>NC_090332.1:76983030-81783030 GCF_035084215.1 Heptranchias perlo
TGGGGGCGACTGGGTCGGGGTATGAGGGGGCGACTGGGTCGGGTATGAGGGGGCGACTGGGTCGGGGTATGAGGGGGCGACTGGGTCGGGGTATGAGGGGGCGACTGGGTCGGGGTATGAGGGGGCGACTGGGTCGGGGTATGAGGGGGCGACTGGGTCGGGGTATGAGGGGGCGACTGGGTCGGGGTATGAGGGGGCGACTGGGTCGGGGTATGAGGGGCGACTGGGTCGGGGTATGAGGGGGCGACTGGGTCGGGGTATGAGGGGGCGACTGGGTCGGGGTATGAGGGGGCGACTGGGTCGGGTATGAGGGGGCGACTGGGTCGGGGTATGAGGGGGCGACTGGGTCGGGGTATGAGGGGGCGACTGGGTCGGGGTATGAGGGGGCGACTGGGTCGGGGTATGAGGGGGTCACTGGGGACGGGCATGAGTGAGTTATTGAGGGTGACACAGAAAGGACATGACTGGGTTATTGGGGGTGACTGGGTAGGGGTATGAGTGGGTTACTGGGGGTGACTAGGTAGGGGTATGAGTGGGTTACTGGGGGTGACTGGGTAAAGGGTATGATTGGATGACTGGATAGGGGTATGAGTGGTTTATTGGGGGTGACAGGGTTAAGGATTTGAGTGGGTTACTGGGGGTGATAGGGTAGGGGTTTGAGTGGGTTATTGGGGATGACTGGGTAGGGGTATGAGGGGGTCACTGGGGACGGGCATGAGTGAGTTATTGAGGGTGACACAGAAAGGACATGACTGGGTTATTGGGGGTGACTGGGTAGGGGTATGAGTGTGTTACTGGGGGTGACTGGGTAGGGGTATGAGTGGGTCACTGGGGGTGACTAGGTAGGGGTATGAGTGGGTTACTGGGGGTGACTGGGTAAAGGGTATGATTGGATGACTGGATAGGGGTATGAGTGGTTTATTGGGGGTGACAGGGTTAAGGATTTGAGTGGGCTACTGGGGGTGATAGGGTAGGGGTTTGAGTGGGTTATTGGGGATGACTGGGTAGGGGTATGAGGGGGTCACTGGGGACGGGCATGAGTGAGTTATTGAGGGTGACACAGAAAGGACATGACTGGGTTATTGGGGGTGACTGGGTAGGGGTATGAGTGTGTTACTGGGGGTGACTGGGTAGGGGTATGAGTGGGTTACTGGGGGTGACTGGGTAGGGGTATGAGTGGGTCACTGGGGGTGACCGGGTAGGGGTATGAGTGGGTCACTGGGGGTGTCACTGGGAATGTCAGGGTAGGGGTATGTGTGGGTCACTGGAGGTGACAGGGTGGGGGTGTGGGTGGGTGACAGTGTATGAGGGGGTCACTGGGAGTGTCAGGGTAGGGGTATGAGGGGGTCACTAGGGGTGACTGGGTAGGGGTATGAGGGGGTCACTAGGGGTGACTGGGTAGGGGTATGAGGGGGTCACTAGGGGTGACTGGGTAGGGGTATGAGGGGGTCACTAGGGGTGACTGGGTAGGGGTATGAGGGGGTCATTGGGGTGACTGGGTCGGGGTATGAGGGGGTCACTGGGGATGACTGGGTAGGGGTATGAAGGGGTCACTGGGGGTGACTGGGTAGGGGTATCAGAGGGTCACTGGAGACAGGCTTGAGTGAGTTATTGAGGGTGACACAGTAAGGACATGAGTGGGTTATTGGGGGTGACTGACTAGGGGTATGAGTGGGTTACTGGGGTGACCGGGTAGGGGTATCAGTGGGTTACTGGGGGTGACAGGTTAGGGTTATGTGTGGGTCAAGGGTGGGGGTGTGGGTGGGTGACAGTGTATGAGGGGGTCACTCGGAGTGTCAGGGTAGGGGTATGAGGGGGTCACTGGGGGTGACTGGGTAGGGGTATGAGGGGGTCATTGGGGGTGACTGGGTAGGGGTATGAGGGGGTCATTGGGGGTGACTGGGTAGGGGTATGAGGGGGTCATTGGGGGTGACTGGGTAGGGGTATGAGGGGGTCATTGGGGGTGACTGGGTAGGGGTATGAGGGGGTCATTGGGGGTGACTGGGTAGGGGTATGAGGGGGTCATTGGGGGTGACTGGGTAGGGGTATGAGGGGGTCATTGGGGGTGACTGGGTAGGGGTATGAGGGGGTCATTGGGGGTGACTGGGTAGGGGTATGAGGGGGTCATTGGGGGTGACTGGGTAGGGGTATGAGGGGGTCATTGGGGGTGACTGGGTAGCGGTATGAGGGGGTTATTGGGGGTGACTGGGTAGGGGTATGAGGGGGTCATTGGGGGGTGACTGGGTAGGGGTATGAGGGGGTGACTGGGTCGCGATATCGGGGTCACTGGAGACAGGCTTGAGTGAGTTATTGAGGGTGACACAGTAAGGACATGAGTGGGTTATTGGGGGTGACTGGGTTATTGGGGGTGACTGGATAGGGGCATGAGTGGGTTATTGGGGGTGACTGGGTATGGTATGGTTGGGTGTCAGATGAGGGGAGAGGTAGGACTGATAGGAAGATAACAGGAGCCTGACAGGAGGTGAGTAAGTGGAGACTCGTGCCTGACAGCCTCTAACATGGGGGAGATGAGAGCTGACGTTGGGTGGAGCATGTGATGTTATCTTGGTGGTGATCGGATCTGATGAGCGTTAATGGAGTCAGTCAAGATTGGGGTGGCTTTTGGGTTTGACTGGATTTAATGGTGGGAAGGGAGAGGAATATATGTGGGTATGTGACCATGGAACATGGGGGTTCTGAAGAGTGAGCGGTGGGGTACGGGAGATTGGAAGAGGACACGGTCTGATGGGGAACAGAATAACAGTGGATGATAGGGAAGAGAATGGAGATGGGTGACCGCATTTGATATGGTAATGGGGAAGATGGTGACAGGATGTTGTTGGAGGTTTGATGGGTGACCTCATCACTGTACATTGGACACGAAGGAGCTCCAGTCTGGCGCTGGGATATTGGAATCTGTGAAGAGATGGGGTTGGGGTTTGAAAGGATAGTGCCAGGGAAGGTGTGAAGAGATCTGATGCTTATAGTTCTAGGAGGAGGGGGTCACTGCGTTAGTATACCGGCCCGTTACTCCTGCCAATCCAACCCAAACCGATATAACGATGGCCTTTCCCTGTCAGGGCCCAGTATGAAACGAGCTTGGAGAATTTTGCAGCCCAGTTTGTCGTGGGTTGCACACAGTGCAAGTCCTGCTAACTTGGCAATAAACATGCTCAAAAGGGATCAAAGGACAGCATGTGTGTGATATGATGGGGGTGGGGGACTGGTGGAGAGGTTGGGGCAGAGTCGAGGGAGCTTTACTCTGTACCCAACTTTGCATTTGCTGATCTGAGGGTGCTTGACGTAGATGGCTGCCTACCTGAAATGGGAGGACATCCTATTCCCTAGTGCATAACCTCCCTCGCCAAAATGAACACAACAAACATGGTGGGGGTGAGGGAGGGGATCAGTTTGACCGGAGATGATCAGTGGGAGCTGGGTTATAACCGGTAGGGGTGTGAGGAAGGGAGAGAATTATCTGGGTGCTGAGCGACAGCCTGGTATCTGGATGGTGGTCACTCTTCAGACTTGAAAGAATTAAACATGAACTCGACATTTCCCACTGCTTTTGCTTGATGAATTGTTAAATGTTTGCAGAATCAGTGCTGAAAGAAAAATATTGGGGAGTATGTTCTGTGCTGTAAAATTCCACAGGGTGTCCAAATTGTATTTTCAGAGCCAGCCGTAGTGTGTAGCTTTATTTCCTGAAACTTGTGGCTCGGGTCAGGTGAGGTAACTCGATTCTCTTAATTCTGTTTTTACTGAAGTGCTCAGTGCAGCATTGACAGGTTCCTGGTGAGGCTGTGGGTCAGTGGTAAATGCCGCATTGGCAATGTTTAACAATTCATGGAAAGTAAAGCCAGATGTTACCGCGTGATGTGGGTCTACACAATACCTCTGTCCAGTAAAGGATGCTATCTTTGGCTTGGTAGTAATGCAGGCTCAAAGATTCTTCTAATTGCAAAAAATTGGGGATGAATTAGTTCCCGTAATGAGTGCTAACTCTTGCTGAAAATCCCTGCCATTTCATCTAGCAGGAAAGTTGCAGGTTTGGAGCTGTTCAGCGGGTTTGGTGCCCTGTGGGTATGTTTATTGCAATACTGCTGAGTGATTTTTCTCTTCACCACTCTGGTGTAATTGTAAGAACTCGCTGGAGCACGGAGGGAGGGATTCAAACTCATGCGATTCTTCACTCACAGTTTTTGTTCGGTGGATTTTCTGAGTTGTTTTACTGCTACTGCTATCGGCTGTCAAAGCACCTCTGATCGTCTCATCCTGTGACAGGAAGATGGCAATTTTTTTAAAGTTGCTCACTTCTGCCAACCAGCTGCTATATGACGTTACTCCTCAATGTTATTTTAAAGCACGGGTTTCCAAACTGAGGCTCCTCCAAGCCCTGCAGTCAAAGCCTAGGCAACTCAGTTCTATTTGTGCTTGTATTTCTGTAATGCCCTGTTTGAATTATTGTGCCTGGAGGTTGGGAAAAGGGCTGTTCTTAGCGCTGTTGCCTCATTTGATGGATAAGTCCTGAATCAGAACACCAAGACCTGTTAGTGTTAGAAACTTGAGATGTATGGGAATTAATTAGCACTCGGGGTAAACTTTATATGTCGTTCCTAACCCTTCCCCTGAGAGGCTAATGGTCTATGCAACCCACCAAGACACAAATTTGTACAACCCTTGTTTGAAGAACAGAGAAAGGAAGTTGTGTTGCACCATAAAAGTGACCCTATGATCTACTGAACATTACAGATCTAAGGTTACATAAAGCTGAGCAATGTTACACGGCAGCAATCTAGCCGTAACTGTTGGCCATTCAGTGGCTCCCCTCTTGTGAAATAATTACTCACATGAACGATCTTTTAATTTAAAAAAAAAGTGATTCAACATCATACAAGTGAAATATTGAGCCTCCTTCCTGAACAGATGGTCTCTACTTATGACCCGACCATTATAGCACTGGCAGCCAAGTTGCCCACTCTTTTCGCCTTGAAAGGAGGCAAATGATCTGACGGAGTATCCGAGACATTAATTGGAATTGAAAAGGTTAATCCTGAGCGCTGTTTCAAGTTCAAGGGCAGTGGAAATCTGGAACACTCTTTCCCCAAAAAGCTGTTGAAGCTATGCCAATTAAAAATGTCAAGACTGAGATCGATAGATTTTTGATGGGTAAGGGTATTAAAGGATATGGAACCGTAGATGCTGATCTAATTGAATGGCGGAACAGGCTCGAGAGGCTGAAGGGTCTCCTGTTTCACGTGTTCCTAAGTTAAACCGTGATTTGCAGGACAAGGGACATGGGTGCAAACTGGTAATGGAGGAGTTCAGGACTGATGTCAAGAAGCATGTCTCTCTCAAAGAGTGATCCATAGCTGGACAGGTCTTTGAGGTGGGGGGAAAGAGGCGTTGTGATGGAGTAGGGGAGGGGAACTTTTGGTTTCTATGGAAGACATGGCCCTCCACACCTGTACTTACCTTTGTGATGTTTCTGAGGTGCGGCAGTCTATAACGGCATTGCTATCTCTTTGGCCGTTATGCTGATATTTGCTGCCATGTGTCCCGACCTGTGTTTAACAGCATCACGGAAGCCACCTGCAATTTGTGCTTAGTTGAGAGAAAACCAGTGAAACGGCTACTGTGATGTGAAAAATATAAAATAACATTTTAAAAGTATTCTCAACAGGAACATGAGAGCCTTGATGTTTTTGAACATTAGGAATACAGCCCTTTTAAAATGGCGTTAAAGTTATACTTGTACAAAGGCATGTATGCTGTGCAATTCCCTAATCTTGTCATTCTTTTGTAAACCTTTGGGAAATTTTAACTTTTGAAAGAACCTGTCTTAATGAATATGCTTTTAAATGCGCCTTGATCCTCTTGAGCATGTTTACATTTATTTATACATGTTAGGAAACTCAGTATCCTAATCCCTTCCTGCTCTGCTCTGTCTGTGTGCCAGCTTAAGTGACAGAGATGATAATGACCTTATATTTTTTTCACCGAATCATACTGTGGGTGGGTGTTGTTTGGTGTTAGAAATCGCTTGGCACAGTATCTGTACTTGGGCTTTTTTGATGCTAAAATTGCAGTGTTGGAGATTCCAGCACCAAATAATAGCACCTGTGATTTAACAACAATAACTTGCACTTATATGGTGCCTTTTAAGGTAGAAAAATCCCGAGGCGTAATCCAAAACTCTGCTGCCTGTATCCTAACGCACACCAAGTCTCGTTCACCCGTCACCCCTGTGCTCGCTGACCTACATTGGCTCCCGGTCCAGCAATGCCTCTATTTTTAAAATTCTCATCCTTGTTTTCAAATCCCTCCATGGCCTCACCCCTCCCTAACTTCCTCCAGCCCTATAACCCTCCAAGATTTCTGCACTCCTCCAATTCTGACCTCTTGGGCATCCCTGATTTTCATGGCTTCACCATTGGAGGCTATATAAATGCCAACTGTTGTTGTTGCACTAGACAAAAATGGAAGTCGAAGAGAGAGATTTTAGGAAAGGCGATCAAAAGCTTGGTCACAGAGGTGGGTTTTAAGGAGGAGAGGTTTAGGGAGGGAGTTCCAGAGCGTGGGGCCCAGGCAGCTGAAGGCATGCTCGCCGATGGGGCGAAGGGAGTGGGGGATGCACAAGAGTGGGAGGAACAGTGTTCTTGGGGAGCGGTGGAGGGTTGTAGGGCTAAAGGAGCTTACAGAGATAGGAGAGGGGTGAAGAATCTTGGTAGATTCCACTTGAAATGTGCAGTTAGAACTTGTGAAAGAGATGAATTTTTAAAGTCCACTGGGAATAATCTTTTGTCTCTCTATTTGCAGGAGCACAACTGAACGCACAATTAGAAAGCTGGCTTGCCCAAGCACAACCGACTGGGAGACCGGCTAGAGCCATCATTGCACCGTAAGTTCATCCGTGAAACCTGTCAAGAGTTTCTAAAGTGACTGCTTTAACAGTAAACTCACTCCTGCATCCATTTCAACCATGTGTGTGGGTCCTGTTTGCCTCAGGTATAAAGAAAGGAAAAGAAAGAACCTTCATTTATGCGGTACCTTTACACATCCCCAGGGTGTCCCAACATGCTTCACCTCCAGTCAATTTGAAGTGTGGATAAACGTACAACAAGATCCCACAAACAGCATGAGTTAAATGACCATTTTTTTTGTGGTGGTAGTTAAGGGAGGAGATTTGGCCAGGACACCAGGCGAACTCCTTGCCCCTCTTTGAATAGTGCCATGGGAACTTTTACATCTACCTGAGAGGGCAGATGGGGCCTCGGTTTAATGACTCATCCGAAAGACGGCACCTCCTACAGTGCAGCATTCCCTCAGTATTGCACTGTCAGCCTGTATTATGTGCTCGTGTCTCTAGAGTGGGGCTTGAACCATGATCTTCTGACTCAAGGGATGAGCGTCCTACCTCTGAGCTAAACTGATAGTTGCACTTGTGCATATTTTTACCTTCACAGAATTACTGCTTTGTTCAAACTGGATGCCAAGGTGTTTGAAATATAAACCGTCACTTTCATTTCATCAAAGTTTTGTTTATAAGCAAGACTTATTTTGTCAGTTGTGGTGATGTCTTGGAGGAAGTAAATGTCAGTCTTGGCTCTATGGGTAGCACTCTTGCCTCTGAGTCAGAAGTTCGTGGGTTCAAGCCACGCTCCAGAGACTTGAACCCATAATCCAGGTTGACACTCTTAATACAGTGCTGAGGGAGTGCTGCACTGTCGGAGGTGCCGTCTTTTAGATGAGATGTTAGACCAAGGCCCCGTCTGCCCACTCAGGTGGATGTAAAAGATCCTATGGCACTACAGGGAGTTCACCCAGTGTCCTGGCCAATATTTATCCCTCAACCAACATCACTGAAACAGATTATCTGTATCTCATTGCTGTTAGTGGGATCTTACTATGTGCAAGTTGGTTGCCGTGTTTCCCTACATTACGACAATGACTACACTTACGAAGTACTTCATTGGCTGTGAAGTGCTTTGAGAAAGTTGTTATGTAAATGCAAGTTTGTTCTTTCGTTCGTTTGATGTGACTTTGGACCACCTGTTTAACTGTTTCAGTTCTCAGTTACCAGTCAGGTGAGTGCCCTGTTACAAGTAGCCACCATTACACATCTTTGGCTTTTATTTGAACACGAGCCTCTTGTATGAAAAGACAATGCAAACATTCTCCAGTCGACTTTTTGGCGAATATAGGAACAGTTCTGATCAGTTCAAGATATTTATAAGTTGCTCACAAAATTATAACCGGTTCATTTGTTATTATCATAATTCTGTCTTCAGAAGGGTTTAAACAAAGTGCTGTAGTAAGGGTGTGCTGGTGCCTGTAAACAGAGGTGAAACAAACTGTTTGTATTGTAATGGGTTTTGTATCTGGGAATGTTCACTGCAATAATTTCACCTGAAGCAGAGGGTCACGCTAAGGGCGTTCTGCATTGTTGGAGGGTCCGTCTTTCAGACGAGGCTCAGTCTATCTGTTCACGTGGGTGTCAAAGGTCCCATGGCACTATTCAGGAAAAAACAGGGAGTTCTTCCGGTGTCCTGGCCAACATTCCTCCCTCAACCAACACCACCGTGATCTACACCACATAGAAGGACAAGGACAGGAGATGCATGAGAACACTATCATCTCCAAGTTCCGCTCCAGGTCACGCACCATCCTGACTTGCACATATATCGCCATTCCTTCATCGTTGCTGGGTCAAAATCCTGGCACTCCTTACCTAACAGCACTGTGGGAGCACCTTCACCACATGGACTGCAGCAGTTCAAGGAGGCCCACCACCATCCTCTCAAGGGCAACTAGGGATGGGCAATAAATGCTGGCTTTGCCTGCAGTGCCCACATCCTGCGAATGAATTTTTAAAAAATCAAAAACAGAATATCTGCTCATATGTTCAGGCCAGGGGCAGGAGGAAGGGAGTGGAGAGGAATCTCCTGGAACTGCAGTTGCTTTTTAGGTTTCAAACCTATTTGCTTCTCTTTACTTTTTCAGTCCCTCAATTATTATTGAAAGTAGGCTTGGTGAGACTGAGAGAAATTACTCCTCTCCCGATCAACAGTCTTGCAGTTCTGGTATCGTAAACTGCAAAGTTGAAGCACGGATATCGTGTGAAGACCTGCAAAGCTGCACAATTATCGTTTTAATTCTGCCCCAGGCATTTGTCCTTTGTATGGTTTATCATAATTTTAAAAAAAATACAAAAAAAAAGTTTCTCCTCACTAAAAGGCACGAAACCCAACACAGGTCACGTCAGCTATAGTGATAAAATGCAGGGGTGCCCGTTTTCAGACCCCAAGATCTAGCTCTTGAAGCCCATGCAGCCATATCCGTATGCGCATATTTATTCACCGGTTTGTTGTGTTTGGATTTTGTGGAGCTGGAGGTTTGGAAAGGGCTGTTCTTGGTGCTGTTGCCTCATTGGTGGATAAAACTTACTAATGGATTTTGATGTTCTGATACGTCATCAGCTTTAGAGCACAGATGGAGGCCATCCAGCCCATTATGTCTGTGCCTGCTCTTGGCTAGACTAATCCAAAGTTAATCCCACTGCCCTGTGGACTGCCCATCACCTGTAAGCTGTTTTGCATCAATTATTTATCCAGTTGTATTGTAAAAGACGCAATGGTCTCGGACTCAACCACAAAACATTCGATCCTCCATCAGCTCTCTGCAGAAAGAAATTTCTCTTAACCTTTCTCCTCGCTCTCTTGGTAACAATTTTAAATAGATGACCCCTCCTTATTGAATCCCTACCCTGAGAAAATAGTCTTGCCTTATTGACGCTATCAAAACCTGTCATAGTTTTAAAAGCCTCTGTTATATTTGCATTTCTTGCCTATCCTTTTCTCTCTGCCCAAAACAGTCAGCTGCTGACCTGATCTGACCTCTGTCAATGCAACTCTGTGACTGCTGCTAGAAAGGTGCACAAGAACATCCCCCAATGACCTTCCTACTGATTCTCCTTCCTTCCGTGCTGGGAAGTGCTTGGTTTCCACTTGCTCGGCTGAGGTTGGAACCATGCCCTGCAAAGGATTGCTGGCTTAAAGCCATGTCCTACCACACTCTGGTACAGGACTTTGTGCTGCTTGTGGATGTTTTGATTAGTTCTGTGTAAGTTTGGTGTGGGATGTTGGCGCTCATGCAAACCTCTTCTGCTCTTGCCTTTACAGTCATGCAGGATACACGTACTGTGGATCTTGTGCTGCTCATGCTTATAAACAAGTGGACCCATCCATCACGTAAGTGAATCTCAATATTGGGGCTTCTCTTCTGGCAAACGCTGTCTTAAACAAGACTAATTCTGAAGGGATGAAGGAGGAACTGACCAGAATTGTGTGGGAGGAATGGTTAAATCAATGGAACCTTATCACACAATAGACTTGTTAACAAAATTGAAGCCCATGGAATTAATGCGGCAGTGGCAGCATGGATACAAAATTGGCTAAGGGGCAGAGAGTAGTGGTGAACGGTTGTTTTTCTCACTGGAGTGTATCCCAGGGGTCATAGCACCATGGCTCTTTTTGATATATATTAATGACCTGGACGTGGGTATACAGGGCATAATTTCAAAGTTTGCAGATGACACGAAACTCGGAAATGTAGTAAACAGTGAGGACAATAGTAACAGACTTCAGGAGGACATAAACAGACTGGTGAAATGGGCAGACACATGGCAGATGAAATTTAACCCACACAAGTGTGGAATGATGCATTTTGGTAGGAAGAATGAGAAGCAATATAAACTAAATGGTACAATTTTAAAGGGTTGCAGGCATAGAGAGACCTGGAGGTATATGTACACAAATCTGTGAAGGTGGCAGGACAAATTGAGAAGGCTGTTTAAAAAAGCATATGGGATCCATGGCTTCATAAACAGGCATAGAGTACAAGAGCAAGGACTTTATGCTAAACTTTTACAAAATACTGGTTAGGCCCCAGCTGAAGTATTGTGTCCGATTCTGGGCACCACACTTTAGGAAGGATATCAAGGTCTTAGAGAGGGCGTAGAGGAGATTTGCTACAATGGTACCAGGGATACGGGACTTCAGTTATGTGGAGAGACTAGAGAAGCTGGGGTTGTTCTCAGAGCAGAGAAGATTAAGGGGAGATTAAGGGTTGGTAACCAGAGGACACAGATTTAAGGTAATTGGCAAAAGAACCAGAGACGTGATGAGATTTTTTTTTACGCAGCGAATTGTGATGATCTGGAATGCACTGCCCGAAAAGGTGGTGGAAGCAGATTAAATAATCCCTTTCAAAAGGGAATTGGAAAAATTTGTGGGGCTATGGGGTAAAGGCAGGGGAGTGGGACTAATTGGATAGCTCTTTCAAAGAGCCGACACAGGCATGATGTGCTATATCATTCTCTGAATCAATGATCTATCCAAGGAGGATATCAGTGGATTACCAACAAGTATAGGAAGGCTTCAGAGGTACTTTTTGAGGGCAGTTCTGCCATTGTCTGTGAGAAGGGCTGGGACGAGTATGGAACAGAAGGAGAAGGCTTGTGTAAGGGCAAAGGATAGTGCTAAGAGGAGGAGGGCTAGGAGGAATATAGAAAGCAACAAAAGACGACCCAAATAAATACTGGGGGCAAAGACAGAACATGTGGGTAGCTGCAGATAGTATGAAGCGGAAATAACAAAGGTTTTTTTTTACAGACGTCAAGGGGGAAATAAAGCGGTAAAACAGCAGCCATTAATAACTGCTTTAGAGGATAAAGATGTGATAGGACCGCAAATTAATATTTTGTCTTCACATTGGAGAAGGAGGATACGATGCTAGAGCTGCAGGAAAGACTGGAGATTAGTTCAGGAAAGAAAATCAAAGGAAAAGTATGATTTTTGTTTTGCAATGGATAACTAATGCAATTGAAGCTGGACTACTCTCCAGGCCCAGAATGTTTCCACTCAAAATAAAAGTAGGGAGGGATGTTGGGGAAGCTTTAGTTCAAATCTATCAAAGCTCTCTGGATTCAGAGATTGTACTGACGGATTGGAAGGTAACATACCTTATTCAAGAAGGGGGAAGGGATCCCAGTAACTACAGGCCAGTGACTTCAATGTCAATAGTGGGAAAATTGCAAGAGTCCATTATTATGGACAGAGGAAAGTGAGCACGTGGAAAAGTATAAATGGATTGGGGAGAGTTTTTTAAATTAATTCTCAAGGTGCAGGCATCGCTGGCAAGGTCGGCATTTATTGTCCATCCCTAGTTGCCCTGAGAAGGCGGTAGTGAGCCTTCTAGCAGTTTGCTGTGAGTGAGTGGCATGCTAGGCCACTTCAGAGGGCAGTTAAGAGTCAACCTTGTTGGTGTGTGATTGGAGTCAGATATAGGTCAGACCAGGTAAGGACGGCAGGTTTCCTTCCCTAAGGAACATCAGCGAACCAGATGGGTTTTTACGACAATCCATCAACTTCATGGCCACTTTTACTGATACCATCTTTATACTTCGATTTTTAAAACTGAATTCAAGTTCTCAAACTGCCACAGTGGGATTTGAACTTGTGTTCTCTGGATTATTAGTACAGACCTCTGGATTAACAGTCCAGTAACACTACCATACTCATGCAGTCAGCGTTGTTTTGTGAAAGGTAGCGTTATAGCTAACTAACCTAATGGTGTTCTTTGATGGAATTCCTGAGTTGGTAGATAGAGGGGGTTCATTGGATGATCTATGCATTTCAGAAGGCATTTGATAAGGTTCCATACAAGAGGTTACCAGCTAAGATTACAGCACATGGGATAGGAGGCAACCTTGTTGCATGGATAGGAAATTAGTTAGGACGCAGAAA
Organism: Heptranchias perlo; assembly: GCF_035084215.1. Classification (NCBI taxonomy): domain Eukaryota; kingdom Metazoa; phylum Chordata; class Chondrichthyes; order Hexanchiformes; family Hexanchidae; genus Heptranchias; species Heptranchias perlo. Next base: position 76,995,837 of record NC_090332.1, read on the forward strand.
GATGAGATAAAAGGAACTGACGGGAAGTGACAGCCTGTGTCGCTCTGGGGACCCTAGCTTTTCTATATATTAAACCTGCAATTGATGGTGTGTATACAAGTTTGCAGCTGACACTGAGCTAGGAGGTGTATTGTGAAGAGAGGAGAAACATGCAGCAGGTCACAGGCTAAAGAAGTGGAAGATGCAGAGCAAAATGTGAGAATTTTGGAGGTAAGAATGACACGGAAATACAGAAATAAGTTGGGAAATGCGGTGGGGGTGGAGGACAGGAGATCAAAGAGATTTAGAGATCCAGGTACCTAAGTCATTAAAAGATAGCTCAAGTGCAAAAAGCAATCTAAAAAGCTAATGGGATGCTGGGTTTGATTTTTAACTGGCTTAGTTCTAAGAGTATAGAATATGAAAGCAAGTACTTGGCAGTGACAGAGGACTCCTCAGAGCTCCTTTCGGAATATAGTGTTCAGTTTTGGGTGCCCACCTTAGGAAGGAGACACTGGCCAAGGGGAGAGTCGAGCCGTGATTTCTGGGATGAGCAGACTTGGCTATGATGAGAGACTGAGTAAACTTGGGTTATATTCCCTGAAGATGAGGCGGTCAGTGGGGGGTGGGGGGGGAGGTCTCAAACAATGATGGGAATTGACAGGATAGAGGGAGAATGAGTTTTCCCTCTAGTGGGGGGAATCCAGAACAAGGGGACAGAATCTTAGAATTAGAATTTACTGGTTTAAAGTGAATCCACAAAAAATATCTTCACACAAAGGGTTGAGAGAATGTGGAATGCACTGTACTTGATGCCATTAAATGCAGAATCAATTGAGATGTTTAAGAGGAAGAGAGACGTACTTGGGCAGTAAGGGTATTAAGCGATATGGAGAAAGGGCAGGGAATTAGGATTAAAAAGATAGAACTGCAATGGCTGACAAAATGGAATGGGGCCGATGGGCTGAATTGTCCACACCTTTGTAAAATGTTAAGGTTACTCGTGAGCAGTGTAGAATGCTCTATGTCTGTACTAGTGGTCACAGAGCTATGTAGCTAATTTATTTATTGACAATTAAATATTTTTACAGCTAAAAACCTGTTACCGTCTCCTTCTCCATCTACTTGCCAATTTTTTTCTCTCTCTTACTTCTCCCCAGAAAGCCTGCACTCCTTTCTGGGGTACGGCTCCTCTGGTACCAGTTACTCTGCCTCTTGCCCTACTGACCATTAATTATGCGTGAGCCTTGATGGTGAGTGCCAGCGGGCCATTCCACCATGGGGGCCATCACAGCTGAACACAGTCCCATCCCTGTCTGATGGCTGCACACGTGCACCCCTAGCAGGGCTCACTGGATGACGAACAGGAGCAGGAACACTGACTGATGTTTGTTTTTGTCACCCACCCTACTCTTTCTCTGCCCACCTGCTCTCCTCTTTCTCTGCCCACCCACCCACTCAGGGGCACTTGGTTCAATTATAGTGACCCATGACTGCCATGGTTCAAATCAACGAATTCAGGACATATGAGGGAATTGATCTGAATGACTCAACTACTCATTGGATAAACTCATTGGGACACTCAACTGCACATTGGATAAGCCCTCTGTCTATTGCTTAGCTACTGATTGGATAAGCGACCGCCTCCTATCCATTGCTCAACTACTGATTGGATAAACCCTCTCTATTGCTCAACTACTGATTGGACATGCCCCCTGTCTATTGCTCAGCTACTGATTGGATAAGCAACCGCCTCCTATCCTTTGCTCAACTACTGATTGGATAAACCCCCTCTCTATTGCTCAACTACTGATTGGACATGCCCCCTATCCATTGCTCAACTACTGATTGGATAAACCCTCTCTATTGCTCAACTACTGATTGGACATGCCCCCTGTCTATTGCTCAGCTACTGATTGGATAAGCAACCGCCTCCTATCCTTTGCTCAACTACTGATTGGATAAACCCCCTCTCTATTGCTCAACTACTAATTGGATAAACTGTCACTATTGCTCAACTCCTGATTGGATAAGCCCCCTGTCTGTTGCACAACTGCCTCCTTTTTTAAGGATATACAGCAAAAATAGATTGTGTTATAAATCAAAAATGTCTTTTTTTGGAACCAGTGCCAATCATGTGCCTCAGTGAGGAGCAGGTGATAACAGAAATGGTACAATGGCTGCGGTTTAATAAAAAAAGATGCCAAGTTCCTTTCGCTAGAACGCTCCCAACAGGGAATGCAGCTCAAAAAAGTTGGAGAAGGTAGGCACCACTCTGCTTATAAACAGTACAAGGTCAGTGTAGGATACCCTCCAGTTCCAAATGCTCATGGGGCATTACTGGAATGTTTACCTTATAAGAATATTGTACGGTGTAAATATTGCCAGCGCATTCCCTAGTTAAGTACATGGACATTAAAATGCACTGTCCCGATCGCTGTTTAATTTTCATCCATTGTGATGACCTCCTCCGATGTATCATCTTTCCTCTTGAAGCTGGCAGAGTGGGACTGTAGAGTACTCCAGCTAACTAAACCTCACTGCCACTTAATAAAGGGCCCTCTGATTGCGATGTGCGACAGTGGAAGTGTCCTGTTAATTTTTGTTTGCCCACGAGTAGAATGCTTTGTGCTTGCTCGATGACCTGTGGAGGAGCCTGTCAGAGAACTAAACAATGTGTTCATCTGTGGGTTACATCAAACAGATCACGTGACCTGACCTTGTAAAGAGGATCAGTGGAGATCTACCGAGGTTGGAGTGGAGGGGAATCTGCCACACACGGAGTAGATTTCAAAGGACGGGCAAGATGTTTTACTTGTCGTTTGTTTTAATTATGCTTCCATTTGCGCTCTCCCTCAACATATTCATCATTAAAAATCACCGACCTGCATTTCCTGTACAAACTGTATATGTCTCTCTCTTCGCACTCCCCCCGCCCCCCCATACAGTCTGGATGTGCCTTAATTACTGTCTGGGTTTGATTAGTGCAGACAGCTATTTTCAGTGTAGCAATCGCGAATGCTCAAAGAGAATGGAATGGCAGTTCTGAATTAGGGTGCAGTCAGATCAGGCTGCAGTTTGAGATTCGGGCGTTAGCAGTAGCACAGATTCTGTCATTCACCAAACCGAAATTGCCACGTTTCTCCATCTGTGCAATGACTCAAACCCTTCCTAATTGGGTAAGAAGGAATAGGTAATCATTTTAATACAGATGGAGAATAAAATTTGAACGAATTTCTTGCTGCTGGGTAAAACCTTTCGCAATCCCGCTCTGGATAACGGGGCCTGAAAGCCAGAATCCGAGTTGTGACCAAGATTGTCTTTGTCGTTTTAGCGCTTTTTACTGCGTTGCTGCTACAGCAGTGACGGAGCAGTCAATATACGGCTTTCGGTCTTTCCTACTACAGGTTACACACGGGCATTCGGGGCCGAGAGGAGGAAGGGAGGATGGGAGGAAAGGTCTGCAGCTTCTTAATTTAACTATGCATGGACTCGCCCAGTGTTTACTTAACATCAGTTGGATTTAGATGGCTAGAGACATACACTTCAGCAGCAGGATACTTACTACCTGTTATGTCACATGGTTTAATTTTCCTGAATTTATAAAAGTGTGCATTCTCTGACTTATCATGAGCATGGGAGATTTGTTGTTAATATATTAAAATGAGTACATCTGCATACATTTCCTGTCTGTCACATACAACAACCATTAAAACTAATCACAATTAAGTCATATAAATTCATAATTACTATTACAAATTTAAATTGTGTATAAAATTAAATTATATTTGTTTTATGTAGACAATTTAATCCATTAATTTTTTTTAGATAACTCATTTATATGCCATCATGATAATACAGTCCCCACCGTATACAGCGGGTGCGTTTGTGCAAACGCAATTTGCCGGCTGTACGCGATGGCCGGTATAACATGGCCAGGGTAATCCCAGGTTACTTTACAGGGATTTAAGTATCATCTTATGCAGCAGTGGCAGGAGTTCTAGAGGCCACGAAGGGTTAGGACTTAATGAAAGGTAATTCCACTTTAACGAGGTGTGACCAGCAATTTAACAGCCCGAAATAGCCAGCACTTTTAATACGGTTTAAGCAGCGCCTCTGTAATTGATGCCTATGGCAATGGCAAATGTTTAGCACCATTTGACCGATATAGGCGGGGACGAAGTAAGTAGTGGGTTCTGTCCATTATAAAATCCCATCAGTATAAACTATATATCCTCTGGTGATTAATGAGCAACGCCATGGGAGATCCAATAGTAATATTAAAAAGATAAATATCTCTCATGTTCTGTTCATTACACTTCAACTGTCACGTTCATATTTCAAAAAAGGGTATAAATAAGCGAAGGAACTTTCCAAGTGTGCGAAAATAACAGAACCACAATGTCTTCAGCCTTTTAATTAACCTCTATGAACTTACCCAGTGTTTACTAAACAGCAGTTAGACTTTGTAGAGTTAAAGGGATATTATCCTACACATGGGTACCAAATTGGGGGGTATAGTTAATACTGAGGAAGGCTGTGACAAAACACAAAAAGACATTAATAAACTTGCAGAATGGCCATGTAATTGGCAGGTGAATTTCAATGTAGCTAAGTGTGAGGTGTTGGTAGGAAGAATGAGGAGGTCACATACTGCTTGGATAATAGGAGTCTAAATAGGGTAGAGGAGCTGAGGGATCTTGGGGTACAGATACACAAATCACTGAAAGTAGCAATGCAGGAAGGCCATTTTTAAAAAAAAAGCAAAGAAACCATGGGTTCACTTCTAGAGGGATAGAATTGAAAAGCAGGGAAGTTATGTTAAACTTGTATAGAACCTTGGTTAGACCACACTTGGAGTACTGTGCTCAGTTCATGTCTCCATATTATAAAAAGGATATAGAGGCATTGGAGAAGTGTAAAAAAGATTCATAACCTCTCAGTTCTACTAACATCCTTATCAGGAAAGATTGAACAGGCTGGGGCTCTTTTCTGTAGAAAAGAGAAGGCTGAGAGGTAACCTGATTGAGGCCTTTAAGATTATGAAAGGGTTTGATGGGGTAGACATAGTGAAGATGTTTTCAATTGTGGGGGAGACCAAACTAGGAGCCATAAATATAAGATAGTCACTAATAAATCCAATAAGGAAATCAGGAGAAATTTCTTTACCCAGAGAGTGATTAGAATATGGAACTTGCTGTCACAAGAGTAGTTGAGGTGAATAGCATAGATGCATTTAAGGGGAAGCTAGATAAACACATGAGGGAAAAAGGAATAGAAGGTTATGCTGATAGGGCGCGATATAAGAGTGGTGGAAGGAGGCTCGTGTGGAGCATAAACATCAGCATGGACCAATTGGGCCGAATGGCCTGTTTTGGTGCTGTACATTCTATGTAATTGTATGTAACTTCATCCAAAGAATAATATATTGTGTTTTACATGGGATAATGTTGCTGTCTGACAGTGTGAACAGCAGCAGCAACAAGTGCAATAAAGCTTGTTTGTCAGCCAATACCTGCTTTTTCTAGCTAGAAATAGGCATGTCAGTTGTTCACTTGCTTGACTCTGGCAGTGCTTGGCTAAGACTTTGAAGTGTAAGTCGCTGTCATACAATGACCAGATCCGCAGCCTTTTAAGAAGGTTTCCGATAAGGCAATCCTCTTTATCTACCTCCTTCCAGTAACAGCTGGCATGAGTCACTGGGGAGCTGTGAGTGGAGCTTGAATTATTTAAAGCCACACGTATTGAATCCACTTCTTCGTATCTTATTCTCTGAAGGCACTTGGCTTCATTTCCCCCCAGTTTTCGCAGGTGGCGTGGCCTTGGATATCAGAAGCTGAGTTACTGAATTTAATTAAACGGCATCTCCCCCTGCCCAAACTCCCTTTTAATCTAGGCTGCAGCACTCAGTGATATCCGATTCCTCTCACTCCTGTATCTTTGTGGTCACAGCATCGAGCATCTACTGACTGACCACATCAGGACCGGACCTGCATCCACCACAGACATGTATCCAGCCCCTTAGTACTGATTGACTCCAGCCAGGCCCTTTAGCTACTCTGTTTCATGTCCAGAAGCAAGACCCTTGAGCACAGCCTAAAGCTGCTTCAAAGTGTGGACTGTGATATGATATTTGTAAACTGGGCAGTGCCCCACTAACTTCCAGCACCTCCCTGTATCAGTGCACAAAATCGCCTGAACTAGATCACGTTCTGAGGTGTAACCATTTCCTGAGAGGATAAACCTTGTTAATTTCATGAGAGCGACTCATGTATTCTGCACTGGGTCTGGGACTAATTAAATAAACTTGATCGTACACACATGAGCAGAGTTCAGTACATTGTACCAATCACTTTCTCAATCTCTATATAAACAATATGTATGTATTAATAAAAGTCCTGTGTAGAGCACGCATTTCCTGTCCCTAAATGTTATCCCTCTTGTCTTAATTTTTGGTCACACTTTTTTGTTGACATTTACTATTGTAATTTGCTGTGTTAACATTTCCCATTAAATATTGCTATGTCAACTGTCACGATGTAGTTGCAGGCCATGGCCACTTAATGGCTCTGTGGAGTGAGTTTCTGTGGTCTTTCTCCCAACTCTGTCACTATCTTGTATGTAAAAGATAGCTTGTATTCAACTCACCATGGGCAACTTCTTGGGCACTTTACTAGTCTATTTAATGAGGGTATTGTAGGTTCTGCAGAAGAATTCCAGTGGGCTCAAAATGAGCATAAGGTTGGGGCACTGATGCATAATACCAAAGGAGGAAGCCGAAGCTTTTTTTCACCCTGCACCAAGTCAGATGATAGAAGCCCAAGTTCCTTTAACGTTCCCAATTACTGAACACGTATGATTACCTTTGACCTGGATTCAGAAGCTCAAAATACAGTGGTCAAATTTGCAGATGATCCCATACCTGGAGGCACAGTGGGATTGGAGGAGGCCCCTCAGAAAATACACAGAGCCGGACAAAATACGCAAGTGGGCAGGACAATGGCAGGTGGAATTTAATGCAGAAAAGTGTCTGGAGCTGCACATGGGAAGTTAGAATAGACAATGTGGGCTCCATGAATGGTGTTGAAATAGTTACGGATAAAGGTGAAGGAAACCTAGAGTCTTAGTAAACTTTGATGCTGAACATGTTTAACCAATGTAAGGAGTCTTACAACACCAGGTTATAGGCCAACGGCTTTATTTGAAATCACAAGCTTTCGGAGGCTTCCTCCTTCGTCAGCCTCCGAAAGCTTGTGATTTCAATAAAGCCGTTGGACTATAACCTGGTGTTGTAAGACTCCTTACATTTGTCCACCCCAGTCCATCACCGGCATCTCCACATCATGTTTAACCAACGCAAAGCAACAATCAACAAAGCCAAGAGGATGTTGAACTATACAGCCAAAACAGTAGAATACAAGTCAGAGGGGGTACTGATCAAAATGTATAGGGCTCTAGTCAGACTGCACCTTGAATACTGTGTCCAGTTCTAGTTGCCAACATACAAGGGAGACATTCAAGTGCTGGAGGCAGCGCAGATAAAGGCCATGAGGGTGATCCCCAGTGTCAGGGGTCTTAGTTATGAGGACAGACCGGAGAAACTTGGGCTTTTCAGCCTGAAAAGGAGATGACTCAGAGGTCGTTTATAGAGGGATACAAGATTAAGGGTAAAAAAAGTTAACCCAGAATATTACTTTTAATTATACTGTGGGAGTGGAGCTAGGGGACCGAGGTTCAAACTAAAGAAAGGCGATTTTAGGACTGATATCGAGAAATTCTTCTTCGCACAGAGTGATCAACGAAGCTTCCAGAAAGAGCAGTGGAGGCAAAAACCCTAGAAACATTTCAGAAACAATTGGATGCTGCTGTGGGAGGGGGTGTTAGGATCTCATCTGTAATTACCATGTGACCCTGGGGTCTGTGTTGCTTGAGGTATTGGAGTTCATTTCTGTGCGTTTCATGGAAAGTGAATGGCGAGTGACATCAGTTAACCGTGGTCCGAGGGCAGGCAAATCTCTTCAAATCCCCCTTCTGTCACCTACAGTAAAAAGAAGGCAATAGAAGAAGGGTTGGGATCTGCTGCTGATCACCGCTATGTGACTGATGCTCGCTGGGTATTAATGCTTGTGGAACTGTTGGGTTCCGTTTTTTAATATTTTGTAATCAGTTGTGTTAAATCCGAAGGAAGGTGGCTGCTCAGATTTACCTTTCAATTTAATTTCTTCACAGACGCAGAGTTTTTATCTTGGGACCATCGCACCATGCACCTCTTTCTCGCTGTGCTCTATCCACTGCAGATATTTATAGAACACCTTTGTACGATCTACGCATTGATCAAAAGAGTAAGTGTTGATGCTTAGCTCTTGCTATTGATATAAAGCAAAGTATTATGTACGGATTCTTTAACGTACATGGAAAAACTGACGTCAAACTCACCTACTGCCCTTCAGATTCAGGAATTAGGTTTGCCTTTAAATTTGTCATTAACCATCCTACCCACTTTGAGGAGGTAACAGACATGATGGATGGGGAAATGCAGTGGTTGAAGTGTACATGGACTTTAGGAAAGCCTATGATAAGGTACCACACGGGAGATTATTAGAGAAGGTTAAGAATTAGGGGGAGAATTCCAAATTGGAATAAAAATTGGTTAGAAAGGAGAAAACAGAGAGTAGGAGTTAAGGGCAGTTTTTCATAGTGGTTGGAAGTTGTTAATGGTGTCCCACAGGGTTCTGTTCTGGGGCCGCTTCTGTTCACTGTGTATATCAATGATGGATCTAGGCCTAGAGGGAGTGGTGTCGAAATTTGCAGATGATATTAAAAAGGAGGTATAGTTAATTCTTTAGAAGACCAAAGGAAGTTGCAAAAGGATATTTGTAAGATGGGGAAATGGCTTAAAAAGGGGCAGATGGAATTCAATGTTAGTAAGCGCGAGATGGTACATATTGGTGAAAATAACAGCAGTTATTGTACTCTTAATGGAAGTAAGCTTAGTGCTGTGATTTGGGGGGACAGGTTCACAGGACATTAAAGGCAGCACCTCAAGTTGATAGGCTGGAAAAAAAAAAGCTAATGGATTCTAGATTTGATCATAAGAGTAAAATATAAAATCCAAGAGGTAATGATGAGCCTATATCAAATCGTAAGACCTCAGTTAGAGTACTGTGTGTAGTATTGGGCTCCGTAGGAAGGATACTGAGGCTTTAGAGAGGGGACAACACAGATTCACTAGAATGGTGCCTGGTATGAGGAAATATCAATACAAAGAAAGACTTGAAAAATTAGATCATTTTTCATTAGAACAAAACAGATTACAGATCATCCAGTGGTTGAGGCAGAAACTATGTCAGCATTCAAGATTAGATTGGATAGGTAGATGAAGGAAAAGGGATTGAAGGAACAGGGTGGGTAAATGTAATTAGGATTATTTGTTTGTGTGGAGGTTAAATGCCAACACAAACTGGTTGGGCCGAATGGCCTGTTTCCGTGTTGTAACTTCTGTGCATTTCTATACTATTTGCAATTTGTCTCTTCTCCCTCCTCTGGATTCTCTGTTCCTTTTAGAAAAAGGACCTTAACCACCCCCCCCACCCCCCCCATCTTATTTACCCGATGAACCTATTTATGACAGGGTGTGGTAATGAGTCCTGTAGAGCAGCATGGCCCCACGTTTGACTGCTTGCTTGTTCTGAGTTTGCCGATTCCCATTGGGGGTTGTGGTAGTGGTGCTACAGTTGGCACCTGTAGGTTAGGGCTGAGGTAAATCACCAGGGATTCCCGCTCCTGATCTCCCAAGTGTTTCGCCGCCCGCTGTGGACAGCATTGTGCTTAGTTGCGACGGACCCGCACTCGCTGTCCAGACTCCACAGGGCCTATGAAACCAGTCCCCCAACGCAAGGCAATGCCTTTAGAAGAGGAAGGGAGGAAATGAAAGAGTAAAAGAGGGAGGGTGAGTTCTTCATCTCACAAGGGGTGAGGGTCAGCAATTCAAATTCTCATCATTTGTTAAATTGAATTAAATGTTTGTGTTGCTTGTGAAAATGACAAGCAACACCAAACATTCAGTATTTGATCTGAGCACTGGGCCATCTGAGATTAGCTCGTGGGCCACTTGTGCCCAATAAAGCTCAGTCAACTCAGTCCTATTTGCACTTGTATTTCCTATTCGCTGATTTATCCTGTATGTATCCGGAGGTTTGGAAAGGGCAGTTCTTAGTGCTGTTGCCTTATTGGTGGATAAATCCTGAATCAGAGCACCAGGATCTGTTAGTATCAGCAACTTGAGATTTATGAAGGTTAATGGGAATAGGGATTTAAATGTTATTTATGGCCCCCTGGGCTCCATGTAATAAATGGCCTATGAAAGCAAAAAGCTTGGACACTCCCAGCCAAAACTCTGACTTTTCAGTGGCTTGAAAGCATTCAGCTGGATTGTCGCCAAACATCATTCGATGTTAGGCAATCTGCAAGCCATGCCATTTAATAATGGAAAAATTTGGGAATAAGCCAGTACAGGTAGGCAGCGCCTTGCACCCTGGTGTCATTCTCCAGGCAGCCCTGATATCAGTAAAAACCGCACTGTCACGTAACCGCACTGTCACGTAACCGCACTGTGTTCAGGCTTCACTAAATTGTAGGGAGCATGATGTTCTCTGTGTGAAAACTAACATAGCCCCACACGCAGCTTAAATTGTAGAACGCCTTAGGCTTTGTACAAAGCACGCACTTAAATCTTCAGCACCGTAAGATTATTTTCAGCTCTACTAAGTAAAATACTGTGCCAGCAAGGATAAGACTAGATTGTGATAATCTGATAGAACTTTTTTTATTCTCCTTGTGTGTGCGAGAGAGAGAGAGAGAGAGAGAGAGACATGGAGAAATTCTTCAGGGTCCAAGTAAACTATTAACGAAAGCCCTAATCCACCACTATCCAACTAGTTCTTTTGGATTCCCAGCTTACACTCATTCCGCAGAACTGCTAAATTTAATTGGTGATACTGTGGGCTAGAATCGTTTCAGATGAGTGGTTAAATCACGTGCAGATATAAATCGCGTTGAGGCTGAAGATGCCAGCGATCTTGACTTTTCTATTTTGTAATGATCAGTTTACGGAGAGCTGTGGAAGACGGGAATGTTTGAGCGGATGACTATTCAGATAGACGAAGATGAACATAGTATTGAGATGCATCTGCCTTACACAGCTAAAACCATGGAGAGGTAAGTCACTCAGCTGCTGTACTTCATGAGTGAGCGTGCAGTTCATTAGAGTAAAACCAAATTTGAAGCCTCCCTTTAGTGTTTTCATCACCTGAAATGGTGTAAAGAGCTGTGCGCTGGGAGGCAGCGTGCTGCACAAATAACAGGTTACCTTACTGCAAGGCTGAGATTGGGGGAGCGGAGTGAACAACTCGCCGACTTCATCCCACGTCACATTTAGATCCCTGTAGCACTCCAAAAATTGAACATTAAGTCGTATTTTACTTTAACATGTTGAGGTTTACTTCAGTATCTCAGTGATTTTCAGCTCCTGGCCTTACTCTCTTTTCTTACTCTCCCAGATTTCTGCTGCTCTGTGAAAGTCTCCCAGTATAAATTGTCCAGCAGTAGCCCAGCACCATTCCCCCTGATGACACCAGCCTGTTGTGCTCCCACTCTCCTCTCTCTGACTCCTGTTCAGTGCTGTTGTTTTCTCTGCCACTGGTTCACCTGTTTGAATGTGGTGGGCCCAGCAGCTTGGAGGGGGTGCAGCACAGATTCACCAGAATGATACCAGGGCTTAAAGGGTTAAATTTATTAGGCTAGGTTGCATGGGCTAGGTTTGTATTCTCTTGAGTATAGAAGATTAAGGGGTGTTCTAATTGAAGTGTTTAAGATGATCAAAGGAATTGATAGGGTAGACGGAGAGAAACTATTTCCTTCAGTGGGGGAGTCCAGAACAAGGAGGCATAACCTTAAAATTAGAGCCAGGCTGTTTGGGGGTAATGTTACGAAGCACTTCTTCACACAAAGGTTAGTGGAAATCTGGAACTCTTTTTTTCTTCCCCCCCCCCCCCCACCCCCCCCCAAAAAAAAAAACAGTTGAGGCTAGGTTAATTGGAGCTTTCAAAACTGAGAGATTTTTGTTCGGTAAGGGTATTAAGGGTTACAGAACCAAGGTGGGTAAATGGGATTAAGATACAGATCAGCCAGGGTCTAAATGAATGGCAGAGCAGGCTCGGAGCCGAATGGCCTACTGTTCCTATGTCAAGTCTCCTTGCTGCTTCCTCAGCCATGGACATTGCATGCTTTGGAGGGCCAAAATAGCCCTGGCATCTTATCCTCAATTGAACCAGCCAATGGGGTAATTTAAAACATTTTTTTTAATTCATGGGATGTGGGCGTCACTGGCAAGGCTGGCATTTATTGCTCATCCCTAATTGCCCTTGAGAAGGTGGTGGTGAGCCGTCTTCTTGAACCACTGCACTGAAGGTATTCCTACAGTGCTGTTAGGTATGGAGTTCCAGGATTTTGACCCAGCAACGATGAAGAAACTGTGATATATTTCCAGGTCAGGATGGTGTGTGACCTGGAGGGGAATGTGCAGGTGGTGGTGTTCCCATGTGCCTCCTGCCCTTGTCCTTCTAGGTGGTAGAGGTCATGAGTTTGGGAGGTGCTGTTGAAGAAGCCTTGCTGAGTTGCTGTAGTGCATCCTGTAGATGGTACACACTGCCACAGTGCGCTGGTGGTGGAGGGATTGAATGTTTAAGGTGATGGATGGGGTGCCAATCAAGCGGGGATTGATCAAGACCAAGCTTGTATTGGTTGACCCCCTCAATGATAAGCCACTGCTTGGCATTCAGCATTCAGGTTAGTGGAACAACATTAATACAGGAACATTTGATTCTGAATGGGACTTTTGAAAGGGTGGTTGGCAGATATGGTGTATTGTGTTAACTGTCTGTTTCTGCTCCTTTCCCTCTCTCACACTCTCTTGCTTCTTTCAGTGCACTTTACTCATGACCGTGAACAGACAATTCAGCCGGCATTTGAGCAAGATTTTATTTCTTTTAAAACTGACATTTCTGATAAAAATCACTGTGCCCTTTTTATACCTAAGTACAGTGATGAGTAATGGCTTGAGTTCAACAAGAAGAACTTGCATTTATATAGCACCTTTAGCATAGTAAAACATCCCAAGTGCTTCACAGGAGCGTTATCAGTCAAAATTTGATACTGAGCCACAAAAAGAGATATTTGGTCAGGACACCAAAAGCTTGGTCAAAGAAGTAGAATTTAAGGAACAACTTAAGGCAGGAGAAGTTTCTGGAGGGAATTCCAGACCTTAGGGCCTAGGCAGCTGAAGGCACGGTCGCCAGTGGTGGTACGATGAAAATCGGGGATGGACAAGAGGCCAGAATTGGAGGAGCGCAGAGATCTCGGTGGGTTGTAGAGCTGGAGGTTGTTACAGAGATAGGGAGGGGTGAAGCCATAGAGGGATTTGAACACCAGGATGAGAATTTTAAAATCGAGGCGTTGCTGGACCAGGAGCCAATGTAGGTCAGCGAGCACAGGAATGATGAGTGTTGCTTTGTTCCATTGCTTCTTTGGGTAATTGGTCAAATGATGAACTGAAAATTGGGGCTGTGGGGGTGATAAACTAGGAGTTAGTTTTTTTTTCCTCTGCATCCTGTGATTTCTCGATCAGCAAATACTCAAGAGCTTTGAACTGGCACCAACACTCCTTTTAAAGAACAGGCGCAAATGTAATTTGAGTCTTGTTTAAATAGAATTTACTACCTCCAAATGGGCTGACCTTTTTACACTTTTGAACCAACTGGAGTTTGCTGAATTGGAGCAAACCGTGTTTAGTATCACTCGCAATAAAGCACGGGATTTGCTGAAAGAGCAGGATGACGATTCAGGACATTGTTCTGACCTTCAGCTGCGAAGTTCCCTTCGGGACATTTGCTTCATTAAAGTCATAATATCGGCGTTCTGCATTTGTTAGACTAGAGAACATACAGCTGTAATCAGAGTGTGCTTGGCATTTATTTTAAAGGGGCCCTTCTCCCGGTTAAAAATTTTATGTCCTCACTCTAAGACTGAACCTTCGTTGAGTTGTCGGCTTTTGAATCTAGCGACTGCACAGCATAGAAAGTTCAGAGGCACTGGACATTCTGTGGAAGTGTTTTGGTGCTAAAGTATTGTGTACAAACAGGTTAATGTCCATTTTTGGGCCCATATTGTGGATGGAATTTTGGATTGTAGAATCAAAACGGGCCCCATTTATCCATCCACCTGAGGATAAGGACATGGGCAACAGAAAAAGCATCGATGGATATAAAGGGAGAATGCTAGAAATATAGCACAGAATGAGAAAAGGTCCATTACCCTCTCAAACTCCCTCCTTCCACAAGAAGTAAACTCTTCCTGACCAATTTAATCTCTCGAGGAAAAGCTCTATCACATATTTCCGTCTCCACAGATAGTCGAGCAAGACTCCTTTATTCAATTCAGGCCTGTTGGGTATTGGCCAGTGGCACTTCCTTGATCACAGTAGCATGTTCCATGGAATATACAGTCAACTCTGTCTACACTTACTCCTATAACCTTCAGTCATAAAATGTAGAAACATGGGAAGAAATCATCCTTTTTTTAAAAAAAGAAAAAAACTTGTATTTACATAGCACCTTTCACTTCCTCAAAACATCCAAAAACGCTTCACAGCCAATGAAGTACTTTTGAAGTGTAGTGGGTTGTAATGTAGGAAACGCAGCAGCCAATTTGCGCACAGCAAGATCCCACAAACAGCAGAGAGGATAAATGACCAGATCATCTGTTTTGATGTTGGTTGAGGGATAAATGTTAGCCAGGACAGTGGGGTCAACTCCCCTGTTCTTCGAATAGTTTCCATGGGACCTTTTACATCCACCTGAGAGGGCAGATGGGGCCTCGGTTTAACGTCTCATCTGAAAGATGGCACTTCTGACAGTGCAGCACTCCCTCAGTACTGCACTGAAGTGACAGCCTAGATTTTGTGCTCAAATCCCTGGAGTGGGACTTGAACCCATGGCTAATGAAACAGAAAAGCAGGTGAGTAAGCCAGTGACAATGACAACCACTAAGTTTAGTCCCCATTACAAGGCTAAGAAGAAATTTTTTTTCTCCTAATAGCTTTGTGTTTCCTTTTATTTGCATTTCTTTCTGTGTTTCTAACCAGCCAAAAAGATGAGTTAACCATTGTTCCTGTTCTGGTTGGAGCGCTGAGTGATTCCAAAGAGCAGATGTACGGGGAACTCTTCAGTAAATACCTAGCGGATCCACTAAACCTCTTTGTGATTTCGTCAGATTTCTGTCACTGGGGTATGTACTGGTTTAAATCACATTGTGACTGTGCTGTTGGAAGGGATCTGAGAGAAGGACACCTTTGTGTAATTTTGTCATTAAGCAGCCCTCCCCACAACAACATTTTTGGTTTATCTCTTCAGTCTTTTTCCTCAGCTATACCTTCACGCATGAGCACGAGCACACCCACACACACGTGCATATACATGTGTTGCATACCCTCTTGCCATGCACACATGTTGTGCTCCCATATTTACACTATCTTCTTCAAGCAACAGAGTCTAATCCATTAGAAGGTAAATGCACAAAAGATAATCCTTTTTAGTACAGAAACTGTCCCCAGAATGAGGGGGACTGAGTGAGATAAGGCTCAACTTTAATCGCAAGTGCAGTTAAGTTCTATAATCCATACGCTCCCACTCTATATTCCTGTTTATATATAAATATAAAGCATAGAAAAGGTATTTTGCTATTTATTTTAGCCTGAGCTGTTTATAAATGTTGAGAGCACTTTGGTGCCTTTGTGTCTTTATGTGAAGTGACTCAGATATCTTCAGAAAATTTTTGACTGCCATCTTGGTTATTCCATTAGTGGGGATTAAAATTCTTGACCCCCAAGGACCTTATATTTTAATAACTTGTCAGAGAGATCATTTATATTTCTAACTGCCTGGTTCTGATGCTTATTACGAGGATATAATTGGATGTTACTGGTGTTTGCAGCACTATCTTTCATTGCTAGTAACAGGGATATTAGCCCCTTTCTTTTGGTCAGTTTTTAAAGAATTTTATCTTTACAGTGACACTGAACCACAGAGGTAGAAATTTAGAACTAGGGGGAGCTGAGTGGCACAGTGGGATGGACACTGGCCTTTCACTACTGGCACCTGAGTTCGAATCCAGTCCAGACTCTGTGAAATGAATTTGGTCAGCCTCAGCCCAGTTCCTTGTGGGCATGGGCCTACAGCACAAAACTGTCCCTAGTCCAACACTAAATGGCAGTCTCACTCAGAGGCTTAAGGATGTTTGGTGTGGGGAATGGGACAATGCCACCCCTCCCCTCAGGTTAGGGGTTGAGACACATTGTTGGGGCAGAGCGTAGGGACTTTACTCGACATCTGGCAGACCTGGGAGTGCTTGATGCTGTTTCTGGGTGCTTGAAATGGGAAGAGTTCTATTCCCTTGCATGAACATCCCTCACCTTGAAGATCAAAAAATTCGAATAAGAAGAAATTTAGACTTGTACAAATTATTAATATGTACATTTAATGGATTTACTGAGAACCAAATCTACGAATGAAAGACTAGTGAATAAGGGATCAATGAGCTGTTCCCTCACACATGCAGACAGCAAGAATATTACACGGCCCATACGATTATAGAACCGTAGAAGTTTACAGCACAGCAGGCGGCCATTTGGCACATCGTACTACAGAGTATTTCTGCAATTAGGGATGGCCTGTAATGTTGTAGCTGAGTTTAAAGTGTGCCCGACTGTGTCTGCCTCAGATTTCTGACACTTGATATTTTTCAGGGCAGCGTTTTCGCTACACGCATTACGATGAGAGTCAAGGGGAAATCTACAGATCGATTCAGCACCTGGATAAAATGGTATGGCAAATGACAGGTTGTTTTCTGAGGGAGGAGACTCGTTGCTGTGTTTTCTGTACACAGTTTTGTTCCAGCTTTATTTGTGTTTAATCTGCTACAAATGCCAATTAGCTGCACGCTAAAGTGCCTAAGGCACTTCTGTCACTGCTGAGCCGATGGTTTCTACATAGAATTACACAGAATTTACAGCACAGGAACAAGCCATTCGGCCCCACTGGTCTGTGCTGGTGTTTATGCTCCACACAAGCCTCCTACCACCCCTCATCATCTAACCTTATTGGTGTAACCTTTTATTCCTTTCTCCCTCATGTGTTTATCTAGCTTCCCCTTAAGTGCATCTATGCTATTCGCCTCAACTACTCCATGTGGTAGCAAGTTCCACATTCTAACCACTCTCTGAGTAAAGAAGCTTCTCCTGAATTCCCAATTGGATTTATTAGAGACTATCTTATATTTATGGCCCCTAGTTTTGGTCTCTCTCACAAGTGGAAACATCTTCTCTACATCTATCCTATTGAACCCTTTCATAATCTTAAAGACCTCCATCAGGTATCTGTGTTACGTCAGTGAAAGCTTAAAAACCTGGTGGTTCTGCAGCTTTGGTCTGCTGTAGGAACAGGAGTGATTCCCCAGGCTGTTTGTTGTCTTGTTTGATAATCAACCCGATTTAAATCTACTAATCTAATTGAGGTTGAATGGTAGATGAGGCATATTTCTCTCTTTTGCCCTTTAACGGTTTGAAGCAGAGGAATGGCTCAATCTGCTTGTGCTCGATCACCTCCTGGACCAATATTAGATCTATCTGTAAGGCAGGCACCGATGCGGGCTAATCTGCATAATTCACATTAAGTGTTATTGCTGAGTGTGTCTGCTCACTGTGACGAGTTGCTCGGCATTTCTTGTCTGCAAGCAAACCATGAATCATAAAGCTGCTTGCATGTCAGATGCTGTCTTCATTTAAAAATAAAGTGCTCAGCGAATCTTTTTATATTTGGAAAGATAGTTATGACTCATTTTTGTCACGATAACAAAAAGGCGACTAGATTAATTTCAATCAGACACCATTCAAACACCACCAGCTATTTGCCATTTTTTTAAAGCAAACACTTGCTATGCGCCCTTACGAAAAATGTACCGTGCCTTCTGCTGCTTAGGCCCTAAGCTCTGCAATTCCCTCCCTAAACCCCTCTGGCTCTCTACCCCTCTCTCCTTCTTTAAGATGCTCCTTAAAACATACCACTTTAACCAAGCTTTTGATCAATTTTACAACACCAAGTTATAGTCCAACTTGGTGTTGTAAAATTGTTTACAATTGTCAACCCCAGTCCATCACCGGCATCTCCACATCAAAGCTTTTGATCACCTGTGCTCATATCTCCTTATGTGGCTCGGTGTCAAATTTTGTCTGATAACGCTCCTGTGAAGCGCCTTGGGACGTTTTACTACGTTAAAGGCACTATATAAATGCAAGTTGTTGTAAATTGTACCACACAAGTTCCGAGTCTTTTTGTGAGTGGTTTCAGTAACTCAGTGACTTTCCAAATGACTATGTTGAGGGGTGTTTTACTGGTGTCACGGTTACACATACACTACACATGATACCCAAACCTCTGTCAGATCTTCATCTACTGTTGGGGTCTTCAGTGGCACACCAGGGTCCATTTCTGGACCTTGGACCCACTTTTTGCGAAATGGACAGGACTTTGAGGCGTGAGTTAGCGCAAGCACGGACTCGTTGCTAATCGACGTTCGTCCAGCTAATGAATGGAAGTGAGCAATAATTGGCAGTGACGATTTATCAATCAGAAGTGAGAAAGCTCTGTGGGTGGGACTATTGCTACCAATGTGAATGAGAGGAAGAAAAAGGGTAGTAAAGGGTAATGTGGGCCCTTTAAAAACAGATGCGGGTAATGTTGCAAATGAAAATAAGGAAATGGCAAACTTGTTGAACGATTACTTTGTGTCCGTCTTCACGGTAGAGGAAGGGGATAATACACCTGACTTCCAGGGAAACTAATAATGAATCAAGGACTGGAACTCACTAAAGTTAACGAAAGCAAAAAAACTGTATTAGAAAAAATAATGGCACTAAAGACTGACAAATCCCTTGGACCTGATGATTTCCACCCAGGGTTTTAAAGGAAGTAGGTGAGGAAATTTCAGAAATCTTTAGCCATAATCTTCCAAAGTGCGCTCGATTAAGGAATTGTCCCTTGAGATTGGAAAATTGCAAATGTAACTCCATTATTTAAGAAAGCTGAGAGAGAGAAATCGGGAAATTATAGACCTGTTAGTCTAACATCTGTTGTAAGGAAGTTATATTGAATCTATAATTAAGGACAGTGTGACTAAGCACTTAGAGAAATTTGAGCTGATTGGAGAGAGCCAAAATGGATTTGTAAAGGGTAGGTCATGTCCAATGAATCTAATTGAATTTTTTGAGGAAGTAACTAAAGTAGTAGACAGGGAATGTCTATAGATGTAGTTTATATGGACTTCCAGAAGGCATTTGATAAGATTCCACATAAGAGACTATTAGCTAAAATTAAAGCTCATGGAATTATTGACTTGGTTAAGAGATTGGTTAGGCGGTAGAAGACTGAGAGTAGGGATAAATGAGTATGTCCTCAAATTGGAAGGAAGTGACTAGTGGTGACCTACAAGGATCTGTGCTGGCGCCTCAACTATTCACTATATTAATGACTTAGATAACACAATAGGGAGCCATATATTCAAGTTTGCCGATGACACAAAGATTGGTGGCATAGTAAGTAGTGTAGACAGGAGCATTTTTCCTACTCCTATTTATGTCTTGCTCCTATTTCTTATGTTTCTTATTAGGGGAATCAAGGGATCTGGGGATTAGACAGGAAAGTGAAGTTGAGGTTGAAGATCAGCCATGATCTTACTGAATGGCGGAGCAGGCTCGAGGGGCCGTACAGCCTACTCCTACTCCTATTTTTTAAGTTTCTTATAAAATTACAAAGAGACATTAATAGATTAAGTGAGTGGGCAAAACTGTGGCAGATGGATTTCAATGCAGGTAAGTGTGAGGTCATCCATTTTGGACCAAAAAAGGTTAGATCCGAGTATTTTTTTAAGTGGTGAAAAGCTAGGAACAGTGGAGGTCCAAAGAGATTTAGGGGTCCATGTACACAGATCACTAAAATGTAGCGGTCAGGTATAAAAAATAATCAAAAAGGCTAATGGAATGTTAGCCTTTATAACTAGAGGGCTAGAATATAAAAGGGAGTAAGTTTTGCTACAGCTATACAAAGTCCTGGTTAGACCACATCTGCAGTACTGTGTACAGTTCTGGGCACCACACCTTAGAAAGGATATAATGGCCTTGGAAGGAGTGCAGCACAGACTCACCAGAATGTTACCAGAGCTCCAAGGGTTAGATTATGAGAAGAGAACCCATCTAGTTCACTGCCGTCCTTACCCGGTCTGGCCTATATGTGACTCCAGACCCATAGCAATGTGGTTGATTCTTAAGGGCCCTTTTGAAATGGCCTAGAAAGCCACTAAGTTCAAGAAGGCGGCTCGCCACCACCTTCTCAAGGGCAATTAGGGATTGGCAATAAATGCTGGTCTTGCCAGTGACGCCCACATCCCATGAATGAAAATAAATTACATAAACTAAGCTTGTATTTCCTGAAATACAGAAGGTTCAGGGATGATTTGATTGAGGTTTTTAGGATTTTGAAAGGAATTGATATGGGAGATAGAGATAAACTTTTACCGTTGGTGGGAGAGTCTAGGACAAGGGACATAACCTTAAAATCAGAGCCAGATCATTCAGGAGAGAAGATAGGAAACACTTCTTTATGCAAAGGGTGGTAGAAGTGTGGAACTGTCCCCCACAAAAAGCAGTAGGTGCTGGCTCAATTAATAATTTTACATCTGAGATAGATAGATTTTTGTTAGCTAATGATATTAAGGGATATGGAGCCAAGGTGGGTCGATGGAGTTAGGATACAGATCAGCCATGATCTCATTGAATGGCTCGAGGGGCTGAATGACCTAATCCTGTTCCTAAGTTTCTGAGAGCGGAGTGGAGTTTTGTAACTATCACTGGCCTTGGGAACACTAAATGAGAGAATGTATAACAGGATTGGCTGAATCAACTGGATAAAAGAAAAAGTAAATTCTGTTAATTTCTGTGCAAATGTGACAGAAGGCAATGCGGGTAATTGTGACGTGGATTTATTTTTTGTGTATAAAATTAATTCATAAGAGAAACAGACTTGTTGAAACAGTAAAACGTTCAACAGATTCAGCTCAGATCAAGCTTTTCTCGGGCCTTGATGACTAGACTTTTGCCAAATATAACTTGGGGGTGGAAACCTGATCTATTGAGTTATATATTTTTTAATTATGTAATTTAAGTCCAGCAGGCCCTTAATTTACACAGATGACAAAGATTACATTATATGTTTTTCCATTGCTAGAGGTGGATATCAGACTACATTCCATACAATTTCAGGGGTTGTGTTGTATTCAGGAGTTGAGCCATTCCATGATTAACTGGTGACATGGTATTAAGATGAAGTGAGACCCATTCTGGCCCATTTCCTGGCACCACGATGGAGTTCTGACAGATTGTACATCACGCTCTTAGTTTGCTATTCAGTCTTCCCTGCTAGTGATGAGTCACAGCAGAGTCCCAGTGACTATGAAAAGCTCATGAGTTGGTTTTATTGGCTTGTCGCAGTCGATGATGGATCTGGCGAGTGGTGTAGGATAATTCGCCCATGGGTTCTTCCACCATCCGGAATAATTGGGCACCCTTTACGTTTCGAGTGTGTAGATATATTTTTTTCTTTTTAAAAAAAAACTGATAATACAAGAAAAGATATACGATTTACGTTCAGATAGAAATCTGAAATAAAAACAAAATGCACTGTACTTTGACCAGCAACTGAAAGAGGCAGAGACAGGTTAACGGTTCGAATGCAGGCACTTTGATAAAAGGCAACCCATCTTCCCTCTCAGACGGTAGTCAATCTGTATGTTTGACCTTTTCTGGTTTTAGTGCCATTTATACTCACGGATTTAGTTTGTTAGCCAGTATACCATTAGTCATTGAATCTTAGACGGGACCTACGTTTCCTCTGTATTCGAATTCTGGAGCAGCGTACAGAAGCTCACGAGACGGTCTTTCACACATAGTAAAAGGTGGTTTCCGAAGACAGCAAGTTTGGTAATGTACCCGTAACATGGACAGTTTTACAATGAACCACCAAATGGATCACAATACAATCTAACTATCAGTTAATCTGTTTTGTTTCAGGGTATGGATATTATAGAGCAACTAGACGCTGTATCATTTAGCAACTATTTGAAGAAATACCACAACACTATCTGTGGTCGTCACCCAATTGGGGTTCTGCTCAATGTAAGTTGGAAACAGTCAGTTTGCTGTTTTTGGCCTATTCCTCCATAAAGTAGTTTCGCTAGTTGCTGTTAAATGTATCCTTTTGTTGGGATGCGTTGCTTTTTATTGTACAGTTATTTTGATCAGGGTTATCCAACCTCATGCAGCAGGGGGCCAGATCCATGTGCTAGAAGTAGAGAGAGGGAGAGCCCATTCAGATTAAATTGCTTTGGGTCAGGGAGAATCCTGAGTAAAGACAAGTCCAACATTAACTCCTTTTCCAATATTTATTGGGAGAAGCGTTCAAAATCATTCCAAACATTACAGGGTTTGAGTGTGTTGGCATCACCCTGTTTACTGTTCCCCATTGACATACAAAAGCGGACCCCAATACAACTCCAAATTGGACCCCTATACACCTCAATAATCAGACCCCCCCCCCCAACACAATGAATCTGAAAAAATGAGTTCCTGCATTCATGAGAAAAACAATCCCAGTACGACTCAAAATCAGACTCCCATATGTGAGAAAAATGAGACTGCTATGTGCTGAAAGTTAGCTGTGATAGTTCCTACAGTTGATTAGTTTGTCAAAACTTCCAGAAGTTACACACAAAGAATGGCCAGTGGCTGAGAAACCAGAAACCAACCTTCCCCCGCCACCCCCCACCAATTCAGTGCCCTAGCATGACTCACCTCCTCATGGTAAAGAGGGAGAGAGAAAATAAAAGGCCTGTAACAGATCGGTCTGGCTGAATAGTTGTAACCTCTCTGGTGGGACATTAAGGGGTAGGCTGTGCTGTGGGGACATTAAGGGGTAGGTTGTGCTGGTCGGACATTAAGGGCTATTCCTCTTTCTCTTTCAGGCAGTTACAGAATTGAGGAAGAGTGGGATGAACATGGCTTTCTCGTTCCTGAACTATGCCCAATCGAGTCAATGCAAAAACTGGGAGGATAGCTCCGTTAGCTATGCTGCGGGTGTTCTGATGGTCCACTGAATCACCGCTACTCAGGAAAGCCACCGCACCCTCCGTCTCCTGATCCCAGCCTTCCCTCAAAGACATACCTCCATTGTTTGGAGCTATCTAATGTTGAACTCTTCTTCCTTGAGGTGTAGTCCCTCAGTTTTGATTGACATGTGCTTTTTGTTTTCTTCTTTAGGCTGAATTGAGGTACAGGATGACGTAAACTAGCGATAAGTTGGCCAATGCTGGCACTATAAACCTGTAGACGTGTACTTGCTTACAGATAGTTCTGCAGGATGTGGGTGAGAGTGTACCGTTTATATTCACGTCAGTTGCATTTATAATCTCATACCATAGTTACTCTGATATAAGCTGCAGTGCAAACAGCTGCTGCCAACATTGTATAAGGTTTTTGGTTTAGTTGCTAATAAAGGGCTACACACACCAAAATGGTCTTATGATTTAGATTTCCTGCTATCCGATGTGTAATCTGAATTTTGTCACTAATTGTAGTGTTTTTATTACCTATTTCTAAAAACGATTAAAGTTTAATTCTTTTCTTGATTATTTTCCTTACTTACGACAAATACTTTTTACATAGTTTCAAATTTTACTTAACGTTACTCCAGGCAGGAGGAGCCCATCCAGTTATCCCCTTGTCTGTAAGGTTAGCTCTGTGTATGTAATTAAAAGTTCTGTCTGGCACAGGGCAGGAAACTAACAAATCAAAAACTCCCCATCTGTCAAATGAAGTACACTAATTGGTTCAAATATCCAATTGCCACTGCATCCCAGACCTGGACACTGCTGTTCTCCTCTCTCCTCCCCAAAGTGCTGCCAGGCCTCAGCTCTTTACCCTGTGTCGTGCAGCCCTAGATTCCTCCTCCCCATAGTACCATTTCCCAGGCTCCAGACCACCGTCTCCATTTCCAAACCCAGGCTGCCCACTCTATCCCATCTACCAGCCCCCATCCTATCCTGGCCTCAACCCCAATACCCTGGTTTCTTCCTGGCCTACACCTGTCATACCAGCTCCCAGACATCCTGTCCCCAGCCCATCCGACATTACACCTTGGCTGTGATCTTGCTGCTAACTAGGGCTTAAACAAAGTCAAGAGCAAGAAATTGGCTACATGAGTAAAATAAATGTGAGAGCCACAGAGATATTGGGAGATGTACAGGAGAGTGCAGCCAGGGGGAAGAAGAGACTTAATGGGGAAAAAAAATGATAGAGAGAAATTAAACCAGGATTCAGAGATCATGAGAAAGTGTGAGCCATACAGAGAGAGACTGAGTGCAGAAATAGTGGGAAAGGAGCTGAGAAAAAGTTAAAGGAAGTAGCTAAAAGGATTAAATTATGAGGACGGGTTGCACAGACTAGGCTTGTATTCCCTTGAGTAAAGAATATTAAGAGGTGGTCTAATTGAGGTGTTTAAAATGATTAAAGGAGTTGGTGAGGTAGAGAGAAACTATTTCCTCATGGGAGAATCCAGAACAAGGAGGCATAACCTTAAAATTAGAGCTGGGCCATTTAGGGGTGATGTCAGGAAGCACTTCTTTACACAAAGGATAGTGGAAATCTAGACCACACCTCCAAAAAAAGCTGTTGAGGCTGGGGGGCAAGTTAAAAATTTCAAAACTGAGTGATAGATTTTTGTTAGGTAAGGGTATTCAGGGTTACAGAACCAAGGCAGGAAGATGGATTTAAGATACAGATCAGCCATGGTCTAATTGAATGGCGGAACAGGCTCGAGGGGCTGAATGGCCTACTCTTGTTCCGAGCACATTGTTTTATTCTGCTCTGAGCATAGTCATAGGCTGTCAACTAGTGTTTGTTAAATTTAATAACTGAATCCTTTCAGATGCATGAACTTCTCTTATTTCCTTTGTGAAATCCTGTAAAAGTTTCCTGATCAAACATTTGCACTGACCTATCGTTCGTTACGTTGAAGAAGTGTTTGTCTGAGTTGGCCATTTGCACAAGTTTGTCCACCATATGCGGAAAACTGGCGTCTACAACTTATCATCCTCTTCAAAACCTCAATCAAATCTTCTCACCAGAGAAAATCCCTCATTCAGTTCTAAAAGTCCTGGTATTCATCCTGTAGCTCTCTGTTCAATCACATGCCATCCTTTTTAAAAAAAATCTTGTGGACCAAAGCTGGACACCGTACTTTAGAAATGGGTCTTGGTAGAGCCATACACAATTCCCAAATGGCCATTCCCGTTCAAGCTGTTTCCCAACATCCTTATACTCGTATAAACTGTTTGAAAACAGTTTCCATAAACGGTTAGTCTCCCATTGGCTGAAAACTGTACATTCTTTGCCACTTGGGTTATTGTAGCCCCAATTAAGTCTGACCACGGTAATTAGCTTACTGGAAAATGTGGTTATCCTGTCATCCCAGACAGACAGACCCTCCTTAGACCACTGTGTACAAGCTAAATTGTTTGATTTATTTACAAGAAAGACATTATACAGACGCAGAAAGGCATAACATACTAACCAATACAATATTTATAGGAATGAACTCGAATCGGTCCACAAGCTGCCTTTTAGTCTGTATACGTGACGATTCCTTTGGACTGACTGGCCGGCTTTCTCTTGTCTGTAGTCTTTCAGAATGAGAATACATGAGTCGTACGCGATTACAGAGCCTGGACATCTTCACCAGAAATGAAAACTAGCAGCCAGACCTGGTACATTCATCATTCCAACCTGCTTTGATGGAAAACTATTTCTTTGAAAAAGCCAAGCAAACAAAATGGGAATAATTTTTAAACTTTAGCGGAGAATGGCTTGAAATAATCCTTTATTCTCCTGCATTTCAACCACTCCATGTATGGATCACAGCAGGAATTAT
Organism: Heptranchias perlo; assembly: GCF_035084215.1. Classification (NCBI taxonomy): domain Eukaryota; kingdom Metazoa; phylum Chordata; class Chondrichthyes; order Hexanchiformes; family Hexanchidae; genus Heptranchias; species Heptranchias perlo. The sequence goes on from NC_090332.1 coordinate 77,021,960, forward strand.
ACTGGGGGTCATGCTACCCCATATGTGGAGTGGAGTCCTTTTATTGGATGTGTGACTTACAGTGTCTTTCATTTTATCAAATGACGAGACAGCAGCCTCCATTTTAAAAGATGCTAAAAGTCCCTTGACTGAGCCAAACAGACTGGGAAGGTCCCAAGTCTGGTCCCTAATCCATGTTTAGTTTGCTGATCTCAGCTGGGGCATCTAAAATTGGCATCTGTGCATCTGTCTTAGGGAGGAGAGGAGAGGAAAAAGGCAAGAGTTTCCTCTCCAGATTGCTTGTTGGGAAGCGCAAGAATGGGCACGTGATGAAGATAGGGCTAAGCTTGTGATGCCCCCTGCAATAAAATAGCCCCACCCACACTCAGATCACGTGAATAACAGCCCTTTGGGTGAGGTACTGGGTCTCCGTGGTAACGGACCATAGTGAAAGGTCTTCAAAAGAGAGGAAGAGGGGACAATTTGTAGCCCCAAAAGAAAATGGGGGCTGTGGTTTGTACTTTCCAGTTTAGGCCGTGTACTTCTCCTCGCCTTGTGTTTTACTTTTGTGATAGTGTGTGTAATCGTTGTACAAATCCTTAAACACCTCCCTCACACCCATCTGCAACGAAGCATTCAGAAAGCGGAGATCGCACTCTGTGACCAGATCCAGGAGGTGATACATTCCCTCCGTCAAGTGTCTTTTCACATCTGCATTGAGGGTGACCTATAAATTAAGAATACAAATTGTTAAACACCACACTGAAAGGTTCTGTTGTGCTCTTTTAGCAGTATTCGGGGAATGGAGAGGCCTTTGGATATGGAACAGCTGCCGTTTTGCTGGTAACTGTAGTGCTTTGTGCTCCCTGTGGGAGATGCTCGCAGTGTGCGGCTATGTGACCTAAAGTCGCAACCAGCCACCTGCGCATTAATCTCCGCGATCCACCATGTATCCCGATAGATCCATCGAATCTACTTGTGAAACTGTCCAACATCCTGGACTCGGGGGCGCAGTGATCCCGACCGACCGCCTATAGCAGGAGAATGGTCGGACAGCAGTAGGTTTCCACCCTTTCTGGTTTGCCTTCGCTTTCATGGTGTGATTTGCTTCAGGCAGTTGGGAGGAAATATGAGAAATCAACAGGTCAGGAATCTTAGGCACAAACCAGGTTCCTGGCACTCCATGGCACAACACGGCAGAATGCCATGTGATGTCAGCTTGGCTCAGTTGGTGGCACTCCCACCTCAGTCAGAAGGTTGTAGGTTCAAGTCCCACTCCGGAGACTTGAGCACATAATCCAGGCTGACACTCCCAGCACAGTAACGAGGGAGTGCTGCACTGTCGGAGGTGCCGTCTTTCAGATGAGATGTTAGAACAGAAGAGGCCTCAGTTTCTCAGGTGGATGTAAAAGATCCCATGGCACTATTCTGAAGAGGAGCAGGGGAGTTCTCCTCTGTGTCCTGGCCAATAATTATCCCTCGACCAACATTACTAAAACAGATAATCTGACATCATCACATTGCTGTTTGTGGGATCTTGCTCTGCACAAATTGGCTGCCGCATTGTAACACCAAATCCAGCATATAGATTTTGTGCTCGAGTCTCAGGAGTGGGGCACGAACCCATGACCTTCTGACTCAGGCGAGATTGCTACCACTGAGCCATGGCTGAATCTTACAGTCCTAGTGACCTCTCGAAGTTGGAGGTAAAATTGGTCGTTGGCGATGATGATTACCTTTTGTAGCTCATTGACATACTGTGCCACTGTGAAGGCAGAGAACATTGCAAATTCCTCTGTTTTTGATGCAATGTGAGTGTACATCCTTTCCACCAGACGTGCACATTGCAGGATAACGTCATTGTCTGTTGTCATACCTATAATAAAATAATTATTTTGAAAGATTCTCGAATATTATAATAATTATAGACTCCAGGGCTCCAGACAAGGGGAAAGTTTTACTGAAGCATATATGGCTGCCCTACTTTTTTTGTTTTTTACTATTACAACATTGGCACACTGCATTGGCACAATATTGTATCTCACCAACACACTGTCACAGAGCACAGACACACCACCACATAGCACTGACACACCATCACACCAAAACACCACCACATAGCACTGACACACCATCACACCAAAACACCGTTGCACTGAAACACCATCACACCATACTGCTGAGTCATCCATGATTATTTGAATTTTTTTTCATGACTTCTTGTGCTCAGGTGAAGGATGATAATGGTGAGAAACAGAGCTCTCCTAACCTGGGCACTCACTGTGTGTCTGCATCAAACACTCTTCAGTCAGATAAAGCTCCTTCTACTCTATCCCAAACTCAGAACAGCGACTGGTACCGCAGTATTGTGAGTAGTTATACCCATTTTGTGTCGTGGCCCCACATCACACTCAGAACTGGTTCGAGACACCTTAAACTCACTTCACACTGCACGTCTCCGGGCAAAGAGAAGGCAGCTGGTTTCCAGGAGTGAAATGTTAGCGTCAAAAACCCACTGAATCACTGGTCCTCTGATTATTTAGAGATTTGTGATTAAACATTCAGTAACGGGGAAATTTACAAGAGTTTAAACAGCTTCCTGATTGTAAAGTTTCTGAAGTTGAAATGCTCGTGGAATATTTGTAGATGTACAAAACATGACCTTGCCCCTCCCTATTTGTAAACTCCTCCAGCCCTACAACCCTCCGAGAACTCCGCACTCCTCCAATTCTGGCCTCTTGCGCATTCCCAATTTTAATCGTTCCACCATAGACGGCCGTGCCTTCAGCTGCCTAGGCCCTAAGCTCTAGAATTCCCTCCCTAAACCTCTCAGCCCCTCTATCTCTGCTCCTTTAAGGCGCTCCTTAAAACCTACCTTTTTGACCAAGCTTTTGGTTCAACTGTTCTAATGTCCCCTTGTTTGGCTCGGTGTCAAATTTTGTTTGATTTATACTCCTGTGAAGCACCTTGGGATGTTTTACCACATTAAAGGCGCTATATAAATGCAAGTAATTGTTGATATCACACTTTAAAACTGTCTGACTAACTTGATTGAATTTTTCGAGGAGGTGACAAGGAGGATCGATGAGGGTAGCGCAATTGATGTAGTCTACACGGATTTTAGCAAGGCTTTTGACAAGGTTCCACATGGCAGATTGGTCAAGTAAAGGCCCCTGGGATCCAAGGGAATGTGGCAAATTGGATCCAAAATTGGCTCAGTGGCAGGAAGCAAAGGGTAATGGTCGACGGGTGTTTTTGTGACTGGAAGGCTGTATCCAGTGGGGTGCCGCAGGGCTCGGTACTAGGTCCTTTGCTTTTTGTGGTATACATTAACGATTTGGACTTAAACAGAGGGGGCATGATGGTTGAAATTTGTGGATGACACAAAGATAGGCTGTGTGGTTGATAGTGAGGAGGAAAGCTGTAGACTGCAGGAAGATATCAATGGACTGGTCAGATGGGCATAAAAGTGGCAAATGGAGTTCAATCCGGAGAAGTGTGAGGTAATGCATTTGGGGAGAGCAAACAAGGCAGAGGAATACACAATAAATGGGAGGATACTGAGAGGTGTAGGGGAAGTGAGGGACCTTGGAGTGCATGTCCACAGATCCCTGAAGGTAGCTGGACAGGTAGATAAGGTGGTTAAAAAGATATATGGAATGCATCCCTTTATTAGCCGAGGCATAGAATATAAAAGCAGGGATGTTATGCTGGAACTGTATAAAACACTAGTTAGGCTACAGCTTGAGTACTGCATACAGTTCTGATCAACACATTACAGGAAGGATGTAATTGCACTAGAGAGGGTGCAAAGGAGATTTACAAGGACGTTGCCAGGACTGGAGAATTTTAGCTATAATGATAGATTGGATAGGCTGGGGTTGTTTTCCTTGGAACAGAGGAGGCTCAGGGGTGATTTGATTGAGATGTACAAAATTATGAGGGGCCTAGATAGAGTGGATAGGAAGGACCTATTTCCCTTAGCGGAGGGGTCAATAACCAGGGGCATAGATTTAAAGTGATTGGTAGAAGGATTAGAACGGAAATGAAAAAAATTTTTGTCCAAAGGGTGGTGGGGGTCTGGAACTCACTGCCTGAGAGGCTGGTAGAGGCAGAAACCCTCAACTCATTTAAAAAATACCTGGATGTGCACCTGAAGAGCCATGACCTGCAGGGCTACGGACCAAATGCGGGAAAGTGGGATTAGGCTGGGTGGCTCGTTTCTCAGCTGGCATGGACACGATGGGCCAAATGGCCTCCTTCTGTGCCGTAAATTTTCTATGATTCTACGAATGTTTAAAAGTGTGGAAACAGTATGGCCCTGTGGCTCAGTGTGTAAATGTGTGCTATTGTTCAGAAGGACGTGGGTTCAGGCCCCACTCCAGGACTTGAGCATGTAATCTAGGCTGACCCTCCCAGTGCAGTACTGAGCCAAACTAACGCGGGGTTTGTAGTATTGTCATCAAAGGTGGAACAATTCAGGACAAACTTGCTCTGCACGTACCTTTCTCACCAACACTTTTTTGACGACCTTTATGCATAATAGAAAGCACGAGTCGACTAAAACACTTGAGGAAGGAGGGTGCTGCATTGAGCAAAACCTGTGTACCAAAGCAAAAGATCCCGATCAGTGACAAGATTTCAAGCAGGGCAACATGAAAAAAATAATGCAGGAATTTCAGGGCTTCCAAAAATGCATACGTTTTCAAAATATCTCCCTCTTTATTTTACAGACCGACTCACTTTCTCTACACAATTCGCATCATTCCCAGAGTAGGACAGTGGATCCAAGATCAGGGCAATCGGTAGGATCCCAGTTCAGGGCCGTCAGTGGATCCCCACCACAATATTACCCCCTTGTGTTAACTATAACAAATCTGTAAACGAGTTTGCAAACAATTCTATAATTGACGTAGGGAGGATAATCCTATCTGGCCTTCGGTCAGGCCCAACCTCCTGGCCTTCGCTGCCTGTAATTTCAACATTTCTGTCGGACTCATATGCGAATCAGGCCAAAGGGTAGCCGTCTGATTCCCTATGAACACAATGGTGGGAACGGCTACATGCCACAGAGTAACCTGCATTCAGTCCCTAGTATTTGACCCGAGTAAACTTGTCCTTCGTTCCACATGAAAGTATTTTAATCAGCAAATGTAGCAGATTTATTCCAACAGGGTTCCTGCAGCAAAAAGTCTAATAGTAAACATGATCACTAAAGATTCAAATTTCTAAAGTTACCCTGAATCTCTTGTCTAATTGAACACACTCTAGGAATCTATGCAGTAACGTAGTGTACCTTTAACCGCGAGCACACTGTACCTTTAACTGCCAGTGCACCAAAAGGTCGCCTCAGACTGGATAACCAGGAGTAGGTAGGCTGACCTCATATATTCTCCAATCGGAGCTGCCGCTGTGTAATCTCGCCAAGTGAGATTATGGAACCCGAGTCCCTGAAAACCCACCCTAACCAATCAGTGCATCAGAGAGAGGCATCGTCCCCTCACTGCTGCAAAAACGACGAGTCACGTTTTCGGGGTCAGGGAGCATTAGGGAGGGTGATAGAAACGCAGCGACAGACCCAGGTAAGGCTCCAAACCTGGCTCCTGACTGCCTCATCAAACACACTGCAGAGAAAGGCAGCAGTGGCCAAGATCCCACTGGCGGAGTCTGGGAGGTTGGAGGTGGTCCTGACCTGCAGCCCCCAGTGTCAGCGTTCAGCAGACTGATCTAGGAGGAGCGTTTTAGGGAGGACCCTTATTGTGCCCCACTCTCCAAGGTATCATAGAGCAAGCAGATAACTCGGGGGGGAAAGTGGGGAGGGGTTACCCAGTAGCACCAGCTTACCTTAGGGTGAGACTGTAATATAGAAAACAGGACCTCGTGGATAGCTTGAAAAACTCTTCCATATTCGTCCAGCCTTAGATGGTCAAGTGGAACGCACAACAAAGCATCAAACGCAAGCGTCACATGATGTGGATTTGAGAGCACGCCCTCTCCATACCGGATCAGAACTGCCAAGGTCTCCAAACTGGGCAAAGTGATCTTACAGGTCCAGGACTGATCCAGAGCCGCTTCCTTGCTCAAAACCTGAAAAGCCAAGGGTTAAAACGTGACCATGGTGAAACTTCTGGCACTGATTACTGCAACAATGGGCTACGCTATAAGTTCTATCATTCTATAGAATATAACAGACATAAAGGTTGCTTATGAAAGGATAGTGGGCCTAGTTGTTGTTATTGGACTCGTAACCCAGAGATCATGGGTTCAAATCCCACCAGTGCAAGTTGTGAAACTGAATTCAATAAATCTGGTAATTTGTGGCTGACACCAGAAAACGACCCTAAACTCCTGGATTGTTGTAAACACCCAACTAGAAACCTGCCGTCCTTACCCGATCTAGGATTTAGCGTGATTCCAGTCCCACATTATGTGGTTGACTCCTAATTCCCTCAGGTCACCAACATTCCAAGAGCAAAAAAAGATAGTACAAACAATTATAAAGATAATGCTTTCCTTGTTGTTTTCAAGAAAATGGGGTATGATTCCTGGGCATTGAGTAGTCCATTTGTGGAACTGAGTCACAGTATGAACAGTTGATGCTGTGTTGATTAACTCCTTCAAAAAGGAGCTGGATATACAGCTGGTTAGGAGTGGGGTTGAAAGTTATAGTGGTGTAGACTGCGGTGGTCAATCCTCAGGATACGGTGGCTCCTGTGTTGTTGGGTTAGTAGTCGTCATCTTTGGTGGGTAGCAGGCTGGGGGTCAATAATGCAGATGTGGGATTGGGTGAACATTCTGTCGATAACCTTTGGGAATCATGGGCTTCTGCTCATTATCCAACCCAAGATCAGCAAACAGATTATCTGGTCACTTAGCCCATTTGCTTTTTATGGGATCGTGCTGTGTGCAAATTGGCTGTTGTTTGCCTACAAAATAGTGACTACACTTCAAAACTAATTCAATGGTTGTGAAGAGCTTTGGAATGTCTCTAGCATGTAAAAGGCCCTAAAAAAAATGCAAGTACATCCACCAGACCCTCCCCCATTTATATTTTCTCTTATCCTCAGGTTACAAATCCACACCAACTGTCCCTGATTCAGCCTCCGATTTATGCAAATTGATGAGAACAAGGACAAACCCCATTCCAGAGACTCGAGCCCGTAATCCAGGCTGACACTCCAGTGCAGTACTGAGGGAGTGCTGCACTGTCGGAGGTGCCGTCTTTTGGATGAGATGTTAAACCGAGGTCCCGTCTGCTCTCTCAGGTGGATGTAAAAGATCCAATGGCACCATTTCGAAGAAGAGCAGGGTCCTAGGCCAATATTTATGCCAACATCACTAAAACAGATTATCTGGTCATTTATCTCATTTACTGTTTGTGGGATCTTGTCTGTGGGCAAATTGGCTGCTTCATTTGGTTACAAAATGGTGACTACACCTCAAAACGTACTTTATTGGCTGTGAGGCACTTTGGGACATCCCGAGGATGTGATAAGTTTATATAAATCCAAGTTCTTTCTTTAAACTCTACATTTGATCCTAGAGACTCGATACCCACGTGATCCCCAAGAGAGAACCTTGGTCACCCCCCGATTTGTTCCTAAAACTGGGTAAAAAGCCAACTCGCGGCGTTACTTACCAGAAGCGCCGTGATAATCTGCGGAGCTGCAAACCAAACAGCCTTTTCGATATCTCCACTTAGAGGGCATTTCAAAAGAAGTGTGGTCAGGGTCAGAGATGACACAACATCCTGAATCAAAAAAAAACACAATGCAATGTTAGTGAGAAAACAAACCGGACCAATGGGGAGCACAGCGTTTGGTCACCAGCCCAGAACTCTACCCACCAGGTGCTGTCCTTTCCAAAGGTTGGTGACCTCAAGGCCCTGTGTGATCGACTTCATGATGAGGTAAAACTGCTGATCTGTGCACGTTTCTGCCAAGCAGGTGAGCAGCCCGATCAGCTGAGCTTCCAGCAACTGAACGAACTGCGCTGTCATCCAGGGAGCTGGAACAGCACAGAGAGCAGTGTGATTACATTTGGATTGTCAAACGAAGAGCAGTTTAAGAACAACACATAGCAACATCGCGCTAACTTTATGCCTTTCTTATTGTAACAACACGCAACAAGATAGGAAATTCAAACTCTGCGGTACAGTACAGCCTGCTCCACCGCACTTCATCATCGGTAAGTACAGACTCTAATTTGCGCCTGGTGTTTTCTCCCTCCACTGACAGCAGTGCCTTCAGCTGTCTAGGCTCTGGAATTCCCTCCCTAAACCCCTCTGCCTCTCTCTCCTCCTTTAAGACACTCCTTAAAATCTACCTTTTCACCATTCCTAATATCTCCTGATGTGACTAGGTGTCAAATTTTGTCTGCTAATGCTTCTGTGAAGCACCTTGGGATGTTTTACTACATTAAAGGTGCTATATAAATGAAAGTTGTTGTGTTGGGGAGGGCAAGTTAACCTGAGCCATTTTACAGTGGTGTTGGCAGAGCACTGGGAGCTGTTCACCGACCCGCATCAATGACTGGGAAAGGGTGTGTGGAATGGGAGTGGGAGTGGAGTAAACACAAAAGAACCCAAGAAATTTTACGTGTCTGATTTTTAAAAAAGCATAGGATGAGTGAGAGAGACGGAGAGAGAAAAGTGTGTGAGAAAAGGGGGAGGAAGGTATGTGTCCTGGTTTGATGTCTTCAAACTCACCCCCGTGCAACTCCACAGGAGGTTGACTAATTCATTATGGAAAATGCCTATGTAAATGAGTCATGCTGTAATTACACCCTCTTGCTGGCGGAGACATTGCATTGTCTCCAAAGGGAAGAGTGTAATATTAGCGTGATATGTTTACATAGGCAGTTTCCATTATAAATGTGGGCACAGGAATTTATACAGAAAAAGTTGAAAGGATGTGTACACAGACTCAAAATTACTAATATTTTGTAGATCGATACTACACCTGTACTTGTCACTGCTTCATTTTAAAGTGCATAACCGTTCTCTCGTGCATTCTGAGGTGCCATAAAATCCAATGTGTAAGTCACACCCATTCAAATGGGAGCGACCTTTTGCCAGCTGACGACATGACAAATTGTGAGAGCAATGCATAATTGGTGCAACCAATACAACCAGATTCTGCAGAAAGTCTTTAAGGTGTTTCACACTACGTGTTTAGTGGCAGTGAGAGGCTGAACTTGTGTCGTACCTGAAGCCCTGAACTGACTCCGTGCCGGGGAGACTCACACCTCTTTGCTTGGGTGTCAGCTCAAACCCTGACCTGGATTCAGGCTACATTCACACCGTTAATTGCACCTTTATATGTCAGTCTTGGCTCAGAGGTAGCATTTTTGCCTCTGAGTCAGAAGGTCGTAGGTTCAAGTCCCACTCCAAAGACATGAGCACATAATCCTGGCTGACACTTCAGTACACTACTGAAGGAGTGCTGCACTGTCGGAGGTGCCGTCTTTCGAATGAGACATTAAACCATGGCCTCGTCTGCCTCTCGAGTAGGCGTGAAAGATCCCATGGCACTATTCAAAGAAGAGCAGGGGAGTTCTCGTGATGTCCTGGCCAATATTTCTCCCTCAACCAACATCAATGGAACACATTATTTGGTCATTATCACATTGCTGTTTGTGGGCAAATTGGCAGTCGCAGTTCCCTACATTACAACAGAGACTACACTTCAAAAGTACTTCATTTTTTATAGAATCATAGAATGGTTACAGCACAGAAGGAGGCCATTCAGCCCATACCGGCTCTTTGTAAGAGCAATCCTGTTAGTCCCAATCCCCTGCTCTTTTCCCGTAGCCCTGCACATTTTTTCCCTTCAAGTATTTATCCAATTCTTTTTTGAAAGCCACGATTGAATCCGTTTCCACCACCCTTTCTGGCAGCACATTCCAGATCATAACTATTCACTGCGTAAAAATGTTTTTCCTCGTGTCCCCTTTGGTTATTTTGCCAATCACCTTAAATCTGTGTCCTCTGGTTCTCGACCCTTCCGCCAATGGGATGAGTTTCTCTTTATTTACTTTATCTAAACCCTTCATGATTTTGAACACTTCTATCAAATCTCCTCTTAACCTTCTCTGCTCTAAGGAGAACAACCTCAGCTTCTCCAGTCTATCCATGTAACTGAAGTCCCTCATCCCTGGAACCATTCTAGTAAATCTTTTCTGCACCCTCTCTAAGGCCTTCACATCCTTCCTAAAGTGCAGAGCCCAAAATTGGACACAATACTCCAGCTGTGGCCGAGCCAGTGTTTTATAAAGGTTCAACATAACTGCCTTGCTTTTGTACTCTATGTCTCTATTTATAAAGCCCAGGATCCCATATGCTTTTTTAACCTCTTTCTCAACCTGTCCTGCCACCTTCAAAGATTTGTGCACATATACCCCCAGGTCTCTATGTTCCTGCACCCCCTTTAGAATTGTACCATTTAGTTTATATTGCCTCTCCTCATTCTTCCTGCCAAAATGTATCACTTTGCACTTCTCTGTGTTAAATTTCATCTGCCATGTGTTCGCCCATTCAACCAGCCTGTCTATGTCCTCTTGAAATCCTCCTCATTGTTTATTACACTTCCAACTTTTGTGTCATCTGCAAATTTCGAAATTGTGCCCTGTACACCCAAGTCCAAGTCATTAATATAGATATCAAAAAAAGCAGTGGTCCTAGTACTGACCCCTGGGGGACACCGCTGTGCACCTTCCTCAGTCCGAAAAACAACCGTTCACCACTGCTCTCTGTTTCCTGTCCCTTAGCCAATTTAGTATTCATGCTGCCACTGCCCCTTTTATTCCATGGGTTTCAATTTTGCTGGCAAGCTTATTATGTGGCACTTTATCAAACGCCTTTTGAAAGTCCATATACACAACATCAACCCTCTCTGTTACCTCATCAAAAAACTCAATCAAGTTAGTTAAACATGATTTGTCTTTAACAAATCTGTGCTGGCTTTCCTTTATTAATCCATACTTGTCCAAGTGACTATTAATTTTGTCCCGGATTATTGTTACTAAAAGCTTCCCCACCACCGAGGTTAAACTGACTGGCCTGTAGTTGCTGGGTTTATCCTTACACCTTTTTTTGAACAAGGGTGTAACATTTGCAATTCTCCAGTCCTCTGGCACCACCCCCATATCTAAGAAGGATTGGAAGATAATGGTTAGCACCTCTGCAATTTCCACCCTTACTTCCCTCAGCAACCTAGGATGCATCCCATCTGGACCGGGTGACTGATCTATTTTAAGTACAGCCAGCCCTTCTCGTACCTCCTCATCATCAATTTTTAGCCCTTCCAGTATCTCAACTACCTACGAAACACTTTGGGACATCCTGATGCCATGAAAGGCGCTATAGAATTGCAAGTCTTTCTTTAAATACTGCTTAAAAAATGAAACAGATTGTTAAGGACTGAAGACCTGACGACATTATCAGTTTTATTTTGAAACTTAAAGGAGACAGCTTGCAGAAACAATTCAAACAGATGAAGGAAAGGATAAGTTAATTCTCTACTGGGAGAACTAATGATATCTGATTAACAACAATACTTGCATGCTTTGAATAATGAAATAGCCGAGTCTTTTACCTGCTAGCAGAGCCTTTACAGCTCGGAGTATGGAGGGGATGCCAGTCTTGATATCACGATCAGAGCACAACTCTGAAGCTGAACAGAACACTTTTAAAAAGTCAAGTTGCTTTCGGAGTGGCTCCGGGTCATCAGTGGAAGAGGCGAGTTGGTGAAGAACCTGTGAACAGGTGCTCTGGTACAAGTCACCGTGCTGCAGCCCCACCTTGTTGTGGCTCCCTCCTTCACTGACCACATCATCTTGTTCCCCCCTCGGGCACAGTTCTGCCTCCAGAAGGACAGTGACACAGGACACGGTGAGTGTTTGATCTAATCTTCTACTTTTGCTGAAATGTGACTGGAGAACTGGGCCCAAAAGGCCAATGAGTTGGGTCAGAAGGCAGGGCAGAGTTTTGCTCGTGTGTCTGTTCTTTTCAGACTGCTGCAAAGTGGTTACAATAACCCGGCTCAATGTTGACAGGCCAACTGTTAGAAGCTGCTCAGCCACCAGTTGCCATTCTCCTTTCACCTTTGAAGACATCCAGGCATTCGAGAGGAAAGCAACAAATTGCTCCAAGTTCAGGCACATGCTTTGCTTCCTTTCAACAATCGTCTGGATGAAACTAGTCAAAAACCTTTGGAAAGTGAGGAGAAACTCTGGCCAGACTGAACACTCTATGCAGCCGGCAAACTCTCTGCTCACAGGAAACAAAGGAGCTGTGACTTTCTCCAGGATGTCTCCGGCATGTGCCAACTTAAAGACCACATTGCCGTTGGTGCCCGTCTGCAGGACGGTGAGGAGGAAGTAGCACTTGCTTAAAACTTGCAGACACTTTGAAGCGTTGCTCTTTTCAGAGCTGGGTTTAAGGGTAGTGACCAGGGACAGCAACAAAAGAAAACAATGGAGATGATCGGTAGATGACAGGCTGTCCAGCCTCAGAGCAGAAAGGATGTCCAAAGATCGCAGGAGAACATCCAACTGCTGCTCAGGTAGGATGAGAAGGGAGGAGCTTTTTACTGATGACAGTATGTTTTGGGCAACAAGAGGTGAAATCCCTCGAGACTGTGTAGGGTGAGAGAACAGTGACCTTGAAGTGCTGCTTCTCCTATTGCCATCCCCCTGCCTGGCAATGCCACTGCCTGCCAGTTGTTCTAGTAACTGCGTGGACACACCCATTCCCGAGGCAGATACCAGACTCCTCATCTTCTCTGTTAAACCAAGCAAAAACGCACGGTGCAGGGGCTGCATTTCAGGAAGAAGAGCACTATTAAGCAAATTCTCACACAGCGTTGGAATAGAAAGTGAGTTTCCTGAGTCCTGGCCCAACTCCGGAGTCTCTTTCAGTAATAAATTCGTCACCACCACATCAGCTATGTAAGTGATGTCTTCCTCAGGGAGATACGGAACAAGGAGGACAAGGTTTGATGTGACCAGATGCCAGTGTGCAACTGCATACGTTTCTTCGGTCAGCGTGCTGAGCTCTCCATCCCATCCTCGGGCACGTGCGTCTTTAACGGCGGTTTTCCCGGATCGAATGATGAACTCAGCAGATAACCTCAGCGATGCGTCCTCCATTTCTGTCTGAGTCCCGGTCTGCATCATGATCCTCTTCATCTTCTGGACCGAAAGCAGCTGGAGGAAGTGCCACCTTAGCTCACTGTTCTGTCCCGAGACATCAGCTATCAGCATCCAGTCACCCGATCCCACCTGTGGAAGAAGGCAATGAAAGTTCCACTCCTCGACCTCTGCTTTGCCAGCCTGGCTTCCTGGCGAAACGTACTTGCTGCAGTTTAACTTGAACACATGATCGACTTCCACCCAGGTGTAGCTGAGAAGCAGCCCTGCGCTCATGGCTCTTGTGGCCCACAAGGAAGAGTTTTCACAGTCCGGATCCTTAACTATGTGGAAGAGTGGCATCACCACCGCTTGAACCATCTTGTCCATCAGAAGCTGGGTGCGTAGAATTATTGGCACTGGTGTTTTGGCATCGAGACTCTTCATATTAAAAAGAATAGAATTCAGTAGAGTACTCATTGTGAGAACTTTCAATGCCAAGTCAGAGTTCCTTGCTAGATCCGGAATCAAAAATTCCTGGCTCTTCAAGATTAGCTCCCAGACATCCAAGACTTGACTGGCTGGTACTTCCAGTAAACATTCAGAGAGCTTCTTGGTGAGGCCAATGGATAAGATGGGCTGCCTCAACTCATCAGCAGCTGGACGAGAGACAACGTCCAAAACCTCCTTGAACAGCCTTGCCAGTTGCCGCAGTTTGGTGTAGGTCTGAAGCAATGTGCTCAGCAGCGTGTCTTGGGCTCTTTTCACCCGTGAATCGTTAACATCGGCATCGATCCACGCTAACGACACCAGGTCGTCTAGATTCGGCTCCACGATCAAATGGTTTAATAGGACCAAGGTCTTCAGGCACCTAAACCAGGCTGGTGTGGCTGGGCGGGGGTAGGTTAGCAACATTTCTGCCACTTTGCTGTAGAGGGTGAATTGCACTCCCTCGCACCGGATTTTATCCACTGCGATATTGTAGATGTTGCTGCTGAAGATCGAATTCAATAACTGATCCAGTGCGAGTAGCCCAGGAGTCCAGTCCGCAGATTCTCCACGCTCGTCGCTCTTTATCTTTGGGAATCGTAAGGAGTCAAAGAATCTGGCGAAGATATGGAAACAGAGCAGGTGATTTCCGTCCCTGCAGTAGGACTCGAGACAGAGTCTGTAAAGCAGCGGGACTGAACCAGCCACAACAGCAATGTGCAGATCTGGGCCGAAGAAGTCAGCGTCGTCCAACTTTACAAGCATCATTTCAACAGGTGCTGCCAAGACCTTGGAAAAGCTTTTCTTCCTTTCCTGCGAGCTATCCCTTTGCAGGAGCTCGTCTCTGTAAGAGTTCAAGAAGTCGGCGTGGAACAGTCCGTTATGAAGTGCCGTCTGGATTTTATTGCATATCTCTTTGCTGAGGTGCTGTCGCACCATCACCTCATCTTCACTCATCCAACACCTCGAGGTCAGCAGGTGCCTCAGGAGGAGGAAGGGCTGAAAGAGAGGACCGCAGACCTGCAGAAATACCCGGGACTGGTTGTGCTGTTGCCTTTGAACGATGAGGTACTGATTAAACACCAACAGGAGGACATCAAAGAGCTGCGTGGAGCACAAGGCTTCTGATGATTTCAACCTGTGGCAGACCAGCAAGCAGAGTTTACACAGCAGATCCACCAGCAGCTCACACTTGCTGGTGTAGATGATGGAAAAGGCAGGAGATGCGAGAATACCTCGACAGCAGCTCAACACCGTGGGCAGGCTTGACGCGTCGTCATTTACTGGCACTTTGCCGGAACATTCTGAAATCCTGTCATTTATAATCTGAAATAAAAATTTAAAAAGAGGCATTGACAATTTTTCTCACACAAGTTTGAAATACTGAAGGGAGCCTTTCAAATTAATTAAAGTTTATAAACATCTTTTAAATTACATAGAATTTACAGCACAGGAGCAGGCCATTCGGCCTAACAGGTCTATGCCGGTGTTTTTATGCTCCACACAAGCCTGCTCCCACCCTACTTCATCTCACCCTATCAATATATCCTGTTCCTTTCTCCCTCGTGTACTTATCTAGCTTTCCCTTAAATGCATCTATGCTATTTGCCTCAGCTAATCCCAGTGGTAGCAAGTTCCAGATTCTAACCACTCTCTGGATAAAGAAGTTTCTCCTGAATTCCCGATTGGATTTATTAGTGACTATCTTGTAGTTATGACCCCTAGTTTTGGACTCCCCCACAAGTGGAAACATCTTCTCTATCGAAACCCTTTGTAATTTTAAAGGCCTTGCTATCAGGTCATCCCTCTTCTCTTTTCTAGAGAAAAAGCTCCAGCCTGTTCAGTCTTTCCTGAAAGTTATAAAGTACTTTCTGAATCTGTGGTGTTTGTATCCATTAAACTTACACTACATTAAGTCTAACATTTTGCTAAGATTACTTGTTTTTTCAACCTACAGTATTCCTGCAGACCCCTGTACCTGTCCAGGTACAATCTGGGTCTGTGGGGTGCTGATGGACACACCTATTCGTCAGAAGCCCTCCCTGTTATTTCTGCCAGATCGTACCACTAGTACCACAGGTCTCTCTTTAGGAACAGGAGGAGGCCATTCAGCCCCTCGAGCCTGTTCCACATATCTCGCTTTAAAGTATTTAATCAAAATTATTAATGAGAAATGCTTTCTTAAACTGAGTGCCGTAGTGGGTTCGGCACTGACCTTTGTCAGCTTGGCTCAGTGTTAGCACTCTTGCTGTTGAGACAGAAGGTTGTGAGATCAAGTCCCACTCCACAGACTTGAGCACATAATCTAGGCTGACACCCCAGTGCAGTACTGAGGGCGTGCTGCAATGTTGGAGGTGCATCTTTCAAGTGAGACACTAAACAGAGGCCCCATCTGCCCTCTCAGGTGGACTTAAAAGATCCCATGGCACTACTTGAAGAACAGCTGGGGAGTTCACCTAGTCAATATTTATGCCTCAATCAATACCATAAGACAAATGACCTGTTCATTTATTTTATTGCTGTTTGTGGGGCATTGCTGTGCGCAAATTGGCTTTCCCATTTACTACATCACAACAGTGACTACATTTCAAAAAGTACTTCATTTCCTATGATGCTGAGGACGTGAAAGGTGCTATATAATTGTCAAGTCTTTCTTTGGACAAGGATTCAAATCCAGCCCAGACTGATGGGATGAAAGTCTCCTCTGTCTGCTGGCCCTAGGGGTGCTATATGAAATGAGTCTCAATCTAGTTCCTAGTAGGCATGGGCCTACAGCATAAAACTGACCCCTAACCTCACCCAGAGACCCCTCAGGATGGTTGGTGTGGGAGATGGGAAAAATATCACACTGACACAGTAAGCTGAAACAGGAGTAGGCCATTCTGCCCCTTGAGCCTGTTCTGCCATTCAATTAGATCATGGTTGATCTGTATCTTAACTCCATTTACCCACCTTAGTTCCATAACCTTTAATACCCTTGCCTAAAAAAAATCCATCAATCTCAGCTTTGACATTTTCAATTGACCCCCAGCCTCAAGAGTTTGTTGGGGGAGAGTGTTCCACATTTCCACTACCTTTTGTGTGAAGAAATGCTTTCTGACATCACCCCTGAATGGCCTAGCTCTCATTTTAAGGTTATACCCCCTTGTTCTGGACTCTCCCACCAGGTGGAGTGGAGGGAGCTTTACTCTCCATCAGGTGTGCTGTGCCTGACCTGAGAGTGTTTGCTGCTGGCACTGGGTGCCTGAAATGGGAAGAATTCCATTCCCCAGCATTAATATCCCTCACCTTAATTAGCACAAAAAAATACATTTAAAAAAAAACACATTTGATGCCCAGATTCTTGAGTCACATTCCCACTGCCAGTATTACTCATAGTCGGCTAGTTTGACTGTAAATGTATCCTCGAAGCTGTTTCATCTATAAGAATTTGAAGCGAAGGTTGCTGGTGAACGAATAGATTTTGTGTTAAGAGGTAATTTTTCAAAGGCTAATTAGGTAACCCTTCCCCAACCCAGCACCGCTGTAACTCCAGGAAACAGCCCAAAGTGTGGTAGATTCTAATGGAAAGGGAACAATTAACCCTACCCCCATCATCCAACCAAGAAGCAGCACATTTAAGAAGAGAGGGAATGTGCAGTACTGAGGGAATGCTGCACTGTCGGAGGTGCCATCTTTCGGATGACGTTAAACCAAGGCCCCGTCTGCCCTCTCAGGTTTGGCATTATTTTGAAGAAGAGCGGGGGAGTTCGCCCCAGTGTCCTGGCCAACATTTATCCCTCAACCAACATTGTTAAAACAAATTATCTGGTCATTATCACATTGCTGTTTGTGGGACCTTGCTGTGTGCGCACTGGCTGCTGCGTTTCCCTACATTACAACAGTGACTGCACTTCGAAAGTACTTCATTGGCTGTAAAAGCTTTGGGATATTCTGAGGTCATGTTGTATAAATGTGCTGTACAAATGCAAGTTCTTTCTTTCTTCCAAGTCTTTCTAGTTCTATAGTCACCAATTAGTCCACTCATATCAGAACAGAAATAACTGAGTTAAATTGAAATGGTACCAAAAAAAAATTGAAATGGTTACTAATAACAACAGTTGGTTCCTGTCACTGTGATGTAAACCAGTTTCACCTGTGCAACCGTGAACCTAATGGTGATGATCTTCCCCTTCTCGATCATCTTCTGCAGCTTTTTGCTATGGAGGATATCATCCAGGTAAGTCCACAGTCCCTCCACAATCTCATCTCCAAACTGTAGCTTTTTGCTGTAATATCCAGTCAATGCGTGACTCACCCAATCAAGTAAAACCTTTGTAATAGAGAGAAAAGAGGTGGATCACAATAAGACATTCCTACCACTGCATACAAATGGTTGCTATTTAGATGAGTCAGAGGATATGCTCAAATGATACGGCTAAAGGGCGACGGGAAGGAAGTGTATTGTATATACAAGACTTTTAATATATTACTGATTGATATTTTGTGGCACTTTTATCTCCTTTTGTTACCTCTTTAACTCTGGAGGATGAGATCTGGCCTTTGGCCTTCTTCCCAACCCCCATCATTGCTGATGCACAGCAGGTCTGCCACAGTGAAGTGCTCCATCTAACAGCCCACTGATACAAAGCGTAGCTCAGTCTGACGAGAAGTCAAGGCTGGGATCCGAACACATGCCCTTTGAACCATAACCCTTTGACCAAGCACCACTTTCACTCAGTTATGGCTACATGACTTTATTTTAAAAAGTACACACTAATGTTAAAATATTTTGCTCATTGGAGAATAAGCAAAAAAAAGTCAATTCGTCCCATTAGACCCCCCCCCCAACCCCACCTCAAAGAATTCACAATTTGCCCCAGCATTGACAGCAGCTGTTTAATTGCTCAATCTGCAGAAATACTCTAATCCCCACAAATAATCCCAGTGAAACCCCAGAATTACAACATCTTCACATTTAGCCTTGGCCCCTCACATATACCATTCCCCTCATCCCAGTGGAAAAGGAACTATTGTCGTTCCCCCTCCCCGTGGAGGGTTTCATCACACTTATCTTTGAGATCTCCACCTCCAATTGCAGACAGATATTGACCTATCTCCTTTTAAAAGGTGTTAATTGTCATTGCTGGAACACAGATTTAAGGTGATTGGCAAAAGAACAAGGGGGAAGATGAGGAGAATTTTATTTATGCAGCAAGTTATTATGATCTGGAATGCACTGCCTGAAAGGGTGGTGGAAGCAGATACAATAGTAACTTTCAAAAGGGAATTGGGTATATACCTGAAGAGGAGAAAATTGCAGGGCTATGGGAAAAGAGTGGGGGAATGGGACTAATTGGATGGCACTTTCAAAGAGCCGGCATTGGCACGATGGACCAAATGGCCTCCTTCTGTGCTGTAAGATTCTATGATTCGGGTTTTCCATATGCATTACTATGAGCTCCTTCTTGAGATTCTCCTCTCCCTCCAACCATGCACTATTCCCACACACTGAGCAGAGGTAAGCAGACTGTCTGATTCCTTGGGACATGGCAGTGTTATTCCAGCCAGTGCCAGATACCATACAACGCAACCTGCCCACCAGTTCTCCCTTCCCCTTGGCGAATATTCATTTTTTTTCAAGAAACTATCTAATTCTGTTTTTAGAGCTGATGGTCTCTGCTTCAACAACAGATTATGGCAGAGAATTCCACATTCTAATCCACCTCTGCATAAATCTCCCATTTAATTCTTTTTGATTATCTTATATTTGCGCCCTCCCATTACCGTCTAGCTAACTGAGGAAACAATCTAGCACTATTAATCCTTCATAATCTACAAGACCTCCATCAGGTCTCCACTTACCCTCCCCAGTTCAAGTGGGAAATAGCCCCAACTCCTCAAATGGGACTTGGATGATGAGGGAATTATGACCTCCTTGCTTAATGGAGGGGAGAGTAGGCTGGAATTGGCAGCTAGTCCTCTGCAAAACTGACAACATTTCCTACAATGTGTTAACTCCGACCCAGCCTAGTTTTAACTGAACTTTACATCTGCAGAACCACAACAACAATAACTTGCATTTATATAGCGCCTTTAACGTAATAAAATGTCCCAAGGCGCTTCACAAGTGTGTAACCAGATGAAAATTGACACCGAGCCACATAAGGAAATATTAGCCCAGGTGACAAAAAGCTTGGTCAAAGAGGTAGGTTTTAAGGAGCATCTTAAAAGGAGGAGGGAGAGGTGGAGAGGTTTAGGGAGGGAATTCCAGAGCTTAGGGCCTAGGCAGCTGAAGACAAGACCAATAGTGGAGCGATAGAAATTGGGGATGCACAAGAGGCCAGAATTGGAGGAGCGCAGAGATCTCGGAGGGTTGTAGAGCTGGAGGCGGTTACAGAGATAGGGAGGGGCGAGGCCACGGAGGGATTTGAAAATAAGGATGAGAATTTTAAAACCAAACCAAAACGGAATCCAAATACGCACCTGTTCCTTGTTGGGCAGAAAGCACTGGTGTGAAATCCAGGCAAATCGAGCTAGTTTCAGTCTGTCTCCCCATGGGGTCTTTGCACTTTTAAGTTTTAGGTGAATCCCAGAGTAAATTGCAGCCATGATCTGAAATCAAGAGAACAACATCTGCTGTTTCGTATTAGAAATAACACAGGCAAAACGAGTTCAGATATTTGCTGGTGACTCTCTATGTTTTAATGTGAATTATATCACACGCATCAGTAGCACTCTTGCCTTTGAGTCAGAACGTGATGAGTTCAAGCCCCACTCCAAGACTTGAGCATGTAATCCAGGCTGACACTCCCAGTGCCAGTACTGAGGGAGTGCTGCACTGTCGGAGATGCCGTCTTTCAGATGATTAAACCAAGGCCCCGTCTCCCTTCTCAGGTGGACATAAAAGATCCCACAGCACTATTTCAAGAGCAGGGGAGTTCTCCTCAGTGTCCTGGCTAATATTTATCATTAGATACAGTGTTCCATATATATGTGTGTGTGTGTGTGTGTGTGTGTGTGCGCGTGTGTATATAGTTAGATACAGTGGCTCCTACCCCTCTATATAGTTAGATAGTGTCCCATACCCCAATATATGGTTAGATAGTGTCCCATATCCCTATATATAGTTAGATACAGCATTTCCTACCCCTATATAGTGTCCATTACCCCTATATAGTCAGTGCCTCCTACCCCTATGTATAATTAGATACAGTGTCTCCTACCCCTATGTATAGTTAGGTACAGTGTCTCCTACCCCTATGTATAATTAGATACAGTGTCTCCTACCCCTATATATAGTTAGATACAGTGTCTCCTACCCCTATATATAGTTAGGTACAGTGCCTCCTACCCCTATGTATAGTTAGATACAGTGTCTCCTACCCCTATGTATAATTAGATAGTGTCTCCTACCCCTATATATAGTTAGGTACAGTGCCTCCTACCCCTATGTATAGTTAGATACAGTGTCTCCTACCCCTATGTATAGTTAGGTACAGTGTCTCCTACCCCTATGTATAGTTAGATAGTGTCTCCTCCCCCTATATATAATTAGATAGTGTCTCCTACCCCTATATATAGTTAGGTACAGTGCCTCCTACCCCTATGTATAGTTAGATACAGTGTCTCCTACCCCTATGTATAATTAGATAGTGTCTCCTACCCCTATATATAGTTAGGTACAGTGTCTCCTACCCCCATATATAGTTAGATACAGTGTCTCCTACCCCTATGTATAGTTAGGTACAGTGTCTCCTACCCCTATGTATAATTAGATAGTGTCTCCTCCCCCTATATATAATTAGATACAGTGTCTCCTACCCCTATATATAATTAGATACAGTGTCTCCTACCCCTGTGTATAATTAGATACAGTGTCTCCTACCCCTATGTATAGTTAGATATAGTGTCTCCTACCCCTGTATATAATTAGATACAGTGTCTCCTACCCCTGTATATAATTAGATACAGTGTCTCCTACCCCTGTATATAATTAGATACAGTGGATCCTACCCCTATGTACAGTTAGATAGTCTCTCCTGCCCCTGTATATAGTGAGATACAGTGTCTCCTACCCCTACATATAATTAGATAGTGTCTCCTACTCCTATGTATAGTTAGATATAGTGGCTCCTACCCCTATGTATAATTAGATACAGTCTCTCCTACCCCCATATATAATTAGATACAGTGTCTCCTACCCCCATATTTAATTAGATACAGTGTCTCCTACCCCTATATATAATTAGATAGTGTCTCCTACCCCTATATATAATTAGATAGTGTCTCCTACCCCTATATATAATTAGATAGTGTCTCCTACCCCTATATATAATTAGATAGTGTCTCCTACCCCTATATATAATTAGATAGTGTCTCCTACCCCTATATATAATTAGATAGTGTCTCCTACCCCTATATATAATTAGATAGTGTCTCCTACCCCTATATATAATTATGATGTGGAGATGCCGGTGATGGACTGGGGTTGACAATTGTAAACAATTTTACAACACCAAGTTATAGTCCAGCAATTTTATTTTAAATTCACAAGCTTTCGGAGATTTTCTCCTTCCTCAGGCAAACATTTGCCTGAGGAAGGAGAAAATCTCAGAAAGCTTGTGAAAGTTTACAATTATATATAATTAGATAGTGTCTCCTACCCCTATGTATAGTGAGGTACAGTGTCTCCTACCCCTATATATAATTAGATAGTGTCTCCTACCCCTATATATAATTAGATAGTGTCTCCTACCCCTATATATAATTAGATAGTGTCTCCTACCCCTATGTATAGTTAGATAGTGTCTCCTACCCCTATATATAATTAGATAGTGTCTCCTACCCCTATGTATAGTGAGGTACAGTGTCTCCTACCCCTATATATAATTAGTGTCTCCTACCCCTATATATAATTAGATAGTGTCTCCTACCCCTATATATAATTAGATAGTGTCTCCTACCCCTATATATAATTAGATAGTGTCTCCTACCCCTATATATAATTAGATAGTGTCTCCTACCCCAATGTATAGTGAGGTACAGTGTCTCCTACCCCTATATATAGTTAGATGGTCTCTCCTACCCCCTGCTCTCCAGGCTCAGGCTGCGCTACACGTGCAGTCCCGTCAGTCCCAGCATTACATGACCTCTCACCCGTGAACTCTAACCCCTGAACTCTCACCCTTCAGTAGCGAATCAACATGAAGCCGAGCGGCTCGAGCGGAGGCGCCAAAGCCGTGAGAAGAGGAGCGGGAGGCGCGGCCCCGGCCTGGGCCCGAGCCTGAAGCGGAGCCTCAGCCCGAGGAGAGCCTGGGGCCCGGCGCCGCGCTCCGGCCTGTGCCGGCCCACTTCTCTGCTGTGGTAGCGAGCGGCCGTCATGCAGTAAGTTACGGTCCCGGCGACGGCTGGGGCAAGCAATTCACGGAGGCCGAGGCTTCGGGCCTGCGGGGCAGGGACACCGAACAGGAGGCAGCGCGCCTGGGGGCCCGGCCGCTGCTTAAAATAAAGCCCCGTACATCCCCTCCCCTCCCCCCAAGATCAACCCCTCCCCCCGGTCACTCCTTCCCTCCCCTCCCCCCGGTCACTCCTTCCCTCCCCTCCCCCCGGTCACTCCTTCCCTCCCCTCCCCCCGGTCACTCCTTCCCTCCCCTCCCCCCAGGTTCAGAAGTCGCTCGGTATAGAGGCTGAAGGAGGAAAGCAATGAAGATATCTGATTGAGAAACCTGGCATGGTACTTGGGTGGGCAGCAGAGAACGAGGATTTTAGTGGAGAGGCAAGAAGGGTGGAACAAGGTGAGATGCTCAAAGGAGGAGAAGGTACCAGAGGAGTAGAGGGACAGCCCAAGGTGTGATTTGGTGATCAGGGCCACACTGCTACTGCAGCAGTCTGGGTGGAGCAGGTTGTGGAAAGTTTGTTTAGGCAGGGAGGCAAGGTGTCATCACCTGTGAGCCAAGTTTGAATCAAAGCTAGGATGTCGATGCATTCACCCATAATTTGGTGGTGTGTGGTAAAGGTTTTGTCTGCGAGTGAATTGAGATTTTGGAGGGAAATGCGGAGGGGGCGATGATTGCTGTTCCGCTGGCAGAGTCCAAGGGGGCAGTGGTGGGTGGGGTGAGTGGGTCAGGAAGGAGGTTGGCGTGGTTAGCCCCAGTGGGTGTGCTGGGTGTGAAGGTTTGCGAGACAGGAGGATGGGGTGAGGGTCAGGGTTGCTGCTCGTAAGGAGGCAGCGACGGGTACCTCGATGGGCCTTTCGGAGAATGCCAAGAGGGATACAGAAGGAAGCTGTGGGCTTATGCAAGAGGGAATCAAGCCTGGGATGGCAGTAGGAGAGTAGGAAGGTCGAGGAGTAGTGACAGGTTGAGGTAGGAATTGCGGGGCCAAGTTCAGGCCTTAAAATCCAGTTTATACTGCACAAGTTTAGCATTGGTGCAAAGTCAAAATTGCTTTGCACTGACACTAAACTTGTAGTGTAAATCCACACTCTGCTAAGGATCTTATGTAAGTGTGTATTTTTCATGTTTTTTACCAGTAATTTTAACTCAACATCAGAATGTGGGTTCTGTAGCCACTGTGGACTCTGACATGTTGTAACTTGGATATTAGAACTATGTGTTTTCAGTTATGCTGTGCTACCAGTATTGTGCTCAGTGAAGCTATTGTATGGTAGTAAGAGGTGAAAAAAAATCCACTTAAAAAAAAATGTAATATATTAATAGTCTCGCAGCGAGTTACAAGATAGCAAACTGCTTAAATGTTGTTGCTATGATTTGTAATGTCAGTCACTTGGTTGAATTACCTCATTATAATTTATGAATAGTCTTCTGTTTTCTTCCTCCCTTGCTCTTGCATACGCTCTCACTTTCCCTCTAATTACGTGTCTCTTTGCATCTCTTTAAGCATTCTGTTTAAACCAAGATATTGCTGTGTTAATTTGTTTAGTTGTAGCACTGTATTCCCACCTCACCTGATTAATGATAAGACTAGTCATTTCAATCAGGAATAGATTAATGTAAACTGACTTTTTCCAGAGCTGTTTTAAGAGCTACAACTGTGTGCTATGGCGTCTCCTAAGCGGACACGATCGCACAATACACTAGGATATGTCATGTACTGCTGGAAATATTTTGGATATTGGTTTTAAATGTGGCTCTTAAAGATGTTTTGTTTCCCTTTTTGGAGGGGAAATGAATTTGTGTGTATCAAAGTGAGGTATGGTGCTTGAGAATGGAGTACGTTCCACTTTAGAAACCTGGTGTACCACTGACCATGTCAAGCAGTTGTTATTAGCACTAAAATTGTGCTTTATTGGTGTTTTTTTTAATATAGGAATACTACCCATTCGATAGCAACACAATCAATGTTGCAGTTTATAGCATGTAAATCAA
Organism: Heptranchias perlo; assembly: GCF_035084215.1. NCBI lineage: Eukaryota > Metazoa > Chordata > Chondrichthyes > Hexanchiformes > Hexanchidae > Heptranchias > Heptranchias perlo. Next base: position 77,046,925 of record NC_090332.1, read on the forward strand.
ACGGTGTTATGGAATATGTGCTGAGGTATTGATATCACAGTAGCCTATAGTATATAACTGTCATATAAAAGATACTGTGCTTCATATTGGTTTTGATTTTGTTTTGTTTTAACATTTAGACCATGAAGCGAGTACGCACAGAACAGATTCAGGCTGCAGTGGCTCACTACCTCCGAAGAAGACAATATGCCGACTCAGATGGAGCCCTGAAGCAAGGACCCAAGTTCTCTCAGACTGCAGAAGAAATGGCAACCAACTTAACAGGTATATCGAAGACAAATCGAGCAATGACGTGAATTATTGAGCCTATTAAGTGGGAAGGAGGGGTTTCATTTCATGGGACACTGGCACCAGTAATAGGACAGCAATGAGCCTTACGGCTGGAACAGGCTCCACCTGAATTGGAATGGGACCAGAGTCCTAGCGGAAAGGTAAAAAAAGAGTGATGGATAAGGCTTTAAACTAGCAAGCTGGGGGGAGGGATAAGGTAGCAATAACAAAAACCTAAAGATAAAAGAAACAGGAGATGAGTGCAAAGGTCAGACCAGGGTAAGGAGTAAAGATAACTTAAATGGTCAGGGAACAAATACAGTTATAAAACAGAAGTATAAGAGAAATTAAACTGCCTGTACAGCAATGTACACGGCGTCCAAAAATAATATTGGGGAACTGGAGGCAATAATCCGTAGTGAGGAACCTACTGTAGTAGGAATAACTGAAACATGGCTACATAAAGAACAGGGCTGGCAACTAAATATTGCAGGTTATAACATAATCAGAGAGGATAGGGAAGGAAGAAAGGGGGGGGTGGAGTAGCTGTACTAATTAGCGATAACATATTGGCAGTAGAAAAAAGGGATGTAACTAACAGAAGGATAGAAACAGAATCCATACGGATTCAAATAAAAGCTAAGGGATCGATCACGGTAATAGTGGTATACTACAGACCACCTAATAGCGGAAAGGAGTTAGAGGAAGAAATATGTAAGCAAATATGTGAAATCAGTAAAGGTCATAGACTAATAATCATGGGAGATTTTAACTGCCCCCAAATAAACTGGCAAGAAGAGGTAGGCAAAGGGGTACAGGATTGGAGTTTTTACAATATGTGCAGGACTCATTTCTTACCCAGTTTGTAAAAAGCCCAACAAGAGAGGAAGCAGTGCTGGATCTAGTAATGGAAAATGAACCAGAACAGATCAGAGAAGTAAGTGTAGGGACCATCCAGGCAATAGCGATCACAACATAATAAGGTTTAAGATAAAGATTGAGAAGGACATAAGTAAGACAAAGACCAAAGTAATAAATTGGAAAAAAGCTAATTTTGTGGGGATGAGAATGGAAGTAGGGAAAATAAACTGGAAAATTTTACTGACAAACAGAAATAGAACAGCGGTGGGAAACATTTGAAACAACTTGCATTTATATAGCGCCTTTTAATAAGGTGAAACGTCCCAAAGTGCTTCACAGGAGCGATTTTCAAATAAAATTTGACACCGAGCCACGTAAGGAGATATTAGGGCATGTGACCAAAAGCTTAGTCAAAGAGATAAGTTTTAAGGAGCGTCTTAAAGGAGGAGAGAGAAGTAGAGACACAGAAAGGTTTAGGGAGGGAATTCCAGAGCTTAGGGCCTAGGCAACTGAAGACATGGCTGCCAATGGTGGAGTGATTAAAATCGGGGATGCGCAAGAGGACAGAATTGGAGGAGTGCAGAGATCTCAGAAGGTTGTCAACCTGGAGGAGGTTACAGAGATAGGGAGGGGCGAGACCATGGCGAGGTTTGAAAACAAGAATGAAAATTTTACAAGTGAGTGGCTCCCAGTCTGGGAACACGTGTAGGTCAGCTGGCACAGGGGTAATGGGTGAACAGGACTTGGTGCGAGTTGGGCAGCCAGGTTTTGGATGAGCATAACTTTATGGTGGGTGGAAGATGGGATGCCGGCCAGGAGATCGTTGGAATAGTTAAGTCTGGAGGTAACAAGGGCCTGGATGAGGGTTTCAGCAGCAGATGAGCTAAGGCGGGGTGGAGACTGGCGATGTTACGAAGGTGGAAGTAGGCAGTCTTGGTGATGGAGCAGATATGTGGTCGGAAGTTCATCTTGGTCAAATAGAACACCAAGGTTGTGAATGATCTGGGTCGGCCCCGGAGAGTGATGGAGTCGGTGGCTAGGGAACAGAGTTTGTGGTGGGGACGGAAGACAATGGCTTCGGCCTTCTCAATATTTAGTTGGAGGGAATTTTTGCTTATCTCGGACAAGCAGTATGACAAATCAGAGACAGGGGAGGTGGTGATGAGGTCGAGCTGGGTGCCATCAGCGTACGTAAAGAACCTGATGTCGTCTTTTTGGATGATGTCACTGAGGGGCAGAAGTAGATGAGAAATAGGAGGGGGTCAAGGATAGATCCTTAGAGGACTCCAGAGGTGGTGGTGTGGGAGCGGGAAGAGAAGCCATTGCAGGTGATAATTGGGCTACAGCCGGATAGATAAGAATGGAAGCAGGCAAGCGCAGTCCCACCCAGCTAGAAGACGGAGGAGAGGTGTTGGAGGAAGATGATGTGGTCAACTGCGTCAAAGGCTGCAGGTCGAGAAGGATGAAGAGGGATAGTTTACCATGTCCACAGTCTCATAGGAAGTCATTTGTGACTTTGATAAGGGCAGTTTCAGTACTGTGGCGGGGCGGAAACCTGATTGGAGGGCTTGAAATATGGAGTTGGGGGAAAGATGTGCACAGATTTGGGAGGCGTCAACACGTTCAAGGACTTTGCAAAGGAAAGGAAGGTTGGAGATGGGGCGATAGTTTGCAAGGACAGACGGGTCAAGGGTGGGTTTTTTGAAGAGGGGAATGATGATGGCAGATTTGAAGGGGAGGGGGATGGTACCTGAAGAGAGGGAACCGTTAACAATATCTAGTTAACCTGAGGGCCAGGAAGGGAAGTTGGATGGTCAGCAATTTGATGATCAATAGAGTCCAAGAAAAATATATCCCATGGCCCAGAGAAAGCGCAGGAATCCCCCTCTTTTCCCCGCCCCCCGCAAAAAGAGGCCCGGTATAAAGAAGCAACAGAGAGAGAGAGAGAGAGAGAAGGCGTGGGAATTCCCCCCCCCCCTTGTATAAAGGAGGAGCAGAGGTGGTGAGTCTAAAATGGACAGAAAAAAATAATCAAAAAGAGACATCTCAAAACAAGGCGGAGCGGCAAGAGTAGATTACAGATATATATTTTGTTTAAGTATGTTGGTGATTAGTGTTGTTGGTGTAAGTATTTAGTTTATTGATTATGTTGTTGGTGGCTTGTGTAAGTGGCTGCAGGGGAGTGGTTTAAACTAGGAACCTATAACTTGCTAATATTTATTAAATTAATAACTTAAACTAGATAAATTAATTTCGTTTAAAAAGGATAACTAAAAATAAACCAAATGAAATAATTATATAAAAACTTTAAGTAAATAAATAAAACAAGGTTAGATAGAGATGGCAGTGCAGGTGGTGTGCCATAACTGCAGCATGTGAGAGTTGTGGAGAACAACGTGGTCCCAAGCAACCACGTCTGCAGTAAGTGTCTGCAACCCGAGGAACTTTGGCTCAGAGTTGTTGAGCTGGATTCCAAGGTGCAGACATTGCGATGCATCAGGGAGGGGGAGAGTTACCTGGACACTTTGACCTAGGAGGTAGTCACAGCCCTTAGGTTAGGTAGTGGATTAGATTTTATTAGTGGTCAGGTACAGGAGGATGTGACTGCGAGTGAGGTAGGTAAGGTGACCCCAGATGCAGTGGAGGAAGAGCCTCCGTCTTTGTCCTTGTCCAACAGGTACGAGGTATTTGCTACCTTTGTGGATGAGAAAAAGACTGCAGAGAGGATGTGCAAATTGACCACGGCACCGTGGTACAGGAAGCCATTCAAGTGGGGTGAGCGAAAAGGAATGTGGTAGTGGTCGGGGATAGGTACTGTTCTCTGCAGCCGCGACCAGGAGTCCCGATGGCTGTGTTGCCTGCCCGGTGCCAGGGTTAAGGACATCTCCTCGTGGCTGGAGAAGAACTTGAAGCAGAAGGAGGAGGATCCAGAGGTCGTGGTGCACGTGGGAGCTAACAACATAGGTAGAACTAGGAATGAGGTTCCGCTGAGGGAGTTTAAGGAGCTCGGGTCCAAATTAAAAAGCAGAATCTTCAAGGTGGTAATCTCTGGATTACTACCTGAGCCACCTGCAAATTGACATAGGGACAAACAGATTAGGTGGTTAAATGCGTGGCTGTAAGAGTGGTGTGGGAAGCAGGGGTTTCAATTCATGGGGCACTGGCACCAGTACTGGGGAAAGAGGGAGCTGTTCCATTGGGACAGACTCCACTTAAACCGGGCTGGGACCAATGTCCTAACACATCAAATAATTAGGGCGGTAGATAGGACTTTAAACTAATAAACGGGGGGAAGGACGGTTCAGGTAAGGGTAAATTTATAAATCTAGAGAAAAGTCAAGACTAGAGCAGAGTACTGATTTGGGTAAAAATAAGCAGTTTGTGTCAGAAAGGGACAAGAGTTTAACAAAGGTACTAGGGCATTAATGACTCTGGTTACGTCGGGAAAAAATAGTAAAAAGTTAAAATCAAATGTGCTTTTTCTGAATGCACGAAGCATTCGTAACAAGATAGATGAATTAATGGCACAAATAGAGATAAATGGGATTGATCTAGTAGCCATTACTGAAACATGGTTGCAGGGTGACCAAGGTTGGGAACTAAATATTCCGGATACATGACTTTTAGAAAAGATAGGCAAAACGGAAAAGGAGGGAGGGAGGGGGAGGTAGCCTTGATAATAAAGGATGAGATAAAGGCCGTAGTGAGAAAGGATCTTAGCTCCGAAAATCAGGATGTAGAATCAGTATGGGAGGAGCTAAGAAATAACAAGGGGCAGAAAACACCGGTGGGAGTAGTTTTTAGGCCCCCCAACAGTAATTATAGTGTTGAATAGAGTGTAAATCAGGAAATTAGAGGAGCAGCTAACAAGGATAATGCAATAATCGTGGGGGACTTTAATCTTCATATAGACTGGGCAAACCAAATTGGCAAAAGTAGTTTGGAGGATGAGTTCATGGAATGCATTAGAGACAGTTTTTTAGAACAATATGTCGAGGAACCAACTAGAGAACAGGCTATTTTAGATCTAGTATTGTGTAATGAGACAGGGTTAATTAGTAATCTTATATTTAAGGATCGTCTGGGACAGAGTGATCATAATATGATAGAATTTCATATTGAGTTTGAAAGTGATGTGGTTAAGTTCAAAACTAAGTTCTTAAATTTAAACAAAGCCAATTACGTAGGCATGAGGGGCAAGTTGGCTACGCTAGATTGGGAAATTAGATTAAAAGATATGACAGTAGGTAAGTAATGGTGAACATTTAAAGAAATAATTCATAATTCTCAACAAATATACATTCCCTTGAGGAATAAAAACTCCATGGGAAAAGTGAATCAACTGTGGCTAGCTAGAGAAGTTAAAGATAGTATTAGATTAAAAGAAGAGGCTTACAATGTTGCCAAAAAGACTATTAAGCCTGAGGATTGGGAGGGTTTTAGAAATCAGCAAAGGATGACCAAGAAATTGATAAAGAGGGAGAAAAATAGAACATGAGCATAAACTAGTAAGAAATATAAGAACAGATTGTAAGAGCTTCTACAAGTATGTAAAAAGGAAGAGATTAGCGAAAGTAAACGTGGGTCCCTTAGAAGCAAAGACAGGAGAAATTCTAATGGGGAATAAGGAAATGGCAGAGACGTTAAACAAATATTTTATATTTGTCTTCATAGTAGAAGACACGAAGAACATACCGGAAATAGAAGGGAACCAAAGGTCTAATGAGAGTGAGGAACTTAAAGTAATTAAGATTAGTAAAGAAAAAGCACTGGAGAAGTTAATGGGACTAAAAACTGACAAATCCCCTGGACCTGATGGGCTACATCCTAGGGTTTTAAAAGTGGTGACTGCGGAGATAGTGGATGCATTGGTTTTGATCTTCCAGAATTCCCTAGATTCTAGAATGGTCCCTGTGGATTGGAAGGTAGCAAATGTAACCCTGCTATTCAAGACAGGAGGGAGAGAGAAAACAGGGAACTACAGCCCAGTTAGCCTGACATCAGTAGTAGGGAAAATGCTAGAATCTATTGAGGACATAGTAACAGGGCACCTAGAAAATCATAATATGATGAGGCACAGTCAACATGGTTTTATGAAAGGGAAATCGTGTTTGACAAATCTGTTGGAGTTTTTTGAGAGGGTAACTAGCAGGGTAGATTAGAGGGAACTAGTGGATGTGGTATATTTGGATTTTCAAAGGGCATTCGTAAGGTCCATACAAGAGATTGTTACACAAGATTAGGGCTCACGGGATGGGGGTAATATATTAGCATGGATTGAGGATCGGTTAACCGGCAGAAAACAGAGAGTAGGAATAAACAGGTCATTTTCAGGTTGGCAGGCTGTAACTAGTGGGGTGCTGCAAGGATCAGTGCTTGGGCCTTAGCTGATTACAAAATATATCAATGACTTAGATGAGGGGACCGAGTGTAATGTATCCAAGTATGCTGACGATACATAGCTAGGTGGGAAAGTAAGCTGTGATGAGGAAGCAGAGAGACTGCAAAGGGATATGGACAGGTTAAGTGAATCGCAGATGGAGTATAATGTGGAGAAATGTGAAATTATCCACTTTGGTAGGAAGAATAGAAAAGCAGAATATTTTTTAAAAGGTGAGAGACTAAGAAATGTTGCTATTCAGAGGGGTGGGGTGTCTTTGTACATGAATCACAGAAAGGTAATGTGCAGGTACAGCAAGCGATTAGGAAGGCAAATGGCATGTTAGCCTTAATTGCAAGGTGGTTGGAGTATAAGAGTAAGGAGGTCTTGCTGCAATTATATAGAGCTCTGGTGAGACCACACCTGGAGAACTGTGTACAGTTGTGGTCTCCTTACCTACTTGCCTTAGAGGGCGTGCAACGAAGGTTCACTAGATTGATTCCTGGAATGAGAGGGTTGTCCTATGAGGAGAGATTGAGTAAAATGGGCCTATACTCTGGAGATTCGAAGAATGAGAGGTGATCTCATTGAAACGTATAAAATTTTTTTTAGAGGGTTTAACAGGGTAAATGCTGAGAGGCTATTTCCCCTAGCTGGAGAGTCTAGAACTAGGGGTTATAGTCTCGAGATAAGAGGTCGGCCATTTAGGACAGAGATAAGGAAAAATGTCTTCACTCAGAGGGTTGTGAATCTTTGGAATTCTCTTCCCCAGAGGGCTGTGGATGCTCAGTCATTGAATATGTTCAAGATTGCGATCGAAAGATTTTTGGACATTAGAGGAATCAAGGGGTATGGGGATAGGGCAGGAAAGTGGAGTTGTGGTAGAAGATCAGCCATGATCTTATTGAATGGCGGAGCAGGCTTGAAGGGCCATATGGTCTACTCCTGCTTCTATTTCTTATAATCTTATGTAAAAAGTGGGAACAAACTAGCCAATAATGACACACCATGCATGAATGCAGAAATAAGGGCAAAATTGAAACTAAAGAAAAAGGCATACACTAAGTACATAGACAATAGAGAGGATGGCAAAAGCGAATACGAAAAGGTTTGGAAAGATGTCAAAAGAACAATTAGGAAGGCAAAGAGAAACTATGATATTGAATTATCAGGGAATGTAAAAAGAAATAGTAAAGTATTCTACAGACACATAAATAACAAAAGAAAAATCAGGACAGGGATAAGGCCACTAAGGGATACACACGATAAACTCGCAGGTAATGACAGCGAAATGGCAGAAATACTAAATAATTACTTTGCCTCAGTATTTACCAGCGGGACTAACATGATGGGCATGACATTAGAAGAGGAGATCAAAAAAGATACTAAAACATTTAAGATAGAAAAGGGGAAGATAATTGATAAACCAATCAAACCAAGGGAGGTTAAGACCCCAGGTTCGGATAGATTTTTTTTTTATTCATGGAATGTGGGCATCACTGGCAATGCCAGCATTGAGAAGGTGGCGGTGAGCCGCCTTATTGAATCGCTGGAGTCCATGTGGTGAAGGTACTCACACAGTGCTGTTAGGTAGGGAGTTCCAGGATTTTGACACAGCGACAATAAAGATATGGCGATATATTTCTAAGTCAGGATGTTGTGTGACTTGGAGGGGAACGTGAAGGTGGTGGTGTTCCCATGTGCCTTATCCTTCTAGGTGGTGGAGGTCGTGGGTTTGGGAGTTGCTGTCGAAGAAACCTTGGCGAGTTGCTACAGTGCATCTTGTAGAGGGTGCACTCTGCAGCCACGGGGCGCCGTTGGTGGAGGGAGTGTAAGTTTAAGGAGGTGGATGGGGTGCCAATCAAGCAGGCTGCTTTGTCCTGGGTGGTGTCGAGCTTCTTGAGTGTTGTTGGAGCTGCACTCCTCCAGGCAAGTAGGAGTATTCCATCATACTCCTGACTTGTGCCTTGTAGATGGTGGAAAGGCTTTGGGGAGTCAGGAGGTGAGTCACTTACCACAGAATACCCAGTCTCTGACCTGATCTTGTAGCCACAGTATTTATGTGGCTGGTCCAGTTTAGATTCTGGTCAATGGTGACCCCCCCAGGATGTTGATGGTGGGGGATTCGGCGATGGTAATGCCGTTGAATGTCAAGGGGAGGTGGTTAGACTCTCTCTTGTTGGAGATGGTCATTGCCTGGCACTTGTCTGGCGCGAATGTTACTTGCCACTTTTCAGCCCAAGCCTGGATGTAGTCCAGGTCTTGCTGCATGCGGGCACGGACTGCTTCATTATCTGAGGGGTTGCGAATGGAACTGAACACTGCAATTATCAGCGAACATCCCCACTTCTGACCTTATGATGGAGGGAAGGTCATTGATGAAGCAGCTGAAGATGGTTGGGCCTAGGACACTACCCACATGCACCTGCGCATATTAAACAAAATTAGGGAAGAGATGGTAGAAGCACTTTCACATATATATAAAAATTCATTAGAACATGGAATCGTGCTGGAGGACTGGTAGACAGCTAATGTGATTCCTATATTTAAAAAGGGAGACAGAACAAGTCCAGGGAACTATGGACCAATTAGCTTAACATCGGTGGTAGGAATGATAATGGAATCCTTACTCAAACATGTAATAGAAAAACATCTAGAAACTGAAAATATAATGAAGAATAGTCAGCACGGATTTCAAAAGGGAAGGTCATGTTTGACCAACCTTATTGAATTCTTAGAAGTAACAGAAAGGGTAGACAAGGGTAATGCAGTAGATGTAATATATTTGGATTTTCAAAAGGCTTTCGATAAGGTACCACGTGTAATTGGCAAATGGATTTCAATATAGATAAATGTGAGGCGGTACATTCTGGTAGGAAGATTCATGACTTGTTATAGCATGTGGAGTCAGGGGACAAGTAGCAGAATGGATGGCAAGCTGGCTAGAAAACAGAGTAGGGGTTAAAGGTAATTACGCAGACTGGCAAAAGGTGGGAAGTGGTGTTCCACAAGGATTGGTGCTGGGACTACTGTTCACCATTTACCTAAATGATTTGGAATCGGAAGTACAATTTCAAAATTTGCAGACGATGCCAAATTGGGCAGTGTAGTTAATACTGAGGAGGACAGTGATAAAATACAGGAAGACATTAATAAACTTAGAGTGGGTGTGTAATTGGCAAATGGATTTCAATATAGATAAATGTGAAGTGGTACATTTTGCTAGGAAGAATAAGGAGGCCACGTACTCCTTGGGAAAATAAGAGGCTAAATGGGGTAGAGGAGCAAAGGGATCCTGGGGTACAGATACACAAATCACTTAAAAGTAGTGCCATAGGTCAATATGGGTATAAAATGGCAAAGTACTGGGGTTCATTTCTAGAACGATAGAATTGAAAAGCAGAAAAGTTACGTTAAACTTGTATAGAACATTGGTTAGACCACACCTGGTGTACTGTGAACAGTTCTGGTCTCCATATTTTTAAAAGGATATAGAGGCACGAGAGAAGGGGCAAAAATGATTTACTGGGATGATACCAGAACTGAGTGATTGAACAGGGTGGGGCTCTTTTCTCTAGAAAAGAGAAGACTGAGGGGTCACCTGATAGAGGTCATTAAAATTATGAAAGGTTTTAATGGGGAGGATGTTTCCACTTGCGGGGGAGACCAGAACTAGGGGCCATAGATATAAGATAGTCACTAGTAAATCCAATAAGGAATTCAGGAGAAACGTCTTTACCCAGAGATTGGTTAGAATGTGGAACTTGCTACCACAAGGAGTAGTTGAGGCAGCTAGCATAGATGCTTTTAAAGGGGAGCTAGATAAACACATGAGGGAGAAAGGAATAGAAGGATTTGTTGATGGGGTTCGATGAAGAATAGTGGGAGGAGGCTTATGTGGAGCATAAACACCTGCATGGACCTGTTGGGCAGAATGGCCTGTTTCTGTGCTGTACACTGTATGTAGTTCTATTTTGGGCACTGGGTGTCAGCATCAAGCACAGCCAGACAGAGAGTGAATCTCCTTGGCATGTTGATGGGGTGAGATGAAGTCAATAGAGTGGGAGGAGGCTCGTGTGGAGCATAAACTCCAGAATAAATTGGTAGGGTCGAATAATCTGTTTGTGTTGTAAATTCTATGTAATGTAATTCTATGTAATGTTCTTCCTTGACAATGAACCTTAGCCCCCCCCATTCCCATTTAGAAGAGCACCTCCCCACCACTGCACCAGCCATCCTTATGGCTCCATTCAATAACAATTTACATTTCTACAATAAAGCATTCCTAGGCACTTCAGAGAGGGAATGGAAATGGAGGGGTAATAGAAGAGTTAGGAGGGGCAACCGTGCAGTGGAATTGTTCAGGCTGTCAGTAAGTAAGAGAGCTTGCCAGTACACTTACTGATATAGTGAATTGCATGCAAATTTGTGGTGTGATCTAGCACTTAAGGAGCTGGGTTAAGACTTATTTGTCAGTGAAAGGCAGAGAGATGACTTTCAACCCATCAGTCTGGAGTTAAATCCCAGTGGCTGAATTAACAGGGTAAAAAGTCATTCAGGCAAATTCCAATCCCTTTCACTTTAAGTTTATTTTTCACATCAGATTAGGTTGTAAAAACACATTTAAAAAAAAAGTCACAAGCTCAACTCTTCAGTTCTTCTGTGTAAATAAGAAAGGGCACTTGTTTGCAGCTGCTCAATTTTTATTTAAGTTATAAAACTTAAGCAAGAAGGCCTAGAATGTAGGTTTGACCTTGCTGTCCCACTGAGTTTTAAACAGTAAACTATGGGCTGTTGGAGCAAGCAGAATGTTTTACAGCAGGTAGGGTTGACCAATTGCAGCCCCTGAGTCTTGGTAATCTGGCCTATGTAGCGCAGGTAACTCTGTCCTATTTGTGTTCCTAGTATTGTTAGAGAATTGGTGGATATATCCTAAATTAGAATCTGTTGGTATTGGCCTTGTGTAAGGCTTAGGTGCCCCTGTTTGATTGGGTGGGGGGGGTTCACTGCTGGCCAGCACACATGGGGTCCAGCTGTTGCATCAACAGCTTGGGAGAACCACTGAAATTCAGAACTAATAAGGAAAATGTTGGGGTGTATCATTGCCACGATTCTGAAACTTAGAGTTACCGCACTGAATGCAGCGAATTGTTCAGCTGCCCATTCCATGTTGATTACTTTTGCTATACTATGTTGCTAATGTACTAGTCTTGTATATAGAAACTTTAAACAACAACTTGCATTTAAATAGCATCTTTAACATAGTAAAATGTTCCAAGGTGCTTCACAGGAGCGTTATCAAACAAAATTTGACACCGAGCCATATAAGGAGGTATTAGGACAGGTGACCAAAAGCTTGGACAAAGAGGTAGGTTTTAAGGAGCGTCTTAAAGGGGAAGAGGGAGAGGTTTAGGGAGGGAACTTGGAGCCTAAGCAGCTGAAGGCAAGACACAGTGGAGCGATTAAAATAGGGGATGTGCGAGAGGCAAGAATTGGAGGAGCGCAGAGACCTAGGAGGCGGTTATAGAGATAGCAAGGAGCAAGGCCATGGAGGGATTTGAAAACAAGGATGAGGATTTTAAAATCGAGTTGTTCCTGTACTGGGAGCCAATGTAGGTAATCAAATGCTTGTATGTTATATTTGTAGTTATCCAATGCTTGTATGCTATATTTGTAGTTATCCAATTTCTTTCACATCCACCTTACCTTTGCTGACATGCATAAAAAGGGACAGGAACTGGTTTTATTTTGTTTCTGTAAAAATGTTACAAAACTAGAAACCTATAGAACAGTTAGGAATGTCACAAGCAACTTTTACACTTGCACTTGTTCGAATTCTGGGAGACCAACATCTGTGAGCCAGCTTCCTGCAGTTCCACTAAATCCAGTTCTCTTATCCCAGCAATAGAGTTGTTGGCACACAAAAACGTTTGGTCTTCAGAATTGGGTCTAAGCAGCAGTATAAAAACAACTATAGTGTGTCGGTTCACAAAAGACTTGTGGCTAAAAATAAAATGCGTGGGATCCAGGATGAAGTGGTTTTGAAATGTTAATTAACTCGTGATATAAAACAGGATAATTATCAATGGCAGTAGTTCTAAATGGGCAGTTGCAACTCCCAAGGGAATGATCGTGAGAACTCTGCTTTTTATATTACTGACTTTGATGCAGTGTTTAAACGGTTGGGTTTTAAATGGCATAAATTATACTTGAAATTAGGTTGGTTTGAGGAGACCTGTATGATTCAAAGTGACCTTTGGTCCTACAGTAATTGAGCAGATGAATGAAAGTTAATACCAAGAAATGCAAAGTAATATATGTTGTAGTGGGTGGTACATTGCGTTAGAGCACTTTGAATGCTGTAACTATCAGTACATAACACACACCATTATATATTGGGGAAATGGGCTCAAACCAATGTGTTTATAAACAAGTGTATGTTGTAGGCAAAAGGTTTTGATATACCTGAATGAGAGAGAATTATGTGCGAGTGTGTGTTGCATTTGAGATATGTGTTGTGTGTATCTGCCTGATCTGGTTTGAATCTACCCCACTCTGATGGGATAGAAGGGTCTTTGCAACCATATTCACTTCCCATGTTAATGAACAAATAGTCACAGAAAAATGTACACTGGTGCTAAAAAGGGCAACTGGATAACAAAGGGTTTATCATTAAACAAAAGGTAGCAAAAAAGATTTGGGTGTTTTTGACCAGATGTGTGTGTTGCTACTCTGTTTGGATCCCAGCAGAGTATGGTAGCCTAGTGGTTGTGGTACTGGACTAGCAACCTAGAGGCTGTGAGTTCAAATTACATCATGTCAAACGAATTCAATAAATTTTGGTAATTTGTGGACTGGCACCAGAAAATGACCATGAAAATTGCTGGGTTGTTGTACAAATCCAGCTGGTTCACTGATGTCCTTCTGGGAAGGGAAATGATTTTAAAAGTTCTTCAGACGATAAGAATGTTGGACCGTGGCAAGTAGAATGTCATGTTGTTCAGATAAGTTCAAGGAATGTATTATTGAACTGCTTCCAGTAACATGTTTTTTTTTGTTGTGCCAAATCTGCACATTGATACTGTCAGGGCACATTTGGCAACAGTGGGCAACTGGGCATACCAAGAAGTTGTGTGCGCAAGCTTTTTATATGTGCAGTTCCTGCCAAGTTCTTTTGTAGCTTTCTGTGTCCGGGACCATAGCTGATGTCAGGGTTGGGGTGGTGGGGGAAGGGTTGGCAAGTAATACCATACCCCAAAATGGATTGAACGATCTGCATGTGTATTTGAGGTAGTTTCGGTCAGAGGCACTAGTTGAAACTACCATTCCAGCAGGATTTTTCTCATTCTGACAGCAAGTTTATACCACAGTCTGAGGCAAACCTGTTGTATAAAGGGGGCATCAGATGTACTCAACAGGAGTGCACTACAGTCGTAACCAATGCTGATTGTAAATCTGTAATACGTCAATAGTATTTCATTTGTTGTAAGAAGATCCCTGTTGATGGTTGGAATTGAGCATGCTTTGGGAGAGTTGCAGCATTGGGCTTTGAATGTAATGAAACTGCCTCTGGCATACCTCAGCTGAACAGTTTAAATGTAATTATCATTTCGCCTGCATGCTAGTTGAATAGACCTTGTCCCTTTCATAAGTAACCTCTGCTTGTCAGTGCAGTTATTTTGAAATGTAAATTTGATGGCTAGGATATGGTTTCACTGCATGTGCCAGGTCTTTGGTGCTCATCATGTTCATTTTATATTTTCAAAAACAGTTCAAGCAGAGTCTGGTTCTCCCAACGTGGTGTCTGCAGCTCCCTGTCAGGCTGATCCTAATCAATATGAGATCCAGTTTGGACGGCTGAAAATCTTCCTTTTTGGTAAGTTTGGATAGAAGCAGCATATGTTTAGTGGTTAAATGTTTAGTTTATATAACATTGTCCAAGCGCTCTGTGTGTGTCTTGCTGTCTGCTTAATACTCTTTCTGAAATTTATAGAACACATTACTAAAGCTACAACATGTGTGTAATAATATAAATTTACCTAAAAAAAAAGTGTTTGAAATTTGTCCTCCTTGTTTTTCAAAATTATTTGAAGTAAAGCTACTGAGCAGTGCTAGAAGCTAAAGAAAAATATTCCACCTATACAGCTGACTTAACGGTACTGTTCCACATGCTTAGATAGCATAATCCAAATTAAGCGCAGTCACAGGTTTGGGCAAAAATATTCAGCGTAAGCTCAGGCTTTTGGGAGAAGCTGAGATCTTCAAGTAAACACTTCAATGAAGGCATTAAAAGACAATTCAATTGATAAATGTAATCACGTTATTACAAAATATGTAAATTTTATTTTAAACCCTGACTTTAGATATTTAGAAATTTCAGTTACTGCAGGAAAAAATTGCACCAAAAAAGATTCAGAAAAAAGTTTGAACAAATTGTTGGAACCCGGTGGCCATTTTGTACAATCACAGTGAATAGTTTACAATTTTAAACGTGAACATAGGAATTCACAATTGATCAAGGTGGTGGGGGGGGAGCAGAGGGTTGCAACAATGTGACAAAAGTTGTGCAGGCAGGAAGTGTGTACAGATAGCAAGGATGAAAGGCTCTTGTAATGGACAGACGAAAGAAACTGGAGTTCTTCTCACCAGAACATTGAAGGTTAAGTGGAGATCAGATGGGTAAAAGAAAGACTTGCATTTTTATAGCGCTTTTCATGACCTCAGGACGTCTCAAAGCGCTTTACAATCAATGAAGTACTCTTGAAATGTAGTCACTGTTGTAATTTAGGAAATGGGGCAGGCAATTCACGCACATCAAGGTCCCACAAACAGCAATGTGATCACGACCAGATAATCTGTTTTAGTGGTGTTGGTTGAGGGATAAATGTTGGCCAGGACACTGGGGATAACTCCCCTGCCCTTCTTCGAAATAGTGCCATGGGATCTTTTACGTCCACCTGAGAGGCAGACAGGGCCTCGGTTTAATGTCTCATCCGAAAGACGGCACCTCCAACAGTGCAGTACTCCCTCAGTACTGCATTGGAGTATCAGCCTGGATTTTGTGCTCGAGTCTCTGGAGTAGGACTTGAATCCTCAACCTTCTCACCCAGAGGCGAGAGTGCTACCAACTGAGCCATGGCTAATACTACTATCAGGGGGCTTGATAGATGAAAGGGGGGAGAACTAATCTACTGG
This sequence comes from Heptranchias perlo, assembly GCF_035084215.1. Taxonomy (NCBI): domain Eukaryota; kingdom Metazoa; phylum Chordata; class Chondrichthyes; order Hexanchiformes; family Hexanchidae; genus Heptranchias; species Heptranchias perlo. The sequence continues at coordinate 77,062,631 of NC_090332.1, forward strand.
TCAGTGACTAAAGGACATAAACATCATCAAAAGAATGAAGGAAGAGGTTAGAAGACATTTTAATGGAGAGGGTTGTTTGGATATAGAATGCCCTATGAGAAACAGTGGTAGAAATAGAATGGCTTTTGAAAGGGAATCAATTAAATATTTGGAGAGAAAAAACAACTTTAAGAGTATGTGGAAAGGGTAGGGGAATGGGGCTAAATGGACAGCTTTTCTCAGAGAGCCAGCACAGGCACAATTGGTCTCCTTCCACACTGTAAGATTCTGTGATGCCATGAAAACCTCATTTGGCAAACATTTGAGGAACATGAAAATAAATCCATTAAACAGGAGTTTGGATTCATTGCAGCTGCATCCATACTTCAGCTAATGTTGATAGCATAAGTTTACATTTTGACAATTTTCCTTTGTATTGTGCTTTTTTTTAATTGAGCTAAATTTTGGCAGGGTTGCTAAATTTCTGATTTCAGCAGGGATACTTCTAGCTGGCAAGATCAGCGCCAGCCACTGACTCCCGATTTCCCCATGACCATGTCTACAAAATCAATAAACGTCCATCAGTTGAAATATTTTGTCATTGAAAGCTCTGGTTCCTTGCTGATTTTGGGAGCATGTACACGAGGGAGCTGAGAGCCAGCAGCTGATGAAAAAGCTGTGCAGTGAGAGTTAATCTGGTCTGCTGTCTGTAGAATCGACCAGATAGTATTTTAGCTCAGTTTATTATATAACACAATGCCATTGCAAATTGTAAAGTTCCTTATTAAAAGTTGTCAAATGAAAACTTGTGCTTTGCTATCGCGATTAGCTGAAGAATGGATGCAGATCACCAAGTGCCTGTTCAGTTGTAATTAACATGGGTAACTGAGTCGAATGTGAAACTGAGCTTTTTAATTCCCTGTTGGCCACTTTAGGAGTATTCAATAGCCCTAGAAAGCCTAAAAGACTTTCACGTCAAACAGGCTTTAGTGACTAAGCTGCAGGTGCTGTATTTATAGAAAGATCAGGAGCTATGTCTCCCATTTAGTTAATTGAGGGTTTTGGTTGAACAAAGTTTTATTGTAAGTGCACTCAGTACTTTGTTCTTCCGTAACCAACACTTAGCTTTTTGCAAACTGTCATTTGGGAGGAGAAAATCTTTTCTTTCTGTTGAAGCTGAAGCTGTTCTCACAGGTGCCTTGGGAATGAGGAATAAAATCATCTGCTTCCTACGACATTCTAAATCACTGAACTAACCTGCTGTCAGGCACCTGGTCAGTGTGAAACTAGTTTTATCTGAAGCAGGTCTTTCCATTCGCAGTGGAGTGGATGTGATGTAGATGAAAATGGGAAAAGATAGCAATGTGAGAGATGAAGGTATATCATCTCATAGTAATATTTTTTTCTAACAATACATTGAAATGTAGCATGTTACAAGGGGACTTTCACAAGAGTTGTGTAATCTTGTTTTTCGTTCATAAAGAATAATAATTACATATGTGGCATGTAGAGTAAATTAGTCCCTTCACAATAGCTTTTAACTTTTAATTGTTGATTTGACTCCCAGGAAAGCATTTCTTTCAGTTCATTTGACTCAGTTCATTGAGTTAAATCATTTAAAAGTTACTGAAAAGAACTGCGAAGAGATTGTTACGTAAAATACATGTAACTGCCTATTCTGTTCTAGGTTTGCTTCTGTAACTTTAATAAATCTAATGAATACTGTTAGCCTGAGCATCACAATCTGGCAGTTTCATGTTTTCAACCATTTTGGAGATACCGGGAGGATGCTGACCATTTCTGGTGCATACCTCGATGGAGCCAGGGTTCATTGTTCAACCAGTGCGCACGTGTGGTTAAGTTTCGGTTGCCTATGGAAGCTGACTTTTCTGTTGAACACAAGTAAGGAATATTGGAAAGAAGTTTGAGTTGTAACAAGTGACTCTAAGAAGTGCTGATAGTGTATTTACTCACAACGCTTTCACGCTTCTGCTTCCAGATACAGAATCGAAGTACAGCCGAGAAGTAAAACAACTGCTCTACCCTTTATTCGTCTACCTCCACCTTGACATGGTGCACAGTGGTTTGAAGAGTGCAGCAGACAGCTTCTACAGTCGCTTCCATGGGATGTTCCTACAAAATACAGATCAGAAGGACATCATGGAACAGTTGCGGACTACTCTGAATAGCCAGGATATTTATTCAAACTCCAAGCTGCGTATCCTGATTGAAAACAAATATGTTCTTAGCCTTACTGAAGAAAGTTATAACTATCTCCTCCGCTACCTCCAGAGTGATAACAATAGTGCTCTATGCAAGGTTCTAGCCTCCCGCGTTCAGTTGGATGTGCAGTGTTCTCAGCAGACGGGTTATCAGCTGTACAGTGTTGGTGCGTTATCTCGAAGTGAGGGGGTGGGCATGGAGCCTTCGGAGATACCCTCTGCCATGCTGCAGAACGAAGCTGCGCTGGACATGTTGCAGGACAGTATAAAACGGGTAAAAGATGGAGCGCCCTCTCTTACAACTATTTGTTTCTACGCTTTCTACAACACAGACCAGCTGCTCAATACTGCGGAAATTTCACCAGACAATAAATTGCTTAGTGCTGGCTTTGATAACTCTTGTATCAAACTCTGGAGCTTGCGGTCGAAGAAACTGAAATCCGGACCGCAGCAAGTGGATGTTTCGCGAATCAACCTCGCCTGTGATATCTTGGATGATGAGGTATGAATGTGTTTGTGCTCCCTGGGTTGTATGGCAACAACAGGTTAAATAAGGCAGTTAATATCAAGTTGGATGACAGGTTTGCTACTTGATACGTGGTCACTGGCAGTTGTAGGAGACCCTTAAAACTTGAGAGTTCATTTTGTTTGCCTGGAGTTTGAAGTTACCAGTTTTCTTTAAACTCCCATTCAGCCCTAGCTCTGCTCCTCTAACTATAATTTTAATCCCACGATAGGTGATTAATAATGTGTTAACGGCCATACTAACATCTTCATATTCACAGCTGGCTGAAGAAACACCCATCTTAATGTGCAGTCAGCAGGATACTTAGGCTTCTTGTAAGAATCTTGCAGGCTGCACATAAGAGATGTTTCCAAGAATGGCCATTCTGTTAACTTGAGTTTGGTGGAGAAATGTTTTCAATAAAAATCAGGCTTCATTACAACTGATGTTGAGGCCCCAAGTTACATGATGCAGTCAATAACACAGCTGGTTCTGGACTGACGGGCCTTCGAACGGTTTCTAACCTTTTGTTCCAAATGTAATCACTTTACTTCAAATGCATTGATTGTTAGTTGCTAAATGTTAAGTACAGTTCTGTGCTGTAAAGTAGATAGGACATCGCTGGTGAATCCACTTGATGTGCATTCGTTAACACTACACAGAGCTAGAGGTTCCACTTCACTCCTAGCTCAATGACCTACATGAAGGAATAGAGAGCCGCATATCCAAGTTTGCTGATGACACTAAGCTAAGTGGCACAGCAGGTAGTGTTGATGGGAGCAGAAAGTTGCAAAGGGATATTGATAGATTAAGTGAGTGGGCAAAACTGTGGCGGATGGAGTTCAATGTAGGGAAGTGCGAGGTCATCCGCTTGGACCTAAGAAAGACAGATCAGAGTATTTTCTAAATAGTGGGAAGCTAGGAACTGGAGGAGCAGAGAGTTTTAGGGGTCCATGTACAGAAATCACTAAAAACTAGTGGACAGGTACAGAAAATAATTAAAAAGACTAATGGAATTTTGGCCTTTATCTCGAGTGGGCTGGAATACAAAGGGGTAGAAGTTATGCTACAGTTTAAGCTCTGTTTAGACCGCAACTGGAGTACCATGCTCAGTTGTGGGCACTGCACCCCAGAAAGGATATATTGGCTTTGGAGGGGATGCAGTGCAGTCACCAGAATGCTACTGGGGTTTAAAAGGGTTAAATTATGAGGACAGGTTGCATAGACTAGGCTTGTATTCCCTTGAATATAGAAGATTAAGGGGTGATCTAATTGAGGTGTTTAAGATGATTAAAGGATATGATAGGGTAGATAGTGAGAAACTATTTTCTTTGGTGAAGGAGTCCAGTACAAGGTGGCATAACCTTAAAATTAAAACTAGGCAGTTCAGGGGTGATGATAAGAAGCACTTCTTCACACAATGGGTAGTGAAAATCTGGAAAACTCTTCCCTCAAAAAGCCGTTAAGGCTGGGGGTCAATTGAAAATTTCAAAACTGAGATTGGAGTTAAGGTACAGATTAGCCATGATCTAATTAAAAGGCACAGCCAGCTCGTGGGGCCCACTCCTGATCCTGTGATCCCATCCATCTGTAGGCTTCATACTTGATGTGGAAGTTTTAAAAAAAATTGACAGGGTAGGCCGTATTACAGTGAAGCCTTTTGACGACCTGCCACAATTATTGTACTGCCAATATGTGATCAGTGGGGCAGTGCAGCACACAACTATAGTCTAGCATTCACGTTTACAAGATCTATAACAGTGATGTCGATGTGGGCTAATAACATAGTGGGATGGAATTTTATTTGTGCGCTGTTCATTTCACACATTTAATTTCCATGTCAGAACTCTTATAATAGACTGGCAGGTCTCCTGTTGCATTACACAGTGAGTCAGGTTATGCTGTCACATGAGGAGGGGGAATGAATATTTATAGTGTGAGAATTTGGAAGAGACAATGAACTCTAGTTTGATAAATAAAACTTTCTTTAACAAGATATTTCTACATATCATATATAGAAATTGCAACACAGAAACAGGCTGTTAGGCCCAACCAGTCCGTGTTGGTGTTTATCCTCCACACAAGCGGTAGTCCTAAACCCATGTGTCTGCCCTATTCCCATATCCCTTTATCCCCTATTCCTTTAACCACCTGTCTAACCTATTCTTAAATAGTCTCTGCTTCAATCATCAACTCTGGTATTTCATTCCAAAGCTTCACATCGTCTTGTGTAGAAACAAAAAAATATGAGCATGCAGTCCTTCTGTTTATAATGTAGCTTTTCAGAGCAAAAGCCAAGAAAAATACAAAACTTTAATATTTTATAATCTGCATCCTTCCTTATCAAATATCTCTGCAAATTACTGATTGTATTTGAGCAGATCCTTCGGTAAAAGTCAGGACTTTTATTCTGAGCTGCCCTCCAAATAGTACAGTCCTTCCAGACGTTGCTACCTGTTTATATCAACAATTGTTTTTGAATTCTCAGTATAAAGAAAGCAGCTGCTGTAACCTTTCAGAATACATTACGAACATACAAATTTGACGGGCAGGACAAAAACAGCTGATCCATCAAGCCTGCCCCACACTCTTAATGGCTGGAGCATCATGACTGGACACTTCCCACCCCCTACGCGGCCATGTAACCTCCTGGTTGAGGCAAAAAAAGTAGAGATTCCACTTTGAAATTTTCCTTTGTTCAAATGTAATTTGCCACACATGTAACTTACTTTAAATCCCCTTAATTTTTTTTTCAAGAAAACTACTTTCATAAAAAGTTAGAGTTGCTGCTTTACCTTGGCTTTGATGCTTTAATGCAAAAGTGGTTTCTGTTGGATTTCATTCTTTGGTTTCCATTGATCCACCAGAGTAGTGTGGGGAGCGAGGTTTACAAACGGCATATCCTGGCATGTTCTGGGAATGGCTAGTTTTATTGTCAATCATAAAAAATTTCCTGAAGTTGTAGGAGCAGTTTTAAATACACAGCTTAGTGGCAAACCAAGATGGCGGCTAAAGGATATTCAAAAATTGTTTGATTTAATTGGTTCTCCTAATCCTTTCATTTATTGGTAGATTATGCTGACTACTACTGCTTGATTTGTTTTATTTATAAGTCATTGGTAGTTTATATACCTGCTATAGTCACGGTTGATTTGTACATTCCTTACTTTCAGTTGTGATTGGCTCAACTTTTGTGTTCATAAAACAACAAATCAGCTGCAAGGAATTTGCATGTAAATTGTGGCATGATGGATAAAATACGTGCTAGGTGCAATTTTTTTGTATATACAAAAGTGAATCTCTCATGGTGGAAGATGGGCTCTCTCTTGCTTGTCTGTTGTGCACTTGCTCTCTCTTCTATTTCCTCTTCCTTCTCATTTTCTTTTCTCTCTTGGCCAACAGTGTTTTCTGTTGGTTCTTTCTCTTTTTGTGTATCTTCTTTCTTTATGGGTGTGTTTGGGGAAGAAAGATTCCAAGGACAAAAAGTCAGATTTTCCAGCAGCAGGTGTGGGAGGAATGCAGCTTGCAGGCCGTGGCATCCTTCTTCTTTATGCCATCCCTCTTGCTTCCCCCTCCCTTTCACATGCCTCGCTTCCCCCTCCCCTTCACATGCCTCACTTCCACCGTCTCTCCTCACTATGCCTTCGCATAGTTAGAACCCTTCCCCCATTATACTATTCTTTCCAACAATACCATTACTTGTGTAAGGTTTGTCTAGGGGAGTAGATTGCGGAGATATTCCTGCAGGTCCTTTATGGGCTCCTGTGCTGGCCTCTGATAGTGGTGAGTGTTTTAATCTGTAGCTGACTGTAGAACTGAGGCAGTTTTTAAGCACTGTAGTAATGGTGGGCTGCCACTACTGACTTTAATCGCTTAAGGCGATTTGTCAATAGTTCTGAAAATGTTCGTACTAGATTTGATTTTTTTTTTTGAGGTCCCAGCTTGTAAGAGTGCAATTTTTCAGCAGCTGGATGGTTTCTCAGAGTTAGTTGCTAGGGGAAAGTGGGTTTACAACAGACAACTGCCATAAAGAGAGAATATACTGAGGATAGGCTTTCTCTGCAGTAGTCATGTCAATAACTTGTGTTGGTGCAACACTTGACTCAATTACCAGCAGCTGGCAGTGAAATGTATATTTTTTAATTGGTCAGTGCAGTTCAACTTTCATACAGATATGCTATACAGAAAGTGAATAGAATGCTGTACGTTGAAGATGAGGTAGCAATTGATAATGGTCCTAAAATATCTTTATTGGGATTACTATTGAAGATTAAAGCTCCCGGTGTTCCTTCGTAATGATTATCACCATTGTTACTAGCAGACACACCCATTAGGATATATTCGGACCCATAGGAATATAGGACTGTGATGTGGAGATCCTTTGCTGGGTGAGGATACTTCCGCCTGCATATTAGTTATTTCCAGGCTTATCGTTGTGGTTGAACAATTGTGCAATATCCCGGCATTGCCATGGCCGTGCAACCACGGCCCAGTGTGAATTGCTGCCTTTGGAGTGTACAAGTGAAGAGAAAATTGGAATGGGAGGGATGAAGGATAAATGGTGTCCGTATCAGTGAAAGGGTTGTGTATTTGTGTGTGATTTCTCCTTTTTCTAACACTTGCCCTCCCAGTGCTGTGCACCGTTCCTTACCATGAAGATGGCTGACTTATTGCCAGCTAATGGTATTCTGAAACTGGCCATTTGGAATTGTACAGGTGTGGATGAAGGTGACCTTACTAGAGTTTTCTCTTTTTCCAAATAAAAAAAGTGGCTGTCCTCCACTTAATGCCTACATTATGACTGAGGCCAGAAACTTGGTCAGAGGATTGGTGAGAGCTTGTGATCGGGCTGCATTCATCAGCCAGTTTTTTTTTCTTAAAAATTTTAAATATCAAACAAAATTGTTTAATTTATTGCAACATGTAATCTGTTTCTAAAAAAAAGTTATTTTAAAATTTTATCTGTGCTTTTGCGTGTTATTTCCTATTTGGTATCTTTCGGTACTTGATAGCAAAACCTCTGTTTACTGCCAAGTTGTGTTTTTGCCAACAGATTTGTGAAAGGCAAGTCAGGCAAGGTTTTTGGGGGCTACGAGAGGTGCATGGTGGAGTGGGTTTTGGAAGAAATTCAGATGGCAAGCTGTGCTGGCTGAAAGATTAGCTTGTGATGGTGGAGCGAGGGGGTGCAAGTTGCACTCTAAATTCAGAGGAGTAGAGGGCTGGGATATATAGCAGGAGTTGACTCAAATAGACTGTTGAGGGATTTGAAAACCAGGAACAGAATGAAATTTGTTGGCTGGTTCATAGGAAGTCAATGGAGTTTGGTGAAGACCGGGTGATGGGTTGTGCAGGACTTTGTGTGAGAGGGGACTTGGGCCATGGGGGTTATAGATCAGTTGATGTTTGTGAAGAATGAAGGCAGGTGGTTGGCAAAGAGACCAATAGAGAAATTGATCCTTGAAATGATGTGTGGATGAGATGTGGGGCATAAGCAGGTAGTGTCCTAGCGATGGAAGAAGCTGGTTTTGGTGACAGTGTGGATACAAGTCTGAAAGTTCAACTCAAGGTCAAGCAATACCTAATTTATGCACCACTGGGTTCAGCCCAAGTAGGCAGCCAGGGAAGTTGGTGTTGAAACCAGAGATGAGTGGCTACTGTCCAGAGTTGGACAGGATGGTTTCAGTTTTGCCATTGTTGAACGGCAGGAAATTTTGACTGATCAAGAACTTAATGTCAGGCAGGCAGTTGGATAGTACAACAACAGCCCTGGAGCCAATGGTGTTGGCAGAGAGAGAGAATTGGGTGCCATCTGCTTCCATATGGAAGCTCACCCTATGCTTGTACATGATGTTTTTGAGGAATAGCGTGTGGATGAATATGAGGGGACTGGGGAGGAGTCGAGTGATTACACTAGGATAGATATATGTGGAAACACGTAGTAGGGCCATGGAGATACAACACAGTCTGTGGCGAAGACTGGAGTAATCAGCAGCATCAGAGAGGTCGAGGTGAATGAGAAGGATAGTGAGCACTAGCCAGTGTTGCACAGGACAGCATTGATGACGTTGACCAGGATGGTCTCAATGCTGTAGTCTAGTTGGAAACAAGATACCATGGAAGAGCTGAGCATGTAGTTTGTGGCAAAGATGCACTCGAGGACCATGGTGAGAAAAGGCAGGTTAGGGTTGGGACAGTAGTTTGCGAAGATAGACTGTTGGAGATGGGCCTTTTTTTTTTCAAAGAAGGTTTTAAGAGAGGTGGAATCAGTGAAGGGTAGAAACAGAGAGTTACAATGCCAGTGAGCATGGAGCCAATAAAAGGAAAATGAGTGTTCAGGAGTTTGGTGGGAGTGGATTGAGGAAACAGGTGGTAGACTTGATGGAGGATAGTAGTATGATGGGGAGATAACTTGGAGCATAACATGGGAGAGGAGGGACCAGAGGTTGCTGAACAGATGGTCTCTATTTTGAACACTAAGAAAGCCAAGACCTGAGGACGCAGGGTAGGAGGGCTAGGAGGGGTCAGAGGAGCTCAGTTGTGGTGAAGAGGAAGTGTTTGGACTCATCTTACTCTCTAGAGTGGAGAAATGAGAGATGGTACTGTACCCCAACTTCCTTTGCCCCACCATTGGCAGCCATGCCTTTAGCTGTCTAGGCCCTAAGCTCTGGAATTCTCTCCCTAAACCTCTCCACCTCCCTCTTTCCCTTTAAGACTCTACTTAAAACCTACCCCTTTGACCAAGCTTGACCTGTCCTAATATCTCACCTTTGGCAAGGTGTCAATTTTTGTCTGATTATGCTCCTGCAAAGTGCCTTGGGGTGTTTTACTACTTTAGAGGCGCTATATAAATGCAAGTCGTTGTTTTACTACTTGAGGTGGTCCCATCAGATCTGGCAGTAGACAGCTAGACTAATCATTCTGCAGCCTGTAGACTTAAGTTCACCAAGGTGGCTAATGTAGCAGGCAACGCAGTGGAAGGAGATCTCTGATTTGGACATCAAGTGGGGGCAAGTCAGAGCTGATTCAGAGAGAATCACTGGGGTGTTTGTAGGGGTGACAGAGGTTTGAGAAGTTGACCCCAGTTGAGTGCAGTGGGTAGAGAAGGGACAAGCTGGCTTCGGTAACTGCTTGTTGAGAGCCATAGTGCGCTTTATGGTGGAGATGACCAAGGAAGCCCAAGCTAAAGTAAAGAGAAGCTGTGAGCCTGTCCAAGGCAGGCGAGCCTGGGCCAGTGGTGAGATAGGAGTTCAGCAGTGGGGTAGCAAGTGATAGGATGGGAAATCAACAGACATAGTGCAGTGAATTGAGGAGAGAAGGTATGATTGACAGAAGCCAGCGAGAGGAGGGCAAAGCTAAACAGAGGGAGGGAAGCATGGCAGCCAGAACATGAGTGGGCAAAAAACGACCAGTAATTGCAAGATTTACTGTTTAGTTGTATGTGTGTGGGTGGTGCAGGGTGGGGCTGGACCCTTTGGTTAGTGCCGTCACTGACAGAAGGTTGGTAATTTTGACCCATTATTATGGCAAAATGTTACAAGTGGGATTGCACTCTTTGAGTATAAAATATTGCTCCCCTTCCTAGCCAACAGATCTTAGTGACTTGTTCCCAGACCTCCACCAGTGACACTGAGATGGCCTGTGTGAGAGCAGCTGGAGTGAGTTGCCCATCAATATTTTCCCTTCCCAAGAGGAAGTGCCAGGCCTCCATTTGCTGCAGCCCCACAGAAGCCTGCTGTGATTGGGCTCTGTGTGGAGTGTTTCTTTTGTTCATTCTCGGGAAGGCTGGCATTTATTGCTCATCCATAGTTGCCCTTAAGAAGATGGTGCGGTTTGATACCGAGTGGCTTGCTAGGCCAATTCAGAGGGCAGGTAAGTCAACCACGATGGTCACATACAGGCCAGACCAGGTAAGGACACTGGTTTCCTTCCCTAAAGGACATTAATGAACCAATTGGCTACCAGCTTTTTAAAAAATGTCCAGATTTTTTAAAAAACTGAATTCAAACTCTCACTGCCATGGTAGGATTTGAATATGTGTTCTCTGGATTACTGGTCCAGTAACCTAACCACTACACTACCGTACCCACATCACACATAGGATCCCTTGCTCTCCTACTCTGTAGTTCAATGTGTTGGCATCCAAAACCCCATGTCACCTTCAAACTTGGTTGAAGTGAAGCCCATGCTCTTGACAGAAGACTGGTGTAGAATAAATGGTAAACGATTGTATTGCAGTATGGAGAGTGTAACCCAGTGATAAATAGTGGGTAGTAAGACATGTGTCTGGAGCGGGGGTACACATTTAAACTGAGGACCCAACTGTATGTCTATTCCCACTGCCAGTCCGAGTCCTGACACTCCCAGTTACTTGTTTGCAGCTAGGGTGTGAAATTCCAGGCATACCTGTAATCTATAGGGAGGTGAAGGATGTAATCTGTAACCTGGTCACTTAAAGCAGTCTGAATAATCCACTGTAATACTGGACCTGCAGTGAGTGACACAAACTGGGTCAATTGCAGATATAGTCATTCCTTCTTCTTACACCCTCGCAATTAGTGAGTAGATGATGTCAAGTTTGAGTTTTAAAAGCCTGAAGGTTGTATAAGGAAAGAATGACTAAAGCTTTATCTGTATTGTATTTTGGCTACTAGCTGCTGTAGTGTAGCCAGCAGCAACATGAAGATATCTTTATCCTTATTTAAAAAAAATAAAAATCAGCCAAGAAGACCTGTTATTTTTTCTACGGGGTCTCCCCGACTGCTACCAAGACAGTCTAGTAGTGACACTACATTTATTGGTGTGCAAAATAATGAGCCCCACAATGCAGCTGCTTTACATGATCTGTAGAGAAAGGATGGTAGGGTTAATATTTCAGGTCAATGACCTTTTGTCAGAATAGTTCCCCCCCCCCACCTTCCCCTTTCCACAGATGCTGCCTGACCTGCTGAGTATTTGCAACATTTTGTTTTTATTTCAGATTTCCAGTTTCTGCAGTATTCTTAGCTGTGCAATCTACTGGTAAATGTGGGCGAGCAATGCAGTTAGCTCTCCCAAGACGCGGGCTACAGTGTAAAAGCAGCTTGAAGCGGGGTAAAGAATTGCCCAGTTTCGAGGTCCTGCGAAATGGAGATGGTCGGCAACTATGTGAGGGTGCATGGTTTCGACCCAAAGAGCATGTAGGGAGGAGTAAGAAATTTGGAGCTTACAAGTGAGAGGGAGATGGGTTGGAGACTCGAGGTGAGAAAGGCTTTGCCTATCAAACACCAAGCCTCTTCATGGGCTGCAAGTGTTAAGAGCCTCCCAGATATGGAAGCAATGTTAAAGGATTGGGGGGTGAGGGGGCAGCACTTGGGGCTTTATGGGGTGATATATATCTGGAATAATCTATTAGGCAAGGAAATTGAGGCCAAAACATTAGCCATGTTTAAGATCCAGTGATGTGCCATGACAGGAAAGTTACTATACCTGGGGGACAGGCTTCAATAGCCCCATTAGTCTCTTCCGACCTCTGTTGCTTAGTTTCATTCAAGTATTGCTCGCTTTTCCTAGACCCCACGTCATTGATAGAAACTGAGCCGTTCAGTCACATCTCAGGAATCCAATGTCTTGATTGTAACTAAAACCCAAATGAAATTATTCCCATACTTCTAATTAAACAGAAAATATTGTTACATTTTTGAATTTTTAATTTTCAGGTTTAATGTATTGATTTTGGGAAAGGGGTCTGTTTGAATAGAAAGATTTTGTGAGAGTTATTCCTAAACTGGCAATCAATTCCACATCATGAATCCTGTTCACTGGTTTTGGACTAGGCGAAAAGAGACCCCACTGGTTTCTTCATCTTTGGACGGGCAGCCCTACACTCCCCATCCCAAACTGAATTGAGCTTTTTTTTGTGTTGGGCAAGATTGATAAATTTGTGTTCGCCCTGCTACCACACTTATTGCACAGCTCGCGGGGGTTGTATTTAAAAAAGAGCATTGTGGCCTCCATATGCAACATACTGTGTGCACTACTCGCATCGTGTGTCTGAAATAGAAAACTGATCTCACACACATTGTACAAATTTGCCTCCAACTCGTAAGACAGACAATTTCTGAAATGGTTTGTATGGAATTATTCAGCCTCGTGGGGAACATCTGAGCCCCAAGGCGTACAGCCAGACATTGCAGTAAATTGGTATATGACCTATATCAGCAACTTTTTATTGGGGTGATGAACACTTGGGTTCAATTTTAATAGGTTTTTGTACCGAGGCTCTGAGTGATTCCCTGTATTGTATGGTTTATATTTCCCCATGAAATTCAACAGTTCTATACAAACCGTTTCAGAAGTTGTCCGTCTTACTGGTCGGGGCAGATTTGAAAGAAAATAAAGACGTACCTTTATATAGCGCTTTTCACGACCTCCGGACATCCCAAAGCACTTCACACCCAATGAAGTACTTTTGAAGTGTAGTCATTGGCTACCACATTCCCTACATTACAACAATTTGTGCACAGCAAGGTCCCACAAACAGCAATGTGATAATGACTAGATAATCTGTTTTAGTGATGTTGGCTGAGGGATAAATTTTAGTCAGTACACCAGGGAGAACTCACCTGCTCTTCAAAATAGTGCCACGGGATGTTTTACGTTCACCTGAGAGTGCAGACGGGGCCTCGTTTTAACTTCTCATCCGAAAGACGGCACCTCTGACTCAGTACTGCACTGGAGTGTCAGCCTAGATTATGTGCTCAAGTCTCTGAAGTGGGGCTTCAACCCACGACCACCTGACTCATAGGCGGGTGTGCTACCCACTGAGCCATGGCTGACACCTTTGTGAGATCAGTTTTCTGTTTAAGGCACACGATGTGAGTGGTGCGCACAGTATGTTGCATTTTGGCACGCTGTGCCCTTTCGTGGATAAATGCAGGTAGGTTTCATCAGCCTCCTGCATGAGTGTTCCGTTTCAACACGTGTCTCGCAGCAAGAGACCGCACTTCACCCAGAGCTGCTACTCCACATCACTTCTAATCCTGATTTACAGGATAGTCCTAAGTGCAGGTGGGGGTTGGTATAGAGGAGAGGATAATGACAATGACTATCTTGGTCCTATTTTAAAATATGTTTTTACTTGTTTCTAAAGTTTAGATATATAGATTTTTTTTTTAATGGGCAGGGGTGAAATAGCATCATTTTGAAATGACACCTTTCCACTTTAGGATCAGTTATTCAGAGGGAGCTCGGAAGAGTTAGCATCCCTTCAAGCTGCTCCTGCCTTACTAGACTGCCATTGGCTGTAAATAGCCCAGCCTCCACAGCAGGGAGACCCATTTTACAGCTCTGCAGTTGGTACCTCCAGCAACTCTCTGCTAAATAGGCTGTGCTGGCTCAGTGTATCCAGGTGCTTACCTTCTGACACAGAGCAGCATTGTGACAGGCTAGTGTAGATGACTGACTCCCTGCTGGTTTCCAGGCCTACGGCATTAGTTTTTTCATACACGCACCTCCAAGGCCGGCTACATCTGATTCTTGGGACAGTTTAAAGAAAGAAAGACATCTTATTGTCCTGTTGCTTTCACTCTTTTTTGTTGGCCCGTTGAAAGTTTATTTGGGAAAGACACTTGCGCATAAGACCATGTCTCCATGTTCCGAATCCATCCTCAATGGGTCTACAGGAGAACAGAAGCAAAAGACGGTATAAACACAAGTGACCCCACGTGGTTCATTTTGCCACCACGCTCCCAAGACCATGAAGAAACATGTAAAAGCCTTTAGAGGAGCATATTTAAAGGGAACTTTCAGATTCTACATGCTTGCATGATTAATTGAATTTTAATGTTAATCTTTGTTCTACCCAATCCTGATATTTACTGGTTTTGCATATTTTTTTTTCTAATGCAGCTGGAAGATGATGTGGGCACTGAAATGAAGATTCTAAGAGGGCACTGTGGGCCTGTGTATGGCACCAAGTTTCTCTCTGATAATTCAGGACTTCTGTCTTGTTCGGAAGACACAACAGTCCGATACTGGGATTTGTGCAGTTTCAAGAACACTGGTTTGTATCGAGGACACGCTTATCCAGTCTGGGACATCGACATTAGTCCCATGAGCCTTTATTTTGTGAGTGGATCGCATGATCAGACAGCAAGACTTTGGGCACTTGACAGAACGTACCCACTGCGCATTTATGCGGGTCACTTAGCAGATGTTGACTGTGTTAAGTTTCACCCAAACTCTAATTACATAGCCACAGGCTCGATAGATAAAACTGTGCGGTTGTGGAGTACGCAGCAAGGGAATACTGTACGTCTCTTCACAGGACATCGTGGCCCTGTGCTGGCATTGGCCTTTTCTCCGAACGGAAAGTACTTGGCTTCAGCAGGTGAAGACCAGCGGCTAAAACTATGGGACCTTGCATCGGGTACTTTATTCAAAGAGCTGAGAGGGCATACTGACAATATAACTAGCCTTGCATTTAGTCCAGATAGCAGTTTGATAGTTTCTGCATCTGTTGACAATTCGGTTCGTGTCTGGGATATTCGTAACACTTACTCTAATTCATCGGTGGATGGTTCTTCCAGTGAG
The DNA here is from genome assembly GCF_035084215.1 of Heptranchias perlo. NCBI lineage: Eukaryota > Metazoa > Chordata > Chondrichthyes > Hexanchiformes > Hexanchidae > Heptranchias > Heptranchias perlo. The sequence continues at coordinate 77,077,907 of NC_090332.1, forward strand.
CTGGTGGGTGTATATACAGGACAGACCAGTAACCTTTTGAGTGTACAGTTCATGTCCTGCAATCTGGTGTTGGTTACTGGAGTTGCACAAGAAAAAAAAGAACAATAAGCATAAGTGAACAATTCTGGTGTTTAATTAGAAACTCCTGGAAAAGTAAGCCATAAGATGACCAGACGTGTCATGGGTGTACCGTACTGGCTTGCTTTGACCAGACGTGTCGTGGATGTACCGTACTGGCTTGCTTTGACCAGAGGTGACGTGGATGTACCGTACTGGCTTGCTTTGACCAGACGTGTCGTGGATGTACCGTACTGGCTTGCTTTGACCAGACGTGTCGTGGATGTACCGTACTGGCTTGCTTTGACCAGAGGTGACGTGGATGTACCGTACTGGCTTGCTTTGACCAGACGTGTCGTGGATGTACCGTACTGGCTTGCTTTGACCAGACGTGTCGTGGATGTACCGTACTGGCTTACTTTGATTACATCTTGTCCCAGCCAAACACACCAACTGTTGCACAATCTTACCAGTTCTCAGATAGGAAAGAGTGATTCTATGATGCACAATGGGACCGATGTTTGTTCTCCTTCTCTTCTCACCCACCCCTGGACATTTGTGCAGGGTGCCTGAATTTTCCGGGTCGCTCAGTTTGCAGTCCTATGTAAATCCATTAGGCACAGGAGTCCTGGTCAACACAAGTTGAGTTTAAGATGCATGCTTGCATCATTGTATTGCCATGACGTTCAGGACGTAAATCTGACACTGTTTCCGATGTACAGCTGTAGGATGGATTATATCACTCATACACAATCAGCCAAAAGGTGTTCTCGCTGTAATTTATTTAGTCTGATCTTATGTTCAGACCAAACAAAATCCCAGTTGATTTTTGAGCTCCTCTGTTACACTAGCCCAGATGTTTAATTCTGGAATTTTCTGGCAAATACACTTGTGTGGCAGGGGTCGGTTATGTTTAATCTGTGAAGTGTTGTATTTGAAATCATGAAAGGTATTTTAAATCATGGAAAGTACTTCAATATACATCCACAGACTGTTAGAAAATGAAATGAACCTTCTGCTTTCCATCTCTAGAAAAGCATTCAATATACAATTTTGTTCAGCTGCATATTAAAGTCTGTTTTGCACAGTGTTTGACAAATTTGATTCCTGCTTCTTTCCAAATACAGTTTGTAGTTTCTGAATACAATGTCAATGTCAAAGATTTTTTATCAGTGATCAAGATTTTGTTGCATTTGGAAGAAATCTAAAACTCTCAATTTTTGATTGTAACACTAAAACAAAGAAAGAAAAACTTGTATTGATATAAAATATATATTTGATCTCCTGTGGCTTTGACATGGGTATCGAGTTCCAAATGTAACATTCAAATGAAGCAAGATTAGAGGGTGGGGAATGATTGGACCGGGGTGCACAGATGTAATTTAGTCAGTCTTTTAAAGTTGTAAATTCTGTCCTTATTTTGGTATTCCCATTATAATTCCCAGGCTGGGATTGCACCCATCTGCCTGTGGTGATGCTGCAGTGCCTCCACTGAGAAGAAAGTGTAATTACAGCCTGATAAGTTTACATAAGCAGTTTCCATTATAAACATGGACCTAGGAATTTATAATGGGCAAAGTTGACAGGAAGTGTACGGAGATGTATGTTTTTTTCTATGTATATTCTAGATACAACACCCTATCACATCTCAAACATCCCAAAGTGCATGCCATATAAGGAATTACTTTTGTTGTGCGATCACTGTTAAGTAGTCAAATATAGTGTACCAAATAATTGTACCAGTCTACCCACTAGTAGACTACGCCCCTGATGATTGGGTAGGATATGCATTACATTGCATAGTCCAGAGCTAATGGTTACAGACTACTCTGTTTAATTCAAACTCACTTAATTTGAATGAATCTATTAATTTGATTTTTGTTTCACGCAGGAATTAAGTTGCTTGATTAGAATTACTAGATAATTTGAATTTTTTTCATGCAAAAAAAGGCTTTGAATTGATAAGCGTAGATTGCACACTATTTAGCAGTAACATCATGCAGTGGAATTTTATTTACTCGCAAACTGACAGAAGATGCAGTGAAAGGGCCCACCTCCTGCAGGCTAAAACAACGGATGGAATTTATTTACCATTGATCTAAAAAGATATTGGGCAAATGCTATGCTGCATAATTATATAAAAGATCTAGAAACCATACACAGAGGTTATTTAATCTTTCTCAAATCTCGATTCCTTCGGTAAAAGCAAACAGCATGATGAGCTGTACAACAATATCTTTTAGTTCTGCAAGAATAGTGTAACGTAGGCTGTGAGGTTTCTGCCTTCTGACATGCTCAGACTGAGAAGCGGAACATGGGCTGGGGCCATAACACACTCTTTCAGGGTGCCTTTTCTTTTGAATGTAGGATTGCCAATCAAGCTTAGTTAAATCAGATCACATAACTGTTTTGCCCTGTCACGATGACATAGGTGCTCATGTTATTTCCCTGAGATTAAAATACAACACTGTGAGGATTAAGATCGAGATAGTTGATATCTCCTTTTATATTAGAACATCAACAGTATCAATTCCACTGTAAGTTGCATGGTGCAGATTCCCATTAACATTTTGAACAGGTGTCAGCCATGGTTGAGACTTGAGCACATAATCTACGCTGACACTCCAGTGCAGTACTTGAGCGAGTGTTGTACTATCGGAGGTGCTGTCTTTCGGATGAGATGTTAAGCTGTTCTCCCCTGCCCCCTCCACCCTCACCTCCAACGAAAAATGCGAGGGGCTCGTGAAATTCTTTGTCACTAGGATTGAGACCATCCGTTCAGCTGCCTCTGCTACTTCCCTCCCTTCCCCTGGCCCACCAAACCAAACTTCCCTACGATTCCCTTCTGCCCTAGCCCTGAAATCACATCTTTCTCTAGTTTCTCCTTTCTCCCCTTATGCCCTCTCTGAGCTCACCTTCGCCATGAGATCCACCTCCTGCTCCCTTGACCCTATTCCCACTAAACTGGTGACCACCCAACTTCCCTTCCTGGCCCCCATGTTAGCAGATATTGTTAACTGTTCCCTCTCCTCAGGTACTGTTCCCCTCCCCTTCAAATCTGCCAGCATCACCTCCCTCCCCACCCCCCCCAATCAAAAGACCCACTCCTGACCCTCTGTCCTTGCAAACTTACCGCCCCATCTCCAACCTTCCTTTCCTCTCCAAAGTCCTTGAACGTGTTGACGCCTCCCAAATCCGTGCCCATCTTTCCCGCAACTCCGTGTTTCAATCCCTCCGATCAGGTTTCTGCCCCTGCCGCAGTACTGAAATGGCCCTTATCAAAATCACAAATGATATCCTATGTGACTGACAATGGTAAACTATTCCTCCTTATGTTTCTTGACTTGTCTGCAGCCTTTGACATGGTTGACCACACCATCCTCCTCCTACACCTCTCCTCTGTTGTCCAGCTGGGTGTAACCAGAAAATCACTTGTAATGGCGTCTCTTCCCGCTCCCACTCCCGCACCATTACCTCTGCAGTCCCCCAAGGATCTATTCTTGGCCTCCTCCTGTTTCTCATCTACATGCTGCCCCTCGGCGACATCATCCGAAAACACAATGTCAGATTCCACGTGTATGCTGATGACACCCACCTCCACCTCACAACCACCTCTCTCGACCCCTCCATTGTCTGTCATTTGTCATGTTGCTTGTCCGACATACAGCATTGGATGAGCAAAAATTTCTCCCAACTAAATATTGGGAAGGCCGAAGCCATTGTCTTTGGTCCCCTCTGCAAACTCCATTCCCTAGCCACCAACTCCATCCTTCTCCCTGGCCACTGTCTGAGGCTGTGTTGGAGCGCAGAGATCTAGGAGGGTTGTAGGGCTGGAGGAGGTCACAGAGATAGGGAGGGGCAAGGCCATGGACGGGTTTGAAAACCAGGATGAGAATTTTAAAATGGAGGCGTTCCCAGACCTGGAGCCAATGTAGGTCAGCGAGCACAGGGATGCTGGGTTCGTAACCTTGGCGTCCTATTTGACCCTGAGATAAGCTTCCGACCACATAGCCGCTCCATCACAAAGTCCGCCTACTTCCACTTCTGTAACATCACCCGGCTCCGCCCCTGCCTCAGCCTATCTACTGCTGAAACCCGTATCCATGCCTTTGTTACTTCCAGACTGGACTATTCCAATGGTGGTCTGACTGGCCTCCCATCTTCCACCCTCCATAAACTTGAGCTCATCCAAACCTCTGCTGCCATATCCTAACTCGCACCAAGTCCCGTTCACCCAGCACCCCTGTGCTCGCTGACCTACATTGGCTCCAGGTCTGGGAACGCCTCGATTTTAAAATTCTTATCCTTGTTTTCAAATCCCTCCATGGCCTTGCCCCTCCCTATCTCTTAGACCTCCTCCAGCCCTACAACTGTCCGAGATCTCTGAGCTCCGACATTTCTTGCCTCTTGCGCATCCCCGATTTTAATTGCTCCACCATTGGCGGCGATGCCTTCAGCTGTCCAGGCCCGAAGCTCTGGAATTCCCTCCCTAAACCCCTCCATCTCTCTACCTCTCTCCTTTTAAGATGCTCCTTAAAACCTACCTCTTTGACCAAGCTTTTGATCATCTATCCTAATACCACCTCATGGCTGGATGTGAAATTTTGTTTGATTACACTCCTGTGAAGCGCCTTGGGACATTTTACTATGCTAAAGGCGCTATATAAATGCAAGTTGTTGTTTGTTGTATGTAATCAACGAGGATGGAGGCATTGCTGGATTTGGTTCTGGGGAATGAGGCGGGCTGAGTGGAGCAAGTGTCAATGGGGGAACATTTAGAGAACAGAGATCATAGTATTATAAGGTTTAGAATAGCTATGGAAAAGGACATGGACCACTCTAAAGTAAAAATACTCAATTGGAGGAGGGCCAATTTCAGTGCAATATGAACAGAGCTGGCCCGGGTAAATTGGAATCAAAGACTGGCAGGCAAAACTGTAATTGAACAATGGGCGGCCTTTAAGGAGGAGATGGTTCAATACAGTCTAGGAACATTCCCACGAGGGAGAAAGGTAGGGCAACTAAAGCCAGAGCTCCCTGGATGACAAAGGAGATAGATGAAGCAGAAAAAAGGGGCATATGATATGTCAGGTTGCTAACACAAGTGAGAACCAGGCTGAATATAGAAAGTTCAGAGGGGAAGTGAAATGGAAATAAGGGCAAAGAGAGAGTATGAGAATAGACTGGCGGCCAACATAAAAGAGAATCCAAAAGTCGTCTTTAGGCATGTAAATGGGTAGCAAGAAGAGGGGTGAGGCCGATTAGGGACCAAAAAGGATTTACTCATGGAGACAGAGGGCATAGCCGAGATACTAAATGAGTACCTTGCATCTGTCTTTACCAAGGAAGAAGATGCTGTCAGAGTCTTGGTAAAGGAAGATGTAGTTGAGATACCGGATGGGCTAAAAATTGATAAAAAGGAGGTACTAGAAAGGCTAGCTGTACTTAAAGTAGATAAGTCACTCGGTCTGGATGGGATGCATCCTAGGTTGCTGAGGGAAGTACGGGTGGAAATTGCAGAGGTACTGGCCATAATCTGTAGATAAGGGGGTGGTGCCAGAGGACTGGCGAGTTGTAAATGTTACACCCTTGTTCAAAAAAGGGTGTAAGGATAAACCCAGCAACTAAAGGCTAGTCAGTTTAACCTCAGTGGTGGGGAAACTTTTAGAAACAATAATCCGGGACGGAATTAGCCGTCACTTGGACAAGTGTGGATTGATTAGGAAAAGCCAGCACGGATTTGTTAAAGGCAAATTGTGTTTTACTGACTTGATAGAGTTTTTTGATGAGGGAACAAAGAGGGTAGATGAGGGCAATGCAGTTGATGTGGTGTATATGGACTTTCAAAAGGCATTTGATAAAGTGCCACATAATAGGCTAGTCATCAAGTTTGAAGCCCATGGAATAAAAGGGGCAGTGGCAGCATGGATACGAAATTGACTAGGTAACAGGAAACAGAGAGTAGTGGTGAATGGTTGTTTTTCGAACTGGAGGGAGGTATACAGTGGTGATCCCCAGGGGTCGGTGCTGGGACCACTGCTTTTCTTGATATATATTAACGACTTGGACTTGGGTGTACAGGGCACAATTTCCAAATTTGCAGATGACATAAAATTTGGCAGGGTAGTGAACAGTGAGGAGGATAGTGATAGACTTCAAGAGGATATGGACAGGCTGGTGGCATAGGTGGACACTTAACAGACTAAATTTAATGCAGAAAAATGTGAGATGATACATTTCAGTAGGAAGAATGAGGAGAAGCAATACAAACTAAAGGGCAGAATTCTAAAAGGGGTACAGGAACAGAGAGATCTGGGGGTATATGTACACAAATCGTTGAAGGTGGCAGGGCAGGTTGAGAAAGAGGTTAAAAAAGCATACGTCATCCTGGGCTTTATAAATAAAGGCATAGAGTACAAAAGCAAGGAAATCATGATGAACCTTTATAAAACACTGGTTCGGCCTCATCCAGAGTATTGTGTCCAGTTCTGGGCACCACACTTTAGGACAGATGTGAAGGCCTTAGAGAGGGTGCAGAAGCGATTTACTAGAATGATTCCAGGGATGAGGGACTTTAGTTATGTGGATAGACTGGAGAAGCTGGGGTTGTTCTCCTTGGAGCAGAGAAGGTTGAGAGGAGATTTGATAGAGGTATTCAAAATCATGAAGGGTCTCGGCAGAGTAGCTAGAGAGAAACTGTTTCCATTGGCGGAAGGGTCAAGAACGAGAGCACATAGATTTAAGGTGATTAGCAAAAGAACGAAAGGTGACATGAGGAAAATCTTTTTTACACAGCTAGTGGTTAGGATCTGGAATGCACGTGCATGGGGCTGGTGGAGGCAGATTCGATCATGGCCTTCAAAAGGGAACTGGATAAGAACGTGAAAGGAAAAAAATCGCAGGGCTATGGGGATAGGGTGCGGGAGTAGGACTAGCTGATTGCTCTTGCATAGAGCCGGCACTGACTCGATGGGCTGAACGGCCTCCTTCTGTGTTGTAACCTTTCTATAATTCTATGATCTCCAGGGACATGAGATGGCTCAGCTGGAGGCTGTTCCAGTAGCGGGTGCAGACTGGCCCTGCCCACTTTCTCTCACTCATAGTCGTTGGAGGGGAGAGTGGTGGAGGTCGTCGTTCTGAGCCAGCAACATTGTCCTTGCACAGTCCATACATGCTCCAGACACTGGGCCCAACTTCATCAAGCCTACATAATGGCAAACCAGACAGCAAAGGAGATTGCTGAAACCCCAATTAATGATTCTCTCCAGGTGATCAGCAAGCATCTCCAAAAAGGATTTTTTAAAAAAAGGGAAAACTGCAACTGGTGTAAATACAAAGCAGGTCAGTTAACATCTGCAAAGAGAAAAGATAGGTGAGACTTTGAAATTGTCAGGAGTACAGGGATATACCCATGTGTCAGCATGCAGACCATAGTGGGTGTGCATAGATGAACAGGCACAACACAGCGACAGTAAATGAAGGGTTTGCCCGGGGAATAACATGCAAAGGAAGGAGTTCTGAGATGAAGGCAACTGTTGCAAAACGTGCTGAGCAGCATAATGGGCGTTCGTGGGAAGTATGACAAGAGTGGCTGTGTGGTTACTATTTATTCTATATATGCTTCATAATCATCATTATATGAAATCATGGTGAAGCTGCAGATGGAAAACATGGGAAATAGCTTATTAAAATAGGTAAAAGAAATCATGCGGCTGTTCATTCTGAAAATGTAGCAACCTTGTTGCAGAAAACATAATGACGACCAATTCATATGGTTTTCTTTTAATTTCCCACCTCCAGCGGTCTCCCTGCGGATGCCGGCCGGGGGAGGTGGAGTGTGGCCGGAGGGGGCGCTATGGGGGGGAGTGACTATCCGTGTCCCGGGATATATACCGGATAGTATACCGGAAGCGCCAATGAGAGTGGATGGTGCTGGGGGTAGGATGGCGGTGCCTCCTAACCCAGTGACATTTGCAGTCAGGATGTGGAGATGCCGGTGATGGACTGGGGTTGACAATTGTAAACAATTTTACAACACCAAGTTATAGTCCAGCAATTTTATTTTAAATTCACAAGCTTTCGGAGGCTTCCTCCTTCCTCAGGTGAACGATGTGGAATCCACATCGTTCACCTGAGGAAGGAGGAAGCCTCCGAAAGCTTGTGAATTTAAAATAAAATTGCTGGACTATAACTTGGTGTTGTAAAATTGTTTACAATTTGCAGTCAGGGCCGAGGGGGCGCTGTGGCGGGAGTTGGTGCAGGAGGCGCTGTGGCGGGAGGGGGCGCTGTGGCGGGAGTGTCTGTATCCGTGTCCCGGGACCGCTCACTTCCAGTGTACTGGAAGCGCCGCTGAGCGTGGGCGGTGTTGGGGGTAAGATGGCGGTGCCGCTTAACCCAGTGACATTTGCAGTCGGGGTCGAGTTAGGGTGAGGTAGAGTCCAGGAGCGGCCCGGGTGCGGGGGCGGGGAGTGACCCGGAGCGGCCCGGGGGCGGGGAGTGACGGGGGGCGGGGAGTGACCCGGAGCGGCCCGGGGGCGGGGAGTGACCCGGGAGCGGGGGCGGGGAGTGACCCGGAGCGGCCCGGGGGCGGGGAGTGACCCGGGAGCGGGGGCGGGGAGTGACCCGGAGCGGCCCGGGGGCGGGGAGTGACCCGGGAGCGGGGGCGGGGAGTGACCCGGGGGCGGGAGCGCGCTGTCGGAGGATGAACCTGAAGGAGATCGCGCGCTGGAATGTCCGCGTGTCGCTGGTTTACGCGCTTGGGATCTGGACCATGCTCGGCACCTACGGCTTCTTTCAGTTGAAGAAGAAACGGGAACAGGCGATCATTGGGAGCAGCGCCGAGGACTCTGCAGGTAAAAGCACCCGGTGCAGTCTAAATGTCACCCTGTGCAATGCACCGTCCAGTGCAGTCTAAATGTCACCCTGTGTAATGCACCGTCCGGTGCAGTCTAAATGTCACCCTGTGCAATGCACCGTCCGGTGCAGTCTAAATGTCACCCTGTGCAATGCACCGTCCAGTGCAGTCTAAATGTCACCCTGTGCAATGCACCGTCCAGTGCAGTCTAAATGTCACCCTGTGCAATGCACCGTCCAGTGCAGTCTAAATGTCACCCTGTGCAATGCACCGTCCAGTGCAGTCTAAATGTCACCCTGTGCAATGCACCGTCCGGTGCAGTCTAAATGTCACCCTGTGCAATACATCACCGGTTCAGAATAAATCCAACTCCTCTCTTCCCTAATGTAAAAGGTACAATAGTGCAATATATAGCCCAGTAGAATGTAAATCTCACCCTGTGTAATCCGCCGCCCAGTGCCAAATAACTCCTTTATCTACTCTTCCCACCGCACCATGAAAGGTCACCCTCACCCAAGAACAACTCAGCAACAATGACGAAGTAGATCTAATTCCATCTCTTCTCTTTCTTTTACCATCCCCCTCTCCCGCACCATTCCTCCCCACTCCAAGCTAAATCTGCCCTGGTATAACAGCAAAAATAGCTAGCCCAATGATAAGTTTCACCAAATATATGACAGACAGAATATAGGGCAAATATCTCCTCACTCAATGTAATATGTCCACCCTTTGCAGGGTCAGTGTAGCCCAGTTTATAAAAAAAATAAATAAAGCAATTCACACGAGAACAATCATGAAACAAATAGAACAATACTGTGCCATCATTGATTTTTCCCACCTGTCGGATACCTGTATAAAATTCTCAACTTTGTTTTCAAGTCCCTTCATAGCCTTGCCCCTTCCTATCCCTTAACCTCCTCCAGCCCTCTCAGATCTCTGCACTCATCCAATTTTGGCTTCTTGCACATCCCCGATTTTAATGGGTCCATCATTGACGGCCGTGCCTTCAACTGCCTAGGCCCTAAGCTCTGGAGTTCCCTCCCTAAACCTCTCCGCCTCTCTCCTCCTTTAAGACGCTCCTTAAAACCTACCTCTTTGTCCAAGCTTTTGGTCACCTGTCCTAATATCTCCTTATGTGGCTCAGTGTCACATTTTGTTTGATAACACTCCTGTGGAGTGCCTTGGGATGTTTTACTCCACTAAAGATGCTGTATAAACGCAAGCTGTTATTTTCCAAAATGAATCATTACACATTGTGCTTTTAGCCTTCTCAAGGTAGGTTTATTTGAAACATATCTGCCCCATGCTGCTAAACCTTTCAATCCAGACAGACAGAAAAATCAAAAAGTGATATCACAACACAAGGAGGAGCAGCGGGGTTAAGTTACAGATAAATATTTAGTTCATTGGTTAGTGTTTTTGGTGGTTAGTGTAAGTATTTAGTTGATTGGTAAGTGTTTTTAGTAGTGGTTAATGTTTTTTTTAATGGTTACACTTTTACTGTTAGCTAAACAGTTAAATGGCCTTAAAGCTAAACAAACAGTTTAAATAACTGTTAGCTAATATGGCAGGACAGCTGGTGCCCATCGCCTGCACATCCTGTGCCAAGTGGGAACTCCAGAACACTTGTGTGTCCTGGAAAACCACGTATGCAGGAAGTGCCGCCAACTGCTCGAGCTCAGAGTTTCTGAGCTTGAGGGGTGATGGTGTCACTACAGTGGTATAGGGGAAACTGAGAGTTTCGTGGATAGCACATTTCAGGAGGTGGTCACCCCGCACCTACAGAGAGTTCAAGGGAAAGGGTGTGGGTGACCACCAGACAGATTAGGGGGAATAGGCAGCTAGTGCAGGAGTCCCCTGGGAGTGTGGCACTCACAAACCAGTATTCCAGTGAGGGTGAGTACACCTCAGGGGAGTGCAGTCAGAAGCAAATCCACGGCACTGTGGAAGACTCAATGCACGGGGGGGCACAAGAAAGTATAGAAATGCAGTTGTTATAGGAGACTCAATAGACAGGTTTTTCTGCAACTGCCGACGTGAGTCCCGAATGGTGTGTTGCCTCCGTGGTGCCCGGTTAAAGGACATCACTGAACGAGTGCAGGACATTCTGTGGGAGGAAGGGGAACAGCCGGAAGTCGTGGTCCTGTGGGAACCAATGACCTAGGAAGAAAAAGGGTCGAGGTCCTGCAGTCAGAGTTTCAGGAGGTAGGGAGGACTTCAATTATCCCAATATAGACTAGGATAGTAACAGTGTAAAGGCCAAAGAGGGGGAGGAATTGCTGAAATGTATACAAGAGAACTTTCTTGATCAATGCGTTTCCAGCCCAATGAGGGAGGAAGCAGTGCTGGATCTAGTTCTGGGGAATGAAGTGGAGCATGTTTAAGTGGGGGAGCATTTGGGGATCAGTAATCATAATATGATTAGGTTTAGAATAGCTATGGAAAAGGACAAGGAACAATCAAGCGTAAAAATACTTAACTGGAGGAGGGCTAATTTCAGCGAGTTAAAAAGGGATCTTGCCCAGGTGGATTGGAATCAAAAATTGGTAGGCAAAACAGTAATTGAACAATTGGAGGCCTTCAAGGGAGAGATGGTTTGGGTACAGAGTAGACACATTCCAACAAGGGGAAAGGATGGACATCCAAAGCTAGAGCTCCTTGGATGACTAAAGAATGAAACAGGAAAAGGAGGCTAATGACAAATGTACGGTTCATAATACAGTAGAGAACCATGTTAAATACAGAGGAGATCTAAAAAGGGAATAAGAGGGGCATAGAGATAGTTTGAGAATAGATTATCGGCTAAAAGGGAACTCAAAAGTTTTTTGTTAACATGAATAGTAAAATTTAGTCAAAGCAAGGGTGGGGCTGATTAGGGACAAAAAAGGAGATCTTCTTGTGGAGGCAGAGGGTATGGCTGAGGTATTAAATAAATACTTAGCATCGGTCTTCACTAGAGAAAAGGATGCTGCCAATGTAGCAGTAAAGGAGGAGGTTGAAGTGATATTGGACAGGATAAAAATAAATAAAGAGGAGGCACTTAAAAGGTTGGCAGTACTCAAAGTAGACAAATCACCCGGTCCAGATGGGATGCATCCTAGGTTACTGAGGGAAGTATGGGTAGAAATTGCAGGGGCTCTGGTCACAATCTTCCAATCCTTCTTGGATATGGGGGTGGTGCTGGAGGATTGCAAATGTCATACCCTTGTTCAAAAAAGGGTGCAAGGATAAACCCAGCAACTATAGACTAGTCAGTTTAACCTAAGTGGTGGGGAATCTTTTAGAAATGATAATTCGGGACAGAATTAACAGTCACTTGGACAAGGGTGGATTGATTAGGAAAAGCCAGCACGGATTTGTTAAAGGCAAATCGTGTTTAACTAACCTGATAGAGTTTTTTGATGAGGTAACAGAGAGGGTAGATGAGGGCAATGCGGTTGATGTGGTGTATATGGACTTTCAAAAGGCGTTTGATAAAGTGCTGCATGATAGGCTTAGCATCAAGATTGTGGCCCATGGAATAAAGGGGGCAGTTGCAACATGGATACAGAATTGGCTAAGGGACAGGAAACAGAGTAGTGGTGAACGGTTGTTTTTCGGACTGGAGGGAGGTGTACAGTGGTGTTCCCCAGGGGTCAGTGCTTGGACCTCTGCTTTTCTTGATACATATTAATGACTTGGACTTGGACTTGGGTGTACAGGGCACAATTTCAAAATTTGCAGATGACACAAAACTTGGAAGGGTAGTTAACAATGAGGAGGATAGTGATAGACTTCAAGAGGTTATAGACAGGCTGGTGGCACGAGCGGACACGTGGCAGATGGAATTAAACGCAGAAAAAATGCAAAGTGATACATTTTGGTAGGAAGAACGAGGAGAGGCAATATAAACTAGAGGCACAACTCTAAAAGGGGTACAGGAACAGAGAGATCTGGGGGTATATGTGCACAAATCATTGAAAGTGACAGGGCAGGTTGAGAAAGTGGTTAAAAAAGCATATGGGATCCTGGCTTTATAAATAGAGGCATAGAGTACAAAAGTATGGAAGTCATGATGAACCTTTACAAAACACTGGTTCGGCCACAACTGGAGTATTGTGTCCAGTTCTGGGCCACCGCACTTCAGGAAAGATGTGAAGGCCTTAGAAAAGGTGCAGAAGAGATTTACTAGAATGATTCCAGGAATGAGGGACTTTAGTTACGTGGATAGACTGGAGAAGCTGGGGTTGTTCTCCTTGGAACAGGTACGGTTGCGAGGAGATTTGATAGAGGTATTCAAAATCATGAAGGGTCTAGACAGAGTAGATTGAGAGAAACTGTTCCCATTGGCGGAAGAGTCAAGAATGAGAGGGCATAGATTTACGGTGATTGGCAAAAGAGCGAAAGGTGACATGCGGAAAAACTTTTTTACACAGCGAGTGGTTAGGATCTGGAATGCACTGTCTGAGGACGTGGTGGAGGCAGATTCAATCATGGCCTTCAAAAGGGAACTGGATAAGTACTTGAAAGGAAAAAATTTGCAGGGACATGGGGAAAGGGCGGGTGAGTGGGACTAGCTGGGTTGCTCTTGCACGGCACGGACTCCATGGGACAAATGGCCTCCTTCCGTGCTGTAACCTTTCTATGATTCAATGATAGAATAAATAAGGAGAAACTGTTTCCAGTGGCGAAAGGGTCGGTAACCAGAGGACACGGATTTAAGGTGATTGGCAAAAGAACCAGAGGCAACACGAGGAAACATTTTTTCACGCAGTGTGTTATGATCTGGAATGCACTGCCTGAAAGGGTGGTGGAAGCAGATTCAATAATAATTTTCAAAAGGGAATTGGATAAATATTTGAAGGGAAATAATTTACAGGGCAGTCAGGAAAGTGCAGGGGAGTGGGAGTAATTGGATAGCTCTGTCGAAGAGCTGGCAAAGGCACGATGGGCCAAATAGCCTCCTCCTGTGCTGTAACATACTATGATACTATGACATTCCATGATTTGGAGCATTTCTTCCCCCTCAAACCCATGTTTTGGGGCTAATGGCAATGGCCTTTCTTCTACACTAAATGAAGTTGTTAATTTTTTTTGCTTTCTTTTCTTTAGCAGCCACTTACCAAGAGGAACTCCAAACCAATGTTGAGCCTGAAAAGAAAACGAAGAAAGAATTTGTAGATACAAATGTTGTTTTAAAGGAGAATTTTGTCCCTTTTTCATCCAGAATCTACAGCTATGGGAAGTCTGTTTTTGGTGATTCATCTGATACTTCAACAGAAGAAAGGAATTCAGAAAAATGACTGGATTGTACGGCATTGTTAATGACTTATGCTTCAGTCTTCCTCTGGACACTCAGGACTTCTCGAACAATGTGCCCTCAATTTGTGAAATTGCCTTGCACCGTGCCAACAGCAATTGAGAGGCTGGTATCTGTGATAGCCTGTCTAACAGTCGCTCTGTTACCTTGTACATAAATTGTCAATTTTTAATGGATAATATTTGGTATCAACATCATGATGACATCACATCTTGCATGGAGTGGGGCATTAGTACCATTTTGAGAGAATTCAACTATTTTTAAATTGTGGAGAAAATTTAGTTCCAAACAATTCAACTTGAAAGTTTAAACGCACAACATTGTTGTAGTTGAATAACAAACTCTCCAGAACACCTTTTTGTAAATGCAAACCCGTCTTCTTTCTTTTGTTCTTTCTCCCAAGAGCTGGGTGATCTGCTTCCAAGCCTCCCCATTACTGCTTTGAAACTAGTCACTTGGAGTGGCTGGGATGTTTGACCCTTCCTCTTTATCAAGAAGGACCTAGCTTTTTTAAAGCCTGATGAAGACCCTAACTACAGTAGTTAACTAGAAGGGAATATTTAGTGTAAAACCCTTCTGCCCCTAGGTTATAATGTATTTTTCCCATAACCCACTTATATATCTCTCAAATTCATTACCACTCGATACATCTATGTGTTCTGTTAGAAATATCAACCAACCGGTGAGAAAAGTTTAAAATTTGTCTAAAGCAACATGCGTCTTACGACCATCGCAATAAACTTTTTTTTATTTTGAAAGAAAGGTTAATTAACAGATTACAGTGGCTTGGCAACGTGAGCAGGAATTTTAAATGATTGCATGAAATTAACTATTTTACATTAGTTTAAAAATTAGAAATTGGGATTTGATCTTGGAGGAGATTTGCTATGTATGATTGTATATAATTTTCATTGTGATGTATTGTTAATCAGCAAGGTCAAAGTGACTCTTGAAGTTATAAACAATCACTTATAATCCATTCTTTTGTTGCTTGTACCTAAAACAGTTGATACACTTCGAGTCTAAATCTGTTGTGAAATGATGTCTCATTAAATGTCTGTATAGCAAGATTTAATTCTGCACCTGTCTGTAATTTGATTTCTGTAACACTTTTCAGTGGGTATTTGTTCTGGAGAGGGTCACACAAGCTATCTTCCCTCTTTGGCCCACATTATCTAAGTGACCCGGGGCTTGAAGTTTTCTGCTGCGTTTGCCCAGTCTCTTCGGTGGATATAAAATCGTGGGGGTTTGGTGTGCGCAGAAGTGAAACGCCCCAACTACAGTAACTGATTCTTAAGTCATGGGCTGGACTCAGATGGTTGTGGACAATGTCCAGCTAAAGAATGCAGTAACTAACCTGGGAACTGAGTGTTTTTAGATCTCAGAATATCCAGCTGAATAGCTGTATTTTTGATCATGGCTAATCCATTGTATATTATCATATGCCCAGGTTTCTGTTCTGTGAGATTTCTGTTTAGAAGTTTTCAGAAATACAGAGTCAAGGGCATATTTCAGATCTGTGATTTTTGTGTGTTATTTGATGTATATTGTATCAGGGAACACTTTTGATATGGGTGCATACGTCAGCAGTTTTGTTTGTCATTATTGCTGTTATATGCCCACTAGGAAATGTTTACCCCCTCAATGTGGGACTGCACAGCTATAAATTGCTAACGTAAGTAGATATACCCACAATAAGCTTTCACAGATAATTTGAACTTTCTGCCTGCACTGGATTCCTGTTGACAGGACCCACAGGAGCCTTGTTCAGTTGACTTAGTGTCTGCAGAAGATATTGCACTACTTTGACACTTGAAAAATCATAATAGTAGTCCTGAACTATTTCCTGTTTGTTACAGTCATGTGGTTTCTAATGTGAGCCGTAGACTCATCTTTAAATTAGTCTGGGACACCTGAAGCAAATGATCATCGAATTTGTCTTGTATGAAATTACTAATCCACAGCCAAGCCTGATTCTGTCCTCATCGAATGTCTACGTTCCACAAGAGCCATTGCAACCAGGAGATGGAGCCCTTTCTGACTTATATCTCCCCTCCATAATTCAGGGGTGTCAAAGCCAGTTACCCTAGTGACCACCTCTGGTGGCATCAGCTAACTTGCCACATAACAGCCATTGAACCTGGGAATTTCCTGGTGTGTTTATACTCAGTACCAGACTGGGTAGTACACTTTCCCACTAATCCATCATGGAGCTGTAGACACTTTGATAATTTTCTTAATTTTGGAATCTACCTCTCCACCATCCTGAAAGTACAGATGCTGCTGTGCTATAGTTCTGCTGCAGGACACCGTCTGGTACCAAGCAGGACAAATCCAATCCGGCTTTTTACCGCCCCATCAGTCTACTCTCAATCATCAGCAAAGTGATGGAAGGCGTCGACGACACCTTACATCAAGTGGTACTTGCTCACCAATAACCTGCTCACCGATGCTCAGTTTGGGTTCTGCCAGGACTACACGGCTCCAGACCTCATTACAGCCTTGGTCCAAACATGGACAAAAGAGCTGAATTCCAGAGGTGAGGTAAGAGTGACTTCCCTTCACATCAAGGCAGCATTTGACCAAGTGTTCCACCAAGGAGCCCTAGTAAAGTTAAAGTCAATGGGAATCAGGGGGAAAACTCTCCAGTGGCTGGAGTCATACCTAGCACAAAGGAAGATGGTAGAAGTTGTTGGAGGCCAATCATCTCAGCCCCAGGACATTGCTGCAGGTGTTCCTCAAGGCAGTGTTCTAGGCCCAATGATCTTCTCTCCATCCTAAGGTCAGAAGTGGGGATGATTGCACTGTGTTCAGTTCCATTTGCAGCTCCTCAGATAATGAAGCAATCCAGGCTTGGGCTGATAAGTGGCAAGTAACATTAGTGCCAGACAAGTGCCAGGCAATGAGTATCTCCAACAAGAGAGAGTCTAACCACCTCCTCTTGATGTTCAACGGCATTACCATTGCCAAATCCCCCACCATCAACATCCTGGGGGTCACCATTGACCAGAAACTTAGCTGGACCAGCCATATAAATACTGTGGCTACAAGAGCAGGTCAGAGGCTGGGTATTCTGCGGCGAGTGACTCACCTCCTGACTCCCCAAAACCTTTCCACTATCTACAAGGCACAAGTCAGGAATGTGATGGAATACTCCACTTACTTGGATGAGTGCAGCTCCGACAACACTCGAAGCTCGACACCATCCAGGACAAAGCAGCCCGCTTGATTGGCACCCCATCCACCACCCTAAACATTCACTCCCTTCACCACCGGCGCACCGTGGGTGCAGTGTGTACCATCCACAGGATGCACTGCAGCAACTCGGCAAGGCTTCTTCGACAGCACCTCCCAAACCCACGACCTCTACCATCTAGAAGGATAAGGGTAGTGGCACATGGGAAGAACACCACCTGCACATTCCCCTCCAAGTCACACACCATCTGACTTGGAAATATATCGCCGTTCCTTCATCGTCGCTGGGTCAAAATCCTGGAACTCCCTTCCTAATAGCACTGTGGGAGAACCTTCACCACACGGACTGCAGCGGTTCAAGAAGGTGGCTCACCACCACCTTCTCAAGGACAATTAGGGATGGGCAATAAATGCTGGCCTTGCCAGTGACGCCCACATCCCATGAACGAATAAAAAAAAAGACCATTAATCATGTGAGAATCTTGGACAATGACTGTTGAAAGGCTTTTTGACTGAGGGGGCCACAATTGAGCTTAACCTGTCTTCACCCAACATTTACATGTGCTCTTCCAGAAGGAGTTGACTGATAGCAGTGAGAACCCTGGGCAATTTTCCCTTCCCTATTTCAGCTATGGGTGCTGAAACCAATTGGATTGTCATTACCATTGCTCTGGCTAAACTCAATCCTCTCAACCGCTCCCCCCAGCTCCTGTTACTACCAAACTCATGTATTCCCAGCCCAGTTCTGGTAATGTTCAGAACCTGCAACCCAATTTTGCCAAATCCCACGACAACATTCCAAAGTAACTGTAGCTCAGAACCTCCCAATGCTGCAAATATAGGATATAGAGGTACTGGAGAAGGTACAAAAAAGATTGACAATGATGATACCAGAACTGAGAGGTTATACCTATCAGGATAGATTGAGCATGCTGGGGCTCTTTTCTATAGAAAAGAGAAGGCTGAGGGGTGACCTGATTGAGGTCTTTAAAATTATGAAAGAGTTTGATCGGGTAGATGTAGAGAAGATGTTTTTATTTGTGGGGGAGACCAAAACTCGGGGTCATAAAATAAGCTAGTCACTAATAAATCCAATAGGGAATTCAGGAAAATCTTTACCCAAAGTGTGGTTAGAATGTGAAACTCGCTATCACAAGGAGTAGTTGAGGTGAATAGTATAGATGCATTTAAGGGAAAGCTCGATAAGCACATGAAGGAGAAAGGGGTGGATGAAAGGAGGTGGGAAAAGGCTTGTGTGGAGCATGAACACCGACATAGCCCAGTTGGGCTGAATAGCCTGTTTCTGTGCTGTACATTCTGTGTAATTCTATATAACCTTAAGACCCGCAGGGCTGTGCTACCAAACTCTAGGACCCAAGCCCGATTTCTGGGTAACTCAGCATCGTCTCCCAGTGGTACCAAAGACCAGCACCCACTCCAGGCCTGCTAAGGACCAGGTGCTAACTTCCAACCTGAAACATCTTGTCTTTTATTTTAGTATGTATCCTGGGCTTTAAGAAAGATAAGCAATAAAAATTGATTTATCAGTGGCACAACATCCCAACTGTTATAAACCAGCATATCCTCCAACTCCATATGAGCAAGGCCATGGGAGATCTGCTAGTAATAAATTAAAATGACTTGTCAACTCAGTTTCATCACACTTCCTGTGATACACCCTTTTGCATGTTAAATTTCCTATGTTCACATGATTCCATTATTACTTTCAAATTTCTTGCAGATGACTGGCAAATTTATTAATTGTGATTTGAATTTAATTGTAATTTCTTAAAAAGCTGAACCAAACAAATCAAAATATATCAGCTGTTATTTTTTTCTCGATAACTGAAATTTCTAATGTCCAAAATAAAATTTGGAACATCGTAAACATAAAAAAGCACAAAATGTGCAAAAGGATAGATTATTAGATACAATAAAAGAAAAACAAATATCAGTAAGAAAAGCAGAAATTGTGTGATGAGACAGAATCAAGGAGAGACAAACAAAGGAAAGTTGAGAACAAACCCAATTTTAATGAGCAGTTTCAAAATGCATGATTTTTGCCTCTCAGCCTACATAACCTTGAAGGAAGTTTCTGGCTGGCCAATATAACAACTGGCAGTCAGCAGGCACTCAGCTCACTGGCAATATTTAACAACGATTTTAGATCCAAGTGCCAGTAAGTGGAATATGTGCCAACTGTACAAGCAGCTTTTTCAGTAACCATTTGGAAGCTTACTTCACCCTTTGGCAAGTTGAAAAGGTCAGAACCTGGCACCTAAAAACATACTGCAAATTAAAATTCAAGTTTCACCAATAACACTCTTGTAATTGTAAACAATTTTACAACACCAAGTTATAGTCCAGCAATTTTATTTTAAATTCACAAGCTTTCGGAGACTTCCTCCTTCCTCAGGTAAATGTTTCAGGATCTCCTTGAAGCCTACGCATTTATACATATAGAACAATACATGGTGTTTACAGACTGCCCCTGCAACTGCCCGTTGCCAAGGCAATCACCGTGTTCAGACAGAGAGGTGTCACCTGCAGAACCCCCGAATACACATTCAACAAAAAAACAAACAGGGAAAAAAAACAGAGAAGAAAAACAGAGAGAGGCAGAAACATCCGGAAGGCAGAGAGAGCCAACAAATGACCCATTATATTAAAAACAGATAACATTTGTTCGCTGGTGGGGTAACGTGTAGCGTGACATGAACCCAAGATCCCGGTTGAGGCCGTCCTCATGGGTGCGGAACTTGGCTATCAATTTCTGCTCGACGATTTTGCGTTGTCGTGTGTCTCGAAGGCCGCCTTGGAGTACGCTTACCCGAAGGTCGGTGGATGAATGTCCATGACTGCTAAAGTGTTCCCCGACTGGGAGGGAACCCTCCTGTTTGGCGATTGTTGCGCGGTGTCCGTTCATCCGTTGTCGCAGCGTCTGCATGGTCTCGCCAATGTACCATGCTCTGGGGCATCCTTTCCTGCAACGTATGAGGTAGACAACGTTGGCCGAGTCACAGGAGTATGAACCATGCACCTGGTGGGTGGTGTCCTCTCGTGTGATGGTGGTATCTGTGTCGATGATCTGGCATGTCTTGCAGAGGTTACCGTGGCAGGGTTGTGTGGTGTTGTGGACGCTGTTCTCTTGAAAGCTAGGTAATTTGCTGCGAACGATGGTCTGTTTGCGGTTGGGTGGCTGTTTAAAGGCGAGTAGTGGAGGTGTGGGGATGGCCATAGCGAGGTGTTTGTCCTCATTGATGACCTTCGAGACACACGACAACGCAAAATCGTCGAGCAGAAATTGATAGCCAAGTTCCGCACCCATGAGGACGGCCTCAACCGGGATCTTGGGTTCATGTCACGCTACACGTTACCCCACCAGCGAACAAATGTTATCTGTTTTTAATATAATGGGTCATTTGCTGGCTCTCTCTGCCTTCCAGATGTTTCTGCCTCTCTCTGTTTTTCTTCTCTGTTTTTTTTCCCTGTTTGTTTTTTTGTTGAATGTGTATTCGGGGGTTCTGCAGGTGACACCTCTCTGTCTGAACACGGTGATTGCCTTGGCAACGGGCAGTTGCAGGGGCAGTCTGTAAACACCATGTATTGTTCTATATGTATAAATGCGTAGGCTTCAAGGAGATCCTGAACATTTACCTGAGGAAGGAGGAAGTCTCCGAAAGCTTGTGAATTTAAAATAAAATTGCTGGACTATAACTTGGTGTTGTAAAATTGTTTACAATTGTCAACCCCAGTCCATCACCGGCATCTCCACATCACTCTTGTAATTAAACAACGTATCGTCGGTTTCTATACAGATGAGTTTTAGTTTTACATTTCAATTTTTTAATAGTTTTTTTTCCAGTTAAATTTAAAATGTAACTTCCTCTGCTATTTTGGACTCTAAAATCAGGTTCCCACCTGCTTTTTTTGCCTCCTCTTCACTGACTCCTGGACTATAGACACTGTCCAGGGGCTGGCGATACTGTTCTGTGATGGCATTTTTAATTTTACTGTAAATGTTCTATCCCCTCTTCCTCTGCTGACTACTGCAAGCCCAATATCTCCCCCCGCCCCCCGCCACCTCTGTCTCCTTGTTCGGCCGATATCTTGCCAACCTCCTTCGGTAATATGCTAGGAACTGGCGATGCGTCCATCTGGCTGTTCCTACCCCAATCCTGGCCAGGCTACTGCCTTCAAGTGTGATTGAGAGCGCCCCACTGCCACAGACCTGTGAGGTGCCAGACGGTACCTTCTGCCATGGTTCCTCCAGCTTTCTTGAAAGCACCTCCTCTAATTTCCCCATAGCAGGGGATCCAATACCATTGGTAAAAAGGTAACCACTGGGTAACATAGCTGCCCTGAGTTTTCTACATACATTGTCTTGGATGCTTTATTCATAAACAATAAAACCTCCTTGTTTCTCTTAGCCCTCCAGTTTTTTTTCTTCTCTTCCTCCTTTCCTGATGAACTTTGGAAACTCATGCCATATTATAATTCGGCTTATATCTGTTTTGATCCAACATTTTTACATTCTTGAGCTACCTCATATTGCTTGTTTCTCTGCAAAGATCCAAATTCAATGCAAGTTATGATTCTCAAGATTATCACCACTTAACAAACTTTCAATCTAATTTTGTTCCAACAATCATCTTATTCTTTGGGCCATGAGTTAATCTTGTGTTTATCTGTTAGAGCTACTGTTATTCTACTGCATTATTGTAGTCAAAAGCTGCTTTTACAATGCACAACTCTCCTGCTGGTGTCACCTGTCCTAATATCTCCTTACGTGGCTCGGTGTCAAATTTTGTTTGAAAATCCCTCCTGTGAAGTGCCTTGGGATGTTTTACCATGTTAAAGGCGCTATATGAATGCAAGCTGTTGTTGTTGTAATGTAGGAAACACGAGAGCCAATTTACATACAGCAAGATCCCACAAACAGCAATGTGATAATGACCAGATAATCTGCTTTAATGAATGTTGGTTGAGGGATAAATATTAGCCAGGACTGGGGAGAACACCCCTGCTCTTCTTTGAATAGCACCATGGGATCTTTTATGTCCACCTAAGAGGGCAGACCAGGGCCTCGGTTTAATGTCACATCGAAAAGACGGCACCTCCGACAGTGTGGCACTCCTTCAGTACTGCACTGGAGTGTTAGCCTAGATTATGTGTTCAAGTCTCTGAAGTGAGAGCTGAAACCACAACCTCCTGACACAGAGGCAAGAATGCTACCCACTGAACCACGGCTAACATCAATGAAGAGCAATGTAGGCGGAAAGAAGAGAGGAAACAATATGAATTCAAGGCCAATGAGAAAGAGAAACAGCACCAGGACGAGGTCAACGGAAAGGAAAGGCTGCACCAGCATACAGCCAAGAAGGAGAGACCGACAGTAGGAGGCCAAGAAGTGACTGTCAATAGGAGGCCAAGAAGGAGAGACTGTGACATATGATGCGGATGAGATGGAGAGACTGTGTCAGTATGAGGTGGATGAGATGGAGAGACTGTGTCACTATGAGGCCGTTGAGATGGAGAGACTGTGTCAGTATGAGGTGGATGAGATGGAGAGACTGTGTCACTATGAGGCCGGTGAGATGGAGAGACTGTGTCAGTATGAGGTGGATGAGATGGAGAGACTGTGTCAGTCTGAGGTGGATGAGATGGAGAGACTGTGTCAGTATGAGGTGGATGAGATGGAGAGACTGTGTCAGTATGAGGTGGATGAGATGGAGAGACTGTGTCACTATGAGGTGGATGAGATGGAGAGACTGTGTCAGTCTGAGGTGGATGAGATGGAGAGACTGTGTCAGTATGAGGTGGATGAGATGGAGAGACTGTGTCAGTATGAGGTGGATGAGATGGAGAGACTGTGTCAGTATGAGGCCGGTGAGATGGACAGACTGTGTCAGTATGAGGTGGATGAGATGGAGAGACTGTGTCAGTATGAGGTGGATGAGATGGAGAGACTGTGTCACTATGAGGTGGATGAGATGGAGAGACTGTGTCAGTCTGAGGTGGATGAGATGGAGAGACTGTGTCAGTATGAGGTCGGTGAGATGGAGAGACTGTGTCAGTATGAGGCCGTTGAGATGGAGAGACTGTGTCAGTATGAGGTGGATGAGATGGAGAGACTGTGTCAGTATGAGGTGGATGAGATAGAGAGACTGTGTCAGTATGAGGCCGTTGAGATGGAGAGACTGTGTCAGTATGAGGCCGTTGAGATGGAGAGACTGTGTCAGTATGAGGTGGATGAGATGGAGAGACTGTGTCAGTCTGAGGTGGATGAGATGGAGAGACTGTGTCAGTCTGAGGTGGATGAGATGGAGAGACTGTGTCACTATGAGGTGGATGAGATGGAGAGACTGTGTCAGTATGAGGTGGATGAGATGGAGAGACTGTGTCAGTATGAGGCCGTTGAGATGGAGAGACTGTGTCAGTATGAGGCCGTTGAGATGGAGAGACTGTGTCAGTATGAGGTGGATGAGATGGAGAGACTGTGTCAGTATGAGGTGGATGAGATGGAGAGACTGTGTCACTATGGGGTGGATGAGATGGAGAGACTGTGTCACTATGAGGTGGATGAGATGGAGAGACTGTGTCAGTATGAGGCCGTTGAGATGGAGAGACTGTGTCAGTATGAGGCCGTTGAGATGGAGAGACTGTGTCAGTATGAGGTGGATGAGATGGAGAGACTGTGTCACTATGGGGTGGATGAGATGGAGAGACTGTGTCAGTATGAGGTGGATGAGATGGAGAGACTGTGTCAGTATGAGGTGGATGAGATGGAGAGACTGTGTCAGTATGAGGTGGATGAGATGGAGAGACTGTGTCAGTATGAGGTGGATGAGATGGAGAGACTGTGTCAGTCTGAGGTGGATGAGATGGAGAGACTGTGTCAGTCTGAGGTCAGTGAGATGGAGAGACTGTGTCAGTATGAGGTCGGTGAGATGGAGAGACTGTGTCAGTATGGGGTGGATGAGATGGAGAGACTGTGTCAGTATGAGGTCGGTGAGATGGAGAGACTGTGTCAGTATGGGGTGGATGAGATGGAGAGACTGTGTCAGTCTGAGGTCAGTGAGATGGAGAGACTGTGTCAGTATGAGGTGGATGAGATGGAGAGACTGTGTCAGTATGAGGTGGATGAGATGGAGAGACTGTGTCAGTATGAGGCCGGTGAGATGGAGAGGCTGTGTCAGTATGGGGTGGATGAGATGGAGAGACTGTGTCAGTATGAGGTCAGTGAGATGGAGAGACTGTGTCAGTATGGGGTGGATGAGATGGAGAGACTGTGTCAGTATGAGGTCGGTGAGATGGAGAGGCTGTGTCAGTATGGGGTGGATGAGATGGAGAGACTGTGTCAGTATGGGGTGGATGAGATGGAGAGACTGTGTCAGTATGAGGTGGATGAGATGGAGAGACTGTGTCAGTATGAGGTGGATGAGATGGAGAGACTGTGTCAGTATGAGGCCGGTGAGAAGGCTTTTGAAATGACAGAGAAACATGCAATGTGGCGAGTTCAGGGAACTTGGGGCCCACCATTTATTCTATCAAATGTGATTCCAAATTTTAAGGAGCGAGATGATATTGATAGTTTTATTTGAATTATTAGCAGTTATCACAAATGGGACAAAACTGAAAGGGCCAGCCTCCTTATGACTTCATTAAACGGAGAAGCACACTCATTGTTTGTTTCTGTCCATCAAGCGGATTGTATGAACTATGATATTATAAAGGATAATATTCTTGGTGCTTATAATTTAGCGTCTGAAGCATACAGGCAGAAGCATAAAAAAACTAAGGAAAAGATCTGTTCTGTACATATTGAGAATGGTTGTTGTGCCAGAAGACATATGGCTAAAAAAGTCACAGTGTAACAGACTATGATGGCCTTTGTCATTTAAAGTTAAGGGCAGATTTCTGGAAACAGTTCCAAAATGATTTAGGAATTGTGGGGTTCAAAACCCCTTTAACAAAAGACATTTGAAGGAAAGGGTTAACTGAACCCCTTTTAAACAAAAACATTTGAAAACCTGCAAACACAATGATGTGGTAAACTGTGTTTTCTCAAATCCTGTTTTATGAGTTTCAAGATCGAGGACATTGTACTGCGGATAAACATCTAGATTATTAAATAAATGAGCTAGATGGATAATATCGAGCTTAAAGCATTATCAGGCTTTTAAAACACAAAGGCTTTTGGAAACTCAAGGTTTTCAACACAGCAGGGGGTAATGTAAGAAATGGCATACATCAAAGGCTTTGGATCGGGAAAGCAATGATGGGTGTGAAAAGGTATTGGCCCTTTCATTCCTATCTGGTAGTCTGTTCAAAGAGCTGGGAGTTGTGAAACATCAAGTGGTGTTGCATCCAGCATATGGTCAAATGGTGTAAGGAATGGATTTGAAGCCAATGAAGCAATCAAAATTGGAGACGTCAGGACCATTAAGAATATCTGTGTATAGAAACGAAAAGGGGCTATCTCTAAATGAAAGGCCGTAAACAGAGAGAGTAAAGGGACCTTTTACAGTCCATGGTTCGAGCACGTGGTCTTTTCTACATGATCAAAACCTAAACTGTCAATCATTGAGGTATGTTAATGATTGAGGTGTCGCAACAGGGACAAAAAGAATGACCCTCCCCAATCCTACATCCTATTGGTAAAAAACAATATAAAAAGACTTTGTGAGAAGAACAGTCTCTTCACCACCCGGCAATCACAAGGAACGCACACTGCAGTCGAACATCACGCAAGAAGAAGAGGACCTCGAGGACTGACGAGCTGATCAGCCTTCAGGCCTGGTGAGCAAGGTTGTATATATATTAATGATTTGCTTGATATGTGTATGAATTGTTAAGTCATTACATAATAATGTGGTGAATTATTAAGTGTATAACAGGGTTCTATAGAGGAAAGTCATATGTATGGTTTGATTTTGCTTCCTGAATGCTTGTATGAATGATAACATCATTAAATAATTACTTTTGATTAACAAAACTACCATGAGTGAGGGTGACTTTCTTTGCTTGACTATTCATCCAGTGTCCAAGAATCACAGGAAGTAAGGAGCTCCCAACAGAATTGTTACTTGATCAGCAGTACAATACTCTCAAGCAGCTGGGTGCACACACGTTATGGCCTCACAAGTGCAAGTGAGCAATCCCACAGGCAAAATGCCCAGCGAGCTAGCTGATCAGCCCATAAGGAACGAGGCTGGGATAGGGCAGCATACCAACACAGGTCTTTTAAAAAGTAGGCCACAGAACAAACCTCTGCTGTTCTCTTAGAAATGCTGTGATGCAAACCAGGATGCCACGTGAGCTCGTAAGATAGGAGATGGCCGGTTATGCACTGAGCACCAAAGTCGATAAATTTACTCTTTACCATTGCTCAGTCACAGTGAATGGGACGCACGTAATGGGGTTCGAGTCACTGGTAGCTCCTTCACAATAGTGCATGGCAGCCTGGTGAAGGACTGCCATTGCTCGGATTCGGGGCATGAAGACGACCACAGAGATACCCACGGTCGGAGTTTGGCTGGAATATTTCGGTTACACAGGGATGACGGAGGTGGGAATATATTTGTTCGCGCCATTCGATGTTTGGATAGGAAATGATGCAGACACTGAAGGGGTTATACACAAGCAGCTCAGGGAAGAGGAGTTCATGGTGGCGCAGTGAAGGACAGGCCTTGTTAGTCCAGTGCAGGCAGCTCCAGGAGTCACTGACTGAGGGGCACAAAGTCTAGGGCTGCTACCACCGAAAGAGACTCAGGTGATTTCAGGCAGAGGGCTTGTTGGGTCAGTTCCACACCAAATAATATTGCTAATTTAGTTGTCCAGGGAGGCCTGGGTGGTACACACTGGGGGGAGGGGGAGGACTGGAGAAGGTGCAGCTAATCAACCACTCCTGAGAATTTAGGGAAAGGAAGAGAGAAAGCTTACAGCTCACTTCACAGGGTGAACTGAAAACGACACCTCCTCTCAGGAGGCACACGCAAAATGGTCCTGCATCACACCTCATTTAGATAGAGATAGCCTCATGTTTCTTACCTGCTCGGTGTGGGGGGGTCGTCATACAATACACTGCTTAGGCAGAGCACCGGACGTGGCTCCTTCAGGTAGGTGACAGATAAATAGGTGTGGACAGCCTGTGGTGAAACCTGGAGGACGTCGTCCAGCTACAGTCTCTGGGCAAAGCCGGGGGTGTGCGGTGGTTCAGCCGCAGGGGGCCAGCAGGCAATTTGGGACCCAACAGACAATGCAAGTATTCCCCGCTGCTCGACACAGGAGCCCATCAGACAGTGCAGGCATTCCCCGCTGCTCGATACAGAGGCCCATCAGACAGTGCAGGTAGTCCCCGCTGCACGATATTGGGGCCTATCAGGCAGTGCAGGCATTCCCCGCTGCTCGATACTAGGGCCTATCAGGCAGTGCAGGCATTCCCTGCTGCACGATATGCTGAACCAAGGTTGAAACAATGGTTCAGAAGCAGCAGGTACAGGGGTGGCTTATCTCTTGGACAGCCTGTGGACTCCTGGGGTCTGGGAGGATGGGCAGCTATGCTTCGTGGCTAGAGTGGATGCATGGTCTTTGCAAGCAAGCCGTAGGGTTCACACACAAGGGACCTCCCTCAGGAAGGGTGGTAATCAGAATGAGGGATTATTAGCTAATTTGCCCAGAAGGGATTTTTGGTTTCATCTGCAACATGTTTGTGATGTGACTTAGATTCAGGGTTTTTAAGGGGTTTATTCTGTAGGATCCAACATCCTGTCTGTCACCTTGACAGGGAGAGGCAGGCTAGTGGCACCGAGACAAAGAGTTAATTGGTATGTTGTGGGCTCACTCAGAACCTAATGAGCCAGCCATCAAAACTGTTATCTTCATCAGATCGAGACAAGTGTTAATCAATCTCTCATTTGGAATATTGGAAAAGTACGTGCAAGGATCACAATAGCCAGTTCATATAATAAGGTGGTCTCATTGTTCTACCCACCCCAGGTTATGCTACTGTATGTCTATATATTGGGTAGTGAAAGTAAACTTATTGTGAGGGATGTAGGTCTGCTTACAGTAGCGAATGGTGATGGTAACCCAAGAGAATGACTAAAGCAGACCTGAAATTTGTAATGGTACCAAATTAGGGAATGTTTATGGGATGGACCCATGGGCACTAAATGGTTTTAAATACAAAATAAAGCCCTACCCCACATGACCTCTTATTTATTAATATCTACCTAGGATCAGATTCTTTTGTCCTCACCAATTTTCCCTCTACCACTGTCTTGGTCTCCTCCCCTAAGATATAGACTCCTTGCCAGAGTACAGTTCCACAGTGCTGGGAGCAGTCCTCTGGGAGCTGGATGGACTTCCCTCCTATAACTTTATCTTTGTGGTGTTTTTTTTCATAAAAGCAATTTCAATTGGTTTTCAAATGACCAAATTTCCTGTCTGCGGGGAGTGTGTCAGCAATTCTTGGTTTTGTATCTGAAGCTTTATTCCTATCTTTCTCTCACTGGACAGTGACACTTCAGATCCCATGGTTTCAATACAGCCCTTTTGGTAATGCTGTAGATGATGAGAAAACCCTTCTCCATTGAGTTCTCTTTTTCTTGCTCACTAGGGAAAGAAAGAAGGGAAAAAGAAATTTAAATAGCATTTCAAAGTGCCATGGCCATGCGAGCTGTGAAAAAATTAAAGACATTTTAAAAAATGAGAATAGAAGAGAGACCAAAGGAAGAAAGAAAAATGAAAAAAAAAGAGAAGGTAGGTATATAGATTGCCAAGAAGAGAGAGACAGACAGACAGACAGGAGAAAATGCTATGTTTATGTTGTACTGAATGATTTAGATTTGACCCTGAACTGAGCTTCTAACCCTAACCTCTCCATCACCAAGACCACCTACTTCCACCTCCGTAACATCGCCCATCTCCGCCCCTGCCTCAGCCCATTTGCTGCTGAAACCCTCATCCATGCCTTTGTTACCTCCAGACTCAACTATTCCAATGCTCTCCTGGCCGGCCTCCCTCTTATTACCCTCCGTAAACTTGAATTCATCCAAAACTGCTGCCCGTATCCTAATTCACACCAAGTCCCATCTACCCATCACCTCTGTGCTCGCTGACCTACGTTGGCTCCTGGTCCGGCAATGCCTCAATTTTAAAAATCTCATCCTTGTGTTCGAATCTCTCTCTGGCCTTGCCCCTCCCTATCTCTGTAATTTATTCCAGCTCTACAATATTCTGAGATCTCTGCGCTACTCCAATTCTGGCCTCTTACGCATCCCCGATTTTCATCACTCCACCATTGGCGGCTGTGCCTTCAGCTGCCTAGGCCCTAAGCTCTGGAATTCCCTCCCTAAACCTCTTCGCCTCTCTACCTCTCTCTCCTTTAAGTCGCTCCTTAAAACCAACCTTTTTTTACCAAGCTTTTGGTCACCTTCCTAATATATCCTTGTGTGGCTCGGTATCAAATTTTGTTTGAGAATGCTCCTGTGAAGTGCCTTGGGACGTTTTACTACATTAAAGGTGCTATATAAATGCAAGTTGTCATGTTTATTTGCGCAACAATACAAGCAGAAAGCCAATGTTTTCATCGTAAAATAGGGGAAGGTAGAGTTTCATGCCCATGTAGTCAAAAGCCTGCGTGGGGCCTTGCTCACTGATCTCCCACTGCCAATGTGATATTTAAAGATAGTTCTTTTCAATCATTAAAATGTGAACGATTGCGTAGTTGGTCACAGAAACTTTTTACTTACATTTATTTTTCTGGTGGGCCTTTGCACCAGTTGCTTTTTCTTATTACAGACTGTGCCCATCCTTACCACGATGAGACTCTCCCTTCCAGGCTGTTTCAATGACAGTGCACCGATGTATGTTTGGCTATTCTATGCTACAATTTCTGTGTTGCTTCTGCATCCATTAAGGGACTGCACAGACACTAAAAGTGCATTATAAAAGCAACATAACCAATATAATCAGATTCTTTGCGGGAACTGTAGGTTTAAGGGATAGGTTACTATGCCACATGAAGATGTACAGATTGGGGCTCAAGGTGGGCTTGAGGTGTTACATATAGTCAATGTCCTTAATTTTTGTGGGCTCTGTCCTGGTTTGGCTGGTTCAGGGGTTGAGAGGTGTAAAGCAATAGGAGCTGTTGAATCTGATTTACAATTTGATTTGGTACAATGTTAGCATCCCCCAACACCCTCTCTCGTGAAGCTGGTTAGTCTGATCTTTTCTCTGCTAGTAATAATTGTCTTGTGTTTTCATAAAAGAGCGTTTTTTAAAAGCTGGTTTTGATATTATGGTAATCATTTCAAGTATTGGAATAGCACCAAAGGTGACACACCTCAATCAGCAGTGAAAATGTAGTAACATTACTCCATATGAGTTGGTCTACTGGGTAAAGGTACCGTGTGGCATAGCATCAAGCCAAAAAGACCAGACCATTGCAGGCTGTTTCTGGTCTATACTGATCCCAATTGGGCAGCAATCTGGGTGCTACACTGGCCTCAATCCCTGAACTAGGGAGCAGGGGGTGGGTGGTTGGGGGGTATCAACCAGGGTCCTCTGCTGCTCCTTGCTTCCACAAGCACACGTGTGGCGAGGACTGGATTCAGCTGTGATGTCTGTCGTGATTGGGCAGCATGCTGACCCTCGCTTTCAAGGCTCAGAAAAGAAAATTGGCCATTTGATCCACGTGCTTATGGTGATACCAACTCCTTCTGGAGACAAGAAAATTGAGACCGGGGCAAAAGTAAAAAAAAATAGATGGCTTATAAACCAGGTCGCCAACTCTGGTTGGGTGTATTCCTGGAGGTTTCATCACATGTCCTTCCGCCTTGAACAACCCCTCCCACCATTGGTCTGTCCTCCGGGCGCACTGCCTTCCCACGGCCAATTGGAAAGGGTATAAACTCTCGTTACCCAACTGGATTAATCTTGACTGTTCGTGAAACAGCCTTTTTTCCCACCATCTCCAATATTTTTATAACTAATTTTAATAACTGAGAAAATGAAAAAAAAGCACAATTTTGTTTAATGCCCCTATGATTCTTCTCCCCGGTTGCTTGCAGCAGTGTCCTGGAGATTAACCATCAATTCCTGGAGACTCCAGGACAATCCTGGAGGGTTGGCAACCCTAATCCCCTCCCTCCAAAGAAAACTGGAGCTGATTGGAAATATCCAGCGTTGCTCTGTCAATGTCCTGCATTATAAATTTGAGAAAGGGGATCGCCCTTTAGTCTTTTGGCAAAGGGGGAATCTTATGAAGTGCAGTGAAACAAAATCAGTTGTTGGGGAAAGGCTCTGTGTGAAGGGTAAGCTTGCTCCTGTTATTGGGGGGGGGGTGGTGTTGGGCTGCAGTGGAATGAGTTATTGTGTAGCTCTGCTCCTGTCCTGTAGGGGAATCATCGCGCTGAGTTTCATCAGCCTCCTCCAGCTTTCCCCCCACCCACCCCCTGTCTGATTTAACACTGCGACTGCACCAAGAAAGCAAACCGACCTCCAGCAACCACACCGCTGTCTTGTTGCCAATTCCTCTGTTAAACATCATGAAGGCTATTATTCAGAGAGTTGCAAAAGCCAGTGTGACAGGTCAGTCTTTTATCTATCGCAAAGCCTCGTTATTTCCTGCTTTTTTTTTTGGGGGGGGGGGAGAGAAAGGGTTTTCTGTTTGCATTATATATATATATATATTTTTTTTGCTGCTATTTGCTGTCACAAAGCAAGGCCACGGGCGCGTTTGCACCTTGGAGGTGGATTTGGGATAGTTTTGAGTGTGCGGGGGACAGCGGGCGTTGGGTTGCACTGACACACGGTGCAGGCTGAGGCTGGGAATGGTCGCTGGTTTATGTCACCAGGGATATGCCTCTGGTGCAAGAGCCGGCTCTCCGCTTCCTTCCGGCAGCGCCTCTATTTACAACCTGCAGCACCAACCAAACACTAATGTCTCGCACCTATTGTTCAGCAATGAAGGCTTGCGCTTGCAGTCCAAAGCCAAGCTGCTAATTGAATTCCAGTCACACTAATAACAGGAGAATTGACTGGCCTTAAGATCAGAAGCATTCTCTTTACACTGGGGCTCATTAATCAGTGATGAGCAGATGACTCATTTGGATTTCAGCAATCTTGTGACCAGGTACATTTAACGTGTTGGTATTTAATAAGCAGAAGGACAGCTTGCTTTTTAACTGATGTACCTCAAATGTGTGCAATACGCTTTTCTGATCATTTATCATCTTAAGCCAGTAACACCACTTCATCCTAGTGTTGTTATACAAGTCAAAACACTCTCTTCAGGCACAATCTATAGTGCAAGTTGACAATGCACGAAAATTTCACACAGCTACTGTTGTTCTGTTACTGAAATCCTATTTGAAAAAATAATCACACTGTAAATGAGTGAAAATATTGTTTGCTGAAATATTAGTGCCGACAACCTTTTGGATTCACCAGCCCTTAGGTGTAGTCGCTTGGCATATCCCACCTTGGTTATGTGGGTACCTGGTACAGTTTTGGCTTGGTCCTGTTTACAATTCTCAACATGTAAGAGCAGATGTCAGTAGTTCAGGCCATCTATACTGACCGTATTTTTTTTTTATTCGTTCATGGGATGTGGGCGTCGCTGGCGAGGCCGGCATTTATTGCCCATCCCTAATTGCCCTTGAGAAGGTGGTGGTGAGCCGCCTTCTTGAACCGCTGCAGTCCGTGTGGTGACGGTTCTCCCACAGTGCTGTTAGGAAGGGAGTTCCAGGATTTTGACCCAGCGACGATGAAGGAACGGCGATATATTTCCAAGTCGGGATGGTGTGTGACTTGGAGGGGAACGTGCAGGTGGTGTTGTTCCCATGTACCTGCTGCTCTTGTCCTTCCAGGTGGTAGAGGTCGTGGGTTTAGGAGATGCTGTCGGAGAAGCCTTGGCGAGTTGCTGCAGTGCATCCTGTGGATGGTACACACTGCAGCCACTATGCGCCGGTGGTGAAGGGAGTGAATGTTTGGGGTGGTGGATGGGGTGCCAATCAAACGGGCTGCTTTGTCCTGGATGGTGTCAAGCTTCTTGAGTGTTGTTGGAGCTGCACTCATCCAGGCAAGTGGAGAGTATTCCATCACACTCCTGACTTGTGCCTTATAGATGGTGGAAAGGCTTTGGGGAGTCAGGAGGTGAGTCACTCGCTTCAGAATACCCAGCCTCTGACTTGCTCTTGTAGCCACAGTATTTATATGGCTGGCCCAGTTAAGTTTCTGGTCAATGGTGACCCCCAGGATGTTGATGGTGGGGGATTCAGCGATGGAAATGCCGTTGAATGTCAAGGGGAGGTGGTTAGACTCTCTTGTTGGAGATGGTCATTGCCTGGCACTTGTCTGGCGTGAATGTTACTTGCCACTTATGAGCCCAAGCCTGGATGTTGTCCAGGTCTTGCTGCATGCGGGCTCGGACTGCTTCATTATTTGAGGGATTGCGAATGGAACTGAACACTGTGCAATCATCAGCGAACATCCCCATTTCTGACCTTATGATGGAGGGAAGGTGATTGATGAAGCAGCTGAAGATGGTTGGGGCTAGGACACTGCCTTGAGGAACTCCTGCAGCAATGTCCTGGGGCTGAGATGATTGGCCACCAACAACCACTACCATCTTCCTTTGTGCTACGTATGACTCCAGCCACTGGAGAGTTTTCCCACTGATTCCCATTGACTTCAATTTTACTAGGGCTCCTTGGTGCCACACTCGGTCAAATGCTGCCTTGATGTGAAGGGCAGTCACTCTCACCTCACCTTTGGAATTCAGCTCTTTTGTCCATGTTTGGACCAAGGCTGTAATGAGGTCTGGAGCCGAGTGGTCCTGGCGGAACCCAAACTGAGCATCGGTGAGCAGGTTATTGGTGAGTAAGTGCCGCTTGATAGCACTGTCGACGACACCTTCCATCACTTTGCTGATGATTGAGAGTAGACTGATGGGGCAGTAACTGGCCGGATTGGATTTGTCCTGCTTTTTGTGGGCAGGACATACCTGGGCAATTTTCCACATTGTCGGGTAGATGCCAGTGTTGTAGCTGTACTGGAACAGCTTGGCTAGAGGCGCAGCTAGTTCTGGAGCACAAGTCGTCAGCACTGCAACTGGGATGTTGTCGGGGCCCATAGCCTTTGCTGTATCCAGTGCACTCAACCGTTTCTTGATATCACGTGGAGTGAATCAAATTGGCTGAAGACTGGCTTCTGTGATGATGGAGATATCGGGAGGCGGCCGAGATGGATCATCCACTTGGCACTTCTGGCTGAAGATGGTTGCAAACGCTTCAGCCTTGTCTTTTGCACTCACGTGCTGGACTCCACCATCGTTGAGGATGGGGATGTTTACAGAGCCTCCTCCTCCCGTTAGTTGTTTAATTGCCCACCACTATTTACGACTGGATGTGGCAGGACTGCAGAGCTTTGATCTGATCCGTTGGTTGTGGAATCGCTTAGCTCTGTCTATAGCATGTTGCTTCCGCTGCTTAGCATGCATGTAGTCCTGAGTTGTAGCTTCACCAGGTTGGCACCTCATTTTTAGGTACACCTGGTGCTGCTCCTGGCATGCTCTTCTACATTCCTCATTGAACCAGGGTTGATCCCCTGGCTTGTTGGTTAATGGTAGAGTGAGGAATATGCCGGGCCATGAGGTTACAGACTGCACCCAAGAAAACTTGTGGTATTGAAAACTTACTGTGTTTGTGCTTGGATGATATCATTACATTATTTAAATCCATGTAATGTAACCCTACAGAGCATCTCGATGGAGAAACTCTTGAAATACACACTCACCAGAATGTATTCAGTACAAAAGATAATGGTCACCTTAGTGTGATAAGGAATCTTGTCCTGAACAAGATTCCATCCTTGAGATTGTTTGGATTACCCGATTGTTTTTAATAAACTGTTGGATTTTAATGTTCTTTTATACATAGATTTGAAAATGTTGAATTTATTAATGAAATGTTACCACCTGACCAGTCATTTATTGCAAGGTTAGGTGTTAACTAATCAATTTTAAGTATGATGTGGAGATGCCGGTGATGGACTGGGGTTGACAATTGTAAACAATTTTACAACACCAAGTTATAGTCCAGCAATTTTATTTTAAATTCACAAGCTTTCGGAGATTTTCTCCTTCCTCAGGCAAATGTTTCAAGATCTCCATCGAAATGTTTCGAGATCTTGAAACATTTGCCTGAGGAAGGAGAAAATCTCCGAAAGCTTGTGAATTTAAAATAAAATTGCTGGACTATAACTTGGTGTTGTAAAATTGTTTACAATTTTAAGTAGGCAGTTACTGATAGTATTTAAATGGCCTTTATAGTAATGATCGTGTAGAAGAAAGAGGCGGGATGGGGATGGGGATAAATTAAAGAATAAAAGGTGCGACCATCTAACTAAAGCGATCTAGAAGAGAGGAATTGCTGGTGATTTTTGGGTTGGCTCACCACTGTGGAAGCTCCTACCAAGCACGATGAAGAAGAGTCTGTGTGATGGTACAACAAGGGGAAGTTTCCATTGAAAGCATTGGGAATGCTGTGCATGATTGGTGAGTTGGAATTAGAGTAAGAAGATTTTGGTGGGTGAAGGCAAAGGAGGAACAGGAGTGTGAAAGCCCTATTAGTGTAGAGGAGGTCATTAGAGATGGGAGTCTGGAGAATGTGCCCAAAAATGAGAAGGGTGCAAATATCATTACTTGTTAAGGAACCGGGATTCTCTGTGCTGATGAGTTATTTATACAGTGACATGAGTGAATCAGGAGAGGAGGTGGTGGAGATGGAAGTTATCAGTGATAGATCAAATACAAACTGTAAATGTAACCTTGCTAATGGTACAGAGATCTTGGACACAGCATAACTGTTATACTGTTATAAAGTAAAGCTAAGATACTATGGTCCATTTAATCTACATTTATTCTTGTAATGAATTATACTCTGACAATTACCTGAATACTTAATGTACTACTCAGTGCTTAGCCTTATGATGGTGGAAACCATGTCGTCGTTGATGTGTTAATAAAATCATGAATTGACTTTAGGCTTGTATATAAATTCATGGCTTTGTCTTTATTATACATTGTGGTCCAAGTCCATGTTGCCCAGCGAATGTTAAATGGCATAGCATGGCACATGCTAACAACTTGGGGTGGTGTGGGGGGAGATTTCAAAAAGGAAAATAAATGAAGAATTTGTTAAATTATTAGTATTCATAGAGATTGGTCTGAATTTAAGTGAGCTGTTTAATATCTGAAATCCAACAGCCAGCTGTTACTTTTTGTTTAACCCCACTTTGCCCAGTAAGTGTTCTGAAAATATCTCCAAATCCATCCTACTTTGAGATTGTGCTCCTCCTCCCTTTGCTGACCGTAACCAGCTTCTCCCCTCAGCATGCTGAAGGATGACCTGAAAGGTTTCGGCTTAATTGCTGTTAGTGGGATAAGTAAAGATCATTCAAGTCAGTTTTTATTGCGAATTTAATAAAACAGTTTTTTGGAGGGTGTTTTCCGGTTTTATTTTTGGTGTAAAATCAGTGGGGGAGAAAATCTAGACCCCAAAAATCCTGGGTAGATGTGAAAGAACATAGTGTTGAATAAACATTTTATTTTGAGCATCCTTAAAACTTAAGAAAACAAGCAAGCGACTAAAAATGGTATAGTCAAACTAAATCAAAACCCATAATTATTGACATAGGTCATGGGCACAACTTTTATGGGGTTCACCATTTAGACTTTTACTGAACTGCATTTAGGGGGAAGCTAGATAAACAGGCGAGGGAGAAAGGAATAGAAGGATATGTTGATAGGGTTGAGTTAGATGAAGTAGGGACGTGTGGAGCATAAACACTGGCATGGACTAGTTGGGCTAAATGGCCTGTTTCTGTGCTGTACATTCTACGTTTTAAAAACTCCTAGATTTAAAAAAAAAGGAAAACAAATTTGAAGAACCTATATTTATAGTTGTAGCTCCAGCCTCTTACCTGCCACAATGATGGTGGATGATACACTGGGGAACAGTTGTGATCTTGTAGACGCTGCCTTGGTTTGTGCCCTGAGTCAACCATTGATTGGTGGCTATCAATGGGGACTATCAATGTGGTAATGGTACCATTGCACTGCAGTCCTCGCTCTATACCCAACTAAGAATGAAAGACTGATGTTTGCTACAGTAGTAAGACGATATTCCTCACAGTGGCACTGAAAAAAGATCCAGGTCTCCTTTTTAAAAAAAAATCTAAATTGCAAAGCCCTCGATTCTTTTCCTGCCTCGCATGATCTCACCATGACATATACAGTGTGTGTTCTCATGTCACAGATGTGATACACACAAATCTCTGGATCTGGTTTTTGTTAGGAAAACAGTGGATAAGCTCAAAGTTTTCCCCCATAAATTGAGGAGGAAACCCCGTACACCCCCCAAAAAAGAAATTCAGGCATTTATCGGTAGAAATCTGTAAAAGCTACTTGCGTTCAGGACTAGTGTAGGTATCGGCGTTAACGAGATAACTTTCACATTATGCAGAAGCAGTTAAAACAATGCGATATGAACGGTGCCACTTGCTGTGTAATTATGGGTATTAGTGATCTCCTGTGACATTGCATGTCGTCATAAGATATAATGTTTTATAATAGTAGGGCGCTATACTATGTAATGCATAATGTATTATTATATTATATAGTTAACCCCCTGAGCTATTCTTTCTGGAGAAAAATAAATCAGAATTCTCCCGGCAGCTGTTTTTTTCATTGTTTCCCACTTGTTAGTTCTTTCAGTGTCTTCCAGTCTCACATTATTTCTCTCTTTCTGCATGACTGACATTTTTGTCACTATGGAACCTTTAATCTGTCTCCGTCTTACCTTCAATCCTTCTCCCACTGTTAACCTAACTTTCTCCTTTGGTGTGTCTCCTCTCTTACCCAGTAATTCTTCAAATGCAGGTTCTTTCTTTCTTTAACACACCTCATGATTTGATGGAGATTGGGCCTTGCAGTCGCAAAGTACACACATGCGTCTGTGGGGTTAGACTTGATGGGAACTGTTTGCACTAACTCCACACGTACAAGATCGTTGCTAAGTCAGGCTTGCATTTTCATATTCTGGGTGTTGACCTTCCTCAGTGTCAAAAGTGAATGGCTGGTCTATACTGCCTGTGACCATAAGATAACAGTGAGCAGCACTTGGGGCAGCCATGTACCACTGCTTGCTTTCCCTCCTGAGGCAGACAGCAAAACCAGCTACTTCCTGCCTCATTTATGTTCCAGCACTGCTTCTGAAGCTGGTGCTGTAATATAGATGAATGAGCCTCAATATTAGGCCCCATTGTAAAACATCAAATAGATTCAAATAATCAGCATCTTTTAGTTTTCTTCTTTTAGTCTTCGAATTTTTTTTTCATTGGGCCGGAAATTGCTTTTAAAATAACGGTGCGCCTAACTGCGCTCACTGTTATTAGTGGCGGTCAAACACGGAAATCCGGAACTTGCTCTTCCTGGTTTGCCGGCGATCTGACAGCTTCGCATTAAAGGGATTTCACCAGCTGCAGTCGATGGAATCAATGGACCAGCGCCAACTTGCTCTCCTGCCCAGTTGGAAATGAACTAATCTCGCCTCAAAACAGGTACACTCAGTTATATCCGGTCTAAACTAAGTTTTAACAGCGTGGTAAATGTTAATGACTGGTAAATAACTTCTCTGGCACTGAAAATTAAATTAAAAAAATGTAGAGCCCTATTACGATTTTAATAGTTGTTGGACATTTAAATTTTTTTTAAACATTTTAAATTTTTTTACTTCCTGTCACCTTTATCTCTGTCTTTTAATTCGATATTTCTTACCCTCTCTTTATTTCGCTGTCTCTAACTGTTTTTACAATGATTTTACTGTTGTAGCTTTCACTTCATGGCTTGTCAACGATGCTGCAATCTGATTAGGGGAGAGAGAGATCCTCTTGTTGGCCACATAGGTCCTAGGTTCGCGGGAGTTAACGCTGGACTCTTTTCAGGTTCGCATTAGAGGAAGTTCCTGCAGTAAAGACCACGGTAAGTTTGTGGGGGAGAATAAATCTATGGAGCAGCGAGTGCCGTTCGTTCGTCACTCAGAACAATTTCCAGCCCATAATGTCTGATAAGAGTTGGAGGCCGTTGCAATGAGGGCATAAGTCTCATGAGTTTGATAATGGCTCAAAGCTATTGGGAACATTGAAAAAAATTGTACTGGATACCAAAGAACAAATGACAGACTAATTCATACTCTGAGAAGTCTGATTCAGTAAGTAATGGTTATTAACTCTTGAGTTTAAAGTGCTGGGTGCAAGAGTCAAGGTTCCAGGCAATGGAACTCTTTATCTGGGTGAGTGGTCCACAGGCAAGAGATGTAGTAGCAAAACATTGTTGCTGGTATCCAGTGCAGACTTGTTGAATTGACAGAATTTTGAGATGTCGCCGCAGCAATTATCATGGTGTTCGCCGTAGGCATGAAGTTCTGGCTAAAGCAGCAGCAACTCTTAACAGTGCTGCTCCGGTAATTAATAGTCATCTCGCAGGGTATTGATAGCCTGACCACGCCTCTCTGTTGCAAATTTGAATAAGTTACTAAGATCAACAGTGGACGGAGCTGAATTAAGAACAGTCAAGATGGTCATCAATTTGAGAGTTCAGCATCAATTGTATGTGTTACCTGAGCTCCCTCAGTGTCTGTTACCCCGCTGACCTCATCGGTACTGACTGTTTGTTTATATAAAAGCTGGCCAACAAATTGATTGAACGAAACAAAAGACTGTTAAAGTCAATCATAATTATTTTCGACATTGAGGTTCAGAAGAGATCATGATGGTGAGACTCTCTTTAATTTAAAAGCTAATAATTACAATTACAGGTATACAATGATCCTTCAATCGTGCTATATCCTGTTCATACTGAAATTTGCAAAGACATACAGCTGTATGATGAGTCAGGCTATTGCCATTTTGTGCAGGTGTTGTATGATTAATGAGAAAACTCCAGCCAGGCGGACAGGATGCTGTGATCTCTGGGCTTGTTGTGGGACAGGTGGGGACCTAGGGGA
Source organism: Heptranchias perlo (assembly GCF_035084215.1). NCBI lineage: Eukaryota > Metazoa > Chordata > Chondrichthyes > Hexanchiformes > Hexanchidae > Heptranchias > Heptranchias perlo. Next base: position 77,118,387 of record NC_090332.1, read on the forward strand.
GCAATTTTTACTGTGGCACAGGGATGGTATGTGTGTTGATAACACATATAATAGTACGAAACTTGTGTACAATTGCAATCGGGATTTTAAGGGTGTATTTCAGTCCATTCCACAAAGGTCTCCTTTTGTGTTTTTCAGTGGGAGAAGAACAAATCAGCTCAATAGGACGAGGAATCTGTGTGTTATTGGGCATCTCTGTAGAAGACACCCAGAAAGACATGGAATACATGTAAGTGTTTTTTAAAATAAAATGCCTGCATTCTACAAAGAGATTTGTGTTGTTGCAAGCCAGAAAAGATGGTGCAATTATTGACCATTTTTATGTTTAGTAATGAAAAATTATGTTACTGTCGCCTAAAAGGCTTTTGATTGAAAATGTATTTAAAGATTATTTTATACGAAATAATAAGATAATGTAATTACTGACCAACGCACTATGGAAAGAGATCCTTATTACATAGATTCTGAAACACATTTCTTCTGCTCAATGGACATTACAATCAGCTGGTCTCCTTGTGCACGAACAATCCTTTCCTCAATACTCCGGACAGTGAGGTTGTAAAGATAACTGTTACTGACCACATTTTGTTACCTAGCTGTTACGTGTTATGTAAGATAACAGCTGATGTGGGAATTAAAGGTAGCAGTTCTATCTCAATTTCTATAGATGATCATAAAAATTACCTCAGCTTTGTCCTTGCAGATTATAGTATTGCAAGTCCCCAGCTGAATTAGACAAGTAGGAGAATTGTAGCCCTGTAATTGCCTCCGTATTTTCAATCTACATTCAGCGATTAACACAGTAGCGCTAAAGTATTTTGTAAAGAAAGTTCCTGTGCACTTCTGTAATACAATATTGTGATGTTCAGACAAACCGTATTGTTCCCACTATTGCTTACCAGGATAAACCAATTTCGATTGTGTACGACTGCACAACTCCCCGTTGAATAGGATTGAATCCTGAGTGAGCTATGATCGTGTTTGAAATTACTAGCTGCTTCTCTGTCTGAGAATACCGAATGGGCCTTAGTCAGTGGTAACTTTGGGCACTTAACTTGCCAAAAAAGCAACATAAAATTTGTTGCTGTAGTTAAGTACGCAAGGAGCTGGCCTTTGGATTTCGCGATAGTTTGAGCCACTCAATCGGATTACAGCCTTGTAAATCACTGAAAAGTATTTCATTATCTCTGTAATGGCACGATGACAAGAAATTTAACGGAAATACTTTGCCGTGGAACAGAATTTTCTTTTTTAATCCTTCAAACTGTAGACTGAAATAAAACTCAACCAGGATACTAATATTTCAGCATAAAATAAATCTGTTTGAACAGCAGTATTCTTATGTAGAGAATTAAGCTGATTGATCAGATACTTTCACATGGGGATAGTTAAGTGAATATAAAGCTTTTTGGTCTATTGCCTTCTTTCATTGTGGAAGAATGATTACTATAAATTGATGAAGTAACTTTTTTTAGTGGAACTCATCTTTTCTTTAAATGTCTTTTCCAATTTTGTCTCCTACACTCCTGACTCACCCTGCTGGGGTAATGTTCCATAAATGCTGGAACCTCGGCCAAGACCCTATCCTTCAAGTGCTGAGTGTCGACAGGGCATTTGACTGAACAGAGAGTGCCCCAGCCAAGCCCCATCCTGTCCACACCCAATAAAAGAACACACTTCCAGCAAAGGTCATTGGATTGCAGTCAGGAGCAGGGCTTGTGGTTGCTTTTTTTTTCTTTCTTCTTGAACCCAGAGGACGCTTAAGTTGACTGTAGCACTCGGCTGCTGCCCCAGCTGGGATCAGTGAACAAACTGGAGATCACGATCAAGTAGTTTAATCTGCACAAGCTGGAAATCATGACAAAGTAGTTTAATCTGCAGTATTACAAGTTAATCTTTGTAGAAGAACAGATGCCTGTTTTCGTCATAATGCATCCATGTAGGATTTTTACCCACTGTGGGATTTGTTGAGGTCAAAGATCAGCCATGATCTTATTGAATGGCGGAGCAGGCTCGAGGGGCCGTAGGGTCGTCTACTGCTCCTATTTCTTATGTTCTTATTTCACTCTAATGCCTAATAGATGTTGGGTTCACAAACATAAGTCAACGTATTGGTAAAATCAACAATGCTTTACCACTTCTACCAATTATTCAATGAACAGTTAACAATAATACAATCTTAATTGGAGGGTCTGTATAACACTCAAAATGAAAGGTTGGTCACACGTTTGTCTGAGGGCCCGTTCCTGACATCTTTCTTTCAGGACGGTGGACTCCTACCCCGCAAACTGCAGCCGTTTCTCTTCTTCTGAACAGTCCTTCTTTATACCCTGGCTGCTGGCAAACCAAACTTCTCAGTGACTTTCTATCCTCCCTCTCTCTGCCTGATGCAAAAGCAGTTTTCTAATGTTCCCACAGTCTCTCAAGTTCTAGCTAGGCAGTTATCTTCTTCAACCCTGTCCCTTATCTCCGCGAAAGTACATCGTCTCAGTTAGCCTTCTAAGCAGCTAGGTTAATAATTCTGAGTTCTATCCTTTGTTGTTAATACTTTTAACCAAATTGTGCTTTTTGAGCAATCCAGGGTTTTTTTTTACTAGTATTTAAAAAGTCTATAATCCTTCATTCATACAAGGTGTAAATGAGATGATAAAGGTAACTCTGAACTGATTTTTCATGAGTGCAATAGATTCATAAAATTCAATTATCAATCGATAACATTTCTACAAACCATCCCAGATAAATAAATAGCTGTACCAAAATAAAGCAGTTTGTCCTGATGGCAAATTGAGCTTTGAAGTAAGCTGCTATAAGAGCACTTAGTTTAAATTCATCTAAAAAGCCAGAGGAAACATATTTGTTTGCATCGACAAGCTTAAAAAAGAAAGTAACTTTTTGACCTGTGCTGAACCAGTCAAGTCATTGGTGAGTGAAGTGGAGCTTCTGGCTGCTGAGTGTTTCCATTGAAGCTTTGCCATGAAATCTTTATATATTTCATTGCAGAAATCCCTCTGTTTAATGACACCAACAAACTGATTGACCCTGAAAAGGACAATGACATCTGTGGTGTCCATTGAGGCCGACTTTGGTTTTATGCCATTCCCTGTCCAAAGTATTGCCCATGCTGAAAGAGCAAAATGATGGAAATTTCCAATTGTTATGATTTGACCAAGCCTACAAGAAGACTCTCAACTTACCCTTCCGTGCCTATAAATAAAGCTTTTGCTGAAAACTTACAAACCAAGTCTGGACATGATCAACTACCTAGGCTGTCTTGTTGCAATCAGCATTATGATCTGTTGTTAAAGGTATCTTTTTTTCTAATGTGTTTTTTGACTCTGATGTGATTACTGCCTGATATCAGTCTGCAATTTCTTCCAGGTAATTAATAGGGTTTATCTATCTAACAGATTCGACTTGGGATTTGACTGTTTCCAGGCCATCTTCAATTGTTGGTGGCATTAACCCATCATCGCTCCACCATTGGCGGCCGTGCCTTCAGCTGCCTACGCCCTAAGCTCTGGAATTCCCTCCCTAAACCTCTCCGCCTCTCTACCTCTCTCTCCTCCTTTAAGATGCTCCTTAAAACCTACCTCTTTGGTCACCTGTCCTAATATCTCCTTATGTGGATCAGTGTCAAATTTTGTTTGATAATGCTCGTGTGAAGCGCCTTGGGAGGTTTTACTATGTTAAAGGCGCTATATAAATGCAAGTTGTTGTTTAGAGAAGGCTAGATGGATTTACAGTGCCCAGGATGTCTCAGAAAATATACTGGGGTCCAAAAGATTATTTTCCTTATACTATTCTTGGCCTGGCTGCATTGTGACACTGGTGGTTTGAATAACTAACGTTCTCCAAATGATCAAAAAATAGGCCTGTGATTTTTCACAATAACTTTTACTTCCCTGAGCCATGTGCAGAGTCCATTTTCATCCTGTCTTGTTCACAAACAGCAGCAGCTGCAGATTTTGGCAGTTATAGAATCATAGAATCATAGAAGTTTACAACATGGAAACAGGCCCTTCGGCCCAACATGTCCATGTCGCCCAGTTTATACCACTAAGCTAGTCCCAGTTGCCTGCACTTGGCCCATATCCCTCTATACCCATCTTACCCATGTAACTGTCCAAATGCTTTTTAAAAGACAAAATTGTACCCGCCTCTACTACTGCCTCTGGCAGCTCGTTCCAGACACTCACCACCCTTTGAGTGAAAAAATTGCCCCTCTGGACTCTTTTGTATCTCTCCCCTCTCACCTTAAATCTATGCCCCCTCGTTATAGACTCCCCTACCTTTGGGAAAAGATTTTGACTATCGACCTTATCTATGCCCCTCATTATTTTATAGACTTCTATAAGATCACCCCTAAACCTCCTACTCTCCAGGGAAAAAAGTCTCAGTCTATCCAACCTCTCCCTATAAGTCAAACCATCAAGTCCCAGTAGCATCCTAGTAAATCTTTTCTGCACTCTTTCTAGTTTAATAATATCCTTTCTATAATAGGGTGACCAGAACTGTACACAGTATTCCAAGTGTGGCCTAACTAATGTCTTGTACAACTTCAACAAGACATCCCAACTCCTGTATTCAATGTTCTGACCAATGAAACCAAGCATGCCGAATGCCTTCTTCACCACCCTATCCACCTGTGACTCCACTTTCAAGGAGCTATGAACCTGTACTCCTAGATCTCTTTGTTCTATAACTCTCCCCAAAGTCCTACCATTAACGGAGTAGGTCCTGGCCCGATTCGATCTACCAAAATGCATCACCTCACATTTATCTAAATTAAACCCCATCTGCCATTCATCGGCCCACTGGCCCAATTTATCAAGATCCCGTTGCAATCCTAGATAACCTTCTTCACTGTCCACAATGCCACCAATCTTGGTGTCATCTGCAAACTTACTAACCATGCCTCCTAAATTCTCATCCAAATCATTAATATAAATAACAAATAACAGCGGACCCAGCACCGATCCCTGAGGCACACCGCTGGTCACAGGCCTCCAATTTGAAAAACAACCCTCTACAACCACCCTCTGTCTTCTGTCGTCAATCCAATTTTGTATCCAATTGGCTACCTCACCTTGGATCCCGTGAGATCTAACCTTATGTAACAACCTACCATGCGGTACCTTGTCAAAGGCTTTGCTGAAGTCCATGTAGACCACGTCTACTGCACAGCCCTCATCTATCTTCTTGGTTACCCCTTCCAAAAACTCAATCAAATTTGTGAGACATGATTTTCCTCTCTCAAAACCATGCTGACTGTTCCTAATCAGTCCCTGCCTCTCCAACTGCCCGTAGATCCTGTCTCTCAGAATACCCTCTAACAACTTACCCACTACAGATGTCAGGCTCACCGGTCTGTAGTTCCCAGGCTTTTCCCTGCCGCCCTTCTTAAAGAAAGGCACAACATTTGCTACCCTCCAATCTTCAGGCACCTCACCTGTAGCTGTCGATGATTCAAATATCTCTGCTAGGGGACCCGCAATTTCCTCTCTAACCTCCCATAACGTCCTGGGATACATTTCATCAGGTCCCGGAGATTTATCTACCTTGATGCGCGTTAAGACTTCCAGCACCTCCCTCTCTGTAATATGTACACTCCTCAAGACATCACTATTTATTTCCCCAAGTTCCCTAACATCCATGCCTTTCTCAACCGTAAATACCGATGTGAAATAATCATTTAGGATCTCACCCATCTCTTGTGGTTCCGCACATAGATGACCTTGTTGATCCTTAAGTTAAATGAGTACTTGAGATCCATTCTGATGCTGTTTGGGGAATGTACTAGTGACCGCTGTCTGAAGTTTTAACTCTTGCTCTCTTTTAAGAAAAAAAATCAAGAATTTCCACTTTGAGCTGGTGTGAAATCGGGTCTATTTTCTTATTGCAACATAGCAACAACAATAGTTTCTGCAACCCCATTGACTCTTGCTGGTTCTTAATAAAGGCACAGTCCATGTTTTTTTAAATTGAAATGTCTGTGGAACAAAGTCATTAAACAAAATATGCTGTTGTAATTGGAAAATCCCTTTGAGATTAAAGTAGAAATTGTCTCAACGAATACCTGACCTATTTTGCCATTGAACTACGTGTTAAATAAGTACCGAGTGGTGTAAGTTTAAAAAGATTAGGAGTGGGAAAGAAGTTGGGTGGAAAGGTTTTCATCCACAAAGTACTAGATTTGTGGACTAAGTTACCAAGGAAGGCCATTGAAGTAAACCGTATCAGTGAGTTCAAAAGCCATATAGATTTCAGGAGCGAAAAGGGATTCAGGGAACATGGTGAGTTGGTGAGGTTGAAATTGATCAGAAAACGATGTGCTTATTGGGCCAAGCAACTTTTTCCTGTTCCTGAAATTTCCAGTGTCCATTCCTCTTTTCTTCATATTCCACTTCTCTCTTCCTTCTTCCCTTTTCTCCTTGAAAAATAAATATAGCGGTCATCGGGAGTTATGCTTCATGTGTTCGTGTCGGCAAGAAGTTGTTCTTCATGTTGAACTGATACAAGACCCAGTCTAACTGCAGTTATAACTCTGCCATATGCTTGTATTGGTTTGTTTAGCCACTTGCTGGCCCTGCACCACTTGTGCTCCAGTATAACTGCAACTGGTGCAAAGCTGGCTTTCTTCTTTCTCTGCCAATTTTCTCCCTTTTACTCTTCTTTTGAAGGCACTGACTCCTTGTGGGACCCTGTTTGCCCTCTGTTACCTCACCCAAATGACCATTTATTCATGTACGTTTTGACTGAGTATCTGCAGGCTATTCAGTCCTGGGAAGCATCAGAGATGAGGCCAATCCTGTCATCATCAGATGTCCACAGTGCACATACACACTGCCAGCAGGTGTACTGGGGAGCTATCCAGAGTGATATGGAAACACTCGTTTTTTATATCCCCTCCCTACCCATGGCTACTGAAACCATTTTAAAGCGTACACTGCCACCTTGGAGAGCAAATCTGGGACCTTCCTGATCTGTATACGGTGTTAGCCGTGGCTCAGTGGTAGCACTCTTGCCTCTGAGTCAGAAGGTTGTGGGTTCAAGTCCCACTCCAGAACTTGAGTACAAAATATAGGCTGACACTCCAGTGCAGTACTGAGGGAGTGCTGCACTGTCAGAGGTGTCATCTTTCAGATGAGATATTAAACCGAGGCCCTGTGTGCCCTCTCGGATGGACATTAAAGATCCCGTAGCACTATTTCGAAGAAGAGCAGGGGAGTTCTCCCTGGCGTCCTGGCCAATATTTATCCCTCAGCCACCAGCAATAAAAAGAACTGATGATCTGGTCATTATCTCATTGCTGTTTGTGGTCCCTTGCAAATTGGCGGCCGCATTTTCTATATTACAACAGTGACTACACTTCAAAATGTACTTCATTGACTGTAAAGTGCTTTGGGACGTCCTGAGGTCGAGAAAGGCGTTATATAAATGCAAGTCTTTTTTTCATGTATGTCACAACTATTCATTGGTTTAAGACAGTGTGCCTTTGGGGGAGATGTATGGCTGACCTTTTAAAGTTTAGAAACAACTTAGGTGATCACCTGACCTGCCTTTAAGTTTCTTGCGATAGGACTATTTAAACACCTTTTTTTCACTTGAGAACTGTCACCAGCAGTTGTTTAAATGACCCTGTGTGGGGCTCTGCTTTTCTCAGAGAATGGTGATAATAGGCAGTATAACTCCGCACTGCCATTCGCATTGCTGCAAAAAGAAGTAAAGCTGAGACGTAACTAAGATCATGGAATTAGTGACAAATTCTTGTAGTTTGTAATATATAAGTTGGTTGAATATTTTCCTAAATTATCCATTGTTTTTGCAACAGGGTTCGCAAGATCCTGAACTTAAGGTTGTTTGAAGATGAAAATGGGAAACACTGGTGTAAGAGTGTGATGGACAAGCAGTACGAGATTCTCTTCGTCAGTCAGTTCACACTGCAATGCGTCCTGAAGGGCAACAAGCCTGATTTCCACTTGGCAATGGGAGCTGAGCAGTCGGAGGTCTTCTACAATGGCTTATTACAACACGTCAGAAAGGCCTACAAACCAGAGCTTGTTAAAGGTATGGGGAAATTCTGAATGAAGTTCAGTCTGGGGTGTAGGTGGCGGGGGTCAGTGGGGGCAAGATTCAACTTCAGCAGGGACGCAAGATGGGAGGTAAGGGGTCGGCCACCTGTTGTACGGCCTGTCCGATTTTTCTTTCTTTCGACAGGCTGTTCGTAGAGTAATGGCTTGTTCCATCACTGCTTGATCATCGCAGTCCACTGGGGTAGAATGCCACAGAACACTTCTTGCTGGATGCCCGCACACCACCTGAACTGGCCCTGTTCCCGCTGCCTCTGTTCATTTCACCCAATAGTTTCCTTGTCAGCTTCTTGGGTCCTTTCTAATCATTCTCTTTATTTCATATCCTTTCTGATTTACTTTTGGGGGGGTAATAGGATGAGGAGATCATAGGAAATGATTTATAAAGTAGTGTTCCTGGATTGAATCATTCAGTGACACCATTTACAGCTGATAATCTTATCCCAATATTCAGTGGAGCTGAAGCTAGTGGAAGATGTTGTTATGATCGGGAATGCATTGCCTGAAAGGTCGGTGGAAGCAGATTCGACAATTAACTTTCTAAAGGGAGTTGGATAAATACATGAAAAGGAAAAATTTGCAGGGCTACGGGGAAAGAGCAGGGGAGTGGGTCTAATTGGATAGCCCTTTCAAAGAGCTGGCACAGGCACGATGGGCCGAATGGCTGCCTTCTGTGCTGTGTGATTCTAAGATGCCTTCCGCCACTGGAACCAGTACAGTAAAACATGTATAAACGGACACTCCCAAAAACCGGATACCTGCAAAAAAAAACCGGCACTTATTGAGAGACCCAAATAACTTGCATGGTAAAATATACAACAGGCGCTCTGAAACCATTGACATTCGCAAATTACAAACTACGGACAGCCGTCAATGCAGCAAGCCCTTTTACAACTTAAAACACGGGACGCAGCCTGTTGCAAAACTGCTGTATCTGGAACTTTCATTGAGTCAGGATAACTAGTGCTTCTCTTTGCAGCTTGCTTCCTTTCTGGCCTCAAATTCTCGTGAGGTCAGTGTATGCTGGTCAGCAAGAGGCGGCAGCGGGATTTGTGGAATGGGGAGTTCTTTACCCAGCACCCATAGCGGCAGAGAAACCGCTCTATCTCTGGGATTGAATGCTTGCACGGCTCTCTCGCAGTGATAGAGCGGTTTCTCTGCCGCTATGGGTGCTGGGTAAAGAACTCCCCATTCTAATAATTTTTTTTTAACAGTACACACAATGACCATTTTGAAAATCAGGACACCTGCAAAAAAAAAACAGCCGGTGTCCGTAATTTACAGGTTACGCAGTATTTCTCAAATTCTGGTTTGGCCAAGGGCAGGCGGCCAACAACAACAACAACAACTTGCATTTATATAGCTCCTTTAACGCAGTAAAATGTCCCAAGGCGCTTCACAAGAGCGTTATCAAACAACATTTGACACAAAACCACATAAGGAGATATTAGGACAGGTTTCTTCCTGACTAATTCAGTCTTGGAACTCCTTGGTGGCCTTGTTTTGAACCTTGAAGATACCCTCATCTATGACTTTGTTACCTCGAGACTCGACTATTTCAATGCTCTTCTGGCCGGCCTCCCATCTTCCACCCTCCATAAACTTGAGCTGATCCAAACCTCTGCTGCCCGTATCCTAACTCTCAACAAGTCCTGTTCACCCACCACCCCTTTGCTCGCTGACCTACATTGGCTCCCGGTCTGGCAATGCCTCGATATTAAAATTCTCATCCTTGTTTTCAAATCCATCCGTGGCCTCGCCCCTCCCTATCTCTGTAACCTCCTCCAGCCCTACAACCCTCCGCGATCTCTGCGCTCCTCCAATTCTGGCCTCTTGCGCATCCTCGATTTTAATCTTTCCACCATTGGTGGCCGTGCCTTCAGCTGCCTAGGCCCTAAGCTCTGGAATTCCCTCCCTAAACCCCTCCATCTCTCTCTCCTCCTTTAAGTTGCTCCTTGAAACCTACCTCTTTGACTAAGCTTTTGGTCACCTGTCTCCTTATGTGACTTGATGTCAGATTTTGTCTGATAATCGCTCCTGTGAAGTGCCTTGGGATGTACTACTATGTTAGAGGCGCTACATAAATGCAAGTTGTTATTGTTGTGACATAGCCCAGTCATACTGCAGCTTTTGTGACAAACCTTAGTTTTTATGTCACCTTGATGCGAAAATATCTCTCTGTAATTGGGGAGTGAAGAGACCAAACTGATGGTATGTCTCATATTTCCAAGGGAGGGAGTCTTGCCTTGTTTCAGCTCCAAACACTACTGCTGCTGTTATTGGGGATCCACATGAGGTTGAAATCAAACGAGAAAAGGAGCAGATATCATTCCACAAGCAGTTCGAGCTTCAACACATCTCATATACCTAAAAGAGAAAGTCTCCTTTGGAACAATTTCAAAATTGTAGCCTCATCTCTGGTTTCAGATGCACAACTTGAGCTTTGTGCTGACATTTTGTGATGTTATTTGAACCTCTTGGCAATTACTGCTTCATCGTTCCTGTGCAGCCTTTGTTTTTTGTATAACTTTTTTTTCCCCCACTGTGGTCCGAATCTTAATCTGTAATGAGGAAGGATGTGCTCTCGGGATTTGCTTTTTCAAATGGGCAATATGTAAAACAGATTTCATCACTGGGGAATGCTCTCTTGAAGCTGCTTTCATGAATAACAAATTTAACAGGTCTGTATCATATTCCCACAAGTCTGCACCACGGAAGGAAATTTATTACAAATCTTTGCAATACTACATTTCTCAGTTTGCCCTGTTTCTGTTTCTATTAAGAGATACACAGACTGCATTTTGCCAGTTGTGAAAAAATATTCCTTGTAAATTTATCGAACTGAATATAGAAAACTGCGATGTAGTCAAATTAAAGGTTTTTTTTTAAACACATCAAATTTAAACTCTCTCCTTTATTTTAGGTTCTTCATTACAATGTGATCACCGTATATGGCTTTTGGATCTTGGCTGCAGTGTTACATTTTACACTGAGAGATTCACTGCCGGCCCATATCTCATTATAACCTGCAGAATACTCAACTCTCAAGATGTAATGTAGGTGCAGGGTATTTTGAAATGAATCATAGAATCATAGAAGTTTACAACATGGAAACAGGCCCTTCGGCCCAACATGTCCATGTCGCCCAGTTTATACCACTAAGCTAGTCCCAGTTGCCTGCACTTGGCCTATACCCATCTTACCCATGTAACTGTCCAAATGCTTTTTAAAAGACAAAATTGTACCCACCTCTACTACTGCCTCTGGCAGCTCGTTCCAGACACTCACCACCCTTTGAGTGAAAAAATTGCCCCTCTGGACCCTTTTGTATCTCTCCCCTCTCACCTTAAATCTATGCCCCCTCGTTATAGACTCCCCTACCTTTGGGAAAAGATTTTGACTATCTGCCTTATCTATGCCCCTCATTATTTTATAGACTTCTATAAGATCACCCCTAAACCTCCTACTCTCCAGGGAAAAAAGTCTCAGTCTATCCAACCTCTCCCTATAAGTCAAACCATCAAGTCCCGGTAGCATCCTAGTAAATCTTTTCTGCACTCTTTCTAGTTTAATAATATCCTTTCTATAATAGGGTGACCAGAACTGTACACAGTATTCCAAGTGTGGCCTAACTAATGTCTTGTACAACTTCAACAAGACATCCCAACTCCTGTATTCAATGTTCTGACCAATGAAACCAAGCATGCCGAATGCCGCCTTCACCACCCTATCCACCTGTGAGTCCACTTTCAAGGAGCTATGAACCTGTACTCCTAGATCTCTTTGTTCTATAACTCTCCCCAACGCCCTACCATTAACGGAGTAGGTCCTGGCCCGATTCGATCTACCAAAATGCATCACCTCACATTTATCTAAATTAAACTCCGTCTGCCATTCATCGGCCCACTGGCCCAATTTATCAAGATCCCGTTGCAATTCTAGATAACCTTCTTCACTGTCCACAATGCCACCAATCTTGGTGTCATCTGCAAACTTACTAACCATGCCTCCTAAATTCTCATCCAAATCATTAATATAAATAACAAATAACAGCGGACCCAGCACCGATCCCTGAGGCACACCGCTGGTCACAGGCCTCCAATTTGAAAAGCAACCCTCTATAACCACCCTCTGTCTTCTGCCGTCAATCCAATTTTGTATCCAATTGGCTACCTCACCTTGGATCCCGTGAGATCTAACCTTATGTAACAACCTACCATGCGGTACCTTGTCAAAGGCTTTGCTGAAGTCCATGTAGACCACGTCTACTGCACAGCCCTCATCTATCTTCTTGGTTACCCCTTCAAAAAACTCAATCAAATTTGTGAGACATGATTTTCCTCTCACAAAACCATGCTGACTGTTCCTAATCAGTCCCTGCCTCTCCAAATGCCCGTAGATCCTGTCTCTCAGAATACCCTCTAACAACTTACCCACTACAGATGTCAGGCTCACCGGTCTGTAGTTCCCAGGCTTTTCCCTGCCGCCTATCTCAAACAAAGGCATTTGCTACCCTCCAATCTTCAGGCACCTCACCTGTAGCGGTGGATGATTCAAATATCTCTGCTAGGGGACCCGCAATTTCCTCCCTAACCTCCCATAACGTCCTGGGATACATTTCATCAGGTCCCGGAGATTTATCTATCTTGATGCGCGTTAAGACTTCCAGCACCTCCCTCTCTGTAATATGTACACTCCTCAAGACATCACTATTTATTTCCCCAAGTTCCCTAACATCCATGCCTTTCTCAACCGTAAATACCGATGCGAAATGTTCATTTAGGATCTCACCCATCTCTAGTGATGAGTACAGTCCATTCAGAGTTTTCTTTATTAGCTGACTAAGTCCTGAGACTCTTGAATTTTGTTTGGGAAAGTGAACATTTTTTTGAACACAGATTGTCGGGAACTGCAGTCAAACATCTTCTGACTGAAAGTACTCATTCCACTGCTTCAAAATGTTTCTCCTCCTCTTCTACTCAGAGGGTAGTAGGTCTGTGGAATTTGCTGCCCCAGGAAGCTGTGGAAGCTACATCATTAAATAAATTTAAAACAGCAATAGACAGTTTCCTAGAAGTAAAGGGAATTAGGGGTTACGGGGAGCCTGTCACTGTACCTGACAAAGAGACAGTATGGACTGTGTGGGACTGGCTTAACTGAGTGCCTGTTCCTGTAATCAACTTTTAAATTCCATTTTAATTTTGAATTTTTTTTTGATTTCTCAAAAGTAATGGCCTCTGGAGATTTAAGATTGAGTTAATTTTTTTTAAAAATGAAGGGGCACTGTGTTCATACAAAAGCTGTTTGGCAAACCTCTTTTTTTTTATTCTGATGAAAAGTCATCGACCTGAAACATTATCTGTCTCTCTCTCCACAGATGCTGCCTGACCTGCTGAGTGTTTGCAGCATTTTCTGTGTTTATTTCAGATTTCAGATTTCCAGCATCCACAGTATTTTACTTCTGTTTTTTGGTACATGACTAAATAGTACAAATCGCATTGAGACTTGCAACTGAAACACTTCTGTGAGCTCATGGTTGTGAAAAGGCTTTGTTTTCTTTTTAATCTCTCTCTTCCTAAAAGATTTTTTCCTCCGAGATAATATTCCTTCAGCTGTAGTTTGAATTAGTGGTGCTTATGAGCCCAAGTAATATATTTGAATCTTCAAAGTTCATGTCAGATGAGCAAACCGACTGGATTAGCAATGTGATTATGTGATTCTCTTTGCTTTTGCAGTACCTGCAGTCTGTAATGTCCATAAGAAGGCTTTTTGACTTGAGTGGTTCCAAATCCCTCTTTCACATGTTATGCAGCAAGTGTATTATTGTGCTGATTTGGCCTGAAGCCTAATGAGGCAGGCTGAACTGATGGGCTGAGATTAGATCCTGGGCCAGGCTATGTTTTAGAGCCTTTGGGTGAGGATATAAAAACTTACCTTTCCAAGAATTTGTCTCTTGAGGCTCAGTTTTGGGCATTGAGTCAGAGGTGCAAGGTGTCGTTTATGGGCAGTAGATGCCATTGCTGGATCTACTTCAAATGGTTGCACCCGTGCCTCTTATATATTCTCTCTCTCTCTCTCTCTCTCTCTCTCCCCACCCCCAAACCTCACGTCAGCTGTCACTGTTCCTTATTGTTGATTATGCCTTTCATTTTGGCTTGTTACCCTGATGTTTTATAACCCTTTTTTCCATCCTCCAGCATGTTCTCTCCTTGCCTTGCTTCTCCTCTCCTTAGAGCTTTTTGGGGTGGTGCAAAGAGGCAAAGTGGGTGGAGAGAGGGGGCACTCCTGCTCTTCCTGGGTCCACAGGAATTTTTTTAAAAAAACATTATTTTTTTTGTAAAACAAACCTTTTGCTGGTGGCTGCTGCTTACTGAAGAATCCTGAGCAGAGCAGGCACAATTTTGCTCCACTCTGCGAGGTCCAGTTTGGTAGAGGGGGCCTAAAGCAAGCGTTAGGCCCCCTCCTTTACATACGTTTCAGGCAGCCGCCAGGGATGCCTGAAAAACGGCCCAACCAATATCGGGTCGGACGAGCGCAAGATGTTTGTCCCCAAAATTGGCCCTTGGGTCCGTTTATCGACGTAAAACAAGTGCAACGAGGTCCAATTTCAACCCCTCCATCTCTCTACTGGCTTTTTACTTCCCCCCCCCAAATTCCCCCAATTTAAAATGAGAAAATAAAAACTGTTTTAGAAAAGGAGAAGGAAGTATGATGTATGCGAGTTATAAATGAAATAGTGGTGAATTATAGAAGATACACTTCAATAATTCCCTTTCATCCTAATCCCTTGGCAATAAAAGTAGTGCTGCTCTGAGCTTGAAACATTCCACATCAGTGTCAACTCTCCCCTTGGGGAATGGAGAGCAAGGCCAAGACTTGAGAAGAAAGGGGAAGAAACATAACCAACATGAAACTAAACAGATACAAAATGGAGGATCCCAAGAATTAAGGGACATGATATTGGAAGTGAGAAGTGGGTGGCAAAATGGCGTGCTCTGGAACCTCAATGGAATAGTAGGGTACATCTTACCATCTGTGATTCTCCATACGGGGAGTTCCTGATCCCAACCATGTCAGTGTGAGGCAGTGATGAGCAGCGACCATGGGCCGCATAAGGAAAGGGAAAAAAATCCAAGGGATCGTTACTTTGGGCCACATTCGCACAATTCTGACGGAGACCCACAAGGAAAGCAACTTCCTGTCCTCTCAGCCAGGGAAAGGCGCTGTATGGTGCAGGGAGATTTAAAGAGGAATAAATTGAAAAGCAGAGAAGACATGTTAAACCTGTATAGAACCTTAGTTAGACCACGCTTGGAGTACTGTGCACAGTTCTGGTCTCCTTATTATAGAAACGATATAGAAGCATTGGAGAGGGTCCAAAAAAGATTCACTTGATACCAGAACTGAGTGGATATACTTATCAGGAGAGGCTGAACAAGCCGGGGCTGCTACTCTAGAAAAGAGAAGGCTGAGGGGTGACCTGATAGAGGTCTTTAATGAAAGGGTTTAATAGGTAGATGTAGAGAAAATGTTTCCACTTGTGGGAGAGTCCAAAACTAGTGGTCATAAATATAAAACAGTCGCTAATAAATCCAATAGGGAATTCAGGAGAAACTTCTTTCCCCAAAGAGTGGTAAGAATGTGGAACTCGCTACTAGGGGTAGTTGAGGCAAATACCATGGATGCATTTAAGGGGAAGCACATGAGGGAGAAAGGAATAGAAGGTTATACTGATAGGGTTAGATGAAGTAGGGAGGGAGGAAGCTTGTGGGGAGTATAAACGGCAGCATAGGCCAGTTGGGCCGAATGGCCTGTTTCTGTGCTGTAGTTTCGATGTAACTCGATGAACTATGTTGCCGTAAGGTTAAAAAAATAGTGGATGAATACACCAAATACTCTTGGGAATGATGCTGGATTGGATCCTTTGTCTATATTGAGCAAGCTGACCTCCGATGGAGCAGTGATAGCGCGGGACCCTGCAGTTTTCCTCAGTGTTCCTGGACAAGGAAGGAAGGAAGGGGGAGTCGCCCAGGACTCCCAGTCACACTTACCATCCAGTGATTCCTGCTGAAAAGTGTGCGTTTGTGGACTTTGGAGGAGGACATTGGCTGTCATGTTCTCTACTGTCAAATCCAGCACATACAGTCTAGCATCAGAGATGAAGATTGGTTACTTGGATGCGATACTGCAGGGTTGCTGATTCCTGGGCACAGACTACTGCCTCCAGGAGAGCAGTGGAGAATTTAAAAGTGAAAAAAATGACAAGTAACTGGAAACTGAAACACTTGAGATATTGAAATTGAAAATGACATTCTAAGAAAGAAGACAGCTGTGGTGAAATGATTAATTTAATTCAAATTGATCTGTTTCATTTTAGATGGCAAGTTTGGAGCCTACATGCAAGTACATATACAGAATGATGGTCCTGTCACTATTGAATTAGAGTCACCTACAGGTCCCTCTGACCCAAAGCAGGTAAGGAAAATGGACTGTCTCTCCATGTGGCTGAGTGTTTAATAGATTATAGACCTTTATTAATGTGTGAATGGAGAAAGTCATCTTGGTCTGAAGAATAAAGGCCCATGATTGCAGACTGGCTGCTCAGTACTTTAGTGTACACGGACATCTTTGGAAAAATTACTGCACAATATTCAGGAAGTTCTTGTAGTTCTCAACTCAGACACTTATATTCTTAAGACATTGCCCCAAAAAAGAAAATAAATATATAAATGTTCAACTGTGTAAAATTGTCTGATTATAATTCTGTTTGACTGCTTAAGATTACTGTTGTTATTCTGTATGATTTTTAAAAAATGTATCTTGTTTCTTTATTACTTTGTGTTCATTAAGGTAAGTGAAGAGAGTGTTGTGGAGTTGAACAATTTTAATCCAAGCACCCAGTTAGTATTCCGCATTCCAGGTCAGCTATAGCACAGTGAAACTCCCGGCTCTCAGGCTCAACAATCTGCATCTGTTCCAAAACTCCCACAGCTTCAGTGTGACAGTTTTCCAATCTCCTACCAGCCATCCAGTGACCTCTCCCAAGATTGTCAATTAGTGCCCAATTCGGGGCAGTTTTGTACTGTGGTGTATGAATGGAGACTGTTTAAACTCATTGCATGTAGGACCATTTCAGGCAGTGGATAGAGGAGACTTATCTGGGCTCAATTTGAGCCCAGGTCTCAGGCCAGTCTCTAACCCACTGCATCATCCAATCCCCATAAAACACACCCTCTTTGTTGCTGAGAAAACCTTACTATGTAATCATTAATTGGACAATATCTATTGATGTCCACTGTGACTCTAAACGTGTATTATACCCTTTTTCAAGTTCCAGATTTTATATTTTTACTCACTATTAAGCTAATTCTCTGCTTGTTAGTAATGATACCTATAGAATAGTCTTGAAGAAATGACTACTTCTTAACTCTTAGTATTCTGAAGTAAAGGGAAAGAAGCTCAAAAAAGGGAAGAATGTTATAGGAGTGCAACTATAGCCCACAGAGGGTTAAACAATTTTCTTGCTTCTTCCATTCAGTAGGACTTGGCTGTTCTTGTTTTTGGAGGGGAGGGGAGGGAAGGGACCTTATCCTTCCTCCTCTTTTCACGTCTCCTTTGGACTGTGTACTGGCTGCAATTAAGGGGACAGTTTGCTCTTTCCAACTGTGCACTCTTGAATGGGTTGCCAAGAAGCCAAGACAAGCCTAGTGATGGTTCACCATCTGATGTCCCCCTGGCTCAGCTCGGCCTTCCTCTCCCCCTCCTCCTAACACCAGCATGGCAGGGATCAGCACCTCAGCAGTGAAGGGAACTGTGGGTGCGAGGGAATGCAGGTATGAATCCACTTTCTATGACAACTCGCATTGGAGCCTTAATGGACTGTCACCAATGCAGTTTATAGGCTCGCCACCTCTCAACGGGAGTTGGATTTGTGTTGTATTGGTTGGTACTGGTAACAGTGTGACATTACAGTCATGAGTAAATACTTTGAGATGGAACTAAATGTTTTACCGCAAAAACCAGGCTGTGGTAAGTAATGCAACTAGCTCTCAGCTCACCCCCCTTCCCCAACCTTTAATTTCAAACCTTGTTCAGTATTCTCTTTCCCTGCATGCCCACTGGTTTCACTTTGCACTCCTGAAACTCCAGGCAACTTGTTTGCAGATGTCTTGTGCTTGATTTTTCCCAACGGCAAGGAAATAACACAAGCTGTAGTTTTCACCTTACAATGCTGACTTTTAATTTCTACAAGAAAGAGCTGCGGTTTTTTTCTGATAGATTTGCCAACAGCAATTTTCTGCAACACACTTATTTTTTGTATCTACTGAATTTGAGACTTTTACTTTGCTCTTCCCTCCCCCCAAACGAAACCAAATTGATTTGGGAAAACTCTTTTTAAGCCTCGTTTATGTTGTAAATTGCAAAGCCTCGTTTGCTATTGTAAATTGAGGGACGCGTGTGCATTGCTGTTTTTTCAATTCAATTTCACTAGGGGGCAGCATTACAGCATCGAAGCCCCCGACTCCTGAGGGTTTGACTGGAGCCATTCGAAAATGTCGTGGTGTAAAAGGGAACAGCAAATGAACCATCTATAGCCCAGCGCGCTGGTCTCTGAGCTCCAGCAAGATTTCAGATAAACCTACATTTTGTACGTCAGAACTGTTTGTTTCTTAAAGAAACATTTAAAAATTTTTAACAGCAAGGACTAAAGGTCATAATCTGCCGTTGCCTGTTTTCTAATGCTGTGTTCGAGTTCTGATTGGACCTGATATCTGGGGGCCGATTTTCGGACGGCCGAGCGGGTGCGTTCGGGGCGGGGGTCTCCTAAAATCCCGGCTCCAACCCGCCCACTTTCGGGTTCCCCAGTGATGCGTTCGGGTGCGCGCGCAGCCCCCGCATGTGGGGCTCCCACCGGCAATTAAAGCCGGCGGGATGACAATTTAAATATTTACTTACCTAGTTGAGGTACTTGACAGACCTCATTGAGTGGCGATTTTGGCAGGGGTGCAATTTTCATGGATCCTCAACGTGTTTCCCGTGCTGTGGGAAACACTCCCTGTTGGAGCAGACGTGTTTCAGTCAGCAGCCAGTGGGAGAGGCAAAGGATTTTTTGACAGTTGGGGGGAATACCTCATTTATTGCAGCAGGGCACTCTTGTCACTTCAGACAAAGTTTTGGCTGCAAACACCTTTGTCCTTCCACTCAAAGTTATTAATTTATACCCTAAACTCTGCTGTGCAAACACATTTATCTACTTTACGGACCGCCTCAAACTCACACCGTCAGGATAGAGGTGCCATGGCTGCATTCATCACTTCATCCAAGGACGAGCAACATCACCAGCCTCACCAGACACGCCGTCCACCTCCGCCACGTGGAGCTCCACACACAGTGCTGTGCCACAGGCACCTGCACAAAATAGTCGTGCAACTACACATACACCCACTGTGGGGTGACCCAATGGGTGACATCAAGTATGGGTGTTCATGGAGAGCCTCATGAAAAGGACTTATTGCACAAGCCAGTCAAGAATGGGCAAGACGTGGCAGTAGTGGTGACAATATAATATTTAATGTGAGTTGAACAAAAATCAAATATAAATAAAAAACATGACAAAGCGTCAAACACCCTTGTGCATCCCCTTTGTGCTCACAAAACCTTTGCCTTACACTTCCTACTACTCATACGTGATGCATCCCCTGTGGCTGCAGCAGAGGTAGTGGCAGGTTGGGTGAGGGTGACTGTGAAAGAGATGCATCAGAGGGTGAGTATGAGACAGAGCCTTGAGATTATATGAGGATTGGGTTGAGTGGTAGTGGTGGGATGAGTACTGGGTAGGTGAGTAAGTGCAGGTAAGTTGAGGATGAGGTTTGAGTGGGTGTGAGGAGTGATGTAAATGAGTAGTGTTGGCAGTGCAGAAGGAGTTGTGGGGTGGGGGCGGTGATGTGGAAGACGGAGTGTAGGAGAATGAGTAAGTGTGCTCACTTTGGCTGACCCAGTTAGGTCATTGAAGCACTTCCTGCACTGTATCCAGGTGCAGGATATGTTGCTGCTGCTGCTGACCTCCTCTGCCACCTCGAGCCAGGCCTTCTTGGTGGCAGAGGCAGGCCACTTCCTCCCATCCACCGGGTAGAAGATCTCCCTCCTCCTCCTCACCCCATCCAGTAAGACCTGGAGTGAGGCATCATTAAACCTGGGAGCAGCCTTTCCCCTGGGCTGCTCCATGCTGTAATTATGGCTGTTTGCTGCAGGAGCAGCATTGGAGGACTGCCCCTTTAAATAGAGCTCGTCCAGCTGACAGCCTGTGATGCGGGTGCGCAGTCCGCCCGCTGCGCAGGTTTCTAACGGGAAACCCGGAAGCCAAGGTAAGTGGCTTCAATTTACCCGCGATCGTGTGGGGAACCCACCGATTTTACTGGGCGGGTTACCCACGCGCCCAGTCACACCCCCCCCCTCCCTGGTAATATCGGGGCCCTGGTGCCCATCAGACAATATGGGCAATGTGAATTGCTCTTGCAGAATCAGAACTTCAATTCCAGATCCTCCTTGCAAAAAAAAAACCGTGAATATAATGTATCAGAGCAGAGTTATTGCGGGGAACAGTTCAAATGTAGCGCTGGCTACAGCTGACACTGTGGATGTGAGTACCAAGCCTGGATTATAGCTCCAGGTCACCATTCATACATCAAACAGAACTCAGTTGAAACCTAATGAACTGCTCACAGACTGTGTTAAATCTGCATCCCCAATACAAATCAAATTGCAATTGCAGCCTTTACTAAAATGCACCAACTTGGAACTAACTATGGCTGTAAATTTTAAAAATTGCTTGCAAACCTCTACTTTGTTATCTTTGTGTGTTTATTTTTGAGAGTGCTGGCTCCTTGTGAATTTCTCTTGTTTTGACCTCCCTGGGCAAAACTCCAGCTCTGGCCGAGAGGAGGCACAAGATTTGAGGCTGCCTCTAATGGCCTGAATGAACTGGGGATTAGCAAGTGCACAAGAGTAAATGTGTTGATTTACCATTTGCTTTTATTTTGCCTTGTTCCTTTTGTGGAGATGCATGGACTCCCCATTGCTCTACAATGGAGCTCAATGGAGTGGGGCAGTCAAACCTATAACTTTCTTACTCACTATCACCGTGATTTATTCTGCCTTAAACTGGTTAACTGGCTCTAACGACTATTGTAAATTGAGGGACGCATCTGCATTGCTGTTTTTTCAATTAAATTTCACTAGAGGGCAGCATTAAAGCATCGAAGCCCCCAACTCCTGAGGTTTCTACTGGAGCCATTCTGAAATGTCATGGTGTAAAAGGAAACAGCCCAGCGCACTGGTCTCTGAGCTCCAGCAAGATTTCAGATAAACCTACATTTTGTATGTCAGAGCACTTTGTTTCTTAAACATTTAAAAAAAAATTTAACAGCGAGGACTGAAGGTCTGCCTTTGCCTGCTTTCTGACACCGTGTTTGATAAAAGCCTCATCTGACCGGCCATTAAAGTAACGATACAGTAATAGACACAGTTGAGTTTGAATTTCACACAATTCTGAAAGTTTGAATAATTAAAATGCTAAAAACGTTTTTTTTGTTGTCTTGCCCTTTTGCATGGGTTTCTACTCTTTATAATGTAGCCAGTCTAGCTGTCAAACCTATTGAATAACAGAGCTATTTTTACATCACTTCCTTAGTGATAAGTCGTGCAGTTGTTTAGTGTTAAGCACTGTGGAGTCGACATGCTTGAGATTCATTGTATAGAAAAGTTGTTAATGTATCCACTGATTTTAGAACTGCATTTTCTCAAGTCTGGTGCCCATTCCTGGCATATTGCCAATACAGACTGGCACATCCTTGCATGAGGAACATGGGTCAAAGCACCAGACTGAAGAACTCTTCAAGTTTTGACACTTTGGCTACATACTGAACCTGTGAATCATTCTTTAACCTCCATTTGGCTCTCTAGATAAAGACTGAAACCGTTGCAAATATTTTAGTTTTAAAATATAATTGCGCTTTACTTTTCAGTTAACAGCAGACAGATTCTAATAGAAATAACAAATGCCAACCCCATTTTTTAAGCTTAAACCATGCCAGTGTTTGTTTAATGCATTGATTTGCCTTGTGTCAATACACTGGTATGTGCATACCATCTTGTTCATAGTTGCATAAACAGTCTATGACCTGTAATATCAAATGGTGACACTGGATGATGTATTAGCAGACATTGAGGGTCCACTATAATGGTCCTTAGCAAACAACAACAACGATATGCATTTATATAGCGCCTTTAACGTAATTAAATATCCCAAGGCGCTTCACAGGAGCGCTATCAGACAAAATTTGACACCGAGCCACTTAGGACAGGTGAGCATAAACTTGGTTGAAGTGGTAAGTCTTAAGGAGCGTTTTAAAGGAGGAGAGATGCAGAGACGGAGAGGGTTAGGGAACAAATGCTTTATTTCTTCTGGCTTTACCTACCTTGGTTTTAGGTTTGAATTGGGAGAAGGGCCAGCTCCTTGCAAATGGCTGATTTTGTACAAGTCCATCACTGACTGTTGTACTTTCCTGCTAAGAGTCGGTCTAAGAATAAGTGTAATTGTTTTAGTTCTCGTTTAGCTAAGTGTAAAGACTAAATACGCAGCTCCAGCCTGGTCCTTGAACATCCAGACACAGTCCAGAGGATAATCTGTAATACTGTTTATTTACAGTAAACTGGGCTGACAGGAACATGGTTTTGAAAACATGACTATGTATGATCAGTTTGGATAATGCTGGAGTTGAGCCACGGACTCTTTTCAAATTAACATTTGTCAGCACTTTTCTTTTTAAGAAAAAGCGTCTTGTCCTGAAAGCTGAGACTGTGTTCTGTGCTGTTTCCAGTGTGTCTCCGTACACGTGAGCTAAGGAAAATGATGTTGTGCTTTGGCGTTCTCAGTTCACCAGCAGGTGCTGAGATGTGATACGGAAGTTTTTTTTTGCTATTGAGAAACCAAAGGGAATGGCCAAAGTCCATAGTGTGGTGACCACAAATATTGAAAATGGTGAAAGTGAAGGCGAGGTGAATCGGGAAGTTGTGACTAAGTGATGTCAAAAGTGTTTTACAAGCTTGATGATAAGGAGGTCCTGGGAAAGAATGAGTCAAAGTCGGAGACTGTGCGATGAGTCTTGATTTCAACACAGCGAGGCAATAGGGATGATGTATTTTGAGCTTACAAAGAACAAAAGAGGAAAGTTCTCTAAAGTTAGAGTCAAGAAAGCTTCTGATGGAGAGGGATGAGCACTGTTCATCCTTTGTGACTGTGACCATGGTGCACTGTCCTTTCTCGTCCTTCTCGACCTGTCTGTAGCCTTTGACACGGTTGACCATACCATCATTTGCTGAAACTTCATCCATGCTTTTGGTACCTCCTAGATTCGGCTATTCCAATGCTCTCCTGGCCGGCCTTCCATCTTCCACCCTCCATAAACTTGAGCTCGTCCAAAACTCTGCTGCCTGTATCCTAACTCGCACCAATTCATGTTCCCCCGTCACCCCTGTGCTCGCTGATCTACATTGGCTCCCAGTCCACCAACACCTCAGTTTTAAAATTCTCATCTTCCTGTTCAAAACCCTCCATGACCTCACCCCTCCCTATCTCTGTAACCTCCACCAGCCCTACAACCCTCCGATAACTCTGCGTTCCTCCAACTCTGGCCTCGTGCGCACCTCCCCCACCTCCTGGAGGAGAGGTAGGAGGTGAGGCAAAGATCGCTGATAGATGATGATGAATACTAAGGATGGAACCATCAAAGATAAGAGCTGGTAACTGTCAGACACGCAAGAGATGTGAAGAATTGAAAGAAGAAATTTTTGATTGGCGCATTGTAGGGCATGGAGGACTCAACAGGTGTTGATTGGGTGATTGGAGTAGTGGTTGTGTGTAATGAGGGCTGAAGGAAATCGCCACATATGGAGTGGAACCATCAGCAAAAGAGTCGATAGGGTTGGGTGACGAATGGGGGTACCTAGGGGTTATAGCAAATAAATGTATCAAATGATCAGTACAATGCTTGGCTGCAGTTTGGCAAATTAAGTACTAGGTTCCATTGGTAGATGGGTAAAATATAAATTTCAAATGATTGTATTGTTGCTAGACAAGGTGTTGGTCTGGCTACAGCTGAAGCAGTCTGTACACTTCTGGTTAACTAATCACTTGAGAGTGTATGGAAGTGAACGAAGATTGTTCTAGGAATCAAGAATTTAAGTTCTGAAGGAAAATTAAAGAAGATTGGCTTATTTTCTTTATGGTGACCTAATCGAAGTTTTCAAGCTTATGAAGGGAACTGATAGCATTGATCGAAGCTAATTGTTTACTGTGGAAAAGGGTACAAACACCAGGGGGGTGATTTTAAACCCCAAGAACGGGTGGGTTGGGGGCGGAAGGGAGTTGAAAATAGTTATTTTTTGGGTCGCGACGGCAACCCGGCTTTATTTCCAGGTTTAACGTCGGCGCAGAAAAGTGCAGGCTTCCCACTGGGAATGCAAAGTCCGGAAATTTTGCAGTTGCGGCCAAAAAAAACCCCCAATTATTTTCAACTCCCACCCGCCACCCAACCCACCCGTTCTTGGGGTTTAAAATCACCCCCCTAGGTGATTTAACTTCAATAGTAGGAAGTTAGGAGTAAGAAAGGAAGTTAAGTAGCACTTCTTGCACTCAGAAGCTTGTTGCATGGAAGGCCAGCAAAATGGATATTATTAATAGGTTCAAGAGAGAGACCAGTGCTCTTCTAGAGAGAAAAGAATGTGAGGGATATGGTGAGATGAAGGTGGGGTTTATTTGTCAAAACTAATTGTTTTGGCCCAATGGCCTTTTCACATACCTGAAAATGCTTATGTTTTGTTTTCAAGTTGCAGCCCTTCACGAAACCTCAAACAAAACTAAACTATATTCTGACCTGTTATCTGAGATAATAATGCAGGTGCATTGGTTGCATTTTTAACAGCAATACGGATGACCAACTAAGTTGTACTGCTTCCCTCATGTCGCTGACGAGCAGGGGAAGGCAGGGCATTGTGCAGGCATGCTCGAACACTGAGCTCTGCTCAGCAGCCTCCAAGTATCATTGAAATGGCCATTGATGGGCCAAATGGCCTCCTTCCGTGCTGTGACCTTTCTATGATTCTATGATAGAAGAGTGACAGAATGGTCCACTGTTTCTATCAAGAGAAATTTAAAGCCATGAACCACTTGAGTTCTCCGTCAAGATTTGAAAGCTGACCGAGCATTGGCCAGTGATACAAGATCACCAGGTTTCTGGTGATCGCGTCACTGATGAGACGCACCCAAGTTCTTGACAACTTTGTGCTTTTGTTCTTGATGCAGTGCAAAAGATCTCACTGCACTACATAGAATCACGTAGAATTTACAGCACAGAAACAGGCCATTCGGCCCAACTTGTCTGTGCTGGTGTTCATGCTCCACATGAGCCTCCTCCCACCCTACTTTATCTAACCCTATTTGCATATCCTTCTATTCCTTTCTCCCTAATGTACTTAACTAGCTTTCCTCTAAAGGATAGAATTACATAGATGCCACATGCGCAGTATAACAGAGGCCTGTCTGATTTGCACGTATCTAAACGCCATTCATTCTGTTCGCCACCATTTTTCGGCAAATGCTGTAAACATCTAAACCATTTATTGGGCACGTGCTGTTTTCTTTCTCTTTTTGTGTGCTCACTCATTCTCGTGCTTGCTTTCTCTCTACTTCCCCTTCTAACCTCTCATTCCATTTCTCCCCCCACTATCTCATTCATTCTTTCATCTCTCAGTCTCTCAAGTTCCCTCTTTTCCCACTCTCTACCTCATCTTCCCTTTCTCATTTCTCCTTACTTTCACTCCTATTTCATGCTCTTCCCCACTCTCCTCATCTTTTTCTCTCATTTCCTATTTCCGTATCACTCATCTCCTCTCTTTCCATGTGTCTCAGATTCTATTCACTTTAAGTTTGTGTGATGCGATTAGTTTGTTCTCTGGAATTGTTGCCGTTTGGTGCAGGAGAGGTTTTGCACCTGAATTTATTGAGGACAATGTCTCCCATTCTTCTCTGTTGTGTAGGCCAGATCACGTCCGAACCTCAGGACCTGCTGAGCCTGTGACACTCCAACATTTCACCGATGACCTTGCAGTAAATCTGCAGTGCCCGGTAAAGTGCTGAAAGCTTGTGCTTGTGGTGGCAGTGTTGCTTCCTGTTTGCTCCTTTGCCAGGTTCTGAGCAGGATTGCATGCATGGGGCAGGCACAGAGGAGCCTCTCTTGAGGGGCTCATGAGATGAAGTTTGGCCATCCTTTTCTATATGAATACACTCTACACCAGTACCTAAATGTATAAGTGATCATAAAATATATGACACATAGTTTTTTTTTGAATGTACGTGCTTTTTGCCATTTTTAAAATGGTCTTTATTTCTGTTCCTTTCCTACTTGCCATGCAAGGGCCGCAATTCATTTTCTTTAATGACTTCCTTTCACATTTCCGTTGATAGTTCTATTACTACCCATCATTTGTCTTTTCTACTTGTTTAATATGTAGCCTACTTAATCGGCTAAATTTAGCTATCCAGTTGGGGATTTTAATAAGTGAGCATGACTGAAATTCTTCTGTGGACTTGTTTCAGATTTGCTGTCAGTTTACCTCCACATTGATTGCTGTGATCTTTAGACAGAGGTAATGGTAATGTGGGAATCTAGAAAAGAACAATTAATCAAAGTTAGACCACACATCTTCTACCCCTTATTTCCCCAGTGCACACTAGCTGATGTGATATCGACTGTTATCTCCACCTTTAACCCCCAGGAGCACATGTTGCTTGTCATAATTTCAGGGTCACGGTCATTTTACAAGCAGGTATTCATGTGGTCATTTTACCTCAGTTTAAAAATAATCTTCCTTTTCAGCATTCCTCTATTAGATACCTTTCATCTCTTTATAGCAGTGCTCCTGAAATTGCTCTAAATATTAGAGTTGTATTACCCATGCTTAGAAACATGGGTAACTACTGCTACTAGGACTTGTACACCAAGATACCCAACAATAAAAGTAGAATCAGCATGATGGGAGTGCTTCCCTTGGGGTAGGCAAAGATTTTTTTCTTTTTTTTTTGGTCAGCCAGGTGTCTGATGCCCGTGGGAACTCATCACCAAGTTTGAGTCTCCCACCAAACTACTGAGAAATCTAGACAGACACAACCTGCATTTGCCTGATACGGACTGCACGTTCTCCACCTGTAGGAATAAACCCCACTTACCCAAGTCCAGGGAGCTTGGGTGCAGGCTGGCAGACCCAAGGCTTAGTGATCCCCCTACGTGTGCAGAGGTACTGCTCGAGTTTAATCAGCTAAAACCATGGAGCTTATTAAAATTGGAAAGCCATGTGGTGAAGGATAAAATACTAGAGCCTGGTCTTTAGTTGTTTCCAAGCTATTATGCAGAGATTCCCCTTACACACACACCACACCCTAGATAAACTCTCCTATAAAAAGGATACAGGAGTTCCCAGTTGATACCCACCACCTGAATCCAATTAACACTCATTGATATAAATCATATAATTAACAGAGCTTATCATAACCGATTACAAGTGAGCTTCCCGCTGCTTGCCCATCTGCGATCACCCTACTTATTAGGGCATTGGCTTGCAAGATTCTTTGGAGCTGACCAGAAAGAATCCCGGATTCCAGAGATATGTCAACCCCTCCAGGTTCTGTTGTTGAGCCAGGCTGGCTGGTCTCTACTCTAAAGTGAGGCTTGCTTTCAATTAAACACTTTTTGGGGGTGAAATTCAACTTTGGCAGGGGGTGCAAAGTGGGCAGTAGCGGACCGGCCTGTTATACACTTTGTTTGGTTTTCTTTCCATTGATTTTAGTGGAAAGGAAAACCAGTGGTGGTGGGGGGTGCGAACTGCCATTGCCCACTTTGTGCCCTTGCGAAAGTCTGATTATTACCCCCTTTGTGTCTGCAAACTGGCATTATATGTTTTTTTTTAATCAAAAGTGTATTGGCTGAGTTAAAGGATCCCATTATAATGCATGTGCTATTGTTCATCCAGGTGTGCAGTTTCTGTGCAGTCAGTAAGTTGCACAACAATAAGTCTGGCCTGATGTGTTGATTTTGCTTTCAGTCTGCAAACTGGAGGGTGACTGAACTGAACAAACTGAAGCCAGTTTGCAAACTGCCTTCTGTGTCTTGCGGAACAATGTGCCGACTCCTGGCTCAACACATCCTCGCTCTGAGCGTTACAATCATTTCAATCATTTATCAGTCTGGCAGTCGGACTTCCTTATCATTCTGAAATAGTGGGCTTTGTGCCGGAGATGTGTCTTAATCATTTTATGTCACACAGAGATGCGATTTTGCATGTATACAAAAGATTCACCATTGTGCAGAGTATAAATAATGATAACATTAAAATGCGCTTCCTGAAGACATATTATTACCTTCCAGAACAGCTGGTGTATCTGGCTAATGTAAAATTTGAATATTACCCCCTGGAAGTGGAAATCTTTTAAAAGCTTTTAATGGATTGCTTGTGATTTCTTAATGGTGTGTGGAGAAACAGTGCTATTGTCATATATTGTTTCTATCTCCAGGTGGCGCCATTGGGGTGTGAGTGTTAAAGTTAGTTTTAAAAGACTGGATGAAACGTTCATCTGAACTTTTTGGGTGCAATGTTTTGTAGTTCTCGGAAGCCTACACTAGCATTAGATAATATCCTCTCTTTGTAAAATGCAGCTCATGATTCTGAAGCTCATGATTCTGAAGCTCATGATTCTGAAGCTCCAGCAAGGTTTCTGTACCACAATACTTTCCTGGCATTTAGCCAAGCTCGCGTCTAAATAGTGTTTTCCATTAGAGTTGGACAAAGCAAGCAACTGGGAGCACTGAAGATGTTGATATTATATTGCCACAATAATAGTTTAAAAAATGGAGTCCTGTGTCATCTTCATACACAGCACAACACTCCAGAGAGCAAATCAAACCCACAACAGACACTGTTGGTTATAAAGCATGCTTAGGAGGCATATCCATGATCAACTTATTGATTTTATATATGCTACAGACCTATTGACCTGATTCACGCCATGGTAAATATTATCTATAAGTGAAAACCCTCGAGTTTAGGTCACATAACTGATAATTTGGTGATTGGATTGTTGGACTGGCACTGCTAACATTGGCCTTGTATTTGGATTTGTTGAATTTGTTGGTGAACTCCTATTTGATGACTATCCTCTCATGGCCCACTCGCAGGATAATAGGCAAACAATCATGAACCACCTTCCAACAGCTTGCCTGCAATTTGGCATGACTATCAGCCTTAAAAAGACAGTGGTACTCATCCAACCAGCCCCAGGCAAGGATTACGCTCCACTTATCATCGTTATCAGTGATCACATGCTTCAGACTGTGGTCAGATCCACCCACCTGGGCAGCGTCCTGTCCAGAGAGGCCCATATCAATACAGAAGCCTCCCGCAGAATCGCCAAACCCGGGATAGCTTTTGGCAAACTCTACAAACGCCTCTGGTGACGAGAGGCATCAGCCTGCACACCAAGCTCAAAAGTATACAGGACTGTTGTTCAGACGACCCTGCTTTATGCCTGTGAAGCTTGGACATCATATGCACACCACATTAAGAAACTGAATCACTTTCTCCTAAGCTGCCTGAGACGACTAATGAAGATCAGATGGCAAGACATAAATCCCTGACACCGAAGTTCTTAAAGTTGACATGCTCGGCATAGATGCTCCGATCACGAAGGCACGGCAATGATGGTTGGTCATGTGGTGCGAATGTCTGATGAAGAATCCTGAAGATGATCTTTTATGGCGTATTGACAACTGGGAAGTGATTTCATTGTAGTCAGCAAGAGATCTAAAGACTGCTTAAAAGTGACTGAGACGGTGCAGAATAGACATCCATAAGTGGGAACAATTTGCTCAAGATAAGAAACCATGGCGAAAAACCATCCATGAAGGCACCTCCTACTATGAGGCCCGTCACATTGCTGATGCTTAATGTAAATGCCAGCTGAAGAAGTCTCACTTGGAAAATCAAGATTCCCAACCTGGTATATCCAGGATCCACTGTTCAATTTGCAGATGCTCATTGCGAGCAAAAATGGGTCTTATCAGTCATCAAAGAAATCACTGCAGAAAATGAGATGATATATTGATTGTCGTCTTCGATGTCGAAGGATGAGATTTGGTTGTGTTATAGATATGGTGCTGTAGGTCTCAGAGGGTTAAATATAAGGGGAGTTTAAAATGCCAAATACCCTTTGTATATTGGGCTCAGCCTCAAATCTTTTTCTTTTTAAATTAGTTTTTATCACTTTTTGGGTTTCTTCTTGTTCCCTAAAGGAGATTCTGCTTATTATCGCTATCCTTTTTGATCAATCCCTATTTATGTTTATAATGGAACAATGCCATTTTAGCCTGGATTTCTACAAAATTTGTAATGTGGAAAGAAAGATGTTTTACTGCAATTTGGACAACCTTGAAAATTTGTAACTGAACATTTGAGGAAAAGCTGTGATTGTTTCACAATTCTGCTCTCTTTAGACATTGGTAAACAAGAGCTAAAATAGCAAGAAGCAACTTTGGTGTTAGCTCCAAATATTAAAAAAAATGTCTGGATTTCAAAGATTCCTTTTCAATTGAAACTTTTCTTTTTTCAAATTCTTACATGGTTTCATGCATGTTTGGACAACAGTTAGGTTATGCCCAGAGACAAGTGTGGGTTTTTAAAATGTGTAGATTATAAGAGATAGGAAGGAAATACAGAGGGAGTTAAGGGCCCTCAGTTTTGAGCTACTTGAGAAAATGAGTTAAACCTGAAGCCTACACGATGAGTCTTGACTCAGATGCAATGAAGATGTAGGGTGGCATATTTTGGAGTTTAGTGAGCAACTCATCCCATTGTGAACTGCAGGACCGTGTATATATTGGAACCTTTACATATCTAGCTATCATTTAACGTAACACTGCCTGAAGGAGCTCTAGAGACCAGCAGCTACCTATGGCAGCCTATGTTTAGCATAACACTGCCTGAAGATGCTCTAGTGACCAGCACCTACCCATGGCAGCCTGCATTTAAAGTAACACTGCCTGAATGATCACCAG
The DNA here is from genome assembly GCF_035084215.1 of Heptranchias perlo. Lineage (NCBI taxonomy): Eukaryota > Metazoa > Chordata > Chondrichthyes > Hexanchiformes > Hexanchidae > Heptranchias > Heptranchias perlo. Next base: position 77,149,639 of record NC_090332.1, read on the forward strand.
TAACCAGCCCCTACCCATGTTAGCTTACGATTAACATATCACTGTCTGAATGAGCCTTAGCGACAAGCATCTGCCCATGGAGAAATAAAAAAGGAGAAATAATTAACAGAATTATTCAGATCAATTGGAAATACAATGTGTTGAGTTTTGGGAACTTAGAAAATCTTACAGGGACTTTACTGGGCCCTGAAACCTGTGATTTATCCTTGATTCCAAACGTTTATATTTCTTAGTAGCTTTTGCTTATTTATAACAATTTTTTAAAAATTAAATGAGCTCCAATCTCCTGTAATTTTCATTTCAAGCTTATCTGTTCTATGCCCGCTCCTAGTTTAGTGAAATTAGTTACATTTGGATTTACAGAAATAAATGGTAACATTAAAGCAAGATGTAGGAGATTTTCTGGAGAGTACTATGTTGGCAAGCTATTGTAAAATATAACAGCAGGCCTTATCCTCACTATTTCTGTTTCTACTGATGTTTAATTATGTACTTTCACGCTGTCAAACTCAGTAACCCCTCCAAGGCTAATTATGTCATCAGCATTCATTGGTTTTGAAAAAATATACATCTTTTTAAAAAAAAACCTCAACTCAAATGACAATATTGAATAGATGTTAAAGTTAATTGTAATTCCTAGTAGCTGCTTAATTTTTTTAAGTGCTCCTGACAGTGAGAGTCCCTCTTTAATTTGACGTGAAGAAAAGCAGTGAAAACTCAGCATTGAAATTGTTCTTTTTCAATTGGAAGAGTTCAGCCTATCTACAGATGTCACGTTGGTTTGAACCAACATGGATTGGTGAGTTGAAGCTGGAGTTGTACGTTAAGCTCTGTTTTATCTCGTATGGTGATGTAATGTGGGACTATGGTCGAGTACAAGAGTAAAGTCCCATGCTGTGTATTCTTGTCTTTCAAGTCACTGGGAATATTTTTGAGCCACAAAACTGCTAATTCAGAACACGAAACGTACATTCATAACTGTATTATCAATTACTCACATACAATGCTGCTTCAGTAATTTAAAGCAATAGCCAGGAATTTCATTGCTTCTTTGCAAATAAGTGACCAGATAATCTAAGTTATTTTTAAGTGATAAAGATTGACCCAGGACACCTCCCCTGCTCTTGAATCCACAACCTTCTAACTCAGTGACGAGGGCACTACCCCTGAGCCAAAGCTGACCCTCTGGTTCTTTGATGAAGTGTTAACTGAGAATACGAATCTTTCTAACCTCCGAAGATCCAATGGAAATGCTCCATAGCTTATAGAGATTGATGAGACATATAAAACGATGCTGTTTAAGGGTCCATTTTTACCCAGTACTGATAGTTGACACGAAGGCAGGATATACCGTAATAAGGTCACCTCTATAGACAGATCGATAAGTGTACAGGTGATATCATTCATTCTTTCTGTCTCTGTATATAAGTTTGAAGCTTGCTCTATTTGCTGTCATGTCAACATTTGGAAATAAGAATAAGACTGGTTCTCCAAGCTCGTGCAAAACAATGGACAAGGTAACAGACATTTTGAAGCTAGAAACAGTGTCAGTCTTCTCTCACTGCTTGGTGGAGAATTGCTTTTGAAAGCAGTCTGCAGTCATGAAAAGAACCTTTTTTGCGTCGTTTCTTCTGAACCTCTTGATCTTGTGTAGTTGCAGAAAAACTTTAGCACCCTACAGCTCTCTAACGTGTTATTTCTGTTTTTCTGTCTCGGAACCCATAAAACCCTTTCCCAGTTCTAGGGTCTATTTCTCCCATGAATCATAGAAATTTATGGCACAGAAGGAGGCCATTTGGCCCATTGTGTCTGTGCCAGCCGATAAAGAGCTATCAAGCCTAGTCCCACTTTCCAGCTCTTGGTCCATAGCCCTGTAGGTTACGGTATTTCAAGTGCATATCCAAGTACATTTTAAATGCGATGAGGGTTTCTGCCTCTACCACCCTTTCAGGCAGTGAGATTCAGAAATGTCCTATGATTTGCTAATAGAACATCATGAATACTGTAATAACACAAATGTTGATCAGAGTGGGAAAATTGTGAATTTGTAGCGTTGATTTAAAATAAATACGGGCTCCAAAATCACCGGGGTGGCATCCTGGGAATCTGTACTGCTGACTCCTCTCCCACCCCCCAAAGTATGTGGTTGGGGCCAAGTTCCCTGTATCACTGACAGGAACCTGTACAACTGGGAATGCATCTTGGGTGCCCTCTGGTTGGTGAAAGCTGCCTGGTCGGGGCCCCTTCACCCCAGAAACATGTCCCTTTGGCCACTTTATAAGGGAGCTGAAAATGACTTGAAATTTTCAAAATCTTCAAGCCCTGTGTAGGCCAGCGGGCAGGCCCTGTGTAGGCCAGCGGGCAGGCCCTGTGTAGGCCAGCGGGCAGGCCCTGTGTAGGCCAGCGGGCAGGCCCTGTGTAGGCCAGCGGGCAGGCCCTGTGTAGGCCAGCGGGCAGGCCCTGTGTAGGCCAGCGGGCAGGCTGGTATGCCTGCTTTTACTGGACATACTGACCCACCAGTGGATTCCCAGGCTGCGGATGAGGAAACTCCCAGGTAAGGATTCCCCCCCCCCCCACCCCGGACCCCGTGGCCTCGATATTAACCCCCTCCCAGGTACCACCCAGAAGGTCCCAAAAGACCCCATTCCAAAGCAGGACCCATGTTGGTAGGTTAAACACAGCCTGCTGGTAGTGTAAACATTACTTGCATGCACACTTTACTACAGTGCCCCAACTTCCATCGATCTATGAATTCATTCCTTCCGTGGACACTATGGAAATAATTCCAGGCTGTGCAAATTGCTGACTTTATTTATTGCAGGAACTGAGAATGAAATTTTGCCAAGAATAAGATTTTTGACTGGCCTCCTTAATGTCACAGGCTGCAAACAGCTGGAACAGGTGCAAAGCCCAGGAAATATCATCTGGAAATCCGTGGTAAACAGTGGAAGTACAGGGAACATAGCAAACCAGAGAGGGGCCCAGGACTGTGTGGAGGAAAGTTGTTACTGTGATTTTGGAGATAAAGATAGGTACATAAATCTAGATTTTCCGATTTGCATTATTTTAACACTGGTGTCAACCCATTTATTTTAAACAGGTTAATGTCAGCTTTAAAATAATGTTGCTCTCAAAATCTAGGCCATGGAATCAGTGGCTACCAATGGGAAATGCAGCAAAAGGTTTTTAATACTTTGGTCGTTTGGTTTGCTGGTTCATGAATGGTAGCTTTGAAAATAAGTGGAGTGGTTTGATTTGTTCATTTTGTGCTGGTTAGCCATTGCTGCTTTGTAGCTTTTGCTACCTGTCGAGTGAATAGAACTGCTTTTGATTGACTTTAGGACTTGAGCATGCTGCTAAAGTGCATCTGTGTGTAACTTGGTGTGTTCCTATAAGGCAACAAGGGATTGCTTTCCTGAGGTGAATTAGAGGCTGATTTCTCCACAGATCTTCAGGTCAATGAGAGGTCAGACTGGCTTCCGCCCCCCCCCCCCCACTTTGGACTCCTGAGGTTAATTGGGTATTTTATGTTGGTGGGAAATTTCTCTGAACATTGGAAATGATTGACTTTCTTTTTTAAAGTGTATTTTTTAATGTTACTCACAAATTAGGCATGTTGGACAGTGTGACACCCGGAGTGTGACAGATCTATTTCAAAACTTAGATACATCAGTTGATCAGTGATATTGCTCATGGTAAGTTGGATGCTTTGCTGTTTTATGAATACAGGAGCACTATATCATGTGCAATGTATTATTATGCGGCTAAGATGAAGCTCTTTAAGGCCATAAAGTCTAATTGCTGTTAAGTAAACATGGTCTGAGGTCAATCAGAGTTTAATTGCTCTTCAGGCTAATTTTCTTTCTTTTTTTACTTTTAAAGTGTGATTGCTAAGGTGAGTCACTGGGACCGCTGCCCTTTAGGTGCTGCCCATGTACAAATGAGTTAATGTTGTCCAATAAAGTGAGGTCAGCTCATTTAAATATTTTTCTGTTGCTCCTGGCACAACACTCAAGACAACTGGGGCAGAGACCAGTCAATGAAAGGCTGCCCGTTGTCCGTAGAGTGCCAGCAATTTCTCCAGCGGAGGGAAGGTGGTAGCAGGGAGCGAGCTGAAAAGGAGAGGGAAGCAGAAACATTTTCAGTGCCTATTCCAAACGAGCAGTGTATGAATTAAGTGCTGTTCAGGTGCTCCAGTTGCATTGTGGGGAGGCCCTCTACTTTAAAAACTTTTCACTGTCCTGGTGAACTGTACGAACGGTTTGTGCACAGGCTCCCAGCACCTTCTGCACTGGCCGGTCACATTGGGCTATGCTGAACCCATCGAGTACGTTGAGGTCTTAAACCTCTACACTTGATAATACGGAGAGTGGGCATCCAATGTGCCATTGGGCACCTGCCATCTTATTACATAGAATCTACAGCACAGAAACAGGCCATTGGCCCAACTGGTCTATGCAGTGTTTATACTCCACACCACTCTCCTCCTCCTAATTATTTCTTCCCACTCTACCCCCGTATCCCTCTATTCCCTTCTCCCTCATGTATGTGTCAAGTCTCTCCTTAAATGCCTCAATGCTATCTGCTGCAACCACTCCATGTGGCAGCGAGTTCCATATTCTCACAACTCTCTGTGTAAAGGAATTCCTCCTAAATTCTTCGTTTGATTTGTTAGTGATTATCTTGCATTTATGACCCCTTGTTCTGGATCACCCACAGTTGGAAACAGTACCTCAACATCCACCCTATCGAACCCCTTCAAAAGTTTGAAGACCTCTACCAGGTCTCCTCTTAGTCTTTTTTCCAAAGGAAAGAGCACCGGCCTGCTCAATCTTCACTGATAGTTGTGTCCTCTCAATTCTGGTAACGTTCTTGTAATTCTTTTCTGCACTTTCTTCAGTACTACAATATGCATTTTGTAATATGGAGACCAGAACTGCACACAGCATTCCAAATATGGTCTAACCAAAGTCCTATATAAATTTAACATTAACTCCCTGCTTTTGTATTCTATTCTCCTAGAAAAAAAATCCCAGTACTTTGTTGCACTCTTTATGGCCTTATCAGCTTGTGTTGCTACTTTTAGTGATTGATGCATCTGTATTCTCAGATCTCTTTGCTCCTTTACCCCAATTTGTTTCTTCCCTTTCAAGGAATAATTGGCCTCCTCATTGCTCCTACCAATATGAACCACCTCACACTTTGCTATGTTGAACATTATTTGCCATTTATCAGCCCACTCTGCAAGCCTTTTTATGTCTTCCTGTTTTTTGATGCATCCTCCACATTATTAGCCAAACTTCCCAATGTTGTATCATCTGCAAATTTTGACACCATACCTTCAATTTATGAGTCCACATCATTTATGTATATGGTGAACAACAATGGTCCTCGGACAGATTTCACTTCCTACTTTTTGCCAGTCTGAAAAACTCCCCCTAACTCCTCTCTCATTCTTTTGCAGCCATCTATCAGTCCATAATGTTACCTGACCCGTGACTCCACATGTCCTGACCTACTGACCCCACTGACACGTGTATCAGTAAAGTATTTTCCATTGCTGGGGAAGTTTCTCCTGCGTATTGCAAGTGACTGGCTTGCTTTCATTCTACTTTTTTTTAAATGGAACACATAAATTTGCACGTGTGACAGTGTGTAGGACACAAACACATGTTAGAGGGGCCGTTTTTATTACTTTTATAAAGGAGGCAACGAAAAATCTCATTGATTTTTAGCAAATGTGATGAGTTTGATTCCACATGCCTCAAAGATTATGCTACAATTACTTACAAGAAGGTGAAGAACAAGATCAGAATAATGTCTTGGGAGAGATTAATTTGGGTTTTGCATTGGCTGTGGAACAAGAGAGGCAATAGGGATAATGAGAGATCTGTGCGAGTGGAGTATAGAACATGATCAAGTGATGTACATTTGCTTTGTAGAATTTGAAAAAGCCTTCTTGGAGTGAGCTGGTTCAGATTAATGGAAGTACTAAATAATATTGGTGTTGATTGTAGAGAAAGACCCTGATAAAGGACTTGCTGTTTGTCCCATATACAAGTGTTAGGGTAGCAGATGGAGAGTCAGAACCAGGAGTGATTGGAAGAGGAGTGTGACAAGGTTGCTGCTTGTCACCTGTGTTGTGCATGTAGAAGCAATGGTAAGAGAAACACTGAATCAGGTAAAGGAAGGAGTGAAAGTCGGAGGTCAGCTATTGAAAGCTGTCAGATTTGCAGACAAAGACTTGATAACAAGCCCCATGAATGGGCTACAATTGTTGGTAGATAGCCTCAATGCTGCAGCAGTGGATTATAGAATGAAGATCAACGTGGGTAAGACCATAGTAATGAAGGTTTCAAGGAATGCAGGTGAAAGAGCGAGCATTTTGATAAATGAGGAAGTTGGATCAGGTGAGACAAATTAAATATCTGGGAATTATAAAGACTGATGATGGCAGATGTGACAAGGAGGTGAGAGCGAAGAGTACAATGGGGAAAAGTTGCATTGATAGAAGGAAGAGGACATTGACTGGATAACTGAATAGAGAACAGAAGAAAAGATTAGTGAAGAGTTTCATATAGAGTATGGTGCTGAAACATGGAAAGAGGAGGATAGGCTTCTGGAGAGGGTTTGGAGATGTGGTGTTGGAGATGCATGGAGAAAGTAAAGTGGATAGATAAGAACAGTAATGAGGTGTTGGTGAAGATGCATGAAGAATGTAATTTGATTGATACTATCAGAAAAAAGCAAATTAATGTACTATGAGAGGATGGGATGTTAAGAGGTGTTAGAAGGACTGATGGAAGGAAAGAGACCAAGAGGGAAGAAAAGAAGGATGCTTCTGGGCCACCTGAAGCATGGGAGATCATATGGAGAATTGAGGAGAGAAGCACAAGACGGGGGTCGGGGGAGGGGGGGGTTTGGAGAAGGGCGAGTTGAGCCAGAACCTGCCTTAGGCAGACGACTGATGACTACTGTGACGATGATTATACATGTGTATGTTTTTTTCCCATTCTTTTGTTCGTCACTTGTCAATAAGTTCTAGCAAGAATATAGTAGGTTTATCTCATCAACTTAATTTCACAACAAAATTGATTGAGGGGTACGATAAGCTTACAGGGTGAACGGTTGCAAGAACGTCACTTACCATTGTATGGCATGGTATGTTAGAGCCCCTCCCCACCCCAAAAGCGATATATTTTTAATTAACGAGTAGATTCTCATTCAGATACAGGCTGACAAACCAATGGTGGTGACTTCATATTGGCCTGATATTTACAGTTTGGTGAAGTACTGCTGTCAGCTTTGATCATAATGGCTGCCACAAACATTACTTGTTTTCATTGTTATAATAAGAAGTTGTTGATGTATGATTGAACAGGCTGGGGCTCTTTTCTCAGATGACCTGATAGAGGTCTTTAAGATTATGAAAGGGTTTGATAGGGTAGACGTAGAGAAGATGTTTCCACTTGCGGGGGAGACCAAGACTAGAGGCCATAAATATAAGATGGTCACTAATAAATCCAGTGGGGAATTCAGGAGAAACTTCTTCAGCCAAAGAGTGGTTTGAATGTTGAACTTGCTACCACAAGGAGTAGTTGAGGCAAATAGGATAGATGCATTTAAGGGGAAGCTTGAAAAACACATGAGGGAGAAAGAAATAGAAGGATATGCTGATAGGGTGAGATGAAGTATGGTGGGAGGAGGCTTGTGTGGAGCATAAACATCGGCATGGATCTGTTGGGCCGAATGGCCTGTTTCTGTGCAGTACATTCCATGTAATATTTAGTGGATACCTTATCTTCACAATTGATAGCGTGCTCTGAATGGAATCGGCAAGACATTGGGAAAGCAGTTCTGTGTTATGAAAAAGACACAAACCAATATGCTTTCAAAACAAAGCTTTACGTAACAAAGTAGACACTGCTTTAAAAAGGGGGTGGAGGAGAAAAACATAGTTTGCTCATCCAAGGTAAAGAATGTTAGTAAAAGGGAACTACTCTCTTCTGTTTTGTAGCTATTCTCAGGATCAAATGCTCACCAGTTAGATACAGTATCAAAATCCCTTTACACTGTCTCACAATCTGACTTAACTCCAAATATTAAAAGAACATCCTGCTCGACATGAGACTGGAAACCACTATCGGGAACATTTTTCCAGCATAGTGGTGTGCTGTGACTGAAGTTTGAAGGTCAGACTGATGGTTGAGGGTCAGACACTGACCTTTCACCTCTGGCACTTAGTTTTAAACCCAGCTCAGACTGCGTTCAAAGTTTCCTCTCTTTTGCCTGTCAGAATCCACTGTGGAATGAATTTGAGACAGTCTCAATCTGGTTCCTAGCTGGCACAAGCCCACAACACATTAATACTCCCAATTTGGCACCAGTTGCCACTAAATTACCGATCTTGTTCAGAGACTCCGTAAGAAGTCCTGGTTTGGGAAGTGGAAAAATTCATATTGATGCAGTGGACTGTGCTTTTCTGAAGTTGGGACAGAGTTAAGGGAGCAACTATACCTGACCTAGGAGTGCTTGACACTGACACTGGATGACAACAATGGAAAAAGTGTTACATTGCCTGATTTTTAATCTGCAACGTGCTGGAAAGTCTGGGGATAAGTGTGATTTTTTTGTGCGACAGTGCAAAATGGGTGATAGTGAATCGGCAGCTTGTTTTACATCTCTCCCGATTTTTTATTTCCGTTGACTCACCCGTTTTACACCATTGCACAAGCTCCCTGTCTGTGAGGACAGGATTGGGCTATGGTGTGATGGTCACTGTATTCGAATACTCTGCCAACACTCAGTCTAGGCTGATAAGTGAAGAATGATTGGCTTTTTGAGGTCCCAGGGGACTGCTGGCATTCGTAGGATTGTAACCCCAGCGTGAGTCAGCACCTTTAAGGAGGAGAAGAAAAGAAAGTCGGCCAGATATCTTATGAAGTGTCACTTACCGATGAGACTAAATGATAGCTGCTGGTCGCTGAGGGAGACGCCTGCAAGGTGAAGCCATCTTAGATGGTGGAGCTGAACTTTCCGTGACATTAGTCACATTTTTCCTTCCAGATTCAGCCCTACCAGAGAAATCTTTTCTCTAATTTCAATCCTGCAGTCAAAATGCTACTACTTCGGATAATTAGGCCTCCTACGTTGCCGTAACATTTATTTATTTTCAACACCAAGCATTCTAATTATGTGACAGACTTCCTTCCGTGTTTAAACCTACAACTTGGCAATAATTTTCCTGATGATATCTGAATGGCACTATGTTGTGTAAAGTGGGTTTGTGACAGGATATATCAGCTTGGTGACATTGTGTACTCATTAGCAGGATGCAAGTAATACCAATGTTCTGACTGCAGAAACAATGAAGGTGAACAAGCAAAGTAATACACAGGTTCCAACCTGCAGGTTCATTTAATGTATCGATGACCGACAGGTTTAGTGAAGCTCGACTCCCTTTCCTCTGGTTCTGTAAACATTCAGCTCGCACACTGTGATGCAGAAAATAATACTACAATAATAAAACTACTCAAACATTAAGAATGCTGGAATTAATATAATAAACAGTATTTTACATTAAAATAACACTATCTAATGGAAAGAAATAATGTTTTCTACAGCCACAGATAAGCAATGTTTGGTTAATGTAATGAAGCCCTGGTAACGTCAACCAGCAATTCTTTTTTCTCCTGTCCCCTCCTGAAGGCATTGACTCCTTGCTGGGCTGCAGTTCCATGGACTCTGGTCACCCTCCTGTACCTCTCCTTTAAGTGCGAGTCTTGACGGTCAGAACATTTTTTTGGCCACAGATGCATCTCTGGTGCGCTCAATTCTGTCCCATGCAATGTTCACACAAGCGCACTGCTAGAACAGTTTGCTGGATAGCAACTTGGAGCAGAAAGCTGGTTTGATTGTCCTCTCCCTCAAAAAGGTTGAGACACCAGTTGTCGAGTCCCCATATCGGTGCTCTGGCTGAGACCATCTAACTCAGCAGAGGGCCAGAGATTGAGCCCGGGACCTTCCTGATACTCAACGGTTGAACCGATTGTGTATTTTATGAGGATGGGGGGAGGAGATTGGGAGAAAACCAATATTTAAACATTTTATGAAAAACACTTCTCTAATGAATAGTTTTCAGTTGGAAACTTTGAATCTTCTTGTTTCTACATTGTTCCCTGATAAGCTACATTATTCATAATTTATTGCTCAGTTAGACTTTCAGCCGCTGTGGTACTGCATCTTTTAAGGCAGTTAAAAATGATTGCCATACTCGAGTCATAAATTCAGAGTCATGACTGTTAAGTTTTCAACACAATGCCCAGAAGGCACTGATCTTATTTAATCAAGTATGTTTGCTTTGACAGAAAGAGGCCACACTTTCTGCATATGAAGTGTAATTTAGCCAGTCAGGATTCAATATTTCCTTCTCAGCTTTATGGAAAGTTGCATTGTCTGCAAAATATTTTATACCGTAGTTGTAAATATGGAACTAGTCAGTGAGATACACCTCTGTTATGTAACACAGTGCATCTTTCCATGGAGATCTGTGTGTCTCAGGACCCTCGTCAGACCTTGTTGACCCTTCTGGTTTGCCCCTGTGTAACGGCTGCCATTCTGTCTCTTATGGGAAGTAGAGGTGAGAATGCTCTGGGTGCAATCCTTCATCTTGACAGTCAATCGACTCTTGCAATTATCAAGGCTCTCTTTACAAACCACCAATAAAATGAGGAAATGGCTTATCTCTTGTGTCCCGTCCTTGTGTGAGTGGAAGGAAAACTGGCATCTCGTGGTGTTTTTGGTTTTTTCTCTGACAGCTGGCCAGAATCACCATCACGACATGTAGTAACCCCAAAGCCAATGACAAGTCAGCCAGGTAGAAACCAGGTTATTATAAATCAGAATCCACTTCACAGAATAACAGCTAGTGGTCTCCGTTCCATGGGACAGATGGGAAGAATTAGTCGCTTCTGCACATTTTATGATTTCCACACACAATCTCTATTTGTAGCAGTGTGAATGGGACATGGAAGTCATCGTATGGAGCTGTTCATTGTTCGCCTACTCTAGCCTACACATCAACACCAGTGAATGGCATTAATAATAATTATTTGTAATCAGGAACTGGTTTGTTTCTATGTTTTTATATTGACACTTGTATTCCTGTTAAATTGAAGTCCGCCTCCAGACAATAGGTTATCCATTTTGGCCAGCTGCATACACAATAGTAGGGTTCCACCAGACTTGATATTTAATTATTCACTGCGTTTCTAAGGCAGTAATTGATGTTTTATTTACACTGGTAGCACATTAATATAATTTTTGGGGCAGTGGAAGATAATAGTGCGATTATATCATCCCTCTTTTCCCTAACGCTGGAACCAGGAAAGAGGAGCTCAGCGCATGTGTAATTAAACCAATGAACGCAGCTCTGCTTCTTGGCTGCCGATATGAAGCTGGCCTAAGAGGATTGCCAGCTCTTTTCTATCGATGGATATGTAAAAGAGGTTCAGCTGACCGGGTGAATTCTTAAACTTTTGAAGTTTCAAAATTCAACATTGTGCAGCACAGTGCGAGACTGCCTCATTCACATTTTGACAGGAGAAAAATGCTGAGTTCAACAGGGCTGTACTGCAGTTATACCGTGTGTTCCATGCAGTATGAGATACACGCACAGTGATTTTACACATTTCTGGCCTTGCTTTGCGATTTTTCATATTTTTATGTCATTACCTTTTTATTTTTGGCTTTTCTCCATGTTTGTTGAAAGCGGCTAGCTTGTTATCATGAAATTTGTAGTGTTTGCACTTTCCCTCTTGTCAAAACCAATGTTATTCAAAATTAATTTCTTGAATAATCAAGCAAAACATTGCAATTTACTCACTCTTTATTTAAATAAAGGTGTTCTCATCTTGCTCATGAGTGGGCTTAGACAGTGAGGGGGAAAAAAATATTCGATAAGGCCTATTATTGGGCGCGGGTAGCACGATTCGCTATTAACCCGCGCCCAATGGCCCTGCACTGGCAGGACGAGATTTTCGTCAGCCCTGAGGATGAGGATTCAATGCAATTTGCACTTTCCACCAGCAGGGGGATCCCCAATCTCTTAAAGGCAGGCAGTCTCTTAAAATCTCTTAAAGGTAGCTGGTACCTGTTACTTGCCAAAAATAACAGTCTGCTGTCTGTATAGAGTCTGAACGGAGATCAGACCTCGCACTCGTAAAACACAGATGCAGGTCCCGTCCCTCTGTTTACAAACTGATGAGTTATGTTAAAACATTGACTAAAGGTTGTGCACTAATCCCATATCCTCCAATCTGCATGCCAGACCTCACCAATCTGTCGATCTGAGTTTGTACCAGGCCTGCGAGAGTGTGTGCACCAAGGTTCTCAGATGATGAACTAGAGGCCTTGGTGCAAGAGGTGGACACAAGGAGGGACATCCTATATCCACGGTGGGGTGGGGGGGGGGTTGGTGGGGAGGTGGCAAGAGGTCCTCCAGACACATGTCTAGAAGGCAGTGGGGGACGAAGTCAATGCCAGTGCAGGAAGAAGTTCAGTGCATTGACATGAGTGGTCAAGGTGAATGGAGGTCAACTGTCAAGTGGCGTCTCATACCAACTGCACCACTAGCCGCGTCCACTGCTCCACACACTACACCCCCCATCACCCACATATCAACAAACTCTTTCCATCAGTACTCAACTCTGCCAATCTGATGCTTCCTCTCACCCTTTCACATTACCACTGTGCAAGCTGCCCACCCACAACTCACAGGCCACACACACTGGCAGCTATTCAACCATGGCAGGCACATCACCCAGACACATGTCCCGCTTTCTTGCAGGAGAGGGTGGTGCATATCAGGAGGCAGCAAGTGGCACTGGCATTTAGCCCCTCGAACCTGTTCCGCCATTCAATGAGATCATGGTGGACCTGTGACCTAACTCCATATACCCGCCTTAGCCCCATATCCCTTAATACCCTTGGTTTACAGAAATCTATCAATCTCAGATTTAGCATCAACTGCCGTTTATAGAAGAGTGTTCCAAACTTCTCCCACCATTTGCGTGTAGCAGCGATTCCTAATTTCACTCCTGCACGTCCTGGCTCTAGTCCTAGTATTCAAGTATACGAGACCTCCAAAAACAGTTGTAAATATATTGGCAGCCAGAAGCAATAATCCAGCCACTAACCTGTAAATCCTGCATGGTCCCTTTAAATAGCGGTGGGGGTCCTCCAGGCACTCTAAGACACGTTCAGATGGTCGTGGTTCAGACTGAGTTGAGCATTAAGTTCCAAAATGGTGTCTATCACTTTAAATCAGCTTTGCACACTTATTGAATCAATTTTCTCCTTACTTACATGCAGCCGGCGTTTGGTATTTGAGCATGCACTAATACTTATACCGCACGTCGCGCTGGATACGTGCGTGCGCAGCCAAGACACCATCTTGGCACTTTGGGAGGCCGCGTAGCACTGAAACAGTGGTCGCTACACGGCCCACTTTCCAGCTCTGAGTGTCAGTTAGCTACACAAGGGGGAGAGGGAATCGCAGCAAACTTCAATCGTGTCTTCACCTGATGTCCATATATGTGTAATGTTCAACGGGGATTACCAAATAGCAACTGGTAGCAGAGACCCTGGCTGATTTTTGTCCTTCCACCCCCCCCCCATTTAAGCATCAGGACAGTGAGCTACTCGTATCCTGTTTTTCCTTGACCGATATAAGCTAACTGGGTACAGGGTGAGGATCAAACCCAGGATCCTACTGGTCTGTATGGGTCAGTGTCACCCCACTTTTAAAAATTTTAAAAATTCATTCATGGGATGTGGGTGTCGCTGGCTAGGCCAGCATTTATTGCCCATCCTTAATTGCCCTTGAGAAGGTGGTGGTGAGCCGCCTTCTTGAACCGCTGCAGTCCGGGTGGTGAAGGTTCTCCCACAGTGCTGTTAGGTAGGGAGTTCCAGGATTTTGTCCCAGCGACGATGAAGGGACGGCGATATATTTCCAAGTCAGAATGGTGTGTGACTTGGAGGGGTACCACACGGTATGTTTATCCACCGTCCCTCTGGAGGGCCTCACTTGACACTCTGTGCAGATGTCAACAAGTTCATGAGACATCTGTCGTCATCACAAGTTATCTCCAGTTACCCGCTTATGTTATGTTCCTGATGGAAAGTGATAAACTGCCCCCTTTCACAGGACAGCAATTCTGGCAGTGACAACAGTGCAAGAGTAAATACCATACAGTTGTTTTAAATTTAAAAAAAAATCTTTGTTTAAAAATAGACCGAGTGGAGATAGACTCCTGCACCTTGGCAGGTCCACTGTTTTGGCTGAGTTGTCGTTTCTGGCGGCTACAGCTATGTGCTCTTGCAACCTGACACCGTTTCCCTGCCAATATACTGAACAAGGACAAACATATATTCATTCAGTCTCGATGTGAAAAGCATGGGATTCAACCAACTGATGGCGCACTACCCTCACACGCAGTTAAAATTGAACTTATTTTTGTTAGGTAAGGGTATTAAGGGATATGGAACAAAGGCGGTTAAATGGAGTTGAGGTACAGACCAGCCATGATCTAATTGAATGGCAGAACAGGCTCGAGGGGCTGAATGGCCTACTCCTGTTCCTACGCATTGAAATAGAAAAGGAAATAAAGTGCTCTCGGGATGGATGGGCTTTCATATTTACCACACATTTAAGAGGGTAACAATTCTGTGGTGGCCACCATTGTTGACGGGTGCATAACTGCAAAATTCCTTCCCATTTGAATTGTTTGCACTTATTTCCTGCTCTGTGGAACTCTGTTAACATCAATTTTCTTTAATGGAATGGAAGTGAGTCTCAGACAAAGAATTCCCTTGTCACATCTGCTCCATTGGAAAATAATTGGGGCTGAGCTTTTGTTAGGTAAAGTTCAAGACAGGTCTTTTAGCTGCATTAAGTCTCATTTTCTGGTTTAGTGCCACATGCGTTTGGAACTCCAAATTCTTTAGCACAAAGTACAAAATTAACAGTAAAACAATGACATTATTATCCAGGTTGCCATACTGTAGAGTAGAGAGTATTCTATCTCATTGGTTCATTACTACATTGGCGCCTTATATAATATTGCAAAAATTGTCCCAACTCTTTCAGAATTGTGATTAATCGGACACATAATGGCAGCATTAGGATTCCAGAAGGGGAAATCTTCCACAATATTTATGCAGCTAGCATTGTCACATCGAGTCTACAGCACAGAAACAGGCCATTCGGCCCAACTGGTCTATGTCGGCGTTTGTGCTCCACGCGAGCCTCCTCCCTCCCTACTTCATTCCTATCAGCATATCCTTCTATTCCTTTTTCCCTTATGCATTTATCTAGTTTTCCCCTTAAATGCATCTATGCTATTTGCCTCAACTACTCCTTGTGGTAGCATGTTCCACATTCTTAACACTCTTCGGGTAAAGAAGTTTCTCCTGAATTCTCTATTAGATTTATTAGTGACTATCTTATATTGATGACCTCTAGTTTTGGACTCTCCCACACGTGGAAACATTTTCTCCATGTCTACCCTGTCAAAACTTTCATTATCAAAAGACCTCTATCAGGTCACCCCTCAGTCTTTTTTCTAGAGAAAAGAGCCCCTGCATGTTCAGCCTTTCCTGATAAGTATATCCTCTCAGTTCTGGTATCATCCTTGTGAATATTTTTTGCACCTTCTCCAATGCCTCCATATCCTTTTTGTAACATGGAGACCAGAACTGTATACAGTACTCCAAGTGCGTTCTAACCAAGGTTCTATACAAGTTTAACATAACTTCTTTGCTTTTCAATTCTATCCCTCTAGAAATGAACTCCAGTGCTTGGTTTGCCTTTTTTATGACCTTATTAACCTGCGTTGCTACTTTTAGTGATTTGTGTATCTGTACCCTGAGATCTCTCTGCTCCTCTACCCTATTTAGACTCATATTATCCAAACAATATGTGGCCTCCTCATTCTTCCCAACAATAGGTCCTTCTGGTTAAAGAAAGAAGAGTTTAGGAAAGAGCAGAGGCTGGCTGGCATGGTAGCAGAGTGCATTGGAGCTCCAGTATATTGCAGCAGGAAGCGGTATCACACGAGTTAGTTTGTGCGATTTCCCCTTCTTCTGAGTTACCCTGTCGTGAGGAGGTGCTGAGCAGAGACCAGACAACTTCATCTTGGGGAGGGAGAGTGACTCAGGGATACTCTTGTGTACTTCCTAGTGGCTAACATATGAGGAGCCCTGGAGCAAGTTGTGGAGCTAGCCTCTCAGCTATAGATGGTGCGTGATATGGGGTACCGTAGAAAGTGGAGGAGGATTAAAAAGAGGCACGGGGAGGAGTAAACGATGCATAAAGTCAATGTAGGCCAAAACATTGTGGCTGCAAACAACGAGTGGCCTTTGATTGAAACAGGACGACACACAATAACATAGCACAGATTAGTCTGGGCATGAGATTGTGATTATTCTGTGTACCTTGAGGGTGCCTCCTAACAAACCACAACATTCAACAAGAAGCTTCAAAGACTCCGCTTGGCCCACAGTTTTTTTTTAGCAAGTTACGACATGTCTTGTGCCAAAGGAGAAAAGAGGTCATTAAGATAGATGAAAGTGTTCAACTATGCTCAGATGGTTAGAAGCCTTGGATTGTGAAATCAAATGGCATCAACTGGCTGGAAGGTTTCCAGGTGTCCTGCCTGGGACAGATCCTTTGAAAATGGAAGAAAAACGAAACCTTGAAGTAGCAGATTTAACAGCATCGCAAAGACTGCTTAACATGTCTATATTTTTGAAAACTGAATGTTGGAGATGGTGAGGAGCTGTCCAAAAAACATTGCTACCAAAATACCAAAGATCATAGCTGGTAAGAGGGTGAACAAGAAGATACCTGTTATGGCTAAAGCATTAAGCTGCTTATTCTGGATGTTAAATAATCAGTAAGATTGGTTTAGGACTTGGCAGGATTGAAATTAGCTACTGTAAAGACCATTTTTGGACAAACACCAATAATTAATGAATAATAATTTGAGAGTGGAAATTACTGAATCTATTCCAGCACCAGGCCAAATCCTATACATTGAAGTGTACATTAATATTCACAATGCTAATATAGTAATTATAAACCATTCAACATATGATACACACAGCCACCTCTGAAGTTGATTTTAAGAAAAGTTGCAATGGTAATTAGTCAGTATTGCTAACTCTCTCCTAAAAGAGCACCCATTTTCTTTGAAGCATAAGAGCAAGTGAAAACATCTCCCAAATAGAAGGCTGCAAATAAACTTTACACGTTATATTTCTGCAGCACAATCTAAGAGTTCTAAATGAATTTTTAGAGCCCATATTTGTTTTTTTGCATTCATTTCATTTTACTTTTTGTGTCACTTTCATTCGCTTTTCTTCATCTTTCCGTTTTGTTTGATTCATTTTCTTCTGCCCACCTCCAATTTTTAGTTTGCTTTCTGCCTGTTTTTCTCTTTTTGGACTGGTCTTTTTAAGGCTTAGTCGGAAAAAAAAATGTTTCCTCTTTTTGATTTGGGAGAAAATTTTCCTCTGATTGCTGTGTGTAATGAAAGTGGGACAATTTCTTATGTTTGCCTTTTCTACGGAAATGTTGAGCGTTCTAACAGAACAGGTTGACGATGTCGTTAGATATAACAATCAGAGGAAATCATTCCCCTGTGTTTACCAGGTTATCAACACACAGTGACAATCTTCACCACTTGTATAACTTATTTTCTCACACCACCATGTGTATGTAATTATTGGCAACGCACAAAATTAAGCCGTTTCAGTGCTTGATTAATGCTTCTCAGATATTAAGTTAGCTTAGCATTTGCATCTCTGTAGGATTTCCTATATTTTATAACAGCCTCAGCCTATGTGCTGATGAGGCAGTAAAAGTAGGAAATCCCATCAGTCTACAAAGTTTTGCCGTCCGATTTTGATTGCCATTTTGCACAATGGCTTCCATTTGGATGACCAACGTTTAAAATGGCTGCTGAGATATGTATTCCATGAGATTTGGGTGGTGTGGTAGAGAAGGGAGGGAGAAACAAAACTAAAATTAATTGGCTTTGTGCTGCCTGGATTCCAGGCACCATTTCTCCTCAAATCACCTGTAAAATGATGTTCTGATACTACATAGAATTACATTGAATTTACAGCAAAGACACAGGCCATTTGGCCCAACTGGACTGTGCTGGTGTTTATGCTCCACACGAGCCTCCACCCACCCTACTTCATCTAACCCTATCTGCATATCCTTCCATTCCTTTTCCC
The DNA here is from genome assembly GCF_035084215.1 of Heptranchias perlo. Classification (NCBI taxonomy): domain Eukaryota; kingdom Metazoa; phylum Chordata; class Chondrichthyes; order Hexanchiformes; family Hexanchidae; genus Heptranchias; species Heptranchias perlo. Next base: position 77,167,942 of record NC_090332.1, read on the forward strand.
CCCATGTACTTATCTAGCTTCTCCTTAAAGACATCTGTGCTATATATTGACATCTCCTACCTGTGTGCCTGAATATTGGGGCTGCAGGATATTCATGGGACCTATAAGCTGCAAAAAGAGAACAAGCAAGGCAGGAAAAACGGGGTAGGGGTTTAAAAAAAAACACGTGGTAGTACAGAACACTGGAGCTCACTGTGCCACTGTGTGCCAATCCATGCGTTTGTAAACAATTTTACAACACCAAGTTATAGTCCACCAATTTTATTTTAAATTCACAAGCTTTCGGAGGCTTCCTCCTTCCTCAGGTGAACGATGTGGAAATGAAATCCTCGAAATGAAATCGCATTTATAATTCACAGAACAATGCTTGGTGATTACAGACAGTTTTTTCAACTGCCCGTTGCCAAGGCAATCAGTGTGCAGACAGACAGGTGTTACCTGCAAGGTCTCCGAATATACAAATCACCAAAAAAAAACAACAAACAAAAAAAAACAGAGATAGAGAGGTAGAAACATAGAAAAGACAGCAACTGACCCGTTATATTAAAAACAGATAACATTTGTTCGCTGGTGGGGTAACGTGTAGCGTGACATGAACCCAAGATCCCGGTTGAGGCCGTCCTCATGGGTGCGGAACTTGGCTATCAATTTCTGCTCGACGATTTTGCGTTGTCGTGTGTCTCGAAGGCCGCCTTGGAGTACGCTTACCCGAAGGTCGGTGGATGAATGTCCATGACTGCTGAAGTGTTCCCCGACTGGGAGGGAACCCTCCTGTCTGACGATTGTTGCGCGGTGTCCGTTCATCCGTTGTCGCAGCGTCTGCATGGTCTCGCCAATGTACCATGCTCCGGGGCATCCTTTCCTGCAACGTATGAGGTAGACAACGTTGGCCGAGTCACAGGAGTATGAACCATGCACCTGGTGGGTGGTGTCCTCTCGTGTGATGGTGGTATCTGTGTCGATGATCTGGCATGTCTTGCAGAGGTTACCGTGGCAGGGTTGTGTGGTGTCGTGGACGCTGTTCTCTTGAAAGCTAGTTAATTTGCTGCGAATGATGGTCTGTTTGAGGTTGGATGGCTGTTTAAAGGCGAGTAGTGGAGGTCTGGGGATGGCCATAGCGAGGTGTTCGTCGTCATGGATGACATGTTGAAGGCTGCGGAGAACATGGCGTAGTTTCTCCGCTCCGGGGAAGTACTGGACGACAAAGGGTACTCTGTTGGTTGCGTCCCATGTTAGTCTCCTGAGGAGGTCTATGCGATTTTTTGCTGTGGCCCGTCGGAACTGTCGATCGATGAGTCGAGCGTCATATCCCGTTCTTACTAGGGCGTCTTTCAGCGTCTGTAGGTGTCCATCGCGTTCCTCCTCGTCTGAGCAGACCCTGTGTATTCGCAGGGCCTGTCCATAGGGGATGGCCTCTTTGACGTGGTTAGGGTGGAAGCTGGAAAAGTGGAGCATCGTGAGGTTGTCCGTGGGCTTGCGGTAGAGTGAGGTGCTGAGGTGCCCGTCTTTGATGGAGATTCGTGTGTCCAAGAAAGAAACTGATTCTGAGGAGTAGTCCATGGTGAGCTTGATGGTGGGATGGAACTTGTTGATGTTATCGTGTAGTCTCCTTAGTGATTCCTTGCTGTGGGTCCATAGAAAGAAAATATCGTCGATGTATCTGGTGTATAGTGTTGGTTGGAGGTCTTGTGCAGTGAAGAAGTCCTGCTCGAACTTGTGCATGAAAATGTTGGCGTATTGGGGTGCGAATTTGGTCCCCATGGCTGTTCCGTGTGTTTGGGTAAAGAACTGGTTATCAAAGGTGAAGACATTGTGATCCAGGATGAAGCGGATGAGTTGTAGGATGGCGTCCGGAGATTGGCTGTTGTTGGTGTTGAGTATTGATGCTGTCGCAGCGATGCCGTCATCGTGGGGGATACTGGTGTATAGTGCCAATCCATGCGTTGGCATTTGTTGTTCCCTGCACATTTAATACCTGCTCTCAACCCGTACAGCTATGAGGAGGCATTGAGAAAATACTAGATTCTTTCCCAATATAAAGATTCAATATCAGAGGGGTAGGTGATCATCAAGGACTCCTCTGCCTCTAGCTAAAAAGCAACATTGATGGAGACTTTAGCTTCAATTTTAACCCTACATCGGGCAGGAAAGGGTCAGGGGAGGATTTAAAATCTTGAAATTGGCAATCCCGCCTTCAACTCTCCTGGTTGACCTCCCACCTTGAACCCTCAGAAAACTTGAGCTCATCCAGAACTCTGATGCCCGTATCCTAACTCACACCAAGTCCTGTTCACCCATCACCCATGTGCTCGCTGACCTACCTTGGCTCCCGGTCCAGCAACGCTGGGATTTTCAAATTCCTCTATGGCCTCGTCCTTCCCTATCTCTGAACCTCCTCCAGCCCTACAACCCTCCCAGATCTTTGCACTCCTCCAATTCTGCCCTCTTGTGCGTCGCCGATTTTCATCGCTCCACCATTGGCGGCTTCAGCTGCCTAGGCCCTAAACTCCAGAATTCTCTCCCTAAACCTCTCCGTCTCTCCACCCCTCTCTCCTCCTTTGAGTCGCTCCTTAAAACCCACTTTTTTAACCAAGGTTTTAGTCAGCTGTCTTAATATCTCCTTATGTGGCTTGGTGTCAAATTTTATTTGATAATCGCTCCTGTGAAGCGCCTTGGGACGTTTTACTAAGATACAGCACTATATAAATGCAAGTTGTTGTTCCCAGCTGCCATAATATTACCGGTTGCGATTTTGGCCATCAATGGGGCTAATCAAGTTTGATCAAAAAATACTGGGTTTATCCATCCCATATAGCTCCTTGAAAGTGGAGTCACAGGTGGATAGGGTGGTGAAGAAGGCATTCGGCATGCTTGGTTTCATTGGTCAGAACATTGAATACAGGAGTTGGGATGTCTTGTTGAAGTTGTACAAGACATTAGTAAGGCCACACTTGGAATACTGTGTACAGTTCTGGTCACCCTATTATAGAAAGGATATTATTAAACTAGAAAGAGTGCAGAAAAGATTTACTAGGATGCTACCGGGACTTGATGGTTTGACTTATAGGGAGAGGTTGGATAGGCTGAGACTTTTTTCCCTGGAGAGTAGGAGGTTAAGGGGTGATCTTATAGAAGTCTATAAAATAATGAGGGGCATAGATAAGGTCGATAGTCAAAATCTTTTCCCAAAGGTAGGGGAGTCTATAACGAGGGGGCATAGATTTAAGGTGAGAGGGGAGAGATACAAAAGGGTCCAGAGGGGCAATTTTTTCACTCAAAGGGTGGTGAGTGTCTGGAACGAGCTGCCAGAGGCAGTAGTAGAGGCGGGTACAATTTTGTCTTTTAAAAAGCATTTGGACAGTTACATGGGTAAGATGGGTATAGAGGGATATGGGCCAAGTGCAGGCAATTGGGACTAGCTTAGTGGTATAAACTGGGTGACATGGACATGTTGGGCCGAAGGGCCTGTTTCCATGTTGTAACTTCTATGATTCTATGATTCTATAAGACTGACTGTGCTCCTAGCGCATTCTGGACTGAAATGCTGACCTAGCAACAAATGGAGTAACCATCTGTTTCTTCTGTTTCAATGTAAGGCACCCGAGATCCAAATACGATTCAGCACTATGAACAAGGATGCAAACCCCGTTCAGAATAAATCACTAATAATAAAAACTGAAAATGCTAGAAACACTCAGCACGTCAGGCAGCATCTGTGGAGAGAGAAACAGAGCTAACATTTCAGGTCGATGACCTTTCATCAGAACTGGAAGATGTTAGAGATGAACAGCTTTTAAGCAAGTACGGAGCCAGGGGAAAGAGGGGGAGGAAAGAACAAAGGGGAAGGTCTGTGATGGGGTGGAGGGCAGGAGAGATTAAATGACAAAAGGGATGATGGTGCAAGGCCAGAGGGAGTGGTAATGGGACAAGTAAAGAAACAAAAGATGGGTCCAGACAAGGTGTAAATGGTTACAGCAGAATAGCAGAGGGGGAGGGAAGCTGGAAAATCTGGCCATGAGACGACTTCTCCCGTGACCCGGGAACATGGTGGAGAAAGGTGGGTAGACCCAGGGGTGCTGATCACCCCGCTGGTCATGTACCGATAGGGGATTCCCACCCCAAGCACCAGCCCACACCGCCTCCACTCCCAGTGGCTCTGGTGCAGCCATCCTTCATTACCAGCACCGGCTGATTGAGAGAAATTGAGAGCAGTGGTTAAGATCTAAAGTTGGTAAACTCAATGTTAAGCCTGTAATGCATCTAATTGAAAGATGAGGTGTTGTCCCTCGAGCTTGCGTTGAGATTCATTGGAACAATATAGGAGGCCGAGATCAGAGTGGGAGTGGGGCAGAGAATTAAAGTGGCAAGCGACCGGAAGTTCAGGTTCACACTTGTGGATTGAGCGGAGGTGTTCCGCAAAGCGATCATTCAATCTGCGTTTGGTCTCCCCAATGTAGAGGAGACCGACTCATGAACAACGAATAATATACTAAATTGGAAAAAGTACAAGTAAATCGCTATTTCACCTGGAAGGATTGTTTGGGGCCCTGGACGGTGGGAAGGGAGGGGTTGAAAGAGCAGGTGTTGCATTTCCAGCGCTCGCACAAGAAGGTGTTGAGGGTGATGGAAGAGCGGATCAGGGTGTCACAGAATGCTGAAAGTGGAGGGGAAGATGTGTTTGGAGGTGGCGGAAATGGCAGAGGATGATACATTGAATGTGGAGGCTGGTGCGGTAGAAGGTGAGGATAAGAGGGACCCTTATCATGGTTATGGGGGGAAGGGGAAGGGGTGAGGGCGGGCGGGAAATGGGACCGGCACAGTCGAGGGCCCTGTCAACCACAGTGGAGGGGAAACCTTGGCTGAGGAAAAAGGAAGACATTTCAGAAGCACTGGTGCGGAAGGTGGCATCGTCAGGACAGAAGCGACAGAAACAGAGAAACTGGGAGAATGAGTCGAGTCCTTACAGGATGGGGGAATAAATCACTAACCTGTTGCCTTACAATGCTAATCTGAATCAGAGAAATGTGTTTAGAACTTGCACATGGTCTATGTATTAGCCTTTCCCATCTAAATATTTTCTGAGCTTCAGTTGAGATACATTATTTACCAAGTCTCATTTTTGTATTCTTGCACCCCTGTGTTGAGTGTACACAAGAAAAAAGAATGTTTAAAAAGGAATTATGTTCTCAATATGATTTGCAGTTTCTAAAATCACACCACTATCAACTTGTGGAAACAAGTCACAAATTGAGAGGCACTGTGTATTTCAAGCTATCCTTCGTGACTCCACTGAAAGCACTATCCCAAGCTCTGCTTTCAGTCATGCCTGCATTATTGGTGTGCTCTGTGCCTCTCATTCAGCGCTGTACTGTCTGGAACAAATAACCCCGAGAAGCAAAGGTCGATTTTCCCTCTGACCTGCCATATCTGATTTGTACAAGAGTTAAGAATTAGGAGGAGTTTATATCTTAATGTAAATAATTTATATTTTAATATTTTATGTTACTAACATTTTAATTTGCTGCTACTTGTGCTATTTGTTGTTTGGTCAATCGTCCTTTTGCTCTTTCTGTCTGTCATTTTCTTCCATTTTTCTTCTTTTTGTTTTTTTTTCCCATTATTTCCTCCCCACCTGTTGAAAGCACTGATTCATGTTGAGGTGTGGTTCGAGCAGGCTTTTAGCTTCCTTGCTCAAATGGTTATTTTTTTTTATATATGCATGACCCTGTGTGAGCAGGCTATTTAATCGTGACTACCGTTATTGCTGAGCTCAATCCTATCCTCTCACACACTTAAGAGAGAAACCATTTCCTCTGGTGGGAGAGTCCAGAACAAGGGGGCATAACCTTAAAATTAGAGCTAGGCCGCTCAGGGGTGATGTCAGGAAGCATTTCTTCACACACAGGGTAATGGAAATCTGGAACTCTCTTGCCCCAAAAAGCTTTTGAGGTTAGGGGGGGTCAATTGAAAATTTCAAAACTGAGATTGATAGATTTTTGTTAGGAAGGGTATTAAGGGTTATGGAACCAAGGCGGGTAAATGGAGTTAAGATACAGATCAACCATGATCTAATTGAATGGCGGAACAGGCTGGAGGGGCTGAATGGCCTACTCCTGTTCCTGTGATTTCCAGCAGGGGCCACTGATCGTGATCAGAAATGAGAACGCTGGTTGATTTTATTTCTCTCTGTTTCCTCCATATTCCAGGTGCATAGAAGCCAACTGTAGCTTCCACACCATCATCCCAGCTGAGATCAATCAACTCTGCACGAACCAGTAGTTTCTGTTATTCCTTAAATAAATCTTATCGATTCAAGCTGATTTTTTTTTTCTACATCAATGAGTAATGATTCGCAAGGATAGAAATTTCTGACTGGGTCAGCTGGCATTATAAGGGATGCCTGACTCCAAGTGTTTCCATAACAACGCTCTGAGGTAGTCGGACTTCTTTTGTATCCGCACAGTACAATGAGTCATCAATCATTTCTATCTTGCATTGTAGGCAATTTTTAATCTGCTGGAACAAACGATGCAAAGATCATTGCCAGAGATCTCCAGATTTGTAGAAGTTGCCTATATATTACATAGAATGTACAGCACAGTAACAGGCCCAACAGGTCCATGCTGGTGTTTATGCTCCAGACGAGCCTCCTCCCTCCCTTCTTCATGAGGAGGATGCAAAGAGGCTTCAGGGTGATTTAGACAAGTTGAGTGAGTGGGCAAATACACTTTGTTACAATGTTACCCACTTTGGAAGGAAAAACAGAAAGGCAGAGTATTATTTAAATGGTGATAGATTGGGAAATGTTGATGTACAAAGGGACCTGGGTGTCCTTGTACACCAGTCACTGAAAGCAAACGTGCAGGTGCAGCAAGCAGTTAGGAAGGCAAATGGTATGTTGGCCTTCATTGCAAGAGATTTGAGTACAGGAGCAAGGATGTCTTACTGCAGTTATACAGGGCCTTCGTGAAACCACACCTGGAGTATTGTGTGCAGTTTTGGTCTCCTTACCTAAGAAAGGATATACTTGCCATAGAGGGAGTGCAGCGAAGGTTCACCAGACTGATTCCTGGGATGGCAGGACTGTCATATGAGGAGAGATTGGGTCGACTCGGCCTGTATTCACTCAAGTTTAGAAGAATGAGAGGGGATCTCATTGAAACATATAAAATTCTGATAGGGCTAGACAGACTGGATGCAGGGAGGATGTTTCCCCTGGCTGGGGGATCCAGAACGAGGGGTCACAGTCTCAGGATATTGAGTAGGACATTCAGGACTGAGATGAGGAGAAATTTCTTCACTCAGAGGGTGGTGAACCTGTGGGGGAGAGGGTGACATTGACTGTTGCAGGGGGCGGTGACAGTGACTGTTGCGGGGGGCGGTGACAGTGACTGTAGTGGGGGGGGGGGTGACATTGACTGTTGTGGGGGGGGGTGGTGGACAGTGACTGTGGGGGGTGCTGGTCAGTGACTGTGGCAGGTGGGGGTGGCACAGACTGTTGCGGGGGGGTGACAATGACTGTGTGGGGGGGGGTGACATTGACTGTTGCGGGGGGGGGGTGACATTGACTGTTGTGGGGGGGGGTGACAGTGACAGTTGCGTGGGGGTGACATTGACTGTTGCGGGGGGGGTGACATTGACTGTTGCGGGGGGGTGACATTGACTGTTGCGGGGGGGTGACATTGACTGTTGCGGGGGGTGACATTGACTGTTGCGGGGGGGTGACATTGACTGTTGCGGGGGGGGTGACATTGACTGTTGCGGGGGGGGGGGGTGACAGTGACTGTGCGGGGGGGGGGGGTGACAGTGACTGTGCAGGGCGGGGGGGTGACAGTGACTGTTGGGGGGGGTGGGTGGTCTGTGACTGTGCGCGGGGGGGGGGGTGGACAGTGACTGTGGGCGGGGGGGGTGACAGTGACTGTGGGCGGGGGGGTGACAGTGACTGTTGGGGGGGGTGGGTGGTCTGTGACTGTGCGCGGGGGGGGGGGGTGGACAGTGACTGTGGGCGGGGGGGTGACAATGACTGTGCGGGGGGGGGGTGGACAGTGACTGTGCGGGGGGGGTGGGGTGGACAGTGACTGTGCGGGGGGGGGGGTGGACAGTGACTGTGCGGGGGGGGTGGGGTGGACAGTGACTGTGCGGGGGGGGGGGGTGGACAGTGACTGTGCGGGGGGGGGGGGTGGACAGTGACTGTGCGGGGGGGGGGGTGGACAGTGACTGTGCGGGGGAGGGGGGTGGACAGTGACTGTGCGGGGGGGGGGGGGTGGACAGTGACTGTGCGGGGGGGGGGTGTGACAGTGACTGTGGGGGGGGGGGTGGACAGTGACTGTGCGGGGGGGGGGTGGACAGTGACTGTGCGGGGGGGGTGGGGACAGTGACTGTGCGGGGGGGGGTGGGGTGGACAGTGACTGTGCGGGGGGGGGTGTGACAGTGACTGTGCGGGGGAGGGGGGGTGGACAGTGACTGTGGGGGGGGGGGTGTGACAGTGACTGTGCGGGGGGGGGGTGTGACAGTGACTGTGCGGGGGGGGGTGTGACAGTGACTGTGCGGGGGGGGGGTGTGACAGTGACTGTGCGGGGGAGGGGGGGTGGACAGTGACTGTGCGGGGGAGGGGGGGTGGACAGTGACTGTGGGGGTGGGTGGGGACAGTGACTGTGGGGGGGGTGGTGGACAGTGACTGTGCGGGGGTGGGGGGGGACAGTGACTGTGCGGGGGTGGGGGGGGACAGTGACTGTGGTGGGGTGGGGGGGGACAGTGACTGTGCGGGGGTGGGGGGGGACAGTGACTGTGGGGGGGGGGGGTGGACAGTGACTGTGGGGGGGGGGTGGGGACAGTGACTGTGCGGGGGAGGGGGGGGTGGACAGTGACTGTGCGGGTGGGGGGGGTGGACAGTGACTGTGCGTGGGGGGGGGGGGGTGGACAGTGACTGTGCGGGGGAGGGGGGGTGGACAGTGACTGTGCGGGGGGGGTGGGGGGTGGACAGTGACTGTGCGGGGGGGGGGGTGGACAGTGACTGTGCGGGGGGGGTGGGGGGTGGACAGTGACTGTGCGGGGGGGGGGGGTGGACAGTGACTGTGCGGGGGGGGGGTGGACAGTGACTGTGCGGGGGGGGGGGGTGGACAGTGACTGTGCGGGGGGGGGGGGGGGGGTGGACAGTGACTGTGCGGGGGGGGGGGGGGGTGGACAGTGACTGTGCGGGGGGGGTGGGGACAGTGACTGTGCGGGGGGGGTGGGGGGTGGACAGTGACTGTGCGGGGGGGGGGGGGGTGGACAGTGACTGTGCGGGGGAGGGGGGGGTGGACAGTGACTGTGCGGGGGAGGGGGGGGTGGACAGTGACTGTGCGGGGGGGGGTGGGGACAGTGACTGTGCGGGAGGGGGGGGTGGACAGTGACTGTGCGGGGGAGGGGGGGGTGGACAGTGACTGTGCGGGGGGGGTGGGGACAGTGACTGTGCGGGGGGGGTGGGGACAGTGACTGTGCGGGAGGGGGGGGTGGACAGTGACTGTGCGGGGGAGGGGGGGGTGGACAGTGACTGTGCGGGGGGGGTGGGGACAGTGACTGTGCGGGGGGGGTGGGGACAGTGACTGTGGGGGGGGGGTGGGGACAGTGACTGTGCGGGGGAGGGGGGGTGGACAGTGACTGTGCGGGGGAGGGGGGGTGGACAGTGACTGTGCGGGGGGGGGGGTGGACAGTGACTGTGCGGGGGGGGTGGGGACAGTGACTGTGCGGGGGGGGTGGGGACAGTGACTGTGCGGGGGAGGGGGGTGGACAGTGACTGTGCGGGGGGGGTGGGGACAGTGACTGTGCGGGGGGGGGTGGGGACAGTGACTGTGCGGGGGGGGGGTGGGGACAGTGACTGTGCGGGGGGGGGTGGGGACAGTGACTGTGCGGGGGAGGGGGGGTGGACAGTGACTGTGCGGGGGGGGGGTGGACAGTGACTGTGCGGGGGGGGTGGGGACAGTGACTGTGCGGGGGGGGTGGGGACAGTGACTGTGCGGGGGGGGGTGGGGACAGTGACTGTGCGGGGGGGGGTGGGGACAGTGACTGTGCGGGGGGGGTGGGGACAGTGACTGTGCGGGGGAGGGGGGGTGGACAGTGACTGTGCGGGGGGGGGGGTGGACAGTGACTGTGCGGGGGGGGGGGTGGACAGTGACTGTGCGGGGAGGGTGGGGACAGTGACTGTGCGGGGGGGGGGGTGGACAGTGACTGTGCGGGGGAGGGGGGTGGACAGTGACTGTGCGGGGGGGGTGGGGCGGGGGGGGGGGGTGGACAGTGACTGTGCGGGGGGGGGGGTGGACAGTGACTGTGCGGGGGGGGTGGGGACAGTGACTGTGCGGGGGGGGGTGGGGTGGACAGTGACTGTGCGGGGGGGGGGGGTGGACAGTGACTGTGCGGGGGGGGGGGTGGACAGTGACTGTGCGGGGGGGGGTGGGGACAGTGACTGTGCGGGGGGGGGGGTGGACAGTGACTGTGCGGGGGGGGGGGGGTGGACAGTGACTGTGCGGGGGGGGGGTGGACAGTGACTGTGCGGGGGGGGGGTGGACAATGACTGTGCGGGGGGGGGTGGGGACAGTGACTGTGCGGGGGGGGGGGGTGGGGACAGTGACTGTGAGGGGTGGGGGGGGTGGACAGTGACTGTGCGGGGGGGGGTGGGGACAGTGACTGTGCGGGGGGGGGTGGACAGTGACTGTGCGGGGGAGGGGGGGTGGACAGTGACTGTGCGGGGGAGGGGGGGTGGACAGTGACTGTGCGGGGGGGGGGGTGGACAGTGACTGTGCGGGGGGGGGGGTGGACAGTGACTGTGCGGGGGGGGGGGGGTGGGGACAGTGACTGTGCGGGGGGGGTGGGGACAGTGACTGTGCGGGGGGGGTGGGGACAGTGACTGTGCGGGGGGGGGGGTGGGGACAGTGACTGTGAGGGGTGGGGGGGGTGGACAGTGACTGTGCGGGGGGGGGGGTGGACAGTGACTGTGCGGGGGGGGGTGGACAGTGACTGTGCGGGGGGGGGGGTGGACAGTGACTGTGCGGGGGGGGGGGTGGACAGTGACTGTGCGGGGGGGGGGGGTGGGGACAGTGACTGTGCGGGGGGGGTGGGGACAGTGACTGTGCGGGGGGGGGTGGGGACAGTGACTGTGCGGGGGGGGTGGGGACAGTGACTGTGCGGGGGGGGGGGGTGGGGACAGTGACTGTGAGGGGTGGGGGGGGTGGACAGTGACTGTGCGGGGGGGGGGGTGGACAGTGACTGTGCGGGGGGAGGGTGGACAGTGACTGTGCGGGGGGGGGGGGTGGACAGTGACTGTGCGGGGGGGGGGGCGGGTGGACAGTGACTGTGCGGGGGGGGGGGGTGGACAGTGACTGTGCGGGGGGGGGGGGGGGTGGACAGTGACTGTGCGGGGGGGGGGGGGGTGGACAGTGACTGTGCGGGAGGGGGGGGTGGACAGTGACTGTGTTGGGGGGGGGGTGACAGTGACTGTGCGGGGGGGGGGGGTGGACAGTGACTGTGCGGGAGGGGGGGTGGACAGTGACTGTGCGGGGGGGGGGTGGGTGGACAGTGACTGTGCGGGGGGGGGGGGTGGACAGTGACTGTGCGGGGGGGGGGGGTGGACAGTGACTGTGCGGGGGGGGGGGTGGACAGTGACTGTGTTGGGGGGGGGGTGACAGTGACTGTGCGGGGGGGGGGGGGTGGACAGTGACTGTGCGGGAGGGGGGGTGGACAGTGACTGTGCGGGGGGGGTGGACAGTGACTGTGCGGGGGGGTGGTGGACAGTGACTGTGCGGGGGGGGTGGACAGTGACTGTGCGGGGGGGGGGGGGGTGGACAGTGACTGTGCGGGGGGGGGGGTGGGTGGACAGTGACTGTGCGGGGGGGGTGGACAGTGACTGTGCGGGGGGGGGGGGGGTGGACAGTGACTGTGCGGGGGGGGGGGGGGGTGGACAGTGACTGTGCGGGGGGGGGGGGGTGGACAGTGACTGTGCGGGGGGGGGGGGGTGGACAGTGACTGTGCGGGGGGGGGGGGGGTGGACAGTGACTGTGCGGGGGGGGGGGGGTGGACAGTGACTGTGCGGGGGGGGGGGGTGGACAGTGACTGTGCGGGGGGGGGGGGTGGACAGTGACTGTGTTGGGGGGGGGGTGACAGTGACTGTGCGGGGGGGGGGGGGTGGACAGTGACTGTGCGGGAGGGGGGGTGGACAGTGACTGTGCGGGGGGGGGTGGACAGTGACTGTGCGGGGGGGTGGTGGACAGTGACTGTGCGGGGGGGGGTGGACAGTGACTGTGCGGGGGGGTGGTGGACAGTGACTGTGCGAGGGGGGGGGACAGTGACTGTGCGGGGGGGGTGGACAGTGACTGTGCGGGGGGGGGGGGGTGGACAGTGACTGTGCGGGGGGGGGGGTGGGTGGACAGTGACTGTGCGGGGGGGGGTGGACAGTGACTGTGCGGGGGGGGGGGGGGGTGGACAGTGACTGTGCGGGGGGGGGGGTGGACAGTGACTGTGCGGGGGGGGGGGGGGGGTGGACAGTGACTGTGCGGGGGGGGGGGGGTGGACAGTGACTGTGCGGGGGGGGGGGGGGTGGACAGTGACTGTGCGGGGGGGGGGGGGGGTGGACAGTGACTGTGCGGGGGGGGGGGGGGGGTGGACAGTGACTGTGCGGGGGGGGGGGGGGGGGTGGACAGTGACTGTGCGGGGGGGGGGGGTGGACAGTGACTGTGCGGGGGGGGGGGGGTGGACAGTGACTGTGCGGGGGGGGCGTGGACAGTGAGTGTGCGGGGGGGGGTGGACAGTGACTGTGCGGGGGGGGGTGGACAGTGACTGTGCGGGGGGGGTGGGGACAGTGACTGTGCGGGGGGGGGGGGTGGACAGTGACTGTGCGGGGGGGGGGGGGTGGACAGTGACTGTGCGGGGGGGGGCGTGGACAGTGAGTGTGCGGGGGGGGGTGGACAGTGACTGTGCGGGGGGGGGTGGACAGTGACTGTGCGGGGGGGGTGGGGACAGTGACTGTGCGGGGGGGGGTGGACAGTGACTGTGCGGGGGGGGTGGACAGTGACTGTGCGGGGGGGGTGGGGACAGTGACTGTGCGGGGGGGGTGGGGACAGTGACTGTGCGGGGGGGGTGGACAGTGACTGTGCGGGGGGGGTGGACAGTGACTGTGCGGGGGGGGTGGGGACAGTGACTGTGCGGGGGGGGTGGGGACAGTGACTGTGCGGGGGGGGTGGGGACAGTGACTGTGCGGGGGGGGTGGGGACAGTGACTGTGCGGGGGGGGTGGGGACAGTGACTGTGTGGGGGGGGGGGACAGTGACTGTGCGGGGGGGGGGGGTGGACAGTGACTGTGCGGGGGGGGTGGGGACAGTGACTGTGCGGGGGGGGTGGACAGTGACTGTGCGGGGGGGGTGGGGACAGTGACTGTGCGGGGGGGGGGGTGGGGACAGTGACTGTGCGGGGGGGGGGTGGGGACAGTGACTGTGTAATTCTATGTAATGTACATATTGAAATGCAATGCAAAAATTACAAATATACAACACGCCAAATATTTACATTTTTCACGGACTCCGAGGGCAGTGTCTGCTTGTCCGCTTTCATGAAAGAAAATCAGTGCAGCTCCCAGCTCCCAGCTCCCAGCTCCCAGCTCCCAGCTCCCAGCTCCCAGCTCCCAGCTCCCAGCTCCCAGCTCCCAGCTCCCAGCTCCCAGCTCCTCCCTACTGCTGCTGGGTCAGGGGGTCACAAGGCGCCACGAGAAGTCGGTGGGAATTCTCCCACTAGTTTCATGGATCTGGAATTCCTGACCATTGAGTGTGACAGCAATCCATTCTCTGGAACAGCAGCAGGGGCCGGACCGGGGGGAGGGGTGGGTGGGTGGGTGAGCTGGGAATGGCACAGAGGTGGGTAGGGGAGGGCAGTGCCAGCATGACCTGGGCGGGGGCAAGAAGAGCAGCAGCATGAATGGGAGTGGGAGGAAAGCCACCTGAGGGGGCGGAGGGGGCGATGAGTGCCAGCACGAACTGAGGGGAATGAGGGATGCTGGAGTGAATGGGGGATGTGAGAGGAGGGAGAGGATTGCAAGTGTGAACTGCAAGGGGAGGGAGATGGTGCATGAAGAGATGTCAGAGACAGAGGAGCACCAGTGTGAATTGAGGGTGAGGGGAAGAGAAAGAATGCCTCTCTGAATTGGGGGTGGGGTGGGGGGGGTGGAGGGAGGGCAAAAAGGACCTCTGTGTCACTGGAACAGCCTAAAAATAACTTAACAATCGTATTGAACAACAGCGTGTACCAGTACAAATCCACAATAGACCATTTCTCTGCAAGAAATTAGACATAATACCGATAGGTTTTGCCACAATTTTTTACGGTGCAAGTGAAGCATTGTTGGGTACACCTCCATCTTAAGTTATGGCGATCCTGTGCCCTACTGCGCTTTCAGTGTAACTACAAGTCATAGGCCTGTATTCAGTGTTGCTTTTGAGTTGTCATCTTTTTGAAGTTGTTGGTCACCTTTTGCTAGTTTTCCAGATGGCCGTTATATTTTTTTTTAAAAAGGGTGATGCAGTGGGTTGATGTATGAAACTGTAGAAAGGAGGAACATGTTTGTTCCCAATCTCAGTCTTGCTAGTCGGGAGAAGGGCAAAGTGGAGGTGCAGTGCTTTCCCGCAGAGAGCAAATGGACGTTAGTGGGCATCACTTTAAAATAATAGTCCTTAGGCCTACAGGCCTCTTATTCCAACCCACCCCGCTGCTTGATATTGGCAAAGCACATCTGTCTCAATGAAATGGCTGCTTGTAATATAAGGAGGCCAATCTCCCCTCTTCCTGTCCAATACTGATCCCCTTTAAAAGCCAGTACCCTAATCGCAACACATGGGGCTCCATTTTAGCACCCGCTATCGGGTGCGTTCCTGGCGGGGGGGGCTCCGAAAATCGGGAAATCCCGGAGAGGGTCGGGAGCCCGGCTCCAACCCGCTCACTTCCGGGTTCCCCACTGACGCGCCGACGTGTGCGCGCAGCCCCCGCTGGTGGGAGTCCCGCAGGCAATTAAAGCCGGCGGGGTGCTACTTTACAGTATTTATCTAGCTATTTCAGGTCGTTAACAGACCTGATTAAGGGAATATGTGAGGAGGGGTGGGATTTTAGAAACAACTTGGACTGTTTCCCATACTGGGGAAAACACTCCCAGTTCAAATGGACGTGTTGCAGCTATCAGCCTGTGGCAGCTGAAAAGGTCCATTTGACATGTGGGGGGGAGACCCTCACTCATTGCAGGAGGCCACTCTGTCACTTGGGACAAAGTTTGTCCTCCACCACCCTCCTCCTGACAATCAAATTCACCAACTTGCACACTTACCCCGGGGTCCTGAGACATGTACCTAGCTTGCGGACCCCCTCAGATGTACATCTTCCGGATGGGGGCCGCCGTAGCTGCAGTCATGACCTCCTCGGAGGGCAAACAGCATCACCAGCCTCGCCGGCCATGCCGTCCACCTCTGACACGTGGAGCTCCACAACACAGTGCTGTGACACATCAACCTGTACAGCAGGAGGGAGGGCAACCGCAGAGAGAGATGCGTCGCAGAGGGCACTACCCTCGCCACAGGGTCCACAGACCGAGGCTCAGCTTCCTGGACCTCTCTGAGCAGCAGTGCACACAGAGACTCAGAGTCACTCGACATGTAGTCGTGGACATCTGCAGCCTCCCTTATGCCGAGCTGCTCCCGGCTGGCCCGAGCACCATCTTCTTACCTGTCGCTGTCAAAGTCACCACTGCCCTCCCGAACTTCTCCTCCGCATCCTTCCAGGGTGCCACCGGGGACATCGCCGATGTCTCTCAGTCGTCTGCACAAAAGAGCCCTGCAAATACACCTACACCCACTCTGCAGTGACACAATGGGTGGCATCAGTTGTGGGTCTTCATTGTGATCCTCAGGAAAGGGCATTATTGCACAAACCAGACAAGATTCGCAAAGACGTGGCAGTAGTGGTGCCAATATAATATGTTATGTGAGTTGGTCAGAAATCAATAGAAGTAAGAACCATGACAAACCCTCAAACACCCTTGTGCATCCCCTTCATGCTCACAACACGTTTGCCTTACGCTTCCTACTGCACATATGTGATGCATGCCCTGTGGCTGCAGCACAGGTAGTGGCAGGTTGAGTGCGGCTGACCGTGAAAGAGATGCATGAGAGGGTGAGTATGAGGTAGAGCCATGAGATTATATGAGGATTGGGTTGAGTGGTAGTGGCGGGATGAGTACTGGCGAGGTGAGTAAGTGCAGGTAAGATGAGGTTTGAGTGGGTGTGAGGAGTGATGCGACAGAGTAGTGTTGGCAGTGCAGAAGGAGATGTGGGGTGGGGGCAGTGATGTGGCAGACGGAGTGTAAGGGAATGAGTAAGTGTACTCACTTTGGCTGACCTACTTAGGTCATTGCAGCGCCTCCTGCACTGTATGCAGGTGGGCGATATGTTGGTGGTGCAGGTGACGTCCTCTGCCACCTCGAGCCATGCCTTCCTGGTGGCAGAGGCAGGCCGCTTCCTCCCACCCGCCGGGGGGAAGATCTCTGTCCTCCCCCTCCTCACCCCATCTAATGATACCTGGGGTGAGGCATCATTAAACTGGGAGCAGCCTTCCCCCTGGGCTGCTCCATGCTGTAATTTTTGCTATTTGTTGCCGCATCTGTCAGTGGAGGACTGCCCCTTTAAATAGAGCTCCTCCAGCTGACAGACCTTACTGCACATGTGCAGTCCACCCGCCGCACAGATCAGCAGCGGGGAACCTGGAACAAGAGGTAAGCGGATCCAATTAGCCTGCGATTGGGCACGGGGCAGACTGATTTCACCGGGCGCGTTACCCACGCGCCCAATCTACCCCCCCGCCGCGAACCCACAGCCCTGGCAATATTGAGCCCCATGGTAACTCCTTCGCTTTTGAAAATCTCATTCTTTGGCCTTCAGCTTCTAACATTCAAGGTGGATCAAATGAATTGAACAATTACAGGAAAGAATTCCTTCCAGGCCCTTCAGACAGACTCTTCTGTGTTACTCTCGCAGTCCAGAGACTGGCAGTAAAGACAAGAGGCTTTTCCATTGTCTTTAACCACAGTGGATCTGACTTTAAATACGGACTTAAGTTTGTTGTGTTACATTATACTACGCTTTATTGTTGTAAACTTAATTGGTGAAAGTAAAAGTTCAAACGGTTACTGTGTTTTGTCGGAAAAAACACTGTGTTTTTAATTTTTAAAAAAAAATGACCATTCCTTGTAATTTAAATAATGTTGTACTAATGGCGTCTATAATGAGCTCTATCTCTGCAGATCCCATTTATATTCTCTCTCGGCATTCCTCCTTGCAAAAGACACATGATTTCAATTACGTTTCTGCATACCGTGTGCCAAAAATAAACTCTATATGGATCACCGACACAGATGCATAGACGCTGCTGTGACTCTTTCATTACGGCTGTCGTGATATTGAGTCACTGGCTGTTGGTGTTCCTGCTGCCACAATAATCACTTAGGAGCTCCCAGGCAGCAATACAGGGACAGAATGGTGCCCCTTTTCTATTGTAGGACTGTTTCTGCTTGAAGCAGTCCTGTAGCGTGCAATCATAAAATGCACAGTACGGGACGTTCAGTGCACGCTCTTGGCAGGGAGCCGGGCCCACGATTCTCTAATTGTTCATTTTAATGATCAGAGAATAAGGGGTAACACGCACCCAGATTTGCGATGTGCACTCCCAGCAGGTAAGGCTCCCCCACTGGGACCATGAACATGGAACCATGTAAAAATGAGCCCCATAAATTTTTAGTTTCTGGGAGCAATGGGAAGCAGGAACATTGGCTACTTCCTGCACCTCCCCAACAACCCCCCCCCCCACTCAGGAATGCTGAAACCAGTTGTAGTCTATTTAGATTATCTATTGGTCTGTTTAGATGATCTAATCAAGTTCCTAGCATGTGTAGAAAAGACCCAAGTGTTCCTATTTTAGAAAGCGAGATATCCTTGTTCAAGAAAAATTTTTGGTAGCCCAACCATGGAACCAAGTTCCTGGCCTAAAGCTAAATGTCAGAACTGCATGGATGGTAATTTCTACCAGGTATTGGACATCCAGATAACAACGAATTATCCTCCTGAATCAAGAACCCAGAATCTGAAAAATCAATTTGAAAAGCTCATCTGTTTTACCTGTTGGTTGAGAGATAAATGTTGGCCAGGACACTGGGAGAACTTCCCTGCTCTTCTTGAATAGTATGGTGGGATCTTTTACGTCCACCTGAGAGGGCAGACGGGGCTTCGGCTTAACGTCTCATCCGAAAGACGGCACCTCAGACAGTGCAGCACTCCCTCTACTGCACTGAAGTGCCAGCCTAGCTTGTGTGGCTCAAGTACCTGGAGTGAGGCTTGAACCCACAACTTTGTGACTCAGAGGCGAGAGCGCTACCACTGAGCTAAGGCTGATACTAATAGATTGCAACAAGCCTATCTGTTTTTCAATGGTTATCTCCACCCTACTCCTTTCACCCCAGTGAATAATTTGCTTGGATTGTTTTTTTTAGTTGAGATTGTATTGCCTTAAAGTTTAAAATATTTTTGAGTCACTGGCCTTCTTGCATACCCTCATGAGCATTTTGGTTTCACTGATAGTGTAATCACTGTGAAGTTACATGTTGGTAAATGTTAGACCCTCTAAATTCAGTTGGACGGCAATACAGGGGCATTTGTCAATATTAATTATAAACTTGGGTTGTTTCAATAAAGTTGGTAATATTTGTGACCCTCATATTTTTAATGAATTGGTGTCAGCCATGGCTCAACAGTAGCATTCTCGCCTCTGAGTCAGTTTGGAGGACTCCATCGGGGCGAGTTAAGTGTGAGAGGGGTTGTAATATTATGTTACAAGAAATATCATCGTTTACCCTCCTTCAATAACCTTTTAAGTTCATGAAGATTTTACTTGTTTAAACAAAACTGTTTTCAGATTTCCATCATCTGCAGTATTTTGCTTATGTATTTCCAGCACTTTGTTTTTACGCTTTCTATAAACTCTGCCGCACAAGTTTCACCGTGTTTTTATTTTGGTTCTTTTTAATTGTGCAAATTGAGCAGTAGTTCTTACTGCCCAAAATAAACCCTGTTTACAGGCCAAACAGCAAGTTCCATCATTTTCTTTTGAGCTGTTTGTGCACAATCACTAATTGGTAGGTAGTTATGTGAATGCAAGTGTATGCTAGAAATGAAGCACTTCCTTGGAGATGGTGCCATAGTCAGGAAAACCTGCTGGGGACTTCATTATTCATTGATAAGGATGACAGATGCTTGTTTGTTTTCAGTAAATTGGCTGCAAGTTTGGGCAGAATGAAGAAAAGCCCTTTCACAGGAGCGTTACCAGAAAAAATGTGACACCGAGCCACATAAGGAGATATTAGGACAGGTGACCAAAAGCTTGGTCAAAGAGATAGGTTTTAAGGAGCGTCTTAAAGGAGGAGAGAGGGGCGGAGAAGTTTAAGGAGGGAATTCCAAAGCTTAGGGTCTAGGCAGCTGCAGGCACGGCTGCCAATGGTGGCACAGTGAAAATCGGGGATGCACAAGAGGCCAGAATCGGAAGAGCGCAGGCAGGAAGCTTCTCTAAGTAAAGTTACCAGATAAAGTCAAGTTTCGGGCAGTTATGCCTTGAGCCTACACTTACTAGGAACCGTGCTGAATCTGCCTTCTTTCATTATGATAGAAAGAACAGACTCTCATCCCAGTCAGTCGATCAGGTTGGGATGTGAAGCCAAGTCCCAGGGGTGAAAATGTGCTCCTCCAGTGCCGACATACTGTGTGCTGTCTCCCTGCCCGCCTCCTGCTTCTCCATCAATGTAGAGCGTTCAGCCCTCAAGTTCCTACACTCTGGAATTCTCTTCCTAAACACCTCCATCTTGCTACGTATCTTCCCGTTTTCAAATCTCTTTGAGCAAGCCTTTGGTCACCATCCTAATTCGTCAAATGTGTTATATAACTGTAAATCCTTCATGTTTAACCCACTGGATCATCCAGTCCTCTACTGAAATGTTTTGTATGTGGCAATGTCATTATGTCTCCCATAAATTTTGAAATATATTTAAATAAAATTAATTTGGGCAGAAAAATGGCTTGTGGAAATTCTACCATGTCCTGATAAAAGATTTGCTTCAATTCAAATAGTTGCCCAGCAAACAGTATACACCAGGAGTTAACTCGACTGTTCCCTTGGCCCCGAAATAATCTCCCCAAGAAGATGGGAAAGTTTCCTTAAATCAGTGGAACTAATGTGCAAAGTTTCCTGCAAGGGAGGGGGGAAAAAAAGCAAATTGGGTATTTAAAACCTGCAATATATATAAATGCATTTACAGTTTTAGTTCTTCCTGTCATTTTCATTTTTCACATAAAGCTTTAATGAAATTGCAGAAAGAAGCAGAACATTATTACTTTGCCGAATGACACTGTAGGTGTTTAATTGGAGCAAGCAATAATGAATGTTGTACTGGGAGCCTGGTTGAATGCAGAAACCGCAGCCTTGAACGCTGCATCGTGAATTAGCAGTCCTTTTTCTTTCGTAGATGAGTAGGAGCTTTTTGTACAAATTGATATAATAAGGCCTTTATAGCTGATTGATTTTGTGCTTCCATTAGCCTTGAGCATATTACACCTCCACATATTCATTATTCTGGGGAAATGGGAAGGTAAGAAGAAATGTCAAAGCAAAATAGTTATTTTTGACGAGTTGTATAAACTGCAGTGACATTTTGGATTAGGTCAGTTTGTGTGACTGAACAAGCCTTGGGTTAAAATGGTTGCCAAGGAAAAGGGCAGTAACATATATATATATATAAAAAAAAATAATAGTCTTAACTTGTATCAATCTGTTAGATGCTTGTTTTGATACTGAGGTCTGTATCAATAAGCTACAGAAAGAATTTTAAAGTAGGTACAAGAGGCCATATACTAAAAATCGCACATATGTACTGTGCAGCTATTCATATCTACACCAGGAAAATTTTGCAGGGTACAAACAATATTGGCTGGAAACTTAAGATCGCACTGTAAACTCTGTCCCCTTGTGCTGTATACATTATTCAACAACATCTTACATTTATATAGCGCCTTTAACATAGTAAAACGTCCCAAGGTGCTTCACAGGAGTATTATCAAACAAAATTTGACACTGAGCCGCATAAGGAGATATTAGGACAGGTGACCAAAAGCTTGGTCAAAGATATAGGTTTTAAGGAGCGTCTTATAGGAGGAGAGAGAGAGGCATAGGGAGGGAATTCCAGAGCGTAGGGCCTTTGCAGCTGATGGCACGGCCGCCAATGGTGGAGCGATTAAAATCGGGGATGCAGAAGAGGCCAGAATTGGAGGAGTGCAGAGATCTCGGAGGGTTGGTAAGAATATTTTTGCAGATCAAATTTATCCAGTCTTCCTTCATAGCTCAGTCCTCGGACATTTGGGACCAGTCCCATGGCCATGCTTCAAAGCCTTGCATGTTTCCCTTGTGTTTTGATCACCAGAACCAAACGCGGCATTCAAGATATGGCCTGTCATGCACTGCTCAGCCTCAGCACGACGGCCTCAGACTTGTACTAAACTCAAGTTATTCTTAGTAGGTCCCAGACAATCCCATCAAATGATTTTTAATGGCTTTGACGTTATAAAACTTCATCCGGCAGCAGATGCACACAGTTTCTTTGCTGTTGGCTGCACTTAGCAAGGGAAATCAGGCAGTTTTTATTTCTACGTCAGCAGCAGAGACCCACTTTTTTAAGGGTCTTGTGAGCTGCCACCAGATTTACTGGTTCTACTGCTGGCCGATGTCTGACGGAAATATAAAAGGGGAGGAAGAGTGGTAAACCGCCAGTGCTCCAAATCAGCACACCATCATCAAAATGACTTTAGTGCGCCAAAAGGTCGAGAGCTTACGAGTTAGACAATCTCTGTCAAGTTATTACAATATATGGTGGCTGGGAGAATTTCCAACATTGATCCCCAGTAATGAGGTTTTTAAGATGGCAGACAATCTTTTGGAATGAAACTAATGTTATGTCACACAAAGGCATGGGGAGGTAGCAAAGCACCTTCTATCTTTAAGGTAGTGCTTAGCTATTTAAAAAATATTCAACTTGTCCAAGAATATTATAGATTTCTTTATAGTTTGTCAGTTCAAGTCTTTTTTGTGTCTGCTAACGCCAAGAGTTCTACATGAAGTAGAAATCTCAAATCAAGTTCTTAATGGCTTTGGAACCACAGCACAAAACTGCCTCTGATTGGCAATTAAGAAAGACTACTGAGAGGCTGGAGTGAGAAATGGAAGAGTGTCACATAGGTAACACTATTGGACAGCGTAGTAGTTATGGGGAAGTTTTATTCTGTATCTAATCATGAGGTGCATTATTGGACAGAGTACTGGGAGTTTTATTTTGTATCTAACCACCTTTCCTAGGAGGGCTTGATTTTGACAATGGGTTCCCAAAATAGGCAGTGCTGTATACCCCACAACTATTGCCACACCTAGCACAAGAGTTTGAATTGCACACTTTACTGCCGCACACTGTTGCTAAAGATTCTGGCTCTCCCAATCTTTAGGTGATGCATAAGACAAATCAACATTGATACACTCAGCTGTGATAACATTATTTTTACTGTTAAACATCGTTTCATGTGTTTATAATTATACTTGGTGTCTGGCCGCACAGATTTGAATCAATAACTTATCTTAATGTCTGGCAGGGTCCCACTCAACTCTGAGAGCTTTAGGGAGGTGGAATATAGGGGGTAACATTTAAAACAACCAAATAAAGTAGCTATAATATGAAGTATGTGTGACTAGTTTATGGAGTACATTTTACATTGCTTGCAACGATAGGTAATCTGGAACCACGGAAAGACAGGTGATCACACTGTACACATGACTGTAACTACATCCTGTGTTGTATATGAAATATGATTCTTAACGGAGGACTTTCTTCATCACGTAGGTATTTGTTGACCTTGCTTTATCTACAAAAACACAACACAAGACACAAGCCGTGTCAGAACGCATTACATGAAACAACATGGCTCTTTGTCACCAAACAAAAAGGATTCCCAAATGCTTATGTGACAAGAAGGGGCATTTCTGTCTTTTCATTCAAATTTTCCAATAGCTAAGTTAAAACTGACCAAGTTTCAAAATGGAGCCTGGGAGATAGGAACCAGGCAAGGTTGATTTGTTTGGAAACCCGATAAGATAAAAGGGTTTTGTTCTAAGTACAAATTGGCTTGTGCTATGTTGGGACACTATGGGGACCCAGATGACTTGTGAGCATGTGCTCATTAGCATTCAGTGCAAATGTCTCCTTTGATTATGAGTGATTGTCAGCACTGGTTTTCAGAGGGCCTTGGACCAAATAAGAATTCTGTTATTTTTAGTTCTGGCAAAGATCCAAACTCTGTGGGTGAACTGGAATTCACATGGTTCATATATAATATTGCATCTTGAAGATCTACCAAAAGACAAGTCTGTCTGTTTTATCCAAAACTCTGTAGGGCTGATTTTAACTTTAGGTAATGGGGAAAATGGGTGGTATTGGATCGGCTGCCCATTATATACCCCGCCCGAATTTCCTTTGCATTGAAGTTAGTGGAAAGAAAAATCATGCCGGACGTATAATGGACGGCTGATCTGCTATCGTTCATTTTCTACCACACCAAAAGTTAAAATCAATCCTTGTGTTCTTTCAACATTGATAAGCCACAGTTCTAAAAAGATATACTTACCTTTGTGGACTGACTATTTTTATTGTGCTGTTTTAGTATCTTGCTGTGATATTTGGCCTCTGTGTATATTTTAACCTTTAAATAAATTTGACCATGTTGTTTAGCCAGTACACAGTGTCATATATATGAGAATGTGGAGGGCATCCCATGTATTCTGCAGTGATTGATATACTGCAATTAGTGGATAATTGCTAATCCTGGGCACACTAACTAACCCATACACGGACTATACCAGGGGGCAGAATTCAGTTCATAGGAGACTGGTTATGGAAAAGCTGTCTTTTGGCTGTGAATACAAGAAAAAAGTTTTGGCAGAAAAGCCCAAGATCCAAGTTTCTTCATGAAGATAGAAAGGGCTACTGTCAGGAAATCCTATTTTGCCAGTGTAGAAACAGACAATTGTGGGGAATTGGAACAGGTAATATCCAACTAAGTCTGACCTTAAATAAAAACAGAAAATGCTGGAGAAGCTCAGCAAGTCAGGCAGCATCTGTGGAGAAAGAAACAGAGATGGTGCAGGAGTGAGGGCTTTAGATTCCTGGGGCATTGGGACCAGTTCTGGGGGCGATGGGACCTGTACAGGCCAGATGGGTTGCACCTCAACGGAGCTGGGACCAATGTCCTCGCGGGGAGGTTCGCTAGTGCTGTGGGGGGGTGGGGGTTTGAACTAATTTGGCAGGGGAATGGGCACCAGGATGTAGCATTGAAAAGGAGAAACAAGGGGCACAAAGGATGGGGGAGAAAAATAGCATTAAAGCAAGTAATAGTACAGTATTAGGCGGGATCAGACTAAGAGAGAGTACAAGAAAGTCTAAGAAAGGTTTGCAGTGCATGTGTGTAAACGCACAAAGTGTGGTAAAGAAGGTTGGTGAGCTGCAGGCGCAAATAGCCACATGGGAATACGATGTTGTGGTGATAACAAAAGCCTGGCTCAATAAAGGGCAGGATTGGGTACTAAATATTCCTGGATACAAGGAGTTCAGGAAAGACAGGGAAGGAAAGAAAGAAGGAAGGGGGGATGGAAGTATTGATTAAGGAGAATATTGCAGTACTGGAGAGAGAGGATGTCCTGGAGGGGTCAAGGACAGAATCTATTTAGTTAGAGTTAAGAAATAAAAGAGGTGCCATTACACTACTGGGTGTATTCTATAGGCCACCAACTAGTGGGAAGGACATAGAGGAGCAAATTTGCAGGGAAATTATAGAGAGGTGCAAAAGCCATAGAGTAGTGATAACTGGGGACTTCAACTATCCTAATATAGACTGGGATAACAATAATAATATAAGAGGCACAGAGGGGGAGGAATTTTTGAAATGTGTTCAGGATAACTTTCTTAACCAGTATGTTTTTTGCCCAATGAGGAAGGAGGCATTGCTGGACTTAGTTCTGGGGAATGAGGTGGGCCAAGTAGAGCAAATGTCAGTGGGGGAACATTTAGGGAGCAGCGATCATAGTATGATAAGGTTTAGAATAGCTATGGAAAAGGACCCGGACCACTCTAAAGTAAAAATACTCAATTGGAGGAGGGCCAATTTCAATGGGATGAGAACAGATCCGGCCCAGGTAAATTGGAATCCAAGATTGACAGGCAAAACTATAAGTGAACAGTGGGCGGCCTTTAAGGAGGAGATGGCTCAGGTACAGTCTAGGCACATTCCCACGAGGCAGAAAGGTAAGGCAACTAAAGCCAGAGCTCCCTGGATGACAAAAGGGATAGTGAATAAGATGAAACGGAAAAAAGGGGCATATGACAGATGTCAGGTTGATAACACATGTGAGAACCAGGCAGAATATAGAAAATTCAGAGGGGAAGTGAAAAAGGAAATAAGAGGGGCAAAGAGAGAGTATGAGAATAGACTGGCGGCCAACATATAAGGAAATCCAAAAGTCTTCTACAGGCATGTAAACAGTAAATGGGTAGTAAAAGGAGGGGTGGGGCTGATTAGGGACCATAAAGGAGATCTACTCATGGAGGCAGAGGGGATGGCTGAGGTACTAAATGAGCACTTTGCCTCTGTCTTTACCAAGGAAGAAGATGCTGCCACAGTCTCAGTGAAGGAAGATATAGTTGAGATACTGGATGGGCTAAAAATTGATAAAGAAGAGGTACTTGAAAGGCTAGCTGTACTTAAAGTAGATAAGTCAACTGGTCCGGATGGGATGCATCCTAGGTTGCTGAGGGAAGTAAGGGTGGAAATTGCAGAGGTACTGGCCATAATCTTCCAAACATCCATAGATACAGGGGCTGGTGCCAGAGGACTGGAGAATTGCAAATGTTACACCCTTGTTCAAAAAAGGGTGTAAGGATAAACCCAGCAACTGTAGGCCAGTCAGTTTAATCTCTGCGGTGGGGAAACTTTTAGAAACACTAATCTGGAACAGAATTAACAGCCACTTGGACGAGAGTGGATTGATTAGGGAAAGCCAGCAAGGATTTGTTAAAGGCAAATCGTGTTTAACTAACCTGATAGAGTTTTTTGATGAGGTAACAGTGGGTAAATGAGGGCAATGCGGTTGATGTGGTATATATAGACTTTCAAAAGGCATTTGATAAAGTGCCACATGTTAGGCTTATCATCAAGATTGTGGCCCATGGAATAAAGGGGGCAGTAGCAACATGGATACAGAATTGGCTAAGGGACAGGAAAGAGAGAGCGAACGGTGGAGGGAGGTGTACAGTGGTGTTTCCCAGGGGTCAGTGCTGGGACCATTGCTTTTCTTGATATATATTAATGACTTGGACTTGGGTGTACAGGGCACAATTTCCAAATTTGCAGATGACACAAAACTTGTAAGGGTAGTAAACAGTGAGGACGATAGTGATAGACTTCAAGAGGATATAGACAGGCTGGTGGAATGGGCGGACATGTGGCAGATGAAATTTAACACAGAAAAATGCGAAGTGATACAGTTCGGTAGGAAGAACGAGGAGAGGCAATATAAACTAGAAGGCACAACTCTAAAAGTGGTACAGAAACAGAGAGGTGTGGGGGTATATGTGCACAAATCGTTGAAGGTGGCTGGGCAGGTTGAGAAAGTGGTTTAAGAAAGAATAGGGGATCCTAGGCTTTATAAATAGAGGCATAGTGTACAAAAGTATGGAAGTTATGATGGACCTTTATAAAACATTGGTTTGGCCACAACTGGGCACCGCACTTCAGGAAAGATGTGACGGCCTTAGAAAGGGTGCAGAAGAGATTTACTAGAATGATTCCAGGGATGAGGGACTTTAGTTACGTGGATAGACTGGAGAAACTGGGGTTGTTCTCCTTGGAACAGAGACGGTTGCGAGGAGATTTGATAGAGGTGTTCAAAATCATGACTGTTCTAGACAGAGTAGATAGAGAGAAACTGTTCCCATTCGTGGAAGGGTCAAGGACCAGAGGACATAGATTTAGGGTGATTGGCAAAAGAACCAAAAAGGTAACATGAGGAAAAACTTTTTTACACAGCGAGTGGTTAGGATATGGAATGCACTGCCAGAGGGGGTGGTGGAGGCAGATTCAGTCATGGCCTTCAAAAGAGAATTAGATAAGTACTTGAAGGGAAAGAGCGGGGGAGCGGGACTAGCTGGATTGCTCTTGCATAGAGCCAGCGTGGACTCGAAGGGGCCAAATGACTGTCTTCTGTGCTGTAACCTTTCTATGATTCTATGATAATGTTTCAGTTCGAAGACCTTTCATCAGAACTGGAAGATGCTAAAGAGTTAACAGTATTTAAGGAAGCACAGAGCCGGGGAGGGAGGGGAGGGGAGGAAAGAACAAAAGGAAAGGTGTGTGATAGGGTGGAGAGCAAGAGTGATTAAATCACAAAAGGGATGATGGTGCAAGGCAAGGAGGGTAGTAATGGGAGAAATAAAGAAACAAAAGATGGGTCTAGAGGAGCTGTAAATGGCAACAGCAGAACCATTACCAGCAGCTGCAGTGCCATTAAAAAAAATGGGAGCAGTTGTTATGGTCTGAAGTCTGAAGTGGTTATAGATCCTCTAGGCCCATCTTTTGTTTCTTAACTTAACAGATGCTGCCTGACTTGCTGAGCTTCTCCAGTATTTACTGTTTTTATTTCTGATTTCCACCATCCGCAGTATTGTGCTTTAAGTCTGATCTTATCTGCAATGAAGATATATTTGACAGCTTTCAAAGGTTTTAGCTAGATTAAGGTAACATATAATTGCTGACATTTTTAATACTCATAGTTTGGGCTCAATATTCTGATTGTAAGCTAAAGCTTCCTGCTGACTTGTCCTTTTATCAAAAAAAAGGGGACACTTCTTTCAAATGACTGGCCTTAGTGAATCCCGTAAGTTTACTTTGAGTTTGCTGCTGTGTCGATATAATGGCAGCTGATCAGGAGCCAGTGAGACAAACACCCCACTAAACCCAATATCACAGCAGTTGTAAAATCCCCGTTCAAGTCTCACATTACCCTCAGTCTCAGGACATCCTATTCAGCCAGACAAAGATCTCTCTTCGGATTTGGTCTGATTGTTCAAGCAAATCCCTCAAAATATTTCTGGTCGCTTAACCCTGGATTCGTTGAAGCCGCTCCATTTGCGAAGGGATATCGCAGGTGTATGAGACTGACGCTGACCTCCAATGGGGTTGAATTGTCACATCCCAACTCGCCAAATGATAGATTTATTGAAGGAGTAAACCTAATTATTTTATATAGTCCTCAAACATGGAAGGGTGCACTAAATATATTATAGAGCTTGTCCTTTTTTGGTAAAGAGAGGGAAATAAATGCTTAAAATAGAAAAATTCACTGGCACCCTCACGTTATTCTCTCTGTTCATAAAACAGTTTTTATCTTGTTTTAAACCTCGATATGGTGTTGCTAACTCGCATGCTATCATTGGTGCCATTTCAATAACCTCGTTTGAGACTGACAGCTTAATTCTCACAGTAATTGCTGGTGAACAATTGGGTGTTGGCTGGAATCTCATCGCAGTGTGGAATTCATTACTGGCAGTGTTAATGACCTTTGTGAGCACAATATAATGGCAGTCAATCCCTTGAAGTAATGCCAGGACTTACTGTATAATGATGCATTTATATTAGAACGATCTTGCGCATCACTGGAAGTAATTAAAAATGGCCACTGCTGCACATCTATTCAATAGAGAAACTTCTCCTTAAAACAAAGACTGCCATCAGTCTGGGGTGCGCTGTACAGTGAAACATTTCAAACTTAGGGGTTAATCAGAGGATCAGCACAAGATGGTTAACTTTCTGAATATTTACTTCCTCCAAGTATTCACAAGGGAAGAGATCAGCAACATTCCCTCTCCCACCAGAGAAAGATCAAAGTAAAATGAACGACCGAGATGGAGGTCTAAGACAGGGTCGAAAGGTCTGAAAACAAGCCGAATAGATGGTATTTATCTCAGAGTGCTGAAGGAGACTGGGGATTTGTGAGGCCCTAGCAGACATTATAAGGTGGGCACTGGGGAAGTACTAGTAGACTGGAAACAGGCAAATGTTGTGCCCATATTCAAGAAAGGAGATAAAACAGACAAAGGGAACTACAGACCGACCCATCAGTTTCACCTCCATTCCATGTAACATATTGGAATCCATCATCAGGAGTAAACTTGAAGTGAAATCTGTATAATGATAATCTGGTAAATAGTAGCCAACATGAATTGAGAAGGGAAAGATCATGCCTGACCTCCCAAGGGGACCGTGGAAAGCCCTACAATATAGTGGATCTAGACTTCCAAAAGGCGTTCGACAAAATCCCACATGAAAGGCCATCAGTCAAACTCAAAGCAGTGGAGATTCATGGTAAACCCTGGGAACTGAGAAGAAACTGGTTGGAGGGTAGAAAGTAATGAATATTCATTAGGTAGTGTTAGGGGGACAGTACTGAGAGGGATGCCCCAGAGATAGAGCCCAGATTTTAACCCAGAGAAGGTTCAAAACTCACTTGCTGGCCCAGAAAACAGACCTGGGGTATTTTAACTCCCGGCCCTCCTTAGCATCTCCTGGATGGGTTTCCCACCCGATTCGCTGACACACCACATATCCAGATCCCAGGATCTTATCTCATTGCTTACAAATGTCTGGTCCATATTCCCAGTGATTCCTGATTTCACCACCACCCACAATTATTCTAAACCCTGAAACCTTCTTCTCTGGGTCCCAGGAACGCTGACCCAGTGACCCCAGGACCTACCCCAGTATTCCTGGAAACCTAGGACCCTCCCCCGCACCCCCCCCTCCACTTTACAGAGGTCCTAGACCCCCCTCAAATAGTACCAGATCTTGAGCCCCCTCCTTACTGCTTCCTAATCTTGGGGTTTCCCCAACACTGATGAGCCAGAGTACTTGGTAACCCTACTTAGCATAACTCCCCTGTTCTTATAAAACCTTTGACTTGCCGTGAGCAATGCCACGGGAAATCAATGAATGGTTTAAAACATTACTGAGCTGGCTCGACAGTTTACAAAGTTGATCACTTTGCCTGAGAGCATTTGACTCCCACAAATAAATATTATATTAGGAACCTGGTTAAAAGATTTTTGGAGCTAAGCCACAAAGCATGAGTGAAGTAACTTGTGGAGACTAGCTGAATGGCATTAGATACTAATTGAAGTGGTTTTGGAACCGGATTAAAGCCTAGTAGTTATTAAATCTTAATGTACTAGGACAATGTTCCACTACAAATATAAAAAAGTAAAAGTGACGTGGTCAAGAACCTTGCACTTGTTCGCAATGTAGGGCCAATGGTTATGTAAAATGCAGTCACCAACATTGCTCTTTCCATTGTAGACTATCTTGGGGAATCTCTGCATTAATCACTGGTAATTCCCAAGATAACAGAAGCCCTCTGAATATGCCCCTAACTATTAATAGTCACTGATGTATGATTTGTGATAACCCACACCACTTAAGGCTCCTTCCTTCACAGAAAACCTTATGCAGAGCTTCAATCTCATTTATCCGACTGCCCGAGTCAGAATTATTGAGGTTGATTTTAACTCGGGCTGTGTTCGGTGCGATGAGGGTGGTTGGTGTGTGGTCAGGGCCATTTTAACTCCTGGGCCTTGTTTAAATATTCCAGCACTGTCTGCCGCCCGAAACAGGCGGGAGTGAGGTCAGGGCTGGCGGGTGGGAGCAGAAATCGGGTCGGGAGCCCGAGGACGCACGGGAATGGACCCTGGCACGAACTTAGCGCTGTCCACTTTGCGGAGCTCCGTCAGGATAAGAGCGGCTGGCGCTGGCCCCGCTTGGGCCTCCCGAACCCGCGATTAAAAATGGTGTCGTGTTGCCGATGACCTCATTGGGCTGCGACTTTTCCATGTAAAGTAGGGCCCCTGCCAGCACGGGGTGGGCGGCCGCCCGGTGCTTGTCCTGAGGTAAGTTACAATTCCAGGGGGCGGGAATGTGTCAGGAATGCAGCGTGACATCCCCTCCCCGCCATCTTAATTCCCCACCTGCTGCATTCTTGCAGGGTTGGAGGGTGGGGGGAGGTGGGTAAGGGTTAAAATTGACCTCATAGAGTCCCGAGGCGTTCACTAACTTGTTGGCCTTCACAGTAACTAAAGGGCCCATTTTTCATGTGGCAGTGAGTGTCAGTTGGCTACTTGACTCGGGATTTTTTTGAATGACTGTTAACTTATTCGACTGAGGATCGAAGTTCACATTCCAGATCGATGCCCCTGTCTCCCAAATTGACTGTGTGTGGAATTTCTCCACTTTGCCAGCAACCATTTCTATTTAGAAAATAGCAAGCATTGAGAGTGTAGGATCTGTAGAGAACCTTCACTGTAATAGGATTCTGATGTTCTGTTAGCAACACACTGAGTCGGGAACTCAATCCCAGTTCCCTCCAGCAATCCTTCAGCTCTTCAAATTTGAAATGCACTGGGAAGCAGGGAGGAGGAAGAGCGGCAGCAACATTGTAAAACGTTACTGCATGAAAAGAAGCAAATAGAAGACTAATCCGTCGTTCAGCCTCCCGGCCGAATGTGAGAGAGAGGTAGATTTGTAATTGAGTCACCAAGTGAGCTATCCTCAAATGGTAGGCTACAACTTATACTTAAGGATCTGCACCAAGCATGCTTGTCATTGCATAGGTTACCAAAGATGGGCCATCCCTGACAATACGTGTTGGAGATGTGGAGGAGGGGGGCGGTGATCAGAAGAACTGTGCCATGTTCTCTGGAATTGCTGTATTATTGTCTTTTCTGTATGAATGTTCTGGGGATGGTACGGTGTGTCTCTGCCACAATGTGTCTGATGCTGAGTCCTCCACAGCATGTTAGGAATGCCTCTCTCAGCACCAAGGAAACAAAATATCATTTTCTTGAAAACTACATGTGATGTTTTTCTGCCAAGCTGTTCCAGTACAACTATGACACTGGCATCTACCTGACAATGTGGAATACTGGTATGTCCTGTCCACAAAAAAAAAATGGATAAATCTAACCCTGCAAATTACCACCTATCAACCTCCTCCCAGTCATCACTGATAAAGTAATAGGAGTCATCAATAGTCACCAAAGGACACTGATTCACCAATAACTTCCTCACCGACACCCTACCAGAACCATTCAGCTCCACATCTCATCAGAGTTTTTGATCCAGACATGAACCCGAGAGTTGAATGGTAGGGGAGAGTTGAGGGTAGCTGTCCTTACCATCAAGGTAGCATTGGACCAAGTTGTGGTACCAAGGAGCTCTGGCAAAACTGAGGTCAGTGGGGTCAAAGGGAAAACCTCCAGTGGCTGGAATCAGAGCTGCAACAAAGAGCAATGATTGTAGTTGACAGAGGCCAATTATCATAGCCCAGGCCATGCAATTGTTTTGGAGAAGCTTCCTTGACCCAACCACCTTCAGCTGCTTCAACAATAACCTTCCTTTATCATAAGGTTAGGAGAGGGCCGTTCAGTGTTCAGCTCCATTGACAGGTCCTCTGATAATGAAGCAGCTCACGTCTGCCTACAGCAGGACCTAGATAACATCCGGGCTTAGGCTGACAAGTGGCAGGTAAAATTAACGTCACACAAGTAACATGTTATGATCATCTCGAACAAGAGAAAGTCCAGTGATTTCCCTTCACCTTTAACAGCCTCATCACTACCCAATCCCCACTATCTGGGGTCATCAGCAGCTGAAGTGGACCAGCCATATTAACACTGTGGCTACAAGAGCAGGGCAGAGGTTGGATACTCTTGTGAACTGTGACATGCCTCCTGACCCCTCAAAGCCCATCCACCATCCACAAGGCTCGAGTCAGGGGTGTGATGGAATACTCGTCACTTGCCTGGATGTGTGCAACACTCAAGAAACTCGACACCATCCAGGACAGCACAGTTTTCTTGATTAACTCTTGTGACACTTGAGTCAATATCCATCCCTCAATCCCTTGCGCACTGTGGCTGCTTTGTGTGCAATCTGCAGAGTGTACTGCAACAAGTCACCAAGGTTACTTTGACAGCATCTCCCTCTACTGTGACCTCTAACACCAAGAAAGACTTTGAGCAGCAATGTTGTGGGAACACCGTCACCTCTAAGTTCCCCTCCAAGTCACACACCAGCCCGACTTGCACTTATACCACTGTTTATTCACTGTTGCTGGATCAATATCCTGGAACCCCTACCTAAACACCATTGTGGGAGCACCATCACCACAAGGACTGTGATGCTCCTAGGAGAAGGCCCACCATTAAATTCTCTGGACAGCCAAGGATGGGCAATAAACCCGGCCTTGCCAGCAATGCACACATCCAAAGGGCAAATCATTTTTTTTCTGTACTCCATCATGAGGAGAGTCGAGGGAATTACAGTACAAGCTGCACATCAATCTTGTTCCGATTTAAAATTAAAATTTACAGCTAACCGTTACCATTTTAGTTACTTCTCTAAGGGACACAATCGATGTCTCAGCATGTTCATGAGATGTAAGTTCTACCCCATAGCTCTTCATTTTTACCTTCTGTCTCTTGATTCATTTTGTACTGATAATTGAGTACCATTGTACTCAGTGTACCTAAAGACTTATTCTTGTCTTCAGTGTTGGTTGAAGGACACTATCTTCAGGTCTCTTTAATTTGCTACCATTAGCTGCCTCTATTAAAATCACCAGGATGAGGAGGCACTTTTGTACATTTTCTAATTATCGGCTCCATTTCTGTGGCTTGGTGTGACTGCTTCCATCTGTTGGCTGTTAGATTAGGTGCTGACATTTGTTATTGAAGCTTTCCTTGGCTTTGTTTGGGGGAGGGGGGTTTTATGACCAGCTGTGAATTTGTTAATGGTGCTGATTGCATGCTTACCATATTGTTTTGTTTGGCACCATTTTGATCAGGATTTGTTTATTTTTAATTATTGCATCTATATATTTGTAGCTTGGTAAAGTTTGTTTTTACTTCTGTTTTGTTTTACTGTAGCTGGGCTTTTATGGTTTTTCAGTGCAGTTGCAGTGTCTATCTGCTCTTCTAAACTTTTTTTTAACTGAGCCCCCCCTTCAGAGATTCATGTCAGCTTGGCTCAGTCGTAGCACTCTCCCCTCTGAGTCAGAAGGTCATGGGTTCAAATCCCACTCCAGAGACTTGAGCACAAAATCTAGGCTGACACTCCAGTGCAGGACTGAGAGAGTGCTGCACTGTTGGAGGTGCTGTCTTTTGGATGAGACGTTAAACCGAGGCCCCGTCTGTCCTCTCTGGTGGATGTAAAAGATCCCGTGGCACTATTTTGAAGAACCGGGGAGTTCTCCCCAGTGTCCTGGCCAGTATTTATCCCATAACCAACATCACTTTAAAAAAGAACGGATTATTTGGTCATTATCTCATTGCTGTTTGTGGGATCTTGCTGTGTGCAAATTGGCTGCCGCGTTTCTTACATTACAACAGTGACTACACTTCTAAAGTCCCTCATTGGTTGTAAAGCATTTTGGGACGTCCTGAGGTTGTGAAAGGCGCTATATAAATGCAAGTCTTTTTTAAAACCTGCAAATAGTACAAGGTTTTCTTGTGCATACTTTTCCAAATGAGAGCAACTTTACCAAATTGTCTTGAAGATGACGTTTGTTTCCAAATCAATGAAACGTGAGAACACCTCAAACTTAAAGATCGCAAATAATTTAGAATTAGAGACATCTTTTACCAAAGCACGCAAACCAAATATATCCAAAGGAATTGTTAATTGCTTTCAGAACCGATCAATGAAAATCCACACTGCGTGCAGACTGCAACATGGGATCACCTTGAAAGGAAATGGTTTGAGAGTGTAACAAACCCTTCCTCAAATATAAGTTTCTTAACTGCACGCAGCCACGTCCTTCTTTCAGTACAGAGTTGGCCCGTAGATCGCAGTTAAGGCATTCGGCAGAAGAAGTTAAGTGACCTCAACCTTTTTCTAATTATCGCTGTCTTTAAATAAAAATAAACAAAAAAAAAATCACAATTCGTTAAAAGTTACAAATTGCTTTTGCTGATTGTTTTAATTAAGGTAATTGTGGCTCGTGGTTGAGGAATAAAGAATTACTGGGCGTTTTGCAGTGCAATCTGATCTCTGCTTCACCTTCTGCCAACATGCCAGCTGATTACAGCATAAATCAAAACAGAATGAAGTGCCAGTCTTTCTCTTTACAAAATGTACAATCTAATAATTTTATGTTGTCTGGAGGATTGCCTGAACAGTGCGCATTAGATAGGATGTTACCTGTCATCACTGGACTGCTGACGGGAATATAATAGGAACATAGGAACAGAGTAGGCCATTCAGCCCCTCAAGCCTGTTCTGCCATTCAGTTAGATCATGGCTGATCTGTATTTTAACTTCATTTATCCACCTTGGTTCCGTAACCCTTAATTCCCTTGTCTAACATAAATCTATCAATCTCAGTTTTGAAATTTTCATTTGACCCTCAGCCTCGACAACTTTTTTTGGGGGAGAGCTCCAGATTTCCTCTACCCTTTGTGTGAAGAAATGCTTCCTGACATCACCCCTGAACGGCCTAGCTCTAATTTTAAGGTTATGCCCCCTTGTTCTGGACTCTCCCGCCAGAGGAAATAGTTTCTCTCTATCTATCCTATCAAATCCTTTAATCATCTTATATGATGAAATACAAACTGTCATCTGCCCTGTAGTTTGTTAAATTACAGACCTGATATTACAGCAACTTGACATTGTAAATAACAGATTTAAAAATTACTTAAAACCACCATCTCTTTCGAAAGATGTACAGTATTTGTCAGTTCGATATAATTCCACTCAGAGTATCAACGATTACTGTAATTCAATCACTGCGATAATAAAACTTTTGAAAGACAAACAGATGTGAAGAGCTTTTATGTTATATATTTTAATTAAGTTCTATAAAACCGAGTAAAACAAATATATAAACTTTATACGCATTGGATTTCCTGACTTGTACACTACAGAGGAAATAAATAACACAACTTTACTTGAGACTGTAGATTGTAAATTGGAATCGCTGCACTAAATATGCATTGAAACCTGATAACTTTCCAGCTCACTGTCGTGGATCCATCTAATGCTTTACTGTTAAGATCTTGCGTCAGCATCCGGACTGACTCCGAGATCTACAAGCATCAGAATCGAGAGATCTGCATGCTGATTCTGTGATCCTCCTGCTTGGGGTCGCTGTGTTGAAACTTATTATTTAACCTGAAGTCACATCTGTTCAATCCTTCATTTGATTCAGGCAGGCTCTGAGGTAAATGTGGTTTCAGCCCATCTTCTTTGCACCCCCCCGCCCACACACAGTTTGGGAACCTCCGTTCCAGAACACTTTCCAGTGTTGTGCATAAAAGGATATAGTACATAGGAACAGGAATAGGCCATTCAGCCCCTTGAGCCTGTTCTACCAGTCAGTTAGATCATGGGGCTAATCTGAACCTCAAATCCACTTGGTTCCATCTCCCTTGATTCCCTTACCTAACAAAAATCTATCAATCTCAGTCTAGAAAATTTCAATTGACCCCCAGCATCCACAGCTTTTCGGGAGAGAGTTCCACATTTCCACTAACTTTTGTGTGGAAAAAATGCTTACTGATTTCACTTAGCTCTAATTTTAAGATTGTGCCCCCTCGTTCTGGATTCCCCCACCAAAGGATATAGTATAGGTGTGTCAAAGTTTTTCTTGCTAGAGAAAGAATGCGAGTAGGGACTAATGTGCCCCCTAGATTATTGATTTTTAATGATAAGATAACCCCTGAACTCCAACTTGTACTTCAGTTTTGTTTAAATGTCGTTAAGTCTAGGACTAGTGGACATAGCCTAAAAATTAAAGCCAGGACTTTCTGGAGTGAAGTTAGGAAACACTTCTACACGCAAAGTGTGATAGAAGTTTGGAACTCTCTTGCACAAACAGCAGTTGAGGCTAGCTCAGTTGTTAATTGTAAATCTGAGATTGATAGATTTTTGTTAACCAAAGGTATTAAGAGATATGGGCCTATGTGAGTATGTGGAGTTAGGTCACAGATCAACCATGATCTCATTGAATGGCAGAACAGGCTTGAGGGGCTAAATGGCCTACTCCTGTTCCAGCAATTCTTGCTTTGTGTGAACAGGCCTACAGATCTGTCGACAGTTTAGAGTCCATTTGTTCATAGTTGTTGTTCCATCCATTGATTTGCAGGCTAAAAATTGCTGTCTTATAAATCATGACCCGACTCCAAGCAAATCGTTCCTTTTACATATAGTAGTATGAAAGGCAGGATGTTATTTTGTAAAGTGAATAGCCTTGACGACAGTCTTGTATTGCTGGCACCATATGGGCAACTAGACCTAACTCAACATGCCCTAAACTAAAAATAAATGCCAGATTTGCGGAGGTGGATGGATTTATAATGAGAGGCTTTTCTAAACTTCATGAAAGAAAATGGAAATTGTCACTGCTAAATTTGCATTTCTCGACAATGTGGGAATGCTGCAATTCACACAATCATCTGCAAGAAGGAACAAAAAAAGTTAGTTACTGCCTTATCCTACACAAGTGTACCCTGATCTGTAGCAAGACCCTTCACTGACTCATCATGGTTTTGGTGCATGAATTCTCTCCTTGGCTTCTTATCAGTCGAATGTTGGACCAAATTTGTGCTGCAGCCCGTGTATCTTTCTTACTGGTTACAGGAGCCTGAGCTCCGTCCAATAGATTAACCTGTTTAGTTCAGCACAAACCTACTACCAGGCACAACGAAAATTAATGCTACGGACTGTAAAAGTGGCCCTGTATCTTACAGCAAAGTGTTTGTGGAACAATCCAAAGAAGATATATCATGCTTTTTGTCCATTTGAAAAAGAGCACAAGTACCAGGGATGAGTGGGGGATGGGGGGTTATCTGGAGTGCTCACAAGATCACATTTCCCAGTGTGACCAAAGCCTACGACTATCCCCTAGTGCAACTAACGCCAAAGACTATCTCCAACTGCAGTTTAAACCCCATTCCGTCTCCCTAGTACTGTTAAATAGCAGATACTTACCTCTGAACCGGTCTTGTATAAAGCGCTTTGGGACGTCCTGAGGTCATGAAAGGCACTATATGAATGCAAGTTCTTCCTTTCCTTTTTTCCTTCCCTATTGTTACAATACAGTGTATCTTCTGATTTACTGTG
Organism: Heptranchias perlo; assembly: GCF_035084215.1. NCBI lineage: Eukaryota > Metazoa > Chordata > Chondrichthyes > Hexanchiformes > Hexanchidae > Heptranchias > Heptranchias perlo. The sequence continues at coordinate 77,206,292 of NC_090332.1, forward strand.
AGCAGTACAATAAGAGATCTCTGACTAATGTATTAGTCATACTAATGTATCAAGTCTTGTGTGTAGCATGCACTTCCTGTAATACTTTCCCCAGCCTGCTTTGTTGTTCCGATAACAGTAAATCAGCAGCTCTGATATTACATTAGGCATTTACACCCTATTGTTCGAAAACAGTGAATCGTCTGACTCACTGTGAACAAAACCATGGCAGATCTAATAATACAGTAAATCTAATGCAATTGGTTTCCACTTGCTGAGTTGCAAACATATTTGAATTCTTGCAGGATATTGTTATCTGTGCTGCACTGTCCATTAGTTTAACTTTTAACAGTTTGATGGAAACAGAATGAAATATTGTCTTGTGGCATCTGTAGCACGTAACAAGGTGACATCACTTTGTTCATATTTTTAGGAACTAGGGGCTCAATTTTAAAAGGGCTGATTGACAGGTTGGCTGCCGACAGGAGCTGCACATCTGAGAGGGGAGGGGAGAGAGAGAGACCTCATCGGTCGTTGGGAGAGACATTGGGGGGGGGGTGATGGATAAGAGAATCAGAAGGGGGGGACAGAAGACATCGGACATCGGAGCAGTGGGGGGTGCAGGTGATATTGTTTGTAAGATATGTTTATTTATTTTTTTACAATAGGAAATGTAATTTTATTCAATTTATTTAGTTTATTTTTGCCTGATCCGGCCCTTCCTGCCCCATCAGGTGTGAACCACTGAGGAACATTTGCTTGTTTAAATATCGTCCCGCCGGCTTTAATTGCTGGCGGGACTTCCAGGTTCAGGAACGGTGCGCGCACCCAGATGACTCTGGGTCGTGCGGGTTGGAGCCGGGAATCCTGCCCGCTCCGGATTTCTCTGATTTTCTTTTCCCCTCCCGCCCCCAACGCACCCGGGCTTTCATCATAAAATTGAGCCCTAGATATCAGGAGTTGTCGTCTGAGCAGTCCCCAGTCGATTTTAGATCCCGTCACGGGGAGTCCCCACACTTACATCTTATTCTGTAACAAAAACACGTTTGCCTTTGAGTGCTGATTGCCTCATGAACAGTTCACCAAACTGCATTAATTATTTTGTACAGTATATGACATCTACAACTGAGAGATAAAGCAAATGGCTGAATGCTAGAAAACTGAAATAACAAGAAAAGAACAGGCAATATATTAGAAATACACAGCAAGGCCCAGCAAGAGAAAAGACAGATTAGTGTTTCAGGGACTCTGTGTCTGAGACAGTCTATCTTTTCTCTTTGCAGATGCCTGCTGTGTACTTAAGCATTTTCTGTTTTATAAAAGAAACAATTATATACAGCAGCGGTTTTCTGTATTTTTTGAATAATGGATATTCTGGAGGAAGTGGGAAGTACAATATTTAATCCAAAAGTGCAAGGAAAATGTAAAGACTCCTGAGTCACAAGTGGGCTGTCAAGGTTTTCCTCACAAATGGAATAAGGCGTGTATTCCACAAAGTACCTTCTGAGTATTCTGTATGATTTAACAAAAGGGGCCAAGTCGGCACACTGGGTTAGTGCATCCTGCTTTCAGCTCTCGGACAAGGTTCGAATCCAGGCCAGACTGACCAGGTGAAAATCTCATCTGTCTGTATGACATGAAATAAGTTTTAATCATCTCAACTCAGTTCCTGGTGGGCACAAATTTGCTCCAAATTTGTCATCAATTTGGCAAGTCTCATTTTGGGAGTGAAGTTCCTTGCTTGTTTTCAAAGCCAAAAAGGGAATGATTAGTGACACCACTTTCGGTTCTGGGGGCCTCAGACGACGTCACGTCCGGGTCAGGAGCCCCCCTCGGATAACATCACTTCTTCTTGCATAGTTACACTAGTAGCTAAGTCGTTGCCAGCAAATGCAGCCTAAGTAAAGAAGTTGGTGTGAGTACAACACAGAGGGCACTGCTTTTTACTCACACTGACTTTTCCACGAACAGTGAACAGAGGAATTTGCCTTCCTTATGGAGGCCATAGGGATAGCTGGTGTGTGAAATGGAAATGTCATGCTGATGCAATAAAGGGCACCCTTCATAGGTTGGTGTTAAGGAACGTTGTTGGGACAGATTAGAGGGAGCTTTACTGAGCATAGTATCCATACAGTGTCTGACTTACAAATGCTTAATGTTGACGTAGGAAAAGTGACTATTTCCCAGCACTTAAATCCCTCACCTTAATGAGCAAAACAAATTCCCCAAAAATTAGGAGAAAAAAATTGAATTAATTTGGGAGAGGTATGTGCTATTTAAAATATATTTATACTCACCTTCCTCTGCCCAGTTACCGCCTTTTGTTTGTAAATATACAAACATTGCTCCCTAGGCTTCGTATTTTCCAGTGAATGGGATTCCCAATAAAATTTTAATTGCAATCCATTTTGTTCTGAGTCTCAATGGAGTGGAACCTCCATTATCTGAAGGTCCTGATTGTTCACAGAAGAAAGCCATGTGCAAAACGATGCCTCGTTGCACAACCACTAACGGATAGGGCGGGAAAGTGGAGTTGAGGTCGAAGATCAGCCATGATCTTACTGAATGGCGGAGCAGGCTCCAGGGGTCTTATGGTCTACTCCTGCTCCTATTTCTTATGTCCTTACAGCCCTGTTCTTTCGTTCGCATTGTACATGTCTTCATTCCATAGCGTATTGCTGTACCGTCTGTGTAAGACTTAAGTTTTGGGGACCCTTGAACATCTGCTAGTAATGGAGGCTCCACTGTAATTAAGAAAATGGATTAAAATCTGTCCGGCCCCATCGTTGCTGCTGAGCTGACGAACAGGAGTTTAGTAATAGTGTTAAAATCTGTAAGTCAAGCTGAGATGGAAGATTGGAGCCTCCAGTGCCGAGATCTCTATAAGAAATCAAGTGACACAACTGCTTTTGTTGGGGGAGGGAAGGAGGGTGATTCACAGTGAGAATCAGCACTGAACGCTCTTCATTTGGCGGAAAGAATGATGGCCTTTCAAATGGTTTTCTTTTTCCTGTCTCCGCATTTTATAGCGGAGAGACTAAGTGGAAACAAGTTTGGCATTTAGTGCACAAAAGCCAATTAATACAATAATATTCAATTTAAATTGGCGGTTTTACTAATTACTAGCTTTAGTAGCATAGTACTTTAATTGTCTAGCTCATCCAAACCATTGTATTTTGTATGTCATGTAACTGGTTCAACAAAAACAAAGAAAAATGCGTGCCATATTTTGGGGGACTGCATCTACAATGGTTTGATGATGTGTTCGCTCAGACTTTTAACATAAACCCTGCTGCGTCATTGACTGTGCCAGTCCACAGATTTTGTTGTGATTCTCGTCCGGTTCCTAGAAAGATACTTTTTCTGCCAGCCAGGTATCTGACACGTGCAGAAACTCATCACCATTTTCAATTGCCTCCAATTCAAGCTACTGAGAACTCTACACCAGTAGGGTTTCTGTTTGGCCAATTCAAAGTGCATACTCTGTCCTCGTAGACACACATCCCACTTAACCAAGTCCAGAGCGCTTAGGTATAGGTTGGCGCAAGGCCTGAGGACCCCCAAGTGTCAGCCTTGGCTCAATGGTAGCACTCCTGCCTCTCAACTCGCATCTTTCTCTAGTTTCTCTCCTATCTTCTCTCATGCCCTCTCCAAGCTCATCTTGTTCCTGAGACCCACCCCTTGCTCCCTCGACCCTAATCCCAGCAAACTTCTGACCACCCAACTTCACTTCCTGGCCCCCATGTTAGCTGATATTGTTAACGGTTCCCTCCCCTTCAAATCTGCCATCATCACCCCCCTCCTCAAAAAACCCACCCTTGACCCCTCTGTCCTTGAAAACTACCGCCCCCATCTCCAAACTCCCTTTCCTCTCCAAAGTCGCCTTCCAAATCCGTGCCCATCTTTCCTCCGACTCCATGTTTGAATCCCTCCAAACAGGTTTCGGCCCCTGGCACAGCAACGAAATGGCCCTTATCAAAATCATAAATGACATCCTATGTGACTGTGACGATGGTAAACTATCCTCCCTCATCCTTCTCAACCTGTCTGCAGCCTTTGACACGGTTGACCACACCATCCTCCTCCAATGCTTCTCCTCCATTGTCCAGCAGGTGGGACTGCCCTCGCCTGGTTACATTCCTATCTATCCAGTCATAGCCAGAGAATCACCTGCAATGGCTTCTCTTCCCGCTCCGTTACCTCTAGAGTCCCCCAACGATCTATCCTTGGCCCCCTCCTATTTCTCATCTACATGCTGCCCCTTGGTGACAAGATCCAAAAACACATCAGGTTCCACATGTACGCTGACAACACCCAGCTCTACCTCATCACCACCTCTCTCAACCCCTCCACTGCCTTTGATTTGTCAGGCTGCTTGGCCGACATCGGGAAGGCCGAAACCATTGTCTTCGGTCCTTGCCACAAACTCCGCACCCAAGGCACCGACTCCATCCCTGTCCCTGGCCACTGTCGGAGGCTAAATCAGACCGTTCGCAACCTCGGTGTTCTATTTGACCCTGAGCTGAGCTTCCAACCCAATGTCCTTTCCATCACTGAGATCGCCTACTTCCACTTCCGTAACATCGCCCATCTCCGTCCCTGCCTCAGCTCATCTGCTTCTGAAACCCTCATCCATGTATTTGTTACCTTTAGACTCGACTTTTCCAATGCTCTCCTGGCCAGCCTCCCACCTTGCACCTTCTGTAAACTTGATCTCATCCAAAACTCTGCTGTCCGTAGCCTAACTTGTACCAAATCCTGTTCACCCATCACCCCTGTGCTCGCTGACCAACATTGGTTCCCGGTCCGACAATGCCTCGATTTTAAAATCCTTATCCTTGTTTTCAAAACTAGCCCCTCCCTATCTCTGTAACCTTCTCCAGCCCTACAACCCTCTGAGATCTCTGCGCTCCTCCAATTCTGGCCTCTTGAGCTTCCCCGATTTTCATCACTCCAGCACTGGCGGCCGTGCCTTCAGCTGCCTAGGCCCTAATCTCTAAATCCCTCCCTAAACCTCTCTGCCACTATACCTCTCTTTCCTCCTTCAAGACGCTCCTTAAAACCAATGTCTTTTGGTCACCCGTCCTAATATCTACTTATGTGGCTTGGTGTCAAATTTTGTTTTGTAACACTCCTGTGAAGCACCTCGAGACATTTTACTACGTTAAAGGTGCTATAAAAATGCAAGTTGTTGTTGTTGAGGCAGAAGGTCATGGGTTCAAGCTCCATTCCAAAGGCTTGAGTACATAGTCTAGTCTGACACTTCAGTGCAGAACTGAGGGAGCACTGCAATTGTCTGAGGGGCCAATTTTTGGATGAGAGGATAAATTGAGGCCCCATCTGCTCTCTCAGGTGGATGTAAAAGATCCCATGGCACTATTTGAAGAAGAGCAGGGGAGTTTTCCCGGTGTTCTGGCCAATATTTATCCCTCAACCAACATCACAAAAACAGATTATCTGGTCATTTATCTCATTGTTGTTTGTGGGACCTTGCTGTGTACAAATTAGCTGCCGTGTTTTCCTACAATAGTGATTATACTTCAAAAAATACTTCAATGACTATGAAGCACTTTGGGATGTCCTGAGGTTGCAAAAGGAGTTGTCTCAATGCAAGTTTGTTCTTCTTTCCTTCTTCTAACTGTGCCCGACTGCATTGGTGACGTCAGATTATGCTTTTTTCCGTTGATTTGATTCCAAACTTTCGTTGTCAGGTATGTCATGTCACCTTGGAACCACCTCAATGCCAAAGAGACTCGTCCTAACCTTCCCCGTTGGAGGATAGTCATTCAACAGCTGACATCTGTGGGCTTGAGCCCTGGTTAGGTGAGAGCAGGTACTAAGGGGTTCTGACAAGTGGTGTGCTGAGTAGGACAACTCACCATAAGATGTGTGAGTGCATTGCCAACACCCTCCTGACCACAGCACAGCACGCCCCATTGAGTGGTGCTTCTACCAGTTGGAGGTGCGGAGCTTCAGCAGGAACTGCTTGTCTCTCTGCAACCCAATCTTAGTAGACATCAAGTTCTGGATATAGGACTGAGTGTTCTCGTATGGCAGCCAGGTAACTCCTTCCATCAGCTTGTTGCCTCAGAGTTTCCTCATCAGCTACAGTACTGACATCTACCTTCAGTGTGGTGGAAGGACCTACACTTACACCTGCACTTCCATGTTGTGCCTGTTTCCTTGTTGTTTTAGATGTCCAGATAATGCACAGTGCTAACACTCCCCACAGTTCAGGTACCGCACAGTGCTAACACTCCCCACAGTTCAGGTACTGCACAGTGCTAACACTCCCCACAGTTCAGATACCGCACAGTGCTAACACTCCCCACAGTTCAGATACTGCACAGTGCTAACACTCCCCACAGTTCAGGTACTGCACAGTGCTAACACTCCCCACAGTTCAGATACTGCACAGTGCTAACACTCCCCACAGTTCAGGTACCGCACAGTGCTAACACTCCCCACAGTTCAGGTACTGCACAGTGCTAACACTCCCCACAGTTCAGGTACTGCACAGTGCTAACACTCCCCACAGTTCAGATACTGCACAGTGCTAACACTCCCCACAGTTCAGGTACCGCACAGTGCTAACACTCCCCACAGTTCAGGTACTGCACAGTGCTAACACTCCCCACAGTTCAGATACTGCACAGTGCTAACACTCCCCACAGTTCAGATACTGCACAGTGCTAACACTCCCCACAGTTCAGATACCGCACAGTGCTAACACTCCCCACAGTTCAGGTACCGCACAGTGTAACACTCCCCACAGTTCAGGTACCGCACAGTGCTAACACTCCCCACAGTTCAGATACCGCACAGTGCTAACACTCCCCACAGTTCAGATACCGCACAGTGCTAACACTCCCCACAGTTCAGGTACCGCACAGTGCTAACACTCCCCACAGTTCAGGTACCGCACAGTGCTAACACTCCTCATAGTTCAGATAACACACTGCACTAACACTCCCCACAGTTCAGATAACACACTGCACTAACACTCCCCACAGTTCAGATAAAACACTGCACTAACACTCCCCACAGTTCAGATAACACACTGCACTAACACTCCCCACAGTTCAGATAACCCTTTACATTATCTACTGTATCCTAAATGTTTAAAGTATCTGTCTATTTACTAACTGCAGTGGTTAAAGAAAATACTAATTACTTATTTTCAAGAAAACATTCCAAAAACACTTGCTCTACTGTCCCTGGGTAGAATTCTTAAAAACTTCTTTTCAAGTTCTTTCACTCATGATGTGCATCCATCTTCCCATTTCCACACCCCAGCATCTCCTCCCCTGGAACAACGCACCCTCGAAATCAACCTGTCATGCGGCATAATTGAAACTGTTACATTTGAATGGGCCACACTGACAATATTTATGTTACTTTTGTTCCTGATTGGATCAATAATCACGTTCATGAATCGGTAACATATCACAGCTGAAAAGACCGAGGATCTATTGGTGAACAAATAGCACCTTTTCAAAAAAAAATTTAAAAAGAGAGAAAGAAGGCCCGTAATTTCCTGCTGGATTCTTCATAACATTGGTGTTCCTCAAGGAGGGGAGATGGCAATTTACAAGCAGCCAACATTCTGCACATAACCTTCCCTCAGCAGCAGTGATTAGCCTTTAATTGATCTTGAGATGGGCATATTTATGACAATTGGCATCTGGCCTTAAAGGTTCCGGATAGATTAAACACGGCACCACCTTCGCTTTGGATATCCTTCATCAAGGCATTGGCAAAGGGCAAATGAGATGTAAACACTCCCCTTATTATATAAGAAACTATGTGTTACATTATACAAAACTTCTGCTGTGATAAAACAGCATATCTTCCAACATACTATGGACCATTCCTCAGCTGATCTACTAGTTTGTTTTACTAAGATTGAAAAGAACCTTAATCTTTCCCTCACCATCTGGGAAAAGAAATGATGATGCCACATTTGTGAGACAAATCACTGTTGAATGTAAGCAGTAGTATGTGTACTGAGGCAGTGGGAAATGTCACACGAATATAGATTGCCAGGAGAGCCTTGATTATGGGTTAGAATGAGAACAACACCGATGGAATAAAATTTACAAAACTATGTCACAACTTCCGGATCAGAAATCTGCCCCGAGACCTCCCGCTCCAGCAAATTCCAGCCCAATGTCTCAGTGAATTTTAAATTGATCGCTGGCTCTGCCTTACAATAGATAAAATTGTGCCTATCTAAATGACACAGCGTTGCTGTAATGGGTACTGGACACCACATGTAACTGGGTAGCGCCCGATTTGTTCCAATGTCCATCGCAGCACGAGCACAATCACGGCTCTGAGCCCCTCGAATGCATTGGAGATATTTACAAATCATAGACTTTGGTAACTGTAGGAGAAAACAATAAATGTAATAATCTTGACTCAGCACGAGCAAATATGTGAAGTCAAACATTCAAAAGACAATACCAAAGTACATCATGATTGGAGGAAATCACAGTATGAATGGATTAAATAAGATGTAACTCTCAGGGGAAATACCGGCAAGCATTTTATTAAAATTAAGAAATAGAGATATTGAGCAAGTCTTAAACTCACCTAGATATTTAATTCTTGCATCTCCACAACTGACAAACCACGGAGACTGCAAGTAAATTTCTTACATTGCCCTTTTTTGTACTTGCAATATGTTTTCCGTCGCTGAACGTCTTATTGGTGCAAATGGGGCCTGAAAGAGCTGATGTCCATGTGGAAGGCAGACGGTCGGAATATGTACATTGTGGACTTGGGACTTTATAATGTTGGCAGATGGGAACTGGGAGGCAATTCCAGTCACTCGTTGTGAGTTTGTGCATTTGTAACTCAAAATTTCGATGTCCTCTGCGTTATAGTAACCTGCACCCAGACTGTGAATCTCGGGGTCCTGTGCACACTTCCACATCTGTGCATATGGCAGATAACAAACAGTGCAAGCCCAGTATATAATCCTGAAATAAAACAAATTCTCATAAACCAACGTGTGAATATAAATAAGAAAAGAATAGGTTTTTTTTGGACCATGCAAAAATCTCAACCAACTGGTAGGGACTCTGATAAAAATAGAACCTTGGATGTGACAACCAATCACTAAGTAGCTGAGGTAGGCGTGATTTTTACACAGGTATCAGCGTTTGGGACTGCTCGTCGTGCTTTCTGGGTTTGTGTCCCAAAATCAGCGCACGTTGCAAACTCCTGAGCCACTGTCCCATTCCTGCTATTGCACTGGACAGGCCCTGTCCCCACCCCCTGTTCTGGACAGGCCCTGTCCCCACCCCCTGTTCTGGACAGGCCCTGTCCCCACCCCCTGTTCTGGACAGGCCCTGTCCCCACCCCCTGTTCTGGACAGGCCCTGTCCCCACCCCCTGTTCTGGACAGGCCCTGTCCCCACCCCCTGTTCTGGACAGGCCCTGTCCCCACCCCCTGTTCTGGACAGGCCCTGTCCCCACCCCCTGTTCTGGTCAGGCCCAGTCCCCACTGTGCACACTGCTTTAATTTCCACTGACCTCTGACTTCTGCCACTGTATACTGAAGGCGGAAATTCTTGTGACAAACAAAAATTCTAAAATCCAATGTGCTAAAAAGGAATTTAACTTATTCAGTCACCTTGAAGCAGCGGCCTTGTTTATAGACCTTTATTCAGGGCTGTTTCTCGGTGGTATGTTGGGTTTTTTTGAAGCTGTTTGCCAGCTGTTCCGAGATTTGTTGGCTGGCATGTATGTCTACTGGTTGGTGGGTTGCAAACTAAAAAAACCTAAATTTAAGATTATTACCAAAAGAGCAAAGGGAATTATTTATGCAAAGGGTTGTTAGGATATGGAATGCCCTATCAGAAATAGTAGTGGGTACAGAATCCATAATAGCTTTTAAAAGGGAAGTGGGTAAGTTTTTGAATAAATAAAATTTAGAACAGTATGAGGCAACTAAACGGATAGCTCTTTCAGAGTCGGCACAGGTGCGAGGGGCCGAATGGTCAATTTCAAGGTTCTATGATTCTATTTGAAGATCGTTTTCACATCATGTGACAGGCAAAGGGCGTGGTCACTTACAGTCAGTGTTTTGTTTGACATCGTTACTGGAAAGTGAAGAACACTGCAGGTATTTTACAACTCGCCGCAACCATTTTTAGTGTTATTAACATGCATGAAAGGAGTTGATAGAATAGATCGAGAGAAACTTTTTCTGCTGGTGAGGGAGTCTAGAACAAGGGGGTAAAACCAGCTTCTGGGCACCGTACCTTCGGAAGGACATATTGGCCTTGGAGGGAGTGCAGTGTAGGTTTACTAGAATGATATTCTGACTCCAAGGGTTAAGTTACGAGGAGAGATTACACAAATTGGGGTTGTATTCTCTCGAGTTTAGAAGGTTAAGGGGTGATCTGATCGAAGTTTATAAGATATTAAGGGGAACAGAAACTATTTCCGCTGGTTGGGGATTCTAGGAGTAGGGGGCACAGTCTAAAAATTAGAGCCAGACATTTCAGGAGCGAGATTAGAAAACATTTCTACACACAAAGGGTTGTAGAAGTTTGGAACTCTCTTCCACAAACGGCAGTTGATACTAGCTCAATTGCTAAATTTAAATGTGAGATAGATAGCTTTTTGGCAACCAAAGGTATTAAGGGATATGGGCCAAAGGCAGGTATCTGGAGTTAGATCACAGATCAGCCATGATCTTATCAAATGGCGGAGCAGGCAGAAAGGGGCTGAATGGCCTACTCCTGTTCCTATGTTCCTAAAATCGGAGCCAGGCCTTTCAGGAGAGAAGTTAGGAAACACTTCTTCACACAAAGGGTGGTAGAAGTGTAGAACTCTCTCCCACAAAAAGCAGTAGATGCTGGCTCAATTAATAATTTAAAATCTGAGATCGATAGATTTTTGGCAACCAAGGGTATTAAGGAATATGTAGCAAAGGCGGGTAAATGGAGTTAGGATACAGACCAGCCATGATCTCATTGAATGGCGGAACAGGCTCGAGGGGCTGAATGGCCTCCTCCTGTTCCTATAATACATATACTTATTTACATTGAGGTTTACTGAAATTTCAGAATGAAAAGACATTTGAATGTGTCAGCCCAGACTCAGTTATATTTGTTGGTCTACTTATTTTCAGCACCAGATATTTCAGATTTGCATTGTGACATTCAGGTTGGACATAGTCCAGGTAAATAGATCTAAATCTGCCTTTGCAATGAAATCTTATTTCAGCAGGCTGTTTTGATACAGTTTTATTCAATAAAGATCAGTGGCATTTGGAAGTGCAGTACAGTACTGTATGATTTCAATCTCAGTTGAGACTGCTGTTTTAAATGCTCTCCAAAGTGCCTACAACCCTTGGGTGATCTACTACTTTTATTATCAAAGTAATAAGGCGTGTTTAGTCTGTAATATTTATAAATTGTTATCATGCAGAAAAATGACCCTGGTGTATTTGTACCCACTTAACCAAGATAACCATATTTAATCCATAAATAGTGTGAATTAGTAATGGAAATAAAACCCATGACTAAATGTCCTTTTGCAGTAAACTGTAGTATTATATTAAATAGTTGTTACATGGAATAACACAGCAGGCCCTGACTCTGGATGGCCCAGTGTTCAGAGTTGTTTTGTGTGAGATTTATTTTGAAGTTTTCTGAATCTATAAAGTTTATGGACCAGCAAACTCTACAATGAGCTTATGTAACAATTATAGCCACTTGGAGTTGCACAGTATGCACTCCTTGGTATAAGTTTCACCTGAGCGAAATATCCTAAATAAAATGTTCACTCATCAGATTGGACTCCATGCACTTGTGAGTATATCATAATCTGCAATTATTAACAAAGATAATAATCTGCGACTCATACTGTCAGATAGCTGTTGGAGGAAATTCAGTCGTGTCGATGAGCACTGGTCAATTTTGATTGTCTGACTACCAATCTATCTGGACCAGTGCAGACATATACCAGAGTAATCTCCCTAATAGTGGAGGGCATCACAGTAAGGTGGATCGGACTGGATCTCCTGTACCAGGCATTTCACGCCTTACAAGGAAGTACACGGTAATCGTGAATATTCCTAACACAGCAAATGGAAAAAAAAATCAGGAGGTTTAATGGAATCAACTTCTAATGGAGGCAGTGTTACAACTGAGAGCTTTCTAATAAGTTGGGGGATGCAACATAGGGCATGATGTGTTGTCATGATGTAATGCCTTCACAATATTCTATGCACCTGACTTTATATATTTATATAACACACACACACACACACACACACACACACATAATTAAACGACTGCTTTGTAAATCCAGCAGGGCCTTGTAAAGCACTCCCATTATCACTGTTACATTTCTTACTCTCATTAAGAGAAGTATGTTTTGCAAGTTGTAATATTTGCTGTACTTTCTGCCCTGTCACTATTCAGACTGAGCTGCGTCTCTAATGAATTGCACTTTGTGGCCAGTAGCTATTACCAAACAGCGCAGTAAGAGCTTTTAGAATGAAATCTGTTCTTTGCAGTTACATATCTAGGGCAAAAAAAAATGTGCTGTTTAAATTTAGGCATTTGTAATGTTTGCAGGAGAGCAGCTTCATAGAAGGAGAAAAGTATCAAATTCATATCTATAAATACATACTAAGCTCTTGGAACAATAACAGGCCGGAATTTGCTCGAATGGGCATCTCGTGGCGTGCTCCGTTAGTTAGACTTCTCCCTGTGCCCTCCAGGTGAAAGTTGCTGGAAGAGCGAGCTGATAACGGTGTGATGAGGGAAACAGGGCATCTGGGACCCGAGCGAACGGCGGGACAAACCGTCCATCGCCTTAATGAGATTTAAGGATTGAGAAATAAACAGAGGAAGGACTGAGAAGGGAGGGCGAATTGGAGTGGGTGAATTCAGTGTCAAATCAGGTACAGAGGGGGAAATAAACAGAGGGAAAGAAAGATTGGATTAAGAGAGAGAGGAAAAAGAGACAAAGGAAAAGTAAGAAAAAAGATTTTAAAATTTAAAATTTGACATTTTAAAATCTCCAATAATAATTCACAACCTGAAGGAATGAGACTCTACACTTTTAATTGTTCACTTTCTGGGTCAGAGAGATTGATTGGCAGTCATTAACAATTATCATGTTGTTAAAAGGGTACTTACGCTGTTAATTACCAGACTTACCTTTCTGTGGCGAATTTAATAGGCGATTAATGTGCGAATGCATGAAACTCACAGGGAGGTTAATTGCGAGATGCCGTTTTTGCGAAGCTATCGGCGCAAATCGGCCAGCAACTTGTGGCGATTTGCAATTTATGGGGATATCTCTTCCTCGCTACAAGTTGCTGGCGGATTTACACATTAGTAACGGCGTGCGTCATTCACATGCTGCTAATTTTTCAGCAAATTCCAGCCCAACATGTCATTACCATAGAACACAATGCAACATTGTCTCCTGCTCAGACTTCAGGTTCAGATTCCTGGGACCAGTTCTGGGGCAGCAGTGGCCTGTATCTGATGGACGGGCTTCATCTGAACAGAGCTGGGACCAACGTCCTTTGCTGAGAGAGTTACTATTGCTGTGGGGGAGGGTTTAAATGGACCTGATGGGGGGGAAGGGAATAAACAAGATGAGGAATGCAGAAAGGGCGAATATGATTTAGGAGATGGAGCAAAAGCTGAATCTATTTGGTTAGAGTTGAGGAATAAGAAGATAACTGTCACTCGGGGGAATATATTATAGACTGCTGAACAGTGGCGAGGGAATTGAGGAAGGCAGATGTAGACAATTTAGGGAAAAATGCAGCAACATAGAAGGCCTCATTTTATGCTGTATTTTTGGCTATGATAATATGTAAATTAAATACATCATCTTAATTATGGGTTTGTTCAGTTGGAATTCTTCATTTTGGTGCAATGGAGCAGACTTTCACTGAATTTCAACTCAGTGGCACACTTGGATTTTGTAAACCCAACTCATCGACCGTGTAACTGTATAAACAGCACTTCAGTTGCAATGTAATAACTGTGCCTTTGGTCATAAAGTAATTAATCTCTGTCTCCGTGCTGACTGAATGTCTTAATTAAACTTTTTTAAAACTTTAATCCAAAGAAAAGTCTATTGATGATCGAAACTTTGCTTCAATATTTGTTCTCAGCTTTGCAGCTTTGTTCCACATTTGCCAAAATTAATTTCTCAAACTGTTTTTCATTTCTTCTGGCATTGTCCCATTATCTCAAGTTTCTGAGAGAACTTGTCCCTTTAACTTGTTTGGCAATATACAATTTATCCCCGAATTAGGATTGAAATTCTATTGCCTTTAGTAAAGTGTTGGGTTTGCTCTGTAACTATTTATCTATCTCTGTCTTCTTTGCCTGATTTATGTGTCATGCATCTCAATATTGATGTTTTGTTTTGACTAGAAAGGCTCCTTCAATGGGTAAATGTACTGCCTAGTGTGGAACTGAGCCATACAGACTGGGAAGGTTTAATGCCTGGTCTGTGCTGAGCTAGATGATCCCAGTCAGGGCTGAAATTGTTGGCAGGACAAAAATCATTCAGGGTTCCCATTCCTGATCCCTCTCCACTGACCCTTTGGTGGAAGGGTCACACGTGGACATCAAGTGAGGATAGGATAGGCTCGGGTGTGATACAACCAACCATCAAATAGCTTATGGATACCGTCCAAACTTGCACACGAGTGACCCGTTTGAATGAAGGTGGAGAGGGTGGCCAAAGCCTGTGCAACCATACCCAACATGAGTTCCCATGTTAAAGGAAGATGGGGAGAACATTGTCTGGGGGGGTGGGGGGTTGGGGGGTTGGGAAGTCTCATTGCTGTAGTGAACATTTGAAGCCAATTTCAAAATCGGAATTCATTAGTGTTCCCAGTTCGTGAGCTGACACACATTTAAAGCTTTGCAGGATACCTTAAAAGCAGTTACAGTTTTAAATTCATGTACCTTTGCTAGGCTCTGCTTGCTGCATTGACTTACTGCCACAGCACACATGCACCTTGGCATGGTTTTGCTCGTTCCAGCTCTTGGCACTTCCTCAGATGAGTTCAGCCACTTGCTGAGAGACACAGCTTTAGCATAACTTCTGGTTCAGCTAAGCATGGACGTTGTATTCAGAATCTGATTTAAGAACCATGGATGCATCAGTGCTATGGGAGAGGCTTCCACCATTACAGTCACCCATGACAAAGGAGCTGGGCAGACAAGGTCAATCCATAGATTGCTCCTGTAATTCAAACCCCTATTGATTGAGCACTGTAATGTGACAGGACTCTGAAACAGGGCTCAAGTTCAGGCAAAGCCAAATGGACCAAATCAATCAATAAACTGCTGCAGTTATTAGAATCTCTACTGACTGAGCACTATAGAATGACAAGACTCCGACAAAGAGATCGAGTTATTGAAATTCCATGAGGAGTGTAGTTTGAGATGCAAATGTACAAAGACAGTCCAAATAAATGCTTCGTAATGTGAGGCTACACGACCAAAATGACAATGTGCTTCAATTACTGTGCAAGAACTTAGCACTTATCTCAGTTATAGCTCAGTCACAACCCCTCCATTAGCACCGTGACACCAGAAGACCTGAAGATGACATGGTGGAGCTGAAAAATCAGAAGAATAAATGATTGTCATTGTAATGTGGTCAGGATTGTTGAACATTTTATTTTTTAAACGTTAAAAATACCACGCACACTGGTGAAATATATAATTAAAAAAAAACATCTGCAGAAATTGAGACATTGCTATATTCAAGTGTGTTGATTTTCCTTTAAAGGGACTCCATTCTCATGAAAAAGTATCTGCCCACCTCCCAAGGGGATACTACTTTGGTGCAAGTTATTCACGGTACATTGAATGTAACAAGCAAACATTCCCATTTAGGTGCAATAGATGTCATTTTTACACTAGAAAGGTGAGGAGAATCTTCTCCTCAGCCATCGCTGGGATCCCCCCCAGGGATACAGTGTGACAGAAGCCACATTACCATTGAACAATGCTGTGACATTCCTCTCAAGAGTAAGACGAACCTGACCTACTTCAGTAGGTGAATCAGTGGGTTACTATGGAAACCTTTCAGGCCTAAGAAACATGTCTCTATAACAAATTGCTGTGCAATAATGATTTTCATGCATTCTATATTGCTGGCAACCAACACTTGTTTTCTGGGGGTGGGGGTGGAAGGGGAGGGAGGGGTGGTCTCTCTTTTACAGTCTGGGTCGTCATTTGAACCTCAGCTGATTTGTTTTAATCCAAGCTTCTCTCTTATGGTTTTGATGCCCTGAATTTCACAATTACATTAGTGATGTGTAGTTACTTCCAACTGTCTGTTCTGTAAATTGTCCTGTTCGTAATGAGCGCATCTCCAACATTTTTGTGTGACATAATTAAACCAATCGCAAAGAAAGTATGGCAGTTACATTAAATATTGCTGCCTACATTTTTCTCTCCTGACTTTGGAGATAAACATCAGGCATTAGTGAATCACAGCTTTTATGTCAGTGAGGGACCAGTCCATATAAATTATGTAGTCAGTTTGAAACGTGTAATATCAATATTGTATGTTAGTATGTCTTGTATTTTTTTGTTCTTAAATACATAGTTTATTCTATTCTGCTGTAATGTGCAATGAAATAAAGCCTAATTTCATTACAAATAAAGTTTAATTTCATGACAAATAAAACCTAATTTCATTACAGCTCAAATCATGTCACGTATTTGTGGAAAGTTGCTGTTTATTCCGTTTCACTCTGCATTTGCTGCAAGCAGCAAAGAAAATTGTGGGTGAAATGGCATTGAAAAATGACCTACCACAAACTTCACTCTGACTGTCGTACAGATAAAATAATGCTACCTGGGATTTGAATCTGATGCATTGTGGGGTTCACGTGATGTTGACAAACCTCGTGGTCATCTGAACCCCCGATGTGTGCTCCTGCCTTGTAACGCGCTGCACCTTTATGTGTTATATAAAGATTATTCTGCCGTGATTTTCAGAGAACAGAGTGATTGTTGTTTTGTTTAGTTGAATGTTAGTGAGCTTAATTTGTATGCAATTGCTGAGTGGTTAAATTTGATAATGTATATCTTAGTGTAATTACATTTTTTAAAGCTAATTTCTCGGGATGTGGGCATTACTGGCAAGGGTAGCATTTATGCCCATCCCTAATTGCCCTTGAGAAGGTGGTGGTGAGCCGCCTTCTTGAACTGCTTCAGTCCGTGTGGTGAAGGTTCTCCCACAATGCTGTTAAGTAGGAAGTTCCAGGATTTTGAACCAACAACAATAAAAGAATAGTGATATATGTCCAAGTCAGGATGGTGTGGATTTGGAGGAGAACTTGGAGGTGGTGGTGTTCCCATGCACCTGCTGTCCTTGTTCTTCTGGGTGGTGGAGGTCGCAGGTTGGGGAGTTGCTGCAGTGCGTCCTGGAGATGGTACACACTACAGCCACGATACGCCGGTGGTGGAGGGGGTGGATGTTTAGACTAGTGGGTGAAGTGCTGATCAAGCAGACCGCTCTGTTCTGGATGGTGTTGAACTTCTTGAGTGTTGTTGCAGCTACATCCTTCCTGGCAAGTGGACAGTATTCTATCACACTTCTGACTTGTCCCTTGTAGATGGTGGAAAGGCTTTGGGTTGTCGAAAGTGGGTCACTCGCCACAGAATAACCAGCCTCTAACCTGCTCTAGTAGCCATGGTATTTATGTGGTTGGTCCAGTTCAGGTTCTGGTCAATGATGACCCCCAGGATGTGGATGGTGGCAGATTCGGCAATGGTAATGCCACTCAATGTCAAAGGGAGATGGTTAGCCTCTCTCGTTGGAGATGGTCATTGCCTGGCACTTGTGTGGCGCAAATGCTTCTTGCCCCTTATCTGTCCAGGTCTTGCTGCATGCGGGCATAGACTGCTTCATTATTTCAGGAATTGCGAATGGACCTGAACACTGTGCAATCATCAGCAAACAGCCCGACTCCTGACCTTATGATGGAGGGAGGTTATTGATGAAGCAGCTGAAATTGGGTCTAGGACACTGCCCTGAGGAACTCCTGCAACTTTATCCTGGGGTTGAGATGATTGGCCTCCAACAACCACAACCATCTTCCTTTGTTCCAGGTATGACTGTAGACACTGGAGAGATTCCCCCGTTGATCCGTTGATGTCAGTTTTACTGGGGCTTCTTGGTGCCACAGTCGGTCGAATGTTGCCTTGATATCAAGGGCAGTCACTCTCACCTCTGGAATTCAATTTTTGTGTCCATGTTTGGACCAAGTGTGTAATGAGGACTGGAACCATGTGGTTCTGGTAGAAACCAAACTGAGCATCGGTGAGCAGCTTATTGGTGAGTAAGTGATGCTTGATAGCACTGTTGATAACTGATTCAATCACTTTGCTGATAATTGGGAATAGGCTGATAGGGCAGTAATTGGCCAGGTTAGATTTGGGGTACAAGACATACCTGGGCAATTTTCTACATTGTCGGGTGGATGTTAGTATTGTAGTTGTACTGGAACAGCTTAGCTCTGGAGCACAGGTCTTCAGCACTACAGCTGGGATGTTGTCAAGGCCTGTAGCCTTTGCTGAGTCCAATGCATTCAGCCGTTTCTTGATGTCATGTGGAGTGAAACGAATTGGCTGAAGACTGGCTGAAGATGTTTACAAACACTTCAGCCTTGTTTTTTGCATTCATGTGCCTGCCATCATTAAGGATGGGGATGTTCATGGAGCCTCCTCCTCCCATTAGTTGCTTAATTGTCCGCCACCATTCGCGATTGGATGTGGCAGGGTTGTAGGGGCTTGGACTTGTTCTGTTGGTTGTGGGATCACTTAGCTCTGTTTATAGCAAGCTGCTTTCACTATTTAGCATGCATGCAGACCTGAGTTGCAGCTTCACCAGGTTGACACCTCATTTTTAGGTGTACCTGGTGCTGCTCTTGGCATGCTCTTCACCATCGTTCATTGAACTGGGGTTGGGCATCTGGCTTGATAGTGATGGAGGGGTGAGGGATATACCGGGCCATAAGGTTACAGATTGGTGTTGTATACAACTCTGCTGCTGCTGATGTCCCACAGCGCCTTGTGGATGTCCATGGAAAGAGCAGAGTCAACTATTCCAATGCTTTCTTGGCCGGTCTCCCACCTTCCACCCTCCGTAAACTTGAACTCATCCAAAACTGCTGCCCGTATCCTAACTCGCACCAAGTCCTGTTCACCCATCACCCCTGAGCTCACTGACCTATATTGGCTCCCGTTCCAGCAACGCCTCGATTTTAAAATTCTCACCCTTGTGTTCTAATCCCTCCGTGGCCTCGTTCCTCCCTATCTCTGTAACCTCCTCCAGCCCTACAATCCTCTGAGATCTCTGCGCTCCTCCAATTCTGGCCTTTTGCGAATCCCTGATTTTCATCGCTCCACCATTGGCGGCTGTGCCTTCAGCTGCCTAGGCCCTAAGCTCTGGAATTCCCTCCCTAAACCTCTCTGCCTCTTTACCTCTCTCTCCTTTAAGACGCTCCTTAAAACCTACCTCTTTGACCAAGTCACCTGTCCTAATATCTCTTTATGTGGCTCAGTGTCAAATTTTGTTTGATAATCGCTCCTGTGAAGCATCTTTGGACATTTTACTGTGTTAAAGGCGCTATATAAATGCAGGTTGTTTTTGAAGTGGAATGATTCAAGTTATGTGGGAGATTTCTGTAGTGTATTTTTTATGACTCTAGTAAAAACAAGGTAAATGTGATCTAAAGATTTGGTTTCAGATAGCTGTTCTTGTCCCTGTGTCAGAGGAGTGAGCAACACACAAAACTCTAATCAATCAAAGCAAATGGAATGCTGAATATGTCGCCAAAATAGTAGCGTACAATTGAGAGAAAAGCATGCTTAAACTTCAAAATGCAGACCACACCTCGAATTCTGTGTCCACTTCTGGCATCAAAACACAAGGGAGACATTCAGGCCCTAAAGACAGTGCCATAAGACTGATCTCTAGCAACAAGATAAGGAAAGATTGGAGACATTTGGGGGTTTCAGTCTAGAAAGGTAACTGAAAGGGTTTTCATATATAATAGTAATAACATGGAAAAGATAAATGAAGAACACTATAAATTGAATCATGGCAGTAGGACAAGAAAGTACAAGTTGAAATGAATGAAAGGCAAATTTAAGAATGATGTCAGGAACTTTTTCACACAGTTATGCATGGAATAGATTTCACCATAGAGTAAAGGAGGTGAAACCTCTAGAATTATTTCAGAAACAGATGAATGCTATGTTGGGGGAACTGCAAGTTCTTTCTGAATGGATGAGATTCTCCTTCATGTCTATCTAGTGATCTAGTGACAATAAAACGTTGTATGGATTTTGAACATCAAAGAGCTGATTGCATTGATCTTATGCAAAAGCAATTAATTATAGACCACAAATATTTGTTTGATCAAAGTACTTGGATATGCACTTGAAGTGCCACAATCTACAAGGCTGCAGACCAAGAGCTGGAAAGTGGAATTAGGCATGATTTTTTTAATTATTCGTTCATGGGATGTGGGTGTCGCTGGCGAGGCCGGCATTTATTGCCCATCCCAAATTGCCCTTGAGAAGGTGGTGGTGAGCCACCTTCTTGAACCGCTGCAGTCCGTGTGGTGAAGGTTCTCCCACAGTGCCGTTTGGTAGGGAGTTCCAGGATTTTGACCCAGCGACGATGAAGGAACGGCGATATATTTCCAAGTCGGGATGGTGTGCGACTTGGAGGGGAACGTGCAGGTGGTGTTGTTCCCGTGATAGCTCTTTTTCGGCCGGCACAGACATGATGGTTCTGTGCTGGTAGATTTCTATGATTTACATATGCTTGAAAACATTTGCATACATATTTATTGCAATGCAAATTACACCGCATGTAATAGCTGAGACCATAATATCTGAAGTAACAGATCATGGGTTCGACAAAACAGTGTAACGTTCGAAACACTGGTGTTAGAAGAAGTGCCATTTCTTTAGTCCAAGTGGCATAATATTGTGGCCACCTTTTGCTCTCACTGCATTAGGTCTTTTCTGCTCTCACAATCACAAAATACTTACGGATCAGTAAAGCCATTCGGCCTATCTTAATTCACCCATCCAGAGCACCCTATGCTTCTCTTATTGCTGCATCTGATTATTTTGTACATGATTCCAGCTACTGCTTTGCTTGGAAGTCCATTCTGAGTGTTGATCCCTCTGTGGGTGAAGAATATCCTGATATCAGTTCTAAAGTTACTTTTTGCTAGTTTGAATCTGTGCCCCATGTACTACCACAGTTTAATTTAAAGTAATGTTCCAGATTTTCTTTTTCCACACCATTTGCTATCTTATACACCTCCATAAGTTCACCTCTCAAACGCCTCGGCCCCGATATTTGGGGGGAGGGAGCTGGGGCATGTGTCAGCGGTTGGGAAACCCGGGAATACCAGGAAGATGGAGGTTCTGCCGAATTTAACGGCCGGACCTCATTGGAATTTTTTTAATTCCCTTTCCCGCCCGCCCGTTGGCCAGATTGAGAGGCTGGCCGCTGCCAGGCGGGAAAGTCTGCTGTAGAAGGCAGCAACCGGGGACCTCTGGGGACGGTCCCCAGCAAACGAGAAATTGGGGATCATTTGTGGAGGGGCAGCGAGGCCTGGGAGGTGGGGGGGTGGGGAGAGATCGCAAGGGGCAGGGGATCGCGGGGGGGGAAGAGAGGTCGCGCTGGGGAGAGAGATCATGTTGTGGGGGGGAGGGAGAGATCGCGGTCACGCATCAGGGTGGGGGAGATGGCGGGGGGGGGGGAGAAATCGCAGGGGAGGGGTGTCGGCAGGGGGCGGGGAGAGATCGCGGTAGAAGATGTGCTTGGGGGGCTGGGGGGGAAGCACTCCTGCTCCTCTTGGCCCCACGAGCATTGCTGGAAAAGCAGTTACCTGCTGGATCCGGCGGGTTTCGCCTCCCTTCAGCTGCCGGGTTTCCCGAGCCCTGGGACACTCGGCCCGCAGCCATTAAATTTAAATGGCTACCAAAATCTGAGGAACGCAGGCTCATTAACATATTAAACACGGACCTGCCTCTCCAGAGTGGGGTAGGCGGCCGGCCACCAAACCGCCAAGATTAAACCGGAAGTAGTGCTTTCACATTTTTAACAATTTAATCCTACCCGCTGTGAGAAGGTTAAAATCATCCCCCTCCTTTCTAGGATGAAAAGCCCAGGTCTCTCCTCTTTCACACTTGAATGTCTCCCTTGTGACTCAGTGCAACTGGACACAGTACTGAAGATGCAATCTGACCAGAGTGCTGTATAGTTCGATCACGACTTCCTCTGACTTGTATTCTACTGTTTGGGCTTTGTTGGTTGCTACCCTGGATTGCTGGACTTGCTGAGCATTGAGTCGACTTAGACTCTCAACTTCATCCACGTTCGTGCAGTATACACATTGCCCAATTCTCTTTCCCATGTGCAGGACCATACTCTTGTCTGCATTAAACTTCATCTGCCGTTATTCGTCCCACTCACATAGTTGGTTTAGCTCATTGTGTCATTTCTGGGCTGCCTCATTTGATTCCACCACCCCTTTGAGTCTGGTATCATCTGCCAATTTAACCAGTTTGCATTGAGTTTCAGAATCCAAGTTATTGATGTAAATTAGAAACAGTCATAGGAACAGGAGTAGGCCATTCAGCCCTTCGAGCTTGTTCACCCATTCAGTTAGATCATTCAGTCCTGGTCCCAATGCTGATCTCTGGAGCACTCCACTCAGTATCTCTCCCACCCCTCTAGCATTACCCCTCTAGCCCATACCTATTGTTTCCTACCCATCAGCCAGTTTCTTATCCATACCCAAGATTTGTCCTGAATCCCCACTGCTTTGGGCTTAATTAGTAATCTTTTGTGGACCTTTATTAAATGTGTTTTAAGTACACAACGTCATAGGGCATACCACAGTTAACTTGGGTAGTCACTTCCTCAAAGAAATCAAGGAGGTAGTCAGATAGGATCTTCCCCGTCTAAAGCTGTGTTGACAGCTCTTTACCAAGTGTTTGTTGTACAGATGATCCTCAAGTTTGCTCCTGCTAATTGATTCTATTATTTTACATGGGATTGAAGTCACTCTAATAGGTCTATAGTTGCTTGTGTCAATTTTGTCACCCATTTGGATTATGGCCATCGCATCAGCCTGCTTTCAATCTACTGGTACCTCCCTCGTGTCTATTGACTCCCTCCTAATGATTGTCGCTGCCTTGCAAATAGGCTAGCTAGTCTCTCGCAACACACCCGGGATAAATACCATTGATCCTTGAGGATTTATTTGCTTTAAATCATTTCAGCTGGTTTCGGGCTTCCATCTCACTTGTATTGAAGTCCTGAATTATGCCTTGGTTACTCTATTTTGGAGAAGGCATGTTGTTCATGTCTTCCATTGCATTGTAGGTCTTCAGTTCTTGAGTGTCCATTGCTATTGGGGAGGAAGTGATGCTTCAGTTGTACAGAGCCTTGGTCAGATCCTAGCTGGAGTACTGCGTTTAGTTTTGGACACCAAACCTCAGGCAAGATATATTGGCCTTGGAAGGGGGTACAGCTCAGATTCACCAGAATGATACCAGAGCTTAACGGGTTAAATTACGAGGCCAGGTTGCATAAGTATTCCCTTGAGTTTAGAAGGTTGAGGGGTGATCTAATGGAGGTGTTTAAAATGATTAAGGGATTCGATAGGGTAGATACAGAGAAACTATTTCCTCTGGTGGGGGAATCCAGAACAAGGGAGTGCAATCATAAAATTAAAGCTAGGACATTCAGGAGTGAAACCTGGAAGCACTTTTCTACACAAAGGTTAGTGGAAATCTGGAATTCTCTTCCCCCAAAAGGCTGTGGCTTCCAGGTCAATTTAAATTTTCACGCCTGAGATTGACATTTTTATTAGGTAAGGTTATCAAGGGATATGAATCAAAGGCAAGTAAATGGAGTTGAGGTGCAGATCAGCTACAATATGATTGAATGGCGGGTCAGTCTCGAGGGGCTGAATGGCCTACTCCGGTTCCTATGTCAGTTTTGCACGTTTGAAAGTCCTCAACTGTTCAAGCTGCTCTGGTAAAGTTGACAACCCTCGATGGTGAGGGTTTTGTTTTTGTATCTAACAATATACAGAGCAAGTTTCTACATTGTTTTACAAGCACCTGTTAACCTTGTGAGGAGAAGTTGGGTATTTGCTGCCTGTCTGTGGTGAATGTCATTTTCATTTGCTTCCCACGTGTGTAAAGTGGGGAGAAAAACGATTTGCAAAGTTAAGCCAACAATGTCAGTGTTTACAGCTGAATTCTGGGTGTCCTGTTTTTCCCAGCAGAAGTTTCTTGTGTTGCTGCGGTGACTGACTGATTCAGCGGACGATTTATTTTTGTGAAAAACAAATGGAAGATGTTCCAAAGGTGCCCTTTCATCTGCAGCCTGGAATATTCTTCTATCAGAATAACACAATCAGGAGAGCACTTCGGTATATTTCGAGGACCTGAGCAATCTGAGAAGTGCACGCGTGTGGCGTTAATGGCTGAGTGACCAAGTGAGAAAAGTAATGTCTTCTGTCAAATCTGCTGGGTAAATCATATCCGTATGGTAGTTTAGCAGTACAAGCAGTGCCCAATTATACAAGGTATCATAAACACGGTGTCAACTCGTGACTCACAGATTGGTTTTGCTGAATTTTGTAAACTGTAGATTGACGACTTTATTAATTCCTCACCACGTTCCTCACTCCTTGTGATTTTTTCCGGTGCGTTCAGGAACAAGACTATGGGGTTTTTTTTTTGCATAATTGCTGCAATACATGGACATCCCCAGTGCTAAAACAGTCAGCTAGATGCTGTAAGTTTCTTTTTAAATGTCAGCATAATTTTGCATTTCCACTTACACCAGTCTTTTCTCACATAAAGGATTTAGCGAATTTGGGAGTCAACTAAGTTCAAACAGTACGCAAAGTTTTAACAAGGAAGAACCTTCGTAGACTGGTTTTGGATGTAAAGCTTCAGAATAAATGCAGTTTTGTAAGTGTAGCATGATTACGGTCGCAAGCTTTATTCCGCTCTGTCTCCTCCCTCAATCTTTCCAGGGAAGTGGGGCGGGGGGGGGAGGATAAAGAATAAAAGTTTATATATATTCTTCCAACTACGTTCCATGATGAAGGTATTAGTTTTGTTTTGCACTGGTCAATTCCAGTGGCATTTAGTTTGATTTTCTCTGAGCCGCGAACCTTCAACCTGAATTCCAGTCAATCGTGGAGTCGGGAATCTGGGAATGAGCACGGGTCAGCAGAAGGACAACACAACCTGGGCGTCCCTGAAACCAACCTCTGCTGTGAAAAGTCGACCATCTTCAGAATGGACAGTGCTAGAAAATATTTCCTTTTAAATGGGTCAGAGAAGTATTTAGTTCCCAGGGCTGGTTCTCACCTTGGATGATACCAAAACAAACATACAGATCATTTTATATGATGGTTTTGTTCCATCGTTGCTGTGTTTTTCACTGTGCTTGCAACATGTTATTCTCAATGATGCATTAATGATCATGATGTCGTTACTGCAGGTTTATTGAAATAATTCACCATTAATTCTATAGCTATTACAACATATATTGTGAAGCTTTTTCACCAGAAATTATTCTGTTATAATTTTTACTTTATGGCCCTGGGATTGATGGTGATTATATCCTTAATTTTTTGTACAAATGATTGCTTAGGAAGAACATAATGTTCGTTGTGTCCTTAAACGCTTCATACTGGAGATGCATTAGGTAATAGATACAAATGAAAAGCAACTGAATTAGTCACAAAATTGTTCACAGGGAACAGAATGAACGGGGAAGTGACTTCAGTTGAAGGTTCTTTCTCTCCCATTTTGCAGTTTGAGTTGCACAGGGCAACCTGCTGGTGACGGGGCGAGACGGGGTTTGACGGGGTGACCAGCCGTGACGGAGTGACCAGCTAGTAGATCTGTTACCCAGATGTGTGCAACGCATCCATCAGAAGGAGGCTCTCGTTATACTGAGCCGCAAAATTCTCTTATGGCTGAGCGATTTGCAGCTGACAGCCGCTCAACATTAAGTTAAAGAATGAAAAGTGAACGACCAACTGAAACTGCTCCAAGACTGCTGTAATTGGGATCCGGGCTGTTCAGATTTGGTCTGCTGTTTGCTGCTTTGGTTTCCCCCATAGAGTAATGGAGAGAATGCAGCAGCATTGCAGCCAAGGGATCTGTTCCTGCTCCAACTCTTATGAACGTGTTAACAAACAATCTGCCTCCAACAATCTACAGGCCATTCAAGTACGCAGGTGATATCTGTCTGGCTTCAACAGACAGAAGGGGATTAAAACTGGTCTACACCAGTAGCCCAAAACGGGTTCATAGTGAATCGATAGCCCCTTGTTTCTGCTGTTTTCTCCCCAGCCTGTTTTGTACTAATGGTGTAAACCGATTTCACCCGCAGAGATCCTCAAAAAGATTGAGGACCATTTGAACCAAGACATTGCAGCCATCAGTGACTATTGTAAAAAGTGGAGACATAAGGGCAGTGTGTCAAAGAGAGTGTTATCTCACTTCCATCTTAATGATGCCAGCACCTGGGCACTCGGCAGCAGCCCTCTGTGTAGCCGCAGTTCAGTTGAGGACACGCCACATATCCGCTGAGTGGCTGCTCATCTCATGCTGGTCCACCAGGAGGACTTTCCAGACTCCACGATGCTGACCCTGAGAGTACTGAATGGCTAGGGCATGTATGATGCCTACCTTCTAGAAAAGAGAAGGCTGAGGGGTGTCCTGATAGAGGTCTTTAAGGTTATGAGAGAGTTTGATAGGGTAGACGTAGAGAAAATACTTCCACTTGTGAGGGAGTCCAAAACTAGAGGTCATAAATATAAGATAGTCACAAATAAATCCAAAAGGGAACTCAGGAGAAATTTCTTTACCCAGAGAGTGGTTAGAATGTGGAATTTGCTACCACAAGGAGTTGTTGAGGCGAATAGCATAGATGCATTTAAAGGGAAGCTAAATAAGTACATGAAGGAGAAAGGAATGGAAGGATATGTTGATAGGGTGAGATGAAGAGGGGTGGGAGGAGGCTCGTGCGGAGCATAAACACCGGCATAGACCAGTTGGGCCGAATGACCTGTTTCTGTGCTATAGACTCTAAGCCCCTTGACACTTTTGACAATTTGACTTGTAGTTTACCTTCCTGCTTTAAAGTTCGTATTTTGAATTTTTTCCCCAGTCTTTATTGTACCACTTGAGCATTCCCAAATAATAATGATCGTATTGAGCAGTGATCAGCATCCATCCAGGGCACCGATGGTGATCCGACGTGTCGGGAACATCGCATGTTAAGTGGTGGCTTAGGGTGAGTCAGGCTATCTTGTGGAAAGGCAGGAGAAATTAAAGGGTAGCTTTCCAAGTTCGTGCTACTGGTAGGGATTCCGTGCTCACCCACCGTGCAGATCAGGAAACGGGGAGCACGCAGCCCAGGATTAATGGATGGAGTTTAGTGAGCGGAGAACCCGGGATTTCCCAATGTGCAGGGATAGCAGTCCGGGCTTACCGTGTGGGGGGGCTGGCCCCAGCCTGGGCTCGTCGCGAGGCTGGCTCACCGCGAGGCGGGCTCGCCCCAGCTCGGGCTCGTCGCGAGGCTGGCTCACCGCGAGGCGGGCTCGCCCCAGCCCGGCTCACCGCAGGCGGGCACATACTTGGAAATCAACCCTTGTTAAAAATTATTGATAGGGGCAGGGGAAGAGCTGTATTTGACTTGTTTCCCCCTCTCCCCCTCCCTGCATTGTATCTTAACATAAGGGAGACAATAAGTTTTGTTTGGAACGCTGTATGTGATTTATATACACGTGATTTTTAGTAGGAGAACCAACTGGTAAAAAGGAAAATACATTCCTCTGAATTTTTTCTAAATGGTATTTCTGTTTCAAGGAGAAGCAGTGAGGAGGGAGGCGTAGTATTAGAGTGTGTTGGACCATCCAGGGGTGCTGAAGGAATACACCTTCTGGTTCCTTCTCAGCCACTGCACCCTCTGTCCAAATTGCTGACTTTCCCAATCTTGTCTTAAGGGGGAGCTGTCAACTGGAGGCCATGGACCCACCCTGCCATCCCCCACAGGAAGGAGGGGAATTCTCATTGCAATTTGTTCCCAGTCTACTGTTGCACACCCCTCAGCAGATGGATACAGAGAGACTTTGGTAGAGGCCTCGAGCGGGACTGAAGTGCATGAGGCCAATGTCTCATTGAGATCTGTGTGGGGAAAGTTCATACCTTCAAAACGATTTTTTTGTTACATGAGTAAACTCAAACATTTATTGGTCTTTTCTGCCCCCATTTGTTTGATTTTGAGACTAATACTCTGCATTAAAATAATGTATCAGACTTTAACATGACACTCATTTTTTCGTGCCTGTTAAATATGTAGTAGGTGTTGTTCCAAAGCACAAGAAACTTTTTTTTTATTCGTTCATGGGATGTGGGCATCACTGTCAAGGCCAGCATTTATTGCCCATCCCGAATTGCCCTTGAGAAGGTGGTGGTGAGCTGTCTTCTTGAACTGCTGCAGTCCGCGTGGTGAAGGTTCTCCCACAGTGCTGTTAGGAAGGGAGTTCCAGGATTTTGACCCAGCGACAATGAAGGAACGGCAATATATTTCTGAGTCGGGATGGTGTGTGACTTGGAGGGGAACGTGCAGGTGGTGTTGTTCCCATGTGCCTGCTGCTCTTGTCCTTCTAGGTGGTAGAGGTCGCGGGTTTGGGAGGTGGTGTCGAAGAAGCCTTGGCGAGTTGCTGCAGTGCATCATGTGGATGGTGCACACTGCAGCCGCGGTGCGCCGGTGGTGAAGGGAGTGAATGTAGTGAAGCTGAGGCTTTCGCCGAGTAATTCGTCCAATCCAGGTTGGGAAAAGTCCTGGAGATATATACATCCAACAGCCAAGATTTTTTACAGTGCTACAAAAGTTATTGATGAAGTGAACAATTAAAATGCTTCATTTGCCGTGACCAAAAATGTTATGGAAAAAATACATTCGATGGCAGCCAGCTTTGTTTGCCATGGTTTCATCATTATGTCATTGTATTTAGCAGTGGATACCAGTCCTTGGTCAAGTAGTGCTCATTGAGATTGCAATTTGTACGGAAGACATAAACGGCACTGCGAACCTTGAAAACAAAACTGGAGCAGTTGATGAGCACGCTCTGAACCTGGAAGTGGAAATGTTGCCTTTAACTCACTCCATCATGCTGGTTTTTGACCATGTAGATTATTTGGGATCCACAGATGAAAACCTGCACACAATTGATCGAGAACAAGACCACTTTTACTCTCAGCACACTCCGTAACCATCTGATGCTGCTTTAGCTTTGATTCCTTCTGGGGGACATTTTGTTCCACATCTTAGATGGGATAACTACAGGCTGTGACCAGACACAACTCTGGAGAAGAGATGTCTCGCTAAATTGACCTGATGTGTCTGGCGAGAGCAGACGAAAGCCCAGAGACCTTGTATTTTGTATTTTAGCAACCGGTTTGTGCAAACCAACAGTTTGACAGACAGGAGAAGTGTAGTGTGATATTCTGCTGCTGGTACTCTGTACGAGGATCTTGGATTGATGCACCGTACTGATGTGCATCTGCAGCAGCTCTTGTTCCCCATGCTCTTCCTCGACCTCTGATTATCGCTATTAGGGTGAAGTTACCTTTAGAGGCAAAGGTGGAAGCTAAATTTATTCTCGAGAGAAAAAAGATGATTTAAATTTTAAAAAAAAGGAATCAACGATCAGATTTAGAGAGGTATTTTATCCAAAACCAGAATAGGAGAGCCAAAGCTAAATTTAACTTCATGAGTAATTGATATGGAATAGATTGCTGAATAGTGCAATAAATAATGAATCTGTTGAACCACTAAAAAGAGAATTGGGATAATTCCTGACTGAGAAATGATTAGAGGGATTTTTTTTTAAATTCGATCTCGTGATACAAGCGTCGCTGGCAAGGCTGGCATTTATTGCCCATTCCTAATTGCGTTTGGGAAGGTGGTGGAGGGCCTCCTTCTTGAACCCCTGCAGTCCGTGTGGTGAAGGTATCGTTAGGTAGGGAGTTCCAGGATTTGACCCAGCGGCGATGAAGGAGCGGCGATATATGTCCAAGTCAGGACGGTGTGTGACTCGGAGGTGATGGTGTTCCCATGAACCTGCTGCCCTTGTCCTTGTAGGTGGTGAAGGTCACGGGTTTGGGAGGTGCTGTCAAAGATAGTGTTGAGGTGGGAGAAAATGACAAATAATCCAGTCAGGACTGAGATGAGCTGGATGGCTGGAATGGTCTCTTCACAATTCCTACTTTCTCTTAGAATGGGCTGAATAGAATTCACCATGGTAACCGCAGGTCTGACGCACATTTGAGCTCCGGGAGAATCCCCAGCTCCTGACACGTTGAAGAGTAATCATGAGGAAAGACTTGATAGTACCTACAGTTACTGTCATTATGCGGTAAGTTTATTGATTCAAACTTCTTTTTTATATGCTTTCAGTTTACAAAGCTGGAAAAACAGCAGCAAAGAAAGGAAAAGACAAGAACTAAAGTACCATCGGAATACACCAAGGAGAAAAGTGCCTCACGCAGCAAAGATGACCCTAGTGCTAGCAGTGGTGCAGATGGGGATGTTTCATCAGAAAGAGAGTCCTAGATCTTTAATGTAGAACACTGGTATGTATCGACACTTTCATTGTGTAGCTCCCGGTTTAATTACATTCTGCATTTTACACTGTTTTATCCCACTTCTCATTCTGTGAACTTTATATCCAACATACTACTGAAGATACACTTTGAACTACAATGGGAGCGGTGAGCCTCAGTTACACAGGCCGCTTGTAAATGCATTATCACTGGATCTCTGCTGCCTCACCACCATTTGCGACAACCTGGCCGATCCCTTTAATAATGACTGCTGAGAAGGATGATTGAAATGAGCAGCATTTTATCAAGGCCCCAATGATCACTTCGCAAAGCTGTCCTCAAATTGACAGTTGTAGTTCGGAGAAGGATTGGGACCAAAAAAAACACATTTTAAGGAAGGGTACTTCAGTATCAAGCAATCCGGCTGTACTATTCTAGTTTAAAACTGGAGAAGTTAAGGGAAGCAAGTTAACTCTATCGCAGGCTTGGCTTGGCCTTGATGACAAGGAATGAACCAGGCTCACAGACACAGTCGGTGCTGTCTTTATTTTCTGGCAATGGATGTGCAAACTTTGAAAGCAGGCCCTCCACTACAGTTCCTCGGACGGAGGAAACGCACGACTCCCAATCACAAGCTCTCCTCCCCTGGACCACCCGCTCTTTCAACTCTGTTGTTGGTTTGGGGAACTTTTCCCTGTTCTCAACCAGCCAGCTGGATGTCACACTGTGTGGAGGTGAAGCCTTCCGTCACGAGGTTTAAGCCAGCTCACCCGGTTTGAATTAACACCTCATGCTGGCTGTTAATGGAGTGGCAGCAGTGCAGAAGCATGTGGCCCAGAACATCCTATTCTGAGAACAATGTGTGACAGCGAACAGCACCAACAGGGTCCAATTTAGAAAAAAATAGGCAATAATAGAATTTTCTTTCAAGTACCACACGTAAAAATAACATTCTTTTCTGATCAGTCCAAGTTATCAATCAGTCATTTAGGGACGTAGGAACAGGAGTAGGCCATTCAGCCCCTCGAGCCTGTTCTGCTATTCATGGCTGACCTGTATCCTCACTCCATTTCCCCGCCTTGGCACCATATCGCTTAATACCCTTGGCTAAAAATCTGTCGATCTCAGATTTAAAATGATTAATTTCCTAGACATTCAGCTCAGTGTAAAGGTGCAAAGTGAGAAACTTCCTTTGTTAATCTCTCACCAATTTGCTACCATCATCTCCTCTACTGAAAGTGTTGATCGCTTGCCAGGATATGGTTCCACCCTCACTGGTTGTCCAAGTGGCTATTATTCATATGTGAGTCTTGACCATCAGTGTTGACGGGCTTATTGACTGCATGTGGCATCATAGTTGAGCTTCATCCTATTCTCACCTGACATCCAGGCACTTCCACCAGGAGTCAGTGGATAGTAACCTGCACCCCTACCTGACATTCCCCTCCATAATGCAGCACCACGAAGGCCAGTTGTAGTGACTCTATCACCACCCTGACTCAGATCAGCAAACTCAGCACAAACCAGAAACCAAAGGTAAACCTGGGGTTAATGGTGGGGGTAATGGCTCGACCTCATCACCACCTCTCTCGACCTCTCCACTGTCTCTGATTTGTCACACTACTTGTCTGACATGAGCAGAAATTTCCTGCAACTAAATATTGAGAAGACCGAAGCCATTGTCTTCGGACCCCGCCACAAACTCCGTTCCTTAGCCACCGACTCCATCCCTCTCCCTGGCCACTGTCTGAGGCTGACCCAGACCGTTTGTAACCTTGGCATTCTATTTGACCCTGAGATGAGCTTCCAACCACATATCCCCTCCATCACCAAGTCCGCCTAATTCCACCTCCGTAACATCACCCGCCTCCAGCCTTGCCTCAGCTCATCGGTTTCTTCCATGCCTTTGTTACCTCTAGGGTTGACTATTCCAGTGCTCTCCTAGCCGGCCTCCCATCTTTCTCCCTCCACAAACTTGAGCTCATCCAAAACTCTGTTGTCTGTGTCCTCACTTGCACCAAGCCCCTTTCACCCATCACCCCTGTGCTCGCTGGCCTACGTTGGCTCCCAGTCTGGCAATGACTCGATTTTTAAAATTCTCATCGTTGTTTTCAAATCCCTCCATAGCCTCGGCCCTCCCTATCTCTGTAACCTCCTCTAGCCCTACAACCCTCTGAGATCTCTGCACTCTTCCGATTCTGCGCATCCCCGATTTTAGTCACTCCACCATAGGCGGCCGTGCCTTCAGCTGCCTAGGCCCTAAGCTCTGGAATTCCCTCCCTAAACCTCTCCGCCTCTCTCTCCTCCTTTAAGACACTCCTTAAAACCTACCTCTTTGACCAAGCTTTTGGTCACCTGTCCTAGTATCTCGTTATGTAGCTCGGTGTCAAATGTTGTTTGATTACGCTCCTGTGAAGCCCCTTAGGATATTTTACTACATTAAAGATGCTTTGAGGCTGTTTCCCCTGGCTGGAGAGTCTAGAACTAGGGGTCATAGTCTCAAGATAAGAAGTTGGCCATTTAGGACCAAGATGAGGAAAAATTTCTTCACTCAGAGGGTTGTGAATCTTTGGAATTCTCTATCCCCGAGGGCTGTAGATGCTCAGTCTTTGAGTATATTCAAGACTGAGATCGATGGATTTTTGGACACTAAAGGAATCAAGGGATATGGGGATAGGGTGGGAAAGTGGAGTTGAGGTAGAAGATCAGCCATGATCATATTGAATGGCAGAAGAGGCTCGAGGGGCTGTTTTGCATACTCCTGCTCCTATTTCTTGTGTTCTTATATAAATGCAAGTTGTTGTTGTTAGTGGTAAATATTATAAAATAAACTGGGTAGAAAGTTGACATAATTAACTAAATAAGGAAGTGGGGTTAATAAATTGAAAGGGCGTTTGCACATCAGGAGCAAGAATTAAATAAAGATCAAGGCTTCTTCAACAAAATTGAAGCTCAGTGGAAAATTAATTAAATAAAGGGGAAAATAAATATCGGAGCTGGTCAGAAGCTGATTGGCAGAGATAGGAAGATGTGGTACCGATAACCAGCTTTTCCCTCCTGATACCACCTGGGGGGAGGGGGGTGAATAGCAGTGACTGACGGGTCCACGGTACTGGAATACCAGTGAGGCCAATGAGTGAGTGATGGAGCAGCAGTGGCAGGGAGAATGGTCCAGCAGCCAGGAGTGGGCATTTACATATATAGAATGTACAGCACAGAAACAGGCCATTCAGCCCAACTGGTCTGTGCCGGTGTTTATGCTCCAAACGAGCCTCCTCCCACCCCTCTTCATCTAACCCTATCAGCATATCCTTCTATTCCTTTCTCCCTCATGTGTTTATCTAGCTTCCCCTTAAAGGCATCTATGCTATTCGCCTCAACTACTCCTTGTGGTAGCGAGTTCCGCATTCTAACCACTCTGAAGATAAAGAAGTTTCTCCTGAATTCCCCATTGGATTTATTAGTGCCTATCTTATATTAATGGCCCCTAGTTCTGGTCTCCTCCGCAAGTGGAAACATCTTCTCTACGTCTACCCTATCAAACCCTGTCATAATTTTAAAGACCTCTATCAGGTCACCCTTCTCTTTTCTAGAGAAAAGAGCCCCAGCCTGTTCAACCTTTCCTGATAGATATAACCTCACAGTTCTGGTATCATCCTTGTAAATCCTTTTTGCAAAACTTTTTCAGTAAATACTGAGGTGGGGGGGGTGGGGAGAAGAGGCCCAGCAGCTAGTGGCGATAGAAGGCTGGTGAGCAGAGTAGGCCCCAGGGGTGGAGCCCACAACACTACAGGAACGGGGGCAGCACAAACACACGACCTCTGTGGGCCCGGAGGAAGTACAATGCAATTGCCTTTACTTACCTTTAGCAACATGTCTGCTCTTCTCCGTGAAATATACTGCTCCAGTGGCACCCTGTGGCAAATATTACATACTGCAGTTAGAATTGACATAATGGGCTGGAGTTCAGTTGACTGACGGTCATGTAATGTTAGCTGGCATAACGTTACGCTCAAAACACTGCCTACAGGTGCAACACCATTAGAACGTTGAAACCACGCACTGTTTTTAATATATAATGGAAAGCTAGCATTGGATGAAGAAGTGTCTTATTCACCACAGAGGATTCCCATCAACAAGAGTCTTCTATTGTACTAAAGCCACATTTATAATGGTGGATAGCAGACTATTTTTCTGTTCCCTCTCCTTTCTCCTCCACTCCTGAAGATGTGAGGGGTACAACAGAGCTACTGCTTCACGGGTAGCAGTTGCCCTCTGATACCTGGGCCAAAGTTTTTTTTTTCATTTCGAGCCTGGGCCAGATACATGGCCGTGATCATTTGGGGGGTGGGGGAAGGAGGGGAGACCACTGCCAAGTCCATCCCATCCTCATCACGTGAGGCCCATGCCTCGTTGAAATCCCTCCTCACTGACTCCCGCCTGAAGCCAGCAGGGATGACGTAGGGGCGGGCGGGCGCTAGTGGGAAATTGAGCGGCAGCTGGCCACCGCTGGGAACTCACGGAAATGGTACCCAGCAAGGTCAGTGCAGTGGGTGGGGGGGACATTCCTGGGCGAGAGGAGGCCCCAGGTTTCCTTGTTGGGCCAGGGGGAACCATATCAAAATGAAAAAGATTCTGACTGAACGGGGTCTCCTCTGACCTGATCCTGCTCGCTGCCAGATTTTACTGGTGGCTCCAAGACTGTGCGCCAGGCATCTCGGGGTTAAAATTAGGTCGGGCTTTGAATTACGTCATCGCACCTCAATATTTAGGAGGCCCCCGCCTGCCTGTCATGGGCGGCCTCCATACTCCTGAAATCCTGGGAGGTTAAATTGCAGGGGTGGGTGGGAACATTGTGGGTACTCAGCGGGTGCCGCCATTTTAACTGGACGGGGGGAGGGGGGGAGAAAGCAGGGTTAAAATTGTGGCTTCTGTTTCTTTATTTTTGTTACCCCTTCCAGTTTTCCTCATGATGGTGATGACTTGTGCTGGGTACAGCTCTACTGTGCCAACTGATCTCTGGCACCAAGTAGCCCCTTTTTTTAAAAGTGTGAGCCTGGACAGATAGTGAGTGCTGGCGTTATCAGTCCCCACCCGACTTCCAACAGACGCACACTTTCCGACAGCGGACACCCCGGTCATTCATTTCTCCCCCTCTCTTGGCCTGTGTGCTGAGGCCAATAAAAGTAGCCTGGCTGAAGTCGGCCAACTCGGACTCAGACCTGGGCTTTTCCTGGTCTCCATTACTCAATTCCAATACACTTACCGACTTAGCTGCCAAAGGAACACGTTTGTCTGTTTCGAACTGAAGCACTGGCTGAGAAGTGTCAGAACATTCATCGTATTTAGCAGGTTTGTTTTGCAAAGTACGAAGAATACAACCCACAGGTATCTTCGTGGTAGGTTTGCAGGTTGTGTAAATGTAACGCCATGACCAGTCTTTGCCGTTATATCTCATTCAGTCAGATTCACTCATCGCTTAAGTATTGAATCAGCCATGGGCAATCCTCTAGACCAACAGCAGTGAAATCACCTTTGACTCGAAATTTTGCTTTGAATCAAAGCCTTTAGTTTGGGAATTAATAGTGTCTCTAGATTCCAGTCAACCTTCATTGACAATCAGATTTTATTTTGGAATGCTGCATACAACTATACTTCTGCAATACAGCCCTGCCACTGTAAAAGATTCTTTGCAAGAAACAATATCTTAATGCTGTTCTCCACTTATATTGTCTTAGAATTTCCTGCCTTTAGAGATTCCTTCATTTAATTTCCAAGTTACTTATTTGAAACAGAGGCTTTTAGTTCATTTTGAGAACGACTCCGCAATGGTTGATGTACATTTGGATATAGAAACAATACGAGCGATGTCAAGTCTTGGGAGTCCTGGTTCTGAAAGAATGCTCTCATCTCATTGTCTAAAAGATTTATCTTGCAAACTAATTTAGTGTAAGAGTAAGCAGTTTTTCTCAGGTGATTGTCGGGAATTATTTTGAAGTATTTGCGACCTTTTATCATGAGTTTTCTGAATAGGATTATATAATAAAATGATTAATTTTTAATGCAAGTAATTACCATTATCAGTATAATACTTAACCTGCGTCATTTCCTCTTTACATGCACTTCATGCAGGTCGTTCTGGTAACTAAGTAATTGCAGCCTAGATTTCTAGCCAAGTGGTCACATGCTTGGGTCCTACCACATTTGGAAAGAGTTTCTTTCCCCACTGCAGGCCACTTCAGCTAGAAGTAAAAGTGTTCCATGGAAGTTGGTGGGATGTGGATGGGGGGTGAGTACCCCCATAGCGGTATTTACCTGCCAGAGGTGCGCCAACTGCTAACTGATCAGGATTTGGACAATGATGGGCCTTGAGCAATTCACTGCCTGCAAGCACTGCATCCTCCAAAATGAAGGCAGTTTGAAAGCCCACTATCAGGGATAAAAAACTAGGGCGAGCGATGTTGAGAATAAGAATAAATAAGAGAGAGAGACAGACAGTATTTGAACTTCAGGAACCTTGGGGTAATTATTTACATCTCTTTAGCATGGAAGTCTTTTAGCACAAATGATCTTTGCCTATGTTACTGTTATAAAAGTTGCCTGACTGCACACATTTGCTGTGTCACTATCGCAAATCCTGTCTTACGTTTCAGCTGCCACATTTTGGCATCACATTTAATATGTTGAAACTAAAAAAAAATCAAAACGCTAACATAGGAACTGGAGGAGGCCATTCAGCCCCTCAAGCCTGTTCTGCCATTCAATTAGATCATGGCTGATCTGTATCTTAACTCCTTCGACCCTCCTTGGTTCCGTAACCCTTAATACCCTTGACTAACAAAAATCTACCACCCTCAGTTTTGACATTTTCAATTGATCCCCCAGCCTCAACAGCTTTTTGGGGGAGAGAGTTCCAGATTTCCACTACCCTTTGTGTGAAGAAGTGCTTCCTGACATCACCCCTTAACGGCCTTTAATTTTAAGGTTATGCCCCCTTGTTCTGGACTCCCCACCAGATGATGAAAATCTAATGATCAGGGAAAAAAAACTGATAAACTTTACCAATTGAATTACTCAAACAAGTTTTTAAAAATCCTTTCACCTGTCATGTTTCTTCTCTCAGCAAGTCAAATAAATTTTGTTTAAAATAATATTTGTGACATACAAAAAAAAAATGCATTTTTCAGAACAACGTGGTTAAACTTAAAAGGCCTGGAAATTCATTTAGGCCAGTCTTGAAGTGCCAAATGGGCGCAGAGAATGATCCCAGCACCCAAATACGGAGGCCCGAGGATCAAGACAAATTGGTACTTGGGCCTCATCCACATAATCACAATGAGTAAAACGGGCGCAACGATTTCTACCTCATAGAATTCCCTTTTTATGTTTACCTTTAAGTACCTTCATTAAAGTTTTTACTTGCAGGCCCGATGATGTATGAGAAGCCTGAGGCTTTAGTTTGTCTTCCATACTGTACTGCAGCAGCCTTTTCTGGATTTAGTAGCTCTTTTGCTTCCTTTCTCCTCTGGCGTAAGAAAACTACCCTCTCTCTCTTCCCTGCCCCTCCTCAACAAAGACCCAGCTAAGCATCATGGCTATCCAGGATCATAATTCCTCCCAACCTCAAGGTTCCCCTCCAGCTTTTTATTCTCCTGTTACATTCTGTCACTCCACCCAACTCCTAACTCCCACTGGATTCTGCTACCACCTGATTGCCGGGGCTAAAAGGAGTAAATTATGAGGACAGGTTTTTTTTTTATTCGCTCATGGGATGTGGGCGTCGCTGGCAAGGCCGGCATTTATTGCCCATCCCTAATTGCCCTTGAGAAGGTGGTGGTGAGCTTCCTTCTTGAACCGCTGCAGTCCGTGTGGTGAAGGTTCTCCCACAGTGCTGTTAGGAAGGAAGTTCCAGGATTTTGACCCAGCGACGATGAAGGAACGGCAATATATTTCCAAGTTGGGATGGTGTGTGACTTGGAGGGGAACGTGCAGGTGGTGTTGTTCCCATGTACCTGCTGCTCTTGTCCTTGTAGGCGGTAGAGGTCGCGGGTTTGGGAGGTGCTGTCGAAGAAGCCTTGGCGAGTTGCTGAAGTGCATCCTGTGGATGGTACACACTGCAGCCACTGTGTGCCGGTGGTGAAGGGTGTGAATATTTACGGTGATGGATGGGGTGCCAATCAAGCGGACTGCTTTGTCCTGGATGGTGTTGAGCTTCTTGAGTGTTGTTGGAGCTGCACTCATCCAGGCAAGTGGAGAGTATTCCATCACACTCCTGACTTGTGCCTTGCAGATGGTGGAAAAGCTTTGGGGAGTCAGGAGGTGAGTCACTCGCCGCAGAATACCCAGCCTCTGACCTGCTCTTGTAGCCACTGTATTTATATGGCTGGTCCAGTTACGTTTCTGGTCAATGGTGACCCCCTGGATGTTGATGGTGGGGGATTCGGCGATGGTAATGCCATTGAATGTCAAGGGGAGGTGGTTAGACTCTCTCTTGTTGGAGATGGTCATTGCCTGGCACTTGTTTTGCGCGAATGTTACTTGCCACTTATCAGCCCAAGCCTGGATGTTGTCCAGGTCTTTCTGCATGTGGGCTCGGACTGCTTCATTATCAGAGGGGTTGCAAATGGAACTGAACACTGTGCAATCATCTGCGAACATCCCCATTTCTGACCTTATGATGGTGGGAAGGTCATTGATGAAGCAGCTGAAGATGGTTGGGACTACGACACTGCCTTGAGGAACTCCTGTAGCAATGTCCTGGGGCTGAGATGATTGGCCTCCAACAACCACTACCATCTTCCTTTGTGCTAGGTATGACTCCAGCCACTGGAGAGTTTTCCCCCTGATTCCCATTGACTTCAATTTTACTAGGGCTCCTTGGTGCCTCACTTGGTCAAATGCTGCCTTGATGTCAAGGGCAGTCACTCTCACCTCACCTCTGGAATTCAGCCCTTTTGTCCATGTTTGGACCAAGGCTGTAATGAGGTCTGGAGCCGAGTGGTCCTGGCGGAACCTAAACTGAGCATCGGTGAGCAGGTTATTGGTGAGTAAGTGCCACTTGATAGCACTGTCGACGACACCTTCCATCACTTTGCTGATGATTGAGTGTAGACTGATGGGTAATTGGCCGGATTGGATTTGTCCTGCTTTTTGTGGACAGAACATACCTGGGCAATTTTCCACATTGTCGGGTGGATGCCAGTGTTGTAGCTGTACTGGAACAGCTTGGCTAGAGGAGCAGCTAGTT
Source organism: Heptranchias perlo (assembly GCF_035084215.1). Lineage (NCBI taxonomy): Eukaryota > Metazoa > Chordata > Chondrichthyes > Hexanchiformes > Hexanchidae > Heptranchias > Heptranchias perlo. The sequence continues at coordinate 77,246,224 of NC_090332.1, forward strand.
CTGGGCACAAGTCTTCAGCACTACAGCTGGGATGTTGTCGGGGCCCATAGCCTTTGCTGTATCCAGTGCACTCAGCCGTTTCTTGATATCACGTGGAGTGAATCGAATTGGCTGAAGACTGGCTTCTGTGATGGTGGGGATATCGGGAGGAGGCTGAGATGGATCATCCACTCGGCACTTCTGGCTGAAGATGGTTGCAAACGCTTCAGCCTTGTCTTTTGCACTCACGTGCTGGACTCCGCCATCATTGAGGATGGGGATGTTTACAGAGCCTCCTCCTCCCGTTAGTTGTTTAATTGTCCACCACCATTCACGACTGGTTGTGGCAGGACTGCAGAGCTTTGATCTGATCCGTTGGTTGTGGAATCGCTTAGCCCTGTCTATAGCATGTTGCTTCCGCTGTTTAGCATGCATGTAGTCCTGAGTTGTAGCTTCAACAGGTTGGCACCTCATTTTTAGGTATGCCTGGTGCTGCTCCTGGCATGCTCTTCTACACTCCTCATTGAACCAGGGTTGATCCCCTGGCTTGTTGGTAATGGTAGAGTGAGGAATATACCGGGCCATGAGGTTACAGATTGTGCTGGAATACAATTCTACTGCTGCAGATGGCCCACAGCGCCTCATAGATGCCCAGTTTTGAGCTGCTACATCTGTTCTGAATCTATTTCATTTAGCACGGTGGTAGTGCCACACAACACGTTGGATGGTGTTGCATATACTTGGCTTGTATTCCCTTGAGTCTAGAAGATTAAGGGGTGATCTAATTGAAGTGTTTAAGATGATTAAAGGATTTGATAGCATAAATAGAGAGAAACTATTCCCTCTGGTGAGTCCGGAACAATCTTGAAATTAGAGCCATGCAGTTCAGGGATGATGTCAGGAGGCACCTCTTCACACAAAGGGTAGTGGAAATCTGGAACTCTCTTCCCCCAAAACCTGTTGAGGCTGAGGGTCAATTGAAAATTTCAAAATTGAGATTGCTAGATTTTTGTTAGGTAAGGGTATTAAGGGTTACGGAACCAAGGCGGGTAGATGGAGTTAAGGCGCAGATGAGCCATGATCTAATTGAATGGGGGAATAGGTTCGAAGGGCTGAATGGCCTGCTCCTGTTCCTGTGATCCCTGTGGGCTGGCCTGCACGCGCTCTCTCTCACAATATTTCATATTTTTCTGTTCCTTCTTCCCTACGCTATTTCCATCCCACTATACAGCCCCAGTACAGTCCTCCTTTGATCCACCATTTCTCCATACATGCTGAGGTCTTTGCCTGTCTCTCCATTATAACACAAGGACCCTGCTGCAGCTACCCTGGCACTTTACTTTGCATCATTCCCCCGCAGTTAGTAATCCACCACCATCGAACCATATGTCATTCTCATTGTAACATTCTGTTCAAATGTTTAACTCATCAAATCCAAACAGACTAAATCAATACTAATGCAGCTTCCCAGCTTTAACAAAAGTACATATTTTCATGCTGCACTTTTGATTTCCTGGCAGTCGTACATGAAAGAAATTGAATTTAATAACAACATGTTTTTAAATATATATATTACATTTGCCACCTTAAAAACAATCCACTGGAAAAAAATATCAGATCATAATAAACGATCCCGACAAAATTCTGCAGGAAACAGAGTCTAAATGGAGAATGCTGTAAGGCATAACATCCCTGTCCTTATAAAAGGCCAGTCAGCCTAATGTCAGTGGTGGGGAAACTTTTAAAGACAATAATCCAGGACAAAATTAATTGGCACTTGGAAAAGTATGGGTTAATAAATGAAAGTCAGCACGGATTTGTTAAAGGAAAATCGCGTTTGACTAACTTGATTGAGTTCTTTGAGGTAGTAACGGAGAGGGTTGATGAGGGTAGTGTGGTTGATGTTGTGTATGTGGACTTTCAAAAGGCATTTGATGAAGTACCACACAATAGACTTATGAGCAAAATTAAAGCCCTTGCGATTAAAGGGAGCGTGGCAACGTGGATACAAAGTTGGCTAAGGGACAGAAAGCAGAGAGTAGTGGTGAACGGTTATTTTTCAGACTGGAGGGAAGTATACAGTGATGTTCCCCAGGGGTCAGTATTAGGACCATTGCTCTTTTTGATATTTATTAATGACCTGGACTTAGGTGTACAGGGCATAATTTCAAAGTTTGCAGATGACATGAAGCTCAGAAATGTAATAAACAATGTGGAGGATAGTAACAGACTTCAGGAGGACAAAGACAGGCTGGTGAAATAGGCAGACACATGGCAAATGAAATTCAACGCAGAGGAGTGAGGAAAGGCAATATAAACTAAATGGTACAATTTTAAAGGGAGTGCAGAAACAGAGAGACCTGGAGGTGTATGTACTCAAATCTTTGAAGGTGGCAGGACAAGTTGAGAAGGCTGTTTTTAAAAAAAAAGCATATGGGATCCTGGGCTTTATTAGTAGAGGCATAGAGTACGAAAGCAAGGAAGTTATGCTAAACCTTTATAAAACACCGGTTATGCCTCAGCTGGAGTATTGTGTTCAATCCTGGACACCACACTTTAGGAAGGATGTCAAGGCCTTAGAGCTTAGAGAGGGTGCAGAAGCGATTTACTAGAATGGTGCCAGGGATGAGGGATTTCAGTTATGTGGAGAGACTGGAGAAGCTGGGGTTGTTCTCCTTAGAACAGAGAAGGTTAAGGGGAGATTTGATAGATGTGTTCAAAACAATGAAGAGTTTTGATAGAGTCTGGAGATCGTTAAAATCTTCTTCATAACTGGAATAGAAATTATTTGACAACTGGTGTTTTTATCTCATCTGTTTAAGGTTATCAGTAAAATATTTCTGTTGTTACATTTTTTGAGTGCATTTTAAGGGCAGACCATTCACTAATTCGGCCGAGTTTGTGAGTCCTCTGACCAGAAAATCCTGGGTATCAGCTTGAAATGATTCCTCCCCTGAGAGAATTGTTGAACATTAGCTGTGTCTCTGCTTTCTCCCACATGGTGATTCTCTGCATCTCTCGGTCTCCCAATTGTTTCTCACTCTTTATCTCTCTTTCCTGTAAGTTGTTAATCCCTCTACCCCCTCTGTTATCCTGAGTGCCTCTCACACATGTTCCTTTAGACACTGAGCGAGCTGAGGCCTCGCCATGTGGAGTGAATGGGGTGGGGGTTGGTGGTGGTGGTGGGTGGAATGCAGGTTGGGCAGAGCAGTGAAGCTGAGGCTGAGTAGACTAGCCAGAGTTTGGGGGGTGAGGTGGGTGGTTCTTGAGGTGGCCAAAGGCAGAGCAGTGCTGGCAGCTGCTGTGAGACCAGGAGATGGTAGCCCTGAGATTCAAGAAGGCGGCCCACCACCACCTTCTCAAGGGCAATCGGGGATGGGCAATAAATGCCGGCCTCGCCAGCGATGCCCACATCCCACGAACGAATAAAGAAAAAGATTTATGGGGTGGAGGAAGAGGATAAAAACGGCGGGGACCTGGAGGTCCTGTCGAATTTAACAGCAGGATCTCATTATCGTTTTTTTCATCTGTTTCCCGCCCGGCTGCCGGCCAAATTGACAGAAGACCACAGCTGGGACACCCTTGGGGACGGTCCCCGGCAATCAGGAGAGTGGGGGCGGGGGGGGGGGGCGGAGAAGGCCGGCGATCGGGGCTTGTGAGGGGATTGGCTCCTCTTGGTGCTGATTGCTCCACGACCGACTAATGATATACACAAAAATGGGGGGAGCCCAATATTTTTAGTAATAGATTGTCAGGGGTGGAGTTTGGTTGGCATGCACATGGTGCAATAACGTGGCAAGAGGTGGACTTGTGTTTCTGATTTCCCACTTGTGCCATTTTCAAATGGAATTGTGAGAGGAGCTGCACAGAGGAATCGAGGTGCTTCCTCAGAAGTGAAAGCCAAGTCCCTGCTGTCCCTTGTATACTCAGCAGCTGTTTAAAAAGTGCCATTGGCAGGTACCTGGCATAGGTTGTTTGTCTACTGTGTTCAGGACAGCTGCCTGGTTGTTAAAAGAAGACACATTGGAATTTTTTTTTGGAAACTCAAAACTTTTGCCATTTTATTTTTCACTTCAACTTTAAGGGGGAAAAGCTCATACATTACATACAAGTTATGTGACGAGGAGCTGTGGGATATAATTTGCATTTCACAAGTGCGCTAACCTCAGAAGAGATAGTCAATGGCAAGGTATGGTCAACCTCATGAGCATGCAGCTAAAAGGCGTTTGCAATTTTCTCTTCTATAGTTACAAGATTTATTTATAATTAATTTACCATTCAAAACTAGAGTTCACCAACAATTTTCATGACCTAGGTACCGACACTGGTAACATTAGAATACACCATGGCATGGGAGCAGGTATTGAAATGTATTTTTGGAGCGCAAGTTTCTAGAGAGACATTGTGTTTTAATAGGAATCAAATCCATTTAGTTGATGTCCAGTGAAAAACTCCTTAGAGGCCTTTTTTTCCCTTTTTTGAATGTTTTCCAATGCATCTTTTTCATTTCCACTAAACTGTGCCATTTCAAACAAAAAGATTAGATAGCTGGGGTGGGGGGGCTCCAATTTTAACCTAACCCGCCCATTGGGAAACTGGATCGGGTGTAACTCCACTTCATAGAATCATAGAAAGTTTACAGCACAGAAAGAGGCCATTCAGCCCATCGAGTCCGCGCCGGCTCTCTGCAAGAGCAATCCAGTTAGTCCTACTCCCCCACCCTATTCCCGTGGCCCTGCAAATTTTTTCCTTTCAAGTACTTATCCAGTTCCCTTTTGAAGGCCATGACTGAATCTGCCTCCACCACCCCCTCGGGCAGTGCATTCCAGTTCTTAACCACTCGCTGTGTAAAATAGTTTTTCCTCATGTCACTTTGGTTCTTTTGCCAATCACCTTAAATCTATGTCCTCTGGTTCTTGACCCTTCCGCCAATGGGGACAGTTTCTCTCTATCTACTCTGCTTGATTTCTCCACTGAAGCCAATGGAGGGTAATATTGGGCAGGGTGGAAAATCAACTATGTGGCTTTCCTGCCCGTCGAGTTTGGTTAAAATGACCCCTCTATGATCTCAGCCATGGTTTTATCACTGTTGGCCTGTATCCAGTGTATAAGTAAAACAGGTTAATTCGCCCTTTCTGTGAGGTATACTCCTGCTCAAGAGCTTCCAGCAATTGATCAGGTATTGAATTGCCAGCCTTCAGCAATGCTTTTAGAGTTGAGCAAATCTGAAGATGATAGAAAAAATGCTTTGTGCCTAGTCCAGAGCTGTTACATTGACAGCATACTGACACCATTCCAAATGGTCAAATGTATCTCATGCATTAGTAGGAGTCTGCTGAGGTAGTCACTCCAACCTCATATTGGGACCATTGTGATTGTCCAAACAAAAGTACCAAGCTGTTAGTGTGCACTGGATACCGTATAGTCTCCCAACAAACTCAAGGCCAATATTTTAAAATGTGAAGTCATGTGTGAGTCAGTAAACTTTTACAATCAATGTTTGAATCATCATTTAATGTAGTATTCACAGAAGCCTATATATTTGCGAGACGATGAGCTGGCCAAGTTATTGAACAAAGCACTGCAGTTGTGGACTTGGCAGGGTTTGTCAGCTTGGCTCAATTGGTGGCTCTCTTGTAGGTACTGTCCAAAATACTTTACACAAACTCACATTCAAAGTATGTTGTGCTTATCTATGGAGCATGCTCAGTGAAGATGACTGAATCCTGAATGAAAGATATGTTCTCCACATTTACATTTGCCACTGTTGTTGATGTCAAGCTGGGTGAGAATGTCGCTGGCCTGGTGCAGGGAAATAGAGATTAGTCTGGATTTTCAGGAATCATTACCACCTCTTGAGGCCGCCTTCTCTCAGCTGACACGAGGCCCGATTTTAGCACCCGCTCTCGGGTGCGTTCTCGGCGGGGGGGGCCTCGAAAATTGTGAAATCCAGGAGCGGGACCGGATCGCGCCTCGATCCCGCCCGCTTCCAGGTTTCCCGCTGACCCGCGGGCGTGCGCGCGCAGCCCCCGCTGGTGGGAATCCCGCAGGCAATTAAAGCCAGCGGGATGCCACTTGACGTTATTTACTTTGCTATTTCAGGTCATTAACTGACCTGATTAAGGGACTGTGTGTGATTTTTGAGCAACATGGGACTGTTTCCCATACTGGGGGAAACACTCCCAGCTGGAATGGACGTGTTGCAGCTATCAGCCTGTGGCAGCTGCAAAGGTCCATTTGACAGGTTGGGGGGGGGAGACCCTCACTCATTGCAGGAGGCCACTCTGTCACTTGGGACAAAGTTTGGCCTCCACCACCCTCCTCCTGACGGTCAAAGTCACCAACCTGCACACTTACCCCGGGGTCCGGAGACATGTACCTACCTTGCGGACCCCCTCAGATGTACATCTTGCGGATGGGGGCCGCCGTAGCTGCAGTCATGACCTCCTCAGAGGGCGAACAGCATCACCATCCACGCCGTCCACCTCTGACACGTGGAGCTCCACAACAGAGTGCTGTGACACATCAACCTGTACAGCAGGAGGAAGGGCAACCGCAGAGAGAGATGTGTCGCAGAGGGCACTACCCTCGCCACAGGGTCCACAGACCGAGGCTCAGCTTCCTGGACCTCTCTGAGCAGCAGTGCACACGGAGGCTCAGAGTCACTCGACATGTAGCCGTGGACATCTGCAGCCTCTTTCATGCCGAGCTGCTCCTGGCTGGCCCGTGCACCATCTTCCTACTTGTCGCTGTCAAAGTCACCACTGCCCTCCTGAACTTCTCCTCCTCATCCTTCCAGGGTGTCACCGGGGACATCGCCGATGTCTCTCAGTCATCTGTGCAGAAGAGCCCTGCAAATACACCTACACCCACTCTGTAGTGACACAATGGGTGGCATCAGTGGTGGGTCCTCATAGTGATACCCAGGAGTGGGCTTTATTGCACAAACCGGACAGGATTCGCGAAGACATGGCAGTAGTGGTGCCAATATAATGTGTGATGTGAGTTGTTCTGAAATTCAATAGAAGTAACAACCATGACGAACCCTCAAACACCCTTGTGCATCCCCTTCATGCTCACGACACGTTTGCCTTACGCTGCCTACTGCACATATGTGATGCATGCCCTGTGGCTGCAGCACAGGTGGTGGCAGGTTGAGTGAGGCTGGCCGTGAGAGAGATGCACGAGAGGGTGAGTATGGGATAGAGCCATGAGATTGTATGAGGATTGGGTTGAGTGGTAGTGGCGGGGTGAGTACTGGCGAGGTGAGTAGGTGCAGGTAAGATGAGGATGGGGTTTGAGTGGGTATGAGGGGTGATGTGACAGAGTAGTGTAGGTAGTGCCGAAGGAGATGTGGGGTGGGGGCAGTGATGTGGCAGACAGAGTGTAGGGGAAAGACTACGTGTTCTCACTGTGGCTGACCTACTGAGGTCATTGGAGCGCCTCCTGCACTGTATGCAGGTGGGCGATATGTTGGTGGCGCAGGTGACCCCCTCTGCCACCTCGAGCCAGGCCTTCCTGGTGGCAGAGGCGGGCCGCTTCCTCCCGCCCGCCGGGTGGAAGATCTCTGTCCTCCCCCTCCTCCTCACCCCATGTATTGATACCTGGGGTGAGGGATCATTAAACTGGGAGCAGCCGTCCCCCTGGGCTGCCCCATGCAGTCATCTTTGCTATTTCTTGCAGCATCTGTCAGTGGAGGACTGCCCCTTTAAATAGAGCGCCTCCAGCTGACAGATCTTACTGCGCATGCGCAGCCCGCCCGACGCGCAGATCAGCATCGGGGAACCCGGAGGAACAGGTAAGTGGATCCAATTAGTGGGTTGCCTGCTGCGATCGCGCGGGAAACCCACTAATTTCACCGGGCGCGTTACCAACACGCCCGCTTGCCCACCCGCCGAGAACCCGCACCCCTGGTAAAATCGGGCCCATGGTTTCAAAATGGAGAAAAACAGGAGAAATCAAGAGAAAATAGCTGAAAATCGAACAAAAAATGTTGGTGTATATTGAGGTCTGCATTAAAAAGGCTATTTGCAAAACTTAAATGGGAGGAAAAACACAGAGTACGGACTGTTAAATGATGAGGCAAACCTCCAGGTTAAATAGAATGCGTGGTTTGATTTGGTTCATTTCTGTTGCTTGGATTTTAAATTTCCTGTGGAGCTGAGAAGCTGATGCTCGAATAAGGGCTGTCAGTGAGTCCGGATAAATACCCATTTTTGACTTTAAATCTCAGCAATACCCGATTACACTGTTTATTACCGATAACATTGCTTGGGGACCAGGCTGTGCTCTGATCAGTGACTCACAGAGTTATTGAAATTTGTTCACTAAGACGTTTTCAGGGCACCAAGCAACTAGAAACAGCTCCTTGGTGACACCACTGTAGGCATACAGTGATTCATGGGCCTGGACAATAGTCAATCAAATAAAGTCACACTTATGTGGTTTAGTTAATCAAAGTGATTATTTGATGATTTAAGCAATTCACACAAGCATCGAGCAATACATACAGCCTTAAAACCAAGGATTTCAGCATCAAGGCAGAAGAGTGATCTTGTAGCTCTTGAAGTTTTCTTCTCTTGTTGTTAGATGTTCTTCCTCTAGGTGAAACTTCTCAAGTCTCCTCCAACTGCAGTAAAGAATCTGTCACAATGTCCCATCTTTATATGGTTTTTGCTAGTTGGGGTGTGAGTAAAATTCAGGGAAAGTTCTATTTTGGCCACTCAAAGTTAAGGGAAGTTCCATTTTGGCCACTTACCCACTGTTGCATCGGTGATGGACAGTGGGTTGTTAGTTCGCGTGTGTCACTCAACTTCCCGAGATGTGGGAAACTGTGAGAAACCAGTTGCTGCCTCTCGGCCGTGTGAAACCAGGTGCTGTAGTTTTAGTTGTCTTTCCCAAGGATTTCTAACTGTGTCAGCACTGTTTACCAAGTTGTTATCTATCCATTGTTTTGAAAACCAAAGGCCTGCTTCTCGAAGCTGCGTTCTTAGCAGTTGTTTTGAAAATCAAAGGCCTGTTCGAAGCTTCGAGAAGCTTCTGCACATTGCGGCCGTTGCATTTTAAAATTCACAATGTCCGCATGTCCAAGGGGTTTTATCCCCACGCAACCAGAAGTGGCTCCTTGGAGACACCAGGTAACCAGAAGTAGCAAATAATAGCAATCGGCTATCAGCCACTCAGTGTGGGGAAAGCTCATCATAACATGTCACAGAATTAGCTGTTAGGCAAACTAAATAAAATGAAAACCAGCTAGTAATTCAAATTTTCAGAAGAAAGAAGAAACTGCATTTAAAGAGCCTTTTATATCCTCGAGATGTCCCAACGCCACTTCACAGCTAATTAATTATGTTGAAGTGTAGTCACTGTTGTCATGTAGGCAAAGACGGAAAACAGTTTGCCCACTGTAAGGTCCCAAAATCATCAGTAAGATAAATGACTAGTTAATTTTTTTTTTGATAGTGTTGGTTGAGGGATAAATGTTGACTTGAACTTACAACATCCTGACTCAGAGGTGAGAAAGCCACCACTGAACCAAGCTGACGGATGCTTAACTAGATTTTTAAAACTACTTTTTGATTGCAGGAGAAGTGTTCAGAAGATAGGATTGTTGTTAACTCTGCTAAGTCCAAAAACCCAATGGCAGAAGCTCAGTACCCTTCAAAATCGTGGAAAATGCACCAAAATGTGTCAAACAAAACAAACTTCCCAGAACCCCTATAAAATAAATTTTGCGCCATCAGAGCTCATTACCCACATCAAAAATTTCTATTGAAAAGTTATATTTGATGGAACATAGCTGCAGTTTAAGTCGTGACAAGTTCATGTCCCACTGCACTCTCGTTGTAATTAATTATTTTCTTACGTCATACGTGACGTCATTTGGTTTCAGTTTTCACAGAAAAACAACTCAATTGCAGAACTTTATCGCAAAACACCAGTACAAACCCTGAAATCTGCTGCAGCAAAAAGGAATTTAACTTGTTCGGTCATCTCAAAGCAGTGACCAGGGCCACAGGCTTTTATTCAGGTCTATATTTCAGTTGTATGTTGTTTTTAGAGTCATTAGCTTTTTGGGGGCTGTCAGCTTTTCCGAAGCTGTATATCCGCTTTCCTTAGTTTTCAAGGTTGTATGTAAATGTAAGTTCTTTCTTCCTGTGCTTTTTGCTGCCTGCCTGCTTTCCTTCTTCATCTCTCTTTTCCTTCTGCTCCAGTTCACTGTTTCTGACCCCACACCAACATGATTCCTGAAATGAAGAGCAGCACACATGCTGCGACAAAATGGCCGCTCAGATATTTGACCACCGTTTGTGCAGTTCTCATTGACTCTGGAAAGGACATGGAGACTGAAACAGACTTTCCTAGGAATTGCCTCTATTTTTGTTACGTTTGGGAATTGCATAAGAGAACAGGAATGCCTGTAAATAAAAACAGAAAAAAGCTGGACACACAGAGCAGGTCAGGCAGTGTCTGTGTAGAGAGAAACAATGTTAATGTTTCAGGTTGATGAACCAGTTCTGATCAAAAGTCATCGACCTGAAACGTTAACTCTGTTTCTCTCTCCACAGATGCTGCCTGACCTGCTGAGTGTTTCCAGCATTTTTTGTTTTTATTTAAGATTTCCAGCATCTGCAGTATTTTGCTTTTGTTTTAATGTCTGTAAAGATGGGAGTCCAGCAAATATGGACTTCAGTAAGATGGTAAACAGACAAACAAATGGAAAACAAAATCACTGGGGCTAATATCTTAAATCTTACTGTCAATGCGGATATGTTGATCAGAAGTCTGTGACTTATTTTATAAAACCAATGATTACCTGTTGACATCTCTGTTCAACAGAGACGACTAAAGATGACCTAATTTTCATATGTATTTTTATTTGCCCGACTTGAACAGTGACAGGTATAACACATACCAAATGATCCTACAGACGGTCGAGTCACCTGACCATATTTGAACTGCTTGGAGATAGTTTGATAGCAGCAGAAGATGCTACAAATTGCGACAGAGCTTCTCAGCACAACTTGGTACAGGACAAAAATAAAGTAGAAGGGAAAACGCCTTTTATTAAAGGGAAAATACCACTGGGTTATGGGGATTGAATGGCTCTAAATGTGGAAGTACTCTTATTCCCCCTGAAAGTGTGGAGGGAATTTCTCCGCTCAGCAGAGATAGTTCACTTGGTGCTGGAGTGAGAGCAACGGCAACTTGCATTTATATAGCGTCTTATCGTAAGAAAATGTCCCAAAGCTTCGCAGAGGTGTAATCGGCCAAAAATGGATGCCGATCCAAAGCAGGAGATATTAGGAGGGTTGGTCAAAGAGTTTTAAGGAGAGCCCTAAAGGAGGAGATGGAAGTGGTGAGGCGGAGGGATTAGGGAGGGAATTCCAGAGCGTGTGGCCTCGTTAGCTGAAGGCACAGCCACCAATGGCGGGGCGAGGAGGGGAATGCACAAGAGGCCGGAGTCAGACTAACGGGGTAGACCTGGAGGAGTTTAAATAATCCAACTGGATGTTTTCTAGCAGAAGACCTAATTCCCAGGGTTGCTTCCTATCTGCTCTTGGGTAAATCAGTTTACTCTGCCGGGGATGGGTTGGGAGAGGAGGGAGGCCTTTACTGCTTTTTGCCACCTCTTTTACATGACTTTCCTCTTTAATAATAAATACCCTGAAAAATCCTCAAAGTCTTGTTTTTTTTTCCCATCGTTAAAGAAAGCAGATCGAGTCAGGTGTTGCCTTCAAGAGGATTAATTTTCTGCATCTGACTTTGAACTCTTCTGTGCCTGTTGTTTGGGAAAACCAATGTGCATCTGCCCATAAGTGTCATTTCATTTCTCACAGTGGAATGAATTAAAATAAACATATGATCTGCCATCTGCCCAGTTACGTGACATGACCTCAGGATTCCTGATATGAAATGATTTTCTAGCGGTCTGACTCACCATTTATATAACTGTACCTTTGAGAGGGAAAAAAGTGCTCAATGCACATTTCACACCAGCATTTACTTTAAGGTGAGATATTGATTGTTTTTATTGAAACAAATTAATAATTTGCTTGAAAGCTTTGCTTCAGACTCCACCGTCTCAACCTGTTTCAAAGACTAAATGTATCTTTCAGATCACTGCTATAATAGCTAGGAAAAATGTCGAGTATTTTTATTTTGTTTCAGTGTGAGTTTAACCACGTCCCACGTTTTGTAAAGTTACTCTTCAGGGCAACCACCTGGCAAAGTGCAGTTTGAATATTGTTATTGTATCTCTGGGACCTGGATTTGAATCCTACGAAGTCATATCTTCATGGTTCCAAGTGAAATTAGTTCAAGACAGTCTCATCCCATTTCCTAATGCCCCATAACTCTACACTAAATTGAATTTATACTCGGAGATGCCATGAAGATGGCTGATGTGGGAAGTGAACGTTTAAAGGAATACTCTTGAGGTTTTAATGAGTACATTGCTGAGGTAAAGCAGAATGAGTTTCACACACCTTTTCATGTGGTCACACTACCAACATCACAGTTATGACGTTCGTCATTAGTGGGAGTTCAAGACGTTTACCACACCAGTTCCAAAGGGCAGTATAACCGGGACAAACCCGACAGTGGACACTTAAGCTGAAATGACCTCTGTCCCAACAGTGATTGGTGCTACATTCCTTCTATTCATTCCATACTTGTTTGTGCACATAAAGAGTGTAATAAAGCAGCATTGTAGAACCAGGACAGCTTCATTAACCCATTTGGCAAAGTACTTTGTCTTCTGCAGAATCTGGTGAGTGCCACTGTCATATATTGTACCGTGTTCCATAGAGAGACCATTCCCCTGTCAGGAATGGCTCGTTTTATGAAGGAGTTAATTTTGGATGGGCTGTTTAAATGATATGCCAGTTGTCTATTATCTCCCCAACTTGTACCATACACGTTTACATCAGGCACTGAACTGGAGCAGATGGTTCTCCTCACATCAAGCAGATAAATGTCAGTTTTACTTATGGTGAGATGGAGGTGCTGATGGTTGAAACAGTTAGGAGTACTCCTATTACTTAAGGCTCATTTGAAGAACATTTCATTGATGATGCCAGTAATTCACCTGGCAGATCACCAAGGGGCTTGAAGCAAGTTGTTCATGTAGGAATGATAGTGCCATACAGGCTGCCTTGATCAGTAACGTGATGAAAGCAGAGTTTATGTTTTCCTATAGGCATAGGCACTGCTAGTCCATTCACCAAATGAGGGCACAGTATAGCGCTCCATAGTCCAAAACTAGAGGCCATAAATATAAGATAGTCACTAATAAATCCAATAAGGAATTCAGGAGAAACGTCTTTACTCAGAGAGTGGCGAGAATGTGGAACTCACTACTACATGGAGTGGTTGAGGTGAATAGCATAGATGCATTTAAGGGAAAGCTAGATAAATACATGAGGGAGAAAGGAATAGAAGGCTATGTTGATAAGAAGTTAGGTGCGAGGAGGCTTGTGTGGACCATAAACACTGGCACAGACTAGTTGGGCCCACTGGCCTGTTTCTGTGCTGTAAAATTCTATATAACGTACAGTTTACTGAAGTCTCAGCTGGTGACAAGAAACACAGAAGCGGCTAGATCTGCATTGCTGAATTACTATTTGATGATGGGGCCCATCATGGAAGCCACTGACTGTTGCCTCTTCTACATCCTATTGCTCAGGAAAACAAAAAGTAACATACTGCTTCCAGCTAGCTCTTCAGGTCCCTGCAGATGGAGCAAAGCAGCCTGGGAAACAATGAACTAGGTGAAATATACAAATAGCAAATTATCAACTAGGCGTCACTTGCTTTTCATTCCCCTCCTCAATGCCCTAGTTTCAGTCCCTATTTGAAAAGTGTAACATTTATTAGTTTTAAGCTGAAAATGATCGTTCTGTTAACTCTTTAATGTTGAACCTCGCCCCTTTATGAGAAAAGTGGAACAAGTGCGAGAGTTTAAAGAGCTGCTGAACTTCCTAAATGTAAACCGTTGAGATGAGTTTTGTGTTAAGTGCTCAGTGATGTAGTTTGCACTGGCATTACGCAGAATTCGAGCGAGATTTTTCACTGCAAGTGTTAAGTGCTTTAAATCCCGCTGTGTCTGAACCAGCCCATACTGAGATTACACTGGGAAATCTAGCACAAATCTGTATGCAGGTTTTGAAAGCTAGGGTAGTATTTTAAACACTTGATGACTAACCTGTCATGTTGATAAATCTTAAGTTTTGTCTTATAATGTGTTGCTTTCCACTCACTTTGTAGGTCTGATGAAAGCTGTAATTGGTGACGTGAGCTTAATAATGCTTGTGTAAATGTATACCAAGTGCAGTAAGACACTGCTCAATTTCTATAGATTCACATAAGCCAGGGCATAGCCTTCTTTTAATTAAAGGCTTAATACAAGGGAGATAAAACTATATAAGCAAACCATTGATTAATATTTTTTCTTCTTCTAAAGTAAACTGCAGGTTTTAAGAGACTTTCTTTTGGGAACGCTGCACTGGACTCTGGATCTCTCCCGATTTCATGGAATATTTAAACTGCATTGACCTCCACTCATTGTATCAGGCATCGACAGTACAGAAGAGGAAGAAGAAAGATGAAGCCAAAGAGTGGCTGAGCTCTTGAATTCTCAAATGTAGATAATGAATAAAGTTGTTGAGAAATGAGTCCCGTGCATCTTTAACTCTGATCACTCGTGTGATGGTTTCCAAATACCTTTCATAAAATCTAAAAATGTTGGTTTTTCACAAAGCATTTGAAGTGCTGGTTCCTACAGTAGTTTTAACAGTAGAGCACAACATTGGGTTGGCTGTAGCACCATATAGAACCAGTACTGCAAGCCAGGGAGCACAATTAGGGTCAACCATGTAACCAAACGTGGTAATTAACCAGTTACCAGAGTGAAACCCAATGTAAACAGATCAAGGACTGACTATTCAGCTGGTTAGTTGAAAGATGTGACCACTAATCCAGCTGTGCACTGCTGTGTTACCTATGAAAGTCAAAGTATTTCCCAGCACCAGATCAGTGGGAAAGAGCCATCTACTATATAAAGCTCCTATTTGTTTTATATGTAGATGCTAAACTATGTATTATATATTCAGTATAGGATTTCCCTGTTGTGATTGGCAGTTTTTTTGTACTTAGAAACTGAGAGCTTGAGAAAACAGAGTGCCCCATTAATAGGCTCAACCTTTCCTAATAGCAGCTCCTCTCTCTCTTCCCCCTACCCCCTCCCTGTAGATCCCTCCTGCGTTTGCTGCACTTTGTCTCCTCTGTGGTATGGTTGTATAAATTTACAGGAAGGTAACAACAAGGGAAATGTGCAAATCGATTTGGAGGGCGCTGATTAAGTAGGAAGCACAAGAGGAAAAATCAGTTAAAGAAATCACTGACAGAAGAAACGAATCAAAGGAAGAAGGTAGAAGTAAAACAAAAAGAATACGGCTTTTTAATTTTCGGTCGACCTTTCCTGGAAAGGTGTATTGTTCAAATACTGCTGTATTCATAAATAATAAACCTTTACTGCACAAAGGAAAAATGAACAGCCCGGAGAAATCCTAGTGTTTCCCAGTCTGTACACATAACATTAATATGAAATCTTTCAATTTTTTTTAAAGTACTTCTGGTTAAAGAGGAAGTTTTTCCATTAGTGCCTTTTTTTAAAAAAAAAAGCAAAATGGTTGCAGAAATTTCAATTAACACCCTTTTGAACTAACAAATTAGTAGATTTGTAAACTTTGTTAACTCGTCGGATGAACTGACTGAAGGTTCTTCTGAGCCCGACAATACAAGGGAACTGAATCTGCAGACACACAATTCAAACATGGAGACCCCATGAAACTCAGTTAAGAACAGTTACTGTTTGTTGGCTCCCTTATAAAGCTGTGCTGGGTAACTCCTCTATCCAGCTCTCCTGATAACAATACCCCAGTTTAAACAATAATAAACGGAAGTGTACAGAAAATCGATAACCAAAACCTTTTACATCTTTTAAGTGTTATTGAGGGAGTGACCCTTTCTTTTTAAATCTTTAAATTAGTGATCAACAATCAAATCTACAAATAGCTGCCACAGTTGGCCGTATTATGAAGGTTTGACTCTTCTAACCCTTGGTGTTTCAAAAGAATTGAAAAAAAATCTAAAGCTCAGATCGTATTTCAACTTTAGGCACTCCAAATTATATCGGAAGTGAAGCTTCGAATGCTGCTCCTTAATCATCACCACCTCAGAGCATTTTCTACATAACACTGAGGGTCTGTTGGATATTGTCATTACATAACACAGGGTCTGTTGGATATTGTCATTACACAACACTGAGGGTTTGTTGGATATTGTCATTACATAACACAGGGTCTGTTGGATATTGTCATTACACAACACTGAGGGTTTGTTGGATATTGTCATTACACAACACTGAGGGTTTGTTGGATATTGTCATTACACAACACAAGGCCTGTTGGATATTGTCATTACACAATACAAGGACTGTTGGATATTGTCATTACACAACACTGAGGGTCTGTTGGATATTGTCTTTACACAATACAAGGACTGTTGGATATTGTCATTACACAACATTGAAGGAGTGTTGGATATTATCATTACACAACACTAAGGGTCTGTTGAATATTGTTATTACACAACACTGAGGGTCTGTTGGATATTGTCATTACGCAATACAAGGACTGTTGGATATTGTCATTACACAATACAAGGACTGTTGGATATTGTCATTACACAATACAAGGACTGTTGGATATTGTCATTACACAATACAAGGACTGTTGGATATTGTCATTACACAATACAAGGACTGTTGGATAGTGTCATTACACAATACAAGGACTGTTGGATATTGTCATTACACAATACAAGAACTGTTGGATATTGCCATTACACAACACAAGGCCTGTTGGATATTGTCATTACACAACACAGGGTTTGTTGGATATTGTCATTACACAATACAAGGACTGTTGGATATTGTCATTACACAACACTGAGGGTTTGTTGGATATTGTCATTACACAACACTGAGGGTCTGTTGAATAGTGTTATTACACAATACAAGGACTGTTGGATATTGTCATTACACAATACAAGGACTGTTGGATATTGTCATTACACAACACTGAAGGAGTGTTGGATATTATCATTACACAACACTAGGGGGGCTAAATTGGGCCACGTAGCGCCCATTTTATCGGCGCTATGCGAATACCTAAGTCCCAAAAATGGTGCTGGAGATGCGCAAGCACACTTCCAGCGTGAAGCGCACAGGACGCCATCTTGGTGAAGGGGTTTGCGCACGCACACACCTAACGAATGTCTGAAGCATGTAGAGTAGGGAGATTCTGATGTTAATGAGTGTGCAACGTTGATTTGAAGCAGCCGGCAACATTTTCCAACTCCCCGCTCTGGCCTCGCTCTGTCCTAAGCTCACACAGCTGAACAGGAGTTAAAGGGCATGAAGGACCCCCACCCCCCCCACCAGCGCTATTTAAAGTGATCATGCAGGAGTTACAGGTTAGTTGCTGATTATTTATTCTGGCTGCTGGTTCAATTGTGGGTGTTTGTGAAAGTTTCCTATACTTGAAGAAAGTTCCAATATTCTATAGAGAGTGGTCTGGCTGGTCTTGCAGTGCTGTTAGTGGCGTTTAAAATAATGTGCTGACCAAAGTTGCTACCAGACATGGGTGGCCTGCTAGTGCTTGCTCTGGGAATTGTACATGACTGGGAGAATGCAGAGAGACCACCCAGAACTGAACAAACTGCCAGAAGAGGGAGGAGGAGGAGGAGGAGGAGGACAAGATGGAGGGGGAGGAGGGAGTGGAAGAGGAGGAGAAGGAAGAAGCAGCCTGTCTGCAAGGTAGACCCTGTCTGCCAGGGTGATCAGATTATTAATGAGCGATATCAGTAATCTCAACAACACCTCCCCATTCACCAACAGTCCCACACTCCTTACCTTTCCTCTCCCACGTGACCATCAAATCGTCCTCCTTATGATTACACATTGCTTCCTCCCTCAGCTCATCACAGAAATAAAAACCACCACCAAATGCAAATTCATAACCACATTTATAGATTTAGACATGAAATGAAAACAAACTGATACTATTCACCCTTGTGCATTCCCTTAGTGCCTGTTGTTCATGTGCCTTTACCGTTCCTAGTTCTACTACGAGGGGCATCCCCACTGGCTGGAGAATGGGTAGTGGAAGGCTGCTGACCTTAAATTGAGGAGTGTGCAGATGGCCTTGGAGGACGACCTCGAGCAGCTCTGGGCCGGGAGAGCCCGGCTTCAGATTACACCATCTCGGCTTGGGATGCAGCAGTCTGGCCTGGCTGGCCATTAGGCAACAGCGAGGGCACTGGCTGAGTGGCAGGGTGGGAACAGGAATGCTGTCATCTTGGCGCCATTGTCACTCTCCTGGGGCGGCACCTCAGGACTCCTGGTTATCTGCTGGAGAACATATTGCTGGACTGCTGTGATGTCCCGGAAGTCCCTTTCAACAGTGGTACCCAGAGCCACGATAGCAGCAGTCTGAGCTTCCAAGGCAGCAGTCTGAGCTCCAAAGTCAGCAGTCAGACTTACGATGGCAGATGTTTGTGCTGTAATGGAAGCTGTGACATCGGTCATCAGACACTGTATCACAGTGGGTTCCACAGGTGTGCTGATGGAGGTGACCACCTGCTCCATGTGGGAATGGATGGGCTCCAAGCTCTGCGCAAAGCCCTGTGCCAAGTTGGAGCTGGACTCCTCCATCCTCCTTGGCATTGCACATCGGATTTCTGGCAGATTTCCCAGTGCACCAAGCATTTGGTTATGAACGCCTATCAGCCTTCTGTTGCCTGGCCCATCGATGTTATCACCTGACTCCTCAGCAGCAGAACTAGTGAGCGACCTCTCTCTCCGGCGAGCTGGCACCTGCGGTATCCGTTCCCTCCGCCCCGGCTCCTGCACACACCTGTCCAGTATCTCACCACGTGCAGAACCCTCTAACCTATCCTCTAAACTACACAGTATCAGTATCTGAGCTAGTGGCTGCGAGTGTCAGATCGAGTGACAGTGTGTCTTCATCATCACTGTTTTCTGCTTCTGCCTCCTCTGAGCAGGCCCCAGTTCTTGAGTATCTGCAATGACAAAGGGACACGGGTTGAGTTGTGGTGTGGGGAGAGGAGAAAGTAAGATGCGCGTGCGTACACCATCTGCAGCACGTGAGTCAGAAAAGATTGTGGGATGAGCGAGAAGTGGGAAGCGAGAAGGAGGATTAGGTATGCAGAGACCCTCATCATCGATACCTCCAGCATTGCCAGTGGTCACAGACTCAGCCATGGCCCTTCCAATGATGGACAGTACTGTCTCCTCCATGGGGGTGAGGATGTAGGTGTGCCTGTCCTCCTCCAGTTCTTTTCTGCTGCCTACTGTTATGCGCCACCTTCTCCTGCAAGAAAGAGGGAAGTGTGTCAGTGAGTGTCCTGCAAGATGTTTGGGTAATATGGTTGTCATGGTTGAATAGTTGGCAGTGTGTATCTGTTGGATATTGTCATTACACAACACTGAAGGACAGTTGGATAGTGTCATTACACAACACGAAGTCTGTTGGATATTATCATTATTCAACACAAGTTCTGTGAATATTGTTATTACACAACACTGAATGGCTGTTTGATATTGTCATTACAAAGCAAAAAAATCTGTTCGATATTGTCATTGCAGAACACAAGATCTGTGGGATATTGTTATTACACAACACTGAAGGTCTGTTTGATATTGGCATTATACAACACAAGTTCTGTTGGATAATGTCATTACACAACACTGAATGTCTGATATTGTCATTACAAAGCAAAAAAATCTCTTCAATATTGCCGTTACAGAACACAAGGTCTGTTGGATATTGTCATTACACAACATTGAAGGTCTGTTAGCTATTACACAACACTAAAGGTCTGTTGAATTTTGTCATTACGCAACACAAGGACTGTTTGATATTGTCATTACACAACACAAGTTCTGTTGGATAATGTCATTACACAACACTGAATGTCTG
The DNA here is from genome assembly GCF_035084215.1 of Heptranchias perlo. Lineage (NCBI taxonomy): Eukaryota > Metazoa > Chordata > Chondrichthyes > Hexanchiformes > Hexanchidae > Heptranchias > Heptranchias perlo. The sequence continues at coordinate 77,266,269 of NC_090332.1, forward strand.
ATATTGTCATTACAAAGCAAAAAAATCTGTTCGACATTGTCATTACAGAACATAAGGTCTGTTGGATATTGTCATTACACAACGCTGAAGGTCTGTTAGATATTGTCATTATGCAACGCTGAAGGCCTGTTGGATTTTGTCATTACACAACACAAGGTCCGTTGGATATTTTCATTACACAACTCTGAAAGTCTGTTGGATATTGTCATTACAAAGCAAAAAATTTGTTCGTTATTGTCATTACACAATGCTGAAGGTCTGTTGGATACTGTCATTACGCAACACAAGGACTGTTGGATATTGTCATTACACAAGCTTGAAAGTCTGTTGGATATTGTCATTACACAACACAAGGTCTGTTGGACATTGTCATTTCACAACACTGAAGATCTGTTGGGTGCTGTCATTATACGACTCTAAATGTCTGTTTGATAATGTCATTACACAACACTGAAGGTCTGTTGGATATTGTCATAACGTAACACTGAAGGTCTTTTGGATATTGTCATTACAAAACACTGAAGGTCTGTTGGATAGTGTCATTATGCAATATAATGTCTGTTGGATATTGTCTACACAACACTGAAGGTCTGTTGGATATTGTTATTACACAACACAAGGTCTGTTGGATATTGTTATTACACAACACAAGGTCTGTTGGATATTTTCATTACACAACTCTGAAGGTCTGTTGGATATTGTCATTATAGAACACCAAAGGTCCATTGGATATTCTCTCTACATAACACTGAAGGTCTGTTGGACATTGTCATTAAGCAACATGATGTCTGTTGGATATTGTCTACACAACATTGAAGGTCTGTTGGATATTGTTATTACACAACTCTGAAGATCTGTTGGATGCTGTCATTATACGACTCTAAATGTCTGTTTGATAATGTCATTACACAACACTGAAGGTCTGTTGGATATTGTCATAACGTAACACTGAAGGTCTGTTGGATATTGTCATTAAGCAACATGATGTCTGTTGGATATTGTCTACACAACATTGAAGGTCTGTTGGATATTGTTATTACACAGCTCTGATGAGCTGTTGGATATTGTGATTATAGAACACTGAAGTTAACGTTGGATATTCTCCTTTCACAACACTGAAGCTCTGTTGAGTATTGTCATTACTCAACGCAGTGTCTGTTGGATATTGTAATTGCACAACACAAGGTCTGTTGGATATTTTCATTACACAGCACAAGGTCTGTTGGATATTGGATATTGTGATTGCAAAACAAAAGGTCTGTTGGATACTGTCATTACACAATATTGAAGATCTGTTGGATATTGTCTTTACACAACAGAACATCTATTAGATATTGTTATTACACTACATAAGCTCCGTTGGATTTGTTCATTACACAAAACAAGGTCTCTTGGATATTGCCATTACACAACATTAGTTCTGTTGGATATTGTCATTACACAACACAGGTCTGTTGAACATTGTAATTACACAATCCTAAAAGTCTGTTGGATATTGTCATTACATAACACAATGTGTTTTGAATATTGCCATTAAACAACGCAAGATCGGTTGGATATTGTCATTACACAACACCGAAGGTCTGTTGAATATTGTTATTGCACAACACAAGGTCTGTTGGATATTGTCATTACACAACACTGAAGGTCTGTTGAATATTGTTATTGCACAACACAAGGTCTGTTGGATATTGTCATTACACAATACTGAAGGGCTGTTGGATATTATCACATTGCAACAGAACGTCAGTTGGATATTGTCATTAAATATTACACTGAAGGTCTGTAGGAAATTGTCATTACACAACACAAGGTCTGTTCGATATTGTAATTACACAACATAAGGTCTATTGGATATTTTCATTACACAATAGAAGGTCTGTTGGATATTGTCATTACACAACAATGAAGGTCTGTTGGATATTGTCATTGCACAACCCTAGGGCTGTTGGATATTGTCATTGCACAATATACGTTCTGTTGGATATTGTCATTACACAATACTGAAAGTCTGATGGATATTCGCATCACACAAGACTGATGATCTGTTGGATATTGCCATTACACAACACATAGTCTGTTGGATATTGTCATTACACAACTCAAGGTCTTTTGGATATTGTCATTACTCAACACAAGGTCTGTTGGACATTGTCATTACATAATTCTCAAAGTCTGTTGGATATTGTCATTACACAACCTTGAAGATCTGTTGGATGTTGTCAATATACAATTCTAAAATTCTGTTTGATATTGTCATTACACAACACTGAATGGCTGTTGGATATTGTCATTACACAACATAAGGTCTGTTGGATATTGTCATTACACAACACAATGTGTTTTGAATACTGTCATTAAACAGCACAAGGCATGTTGGATATTGTCATTGCACAACTCAAGGCCTGTTGGATATTGTCATTAAATTGCACTGAAGGCCTGTTGGATATTGTCATTACACAACACAATGTGTATTGTGTATTGGGGTCATTAAACAACACAAGGTCTATTGGATATTGTCAATACACAACACTGAAGATCTGTTGCATATTGTCATTATACAATATATGGTCTGTTGGATATTGTCACTGCACAACACAAGGTCTGTTGGATATTGTCACTGCACAACACTGAAGGTCTGTTGGAGATTGTCACTGCACAACACTGAAGGTCTGTTGGAGATTGTCACTGCACAACACTGAAGGTCTGTTGGAGATTGTCACTGCACAACACTGAAGGTCTGTTGGAGATTGTCACTGCACAACACAAGGTCTGTTGGATATTGTCATTACACAATAGAATCATAGAATTATAGAATGCTTACAGCACCAAAGGAAGGCATTCGGCCCACTGAGTCTATGCCGGCTCTCTGCAAGAGCAATCCAGCTAGTCCCACTCCCCCGTTCTTTCCCTGTAGCCCTACAATTTTTTTTCAAGTACTTATCCAATTCCCTTTTGAAGGCCATGATTGAATCTGCCACCACCACCCTTTCAGGCAGTGCATTCCAGTTCATAACCACTCGCTGCGTTAAAAAAGATTTTCCTCTTGTTGTCTTTGGTTCTTTTGCCAATCATCTTAAATCTGTGTCCTCTGGATCTCGACCCTTCCACCAATGGGAACAGTTTCTCTTTATCTACTCTGTCTGGATCCCTCATGATTTTGAACACCTCTATCAAATCTCCTCTCAACCTTCTCTGCTCTAAGGAGAACAACCCCAGCTTCTCCAGTCTATGCACAATCCTGAAGATCTGTTGGATGTTGTCATTATATGACTCCAAATGTTTGTTTGATATTTTCCTTACACAACACTGAAGATCTGTTGGATATTGTCATTAGATAACACTGAAGGGCTGTTAGATATTGTCATTATACAATATAAGGTCTGTTGGATATTGCCATTACATTATACATGGTCTGATGGATATTGTCATTGCACAGTTGGACTCTAGGGGAATCAAGGGATATGGGGATCGGGCGGGAAAGTGGAGATCAGCCATGATCTTATTGAATGGCGGAGCAGGCTCAAGGGGCAGTATGCCCTACTCCTGCTCCTATTTTTTATGTTCTAATGTTCTTAAAACAGTGAAGGTCTGTTGGATACTGTCATTACACAAAACAAATTTTTTGGATAATGTCATTACATAACATCAGGTCTGTTGGATAGTGTCATTACACAAGATATGGTCTGTTGGATATTGTCATTACATAACATAAGTTTTGTTGGATATTGTCATTGCACAACACAAAGACTGTTGGACATTCTCATTACACAATTCTAAAAGTCTGTTGGATATTGTCATTACACAACCCTGAAGATCTTATTGGATGTTGTCAACATACAACTCTAAATGTCTGATATTGTCATTACACAACACTGAAGGTCTGTTGGATATTGTCATTACACAACACTGAATGTCTGTTGGATATTGTCATTACACAACACGGTCTATTTGATATTGACATTACACAACACTGAAGGTCTGTTGAATATTGTCATTACACAACATAACGTCTGTTGGATATTGTCATTATACAACACCGAAGGTCTGTTGGATGCTTTCATTACACAATGCTAAAGGTCAGTTGGATATTGTCATTACACAAGCCTGTAGATCTGTTGGATGTAGTCATTATACAACTCTAATTATCTGTTGGATATTGTCATTACACAAAACATGGTCTGTTGGATATTGCAATTACACAACACTGAAGGTCTGTTGGATATTGTCATAGAACAAAACAAAGTCTGTTGGTTATTGTTATTACATAACACAAGGTCTGTTTGATACTGTCATTACACAACACAAGGGGCCACAAATTGATTAAAAAATAACGATGAGCTCAACAGTGGGCACCGTTGCTAGTGTCGAAATCGAGGATCAAGTGCCGACATTCCCACAATCACAGTGAAAGGCGGAACTCTGAAACTTGCTCCTTCTGGTTCGCCAGCGACATGACAACTTCGAATTAAAGGGATATCGCCAGCTGCAATCAGTGAAATCATTGAACCAGCGCCAAGTTGTTCAACTGGCCAGCTGGAAAGTAATTAATGTAGCCACAAAACTGGTATGCTTAAAAATAAGATAAGATTAGCACATTAATCTTAATGACTGCCAAACAACTAAAAGTTAACTTTTGAAAATGTGGAGTCTCATTACGCCTTATTTTAATAGTTTTTGGTCATTAAAATTTTTTTTAAAAAAAATTAATAAAAACTTTTTTTGCTTTTCCTTTCTGTCTCTTTTATTTAATTCAATTATTTCTTTTCTTGCTATCTATAACTGTCTTACAAATGGATTTTAATGTTGTACCTTTCACTTCCTGGATTTCACGTTTCGAGCTTGCAGAAAATGTTCGCAGCTGGTCAAAAATGCTGCAGTCTGATTGATCGAGGGGAGAGAGTGATCCTCTCACTTCTCCCATGCGTCCTAGCTTTGCCGGAGCTAACGCTGGGCTCTTCTCCACTTCCTATTACAGGAAGTGCCCAAAGAGAGAGTATGAGAATAGACTGGCAACCAAAGGGAATCCAAAAGTCTTCTACAGGCATGTAAACAGTAAATGGGTAGTAAAAGGAGGGGTGGGGCTGATTAGGGACCATAAAGGAGATCTACTCATGGAGGCAGAGGGGATGGCTGAGGTACTAAATGAGCACTTTGCATCTGTCTTTACCAAGAAAGAAGATGCTGCCAGAGTCTCAGTAAAGGAAGACATAGTTGAGATACTGGATGGGCTAAAGATTGATAAAGAGGAGGTACTAGAAAGGCTAGCTGTACTTAAAGTAGATAAGTCACCCGGTCCGGATGGGATGCACCCTAGGTTGCTGAGGGAAGTCAGGGAGGAAATTGCGGAGGTACTGGCCATAATCTTCCAAACATCCATAGATACGGGGGTGGTGCCAGAGGACTGGAGAATTGCAAATATTACACCCTTGTTCAAAAAAGGGTGTAAGGATAAACCCAGCAACTAGAGGCCGGTCAGTTTATCTTCAGTAGTGGGGAAACTTTTAGAAACGATAATCCGGGACAAAATTAACAGTCACTTGGACGAGGGTGGATTGATTAGGGAAAGCCAGCACGGATTTGTTAAAGGCAAATCATGTTTAACTAACCTGATAGAGTTTTTAGATAAGGTAATAGAGAAGGTAGATGAGGGCAATGCAGTTGATGTGGTATATATGGACTTTGATAAAGTGCAGAACGGTAGGCTTATCACCAAGATTGTGGCCCATGAATAAAGGGGGCAGTAGCAACATGGATACAGAATTGGCTAAGGGACAGAAAACAGAGAGTAATGGTGAACGGTTGTTTTTTGGACTGGAGGGAGGTGTACAGTGGTGTCCCCCAGGGGTCGGTGCTGGGACCTCTGTTTTTTTTTGATATAGATGGGAAGGAAAGTAGAGAGTGAGGAGGACATAAAAAACCTACAAGGGGATATAGACAGGCTGGGTGAGTGGGCGGAGATTTGGCAGATGCAATACAATATTGGAAAATGTGAGGTTATGCACTTTGGCAGGAAAAATCAGAGAGCAAGTTATTATCTTAATGGCAAGAAACTGGAAAGTACTGCAGTACAAGGGATCTGGGGGTCCTAGTGCAAGAAAATCAAAAAGTTAGTATGCAGGTGCAGCAGGTGATCAAGAAGGCCAACGGAATGTTGGCTTTTATTGCTAGGGGGATAGAATATAAAAACAGGGAGGTATTGCTGCAGTTATATAAGGTATTGGTGAGACTGCACCTGGAATACTGCATACAGTTTTGGTGTCCATACTTAAGAAAAGACATACTCGCTCTCGAGGCAGTACAAAGAAGGTTCACTCGGTTAATCCCGGGGATGAGGGGGCGGACATATGAGGAGAAGTTGAGTAGATTGGGACTCTACTCATTGGAGTTCAGAAGAATGAGAGGCGATCTTATTGAAACATATAAGATTGTGAAGGGGCTTGATCGGGTGGATGCGGTGAGGATGTTCCCAAGGATGGGTGAAACTAGAACTAGGGGGCATAATCTTAGAATAAGGGGCTGCTCTTTCAAAACTGAGATGAGGAGAAACTTCTTCACTTAGAGGGTAGTAGGTCTGTGGAATTTGCTGCCCCAGGAAGCTGTGGAAGCTACATCATTAAATAAATTTAAAACAGAAATCGACAGTTTCCTAGAAGTAAAGGGAATTAGGGGTTACGGGGAGCGGGCAGGAAATTGAACATGAATTTAGATTTGAGGTTAGGATCAGATCAGCCATGATCTTATTGAATGGCGGAGCAGGCTCGAGGGGCCGATTGGCCTACTCCTGCTCCTATTTCTTATGTTCTTATATTAATGACTTGGACTTGGGTGTACAGGGCACAATTTCAAAATTTGCAGATGACACAAAACATGGAAGTGTAGTGAACAGTGAGGAGGATAGTGATAGACTTCAAGAGGTTAAAGACAGACTGGTGGCATGGGCGGACACTTAGCAGATGAAATTTAACGCAGAAAAATGCGAAGTGGTACATTTTGGTAGGAAGAACGAGGAGAGGCAATATAAACTAGAGGCACAACTCTAAAAATGGTAAAGGAACATAGAGATTTGGGGGTATATGTGCACAAATCGTTGAAGGTGGCAGGGCAGGTTGAGAAAGTGGTTAAAAAAGCATACGGGACCCTGGGCTTTATAAATAGAAGCATAGAGTACAAAAGTAAGGAAGTCATGATGAACCTTTATAAAACACTGGTTCGGCCACAACTGGAGTATTGTGTCCAGTTCTGGGCACCGCACTTCAGGAAAGATGTGAAGGTCTTAGAAAGGGTACAGAAGAGATTTACTAGAATGATTCCAGGAATGATGGACTTTAGTTACATGGATAGACTGGAGAAGCTGGGGTTGTTCTCCTTGGAACAGAGACGGTTGCGAGGAGATTTGATAGAGGTATTCAAAATCATGAAGGATCTAGACAGAGTAGCTAGAGAGAAACTGTTTCCATTGGCAGAAGGGTCAAGAACCAGAGGACATAGATTTAAGGTGATTGGCAAAAGAACCAAAGGTGACATGAGGAAAATCCTTTTTACACAGCGAGTGGTTAGGATGTGGAATGCACTGTCTGAGGACGTGGTGGAGGCAGATTCAATCATGGCCTTCAAAAGGGAACTGATAAGTACTTGAAAAGAAAATAATTGCAAGGCTACGGGGAAAGGGCGGGGGAATGGGACTAGCTGGATTGCTCTTGCATAGAGCCGGCGCAGACTCGATGGGCTGAATGGCCTCCTTCCGTGCTGTAACCTTTCAATGGTTCTATGATTCCAAGAAGTAAAGACCGCGATAAGTTAGTGGGTTAGTATAAATCTATGTAGCGGTGAGTACTGTTGGTTGCCGCTCCGAGCAATCTCTGGGCCGTGGTCTGTTGGATATTGTCATTCAACAACACGGAGGGTCTGTTGGATATTGTCATTCAACAACACGGAGGGTCTGTTGGATATTGTCATTAATAAAACCTTTAAGCCCTAATTATTTTTTTTGTTAATTGTGTAAACGTTATCTGGTACCTAAAATTACCTCGTCTCTGTCGCTAACCCGATGGAAATTTGCATATCTAATTACACTGTCGTCCATCAGTACATGACTGTAAATGACACGCTACACTGTTTTAAAGAGGGAAAATTAAACTGCAAACCACACCTTCTCCCAACCATGCTTCACTTCATCCTCCTCGCCCCCCGATCCTCTCCCATGGGTGGGAGACTGGTACTGATGTGATACGGATGTTTCCTTATAAGAAAAGGCAGAAATGCTGCTTTTTCTCACTTCCTTGAAATGGAAGAAGCTCACTCGATGGTTTCTTTTAGTGCCAGAGTCAAGTGTTTTGTGACAAATGACACCCTGGTTCTCCAGTCTGACAAAAATGACTACCATTAGGTTGGCTTGTAGTCTTGGCCTGGATTAAAACATTATACTATTAGAAAGGCACATGTTCTGAACCAGTATTGACACAGACACTGGTACGAGAGTTCTGTCAGGAGACAAGGCTTCTCTGATGCAGGCTACTTTACATGGTCACTCTACAGACACTGATGTTGAAACTCTGGCTGAACTCCTTTTCATGGTTTTGTTGAGCTTCTCAATGACTATATGCTGCTGCTTACCTTCTCCATAGGATCCAACAAACAATTTGGTTTGGGCGAGTTGCATATGACATTTCTCATTAAATGTTATGAGCTAATGAGTTTTGAGTAGTACATTTCAAAAGAAAAAGTTGCAGTCAGTCAGTGCACACTGACAAGTTTACAGTAAATGTGATTTGTCACTCATTATTTATCATGCACTTTATTGAAAGTGGGACTGAGACATTACCCTTTATCTCAGTTGAGACATTGCATTCTCTCTTCTGTGAACACTCTCTGCTTCCCAAAAGGAAACTGTTACACCTCATTACCCATAGTGCATTCTGTAAAACACAAAAGCTGTTGTCCTGGCCCGTACATTGTCTGTATGTTTTTTTTGTGTGTGACATAATTTCTTGTAAAGTGTGTGTGAGGATGTAACAGCTGAGACTGAATTCCAAAGATTCCTGTTTAATGTGTAAGAGTGCGTAACTGACTCTGATATGACCTGTGTGTTATGCACCTTTCCCCAATAGTGTTACATCACGCTACATCGAAACCACAGCACAGAAGCAGGTCATTCGGCCCAACTGGTCTATGCCGGCATTTATGCTCCACATGAGCCTCCTCCCCTCCCTACTTCATCTAACCCTATCAACATACCCTTCTATTTTTCCCTCATTTGCTTATCTAGTTTCCCTTTAAATGCACCTATGCTATTTGCCTCAACTATTCATTGTGGTAGTGAGTTCCACATTCTAACCACTCTCTTAAAGAAGTTTCTTTTGAATTCCCTATTGGATTTATTAATGACTATCTTATATTCATGACTTCCAGTTTTGGACACCCCCACAAGTGGAAACATTTTCTCTACGTCTACTCTATCAAACCTTTCATTATCTTAAAGACCTGAATTGGGTCACCCCTCAGCCTTCTCTTTTCTAGAGAGAAGAGCCCCATCCTATTCAGCCTTTCCTGATATGTATATCCTCTCCATTCTGGTATCATCCTTGTGAATCTTTTTTGTACCCTCCCCAATACCTCTATATCCTTTCTATAATATGGAGACCAGAACTGCGCACAGTACTCCAAGTGTGATCCAACCAAGTTGTAACTTTACAAGTTTAACATAACTTCTCTGCTTTTCAATTCTATCCATCTAGAAATGAACCTCAGTGCTTGATTTGCCTTTTTCTGGCCTTAATATCCTGCATCGCTACTTTTAGTGATTTGTGTATCTATACCGCTAGATCCTTTTACTCCTCCATCCCATTTAGACTTATTATCCAAGTAGTATGTGGCCTCCTTATTCTTCCTACCAAAATGCACGACTTCACACTTATCTGTATTGAAATTCATTTGCCAATTACATGCCCATTCTGCAAGTTTATTAATGTCGTCTTGCATTTTGACACATTCTTTCTTTATATTAACTATACCCCCCAATTTGGTGTCGTCCATGTGAGATGACTTCATGCGATGCGTGTTTGGGAGATGTAATTATTTTTAATATCTCGGTGGATTTGATGTGAAATCTATTTTAGTTGTGTGGTACACATGGGATAGGTCATGGCCGGCAGTGAGATACATCTGATATCTCCTCTCATGAGGCTCGGCACCACTTTCCAGTCAAGCCTCTCTTGTGCTGTAACTAATGGTATCTCACTGCTGGCAGTGACTAATCCTGTATTAAAGGGGGAAATTTATTCACTGCGTTCTGGAGCCACATATTTGACATGGCGTATGTGGTAAATGAAAGAATCTTGGCCTCATTATTTTAACGGGGTAGGAGGAGAGACGAGACAATTATACTTTAATCCCACAATTTAACATTTTTGATCAGATCAAAGGCGATGCACTTCCAGCTCAGACTGACTGCCCCCCTCAGCTTCATTAAAAATATTTGAGGGTGGATTTCCCTGTTCCTGCAGTTGGATACATTGGACCACCTGGACACAGTGCATGGCGGAGGGTCAAGCAGGAGGAGCACACACCCATAAGAGAGCCTGCCTGATTCTCCTTTCAATGGATGGAGAAACAGAGGGACAGGCACCTTTATGGGGCATGTGCTTTTCCCTGCTTCATTTTCCTCGCCGCATTGTTCCCTGGTGATCCCACACATCTAGGTGAACCAAAACACCCAGGGGGTGGTCTATTTTGATGTTTGGGTGACTGACTGGTGGAACCGCCGCGATTTTGAGGCCCCGGCCCAATTTAAATTGGGCAGGCGAGCTGCGTAGCACCCAAGAGACGTCCCGATGCAGCTCACCGGATCAAGGCCTCAAGTCCGGGCCAGGTGACCGCCAGCAAGGTGAGTTTTGAGGTGGTAAGGCTCCCGACCTTTTGAGGCCGTTACCACCACTCCCCAACCCCCCTCCCCTATCGCCAGGCGAAGGGAGTGTCAATCGACACCAGGGGAACCAAAACTCCCAGGGTAACCGATATAGCTGGGTGATCCGATACACATAGGGACATAGGAACAGGAGTAGGCCATTCAGCCCCTCATGCCTGCTCTGCCATTTGATAAGATCATGGCTGATCTGTGATCTAACTCCATATACCTGCCTTTGGCCCATATCCCTTAATACCTTTGGTTGCCAAAAAGCTATCTATCTCACATTTAAATTTAGCAGTTGAGCTAGTATCAATTGCCGTTTGCGGAAGAGAGTTCCAAACTTCTACCACCCTTTGTGTGTAGAAATGTTTTCTAATCTCACTCCTGAAAGGTCTGGCTCTAATTTTTAGACTGTGCCCCCTACTCCTAGAATACCCAACCAGCGGAAATAGTTTCTCTCTATCCACCCTATCCGTTCCCCTTAATATCTTATAAACTTCGATCAGATCACCCCTTAACCTTCAAAACTCCAGAGAACACAACCCCAATTTGTGTAATCTCTCCTTTTAACTTAACCCTTGAAGTCCGGGTATCATTCTAGTAAACCTACGCTGCACTCCCTCCAAAGCCAATATGTCCTTCCGAAGATGCGGTGCCCAGAACTGCTCACAGTACTCCAGGTGCGGTCTAACCAGGGTTTTGTATAGCTGCAGCATAACTTCTGCCCCCTTGTGCTCCAGTCCTCTAGATATAAAGGCCAGCATTCCATTCGCCTTACTGATTATTTTCTGCACCTGTTCATGACACTGCAATGATCTATGGACCTGAACCCCTAAGTCCCTTTGGACATCCACTGTTTTTAACTTTTTACCATTTAGAAAGTACCCTGTTCTATCCATTTTTGATCCAAAGTGGATGACCTCACATTTGTTTACATTGAATTCCATTTGCCACAGTTTTGCCCATTCACCTAATCTATCAATATCACTTTCTAATTTTATGTTTTCATCTACACTGCTTACAATGCCACCAATCTTTGTGTCATCGGCAAACTTAGATATGGAGACTTTCTATGCCTTCATCTAAGTCGTTAATAAATAATGAATAATTGAGGCCCCAAGACAGATCCCTGCGGGAATTTAAATTCAATTAATGATCATCCAGCAGCATCGGTTACCCTGGGTGTATTGGATCACTCAGCTGTATATAGCTGGTGATCCGATACACCCAGGGTAACCGATACAGCTGGGTGATCCAATACACCCAGGGTAACTGATATACACCCAGAGTAACCGATACAGCCAGGTGATCTGATACACCCAGGGTAACCGATATACACCCAGGGTAACCGATACAGCTGGGTGATCCAATACACCCAGGGTAACCGATATACACCCAGAGTAACCGATACAGCCAGGTGATCTGATACACCCAGGGTAACCGATATACACCCAGGGTAACCGATACTGCTGGGTGATCATTAATTGAATTTAAATTCCCTGGGTGAGCTGGGGAATTTAAATTAATTAAATAAAAATCTGGACTAAAAAGAACTAGCATCAGTAATGGTGGCCATGAAACTACCGGATTGTCGTAAAAACCCATGTGGTTCACTAATGTCCTTTAGGGAAGGAAACCTGCCGTCCTTATCTGGTCTGGCCTATATGTGACTCCAGACCCACAGCAATGTGGTTGATTCTTAATCGCCCTCTGAAATGGCCTAGCAAGCCACTCAGTTGTACAATCTCGCTACAGAAAGTCACAATAAGAGTAAAACCGGACGGACCACCTGGCATTGGACCACTAGGTACCAAACATGACAAAGGCAAACCAAGCCCAGTCGACCCTGCAAAGTCCTCCTCACTAACATCTGGGGACTTGTGCCAAAATTGGGAGAGCTGTCCCACAGTCTAGTCAAGCAACAGCCTGACATAACCATACTCACAGAATCATACCTTTCAGCCAACGTCCCAGACTCTTCCATCACCATCCCTGAGCAGGACAGACCCACCTGAGGTGGTAGTACAGTGGTATGCAGTCAGGAGGGAGTGGCCTTGGGAGTCCTCAACATTGACTCCGGACCCCATGAAGTCTTATGGCATCAGATCAAACATGGGCAAGGAAACCTCCTGCTGATTACCACCTACCGCCCTCCCTCAGCTGATGAATCAGTCCTCCTCCATGTTGAGCACCACCTGGAGGAAGCACTGAGGGTAGCAAGGACACAGAATGTACTCTGGGTGGGGGACTTCAATGTCCATCACAAAGAGTGGCTCGGTAGTGCCACTACTGACCGAGCTGGCCAAGTCCTGTAGGACATAGCTGCTAGACTGGGCCTGCGGCAGGTGGTGAGTGAACCAACACGAGGGAAAAACCTACTTGACCTCGTCCTCAACAATCTACCTGTCGCAGATGCATCGGTCCATGACAGTATTGGTAGGAATGACCACCGCACAGTCCTTGTGGAGACGAAGTCCCGTCTTCACACTGAGGACACCATCCAGTGTATTGTGCCGCACCAGCACCGTGCTAAATGGAATAGATTCAGTACAGATCTAGCAGCTCAAAACTGGGCATCCATGAGGTGCTGTGGGTCATCAGCAGCAGCAGATTTATATTCTCGCACAATCTGTAACCTCATGGCCCGGTATATCCCTCACTCTACCTTTACCAACAAGCCAGGGGATCAACCCTGGTTCAAAGAGGAGTGTAGAAGAGCATGCCAGGAGCAGCACCAGGCGTACCTAAAAATGAGGTGCCAACCTGGTGAAGCTACAACACAGGACTACATGCATGCGAAACAAGCAACATACTATAGACAGAGCTAAGCGATTCCACAACCAATGGATCAGATCAAAGCTCTGCAGTCCTTTGGTGAAAGGTGGTGGGTAAATAACAACTAATGGGAGGAGGAGGCTCCGTGAACATCCCCATCCTCAATGATGGCAGAGTACAGTTATAACAATGGCATCTACCCGACAATGTGGAAAATTGCCCAGGTATGTCCTGCCCACAAAAAGCAGGACAAATCCAATCCGGCCAATTACCGCCCCATCAGTCTACTCTCAATCATCAGCAAACTGATGGAAGGTGTCGTCGACAGTGCTATCAAGCGGCACTTACTCACCAATAACCTGCTCACCGATGCTCAGTTTGGGTTCCGCCAGGACCACTTGGCTCCAGACCTCATTACAGCCTTGGTCCAAACATGGACAAAAGAGCTGAATTGCAGAGGTGAGGTGAGAGTGACTGCCCTCGACATCAAGGCAGCATTTGATCGAGTGTGGCACCAAGGAGCCCTAGTAAAATTGAAGTCAATGGGAGACGGGGGAAAACTCTTCAGTGGCTGGAGTCATACCTAGCACAAAGGAAGATGGTAGTGGTTGTTGGAGGCCAATCATCTCAGCCCCAGGACATTGCTGCAGGAGTTCTTCAGCTGCTTCATCAATGACCTTCCCTTCTTAATTAGGTCAGAAATGGGGATGTTCGCTGATGATTGCACAGTGTTCAATTCCATTCGCAACCCCTCAGATAATGAAGCAGTCCGTGCCCGCATGCAGCAAGACCTGGACAACACCCAGGCTTGGGCTGATAAGTGGCAAGTAACAATCGCGCCAGACAAGTGCCAGGCAATGACCATCTCCAAAAAGAGAGAGTCTAACCACCTCCCCTTGACATTCAATGACATTACCATCACCGAATCCCACACCATCAACATCCTGGGGGTCACCATTGACCAGAAACTTCACTGGACCAGCCACATAAATACTGTGGCTACAAGAGCAGGTCAGAGGCTGGGTATTCTGTGGCGAGTGACTCACCTCCTGACTCCCCAAAGCCTTTCCACCATCTACAAGGCACAAGTCAGGAGTGTGATGGAATACTCTCCACTTGCCTGGATGATAGCAGCTCCAACAACACTCAAAAAGCTCGATACCATCCAGGACAAAGCAGCCCGCTTAATTGGCACCCCATCCACCACGTTAAACATTCACTCCCTTCACCACCTGCGCACTGTGGCTGCAGTGTGTACCATCTACAGATGCACTGCAGCAACTCGCCAAGGCTTCTCCGACAGCACCTCCCAAACCCGCGACCTCTACCACCTAGAAGGACAAGGGCAGCAGGCACATGGGAGCAACACCACCTGCACGTTCCCCTCCAAGTCACACACCATCCCGACTTGGAAATATATCGCCATTCCGTCATCGTCGCTGTGTCAAAATCCTGGAACTCTCTTCCTAACAGCACTGTGGGAGAACCTTCACCACATGGACTGCAGTGGTTCAAGAAGGCGGCTCACCACCACCTTCTCGAGGGCAATTAGGGATGGGCAATAAATGCTGGCCGTGCCAGCGAAGCCCACATCCCTTGAACGAATAATAAAAAATCCAATACACCTAGGCCTTCCAATATCTTGAGGTGCAGGAATAGTAAAATCTGTCTCTTGTCCTGTTGGAGCATTGTGAACACTTGTTTTGTTAGCTCCTCATCCGTGTACCGATGAACACTTAGATAAGATCTTGGCCAGTACTAGTGTTGTTAAAACAAAGGAGGGTAAAGTTAAATGTACTAGTGAAAATTCCCACTGTACCATTCCACTACATTGTAAACATGGAGATGTTCAGTCTTGGCAATGGATGGTAGAGGGGAAGTGTACAATGAGAATATGTTGCATTGTAGTGTATGTTGCTTTTTGATTGCTCAGCATATAACGTTCAGAAGGTGTGGTACAGTTAAATATTTTCCTTGAGATCATTTCATCAAATTCATAAACCTGTTTGCAAACAACATGCCTAAAGATGAATTCACAGAGAAAAATATCAGGGCACATCTTGTACAATGTTGTTCGGCTCTCATTTGGTTATTAATTTTTTTAAACTGACCTTGATAAATGTACTTTTATGTTTGTTTCTTTGATTAAATAAAAGACACAATGCTGCTGAGAGTTTTGTTGAGTCGTTGCCAACCATAACCATGTAGATGCTGAGAGGATGTTACCCCTCAGGGGGGAATCTAAAACTAGGGGGCATAGTCTCAGAATAAGGGGTCGCCCGTTTAAGACGGAGATGAGGAGGAATTTCTTCTCCCAGAGGGTCGTGATTCTTTGGAATTCTTTACCCCAAAAAGCTGTGGAGGCTGAGTCATTGAATATATTCAAGGCTGAGTTAGACAAATTTTTGATCAGCAAGGGAGTCAATGGATATGGGGAAAAGGCAGGAAATTGGAGTTGAGGTAAAAATCAGATCAGCCATGATCTCATTAAATGGCGGAGCAGGCTCGAGGGGCCGAATGGCCTACTCCTGCTCCGATCTCTAATGGTCTTATGGTCTTATAACCTGGTTTCAGAAATGACACTGTCCTGAAATGCACAACAGGAAGCAGCAATGAAAGTCTTTGGTGAGGGAAAAATACAGGACTGCAAGTGATATCCCTGCACAACCCAGCAACACACAGTTTGGAACACTTCTACGAGTACAAACAATTGCCAATTTAAATGCCATATAGTTCCCATTAGAGATTCCATACACTTTGTAGAGAGTTCAGTGAGGTTCATTTTAATTGAATCTTTTATGAGGCACACATTGGTGCACAGTCTAGCCTGGTGTTCCAGAGGTCTGTGTAAAATTTATATGTCAGTAAAATTTGGACAAATAGCAGAGATTTGCCATACAGCTTCGATGGGAAGTTTTTTGAAAGGGAATTTTACAATTTTAAATGCAGAATATGTAAACAAGAAAGGAACACAGTCTGTTTGTTCTGTATTTCCATGGCAACTCTACTCATGTGGTTACTGGGTGACAGCATACTTACCCATCTGGAAATTAATTTCTTGCTTTGTTTAGTTGTGTTTTGGATTTGCTGTTCTGGATGAAGCATGGTGTGTATTACCAATATGTATTTCTGCACAATCCATCTACAATAAACGTTGCGTTTAAATTTGTAAAGATTTGATTTATTTTTAAGGTGACTTGATTGTCGCAACCTCTCCATTTACCTCATGAATGGTCGCTCCCATCCTTATCAAGGATGCAAATTTAGGCCAGAAGTCTACTGTCCCTAACAGTTATAAAACTATTACAATTAGAGATACATTAGTCTGTTGACAAATAAATGTAGAACGCAGCAGATTACATACTGTCCCTCCAATTGTGGGACTTTGGTTTGAATCCAGCCCAGACTGACCCAATGAATGTGTTCTGCCTGTTGGCTGTAAGGATGATATATGAGATGGATTCGGGCTCCATCAACTCAGCTCCCAGTGGGCATGGAGCCACGACAGGTGACCCTAATTTGGCACTAAATTGGCAGTCTTACCGAGAGACCACAAGGACGACTGGTGTGGGAAATGGGGCCGCCATACAGCTGCTCTTTGTGTTTGGTGATAAGGGACATTCGAAGCATACTCTGCTTCTAACCATCATCCTACACCTGACCTGGGAGTGCTTGCTGCTCACACTGGGTCCCTGAAACAGGAAGTGTTTTCATTTCTAACATCCCTCAACTCCATTTACCTAAAAAAAAATCGGAGTTTTTATGAAAAGATTTCAAGAATCGAGGACAGAACGTTTACTATATAGGATTACCTATTATGCATGCTAATTAAATGTACATTTACGTACAGGTATCACAAAGTAAGACTTTCCCCATTAATTCAAATACACCTTCCTGGTCGCAAACAAAATACCTTGGTACTGTTGTCAGCTATTTAATACAAAGGTGTAAATAGGAGGGTAATTTTAACCCCCAAGAACGGGTGGGTTCAGGATAGGTAGGTGGTTAAAATAACAGCTTTTTCAGAGCGGGACCGCATCCTGGCTCCAACTAGCCTACTTCTGGATTTTACCCAGGCAGGTTTGTCTGCGTGTGGACAACAGACACCAAGAAGTCCCGCCTCCGCTTAAAGCCGGTGGGCCGATACTTAAAGGGGCAATGTACCTCATTGAAATAGTTGAGGTACTTAATTCTTTGTGTATTGGAAAACTTAAACGAATTTAACCTTACCTGTTTGCGTTTCCCATCGCTTCTGATTCACGTCAGGTGAAAGCAGGCAGGAAGGGCCGGATCCATGAGGTGAGTGTCTTTATTGCACTGCTTGTGGGGCCGGAGGAGCAGGAGTGCTTCTTCCAGGCCCAACATGGCCGACAGGGCCCCCGCAATTGGCCGACACCCCCCCACTCCCGCCGATGGTGGACCCTGCCCCCAAATGGTGGTCCGCCACCTACCTCCGACTCTCCACCTGACCTCCAGTGACCTCCGATCTCCAAGTCCCGGCATCAGGCCCACCTGATTTCCACCTCCGGGCCTTCTGATGTCTTCCCCGGCCCCATGATCTCCACCTCCTGGCCTGCGATCTTCTCCCCGGCCCATCCGATCTCCTCCCTTGCCCATCCGATCTCCTCCCCTGCCCATGATCCCTCCCTCCCTCCCTCCTGTCAATCAGGCTGGCTGCCGGGCGCGAAGCCCGGACATAAAATTTGTTGATCTCATCTGTTGATCACAGATCGTGACCTGCCAACTTACCTTCCGGATTTCGCACCCGAAAATCTTCCCCCCACTCCCTTCCCGGCTCGAGGTCAAAATTCTGCCCTAGGTGTCAGCCATGGCTCAGTGATAGCACTCTCACCTCTGAGTCAGTAGGTTGTGGGGTTCGGGTCCCACTCCAGAGACTTGAGCTCATAATCTAGGCTGCACTTTCGGAGAAGCTGTCTTTTGGATGAGACGTTAAACCGAGGCCCCGTCTGCCCTCTCAGATCCCATGGCATTATTTCAAAGAAGAGCATTTGAGTCTTCCCCGGTGTCCTGGTCAATATCTATCCCTCACCCAATGTCACTAAAACAGATTATCAGGTCATTAGCACATTGATCTGACTCTAATTCACACTCCTTCTCCATCATTCCTCTGGTTCTTTCGCAATCCTTAAATCTCATTGGTTAAGGAGCTACTCAATTGGTCCCGTCGTTCATCAAGATTCCAGATGCCCCTTTTCCCTCGCCACGCAGTAGTTATTAACTCACACTTCCAACGCAAAACATTTTCGAGCTGAAGGGTGAGGGAAGAAGTGTAACTAATGGGGCATGCTGCGATATGCTCCACTTCAGCAAAATCTGGGCCAATAAGTTGAATTAAATATATTAAATAGAATAGCAAAAGAAAGAGAACAATATGCAGTGCAGTTAGAACCCAATCGGGGAGATTGAGTGCTGATTTGCAGTGAATTCATTTCACCTTTTCTATTCATTTAGTGAATCCAAAATCAATATCAAAATTATCCTTAATGGGCCAGTTTGGTACAAACTGAAAGCCAGCAGCAAAGGTCAAGGGTCACTCTAATGTCTTATTGATTTTAGAATGTATTAGGATTGCTGATGCTCTGAATTCTCTCCATTTGTAGCTGATCGAAAGTTGTCATCGCAATTTAATTGCCCATTATACTCACTGCAGAAAGTTAGGGCTAGTACTGAACAGCGTATGTACCTTCCTGATGTACAGCTGCAATCCAAAGATACTTTGGTAGTGTCCGGACATTGCCGAGAGTTCAGCCCATCCACGGGCAGAATGTAATGCTGGCTTGCAGCATCCGATGCCAGTGGTAACCCCATATGTCACCAGTGACACTTTGCCCCTCCGCAGTGTGGGAGAAACCATTTCTTGAGCTCGGTCTCCATATCATTGGAAGTCTCACTTTTTTATATAACTGCCCTCGTAAGCAGAACTATAAGAGGCTGAGTTTACTTTGTGCAATTCTACAGTTTCTTTCTCTTTTTGTATTTTACTGCAAGCATTTGATATCGAATCATAAAGTTTTATGGCACAGTCGACCATTCAGCCCATTGTGCCTGTGTCGCCTCTGTGAAAGAGTTATCCTCTTATTCCCTCTTAAATGTTTCTTTTTTCAAATATTTATCCTGTTAAAAAAAAATCTGCTCTCTCTTTGCTCTATTCGTGGTAACCTTTACTAAAGGTGCAATATTACCATGTTCTAGAGTGTTTTGTGAGGCCCACTTCCCAAAACAGCAAAGAAACACCTGGTCTAAAAGCCTGTGGCTGTAATACGTTCACACTGTGACACTGCCGATAGAACGAGCATTTTCCAAGCTTTTGAGAGAAAAAAATCACAGTCTAAAATTTCAGCTGGAAAATGTTAGCAGCGAGAAGTGATTGCTGGCACATTCCGTCTAAACAAAGTCTCTGGTGAAACATTTAGGCCCTGAAATTCCACAGAGATTCTCCCAGTCTCCTGCCAGAGTTGAGGAAATGAAAATCAGGAGAGATGTACAATGGGTGGCTGAATTGATATTGCCCATTTTATACCATCACTTCAAGGTCACAATTAACCCCATGTGGGAGATCGCGAGAACCTCTGCAGAAAGCAAGGGCTTTTAACGTCACAACAATTTCCCTTTGATTTGCACACAGGAAACAACAACTACAACTTATAGCGGCTTTAACATAGTAAAACATCCCAAGACACTTCACAGGAGCGATTGTCAAACATAATGGAGTGATGAAAATCGGGGATGCGCAAGAGGCCAGAATTGGAGGAGCGCAGAGATCTCGGAGGGCTGTAGGGCTGGAGGAGGTTACAGAGATAAAGAAGGGCGAGGCTATGGAGGGATTTGAAAACAAGGATGAGAATTTTAAAACTGAGGCATTGCCGGATCGGGAGCCAATGTAGGTCAGCGAGCACAGGGGTGATGGGTGAACGGGACTTGGTTTGAGGATGGGACATGCGTTAATCACTAGTGGTTACAATTCATTGAACTCTGGCCGCACAATATGAGATTAATGACGCCATACACAGGTGTGTACAGTTTCTGCAGTAAGAATGCAGCATGCGAGCGTCCCAGGAAATGGGCCCTGACATTTCTGACCCTCAGCCAATGCTCACCGAGCACCTAAACATCTACAAAATGGAATCCTTCCTGTTCAGTAGGCCACGGGATTCTGGAAGTGCATGCAAATCAGTAGGTGATAACAATCCGTGACACCCTCTGTCCTATTCTACGTCTCCTGCTACTGTTGCATTGGCTCCAAGTCTGGGAAAGCCTCGATTTTAAAAGCCTCATCCTTGTTTTCAAATCCCTCCATAGCCTCGCCCCTCCCCTATCTCTGTAATCTCCTCCAGCTCTACAACCCTCCGAGATCTCTGCGCACCTCCAATTCTTGCCTCTTGCACATCCCCGATATTCATCCCTCCACCATTGGCGGCCATGCCTTCAGCTGCCTGGGCCCTAAGCTCTGGAATTCCCTCCCTAAACCTCTCTGCCTCTCTCTCCTCCTTTGAGATGCTCCTTAAAACCTATCTCTATGACAAAGCTTTTGATCGCCTATCCTAATATCTCCTTATGTGGCTTGGTGTCAAATTTAGCTTGCTTACACTCCAGTGAAGCATCTTGGGACGTTTTATTACATTAAAGGCGCTATGTGAAAGTTGTTGTTTTTGCTGGTCAGTGCAAAGAGAATGTAGGTGTTGACAAGCCTGAAAGGGCACTTGTGATTGCTTATATGCAGTGGTGAACAGCAAACTGCTTGGTGTTAGGTAGGTCAGGGTTAGGAACTGCTATCTGAAATGACCCCATCACATTAAAGTTGACGACCTTGCTCACTTTAAACTCCACAGGTAATACAGTCTAATGACTACTTGTGTCTGTAGGCCTGCACAGATCAGTCCTCATGCAGGCACTGCTCCTCGGTGAGATCCAGGTAGCTGACCAGGGAAGGTACACGTTACCTGGGGTACCAGAAGTCCTTCTCTAATGGCCTTGGAGTTCAAAGACTGCTCCAAATAACTGAATTGTTGGTCACTATATGTAGCAGCCATGCTGCCACAAAGACAAAAACACAGTGCCCTTGAAAGCTCTGATAGAACTCTGCTCCTTTGCAGAATTCTGCCAGCTCACTCCTCAGATATGTATCTCAGCTCCCTTGCAAGGTAAAATTCGTTTACCATTTAACACGTTCTTTATCCGTGGAATGTTCATTATTACTTCAGGCAATAAAGAGGAATTTGGGAATGTACAAACCATGGGAATATGGTGGAATAATTGTGCATACGAACATTTTCTGCACCTTATCTTAAAGGCAAAATGAAGCCTAAGATTAACCCAAGAAGGAATTTCTACCTATAGATTAACCATTTGGTTTACGAGCCTTAATGTATATAGATGCCAATGTAGCCTACCCTTGTTTTATATCTACTTTATACATTCACTGCTTTTTGCTTTTGTTTTGCTGCTGATGAAATTGATTGAAAACTTAAATTCTTCCACCTAGCACAAAGGAAGATGGTAGTGGTTGTTGGAGGCCAATCATCTCAGCCCAGGACATCGCTGCAGGAGTTCCTCAGGGCAGTGTCCTAGGCCCAACCATCTTCAGCTGCATCAATCACCTTCCCTCCATCATTAGGTCAGAAATGGGGATGTTCGCTGATGATTGCACAGTGTTCAGTTCCATTCGCAACCCCTCAGATAATGAAGCAGTCCGTGCCCGCATGCAGCAAGACCTGGACAACATTCAAGCTTGGGCTGATAAGTGGCAAGTAATATTCGTGCCAGACAAGTGCCAGGCAATGACCATCTCCAACAAGAGATAGTCTAACCACCTCCCCTTGACATTCAACGGCATTACCATCACCGAATCCCACACCATCAACATCCTGGGGGTCACCATTGACCAGAAACTTAACTGGACCAGCCACATAAATACTGTGGCTACAAGAGCAGGTCAGAGGCTGGGTATTCTGTGGCGAGTGACTCACCTCCTGACTCCCCAAAGCCTTTCCACCATCTACAATGCACAAGTCAGGAATGTGATGGAATACTCTCCACTTGCCTGGATGAGTGCAGCTCCAACAACACTCAAGAAGCTCGACACCATCCAGGACAAAGTAGCCCGCTTGATTGGCACCCCATCCACCACCCTGAACATTCACTCCCTTCACCACCGGCGCACAGTGGCTGCAGTGTGTACCATCCACAGGATGCACTGCAGCAGCTCACCAAGGCTTCTTCGACAGCACCTCCCAAACCTGCAACCTCTACCACCTAGAAGGACAAGGGCAGCAGGCACATGGGAACAACACCACCTGCACGTTCCCCTCCAAGTCACACACCATCCTGACTTGGAAATATATTGCCGTTCCTTTATCGTCGCTGGGTCAAAATCCTTGAACTCCCTTCCTAACAGCACTGTGGGAGAACCTTCATCACACAGACTACAGCAGTTCAAGAAGGCGGCTCACCACCACCTGCTCAAGGGCAATTAGGGATGGGCAATAAATGCTGGCCTTGTCAGCGACGCCCACATCCCGTGAACGAATAAAAAAAAATCATGAGTTGGGCCAGTGGTTCGTCACGGCGTCACATCCAGCGGTTCGTCACGGCGTCACATCCAGCGGTTCGTCACGGCGTCACATCAGAACATAAGAAATAGGAGCAGGAGTAGGCTATACAGCCCCTCGAGCCTGCTCCGCCATTCAATAAGATCATGGCTGATCTTCTACCTCAACTCCACTTTCCCACCCTTTCCGCATATCCCTTGATTCCCTTAGTGTGCAAATATCTATTGATCTCAGTCTTGAATATACTCAAATGAGCATCCACAGGCTTCCAGAGTAGAGAATTCCAAAGATTCACAACCCTCTGAGTGAAGAAACTTTTCCTCATCTCGGTTCTAATTGGCCGACCCCTTAACTTGAGACAATGACCTCTAGTTCTAGACTCTCCAGCCAGGGGAAACAGCCTCTCAGCATCTACCATTCAAGCCCTCTAAGAATTTCAACATTTCAATGAGATCATTTCTCATTCTTCTAAATTCCAGAGAATATAGGCCCATTCTATTCAATCTCTCCCCATAGGACAACCCTCTCATCCCAGGAATCAATCTAGTGAACCTTCATTGCACCGCCTCTAAGGCAAATATATCCTTTCTTAGGCAAGGAGACCAAAACTGTACACAGTACTCCAGGTTGTGGTCTCACCAGAGCCCTATATAATTGCAGCAAGACTTCCTTACTCTTGTACTCCAGCCCCTTTGTAATAAACGCCAACATACCATTTGCCTTCCTAATTACTTGCTGTACCTGCATTTTAACGTTCTGTGATTCATGTACAAAGACACCCCAATCCCTCTGACTACCAACATTTCTTAGTCTCTCACCTTTTAAAAATATTCTGCTTTTTTCTTCTTCCTACCAAAGTGGATAATTTCACATATTATACTCAATCTGCCACCTCCTCGCCCACTCACTGTCTATAGCCCTTTGCAGCCTCCTCACAACTTACTTTCCCACCCAGCTTTGTATCGTCAGCAAACTTAGATACATTACATTCAGTCCCCTCATCTAAGTTATTGATATAGATTGTAATTAGCTGAGGCCCAAGCACTGATCCTTGCAGCACCCCACTAGTTACAACCTGTCAACCCGAAAATGACCCGTTTATTCCTACTCTCTGTTTTCAGTCCGTTAATCAATCCTCAATCCATGCTAATATATTATCCCCAATCCTATGAGCCCTGATCTTGTGTAACACCTCTTGTATGGCACCTTATTGAATGTCTTTTGAAAATCCAAATATACTTCATCCACTGGTTCCCCCTTATCTACCCTGCTAGTTACACTGTCAAAAAATTCTAATAGATTTGTCAAACATGATTTCCTTTTCATAAAACCGTGTTGACTCTGCCTAACCATATTATGATTTTCTAAGTGCCCTGTTACTATGTCCTTAATAATAGATTCTAGCATTTTCCCTACTACTGATGTCAGGCTAACTGGCCTATAGTTCCCTGTTTTCTCTCTTCCCTCCTTTCTTGAATAGCAGGGTTACATTTGCTACCTTCCAATTCACAGGGACCGTTCTAGAATCTAGGGAATTCTGGAAGATCAAAACCAATGCATCCACTATCTCCACAGCCACCTCTTTTAAAACCTTAGGATGTAGCCCATCAGGTCCAGGGGATTTGTCGGCTTTTAGTTCCATTAATTTCTCCAGTACTTTTTCTTTATTAATCCTAATTACTTTAAGTTCCTCACTCTCATTCAATCCTTGGTTCCCCACTATTTCCGGTATGTTTCTCGTGTCTTCTACTGTGAAGACAAATACAAAATATTTGTTTAATGTCTCTGCCATTTCTTTATTCCCCATTATAATTTCTCCTGTCTCTCCCTCTAAGGGACCCACGTTTACTTTCACTGATCTCTTCCTTTTTACATTGGTGTAGAAGCTCTTACAATCTGTTTTTATATTTCTTACTTGTTTACGCTCATGTTCTATTTTTCTCCCTGTATCAATTTCTTGGTCGTCCTTTGCTGATTTCTAAAACCCTCCCAATCCTCAGGCTTACTAGTCTTTTTGGCAACATTGTTATGCTATTCTTTTAATCTAATACTATCCTTAACTTTTCTAGTTAGCCACGGTTGGATCACTTTTCCCGTGGAGTTTTTATTCCTCAAGGGAGTGTATATTTGTTGAGAATTATGGATTATTTCTTTAAATGTTCACCATTACTTATATACCATCATATCTTTTAATCTAATTTCCCAATCTAGCGTAGCCAACTCACCCCTCATACCTACGTAATTGGTTTTATTTAAATTTAAGACCTAAGTTTCGGGCTTAACTACATCACTCTCAAACTCAATATGAAATTCTATCATATTATGATCACTCTACCCCAGAGGATTCTTAACTAAGATTACTAATTAACCCTGTCTCATTACACAATACTAGATCTAAAATAGCCTGTTTGCTAGTTGGCTCCTCAACATATTGTCCCAAAAAACTGTCTCGAATGCATTCTATGAACTCGTCCTCCAAACTACTTTTGCCAATTTGGTTTGCCCAGTCGCTATGAAGATTAAAATCCCCCACCATTATTGCATTACCCTTGTTACATGCTCCTCTAATTTCCTGATTTATACTCTGTCCAACACTATGACTACTGTTAGGGGGCCTATAAACTACTCCCACCAGTGTTTTCTGGCCCTTGTTATTTCTTGGCTCCACCCATACTGATTCTACATCCTGACTTTCTGAGCTAAGATCCTTTCTCACTACTGCCTTTATTATCAGGGCTATCCTCACCCCCCCCCCCCTCCCCACCCCCCACCCCCTCCTTTTCCATTTTGCCTATCTTTCCTAAAAGCCAAGTACCCTGGAATATTTAGTTCCCAACCTTGGTCACCCTGCAACCACGTCTCAGTAATGGCTACTGGATCAAACCCATTTATCTCTATTTGTGCCACTAATTTATCTATCTTGTTACAAATGCTTTGTGCATTCAGATATAGTGCCTTTAAACTTTTTGCTATTTTTCCCTGCTGTGACCTATTACCTTTGTTAAACTTTCTGTCCCTTCCTGACACACTGTACTTGTTTTTACCCAAGTCGCTACTCAATTCCATGGTTTGTCACAGCGTCACACCCAGTGGCTTGTCACAGCGTCACACCCAGTGGCTTGTCACAGCGTCACACCCAGTGGCTTGCACTCTAGAATGCTTCATTGGTTTTTCTACTGACTGGTACTTTAATTTTAATCAGAAGTTTTGAAGTGTTGGAGATCGGCCTTTCTCACTTGCACAAGAGTGAAGGAAGCTTCCAGACGATTCCTGTAAAGCTGAGTGAGCTGAGTTCTTGCTGACTGTGCAACCATTGGATAAAAAGATGGAAACCAACTTCAATGTTAAGCACTGGCAGAGGCTAAGATTGAAGTGCCAGTTGGGTGAAAGAACTGCCTGGGACTGCAAGAGACGCATCCCTCACAACTGCCTGGGACTGCAAGAGGCGCATCCCTCACAACTGCCTGGGACTGCAAGAGGCGCATCCCTCACAACTGCCTGGGACTGCAAGAGGCGCATCCCTCACAACTGCCTGGGACTGCAAGAGGCGCATCCCTCACAACTGCCTGGGACTGCAAGAGGCGCATCCCTCACAACTGCCTGGGACTGCAAGAGGCGCATCCCTCACAACTGCCTGGGACTGCAAGAGGCGCATCCCTCACAACTGCCTGGGACTGCAAGAGGCGCATCCCTCACAACTGCCTGGGACTGCAAGAGGCGCATCCCTCACAACTGCCTGGGACTGCAAGAGGCGCATCCCTCACAACTGCCTGGGACTGCAAGAGGCGCATCCCTCACAACTGCCTGGGACTGCAAGAGGCGCATCCCTCACAACTGCCTGAGATTTTAGCCATTTCCCCCACAACGACCTGTGATATTGAACAATTTTTGCTACACCAAATCACTTACCCTAATCGTGTGTCAGAGAAGGTGAAAAAATACTTTAAAATAAAGCTGTTGGTGTCCAGTTTACATTTAGGAGAATTCTGGAGAGCCCACTGACAGACTGGTCTTAAACTGGATGAGTAACAAACTTACCCCTACCTTTACATTTCCAGCAAATCTTCCTGAGGTATCAACTATTAGCCCAGCAGATCTCTCGTGGTATTGCTCATGGTAAGTC
Source organism: Heptranchias perlo (assembly GCF_035084215.1). Lineage (NCBI taxonomy): Eukaryota > Metazoa > Chordata > Chondrichthyes > Hexanchiformes > Hexanchidae > Heptranchias > Heptranchias perlo. Next base: position 77,293,645 of record NC_090332.1, read on the forward strand.
AAAGGAGATGCTAAAGTGTGACATCTGAACTGTGACAGGAAGTATGTGTGACGCTAATAGGAAATGCATGCTTTATACAAAATTTTTAACACATATTATGTATATATATATAAATAAAAGTCTTGCATCGAGCATGCTTTTGTTATTAATGCAAGAAAATCTTTTTTCTTAAAAAAAAGAAAGTCAGTCATTTTCATGATTAGTTCTTCTGACCTTCAGAGGAGTCAGGGATTTACAATTAAACCAGTTGATCACCATCTAATTGACCACTAATTTGACTTGGAGGTATTTACAGCAATTAAAACTTGTGGCCTTAAAGGGACATAGATCCACGTTAGCAGTAGAATTTGTTGTACTTTTTATGATATAACGTTCCGTTCCTTTTCAACAATGCCACATGTGATCCATTATTAGACTAATAAAACCACGCAGGCCTGGCACACTGTCAGGGAGGAGGTGTTGAAAGTGGCACAATCTTAAATGTTAACGAGGCTGATTGCCCTTCTCTCCCTCCCACTCTCTTCACCCCAACGGCAGATTTTGACATTTCTGACATGGGATTTGAGCACTGAAGACATGAGCTTTTCTTCCAAAGGAGGTTTGAGGACATGCCATCCAAAAATTGTTAAGTAAGGGGTTTATATATAAAATATCTTTATGCAGATTCTGGTTGAAAAACATACAGTATAGGTTTTTGAATTGCAAAATTACGATTAAGATTATGTTTGTTCAATCAATAAGCATGTGAAACATAGCGGGAGTGATATTGGGCCATGTAGCGTCCATTTTGTGGGTGCTACACGTTTACCTAAGCCCCGAAAGTGGCGTCCGAGATGCGCGCACACACTTCCAATGTGAAGTGCGCAGGACGCCATCTTGGTAAAGGGGTTTGCGCGCCTGCACCTAACGAACGCCGGCAGCATGTAGAGTAGGGAGATTATGACGTGAATCAGTGTACAACGCTGATTTGAAGCAGCCGCCGACATTATGGAACTCCCCACTCCAGCCAAAGCACAGCAGAACAGGAATTAAACGGCATGAAGGACCCCCCCCCCAACCAGTGCTATTTAAAGGGAGAAGGCAGGAGTTACAGGTTAGTTGCTGGATTAGTTATTGTGGCTGCTGGTACAATTATATGTGTTTGTGGAAGTTTGCTATCTTTGGCTAAAGTTGCAATATTCCATAGAGAGTAGTCTGACTCGTCTTGTAGCGCTGTTAGTGGCATTTAAAATAGCGCGCTTGGATAAAGTTGCTTCCAGACATGGGTGGCCTGCTAGGGCTTCCTCTGGGAATTGAACATGACTGGGAGGATGCAGAGAGGCCACGCAGAGCTGGACAAGCTGCCAGAAGAGGAGGAGGGGGGAGGAGCAGGAGGCCATATCCAAGGAGGGTCTTCAGGGACCAATTCTCTTACCTCAAGTTCATCTCCAGTGCATCAGACGGCTGCGGTTCACTAAAGAGGTCGTGACTGAAATTTGTCAACTGTTGTAGCCACAACTGCAGCCTCAGCGCAGGGCAAGGACAGCATTGCCTTTGGCTGTCAAGGTAACCATGGCGCTTAATTTTTACGGCTCTGACTCCTTTCAGGTTGTTGCTGGAGATATAAGCAACATCTCGCAGTTTGCAGTGCATTGCTGTATAAGGGAGGTCACTGAGGCTCTTTACGCACTCAGAAACACATTCATCTCATTCCCTCTTGTCAGAGGCAAGCAGCAGGAGCGAGCACGAGGGTTTGCTCACATTGTAGGACTCCCCATGGTGCAGGGTGCCATCGACTGCATGTATATTGCCATGTGTGCTCCACATCTGAACTCGGCCATCTTCATGAACAGAAAGGGATTCCACTCCTTCAATGTGCAGCTGGTGTGTGACCACATATACAACATCATGCAGATCAATGCCCGCTACCCTGGCAGCAGTCATGACTCCTTCATTCTGTGGCAGTCCAATGTGCCACCTACATTTCAATCAGCATAGCAAGTAAAAGGCTGACTACTGGGTGACAAGGGTTATCTCCTCATGAAATGGCTCAGGATTCCGGTCAGGAACGCATGCACACGTGCACAGCAGGCCTACAATGAGAGCCATGCTGCCACAGGGAACATCACAGAGCACACCATAGGTGTCCTCAAGCAACGCTTCCGCTGCCTGGATCGCCCAGGAGGAGCCCTGCAGTACTCAGCTGAGGGGTATCACGATTTATCGTTGAATGCTGCATGCTGCACAACCTCGCCATTATGGGGGAACAGCCCTCGCCACTGCCTATCAGGCGAGAACCCGAGCAACAGGCAGCAGAAGAGGAGGAAGAGACGAAGGAGGAAGTGGAAGAGGAAGTGCAGCAGGAAGTGGAGGAAGAGGCAGGGAGACTACAAGGTAGACAGGCCCTGTCTGTCAGAGCTCTGCATGATGAGATTATTAATGAGCGATACCAGTAACCTCAACGACACCTCCCCATTCACCAACAGTCTCACACTCCTTATCTTTCCTCTCTCACATATCCATCAAATCATCCTCCTTATGATTACACACTGATTCCTCCCTCAGCCCATCGCAGAAATAAAAACCACCACCAAATGCAAATTCATAACCACATTTATAGATTTACACATGAAATGATTCAAACAAACTGATACTATTCACCCTTGTGCATTCCCTTAGTGCCTGTTGTTCATGTGCTTTTCCTTTCCTAGTGCTCCTATGAGGTGTATCCCCACTGGCTGGAGCATGGGTGGTGGAAGGCTGCTGACCTTCAATTGAGGAGACTGCAGATGGCCTTGGAGGACGACCTCGAGCAGCTCTGGGCCGGGAGAGCCCGGTTTCAGACTGCATCATCTAGGCCTGGGCTGCACAGTCTGGCCTCGCCGGCTGACAGGCAACAGCGAGGGCACTGCCGGAGTGGCAGGGGTGGGAGAGGGAAAAATGTCATCCTGAGAGTGGACAGTAAGTTCGTCTTCCATGGCACCACTGCCACTCTCCCGGGGCGGCACCTCAGCAATCTGCTGGAGAACGGATTGCTGGACTTCAATGAGCCCCCTGAAGCCCCGTTCCACAGTGGTACCCAGAGCCACTATAGCAGCAGTCTGAACTTCCAAGGCAGCAGTCAGACCTTTAATGGCAAATGTTTGTGCTGCAATGGAAGCTGTGACATTGGTCATCAGATGTTGTAACATAGTGGGTTCCACAGGTAAGCTGATAGAGGTGACCACCTGTTCCATGTGGGAAAGGATGAGCTCCAAGCTCTGCACAAAGCCCTGTGCCAAGTTGGAGCTGGACTCCTCCAAGCCCCTTGACATTGTGCGCAGGCTTTCTGGCAGACTTTCCTGTGCATAAAGCATTTGGTTGTGTATGACCATCAGCATTCTTCTGTTACCTGGCTCATCGAAGTCTTCATCTGACTCCTCGGCAGCAGAACTAGTGTGTGACCTCGCCCTCCAGCAAGCGGGCACCTGCGGTATCCGTTCCCCCCTCTCCAGCTCCTGCACACTTGTGCCCGGTGTCTCAACACGTGTAGATCCCTCCTCTAACCTAGCCTCTAAACTACACGCAGTGTCAGTCTCTGAGCTGGTGGTTGCGAGTGTAAGATTGAGTGATGGTGTGTCTTCATCATCACTGTCGTCTGTCTCTGCCTCTCTGTGCAGGTTCCAGTTCTTGGATATCTGAAATTAAAAGGATTATTCGGTATGCAGAGGCCGTCATCATCGATCCCTCCAGCACAGCCAGTGGCCACGGCCTCAGCGATGGCCCGTCCAATAACAGACAGCACTGTCTCCTCCATGGGAGCTAGGATGTGTAGGTGTGCCTGTCCTCCTCCAGTTCTTTCTTACTGCCTCCTGTTATGCGCCACCTTCTCCAGCAAGAAAGAAGGAAGTGAGTGTCCTGCAAGATGTTTGGGTGATGCTGCCAGTGTGCGTGACTTGTGAATTGTGGGTGTGCTGCTTGCAACAATGGTAATGGGTGAGGGTGAGGTGACGGCCCTGGTTTGAAGAGTTGAGTACTGATTGAAAGAATTTGTTGGTATGTGGGTGATGGGGGGTGTAGTGTGTGGAGCAGTGGATGCGGCTAGTGGTCCAGTTGATAGGAGATGCCACTTAACAGTTTAACTCACTCACCTTGACCACTCGTGTCAAATCATTGAACTTCTTCCTGCACTGCATCCATGTCCGTGGTGCGATGCTCCTGGCATTGACCTCGTCTGCTACTTCCTCCTACTACCTCTTGAGCATATGTCTGGAGAGCCTCCTGCCCCCCTGAGGATACAGGATGCCCCTCCTTCTGTTCACCTCTTGCACCAAGGCCTCTAGTGCATCATCCGAGAACCTTGGTGCACACACTCTTGCAGTCACTGCCATTCTTCAATATATTGCAGCACAGATTTACTTCCCAATGGACTACCACCACTTCCTGCAGCCACACTGCACCTCACCTTTAAGAGGTGCAGGCTGCCTTTAAGTAGTGCTAGCCACTCCCGATATCGGCGCCCCCTGCTGATGCGTGCAGCCGATCAACAACGAAGAGAGTGCTGGCTGCATGCAGCAATCATTGAAATCACCAGGCAGCATCAGCAATAAATACTGAACAGCCAGTGCACACCCGTTTTAAAACACTTTTTATTGAATAAATTGGGGGGAATGCAACGGAGCTCAAACTTCAACATAATCAAACTTCAAATTTCAACATAATCTCTTAAGCTTTTATTTCTTCATTTGCATGATTATTTATAAATGACCTTTTATGATTTATTTTCACGTAAATAACTCATTTTCACTTTGAAATAGCGACAAGCAGTTCACAAAACTATTGAGCTTCACCCAATTTTTTTGTTACTTTCACAATCCTGAAGGTGGGTTTGTGGACTAATCCAGCTCTAGGCTGTGGAGTGATGCTTAGGCCGCAACTGGCCAAATTGATGAAATAATAGGGTCGATTTTGAATTTGCTGCCTGGGCATAAAAGCTGGCGTTGCAGATCGGCTGCTCGTTACAGAGACCATCCGATTTATCTCACCATTGATTTCAATGAAAGTCGGGTGGTTTCTATAACTGGCGGCCAACACGCAATGCCAGTTTTACACCAGGATGGTTGGTTGAAGATCGGCCCCATATATTCTCCTCAGATGGTTTTACTACCCTCTGCACGAATGCAAACTTCAGCCACATTGTCTTAGACTTGCTCTTCTTCTGTTAAACTGAGGCCCCGTCTGTCCTCTCAGGTGGACGTAGAAGATCCCATGGCACTATTTTGAAGAAGAGCAGGGATGTTCTCTCTTTTGAAGGGTAGTCACTGTTGCACTGTAAGAAAGCATGGAATGAGAAAAACTCATCATATCTATATTCCTTCCACAATCCCCTTTATCTTAGAGTCCACTCAAACATTTAATCTCCTGAGGCAATATGCTGCAGTGTTTCTTCCTCCCCATAGGTAAATTAAGCAAAACTAGAAAATATTTCTCGAACCTTATATAACCCATCAAAGGTTAAGCCAGAAGAGGCATGGTCTTCTGATTTCCTCCCTCCCCCCTTTGAGCAGGAGCGGGAGCTATGCTGGGCTGCCATCTGGAACGTTCCAAATAAGCCAGAGGAGGGAGTTAAATCTATTTGCTTTCACACCTATGGTGTTTAGCATTTTCCTTTACCCTTTTCCCATGAAGATATTCCACCCCCCAACCCAGAAGAATCTTCACACTTTTACATCCTACATTATTCATGTTTGACAGATTGCCTTCGGTGACCTGACATTTCCATGGTTCCAGCAGCCCAGGAACTGTCATGCTCCCACAGCATTTGGTCGTCTTTTGTTTGGGTTCTGTTTTGTTTCTATCCAGCTCAGCAATGCTGTCATGTCAGAGGGGAGAAACTAAAAGCCTAGTTATAGGCTTTTGACAATAACTAAAGTTTCCCCCATTGTGTGGAGGTGATGGAATTGCTTCAGACAGGAAGGGCCTGTTGCTAACATTTCCTCTCCTGGAAATCAAACAGACACAAGTTCCTGCTAATCTTTGAATAAAGCATGAAAGGACTTGTTATCAAGTCACTCCAACCACACACACAAAAAACTCAAGTCAAAAAACAAGTTATATATACAATGCATAAAATGTACATCCTTCAAAAATAGCACAATCTTTCCTTGTTATCTATTATGATAAGCCTATAATTTCTAGTCACTGAATATTTATTTTCAGAAGTTAAAAATGACTTATATATTATTAAAAATCTTACTAAGACCGCACCTGGAATACTGCATACAGTTTTGGTGTCCATACTTAAGAAAAGACATACTTGCTCTCGAGGCAGTACAAAGAAGGTTCACTCGGCTAATCCCGGGGATGAAGGGGGTGGACATATGAGGAGAGGTTGAGTAGATTGGGACTCTACTCATTGGAGTTCAGAAGAATGAGAGGCGATCTTATTGAAACATATAAGATTGTGAAGGGGCTTGATCGGGTGGATGCGGTAAGGATGTTCCCAAGGATGGGTGAAACTAGAACTAGGGGGCATAATCTTAGAATAAGGTGCTGCTCTTTCAAAACTGAGATGAGGAGAAACTTCTTCGCTCAGAGGGTAGTAGGTCTGTGGAATTTGCTGCCCCAGGAAGCTGTGGAAGCTACATCATTAAATAAATTTAAAACAGAAATCGACAGTTTCCTAGAAGTAAAGGGAATTCAGGGCTACGGGGAGCAGGCAGGAAATTGGACATGAAGCTGAGTTCGGATCGGTCAAGGCCCTGTGGGTGGTGGAGCGGGCCCAGGGGCTGTGTGGCCGGGTCCTGTTCCTGCTTCTTGTGTTCTTTAGATTTGTGGTTAGGATCAGATCAGCCATGATCTTATTGAATGGCGGAGCAGGCTCGAGGGGCCGATTGGCCTACTCCTGCTCCGATTTCTTATGTTCTTATGTGCCGACCATATATTCCTATTGTCATTATTTTTGCTTCTGCTTTCTATCAGCTGTTACCATTGCAAATTGTCAATACTTCCCATTCAGTTATGCTGAGTCAGTGGTCACAATGTGTTTCAGGCTCTGGCCCAACTGTGTCACTATCTTTGATACAAAAAACATATTCATCAACAGACTGTGGGCAGCACTACAAACAATTTTCAAGTCTATATATATCTTATTGAAAATCTTGTGTCTGCATACACTTCCTGTCTGCAAAAACTCCTTATTTTCAAGCCTTTGATACATTCTTTGTGTCCATTTTTCCCCATTATAAATTGGTATGTCCACGTTGAGGGAGAGAGAGAGAGGGAGTGGATTAAGCAAGAGTAGGAGAAAAGGAAATGAGAGAAAGGTAGAACAAAAGACTTTTTCATCATTTACTCTTAGTTCAATTTTGGATTTGTAAAGTGTAAGTCATGTCTAACAAACCTAATTAAATTTTCAGAGGAGGTAACTAACGTGATAGATAAGGGAGTGTCTACGGATGTTTATTATATGGACTTTTAGAAGGCATTCAAAAAGGTTCCACATAAGAGATAATGAGAACACATGGAATTGGAGGGAATCTATTGGCTTGGATAGCAAATTGGTTAGGTGATAGGAGAGAGAGAGTAGGGATAATGGTTATGTACTCAAATTGGCAGGATGTGACTAGTGGTATCCCTCAGGGATCTGTACTGGGACCTCAGCTTTTCACTATATTTATAAATGACTTGGATGAAGGAATAGAGAGTCGTGTATCTAAGTTTGCTGACAATACTAAGTTAGGTGGCACAGTAAATAGTGTAGATGGGAGCAGAAAGTTGCAAAGGGACATTGATGGATTAAGTGAATGGACAAAACTGTGGCAGATGGAGTTCAATGTGGGAAAGTGTGAGGTCATCCACTTTGGACCTAAGAAAGATAGATCAGAGTATTTTCTAAATGGCGAGAAGCTGGAAACTGTGTTTGAGCAGAGAGATTTAGAAGTCCAAGTACAGAAATCACTACAAGGTAGTGGACAGGTACAAAAAAAAAGGCTAATGGAATGTTGGCTTTTATCTCAAGAGGGCTGGAATACAAAGGGGTGGAAGTTATGTTACAGCTGTACAGAACTCGGGTTGGACCCCATCTGGAGAACTGCGTTCAGTCCTGGGCACTGCACTGCAGGAAGGATATATTAGTCTTGGAGGGGGTGCAGCGCAGATTCACCAGAATGATACTGAGGTTTAAAAGTGTTAAATTATAAGGACAGGTTGCATGGGCTAGGCTTGTATTCCCTTGAGTGTGGAAGATGAAGAGGTGATCTAATTGAGGTGTTTAAGATGATCAAGGGAGTTGATAGGATAGATAGAGAGAAACCATTTCCTCTGGTGGGGGAGTCCAGAACAAGGGGGCATAACCTTAAAATTAGAGATAGGCAGTTCAGGGGTGATGTCAGAAAGTACTTCTTCACACAAAGGGTAGTGGAAATCTGGAACTCTCTCCCCAAAAAGTTGTTGAGGATTGGTCAAAAGAAAATTTCAAAACTGAGATTGATAGATTTTCTTTTAGGCAAGGGTATTAAGGGTTACAGAACCAAGGCGGTTAGATGGAGTTAAGATACAGATCAGCCATGATCTAATTGAATGGCGGAACAGGCTCGAGGGGCTGAATGGCCTACTCCTGTTCCTATATTCCTATGTTCCTTGAAGAGTGTAAGTGGGAATGGATGGACGGTTAAGGGTGAGGTGAGTAATAGTGGCAACAGGGATGAGCTGGTTGCTTAAAAGAGTAACGATGAGACTAAGGGGCATTAGGAAGGAGATGAGGGGAGCAGGAAGGTGAATGAGTAAGGGATGCAATGGTAGCGAGGGGTTGGGGGAAGCTTGAGTGATTAGGGGAGGAAATGGGAAGGGAGCTGCTGCGGACATTTGCCCCATATTTAGCCCATCCCGAATGCAGCCTGAGGCCATAGGTGGCCCTTTCCCTCATCACACTAGCCACAACCTCCGGCACAAAGGAAAGCATAAAAAACCAAGAGAGAAGCAGGAGGACAAAGAGAGAAACAAAAAGAAGAGGGAATGAGAGAGGAGCAGAATAGAAAAGAGAGACAGAAGTAGAAGAGTAGAGACACCAAGAGAGAAACAGCAACATGAAGACATCAGAGAGAGGTAAGAAAGTGACCACAGTCTCCAACTTACTGTGTACAACTGGGAGATTACGAACATACAAACATATGAACTATTATGGACAAGAAAAGACCCACTGGTCCATCCAGCCTGTCCCACACAATTGTGATGCTTTGTGCTTTAGTGCTTTTCCTTGAAGGGTATATGTAAGTCCAGTCTTCACCCTGCCCACATGCATAACACTGCACTTTTCTAAGTTAAACATCATCTGCCAGTCACGAGCCCCATCCCCCAACACATGCAGATCCACCTGATGCTGTTGAGCATCGTCTACAGTCCTAATGCTTGCACAAATCTTAGTTTAATTTGCAAACTTGTAGATCGTGTCTCCAACACCTAGATCATTAATAAAAATAGTGAAGAGCAAAGGTCCCAACACCGATCCCTGTGGGACACCACTGGTGACCAGTCTCCAAACAGATCCAAATTCATCTACAACTACTTTCTGCCTACAGCCTTTCAGACAGTTCTCAATCTAGCTATTACCACTAATACCGACGGCTTCGAGCTTGTAGAGAAGCCTCTTGTGCGGTACCCTGTCGAAAGCTTTTTGGAAGTCTAAGTAGACAGTGTCTACTGGGCTTCCCTCTACCACCATCTTGGTGACTTCTTCAAAAAATACAATCCAATTTGTAAGAGATGACCTACTTTATTTGAAGCTATTTTGGTGTCCCTAATATGTCCCTTGTTATCTAAGTAATCGTATATTGCATCCCTAGTGATTCCCTCAAGCATCTTCCTTATTACTAATATCAAACTAATGGGCCTATAGTTACCCGGGTCCATCTTGCCTACTTTTCTAAAGATGGGGACTACATTAGCCTCCTTCCAGTCTAAGGGAACCATCCCAGAGTGCAGTGAGTTATTAAAAATACGCACAGCATGTATCCCGGCTCCCCGAGGACCCTCGGGTGGATATCATCCGGCCCAGCTGCCCTATCTATTTTCAGTTTCCTAATTCTATCTAAAACAATATGTTCATCTATATTAACAGTCATTAAATTCTGACAGTCGAGCATCGTATTCAAGAGTGAAGACTGATGCAAAGTATTCATTTGCAACCTGTCCTTGAGGGTCCTTCAATGGCCCACTGTAATCTTTGACAGTTCTCTGACTCTTCACATAACTGAAAAAACTTTTCCCATTACTTCCACAATTGTCTATGATCGTCTTTTCCATTATCCTTTTAGCTGATCTAATAGGGGCTTTAGTTTTCCTTAGGTGTGCCTGGTACCTGTTTAGTTGAGTACTGGATGCCTTTAGTTTGTAGAAACATTTTTGTTTACATCTTATTTGTTTTTGTACATGACCAGTCAGCCATCTTGGCTTTTTCTTTTCACACTCCCTTCTTTTGATTTTGGGCACATATTTGTCTTCCACATTTTTTATCTTGTTTTTAAAAGCTTTCCATCTATATTCTACATCGGTCTCATCACTACCCAGTACAGTTAACCAATTAACCTGTTTCACATCTTCTACCATTTTAGTAAAGTTTGCCCTTCTGAAATCTGGAATGAGTTGTAAATTTTCAGTACCTTTGGTTCATCCAGCCGATTGAAACCTTGTAATATTGACTAGTAATATATTAAAAACCTTACTTCTCCATGCATTTCCAGTACATTTTTCCATTATGAATTACTATGCCCACGTTTAAATTGGAAACTGCCTATGTAAACGTGTCACGTTGTAATTACTCTCTCCCACCAGTGGAGGCACTGCAGCATCACCAGTCCCAGGATGGTATAATTGCAGTATAACAAATTTAAAAAGGCAGATTCCATTATAAATGTGAACATAGGGAATTTATAATGGAAATATATAAACATGACAGAATGAGGGGCTTTAAAGTGGGGATTGCTTTATGTCTGCATGTCCTGGTCTAAATATAGCCCAGTCTCTTACCTCACTGCACCCGAAGGATGCACATGGTCTTGACTCCCCATGTGCATCGCTGGGTGATCAAATAGTAATTTAAACAAGCGTGACATTTACTGTTTTCTAAATTGACATTGTTAACAAAAACTGATAACATTGGATCTCTGGTTTTAAGAAATAGTTGACTGAATATTGGGAGTGCTCTGACGAAAGGTCTTCGACCTGAAACATTATCTCTGTTTCTTTCTCCACAGATGCTGCCTGACCTGCTGAGTATTTCCAGCATTTCTGTTTTTTTTCAGATTTCCAGCATCCGCAGTATTTTGCTTTTGGTTGAGAGTGTTCGTTTTTAAAAGTTCCAATATGAAAAGTAAGATTGCTTACCTTGGGTAAGGTAGTTCTGGGGACAAGTCTTGTAAAACATCACACGAGAACAATTGCTCTGGTCTGTATATGTAGCAACATATGGAAGTGTTGATGTTCTCTGCTTGGTATTTCCAGCAGACTTGTGAGCATGTTCACAAAGAATGCTATTGTTACCAAGCAGAGTAATAAGCCTGGGGATTGGGAGGGTTTTAGAAACCAACAAAGGTCAACCAAAAAATTGATAAAAGGAGAAAATAGAATGTAAAAGTAAACTAGCAAGAAATAGAAAAATGGATTGCAAGAGCTTCTGCAAGTATGTAAAAAGGAAGAGAATAGCAAAAGTAAACGTTGGTCCCTTAGAGGCTGAGACAGGAGAAATTATAATGGGGAATCAGGAAATGGCAGGTTTTCAAAAGGCATTCGATAAGGTGCCACATAAAAGGTTGTTACACAAGGTAAGGGCTCATGGGGTTGGGGGTAATATATTAGCATGGATAGAGGATTGGTTAAAGGACAGAAAACAGAGAGTAGGGATAAATGGGTCATTTTCAGGCTGGCAGGCTGTAACTAGGGGGTGCCTCAAGGATCGGTGCTTGGGCCTCAGCTATTTACAATCTACATTAATGACTTAGATGAAGGGACCGGGTGTAATGTATCCAAGTTTGCTGACAATACAAAGCTAGGTGGGAAAGTAAGCTGTGAGGAGGACACGAAGAGTCTGCAAAGCGATATAGACAGATTAAGTGAGTGAGTAAGAAGGTGGCAGATGGAGTATAATGTGGGGAAATGTGAGGTTATATACTTTGGTAGGAAGAATAGAAAAACAGAATATTTTTTAAATCGTGAGAAACTATTAAATGTTGGTGTTCAGAGAGACTTGGGTGTCCTTGTACCAGAAACACAAAAAATTAGTATGCAGGTACAGAAGGCAATCAGGAAGACAAATGGCATGTTGGCCTTTATTGCAAGGGAGTTGGAGTACAAGAGTAAGGAAGTCTTACTAAGTTGTACAGGGCATTGGTGAGACCTCACCTGAGGTACTGCGTACAGTTTTGTCCTCCTTATCTAAGGAAGGATATACTTGCCTTAGAAGTGGTGCAACGAAGGTTCACTAGATTAATTCCTGGGATGAGAGGGTTGTCCTTTGAAGAGAGTTTGAGTAGAATGGGCCTATACTCTCTGGAGTTTAGAAGAATGAGAGGTGATCTCATTGAAACATATAAGATTATGAGGGTGCTTGACAGGGTAGATGCTGAGAGATTGTTTCCCCTGACTAGAGAGTCTAGAACTAGGGGGCATAGTCGCAGGATAAGGGGTCGGCCATTTAAGACTGAGATGAGGAGGAATTTCTTCACTCAGAGGGTTGTGAATCTTTGGAATTCTCTACCCCACAGGGCTGTGGATGCTGAGTCATTGAATATATTCAAGGCTGAGATGGATAGATTTTTGGACTCTAGGGGAATCAAGGGATATGGGGATCAAGCGGGAAAGTAGAGTTGAGGTCAAAGATCATCCATGATCTGATTGAATGGCGGAGTAGGCTCGAGGGGCCATATGGCCAACTCCTGCTCCTATTTCTTAAGTTCTTATGTTCTTATGCTATAAGCATCAAGCAGAGGAAATCTTCATCAACCACATTTATGATGTCACTGCTTATCGCAACCACACCATTTCTTTACCCCCTCCCCCATTGTCTGTATCCCAAGAAGGGAGCAATAATATGAATGGTGATGCAGTAATGTCACTACATCACTGATTACGTCTAGTGTTTTGAAATGAACTTCATTTTAATGAAAATCTGCAGCTACTTTCAAAGATCCAGAGTCTGCTATCCACAAGATTGCTTTCCTCTGGACGCTAAAATATATAGGCCCCGATATTTACAGGGAAGCATGGAGGGAGCTAAGGCCACATTGAGAGGTTGACCAACTGCCGGACGGGAAAGCCGGCCACAGAAGGCAGCAGCCGGGGAGAAGATCGGGGGTTGGTGGGGAGTGGGGTGCCTCGGACCACGGCAGTGCGGAGGGAGAGAGGGAGAGGGAGTGATTGCGAGATCGCGGGGGAGAAATCACAGGGAGGGGAGAAATAGAGACCGTGGCGGGGGAGAGATAGCGATTGTGGGGCAGGCGGGGGCATGGCCGATCGCGAGGAGGGAGAAATCGCACCAGAAGGTTTGCTTGAGTGGCAGGGGGGCAGCACTCCTGCTCTTCATGGCTCACAAGCAGTGCTGGAAAAGCATTTACCTGCTGGATCCGGCATCCCCCACCTCCCTTTAGCTGCCTGGTTTCCCGAGCCCTGGGAATCCCGGCCCACACACGTTAAATTCAAATGGCTCCCAAAATCTGATAAACGGAGCTGCATTTAAATATTATAATCATGGACCCACCTCTCCAGAGTGGGTTACTTGGACGCCCCTAAACCCACAGTGGTTAAACTGGAAGTAGGTGCGTTCAAGGTGGGTTGGGGTCGGGTTTCACATTTTTAACAATTTAACCTCTCCCCGACCCTTTCCCACCTGTCGTGGAGGAGGGTTTAAAATTCCCCCAATGCGTTTTGAGGCAACGTTTTAAAATAATATTCGTCTGAGATAAATTCCTCCCATGTTCCACTGAATTTCCCATGATCTTATAAAGGAGACACCCGTACAATTACCGGTCTCTCAATCACCCCATTCTATGATTTCAAACAGCTGGTTAAGAGCATATATTTTGTGTACAATTTCCCGTCCTGTAACCCCATGAAGTTTCAGCCACTGAGATCACTTAATGACTGAACCCAGCCCAATCTATTGTCCCCATTACGTGATGTCACAGGACGGTACTTTGCAAACAAAATGTCTGCTCCCGGGCCGCCAGCATAAAACAGAGCAACGAGAGGTAGCTGAGAGATGGCGAGCAATATGTAGCTGTGTCCCTTGATTACACTCTTGATAAAAAAAAGTGCACTTGTTTTTCAGGCAATATTTTAAAATAACTTGCTTCCTAAATAAAGGCACACTTAGAGGGAAGATTTCCTTTGCGTTTTAGATATAGTGAAATCATAAACCCACTCTTTATAAATGTGTTGATTTCACCACACCAAAGGAATTTTTTTTTAATTCATTGCTGGCAAGGCCAGCATTTATTGCCCATCCCTAATTACCCTTGAGAAGGCTGGTGGTGAGCTGCCTTCTAGACAACTGAGTGGCTTGCCAGACCATTTAAGAACCAACCACATTGCTGTGGGTCTGGAGTCATGTATAGGTTTCCTTCCACTAAAGGGGATTAGTGAACCAGATGGGTTTTTACAACAATCCAGTAATTTTATAGTCACCATTACTGACACTAGTGCTTTATTTCATATTTTAATTAATTGAATTTAAATTCCCCAGCTACCAGGGCAGGACTTGAACTTATACGACCAGAATTATTAGACCAGGCTACTAGTCCAATAACATAACCACTATGCTACCATACCCTGCAGACAAAAGGTGCCTTCCCACACAATTCTTAAGTTAGAAATGGAATCGTTTTTTTCCCTTGCCAATTCTCTCTCTTCTCCTGTTCACCACAAGCACTGACTCTTTACAGTTCTATGGGCACTGGTGGGCCTGCAGAACCTCTGCAAGTAGCCACTATTCATGTATGAGTCGTCACGATGAGTGTCGGCACGTAACTCAACCGCAGGGAGCATCATAGCTGAACCCATTCCCGCCCTCACCTGCAAATCCAAGTCTGCACCCTTCCATCAGGCGTCAATGAACAATAATGAAGAGGGGGAACACCTGTCAGTTTGCCCTTCCCTAATCCAGAGGTTCTGATACCATTTGTCGCACCCCTACTGCTGGCTAGCTGATTCAGCACAGGCAGAATATCAAACCTGTGACCTTCCTGGTTCCTATAGCTCAGTTACTCATTGAGGAGCCATCAGAAATTGACTAACTCTTGATCTTCTCTCATTTATTTCCCATCTCCTGGTTGCCCTGAGGAGGTGGTGGTAGGACCTCGTGAAGTTGGATTCAACTGATTGGCTTGCTGGGCCACCTCAGAGGGCAGTTAAGAGTCAACCATGTTGGTGAGGGACTGGAGTCACATGTAGGCCAGACCGGGTAAGGATGGCAGATTTCCTTCCCCAAAAGAGATTAGTGAACCAGTTGCTTTTTTTACAACAATCCGACAACTTCATAGTCACTTTTACTGACATCAGCCTTTTCTCATTTCCAGATTCAAAAAATACTGAAATGAAATTCACTCATGTCCTTTCGAGAAGGAAACCTGCCGTCCTTACCTGGTCTGGCCTATATGTGACTCCAGACCCACAGCAATGTGGTTGATTCTTAATCGCCCTCTGAAATGGCTTAGCAAGCCACTCAGTTGTAAAATCTCGCTACAAAAAGTTATAATAAGAATAAAACCAGACGGACCACCCGGCATCGGACCACTAGGCACCGGACACGACAAAGGCAAACCAAGCCCAGTCGACCCTGTAAAGTCCTCCTCACTAACATCTGGGGACTTGTGCCAAAATTTGGAGAACTGTCCCACAGACTAGTCAAGCAACAGCCTGACATAGCCATACTCACAGAATCATACCTTTGAGCCAATGTCCCAGACCCTTCCATCACCATCCCTGGGTATGTCCTGTCCCACCAGCAGGACAGACCCACCTGAGGTGGCGGTTCAGTGATATACAGTCAGGAGGGAGTGGCCCTGGGAGTCCTCAACATCATCTCTGGACCCCATGAAATCTCATGGCATCAGGTCAAATATGGGCAAGGAAACCTCCTGCTGATTACCACCTACCGCCCTCCCTCAGCTGATGAATCAGTCCTCCTCCATGTTGAGCACCACTTGGAGGAAGCACTGAGGGTAGCAAGAGCACAGAATGTGCTCTGGGTGGGGGACTTCAATGTCCATCGCCAAAAGTGGCTCGGTAACACAACTACTGACCGAGCTGGCCGAGTCCTGAAGGACATAGCTGCCAGACTGGGCCTGCGGCAGGTGGTAAGCGAACCAGCACAAGGGAAAAACCTACTTGATCTCGTCCTCACCAATCTACCTGTCGCAGATGCATCTGTCCACGACAGTATTGGTAGGTGTGACCACCGCACAGTCCTCGTGGAGACAAAGTCCCGTCTTCACACTGAGGACACCATCCAACGTGTTGTGTGGCACTACCACCGTGCTAAATGGGATAGATTCTGAACAGATCTAGCAGCTCAAAATTGGGCATCCATGGGGTGCTGTGGGCCATCAACAGCAGCAGATTTGTATTCCAGCACAATCTGTAACCTCATGGCCCAGTATATTCCTCACTCTACCATTACCAACAAACCAGGGGATCAACCCTGGTTCAATGAGGAGTGTAGAAGAGCATGCCAGGAGCAGCACCAGGCGTACCTAAAAATGAGGTGCGACATAGGACTACATGCATGCTAAACCGCAGAAGTAACATGCTATAAACATGCTACAATCAGAGCTAAGCGATTCCACAACCAACGGATCAGATCAAAGCTCTGCAGTCCTGCCACATCCAGTCGTGAATGGCGTTGGACAATTAAACAACTAACAGGAAGAGGAGGCTCTGTAAACATCCCCATTCTCAATGATGGCAGAGTCCAGCATATGAGTGCAAAAGACAAGACTGAAGCGTTTGCAACCATCTTCAGCCAGACATGCCGAGTAGATGATCCATCTCGGCCTCCTCCCGATATCCTCACCATCACAGAAGCCAGTCTTCAGCCAATTCGATTCACTCCACATGATATCAAGAAACGGCTGAGTTCACTGGACACAACAAAGGCTATGGACCCCGACAACATCCCGGCTGTAGTGCTGAAGACTTGTGCTCCAGAACTAGTCACGCCTCTAGCCAAACTGTTCCAGAACAGCTACAACACTGGCATCTACCCGACAATGTGGAAAATTGCCCAGGTATGTCCTGTCCACAAAAAGCAGAACAAATCCAATCCGGCCAATTACCGCCCCATCAGTCTACTCTCAATCATCAGCAAAAGTGATGGAAGGTGTCGTCGACAGTGCTATCAAGCGGCACTTACTCACCAATAACCTGCTCACTGATGCTCAGTTTGGGATCCGCCAGAACCACTCAGCTCCAGACCTCGTTACAGCCTTGGTCCAAACTTGGACAAAAGAGCTGAATTCCAGAGGTGAGGTGAGAGTGACTGCCCTTGACATCAAGGCAGCATTTGACCGAGTGTGGCACCAAGGAGCCCTAGTAAAATTGAAGTCAATAGGAATCAGGGGGAAAACTCTCTAATGGCTGGAGTTACACCTAGCACAAAGGAAGATGGTAGTTCTTGTTGGAGGCCAATCATCTCAGCACCAGGACACTGCTGCAGGAGTTCCTCAGGGCAGTGTCCTAGGCTCAACCATCTTCAGCTGCTTCATCAATAACCGTCCCTCCATCATAAGATCAGAAATGGGGATGTTCGCTGATGATTGCAGTGTTCAGTTCCATTCGCAAACCCTCAGATAATGAAGCAGTCCGTGCCCGCATGCAGCAAGACCTGGACAACATCCAGGCTTGGGCTGATAAGTGGCAAGTAACATTCACACCACAGAAGTGCCAGGCAATGATCATCTCCAACAAGAGAGAGTCTAACCACCTCCCCAAGACATTCAATGGCATCACCATCGCCGAATCCCCCACCATCAACATCCTGGGGGTCACCATTGACCAGAAACGTAACTGGACCAGCCACATAAATACTGTGGCTACAAGAGCAGGTCAGAGGCTGGGTATTCTGCGGCGAGTGACTCACCTCCTGACTCCCCAAAGCCTTTCCACCATCTACATGGCACAAGTCAGGAGTGTGATGGAATACTCTCCACTTGCCTGGATGAGTGCAGCTCCAACAACACTCAAGAAGCTCGACACCATCCAGGACAAAGCAGCCTGCTTGATGGGCACCCCATCCACCACCCTAAACATTCACTCCCTTCACCACCGGTGCACTGTGGCTGCAGTGTGTACCATCCACAGGATGCACTGCAGCAACTCGCCAAGGCTTCTTCGACAGCACCTCCCAAACCCGCGACCTCCACCACCTAGAAGGACAAGAGCAGCAGGTACATGGGAACAACACCACCTGCACGTTCCCCTCCAAGTCACACACCATCCCGACTTGGAAATATATCGCCGTTCCTTCATCGTCGCTGGGTCAAAATCCTTGAACTCCCTTCCTAACAGCACTGTGGGAGAACCGTCACCACACGGACTGCAGCGGTTCAAGAAGGCGGCTCACCACCACCTTCTCAAGGACAATTAGGGACCGTGCAATAAATGCTGGTCTTGCCAGCGACGCCCACATCCCATGAACAAATAATAAAAAAAATTCTGCTACGTTGGGATTTGAACTGATATTCTCTGGCTTACTATTCCAGTAACATAACCACTGAATCAGCAGACCACACTGAGAGAGCTTCATATTCCTTCTTGAATGGGATAAATTGAACTTTCTTGCTTTTGTTGAGCAAAATAGTCATTACTATTGCAATCATAACTTTATAAAGAACTTATGATTAACACTGATCAAAGAGACTCATTAAATATTCCTTTGATATTTCTTGGCTTTGTGTGCTACATTGGAGACAGAACTGTCTTA
Organism: Heptranchias perlo; assembly: GCF_035084215.1. Classification (NCBI taxonomy): domain Eukaryota; kingdom Metazoa; phylum Chordata; class Chondrichthyes; order Hexanchiformes; family Hexanchidae; genus Heptranchias; species Heptranchias perlo. The sequence goes on from NC_090332.1 coordinate 77,312,573, forward strand.
TCCCAAACAAGGTGTGTCTCCTGTACCTAGGGTTGCCAACCCTCCAGGATTGTCCTGGAGTCTTCAGGAATTAAAGATTAATCACCTGGACCCAAGGCCCACTGTTTTGAAGATATTTATCAGCCTGTCTTTTCAACGTCAGGGAATTTATCTGCAGCTTTCAAACAGAATCCATTTGGAACCTTCAAGTACAGTTAGCTGAACAACTACTGTAAAAACATTGAGGGGAAGAGTTTCTGCTTTGGACGCAGTCGGGAAATTGTCGCCAAAATGCGCTCGAAATTGCACTGGTTGGGTTACAGGTCAAGTTTCCGCTAAAATTCACTCCCATAGTCACAAATGTAAAATCTTCTACCAGCGTAGACAGGCATCGTAATAGAATGTAATCGTTCCTTTTTTTCTCTTTCCATTAAGAAGTATTCCTTGATGTATTTAAGAGTGGTAACCATGGAGCAGTTTTATTCATCCATCTGAAAATGGGTTTATCAACAAAAATAAGCATTTTTAATAAGGGTGTCCAATCCTCCACCTGTGAGTAACCTGATTTAAAATCACTGAAAATGACTTTTAAAAAACTATACCGAACCATTTAACCATTGGTGTACATTAGTCAGTTTCTTAGTAAGTTAAATATTTTGCGACATACAAAAACTTTTAAAACGTGCCTACTGGTGCCTGTGCACCTGAGAAAATGAGCATAATTCCCAAACCAGCGCAATCGATGGAAACTCACAATGTTGACCTGGGGCCGTGGCCAGTTTTGTGGGCGGGGCCTGATCTGGGCGAATTGAATCTTAAACCAGCATAAAAGATCGTAGAAAACACGAACCTAAGATTGTTTTTGGGCCTAACTCATTTACGTTTAAAATTCCCCAATCTTTTGCACTGGTTTGGTCAATTGCGCTGATAGAACTAACGGAAACAAGCAGAATCTCTACCCCGTTACGTTGCTGTTACTAATTGCTTGTTTCATTACAACTTGCATTTATGTAGCACATTTAATGTAAAACAAGTTCACGGAGGCGTAATCAAACAAAAATAAACACCGAGTCAGAAAAGGAGATATTAGGAAGGGTAATCAGTAGGTTGGTCTAAGAGGTGTACTTTAAGGAGGTTCTTAAAGCTGGAGAGGCAGAGAGGTTTATGGAGGGAATTCCAAAGTGTGGAGCCTAGATGCTGAAGGTATGGCTGCCAATCGTGGTGCCATTCTAATAAATGTGGAAAACCTCAGGCAATATGTTTAATAACAAAGGGTGAGAGGGGCTTGTTGCATGATAGGATACAGTCAGCAGAATCTTGGATCAACTGAGTTTACAGAGCATGGAGGATAGGAGGCCAGCTAGGAGAGCACTGGCATTGTTAAACCTGGAGGGGACAAAGGCATGACGAAGCAGATAGGCTGAGGCAAGGGTGGAGGTGGGCAATGTTACGAGGTGGAAGTAGGCAGCTTTTGTGAAGGCGAGGAAATGGGGTCAGAAGCTCAGCTCGGGGTTGAGTAGGATGCGGAGGTTGTGAACAGCCTGCTTCAACCTGAGACAGTGGCTAGGGAGGAAGACGATGGCTTTGGTCTTCCCAATGTTTAATTGGAAGAAATTGCGGCTCATCACAGATGGATGTTGGACAAGCAGTCGGACAGCACAGAGGGAATGGAGGGGGCGAGTGAAGTGGTGGAGAGGTAGAGTTGGGTTTCGTCAACATACGTGTGGAACCTGACCCCATGCGTTCGGCTGATGTTTCCAAGTGGCAGCGGGTAAACGTGGAAGAGGAGGGGGCCAAGCAGAGATCCGTGGGGGACTCCAGAGGAAATGGTGCAGGAGGCGGGAAGAAAGGCTATTGCTGGAGATCAGATAGGGCAGCTCCACTCAGCTGGACAATGAAGGAGAAGTGTTGTCTGGTCAACTGTGTCGAAGGCTGCTGGAAAGTTGGATGGTCAGCAGTTTAATGGGAATTGGGTCAAGGGAGGACGAGATGGGTCTCATGGACAAACGGAGAGGGCATGAGGGTAGATGGGACAGAAAGATCTGCAGATTCGGGGCTAGGGCAGAGGGGAGCCTGGTAGAGGGTCTGATTTGGTGGGCAAGGGGAAATAGCTGAATGGATGGCCCCAATCTCAGTGGTAAAGAAGTCCTTGAGCTCCTCGCACTTGTTCTTGAAGGTGAGGTAGTTGGAAGCAGGAGGAATGGGTTCAAGGAAGTGGTTGGTATTGGAAAAAAGAAGCCAGGGATTATCTTTGTTTTCCAGAATGATCCTGGAGCAGTTTTGGCAGAGGAGAGTGAAATGCTTCAAATAAAAACAGAAAATCCTGGAAAAGCTCAGCAAGTCAGCAGCATCTGTGGAGAAAGAAACAGAGTTAACGTTCCAGGTCGAAGACCTTTCGTCAGAAGTGCTTGATGTGATCCAGATCTGGTGAAAGATGGCTGAACCAGTTGTGCGCCAGATACGCTTCAAGTCTGCATCTCTTGGATTTGAGGGTGCGGAGACGGGGACTATACCGGGGAATCGGCCAGGGTGGGAGGGAGTAAAGGTTTTGCTGAAGACAAGAGTGTCAATGGTGGATGTGAAAGATTGGCTATGCAGACTCTCAGTCATCTGTTATTTGTACATGTAAATCAGCATTTGCTTTGTTTGACAATGCCTTGTGTGAGATGCTGCCTATATTGCACAAAGAATAATGTTTCTTTTGTTATTTGTACTGGATTTTCATTCTCTCGGCTATTCTTATACATGAAAGGTCAAATTTTGGAGACACTCAATTATCGGCCAATTTCCTTTATTCACTGGGGGTGGAGGGGGTCCCTTCCCAGTGTGGCAAATGTTTGTATTTTGCACTATTGTCACTAAAGGAATCCCAGCTGTTGGAAATCTTTGCCTGTTGGGAAATCAGTTGATCAAAGATGATTTGAACGTGTTTTTAGTAATTAAACTTTAGATGGCTTTCACAATCTTAAATCTGAACTTCCTGGACTGTTTGTCTTATTTGGCTATCACTGTGTGTGTAATTGCAAGTCCCTCTGAGTGGCCCTGTTTGACAGCAGTAGGAGAAACAGTATCCAGCCCGATAGTTCTCTTCACTGGCGTCTGGCATTTACCAGGCAGGCACGGAGTCAGATCCGGATAATAACTAATAACATTCCTTATTGGAATCCCATTACGATTGTGTGATGTTGAATGCTATTATTGCAGTCAAAGCATTAAATACCACCTCCAAGCAGATTATTAGCTTGTCATATTTTGGGATGTAGTGCTTTTGAAAGCTATCGTGTAGCTCGTAGGGCTAAAATCCTCAAACTCTTAACGAAATGTTCAATTTCAACTCATTTTTCATTTGATCAATATGAGCTTACATTGAGCTCTTGGCATTGATTACATGTAAGTCTTTCCTGCCTGTGGGGATTCTGGAATCTCATTTTCTAACCTTAGGGCAATCTATTTTATGAAGTTTCCAACATTCAGTAAGTAGAGACAGCCAAAGTCAAAACAAGGGCATATCAAAGGAACACCACTCTGTAGGGGTCTGCCCGTTTACACATGCTTAATGCTTGAACGCTCCTCGTATTTAATTCCTTTTCATGGCTTGCAAAATATGTTTTCTGTTACCACAATATCTGGCCCCTTATTCCGTAAGTTTACAATGCTGGATTTAAACAAACATATAGAGCCACCAATCTTGTTAAATTGCCAGTGTTAACCGAAGACTGGATACTATCTCAAACTGCAATCATGTCAAGGTGGCACAACAGTGTGGCAAATTGGTACCCAAACATGCTGGGTGGTTGCCCCACATGGGATGCTCCCTGAACGCTGTTAGAGTCACAGTAACAAGGTGGGGAGAGGGGTGTAGGGTTACCAACCCTCCAGAACTGTCCTGGAGTCTCCAGGAATTATAGATGAATCTCTTGGACATTGCTGCCAGCAACCGGGCAGAAAAATCCAAGGGGCATTAAAGAAATGGGGTTTTTAAAAAAACATTCTTTGAACACTTTCGTTTATTGGTTCTAAAAATATTGGAGGTGGGGAAAGAAAGGGCTGTTTGACTGGGCAGAGCGGTCGGAGGCACGCAGTCATGTGATGAAGTCTCCAGGAATACGTCCAACCAGAGTTGGCAAACCTCGAGGAGGAAATTGAAGAGCGAGTCAGCCGGGCCGTTCTTGGCGAGCAGTTGGTGACCAAAGTCACAGAGATTGTTGGCTGCAAGCTCTATTGGGTAGTCATGGTAAATAGATGAAGGAAAACAGATGACAGGCCTGTACATCAATGTGAGCATTTTATTGTCCTCAATATAAAACTGTATATGTTCCCTTACACCAAATATTAAAATTGACAATGACACAAATTTATATGGCTGGTTTTGGCCCACGTTATATAATGGAGCAGATCGTTAATATGCTGCTTCACAAGAAGATTTGTAGGCAATTTCTCTAGACTGAATTGGCCCAATGTGCTTGAGGTGAGTCTAATGCTTACACTGCCAGGCAGAGCAGCTCATGTAAGAGGAGAATTCTCACCCCTTCTGGGAGGGAGAACTTGACATGGCTGATTAAAGCTGCTACAGGCACGTCTCTCCCCAGATAACCCAGGCCAGATTGACAGGGCTGGAAAGCCAGCAGTAGAAGGCAGCAGCCGGGGACCTCTGGGGGCAATCCCTGGCAATCGAGAAGATCGGGGGTTAGTGGCAGCGAGGAGGGAGGGAGGGCGAGATTGTGATGAGGGGAGATAGAGGTCGCTGGGAGGGGGGAAAGAGATCGCGGGGAAGAGTTAGAGATCGCAGGAGGGTGGGGGAGGCAGATCACGGGGTGGGGGTCAGCAGGTTGGGGGGGGAGGCAGATCACGGCAGCAGATTTGCTTGAGGGGCTGGGGGAAAGTACCTCTGCTCCTCTTGCCCCACAAGCAGTGCTGGTAAAGCACTTACCTGCTGGAGCCTGCAGCTCCCACCTCCCTTTGGCTTACGGGTTTCCCAAGCCCTGGGAAACCCGGCCCGCAGCCATTAACTTTAAATCTGAGGAACGGAGCCTCATTTAAAAATTATCATCACGGACCCACCTCTCCAGAGTGGCTCACTCGGCTGGCCCAAACCCACCGCGGTTAAACCAGAAATAGGTGCGTTCGCGTGGGTTGGGGTCGGGTTTCACATTTTTAACAATTTAACCTCTCCCTGACGGTCTCCCACATGTCATGGGGGGGGTAAAATTACCCCCCAGGTTTCAAATACCTACAGATTTTCATTCTGTAAGGTTCTTAGTGCTCCAAATAAAAATTTCACAGTAATGCCTAACTTTATTTACAAGGAAAAATAATCAATCAAATGCTAGATGAAACTAATGGATCACAGGGAATACAGACACAAACAGAGAGATGCAATGCACTTTGGATTTAGTACAAACGAACAGAGATGAGCAGCCTGCATTCCCCATTGGTTTTACGCACTGCAGGAGCCATACATGCTTTTCCAGGGCATCAACGAGTGACAATCATCTCTTGAAATCCATAAAATATATTTATGTAATAATTATAATTTATTTTATCTTAATCAAAGTCACGCTTCCTTACTTCACAGAACAGGCTTTACAATAAAACGTTTAAATGTCTATTTAAAGCTGAAATAGCATAATCCAACCATGAAATGAAACAGTCTTTGAAAGGATTTTCCCTCTTAAGCAGAAATATTTGGCTCACATTGAGCTACAGCCTTAAAATAGCTCCCCACACAGCAACTTCCCTTCATTATTGACTGGTTCCTGCATTGCCATCGGCCAGTAAGTCTGGACTTAATATTTTTAAACACAAAACTCTTTACTGAGAGTAGAAATCACACTCTACAACATTAATTTTCTATCCAGAACAAAAATTGTAATGTAATTTAAAAAAAAACTATTAGTGATATTTTGGGCCCGATTTCGCTGGAATGGGGCATCTCATGACGTAAATATTTAGACTTTTCCTCTCAGCCTTCTGCTCAAAACTTTTTTTGCTGGAAGTGTGAGCTGATAACGGTGAGGGCAATGGTGCATCTTGGACCTTGGTGAACGGCAGGACCAAAAGTATATCTACTTAACCAATGGGGTTTAAAAGATTGAGAAATAAACAGAGGAACGGCGGAGAAGGAGGGTGATTTAGAGTCAAATCAGGTACAGGAAAGGAAATAAAGAGAGGGAAAGAAAGACTGGATTAAGAGAGGGTGAAAAAAGAGACAGAAAGGAAAAGTAAGAAAAAATTTAAAATTTTAAAAATCTCCAACAATAATCCACCTGAAAGAATGAGACGCCACAGTTTAATCTGTGCAATTTCTGGGCCAGAGAAGTAGATTGACATTGCATTAACATCGTTAAATAGGTACTTATGCTATTAATTATCAGACTTAATTTTCTGCAGCGCGTTTAATGGGCAATTAATGTGCAAATCCAGCAAGTTCTTAAAAATAATGATGAGACTAGGGGTGAGATGCCGTTTGTGTGAAGCAAACAGCAGAGTGGTGTAAATCGACCAGCAAGTTCTAGAGATCCACAATTCACGTCGTGTCTCTTAATTTCCTGAACTTGCAGGCCGATTTACACATTAATAAGGGTGTGTGTCGTCCACATGCCCTTATTTATCCAGCAGGTTCCTGCCCAATGACTTTTGAACTGGAGCACAGGAGTACACAAGAATACAGTGACTCAAAAGAAGTGCCCTCTAGTGGTCAACATCATAGCTGACAGGTACCCGCCACACAAAGAAAATCAGTGGCCAGGGTAAGAATCCAAAGTCTGGAAATTATACTGTTCAAATTATTAGTAGATGAACAATTTTGTATGCAATTCTTTTGCCTCTATTTTAACTAAGGTGTTAACTCATTTATTTTCAACAGGTTAATGCTTCCGCTAAAATAGTTGACAAAGGAATTGTATTTGAATGTTTCCATGTTTGCATCTTATTACAGGCATTTGAGAAAGTACCACTTAATAGACCTGTCAGCAAAATTACAGCCCATGGGATTAAAGGGCAATGGCTGCATGGATACAAAATTGGCTAAGGGACAGAAAGCAGAGAGTAGTGGCGAACAGCTGTTTATCAGACTGGAGGGAAGTATACAGTGGCGTCCATCAGGGGTCAGTATTGGGACCACTGCTCTTTTTGATATATATTAATGACCTGGACGTGGGTATACAGGGCATAATTTCAAAGTTTACAGATGACGCGAAACTCGGAAATGTAGTAAATAGCGAGGAGGATAGTCACAGACTTCAGGAGGACATAGACAGACTGGTGAAATGGGCAGACACATGGCAGATGAAATTTAACACAGAGAAGTGTGAAGTGATTCATTTTTGTTGGAAGAATGAGGAAAGGCAATATGAACTAAATGGCACAATGTTAAAGGGTGTGCAGGAACAGAGAGACCTGGGGGTTTACATACACAAGTCTTTGAAGGTGGCAGGACAAGTTGAGAAGGCAGTTAAAAAAGCATCCTTGGCTTTATAAATAGAGACATGGGGCTTGATTTTAAATGTAAATTGCGGGTGCGTTGGGGGGCGGGAGGGGCTGTGAAAATTGCAGAAATGTAGAGCCAATTCGGAAGCCGGCTCCAACCCGCCGACTTCCGAGTTCCCCACAGACGCACCTGTGTGTGCGGGGGTCCCAAGTCCGGAAGTCCTGCCGGCAATTAAAGCAGGCAGGATGATAGTTAAAGAACCAAATGTACCTCATTGAGGTACTTAAAGCACTTCTGACATAGTCGGTAGTCAGGATGATTTTTAACTTACCTGGGCGGCTTTCCCATGGCTTCTGATTCACGCCTGGTGAAACCAGACATGAAGGGCCGGATCAGGCAAAAAGAAACAAAATAAATTAAATAAAAAACTATTGCATGAAGTTAAAACACAAAATAAACCTACTTTTCCACCCTGCTCCGATGTCTGCTATCTCCGTCTCCGATCTCCCCCTCTTCCCACCCCCCTGATGTCCCCCCGATCTCCGCCCCCCCTCGATCTTCCATTCCACGCTGGATGACGTCTCTCTCCCTTAAGTTATACTAAACCTTTATAAAACACTGGGTAGGCCTCAGCTGGAGTATTGTGGCCAATTCTGGGCACCACACTTTAGGAAGGATGTCAAGGCCTTAGAGAGGGTGCAGAGGAGATTTGCTAGAATGGTACCAGGGATGTAGGACTTCAGTTATGTGGAGAGACTGGAGAAACTGGGCTTGTTCTCCTTGGACCAGAGAAGGTTAAGGGGAGATTTGATAGACGTGTTCAAAATTATGAAGGGTTTTGATAGAATAGATAAGGAGAAACTATTTCCAGTGGCAGAAGGGTCGGTAACCAGAGGACACGGATTTAAGGAGATCGGCAAAAGAACCAAAGGTTTCATAAGGAAAAACAAAATTACACAGTGAGTTGTTATGATCTGGAATGCACTGCCTGAATGGGTGATGGAAGCAGATGCTACAATAACTTTCAAAAGGGAATTGGATAAATATTCGAAGGGGAAAAATTTGCACGGCTATGGGGAAAAAGTAGGGGAGTGTGATTAATTGGATAGCTCTTTCAAAGAGCCGGCACAGGCACAATGGGCTGAATGGCCTCCTTCTGTGCTGTATCATTCTATGATTCTACAGTATCCATGGAGCATAATTCCTGACTCCAAACGTTCTTGTTCATTCATAGTTTGGAGCCACTTGAGGAAGCTCTGCAGCTAGTAAATTCATAGGGGAAAGCCCAAAGTGCTCCATATAACCAGAGCCTGTTTTCCCTCAAAGGCCAAAGCAAGGAATCGATCACTTTACTGAGAGTGGCTGGAGTCATACCTAGCACAAAGAAAGATGGTAGTGGTTGTTGGAGGCCAATCATCTCAACCCAGGACATTGCTGCAGGAGTTCCTCAGGGCAGTGTCCTAAGCCCAACCATCTTCAGCTGCTTCATCAATGACCTTCCCTCCATCATAAGGTCAGAAGTGGGGATGTTCACTGATGATTGCACAGTGTTCAGTTCCATTCTCAACCCCTCAGATAATGAAGCAGTCCATGCCCGCATGCAGCAAGACCTGGACAACATCCAGGCTTGGGCTGATAAGTGGCAAGTAACATTCGCACCAGACAAGTGCCAGGCAATGACCATCTCCAAAAAGAGAGAGTCTAACCACCTCCCCAAGACATTCAATGGCATCACCATCACCGAATCCCCCACCATTAACATCCTGGGGGTCACCATTGACCAGAAACTTAACTGGACCAGCCACATAAATACTGTGACTACAAAAACAGGTCAGAGGCTGGGTATTCTGTGGCGAGTGACTCACCTCCTGACTCCCCAAAGCCTTTCCACCATCTACAAGGCACGTCAGGAGTGTGATGGAATACTCTCCACTTGCCTGGATGAGTGCAGCTCCAACAACACTCAAGAAGCTCGACACCATCCAGGACAAACAGCCTATTTGATTGGCACCCCATCCACCACCCGAAACATTCACTCCCTTCTCCACCGGTGCACAGTGGCTGCAGTGTGTACCACCTACAAGATGCACTGCAGCAACTCGGCAAGACTTCTTTGACAGCACCTCCCAAACCCACGACCTCTATCACCTACAAGGACAAGGGCAGCAGGTACATGGGAACAACACCACCTGCACGTTCCCCTTTAAGTCACACACCATCCTGGCTTAGAAATATATCGCCGTTCCTTCATCATCGCTGGGTCAAAATCCTGGAACTCCCTTCCTAACAGCACTGTGGGAGAACCTTCACCAAGCAGACTGCAGCGGTTCAAGAAGGCGGCTCACCACCACCTTCTCAAGGGTAATTAGGGATGGGCAATAAATGCCGGCCTCACCAGCGACGCCCACATCCCATGAACAAATAAAAAAAAGATATTGTTATGTCCAATTTGTTGGAAATATACAGAAAGTTTGGTAAATCAGTTTAATGGAGTTGAACTGTCAATCCCTGCCATGTGCTGAGTGAGCTGATCTTAGTCAGGGTGGCAGAGTGGACGATACAATTGGAATCCAGATCCATGAGTTGGAGGGAAGGGAAATCAGTGAGGGTCCTGCAGGTGCCAGATGCCATCTGATATCTGACCTCTGTGCTCTGGTATTACCTTCCTAAACCCTTCCACCTCTCCACATCCCTCCCTTCCTTTAAGGCCGTCCTTAAAACCTGCCTCTTTCGGTCACCCCTCCAAATATCTCCATCTTTGGCTCAGCATCCAATTTGCTCCCTTATGCCTCTGCGAAGCAGCTTAGGCGATTTTTTTTAAAGGCGTTATATGAATGCAAACTATTGTTGTTCCGACTTCTTGATTGATATCTGCTGACCCTTACTAGAGGTTTGTGTGTGTGTGTGTGTGTGAACAAAATCAAGCTTGGTTGTGATGCCTCAGCTGTAGAATAGCCTGCCAACGATCACTGCTTAGACTCATATATGAAGAATGGCCACTTGTGTAAAGACCGAGAGGACACTTGGTAAGTGTGGAACCATATCTCAGTAAAAGGCAACACCCTAAGGGAGAAAGGAAAATTGGTGGAAAGAAAAGAGGTAAAACCATCACATTGTGGGGTTAAGAGAGCTTCCCAAGACGCAGACATGTTTCAAATATCTTAGAAATAGGTCAAGTAACAGCGAAGGTGGCAGTAAACCTGTGAAAAGTCAACTAAATAAATCTGCCACGAGGAAAAACGTTTCATTTCAAAGATAACTTCTTTCCATACCTTCTGCCTCCTGGAAGAAATGTTTCCAAGTCCCTCACCAATACACATGTTGCAGTTTTAAAAATAGTCTTCATCTGAAATAATATCTTGAGGCCCATTTCCAGAACAAACACAGCAATTGTGCAATTTTTCAGAGGCACAAATTTCCGAAAACCAGGTCCAATTCCATTGGATCATTCACGAAGTGTTAGAGTTAGTGTTTAGAGATAGTATTAGAGTTAGAGTTAGTGTTAGAGTTAGTGTTAGTGTTAGAGTTAGAGTTAGAGTTAGTGTTAGAGTTAGAGTTAGTGTTAGTGCTTAGAGATAGTGTTAGAGTTAGAGTTAGTGTTAGAGTTTAGAGATAGTGTTTAGAGTTAGAGTTAGTGTTAATGTTAGAGTTAGACTTAGTGCTTAGAGTTAGTGTTTAGAGTTAGTGTTAGTGTTTAGAAATAGTGTTGGAGTTAGTGTTTAGAGTTAGTGTTAGTGTTTAGAGTTAGAGTTAGTGTTAGTGTTAGAGTTAGTGTTAGAGTTAGAGTTAGAGTTAGTGTTTAGAGATAGTGTTCAGAGTTAGTGTTTAGTAATAGTGTTTAGAGTTTAGTGTTTAGAGTTAATTTCAGTGTTTAGAGTTAGTGTTTAGAGTTAGTTAGTGTTTATAGTTAGTATTTAATAATAGTGTTTAGTGTTCGTGTTTAGAGTTAGCGTTTAGTGTTAGTGTTTAGAGTTAGTGTTAGAGTTTAGAGATAGTGTTGGAGTTCATGTTTAGATTAGAGTTAGTGTTTAGAGTTAGTGTTAGTGTTTAGAGATGGTGTTTTGAGTTAGTGTTTAGAGTTAGTGTTAGTGTTAGTAATTAGAGTTAGTGTTAAGTGTTAGTGTTAGTATTTAGAGTTAGTGTTTAGAGTTAGAGTTAGTGTTAGTTTTAGAGTTAGTGTTAGTGTTCGTGTTTAGACTTAGTGTTTAGAGTTAATGCAGAGAGTTAGTGTTTAGAGTTAGTGTTAGTGTTAGAGTTAGTGTTAGTGTTTAGTAATAGTGTTTAGAGTTAGTGTTAGTGTTAGTGTTTAGACTTAGTGTTTAGTGTTAGTGCATAGATTTAGTGTTAGTGTTTAGAATTAGTGGTTAGAGTTAGTGTTTAGAGTTAGTGTTTAGTAATAGTGTTTAGAGTTTAGTGTTTAGTGTTAGTGTTTAGAGTTAGTGTTCGTGTTTATAGTTAGTGTTTAGTAATAGTGTTTAGAGTTAGCGTTTAGTGTTAGTGTTTAGAGTTAGTGTTAGTGTTTAGAGTTAGTGTTAGTGTTTAGAGCTGGTATTTAGAGTTAGTGTTTAGTGTTAGTGCTTAGAGTTTAGAGTTAGTGTTTGGAGTTAGCGTTCGTGTTAGTGTTTAGTGTTAGTATTTAGTGTTAGTGTTTAGTGTTAGTATTTAGTGTTAGTATTTAGAGTTAGTGTTTAGTGTTTAGAGTTAGCGTTTAGAGTTAGTGTTCAGTAATAGTGTTTAGTGTTTACTAATAGTGTTCAGAGTTAGTGATTAGTAATAGTGTTTAGTGTCAGTGTTTAGAGATGGTGTTTCGAGTTAGTGTTAGTGTTAGTATTTAGTGTTAGTGTTAGTGTTTAGAGTTAGTGTTAAGTGTTAGTGTTAGTGTTTAGTGTTAGTGTTTAGAGATGGTGTTTTGAGTTAGTGTTTAATGTTAGTGTTTAGAGTTAGTGTTAGTGTTTAGAGTTAGTGTTTAGAGATGGTGTTTTGAGTTAGTGTTTAATGTTAGTGTTTAGAGTTAGTGTTAGTGTTAGTGTTTAGAGTTAGTGTTAAGTGTTAGTGTTTAGTGTTAGTGTTTAGAGATGGTGTTTTGAGTTAGTGTTTAATGTTAGTGTTTAGAGTTAGTGTTTAGAGATGGTGTTTTGAGTTAGTGTTTAGTGTTAGTGTTTAGATTTAGTGTTAGTGTTTAGTGTTAGTGTTAGTGTTTAGATTTAGTGTTAGTGTTTAGTGTTAGTCTTAGTGTTTAGAGTTAGTGTTAGTGTTTAGTGTTAGTGTTAGTGTTTAGATTTAGTGTTAGTGTTTAGTGTTAGTCTTAGTGTTTAGAGTTAGTGTTAGTGTTTAGAGTTAGGGTTTAGATTTAGTGTTAGTGTTTAGAGCTAGTGTTAGTGTTTAGAGTTAGTGTTTAGATTTAGTGTTAGTGTTTAGATTTATTGTTAGTGTTTAGTGTTAGTGTTAGTGTTTAGAGTTAGTGTTAGTGTTTAGATTTAGTGTTAGTGTTTAGATTTAGTGTTTAGAGTTAGTGTTAGTGTTTAGATTTAGTGTTTAGAGTTAGTGTTTAGATTTAGTGTTAGTGTTAGTGTTTAGAGTTAGTGTTAGTGTTTAGATTTAGTGTTAGTGTTTAGAGTTAGTGTTTAGAGTTAGTGTTAGTGTTTAGAGTTAGTGTTTAGAGTCAGTGTTAGTGTTTAGAGTTAGTGTTTAGAGTTAGTGTTAGTGTTTAGAGTTAGTGTTAGTGTTTAGAGTTAGTGTTTAGAGATGGTGTTTTGAGTTAGTGTTTAATGTTAGTGTGTAGAGTTAGTGTTAGTGTTAGTGTTTAGAGTTAGTGTTAAGTGTTAGTGTTTAGTATTAGTGTTTAGAGATGGTGTTTTGAGTTAGTGTTTAATGTTAGTGATTAGAGTTAGTGTTAGTGTTTAGAGTTAGTGTTTAGAGATGGTGTTTTGAGTTAGTGTTTAATGTTCGTGTTAGTGTTTAGTGTTAGTGTTGGTGTTTAGATTTAGTGTTAGTGTTTAGTGTTAGTCTTAGTGTTTAGATTTAGTGTTAGTGTTTAGTGTTAGTGTTAGTGTTTAGATTTAGTGTTAGTGTTTAGTGTTAGTCTTAGTGTTTAGAGTTAGTGTTAGTGTTTAGAGTTAGGGTTTAGAGCTAGTGTTAGTGTTTAGAGTTAGTGTTTAGATTTAGTGTTAGTGTTTAGATTTAGTGTTAGTGTTTAGAGTTAGTGTTAGTGTTTAGATTTAGTGTTTAGAGTTAGTGTTAGTGTTTAGATTTAGTGTTTAGAGTTAGTGTTTAGATTTAGTGTTTAGAGTTAGTGTTTAGATTTAGTGTTAGTGTTTAGATTTAATGTTAGTGTTTAGTGTTAGTGTTAGTGTTTAGAGTTAGTGTTTAGAGTTAGTGTTAGTGTTTAGATTTAGTGTTAGTGTTTAGAGTTAATGTTAGTGTTTAGTGTTAGTGTTAGTGTTTAGAGTTAGTGTTTAGAGTTAGTGTTAGTGTTTAGATTTAGTGTTAGTGTTTAGAGTTAGTGTTAGTGTTTAGAGTTAGTGTTTAGAGTTAGTGTTAGTGTTTAGTGTTAGTGTTAGTGTTAGTGTTTAGATTTAGTGTTAGTGTTTAGATTTAGTGTTAGTGTTAGTGTTTAGAGTTAGTGTTAGTGTTTAGAGTTAGTGTTAGTGTTAGTGTTTAGATTTAGTGTTAGTGTTTAGAGTTAGTGTTTAGAGTTAGTGTTAGTGTTTAGATTTAGTGTTAGTGTTCGTGTTAGTGTTAGTGTTTCGATTTAGTGTTAGTGTTTAGAGTTAGTGTTAGTGTTACTGTTTAGAGTTAGTGTTTAGAGTTAGTGTTAGTGTTTAGAGTTAGTGTTAGTGTTTAGAGTTAGTGTTTAGAGTTAGTGTTAGTGTTTAGAGTTAGTGTTAGTGTTTAGAGTTAGTGTTTAGAGTTAGTGTTAGTGTTTAGAGTTAGTGTTTAGAGTTAGTGTTAGTGTTTAGAGTTAGTGTTTAGAGTTAGTGTTAGTGTTTAGAGTTAGTGTTTAGAGTTAGTGTTAGTGTTTAGAGTTAGTGTTTCAATTTAGTGTTAGTGTTTAGAGTTAGTGTTAGTGTTAGTGTTTAGAGTTAGTGTTTAGAGTTAGTGTTTAGAGTTAGTGTTAGTGTTTAGAGTTAGTGTTTAGAGTTAGTGTTAGAGTTAGTGTTAGTGTTTAGAGTTAGTGTTTAGAGTTAGTGTTAGTGTTTAGAGTTAGTGTTTAGAGTTAGTGTTAGTGTTTAGAGTTAGTGTTTAGAGTTAGTGTTAGTGTTTAGAGTTAGTGTTTAGAGTTAGTGTTAGTGTTTAGATTTAGTGTTAGTGTTCGTGTTAGTGTTAGTGTTTCGATTTAGTGTTAGTGTTTAGAGTTAGTGTTAGTGTTAGTGTTTAGAGTTAGTGTTAGTGTTTAGAGTTAGTGTTTAGAGTTAGTGTTACTGTTTAGAGTTAGTGTTTAGAGTTAGTGTTTAGAGTTAGTGTTAGTGTTAGTGTTAGTGTTTAGAGTTAGTGTTAGTGTTTAGAGTTAGTGTTAGTGTTAGTGTTAGTGTTTAGAGTTAGTGTTAGTGTTTAGAGTTAGTGTTTAGAGTTAGTGTTAGTGTTTAGAGTTAGTGTTTAGAGTTAGTGTTAGTGTTTAGAGTTAGTGTTAGTGTTTAGAGTTAGTGTTAGAGTTAGTGTTAGTGTTTAGAGTTAGTGTTTAGAGTTAGTGTTAGTGTTTAGAGTTAGTGTTTAGAGTTAGTGTTAGTGTTTAGAGTTAGTGTTAGTGTTTAGAGTTAGTGTTTAGAGTTAGTGTTAGTGTTTAGAGTTAGTGTTTAGAGTTAGTGTTAGTGTTTAGAGTTAGTGTTAGTGTTTAGAGTTAGTGTTTAGAGTTAGTGTTAGTGTTTAGAGTTAGTGTTTAGAGTTAGTGTTAGTGTTTAGAGTTAGTGTTTAGAGTTAGTGTTAGTGTTTAGAGTTAGTGTTAGTGTTTAGAGTTAGTGTTAGTGTTTAGAGTTAGTGTTAGAGTTAGTGTTAGTGTTTAGAGTTAGTGTTTAGAGTTAGTGTTAGTGTTTAGAGTTAGTGTTTAGAGTTAGTGTTAGTGTTTAGAGTTAGTGTTTAGAGTTAGTGTTAGTGTTTAGAGTTAGTGTTTGCTGTTAGTTTTTAGAGATAGTGTTTATTGTTAATGTTTATTGTTAATGTTTAAAGTTAGTGTTTAGAGTTAGTGTTTAGTGTTAGTATTTATTGTTAGTGTTTAGAGTTAGTGTTTAGTATTGGTGTTTACTGTTAGTGTTTAGTATTAGTGTTTAGATTTAGTGTTTAGTGTAGTGTTAGTGTTTCGAGTTTAGTGTTTAGAATTAGAGTTAGTGTTTAGAGCTAGTGTTTCGTGTTAGTATTTAGAGCTTAGTATTAGTGTTTAGCGTTAGTGTTTAGATTAGAGTTAGTGTTTAGAGTTAATATTTATTGTTAGTGTTTAGAGTTAGTGTTTAGTATTAGTGTTTAGAGTTAGTGTTTAGTGTAGTGTTAGTGTTTCGAGTTTAGTGTTTAGAATTAGTGTTTAGAGTTTAGTGTTTAGTGTTTCGAGCTAGTGTTTAGTGTTATTGTTTAGAGCTTAGTATTAGTGTTTAGCGTTAGTGTTTAGATTAGAGTTAGTGTTTAGAGTTTGTGTTTAGTGTTAGTGTTTAGTGTTTAATGTTTAGTATTAGTATTTAGTGCTGCGAGTGTGTTATATGGGCAATGGATGGCTTGGTATGGGCTGCAAATCCAATCATAGAGTTTAGGTGACATTTTAAATTGTGAGAGCAAATCTTTGTTTGTAATCTCGGTCAGATTTTACTCTTTTAACAATAACAGAAGGAACGCTGTTTTTTCCCCAGTGTAATTAACAACCAGTTAATGAAATCACGGTAACCCGCAGTTTGAAATGTGTGACTCCTGAGAATGTGGTTTTGTTCGCAGCAAGGAAGAACTAGCAGCCTGCAGCAATGAGCTTCAATGCTTCTCAAGCAGCGAACAAACCAATAAACCAGTTTAAACATCAAAATATTTGCTAATCCATCTGCAGAGTGTGCAATGTTTGGGGTAAAATGCCTGAATGACAAGTTCAAAAAAGCAGATTTAGGAATAGGGCCCTGCATGTACTGATAACCTGTAATATGGAGAAGGATAAGCTGATTTTTGCTAAAGGAGGGGGGATGGGGTGGGGGGAGGGGGTTGACAACCCCAAATATGCAAAGGAGGCACCGAGAATAGCAACGTGTCACTCATTCTTGTCCCTTTTGGCCTCTGCCTGTGGAGGTCTTTTTGTGTTATCCACCCCTCCCTGGAGAGGCTATGCCCAATTCTAACTTCTTATCTTAAAATAGGATCCTTTCATATTATACATTTGTTTACTGTTGCCTATTTCTATATGAATTACCCTACATCTATCCACAATAAAATCCACCTGTCTTATCTCAACCTATTTCCATAGGCTCTCTGAAGATGGTCAATCTCCTTTACCTGCCCACAGAGCTTAGTGTCATCAGCAAATGTAATAATATTCCTATTACTCCTACATTACTTCCAGTGCAGTATTAGTCTGGTTGTTGATGTATAACAGTGCAGTGATGTATTCTCATATGAGGCATTAAACTGAAGCCTCATCTGCCTGTTGAGGTGATTGAGATAGACATTAAAGATCTCATGACACTATTTAAGCTGAATGGTCAAAATTCCTCCCTCAGCACCACCAAGAACAAATGAGCTGGTCATTATCTCATTCCTATTTATGGGATCTTGCTGTGTACACAACGGGAGCTGCATTAAAAAAGCCACTGCTCTTTATAATGATTCATTGTCCGTGAAGCATTTGAGACATTTCTGAGACATGCATTATGGTGCTGCAAAAAATTCTTTCTTGAACCCAGCGGTCAATCAGGCACACTTAATATGTACCCGAGCACCAACCATCACCATCCCCACTCTCAAGCTGACACTTGGTAAATCAGTTAGTTGCAGATACTGACATACTGTAACCCATGCAGCTCACCAGTTGGCTGTGCAGCCACCCACTAGTGCTACTCCCTCAACTAAGGGAGCACTTAGTGATAGAGCATAGCGACAACTAGCCAGAGAAGTCCAAGATACACAGGGGGCAAACCTGGCACAAAACAGATTAAACTCATACACCACAAGCATTTAACTTGACTTAAAATGATTTCACATTCCTTGTAGACCAATTTTCTTTTCACTGTGTGGTAAAGAGAGCACCAAGCCACACAAAGTGTAAGACTTCTGTGATGTCTCTGTGCGTGCCTGGCGGGTGGCATAAAAGTTGAGGGCAATGGTGACCTCCATCGCCACAGGTAACGGTTGCTTAGGTCACTGTAGGTCTTTGTGGTCACAGACCCCTCTGTTTATGGTGCGTGCAAGTATTGCGAATTGTTTCAGTCAGGGAGACACAATTGGGTGGAAAATTAGCCAGGATCCCACTCCTGATTGCTATTCCATGTGTAGATGTGAGGTGAGATCAGGATTGGTCTCTGCTGTGATGCCCTCATTTTTGAATAGCTTGCTGACACTCACTGCCCAGGCTCACAGATGAAAAAATGATGATTTGGATGAGCTATCGTGGGTGAGGACCTGTACCTTACTATGAGTCAGCTCCTTCAGGAAAGGGGAAAGAAAACTGGGGGACAAGAGAAACCTTTCAACTAATTGCAGACACAGAGAACTTGTACTAATAAACTTTACAGGCATGCTTATACCGTTTCAGTGGGAACTGATTGGTCAGATTGCCTGAAATGGTGATTTAGTTCTGACAACTTAAAAAGAACATAAGTTGAAAAAGGTTTTTGGTACTTCAGGTCAGTACATCAACAGTTTGAGTTTTAGCCCAGTTAGTGGCATTTCATGTTTTAGTGTGTAGTTAGTCGAAGTATCTGAAAAAGTAGATGCACTGTGCCACCCAGAGAAAGAAGACAACTGCCAATAAATCACAAAGAAAGAACCTAACAGATATCTCATCGAGGGTGGACTTCAAAACCTCAGTCAGCAATTGCAGAAAAAGAATAAACTCTTTGCAAAATTTAGTTAATCTGCCAGCTGATCAACAAAGTCACATCTTTATACTAACATCCTCAAAGTTATATACTTAGTACCAGAAGTGTATGATTGCTTCTTGTTATCTTGCTCTATAAACCGCAAAGGCTGACTTTGCCAAGCATGTACTGTGCTCTTGGAAATGTAAATTTACTATTATACAGTGTCAAGTTGAACGAACTATTTGCTGCAATACTACAATTCCAAAATTGAGTTATTGTTGTGTTGGTGACTATTATATCGACAATTGTACTATCATTGTATGTGAAGGTACAATGAAATAAAGTAGTCATTAGCATTACAACCAATCATGTCCTTCCCAGCCCTTGATATCTCTGAGGTTTGCTAAGAGTTAAATCAGTCCTTCACTTTACCCATGTTAAAGGCCAGGCTGTGTGTGGGTCTTTTTAATTATGTTGGTTTATGTGGACAACTTCAGAGTCAAACATTGCAATACATTCCTAGACACAAACTGCAATTGTGATCCATTTCTCCTACCCACTAAAGATAGGGTCATCTTATAAGAGAAGGTAATGTGACCATTAATCAGTTCTGATGAAAGTTTATACCTGAAATATTCCCTCTAAGATGGCGTGCACTTTCAGATTCTCATCATTCACTAGTTCTCCTTTAGGCTGCATGGATGCTGTATCAATTGGTGGTCTCCCAGCCGTCTATATAAGAAACAGAACAGTATTTGGTTCGTAACATTTGGAAGGTGATTTCATTCATTGAATAAACTGTTGGAATTTACCATTTTCAAAAATAGGAAAGAGTTCCCTTTAAATAGCCTAAAAGATATAAGATTATTAGGGGGCTTTACAGGGTAGATCCTGAGAGATGGTTTCTCCTGGCCAGAGAGTCTAGAACTAGGGGGCATAATTGCAGGATAAGGGGTCGGCCATTCAAGACTGAGCTGAGGAGGAATTTCTTCACGCAGACAGTTGTGAGCTTTTGGAATTCTGTACCCCAGAGGGCTGTGGATGCTGAGTCATTGAATATATTCAAGGCTGAGATAGATAGATTTTTGGACTCAAAGGGAATCAAGGGATATGGGGATCGGGCGGGAAAGTGGAGTTGAGATCAAAGATCAGCCATGATCTGATTGAATGGCGGAGCAGGTTCGAAGGACCATATGGCCTACTCCTGCTCCTATTTCTTATGTTCTTATAAAAGAGACTCTAATGCGTCCTATTCATTGGGAGATATAATCTATCAGCTAAAAGCTTGTGTCATATTGTGTCTTGTTGGTTAGAAGTACAAGTTGCAATGAGTTCCATCGTTTAGTAACACAGAGCCTGGATATCCATCATTTGGGAGCCCATGGTCCAATGTGTGCTATCTACTGACATACCATAATATCATTCCCAGTGACCTCATTCTGTTTTCCTTTGTACATTCCTATTATGTTTTGCTAAGTTTGTTTCTTTTTCAATGAGGAAACGACATCACAGACATAACTTGTCGGATTTTGATTTTAGATTTTATTTTATAACCAAATTAATCGAGCTTTAATTTCTTTAACTGAAGTGCATTCAGAAAAGGAACGATTGTGATAGTTAGCCAGTTTGCAAACGGGAGAATGGGGGGATAATTTTCCTGTTTTGAATTCACATTGACTTTTTCAGTAAATCCATGAATGGTATTCCTCTTTGAACAAGAAAATCCACCTGATTGATTTCCCTGGATGAGACAAGGGTCTTGGTAGCCTCCCTGGGTCCCCCGAGCACAGCTCCTCACAGCACAAGCAACAGCAGCTGTGACAGAGGTCCAGGATTAGAAGATGAAATGGTGTTTGAAATTGGAAATTGGAAATTGCCAGAAAAGAGGGACTGCATATTAAATGTCTTATTAAGCACAAAGAGGGAAGATGTGCCATTGCTATGCTATTAGTATCCTTGTCCCTGCATTAGAGTCCCTAGAATTACATAGAATTTATAGCACAGAAACAGGCCATTTGGCCCAACTGGTCTTTGCCAATGTTTATGCTCCACACGAGCCTCCTCCCACTCTACTTCATCTCATCTGATCAACATATCCTTCTATTCATTTCTCCCTCATGTACTTATTTAGCTTCCCCTTAAATGCATCTATGCTATTCACCTCAACCATCCCATGTAGTAGCGAGTTCCTCATTCTTATCATTCTGAGTAAAGGAATTGCTCCTGAATTACTTGTTGGATTTATTAGTGGCTGTCCTATATTTATGGGAATTAATATGGTGGTCAAAGTCAGTATCCCATCAAACAACGGAGAAGCATGTTAATGTTGGACTCGAGGCACTGTTTATTAAAAAGGAGCGTATTTGTAACTTCTAGTTTGCGTAGCTAACTGTTGCTTTCTGTTTTTCATAAATCATTCAACTGTTCTTTGGGGCCAGTCTCTTATCAGTCAATTGTGTACATGAAGGTCAGCTGTCCTGTGAAGAAATATATAAGAACAGGCAGCAAAGAGTTCTGGAAGAGTGAGAACTACAGTCCCCTCTTGGAGTGTCAGTGTGGAGTCATTGCAGAGTTGCCTCACAGATCATTGATTAATGGCATCATGGCTTCGGAAATACTTGGTCGGCCATTTGTTCTTCTGACAGCTGGTCCAGCAAGAACTCCACAAGCAGTACATTAGCACAGGGGGACCATTGGATTGTAGCCAGGAGAGCAGCAAGAACTTATTGTGCCTCCACGAGATGATGAAGACATGGCTGAGCCTTCAACACTCAAGAAATTTGGCCTTAGACTAGACAGAGTGGGGGTAATTTTGACTTCGGGCGAGAGTGGAAATTTGAAGTTTCCATTGAAGTCAGTGGAAATGAAAATCGGGAGAGGTGTATAACAGGCAGCTGATTCGATATCATCCATTTTACACCATCGCCCAAAGTCAAAATGGCTCCAGGGAGTGAAAGTGCCAATATTATTTAAAACTAAAATGACAAGAAAGCACCATAGGCAAAACAAAATGTCACGAGCTCTTGACAATATCATTTCCCAGTAATAAGCCATTGATATTCATTCAATAAACTTGCAATAATTACATCTCAACCAGTAATCCTTCTGTGCAGTGGCCATTATGTATCAGCAAAATGAAATTCTGATGCAGAGACTAAGATACTGACAGCACATCAATTGTTCATGGTTTATGTTGTAACCAAATCCCTTCATTATTCTCTTTATTTGTTTACTTTTTGCAACAATATTTGTGGCTTAATGAAAAAAATATGTTTATAAAGTTTAGTATAGATAAATTTAAAAGATAATTATGGATACAAATGCAATTGATATTTTCCTGTAATTCTGTGCCTAGGTTATTGTTAAATTGCAAATGTTTTGCCCAGAAAGAAAACTTCAAACAATTGAAACATTTATATTTGTATTTTCAAGTAAGTGAACGATATCGATATTGGGAGGTGACACCAAACGTGTCAGGTAGAAACAGAAAATGTTGGTTATCCACGGCAGGCCCGTCAATACCTGAAAAGAGAAAAGACAGGCTCACGTTTGAGGTGGAAATCCTTTCTCAGAACAGGTTCTGATGAGCAGGCTTCTATTCAGAAGTTCTGAAGAAGGGTTTCTATCCAAAACACTAACCTTGCCATTTCCCTTATTAGATACTGAAAGAACTAAGTTGTTATGATCTGGAATGCACTGCCTGAAAGAGTGGTGGAAGCAGATTCAATAGTAACTTTCAGAAGGGAACTGGAAAGGAAAAATGTGCAGGGCTATGGAGAAAGAGCACGGGAGTGGGACTAATTGGATAGCTCTTTCAAAGAGCTGGCACAGGCAAGATGGGCCGAATGGCCTTTTTCTGTGCTGTGTGATTCTATGAACTGCTTCGTTTTTCCAGCAATTTATTTCAGATTGTCGGCATTTTCAGTTCTTTCTTTTTATTCCTGAAGGTAGTTAAGTGCTGGGACTGTGGGCCGGTCACTGTTCCACTGTATCATCTGTTTATACAAGTGGAACTGGTGAAGTAAGCCAAGAATGGACAGCCTTTAATCTGAAGTATGTGTCAGATGAAAGGAACAGCATCTGGTGGGAAGGATTAATGTTTACATTTCTTTTACATCCTGTAAGAAGACATTCTGGGTTTCCTGTGCTGCTTCATTAAAAGGTTTTGGTCATGCCTGCCACTTGGCTGAGCTCAATGGACATTTGCTTCATGAACTACATTTAACCATCTTTTGAAAATAAGGATCATGAAATTCCACATGGGATTTTCAGCCGTTCTGCAGTGTTAAATTGGAACGGCCTGTTTTTCTGGCCAGCGAATTGAGGTGGAAGCTATTTCTGCCCCAAAAACCAATCCCAATCGCCCCCCCGACCCCAAATTTCCTGACACGATATGGCCCTGATCTACCCACTGAGCCCCCCAATGCACCTCATTTAAATATATGTAAATGAGGGCCAGTGGCGCTGATACCCCGAATTTCCTGTATTCATGCTGCTCTTGCACTGGGAGGTCAGTTAGAATGAGCAATATAAGGCGCAGTGAAGAGTTTTTGAGCCTGAAGACTGCTGAAAGTTTGAAGAGCGATTCCTGCAGCTCAAAAGGTCTTTTTGGTGTGATTTTCTTTGCATTGATGGACCATAGACAGTCTTGGACTTGCCTGTGGGAGTGCGAGGCCACTGGGAAATGTTAACACTCTCCACCCCTCCAGTGAGGGGCTTCCCAATGGGTGTCCCTTCGAATGCCATTGCCATTGAGGAGGAGGAGGAGGAAGAAAAGGAGTGTGAGGCAGTATTTAAGAAGGATGTACACCACAAGATATAACCCACCCCTCCAAAGAACATACAGGAAACACAGGTCCTATGAAGATCGAAGTGTGTATGAGAAGAGTGCGCTTCACCAAAGAGGCAATTGGGGAGCTGTGCCACCTACTGCAGGAGGACCTGCAGCCATGTTCATCCGTCTGCACTGCTGTGTCTGTGGCTATGAAGGTGATGATCACACTCAATTTTTATGGCACTGGCTCGCTGGCACAGGAGATCTCTGCAATATTAGCTATGGTGCCATACAGGCATGTATTGGTCAGGCGACTGATGCCATTTTCAGGGGAGCTGAAGAATTTATCGACTTTGGCATCAAAGTAAGGGAGCAGTAAAATAGGTCCATCCAGGTTAATGGGGTTACTGGCCTTTCCCAAGATTCAGACTTCAATAGATGCAGCCACAAGCTCGCACACTTAACCCTCTCAAATTCTTCAACAGAAAGGGCATCCACTCCCTGAACGTAGAGATTATGTGTGACAACAAGCAAAGGATCCTGCACGGCAACGTGCGATTTGCTACAAGTTGTCATGATGCATTCATCCATTGGCATTGAACCCTCCCTGAGCTCTTTAAGGAAGAAAGTCATGTCATCTTGTGGGTGACGAGGCCTAATCCCCTGCTCCCATGGATAATGACCCCAAGAGCGGCCCAAACAGTAGCAGAGGAGCACTACAATGAGACATATGCAACCGAGACCAGAGTGGTCATCAAAAGGACCATTAAGGTCTTGAAGGGATGCTTCTGCTGCCTTGACAGGTCAGGAGGGGCTATGTAGTATGCTGCAGCTTGTGTGCCCCACATAGTTGTAGCCTGCACTGCCCTGCATAACTTTGCCATACATCCTTGAGGTGATGGCCCCTGTTAGAATATAGATATGTTTTTGCATTATTCTAATATAGAACAAAGGCAGAACAGCTAATATAGCAGAATTGGTTTAAACGGTGTGCTTGCAAACCCTATCTTTTCCCCTCAATGACACTGATAACATTGGGGGAAAATGAATTTCAGGGCCGAAAACATTGTACTCTGTAAGGATAGGTACTTATAAATTATTAAATAAATAAGCTAGTTGGCATTAATGATATAACATGGAGCTAAAAGGATTGTTAGGTTAAAACACAAAGGGCACATTGCCCTGCGCACCCCGCATATCAACTCGGCCATCTTCATCAACCAAAAGGGCTTCCACTCCCTGAACATGCAGCTGGTGCGCTGCCACACGCATCAAATTATGGAGGTCAATGGGAGCAGTCATGATGCCTTCGTCATGCGGCAGTCCAAAGTGCCAGCTATCTTTCACCCGGCTCGGCAAGTCAAAGGCTGGCTACTGAGCAACAAGGGCTATCCCCTTCGCTGTGACTCAGGACACCGGTCAGGAATGCACGCACACGTGCACAGCAGGCCTATAATGAGAGCCATGCAGCATCGTGGAGCACACCATAGGCCTCCTCAAACGATGCTCCCACTGCCTGGACTGGTCTGGGGGAACCCTACAGTACTCTGCTGAGTGGGTGGGCAGATTCGTGGTGGGATGCTGCATGCTGCACAACCTCGCCATCATGAGAACATAAGAACATAAGAAATAGGAGCAGGAGTAGGCCATACGGCCCCTCGAGCCTGCTCCGCCATTCAATCAGATCATGGATGATCTTCGACCTCAAATCCACTTTCCCACTCGATCCCATATCCCTTGATTCACCAAGAGTCCAAAAAACTATCCATCTCAGCCTTGAATATATTCAATGACTCAGCATCCACAGCCCTCTGGGGTAGAGAATTCCAAAGATTCACAACCCTCTGCATGAAGAAATTCCTCCTCATCACAGGCCTGAATGGCCAACCCCTTATCCTGCGACTATGCCCTAGTTCTAGACTCTCTAGCCAGGGGAAACAATCTCTCAGCATCTATCCTGACAAGCCCCCTCAGAATCTTATATGTTTCAATGAGATCACCTCTCGTTCTTCTAAACTCCAGAGAGTATAGGCCCATTCTATTCAACCTCTCTTCATAGGACAACCCTCTCATCCCAAGAATCGTGAGGGGCCAGACTTTGTCACCAACGATCAGAGAAGACCCTGAGCCAGAGGCGGAGGAGGAGAAGGCTGAGGAGGAAGAAGCTGAGGAGGAAGAGGCTGAGGAGGAGCCGGAAGAGGAAGTGGAGGAACACGCATGGCTGCAACAGGGACCACACGGTTTGTCTGCAAGGGCTCTGTGTGCTCGCCTGATCCGTGCCCGCTATCAATAATGTCAACTATATCCCCCAACTCACCAACAGTCCTACACTCCCCACCTTTCCGCTTCCACAAGACAATCAAATCGCCCTCCATCTGATTACACATTGGTGTCCCTCTCAGCTCATCGCACAAATCAAAACCACCACCAAATGCAAATTCAAAGTCACTTTTATCAATGATTAAATGAAATTATGGAAACAGGACAGAACTATTCACCCTTGTGCATTGCCTTAGTGCCTGTTTCTCATGTACCTATCCTAGTGTTCCTACGAGGTGCGATCCCAGTGACTGGAGCATGGATGGTGGAAGGCTGCTGGCCTTCAATGGAGGAGCATCCAGATGGCCTTGGAGGACGACCTTGAGCAGCTCTGGGCTGGGAGGGCCTGGCTTCAGACTGGGCTGCAGCAGTCTAGCCCGGCTGGCTGATAGGCAACAACAAGGGCACTGGCGGAGTGTCAGGGGTGGGAGCAGGAATACTGTCGTCCTGAGAGAGGACAGCAGGTCCAACTGCCAT
Organism: Heptranchias perlo; assembly: GCF_035084215.1. Taxonomy (NCBI): domain Eukaryota; kingdom Metazoa; phylum Chordata; class Chondrichthyes; order Hexanchiformes; family Hexanchidae; genus Heptranchias; species Heptranchias perlo. Next base: position 77,338,530 of record NC_090332.1, read on the forward strand.
GGTGCCACTGCCACTCTCCCGGGGCGGTGCCTCAGCAATCCTGGTGATCAGCTGGAGAACAGATTGCTGGAGTGCTGTGACACCCTGAAAGCCCTGTTCCACTGTGGTCCCCAGAAACACAATAACAGCAGTCTGAGCTCCCATTGCAGTAGTCAGAGCAGCAACTGTAGCTTGATGACCTCTGATGACATCGGTCTATGCTGCAATGGAAGCCGTGACATCGGCCATCAGACGCTGCGTCATGGTGGGTTCCACAGGTATGCTAATCAAGGTGACCACCCTTTCCATGTTGGAAAGGATGGGCTCCAAGCTCTGCACAAAGCCCTGTGCCAGATTGGATCTGGACTCCTCCATGCCCCTTCTCATTGTGCTCAGGCTTTCTGGCAGGTTTTCCAGTGCCCTAAGCATTTGGTGGTGTACGCCCAACAGCTGTCTCCTGTAGCCTGGCCCATTGAAGTCCTCATCTGACTCCTCTGCAGCAGAACTAGTGAGCGACCTCGCCCTCCGGCGAGCTGGCACCTGTGGTAACTGCTCCCCTCGCCCCGGCTCCTGTGCACGTGCTCGGTGTCTCATCATGTGCAGATCCCTCCTCTAAACTAGCCTCTAAACAACGCGCAATGTCAGTCTCTGAGCTGGTGGAAGCAAGTGTCAGATTGAGTGATGGTGTGGTTTCAGTGTCCCCCTCCTCCTCCTCCTCCTCCTCCTCCTCCTCCTCGGACGGTGCCGGCTCCAGTTCTTGGGTATCTACAATGACAAAGGGAAACGGGTTGAGTTGTGGAGTGGGGAGAGGAGTGAGTAAGACGTGTGTGCCGACAGCATCTGCAACACGTGAGTCAGAAAAGATTATGGGAGGAGGGAGATGTGGAAAAGGAGAAGGAGCATTAGATATATCGAGACCCCCTTCATTGGGACCTCCAGCACGGCATGTTGTCACGGCTGCAGCGACGACCCGATGATCTGAAGCACCATCTCCTCTATGTGGGTGAGGACGTGTAAGTGTCCCTGTCCACCCTCAGGCCTCTCCTGCTGCCGGCTGTTATGCGCCACCTTCTCCTGCAAGGCAGAGGACAGTGTGTCAGTGAGTATCCCGCAAGGTGTGTGGGTAATGTGCCTGTCATGGTCTAATAGCTGCCAGTGTGTGTGACCTGTGAGTGGTGGTTGTGTGGCCTGCAAGTGTGGTACTATGTGCGGGTGAGATGCAGCATGCCGAGTGCAACATTGCGCATGGATGGGCAGTGTTTGTTGCTGGGTGGGTGGTGTGTGATGCGTGGAGCAGTGGTGCAGTTGGTTGGATGTACCACTTGACACTTGCATTCACTCACCTTGACCACTTGTGTCAAATCATTGAACTTCTTTCGGCACTGCACCCACGTGCGTGGTGCAATGCTCCTAGTGTTCACTTCCTGGGCCATAGCCTACCAATGCCCGCGGAGCTGCAGTCTGGAAAGTCTCCTGCCATCCTGCGGGTACATGTTGGCCCTCCTTTTGTCCACCCTTCCACCAGGGCTTCCAGTGCATGGGGCCCTCTCTCGCCCCTTTAAGAGGTGCAGGCTGCTGATGACATGCGCTGAGCACGGCCCATTTCCAGCTTCCTCATTCTCCTTGCAGCCTCTCAGCAGCACAGGTAGCACTGGCTGCACGGAGATATCATGGTTAAGTAGCAGGCAGCTCGAAATTCACGTGCTGCCTGAGGAGGGGCTATCGGGCAAGGGGTACCCGCGCCCGAAAATGGACCCTATCGAATTTTTCCCCTAAATGCTTTTAAAAAGACAGGCTTTTTATCACAGCAGGGGTGAGTGTGAAGGAAGGAAATTACTGCAGTATAAATATGGGGAATACGTTCCCTCTACTACAGAGATTGCAAGAGATAAGACGTCAAAGGCTTGTACAACAAAGGCAAAGCTAGGAAGCAATGGTACAATTTAGCAGGACATTAACAGGACATAAGGTGCTCCATCATTGCTAGCAATCTGTTCAATGATTTATTAGATGATAAAACACCTAATAAAGCTGACCCCAGCAAGAAATAGACAATGAAAGAAAATGGTATAAAAAGAGATACAAAGTTTTACTCACTAGGAACTTTGACTACCTTCAAGGCGGGGTAATGTGAACAGGCTTTGGATAAGCTGTGCTCACGATTCCCGGGAAGTTCTTTACACATGAGTTTTTAGACATAGGGACTGCGTGTACTGCTCTGCAAGTAGCCTTAAGATGAATGTTTTGAAACAGTAATAAATGAGGTTAATTGTCAGACATATTACTGTCACTAGCCTTTCGAACCTGTTATTATAATGGATAAGGAAGGAATTATCCGAGAGCCCGGGCTGCTTTGAAGACGGGACTATATGGAGGAGAGCATTGGGATGTCCGTCAGTCAGATGACTCCTTAGTGACTGCTGCTGCAAGGAGCACCATAGCACAACTGATCATTCCCTTCTGTTTAACACAGTTGATCTTTTTCACCATCCTTCTCCTCCAGCTTTAAATAAAGGACCAATCCTTCAATCCAGTACCCATCCTAAAGCTTGATAACACATCAGACCTTTTTGCCCCTCCGTGACCGTGCAAATAATAATCGCCTGACTGAAATTGTCAGCACGAAATAAGTGCGCCCTGTCCTGTATCTCCAGGGATACAGCACGACATAGTCTCCTTTAATATAACACTCCAAAAGAAAGACATTCTTGGAAAGGTGGACAAAATCACACGCGAGTCATTCCTGTGCCGCTATCTGACAGTTAGCTCAATGCTTCAAGCACTTTCCTATTTACCTGCTGCTCCCTCCGCCTGAAACCTCCAGCCAGACTTGGCCACACTCTTAATTCCCCAAGCACTGGCCCTGAGGCTCCGCGGGGCTCACCCAGTCTCCAGCCGCTTTCGGGCCATTTACACCGTTTCTCTGGGAGGCTTCTGCCAATCTCCCGGCAGCAGTACAGCTTGAGAACCCCAGCGGGATTTCAGAGCGAGCCCCCCCCTGCATTTGACTCCTGTTTTACATGGGATTTGCATTGGAGATGAGCCAGTGGATATGCATATGAGCTGACCCACAGTCCCCAGGTGGGTTTAGCTGTCCAGAGCGTTGGCAGGCACACGACCCATTGGCACAATGCACCGCATGGAATTTCATGGCAAAAAGTCCCTACATCAACGATCATTGTGAAGTACAATAGATCTCCACACCGCATGGGGCACAAAAGAATGAAGCATTTCTGTGCCCTTCAAATGAATGTCCCAGTGTGCTTTCAGGCAGTCATAGAACATTTCTGTCAACACATATCTGTTCATGTGGCGGCTGATACGCTTTTGACAGTGACGGGTCAGTCCATGGGACCAGCTCTTCAAAGCCAAAGCAACACTGAACTCGGCCCCGTGCCAACTGTGAACAGGAAGGATATATCTTTGGGTATTTTGGCTGGCCGGTGGCAAGAGTTAGGAAAGTAAGAAAGAAGGGAATGAGAAAAGGACATCTGGTTGATCAAACTTGCACCTCCCACAAACCTCGCACAATTTACTCTATTGCAGACTCGACCTGACCTTTTAATCCCAGTGAAGGAAAGTTCTGCATAAAAACGCCTGATCCCCAAAGTTTATCGACCAAACTCCAAAATGTTCATCCATGCTCACGCCTCCACTCTTCAAACTCGTCCTGCTGGCTCCCAGACCCCAACCCCCTCTCTCATCTGTCCCACAAGAACCATTGTGTCCCATGAATTGATCATCTCGGCCCATCTCCATCCTTACAGCTCCATCCCATGCCCTGCCAAATATTTGTGCAACCGGAGGAGATAATGAAATCAGGGCCTAGTATGTATTTGAGCATCAGGCTAACTCCTCCAATGAACCCCACCTGCCAAAATGAAGAATAGAGTTGATTTTATATAAAACATACCTGAGGCCGGAACTAATACTGGCAGTGGTCCAATCCACAGTAGAACAGTATCATATGCTGATACAGATACATGGCGCTTTATGTTTCTAACTCTTGTAAATAAATAAGTCAAGGAACCAGGTCAATGCTTAGTGCAAGTTTCTTACAGCATGAGCTTGCAAGGGTTACTCATATTATTTAGTCCTCACAGGATTTGGTACACAGGATGCTCTCTGTGATTGACATAGTCTCTGAAACCACCTTTAAGGCAAAAAGGGGCGCGACTCGGCCCAATTTAACCCCCTACTACTTCAAGCAGTCCACCTACCCTTAATGTACTCTTTATGTGGGCATGTTGAACAATACCTCTTCTTGCATAAGCATAGGATAATGACATAGAAGTAATAAAAACACTCATTTATTTGCTGTTTGTGCGACCTTGCTGTACACAAACTGATTGTACACAAACTACTTAACAACAGTGACTGCACTTCAGAAATAGTCCATTGGTTTGAAAGTGCTGAGGACATGAGAGGCCCTGTAGAAATGCAAGTTCTTTGTTTCTTTCTAGTAAAATGGAGTATAATGAAATTATTCTACCACATGATAGCCCCGATATTGCAAGGCTTCCATGGGGGCATGGACCCTCACTAAATGGGTGAATGTGGGTTGTTCTGGTTAGTGAACCAGAGTGTTGGTTATGGAGGGTGCACTGGTGGCCAGCACAAGCTTCAAAAACTATGTAAAGTTACTGTATGATATGAATATTATGTATGAAATATTATATTTTGTAATTTATTTTATGGTGCTGGATTTGGCAGCTTCCTCAATGTTTTTTCTCTTCCGTTGGCTCTCCTATATGAAATGGGACAGCGCTCTGTGGATGGGCTGGCCCATAGCACCAGGCTTCTTAAGGGTAAGTGTCACATGTTAATTATTGATTGGAAAGTTACATTTTCTGTGTGCTTAGTACATTGCTTTTTTTGAATTTTAGTAGGTGCATTAATTTTTGCTATTGTTTAGGCCTGATCTTTTCTCGTATTACAAGACTTTTATTTCCAACTTTATTTGTTACAAAGATCTTACCAGTTGCTATTTTGTTTGCAGCAACCTATGTGGGCCAGATGGGAATTGCTTTGGGAGTCTAATGGCACTCCTAGATCTGAAGAAAAAAGAACAATTTTTGAGGGGGCAAGATAGATCGGTATAACTTTACCTCATTGTTATGTATGCACCCATCCTACCGCAGGACATGCAATTATCGGCTCAGACAATCCTTTCTGGGCAAGTCAGCGGAGACAGATCTTTGGTGCCTCGTAACTGTACCATCTCCTGGAGCCTGATCTGCAGACAGAGCGATGACTGTCCCCGTGACTATGAAAGTCATTACTGCATTAAGCTTTTATACCTCTGGATCCTTCCAAGCCATCGCTGGTTATGTGTACCCCGTCAATCAGTTGGCTGTCCGTAGATGCATTGAGGAAATATCTACAAGGGGCAGCCACATTCATCACTTTCCTTGTGGAATGGAGATGTTAGCTCGACAGAGCATGGAACTTTTCCCAGGTGGCAGGGCTGCCGAGGATGTAGAGTATCATAGATGGCGCCCAGATACTATGCAGACCATTGAGTCTGGCTGTCACCTCCTGACAAGCAAGGTGTACTGCTGTCCTCTGGGGAGGGTGTCCTGGAATATCAAACAGGGCAACCCTGCTCATATCCAAGTCATGCAGCACTTAACAACCATCAAACATAGGGCTAGATGCTGTGTCACAATATTGCTTACCTGCAGACTCTACCTCTATTTCAGGGTTCCTATCATTTCAATTCTTGTTTGACACTGCTCCCTTCTACCCCACCCACCACCCCGCCACTTATTAAAGGCAGACAAATATTTTAAATCCATTCAAAATGTTCGTGAAGGCTGCAGCAATATTTATCCTTACATGCAGCCACTTAGCTTTAAGTGCGCACATCCCTTTAAATTTGAGCTGCTCGCCAGATTTTCCACATCACACTGAACTGCGCACAGTCAGCTCAGTGCACCTCGGCCTAGCTGTTTACCAGCAGCCAGCGTACAAATTGTGGCTGATATCTAAAAATGATATTTTTATAACACTTCCTGTTAATTTTTTATATGGAGTGCAGTCTTTTCTGTATGAAAATAAATCGGTCCACCTAAAGAGAGTGCAGTGTTACATTATTCCAGTGACTATCACCATCCTGAGCGTGCCAGGAGCATCAATTTCCACAAGGCTGCAGTGTCTTGTTCCTAATGGCACTGCCAGTTACGTTGGGGTGCATTGTAATGCAATTCAGAACACTCAAACTAACGCTGATGGCTTAATTAGTGTAAATTGTCATTCTGTCACTCTAAACAGTTTGTAGTAATGACAGGCTTGGTACATAAAACATCTGCTCTGAACACCTGGAAAATAACTTAAGGATGTCTGGTGATGCACTGTGTGGTGCACTCATTCACTGCATTGTAGAGTGATGGGATGTGGTTGGTTACCATATGTGAGAAGGACGTGATCTTAGTTGGGATATCTGCGGAAAGACTCAGAGCAGAGGAGAGGGACACTATCAGGGGAAATAGTACTAGCATCAGGTTAGGTATTGGTGCAGTTTACATGGAGGTGTTAAATTTGTCAACTGAAATATTTTCACTTGTGGGGGAGTCCAAAACTAGGGGTCATAAATTTAAGATAGTCACTAATAAATCCAATAAGGAATTCAGGAAAAACTTCTTTATCCAGAGAGTGATTAGAATGTGGAATTTGCTACAACATGGAGTAATGGAGGCCAGTAGCATAGATGCATTTAAGGGGAAGCTAGATAAGTACACAAGGGAGAAAGGAATAGGAAAGGAATATGCTGATAGGGTTGGATGAAATAGGGTGGGAGGAGGCTCGTGAGGAGCATAAGACAGATTCTGCCCAACATAGACCAGTTGGGCTGAATGGCCTGTTTCTGTCCTGCAAATTATTTGCAATTCTATGTAATTCTATGTAAAGTGGAATTAACCCTAATCCCAACCCTGATGACTCCCCTCTTCACTCCCTACTAATGGTTGGTTACACAGAAGAATTGGCAAAATATTAGGAGTACATCTTCTGTTGACAAACCCAATAAGACTTGTGTTGGACGAAGAGGGGATGGGACATTGTTGGGATAGTATTAGATATTTTCAGAAGAGAAATTGACCATTCCAATGTCATAATAAGTGAGCCTTTGGTGAAACACTTCTGGAACAATGTTAGCACCACCTATGCAGAAGCCTCAATTGCTACTGTCTCTGAGTTAAAGCATAATGGAAGTGGTCATTATTTACTTGAGAACCTTGACATTGGGTGTTGAGCCAGGCCCATTCTTGTGCTCAGCCGATATCTTCACACTTGTGAACTTTGCTGCAAGAGTCACTGGTCAGGAGTGGGAACCCTGGTAGATTTTGCTCTGCCTAAGGCAGGGGCACTGAGGCATGTCCGACACTCGATCCAAGGTGAGTTGCCTCGGCGAAGACAGATATCAAACCTGGGACTTTCCTGGTCCGTATGACTCAGTGGCTGACTGGATTAACTGGCTGAGATCTATGGCGTAGTCCTTCCAACGTGTTTCAAAGGATTTCAATAATATGGTTTTTATTAAAATTGCATATTAAAATTCCCTGTGTTATTCAAAAGGTTTTCTTTCCTGAAATGTGCCCTTGTTATCGAGTTGAGTTTGAAGTCACTATCCAGTTGAAAGAAGGAGAGTTTCCGTAACCAATTAACAGCAGCCCTGTGGTTTGGCATATCACATTGCACATCTGTTAGTAAAAATATATGTGTTTCTTTCATTTAGAAAACATAATATTTTTATAGTGTAGCAACTTTATAAAAGTCATGTTTGATTAGCGGTTAGAAACAAGCAGTTCTGATGAGTAAGTGGAAAGATATACAGCCATACTGCTGCAGACAGCCATTTTGAATAATAACACATCTCTGGGGGATAGTAGATCTACTAGGACCAGCTTGGTTTTATTTATGTTTCGTATTACCTTTAATTCCTAATCATTTAATTAATTTTATTTAATTCCATTTGCCTCTTATTCCTTTGCATCCTCCAATAGCTGGAAGAACGTTCCGGACCATTGATTTCTCCACTACCACTGTCCAATAACGCTTTAGGAACACCAAACAAGAGATGTGCAAACTTCTGGGGAGGGGCAACTGGGCCTGTGAGGTATTCCTAGCCCAAGAGAAGACGCCGGGAATTCCCTCAGGGGTCCTCCTGATCGGTCGCTGTAAAGTCGGCTGAGCCCCACGGATAGACATGTTAAGCAGGAGAAACACCGAGGAAATTCCTGGCAAGAGCTCCAGCTAAAGTTGTCCCCGAGGGTAAGTGAACTCAGTCACTGTGAGGGAAATCGGGTTTGAATCCCAGCCCAGGCTGAGTTTGAAATTCTGAACAGGAACACAGTGCTCCGCTGCCAGTATTATCAAGCTAAACAAGTGGTTAATACTCGGGAAAAAAATGCTCAAATCCCATACCCAAATTGTGCCAATTGATTTTCATTCACTGCATACCTCAATCTGGCTTCGTTTGTACACAGAGACAAAATGTTACAGTAAACAGGACTGGACTTTAACTGTAGTTATAAATATTCACATTTGTGCAACATTCAAAATACTGACCACAAAACCCAATTGGTGCATTGTTTGATAATTTGTTTATTTTTGTTTCAGAGAGGCAGGATGTTCATCAAGGTGAAAGAGCCAATGCTGCAGAATGGAATATTTTCTACTGTGGGTCCCAGTGTCAGTAACATCTAGTTACTGAGTAAAGCTCCCTGCACTCTTCCCCAATAACAGGCTCTTAGTCCCAACCTCAGAGAAGCTCTCCTCACTGCACCAGTGCGATTTTTCCATTTCCCACGTCAGCCATTCAGCCATCCTTCCATTTGGCATTAAGTTTGGCAGGGCCTTTGTGTCCTCGGCCTTGCCGGGTTTCCCCCGGGCTAAAGCGTTCCCCCACACCCTCCCCGCCTCCCCGTTAATTCCGGGGCCTGTGATTCTGTAACCGGTGGGACATGTTCAAGTTTAGAAGAGAGTTTAGGTTTAACTGCTTTACACAGAGTCTGGTCGCTGTATGGAACAGATTGCCCTGGAAATCTTTGGAGACATATAATGACAGCAAATTCAAGAGGGAGCTGGGTAGTTTTTTGATGAAAGAATCAACTGGGGAATAGAAGGAATAGAAAGTAGTATGTATTTTGTGAACTGTGGGACTGGTCAGATAGACTGCAATAGTCTTTTCTGGTCCTTCACATTCCTGTGTTCCTTCCAGTGATGCAGCATGTTATTGTTCCAGCCTGTTACACCAACTGGTTTCTCTGTTCTAAATGATGTTAAAACTGTATGAAGTTGCAGGACCCAATAACTGAAGACTTTTTTTTGTCAAGAAATTTAAGTCAAGGACAAAGACTCATAGTACAGGACAGCACTAAGGTTCGACTGAGTAGGAAAGCACATAAAACACAAACACAAGAAAGTTGGGAATGGGAAAGGTCATTTCGCTGATTCCACAGTCCATGCATGACCACCTAAGTCATGGACTACCTGTCCCCTCCTCCTGACAAGAAGAAAAAGTATATCGAGAAGTGGTGATTAGGTTGACACCAATAATTATAAAAGTGTGAAGATTACAGGAGGAAAGTACGATTGAGGGAGGTAGGTAATTCCACAGCAGTGCGATCCCAGGAAAGAAGGAGCTCGAGCAGGAGACCGTGCAATGAGTCGTGATTTCAACACAGTGAGTTACTCATATTCAAATAGTTGATTCATATTCGATCAGCTGCCCAGGCCCTAAGCTCTGGAATTCTCTCCCTAAGCCTTTCCACCTCTGTACCTCTCTCTCTCCTCCTTTAAGATGCTCCTTAAAACCTACCTCTTTGACCAAGCTTTTGGTCACCTGTCCTAATATCTCCTTACGTGGCTCGGTGTCAAATTTTGTTTGATAATCACTCCTGTAAAGCACCTTGGGATGTTTTACTACATTAAAGATGCTATATAAATGCAAGTTATTGTTGATGACAGCTTGAAAGATAAGAAAATGCAATAAACTTTACATCAGTACATATAGAATAACACAGATGAGGAGCAGACATGCATATGACCACAAGTTGGTTGAACCCAGTATGTGCACTAATAGTAAAGACATCAGTCCACTAAGGAGACCAAACCCAACAAGGGATCCAAACATAACTGTAATGCATCCCCTGATTATGGGTTACTGTAAGGGAAATACAAAGTATTCCCCACTGCCCCCCCCAGTTCAGAATATGGTTCTCAGTGGACCTTGTTGAAATAACTGCACAGGTTATAGAAGACCATTGGTAACTAAAACCAATGCCTGTTCGATGTAACGGTAGTTGGGAGTTACTTAAAAATAATCTGCACATTTTGACATGCCAGTGTACAGAGTGGGATACGTGCCTTGTGTTTATATTACATCTCAATAATTCAGCTGTATTAGAGGCGGATTGTTTCCAATTATTTCGGGCAGTACTTTGGAACAGAACAAAGGGAAAAAATATATTTGTGCATCTTTAATCCCTCTCCACGGGGACCCAAACAGATTTGTGATGGATGGCAAAATTCCTGGTAACAAGGATCTCAGGGAGCATGGAGCTTTTTTTTTCCATGTTCGGCTATGCTGTCTATACCAGTTAGAGCACAAAGGGCAAATGCAAGGTGGCAGCATGAAAAAGCAATAGTACATACACAAATTTACTGTTCATCCTAGATTAGACCAGTCTCTGTGTCACCCTTCAGGCAAAAGCTCTGATGTGAAAGCTCAGTTCCTGCCTGCTGGGAATAGGCAGCTCCGTGATAACAGTACCTACAAATGATTGGGGTGAAAAAACTGAATAAAGGTTATTTTTGAGAGCTAAGATAATAAAAGACTAGGTGGTGGTTAATGGTTTTGATTATTGCTGGAGGCCATGCTGTGAATTTAATAACATCTCCATATCAGACACATTTCTTAGTTATCATTAATCCAATACATTCTCCAAGGGCTCATTGTAAGGTGAACCGTTATGATGGGTGGAGATATGGAACAGTGGACAATAGGATAATATGCTTTAATGTGGCATACTGTCATTACTGCTTTGATTTACAGTAACTGCACAGAAGTTTCCAGTCTAAATAAATTACACAGAGTTATTGTTTCATTGGGAGCGATGAACTAGTTTGGAAAGATTTAGCAATGGGGATTAAAGACCATCGCAACCAGTTTTCAGGTCTGAAGAGCTCTCCAGTTTATACAAAAGTAGTTGCTCGGGTTAGGAATGTTACCTCGACTCTACATTTCAGACTCGGAAGGATTTGGAGACACAACAGAACAGCACCCATAATCGTTTAGTTATAAATGTTTCCTGTAAATTCCACATTTAGTGCTGCCTACAGTGAAAATAACAGTAATCCTTTCTGACTTACCACTGCTATCTCTGGCCACTGTGTCAGACCGGCTGATGTCATGACAACTCTCTCAGCTTTAGAGCCTTCAATATTTCATTTGTTTCAACTCACTTCCGATTACCTTCTTAATTTATTTAAAACTGCTTTGCATATTGAATATTAATATCCAAGCAGCAAACAGAATACAAAGATGGGGAGCTTTACATCGCTCCCCATCTTTGTATTCTGTTTGCTGCTTGGATATTGCATGTGAATACATAGATGGGGAGTGATGTATCACTGAATTATATGCAGCGTTATATTGTAGTGTGTGTGAATACACATTTTACAGTGTGGTTATTCAGCTGCAAATGGATATTAATTCCACAGTGCCAAGATCACGTGGCAACTGATTCTACATTAGCTCTTTAGCTTGACATTCTTGCGATGCTAATATTAGCACAAAAGACAGGAGCAGAAAATGGTGGAATGTCAAGAGAAAGCATAGGAGCATTAGGAAGAGGAGTAGGCCATTCACCCTCTCGCACCTGCTCTGCCATTCAATTAGATGTAACTAGATAAAGGGCCATTAATGATGAACTCTTGCATCATTCTGCAGCTGCAGTCACCAGTGAATATTTCACTGCAGGTCATGCCTGGAGCTAGTGAGCTTAACAAAGGGGACTGTTTCAAAATATCAGCACACCAGTGAGAATTGAACAGAGTAATGTTCTGCCCGGGTGCATGGGTGTAGCTGCCATTGGTGTAGTCGCAAGAAGAGAAAGCAGCCCAAGAGTTCAGGGGGCAAAGGAGGCACACGACTTGCAGAAGATAGTACCCCAGCCAGCGGGTGAGTCAGCCACCGAGATATGGCAAGAGGAACAATACATGAAGAGACTCAGGTTCACGAGGGAACTTGTGGCTGAGATGAGCCATCTGGTTCTGAAGGGACAGTCAACCACCTGCAGTCACTAACAGTGGCAGTGAAACTCACCGTCCTTTTCACAGGGCACCTTCCAGACATCCACGAGGGACACCTCAGGCCCAAGTCACCTAACTTGACAGTCTTTTGGACAACTGATGCTTTATTTACTACGCAATGAAAGAATCACAGATTGCAAAACATAGTGAAAGTGAATTGATTTCATCAAGTTGTGCAGTGCATGTGGTGTTTGTGTTTTGCTGCTGCATTTGCTGTTTGTGTGTCATGAACTTCTCCATGTTTTGTTATGGGCTATGCCCTTCCACTGTGTGCTCCTTTAATTGAGGGAGTAACACTAGTGGGTCTGTGCTTAGCCACCTTGCAAAGGGGACATAAAAGGGCCATTGCCTGTATCTGTAACTAACCCTGATGTCTGTGTACCTGTATCAGGCGTCTCTGGTGCTTTAAAGAAAGAACGTGCATTTATATTCCTGTAATGCTACTCAACCTCTCTAGCCCAGAAAGGGAACAATTCAAACTGTGGAGTCTCATTTGTGCAGGTAGTAAATTGTTCTTAGAGGTTTTTAAAATGTAAAATTTTAAATTTTTTTCTTACTTTTCCTTTCTGTCTCTTTTTTCTCTCTCAATTCAATCTTTCTTTCCCACTCTTTATTTCTCTTTCTGTACCTAATTTGACTCTAATTTGCCCCGTTTCCTTCTCCGTCACTCCTCTTTCTTTCTCAATCCTGAAAACTCTCCTTGGTTAACTCTCGTTCACCAATGATGCCCCGTTTACTTTGCCGCGCTGTTTTCAGCTCGCACTTCCAGCAATCTGTGGTTCAAAAAACTTTCAAGCTGAAGGCTGAGGGAAAAAAATCTAACAAATCTAACTCCAGCAAATTCTGGGCCTTTTGTCCAAAGTTTCTGATATGAGTGTTTGATTGACTTAATTTCCTGTTTTCGATTCATTTTTCCGTTCTACCTACTTTGCACAGACTCAAGTGCTCACAAATGGTACGAATTGTCAAAACATGTTTCGATTATTGAGGTGGGCGTTGCTTTGCTTCAAAAAGCTGCTGTACATACAGCTATGATATTGTTACATTGTCTCAAAGCGGATTTGTTTGTGGATCTCAGACATACTCTCATATGGGGTGAAACTGTGTCATGTGAAAGCTCGCTAATATCCCGTGGTGTGATTGCACCCGAGAATGTTCAAAGAATAACGCAGCACACAAAGTTGTGCTTGTTCTGCTCTTATTCTTAATGCGATCGAGCACTGAAAATGAATAGAAAATCAGTCTTCCCAGATGGATATTATAAAGGGAAAGGAAATGTTGTAATCCGAGGGGTCGTATTTTTATTTATTTTTGGTTTATCTGAAACGACCATGATAATTCTTTTTGACAGTAATTGAATCACATCTCCTTCACATGCACTGCAAACGTCAAACCCCAGATCGAGGTGAAATTTCATTGATTCCACAAACGTACAACAGTACCACTGAAAGCCGATATTGACTTGATTGCCATCCAGGAAATATTTTGCTTGGACTTAAATAGAAATTTATGCAAGGAAAGTTTGAAATTTCAATCCACAGAGCCCAGAGCTTTTATCTTCCACTTGTGTGGTGTTTCCTGACTTCTCACTTCGCTGTGGAGATTTTGCTAGCATTTTGTTAAATTGAATGTGTGGGTCCTCCAAGTTTGTCATTCCCAAGTCCCCGATGATAATAACCTTCATGAATGGTATTTCAAACACTAATATGTTTTGTTAACATGCATCGCACATCACAGTCAACAGGGCACACCCAAACGGATCAAGAGCTAACTGAATAAATAGGATGAGGGGTGGGAGATGTCCTGGCCCCCATGTTAGTTGATATTGTTAATGGTTCCCTCTCCTTAGGTACCGTCCCCCTCCCTTTCAAATCTGTCGTCATCACCCCAGTCCTCAATAAACCCACCCTTGACCCCTCTGTCCAGGCAAACAGCCGCCCCATCCCCAAACTCCCTTTCCTCTCCAAAGTCCTTGAACGTGTTGTCACCTCCTAAATCTGTGCCCACCTTTCCGGCTACTCCATGTTTGAACCCCTCCAATCAGGTTTCCGTCCCTGCCACAGTACTGAAACAGCCCTTATCAAAGTCACAAATGACATCCTATGTGACTGTGACCATGGTAAACTATCCCACCTCATCCTTCTCGACTGTCTGCAGCCTTTGACATGGTTGACCACACCATCCTCCTCCAATGCATCTCCTCTGCTGTCTAGCTGGGTGCCCTCGTCTGATTCCATTCCTATTTATCCAGTCATAGCCAGAGAATCACCTGCAATGGCTTCTCTTCCCACTCCTGCGCCGTTACCTCTGGAGTCCCTCAAGGTTTTGTCCTTGGCCCCCTCCTATTTTTCATCTACATGCTGCCGCTTGGTGACATCATCCGAAAGCACATCAGGTTCCACACGTACACTGACGATACCCAGCTCTACCTCACCACCTCCATCGGCACCTCCACTGCCTTTGATTTGTCACACTGCTTGTCCGACATCCAGTATTGGATGAGCTGAAATTTTCTCCAATGAAATATTGGGAAGACCAAAGGTCTTCAGTCCCGGCCACAAACTCTGTTCCCTAGCCACCGACTCCATCCCTCTCCCCAGCCACTGTCTGAAGCTCAACCAGACCGTTCACAATTTCGGCATTCTATTTGACCCTGACATGAGCTTCTGAACCCATATCCACTCCATCACTAAGACCGCCTACTTCCACCTCCGTAACATCGCCCATCTTCACCCCTGCCTCAGCTCATCAGCTGCTGAAGTCCTCATCCATACCGTTGTTACATCCAGACTCGACTATTCCAATGCGTTCCTGGCTGGCCTCCCACATTGCACCCTCCATAATTTTGAGCTCATCCAAAACTCTGCTGCCCGTATCCTAACTCACACTAAGTCCCGCTCACCCATCACCCTTGTGCTTGCTGACCTATATTGGCTCCCAGTCCGGCAATGCTTTGATATTAAAATTCTCATCATTCCCTCCATGGCCTCGCCTCTCCCCATTACTGTAACCTCCTTCAGCCCTACAACCCTCCGCGATCTCTGCGCTCCTCCAATTCTGGCCTCTTGTGCACCCCCGATTTTCATCGTTCCACCATTGGCGGCCATGCCTTCAGCTGCCTACGCACTAAGCTCTAGAGTTCCATTCCTAAACCTCTCTGCCTCTCCACCTCTCTCTCCTCCTTTAAGAAGCTTCTTAAAACCTAACTATTTGACCAAACTCCCTGTCCGAATATCTCCTTATGTGGCTTGGTGTCAAATTTTGTTTGATAATCGCTCCCGTGACGAGCCTTGGGACATTTTACTATGTTAAAGGTGCTATATAAATGCAGGTTGTTGTTGTTGTAGATCTATGGAGTAGTAATACTACAGTTTTTGTGTCAGTGCAACGTGGTTTTCATTCAAGGTTGATGTTGGCATAGTAACAGTGCATTGTATTTTGGTAAGGGGTGTGAGGCCACATTATAGAGAAATTCTCACCACTTTATCTTCACACTGGCTGCAGTATAACAGCATAGTATAATACTTCATTTTTAACTTTTCACTGTCAGCTGACTGTTCGCTCTTCACTAGCTTTAAAAGTGCAATCACCATTGAGGAGAGTTCTGAGTGTGAAAGTACATACGTACAGAGGGCCTTGCCAGCTTGACCAGAGAACAATGCAAAGCTAGTGGTATAAGAATCAACCACAGCAGTGTGGTTGATTCTTAACTGCCCTCTGAAATGGCCTGGCAAGCCATTCAGTTGTACAATCCCGCTACAAAAAGTCATAATAAAAATAAAACCGGATGGACCACCCGGCATCGGAACACTAGGCACTGGAAATGACAAAGGCAAAGGCAAACCAAGCCCAGTCGGCCCTGCAAAGTCCTCCTCACTAACATCTGAGGACTTGTGCCAAAATTGGGAGAGCTGTCCCACAGACTAGTCAAGCAACAGCCTCACAGAATCATACCTTTCAGCCAATGTCCCAGAGTCCTCCATCACTATCCCTGGGTATGTCCCATCCCACCGGCAGGACAGACCCACCAGAGGTGGCGGTACAGTGATATACAGTCAGGAGGGAGCGGCCCTGGGAGTCCTCAACATTGACTCTGGACCCCATGAAATCTCATGGCATCAGGTCAAACATGGGCAAGGAAACCTCCTGCTGATTACCACCTACTGTTCTCCCTCAGCTGATGAATCAGTCCTCCTTCATGTTGAGCACCACTTGGAGGAAGCACTGAGGGTAGCAAGGGCACAGAATGTATGCTGGGTGGGAGACTTCAATGTCCATCACCAAGAGTGGCTCGGCAGCACCACTACTGACATAGCTGCCAGACTGGGCCTGCGGCAGGTGGTGAGCGAACCAACACGAGAGAAAAACTTACTTGCCGTCGTCCTCACCAATCTACCTGTCGCAGATGCATCGGTCCATGACAGTATTGGTAGGAGTGACCACCGCACGGTCCTTGTGGAGACAAAGTCCAATCTTCACACCGAGGACAACGTCCACCATGTTGTGTGGCACTACAACCGTGCTAAATGGGATAGATTCAGAACAGATCAAAACTCCATGAGGTGCTGTGGGCCATCAGCAGCAGGAGAATTCCACCACAATCTGTAACCTCATGGCCCGGCATATCCCTCATTCTACCATTACCAACAAGCCAAGGGATCAACCCTGGTTCAATGAGGAGTGTAGAAGAGCATGCCAGGAGCAGCACCAGGCGTACCGAAAAATGAGGTGGCAACCTGGTGAAGCTACAACTCAGGACTACATGCATGCTAAACAGCGGAAGCAGCGTGCTATAGACAGAGCTAAGCAATTCCACAACCAACGGATCAGATCAAAGCTCTGCAGTCCTTCCACATCCGGTCGTGAATGGCGGTGGACAATTAAACAACTAATGGGAGGAGGAGGCTCTGTAAACATTCCCATCCTCAACGATGGCGGAGTCCAGCACGTGAGTGCAAAAGACAAGGCTGAAGCGTTTGCAACCATCTTCTGCCAGAAGTGCCGAGTGGATGATCCATCTCGGCCTCCTCCCGAGATCCCCACCATCACAAAAGCCAGTCTTCAGCCAATTCGATTCACACCACATGATATCAAGAAACAGCTGAGTGCACTGGATAAAACAAAGGCTATGGGCCCCGACAACATCCCGGCTGTAGTGCTGAAGACTTGTGCTCCAGAACTAGCCGCGCCTTTAGCCAAACTGTTCCAGTACAGCTAGAACACTGGCATCCACCCGACAATGTGGAAAATTGCCCAGGTATGTCCTGCCCACAAAAAGCAGGACAAATCCAATCCGGCCAATTACCGCCCCATCAGTTTACTCTCAATCATCAGCAAAGTGATGGAAGGTGTCGTCGACAGTGCTATCAAGTGGCATTTACTCACCAATAACCTACTCACCGATGCTCAGTTTGGGTTCAGCCAGGACCACTCGGCTCGAGACCTCATTACAGCCTTGGTTCAAACGTGGACAAAAGAGCTGAACTCCAGAGCTGAGGTGAGAGTGACTGCCCTTGACATCAAGGCAGCATTTGACCGAGTGTGGCACCAAGGAGCCCTAGCAAAATTGAAGTCAATGGGAATCAGGGGGATAACTCTTCAGTGGCTGGAGTCATATCTAGCACAAAGGAAGATGGTAATGGTTGTTGGAGGCCAATTATCTCAGCTCCAGGACATTGCTGCAGGAGTTCTTCAAGGCAGTGTCCTAGGCCCAACCATCTTCAGCTCCTTCATCAATGACCTTCCCTCCAACATAAGGTCAGAAATGGAGATGTTCGCTGATGATTGCACAGTGTTCAGTTCCATTTGTAACCCCTCAGATAATGAAGCAGTCCGAGCCCGCATGCAGCAAGGCCTGGGCAACATCCAACTTAGGCTGATAAGTGGCAAGTAACATTCGTGCCAGACAAGTGCCAGGCAATGACCATCTCCAACAAGAGAGAATCTAACCACTTCCCCAAGACATTCAATGGCATTATCATCGCCGAATACCCCACCGTCAACATCCTGGGTGTCACCATTGACCAGAAACTTAACTGGACCAGCCACATAAATACTGTGGCTACAAGAGCAGGTCAGAGGTTTGGTATTCTGCGGCGAGTGACTCACCTCCTGACTCCCCAAAGCCTTTCCACCATCTACAACGCACAAGTCAGGAATGTGATGGAATACTCTCCACTTGCCTGGATGAGTGCAGCTCCAACAACACTCAAGAAGCTCGACACCATCCAGGACAAAGCAGCCCGCTTGATTGGCACCCCATCCACCACCCTAAACATTCACTCCCTTCACCACCGGCGCATAGTGGTTGCAGTGTGTACCATCTACAGGATGCACTGCAGCAAATCACCAAGGCTTCTTCGACAGTACCTCCACTACTTAGAAGGACAAGGGCAGCAGACGCATGGGAACAACACCACCTGCACGTTCCCCTCCAAGTCACACACCATCCTGACTTGGAAATATATCACCGTTCCTTCATCGTTGCTGGGTCAAAATCCTGGAATTCCCTTCCTAACAGCACTGTGGGAGAACCTTCACAACATGTCTGCAGTGGTTCAAGAAGGCGGCTCACCACCACCTTCTCGAGGGCAATTAGGGATGGGCAATAAATGCTGGCCTTGCCAGCGGTGCCCACATCCCATGAAAGAATAAAAAAAAACTCTGCAGTGCCAATATCCATGTCGCTCCTAAGCATGTACCATATACAAACCAGCATCTGCAGGATCGCAGTCTCATTACGGAACGCACTTGTTTCCCTTGCCATTAACTCATAACTTTCACATAAAAGAAACTGATAATGTATCATCAATGTCAGATAAGTTAACCTCTAATTATACTGTTAAACACTCTCTCTTGCATCATGGTACATTAGGGTTGCCAACTGTGGTTGGATGTATCCCTGGAGCTTTCGTTACATGACGTCCCATCTCCCACTGCCCCACCCTCACGCTTCCGCTATTGGTCTACCCAACCCTCCATCGTCATGGCACACTGCCTTCTCACAGCAATTGGAAACCAAACAGACTGCTCATGACTCAACTGGATGTCAAACAGCCTTTATTCCCCCTACTCCTATATTTTTTATAACTGATAAACGAAAGTGTACAAAGGAAATGAAAGAAACCCACAATTTTTTTTAATGCCCTTAATTTTTTTTCCTGGATTGCTCGCAGCAGTCCTGGAGATTAATCTTCAATTCCTGGAGACTCCAGGGCAATCCTGGAGGGTTGGCAACCCTATGGTCCACCTTTGGGCCTTTCTTATAATGAAAACCATGTGCACAATGAGCTGAAAAATATCACTGGAAACCAGGGATTCAGGCCTACTTTCCTTCACTGCAATATGGCAGATGCTTCAACTAGATCTAGTTGATTCTGAAAACCAGAAATATCACATCAGCCACCTGACATAGAAACCAACCAACCACTCTGACACACCCAACCAGGGGCCAGTAACTATGACAACTGAAATCTTTCCCCATTCACTCTGCTTTATGTTCCCATGCAAAGGAACCCCCACTAAAACTACAGCAAAAGTCCAACACCACCACAGTTCAGAAAACCGAGTGTACCAACCAAATATTTGATGCTAACAAGAACGATCTGACGTTTGTTATGTTAATGAACCAGGGCTTCACAATTCATTCATGTTGTATCTTCCCCAGTGGTGATCAGGGCTTGTCATTTTGATTTATTTCAGTGACATCTTTACTCAAAATTACTCAAAATACGGCAATGCTTTTCAAAATGAATACTTCAAATTCTCTTGTTTGGAATATTGATCCGGACATTGAGGAGGTTAAATCGTCTTCCGTGTTCCTGGTCACACTGGGGAAGGGTTCCTACAGCTGTTAATGACTTCGTAACCATCGATGAATGAATTCCTCTGATCACTATAACTAGTGAAATCATGAACAGATTCCTTTGGAATGTGCCTACAAATTTGCTAGAAAAAGCAACTTAGGAAATCTTTCCGCTATTTTTACAATGTCATTAACTTAGGATGTAGAGGAAATTTTCCCCAATATGAACCGGTGAAGTCCCACCCTCTGCTCTGGATGAAAGGGTAAGTCTTTGGCCCAGTCTGGCTGGCTGCATCCATTAAGAAGGTAGAGAATGCCTTTTTGACATTTTGGAACAGTACCAAACATCCAACCAGGGAGCTAATATACTGAGATAATGTACGCAATCCCGACATAGCAGTTACAACAGGAAAGAAGAAAGAATATTTGCATTTACAAAGCATCTTATCATGTCTCTTAAAACATCTGAAAGCTCTTCACATCCAACAAGTTACTTCTGAAGTACAGTCCTCACTGTTATGATGGCAAACACAGCAGTCATTTTACACACAGTTAATTATTTTTGATTGAATGAGATATCTTGTCAAGGACACCCGAAATCCCTGCCCTTCATTGAACTGTGCCATGGCATCTTTTACACCTAGCTAAAAAAAACGTAGATGGGACCTTGGTTCAACATCTCACCTGATAATGCAGCACTCCTTAGAATATGTGCTCAAGTCCAGAGAAAATGGTTTGAACCCACAAGCTTCTGACTCAGAGCTGAGAGACCTACTGACTGAACCGAGCTGCTACTTGGTAGAGAAAAACCTCTCCATGACTCCTTAACACAAGACAGGAACATAGGATTATAGGACAGAGCACTTTTCCATGAGTCCTTGCAACATCTCAGATTGAATGCTGGTATGAGATGCAATCAGCCAAACCAAATAATGAATCTTAAGCTAGGTGTTCATTAATCTGGGCCTTAGCATCTTTTTGTACCCTCAGCAAGTGTACAAGGAGCTTTGGACCGATCTGTCCCAAATGAGAAAGGCAGCAGTCAGAGTAGGGGAGAGTAAAGTGCTATTAGTTGGCATGAGCTGGTTAAAACAAGTGATGGCCTTCTAGAAATAATGGTATGGCTTTTGGCCATTTTATCCTTGCTCTGACAGCAACAGTTGGCTTGAGTCATCCTTAGCTAATTATTGTTTCTTCTTGGGCTCCACATGCCATCTCTAAGGGCAGTTAGATGGTGAGTTCTATTGCTGAGGTTGTGATATTTCCTGGTTCTGCTCAGAGCACTGCTAGATCTTGTCCTAAGGTTCAGTCAGTTGGTTCTCTTGCTATGTGGTTATGGGAGCACTGACTGCCCTTCTAGTTCCCATTGGGGTTTGCTAATTTCAATTGAGGTGTGGGAGCTGGGCTCTGCCCTATGATATCACTAATTATGGCTCCTTTTCTTGCATGTGTTTCAAGTATCTACAAGATATTGATGGAACAAAATTATAATGTGCTTTGCTCTCAACGTATAGATTTAATAGCGTATTGCCTTTTGCAACCATCAGTGTTTTATATTTAGGTCAGAGGACACCACTCCTTATCCTCTGGGATTGTCGTTTTGAAAAGTTAATAAATGAACAATTATCTATTCAGGACTAATACAATGTGTAGCTAAAAGTACACATGCAGGTACAGGTCAGTACACCTTAGACAGGTAAACAGATGTTGACAACTGTATATTGCTTACAAGCGTCCTGGTGCACAGATACAAAAAGTAATCAAAAAGGTTAATGGAATGTTGGCCTTTATCTCAATGGGGCTGGAATACAAAGGGGAAGTTATGCTTCAGTTATACAGAGCTCTGGTTAGACCCCATCTGGAGTATTCTGTTCAGTTCTGGGAACTGCATCTCAGGAAGGATGTATTGGTCTTGGAGAGGGTATGGTGCAGATCATACCAAAATGATAATGGGATTTAAAGGCTTAAATTATGAGGACAGGTTGAATAAGCTTGGCTTTGTTTAGAAGGTTGAGGGGTGACCTAATTAAGGTGTTTAAAATGGTAAAGGGATTCAATAGGTTAGATACAGAGAAGCTATTTCCTCTGGTGGAGGAATCCAGAACAAGGGGGCACAATCTTAAGATTAGAGATAAGCCGTTCAGGAGTGAAATCGGGAAGCACTTCATCACACAAAGAATAGTGGAAAATGTGGAACTCTCTCCCCCACAAGCTGCGGATGCAGGGAGTCAATTGAAATTTTCAAGACTGAGGTCGGCAGATTCTTATTTGGTAAGGGTATCAAGGGATATGAATCAAAGGTGGGTAAATGGAGTTGAGATATAGACCAGCCACGTACTGATTAAATGGCGGAACAGGCTTGAGGGGCTGCATGGCCTTCTCCTGTTCCTATGTCTTAATTTTGATCTCTTGAAATATCCATTTCAGCTCCTTCTACTGAAGACCCTCCTTAACCCCCAAGGAAAGGTTCCCTGCCTTCTGTTTGAGCCAGTGATTTTCAACTAGTTTTTGTCCTGTCAGACTTTTTTACATTCTTGAAACACTTGCAAAGCGCATGTTAAGGAGTCTTACCACTTTTGAACAACATTTGCATGCTGCTGTAGGTGGTTGTGATTTTGCCCATTTAAAAAGGGCTCCGTGCTTCATTTCTATAAATTATACATGCATAACTCAGGTTGCAATGACTTGCTTGTTACTTCTGGCTAAAATTTATGGAGGAGCAAGAAATAGCACATCTTAATTATTTTTTACTTAGTTTCGGTGGTAATTGAACCAAAGAGGTGTTTCCTGTATAATACTCTGCTCTATCTAGAGAAAATAGGAACATAAGATATGGAGCACTCTGAGATTTGCTTGTGTTTTATCCAGTAACAAACCGTGGAAATAAAAGCTGCTGATGTTCTCTCCAAAGCTGATAATTTGTGTTGTTTTTATTGTGGAGATCAAATAAATAAAAACAAATAATCCTAGCAGCTAGCTATTGAAGGAGAGTTGGTTAATTCTACACAGTGTCTTACAACTAATACTTTTGTCTTCATTCACAGTAGTTTCCAATACTTGGTATAATTTAATAGTCTAGAAATTTGATCGTGTGGTGTAAAATGGGCATCTAAGAGTCCAATATGGCTTGCTTCCAAGTGGAAATGTGCCACCCGCCATATTGGATCAGGCTGCTCACTAGACGTCCAGGGCGTGTGCCGGAAGCATTTAAAAGCCTCATTATAATATTTAAATAAGGGTCCTACGCTTGTTGTTAGGACCATTTTAGTGAAATTGGCCTGCCCCAACACCTGACTCACTAACGGATAAACTCACCCAGCAAATCATAGCGCCATCAGGCAGCAAGGACCCTGCAGGTGTGCTATTTAAAGGGCTCATCCACTCCATACAGGTTAGTTGCTGGTTTGTCCGCTTAGGCTGCTGGTTAACATCTGGGCCTTTTTTTTGGGCTACATTCTGCATTTCACAGCTTGATTTCTGGGACCAACTGCTTTTGTCTGCTTTGCAAACAGTTTTATTGCAGTCACGGCTGGTCTGGTAGGTTTGGCTTTGGGGCTGGAGGACGAGTGGGAGCAGCGAAGAAGACAGGAGAGAGCAGCTGGGAGAAGAGATATTTCCTAGTAGCTGACACGGAGGTCACATGGTTGATATGGAACAGTCTGTAACCTGAACCATTTCACCCTCAGTCATGAGCTGTACAAAGGTCAGAGAAATAAAGGGCTAAAGCTGAAGATATAAATCTCCAATGAATTGAAATACTGTTTTCACTTGGTTACAGTTATGATTCTTGTTACTTTTGAACTAAATCGATGACTATAACAGTCAGTTCTATTGGGAATGCTACAGCCAGAGTCATCAATAAGAAGGGTGTAGTCAGCCCACTCACTGACAGATTAGACACATGTTGCATATGGTGGCAGTAGTGAGACAGACTCGGTGTGCCCTATACTCAATCACACAGCAGACGACTCCAAAACCAAGCTCTGATACATTTTCCTCTCATCCTCTTTTACTTCCTGATTGACCAGCTGTGTGTTTCCAGCATGTTTTATTCTTATTCTGACCACTATGATGTGCATGTATCTGTAACAAAGACTGAACTGAACATCTCACCGAAATGGATGACATTCAAGGAACTGAGGTGATAAATAAAAATCAGCAATGGAGCGCCAATTTGAAAAGAACAAAAACAAAACGTGCTGAAGTAACATTTGCTACCCAGTTAATCAATGACTGGGGAAGTGTGGTGAACTTTGCACACCATTGCCACTAAAAGAGTGACTGAGTGACCAGGAAGTGCAGTAAGTCTCTTCCCTACCATTTTAATTAGGCTGACCCAAGTTGCTTGATAAATGAGTGACAAGAGATGATCAATGGGCTAGAAATCTGTACACACCACGCCCATTTTACAGGCGTAAAACGGGGACCTTAACGTTCAATATGGCGGGCGATGGCAAACGCACATTCCGCACCAGAATTGCGCCACCTGCTATATTGGTAAAGGCGGAAGTGTGGGGGCCAGGGCCCATGTCTGAACAGGCTTTAGATCCTATGCATATGCAAATAGGAGCCTAATACCTGTTTCAGGCCGCCATCCCGAAATTGGGTTGCCCTGAACGTAGCCGGCGCGGGCCTACTGCATTCAGGATAACCAAGTCTACTTACGGACTAACCGGCGGTCCTTAAATGGACTGCTGGAGGCTGCCACCAAAAAGGTACGTTATCTGAACGTGGAGCCAAGAGGAGCAGGAGCGCTATGCCTGGCTCCACAGCAATCCTGAAGATTGTTGCCGGCCACTGATCGCCTGCCCACTCCTCCTCCCAATCACCTCCAACCTTCTCCTGATCACTTTCCCCAAGTTCCCAGGACCCACCTGCCAATGACGCAGAGGCCTGGCCATGTGCAGCATGTGCCCGCAGCTCGCTGGTCTAATATAAATGAGGCCCAATATCAAGTGGGCCTCAGGCTACCTGTTCCATTGCAGGGATTGTTCCCTCTCTCCAGTTCATGCCGGCAGGATTTCACCCTCAACGACTTACTCTCTTACTGATGCCATTAGCTGTAAAATTAGCCATTTGTTATGCCATTGGATGTACAACTGTTACACGAGGCAGCATGTGAGCCTATCCAGTACTGCCACCAGATGCAACATACGTCTAATCTGACAGTGATTTGTAAAATACACCATCTTAACTTCAGTAGCTGATCCCAACTGCAGCAGCCACCTGATTATACAATACAAAAATATATAGCATGAAATTTTATTCAAAGCTTAGAACAAATATAGCATCATTCAGAATGCAATGCTGAACACTTTGAGTACATAATACTTATTCTCAGACAGTACGTTATTAGGAAGCTAAACAAGACAAGACTCAGAGGGAAAGAATCGAGAATCCCTCTAATTTCCATAGATGTGAATAGTTTGTAACTTAAGGATAAGCTCCTGCAGCATCCAGCAATCCTAGCTCCTGGTCCACACTGGGACAACTATTCCTTCTCAGGAGACGACACGATGACACAACTTGCGGAAACGATGGGCCGAATGGCTGTACTGTAAATTTTCCATGATTCTATGATTCCAAACACAGCAATCATAATCTGGCCTTTCTGTGTGATGTCCACACCATTTCTTGTTCGAAGCATCCCTACCCTGCCAGTTACTTTCTTCAATATCCCCAACAGTTCAAAGTGGACAAAACTGATGGCATTTAGAATTGGGTTAGTCATTTGGTGACAAACTTTCTGATTGGGCCAATACTTCAGGCTGTCGACTTTCTAAGGTAAATGCACTCCCTCTAGCAATTCCCCCCCCTGCCCCACCAAACTTAATTCCTCTTGCACTAACGTACAGTGATTTGTAAGTTTTATTTACTCTCTAAAACCAAATACTATTCTCCAGCACGAGGCTCCTACTCTCCCCTTGTAATCATAATGGCCAGAAGCCAGCTCTTTATGTTGCCATGGAAAAATGGGTGATGTTTCCCGTATCGAATATTCATAGCCAAATGAATCCAATAAAACTTACATTCCTTTATAGTGTTTATTTCGTTAGTAAGGTAATCCCTTCTTATTCAGAGCACTTAGAAAAAAATTAGTGGAAAGCTAAGAACTATTGAATTTAGGTGAAATCTATCAAAGCAGATAAATTTACTCTGCTGTAGCAGAAGCTCAATCCATTTTAGTGCTGTAATTATTTACTTATGATGGCATTTTGCCCATTTACCACAAGTACAGTTAAGGGACTATATGACAATATCCACTGGCAGGGAGTGGCATTTTTGACATCTCTGGCGTGGCATCAATCCAGTTCATTAACATAAGATAAGTTAAGGACAAGAGTAGACCATTTAGCCTCATCCCTCCAGTATCCCGACTATCCCCACCTACTATCCAACTGTATTATCTTTCTATTACCTTTCCAGGAAGATTATTCCAATTCTTTATCATCCTTTGAATAAAGAAATTCTTCCTACAATGTATTTTAAGTTTACTTTTGGCTAATTTAAATTTATATCATCTGGCCCATATAGCCTAACTTACTTTAAGTAATGATGTGGAGATGCCGGTGATGGACTGGGGTTGACAAATGTAAGGAATCTTACAACACCAGGTTATAGTCCAACAATTTTATTTGAAAATCACAAGCTTTCGGAGATTATCTCCTTCGTCAGGTGAGATTATCTCACCTGACGAAGGAGATAATCTCCGAAAGCTTGTGATTTTCAAATAAAATTGTTGGACTATAACCTGGTGTTGTAAGATTCTTTACTTTAAGTAATATTCTGGGTTAGTCTTATTGATTCTTTATAAACCTTGAGATCCTCATCTTCTCACTAGACTGTAGACCTTGAATTTCACTAAACTTTCCTCATCCCTTTTACATTTGAAATATTGGCCCAGAAATTGCATAGAAAGGAACGTTGAGCTCAACAGCGCTCTCCGTTGTTAGTGGCGAAATCGAGGAGCAAGTTCTGGTATTCGCACAAGCGCAGCGAAAGGTGGGAATCCGGATCTTGCTCCTTCTGGGTCTCCGGCGATATGACAGCTTCGAATTAAAGGGATATCACCGGCTGCAATCAGTGAAATCATTGAACCAGCGGCAACTTGCTCACTTGCCTAGTTGGAAAGTAACTAATATCGCCACAAAACAGGTCGAAGCTAAGTTTTAAAAGCACGGTACGTCATAATGACTGCCAAACAACTAAAAATTAACTTTTAAAAACATGGTGACACATTGCTCATTATTTTAATCATTTTTGGTCATTAAAAACATTTTAAAAAAACTTTTTCCAACTGTCTTTTATTTAATTCGATTATTTCTTAGCCTCTCTTTTTTCGTTGCCTGTAAGTGTTTTTACAAATGATTTTAATGTTGTACCTTTCACTTCCTGGATCTAACATTGGAGCCTGCAGAAACCCTTCACAACTGGTCAAAAATGCTGCAATCTGATTGGTCGATTGCAATCTCCTCGCTTCTCCCATGGGTCCTAGTTTCGCTGGTGCTAACGCTGGGCTCTTCTCCACTGCCTATTAGAGGAAGTGCCCGAAGTAAGTTAGAGGGTTAGTATAAACCTATGGAGTGAATTCTGGGCCATTGTTCTCTGCACCCTCTCTAATGCAGATTTCTTCAAACCAGAAGAGAACCAAGTGAAATCATTGAACCAGCGGCAACTTGCTCACTTGCCTAGTTGGAAAGTAACTAATATCGCCACAAAACAGGTACGCTTAAAAAAAGGTCGAAGCTAAGTTTTAAAAGCACGGTATGTCATCATGACTCCCAAACAACTAAAAATTAACTTTTAAAAACGTGGTGACACATTGCTCATTATTTTAATCATTTTTGGTCATCAAGCCTTGCCATAACCTCTGTAGACTTATAGGAGTAGATAATACAATTTATTATCAGTGCAGAGCTGTGGACGGCATTAAGCACATATTGGGAATTTGGTTGCAGAGATTAGCGTGTCTGATTTCTGGCTTGCACAACTCCCAGTCCACTAAAATTCAGTTGTTTACCAAGAGTGCTAAATCATAAAAGAGTTCTCATTTTCTACTGTTGTGGCTCTATATTCCAGCATTCCATTGGTTTTTTAAATTGCCCTGCCACAATGTTGGCCGTGATGAGTCTACTGTCACTGCTCTTTCTGAGACTCCCCATGCTCGTTTTATTACATTCATTGCATACCTATTCCATGTATTTTGTTCAGCCAATGTGCAATATTTTATATTTTTGCAGAGTTAAATTTCAACTGCTGTAATTGTGAGCACGCTACTATTTCAGCCATTTTAGGATTGGCATCGGACTTCTACAAAACAGCCAATAATGAATCAAGATTAAGACCTTACCATTCCAATAAAGACGAATGATGTGCTCTCTTTCTATTTTACCATATTTGGTTATATACAGCAATATACAATTGTATAATATTTTAGAAAATGAATATCCAATAGATATGTCTGTTTCTCGCTTCTTTTCTTTTTCCTCTGTTTTTTTTATTCCTATTTTGATTTCCTGTTTTTTTTTTGGAGGTGGGGTGGTGGAGAGGGGAGAAGTTATGGGCATTAAGGTGAGGTTCTCCAACTTGGGGCACCCACTGTCAGCATTGAGCACTCCCAGGTTTGGTATCGTGGAGGCCCTCAAAGATAAGTCAATAACTGCTACTCTGTTGAACAATTAGAGTCAATTTTCACTTGCTTTGCCTGGTGTTAACGGGGTGGTAACCTGCCTCAAAATGGGGTCAGTAGCCTTACTGCCCGGTTAACCCTGACCTGTTAACTTATATTTATATATGAGACAGAAAACAGCAACAGTGCTGCCCAGATCATTCATCTTCTGCAGTTTCAAGTATACTAACATGGCCAGAGATTAAACATGCTGGTGCTGAGCTGCATGGTTAAAGATAATGGGGGGGGGAGGTGAAATTTTAACCCCTCCCTCACCTGGCGGAAGCTGGAATGGGGAACTTACCCACTCCGTTCTTGCCCTGATCTGGCAGACTTGTAGGTGGCAAGGACACCCGCCTCAGGCTGATGGAGTCCTCTTTAAATATGCAGATCGGGCTCTGATGATGTCATCGGGGCCCGACTGCAATTTTTACCTGAGTGGTGGTTTCCCCTCCAGGCCAAACCTGCCTGTAACAGGATCCGGGGCCGGAAGATATGATTTAAACATTTTTTTGGAAGGTTCCCAGTCGAACAGGAGGAGCAGGAGTGACCCCCATTCCCCTCCTGTATTGAACCAAATCCAGGGGGCGATTTTAACTCATCCCATCTGGTGGTAATGTTGTGGCCGCGCAGTTAAAATTGTCTCCGAAAACGAGCCGACCGGTTCTTCCTCAATTCCTGCCAACTTAACTGGGCCCTTTTTTTTTTAGGCATCTGGAGTGCCTGCCTGCCTCGTTTATACATGCAAATTGGGGTCCTGTGATGTCATTAGGATCCCAATGGCACTTTAGCAACCGACTGAGCGGAGGCTTGTCATGGGCACTCTTCCCAGTAAAACCTGACGGGGAAGAAGAGGAGACCCTCGAAGGTAAGTCAATAACTTTCCTTAGCTGAGCCAAAAGGAACAATAGTAATCCTTTGGGCTAACGAGGTAACTCTGGGCCTCTGCAGCCCCAGGTTTACCCCTTTCCCACCCGCGAAATGGCCCTGATTGCCCGCGATTAACTTGCTGCAAGCGGGCGGCCTCCAGGCCCCACGATTTTGAGCTGCTGCCTCTTTCTGCCTGTTTCAAGTGAGCGGCTGTCTGGACGGCTGTAAACAAGGTCTGGGAGTTAAAATAGCACAGGCCTCAAATTGATGACGTCAGGCAGGTTTGGCGCTCTTTCTGCCCCTCCCCCAACCCAAAATCCGCTGCCAGTTAAAATCCCCAGGTTTCCATAATCATATAATCCTCCTGATTTGCCAGATTAAAGTGTGGACATGCAAAAAATTCCTTTAGAATTGGAAAGCATTTTTGTTTGTTTCATACAGAATATACAGAGAAGCTTTGGAAACTACTTAGCAGAGACTAAAGGATTACAGCTTCAGGCGAATTAATAACTTCAACCAGAATCAAATACTGATGGCATTTACTACAAATTAATTGTTTTTCATTTTTTGACTGCATAACATTTTAACCCATTCAAGGCTCATAAATGCTATATCCTGACAAGACTTCTGCTGTAACCTCTACAATAATTCTATTTTTCCCCTGCAATTCATTTTGTTTAACCTGAATGGTGGCAAAATAAATATCGAGGCAGATAGACAATGGTTGATTAACTAAACAAGAGTTAGCAATGTGTCTACTGACTTTTTTTTCGCAAAGAAGGGTATAGCACAGAGTAATATACTGAAGCCAATTAAAAATATTGTAATCTTAGGGAAACAAGAGGAAAGTAAATCAACAAGGGGGGATAAATTGGTTAACCCCCAAAAATGGGCGCGGGGATCGCAGTGCGCAATTAACCCAGTCGTTGAGGTGCAGGCAGCACGTAACATTCATGCTGCCTGGTGATTTCTATGATTGCTGCGTGCAGCCAACCGTACCTGCACTGTTGAGTGGCTGCTCACCAGCAGGGACACAGATATTACGCCACTTAAAGGCAGCCTGCACCTCTTAAAGGGATGGTGCATTGTGGCTGCAGGAAGCGGTGGAAGTCAATTGTGAAGTGAATCTGTGCTGCAATATAGTGAAGCTTGGTGATGATGGGAATTCTGGAATTTTTAATTAGCAACAACTTGGCTGCTTGAAGTTTGCGGGACTATTATATTTTCAAAATATAAGATATGGGTCTGAATAGAGATCAGAAATCACACACGTGAAACACAGGTGCAGATCCTGTCCTTATGTTTAAAAACCGTTGAATTCCTTCAAAACATTGAATAAAGGTTACTCATAACTATATCCCACATCACCCATCTGCTAACAAACTCTTCCAATCAGTACTCAACTCTTCCAATCAGATGCTTCCTCTCACCGTCACACATTACCACTGTTGCAAGCTGCACACCCACAACTCACAGGTCGCACACACTGGCAGCTATTCAACCATGACAGCCACATCACCCAAACATCTTGCAGGACACTCACCAACACACTTCCCACTTTCTTGCAGGAGAAGGTGGCAGTTGCTCCATGGAACATGAACCTGCTGTCCTCTCTCAGGATGACAGTATTCCTGATCCACCGCTGCCACTCCACCAGTACTCTTGCTGTTGCCTGTCAGCTAGCCAGCCCATTCCCTGTAGAGTATTGAAACTTTATTGTAGCAATATAGGAAGATAGGAACAGGAGTAGGTCATTTAGCCCCTCGAGCCTGTTCCACCATTCGATGAGATCATTGCTGATCTGTGACCTAACACCATTTACCTATCAGGGATGGGCAATAAATGCTGGCCTTGCCAGCGACACCCACATCCCATGAACGAATAAAAAAAAATACCTGCCTTAGCCTCATATGCCTTAATACCTTTGGTTAACAAAAATCTATCAATCTCAGATTTAAAATTAACAATTGTGCTAGCAGCAACTGCCGTTTGCGGAAGAGAGTTCCAAACTTCTACCATCCTTTGTGTGTAGAAGCGTTTCCTAACTTCACTCCTGCAAGTCCTGGCTCTAATTTTTAGGCTGTCCCCTAGTCCTAGTATTCAACTATAGGAGACCTCCAAAAACAGGTACAACTGCATCAGCAACCAGAAGCAATAATCCAGCAACTAACCTGTAACTCCTGCATGATCCCTTTAAATAGCGCTGGCGGGGAGGTCCTCCATGCCGTTTAAGACCTGTTCAGCTGTGCGAGGTTAAGACAGGCGTTAGCTGGAGCATAGAGTTCCAAAATTGCATCTGTCCGTTTAAATCAGCGTTGCACACTTAACTACAGCATAATCTCCCTACTTTACATGCTGCCGGCGTTCGTTAAGTGCGCTTGCGCAAATGCCTTTACCAATATGGCGTCCTGCTCAGGTCACGCCGGAACATCTCGGACACCATTTTGGGTCCTTAGGAGTCTGTGTAGCGCCTACACAATGGGCGCTACGCGGCCCAATTTAGCCCCCAAGATGTCCAATGTGAACTTGCAGTTATTTTATCTTGAAAGGTATACTAAGATAGATTCGAGACATTTGGTTGATACTATAAGGGTGCATTTATATTGTGACTTTAGCATCAGTGCAAAGCGATTCCTGATTCACAGAGACACGAAAGTTACAGTGTAACTCGAGTCAGGTCTCACCTTGGAGAAGTGAGCTGGGGTTTGATGTGGTGTCAAACCTGCTTTAAAAATTCCTCGGGGGATCCAATTGCTTTGATCTTTAGAGGCTGCGAGCTCTTCCATCTGCTCCCAAAGCAGAGAAATTTACTGGCTGGGAGAGGAGCTTATGTATACCCATCAGCAAGCATGAGTAGAGTTCTCTACTGCATGGGAAAATTCCCATTAGAGCTAGGCCGCATGAACAAAGTACTGCCTGACGCAAGCAGATACCTTCAGCTGCAGGTCTCAGACTGTCGGTTGTGGTAGAAATATGCTCTAAGTTACAAAATCAAAGTGATTTGAACTGTGAAAGTGTTACAGATGTGCACACACTTTAAAGCAGCTATATAATTAAGTCTTGCATCTCGGATGAATCTGCATGTCACACCTTCAAGTCATCACACAGATCATCAGAAATTAGTGATCGGTTGAAATGGTGACTGAACTGTTAAATCACCAATCAAATTTCCAAATAACTAAACCCAAACAAAATCAAAAGCAATTTGCTTCTGTCAGTAACTACCAATGAGGAGTGAGTAAGCAGGGGCAAACTGAGCCACCAAATTGGTCAATTATTTATTATAACATTCACTGGGCAGCAAGTACCAGGAAACTGACTAATCAAATGACTCAAATAATATCTTCACTCAGCGTGAGGCCTGCGAGATTTTTTGAACTCCTGGGCCTCATCTGTCCAGGCGCCGCCCCAAACCAGCAGGAAGTGATAACTGGCCTGTGGGCGGGAGCGGGAGCTGGATTTCGGGCAGCCTCCTGTGGCCACTGGGGAACCAAAGGAACGGACCCTGGTATTCGTGTGAGTGATTTGGGTGGAGGGGGGAGGGGTGTCGGGAGGGCTTTGGTATCAGGGGACCATCATTGACCAATTTGGTGGCTCAGTTCAGTCACCATTTCAACCGATGACTAATTTCTGATGACCTGTGTGATGACTTGAAGGTGTGACATGCAGATTCATTCAAGGTGCAAGATTTAATTTGGTATCAGCTCCTCCTGGCCTACGAGGAAAGCAAAAATAAAAATGAAAAAAAACAGCTGGGCTTCTTCTGGCCCCAGCTCCTTGTGCCGCCATAGGAACACAAGATCATAGGAATATAGGAACAGGAGTAGGCCATTCAGCCCCTCGAGCCTGTTCCGTCATTCAATGAGATTATGGCTGATCTGTAACATATCCCCATATCCCTTATACCCATCTACTAACAATCTCTTTCAATCAGTACTCAACTCTTCCAATCAGATGCATCATCTCACCCTCACACATTACCACTGTTGCAAGCCGCACACCCACAACTCACACACACTGGCAGCTATTCAACCACGACAGCCACGTCACCCAAACGTCTTGCAGGACACTCACAGACACACATCCCGCTTTCTTGCAGGAGGAGGTGGCTCCATAGAACATGAATCTGTTGTCCTTTCCTTGCATTCCTGATCCACCTCTGCAACTCCACCAGTGCTCTTGCTGTTGCCTGTCAGCTAGCCAGCCCATTTCCTGTAGAGTACTGAAACCTTATTGTAGCAATATAGGAAGATAGGAACAGGAGTAGGCCATTTAGCCCCTCGAGCCTGTTCCACCATTCAATGAGATCATGGCTGATCTGTGACCTAACTCCATATAACTGCCTTAACTCCATATCCCTTAATACCTCTGGTTAACAAAAATCTATCAATCTCAGATTTAAAATTAATAATTGAGCTAGCATCAACTGCCGTTTGAGGAAGAGTGTTCCAAACTTCTATCACCCTTTGCGTGTAGAAGTGTTTCCTAACTTCACTCCTGCAAGTCCTAGCTCTAATTTTTAGGTTATGTCCCCTAGTCCTGGACTCCCCAACCAGCGGAAATAGTTTCTCTCTATCTACCCAATCAGTTCCCCTTAATATCTTGAAAACTTCAATCAAATCACCCCGTAATCTACTAAATTCCAGGGAATACAACCCTAGTTTGTGTAACCTCTCCTCGTGATTTAACTCTTGGAGTCCAGATATCATTCTAATAAATCTGCACTGCACTCCCTCCAAGACCAATAGATCCTTCTTATGGTGCGGTGCCCAGAACTGAACACAGTACTCTGGGTGTGGTCTAACCAGGGCTTTGTACAGCTGTAGCATAACTTCCACCCCCTTGTATTCTAGTCCTTTGGAGAGAAAGGCCAGCATTCCATTAGCCTTTTTGATTATTTTCTGCACATGTCCATGACATTTTAATGATCTATGTACACGGACCCCCAAGTCTCTTTGGACCTCTAATGTTTCGAGCTTTTCTCCATTTAGAAAGTACTCTGATCTATCCTTTTTTGGTCCAAAGTGGATCACATGTGCCTACATTGAAATCCATTTGCCACAGTTTTGCCCATTCACTTAATCTATTAATATCTCTCTGTAATTTCAAGCTTCCATTGACACTGCTTACAATGCTGCCTATCTTTGTGTCATCAGCAAACTTGGATATGTGGTTCTCTAACTCGTCATCTAAGTCATTATTAAATACAGAGAATAGTTGATTCCTGTGGGACACCACTAGTCACATCCTGCCAATTGGAGTACCTGCCCATTATCCCTACTCTTTGTCTTCAGCCACTCAGCCAATTTCCGAACCAGATCAATAGCCTCAATTCCATGAGCTTCAACTTTGGCTAACAGTCTCTTATGAGGGACTTTATCAAATGCGTTGGCTAGGGGCTGCAGAAAGTAACCTGAGACGTCAGCTGCTGATTCACACAGGCAGGAACGACTTTTGAACTGAAGTAACCTGGGTTCAGTCGCTGGCCTTAGCTGGCTGGAACCGGTTTGAATTAGCCAAGTTTTGTGAAAGACAAAAGAAATGTGATCAGACACAAGTCCTTATTTAGAAAAGGAGTAATGAGGTAATGCTACCTAAGTCCTTGGGACAGAGCCAATGAGGAGAAGACACAGGGTAACCGAGGAAGCCTAAACCAGAGACAGCACAGCTTGAAGAGATAAGATTCGGAATAAGAATGAAGGATCTGGGGCGTGGAGCCAGAGCGAAGACTCCGGAGACCAACCATCGCGGAAGTGGAAGACCCTATGTCAGGGACATAGAGATGACATCAAAAGAGAGAGAGAACGGAACGCCTGGCCAGCGTCAGATCTCCTTTTCGGGTATTATCCTTTATATTCTGTGACCACTCAGGGAGTGTCAGAGAAACCTAGTGGATGTGCGTTTAGATCTTAGTTTGGGTATAAGACTGTATAACCTGGTGTAAACTGCATGCCTATATCTATCCAGACGTATAAGCTATATGTATATGATCTAACGGCATGAATAAAGTGAATTGAGAGTTAAGAGAGAATTGACTCTTCTCCTCTTTGTACTAAGCCAATAACCATAACCGATGACCTCTGGTCAACAAATGCCTTCTGAAAGTCCATATAAATAACATCCATAGACATTCCCCTGTTCACTACATTAGTCACCTTTTCAAAAAATTCAATCAGGTTCGTCAGGTATGACCTACCTGTTACAAATCCATGCTGGCTCTCTCTGATCAGCTGAAAATTTTCAAGGTGTTCAGTCACTCTATCCTTAATTATAGACTCTAGTAATTTCCCAACAACAGGTGTTAGGCTAACTGGTCTATAATTCCCTGGTTTCCCTCTCTCACCTTTCTTAAACAGCGAAGTGACATGTGCAATTTGCCAATCTAAAGGAACGGTTCCTGAATCGAGAGAACTTTGGAAGATTATAGTTAGAGCATCTGCAATGTTCTCACCTACTTCCTTTAAAACCCTGGGATGGAAACCATCTGGTCCTGGGGATTTGTCACTCTTTAGTGCCATTATTTTCTTCATTACTGTTAATTTGCTTACAATGCTGGTTAAATTGCAGTCAGGCCACAATGACATCATCGGAGCCCTATCTGCATATTTAAAGAAGGGCCCCACTGCTTTCTAGCAGGTTGTCCCTCTCACCTGCTCAGAACCCGTGGGAGAGGCAGGGAGATAGGTGCGGGTAAGTTGCTGTGGCCATTGTAACTGCCCACTCGCCCTCTTTCCACCGAGGCGGACAAGGTTAAAATCAGCCCTAATATTTCAAACATAAACATATAAAAAAAACATAATTCTGACAAATTCACTGAACCTAGCCATTAAATTGGTTGGTTGGTTAAGTAATGTTGGAAATGCCTGCGAGAAGTTTTCATCAAAGGACCCGCCCAGTACTAGGAGAGGGAGCGGCAAATTTCAGCTGGAGCTGCAGTTGACAAATTCTATTTGCCTAAAATTGGCGGGTTCCAACTTTGGCACTGGAAGTGCAGCCCATACCTATAGCACAGGTAACGCTCCCGATGGAATATCGGAACGGCAGCCTGGAGCCAGAGGTCCTTAATGGGCCAAAGAGGTAAGAAACATTGTGTTATTATTCTCCACAGGGAAGCCGGGGTAATTTGGAGGTAATTGATCCCCTCTGGGGTTGATGACCTTTCCTCAGTAAGGGCTTCGGGGCCTTTGGTAGGCCCAGTACCTTACCCATGCTTCCTCCTCCACGGGCCCTGGCAAACCCACCTGGGGTTGGCTGTGGTAATCTGCCTTCTCAGTGTCTTTTTCCAGTGGAGGGGAAGATGCCAAGTGCTGACATCTGCTGCCAGGACTCTAGCAGTCTACGACCCAGCATAGAGTTTGCGCATATGCGGGGACAGTAACGGCCAGCTGTGGCCTGAAACTTGGCTGCACCTTCTTGCAGGCCCATGATGCAGTTCTAACCTATAGATTGGTGCTGTAGAGGAAAAGCCTCCTCGCAAGTTGCTGACGCAGCACCAATTCGACTTCAGCAGGACAATGCTGGCAGTGCCATCACTCGCCTGCAGACTCATGCCATTTCTCTCCATCCTGTCTTGCCACTTCTTCATCCAATGCTCCTTCAGCCTTGGCTGATGGGTTGTGATGCTGGAACTGGCAGCCACGCATTACCAGTGGCTGTGAAAGTCACCACCACCCTCAATTTCTTTGCCTCCAGCTCCTTCCAGGCCGCAGTCAGCTGCACATAAATGCACAAGGCAGGTGTCGGGCAGATTATTTG
Organism: Heptranchias perlo; assembly: GCF_035084215.1. Lineage (NCBI taxonomy): Eukaryota > Metazoa > Chordata > Chondrichthyes > Hexanchiformes > Hexanchidae > Heptranchias > Heptranchias perlo. The sequence goes on from NC_090332.1 coordinate 77,375,921, forward strand.
CCAGGGCTGGGAGGTATATAAGGTTGCCCTGTGATGACAGTAGCCAGATTGAGCGCGCACTGGGATTTGCGTCTCTGGCTGGCTTCCTACAGGGGCAGGGTGCCATCGATCGTGGCAATCCGAGCACCACCAGATCAACCAGGAGCACTTATTAACCACGAGGGATTTCATTCCATCAATATTCAGCTGGTGTGCAACCTCAAGAAAAGGTTCATGCAGGTCTGCACCAGATTCCCTGGGAGCTGCCATGATGCTTTCATACTGCGTCAGTCCAACATCCCCGACCTGTTCAGACTGGGACGAACCTGAAAGGGTGGCTACTAGGCGTCAAGGATACCCCCCTTCAACTCTGGCTGATGACACCCCTGAAGAACCCCATCAATCAGCACCAGGAGAGATGCAACTCGAGCCACATGACAACCAGACGTATCATCAAGCAAGCATGCTGAAGTTGCGCTTCAGGTGGCTAGACAGGCCTGAAGGCGCCCTTCTGTACTCACCAGCGAGGATCTCCAGGATAATCTTGGTGTGCTGTGTGCTGCACAACATGGCGCAGCAATGATGACTAGTGGTCCAGGCGGAAGAAGACGCCGAGGACTCCTCATCTGATGAAGATTCGAATGGTGAGGGGCCAAAGTTTGGAAGGCCGCCTTCTGGGCCTGCAGAGACTCATTTGTGCGCCCTGCTACAACTTCCATGGAGGCGGCCAAATGCTCAATGAAAGATTGCATGGTTGAAAAACCACAAATGTTTGAGCTGGACTCCTCCATCCTCCCTGAGATTGTGGAGCGTGCCTGACGGGACTGCCAATACCTCATAGAGTTTCTGCTGAGCCTCTATCATTCTCCTTTCAATTGATGATCCCACCCCCAGCTGAGCAGAGCTTGGCGAGGAGTGCGTCCTCAGATGGAAACTCTCCTCAGCTGTCCCTGCTGTTATAAATCGGATAGCCAGGAGGTGAAGGATAGAACACTAGAGCCTGGTCTTCAGTTGCTTCCAAGCCTTTATTCACAGAGATTCACAGTACACCCACACCACACCCTAGATCAGCTCTCCTATAAATGGATACAAGAGAGTTTCCAATTGATACACACCACCTGAATACAATTAACACTAATTGATATAAATCACATGGATACAATTAACACCTGCCACCACTCTCTGCTTGTGCTCACTTGTGCTGTGTGATTCACCAGGTGACAGCCCATATAACTGTCTTACAGGCCCTCCCGATGTGCTTGTATCTGCATTGGTGCCTGCAATGCATGTCTCCTGAGACAGTGCGTCCTCAGCAGCTCCTCTGAGGAGTCTTTATCCTCTCCGGGCAGGGCCTCGTGTTCTTCGTCTGAAGGCCCTGAAGCAAAGAAGACAAAGATAAGATTTAGTAATGGAACTTTACAGATGTTGAAATGCTCATTGATAAAGTGATTATATTTGATGATGTGCTGAAGTCAACTGACGATGACATTGCCTTGTGGGAGATGTGGGTCTGAGTGATTAGTGCTGCCACCCTGCTCCATGGACCGCCAATCTCGCCATCTCCAATGCTGAGAGAGGCAGAAACGCCGCTTATCTCCAGAGCCTCCTCCTCTGCTGGGTAAAGTTCCACGATCTCGGGGGGTCCCCCTCCGGTCTTTGCCCTCTCCCTGGCATTCTGCGCTCTCTTCTCCTGTAGTGCATGCAGTGAGGGTGACAATCAGGCTGATGCATCGCGAGTGCCGCTGGCAGGCATTTCAGGGTTGACAGTGCCATTTCAGGACGTGAACTGAGAATCAGGGGAGCTGACTGAGGTGGTAGCAGATTACATGAGGATTGGGGTGAGTGGCAGTGGAGGAGGGAGGAAGCGGGAGGTAAGGATGCGAGGGGAGTGAGGATGAGAGGGGAGTGAGGATGAGAGGGGAGTGAGGATGAGAGGGTATGCATGGAAGCCGTGTGATAGATGCTGATGAAAGTGAAGTGGATGTGAGGAGTGGTGTAATCTCCTCTGTAACCTTCTCCAGCCATACAACCCTCCGAGATCTCTGCACTTCTCCAATTCGGGCCTTTTGCGCATCCCCGATTTTAATCACTCCACCATTGGCACCTCTGCCTTTAGTTCCTATACCCTAAGCTCTGGAATTCCCTCCCTAAACCTCTCCTCCTCTCTCTCCTCCTTTAAGACGTTCCTTAAAACCTACCTCTTTGATCAAGCTTTTGGTCACCTCTCCTAATATCTCCTTATGTGGCTCGGTGTCAAATTGTTTGAAAATCGCTCCTGTGAAGCTCCTTGGGACGTTTTACTACGTTAAAGGCGCTATATAAATGCAAATTGTCATTGTTGTTGCTGGGAATGGAGTACCCTTGTCAAGATAGAGTGAGAGAGGATGTAGGTGCATCTTTATGTTTACTGACCTTTCCTGACCTGGTCTGGTCATTGAAGCTTTTGCAGCACTAAATCCAGGACTTCATGGTGACGCTCCTGCTATTGACCTTCTCTGCCACCTCCAGCCACCCCTTCCTTGTGCCACTGCTTGGCCCTTACTGCACCCAGCGGAACATCCAGGGATTTGTCCGTGAAACTGCGGGCAGCCTTCCCTCTCCTCGCAGCCACCTCTTCTCTTTCCACTGCGGAAACCTACACTTCCAAATATCCTCCTCCCGTTTCATCTCTGAACCGGACTTTTAAGCAGTCGATGGGAAATCACGTCATGCGGGTCTGCGTCACCTCTGCTCACGCGCAGTTTAGTTGTGTGACCCAGAAGCGATGTTGCGCATTCGTTGCCCGCTATCGCCCTTCCCCCCCCCACCCTCCCCAACCTCCGCTCCGTTCATGTCTCTGTGTTATTATCGGGGCTGAACTGTTTTATATCTAAAGATGAAAATTGCCTCCACTCTCCCTCCACAGCACCAAGGCTGAGGTTGGGAACTTAACACGAGCGGTAGGTTAAATCTGGGGATCGGGAGTGTGTGCCGCTGGAATAAAATACATTTTATAAATAAATGTAAGCTTTTCAATTGTAATGGGACTGTTATAAATGGGGTCGGCATTTTAATACACCACATTACTTTACATGAGACTGCTGTCATCTCTGAGGGATTTGGCAGCCATTTTGAAGATCTTTTCATTTGAACATAGAATGTAATATTCGAGAAAAGATGCTGGAGGCTGTGATGGGGCTTGTAATTCCCTTAACTTGTCGGCACCACGGATGTAATTTTGGGCTATTTTAATGAGCTGTTCTCTCGCACTCCTCCTAAGCAGGCCTCGTGTTTTCTGCGAACCAAGAGCTGCAGCCTCACAGTTTCCTGCCCTTGAGGAGACCTTGTACACTTTAGGACTCAAACAATCCCCCTCCGCTAGTTCACTCGGCACTTTGCTACTCTCCCAGTCGCTCCAGAAGGCAGTAATGTTACACCACACTCGAGCTGTGCTCTGATTAAGAATGACCTAACTAGATTCATTTTCTGAAATTAAATCAGTAGGACGTACAGAACAGCACAAGCAGATGTCAGCAGCAAAAAGCCTGATCTTTTGAGCCTACCCCCATCTCCTGACAGCAGTGAATGCAGCCATCATTCACCAGCATCACTTCCAATCCCATTTCACCCAGGACCACCCTGGTTTCCATGCTGACGTGATTCATTCTCTCACACAGATGCCACAGACGTCCGTGTCCCTTTTGCCTTTGAACTCTTTGGGATGCCCGGTGAAGTCCTGATTGACAGAAGATAATTGTATATTGATGTTACAGACTTGGTCACAAAATAGCTCCTCTGGTAGGTCCGTTTCCAATCTGAATGATCCACAAATGGGCTTTGGTCACATCGCTCACACTAAGTCTTCCTGCCTGAACTAATACTGTTTAGAAGCTGAGGACAAAGGCCACCTTCTGGAGGCCAGGCATGCTAGAGCTGAGCAACCATCTGATTCATCAACAACAAATTGCAGTTATATAGCGCTTTTAACGCAGGAAAACATCCCAAGCATTTTACAGGAGCATAATCAGACAAAAATTGACACTGAGCCAAAGAATGATGTATTAAGACATAGAATCATAGAATGGTTACAGCACAGAAGGAGGCCATTTGGCCCATCGAGCCCATGTCGGCTCTTTGTAAGAGCAATCCAGTTAGTCCCATTCCCCCGCTCTTTCCCCGTAGCCCTGCAAATTTTTTCCCTTCAAATACTTATCCAATTCCTTTTTGAAAACTATGATTGAATCTGCCTCCACCATTCTTTCAGGCAACGCATTCCAGATCATAGCTACTCGCTGCATAAAAAAGTTTCTCCTCATGTCACCTTTGGTTCTTTTGCCAATCACCTTAAATCTGGGTCCTGTGGTTCTCAACCCTTCCACCAATGGGAACAGTTTCTCTTTATTTACTTTATCTAAACCCTTCATGATTTTGAACACTTCAATCAAATCTCCTCTTAATCTTCTCTGCTCTAAGGAGAATAACCCCAGCTTCTCCAGTCTATCCACGTAACTGAAGTCTCTTATCCCTGGAACCATTCTAGTAAATCTTTTCGGCACCCTCTCTGAGGCCTTCACATCCTTCCTAAAGTGCAGTGCTCAGAATTGGAGGCAATACTCCAGTTGTGGCCGAACCAATGTTTTATAAAGGTTCAACATTACTTCCTGATGACACGGACAAAGAGGTAGGTTTGGAGGTGGGTTTTAAAGGAGGAGAGCGAGGTGGAGAGGTTCAGGGCCTAGACAGCTGAAGGCATGGTCACCAATGGTAGCCTTAACTTTAAATTTATGACGCACCACAATAAGTTCATAGATACATTTATACACAAAGCAAGTTCTGTCTCTGTCTACTTTTACAGTGACAAGACCAAGGAACTCGTCACAGAGGCACATTCAGCACAAGCCTCCTCCAACGCCCAAACTACTTCATAGGGGGAGAGAGCAGATTAACACTGGGGGTCGGAGGGGGGAATTAATTCAACAACAGCAATCAGCAAGGACACCGACCACAATCAACATGACTGTTAGAGGCCAGAAACTCGCATTTACCTCAGGGCAACTGCACCCAGGAATCAAGACCTCTGTCCTTCAATATTCATTACTTCCAATGGGGGAGCAATTGGTGCCCGTTAAGCCTGTTTTTTTGGGCTACTGATTTGCGTTGGGGTGTCCAATTTCTCGTGCCGATTTCCCCCAGAAGCGTCCCGGCTGCTAAATTGGAAGCCGGCAACTTGGAAGTGCTCAGGGCTCCCACTTCAAACAGACGGTAGGCTCCTTTGATATATGGATCGGGGTCCTAATGCCCCAGATTTGTTAATGGTGGAGGGGGGGGGGGGGGGTGGAACTTGCCCCGCTAATGTTCCGCTCAGCTTTTCCAGGTCTACAACGGCCCAACCAGTGGTCCTTAAAGTGCGGGCGTCGGAGCTGGCCCGAATTTCCCCAAGGCCCCGACCAGCCGGTTGCATTGGGCCCAACGCCCCATTGTTGCCCACAGTTCACTGGTTCTACGTCATTGGGAGCGTGTTCCAGGCGGGATGCCCATTTCGCGCCAGTTTCCAGGCACTGCACGAATTTCTCACTCAATGTGCCAATGTTCTCTCAGGCAAGCACCTACAATCAACAATGCACGAGACCATCATCAATTATGCATGGGTATGCAAACTCTCAAAAATGTAATAACACATGAGTCATTGGGAGTATAAAAACAAAATAAATGGTGCAATAAATAAAGCAGAGTGTGGATCTGAGCGTGGGATTTATCAGTAAAGCTGCAACACTGGAACTTATTTATGATTACTTAACATTTATAGACACAATGAGGCACCAGGAAAGCAATTTTAAACTAGTCGCGCGACAGATCATTCAATTATAATTTTTCAGAAGCCAGTAAAGCAGAACTGGTTGAGACTGAAGCACTGTCTCACAAGAAAGTGGTTCTGCCATCAGCGTTACATAAATTATGCAAAGGAACAAAATGGAATCATCTAAATGTAGCTCTCAAGATCACTCTCGCTGTGCAGAGCCATCCCTTTCAAATTTATTACGATGATAAAACAGATATGTTCCTGCTTAAAAATGTTACATTATAGTCTGCAAGCATATGCTATATGAAAAGTAGACCTGGAGATAGCTCTTGTACTAAGTGAAATTTGATGTAACTCTTATTTTCTTGGATTTTGGCTTAGAAATTGGTCCGTGCAGCGCCTGTTTCTCAGGCACAACTCGGACTACTAAAGTCCCGATAAGGTGGGCAGGAATTGTGCACACATTTCCTGCAGAAAGTGCGCCCCCGCCATATTGGGTAAGGACAAAAAAAATGTGTCCTTTACCCATGCCTGAAACAGGCAATAGACCCTTCGCATATGCAAATAAGGGGCCCAACACCTGTTTGAAGCCCCCTCTCCATGATTGGGTCGCCCTGAGGCAGCTGGGAAACCAAGTCTCGGGATCGCCTGAGCGGCCCAACCAAAAACTTACCTGAACATGGAGCCGGGAGGGGCAGGAGTGCTCCTCTCAACCCTACGTTAAAGGACTCTATCGCCACCACGTTCCCCCCCCCCCTCATTTCCACCTTTCCTCCCACCCCCCCCCCCCCCCCCTAGATCTCACCCCCCCCCCGGCTCCTGGCCCTAACCCCTGCAATTCACAGCCCCCGCGACCCCCAACCATGACCCCATATCTCCCTCCCCGTTTCTGAGACTGACTCCATGATCCCCGGACCCTGACCCCAGATCACCCCCCCCCACCGCCCCCCCGCCCCCCCCCCCCCCCCGCTCCTGAGACTGACCCCCACGATCCCCGGTCCCTGACCCCAGATCTGCCCCCACTCCTGAGACTGACCCCCACTATCCCCGGTCCCTGACCCCAGATCTGCCCCCACTCCTGAGACTGACCCCCACGATCCCCGACCCTGACCTCAGATCACCCCCTGCTCCCAGCCCCGACCCCGGACCCACTTACCTGAGGGCTGCTGCAACTCTAACGTTGGCCCGACCTTGCACTCATCCAGCGGGGCTCAAATATCCAGGCCTGCTCCAATATAATGAGGCCCAAGGCCCGATCTCTGGGGTGCTTCAGGCCTCACCATTCAGGTGCAGGGAGGGAACCCTGCATCCCCCGCCCGTCCAAAAACCAAACCTGAATTTCTGGTCCTATGTCTTGGGCCATTTTAACCATGGTAATACTTTAAAGGGTTGTGTAATAGTGGGCGTACACTAAAACTGCACTGTTATCACTGAGTTCAATAGTGGCCACAAAAATAAACAAAATTAACCCTTAGATTCTTGGCAGTTTTAGGGAAATTTCAGTAGTCCTGTGCAGCCATTTTTTGAGTTTTCAGTTCACAAAAAGTGATGCTGAAACAGGCATTGGCCTAGAAATTGGATCAGGCTATACCCGTTTTACAGGCCTAAAATAGACACCTGTTGATTTTCATGCCTCCTGGGACCAGTTTGGGTGCACCCCAATTTGTAGGCCATTATAAACAATAACTATAATTCAAATGTATTATTGTGGTGTTAATCTCATCACTTAAGATATGGTTTTACTATTTACTGCTTTTATTATTTTATTTTTGACTTTTATTTCTATCTAATACAACCCGACCTACTTACTCTGCAATTTTTCCCCAACGAACCATTTAACGAGTGATCCTTTGTCCCACCATCCATTTTGGAGGTGGCAACAACATTAAAAAGCTCTGATTAGTCTAATCCAGCTCCAAAGACTAATTTTTTTAGTTAATCATAGAATCTTAAAACACAGAAAGAGGCCATTAGGCCCATCGTGCCTGTGCCAGCTCTTTGAAAGAGCTATCCAATTCGTCCCACTCCCCTGCTCTTTCCCCATGGCCCTGCAATCAAGTTAGTCGAGGTGCAGAACTTTGAATATTGATGTGGACTTGTCATAAATATGACCAGCTCAATCTTTGATGTGGAATTCATGCAACCACATGATGAGGTAAGTTAGCTGGAGAGCTGGCCATCCTGCTGGACTCAGAGGCGATAACCTTCTGTGGAGCAGACACTGATCATACACATTTCCATCGGAATGATCTTCACCAATCTAAATATCCTGACACTATAGAGGACAACATTCAAGCCAAGACTTGAGATAGATAGCTTTTTGGCAACCAAAGGTATTAAGGGATATGGGCCAAAGGCAGGTATACGGAGTTAGATCACAGATCAGCCATGATCTTATCAAATGGCGGAGCAGGCACGAGGGGCTGAATGGCCTACTCCTGTTCCTATGTTCCTATGATTTCCAACAGAAATGGAGAGGCAGAAGGAGCAGGAATCTTTGAGATTCCCTTCACCTTCAAGGAAAAGCATCTGTCATTTTTTCATCCTGTTTGCTTACGGTGATACTTCAAAAAATGTAACCATTTAAAAAAAAACTCCACAATATTCCCTGTTGGGGCAAGTCAACAAACAGGGAGACAGAATAATATTCAGCAGAAACAGACAACTGGTGGGAAAACGGTGGAATCACACTCTCTGGGGTAGAGTTTGACTTTGTGCAGTAGTGTAAAAACGGGTGACTTCAATCGAAATAAAAATGGGGAGATATAAAACAGGCTGCCCATTCACTATCACCCGTTTTGGTCCCTTATTTGCTTATGCTTCAGGCGTGGGCAAAGGACGCCACTTGATTGTCCTTACCCAAAATGGCGGGCGGCGCACTTCCGGTTGGAAAAGTGAGGTCTTAGTAGGCTGCGTAGCGCCTGAAAAACGTGCGCTACGTGGTCTAATTTCTAGGGCAAGGTTCTTAACCTCTGCCCTACAATTACTTCAAGTTTGTTTAATTTATCGATTGGTTCAGTGGAACAAAATCACTGGGTATAATTTACGTTATTCACTTCTCTTCTGATAGCCTCAGACAGGGAGTGCTACTGTTCCTAGTCATTAGCTAGGAAATCACTAATCAGTTCATTTTAAATAAATGTCGATGGAGCCTCTGCCTTTATAAATCTCCCATACAGTAATCATGATAAATTTACAAGCTGCATCAGTAATTTTTTTTGTAACTAATGTTGCACTTGCTGTGCAGTAGTCTGAAAAATTAAAGGCTTGCATTACAATTGGCACTTTGGTCCGTAATATTCCTTTTGTCAGGAAGTGCCTCAGGAATGTTCTGTTAATCAGCATTAACTCACAGAGAACTGTGGCAGAGGTTCCGCACAAAGATAAAGCAAAGGTTGGAATCGCCCTAAAACCTAATGGTGGAAGATTAAATGCTTGGTACAACAGTACAAGGCCTGGATGCTGCTCTGTGCTAGATGATGGAGTGAGGGGCACAAGTGACTGCAGTCCCAATATGGAAGAAGACGATTTTCTCTGTGTGCTGTGTCCAGCAGAATCTTAAATGTGTTCTTTATAAATGAGTTGATGATTTTTAATACACAAAGCGCACAATTGATAAGTGACCAGTCTTTGCATCAGGGATGTAAGGTAGTATCTTCAGCCATCGAAGCCCTAAGCTCTGGGATTCTGTTCCTAAACCTCTCCAACTCATTCTCCTCCTTTAAGATGCTCATTAAAACCTACCTCTTCCTAATGTCTCCTTCTTTGGCGTGGTATTTGTCCGATTACGCTCCTGTGGAGCACCTCGGGACGTTTCACTATGTTAAAGATGCTATGTAAATGCAAGTTGTATTGGAGACAGTGTTATTCGGGTGATGGTGGGGTGGTAGCAAATTGAGGCTCTTGATGGATGTTTGAGGGTCTAATATTAGGGTTTTGGGGTATTAGTGCTGGAGGTGTTGGATTGAGGAGGGGTGTTTGTTGGGTGTTGAGGGTGAGGTATTGGGGAGGGTGGTTGTGGTGGGCAGTGGTGCTGATGGCTGTTGAATTGTGGTAATGTTGAGTGTGAGATTGTGTAGATGGTCTTAAGGGGTTTGGGGAGTTTTATGGGTGGTATGTTGGTGCTCACAGTGGGGATTTTGGGACTGCTGATGCTCAGGGGTGTTTTATGAGAATTGATGATTCTGGTTTCCTGGACTGTTCCTCTTGCCGTCTTCTCTTCTCCACTCCCTGATGACCCTGGGACTTCAGTTTCTTTTTACAAGTTTCCCACCTTTTCTTCTCCCTCCTTTTTGGAGGTGCTGATTTGTTCCAGGGTACTGCATGGAAATCTCTGCTACTTCAGCAAACTGGCCACCTGTCATATGGACAATGAGTGTTGGCAAGCAATTTAACCATGGAGGGCATCATTATTTAGCTTCATCCTGTTCTCACATTGATGTCTGTGGGTGCGTGTGTACACACATATACAGACACGTGTACGTACATGCGTACTTTTCAGCTGGAAGCAGGAAGCAATTTAAACCCTGGCTGATTTTTACCTCTCTAGTCTGGAGGCATTGAGATCATTTATTGCACCTTCACTGGTACTCTTGTGGAGATTGGCTAACTTATTATCGACCAGGCACTGAAGCTTGTGCCTTCCGGATCCGAATGGTTCAACAGAACAACAACTTGCATTTATATCATGTCTGTAAAAAGATAAAAATCTCAAGGCTCTTCACAGAGGTGTAATCAGACAAAAATGGATGCTGCGGCAACGAGAGATTAGAAAAGGGTGACTAAAAGCTCGGTCAAAGAGGTGGGTTTTAAAGAGGGGACAGGGTGTTGGAGAGGCAGAGAGGTTTAGGGAGGGAATTCCAGATGGCTGAAGGCACGGCCGTCAGTGGTGGGGTGAAGGTGATTTAGGGTCGGGGGGGGGGATACATTTTGCTGGATGATGCCAGAGTCAGAGGAACGCAGAGTGAGAACACGAGGGTGAGAATTTAAAATTTATGGTGTTGGGGGACTTTGAGCCAAGGTTTGCAAGGACAGGGTTGATGGGTGAGTGTGATGGGATAGGATGCAGGCAGCAGAATTTTGGATAAGCTGAAGTTTATGGAGTAAGGTGGATGGGAGGCTGGCCAGGAGACCATTGCAATAGTTAAGTACGGAGGTGACAGAGGCATAGATAAGAGTTTCAATGGCTCACGTGCTAATGGGCGGGGTGGAGGTGGGAGATGTTACAGAGGTGGAAGTAGGCAGTCTTTGTGCTGGAGACGATAGGGGTTGGAAGCTCAGTTCAGCATGGAATACGACGCCAAGATTGTGAACAGTCTGATTTAGCCTGAGACAATGGCTGGGGAGCGGGATAGAATCGGTGGCAGGGGTACAGAGTTTGTGGTAGGGGTCGAACATGGTGGCATCAGCCTTCCCAACATTTAACTGGAGGAAACTGCAGCTTATCCAAGGCTGGATATTAGCAGTTTGACAACACAAAGGCAGTGGATTAAGAGAAGTGGAGGAGAGCTAGGGCTGGGTGCTGTCAGCCTACGTGTGGAAGCTGGCTCCACAGGTGACATCCCCAAAGGACAGCATGTAGATGAGGAAGAGAAGGGGGCCAAGGATTGTCTTTGGAGGACTCCTGAGGTAACAGTGTGGGGGAGGAAAGAGAAGCCTTTGGTGGAGATGCTCTGGCTACAATCGTATAGGTATGAGTAGAACCGAGCAAAGGCAATTCCACCAAACACTGGGCAATGAAGGAAAGGTGTTGGAAGTGGATGGTGTGGTCAGCCATGTCAAAGGCTGCTGAGAGGTGGAGAAGCATGAGAAATAGTGCACCACTGTCGCAGTCAGAGGATGTCATCTGTGACTCTGAACAGAGTCATTTCAGTGTTGTGGTAGGGACCGATTAGAGAGATTCAGACATGGAAGTTGCAGGAAATATGGGCACGGATTTGGGAGGTGACAACATGTGGAGAGGAAAAGAAAATTTGAAGATGGTGTGGTAGTTTGCAAGGACAGAGGGGTGGTGAGAGTTGGTTTTTTGAAAAGGGGGATGATGCCAATGGTTTTCAATGTTAGAGGGACAGTACCTGAGGAAAAGGAACCATTTATAACATCAGCGAGCATGAGGGCCAGAAAGGGAAATTGGGTGGTCAACAGTTTAGTGGGAATGGGGTTGGGAGGAGCAGGAGTTGGGACTCATGGATAAGATGAGCTCGGAGAAGGCATGAAGGATGATAGGAGAGAAACCACAGAAAGATGTGAGTTCAAGCTAGAGCAGGGGATACCGTAGGGGAAGTTAAGCTTGGTGGACAAGGGGGAAGGGTAGAGCAGAGGCAGTTGAAGGATCGTCTCAATCTTAGTGATACAGAAGACCAGGAGTTTCTCACACTTGTTGTTGGAGGTGAAAGTGGAGGGGGCAGGAGAGAGGGGTTGAAGGAGACAGTAATGGAGATAAGAAGACATGGGTTATCATTGGTCTCCCGGATGATCTTGGAGTAATGTACAGTTTTGGCAGAGGAGAATGTGGCCCAATAGCGCTAGATGTGAACCAGCCAGATCTGGTGATGGGTGGTTAAACCAGTTGTGCACCTGATACACTGCAGTCTGTGCCCCTTGGACCTGAAGGAGTGAAGATGGGGGTAGACCAGGGGGATCGACTGGGATGAGAGAGAGTAAAGGTTTTGCTAGGGACAAGGGCAACAATGGTGGACACGAGAGTGTGCAAAAGTATTGTGGCAAAATACCACATGATTTAGTGCATTTATCCTCTGAGCCAGAGGAGCTATCTGATGCTGGTACTTTCGAGTAGAATTGAAAAAAAAGACAGTTTTGAGAACATATCCATTGAAAGATAACTACATAGTTTGATATTTTAGAGGCAAATGGTAACAGTTATTGGGGGTTATATTGGCTAACCCCCGAATATGGGCATTAGGATCACAGTGTGCGATTAACCCACGCCTGGTCGGAGCGATGTAGGCAGAACGTAACATTTGCGCTGCCTGATGATTTTTCTGATTGCTGAGTGCGGCCAGCGTTACCTGGGCTGTTAAGTGGCCGCACGCACCAGCAGGGGGCCCCGATATTGCGAGTGGCCAGCACCACTTAAAGGTACCCTGCACATCTTAAAGGGGAGGTGCACTATAGCTGCAGGAAGTGCTTTAAGTCCACTGGGAAGTAAATCCGTGCTGGACTATCGTGAAGAATGGTGATGATGGGAATGCTGGAATTTTTAACGAGCAAACACTTGGCAGCTCAAAGTTTGCGGGACTCTTATATTTCAAAATATAAGATACGGGTCTGAACAGAATCAGAACATAGATCAGAAATCGCACACGTAAAACACAGATGCAGGTCTCATCCTTATGTTTAAAAACTGTTGTTTTATTTTAAAACATTGATGAAAGGTTTCACAAAACTATTTCCCATATCCTCCAATCGGCATGCCGGATCCAAGTTTGAAACGGGCCTGTGAGAGAGCACGCACTTCGATTCTCTGATGATGCTCTAGTGGCCTTGGTGCAAGAGGTGGACAGAAGAGGGGGCATCCTATATCCGCAGGGGGGGCAAGAGGCCCCCCGGACGTATGCTCCCAAGGCAGTAGCGGATGAGGTCAATGCCAGGAGCATAGCACATGAACATGGATGCAGTGCAGGAAGAAGTTCAATGCTTTGACATGAGTGGTCAAGGTGAGTGAGGTCAACTGTCAAGTGGCATCTCCTACCAACTGCACCACTAACCGCATCCACTGCTCCACACATTACACCCCCCCCATCACCCACCTACCAACAAACTCTTTCAATCAGTATTCAACTCTTCCAATCAGATGCTTCCTCTCACCCATTACCACTGTTGCAAGCCGCACACCTACAGCTCACAGGTCACCCACACTGGCAGCTATTTAACCATGACAGGCACATCACCCAAACATCTTGCAGGACACTCACTGATACACATCCCGCTTTCTTGCAAGGGAAGGTGGCGCATAACAGGAGGCAGCAAGTGGCAGTGGCTCCATGGAACATGAACCTGCTGTCCTTTCTCAGGATGACAGCATTCCTGTCCCACTCCTGCCACTCTGCCAGTGCCCTTGCTGTTGCCTGTCAGCTGGCCAGCCCACTCCCTGTAGAGTATTGAAACTTTATTGTCGCAACATAGGAAGATAGGAACAGGAGTAAGCCATCCATCCAAACATGGACAAAAGATCTGGATTCCAGAGGTGAGGTGAGAGTGACTGCCCTTGACATCAAGGCAGCATTTGACCGAGTGTGGCACCAAGGAGCCCTAGTAAAATTGAAGTCAATGGGAATCAGGGGGAAAACTCTCCAGTGGCTGGAGTCATACCTAGCACAAAGGAAGATGGTAGTGGTTGTTGGGAACAAATCATCTCAGCCCCAGGACATTGCTGCAGGAGTTCCTCAAGGCAGTGTCCTAGGCCCAACCATCTTCAGCTGCTTCATCAATGACCTGCCCTCCATCATAAGGTCAGAAATGGGGATGTTCGCTGATGATTGCACAGTGTTCAGTTCCATTTGCAACCCCTCAGATAATGAAGCAGTCCGTGCCCGCATGCAGCAAGACCTGGACAATATCCAGGCTTGGGCTGATAAGTGGCATGTAATATTCGCGCCAGACAATTGCCAGGCAATAACCATCTCCAACAAGAGAGAGTCTAACCACCTCCCCTTGACATTCAACGGCATTACCATCACCGAATCCCCCACCATCAACATCCTGGGGGTCACCATTGACCAGAAACTTAACTGGACCAGCCATATAAATACTGTGGCTACGAGAGCAGGTCAGAGGCTGGGTATTCTGTGGTGAGTGACTCACCTCCTGACTCCCCAAAGCCTTTCCACCATCTACAAGGCACAAGTCAGGAGTGTGATGGAATACTCTCCACTTGCCTGGATGAGTGCAGTTCCAACAACACTTAAGAAGCTCGACACCATCCAGGACCAAGCAGCCCGCTTGATTGGAACCCCATCCACCACCCTAAACATTCACTCCCTTCACCACCGGCGTACTGTGGCTGCAGTGTGCACCATCCACAGGATGCACTGCAGCAACTCGCCAAGGCTTCTTCGACAGCACCTCCCAAACCCGCGACCTCTACCACCTAGAAGGACAAGAGCAGCAGGTACATGGGAACAACACCACCTGCACGTTCCCCTCCAAGTCACACACCATCCTGACTTGGAAATATATCGCCGTTCCTTTATCGTCGCTGGGTCAAAATCCTGGAACTCCCTTCCTAACAGCACTGTGGGAGAACCGTTACCACACGGACTGCAGCAGTTCAAGAAGGCGGCTCACCACCACCTTCTCAAGGGCAATTAGGGAAGGGCAATAAATGCTGGCCTCGCCAGTGACGCCCACATCCCATGAACGAATAAAAAAAAAAGGTACAAATGCATCAGCAGCCAGAAGCAATAATCCAGCAATTAACCAGTAACTCCTGCATGATCCCTTTAAATAGTGCTGGTGGGGGGGGGGACCTCCATACTGTTTGAGATCTGTTCAGCTGTGCGAGGTTAAGATAGTGCCTTGGCTGGAGCATGGATTTCCATAATAGCAGTGGTCCCTTTAAATCAGCGTTGCACACTGATTAACGTCATAATCTCCCTACGCTACATGCTGCCGGTGTTCGTTAGGTGCACGTGTACAAAAGCCTTTACCAATATGGCGTCCTCCGCACGTCACGCCGGAAACGTACTTGCGCATCTTGGACCCCATTTTCGGGGCTTAGGAGTCTGAAAAGTGCCTACAGAATGGGCACTATGCAGCCCAATTTAGCCTCCATAGCATTTGTGAAAGACCACTCTATATGATTATGTAGAAAAAATATATATTTATATTGCACTGTCTAGCAGCAGGAATATAATTTCTTCAAAGTGCAAAGATAGGCTTCAAGATGCACAGCCTCTTTTTTGGGAGATCTGAGTCATGCTACTGAATCTGAATAATAGGCAATATACTGGAAATATTCTGTAGATCACCTCAAGGCACTCTGAAGATCTCTTAACCTTTTGAGACATCTCAAGCATGTTTTCTAATGTGCCCAAGGTATGTTCTATAACTGTAGAAATGGGACTGTGGATCAGAATGATCCTGATGATTAAGAGGGGAGCTAACAGTTGGATTTTAAGGCCATTTACACCCACTAGCCAACCCTGTAGTTTTCATCTCAAACATTTGAGTCTTCAAAAATCAAAGCAGAATGAAGGATCTGCACACAGAGCCAGACCAATTGGTACATACATACCTGGTTATGACTATGCCATCACACCTTACTTGCATATCATCAGCTTGCATTTATATAGTGCAATCATCGTAGTAAAACATCCGAAGGCGCTTCACAGGGACGTAATCAAACAAAATGTGACACTGAGCCATGTAAAGTGATATTAGGACAGGTGACCAAAAGCTTGGTTCAAAGAGGTAGGTTTGAAGGACTGTCTTCAAAGGAGGAAGAGAGGTGTGAAGAGGTTTAGGGAGGGATTTCCAGAGCTTAGGGCTCAGGCAGCCGAAGGCATGGCCGCCAATGGTGGAGCGATGAAAATCGGGGATGCGCAAGAGGACATATTGGAGGCGCGCAGAGATCTTGAAGGGTTGTAGGGCTGGAGGAGTTTACAGGACTGGAGGAGGTTACAGAGTGGCGAGGCCATGGAGGGTTTTGAACACAAGGGTGAGAATTTTAAAATCAAAGCCTTGCCGGACCGAGAGCCAATGTAAGTGAACAAGACTTGGTGCAAGTTAGGATACGGGCAGTAGAGCTTTGGATGAGCTCAAGTTTATGGAGGGTGCAAGGTGGGAGGCCGGCCGGGAGAGCATTGGAATAGTCGAGTCTAGAGGTAACTGAGGCATGGAGGAGGGTTTCAGCAGCAGATGGGCTGAGGCAGGGGTGGAGACGAGCAATGTTATGGAGGTGGAAGTAGGTGGTCTTGGTGATTAAGAGGATATGGGGTCAGAAGCTTATCTCAGGGTCAAATAGGACGGCAAGATTGCAAACGGTCTGGTTCAGCCTCAGACAGTGGCCAGGGAGAGGGATGGAATCGGTGGTTAGGAAACAGAGTTTGCGGCAGGGACTGAAGACAATGGCTTCGGTCTTCCTGATATTTAATTGGAGGAAATTTCTGCTCATCAAATGCTGGATTTCGGTCAAGCGGTGTGACAAATCAGAGGCAGTGGAGGTGGCGCGAGGAAGAGCGTACACATAGAACCTGACGTGTTTTCAGATGACGTCGTTGAGGGGCAGCATGTAGATAAGAAATCGGGAGGGGGCCAAGGATACATCCTTGGGTGACTCCAGAGGTAATGGTGCAGTTGATCTTCTGGCTGCAACTGGATAGACAGGGATGGAACCAGGTGACAGTCATAGATTACATTGATTTCTTATGTATGCTAGGGCACTGTGGGTAGCTGCCATACCTCAATTTGTTGCAATCAGTGGCATCCAGTATCCTTATTAAGCCAGCAATGGCATCAAATATTGGTTTCAGTTACTGTCAGTTATTTTAGCAGTCCTCTTGAGCAACGCTTCTGGTACCAGCTGAACAGGATTTAATATGACTGTCTGATGCGTGATTTATCACTGAAAGAAGGATTGCAGAAGCTGATAGTACAGAAGTTAATTGGCACAGCTGTCAATTTTTTAAAAATTCAATCTTGGGATGTGGGTGTCGTTGGTAAGGCTGGCAGTTATTGCTTATCCCTGGTGGCTTGCTAGGCTACTTAGAGGGCAGTTAAGAGTCAACCACGTTGACGTACAACTGGAGTCACATGTAGGCCAGACCGCAGGTTTCCTTCGCTAACGGACATTAGCGAATCAGTTGGGATTTTATGTCAATCCAACAGCTTATGGTCACTTTTACTGATATTAAGTTTTTATTTCCGGATTTTTAAAATCAAATTCAAATTCTCAAACTGCCACGGTGGGATTTGAACTCACGTTCTCTGGATTAATAATCGAGTAATGTAACCACTACCCTACTGTACCATCTTAACGACCAATAAAGCAGTAACAATTACAGATAAAATACCCTAATTCACTTGGCAACTTTTGACAGCCTGAGCTTCTCTGTACAATTTCTAACAGTAATCACATGTATGAGGCGCCCAAATCTCCTCAGGTACTGCATTTCTGAAACAGCTGGTAATTTGTTCTTCGCCAGTAAATCCTATAGAGGTCATTGCCGCTCTTGATCTTCCCTCTATGGTTTCCAGTTGTACAGCTGCTGCTATTAGTGGTAAAGCTCCTTCGACAGATATTTCTGTTATTTCCTAAAGGTTTCTCTGCAGGGATTATTGTCCAAGTGTTTACCATGCGGCACAGATGTTGCACATGTGCAGGAACAGCTGTGGCCTGAAACTTGGCTGTACCTTCTCGCAGGCCCACGATGCAGTGCTGACCTGTGGGTTGGTGCTGTAGAGTGACGCAGAGGGAAGCTCTCCTCGCGAGCATCTGACGCGGCACCAACTCAAGTTCAGCAGCCAAAGAGGAGGCCAGGTGCTGTAGACGCAACGTAATGGAGTCACATTGAGTCTACAGCACAGAAACAGACCATTTGGCCCAACTGGTCTATGCTCCACACAAGCCTCCTTCTTCCCTACCTCTATCAGCATACCTTTCTATTCCTTTCTCCTTCATGTGATCGTCAAGCTTGCCCTTAAATACATCTATGCTATTTGCCTCAATGACACCTTGTGGCAGTGCGTTCCACATTCTTAGGGTAAAGAAGTTTCTCTTGAGTTCCCTATTGGATTTATTAGCGACTATCTTATATTTATGGCCTCTAGTTTTGGACTCCCCCACAAATGGAAACATTTTCTCTACATCTACCCTATCATTATCTTAAAAGGCTTCTATCAGGCCACCCCTCAGTCTTCTCTTTCCTAGAGAAGCTGGTCTACCTGCAGACACATGCATCACTTTCTCTCCACCCTGGCCTGCCACTTCTTAATCCTGTGTTTCTTCAGCCTTGGCAAGGGTTACTGATGGCTTGAGCTGTGTTTGCTCTCCAGTAGTTTTCTAAATTCTTGTGAAACTCCCCTTTAACTATCCCTTACACACAATGTTCTTCTCCTACCAGTGTGCACCCAGCAGAGTCTGCACCTGGAATGGTGAACCATTATGCAAATAACGTTAGACACACAAAAATTGCATGCTATCAGCACTTGGGATTCTGACAGGTCTTAAAGCTGCACAGGCTAGAATAGAACTGCTTTATACCTAAAGATGAAAATCACTCAATTCCTTTGGGCAACAAAAACAGGAAATACTGGAAATATGCAGCAGTCCTGCCAACATCTGTATAGAAAAAAGACAAAAAGGGTTAGACCCAAAGTGTTAACCTGTCTTGTTTCTACAGATGCTGACTGACCTGCTGTGTGCTTCCATCATTTTCTGTCTTCGTTTCAAATTTGCTTTTTTTTTGTAATCTTTGTGGAACAGGTTGCATCTTTTGTAATCTTTGTGGAACAGGTTGCATCAGTTATGGTATAAATTCAACGCAAAAATTGTACTGCTGAGCAACTGAAATAGGAACAGGAGTAGGCCATTCAGCCCCTCGAGCCTGTTCTGCCATTCAATGAGATCATGGCTGATCTGTATCTTAACTCCACCCACCTTGGCTCCATATCCCTTAATACCCTTGGCTAACAAAAATCTATCGATCTCAGATTTAAAATTAATTGAGCTAGTATCTACTGCTTTTTGTGGGAGAGAGTTCCACACTTTTACCACCCTTTGTGTGAAGAAGTGTTTCCCTAACTTCTCTCCTGAACAGCTTGGCTCTGAGTTTAAATGCTTTACGATTCCATTTGCCCACAAAATATGTGGCCAGATGATGCTAATTAATAGCTTGGAGTATAATAGCTTGGAGTATAATAGCTTGGAGTATAATAGCTTGGAGCTCACAGTGCCCCAGAATTTAAAGCATTCCACAACACTTCCTGAAATGACGGGTGCTAGTATCACCCTCTTGGCTCAGTAGGTTTGTCGGCAGTAAGTAGATTAAAATGTAGGGTCAGTTGGGTAAGAAAAACACTCTAGGCGGTCCGATTGCTTCTTAAACTCCAAACACCACAACAATTGTGCAGTGGTGCTGTCTTCAGAGTGTAACCCACTTGATGTGAGTCAGACCAGAGTGTATGAGGCATCTCAATTAGCTGGTCAGTTACGTGTAACCAACACATAGAGGGGGTCAACTTGAGACTGTGCGGTAGTGTAAAGCAGGTGATAGTGATACTGAAGCCCTGTTTTACATCACTCCCGATTTTTATTTCCATTGGAGGCAATGGGGAGGGATGTAAAACAGACTGCTGATTCGCTATCACCATCGCACAGAGTCAAAATCTAACCCACAAACTCTCCAAAATCGTGAAAGCCCTTTTAACACTAGCTGGGAATCTTTTATAATACAGGTAACTATGTAAAACTTCATACTTAATGATGTGGGTAGTTAATTCCGGAATGTTTAATAAGGCATCAAGATAAAAGAGCATAAGGAGAATGTGCACATTTTAATTATCCTCACTACTTTCCCCATATGTCTTCCTTTTATTACTATTGTCCTGGGCTGCCATGACTCAGTGAATTTGATTATGCTCTGTGGACTGTTATTAATTAATGCTTAATGAATGCTTGTTTGTAATTGGTATAATTACAATATTTTTCCTCTTTTCAAACAATGTGGTTATAAAAAAAATATTAAATATTTTTACAGGAGAAAAAGGACCAGAGGGATTAAATGCCACTTTTAAACTTCCTTTCTGCTTGACATCTGCTCGACACAGTGCATTGAAATCTTGAAAACAAACACATTGTCCACTTATTGAATTGCCGAAATCGGTCCGTCCTGATTGTCTATGCTTTCAAAATGAGTTGAGTTTTATTGCACTGCCTGTGGCTGAGATTCCTCAATCACACCACGCTGTCAACAAAAAAGGTACCAGTTAGATCAGTAAAACTGATCTTAACGTCAACGCTAGCTGTCAGGAAAGCAATGCTGCTGAAGGCTTGATCTGATCCAAGGGAAATGTGAAGCCAAACATTTAGTTTGGAAGCTGCATCCAGGTCAACATTCCAGGCCTCAATCACTTGCCAGTCCCGATCAAGTGTGGCCCTGCCGACTGTCATTTTTATTCACAACCATCGAGTCTTCAGTACATGGTTAATAAGAAAGAGCTTGCATTTATACAGCAACTTTCACGACCTCAGGATGTCCCAAAGCATTTTACAGCCAATGAAGTACTTTTGAAGAGTAGTCACTGTTGTAATGTAGGAAACATGGCAGCCAATTTCCACACAGCAAGGTCCCACAAACAGCAATGAGATAATGACCAGATCATCTGTTTTAGTGATGTAGGTTGAGGGATAAATAATGGCCAGGACACCAGGGAGAACTCCCCTGATCGTCAAATAGTTACGTGGTATTTTTCACGTCCACCCGAGAGGGCAGACGGGGCCTCGGTTTAAAGTCTCATCTGAAAGACGGCACCTCCGACGGTGCAGCACTCCCTCAGTACTGCACTGGATTGTCAGCCAGTCTCTGGAGTGGAACTTGAACACACAACGTTCTGATGCAGAGTCAAGAGTGCTATCACCGAGCCACGGCTGACACTTATAAAAGTGAAACATTTGGCATAATTATTAAAAACATGTTGAAAATTCAATCATTCTTCCACTTGCAGTTGATTGGGGTTTGGTGGGGGAGGAAGAGGGATTGAGACTGCTCGAACCTGTTGGTATATTTAGCAAAGGGTTGTTTAGCTTAGGCCTATTTTGCTGGACCAATAAGGGTGACACTGGGTTTCCCCCAGGGTCACCAAACTAGAATCAATGTTGTGCTGATTCTATGATTTAAGGTAATTGGCAAAAGAACCAGAGGTGAAATGTGGAGAATTTTAAAAATAAACAAGTTATGATCTGGAATGCACTGCCTGAAAGGGTGGTGGAAGCAGATTCAATAATAACTTTCAAAAGGGAATTGAATAAATACTTGAAGGGGAAAAAATTGCATGACTATGGGGAAGGAGCAGCGGAGTAGGACTAATTGGATAGCTCTTTCAAAGAGCCGGCACAAGTACGATGGGCCGAATGACCTCCTTCTGTGCTGTATCGTTCTATGATAACAAGTGCCCCCTTTTAGGGCACCATTAATATCGGAAAGAAACATGGTCCAATCAAACTAAAAGCAGCTCAACATAAGCAAAAAAAGTTCCAATAGCAAAGGGAACCTCCCTAACTAAACCAGAATATTAGAAACATAGAAAATAGGAGCAGGATGAGGCCATTCGGCCCTTCGAGCTTGCTCCGCCATTCAATATGATCATGGCTGATCCTCGGCCTCCATAGCCTTCTGTGGTAGAGAATTCCACAGGTTTACCACCCTCTGAGTGAAGAAATGTCTCCTCATCTCAGTCCTAAATGGCCTACCCCGTATCCTGAGACGGTGACCCCTATTGTTATCAGTGGCTATAAGACACTTTATACCCTGCAGTGCCCACCGGTCACGGAAGGCCTCAAGCATACCGGCAGACACCTTAATGTTTAGGAGCTGTGATGAAAGGTGGAGGGAGCTATGTTTGATTAAAGGCCATGGCAGTGTGTGCACTTTGTATTAAGCTCAGATTCATAGTAGCTGCTGGTAACATGCAGCAGAGCAGCCAGGTTAAACCTCATTTAGCCTCTCAGTTTACTGGATTGAGAGTATTTCCCGGATTACTAGAGTCTGAGCAATCTAAATCAAACATTTTTTTAAAAAAAGCCTGACCCTACAGTTCCAACATTTACAGGGAGGGGGAGAAAACAGCCCGGGAACCCAGCGAGGCCAGGAACGCGGAGGTCCTGCCGAATTTAACGGCAGGACCACATCGTTTTTTTTTCTTTTGTTTTCTGCCTGGCAGCCGGCCAAATTGACGGGAGGGAAAACCAGCAGCAGGGAACCCTTGGTGGCGATCCCCGGCAATCGGGAGGGAAGTCGGTTGGAGATCGGGACTGGGGTGGGGGGAGGTCGGCGATCGCGGTGGGGGAGGGGAGAGGAGAGAGGCCGCGATCGCCGACCTCCTTGAGGGAGCACTCCTGTAAAAGGCACTTACCTTCTTAAGCCGGCAGCTCCCGCCTCCCTTTCACTGCCGGGTTTCCCGAGCCCTGGGAAATCCACACGGCAACTGTTGAATTTAAATCAGGCTCCCAATTGCACTGTGGGAGCCTGATTTAAATATGTTACTGAAGTGTCGTGCCGCTCCACGATGGAAAAACTCGGACACCACGAAACCCGCTGCCGAGAAAATGGCGGCAGGTTGAGGCCGCGTTCCCTGTTCTTTTTCCATAAGGAGATGTTAGGACAAGTGACCAAAAGTTTGGTCAAAGGTAGGTTTTAAGGAGCATCTTAAAAAGGAGGAGAGAGGGGTTTCGGAGGGAATTCCAGAGCTTAGGGCCTAGGCAGATGAAGGCACACCTCCAGTGGTGGAGCGATTAAAATAGGGAATGCACAAGAGGCCAGAATTGCAAAGGGGATGAATTTTGAGGAATAATTAGAGCAGCTTAAACTTCGCTATCTAGTTCAAGAGGGATATCACCAAAGGGTGCAAATTATCAGATGGCAAAGAAAAAATACACACAAATTACTACTTCAAAATTATGTCAAGAAAGCAATGCACAGATAGAAATAAGTTTCTTCTAGCTATTCAGAATTTATTTAGTCAGAGTGATAAATGTTTGGAAAAAATCAGCCAACCAAGGTAAAAACATTTGGCGCTTTTTAAAATGTCGTTCGATGCAAAGATGAAAATTAATCTATTGAGCAATGAGCTTCAAAAAGGACAAACAAACTTTTTTCATCCCTGAGATTAGGGACATCAGGTGAGAACAGCCCATGGCCAAGTAGCCTGCCAATGTTGCTCAAAATTGCAATCAGGGTCCTACGTACATCATAGGCCCTTATTTGCATACTAAAAAGAGCCTACCACGACAAAGAGAGGGGCTTCTTGCCGCCCATCGGGAAGTGATCCATTTTTGGGCCTATCGCTTCATTTCTGCTGGGCGGGCCACCTTAGGATCAGGCTCCAAAGATCAGTCAGGCTCCAAAGATCACTCAGACAGCAGCAGGCTGTCTGCTTAGAACCTGTGCTCCGGTCAGAGAGTGTTTGTTTTTCTATATTAATCCCCCTCCCAAATGGGCCAGCATATGCCTGGCCTTGAGTGGAATGAGAAACAAGGCGTCACAAATTTAAAAAAACTTGTTAAAAAGTGTTCCATGTCACATTGGGTGTCCCTGCACAAAAATCAGTAAAAGCAAGTGAACAGGTACAAAATGCAATCAAAAAGGCAAATGGCATGTCACCCTTTATCGCAAGGTGGCTGGAATACAAAGAGGAGGAAGTGATACCTCAGTTGTACAAAGCCATGGTCAGATCCCATATAGAATACTGCCTTCAGCTTTGGGCACCACACTTCAGGAAGATTATATTGGCAGTGTAGATTCATCAGAATGATACCAGGGCTTAGAGGGTTAAATAACAAGGACAGGTTACATAGACTTACAGGGGGCAAAATTGGGCCGTGCAGCATCTTTTTGTAAGCGCGACACAGACACCTAAGCCCCGAAAATGGCGTTCAAGAGACACGCGCACACTTCCGACATGACGTGCACAGGACGCCATCTTGGTGAAGGGGTTTGCGCATCTGCGCCTAACAAACGTCAGCAGCGTGTAGAATAGGGAGATTATGACATTCATCAGTGTGTAACGCTGATTTGAAGCAGCCGGTGACATTTTGGAAATCTATGCTCCAGCCAACGCACAGCTAAGCTGGAATTAAACAACATGAAGGACCCCCACCACCAGCACTACTTAAAGGGAGCATGCAGAAGTTACAGGATTATTTATTCTAGGGACTGGTGCAATTGTATATGTTTGTTGGAAGTTTCCTATTCTTGGTGTCAGAATCCTACCGTCTCATAACCTTCATCGTACAACAAACTGTCCTTGGCCAATTCATACAATGTTTTTTTTCAATTCACTCCATACAAAGTCACACTGCAGTGCCTCTGGCAACACCTAGCATGCTTTCCTAGTCCCAGGCTCTTTCAGTTGTCTGCAGCTGCCTTGCAACTGCTTCTCATATCTCCCAGGCCAGCCCCAGCTGTTTTCCTCCTTCCTCTTGGGCTACGTTCAGGGGACTCTTGTCTCCACAGCAGCCCTGTTTCTCTTGTGCTTTGCTCTTTTAACTCTCACCTGACAGGGGAAGGTCTCGAGCCTTAATTACCTCTTAAAGGGGAGGTTTCTTAAAAGGGCCACACCCTTACTCGGGGATCAGGGCCCCCAGCCACTCTGCTACATTAGCTAAAGTTGCGATATTCTATAGAGAGTGGTTTGGCTGGTCTTGCAGCATGTTAGTGGCATTTAAAATATTGTGCTTGGAAAAAGCTGCTTCCCGACATGCTAGGGTTTCCTCCAGGAGAATGAAGAGAGGCCATGACTGGGAGAATGAAGAGAGGCCATGACTGAGAGAATGAAGAGAGGCCATGCACATCAGGACAAACTGCTAGAAGAGGGAGGAGGAGCAGAGCACTCAGCAGGAGGCCATATCCAAGGAGGGTCTTCAGGGATCAATTCTCTTACCTCAAGTTCAGCGACGACCAGTGCATCAGACGGCTGCCGGTCACTAAAGAGATCGTGAATGAAATTTGTCAACTGTTGTAGCCACAGCCTCAGAGCAGGGCAAGGACAGCATTACCTGTGGCTGCCAAGGTAACCATGGTGCTTAATTTTTATGGCTCTGGCTCTTTCCAGGCTGCTGGAGATATAAGCAACATCTCGCAGTTTGCAGTGCACTGCTGTATAAGGGAGGTCACTGAGGCTCTGTATGCACTCAGAAACAGAGTCATCACATTCCCTCTTGCCAGAGACAAGCAGCAGAAGCGAGCACGAGGATTTGCTCGCATTGCAGGCCTCCCCATGGTGCAGAGTGCCTTTGACTGTACACATATTGCCATGTGTGCTCCACATCTGAACTCGGCCATCTTCATGACCAGAAAGGGATTCCACTCAAGGTTCCCTCTCATTTTTTTTGGCCGTGTGTGGAATGAATTTGGGTTTGTGCACCGATATAAAGGCTGTGTGCACCACCGTAAAAAAAAAATCACAACTTTAAATAGAACATTTTCTTAGAAAACATTATTCAGGGTCAATAACAAACAGAACAAATGTACAAAATAATGGACAATTTAATGTTGTATTGGCTGATAAATTTATGTAATTTATGAAATGGGTTTCTTAAGTTGCACTAGGATTGAGCAGACCAGTCTCATTGTATTTTGTTCAAAATTATCAGATGGGAACAATTCCAATCAGCTTTTTGTTGAATCAGCTTAATGACTGATTGCACACAATTTATTTCTGTTTGAATCAGAATATTTAAATTGAGTCAGAAAAACAAAACAGCAGTCAAATCAGACAGTGCGAATTTGGAGATAGGGAACAGTTTAATTAAATTTCTTCCCCCCCCCCCTCCTCCCTCCCCCACATTGAATCCTCAGCAGGGTTTAACAAATTATTGCATTCCAATTGTACATCTTGCAGGTCTCATTAGTTTTGGCTGCCTCTATGTATGGGCCCCTCATCTCTGATTGGGTGGAGATGCCTGGTCTCTGATTGGGCGGAGATGCCTGGTCTCGGATTGGGCGGAGGTGCCTGGTCTCTGATTGGGCGGAGGTGCCTGGTCTCTGATTGGGCGGAGGTGCCTGGTCTCTGATTGGGCGGAGGTGCCTGGTCTCGTATTGGGCGGAGATGCCTGGTCTCTGATTGGGCGGAGGTGCCAGGTCTCTGATTGGGCGGAGGTGCCTGGTCTCGGATTGGGCGGAGATGTCTGGTCTCTGATTGGGCGGAGGTGCCTGGTCTCTGATTGGGCGGAGGTGCCTGGTCTCTGATTGGGCGGAGGTGCCTGGTCTCGGATTGGGCGGAGGTGCCTGGTCTCG
The DNA here is from genome assembly GCF_035084215.1 of Heptranchias perlo. Classification (NCBI taxonomy): domain Eukaryota; kingdom Metazoa; phylum Chordata; class Chondrichthyes; order Hexanchiformes; family Hexanchidae; genus Heptranchias; species Heptranchias perlo. The sequence continues at coordinate 77,402,651 of NC_090332.1, forward strand.
GATTGGGCGGAAATGCCTGGTCTCTGATTAGGCGGAGATGCCTGGTCTCTGATTGGGCGGAGGTGCCTGGTCTCTGATTGGGCGGAGGTGCCTGGTCTCTGATTGGGCGAAGGTGCCTGGTCTCGGATTGGGCGAAGATGCCTGGTCTCTGATTGGGCAGAGGTGCCTGGTCTCTGATTGGGCGGAGGTGCCTGGTCTCTGATTGGGTGGAGATGCCTGGTCTCTGATTGGGCAGAGGTGCCTGGTCTCTGATTGGGCGGAGGTGCCAGGTCTCGGATTGGGCGAAGATGCCAGGTCTCGGATTGGGCGGAGGTGCCAGGTCTCGGATTGGGCGAAGATGCCTGGTCTCTGATTGGGCGGAGGTGCCTGGTCTCTGATTGGGCGGAGGTGCCTGGTCTCTGATTGGGCGGAGGTGCCTGGTCTCTGATTGGGCGAAGGTGCCTGGTCTCGGATTGGGCGGAGGTGCCAGGTCTCGGATTGGGCGAAGATGCCTGGTCTCTGATTGGGCGGAGATGCCTGGTCTCGGATTGGGCGGAGATGCCTGGTCTCTGATTGGGCGGAGATGCCTGGTCTCTGATTGGGCGGAGGGGCCAGGTCTCTGATTGGGCGGAGGTGCCAGGTCTCTGATTGGGCGGAGGTGCCAGGTCTCTGATTGGGTGGAGATGCCTGGTTTATCCACCTGGATTAGGTGGATAGGTCCGGTCTGTGATTGGCCACTGACAAACACATCGGTTTCGATTTTACTTCCTGGTCTGGTTTCCACGCAGCCAATCACATGCTCGCTGACTGCATTTCCCAGCAATGCGGCGGCTGAGGCCGGAGCCGCGGAATAGCCATTGACTCTTACAGCACAGGAGGAGGCCGTTCAGCCCATCGTGCCTGTGCCGGCTCTTTGAAAGATATCCAATCAGTCCCATTCCCCTGCTCTTTCCCCATGGCCCTGCAATTTTTTTCCACTTCAAGTATTTATCCAATTCCCTTTTGAAAGTCACTATTGAATCTGCTTCCACCGCCCTTTCAGGCAGCGCATTCCAGATCATAACAACTCGCTGCGTAAAATGTTTTTTCCTCTTGTCGCCTCTGTTTCTTTTGCCAATCACCTAATTCTGTGTCCTCTGGTTACCGACCCTTCTGTCACTGGAAACAGTTTCTCCTTATAAAAAGAGCGTTGTGGAGCTGGAGGAGGTTACAGCCATAGACAGGGTTGGGAGGGATTTGACGAGAGGATGAGAATTTTAAAGACAGAAGCAACCAAAATAGACAGCCGTTTCCTCCAGTACAGAATGTGACTCTAGACTAACAGGAAGGATGTTACTTTAACTACAAAAGACGCAGAAAAGGTGAGACATCATCCCTCTGAATATCACAAATCGATGCATAATGAGGGGGAAATCAATCTCTGAACCTTTAAAGTAACAGCACATGGAAAGAGGGAAATGAATGACCTTTAAACGCCTCATCCGCTTGGCATTAAAGTGTCTGAAACTCATAATAGGAACTCCAGGAAAACAAAATACTGACAAATGTTAAACTGTTTTCTTGACAAAAGAAATCGCGATTTAGCTTTTAAAGATAAATTGTTTTAACACGAACTCACCGACTCAGGTTCCACCCCTCAAGCACCGCGATTGGTGCAGAACACGCTGCTCCCTTGGCCCTAAGGCCTGAGCTCTCTTCCTATTGGTTCCCAGAGCAATCAATCACCACTCACCAACGTTACGCTGCCGGATGAAGTTGAGGGGCGCGGAAGAAAAGAAACGAGACCTTGAATCCGCCGCCTCCCGGGGGCCGGAGCCGCGGGATCGGACGCTCGGACCTCCGGACGCTCGGACGCTCCCCAGCACCAGAGGCAGAGCAGCCCGCTGGGGGCTGGAGCACTGGGGACCGGGGAGGCAGGGCTGGAGAAGGGCCTGGGGTCCGGGCACTGGTCAGTGTGGGAGAGGGGCCTGGGGACTGGTCAGTGTGAGAGAGGGGCCGAGCGCACTGGTTTGGTGCGCGGACGGAATGTTTAAGTGCGTGGCCCACAACAGACCGCCACGCGGCCGCGCACGCACGCAGCTTAGATGGAACAGCGATTCCACTCCCACGCAGTGCATCATGCAGGTCAATGCCCGCTACCCTGGCAGCAGTCATGATTCCTTCATCCTGCGACAGTCCTCCATGCCACCTGTAATTCAACCAGCACAGCAAGTCAAAGTTTGGCCATTGGGCGACAAGGGTTATCCCCTCATGAAATGGCTCATGATTCCGGTCAGGAACGCACACACACAAGTGCACAGCAGGCCTACAACGAGAGCCATGCTGCCACAGGGAACTTCACAGAGCACACCATAGGCGTCCTCAAGCAACGTTTCCACTGCCTGGACCGCTCTGGAGGAGCCCTGCAGGACTCAGCTGAGGGGTATCAAGATGTGTCGTTGTATGCTGCATGATGTACAACCTCGCCATTATAAGGGAACAGCCCTAGCCACTGTCTATCAGGTGGGAACCTGAGCAACAGGCAGCGGAAGAGGAGAAAGAGGCAAAGGAGGAAGTGGAGGAGGAGGAGGAGGAGGAAGTGCAGCAGGAAGTGGAGGAAGAGGCAGGGAGGCCAGAAGGTAGACAGGCCCTGTCTGCCAGGGCTCTGCGTGATGAGATTATTAATGAGCGATACCAGTAACTCAAAGACATCTCCCCATTCACCAACAGTCTCAAACTCCTTACCTTTCCTCTCCCACATGACCATCAAATCGTCCTCCTTATGATTACACATTGCTTCCTCCCTCAGCCCATCGCAGAAATAAAAACCACCACCAAATGCAAATTCAAATCCAACTTTATAAATTAACACATGAAATTATGCAAACAAAATGAGACTATTCACCCTTGTGCATTCGCTTAGTGCCTGTCCTTCGTGTGCTTTTACCTTTCCTGGTGCTCCTACGAGGGGCATTCCCATTGGCTGGAGCATGGGTAGTGGAAGGCTGCTGACCTTCAATTTAGGAGAGTGCAGATGGCCTTGGAGGATGACCTCGAGTAGTTTAGAGCTTCAGATAGCAGCATCATGGCCAGGGCTGCAGCAGACTGGCCTGGCTGGCTGCCAGGCAACAGCAAGGGCACTGGCAGAGCGGCAAGGGTGGGAAAAGGAATGCTGTCATCCTGAGAGTGCACTGGTTTGGTGCCCTGCTGTCTTCCATGGTGCCACTGCCACTCTCCCGAGGCGGAACCTCAGCAATCCTGGTGATCTGCTGGAGAACAAATTGCTGGGCTACTGTGATGCCCTGGAAGTCCCTTTCAACAGTGGTACCCAGAGCCACCATAGCAGCAGTCTGAGCTTGTAGGGCAGCAATCTGAGCTTCCAAGGCAGCAGTCTGAGCTCCAAATGCAGCAGTCAGACCTACGATGGCAGATGTTTGTGCTGTAATGGAAGCTGTGACATCGGTCATGATGGGTTCCACAGGTGTGCTGATGGAGGTGACCACCTGTTCCATGTGGGAAAGGATGGGCTCCAAGCTCTGTGGAAAGTCCTGTGCCAAGTTGGAGCTGGACTCCTCCATCCTCCTTGACATTGCATGTAGGATTTCTAGCAGGCTTTCCAATGCACCAAACAATTTGGTGGTGTACACCCATCAGCCTTCTTCGGTTGCCTGGCCCATATAAGTCATCATCTGACTCCTCTGCAGCAGAACTGGTGTGCGACCTCGCCCTCCGGCGAGCTGGCACCTGCAGTATCTGTACACCCCCACCCTGGCTCCTGGGCACTTGTGCTCAGTGTCTCACCACATGTAGATCCCTCCTCTCACCTAGCCTCTAAACTACATGCAGTGTGAGCTGGTTTGGTGCGAGTGTCAGATCGAGTGACGGTATGTCTTCATCATCGCTGTCGTCTTCGTCTGCCTCCTCTGACTGGGCCGGTTCCAGTTCTTGGGTATCGGAAATGATAAAGCGACACGGGTTGAGTTGTGGTGCGGGGAGAGGAGAAAGTAAGACGTGCGTGCTTACACCACCTGCAGCACGTGAGTCAGAAAAGATTGTGGGATGAGGGAGAAGTGGGAAGCGAGAGGGAGGATTGGGTATACAGATACCCTCATCATCGATCCCTCCAGCACCGCCAGTGGCCACGGCCTCAGCAATGGCCCTTCCAATGATGGACAGCACTGTCTCCTCCATGGTGGGGACGTGTAGGTGTGCCTGTCCTCCTCCACTTCTTTCCTGCTGCCTCCTGTTATGCGCCACCTTCTCCTGCAAGAAAGAGGGAAGTGTGTCAGTGAGTGTCCTGAGAGATGTTTGGGTAATGTGACTGTCATGGTCAGACGGTGTGTGTGACCTGTGAGTTGTGGGTGTGCGGCTTGCAACAGTGGTAATGTGTGAGGGTGAGAGGAAGCATCCGATTTGAAGAGCTGAATACTGATTGAAAGAGTTTTTTGGTAGGTGGGTGATGGGGGTACAGTGCGTGGATCAGTGGATGAGGCCATTGGCGCAGTTGGTAGGAGATGCCACTTGACAGTTGAACTCACTCACCTTGACCACTCGTGTCAAATCATTGAACTTCTTCCTGCACTGCATCTATGGTCTTGGCACTATGCTCCTGGCATTGACCTCGTCCGCTACTTCCTCCCACTGCCTCTTGAGCATATGTCTGGAAGGCCTCCTGCCCCCTTGCAGGTATGGGATGCCCCTCCTTCTGTCCACCTCTTGCACCAAAGCCTTGAGTGCATCATCTGAGAACCTTGGTGCACGCTCTCTTGCAGGCGCAGCTATTCCTCCAACTATCATGCCCAGGAATCACTTCTCACACCACTTCCTGCAGCCACAGTGCACCTCCCCTTTAAGAGGTGCAGGCTGCCTTTAAGCAGTGCTAGCCTCTCCCGGTTTTCGGGCCCCCTGCTGATGCGTGCAGCCAATCAACAGCGCCGGTAGCGCTGGCTGCACACAGCAATCATTTAAATCGTCAGACAGCACGAACATTATGTGCTGCCTGCATCGCAACGAGCGTGCGTGGGTTAATCGCGCACCGTCATCCCAGCGCCCGTATTCGGGGGTTGTCTAATATAACTCCCCTAGTTTAGTTTAGGGGTGATCTAATTGAGGTGTTTAAAATGATTTTTAAAAAATTGATCGACACCATCCAAGATAAAGCAGCCCGCTTGATTGGCACCCCATCCACCACCCTAAATATTCACTCCCTTCACCACCGGTGCACTGTGGCTGCAGTGTGCACCATCCACAGGATGCACTGCAGCAACTCGCCAAGGCTTCTTCGACAGCACCTCCCAAACCCGCGACCTCTACCACCTAGAAGGACAAGGGCAGCAGGCGCATGGGAACAACACCACCTGCACGTTCCCCTCCAAGTCACACACCATCCCGACTTGGAAATGTATCGCCGTTCCTTCATCGTCGCTGGGTCAAAATCCTGGAACTCCCTTCCTAACAGCACTGTGGGAGAACCGTCACCACACGGACTGCAGCGGTTCAAGAAGGCGGCTCACCACCACCTTCTCGAGGGCAATTAGGGATGGGCAATAAATGCCGGCCTTGCCAGCGACGCCCACATCCCGTGAACGAATTAAAAAAAAGATACAGAGAAATTATTTCCTCAGCTGGAGGAGTGCAAAACAAGAGGGCGCAATCTTAAAATTGGAGCTAGGCCATTTAGAAGCACTTTTTCACACAAAGGGAAGTGGGAATCTGGAATTCTCTCCCAAGCAGGGCTGTGGATGCTGGGGGACAATTGGAGCTTTCAAGACTAAGGTCAACACGGGATATGGAGTTGAGGTACAGATCAGCTATGGACTAATTGATTGGCGGAACGGGCTCGAGGGGCTGAATGGCCATTCAGCCCCTCGAGCCCGTTCCGCCAATCAATTAGTCCATAGCTGATCTGTACCTCTACAGCATAGGAATCTCAGGCAAGTTAGGTCCTCAGAACAGTATGCACTAAAAACTCCAGTCAAGTGCCACCATTCTGGCTACAAGGGTACATTTGTACTGCAGTAAATGCTGGATCTGTACAGAGTGCACAGAGGGAATAGCAGTGCTAAATCTAATTCTCGTCACGCTACTGCCCGTTCCCACTGAAAGGCAGGGCAGTAGCGTGACGAGAATCACCCCCGCTGTATTGGATTTCCATTTCTTTTGCCAGGTAATAAAGCCATCTCTTGGGGGAGGCCTAATTAGCGATGCAGCCATTACACACTCTCTTTTGTGTGCAAATATTCAAGGCAACAATGTTCCTTTTAAAGAGATTTTGTCAGAGCTTCGGAACTGATTTATCTGAGCATATGTTCCTCCCAGTTGGTAAAAGTTAATTTTGTATAAAAATATGCAATTTGAGCCACGAGAATCTCTTTAAAACTATTTCTGGTGGATGCAAGAAAAAGGCTGAATGTCGGAAGTGTAATTTTTCACTTCAACATCTGCCCCTCCCGCCCCCTCTACATTAATTACGCTGTACTGTGATTAATTATCATCAGAGTGACAAGAAGATGACTTCAGGTAGTCAGTGGCAGGAATAGCTATATATGTCATGCTATTGCTATATACTAGATAACAATGACTCAATGGTCCAACTGAGCTAAAATTGCCTATTTTTTACCTTCTGTCTTTTATTTCAGCAGACGCATGTCGAAAGGTAATCCCTAGTTACTGATAGTGATATAACTCTTTGACATTCGACCTTGTGGCATTTTCCGTGTAATGTAAGAAAACCAATGCACATGGGTTGAAAGCCCGAGGATTAATCATCACATCGAATTACCGTCGAATTTACAGCAAAGAAACAGGCCATTCGGCCCAACTGGTTTATGCTGGAATTTAGGAAATTCCCCCAAAGATATCACAAATTTAGAAATGTTACAAGGTACTATGCATTGCTGAATATTATGAATTCAATTTCAGAGTAGATTCTCATCATATCGGATATATAGCAAACGATGCATGTGTTTTAAAGAAACCTTTCAATATACCGTTAGAAAGTTTGGCATTAAAATAATACTGAGTAAATACTTATGCTTTCCTCAGTTTATTCTGATTATCTTTCTGATAATACTATTCAATCATACCTCACATTCCAATTGCTAACTGAGCATCTTTTCACAGGTGCTTAAGGATACCTTCTCCAGACTGGCTACTGCTATCCCTCAAACTTCGCTGTTCCTAGCCTGAGGTGATACAGGACCATTTCTATAGATAAACATGTAAAATTCATCGAAACATATAAAATTCTAACAGGACTAGACAGACCAGATGCAGGGAGGATGTTCCCGATGGCTGGGGAGTCCAGAACCAGGGGTCACAGTCTCAGGATACGGGGTATGCCATTTAGAACTGAGATGAGGAGAAATTTCTTCACTCAGAGGGTGGTGAACCTGTGGAATTCTCTACCACAGAAGGCAGTGGAGGCCAAGTCATTAAATATATTCAAGAAGGAGATTGATATATTTCTTAATGCTAAAGGGATCAAGGTATATGGGGAAAAAGCGAGAACAGGGTACTGAGTTAGACGATCAGCCATGATTATTTTGAATGGCGGAGCAGGCCCGAAGGGCCGAATGGCCTACTCTTGCTCCTATTTTCTATGTTTCTATGTTTCTACAACACTGTGGTTCATTTCATCAATCTTTTGCCCCTCATCCCCAAGCTTCTTTTCCCTTTCTTCCTCCCGTTTAGTGCCCATGTTTTGTCCACTGCCATATAAAGTGCTCTGAGGCACAGGGTCAGCTTTCACATGTACGCTGACGACACCCTGCCCTACCTCTCTACCACCTTTCTCGACCCCTCTGCTGCTTCTGTGCTGTCAGACTGCTTGTCCGACATCTAGGCTTGGGGTTTTTTTTTATTCGTTCATGGGATGTGGGCGTCGCTGGCGAGGCCGGCATTTATTGCCCATCCCTAAGTTAAGTGAGTCTTAATTTCCTCCAGCTTAACATTGGGAAGACCGGAGCCATTGTCTTCGGCCCCTGCCACAAACTCTGCTCCTTCACCACCGATTCCATTCCCCTCCTCAGCTACCCCCTTAGGCTCAACCAGACCTGGGTTTGATATTCAGTCCCGAGCTGAGTTTACAACCCCATGTCCTCTCCATCACAAAGACTGAATACTTCTACCTCCACAACATTGTCCACCCATGCTCCAACCTCAGCCCCTGCATTGCTGAAAGCCTTGTAGATATCTACGTTACCATCAGACTTGACTATGCTAATACTCTCAGTAGGCTTCCCATCCTCCACCCTCCATAAACTCCAGCTAATCCAAAACTACCACATGTATTGAATCCCATTCATCCCTCATCCCTGTTCTCCCTGACCTAAAATGGCTCCCTGCTCCCCCATGCTTCAAATTCAAAATCCGTATCCTTGATTTCCACGGCTTCACCCCACCCTATCTCCGCAGCCTCCTCCAGCCCTTTTTCTTTCCCCCCCCAGAACACTCTGTTCCTCTGACTGTGGTTTCTTCCGCATCCTCCCTTCCCTTCATTGGTGGCGGAGCCTCCAGCTGCCTGCGTCCTAGTCTCGCCATCCCCAAACCCCTCCGCCTCGCCACCTCTCTCTCCTCCTCTAAAAGCCTCCTCAAAAACAACCAAGCCGTTCATCATTCCTTCTAATCTGTTTCCCTGGCTCAGCATCCATTTTTAAAATATGCCCATCTGTGAAGCGCCTTGGAACATTCTTTACGTTAAAGGTGCTATACAAATGAAGTTGTAGTAGTCGTAGTAATCATCTCCTATGTACCCTATTTCTGCAGTCACAGTCCAAGCTAATAGCTGGCTTCCATCTACATTATCCATACTGCTCAGCATTTTAAATGCACAGATTATTGAATAAATTCACTGATGCTATGCTCCTGTCCAGGAGCCACATTTGAAGGGAGTGGAGGTGGGAGATATGGTTACAACACTGTAACCTCAAACCTTCGATCCACACTCTATTCAAACGCAACTCTCCGCTGAGAGTGCGAGCTTCATGAATTTACCTGCGTCTGCTGTCAATCTTCTCTTCTCCAACTTACTTTCTCTTCACAACATAGGCTCTGAAATAATGTTGTGGGGTATTAGAGTTTAACATGTTCCAATGAAATTCTCTGCTATTTTAGTGCTGCCAATGACCTGTTTAAAATAAACGGGTTAACACCTCTGCTAAGATAGTGGAGAGAGGATTTTCAGACAAATACATTAAGCATTCGCACACTATGATTCTATGGCATAACTTCAGGCCCACAGAGTTCAAGTCTCTGAGTCATACATACCACTCTTCTCTGAATCTACTACATTGCATCAATGTTCTTTTGAGGGTACGGTGCCCAGAATTGCACACCTTTTTACAAATGGGGCCATTAGTGTCAGCTTGGCTCAGCTGGTAGCACTCTTGCCTCTGAGTTCGGGTGTCATGAGTTCAATCCCCACTCTAGAGGCTTGAGCCCATAATCTAGACTGACACAACAGTGCAGTACTGAGGGAGTGCTGCACTGTCAGATGAGATGTTAAACCAAAGCCTCGTCTGCCCTCTCAGGTGGATGTAAAAGATCCCATGGCACTATTCGAAGAAGAGCAAGAGAGTTGTCCTGGTCAATATTTATCCCTCGACCAGCACCAACAAAACTGATTATCTGGTCATTTCTTTTCATTGCAGTTTGCAGAACCTTACTGTGCGTAAATTGGCTGCTGTGTGTCCCTAAAACACAACAGGGGCTACACAGACAAATAATTCATCGGCTGTGAAGCACTTTAGGATGAAAACAGAGTGGGATGTCCTGAGGCCGTAGAAGAACTCACTGCCTGAAAGAGTGGTAGAGGCAGAAACCCTCAACTCATTTAAAAAGTACCTGGACGTGCACCTGAGGTGCCGTAACTTACAAGGCTACGGACCAAGTGTTGGAAAGTGGGATTAGGCTGGGTGGCTCATTTTCGGCCGGCATGGACACGATGGGCCGAATGGCCTCCTTCTGTGCCGTAAGTTTTCTCTGATACTATGAAGTTTGTTCATTTCTTTCTTCTTTCTTAAGTTGTACAGAGTTAAAGAAATCTAATTGGATTTATAGTGAGAAACATATTCTGAATTTTCACAGGCACAGAAGAATATTTGTGGCCTTGTGTCTCAATGCTGCCATTATTTTTTTTTGTAAATAGAATTACAAATTATTTTTTTAAAAAACATTTGAATGAAGAAAAACATGAAGATTGCCCAATTTGGTTCCCTTTGAGGGGGGTGGGGGTTGAATTGGGTCCGAACTTGCTCTTATATACAGTAAAATACTGTCCAGAACAATATTATAATACATACAGTGATTAGATTGTGGAACTGGGTCCTGAATTAATGTCACTTACTGGAGATGACAAGAACTGAGGCTCTATGTGAACAGTTGTCATGGAGTTTAGTGACAATATCTCTGGTGGGTGAGGTCGGTCCCAAAGATGTAGAGAAGGAGGTGTGTGTAATGGTGCAACACCCTGATAGTGAACACTGTCTCAGGACTAAACACACCTGGCAGGAAGTAAGGAAAAATATGACATAACTAAGAAGGAAGAGGATCAAGGGAAGGCCCACTAAAAGACCCACTGTGTCCATCACTGCACTCATCAAAGCTTACAGTGCACTGAAAAAAGAATTACTTAGCTGGACTTGTGCCAATCTCTGCCACAATTACACACCCTGCAGCTGTATTTAGAAAGTTTTGGAGATTTATATTGCTGAATTGGATCATTACCTGCTTCAGAAGTGTTAAAAGGTTTATTACTGCAGGTATGTCATTACTACTTCATATATTTTCATTACCGTTAACAAGATTGCAATCCCAGGAATCACAAGTTTCAATAGCCTACGTCCAGGCAATTCATTTACGGTTTCCAGTCCCTGATCTATGATCAAAGCAGGCTTTTCTCATAGAAATTGAAATTTTGGATCCAGAGTGGTGCTAAAGCTAACGTTTTAACTTGATTCAAACGGCATAAAAACAAACTACTTCATGGTACGGGAGAGTAGTGGTTACGTTACTGAACTAGTAATCCCTAGGCCTGGACTAAAAATGCAGAGAATGTGAGTTCACATCCTAACACTTCCTGTTCCTGTACTGCCACCACCTCCTGCTATTCCTCACCCATTCTCTGTTTACTGCCTGGTGCACCCTCCTGTAACCCACTAATCAAGACCTCTGCGGTGGATATACCCATGTTGGTGTTTGGAGTGGAAGGAGTGAGTGATGCAGAGTGTGAACTGCTCTTCTTAGTCCCTGGAGTAACTTCCTTTATCACATAGATAGAAAGTGAAGAAGAGCATATGTTACAATATTGGCTGCTTGATAACCCTTCAGACATTCCTTACATGAGAACAGACCATGTCACGTGGCATTGGGCATTGAGTGCATAAGTAGATGAGAAGAAAGAATATGAGAAAGGTGATATTTACTGTGAGTTGAGAGAGTTCTCCGTCTTCACCCATTTCCATTCTCTTTATACCCTCTTCCCAATGATCTCCAAGATGGCATTTCCAAATGCACTCCAGGGCTTGATGTTTCATGGGCTTGCTCCAGCCTGCATCTGCTCCCTCCTATTATGCAATGTTGTGTTGTGCAAGCAGAGATGAGAGGTTAGAAGTGTTAGGAGCACATATGGTGAGACCAAAGTGGCTATCCTGCAGCCCATTGTGATTAGATGTAGATTAAACATGCAGCAAGATTCAGCTTGAAGGATTTTTGGGGTGGAGCCTTTTAAGGATGTGGGTAGTGGGAGAGATATAGATATAAGTTGCTGCTGCAAACTGTGCCATGCTTTAGGACAGCAATGCTTGGTAAGGTTTCAATGGACTGTAAGATGGTGAGAGGGGAAGGAAACACTTTGTGACATGCAGACTTTGCCCAGCTAATTAGCATAAGGTATTGGCAGGCACTCAGCTGATCTAGTGAGGTATCTGAACTACACCACTGTGATCTCACGAACATCGCGGACAATTCTCCATAACACTTTACCCACATGAGCAATTTTCCAAGATGCCACTTGGCATGACTACGTCATTAGCAAAAGCCAACAACATTTCTACATGTCAATACACTTTTAGCACAGGCACTGCTTTTAATGCCCGAAATAATTTCCCCCCAAACAGGAACACATTAATCTTTAAGCTACAATTCAAATGTCCTTCCACATCCCCAATACTGCTGCCCTGACATTACATTCAACAATTGTCCATATTCACTTCATCAATTTCTTTCATTAATGAATCAAGTACTCACTCAATCCCTTTCCCTCCAGTGTGAATCTGCTCCTTACATATGAATATACAAAAACGGTGGACAGGAAAAGACCCGCTGGTCCATCTAGTCTGTCCTATATCATTGTGATGCACCACAATACAGATATCCTCACCCACCTAGTGCCAAATAATCTCATGGGAGAGGTGAAACACCAGATAAAAAATCTGGTAAATTCTTCCAGCATATAGGTATCCTGTAATATTAATTAAGGTCTATGAGATCTCCTGGACTAGTTTCAATCGCCTAAAGGGGTTACTTTTATGTGTTCAAAACTAGTCCAGGATCGAACGAGTTCAAAACTAGTCCAGGAGATCACGTATACACCAGTTAATATTACAGGTGATCTCCGCCCCAGCCGGAAATAGGTCCAGCTCCCTCTTAAAGGAATGCAGTGAATCAGTGTTCACTGCGCAAGCTGGTTCACTATCCATGCACGGTGGACTCTCGGTGGGATTCCTGCCACCAAGTGAAAGAGGCATTTACATGTAGCGACTGAGAAGTGACGGCCATCGGCTGACCCGGGGGATGGGGGATGGAAATTTGATATTGAGTTCAGGAGGTATCAGTAGACCTCACCGTCTTGTTTTACCACGGTTTTTGTCGCTATCTCGCCCAATTACAGAAATTTGAGCCCACAACCTCTATGTAGACCGATGTGCAAAGTGGATTTTCAAAGTCCAGAAAAAATTGGCTTGAAGTACCCATGATGCAGGCTTGCTTGTGTCGGGAGCTTAGTGCAAACTTGCTTGTGACAGTAACTCAGTGCAAACTTGTTTGTGCTAATTACTCAGTGCAAACTTGCTTGTGCTGCGGGCTTGGTGCAAACTTGCTTGTGACAGTAACTCAGTGCAAACTTGCTTGTGCTGGGAGCTCGGTGCAAACTTGTGTGTGCCGAGAGCTCGGTGCAAACTTGCTTGTGACAGTAGCTCGGTGCAAACTTGCTTGTGACAGTAGCTCGGTGCAAACTTGCTTGTGACAGTAGCTCGGTGCAAACTTGCTCGTGATAGTAGCTCGGTGCAAACTTGCTTATGACAGTAGCCTCGGTGCAAACATGCTTGTGCCAGGAGCTCAGTGCAAACTTGCTTGTGATAGTAGCTCGGTGCAAACTTGCTTGTGCCAGGAGCTCAGTGCAAACGTGCTCGTGACGGTAGCTCGGTGCAAACTTGCTTGTGCCGGGAGCTCAGTACAAACTTGCTTGTGACAGTAGCTCAGTGTGGGCAGCTCCAAATTTTCAGATGCAAGATCCTCCCTCTAATTTGAACAGTTTATAAAGGTTTGCCCAGAGATCTTGGAGGTAGTACATTTGATCAGTGCATGGAAAATCTGCTGATGCAGCAGCTCCTAAGGCGCTGCAGTTCACCATTAAAGGGCAAGTTGTGGCGGTGGCTGAAATGTGGACTAATTGTTCGTAATGGAGACGTGGGCAGCACTGGCACTTTTGGTGTTAAAGGCCCAGCTGCAGGAAGTGCACTAAAGGAGGGTTGTCCCACTAATGGCTGAAGGCCACCCTCCATTAAGAGCACAGTTATCAACTGCATGGGGGAGGTCACTGACTGAATCAATACAGTCACCCAAGTCTCTCCTACTTGTCTCTAAATGAGGAACAATTTTTCTGGTATCAGAAGGAAGGTGATGGTAACTGCACTCAATTTTATTCACATTTCTCCGCCCACTGCCACTTGCATGTGTCCCACCGCCATCTTAGCCCCCTGTACTCACCATTCCCGGCGGGCGGGAGGGGGTGATTTAAAATCAATCCCCATATGTCTTCACTGTTGCTTTGGACCCCATTATGGTGATCTCCAGTCATGAACAATATTGCATAATCCCCATTGATTTCTGCGTCTCCAGGTCTCAAAGGCCTGCACTAAATGTGCTTTAATCCTTGACCTTTTGCTGTTAGGTAGGAAATAGCACTGGTTTACTGAGCAGCAGAAATCACAGACTAAACCGCAGCAGCAATGCCCTTTCAAACTTCATATTAATTTGTGTTTTTGCTTTGTTTCTGGTAGAAGAGTAATTACGAAGCCCTTTAAAGAGCCCATTGAATGCACATCATAATTTCTAGAACTGATTCTTAGAAGGGTACGCATGATGATGGCAGTGACACACCCAACTGTAAGAGGATCTGAAATTTAACAATGCACCAGTATAAAAGCTCACAGTGATTCCTTTTAATCTTGTCGCGTTTTATTTTTTGCGGCTCCCTGCCCGAATAATTAATTCCACTTTAGTACCTGCTTGGTAAATGCTTCCGTTAAAAAGATAGAAGCAGAGCTTTAAATCAGTTCCTACCAGTATTAGAGCTTGTGACAGGCCGATGAGGCAAAGGCAGTTTTCATCTGTGGGGTTGCCAACCCTCCAGGATTGGCCTGGAGTCTTCAGGAATTGTAGGTTAATCTCCAGGAAACTGCTGCGAGCAACACAGCAGAAAAATAATGGCACGTTTATCTCATTTTCTTTGAACACTTCTGTTTATTAGTTATAAAAATATTGGAGATGGAGAAAAATAGCTGTTTGACTGACAGTCAAGAATCATCCAATTGGCTAATGAAGTGTCTTCTCGCTTTCCAATTGGCATGGGAAGGCGGGACACCGTGAGGATCGATGTGTCGGATGACCAATGGCAGCAGCGCGGGGGTGGGGCAGTCGGAGGCCGGAGGTCATGTGATAAAGCTTCCAGGAATACGTCCAAATAGAATTGACAACCCTATTCTTCTGCCACATTTATAATTTTCAAATAATTAAAATTAATGCTATAATATCAAATAAATTGATATAATAAATTTATATTTAAGAAACTTATCAAGTAATTATGTTTAAAAGTTAATAAAATAAAGAGTGAATTTTTAATCTTTCACTTTTAGTTCACCACATTTGCAGCCTCAATTAAAGAAGGTTACATGGGTATTAAAGCTGGAAGAGGAAGTGAAAACTCTCCAAATTACCTGTGGAGGGCATAAGCAGATTAAGGGAAGCAATGTTTCCAAATTTACATTGTGAGTGTGTTCCTATTATTGTTTAAGAGCACTTACTGTGACACTAGTGAGGCCTACGAACAGAGAAGCCATATTTGAAATTATGTTTAATTCTAATTATTATTTTGTGCGACCCAGTTCCTCCTCTCGGATCCAAGAGTAAACAAGGTTTGTACACATCACATGTCGGATAAACTATAGAAGGGTGCCTGGCTATGAAGGTGAGTGATTATGACACTGGCTTAGAACAGCTTAAGTAATTATCAATTTTGACAGCATTAATCAGTGTCAAGACACAATGCAAGTCGTCCATGATCTTTTTAATATTGTGGGCCTTGAAGATTTCAAAGCACACAGTGGTCATACAAGTAGAAGTCTCTATGCGAGGATCGAATTGTTTAAATGATTGTGATGCCATGTCTTCAATTAAAGCAAAACTTCACATATTGTAAAGCTTGCCTCTGCCTCTCCAGAGTAGCACATGAGGAAATACTAACACTGCTTTTACGCCAGTGCTGTTTTAATTTGGACTCGAGGAGACCAGTATCTGTAAACCAGCTCCCAGCTTTTACACAACTATCTCTGGGGTGCCCTTAGACTGACAGCAGACTCACACAAATAAATAATAAAAGCAAACTCTACAAAGTCTGAAGGGAGGAAGGTGAAGGGACCACCGAGAAGAATGCAGGAATGTCCCCCCAGAAAACAGAGAGCAAACGGGAATCAGTGGAGGACAGAGAGGGGACTAGAAAAGAGCATTGCTGTTGAAACCAAATGGAACAGTCAGAAATTCTTCCAGTGTTATACCAGCAAGATGGTTATCAAAGAAGAATTGAGATCCCTTAAGGATTCAAGTGGAATTGAAACAGGGGATGAACGAAATATAGTTATAACATAATAAATGGTTATTTCCTGGAAGGATTTTCTAAAGAAGACATTGGTAGCATTTTTTTTTATTCGTTCATGGGATGTGGGCGCGCTGGCAAGGCCAGCATTTATTGCCCATCCCTAATTGCCCTTGAGAAGGTGGTGATGAGCCGCCTTCTTGAACCGCTGCAGTCCGTGTGGTGAAGGTTCTCCCACAGTGCTGTTAGGTAGGGAGTTCCAGGATTTTGACCCAGTGACGATGAAGGAACGGCGATATATTTCCAAGTTGGGATGGTGTGTGACTTGGAGGGGAACATGCAGGTGGTGTTATTCCCATGTGCCTGCTGCCCTTGTTCTTCTAGGTGGTAGAGGTCATGGGTTTGGGAGGTGCTATCGAAGAAGCCTTGGCGAATTGCTGCAGTGCATCCTGTGGATGGTACACACTGCAGCCACAGTGCACCGGTGGTGAAGGGAGTGAATGTTTAGGGTGGTGAATGGGGTGCCAATCAAGCGGGCTGCTTTGTCCTGGATGACGTCGAGCTTCTTGAGTGTTGTTGAAGCTGCACTCATCCAAGCAAGTGGAGAGTATTCCATCACACTCCTAACTTGTGCCTTGTAGATGGTGGAAAGGCTTTGAGAGTCAGGAGGTGAGTCACTCGTCGCAGAATACCCAGTCTCTGACCTGCTCTTGTAGCCACAGTATTTATGTGGCTGGTCCAGTTAAGTTTCTGGTCAATGGAGACCCCCAGGATGTTGATAGTGGGGGATTCGGCGATGGTAATGCAGTTGAACGTCAAGGGGAGGTGGTTAGACTCTCTCTTGTTGGAGATGGTCATTACCTGGCACTTATCTGGCGCTAATGTTACTTGCCACTTATGAGCCCAAGCCTGGATGTTGTCCAGGTCTTGCTGCATGCGGGCACGGACTGCTTCCTTATCTGAGGGCATGCTGGCCATCATATGAATTTCTACAGCTAAACATAATGAGACAGGTTTTCGTGTCCGCTATGCCCAGATTTCAAGCACAGGTGGGGAACAACAGACCACAATATCTGGTACAAATCAGTTCTGCTGGGTTATCATGGAATTTCAGCCAGACTGCATTTTCCCTGAGGGGAGAGGGGGAGGGGCGGCGGTAGTCTGGAGCAGTCATCGGAAACTTCCATCTGAAAGAGGTGGGAGCTTCACTGATGTATGCAGGATGGAGTGGGGAAGGGTGCTGCCCACGGGTTTACTAGACTCCAGGTCCCCAGCATGTCCAGGAGACTTGGTGGGAAGGAGGCCTGGGGTGGATTTCAGGTGGGAGGGCCTTACCTGGGTGGGACTTCTGATGGGAGGCCCACGGGTTTTGAAGCTAAGTGTGTCTTAGGCCTTTTCTGGGCCCTTCTTGAAACTTTATTTTATTTTGTTTTTCAGCTGAGCTTGAGTTTTGTGACCATGGCACTTTCCCCCTCAGCCTGTATCTCTAATTTTACCCACCGTTGGCCCTATTCCTGCCACTGCTTTCCCTCCCAGACTTTCTCACTCTACCTCTAGGTAACTGTTCTCCTTGTTCCGTGGATGCTTCACCAGGTATTAAGCTGTGCCTGACCATCTCCTCCCCTGGCTCATTAAATTTATGAGCAGAACGTTCAAGACCATAAAACTGATTTGTACCAGATTTAGTGGTCTGGTGTTCCCTGCCTGTGCTTGAAATCAGGTAATAGCCGACATGAAAACCTGTCCCATTATGTTTAGCTGTGGAAACTCCTATAATGGCTGGCATGCTACCCATGTCTTCTTTAGAAAATCCTTCTCGCAAAATAATGACCAACAGTGATTTACGGGGAAATCAAATGCCTCAACATTGGACTACCCTCCTTATTTATCTTTCATGACAACAGAAAACGCTGGGAATACACCGCAGGCCATCAGCATCTGACAAGAGACTGGTTACTGTTTCAGGCTAAGACACTTTATCTGGTCAAATGAAGTGATAAGACCCTGCAGTGTCAGCGTGAAGACTCTTATTTTCAATCGGTATATGTTTGGCTTAAGTTGGGAATTTCCAACATGTGGACCGTGGAATCCGGCCCAGGGCTCCTTTCATGTTTCATGCACTTGTTCTCACATTAAATATACACGTCTAACTTTATTCTCATTGGGAGCTGAAACGAACTGTTATTGAAGCTGGCTTAGCGTGCTTAAATTATGAGTGGAAGCGGGCACTGGAAGAACAGCTCAGCTGAAGCACTTTAAGCTTCCCAGCCGAAAGGACTGGTGGATTTAAACCAAAGGGCAGTCTTTTCCAACCAAGTAATCCTCCAGCCTAAGAAGTTTAAAGAGTTTAGCTTCTCTGTATTCAAGCTTTGGGGGCGAGGGATGGGAGTGAAAACGAGAAGGTGAAGGTTTGGAGTGAGAATGTGGGGACAAGGGGACCAAGGATGGGAGTGAAGAAAGGGAAGGATGGGAGTGAGGAGGGGGAGAACAATGGGAGTGAGGACGGGGGAGAAGGATGGGAGTGAGGATGGGGAGAATGATGGGAGTGAGGATGGGGGAGAAGGATAGGAGTGAGGATGGGGGAGAAGGATGGGAGTGAGGAGGGGGAAGGATGGGAGTGAGAAGGGGGAGAAGGATGGGATTGAGGAGGGGGGAGAAGGATGGGAGTGAGGATGGGGGAGAAGGATGGGAGTGAGGAGGGGGGAGAAGGATGGGAATGAGGATGGAGAGAAGGATGGGAGTGAGGAGGGGGGAGAAGGATGGGAGTGAGAATGGGGGAGAAGGATGGAGAGAAGGATGGGAGTGAGGATGGGGAGAATGATGGGAGTGAGGATGGGGGAGAAGGATCGGAGTGAGGATGGGGGAGAAGGATGGGAGTGAGGATGGGGGAGAAGGATGGAGAGAAGGATGGGAGTGAGGATGGGGAGAATGATGGGAGTGAGGATGGGGGAGAAGGATCGGAGTGAGGATGGGGGAGAAGGATGGGAGTGAGGATGGGGGAGAAGGATGGGAGTGAGGAGGGGGAGAAGGATGGGAGTGAGGATGGGGGAGAAGGATGGGAGTGAGGATGGAGAGAAGGATGGGAGTGAGGATGGGGGAGAAGGATGGGAGTGAGGAGGGGGGAGAAGGATGGGAGTGAGGATGGGGAGAAGAATGGGAGTGAGGATGGGGGAGAAGGATGGGAGTGAGGATGGGGGAGAAGGATGGGTGTCCCACACTCCTTACCTTTCCTCTCCCACGTGACCATCAAATCGTCCTTATGATTACACATTGCTTCCTCCCTCAGCTCATCGCAGAAATAAAAACCACCACCAAATGCAAATTCATAACCACATTTATAGATTTACACATCAAATGATTCAAACAAACTGATACTATTCCCCCTTGTGCATTCCCTTAGTGCCTGTCCTTCGTGTACCTTTTCCTTTCCTAGTGCTCCTACGAGGGGCATCCCCAATGGCTGAAGCATGGGTGGTGGTAGGCTGCTGACCTTCAATTGAGCAGCGTTCAGATGGCCTTGGAGGACGACCTCGAGCAGCTCTGAGCCGGGAGGGCCCGGCTTCAGACTGCATCATCTCGGCCTGGGCTGCAGCAGTCTGGCCTGGCTGGCTGACAGGCAACAGCGAGGGCACTGGCTGAGTGGCAGGGGTGGGAGCAGGAATACTGTCATCCCGAGAGTGGACAGCAAGTTCGTTTTCCATGGCGCCACTGCCACTCACACAGGGTGGCGCTGGAGAACAGATTGCTGGACTGCTGTGATGCCCTGGAAGCCCCGTTCCACAGTGGAACCCAGAGCCACTGTAGCAGCTGTCTGAGCTTCCAAAGCAGCAGTCAGACCCTGGCTGGCAGATGTTTGTGCTGCAGTGGAAGCTGTGACATCAGTCATCAGACATTGTATCATGGTGGGTTCCACAGGTATGCTGAAGGAGGTGACCACCCATTCCATTGGGGTCCAAGCTCTGCGCAAAGCCCTGTGCCAAGTTGGAGCTGGACTCCTCCTCAAACTAGTGTGAGGACCTCGCCCTCCGGCGAGCCGGCACCTGCGGTAACCGTTTCCCCTGCCCTGACTCCTGCGTTCTTGTGCCCAGTGTCTCAGCATGTGCCAATCCATCCTCTCTCCTAGTCTCTAAACTAAGCGCAGTATCAGTATCTGAGCTGGTGGCTGTGAGTGTAAGATTGAGTTACGGTGTGTCTTCATCATCACTGTCCTCTGCCTCTGCCTCCTCTGACTGTGCAGGTTCCAGTTCTTGGGCATCTTAAATATCAAACGGACACGGGTTGAGTTGTGGTGCGGGGAGAGGAGAAAGTAAGACGTGCGTGCTCACGCCACCTGCAGCACATGAGTCAGAAAAGATTGTGGGATGACGGAGGCATGGAAAGCAAGAAGGAGGATTAGGTATGCAGAGACCCTCATCATCAATACCTGTGATCCCCCATTGGGAATATAAATAAAGTGATCGTGCCATCAGAAACAGAGGCTGCCATATTTTCCGTCTCCTGCTCTGGGCGGTTCAGTCCATCTGTACAAACCAGCAAATGTGAACCGCTTTGCTGGCTTCTCTACTTTCCCCAGCGTACACTTGGTTATTCTCCTCTTGTTGCAACTGCTGTGGAATTCGTCTGGAGATACAAAAGGAGCAGTTTCTACAGCACTAATACCTTAAGGCACCATTCTAGGTCGGTGTCTTAAAACGTCTGAGATGTATAAATATCGGCTCGGGCCACTCTCCCTTTTTTCCCTCCCTAGCTGGCAATAGGTGTCTTGCCACAGCGACATGCCTCAGATCAGAAATTCAGGATGTGGGGGAACAATGGGCACAGGCCCACATGCTACTTCTTTGTGGTGCCAAGAGTTGGTATCCTTTGCTCCATCGTGCCACGTGTTGGTATCGTATTGGTCCATAGTGCCATGTATTGGTATCCTATGCTCCATGGTGCCACGTGTTGGTATCGTATTGGTCCATAGTGCCATGTATTGGTATCCTATGCTCCATGGTGCCACGTGTTGGTATCGTATTGGTCCATAGTGCCATGTATTGGTATCCTATGCTCCATGGCGCCATGTGTTTGTATCCTATTGGTCTGTAGTGCCATGTATTGGCGCCATATGATGGCAGCAAATGCTTCATTGTGCTGTATTTTGCTATCCTACACTCAATGGTACTGTGCTTTGGTAGTCTATTTCTCCATGGTGCCATGTAGATGGTATTCTACACTCCGTAATGCCTCTGTTTTCGTATTCTATGCTGCATGATACCGTGTGTTGGTATGCTATTGCTCTGTGGTGCCATGTGTTGGTATTCTATGCACCGTGTTGGTATTCTATGCACCGTGTGTTGGTATACTATACACCGTGTGTTGGTATCCTATACACCGTGTGTTGGTATTCTATGCACCGTGTGTTGGTATTCTATGCACCGTGTTGGTATTCTATGCACCGTGTTGGTATCCCATGCACCGTGTTGGTATTCTATGCACCGTGGTGCCGTGTGTTGGTGCCGTGTGTTGGTATTCTACACACTGTGTGTTGGTATCCCATGCACCGTGATGTCGTGTGTTGGTGCCATGTGTTGGTATTCTACACACTGTGTGTTGGTATCCCATGCACCATGTGTTGTTATCCTATGCACCATGGTGCTGTGTGTTGGTATCCTATGCACCATGGTGCTGTGTGTTGGTATCCTATACACTGTGTGTTGGTATCCTATACACTGTGTGTTGGTATCCTATACACTGTATGTTGGTATCCTATACACTGTGTGTTGGTATCCTATACACCGTGTGTTGGTATCCTATACACCGTGTGTTGGTATCCTATACACCGTGTGTTGGTATCCTATACACCGTGTGTTGGTATTCTATACACCGTGTGTTGGTATCCTATACACTGTGTGTTGGTATCCTATACACCGTGTGTTGGTATCCCATACACTGAGTGTTGGTATCCTATACACCGTGTGTTGGTATTCTATGCACTGTGTGTTGGTATTCTATGCACTGTGTGTTGGTATTCTATGCACTGTGTGTTGGTATTCTATACACCGTGTGTTGGTATCCTATGCACCGTGTGTTGGTATCCTATACACTGTGTGTTGGTATCCTATACACCGTGTGTTGGTATTCTATACACCGTGTGTTGGTATCCTATACACCGTGTGTTGGTATCCTATACACCGTGTGTTGGTATCCTATACACCGTGTGTTGGTATTCTATGCACCGTGTGTTGGTATCCTATACACTGTGTGTTGGTATTCTATGCACTGTGTGTTGGTATTCTATGCACCGTGTGTTGGTATCCTATACACCGTGTGTTGGTATTCTATACACCGTGTGTTGGTATTCTATACACCGTGTGTTGGTATTCTATACACTGTGTGTTGGTATTCTATACACCGTGTGTTGGTATTCTATACACCGTGTGTTGGTATCCTATACACCGTGTGTTGGTATTCTATGCACTGTGTGTTGGTATTATATACACCGTGTGTTGGTATTCTATACACCGTGTGTTGGTATCCTATACACCGTGTGTTGGTATTCTATGCACCGTGTGTTGGTATCCTATGCACCGTGTGTTGGTATTCTATGCACTGTGTGTTGGTATCCTATACACCGTGTGTTGGTATCCTATACACCGTGTGTTGGTATTCTATACACCGTGTGTTGGTATCCTATACACCGTGTGTTGGTATTCTATACACCGTGTGTTGGTATCCTATGCACCGTGTGTTGGTATCCTATGCACCGTGTGTTGGTATTCTATACACCGTGTGTTGGTATCCTATACACCGTGTGTTGGTATCCTATACACCGTGTGTTGGTATCCTATACACCGTGTGTTGGTATTCTATACACCGTGTGTTGGTATCCTATACACTGTGTGTTGGTATCCTATACAATGCACTGTGTGTTGGTATTCTATACACCGTGTGTTGGTATCCTATACACCGTGTGTTGGTATTCTATGCACCGTGTGTTGGTATTCTATACACCGTGTGTTGGTATCCTATGCACCGTGTGTTGGTATTCTATGCACTGTGTGTTGGTATCCTACACACCGTGTGATGGTATTCTATACACCGTGTGTTGGTATTCTATGCACTGTGTGTTGGTATCCTATGCACCGTGTGTTGGTATTCTATACACTGTGTGTTGGTATCCTATACACCGTGTGTTGGTATCCTATGCACCGTGTGTTGGTATTCTATACACCGTGTGTTGTTATTCTATACACCGTGTGTTGGTATTCTATACACCGTGTGTTGGTATTCTATACACCGTGTGTTGGTATTCTATACACTGTGTGTTGGTATGCTATACACTGTGTGTTGGTATCCTATACACCGTGTGTTGGTATTCTATACACCGTGTGTTGGTATTCTATACACCGTGTGTTGGTATTCTATACACCGTGTGTTGGTATCCTATGCACCGTGTGTTGGTATTCTATACACCGTGTGTTGGTATTCTATACACCGTGTGTTGGTATTCTATACACTGTGTGTTGGTATGCTATACACTGTGTGTTGGTATCCTATACACCGTGTGTTGGTATTCTATACACTGTGTGTTGGTATTCTATACACCGTGTGTTGGTATCCTATGCACCGTGTGTTGGTATTCTATACACTGTGTGTTGGTATCCTATACACCGTGTGTTGGTATCCTATACACCGTGTGTTGGTATCCTATACACCGTGTGTTGGTATTCTATACACCGTGTGTTGGTATTCTATACACCGTGTGTTGGTATCCTATACACCGTGTGTTGGTATCCTATGCACCGTGTGTTGGTATTCTATACACCGTGTGTTGGTATCCTATGCACCGTGTGTTGGTATCCTATACACCGTGTGTTGGTATTCTATGCACCGTGTGTTGGTATTCTATACACCGTGTGTTGGTATCCTATGCACCGTGTGTTGGTATTCTATACACCGTGTGTTGGTATTCTATACACCGTGTGTTGGTATTCTATACACCGTGTGTTGGTATCCTATACACCGTGTGTTGGTATTCTATACACTGTGTGTTGGTATTCTATACACTGTGTGTTGGTATTCTATACACCGTGTGTTGGTATTCTATACACCGTGTGTTGGTATTCTATACACTGTGTGTTGGTATCCTATACACCGTGTGTTGGTATTCTATACACCGTGTGTTGGTATCCTATGCACTGTGTGTTGGTATTCTATACACTGTGTGTTGGTATTCTATACACCGTGTGTTGGTATCCTATGCACCGTGTGTTGGTATTCTATACACCGTGTGTTGGTATTCTATACACCGTGTGTTGGTATCCTATGCACCGTGTGTTGGTATCCTATGCACCGTGTGTTGGTATTCTATACACCGTGTGTTGGTATCCTATACACTGTGTGTTGGTATCCTATGCACCGTGTGTTGGTATTCTATGCACCGTGTGTTGGTATCCTATGCACCGTGTGTTGGTATCCTATACACCGTGTGTTGGTATCCTATACACCGTGTGTTGGTATCCTATACACCGTGTGTTGGTATTCTATACACCGTGTGTTGGTATCCTATACACCGTGTGTTGGTATCCTATGCACCGTGTGTTGGTATCCTATACACCGTGTGTTGGTATCCTATACACCGTGTGTTGGTATTCTATACACCGTGTGTTGGTATCCTATACACCGTGTGTTGGTATCCTATACACCGTGTGTTGGTAACCTATACACTGTGTGTTGGTATCCTATGCACCGTGTGTTGGTATTCTATACACTGTGTGTTGGTATCCTATACACTGTGTGTTGGTATTCTATGCACTGTGTGTTGGTATCCTATACACCGTGTGTTGGTATTCTATACACCGTGTGTTGGTATCCTATACACTGTGTGTTGGTATTCTATACACCGTGTGTTGGTATTCTATGCACTGTGTGTTGGTATCCTATACACCGTGTGTTGGTATTCTATGCACCGTGTGTTGGTATCCTATACACTGTGTGTTGGTATTCTATACACCGTGTGTTGGTATCCTATGCACTGTGTGTTGGTATTCTATGCACCGTGTGTTGGTATTCTATGCACTGTGTGTTGGTATTCTATGCACTGTGTGTTGGTATCCTATGCACCGTGTGTTGGTATTCTATACACCGTGTGTTGGTATTCTATACACCGTGTGTTGGTATCCTATGCACTGTGTGTTGGTATTCTATGCACCGTGTGTTGGTATTCTATACACTGTGTGTTGGTATCCTATACACTGTGTGTTGGTATCCTATACACTGTGTGTTGGTATTCTATGCACTGTGTGTTGGTATCCTATACACCCTGTGTTGGTATTCTATACACCGTGTGTTGGTATCCTATACACTGTGTGTTGGTATTCTATACACCTTGTGTTGGTATTCTATGCACCGTGTGTTGGTATTCTATGCACTGTGTGTTGGTATCCTATACACCGTGTGTTGGTATTCTATGCACCGTGTGTTGGTATTCTATACACCGTGTGTTGGTATTCTATACACCGTGTGTTGGTATTCTATGCACTGTGTGTTGGTATCCTATACACCGTGTGTTGGTATTCTATACACCGTGTGTTGGTATCCTATACACCGTGTGTTGGTATTCTATACACCGTGTGTTGGTATCCTATGCACTGTGTGTTGGTATTCTATGCACCGTGTGTTGGTATTCTATACACTGTGTGTTGGTATTCTATGCACTGTGTGTTGGTATTCTATGCACTGTGTGTTGGTATCCTATGCACCGTGTGTTGGTATCCTATACACCGTGTGTTGGTATTCTATACACCGTGTGTTGGTATCCTATGCACCGTGTGTTGGTATCCTATACACCGTGTGTTGGTATCCTATACACCGTGTGTTGGTATTCTATGCACCGTGTGTTGGTATTCTATACACTATGTGTTGGTATCCTATGCACCGTGTGTTGGTATTCTATACACTGTGTGTTGGTATCCTATACACTGTGTGTTGGTATCCTATACACTGTGTGTTGGTATCCTATACACTGTGTGTTGGTATTCTATACACCGTGTATTGGTATTCTATACACTGTGTGTTGGTATCCTATACACTGTGTGTTGGTATCCTATACACTGTGTGTTGGTATTCTGTACACTGTGTGTTGGTATTCTATGCACCGTGTGTTGGTATCCTATACACTGTGTGTTGGTATTCTATACACCGTGTGTTGGTATCCTATACACTGTGTGTTGGTATTCTATACACCGTGTGTTGGTATCCTATACACTGTGTGTTGGTATTCTATACACCGTGTGTTGGTATTCTATACACCGTGTGTTGGTATTCTATGCACCGTGTGTTGGTATTCTATGCACTGTGTGTTGGTATCCTATACACCGTGTGTTGGTATTCTATACACCGTGTGTTGGTATCCTATACACCGTGTGTTGGTATCCTATACACTGTGTGTTGGTATCCTATGCACCGTGTGTTGGTATTCTATACACTGTGTGTTGGTATCCTATACACTGTGTGTTGGTATCCTATACACTGTGTGTTGGTATTCTATACACTGTGTGTTGGTGTCCTATCCACTGTGTGTTGGTATCCTATACACTGTGTGTTGGTATTCTATACACCGTGTGTTGGTATTCTATGCACTGTGTGTTGGTATCCTATACACCGTGTGTTGGTATTCTATACACCGTGTGTTGGTATCCTATACACCGTGTGTTGGTATCCTATACACCGTGTGTTGGTATTCTATACACCGTGTGTTGGTATCCTATACACCGTGTGTTGGTATTCTATGCACTGTGTGTTGGTATTCTATACACCGTGTGTTGGTATCCTATACACCGTGTGTTGGTATTCTATGCACCGTGTGTTGGTATTCTATACACCGTGTGTTGGTATCCTATGCACCGTGTGTTGGTATTCTATGCACTGTGTGTTGGTATCCTACACACCGTGTGATGGTATTCTATACACCGTGTGTTGGTATTCTATGCACTGTGTGTTGGTATCCTATGCACCGTGTGTTGGTATTCTATACACTGTGTGTTGGTATCCTATACACCGTGTGTTGGTATCCTATGCACCGTGTGTTGGTATTCTATACACCGTGTGTTGGTATTCTATACACCGTGTGTTGGTATTCTATACACTGTGTGTTGGTATGCTATACACTGTGTGTTGGTATCCTATACACCGTGTGTTGGTATTCTATACACCGTGTGTTGGTATTCTATACACCGTGTGTTGGTATTCTATACACCGTGTGTTGGTATCCTATGCACCGTGTGTTGGTATTCTATACACCGTGTGTTGGTATTCTATACACCGTGTGTTGGTATTCTATACACTGTGTGTTGGTATGCTATACACTGTGTGTTGGTATCCTATACACCGTGTGTTGGTATTCTATACACTGTGTGTTGGTATTCTATACACCGTGTGTTGGTATCCTATGCACCGTGTGTTGGTATTCTATACACTCTGTGTTGGTATCCTATACACCGTGTGTTGGTATCCTATACACCGTGTGTTGGTATCCTATACACCGTGTGTTGGTATTCTATACACCGTGTGTTGGTATTCTATACACCGTGTGTTGGTATCCTATACACCGTGTGTTGGTATCCTATGCACCGTGTGTTGGTATTCTATGCACCGTGTGTTGGTATCCTATGCACCGTGTGTTGGTATCCTATACACCGTGTGTTGGTATTCTATGCACCGTGTGTTGGTATTCTATACACCGTGTGTTGGTATCCTATGCACCGTGTGTTGGTATTCTATACACCGTGTGTTGGTATTCTATACACCGTGTGTTGGTATCCTATGCACCGTGTGTTGGTATTCTATACACCGTGTGTTGGTATTCTATACACTGTGTGTTGGTATCCTATACACCGTGTGTTGGTATTCTATACACTGTGTGTTGGTATTCTATACACCGTGTGTTGGTATTCTATACACCGTGTGTTGGTATTCTATACACTGTGTGTTGGTATCCTATACACCGTGTGTTGGTATTCTATACACCGTGTGTTGGTATCCTATGCACTGTGTGTTGGTATTCTATACACTGTGTGTTGGTATTCTATACACCGTGTGTTGGTATCCTATGCACTGTGTGTTGGTATTCTATACACCGTGTGTTGGTATTCTATACACCGTGTGTTGGTATCCTATGCACCGTGTGTTGGTATCCTATGCACCGTGTGTTGGTATTCTATACACCGTGTGTTGGTATTCTATACACCGTGTGTTGGTATCCTATACACCGTGTGTTGGTATCCTATGCACCGTGTGTTGGTATTCTATGCACCGTGTGTTGGTATCCTATGCACCGTGTGTTGGTATCCTATACACCGTGTGTTGGTATCCTATACACCGTGTGTTGGTATCCTATACACCGTGTGTTGGTATTCTATACACCGTGTGTTGGTATCCTATACACCGTGTGTTGGTATCCTATACACCGTGTGTTGGTATCCTATACACCGTGTGTTGGTATCCTATACACCGTGTGTTGGTAACCTATACACTGTGTGTTGGTATCCTATGCACCGTGTGTTGGTATTCTATACACTGTGTGTTGGTATCCTATACACTGTGTGTTGGTATCCTATACACCGTGTGTTGGTATTCTATACACCGTGTGTTGGTATCCTATACACTGTGTGTTGGTATTCTATACACCGTGTGTTGGTATTCTATGCACTGTGTGTTGGTATCCTATACACCGTGTGTTGGTATTCTATGCACCGTGTGTTGGTATCCTATACACTGTGTGTTGGTATTCTATACACCGTGTGTTGGTATCCTATGCACTGTGTGTTGGTATTCTATGCACCGTGTGTTGGTATTCTATGCACTGTGTGTTGGTATTCTATGCACTGTGTGTTGGTATCCTATGCACCGTGTGTTGGTATTCTATACACCGTGTGTTGGTATTCTATACACCGTGTGTTGGTATCCTATGCACTGTGTGTTGGTATTCTATGCACCGTGTGTTGGTATTCTATACACTGTGTGTTGGTATCCTATACACTGTGTGTTGGTATCCTATACACTGTGTGTTGGTATTCTATGCACTGTGTGTTGGTATCCTATACACCCTGTGTTGGTATTCTATACACCGTGTGTTGGTATCCTATACACTGTGTGTTGGTATTCTATACACCTTGTGTTGGTATTCTATGCACCGTGTGTTGGTATTCTATGCACTGTGTGTTGGTATCCTATACACCGTG
The DNA here is from genome assembly GCF_035084215.1 of Heptranchias perlo. Lineage (NCBI taxonomy): Eukaryota > Metazoa > Chordata > Chondrichthyes > Hexanchiformes > Hexanchidae > Heptranchias > Heptranchias perlo. Next base: position 77,431,922 of record NC_090332.1, read on the forward strand.
TGTTGGTATTCTATGCACCGTGTGTTGGTATTCTATACACCGTGTGTTGGTATTCTATACACCGTGTGTTGGTATTCTATGCACTGTGTGTTGGTATCCTATACACCGTGTGTTGGTATTCTATACACCGTGTGTTGGTATCCTATACACCGTGTGTTGGTATTCTATACACCGTGTGTTGGTATCCTATGCACTGTGTGTTGGTATTCTATGCACCGTGTGTTGGTATTCTATACACTGTGTGTTGGTATTCTATGCACTGTGTGTTGGTATTCTATGCACTGTGTGTTGGTATCCTATGCACCGTGTGTTGGTATTCTATACACTGTGTGTTGGTATCCTATACACCGTGTGTTGGTATTCTATACACCGTGTGTTGGTATTCTATACACCGTGTGTTGGTATTGTATACACCGTGTGTTGGTATCCTATACACTGTGTGTTGGTATCCTATGCACCGTGTGTTGGTATCCTATACACCGTGTGTTGGTATCCTATACACCGTGTGTTGGTATTCTATGCACCGTGTGTTGGTATTCTATACACTATGTGTTGGTATCCTATGCACCGTGTGTTGGTATTCTATACACTGTGTGTTGGTATCCTATACACTGTGTGTTGGTATCCTATACACTGTGTGTTGGTATCCTATACACTGTGTGTTGGTATTCTATACACTGTGTGTTGGTATCCTATACACTGTGTGTTGGTATCCTATACACTGTGTGTTGGTATTCTGTACACTGTGTGTTGGTATTCTATGCACCGTGTGTTGGTATCCTATACACTGTGTGTTGGTATTCTATACACTGTGTGTTGGTATTCTATACACCGTGTGTTGGTATTCTATACACCGTGTGTTGGTATTCTATGCACCGTGTGTTGGTATTCTATGCACTGTGTGTTGGTATCCTATACACCGTGTGTTGGTATTCTATACACCGTGTGTTGGTATCCTATACACCGTGTGTTGGTATCCTATACACTGTGTGTTGGTATCCTATGCACCGTGTGTTGGTATTCTATACACTGTGTGTTGGTATCCTATACACTGTGTGTTGGTATCCTATACACTGTGTGTTGGTATCCTATACACTGTGTGTTGGTATTCTATACACTGTGTGTTGGTGTCCTATCCACTGTGTGTTGGTATCCTATACACTGTGTGTTGGTATTCTATACACCGTGTGTTGGTATTCTATGCACTGTGTGTTGGTATCCTATACACCGTGTGTTGGTATTCTATACACCGTGTGTTGGTATTCTATACACCGTGTGTTGGTATCCTATACACTGTGTGTTGGTATTCTATACACCGTGTGTTGGTATTCTATACACCGTGTGTTGGTATTCTATGCACCGTGTGTTGGTATTCTATACACCGTGTGTTGGTATTCTATACACCGTGTGTTGGTATTCTATGCACTGTGTGTTGGTATCCTATACACTGTGTGTTGGTATTCTATACACTGTGTGTTGGTATCCTATGCACTATGGTGCCATGTGTTGGTATCCTATGCACCGTGGTGCCATTCCGTAGTGCTGTGTGTTGGTCATCCAACATCTGGCAATCATAAACACACTTGTCAGTCATATCTGTGGCAAACTTTTTATCTCTGCCATCTTTGTTACTGACTGCTTTGAGCAGCAGCACCAACGTTACGCCATGATGATATTGTCAACATCACAACATCAGAATGATATGTGTAAACAAGCAGTTCTCGGTTGCAAGCTACAAGCTGCTTAAGGATAACAATCCCATCAGCCATATTTATTAACCAAGTGGTGCTAAAATAAAATCAGAAAATGCAGGTAAGACACAACAGATCCAGCAACATCTGAAAAGAGAAAAGATAGTTTAACATTTTGGATAGACATCCTTTGTCAGAACTCTACCCAAAAAGTTGACTTGCTTTTTCTCTTTCCTGATCCTGACTGATCTGCCTAATATGTTTCCAGCATATTTTCATTTCAGATTTTCAACTGTCACTGCTTTTCCTTTTTTATTCCTTTAAATGTAATAGTCTCGTAATGAACTATTCTAGATTGTCTCTGGAGTGAGGTTATCAAAGCCCTTGTGAAAGGTAGAATAAAAGGATGTAAGAATGCTTTTCCTTGTACAAGTGCACTGCATTTTGTTTAGTCTTAATATTTGTTCACAGCATCAGAAGCTCCTTCAGAGATCCAGAATCAGACAGACTTTTGGCGTCAACGAGGTGACAAGGTTTGGACTTCAAAACCGCAGCTTGCTTCTGAACCTCAGTCTCTGAACAAGCTCCAAACATTGCCGGAGACACATCCTATCGTATCAGCACATACTTGCAGTCCCCAGTGAAAACAGCAAAGCAAGCTTAGAAAATAGGCAGCATCGAAAGAACGGGAACAAAACCAAAAATACCACGGATGCTGGAAATCTGAAATAAAAACAGAACATGTTGGAAACATTCAGCAGGTCAGGCGGCATCTGTGGAGAGAGAAACAGAGTTAATGTTTCAGGCCGATGAACCAGTTCTGATGAAACTTTAATCCTGTTTCTCCCTTCACAGATGCAGCCCGACCTGTTGAGTGTTTCCCAGCATTTTTTGCTTTTATTTCTAAAGAACTGGAGTCAAATTCACTTCTACGGAAATCTGACTGAAACAAACATCCTGGGAACGTACTGTGCTTTAGTTTGCCTCTGACTTGTTAATGCTAAATGGGAACCAAGATTTTGAGAACATTTGGTTTTAACCTATTCACCCATCCAGAGAAGAAATGATCAAAGATGACTGGCTACGGAACCAGGAGAAGTAGAGGGAAGAATGGAGGAAATGTGGCTGGGGATTATCAGTTCAATGGTAATATTAACAGGCATGCATAATGTAGTTTGTAGCATTTCATCTAGAAACCCTTTGTTAGAACTCTACCCAAGACATTAACCCGTCTTTTGTCTTTCCACAGTAAGCCCTCCTCTCTAAAATTGGTGGAGAGTAGGGCTTAGTATGGGATAGGATGCAGATGAGTTTTGGATGTGTTGTAGCTTGTGGGGGGGTGGGCGGGGAGGGTGGAATTCAGGAGGCCAATGAGGAGAGCATTGGAGTCGTTCATCCTGCAGGTGACAAAGATGTGGATAAGAGCAGAGGCAGGTGATGTTGTGGAGATGGAAATAGATGGTCTTGATGGTTAGGTTGTGGGGTTTGAAGCTCACTTAAAGCATTAAATACCACGGATGCTGGAAATTACCCAAGTGCAGGGTTCAGCCTGAGTGATCCATCAGGGAGAAGGAAGGAATCAAGGGGCTAGAGTATGGAATGCCTGGTGGCAGCCAAACTGGATGGCTTTGATCTAGCCGATGTTTAGTCGAAGATAGAAAGTTCTAACTTATCCAAGACTTGGTGATGGATAAACATTTGGACAGCACAGCGCTGGATGTGGAGGCCAGGGATGAGGGTGGGGCAGTGAGGCCAGGTGTGATCAGCGTACATATAGAACCTGACCTCCATGCCTGCAATCAAGCGGCAACATATAGACAAAGAAAAGGAGAGGGTCAAGGATGGAGCCATGGGGAACATCAAAAGTAACTGTGTCGGGATAGGAGGAGAAGGCATTGCAGGAGATAAGCTGCCCACTTTGGGACAGTGACTCAGGCAGCCCGCTTGATTGGCACCCCATCCACCACCCTAAACATTCACTCCTTTCACTCCAGCGCACCGTGGGTGCAGTGTGTACCAGCCACATGATGCACTGCACCAATCGCCAAGGCTTCTTCGACAGCACCTCCCAAACCCACGACCTCTACCACCTAGAAGGACAAGAGCAGCAGGTACATGGGAACAACACCACCTGCACGTTCCCCTCCAAGTCACACACCATCCCGACTTGGAAATATATCGCCGTTCCTTCATCGTCGCTGGGTCAAAATCCTGAAACTCCCTACCTAACAGCACTGTGGGAGAACCTTCACCACTCGGACTGCAGTGGTTCAAGAAGGCGGCTCACCACCACCTTCTCAAGGGCAATTAGGGATGGGCAATAAATGCCGGCCTCACCAGCGACGCCCACATCCCATGAACGAATGAAAAAAAAGGATTGAATAATCTATAAATTTCCAAATCAGAAAACTACACAGCACAAAGCAAAGAGAGAGACACAAGGGCCTAGAAATTTAATGGCGCTGTGTGAGGTTTTACCCTCAGTTGCCGGTGATTGACTTGACTCCAGTTTGGGAAAAAGGTGCTTTATTGAAATACACAAAAGGACCAACACATGCAGTGTTGGGGCAGTGGTTTACAACACAGAGCAAGAGATCACGGGCTCAATTTTAACTGTGAAAAACGGGTGGGTTGGGGGTGGGGGGGCATTGAAAATTGCCACCAGTTCAGACCCACCCACAAGCTGTCTCCAACCCTCCCATTTCCGGTTTTCACCGGGGTGGGAAGACGGGCGGGCGACCAACCTGCTCCAGGGAGGTGGGTCGGGCCTTAAAGCCTTTCAAGAAGGCTTTGGGCCTCCATTTTCTGGATTTCCCGATTTCTACCCCGGTGGGCCGGGATTCCTGGGCCTTCTGTTTTACGCCTCGTATAAGGAGGCGAGAAGGCCTAACAGGTAGGTGCCTGGAAAGGCACAGCTTGTGGGCCTGGAGGAGCAGGAGTGCTTCCCCCAGGCCCAACAAACCTACCTGCGCCAACCCCTCCAACGATCACGGACACCCGACCCCCGACCCCGATCCTCCCCCCCACTCCGATCCTCCGACCCCTGACCCCAATCCTCCCCCCAACTCTGATCCTCTGAAATCCAACCCTGATTGTCCGACCCCCGACCCCGATCCTTCCACCCCCAACCCCGGATCCCTCCCCCCATGACTCATGACCCCATGCCACCCTATGCCCACCCATGCCGACCCAGGCCCCGTGCCCACCCATGCCACCCCCATCCATACAAACAAAGACTTACCTGCAGACTTACCTGAAGACGTCCTCTCCCCGGATGGTCTCCCGTCTGACTGAGAGCAGCCTGTCAATCAGCCAGTCAGTTGGACGGGAAACCGACAAAAAAAAAGACATCCTTACGTCAAAATCATAAGGGTGTCTGGGAAACCTGTATAAATGGGTTTCCCGTCTGCAATTTGAACCCCTTCCCGTCTTGGTTTTAAAATCGAGCCCCATATCACCCGTTCCGCACTGGGTAGAGTTGTGTCCAGGAGTCTTGAAGAAAGCCCACTTTCCACCCCGCCTGGGGTTTCTTCGTCGATTCACACATCTTCTGCCCCACCTGGGGTGACCTGTTGGACTCCTTGTCCTCAGTCCTGCTCCGCATGGAGCCACTTCGAATCATTACTCCTGCTAAGTCTCTACAACCCGATATCAGTGCAGGGTGCTCTTTTTATGCCCCTTTTGGGGGTGGACCCAGGGTTAGTCATTGACATGGGCCCTTGTCCTATTGGGGTCTCCCAAAAAGGCGAGGTGCCCAATAGTGCCTTGAGTTCTTTGTTTCTTTAAGGAAAAAGGGTCAGCCTCCCCCACTATCTCCCACCTTTTCAGGGGTCTGCAAAAACAACTAGTGACCCACCTCTGGCCTTAACCAATCATCACCTTACACAGTGGCTTCAGGCTGTTTTGCCTCATTTTATCTGATCCTGCCTTTGCATCAAGGCTGGGAATCCATGGTCCCCCAGGCTGCCTTTCACTCCGTCAGATTCCAGGCCAGGTGTCCTGGACCAGCCTCTAAGGCTTCATTGTTTTACGACTACCCAGCATCTGATAAGAGTCCCAGCCCTAACTAAGTCAAGAATGTTTGTTTGTTTCATCTTTTAGCTTATTCATATAAACTTGCCAGAAGGCAGAATGCTAAAGGCTGCCTTTCCTACAAGTTAATAGTTTTAAGAGCTTTCTGCCCTGATATCAGTCCTGCTCGATTTACACATTCTCCACCAAAGTATTTAACTACACAAAATCATATATATATATATAAAAAGAGACATACAGTCACCATAATGGCTATTTCACTTGCCCACTGTACTAATGAGCAAGGGTACAATCTTACAGCTGTGCCTGGTTTTTAGGTGTAAAACGAACGGCTAAGCATCCAACAAGGCAGGCAGGGCGCCTATGCTTATTATGCACCAGAAGTGCGCTGCCCGCACGAGGTTAAAAAGGCATACAGGATCCTGGGCTTTATAAATAGAGGCATAGAGTACAAAAGCAAGGTAGTCATGATGAACCTTTATAAAACACTGGTTCAGCCACAACTGGAGTATTGTGTCCAGTTCTGGGCACCGCACTTTCGGAAGGATGTGAAGACCTTAGCGAGGGTGCAGAAGAGATTTACTAGAATGGTTCCAGGGAAGAAGGACTTTAGTTACGTGGATAGACTGGAGAAGTTGGGGTTGTTCTCCTTAGAACAGAGAAGGTTGAGGGGAGATTTGATAGAGGTATTCAAAATCATGAAGGATCTAGTCTGAGTAGACAGAGAGAAACTGTTCCCATTGGCGGAAGGGTCAAGAACCAGAGGACATAGATTTAAGGTGATTGGCAAAAGAACTAAGGGCGACATGAGGAAAAACTTTTTTACACAGCGAGTGGTTAGGATCTGGAATGCATTGCCCGAGGGGGTGGTGGAGGCAGATTAAATCATGGCCTTCAAAAGGGAACTGGATAAGTACTTGAAAGGAAAAAATTTGCAGGGCTACGGGGAAAAGGTGGGGGAATGGGACCAGCTGGACTGCTCTTGCAGAGAGCCGGCACAGGCTCGATGGGACGAATGGCCTCCTTCCATGCTGTAACCATTCTATAATTCTATTCTATCATAGCAGTACTTCTACAGTCATAAATACTGTTGCCACATAAGGAAGCTGAATACATGAAACAAAGCAAGACCTTGTTAGAAGAGTCTAATGCAGTATCTGAGGAACAAATGTGCAGATATGATCTGTGAAAGTGTTTTAATTTGCTGCCCAGCCTTGAGGCAGTAAAGTTTCTGTAGTTTTAGTGCAGTGAGGTTAAAATTTACCCCAATGTAACTCAATACAGTAATAAGCAATCTGATTCTCTTTATGCTTATGAACCCAAAAACAAACAGAAAATGATTTTCCTCATATCTCAATAATCAGATACTTATTTCCTTCCACCTCGTGCCCACTTACAATAAAGACATTGAGTGGAGGTGGGGGTGTAGAGTGCCAAAGCATGTTCTTCTGGTAGACCTTTAGAATGGGTGGCGCAGGGTTTCCAATTAAACTGAAATACACTTTGATTTTGAAATAATGGCAACTGCCCCAAGTAGGACAATATTTCCAGGGATCAATTCATCTGCCTGTAAATGTCAATTTTTATTGGTAGGGTTGGGAACCAGAGGACACAGATTTAAGATAATTGGCAAAAGAACCAGAGGGGAGACGAGGAGAATTTTTTTTTACGCAGCGAGTTGTTATGATCTGGAATGCGCTGCCTGAAAGGGCGGTGGAAGCAGATTCAATAGTAACTTTCGAAAGGGAATTGGATAAATACTTGAAGGGAAAAAATGTGCAGGGCTATGGGGAAAGAGCAGGGGAGTGGGACTAATTGGATAGCTCTTTCAAAGAGTTGGCACAGGTACAATGGGCCGAATGGCCTCCTTCTGTGCCGTATCATTCTATGATTCTATGAGTATGTAGCAAATGTTGAGCTTTGAAGCAGTAGTTTATGGATTTCTTGCTTTAGTAATGAAATCAATGTTTTTCAATGATACTGAACCAGCACCACCAACACTCCCCTTCCCTTGCACGGCAATAGGCTCAGTTACTCTTTTTCTTCCCAGCCGCTTGCCCTTCTCTCTTGCCTTCATCTAATGTATCTGACCCTCTCTCGTTCTCATCCCTTTTTTACCTTCTTGCTCCCTGATGCTTTGCATTTTGCTTTCATTTCATTGAGCTGCCCTATATGACACTGATGGACTGTGTGCCAGCTTGGCTCAGTTGGTAGCACGGGGTTGGTTGTGGATTTGAGTCCCACATCGGGACTTAGGCACATAATCGAATTTATACAAACAAAGAAAACAGGAAGAAAGTGTGATGGTGACCACCTGAAACACATCGCAAAAAAATCAGTACATGTTTCACCATCACCATCTGATGAGTTCTAGTTTTAGAACGTGTTAGTAACCACAGAAAATAACTCTGCATTCAAATATTAAACAAAACCAATTGCTTGCCATAAAACATAGGCTTTGCATGTTGAAGGCTGTACCTTTTTCTTAACAAGGTAAAAGAATCAAACATTCCCTTGTGAATTTTCCAGTTGTATATCATATTTTCCTTTACCTTAAGAGCCCTGAAATTACGTGGCTCTGTTCCATGCAGGGAGCCTTGTTTGACAGGAGTGCAGATCAGAGAATCGGTGGCTGAGCTCAGTGTGCCCAAATCACACCAGCTCTAATTTCCTGACTGGAAAATTGGGAGCAACTAAGATTGCTCTCATTGAGTTTCTGTTATGGCTGAAAATGGCCTCAAGCTCCCCCCCTCTTCGCGGGCAGAAAATGTGGACACCTGTCCAGACTAGGTTCGGCATCATCTGGTGAACAAATCCAGAACTGCATTCACCCCATGGATAACACACTTCTCACCTGGCCACACTCTCCCCTGCTGAAAATTGATGTCCTTATAGACTTTGCAGGACCGTGAGCCCCTCTAAAGCTTCTCTCAATGGGACAATCCCAGTACTACTGAGGAGTTGTTAGACTACTTCTGGAGTGAAGAGGGAAAACCGACAAATGGTTTATGGCAGGGGTCAGAGTGTATCTCAGCACTGACTCTATTATTTCTCCTTGGAACAGGAGGTGGGGCCTCCTTTGGTTGTTTTCCCACCTCTTCTACCTGTTCAGCAGGTTCTTCTGTGGGGACAACACACTTTATTGGATGACTGATGGTCCTTGTCTGAAGAGAAATGGTATTTCGTTTAACGAAGAATCAGACTCTGATATTACGCTCTAAGTGTGGTGGGAATGGACCTTTGTTCAAACCAGTGAAGCCACAATATCTGTCCAACCCTTATATGTTCAATGTTGAATGAGCTGCCCATCGCATCAGTCACTTGAATACACTTGAATCCCAGGCATCTTGTATTTTGTTTCATGTAATGGGTCCAATCCTTTTCTTTTAAAAGTGGACCCCACTGGGCAGCTAAAAGTTACTCTTCCTCTTCCTCCCCACCCGGGACTCTGTGGCCAGACTTTACAGCCTCTTCAGTGGGGGTGAGGTTGTCCCTGATATGCATCCAGATCACCGAAGACAATCAACAAGTAGGGCTGCTCCCTGACCCTGCGAACTTTAGCAGGATCAGCAACAGAGGTCTGGGGCAGGCTCAGCTCAGCACTCAGGGGGAGGGGGGCTTGGAGTCTTCCTATAAGTAGACCCATGTCCAGCCAAATAACAGAAAATATGGGGCATGCCTCATAGCTAAATGAGGGGTGAGGTTGTAAGAAAAGAACAGCTCCAGAAGATATTCAGGCCATGCCTTTTTGTCTTCAGAGGAAATGTCGATAGGAGGTCATGATCAGTTCTATTGATCCTTTCCTTGGAGATGATAAGGAGTCATCCTGGACTTCTTTATCCACACAGTTTAGGTTCAATGTTGTGTATGGTGCCCATCACATCAGCCACTTGAATAGCCTTGAATCCCAGGCATCTTGTATTTTGTTTCATGTCACGGCTCCAATCCTTTTCTTTGCAATGATCTCTCTTTCTCTCTCAAAATTTCTTCGTTGATCAAAGTGGAGTGATTGGGTATTCCACACTACAGGAACCATTCGCACAGAAGGATCCTATCTAAGGTCTCGGCCTTTATGATTCCCGGTGAGAACTGCCTGCATAAAATTGGTAAAAAGCATTCGCGATGACCAGGTCATTTTCGCAACAGTTATTAGCAGCTTCAAGGCTGGTAAAATCCACTGCTGCCACTTCTAGCAGCCTGGGGGCTACCAGATGTTCCACTGGCAGACCTGCGGCTAGGGCACCGTTGACGTTTTCTGATCCACTCCTCCAAGTGTTGACACATCCCAGGCTAAAACCACCCACCTCGCACAAGACTCAAAATGTGTTCCTGATTAACCCATTGTGTAAACTCTCCAACATCACCTCCGTCCAGCTGGCCAAGCTCTTCGAAGCAGCAAACCAGTTTGATGCACATGATTCTAATGCTTCAACAGAGAATGTTCCTGGAGTAAGGTGGGGGGGGGTGGAATATGTAATGCTGTTGCTGCTGAGCCAGCCTTTCCATTTCCCAGTATTTTCAAGTCATCACTCAATGGATGGATGTACTGCTCCGAGGATCAATACAGATAGAGGCGTAGAGATTTTACCACACCCGCCTTCCAGAAACCTCAGAGGCTCTGAGCGCTAATGCCCAGGTGGCAGTCATTACTTCCTCCTGATTTTGCTTAAGCTCAGTTAACTGATGCTGCCAATCCACCATGATCTCATATTGTGGTCACTTGCGCATTACCCTGTACCTCAACACCTCTGGGTTGAAACTTTTTTTTTGGTGTTTTGTTTTCTATACCCGTACAATCTAGCAAAACACAGTACATTAAAAAAATCTGTACGTGTTTCACTACCATCATCTGAATACATTTTTAGAACACATTTATAACCACGACAGAAAAAATAAAAACTAGAAGGCGTAAGGCGATTAACCCAGCATCAAAGCTGTGGCAGGGGGTTGGGAACCTGAGCGGGGAGACAGAGGAAAGCGTGTCAGGAAGGGACAGAAGGTATGGAGTAAAAGGTAAAGTGTTAAAAAAGGAAAAAGCAGGAACAAAGTGTCACAAAACATATTTGAAAGTTCTTTATCTGAATGCACGTAGCATTCGTAACAAAATGGACGAGTTAACGGCACAAATAACTACGTATGGGTATGATCATGTGGCCATTACAGAAACATGGCTGCAGGGTGACAACGACTGGGAATTAAATATGCCAGGGTATTTAACAATCAGGAAGGACAGGCAGGAAGGAAGGGGAGGTGGGGTGGCTATGTTAATAAACGAAGGAATCACTGTAATACAGAGAAATGATATTGGGACAAAGGATCAGGATAATGAAACAGTTTGGGTAGAGATAAGGAATAACAAGGGGGAAAAAACACCAGTGGGCACAGTATATAGGCCTCCTAATAGTTGCAACTCTGCTGGAAGAAGTATTAATCAGGAAATAGTCAGGGCATGTAATAAGGGAACAGCTATAATTATGGGGGATTTTAACTATCATATTGACTGGACAAATCAAATTGGGCAGGACAGCCTTGAGGAAGAGTTTATTGAGTGTATTAGGGATGGATTTCTTGAGCAGTATGTAACTGATCCTACAAGGGGGCAAGCAACCTTGGACCTGGTCCTGTGTAATGAGCCAGGATTAATTAATAATGTCCTAGTTAAGGATCCCCTTGGAATGAGTGACCATAACATGGTTACATTCCATATCCAATTAGAGGGTGAGAAGGTTGGTTCTCAAACAAGCGTACTGAGCTTGAATAAAGGAGACTATGATGGTATGAGAGCGGAATTGATTAAAGTGGACTGGGAAAATAGATTAAAGGGTAAGACGGTACATGAGCAGTGGTGTTCATTCAAGGAGTTATTTTACAACTTTCAAAAAATATATATTCCACTGAGGCAAAAAGGGTGTAAAAGAAATGACAGCCATCCGTGGCTAAGTAAAGAAATTAAGGACAGTATCCGACTAAAAACAAGGACATATAAGGTAGCCAAACTTAGTGGGAGGATAGAAGATTGGGAAGTCTTCAAAAGACAGCAAAAAGTAACGAAAGGATTGATTAAGAAAGGGAAGATAGATTATGAAAATAAATTAGCAAAAAATATAAAAACAGATAACAAGAGTTTCTATAGTTATATAAAAAGAAAAAGGGTGGCTAAGGCAAACGTAGGTCCCTTAGAGGATGAGACCGGGAAATTAATGGTGGGAAACATGGAAATGGCAAAAATGCTGAACAAATATTTTGTTTCAGTCTTTACGGTAGAGGACACTAAGAATATCCCAACACTGGACCAACAGGGGGCTCTAGGGGGGGAGGAGCTAAATACGATTAAAATCACTAAGGAATTGGTATTCAGTAAAATAATGGGACTCAAGGCGGATAAATCCCTTGGACCTGATGGCTTACATCCTAGGGTCTTGAGGGAAGTGGCAGTAGGGATTGTGGATGCTTTGGTAATAATTTTCCAAAATTCTCTGGACTCGGCAAAGGTCCCGGCAGATTGGAAAACTGCTAATGTAACACCCTTATTTAAAAAGGGTAGTAGGCAGAAGGCTGGAAATTATAGACCAGTTAGCCTAACATCTGTGGTGGGTAAAATTTTGGAATCTATTATTAAGGAGACAGTAGCGGAACATTTGGATAAACATAATTTAATAGGACAAAGTCAGCATGGCTTTACGAAGGGGAAGTCATGTCTGACAAATTTGCTTGAGTTCTTTGAGGACATAACGTACAGGGTGGATAAAGGGGAACCAGTGGACGTAGTGTATTTGGACTTCCAGAAGGCATTTGACAAGGTGCCACATAAAAGATTATTGCTCAAGATAAAGAATCACTGGATTGGGGGTAATATTCTGGCATGGGTGGAGGATTGGTTATCTAACAGGAAGCAGAGAGTTGGGATAAATGGTTCATTCTCGGACTGGCAACCAGTAGCCAGTGGTGTTCCGCAGGGGTCGGTGCTGGGTCCCCAACTCTTTACAATCTATATTAACAATTTGGAGGAGGGGACCGAGTGTAACATATCAAAGTTTGCAGATTATACAAAGATGGGAGGGAAAGTAGAGAGTGAGGAGGACATAAAAAACCTACAAGGGGATATAGACAGGCTGGGTGAGTGGGTGGAGATTTGGCAGATGCAATACAATATTGGAAAGTGTGAGGTTATGCACTTTGGCAGGAAAAATCAGAGAGCAAGTTATTATCTTAATGGCAAGAAACTGGAAAGTACTGCAGTGCAAAGGGATCTGGGGGTCCTAGTGCAAAAAAATCAAAAAGTTAGTATGCAGGTGCAGCAGGTGATCAAGAAGGCCAACGGAATGTTGGCTTTTATTGCTAGGGGGATAGAATATAAAAACAGGGAGGTATTGCTGCAGTTATATAAGGTATTGGTGAGACTGCACCTGGAATACTGCATACAGTTTTGGTCTCCATACTTAAGAAAAGACATACTTGCTCTCGAGGCAGTACAAAGAAGGTTCAATCGGTTAATCCCGGGGATGAGGGGGCGGACATATGAGGAGAGGTTGAGTAGATTGGGACTCTACTCATTGGAGTTTGGAAGAATGAGAGGCGATCTTATTGAAACATATAAGATTGTGAAGGGGCTTGATCGGGTGGATGCGGTAAGGATGTTCCCAAGGATGGGTGAAACTAGAACTAGGGGGCATAATCTTAGAATAAGGGGCTGCTCTTTCAAAACTGAGATGAGGAGAAACTTCTTCACTCAGAGGGTAGTAGGTCTGTGGAATTTGCTGCCCCAGGAAGCTGTGGAAGCTACATCATTAAATAAATTTAAAACAGAAATCGACAGTTTCCTAGAAGTAAAGGGAATTAGGGGTTACGGGGAGCGGGCAGGAAATTGGACATGAATTTAGATTTGAGATTAGGATCAGATCAGCCATGATCTTATTGAATGGCGGAGCAGGCTCGAGGGGCCGATTGGCCTACTCCTGCTCCTATTTCTTATGTTCTTATTTTCTTATAACTCAGTATTTGAATGTCAAACATAACCATTAACATTACTGTAAGGAATCTTACAACACCAGGTTTATTTGAAAATCACAAGCTTTCGGAGGCTTTCTCCTTCGTCAGGTGAAATGTGTGACACATTTCACCTGACGAAGGAGAAAGCCTCCGAAAGCTTGTGATTTTCAAATAAAACTGTTGGACTATAACCTGGTGTTGTAAGATTCCTTACATTTGTCAACCCCAGTCCATCACCGGCATCTCCACATCATTAACATTACAACAGTGACTACACTTCAAAAGTACTTCATTGGCTGTAAAGCGCTTTGGGATGTCCTGAGGTTGTGAAAGGCGCTATATAAATGCAAGTTCTTTCTTTCATATAACATTGGTTTCACATGTGGAAAGATCCACCTCCATTTTTAACTGTAAATTACTTAATATACTGCCAAGTACATTTAGCATAATGAGGAAATTAATAAATATTCCCCAGTGAATCTTCCAGTTTTAAAGCATAGGTTCCATCAAGATTTACCTGGAGTGGCTTGAAATTCCTCTGACTGGGTTTCGACTCTGGCTGAAAATGGCCTCAATCTGCTCTCTCTGCAGGCAGGAAATGAGGAAGGCCTCCCACATCACGATATACGCCATCCAGTGGACAAATCCAGGAACTGCATCAGCCCCATCGTAAAGACTCCACCCAACTGGCCAAATTCTGAAGACCAGGTCTGCTCCTGTGTCCCCTTCAGCGGTCTGGCCCCAAAAACGTTCCCAACCACCACAGGGTCATTCTCAGCCTTGACCTGCCCCATCCTGGGGTACTTCTTCCCCACCTCAGAGCCATTCCCCGAGTTGTGCCTAGGCCGGACGAGCTGCTCCAAAGTCATTCCCATTGACTCCTTCCCCACTCTAGAGGTGAAAACCACAGGGAGGGAAGGCTTGGGCGGGGATGACAGAGTGAACCAGCAGTGACTTCGGTCTGTGAGGCCCTTGACCTGTGCTCCCCAATCGCTTCTTCCCAATCTACTCTCCCTCCTGCTCAGCCTGAAAGTCTCCAAGCCTTCCCGTTCACTCAGCTGCCCCAAATGCTTTTTGCCTTACCATCCCGGAGTGTCTCCTGGCCCACCTGCTCACTTGCTCACCTACTCATGAGCTTTCCAGTCCACTTGCCCACCTACCTGTTCAACCCAAATGGCCCCCAGCCCACCCACCTTGAATGCTTCCCAGACAACTTGCTCTTCCGTTCAACTGCCTCCCTACCCACCGATCCTGATTGCTTCGTGTCTCGACTGACCTACTGGCTCACCTGCCTCGACTAATCTACTGGCTCACCTGCCTCGACTGACCTACTGGCTCACCTGCCTCGACTAATCTACTGGCTCACCTGCCTCGACTGACCTACTGGCCCACCTGCCTCGACTGACCTACTGGCTCACCTGCCTCGACTGACCTACTGGCTCACCTGCCTCGACTAATCTACTGGCTCACCTGCCTCGACTGACCTACTGGCTCACCTGCCTCGACTAATCTACTGGCTCACCTGCCTCGACTGACCTACTGGCCCACCTGCCTTGACTGATCTACTGGCCCACCTGCCTCGACTGACCTACTGGCCCACCTGCCTCGACTGACCTACTGGCCCACCTGCCTCGACTGACCTACTGGCCCACCTGCCTCGACTGATCTACTGGCCCACCTGCCTCGACTGATCTACTGGCCCACCTGCCTCGACTGATCTACTGGCCCACCTGCCTCGACTGACCTACTGGTTCACCTGCCTCGACTGATCTACTGGCCCACCTGTCTCGACTGACCTACTGGTTCACCTGCCTCAACTGACCTACTGGCCCACCTGCCTCAACTGACCTACTGGCCCACCTGCCTCGACTGACCTACTGGCTCACTTGCCTCGACTGACCTACTGGCTCACTTGCCTCGACTGATCTACTGGCCCACCTGCCTCGACTGATCTACTGGCCCACCTGCCTCGACTGACCTACTGGTTCACCTGCCTCGACTGACCTACTGGCCCACCTGCCTCGACTGATCTACTGGCCCACCTGCCTCGACTGATCTACTGGCCCACCTGCCTCGACTGACCTACTGGCTCACTTGCCTCGACTGCTTCCTGATCTGCCAAGAGGTGAAAGACGAGAGTTAGGGTGGAGGAGGGGAGTGGGAAAGAGCAGCGGGTAAAGGAGCAGAAGAAAAGAGAGTGAAAAAGTGAAAGAGAGCAAAGGAGAGCGAGAAGTGAGAGAGTGAGAGAAAACAAGAATTTCAAGCAGTAGAGCAAGAGTGAGAAGTGAAACAGAAGAAAAAAGATACAAGTGGAGGACACAAAGAGACTGAAGGGTACAAAAGGTTTGAGAACTATTGAATTCATACATGCCAACTATCAGCAATCAACCCACATGTTAGCTGGTCAGTATTTCACAAGGAAAATCAGCTTTCTTCATGGGGATTTAGGGTTGTCAATATCAACCAATCAGATCATTTGGAAGGCAGGACTAGAAGCTGTCCAACCGCCTCGCCCAGTCAAACATCCTCTTTTCCGCCATCGCCAATATTTTTATAACTAAGAAACGAAAGTGTTGAAAGAAAATGAAAAAACGCACAATTTTGTTTAACGTCCCTGTGATTTTTCTCCCTGGTGTCCTGGAAATTAATCTTTAATTCCTGGAGACTCCAGGGCAATCCTGGAGGGTTGGCAACTCCTAGGCTCACTTCAAATTATTTTTAAAGCCCCTTTGGTTGTGCCTTCTCTGCAATGCTTCTTGCTTCGGCTCCGGGCTACTGTCGCGCTCTTGGTTGGCGATTGTGTGCTGTTACCAGAGCTGGCGAATTGCCGAGCTGGCATTCAGGACCCGGGCCTATGCTTGGGCCCCACTGCATTGGCTAGTGTACACTGCAGACTAGTGTGTCTAGTCTGCATTCAGCCCCACAGCGTGTAATGGGGGTCCATCACCCCCCCACCTGCGTGGTCCCAGCCCCCATCGACCCTCGGTGCTCTTAAACCTTCCCAGTTCATAATCTCTAATTTAGTGACCATTTGGTGATAGTTTGGGAATCTATATATTTATATATAAATTATAAATGTACATATAAATGTATATAACCGCACATAAATATACATATATGTATTGAGTATAAACATCGGCGCAGACAAGTTGGGCAGTATGGCCTCTTTCTGTGCTGAAGTTTCTATGTAACGTGTAACCAGATTCCACTGTAAATGTAGGAATTTCTTTTCTTTTGCAGCAACAATATCAATCGATCAGCTGCCTCGCCTCCGAAACACAGGGTGCCCTAAAAACGTTAGAACTGACATCAAAAAGAAGCTAACATTATTTTTATTTATGAAACAATGGTGCTTTGATGTGTGGTATCAACAAAACCAACACTGGGACAGTAGTGGGTTAATGACGACAATCAGGTGTTGTGGCAGTCACATGAGCCCTGAATTGTATGGCCCTGTGCCACTGGATGGTTTATTTGCTGTAAACCGTCACTTCCCAAGGCCTGCGTGTGTTTTTAAAATCTCTGTCTGGTTGACATTTACCTGTTGTTCAGTGCTAGTGTTAAACCATTTGTATAGCAAACAAAACAATGCCTGTGGAAAATGGACAGTTTGAAAATATTTTGTAATTGTAGTCATACATTGCTTTGTCAGTGTGAAGACTTGTAATAACTTCCATAATGGCTCAACTGCGACATTTACTCAGTCACTGTTAACACTATAAAGAGTGAAGGACACAAATTCATCAGCTGGTTAAGTCCATACAGCTTCTGCTGCAATGCAGTCAGATTGATGACACTCGAGGCAGGATTTTCTGTCCAAGTTATGTTGGTTTTTCAGAGTGACTCAGGAGGGCAAGGGCAGAAAATACCACCGGGTCCCTGCCTATTTCTGTAGCTACACCAATCTTCTGCCGTCATTTCCATTGGATGCTACTAACGTCAGCCCAAATATAGGCGGGTGTATAAGGTAGTCATAACAGAGTGGTACTACGTATGATATTTTCTATTATTACTGCTTTATCAACACTGGATACTAGTCGTGCATCATTGTACTGGTGTCCCAACATTAGTAGGGCCAGTGAAGGGATTTTACAATTTAACTGGCCCACCCCAGTGAGTGTAATTGATTGCAGGGCAACCAATTTACTGTCCCCCACCACCAGGGTTTGCCAGGTAAATGTAAGTTTTAATTTCAAATGGGAACGAAAATGATGCAGTGATTGCAGACTTTTTCTAGGTTTGATATTAGGGAACATTTTTTTTCCCACATCGTCCATTCTCAAACAAGATATTTTAACAAGATATCATTATCAAGCACGATAGAAATTAGGAGTAATAAATTCAATGTAGTAACATGATAGGGATTGGTGAGATTAAGTGGAGTTGCAACTTGATTGGATAGGAATACTGCAAATTATATAATTCCCAGTTTGCCTGTGTACAGGTCATTTAATGTCCCTCCATGGCCTCGCCCTTCCCTATCTCTGTAACCTTCTCCAGCCCTAAAACCCTCCGAGAGCTCTGCGTTCCTTCAATTCTGGCCTCTTGTGCTTCCTCGATTTCCTTTGACCCACCATTGGCGGCCATGCCTTCAGCTAGGCTCTAAGCTCTGGAAATCCCTCCCTAAACCTCTCCACATCTCTACCTTTAAGATGCTCCTTCAAACCTACCTCTTTGACCAAGCTTTTGGTCACCTCTCCTAATGTCACCTTCTTTGGCTCACTGTCCATTTTTGTTTGATAATCACTCCTGTGAAGCACCTTGGGGTGTTTTACTGCTATAAAGGCGCTATATAAATGCAGGTTGTTGTTGTTGTTACATAAACGTAGATGTGCTGGGCCATTCGGATTGCCCGAACTGTGAGCAAACTATGTGCGTTGCAATTAGAATCTTAACAAACTGCTCAAATCCAGTTATAGACCAATCTTCCCCTTCCCTGTACTCCCACTCCTTCCCCAGTATATAAATAAACTCAATAAGCTCTCCAGGATTGGGGTCTGTGAGAAACAATTTTACCAGTTGCTAAGATGAAGTTTGCTGCAAGCATTGATCGTATCCAGGGCAGTGGAGCCCAGTATTCAGCAGCAAAGCCTAAGCACAGATGCCCATGCAGGAGGTAGAGCAGCATTGTGCGTGTCCTGTTTATATGTTTGTACACAGAGACCAAATGCCAATGCATGAGCTCTTAAGAGGGCTAAGGAACAATAGCCTTCAGAGAGTGCTGGTGGAAATAAATGCTTCACTGCAGTTACACCCTAATCGCTCAAATATTTACTCGGCATCTTATAAGCACTACGCTTGAAAGGTATTAATGGATTGGTGCTGCCCTTCACTTGTAACCAGGAGGCTCCTGTCTGTACCTGTTGTAGTACTTTACAAAGTTTAGACAGGCGAGCTATTTTTTCAAAGTGCTCCAGACTTTAAAGAGTTAATTACAGGACTCGTTACCATGGAGCTTAACCACACTTTCCACACTGGGAAATTTCCATTGCTATTTATATAAGGTTAATTGTGTGACAATCTTGTGGTATCTCTCTCATAAGTACAGTAGATATCAAAGACTGTACAAGGTGACTCCTGAGCATTAGACTATTGAATCAAAGCGACAGACTCTACTACATCATACACTGAAACATTCAGTGTAAAAACAGACTTCAGAATAGTAAATCTTTAGGCATGTTACAGGGTACCATGTGTCATTCTGTTCTATATTATTGATAAATGAGTTTGCCACTCCCAGTTAATATGGGGTGACCTTTCTGTTCACAAGAAAACTCTGCGTAGTTCTGTGAATATGTTCCAAGTGTACACTGTAACCAGAGTGGCAAACACTGTCCTCAAAACACTCCTGGAAGATTCTAAATCCTTGGTATTTAGGGGGAACACAATGGAATGGAACATTCGTCTTATTTTAAGGTTCCAGCTGCGATGAATGATTTTATAAAATACTAGCTGTTCCCCTGTGGCATTTCCTCATGGGTAGACTGGGGTAGTGCTCTGCCCTTGAGGAGGAGACAGGTTATTAAGGTCAAAAAATACAGCCGGAAATGACTTGAGTCTCCTTCTTCCTTTATTTACGTTAGACATTTCAAAGTGCGACATCTGACATATGATGAACATACGGTTGATGCAAAAGACTTTGTTTATATGTAGATGTATTTTTATATTTGACCAGCAGTTCTTACCTCTTGTTTTGTAATGTTGTTTCTTGGCTCTATATCCTGCCCTGTAAATCCTGAGCTACTATGAGCTCACGGAGGTAGAGTCCAACAGAGCTTTGAAATAGTCATTAAGAAAAAATTGAAAGACTCCACCATGAAATATCTGAACAAATGTGTGTGTCAATGAAATGGGAATATTGAACTACCTGCCAGTAGAACATTGGAATCTTAGCCAAGAGACCTGAGTTTGGATCCCATATTGACTGATAGGCACATTCTGTTTTCTGCTAAGCAACTTCTCGACTGGTCCCTCCACATGGGCAGGGAGTTGGGGGGATGATGGAGCGTCACTTTCTACATTGCTGTAACATATCCTCTGCTGGCTTCACCAGGATCAGCATTGACCGTTTCCACAGAGAGGGAGAGATCTATAGGCTGAACCATCCCAGCCTCCATACTGAAGATGACTTGGTGGAGCGTGAAAATGCCATTTTCAGTGGCGACCATTTTGTCATCTTTTGTGTCTGAAGATTGGATGTAGGGAGTTGAGCTCTTCTGAAACACTCAACAGAACAAACTGCAGAAAAGGATACAACTCATAGTGCATTGCAAAGGAAATGGAAAATTTGATGTAGAACTCTTAGATGTGAGATGTGGATGCTGTTGACCATTTAAAGATGTAGCATCTCCATGTTAGGGAGTTTTCAGACAGCCTTATTTCTCCCACAAGTCAGGAGTGTGATGGAATACTCTCCACTTGCCTGGATGAGTGCAGCTCCAACAACACTCAAGAAGCTCGACACCATCCAGGACATAGCAGCCCGTTTGATTGGCACCCCATCCACCACCCTAAACATTCACTCCCTTCACCACCGGCGCACCGTGGCTGCAGTGTGTACCATCCACAGGATGCACTGCAGCAACTCGCCAAGGCTTCTTTGACAGCACCTCCCAAACCCACGACCTCAACCACCTAGAAGGACAAGGGCAGCAGGTGCATGGGAACAACACCACCTGCACGTTCCCCTCCAAGTCACACACCATCCCGACATGAAAATATATCGCCGTTCCTTCATCGTCGCTGCGTCAAAATCCTGGAACTCCCTTCCTAACAGCACTGTGGGAGAACCTTCACCACATGGACTGCAGCGGTTCAAGAAGGCGGCTCACTGCCACCTTCTCAAGGGCAATTAGGGATGGGCAATAAATGCTGGCCTTGCCAGTGATGCTCACATCCCATGAATGAATTAAAAAAAAGCAACAAACTGGTTACGATAACAAGGTTACAGATACTATATCTTCTGCAATGGAAACATTCTTTAATGAGGTATTAACATTAAATATTTTAAAAATTAAACTCATTTGCCCAGACATTCGATGTGGTGCGCCGTGTAACAAGCATAAAACGGGTGCCAAAATGTCCAATATGATGGGTGGCGTGCACATGCTCATTCTGAGCCAAAAGTGCACCGCCTGCCATATTGGTTTAGGCATCAAATGAAGTGACAAACGCCGACACTTGAAGCAGGCGTTAAGACCTTTGCAAGTGCAAATAAGGGGCCTAGCCTATGTTTGATGCTTCCTCTACCAAATTGGTTTGCTGGGCTGGCTGAGTCAGGAAAACAGGTCTATGTGCGGCCTAACCGGCGGTCCTTAAAGGGACTGCTGGAGGCCACCACCAAAAAGGTAAGTTTTTAAAAAATACTTACCTGAACGTCGAGCTGTGAGGTGCAGGAGGGCTCCTCTTGGCTCCACATTAAAACTACAGGCCACTGCCTCACCACCGCTCGACCTCCTTACTGATTGTTCCCCTCCCGACCAGCCCCCTATCCCGGTTACCCTTTCTCGATTGGCTCCCTCTGCTGGTCGCCCCACCACCCCCCCCACCAATGGCGACATAGCATCCCCAAATTTAAACGTGGTTTGATGTAAATGAGGCCCAAGGTCCAATATTGGGTGGGCCTCGGGCCTACCCGTTCCGGTGCAGGGATCGTTCCAATTTCTAAGCCATTATTTCCCAGCACCTCAAAATTGTGGAACTCTTTATCTGCTTATAAAATCCAACCTTGGCATAGCCTAATCGTTACTTCCTGATTACCTTGTCGTTTCCAACATTTGTGGAGTGGGCCTTGACTCTTCATCTTAGTTCCTCAATTCAGAACAAAATTTTACCCATGTTGAATGGCCACTTGGGTGAGGTGTCATCTTACCATGGTAACATTACCACTAGAAGATTGAGGTGTTTCAGAGGAGTGGCCGTACAAAGGAGGGAAGGAGGTAATCTAAACCACTTCCCACTGCAGAGGTTTCATGCCACTCCTTGCTCTGTGGCTTAGCTTCATAATAAGCCAGAAATGGAAGCTGTCACGCATGGACCTCTGAGGTTTGTAGTTTGGTGCGTTTGCACGTGAGAGAATCTTCTTGAATTTTATCTGCTATGTGCATGATTTGTAGCTCATAGTTTTTCTATTGAGGATGTGATAAATATAGAACATGGATACATTAGTGGAATATCACGTAAAAAGCGTTTTGAATATTTTGCTGGCTGACACTTTCTGAACCATACACAATATTGCTGTTCAAAACCTAGGTGGTATTCTCTGTGATTTTGGACTTTGGAACAAATCCTATGTTACATAGATTTATATAGAATTAACAGCACAGAAATAGGCCTATCGACCCAACTGGTCTATGGCGGTGTTTATGCTGGTTGCTTCCTGCATTTAATTGAGGTGTACAAAATTATGAGAGGCCTAGATAGAGTGGATGGGAAGGACCTATTTCCCTTAGCAGAGAGGTCAATAACCAGGGGGCATAGATTTAAAGTAATTGGTAGAAGGATTAGACGGGAGCTGAGGAAAACATTTTTCAGCCAGAGGGTGGTGGGGGTCTGAAACTCACTGCCTGAATGGATGGTAGAGGTAGAAACCCTCAACTCATTTAAAGAGTATCTGGATGTGCACCTGAAGTGCCATAACCTACAAGGCTACGGACCAAGTGCTGGAAAGTGGGATTAGGTTGGGTGGCTCATTTTTGGCTGGCACGGACACCATGGGCCGAATGGCCTCCTTCTGTGCCGTAAATTTTCTATGATTCTATGATTATACTCCACACGAGCCTCCTCCGACCTTACTTCATCACACCCTATCAGCATATCCTTCTATTCCTTTCTCCCTCATGTACTTATCTAGCTTCCCCTTCAAGGCATAAGAACATGAGAAATAGGAGCTGGAGTAGGCCATACATCGTCTCGAGCCTGCTCCACCATTCAATAAGATCATGGCTGATCTTCGACCTCAACTCCACTTTCCCGCCTGATCCCCATACCCCTTGATTCATTTAGAGTCCAAAATTCTATCAATCTCAGTCTTGAATATACTCAAGCATCCACAGCCCTCTGGGGTAGAGAAATCCAAAGATTCACAACCCTCTGAGTGAAGAAATTTTTCCTCATCTCAGTCCTAAATGGCTGATCCCTTATTCTGAGACGATGCTCCCTAATTCTAGACTCTCCAGCCAGGGGAAACAGTCTCTCAGCACCTACCCTGTCAAGCCCTCTCAGAATCTTACATGTTTCTATGAGATCACCTCTCATTCTTCTAAACTCCAGAGAAGATAGGCCTATTCAATTTCTCCTCATAGGACAACCCTCTCATCCCACAAATCAATCTGGTGAACCTTCGTTGCACCGCCTCTAAGGCAAGAATATCCTTCCTTAGGTAAGGAGACCAAAACTGTATACAATACTCCAGGTGTGGTCTCACCAAAGCCCTGTACAATAGCAGCAAGACTTCCTTGCTCATGTGCTGCAATCCCCTTGCAATAAAGGCCAACATCCCATTTGCCTTCCTAATTGCTTGCAGTATGTTAACTTTTTGTGCTTCGTGTACAAGGACACCCAAATCCCTCTGAACAGCAACATTTAATAGTTTCTCACCATTTAAAAATATTCTGTTTTTCTATTCTTCCTACCAAAGTGAATAACCTCACATTTCCCCACAATATACTCCATCTACCACTTTCTTGCCCACTCACCTAACCTGTGTATGTTCCTTTGCAGACTCTTTGGGGGTGATTTTAAACCCCAAGAATGGGTCAGTTGGGGGCGGGTGGGAGTTCAAAATTGTTGTTTTTTTGGGTCACAACCGCAAAATGTTCAGACTTTGCATTCCCAGTGGGAAGCCTGTACTTTTACACACCGACGTTAAACCCGTAAGTAAAGCCGGGTTGTGGTTGCGACCCGAAAAACAACTAGTTTCAATTCCCACCCTTCCCCAACCCACCAGTTCTTGGGGTTTAAAATCACCCCCCTTGTCTCCTCACAGCTTACTTTCCCCCCTAGCTTTGTATCGTTAGCAAACTTGGATATATTACATTCGGTCCCTTCATCTAAGTCATTAATATAGATTGTAAATAGCTGAGGCCCAAGCACTGATCCTTGCAGCACCCCACTAGTTACAACCTGCCAACCTGAAAATGACCTGTTTATTCCTACTCTCTGTTTTCTGTCCGTTAACCAATCCGCTATCCATGCTAATATATTATCCCCAACCCCATGAGCCCTTATCTTGTGTAACAATCTTTTGTGTGACCTCTACGCTATTCACCTCAACTACTCCTTGTGGTAGCAAGTTCCACATTCTAACCACTCTCTGAGTAAAGAAGTTTCTCCTGAATTCCCTATTGGATTTATTAGTGATTATCTTATATTTATGGCCCCTATAGTTTTGGACTCCCCCACATGTGGAAACATCTTCTCTACTGTCGTCCGTCTCAGCTGGCCCTTGGAACCATCGGATTGCATTTTATAGTTGCGTTATTTTATAGGAAAAGGATAAATCCTGAATATTACATTCACATGGAAACAGTTAGGGCGTCTGGTCAGTTGGCAGCTGTTCCAATTTAAAACACAGAGGCCAGGATTTTCTCTATGTGCTGGGTGTAGTGAAATCATAAACCTTGCTTTAGAGACGGATTTATGACTTTGCTACAACTGACGGACAGAGGCCAACTTGCCCCATAGTGTTTGTTTATTTACTCCTAAGCCAATTCCTACAACTTGATGCCATATTTAAAAGAGCATCAATACCTGCCCAAAGGAGATTGGACAGTCGTCTCCACACTGTGAAGACGTAATTGATAATATGAAGCTGTGATCTGTGTGTGATCTAATCCTTTCCCCCTCAATATATTGCGAATACTCCCTTTGTGAACCAGCTGTCCCGTGAACCAAATTAATCCAAAACCAGGTGAGAAGTGCCAATGCTCCAGAATGGAACACTTTTCATTTCAGGCATCCAGTGTGATGCTGAGCCAGGTTGAGCACATTTCAGTACAAAGTAATGCTCACAAGGGTACCCCTGTTGCATCATTATGACAATTACTGAGGGAGATTGCCAAGTTAAGGGGACAAGTTTTGTACGGTAGTCTTCTTCCCACGAGGGACTGTTGAGACTGCCCGCTTACAGTCAGGAGGTAGAGGAGACTTCATCCTGTCATCGGTTTAGCCTGGATTTGAACCAAGTGAAAGCCCGGGCTCTAATTTGCTGCTCTATCAGTCCCTTCTTGTGCACAGAATTTTGCTTTGAACCCCAATCTGCTTTTTTTTCTGCTCCTAAGAACATAAGAAATAGGAGCAGGAGTCGGCCATACGGCCCTTCGCGCCTGTTCCACCATTCAATCAGATCATGGATGATCTTTGACCTCAACTCCACTTTCCCGCCCGATCCCCATATCCCTTGATTCCCCTAGAGTCCAAAAATCTATCGATCTCAGCCTTGAATATATTCAATGACTCAGCATCCACAGCCCTCTGGGGTAGAGAATTCCAAAGATTCACAACCCTCTGCGTGAAGAAATTCCTCCTCATCTCAGTCTTAAATGTCCGACCCCTTATCCTGAGACTATGCTCCTTAGTTCTAGACTTTCCAGCCAGGGGAAACAGCCTCACAGCATCTACCCTGTCAAGCCCCCTCATAATCTTATATGTTTCAATGAGATCACCTCTCATTCTTCTAAACTCCAGAGAATATAGGCCCATTCTACTCAATTTCTCCTCATAAGACAATCCTCTCATCCCACCTAACTGTGGTGAAACTGTGTGACCATATGGATGTACATTGCTGTCCACTCAGACTGATCACTGGCATCTGAGCTAGGGGCCTAAGCAAAGGACTGCAAAAAGTTGGAACGTCATCTGGTGTCTTGCCTCTGGTGTAACACAGCCTTGGGCACATACCTTCAGATGCTCTAGCTGAAGACAGAGAGTGACTATTAGAAGCACAGACTTTCACGGTACTAATACTCCACTGTACTAATACTCCACTATTAGAAAATGCACCACTCCCTCCATATCACTTGAAAGTCGATGGCAAATTGAAAATCCCCCATTGATACAGTGACCACAAGGATTTGCCATTTCTGGTAAACAGTGAAGGGTCATCATCATTTCCTACTAGGTCTAGTAAAAAAAAACAGGATATCAGATAGCTGCTTCTTCTCGGTCATAAGGGAACGATGACAGGTGGGTTCATCGTAAAGGAAGGGATTGGCAGGGCTAGTGACTGAATTTTTTTCATACTGTGGTAATACATACAAGAGTGGAAGTTTGGCCAATTAAGGGTCAGGCTAGGTGGGAAACGCATCTTCCAGTTATATGGGTCAAGACCTATCCTAAATTGGACAGGGGTCTAACTGTGCACCCTGACAGTGATCGGTGAGAATAGAAAAGGTAAATTTAAAAAGAATCCAACCTCACTTATGGCTCAGATGGCTCTTCTGCCAGAGTTTACTGGCAAATGAAATGGTGACCTCAGTGCTGAAAGTATGCCTGATGTGGAGATGCCGGTGATGGACTGGGGTTGACAAATGTAAGGAATCTTACAACACCAGGTTATAGTCCAACTGTTTTATTTGAAAATCACAAGCTTTCGGAGGCTTTCTCCTTCGTCAGGTGAGTATGGGATTCGGATTCCATGGAAGGTTACCGCATTTATAGTCAGAGAACAATACCTGGTGATTACAGATAATCTTTCCAACTGCCCGTTGTCAAGGCAATCAAAGTGTTCAGACAGAGAGATGTTACCTACAGGACGACCGAATACACAAACGGCCAGAACAAAAGACAGAGAGAGAGAAACATCCGAAAAGAAGAGAAAGACAGAGAATGACCCGTTGTATTAAAAACAGATAACTTTTTTTCGCTGGTGGGGTTACGTGTAGCGTGACAAGAACCCAAGATCCCGGTTGAGGCCGCCCTCATGGGTGCGGAACTTGGCTATCAATTTCTGCTCGACGATTTTGCATTGTCTTGTGTCTCGAAGGCCACCTTGGAGAACGCTTACCCGAAGATCGGTGGCTGAATGTCCTTGATTGCTGAAGTGTTCTCCGACTGGGAGGGAACCCTCCTGTCTGGCGATTGTTGCGCGGTGTCCGTTCATCCGTTGTCGAGACCATGCAGTGTCTGCATGGTCTCGCCAATGTACCATGCTCCAGGGCAGGCCCTGCTCAGACGAGGAGGAACACGATGGACACCTACAGACGCTGAAAGACGCCCTCGTAAGAACGGGATATGATGCTCGACTCGTTGATCGACAGTTCCGACGGGCCACAGCGAAAAATCGCATAGACCTCCTCAGAAGACTTACACGGGACGCAACCAACAGAGTACCCTTCGTCGTCCAGTACTTCCCCGGAGCGGAGAAACTACGCCATGTTCTCCGCAGCCTTCAACATGTCATCGATGACAACGAACATCTCGCTAAGGCCATCCCCACACCTCCACTACTCGCCTTCAAACAGCCACCCAACCTCAAACAGACCATCGTTCGCAGCAAATTACCCAGCTTTCAGGAGAACAGCGTCCACGACACCACACAACCCTGCCACGGCAACCTCTGCAAGACATACCAGATCATCGACACAGATACCACCATCACACGAGAGGACACCACCCACCAGGTACATGGTTCATACTCCTGTGACTCGGCCAACGTTGTCTACCTCATACGTTGCAGGAAAGGATGCCCCAGAGCATGGTACATTGGCGAGACCATGCAGACACTGCGACAACGGATGAACGGACACCGCGCAACAATCGCCAGACAGGAGGGTTCCCTCCCAGTCGGGGAACACTTCAGCAGTCAAGGACATTCAGCCACCGATCTTCGGGTAAGCGTTCTCCAAGGCGGCCTTTGAGACACACGATAACGCAAAATCGTCGAGCAGAAATCGATAGCCAAGTTCCGCACCCATGAGGACGACCTCAACCGGGATCTTTGGTTCATGTCACGCTACACGTAACCCCACCAGCGAAAAAAAGTTATCTGTTTTTAATATAAAGGGCCATTCTCTGTCTTTCTCTTCCTTTCGGATGTTTCTCTCTCTCTCTCTGTCTTTTGTTCTGGCCGTTTGTGTATTCGGTGGTCCTGTGGGTAACATCTCTCTGTCTGAACACTTTGATTGCCTTGACAACGGGCAGTTGGAAAGATTATCTGTAATCACCAGGTATTGTTCTCTGACTATAAATGCGGTAACCTTCCATGGAATCTGAATCCCACACTCACCTGACGAAGGAGAAAGCCTCCGAAAGCTTGTGATTTTCAAATAAAACAGTTGGACTATAACCTGGTGTTGTAAGATTCCTTACATAAAGTATGCCTGGTAGATACTGAAATGTTTTCATTCTGGTTTGATAACTGGGGGGAATAAAACCCATGGATATTGGTTTGTTGTGAATTTACTACTGACAGATTAACTTCGACCCCTCTGAGAGAAATTTTACTTCATGGGCCTTAAATTGAATTCACTTTTACATGCATTTCATTTTGAAAGAAAACAAACACACATTGTACATTTGTTTTAGACATAATATCGGCACAAATTGATGGTTTGTTTACAGAAAATGACTTTTAAATTCCTTGGAGTATTGTAAAGTCGTGTTGGGTCATTTCACACTCCAGTTGTCAAATCTCATTTCAGTAGAGAGAGATGAAGGAGCTGATCCTCGGTCGCTGAGCTGATCAATGGCTTCAGGGCTTAAAAGGTTAATTTGAAATACTGATAAAGGATAATTTGCTTTATATTTAATGTTAAGTGCAAACTGTAAATGATTAAAATCCGATTTGTATGAGAGCAAGAAAAGAACCGTTCTTGTCATTGTAACAATTATGATGACTGGCTATGTGTGGAACCAGTATTGAGGCATCCTGCTAAGTAATGAATGCAGTTGTACTGCCACTTTTCGCATTGTACAAGTGACAGTATGGGGTCAATTTTAACCCCCAAAAACGGGTGGGTTGGGGGCAGGTGGGTAGTAAAAATATTCTGTTTTCGGAGTGGGACCGCATCCCGACTCCTACTTCCAGGTTTGACCCAGATGCGTTTGGATGCACGCACGCTTCTGACACCCGGAAGTCTCGCCAGATCGTAAAGCCGGTGGGACGATATTTAAAGGGCCAATCTAGGTATTTAAATTACTTAATGCTGCTAACTTTTTGTATATTGACTTACACGAACCATTTTAACTTCTCCTCAACGTGTCTCCCGTGGCCCCTGAAAGACGCCATGGAAACAGAGGCGAGATGCAGCCGACCCTCATTTGGACCTTTAAACACATGTGAAGAAAAGGTGAGTTTTTACAGCAGGGCACTCGGTTCTCTCAGACAAACCTTTGGCTGGGAGTTCTTTGTGGTGAGACTGAGATTTCTTTGTTCACACTCAGAATTCTAGTGTTCACACACATTTACTTACATTTTGGACCCCCTCAAACTGACAACATCATGATGGTGGGGGGCGCAATGAATGTATTCAGCAGTACATCTGAGAAGGAGGCACATCACCATCCACGGCAGGCACAGCGTGCAGTTCTGGGAGTCGCAGCTCCACAACACAGAGGTGCGCCACAAGGACCTGTAGAAGGGCAGAGAGGGGATCAACGGAGGGGCCGAGGTTGCAGGAGGCACTACCAACGTGAGAGGGTCTATAGGCAGAGGCTGAGCTTCCTGGACCTCTCTGAGAAGCAGTACCTACGAAGGCTCAGATTGAGCAGGCAGGTGGTCGCAGACATCTGCAGGCTCCTTCATTCAGAGCTGTTCCTGGATGGGCCTGGTGGCCACGCATTGCCCGTCGCAGTTAAAGTCACCGCTGCCCTCAATTTCTTCACCTCCGGATCCTTCCAGGGTGCCACCGGTGACATCACCAGGATCGCTCAGTCATCGGCACATAAGAGTTTACAACAGGTCAGGGATGGCTTGTTTGCCAGGGCACCCGACTACGTCAACTTCCCCATCGACGACATCAGCCAGACTGAGAGAGCAGTGGATTTCCACTCTTGGGCTGGCTTCCCATGGATACAGGGCGCAATTGATTGCACACGTTGCAATCCGTGGACCTGCACATGAGCCAGGACTGTTTATCAACCAAAAAGAATATCACTCCACCAATGCACAGCTGGTTTGTGACCACTGGAAGAGGTTTCTGCAGGTGTGCGCCAAATTCCCCGGCAGCTGCCATGATTCCTTCATTTTGCGCGAATCTAACATCCCGGTCCTCTTCCACTCACAAGACAGGCTTAAGGGTTGGCTCCTTGGAGACATGGGATACTCCCTGCAGACATGGCTCATGACACCTGTGATAAACCCCACCAGTGAGGCACAGCAGTGGTACAACAACAGTCACATCACCCACCAAGCCTGACATTGAACAAGCCATTGGAATGTTCGAGATGCGCTTCAGGTGCCTGGATCGATCAGGGAGATCCCTTCAGCACTCACCAGCGAGGGTGTAGAATAATAGCCGTGTGTTGCATCCTGCACAACATCGCTCAACAGGGAGGGTTACAGGAGGTGGAGCTCCAATGCGCTCATGAGACATCTGCGTCTGCCGGTAAAATTGAAGAAGACAATGAGGAGGAGGAGGAGGACGAAGATGGGCAATCCACCGGCAGAGCAACGGCACACATGGCTGCTCATGATGCCAGGGAGTCACTCATATCTAATAGGTTCTCGTAAGGAGATCTGTAAACTGAAGATAGTGAACTACTCAGACCACCTGGAAAAACCACTGCCGCCTGCTCTCCCCTCCGCTTGCACAAAATGGTACTTCAACCACACATACACCCATTGTAAACATGTCAAATGGGTGGCAATAATGAAGCACATGAAAGGACGAATTCACAAAAGGGACTCAAGAATGGATGAGACGTGGCAGTGTTAGTGAGAATTATAACATTTAATGTGTATGTAAGAAAAGCAAATATGAATGAAAAACATGACATTGCGTCAGACACCCTTGTGTATACCCTTGGTGATTACAAAACCTTAGCCTTCCTCTTCCTACCACTTCTACGTGGTACATCCCCTGAGCTTCAGCAGAGGTAGTGGCAGGTTGCTCAGGTCCCTGCCCGGACTGCTTAGATGCTCTCGGCCTCGCCCTCTGGGTTTTGGAGCCCGTGAGGGCCCCGCCAAAGAACGCTCCACCTGCACCAGTGCAGGGGCAGACTCGGCCATCGGGAGAGGAGGCAGCATCGTGGGTCCTGATTGAGGAGAGACAACGGTGAGACGTGGGAGCTCCTTGAGTAGAGTCCCCACTTCCTTGTTCCCTTTTGCCATCATCCTTCTCCAGGGCCAGGGCCACATCATTCCCACCACTCTGCTGGGCAACAGGTTGGAGCACATCTGTGACGCATTCTAAGGCCACGGCCAAAGTATCTGTCTGCCTGTTCAAGGCAGCAGAAAAATTGGCATCCAGAGTCCACACGACCGTTGTCAACACCTGCATGGACTCATTTGAGATCCGTGCTTGAAGCTCAATGGAGGCTGCCATTCTCTCCTTCGCAGACATTCCCGCTCCACTAATGCTGGAGGTGGACTCCTCCATCCTCTCCACTATTGTGGAGACTGAGCGTGGCACATCTTCCGGTACCTCGCAAAGGCGCAGCTGTACCTCTATCATTCTCAATCTCAAGGATGGCTCCCGGGGTTCAGCATCTGTGCCCAACTGAGCAGAGCTTGGAGAGGAGTGTGCCCCATGATGCAGACTCTCCAGAGCTGGCCCTGCCACCAGTGTCTGCTCGTGCACACTTGTGAATGTTGAATCACCAGGTGACAACCAAAGTGAATCAGTAACTGTACTCACTTCTCCTAACCTGGTTAGGTCACTGAAGTGCTTCCTGCACTGCACCCACGATCTTGAGACGGTGCTCCTGCTGCTCAGCTCCTTTGCCACCTCGAGCCAAGCCTTCTTGGTGGCAGAGGCAGGGTGCTTCCTCCTATCACCCGGGTACAGTATGTCCCTCCTGCTCTTCACACCGGCTGGTAGCAACTCAAGTGAAGAGTCTTTAAACCAAGGTGCTGGCTTAGTCCTTTGGCACTCCATTTCTTCAAATTCCTCCTTTCTCCCTCATGGTTGCATTGGTCCTTTAAATATTCCAGTTCCCAGCACGTCATTCGGGTACGAAGTACGCCCACTGTGCAGCTTGGAGGTGTGAAACCCAGAAGTCACGTTAAGGGCCTTCAATTGTGTCGCGATCGCTCGAGCCAATGCTTGCAACATTTTTCCGAGTTTCCCACATGACTATTCACCCCCTCCCTCCCGCTGAGTTCCCGTTGGTACAATTTACCCCCATAACTCTGGAGGCAGGTCCAGATCTGATGCGAGAACTTTGAGGGAGGCTATCTCACCCCACTCCAGTGTAGTGTCAAGTCAAACCTGAAAACAGGTCTAATGAAAGGTCATCGACCTGAAACGTTAATCCTGTTTCTCTCTCCACAGATGCTACCTGACCTGCTGAGTGTTTCCCAGCAATTTTGGTTTTCATTAAAAACCCTGATCAGGCATTTTATTAACTTAAGCACAGCTTATTTAAGGTATTGAACTTGTGAATGCTCGTGGCCGTTCTCTGGAAGTATTTCAAATTTATTGGCAGAAGCAGAGCTGCGTGCATGGACTCGGACAGTCTACTCCTGGCCAGGAAAGTTGCATTCGAAGCCAGGCAATACATACGAGGTGTTGCCCGCCATGAATCAATAAAGTAACAAAAGATCTTAGACCAGTAGCTGCAGTATAATTACAGTCAAACATGACTAACTGATATCATATAATTCTTATATTCGCTGCACAGGAGAGGCTGTTGTACAACTCACAAGGGGAGAAATTTGACTTGCTCTGCCCGCCGGTCCGCGCCGGCCTGAGGCCCGAGCCAAATTCGGCACGGGTCCTTCGTTTGAATGGAAGCAGCTCGTTGCAGGCACCGAACGGTTATCCTGATGCAGCTTGCCGGTCGGGGCCTGACGACTCTGGCCATCTCCAGGGCTGAGCCAGCCCACAGGTAGGTCCTGGGAACAGGGGGGAGGCGAAGCCGAGGGACGCGAGCCTGGGCGGATGCGGCCCCCAGCACTCCTGCTCCTTCAGGCTCTGTAAAAATATAACTCTGTGGCCGTTTTTTGAGTGGCCTCCGACAGACCCTTTAAGAACCGCTGAGTTAGGCCGCTCAAGACCTGGTACAACTAAGTGGTGCGTGCGTGGCGCAAACTCCGCCCACTTGTGCATACATTTTGCATCGGGGTCCTACAACCAGGGGAGGACCCCGATTTGCATAGTATAGCAGCCTGATGCCTGTTTCAGGCAGGTGAGCTGGTCGTCCATTTACTGGCCCGCCTGAAAATGGCTATTTCAACGACTGGCCATCTGTGTCTCCGGCTCAAAACTGATGGCCATGTGTTGAATTTCTCCCCAAGTATTTCTCTCTTAAATAAACTACAACTAAAAAATATGTACAATGCAGAAATATATTACTTGGTATGTATAAATCAGGAGCAACAAGCTTAAGTGGGTGATGTATTACTAGTGTTCAAATATAAAGCAGTGGCATATACTGGCTTTATGATAACGTAATCTGAACATATATTAAAACATGAATATCATACTGGACAAAAATTACGTTAAAAGTTGGATTGCTTTGTAAATCAAGATTCTCCTGCCACAAACAGAAAAATCTAATGTTGGCCACACATTATCTCGGTTTAATTTGCATCGCACAGGTTTAATCTCTTTGCAGTCTTGTGCTGAAGTACCACAGCAATGCAATTCAAAAATGACTGATTAAATTAATCAAACATTTTTTTTATTATTTGAAAATTTGACATTGAGGTGCTCAATTTCTGTGTCGATGAAATAATGTCTCAAAGGAGTCATGTTCTTCTTGGAGAATTCCCACTTCATGTACAGTGGATTGCCTTTGGTAAACTACCTTGTGAGGCTCTGTGGTATAATTGGTTTCTCAGAGTTTAATCTAACAACATCAATTTTGGAAGACTCTGGTGGGGTAAAATATTACAAAGCTTATCTCGTTTCAATAATGGAAAAGTAATGAATCTTGGATGTGAGAACACTTCGAGTTGTTCAAACAAACCTGATCGGAAATAAACAGTGTCATATTCAGCTTCATTCTTCACTTTGGTGTATTTGACAAGGCATTATGAAAAGTTGTATGAAATTTGCTTTGGTTTACTGTGTTCACCTGCGATTTATGCAACTTGTTGCAACTCTGAAGATTGTGTTGCTGAAACGATTTAGCAGAGGGAAGATCGAAGCAGTCTACTTGAATGGAGCAATAGGCAGTGTGCTCACCTCCTGACGGGAAGTTTGGATTTAATGCCATGAGTTTGTAAGAATGGCAAAATGGGGTTGAGCTGGCCCATGATGCAGGGTCTCGTGTTTTTTTTTATTCGTTCAAGGGATGTGGGCGTCGCTGGCGAGGCCAGCATTTATTGCCCATCACTAATTGCCCTTGAGAAGGTGGTGGTGAGCCGCCTTCTTGAACCGCTGCAGTTCGTAAGGTGAAGGTTCTCCCACAGTGCTGTTAGGAAGGGAGTTCCAGGATTTTGACCCAGCGACGATGAAGGAACAGCGATATATTTCCAAGTCGGGATGGTGTGTGACTTGGAGGGGAATGTGCAGGTGGTGTTGTTCCCATATGCCTGCTGTCCTTGTCCTTCTAGGTGGTAGAGGTCATGGGTTTGGGAGGTGCTGTCGAAGAAGCCTTGGCGAGTTGCTACAGTGCATCCTGTGGATGGTACACACTGCAGCCACAGTGCGCCGGTGGTGAAGGGAATGAATGCTTAGGGTGGTGGATGGGGTGTCAATCAAGCGGGCTGCTTTGTCCTGGTGTCGAGCTTCTTGAGTGTTGTTGGAGCTGCACTCATCCAGGCAAGTGGAGAGTATTCCATCACACTCCTGACTTGTGCCTTGTAGATGGTGGAAAGGCTTTGGGGAGTCAGGAGGTGAGTCACTCGCCGCAGAATACCCAGCCTCTGACCTGCTCTTGGGGAGGTGGTTAGACTCTCTCTTGTTGGAGATGGTCATTGCCTGTCCCTTGTCTGGCGCGAATGTTACTTGCCACTTATCAGCTCAAGCCTGGATGTTGTCCAGGTCTTGTTGCATGCGGGCACGTACTACTTCATTATCTGAGGGGTTGCGAATGGAACTGAACACTGTGCTAGCAGCACAGGGAGTAGGCTGTGCCAAATCTTGAAATGGGATCCCCTCTCCCTAATTTGAATCAGAAAAGGTTGCCTGGAGAATTTGGTCTGAAGCACACTTGGTCAGGGAGCAGATAATCTGACATTGGCTGCAGCTGTTAAAGGGCTGCAACCTGCCATGAAAGGGTAAGTTGCAGTGCTGGCAGAAAAGTGGTGCAATTGTCCACAATTAGCTTTGCTCTGAATCAGAAGGTTGTGTGTTCAAGCTCTACTTCAAGACTTCAATACACAGACCCTAAATTCCCTGTCAGTTTGTCCCCGTGAAACAGCGTAATTGCGGCGCAATACCGATTGCTGGCGCGAAACTTCGAGGAAATTCGGATGTAAATTCTTACACTATGTCCAAATTTCCTTAATCTTTTATGCCGGTTCAACTGGACCATCGCCCAGACCTTCCACTGCTCTTTAGCATTGCTCCTCCTCCCCATCAGAAAGAGCGAAGGGTGCAAATTTCCTGCATTTAGACAGGTCCAGAATGGATGTAAATTTGCGGCCAGAATTTTAGGCGCACAGGCTTCCTTTGAATTTACGCTGGAGATTGGCAAAAGCAATCCCAGTCTTGGAATTCACTTTGACATAATAGCAGATTTGCACATTTAATAAAGGATGCATTTAACAAATCAAAATATATTAAACAGCGATATCAAACAGGGAAAAGCCTGCGCTGAATTAGCAGTGAGACAGTTGCCAAATAATTACTTCCTGCAAAACAGATACTGACAGCAACGGATTTTCTCACTGAGTGGAATAACACTTAGAATTCACCTTCCGCAGGGCTGGGGCCTGGCTAGGCGGATGATTCTTGGTCACACACAAAAGCAGGTCATTTGAAGAAAAAAATAAAACTAAATAAAAATCGGGTCCTGATCTGTAAAGATGATGCATAGGTTTGACTTTGGTACAATTCAGCTTCACAGGTAAATTGAAGAAATATTATTTTACGACTGATTTTTATGTCTTGCTGTGTTAGCAGGTTTAGGACTATTAGTTTTCACTGTTGTGCAAATTAATCAGATGTAACAGTCATCGGCACTGTACATTCAAAGAACTCCAATAAATACGAGACAAAATGTAGCTGCTTATTTCTGAAACTCTCGAACGATGGCCTAGATTCTAATTTATTTGCAAACTTGATTACTGCAAAGCTTTGGTAGCGATACAATTCTGCATGAGCTTATTGGGTTCTGTAGGTTGCCAAGTTCCATTCACAGAGTAAAAAGTACAACTAATTCACAGTTAGAAAAAAGCGAAAGCAAACGCCTTCTTTTAATGAAAGTGCAAAATTCTTATTAGACCAGAATTCTCAGTCAACACAGAAAGTATAGGTGGATCAGCTGCCAGGTGCAATTTGCTTTTGAATAGTCAAATACTAATATAGATGCAAGTTTTTTCTCTCTCTTCAATTCATTTGGCAAAGACAAAGTATGGGACAGAGTTTGAATTTAAATTACCTGCTGCACAAGAAATGAAAATCGTTTTCATATGGAAAAAAAGCAAACCAAGCACAGGGGTTCATTTCTAGAGGGATTGAATTCAAAAGCAGAGAAGTTATGTTAAACTTGTATAGAATATTGGAGCATACCATGATGATACTAGAACTGAGAGGTTATACCTACCAGGAAAGATTGAACAGGCTGGGGCTTTGTTATCTAGAAAAGAGAAGACTGAGGGGTGACCTGATTGAGATCTTTAAGATTATGAAGGGGCTTGATAGGGTAGATTTAGGGAAGATTTTTCTGCTTGAGAGGTTTAGAGGTAAAGAGATTTACTAGAATGGTACCAGGGATGAGGGACTTCAGTTATGCAGAGAAGCTGGGGTTGTTCTCCTTAGAACAGAGAAGTTAAGGGGAGATTTGATAGAGGTGTTCAAGATCATGAACGGTTTTGATAGATTAAATAAGGAGAAACTGTTTCCAGTGGAAAAAGGATTGGTAACCAGAGGACACAGATTTAAGGTGATTGGCAAAAGAGCCAGAGGCGACATGAGGAAACATTTTTTTATGCAGCAAGTTGTTATGATCTGGAATGCACTGCCTGAAAGGGTGGTGGAAGCAGATTCAATAGTAACTTTCAAAAGGGAATTAGATA
The DNA here is from genome assembly GCF_035084215.1 of Heptranchias perlo. NCBI lineage: Eukaryota > Metazoa > Chordata > Chondrichthyes > Hexanchiformes > Hexanchidae > Heptranchias > Heptranchias perlo. The sequence goes on from NC_090332.1 coordinate 77,469,422, forward strand.
AATACTTGAAGGGGAAAAAATTGCAGGGCTACGGGGAAAGAACAGGGGAATGGGACTAATTGGATTGCTCTTTCGAAGAGCCGGCACAGGCACGATGGACCGAATGGCCTCCTCCTGTGCTGCACCTACTATGACACTTTGAAATTTGAGAAGCGCCATTGTCCGAAAATACGTCTCAAAACTTGTTTGCTCAAAGGAGTATTCTTGTATTCTTTAAGACCTCGCAGTTGTGTTAGATTTGTTTTTTTTAAACTTGACAATCACTTGGGTCCTAAATGTCACAACTATTTTAATTTTGAGCGTGGCTAGGAATATTGGAACAGAAGTAGGCCATTCAGCCCGTCGAGCCTGTTCCGCCATTCAATTAGATCATGGTTGATCTGTGGTTCCGTAACCCTTAATACCCTGATTCTAAATGTGATAAAAAGCTAGTGAAGCAGTACTTATGCTGCTTGGTTCACACACCAAAGCTTCCGAGGAAGGCATTCCTTGTAGCTTAGATGGTCACCATCTCTGGTAGGGGTTTTGAAGGAGGTTGAGGGTTGAGGAGGGGGGATGGATGTAGTTGCCATGTAGCTTAGGAATACAAAGGGTTACAGCAAAGAGAATCCCAAACTTCAAAATGATTATTTGGTGTTTAACTCAAACAATATACAATTCACAGCTTGTTTTAACAATTTTCTTAATTCATTAATAAAATTGTGCAATATGATATGAGTTGATTTCTTCCAATATCCGATTTCAGTGTAATTTCAGAGGGTTGGGACAATATTGGAACCATCCGATATATCACGGAAGCAGAGGGCATTTCTTTGTTACATTTCAATGAAGCTGGTTTTTTTTAATGCTCTGACAAAATCTAATTAGTTCCACAGGAAATTTCACCATAAATTGACACTGGCAAAATCGGAGTACGAACAGGCATAAATCGGGTGTAACTTCCAGATTACAACCCCACAGGAAATTCCAGGCCTATGATAATCTAGACTGACACTTCAGTGCAATACTGAGGGAGTGCTGCATTTTCAAGGTGCCATCTTTTGGATGAGACATCAAACTAAGGTCCCATTCAGGTGGATGTAAAAGATCCCAAAGTATTTCTATTAGTATGGAAAATTTCTGTCCCAACACATTTTTATTGTCATGAAGTACATGCCAAAGGCTTACTCCATTCCATGCCTGCTGCTGTTATTTGCAAATACCGTGACGCAGTAGCAAGGAGCAGTTAAACAGATTCTTCTTGTGCAACAGTAACCCCAGATCAAGCGGCCCTATAGCAGGGGTTTGGAAGGTGTGGTCGGTTTGGTTAGAATGTGATTCTTTTACCTCTGGAATCTGGGTCTCAATTATGCCCCACTTGATAGATGAAAATCTTCTCTTTTTTCTAGCCCTTAGGGTTGTACGTAACATTAATTTGGGCAGTCTTAATCCAATCCCTGGTGAATCTGAGTTCATACAAAATTGGGTTAAATTGGCACTCAAAGAAGCCACAAGAGTGGCTAGAGTAGAAGATAAAGCTGATGCTTTTCTAAGGTTGGCGCACAGACACATTTTAGGCAGTGTAGGAGCTTTCAAACTGCATCTAACTAAATGAAGATCAGGCTCGTGCAGGTTAATATGAGCTAAAAAGTTATTGGTCCTGATGGTATAGATGTTTGAGTTCTCAAAGCCCTCGTGGAACTTGCTGATTGCCTAAATCACCACTAGTTAAAAAAAAATCACCCACATTAACATGCCCTGGATATTAGAGATGGACAAAAATGGGAACAGTGACATATTCATAGATAAAACACTGTTCTGAAGTTAAGCCCGGTAAGACTGTTTAATTTTGCAAGAACAGTTACACTAGGATCCAGATTTTAAGATGCAGAGGGGTTAGAAACATGGCAGACTGGATTCTGTGCTTGGATCAGCTTTATCAACTCTATCTCCAGTGTATAAGCAGTAATCTGAACCCAAAATTAGCAGTGGAAATATTCTGAAGCATGAACTTGGATATCTGAAATCCTGAAGTAATTACAAGGCCGGTACACAAGGCGTTTATTTATTTCATCACATTAGATTAAACCTTTCCTCCTCATTAAGATGTCTTATCATAAATATCCTGATGAAAATAACTTTAGGGGAGGAGGAGGTGTTGAATGTCTGGGTTGACCAAGTATCTCAGTGCCAGGGATTAAATAATTTCCTACAGTGAGCACCCAGTGTCAACGTTCAATCTGTCCTGTGGCCTTGGCAAGTTCAGTGTGGATAGACTAGCAGCCGACTGGGGAACTTTCAAATTAAAGAAGCAGGTCTACCTGATAATCCCACATTGAAAATGTCATACCCTTGGTTTTAATAGGCCTGTGGCTCCCTTTGGATTAGATGCTGTAGCTCAAAGCCTCTGAGCTGCACACTCTTCGAACACAGGATTGATAAATTTACCCCGAAGGAAAAGGTGTAAAGGGGAATTTTATAGTCATATTCTGCCACCTGAATCCTAACCCGTACTGAGTCCTGTTCACCTATCATCACTGCCCTCACAAACCTCCACTGGCTTCCCATCGCCAAGCTATTGACTTTGGAATCCTGGTCCTTGACTACAAAGCCCTGCGCAGTCTCACGCACAATGCCTCTGCAACCCCCTCTAGTTTTATGTCCCAACATCATCTGTTTTTCCAATTCTGGACTATTGCATGTCTCACCCTCGCACCCACACCCCCACTCCTTTGCTCCACCATCAGTGGTCCAGCCTTTAGCTATCATGACCCTGCACTCTGCAATTCCCTTCCTAAGCTCATTCATTTCACTACATCTCACATCCCTCTCCAAACATTCATCAGTCCCCTCCATTAACTCCCTCCCCCAACTTCTGTTTGATGGCTGACCACTGCACTCTTTGTGAAGCATCTTGGGACGTTTCACTATGTTAAAGGCGTTATATAAATGCAAATTGTTGCTACTGCTGTAATATTACTTAATTCTATGGAGTAAAATAGTCAGAATCTTATTTATTTAAACATTTGGTCAGTGAATCACTGCCATCTATTATGTAGCACAATGTTGGGAGAAAAGGTCACTTAACTTTCCCTTCAATGCTGTGAAAAATGCCAAAACATTATGGGAAAAGGCACAGATGCCATTTAGAACTCTTGCCCTGTTGATAATTAGGGTCCTTTGGGTACTTAAAAAACAATGTTGACATAATGGTTGCAGCATGCAGCGTAACGAATGGTTTGATTTGGCAGCTTGGGTGGTACAGCTTGTTGGCCCACTGATGCGATAGCCTGTTGGCTCACACCCACAATTGGCCACATGGTGAACTCCTCATTTTAGCTGTCCCGTTGGAAGACGTCCAAAATGGAAGCTAGGCCCGTTCTCGCGGAGAAGGAGGGATAATCAGAGAGCATGTCACATCTCGGACTGCTCTTCAGCACCTCCTAGTGGTTGGTTATACTGCTGCATCGGCAAAGGCTCCGCTTCTGATCGAGGGAGTAGTGTATGACCAATGGAGACCTAAAAACAGGGAGAGGAAGGAAGTAAGCTGACAATAAAAAGTAAAGAAACACAATCTGATATGCGTCATTAACCTAAACCCATGCCATGACTAATTTCTAGTGAAATAGTGTAGCATAACGATGTTGTTTTGCATGATTTTAATGTTACACCGCTCCCCACCATTGCAACTGAGGGCCAAAACAGAACTCTGCTCTAAAGGTTACCCACTAAATATTATGAGATGTCACCTGCAGCATGCTAGGCAAATACAAAAAGCTGACTACTGTATTTATTGCAGATCTAGGGGGCCAAATTTCCTGTCTGCTGCAATCGATCTTCAGTGGGGTGGGACTTCCTCCCGCCCATTGCCTTCGCCCCCTGACCCCGGTTTGGGCAAGGGAGGAAGGGGGAAGCAGCAGAAGCAGCTGAAAGGATAGTCTCAGGCTTAGTGACAAAAGAAGTCTATGAGTCTGTGAGGTGAGGGAGGTGGGGGTAAGGGAGAGGCGTTTAAGGAGAAGGTTGGTCGTGGAGGAAAGAAGCCGGGGAGGATTATGACTGTTATAGCTGTGATGTCGCTGTGCCATACTGCAGTGCACCAGTAGAGAGGTGGTGGTGTTATGACTGATTAAATCAAGGTTTCAATTTGAGGCTATGGAGACGTGGGGAATGCAGAGGAGTGTTGCTATGCAGGAGGTGCTCAAGCAGCACTTTTTCCCTTTATGTGTTTAATGGAGGGTAAATTGCCTGACGGTGGCTCTGACTAAATCCACCGAGTCTAGGCATTTGTATGTGTAGCACATGATGTAGCACCAAGTCACACATCCAATGCAGATCATATAGACTCAGTTGCAATAAATGGCTTTTCTTTATTAACCAGAGGCTGCATCCCAACCTGAATCTCAGGTATTATATTGATGATATCACAATATGATGAGTTTAATATAAATCAATGTATTACCAGTACAGGATTTCAATCCGCCCCTCTGTGTCTCCCCCAGCCCGAACCATTTCATCAGTGGTGGCTCATCACTGTGCTCCCAGCAGGATTCCTGCCGTCAAGTGGGAGCCCACCGGTGCAAAGGAGGAAACTCCGGGGTACCACTGGAGTACCAGAAGATCCAGTGAGGGACCTTAAAGGGGCAGCGGCTCCCTGAAGACCTGAAACGAAGACCCACTGAAGGCCTCAACAGAGACCCAGGCCCTTCAACAGCTAAGTCACTGGGACAGAATGGAGGGCGCGGAGGCCGCTACGAGGCTCTCTCCCTTCACGTAGACACCTCAGAGCAGTTACCATCACTTCCTGGGAACCACTGCCGCCTTCCCCATGGCAGCCCCTGAAAGCCACGATAACGCAGTCGGAATGCCGGAAAATTGGCCAGGGCCTGGGCCCCTCCCCACCATCATTGGGAAGGAAAGGGAGGGTTTGGGGGAAGGGAAATCCCAGACGGAGCAGTGAGATGGTGGCAGGCCCTCACCAATCCATTTTCCTGCTGTTTCCGCTGTGAGGGAGGGAAAGCCCCCATCCCACTTAAAAGGGCTAATTTTAACTATTGTGGCGGAAAATGGGGGTATGGTGGTAGCAGATCAGGCGCTCGTTATACACTCTGCCCGATTTTGCTTTCCACTGAAGTCAAAGGAAAGGAAAATCGGATAATGTGAATAGCGGGCGGCTGAACTGCTTTTAAAATGTATAGATTGAATGGAGACAGGCAGTGGGAGAGATCTGGGCCTTGGAGAAGACCTAACAACAACCTCCATTTATGAAGCACCTCTAACATAGAAAAACGTCCCAAGGCGCTTCACAGAAGGGTAATCAGAAAAAAAAAGACACTGAACCAAAGAAGGAGGTACTAGGAGGGGTGACTAAACGTTTCGTCAAAGAGGTGGGTATTTAGGAGGGTCTTAAAGGAGGAGAGAGAGAGAGAGATGAAAAGTTAGAGAGTTTTATGGAGGGAATTCCAGAGCTTAGGGCCTAGGTGGCTGAAGACACGGCCTCCAATGGTGGGGCAAATGGAATAGGGGATGCACAAGAGGTCAGAGTCGAAGGAACATCAAACTCTCGGAGGGATGTTGGGCTGGAGGAGATTACAGAGATAGGGAGGGGTGAGGCCATAGAGGGATTCAAATACAAGGATGAGCGTTTTAAATTTGAAGCTTTGGGGGAGTGGGAGCCAATATGTCAGTGAGCACAGGGGTGTTGGGTATGGGGGACTTGGTGTGGGATAGGTGGTAGAGCTTTGGATGAGCTGGAGGTTATGAAGGGCGGAGAATGGGAAGCTGGCCAGGGGAGCATTGAAGTAGTTAAGTCTGGAGGTGATATAGGTAAGGTTCAGGGTTTCAACAGCAGACAGGCTGTGGCAGGAGCAGAGGGAAATGATGTTATGGAGGCGGAAGTAAGAGATCTTTGTGATGGAGAGGATAGGGGGTTGGAAGTCCAGCTCAGTGTCAAATAGTGAGATGGCAAACAATCTGGTTCAACCTGAGACAGTGGCTGGGATGGAATCGATGGTGAGGGTACAGAGTTTGTGGGGTGGGGGGGAGGGAGGAATAAAGATGGTGGCTTTGGTTCTCCCACTGTTTAACCAGAGGGAACTGTGGTGCATCTCCGACTGGATGGTGGACAAGCAGTCTGAGAACTGAGGCAGTGGAAGGGTCAAAAGAAGTGGTGGTGAGGTAGAGCTGGGTGTTGTCAGCTTACTTGTGGAACTTGACGTTGTGTCTTCGGATAATGTCACTGAGGAACAGCATGTACCCGAGGAAGAGGAAGGGGCTAAGGATAGATCCTTGGGGAATTCCAGAGGAAAGAGTGCAGGGGGCAAGAGGAGAAGCCATTGCTTGAGATGCGCTGGTTACAATTGGATAAGTAAGAGTGGAACCAAGCAAGTTCAGTCCCACCGAGCTGGACAGTGGAGAATAGATGTCGGAGGCGGATGGTGTCATTGACAGTGTCAAAGTGTGCAGTGAGGTTGCGAAGGATGAGTAAGGATTCTGCACTATGGTCACAGTCATAGAGGACATCACAAGACTCTTGCAATAGGAAGGGGAAATACGTGGGTGAAAGGTGAAGAAACTTTTTTCAAGGACATATGTCTACCATTCAAAAAGGACTTAGCACTTTCTCCCAATAAATTCCACTGGAACCACTTGTTCAGCTCTGGTAGTTATACAATAAAGACACTGGTCCCAAAATTCCTGTTGGGCTTGGATTGTGTGGGCTGGTGCCCTTCAACATTGACCTCCACCAGAGTTTGCCTGAGTCAATAGGAGGATATCTCAATTGCATGGGGCTGGCGGGTGGAAGTGCCACTTTCCTGCCTCACGCTAGTGGAAAATTTGGCCAGCCACCCCCAACCCTGGCACTGCTCAATCGGCCCCCAAGCAAGGATATCTTTTTATTCTGGGGACCCACGTACTCACACAGCGTACTGGAAACCCTGGCTTAGGGAGAAACGGCGGAGGCTCACCGTAACTGGGTCTCCCCTGTTTTGTTTTGGGTGGGGGGGAGCGCAGGATTCTACCGATCTCCTGCTAATTTCGGGGGAACTCAAATTTAGTTTCATGGCCTGTAGTGTAGACTTCTTCAATCAAGTCAGGCCAGTTATAATACAGACTATTGTTGAGTTTTTTTTAGGTGTAATCAGAAAAATTAATAGAATTGTTCCAAAATATTAGCTATTCTCCTCAAACAGTTAAAAGGCTGAATTTACTTTCTTCCATTAGACCTGCCAAGGCTCTATTTGCTTCACAAATATTCTAAATAAGAATCTGTATGTAATTTACATTAACATCTGCTAGTTTTGTCACAAAGGTCTTTGTGTTCACTGAATGTTGTTGATTTTGATTATTTTTGACAGTACCCTGGGGAAAAATGGCAGCAGCTGTAATATTTTTAGATGTTGTCCTATTCAGAGTTTAAAACGTCAATAAAACCTGAAAACCACTTGGATCATGATCAGGAGCTGAATTGCACTCAGCAAAGGGAGTGTTATATAGGATTTAACGGTTTGAAAAAAAAGATACAAGACATCAAAAAGGATATTGCAGCTTCATGGAGAGGGAAAACTCTGCTGGTTTAATCACCAGCCTTCAGCCTTGGAGGGTCAACGTTAAACTTACTCCAAGAAAGGGAAATAAAGGTCTCCTGTCTCCAATTGCCATTGAATCACTGGTAAACTGAGTTTGGACTATCTCTGCTTTGTTTAGTCAGCCGTGGCTCGTAGTAGCACTCTCACCTTTCTGAGTCAGAAGGCTGTGGCTGCAAGTCCTACTCTTAAAGCACAAAATCTAGGCTGACACACTGAGGGAGTGCTGCACTGTTGGAGTTGTTGTCTTTTGGATGAGACGTTAAACCGAGGCCCATGGCACTATTTCGAAGAAGAGCAGGGGAGCTCTCCCTGGTGTCCTGGCCAAAACTATCCCTCAACTAACATCACTAAAAACAGATTATCTGGTCATTATCACATTGCTGTTTGTGGGACCTTGCTGTGCGCAAACTGGCTGCCCTGTTTTCCTACATTGCAACACTGCCTACACTTCAAAAGTACTTCATTCGTTGTAAAGCGCTTAGGGACATTCTGAGGTCGTGAAAGTTGCTATATAAATAAAATTTCTTTCATCGTGAACATGAGTTCATGGTTAAAAAAGAATGGAAATGTCACTTAATCTGCACACTGTCCTCTTCTGGGCTTGGAATGTAGCAGCTCAGGAACATGTTTAGGACAGTTAGAATAGGTTTACCCTATCTTACACAATTAGCTGAGAGTGCCTTAAAAGATAGAGCTCTCTAATGAGGATAAAGGCAGAATCAAGATACCAATATAAACAATTCAACCACACTCAGCCCAAATGGATCTTACAGCACTTTGGATTTTATTTTCTAGAACTGAAATTAAAAGTTGTTATGGGGTTTGAATAACATGGAATTGAGGGGGCAGGGGAGGTTCTGTCATCATCTCAACTTGGAACAGGCTTGGATTTGCTGGGCAAACAGAGGCCAAATCCAATCTATCCAAGATATCAGCCTTTCAGTATCACTCCTCTCCACCTTCATCAGCACAAAAACACACACAAAAGATTAAATATAAATCTACCTATATAATTAAAAGCCTTGCACTCAGCATGCTTTCAAACATATCACACCTGAAACTGTCACACCTCAGGGTGGGGGGTTCACAGGTCTGTAAGGCAAAAATTAGTGATTGGTTAAAATGACGACTTACCTGTTAAGTCACCAATTGTTTGTACATGCGAACAAATCAAAACCAGTTTTATTCAGTTGTTGACTGCCAATGAGATACAAGTAATCAGGAGAAAACTGAGCAATCAAGTCAGTCAGTATTTTTCAAAGCTAACAATCACAGGCAGCAAGTATCACAAAACTGATCAACTAAATACCTCATATAATTTCTAGTCTTTTGGCCGCCATTTTTCTTCATTGAGATGAGAAAGATCACTGGACATTAGATTTATAACACAGCAAACACGCTGAATAATTACACAGTTCTGACAAAAAAATCATTATGTTTACCCATAAACGTTGTTAATTAATGTTAGAGATGCCTACGAGAAATTTACCTCAGATAGGCCTGCTCTTCTGTTTAAAGCCTTGGGTTTGAGTTGGGAATTTCACCCGAGCCTAGGCGCGAAAATTCACAGCTGCTGTTAACAAATGCTGTTTGAGCCGTTAGTGAAAGATGCATCATGGGGTTTTCTACTGCTGAAGAACTACGGTACCCACAGTGCACCAGGTCAACCCATGTCATATTCCAACCAGATAGAACTGGAGAGTTCCAGCTCCTGTGGAGAAACTGAGTGTATGTGCGTACATATGTTTGTGCGTGTGGTATACGTGTGCGTGCGTGTGTATGTGTGAGGGAGCGATCATAAAGTGTAATGGGCATTATAATTTTTACTCTACTCCTGTGCAACTGCATTATTCAGTGTATACTGTGACAAACCAGGCAGAAACCCTACAAATAACTGTTAAGGCATGAGTGGTACAAAAATGTAAAAAGTATTTTTTTTAAGCGTTTTATACAGCTTAAGCCATTAATTAGAAATTCTGAGTTGATACTGTTTAGGGTGTGGATGATTTTCTGTATTGTTTTGGTAATGACTTCAGACTTTACAACTGGAACAGTTAGTCTGACCCAGACCATGTCAAATGATCACTGGAGGCTCAAAATGAGAAAAACTACACATGGCGATTCCATCTCAACAACTGCTTAAGGAAAAACTACAAAGTCCATGTTGGGGAATTAAGAGGTGGGGGTGTGCGGAATAAGAAGTATCTTTTATAAACTTGCAATTAGTTCAGGAAAGAAGGTAGGTTTTGAGGAGGGAAGAATAAACAAATACGTAAAGTAAAAAGCAAAACACTGTGGATGCTGGAAATCTGAAATAAAAACAGAAAACGCTGGAAATACGCAGCATCTGTGGAGAAAGAAACAGGGTTAACGTTTCAGATGGATGACCTTTCGTCAGAACTGGAAGAAGTTGAAGATTTAACAGTTTTTAAGCAAGTAGAGAGCCAGGGAAAGTGGGAGAGGAAGGAACAAAAGGGAAGGTCTCTGATGGGGTGGAGGGCAGGAGTCGATAATAAATGTTGTAACGTAATTGCTTCTTAAAAAAATATTGCAAATACACCATGAGAGGAAGAGTAATATGTATGCACATATAAATTTATATGAAAAAGAAAGACATGCATCTATATAATGCCTTTCGCGACCTCAGGACATCCCAAAGCGCTTTACAGCCAATGAAATACTTTTTTTTTGAAGTGTAATCACTGTTGTGATGTAGGAAATGTGGCAGCCAATTTGCGCACAGCAAGATCCCACAAACAGCAATGAGATAAATGACCATATCATCTGTTTTTTAGTGATGTTGGTTGAGGGATAAATGTTGGCCAGGACACCGGGCAGAACTCCCCTGCTGTTCTTCAAAATAGTGCCATGGGATCTTTTACGTCCACCTGAGAGGGCAGACGGGGCCTCAGTTTAATGTCTCATCTGAAAGACAGATATATATGTACACATAGGTATACACACACATACAAAAATATAATGGGCCGGATTTTGCTGTGACAATAACGGTGAAGCTAACAGCACTCACCATTACTTATGCGCAAATCAGACAGCGGCAAGCACGCGTGTGCAGTTAAAGGCGAAAATCCAGAAGTTGCTGTCCGAGATGTGTTGCCCCTCCGTAAGCTGCATGAAAACGGCATCTCAAAGACTGGCTCCCCATTCCAATGTATCGAACGGCGTGAAGTTCCTGCACTGACATCGCAGATATGGACTAAACACGCCACAAAAAGTTAGGCCTTGTCCATTCCAGTCTAAGCACCCTTTTAATGGGCGTCTTAATTACTGCCAAACAACCTCTCAGGCACGGAAAATTAACTTTTACAAGCATGACGTCTCATTCCTTCAGCTATTAATTATTGTTGGAGATTTAAAAAAAATTAAATACATTTTTTTTTCACTTTTTCTTTCTGTTTCTTTTATCTCTCTCTCTCAATCCAATCATTCTTTCCTCTCTTTATTTTGTTTTCTGTACCTGATTTGACATTGAATTCTCTATTGTAACTCACACTTCCTGGTTCAGACTCTGCGCTGCTCATTAATGACTCTTCAATCTGATTGGATAAGGAGTTACACAGTTGCTTGTTGTTCACACAGGCCCCAGATGCCCTGTAGTTTGGATCTCTAACTTATAATAACTTGCTGTGCAAAACCCCCAAAAAATGTCTATGGGCAAGTGCAAGTCTAACAAACAGCTAGTGCTGTTTGTTCACAGCTCACAGCAAACTCCAGCCCAATGCAAGTAAATAGAAACATAAAGGTTTTAGGAGGGAAAACCAAACTTACTTGCATTTAGTTTTATAAAGTAGTAAATAGTATTGGCAGTTGCTTCAGTAGGTTTGTTGTATTGCAGTGATGGGAGAACCACTGTTGTTTTTACACTACAGTAGGACGGCTGTAAACAAGAAAGATTGCACGACAGCTCCAGGAGTATCTATGAGCATTGCCACAGGAGACTAAAATTATAATTTTAGTGTGTGTTTGTGATATCATCTGGAGCATGTTTCATTCATCACATGACTCCCTCTGTTGCACTTTGGGGATCATGTGTACGTATTCAAATCTCTTGCAGTTGATTGGCTGCTAATTCTAAAACAGCAATAGATCAGAACTGAAGAAAGAAAGACTTTTTATTCATATAGCGCCTTATCTCATCCTCAGGATGTGGAAAGCCCTTCACATCCAATGGGCCAGATTTTGGTGGAGTGGGGCATCTCGTGGTGTGCCATTAGTTAGATTTGTGTGGGCACGTTTAGGCTTTGAAACTTTTTGCCACGAAGTTGCTGGAAGTGCAAGCTGATAACGGCGCAGTGAGAGCAACAGGGCATCTGAGACCTTGGTGAACAACAGGACAAACAGGTATCTCCTTAATCAATGAGATTTAAGGATTGAGAAACAAACAGAGGAAAGACTGAGAAGGAGGGTGAATTAGAGTGGGTGAATTCAATGTCAAATCAGGTACAGAGGGGGAAAGAAAGAGAGGGAAAGAAAGATTGGAATAAGAGAGAGAGAAAAAAGAGACAGAAAGGACAAGTAAGAATTTTTAAAAAAAAATTTAAATTTGACATTTTTAAAATCTCCAATTAAAATCACAACCTGAAGGAATGAGACTCTACACATTTAATTGTTCACTTTCTGGGCAAGAGGGGTTGATTGGCAGTCACTAACAATTATCACGTTGTTAAAAGGGTACTTACGCTGTTAATTACTAGACGTAACTTTCTGTGGCAAGTTTAATGGACAATTAATGTGCAAATGCAGCAACGTCATGAAAATCACAGGGAGGTTAAGGACGAGATACCGTTTTTGTGAAGCTAACAGTGAAGTGGCACAAATCGGCCAACAACTTGAGGCGATTCGCAATTCACGGGGTATCTCTTCCTCGCCACAAATTGCTGGCCAATTTACACATTAATATCATTCACACGCCGTTATTTTTTCAGCAAATTCAGGGCCAAGGAACTACCTTTGAAGTGCAGTCACTGTTGTTATGTCGGCAAACATGTACATAAGAGGGAGGAAATCCACAAATCAAATGTGATTAAAGTGAACAGATAAACTTTCAGTATGAAACCACAAAGAACAAGCAACAAATCAAGTATGAGCCGCCAGTAAAATCTACCAATAAAAGAAAGGAGGGTGGGTATTGCTCCAAATATTTGTTGGAGATCCTTTATCTGCCACCTTGGTTTCTCCGCTCAGCTAATCATTTCCTATTTGGGATGGGGGGGTGGTGACAACAGTGATGTAGATCCAGCATGAGGGCCAGAATTTGGGACATAAATCAGATAAGCCAGAATTACCCCTGTTCGAGAATACTTGCTAAATTCCGACTTCACGTCCTCTCTTCCCACCGTCCAGAGCCCCAAACACTCCTTCAGGTGAATCAGCGATTTACTTGTACATCTTTCAATTTAGTATATTGTATTCGCTGCTCACGATGCGGTCAAACAGGGGGCCAGCAGCAGAAAATCTAGGCTCTAGTTTCAGAGCGATCTAATAGCGATACTAAGTTCTGGAGTCCCTGAACAAAGCACACTAATCTCACCTGCACGCACCCTCAGAGGCACTGTGGTTGTAACATGTGCATTATTCGAGTTGCAGTATTCCGCATTTACACAGCCTGCTGCTCCAAATCACACCGGCACGAGCTGTAATGGAACAAGGGCCTATACATGCCTGAGTCCAAAAGCAGGATTCGAATTAGCAATATAAAATGAAATAACTTCAAAATTAAATTTTCACAGTCAAGCAACAAAAGGAATTAGCCAGCAGACAATGGACTTTGTTGGTTACTCTGAGATTTATCTTTTCTTTCTTCTGTTTAAATGTGATCTCATATCTTGATGAAAGCTGTCAAAGCTGGCAAAACAAAGTCTTTTCCTTTCTCTGGCACCCACAGTGTCAATGTCAAGCAGCCTTTCTAGTTGGATTTTCTCCCCTATCAAAGCTGTTCATGGTCACGCAATTTCCTCCTCGTGTAATGTTCTCCTTCTTATCACCAAAGGCAACTCCTGGATTTTTTGAATTTCAAAGACAAAAATATTTCGGTTTCAAAAACAGCGCAAACATTACCAATCCAAGCAAGCCACTTGTCACTCCTCACCTACTGCCCCAGGCTGCTAAAAACGAAACAGAACTTGCCAGATGTCCTGGCTTCAGTCGTAAATATACAGCTAAAGTGAGAACTAATGACAGTATCATAATGCAAAATCCTGGCTCCCCTGTTTTTGTTCTTTGTTCGTTAATATTAAAATAGCTCAACTGGCTGAGAAAAAACAGACATGCACATGTACATATAAAATACATGTCAGGAGGGAATCTGGGTGGTACAGTGGGTTAGATAAGGAAAACTGGGTGGCACAGTGGGTTAGATATGGAGAACTGGGTGGCACAGTGGGTTAGATATGGAAAACTGGGTGGCACAGTGGGTTAGATAAGGAGAACTGGGTGGCACAGTGGGTTAGATAAGGAGAACTGGGTGGCACAGTGGGTTAGATATGGAGAACTGGGTGGCACAGTGGGTTAGATAAGGAAAACTAGGTGGCACAGTGGGTTAGATAAGGAAAACTGGGTGGCACAGTGGGTTAGATAAGGAGAACTGGGTGGCACAGTGGGTTAGATATGGAAAACTGGGTGGCACAGTGGGTTAGATAAGGAAAACTGGGTGGCACAGTGGGTTAGATAAGGAAAACTGGGTGGCACAGTGGGTTAGATAAGGAAAACTGGGTGGCACAGTGGGTTAGATAAGGAAAACTAGGTGGCACAGTGGGTTAGATAAGGAAAACTAGGTGGCACAGTGGGTTAGATAAGGAAAACTGGGTGGCACAGTGGGTTAGATAAGGAAACTGGGTGGCACAGTGGGTTAGATAAGGAAAACTAGGTGGCACAGTGGGTTAGATAAGGAGAACTGGGTGGCACAGTGGGTTAGATATGGAAAACTGGGTGGCTCAGTGGGTTAGATAAGGAAAACTGGGTGGCACAGTGGGTTAGATAAGGAAAACTGGGTGGCACAGTGGGTTAGACACTGTAAAAATGCAAAGTTCAGCAAGATAAAAAGATATCTGACCCAAGTTAACTGAGCAGAAAATTCAGCAAGCAGGTCAGCCATGAGAAATCTTCAAATGTGAGATGGATACAGTACAAAATAAATATATTACAATAACGTGAAATGGATTCATTCAAACTAGACAGAAACTTTAATGGGCGGCATGTAATATGATTAGGGCTATTAATAACGGTAGTTGTAAGGAATATAGAAAGTGTAGTGGGAAGGTGTAAAGGGAGATTGGAAGGGCCAAAAGGGAATATTAAAAAAGGCTAGAAGATAATATAAAAGGAAATAATAAGGGCTTTTATAAACATATCGAAAGTAAAAGAATAATTAGAGCAAGTAACATTCGCGTCAGACAAGTGCCAGGCAATGACCATCTCCAACAAGAGAGAGTCTAACCACCTCCCCTTGAAATTCAATGGCATTGCCATCGCCGAATCCCACACCATCAACATCCTGGGGGGTCACCATTGACCAGAAACTCAACTGGACCAGCCACATAAATACTGTGGCTACAAGAGCAGGTCAGAGGCTGGGTATTCTGTGGCGAGTGACTCACCTCCTGACTCCCCAAAGCCTTTCCACCATCTACAAGGCACAAGTCAGGAGTGTGATGGAATACTCTCCACTTGCCTCGATGAGTGCAGCTCCAACAACACTCAAGAAGCTCGACACCATCCAAGACAAAGCAGCCCACTTGATTGGCACCCCATCCACCACCCTAAACATTCACTCCCTTCACCACCGGCCCACTGTGGCTGCAGTGTGTACCATCCACAGGATGCACTGCAGCAACTCGCCAAGGCTTCTTCGACAGCACCTCCCAAACCCGCGACCTCTGCCACCTAGAAGGACAAGAGCAGCAGGTACATGGGAGCAACACCACCTGCACGTTCCCCTCCAAGTCACACACCATCTCGACTTGGAAATATATCGCCGTTCCTTCATTGTCGCTGGGTCAAA
Organism: Heptranchias perlo; assembly: GCF_035084215.1. Classification (NCBI taxonomy): domain Eukaryota; kingdom Metazoa; phylum Chordata; class Chondrichthyes; order Hexanchiformes; family Hexanchidae; genus Heptranchias; species Heptranchias perlo. The sequence goes on from NC_090332.1 coordinate 77,485,004, forward strand.
ATCCTGGAACTCCCTTCCTAACAGCACTGTGGGAGAACCTTCACCACACGGACTGCAGCGGTTCAAGAAGGCGGCTCACCACCACCTTCTCAAGGGCTATTAAGGATGGGCAATAAATGCCGGCCTCACCAGCGACGCCCACATCCATGAACGAATAAAAAAAAAGGACTGCTTAGGGATGAAGGAGGGAGTCTAACTGTGGAGGATGGAGGTGTGGCAGAGAAATTTTAAAATATCTTGCGTTGTTTTTTCCAAATTATAGTGGAGATGAGAACCAGGGTGTGCTAGAAGAAGATGTGGAACAATTAATAAGGTTCATTGTAGAAGAGGAATTGGTTCTGAAAAAATGAACAGAACTTAATGTGAATAAGTCACTGGGCCCTACAGGATGGACTCTCGGCTGTTGAAAGAAGTCAGAGAAAAGATAGCAGAGATTCTGGCCAGAATTTTTCACTGCTCCCTAAATATGTGAATTGTGCAGTGGGACTGGAGTGTGGTTGATGTAACACTCTTGTCCAAGGAAGGAGAGAAGGATCAATCACTTAACTAATGGGCCAGTGAGTCTAACGTCAGTTGTGGTCAAACTCTTGGAATCCACAATTTGAGAAAAAGGTTAGAACCCATGAGAAATGCATGGGTTAATCAAGAATAGCCATCATGGATTTGTTAAAGGCAGGTTGTGTTTGACAAGTTTAATAGAGTATTTTTGAAGAAGTGATAGGTTGGGTAGAAAAAGGGAATGAAGTAGATGTAGTGTTTATGAATTTTCAGAAAGTGCTTGATAAAGTGTCTCACAGGGCTTGCTACAAAAGTTCAAGATATGGTATAAGAAGAAAAGTAGCAGCATGGGTAGGGGGTTGGCTGATGGAAAGGACGGGGGTTGCTTGGACTGGAGAAAGGTTGGAAGTGGTTCACTGTTGTTCTTGATAGATCATTTGGACTTGGGTATAGGAGACACAATCTGAAAATTTGCTAACAACATAATATTAGGAAGTTTGGTAAACAGTGAGGAGGATTGTAAAAGTTCAGGACAACATAGACAGCCTAGTGGAATGGGCAGACAGGTAGCAGATGCAATTTCATGTGAATATATGTGAGGTAATCCATTCTGGGAGAAAAAACAAGGAATGGGAGTCTACACTTAATGGAACGGCAGTAAAGGACGTGGATGAAAAGAGAGGTTATAGGGTACAAATACAAAATTCGAACATACGAACATATGAATTAAGAGCAGGAGCAGGCCATTCGGCCCCTCGAGCCTGCTCTGCCATTTGATAAGATCATGGCTAATCTGATTGTGACCTCAACCCTACTTTCCTGTCTACCTACTATAACCTTTGACTCCCTTGTTAATCAGGAATCTATCTAACTCACCGCTCTCTGGGGAAGGGAGTTCCACAGACTGACGATCCTCTGAGAGAAAAAAATTCTCCTCATCTCCGTCTTAAATGGGAGACCCCTTATTTTTAAACTGTGGCCCCTAGTCCTAGTCTCTCCCACAAGGGGAAATATCCTCTCAGCATCTACCCCTTCAAGTCCATGAAAATGTGAGTGCGGATAAATAAGTGCAGGACGCACTTTTTCACAAAAAGCATAGTAGAAATCGGGAATTCTCTCCCCCCAAAAGGCTATGGATGCTGGGACAATTGGAGCTTTTAAGACTGAAATCGATAGATTTTTGTTGGGTAAGGGTATCTAGGGATATGGAGCTAAGGTGGGTAAATGGAGTTGAGGTACAGATCAGCCATGATCTAATTGAATGGTGGAACAGGCTCGAGGGGCTGAATGGCCTACTCCTGTTACTATGTTCCTAGAAAGCCATAAAAAAGGCCAATAGAATTTTGGGTTTTATAAGTAGGGGCATACAGTACAAAAGTAAAGAAGTAACAGCGAACTTATATGAAACATTGGTTAGAGTAATGTGAGCAGTATTCACTGATTTATGCAGGGCCTCATTGTTTCTGCAATGCAATAGGACCGTACTGTGGCCTGGATTTCCTTTTGCTATTCTACCGCGAACCAGGCAGGATAGTGGCAGAAAAGGCAGGAAATCGGGCAGAAAGATCTATCTTCACATTTCCCCCCTGACCTCAATTTAACCCCCCTCCCCTTTCGCCTCAGCTGGGAAGTCTGCCAGTCACCTCTTACCTGCCCGCAGCATGTAAATGCCAGCGAGGAGGTGGAACCCGGTAAGATGCTGAATTTTCCTCGTCTTCCACCGCTGATCCTGCCAACCCCAGGGATCACCAGGTTGGGGGGTGCTGGTAGTTCCTGGGCAGCAGTTGAAGATCTGCTGTTACCCCTTTGGTGGGAGAGGGCACTTCTCCCTCCTCTCAGGCCTTAAGCATCATCATCAGAACCAACCTGAGGCCTAACAAGAATTCCTCCTTCATCTTCTGAGCTATTCTGACCCCTTTAAGTGGCCTCCTCCTGTTCACGTGCCTTGATGGCTGTCCCACTACAGTACTAGCTGAATTTTCCAGCCTCGCAGTGGCAGACTCCCTCTTTTTGACAAGGATTACTTCCCACCTCCCCCTCCCCTATGAGCCCACCCTACATACTTAATGACCCTTGACCCAAGAAAATGGGTGGGGGGGGGGTCAGGCTGGCAGGCAGAAGTCCTACAGGCTGAAGACAAAATTCAGGCCTCCAATTCTCAGCCGCCAAGAGGACAAGAATAGTGACCATGTCAACTCTTTTGAAAACATTACATCTTAGGCAGCTCTAACCAGAGCTCCTAGAGAACGGCCTGCTTTCTGACTTCAAATTTGTTCTCTAGCAAGTTAGTAATGGAGTGTCGTGACTAAAATCAATAACCTCTATATGCAGCTGCTGTTTATGTGGCAACACCTGCAGCATCTGTCTGGAGATGAGACAATCAGCTGTCTCACTGTATCCACACTAACCTTATGATGCTCTTTACAAGGCTTTATGCTTGATAGGCATCCAAACTATTCAATCATGCCTTAATCCAATCATTTCTGTCATGCGGTCTTCGTGCTTTAATGCTTGTTGCCCAGATATCATCTGCAATGGTAGTTGGAATCGTACTATGGGATGGAATCAACATACTGTAAAACAGATACTACTATTAGAATCCTTTATTGAAAATCAAATGACCAAATTGCGTGGGATATTCAAGGACAATCAGCTTAGATTTGTTAAAGGCAAGTTGTGTTCAACAAATTTAACGGGGTTTTATCAAGTTCTTATCAAATTAAAGTGTTAACCTAATACAAAGCAAACAAGATAACCCAATGTGGGTGTTGTGTTTGAATAATGCTTTCATGATTACATTCTCTAACTCTGAAGTGAGAATTTGATGTTTCAAGTGTTGCAGTTCTCTGGATTTACTGATCAGCAGTTGTTGTTCAAGCATTTTAGTGTTGTGGATAATAGATTTGCCCTGCCAGCACTGTGTCATTGTGTTGTCAATTTGAATATGATGCAGCAGCAATGAAAAGAAAGGTAGGTGCAACAGTGGAATAAGCAAGAAACTGTGGGCGCTAAATTGGGCCGTGTAGCACCCGTTGTTTCGGTGCTACGTGGCCTCCAACATCCAACATTCGGTGCTACGTGGCCTTTCCAGCGTGACGTGCGCCGGACGCCATCTTTGGTTTAGGAGTTAGCGCGTGCGCAAATATCGAATGCCAGAAGCATGTAAAGTAAGGAGAAAATGAATACAATCAGTGTGCTACGCTGATTTAAAGTGAAAGACACCATTTTGGGACTTAACGCTCAACTCAATGCACATCCTTAACTCCAACCATCTGAACGTGTCTTAGAGTGCCTGGAGGACCCCCACCAGTGCTATTTAAAGGGACCATGCAGGATTTACAGGTTAGTGGCTGGATTATTGCTTCTGGCTGCCGAGACATTTGTAACTATTTTTGGAGGTCTCCTATACTTGAATACCAGGACTAGGGGACATAGCCTAAAATTTAGAGCCAGGACTTGCAGGAGTGAAGTTAGGAAACGCTTCTACACACAAAGGGTGGGAGAAGTTTAGAATGTTCTTCTGCAGACGGTAGCTCAATTGTGAATTCTAAATCTGAGATTGATAGATTTCTGTCAACCAAAGGTATTAAGGGATATGGGGCTAAGGCGGGAATATGGAGTGAGGTCACAGGTCCACCATGATCTCATTGAATGGCGGAACAGGCTCAAGGGGCTAAATGCCACTGCCACTTGCTCCCTCCTGATATACACCACCTTCTCCTGCAAGAAAGTGGGACATGTGTCTGGGTGATGTGCCTGTCATGGTTGAGTAGCTGCCAGTGTGTGTGGCCTGTGAGTTGTGGGTGGGCGGCTTGCAACAGTGGTAATGTGTAAGGGTGAGAGGAAACATCAGATTAGAAGAGTTGAGTACTGATGGAAAGAGTTTTTTGGTATGTGGGTGATGGGGGGGTGTAGTGCGTGGTGCAGTTGGTAGGAGACGCCACTCGACAGTTGACCTCACTCACCTTGACCACTCATGTCAAAGCACTGAACTTTTTCCTGTACTGTATCCATGTTCATGATGCTGTGCACCTGGCATTGACATCGTCCCCCACTGTCTCCCACTGCCTTTTGGGCATATGTCTGGAGGGCTTCTTGCCTTCCCCCCTGCCCCTGTGAATATAGGATGTCCTTCCTTCTGTCTGCCTCTTGCACCAAGGCCTCTAGTGCATCAGCAGAGAACCTTGGTACACGCACTCTCGCAGGCCTGGTACCAATTCAGATCGGTAAATTGGTGAGGTCTGGCATGCAGATTGGAGGATGTGGGATTTAGTAGTGTGCAACCTTTATTCAATATTTTAACATAACTCATCAGTTTGTAAACATAGGGACAGGAGCTGCATCTGTATTTTGCATGTGCGATGTCTGATCTCCGTTCAGACTCCATGCAGACAGCAGACTGTTACTTTCAGCAAATAACGGGTACCAGCTACCTTTAAGAGATTTTTAAGAGACAGCCTGCCTTTAAGAGATTGGGGCTCTCCCTGCTGGTGGAAAGTGCAAATTGCATTGAATCCTCATTCAACGCTGATTCGGAACGTTGCTTGCAGGTAAGTCCTCAGGCCTGACGTAAATCTCATCCTGCCTGCGCAGGGGCCATTGGGCGCGGGGTAATAGCAGATCACGCTACCCCTGCCCAATAATAGGCCCTATCCAATTTCTCCCCTGTGGGTCTGAAGCTAAGGCCAGAGTGTGGATCTACAGATGAATTGCAATCTTAGAGATGCATCATGGACAGGAAGAAAAATACTGAGTCAATCATTTTCGAAATTGTAAAATGGTTCTGTGGGTAAATGAACCGCATAATATGGTGTTGAACCATTCAAATCAGCAGGATCTCTGGTTTGGTTCCTGGTCTGTTCCGTTGGCTGATCCAGCACTGGGGAGCTGTGGGGGTGCTGCAGTTAGCTTCAACATCCCTGGGCGCTGGAGGGGAAATTCAGCCAGAGTTCCTATTCCTGGTTGTTATCCAATGTCTCCTTATGGAAAGTAAGTTCATGCAGGTCTATGAGGACAGCAGTGACGACAGGATCGGGTGTGTTATGTTTGAATAGCATACTGACACCAAGCTAACGCAAGAATGGCCACTTGAGTGAGCTACCCGAGTTAGGTCTCAGCTGGAGTATTGTGTCCAATTCTGGGCACCAGACTTTAGGAAATATGTCATGGCCTTGGACGCAGAGGAGATTTACCAGAATGATACCAGGGATGAAGGACTTTAGTTATGTGAGTCTAGAGAAGCTGGGATTGTTCTCCTTAGAGCAGAGAAGGTTAACGGGAGATTTAAATAGAGGCGTTTCAATAGAGCAAATAATGAGAGACTGTTTCCACTGATTGGATAAGTAATAAGAAGACACTGATTTGAGATGATTGGCAAAAGAACTAGAGGGGAGATGAGAATATTTTTATGCAGCGAGTTGTTATGATCTGGAATGTACTGCTTGGAAGGGTGGTGGAAGCAGATTTAGTAATAAGCTTCAAAAGGGAATTGGATATATACTTGAAAAGGAAAAATTTTCAGGGCAATGGGGAAAAAGCAGGGAAGTGAGTCTAATTGGATAGCTCTTTCAAAGAGCCAGCACAGGCACAATGGGCAGAATGGCCTTCTTCTGTGCAGTATTATTCTATGATTCTACGATTCTATGAATAGAGTTTGAAAATGCAGTCGGTGTGGTGCTTTTGGATTTTTAGAAGGCATTCAATAAGGTTTTCTTACAAAAATCCAGATATATGTTAAAGAAAAAATTTGCATTTATATATCGCCTTTTCTCATCCTCAGGACATTTTAAAGCACTTCACAGCCATTTAAATACTTTTGAACTGCAGTCACCGTAGTTATGTAAGCAAATATGGCAGATAATTTGCACACAGCTAGATCCCTCAAACATCAGTGAGATAAATCATAGTTAATCTGTTTTGATGGTGTTGGTTGATGAATAAACATTGGTCAGGGAGAAGTCCCCTGCTCTTCTTTGCACATTGCCTTGAGATCTTATATGCCCACTCAGTTTAACGTCTCATCTGAAAGATAGCACCTCTGAAAATGCAATAGTCTTTCAATATAAGAGAAAATATTGCAGTATGGATAGAAAGTTGGTTAATGGACAGGAAACAAAGGATTAGGGTTAAGTGGTGTTGCTCAGACTGGAGAAGAGTTGCAAGTGGTGTACCCCAGTGGTCACTCCCATGTCCACTTTTGTCCTACATATAAAGATGATCTGGACTTGGGCAAAGGGAACACTTACCAAATTTTCCTGCTGACACAAAAATAAGAGGTTTAGCAAAAAGTGAGGAGACTTCAGAAGGATGTTGATAGGTTAAGCAGATGCAGACGGGTGACAGATGCAGTTTAATGTGAAGTGTGAGGTAATGAACTTTGGGAGGAAAGAAAAGGAATGGTAATGTCTACTCAATAGGAATATGCTGAAGGGATGAACAGAAAGACTTAGGGGTTCCAATACAAGTGCAGGTAGATAAACCATAAAAACTACCAATAGCATTTGGGGTTTTCTAAATAGGTGCATAGAATAGGATTAATGGTTACATTTCTACAGGAGAAGGGTTAGGTCACTGTTAGAGTACAATTGTTGTACAAATTTAAAGTCAGAGATTCACCAGGATAATAACAGTTATGAGAAGTAACTTGAGATATTGGGATTATTTCCACTGAAGCAGAAAAGGATAAGAGGCGATTTAATTAAAAAATGTAATTTATGAATTTTTTTTATAAGGTGAATAGGGAAAGATTATTTTCTCTGGCTGGGGAGTCAGTAATGAGGGGGTCATCAATGTAAAATTGTCTGAGGAGAGAGGTTAGGAGAAATTTCTTTACACAGAGGGGTTGTTAGAGCATGAATGCTTTTCTACAGAGATTAGTTGAGGCAGAGACCATTGCATCTTGTAAGGGAAAGTAACATGGATATTTGAAGCAGAAGAAGATATAGGGCTATAGGGACAGTGAAATTAGTTTTGGATTGCTGTTGCAATGAACCGTATAGATGCAATGGGCCAAATGGTCTTCTGCGCTGTAAACTTCTATGGTTTACGGTACTCTGCATTTGATATGTGGCACCCGGATTAACCAGTCCAATATTATCACTGGAGTTATGGCCAAATCCACTCTGAGAAGGTTTTTCCGAGTTGATCTGTAGGCATTGTAATTCTTCAGAACAATATTTTATTTACAGTTGTCTTAGCTGAGATTCGGACACTCTATTTAATTTTAGATCTTTGTAATCCCAACTTTGATCCAGACAAGACTCTACTAAGCCCTGTCCTGTACAAAAATATAGATTATTTTTTTCTTTTTGGAGTATTAGGAGGGGTATTGTCAGTAGGCACATCAAGCATCTGGTTTAATGAATATTCCTGAACGTAGAAATGACATTTAATGAAGAACTCACATAGATTCACTGTGACAATTGTTTCACACTAGACTCCTGTTAATTGAATAATATTTTTTGCTAAGAATATACATATATTTATAGCATAAATTACACTTCCGCAGTCAGTCACTTCTGCATAAATGGCTGTAAAATCACTTAGCTTGTTGCTTACTAAGAGCAGGTAACTCAGTTGGTTGGTGCCACATTCAGGGTCTGATAATCTCAGGGTTTGAATGCCACGAGAGTTCACTCAGCCTTTCATCCTTCTGAGACGAATGAATGTTCTGGTTAGTTTATGGGAGACTGTTTTCCACCCTGTTGCAGTATCTCTTGGCTGTTTGGCAATGAAAATGCTGCACTCAAAAGGAATTAGCTGTAAGAAATAACATACAAATAATTAAGCGTGCAAGGTATTGTATAATGGAAATTCTTACCAATATCTTACTGTGATCTCTCAATAAGTGAATAAAATGTTTGTAGCAAACAAACTAGCCATGGAACATGAAATAACTACAGGATCATCTAGTTTGGTTAACACATTATTAAGAGGAGGCACTAGGCCCCCTACTGAATAGGTAATTAGTTCAGGGAATGATATCTATTTTAATTAAATCAATTTGACCCTGCAGTGATAATGTGAAGTTTCTACCTTTCAGAATCAGTAAAGGGTTCATAATTACATGGTGTGATGTTCCTTGTAGGGTTATTACATTTTCCATTTAATTCAACCTAATGATTTCCATTCAAAATAAAATTTGAGTAAGAATCCTTTCACTTAGTACCTGGAGCAGGAGACATTTAGATCGGATTTAGATTACTTGATCTTCTGACTTGAAACATACCTAGTTGTCTCTTGTTTGTAATACTGGCTGATTGATGTATTGAAGGCCAGAGAGATCATTAATTCATTCATTGCATACTGAAAACTCTTCCATCTTGCTATGTTTTTTTCCTGTCTTGAAAATCCTGTTCAAAAACCTACTTCTTTAAACATGCCCTCAGTCATCTCCCTCACCTCTGCCATAACTGCCACTCAGTATCTGTTCACCCATTTTCTCTGTCAAGGGATGTTTCAATACATTAAAGTGCATTGTTGTTGTGTGGTGACCTTATTAGCTGCAACTCCCATCTCCTCTGCACAGCAGTACAAAGAATGAGACTAAGTGGCACCTTTAACTAAATTAAAAACGGTCATAATTACCAGAATGCAAGGTCTCAGTTATAATGAAGTCAAAGTGGTGTGAGATTAGCTCCTCGAAGAGATCTCACCCTGCCTGTCCAGATGTGAGTCGTGTGACTTCCCATCTGAATTGCACTGCATTGTTTGGGTCGATGCAAAGCTGAAACCAGTTCACATTGAAGCAAATTGCACAGCATAACTGGTGTATTAAAACAAAATTTGCAACTGGAAAAAAAAATACTGAGAATATTTGAAAAAGGATGGGCATGATAAGTAGTCCCACCTTTTGAATCTCATTATATACAGTGCTGAAATAGATTACAAAGGTTAAGAGAAGAAATCCTGCCTTTATAGGACTCAGGTAGAAAACTGAGCTGAGACCCAAGTGCCTGCCAAAGGAATCTGGATTGGAACATCTGAAGGAAATACAACACAAGTATTGTATCTGCTGTCAAACCCAAACACTGCCTTATGTAGTTTATGATTGTATCACAGTTGATTGAAAAGTTAAATTATTACCCACAATGGGCAGGGAGTTTGAAAAACAATCACTGCTAGAGGTCTGCAATGAACTTCTTTAAATCTTCAAAATCTCTTTTCTGATAATCAATGTCGATTCTGGCGGAATGTGATGAATTTAAACTCGACTCAACGCTGCTCTCAGTTTACTGCGGATCATTTAGGAGTCAAAACCGCTAAATTAATCAGTGCTTTCTGGTGCTGGTGTGACATAGAAACATAGAAACATAGAAAATAGGAGCAGGATTAGACCATTCTGCCCTTCGAGCCTGCTCCGCCATTCAATATAATCATGGCTGATCCTCTATCTCATTACCATATTCCTGCTCTCTCCCCATACCCCTTGATGCCTTTTGTGTCTAGAAATCTATCTAGCTCCTTCTTAAATATATTCAGTGACTTGGCCTCCACAGCCTTCTGTGGTAGACAATTCCACAGGTTCACCACCTTCTGAGTGAAGAAATTTCTCCTCATCTCAGTCCTAAATGTCCTACCCCGTATCCTGAGACTGTGAGCCCTCGCTCTAGAACCCCCAGCCAGGGGAAACATCCTCCCTGCATCCAGTCTGTCTAGCCATGTCAGAATTTTATATGTTTCAATGAGATCCCCTCTCATTCTTCTAAACTCGAGTGAATACAGGCCGAGTCGACCCAATCTCTCCTCATATGACAGTCCTGCCATCCCAGGAATCAGTCTGGTGAATCTTCGCTGCACTCCCTCTATGGCAAGTATATCCTTTCTTAGGTAAGGAGACCAAAACTGCACACAATACTTCAGGTGTGGTTTCACCAAGGCCCTGTATAACTGCAGAAAGATATCCTTACTGCTGTACTCAAATCCTCTTGCAATGAAGGCCAACATACCATTTGCCTTCCTAACTGCTTGCTGCACCTGCATGTTTGCTTTCAGTGACTGGTGTACAAGGACACCCAGGTCCCTTTGTACATAGGACATGCTTACAGTAAAAGATTTATAACAAAAGCTTGGTATGTGGGGCAGGGGTGGGGGTGGGGGTGCTCCATCTCCATGGCTGGCAGAAACGTGGTGTTAAGGTGTGAGGTGCTCGTGGTATTGCTTTACGTGGCCCAGGTCTGGCCCATTCACCGCCGTTCCGCCATCTCAGTCCTCTGAGCCATCTTCCACATTGTCTGGAGGTCCAAGATGGACCGCGTCCGCAGGGTCACTGCATACAAGCCCCCAGACAAAGGGGTGAAGGGTGACCCCCAAAGCCGCCCTGATCCTGATGGCCACCTTTCTATGTGGCTGCCTCAGGATGTGTGTAGAGTCCCAGTATGTAAATACCAAGTGTCACTATGTGCTGAGTTTCTACCTGTCCACTACAATGAGAAGGTTAAGTCTGGTCATGATGGCCGAACTGACGCAGGACGTCCCATCCAGCTGGACCGTACCCCACCACCTGTCCCAGTGGAGGAGTTCCTGAAGGGGAACCCTTTCGAACGCAAAGCCGTCAGACAGTGGTCGGAATAGAACGTTCTGGGGGTCCTGCAGGGAAAGGGGGGTAGACCCGATTAGGCAGTTCCCCAACCAAACAGTCGAAGCCACTTAGCAGAACGTCTCGTTGCCAGGACTGACCAACAGGCACCAGGATATAGCCTGGATGATGGTGAGAAGGGCCAGCCCAGTGTGGTCTTTCCTACATGCACGGCATCTCAGCGCCACCACGAGCTGCCCAAGATATGTCCTGTGTTTTAAATTGTAATAATGGAATCGTATTGTGTATGATCTGTATTGTATTGGTTTTGAATTGTGATGTGATATCTACATTGAACTGTGTGTATCCTTAAATTTTATGAAATAAAATATATTCTGAAATTTTAAAATTAGATTTGGAAGAGAATTTGCAGAAAACATGAGAAATTCGTACAAGCTTTACAAAGCTACCACTTGTACAGATTTCTTATCACACCAGTGTTTTATGCACCCACAGGTGCAGGTCACAATTGAAATCACCCATGATCAGTGTTGAGGATGAAGAAGGTGTTGGTGATAGAGGCTGGGAATTCTGCACTGGGCACATATGTTAACCAGGATGATGTCTACCTTGGATCAAAGGGTTTCCTTCCATTTCTACGATTCGATACCCCACGGAGTAGCGTTTTATCAGCAGAAACAGGTGAAAATTCACTGTAGCCTAGAAGCGCAGAGCCACCAAAACAGAGAGAAATATTGGGCACAAAACCAGCTTTCCACACGCTCCTGTGGGTTTCCCGCCCAGCGAGTTAGGTTAAAATCACTCCCCCTCCCAACTCATGCATCTCTGCCCACAGATGCTGCCTGACCTGCTAATTGTTTCTCTGTTTGGATTTCAGATTTCCAGCAGTAGTTTATTGATTTTTGACGGTCGACACTGGGAGAACCCCAGTGCCACCTTGAATTCACCAGTGCATTGAATATGTGCAAAAGCCCATGGAGTGAGGATGCAATGGGTTGCATTGGTGATCGAGTCCCGAAGAGGGCGCAGTGGCCGCCAAATCCAAGCTGACACCCTCCCTCGCTCCCTCCCCGCTCTCTGACTCAACCATCAAACCCCAGCTCTCGGCTCCAGACGTTCAGAGCTGGAGACTTAAGTGAGTTGCAGCTCCCACTCTCCGCCTCTCTCGCTGTCCCCTCTCTCGCCCCTGTTCATGGATCAGATCAGAGCAGCAGCAGGAGCAGACACAGCCTCCAGCTTCCCCCCGATCTCCTCTCCTCTCGGCGTCTAATGGACTGAAAGCGAAACCCCCCCCCCTCCCCATCCCCTCCCAACCCCTCTCTTCCCCCCCCCCCCTCCTCCTCCCACTCTCTCTCTCCCCTCGCCTCCAGCCCGCTCCGGGTCCTCGGTTAAAGTTGCGCTGCTTGCGAGCAGCAGCTCCCCACCCCGCCCGGTCGATCAGCAGACACCGAGTTGGGATGGAGCCCCCAACGCCCCAACATCGCCCCTTCCAACTGATGCTGAACCAGAAGAAAATCAAAGTGCGCCGAAAAAGACGGGATTTGTTTTGGTGGCAGATCTGTTGGGTGGGCGGTGTGTTGCTTGTGGTCCTGTGTATCTCCAGCCTGGTCGAGAAAGCAGGTAAGGACTTTATTTTTTTCCCCCTGGATTGACATCGTTGAAAAGGTGAAAGGGGGTTTCGATCTCCTAGTGGTCAAGGGTGATGTGTTTCCAGAATCGGTCGAGGCGACTCGATCCTTACTACAAAGAAAATATCCCTGCCTGCCACTTCATTTGTTGGTAGCCAGGACTCGTTGATGCAGTTTTCATGAGCAGAATGATCTGAAAGCCAATTAAAGATTAGGCTTCATACAACTGTAGTGAGATGAGACAATCTGCCAAAATGCTGCTGACTCCGAATGGGCAAAGGTACTTTTGTACAAACAAAAATCGTTTTTGATACAATGGGAATTGATGGGATGAAAACATTGTAGATGGACAGCAGCATTAAAACATAATAACCCAATATTATACAAATTAAATATTCTTTTTTCTCTGTGCCCTTATTTTGTAGAAACATTATTACAAAGGCACTCATCTGCAGGACGGTTCTGTCTGTCAGGGTGAAACCAATCTACTAAAGATGTATGGTGGCAGAGTTTTCCAGCCTGTCACGCGTTCCCTAGATGTAGAGGAGGGAAGCAAGTTTGCTCTTGTACCACTGACTGTGTGGGCTGAAGTTCCCAGATAAGTCACATGCATTCTGTGATGTGTGTGACTGCACCATCTGAAGTGTATTGACTGATCCTGTTCCAGCCTCCTCCAAATCCACTGGCGATGGTGTTTCACTGTATGTGCCAAACGCAATGGATCTTCATGAAGTCCCTGGTCAAGAAAACCACTTAACAAATTCCTTCTCTCCACTTTGAGAGGCACTTGTACTTTTTTGTAAACGTTGCCCACGTAACAGCCGTCACTGTACTTCAAAAAAAAGGTGATTAATTGTGTATGAAGTGCTTCAAGATATTCCTGAGAGATGTGATAACGCTCTCTATAAATGCAATTCCTTAATGTGCATTAAGGAACACAAAGTGCACTGGGAACCAAAGCGTGATCATAGTCGTCACCAGCACAATTAATGACATGATTAAAATTGAAATGAAAAACAAGTGCCAAGAATATAATGATTAGTATTATTAAAGTACACGACCTTATTTTGAATGGTCTGCTAAGCATAGTTGAGAAAAAACATTGGTTTCCCCAGAAACTGAGAGGGAGAATTGGGGTACCAGGGCTGTTAGCGTTAATGGGCCAAATAATAATTTCTTGTCCCTGACTTTTATCTTCTTATGTTCTGGTAGCCAGTTTCAGTGATGCCCGGCAGTTGTTTAACAGATTGCCTTCGGGCGGGGGCTGGGCCTTGGGGCTGGGAGACCCAAGAGCGGCTTCATCCTCAGATAAAACTACAAAGATGTGTGTCGCAGGTCGTGATCTAATCTATGGGTTCAAATGGTGCATTTGTATTTTATGACACCCCAAACTCCTCAGTTGAATTACAGCCTTGTAAATCCCTCCCAGGTGTCCATTATTGTACATCCATGTCTCCAAATTTGTTTGGAAATGGAATTTGTCTTGAGTTTCTTTTGTATAGAATATTGAGCTATTGATTTCTACCAGCACTCTCATATTTCCTTTTGTTGAACAAAGAAAACTCACTTCAACAGTTGAAAGCTGTTTTTGGGGATGTAACACATAATATTCTAGTATGTTTACAATGATGAGGTGATCTTATCTAAATAACTTCTGTATCAGCTTTCACGTAATACTGGTACTGTAACTGCCAGTTAGAGAGAATGTTCTACCTGATAAGAACGTTCCATTTGCAACCCCTCAGATAATGAAGTAATCTGTGCCCGCATTCAGCAAGAACTGGACAACATCCAGGTTTGGGCTGATAAGTGGCAAGTAACATTCGCGCCAGACAAGTGCCAGGCAATGAGCATCGCCAACAAGAGAGAGTCTAACCACCTCCCCTTGACATTCAACGGCATTACCATCACCGAATCCCCTGCCATCATCATCCTGGGGGTCACCATTGACCAGGAACTAAACTGGACCAGCCACATAAATACTGTGGCTACAAGAGCAGGTCAGAGGCTGGGTATTCTGCGGCGAGTGACTCACCTCCTGACTCCCCAAAGCCTTTCTACCATCTACAAGGCACAAGTCAGGAATATGATACAATACTCTCCACTTGCCTGGATGAGTGCAGCTCCAACAACACTGGGAAGCTCGACACCATGCAGGACCAAGCAGCCCGCTTGATTGGCACCCCATCCACCACCTTAAACATTCACACCCTCCACCACCGGTACACCGTGACTGCAGTGTGTACCATCTGCAAGATGCACTGCAGCAACTCACCAAGACTTCTTCGACAGCACCTCCCAAACCCACGACCTCTACCACCTAGAAGGACAAGGGCAGCAGGCACGTGGGAACAACACCAACTGCACGTTCCCCTCCAAGTCACACATCATCCTGACTTGGAAATATATCGCCGATCCTTCATCGTCGCTGGGTCAAAATCCTGGAACTCCCTACCTAACAGCACTGTGGGAGAATCTTCACCTTTTGGACTGCAGCGGTTCAAGAAGATGGCTCACCACCACCTTCTCAAGGGCAATTAGGGATGGGCAATAAATGCTGGCCTTGCCAGCGACGCCCACATCCCATGAATGAATTAAAAAAAAGAACGACGGTCATCTCTTGTCACATAGAACTGCAAGGTATTGAGCAAATTTTTAATAGGTGAGGGGTTCATGGAACTTTGGCAAGAGGTCCCTTTAAGTAAGATTAGGATGCTTTTACAAAACATATCTCCTACAGTATCTCCTCCTGGTAATCCTGCTACCTCATCTGGTTCTTTGAAAGAGCTTGTGTCTTTTGCTCCTTGTCACTGTGCTACTGCAACAGAATGCACAGCTACTATTGCGGAGACTGCACTTTGTTCTTAAAAGAGTAGGTTAATGGGGATCTCATTGATTTTAGACCTGAGTCTCGCACCATCAAGCAGATTCGCCCTAATGAGCTAGGTGTGCAGTACTGATTTATAAAATACACAGCTTGAATGTACGGTGTGTATCCTAGCTGAATTCAGTTTCCATTTAGATGCCGATTTATTTTATCAATGAGTTTGCATAATGTATGTTTTCTGATATTCATTAGTATTGTGGTTATTGATAATATAATCCTCACCCTGCTGATGTGGTGAGCACAAGTGCTGATGAGAACTTTGAAAGTTAAGAAAACTAATATTGCTTGCTGCATGTTGTGAAACCCATCATCAAGGAAGCAATTTGTTATTTCAGTGCGGAATTGTATGAAGAAATATTTTATTTTGAACCATTCACTGCTGAAAATTATATTTGATGGCCAGACAGCGGAATTGTGTATTCAGAGGAAACCTAATGTTTAACAGTCGAACAAGCAACTAATCCTAACATACTGCAAAGGTGTGATAGCTGAGAAGTGACTGTCAGTCCTAGGTTATTAAAGTCTTACCTACAAGCAGGGATGCTGTTTATCCCATACAATTCTTATTTTAAACTCTCTATTATGTATTGACACAGGAACTGTGCTGGCCAAGTAATGAATCAGCCATCCCCCTCCTGCATTTTCCCTCAGATAAAATGAGTATTGTTGTCCTGAACTGATTTGTTTTCCTCCAACTCAAATAAAACCACCTCCATCTTCTCACCCCTCAACCTGCTGGTTTTATTTCCCTGAATCTTGCATCCAGTTTACACTTGGTTATTAAAACTGCATAGGTACCCTCGTGCTACTACAGATTATAAAAACTGCTGTCATTGTGAGGTGCAAAAACACTTGGTTGGCTGTCAGGGATTTGGGTCATTGGGGGAGGAGCATTAGCTCACAGGAAGGAGGCCCACAGTCCCAGTGCTTTCCCAGCTCCACATATGGCCTGTAGACCACATGCTCTGACTGTTCTTTGCTTAAATACTTATAGGGAGTAGTTGGGTTGCATCAATGCTGATAGCTGCACCTCTCACTGCCCGGAGTGAAAGCTGGTTGTGTCTGCAAGTAGTCGGGGTTCCTTGCTT
Organism: Heptranchias perlo; assembly: GCF_035084215.1. NCBI lineage: Eukaryota > Metazoa > Chordata > Chondrichthyes > Hexanchiformes > Hexanchidae > Heptranchias > Heptranchias perlo. The sequence continues at coordinate 77,501,642 of NC_090332.1, forward strand.
CACTGAAAGTAGGCAGTATAGACATGGGTTGCGTCCAGAGGGATGCTAAGACTAGACATGTCTTTAGTGACCTCTAAAACCGCTATTGATAAGGCCAAGTAGCAGGACCTGAATGAGTGCTGGAGCTCGCCCCTTTAACCACAGTTGACAGTCAGATGGAATTTTGAGTCTGAGTGGGTTGAGCTATATGTAGTGCAGCATTTTGTTTTGGTCTTACTCATTCTGCTGCAGGTGGAGATTGTGAAGGTCATTCTCCGTGTTTCCCTCCAATGATCCCATGAGATTGGGTGACTTAAGTCATGTTCCCAGTTTCTGCCAAGCCTCCAAAATGCACAGGCAAAGGGAATCCCAGGACACTGACCAGATAGATCACAACACCCTACCCACCCTTCTCACCTCTCACAGGTATCTATTGAGAACTTTCTCTTTCTTCCTTTGACCTTCTAGACAGAGGACCTCTGTGTCAGCTTGGCTCAGTTGATAGCACTCTTGCCCTTGTGTTAGAAGGGTATGGGTTTGACCCCCCACTCCATAGAACCATAGAAAAGATACAGCACAGAAGGGGGCCATTCAGCCCATCGTGTCCATGCCGGCTCGAAGAACAACCAGGTGCCCATTCTATTCCCACCTTCCAGCACCCGGTCCATAGCCCTGCAGCTTACAGTGCTTTAGGTGCAGGTCCAGGTACTTTTTAAAAGAGTTGAGGGTCCCTGCCTCTACCACCAATTCGGGCAGTGAATTCCATACACCCACCACCCTCTGGGTAAAACAGTTTTTCCTCATGTCCCCTCTAATCATTCCACCAATCAGCTTAAATCTATGTCCTCTAGTTCTTGAACTCTCCGCTAGGGGAAACAGGTACTTCCTGTCTACTCTATCTTGGCCCCTCATAATTTTGTACACCTCAATCAAGTCTCCCCTCAGCCTCCTCTGCTCCAAGGAAAACAACCCCAGCCTATTCAGTCTCTCCTCGTAGCTGCAATTTTCAAGCCCTGGCAACATTCTTGTAAATCTTCTCTGCACTCTCTCCACAGCAATTACGTCCTTCCTGTAATGTGGTGACCAGAACTGCGCACAATACTCCAGCTGTGGCCTTACCCCGTTTTATACAGTTCCATCATTACATCCCTGCTTTTGTATTCTATATCTCGGCTAATAACGGAGAGCATTCCGTATGCCTTCTTCACAACCTTATCGACCTGTACTGCCGCCTTCAGGGACCTGTGCACATGCATGCCAAGTTCTCTCACTTCCTCTACCCCCCTCAATATATTCCCGTTTACTGCGTATTCCCTTTTACTGTTTGCCCTCCCTAAGTGCATTACCTCACACTTCTCTGGGTTGAACTCCATTTGCCACTTTTCCGCCCACTCCACCAACCCATTGATATCTTCTTGGAGTCTACAGCTATCCTCTTCACTGTCAACTACACGGCCAATTTTTGTGTCGTCTGCAAATTTACCAATCATGCCCCCTACATTCAAGTCCAAATCATTAATATATACCACAAACAGCAAGGGACCCAACACTGAGCCCTGTGGCACACCATTGGAAACGGATTTCAAGAGCTGATCACATAATCTACACCCCAGTGCGGTAATGCTGGAGTGCTGCAGCATTGCAGATGCTTGTTATGTTTTGGGGTTTTTTACTCTGATATGTTCTTGGGTTCAGCATCTCTGACCACTGCTGTTTGTGATCCCTTGTTCCCATGAATCTAAGTGCGTCTTTACCTGTATTTCAGGTTACTGCTTATGTTACGCATCTTCACGTGATTTCGCATGACTTTTCAATGTGGTAGAATAAACACTCTACGGCTGTAAACTGTCAAATGTATTTATTAAACAGTAAATGGATAAGTGAACAGAAGCAATCACACACTGTAGATTTACAGTAGTAAACGATTCCTCCTCAGAAGATAGAAAATAAAACAGTTGCATCAGCTGTGCTGAACTGCAATATAAACTGGAACAGATACAGGATCGCTGAATGTTTAACCTTGTGTGGTGGTTTGTGGCTGACTGTCCATGGGGGACCCTCTGGCATGGTTCTCTCTGATGGCAGCAGGTGGACTACTCAATTAGAGCCTAAATACTTATCAAAATTTAACTAGACAAAGGAAATTTAAATATGTATCTTTTAAATAGGGTTGTCAATCACGCATATGTTCATACAATACCGGCAGCATGCTTGTATATGAATTGAATGGTTTGGCCTCTCTCCCAGATAACAGTCAAAGATATAGGCCCGGAGATCGCTGGAGTGGGCCATCTCATGGCGTAAGTTAGACTTTTTCCCTCACCCTTCAGCTCAATTTATTTTTGCGCTGTAACTTGCTGGAAGTGCGAGTTGATAACAGTGAGGGCAAATGGGCAACCGGGACCTTAGTGAAAGGCAGGACCAACAGTCTGTCTCCCTCACCAATGAGATTTAAAGATTGAGAAAAAAAAACAGAGGAACAACTAAGACGGAGGGTGAATTAGAGTCAAATCAGGTACAGAAAGGGAAATGAAGAGAGGGAAAGAAAGATTGGATTAAGAGAGAGAGAAAAAAAGAGATAGAAGGGAAAAGTAAGAAAAAATTTTAAAATTTAAAATTTAAAAAAATCTCTAACAACAATTTACCACCTGAAGGAATGGGATGCCACAGTTCAAATTGTTCAATTTCTGGGCCAGATAGGTTGATTGACGGTCATTAACAAAAGGTACTTACGCTGTTAATTACCAGACTTAACTTTCTGTGGCAAGTTTAATGGTCAATTAATATGCAAATTTAGCAAGCTCTTAAAAATAACGGGAAGGCTAAGCGCAAGATGCCGTTTGTGTGAACGGAGCGGCATAAATCGACCCGCAAGTTCGGGAGAGTCACAACTCATGACGTATCTCTTAATCCCCTGAACTTACTGGCCGATGTGCATATTAATAATGGCGTGCGTTGTTCACATGCCATTATTTTTCCAGCAGGTTTCGGCCCACAATATCTGTATCTGGGCGTATTGTGTATCAAAACAAACAAGCTGCAGCGTTTTGTGTGATTGAACCTGGCTTTTAACCCCCTATGTACCATTACAGAAAAGAAAGAAGCGAATAACATGGTACATCAAAGACAAAAATGATTTGCTTTTGTCACAGTGCTATCCTTTGGATGAGATGTGAAACTCAGGTCCCATCAGCCTATGTTGGTGGTTCATGTCCCAAAGCACTAGTCAAAGAAGAGCAAGGAATTCTCCTGGAATCCTGGCCAATATTCCTCCATTAACGAACACTGTCAGAAAAAAGACTTACATTTATACTGTGTCATGTCTCTCAGAAATGTCCCAAAGCAGTTCACATATTTGTGAATGACTGTTGTGTAGGTAAATGCTTCTGCCAATTTGCATTTAGTGAGATTCACAAACAAAAATTAGATCAATATTCAGTTTGTGCTGGTGTTGGTTGAGGGGGGAATATTGGCCAGAACACTTCTCGTCAGTTAGTGCCTTGGCACATTTTAAGGACCACCTAAAAAGCAGGCCTCTGTTCAGCGTCTCATCCAAAGGATAGCATTGCCAATAATGCAGCTCTCCCTCTGTCTACACTGGAGTTCCAGTCTATATCATGTGCTCAAATCCTGTAGTGAGGCTTGAACCCACAATTTTCTGACAGAGTTGAAAGTGCTACCACTAAGCCAAGTTGATATTTGGTCAGTTTGTCTGGCCATTCATTTTATTGCTTGTGGGATCTTGCTGTGTGCAAATTGGCTCCCCCATTTTGCCTGCATAACAGCCATTGCATTCCAGAACAATTAGTGGTATGTGCACTGCCGCGGGATATAGTTGAGAGATGTGATGAAGTGTTATTTAAATGCAAGCTCAACAGTACAGTTGAAGGCTCCTGGCAAGGAATGACTCAGGCCTCATCAACAGTTAACCCCAACCAATTTGTTAGCAGTTCAGGCTTTCAACATTTTTATTTTGCATTCACAGCAAAAAAGGCAATTTCCAAGAACAGATTAGAACCTGCATTCTTGTATATACAGTAAGTGGGATAGCACACTATGGGATTAACAATTACCCCATAGTTATGTTATATAGTGCACCAGATCAGATAGGATATGCACCATGTTCTCCGGTCTTCTCTGGAAGGTGATAACCACCATACCACATCATAGTGTATATGCTAAAACTAATAGATTGATTTATGAATAGAGCCAGACATAGATGCAGTAAGACACGACAAATTATTTAAAGTACATTAGTTAAAACAAAGATGGAATCACCTACAAAGGGTTAATCTACTCTTTTTCTAACATAGTTCTTATACTGCTCGAATAGTGACAGGACTCTGGTATGAAACTGTCTTTCATAGACCTTCACAGTGGAAGTTGTACATGGATGATGCAAATGACTAATCTGCAGAATTCAGACGTTTAGATAAACTAAAGATTAAAGGAAAAACCCACAGCTCTTGTACAGTTCTGGGTCTGCTAAAATGGTCTCAAATACACAATATAGGAAAAGATAATTGCATGACATACGAATGAGCAATTTCTTACAGATGATGTGGAGTCCACATCTGCTAAAGCTTTGAACCACATAGATTTTGAAATTCCTCCATAACAAAGTTACCGTATCGGCCTACTTACCAGATTCATCAACCTGGCCTGTTTTACTTAGGAACAGGAGTAGGCCATTCAGCCCCTCGAGCCTGTTCCACCAATCGATTAGATTATGGCTAATCTGTAACTCAGCTCCGTTTACCTGTCTATGGTCCCCTCGATACCCTTGCCCAACAAACATCTAGCGATCTCAGCCTGGAAAATTTCATTTGACCCGCAGCATTTACACCCTTTTGGGGGAGAGCGAGTTCCAGATTTCTACGGCCCTTTGAAAAACTGCTTCCTGATTTCACTCCTAAATGGCCTAGCTCTAATTTTAAGATTACGCCCTCTTGTTCCGGATTCCCCCACCAGAGGAAATAGTTCCTCTGTATCTACCCTATCGAATCCATTTATCATTTTAAATGCCTCTATTAGATCGCCCTTCAGCCTTCTAAACTCAAGGGAATACATGCCAAGTTTATGCAACTTGTCCTTATAATTGGAACCTTTAAGCCCTGGCATAATTCTGGTGAATCTGTGCAGTACCCCCTCCAGGGCCAATATATATTTCCTGCAGTTTAGTGCCCAAAACTGAACAAAGTACTCCTGATGGGGTCTGACCAAAGCTCTGCACGACTAAAGCATCACCATCGCTTTTGAATTCTAGCCCCCTTGAGATAAAGGCCATCATTCCATTAGTCTTTTGATTACTTTTTGTACCAGTGCATTAGCTTTTAGTGATTTGTGTACATGGACACCTAGATCCCTTCACAGCTTCTAGTCTCTCACTTTAAGAAAATATTCCCATTTGTCTTTCTCATATCCAAAGTGGATGACCTCACACTTCCCCACATTGAACTCCATCGGCCATAGTTTTGCCCACTGACTTTGTCTGTCTATGTCTCTTTGTAACTCCCTGCTCCCATTTGCACACCTTACTGTGCCTCCTAACTTCGTGTCATCTGCAAACTTGGATGTACAACTCTCTATTCCTTCATCCAAGTCATTAATATATGTAGTGAAAAGCTGAGGCTCCAGTACAGATCTCTGAGAAATCCTGCTTGTCACATCCCGCCAATCAAAGTACAAACCCTTTATTCCTACTCTCTGTCTTCTACCTCCCAACCAATTACCAACCCAAGGCTACCTCCAATTCTGTGCACTCTCATTTTTGCTAATAATCTCTTGTGTGGAACCTTATCAAGCGGCTTCTGGAAGTCCATATAGACAACATCCATAACCACTTCCCTATCCAGCTTGCTCGTGACCTCCACAAAAAAATCAACTAAATTAGTCAGACATGACCTACCCTTCACATGTTGACTCTCTTTGATCAGCTCTTGTCCAAGTGCTCAATCACTCTGTCTCTGATGATGGATTCCAGTAACTTCCTCACAAACGGACAGCTCTATAGATAACTACCCTCCTTCCCTTCTTTATTAATTTTACCATCTCCAGTCTGCATTTTATAAATTGGAAAGGAAAGCCACCTTCCATTTTAAAATAAAGAATTTTTCTCTGAATTGCCAAATTTGACATAGGATGAAAACTTTGTTTTAGTCAAACCCCACTGAACCATACAGCTATATAAGAAAGAACAAACTTGCATTTAAAAGACTCATAAATGTATCCATCTGCTATTACTATGTCTTCTTCTATTGTACAGTGACTTGGTAAAGCAATTACACTTTTGTACAACTCAATGGAAATAATCGAAGGAAAGTATATGGGAAAGCAAAGTACCTGGTCAGTGGGTATGAAAATTCTCTCAAATGAGTATTGCTGTACTTTAAATACCTCTTTCATCTGATACCGGTTTCTGAATATCAGTAATAAATAAAAATGTGCTGGTGAATGACATTAATGCTTTTAATATCATAACATGGATGTACATCCTGATGAAAGTATACATTCCTAGATGCAAAAACCTTTGTTTCAAGAACTGCCCCGGCTAACACAAGGGAGGAGAACACCTAAATTTGAGGGAACAGTTACAGGTGTAAAAAGCCAAGAGGGTGTAAAGAGGGTGGATATTCCTTTCCTGGCACAATCCATTTGCTCAGTAATTGATTAATTTCAGTAGATCTCCATCTTACTCTTGCCTCTGGGCACTAACTTTGTAAGATTGAAGTATTGGACAATAATTAAATACAGATTTCTGAATGTCGTGGTACTTTTTCCCTGTAATTATCTCTTTTTCTCTCCTGAAGATGGTATCTTATCCTGGGGCTCAGTTCCTGTGGCCAGTCCTCATGTCCAAGCTCAAATTGTTGTGGTATGGTGGCCTGGCAGTTAAATTACTGGACTAGTAATCTAGAGGCCTGGATTAATAATCCAGTGATATGTGAGTTCAAATCCCACCTTGAGAATTGGAATTCATTTATCAAATCCCACCATGACAGTTTGAGAAATGGAATTCATTTTTTTTAAAATCTGGAAATAAAAATTAACCACAAAGCTATTGGATTGTCGTAAAAATCCAACTGGAAGTAAACCTGCCGTCCCTACCCGCTCTGGCCTATATGAGATTCCAGTCTCACGCCAACATGGTTGATTCTTAACTGCCCTCTGAAGTGGCCTAGCAAGCCACTTAGTTGTATCAAATAACCACCTTCTCAGGGCAACTGGGGATGGGCAATAAATGCCGGCCTTGCCAGCAACGCCCACATCCTGAGAATGAATAAAAAAAAGATAATGACTATCAGAAGATTATTCAACGAGAGTAGCCATTGTAGCCAAAACTGATATTGTCTTCACCTGATATTCAAACCTGGGCACTTTCCAGTCGGGTCACTTGGTACTAAATAAGAACTTTGGCTAATTCTACCCCTTCACCATCATCTCCAACCTCAGGCCAGTGTTCTGGCTGAAGTCAACAAACTCGGCGTAGACTAGGATTTGATCCTGAGACTTCTCTATTTTTAATGGCTCTACACCATGTAAATGGTACATTTGGGGTAATACAGCTTTTCAAAACTAATAACATGATCAGCATTACTGATGTGAATAACCCAGTGACTTTATGCTCCAATGCCCTACAGTCTGCTGTTAAACTATTCAAATTTGACTCCATAATCAATCAGTTTTGCCGTACTCACCTTTAAACCAGTTAGGGTAGATCTTTACTGGGTGCAATAGTGCAAATTGGGTGATAGCAGGTCGGTAGCCTGCTTTACATCTCTCCTCATTTTTATTTCCATTGCCACTGATTTAATCAAACGGTTCTGGCAATGTCATAAATTGTGAAGCAAAGTTCACGCAAGCATTTTAGTGATTACAGTGCTGACTTTTTTTTGGTCCGCCTTCCATTTTTGTCAATTTCTCCCTTCCCGTTGCTTCTTCCTCTCCTTAAGGCAATGGCTCCCTGTTGAGGTATCGTTCGATAGTGTCAATTGCTCTTCAGTACCTTGCACAAGTGGATATTTTTCATGTGTGACCTTAGACAATGACTGTTGATAGGATTATGCCGCCACAGGGAGAATTGTAACCTCATTCTTATCCTGTCTTCATCTAACATCCTCAAAAATGCTAAATAATGATCAGGTGCAGGAACCCGGTTGTGTTTTTTTGCTGCTCTCCAGCACAGGGTGCTGGGACCAACGTAAGTGTCATTATCACTAATTTGGCTGCGATCAACTGGCTGAGCACAAGCCAGGGATTGAATTGGGATTTTCCTGGGGGGTAATTTTAACCCTAAAGAACGGGTGGGAGGGTAAAATAACAGGTTTTTCCAGTGTTTTCCAGCAACTCCTCTGCAACGCGCCCACTTCTGGGTTTAACATGGGTATGTGCGCAGCCAAAACTCTAAGCCACGTCCCCAATTAATGCCGGCGGGCGCATCGTTAAAGGGGCAATTTACCTGCATGAAATACTTGAGGTGGGTCATTTTTTGGTGATTCTGAACCTGAAACGAATTTTACTTCACCTGCACCAGTTTCCATAGCTTCTGAACCTCGCCCTTGAAACGGAGGCGAGATGTAGCCGAAGTTGATTTAGCCTTTTAAACCTGCGATTGACACCAATCAGTAGCAGCTCAGGGATTGCAGTGGCCTTTCAGTTCTCTCAGGCAAACATTTGGCTGAGAGTTCTTTGTGTTGAGTCTCTATTCTCTCTTCCAGGCATCGCTCAATTAAATTAAATAGTCAGAAAATAATCAATCGTTAACATCCTGAATCAATTTTGAGTAAGTGCACAAGCTTATATTTTTAAGAATGATGACAATACCTGAAATATTGGAATATTCTGCAGTCAAGTTGAATTACACTTGTGGCTGGTGGCAGCTGTACATGCCCTGCAAATAGCTCAGCAATCTTCCTGTCTGCTGAGGAAACTATCAATTGAACTTGTTGCTGAGTTCTTGGGACGCACCAAGACACCCCATCCAGAAATTGGATAAATCTCAAGCTCCTGCCTCGTTGTCCCTTCCCTCACTTGTCTCTCTCTCCCCCTCACCTTCCTCTCTCCCTTCCCCTCCTCCTGCTCCCTCTCTATTCCTCCCCTTCTCTTTCATTTTCCCTCTTTCCTCTCCCTTACCATCCTCCTCTCCCCTCATCTGTCCTTCACCCCACCCCTCACCTGTCCTCACCCTCTGCCCGCCCTCTCTCCCCTCCCCATTCCTCCCCCTCTTAGCCTCTCCCTTCCCTACCCTTCTTCTCCCCCTCACTCAGTCTGCCTTCACTGTTCTCACCCTCTCCCTTTCTCTCACCCCTCTCCTCCCTGTCTTGGCTCAATTATCTCCCTTGGTTTACCTGAAAAGTTTCATTGGTTTTGACTCCCTATGTGCGATGCCATAGGAGGTCAACAGCAAAAACTGCAACCGTTGAAAAGAAATCTCTCCTCTGCAGCACCACCATTGCATCACTTTCTACATCCCCTGGTAGAATAATGAACATGGCCCCCACTCAACTGAGCAAAAAAATGGAAACCAACCCCCTGAAAAATGACCATGAGCTCAAATGCATCCCCACAGCAGAGAACCACAAACGCACCTCAGAAATTCCAGGAAAGGACAACAAACCTTCTCCTCCCACCACTAAGCAGAAATTCTGGCATAGGATCACAAACTCTCATTCACCCCCAACCATCTCCATCTCAGAAATTGCTGGTTAGGTTTTAAACCAACATTCACCCCCCCACCAATGGCCGAGACCCCCTCCCCATCGATGGCCGAGACTTCCCCGATGGCCGACCTCTACCCCCCCCCACCCCCACAATGTCTCAGAACCCCCCGCCACCGATCTTAGACTTATCTGGCATCCGCTCCAGGCTGCTTTCCCTCCCAACAGTATGTCATTCTAGCTGGCTGGTGCATGGGATACCCAGAAGCAAAAATAATGGCCTTCAATTGAGTTGTGATTGCAGATTCTGACGCACTCACTTCACTTTTGGGTTTCCCACGGGAACATCTACCCACCCACTTAGTTCCCGGCTCCAAGTAAAAGTCATGACCCCTAGTCTGTATGGCTGATCCATTGGGAGATCCTTAAACTCACTTCCAGTCATTTGATGTTTTTCCCTACATTACAACAGTGACTACATTTCAAAAGCACTTTATTGGCTGTAAAGTGCTTCGGCATGTCCTGAGGTAGTGAAAGACGCTATATGAATGCAAGTTCTTTTCTTTCTTTCTATAGACTATGCAAATCGAAGAATCCATTCATATTTTATCCCATAAGTATACTAAGCCTGAAATATAGAAGAACTGATCACTAAATTGACATTTATCCCAGTCCAACAAAATAAAAGCAGAAAGTTGACAATTTTTTTGTCTTAAAACCTTTTTTCACTTGTCATATGGCAAGTGCATTGAGCGAGGTAGCAGTTGCATGATGTAAATGAGGGGGCAGTGAAAAAAATTGTACGGGTTTAAGTACGAGAATATGGGAAAATCTACCGTCATCTGTATATTGTAATGTTCTGTGGATAATATATTACAAAGGGAATATGATATGTTTTTTATTGCTTATGACATTTGTGGCTTTGTGTGAATATCCTGTAGGTTGCTAGGATATTCTCGATGGGAGTGGAATTGTATGTTACAGAAGCTTGTCCAACACGTTATTTTTACCGTATATGTGTTGAAGTACTCTTTAAACTATAATTGGAATTTCACTTAATGTGGGACTGTTGTCATAGTACTAGTAATAAAGCTCGCATTTACATAGTACTCGATCTCATTGAAATGTCTCGAGGTGCTTTGCACAGTGAATTACTTTTGGAAGTGCGATCACAGTTGGCAGTGGCAGACTGTGCCAGCAATGTCCTGCAGTCATGCAATTGTACAAGGACGAGCAAACAGTAAGGAACTGTGCCTCCAACTTTTTAGAATACAATAATTGCAGCGATTATTTGTAACTGAGCCCAGCCTTGTTTTGTGGTGCGGTCCCATAAATGTGCTCTCACCATAACATGTATTCCATGAAATTATTTTCAGGCAAGAAGCATATGTTACACGCCAATGGAATAACAAGAACATAATTAAGTTTTTTTCCCACATTTTCTTTTGTGACTTGACATTTTTCTTCTTTCTGTAGGCCTGTTTTTCCTCCTTGGTCCACACCTTTCCCTGACTGAGACCAACCACTTGACATGTTCCCAGACTCCTCCAGTTCTGTTGTTGAAGTAACCTCAAAAAATTGTGGGTTGGAACTGCAGCTTCTGTTGTTTTTCTTTCCCCCCCCCACCTCCCCAGTACCATATTACCCCCCTCGGGATAAGTGCCTTGACTCTGCTCAGGATTATCCTCCCCATTCAGCTGCTCCCATAGGAACTCACCATGCAAGGAGTGGCATCTGTCAGCTGATAAGTGCAGGATCAGGCCACAATTTCTGTCTACATTTTCATTTGAAGAAATAGGGCAGCATTCTTGGTACAACAGCTCAAATGCTAGTTGGAGCAACATTTAAAGGGGATTGTCCTCCTGATAGAAGATAGGCTTGTCCCAACATTGAAATTCTCCTCAATCTTGGACTGGCCAGCTGTGCTTTTAACCATAAATATAGATGGTAGCTTTAACATCAGATTGATTCTCATCACCTGAAAATTGAATTATTTTCACTAAAACACTTTGTTTTTCATATAATCAGATGTGAGTACACGGTGAGACAGTACCCACGAGTGACTAATTATTTTAGTAGAAAGAAAATAGAAAATATCAAGAGGATTAGGAAGTTCCCTATGTTCATGTTTGCCAAGTGCAGATTAAGACCATCGGAACATAGTATTAGGACAGATTTCACAGGGGAATATTACTCCCATCAACATGGTATTTTGGGTTGTAATTGAGTATGAACCCAAGCTGCCTCCAGCCCATTTGGGACTGGAACTCTATTTTCTGTCCCAGAGGCTCATTTGCACCTGATTCAATATTGGAGGCAATTTTAATCTAACTCACTGGGTGGGAAACCCACGGGATCAGGTGGAACGCTAGTTTTACATCCGGTTCAAATGTCACTCTCTGTTGACTTCAATGGAGAGTAACATTTTCCCGCCCAGTGAGTTAGGTTAAAATTGCCCCAATATGTGTCTGTTTGCACAGAAAGAAAAACTGCAGGTTTTAATTTGCCTACTGAAGCCGGGTGCTAGTTTGAGATTACGTCAGAAATTGTGCTAGCCGCACTGGAAATGTGATTAGAGCCATACAATGTAATCACTAATGGAGCCTTTATGAAGAAGAGTTGATAACTTTGTTATGTTCATTTACAAACACACACGTGATGATGTATATTGAACTGAAGTACATCATTGTGTTACTTAGGAACACTGAATAGGAGGGGAGTCGTTGAGCCTGCTCGACCAATGTTAGCCATGGCAGCTCTATCTTTTTAAGTCTAATTCCTTGCCTTTTCTCTATATCCTTTTAATACCTTCTTCCCAAGTAAGTCTCTATCTCACTTTTAAACACCTCAGTTGGTTTCGCATCTGTTGCCACTTTTGGTTGTGCCTTCCACATTCTCAAAATTCTTGGTGAAGGAATTTTTCCTAAGTTTGCTTTTAATTAGCTTTGTTTGGATTCTAACATATCCCCTTGACCTGGATTCCCCTAATAGAGGGAGGCATCATTCCTGATCTACCCTGTGAGCTTCCAGCTGTCTCGGTCCAATCCTTTGGAACTCTCTCCTTGCCACTTCCCTCTCTGCTTTTAAAAACCCCCCTCACCGCCTTTAAAAGCCTCCTCAAAATTTGTGTGTGATATCGTCACGAATAAATTCAGGTATAGGTCTTTTCTCTCCTCAGTCAAAAACTTCGAAGTGTTTTTAAAAAAAAAATACTAGACGAACGTTAAATATCAACTCTTTAAACCAGGAGTTCTCAACTTGTAAGAATAGTCCCACAGAAAAATCATGAAGTGCCTCCAGGTGTTACTTAAGTAGCAAATGAAGCATATGTCATTTCTAAACACACCAGATGATACTATAGGAAAACTTTGCAAAGCTTACAATACCATCATTCTCACTCTTCACTATTTATTTATTTAACTTTCCTTCTCTCTTTCCTTTTACCTTTGCCTTCCACTTCACTTTTTTCACTCTCTCCTGCACTTCACTTTCACTTTTTCTTTTTCTCCACCCTACTGTTTTGCTTTACTTTCCTCTTCTGTTTCTCACTGCATCAGTTCCCATCCCCCACCTCCTGCCATGTTTGCGCTGCCACTTGGAGAGATTGCAACGGTGGGGAGGGAAGGAGCAGGAGGCCAAAGAGCAGACTATGGGAAGAGGCAACTTCTGGTGCTCGATTATCTCCAATCACTGGAGATTTGTGGTGTTTGCACCGCCGCAGCTGCAGTACAGTAGAGCTGGAGATTTTAAGAGCTAAAAATGTACTCTGGGGCCTGAAGGGTTAGTTACGATTTCTCATGACTTTCTCCCAAATATTTCAGTTCCATTTCCAAGCCAGCGCATGACATGACTTTGAGTGCTGGACATCCTCCTGTGTATTGTAAAATATGCACTTGATAATCAGTCACGTCAAGATTGCAAGCGTCACTTTCTTTTTTAACCCACTTCGCTTACTCCAGCTGTTGGTTTCTTTCAGTGCTGCGGGGCTGTCTCGACAGCCGTACGGAGAGTGGAAGCACGCTACAGCCACTGAACCATAATCAATAAGAAAGATAATCAATAATTGGGGCTATTGCCGAGCGTGAGCAGCAAGGGGGAGGTGAGCATTCGACGGCAGACTGTGCCACTTATGCTTCAAGCTTGGCTGTGGCTCTGGGTCCCAAGTAGTGGTCCAAGTGTCAACAAGGCAAGTCCATGCTCGCCTCTCAAGGACAGGCTGTGCCTTGCCAGGGTAGGGGGTGAGGGATGCCCCTCACAGTTTGAGAACCACTGCTGTAAAACATTGAAGGTGATGATTGTAGGGGTGGAATATAAGAATGGATATTATATCAGCAGGAACTGCTACATTGATACAAATTCCGTTACACATGAATACTGCTGTGCATTTGCCTCAATCTCAATTGTAGTTCCTGTTATATTTCCTCATTTTTTTTCAGTCAAAATAGGTCTTGTATAACCCTGGCCTACGTTTGCGCAAAAATTTATTTCACTGAAATATTTTGAGACATGAACCGGGAAACAGTTACAGTGATGTTATTGTACAGCTGGTAAATGCCTCTGTTGACGTAGCGGAGAGAGGAATTTAATGTGAGCGCATTGAGCATTTGTACAATAGCATTGCTGACAGTAATGTCTAGTCTATTTTGCGGAGACATTTGACTCATCACCAAGGCAAGATCAAGATTCGGTGCTGTGGTAGAGCATCATGCAGCCCAATAGGAACAGAGCAGGCTGAGTTTGCACCTCCTACAGAGTGGTCAGGGTGAATTGAGAATAGAACAAAAGGCAGATTTAAAGGATAACGTTCGAATGATGTAGTAGCTCCACAGAAACTTGGTAGCTTGCATGTTCTATGCCATGAATTTGAAAAGGATTTAACTGTGGTTAGATTTCAGTTTGCAAAGGGACGTACCTAGCTGCATGAATGTAGCAAAGATTTAATTGACAGCCAAAGTATCCAAATTTTTCAATACATGAGGGTTCCGGGTAGAACATGGAAGGACCATCTGATAGTCTCCACTTAGCTACAAGATACAAGTGTCCATAGCAGAAATGTACCCACAATTGGCTGTAGCTTCCAATAGCAATTGGGGTGATTCCCAGCTTCTCAGAATCCCTCTACTTCTCCATTTTAAAGTTGATTACTCCACTTGATAAATTGAAAACACTAATTGGCTGAGCCACTTAATACCTATTTTCATTCTGCCCCTTGTTCCCCGCTCCAGTGCCACCTTGGTAGCCCTCAGAAGTCCATTACTGGGAATGAGGCAGGAACAGAACAGGCTGAGTTTGTACCTCCTACGGAGTGGTCAGGGTGAATTGAGAATAGAACAAAAGGCAGATTTAAAAGATAACGTTTGAAAATGTGTAGTAGCTCCATAGAGTCTCCGTAGCTTGGAAAAGCCAAGGGCATCAAATCAAGCTTTCTGTATAGTAAGGCTTGCATTTTACATGGGAGTCCATGTTTACTTGGCCTATTGGCATCTCGGCATGCGTGAGGAACAAATAGCAGTGCAGTGCACTTAACCAACACATACTTGCCAAACACATTGGACCAGAAATTGCTCGTAAAATAACAGTGAGCCCTTTAGTGCTCACCGTTATTAATGGGCAAATCAAAGAGCTAGTTCCAATGACTGCACATGCGCAGTCAAACGCGGAAATCTGGAACTTGCTCTTCCTGAATCACCAGTGACCTGAAAGTTTCGCGTTAAAGGCACCTTGCTGGCTGCAATCAATGGACCAGCGCCAACTTGCTCTCCTGCCCAGCTGGAAACTAACTAATCTCGCCACAAAAAAGGTATGCTGAGTTTTTTTTTACGTCTAAACTAATTTTTAATGGCATGGTAACTATTATTGACAGCCAAACAACCTCTCTGGTACTGAAAATTAACTTTTAAAAATGTGGAGTCTCATTATTCCTGATTGTAATAGTTTTTGGATATTTTAATTAATTTTTGTTTCACTTTTTCTTTCCATCTCTTTTGTCTCAGTCTTATCCTCTCTTTATTTCACTTTCTCTAACTCGCACTATAGTACATTTACTAACCTTATCGGGCACTTTCTGCTTTTTAGTCTGCGATGTTTGTCAATGAGTTTCACTTCCTGGTTCTCACAGCGTGACTTGCTTCAAGATGATTGATTGAGGGGGCATAGAGATCCTTTCCCCAGCCACACAGCCTGGGAAAGAACGCTGATGTTTTTTGAAGTTGCATTTCAAGGAAGTTGCTGTACCTTAGTGTGTGAATTTAAATCTAATGAGTGGCAAGCTCAGAGCAATTTACAGGCCAATAGACAGTGCCTTGTTCCTTTGTGTTCGTATTGTGAGAGACAAATCAATTAAAATGCCCTGTTTCATTATTGACCGATTGAAATTGATATAAATAACCTCTTCTACTCTATTTTAAAACTAAATTATGATTAAAACTCTCAAAGATATGGCGGAATCCTTTCACCTCTGAGACCTGGATTAATAGGATGAAAGTCTCCCTGCCTGTGACTCTAAGGGTCCTATGTTGGATGAGTTTGGGTGGACAATTACTAGTGGACATGGGTTTATAGTAGAAAAGGCTGCTTTTAATTTAGCACTAATTGGCGCTCTCACTCAGAACCCACAGGATGACTGGGGTGGGAAGTAGAAAAGAAGTCACGTTGCTGCCAGAAGATCTTCTGAGGTTGGGGGTCAAGCCCATTGTTTGGGTAGAGTAGAAGGAAAGAATGAACTGTCTTTAAATAGTGTCTTATCTCATTCTCAAGCCACCCCAAAACTGATGGATGACTTTGTGAAGTGCAGTCACTATGTTATACAAGCTAACGTGGCAGCCAATTTAACCAAAACAAGTTCCACAAACATCAAATGAATGAATGACCATATAATCTGTTCTTGTTGGTGGTGCTGGTTGAAAGAGGATTGTTGGCCAGGACACCAGCAGAACTCTTCTCCTAATGCCGTGGATTGTTTTGTGTCCACTTGAGCAGGCAGACGGGGCCTCAGTCGAGCATCTCATCCAAATGGCACCTCTGATAATGCAGCACTCTCCCTGTATAGCAATGAAATGTCAGACAAGATTTATTTGGTAAAGTCCACAGTAGGGTTTGAAGCTACAACCTTCTTCCCAGAGGCAAGAGTAATATTTATTAACGACTTAGATGAAGGCATAGAAAGTCTCATATCTAAGTTTGCCAATGACACAAAGATTGGTGGCATTGTAAGCAGTTAGGATGAAAACATAAAATTACAAAGCGATATTGATAGATTAGGTGAATGGGCAAAACTGTGGCAAATGGAATTCAGTGTAGACAAATGTGAGGTCATCCACCTTGGATCAAAAAAGGATAGAACAGGGTACTTTCTAAATGGTAAAAAGTTAAAAACAGTGGATGTCCAAAGGGACTTAGGGGTTCAGGTACATAGATCATTGAAGTGTCATGAACAGGTGCAGAAAATAATAAGGCAAATGGAATGCTGGCCTTTATATCTAGAGGACTGGAGTACAAGGGGGCAGAAGTTATGCTGCAGCTATACAAAACCCTGGTTAGATTGCACCTGGAGTACTGTGAGCAGTTCTGGACACCGCACCTTCGGAAGGACATATTGGCCTTGGAGGGAGTGCAGCGTAGGTTTACTAGAATGATACCCGGACTTCAAGGGTTAAGTTACGAGGAGAGATTACACAAATTGAGGTTGTATTCTCTGGAGTTTCGAAGGTTAAGAGGTGATCTGATCGAAGTTTATAAGATATTAAGGGGAACAGATAGGATGGATAGAGAGAAACTATTTCCGCTGGTTGGGGATTTTAGGAGTAGGGGGCACAGTCTAAAAATTAGAGACCGACCTTTCAGGAGCGAGATTAGAAAACATTTCTACACACAAAGGGTTGTAGAAGTTTGGAACTCTCTTCCGCAAACGGCAATTGATACTAGCTCAATTGCTAAATTGAAATGTGAGATAGATAGCTTTTTGGCAACCAAAGGTATTAAGGGATATGGGCCAAAGGCAGGTATATGGAGTTAGATCACAGATCAGCCATGATCTTATCAAATGGCGGAGCAGGCACGAGGGGCTGAATGGCCTACTCCTGTTCCTATGTACCAACTCAGCCAAGCAGGCACTTTAGCGAGAGCTTTACTCTGCATCTGGCTGTGCTATACCTGAGCTGGGAGTGCTGACAGTGAGTACCTGGAATGGGAAGAGTTATATTGATTTCAAAATCCTCATGCTTGTTTGCAAATTTCTCCATAGCCTCCCTTCAACCTCCTGTAGCCTTATGCTCCAGCTCAACCCCCCCATTATGGCAGCTTTGGCCTACTATACTCCCCCCACCCGTCCACACCGCCCACCCCCGCTCCACAATCGATGGCTGAACCTTCAGCCACCATGATCCTGCAATCTTGAATTCTTTCCCTAAATGTTTCTGTCTTGTCACATCTCTCCCTACCTTCAAAAGCCTGAAAATCTCTATCTTCAACTACCCTGTCGATCTGCTCTCCTAACCTTCCGATTCCTGCTCGGCCTATGATCCACTCCCTTTGCCAGGTGTCTTAGGACATTTTCCTGCATCAAAAATGTAAATATCATGGTTTACCATGTCTGTAAACTTAGCAAATGACAGAAAATATTCTAAAACAAAATCCTTAGCAGAACAAAATCTTTGATAGTGCTGCTGATATAATTCTGCCAACTTTACTAAAACATTTATATATACGATATAACTTTATACACTAGGCACATTCATCGTATTTCACATTATTATATACTACTCGTTTTAACAAAGCCCTCATGAGCTTTTTGTTCAATAACAGGGTACTGGAAAATTCAGACAGTGCAGGACTAATAGCTTTGAGAGTGAGTGAGAAAGATAACTCATTAGGCTGGAAAGTATTTGGGAAATTCTCCTGAGGATTGCTATCTTTGGAATGCTGTGGTCTAGAAATCATGATTTGCCGAAATGGTAGTAATGGGTTACAATTGGGCTGATTAGTGACTAGGCAGAGGGGATTTTTATATATATAAAAATAATACGTCTACAGACAAAGTTAATGTGTGTACTCACACTGGGGTAGATCTTGACTTTGTGTGATGGTGTAAAACGGGTGATAGAGAATCGGCAGCCTTTTTTTTTATTCGTTCATGGGATGTGGGCGTCGCTGGCGAGGCCGGCATTTATTGCCCATCCCTAATTGCCCTTGAGAAGGTGGTGGTGAGCTGCCTTCTTGAACCGCTGCAGTCCGTGTGGTGAAGGTTCTCCCACAGTGCTGTTAGGAAGGGAGTTCCAGGATTTTGACCCAGCGACAATGAAGGAACGGCGATATATTTCCAAGTCGAGATGGTGTGTGACTTGGAGGGGAACGTGCAGGTGGTGTTGCTCCCATGTACCTGCTGCTCTTGTCCTTCTAGGTGGCAGAGGTCGCGGGTTTGGGAGGTGCTGTCGAAGAAGCCTTGGCGAGTTGCTGCAGTGCATCCTGTGGATGGTACACACTGCAGCCACAGTGGGCCGGTGGTGAAGGGAGTGAATGTTTAGGGTGGTGGATGGGGTGCCAATCAAGTGGGCTGCTTTGTCTTGGATGGTGTCGAGCTTCTTGAGTGTTGTTGGAGCTGCACTCATCGAGGCAAGTGGAGAGTATTCCATCACACTCCTGACTTGTGCCTTGCAGATGGTGGAAAGGCTTTGGGGAGTCAGGAGGTGAGTCACTCGCCACAGAATACCCAGCCTCTGACCTGCTCTTGTAGCCACAGTATTTATGTGGCTGGTCCAGTTAAGTTTCTGGTCAATGGTGATCCCCAGGATGTTGATGGTGGGGGATTCGGCGATGGCAATGCCATTGAATTTCAAGGGGAGGTGGTTAGACTCTCTCTTGTTGGAGATGGTTGTTGCCTGGCACTTGTCTGGTGCGAATGTTACTTGCCACTTATCAGCTCAAACCTGGATGCTGTCCAGGTCTTGCTGCATGCGGGCACGGACTGCTTCATTATTTGAGGGGTTGCGAATGGAACTGAACACTGTGCAATCATCAGCGAACATCCCCATTTCTGACCTTATGATGGAGGGAAGGTCATTGATGAAGCAGCTGAAGATGGTTTTACATCTCTCCCGATTGACTTCAATGGAAATAAAAATGGGGAGAGATGTAAACCGGGCTGCTGTCTCACTATCACCCGTTTCACACTATTGCACAGAGTCAAAATCTACCGCACTCTGTTTATGGTAATAAATAGCTTTCTGAAAAAAAACAGTTAGGAGCTGAAAAAGAGAGTGGAAAGCAAGAATCAGTTACCCACTATGTATTTATTACAAAGAAAGAATGAACTTGCATTTAAATCTCATCTTTCACGTCCTCGGGATGTTCCAAAGCGCTTCACAGCTTGTGGTAAATGCTGGCCATGAAACTTGGAGAACAATCCTGCTTTTCCCCTGGAATGGGATCTTTTACAAGCACCTCGATAGGCAGACGGGGCCTTGGCTTAATGTCTCATCTGAAACATGGCACTTTCAACAATGCAGCACTGCACTCAAGTGGTAGCCTAAATTGCGCTGGCGTGGGTCTTGAACCCACAAGCTTCTGACCAGCAAGTGAGAGTGCCAGCGTTGGGCTAATCTGATGAGGTCTGCATGGTAACCTATTGTATCTTTTTAAAAATTAATATTTGTTGATTTTTTACACTGATAAATATGAAGGATGTAGGTGCTGGGGGGGTTGTGCCACTTTGGGTGCTTAGTGTCAACAATGAATACTCTCAGATCAGATACAGCAGAGGCAGATGCCAAATAAAGCTGCATCTTCCGTGCAACATCATCGAGTTACATCAAGTCGACAGCATAGAAACAGGCCATTCGGCCCAACTGGCCTATGCCGGAGTTTATGCTCCACATGAGCCTCCTCCCACCGCTCTTCATCTAACCATATCAGCATGCCCTCCTATTCCTTTCTCCCTCATGTACTTATCTAGCTTCCCCTTAAATGCATCTATGCTATTTGCCTCAACTACTCCTTGTGGTAGCGAGTTCCACATTCTAACCACTCTTTGGGTAAAGAAGCTTCTCCTGATTTCCCTATTGGATTTATTGGTGACTATCTTATATATATGACCTCTAGTTTTGGACTCCCCCACATGTAGAAACATTTTCTCTACGTCTACCCTATCAAAACCTTTCATTAAAGACCTCCATCGGGTCACCCCTCAGCCTTCTCTTTTCCAGAGAAGAGCCCCACCCTGTTTAGCCTTTCATGATAATTATATCCTCTCAGTTCTGGTGTCATCCTTGTGAATCTTTTTTGCACCTACTCCAATGCCTCTATATTCTTCTTATAATATGGAGACCAGAACTATGCACAGTACTCCAAATGTGGTCTAACCAAAATTGTTCCTTAACCGTAATCTCTGTAAAGCACCACCTTCTGCATCATTGTGACATTTTCACTTCAACTCCAGTTATCCTTATGGCTTGTCTGATTGAGACTGTCAAACAGGTGCTCACGCTATGGACCGTGTATTATCCTGGCATTTGTTCCTGTTGAAAACTGGGAGACTGGCATCAGGGAGCCATACTATTAAATCTGGCTCCCTTATCTCGAAAACAGAATCATAGGCCCAGTTTAGGGTTGCCAACTCTGGTTGGATTTATTCCTGGAGGTTTCATCCTATGCCCTCACTTATCCAACCGTCCAGGCCCCAAGCTCCCGCCATTGATCATGATGTTGTCCCGCACCAATTGGAAACCGAACAGACTCTTTGTTACCCGATTGGATGATTCTTGACTCTCAGTCAATCAGCCTTTTTTTCCCCATCTGCGGTATTTTTATAACTAATAATCGAAAGTGTTCAAAGAAATGATAAAAGCACATGATTTCTTTTAACGCCCCAATGATTTTTCTCCCTGGTTGTTCACAGCAGTGTCCTGGAGATTCATCTTCAATTCCTGGAGACTCCAGGTCAGTCCTGGAGGGTTGGCAACCCTACACCCCGTTCTTTGTTCTGTGATTCTGCTGCTGGGATAAGGGAGCTAGATTCAATTCTGTAAACCTGGGTGGGTCAGCAAGTAGTTGATGGTCTCCTAAAATCTGAACAAGCACCAGTGTCAAGGTGCCTTTTTGTACTGTGGGCTTGTGCCCTAAGGCGTGAATTGAGATTGCCCAAACTCAACCTTTTGACCTTTAACAAGCCAGCAGAGTGAGGAGACTTTCATCCCAGCAGTCTTGGAATTCCAATCGATGTAGCAGAGGTGAAAGAAAAATGCTGTAACATCCAATCTCCCATTAAACTTGCCTTGAATAACTTAAGTCTCCTGTTAGTGAATTTACACTTCAGGTTCTGGTATTTCTCATTAGATCGTCCATTCCTTGAGATTCCACCCCTCCCCCTGCCCTCGGATTATTTGCCAGCCATCGGTGGCAAGACGTTCCCAGGTTTTTATTGTTTTTTTTGTCCTATTTTACTCACCTCCTCTCCTGAAGCCGTTAATTCTTGCTGGGTTGAGGCTTCATAGATGTTGGCTGTCTTTCAGTGCCTTGCCGAAGTAACTATTCCTCATGTAGACAGTGAATATCAGCTACTGTGCAGAACGTCCAATCCAATCCAATCAATTCTGCACCCTCCACCATGAGTAATTGGATAGTGATTTGGAGTGAGAACCCTGCTTGTTTCCCTTTTCTATCCCTAGTTCAGGCGTGCTGGTCCAGCTATAGAAACCCAACTGCTCGTCGCTGAGATCTACTAACTCAGCACAGTTCTTGAATTGTACCCGGACTTTCTAGTCCTAATAACTTAGTGCTACACCGGGTGATGCCTGTACCCAGTCGGGATTTGGGAGTGCTCTTTAGTACTGTTTTGGGGAGGAGGCGATGTAGGGGGAGGGAGAAATCCCTCCTCTCCTGGTTAATGGGGAAGTGTCTACCCTTTCCTTGGTACTTCCCAGTGATAGCACAACCAAGATCGGGATGTGTTGAGAATCATGGGCACCAATGTACTTTGCTGCTGCCTCTAGAGAAGATTTAATCCAAATGGATTGTGGGAAGTACTCAGGATAATCCCCGAGGGATCATCATTTCAATTTGGGTAGTTACGACTTGAGTGAATGTAATCTCTGTGGGGCTTAGCAGAGTCAGTAGGGTTTTGCTTCAAGGCTCATTGAAGAATAGAAGAACATAAACCAACTTGAGCTGCTTCCCGACATTAAAGTATCCAACAGCCCTGTCACAAATCCTTTGTGCTGATTGTGAATACATTCCCAGCTCCGCCTGCACTTCAGTTATAGAGTCATAGAGTTATACAGCACGGATAGAGGCCCTTCGGCCCATCGTGTCCGCGCCGGCCATCAGCCCTGTCTACTCTAATCCCATATTCCAGCATTTGGTCCGTAGCCTTGTATGCTATGGCATTTCAAGTGCTCATCCAAATGCTTCTTGAATGTTGTGAGGGTTCCTGCCTCCACAACCCTTTCAGGCAGTGAGTTCCAGACTCCAACCACCCTCTGGGTGAAAAAGTTCTTTCTCAAATCCCCTCTAAACCTCCCGCCTTTTACCTTGAATCTATGTCCCCTTGTTATAGAACCCTCAACTAAGGGAAAAAGCTCCTTAGTATCCATCCTATCTGTGCCCCTCATAATTTTGTACACCTCAATCATGTCCCCCCTCAGCCTCCTCTGCTCCAAGGAAAACAAACCCAATCTTCCCAGTCTCTCTTCATAGCTGAAGCGCTCCAGACCTGGTGACATCCTGGTGAATCTCCTCTGCACCCTCTCCAAAGCGATCACATCCTTCCTGTAGTGTGGCGACCAGAACTGCACACAGTACTCCAGCTGTGGCCTAACCAGTGTTTTATACAGCTCCATCATAACCTCCTTGCTCTTATATTCTATGCCTCGGCTAATAAAGGCAAGTATCCCATATGCCTTCTTTACCACCTTATCTACCTGTTCCGCCGCCTTCAGGGATCTGTGAACTTGCACACCAAGATCCCTCTGACCCTCTGTCTTGCCTAGGGTCCTCCCATTCATTGTGTATTCCCTTGCCTTGTTAGTCCCTCCAAAGTGCATCACCTCGCACTTTTCCGGGTTAAATTCCATTTGCCACTGTTCCGCCCATCTGACCAACCCATCTATATCGTCCTGCAGACTGAGGCTATCCTCCTCGCTATTTACCACCCTACCAATTTTTGTATGATCAGCGAACTTACTGATCATACCTTTTACATTCATATCCAAGTCGTTAATGTAGACCACAAACAGCAAGGGACCCAGCACCGATCCCTGTGGTACCCCACTGGCCACAGGCTTCCAGTCACAAAAACAACCTTCGACCATCACCCTCTGCCTTCTGCCACTAAGCCAGTTTTGTATCCAAAGTGCCAAGGCACCCTGGATTCCATGGGCTCGTACCTTCTTGACCAGTCTCCTGTGGGGGACTTTATCGAAGGCCTTACTGAAATCCATGTATACCACATCCACTGCGTTACCCTCATCCACACGCCTAGTCACCCCCTCAAAAAATTCAATCAAATTAGTCAGACATGATCTTCCCTTGACAAAGCTTGTGAAGCCTTTTCAAATAAGTACAGGCACAAAGTAGGCTCCAATTGTGCTTGTCACAGCAATGATCAATGGTTGCTTTTTCTTACCAGATCGTTTTGCTGAACAGGACTGATAGTTAAAAACACAACCCATAATCAATCAGGAAACAGACAAGTCCCAGCGATGTACCATAATGGCACAATATATCAAGAAAAATGATTCTGTTTTGCTGCTGGATGAGGGATTTTGCTTTCCTAGGGCACAATAGAACAAACACTCTTTTAGACAGCCTGACACAGGTTGGGTCCAGCACTGGTAGATGGAGACAATGACGGTCACTGCACCTCCTTGATAGCTGAAGTGCTATGAAGTGCACCAGGCAAAGGGGAGGAACAAAAGATGGGGCAGCAGTGGAGTATTCTTTATGATAGGTTTGCCAATATTCCATAAGCCAGTGCATCAGAAACCTTGTTCGTGCCAAACCATTGTTTACACACAAAAAGTAGAGAGAATTTGTGATGAGCCCTTCATAACTCTGTTCAAAGAAGTCTCCTTTTGTGTTCTTTTTAACAATTAAATATAAACATTCTGCAGCTGAGCCAGCTTTTCCACTGATGCCAAATGCAATTTGGTGACCAGAATAGAGCTTTTAATATGTTTTAAATAAATTATGATTATTTCTGGAAGTGCGGGGGAGAGGGGGGAAGGGGCTTTGCGAGGAGGACATGCAGTGTACTTATAATGGGGGCAGCGCCAGTACTAGGGCTTGGACCAAACTAGTGCCATGGAGATTTAGCTTTGGGAGCTGCTGTTAGGAACCAGAGTGGCTGCATTGTTCACATTAGTTCTTGCAGGGGAACTATATACTTGCCAATCAGGAAAATGAGCAAACGTTAACTAACAATTTCATTTCTAGAGGGATAGAATTGAAAAGCAGTAAAGTTATTTTAAACTTGCATAGAACCTTGGTTAGATCACACCTGGCCTACTGTGAACAGTTTGGGTCTCCATATTATAAAAAGGATATAGAGGCATTAGCGATGGTACAAAAAAGATTTACTAGGATGACACCAAAACTGAGAGGTCCTACCTGTCAAGAAGGATTGAACAGGCTGGGGCCCTTTTTTCTGGAAAAGAGAAGACTGAGGAGTGACCTGATAGAGGTCTTTAAGATTATGAAAGGGTTTGATAGGGTAGACGTAGAGAAGATGTTTCCACTTGCGGGGGAGACCAGAACTAGGGGCCATTAATATATGATAGTCACTAATAAATCCAATAGGAAGTTCAGGAGAAACTTCTCCCAGAATGTGGGACTCGCTACCACAAGGAGTAGTTGAGGAGACTAGCATAGATCATTTAAGGGGAAGCTAGATAAACACATGAGGGAAAAAGTTTATGTTAATGCGGTTATATGAGGCAAGGTGGGAGGAGGCTCGTGTGGAGCATAAACACCGGCATGAACCTGTTGGGCCGAATGGCCTGTTTCTGTGCTTTACATTCTATGTAATTCCATGTAACTTCGAAAGAGCAGACACTGTCCCATATAAAATTAACTGCTCAAAATAGGCCCTAAATGTTAACTCTGACATGCAAACATAAGTAATTGCACTGAAAGTGCAGTAGGACACAGCCTAGTTGTAACATAAAATGTTGGAAATCCACAACAGGTCAGTCCCCAGCTGTAAAGAGAAAAGACAGATTATGATACTTTAGTTGTGTACTTTTCATCATTCTAACAAGCTTGCACAAAGAACATGTGTGCTGAGATTACAGTGCCACATCTCACTTACCACAGAGCCACTGTGGGTGATGAGGCGGCTTCACAGAGTGGGATGGCCCGGAAGTTTTAATGGATTAGACTTTTTGGAGGGTGGGAAAGAAATCAATTAGGTCAAATCCCATTCAAAAAGAATGTGTTTTGGATTTCGCTTCAGGAAAAACTATCATTCGATAAATGTGTTTATTTTAAACAAATTATTTTCTGCTCTACATCCCTAAGGATGACCTTTCTCAGGTTTTTGGTAACATGTCTGCCCAGCAATGTAATTCCCAGTGACAGATGCTACAAAAGAACACAGGAACTTACATTTACTTCAAAATTTTTGTAAACAAACATGTTGGGATGGAAGAGCATCCATCCATCTTCATCCAAACGTGTTGAAGTGAGATTCTACCTTAGTTAAACGGATTATGTTTCATTAGTTTACTCTTAAATACAATCCTTTGCCCTGTGTTGTGACCCATATGCCAGTTTGTATACTGTAGTCCATGTGATATGTGAAAGGATCAGTATTGGCCAGCTTGCTGATTCCAATTGCTATATTTGACTTATTTATATTGTCTTCTGAGTTACCTTATTTACGTGGGCTAGCTGACTTATTCCTAATCAAATGTCAACTTACTTTCAATCACAAACCTTTGTGCGTGTCACATAATTTTACAATGATGTGATATACAATGTCTAAATAATGACAGAAATCCTAACTCGTTCCCAAATCAGTTGACAATTCATAAAATCTATACTTAACGCCATAGTTGACATTATCAGATGGTTACATATCAAGCCAGAATTTACAAACGTCTGTCTCACAGACTTTCATGCTTTACAGTATTGTGAAGGACAGATACATTACTTGTGGGTTTTTCAAAACGGTATTTTGAAAGTTCAAAATAAAAACACCAGTATTTGAAGTAAAGCACATGCCTATCCAATATCTTGTACTCCATTCAAATTGTATTCCTATATCGTAGGTATTTCAGAGGTGCCGTTTTGGGCTGATTAACTCTGGCACCTAACTTTCACAGGGGAGTGCCTAGCTTTTCCAATTCTCAGGGTATATCCATATATTAAAAAGTAGTCCTGTCTAATACAATGCCTGTATCTTCCTTCCTTCCATCCTTCCTTCCTTCCTTCCCTTCTTCCATCCTTGTGTTGTTTCCTCCCACTGACTCTACAGTGCTCAGGCATTTACCCATAACTCAAGGTAGGGGCAGACCAGAGTTTTGCCCAAACTAAGTATCACTTCCTTTGAATCGTATTTTCCCTCCAACCAAGGCAGGAAGAAGCTGTGATTTCACTGCCGATTAGGATCCCCCAATGGTTTGGTGGCTAAACACATCATGGCTAATGGTATCCTTGGTCGAAGTTTGATTAGTTGATCTCAGCCAGTGCAATGGGAGCATCACTACAAGTGGCTTCAGTATCTCACGTTCTTTCTTCCATTATATAGTACTTTGTATAAAATCCCCATGGTATTGTAATTGTGGTCGCAGGACAGTAGTTTTCCGAATGATTTAAATACTCTTAGCACATTGACTACGCACTGTAGTATGGCAGCATGGCCGAAGAGTGTGCAGCCGGATTCCTTACATCTTTTGTTTGCTGCCTTTAGTTACAACATGTGATGATAATGTAGTCATCGCAGGTATGAGCTCAGCGATTCTCAGCTCGGTTAAATGCTTGGTGGTGGTAGAAAGGAGGAGGTGGGGGGGGAGTGGGTGGTTGTCTGTGGTGTAGATCAAGGATTGACTGAAAGAAAGGGTTCAGTGGTTCTAGTTAGTGGAATTATGTCAGGCTGGGGAGATGTGGAGTGCCCTTGGGGTTAGTGTTATTGCCCCTACTTTTCTTAATCTTCATAAGGAATCTGGCCCCAGAAGTTAAATGCAATTTGGTCAAATTCACGCATGATACTAAGCTAGGAAAGGAAGCTGAGTCTCATGAACAAACCAAAGCGTCTCAGAAGAACCTAGACAAAGTTTGCAAGTAGGCAGCACTGGCAGATGAAGTTCAATATGATAAGTACAAAGTACTATATAATGGAGAAAGAATGTGAGACACACTTACTCAAAGAATGCTGTTGAACAAGTTAGGAAAGAGATGGAAAGAGGTTTAGAAGTGGTAATAAACTCAACACTAACATCAGCCTTTGTGGTGGAATTGCAATCAGTAAGATTAACAGAATACTGATCTATATTTTCAGTGGGATGAGAACAGATCTGGCCCGGGTAAATTGAAATCAAAGATTGGCAGGCAAAACTGTAATTGAACAATGGGCGGCCTTTAAAGAGGAGATGATTTGGATACAGACAAGGTACATTCCAATGAGGGAGAAAGGTAGGGCAACTAAAGCCAGAGCTCCCTGGATGACAAAGGAGATAGAGAGTAAGATGAAACAGAGAAAGGAGGCATATGACAGATGTCAGGTTGATAATACAAGTGAGAACCAGGCAGAATATAGAAAGTTCAGAGGGGAAGTGAAAAAGGAAATAAGAGGGGCAAAGAGAGAGTATGAGAAAAGACTAGCGACCAACATAAAAGGGAATCCAAAAGTCTTCTACAGACATGTTAACAGTAAACGGTAGTAAGAGGAGGGGTGGGGCCGATTAGGGACCATAAAAGAGATCTACTTATGGAGGCAGTGGGCATGGCTGAGGTACTAAATGAGTACTTTGCATCGGTCCTTATCAAGGAAGAAGATGCTGCCAGAGTCTGGGTAAAGGAAGATATAGTTAAGATACTGGATGGGCTAAAAATGGAGAAAGAAGAGGTACTAGAAAGGCTAGCTGCACTTAAAATAGATGTCACCTGGTCTGGATGGGATGCACCCTAGGTTGCTGAGGGAGGTAAGGAGGAAATTGCAGGGGTAGTGGCCATAATCTTCCAAACAGCCTTAGGTATGGGGTGGTGCACCCTTGTTCAAAAAAGGGTGTAAAGATAAACCCAGCAACTACAGGCCAGTCAGTTTAACCTCGGTGGTGGGGAAACTTTTGGAAACGATAATCCGGGACAGAATTAGCAGTCACTTGGACGAGTGCGGATTGCTTAGGGAAAGCCAGCACGGATTTGTTAAAGGCAAATCGTGTTTAACCAACTTGATAGAGTTTTTTGATGAGGTAACAGAGAGGGTCGATGAGGACAATGCAGTTGATGTGGTGTTTATGGATTTTCAAAAAGCGTTTGATAAAGTGCCACATGGTAGGCTTGCTATTAAGATTGTGGCCCATTTAATAAAGGGGGCAATAGCAACATGGATACAGAATTGGCTAAATGACAGGAAACAATGAGTATTGGTGAATGGTTGTTTTTCGGACTGGAGGTAGGTATACAGTGGTGTTCCCCAAGGGTCGGTGTTGGGACCACTGCTTTTTTTGATATATATTCATGACTTGGATTCGGGTGTACAGGGCACAATTTCAAAATTTGCAGGTGTCACAAAACTTGGCAGGGCAGTGAACAGTGAGGAGGATAGTGATAGACTTCAAGAAGACATGGGCAGGCTGGTGGAATGGCCGGACTCGTGGCAGATGAAGTTTAACGCGGAAAAATGCGAGGTGATGCATTTCGGTAAGAAAAATGAGGAGAGGCAATGTAATCTAGAGGGCACAATTCTAAAAGGGTTGGAGGAATAGTGGGATCTGGGGGTATATGTGCACAAATTGTTGAAGGTGGCAGGGCAGGTTGAGAAAGTGGTTAAAAAAGCATACGGGGTTCTGGGCTTTATAAATAGAGGCACAGAGTACAAAAGCAAGGAAGTTATGATGAACCTTTATAAAACATTGGTTCGACCACAACTGGAGCATTGTGTCCAGTTCTGGGCACTGCACTTTAGGGAGGATGTGAAGCCTTAGCGAGGGTGCAGAGGAGATTTACTAGAATGATTCAGGGATGAGGGACTTAAATTACATGGATAGACTGGAGAAGCTGGGATTGTTCTCCTTGGAACAGGGACGGTTGAGAGGAGATTTGATAGAGGTATTCAAAATCATGAAGGACCTAGACAGAGTAGATAGAGAGAAACTGTCCCCATTGGCGGAAGGGTCAAGAACCAGAGGGCATAGATTTAAGGTGATTGGCAAAAGAACCAAAGGTGACATGAGGAAAAACCTTTTTACACAGCGAGTGGTTTGGATCTGGAATGCACTGCCTGAGGGAGTGGTGGAGGCTGATTCAATCATGGCTTTCAAAAGGGAACTGGATAAGTACTTGAAACAAAAAGATTTGCAGGGCTATCAGGATAGAGCGGGAGAGTGGATCGTGCATGGAGCCGGCATGGACTCGATAGGCCGAATGGCCTCCTTCCATGCTATAACCTTTCTATGATTCTATGATATTGTCAGATCATCAGAGTTCATATCTGAGGTCATTATGCTGAAATTGTACAGTGCTTTGGTCAGACTGCACCTTGAATAGTGTAATAAAAACAGAAAACGTGGAAATACTCAGCAGGCCAGGCAGCATCTATGGAGACAGAAACAGAGTTAACGGTTCAGATCGAAGACCTTTTGTCTTGAATGGTGGGTTCAGTCTGGCCACCAAGACACAAGGAAACATCCAAATCTTGGAGATGGTGGAAAAAAGGGCCATGAAAGAGATTCGAGGGGTTGGAAAGGGCCGTGATAGAGATTCCAAGAGTTAGATGACTAGAAAAACTTTGAACTCCTGGTTAATTAAAAACAATCTTAGAGGGATACTGTATAAGATACCAAGCTGAATAGGAAAGGGTATAATTGGAGCACGAATACAAACATTACTACAGAGGAAGGGGCCACATAAGTATAAACTGGTAAAAGGCAAGCTCAGGACTGATGTCCTCGTACAAAGAGCGATTAAATGGGCCTCTGGGTAGGGTAGTAGAGGGAATAACTCTGGAATCATTTGATGCAGAGAAGTTGTTTCCACTTGTGAGTCCAAAACTAGCGGCCATAAATATAAGATAGTCACTAATAAATCCAGTGAGGAACTCAAGAGAAATTTCTTTACTTGGAGAGTGGTGAGAATGTGGAACTCGCTGCCATGTGGAATGGTTGAGGCGATTAGCATAGATGCATTTAAGGGGAAGCTAGATAAGTACATGAGGGAGAAAGGAATAGAAGGATATGTTGATAGGGTGAGATGAAGGAAGCTTGTGTGGAGTATAAACATATGTTGGTGTCTTAGATCATAGAACAGTAGAGACCCGTTGGGCTGAATGGCCTGTTTCTGTGCTGTAAAATTCTATGTAAAGAGGCAATTGGATGCTATGAATAGGGGGTTGGGGGAGGAACCATTGGTTTCTACGGAAGGATGAGCTAGAGGGGCTGAATGACCGCTCATGTACACTTACCTTTGTGGTGTCTGCAGAGAACCTGACCCACAAAAGGAAGAAACTGGAATTTGCCACATCTCTTCTGTCCTTTTGCATCTCCTCTGTTTAGTGCAAAGAAAGTGTGGAGTAGTTTCCCTCTTAGCTCCTTCCAATGATCAAATGAGGGCATACGGATTGAGGAAAAGTAGAGAAACAAAAATTTCAAACCTAGCACAGAAAAAACAAAACAAAGTATTGTTATAATTTTAAAAAAGGTGAGTGTTCATTTGTATTTTCCATTTTAACCCCTGATATTGTTCCCAGGCTATTACGTGGTGAGCTATACTTCGGAGATGGATGACAGGCGGATAGGCCGGCGACTGATGCAGCACAGCAATGAGAACAACACAGATGCCAAGGCAGCCCCACATGTGTACAAGAACTGCACTGAGCCTGGTAAGAGAAACATAGCATCACCTGCTCCCCGGGAAGAAAAGTTCATCGAAAAATAGCGAAATGTTATGCGGCCTTTGATATTCGTACTGTTGTTTTTGTAGTGGCGTGACATGGTTCCTTGCAATATGTACCCATTGTACCACATTGTCATGGGTAACAGGGTCACGTCTGTGATCTTTTATGCACTCAGTTCCTCTTAGCTGCCCTACCGCTCGGAGTAGGTAGCCATATCCCCACTGAGAGGGAGGGAAAACCAGAAGGAGAGTTATCTTGGGCCGCCCTTGTGTAACTCTCAGCAAAGCCAGTTACAGGGCAGCATTGGTAGAGGTTCAATGGTTTACCTGCTGTATTGGTCATGGGAAGGTAAATGGGAGAAACTAACTTTTCAAAAAAAAATACATATTTATGATGCTGTCATGCAATTTCAGAGAGATCATCGAAAATTGTTTAGAATTGTTAAATGGCTAATAAAAGCATTCTAGAATACCTTGAAATTTCTTTTAAAGGACAATACAGCCATTAGAGTCTCTCAAATTACTATGCAAGTGGTGTCATTTGTTAATTGGTTATGTCACTTATCTTTGTAGTTGCAAATGGATGACTCTTTATTGGGACATACTGGAACCACTGTACAAAAGCTTGTACTGCAGCAGGTATAATGTACACATGCCATAGTATCCACTGTGCAGCCTCTGCACAGGGTAAATGGTCCCAAGAGCTGAACTAGCCCCCATTAGCTGAAGCAGTGTCATAAGGAGCAAAATATTCGTGAGAGTCTGAAGGAATAAGCATCTTTGCTTCATCTTTGCTGCTCACCTCCAGAGTTGGTTGTATCAAATGAAGTTGTGCTATGATATTAATGTACAAATACTTGTCTTTATGAAAGTCCTGTGACTGCTATTCTAATGAAGGCATTAGACCATTCATTTTAAATGATCATGGGTTGGATTTTGCTGGAGTGGGGCATCTCGTGACGTATGTCGTTAGTTAGAATTTTCCCTCGCCCTTCAGCTCAAAAATTTTTTGCGTCATAACTTGCTGGAAGTGCGAGCATAACGGGGCATGTGCGATCTTAGCGAATAGCTGGACCAACAGTGTATCTCCTTAATCAATGAGGTTTAAGGATTGAGAAAGAAACAGAGGAACAGCGGAGAAGGAGGAGGAATTAGAGTCAAATCAGGTACAGAAAGGGAAATAAAGAGAGGGAAAGAAAGATTGGATTAAGAGAGAGAGAGAGAAAGATTTAACATTTGACATTTTTAAAATCTCTGACATGCAGGAATGAGATTGAACACTTTAAATTGTTCCCATGGGAAACAGATTTAATTTTCTGCAGCGAGTTTAATGGGCAATCAATGTGCAAATCCAGCAAGTTCTTAAAAATAACGGGGAGGCTAGGGGCGAGCAATGTGTGAAGCAAACAGCGGAGTGGTGTAAATCGACCAGCAGGTTCTGGTGATTCACAACTCATGGCGTATCTCCTAATCCCCCGAAGTTGCAGGCCGATTTGGACATGAATGACTGTGTGCATCGTTCACACACTCTTATTTTTCCAGCAAGATCTGGCCCGATATCATACGGCACGAGTTCACCCCAATGGTCGTAATTCCTTGTGATTTATGTGCTGACTATGGGCTAGAAGTTTGTTTAGGCCCATTTTTGGGCCTGAAATAGGCGACGCACTCGGAGCATGCTCCGGAATCTCGTCCAAAATTGGGTCTCCGGTATACTTCCGGTGAGCTGCCGTCGCCAATCGGACATCTAGAGGCAGCTCGCCGTTTGGCTCCCCACCAATTTCAGCCAGCTCAGGTAGGTCCTGGGGGGTGTAGAGCAGGAGGTGGGGGGCAAGCGTGGACCAGCAGCAGCCCCCAGGAGTGTTGTGGAGCCGTGTGGAACACTCCTGCTCCTCCTGGCTCCACATGAAGGTAGGTTAAAAAGAAGAAACTGCCCCTTTTGAGGGCAGCCTCCAACGATTCCCTTTAAGGACTGCTGGTAAGGGCCTAACGCCTGGTTAAGGCGGCCACCAGGGATGCCTGAATATAGCTTGAGCCAAAATGGTGTTGGATGTATTTCAGGCGCCCTAGGGGCGCAGGACATAGCGTCGCAAAATTGGTCCCTTTT
This sequence comes from Heptranchias perlo, assembly GCF_035084215.1. Lineage (NCBI taxonomy): Eukaryota > Metazoa > Chordata > Chondrichthyes > Hexanchiformes > Hexanchidae > Heptranchias > Heptranchias perlo. The sequence continues at coordinate 77,535,425 of NC_090332.1, forward strand.
GGCCATGTTTCGGGCCTGAAAAACAGGCACAAGAAGTTCCAATTTCTCCCTCTTTGTGCCTTTGCTTAATTTTTACTCTCTTCTAAATAACCAGTATTCAATGAAAAGGGATGGGCAGAAAAGTCCATTTTTTTCTCAGTGCATCATTCTTACAAGCTGCCAAACCTGTTGCTTTCCAAGAAGAGAGATTCCACAAATTGGCGGATGAACGAGAGATCTCAGACCCAACTGGGTGTGTTTTCAGAGAACGAGCTGCAGAGAAACAGGCTAAATGGAAAGGAATGGAGCCTTGTTGCAAAAAAAAAACGCCTGCACAAACCCATCCACACTCAGAGTAAGAAATGTGAGAACCATGATGGTTCATATATTGGAACATTTACAAAGGCTTTTTTTGAGGAAGTTAAACTATTTTAAGTCGATGCATATTCCTGGTGATCTTATTGCTTCTGATACAGCTATTATGAAGGGTTTTGATAGGATAAATAAGGAGAAACTGTTTCCATTGGCAGAAGAGTCGGTAACCAGAGGACACAGATTTAAGATAATTGGCAAAAAATCCATAAAATTTACTAAAATGATACCAGGGATAAGGAACCTCAGTTATGTGGAGAGAAGAGAAACTGGGTTGGTTTTCCTTACAGCAGCAATAGTTAAGTGGAGATTTAATAGAGGTGTTCAAAATTATGAGGTGTTTTGATAGAGTAAATAAGGAGAAACTATTCCCATTGGTAGGAGGGCCAGTAACCAGAGGACACAGATTTAAGATAATTGGCAAAAGAACCTGAGGGGAGATGAGGAGAAATTTTTTATGCAGCGAGTTGTTATGATCTGGAATGCACTGCCTGAAAGGGCGGTGGAAGCAGATTCAGTCGTAACTTTCAAAAGGGAATTTGATATATACTTAAAAAGGGAAAATTTGCATGGCTATGAGGAAAGAGCAAGGGAGTGGGACTAGTTGAATTGCTCCTTCAAAGAGCCGACACAAGCACACTGGGCCGAATGGCCTCTCTCTGTGCTGTATGATTCTATTATTGTAGTAAGCTTTCACCTGTCTAAGTGCCTGTTCGGATACAGTACCATTCATTTTGATATCCTACAATGATCATTTCAGAGACCAGTTAACTAAAGTGAAATTCAGGGCTTGCTAAGATGCATCTTGTACAAATTCATACTAGGAGTTGTACATATATATAAACCTGGTGTTAAATTGTTTTTATATTTAATCTAGGTTGTAAATTACAACTATTACATGAATTCCTATACTTATGACGCGTTGAGATAAAATGATGCTTTGCACTCACATTGGATACTTTGGGTTTTTATTCCACAGCGATGTCCAGTTCAAAGGAAAACTGCCCATCAAAACAATGAGGTCAGGGTGAAAGTAAAATTATAAATTCAGGGCTTTCATAGATACCATCTTTAGTTCAGTGGCATCAGTCGCTCCCATAAATGGTCTAAGTGTCTTACTTTTCTGGGAGTTGACCTATATTTGTGCAATAGTGTAACTCGGGTGTAACAATAGTACCCTCTTGTGACCTGAAGCGGATATTTGTGTCTTTCATAGTGTCTTCCTTCAATCTCCCCAAAGTCAGAGAGAACTAACACTTGCTGAACATAACGAGCAGTTAAGTTCAGATTCGCCTAGTTCAATCGGTGCAACTTGTGTTTGCATAATGATACAAAATAATGAGCATGCTACACTTCCCACATCAGTGGGCCATCAGACGTGACTTAAACAAAGAGATTTCTGACTACACTCTTCTGCATTTCAATTGCCCTGTAGCCTTTTTTTTGCTTCAAGACTGCCCTGAAACATTCTGTTTCAAAAACCTCCCTGACTACTTGCTGGTGTTCCTGTTGCTGTCTTATCTCTCTCTGGTTACAGCCAAATGGATCAAAGACTTACGAACGCAGTGGGCGTGACGTGTTTTTCGATTGCCGAGACAGTCTCAACAAATTGCTCATTATTTATCAATGCTAGCTCTTCAGCAGCTCAACTGCCTATTGTCTTGGAGCCATTTCTTAAAAATGTGTGAATACAATGTGCGTTTAAAAGGCCATCAATTAAAGCAACTCTTTTTCCAAATCCTTTCTCTGGGAAAATAGCCATGACATAAAACTGCCCATTGAAGCAACAGGGTCAAAGGTGAAAGGACAGCATTATAGTCCAATGTGGTACCTTAAATTTTAAATAAATCACTTTGAATACTTCCGTGGGTAAATGCACCGCCCAGTTATACAGAGCAGTAAAGCCCTGATTTATGCTGAGTTAGCTGGTCTTAGCTGGGTCAGTGGTAAAGGTGCCACAATTGGCGTCAGGAACCCTGCATTATGAAGGAGGTGGGTTGGGGAAAATCAATCAGGGTTCATGCTTGCTATTTAGTAACCCAATGGTAGAAAGTGCATGTCGTGGGTGTGTGAATGCCCAGGTGAAAAGGGATTAGGCTTCGGGTCCGGGGGTAATGTGACTAACGATTGGGTAGCCTAGAGAGGAGGTGACAAAAATGAACTGAAAAGAAACATTCGACCTCTGCACCTTCTACCGCAACTCATCACAGAAGAGATGATTATGAGGCAAATGGGGGAGGAGAAGGATAAGGCAATTTATCTGTATCATGTCAAAGTGTGTTATGAAAGGCAACGCAAATAGAACAGAACTCAGCCCAATTTGGACTGCCCAATAATGCCACCATGTTGGGCAGAAACAATACAGTACATGTGGTGACACCAGCTTGATTAAATAATGTCGTATATCTGCAGTATGCAGATCTAGACAAGAATCTATAGACCATGTGACACCAACCTGGAAGCTGTAGTCCATGTGAGATGTAATGTAGTCTGATCTGGCTGGAATCAGCAGCTGTTTATTTTTTTTTCGCTATCTCACTGATGACCCTGCAAACACTTCGGGCTCAATTTTAAAACCGAAGTCCGGGTGCGTTGGGTGCGGGGGGGAGGGGGGGGGTGGGGCAAACAAAATCGGAATCTTCTAGAACGGGCAGGAATCCCGGCACCAACACGCTGAAGAACGGACAAGACCCAGAGTTATCTAGGTGCCCCCGCAGTTCCTGAACCCGGAGGATATTTAAATCGCTAAATCAAGTACTTAAAGTACTTGAAATGTACATAAATCCAAGTAAGAAGGCAAGCGATTTCAACGCTGCCTCAATGTGTTTCCCATGCTGTGTGAAGCACGCCATGATGAAGGAGTCATGTTGCAGCCGACACCATTTGGACATTTAAATTGACAGATGGGGATAGAAGGTCAGTTATTGCAGCAGGGCACTCATTTCTCTCAGACAAACTTTTGGCTGGGAGATCTTTGTGTTTAGACTGAAAATTCTTGGTTCACACTCAGAATTGTTCTGTTTACACATATTTACCAACTTCTCGGACCTCCTCAAACTGACACCATCAGGATGGGGGGGCACCATGGCTGCATTCACCAGTACATCCGAGGACGAGCAACATCACCATCCTCGCCCGGCACGGCGTGCACTTCCGCCACGTGGAGCTCCACAACACAGTGCTGCGCCACAGGCACCTGCACAAGGGCACAGACGGGAACAAAAGAGAGAGCGATGTCGCTGGAGGCACTCCCCGCGCCAGAGGGTCTACAGACAGAGGCTCAGCTTCCTGGACCTCTCTGAGGAGAAGTGCCTACGGAGGCTCAGAGTGAGTTGCAGACCAAGTGGTGTGCCACAGGGCTCAGTGTTGGGTCCCTTGCTGTTTGTGGTGTATACTAATGATTTGGACTTCAATGTAGGGGGCATGATTGGCAAATTTGCAGATGACACAAAAATTGGCCATGTAGTTGATAGTGAAGAGGATAGCTGTAGACTCCAAGAAGATATCAATGGGTTGGTGGAGTGGGCGGAAAAGTGGCAAATGGAGTTCAACCCGGAGAAGTGTGAGGTAATGCACTTAGGGAGGGCAAACAGTAAAAGGGAATACGCAGTAAACGGGAATATATTGAGAGGGGCAGAGGAAGTGAGAGACCTTGGAGTGCATGTGCACAGGTCCCTGAAGGTGGCAGTACAGGTAGATAAGATTGTGAAGAAGGCATACGGAATGCTCTCCGTTATTAGCCGAGGTATAGAATACAAAAGCAGGGATGTAATGATGGAACTGTATAAAATGCTGGTAAAGCCACAGCTGGAGTATTGTGCGCAGTTCTGGTCACCACATTATAGGAAGGACATAATTTCTCTGGAGAGAGTGCAGAGAAGATTTACATGAATGTTGCCAGGGCTTGAAAATTGCAGTTACGAGGAGAGATTGGATAGGCTGGGGTTGTTTTCCTTGGAGCAGAGGAGGCTGAGGGGAGACTTGATTGAGGTGTACAAAATTATGAGGGGCCAAGATAGAGTAGAGAGGCAGTACCTGTTTCCCCTAGCGGAGAGTTCAAGAACAAGTAGACATAGATTTAAGCTGATTGGCGGAATGATTAGAGGGGACATGAGGAAAAACTTTTTTATCCAGAGGGTAGTGGGTGTATGGAATTCGCTGCCCGAATTGATGGTAAAGGCAGGGACCCTCAACTCTTTTAAAAAGTACCTGGACCTGCACCTAAAGTGCTGTAAGCTGCAGGGCTACACACCGGGTGCTGGAAGGTGGGATTAGAATGGGCACCTGGTTGTTCTTCGAGTCAGCACGGACACGATGGGCCGAATGGCCCCTTCTGTGCTGTATGTTTTCTATGGTTCTATGGTTCTATCTGCAGCCTCTTTCATGCCGAGCTGCTCCAGGCCCAGGTCTAGCGGCATCTCATTACCCGTCAATGTTAAAGTCACCACTGCCCTCAAACTTTTCACCTCCGGGACATTCCATGTCACCACCGGGGACATTGCCGGGGTCTCTCAGTTGCCTGCACACAAGTGCATAAGGAAGGTCACCGAAGGCTTGTTTTGCAGGGCCTCGCAATACGTCAACTTCCGCATAGACGACCTCAGCCAGACGGAGAGGGCAGTGGGATTCCACTCTGTGGCTGGCTTCGCACAGGTACAGGGTGCAGTCGATCGCACCATATAGCAATCAGTGAGTAACAGCATCGATACAATGACAGCCACATTGCCACCAGATCTATAATTGAACAGGCGATAGGGCTGTTCAAGATGCGATTTTGGTGCCTCGATTGTTCTGGGGGAGCACTTCAATACGCACCAGCGAGAGCGTGTCGCATTATAGTAGTGTGTTGTGTCCTGCACAACATGGCACAACAGAGAGGGGTACCAGTTGAGGAGGCCCCGTCCCCTCATCCACCATCCACATCTGCCATCCACAATGAGGAGGAGCAGGAGGAGGAGGAACCCATGGGCAGAGCAGCGGTTCACCTGGCTGCTCGTAAGGCCAGGGAGTCACTAATATGTGAACGGTTCTTGTAAGATCAGGAAGTGAGAAGAGTCCAGCCCTCACACCACCTGGAAAGACCAGCGCCAACACCAGCCGCCACCCCCTCCCACACAAAACTGTCCTGCAACTATACATACACCCATTCTAAAGTGACCCACTGGGTGGCATCAAGTGTCGCTGTTCATGATGAACCACATGAAAGGGCGCTATCACAAAAGCCAGTCAAGAATGGGCAAGATGTGGCAGTAGTGGTGAGAATGCTAACATTTAATGTGACTTTAACAAAAAACAAATATAAATGAAAAATATGACAGTCTGTCAGGCACCCTTTTACAAACCCTTCGTGATCACAAATCCTTAGCCTGTCTCTTCTACGTGATGCATCCCCTGTGGCAGCAGCAGAGGTAGTGGCAGGTTGCTCACGTTCATGCCTAGACTGCTTAGGTGCTTTTGGCCCATTTCCTCTGGGTTTTGGAGCCCAGGAGGGCCCCTCCAAAGACTGCTGCATCTCCACCTGTGCAGGGGCAGACTCGGCCACCTGGAGAGGAGGCAGCATTGCAGGTGCTGGTTGAGAGGAGGGCAACGGGTGAGACATGGGAGCGCTTTGAGTGGCGTCCCCACTTCCATGACCCCTTTCGCCATCATCCCTCTCCTGGACCAGGCCCACATCACTCCTATCACCCTGCTGGACAACAGTTAGGAGGACATGTGTGCTGCCTTGGAAGGCCACTTCTAAAATATCTGTCAGCCTGTTTAAGGCGGCAGAATGATGTTCACCCTGAGTTCGAACGGCTGTTGTCAGGGCCTGAATGGATTCATTTGTGAGCCGTGCTTGAAGCTCCATGGAGGCTAGCCTTCTCTCCATCGCAGACATTCCCGCACTTACCTGCGACACTATCTCCGATATTCCAGCAGTTACGTGCGACACTATCTCAGAGAGTTGCTCACGTCCCTGAGACACTATCCCGTGCCTATGCCACCATTCCTCTCATGCAGGAGTTGGACTCCTCCATCCTCTGTGCTATTGTGGAGACTGTGCGTGGCACCTGTTCCAGTACCTCTCAAATATCCTGCTATCCCTCGATCATTCTCCTTTTAAAGGATGCCCCCCAGGGCTCAGCATCTGCGTCCAGTGAGCAGAGCCTGGAGAGGAGTGCTCCCACCGACACGGACTCTCCACAGTGAGTGAGGGTGAAGTGGTCAGCCGATGAATGCATTGCTTTGGGTGAGGCTGACCATGAAAGAGGGTGAGTATCAGACAGAGACAGCACATTGGATCAGGATTGAGGTGAGTGGTCGTGGTGGGTTCACAAATGGGGAGGTGAGGAAGTGCTCAGGAAGTGAAGGTAAGTTGAGGATGAGCCTTAAGTGGGTGTGAAGAGTAATGTGATGGAGTAGTCTTGGCAGTACAGAATGATTTGTGTGTGTGAGGAGGGGTGGGGGGTGATGTGCACCACAGAATGCTGGAGAACAGTACGTGTACTCACTTTTGCTGACCTAGTTAGGTCATTGAAACATTTCCTGCACTGGACCCAAGTGCGGGATATGTTGCTCCTGCTGGTGGCCTCCTCTGCCACCTCGAGCCAGGCCTTCTTGGTGGCAGAGGCAGGGCGCTTCCTCCTGTCAGCCAGGTAAAACAGTTCCCTCCTCCTCCTCACCCCGGCCAGTAGCACCTGAAGTGAGGCATCATCAACAGCCTTGCCTCTGTGCTGCTCCATTGGGTCTTTTTGGTCTTTGCTCCAGCAAAAGCCATTGGAGCAATGGCCCTTTTAACAGAGCCGCTCCAGCTGACAGCCTGTCATGCGGGTGTGCAGTCCGCCCACTGCGCAGCCTTTGAACAGCAAACCTGGAAACCACGTTAAGGGCCACCAATTAACTCGCGATCACGTGGGGAACGGTAAGTTTTTATTATTCCGGTTTGCCGCGTGTCCATCGACCCCCCCCCCCCCTGCTGCCATCACACCATCCTTTCAAAATCGAGCCCGTAGTCTTAGTATAGTCCTTCTTGGTTTAGGAAGCCAGAAAGTGGCCCATTTGAAAAGGGATCCTGCGATTTTGATGAGGCATCACATTTAACATGACATGAGTGCACGACCTCTAAAGTATTAGCTTGATTCAGTTCTTATTTTTGAATCTCTTAATCTGAGACAGGAAGTGCGACCTCAAAGCAAAAGAGCTGCTCTCTGAACTGGAGCTGCAAGTTCCTTCGAATCACATATCTTTTGTTAGTGGTTACCAGTTATAGATTGTTCAAGTTTCAGTTCCTGAATATAAACATGTAGAAAAGAGTGTACTTTCTCTCCAACACCTTAAATCTGTTCTTCTGAAAGCAGTGACTAATAAGCTCAATAGTTCAACAGGCACCAGTGGCCCTCAGGAGAGGAGGAGGCCGTTTGTAAAAGCAAAGTGATTACTAATGGGGAAAGTAAAAGCATCTGTTTTAACCTGAATTTTAACAAAAAATAAATGCTGAAATGGGAAGTGAGAGTGATCATGAGTGGTGAAACTTGCAAGACTATAGGATTAAATGTACTACAAAATGTTTCTCACTGAAATGTCTGTCTGGGGTGGACAAGGTTATCAAACACAGAGCATGTCGTTCTTATAACTCTTGCACTGGCTGAATTGCAGCTCATTCTGAAACTTTACTGTCAAATCACTTCTAAAATCTGAAGCCTTCATTTACTTCATCAACAATGACTACACTTCAAACGTACTTCATTGGCTCTACAACGCTTTGGGACATCCTGAACTCATGAAAGGCGCTATATAAATGCAATTCTTTCTTCTTCCTACTCTTTATTTTTGTTCCTTTTTGACACTCAGCATGTGCATGATGATGTGGAGATGCCGGTGATGGACTGGGGTTGACAAATGTAAAGAATCTTACAACACCAGGTTATAGTCCAACAATTTTATTTGAAAATCACAAGCTTTCGGAGATTATCTCCTTCGTCACCTGACGAAGGAGATAATCTCCGAAAGCTTGTGATTTTCAAATAAAATTGTTGGACTATAACCTGGTGTTGTAAGATTCTTTACACATGTGAATGATGTTAGTCCTCAGGAATGGAACATTTTCATTTTGGGCACCCTAGCATTTGCATTAAGCACTTCCAGATCAGGTGTAGAATCATAGAATCATACAGCACAGAAGGAGGCCATTTGGCCCATCGTGGCTCTGCTGGCTTTTTGAAAGAGCTGTCCAATTAGTCCACTGCCCTGCTCTTTCCCCATAGCTCTGCAAATTTTTCCCCTTTAAGTATTTATCCACTTCCCTTTTGAAAGTTATTATTGAATCTGCTTCCACTGCCCTTTCAGGCAGTGCATTCCAGATCATAACAACTCGCTGTGTAAAAAACTTGTTCTCCTCATCTCCCCCTTGTAGAATTTTCTCTCTATTCTCTGCCAACAATGTGCCTCAGAAAAACACTCCAATTGCACCAGTGGGGATTCTTTTCAATTTCAATTTCAACCATCCTGTGACCACAGTTAGAGGTGGTTCAATGTGTAGAACTGGTCTTTCAGCTGTGATTTTGGTTCAGATCCACCCCAGAGCCTCTGCTTGTTGTAAATGCTCGACAGGAACTCAGCTTGGACACTCTTACCTGGTTCTGCATTGGCCGATAAAACAAGTTGCTCTCATTTCATTAACATATCTGCATCTCTTGATGACAAATTCTCCTCATTTCACTGTGGCACATTTATTGTGGTTGAAAATAAATAATTTTATAAACTCAGCACTTTCAAAGAGCCGGCACAGGCATGATGGGCTGAATGGCCTCTTCCTGTGCTGTACCCATTATGATACTATGATGAGGATAGAAATTCAATTCAAGTTATGAATACTACTTATACTAGCAGATCTCATCTGGCTTTACTCATGGTCAGTTTAGGATCTGGACTGTGATTTTTAATGTCTACTATTGTCTCACTGCAGCCTAAACACTACAGTGGTTCTCCCATCATTGCAATCTAGAAAATTTACTGAAGCAGCATATCACATAACTGACTTGAGGTAAAAATATTATTGATGTTCACCGATACAGGCCTCCCAGACATAATGAACTTAATGTTACTCCTTTGGATGGAATATCAATGGGGTGATAATTGTGCCCGTCTTTCTGTCTCCACTCCAATCCACTTCCATGGGACAGAGGTCATTTCCAATGCAGGGCGGGCTTGTCAGCCAGATTCCCACTATCAAGTCAGAGCTGCGTCACTGCTAACAATGTTGCAGTGGGACCGCAGCTGCAGCACTCACAGAGGTTATGGGGGACCTTAAACGGGCAGAAGAGCCCCAAAGACAAAAGCAAAATTTGTCTTGGCTGAGACAGTGGCCTAAGAAGGTACGGCATTGAAAGAAAGAAAGACTTGCATTTATATAGTGCCTTTCATGACCTCAGGACGTCCCAAAGCGCTTTATAACCAATAAAGTACTTTCGAAGTGTGGTCACTGTTGTTTTGTAGGAAACGCGGCAGCCAATTTGCGCCCAGCAAGTTCCCACAAGCAGCAATATGATAATGGCCAGATAATCTGTTTTGGTGATGTTGTTTGAGGGATAAATATTGGCCAGGACACCGGGGAGAACTCTTCTTCGAAATTGTGCCATGGGATCTTTTATGTCCACCTGAGAGGTTTAACGTTCTCATCCGAAAGACGTCACCTCTGACAGTGCAGCACTCCCTCAGTACTGCATTGGGATGTCAGACTAGATTTTGTGCTCAAGTCTCTGTAAACCTAACCAGTCTATCACTTTGTTATCATCTTGCATCATTACCTTTAGTTGTGGTGAAATATCATACCTCAACATGCACTCTATGCATTTAAATTTTTAAAAGACCACCCTGCTCCAGTTCTCTTTACTTACCCTGGGCGGGCTGCATGGACAACGGCAGTCCTCTGATAGCTTATCCAAGTGGTTATTTGTGTGTTAGTTTGACAATGAGTGACAGTAGAGTCTTCATCTTGGTGGGTTTGCAGCCGTGTTTGAACCTATCTTCACCCGGTATCTGTATACGCACAGGCATAACTGGATAGCTATTGAGAGTGAGAACTGTGGCTGATTTCCCCTCCCCTTACGCCAGACAAGGAGGCAAATTGCAGTGTACCTATCACTTCACCAGACTAACAATTCAGCCAGTATGGTTGAGTACATGATGTGGTATATTTACTAAGCCAGCCGCTCGAGGAGCCATCTCTGTGTATTTAACTGTGTACAGCAGGTGGTTTTTCTGGTTTCTGGAGCACTTGCATGTTCTAAAAGTTGGACCTTATCCAGCTATGAAAAGACTGGCATGTGGTTTACTATTAATCACTTTGTCAACTAGCAAGAGATTGTTTATAACAGCAACTGATGGTGGTTTTGAGGCTCATATGTTGTGTGAAAGGGGTCTGGTCCAACTGAGGCCTACTTACACAGTCTGTATCATTATAGCCATCCCATTCTGCTTCACCCGTAGCATTTTACTCTACATATGTGGTGGATTTATTCTGAAAAAGACATTTTGCCAAACTGCTCGCTGTGTTTTCAATGTGAAAAAGATCTGTTAAGACCTAATAATTGCAGTGTTGCTGGAAACCTGCATGAATACTTACCGCAAGTTTAGAATGAGCTTTTTCTCAGGAAACTTATCTCCTTTGTCTTGGGATTTGGAAATGATATTTGTTTAATTTTCTTTCTCTCCTCTCCTGAAGGGATTGACTCATACTGGGGTATGTTTCCCCGGAAACCAGCAGTTCTTTAGTACAGGGCGCACCCATTCGCCTGCAGATCCCAACATGTTCAGCAGCCCTCCTGCGGCTTTTCAGTTCCCAAGACTCAGCTGCCTTGCTCTATGTCCCAGCAGCACTGACACCACGGGGCGTGATTTTAACCCTACCCGCCCAGCTGAAGCCTGCGGGGTCTTTCTTTAAATATGCAGATTAGGGTCTGATGATGTCATTGGGACCTGACTGCAATTTTAACTCTTGCCTGAGCAGGGAAGCCACTGTGACTTTCCCGCCAGGTGAAGACAGCAGGAAGTGAATCAAAAGAAGCCATTTAAGATAAGATTTTTTTTTACTTTCCTTCTGGGGCCAGGAGAATCATAGAGTCATAGAAAATTTACGGCACAGAAGGAGGCCATTCAGCCCATCGTGTCTGTGCCGGCCGAAAATGAGCCACCCAGCCTATTCCCACTTTCCAGCACTTGGTCCGTAGCCTTGCAGGTTATGGCACTTCAGGTGCATATCTAGGTACTTTTTAAATGAGTTGAGGGTTTCTGCCTCTACCTCCCTTTCAGGCAGTGAGTTCCAGACCCCCGCCACCCTCTGGGTGAAAAAATTTCTCCTCAGCTCCCCTCTAATCCTTCTACCAATCACTTTAAATCTAAGCCCCCTGGTTATTGACCTCTCTTCTAAGGGAAATTAATCCTTCCTATCCACTCTATCTAGGCCCCTCATAATTTTGTGCACCTCAATTAAACCACCCCTCAGCTTCCTCTGTTCCAAAGAAAACAACCCCAGCCTATCCAATCTTTCCTCATAGCTAAAATTTTCCAGTCCTGGCAACATCCTCGTAAATCTCTGTACCCTCTCTAGTGCAATTACATCCTCTCTGTAATGTGGTGACCAGAACTGTATGCAGTACTCAAAGTGTGGCCTAACTAGTGTTTTATGCAGTTCCAGCATAACCTCCCTGCTCTTATATTCTATGTCTTGGCTAATAAAGGAAAGTATTCCATATGCCTTTTTAACCACCTTATCTACCTGTCCTGCTACCTTCAGGGATCTGTGGACATGTACTCCAAGGTTCCTCACTTTCTTTACACCTCTCAGTATCCTCCCATTTATTGTGTATTCCTTGTTTGCCCTCCCCAAATGCATTACCTCACACTTCTCCGGATTGAATTCCATTTGCCACTTTTCTGCCCACCTGACCTGTCCATTGATGTCTTCCTGCAGTCTACAGCTTTCCTCCTCACTATCAACCACATGGCCAATTTTTGTATCATCTGCAAACCTCTTAATCATGTCCCCTACATTTAAGTCCAAATAATTAATATGTACCACAAAAAGCAAGGGACCTAGTACTGAGCCCTGCGGAACGCCAGCCACAAAAACACCCGTCGACCATCACCCTTTGCTTCTGGCCACTGAGCCAATTTTAGATCCAACTTGCCACTTTCCCTTGGATCCCATTTACTTTTTTGACCAGCCTGCCATGTGGGACCTTGTCAAAAACCTTGCTAAAATCCATCTACACTACATCAAATGCGCTACCCTCATCGATCCTCCTTGTCACCTCCTCGAAAAATTCAACCAAGTTAGTCAGACACGACATCCCTTTAATAAATCCATGCTGACTGTCCTTGATTACTCCGTGCCTTTCTAAGTGACGGTTTATCCTGTCCCTCAGAATTGATTCCAGTAATTTGCCCACCACCGAGGTTAGACTGACTGGCCTGTTATTACTCGGTCTATCCCTCGCTCCCTTTTTAAACAACGGTACAATGTTAGCAGTCCTCCAATCCTCCGGCACCACGCCTGTATCCAGTGAGGATTGGAAAATGATGGTCAGAGCCACTGCTATTAGCTCCCTTGCCGCTTTTAATAGCCTGGGATACATTTCATTCGGGCCTGGTGATTTATCTACTTTCAAAGATGCTAATCCCCTTAATACTTCCTCTCTCACTATATTTATCCCATCCAATATTTCACATTCCTCCTCCTTAACTACAATCTCTGCATCGTCCCTCTCTTTTGTGAAGACAGACCCAAAGTATTCATTAAGAACCATAACAACCTCTTCCGCCTCTACACATAGTTGACCTTTTCGGTCTCTAATAGGCCCTATTCTTTCCTTAGTTATCCTCTTGCTCTTAATGTATTTATAAAACATCTTTGGGTTTTCCTTGATTTTATTTGCCAGTATTTTTTCACGCCCTCTCGTTGCTTTCCTATTTTCCTTTTTAATTTCATCCTCGCACTTTCTATACACCTCTAGGCTTTCTGCAGTATTGAGTTCTCAGTGTCTGACATAAGCTTCCCTTTTTTGCCTTATCTCACCCTGTATGCTCCTTGACATCCAGGGGGCTCTAGAATTGGCAGTCCCACCCTTTTTCTTTGTGGGAACATGTTTACTCTGAACCCCTTGAATCTCCCCCTTGAACGCCTCCCACTGCTTTGACGTTGATTTACCTTCAAGAAGCTGTTTCCAGTCCATTTTTGGTAAATCACTTCTCAGCTTAGTAAATTTGGCCTATCCCCAATTGAGAACTTTTACTCCTGTTCTATCTTTGTCCTTTTCCATAACTATGCTAAATCTAACTGAATTATGATCACTACCAGCAAAGTGCTCTCCCTCTGGTACTCCTTCCACCTGCCCAGCTTCATTTCCTAAAACTAAATCCAGAATTGCCCGCTCTCTCGTTGGGCTTGCTACGTACTGGCTAAAAAAGTTCTCCTGAATGCAATTTTGTGCCCTCTATACCCTTCACACTGTTTGTATCCCAGTTAATATTAGGGTAGTTGAAATCCCTACTATTATTGCCCTATTGCTTTTGCACTTCTGAGAAACTTGCCAACATATTTGCTCTTCTATCTTCCTCTGACTGTTTGGGGGTCTATAGTACACTCCCAGTAGTGTGACTGCCCTTTTTTTGTTCCTTAGCTCAACCCCTATGGCCTCATTTGATGATCCTTCTAACATATCATCCCTCCTCACAGCCGTAATTGTTTCTTTAACCAAAATTGCCACCCCCCTCCTTTTTTATCCCCCTCTCTATCTCGTCTGAAAACCCTGTAACCAGGAATGTTGAGCTGCCATTCCTGTCCTTCTTTAAGCCATGTTTCTGTAATAGCTAAGATATCATACCTGCACGTGTCTATCTGTGCCCTCAGCTCATCTGCCTTATTCACTAGTTTCCTTGCATTGAAGTATATACCTTTAAGCACTGCCAAACTCCTTTGCTGTCTATTTTCTAACCGTTGTTTCCTTTGCCTTCCAAACTCACTTACTAATTTCTGCCTTCCATCTCCAGTTGTGATTCTGTCCCATCTGGATCTACACTCAGGTTCCCATCCTCCTGCCAAGCTAGCTTAAACCCTCCCCAACAGCACTAGCAAACCTTCCCGTGAGGATATTGGCCCCAGCCCTATTGAGGTCCAACCCGTCTGGCTTGTACTGGTCCCACCTCCCCCAGAACTGGTCTCAATGCCCCAGGAATCTAAAGCCCTCCCTCCTGCACCATCTCTCCAGCCACCCATTCATCTGCTCGATCTTCCTATTTCTATACTCACCAGCACGTGGCACTGGGAGTAATCCGGAGATTCCTACCTTTGAGGTCCTGTTTATTAATTCTTTTCCTAGCTCCTAACTGCAGAAGTTCAAAACTCTCATATAACAATATAACAAAGATCGAGGAGGAGCAAGGAAAGATTAGGTCTCCTCTGCCCTGGGCTTCCACCAACCATCTGTCCCAAAGCCCCCTCCGCACGACTTACCTTCTTGCCGGCGAGCCTTCCTTTGGTGTTGGCCATCAGCCCCTTGCCACACGAACCTCCGCTCCTCCTAGCTGGCCAGCTGCGGGTAGCAGTTTGATACAAATGAACAGCTTGCCAGGCTACTTCAGAGCGCAGTTAAGAGTCAACCACCTTGGCGTGGGACAGGAGTCACATGCAGGCCAGACCGGGTACGGATGGTAAAGTACCCTAGTATTGAGCTACCAGTGCGCTCTAGGAAGGGATAAAGTGACCCACGTTGAAGGTGTTCCTCAAAAGCTCTTCCCAAAAAACCTGCAGAAGTTCAAAACTCTCATATAACAAAGATCGACCTTTTACAAAGCTTTGATCCACCGTCATTCTCACCTTCATACCGGCTGGCGTCCACAAGTATATTTTCACTCTGTTATTTCTCCATTCACTCAGTGCATTCCTATCAGTTGTTGCTCTGCTCCTCCGCGCTGTGATGTTTCGATTTCAGGTCTGCTGCCCACCTACATCCCTAGGCCTCCCCCCCCCTCCCTACTCCTGATTTTAAATCTCCTCTCCCTGTATCTATCCCACTCGGGCTGTCTCCAATGTTAAGACGGTGGTACGACTGATGTTGCGAGTCGAAAGGGGAGAGTTGCCATTTAAATATCACGGCCCTCGAGGAGCAAAGCTACAGCCGGTAGGAGTGCACTGGAGTGATTCTGCTGCTGGGTCCTCTTTCGTTGGAGAGATGACTACGCCGGGTGAAACCAGAGGGAAGGTATAATCTGCGTCCAAGGTGACGCCAAGCCTCCCTCACTTTTAACCCCAAGCAGGGACGTAAACTTCTCATCTTACGTGTGAATTTATACACTAGTTTTTGCTAATTAAAATGTAGCTGGTTGTGATTAGCAAAAGAACCAAAGGTGATATGAGGAAAGACTTTTTTACGCAGCGAGTGGTTAGGATCTGGAATGCATTGCCCAAGGGGGTGGTGGAGACAAATTCAATCATGGCCTTCAAAAGGGAATTGGATAAGTACCTGAAAGGAAAAAATTTGCAGGGCTACGGGGATAGGGCGGGGCAGTAGGACTAGCCGGATTGCTCTTGCATGGAGCCGGCATGGACTCAATGGGCCGAATGGCCTCCTTCCATGCTGTAACCTTTCTATGATTCTATTTCTAGCCCTGGACTTATAAAATGACTGGTCTTTCTCACCAGATGATCCTGGAATTGCTAAGCTATAAAATGAGGAATGCCTTGGACCGTGCCATAGGCACGAAGGGGGTTCTACCACCAGCAGTCTGCCAATAAGCAATTGTCTAATTTGTTAGTGGGAGGGAGAGGAAGGTGGAGGGTAGGTTATTTCCAATGACCAGATCTCCTCTCACTTCTCAGTCTGTCAAATTGTCCCATTCGTCGCAGTCCCACTGGTACCCTATCGTGCCTAGTCTGGCTATGGTTGGGGCTGTGCTAAAGTCACTCTTCATTACTTTTTTGAGGTTTTCTCCCAAGCGGACGAGGGTCTGGGTTTGGATTTTACTTGTGTTGCTGCTTGTCAAGGATGAGAGATACGAAACGGAAGACACTTCCACTTTAGGCCCCTAAATCAGAGATTATCACCGGTTATCACACAGGTTTTTCACAGAAATCATGTATATGTCCACTGTAAGGGAGATTGCCAGTTTGTGCTCAGTACAGGGCAGTTTGGTGTTATGGGCCCATTGGCTTTGGGTGCTGGATTGACACCAGAGGCTGCAAAGGTTATATATCAAATCAGTTTGAAGCCTTCATCCCATCAGTCTGAATTGAACTAAAACTAAGTGAAAGGACAATGCAAACTCATTGTAATCCAGTGCTTACATACCCTCTTAAATACACATTGCTTGTTTTGCAGAAGAACCTGGAATAAAATTCCCCTGACCTCACTGCACTCTCCAAGTACTGTTGCATTTTTTTTCTTCTTTATTACTAAAATGTTCGTAAACGTGTTGAGCCGTTTGGAAGCTGGTGTTTTGTCATTGTTATTATTTGGGAAAAAAGCTTGTGCGGGACTTCTGACATAACACCAGCTTGCCTTCATTTAACGCACCGCGGGGGTCATTTTGACTTTTGCCAATGGTGTAAAACGGGCGATTTCGGAATGGCCACCCGCTATGCATTGAAGTGAAAGGAAATGAAATTCGGGAGAGGTGTACAACAGGCGTCTGAATCGATATCGTCCGTTTTACATTATCACCCAAAGTCAAAATTACCCCCCACTCATGTCAGAATCTTGGAGCACTTTAGAGAGAAGAAAGTAGACACTGAAAAGGAGAACAGAACGGGTAGGACGGGAGCAGGGCCGAAGGAGGCAAATCGTAATTTATGTGTTCCCAGGATGTGGCCGGTGCGGGAAAAATTGCAGAGTTAGGAAAGCCTTTTCATTCTGTGTAGAGTTTGTAGGATAGTGTAAAACGAGTGATGGCCAATCGGCCCATCTTCGCCTCTCTACTGACATGGATGTAAAAAGCGGGAGAGATGTCAAACGAACTGGCGATTCACCATCATCCGTTTCACAAACTCAACGTTACCCCCCGAGGAATGTACCAACACCTTGGAGAGGGAAGGATGAAGTACAGGCAGCCAAAAGGTATTCTACACCGCTCACGTCCCAAGTATCCAGCGGCTTTTTATTTTTCGGATTAGTGGTATCTTGAAATCGCTCACTGTTCAAGTTATTCCAAGAATGGAATAAAAACAAGATTCTGGAAAGAAAAAGTGGACCAAAGAGAAAAAGTAGCATGTTATTTTTGATGTAAACCTTTCTTGGAAACTGTAAGTTAATTCCTTCCCTGTAGGACTGAACAAAACAGAGACGGAAGGGGAGAACAGTCGGGTGAAGGTCAAGAGTCAGGTACATTAAGTCCCTTTACAAAGAGACACTGAATAGGCTCAAAACACATTGGAAAAACACAGAGGTGAAAGAGTGCTGATGATATACAGGGATCGTGACAAACAGTCAGTCAAAAGGCATTGGAAAGATGACGTGGGTGCTGGGTAAAAACAATTCCGAAATGGAAGGGAATGAATGGAATATAGATGAGAGAATTGAGGAAGAAAAAGGCCGTTACAGCTAAGATCTGAAGTGGCTAAAGTTCATGTTCAGAGTGCTGCAGAATGCCAAGAAAGAAGATAAGATACTGTTCCTGAATTTTGTTTTGAGATTGGTTCAAGCAGTGTGGGAGGCTAAAGATAAATGTCAGAGTGGGAATGGAAGGGGAGTTGAAATGTCGAGCCACAGAGCAGTCACGTTCATGCACGGAATAGAGATATTTACACAGTAGTCATTCCATCGATGTTTGGTCTCCCTAATGTAGAGGAGACCGCACCCTGAGCAGCAAATACAGTGCACTAAATTGAACGAGGTATTTGTGGATTACTGTCTTACACTGAAGGAGTGTTTGGGGCCCTGGGAAAGTGCCAGGGGAGAGGAACCAGAAATGCAAGCAATAGAAGAGTGAATGATGATTAAACGGAGGGACATAGGAACAGGAGTAGTCCATTCAGCCCCTCAAGCCTGTTCCGCCATTCAGTTAGATCATGGCTGATCTGTATCTTAACTCCATCTACCTGTCTTGGTTCCGTAACCTTTAGTACCATTGCCTAACAAAAATCGATCAATCTCAGTCTCCGAGGGAATGGTACTTCTGGAAAATAGAGGTGGGAGGGGAAGAGAAAATCTAAATTGCTGAAATAGCAGATAATGGTTTGGTGGATGCAGAATCTATTGGGATAGAAGGTGAGGTCAGGAGGGATTTGTTGCTGAGAGAGGAGGACGAGTGATGGATAAGGGGTGGATATGGGCAGGGATCCTATTGGTCACAGGCAAGGGAAAACCTCGGCTGAGTTAAAAGAAGGACATTTCAGATGAAAATGGAAATCATCAGAGCAGATGTAAAGGAGATGGAAATACTTAGAGAATGGGATGGTGTATTCTCAAAAATGGGGTAGGAAGAAACATAATCCAAGCAGTTGTGAGTTTTGTGGGTTTGTAATAGATGTATGTGGAAAGTTCATTGCCAGACAGAGAGACAGAGAGAGAGAGAAGCAGAACTGAGAGGCAGGAGTCAGAGATGGCCCATGTGAAGATGAGAGATGGGTGGAAATGGGAAGTGTAGTTAACAAAATTCTCCAGATTGGAGTGAGAGCAGGAAGCAGCACCAACATAACATTCAGTGTCCAGCAACGCCTCAAATTTAAAATTCTCATCCTCGCGCTCAAATCCCTCCATGGCCTCGCCCCTCCCTATCTCTGTAACCTCCTCCAGCCCTACAACCCTCTGAGATCTCTGCGCTTCTCCAATTCTGGCCTCTTGTCCATCCCCGCTTTCCTTCACCCCACCATTGGTGGCCGTGTCTTCACCCGTCTAGGCCCTAAACTCTGGAATTCCCTCCCTAAATCTCTGCACCTCTCTCCTCCTTTAAGACACTCCTTAAAACCTACGTCTTTGACCAAGCACCTACCTTAATATCTCCTTCTTTGGCTCGGTATCAATATTTGTCCGATTACACTCCTGTGAAGCCCCTTGGGATATTTTACTACATTAAAGGCGCTATATAAATGCAAGTTGTTATTGTTGCAATGGAGGAAGAGTTCAGGAAAGACACCTGAGGAAAATCGAACTAGGGGTGTTCTACTTATCCTACAAAAGAACAGACATTGCTGAGACCTATGTGGATTTTCATAGAAACATCTTTTTTATCTGAGGAAAGTGAGTGGAGTTAAAGTAAGTTGTTGAGGGTGGGATCAAGTTCAGTCAGGTAGATGAGGGTAGTACTGGGAAGGAACAGATTGGAGCACTGCATGAGGAAGAAGTGGAGGGTCTGGAGATCATCCTGTTATAGGATGGAGGCTGTCTGGCTGCTGATAGCCACTGCCCACTTGATGAGGAGCCATGTGGGAAAGCTATCAGAAGGTGAACAGCATCCTTATCCCAGCTGGAAGTCGACGCTATCAGGGGAAAGGAGGAAATCAGAAAAGGGTGGGGAAAAATTTCCACATGATAGATTCAACCTGCCTGACGAGTGAAGCCCAGTACATTTGGACTTTCAGACGTGTCCAGAATGTGGTAGAAATCCCTGGTTGGTAGAGCAGCTTTTAAAGCCTCAGCAGAAGCATTCAGTCCAAGTAATGCCATCATTATTAAAACACATTATACTTCCAAAAAATGGTCTCCAAAGTGCACATGGCCATTGCCAGAAGATCATAGTGGTCACAGACCATCCCCACTGTGGGATTAGAAGAAAAAGGAAGCGGAGAAGGTTCAAGCCATTTAGCTCACCACCATTTATAGCCAAGCTGAAGACCCACTCAAACCACTGTTGTCTCCAACCTACCTTGAATCCAAGTCCATTGTCCTTTAAAACTGCACCCAATCCTTGTACCCACCATTACTGTTTCGAGAACAATTGTTTCAAAGCATGTTATCTATTCCTCTTCCTTTCTGTTAGTCGCCTAGCACCAAATAGAATCCCTGGGCAAGAAGAGGTTTGGACAACACGGTCCAGATCTCTGCTCGGGTTATTCGGAGGATGAACTACCTTTTATTTCACCTTCCTCACAGTGGTACAGCCGAGGCCAGGAAGTTAACGTGTGGGTAATCCTCGGGCACTGCCCTGCAACCAAATGCTAGGTCGCTCAGGCATTGGCTGCTTTACTGCCACTGGGCCACCTGTTGTACCTACCTTTTTATTAATTGCTGTTTCAAAAGAGGTAGAAACAGTTGTAAACCTTCTGTGGCTAAGATAATTGTCGTAGTCATAGGATCCTAGGAGTTTCAGTTTAGAAGGAAGGCATTGTGCCAATGCGGCTGCTATATCAGAGCGATCTACTTGTACTTCCCTTATTCCCCATGACCTTTTAGTATTTTTTCTTCATGGTTAATTCCCTCTTAAATGTCATGGTTGATGACTTCAATTGCCACTTTTCTTCCTCTTTGTTCTAATAACCTTTTGGGTAAACAAATTCTTCTCACTTTCCCTGTTCTGATTATTCGTTAAATAATGTGTGTTTCTGATAATGCTAATGGAATATATCTTACTCTGATTCGCTTTGACTGATGACCAACATTAAATACACAAAATACAATCTGAAAGTTCTAACCATTAGCACGTGTGCAGCTATAGGTCTGTGACTTATTGGTGTAAAACCCAATGGGACTGTCTACGTTAACAGGATTTACTAAGTACATTTGTAATGGAGGTTCCTGGCGGTTAATGTGCTGCTGTTTGGCCAGCGTGATGGTGCCAGGTTCTGCTGTGTACACTGTAGTCCATAGTAACACAGATGAGGCAGATAAAGAGCTCGCAATTGTGCAGTGTGTGGATTCTGAACACTTTCACGTTCTTTCAATCTAATCACAGAGTAAAATCAAGCTTTTAAGGTTTCGGAACAATTTGAAATGGTTTTTTGATGCACATAGATACTCTGCTGAGGAAAACATTTGCGGGAAGGAGCCCTGCTTGTAATTTAATGCTATGACCTCCCAAGAAGACATATTACGCAGAGAAAATTCACCACAGTGGGGGATAATGTAACTCTTTACGTAAGCGCTATCACACATTGGCACTAACCCATAAGTTTCCTCGCGATTAGAACATCGTCTTGAAGGGCTTTTAGCTTCTTTGCTTATAGGCTTACGTAAGCCTGTGGAAGCCTGTCATCTTGTATTTCACGCATGCTGCAAGGTGGGCAGGCTGTATGGACCACATGTTCAGTCTGCCCACTCCACAAACCAGTCATCTCGCTGTCCTGGTCTCCGCCTTTGACCCTGGCCAAGTTTTCTCAATCTGAGTCTCTTCTGAGTATTAGCTGATGGAACAGCATGTTACACGGTGGGAGGAAGCTTTGGGAACATTATAACACATACATGGGGAAGGGAGAGTTCTGTGACTTCGAATAATGTGATACAGAGGATGAGGAGCGACGGGGAACTCATCAATCCGTAGGACTGCCAGGCTGAGAAGGAAAACCCTATTTCGCCTTGTGGCATCTACGTGTTTCTGATGACACATCAGAACGAAAGATTTTATTGACCCAAACAATAAGCTTTCATCTTAAATTACATTTGCAAGGCAATCCCCACCTTAAAATTCACTGTCCAAAAGAAACTTTAAGATGGAGTTTATCAAAAGAGCTGTTATGAAAAATGAAATTAAGAGAAGGAAATGATCAGATTTAGCAGCCTGATTCCTTCTGTCTCAGTAAATTTGGGTCTCAACCTTGGCTCAGTGGGCAGCACTCTCACCTCTAACAGCAGAGGTTTGTGGGTTCAAGTCTCACTCCAGAGACTTGAGCATGTAATCTCAGCTGACACTTCAGTGCAGTACTGAGGGAATTCTGCTGTCTTTTGGATGAGATGTTAAACTGAGATCACAGGTAGACATAAAAGATTCCATGACACAAAGAGCAGGAGAGTTCTCTTGATGTCCCAGCCAACATTTATCCCTCAACCAGCAACACTGAAGCAGTTTAATTATTCATTTATCTCATTAGCTGCTTGCGTCTCCTTACATTACAACAGTGACCACACTTCAAAACTACTTAATTGACTGAAAAGCACTTTAGGACGTCCTGAGGTCATGAAAGCCGCTATATAAATGCAAATTCTTACTCTTACGCGAGTTCTTTCTTTAATTCACTTGTTTTCCTCAGTGAATGCTCAGTCTGCAATAGCAACCTTGCTGATGCTTTTTTCAAAAGCAAAAGATAAGTTATTAGTTGAGTGTTCCAACAGGGAACTGATTGGGGTCAGGGCAGTGGCTCAGTGGTAGCACTTTTACCTCTGTATTAGAAGATCATGGATTCAAATCCCACTCCAGAGACTTGTGCATATAACTTAGGCTGATAATCTAGTGCAGTGTTGGCGGTGCTGTTTGTCGGATGAGATGTTAAACCAAGGCCCTGTCTGCCCTCGTGGGTAGATGCTATGGAACTATTTTGAAGAAGAGCAGCGGAATTGTCTTCGACTAATATTTATTCCTCAACCAACATCACTAAAACAGATTATCTGGTTATTATCTCATTGCTGTTTGTGGGACCTTGCTGTGCGGTAATTGGCTGCCTCGTTTCTTAGATTATATCTGTGACTACACTTCAAAAGTACTTCATTGGCTGTAAAGTTCCTAAGGACGACCTGAGGTCATGAAAGGCGCCATAGAAATGCAAGATCTTTCTTCCTTAACATTATGATTTGAAGATTTCATCCACGGGATGCCTGCCATTTGTGGGATATTTATCTTTTTTAAATAGAGTAGATTGCACATGCTCTATGGAAGAAGCAGGCTCGATGGGCCGAAGGAAATAACAAATTGTTGAATCCAAGCTATTGGTTGGAGCCAATTGTTTTGTCTGGAGCTGTGGGGAAATATTATTAAGCTGCAGGGGGTGTTGTTTTCAGTCTTGAATCAGACTTGGTAAAGTTCAGCCGTCCTGTTCTGCGCCTCTCATTCCTGCTTACAGTGCGGATGCACGACACACTGTAATCAAAGAATTGTGTAATGTTGAGGTTTTAGCTGTGACTGAAATGTCACGCATCGGTTCTTGGTGCTGTAGTCAAGAAGTCTGTTTACCTCCTGTCCATCTCCCTTCCTCCCGCAATCAGCAGCTTTATAAAACCCAAGCTTAGCGTAATTCCCAAACCCACATCCTCTGCCGCCTAGAAGGACAAGGGCAGCAGGTACATGGGAACACCATCCCCTCCAAGTTCCCCTCCAAGCCACACAGCTTCCCGACTTGGAAATATATCGCCGTTCCTTCATCGTCACTGGGTCAAAATCCTAGAACTCCCTACCTAACAGCACTGTGGGAGAACCTTCACCACCCGGACTGCAGCGGTTCAAGAAGAAGGCCCACCACCACCTTCTCAAGGGCAACGAGGGATGGGCAATAAATGCCGGCTTTGCCAGCGATGCCCATATCCCCAGAATGAGTATTTTTAAAAATCGCTACTTACTGAATTATCTTGTCATCTCTTCTTGAGGCGCCCTGCGCTTTTCACTTTGTCTTTCTAATTTTAAAAAGGCAGTTACGATGTTCCTTTTAAATTTTTGTTCTGGTGCTGCCCTATTTAAAGCACAGTTTACGCTCAGTCTGTTGAAGATTGTTTTAATGCAGCTGCAGATAAGTTCACAGTGAGCTTCTTAGAACTGACTAACTGGCTTTGCTTTTTTGTAAGACGTTCAAAATGCCTCAGCACTTTGCTGCTAAATCAAAATAAGTTACCATCAGAGAAAGCACTTCCAGACTAGAACTCAGTAGCAGGAAAGGAAGTCGATCACACTGCCAGGTGTGGGATATGGTTATACCTGTGGTTTGGACTCAGAGGAGCGTTTAGTCCAAATGCAAAAGTAAGTCAAGTAAGTAACTTAAAAATGTCACAACACCGAAGGGAAATCATTTTAATTTCCATTGAAGTCGTGTACAACATAAGTTTGCAAAACTTAAACATCGGGGGATCTGAAGAGAAATCCCAAGACTGTAAGAAGTCATGATATCTGATCACGATTCTGGATTTGACTCACTAATGCAATGTTATTGCAGTTGCTGTATATTAATAAAGTATATATGTTTTGTAATGTTAGCACTGCTTTCCTTCAGGCAGCTCACACTATTTCAGAAGTCAGAAAACGGGTTCCCAGGAATGTACCAATATTAGCAGCGGGGTTTCAGGAGTGTGCAGCGCAGATTCACTCGAATGATATTGGAGCTAAAAGGGTTAAATTATGAGGACAGGTTGCATAGGCTAGGCTTGTATTCCCTTGAGTGTAGAAGGTTAAAAGGTCATCTAATTGAGGTGTTTAAGATGAGCCATGATGTGGAGATGCCGGTGATGGACTGGGGTGGACAAATGTAAGGAATCTTACAACACCAGGTTATAGTCCAACTGTTTTATTTGACAATCACAAGCTTTCGGAGATTACCTCCTTCGTCAGGTGAGTGAGTGAAGGATTCTAAAATCGCATATGCTCACTCACCTGACGAAGGAGGTAAGCTCCGAAAGCTTGTGATTTTCAAATAAAACTGTTGGACTATAACCTGGTGTTGTAAGATTCCTTACATTTAAGATGAGCAAAAGAGTTGTTAAGGCAGATAGAGAGAAACTATTTCCCCTGTTGGGAGAGTCCAGAACAAGGGGGCATAACCTTAAAATTGGAGCTAGGCCATTCAGGGGTGATGTTAGAAAGCACTTTTCACACAAAGAGTAGTGGAAATCTGGAGCTCTCTCCCCCAAAAAACTGTTGAGGCTGGGGGTCAATTGAAAATGTCAAAACTGAGATTGATAGATTTTTGTTAGGCAAGGGTATCAAGGGAAATGGAACCAAGGCGGGTAAATGGAGTTAAGATACATATGAGCCATGATCTAATTGAATGGTGAAACAGACTCGAGGGGCTGAATGGCCTACTCCTGTTTCTGTGTTCCTATTTGCGGGGGGCTGTCCCTGAGTATGGGTCGTACCTCTGCTACGAGAGAACTGAAAGTGCTTCCCGGAGTTCAAGTTTTCTCCTGCAGTGTTGACAGCATGTCCTGCTTTACACTCCCAACACAGCAGCAGAGAAAGCTCACAGAACCGATCACGGGGGGCAGCCTGTGCACAGTGACTCCCTGGTACATGTACTGAAATCATGTCAAGTAATGTAAACAGGATAAGATAGTGAGAACATTTCAGAGATGAGTCAGTACCTTTTACAGGAGATTTACAGCTATACTTTTTACAGTAACATTCAAGGCAGAATTGAACAACTGGAGCCCAAGGCTTTAGGCCCACGCTCTACAGTACTGTGTACTGATAAAGGCTGAGTATGTAGCAGTACTCTACACTGGTTTAGAGAATGAATAACAATTGTGAGTCAGCAATCAGCAGTGAAAAGATAATGACCCTCACTCTATAGTATGGTGGATTAGTAAATTGCCCTTTCACCTCTGTAGCCAGAGTTTTGAAAAAGATTCCTGGTCTCAATAGACAGTCCATAAGGAAATGAAAATAGTGGGGGGTTACCCTTCTGAGGTTGGCACTCTGATCGAGCAGATTAGAGGGAACTTTACTTCACTGCCTTGTAATACATATGATCTGGGAATGCTTGATGCTGACACTGAGTGGGAAATCGGCAGGTAGATGGGATTGAGAGAATCCAAAAAAGAACGGGCTTATTGGGTTCAATGGTAATTGTGTTCTTAAAAACTCTTCAGTTCTTATTTCCTCCAACATGGAAAGCCCTCTCATTGAGAACAAAACCTCCCCCTCCTTTAAAAAGTACTTCCTTGTGATTTTAAAAAGGATAATAGACAAAATCAAAGATGGAAGACACTAACATACATGCCAATCATCGTTTTTTTTTACAAAGGTGTCAGTGTTTGAGGCTCCTGTCTGGGCTTGTGGCACAAAATCAGTGGATTGCCCATAAGGAAATTAAACTCATCACTTCCCCCCCAACCCGCGCCCCCCCCTCCCCACACCCCTCGGGTCCTGCTCCTCCCAAGGCTGATAGTTAATGCATCAGACAGGCCCCACTTTTCCTCTTCCTGAGCTTCCAGTGTTACTAGGCCCCATTGCCACCTCTGTATATTAGAGGCAGGAACATTCATGAGGCTTCGAGTTCCTGCCTTCAATATTCAGAGTTGGGCCTTTTGCAGTGGAAATGCATGAAGAGGAAGGTGTGTCTGGTGCGCTAGTCATAAGCCTTGGGTAGGAGAGGGCGGGATGCCAAAGGGAGGGAGGAGATTATATGGCATGTGGGAGGGAGGCAGAATACAGGGCAGGAGAGGGGCCAAAATGCATGGAAATGTAGGGGAGGTGGGCGTAATAGCAGTGAAGGCAAGTGAGATAGGGGGAAATGAAGAAGAGGAAGGAGGAAATTGATGGCAATGAAGGGGGAAGTAAATGAATAGCGACAGAGGGTTGGAGGGTGAGAAATGGACGGTAATGAAGAGGAGAGGGAAAGAGGCAGAAGCCAGAAGTGGTGCTTTTAGGGAGGAAGAAGGAGCAGTTGGGAGCAGCCCTTTGGGGGTGGAGAGGAAGGAGAGTGACGGCATTAACAGAGGGGTAGTGGGGAGGGTGAGTCCCGGCATGAACTGTGGTGGGTGGAGGGGGAGAGCAAAAAAATGGCAGCATGAATTTTGGTGGGGGAAGACCACCAGCACCCACTTAGGATATGGGTCGCTGGCAAGGCCGGCATTTATTGACCATCCCTAGTTGCCCTGAGAAGATGGTAATACAACTTGCTAGACCACTTCGGAACCAGTTAAGAGTCAACCACACTGGTGTGGCATTGGAATCACATATAGGCCAGACCAGGTAAGGACGGCAGGTTTCCTTCCCTAAAGGACGAGTGAACCAGCTGGATTATCACCAAAATCCGACAGTTACGCGGTCACTTTTTACTGATGCCTGCAATTTATTTCCAGATTTTTAAAAAAAACTGAATTCAAGTGGCAGAAGAGTACCAGTATGAAATAGGAGGGTTGGAGAAGAGAGTGGAAGAGATTTTCGCTTTTCCTGCCTGGGTGTTAAGCGTCCTCTGGTTGGAGCACTGAATGGAAAATCTGACAGGGATGTTCAACAGAACCTGCCCTACTTTTCTTCCATTCATCTTAACGGAAGGAAAATCCAACAGATTCTATTACCAGCGTGCAAACCTACCCACCACCTTTTCTGCATTGTACCCAGGTGATGCTTGGTGCCCAGACAGTAAAGACGAGAATCTACCCCAGTGTCTCTGTAAAATGGTGGGGAGTTAGTTGGATGAGGTGCAGGGTCATTGCGAACTGGGCCTGGAAGGGGTTAGAGTACTTTTGTGAACTGGGGAGTTGGATGTGGGAGAGTGACTGTTGAGATCATTTACAAGTTTACTTTTGGGCCATAATTTATCGGCTACTTGTTCTATTTTTATTTCTCCTTAATTTAAAGCAAAATACAATGGGGGTAAAATTGGACTTGGGTGGGGGCGCAAAATAGGGGGAACTGCTTTTGCCGTCTGTTATACCAATTTTGCCTGTTTTGTTTCCCCATCTATGTCCCATTTCACCAATAATGTCTCCCAGGACTTTAGCACCATAGAAATAAAAGTTAGCGGTTCTTTACATCAATGCTGCTTGCATTAAAAATGCTCTATTATTTACTTCTGTTTCATATTTCAATAATTCTATGACATTTTAAGTAAGCCAACAGACCATTATTATTTATATTACCTCATTCAGCTTTGGCGCGTGCATACATGAAAGCCTGCTGTGTTATTACCTTCTGTATTACCTCCTGCAAAAATCAAGTCAATTGTGACTTGTAACGAGTGGTTTTATTTTAATATATAACCATTCCAGAATAAGTTATTTTTGTCTTCAAACGCAGCATCGCAGTATGCTTCAAAATGCGGGAAATTGTACTCAGTAAAATGTTAAAAATCAAAATTTACTTGGGGGTGAGGGAACGACATGTCCCTCGGTGAAATTTGGTCACTTTTGCACCTATCAGGCTTTATTTCAAAGAAAGAATGAACTTTCATTTATATAGCACCTTTCTCGACCCCAAAGCGCTTTACAGCCATTGAAGTACCTTTGACGTGGAGTCACTTTTGTTATGTAGGAAACAGGGCAGCCAATTTGCGCACAGCAAGCTCCCGCAAACAGCAATGAGATAAATAACCAGATAATCAGTTTTAGTGACTTCAGTTGAGGGATAAATATTGGCCAGGACACCGGGGAGACTTCCCTGCTCTTCTTTGAAATAGTGCCATGGGATCTTTTACATCCTGAGAGGGCAGACAGGGCCTCGGTTTAACGTCTCATCTGAAAGACGGCACCTCTGATAGTGCAGCACTCCCTCAAATACTGTTCCGAAATATCATGCTCCTACTACACTTGACCCGTTTGCTTCCTCGTGACTTCACTACTGTGAATGAAGTGATAGGTAAGAAGTATGACGAGGGATTCTGTTGGGGGAGAGGCTTATAGCAGCTAATTACAGCAAGGGCTCAGGTGATGTTAAGTGGCATTAAACGACACTACCCCCTCATTTGCACTGTCACTGGCCATCGAATTTTCCGTTGAAACTCAGGGATGCCCTGTACATTGTCCCTCCATGTTTCGCAGGAGACTGGAGTGTGTAATTACACTAGCGGTGGATATATTGAGTCAGTCTACTCCGGTGGGGGGGGGGTTTGACGGGGGAGATGTGTGGAGGGTCACGCTCAGACCAGTCAGGATACAGCATGGTTTTAATGTGTGTCATGACGGCGTGACTCGTTGAAAAACGGCTGGAAAATCTCTGAATGAAAATAAGCCGTTTGTTTTTCTCTTTTCAACAATCTGCGATGCAATTATATCATCAACAACTGACTTCCAGCTGCACAGCTGTGTGGTCCAGCTGCTCTCCGCCTGCCCCTTGTGTTCTGCACATCTGTGTTTTTTTTTTTGGAACAGCACAGTGTTTTCGACTTTAACCCTTCGACCAGAAAAGCTTCCACCGCTGATGATTGGTTTCTTTTGGTGAAAGAGGTTAGTTACGGACGTTGTGCTGTGTGCAACAATTGGTGGTAAACTAGTGAACTTATTCTTTGGTTTCACTTCTCCGTCCATTCCGATCCGGTTCAGTCAGATTTCCACTACACGAGAACTGAAAATTACAGCTTGAACTGGCCACAGGCATCTCTGGGC
This sequence comes from Heptranchias perlo, assembly GCF_035084215.1. Lineage (NCBI taxonomy): Eukaryota > Metazoa > Chordata > Chondrichthyes > Hexanchiformes > Hexanchidae > Heptranchias > Heptranchias perlo. Next base: position 77,564,923 of record NC_090332.1, read on the forward strand.
TACTTATCTTACTCACTGGGTCAATGATACCGTTTAAATGCACAATCTTAAACAGAAAGACGAATATTGACATGTCTGGTCTAGAAGACTTTGTAGTGCCAAATGATATGTATCCAGCTGCATTCCTCACGACTGTATGCAAAGCAATGTGTATGATCTGACGAGTGAAGTATTACAGGCTTTAAAAGGTACTGCATTTGGAGTATTTTCACCAAATGCTTGCTTTATTGATGTGAAGTAGATGTGAAAGTCTATGGAGTTCTTTCAGTTTAATATACTTCAGAGATATTCCCCCCCATCTCTCCGCCCCCCCACTCCCATTCACTCCATTCCAAGTGTGCTTTGTTCGAGTTTATGGCTGGATCTCCGCAGCTTTGGAAATAAATTACTACTTCCTCAGAGGAAATTGCATCTGAAAATATTCTGTGCGATAAAAATCAGCCAGCAGTTCACTACCAGGGCCATGGCTTCATGTGAGCCAATCAGCAAAGGTAATCTAACACAAACACACCACATTCCACATGTGTGCCTATTTCCACAGACTTCGAAAAATATATTTATTTTTCAAAGAAAATGATTTGACAATTTTATGGGTCCATTTCTCCCAGGTCAGTACTCCCAGGGTCTCTGATTTTTGCAGCAGATCTGGAAATGTCCCTGGTTTACAATCGATTCCATCGGGTGAATTGGATTTAGACTGAGATGGGTTTTCTGGAATACTTGACAGCCCCTGGTTGTCGATCACTATGAAGACAGGAAATGGTCTACAGAACACAGCAGGTCACAGAATGTCAATCCTTTCCATGCTGAAGATGGGGTTGCCAACCCTCCAGGATTGGTCTGGTGTCTCCAGGAATTAAAGACTCATCTCCAAGACACAAAATCAGAGCGGCAATAAAAAATTGTGATTTTAATTTTTTTTTATTTCAACACTTTTGTTTAATAGTTATAAAAATATTGGACTTGGGGGAAAAAAGGCTGTTTGACTGATTGTCAAGAATCATCCAATCGGGTAACGAAGAGTCTGTTCGCTTTCCAATTGGTGTGGGAAGGCGGGGCACCATGAAGATGGACATGTTGGGCAACCAATGGCAGGAGTGTGGGGGCAGGGCGGTTGGAGGCAGGAGGTCATGTGATGACACCTCCGGGAATATGTCCAGCCAGTGTTGGCGACCCTAACTGAAGGGCTGTCATCTCATCACATGCACTCTGTTGTCTTTGTGAGAGCCTGAAAGGTTTGCGTTGTACACAGAAGTATGAAGCCAGTACAAACTCACCAGGTCATAATCTATTAACTGGCTTTCAGAGCCAGTATGCCTGTGGCAACCTTAATTGACCCTGAAGTGTGGAAATTAAAGTGATAACAGCAGTGCCAATCTATAGACTTGGATGAAGCTCAGAAACTATCATTAAATCTACTGTGAGAAGAACGTGCAATTTGTTGGCAGTGACCTGGAAATAGTCTCGATGGGATTCCCTTGACCTGTGAACTAAGTCGTAAAATGATTCTTGACTGGTAATGCATTTCTGATCAGCTACAGTAACAAAGCTAGTTTATTCCAACACTCACAGTCCTAAATCTACATTTATAGATTAATTAATGTATAATTTATACATTCGGGATTATCTCTGGTTGGCTGCTGAATCATTCCTTTGAAATACATTTTGCCATTGATGGAAGTATTCGTGCTGGCCTGGTTTTGCTTTATGGAATAAACCTGCTGTAAATCTGGTGTTGAAGCCCATACATGCCAACTATTGGTGTTTGCTGATCAATCACCATTTCTAGTCCTTCTTGGACAATCTTCCAACGTCGCCGCAGAATGCCATGCAATTTTCTTCTGTGAATGCATGCACAGGAGCTCGTGTTCATGCAGGAAGATGTGTGTCCCGCACTGCCTGGCCCGTCATCTGAGGTTGCCCCATAATAACACATAATTCTCATCTGCACATGTGCACACTGAGCTGGGCCAAGGCTCAGTCATGTACCAGAGTTGGTGCGCCTTCTTGGTCACATGGGTCGCACACTGGTTTAGGATTACGTAGGCACTCGACAAGGATCTTTTTAAGGTCCAAGCCTGTTGAGTTGTTGCTTAGCCAGGAGCATGAATTTAGAAAATCACCCCTTCCACCCGGATGATTCCATTCCTGATCTCAGATTGTTTGTCGCAGAGTAAAAAATTGAGGAAGTCTTCCATTGAACCGATTCACCTTATGGAAAACAAAAACAATTAATAAAAAATGAAATAGCTTTCAATCTGAGGGGAGTGCTGAACTGAATTGCGAAGCTGACGTGATCTGCATTGACCGTTTGGGCCTCTCTGCCTCACTACCTCGCTCTCCTCCTTTAAGACGCTCCTTAAAACCTACCTCTTTGACCAAGCTTTTGGTCACCGGTCTTAATGTCGCCTTCTTTGACTCAGTGTCAATTTTTGTCTCATTACGCTCCTGTGGAATGCCTTGGGATGTTTTATTATTGTACATTAAAGGCGCTGTATAAATGCGAGTTGTTGTTGTCTTCTAAAATCCAAATTTGGCACAAATTAAATAAATTAGGGGTGGGTTGATCTTCCCTTTAAGCCATGGTGTCCTGTGTATACAGAGCAACAGACGTACAGAATTTCCCTGTATCCTCCCATGTCACCATTGTGCCTGTCCCATCATCCTTAGCACAATGGGCAGCAGGCAACCAACTGCCTTTAGACATGGGAAATATATGAGCCAGCTGGTGCGGTACGAACTCCTGAATCAGCCTCATCTCCTACATACATCAATATTCAAACTTGTAAAATTGTATTGCTAAGATGTGCACAGTAGTGGAGTAACATGAGTATTCAGAATAACTCGTGGAGTAATGTTTGGAAAGAGTAAACCTTGAGGTCGGAGGGAAAATGGTTATGTATTTCTTGACATCATTTTCCATATCCTACTGATCCTAAGTTAGCTGTGCTATTTATACTAGGTGTTTAAAATAGCAAAAACGCATCCCTTTTTGATTTGACCTCAAACCTACACAGCTTGCTTCTCACCGTATCCCTCAATTCCCTCTCTCCTGAAACGTATATGGTTGACTCTTAAACGTATAGCCTTTTGGCGTATAAACTTTTGTGACCAGTTTATTGCCCTATGTTTTTTCTTTAAAACATCCTGCCTGACTTCCGATCTTACTCCCATTTCCTAGTTTTAATTTACAGTCTCTGGTATTTGCATTAGTGAACAAATTGTTTGTAATCTCCTTTGTCATCTTGAGGACTACAATCAGGTCACCTTGAAGTCCCCTCTTCATATGCCCAACGATACAATAATATCCCTTTTTATATTACAGGGCCACTTCCAATGGAAATAAAATAACTTTTGAATTGTGCGTGTTTCTGTCATCTCGAATCTGCCCTGTTTGTACTGTGGGTGGGTGTGACAATATTGTGCATGAGCGGACTTCACACATTCTCAACTCCAAAGTTGTGAGTGTGACTTTAACACTTCTGCTGTCTTCTAAATCTTGTCCATGTGCAGTTAGTGCAAAGGCACACCTACGACTTTGTGGATCTGGCTACAAATCTTGCCTACTGTTGGCATGTTTCCTAAAAGCACATCGTTGGCTTGTAGCGTAGTGGAAAAACTTGAATTGCAGGAATGCTCTGCCACTGAGGGGAAAATTATCTGGATCATTGGGCCGTGCAATGAAATCATTCCAAATCAACAGCCTGGTTTTGAAACTCGGAAAATAAATATGACAAAACACATGGTACAATCTTGTGTACCAATTACTTCGCAAACCTCAAAAAATACCAGGAGCAATTTTCCAACCCCGCGTTTGTGCTCCATTGGCAGCGTGCATTAGAAACTAGCGCGTGCTGTGCATTCGATGAAGTCGTCAGAAAATCACGCGCGGTACGTGCCAGACTTTCTGATGCGTGAACCGAGTGGGTGAGGCTCCCCACCGGGAGCACCAAGTTGGAAAATGACCCCTATTGTCTACAGAGCAATTTGCCTTCTCACCTGAGCTGAATTCAAAGGAACTTACACAGAAAGTCTGCAATAGCTGGTTGTGGATGTACCTTCTCAGTAATGGTGTCCCGCTGACCTGTGAGATTGAGGCCTAGTCTTCACACTTGGCTCTGAGTTCCGCACACAGACTGGAAGTCCATGAAGTTTATTAACTAGGGAAGGCAAATGCCTGAGTAGCAGCACAGAGTGTGTAGAAGGTAACAGTTACATTCATATGGCTAAAGCCATGCTCACTTTCAGCTGTAGAACAAGGTAACTTCTTTTGTACGATTAATGAAACAGAGATTCCTGGTCACTTATAACCAGCATCATTTCTGAAGTCCCAATAGGTTTTTTGCACAATTTGTGGAGCCCGTTTCAATCTCTAACACTGAGATTTCACTTGTTTGTCACCATAACTGGTAGACCTGTCTGCTGGCCAGTAATCTGGATATAAGAACACTTACCTCAGTAACAAGAGAATTGTAGTCAATGTTCACTGGTTTTCTTGCCATGCGCTACAACATAGAATCATACAGCACAGAAGGAGGCCATTCGGCCCATCGTGCCTGTGCTGGTTCTTGGAAAGAGCTATCAAATTAGTTCCACTCCTCTGCTCTTTCCCCATAGCCCTGCAAATTTTTCCCCATCAAGTATTTATCCAATTCCCTTTTGAAAGTTATTATTGAATCTGCTTCCACCACCCTTTCAGGCAGCGCATTCCAGTTCATAACAACTCACTGCGTAAAATGTCCCCTCATTACACCTCTGGTTCTTTTGCCAATTACCTTAAATCTGTGTCCTCTGGTTACCGACCCTTCTGCTACTGGAAACAGTTTTGCCTTATTTACTCTTATCAAAACCCTTCATGATTTTGATAACCTCTATTAAATCTCCCCTTCACCTTCTCTGTTCTAAGGAGAAGCCCAGCTTCTCTACTCTCTCCACATAACAGAAGTCCCTCATCCCTGGTAACTTTCTAGTAAATCTCCTCTGCACCCTCTCTAAGGCCTTGACATCCTTCCTAAAGTGTGGTGCCCAGAATTGGACACTATACTCCAGCTGAGGCCTAACCAGTGATTGATATTGGTTTAGCATAACTTCCTTGCTTTTGTACTCTAAGCTCTGTTTATAAAGCCAATGATTTCGTATGCCTTTTTAACGGCCTTCTCAACTTGTCCTGCCACCTTCAAAGATTTGTGTACATGCACCCCCGGGTCTCTCTGTTCCTGCACTCCCTTTAAAATTATACCATTTAGTTCATTTGCCTCTCCTCATTCTTCCAACCAAAATGCATCACTTCACACTTCTCTGCATTAAATTTCATCTGCCATGTGTCTGCTCATTTGACCAGTCTGTCTATGTCCTCCTGAAGTCTGTTACTATCCTCCTCACTATTTACTACTTACAACACCAGGTTATAGTCCAACAGTTTTATTTGAAAATCACAAGCTTTCAGAGCTTTCCTGTTGGACTATAACCTGGTGTTGTAAGATTCCTTACATTTGTCCACCCCAGTCCATAACCGGCATCTCCACATCATGACTATTTACTACATTCCCAAGTTTCATGTCATCTGTCCTATACACCCAAGTCCAGGTCACTAATATATATCAAAAAGAGCAGTGGTCTTAATACTGACCCCTGGGGAACATCACTGTATACTTCCCTCCAGTCTGAAAAATAACCGTTCACCACTACTCTCTGCTTTCTGTCCTTTAGCCAATTTTGTATCCACGCTGCCACTGTCCCTTTAATCCCATGGGCTTCAATTTTGCTAACAAGTCTATTGTGTGGTACTTTATAAAACGCCTTTTGAAAGTCCACATACACAACATCAACCGCACTACCTTCATCAACCCTCTCCGTTACTTCATCAAAGAACTCAATCAAGTTAATCAAACACAATTTGCCTTTAATAAATCCGTGCTGGCTTTCATTTATTAACCCATATTTTTCCAAGTGCCAATTAATTTTGTCCCAGATTATTGTCTGTAAAAGTTTCCCCACCACCGACGTTAAGCTAACTGGCCTGTAGTTGCTGGGTTTAGCCCTCTCCTTTTTTGAACATTTGCAATCCTCCAGTCCTCTGGCACCACTCCCATATCTAAGGAGGATTGGAAGATTGTGGCCAGAGCCTCTGCAATTTCCACCCTTACTTCCCTCAGCAACTTAGGATGCATCCCATCTGGACCAGGTGACTGTTCTACTTTGAGCACTGCCAATCTTTTAACTACCTCTTTATTTATTTTTATCCTATCCAATTTCTCTGCTACCTCCTCCTTTGCTGTGACATTGGCAGCATCCTCTTCTTTAGTGAAGACAGATGCAAAGTACTCATTTAGTACCTTAGCCATGCTCTATGACTCCACAAGAAGATCTCCTTTTTGGTCCCTAATCAGCCCCATCCTTCCTTTGACTACCCTTTCACTATTTATCTGTTTATAAGAGACTTTTCGATTCCCTTTTATGTTACCTGCTAATCTATTCTCATACACTCTCTTTGCTCCTCTTATTTCCTTTTTCAGTTCTCCTCTGCACTTTCTATATTCACCTTGGTTCTCTCCTGAATTATGAGACTGACATTTATCATAAGCCTCCTTTTTCTCTTTCATTTTAATCTCTATATCTTTAGTCATCCAGAGAGCTCTAGCTTTGGATGCCCTTCCTTTCCCCCTCGTGGAAATGAGTCTAGTCTGCACCTGAACCAGCTCCTCTTTGAAGGCCTCTCATTGCTCATTTATTGTTTTATCTGTCAATCTTTGACTTCAATCCACCTGAACAGTGGTAAATATTTGAGCTGTCACTTGATTTAACAAGTTGGGAAGAAACTACCGGTGTTTGAAGCTAACCTGCTTTCTGTTCAAGGCTAAATTAGCTAAATTTTTCCTCCTTTCCTGTTCAGTGTCCTTGCACCTAGTTTCATTATCTTAGCCTCTGACTCGTATTGTACATCTCAGTAGCTTGTCGGCATACATAAATGTGCACCTTGCTTCTGCAATAACTCAAAGTAGTGGCAATTCATAAAGGACCTTAGACATGCCGAAATCCTCAATGAATTAAGGCGATTATAGCAAACGCAAAATACTGCAGATGCTGGAAATCTGAAATGAAAACAGAAACTGCTGGAAAACGCTCAACAGGTCAGGCAGCAGCTGTGGATTGCAGAAACAGAGTTAACATTTCAGGTCAATGACCTTTCATCGTATTATAAGGAGAAGGTAACCTTGTCAACAGTCTATTTTGTGTGTATGAATTTCTAACCCGCCAATTTAGAAAAACAGTAAAAGTGGATGAATAACTTCAAAGACACTGACAACTCAAAAAAACAATTCAAAATAAAGCCCAGAAATAAAGGCCTATGATCAGACCCAGTGCTTTGTGGTGACTGAATAAGTTAAATTTGGATTCCAGTGTTTAGGGGTTCCCGTTCTGCAATTCATTACATTTTTCCGTGAAAATCATAACGAACAGCCTTGCCTAAACCATGTGATATTAAATAGTTACACAGGGTGCAGTGAATCATTGAGCTTGTCAGAACTTAAGCTGCAGGTAAATCCAATATCTCCTCACTTGTTTCACAGGGAAAAATTAAAGTACACAACAATACATTTTGCAGTGGCTCATTTATAAATTCCTTACACTTGGAGTACTGTACACAGTTCTGGTCCCCATATTATAGAAAGGATATAGAGGAACTGGAGAAGGTGCAAAAAAGATTCAAAAGGAAGATACCAGAACTGAGAGGATGTACTCATCAGGAAAGGCTGAACAGGCAGGAGCTCTTTTCTCTAGATAAGAGAAGGCTGAGGGGTGACCTGATTGAGGTCTTTAAGATAATGAAAGGGTTTGATAGGTTAGATGTCGAGAAAATATTTCCACTTGTGGGGGAGTCCAAAACTAGAGGTCATGAATATAAGACAGTCATTAATAAATCCAATAGGGAATTCAAGAGAAACTTATTTACCCAAAGAGTGGTAAGAATGTGGAACTCGCTACCACAAGGTATAGTTGAGGCGAATAGCATAGATGCATTTAAGCCGAAGCTAGATAAACACATGAGGGAGAAAGGAATAGAAGAGAATGCTGATAGAATTAGATGAAGAGGGGTGGGAAGAGGCTCATGTGGAGCTTAAACACCAGCATAGACCAGTTGGGCCGAATGGCCTGTTTCTGTGCTGTAGACTTGATGTAACTCGATATATAATGAAAGAAGCATGTTATGCATGAGTGTTTCATAGCTGAGTGAGGTGTAGGCTATAGGCTTGCCTTTAACAAAATTATTGAAATAATATAACATTATGATGCAATTAACATATCAATCTCGCAAGATTTGACCATATACAACAACAACATGCATTTATATAGCGCCTTTCATGTAGTAAAACGTCCCAAGGCACTTCATAGGAACGATTATCAAACAAAATTTCACACCGCACCACATAAGGAGATATTAGGACAGGTGACCATAAGCTTGGTCAAAGAAGTGGGTTTTAAGGAGCGTCTTAAAGGTGGAGAGAGAGGCGGAGAGGCAGAGAGGTTTAGGGAGGGAATTCCAGAGCTTAGGGCCTAGGCAGCTGAAGGCACGGCCGCCAATGGTGGAGCGAAGAAAATCGGGATGCGCAAGAGGCCGGAATTGGAGGAGCGCAGAGATCGCGGAGGTTTTCGCAAAGGTTAAAACATGAGAAGGACGGGCCTTTAATAGAATTTTAGCACACCGTAAGAAAACGTCCATGACCAACAAGAGTTTATTAACTTTGTTGTGCCAAGTTAAATTACACGGTGCAGCTAAAAGTAAAGCAGAAGGAAAATCGTAGCGACTACATTCACTTTAATCCAGCTTCCAGCATCAGTCCCTCCACCACAGACTAATAAGTCTCATGCACTCATAAAAGCTGATTATTGGATGGGGCCTATATGCAAAGATTCCCACACTGCAACCCATGACCTTTACAAATGTGCCCCCCAGATTCCACTATGAGGCAGCTGTTGAATAAGAAAAGAAAAGGTTGGAGATCCCTGGCAGTGTTCAGAAACCAGACCGTATTTAAAACAAACCATTTCCATTTCTTTGGGGCCATAAACTTAAGATGTCGTCAGAATTTGTTCCGCTTTACCTACATGCCTCTGGGTGCCCAGTTACAAGCCAGGATGGGGTTCATCTGATTTGAAGACCTTTCCAAAGCATTCTGGAGCGAGCGCAGGCAGCACAGGACGTTCAAATCACATCTTTGTCAAGAGGGCACAGGTTTAAAAACATTTACTGTCAAAGTGTGAAATGCTGACGGTTGGCTCGTGTAGTCTCTTCTGAAGCAGCTAGGGAATAAACATGAAGTGCCTTAGAGTCACTCCAAACAGCATGTCCTATCCTGTATGAACTTGCAAACCATTTGTTCTTAACATACATCCAATTTTATTTAGTAAGGTCAAGTCTTCAAGACATTCTTGCAACTCCTTTTGGTTGAATTGTGAATGACTAAACAGACTGTTTAGTTTATCCATAAACGTCAAATGGTCAAAACCATTCACTTCATCAATAGCATCTCCATCTGCTAATACAGTCCTTGATTGTGATAGGGCCACATTATGATCTCTGGATGTTTACCTTGAAGATGCTGACAACCCCATTAGCTGCTATTCTGTCCAACATTGCGTTTGCAACATCAGTGGCAAACACACAACTAAATTGTTCTGCTAATGTGTGTCATTGAATCTATTATCCAGACACTTGAACAATCTCTCTGTGATGATTTTGTGATTGCTGATCAAGAATTTCCAATAGATCTAAGAATGTGTAATGAGGGTTATTTGTTTTATCAGTGTCCCGTGTGAGAGTGTATTTAAGCTGTAAATTTTAACAATGTTGCAAAGCGGGTTGGACTTTACACCAGTGCTAATCTGTATAGTGTAGATTGGGTATTGGGACCCAAACTGGCTCCATTGCGAAGCAGTCGATCCTCCCTCCAGGGAATCTTACTCCTCTTCACTCAGGTTTCAGGTTGGGCCCTGACTACAGAATCAGGCTCTGTTTACACCTATAACTGCAATGTCTGTGCAAAACGAAACTGCTTCTCCTCAATGTTACAGTTGTAGTTTAAATGTACCCTTAAGTTAAACCACTAAAACAGTTTTGTTGCTCAAGATTGTAGATTCATCAATTAAAATTGGGCTGTTATCTTGAACTGCTTGAAGAACATAAGAACATAAGAAATAGGAGCAGGAGTAGGCCATCCGGCCCCTCGAGCCTGCTCTGCCATTCAATAAGATCATGGCTGATCTTCCACCTCAACGCCATTTTCCTGCACTGTCCCCATATCCCTTGATGCCTTTAATATCTAGAAATATATCGATCTCTGCTTTGAATACACTCAATGACTGAGCCTCCACAGCTCTCTGGGGTAGAGAATTCCAAAGATTTACCACCCTCTGAGTGAAGAAATTTCTCCTCATCTCAGTCCTAAATGGCCTACCCCTTATTCTGAGACTGTGACCCCTGGCTCTAGACTTCCCAGCCAGGGGAAACATCCTCCCTGCATCTACCCTGTCGAGCCCTGTAAGAATTTTGTATGTTTCAATGAGATCACCTCTCATTCTTCTAAACTCTAGAGAATACAGGCCTAGTCTACTCAATCTCTCCTCATACGACAATCCCGCCATCCCGGCAATTAGTCTGGTGAACTTTTGTTGCACTCCCTCTATGGCAAGTATATCCTTTCTTAGGTAAGGAGACCAAAATTGTACACTATACTCCAGGTGGGGTCTCACCAAGGCCCTATATAATTGCAGTAAAACATCTTTACTCCTGTACTCAAATCCTCTTGTAATAAAGGCCAACATACCATTTGCCTTCCTAACTGCTTGCTGCTCCTGCATGTTAGCTGTCAGTGACTCATGTAGGACACCCAGGTCCCTTTGAACATCAAAATTTCCTAATCTCTCACTATTTAAAAAAATACTCTGCATTTCTGTTTTTCCGACCAAAGTGGATAACTTCACATTTTTCCACATTATATTCCATCTGCCATGTTCTTGCCCATTCACTTAGCCTGTCTATATCCCTTTGAAGCCTCTTTGCATCCTCCTCACAACTCACAATCCCACCTAGTTTTGTGTCATCAACAAACGTGGAAATATTACATTTGGTCCCCTCATCCAAATCATCGATATAGATTGTGAATAGCTGGGGCACCCATCCCTGTGGTACCCCACTAGTCACAGTCTGCCAACCTGAAAAAGACCCGTTTATTCCTACTCTTTTTTCTGTCTGTAACCAATTCTCAATCCATGCCAGTATATTACCCCCAATTCCATGTGCTCTAACTTTGTTCACCAACCTCCTGTGTGGGATCTTATCGAAAGCCTTCTGAAAATCCAAATACACCACATCCACTGGTTCTCCCTTATCTATTCTACTAGTTACATCCTCAAAGAACTCCAATAGGTTTGTCAAACATGATTTCCCTTTCATAAATCCATGTTGACTCTGCCAAATCCGATTATTATTTTCTAAGTGTCCTGTTATCACATCCTTTATAATAAATTCTAGCATTTTCCCTACTACTGATGTCAGGCTAACCGGTCTGTAGTTCCCTGTTTTCTCTCTCCCTCCTTTCTTAAATAGTGGAGTCACATTTGCTACCCTCCAATCTGCAGGAACCATTCCAGAATCTATAGAATTTTGGACTATGACAACCAATGCATCCACTATCTCTATAGCCACCTCTTTCAAAACCCTGGGATGTAGATCATCAGGTCCTTGGGATTTATCGACTTTCAGTCCCGTTAATTTCTCTAGTACTTTTTTTTACTGATACTAATTTCTTTCAGTTCCTCATTCTTGCCAGAACCTTGGTTCGCTAGTATTTCTGGGAGGTTTTTTGTGTCTTCTTCCGTGAAGACAGACTCAAAGTATTTGTTTAATTTCTCTGCCATTTCGTTATTCCCCATTATAAATTCTCCCGTCTCTGTCTGTAAGGGATCCACATTTGCCTTCACCAGCCTTTTCCTTTTTACATACCTATAGAAGCTTTTACAGTCGATTTTTATGTTTCTCGCTAGTTTACTCTCATTCTATTTTCATGGCTGATCTTCTACCTCAACTCCACTTTCTTGCCCGATCTCCATATTCCTTGATTCCCTTAGTGTCCAAAAACTGTGGTTACAGATTTTCTTACACATCTCCTTGGCAAATTGGTCCTTGTTTTTGGTTGCACTATACCACGAATGCAGTCCAAAACCAAGAGTTAGTCCATTTGTTTCTGAAGCGTTCAACTAGTCTTGGATGATCCAAATATGGGCGATTGTCCCTGGCTAGCAGTATGGAAAAATCTCTGTGGTGGAATCCAGTTCAGTTGCCTGCATTCTGTCACAACTTTTTCCATCATTTTTTTAAAGAAACTTTTCCTCCAGAACTTTGACTGCTGTTTTTTTGGGGGGGCAGATGAGCTCCTGTATTCTGAAATCTTCTTTCTCAGCGATTGTAAATTGAGCAGCTCCAGTTCTCCTACTGTATATTTCTCACTCGAGTAACATACAATTGTTGCCACTCACTCGAGATTGATTCTCATTGTATTTTGAACTCCAACTGATATCGTACTGCAGGCCATCCATCCTGTCTGCTTCAACCGATGGCTTCTCCAGGGTGGGGAATCTCTCTTGAATTTGTATACTTCTGGCCAATTGCCATTAAACTTGACAGCTTCATTACCGTCAACATCAGCTTTTAACTTCGCTCCAAGATGAAACAGCTTGCTGCTTTCTTTTCTCTGCTGATACCATTTACTCTATTCCACTTGAAGGATATCTGCCTGAGAGTGATAACCGATCTGGAGTGGGCGTCCAATACAGAGGATGAGAGCTCCCTTCTTAAGTTTAACACCAGCTATTTTCACGTGCATCGCAACATGCAACAGTGACGCCATTGTTGCACGGACGCAGCCAACCATGATTGTGGTTTATGGCCCGGCACATCACGCGCAAGCCTGTCATCATCATTTAAAATATTTTAATAGATGCCATTGACGTGCTCAGAGCAATTAATGCCTCAATAAAGCAGATGGATAGGATGTGGAAATCTTACAGTTCATGCTATAAAGTACCGCTACAGCATTCAACCCCACTACGCCCTGGTTTATGGCCTGCATGGGCATTCTGAGAGTTAAGCCCGCCTGTAGCTAGGCTGCAAAAAAAATGTAGTCTTGACTTAATTGGTGCTGGAGTAAACTATTTGTTTGTCACCAGCAGCAGTTTCAGTCACAGGCAGGAAATGAAAGGGTTTCTTTGCCTTTGACGGTAAGAGCACTGGGCTGTTTATGCTACAGGATTAGCACTGGCGGCAGTCAATCAGTTAGAAACAGCCCTCTGGTATTAAGGGGGCACAGAGATCATGTGATGCATCCGCAATGCATCATGGGTAAAAATGGCCTATTGACTGACCACCCAGGGACTATAAATCCAGTTACATGCAGGTCGTTGTGCTTTTATTTAATCTGTGTGATGAATTTATTGGTGTCTCACCGCTGTTATGGTAATCATTGATATCTTATTTCAGTATTTATGACTGAGGAACTTTGGGTAATTTATATCAGCATGTTGAATTTAGCACATAAGGAGTTGAATGCACAGAACACAAACTTTTGCGAAATGCAGTTTAGGTGCAGATGAACTGGCTGGAGAAATGCTACTTCCCGCATAGCACCTCAGTTTGAGACAGTGGGGGTTCATTAAGACGTTCCAATAAACATTCGACCAATATATTGGAGTGGCTTCATTCATGTGAGCCCAGCAAAGGATATCTGCCTGAGAGTGATAACCGATCTGGAGTGGGCGTCCAATACAGAGGATGAGAGCTCCCTTCTTAAGTTTAACACCAGCTATTTTCAGAGAAATGCTAGTCCAAAAAGTGTATTTAGTTTGTTAACGGGGATGATGTAGCGTCTTTGTTATTTTTGTATCTTATGGGGATCGTTATGGAATAGATTGTAAACTTTACTCTGTTCATGTATTACACGTATAAAAGAAATAATTTGTTAATTTACAATTGGCTTCGTCTTACTAGAGCGTCCACCAGCCTACTTTCTGGAAGACAAAATAAATACATGTGATATTATAATATCCAGTACACACAATGCCGGATTTCATTGTTACAACCCCAGATAATGCTACTGCGAGACTGGATATTGATCAGTAAAGGTAAACTCATATGATCTGAATACATGTGAAGCTGACTTGAGGGAATTCCTAGTGCAGACCTGAAATTTGCAACATGACAATTGTTTCTCATCAGTATTTAATATCATTGTATTATTTAATCAGTGCCAAGGAATCACCACGCGCTGCTCTTTCTGATGTTGGGCCCTTATTGAACGGAGGGGAATTAATGTGTAATAGGAACAGTTCCTACATTCCTATGTTCCTAAGTGCTCCAGAGACTCGTTAAGAGTCGGATGTTTTCTTGTTAATTGAACAGTGCAGCAGGTAGAATTGATGTGGTAGCTGTATTTTGATGGAAACTTTGCTTCATACCCCTTCTCTTCATTTCCTTTGCAAAATTGCCTGGAATTCCATGGGGACTTTGTTATTCTTCTACCCTGCAGTGTATTTTACTGCATATATGACAAAACTATGGTTGAACAGGGTGACTGACATCATTTAATGTTGATTGTTGTAAAAGGTTTGGTATTTGTGACTTGGTTTTATTCATTTCCCCCCCAAGCAGGTTTCATTTCACACATCTCATTCTTCCATTACTTTTGTTTTTTTTAAAAAAAAATGTAGTCATGCCTTGTTTCAGATCATCGTATAAATGAAGTGCCTCAACGATAAAGGAAGGTACCTTTTTGGATACAATATATTGATGTGAGAAACTGTAAGGTGTGCTTTCATGTTCTGCCACTGCGTTGCCAGGTATTTTTGGCTCTCTAGTGTATTGGGCCACTCTACAGTGCAGGTTTCTAAGAGTTTTTAAAGCAAGTAGCCCTCAGGCAGAACATACCTGCACAATTGAAAACTGCGCATGAGGAGAAAAGCTCGCGCTAGGTTATTAAAAAAAATTGTAGAAAATGTCAAAAGAAATCACATTGATTGCAAATTATCTATTTATTCTCATAATTAATAGAGTCATTGAGTTGATTCATCTATAATTCTCACAACTTTCTGTAAATGGACTAATCTGACCACACTCATCTCAGCACAAGCTACTCTTCAAAGTTAATGCGGTTGAATAGCATATGAAATGGGTAATCAGCAATCTGTTTTTCTTGTCTCACATTTTCTGCCTCATTAAATGCTATCCAAAGCTTTGTGGTGCTCAGTGTGATGTATTTTATTCAGCTGACGTTCAGTACTGATTTTCTTCACAAACTTGAAGTTCACCTTCTATTTATCTAATTCCTAAACGACAAGTGGAGTTGGAGGCCATGAAAGTGTCCAGAGCAAAGCGCAACTCAGACCCCTTTTTAGGAAGTCGGCTCGTGTTAAAATGTAACCTGATATTTCTTTTTTAAAGCTGCCTCACGTGTGCCCTTGATTAACTGTACATACATAGAGAGCATTAGGAGTTTCTGATCGCCTAAAGGCCCACCAAGATCGGCGGACAAGATTAAAGGGTGAATTGTTTTTTCTAGGAACTCAGGGGCTTGTAGTGAGAAAATTGATTTCACAGGAGCGAACGTTTAACTGTTAAACCGGTGGCAGTGGTAATCCATTCTCCGTGGATGAGCTCACTTCGGAAGTAGATGAATGGAAATTAATTCTTTGCTCAATGGAAGAGAAAGCATTCATGAGTTTGTAAGCACAAGATTCATTTAACACTAGTCATTGGAAAATACGCACTGAAAGAGTTATTTTTTTCACATCTACTTGTGAAGGTGACGTAATTGCTTGTGAGTTAATTCACAAGAAAACATGAAACGAGAAAAGACCATTCACCCCATCAAGCCTGCTACTTTTATGGCCTATGTAAAATCACGTGGGCTCTACGGCCTGGCTATTCCGCGGGAGTTCCCTCGATCTGTAATTTCAGAGAGAGACTGGCGGAACACCAAGAGAGACTGTGTGTACGGCTCCTGTAAGCTGTTTGCTTCCTTTCTCAGGGGGCTTCTCCCGATCTCCCATCGAAGTTACAGCAGGAGATTGGGAGAACTCACACTGAATTTCAGAGCCTACTTGTTTAATCTCCTGAGGTAAAATTTGCATAGCTACTCCTTGATCCCTGAACAAGACTCCAGAATCTTCATCCATTCACACGTCACCTTTCAGCTCTGGCCCTGAACAAACATTTCCCCACCCCTGGCCTTGGCAGCCTCCTGAAGTCCTCCCTGAACATTGGAATAATCTCCATACTGTGTGGGATTTGTAACATTCGCAGCATTTTTATCAAAACAAATCGCAACTATAACTGCTGCGGAATGTGCCTGTATATCTCTTTTCAGTAACAGTGATGTTCTTCCCCACAGCCTGGTAATCACTGTGAAGTTGTAACTGAGTCAGGAATCACGCGTAACAATTTGTGTGCGGCTCGTCAACAGAATGCCAGCAACACCTTATCGAAATGTTACCGCTCCTTGTCTAAGAACAGCAGCAATGAACATCTGACCCTTGTTGGACCAGAGTAGTATCTTCCTCTCCATCTCTTTTCTCTTTCATTTACTACTGGTGGAGGGTTGGAGTCACTGGGGGTCATTTTGACTTTGGCCGATAGTGTAAAACGGGCAGTATTGGATTGGCCACCCGTTATACATCTCTCCCGATTTCCATCTCCATTGATGTCATGGAATCGATATCACCCATTTTACATTATCACCCAAAGTCATAATTACCCCACAGTGTGGTTGGACAGAATCCATTCCGGTAGATCTAATATTTACCCTTCCATATACAATAATTGTCAGCATTTGAAGCTGACAGGTGGGATTTTGGGGACCCAGTCATTGTGTCAACATTTGGTAGCACAAATCAGTGTAGTCGGGCCCCCCCTGCCTTTCCCCCGTCCCCACCAAGTCATGCTCCTACCGAATTCAGTGCCTAATGGCAAGACAGGCCCCACTACTGTTCACCTGCTCCCAGCGCTACTGGGCCCAATTGCCACCTCTGTATACTGAAGGTGGGAACTCTCACGAGAACAGAAGGTCGCTTCTCTAGTATACCGAGGTGCCAGTCAATGCTAGTGGTGATGGAAGCACATGAAGGCAAGGTGTGAGGCCTGTTTGGTGCATTAGCCAGCAGACTCTGGTAGGAGCAGGGAGCGTATGGCAGGCACAGCAAATGCAAAATGCAAGGGGAGGGGGCAGAATGCATGGTAAGAGAAAGGGTTGGGCCAGAAGTGGAGGGGAGAGGGCCGAATATATGGCAAGGGAAAATGGATGGGTAGGGAAGAGAGGCATTGGAGGAGAAGGATGAATAGGTGTTAGTGAAAGAGGTGTGAGTGGATGGCAGTGAAAGGGACAGGGAAGGGGAAATCAGTAGCATTTAAGGGGGAGATAAATAAATGGCAATGGAGAGAAGCAGGCAATGAATGGTAATGAAGGTGAGGGGGTAAGTGGTAGAAGCTGGGAGCAGTGCTTTGGGTGAGAAAATAGAGGAGAGTTTGGGGTGGGTGGGAGAGTGCCAGTATTAACTGCTGGGGAATGGGGAGGGAGAGAGTAAGTATGATCCCTGGGGGCAGGTAAAGCACCAGCTTGAATGGGGGGATTGGAAAAAGAGTACCTGCTTAACTAGGTTGGAGGGGGTTAAATTGAAAAAGGAAAGCAAGAAGAGAGTGCCAGCATGAACTGGGAGAGTTCAAGAAGTAGTATCCCTGTGAAAGGGCAGGGAGTTGGATAGGATGCGGTGCCATGAAGAACTGGGTCGGGAGAGGGTGGAGTGCCTTTGGGAACTGGAGCAGTCAGAGGGGGCTGGATGTGGGAGAGTGACTGTTGAGATCACTTTTGGTAAATAATTCTGTTGACAATCCAAATGTCACTTTACCCTTTTAAAATTAAAAACATACTAATTGTGATGTACACAACATATTGAAGATGTTGTTAAAGGCATGTCTAATTGATGAACTACCCCCTGGTTTGTATTAATACTGAACATTTTTTAATATCCTTCAGAAGTGCCATACTGGGGCAAGTGGTTGCAACATGGAAATGGTAGGTGATGATAAACAAGAGGTGCGTAACTGTGACATGTACTAAAGTTTAGTCGTGCTGTCCCAAAAGAGACAGTTCAGTTCTTCTCACTCGATAGATCAACATACTGCAAGCTCTTAATAAATATAATAGACTGGATTTTCCTGTGAGTGGTGAAGGAACAGTGCCCGCCATTAGTTAGATTTGCACTTGCTTAAAGACTTTTCACGGGCTTTTTCGCAGCAAGTTCCTCTCATTGGGTGCTCAATCCAACCTGGTGCCCTCTACAGATTATCTGGGACATGTGTGAACGGGGCAAGCAACTGTGTATCCCCTTAATCAATCAGATTGAAGCATCGTTAATGAGCAACTAGGAAGTGTAAGTTAGAATAGTGAATTCAAAGTCAAATCAGGTACAGAAAGGAAATAAAGAGAGGGAAAGAAATATTGAATTGAGAGACAGATAAAAGAGACAGAAAGAAAAAATAAAAAAAATATTTTTTTAATATGTCCAACAACAATTAAAATCTGAAGGAATGAGACTCCACACTTGTAAAAGTTATTTTCAGTGCCAGAGAGGCTGTTTGGCAGTAATTAAGACTTACCAGGCCATTAAAAGGGTGTTTAGACTGGAATGGACAAGCCCTAACTTTTTGTGGCGAGTTTAGTCCGTATCTACGATGTCAGGAACTTCACGCCGTTCGATTCATTTGAACGGTGATTCAGCCAGTGAGATGCCGTTCTCGCGAAGCTTATGGAGGAGCAGGGTATCTGGTACAGCAACTTCCAGATTTCCGCGTTTAACTGCGCATGTGCGGTCACTGGAAGTTGTTGTACCATTTGCACAGAAATAATGATGAGCCCTGTTTGCCTCGCTGTTATTTTCACAAGAAAATCCGGCCCGTTGCTTTTTTGGCCGTGACTAATAATAATAAACCCAGCTCGGGCAGTTGTTGGATTGGTTAACCAGTTCTTTCCCTCACTTTCAAACCCATTTATCATCTGAATGAAGCAGAGCTTGTAAACAGGCTGTGCATTAGTACTCTCATTACATTAGTACACTCATTACATTAGTACTCTCATTACATTAGTACACTCATTACATTAGTACTCTCATTAAATTAGTACTCTCATTAAATTAGTACTCTCATTACATTAGTACTCTCATTACATTAGTACTCTCAGTATATTAGTACTCTTAGTAGCCTTAGTTCCGTGATTCTGACGTGACCAACTGCCAGCCCAGCACTTTTAAGGATGTACTAATGCTGCTACTTTTGCAAAATTATGAAACGGTTTGACGCTGGATGGAGTATTAACTCCAGGCTGAAGCCAAACCTAGTTTAAAACTGGCTAATTAAAAAGTGCTCAAGGTGTCCGTTGGAACTCCTACACCCTTTATAAACACAAGCAGAGCTCATGACTATGGTCTCAATGCATTAATAACGTAAGGCTGGAGGCAGAGCGCTGCATGCATGTTCTTCCCTGGGCAGATTCGCAGTCAGTCAGCGTAAAGGTATTTCCACTGCGAATCAATGCTCCAGATATCAATATGGTACAGGCAGTGTATCTGTGGCCAAAGACAGCCATCTATTCTGTCCTTTCTTCTCCATTTTGTGGTTTACGAGCAAGTATTTTGTAGTACCCTCTGAGTGTTCATTAACATCTAATAAACTATATCAAAAGCAAAATACTGCAGATGCTGGAAATCTGAAATAAAAACAGAATGCTTTCCAGCATTTTCTGCTTTTATTTCTAACAAACTACACCAGGTTAAAAGTTTTCGGTCACAAATCGTTTCTTTTATATATCTGATAATAAATGGCGAGCACTGATTCATAAGGCAACAATTGTGATGGGGATTCTGTAACATCACAAATTGCCAGTGCAAAACTTGAACAGTTACAAGAAACTCGAGATTCAATTACATAGTATTACATAGTATTTACTGCACAGAAACAGGCCATTTGGCCCAACAGGTCTATGCTGGTGTTTATACTCCACACGAGCCTCCCTTTTATCTCTTCCAGCCAACGTGTATTCTATATAGTGTTTAATAAGTAGTTTGCACTTATTGCTCATGCTTATTTGAGTTGTTCACTAGTTTTGGTTACTGTGTTGTTAAATGATAAGATTTTAAATGGATTAGGGGAACATTGGGACCCTGGTATAAGAAATAAGAGCAGGAGTAGGCCATCCAGCCCTTCGAGCCTGCTCCGCCATTCAATAAGATCATGGCTGATCTTCCACCTCAACGCCATTTTCCTGCACTATCCCCATATCCCTTGATGCCTTTAATATCTAGAAATCTATCGATCTCTGTTTTGAATGTTCTCCATGACTGAGCCTCTGAGGTAGAGAATTCCAAAGGTTCACCACCCTCTGAGTGAAGAAAATTTTCCTCATCTCAGTCCTAATTGGCCTACATCTTATTCTGAGCCTGTGATCCCTGGTTCTAGATTCCCCAGCCAGGGGAAACATCCTCCCTGCATCTACCCTGTCAAGTCCTGTCAGAATTTTGAATGTTTCAATCAGATCACTTCTCATTCTTCTAAACTCTAGAGAATACAGGCCTAGTCTACTCAATCTCTCCTCATACGACAATCCTGCCAGCCCGGCAATCAGTCTGGTGAACGTTCATTGCACTCCCTCTAAGGCAAGTATATCCTTTCTTAGGTAAGGGGTCCAAAATTGTAGACAGTACTCCAGGTATGGTCTCATCAAGGCCCTATATAATTGCAGTAAGACAGCTTTACTCCTGTACTCAAATCCTCTTGTAATAAAGGCCAACATGCCATTTGCCTTCCTAATTGCTTGCTGTACCTGCATGTTAGCTTTCAGTGACTCATGTACAAGGACACCCAGGTCCCTTTGTACATCATCATTTCCCAATCTCTCACCATTCAAAAAATACTCTGCATTTCTGTTTTTCCTACCAAAGTGGATAATTTCACATTTTTCCACATCATATTCCATCTGCCGTGTTCTTGCCCACTCACTTAGCCTGTCTGTATCCCCTTGGAGCCTCTTTGCATCCTCCTCACAATTCACATTTCCACCTAGTTTTGTGTCATCAGCAAACTTGGAAATATTACATTTGGTCCCCTCATCCAAATCATTGCTATAGATTGTGAATAGCTGGGGCCCAAGCACCGATCCCTGCGGTACCCCACTAGTCACAATCTGCCAACCTGAAAAAGACCCATTTATTCCTACTCTTTTCTGATTGTTAACCAATTCTCAATCCATGCCAGTATATTACCCCCAATTCCACATGCTCTTTGTTCACCAACCTCCTGTGTGGGACCTTATCAAAAGCCTTCTGAAAATCCAAATACACCACATCCACTGGTTCCCCCTTACCCATTCTACTAGTTACATCCTCAAAGAACTCCAATAAGTTTGTCAAACATGATTTCCCTTTCATAAATCCATGTTGACTCTGCCAAATCCTATTATTATTTTCTAAGTGTCCTGTTATCACATTTTTAATAAATTCTAGCATTTTCCCTACTACTGATATCAGGCTAACCGGTCTGTAGTTCCCTGTTTTCTCTCTCCCTCCTTTCTTAAATAGTGGGGTTACATTTGCTACCCTCCAATCTGCAGGAACCCTTCCAGAATCTATAGAATTTTGGACTATGACAACCAATGCATCCACTATCTCTATAGCCACCTCTTTCGAAACCCTGGGATGTAGATCATCAGGTCCTTGGGATTTATCGACTTTCAGCCCCATTAATTTTTCTAGTACTATTTTTTTTTACTAATACTAATTTCTTTCAGTTCCTCATTCTTGCCAGACCCTTGGTTCTCTAGTATTTCTGGGAGGTTTTTTGTGTCTTCTTCCGTGAAGACAGACACAAAGTATTTGTTTAATTTCTTTGCCATTTCCTTATTCCCCATTATAAATTCTCCCATCTCTGTCTGTAAGGGATCCACATTTGCCTTCACCAGTCTTTTCCTTTTTACATACCTATAGAAGCTTTTACAGTCCATTTTTATGTTTCTCGCTAGTTTACTCTCATATTCTATTTTCCCTTTCTTGATCAATTTCTTGGTCCTCCTTTGCTGAATTCTAAAATGCTCCCAATCCTCAGGCTTACTGCTTTTTCTGGCAACTTTATATGCCCCTTCCTTTGATTTAATACGATCTTTAATTTCTCTTCTTAGCCACAGTTGGACCACTTTTCCTGTTGGGTTTTTGTGCCTTAAAGGAATATATATTTGTTGCAAATTATGTATTAATTCTTTAAATGCTAGCCATTGTCTGTCTACCATCATACCTTTTAATGTAGTTTCCCAATCAGCCAACTTGCACGTCATACCTTCGTAGTTTCCTTTGTTTAGATTTAAGATCCCAGTTTTGGATTGAACAACATCACTTTCAAACTTCGTGAAGAATTCTATCATATTATGGTCACTCTTCCCTAAGGGCTCCTTTACAACAAGATTATTAATTAACCCTTTCTCATTGCACAATACTAGATCTAAGATAGCCTGTTCCCTAGTTGGTTCCTCAACATACTGATCTAGAAAACCATCTCGTATACATTCCAGGAATTCGTCCTCCACAGTATTAGTGCTAATTTGGTTTGCCCAGTCTATATGTAGATTAAAGTCCCCCATGATTACTGTATTACCCTTGTTACATGCACTTCTATTTTCCTGCTTTATACTGTGCCCTACATTACCACGACTGTTTGGTGGCCGATAAACAACTCCCACCAATGTTTTCTGCCCCTTGCTGTTTCTTAGCTCCACCCAAACTGCTTCTACATCTTGATCTTCTGAGCCAAGATCCTTTCTCACTATTGTACTGATCTCATCCTTTATTAACAGAGCTACCCCACCTCCTTTTCCTTTTTGCCTGACCTTCCTAAATGTCAAATATCCTTGAATATTCAGTTCCCAGCTATGGTCAACCTGCAGCCACGTCTCTGTAATGGCAATTAGATCATACCCATTTATTCTATTTGTGCCGTCAATTCATCTACAAATGCTGCTTGCGTTCAGATAAAGTGCCTTTAATTTTGCCTTTTTTACATTTTTTCTTATTTTGACCTTATTTGCTGCTGGCCTTTGTTTCCGCTGCCTTCCAATTTCACTTACTACTTTTCTGCCTTCCACTTCCAGCTTCTGAATGTCCTCTCAGGTTCTCATCCCCCTGCCAAGTTAGTTTAAACCCTCCCCAACAGCACTAGCAAACCTCCTCGTAAGGATATTGGTCCCAGCCCTGTTGAGGTGCAACCCGTCCGTCTTGTACAGGTCCCAACTCCCCCAGAACCGGTCCCAATGCCCCAGGAATCTAAAGCCCTCCATCCTGCACCATCTCTCCAGCCACGCATCCATCTGCTCTATCTTCCTACTTCTATGCTCACTGGCAGGTGGCACTGGGAGTACTCCGGAGATTACTACCCTTGAGGTCCTGCTTGTTAATCTCTTTCCTAACTCCTTAAACTCTGCCTGCAGGACCTCATCCCTCTTTCTACCTATGTCATTGGTACCAAAATGGACCACAACCTCTGGCTGTTCACCCTCCCCCCCCCCCCAGAATATTCTGCAGCCGCTCAGTGACATTCCTGACCCTGGCACCAGGGAGGCAACATCCTGAAATCACGTCTGCGGCCGCAGAAACGTCTATCTGCTCCCCTAACTATGGAATCCCCTATCACTATTTCTCTCCTGACCTTTCTCCTCCCCCACTGTACAGCTGAGACATCCAGGGTGCTGTGGACCTGGCTCTGGCTGCACTCTCCAGAGGAACCGTCCCCTACCACCAGTATTCAGAATTGAATACTGTTTAGAAAGCGAGATGCACTCAGAGGACTCCTGCACTACCTGCCTGGTCCTCCTTGTCTATCTGGCGGTCACCCAGTCCTTCTCTTCCTGCACTTTCTTAAGCTGCAGGGTGACTAGATGTACAGACCATTAAAGGCTGCCTCTCTCACATCCAAGATGGCGTCTTGGATGCGCACGCACGTTTCCAGCGTGACGTGCACCAGACGCCATCTTGGTATAGGATTTAGTGCAGGCGCAGATAACGAACGCTGGAAGCATGTAAAGTAGGGAGAAAATGCGTGCAATCAGTGTGCAATGCTGATTTAAAGTGATCGACTCTATTTTGGACTTTAACACTCAACTCAATGCACAGTCTTAACCCTGACCATCTGAACGTGTCTTGCAGTGCCCGAAGGACCCTACACCAGTGCTATTTAAAGGGGCCATGCAAGTGTTGCAGGTTAGTTGCTGGATTATTGCTTCTGGCTGCTGGTGGAGTAGGGAGTGTTTTTTGAAGCTCCCTGTTCTTACTGAGAGTTCCTGGACTACATTTGAGACGGTTCGGAAAGTTACAACCATGGTTGAACAACATTCCTGCCAACCATGGGCGGTCTGCTAGGGCTCCCGCTGAGCATTGAGCATGACTGGGAGCACGCAGAGAGGCAACGCATAGAAGGTCAAGCTGCGAGGAGACGGAGGACAAGGAGGCACAGGGCATTGAGCAGAAGGCCGTACCCAATGATGACCTTCCAGGACCAATTCTTTTACCTTATCATGACCGAGGAGGATTGCATCTGATGCCTGAGGTTCACCAAGGAAGCCATCACCG
The DNA here is from genome assembly GCF_035084215.1 of Heptranchias perlo. Taxonomy (NCBI): domain Eukaryota; kingdom Metazoa; phylum Chordata; class Chondrichthyes; order Hexanchiformes; family Hexanchidae; genus Heptranchias; species Heptranchias perlo. The sequence continues at coordinate 77,589,631 of NC_090332.1, forward strand.
AGATCTGTCAACTGGTGCGGCCACAACTGCAGCCTCAGAGCAGGGTGAGGACAGTATTGCCTGTGGCTGTGAAGGTCACCGTAGAACTGAATTTTTATGGCTCAGGATCATTTCAGGCCTCTGCTGGCGACATGTGCAACATCTCGCAGTATGCAGTGTACTGCTGCATAAGGGAGGTCACAGACACACTGTACCAGATGAGGAACAGGTTCATCACCTTCCCTCTCCACAGAGACAAGCAGAACGAGCGAGCACGGGGGTTCGCCCGCATTGCTGGCTTCCCCATGGTGCAGGGTACCATTGACTGTACGCTTATTGCCCTGCGTGCCCTGCATATCAACTCAGCCATATTCATCAACCGAAAGGGCTTCCACTCCCTCAATGTGCAGCTGGTGTGCGACCACACGCATCGAATCATGGAGGTCGATGCCCGCTACCCTGGGAGCAGTCACGATGCCTTCATCATGCGGCAGTCCAACGTGCCAGCTATCTTTCACCCGACTTGGCAAATCAAAGGCTGGCTACTGAACGACAAGGGCTAACCCTTCAAGCCGTGGCTCATGACACCGGTCAGGAACCCACGCACACATGCACAGCAGGCCTATAATGAGAGCCATGCTGCCACATGCAACATCATGGAGCACACCATAGGCCTCCTCAAACAATGCTTCTGCTGCCTGGACCGGTCTGGAGGAGCCCTGCAGTACTACCCTGAGCGGGTGGGCAGAATCGTGGTGGTATGCTGCATGCTGGCAAACCTTGCCAACATGAGGGACCAGCCTTCCGTGCAGCCTCTCAGCAGCCCGGGTAGCGCTGGCTGCACGGAGAATGAGGAAGTTGGAAATGGGCCGTGCACAGCGCATGTCATCAGCAGCCTGCACCTCTTAAAGGTGCAGGTGCACATTTCAAATGGCAGGTACACACTTTCTGTGCACATGCAATGCACATGATGATGTGACCAGCACATACAATGTACATGATGTTGTGACCAGAAGAACACACATGATGATCGGACCAGAACAACACTCATTATGACGTGACCAGAAGAACACACATGATGATCGGACTGAGCAACACTCGTTATGACGTGACCAGAACAACATACATGATGATCTGACCAGAACAACACACGTGATGATGTGACCAGCACAACATACATGATGATGTGGCCGGCACAACATACATGATGATCTGACCAGAACAACACACATAATGATGTGACCAGAACAAGACACATGATTGCATAGATTGCATAGAGATTGCATAGAATGTACAGCACAGAAACAGGCCATTCGGCCCAACAGGTCCATGCCGGCGTTTATGCTCCACACGAGCCTCCTCCCTCCCCACTTCATCTCACCCTATCACCATATCCTTCTATTCCTTCTATGATGATCTGACTAGAACAACATACACGATAATGTGACCAGCACAACATACATGATGATGTGACCGGCACAACATACATGACAATGTGATCAGCAAAACATTCATGCATCTTGAGGTCCACTAGCAGCCGGAGAATTTGAGCTTTTGAAAGGTCAGAATTGGACAGAAATGACTTTTTATTGATTCACTAACCAGAAAAGTCTGGGAATTCATCAGTTGAAATTGATAAAAAAAAACAATTTTAAAGGTCTCAATTTATTCTGTAGCCCACTAAAGAGAGTCACTTCCCTACACCCTGGCACTCTCGAGCTACAGTGTGTGTATGGCACCTTTCACCCAGCCTTGTTCTAGTTGCCAGGAGGGTGATAAAATTAAATAATTTAATCCAAACAACAGTACATAAGATAGAAACTGAGAATAAGAGTACTTAAAATGATCAATACTAAACAATAATTAAATGACTGCAGTAGACCCAATCGATTTCTATTCCAATCCATTACAGGAGCGCTCTTGCCTTATTCAGGACCTTAAGGCAAGGAGCCATGATTTGAAGACTAATAAACATGACAGTGTCGCTGGGTCCAAATCCTAGATTTCAAGGCACAAAATGAGTGCAGCGGGGACGAATTTCGGGCGGCAGTATCCCACGTCCAAACTGCCCCGGATGTTCGTCAGTCACTATATTGGTCCAGTCGACTTTTAGTCGTCTCAGGCAGCCGCCTGAACCGAGCGCTGAGGCAATTAAAATATGTTGAAGGACTCTTTTGCAAAATTGGATTGTGGGATTGCTGGATTCATGGGTTCCCGGGACCGCCCAGTAATTCTTGGCATCGATAGCCAGCAAGCAAGCAGGCTGCATCAGTGATATTTAAAGGGATCCTTAGCTGAACGCAGGTAAACCTCGAGTCACTTCACACTGCTAGTGGGTTTTTTGGGCTACCATGGCTGAGATACTTGTTTGGAAAAGGTCTGGGAAGTGACTTTTTGCAGTATTAGCACTTTTCGGCTGTTAATTGTAGCAAAATAGGTGTTTTGCTGGGTCTGCCTTTTGGGCTGCAGGACGAGGGGGCCCAATTTCCTGTCCCTCCCCCCCCACCCAATCGGCGAGCTGTCAATCAATAGCAGGAGGAGCACTGGCAGCTCGACAAGCATATTAAAATGAGGCACGGGCTCCAATTTTGCACGTGCCGCTCGCTGACATCATCAATTGCACTTTTCCAACGCAGCGTCAATTTCACACCGATTCCTGGCCATAGTGTCACACCTTTCAAAGGCATCCCGTCTGAGAGTGGTCTCAAAGGTATCGCATCTCAAAACTGTCACATGCCCATAAGGGAAATAATTATGATTGGTTCAGATAGCCACTTATGTGTAAAGTTACCATTCAAATATCCAATTGACCAACTAAAAATGAACGAATCAAAAGTAGCCAAAAGTCATGAGTGACCAACGGAAAAGTGAATAATCAAATCCCTCATTGGTGGTCTGTTTTTAAACCACCATTCATGACACAGTAAGTATCACGGAAGTGAACAATTAAATTGCGCGTATAATTTCTTCCTGCTGTTTTCAGCTGCCATTTTGCTTCTTCACTCAGGTAATTGGATGTAGCTGTAAATAGTATAATGTGACAAGCAAACAAAATTACACTATTCTAGAAAAAAAAAGCAAGATAAGCACCTTTCATGACCTCAGGACGTCCCAAAGCACTTTACAGCCAATGAAGTACTTTTTGAAGTGTAGTCACTGCTGTAATGTAGGAAATGCAGCAGCTAATTTGCGCACAGCAAGGTCCCACAAACAGTAATGTGATAGTGACTAGATCATCTGTTTTAGTGATGTTGGTTGAGGGATAAATATTGGCCAGGACACCGGAGAGAACTGTCCTGCTCTTCTTCGAAATAACGTCCATCTGAGAGGGCAGACGGTTTAACATCTCATCCGAAAGACGGCACCTCCAACAGTGTAGCACTCCCTCAGTACTGCACTGGAGTGTCAGCCTAGATTTTGTGTGGAGTGGGGCTTGAACCCATAAGCTTCATGACTCAGAGGAGAGAGTGCTACCACTGAGCCATGGCTAACACTGTTGTTAAACATTAGAACTGGCTCTGAGAAGTTTCTAACTGTGGCCTGGAAAATGAAACAGAGGGAGAGAGAGATGCATCATTTACCCTATACCTGTGGAACTATAATACCCACAATGTATGGTGACAAACAGTCAGAAAAATTACAAATAACAACTGTGAGGTATGGAAAAGCAACAAAAATAACAATTTCATTTTTCCCAGTGTTATTAATACAGTTAATGCCATTGAATAAAAAAATCTGAGATGAGTATGCTGTTTCGGACAAGGCTTTGAGTTGCTGATGCTTGAGCCAAGACCAGAGTGTGATGTCTGAGGCAATTTTATGCTAATTTCAGATAGTGTAACAGAATTTGGTCAGTCATAGCTAGGTCTAGACTTTAGGAAAGTCCCACCTGTTCAGATGCTGGTAATGGGAGCCACAGCAGTGGACTATAAATCTCGCATGGCAAGTAAAAGGGAGAAAAATATCTTATATAATCATGTAAATAACTAAGAAAGGAGAATGATTATAAGGAGAGAAGAATTAGCTAGCAAGGCACTTGCATCTTAAGCAAATACTACAAATTCACTGCTGAAGGTGGAGTGAAAATATTTTATAATATAAGTAAATGTGAGTAAGAGGTGTTGGGAAGGGAAGAACAAAGTTACTTATATCTGAAGTATGTTTTATGGTAAGTACTGAGTGAACCACTGTCACACTTAAGGTTGCAGGAAGACTATGGTAAACCTCAGTTCAGGTCCAGATTCAGAATTACCTATGAGAATGGCATAGAGGAATTATTCATATACTGTAAAAAAAAATCACCTTCTCATATCCCAAAGCACAATTAATTACTTTGAAGAATAGTGACTGTTAATTACACAAAAGCACCAGTCATTTTTGTGCAATGAGATGAATAGCCAATTAATCTATTTTCCATCGTGTTGATTGATGGTGGACTGTAAACCAGGGCACCAGGAAAACTCCCTACTCTAAAAATAGTGCTGTATGATCTTTAGCAATCCATCTGAATCACCACAGATGAGGAAGGACATCCACCCAGGAACACGGCCATCCTTCATTGCTGCATCTGTTGCTTCTTAAATGATTCCAGGATTTTCCCTCCACAGATCTATCTAGAAGTCCATTCTGTGTGAAGAATTTACGGATATCGGCCCTAACGTTGCCTTTTACTAGTTTGAACCTGTACTACTCCTACAGTTGAACTTAAAGTAGTGTTCCACATTATTCTTTTCCATACCACTTACTATCTTATATACCTCTATAAGATCACCTCTCAGGCACCTCCATTCCGGGCTGAAAAGCCTAGCTTTCTCCAGTCTTTCCTCATAATTCAGATCCTCACCAGTAGGAATTAACCTCGTGGCTCTTCTCTCCACTATCTCCAGCACTTGAATGTCTCCCTTGTTTCTCAGCTGTACAGTTTCCGCATTAGTTTTCATCTGCCATTACTTGGCCTACACATATTTTGTTTAACAGACAAGGCCTTGGTGTAGCATCTCATCCAGCAATTCAGCATTCCCTCAGTACTGAACTGGAGCGTCAACCTATATAATCTGTTCCAACTCCTGGTATGAGATTGAACCCATAACCTTCTGACCTAGAGATGAGAGTGTTACCAACTGAGCCAAGCTGGCACACATATTTGGCAGTGAGCTTAATTCAATCTCCTAACTTCTGCTGATGTTCACACACCATTCAGCATTTGCTTTTGCAGTTTATAGCATCAGAACAATTGAATGGGATTGCTTTGTGACTCACTGCCAGCAATCCACCATTCTTCATAACAGAGCAGTACTAAAGCACTGGATTTGTGACTTTCTACCTTAAACCTGATAAACAAACCTTTGCATTTCCAGATCTGCCTCAACATCTTCTCACGTTTCTCGAAGAATTTTGTCTTCTAGAAAACATGGGAGGCCTGTATGGACCTGATTCTTTACATGCTTGATGCCAAAATAAATGACTAATTTCACATGGGTTTGCCATCAGCATTATCAGCACCAGGCTTTATACCAGTCACCGTTGAAAGGTTGGTTAAGTACTTTATTGTCTGTTATAACTTTAGATCAAGGTGCTGAAAAAGATTTTGTTTTCACTGGAGGCCAGAAATAATGGAGCATATTTTCCAGGAAAACATCTGTCATTATGCTGATAATTATCGAGTAATGTATGACCACAGCTATTAGATCGTTGGCTCTGGTCGGCTGTATTAAAATGCTGTTTGTGCACTCAGAGCTGCTGTAGCAGCAGGTTGGATTGTGCCAGAGTATCTGTTCCATCAGGATGTCAAGTTGACATCAGCATTTCAACCCTCTGTTCACTTATTAGCATTTCATAAGAAAAATCTGCTTTTTTTCCACTTGGATTGAAGATTGTCCATATCAATTAATCAGACCAGTTGGAAGGAGGGACTGGAATTGATCATAGAATTTACAGACTAGAAGGAGGAGATTGGTACCCATTATGCCTGTGCTGGTGGGAACCAATCAGACTGGTTGAAGGGTGGGACTGTAGACTGTCAGAACTAATCAATCAAGCATTACTTTCTCTCACTGTTGGTTGCAGAGTTTGAGGCAGAAGAGTTTTAAGAGCTGATAGTTTCTCAGAGTCACAGTTCCAGGTGCCTTTGTGCAATCTTTGTCCTTGGAGAGCTCCTATACAATGAGCAAAACTGCTGAAATGTAGCCTTTAAAAACTTTTTAATCTTTCCAGGGGCTGAGATTTTCCTCAAGATTGATTGTAGCTGTCCCTTCGAGATAAAGAGGATGTTCCCTGGTTTGATTGGATTGACTGAATACTGTACTTGTGGAATTGTCAGGCTTTGGAAATAAAATAGGGAATGAGATTGGAGTGGTGATAAGCTTTACTCAATTTAAAAAACAAGTTACACTGACATTGCCGTGTTTAGGATTTTACTGTGGTGAACAACTGGGACGTGGGCCTGTTTGTACATGAGTGCAGTGCCCAGTTCTGTTCAGCAACTGTTTTCAGTTTATTTATGCACCCGCGTTTGAGATCCCTTTTGTGACCTAACCAGGGAGATAGACTGCACCGTCAGTATTAGTGGCCAACATCCATGGGGAAATGTTAGGAGTGACATTAATCATGAATAAGAATATAATTTGGAAAACTGCAGACTAGAGGCAGTCAGTCAGGCCCACCTGCGCAACAAAACAACAACTTGCATTTATATAGCGCCTTTAACATAATAAAATGTCCCAAGGCGCTTCACATGAGTGTTAGCAAACAAAATTTGACACCGAGCCACATGAGGAGATATTAGAACAGATGTCCAAAAGCTTGATCAAAGAGGCAGATTTTAAGGAGCGGCTTAAAGGAGGAGAGAGAGGTGGAGAGGTTTAGGGAGGGAATTCCAGAGCTTAAGGCCTTGACAGCTGAAGGCCCGGCTGCCAATGGTGGAGTGATTAAAATCAGGGATGCGCAAGAGGCAAGAATTGGAGGCGATGCTGCCTGACTTGCTGAGTTTTTCCAACATTTTCTGTTTTTATTTCCAGCATCCGCAGTGTTTTGCTTTTGAAGAATTGAGGGAACGCTGAGATCTCGGAGGGATGTAGGGCTGGAGGAGGTTACAGAGAGAGGGAGGGGCGAGGCCATGAGGGATTTGAAAACAAGAATGAGAATTTTAAAATCGAGGGGTTGTCATGGCTGTTCCTGCAAACCATGTTTTCGTGCATTTTATTTTCTCCCAATTGCAGTGTGTAATGATTTTTATTTCAAGTACAAGAAAAAGAAACTTGTTTTGACAGGGTCAAAAGAGCATTGTAGGCTCAGAATTAGAGTTGGTGATGATAGTGGAAAAACACCTAATATCTTTGTATCTGGGATTAGATTCCCAATGAAAGGAACCAGACTCTGTAAAGCTATTGAAGTACTGACAACTACTTTTATTTTCATAATTTAAATATCTGTGGCACCTTTCCAGGAGAAATGAACTCTGTTTTCAAAGGCAGAATTAAGAATCCAAGATGCCAGAAAATGCACAAAATAAAGTGTAAAAAAAAAATCAAAGTTTAAGGAGGTGAGCAGGGGGAGGGGGAGAGGAGATTAGCAGTCATAATCCACTTTAGTAATTTCTAAGTTTTTCTCCTACTATTAAAGTGATAGAATGTGAAGTATGTCTATAGTTTAAGTTACGATGAGCCCATATCCTGCAGCACTTTCACTTCAACTCATAGGTCTTATGACATATGAAGACAATCTTCAGGACTGTTTTTTGAATTGTCAGCTTTGTTAGTGCTGTCAGCTTTTGCTAGTTATACAGGTTGGTATGTATGCATTTAGTCATTTTCTTTATATATATATATATATATATATATAGCGCTTCGATACAGGAACAGCGACTTCCCCCAGCATGCAGTAAGTGTGCCAAATACAGATCTACTATTCTATCTCAACACACACTAAATCTGCTATATACAGGATGAGTTATTGATGTGTTGTCGACAGGGTCGGTGATTCACCCCCAGTATACAGTAAATGTGTTATATAGAGAATGAGCAATTCCCCTCCAGTATACAGTAAATGTGTTATATAGATGAGCAATTCCCCTCCAGTATACAGTAAATGTGTTATATAGATGAGCAATTCCCCTCCAGTATACAGTAAATGTGTTATATAGAGAATGAGCAATTCCCCTCCAGTATACAGTAAATGTGTTATATAGAGAATGAGCAATTCCCCTCCAGTATACAGTAAATGTGTTATATAGAGAATGAGCAATTCCCCTCCAGTATACAGTAAATGTGTTATATAGATGAGCAATTTCCCTCCAGTATACAGTAAATGTGTTATATAGAGAATGAGCAATTTCCCTCCAGTATACAGTAAATGTGTTATATAGAGAATGAGCAATTCCCCTCCAGTATACAGTAAATGTATTATATAGAGAATGAGCAATTCCCCTCCAGTATAAAGTAAATGTGTTATATAGAGGATGAGCAATTCCCCTCCAGTATACAGTAAATATGTTATATAGATGAGCAATTCCCCTCCAGTATACAGTAAATGTGTTATATGGAGAATGAGCAATTCCCCTCCAGTATAAAGTAAATGTGTTATATAGAGAATGAGCAATTCCCCTCCAGTATACAGTAAATGTGTTATATAGAGAATGAGCAATTCCCCTCCAGTATACAGTAAATGTGTTATATAGAGGATGAGCAATTCCCCTCCAGTATACAGTAAATGTGTTATATAGAGAATGAGCAATTCCCCTCCAGTATACAGTAAATGTGTTATATAGAGGATGAGCAATTCCCCTCCAGTATACAGTAAATGTGTTATATGGAGAATGAGCAATTCCCCTCCAGTATACAGTAAATGTGTTATATAGAGGATGAGCAATTCCCCTCCAGTATACAGTAAATGTGTTATATGGAGAATGAGCAATTCCCCTCCAGTATACAGTAAATGTGTTATATAGAGGATGAGCAATTCCCCTCCAGTATACAGTAAATGTGTTATATAGAGAATGAGCAATTCCCCTCCAGTATACAGTAAATGTGTTATATGGAGAATGAGCAATTCCCCTCCAGTATACAGTAAATGTGTTATATAGAGGATGAGCAATTCCCCTCCAGTATACAGTAAATGTGTTATATGGAGAATGAGCAATTCCCCTCCAGTATACAGTAAATGTGTTATATAGAGGATGAGCAATTCCCCTCCAGTATACAGTAAATGTGTTATATAGAGGATGAGCAATTCCCCTCCAGTATACAGTAAATGTGTTATATAGAGGATGAGCAATTCCCCTCCAGTATACAGTAAATGTGTTATATGGAGAATGAGCAATTCCCCTCCAGTATACAGTAAATGTGTTATATAGAGGATGAGCAATTCCCCTCCAGTATACAGTAAATGTGTTATATAGAGGATGAGCAATTCCCCTCCAGTATACAGTAAATGTGTTATATAGAGGATGAGCAATTCCCCTCCAGTATACAGTAAATGTGTTATATAGAGGATGAGCAATTCCCCTCCAGTATACAGTAAATGTGTTATATAGAGGATGAGCAATTCCCCTCCAGTATACAGTAAATGTGTTATATAGATGAGCAATTCCCCTCCAGTATACAGTAAATGTGTTATATAGAGGATGAGCAATTCCCCTCCAGTATACAGTAAATGTGTTATATAGATGAGCAATTCCCCTCCAGTATACAGTAAATGTGTTATATAGATGAGCAATTCCCCTCCAGTATACAGTAAATGTGTTATATGGAGAATGAGCAATTCCCCTCCAGTATACAGTAAATGTGTTATATAGAGGATGAGCAATTCCCCTCCAGTATACAGTAAATGTGTTATATAGAGGATGAGCAATTCCCCTCCAGTATACAGTAAATGTGTTATATGGAGGATGAGCAATTCCCCTCCAGTATACAGTAAATGTGTTATATAGATGAGCAATTCCCCTCCAGTATACAGTAAATGTGTTATATAGAGGATGAGCAATTCCCCTCCAGTATAAAGTAAATGTGTTATATGGAGGATGAGCAATTCCCCTCCAGTATAAAGTAAATGTGTTATATGGAGGATGAGCAATTCCCCTCCAGTATACAGTAAATGCTCATTCTGTCGAATGCACTGTTTCTCCCTCACTTGCAGTAAATGTGCTATATGTTAGTGTAGGGTATGGTACAGTAATGCAGCGCTAATGTTACTGGACTAGTAATCCAGAGAACATGAGTTCAAATCTCACCATGGCAGTTTGAGAATTAGAATTCAGTTGTTTATAAACCTGGAAATAAAAAAAATCTGGTATCAGTGGAAGTGACCATGAAGCTGTCAATTTGTGGTTAAAAACCCAACTGGTTCATTGATGCCCTTCAAGGAAGGAAACCTACTATCCTTACCTGGTCTGGCCTACATGTGACTCCAGTCCCACACCAGTCTGGTTGACTCTTAACAGCTCTCTGAAGTGGCCCAGCAAGCCATTCAGTTGTATCAAACTGCTCAAGAACAAGGCCCATCACTTTTCAGGGGCAGCTAGGGATGGGAAATAAATGCTGGTCTTGCCAGTGATGCCCATATCCCAAGAATGAATTAAAAATATGCGCAGGATGTGCTATCCCCTCTCCCTACACCACCCTTCCCCCCCGCCCCCCCACCCCCGGCCGATACTGCGGGCAGTAACTGTGCTATATACAGGTCATGCAATTCATGTGCTATATTTGGGTATGTTATTCCCCCTAGTGGGCAGTAAATGTGCTGTACATGGGGTGTGCTATTGTCTTCTGTAAGATGTGAAATAAAACATGTCAACAGGGTTTGACCATGGGAGTGGGTGGTGTCTACCCTTGGTCAGGGGAGGCAAGGCAAGCGCTGAACTATTGCCTCAGCTTCCCAACTCCTCACCTCCGTTGAGGTCAAGTGCCTGTGCCCCAGCATAAAAGGAGAAGAGTGATAAAAATTACATATAATTTACAGCACAGAAACAGGCCATTCGGCCCAACTGGTCTGTGCTGGTGTTTATGCTCCACACAAGCCACCTCCCCCCCCATTTCATCTAACCCTATCTGCATATTCTCCTATTCCTTTCTCCCTCATGTACTTATCTAGCTCCCATCTTCCACTCTCCATAAACTTGAGCTCATTCAAAACTCTGCTTCCCGTATCCTAACTCGCACCAAGTCCCGTTCACCCATCAACCCTGTGCTCGCTGACCTACATTGGCTCCCGGTCCGGCATCACCTCAACTTTAAAATTCTCATCCTTGTTTTCAAATCCCTCCGTGGCCTCGCCCCTCCCTATCTCTGTAACCTCCTCCAGCCCTACAACTCTCCGAGATCTCCGCGCTCCTCCAATTCCGGCCTCTTGAGCATCCACTACTTTCTTCACTCCACCATTGGCGGCCGTGCCTTCAGCTGCTTAGGCCCTAAGCTCTGGAATTCCCTCCCTAACCTCTCCGCCTCTCTACCTCTCTCTCCTCCTTTAAGTGGCTCCTTAAAACCTACCTCTTTGACCTGTCCTAATATCTCCTTATACCAATTTTTGACTGATTACACTCCTTTGAAACGCCTTGGGTTGTTTTACTACGTTAAAGGTGTTATATAAATGCAAGTGCTGTTGTTTTTCCTCTTAAATGCGTCTATACTATTTGCCTCAGCTACTCCATGTGATAGCGAGTTCCACATTCCAACCACTCTCTGGGTAAAGAAGTTTCTCCTGAATTCTTTGTTGCATTTATTGGTGACTATCTTACATTTATGGCCCCTACTTTTGGACTTCCCCACAAGTGGAAACATCTTCTCTACATCTACCCTATCAAACCCCTTCATAATTTTAAAGACCTCTATCAGGTCACCCCTCAGTCTTCTCTTTTTTGGAGAAAAGAGCCCGAGCCTATGGCGGAGGGGAATAGTTTGTCAGTCACCATCACGCTGGTATATATGATGGAAAGCAGGGTAAGCTATATCCTTGACTTCTCCCTCTCCCCATCCACCTGTACACCCCTTGTATCATGAATTCACCAGGTATCTGATTTACTATACATATATCCTAATTTAAACAAATTCCTGGCGCAGTCTTGTCTCTATGGATTCTTATTATCAAGTCTCAGTTTTATCCCTTACGTAGCTAACAACATAAAGTCAATGTTGATGTAGAATTTTGTTTCCCATTGTACCTTAAACTCTCTGACACATTATTTAAGAATAAAGTTTGTATTCAGTCAACATTACGGCTTCTCAGTTTGTCCGTTGATTGACAGATTTTATTCACTTCCATTACCATTTTATTGCACCTGGACATCTGTTGCTGCAGTGTACTATTTTTAGTTAATTAGTTTCATTATTTCCTGGCTAGAGCAGGAATTCACATGAGGGAACTCAATTGTGCTTTATGGAGTGATTTCTTTTAATTTTGTTTTCGGTAAGCTGTTTATAAGGGCTGTGCTGTGAACAGCTTTTCCTCGGCATGCTTACAAATCCTGGAGACTGGCATCTTGGTTACCTGTTGCTGCTGGTGATTATTTTCACCTTTGAACTCTTAGCTGCCGGTGAGGAATGAAAAAGTTGAGTATGTTAAAGTTGCGACCATTTTCTGACTGAAGCTTCTAGTCTCTGGCCCTGTTGTACACCATTTTTCACAAAACTACTATCACGGTTTTTGAAATTGTTTTTTTCTGACAGAATGTGGGCGACACTGGCAAGGCCGTATTTCATGCCCTTCACCAAAGGGTAGTGGAAATCTGGAATTCTCGCCCCCTAAAGGCTGTGGATCTGGGGGTCAATTGAAATTTTCAAGACTAAGATCGATAGATTTTTGTTAGGTACAGGTATCAAGGGATATGAATCAAAGGCCTGTAAGTAGAGTTGAAGTACTGATCTAATTGAATGACGGAGCAGGCTCGAGGGGCTGAATGGCCAACTCCTGTTCCTAATGTTCCCATGTCCTATGTGACTAGTTCCCAGAGGAGGTGATGGTGGGTCTTCACATGGTTTATTTTAAACCACCTGCTAGATTTGATGATCATCCTCCTCTCTGCATTCCATTGCAGCAAACATCCAGTCAGTGCACAGCATACGATGCATGGCCCAGATCATTGAACACCAGTAGTTTGCATGATCTACATCTGTACCTTTGTCTGTCATGTTACCCTGACCAAAACAAATTTCAGTAGTTTTCGCTCTATGAAGCAAAATTCAAAAGCCAAAGCTATAATTAACACAAGAAAAACAAGAAACATGTACCACAGAAATGCAGCTAAAATGGATTCAAAGGATATCTCACCACTAGCCACTGATTATGACTAACTACTGACCACTCTTTGAATTTCATCTGATGCAGCAAAATGTACCTCTTAAAAGACTCAGACTGGGTTGTAATTGATGTCTTGATGTTTTTTCAGTGATTCATACACTGAATCTTATCTTCCAGGAACGAATGTAACACTAGATCAGGCATCTTGTCATGATCCAAATTCAGATATCTTCACAAGGCAGGTCAGAACCAGTTTGGTTCAATCACGAGCTGGATTCCCCCCTCCCTAAAATGGTGTCATTTATGCTTCTTGACTAGAATCGAAGTGATGAGCCAAGTGTTCATCACTGAACTCCCTGAAGAGCTTCAGCAGTTTGATTCTGTCTCTAGGTTCAATTCATTTGTATCAGATTGAAAGAGGATGAAATCTGTTTGATCCTGAGTATCTGTCTCCCTTCATTACCCCTGCTCTGGCCACACTGTTCCAACCTTAATGACTCAATATTGGCTGAATTAATGGTAAGAGCGGGGAGCTGACCCTATCAATTTGAGAGCGGAAAAATGGGACATTTGGCAGGATTTGAAAGAATGAACCTCCAACAGATTGTACTGTTGTTGTTAGTTTGTTAAAATCCTTGTCATTGTTTAAAGTCCTATAAAAAGGGAAACTAGATAGTAAACTGGGTCAGCATGATGGGCAGAAACTGTGAGACTCTGCTGCAGTCTCACAATTTCTGACCTGCTAGCTTCACGCCCACACATTGATGGGTTGTAAGTCTCTTCTCTCTGCCAGGTTTAAGAGACCTAAATAAAATGAGTTTGGACAGTCCCAGCCCACCTCTTATTTGAGTGCAAGATATTCCCTGATTTGTCAGTGAATGGCACTAAATTGCCATTCGCACTCTCGGGTGGCCAGTGTAGGAGTTGGAGCGATTATCCCAGTGCAGTAAAAGTACCGTTCTGAAGTAGGGATTAAGACTTATCTGTTTGGGCAAATTATACCTGATGTACGAGAACATGATACTGACTGCAAAAATAATGTCAAATGTTCCCTTCTCCGGCCGTGATGCCTCTCGCCTGGACGAACGCAATGCATCAGAAAGGTGGAACACTCAAATGGCGAATTCCTCCTTTCCCGCCCTTGCACACGAGAGGCTCTGCGCCCTCCGGGACGCGGAACAGATCTGTTGTATAACAGATGGGCAGGTTGCCAATATGGTAATGGGCATCAGCTGATTACACGGTGCTGTTGGCCCAACACTCTGCAGACAAACCGAGCGGTGAATTGGTCATTAAGGATTGTAGCAGAAGGAGCAGCAGGGGGACAGAAAACTGAGTTAAATATATTGTCATTCGCAGCATGGAAGTGCAAGCAATAGAAGAAGAGCTCGAGTCCATTTATCTCCTGCGACACGCTGGCGCGTAAGCAGGACTCCTGCGTGGATGTAATAGGCAGTGATACTCATGAGTGCCTGGATTCAATAGGGACCCTGAAAAGAAATGGGATTATTTGAAGTGTGTTTAATACTGTAAATTCCGAGGCCACCTTTGAATCTACTTAAGGGGCGGCACTGAAAAGTGAATAATGGAGGGTACTCTTTCATTAGCCACATAGTCCTTAGACAATGTCAACCTTTTCTGCAGAATATTGTGCCCAAGAGCAGATGGGTTAATGTAAGGAGCAACTACAGTGATCGCCCCTGAAGTTCTGAAAAGATTACGTAATGTTTTTATATGGTGTTGGTGTGATTTCAGCATGTTTCGATTCAGTTGGTAAGTTGGGATGTTACAGAATGACCCTCCCTCCCCACTCCCCATTATGACTGCACAGGACAGTGGTGTTGATGTGAATGCTGCCCTCCTGTGGCATTGAAAGAAATTTACCCACTGATTCACATCTATGGCATAAACGCACTGGAAAATAAAAGCACGTCAGTAGTGATTGGGGAAGAAGTTGTATCACAAGTGCAAGCTGAGCTAGGAAGCATTTCTGAAGATCACTTTCGTGATTGGTGATCTTGAGTCCATTCACTTGAAGGTCGCGTTCAAGAAGCTGGGATCACGCCCAGTTCCTGACTGAGCTCCAGTCCTGCGGAGAACCTTCTTTTCCAAGCAGCTCTGACCAGTCAAAGTTTCTCCTTCCTGCAGGCTTCACCAGGAGGTGGACGATTGGCCACGATGGGCAAACAAAACATGGACGCCACTCCCCTTGACTGATTCCACCCACACTGAACTCCGTTCCCAATCAAAATATTTTCAACATAACCCACCTGCCTCCTGGCTCCAGTATACATACTCGCTAAAAACAGATCAGTTTTAAGATATTGCAACTTAAAATAAAAATACACAGGATACCCACTCTTGCAGTATGTACATGCAGAATTTTTTAAAAACTTTTCAGTGGAAATAATTTTAAACAAGGCTGCTTTCTTTGAAGTGCGTACAGGTTGGATGTGAGGAATCTACTTTAACTGCAGAAAGGAGGAAAAGCAAGAGGATTTGAGGCAGTTTAAACACAGCTGAGCCAGGAGGGACCCTGTTTTATAATCACCTCAACTTCATTTTCACTCTGCTACGTTTTAGAATGGCAGAAAAGCCAAGTCAGTGCAGCATCTTTGGGTGGCAACTTTTCAAAGCCCAACCAGAAAGGCGGGTTTGATTTCATGCCGTTTTCTTTGTCTCAGCAATTTAATAGTGCCAAATGGGATTTCCAATCATTTAAATCCCCTCATCGATTCAACTCCCACGTGCGGTTATAAATGAGCTATCGCAGCAGCACTTGGCATTGGTCCCACAGACAGTCTCTGAGCAGCAGCGGCTTCTGGTTATGTTGAACTTATCCCCGAGTGTTATTTCAGTCAGTTCATTATTAGTAATAGTTTTTTTACACTTTGTTAAAATGCTGCAAAGTTCTAGGATCTCTGTTTGTTTGAAGCCCGAATGAAGAAAGCAGTACAAACAGAATCTTCAGTTACTGTTGCCTGGAGGGCAGTTTAAACAAATCTAAATATAGGTCTGTTGTCAGTAATCGGGTTGAGCCCTTTAAGTGACATCTTTTTCCATCCCCAAGGGAATTTGATATCGACAGGGTTACTTATTAATGCCCACCTACCGAGAAGTACAGTGACCACGCTGTAAGAGAAGAGGGACTCTCGATTAGACTGATGTGATCAAACCTTCCATAGGGCAAGCATTGTTCTTGCACTATTGGAATAGAGAGATGGAGTGAATGTTTTCCGTTGCAGTGAAGAGGCCAGGGTTGAATTGCAGAGATGTGAGGACTGATGAATATTCTGGAGTTTTACTTGATGGTTTTGGAGATCAAAGAGTAATTTATTGCAAAACTTTCCCTTAGGAAATTAGAAGTCATGAGATTGTATACAGTCTGGGAAGTCTGGGTGTGGTGGGTCAAACAGCTTGTCCTTAGTCTGTGCTTTCTTATTTGTACAAAAGCAGCATTTTCTACATTTTCCTCAGTAATTCTTTGCTGCTTTTAAAATAGGCACTTTTCCCATTCAGCATTGGCGGCAATGATTTTCCATAAACTCCGGATTGCAAGAGGAATAAAGAACAACAGTTTGCATTCAAACAGTGCTTTTATTGCAGAAGACATCCCAAGACACTTTGCGTAGAAGGTAGAAAAGAACGTAAATAGTAGGAATAAGGGTGCAGACGCCAAGCCATTATGTGAGAGGGCCAGCGTCAAAGAACCAAAGGGTGAAGAGATGTAAGGCTGGGGGAAAGGCCGTTGAGGGATCTGAAGTTGATTTTGGGGAAACGGAACCAATGTATGTCAGAAAGGATTGGGGTGATGGGTGAGTGGGATTCAGTGCAGGACAGGGGTACAGGCAGCTGAGTTTTGAATAATGTGAAGCTTATTAAGGGTGGAAGTTGAGAAGCCCACAAGAAGAACCTTGGAGAAATTGAGTCTAGAGGTGACAAATCATGGGTAACGGTTTCCACGGCAGTGAGGGTGAGGCATGGGTGGAGGTGGACGTTTATTGTGGACCTAGAAATAAGCAGTTTTTATAAAGTTGAGTCACAAATATTGCCACAAAGGTCTGTTTTAAAAGCAGTCTTATAGGTTTATGGAAGGCACAGTTCAAGTAGTCAAGTGTGCACCCTGCTCCTGGAACAACCCCCCAAACATAACCACGAGGGCAACTGGGAAAAATTCATGTTGTTTTAAATTTTATGAGATGTTAGCAGTGGCTCGGTGGGAGCACTCTCACCTCTGTGTCAGAAGGTTGTGGGTTTAAGTCCCACTCCTGAGACAACCACAAAATCTAGGCTGACACTTCAGTGCAGTACTGAGGGAGTTCTGCACTGTTGGAGGTGCCATCTTTTGGATGAGATGTTTAATTGTTAAACAGTCTGCTGTCTCAGGTGGATGTAAAAGATCCCATGTCACTATTTCAAAGAAGAACAGGGGAGTTCTCCCCAGTGTCCTGGCCAATATTTCTTCCTCAACCAACATCATTAAAACAGATTATCTGGTCATTGTCACATTTCTGTTTGTGGGACCTTGCTGTAAATTGGCTGCTGCGTTTCTTACATTACAGCAGTGACTACACTTCTAAAGTACTTCATTGGCTGTAAAGTGCCTAGGGCAGTAATGAGGTCGTGAAAGGTGCTATATAAATGCAAGTCTTTCTTTCTTTCTTTCTTAATCAGTGCACAAATCAGTTGATTATTGAGGTCTTCACCCATAAGGATCCTTGTACCTAGTTCCACTACAGTACTGAGAGTGCAAATCTGGAAATAGTGAAGTTTTCACTCCGCTATGCAGCCATGGCCGTGGACTAAATGGTCTTACCCCTGTCTTATCCTGGTCTTCTCACCTAAATGATTTCCAAGAGGCTGATTGTCCAGTCCATGCAGGCTATGTGGTGCCTGAGGACACTTCTACTCTGGCACATTGCCTTGGAGTAATGGGAGGTGGAGATTTGTGCCAACAATTCGTCATTTGATAAATTTCCAGTCTTTGACATGCCATTTCATGGGAAAAGGGGCTTAGAGAACAGTCATTAGTTTGTACTTTAACGGGAAGGAGTGCAACTCAGAGCCTGGTTTGAGGGGGACGGCGGAGAGGCTGCATGGTTGAGCACTCCAGTGTGCTGCACTCCAGTCATGAATGGTGGGAGATGGGTTTGTGTCCATGTCCCACACAGCAGGTTCCCAATCTAAGCTCCAATTCCACGGAGGAAAGGAAAAAAAATCAGCAGGCAAATTAAGTTAGCAATGGGAGAGGTCTAGGCGTCTCATGTTCACCTGGTGTCTTGGCTATAGATGGTGTAAGGTATGAAGTAATCATGTTTTATAATGGCAAGAGCATTATGTCATGTAATGCATTATATATCACATGAGAGAATATGTAAAAGTAATCTTGAAAATGCCAGTGTAATAGTCAGCAGTACAATTTGCTAAAAAGCTTGTGAAGAACACTGGTAATGTAACAGGCCGAAATGACCGTTACTGTAGAGCTCAAATGATCTATTGAAACATATGATTTACAATCCCATACAACATCAACAATAACTTGCATTTATATAGTGCCTTTAACGTAGTAAAACACCCCAAGGTGCTTCACAGGAGCATTATCAAACAAAATTTGACACCAAGCCACATAGGGCGATATTAGCTCAGGTGATCAAAATCTTGGTCAAAAAGGTAGGTTTTAAGGAGCATCTTAAAGGAGGAGAGTGAGGTAGAGAGGTTTACGGAGGGAATTCAAGAGCTTAGGGCCTGGGCAGCTGAAGGCACGGCCGACAATGGTGGAGTGATGAAAATCGGGGACGCGCAAGAGGCCAGAATTGGAGGAGCGCAGAGATCTCGGAGGATTGTTGGGCTGGAGGAGGTTACAGAGATAGGAAGGGACGAGGCCATGGAGGGATTTGAGAATAAGGATGATGCCAGACCAGGAACCAGTGTAGGTCAGCGAGCAGAGGGGTGATGGATGAACGGGGGACTTGGTGCATACATGCCCTTGATGGGACTTGTGAGCAGTGTATTCTATGATGTGAGCACCTAATGTGGCCAGATACACAAAAGCAGTGACATTAATGACAAAAGGTGATGTGCCCATATACCACTGTGGACCAAGAAGGAGATGCAACAGGAAAAGAAATAGTCTTAGATTTTTTTTTGAATGGCTGAAGGCAGGATTAAATAATTCTGGATCTAAAAAAATGTGTGGAGAAATGATATTTAGTCTAATTTAATGAGGTGTCCTATAAAAAAATCATTCTGGTTTAAAAAGTGAAATAATGAGCTGGACTACCAATCTAAATTTTTTAAAAAGGTATTATAAGAAGAAGCCCACATATATCTGTACTTCTACCGGGTGAAACAGCAACAACCTCCTCCATATTTATAAGTTTGTGTTATCACGATGACTTGGAAAGAACAAATGTATAAAAATCAGGCCAAACTTGACTGTAAATTAGGTGAGGAAAAGGAGAGAGGTGTTCCATCAGATCCTATGTTGCATTGACATGATCGCAGTGCCCAATGGTGTAATGTGGCTAGATATAGTTAAAATCACTTGGACCATTGCCACGGCTCCCGGTGCTGCCCATAATATCTCGAGCATCATCGTTGTCATAGCAGCATTGTAATTATATTGCTGCAGCTGATGTCAGACTGCGATGCTGAAAAGCCTCCAGGTTTCCAGTATTACATGAATGTGTGAGTCCAGTCTGGGCTGCAGTCCAGTCAGAGTTTAATATAGTCTGTTACTTTCAAGTAGTGAGTGGCCTGATGCTCCTTTCCTACAAACAGAACCTGCCAGAGTTTAATTAATAATGGCTTGACACAGTCCTTCTACTCTCATGGGTCATCATTAGGAACGCGAGTCCAAGCATGCATTACACACAAGTATGTGCGTTCTATATAAAGAAAGGAAGAACTTGCAATTCTATAGTGCCTTTCAAGACTCCGGGGCGTCCCAAAGCGCTTTACAGCCAATGAAGTACTTTTGAAGTGTAGTCACTGCTGTAATGTAGGGAAATATGGCTATGTTTGATGATCACAGAGCCCACATTTCCACACACTTACTGTTCAATTTTGGGGAATAATTGGGCAGCTGGGAGCAGGAAATGGGACCGAAGTCGTAACCTATTGAAAACTGACCTTTTTGGGCTCCGACACATTTTCTGGTGAGCGTGATCAGCGATGCTAACAGCTGGGAGCTTCATTTAACTATGTATTGGGGGATGGCGCAGGTGCTGGCCCTGGATGCCATTTTCTGCCACAGTGGCACACAGGATGTCCGACGTAAATAAAGCCCAAGTGAAATGGGCAGCCAAGATTGCTAGGTATTGGTAAGTATCCAGGAAAGGAGAAAATTATATGAAGCATTTAGCCATTTCTTAACTTTTTAAATTCACCCCCCCCTCCCCATTGGGCTCTCGTGAGCCTTTGTGTCAGTCGTCCCAAATTATGTGTTTTTTGCCCCCAGCGTGATTGCTGGCACCAATGGTTTTCCCATTGGGAATCCTTCTATCTGATGTGTTCGGAAGAGGAGGAGGGTTTAACGGAGAACATCAGATCAAGATGCACAAAAGGTGCTCCGTGCGCAGAGCACACCTCCCTCTGTAGACAGAGGTGAATATACCTCACTTAGGTAAATGATTAGTGCATTGCAGAGGCTTCCCTTCCCGCAGGACGCTGGGACAGCAGACCCGATACCACCAATAAGGTATGTGAATGTCTGATTAACAGCAATTTTGGATGCTTCCTCAGATGTATGGCTTGCTCTCACTGCCACTGTAGGAAAGAAGCATGCCAGGGTAAAAAAACCCAGTGTACCCTGATTTTCTACACCCGCCAAGATGCCATCAACCATTTCTGCAGGCCAATGAACACCTACTTGGTACTGACCATGGAGGAAGTATCTTCTCAGAACCTGGGTTATCAGAGAGGCAAATGCAGAGCTGTGCTGTCTGCTGCAAGGACACCTTCAAATATCATGGAGCTGGGACGTCCATTGACAGTAACCGTCAGTTGTGGACTGATATTTGGTTTCGCCTCCTTGCAGTAATGCTGGGGGACGGTGCCATGAAGAGACCACTAAGCTGGTAATCTCCATTTCAGCAGCCATCAAATGGGATGGGCTGCTCTGTCACTTCTCTGTGGACTCATGCCTGCACCTTGGGGTTCCCTTTCCTTTCATTTTTTACTCCCTCCCTCTTCATATTGCCTTTTGTTTATCACTCTTTTTTGCACTCGATACTCGTAACTGGCTCCTTGTCTCTGTCTCAAGATCACAAGATACTTACAGATGAGGAAATCCATTCTGCTGATCGAATTACATCCATCAAGAACAAACCTACACTCACCCCACTCCCCACACCGTTGCTGCATTTAGTTGTTTCCTAAATGATTCCAGGGTTTTCGCGTCCACCACACTATCCGGAAGATCATACCGATGTGTTGATCACTCTGTGGGTGCAGAAGAACATCCTGGTATCAGTTCTAAAGTTACCTTTTACTAGTTTGAACCTGTGTCTCCTTGTCCTACTCCCACATTTTAAAGTATTATTCTAGATTAACCTTTACCATGACTTTTACCAACTTATACACCTCTATAAGATCACCTCTCAGATGCCTCCCTTCCAGGTTGAAAAGCTCAACTGTCTCCAGTTTTGCCTCATAACCCCCACCCCCGGCACTGGGGATTAATCTCATGGCTCGTCTCGGCACTGCCTCTAGTGCTTGAACGTTTCTCTCGTTTCTCGGCAACCAGAGCTAGACACCGTACCGAAGGAGCGATCTGACCAGAGCACTGTGCAGTTTCACCACAACTTCCTCTACTCTTTTGCTACGTAGTTTGACAATTAATTGGCTTTGTTGATTGTCACTCTGCCTTGGTTGGTCTCCTCTCCTCTGCTGGTTACTGTCCGTGTGCCCTTTTGGACTTTCTCCGTCTCTCTCTTTCTCTCTATATTGTTAGTACTCTGCATCGCACTTTTATTCCTTTTCATCTTTGTGTTCATGTCTGTCTCCGGGATTGATGATATTTTATATAATTCTCATTCTCTCATTCTCATTTCTCACACTCGCTCACTCTCCTCCCCCTCTTCATTTCTCTCATTCCTCTCATCTCTCATCACTTTTCACTTTTCTCCTCCCCTTTTTACCTCTTTTCCTGATTATCTGCTCCACACATTGTTTTCTTATTTCTTGCAGCATTTTGGCGCGGACTCGATGGGCCAAATGGCCTCGTTCCGTGCTGTAACCTTTCTATGAATCTATGATTTGTAGTGCTGTGTGTGTGTGTGTGGGAAGACTGCAGGGGTGGGGAGTAGGACGGGTGTCTGAAGGAGCCGACAGAATGGGAGGAAGTGAGCTGAGGCTCCTAATGCAGAGAGAGGGAGGGAACCAACTTGATCCTCTGGTATAATAGAGAGAGAAGAGGGGATGGGCTGTGGCTTTAGGGACAATCTCTTAAGAAGTCTGACTGGGAAAGGGGACAAAGCACAAGTATAGCAGGTGTTCAGACCTTTTGTATTTGGCATGTCTGTAGTTTGGGCCATTGGAGACGCCATCTGGGCATTGATTCCTCCTGTTTACATTTCTGAAACTGGCTCCTTCATCCTAATGTGGGTGTAAGTGTGGACCTACAAAAAATGTGGGTCTATGAGTTTGCTGTGGGGTTGAGGGAGCGGGTTTTAGCAAGCTATGTGCAAGGAGCTGGCTCAGACATGTTGCTTTTCCACGGCCCAGACTATGCAAGTGCCAGATATAAAGACATCTTTAACCTAATGGAGACAAAATACTAACGACACCACTTGCTAGTCCGATTGGGACTTGGAACAAAACACTCGGTCCGGCACCTCCAGTTCATTTTGACATGGAGCTAGTTACAGTCGTGAACATTTGAAGCCAGAAAGACATAGCGTTCATGCACCTTGACTTAAATTGAAGTGAGGTGAAGCTTTGTTTATCAGTTTGAAGTCTGGAAATGCCACACCATGAGAAGCTGCTACCAGGTGTGTATATAACAAATGGGTTTCCTTCCTAGAACAGAGTTAGTGTCAGTAACCTGTTCCTATGTACAGTACTCCTGTAAAGGTGTGTTATGACCCTTTAAATGGGAGATTGCTCTGGATCCTGCTAAGTCTTCTTTGGACTCTTCTCCCCATATTCCAGCTGATACTTGGCTCAAATCCAGAAAAGAGGCAACAAAGTCATAGCAAGAAACACGTTATGTTCCTGATAAACCAGATATTTTAAGCATTGTATTTTATTCTTATTTTGTATTTGATTATGCTACTCTTTAATAGTTAGACCAATATTTCCATACAGAATTTATTCTTGTAGGAGTGTGATTTTTATCTCTGAAAAGTCAGTTTGCAAAGCAATTAAATTGTCTTCTGATTTGAATTTTGTCTGATCATGCTCCTGTGAAGTGACTTGGGACGTTTTTACTACTTTAAAGGCATTATAAAAATGCAAGTTGTTATTGTTGTTGTCTGCTGTAGTGAAGTTACGTAATTGATTGGAGGGACACCCAATACAATGACTGTATCTGGTGCAGAGCCTTTACAATGACTGTATCTGGTACAGTGCCTTTACAATGACTGTATCTGGTACAGTGCCTTTACAATGACTGTATCTGGTGCAGTGCCTTTACAATGACTGTATCTGGTGCAGAGCCTTTACAATGACTGTATCTGGTGCAGAGCCTTTACAATGACTGTATCTGGTACAGAGCCTTTACAATGACTGTATCTGGTGCAGAGCCTTTACAATGACTGTATCTGGTGCAGTGCCTTTACAATGACTGTATCTAGTGCAGTGCCTTTACAATGTCTGTATCTGGTGCAGTGCCTTTACAATGACTGTATCTGGTACAGAGCCTTTACATTGACTGTATCTGGTGCAGTGCCTTTACAATGACTGTATCTGGTGCAGTGCTTTTACAATGACTGTATCTGGTGCAGAGCCTTTACAATGACTGTATCTGGTGCAGTGCTTTTACAATGACTGTATCTGGTGCAGAGCCTTTACAATATCTGTATCTGGCGCAGAGCCTTTACAATGACTGTATCTGGTGCAGAGCCTTTACAATGACTGTATCTGGTGCAGTGCTTTTACAATGACTGTATCTGGTGCAGAGCCTTTACAATGACTGTATCTGGTGCAGTGCTTTTACAATGACTGTATCTGGTGCAGAGCCTTTACAATGTCTGTATCTGGTGCAGTGCCTTCACAATGACTGTATCTGGTGCAGAGCCTTTACAATGACTGTATCTGGTGCAGAGCCTTTAAAATGACTGTATCTGGTGCAGAGCCTTTGCAATGACTGTATCTGGTGCAGTGCTTTTACAATGACTATTGTAAACAATTTTACAACACCAAGTTATAGTCCAGCAATTTTATTTTAAATTCACAAGCTTTCGGAGGCTACCTCCTTCGTCAGGTGAACGATGTGAAAATGAAATCCTCGAGATGAAATCGCATTTATAATTCACAGAACAATGCTTGGTGAGTACAGACAGTTTTTTCAACTGCCCGTTGCCAAGGCAATCAGTGTGCAGACAGACAGGTGTTACCTGCCAGGTCTCACAGAATATACAAATCACCAAAAAAAAACAACAAACAAAAAAAAACAGAGATAGAGAGGTAGAAACATAGAAAAGACAGCAACTGACCCGTTATATTAAAAACAGATAACATTTGTTCGCTGGTGGGGTAACGTGTAGCGTGACATGAACCCAAGATCCCGGTTGAGGCCGTCCTCATGGGTGCGGAACTTGGCTATCAATTTCTGCTCGACGATTTTGCGTTGTCGTGTGTCTCGAAGGCCGCCTTGGAGTACGCTTACCCGAAGGTCGGTGGATGAATGTCCATGACTGCTGAAGTGTTCCCCGACTGGGAGGGAACCCTCCTGTTTGGCGATTGTTGCGCGGTGTCCGTTCATCTGTTGTCGCAGCGTCTGCATGGTCTCGCCAATGTACCATGCTCTGGGGCATCCTTTCCTGCAACGTATGAGGTAGACAACGTTGGCCGAGTCACAGGAGTATGAACCATGCACCTGGTGGGTGGTGTCCTCTCGTGTGATGGTGGTATCTGTGTCGATGATCTGGCATGTCTTGCAGAGGTTACCGTGGCAGGGTTGTGTGGTGTCGTGGGCGCTGTTCTCTTGAAAGCTAGGTAATTTGCTGCGAACGATGGTCTGTTTGAGGTTGGGTGGCTGTTTAAAGGCGAGTAGTGGAGGTGTGGGGATGGCCATAGCGAGGTGTTTGTCCTCATTGATGACATGTTGAAGGCTGCGGAGAACAAGGCGTAGTTTCTCCGCTCCGGGGAAGTACTGGACGACAAAGGGTACTCTGTTGGTTGCGTCCCGTGTTAGTCTCCTGAGGAGGTCTATGCGATTTTTTGCTGTGGCCCGTCGGAACTGTCGATCGATGAGTCGAGCGTCATATCCCGTTCTTACTAGGGCGTCTTTCAGCGTCTGTAGGTGTCCATCGCGTTCCTCCTCGTCTGAGCAGACCCTGTGTATTCGCAGGGCCTGTCCATAGGGGATGGCCTCTTTGACGTGGTTAGGGTGGAAGCTGGAAAAGTGGAGCATCGTGAGGTTGTCCGTGGGCTTGCGGTAGAGTGAGGTGCTGAGGTGACAATGACTGTATCTGGTGCAGTGCCTTTACAATGACTGTATCTGGTGCAGTGCCTTCACAATGACTGTATCTGGTGCAGAGCCTTTACAATGACTGTATCTGGTGCAGAGCCTTTACAATGACTGTATCTGGTGCAGAGCCTTTACAATGACTGTATCTGGTGCAGTGCTTTTACAATGACTGTATCTGGTGCAGAGCCTTTACAATGACTGTATCTGGTGCAGTGCTTTTACAATGTCTGTATCTGGTGCAGAGCCTTTACAATGTCTGTATCTGGTGCAGAGCCTTTACAATGACTGTATCTGGTGCAGAGCCTTTACAATGACGATCTGGTGCTGAGCCGTTAGCCAGTCTGTCCTGACCTGATGAAGTGTATTGTGATCTTTAGGCTGACCCCCTCGCTCTTCCCTCAGCACTGCAGCCTGAGATTGAAAATTGATGATTTAAGGGTGTGCAGCTGGTGAAGCCAGGCATGGATAATGGGCAGTCCCGGTTTTCCAAAACTGGGACTGCCATGATGAGTGTACTCGGCTGTGAATGATGATGCAGGGGAAAGCTGAGCCTGCTACTAAGGTAAATAGAGCCTTGGCAGCATTGAGTGGGGCAGCGTTGTTTAATGCACCGATCTCGCATCGGCCTCTTGATGTAACAAGTCATTAGTGTAAGCAAAGCTATTGTGTAAACATTAGCGTGGTTTCATGTGTGCCACAGAGCATGGATAAACAAACACTGCCACTGTGGACAACGAAGACTCGAATGGGTGAAAGGAATATTGAAGGAATTTACAAAAGAAAGATGGAAGAGAAAATGAAAGCAATGGAGGATAAGACACGAAAGGAACAAAGGAGATAAAACAGATTATTCCAAAACCAAGTGAAAAGAAGTAAATTAAATCCGGAGTGTTTTGTTCAAAGCTGGTGTATAAAAAAGGCATGGTTGAAACACGTTATTGGTGTAATTGCAAGTGAAACTCAAGAATATAACTGACAGACAGGAATGGCAGAAAACAAAATGGTGTAATAAATCGTCCCCTGTCTCATCAAGTTACAGCTTGCCTGAGAACTGACTCAACTGATCATGTTGAGACAAATAAAAGTCTTGCTGGCGGGCAGCCCTGGTACTTGAACGCATGTTAATGAGAATCAGGAGTCAACTACTCAAACCAATTCAGCTACCAGTCTATTTATGTATGTATGTATCCATCTATCTATCTCTCCATCTATCTTCATTTACTTCATATGCTCCTTAATGAGATGGGTTCACCAGAGTTTCATGCAAGACCATTTCATTATTTTTGCCACCTTCTCAGCGTAAACACCATTGGATCTCCTGTGGTGTCATTTTCTAATGACAGTGATATTGTACCATGTAACACACAGTATATTATTTTGTCTCTAAGGTGGGCACTGTGTAACTTGCCTGACCTTTTTTAGGTCACAAAGTCTAATTCCTCAAATAGGCATATCCTGATATCAATTAATGGCTGCTGGTGAGGGAAGTGTGTAGATTGGCACATGCTTGTAAATTTCTGGCTGCAAGTCAGGAGGCATCAACAGGAATTGACTAGATTTTCTATAAGTGTACTACAGAAATTTGCATGTGTGACAGTGTGATGCCTGAAGTGTGACGGACGGATTTCAAAACTTTTATGTGTACTGCAGCAAAAACAAGTTGCATTTATATAGCGCCTTCAACATAGTAAAACGTCCCGAGGCGCTTCACAGGAGCGATTGACAAACCAAATGTTGAGTCGAAGGTTAAGCTGGTGCAAGAGAGGTGCTGGGATATGAGAGTGGGGGAGGGATGCACATCTGCACTGAGAGGATTTAGAAAGACATTTGGAAGAGTTCTGCTTAGGGACGGTGAAGTAAGTCATTTTCGATTAGTTCCTGGAAAATAAATAAATAGCTTATTCATTACCTTCTTCAGGTAGCAAAATAAATATGTGCTCCCACAGTTAAATAAATAAACTGGGCACGTAGCATGGGGGAGCAGCTCTTCACTGTTCATCTGTTCATGGCGTGGGTTCTTATAGAAATATTTAAAACTTAAGAAAAGAGTAAAATAATTTGCATCACCCCATCTTTACCAAATAGTTCTGAAACAGTGAAGAAAGAACTTACAATGCCTTTCATATAATGAACATATAATGCCTTTCATCTTCTCAGGATGTCCCAAAATGCAAAAGGAACAGGAGTCGGCCATTCAGCCCCTCGAAACTGTTCCGCTGATCTGTACCTCAACTCTATTTACCCGCCTTTGACCCATATCCCGTGATAACCCTCACCTAATAAAAATCTGTCGATCTCAGTTTTGAAAATTTCAATTGTCCCCCAGCATCCACAGCCTTTTGGGGGAGAGAATTCCTCATTTCCACTAACTTTTGGGTGAAAAAGCACTTCCTGATTTCAACCCTGAATGGTCGAGTGTTAATTTTAAGATTGTGCACCCCCCCAATGTTCTGGAATCTCTTATCATAGGAAATAGTTTCTCTGTATCCACTCTATCGATACATAGCCGAAGAAATACAGTCAATGTTTTTTTTGTGACGGGAAAAACGTGGAATTCGTCCAAATGTTGCGACATTAATTGCAGTCCACTGCCATGTTCATTGCCGCTGTCTCCATTGGCAATATCATAATAACCTTTCACCCTCTCAATGGAAAGACCAAGCTAATTTAAGCTGTGCAATGCTAAACTGAAGCCAGTCTTACATCTGTCGAGCAACCAAGTGAGTGAAATTCTTCTTTTCATGGAAGAAATGGAAGAATACCTACTTTACTTCATAATTAGCAACCTGTTAAAGAAATCACTTTCTTTTAAATAGCAAATGGTGTGTTGCCACGTGCAGTTAATTGTGGTGAGAAACAGAAAATCTCCTGCTCTTCGTAAAGAGGAAATTCATGCCTGTTTTTGCAAATGTTGGTAGATAGCAGGAGAAATTGCCCCTAAACAAAGAACATCACCTGATCCAAACTCTGGATAACACTTGGCCACATGAGGATCAGGATGAATCCATACCTTTTACTATGTATGTAAGGAATCTTACAACACCAGGTTATAGTCCAACAATTTTATTTTAAAATCACAAGCTTTCGGAGATTATCTCCTTCGTCAGGTGAGTGAGTGAGTGAAAGGTTCTCAAATCGCATATCTTACATTAGGCTGGGACACCATCACACCAATCAAAGGTGTCGTTGGTGTTCAGACAGGTTAGCCACGGAAAACAGTAGGTCCCAGTATGCTGAATACACATTGTGTCAAATTACACAGACAGAGAGAAAGAGACCCGAAAGGCAGAGAGAGAGAGAATATTAAAAACAGATAACTTTTTTTTCCCTGCTGGTGGGGTTACGTGTAGCTTGACATGAACCCAAGATCCCGGTTGAGGCCGTCCTCATGGGTGCGGAACTTGGCTATCAATTTCTGCTCGACGATTTTGCGTTGTCGTGTGTCTCGAAGGCCGCCTTGGAGAACGCTTACCCGAACCCAAACGCTAACCTGTCTGAACACCAACGACACCTTTGATTGGTCCCAGCCTAATATAAGATATGCGATTTGAGAACCTTTCACTCACTCACCTGACGAAGGAGATAATCTCCGAAAGCTTGTGATTTTCAAATAAAACTGTTGGACTATAACCTGGTGTTGTAAGATTCCTTACATTTGTCCACCCCAGTCCATCACCGGCATCGCCACATCATTTTACTACGTACACAATGGATAAATGAATCTTATGTCCCCTTTACAGTCACCAAACTGTGTTAAGCTGAAGTGTTTCTGTAATGTATTGGTGCTGTTGGACCTGCCCCCCTTGCGGTTGTGGATTCTTAATGTCCTCGGAAAAAAGAATCGCCTGTGCTTTTAGAAAAAAACTCGGAGCAGAGAAATGACAGCATGCACTGCCTCTGGGTTCTATTTACATTTGGAGCTGGAGGCCAAACACCATGGGCTCAATTTTGAAATGGTGGCAGGTTGGCAGAGGGGGGGTGAAGATGCACGTGGCAAACCCGAATTTAAAAAAACATACCTTTTCCGACGCGATCGCAATGTAATTTTGATGATGATTAAAGTTGTTTCCGGGTTTCGCACCCGGCAGCCAGTCTGATTGACCAGGCTGGCTGCCGACAGGAGCTGCATTGCCGAGGGGGAGGGGGGGAGAGAAAGAGAGAGGGAGACGTCATCCGGTGCTGGTACAGAGAGTGGAGAGCACTGAAGATTGGGGTCGGGGTGGGGGGGGGCAGGGGACAATCAGGGGGGGAGAGGGGAAGATTGGGAGAGAGAGGGGTAGATCGGGAGGGAAGAGGGGAAGATCGGAGGGGGAGAAGGGGAGATTGTGGGGAGAGGGGAGGATCGGGGGAGAGAGGAGAAGTTCGGAGGGGAAGAGGGGAAGATCGGAGGGGGAGAGGGGAAGATTGGGGTGGAAGAGGGGGAGATCGGGGAGAGAGGGGAAGATCAGGGGGGAAGAGGGAAAGATCGGAGGGGGAAAGGGGAAAATCGAGGGGGGAAGAGGAGAAGATCGGAGGGGGAGATCGGGGGGGAGAGGGGAAGATCAGGGGGGAGGGGGAAGATCGGAGGGGGAGGGGGAGATTGGGGGGGGAGAAGGGAAGATCGGAAAGGAAGACATTGGGGGCTGAGAGGGACATTGGAGAGGGAGACATCGGGGGGAGAAGGGGACATCAGAGTGGGGGACATCGGGGGGGAGAGGGGGACATCAGAGAGGGGGACATCGGGGGGAGAGGGGGACATCAGAGAGGGGGACATCGGGGGGAGAGGGGAACATCAGAGAGGGGGACATCAGAGAGGGGGACATCAGAGAGGGGGACATCGGGGGGAGAGGGGGACATCGGAGAGGGGGACATCAGAGAGGGGGATATCGGGGGGAGAGGGGGACATCAGAGAGGGGGACATCAGAGAGGGGGACATCAGAGAGGGGGATATCAGAGAGGGGGACATCAGAGAGGGGGGCATCGGACATCGGAGCAGGGTGGAAAGGTAGGCTTATTTTGTTTGTTAACTTTGTGCAATGGTTTTTTATTTAATTTATTTAATTTATTTTTGCGTGATCCGGCCCTTCATGCCTGGTTTTACCTGGGCGGCTTTCCCACGGCCTGGAAGTCATGGGAAAGCCGCCCAGGTAAGTTTAAAATCGTTTTTACTATCTACTGTGTCAGAAATAAAGTACCTTAAGTACCTCAATGAGATACATTTGGTTCTTTAACTATCATCCCGTCGGCTTTAATTGCTGACGGCACTTCCGCATACAGGAGGTGCGCGTGCACACAGACGCGTCTGTGGGGAACTCGGAAGTCGGCGGGTTGGAGCCGGCTTGCTCACCCGCTCGGGATTTTTCCGATTTTCGCAGCCCCCAGCGCACCTGCAATTTCCTTTGAAAATCGGGGCCTTGGTGTCGAGGTGATTCCGCACTCCTTCGACTTCCTCGTTTACATTATCCTGCTGCCATTGGCGGTATCCCTGAATGTAAAGGTTGATTTAAGGAGTTGATAGGGCAGATAAAGAGAAACTAATTCTTCTGGTGGGAGAGTCCAGAACAAGGGGGCATAACCTTAAAATTAGAACCTAGGCCGTTCAGGGGTGCTGTCAGGAAGCACTTCTTCACACAAAAGGTAGTGGAAATCTGGAACTCTCTCCCCAAAAGGCTGTTGAGGCTGGGGGTCAATTGAAAACTTCAAAACTGAGATTGATAGGTTTTTGTTACCTTGTGTGTGGCTATGTGAAATGCGCCAGACTTGTTCATTAATATAACTTGGTGTATTGTGATGTGGTTGATTTTACTAAGATGCGCTCTGGTGGGATGCGTCACCGACCGGGAGCACGTGAGGAAACCATGGAAACGCTCCCTGCGATTTCCCACCATGCACTTCCAGCGGGCGAGGATCCCCACCAGAATGATACCAGGGCTAAAAGGGTCAAACTATGGGAACAGGTTACACAGACTAGGCTTGTATTGTCTTGAGTATAGAAGATTAAAAATTGATGTGTTTAAGATGATTAAAGGATTTGATAGGTAAGGTAGAGAGAATCTATTTCCTCTGGTGCGGGAGTCCAGAACAAGGGGGCATAACCTTAAAATTAGAGCTAGGCCGTTCAGGGGTGATGTCAGGAAGCACTTCTTCACACACAGGGTAGTGGAAATCTGGATCTCTGTCCCCCAAAAAGCTGTTGAGGCTGAGGGTCAATTGAAAATTTCAAAACTGAGATTGATAGACTTTTGTTAGGCAAGGGTATTAAGGGTTACGGAACCAAAGTGGGTAACTGGAGTTAAGATACAGATCAGCCATGATCTAATTGAATAGCAGAACAGGCTTGAGGGGCTGAATGGCCTCCTCCGGTTCCTATGTTCTTAAACTGTTCCCGACAATCATTGTGAGGTAACTTGTATCCTTTCCTGTAGGCTACATGTTTGTTATCTCTGGGTTAGCTCCACGGGAGACATGCTGCCAGCTTCAGCCATGAGCCCCTGAGGATGCTGTGTATCTCATATCATACTGCTCACATGTAAACAGGATCCAATCTAAACTGAGAAAAGAGACATGCTTCTGTCTTTTAGTATTGCTGGCCCCACTCAGCACATACTGCATCATTGTAAGGAAAGGGTTAATCAGACTGTTGTGACGTCTGCGAATGTTATACTGCTGTTGTTTATATTGTAGTAATAGTAACCATTAACCTTTGCCTGTTAAGCAGGGAAGTTTAAGTCAATTTAAAATACCACTGGGCTATTGATCCAGGGCTGACCTTAAAGCAATGGTCACTTTAGCCACTTCAGTAAACCCAATTAAAAGACAAGCCGGTGCATACTGATTCATATATTTCAGGGAGCATTAAACAGTTGATAACAAGTGCAGGAAAAACAGTTAGTCCTGCAAAGGAAAACATCTGGGTTGACTGATACAAAATGATACTGAATCAAACACAATTAAATATTTGGATTCGTAAAGGCATGTGCTCAGAACTGTAACACGTTTAAATCCCCAACCAACCGTCGTTAGATCTGGTTGTAAGTATGACCTGTTAAGTGTATGTTTAAATAGGATTACATGTACTGTATGCTAAATAAATCTGTGATACCCGATATTCAATATATAAGAACCTTTGAGGAGTAAATTATAAAGAAGAACCCAGAGGTCCAGAAGAGAGCTACAGGAATGATTCCCAGCTTAAAGAACCTCAGCTACTCAGATAGGCTGAAGGACCTTGGTCTATTTACTTTAGAGCAGCATAGACTTAGAGGTGACCTGGTAGAGGTCTATAAAATAATGAAAGGGCTGATAGCGCCCCTATTGATGGATTATTCCAGTTCAACAGATTGGGGAGGACCAGGGGACACTAGTTTAAACTATGCAAGAATAGGACTAGACTAGATGTTAGGTGGTCCTTCAGAGAGTAGTGAGCCTCTAGAATACATTGCCAACTGGTGTGGTGGGTGCTGACTCTCTGCCTCCATGAGGGAGCTGGACCAGTTCCTGACTGGAGCAGAAATGGCATCATGTAGAAGATAAGTATCGTAACAGGTACCACTTGGTCCATGTGATCTCCTGGACTGGTTTCGATAGCCTGAGGGGGTCGGAGAGGAATTTTCCAGAGTATTTTTTCCCTCATTGGCCCTGAAATTTTTCTCTGGTTTTCTGCCTCTCCCAGGAGATTACATGGCTGGGGGTGGGGGAGAGGTCGGGGGGGGGGAGGCGGGGCTTTGGGAAGAAGTGTTTAGCCATGACGGACTGGCCATCATGGTGTGGGACAGGCTTGGTGGACCAACTGGTCTTTTCCTGCCTGTCAATGCCCATCTCGAAAATCATTTTAGAACGTCATACACTGCCTGAAAGGGTGGGAGCAGATTCATTGGTAACTTTCAAAAGGGAATTAGATAAATACTTGAAAGGAAAAAATTTACAGGTCTACGGGGAAAGAGCAGGGGAATGGGACTAATTGGATAGCTCTTTCAGAGAGCCGACACAGGTGCGATGGGCCGAATTACCTCCTCCTGTGCTGCACTTACTATAATACTATGATTGCATGACCTAGGTTTTGGAGCTCGGGGATCAGCTGATCACCCTGTGTATTCCGCTGGTCCCATCCAGCCGTTCCCACTTGCTTCTGGACTGGGAAACCATGGCGACAGTGTATTTGCAGACTTGGTTAAATGTTGCCATGGGCCGACCCCACATAGTTTGTATTAGTGCGGTAAATGCCAGCTAATAAGTCACGCAGAGGAGGACTGTTTCTGTACAGTTTATGTGCGGGGAGAATGTTGTGGCTGGTACTTAAGAGTTTTATCCGATCTACTACATGCCTAGTTTCTAAAAGGGAGGTAACGTGTCAATGAGAGGTTTTCTGGGAGGCTCGTTTCGAGCCAGGAGCGGCTGCCTTCCAAAAATGTACCAGAAGACGTATAAGCTGCGTGACCTCTCGCAAAGCAGTCTTCATGCTAATGACAGTGGCCCAGATCTTCCTAGGGAACTTGCACCATTATAACGGCGCCTCTACGGTGTAGGGACCCTTGAATGGAGCAAAAGAACGAGGGAATTATGGAGTAGGTGACTTACGCCATTACTTACGCCATTCCATATTTTCCTGGGACTTTTGCGCTGCTCCGCCATTACCCTCACTGAATTCAGTGGGAAGTTAATTATCGTAGCCCCGCCCCACAATTAGCATCAACAGCGATCGTGATTTTCCTGCATTTAAGCCAGCTTCCATACCGCTGCCACTTAGACTTAAAAATAATGGTGCTGGAGACCTGGCATGGGTGTGATTTATGGACTTGTGTTTGAGGAAGCAGGTTGCCTTATTTCCTCAGTCTTTATGCAGCTTGACACAGGCCTCATGTCAACTCTTGTCTATTCATCCAAATTAGCAGATACTGAACATTATTGGAAAACAATCTAAGCGATCCGTATCTTTCTCTTAATCAGCGCAAAGCTGTCGACTCCTTTGTGAGATACACTCGTGTCTCCTGACTCCACGAGAAACCCTGATCACAAGACAGTCACTT
Organism: Heptranchias perlo; assembly: GCF_035084215.1. Lineage (NCBI taxonomy): Eukaryota > Metazoa > Chordata > Chondrichthyes > Hexanchiformes > Hexanchidae > Heptranchias > Heptranchias perlo. The sequence continues at coordinate 77,624,476 of NC_090332.1, forward strand.
CTATACCAGCGGCCACTTAAAACCCTGCCCTTAAAGAGACCATTTGTTACATGACCCAACACGCAGACGGAGATTGCTGAAAATAAAAGTCCACACAAGTAATTAATTGTTTTTAAAAAATCGAATAAATAATTTTTATCTTGGTGGTGTGCATCCAATTTCAAGAAAGCAACACTTAAAAACATATAATAACGAAATGAATATAGATACAAAATATCTTAGCAGCAAAATTTATCTCTTAAAGAAATCTTATCCACAGTACTAAATTTAACTGGTACATTTCTAATTACCGAAGATGTGAGGCTGGATCGGAATTAGCAGTAATTACCAATCTTCTAACTATATGTCTGGTGTCCTGGCCAACATTTGTTGCTCAACCAGTATCGCCAAAGATGGATTATTCATTCGTTGATTCATTGAACGCATTGCTGTTTGTGGGACTTTCCTGTTTGTAAGTTGGCTGCCGTGTTTCCTACATAATGGTGGTGATTTAACATCAAAGGTGGCTGATTGGCCGTGAAGTGATTTGTGGCGTCCTGAAGCTGTGAAAGGCACGATATAAATGGTCATTTTTTTTCCATTTTGCACCATTTAGGTGTTGGGTGAAGTGGAGTGGGATGATGCTCGTGTGGAGCATAAACGCCGGCATGGATCAGTTGGGCCGAATGACCTGTTTCTGTGCTGTACGATCGCGGGTAAATTGAAGACACTTACCTTGGCTTCCGGGTTTCCCGTTGGAAACCTGCGCAGCGGGCGGACTGCGCACCCGCATCACTAGGCTGTCGGCTGGAGGAGCCCTATTTAAAGGGACAGTCCTCCAATGCTGCTCCTGCAGCAAACAGCCAAAATTACAGCATGGAGCAGCTCAGGGGAAAGGCTGCTCCCAGGCTTAATGATGCCTCACTCCAGGTCTTACTGGATGGGGTGAGGAGGAGGAGGGAGATCTTCTACCCGGCGGACGGGAGGAAGTGGCCTGCCTCTGCCACCAAGAAGGCGTGGCTCGAGGTGGCAGAGGACGTCAGCAGCACCAGCAACATCTCCCGCACCTGGATACAGTGCAGGAAGCGCTTCAATGACCTAACTAGGTCAGTCAAAGTGAGCACACTTATTCTCCTACACTCCGTCTTTCACATCACCATCCCCACCCCACAACTCCTTCTGCACTGCCAACACTACTCTATCACATCACTCCTCACACCCACTCAAACCTCATCCTCAACTTACCTGCACTTATTCACCTCCCCAGTACTCATCCCACCACTACCACTCAACCCAATCCTCATACAATATCATGGCTCTGTCTCATACTCACCCTCTGATGCATCTCTTTCACGGTCAGCCTCACCCAACCTGCCACTACCTGTGCTGCAGCCACTGGGGATGCATCGTGTATGAGTAGTAGGAAGTGTAAGGCAAAGGTTTTGTGAGCACAAAGGGGATGCACAAGGGTGTTTGACAGTTTGTCATGTTTTTTATTTATATTTGATTTTGGTTCAACTCACATTAAATATTAAATTGTCACCACTACTGCCACGTCTTGGCCATTCTTGACTGGCTTGTGCAATAAGTCCCTTTCATGAGGTTCTCCATGAACACCCATTGGGTCACCCCACAGTGGGTGTACGTGTAGTTGCACGACTATTTTGTGCAGGTGCCTGTGGCACAGCACTGTGTTGTGGAGCTCCACGTGGCGGAGGTGGACGGCGTGTCTGGTGAGGCTGGGTGATGTTGCTCGTCCTCGGATGAAGTGATGAATGCAGCCATGACGCCCCCCCCACATCCTGACGGTGTGAGTTTGAGGGGGTCCACAAAGTAGATAAATGTGTTTGCACAGCAGAGTTTAGGGTATCAATTAATAATTTTGAGTGGAAGGACAAAGGTGTTTGCAGCCAAAACTTTGTCTGAAGTGACCGAGTTCCCTGCTGCAATAAATGAGGTAATCCCCCCAACTGTCAAAAAATCCTTTGCATCTCCCACTGGCTGCTGACTGAAACACGTCTGCTCCAACAGGAAGTTTTTCCCACAGCACGGGAAACACGCTGAGGATCCATGAAAATTGCACCCCTCCCAAAGTCTCCAGTCGATGAGGTCTGTCAAGTACCTCAACTGGGTAAGTAAGTATTTAAATTGTCATCCTGCCGGCTTTAATTGCCGGTGGGAGTCCCGCATGCGGGAGCTGCGTGCACCCGAACACATCACTGGGGAACCCGGAAGTGGATGGGTTGGAGCCGGGCTCTGGACCTGCTCCGGGATTCCCCCATTTTACGAGCCCCCAACGCACCCGCTCGGCCGTCCTAAAATCGACCCCTGTGTAATGACCCTTTTGGTCAGTGTTAAACCAACTTTCCCTCAATAAAGCCTGTATAGCAAGCAGCCATAAATAACTTCCCCTTAACACCTCTCCCATTGTCAATCACAGCTCTGCAATTCATCTCGAGATTAACTTTTCTCTGTAAAATTCCTCAAAAAAACCCTTCGCCTTTAATGGCTATTTTTTTTTAAAATGAGATCTGTTAAATTTCAGATTCATTAACTGAAGTGTCAAACACCCAAGTTTCTTAATCAATATCAGATGAGTTTGTGTCTTGATAACAGAACATGTACTAATGTTGGCAAGATTTTTTTTAAATGAGCTCTTCCCCTTTACAGCCGCTCTGTTTGCTATTCCTGTATTATTAAATTCCTAATTGTATAAGTGATTACATGTTTCTGAACAAACTAAATTATAATGAGTGGATCAAAATTCAAACGTATTGTTTTATCGCTCCCCACAAGGTTCTGTGCTTGGCGCCAACAGAAACATGCAAAGCCCTCACCATCTCTGACAAGCTTCTTAAAAAGATGTCTCCGGATTATACCTCTCATTTTCTGATATTTTCAACTCGTACATCGAACTAATCAAACACAGGACTTCATTGACATTTAACTGGGTAAAAGACGAGCTTGTGGATAAGCAGCTTGATGGTGCTGTAGAACTGGAAGAGCTGGGTAGCTTTGGATGGCCCAGTGAGCCACCAACCAAGTGATAGCGTCCACCTCAAATCATAGACCACCAACTACTTGATCCCAGCAGCTGCGTTATATCCACAGGACATGCCAGTATATTTTAAAATCAGCTGGATGAACTAATTATGTACTTTAATCTGATTTGGTATCGTGTTTTGGGGGGAGAAAAAAGACATTTCTTTTGAAGCTGTTGAGTTCAAAGATAAATTGCAATGTTAACGGTGGGATCTGTACATTGTCCACTGGCCGCGCTGCTTCTGATTTGTCACTACGCTCGCTGTAGTGCATTCTAATTAGAAAGGCAGGAAAATATGGAGTAAGTGATCGTCGTTCTAGATGGCAAAAATTTCCTGTCTGCGTCTCCGTTGCGGGAAAATCTGGGCCAATGTGTTTCTTTTTGTGCGTGACTCCATTTTTGTTTGGGGCTGTTTTCTGCCTATCTTTGTTCTCCCCATACCATGCATCATCTGGGACTGAGAGAGGGGCGCGGGCCAGCTCCCACACTCCCAACAATACCACTCTGCTCCGATGTGTGCTGGAGTAGTCGAGGGATGAATCTCCTTCTGATTGCTCCCCTCTATTCCTCCTCCATCTGATTTTGTAGTGGCTGGCCCATGCTTGGCGACATCCTATAGAGGTGTCGTTGAGATCGGGTACTTGGAGTACAATATTTCATGGACGTGAACCTCTGTCCCCCAGCTCTACTACACCACCTGGGTTAGTTTTAATCAATATTTAGGCATTTTACCGACAGACATCACTGTGCTCTCTTCTATTTACTAACCTTCACTGGATTGCAGTACCTGTTTAAACCCACAAATTAATCTCGCTGAAACACTGATCTGTAAACGGCATAACTGGAAACGAGGCACTTCCTAGTTTGGTCTCAGATATACCCGACCACATCCTCTCACTCGACAGTGTTCTAAGTTACACATCTTTCACACTGAATAATTATCATGTCTCCAGTCTACGGGCCTGTTGACACTTCTGACCCAGGCAGGAATGACTCCTGTGGGATTGCTGATGATTTTCAGTACGCCATGCACCCAGCTCTATGATAAATGAGTTTCTCCTCTCCTGAACCAAACCCTGTTCTTTCCAGAAAGGAATTTACAGTGAGATTGTGAGGGATCTCTCTCCTTCCCTTTTAACATTTAATGAAAATTTTAAAAAACGGCTGCACTTGCGAGCACAAAATAGTATTTCATTTTTTAAAATTGTTTTTATTAATATTTTGTAATGTACAATAAAACAATCAAAATATACAACAACAACAATTTGCATTTATATAGCGCCTTTAATGTCATAAAATGTCCCAAGGCGCTTCACAGGAGGGTTATCAAACAAAATTTGACACATAAGGAGATATTAGGACAGGTGACTTGGTCAAAGAGGTAGGTTTTAAGGAGCGTCTTAAAGATGGAAGGTGAGGTAGAGAGGCGGAGAGGTTTAGGGAGGGAATTCCAGAGTTTAAGGCCTAGGCAGCTGAAGGCACGGCCGCCAGTGGTGGAGCGATTAAAATCAGGGATGTGCAAGAGGCCAGAATTGGAGGAGCGCAGAGATCTCAGAGGATTGTAGGGCTGGAGGAGATTACAGAGATAGGGAGGGGCGAGGCCACGGAGGGATTTGAAAACAAGGATGAGAATTTTAAAATCGAAGCTTTGCTGGACCGGGAGCCAATGTAGGTCAGGGAGCACAGGGATGAACGGGACTTAGTGGGAGTTAGGATACGGGCAGCAGAGTTTTGGATGAACTCAAGTTTATGGAGGGTGCAAGGTGGGAGGCTGGGCAGGAGAGCACATACCTATTCTTTACTGCATTGAAACTCCAAGGTACTACCATCATTAAGTACTAGTTACCACCGCCCAGGCCTCCATTTAATGTCGCTGCTGGGTACCAACCCACATCATCCCTTCTGGGCTTCTAATAATTTTAAGTTTGTACTATTGACTTCCTTTCATTTTCAAACCTCTTGAGGGGAAGAGAAAAGCATTTTGGATTGGACACTTCATCTGCGATTTGCCTTTTAAGGACAATATTAACGTAGCATTAATAAATTCGTTCATTTTTATTCCGATCCCTGTTGAAATTGAAAGTGCTGACACAAATTTGTACACCAGAAACTCGTTAAGTGTCTTCGTGAAAATGCTTTCTGTTTGATGGGCTGTGCAGTGGGTTAGACACTGGCCTTTCAGCTCTGTTCAAATCCAGCTGTACTGAAACATACATGTCAACCTAGAAAACCAGTAAAAGCTAGCCAACAAGTACAAGGGCTTTGATAGGAAGAAACTGTTTCCACTGGCAGAAGGGTCGATAACCAGAGGACAAAGATTTAAGATAATTGACAAAAGGACTAGGGGCGAGATAAGGACCATTTTCTTAAGCAGCGAGTTGTTATGATCTGGAATATGCACTGCCTGAAAGGCTGGTGGAAGCAGATTCAATAATAACTTTCGAAAGGGAATTGGATAAATACTTGAAAAGGACAAATTTGCAGGGCTATGGGGAAAGAGCTGGGGAGTGGGACTAATTGGATAGTTCTTTCAAAGAGCCGGCACAGGCACGATGGGCCAAATGGCCTCCTTCTTTGTATGATTCTATAAAGAAAAGGCTGATAATTCAAGAGGGGCCCTGATTATAAGCCTATGATGTGTGACTTCATGAAACCCTGAAGAGCGAAATACAATGTTGAAAGAGAAAAATTGGTGGTGAATTTCGAGGTGGGACCTGATGGGCTCCTTCCCTGGAAAAGTTTGAATTTTCACTTTAAACGTTGTGCCTTCTGCTTCATTGTAAGTAGTTTTAGACTTCACAATTAATCTTAAAAAAGGGAAAAGCAAAATGACATTTGGATTTTCAACAAACCAACCAAACCCATCGCTTCCCCAAAAGTTACCTCACCAGTCATTCTCCCACATCCAACCCACTCCATCCCCGCCAGTACACACAGACTTTGTACTCTATCCAATGCCTCATTACTTCACAAAGAACTCTCTCCAGCTCCAACCCTCCGTGGTCACACTGGCACTCTTCTCCCCTTTTTTCCTGCCTAATTCAATCTGGCACTCTCCTCCTCCAGCCCAGTTCTTCCCTTCATCCCCGTTCAAACTGGTACAATTCTACCCCTTTCCCAGTTCATGCTGGCACTCACTCCCCTTCCCTTAATTTCATTCTGGCACTCTTTCTCCCCAATGCCTCCTATGTTAAAGGTGGGACTCTCCTTCCTCCCCAACGCTCCACTCCCAATATCTTCTGCCTATCCCTTCCCCAAAGTACCGCTCCCAGCTTCTGCTTCCTTTCCCCTTCATTGAGATACAATTCCTCTCCCCTCCGCCCAGTGTCTGCCCAAGTCCTGCTGCTAATGAAGTGATTCTCCCTGCTGCATACTGTAGGCGGGAATTCCTGTTCTTGCGAGAACTCCCATGTACCAGAGGCAGCAGCTGGGATCATCCCAAATAGCAGCAGGGGCCAGGGGAGAAGGGCCCAGTCGCAGTTTACGCTGAGCTTTGTTAGTAAAAGCTAACACGTGAGCCAAGCCTCAACACCGACTGTCAGTGTTAGGGTTGCCAACCCTCTAGGATTGTCCTGGAGTCTCCAGGAATTGAAAATTAATCTCCAGGACACTGCAGCAAGCAGTGAAAAAAATCATAGGGGTTTTAAAAAAACTCTTTTTTGTTTGCTTTGAACAGTTTCACTTATTAGTTATAAAAATATTAACGATGGGGAAAAACGGTTGTTGTGACCGCGAGTCAAAAATCATCCAGTTGGCTTTCAAATTGGCACAGGAAGGCGGTGCATTGTAAGGATGGACATGTTGGGTGACCAATGGCGGGAGTGCGGGAGCGGGGCAGTTGAAGGTTGGAGGTCATATGACGAAACCTCCAGGAATACATGCAACCAAAGTTGGCAACCATGGTCGGTGTGTGTGCTGAAAGTGTCTGACTGCTGGCTGTAAGGGCCCTATGTGAAATAAATTTGGGCAGTCTGAGTGAGAATATGCCCAAGTTGGCACTAAAGTTGGCGATCTCGAGAAACTATTCAAATCGCTGTCGGAGGAAATGGAAATAACTGGTGCGGTTGAAGGTGGGTCTGAGGCACGTTGATGGAGCCAGAGTAGAATACTTTATTCTACAGCTGCTCATGCAGTGCCAGACTTGTTAGTGTATAAAGCGGACACTGGGGATTTAAAAGTGGGAGATAAAGGTTCAATTTCATCCTGTACAGGTTTTTTTTTCAGGAAAAAAAAGCATTTTACAGTGCGAATGGACTTCTCGAGATTATTCCCCTTATCTGATCTGTCTTATCCTCTTCCTTGATGAGCACAAAATGTCCCCCAAAAAATTCCTTAACACTCATTTGAATTGGACTACCTGCGTCAAGAGATAGTAAAAGGCATAACCCATAGAGTTCTGGGCTGGCTGCTTTTAAGAGCAGACATGAACACAGTGATCAATAGATTTCTAGATATTAAAGACATCAAGGGATATGGTTTGTTTTGAACTGAGGTTTTTGTCATTCCCGGCAAGAAGCTGTTCAGATTACTGATTTTGTCCGGATGTTCCCAGAGCTCTCTGCTGCTAACAGTGTGTTGCTTTGCATTTTTTTTTAAAATGACCTCATTCCTTGAACAATTGCAGAAAAATATTTTTGCAAGTCAGCAAGAACTTTATGAATCGGGACCTTTGTTGTGATCCTGGGCTAAAAAAATAAATAAATAAATCACTCCGTGAAATTTGTCTTGCTAACATTTTCCATCTCTAAATAATACCACTTTTCTTGGCCTAATCCGAAGGCCAGGCTACGACGATGAGATCTGGGGGCCTTGGCACAAAGGCCTCTGTGTGTGCTTTTTTCATCTGAATTTTTCCATTGCACTGTGCCAGCCTAATGTGTGCTGAATGGTTTTCCCACCAACTTCTGTAATCCTTGGAAAACAACATTCCAGCAGGATGCAGTGTAGTGCTTTTAAAAAAAAATACATCTTGCTGCATCCTGTATAATTGTTGCAGTATTTATTAAAAATTCAGAACGGACCCTTTACGGTCCTATTAGACTTTTGTGGAACATGTCTCTTAGGCGATACTTCTGTTTCTTTTATTGTTGTGATTATTGAGGTGATGAAGCCTCCAGGAACACGTCCACCCAGAGTTGCCAACTCTGGGTGGACGTGTTCCTGGAGGCTTCATCACATGAACCTCCCCCTTCCAACTGCCCCGCCCAGTCAAACAGCTTTTTTCCTCTCAAGTCCGATATTTTTCTCACTAATAAACGATAGGATTCAAAGAAAATGGAAACAAAAAACATTTTTTTTTAATGCCCTGAAGATTTTTCATGCATTGCAGCTGTATCCAGGAGATTAATCTATCATTCCTGGAGACTCCAGGGCAATCCTGGAGGGTTGGCAACCCAAGGTCTAACCCCAGAGTACAGTTGCTGGCCAGCTGCCGGGCAGACCTGTGCTCCAGGATTGCTGCTGGCTGTGTGAGATCTGTGTGCTGGCCAGTGGTCCTCGTAGCCCATTAAATGCAATATGCAAAGCAGCCCTCATTCAATTATGCAGCTGGAAACCTGCACGTGCCCAGTAGCCGGTGGGCCTGTTCCTGTTTTAATGGCCTGATTGTGTTTTTTTAAATTAACTCACGCTTTAAGAAACATTTCCTCACTGCAAGAAATGCAAACGTTTGCGAGCCAGGAGCTTGTACGTCGATTACCGATCCTAACCTGCTTCCCCTTTAGTCAATCAAACATGTACATGGTTTTTCTTATCTTTACTTTGGGACTTGGGAAGTGAAGTGGACAAACCCAATGACGTTTTCAGTGAGGGAGCCCTAATTTACATGGTGACAAGCTCCTGTCACATGCGACAGAAGCACTTGCTGTGTAAGAAAGGAAGGTCGGAAGAATGAGGCACAATAATGGGAGGCTGTTGGTTTGTGTATATCAAAGTATAAAGTCTGATATGTCTGCACATAATAAACGTATCTTCATTACATAATGAGAGCATTTTTCTGCCTTCACTTTTCTCCTCTCCTGAATGTTGCATGGTACCAGTGGCCCTCGTGTACCTCAGTCGAGTGACCAGCCTTCATGTGTGATGTCCTCGTAGTTCCTCTCCTACCTGTCTGAATGTATCCAATGCAGCCCCAGCAGCAGCTTATCTTCCCACCCCTGTACCATCACCTCCAGAGTCTCCATCCTTGACCCTCTCCTCTTACTGCCCCACAGCGCCATTACCCGCAAGCATGGGTCAGCTCCCATATGCATGCTGATGACGGCCAGCTTTATCTCTCCACTACCTCTCTCAAAACCCACGACCTCCTCTCCATGCTGTCAGACGACCGATTCGCCATCAAGTCTTGATAATTCACAACTTTCTCTAACTGCACATCAGGAACCTCACTACAAACGCCTCTGACTTGCCACTGATTCCCCAACCCCTTCCCCAGCCACTCTCGCAGGCTGAACCAGCCCATTCTGAGACCTTGGAGTCTTGTTCAACCCTGAGCTGAGCTTCAAACTCCACATCCTATGCATTACTAAGACTGCTTATTTGCACCTCTGCAACATTGGCCGCTTGTTTATCTCTGCTCCTTTGCCACTGAAATCCTTGCCAGTGCAATCCCTCAATACTACAATGGAGATTATGTGCTTAAGTGTCTGGAGTGGGGCTTGAACTCATGACCTTCTGACTCAGAGGTGAGAGCGCTACCGCTGTGCCAAGGCTGACACTTTCTCCAATCTTGTATCCCCTCCTGCAGCCAACATCTGGCCAACAAAGTAGGACCTTCCCAGTCGGTATGGCTAGATACCACACCAGCCAGCACATTTATCCAGTAAGCCGTGGGGTGAGCTTTCAGGTCCGTCGATCTGTTTGCAGGAGCAAACCATTCTGATCTGTACAGGTGTATGTATTGTTGGTATTGGCATGCTTTGTACTTTTTGCTGGATCACTTGACTACCATGACAGTTATGCATCGTGATGTCCCACCAGTAGGAGTTAAGTTGGGGTGTTTGCATTTAATTTCCATGCGTTAAGGGATATGGAAGCTCAATATTATACCATAAAAGCTCAATTCAGGGCACAAAATTACATTGAGTTGTCAGATTAAATTATGTTATCTTTTGCTTAATTGAGTTTGTGCTCAAAACAAGAACTGAGTCATTATTCACTCTGACTGTTTAACTTCACATAATATATACTGACTGTTATTATCCACTAGTAAACAGTGGATTACTGCTCAATAAACCTGCAGTCATAACATCATTAATTTTCATGCGTAAATCAAGGTCAGGGAGTGCACAGAAAACTTGCATCTTCACTGCCGAAACAAAACTTGATGAGAAAATGAGCCACTCCCTCCCAATCCAGACCATGCAATGTTAGTGTAACAGATACCAGGTTGACTCATCCAGTACATGCACTGCATGATGTGCTACTGAGCCGCACACCAGAAAAGATCCAAGTTCATTTTCAACTCGCGTTGAGTTAACTGATTTCAGTTGGGCTGTTTTAATGGTACAACAATTGGCCTTGGTGCCTCTGAGCCCCACGGCGTCGTTGTGTCTGACCACTAACCAGCGACTACTGCTGGAAAGTGCACTGGTGTGAACACTGGGTGACAAGGCTGGGCTTGATTGTGATATCCTCATGATCGGAGAGCCTGCCAAAACTCACCATCTTGCATAAAGAATGCAACTTGAACGAGCTACTGAGAGGACACTGGAACTATACCCCCTCGTGAGATGGTGCTTTGGGCAGAGGAGGGAACAAAGTATCGAGGGGTTTGGAGGAGGATGCAACATCCTCTGCCTGGTTTATTTGATGTTTTTAACGAAGTTTCAAGAATTGTTACTTTGGGGTAAATTTCAACCCCCCCCCCCGAACGGGTGGTTTGGGGGTGGGTGGGAATGTAAAAAATTAAACTCCGACCCCAAGCCGCCTCCAACCCGCCCACTTCCATTTTTATCAGAGGCGCGTCAAGGGGTGGGCGACCAATCCGTTCTCAGGAGGCGAGTCGGTCAGTAAAACCTTTAAAGGAGGCAGCGAGCCTTCACTTCAATAGGTTTTTTATTTTTAACTCCTGGGGGCCGAGATTCCCGGGGCCCGGGATTCACACGTAAGAGAAGGCAAGAAGGCCTGCACCAGCAGTTAAGTGCCTTTATTGCACTGCTTGTGGGCCAGGAGGAGCTGCAGTGTTTCCTCCAGGCCCGACAAGCTCATTTGCCGTAATCCGACATAAGTCATCGACTGCCCGCCCCCCGCCCATGTCCGAAACCCCCCGATGATCTCTGACCCCCACCACGTCCAACCCCCCCCCACGATCTCTGACCCCCACCACGTCCAAACCCCCCCACGATCTCTGACCCCCCCCATGTCCGACCCCCTCCCACGATCTCCGACTGCCCCCATGACGTCCAGCCTCCTCATGTCCAATCCGCCTCCACAATCTCTGACTCCCCCATCAACGATCTCCGATCCTCCCATGACTGAGCCCCTGATGACCGACCCCCCCCACCCCGTGATCCCCCCCATGACCAACCCCCCCCCCCCCACCGATGGCTGACCCCTCCCGATGACCGACCGCTCCACCCCAAGACTGCACCCCCCACCCTGATCTAAGACTTACCTGTTGGCATCTGCTCCCTGGCTGCTCTCCCGTCCGACTGACAGCCAGCCTGTCAATCTGGCTGGCTGTCAGGAGGGAAACCTATTGAAAAAAATTGAAAGACGTCCTTGCATCAAAATCGTAAGGACGTCCGGGAAGCCCATATTTCTGGGTTTCCCATTGGGAAATCCATCCCCCCCCCAACCCCACTCTCTTCCCGGCTCCCCTTTAAAATTTACTCCTTTGGCTCAGTGGGTAGCCCGCTCATCTGAGTCAGAAGGATGTAGGTTCAAGACCCACTCGAAGATCTAGGCTGGCACTCTGGTGTAGTACTGAGGGAGTGGTGTATTGTTAGAGGATGAAACATTAAATCATGGTCCTGTTTGCCTGTACCTGGTGGGCATAAACGATCCCATAGCACTATTTGAAGACGAGCAAGGAGTTCTCCCAGTGTCCTGACCAAAATTCATGATCAACACCAATGAAACACTTTAACTGGTCATTCATCTCATTGGTGTTTATGGGAACTTGCTGTGCATAAAATGATTCTCATATTTACCTATATAATAAGTCACTGCACATCAAAATCATTGTTTGGGCAGTGCTTTGAGATGTTTCTGAGAGGCGTGATGAGGCACTATTTAAATACAAGTCTTTCTGACCCCCAAAGCATACATATATCCAGTGTCCTCTGTACTTGTTCCACTTGTGATGGGGTCCTTTATAACTCACAATATTAACATTTGTGAGTTAGGCGCTGTCTTTACATAGTCGAATGAAGGTCAGGTTCACCAACTTCCCACGTGTTTTGCTTTTATTTTATGGAAGTTAGTGTTGGATTCACTGTCTCTATCACTGAGACCTTAGAACAGTGAAAGTAAGACTAATGTTACAATCAGGTCAGAATATCAGCAGTCATGTGTGCTGCTCCATTGACTTCACTGAAACAGTTCAAGAAGCAGCAGGCACTAGCTGCCAACTATCAACTGCGTGAGTCACCAACACTGGAGGTGAGAAAATAACAAAACAAAATTCAAATACAAAGTATTCAAAGAGTCCTTGTGGTTTTTATTAACAGCATAATGGTACCAGTGTGATTTCATCCTTTCATGGACTACTTTACGCTACAGGTAGGTGATCGATGGCAGGCTCCCAGGCATCTTGGGGAGGGGGGAAGGGACAATTTTGGATGTGCAGTAGGACATTCTGTTTTGATGGCACTGAGTGCGATCATAATTTATCTCATTCATGGAAAAGCCAATATATTTCAATGGTCGAGGTGAGAGCTGGTTGATCAAACAGTAATGGACTGGGCCTCTTGTGTGGCTAATGAAGGAATAGGCCTTCTAAAATAGTGCTTGGAATCAAAATGTCCCACTCCTGGTTGTAGGATCTTACTGGAACGCCATTTCTTATGCTACTCACTTCTTATGTCTCCATTTGGTAGAGAGACGGGAATAAAAGATACGGCCCTCTCTATAACATGCCGCTCACCGTAACACAATCTTGCATCTTCCAAAAACGGCATTATAAAGTTGTAACATAAATTAGGAGAGAGTAAATGAAGTCTCTGTTGATTATGCGACTGTCATTCAGAATAGTGGTTGTTCTGGAGGACAGCTGGAGCCCAAGATGTTACCAGTTCCATTGCGGCAAATTAGATCTTCATCAGCGCCACAGGAGGAGTTGAAGCAGTCGTTCCCAAAGGTGCACATTGTGCATTGGCATTAAAGACACATGGGAAATGTAGTCAGTCATCCGTCTTTATAAAAAGCCATCCAGCCCTCTCAGTGGCCTGTGAAATGAGTGGATGCTGCTGCTGATTGCTCCTGCAGCTTAAACCATTCAGTGCTCTCACTTGTATTTGTATCAGGCTAGAGACTCTGGGGTATGTTGGCACAGCATGGGACAGTTAACAGTTTTAGTGCGTATGTTAAAGGGTGATTGCTTCATGGCAAAGCATCCTTTCTGGATTCCAATGAAGTGACCTTTATTAAACATGATATCACACGGAGATTAATCAAGTCTTTCCACTCTGTGGATGATTTCAGTGCAGGCTTCCTGTGTTAATCATGGTGTGATGAGGCCATGGAAACACTGACTTGTTGGTCTAGCTCTAAACTCGAGGGAAGAGTTAAGCGAGGGAGAGCCTGCAAAATTAGCAATGTTTGAAAATATCGGCATTTGCCAGTTGTCCACCATTGCCTTTTTAGGAGCACTAGATTTTGAAATGCAGGACCATCGAGATTCGACTGAAGAAATCTGTCATTCACTTTAACAGCAATTACTTCACTCGAAAGAAAAAAATTGTAAATGCTGGAACTCTGAAATAAGAACAGGGAATGCTGGAAATACACAGCAGGTCAATCAGCATCTGGAACAAGAAAAATCAGCATTTCGGGCCGAGACCCTTCATCAGAAATTATACTAAAACATAACTGCCCTTTGTGATTCTTATCAGCTCCCACAATATGGTCTGGATTTTCCAATGCTACCGTATCCCAAATCGAGCAGAATGGCAGTGGATGCAATGGGGAAAATGGACCTCCCCACCTTGACCGGCATTCCCCCTTCCCCACTGGGATGGCTGCAGTCTGCACCAAACCCACCCGCTACATGTAAAGTACAGTGGGGAACAGGCCCAATAAGGCACCCAATTTCCCTGCCTTTCATCACTCCTCCACCGCCCCAGAGACTGTGAGGAGAGAGGTGGCGATGATCTCTGGGGCAGTGGCAGGAGCTCCCCATGCCCCTTTAGGGAGGAGAGAGCCCTGTAGAGGATATCTCTCCCTCTCATTAGGCTATGTTCCCCTAGGACCAACTCCAAGGCCTAACAGTAAAACGTACCTCAATTTTAAGGTCCCTGGTGGCCCATTAACCTGGCTTCCGCTTTTACAGGTGTTGCGATGATGGAAGTTCCTTTGGTTCTAGTTACGGGCTGCCAATTGCTGGTGGGAATCCTACCTGGAGCCAGTCCTGCATGCAAAATGATCCCTGGGGAGGGAAAGTGGGTCAGGGTAATGGCAGGGTTGGGGCAGCGGGCGGGAGTCCTGCCCCAACCTTCCTGCAGGCCTATAATTTCTCCCAGATTTAGTTGGGTGTCAAAAGAATTGTGTAGCTGAACAACTTATAAGGATGTTTATGGTGGCAGTGATGCCCACTAAGTTTGGATAAGTAAGATAGTCAACTGTCATATTATAAACCGAGGGACGAGGAAATCCATTCTTCTTGTTATCTCATAAAGAATTAAGTTCTTCTTCCATCTTTAATGAAGAACGAGTTGCAAGACAAACTGAATAGAATATTGGTGTGGATTTTTGGGACCATAATTGAGCACAATACATGCTGTCTCACTGAAATCAATAAAATGAAAATCAGGCAAGTTCTACAAATGGCGGGAATCCGCTCCGCAAGATTACTGCCCAGTGGGTGAAGACAAAATTCTACCCGATTAAGTCTAAAGAAATGATACTCAAACTCTGTAAATTATTAATGAGACTGCATGTATTGTACTTATTATGATCAGTATACTTGCAGAAAGGTATTAAGGCAATGGAAGGGAGGCAGAGAAGGAAACCAAGATGGTACCCAGATTTTAGAGCATTGAACCATGAAACAAGATCAATAAGTATAGGCAAGGGAGGCCTTTGAGCCCATCTAGCTCATCCTTCAATACTAGCCTGTAATTCCTCCCCCTCAATCACATTACCTAACTGCTTCTTGAATGATTCCAGAGATTCTGCCTCCATTCCCTTACCTAGAAGACTCTTCCAGGTGTTAATTACTCTTTGCGTGAAGATGTGCTTCGTGACATCAGTCCTGACCTTTCTTTTGCCTTGCACGCTGCTCATGCGATGTGGAGCAGTCCCACCAGCATTAATCAGCTGCATAATCGCCCCCTAAATCTAATCTCACTGGAGGAAAAGGCACTTTGAGATTGAGGTGTGAAGCGATGAGTCAAACTTGACATCATAACTTTGTGTGTTAGTTGACTTCAAGAATGGGCTGTCACCTAGTGCAGTAAACACTGGAACAATTTCAGAGGAAATTTGGACTGATTCCTATTTCAGCAAGAGGTAGACAGACATGGGTTGGGAAGGAAATTGATGAAAAATGGTCAGATCTAGCCCTGAAGTAGAATTTAGTTGACAGAGCAATTGGATAATGTAGAATGATCTTTTCTTGTTTCTACACTCTTGTTTATGATCAGCCAAAACTATAGCCCCAGGTTCTTCAAGGAGATATGTAGTCCACTGAATCACCACACAGTCCAAAGTGTTGAAAAGCAGATACCTGCACACTTACTTGTGTTTCCTAGTCTTCTTTAGTTCCTAACAGCCTAACAACAAGTGTTTAGCATAGGATCCCCTTTGAAAGAGATTTCTGGGAAGAATGAAATTCCTCTTTCAACAAAACAAAGGTGGGGGGGGGTACTTTTTTCTCCATAATGAATAATTCACTAACAAAATTGCCTTCTCAGATATCACAGGTTTCAAATTCACACATTACAATAACTTCATTGGGTCATTAATTACGGAGAAAAGCTAACATATTTCCACTTTTCATCATGGAAGAATTTTGGGCTCTGAGTGAATTGAAATCAACGGTAACCCGTAGCAACAGTATCAACAACAACAACTTGAAATTATACAGCGGCTTTAACATAGTAAAATATCTCAAGGTGCTTCACAGGAGTGTTATCAAACAGAATTTGACACCGAGCTACATAAGGAGATATTAGGACAAGTGACCAAAAGCTTGGTCAATGACGTAGGTTTTAAGGAACGTCTTAAAGGAAGAAGAAGAGGTAGAGATAAAAGAGAGGTTGAGGGAGGGAATTCCAGAGCTTAGGGCCTAGACAGCTGAAGGCACGGCCGCCAATGGTGGAGCGATTAAAATCGGGGATGCGCAAAAGGTCAGAATTGGAGTAGCGTAGAGACCTCGAAGGGTTGTAAGGCTGGAGGAGGTTACATAGATAGGGAGGGGCGAGCCATGGTGGGATTTGAAAACAAGGATGAAAATTTTAAAATCGAGGCATTGCTGTACCAGTCGCCAGTGTAGGTCAGCGAGCATAGGGGTGATGGGTGACGGGGACTTAGTGCGAGTTAGGATACGGGCAGCAGAGTTTGGATGAGATCAAGTTTATGGAAGGTGTAGGGTGGGTGGCCAGCCAGGAGACCATTGGAATAGACGAGTCTAGAGGTAACAAAGGCATGGATAAGGGTTTCAGCAGCAGTATCACTGATTGCAAAAGGAAAAAAAATCAAGTATAAGTTTCTTCTCCTAGTTCAAGCCCCAATCCTTGCTGTGTGGAATGTGCTCAAAGATATGTGGGGCACACTGGCAATAACAAACCAAGAAAATTGTTGCTTCCAATGAATTTTCTGATAAAGAAGCCGTGTTTAAATTTTAAGATGCAGATGGTGCTCAAATGATCTTCAGCAGAACTGTAACTTTGATATCGTGGTCAATAAGACCCATAAAGACCTAGAAATGTAAATAGAGTGGAGCCCATTCTATATTATGCTTCTTTTAAAATCTACATTTAAAATATTACATTATTGTTTAAAACGGTTTTCAAGACACCAAATTGAGGGGGCATGAGAAATAAAAAGGAAAAGGCAGACCAAGTACAAAGGGATTGGATAGGTTGGGAAGGTGAGCTGATGAGTGTTAAATGAGATTTAATGAGGGCCAATGCAAAGCAATGAGACTAAGGTAGGGAAATAAGCAATAAAAATATAAACGAAATGGATCTAGGCTAAAGGACACAATGCAAGAATGGGATCTGGCGGCATTGGTGGGCAACTCAATAAAACCATCCGCGCAGTATGTGGCAGTAGTAGGGAAGGCTAACCTGTTCTTAAGATTTGTTCTATCCGTCTGGTTATACAAGTACCAGGAGGTGTTGAGGAGCCTATACAAGTTAATGGTACGGCCACACCTAGAGTACATCTGATACCCAGTTTAAGGCAGCTGAACCAACGGAGAGCCTGGGATTGTTTACTCTGGCGAAGGGAATGCTCAGGGGAGAAATTGTTTTGGCATTCAAGATCCTTTAGGTAAATTTAACCCTAATTATATGCTAAGAACTAAAGGGTATGGGCTGCTGATTAGAAGCGGGAAGGCGAACTGACAGTTCAAACTTAACTACTTTACGTAGAGGTGGTGAATGTGTGGACAGGACTACCTAGGGAGCCAGAGAGTGTGGACAAATTGAAGAGAGAATAGGATAGACATGTGAGGGAATGAACGATTGAGAGGTTGCTAGTTTTTGGGAGCGGTTGATGGACACCAGTCTTTTCTGGCCGTGTGCTTTTCTATGTTCCCATGACATTTGCCAGCGGAGGGAATGTTCAGGCACTAAACTCTCTCGTGTCTTGAAGAGAATCAGTAATTTTTCTGTTAAATCAACAAAAAGTGTTGAATAGCCAACACATTGATAGACCCCACTGAGCTTATGTGTATCGGTGTCTCAGGAGAACAGGCACTTGTGGTAGAAGGGCAATCTCTTTCCAATATTGAGTGATCTTTCATGTGCTAGTTGCCAAATAGCCACCAAGAAGCATATAAATTGACATAATGTTGCGTGTGAGGAAGCTTACTGCAAACCGCCATTTTGCATTGGATTCGACTGAGAATCACCTCCATGGAGGACTGCAAGGAGAAAGTTTGTAATCATAGGCTGCTATTTCCTTTCTCGCCATCCCATTATTTGTGCATTCTGTTGTGACTGAGCCTGTTCCAGTAAATCAACAATCATAACGTACACTGCCAAGGTTGCTCGCACCAAACCATGTGCAATTGGAAGTATTTGCATCTCACTGTCGGACTGGCTGCCAGCCATTAAACTCCTCCTGACCTGCCAGTTGCCATTCCCACTGTACTCAGTGGAGCTCTCCCTACATCCTGGGACCCAGATTTAAATGTTGCACAAATAGGTTTGGGAATCCTTTATTTAAAACTGTGCATCAGGCGAAAACCAGTGATAAAACACTTGCCTTGTTTCATGTGGTGACTGCACGTGTTGCAATGTATCAAATTTAATTTTGCAATGAATAAACAGCAAACAAACTTCCCAAATTTTCTAAATAATATTTTCTTTGAAGTAAGGAAGTTAAATTCCCATTGAGCCTCTATTGAAGCGATGGCTTGTTCCTGAATGAAGCATAAAATATGGATGCGAATGACAATTGCGGTATCAGAGGTCTTGACAATGGGTTCAGTATTTATTTGAGGTTGCATTAAGAGTGAAGATTCAGTGCTTTGGTGCAGTGCATCGATCCATCTGTGCAATGACTTCCATGAAGGGAAAAGCATCGCGGTTGTAAGCAGACTGGTGAAGATAACCAAACACAAATGCACGCTTGAAAATTTGAAGCGGCTTAAGTGCAATCCGCGTAAACACATGACTGCTTGTTTCTTGTTGCGTTACTGTTCGTGTCGGCCCATTTTGTGGGCGGTGCAGGAAGGGGTTGGGGGAAACGGGTGGGAAGAAAGAGCAGGAATTACTCCAGCTTTTACACTGCGCTCTTCGTGACAGCAATATTCTCTGTACCAAAGTCAAATTAAAAAAGATCTGACCAGATCGGGTCAATCTTGGGAAGTTGGTGAATTCCAGAGCCGTACTCCCTATAGACTTAGTTGCTGGACAGTCACAGGGCTGCCACCCAGAGCAGACATTTTAACTGCAGTGTCGACTTGGCATGCATGGGGTAAGTGTGCACTGGAGCAGCATAAGCTTGTACAGAGCAATCCGTGTCACATTTTACTGTGTCTAATGTGAGATATTTGTAGCATCAAACATGATTGGCGATGCCTTGATCTCATCACATCGCTAATCGTGTAATTATCCTGTCTGATTTGTATGCAAATAAAATGCACATTTTATCGCAATGAGACTGCATCTTCTGACGGGCCTGGGTAAAGCATTTTGGATGAGGCTCATTGCTGCCCCCTGGAACTGTATCCTGGTATTTGTTGCCACCTTCAAAAGAGGAATACAAGATAGAAAAAATGTTAATATGTTAAAGATCAGCGCCCCCTACTGAGCCAGTTGTCTACACTCGCTGCTCTAATGACTTGCGAGTGAAAGATTGGCAAATTCTTGCTAAATTGTGGTACTTCAAGACCAGTTTTGGTGTGGATTGATGCCCATTGAGAGACCGTGAAGTTCCATTTTTCTTTAGGGCTTCTAACAGCCATCGGAGTCTGAGAAAAGACCATTGTTTGTTTGGGTAGAGGAACCGTATAATATATAAAGGAAAACAAAGATGCAGGAATGGCAGGACATCAAAGATGATTTAGGGGGAGATTGGCTATCTCTGATACAGTTAAATGAGGAGAGTAAGGAGAAATGAGTGGTGGGAATCTTATTCAGTCCTCTAACTAAACAGCTGGCACTGATTAAACAATTTACTGTGAAGTAAGGAAAGAATTCAGCAAAGGTAGCAATTTAATAATGCGGGATTTAACTACCCGGATATAGAATGGAGATTGGGTGGTGTTAGTAGTAAGGAAAGTCAGGAATTTCCAGATATTTTAAGGGACTGTTACATAATTCAACATGTAATGGAGGAGACAAAAAAATATATTGTACTCAACTTAATGCTGACCAGCCATGAGGACTATATAGCAGGAGGGGGAGCAGCCAGGGAATAGGGCAGCAGGTGGATGGGAACACCATCACCTCCCAGTTCCCCTCCAAGCCACACACCATCCCGACTTGGAAATATATCGCCGTTCCTTCAACGTCGCTGAGTCAAAATCCTGGAACTCCCTTCCTAACAGCACTGTGGGAGAACCTTCACCACACGGACTGCAGTGGTTCAAGAAGGCGGCTCACCACCACCTTCTCAAGGGCAACTAGGAATCGGCAATAAAATGCCGGCCTTGCCAGCGACGAACGCATCCCAAGAATGAATTTAAAAGAGACATCCTAGCCTAGTGATTCCCTGGGCTTATGTACATACGTGCATGTGTTTGAGACTGCTCAGAGGCCCAGGTCACTCATGGCACATGATGCTTTATGGAGATCGGCAGGGTGCAAATATAATTGGAATGGAAGGGGCTGTCATCTCAGTGCGTCGCTTCAAAATCTTCCTTCAAAACACAGGATGTAGCTGTCAATGCTTACTGCGGCACTTGTGAGTCATCCTTCTTCTGAAGTGCCTAATGAACAGCATATGAAAGGGAGGTTTTCAGTGGACTCTAGAGGGAATATGGCTCTTTTTCCCCTAGTTGGTATAACAGATGTACAACCTTTGTAGTACAAAACGACCAGAACATTCAACAAATTAATGTCCATTATGGCTATGCAGGATGTGAACACTAATCCTTAAGTACTAAGGAGCTTGCTGGGAGAGCTTCCTGATCAGCAAGAATACAAGAAACTTCTGGTTTTGTCTTTCGTCCCATTGAGGCAGGTTTGTGTCCCATTTTAATTGGGTCACGTGAAGCAACAGCAGCTGAAGTGCAGCCAAGGTTTGATGAGCCAGTTACCTGGACTTTTTTTCTATTCAACTAACAAAACAACAACTTGCACCTAAATAGCATCTTTAATATAGAAAATCATCCCAAGGTGTCTCACAGAAGACTAATAATAAAAAATGGATGCCAAGCCAACGAAGGAGATATTGGGAAGGGGACCAAAAGCTCGGTTAGAGGTGAATTTTTAAGGAAGGTCTTAATGGAGAGTAAGAGGTGGAGAGGCAGTGAGGTTTAGGGAGGGAATTCCAGAGTGTAGGGACTAGATAGCTGAAGGCACAGCCGCCATTGAAGGCGGGAAGCGCAAGAGGTCAGAGCCAGTTCTGCGCAGAGGGGGTAGGGGGTTGTAGGGCTGGAGGAGGTTTCAGAGATAGTGAGGGGGGAGGCCATGAAGAGATTTAAACATGTGGATAAGAATTTTAAATTGGAAACGTTGGGAGACCAGGTGCCAATGTACATCTGCAAGAACAGGGGTGATGGGTAAGCGGAGTGTGGTACAGGGTAAGGCTGCAGAGGTTTGGATGAGCTGAAGTTTATGAAGGCTGGAAGATAGGAGGTCGGCGAGGAGAGCATTGGAATAGTTGGGTTTGTAGTTGGGCTAGGGATGGATGAAGGTTTCTGCAGCAGATGGACTGAGGAAGGGGTGGAGATGGGCAAAGTTATGAAGGTGGAAGTCTTTGTGATGGAGTGGTTATGGGGTCAGAAGCTCATCTCGGGCTCAAAAAGAACATTGCAAACTGTCTGGTTCAACGTGAGACAATGGCCATGGAAAGGGTACGGAGTTTATGGTGGGAGTCGTTTCGGTTTCTCCAATATTTAACTGAAGGAAATGGTGGCTCATCCAATACTGGATTTTGGTCAAGCTGTCTGACCACACAGAGGAAGTGGAGGGGTTGCGAGAGGTGGTAAAGAGGTAGAGCTGGAAGACCATGGGAGTAGAAAGAACATGTGAGATTGCAAATTCAAGGGGTGGCCATCAATATGGGTAGGATCATTTATTTGGAGGGAGAGGAAAAACAGGAGGGTAGTGAAATCAGAGGAGAGAGGGCAAGGTGGGTTGAGATGGAGATTGAAATCACCAAGGATGAGGAGTATCTTTGTGCAGAGGTTGAGAAAAGGAGGGAGGACATTTCTGTGAGAAACTTGGGATGGGGTTCAGAGAAAACAAGGATTTTAAAGAGAAGGTGAGAGGGATGGTACAAAATGAGATGCCCGAAGGAACAGAAGGTACCAGAGGTGCAGGGGGAGAGAGATAGGTTTGATTTATTGATGAAACAACTTAACATATTTGTTTTAAAAGAGCAGACGTCTGATTTTTTTTTATTCGTTCATGGGATGTGGGCGTCGCTGGCGAGGCCGGCATTTATTGCCCATCCCTAATTGCCCTTGAGAAGATGGCGGTCAGCCGCCTGCTTGAACCGCTGCAGCCCGTGTGGTGAAGGTTCTCCCACAATGCTGTTAGGAAGGGAGTTCCAGGATTTTGACCCAGCAATGATGAAGGAACGGTGATATATTTCCAAGTCGGGATGATGTGTGACTTGAGGGGAACATGCAGGCGATGTTGTTCCCATGTACCTGCTGCTCTTGTCCTTCTAGGTGGTAGAGGTCGCGGGTTTGGGAGGTGCTGTCGAAGAAGCCTTGGTGAGTTGCTGCAGTGCATCCTGTGGATGGTACACACTGCAGCCACTGTGCGCCGCTGGTGAAGGGATTTCAACCTGCTGTTGTAGCCACAGTATTTATATGGCTGGTCCAGTTAAGTTTCTGGTCAATGGTGACCCCCAGGATGTTGATGGTGGGGGATTCGGCGAAGGGAGTTTAGGGTGGTGGATGGGGTGCCAATCAAGCGGGCTGCTTTGTCCTGGATGGTGTCAAGCTTCTTAAGTGTTGTTGGAGCTGCACTCATCCAGGCAAGTGGAGAGTATTCCATCACACTCCTGACTTGTGCCTTGTAGATGGTGGAAAGGCTTTGGGGAGTCAGGAGGTGAGTCACTCGCCACAGAATACCCAGCCTCTGACCTGCTGTTGTAGCCACAGTATTTATATGGCTGGTCCAGTTAAGTTTCTGGTCAATGGTGACCCCCAGGATGTTGATGGTGGGGGATTCGGCGATGGTAATGCCATTGAATGTCAAAGGGAGGTGGTTAGACATTTGTTGGAGATGGTCATTGTCTGGCACTTGTCTGGCGCGAATGTTACTTGTCACTTATCAGCCCAAGCCTGGATGTTGTCCAGGTCTTGCTGCATGCGGGCTCGGACTGCTTCATTATCTGAGGGGTTGCAAATGGAACTGAACACTGTGCAATCATCAGCGAACATCCCCATTTCTGACCTTATGATGGAGGGAAGGTCATTGATGTAGCAGCTGAAGATGGTTGGGCCTAGGACGCTGCCTTGAGGAACTCCTGCAGCAATGTCCTGGGGCTGAGATGATTGGCCTCCAACAACCACTACCATCTTCCTTTGTGCTAGGTAGGACTCCAGCCACTGGAAAGTTTTCCCCCTGATTCCCATTGATTTCAGTTTTACTAGGGCTCCTTGGTGCCACACTCGGTCAAATGCTGCCTTAATGTCAAGGGCAGTCACTCTCACCTCACCTCTGGAATTCAGCTCTTTTGTCCATGTTTGGACCAAGGCTGTAATGAGTTCTGGAGCCGAGTGGTCCTGGCGGAACCCAAACTGAGCATCGGTGAGCAGGTTATTGGTGAGTAGGTGCCGCTTGATAGCACTGTCGACGACACCTTCCATCACTTTGCTGATGATTGAGAGTCGACTGATGGGGCAGTAATTGGCCGGATTATGGGATTAGTGAGAGTCCAGTTTGAGAATCTGAGGACATCAGGAATCTGTGTAACTTTTGAGAGCTTCAGGTCTTCTGGTACTAATAGCCATGGAGTTTTATTTGATTCTGTTGTGTTATTTTGTCTGTATGACATTTTCATCAAACATTTTAAAATGGGATCAAAGGAAAGAAAAGCTTGGGAGTGAGGGAAGTACATTATGTTGAAAGCACATGTTATATTGAAGTGTTTGCAAGTGTCTTCAGCTTGAAATGAAAAGTGGCTGATTCTGCTCAGCCTCCTCCCAAGGTTCTCACCATCATTGATACCATTATCCAGCCTATTCTGTTCACTCCACGTGACGCCAAGAAGTGGCCGAATGAATTAGACACAAGAAAGGCTTTGGGCCTTGACAATATCACGGTTGTACTGCTAAAAATTTGTGCAACCAGACTTTGCCACTCCCCTAGCCAAGCTGTTCCAGTACAGCTATGAGATTGGCATCGACTCAGAAATGTGGGCAATTTACCCAGATATGTCCTAGCCACAAAGAAACAGGGCAGTAATTGGCTGGGCTGCCAGCTTTCTTTCCCAATCCCTCCATGTAAAGGGGTGCAAGGTTCTTAACTGAGAATTGACACACCTCAACCAGTGTGAATCAGTTGGAATTGCTGCCTGTCTGCTTTTGGTCCTGGAGCAGACTGTCTAAGGTATAATAGGACAACAAAAGTCCATTTTTCTACTTAATGTGCCTATGATGTGGAGGCATTAATTATTGAGGCTTTTGATGAACTTCATCGTCAGTAAATCAAACCCTAAAACTCAAGCCAGAATCCCACTCCCTACCTCACCTCTTATCCAGCTTTAGACTTGGCAAAAGCTGATTAGCTCTAAGGTCAGCGGTGGTACATATCTGTTAAAGGCAAGTCCAACCTAACCGAGGAAAATCTGCCATGTCCACCTTACACCTGCAGACTGAAGTAACAGCTTCGAGCTACAACTTTAAAGAGGCAAGAAGAATCAATTGGTATCGAATGGTCAGGTTTCTATTCATAGTATCTGATACCTTTCAGCAGCACAGACCTATCTAGAGGTTATGAAACCAATGTTCTTTGGGTGGAATTAGTGCATGTGTCAATTAAAATATAATTTATGAAGCTGCTAACCTCAGGAAATTGGGGAAATATTTTATTTTTAATGAGCCTGAGGGGGTTCAATGCAAATTACCTTTTGCGTGCATCACCGTGTCAAATGCGCTAGTAACTTGGTGTATTGTGATGTGGTTGATTTTACTAAGATGCGCTCTGGTGGGATGCGTCACCGACCGGGAGCATGTGAGGAAACCATGGAAACGCTCCCTGCGATTTCCCACCATGCGCTTCCAGCGGGCGAGGATCCCCACCAGAATGATACCAGGGCTAAAAGGGTCAAAATATGGGAACAGGTTACACAGACTAGGCTTGTATTGTCTTGAGTATAGAAGATTAAAATGTGATCTAATTGATGTGTTTAGGATGATTAAAGGATTTGATAGGTAAGATAGAGAGAATCTATTTCCTCTGGTGCGGGGGCCCAGAACAAGGAGGATTAGAGCTAGGCCATTAGAGCTAGGCCGTTCAGGGGTGATGACAGGAAATACTTCTTCATACAAAGGGTAGTGGAAATCTGGAATTCTCTCCCCCAGAAAGCTGTTGAGGCTGGGGGTCAATTGAAAATGTTAAAACTGAGATTGATTGATTTTTGTTAGGCAAGGGTATTAAGGGTTACAGAATCAAGGCGGGTAAATGGAATTAATACAGATCAGCATGATCTAATTAAATGGCGGAACAGGCTCAAGGGGCTGAATGGCCTAATCCTGTTCCAGTGCTTTCCTTTTTGAGTAATGGCACTGTCTTTCAGAAGGTAGGACAGGGTCCTTGGAGGTTTGTCAATATTTGCAGCAGCTTCTATATAAAGAAAACATTTGAAAACTACTGTAAACAAAGGAAAATAATATTTTGATAATGCTTTTTGGGTGGTCCCTACTCATTTGTAGCGTAAGGAGAAGTCTAAATGTGTATGTTAAATGCTGTCGCGGTGTTTGGTGCAGCAATAGTTATTGCAGTGTCACAATAGCAGCAGGAATATAATTGTCCTGTAATGGTGTAAAGATCCACAGTTAGTTTGGGAGAACAGCAGCAAGAGAAATAATGTGAAAATCATAGAGAGAGGAAGGTTTTTTTTTAAACACCTACAGTGAAAAATGTTGAGAGTAAATAGAGTGTGAAGTGAGCTAGCGTTTCGAGTTATTTTGTATTTTTATTGCATTAAACCATATTTGTAATATGTAGTTCACACAGATTTGGGAGCTCAATATGTTATGAGTTATTGTTGTAACCCACAGATTATCAGGTCATTTATCTAATTGCTGTTTGTGGGACCTTGCCATGTTCAATTTAATTGTTGCCTACATAAGAACGGTGACTGCACGTCGAAATAAATTATTGGCTGTGAAGCACTTTGGGACATCCTGAGGCCTTGAAAGGCACCATATAAATGCAAGCTCTTTCTTGCCTAACCCCACTATCTGTGAGTCTGTGGCACAATATTTCAATGCACCAATTTGCCATACTTACCAGTCCTCGCATTCAGATGTCTGTCAAACTTGTTTGGGTAAATGTATGTAAGCGTAATGGTCCAGTTATGTGTAGCAGTCTCGGGCTGGGATGGGTGTAGAAATGCAGATGGACTCTCCTGGGATCTGTAGAAGCACATGTGGGAGATTTTGGTTATTGGGATTTTCTGACTGCTCGACCCAAATCAAAACGGATTATTCCTGGAAATGGCCCAGACGCACAAACCAAGGCCAGTACACAGGGGTGGCGAGTTCTGCTTTAAAGAAGATCAGAAGTATCTGGATCCTTAAAATCTGCAAAGTCCATCCAGTGCTCAAAAGGTTAATGCAGCTTTTTGTGAGGAGCCTATTAACTGGTAGAACGATTCCTTGCTGCAGTGACACCGGCTACAACTTCTCACATTGTGCTGCCAAAGGTTAGCTAATAGTACATCGTCTACCCTGAGGACCCCCAGACAGCCCATTTTTAAGATTGAAGCTACATGGAAATATACTCACTTCAAGTCTACACATGCCAAGACTGGTCAAGCTAATCTTTCTGGGTTTTGAATTGTAGCAATCAGTGTTTGATTATTGTTTATCAAGTTGCCATAGAAACCGCAAACCACAGTTCATCCACTGCTCATAGGGTGACAGTGCAACTACAACCAATTGGGATTTTTTTCTCTCCCCCCTTTTTCCGTCAATTTTCTCCTCGCCTCTTCTCTCCTGAAGGCACTTGGCTCTTTTCTGGGAAACAGCTCAACGGGTGCTGGGGCCGCCCCTTTGGTAACTCAACCAGGTGACGCTGCCGATGGATGAACCCTGACGGTGAAGCCTAGATTATCTGCTGCTGGCTGCCCATTACAGGACTTCCATTCTGCTGGAAGTCTTCTCACTTTGCTCCGTGACATAGTTTCCAGCGGGTTGGGACCGGTGGCATATGAAGCACCAGCCTCAGACGCGTGCTGTTCGTTTTAATGTGCATTAAGGAGTGGGCACTCACTGCACATCATTTCCTGACTTTCAGGTATGCTGTTCATAATTTCTAAAGCGGTGCTGGGAGGGTGGGTGACCAGCGTCGCAGCTGCACCTGATTCTGTCCTTACCCAAAGTCTACGCGTGCACTCCAGCAAAAGTTTGTCAGATACCGATCAAGAGTGAGGACTGACTCAGCCTGGGGCAGTGAGGCCAATTCTAGCACCTCAGCTGTGATCACCTAGTTCCGCAGAGACTCGGAAAGGAACCTGTGACCTTCCTGGTTTATAAGGCAGAGTTACTCATTACCTTATCCAGTCACCAGGGAGCCCTCACTGAGATACTTGACTTTTAAGTGATCCAGGTCTGTCTGCCTCTGATGTTCTGTTTTTGTCTCAATATCTACCTCTTCCCTCTCACACTCCTTATCTCTATTTGTCTTGCTATGTGTTTGTCTATAGCCCCAGAACACGCAACCAACACTCAGAAAACCTGTTTGCTTCTGAATTTCCAATTTTATCAGAAGCCTAGACCATCCATTCATTTTCAGGAGGTTTTGCGGCATTAAAAATAGGGCAGTGTACATTACTGCCACACTCCTGCCCCAACAAGTGGCCGCCAGAATTTATATTTTTTAAATCTGTTTATTCTCGGGATATGGACATCGCTGGCAAGGCCAGCATTTATTGCCCAACCCTAGTTGCCCTGAAAAGATGGTGATGGGCCTTCTTAAACCGCTGCAGTCCATGTGGTGAAGATCTTAATTATTCTTTATTGCGATTTGATACAACTGAGTGGCTTGCTAGGCCACTTCAAAGAGGAGTTAAGAGTCAACCATGTTGGTGTGGACTGGAGTCACATATAGGGCCAGACTGGGTAAGGACGGCAGGTTTCCTTCCCTAAAGGACATTAATGAACTAGTTGAGTTTATATGACAAGTTGACAGCTTCATGATCATTTTTACTGATACCAACTTTTTATTTCCAGATTTTTAAAAAACTGAATTCAAATTCCCAACTGCCATGGTGGGATTTAAACTCACGTTCTCTGGATCATTAGTTCAGATGGCTGGATTAGTAGTCCAGTTACATAATCTCTACACGACAGTACCCTTTTACTCTGAGGACATCGTCAGTCACCATTACCATTGCCCTGAGCCTGTCCTGCCGCATGTAAATGGGGATATTTGGGTTAATCAAGCTGTCCTTGTAATTTTCCATCAATTAGCACCGTGAGAGCAACATCAGGAAACAACGTCACTATAAAAGTGGCAGTAGGAGCAGCTTAGCGGTAACCCTGAGGAGGATAGCTGTAGAGGAGGCCATTCATTGCTGGAGAACATTATTGAATATTTCTTGAAATTTATTTGAACAGCGATTCGAACAGAAACCCACAAAATGGTTGCTACAGTCACTGCGCACAACGCCTTGTTAGTATTTGCCCTCGGGATGTGGGTGACGCTGGCAAGACCATATTTACTGCCCATCCCTGTGGTCCTGAGATAGTAGCGGTGGGCCGCCTTCTTCAATGTATTTCTGTAGAGCCAGATACCCTCCTGTTGCCAGCCAGTTCGACCAGTTCTTTCATCTTAGGTGGCGACAGGAGATGAGCCTCAAAAAAAGGTAGCACCAAGTGTGAGCAAGGACTTCAGCTGATCTTGCAGCACCATCTGGGAATGAGAGCCGTGGTGCTGGTTGTGCCATCACTATGTTCCAACTTGGCTTCAAGTGTCCTTGCTGCAGATGGCAAAGCTCTTCCCCTGGCTCCCTGCTGACCCTGAGCAAGGTGAGGCCATTTTCTTTGGGTCATTGGCAGGTAGGTGTGCTAAGATCAGCAGGTTAGGTTGGGCTCCTACAGATCCCTCTGTCATGCCTTCATTCATCTTGTACCATCTTGTAGCACCCCAGCTATGAAATACTGGCCCCTAAAAATTGTATTGCAAAATATTAATAATTTTAGAAACATGGAAAATGGTTAATAACGATGACTGTACTAAAATGAAAAGAAAAGAACTTGCATTATAATAGAGTGTCCTTCACTTCCTCAGGACACCTAAAGTGTTTCACAACCAATTCATTCCTTTTGAAGTCTAGTTACTATTGTTTTGTAGGCAAATGTGGCAGACAGTTTGCACACAGCAAGGTCCCACAAACAGCGAATGAGATGAATCTCCAATTAATTAGTTTTGGTGGTGTTGGTCGAGGCATAAATGTTGGCCCCGATCTTCCTCGATTGGGCCATGGGATCATTTACATCCAGCTAAGCAGGCAGACAAGGCCTCAGTTTAACGTCCCATCTGAAAGACGATACCTCTGACAGTACAGCACTCCCTCAGCAGTGCACTGAAGCATCGGCCTAGATCATGTGCTCAAGCCTTGGAGTGGGGGATTAAATCCGCGGCCGTCTGACTGAGGGGAGAGTGCCAGTGCTGAGCCAAGCTGACACTTAACCTAGTGTGACGTCACAACACTATTATTATATCCAAGAGGTAGTGCAGTCTGGCTGAGCATCAAAATGTTGTAGAACATGGGTCCATGCCTGTAACCCCTCCTTCTCTCCCCAAGACAGTAAGTCTCCTGATCTGAACTGTGCCACAAGGGGGGGAAAGGGGGCAGGGGAGAAGCAAATCACTTTCGGGTGTTAAACCACACAGCCAGGAGATCAATTAGATCAAGAGTGGCATTGTCAATAACCTGGTCATCTGCCCCCTCCTATCAGCCGAGAAATGTGATCACTGTTTACTTGAAGTGTGATTGAATTACTAGTGACTGTGTTTGAATTAACCTGTATGCCGAGAGATCACTGGTTCAAAGGGATAAGTCATTCCATAAAAAGGGGTATCAGAGCAAAAAAAATAACTGTTAAGTGTATACACTGTAACTTGTAAAAAAAGAACATAAATTGAAGGAAAATGCATTTTGCTGGTACCCTGGACCAAAAGAATCCTTCTCACACAACACTTTGGCAAGTCTTTGTGTTATTGGAAGATTGTATTGAAGGAACAGGCCTTGACAGTATGATTGGTCCACTTGGTGGACATAGGCCTTATGAACCATGTGAAGCATCTGGTCCAGGACACGGGATGTCCATTGTGCCAACTTTAAAAAACTGTTTCAAACAAGCACCTATGTGCAATAAATACATTGTCCATGTCAGCTACTAACCAGTTACTACAAGCAGCCACTGGCTGTTCTGGCTGGTGGTTTTACAGTCGGATGTTTGAACTGGAGCTTGGTTGAATCTCAGGGCAGTTGATTCTGGGTTATGTTAGTAGCACCCTAGAGTAACCTATTTCTAGGGAACTGGATGTCTCTGCTTCACTATGCTCATTTTCTTTCTCTCATCCTCTTTCTCTCTCGCTATCTCATTTGCTCTATCTCAATCTCTCCCATTTTCTCATCCTCTCTCTTATACAAATAGATGCCCACAGGTTGCGGTTCCTTTAGCAGATTACTTATGAATTATGGCATCCCTGATTACCAGATGGCATACGTGTCCCAACATCTCTGTGAGAAGGCTGAGTATACGTCCTGGCATTCTGATTGCCAGGTATTCCCACTATAAGGTTGTCCCTCCACATTACTGAAGTCCCTGGTACTAAAATTCCCATTAACATGCTTCGTTTATGTCCAGGCATCTTACTTGCCAGTTTGAGTTTGTGTCTCAGCAACCCCTCCCCTGACCAGGTCGAATTCACATCCCAAAATACCCCATTACCAGATTACATGAGCTTCCGTTTTCACAGGCTGTGGATCTGGGTCGTTGATTGCATGGAGTCTTCCACACAGGTCTGCCTGTTGTGCGAACAGTAGTTTTTGGCTTGGGAGCTTGAAAAAAACTGTTCCGGATATGGCCCCATTAATCCACATTGCATTCTCCATCTGTGCAACTGAGTAATTACAGAGCGGCCGAAACCCGAGCAAGTTTCTCCACCACATCACAGTCTAAATTACCCACGCTGAGCATTACTAGTCGCAGCAATTGTAAAGTGTTCATCTGTGTAATGGTATCACAATTAGATAGCATTTTGTGCTCGTATAGTTCTTGCAGAGGCGAAAGAAGTGTGAGGCATTTAGTTAATTTAGCTGAAGGATTCCCTTAGGAGATTCCAGCAAATTTAATAAATTCATCTCTCTTTTGGGCTAGCAACTGGATGTAACAAAGCATTGATGTAAATGTTGATGAATGCTGTCTGGAATATGATACAGCAAGGAAAAACACTTTTTAATCCTATTTTTTGTCATATTCGCTCCAAATGCTGCGACTCAGTATTAGAGAATAAGAATAAGAATCACAATGCTGGCAATCGGAAATAAAAACAGAAAATGCCGGAAAGACACTCCTTGTCCGTCAGCATCTGAAATGAGGAATGGCAAGTCAGCGATTTGGATGTGACCTATTTTCTGAACCTTTGAGCAGGTTCCCACTCAAAACGTTAACCTTTTGTTATCAGATGGTAACCTACCTGCTATGTATTTTTACATAGAATTACATAGAATGTACAGCACAGAAACAGGCCATTCGGCCCAACTGGTCCATACTGGTGTTTATGCTCCACACGAGCCACCTCCCATCCCTCTTCATCTATCCCTATCAGCATAACCTCCTATTCCTTTCTCCCTCATGTGTTTATCCAGCTTCCCCTTAAATGCATCTATGCTATTTGCCTCAACTACTCCATGATTTTCAAGATGGTTGTATGCCTTCCCCAGGTTAAATCTGAATTCAAGGTATCATGCCAACATTTTCTCTTTCTAACTTCAACATAATGGTGACATTTTCTTCTCAATCCCCCCCTCCCCCCTCCTTCTCCATGGATTGTGACTGAGAGGAAAATCTTGGGTAGGGAAAAGATGAATGGCAAATCGTTTTTTTTTTGGCAAGGGTAAGATTCTGCCTTTGTTATCTCCATCCGTGGTCGCACTCTCACCTCTGTGTCAGAAGGTTGTGGGTTCAAGTCCCACGCCAGGGACTTGAGCACATAATTTCAGCTGACTCCACAGTGCAACTGAGGGCGGCCACACTGACAAATGATATGTTAAACGCAGGTCCTTTAGGTAGATGTTGATCCCGTAACACTACTCCAAGAAAAGTAAGAGTTCCCCAGATGTTTTGGCCAATGTCCTTTCCTCAACCAACACCACTACCATTACCTGATTTTCTGGTCATTTGTCATCTTTGATGTTTATGGCACCTCATGTTTACAAAATGGCTGCCACATTGGCCTACATAATGATAAGCACTATACGTAAAAATAGTTCATTGTCGGAATTTTTTGCTTTTAGTGTGGGGATTATCCACAGGGTGTGCAAATTGGGAACTTGGGCACAGTCTGTCCACGATTTTCCAACTAGTCATGTTAATTGTCAGAAAATCGTGGAGGGCGCACCCCCAAATTCCATTCGGCCCATCGTGCCTGTGCTGGCTCTCTAAAAGAGCTACCAATTAGTCCCACACCCTTGCTCTTTCCCCGTAGCCCTGCAAATTTTTCCTGTTTGAGTGTATATCCAGTTCCCTTTTGAAAGTTACTATTAAATCTGCCTCCACCAACCTTTCAGGCAGTGCATTCCAGATCATAACAACTCACTGCCTAAAAAAAATTTCTTCTCATCTCCCCCCTGGCTTTTTTGCCAATTATCTTAAATCTGTGTCCTCTGGTTACCGACCCTCCTGCCAGTGGAAAGAGCTTCTCTCTATCTAGTATACCAAAACCCTATTTAATTTTGAACACCTCTATTAAATCTCCCCTTAACCTTCTCTGCTCTAAGGAGAACAACCCCAGCTTCCCCAGTGTCTCCACATAACTGAAGTCCCTCATCCCTGGTACCATTCTAGTAAATCTCCTCTGCACCCTCTCCAAGGCCTTGACGTCCTTCCTAAAGTGTGGTGCCTAGAATTGGACACAATACTCCAGCTGAGGCCTAAGCAGTGATTTATAAAGGTTTAGCATAACTTCCTTGCTTTTGTATCAGAAGAAATAAAAAAAACACCATCAACACAGGCTACTGTCAAGCAAGTTGAGTGGTTGGTTTCAGAGCTGCATTTATGAAGGACTGTGGACCTTCTTACTAAGAAGACAGCAAAGGAAAAGGGTGGCTGTATGATATTTTGTTAGAGTCACATGTTCTAAATTATTCTTGTGTAAACCTCCACTCCTGTACAACTTGACACATTCAAGAATCACTCTGCACTTCAGCCCCAGCTCACAATTAGTTATTTTTCATGATTGGTAAATTGAAGTATTTTACCTTTTGTATTTACAGT
This sequence comes from Heptranchias perlo, assembly GCF_035084215.1. Classification (NCBI taxonomy): domain Eukaryota; kingdom Metazoa; phylum Chordata; class Chondrichthyes; order Hexanchiformes; family Hexanchidae; genus Heptranchias; species Heptranchias perlo. Next base: position 77,658,189 of record NC_090332.1, read on the forward strand.
TGTTTCCTTTCACTGTGTCTCTAATTCATTCTTTCTCTCTCTTCACACACTTTCATTCTCACAATTTCTCTTACTCCTCTTCACTTTTTTTCTCACTCTCTCTTCACTCATTCTCTTTCTTCTCGCTCACTCTCTTCTCTCACACTCTCCTCTCACACATACTCTGTTCTCACTCTCTCCTCTCACTCTCTCTCTCCTTTCTCACACATTCTCTTCTCACATACTACCTCTCCTCTCACACACTCTCCTTTCACACATACTCTGTTCTCACTCTCTCTCTTCTCTCACACACACTCTCGCCTCATACACTACCTCTCCTCTCACACACTCTCCTCTCACACATACTCTCCCCTTTAACACACTCTCTCCTCTCACTCTCTCTCCTCTCATACTCTCTTTCCTCACAGACACTATCTCTCCTCACTCTCCCGCTCACTCTCTCTCTCCTCTAACACTCTCTTCTCATTCTCACTCTCTTTCCTCTCACTCCCTCTCTTTCCCCTCTCCCACTCACTCCATCCTCTCATGCACTCTCATCCTCTCTTTTCCACCCCCCCCCAATATGTACACCTCCTATATTTGCAGTTTCATCTAATTCTGCTATCTATTTTATTTGACATCCATACAGCTGCTGTAAGGTTACTGGTATTCAGATCTTCTAAAAAGAATGAAAAAAAATGTTACCACTTTTTCCTTTATTTAAAACAGAGTGACAATGTAAGTTAAGAAAATAATACGTCTCACATTATTCACAGTAGGTAGTTGCATATAAAGAGTTCTTCACATTTCGATTGTAGGAATTGCATGCATACAGCAATTTAATTCCCCATTGAAGTCCTTGAATAGAAATTTGTTGCATGGCAGAACTGTGGTACAGCCTGAAGGAAGCACCATAGCAACTGCAAGGACTCTGTGGGGTAACCAGAATGCTCCTCATGGCACTCTCTGCTTTCAGTTCTGTGCTAGGGTTGGCGCTTGCTCAATTTTAGATCACAGTCTGGTTTTTTAGTGGGCTATCCAGAAATTTCTATAATGTTGTCTTTTCCTTAATAGATGCCTCTAATTTTACTTATTTCCATGTCTCATGATATGGATGCATTAGGTTAAGGTTTTCAGTGAATTGTAACAGCAAAGCAAATATCAGAAATCAAAAAATGATCCTGCCTCCTATCCGGTTTTGGACTTGGCAAGAGTTGTTAATCCTATAACCCATATAGAACATGGCAGTGGAAAGAGGATTTTTTTTTGTTCTCAGGATATGGGTGTGCTAACAAGGCTACATTTATTGCCCATCCCTAGTTGCCCTGAGGAGGCGGTGTTGAGCCTTCTCCTTGAACCTCTGCAGTCCCTGTGGTGGTGATGGTGCTCCTACAATGGTGTTAGGTAGGAAATTTCAGCATATTGATCCAGTGATGATAAAAGAACAGCAGTATATGTCCAAGTTAGGATGGTGTATAACTTGAAGGAGATGGTATTGCCAATATTTTGCTGCTCTTGTCCTTCTTGGTGGTAGAGGATGCGGAGCTGTTGAACTAAGCTTGATGAGTTGCTGCAGTGCATCCTGTAGATACTACACCCTGCAGCCAAGGTGTGCTGTTGATGGAGGAGGCAGATATTGAGTCCAGTCCAATCAAGCAGACTGTTAGGCCCTGGATGGTGTTGAACTCATTGAGTAATGTTGCAACTGCACACATCCAGGCGAGTGGTGAATATTCCATCACTCTCCTGGCTTGAGCCTTGCTTTTGATGGAGAAACTTTGAGGGGTCAGGCAGTGAGCTACCCGTCACAGAGTACTCAGCCTCTGCTCTGCTCATGTTGTCACATTGTTGATACGGCTGGTCCAGTTTTAAGCTTCATTGCACGGAAGTTTCCTGAGCATCACAGAACATGAGAACAGAGTGTGGGCACATGCAACATGTCTGCTCATAGTGTGATCGGAAGGAAAATGAAACATTCTAATCGTGCAAAGCTTTAGGACCTGCGACAGGAATATTATCAATAGTATCATAACCACCAATTATAAAGTTGTGTGTTTCTTTGGTCGGACATGCTCTGAATTTATTATGCAAGGGATCTTCTGCTTGATTGTTGGAATATACAAAATCTTTGGCAATCTGAATAAATCTGCAGCCTCCATTCCATTGGCCTGCCTGAGGGGGTTTTGGCATCAGTTGCAGTGGAAGTGATGCAACAATGTATGCGTTGGGCCCTTACTTTTTTTCTCGTTCATAGGATGTGGGCGTTGCTGGCGAGGCCGGCATTTATTGCCCATCACTAATTGCCCTTGAGAAGGTGGTGGTGAGCCGCCATCTTGAACCGCTGCAGTTCGTGTGGTGAAGGTTCTCCCACAGTGCTGTTAGGAAGGGAGTTCCAGGATTTTGACCCAGCGACGATGAAGGATCGGCGATATATTTCCAAGTCGGGATGGTGTGTGACTTGGACGGGAACGTGCAGGTGGTGTTGTTTCCATGTGCCTGCTGCTCTTGTCCTTCCAGGTGGTTGAGGTCGCGGGTTTGGAAGGTGCTGTCGAAGAAGCCTTGGCGAGTTACTGCAGTGCATCCTGTGGATGGTACACACTGCAGCCACTGTGCGCCAGTGGTGAAGGGAGTGCATGTTTAGGGTGGTGGATGGGGTGCCAATCAAGCGGGCTGCTTTGTCCTGGTTGGTGTCGAGCTTCTTAAGTGTTGTTGGAGCTGCACTCATCCAGGCAAGTGGACAGTATTCCATCACACCCCTGACTTGTGCCTTGTAGATGGTAGAAAGGCTTTGGGGAGTCAGGAGGTGAGTCACTCGCCGCAGAATACCCAGCCTCTGACCTGCTCTTGCAGCCACAGTATTTATGTGGCTGGTCCAGTTAAGTTTCTGGTCAATGGTGAACCCAGGATGTTGATGGTGGGGGATTCGGCAATGGTAATGCCGTTGAATGTCAAGGGGAGGTGGTTAGAATCTCTCTTGTTGGAGATGGTCATTGCCTGGCACTTGTCTGATGCGAATGTTACTTGCCGCTTATGAGCCCAAGCCTGGATGTTGTCCAGGTCTTGCTGCATGCGGGCACGGACTGTTTCATTATTTGAGGGGTTGCGAATGGAATTGAACACTGTGCAATCATCAGTGAACATCCCCATTTCTGACCTTATGATGGAGGGCAGGTCATTGATGAAGCAGCTGAAGATGGTTGAGCCTAGGACACTGCCCTGAGGAACTCCTGCAGCAATGTCCTGGGACTGAGACGATTGGCCTCCAACAACCACTACCATCTTCCTTTGTGCTAGGTATGACTCCAGCCACTCTGTTAGCATGTGCTAACAAGTGGAGAGCAGGACTATGGAATGCTCCATAGAGCTGATAACTGTATTCAAGCTCAAAGAACTGTTGTGAGTTCCAAGTGAAACTTGAGATAGATCCATCCCTTTCACACGAGCAGGTATAAAGGCAATGTTGCAATAGTTTGGTTTGAAAGCCAAATGTCTACGAAAAACAAAACAAAAACAAAATGGCACCAAGGACCAAACAAATATAAGCATTAGCCTTGGGTAACTTAAGGGATATGTGCCATGGAAGCTATCAAGGAAATTAAGCACAGGGGCATGTACGTTTCCCTGATTTATTGTGTCACAATCTGACGCTCCCTTTTTATTTATTAAATCCACAAGCCACGACTAAATAACGGTAAAGTACAAAATGTAACCGCATTATTGTTGCAATGGGCACTAACGATAGAAAAGAAAGTGATGAATTGTTCAATAAACAACTATTTTACTTGCTTGTTTTAAAAAAAAACGATTCAATACAGAAGCCGCAGTAGATTGGGGAAGGGAATTCCGCACTGCCACAAATTGAACAAGATGAATTGGTGGTTGGTTGATGCTCTTGCTGCACACCTGCAGGATGAGCATACGTTCAACTATTCTCCAGGAGCTCTGAGTGTGTTGTACAAGTGCTGGTGGTTTTTAAGGGTGTAATGCCTAGTCCACCCCGGGCATAGATCTAAACTAGATCTAACAGTAAAGGCCCAAAGCAAATATCAGGGGCTATTTGACAATGGTTGAACCTCATATTCGCTCAAGGCTGTACTGGCACAGTGTTAACGGAAAGGAAAGGACTTGCATTTTTGTAGTGCCTTTCATGACCTCAAGACATCCCAAGGCGCTTTACAACCAATAAATACTTTTGAAGTGTAGTCACTGTTGTAATGTAGGGAAATGCAGCAGCCGATTTGTGCACAGCAAGATCCCACAATCAACAAACAGCAATGAGATAAATGACCAGATGATCTGTTTTAATGATGTTGGTTGAGGGATAAATATTGGCCAGGACACTGGGAGAGCTCCCCTGCTCTTCTTGAAATGGTGCTATGGAATCTTTTATGTCCACCAGGGCCTCGGTTTAACATGTCATCCCGAAAGACGGCATCTTGACAGTGCTGCTCTGAAACGTCAGCCTGGATTATGTACTTGTCTCTGGAGTGGGGCTTGACCCCAAGATTTACTGACACAGAGGTGAGAGTGCTACCACTGAGCCAAGGCTGACACCTTAATTGTACACAGTGCATGATTATGGAGCCCTCTGCATTTAACACAGCAACCATTGAACGGAAGCATCGTGGTGTCACAAAAATTCAGAATATGCCTGTGATGTAATGCAGGGGAATAGATCTTGAATAGAACAGTCATACTGATCAGGAAAGGGATTTGTAAGCTATTTCAGAAAAACAGGTGGAGATCATCAGCGCAGTGTATGACTGCAGTGAAAAAGATGAAAGAGCTACTGGAATGGAAACGGAAAATGCTGGACCCACTCAGCAGGTCAGGCAGCATCTGTGGAGAGAGAAACAGAGTTAACGGGCTCGGTTTTACAATGGTGGCGGGTTGGCCGCGGGGGGGCGAAGGTTCGCGTGGCAAATCCGCACGAACCAAACTTACCGTTTCCAACGCGATCGCACATTGATTGATGAGGATTAACGTCCTCTCCGGGTTTCGCTGCAGTCAGGAGCTGCAACGCAAGGGAGGGGGGCGAGAAAGAGAGAGAGCAAGACGTCATCCAGCGCTGGAATGGAAGACCGGGGCGGGGGGAGAGGGGAAGATCCGGCGCTGGACTGGAAGTCCCGGTGGGGGGGAAATCGGGGAGAGAGGGGAAGATTGGGGGTGGTGAAGAGGGAGACATCGGGGGAGTGAAGAGGGGGACATCGGAGAGGCGGACAACGGAGCAGGGTGCAAAGGTAGGTTCATTTTGTGGCCATCTATGGCTTTTTATTTAATTTGTTTAGTTTCTTTTCCCTGATCCGGCCCTTCAGAAGCAGTGGGCAAGCCGCCCAGGTAAGTTAAAAATCGTTCTAATTACTTCATCTGTCACAGGTAAAGTGCCTCAAGTACCTCAGTGAGGTACATTTGGCTCTATAACTGTCATCCTGCCGGCTTTAATTGCCGGCGGGACTTCCGCTTTCGTGTCGCCCACCCGCACACAGGTGGGTCCCTGGGAAACTCGGAATTTGGCGGGTTGGAGCCGGCTTCCAAATCCAAATGAGATTTCCGTGATTTTCGGAGCCCCCCCCCTGCCCCCAACGTACCCCCAATTGCCCCTTAAAATCACCCCCAACGTTTCAGGTCGATAAACTTTCATCAGAAAGAGGAACTGGATTGTGTTCGCAGACAGACAGAATACGAACCAAAAGAGATGGTTCAGTATCAGGAATTGGTTACATCCCATCTGGAATATTGCATGTTATACTGGTCATCATCCCATAGGAAGGATATTATTGCCCTTGAGAGGGTGCAGTGCACAGCAACCTAGATGATACCTCGGAATAAATTTTCCAAATCTCCACCTGTGATGAGATATCTTGCACACCGCCAGTGAGTATTAGAAAATAGTCCGTTCTCCCTTGAGTTTCTGATGCACACTAGCGAGCTCACCAAGAGCGCAGTCAGAATACGTAAAGGTGTCTAGAATTAAGTTGGAAAAGAAGAGACTTCAGGTGGGAAGAGAGAGACTTCAGGTGGAAAAGGAGAGACTTCAGGTGGAAAAGGAGAGACTTCAGGTGGGAAGGGAAAGGGAGAGACTTCAGGTGGAAAGGGAGAGACTTTGGGTGAAAAAGGAGAGACTTCAGGTGGAAAGGGAGAGACTTCAAGTGGAAAGGGAGAGACTTCAAGTGGAAAGGGAGAGACTTCAGGTGGAAAGGGAGAGACTTTGGATGAAAAAGGAGAGACTTCAGGTGGGAAGGGAGAGACTTCAAGTGGAAAGGGAGAGACTTCAGGTGGAAAAGGAGAGACTTCAAGTGGAAAGGGAGAGACTTCAGGTGGAAAGGGAGAGACTTCAGGTGGAAAAGGAGAGACTTCGGGTGAAAAAGGAGAGACTTCGGGTGAAAAAGGAGAGACTTCGGGTGAAAAAGGAGAGACTTCGGGTGAAAAAGGAGAGACTTCGGGTGAAAAAGGAGAGACTTCAAGTGAAAAAGGAGAGACTTCAGGTGGAAAAGGAGAGACTTCAGGTGGAAAAGGAGAGACTTCGGGTGAAAAAGGAGAGACTTCAGGTGGAAAAGGAGAGACTTCAGGTGGAAAAGGAGAGACTTCAGGTGGAAAAGGAGAGACTTCAGGTGGAAAAGGAGAGATATGGGGTCTCACTGGGTACAAATGGAAAAATATGTTTTTCCCCAACAAAGAGTTAATTTGTTGCCTATTCTTGAGCCCATGGTATTTAGCTTTTAGATGCTCTTCTTTTGTAAGATACGATCTGAATGTGACCTGTACTCCGCTGTTGGATTAAATTACAGACAATAATAGAGTTTGGTTAGTACATGCAGTAGACTGTCAGTGAGCAAATCACTAAAGTAGCTCAGAGAAAGTTGGCCAAATTTGAATGATCTCTACACATGAACGTACGCCATTACAAAAAGACCTGATTGCACAACAGTCACTTTAGCAGGCATGTCGGGGTTAGGATGAACTCCTCGGCACACTTGGCTTTCCAAGTTATAGTTTACAAGTTAACTTGTGTCCTTGCCTAATGTGGGAGGGAGAGAGATGAAATTCCTAACTTCACTAATGGTGATGGTGGAATACTGATTGCCTTTTACCTGTGTTTATTTTCTGGTAAAATCAGTTGATGATGCAAAATTCACCCCCTCAGTCTTCTAACTAACCAGACAGTGCAGAACATTTCATACGGTGCTCTGGAAAGGCTTAAATTCTGTCTGACTGCCAAAAGCTGCCTCTAATACTAAGATAATCAATGCAATTTTCTCTATAACATGCTAATAAACTAGGTTTGTGTCTTATTACTGTTTGATGTCTGCCTATTTCATGTAAGTATCCTGCTCTTTGATGAAATTCTGCTGGTATCTCATGAATTTTTCATTCGGAACTCCTATATTTAGAAGCTGTTATTCTGAAGGGAGATAAAAGCTAACTTTAAAATATTTCTGTACAGCTGTCTCCGGGGGACAAAACTACTTATTTTTATAGCTTTGTTTTCTCTATTTTGTTTTGGTGTGTTTCAAGAAAATGATTTGGGGTTTCCTGATGGCTCAGTGGGTGAATGCATTGTATCGTGTGCTACTGAGATTTAGAGATTGGGAAGGTACTAGGTTAGCAGATCACAACTGGGTGTCTGTAGGGCTGCTACAATTTGGCTCTGATGGCCCTGAGCTAGGCACTGGAAGCAGAGCAGTCACAGTTCCCACTCTGAGCTCTGATCCATGGTCATGAAAGCTTCTTTTAAAATTCATTCTCAGGATGTGACAAGGCATTTATTGCCCATCCCTGGTTGCCCTGAGAAGGTGGTGGGTCTTCTTTTTGATACAACTGAGCAGCTTGCTAGAACACTTCAGAGGAAAGTTAAGAGTCAGTCACAATGTTGCGGGACCAGAGTCACATATAGAGTAAGGACAGTAGGTTTCCTTCCTTAAAAGACATTAGTGAACCAATTGGGTTTTTAAGGCAATCCAGCCTGCTCTTTTTTTAAACTGAATTCGAATCCTTAAATTATCATGGTGGGATTTGAACTCATTGGCTCTGATTATTAGTTCACGTAACATAACCACTACACCTCGCTACTGATATTTGTAGCCGCTTGTAGCCTGGCTCAGATCAGCTGACTCAACAGTGACCACAAACTTCGGACCTTCCTGCTTTGTATGGTTCAGTGACTCACTGTTTACCTACTGAGTCACTGCGGGGACTCAGAAGTGCCTTTGTGGCTTTTAATGTACTTCTCTACTCCATCACAGCACAGAAACCGGGTGATAGATGTCAAGGATCTGTTGGGTGTGTGAAATCATAGTTTGTGCTTTAGGTTATCTAGTCCGTTTACTGGATAAATGTCGGCTTTAATAGGTTCCTGATATGTTTTCCGTTTACACTATGGACATAAACCAAAGTAAATGCAAATAATGCATTGTGCAGCTGAGCAGGTCGGACAGCTGAAACAAAAATGAAATAGTCGTACTGCTGCTTTTGTGTCAATGGAAAGTGATTGTATACGTCAGCTTGATGATCTAACTCCATAGCATTTTAAAGCAGGAGTGAAACCTCACTCATATTTCATATCTTGTTTTCAGTGTACAAGCAGCAATATAACTCTGACCAGCCAGAGTTCAGGCGTAGAGCAGTGTGTCCAATGTTGGAAGTACCTGAATTAATTTATAATTTGTTTTGCCTCACGCAGTTCAGTTTTTTTTATTCGAACCCTGAATCCACTGCTTTCTTTGCAATTGTAAACTGATTTCCAAACTATCATGAAAGTGGGCTTGACGAATCATGTATCCTTACACCAGCGGCCATGATTCGTGCATGTCCTGACGTGCTTCCCCATTGCTTAAAAATAAACGCAATTGAGAGGCAGTATAACTCCAATCTATCTAACTACTGCACACTCAAAACACATATTGATCTCAGGCCAGTCAATGCAGTGTAATTGCTTCCTTACTAGATCCAGGTGGTGTTGCATTTAATGAAGTCACCACAAAGCAGAAAGAAGAATGTTAAACAAAATCAGAAAATACTGAAAAAACCTATCAGGTCAGTCAGTATCATGGAGAGACCAGACAAGTTAGCATTTTGGGTGCGGACCATTTCTCAAAACCAATGGTTTCACTGGTTGTCATGGCTATAAGTGCACGGACCATTTTTAATTGGTTAATTTAGTTATATGCATTGGTAATTGTGGGAAAGTTTGTTCAGCATGGGATTTTCTAGAGAAACTGGTTTTAGAGTTCAATCATTCTCTACTCCATGTTGCTTTGTCCATGTTGCTGCATTGTCTATGTTGTAAAAAAATGGTAATGGAGAAAATAATGGGACTTTAGGTAGGCAAATCTCCAAGACCTGATGGGTTTCCACCCTAGGATATTAAAAGAAACAGGTGGGGAAATTGCAGATGCGTTCATCATAATTTTCCAATGCTCTCTAGATTCAAGAATTGTGCCCTTCGATTGGAAAATTGCAAGTGTCACTCAATTATTTAAGACAGGAAGGAGAGAGAAACCAGGAAACTACAGACCTGTCAGTTGTAGGGAACTTATTGGAATTTATCATCAGGGACAGAGTGACTGAGCACTTGAACAAGTATGAGCTGATCAAAGAGAGTCAGCATGGATTTGTGAAGAGTAGGTCATGTCTGACTAATCTAGTTGAATTTTTTGAGGAGGTCAACTTCAAGGTGGACAGGGGATGGTCTATGGATGTTGTCTATATGGCAGAAATAAGAGTTTATAGAATTGGAGGTGACCTTGGGACATGGAATGATAATTGGTTGGGAGGTAAGAGACAGAGAGTAGGGATAAAGGTAATGTAGTCTGATTGGTGGAATGTGACAAGTGGTGTTCCCCAGGGATCTGTATTGGGGCCTCAGCTTTTCACCATATATATTAATGACTTGGAAGAAGGAATAGAGAGTTGTATATCCAAGTTTGCACTAAGTTAAGAGGAACAGTAAATTGTGTAGATTGGAGCAGAAAGTAACATAGACGGGTTAAGTGAGTGAGCAAAACTGTGGCATATGGAGTTCAATGTGGGGAAGTGTGAGGTTATCCAAGAAAGAAAAATTGGAATATGTTAATGGCGAGAGACTAAAAACTGTGGAGGAGCAATAGCATTTGGGTGTCCAGGGATACGAATCACTAAAAGTTAGTGCACAGGTACGAAAAGTATTCAAAAAGGCTAATGGAATGCTGGACTTTATCTCAAGAGGGTTGGAATACAAAGGGGAGGAAGTCATGCTTCAGTTGCACAGAGCCTTAGTAAGACCCCATCTGGAGTATTGCATTCACCTCTGGACACAGCACCTCAGGAAGGGTAAATCGGCCCTGGGGGGGGGGGGTGGGGGGGAGGAGGGGGTGCAGTACAGTGCAGATTACAAAAATGATACTGTAGTTTAAAGGGTTAAATTATGTGGACAAGTTGCATAAACTTGGGTTGTATTCCCTTGAGTTTAGAAAGTTGAGGTGTTTAAAATGATAAAAGGATTCGATAGAGTAGATACAGAGAAGCTATTTCCTTTGGTGGGAGAATCCAGAACAAGAGAGTACAATCATTAAATTAGAACCAGGCCATTGAGGAGCAAAATCAGGAAGCACTTATTTTATTAAAAGGATAATGGAAATCTGGAACTTTCTCCCCCAAAAGACTAGATGCTGGGTCACTTTAAAATTTCCAGACTAAGATCGATAGATTTTGTTAGGTCAGGGTATCAAGGGATGTGGATCAAAGGCGGGTGAATGGAGTTGAGGTACAGATCAGCCATGATCTAATTGATTGACGGAACAGGCTCGAGGGGCTGAATGGCCTACTCCTGTTCCTATGTTCCTTCCCATGTATAGGGAATGGAACAATTCTGTATACATTCTTCGCATTGGGTGTTATCTGATGAGTTACATGATTAACAGATCGGTAAAACTGAACATATCAGTGGGGGGGTAGGGGGGAGGGGAGAATGACCAAGCCAGGGCCGCCTCCCTTCCCTTGCATGCTTACAAGTAGGAGGCGTTTGCATGATTTAGCTTTGAAGAGAGTTACTTCTCATCCCAGTTACCTACGTTGATTTTAAACTTCTGTGAACTTAGTCATTGAGCAGCTGCATTAGATTTGTGACAACGAATGGCAATAATTACATTGACAGAGCAAACTATTATCGAGCTGAGCCTTCCCACATTTACGATTTCACCCTCCCTTGGTTTGAAGGACTCATTCAAGGCTGTCGCCTGTTTGAGGTTTTGCGGGCTCTTTGCATGCTGGGCTACACTGAGTGACCTTGGACACTGCCCTTTCCTCTCTGAAGACCAGTGTTGCGATCCAAGACAGGGCTGCTACATTAAATGATCGTCTCCCTCTACCACGTGTGCATTCCTTTTCTTCCTGTTTGCGCCTTAACAGGCAGGATAATTATTTGTTATTTGATATCACTACTGTAAGGGCAACAAAATCAAAGAGTTAGACTCCCCACCCCCATCTCACCACTTCCTAATCCTTGCATTCTGTAGGGTCAGTGTACAGATTTGGTGGGTTAATGAGGGGCGGGGGGGGGGGGGGTCAAGATAATTTGATAACCCTTGCAACTTGGCTGGGTTGATGGGATATTAAGGGCTATAAATTTGGCCATGTAGCACCTGTTTTTTAGGCGCTACGCAGCCTCCTAAGGTCCCAAAATGGCATCTGGAATGCACACACGTGCTATGTGCCAGACACCATCTTGGTAAAGGCGTTTGCGCACGCACAAATAACGAACACCGGTACCATGTAAAGTAAGGAGACTATGTGTTAGATCAGTGTGCAACGCTGATTTAAAGGTATAGTTACAATTTTGACACTCAATGCTGCAGCCAACACACTGTCTTAACCACGAACAGATGAACATGCCATAGATGGCCTGGAGGATCCCCCATCAGTGCTATTTGAAGGGACCATGCAGGATTTACAGGTTAGTGGCTGGATTATTGCTTCTGGCTGCTGATGCATTTGTACCTGTATTTGGAGGTCTCCTATACTTGAATACTAGGACTAGGGGACATAGCCTAAAATTTAGAGCAAGGACTCGCAGGAGTGAAGTTAGGAAATGCTTCTACACGCAAATGGTGGGAGAAGGTTGGAACGCTCTTCTGCAAACGGCAGTTGATGCTAGCTCAATTGTGAATTTTAAACCTGAGATTGATAGATTTCTGTTATCCAAGGGTATTAAGGGATATGGGGCTCCGGCGGGAATATGGAGTTAGGTCACAGATCAACCATGATCTCATTGAATGGCAGAACAGCCTCAAGGGGCTAAATGCCACTGCCACTTGCTGCCTTCTGTTATGCGCCACCTTCTCCTGCAAGAAAGCTGGACGTGTGTTGGTGAGTGTCCTGCAGGATGTTTGGGTGATGTGCCTGTCATGGTTGAATAGTGTGTGTGACCTGTGAGTTGTGGGTGTGCGGCTTGCAACAGTGGTAATATATGAGGGTGAGAGGAAGCATCTGATTGGAAGAGTTGAGTACTGATTGAAAGAGTTGTTGGTATGTGGGTGATGGGGGGTGCAGTGTGTGGAGCAGTGAATGCGGTTAGTGGTGCAGTTGATAGGAGATGCCACTTGAAAGTTGACCTCATTCACCTTGACCACTCATGTCAAAGCATTGTACTTCTTCCTGCACTGCATCCATGTTCGTCGTGCTATGCGCCTGGCATTGACTTCATCCCCTACTGCCTCCCACAGCCTCTTGAGCATATGTCTGGAGGACTCTTGTCCCCCTGTGGATGTAGGATGTCCCTTCTTCTGTCCACCTCTTGCACCAAGGCCTCTAGTGCATCATCAGAGAACCTTGGTGCACGCTGTCTCGCAGGCCTGGTACAAACTCAGATTGGTGAGGTCTGGCGTGCAGATAGGAGGATGTGGGATTTAGTAGTGCGCAACCTTCGTTCAATGTTTTAACATAATTCAACCGTTTGTAAACATAGGAGCGGGACCTGCATCTGTGTTTTACGTGTGCGATGTCTGATCTCCATTCAGACTCCGTGTGGACCCGCATCTTATAAGAGGTGCAGGCTGCCTTTAAGAAGTGTGAGTCACTCATGTGATATCTGGGCCCCCTGCTGGTGAGAAGTCACCGAACAACGCAGCTAGGCCTGGCTGCTCATGCTGGAACCAGGTAAGTGAGCAGGCAGCACGAATCTCACGTTTCCCGCACCGCGATCCCCGGGGCCGGATTCGGGGGTTATTGAATTTAACCCCCCAAAGCTCTTACCCAAAATGTTGGTAACCTTGCAGAACTGGGTTGCATCAATGCACATGTTGGTTCTTTGGGAGGAGGCCTGTTGTAAACGTCCTCCCCTTTCCATCTTGGCCTGCTCTTACCTTCACAAAGTGGTCTGGGCACTGATTTTTTTTATTTCTAACTTCTGTCTCATTCCTCTCCACTTTAGATTTGTGTGATAAAGCAGAATCTATTACCGATGACCAGTGATTAGCTGTGAAATGCCAGGATGTGGGCAAACCTAATAACCTGAAGATTATAAAGGGATCCACTTGAGGCCATTAAGTTACTTTACAAAAATGAATTGCATGTCTTATTTGTACTTCAGAGACATAAAATAGTTTTAGAAAACATTCGGGGCAGTGTTTGATAAATCACAGCATGTTTAAGGATGTAGCATTGGACACCAGTGACATTCACAGATTTTCAGGAATGGAAGGGGGAGTCAGAAGCAGGACCCTTGCTAATTTTCTCTCCTCTAGTCCTTCACCAATAGGCTGTTCTCATGCCACTTTCTCCCTCTTTCTAGTTTGTGCTGAGACTTTGGTAAAATGCAATAAATATTTAGACATGACAGCACAGAAAGTAATATCCCATGGATGGGGTGTAAAAAGAGACTTTATACAGAGCAATTGCAGACTGGTTTGGCGTGAATCAATCACAAGGGCAGCAATTGTACAGTACCTGAGCTAGACAGCATGAAGGAGAAAAGGAGTGGGGGAGGGGGTTGGCAGTTGCATGGAATTTGAATCAGGGAGGGCTGAGAGCAGCATGACATCTTCTTCCTTAAGCAATTGGAAAGATTTATAAACATTTAGGCGTATCAGAAGGTGTAGGTCTTGATTAGAGGGCAGAATATAAGAGCAAGGGAGAGGAGTCAGGCATTTTGTTTGAGACATTTGAGGCTAAAATATTTGCAGGAAGGAGTCAAGCAAGAAATGTTGGTATGTAGCCTTGAAAATATTACAGTACATTTCTAATCATCAGTTATGCTGCGCTGAATGGTAATTGCTCCAGTGTTGCAGTACTAAGTGTTGCATATTATAATTTTTTGTTAAAATGTTGTCCAAAAGTCATGTAGAGTTGAATATTACAATAGGAAAAGTTTGTTTAAGGCTAGAAACTGTAATTAAGGGGGCTGAAGGCACAGTGATGTGGAACACTGACCTTTCACCTTTGTCCTCATCCTTACCTCTAATTGAGGTACAAATCTCAATTTGCTGCCCCCTGTACATAGAATGAATTCCTGCATGAAGTCAGCTTGGGCACAGGCCCCACAGCCGTTCTACCCTATTTGGTGCTGAGTTCCTTCATCGTCACTGGGTCAAAATCCTGGCACTCCCTACCTAGCAGCACAGTGGGAGAACCTTCACCAAACGGACCGCAGCGGTTCAAGAAGAAGGCCCACCATCATCACCTTCTCAAGGGCAACTAGGGATGGGCAATAAATGCTGGCCTTGCCAGCGATGCCCATGTCCCCAGAATGAATGAAATAATTTTTAAGTTGGCAATCTTTCTGAGAGAGATCACAAGAATGGCTGGAGTTGAAAATGGAAAAATTCACACTAGTCCAGCAGAAGGTGACCTGTTAAGGTTGGAGTGAAGGCACATTATCAGAGCAGAGCTGTAGCAACTTTGTTCTGCATCTGACTATGGGATACCTTAGCTGAGTTTGCTTGATATAGGCAATGGGGGGAAACCAAGTGGAAGAGTTCAACTTCTCAAGAGCAGTAATATGAGTAACAAATAATTTACAGAAATATGTCAAATAAAAAGAAGTTTCTGATTGCATGCTGTAACTATTGTCCAAGTCCTGTTGCTACTTCTGTAGGCTGGAGTAAATCTAAAATCTGAAACGAAAAGAAAAAAAAATGTTTTTGAAAGAGAGAATGGTTTACATTTTGGGTGGGATCCATCATTGTAGCTGAAAGAAATTGGTGACTCCTATATTAATTTACAAGGAAGCATTAGTAATGATTCTTTGTGATTAATATGGTATTTAAATCTATTCATCAAGGCTTCTATTTGGTAGATAGGATGCTGTAGGTTCAGAAATAAATCTAATTGTAATTTCTCACTTTTGTGTTTTATCAATAACAATTTTTAAGAATTGCGTTTTTAAATTGCACATTTCCAGCATTTTTTGTTCTGATTCCAGATTTTCAGGATTTTCAGCTCCTCTTTTTGTGAGAGACAGAAAACGTGTTGGCTTTGTTATTGAATGGGATACAATTTCAAAATGTAATTAGAAAAATATGAGCACTGCAAGGTTTACTACTCATGAATAGTCACCAGCTATTGGTGCTGTCTACAGTTCGTTCTTTACAAATGAGCTACCCTGTTTTGTAAGCCAGTGATTGTATTATTTCTGACTTTTGATAAAACTCTTAAATAATCCGATAAATAGTACGGTATGAAATAGACGTTGCATTATTTGAGTCATAGAGTTATACAGCACGGATAGAGGCCCTTCGGCCCATCGTGTCCACGCCGGCCATCAAGCCCAGTCTAATCTAATCCCATATTCCAGCATTTGGTCCGTAGCCTTGTATGCTATGGCATTTCAAGTGCTCATCCAAATGCTTCTTGAATGTTGTGAGGGTTCCTGCCTCCACAACCCTTTCAGACAGTGAGTTCCAGACTCCAACCACCCTCTGGGTGAAAAAGTTCTTTCTCAAATCCCCTCTAAACCTCCCGCCTTTTACCTTGAATCTATGCCCCCTTGTTATAGAACCCTCAACGAAGGGAAAAAGCTCCTTAGTATCCATCCTATCTATGCCCTTCATAATTTTGTACACCTCAATCATGTCCCCCCTCAGCCTCCTCTGCTCCAAGGAAAACAAACCCAATCTTCCCAGTCTCTCTTCATTGCTGAAGCGCTCCAGCCCTGGTAACATCCTGGTGAATCTCCTCTGCACCCTCTCCAAAGCGATCACATCCTTCCTGTAGTGCGGCGACCAGAACTGCACACAGTACTCCAGCTGTGGCCTAACCAGTGTTTTATACAGCTCCATCATAACCTCCTTGCTCTTATATTCTGTGCCTCGGCTAATAAAGGCAAGTATCCCATATGCCTTCTTTACCACCTTATCTACCTGTTCCGCCGCCTTCAGGGATCTGTGAACTTGCACACTAAGATCCCTCTGACCCTCTGTCTTGCCTAGGGTCTTCCCATTCATTGTGTATTCCCTTGCCTTGTTAGTTCCTCCAATTTGCTACTAATTGATGATAAGTGATGGAAATAACATTAGTTCTGTCTTGAAAAAGTAATACTGTGCTCTAAGAATATGCTATAATTAATCATAACAAAGCACTATATCTTTTGGGAACGACTAAAATGATTATAAATTACCCAAGAACTGGAAAGTTTGACTCCACCAGAAATTGCTCCAGTTATGGACCATCTCTGACATTTCAATCCATCTTCTTAAAGTAATGGTGCTTTTGGAGATATATATTGATAACCTAATTTTTTTTTTAATTTGACAATTCTAAGTGAATGACTAAGGTCCAGCCAGTGTGACAATGACCGAGGTTGAAAAGAGTAGGTGAGGGGATATGTGGTACTTTGAGAAGTAATGGCCAGGTAATGCCAAGTTTGGGACTTAAAATCCTGTAGATTGTAGGAGGAAGTAAAAGATAGAGGACGCCAAGGAGTTCCACAGCTCGAGGCACTGGGCAAGAATGAGTTGGAATATGAAACGGCGTGATGTGCCTTGATTTCAAAAGAGTGAGGATATAGGGAGAAGGGAGGGCACATGTGGGAAGGCACATTTGAAGCTTATAAGGGTCAAGAGAAAAGATCAGAGAAGCATCGCCTCAGTGATATTGAAAAGAGGGAACAAAACAAAAAAGGCTGGAACATAGAGGTTGGAGGTTAGAGATAAGAGAAGGATTTCCTGTTGGACAACAGCTTTTTTTTGGTATCAAGATCAGGAAAGTGAGAGAGTTGCTGAAAGAGTCTCTGTGTATATGGGAGCAATATTCAAGTCTCAGACAGACTTAGGGGCTATATGGAACTTTAGAGTACTGTAGTTGAGGGGAAGGAAGTGTTTTAGATGATAGAAGAATTCGAGGTAACATAATGCAATAGAGATCTGGGAGATCCAAGGCTTTTTCACAAATGTCTTTAGGCAGATAGGAAGGGGGGGTATCGCCTCCCTCTCACTTGCCCGATAAGAAATGAATACACACTGCCATCACCAGACTGATGAAGGACAAGGATGCACTTTCATGGACACCATGCAGATTAATGGGGAGGCAATGTAACTCACAAGATTGGGATACATAGATGAACTGGAATTCCATTGCACCACTGCAAAAGTGTGTCACCAGTTCATTTCATCAAACTGTTTAGTATTTATTCACCACTGCAAAGCATTGCTTCCTGAATAAAATAACTAAAGCAGCACCTCAAGACACAGCATAAGCACACCATTAAGCAGTAGAATTTAACCCAAAATAATGGCATCAGGCAACTTTATTTTCCATATACTTGATGCTGTATAATGTCAGGTCAAATCCATAGAATAGTTCGAAACTTAACAGGGTGGGTTTTCATCTTTAGCGCCTGGAGATAGCGCAGAGCAAAATTAGGTGGGAAGGATAGCACGCCAGTAATGGAGCCTGCCCTATTTTTCTCCATTTAAATTAATGAAAGGAAAAACAGGCATGGTCTGTTGCAGACGAGGGACTCTCCCCTCTAGGAAGGCAATGCTTTGCACCCAGGCGGTAAAGACAAAAAAAGTACCGCAACACATTTTTTATACACCGAGTTAAGAGGCACAGAAAGTCGTGTAGGAGAGAGCAGGAAGTTGCAAAATGACATAGACAGACTAAGTAGGCGGTATTGTGGCAGATAGGGGGGAAGTGTGGGATCATCTACCTTGGACCTAAGAAAGACAAGTCAGAATATTTTCTAAATGGGGAGAGACTTGGAACTGTGGAGGAGCAAAGGGATTTGGGAATCCAGGTACACAAATCAATAAAAGCTTAGTGCACAGGTACAAAAAGTAATCAGAAAGGCTAATGGAATGTTGGCCTTTATCTCAAGGGAGCTAGAACACAACGGTGGGGGGGAATTATGCTTCAGTGGTCAGACCCTATCTGGAGTACTGAGTTCCTCAGGGAAGATATATTACTTTTAGAAGGGGTACAGCGCAGATTTACAAGAATGATACCGGGGCTTGAGGGTTAAATTATGAGGGCAGGTTGCATAAACTTGGCTTGCATTGCCTTGAGCTTAAGAGGAGATCTAAATGAGCTGTTTAAAATGATAAAGGGATTCAATAGGGTAGATACAGAGAAATTAATCCCTCTGATGGTGGAATCTAAAACAAGGCGGCGGGGGGGGGGGCACAATCCTAAAATTAGAGCCTGGCCATTTAGGAGTGAAATCATGAAGGACTTTTTCACACAGAGGGTAGTGGAAATGTGGAACCCTCTCCCACAAAGGCTGTGGATGCTGGGGGTCAGTTGAAATTTTCAAGACTGAGATTGATTGATT
The DNA here is from genome assembly GCF_035084215.1 of Heptranchias perlo. Lineage (NCBI taxonomy): Eukaryota > Metazoa > Chordata > Chondrichthyes > Hexanchiformes > Hexanchidae > Heptranchias > Heptranchias perlo. Next base: position 77,676,910 of record NC_090332.1, read on the forward strand.
ATTGTTAGGTAAGGGAATCAAGGGATACGGATCAAAGGCAGGTAAATGGAGTTGAGGTGCAGATCAGTAATTATCTGTTTGAATGGCAGAATAGGTTTGAGGGGCTGAATGGCCTACTATTCCTAATGTTCCTAATGTTAAGCTTGCATACAGAAATGCAGTTGCTGTACTCACAAGGGTAAATTATGATCGTGAAATACTTCTCGTGATGCTGCCATGGAAAAAAATTGTTTCAGTTTCATAAACAAAAGTATTTAAAATTACTCGTAGATGTTAATGTCCATTTCAGTGATTTGGATACTTTACTTCATTACTAAGCTCCATTTCTCCCAGACATGTGTCTCAATGTCTTTGTCGATATTTTCTAATTTTTCATTCATTCCTGAGGTAGAACTATTTACACAAGGCTTTCCTTGTAAATTGATTTTAAACTTTGCTGCGCTATCAAGGCTAAGACTCTGGAATTCTCTTCGCATTAATAAAACAAAGCCCTCGTTCCCCGTAGGCAATGTGCCCCTACAGCAACATCAACAAATGCCTCAAAATTAGTGACATTTTAACGGAGTTTATATGAAGTCCCTGCAGAATATTATGGTGAATTAGTGGTGCCATGACTGAGAATTTAAATTTGTTTGTACATTAATGCATCATATCATAGTGGGTACAGCACAGGAGGAGGCCATTTGACCCATCGTTCCTGTGCTGGCTCTTTGAACGAGTTATCCAATTACTCCCATTCCCCTGCTATTTCCCCATTGCCCTGTAAATTTTTTCCCTTCAAGTATTTAAAAATTCCCTTTTGAAAGTTACCATTGAATCTGCTTCTACCGCCCTTTCAGGCAGTGCATTCCAGATCATTACAACACGCTGCATAAAAAAATGTTTCCTCATGTCGCCTCTTTTGCCGATCACCTTAAATCTGTGTCCTCTGGTTACCAACCCTATTGCGACTGGAAACAGTTTCTCCTTATTTACTCTTATCAAAACCATTCATGATTTTGAATACTTCTATCAAATCTCCCCTCTGTTCTAAGGAGAACAACTCCAGCTTCTCCAGCCTATCCATGTAACTGAAGTCCCTCATCCCTGGTACCAGTCTAGTAAATCTCTTCTGCACCCTCTCTAAGGCCTTGACATCCTTCCTAAAGTGTGATGCCCAGAATGATGCACTGTAGTGTGTGATTGATCATAACGCATTTTCTTTAGAGCACTCCTGCAATGTTTGAGAATTTTGTGCTCATCTCAGTGAGAAATGTCAGTGCTGTGAATAGAACACTTTTCCACTTTGGGCACCCCAGTGCATCCAGGTCATATAAAACTCCCACTCTGCCTCAATAAGTCCATAGACTCGGTCTGTAACACATGACTTGATCCTTCTCAAAAAAAGAGAAGAGGGTCTGATGTTTGACACTCTGCAACCATTCTTGTCACTCACCCATACAGTTTGGAGGTGAGGTTAGATCACAGATCACAGGGTCTTTTTATAATGGAGCTAGATATGCAGATAGGTTTCTCTGTTCTTTTAATACCTGATCTTCCTGATCTATCAAAATATTACCACCGTTTTGGTTAATGCTGCAGCATATCTCTCATCAAATCGATAACTGGAGCTAGTTCCAGTGTTTTGTTTCTTGGACATGACATGGCATTCTGTAGACCTGTTTGTCTGGATCCTTTGACTGGCAGATGGGACGCCAGTCTGACATAGCAACCTCCTTCTTCACACTGAAGCTGACACCGTCATAGGAGCACCATTACCACAAGGAATGCAGCCATTCAAGGAAGTTGCCCACTGCCAGCTTCTAAGAGCAACTAAGGATGGGCAATGAATGCTGAGGCCTTGCCAGTGTCGCCCACATCCTGAGAACAAATTTTTAAAAATTGGTCTTGTCATGCATCCAGGCCTTGTGTTTGGTATTTGTTTAAAAATAACAAACAAACGATGAAGTGGTGGTCAGACTTGCCAACTGGTACTTTGTTGAATGCTTTTTGGTGATTGGGGAAGTTGGTGAATGCTGAATATAAACAGTCATTACCTTGAGTTGGAGAGGCCTTTAGGTCTTATGAAGGTGTGAACAGCACAGTTATGGTGGTCTCTGTTTCCTGTAGCTCTAGGCAATCCTCATATTAGCAATTGGAATTCTGCTGTTGGTATTTGAGCAGTAGCTCAGAATTAGCAGATGGTAAACAGTAAACTTTTGCCAAAAAGCCAATTAGAGCAGAATTATGGTCAAAATTGTGCAGTAGATTAGTATCCAGTTGGAACTAGATTGAGACTGCCAAACTCATTTAACTTAAAGCCTTATAGTCATCATCCCATCTGTCTTTGTGAACAGATATTTTAACCCCCTGCACCACTCATTACCTCTATGCACTGTGTCTTTGCAATTTAGCTAGTTCTGTCCAAATGCCACTGCAAGAACATTTAATGATGTAAGAGTTAAGAATGGAAAATTGTTAATGTTACACATGATCAATGGGAAATTCAGGATGGCAAAAATGGAGCTAGTGCTGGCCATGACCCAGCTCCAATCCAAAGAACGTATGCCCTCGGAGAATTGGGCTCAGATTTGTTCTTGATTATTGCAAATACAGTTTCTACAAGTCCTCGCCTTAATCTACTGAGTGCTGTACTTGTTCTGATGTAGCACTTACTTAATCAAATCTTTTTATTTTAAAATGTACTCTCGTTTTGTTTGAGAGCAAATTAAAGGGGAACTATCTTCATAAAACTTGGCAGTTTTGGAGGGAAATAGGGAATAGAGCTTTGAGTCTGTTTCCTGATAACATCATGTGCAGATGGCATGTGATACGTTTCGTGACATGCCTTTATAAATGAACAAAGGTTTGCGAACAGTTTTTGATGAATACATTGAGGCTGTAAAAGGTTAGGAACATGTGATGTGGTCGTTTTGTGATGTGAATGATGGAGGGTGAGATCACACCGCTGAACTCTATGTGAAATCAAAGACTGATTGATTATTTTTTTTTTCCTCACAGTTTTCTTCCCTTTGTCAATCGCCTTTCCTTGTTTGTATTTTTCCACTGGTGCTGATGGTCTCTGGTATGTCGTCCTGCTTTTCTTAGATGTGGCAGTAATGTGAGGAGCTGATGTGCCACGTGGTGGTATCTGTATCACAAGATAGAAAAGGGGAGTATTTTAGTGATATTACAACTTTAGACTAGGAGTGTAAAAGAATTGCCTGACAAAGATATTTATGACAGAAATAAATACGATATATATCCGTGATATATTTATTATATTGCGGTGCGAGCTGCAGCTTGTACACATACTGTACAACTATCTTGATTTCATAATGAATTCAGTGATGCCCCAATAGTCAGTAGGTGAAGGCAGAGCCTGGCATTGCACTGGGGCAGGAAGGTGGTCAGTCTTCATATATGACCCGCGACATGGAGGGTGGAATTTTCCTCTCTAGTCCCAACTCTGCTGCAAATTCATGAGCTGGAACTTTGGTTGCTCCTGCCGTTTACCCCAGATGACATCTTGAATAATTAAATAATTTGGGCCGGCTGCAGGTGACATTGCTGTCTGCTAGAGAGCCCGCCTTGGGATAGTGGGGCATCATTGCTCCAGGCCTTGCTTACCTGCTGCATGAAGACTTTTTTTGTTATTCTCTCAAATCACTCCCTGGTCTTCCTAGCCTCCAAAGTTGCTGTGGCATGGATGATGGGAAGTGCATCATATGACACCTTCTTGTCATTTACAAGTCATTTGAATATGCCTGCCCATAATTTGGCAGATATATTCGACACCCACTGTCACTTCCAGTGGAAAATCCTGGAAGTGTTGGGCAGCAGGCAGCTGATGGAATGACTTGCTGCCTGACTTATCGCCCCCACCTGCTGGGCTTACTTGAGAAACTGGCATAACTCCAGAGGAAAATCAGTCCTGGAGGGTTAGCAGGCTATTCAATTAGGCTGAGTTGATCCTGCCCTTAGCTAACATAGGAACGTGGCTACTCGCCACTGGGCAGTGATCAGGAGCGAGTACCCTGGCTGATATTCTTTCCTCCCTAGCCCAGGGACACGCAGGCCAGTTGTACCATCCTGCCACCACCCTGGCTGTATTTGCCTACCTCGGCACAGATTTGGAAGGAAACCTGAGACTGCCCTGGTCGATATAGTTCAGGCCACATCAGACAGTGTGTTTACTCACTGAGCCACTAGGGGAGCTCTGGATGTGTGTTTTGTAAAATTAAAATAATATTAAAGTATATTTTCATTGTTAGGTTGGTGCGAGTGCTTTAATATGATAAAGGGGAAAGGTAGGGCAACTAAAGCCAGAGCCCCCTGGATGACGAAAGAGATAGAGAGTAAAATGAAGCAGAAAAAAGGGGGCGTATGACAGATATCAGGTTGGTAACACAAGTGAGAACCAGGCTGAATATAGAAAGTTCAGAGCGGAAGTGAAAAAGGAAATAAGCAGGGCAAAGAGAGAGTATGAGAATAGATTGGCGGCCAACATAAAAGGGAATCCAAAAGTCTTCTATAGGCATGTAAACAGTAAACGGATAGTAAGAGGAGGGGTGGGACCAATTAGGGACCAAAAAGGAGATCTGCGCATGGAGGCAGAAGGCCTGGCTGTGGTACTAAATCAGTATTTTGCATCTGCTTTTACCAAGGAAGAATATGCTGCTGAAGTCAAAGTAACAGAGGAGGTAGTTGAGATACTGAATGGGCTAAAAATTGAAAAAGAGAAGGTACTAGAAAGGCCAGCTGTACTTAAAGTAGATAAATCACTCGGTGTGGATGGGGTGCATCCTAGGTTGCTAAGGGAATTAAGGATGGAAATTGCGGAGGGACTAGCCATAATCTTCCAAACATCCAAAGATACGGGGGTTGGTGCCAGAGGACTAGAGAACTGCAAATGTTATAACCTGTGTTCAAAAAAGGGTGTAAGGATAAACCCAGCAACTACAGGCCAGTCAGTTTAACCTCAGTGGTGGGGAAACTTTTAGAAACAATAATTCGGAATAGAATTAACAGTCACTTGGACAAGTGGGGATTAATTAAGGAAAGCCAGCATGGATTTGTTAAAGGCAAATCATGTTTAACTAACTTGATTGATTTTTTTGATGAGGTAACAGAGAGGGTCGATAAGGACTATGTGATTGATGTGGTGTATATGGACTTCCAAAAGGCATTTGATAAAGTGCCACATAATAGGCTTGTCATCAAAGTTGAAGGCCGTGGCAGCATGGATATGAAATTGGCTAAGTGAGAGGAAACAGAGAATAGTGGTGAATGGTTGTTTTTCAGACTCGAGGGAGGTGTACAGTGGTGTCCCCCAGGGGTCGGTACAGGGACCGCTGCTTTTTTTGATATATATTAATGACTTGGACTTGGATGTATAGGGCACAATTTCAACATTTGCAGATGACATAAAAGTTGGAAGTGTAGTACAGCGAGGAGAATAGTGATAGACTTCAAGAGGACTTGGACAGGCTGGTGGAATGGGCGGACATGTGGCAGATGAAATTTAACGCAGAAACGTACGACGTGGTACATTTTGGTGGAAAGAATGAGAGGCAACATAAACTAAACGGTACAATTCTAAAAGGAGTGGAGGAACAGAGGGATATGGGATATATGTGCGCAACTCGTTGAAGGTGGCAGGGCAGGTTGAGAAAACGGTTTAAAAAGCATACGGGATCCTGGGCTTTATAAATAGAGGCATAGAGTACAAAAGCAAGGAAGGCATGATGAACCTTTATGGAACACTGGTTCGGCCACAACTGGAGTATTGTGTCCAATTCTGGGCACCGTACTTCAGGAAGGATGTGAAGCCTTAGGGGGGGTGCAGAAGAGGTTTACAAGAATGGTTCCAGGGGTGAAGGACTTCAGTTATTTGGATAGACTGGAGAAGCTGGGGTTGTTCTCCTGAGAGCAGAGAAGGTTGCGAGGAGATTTGATAGAAGTGTTCGAAATCATGAAGGGTGTAGATAGAGTAGATAAAAAGAAACTGTTCCCATTGGCGGAAGGGTCAAGAACCAGAGGACATAGATTTAAGGTGATTGGCAAAAAAAACAAAGTTGACATGAGAAAAAACTTTTTTACACAGCGAGTGGTTAGGATCTGGAATGCACTGTCTGAGGACGTGGTGGAGGCAGATTCAATCATGGCCTTCAAAGGGGAACTGGATAAGTACTTGAAGGGAAAAAATTTGAAGGGCTGCTGGAAAGGGTGGGGGAGTGGGACTAGCTGGATTGCTCTTGCAGAGAGCCGGCGTGGACTCGACAGGCCGAATGGCCTCCTTCCGTGCTGTAACCTTTCTATGATTCTAAACGCAAGAGTATCAATCCCCAGCACATACCGTATTTTTTCTGTATTGACACTTTTTCTGTCATCCCATTATAGTCCTAGTTTAAAGTTAGAATATCAGAAAAGACTCCCCTTTCCTGCTATGTGGGATGGATACCACCACATGCTACATCTCCTCATACTGCTGCCACCTCCAAGAAAACACTACAGGACTGGTTTTCCGGATATGTGCTACTGGAGGGGAGTATCTGGAAATTGCATATTCAGAAAATCAGCCCTCATCAGTAACTGAGGATCAATGTGCAGCTACCAAAAAAAAACATTTTGCCAATTTTTTAAAAAATTGATTCGGTAGTGTTGAGGAGAGATTGAGTAGAATGGGCCTATATTCTCTGGAGCTTAGAAGAATGAGAGATGATCTCATTGAAACGTATAATATTCTTAGAGGGCTTGACAGGGTAGATGCTGAGAGGCTATTTCCCCTGGCTGGAGGAGAGTCTAGAACTAGGGGTTATAGTCTCAAGATAAGAGGTCGGCCATTTAGGACCGAGATGTGGAAAAATGCCTTCACTCGGAGGGTTGTGAATCTTTGTAATTCTCTACCCCAGAGGGCTGCGGATGCTCAGTCATTGAGTATATTCAAGACTGAGATCGACAGTTTTTTGGACACTAAGGGAATCAAGGGATATGGGGTTAGGGCAGAAAAGTGGAGTTGAGATCGAAGACCAGCCATGATCTTATTGAATGCGGAGCAGGCTCGAGGGGGCCATATGGCCTACTGCTGCTCCTATTTCTTATGTTCTTATGTAGTGCCTTCAATACTTGAACACACTCAGAGTATTGGATATTACAATATAAAGCTATGAAATTCCAGGAAGATAAGTACTGATATCGCTGCTTGTGAAATGATGCGATTTAATCAGAGGGGCCTGCCATCCACTGTGGACTGATTCTTATATAGAATCAGAGACTTGGGTGCGTGTTCCCAAGTAATAATACATCTCACAGCTGAGATGACTTAAAAGTCCTTCACTGTCTTGGCATATGATGTCATCTCATTCCCTCACCGTATTAGAGCCTTGTGACACACTGCAGGTTATGTGTTATAAAGAAGGAAATAACTTGCATTTATATACTGCCTTTCATGACCTTAGGGCATCCCAAAAGCAATTTACAGCCAACAAAGAACTCTTGAAGTGTAGTCACTGTTGTAACATAGGCATAAACTACTGAGCTTGGTACTTATGATCTGTAAAATCATTGGAACCTCTCGAGTGCATTAAAACTCTATTATATGTGCCTCTCCACCTCTCTCTTCTCCTTTAAAGTCCCCCTTAAAACAGTTTTTTGACCAAGCTTTTGGTCATGCCTAATCTCTCCTTTGGCTTGGTGACCATTTGATTTGATTGCGTCTCTATGAAATGCCTTGGGATGTTTTTCTATGTTAAAGGCCCTGTATAAGTGCAAGTAGTTTTTGTTGTCGTGCTATTCCCCGATACAATGTAGTGAAATAAAATTGAGTATGCAATTCAAATCACTTGCTACGATATTACATTACATAAAATTACACGGACTGGAATATTATTCCAAAGATGTAACGTTAAGATAATATTGTTAAGTTCTTTGAAGATCACACCTGTTGCTTAGGATGTCCCCTCAATTTTCAATGGTTGCTACCTTGTAAAGTACAGTAAATGATATCCTCCTGTATATAAGATGCTTGCAGAAAATCTCCACAGGACTCCTTTAACTGTTTATAAACATTGATAAAATTCTTCTTGTAAGGTTATCTCTGGTAACCAGATTGCATTACAATAACATGAAAGGCTTTAATAAGAAAGATAAATCGACGTGAAATATTAATGCCTGTAGTGTATATTTGAAGTCACTTTCCTGAAAATCTCATGGGGTCTTTGAACACTTGTGAGTCTCTGATCACTAACTCTGAGAAATTTTCCAGAATTAATTTAAAGCTTCCCAAACTGTCATAAACAAAGAAGAAAGAAAGAACTTTTATTTATATAGCACCCTTCATGACCTCAGGGCGTCCCAAAGCGCTTCACAGCCAATGAAGTACCTTTGAAGTGTAGCCACTGTCATAATGCAAGGAAATGCGGCATCCAAGATTTGCACACAGCAAGGTCCCATAACCAGCAAATGAGATAAGTGACCAGATAGCTTGTTTTACGGATATTGGTTGAGGGATAAATATTGACCAGGACACTGGTCTTGTTCAAATAGTGCCATGGGATCTTTTATGCCCACCTGAGTGGGCTTCGGTTTAACATCTTATTTAAAAGATAGCACCTCCAGCAATCACCTCAGTACTGCACTGGGAGTGTCAGCCTAGATTTTATGCTCAAGCCTCTGGAGTGGGGCTCGAACTCACAACCTTCGCAACTGAGAGGTGAGAGTGCTACCACTGAGCCAAAGCTGACACTGAAGCAGAGTGATATTTTTATCCATGTGACTTAATCTGATTCGTATTTTTCCATCTTTTCTTTGAAGAAATACTCCAACCATGCAATGGTGCTATTGGCCTCGATAAAGGCACTGCCTGATCACCATTAACTCATACAGACCAGCAGGTCTCGGGTTTAATTCTTGATCCGTGCTGAGTTAGCTGGTGTCAAATGGAGCAACAGTTGGTGACAAATAGTCGCATTGCCCCAAAGCAAAATCCTCCTGATTGCTATCCAGTGACCCCCGCGGGAAAGTGATCGTATGTAGATGCCCAGTGAGAACAGAAGGGGACTTGGCTGCAGTACACTCACTCTGCAGGTTCACGTGTGAAGAATGCCAATTTGGGTGAGGTGGTGGAGAGCTACCAATACACGTGTGCGTCTGTACTACTGCACCTTCAGGAAAAGAGGGGAGGAAATTGGAATTCAAAAAGAATCTACCATAAAACTCTATGCTGATCTTATTCTTGAATATTTGAGAAAATACAGCCCTCAATCTAATTTTTGAAAAAGAAACAGTCTTTCTCTTTCATTCCCTTGAATTCTCAAGTGTTATTTATCCAGGGAGAGCTGAGCCATACCAAGCAGGGAGGTCACTGATTGGACGAACAGTTAGTTGCTCTCAGCCAGAGTTGAGGTAAGAGTGATTCGGTGCTTCTGAGTAAGAGAGGGGGAAATCGGCCAGAATTCCCGCTCCTGATCGCTGTGCAGTGACCCCCTTATGGAAGTACAGGTGTGTGGACAGGATCTGGTTTGGCAGTGATGAACCCCGTGGATGTAATAACCATGCTGATACTTACTTGTCAAAGCTCACTCATGGACAGGGACCATTTGGATAAAGCACCAGAGGGCAACAGCTACCCGCGGAGGCAAAACTGGCGAGGAAAAAGTCTTTATAAAAAATTGTGGCTTGTTTCTCTATTTGTATATTAATTGCTGTATGTGTTTTACATAGAGTTTGCAGCACAGAAACAGGCCATTTGGCCCAACTGGTCCATGCCAGTGTTTAGGGTCCACATGAGCCTCCTCCCACCCCTCTTCATCTCACCCTATCAGCATAACCTTCTATTCCTTTCTCCCTCATATGTTTATCTAGTTTCCCGTTAAATGTATCTGTGCTATTTGCCTCAACTACTCCCTGTGATAGCGAATTCCGCATTCTAACCACTCTTTGGGTAAAGAAATTTCTCTTGAATTCCTTATTGGATTTATTAGTGACTATCCTATATTTATGGCCCCTAGTGGAAACATCTTCTCCACATCTACTCCATCAAACCCTTTCATAATCTTAAAGACCTCTATCAGGTCACCTCACAATGTTCTCTTTTCTAGAAAAAAGAGTCCCAGCCTGTTCAATCTTTCCTGAAAGATGGGAGAGAGAAGAACTAATACGTGATCTCTAGTTCTTTTTTTTTAACATGTTGTTTGAAATGTGGTGGATCCTGTTTCAATTATGTTCATTTTCCATGTCTACCCTTATGCGGCTCAATTGATCCTGCAAGGGGTCTGTTCACTTTCCATATATTTTTTTATTCGTTCATGGGATGTGGGCATCACTGGCGAGGCCGGCATTTATTGCCCATCCCTAATTGCCCTTGAGAAGGTGGTGATGAGCCGCGTTCCTGAACCGCTGCAGTCCGTGTGGTGACGGTTCTCCCACAGTGCTGTTAGGAAGGGAGTTCCAGGATTTTGACCCAGCGACGATGAAGGAACGGTGATATATTTCCAAGTCGGGATGGTGTGTGACTTGGAGGGGAACGTGCAGGTGGAGTGGTTCCCATGTGCCTGCTGCTCTTGTCCTTCTAGGTGGTAGAGGTCGCGGGTTTGGGAGGTGCTGTCGAAGAAGCCTTGGCAAGTTGCTGCAGTGCATCCTATGGATGGTACACACCGCAGCCACTGTGCGCCGGTGGTGAAGGGAATGAATGTTTAGGGTGGTGGATGGGGTGCCAATCAAGCAGGCTGCTTTGTCCTGGATGGTTTCGAGCTTCTTGAGTGTTGTTGGAGCTGCACTCAACCAGGCAAGTGGAGAGTATTCCATCACACTCCTGACTTGAGCCTTGTAGATGGTGGAAAGGCTTTGGGGAGTCAGGAGGTGAGTCACTCACCACAGAATACCCAGCTTCTGACCTGCTCTTGTAGCCACAGTATTTATATGGCTGGTCCAGTTAAGTTTCTGGTCAATGGTTACCCCCAGGATGTTGATGGTGGGGGATTCGGCGCTGGTAATGCCGTTGAATGTCAAGGGGATGTGGTTAGACTCTCGTTGGAGATGGTCATTGCCTGGCACTTGTCTGGCGTGAATGTTACTTGCCACTTATGAGCCCAAGCCTGGATGTTGTCCAGGTCTTGCTGCATGCGGGCTCGGACTGCTTCATTATTTGAGGGGTTGTGAATGGAACTGAACACTGTGCAATCATCAGCGAACATCCCCGTTTCTGACCTTATGATGGAGGGAAGATCATTAATGAAGCAGCTGAAGATGGTTGGGCCTAGGACACTGCCCTGAGGAACTCCTGCAGCAATGTCCACATTTATCTCTTGGGTCTGCTCATAAACTGGCTTTTTCACTCTTTCTGGAACTTTTTATGCAAAACGGTAGCACCTAGACAGCAAATCGTTGTACAGGTGGGAAGTGAAAGTAATTTGTGCGATTTGTCCCGAGATAAAGCACGATGACAAACCACATGCCCTACCCACACTGTGGTCACTTTGGGGTCAAATACATCCATTTACACATTGCCCCTATAGATATTCTTCCTGTGTTAGGTACCTCCATTCCTCAAGGCCCTTTAGTGGCAGTGCTCCTGTGTCATGTACCTCCTTTCTTCAAGAGCTGTTCTGTGACGTGTACGGCGTTGCATTCTTGCTGTGTTTAGATTCCACCTGCATTTCAGCATCAGAATTCGGACTTGAAAAAGGCACCGAGTGAGGATGACATTTTCTCCTCTCCCCTCGCCTCTCCTCCGACACAATATAAACCACCCTAAAAAGAGCTGGACGTTCTGATAATTGTCATGGGTTTGACACATTAAGATATAATGGTCTTAATATCCTGATGCTGTTTTAGGGCTCATGTAGATTTTTTGTTCAAATTCTGCACCAGAAAATATAGCAATGTTCCCAAGGCCAGGCCTTGAAATTTTTTTAATTGGTTGGTGAATCCGTAACATTGTGTTGTGGGATCATAACTTGGTTGAGAGACAGAGATGCATTAGAAATACGAATGCTCATTGGAATTGGTGTTTAACACATCTGTGTATTTTGCAGCAAGTCCAAATCACGTGAATGAAAAAATGCCTTCAACCTTCCAGTGTTGATTTTGTTTTTTTTTTAAGAAAAGGAAAAATGGCTTATGGCTATGTTCAAAAGATTCTGCAGTAGTGTGAAAATGACTTTCACAGGAAGGCTGTACTGTGGGCCTTATCGGATTATGTCATATCAGTGCCTGGAGTTCAGCTCATTCACTGGAATAATTGGGTAATAAATCATGCAGACAGTTATCACAGCTGAGCAGCTCCCCTGACTCCCCATAGCATTTCTGAGTTTCTCTGGTGAGTGTGCACTATTGGATTGCAGTCACTAAATTATAATGAAAGCTCTCCAAGTCTCTCTCAGAATGTACTCTGTCTGTTGAGGGGCATTAGGTCAGTGCCCCTCGGCTAGGGAAAGGACAAGAATCAGCCCAGGTTCCCAATCTTGATCAGTATCCAGCAACCTCCAACTGAAAAGTGCATGTGTACCAATGTTGGGTGAGAATAGGTATGGGCTTGGCTGTGATGTTCCCCATGGTCAAATAGCCTGTTGGCGCTCACTGTCCAGTCTCTCTCATAGAGTGGCCACTTGGGACTGAGAGGAAATGAATAAAGAATGGCCTTTAAGTCTTGCTCCCAATTTCGTATTTAACCACGATCACCAAGTATCCAGTTAATATTGCAAGTGTGGCATAAAATCTAGTAATACAATAAGATTTTATTTTATTACTTTGCCATTAGCTCCCATCTCTGTAAGTAAAGTGCATTTCATCTCTCTGCAAAAGATTTTGGTCTCACTCTTGAAAATCCCGTTAGTGGGAATTAAAGTTAGAAGTTATGGGCGAGGACAGCCACTACAACAAACCATATATTTTAATAATCTGTCACAGGGTTCATTTAAATTCTAATCTCCGTCACTCTTTCATCACCGTGTAAATACTACACAAATATAAACGCTGGGAATTACCTCGGGGGTCCCTCTGATTGGCGGGCGTTAATTCGGTAGATCGGCGGAAGGACCGTTAACGCGGTTTACCGGGAGTTTCTGCCGAAATTACAGCGGCCGACCCCGCAAGGAAATTCCCAGTGAAAGTCTTGGTGAAAGACACAATTCCTGCTATAATGCACTCGCCTCCTTTCCGAAAGGTGCTGGTCCCTGCCAGGTACAGTTCCATGGGCACTCGCGCCCCTCTGATACCTCATACAAGCGACCATTCTGCACGTATGAGCCTAGTCAGTGAGTATTGGCAGGCTATTCCACCATGCAAGGCATCGCAAACAAGCCCTATGCTGATATCCTACCATGTACTGGGTAGAGGTTATGGGATAACAATCTGGAGAGAAATTCGGGCTGATTTCCTCTCCTCCTCCCCCTCCCACTCCCCTCGCTATTCCAGGGGCACGAAGCTACAATGAGAATGGAAAGTGGGGATCGAATTGTAAAGATTGAAACATCTTTCTTGCTGTACCTTTGAAGCACAGAGCTGACTTTCTGACCCTCTTAGTAAAGGGTTCCAGCAGAGTCTGAAAGAGAAAAATGCAGAGTTAAAATCAGTATCTGACTGACTTTTATAATGGTTCACTTTTAAAAAATGGGAAGTAATGTTATGAGTTGACTATTACACTGCCTCCTCCCACACACCCCCGCCATTTATCCTTTCCCATTGCCCCCGCTGATTTTTAGAAGCGGAGGGCTATTTTTCTGGCAGTATTTTTTAAAAAACATAAAGTTAAAGTTGGTAATCCTTTTTCAGGTTACTGCCCTCAGCAAAATCTGGGCCCTTAATGTACACTCACCTTTGAACTTTCATTAACCTCCATTAACTTCAGGGAGCTTTACATTTTACTCGGTAGTAATTTATCGGAAATGAGAGAGCTTTGTAGTCTTACCTACCAGAATCCAAAAATACCCCAAATTCACCTTCCAGCACCTGCGATCATGCTGAGTAAATTCAGATGCACCTTGCTGCTTTAAAATCATTATACTCAAGATGCCAACTGTTTCCTACGAGTGTTTTTTTTGAAGATATTTAGAACTAAACCAGTTGTGATTAGATTTTCAGCACATAGTGAGCATTACTTAACTTCAAAATAGGAGTCTGTCGAGATGTCAGTGGTTTCTGATTAAGTTAAATTGTCATTCACAGGTGAACAGGTTGATAACCGATGTCTGTACCCAACAAGCCTTCAAGAAATTATCTTGACCTAATTGGCTTGTCGGCATTTATTTTCACAGGGTCACGGTAATAAGAGACAAAGTTTGTAATGCCTGGAGAATGAGGGACTTTCACATACTGTCTACTGTGGAGGAATAACAATTATGCATCAGTATTCTTTTCCCTTTCTGCTCTCCGAATCTCAATGGTCTCTGTACAAGGCAGAAGTGTTTGCTGCCATCTTTAGCCAGAAGTGCCGAGTGGATGATCCATCTCGGCCTCCTCCCGATATCCCCACCATCACAGAAGCCAGTCTTCAGCCAATTCGATTCACTCCACATGATATCAAGAAACAGCTGAGTGCACTGGATACAACAAAGGCTGTGGACCTCGACAACATCTTGTGCTCCAGAACTAGCTGCCCCTCTAGCCAAGCTGTTCCAGTACAGCTACAACACTGCATCTACCCGACAATGTGGAAAATCGCCCAGGTATGTCCTGTCCACAAAAAGCAGGACAAATCCAATCCGGCCAATTACCGCCCCATCAGTCTACTCTCAATCATCAGCAAAATGATGGAAGGTGTCGTCGACAGTGCTATCAAGCGGCACTTATTCACCAATAACCTGCTCACCGATGCTCAGTTTGGGTTCCGCCAGGACCACTCGGCTCCAGACCTCATTACAGCCTTGGTCCAAACATGGACAAAAGAGCTGAATTCCAGAGGTGAGATGAGAGTGACTGCCCTTGACATCAAGGCAGCATTTGACCGAGTGTGACACCAGGGAGCCTGAGTAAAATTGAAGTCAATGGGAATCAGGGGGAAAAGTCTCCAGTGGCTGGAGTCATACTTAGCACAAAGGTAGATGGTAGTGGTTGTTGGAGGCCAATCATCTCAGCACCAGGACATTGCTGCAGGAGTTCCTCAGGGCGGTGTCCTAAGCCCAACCATCTTCAGCTGCTTCATCAATGACCTTCCCTCCATCATAACGTCAGAAGTGGGGATGTTCGCTGATGATTGCACAGTGTTCAGTTCCATTCGCAGCCCCTCAGATAATGAAGCAGTCCGTGCCTGCATGCAGCAAGACCTGGACAACATCCAGGCTTGGGTTGATAAGTGGCAAGTAACATTCGTGCCAGACAAGTGCCAGGCAATGAGCATCTCCAACAAGAGAGAGTCTAACCACCTCCCCTTGACATTCAACGGCATTACCATCGCCGAATCCCCTACCATCAACATCCTGGGGGTCACCATTGACCAGAAACTTAACTGGACCAGCCATATAAATATTGTGGCTACGAGAGCAGGTCAGAGGCTGGGTATTCTGTGGTGAGTGACTGACCTCCTGACTCCCCCCCCCCAAAGCCTTTCCACCATCTACAAGGCCCCAGTCAGGAGTGTGATGGAATACACTCCACATGCCTGCAGGAGTTCAGCTCCAACAACACTCAAGAAGCTCGACACTATCCAGGACAAAGCAGCCCGCTTGAATGGCACCACATCCACCACCCTAAACATTCACTCCCTTCACCACTGGCGCACAGTGGCTGCAGTGTGTACCATCCACAGGATGCACTGCAGCAACTCACCAAGGCTTCTTCGATGGCACCTTCCAAACCCGTGACCTCTACCACCTGGAAGGACAAGAGCAGCAGGCACATGGGAACAACACCACCTGCACGTTTCCCTCCAAGTCGCACACCATCCTGACTTGGAAATATATCGCCGTTCCTTCATCGTCGCTGGGTCAAAATCCTGGAACTCCCTCCCTAACAGCACTGTGGGAGAACTTTCACCACACAGACTGCAGCGGTTCAAGAAGGCGGCTCACCACCACCTTCTCAAGGGCAATTAGGGATGGGCTATAAATGCTGGCCTTGCCAGCAGCGCCCACATGCCATGAAGAAATTTAAAAAAACAAGCCAGCTGTCAACATTTGAGAAAT
Organism: Heptranchias perlo; assembly: GCF_035084215.1. Classification (NCBI taxonomy): domain Eukaryota; kingdom Metazoa; phylum Chordata; class Chondrichthyes; order Hexanchiformes; family Hexanchidae; genus Heptranchias; species Heptranchias perlo. The sequence continues at coordinate 77,693,010 of NC_090332.1, forward strand.
CCTAGGCATAAGATAATTTACTTCTTCTTTGTGTTGGTTCACAGAAACTCAAAAATTAGAAAGTTCTGTCCCTGAACCCTTGTGGTGAGGATTCTTCTATCAATAACTCAAGACTATAGTAGCTACTTCTTACCAATTCCCTTCAATGTTGAATGCTTTGGTTTCAGAAAGTTCCAACATGTTATACTCAAGATTGATGCAATTGGTTAAGAGTCAACCATGTTGGTGTGGGACTGGAGTCACGTATAGGCCAGACCGGTTAAGGACGGCAGGTTTCCTTCCCGAAAGGACATTAGTGAGCCAATTGGGTTTTTATGACAATCCAACAATACCTTCATGGTCACTTCTGCTGATACCAGATTTTTTTTAACTGAATTCAAATTCTCAGACTGCCATGATGGGATTTGATCTCAAATTCTCTTATTAATCCAGAATCCCATGTAGGAAAAATGGAATCCATCTTATTCAGTCACCATAAGACAGTGACCCTTATTATAACATTTTTAGACCTTACGTCTCATACCACACAATTTTCCTCAGGTGACTAGCATGATGGGCAATTGGAGGACTGGTCAACCAGAACCTTGGTTGCAGGACTGGAGGAGATTACAGAGATAGGGAGGGGCGAGGCCATACGGGATTTAAATACGAGGATGAGAATTTTAAATTTGAGGCGTTGGGTGACCGGAGATAATGTAGGTCGGTGAGAACAGGGGTGATAGGTGAATGTGACTTGGTGTAGGGTAGGATACGGGTAGCTGAGTTTTTGGATTAGCTGAAGACAATAGAGGGTGGAGAATGGGAGCTGCCCAGCAGAGCATTTCAGTAGTTGAATCTGGAGGTGACAAAGGCATGGATGAGGGTTTCGGCAACAGATGCGTTGAGGCAGGGACAAGGATAGGCGATGTTACGGAGTGGAATTAGGCGTTCAGTCCAGGTAGAGGTGAAAGCAAAGTGTACTGACCAATTGCATCACCTAGTACATTTAAGGTGTTGTCTCATGTTATAAGGTAGTACTGGGTTTGACAGCTGACACAAACAGTTCTCAAACCACCTTCTTAGTGATACATATATTGAAACTGAAAAGATGACTGTAATCTTAACACATCCTCTGTTTATTTATTAAATGCACCTAATTTGGATCCCTTCACTTTGTGTATTTGCTTGGTTGTCTACTAGTATTATGCAGTTGTGTGTGTCAGGGCACTCACTTGTCAGATTGTTCACTACCCACTTGTCAAGCTGCTGCCTGCTCAGTGTCAGGTTGCTGCTGGGCAGTGATGCTGTGCTGGGAGAAGCTGGCAGCACATTTCTCAGGACTGTCACTGGGTACACATTTAGCTGAAATGACTGTTGGGCCCCCAAAGCTTCTGTTCTGAGGGCTTGACGGGATTGTATTGCGTGCTACACAGGAAACGGAATTAAGTCAGGCTGTCCCTTTAAGTCATTGCCGCAATCACTACGCATTGCAGTAAACAAGAGTTATGTGAAGAGTATATTTGTAATAATTCAATATTAGTTTATGCTCATTTTCCCCCTTTATTCTGAGGTATGAGAAACACTGGGGTAATGGGATTCTCGCATTCACAAGGCCTTTGTTTCAGATGTTTCCACTGTGACTTCAAATATACAGTTCAGTATTTAGGTAGTTGGCATTTTCGATCCCTATTCATTCAAACTGGAATCTAACGCAACCCAGAGGAGTTTCTAGTAGCAGATTTCCCCTAATAGACTGAGCACCAGCATCCCCACAAACCCAGAGCCTAATATCAAAGAATCTACTGAATTAAACATGTTCCAGTGCATTCGAACGAGAACCAGCATATATCCCAGTTTGTACAGCTGTACGGCATAATTAAAAACTGATTTTATAACTGAACGCTCTACGATTAAGAAAAAAGTCCAGGTAATTGACCCGGTATCTCCCTAACAGTGCCACATTGGCCATTTTATAATCAAGACTCGGAGTAACTAAGCTATCCAATCATTCATTTTATATAGCACCACTGCAACCTATTATGGTGTTTTTTTACATCTTGGTTGCTCAACTTGGACAGAAACAAATTGGACCCTGCAGTTTAAGAAATGTTAAGGATAAGCATTGCAATGGTTGCTGTAACTGAGATGTCCACATTTATAAAGTATGGTGGTTAGTATCGTCCGTTTGACGATAACCAGCGAGTGTAAAACCATTTCTGGTCTTAATGTTTTAAGTCATGAATGATGCATAGAATAAAAGTATTTTTACACCGGTACCTTCTGTTGGGCAGCACTACAGTTGATTCAATTTTGGACTAAGGAATAAGAATTGTATCTTGTACATCTAACCAATCTCTGTGACATGTTATAATTGGAAGTGGTCAGATTTTCAGATGAAATACTGTTGATGTAGTATAGCTGTACAATTGGCTCATCCCTAAGGACAGTCCTGTCATACACCCTATGATCAGTTCATGAAAACCTTGTGTTAGAGGACAATGAACAATGTATCTTTTCAGACAGTTAAAACACTCTTTACTATAAAGAGGCACCACTATACATTCTTCAATGATGCTTGCTTAATAGGAATTTCTGGGAATGATTAGATAATGAGAACATATTGCTTGCTGTTCCTGTTCAAAACATTCCATCGAAGAAAAAAGCGCAAGAAATGAGGCAACGTGTTTAAGGCCTGGCTTTTTATATAGCAGTTCATATTCATCTGTTTTGTAAAAATGCGAGCCATGGACATCCATATTTGTGAAGATGCTGATTTCCATTGGGAACTCCAGTGTTTCTGGAGTAGGGATTGCAATGATCTCACTCCATCGCACAGCAAAATCCCGATCAAGATCTAACGAAAGGGTCACATCCAAAAAAAACACAAATTGGGGCACGATTCTGATGAGGGATCATCCCCAAACATAAACCCTTCTTTCTCTTTTAGAAGTTGATGTACCCGCCGTGCTTGGGAGGGATGGAGCAAGATTTAAGATGAGCTCTTTGGATGAGATATTTTCTGGCATTTTCTGTTTATATTTTAATCTCTCTTCACTTTCTTTTCTTCCTTCCCCTCATTATTCTCTCCTCCCACCTCCTCCCGTTCTGAAGGCAGTGACTCCTACTGGGTGCCAGCAGTCCTTCGATAGCTCATCTCAATAGTTAGCTCAATGTGTGACCGTAGATGGGCGAGCATTTGCGGGTTATTTGATCTTCAAGTTTACAACGGCCACCATCCATGGACAGATTTTTTTTTAGCAGAGATTGCTGAATAGTGATCAGGTGCAGGAAGCTGAAGCCAAATGTAGCTCTCCTACCACCTTCGAAGGCAAGATCGGCCGACGAGAGATCAAACCCGGGACCTTCCTGGTCTGTATGTCTCATTACCACAGCAGACAGTTTGCCTCATCAGGTCTCTTGCCGCTCCTTCTGTGCTAACGAGGGGGTTTGTGTCGCGACCAATGCACTAAAATTGAACTTAGAGAACATGGAGGGAAGTAAGAGACAGCTACAGCCAATGGGGAAGTTAAGTGGAAAAAGGCAACATTTTTAATTAAACAGATGCTATCATCTTCGGCCCACACAAGGCAGTGTTTCGAATCTGCCAAAGACCAAGACTGTACATCGGCTTTTTCTTCTTATATGGGCTTTGCCTCCAGAGTAATGGTGATTCAAGTAAATAAAGTTAAGGAGGCGATTTTGCTGCAGCTAAAGTCTTCCAAGACCCTTCACTGTGTTTATAAATCATACTGAGTTCGGTATATGTTGGGTATATAGCAGCGATTTGTACTTTCACCAGTCAAGTCTGGTTCTACAGATTTATTACTTCTATCTCTGTTTTAATAAAAACCAAGACTTGAAAAAAATCATACGATAATCATACGAGCTGCGCCAAGGATAAACCAGAAGACTGTAAGGCTGCTTTTATTTTTAGTGAGAATGAAATGCTAAAGGTTATACAGGGTTAAACTGGTGTGGTCAGTTTAATTTTTGAAGGTTTCGAACTGCAGCTTGGGCAAGTCAGAAGTGCTGACCGAGAGCCACGTACCCCATATTGACACCAGTACACATCGCCCAAGAGTCATCTCCTTTCACATCAATCTGTTACTCATTACTTATTGTCATAATTTCCTCCTATTTTATCGGCGTTATTTTAAGTCTCTTTACCTCATATGGCCTCAGTTTGTTTATCATTTCCCACTCCTTTCCCATTTTATTTCTATTACCATATCTTCTTATTCTAATTAAATTGGAACAAATATCTGGACGCATTGAACTCACCACTTAAAGGGCAACGTCACTCCTTTTGGAAATTTAGGGAGAGTCTCAATTCCTGATAAAGTCCTCTCTAGTTGGTGACTGCACTCCCAATGTAAAAGGGAATGACCTGAAACAAGTCTCTAGGGTTAATATCTGTGACCGGGCAAAGAGGAGCAGGTGGATTGTATTACAGTGCTGGTGTGTGTTGTTGGCGTGGATCCAGAGTTGCCAACCCTGGTTGGACAGATCCCTGGAGGTTTCATCACATAACCTCCTGCCTCCAACCCACCCGCCCCTACACTCTCCATTGGTCACCCGACTTGTCCATCCTCACAATGCCCCGCCTTCCCACGCCAATCGGAAAGTCAATAGACTCTCCATTAACCAATTGAATGATTTTTGACAGTCAGTCAAACAGCCTTTTTTTCCCATCTCCAATATTTTTATAACTAGTAAAGAAAAATGTTCAAAGGAAATGTTTGTAAAAACACAATTTTCCATTGGCTGTGTGATTTTTCTCCCTAATTTGAGTGTTTTACTACCATGAAAAGCCACTTCTGCAGTCTCCAGCCAATCATCCATTTCTAATGGCACAGAATGTAGAAGCTGACGATAGTTGAATAGAATGTCTTCGCACCCACCCCTCCCCTGCCCCATTGCCATTTTGTTTCTATCAACATTACGTCCTACTCTAATAAAATTGTAATGAAAAATTCCTGAAATAAAACCAACAAATAACAAGAAGAGTGATTAATTGGCTGTAAAGTGCTTTGAGACATCCTGAGGTCATGAAAGGTGCTATATAAATGCACATTCCTTTTTTATTTGAAGATTAACATTTTACATTGGGGTCATTTGCACTCATGTCCAGTTTATCGTTCATTTTTAAGACTTTTGACCAACAAATTGAGCAGTACTGCTGCCACAATGAGTTCTGCTTCTTAATAGGACAGTTTGTGTTGGAATGCAACCTTAACTTATTTCGCTTCCTTACTGATCATTGCAGCACTTTTCACAGCTGGTCTGCTGGTGCCAGACACTGACTGGCATCCAGTGAAATGTGCAACTTGTTCATTATCCATTCCACATCATAAAACGTTGAAAACGAGTGCTCCATGCAACTGATTGCTACATTCAGGTGTTTGTAAATGAGCCATAAGAGTTCGCGAGGAAAATTAAAGTAACAGTACAGAAATCTGGTAGGAGTCCCTTTCCTTGTGGTACGTTTGGTTCTACTTGCTACTGTGACTAGATTCCTGGATATTGAATGATGAAAATTCAATGATCACCCTTTCTGATCCTTTTCAATGCTAAATTCAGATGCTGAAAGCCTGCACATTGCTGTGTACAAAGAGAATGTTGAGGACAGGTTGGCAGTTCTGGTTGGAATGTTGTCCTTTAACCTCAGGGCCTTAGATTCAAATCAACCTGGACTCACGAGATGCAAATCTCCATGGTGGCTTTAGACGGGTCCTTTGTGAAATGAGTTGGAGTCATCTCAAATCAGATGGAGTAATCTTGTGAGGCTACGGCAGAAAACTACCCACAACTCAACATGACGTTGGCAATCTCACTTGAAGAAGCTGCAAGGATGGCTATCTCTGAAATGGAAAATTTCACACTGATCTACAACAGCTGGTGTTCTCCTGGACATGGGGTTGTTTATGACATATTGCTGGGTCAGTGTAAAAGGAGCCTTGCTATAGCTGATCAGAGAGTGCTAGATGTTAATGCTGTTGTCCTGCACTAAAATTCCTCAAATAAAAGTACAGATATATTAGAGAATGATTTAGAATTTCTGTCTTGTGCTGGACATCCAATATGTGCATCAAGTGCACATTGTGCAGCAGTGGTACTCTTCAGATGTCATGAGGGATATTAGGTGTCAGCATCAACAGCCCACCAAATTGCCCACAAGATGTTGTATGTAACATTGCTCCTGTTTTCTCTGTTGCTGTCACCAACTTGGGCTCTCGTCCCTCACGGGATACGTCATCCTTTAGCCATGAGGATGTGGCTAGCCTGCCTGCAGACGTTTTGCCGATACTGCTCCTGAACTGACTGACAGGTGGCACACACCTTCACCCCGCTGGAATGATCAATGTAACCTCTGCCAATAACAACATAAGAAATAGCAGCAGGAGTAGGCCACGTGGCCCCTCAAGCCTGCTCCGCCATTCAATAAGATCATGGCTGATCTTTGGCCTCAACTCCACTTTCCCGCCTGATCCCCATATCCCTTGATTCTCCTAGAGTCCAAAAATCTACCCATCTCAGCCATGAATATACTCAATGACTCAGCATCCACAGCCCTCTGGGCTAGAAAATTCCTAAGATTCACAAACCTCTGTGTGAAGAAATTCCTCCTCATCTCAGTCCTAAATGGCCGACCCCTTATCCTGAGACTATGCTCCCTAGTTCTAGACTCGCCAGCCAGGGGAAACAGCCTCTCAGCATCTACCCTGTTAAGCCCCCTCAGAATCTTATATGTTTCAATGAGATCACCTCTCATTCTTCTAAACTCCAGAGAATATAGGTCTATTCTACTTAATCTCTCCTTATAGGACAACCCTCTTATCCCAGGAATCAATCTAGTGAACCTTCGTTGCACCCCCTCTAAGGCAGGTATATCCTTCCTTAGATAAGGAGACAAAAACTGTACACAGCACTCCAGGTGCGGTCTCACTAAAACCCTGTACAATTGTAGCAAGACTTCCTTACTCTTGTACTCCAACCCCATCACCATAAAGGCCAACATGCCATTTGCCTTCCTAATTGCTTGCTGTACCTGCATGTTAACTCTCTGTGTTTCTTGTAAGAGGACATCCAAGCCTCTCTGAACACCAACATTTAATAGTTTCTCACAATTTAAAAAATATTCTGCTTTTCTATTCTTCCTACCAAACTGAATAACCTCACATTTCCCCACATTATACTCCATCTGCCACCTTCTTGCTCACTTAACCTGTCTATATCCGTTTGCGAACTGTTTATGCACGATTTTAAAAGGGAAAAATGGGTGGGTTGGGGGCGGGGTGGGGGGGGGCATGCAAAATTGCAACAATTTCCGACCTGGCTTCAACCTGCCCACTTCCAGTTTTCACCAGGGTGGGGGGAGGGGCGGGTGACCAAACCACTCCTAGGAGGCAGGTTGGTGATTAAAGCCTTTCAAGGATCTTGACACCCCCCCATGACTGACCCCTGATCCCTCCCCCCATGACTGGCTCTCCCCCCCCCCGTGACCCCCATGCCCACCGGTGCCCCTGTGCCAACCCATGCCCCCATGCCCACCTATGCCCCTGTGCTCACCCATACAAACAAAGACTTACCTGAAGACTTACTCGAACATGTCCTCTCCCTGGCTGGTCTCCCGTCCGACTGAGACCAACCTGTCAATCAGGCCGTAGGGATGTTCAGGAAACCCATGCTTCCAGGTTTCCCGTCCGCAATTTGACCCCCCCCCGACCCCTTCCCGACTCAGGGTCAAAATCATGCCTTTTGTGTCTTCCTCACATCTTACTTTCCCATCTACATTTGTATCGTCAGCAAACTTGGATACATTACAGTTGGTCCCTTCATCTAAGTCATTAATATAGATTGTAAATAGCTGAGGCCCAAGCACTGATCCTTGCGGCACCCCACTAGTTACAGCCTGCTAATCTGAAAATGACCCGTTTATCCCCACTCTCTGTTTTCTGTCCATTAACCAATCCTCTATCCATGCTAATATATTACCCCCAACCCCATGAGCCCTTATCTTACATAACAACCTTTTATGTGGCACCTTATCGAATGCCTTTTGGAAATCCAAATATACTGCATCTAGTGGTTCCCCTTTATCTACCCTGCTAGCTACATCCTCAAGGAACTCTAATAAATTTGTTAAACACGATTTCCCTTTCATAAAACCATGTTGACTCTGCCTAATCATATTATGATTTTCTAAGTGCCCTGTTACAACTTCCTTAATAATGGATTCCAGCACTTTCCCGACGACTGATGTCAGGCTAACTGGCCTGTAGTTCCCTGTTTTCTCGTTCCCTCCTTTCTTGAATTGCGGTGTTACATTTGCTACCTTCTAATCCGCTGGGACCGTTCTAGAATTTAGGGAATTTTGGAAGATCATAACCAATGCATCCTCTATCTCTGCAGCCACCTCTTTTAGAACCCTCCAATGTAGGCCATCAGGTCCAGGGAATTTGTCGGCTTTTAGTCCCATTAGTTTGTCTAGTACTTTTTCTCCTCTGACATTAATTGTTTTAAGTTCCTCGCTCTCATTTGCTCCTTGGTTCCCCACTATTTCTGGTAAGCTTTTTGTGTCTTCTACTGTGAAGACAGATACAAAATATTTGTTTAACGTCTCTGCCATTTCCTTATGGTCCTTTAAATCTGACTAGCTGCAGTTCAAGCAAATTATAAACATGAGTGTTACACTCAGCCAATTATTAATAAATCAAGACAACAATCACAGTGGATGTAGACCAACAGTATACTGCAGTACTCTCCAGAGCACTGAAGTGCCTCACAGATGTGCAGGACCCAGCTCCCAAACTGACAAGCCTCCTCTCACAGGACTCTCAGTTCTCCAGCTTTCTGTTTGCAGCAAGCAACTCCTGCAATGTGGAGTCTTTCATTAATATTTATTAATCCCTGCCAGATGACGGTAAATAATTACTAGATAATTTTCATGAACTAACAAACACTGTGATATCAGATTTCTCCTCCCCCTCCGACTTAAAAGAGAACAAAAGTATAAACAGTAACCATCAAAGTGCTACAAATTGCATAATAACAGTTTCTCAACAACTTGCATTTATATGTTATATAGCGCCTTTAACAGAGAAAAACATCCCAAAGCATTTTAGAGAGGGAAAAAAGGAAAGTGACACTGAGCCTTTGTGAGAGGGTTAGGAGAGGTTATCGACCGCTGAGCTATAGAGATGGGCTTTGAGGAGGTTTTTGAAGGTAGAGGGATGGAGAGGTTCAGGGAGGGAGTTCCAAACAGTAGAGCCAAGGTGGCTGACGGCTCTGTCAACAACGTGGAACGGTGATGGAGGGAATGGCCAGGGTCAGAGGATGGAAGGCAAAGTCAGGTTGGAGGAGGTTACAGAGGTAGGGTGGCACGAGGCTGTAGACGAGGGTGAACTTTTTAAGCTTTCATTTGTTGGGGGACAGGGAGCCAGCGTGAGTCAGCAACAATGGAGGATATGGGTATCCGGGGCTTAGTGTGGGATGGCAGAATTCTGAATGAGTTAGTGATTATGGAAGGTGGAGATAGGGAGACCAGCAAGAAGGGCATTGGAGAGAGTCTTCAGTCAATGTGTAAGAAAAAAACATTTTTTTTTACTCAACTGCAGTTAATGAGCCACTATCATTACTGATTTACAGGGGGTAATTTTAACCCCAAAGAACGGATGGGTTGGGGTCGGGTTGGAGGTAAAAATGACAGTTTTTTGAAGTGGGAATTGCAACCGGCTCCAACGCGCCCATTTCCGGGTTTAACACACACATCTAAAACCCAGAAGAGCCGTCCTCACTTAATGATGGCGGGCGGATTGTTAAAGGGGCAATGAACATCATTGAAATAGCTGAGGTACTTAATTTTTTGTGGATTCTAAAGATGAAACGAATTTAAACTCACCTGCACGGGTTTCCCATGGCTTCTCATTCTCGTCAGGTGAAAGCAGGCGGGAAGGGCCGGATCCAAGAGGTGAGTGCCTTTATTGCCCTGCTTGTGAGCCAGGATGAGAAGGAGTGCTTCATTCAGGCCCGACAAGCTCACCTGGCGCGATAGGACCACTGCGATCGGCCGACCCCCACCCCCCCTTGATGGTAGACCGCCCCCCACCCACCCCCGACTCTTCATCCGACTGCCAATCCAATCTCCCTCCCCCGATCTTCTCCAAGGCCCCCTCCGCACGATCTTCTCCACGACGCCCGCCCTCCGATGTCGTCCACGGTCCACGATCTCTCCCTCCCTCCTCTCTGATTTGCGGTTCCTTTCCCTGCCGACAGGCCTGTCAATCTGGCTGGCTGTTGCACGGGAAACCCAGAAGCAAAAATAATGACCTACCATTGAGTTGCGATCGCAGATTGCGACGCACTCACTCGACTTCCGGGTTCCCCACGCAAACATCTACCCACCCGAGTTAAAATCATGCCTACAATCTCGGCCGGAACTAAGGAAACCGGACTTATTTCCAATAATCTAGATATCCTGCACATCTGTCTTGACATTACAATGTGTAGATTGAAAACATAATTTCATACAAGTGCCAAGCAGTGACATTTCGGACCAAGGACAGTCAGCAATCCATTCACAGCTGTTTATGACCATCAACTGAAGATATGTGACATCATTGTCTCAAACTGGCCATTTGACAGCATTCAGTAATTGTAGGGTCCATCTGGTGTATTAGAAAGGACTGCTATTTAGCGATGTCTTAAATGATTCAACATGATTAGAAAATGCATGTTGATATGCGTCAATTCCATGTTGTGTAATTGATCCATTCCGTGTTGTATATTAGACATATTCATTCCATTAGCTTCAGCATAGTCCATTCCAAGTTAGCTGATTCAGACAAGAAGGGTCAGTATGTGAGCTAGAGGGATAAGGTGAAGGAAGATGGTGCAATGAATAGCGTGCACAAGATACTAAACGTGCAGTGTGTCCTTTAGTCACTAATGCCCCAAATGCCTTGTCTGTCCTGACTCAGAAGAGCTGTAATCTGGGCTGGTGGGGATGCAGATTGGGGTGGGACCCAATTACAGTGGGCCTCTGCCCTTTTTTCCACCGGATTTGGGGCCACTCGTACTATGACACCATACAAACGAAGGAAATCCATTATATGTGTACTTCATATTGTGCCCTAGTAATTCTGGATGCAGAGAACACATGTGTGTTCCTGATAACCGGCATTGTTTAGGCTCTCGGAGGAGGGTTTAAATTTTAAATGGCCGATTCCAGCGATGCAATTGGTTATCATATTACTCAAACAGGCAGATCCAGAAAGTGGGACTACCATTCGCACTGTCCCACAGGCTCACTTGCACTGTGGCAAGACTCTGAAGTGATTTCGCCTCCCTTCTTCCCTCCCCCTTATCTGAGGTGGGCATCTTCTCAACACCATAAAAGGCACCAGCACCCACCCAAAATATTTAAATGCCACTGCCCCTCCCCCCCCCACCCAGAGAGTGGGATGGGATCAGGGGTGCAGCCCAGTAGTGGATAGAACTCAAAGGTTTAATGTTTCAGTGTGTCCCTTTATCATCGGATTAATGTTCTAAGATTTTTTTTGATCAGATTGATTCCCCCTCATTCTTCCTGAAGATGCTTCAAATTAAATTTTTAGTTGTTCAAGCGAGTTAAATCAGCATAGAATCATAGAAAGGTTACAGCATGGAAGGAGGCCATTCGAGTCCACTCCGGCTCTATGCAAGAGCAATCCAGCTAGTCCCACTGCCCCACCCTAACCCCGTAGCCCTGCAAACTTTTTCCTTTCAAGTACTTATCCAGTTCCCTTTTGAAGGCCATGACTGAATCTGCCTCCACCACCCCCTCGGGCAGTGCATTCCAGATCCTAACCACGCGCTGTGTAAAAAAGTTTTTCCTCATGTCGCCCTTAGTTCTTTTGCCAATCACCTTAAATCTATGCCCTCTCGTTCTTGACCCTTCCACCAATGGGAACAGCTTCTCTCTGTCTACTCAGTCTAGGCCTTTCATGATTTTGAATACCTCTATCAAATCTCCTCTCAACCTTCTCTGTTCCAAGGAGAACAACCCCAGCTTCTCCAGTCTAGCCATGTAACTAAAGTCTCTCATCCCTGGAATCATTCTAGTAAATCTCTTCTGCACCCTCTCTAAGGCCTTCACATGTTTCCTAAAGTGCAGTGCCCAGAACTGGACACAATACTCCAGTTGTGGCCGAACCAGTGTTTTATAAAGGTTCATCATGACTTCCTTACTTTAGTACTCTATGGGGGTGATTTTAAGCCCTAAGAACGGGTGGGCTGAGGGTGGGTGGGAGTTGAAAATAGGTTTTTTTGGGTCGCAACCGCAACCCGGCTTTATTTCCGGGTTTAATGTCGGCGTGTAAAAGTACAGGCTTCCCACTGGGAATGCAAAGTCTGAAAACTTTGTGGTTGCGACCCAAAAAAACAACTATTTTCAACTCCCATCCGCCCCCAACCCACCCATTCTTGGGGTTAAAAATCATCCCTTATGCCTCTATTTATAAAGCCCAGGATCCCATTTTCCCAATCCAGGTCGTCCTCTACTGCTTGTGGGCTGTCATGGATTCCAGGACAGAAGTGACAGTGCACCAGTCTTGTCTTGTTAGTGTAGAATGCCCTACTGGTTGGGGTCATTGGAAGGGTTGCCAACTCTGGTCGGATGTATTCCTGGAGGCTTCATCGCATGTCCTCCTGTCTCCAGCTGCCCCACCCAGTCAAACGGCCTTCATTTCCACCCCCCCATCTCCAATATTGTTAGAACTAACAAACAAAAGTAGTCAAAGAAAATGAACAAAACACACCATTTCTTTAATGGCCCTATGATTTTTTACCTGTTACTCACAGCAGTTTCGAGGAGATTAATCTTTAATTCCTGGAGGATCTAGGAGAAGCCTAGGGGATGGGTGGGTGGTTGGTGACCCTAATCATAGTAGGTATGTATTGTATAAGAATCGAGTTCACAAATGAACACAGTGTATTTGGGGTTAGGTTTCCCTTGAAAAGGAACTGGGCTCAGTAAAACTGTATCATTCGTAAAACTACTTTTCCTCTCATCTTGAAAATTCTGCGACCACTCAAGGACAAATGATTTTTTCAAGGCCAAATTGCAGTCGGCTCCAAAGTATTGGAAAATGCAACAAAAGAAGTGCCAAAAATTCAATTGTTTTGAAGGCCGTCCTCCCAGCCTCCACGCTCCCCCTCCTCCCAGAGTCCTCTCAGAAAATAAATCTCATGCCTTACATCCTCCTTCAATAATTTCTGAGTCTACCACAGTAGCAAACTGCACGTTTATGTAGTTTAATAAAAGGGGATTGAGTGTTGAGTATAGATGCAGCTTACGTTATGCCACTCCATGTCTCACTGTTTTTGAGTTGTCAACTTTTTGGCAGCTATGCAATCTATTTTTTGGAGCCACTGGTCACTTTCTTCCCCCCCTAAATTTCTAGGTAGGCAGATACGGATTCAGGAAGAATTTGCTGTAGATCTCAGCATTATTTCCCAAGCAAGCTCTGAATTTAAGTACTCTGTATTTCTGAATATTATTTTTGCAGGGAGAAAAAGTGAATGGCTTTACCATGTATTAATAACATTTTACGGGTGCATTTGAATAAAACCTGCAGTGACAGTGTAAAAGCAGCTCGAATATAACATCAGACCTCCTCCTGACACCAAAACAAAGCGGTGTGAGGCCCACTGGAGGAGGTAGTCTCACTCTGCTTCGCCTGGGAGCCAGTTCGGGCCTTGACGCCTGATTTACGCTTTAGTGTCATTGGAAAGTGGTGTGTAAATACACTGTACCTCTTTTTTAGATAAATGGGTGAGTAAACAGGACTTAATAGAATGGGAGAGGAGGGAGAGGTATAAAGGTAAATTCACCAGTCAATCCCGTGCTACCCTGCGGGCAACATTGCTTTCACAGAGTGTGGGCCCAAGAGTTACAGCTTCGGCATGGACACTCTAAGCTGCCTTTCCCATCCAGCTGACTCCCTGCTGAGCACACAACATCAGAGAATTCATCCTGTTTGGTTTATTTGTAATGCAGTTTGTGTTAAATTAATTCACGTGCTGATTTTCCTTTTCCTTTTTCAGCTCTTCGTGAATTCCCCGATGATGTCTTTACGAACGAAGAAAGACGACAAGGAGCTATAGCTCTCCATCTGCTCTGTGTAAGTCACAGCTTCTTTCAGTCACCACCCTCCCAATGTGAACAGCTCGGTCTGGCCATTGCAGATATTGTAGGGGGTATAATGTCGGGTTATACCTCTGCCTTAATGTTTGCAAATCACTCACAGCTTCAGATCAGCATCTAAGAACCAAAAGAAAAGATTCTGTTTCTGATACTTGATCTGACTGAACCAAAGTAGACAGTTGCTATCGAATTTGCTTTCCTGCAACTTTCAGACCCAACGATATGGGATGGGATAACTAAAGGCTTACATTGAAAGCACTCTCTCTTACAGAAATGCTCCCTTTCACCAATCATTTAAAAATAACTTCTGCAGATGACTTTTAGTCAAATTCAATTATTTCCAGAATAAATGTAAAAAAAAAGGTACATTGCAGTTTGTGAAAAGGCTAAAATGCTGAGTTTTGGCATAATACAATCTAGTCTGCAGTTTGCTGAAATTCTCTTCTAATCTCATCTCACTGCTTTGATTTGGAACCTGACTAATTTGAGCCCTTCAAAAATTGGAGTTCTACTAGGAATTATGATTAACTGTAAAATCTTTTCTCGAGCTATTTCTGTTGCTTTACGGGCTACGGAGTGTTGATATCATTGGGTCAACCAGATTGGAGGAGGGTCTGAGCTTGAGGGTGAAGAAAGTCTAATAAATCGTACGACAATGAAGCTAATCATATTTTTCTGATTGATTTCCCCCCCCCCCTCTCCTGAGGCTGGTGATTCATGTTGGTGGCACAGGTGCTACCGACCTTCGAAGACCTCATCCAATTAGTTATTCTTCGTGTGAGCTTAGACATTGATATTGTTGGGAGACTGTTCCAGCATCGGCAGTAGCATCACAGCTAGACCTGTTCTTAGGTTCACCTGAAATCCACACACATGCAATCTCCAGCAGAAGTCACCAGGTACTAATCAGGAAAGGGAACCCTGGATAACTTGTCACCTTCACTGTTGCCCAGGCTGATTGGTGACACCTAACCAAAACAACTTGTGTTTACATAGCGACTTCAATGTAGAAAACTCACCCCAGGCACTTTACAGAGGAGGAAAGAAAAGTACGTAAATAAATCAAAGGAACGGTGGGAGAGTTGGAAAGGGCGACCGGAAGCTTTGTCAAAAAGATGTGCTTGAAGAACATTTTTGAAGTTAGAAAGAGAAGTGGAGAGGTGGAAGGGTTCAGGGAAAGAGTTCCAGAGAGTAGGCCAGTGGCAGCTGAAGGTTTTTCCACCATTGTTGAGGTGATGGGAGGGAGGAATGAAGAGAAGGTCATTGCTAGGAGGAGTATAAGGCTGAAAGCGGTAGAAGAAGTAGGATGAGGCCATGGAGGGATTTGAATTTGAAGATGAGGATTTTAATTTCATTGTGTTGGGAGACAGGGCACCAGTTTAGGTCTGTGAGGATGGGAGTGATGGACTAATGGAACTTAATGTGGGACAGAAAGTGGGTGGCTGAGTTTTAGCTACTATCTGTACCACTGTGTGACCAATGTGTTGGAGGTCCAATTCAAGTGGAAAGCTTCACTTCTGTATTGTGCTTCATCAAGCCGTGAAACAGGAATAGTCGAAGCTTACTCGAAGAAGGCGAAGTTCACTGACTGACAGATGTTTCTAATTCAAGAGGCCAGTGCTCTCTTTTGTTTGACCGTGCTTCTTTATTCTGTCCTTTTAAAAATATGATTGCATTATTTCTGATACTTATTTAACATTTCTCACTTAACACGTTTCTAGTGAGATTTCCCTAGTTACCTCAATACACAGCCTCTCATCAGCACCAAAATCATACAGAGGAAAAGTCCACAATGCCTGATTTGATAACCAATAGAAAGTTTGTTCCTACCTTCTACTGGCCAAATACCATGAAGTTATTTGAGCTTCCAGGACCACTGTCACATTTTGGGATTTTTGATCTTTTCCTTCATCTTCTCGGGAAGAATTTGGGAATGAGTTTTGCACAGACGTGAGAAGCCATTGGTTGAAGCCACTTTAGAGTGAGTTTATTCGTTAATGGGCCAGACATTGAAGATGTGTATTCATGCCAGATGAGCCAGTTTGTGGAAAGTCACAGTTCACAGTTTATTTCAAACTGAGACAATGAGGGTCAATTGCCTCATCCCAGGCTGATTAGGCCAGAGTGACCCTTATTTATTTTGACAATAGGAGGAGATGTTTCCTTTAAATCCACATCCAAAGGGGAGAGGAAAAAATGACCATTTTTATCACTGGGCCTTGGTGAATCACTGAATGGGGAAGTCGGCGGAGGGAATGCCCTCTCACTGGCTGGGAACACGGAGAGAAAAGGACAGTGGGATGCAGTCAGTCAGTCAGCCAGGTCTGGGCAGGAAACATGCCTAGTAAAGGCATATATACTCACCTCAAGCCCAGTGCCAATTAGGTTGAGAAGAAAGGTCAAGCAAGTCTACTAATAGGGATAGTGTATCCTATTTGTTATTATTTTTTCCTCTTGAGGGTTCTGTAGTTAGCTGAATCAAGGTGAGATTTGATTACAACTGTTGCTGTGTACATTCAATTGCTGACTGTGTAAAAATATTTGAATTTGAATGCAGTCTCAGTTCTTGGAATTGCTCCCACACTTTTATCAAGGCAGTTTTTCTATTTTACTTAAAATGGAAAATAATAAATTGGTAGAAGGAGACTTGAACTGATGTCATCTGGCTCCAACCTCTTTATAAAACGCAAGAAAGCGAATTCAGGGCATTTTGCCGGTGTGACACATCTCCTTAAGGCTCTTGCGTTTTGTACTGTTGCACTTGCCACTGTTTTTTCAAAAACTTTCGAAGACCAGCCTGAATTCTAGGCAAGTGGGACGTGTATGCTAAACTGAGCTGTGCATGTTTTCCTCTGAATTGAAATGATAATTCTGCCTTGTCCTCGGCAGTTTTTTTCTTGCAGTAATCCCCTGGATTTGAAGCTGATTGCAGTTGTTTACCAGTTGATTAAATTTACAAATACTCTATATTACCACCCGAAGTAGGAGCCTTTGTGCCTTGTGCTATTTACATCTCTAAATAATTAAACTGCACTGCACAATGACATCGAGTGGAAATTGCTTCATCACAATCAGCCGTAACATTAAAAAATTAAGGCTCATTGTATTTAGCTGCAGGAAGCCCATCTGCATTCATTCTGGTGAATGTGATGCTTGCTGATTTTTGTATTTAAATGGAAGACAATTAAATTTTTTTTTGAAGCGCACTTCTGCAGTCAGCATGAAATATTCCCAGCTCAGATTTAGCAGGGGCCGCGCGCAAGGCAAAGCTTCCCCAACAATCAGTGTCTGTTCCAACTGCGGAAGAGCAACCTTCACTGTAGGGGATGTCCAAGCATTTCGTCTCCGAAGGCCGCAAAGGTGTGTCAAGGTGTGTTCCATCTCAGGGTCATTTGTTACTCCCAGGTGAGAAGGGGGCCTTGTGAGTGGCCGGTTCGTCCGGGAGCGCTAGCAGGGGGAGGCTGGCCCGATTTTAACGGCCGTACCTCGTTAGCATTCCGCTTGGCTGACTTCCCGACCAAAACACCCTGGGGTGTCGTCAGGAAGCGACTGCCCGGCCGTTAAAATCAAGCGGCCCGGAGGCTGCCCCCCGGGAACAGTCCCCGGCACAAAGGTAAGTGGATTGGAGGGGACTCGGCAGCAGAATCGCAGTCAGAGGGAGTGGGGGAAGCCCCAGTGGAGGGCCAGGGTTTCCTCGAGCGGCCATGGGGGGAAAGCACTCCTGCTCCTCCTGGCCCGCAAGGGAACTTCAAATAAATTGACTTTACTGGAGCTTTTCTGGCTCTCGCGGGGAGGCCACCACTGTTCCCTCTCTCAGGCCTCAGGTAAATTTTGTGGGCGGGCCCCGATGATGTCATCAGAGCCCGATCTGCATATTTAAAGAAGGACTCCGCCAGCTTCGGGCCGGTGTCTTTGCTGCCTGCAATTTAAAATTGCAGTCGGCCAGATCGGGGCGGGAACAGATTGGGTATGTCCCCGGGCTTCTTTTTAACCGCATTTTACCAGGGCCTCAGGGGTCACATGTGGCCCACGGGCTGCAGTTTTGACACTCTGACATTTTCTATTTCCAGCCATCCTCATAGTCTCTCCCAGTGAAAGTTCCAGTCTTCGTCCCTACTCCTAGGACTCCTACTTTAATAGGAGCCATGTGGCCAACCGAGAGAGACGATGCTTAAACCATCAGCCTGTGATGCATCAAGAAAGGGTTTAAAGCTTTATACCCATGAACTAGCAGGCATATTGTAACTAGTACCTCATTCCTCCTTTCAATGGAAACTGAATCTCCATTGTACTGTGGAGACTTCTATATAAAGGAACTATGCTCTATGCAGGAGGATGGACATTGTGCCAATGGCAGGACTTACATATAATGGGACCTGCAGTTATGAGCACCTTACACATAACAGGACCTGTTCTGCCAGAACAGACTTTATTGACTATGCAAAGAGCATTACTGGGATGGGAACAATTGACATGTCTCAGGAAATGAGCAGAAATTTCCTTGCGCCCGGTTTGCAAACATGATCTCTATAGTGAAGAGACAAAATTGGAAAAGTAAAAGAATAGGAACTGATCATTTCCTGACCTCAACTGACTGCCAGTAGGAATAAGGACTGACGATCAATCCCAAATCCAAATCAGTCTGAACGGAGTCAAATTTGCAAGCATTCAACGAAATAATTTACACAGAACTTGGATTTGGAATGAACAAATTGAAATTGGCAATAAAATGGCAGCTTGGATGTGTGTGTGTGTGCTGTTTTTGGCTGCTGAAGTACAATGCTGGTTTCTAACTGTTGCCAAAAATTCCATCCAAGTCTCACTGGCAGCATGGGAATGACTCTTAACAGCATTTTTTATGTTTTTGCCAGTGTGTTTTCTGGCAGTGAAAAGTGGGAAGAGGCTGCTACCCTGTTAGTCCAATTAGAGAGAATCTGCAGCCAAGTTTCCTAGCGGGCAACATGGATGGGGGCATTGGAAGAAATTTCCTGATGATCTGATTGAGGGGCTGAGGGGCTCGAACCTCCCCCCTTCCCCCACACTGGGAAACATGGTCTGGGTGTTCTTCGATGTGTGAACAGAACATTTATCACTCGCGAGTTAGGAGTCTTTCAATCTCGTAGGAGAATTGGAACTCAAGCTTAAGGTGGATAAGTGCATTGCCCAGTGTGCTACTGAACTATACAGACTAGAAAAGTCTCAGCTTTAGCCCCTAGTCCATGCTGAATTTAGCTGATCTCAGCCTGGAAAGTGCCCTCAGTGTCCCTCAGCCAGTTTTCTTGCTCCTGATCACCATCCGGTGATTCCCTACTAGAAGGATTATGTGTGCAGATGTCAGCTAAAGATAGCATTGGATCTTGCCTTGATGCCCTCGCAGTTGAGTGACCTGTTAACGTGTGAGTGTCCAGGATAACACATTAAGAATAGCCACTTGAGAGAGTTACGTGAGGACTGCTGGCAGCTCTGGAACTGGAGAGAAGGGGAAAAAAAGTTGAAGATGAAACAAAAATAGGAACTCAGTGGCCAGGTAGACACGGTCACTATGTAGACTGCCAGTATTATGAATGGGGTGTGAGAAAATCTCCTATTGATGTACAGGGTCGGCTTTCATTAGGGTCAGCAAACCTCAAACTAAACTGGTCTGTCCCCCTAATCCTCTGGTACCTCCTCCTCCTTTGAGCATCTCACCTTATTCCAACCCTCTTACCTCTCCTTTAAAATCCTCATTCTCTATCACTCATCCAAGTACCACACCAAGTTTCTCACCGAAATATCTTCACTGCTTTCTTCCCTCAGCCTATGCACCGAGCGACTTCTCATCCTCAGTGATTTCAACCTCCATCCCAACTCATCATGCTCTCTCTCCTCTGAGTTCACTGCCCCCTTCACCTCCCTTAATCTCTCCCTCCATATAAACTCCCCTACCCACATTCATGGCCACCCATTCGAACTTGCCATCTTGCGTGGCCTCTCTACTCCCATCATGTCAATCACGGATAAGACCATCTCTGATCACTTCCTTGTATCCCCCTTCTTTCCCCTCCCAACCCCACTTACTGCTGTGTTCGCTCCTGGAAAATCTCTCCCCCAGGTCACTTACAACGGCACTTTCAAATTCCCAACTGGCTAGCCTTTGGCCCTCCATTCACCATGACATTTCTGCAACTACCGATCTGCGCAATCACACCCTCACCTCCACCTTTGATGCCTTGTCCCCATTAAAACCATTATTCTCTTTCACCCTGGTCGTTCCCCCTGATGTGGCCCTCATCTCCACTCCCTTAGGTCCAGGGGGCGCAGACTTGAACGTTTATGGCGGACAACTGGTTTAGCCAGATCTGGCTGGACCACATAAAGCATTCTTGGGTCCTGCTCTCCTCTGCCAAAACTGTTCACTATTCCAGGATCATCCTGGAATACAAAGATAATCCCCATCTTCTCTTCTCCACAATAAACCGTCTTCTTAAACCTCCCTCTCCAGCCCCCTTCACCCTCACCTCCAACAACAAGTGTGAGGAGCTTGTGGACTACTTTGTCGCTAAGATTGACACCATCCGTTCAGCTGCCTCTTCTGCTTCCCTCCCTTCCCCTGGACCACCAAACCAAACTTTCCTACAGTTCCCCCCTGCCCTAGCCCTGAACTCACAACTTTCTCTCGTTTCTCTCCTATATCCCCTCGTGCCCTCTTCGAGATCATTTTGACCATGAGACCCACCTCCTTCTCCCTCGTCCCTATTCCCACTAAACTGCTGACCACCCAACTTCCCTTCCTGGCCCCCACGTTAGCTGATATTGTTAATGGTTCCCTCTCCTCAGGTACTGTTCCCCTCTCCTTCAAATCTGCTGTCATTACCCCCTCCTCAAAAAACCCACCCATGACCTCTGTGTCTTTGCAAACTACCGCCACATCTTTAATCTCCCTTTCCTCTCCAAAGTCCTTGAACGTGTTGTCGCCTCCCAAATCCGTGCCCATCTTTCCTGCAACTCCATGTTTGAATCCCTCCAATCAGGCTTCCGTCCCTGCCGCAGTACTGAAACGGCCCTTATCAAAGTCACAAATGACATCCTATGTGACTGTGACTGTGGTAAACTATCCCTCCTCATCCTTCTCAACCTGTCTGCAGCCTTTGACGCGATTGATCACACCATCCTCCTCCAACACCTCTCCTCCGTCGTCCAGCTGGGTGGGACTGCCCTCGCCTGGTTCCATTCTTACCTATCTAGTCATAACCAGAGAATCACCTGCAAAGACTTCTCTTCCCGCTCCTGCTCACGCACCGTTACCTCTGGAGTCCTCCAAAGATCTATCCTTGGCCCCCTCCTATTTCTCATCTAAATGCTGCCCCATGGTGACATCATCTGAAAACACAACGTCAGGTTCCACATGTATGCTGACGACACCCAGCTCTACCTCACCACCATCTCCCTCGACCCCTCCAGTGTCTCTGATTTGTCACACTGCTTGTCCGACATCCAGTACTGGATGAGCAAAAATTTCCTGCAACTAAATATTGGGAAAACCAAAGCCATTGTCTTCGGTCCCTGTCACAAACTCCATTCCCTAGCCACCAACTCCATCCCTCTCCCTGGCCACTGTCTGAGGCTGAATCAGACCGTTCGCAACCTTGGCGTTCTATTTGACCCTGAGATGAGCTTCCAACCCCATATCCGCTCCATCACCAAGTTTGTCTATTTCCTCCTCCATAACATCGCCTGTCTCCACCCCTGCCCCAGCTCATCTACTGCTGAAACCCTCATCCATGCCTATGTTACCTCCAGAGTTGACTATTCCAATGCTCTCCTGGCCGGCTCCCATCTTCCACCCTCCATAAACTTGAGCTCATCCAAAACTCTGCTGCCCGTATCCTAACTCGCACCAAGTCCTGTTCACCCATCACCCCTGTGCTCGCTGACCTGTTTTGACTCCCGGTCTGGGAATGCCTCGATTTAAAATTCTCATCCTTGTTTTCAAATCCCTCCAGGGCCTCGTCCCTCCCTATCTCTGTAACCTCCTCCAGCCTTACAACCCTCCAAGATCTCTGCGTTCCTCCAATCCTGGCCTCTTGCACATCCCCGATTTTAATCGCTCCATCATTGACGCCCGTGCATTCAGCTGCCTCTGCACTAAGCTCTGGAATTCCCTCCCTAAACCTCTCCAACTTTGTACCTCTCCTCCTTTAAGACGCTCCTTATAACCTAACTCTTTAAATAAGCTTTTGGTTACCTGTCCTAATATCTCCTTATGTGGCTCGGTGACAAGTTTTGTTTGAAAATCGCTCCTGTGAAGCGGCTTGGGATGTTTTACTATGTTAAAGGCGCTATATAAATGCAAGTTGTTGTTGTTGGACAAGTGGTTGTCAAATGTGCTTGGATCCCCTTCTTGGGGGAAGTGGGGGGAATGGGGAGGCCGGGGGCGTCTATTGTTTAAAAGGCTCAGCTATTTGTAAAGTCAGAGATGTGATCCTGATGTTTGGTGCATAAGTATCTCCAACTCTTTGGCGAAGACAAAATGATTTCCCCTGGGCCTCCTCTCCTGTCTTTCGCCAGTAGAGAAAACGGATATGTGCTAACCACTACAGTGCCAAGGATTGGATTTCAATGAGCCACTTATCTCCCCGACCATTTAGTCAGACAAGAGCACTACTAAAGAAAAGGAGTGCGTGTATATGCCACTAGTCTGGAGTTTCTTTTAGTGTTTTGTTTTTTTTAAAAACTTGTGTATTTTTTTAAAAAGGGCGGTCTTCTTTGGCTGCAGTACAAAATAACGTGATGAGATAAAGAAATGTATCGGATCGTAAGATATGGACAATTACAGGATTTTCCGCAGTTTGAGGAGCTTGTTTTTTTTTTGGACAAAACCAAATAGCTTAATCTGGACCCAAAATAATCAATAAAGGCTCAGTGTATATTATTATTCATGGGAATATAGAAAAACGTGGAAAGATGAAAAGCCATTCAGTCCATCAAGCCTGCTACTTCCACTGACCGTGTAACACCCCAACCTTTTGATCTTCTGTGGGAAAATTCTGCATAAACGCTTCCTGTCCTCCAAAAGTAATTGAGCAAAACTCCAGAATATTCAGTCTGGACTCTTCAATCACTGGCAGTTTGCACTCAACAGACGACATTTCGTCTCCCCTCTCCTCAACAGTAATCACTGTGCCCCATAGGGTTTTTGATCTTCAGTCCAAATCTCTTCCTATAACGTCCCATTCCATTACAACCAGCTATGGAAGTGAGCTGACATGGTGGTGTGGAGCTGTCTGCAGTGGTCACACCACATCTGTACAGAGTTCAGCTTTCAGTGAACCAGACGGTGTTTATTTGAAGGTATTACAGCATAATTCATCTCCAACCCATACAGAAATTTACTTTTAAGAGATGTAAACGCACATTAATCCTTGGCACTTCCAGTTTCTTCAAATTAAATTGCGAGGCTTGGTTTATTATCACTTGTTTATGTGTCAGCACTTTGCAAACTTCTACAATGTGAATGCATTTGTGTTGCTAATAGATCGAGCCCAGGACAGTACTCAAGAATGGAACGGTTGCTTTTTCCTTCAATAACAGAACTTCCTCTGTGCTTTGTCCCAATCCACAGCACAGGTTACAGCAAAAACATGTCAGCAAATATAGTCGATGTCCCATGGCGTTGCTCACGAAGTCAGGTCCCCGTTGTTACAAGGGGCTGCTGGGGCAGTGGGGGGAGGGGTGTGCATGGCCAGTGAAAGGATTTGGAAAGAACTTTGTGAAAGATGTGCTCACAAACCATGGTCTGATGGTTTGGTAGGGTCGAGGCCTGGTGTATCTATTGTGGGGTGATGGGGAGGGGGGGAAAAGAGTTTGAATTTGGGGCATAGGAACATAGGAACAGGAGTAGGCCATTCAGCCCCTCGAGCCCGCTCCGCCATTTGATAAGATCATGGCTGATCTGTGATCTAACTCCATATACCTGCCTTTGGCCCATATCCCTTAATACCTTTGGTTGGCAAAAAGCTATCTACTCAGATTTAAATTTAGCAATTGAGCTAGTATCAATTGCCGTTTGCGGAAGAGAGTTCCAAACTTCTACCACCCTTTATGTGTAGAAATGTTTTCTAATCTCACTCCTGAAAGGACTGGCTCTAATTTTTAGACTGTGCCCCCTACTCCTAGAATACCCAACCAGCGGAAATAGTTTCTCTCTATCCACCCTATCTGTTCACCTTAATATCTTATAAACTTTGATCAGATCACCTCTTAACCTTCTAAACTCCAGAGAATACAACCCCAATTTGTGTAATCTCTCCTCGTAACTTAACCCTTGAAGTCCGGGTATCAATCTAGTAAACTCCCTCCAAGGCCAATACGTCCTTCCGAAGGTACGGTGCCCAGAACTGCTCACAGTACTCCAGGTGCGGTCTAACCAGGGTTTTGTATAGCTGCAGCATAACTTCTGCCCCCTTGTACTCTAGATATAAAGGCCAGCATTCCATTAGCCTTCTTGATTATTTTCTGCACCTGTTCATGACACTTCAATGAACTATGTACCTGAACCCCTAAGTCCCTTTGGACATCCACTGTTTTTAACTTTTTACCATTTAGAAAGTACCCTGTTCTATCCTTTTTTGGTCCAAAGTGGATGACCTCACATTTGTCTACATTGAATTCCACTTGCCACAGTTTTGCCCATTCACCTAATCTATCAATATCCCTTTGTAATTTTATGTTTTCATCTACACTGCTTACAATGCCACCAATCTTTGTGTCATCGGCAAAATTTGATATGAGACTTTCTATGCCTTCATCTAAGTCGTTAATAAATATTGTGAATAATTGATGCCCCAAGACAGATCCCTGCAGGACTCCACTAGTCACATCCTGCTAATGTGAGTACCTACCCATTATCCCTATTCTCTGTCGCCTTTCACTCAGCCAACTTCCTAACCGAGTCCGTACTTTTCCCTCGATTCCATGGGCTTCTATCTTAGATAATAGTCTCTTATGTGGGACTTTATCAAATGCCTTCTGGAAGTCCATATAAATAACATCCATTGACATTCCCCTGTCCACTACTTTAGTCACCTCTTCAAAAGAGCATAGTCTGGATCTACTGGTTTTCCACTCCATTTAAGTCCCACTGTAAATTCTGCTACAAGTGAGGGCGGGAGGAAGATGTACCCACTCTAATGAATGCAGCGATGTAAATGCTGGGTTTAGACTGGATAATGTAATCCATTCTAAATGTCATCATTTCCACCCAAGGAACTGCCCGTGTAAGACAAGCCACTTTAAAATAGGGGTATCGTAGAGAAGCAACTGAAGAAGACTTATGCTGGATTCTGAAAAGTGAATTGCTGGTTTCATTGTGGCATTACATAGAGAGTCGTTGCTTTATTTTGGAATGGTTCTTTTAGAATTCTTTTTTTGTTGCACTTTGTTTTTGAGGCTTCATTTGGATGTCTTCCTCAAGACGGTTTTCTTTTGGGGAATTTCCCTAAAGTATACTGTAAGGTTGCAGTGTGGGTTTCCCAATGGGGACTATCTTCTTTATGATATATGTTGGAGGAAGAAGAGAGGAAACAGAAGAGAACCCAGGAGGCCAGGCTCACATAGTAACACTGCAGTAGATCCAGATCTTCCCACAGCGACTTAGCCACCAGGATGTATTGGCCCAACAGATCTTATTTGAATATATCCTTGGAGTTAGGAACATGGGAATATAGGAACAGGAGTAGGCCATTCAGCCCCTCAAGTCTGTTCCGCTATTCAGTGAGATCATGGCTGATCTGTATCCTAACTCCATCCACCCGCCTTGGCTCTATATCCCTTAATACTCTTGGCTAACAAAAATCTTATCAATCTCAGGTTTAAAATTATTAATTGAGCTAGCATTTACTGCTTTTTGTGGGAGAGAGTTCAACTCTTCTACCACCCTTTGCGTGAAGAAGTGTTTCCTAACTTCTCTCCTGAATGGCCTGGCTCTGATTTTAAGGCTATGTCCCTTTCTCCTAGACTCCCCCACCAGCAGAAAAACTTTCCCTCTATCTACCCGATTGATTCCTTTCGAAATCGTAAAAACTTCAATCAAATCACCCCTTAACTTTCTATATTCCAGGGAATACAAGCCTAGTTTATGTAATCTCTCCTCATAATTTATACATAGCGAGGCTGCAGTTCAGCCCAGGTGCCCTGGAAGATCTTTGCTCCATCCGATAGGGAGCTCTGTAAACTTTCTCAAGAACCAGGACAGCAGTTACTGTGGCTTAGAGACATTATTGCACATTATTTCCTAGCCACTAGAGCATTCAAAGGGGAAACATGCAACTTTTACCAGGTCAGTCAATCTGTTGTACTTTCTTGCATAAGGCAAGTAATTAAGGCCCTGTATGCCAGGGGTGCCCAGTTCTTAACATTTGATGCAGGATCAAGACAAATGAGTAAATGGGCCATTCATTTTTATCAGACTTCCATAAGTGTTTGGTGCAATTGAGAACACTCATAGAATCATAGAATGATACAGCACAGGAGGAGGTCATTCGGCCCATCGTGCCTGTGCTTGCTCTTTGAAAGAGCTATCCAATTAGACCCACCCCCCTGCCCTTTCCCCATAGCCCTGCAATTTTTTCCCCTTCAAGTATTTATCCAATTCCCTTTCAAAAGTTACTATTGAATCTTCTTCCACCACCCTTTCAGGCAGTGCACTCCTGATCATAACAACTCGCTGCGTAAAAACAATTTCTCCTCAGCTCGCCTCTGTTTCTTTTGACAATTACCTTACAGCCGTACGAGTCCCTGCTGTCCATCCACTCCATTATGTAAACTGAGAGCGATTTCACTCCCTTGATGTCGAATCAGTGTGCGAGTACAAGCAAGGTTTCTACACGTCAGTGTCCAGTAAGCAAGGGGCTGCCATGATTCAGTCATCCTTCAGCAGTCCAGTGTCTGCACTCTGCAAGGCACTGGCTGGTTTCTTGGAGATGAGAGATATCCAATATTAACATGACTTCTAACACCAGGGACCAACAATAAAGCAGAGGAAGTGCCTGAGCGAGGCTCACATTGAAGGGAAAACTTGCGCTTTTCACGATCTCGGGCGTCCCAAAGCACCTCACTGCGAATGAAGTAGTTTTGAATTGTAGACACTGTTATAATGTAGGCAAATGGGACAGCCAATTTGTGAGCAGCAAAGTCCCACTAACAGCAAGGAGAATAATGACCAGATAATCAGTTTTAGTGACTTTGGTTGAGGGATTAATATTGGCCAAGACACCAGGAAAACTTCCTAGCTCTTCTTCAAATAGTGCTGTAGGTTCTTTTATATCCACCTGAAAAGGCAGGCAGGGCCTCAGTTTTAATGTCTCATTGAAAGGACAGTGCAGCACTCCCTTAGTACTGCACTGAAATGTCAGCCTAGATTATGCGCTCAAGTCTCTGGAGTGGGACTTAAATCCATGACCTTCTGACTCAGAGGCAGGAGGGCTGCCCAAGAAGCCATGGCTCTCACTGTGGCTCAGTGGTAGCACTCTCATTGCATGCAAATTAAAGTTGAACAGCCAATTGACATGCTGACGGGAAGGTTCGGGTGCCGAGATAGGTCTGGGAGCTCCCTCCGGTATGCTCTCAATGTTGTCTCACGAACTGTAGTGTTCTGCTGTGCCCTCTGCAATTGTGTCTTTAGAAAGGTGTGAAAATTGAGATTCCTAAGGAGGAGACAGCAGCGGAAGCTCAGCCTCCTGAGACAGAGGAACGTGGACATGAGAAGGACACAGCAGGGTCACATACAGCCGCTGAGAGAGAGCTGCACGACCGGCTAATCAGAGGAACTTTCAGTACTGTTTTTGATCGTATTATAGCTGTGAAATATCTGTAATAACTAGGATGAGCCACATAATTTAAATCTACAGCTCTTTAAAAATATTCCATTCATCACTAAAAGCAGAATTCCAATAAGGGTCGTAAGTCCATGAACATCTGTTCCTGTTCCAATGCAATATTACGTTTTCAAAAACAAAATCGTGAATATCAGAAATATATTTCAAACTACTGGAGTCTGGGAATCCTTGAAGGGGGGTTGGTGGGGCATAGGAATAGTGGAGGGCTGGTTGGGTCTGGCAGTGTTGGGGAGTAATGGGAGGAGGATCCCAAGGTCCAGGAGTACTGGGAATACTATGCTGGATTGGCAGTAGTGGGACGGCGGAATTGCAGCCTGGGGCACTGGGAGAGGGTTCTAGGATGTGGGAAGACTGGAAGGGAGTTCAAAGGTCTGGAAGCATGAGGAGGAGGATCTTGTGGGGCCAGAAATAGTAGTAGGGGGTTCCAGGGATTGGGAGCATGAGAAGGGGTCCTGGGTTGTTGGAGGACTGTTGGAAGGGGTGTCGCTGGATTTGAAAGCACTGAGAGGAGGCTAATGAACATTGGGAGGTGGATCTCAAGAGCTGGAAAGTGTGGGATAGGATTGTGTTATTGGGACCACTAAATTTAGACAATTGAGTCAAATGGTGTTTTTATTAGAGTATAGTAAGCATGTTAGTGATCTTTTTTAAGACTCAAATCCTATAATTATACAAATTATAGAATTATAGAAATCACAACTTTATCTCTCACCTCTTTTTAAAGCCCAGGGTACAGAGGAAACTAGAAAGGAAGAAGCTCTAGATTTCAGGTAGGTAGGAGGTAGGTTGAAGGAATTGTGAATAGCAGCACTGGAGACCTTTGGGTTGAGAGGGTTGTCCAGAGGTGTGGTGACCCTGGGAAGAGGTACTAGGATCAGCTAAGAGGGAGAATTGATGTTGAGATATTGGAATATGGGTGGGGGAACCCTTACATGTGGGAGAGGGTCGCTGAATGTGCAAGCAGTGGGAGAAGGTGTTGGGAGCAGCATTGGCAAGAGGATGGAATTGGGGTGTGGCTACACTGGGATCATGTTGGCAATGTGTGGAAGCATTGAGGAGGTCTGCTGCTGGTTATGGGAATACTGGGAGGGAAATCCTAGGCCATGAAAATGATGGGAAGAGGTTTGGAGTACTTCTGACAACCGCACGGTGATAGAGATTTTCTCGGGCAGGTGGCAGTGGGGAGTGGTGGCGGGGGGGGGGTTGCAAAGGCGTATCTGCTTGGTGCGGAGGGGCGGGAGTGGCAAGAGGCAGCAAAAGGGAGATGGATGGGTGCTCAGGGTGCGGGTGCAGAAAGTGTTGAGAGGTGGTGGGAAAGAGCAAGGAAAGAGGAAGGTACAGGCTGGAGTAGGGGGAGGCCATAAAGGAGAATTAATTCCCTTCACTGTCTAGAATTGTAACCTGTATTGTTTCAGATAGACACTGCGGAGTCTGCAAGAAATGCCCCATAAATGGACCCTGATGTCTAACCTTGAGTCCTCTCTCTTTTCCCCACCCCAAATGATAAATGTTGCCTCCCAGAACTGGATTAAAGTTCCTTGTGTGTCAGTGTTTTTAAAAATTAAGGTTACTGTGACAGAATCCCAATATTAAAAAATAATCCCCTTTCCTCCCTCCCCAGCCACTATCAGATGGTTATTGATTTTTAAAACGCTTCAAGGAGTTGAAGCTACTTCCTGGCATTGCCTGGGAATGTGGCTTTTGTTGCTGCTGGTGGGAGGGGGACTGTATTTGATTTTTGTTTGTGATCCAGACCAAGAGGAGGGGTGAGCGGCCGCCATGGGGTATGGTAGCAAGGAGTGGGCAGGCACCATTGGGCCATACGTCCGATTTTGCCAGCTCCGAGATGGGTTACTTTGTGGACAGTAGCATCTTGGAACCAGAGTTGGGAAATCTCGACGGTAAGTATGCAACTTGGAGACCCAGTTTGGAATACTCAACTAAAGGTAGCTAACATGAATAGGTAAGCTGACAGAAAAACATGATGGGAAGTAAGTGTGATACTCATAAAGTGTGAGTCATACACAAAGATATATAGCTCGGCAGATGTAAGGATAGATACAATGAAGGATGCCACAGGAAGGAGTACTCGTCACAAAATGCCTGCCTCAAACAATCAGTTTTAAAGCACAAAATGGATAACAGGAGGTGACAGAGAGAGATGGGTAAGTGTTCAGGTATCTCCGTTTAATTAGGGTTATATATTTACTCTAACTGGCAAAAGGATAGGGTTAAGACCATAATAGATTGTGGCATAAAGTGTTTAAAGATGAAGGGAGTCCAAAAATGTACATACTTGACAATTGAAGGGGTGCTGAATGGGGTTTCATGATGTTGCTGCTGATTTAATTTCAGAGGAGCGTGCATTCAGGTCTGGCATTGTAAATTATTTCTTTTTATCGTGCAGTGATTAAAATTTATGAGCAAAAGCAGTGCGAAGGGGTCAATGCGTTGAAGACTCAGCTTACACTTCCTTGGATGGTGAGAGTGTTTATATGACGGAGTTCCCGATTTCAGTCATTATCCTGTAGAGAGTCCTTTGAGGACGGCGTGCACTTTCCCACAGTGGGGAGGGAAAATTAAGAAGCTAAGTTGTCACTGAGCTGTTCTTACGTACTCCCTTGTGGCTGGCTGAAGAATGTGCGTGCCCTGTGTGATGGAAACTTGTTGCCTCAGCCAGACTGCCGCTGTTTCATCTGAGTTTTCAGGACAACTTGCTCCAGGAACTTCGTTCAAAAATGTTCCAAAACAGAGGGATGCCTCTTCAAAAAGAAATTCTCACCAAAAATAATGCTAAACATTCCTCACTTGAGATACTTCTCTTGTGGAAGCTGATGTTGAGACAAGCCTGAATGTGAGAGCTTTTGGTGAAAATCTGGAAAACTTTTAAGCGACCCAGACAGTAGTGCTGATTAAAAGATTCATTCTGTGGTATACTGTTGTT
Organism: Heptranchias perlo; assembly: GCF_035084215.1. Lineage (NCBI taxonomy): Eukaryota > Metazoa > Chordata > Chondrichthyes > Hexanchiformes > Hexanchidae > Heptranchias > Heptranchias perlo. Next base: position 77,723,992 of record NC_090332.1, read on the forward strand.
TATGTTAATTAAATATTTTAAATCAAGTCAGCAGTTTCCATTTGTTTCTAGCCAGCAGACTGCATCTTTTTCTATTTTTAAACTCTGCCTGCTTTATTGATGCATTAGTAGGGATAGAAGCAGAAGAATTAGATGGACAAGGTTATATCAGGTAGTACGAAAGAGAGGAGAGATTTCCTTTAGTCTGCAGGGTTTCACTATCACTAACAAGGCAGGACTAGAGGCTGGAGGTTGGAAGAACAAATCAGATCATTTGGAGGGTATAACTGATTGGTTCTATCAATCTTCAGTCCTGTCATCCAACATCCAATCAATAAGGCCAATGGAAGGCAAGAATGGAACCAATCAAACTTTATTCCCACCCATTGTTGTTCATGAACTTGAGGCAGAAAAATTCAAAAAGAGTTGTTGGTTTTTGTGAGTGACAGTTATGTTTAGTGTTTGTCATCCAAAAAAATTCTCTATGACAAATAAATGGCAAAAATGCAGTTTCTTAATTTTCCTCAGAGAAATTTTCTGGGGCAAGCCCAGATGTTGTCTTATGTGAAGGTTTAGTTTCTCCAAGACTGGTTGCAGCCACCTTTTTGAGACAAGGAAGATGTTCCCCATAGAAATCTGGAATTCTCTCCCCCAAAAGTTTGTGGATGCTGGGGGACAATTGGAGCTTTCAAGGCTAAGATCCATAGATTTTTGTCAGGTAAGGGTATCAAGGGTTATGACGCTAAGGCGGCTAAATGGAGTTGAGGTACAGATCAGCCATGATCTAATTGAACGGCGGAGCAGTCTCGAGACGCTGAATTTTCTGCTCCTGTTCCTATGAATGCATTTATTGGCCTTATTGGTCACCGTACCAGCAGAATCGCCAGAGTTTGGAAATAAAATAAGATTGGAGTGGATATAATTTTTAAATCAAGTAAAACTTACACAAATTTACACTCAGAATTACAGTAAGCTCCAAAGGGCTAGAGAATGCACCAAATCAGTTGTTAAATATCAATATTTTTAGGAGGGGATGGTCCCATTGCCAACGAGAAAATAAATAGGAATGCCTTCAGCACTAGTAGCCTCTTCGGTAATTTATAAATCGTACACTGCTGCAGATTCTGCTTTTGTGAACTGCTACAACCTTTTTGTACCTATGTGTCAGCTTTTTCTAGTTTTCTAGGTGGTATATCAGTGTTAATAGTTTCTGTTGCCCCACCTGCCATCTTTGTGGCTTCTCTGGATGAGATTGGCAAATTAGTGCCAAATTAGGGGCGGTTTCGTGCTGTGGGCCAACACCCTCGAGGAAGTGGGTCGAGACTGCCCAAACCCATTTCACCTGGACCAACTGAGAGAAAAGACTTTAATCCCATTAGTTTGAACTGGAGTTAAACCCAGAAAGATTGTAGCGTTGATGCCAGTTATGGATGTCTGAAGTCAAATTGTCCCGGCGTCCAGACTTACAGAAGCTGTGCTATTGCAATCAAGTCTTGCAATGAAAGTAAAAGTGGGTGGGGAGAGTAGAAGAGTTAATGGACGCTGAACTCACAATGTAGTGAGGCCGCTGCCCTTGTAAAAGCCCTGGGCAAAATGGCAGCCAGCGGGTTTGGAGTGGGAAGGGGGCAGTAGGTGCAGCGCTCCGATTTTAGGGCATGTACCCCTCGATGGACCTGGGTTAAAATCGGTCCTGCTACGTCTGAGGCAACATACGTGAGTTAGGTTTATCCGAGCTACCTTACCCCAGTTGGTTGCATTCGCAAGAATGAGTGCTAACGTTCTTTTAGGAGATGGCTGACCCTTTCACCTACGCAGTGCGATGAACCGTACTTACAGATAAACTGTGCTTTGAATATCTAAACTGTGACATTTGGATAACAGCATGTCGTCCTCCCACTCTCTCCAGGTCAAAAGACCCTGATTTGTGAATTCTATAGCTCCACTGAGCGTGTATTTATATTTCCCATCAGATACAGCTGTCAAAAAGCAGAAGGAGAACTTGGAGCAGCGCTGACATCTGCTGTTAATTATCATCGGTCTTTCTGTTAAAAATAATTCTACCTTGGGGATCTTGGCACTGCTGCGAGGCTTGTGGGGAATTCGGATGAAAGGAGAGGGCAAAAGTTAACATGAGTCATCAGGGACAGCACAAGACTGCTTCGTATACACAGTATTGTATTCTTCGGGGGAGGAAAGAATCCATTATTGTTGGTAGTTTTTTTGTGATTATACAGAAAGTTTGCTACTGAATGTATGTGAATCCTGTGTCAGCCTCTTTGGAACTGGTGTATTCATGGTGCTCCTTCAGGTGTCAGGGAATGGAAGTGTTTTTTTCCACTTTACGCACCCAGTATCAGCATCAAGCACTTCCATGTTATCTTTAGTGTAGATTCCATATAGAAAAAGCTCCTTCTATTCTGCCCCAAGAACGTGCATTAGCCTCAACTCTCAGAAAAGCACCCATATTGTACCAGCTCTTCCTTCCATTTCTCAAACTTTCACCCTTATGATCTCTTTGAGTGCATGTCAATTTATGGCTATTCTATTTTTTAGCTAATTCATTCGCCGTTTTTATTGGAAGCAAGTGCCATAAAGGAGGTGGGTTGAGACCGATCATGCCGATTTCACTCACAGTCGGCAGGTATCGGAAAAGTTGGGGCAGATTTTAACTGGGAGCGGGTTTCCGTTTTACTTACCTGGTTTATCCCTCTCCCCTTTTTTGAACATTTGCAATCCTCAGTCCTCCGGCACCATCCCCTTATCTAAGGAGGATTGGAAGATTGTGGCCAGAGCCTCCGCTATTTCCACAGTCACCTAGGATGCACCTCATCCGGACTGAGTGACTTTTCTACTTTGAGTACTGCCTACCTTTTAAGTACCTCCTTTTTATCTATTTTTATCCTATCCAATTTCTCCACAACCTCCTCCACTGGCAGCATGCTCTTCTTTTGTACCTCATACTCATTCAGTACCTCAGTATTTCTTTTAATCCAGGCCAAAATGAATGTTATTTCCTCACCCACACAAGAAAAACTTCCAGCCCGTACTTAGCTACCTGGCAAATTGTCACCACAGGCCAGCTCTGCTTTGATATTAAACATGCTTGTACTGGGTGAGCCAAAATCCGACAGTTTTAGGTCTTACCATCCAGCCAGCAAGAGAGGCTGGGGAAGAGATTCTGGCAATCTATAAATAGACCCCACCCTCATTAAACATGCTTCAGTGCGACCATGCCACTCGAATCATCTTTATCTCAGTTCCTACACCCACAGTTCCCCGCTGCACCAGTTCCTGAGCCCTGCCTTCAGGAGGAGCTCCAGAGCAGAGGCTCAACAATTAAAAGGGTGAAGAAATAAATTAAAACTGTGAGGAGGGATGTTGGAAATATTATCAGCTTATTCATGATCTCAGGCCCATTAACTCCTCTTTCCATGGCCGTCAACACTCACTGCCGAAACAAAGATGGTCAAACAAAATGCTAGGTTAATAGGAGTCCTTTGTATTTTTGTGAGGGATGTGTAAAGACTTTGAAACTCCTCCTCCCTAATATTGCTGTGAATTCAACAGTCGGTCAGGACTCGAGACATTGGTGGCATAGATCTTCAACTCTAAACATTCTCACAGAAAGAACCAGTCAGTTATTCATTCAGTACTTGTAACATAGTCCTCAAGAGTCAAGTCTTTTACTTGCTTTAACAAAACTCAAGATAGCTAAGCCTCTCACAACCAAGCACGAAATGCAGCTTGAAAGAACAGGGCAAAGGCCCAGTAGCCTTATGCCAGAGAGTGCCATAAGTGAGAGACTTGTAACAAAGGTTGGATGAAGTGACCATCAGAGATTTCCAGTTGAATGTTTATATTTAAAATGCATTAGTTTTCTTGAGGAACACTGTGAGTGAAGTGTGGCTCTATGCTTTTCACTGATTCTGCTTGATGATATTCAATATTTAATGCAGGCGGTTGTTATAGAAAAGAGAATGCCGAGTATAGGGCTGATCAAAATACAGGCCATGGACCAGGTAGGCCGCAAACTTTGGCAATATGGATGACGTAGCCGACTTAACACCATTGCTGGTTTGTCCTGTTTGAATTTCAAGGGCCTGGTGGTTTGGAAACAGTTGTTCCCAGCGCTGTTGGCTCATTGGTAGTTAAATCCTAAATCAGAACATCGAGATGTCTTGTTGCCCGCAGCTTGAGATAAATGCAATGGGAACATGAATTTAATCTTAATGTGTGGGCCTGCGAGGTTCCATGGTACACACCTAAGAGGCCTATGGGGTCAAAAAGCCCAGCAGTTCTCTATCCCAAACAGCTATGTGCTTGACTTCTGGCCCAGAGTTTGAGCTACGGGCTGCCTGTTATTCCGACTCGTGTGTCAACTCAATGTTGGTCAGATTTCCATTACCCGTTCAGGTACCAGGTCATTACAAAGAGCAAGAGGAGTAAAACACTGCTTTTCCTCTTTCCAAGACCATAGGAGAATTCAGTGACATGACGCCATCTTAAAACTGCCCCCCTGGTGACAGCAAAGCCCTCCGGTTGATCTGAAATATGGGAAAAAAACGAGCTGCGTTTGTATAGAGTCTAATATTACAAGGAGTAGATGTACAGTTACCTATAGTTAGAGGCAGTCATGTATTGGTTTACTTTATCTGTTGGGAGTTCATTGTTTCTCACAGATCCGTATGTGTTTTGACCCAGTTTAGTTAATATCATAGTAGGTACAACACAGGAGGAGGCCATTTGGCCCATTGTGCCTGTGCCGGCTCTTTGAAAGAACTATCCATTTAGTCCCATTCCCCTGCTCTTTCCCCATAGCCCTATAATTTTTTTCCCTTCATTCCCAATATTGTCTATGTAGCTCCTGCACTCCCTTTCCTTTCCCAAATAAGTAATATTGAAATACGTAATAAAGCACATTTTTCCGTGCATTTTATTTTTCAGGGTGTGTACCTATTACCAGGGCAAGCAGTGCACATTTTTCCTTGTTAGATTTTAATGTTTTTACCCCATTGCGTCTTTGAAAAATTATTAAAAACACCCTGAGGGTTTATTTTTGAGCTGGTGACTTGGAAAAAAAAGAGATCACTGAAAAATGCAATATATACCTTTTTTGAAATACATTCAATTACAAACAAAAAAAAAATCTGATACAAATACGCAGTGACTGACACAGAACAGATACTGATGCAAGACAGAAATATATTGTCACTTGTATACACATCTGAGAACGGGAAGGGGAGCAACCACTGTCTCATGCAATTTAAGATAGAGATGAAAAGATAACACACAAATACATCCACTTCAAAGAGATGGCATCTAATGAGCTTCCTAAAATGTTTTACAGAGGAAGTTAACTGCAAAAACCCTTGGTAATGAATTCCAAGAGAAAAAGTATTCATTTAAAAAAAATGCTTTGCAAAGTTCTTCAGCGTGTTTGTGACGTGAGGTTAGTTGACCATCGGACAGCTGCAATGTATTACTTCTTGGAAGTCAGACTGTACAGACTCTGCTCCCCCAGCCGTGTTTCGAAGGTGCTGCCAAGATGTGATTTGGGGGCAGAAATTGGCTATGGCCCGTTTTCAGGCGCATAACCAAAGGTGCGCAGACAACACCAGTCCCAACCAGGAGGCCCAGGGCCCACCCGAAATTGGGCCTCAGGCCTAATTTCCAGAAGCACATGTGAGGGCATGAGTAAAAGTATTGAAGGTGGGGTTGAGGGAGGGGGGGTCATTTCCAGCTTCACCACTTGGGCGGGAACCTGGTGGAGCAGATCACCCACCCATTGTAGAAACCCCCTGGTTCTCATTCCACTGAAATCCGCCAGGTTACTATATAGGCGGCAAAGTTGAAAATTAACCCCCAAAAATCAAGTTCAGATTACAACAGGGGCCCTATTGTTAGACCCCTGGGTTACACCGTTATATTGTTAGATATTGGGCAGTATGGATGCTACATGTAAGATGCTCAGAAAACTCAAGGGGTGACCAGCGCCGCTGTGCCCAAGAGAACATCTAAGACAGACCTTAAACTTGTAACAGTGGTAGTTGTTAGTTCGACTTCAGTGGTATGGAAAAACTTGCTTTGAGGTTCTGTACGGGCACAGAAGAGGAGTTTTCCAGCTCTGTATGATAGTACCGTAAGTCAAGATGAAAGCTTGATATCCGTAACCAGTAACCCTTATTCCAATGAATAAAGGAATGTTTCTTTCAAAATGAGAATCACATTCTTTTGCTTTACTAGAATCTAATCAAAAAACCACAATTGATACCACAACATTTCTGCCAGCAGCTATGATTCCCAATTCAGCAACCTCCCAACAATTCATTTCAATCCCTTCAAGTGTCTTGACTATACAAATCCTTGAAGTTCTTGAACTAACTTGGTACAGGTTTTAAATAAAAGGTACAATTACATCATTTTTTTTTGCAACCCATTGAAAAGGTAGAAAAGCCTGTATTCTATCCAAAAAGACGTCGCTGTGTGTTATAGTGGAGGATCTGCGAGAGACTCCACACCCCTTTGTAACCATGGGATTAAATGGATAATACAAGCCAGGTGGATGCTGACATCTCCAGCTAATGTTAATCATCCTGCTGACATACAGTTAGAAAAGACAGCTTTGCATTCATATAGCACCTCATCACATCTCTCAGAAACTCTCCAAGAGCCCCATGCTCAATGAATGATTTGGCAAAAAGAACCAGCGAGGACATGAGGAGAATTTTTTTTTTACTCAGCGAGTTGTTATGATCTGGAATGCACTGCCTGAAAGGGCGGTGGAAGCAGATTCAATAGTAACTTTCAAAAGGGAATTGGATAAATACTTGAAAAGGAAAAAATTGCAAGGCTATGGGGAAAGAGTAGGGGATTGAGACTATTAGATAGCTCATTCAAAGATCCAGCAGAGGCATGATGGGTTGAATGGCCTCCTGTAAGATTCTATGGGCATGATTTAAGCCTGGAAAAACAGATGGATTGGGGGCGGGGGGCAGTAACAATTGCAAAAATCTAAAACTCGCCTCCAACCCGCCCATTTCTGGTTTTCACGGGGGCAGGATGAGGAGCAGGCAACCAACCCGCTCTCAGGAGGCGGGTCGGGCAATAAAAGCTTCAAATGAGGCTGCGGGCCTCCATTTTCAAAGCTTTTTTGACTTTAGCCCCTGGGGCCTGGATTCCTGGGCCTTCTACTTCATGCCACGTGAGAGGAGACAGGAAGGCCCGAAACAGCAAATTGGTGTATTTAAAGCACAGCTTGTGGGCCCGGAGGAGCAGGAGAGCTTCCCCCAAGCCTAAACAAGCCTATCTGCAGTGACCACTCCCACAATCTCCGACCCCCCCTCACAATCTCCAACCTCCCCCCCCACCCCCACGATCTCCGACCATGCAATGACCCCCTCCCCCCCGATGACTGACCCCACTGATGACTGACCCCCGACCCCCCCCCCCCCGATGACTGACACCCCCCTTGACCCCCGACCCCCCCCCCCCACCCCGATCTAACACTTACCTGATCACGTCCTCTTCCTGGCTCTTCTCCGGTCCGACTGAGAGCCAGCCTGTCAATCAGGCTGGCCTGTCGGGCGGGAAACCAGCAAAAAAGAAAAAAAACGACGTCCTTACGTTAATATCATAAGGACATCCGGAAAACCTGTACTTCCGGGTTTCCCATCAGGAATTCCACTTCCCAGCTCCGGGCTAAAATCATGCCCTCTGATTCTATGCTTTTCGACTGCAGTGACTACGGTTCTGTAGCCAAAAGAATCCAAAGACAAGTTCTATCATTGAGTCATATTTGGTTTTCCATTCCATGATTGTTATTTAGTCATCAGTAATCTCATCTGAGCTGTGACCAAAGGAGCCTACAGTATATGTAGTCAGTAACTCTTGCTTATTGAGGAGATTGTTTCAACCCAAAATCTACCAGCTTGCAGTAGGCCTCTACCATTCAACAATAAGATGATGATGGGGAATTTTCTACTGAAGCGACAACACAATGACACTTCCCTTGCGAATAGTGGTGAGCAGTGATTTTTGACTGTGAATATGACACAAGGCTACATTGCCTTTTTCCCCCTCCATCATCTGAAATCAACAGCGAGGTAGGTCTGAGTGTATCTAAAATTAGCTCTGAAAGGTTGGGTTTATGTAAGAGTTCATTGTTCTGTGGTGAGAACAATTAGCTTCCCATTTACTGTGAGTGTTCATTAATCAACTGGATATCAGCTGTTCACAATAAATCAATCCCCTGAATTGCTAATTAAATCGCTGGATTTAAAGTGCACAATGATGTTGTCTAATCAATGGGTGCGTAGAACATCTGGAAGTGAGACAAAGGACAGGGCAAACAACATGGAAGGAGGTGAAGGCAACAGGAGACAAGCATGTCCCACTCTAGAATAAATTGGCGACAGTCTGTTAGACGAGTGCTTTCTTCTGCCATCACAGAGACCAGTTAATATTGCACACCTGCACCTCCCTGCAATGTTAACAAGAATGTATGAGCGTCTTAGCAGCAGGATTCAGTGAGGACCTGCCATATTACGTTGATACTAAGGAGGTCATTTTCAGCCCAGTTTCAAGTGGTCAGTTATTAGCTGCTGTTAAAGGAGTCCTTGCTGTATTGTGACATTTTATTCAGTTGTCTCTGAATGGCTGTAATATATTAATTAATACAAGCTGGGCTTTCAAGGGGGTGAAGAAGAGATGACCTTTATTTAAACCTATTATATTTGTGTGTTCGTTAATAATGCACTGTTAACAGAGCTGTCAACCTTGAGGCAATGTCAGGAATAAGATTTATGGTCACGAAGAGTGACGCAGATTGTAAACCTATCTGAATATGTGGGGGCTGTGTTTATTTTTAACATTAGTATGCATCAAAATAGATTACAATTTCCTTCCTCTCTTCTCCCCTCCTGGCTACTTGTGCTGGGATAGAGCTCTACCAGGGCTGGCAGCCTTTCAGTAGCTCTCCCAAGTTTCCATCCATTGTGGGTCAGCCTAGACAAAGGATGTTTAAAAGCTATCCAAATGCAGGGACAATATACTGGAGTTTGAGCGTGCCTTCCTCTGACATCCAAACATGTCACCTTTTCATGAGGTGGGGGGGGGGTCACTGGATAGTAAGAAGGTGAAGTAAAATTTCCATTCCCACCCCCCCATCCCACCTTTCACAATACAGAGGCCGCTAAGGTCAATTGTACTACCCCATATCGCAGCTCTGGCTGAATTTCACTAATTCAGCACAAATCACAGTTTGAATCGGTGAATTTTCTGGTCTCAGCACCAGACGGTGAATGTACGCACTAAAATATTGGGGGGAGGACAGCGAACGACTTTGTAAAGCACAATGAGTGACTCGCCCACGATGAGTTTGACTTGGCAGGTTATTAATAATTAAGGAGCCATATGCTTTAATTTGTGCCGAATTAGATCTTTCTAAACGAAACTCACTGTAATACTCCATTAACATTTCTACAGCAGAAGGGTGCTCTTTATTTCAATAAGATTATAAATTATGGTTTTTTAAAAATTTAAATCTGCTGTGGTGGCGTTACACTTAAGTGCACGGTGGAACATCCTTGCTACGCAGAGTAGAGATTTGAAAATGGCAGTCCTTCACTGTAAGGGAGCTGATAAAATGGTTGTTTGTAAGAATTTGTTAAAAATATTTTGTAAAAGAAAATTAAGATAATTCAGCTAAGAATGGGACATGAATAAAACAAATCTTCAATTATGGTATTACATAATATGTTACATTGAATTTATAGCACAAAAACTGGCCATTCGGCCCAACAGATCTATGCCGGTGTTCATGCTCCACGTGAGCTCCTCCCATCTTACTTCATCTCACCCTATCAACATATCCTATTCTTTTCTTCCTCATGTACCATAAATGCATTTATGCTATTCGCCTCAACTACTCCATACAAGTTCCGCATTCTAACCACTCTCGGAGTAAAATTAATGGACGGAAAATTGTGGGGCCATGTTGCAAACTCACAAATTGTTCTCCCTACATACAAAGTGCTGTGCCAGAAGCGCTAAAAATCAAAATTCACCCTTTAATTTTGTGCACACTTTTCCTTTACAACATTCAGAACAGGTCATATGCTCTCTCAATAAATTTGTTTTTGAAGTCTTGACCACATGAACAGCCAAAGGACACATGCATAGAAACAGTTACCATCCAATCTGGTGTGTAAGCCACATCTCTCTGGTACTGCCCTCTTCTACAATGGCCACAGGCCATTGATCTTTTCCCAAGTCCCAGACAGAGGGCTGAGGTGAGACCAGGCCCGGATTAGGAAACAACTGTTAAAAAAAAATTGTAATAAGGCAGAGTATTGAATTACTATGTGACCTGAACATTGAACTTGTATATTTCAATGCAATCTTTCTCCCTGTTGTTGTATCTTTGCCAGGTCTTTGTTGAGATGTTGCCGACTTAGATGCGGTGCTTCTGTCTCTTATTGTCCAGTGATTATATTAGATTTTGCATTAATTTTTGTACCCAATTTGTAGAAGTCTTTGTATAAATTTGGATACATTCTCATGGTTCCATTATAGTGTAAGGTAATAATTTGAACTCTTTCTGTGTACATTTTTCATATTTTTATAGCAGCAACCGGTTGACTCTCTCCTTGCTGGTGACACTAAATTTCATCTCGAGGCTGTGCTCGGTTATTTTTAACTTGTTCTTGGGATGTAGGTAATGCTGGAAAGGCTGCATTTATCAGCCGTCCCCTAGTGGCCCAGGGAAGATGGTGCTGGGCCTTTTCCTCGAACTGCTGCAGTCCTTGTGGTGATGATGGTGCTCCCACAATAGCATTAGGTCGGGAATTCCAAGATTTTGACCCTGTGATTGAAATGTGTACATAAGAAAGCACGAAGTGAGAAAAGGGCATTTGGCCCCTCGAGCTTACTGTTTCCACAGACTGTATAATTATCCTAACACGTACTCTATCCTATTTATTCAGTCTCCTGAGAAAGTTCAGCGAAATTTTTCCCTGAAATCCAAACGGCAAAAAAGATGCGAATTATCGACTTAAAATTCCACTTCCACTATTCACGAGTGGCTAGTTGCTCTCCATATATGGAATTCCCATGGCCCAGCAGCATGGGAACCAGTGTGTTGCATGAAGTATTTCATCATCTGTATAAATTTATTTCTTAACTTTCAATTCCAATCCTAACCAGATATTTAATCAGCTTTCAATTGAAGGATTTAAGCAACACAGCATTAAGTGGTTTTGCCGGGCGTTCAGGTAGTGTAGAGGTTGCTCTACATTTCATCTGATTTGTGTTTGTTTCTACCACTGAGTGAGAAACAGAATATGCTCCTTTCTTTTTCAATCACACAAACTCTTGCCTCACTTAGTATTCAGCATTGCAACAATATTCGATTAATATGAGCACAATTCCTAACCTGATGATTTACCACGGAAATAAGAACACTAACTGTTAATGAATTGTCATGGAATGCTGTGCAATGTGTCGGACTCCAGACTAATCCAAACAATGAACATATAATGAATTAAGAATTCTGTTCACACACAGTGCCACTGGGGTGCTGTATAGAGCAGGGAGTCAGTGTGCTGCCTTTTATCTCTGTGACCTGGATTTAAATCCAGCCTCGACTGATGGGATCAAAGTCTTTTCTCTCCGCCAGCTGCAAGAGTCCTACTTGAAATCATAGAATCATTGAAATGGTTACAGCACGGAAGGAGGCCATTCGGCCCATCGAGTCCATGCCGGATAGTTTCTAGTTGCCATGAATCTACATCATAAACTGTCCATAAACCACCAGAAATGAGCAGTCTCAGTCGGTGCTGACAAGGATGGCTTGTATGGGAAATGGATGTCCCACACTGCTGGATTAAGGAGTGCTCCTCTGCAGTTGGGAGTTGACACTTTTCTTTGGGGTTTGGTAGATGGAGATTTACCCTGCATTTGGCCTGTGTTACACCTGATCTGACCTGCGCCAGGATAAGCCATAATCCAAGACAATGGTGCAGAATTTCCTGCAATGGCGAGATTGGCGATGCACACCATGAATTTCCCCATTCTGAGCGCCAATCTGCTTGTTGCAAAGCTACTCTAAAGTTTCCTGGATTTGTAATTAGAATATGCTGCAGCGGGCATAGCGATGCTGCGGCCAGTGGCTAACGCTTGCTACTAATGGCGAAGTCTAGGAGAGTACGCTCAACGTAGAAAGTAACACACCTATTTGCGAAAGATAGAATAAGCACTGGTCTTGACAACAAAGAAGTTAATAGCGAGGCACTACATTTCAAAATCAAATATCACTTTGATTTCTAGGTTTACTTTTAGCAACTGATCCCAGGCAAATAATGGTAGTTGTACGAACTCGACTGCACCTGTATGTATCAATTCTGAATCACTCATTTCCCTAGTCTTTTAAAAGCTGAATTTTATCTAAGGAGGTAAAATTGGGCTTGGGCAGGGACGCAAAACAGTTGGTATTGCATCGGTCGTCTGTTATATCCTCAACCCGAGGTTCAGTCCCACTGACTTCAATAGAACTCAATATCAGGTGTGTCATATAAGGGTCGGCAAATGCAATTCCACCTGTTTTGCGTCACCGCCCAAGTCCAATTGCACCCCTTAAATGCAAGAGTGTATGACACTGATAAACACTATTGTCAAGGATTGTCGGACGTACCTACATACGGACATTTGAATGCATTGGCGCCACAGAAATTCAGGTTAGCTTCAATACTTACGCAACTACTGTTAAGTAGTTATGTACAGTGCAGCCTTGATATGATTTATGTTTTATGAATGGAAAGTTGATCATAAGACAACAATCTTATTAAGGATCATATCACATTAAAGTGATGCTGCCCTGATTAGCTCGTACCAGCCCAAGATGTAGCAACGGTTAACCAGGCTAATGAACACCCAAAAAAAATCTGATCGAGTTTGGAGGCTAGGCAGAAAGACGAGAGTGCTGTTAAAACCTGACCGCTGTTCTGCTGGCTGCATAATCAGAATTGTTCCCTTGTGATAAACTTTTCTTCTGTATTCAAGACGGAAAGAGGTAAAATGTGACGTGAAGATATCGGAAGGTATAAGATTAAATGACAAACAAGTTTTGAACTGGATACAGATCTGGGCCATTACATGGACATCTTAGAGTTTCTGTAGCAGTTTATCGTGTTTGAGTTCTTCGGAGCTCCGTAGTTACTAAAGCTGATGATTTTTAGCTGGGCTATTTTGGTAATCAATACTTTTGAAGAAAATTCCCTTGTCTTTCCTTACTGATTGCACATTTACTGTATAGAAAGATGAAAAATTAAGACGCTGCACATTTTTCATTCTATTTTCTCTTTCCCCCAAACGTACACATGCAAATGACAATTGATTTCTTAATACGACTCTATAAATCACACTGCTGCCAGGCCAGTGCCATTATTCTTCTGTCCAAGTGGCAGCGGTGATAAAAGTAGCCTTAATTAATTCAAAATGGCCATTGATTTTAATGGGGGGGGGGGGCGGAGGACGGTGCCACGATTAACTTTTCACTGTTTCAGCAAGAGTATTGGCGGAGCAGCGCAAAGAGTCGCAGGAAATTATGCCGCGGTGTAAATAACGGCAGAAGTCACTTGCGCCATAATTTCCTCTTTTGTGCCATAAAACAGGCCCTACAACGTAGATGCCCCATTACAATGGCGCAAATCCCCAGGAAATTCTCGCCCAATAATGCTGCCAGTACTAACATAAGTAGCTGAAAGTGTAGAATTTAGTGATTAAATAGTTAAAGGAATGAAGCAGATTCCTGACCTAAAATCGAGTCTTATCTAAAGTCCTAGGAACTGAGACTTAAATTATGTTTAATTTAAATTGGGCCAGCCTTAGTTTATAACTGAATGAGCAAATAGGGAGTTTGAGCAGTTGGACTTTGGCATTTGAGTTGTAGCTGAGATATATCTCTGTTTAATGCATGGCCATTTAATTGTGCCAATTCCATGCAGTACTGTAAAATCTTTTGGCATTAGGTAGGTACAACTGTAAGTGTAATTAATCTAAATATTCCCAGTGCTGTGTTGCCCTATTCTGTACAAACTAAATGCAAACTAGTGACAAAATGGACCCGTGTTGTGAATTCATTGCAGCCAGTCACTTGCATTTCTGAGTATTCATTTCATAGAATCATAGAATGATATAGCACAGAAACAGGCCATTCGGCCCATCAAGCTAGTGCCAGCTCTTTGACAGAGCTATCCAATTAGTCCCATTCCCCTGCCCTTTCCCCATACCCCTGCAAATTTTTCCCCTTTAAGTATTTATCCAATTGCCTTTTGAAAGTCATTATTCAATTGGCTATCACCTCTCTTTCAGGCAGTGCATTCCAGATCATAGCAACTCGCTGCGTAATTTTTTTCCCCTCATGTTGCTTCTGGTTCTTTTGCCAATTACCTTAAATCTGTGTCCTCTGGTTACTAACCCTACTGCAACTGGAAGCAGTTTCTCCTTACTTACCCTAACAAAACCCTTCAAGATTTTGAACACCTCTATCAAATCTCCCCTTGACCTTCTCTGCTCTAAGGAGAACAACCCCAGCTTCTCCAATCTCTCCACAACTGAAGTCCCTCAATGTTGGTACTATTCTAGTAAACCTCCTCTGCATCCTCTCTAAGGCCTTGACATCCTTCCTAAAGTGTGGTGCCCAGAATTGAACACAACACTCCAGCTGGGGCCTAGCCAGTGAATTATAAAGGTTTAGCATAACTTCCTTGTTTTTGTACTCAAAAACTCTATTTATGAAGCCAAGGATCCTGTATGCCTTTTTAAACAGCCTTCTCAACTTGTCCTGCCACTTTCATAGACTCCCCCAGGTCTCTCTGTTACTGCACCCGCTTTAAAATTGTACCATTTAGTTTATATTGCCCCTCCTCATTCATCCTACCACTCTTTTCTGTGTTAAATTTCATCTGCCATCTCCCCATTTTACCAGTCTGTCTATGTCCTCCTGAAGTCCATTACTCTCCTCCTTGCTGTTAACTACATTTCCGAGTTTCGTGTCATTTGCAAACTTTGAAATTATGCCCAAGTCCAGGTCATTAATATTTATCAAAAATTGCAGTGGTGCTAACATCGACTCCTGGGGGGGGCACCACTGCACACTTCCCTCCAGTAGAAAAAAACAACCGTTCACCACTACCCTCTGCTTTCTGTCCCTTCGCTAATTTTGTATCCACACAGCCACTGCCCCCTTAATCCTATGGGCTTCAGTTTTGCTAACAAGTCTATCATGTGGCACTTTGTCAAAGGCCTTTTGAAAGTCCATATACACAACATCAACCACACTACCCTCATCAATCCTCTCTGTCATGAGAAATAATTGAATTGCCAATTTTCACTGGTGGCAATACAGTAAATAATGATATCTGAGAGGCAAACAAAACCCATTCCTTAGTGACCAAGAATAATTAAAGGAATAAATTGTTCTGCTTCTATGATTCTATGAGGGGTTAAGTCTGAAGTGTTGCACACACCATTATACAAGTGTATTTGTACAATATTTTTACAGTGAAAAATAGGAATTGTTCAAACTATGTTGATGCTTTCAACCTCTTTCTTTCTCCCACAGACCATGTACATGTTCTACGCTCTGGCGATCGTCTGCGATGACTACTTTGTTCCTTCATTAGACAAAATATGTGAGGTATGCACTGCCCATGAGTTGTAGTGATTCTCCAGATTGCAATGTATTACATAGACTGTTAACAGTCATTTTCAGACTGGGTGTAATACTTTCGCTGTGTATTTGAAATGTAAACTTGTAATTATGGATAATAGAGATAATCAGAAAATAATTGCTGTGCTTTAACAGCTTAATCCTTTTTATAATGTGCAAAACTGAAACCTTCCCCTGCTGAGCAAAGATGATTGCAATATGATTTGTAGTTCATCTGCCGAGGCTGGTGTTTTAGGCCATCGAGGATATTGAGAAACTGCATTTACGGGCAAAAGGAAGAAATAATGGAGGTAATCAGGAAGGCACGGTCAAAAGAATAAATGCAAATTCTTCCCGTGCCTTTGTAATATTGAATATTTCTTTAAAACAAAATTTCCCAACACCCCTAGCAAACACTCCAAATCCATCTATCAATATACCTATCTATTAATATATTAAAAACCTTGCATCTATGCACACTTCCTGTCAACTTTTTCCATTATAAGTTCCTATGTCCATGATAATAATGCAAACTGCCATGTAAACATGTCACATTGTAATTACACCCTTCCCCCAGTAGAGGCACTGCAGGTGCTACAGCACCATCTTGGACAGAAGAATGTAATTATAGAGTGACAAATTCACATAAGCAGTTTCCATTATTAACATGGACATAAGCGGTTGTGTGTTAGCTGTGGCTCAGTGGTAGCACTCTCGCCTCTAAGTCAGAAGGTTGTGGATTCAAATCCCACTCCAGAGACTTGAGCATAAAATCCAGGCTGACATTCCAGTGCAGAACTGAGGGAGTGTTGGCGGTGTTGTCTTTTGGATGAGATATTAAACCAAGGCCCCGTCTGTCCTCTCAGGTGGACGTACACAATCCCATGGCACTGTTTTGAAGAGCAGGGGAGTTCTTCCCCCTAGTCCTGGCCAACATTTATCCCTCAGCCAACATCACTACAACAAATGATTTGGTCATTTATCTCATTGCTGTTTGTGGGACCTTGCTGTGCACAATTTGGCTGCCACATTACAACAGTGCCTACACTTCAAAAACACTTAATTGGCTGTAAAGCACTTTGGGACATAGTGAGGTCATGAAAGGCACTATATAAATGCAAGTTCTTTCTTTTGTAATAGAAATATGAAAACAAAGACAGGATGTAATGACTTTAAAATGAGGATTGATTTATGTCAGTACACCCTGGTTTAATTACTCCCAGCCTCTAACCTCACTTCACCTGAAGACTTACACTTGGTTTTCACTCCCTGTGTGCAACACCACAGGGGATCAACTAGTAATATATTAAAAAGCCTTGTGTCTGCGCACACTTCCTGTCCACTTTCCCATTATATTGTTTCTGTGTCCACCGTTATAATGGAAATATAAACTTGTCATGCTGTAATTACATGTTACTACCAGTGATGGTGCTGTAGTGCCTCAGTGTTGCCAATTAGTTTTTGAAGTGCATTCAGTGTTGTTATGCAGGCAAATGCAGCACCCAATTTGTGCACAGCAAGGTCCCATAAACAGCAAATGAGATAAATGAGGTGTCAGCCTTGGCTCAGTGGTTGCACTCTTGCCTCTAAGTCTGACGGTTGTGGGTTCAAGTCCCACTCCAGAGACTGAGTCCATAATCTAGGCTGACACTTTAGTGCAGTACTGAGGGAGTGCTGCACTGTCAGAGATGCTGTCTCTCAAATGAGATGTTAAACTGAGGACCTGTCTGCTCTCTCAGGTGGACAATTATCTAGTCATTGTCTTCTTGCTGGCTGTGTGCAAATTGTGAAAACAGTGACTACACTTCAAAAGTACTTAATTGCCTGTAAAGCGCTATGGGATGTCCTGAGGTCATGAAAGGCGCTATATAAATGCAAGTTCATTCATTCGTAAATGACTAAATAATTTGTTTTAGTGATGTTGGTTGAGGGATAAATGTTGGCCAGGACACTAGGAGAACTCCCCTGCTCTTCCTTTGAATAGCGCCATGGGCTTTTATGTCCAGATGAATAGGCAGATAGGGCCTCAGTTGAACATCATATCTGAAAAACAGCACCTCCAATAATGCAGCGCTTCCTCTGTACTGCATTGAAGTGTCGGCCTAGATTATGTGCTCAATTCCTGGAGTCGGGCTTGAACCCATGACCTTCTGATTTAAAGACTAGAGAGCTGTTTTAAATTATAGAATTTTTTCCAGGTCAATGCTGAGGAAAATCTTTACTACACTTCTGGGAAGTGCAGGGAATTAACTCTCCTTCACCTCCCCCATGTGCCCATCTATCACTTCTCGCTGCTTCTGTCCTGATTTGCCTGCTCTTTCCCTTCTACCCGGCACCTTCCTGCTGTCTCTTGCAGCAAGCTACCTCCTACCTACCTGTAACATCTTCTCGACCAGCTTCCCCTGTATCCTGGGTTTTAAAAAGAGTTAAATGAAGATTCAGTAATAATCAAGGCAACTGATTTGCAGTTTTCACACAAATATGCACATAATCATGGATATTGAGCCTGAAAATATCACCAACACTCATACAATGCGTACATCAAAAATCAGAAAGCAGCACAGACTCTGACTCACTGTGAGAGC
This sequence comes from Heptranchias perlo, assembly GCF_035084215.1. Classification (NCBI taxonomy): domain Eukaryota; kingdom Metazoa; phylum Chordata; class Chondrichthyes; order Hexanchiformes; family Hexanchidae; genus Heptranchias; species Heptranchias perlo. Next base: position 77,742,262 of record NC_090332.1, read on the forward strand.
CATCATGGGAAAACCTTCTAGTATTATTACATAAATGTTACATACTTAGGCATAGAGAAGATGTTTCCACTTGTGGGGGAGACCAAAACTAAGGGACATAAATATAGGATAGTCACTTATAAATCCAATAAAAAATTCAGGAGAAACTTCTTTATCCAGAAAGTGGTTAGAATGTGGAACTCACTGCCACAAGGAGTGGTTGCGGCAACTAGCATGGATGCATTTAAGGGGAAGCTAGATAAACACATGAGGGAGAAAGGAGTAGAAGGACATGTTGATAAGATTGGATGAAGTACGGTGGGAGGAGGCTCTTGTGGATCATAAACGCTGGCACAGACCTATTGGGCCGAATGGCCTGTCTCTGTGCTGTACATTCCATGAAATTCTTGGTAACGCATTGCTCATTGGGTTGCCCGCAGTCAAGTGATGAATATGTTTTTTAATATGCTTTGAATAATGTACAGGTGCAGGCCTGGAGGGAATAGAAACATTCAAACATTAATAAGATGTAGGAGATGTCCGGAGGCCATTTACAAACCACTGAAGTTCAGGAGAGCGGCTGGGGGAAGTGGGGCCCACAGGGACATCTCCAAATCCTTGCCGGGGATGCAGGAAGCGGTGCTGACAGGGTGATCTATAGTGCGGCCAATGACATCATCAATTGTGGAAGGAGGGCCAAGTCCTCCGCGTCCCCGGTATTTCGGGGTTTCCCGGCCGCTGACACACGCCCCCGCTCTCTCCCCGCCTCCCCGTTAATATTGGGGCCAATGTTCCCGCCTTTATTAAAAACCACACATCCTCTGACATACTGTGCATAGTGCCAAGCTTTACTGGTGTATTAAATAAAACCTTTAAAAAATGTACACAGGGTGGAAAAGAAAGATCACCCAATAGGCAAGGCAAACTTAAATTTTACCTAGAAGCAATTTGTACCTTCCCACCATCACAGTTAACCTATCTGCTTTACAGCAACATCTTGCTGACTTGTCATGATCTCTTTTTTTTGGTTAATTATGGCCCTGAAGTGATGCCGTGCAATACTAGCAGACGAGCACTTCATCGCAGCCGTTGGCCTAAAATAAACAGGCCAGCGTCTCCGCTAAAACAGCAGCGAGAAGAGTTTCAGACGGACGTTGTTGAGCATTCGTGAGCTAGCATCCCACAGCATAACGTCAGGACCCAAAACTCATCGGCACGTTAGACGTTCTTTAACATAGAATAGAATCATAGAAAGCTTACAGCACGGAAGGAGGCCATTTGGCCCATCGAGTCCGTGCCAGCTCTATGCAAGAGCAATCCAGCTAGTCCCACTCCCCCGGCCTATCCCCGGAGCCGTGCAAATTTTTTCCTTTCAAGTACTTATCCAGTTCCCTTTTGAAAGCCATGATTGAATCTGCCTCCACCACCCCCTCAGGCAGTGCGTTCCAGATCATAACCACTCGCTGTGAAAAAAAAGGTTTTTCCTCACGTCACCTTTGGTTCTTTTGCTAATCACCTTAAATCTATGTCCTCTGGTTCTTGACCCTTCCGCCAATGGCAACAGTTTCTCTATCTACACTGTCTAGATGCTTCATGATTTTGAATACCTCTATCAAATTTCCTCTCAACCTTCTCTGTTCCAAGGAGAACAATCCCAGCTTCTCCAGTAACAAAATTCTCTCATCCCCGGAATCATTCTAATAAATCCATGCAACTAAAGTCCCTCATCCCTGGAATCATTCTAATAAATCTTTTCTGCACCCTCTCAAAGGCCTTCACATCTTTCCTGAAGTGCGGTGCCCAGAACTGGACACAATACTCCAGTTGTGGTCGAACCAGTGTTTTATAAAGGTTCATCATGACTTCCTTACTTTTGTACTCTATGCCTCTATTTATAAAGTTCGGGACACCACTCAGATACAAGTGGAAATATTTGCTTTATTCTTTGGAAGCTGAACAATCTCTGGAATCCAAGCGTAGCCTTTAATAGCAGAAAACCATACAGAGCCCCCATACCCTCCGTCCCGCATAAAGTGCCCGTTCACACATGTTTATTATTTTTCTTTTCCACTGCCACTCCACTGGGCAGTGAAATTCTTACTCATTCCCACAGAATAACAACATTTCACAGCTGGGCGGCATTCGGTTAATGGCAAACACATGGAACAGATGGTATTGAATAAATATTTTAAGGGAATTGCTTTTAAATATTCAATGATGTAAAAAAGCAAACATGAACTTGAAACAGAATCTGGTGCCAGTTAAGTAGATAAATGGCACCCAGTTAGAATGGAGCACTCCTGCTATGATTTGACAGTGCAGGTTGTCTCAATCTTTGGCACTAAGGCCTCAGTCCTGAACTGCAGCTGTTGTTTGCTACAAAAATGATTAAGTGCGCGTTGAGATAAGAGAGCAGGATGACACAGGGATGCTCAGCTCACCTCTGCTCCTTCATTCCATTTCGCCATAATGAACTCGAGCCAGTTTTTTTTTAAATTACATACCCCAAAAAAAATTCCAGCCCTACAACCCTCCGAAATCTCTGCATTCCACCAATTCTCGCCTCTTGCACATCCCCAATTTTTATCGCTCCACCATTGGCTGCCGTGCCTTCAGCTGCCTAGGCCCTAAGCTCTGGAATTCCCTTCCTAAACCTCTCTGCTTCTCTACCTCTCTCTCCTCCTTTAAGTCACTCCTTAAAACCTACCTCTTCGACTGTCACCTGCCCTACTATCACCTTATGAGGCTCGGTGTCAAATTTTGTTTGATAACGCTCCTGTGAAGCGCCTTGGGACATTTCACCACGTTAAAGGCACTATATAAACATAAGTTGTTGTTGAGGTGAAAGAAAGGATCTAGAGCAGAGCTTTCAGAGAGGTGGGGTATGAAACAGGGAAGAGCAGAGCCAGTATGAGAGACCCACACCTGGATGGAGGAGAACCAAGTCAGTTGGAATATAATTAAAATATAATATTCTATCCAAGACTGTGGGACATAAAAGAGCGTATATCAGGGGAATACTGTATTACTTGCCTAAGTTAATCACCTTCTCCAATGCCTCTATATCCTTTTTATAATATGGAGACCAGAACTGTTCCCAGTACTCCAAATGTGTTCTAACCAAGGTTCTATACAAGTTTAATATAACTTCTCTGCTTCTTAATTCTATCCCTCCAGAAATGAACCCCAGTGCTTGGTTTGCCTTTTTTACGGCCTTATTAACCTGCGTCGCTACTTTTAGTGATTTGTGTATCTGTACACTGAGGTCCCTTTGCCCCTCTGCCCCATTTAGACTCTGGAATCTGTAAGCAGTATGTGGCCCCCTTGTTCTTCCCACCAAAATGCACCACATCACCTTGCACAGGCTTCCGAAAGTTGCGTCATTGGTGCCCCCTTCTACATCTACATAGGGTGGATAGAGAGAAACTATTTCCGCTGGTTGGGGATTCTAGGAGTAGGGGGCACAGTCTAAAAATTAGAGCCAGACCTTTCAGGAGCGAGATTAGAAAACATTTCTACACACAAAGGGTGGTAGAAGTTTGGAACTCTCTTCCGCAAATGGCAATTGATACTAGCTCAATTGCTAAATTTAAATCTGAGATAGATAGCTTTTTGGCAACCAAAGGTTTTAAGGTATATGGGCCAAAGGCAGGTATATGGAGCTAGATCACATATCAGCCATGATCTTATCAAATGGCGGAGCAGACACGAGGGGCTGAATGGCCTACACCTGTTCCTATGTATCTTCCAGGCCTCTTCCTTATTGCTGTCTCTAAACCCCCCCCCCTCCCCTTTTAAATGGCCGTGCACCCAAACCCGACCTGGTAAATCTATATTGCTGCCCTTTGTTTCGAATGGTTGCTCAACTAATGATGTCAATGTGCTGAAACTGAATCTGGCTGCTCACATCATCTCTTTAACTTCAGACATCATGTAGAGGAGCAGGTTTGAAATGACAGATTCCTTAGTTATCAGAGTTCAAAATGTAATCTATTGGGTTGAGGATTTACTTTTAATATATTAAAAAAAATTAGTGTGTGTTGCCCAGGCATCCTAGACTGCCACTAATCATAAACAAAATGCTGCGGATGCTGGAAATCTGAAATAAAAGCAGAAACTCAGCAAATCAGGCGGCATCTGTGGAGAAAGAAACAGAGTCAACTTTTCAGGTCAATGACCTCTCGTCAGAACTGAAACTTTAACTCTGTTTCTTTCTCCACAGATGCTCCTGACTTGCTGAGCGTCTCCAGCATTTTCTGTTTTTATGCCACTAACCATTCTATTTTTCTCAGAAATTAATCTTAATTTTATTTTCGACTTTCTTTCCTCCCTTGTTTTAGTGTCTCTCCCTCAATACACCATAGCCCACAGCCTGCTCCTAGGCCTCTGATCATGCTGGATAGAAGGTGTGTAAGAAAAGGCCTTAATAACTCCAGGCTTTCCTCCATTTCCTATGGGGAAGCTCCTGGCCTCCACTCAGTCTCCCTGACAACACGGCTGCGATTCGGAAATCAGAATCATGGCTGGGAAACTATACAGCATCATAGAATTGTACAGCACAAAAGGGAGGAATTCTGCCCTTTGCACCAGTGCAGGACATCCTATTCCCCAGCCTTTTTTCCCATACCCTGCAAATTATTTCCTATTCTTTGACTTCCTTATCCCATTTCCATTAATTTATTACAATTACAAGGAGCTCATTTAAGATCACTTCTTCCTTAACCAAATTAAGTTAATCTTAAAAGAGATACCTGTAGGTTTCTACTGTAATTTTTGGCTCACTGATAACACTCTTGTCTCTGAGTCAGAAAGTTGTGGGTTCAAGTCCTACTCCAGAGACTTGAGCACATAATCCAGGCTGACACTTCAGCGCAGTACAGGGGGGGTGCTGTACTGTCAGAGGTGCTGTTTTTGGATGAGATGTTAATCCGAGACCCCATCTGCCCTCTCAGGTGGATGTCTGAAATCCAGGCACTGTTCAAAGTAGACCGGGGCAGTTCTCCCGGTGTCCTGGCCATTATTTATCCCTCAGCCAACGTCACCAAAACGGATTTCCTGGTCATTTGTCTCAATCACCACCTCCCTCAACTCCTCTACTGCCTCTGATTTGTCACTCTGCTTGTCCAGTATTGGATGAGCAGAAATTTCCTCCACTTAAATATTAGGAAGACCGAAGCCAATGTCTTCAGTCCCCGCTACAAACTCCGTTCCCTAGCCACCGACTCCATCCCTCTCCCTGGCCACTGCCTGAGGCTGAACCAGACCGTTCAGACATCCTGTTTGACCCTGAGCTGAGCTTCTGACCCCACATCCCTCCAGCAACAAGACCGCCTACTTCCACCTCCATAACATCACCCATCTCCACCCCTGCCTCAGCTCATCTGCTGCTGAAACCCTCATTCGTACCTTTGTTACCTCCTGATTCAACTATTCCAGTGCTCTCGGTCGGACTCCCACCTTGCACCCTCCATAAGCTTGAGCTCATCCGTGTTGCTACCTGGATCCTAACTCGCACCATGTCCCGTTCACCCATCACCCCTGTGCTCACTGACCTGCATTGGCTCCCGGTCCGGCAGCAACTTGATTTTAAAATTCTCATCCTTGTTTTCAAATCCCTCCATCAATCTCTGTAACCACAGCCCTATAACCCTCTTGCGCATCCCCGATTTTCATCACTCCACCATTGGCGGCCGTGCCTTCATCTGTCTAGGCCCTAAGCTCTGTAAATCACTCCCAAACCTCTCCACCTCTCCTCCTTTAAGATGCTCCTTAAAACGTACCTCTTTGACCAAACTTTTGGTGACCTGGCCTACTATCTCCTTATGTGGCTCAGTGTCAAATTTGGTTTGATAATCGCTCCTGTGAAGCGCCTTTGTACGTTTTACTACGTTAAAGGTGCTATATAAATGCAAATTGTTGTTGTTTGTGGAACTTTGCTGTGTGCAAATTGGCCGCCGTGTTTGTCTACATAAGAACAGTGTTTGCACATTGAAAGTAATTAATTAGTGTGAAGCACTTTGGATCATCCTGAGCAAGTTCTTTGTGGGAAAAGAAAATTTAGCATTTTCTACCTCCTGCCACTAGATGTCACCCATTCACTAAGTGAAGATTCTGACACAGAAACGGTTTCAAAATCTGCTAAACACCTGGTGGCAGTAAAAGGTATTGCATCAAATTTTTGTTTTAATCTTAACCAAGTTTCGCACGCATTCATGAACTTGGGAACTTGAAGAGGTCAAGGGTTTAAACACTCCTTTCACCTCTAGGGCCCGGGCTTTAATCCAGCTCAGACGGATGGGTTGGAAGTCTCCCTGGCTGTAAGGGTTCTAAATGTAAGTTAATTCAATTTAGGCAGTCTCAGTTGAAGGGCTGAATGTTTTTTAACCCAAACAAGTTCTATTTTTCTGTGTAAAATATGTAAATATTGCAACTGTGGTGCTTTTTCGCTAAATCTTATCTAACTTCATGACTCACAGTTCTTATTTCTGCACTAAATATCCAAACCTTTGATTGAGTTACTAAATGAGCATCTGTTTTGACAGCACATCACTAAATCTAAACTCTGATTGCTTCTTCTAATTAGTTCCAAAGCAGGTGCTTGGGGGCAGCAACCAATCTGAATCCAGGATGTAGTGCCTAGTGTGTTATATTCTTACCTACCTGACCTTCCACTTTCATTCGTCCCTCCCTCCAACAATTCTAAATGTCACCTCCTATTCTCCACAGCCCCCTTCAATGCTCTGCTCCCCTCCCTGATCAGAATGCATTCAGGAGTACGAACCCTAGTTTATTTTTCTCCTTCCCTTTAGGAGTGGTGCTGAGGGTGAATTGCAGTGTCCCAACTGAGATCAGTCAATTCAGCGCTGTCCAGGAATTAGATCTGGAAACTTGGGTTTGGTATGGCTTAGTACGGCTTCGGGCAGTGTCTAGGCTATCAGGCGAGCGTTTGATTGTGCTTTTAGCATAAAAGATGAATCAGTACCTTAAAACAAAATGTCAAGCTTGCAAAGCTATGCAAAAGCCTCATGACTGGCAGTCTGCATCAGGTTTCACTGGGACATGAATAGTCCTGGACCTGAAAGGAACTCAATCCGAGTTGGACTAACCCAATGTACAGCAAAGTAATAGGAGGAAAAATAATAATGAGTAAACTAGAACATTGCACCAGATGCTCTGATAAGATATTTAAGGACATCCTGCAGAGTGACCTACTGGGTCCTTGAATTCTGTCTTTAATATAAAGCCTCCCCATGTTTGAAGGAGGGAAGTAGCATGGAACTGAGTGATTTAAATCAGTGAATAAAATGGCCAGGAACCACGACTGCAGCAGCAAGTCTCAAAGGAAAGAGAACTGCGACAGGAAACGGAGGTGAGCTGCGCGCTCTTAAAATGAGACAGCTATTTCATGTGGATGATATCTAAACGAGTAATAACACGAATGGAGCTTCTCGCTGATCAACATTTCCCATTGTTTGCTTTTAGTTTTGGAATTTTGTTCCCATAATTTGCTCCTTTGGGAAAAAAAATATAACCGTAAGCACTGAATGCTAAAAATGCTAATCCACAGCAACACTCTTAACACCGCTGTAGCCAAGTGCTGACCGACACTCAAAATGACTCTCCCAGGTGAGAGTCATGCCAATCCCTCCCATAATGTAGGATTTCAAACTGTAATTCCTGGACCGTAGGCAACCCACGAGAGATGTTGACTCACTAGCCTGTAATTTCTGTTGTATACTACGAATAAAAAAATATCTTTTACCAATGAAAGAAAAACCTACTTGACCATGCCAAGTACCAAGATCTCAATTCTTGCATGTAGATGCTCCTTCTATTCCACTGTCTCGAATTTGTTAAGGAGTACTGACCCTTTTGCTTGTACGTCTTTGGCCCGACCATTGTAACATTTCACCTTGCCTACAATCTCCCCTGTCATTTTTGGAACATAGGAACAGGAGAAGGCCATTCAGCCCCGTGAGCCTGTTCCGCCATTCAATTAGATCATGGCTGATCTGTATCTTAACTCCATCTACCCACCTTGGTTCCGTGACCCTTAATACCCTTGCCTATCAAAAATCTATCAATCTCAGTTTTGAAATTTTCAATTGACCCTCAGCCTCAACAGGTTTTTGGGGGAGAGAGTTCCAGATTTCCACTACCCTTTGTGTGAAGAAGTGCTTTCTGACATCACCCCTAAACGGCCTAGCTCTAATTTTAAGGTTATGCCCCCTTGTTCTGGACTCTCCCACCAGAGGAAATGGTTTCTCTCTATCTATCCTATCAATTCCTTTGATCATCATAAGCATCTCAATTAGATCACCCCTTCATTTTCTAAATTCAAGGGAATACAAGTCTAATCTATGCAACCTGCCCTCATAATTTAACCTTTTTAACCCTGGTATCATTCTAGTGAATCTGCGCTGCACTCCCTCCAAGGCCAATATATCTTCTAACATAAGAACATAAGAAATAGGAGCAGGAGTAGGCCATACGGTCCCTCGAGCCTGCTCCGCCATTCAATTAGATCATGGCTGATCTTCGACCTCAACTCCACTTTCCCGCCTGATCCCCATGTCCCTTGATTCCCTTAGTGTCCAAAAAACTGTCGATCTCAGCCTGAGATACGGTGCCCAGGACTGAACGCAGTTCTCCAGATGTGGTCTAACCAGAGCTTCGTACAGCTGTAACATAACTTCCACCCCTTTGTATTCCAGCCTTTTTAATTATTTTTTGTACTTGTCCACTAGCTTTTAGTGATTTCTGTACTTGGACTCCTAAATCTCTCTGCTCATCCACAGTTCCCAGCTTCTTGCCATTTAGAAAATACACTGATTTATCTTTCTTGGGTCCAAAGTGGATGACCTCACACTTTCCCACTTTGACCTCCATCTGCCACAGTTTTGCCCATTCACTTAATCTATCAATGTCCCTTTGCAACTTTCTGCTCCCATCTACACTATTTACTGTGCCACCTAACTTAGTGTCATCAACAAACTAAGATACACGACTCTCTATTCCTTCATCCAAGTCATTTATAAATATCCCTGGGGAACACCACTTGTCACATCCTGCCAATTTGAGTACACACCCATTGTCCCTACTCTCTCTCTCCTTCCTCCTAACCAATTCCCTATCCAAGCCAGTTTGACCCAGACAGTTGACCTTGTAAGGGCAGCGTTTCCTCAGTAAAATAAATTAAACATTGTAGTTCACTGAAATGAACCTTCTGAGGGTCTGTACAGCACTCTGCGGCTGTGTCATAAGATGCACAGTTACCATAATTTCCAGATTAATTTGTTCGATTTTTGTGGTATTTGAATGTGCCTGCAGATGTGTAATAAATTAGTGTATACGAGGACACACATCCACCTGGAGCAATAAGGTACACTTTTTTTTTTAAATCAGCGATTCTAATTTTTCAGTGAAATGGTGATTCAGAATTCTAGGGCTCAATTTTGAAACGGAGCCGGGAAGGGGACGAGGGGGTCAATTTGAGGTCGGGAAGCCCATTAGTACTGGTTTCCCGGACATCCTTATGATTTTGATGTAAGGACGTCTTCTATTTTTTTTGCCGGTTTCCCGCCCGACTGACCGGCTGATTGATAGTGTTCGGGGGTCAGAGGAGCGGGGTCAGAGGATCGGGGTCAGAGGATCGGGATTGGGATCAGAGGATCAGGGTCGGAGTGGGAGGATGATCGGGGTCAGTGGTCGGGGTCAGGGGTCCGCGATCAGTGGTTGGGGGGGGTCGGTGCAGGTAGGTTTGTTGAGCCTGGGGGAAGCACTCTTGCTCCTCCGAGCCCACAAGCTGTGCCTAGGCACCTAGCTGTTAGTCTCGGGCCTTCTCGCCTCCTTTCACGAGGTGTAAAACAGAAGGCCCGGGAATCCCAGCCCCCCCGGAGTTGAAATCGGGAATTAGTTAAAAATGGAGGCCTGAAGCCTCTTTGGGAGGTTTTAAGGCCCGACCCGCCTCCTGGGAGCGGGTTGGCTGCCCGCCCCTCGTCCTGCCCCCGTGAAAACTGGAAATGGGAGGGTCGGGGGCGGATCTGAAATGGTGGTAATTTTCAATGCCCCCCTGCCCCCAACCCGCCCATTTTTGACTTTTAAAATCGAGCTCCTAAAATCAGTCACTCTTGACCTATTGCTAGAGATGCTCTCCAAAAAATGTTCTAACCTAACCTAGCTGCTTGATGCACGATCACACACACACACACACACACACACACACACACACACGGATGCAAAATGGGCACTTGGGCGTTACTATACAAGCTCTAGAAACTTCCAACATTATTTCATTGTTTGCAGGACAAATTAGCTCAACGCAAGAGAGAACAAATGCAGACAGGTGAAGGGTATCCATTGTTTCCACCCTCCAACAGCTTTGGAGGAGGCCACATTAAACATTCTTGGTGCTGAAAGGGAAGGGGGAGGGTGAAACTGGAGGTCTCCCCCGCCCCCCACCCCCCACCCCCCCCCCCTCAAGCTGAGGCTTAGTACCATCCTTCTTGTTTTGCCTTTTCTCCTTACTCAATCTTACACGGAAATATACTTGAGCACAATAGAACCGTAGAAGAACCATAGAGAAGATACAGCACAGAAGGGGGCCATTCAGCCCATTGTGTCCGCGCCTGCTCAAAGAACAACCAGGTGCCCATTCTATTCCCACCTTCCAGCATCCGGTCCGTAGCCCTGCAGCTTACAGCACTTTAGGTGCTGGTCCATGTACTTTTTAAAAGAGTTGAGGGTCCATGCCTCTACCACCAATTCGGGCAGCGAATTCCATACACCCACCACCCTCTGGGTAAAAAAGTTTTTCCTCATGTCCCCTCTAATCCTTCCGCCAATCAGCTTAAATCTATGTCCTCTGGTTCTTGAACTCTTCGCTAGGGGAAACAGGTACTTCCTGTCTACTCTATCTGGGCCCCTTATAATTTTGTACACCTCAATCAAGTCTCCCCTCAACAGCAAGGGACCCAACACTGAGCCCTGTGGCACACCACTGGAAACGGATTTCCATTCGCAATGCCATGACACACAACATATTGCCATGTAAGCAGCGTTTGAAGGCCACGGCACTAAGTCATACTTTTCTGGTCCTTGGTCAAATGATTACCACTGGTGGAACCATTCCCGTTGAGATGGATTTCTACCCAATAGATCTGAAAGGGTAGATGGTCAGTGGAAATGGCTTTTAGCTACAATTCATGATTGGTGAGGAACATTAGGCAATGGTTTTTGTTTATAATGGGTAAGAGCTATAGGCAACATTCTTTGGCCATGGACCTTGATCATTGAGGAATGCATGGAAATAATGTTTGATTGGGGTTCATGATTAGTAAGGACAATCTGGATGCAGTTGTGCATGGTCAGTTCCTCTGAGTTTAGTGTGAGAGCTCTTGCACCCCCTAACCAGTCCTCTCAATGAAAAACAAATTAAGAAATGTAACTGCCAAAGTGAAACATTTAAATCCATTAGCCCCGATTTTGCTGTGGCAGGGCAGCTAACAGCCTCTGACCTTGCATGTATGGGTTTTTACATTTTCTGCATGGCGAGTTGCTGAAAGTGCAAACTGATAATGGCACAGCGAGGGTAACAGGGCATCTGGGACCTGAGTAAACAGGGCAAGCAACAGGGTATCTCCTTAACTGATCAGATTGAAGCATTGAGAAATAAACAATGCAAGGACTGAGAAGGAAGTGTAAATTAGAGGGGGTGAATTCGATGTCAAATCAGGTACTGAAAGAGAAATAAAGAGAGGGAAAGAAAGATTGGATTAAGAGAGAGACAAAAATGAACAGAAAGAAAAGTTAGAAAAAATTTCTTAATTTTAAAATTTTACATTTTTAAAATCTCCAACAATTAAAACCTGAAGGAATGAGACTCCTCACTTGTAATAGTTAATTTTCAGTGTCAGAGAGGTTGACTGGCAGTAATTAACACTTATATCACATCGTTAAAGGGGTATTAGACTGAAATGGACAAGACTTAACTTTATGTGGCGAGTTGAATTCATATCTGTCGCACAAATACAGCAACTTCTCGCCATTCAACGGATTTCGATGTTGAGGCAGACAGCGAGCGAGATGCCGTTCTCGTGAAACTAACAACGGAGTGGCGCAACTCGGACAGCAACTTTTGGATATCCATGTTTAACCGTGTGCCCGCCCCTCGCCTGAAGTTGCTGTACCATTAGCCTCGCTGTTATTTTGACAGCAAATTCTTGCCCATTATGTTCAAGAAACTGTTCAGGCCAGTGTTATGCTCCACACATAAACTATCGACTCTTTGAACAACAGGGTGGTTTGTAATTGAAACCTGGTATTGCTGTTTCTGCTAAGCTAGATTGCTAGTTCTGCTTATTTGAAAAATCCTGGAGCAGTAAGAAAATAATCGTTTGGATTCCATCACATTATGAAAGACACAGTGAACCTTATTATGGGATTTACATTTGCTTCCAGGATTCATTTGGATAAATCATTATGGAAAGATTGTTGGATTTATCAGGTAGAAACAGGTAACTAAGCAATTGGGTTGCTTGGCGCTGTGCTATTACCCCAGTGGCTTGGTTCTCCTTCAGCTGGTCGACAGGATGAAAGTCTTTTTCTCTCTGCTTGGTGTTAAAACAGCATCGTCTTAGTGAAAAAGACCTGCTTTTCATTTGTTCACAGTCACATGATATAAGTCGTATCATCTCCACGTGATGTCACCACAATAAAAGTGAAGAGCTTTCCGACCTCTTCTCCCACCCCGAATTTTTAAAAAAGTTTGGCGAGTGCATTTTCTTTCAGTGACAGTGCCCCTTTAAGGGTTCTGAATGAAGTAAGGTTAGGCATTTTCAATTAAGTTTCTAATAAATGCAAATCCACAGCAAAAACCCAACGCTGGCTCAAAAAAACCCGACAACAAACCACGAGAGGCGGCATATTTAGAAGTGTCATTAAGGAAGAAGAGTAAACAAGGAAGTCTGACTCACAGGTCAGAAAGATGAAAACTGAGCATCTGTTCAGGATGAGTAAACACTATTGTAATCACCATGGTGACGACTTACCTTTGACATTTTCTCTCTGTGCTTTTTTTTCTGCAGCGGCTACATCTCAGCGAAGATGTGGCTGGAGCCACTTTCATGGCAGCTGGAAGCTCAGCCCCTGAGCTCTTCACCTCTATCATAGGTAATCTATTTAAATTGAGTGTCAAAAAACAAAGCAGCAGCTTGTTAATCCTGATTTGGTCATCCCCACCTTGTTATGAGTCATTTCTCCAGTGAATTGTCTTGACATCTATTTTGGCTGCATATAGTGGCACCATTATTCCTGCCCAGAATGGAGATGTTTGGGTAATTCCCCAGCCAGTCACACCTGGAGACTGCACTGCAGTAAGTGACTGGGATTGATTTTACGCACATAATTTGTATTATGTAAGCACCCTCCACTCACTGCATTTTGTTGGAGAAATCACCCTGTTTTTATCGGGAGAAGTTGCTGCAGTTTCAGTCATGAGTTCTGTTTGTTAATTGTATCCATATGATTTATATCAATTAGTGTTAATTGTATTCAGGTGGTGCGTATCAATTGGGGACTCTCTTGTATCCATTTATATGAGAGCTTATCGAGGGGGTGCACAGTGTGTACTGTGAATCTCTGTGAATAAAGGCTTGGAAGCAACTGAAGACCAGGCTCTAGTATTCTATCCTTCAGCACCTGGCTATCCAATTTATTACACTGTTTGCTGCAGTTCATAGAGACCAATAGAATCTGTAAATAGACTTTGTTTGCTGTAAAATAGACTGTTTGCTGTGAGTCCTGTCGTAAGTCCCACCCCTTGGCTGACACAGTGGTGTCAATAGACACTCTGATCTATTTTTGCATGGATATCATTTTGCATGTTGCACATTCAAAGGCTTCACTTTAATGGGAAGCGTTAAAAAAGCCTAACCAGGTACTTTCCCCCTGTGTTCCACAACGGTAGGTTTAAAATCAGATGCTTTTTATAATCCTCTCTTGTTGAAGTGCTCCTCTCGAGCCCAGGGGTCACTCATTATCCCAGGCTTTCCAGTGCAGACTTGCTTGTTGATAGCATGAACCAGCACCAAGTTTTGTAACTGTAAACAATTTTACAACACCAAGTTATAGTCCAACGATTTTATTTTTAATCCCATAAGCTTTCGGGGGCTTTCCCCTTCCTCAGGCGGTGTGGAAATGACAATTTCGAATCCTTCGCATTTTAAGATCACATAACAATGCCTGGTGATTACTGCCCGTTGCCAAGGCAATCACAGTGAGCAGACAGAAAGGTGTCATCTAAAAGGCCACCGAATATACAACCCCCCCAAAAAAAAGAGAGAGAGATAAGGAAGACAGTCAATGACCCGTTATATTAAAAACAGATAACATTTGTTCGCTGGTGGGGTTACGTGTAGTGTGACATGAACCCAAGATCCCGGTTGAGGCCGTCCTCATGGGTGCGGAACTTGGCTATTAATTTCTGCTCGACGATTTTGCGTTGTCGTGTGTCTCGAAGGCCGCCTTGGAGTACGCTTACCCGAAGGTCGGTGGCTGAATGTCCATGACTGCTGAAGTGTTCCCCAACAGGGAGAGAACCCTCCTGTTTGGCGATTGTTGCGCGGTGTCCGTTCATCCATTGTCGCAGCGTCTGCATGGTCTCGCCAATGTACCATGCTCTGGGGCATCCTTTCCTGCAACGTATGAGGTAGACAACGTTGGCCGAGTCACAGGAGTATGAACCGTGCACCTGGTGGGTGGTGTCCTCTCGTGTGATGGTGGTATCAAGTTTTGTAACATTCAACTTGATTGAAACAGTTATGGCCTTGTTATATATTTTTGATCCTGTCCCCCTCAAATAGTTTTTTTTTATTTGTGGAGGTTAAAAAGCCACGTGTCACTTTGTGTGAAGAGCTGTGAATTAGTACAGATATAAGATTGTGAAGGGGCTTGATCGGGTGGATGCGGTAAGGATGTTCCCAAGGATGGGTGAAACTAGAACTAGGGGGCATAATCTTAGAATAAGGGGCTGCTCTTTCAAAACTGAGATGAGGAGAAACTTCTTCACTCAGAGGGTCTGTGGAATTTGCTGCCCCAGGAAGCTGTGGAAGCTACATCATTAAATAAATTTAAAACAGAAATAGACAGTTTCCTAGAAGTAAAGGGAATTAGGGGTTACGGGGAGTGGGCAGGAAATTGGACATGAATTTAGATTTGAGGTTAGGATCAGATCAGCCATGATCTTATTGAATGGCGGAGCAGGCTCGAGGGGCCGATTGGCCTACTCCTGCTCCTATTTCTTATGTTCTTATGTTCTTATTAGTGACTGATAAACAAAATGTGGGTGTGTGGCTTGAAGTTGAGGGATCTGCTAAATTGGTGGCACAGACACGATGGGCCGAATGGCCTCCTTCTGTGCTGTAAGTTTCTATGAAATTGTTGTTTGTACTGTTTTGGCACTCGACTGTGAGGTGTTTGTATGTGTAACAGGCAGTCTATTCTTCCCCTCAATCTCCTCCTCTTTTCTCCACTCCTGATACTCTTGCTGGAGCATTGTTCAATGGGTGCTGGTAGCCAAGTGGCCACTCTTTATGTGAGGCTGAGCAGGATATTTGGCCTTGAGGAGCATCACCACTGAGCCCAATCCTGACATCCACACACAGCCAGTTTCCGCCAAGGATCGCTGGATAATGAACCCTGTCATCGCCCTAGCTAAGGGGCACTGGGATCAGTTGTAGTGCCTCATTCACCACCCTGGCTGCAATCAGCTAACTCAACGCAGTCCAGCTTGAACCAAGGACCTGGTCCATATGGTTCAATAGCACACTGGGCGTTCTGAGAACCCATTGGGAGAACTCCGCAGAAACATCAATAATATATTAAAATCTTGTGTCTACGCTTACTTCCTGTCTATAAAAATTACTTCCTGTTGTCATCTTTTTTGTCAACTTTTTCCATTATAAATCGCAATGCCCTCATTTATAATGGAAACTGCCTATGTAAACTTGTCACACTGCCATTTTACCCTGCCACCAGTGGTGGTGCTGTAGCCAAATTAACAGGCTGGCTGGCTGCCGGGCAGGAAAATGGAAGAAAAATATTATAGTGAGGCCCTGCCATTAAATTCGGCAGGACCTCCATATCCCCGGCCTCAACTCGTTCCCCGGCCATTTTCGCCCTCCTCTGCACCTTCCCCGCCTCCCTGTAATTATTGGGGCAGGTGTCTTTACGAATTGTCATGGATTAGGTTGTTGTCCATTTATTCAGATGCTTTCAGAAGCATTTTGGAGGAATGAAGTTAAGGTGTTAAGCTGCTATTTAAGGAAGGTCCATTAAGGTGAACTTTCTGAGTTCTCAACTGTGTATAGGTACCTCAGACACTGAAAGTGTGCATCACAACCTTGCGGTCTCCAATGTACAATAGCATGAGAGCTACCACACCGTGGTTGAGTACTCAGAATATCTACCCCATTGTATTTAAAGTTTAAGGTATTATATATCTTTGTTGTGTGCACAGTGTAGCTGGCATTCTGCAGCTCTCGAAAGTTCATATCCCTGCTTACAGTTCCCTCTCTATTTCTCAGGGGTGTTCATCACAAAGGGGGATGTAGGAGTCGGAACTATCGTGGGCTCTGCAGTGTTTAACATTCTCTGCATCATTGGAGTGTGCGGACTTTTCTCAGGACTGGTAAGCAAATCTTCAGCAGCCACCTGCAAGGAATTAGCACTGCAGTCAAGTGCGCCATCAATGTGAGCCTGAGCAGTGTTATTGTATGGCGGCGATTTGTTTCGATTTTTTGAAAGTGACAACACAGTTGCTCGCAGAAATAAACCGATCAAATATAAGTGATGTCAGCAAACGTTTTGTCACACTGATCCTTGCATTTTCCCACAAATGGAGGTAGTTTTCGCTGAACAGTGGAGTTTTACAGTACATGTGGGGGAACAGTTCATTCATTGGTATGGTCATTATTGAGCATTTGGGATATTTGCAAAGGGTTGGAACTATTGTTCAAATGTTGCTTTTCTTGCTTGCTAAAACATTGTATAGGTCACCTGACTGTTAAACGAGAGATGTTGGCACTATATGTTAAGATAAAAATAGTGCAGAGGTAGATAGTGATATCCTGTTATATTGCCTGCTCCACTCCACTCCAGCAGCCAGTAGATCAATTACTTGTATTTATATAGCGCCTTTAACGTAGCAAAACATCCCACAGGAGCGTGATCAAACAAAATTTGACACCAAGCCACATAAAGAGATACTAGGACAGGTGACAAGAGGTAGGTTTTAAGGAGTGTCTTAAAGGAGGGGAGAGAGGTAGAGAGGCAGAAAGGTTTAGGGAGGGAATTCCAGAGCTGGGGGCCCAGGCAGCTGAAGGCACGACCGCTAATGGGGAGCGATTAAAATCGAGGATGCGCAAGAGGCCAGAATTGGAGGAGCGCAGGGATCTTGGAGGGTTGTAGGGCTGGAGGAGGCTGAAGGGTTGGGGTTGGGATTTGCAGGGGCAGAGTCCCCGAGAGGGGAGAAATGAAAGGAGACATGATGATAGGAGAGAGGCGCCTAGGAGGGGTACAGAGAAAAGAAGGATAAAAGGGGGATATAGAAGTGATCAGTCAATATTTTCAGTTTTGCTCATTTCTATTAATTCCTGCAGAATCCCAGCAGATTTACAGTGTTAGTTAAAGCGAATTTATCTGCCAATCGTGATTGGACAGATCTATTCTGTGTCTCCTCGGTTACCGTCAGTCTAGATCCCGCCCTCACAGTTGCGAGTTTCGTGAGTGCCGAAAGCTGACACTGATAGGCTTTAGGCATCACCTTTCTGTGGGACATGACTGGCCTTACCCTTCCCACCTGTCCTTTTGTAAAGATGTGCTGAACATTCCTGAACTTCTCCGCGAGGGCAGGTGAGAACAAATCCGAGCTGAAGCTGGAATTGGACTCGGAACATTGGAAGTCCAAAGCTCCACCACGCAAACTAAACCTAAGGGCTCGAGCCCGACTAATTAAATTTGTTAAGGAAATACAAAGTGACTGGACAAAGGGAATGCAGTGGATGTGTGTAGGGATTTTCAGAAGGCATTTAATAAGGTACCACATAAGAGGGTTGATATGAAGATTAAGGCACATGGCGTTAAAGAAAAAGTAACTGCATGGATAGAGAGATTTCTAGTGGATAGAAAACAACAAGTAAGGCTGAATGGACTGGTGGGATGTGGGCGGTGACGGCCCCTCGGATGCGGGCGGTGACGGCCCCTCGGATGCGGGCGGTGACGGCCCCTCGGACGCGGGCGGTGACGGCCCCTCGGACGCGGGCGGTGACGGCCCCTCGGACGCGGGCGGTGACGGCCCCTCGGACGCGGGCGGTGACGGCCCCTCGGACGCGGGCGGTGACGGCCCCTCGGACGCGGGCGGTGACGGCCCCTTGGACCTGAGCTGGCTCATTTTGTTTTCCGTTTACTATGAATGATTTGGACACAGGCGCAAGAGGAAAGATATTACATTTTGCTCACGGAAAACTGTGAAGTAACATGGAATACTTTACCTCACGTGGCTATTGAGGCAGACTATAGACATCAGTTAAAATGGAATTGGTAAGGATTTCAAAAGGAATAATATAAAAGAATGTGGGAATAGGACAGAGAAATGTGATTAGAGTAATTAGCTCCAGTGTAGTAGAAGTAATAGGCCAAAAAGCTTCCTTCTGTGTGTAGCCTTCAGCACTCTCACCTCTCTGAGTCAGAAGGTTGTTTTTTAAGCCCCACTCCAGAGACTTGAGAACATAATCAAGGCTGGCACTTAAGTGCAGTACTGAGAGACCGTCTTTTGGATAAACTCAGGCCCTTCTTAGGTGGACATAAAAGATGTGGAGATGCCGGTGATGGACTGGGGTTGACAATTGTAAACAATTTTACAACACCAAGTTATAGTCCAGCAATTTTATTTTAAATTCACAAGCTTTCGGAGGCTTCCTCCTTCCTCAGGTAAATGACATAAAAGATCCCATTGTACTATTTGAAGAAGATCATGGGTGATCTCCCTGTTCTGGCCAACATTTACCCCTCAACCAACATTTAAACAATGAACTAACTAGTCATTTATGTCACTGATGTTTGTGGGACCTTATTGACTGATGCATTTCCCTACAGTGACTACACTTCAAAAGTATTTCATGGAAGCACTTTGGGACGTCCTGAGGGCATGAAAGGTGCCATGTAAATGCAAGCTCTTTCTTTCATTCTTTAAACTTCCACACCGCCTGAGGAAGGGGAAAGCCCCCGAAAGCTTGTGGGATTAAAAACAAAATCGTTGGACTATAACTTGGTGTTGTAAAATTGTTTACAATTCTTTAAATTATAATCCCATTAGGGCCAGTGATCCTTTGAATTTTCCTTCTTGTTGCTCCGAGTTGCAAGCACACTACCCTATATGCTCCACACCTCCCCGCATCAATATTTCCTCGTTCACAGGGGTAAATTTTCACCTTCACCGTCTGGGCATTAAGCATCGCCTCAACAAGAGCACAAAAAGGACAATCTGGCAGGGAAGATCGCATGCCGCTAACGGAACCCGTTGGACTTTACTTCAATTGAAAATAATAGAAGGAAAATCCAGCGGGTACTATAAGGTGCATGCCAACCTCCCAAAGCTAAGTTTTGCTTCTGCCCAGGCGATGCTTAACACCTCGGTGGTAAAGATAAAAAATCTACCCGACATATTGCCTCGTTTACTTCCTTCAACATTGGCGGTGCCTGCACAATGGGCCTCGGCCCTTCACCTTGGTTCTTCAATCTTTAAAAACTGAAAATAATCCTGCCTTCTTCAAGTGAAGCTTATAGCAACGGGCCGGTTAAATTCACTGTTCTATGCGCTTAAGAGTTCTGGTTGTCCTTTGAAGAACACCATTAACAATGTGAATTGCTTAGAGATAACACGAGATTGCACTAGATTAGTTCTTTTTCCTCCTGGCTAGCATCTGATGAAAGATTTAGATTGCACAGTGTTACAAGTTATCACATTTCATCTCGAGACCAAATCCAATCTAGTAAGTACATGCAGTGATTTATATGGATAAGAGTGTTTAAAATTTACAAGTAAAACCTTTTAAAGCCAAGTTATTAGACATTGTTGAAAAGGTATACAATGACTGCATTGCGCAAGATAATAAAAGTTGGAAAATTAGAGACTGTTACTTTATGATTTATATCTAACGGTAAAATGCTAATCTCTTTCAAGCAATTCTTTTAACAGTTATAATTTTGCAAGACGGGCTGCCATTTTTCACTGTCTGTTGTTTCAGCCCATTAATTGGCAATTGAAAGGATATTTTAACCCGTACAACTTTCAGCCTTTGCCACTCCTGCAACGACAGTATCAGCAATGTATTTTTGTTATGGGTGGTGAAAATGACAATGTTGCAAAGTAGGCTCTTCCATTGACTCAGTAGCAGGGGCTTTGTCGTCCTGGTGAAGTGATCTGTAAGTATGCAGCAGTCTGCAAAGATGCAGTCGGTGACGCAACAACACATTCTGTGTCACTGATCGCACCTGCCACGAAAAGAAATCTCATGTTACTTAAATCGATTTACTAAAAGTTGAAACTTGTTAATAACTGGCAATTGAATGTCCTTGGTTGCATCCAACATTTCATTGATCTCGTTGATTGATAACAGCTTCACATTTAGTGAATTGTCAGTAATCACAACCAAATTCTTTTCCACTTTAAATGCTTCCTTTTGAGTTTGCGTTACTTGTATCTCTAAAAGTGCACACGTTTTGTAGACCACTAGGCATTTCTGGCCGGAGTTTTGCTTTGCTTCGCTCCTGCGCACTGCCGCTTAATGCAGCATTGTGTCTCGGTTGATTAAGTCACCCTGCCCAACTCTCAAATTAATCGGCACGTCCTGTGCACTTACATCTGAAATCCAATTAAAAATAATGCTGGCACAAAGGCAGACTGGCAAGTGTCCGCTGCTAATCTCCTCCTTTTGGATTTTGAGCTGTCTTTGTATTTGTTTACAGTTATTTTATGGAATAGTGTTCCAAAGTATCATGTAAGAAATCGGGTGCAGTACGTTATGGAAAATGTGTGCTACAAATTCTAGCTCTGTGGAATATATTCTGCTCGACATTGGACCTTAAAAGAATTCAGAAGTCTGTCATTACCTTTCATATATACATATTAATTCCATGTTGTACTCGGTAGCACCCCATATACAGACTTGTACTCTTCCTCCCTTTGCTACTTTTTTGATGCTTCGTTCAGACATTGCAGTGAGCCTGGGCTGCTTGCGAACTTGATTGCTGTCGTTGTTCACAGGAGGAAATCAATTTAGCTTTGAACTGTTTCCTTTTAGGTTCAGAAAAAGATTTTGTCATGTCCTGATTAACATTAGTCAAAGTATCTACAAGCTGGAGCAGCTACCGACCGAAGTCAGTTCAAACCCCTTAACATATAGAGGACATACATATGGCATCATTAGTCTAAGAGTCTGCCCACAGCTGCAGCAATAAAAATGTCCTCTGATATTTCCCCACTCCATCCCACTAGGAAAGCACCTCGGTCCTGCCTGGCCTGACCCTGTTGGCATAGCCACGGTTGAGAGTTCACCTATACTACTCCGTGCCATAATGTGTTGAGGCACTGGGCCAAGCCACTTTCTGATTAGGTGTGAGCTCACAACTTGAACCTGACCACAAGTTGCATTAATTGGGTCTAAACTTGCAATCTTTTTCGGAGATGGTGTAGGAAGTTGGATTATCAGACAGGCACGGGATTGAGTTCCCTTCTGAGGTCGATGTATTCTTGGGCCTTTCAGGTTTTGATCTGAGAAGATTGAGGGGTGATCTGATCAAGTGTTTAAAATGATAAAAGGATTCGATAGAGTAGACACATAGAAACTATTTCCTCTGGTGGGGGAATCCAGAACGAGGGGGCATAATCTTAAAATTAGAGCCAGGCCATTTAGGAGGGAAATCAGGAAGTACTTTTTCACACAAAGGGTAGTAGAAATCTGGAATTCTCTCCCCAAAAGGCTGTGGATGCTGGGACAATTGGAGCTTTCAAGACTGAGATTGATAGATTTTTGTTACATAAGGGAATCAAAGGGTATGGAACTAAGGCATGTAAATGAAGTTGAGATACAGATCAGTCATGATCTAATTGAATGGCGGATCAGGCTCGAGGGGCTGAATGGCCTACTCCTGTTCCTATGAAACAAACCCAAGCACTTTGCGATTTAAAATGACAAACTACTCTCATCTAGAATCGATTGATTACATTTGATCTCTTGATCAGAAACTAGCAAAATCCTTGCATTTTTGATAGGTTTGCTGAATTGAAAACATCATCGTTTATCAAAAGAAAAGCCTGTGCTACTACAAGGTTATTGCAAGCATGCACATTAATCGACATAGCTGAGGTTCAAAATATGGATGGGTTTTTACTCTCAAGGAGGGGGTTTAAGGAGATCATTACTGTGGAGCAGAGAATCAATTTCAATAAAAGTACTTGACCCTTTCCAGTCTCTCAGATAAACTTGTAAAAAGTTGTGCCACCCTGCTGTTTGCCCCCTTGTTTGAACAGCTGACCCACGACCCTCTGTGAACACCTGACCTTTCAGGCCAGAAAGACAAAGGAGTGGCACTTAATCTTTCTGAAGTAGTTAATGATTGGCAGCTTGGGATCAGCACCCAGATACTGAAAGAATGCTAATCCCCACTCCTTTAATGGAAGCATTCACTGTCTAAACTTGTGACAGGCCTCAGCTCTGTTCTTTTAACGTGGCTCAGCGGTAA
Organism: Heptranchias perlo; assembly: GCF_035084215.1. Classification (NCBI taxonomy): domain Eukaryota; kingdom Metazoa; phylum Chordata; class Chondrichthyes; order Hexanchiformes; family Hexanchidae; genus Heptranchias; species Heptranchias perlo. The sequence goes on from NC_090332.1 coordinate 77,765,041, forward strand.
CTCTGAGTTAAAAGGTTAGGGGTTCGAGCCCCACTCCAGAGACTTGAGCACAAAATCTAGACTGACACTTCAGCGCAGTACTGAGGTAGTGCTGCACTGTCAGAGGTGCCGTCTTCTGGATGAGACGTTAAACAGAGGTCCCGTCTACCCTCTCAGGCGGATGTTAAAGATCCCATGGCACCATTCGAAGAAGAGCAGGGGAGTTCTCCCCAGTGTCCTGGCCAATATTTATCCCTCAACCAACATCACTAAAACAGGTTATCTGGTCATTATCTCATTGCTGCTTGTGGGATCTTGCTGTGCGCAAATTGGCTGACGTGTTTCCCTACATTACAGCAGTGACTAGACTTCAAAAGTTGATTGTAAAGCACTTTGGAGCCTCCTGAGGTCGCGAAAAGCGCGATATAAATGCAAGTCTTTCTTTCTTTTCCCAACTTGAACCGTCCCATGAGGGTGTGGCCAGCAAGCGAAACCAGGTATTTCTCCCAATGGCTGAATGTTCTTAGCAGTTACAGTAGAAAACTAGATGGGAAAATAGTTGTGCATTCAAAGTCTCCCCCTATAGCAATGTTCCCATTTAAAAGACGACTAATTAATCTAAAACCAATTGCAGATTTTAATACAGAGCCACTTTAAAGATATAGGAAATGATATGGATTGTTCATTTAATTATTCCGCTACATTAATTCAGAACCATAAAATTGATCATGTTAATAACTTATGTTCAAAAGTGCAAAAATGGCACGTAATTTTACATTGCAGTCATACTTTGAATCCTTCAAATTATGTCAATTAAGACATCACGAGAAATTAACATGCCATAAGGTTCTGTTCTTGATAAATTATACTTTAGGTCATTAAAAAATTAATAAAATAATCAATGAGGAACAGCATGGTGCAAATGACCAGAAAATGGATTCTAAATGATGAGACGTCAAATTAAGTCTAATGGAAACGAACCCAAGCAATTAACAGTTTGCCTTTCATTTTCAGTTAATTACCACCAAATGTAATCAAAATAAAATAATTAACAATCGCAAGAATACATTTAAAGAATCTTCTATAGTTCAGCAGGAGAAATAGTGGCTTCAAATCTTGGCTCGTATTTATGATGCCATGAAACCTCAGTGGAACCCCATCCCCTCCATTCCCACCCCCCCCTCAATTTTGCTGCCCTACTCTCCTGAAGATGTCATCTTATGTTGGCGCATGGTTCACGGGTGTTGGCCAACATTTGTTACCTCAGCCCCTTCTTTATGCGTGAACCTACTTAGACTGTTTTGTTATGGGGGTATCACAACAAAGCCCTATCCTGTCCTCGCCCAACATGTTTACACATGCACTTCCCAGCAGAGCCCATGGGATAGCTATTGGGAACAAGAACCTTGGCTGATGTTGGCAGTTGTATATAAAACCCACTGTTCTTCTGGTATTAATAGGAATGTAGCTGCATGGATAGTGAGATGGCTAGGGGACAGAAAGCAAAGAATAAGGCAAAATGGATGTTTTGCGGATTGGTTGGATGTGGGTAGTGGTGTGCCCCATGGACCTGTGCCGGGGTCTCATTTGTTTCCCGTTGATATAATGATTTAGAAGTAGGCCTAAGAGGAATGATACTGACGTTTCCTGATACCAAATCATGGCAAACTATGAAGAAGATTTGCAGGAGGAGATGGGTTAATAGAATGGGCTGATTAGTGCCTGTTGCAGTTCAATGCAGAGAAATGTGAAGTAGGACATTTTGAGGGAAAAAGGAAGTGAAAGAAAATATACCTTTAACAGTAGGAGTCTTAACAGAGTAAAAGAAGAGAGAGGTCTTTGAATGCAGATACGTAAAGGTAAATGCTTGTCTTCAGCAGAACTTTGTGTATTGGAATATAGTGTACACACTGCCCATAATTATCTGCCTGTGAAGCTCATTTGCTGGGAGCTTTGAAGATGAAAATTTTACCCCATAGATCTAATAAAATTGGGAGTGCTGGTAGAAAAGGCCATGAAAAAGCCCACTGGGATCCTGGGTTTTAGATACACATAGACATTAAATACAAAAGCAAAGAAGTGATGTTGAATTGGGCAAGACATTGATTATTTGCTTAACTGCAAGCAGTGCTGGGCGCCTCATTAAGGAAGGATTTTAGACCAGTGTAAAAGGTATGGTGAAAATTCATGAGGAATGTTACCAGGAAGGAGAGGTTATAGTTATGGGGAAAGGCTGGAAAAATTGCCCCTACTCCATCACTAGAACAAAGAAGATTAAGGAAGCGTCTAGGAAGCTTTCACAATTATGAAAACTTTAACAGGAAAAGCAGTGATTGTTGACGCTGGTTGGTTTTTTTTATTCATTCATGGGATGTGGGCATCGCTGGCGAGGCCAGCATTTATTGCCCATCCCTAATTGCCCTTGAGAAGGTGGTGGTGAGCCGCCTTCTTGAAACACTGCAGTCCGTGTGGTGAAGGTTCTCCCTCAGTGCTGTTAGGAAGGGAGTTCCAGGATTTTGACCCAGCGACGATGAAGGAACGGCGATATATTTCCAAGTCGGGATGGTGTGTGACTTGGAGGGGAACGTGCAGGTGGTGTTGTTCCCATGTGCCTGCTGCCCTTGTCCTTCTAGGTGGTAGAGGTCGCAGGTTTGGGAGGTGCTGTCGAAGAAGCCTTGGCGAGTTGCTGCAGTGCATCCTGTGGATGGTACATACTGCAGACACAGTGCGCCGGTGGTGAAGGGAGTGAATGTTTCGGGTGGTGGATGGGGTGCCAATCAAGCGGGCTGCTTTGTCCTGGATGGTGTCGAGCTTCTTGAGTGTTGTTGGAGCTGCACTCATCCAGGCAAGTGGAGAGTATTCCATCACACTCCTGACTTGTGCCTTGTAGATGGTGGAAAGGTTTTGGGGAGTCAGGAAGTGAGTCACTCGCCGCAGAATACCCAGCCTCTGACCTGCTCTTGTAGCCACAGTATTTATATGGCTGGTCCAGTTAAGTTTCTGGTCAATGGTTCAGGATGTTGATGGTGGGGATTCGGCGATGGTAATGCCGTTGAATGTCACGGGGAGGTGGTTAGATTCTCTCTTGTTGGAGATAGTCATTGCCTGGCACTTGTCTGGCGCGAATGTTACTTGCCACTTATGAGCCCAAGCCTTATTAGTAACAAGGGGATATAAACTCAGGATTAACATTAAAACAACAAAGTGGGAAGTTAGGAGAAACCTTTTCACACTGAGAGTTATTGTAACACTGAATGCTTTACCACAAATGATTGTTGAGGCAGAAACAATAGCATTATCTAAAAGGCAATTAGATGAGTATTTGAAAATGAAGAACATAACAGAATACAGAGAAAGGGCAGGAATTTGGGATTAGAGTAGATAAATCCTGTCAAAGAGCTGGTACAGGCATGATGGGTTAATTGGTCTCCTTTTGTGCTATAGTTTCTATAATGCTATGATTCTTCCAACACAGATAAACCCCAGTTTTTGGTCTCTTTCCCCCAGAACTCTATAACTATAAGCATTTTATGAGAAAGTATAGATCAAGAAAAGCTATCCATCTGGTCAAGTCCACTCTATCACAGACCATGCACAATCTACGGGCTAGAAATTCGGCCGTGTAGATCCTGTTTTTTAAGCGCTAAGGCAGCCTCCAAAGGTCCCAAAATGACATCCGGAATGCGTGCGAATGCTTCTAGCGTGACGTGCACCAGACGCCATCTTGGTAAAGGTGTTTGTGCACACGCAGATAACGAACGCCAATACCGTGTAAAGTAAGGAGAATATGCGTTAGATCAGTGTGCAACGCTGATTTAAAGAGACAGATACCATTTTGGCACTCAACGCTCCAGCCAACGCATTGTCATAACCACGAATAGCTGATCCTGTCTTCGACGGCCAGCACTATTTAAAGGGATCATGCAGGATTTACAGGTTAGTTGCTGGATTATTGCTTCTGGCTGCTGATGCGTTTGTACCTGTTTTTGGAGGTCGCCTATACTTGAATACTAGGACTAGGGGACAGCCTAAAAATTAGAGCCAGAACTTGCAGGAGTGAAGTTAGGAAATGCTTCTGCATGCAAAGAGTAGTAGAAGTTTGGAACGCTCTTCTGCAAATGGCAGTTGATGCTAGCTCAATTGTTAATTTTAAACCTGAGATTGATAGATTTTTGTTAACCAAGGTTATTAAGGGATATGGGGCTCAGGCGGGAATATGGAGTTAGGTCACAGATCAACCATGATCTCATTGAATGGCAGAACAGCCTCAAGGGGCTAAATGCCACTGCCACTTGCTGCCTCCTGTTATGCACCACCTTCTCCTGCAAGAAAGCGGGACGTTTGTCGGTGAGTGTCCTGCAGGATGTTTGGGTGATGTGCCTGTCATGGTTGAATAGCTGCCTGTGCTTGACCTGTGAGTTGCGGGTGTGCGGCTTGCAACAGTGTTAATGTGTGAGGGTGAGAGGAAGCATCAGATTGGAAGAGTTCAGTACTGATTGAAAGAGTTTGTTGTTAGGTGGGTGATGGGGGGTGCAGTGTGTGGAGCAGTGGATGCGGCTAGTGGTGCAGTTAATAGGAGACTCTACTTGACAGTTGACCTCACTCACCTTGACCACTCGTGTCAAAGCATTGAACTTCTTCCTGCACTGCATCTATGTTCGTGGTGCTATGTGCCTGGCATTGACTTTGTCCCCTCAGGAGCATATGTCTGGAGGGCCTCTTGCTCCCCTGTGGATGTAGGATACCCCTCCTTCTATCCACCCCTTGCACCAAGGCCTCTAGTGCATCATCTGAGAACCTTGGTGCATGCACTCTCGCAGGCCTGGTACAAACTCAGATCGGCAGATTGGTGAGGTCTGCGTGCAGATTTGGGGATGTGAGATTTAGTAGTGCGTAACCTTTATTCAGTGTTTCAACATGACTCAGCAGTTTGTAAACATAAGGACGGGACCTGCATCTGTGTTTTACATGTGCAATGCCTGATCTCCGTTCAGACTTCATGCAGACCTGTATCTTATTTTTTGCAAATAAGAGGTGCAGCCTGCCTTTAAGGGGTGCGAGCAACTCATGCGCTATCTGGGCCCCCCCCTGCTGGTGAGAACACAACAACTGCAACTAGGCCTGGCTGCTGAACTACAATCAAGTAAATGAGCAGGCAGCACGAATCTCACGTGCTGCCTGCGTCGGAATGACCAGGCGCAGGTTAATCGCGCACTGCGACCGCCGGATTTGAGGGTTATCGGATTTAACCCCCTACCTCTTCATTGATTCTACTCCATCCACTTAATCTCCTGAAGGAAAGTTCTGTATACATACTCCCTAATGCTCAAAGATGATCCAATGAAACTTAAGAACATTCCATATAAGAAAAATGAATAGAAAGTGTGATTTCAAACTGAATTGGATTCAGGTAAAATGGTAGCTCTGCGTTTATCTAAATTGCTAGAATCAACTTGCAGAAGATCTTCCTTTGACTCAATGGGGATCACGCAGAAACGTAGCTGGGTTCAGGTCCTGGCTGTTGGCACAGTCGCACATTAATTGACGGTAAAGAGATCTGCGGACCACTCGAGTTCACCACAGCTTTACAGTTGCTATCATTCACATTGCTATTTTGAAATCGTGGTCTACTCTCAGTCTGTCGGCGCGGGTTCGATGGGCCGAACGGCCTCCTTCTGTGCTGTAACCATTCTATGAATCTATGCCGCTTTCTGTCTATTAAACCCGCTGCTGTATCATAGTTACAGGACTCTGCAAGCAGCAGTTATTTGCTGTCATCCATCCTCACCTTGAGAAGCAGTAAATAGGCATTTTGGGCGATTAATGTGGATGGAGGTTGGATGTTAATTAGTTCCTACTTGGACGTGGATGATAACTGACACTTTGCATGATAACACACTTTTTTGGGGATATTTGCTGAAATGAAGGCTTGACCCATTGATTCTGTGTGCAAATTAACCAGCATTATCAACCAGAAAGAAGAGGAGAATGATTGTATTCCAGGTAGATAAATGGGATCTCAGGTGGTTCAGATGCTGTGTTGCTAATCTGAAGTGTTGAAACAATTTTAACAGCCAATAAAAATATTAGTGATTCCTTTAAATTGCATGTCTGAAATAAATTGAATGTGAGCAGGTTGCTTCAGGCTATTTATGCTCATCAGAAGTCGTGGTAGAAAGTTGTTCCTCAGGGGCTGATTTAACAATACCGTTAATTATCTAGATTAGATGTATCTAATCTGATTTGCACTTAATTGGTAGGAAACATAGCTGAGAGTTTTACACTGTGATGTTCTTCTGCTGGCCAGCATACGTTATATTACCTCACCTGATTTTCTTCCAAGTAACTACACTTTTTGTTCTGTTTCTGGCACAGCAATTATTTTCCTTCCCCGATATTTGGGAACTTCTAGTCTTAGAGATGGCTTAAAGGGGCATTGTCATCCTGGTAATGTAGTTTATGTGGCTATCATGTTATCAGCACCTTGTAAAGAAAGGTTCACTGCAAAGAAAGATTTGCATTTATATAGCACCTTTCATGACCTCAGAATGTCCAAAAGCACTTTACAGCCAATGGAGTACTTTTGAAGTGTAGTCACTGTTGTAATGTAGGAAACACGACAGCCAACTTGTGCACTGCAGGGTTCCACAAACAGCAATGAGAGAGTAAGCAGATCATCTATTTTTTAGTGATGTTGGTTGAAGGATAAATGTTGGCCAGGGCACTGGGAGAACTTGTCTGCTCTTCTTCGAATAGTGTCATGGGATTTTTCTGTCCAACCAAGAAGGCAAACGGGGCCTCGGTTTAACCTCTCATCTGAAAGATGGCACCTCTGATGTTGCAGCACTCCCTCTGTACTGGACTGATGTGTCAGCCTAGATTACGTGGGACTTGAACCCACAACCTTCAGAGGTGAAAGTGCTACCCACTGAGCCAAGGCTGTGACAATTGCTCATATGTGTTGCTGATCTTGTCTGCATTCATTTTTTCAAGTTTACGGTAAGGCAGCTCCACCAAAACCCTTTGTAATTGCTTGTGCTGCAACAGTCCGGCATTTAAAGTAGAGGAGAAGCTGCCCCGATAACTCAGAGAGCTCAATCGATGGGCAGCTCAGCCGTGCAGACCAGGAAGGTTCCCAGGTTCAGTCCCTGGTCTCAACCCGGGTGGCAGGAGTGCTACATTTGGCCTCGAGATTAAAGAGTGGACAATCAGCAAGGCTTTCGGGTCCTCATCACTATGCACCTGTCATGACCCGTAAGGGCCACACGAGCAACGTTGTGGAGACTGATCAGCATTCGGGAAACCCTTCAGGAGAAGGGAGAAAATTGGTGGGGAAAATCCTAATCATTCACATTTCTTATGATGTGGAGTCACTAGTTTTGAAGGCTTTTAGTAAATGTCAGCAAAGAAAATATCCGAACTCAAGCTATGCACCCACGAGTCTTGCCCCTAGTTTGACCCCTGGTCTAGTTGGGAGTCGGCCAACTCTTGCCACGGCACAAAGTTTCCAAGTGGAAAATGGGATTTACAGAAAGCGAGGAGATCATTCCTGGCTGTTCCAGAAACTAAGCCTGCCGAAAAGCATATGTACCTGTTTAAAGAAAAATCAAGTTGTCAGCATTTAGCAAGGTGCCAGAGCTGTATAAGATGGTGTAGATGGTGTTTTGACAACCTTTTGTTGAGGACAGTGCTGTCAGTCTTTGTTGACCTAAATCGGAGTGCAGCCTGAGGGTTGGAGATTACAATGATATCATTGTTGATGGCTGATAAGACTCACAAATGGAGATCTCTCTAGTCATCTTAATGTCATACACAGCGAACAAGAGCCAGCAATGCCAAGCTGCTACTGATCGGAGAGTCTCAGATTTGACCACTGGGTGTGTCAGATGGTCCATCTGTTTAGAGTTCTTTTTCAGGATCATGTTTAGACTGCTTTACCTGAGCAACGACGGGAATAGGAATAACTGACACAGCTGTTAAACCAAGCTGAACCACGTTAAAATGAGGCAGCAATGCTTCCAGAGGACAGACATGTTGATTTGGGAACAATGTACCGTTTGGAGCAACAGAAATGAAAATCGACCAGGTATAAATGATAAATTATACCTCATGATAGAGAACATGTACTTTGCATTTTCCTTTCTAGCATTGTTTAATTGTCATACATTAGCGAACTCGGTAGTGATGAATTTACACAATGCCCTTTTAATTTCTGCGAAAAGTTTTTGAATGCTCAACCCTGCCAACTGTTATATTCCTTTGCATTATGAATCACCCTGTTTATACCACAATGCAGATTTTGCAACAGCGGAACAATTATGTGCAGTTGCTTGGAACTCACAAACATGGCTTGTCGTTCTGGCCAAGAGCTTGGTCTGTCTGCCAGTGGCCGGAAGCACGGGGACGGATTGAACTTGAGTGCAGCTGACAGCACCCAGTTACCTTTGCAGTCGGTGATACTTTACTGGCAGAGGTACAAAAAGAAGCTACCTGCAGACGCGGGTTCCATTTCCTCCAACTACTCTGCACTAGGTTGCTTTTGCCACAGGGTTACGTTCAATAGTGCTCTTGCCTATGGAAGTAACCTGTAAGGGAAAAGGAGGACTAAGGTCCTACATGAAATGAATTCCCAGTTTGAATCCAAGGTGCAAAACTGCCCACAAATTTCAATAAGTTAGAAATTTCACACAAAGGCCAAAAGTGACACCAGAAATGGAAATACTCACAAGTAGAATAGGAGTCTTTTTTTCAAATTGCGAATAAGTCACATTTTGAGCAAAGTTTATAGAGGCAGCTTTACTCTGCATCTGTCCCATAATTCATTTGGGATTGTTTGATTCGGACGGCAGGATCTTCCACTCGAGTTATGATGGAATGAGGCAGAAAATTCCTCCGGAGCCAATTTTTTAGATCCCCGCTTGCCCTTGCACATACCGCATTTTTTACCGGACATGACAGGCGCCATACAATACATACAAATGTTACGTAGACATATGGTAATGGTACGAAATTGACTTAAATGCATCATCCAGATATTTTCTGTCATTTGTGCCATAGCAGCAAAGCAGCAGAAGGAGGATTTAAAAGTTAAAGGACCACAGAGCCTATGGAATTGATCGCAGAATGATCAGTTCCATAAGCTCTGCTTCCAATCCCCATTCTCCAACCCCTCTGCCCAGGTTGTCGCCCTCCGAGGCCAGGGAGCCCACCTAAAATTTGAAAAGTGGCCTGATCCTGGAAAATTGACCAGAGCTGGGATGCATCCTGGTGGTGGGTAGAACTCTTGCTCTGCTGAAGATGTATTGGGATTCTGCAATAGCAGAAAATCCAGGACCTACATCTAAGTTTGAAAAGTGTGATAGTCCCAGTTTGATAAGTACAAAAAAAAATCACCAAAATGTTTGTCCAATTTTGTCCTGGTTTTGACTTGCCCAATATGGTTTACAGTTCCACTTATTTTTTCAAACATTGCTTTAGCTCACAGACTATCTTACTCGTCCTGGGATAGGACAGCATATCTGAGAGTCATCTTCCCAGCTTCCATCACTCACTAAATACTGCAGAGCACCAGTGACAATTGTTTGATCTCCAGCACGGTACAGCTTACCAAAAATTTCACCTTCAATATTTAGACATGAGCCAGTAATCTTTATAGCATTTCTGTGTAAATAAATCACATGTTGAATTAAATACCTTGGTTGATAAGAGCTTCTTGAAATCAATTGCAAAAAGTGCACATAGCTAACATTTTATGAGGTTATTTTTTTTAAAAACAAATGCCTTTTATTTAACATGTTTGTGATTGCCCAGTGCCGAGAACTTAATATATTTTGCTCTTTGCCTCAATGGTACCATCAAATAGCCCTAGGTCAGGTGGAGATGCAATGTGGAGATCTCTCTGAAAGAAATGAATGGATTTTTTTCAGATATATTACCCCCAATGAGGGTAAACACTCTCTATTTTGCCCCATTCTCTCCCCATTGTCGGTCCCTGGCTGAACTTTGTGGCTGAGTTTGCTCGCAGGCTGCCCCCAGTGCTACACTTTTGCAGGAGGCATGGAACAATGGTCTGGGGGAGGTGCACCATCCAGTTTCACCTCCTGTTGCAGGCAGACACCCGCCCCCATCTAGCTCCTCCCCATGCAAATGTGACTGAAATCAGCAACGCAACAGTGGAGACTTGAACGTAAGTCTCTCCACTCTTTTGTATCCAGATCTTGAATGGAGCTTGAAATCAATTCAGATAAATTACATTGTCTCAATTTTGCTGCAGTTTATAATTTAGAGGTTAAATTACTTGCTTTTTGTTGCCTGTAACGTGCTAACCTCCTTTATTTTAAAATTCTCATCCTTGTTTTCAAATCCCTCCATGGCCTCGCCCCTCTGTATCTCTGTGACCTCCTCCAGCCCTACAACCCTCCAAGATCTCTGTGCTCCTCCAATTCTGGCCACTTGCGCATCCTCGATTTTAATTGCACCACCGTGCCTTCAGCTGCCTAGGCCCTAAGCTCTGGAATTCCCTCAATAAACCTCTCCGCCTCTTTACCTCTCTCTCCTCTAAGACCTACCTCGTTGACCAAGATCCTGTCCTAGTGTCTCCTTATGTGGCTCATTGTCAAATTTTGCTTGATTATAACTCCTGTGAAGGGCCTTGGGACGTTTTACTATGTTAAAGGTGCTATATAAATGCAAATTGTTGATGACAGCAAAGTCCAACACCACATACCAGATTTAAGTGTCACCAGCTGCTTAATCTTGGTAAAATAGTCTGGTTAAAAATGAGCCCATTGTGATGGAAGCAAAGCTCCAGCTTGCTTCAAAGTCTCTATGGTATGTTTTTCATATGAAGTTTTAGATAGGCCAGTTTGTGAATTTAAAATGGAACTCTCTTAGCTGCCATCAGAAAAGAATTCTTTTGAATTTGTGTCGGGGAAAACGAGCGAACACACAAAGATTGCCTGGAGATAGCTGTTAGTTTCGAGAGGCTCAATCTGCTTCAGCTGCTTAAATTAAAATCTCATCAAATCCGGTTTGCTTGGACTGGTATCTTGGGTTTTTAAAATGTTAACAGCAGGCAAAATTTGCAAATGCTGTCGTGAACTTTGAGGAATTGATAGAGCTAATCTACTTGTTATGCAAATCAGGTGCAGAAAGTCGTAAAAATCCACAACAATGATGAGAAGTCTGCTCTTTTCAACTTTCAAATTTCAAAATTATGGATGACATAATTACCTGCTGGAGCGAAAGAGCTTCTTTGATCCTGTGTATTGTACTGTGCTTTGGAAACCCTAAGATCAGTATAATAGACGGTAGTTTTCGTCAATTCCCTTGCTTCATTCATTAGTTTCCACATTGTAGTGGTGGGAGAGAGTTCTGTGTGCAGAATTCACATTGATGTTCCAATCTTCAAAGAATCAGTTAAAAGACTCTGAAAAGGATCCTAAGATTTCAGACACTATTATTTTGGCTTTGGAAATAGTTTAAAGTCCCATTCACCCATCACCCCTGTGCTCGCTGACCTACATTGGATCCCGGTCCGGGAACATTTTGATTTGAAAATTCTCATCCTTGTTTTCAAATCCCTCCATGGCCTCACCCCTCCCTATCTCCAGCCCTACAACCCTCCGAGATCTCTGCGCTTCTCCAATTCTTGCCTCTTGCACAGCCCTGATTTTAATCGCTCCACCATTGGTGGCCTTGTCTTCAGCTGCCCAGGCCCTAACTCTGGAATTCCCTTCCTAAACCTCTCCGCCTCTCTCCCTCTCTCTCCTCCTTTAAGATGCTCCTTAAAAGCTACCTCTTTGACCAAGCTTTTGGTCACCTGTCCTAATACCTCCTTATACGGCTCGCTGTAATATTTTGAAAGTAGTCAAAACTGTGGACTCCGTTCCAGTGAATGTAGCAGAAACCTGTCTGGAAACTTTGCTGACAGTGGGATTGATTTTTTTGTTTGCTCCTGTGAAGCCTCTTGGGATGTTTTACGACATTAAAGGCACTATATAAATGAGAGTTGTTGTTGTTGTAATATGTAGGTCAAACATTGTATTGTGAATTATCTAATATAATATATTGCATCTGTGTAAGTAAATAAATTTGATTATTAGTTTTAGCCTGAACGATATGGCCTGATAGGATGATATTTTCCACATTTCAGAAAAAACAAGAATGTATGGTTGGCAGCCTACATAACCTCTAGTCATAAATATTGTGGTAACAGCACATATAAGTGTAGGCTTTAGATCAAGGGGTGGGGGCATGTGGGTTTACCTGTAGAACTGATTTTTTCTGAAAGTACAAATAAAAAGAGTTGGTAATCTGAATTATTATAATTATTTCTGCCATGAGGCTGACACCCACTCCAGGGTTCTGTTTCCTGCAACCATTTCCCATTGTTTTGCTACAAATCCATGTCACGCCCAGTCTTGGACCTTGCATATGGGTGAAGGAAGCCTTTCTGTTGCATGCTTAGGAGCTCTAAACCATGAAGGGACAATTCATTCAAGGCTTCTAATTCCATGGTACCCTAGAAGGCATCCATTTTCTCAGTAGTCAAGGAGGAGACCATACAAACGAGGCTTCCATTTGCCTTGTAATTTAGAAGACCTCGTCCATATCATTTCACTTGGATTGTGCTTTTTTTTCCAGAGTTTGAATTCAAAATTATTTGAATTTCAGTGGGTCCAAATCCTCATCTGAGTTTGGGGTGAATAATGCTCATCCTTGCCACTGCATTATTGAACCAACTTGTCAAAAGCCCTTCCTCAGAAGAGCACTCCTTACTGTACCAGGTTGACTTTTCTGTTCTGCTTCACAGGTCATCTTTCCTGAAGGCCTTTGTGAGTTATACTGCGGATTTGGTTCCAAATAATGAGTTTCTTCTGTTCTGTGGAATCTGTTCCATTGGGAACTGGGTTCAGATTCCTTACACTTGTTTCTGTTAAGAGTGCTTAAGGATGTAACTGCCCTGGTTAAGAGGCTGGGGGCGTTAAATTGGACCGTTGTAGCGCCCGTTGTTTCGGCGCTACACGGCCTGTCTGACATCCAAGGTGGCGCCTTGGATGCGCACGCACGTTTCCAGGGTGACGTGCGCCAGATGCCATCTTGGTATAGGAGTTAGCGCAGATAAGAAACGCTGGAATCATGTAAAGTAGGGAGAAAATGGCTTTAATCAGTGAGCAATGCTGTTTTAAAGTGATAGACACCATTTTGGGACTTAACACTCAATTCAAAGCACAGTCTTTACCCTGACCATCTGAACGTGTCTTAGAGTGCCTGGAGTACCCCCCACCAGTGCTATTTAAAGGGACCATGCAGGATTTACAGGCTAGTGGCTGGATTATTGCTTCTGGCTGCCGAGACATTTGTAACTGTTTTTGGAGGTCTCCTAGACTTGAATACTAGGACGCGGGGACATAGCCTAACATTTAGGAGTGAAGTTAAGAAAAGCTTCTACATGTAAAGGGTGGGAGATGTTTGGAACGCTCTTCTGCAGACAGCAGTTGATGCTAGCTCACTTGTGAATGTTAAATCTGAGATTGACAGATTTCTGTGAACCCAGGTATTAAGGGATATGGGGCTAAGGCGGGTATATGGAGTTATGTCACAGGTCCACCATGATCTCACTGAATGGTGGAACAGGCTCGAGGGGCTAAATGCCACTGCCACTTGCTGCCTCCTAATATGCGCCACCTCCTCCTGCAAGAAAGCAAGACGTATGTCTGGGTGATATGCCTGTCATGGTTGAATAGCTGCCAGTGTGTGTGGCCTGTGAGTTGTGGGTGGGCGGCTTGCAACAGTGGTAACGTGTAAGGGTGAGAGGAAGCATCTAGTTGGAAGAGTTGAGTACTGATGGAAAGAGTTTGTGGGTGATGGGGGGTGTAGTGCGTGGTGCAGTTGGTAGGAGACACCACTTGACTGTTGACCTCACTCACTTTCACAACTTATGTCAAAGCATTGAACTTCTTCCTGCACAGCATCCATGTTCATGATGCTGTACGCCTGGCATTGACTTCATCCCCCACTGCCCCCACTGCCTTTTGGATATATGTCTGGAGGGCCTCTTGCCCCCCTACCCCACCCCCACCCCCGCTGCGGATACAGGATGTCCCTTCTTCTGTCAACCTCTTGCACCAAGGCCTCTGGTGCATCAGCAGAGAACCTTGGTGCACGCACTCTCGCAGGCCTGGTACCAACTCAGATCGGCAGATTGGTGAGGTCTGGTGTGCAGATTGGAGGATGTGAGATTTAGTAATGCACAACCTTTATTCAATGTTTTAACATAACTCATCAGTGTATAAACATAGGGATGGGACCTGCATCTGCGTTTTACGTGTGCGATGTCTGATCTCCGTTCAGGCAATAGACTGTTATTTTCAGCAAATAACAGGTACCAGCTACCTTTAAGAGATTTCTGAGAAACATCCTCCCTTTAAGAGATTGAACTCCCTCTGGTGGTGGGAAGCGCAAATTGCATTGATTCCACATGCAAGGCCTGGAATGGAATGCTGATTGCAGGTGAGTCCTGGGGCCGGCCGAAACTTGGGTCCTGCCTGCACAGGGGTCATTGGGCGCGGGGTAATAGCACATCACGCTACCTACGCCCAAAAACGGCCCTTATCCAATTTTTTTCCTCCCTTTTTTTTTGTCAAGTCAAAAATAGTCTTTTTAAAGATAAAGACTTGGCTGTTTTCCTCTGTAATATCGGCAGTCCTATTTTTGTTTTTTTAACTGGTCATATTTTTGAGAGTTTTTAATTAACTGGTTAAGTTGTCAACAACAAAATAACTTGTTTCGGGTCGCCCAGCTCCTTAGGCTGCTAGTGAATTATCTTCTGAATGTTTAGATCCTTAAAAAAATCCATAAATATTGACCTGACTCTTTCGGTAGTGCAGCTGGGACAGTGTTCAGTGTTCTGGCTTCCAACTGGCTGAAAACAATAACAACTTGCAATTATATAACACCTATAGCGTAGAAAAACATCCCAAGGCGCTTCACATAAGCGTAATCTGATAAAAATCAACGCTGAGTTGAAGAAGGAGACATTAGCTTGGTCACAGAGGTGGGTTTTAAAAACAGTCTTAAAGGAGGAGAGGGAGGCAGAGAGGCCTAGGGAGGGAATTCCAAAGTTTAAAGCCTAGACGACTGAAGGCACGGCCACCAGTGGTGGGGTGAAGGGATTTCGGGATGCTCAATAGGCCAGAATTGGAGGATCACAGAGGGCTGTCGGGCTGGAGAAGGTTACAGAGATAGGGAGGGGCTCTGATGCAGGCAGGAGGCTCATTCTGAAAATCTCACCGAACCCGACAAACAGGCAGTTGCGCCCGTCGGCCTGGCAACGAGCTGGATCGGTCGGAGATCTGCCCGCGAAGAGATTTGAACACGAGGATGAGAATTTTAAACGAGGCATTGGGGAACTGGGAGCCAGTGTAGATGGGTGAATGGACTTGGTGCAGGATAGGATATGGGCAGCAGAGTTTTGGATGAAGCGAAGTTTACAGAGGGTGGAGGATGGGAGACCGGCCAGGAGAGCATTTGACTAAGTGAGTCTGGAGGTCACAAAAGGCATGGATGAGGGTTTCAGTGGCAGAGGGCTGAGGCCGTAGTGGAGATAGACAGTGTTACTGAGGTGAAAGTTGGGGTCTTTGTAATGGAGAGGTTATGGGGTTGGAAACTCAACTGAAAGTCAAATAGGTCACTGAGGTTGCGAGCATTGTAGTTCACCCTGAGACAGTGGCCAGGAAGGGGGATGGAATCAGTGGCTAGGGTACGAAGTTTGTGACAGAGTTTAACTGGAGGAAATTGCAGCTCACCCAGGACTAGATGTTAGACAAGCCGTCTGACAACAGAGACAGTGGAGGGGTCAAGAAAGTTGGGTGTCGCCAGCATACATGTGAACCTGACGCCATATCTCCAGATGATGTTGCCAAGGGAGCAACAGAAAGTGAGGAAGAGGATAGGGCCGAAGATAGATCCTTGGGGGACTCCAGAACTAATGGAGCAGAGGCAGGAAGAGGAAACCTTTTATTTGTTTTATTTGTTTCCTGTGACTCCAACTGCACCTAAATAAATTTAGTATTTAAAAACAAAATCAATAAGAAGTAATGTAGTTAGATGTTCTACCCTGCACTGCCCTGTTTCCTTCAGGAATATCAAAAGTGATGCTGGGCCTTCATGTGGAGGAACTTCAGATACCATCAGCAGCCATTTTGCCAGGCCTACAGTCTCGCACAGTAGATCACAATGTTCTGCCTTACCACCTGAAAATCGTGAACTCACACTCTTGTGTAGACTGTGCTGGTAACTCCCAGCATTTTCTCTTTGCTGAATTTTACTCCTCAGGGCTTAAAACTAAAGGGCCTAAGAGGCTGTAGACTGGCAAGCGAGAGGAAACTATAGTTTCTACACCTGAAGAGAAAAAGAATAAGGAGACAAGAAAGCCAGTCAGCAGCCAAATTATACAGACCAGAAGATCCCAGCATCAATTCCCAGCCTATTCCAAATTAGCTTGATCTCAGCCAGTGTGGTAATCGGAGCAGTATCATTGGCATCAGCGTCCCTGGGCTGGGAATGGGAAAACCGGCCAGCGTTCCCACGTCTGATGGTTGTCCATTAATCCCTGCTGGAAGGTGGAGGTTTGTGGATGTTGGGTATGGACAGGTTGTGATATCTTCCATGGTTAAACAGCATACCAATACACACTGCCCAGGCTCACACATGAAGGGTGGTCACTTTGGCGAGGTTCCATGAGTGATATCCCAGTGATATCTCCTTCCAGAGAATAAGAGAGAGAGAAAATAAGATATGAAATATTTGTATATTATTGCAGGATGTAATACTGGATCTGTTTTCACAGAGATGCAAGTGGGAGCCAAATTTCTTATTTTTTACAATTACTTTGACCATGGACTTCTTCCAAGATCCTGTTGTGTTAGCAATTCATTGATGTTTGTACAAAGTATCAAGCCTGTAACCAGTGCAGTACTTTTTAATGCAATTATTCCTCAGCCACGACATTAAATCATACATCCACACACAATTGACATAGTTCCCAATATATCTGAGCCTTTAATAATGGTTTGTGAATGACCCAGAGAGCTGGTTCTAATGAGTAATATTGATGCTTAGGTGCCTGAGCTCTGGGAGTATTTTCAGAGTGCCAACAATCCTTTGGCAGTAGTCTGAAGAATTGGAATTTGGAAATCTTTGCCCACTCTGCATTTTACTTTCTATAGACTGGGAAAAAAATTAATTTTGCGTAGCAAAAATTAATAAGTAATGTTTCTTTAAAAAAATTGTCTGCATCGCCATTGACCCCCTGCAGTACAGTTTGGAGGTCATGTGATTTCTTACTAAGGTATCTCTTCTCCTTGCGCAAAAAAAATTAAAATCAGCAGAATCAAACCAAGAGTTTAATTCCATTTTTTTCTGCTAGTGTTTGATCTTCCTTGCTGTGTAAGTCGAGATTCCAGAAAACATTCCTAACACCTCAGTGAGCTGACAATACAACCTCTCACATTAGTATAACAAATGGATATGTTTATAGCACTGTAACTGGTTTATTATAGTCATAATGCTAAGTTTAATGTTGGATGTTCTTTGAAAATGTTTATTACCATTCGAGCGATTTCAGAGCCTCAGTGCTGCTCATTCCAAGCTCGGTCTTTTCCCCTTGCGAAGTTTGCTGCTTCCATTTACATCGGTTAATATTGGGCCAGTGTTGAGCGTGGTATTTATGATTAGCATGATTGCCACAGATTGCTGCGTTTGTTTTACAGAATGGCATACATCAAAATTGATCACATTGGTAGACCAAAATGACCAGTTGTCAGCTCTAATAAGCAGGTCACACATCGCCATAGTTTGCTATCATTCCTTCTGCACAAAATCTGACTTCACCTTCCTTCTCCCTGTCCCTCCTCATCCATCCTCAATGTTAGCACCCATTACCAAGTCCAAAATTGGACAAGGAGCAGAGTAGGGCCAAGATCAAGGTGGCAATTCTGATGTTTGCTTTGCTGATGAAGAAAATGTATTGACTATATGCCCTTAAATGCAAATGTTTTCATGTCACAAGACAAGGAAATAAGTGGGAAAAAACAAACCTTCAATGTAAGGTGTACATTTTTGAAATGCATTTCAAAACCAGATAGATGATAATCAAAGCACATGCAAATACACAAAGTAAAATGGCTGCCGGTACTCTCTGAGGTTATCTACAGGGTTATCTACTAAGAATCCAGAGTTCCAGTTTCTTGAAGGAATGCAGTCAGAGTGACGCAAAGCAAGTCAGCCCCACCCACTGTGCTAAAAAAGCAAAATGGTGGGTGTGGCAAATTTATTGACTATTCCAAATAATTAGAGCTTTTTTTTAAACTGTACACATGTTAAACAGTAAATGCCTATTAAAAAATAATAAAGTTTTAGTTCTCTTTATTACTGTGTACTACTCCTTTAATGCCTGTTTAGACTGCAGAGCCTCAATGTTCACTTCAAACCTTAACTGAGCTTTTTAACCTCGCACTCAGTTTGCCACCAAGACTGCATTCTTCCACCTCCGTGGGCTCGATTTTACAATGGTGGTGGGTTTGCAGCGGGGGGGGTGAAGGTGCGCGTGGCAAACCTGCATGAACCAAACTTATCCTTTCCGACGCGATCGCATGTTGATTGATGATGATTAACGTCCTCTCCGGGTTTCGCACCCAGCAGCCAGCCTGATTGACAGGTTGGCTGCCATCAGGAGCTGCAACGTGAGGGGGGGTGGTGGGCGAGACGTCATCCGGCGCTGGACTGGAAGACCGGGGGGGAGAGGGGGAGGAGAGGGGAAGTTCGGGGGGAAAGGGGAAAACCGGGGGGGGAGAGGGGAAGATCATGGGGGGAGAGGAAAGATCAGGGAGGAGGGAAAGATCGGGGGGAGGGAAAGATCAGGGGGGAGAGAGGAAGATCGGGGGTAGAGGGGAAGATTGGGAGGACATCCGGGGAAGATCAGGGGAAGATCGAGGGGGGTGAAGAGGGCGACATTGGGGGGTGAAGAGGGGGACATCGAGGGGGTGAAGAGGGGGACATCAGGGGGGGTGAAGAGGGGGACATCAGGGGGGGTGAAGAGGTGGACATTGGAGCGGGAGACATCGGACATCGGAGCAGGGTGCAAAGGTAGGTTCATTTAGTGTTTTCACTTCCTTCCATGGTTTTTTATTTAATTTATTTAGTTTCTTGTTCCCTGATCCGGCCCTTCACGCCTGGTTTCACCAGGTGTGAATCAGAAGCAGCCCAGGTAAGTTTAAAAATCAGTGAGGTACATTTGGCTCTTTAACTGTCATCCCGTCGGCTTTAATTGCCGGCACGACTTCCGTTTTCAGGTCGCCCGCGCGCACAGGTGGGTCCCTGGGAAACTCGGAAGTCGACGGGCTGGAGCCGACTTCCGAGCCGAAACGGGATTTCGCGATTTTCGGAGCCCCCCAACGCGCCCGCAATTGCCTCCTAAAATCACCCCCATATCTCACCCCACTACTGCTGAAACCGTTACTTACACCTTCATCGCCTGGAGGATTGGTTTCTCGGCTCTCCGCACTGGCCTGCCCGCCTCCAGCCTTCACAAACGTCAGCTACTCCACAATTCTGCAACCCGAGAGCACCTTGTCTCAAGTCCCACACGTCCATCACCTCCATCCTCACCCAGTCCCACTGGCTTTCTGTGTTCCAGTGAGTTAATGTCGAGACCCTAGGCTTCATCTTCAAATTGCTCCACGGCTTTGATTTCATCCTATCCTATCTCATCGGCATACCTCGCTTCCTATTGATTCTATCTGGATCACTGCTTCTTCCCCAGAACCTCTGCTCTATCTGATCTTTAAGTCACTTTGCCTTGCTACCTCTCGATCTGCCTTTATAAGCCGCCTAAAAAGCTTTCACTTTGACACTGCCTTCGGTTTGATCGCCTCCCCTCCCTTTTCCTGCTCGTTGCCCACCTCTCCCCTTGTGACATGCTCTGAGCTTTTTGTTTAACTTAATCACTAATGTATGGTGGTGGTTGTTGTTTTAGTAGACTGCAAAATAAAGCATCTCATTAAGCGTTAACATTTGAGCCCTGTGCGATGAGACACTGGGAGTAAATCCAGCTCTCAGCATTGCATCTTTTCACAGCCAAGGGCTATCATTACTTCGCCCACATTCTAAGGATGGCATCTTTTATGGCTGAACTGCTCTCTGCAGCTATGCTATAAAACTTCACACATTAAATCTGGCTCATAAACAAAACTGGTATTTGCAGTTTAATGAGACAAGTTTTATGTGGTATTTTACAGTTTATTTCGAGTTTTATTATATACAGCCCCTGAAGCCAAGAATTGGAATAGTGGTTCCGTGCTTTGGACTAGCAATGCATGACGCAACAGAGTCCAGTGAGCCAGGCTCAATTCTTCCAGCCTGCCGAGTTCCTGATTTGCGCTGTGTTGTTGTGAAGGATTGGCGGAGGGGGGGGGAGGCGAAGGAGAGGCGGGAAGGGGGCAAAAGGTTTGCTGCATGTAGGCTAGCCATCTCCACATGAGAGAAGTAAGGAAAATTAAATGAGAAATCTCCCGGAAGGGGCTCTCATAGGACTGCTGTTGTCAGCAGTGGGTGGCGGGAGGTCTGAGAGTAGATTGCCTAACTAGTCCTCTCAGACGTTGGAGGTGCATGATCTGGGGTGACCCGAAAGACAAGGGATAAAAGTGGGTGCATGCAGCAGTAGGAGAATACACATTTTGAAAAACAAAAGCCAAACACACTGATGTGATTCATCAAAGGTGCAGCAATGGCGCCCACCTTATGACCAGCTGAGTTTCTCCAAGCACAGTAGCACATTGATTCGTGACTGAGCTCATAACTGAGGCGTCCGTTTGTTCGCACATTATTATTTTGTTTAAAAAGAGTGGAATTTGCTTTTAACAGGGAAGAAATCTTCACTCGTCAGCCGAGGTTGGATTTGAGGTGAGGGACAGTGATGGTTCTTACAGGAAGGGTCCTATTTGACCCTGAGCTGAGCTTACGACCCCATATCCTCTCCATCACCAAGGCCGCCAACTTCCACCTCCGTAACATCGCCCGTCTCTGCCCCTGCCTCAGCCCATCCACTGATGAAACCCTCATCCATGCCTTTGTTACCTCCAGACTCCACTATTCTAATGCTCTCCTGGCTGCCCTCCCATCTTCCACCCTTCATAAACTTGAGTTCATCCAAAGCTCCTGACTCGCACCAAGTCCCCTTCACTCATCACCCCTGTGTTCGCTGACCTACGTTGGCTCCCAGTCCGGCAATGCCTCGATTTTAAAATTCTCATCCTTGTGTTTAAACCCCTCCATGGTCTCGCCCTGCTCTATCCCTTAACCTCTTCCGGCCTTACAACCCTTCGAGATATCTGTGCTCCTCCAATTCTGGCCTTGTGTGCATCCCCTATTTCCTTCATCCCACTATGGGCGGCCGTGCCTTCAGCCGTCTAGGCCCTAAGCCCTGGAATTCCCTAAACCTTTCCGCCTCGCTACCTCTCTCTCCTCCTTTAAGAAGCTCCTTAAAACCTGCCTCTTTGACCAACCTGTCCGATTTTCTCCTTATGTGGCTCGGTGTCAAATTTTGTTTGATAACGCTCCTGTGAAGCGCCTTGGGATGTTTTACTATGTTAAAAGCGCTATATAAATGAAAGTTGTTGTTGTTGATTCACCCAATCCCTGGGGTTTCTTTCTTAATGAACACATATCGGGACATTCCTGCTGCCAAATTGCTGTGCCATCACACTCTCCATGAGATGCCTAGTTACACTAGTTAATTACAAGGCGTGGGTTTTTCTTTTAAGAGAGGTAGCGCTCACTCCCTTGTGAGAAGTAAAATCAATTCCATGGGCCACACAAAATCAATTTGTAATTTACCTCAACAACCTCTGGAAGCAGTTTGCATTGTACGGGCAGGTTCATGAGTCAGCACTGCCAGACAGCTCACCTGCCTGGAAGTGTAAGGAAGCAGAGTTCTCATTAAGTTCTCATCGTTCTGTACCATTGAGCCATGGATAAGTAAGATTAGTTAAATACACAACCAGGTCACAAATGGTTAACTTCTTTTTCTTAAGTTACTACGTACGTACTGAATATAGACTCTCGGTAATTGGTGTAATGGCACGTTCTTTACAAACAGCAGAATAAGTAACAGGTTAGGAATAAGAAAAAAGATGAAAGAAAGACTTGCATTTAAATAGCGCCTTTCATGACCTCAGGATGTCCCAAAGCGCTTTACAGCCAGTGAAGTACTTTTTGAAGCGTAGTCACTGTTGTGATGTAGGAAATGCGGCAGCCAATTTGTGCACAGCAAGATCCCACAAACAGCAATGTGATAATGGCCAGATTATTTGTTTTTTTTTAATATGTTGGTTGAGGGATAAATATTGGCCGGGACACCGGGGATAACTCCCCTGCTCTTCGAAATAGTGCCTTGGGATCTTTTACGTCCACCTGAGAGGGCAGACGGGGCCTCAGTACTGCACTGGAGTGTCAGCATTGAAATAAAACTATTAGTGTAAGGCTAGATTATAGAGAGCCAAATACTGCCACAGGATGTTAGGATATCTGGAATACCATCTGCAGCTGATGAGAATTGAATATTATGTATAATAGAGGGGTAGGTTTGCAGGGTGAAACTTCAGAGCTTTATTTTCTTAAAGGTGTTACTTGTGGTTGGTCACCTCTGGCACTGAGTTTTGGGCAAATTCTATAGGGTCTACAGAAGGACAGGGATTTCATACTTCCTCGGGTTGGGAAAATATTTGTCACTGGCCTGTTCAGTAAAATCTTTCCTGATCCATTAAGATGCTCACACTCAGCTCCACACTCACACCTAATGCATAGGCTTGGAAATGTTGTCAGTCTACTCCAGTTACTATCATTTTCATTATAGGACTGTTTTTTTTCAATGAGTATTGTTAGCCGTTTTTCTTATAGTGTGTTGTTTTAAGCCTAGTGATGATCTGCATACCATTGCCTCACTCCCCACACTGAGGTGAGAATATGTTCAATAATTTGGTGTCAAGCTACACCTAAGATTGACTGGCTGTTTCAGTAAACATCGTGACTCATGTCATCTAATGAAGTGATATTTCCAAGTAAACTGGTTCAAATTAGATAAAAAGTGCTTTTAATTACTCGGCCTTAAAGTGGTCGATTGCGTTCTAAACACTGTCGTTTGTTAACATATTCGAGAGATCTACCATGGACATGGAATTAGCAAATCGGATCAGATTTAATCTTTGGATTCTTTTCAAGTCAAAGCAGGTAATACCCATGGAACCTGAAACCGAATGTCAGGTCTTTTCAGCTTTCCATTATAAATCAGTCCTGGAATATTAGAGAAATGTGAATGACATTCCTTACTCTGAATAGATCCAGAGCCATTTGGATGCATCCTCACAAAGACACATGCACTGTTTCTCCTCCCCTTTGAAACATACATAATCCATCAGACCAGCCAGGAAGTAGTGATTTATCCAATACTAGACAGCCATTGGGTGTACACCAGCTGGAAGACCACCAGGATCACATGCGTCCCTCTGTCCAATAATGCAGATAGATATAAGGTCACGGAAGAAGAGGCAGATAGAAATCCAGAGAAGAAAGCTAGGACAAAGATACCATCTGCAGGACACAGAGAATGGAGTTATAGGTGATTTGTTGCTCAGGAAGGTGGGATGTGTTTTCCAAAGACAGTACTTCAGGATGGTGAGTTGTCTACTTGGAGCTACGGCAGGACTTTGAGGAAAGGATAGAAGGGATATTGGGGGCACACAGTGGTGGTAGTCCACGTCAGGGTAAATGGCAGAGGACACAACAATATAGGGGTCACAAGAATAACCTCAAAACTCAATGTTAGAGAATGCATTGATTCTTCAGTATTCGGCCTCCCTGAGAGCTCTTCAGGGCAGAAAATCACATCAGTACTGTAAGACTGAGTAATTAAAAGCACTTTTTATCTAATTTGAACCAGTTTACTTGGAAATATCACTTCATTAGATGACATGAGTCACGATGTTTACATGGAGAATGGCTTCACGAACTGCAGCAAAGGAACACTACAACAAGTCACGTGCCTCTAAAAGAGTGGTCATCAAGAGGACCTTTGGGGTCTTAAAGGGCGCTTTTGTTGCCTAGATAGGATGGGAATGGGTCTGCAGTATTCTCCAGCTCACGTGTCACATATAGTTGTATGCTGCTGTGCATTGCACTTTGCCATAGCAAAAGGGCTGGATGCAGACATACCTGCAAGGTGGCCTTAGCTGCTTTGGAGTGGAACTACATGGAGGAGGGTGTCAAAATGATGTTCGCTAAGAGGACTTCAGTGATTGCTACAAGAGGCCATCAGAGCACATCTCATCACAGAAGTCTTCTCTTCTGTTTAACACAATCTATTTTTGACACCAGTGCCTTACCTGACAACACATCAGCCCTCTATGTCCCTACATGACCGTGCTAGCATGATCACAAGACTGAATAATCAAACACCAAATAAGTGCACCCTTTCTGGTATGACTCTAACCTCCACGAATAACAAATCACAATGTAAGTGCTACTTTATTACAATAAAGTCCAAAGTGAACAGATAACAACCTACTCTTTCCTAACACTGTGCTTTCCCCGGGTGGCTAAACATGCCTATCTTTCATCTCTAATGCGACTTCAATGTGCAATTTTAGGGTGGTGGTTGCTTGCTGATGCTCTACAGAAGGGCCATGGAACTGAGAAAGCCCTCTTCTCATGGCAGCTTGGTCCTGGCACGGAGCTACTGCTGGCTGCATCTCTGGAGCTTGTTCATGGGCAACCTGGTGCAGCCTCCCATGTTCCATTGGCGTGTTGCTCAGAGGCAGAAGGTTGGAGGCCTGACTTTGTCCCGAGAGATTTCACTATCAGGAACTTCCAGCTCCAGCTACTGCCATTTCACTAGGTGCTGGATCTGTGTCCCCACTGGTCAGTGGCCTGACTGGTCTAATGGTAGTTAGTGGATCCTGAAAGCCTTGAGAGACAGCTGCATGCACCATGGCTGGAAGAACAAGATCAAGGTACCTTAGTAGATTCGACATTTGGCATGTCCAACCAGTGCTGAACAACAATTATCAAATGTTGAACTCTACAGGCAAAACAGTAGAATACAAATGAAAGGAAAACATAATCAAACTATACAGTGCTCTGGTCAGACCACACCTTAAGTACTGTGCCCATTTCTGGTCAACAAGACACAAGGGGGTCATTCAAGTATCGGAGGCAGTGCATAGAAGAACCACAAGGATGATCACCAGTCTTGGAGGTTTCATTTACAAGGAAAGACAGGAGAAACCTGGGTTCATCAGCCTTAAAATGAGGTGCCTGAGATACAATTGTACAGAGGCATACAAGATTGTAAACAGACTGGAAATGTAAATCCAGAAAATGACTCTACATTAAGTTGTGAGAGGAGGATAAGGGGTCACAGGTTTAAATTAATAAAAGGCACATTTAGGAATGATATCAGGAAATAATTCTCCTCACAAAGAGTGCTAAACACATGAAATGGATTCCCAGATAGAGTAGTGAAGGCAGAAACCCTGGAATCATTTAAGAACCAATTGGACACTGCAGTGGGGTTTGGGGGGGGGGTCTATAGACTCATTCTATAGGATGGGCCAAATGGACTTCCTCATCGATAATTTTCCTGTGATCTTGTGAAAGTGGGGACATCACTTCTTTTATAACTTTAAAATGAGTCATAGGAAAATTGCCTGGGCATGTTTAAAATGTGGCTTGCACCCGGAGTTTAATATGGGGTTTAATATGGGGTTTAATATGGGGTTTAATATGGGGTTTAATATGGGGTTTAATATGGGGTTTAATATGGGGTTTAATATGCTCTGTGCGTTAGAGCTAGGGCGTGCATTTATTGTGTATTGGGCATGGTATATCTGTGATTGGTGGGTGTCTCTTGACCATGTTCTTTGTATAATCGATGTTCATAGAATCATACAGCACAGAAGGAAGCCATTCGGCCCATCATTGCCTGTGCCGGCTCTTTGAAAGAGCTATCCAATTAATCCTACTCCCCTGCTCTTTTCCCTCAGCCCTGCATATTTTTTCTTCTCAAGTATTCATCCAAATTCCTTTTGAAAGTTACTATTGAATCTGCTTCCACCACCCTTTCAGGCAGCGTATTCCAGATCATAACAACTCACTGCATAAAAAAAAAATTCTCCTCATCTCCCACCTGGTTCTTTTGCCAATTATCTTAAATCGGTGTCCTCTGGTTACAGACCCTCCTACCAGTGGAAACAGTTTCTCCTTATTTACTCGATCAAAATCCGTATCATTTTGAAAACCTCTATTAAATCTCTCCTTAAATGTCACTGCTCTAAGGAGAACAGTCCCAACTTCTCCAGTCTCTTCACATAACTGAAGTCCCTCATCTCTGGTACCATTCTCGTAAATCTCCTCTGCACCATCTCCAAGGTCGATTGATACTTAACAAACTAACTCAGGATTTAATTCAACCCCAGGTCGTGTTAACTTCTCCCGTTCATTGCTGGCACAGCAAATACAGTGTGGGTTGCTCTCTACTGCCTCAACAATATGCCTTGACCCCTAAGTCAGAGGAGCACTTCCTCTACTGTAGTAATGTAATATTTCCATTTGGAACACCTACTAACCTCATAAGAGGAGTGATTATATAATCTAGGCTTGTATTCCCTGGAATGTAAAAGGTTAAGGGATGATTTGATTGAGGTTTTTAGAATTTTGAAAGGACTTGATCGGGTCGATAGAGAGAAACTTTTTCCGCTGGTGGGGGAGTCTAGGACAAGGGAACATAACCTTAAAATCAGAGCCAGGCCATTCAGGAGAGAAGTTAGGAAAGACCTCTTCATGCAAAGGGTGGTAGAAGTGTGGAATTCTCTCACAAAAAGCAGTAGATGCTCAATTAATAATTTTAGATCTGAGGTCGATAGATTTTTGCTAGCCAAGGGTATTAAGGGTTATGGAGCCAAGGCGGGTCAATGGAGTTAGGATACAGATCAGCCATGATCTCATTGAATGGAACAGGCGGAACAGGCTTGAGGAGCTGAATGGCCTACTCCTGTTCCTATGTAGTCTCTGAGAGTGACTGCCATTGCTATTAAGCTACGAACAACTTTTGTGCGGCAAATATATTCACTAAGAATTAGCTTTAGACAGCCCAAACTCACTTGGCATAAAAACACCAGGGAGAGAGGAAACTTCTATTCCATCAGACTGGGCCGGATTTAAACGTAAGTCAAAGTGATGAATGAACTAGGTCACCCAGTTGCCTGGTTACATTCTCCTGAGTGGGTAGACACAAATTTATCTTTCAGGGACTTTGACTGTGAGGTAAATAATTGTCTTTTCTTTCATTGCCTTAATAAAAAAAAGGACACCCAGAATTATAAAATGTTTCGAGTTTCACTTAAACACTCTCAAATCTACAGATTTTGACACTGTCTTGGGAGTGAGGTAGGCAGTCTGTTACAGTCTTTTCCTGTGTCCTCTTTACCCCTGTTATATAAGAACCTAAGACATGCTTAAAGCTGCTCCTGGGAGGAACCAACATCAGGCTATTCCGTAATTTATTTCCCTTCTGCTGTTATTTTAATTAAAACTAATTGCTGCTTCCATTATCCTTTTTATGAGACTAAGCCCAACTTCAAAGGAAAAAGACATTACCTCTCGAGAACTTGTTAAGCTACAAGCTCAAATGGGGTTCTTGAGTCATTTTGGTGCTGCGATTTTGTCAAGTGTGGTCAGGTCCCTCACTGTATCCCCCACTTCTCCAGGGAAACGGGATGAAAATGAGAAGCTGAAGCATTAAAATCGTTCTGCTGTTTTAAGTAGATAGCAGGAGTGGATCTCCTGAGAATTGTATTGCCAAATGGAAGATAGACTAAGGTCCTAAGTTTGTTCCCTGGCGTGTGCTGAGTCTCATGCACAGAAGGTGGACATGGTCCTTAAACATCTAGCCTACCTTTGCTTTGCTGAGGCAGTGCACGTCATATGGATTATTCCTTGAGTAATTTCAGTCCCATGTTAACTTTTTTTATAAAGAAGTTTTGCAAATCTTCTGTCTGTGGCTTTACAATGAACTTCACTTCAGTGGATACTTAGTAAATAATGGAGCGGAGTTTCCTCTTTGTGACTCCTAGGAAATGTTCAGTCCTCCAGTTCATTGAGGAGGAATTGGGGACATGAAGCTGTTGCACCGAATCACCACCCCCACAAAGCTATCCCAGGGCTCCCACAAAACATCGTAACTGTGCCTGCACCCACAATAGACACAGGCCCAGAGAAGGCACCATAATGAGGTGGGAGGGCGCTCACTTTCCTCCTCCTGCACCCCTGGGGAACCCAAACAAAGGCCAAAGGAACCTGGTGGGGGAGCTCGTGCATGGACCCTTGCATTTTCATCCCGTTCCCCTGGAGAAGTGGGGGATACAGTGAAGGACCTGCTTGCACTTGACAAAAACACAGCACCAAAATAACTCAAGAATGCCACTTTCGACAGTATTGCTTCTTGGACCAGAGAGTCTGGGAGCACCATAACGAAAGAAGATAGCATGCAGGTATTTTTGCTTTCCCCAGTCCCCCCTTGCCCCCACCCCACCCCTGAACGATCATTGGGCCTCAAAGCCTTCTGGCCTCTGCTTTCCCGAGGCCCCAATATCCTTTCCTTTCCCCTCCACCTCCACAAATTTTCTCCCCTCCACTGAAGATGGTGACTCATGTCAGTGTACAGGTCCCCCGATACCTCACTCAAGTGACTGTTCTTCACATGTCTGCCTGTCCTCACCTCCCAACAAGGGTCATTGCCCAAGTCAATTCTTTCTGAAGCAAGGAGATGAAAAACAGTAAAATAATAAAACCAAGGTGGAAGAAGTTTGCAGCACAATTACAGGGTGGTGTTTAATAGTGGAGCACTTAGAAAGTTGTTGCACTGAGTGGCTAAGGTGCACCATTCAAATGACAATATGACCATTCGATTTGACAGACATCAGAGAATGTTGCATATTCAGGACTGAATTTGTCGTGTGTTGATATTACATAAATAAAATTACAAAAATTCTGAGAATGAAGGAATGCGTGTAGTTGTAGATAGAAAGGGATGATTGCTATTGATTCTGGGCCTGCCCTATCTGTATTTTTAATTTCCGTCCCAGCCGATGGCTTCCTGAGGTTTTTTGAGGATTAAAACAATGTAGAAATTACAGTTTACATGCAGGTTAAATGAAGCACTGTATCCAACTGTGCGCTGTGTGACAGTCCTGCAGGGAACATCTAATATTGTTAATCTACTTTCGACAGCAAGGCTTTTGCTATTGCAAAGAAAACAAGTCAAGTATAAAGAATGTTTCCTCCTAATGTCAGCAGAGGAAATGAGGCATTCCAGTTGCATCTTTGAAAAGAAAATTAACATTTAACTTAAGACTTTTTTTTCCTTCTTAAACATATGAAGTAAACATATGTCCGCACTCAATCTGGAAGTCAGAACAGGCCCTTTGTTGCCTGTAGTAATGACCTTACTATCCTAGACGCAATAAAATCCCTGGAGAGAATTATTGCTCAGCCATCTTCCCTCATGAGTGTAGCTCTCTGCAATCTGCTTCATCTGCTGAGAGCATTCTTAAAGGGACCTGCTCCACTAAACAAGCAATTAGGATTTTCACTCTTTGCCATAACTGTGCGCGGGCACAATTGGGTAGCTCGCTACGGTAAAGCAATAATCACTTTGTGCACTCCGTGTCGCCTTTACGCTGCTTTGAAGCTGGAAGCTATACAGTCACAATTTTAAAAATATGTTCACCTTAGAGATGTGGCATTCAGCCCATTTTGAAAGGTGTAGATCAGGTACAAGAAGAAGCTCATCATCTGATAGCTGATCTTGATCTCTCTCTTGCCTTTCTTCTCCAACCTCTCTGTCCCCTCAAGACAATTTTTTAAAAATTTATTGATCTCACAATGGTCATTGCTTTTTTGAATTTTCATCTCTCGTTCCTCCTAATTTCCAGATATACCATGCAAGATGCTGTTGTGGAAATCATGCTTATTCCACATTTCTTCCTCTTCACTCATTCTTTCTCAGGACCTCAAAACTGTGGCATTCCTTACATCTTTTGGTTTTCCCTTCATCCTACAATCTTCCTTGACTAAGCACACACTCTGCTTCTGGCGTGCTGTCAGTGTCCCCCGTAAGGTTGACTACAGGAGGTGTTGTCAGGGGTGACTCTCCTAATTTCTCCTCTTCCCACAGTGAGATGCTACAGTCTTCACTCAGCGTGTCTCGGATCAGGAACTGTGCAGGCAAATGGCTTTCTGATGCGAATGTAAAAAAGGCCTATCATGCAGACTCCAGTACAGTCTACCCTATCATGGACTCTACTTCACCTATTTATTTTCCCGATTGAAAGTTACGTACAAATACTCCCTGACCCCCAAATATAAGGAAGCAAAATGCCAAAATATTCATCCCTCCTCACAACAACATTATTCATCACTGGATAGACTGCCTCTCCTCATTAACACAGGAACCAGTTTGTCCAGTGGAGTATTTGATTGTCTCATTCTGTACCTACTCCTATAATCACCATACGTGCTCCCAACGAGATATTTGCCAGCTCCTTTTTGACAGATTGAATTGAATGAGCCTCAACTCATTTTGCTGGGAATCTGTTCCATCTATTCACTATTATAAGGGGAGGGGGAATTTCTTTCAGCCTCTAGCGAGAGGAAATGCCTGCAATGCGGCGAAGGGCTATGGGGAAAAGCCAAACACCAGTATTTCTATTGTGATCCAGCTTAAAGCAGCTGGCTGTTCGATAGATTTGAAAGTGCTTGTTTCTATCTAACAGCAATAACTTCGTACATTTCCACAGAACTCTCACGTTGCATCTCTGACCAAATGGTGGACACCAAACAAAGGGATTAAAGTAAGAGACTAGGAAGTGGGTATGCAAGCACAGTCAAAGATTGGTTTTACAGAAGCTTTTGAAAGTAGTTTGTGTGGAGGGACTTTGGAAGGGACTTCCAGAGGACAAGGGCAAAATGACTAAAGAAATAGTCCTCTATTGAGCAGAGAGAGTGTGAAATGAGGTGTAATCCTGTGGCTCAGTTGGTAGCACTCTTGCTTCTGAGTCAGAAGGTTGTGGGCTCAAGTCCCACTCAAGAGACTTGAGCATAAAATACAGGCTGATACTCCAATGCAGTACTGAGGGAGTTGAACCGAGGCCCCATCTGCCCTCTCAGGTGGACGTAAAAGATCCCATGGCACCATTTTGAAGAAGAGCAGGAGAGTTCTCCCCAGTGTCCTGACCAACATTTATCCCTCAACCAATACCACTAAAACGGATTATCTGGTCATTATCACATTGCTGAGTGAGCGCTTGCTGTGTGCAAATTAGCTGCCGCGTTTCCTACATTACAACAGTGATTACACTTCAAAAGTACTCCATTCATTGTAAAGTGCTTTAGGTTGTGAAAGGTGCTATATAAATGCTAGTCTTTATTTCTTTAGTGTTGGATGAGCAAAGAGTGCATAATGGGATTTATAATATGGATTGGGACCTCAACAGCAGTTGGGATGGAGACAGACAGTGTTCTGGATGGAAAAGATCACATGTCATGTCAGAAGCTCATGCAACACTTGCCAGCAATGTCACAACTCGTGTGCACTACACAAGTATATTATGCATTCACACCATTGGACTGAGAGGATACACTTATCAGGAAAGGCTGAACAGGGAGGGGCTCTTTTCTCTAAAAAAGAGAAGGCTGAGGGGTGACCGGATTGATAATGAAAGGGTTTGATAGGGCAAACGTAGCAAAAATGTTTCCACTTGTGGGGGAGTCCAGAACTAGAGGTCATAAATATAAGATAGTATTTAATAAATCCAATGGGTAAGAATGTGGAATTTGCTCCCATAAGGAGTAGTTGAGGCAAATAGCATAGATGCATTTAAGGGGAAGCTAGATAAGCACATGAGGGAGAAAGGAATAGAAGGAAATGCTGATAGGGTGAGATGAAATACGCAGGGAGGAGGTTCGTTTGGAGCATAAACGTCGGCATAGACCAGTCGGGCTGTTTCTGTGCTGTAGATTCGATGTAACTCGATACACTGCTTACACTAACAATTTGTCTACGTGGGCAGCCATTATATCTATTCCTATTCAATAGAATATCTTAAATGCTCATGAACCAGAATTCTGAGTAGTGCAGATCATTGCCAGAAATCTCTGTCCGGTATCTCTCCTACGTAGGGTTGTTGAAGAATTAATCCAACGAGGAGATTATAGTTATGTCTCCATCCACTTAAAATATTCCATCATGTCCAGGGAAGTAATGGAGTAACATTTATTACTTATTATTTTTCAAAAAAAACTGTAAACATATATAATTTAGCCTGTACATAGTTAAATATTAATACTTCTAAACTAAAACCGAACTAAAGGGCTAGGATGAACATGTCAGCATCTACAGTGAACAACATGAACTGTGATATGGGTGTGCATAGATTTCACATCTACAGAGGCAGAGGCAGGGTTCAGGAAACTTGAATCATGGCTTGCTGTAAGATCATCCAATTGTAACATGTAGGGGGATATTTGTGTCCCAGTTTCTGAGATAAAACATAACCTTTATTTTGGGAAACTGGCCCAAATTTCTCAAAAGTCTTTTTGTGGTATTGCACTAATTACGGCCATTTTGGATGCCGTTCATAGCATCTTGCCAGAAAGTGATCTCATGGGATAGAAAACAGTTTTTTTTAACTCTCGATGATGGGAGAACAGAGAATGTTATCTTTCTGCTGTCAGAATCAGAGAGGATCCTTTAACTGTGATTCTTTCTGGAAATTACATGGAAAACCTTTAGGTGGAATGGTAAGTGCTTAAGGTATGTTCCATATTTTCTTTTTAAATCTGAAACTCAGCCTTAAAATGTCAGAATTCAAGGGCTCCTCCATCAATCCTCCTAACAAAAAGTCAGCAGCAACTGGAGAAACAAAAATACATATTGGAGATTTCCTGAACACAAATGAAACCCACCAATGCCAGTGATAGGACCAGGAAATCGTCCCACAGTGTCATCTTAGCTAATTTTATTGGAGTATATCTGTCCCCACACTAAGTCACGGTTGATAATGGTAAGTACACAATATTCACAGAGAGTACCCCTAGAATCACTTTTCAACCTTCTGGACTCAACACTGATTTCAATAACTTCAGATCATAACCACAGCTCCCACTTTTTTTGGGCAGCAGGTGTTGGTAATGGTTCTGCTGTTGCCATTTACAGCTCCTCTAGACCCATTTTGCTTCTTTACTTGTCCCATTACCACCCTCCTTGCCTTGCACCATCATCCCTTTTGTTATTTAATCACTCCTGCCGTCCCACCCTTTCACATACCTTCCCTTTTGTTCCTTCCTCCCCTCTCCTTCCATCCCCCCAACTGTACTTGCTTAAAAACTGTTCAATCTTCAACTTTTTCCAGTTCTGACGAAAGGTCATCGACCTGAAACGTTAACTCTTTTTCTTTCTCCACAGATGCGGCCTGACTTGCTGAGTATTTCCAGCATTTTCTGTTTTCTGTTTTTATTACCCCAGAATTACTTTCTTCATTTAAAAAAAAAATCTCATTTCCCGCCATTTTGTTCCTATAACAGCCTTTTTTTTGCAGCTACATTGATTTGTTGATTTTGAGATACTGGATATGTCTGCTGGTGAACTAGAACAGGTCTCTTTAGATTTTCAAGGAATATAAATAATTGATTTTGGTTTTTTTTCAATGCCTTCCCCTGGCTCTTGGATTGACATCTAAAATTTTGGCAGTGAAAAGATGTCTTCTGTGACCTCAAATTCAATACCTCAGGAAGATAGAATCATAGAATGGTTACAGCACAGAAGGAAGCCATTAGGTCCATTTTGTGTCCTCTGGTTCTCAAACCTTCCGCCAATGAGAATAGCTTCTCTATATTTACTTTATCTAAACCCTTCATGACTTTGAACACTTCTATCAAATCTCCTCTCAACATTTTCTGCTCTAAGGAGAACAGCCTCAGCTTCTCCAGACTATCTACGTAACCGAAGTCCCTCTTCCCTGGAACCATTCTAGTAAATCTTTTCTGTACCTGCTCTAAGGCCTTCACATCCTTCCAAGGTACGGTGCCCAGAATTGGAGACAATACTCCAGTTGTGGCCAAACCAGTGTTTTATAAAGTTTCAACATAACTTCCTTGCTTTTGTACTCTACGTCTCTATCTATAAAGCCCAGGATCCCATGTGCATTTTTAACTGCTTACTCAACCTGTCCTGCCACCTTCAAAGATTTGTGCACATATACCCCCAGGTCTCTCTGTTCCTGCACCCCCTTTAGAATTGTACCATTTAGTTTATATTGCTTCTCCTCGTTCTTCCTGCCAAAATGTATCACTTCGCACTTCTCTGCGTTAAATTTCATCTGCCATGTGTCCGCCCATTCCACCAGCCTGTCTCTATCCTCTTGAAGTCTATCACTATCCTCCTCACTGCTTACTACACTTCCATGTTTTGTATCATCTGGAAATTTTGAAACTGTGCCCTGTACACCCAAGTCCAAGACCCCTGGGGAACACCACTGTACACCTCCCTCCAGTCCAAAAAACAACCGTTCACCACTACTCTCTGTTTCCTGTCACTTAGCCAATTCTGTATCCATGCTGTCACTGCCGCTTTTATTCCATGGGCTTCAATTTTGCTGACAAGCCTATTATGTGGTACTTTATCAAACACCTTTTGAAAGTCCATATACACAACATCAACCTCATTGCCTCATCAACCCTCTCTGTTACCTCATCAAAAAACTCAATCAAGTTAGTTAAACACAATTTGCCTTTAACAAATCCGTGCTGGCTTTCTTTTATTAATCCGCACTTGTCCACGTGACCCGGATTATCGTTTCTGAAAGCTTCCCCACCACTGAGGTTAAACGGATGTCCTGGAAGATCCCATAAAATAAGAGCATAAGTATTGTTACAAACCAGGAATCAGCATTAGCCTGTTACTTTTTGACAGAGCTCAGTCCCAGCTATCTGCCTTCTTACAGTATCATCAATCTTTTAACTAGATCTGCACCAAACTGCTTCTTGAACTCCTTCGTACTGTCTGCTTTAATGGTATTCCATTATTTCACAAGTCACTTTGCATAAAAAAAGGTCTTCTTGACTTCTTTAAGATAAGGTCGTGCAAACCTAGCTGATTTCTTTGTCGGGAGCAGGAGGAGGGAGACTCCTTAAGCTTATTTTACTAAGGATGACAGCAGCTAAGATTCAGAAACAGATAGAAATATTGGCCCAATTTTTCATGCAAGAAAAGTGCTCGACATTTTCGGATTGAAAGTAGCATGCTTTGACTTGTCGAGTGCAGGGAACGAGAACTGTGATGTGTTACACTGAGGACAGAGAGGGAAGCAGAATCTTCCCGAAAAGCTTTTATATCGATTTCAGCTTGTCTTTGATGCTTTTAGGAAAATGCATGAGGCAGTGTTGATGTAAGATTAATACAATCCTCCCACAGGAGATCACAGCAATACAGTTCAACTATTTCCAAGAAACATAAATCCATTTTGTCGACTCCCACAGGCTGTTTATAACCTTGACGTTTAGTGTTACGCATTTATCCAGATGTACTTTTTTGTAAAAATCAGAATCATACAGTGCAGAAGAAGGCCATTCAACCCATCTTGCTGACTAGTTAGTCCCACTCTCCTGCTCTTTCTCCATCGCCCTGCAATTTTTTTTCTTTTCAAAATATATCCGCTTCTGTCAATTTTTATTTATACTAAAAGTAATTTTTCTCAGTTGCCAAATAAAGGTTTCAGCAACCATCACAATTCCATTGTGATAATTGTTCCCACAAATGACTAGAATCTGTTTGAACCCTTGAGAAACCTCAGAATGTTAAAAGTATATTTTGAGTTCACATATGAATAGTTAAGAAATGCAAACTATTTAAATTACTCCAGGGATATTACACCACAATTTTTAAGTTTTTTGTCACTTAATCTAATTTTAAATGCTTTTCATTTAATTGTGACTCTTCATAAAATATGTGTGATGTACAAAAACATTGGCCCAGATTTTGCTGTAGCAGGGCATCTAACGGCATCTGCCATTAGTTAGACTTGCCCTTGCACGTTTAGGTTTTTAAATTTTTTGCGTGGCAAGTTGCTGAAAGTGCGAGCTGATAATGGCACAGCGAGGGTAACAGGGCATCTGGGACGTGAGCGAACAGGGCAAGCAACTGTGCATCTCCTTAATCGATCACATTGCAGGACTGTGAAATAAACAGCGCAAGGACTGAGAAGGAAGTGTAAATTAGAGTGGGTGAATTCAATGTCAAATCAGGTACAGAAAGAGAAATAAAGAGAGAGAAAGATAGATTGGATTAAGAGAGAGAAACAAGAGACAGGAAGGAAAAATAAAAAAAATATTAAATTTTAAATTTTACATTTTTAAAATCTCCGACAACAATCAAAACCTGAAGGAATGAGACTTGTACCAGTTAATTTTCAGTGCCAGAGAGGTTGATTGGCAGTAATTAACACTTACCACGTCGTTAAAAGACTTGAAATGACAAGACTTAACTTTCTGTGGTGAGTTCAGTTCGTATCTACCTCGCAAAGACAGCAACTTCTCGCCATTCAATGCATTTCAATGTTGAATGTAAGGAATCTTACAACACCAGGTTATAGTCCAACAGTTTTATTTGAAAATCACAAGCTTTCGGAGCTTACCTCCTTCGTCACGAGCGCCATTAGTCTCACCGTTATTTTAACAGCAAGTTCTGGGCCATTAAATTCTTAGTTTTAAACTCGTTTGGTCCTGATTGTGCTGTTAAGGTGGAAGTGGTCTTATGGGGAATGATTTTAGCCCGAGGGCGGGAAGGGGGTGGAATTCCTGATGGGAAACCCGGAATTACGGGTTTCTCGAACGCCCTTAAGATTTTGACGTAAGGAGGTCGTTTTTCTCCTTTTTGCCAGTTACCTGCTCGACAGGCCAGCCTGATTGACAGGCTGGTCTCAGTCAGACGGGAGAAGAGCCAGGAAGAGGATGCGATCAGGCAAATGTTAGATTGCGGGGGGGGTCATCGGGGGAGGTCAGTCATCAGGGGGGTTGGGGGCCATCGGCTGGGGGTCAGTCGTCGGGTTGGAATTGGGGATCATCGCAGGGTCAGAGATCGCGGGGGAGGATCAGAGATTGTGGGGGGGCGGTGGGAGATCACTGGGGTGGGGGGGTTGGAGATCGTCGGGGGGTCACTGAAGGTAGGCTTTTTGGGCCTGAGGGAAGCACTCCTGCTCCTTCAGGCCCACAAGCAGAGCTATAAAGGCACCTACCTGCAGTTACGGGCCTTCTCGCCTCCTCTCACGTGGTGTGAAGCAGAAGGCCCGGGAATTCCAGCCCCCAGGGAGTAAAATCAAAAAAGCTTTGAAGATGGAGGCCCGCAGCCTTCTTAAAAGCTCTTAATTTCCGACCTGCCTCTGAGAGCGGGTTGGTCGCCTGCCCCTCGTCCCACCCCAGTGAAAACCGGAAATGGGCGGGTAGGGGGCGGGTTTTCGATTGTTGCAATTGTTACTGCCCCCCCCTGCCCCCAACCCACCCATTTTTCCAGGCTAAAATCATGCCCATGGTTATTATCTGTGAGGGACCATCCTGTTCCCAAATAGTGGGTTGAGCACCTGAATGGATTCTTGTACAAGACTTGCTGAATGTCGCAATCAAATCGTGTGCAAGAACCACAAGAAACGACAGCAGCTGTATTTCCTGAAATGAATAGCATACAGGCGAGATAATTGCGTGCATGGATTGAGCAAACTGCAGCTGAATGTTTGCACAGATTGCTTCTTTGTTTTGGTTCTGTTTGAGCTTGTATTTATACATTGATTCATTTTGCTACATCAGGAAAAACAGCAATCGTCCTGTGGCAAAACCCCACCGTCATTCGATGAATCACCAATTCATCGGGTTTTTTTGGAAATGTTTGAAAGAGGAATGTTGGCCAAGGCACAGGGAGAACTTCCTGCTCCTCTTCATCTAGTGCCATGGGATCGCTGACGTCCATCCCAAAACACTAAAATGGGAGACTTTAACACCTTATCTAACTGGAGGTATATCTGTTTCATTAGTATTAACGATATGTCCTCAGACGAGCACAGTGAATTATTTTGTGCAAACTTCCAAAAACTGCTATGGTAATTAAATACTAACCGTTTCTGGAGGTACTGGTGGTCTATAGATACTCTCTCAGGCGATTGGCAGGAGTACTTGGCACAGATGCATAATGTTGTCCAATGATAATACTCTATGCATTTATTAAAAACCATGTGTAATCTTCTGAATCGTTATAAAATGAGATATCAATGTCGTTCATGTATTTACTCATCAGTTGCGAGTTTCTGTCATCATATCAGCATACCAGCACTTTTGTGGGTGGATCTGGGATTGGAACCCTCTTCTGCTGGGTTTGGGCTGTAGTACCTGACTTGATGTGAAGCCTTCCATGTGTGTGCTGCTGGGAGCTCGTTGCCATACGTTAAAATGAGCAGCAATGGGGTTGGAGTCCTCAAATCCTGTGAATTGCACCCAGGGTAACTGAGAACACAGTATAAGAGGCACACCTATTGCCAGTCTCTGCTGACACTGACGGAAGTGCTAGACTTTGGAACCTGCAGAAACTTTCACGTGAGATTGCTGGAGTTACACTAGAGCCTTCAAAGCACTTTCTTGCCTTGCATCTGGATTGAACTGGACTTACATCAGACAGCCTGAGGGCCTCTGAGGCCACCAGGAAATTTTTTCCCCCATCCACGCCAAGAGGTTCTGAGGACCAAGTGTGGGATTCTCAATAAGCATTCCCTTGTATGCAATTTTAATGGAGGAGCAGTGGAGAATGGAGTAACAGAGAGTGAGCCAGCAGTTGAGGAGACGTTGCCTTTCATGATATTGCCCTCCCTCAAAGAATTTACAGGCCATGCAAATCCTATGAAGACCTTTATGAGGAGCTATTTGTTAGATGCATGTGCTTCATCAAAGAGGGAACATGGGAGCTACGCCAGCTACTACACGAAGACCTGCAGCCAAGATCATCTGCCTGGGCACCAATGCCTGTGGCTGTAAAGGTGACGACCGCACTCAACCTTTATGCCTCATGCTCACTTCGAGCAGCCAAGAGGGATCTGCGCAGTATCACATTCAGTGAGTGTTAGTTGAGGAGCTGATTGGTAGGAGCTTGCACAGTATCACTTAGAGTGCTGTCTGGGCATGCAGTCGCCAGGTAACAATTACACTTTATAGGAGAGCTTGGAATTCATCCAGTTTGATGCCAGGCAGCGGAGTGATGGGCCCATCCAGTTTGATTGGGTCGTTGGGTTTCCTAAAGTGAAGGGTGCGTTGGATGGCATTCCCATACCGTTGCAATCTCCTGCCAATCAGCCCCTCAACTAACACTCACTGAATGTCCACATTGTGATCAGATCCAAAGCATCCTTCACATGAATAACAGATTTTCTGGAAGTTGGCATGATGCATTCATCCTCAGGCATTCTGCCCTCCCTGAATTCGTCAAGGAAGACAGTCAAGCGAACTATTGGCTTTGGGGTGACAAATGTACCCCTTTCTAACATATATGATGACCTCTCTCAGAATTTCAAGAACAGCAGCAGAGGAGCACTGTAACAAGGTACATACATGTCTCTACCTGAGTGGTTATTGAGAGGACCATTGGATAGATCAGAGGGGCTTTGCAATATTCTTCAAATCAAGTGTCCTACATTGTTTGAGCTTCTTATGACCAACATTTCCATCCAAAAAAAGTCTAGACATGGAGATTCTTGGCGAGGTGGCCCTACCTGCTTTGGAGACAGAACAAACAGAGTAGAACAACAGGAGGAACATAACTCAGAGAACTCCTCAGTGCAAGGGACATCAAAATTCAAGTTATCATCTGTTTATGTTTTCATCTGTTTAACACAGTCTATCATTGTCACCACTATCAGAACTCTTCCCCCACCCTCATATAAACGACCAATCCTTCAATCCAATACCCATTCTACAATAATACATCACATTGGACGTCTCTGGACCTACATGGCCAAATCAGTTACAATCATCTGATTCAATAAGTCGGTACTAAATAAGTGTACTATTTCCTGTGGGACTGTAATCTCCAGGAATAACAGAGCTTGGCATAAGAGCGCATTCTCCTCAACTCAACGGTGTCTTGCTTCAGGAGGACCAGGTGGACTGCCTTTAGTCCGGCTCCTACCTTTCGACCTGTCTGGTTTGGGTGGCTCTACTAAGAGTTGTACACCCGCCATGTTAGCTCAGGAGGTCATAGGAGCATGGAAGAAATCCCACCACATCAAAGTGTAGCCCCTAGGGAAGGCGGTGAGGTGAGGCCTGCAGTGAGTCTCCAGCTATCATCCTGCTGCCTTTGCTCTGCACATGTTGACAAACTGTTGACTCATTGGCAGTTGACGTTTGTGTCAGCAGCTTCCAGTCACTATCTTAACACCCACAGTCTGATGACTTTATTTAGACCTTCAAAAGGCTGAACTCTGTGGATATAACTAACCTGTCCATAGCTTGAATACTTCAGTAGGATGTAATGCATAAAGGAGTAATTAGAATAAAAAAGATATGGCATGTAGCGATTATTCAGAGTCAAGGGCAAGAAGGAGTCTTGTATGTCCCTACAGGCAGTGTAGCTATTTTAAGTCTTCACGTCATGTACCTATTTCACTATTTGAAACCTGTTGTGCTGTGACTGCATCACTGTTTCTCAAGGAGTAAAAATGAACAGTTATAGCCTTTGTGGTGCTCAAAATAAAACAGCGAGCTCCCACCACCTTAACCCTTTCACTAGCACAAGCCTAGATG
The DNA here is from genome assembly GCF_035084215.1 of Heptranchias perlo. Lineage (NCBI taxonomy): Eukaryota > Metazoa > Chordata > Chondrichthyes > Hexanchiformes > Hexanchidae > Heptranchias > Heptranchias perlo. The sequence continues at coordinate 77,805,964 of NC_090332.1, forward strand.
GTTTGAACCAACTGCCATCCTTACTAATTGTTTTTTGTTTTACACTCTTTGTTTTCTTATGGTTTAAGCAATAGGAATTCACCTGTCTGTCAGATTCTGTGCATAGAATACACGCAAAGCAAATCCAGATCTCACGATGTGTACCCGCATTCATCGGAAGGTTATGTGGTACCAAGTGCTTCTGTGTTGGTCCAACTGGTCAATGAGAGAGTTAATTCCCCAGGGAGCTACCCCCTCAGGTCCCACACAATCGCTACTCACACAATTGGGAGCTGGGCAGAACCTTTGCTTTAATCGAAGCCTTACATCACAGTGACTGAGAAACAATTGTTGCTGCTGAGTTCGAAAACCCCAGTCTGATCTCTGATAGCAACATGTCAAGTTTTTATTGCTCTCATCCATCACATCAAACAGTCACCACTAAAAATGTGATTTGATTTGATTTGAAACAGTATGTTTCAGATGCACTAGCAGTATAGGTAGGTACTTGCCCTATTTATTGAGTTAGGCAGTGGACTGCGGATGTTTCAGTTTTTATTGCCGTGATTTCTTAAAACTATGCTCATGTGGTACCTGTGGGAACGCTCTACTGCTAATAACAGACCTAGTGCTGTCTTTGTGGAGATAATATTGCTTCACGCACATATATCATGTTATATTTCCCTTGTACTGTGTTTGAGCAGCACTGCAAACACGCAGGTACCCGTACTCATTGGCACTCCCAAGTTTTTTGGATGAATCTTGAGTTGTATTGTATGCAGCTCACTCTCACGCACACCCCTCTTCTTCCTGGGCCACGCACACATTCAGTTTGATTACTATCTTGAGTCTACCTGCCTTGATGGGGCTGGCAGGGGGGCAAGGAGGGAGGACAAGGGTTGACTGAGGATCATTCACGTTGTGTCAGCTGCAGATGTTATAGTAGAGCCAATGAACCTTAATGTGCAATCAGACAACTTGCTGTTTATGTTAATTGATCCAATCAGGGGTTTGACGTCATGTTCGTACTTGATTAAAAACTTTGTATGTGAAACAAATTGAAGACACAGAATGAGGAATACTGGGCTACCACTTAGATCGTACGAATAGGCTGATGTGAGAACTGACGAGTGAGAACAGTTGTGAGTGAGTTATGGTTAGGGTTATAAGTGGGATATAAATTGTACCTAACATTCTGTTTGCACCATGTATTACAACAGCAGCAATAACAGCTGGCATTTTTATAGTGCCTTTAACGTAGAAAAACAAAATCCTTTACAGAGTTTAAAATCTAACAAAGACAAATTAGGTCATCGACAAGTCTCCTGCAAAAGGTAAGCGGGGGCCTAATTAACATTCAAAAGTCGCGGCCTGATGACATCATCGGCGGCGCGACTTAAATCTAACAGTGAGTGAGGGGGAGGTTCGCGCGGTGGGATATCCGACAGCCGATCCAAGCCGGGAGGTGCCGACAGGCCAAAGTAAGTGCTGAAGATCTGCTCTTTTGTGAGCCGGGAGGAGCAGGAGTGCTGCCCCCAGGCCTCGCGAGGAATCCTTCGGCCTCCCCCAGCCTGGATCGCGGCCCTGAAGTTCACCCACCCCAGCCCTAATCGCAGCCCCATTGTCCTCTCTCTCCTTTCCCAGTGGCTGATCGCGGCCCAGTTATCCCATCTCCACTCCCTCCTGATCGTGGCCCTGTTGTCCTCTCTCTCTACCCCCCCCCCCCCCAACAATCGTGGCCCTGTTGTCCTCTCTCCCTACCCCCCCCCCAACAATCGTGGCCCTGTTGTCCTCTCTCTCTATCCCCCCGCCCGCAACAATCGTGGCTCTTTTGTCCTCTCTCTCCCGCCCCTCCCGATCGTGGCCCTGTTGCCCTCTCTCTCTCTTTCTCTCCACCCCCCCGCCAATCGCAGCCCCGTTGTCCCCACTCCCTCCCCCTCCCCCCCCCGATCGTGGCCCTCTTGTCCTTTCTTGCCACAACCCCCCCCCCCCCCCCCGTGGCCCTATTGTCCTCTCTCTCGCCCCGCCCCTCTCCCGATCGCGGCCCCGTTGTCATCTCTCTCTCCCCCTCCCCCCCTCCCAATTGCGGCCCTGTGGTCTCCTCTCTCTCTCTCTTCCTCCCCCCCCAACCCATGGCGGCCCAGAGGTTCAATTCTGCACTCACTGCCTGTTTGTTTGCGCTCCCACCCGCCGGCCAGTCTGTCAATCTGGTCGGCTATCGGGCGAGAGTCTGCAGTAGATTATTTAAATGAGGCGGTGCCATTAAGATCGGTAGGGCCTCCACGTGCCCGACTTTGCTGGGTTTTCTCCATGCCAGCACGCTCCCACGCATCCTCTCCACTAATATCGGAGCCTGTGTCAACATTCAAGATTAATTGGATAGGTGGGTGAAGGAAAAGGGGGTAAAGATATATTGGAACAGGATGGGTAAGTGTGCTAAGTACTATTTGCCCGCATGGAGGGTAAACGCCAATGCAGACTGGTTGGGCCAAATGGTCTGTTTCGGTGTTGTAACTTCTATGTATTTCTATGTTCCCTGTTTCATTGTCCCTGGTTTCTCACAAGTAACTACTCCACAGCCAATGTACTAATTCTTTTCAGGTAGATTAAATCCACCCTCAATCTTTTTCCCATGAATGTAAGCAATCTTACAACACCAGGTTATAGTCCTGTTGGACTGTTGGACTATAACCTGGTGTAAGATTGCTTACATTTGTCCACCCCAGTCCATCACCGGCATCTCCACATCATTTTTCCCATGAAGACAGAGTAGGGTGTCTTCATGCAGTGACATTTGTTGCTCTTAAGATAATTTTTAAGGACACATTTACACAGAAAAATGGATAGAATTGTGGAATATAATCTCCAAAACACCAGTAAAACTCCTAGAATTGTATGTAATTAAAATTGGATTTGATTGACTCATTCGCCGTAAACCAGTGGCCCCTAATTACAAATGGATGGAACTGTAGACTGTGATCTCCAGCACGCTGGTAAAGAGCAGGATCCCAGGTTATCAGGACGGAATTTGACTTATTCAGTCACTGTTGACCAGTGGCCTTGGTCAATTCCATTATCTCAAAAGTCCTCAGCAAAACTCGGTCTCTTCTATGAGACCAGCAAAGAGTGATCCCTTTCTGTGGAGGGAATGGGATGCCATCCCCATGCATTCAGTTCATAAGCTGCTGAAGTAAATTGTGCTATCGTTTCAAGCCGTCAGTGTTTCATGAGAAAAGTCGGCCTGTTTCACTGGGGTCAGAGGTTGTCACTATCAACTAATCAGATTATTGCTTGGGGTCGGAGGCTCTGAGAATCAGTCAGATCAGTTGAAGAGCAGGACTGAAGCCTGTTGGAACCATTCGAATTGGTCAGAGGGCACGATTGGAATAAATCAAGCAGACTTTCTTTCCTCTTGTTGTTTGTTGTAAATGACCTTGAGGGTAGAAAATATTGCACAGAATTACATAAAATGTGCAACCCAGAAACAGGCCATTTGGTGGGCATGGGGCACGGGTGGGCACAGGGGTCGCGAATCATGGGGGATGGGACCGGGGGTCAGTCACGGTGGGGGTGGGCGGGATCGGGGGTCATCGCGGGGGTCCGCGATCGTTGAGGGTCGGGGTCGGGGGTCCGCGATCAGTGGTGGGGGGGATCGGTGCAGGTTGGCTTGCTGGGCCTGGGGGAAGCACTCCTGCTTCTCCAGGCCCCATAAGCTGTACCTTTCTGGGCACTTACCTGTTAGTCTCGGGCCCTCTCACCTCCTTTCACGAGACGTAAAACAGAAGGCCCGGGAATCCCGGCCCCCCGGGTTGAAATCGGGAATTAGTTAAAAATGGAGGCCTGAAGCCTCCTTGAAAGGTTTTAAGGCCTGACCCACCTCCTGGGAACGGGTTGGCCGCCCCCTCTTGTCCCGCCCCCGTGAAAAACGAAAATGGGTGGGTTAGGGGCGGGTCTGAAATGGTGGCAATTTTCAATGCCCCCCTGCCCCTAACCCACCCAGTGTTTTTTACTTTTAATATCGAGCCCTACGTGTTTATTTAGTATTTTTTTTTAATTCATGTTCTACACAGGAACATTCTGGAGCATGCCCGGCTGTTGTCTTTATGGGAAGGTTTATTTTCTTCTAGACTGGTTGCAGCCTCCTTTTTCTGGATAAGGAGGGTGTTCCCTGATGTGAACGCATTATTTGGCACCTCTGTCAGTGTACTTACAGAATTATATATTCTATCAAATATTTTGGGGGGGGATATGTCGACTTTATTTTAGTTTGTCAGCTTTTGCTAGTTTTCTAGGTTGGTATGGATGATAAATGGATATTTACAGGGCTTCTCAGCAAACACAGTATTCACAAAAGAATCCAAGATTGGTGAGAAACTCTCTGCCTATAACTGATGTTATTTAGCCTGTAAAGTTACCGTCCCCTTCAGCACTCTATATTGCAGCATGCTCCATATATTCTGTCAAATGTAGGAAACACACTGGACATCCACTTGTATAATGCTATCTTTAGGAGTAATGCATGTAGGTAGCAAGAGGTGTGTTGTAGACTGTCTTAGAATCTCTCTATTTGAGAAGGAATTACAACCTTATCAGTAGTTGTGTTGTATTAATGAGCATTGTAGAAGGGGGGTATTATACAGGAAACCCAAACTATGTTATCCCACTTCATAGTACCCTTACATACAACGTTGACATTTGACTCATTTGCCTTTCAAGTAATGTGTTCTCTCTGCTCTGTCTGCTTACAGGTTGTGCCATTGACTTGGTGGTCGTTGATCAGAGATTCCACTTACTACACTTTATCGGTGATGACCCTCATGTTGGTGAGACTGTTACCTAATTCTAATGCAGAAGCAAACCATCTGTAAAAAGCTGGGAGGGACATCAGGGGCAAGTTCTGGGAGTTGAGGTGGGGGCGGGAGGGGAAGTGGACTATAACCCATATCAAGAAAATAAACAGTGGGCACATGTCTTCCTCATCTTGCCCCCTCCCCAGTGGTTGCACCCATTTTCTAATGGTCAAAAAAAGTTTTACTTGGGGGGGGTTGGGAAAAAACAGAACATTGCAGGCAGGACTCCTTCTCCAGTGATTTGCCTGTCAGAGTTTACAAGAAGACTAATTCAACACAGAAGCGATATTTAATTGACTTTTGTCCACTCGACCATTAGGGGAGGCCTTTTCACCATTGCCTGGACACATGCCAACACCTTTAGCGAAAGCAGACGAAGTAGATCATGCTGCCGAGTCTCCTTGAGCACCACCGTTGTCCTGTGTTTAGGCAACAGGTGGGACAAGCCTTGTCTGACTTACTATGCTGAGACGGAACAGTCCAGTCCAGTCCAGCAATGAAGCCTCCAGATTATGGTGAACCGGAGTGAACAGCCTGCTGTATAACCTGAGCCCATTTACGCCCTTTCTATTCCAAGGATTGGTCTATGACCACGAGGCCTGATCCTTTTAACGGTCAAGGTCAGGTGATGCGTGTGACCTCTGCGATGTAATCAGTCCTGTCAGCTTTCTTCCTCTGCTGGAGTTTATTCATTTTCCAAAGGAATGATCCTCCTTCATATTTTTCTACTTGCTGTAAAGTTCCAATCTCTTTAATGTATCTGCTCTTTGTGCTGAAATAGTGCTGAGTGAGTCTTTGCATAATTTTTCTTTCTTCATTTTTTCCACCTGTGATGTAATGTAAAATTTTGCAAAGTAGACTTAGAAAAGAAACCCCCCAGAAAATTACATTAAATGCCTATTAAATTTGGATGGACAAATTGACAGTGGACTTCATTTTGTCTCTTCACTCTCTTTTGAAATGCCGTTATCATCCATTTCAGGACTTGCTATTGAATTGTGTTACAATAAAGCAATGCTGTTTCCACTTTACAAGATGATTGCTAATACACCTCCATGGCTTGAAGCAGTTCTGTCTGATACACAGTTACTCAGAGGTTATGTTCAGAGCTTTGCCAGTCAATCATACAGCATGTCTCCACACATTTGAAGATCCAAGTAAATTGAATCAGCACTTCTGGCTTTCTTTGAGGAATTGAGACTCCGTTCAATGCTCAAAGCCGTAATCGTGAAAGCTTTCTTTGTGGAACTGCCAGCAGATTGTACCTTGGTCTATTGCAGTTGATCTCTGTGGATTTCAGCTGAGTGCTTCAGAGCTGAAGCGTTTTATCTTCCTTTTAATATGTGATTCTGTACACGTTTGAGTTCTAGTGTACTTGAATTATTCTAGAAGAATTCCACTAATGTTCTTGGGCAAGTGGATGGAGAGAATGGGATGGGGAATTTTACAGGGCCGCCTGGCTAGTGGGGAGGGAGCCTGGTTCAGCCAATTGAAAAATTGGGGCTATTTTCATTAGAATAGAGGAGATTATGGGTTGATCTAATACAGGTCTTTAAAATTATGAAGGGATTGATAGAAACAGACTGTTTTCAGTGATTGAGAGGTCTATGACGGGGGACATAGATATAAGATTAAGTATAAGAGATGTGGGATAGAGTGGGATAAACCTTTTTCCACAGAGGATTGTGAAGCTGTGGAATGCACTACCAGAATTAGTTACTGAAGCAAAGATCATCTCAACGCTTAAGAATAGGTTACATAAGTGGTTGAAAGAAAGGGGGATAAAGGGATATGGGAACATGGCAGGCAAAAGGGATTAGGACTACTGCTTATGTGGAGGAGAAACATGGCAACACGGACTGGTTAGATCAAACGGCCTGTTTCTGCGTGGTAATTTCTATGTAATATGTAATACTTATTTTTTGCTATGTCCTTGATTCAAATATTTCATTACATCCTTTAAGGCGTGATGATTTACCAAGATAAGTCACTGAGGTTGACCCAGCTTTGAGTGAAATTCGTCAATCTAAATATTCCCAGTGTTTAGTTCACTTATGTGAAACTGCATAGAATGACACTAGTGCTAATTTCCAGATTGTGGCCGTTAGAACATTTCAGACGCTTGTACAATAAGGAACTCAGAAGGAATCTGGCAGACTCGAATTTGTAACATGCACATTTAGGTCATGTCTCCAGTGGCTTCCCTCCATTGGGTATCGTTTACCTGAGTTGCCTTGCTCAAAATACCCATTTGATGATCTTCCTTGTGTGAAACCAGCTACCGCTGGACGAGCTACCTCATCTGTAGCATCTACAATCCAATCACATCCAGTTGACTCTTCCATGGTGCTACAAGAGCCATTCTGGGTGAACTGAGAGCTCCTTTATTGCGTTGCTTGTGTTCAGTAGCACAATGCTACATCTGGCAAAATCTGTGCATTTTTAGATTTAATGCACAAATCTAATTGACTCTCTGTGTATATGTGATATAATTGTTAGGGCTGAGTTCTTGTGCAATCTGTGTGAATGATGCAGCCTCCTGAAACACCACTGTACAGGTAGTGCTGCTGGCTCTGGAACAGCAGTCCAAAGTGGAGCTGTCAGGAAGTCTTCAAACTATATTTAACTCAAACTCAATATATTCCGATGGTCTTAACATTTTAATTTAACCTGAGGTCAAAACGACTTTGTTTCTCACTCTGCCAGCTGCGCAACCTAGAAGAACAGCAACTCACATTTATATAGTGCCTCTAACACCCCAAGGTGCTTCACAAATAGACCTAAAAAAAAGGCAGCAAGCTAGGAAGGCATAAATTAGGAGTGGCTGTCAAAAGCTTGGTCAAATCAAAAGAAGGTTTGTACAGGTGGAGAGGTTTGGAAGGGAGTTCCTGAGAGTAGAACTGAGATGTCTGAAGACTCTGCCACCATTGGTGGGGCCAAGGGAATTGGGAGAGGGGGGCTGCGGGAAACACAGAGGTCAGAGTAATGGAGCATTCGGGGGGAATAGAGGGATGGAGGAAATTGCAGAAACAGGGTGGGATTGGAGGCAATGGAGGGATTTATAGACGAGGAAGGGAACTTTAAATTTCATGAGTAATTTGAGATATGAAATATGCTTGGGAGGAAAAAGGTGACTTTGGACCTATGGTTCCCAGAGCTGGGGGTTTCCTCATATCATTTCTGCGCCTGTTGTAAACTAATTGATAGAGACTGATTGCTATGATTGGTCAACAACTCCATTATCATTGTATCATACGAGCATCGGAACGGTAAAAGGCGAACTAGATGGACCTTGGGCTTTTTTCATCTATGTTCTTATGCACTGAGGAATATTGCATAGAATGACCTAGAATTTTACAGCACAGAAACAGGCCACTTGGCCCAACAGGTCTGTGCTGGTGTTTATGCTCCACACGAGCCTCCTCCCACCTTACTTCATCTTACCCTATCAACATATCCTTCTATTCCTTTCTCCCTCATGTACTTATTGAGCTTCCCCTTAAATGCATCTATGCTATTCGCCTCAACTACTCCATGTGGTAGTGAGTTCCACATTCTCACCACTCTCATAAGTAACGACGTTTCACCTGAATTCCTTATTATCATAGAAGTTTACAACATGGAAACAGGCCCTTCGGCCCAACATGTCCATGTCGCCCAGTTTATACCACTAAGCTAGTCCCAGTTGCCTGCACTTGGCCCATATCCCTCTATACCCATCTTACCCATGTAACTGTCCAAATGCTTTTTAAAAGACAAAATTGTACCCGCCTCTACTACTGCCTCTGGCAGCTCGTTCCAGACACTCACCACCCTTTGAGTGAAAAAATTGCCCCTCTGGACCCTTTTGTATCTCTCCCCTCTCACCTTAAATCTATGCCCCCTCGTTATAGACTCCCCTACCTTTGGGAAAAGATTTTGACTATCGACCTTATCTATGCCCCTCATTATTTTATAGACTTCTATAAGATCACCCCGAAACCTCCTACTCTCCAGGGAAAAAAGTCTCAGTCTATCCAACCTCTCCCTATAAGTCAAACCATCAAGTCCCGGTAGCATCCTAGTAAATCTTTTCTGCACTCTTTCTAGTTTAATAATATCCTTTCTATAATAGGGTGACCAGAACTGTACACAATTGGATTTATTTGTGACTTTCTTATATTTATGGCCCCAGTTCACAAGTGGAAACATCTTTTCTACGTCTACCCTGTCAAACCCCTTCATAATTTTAAAGACCTCTATCAGGTCAGCTCTCTGTCTTCTCTTTTCTGGAAAAAAAGAGCCGCAGCCTGTTCAGTGTTTCCTGATAGTTGTACCCTCTCATCCTTGTAAATCTTTTTTGCACTTTCTGCAGTGCTTCTATATGCTTTTTGTAATATGGAGACCAGAACTGAGCACAGTACTCCAAGTAACCAAGGTTCTATACAAGTTTAATATAACTTCTCTAATTTTCAATTCATTTCCTCTAGAAATGAACCCCAGTGCTTGGTATGCACTTTTTTTAGGCTTTATTAACCTGTGTCACTACTTTCAATGATTTGTGAATCTGTACCCCTAGATCCCTTTGCGCCTCTGCTCCATTTAGATTCTTATTTTCCGAGGAGTAGTGGCCTCCTTATTCCTCCTACCAAAATGCGCCAGCTCACACTTACCTATATTGAAATTCATTTGCCATTTATACGTCCATTCTGCAAGTTTGATAATGTCTTGTATTTTGTCGCAGTCTTCCTCAGTATTAACCAGGCCCCCCAATTTGGTGACATTCACAAATTTTGATATTGTACTTCTGATTTCCGAGTCCAAATCATTAATGTAAATGGTGAACAACAGTCGTCCCAGCACCGATCCCTGTGGAACACCACTTCCCACCGTCCGCCAGTCTGAGTAACTACACTTAACCCCTACTCTCCATTTTCTGTTTTGTAGCCAGCTTGCTATCCATTCTGCGACTTGTCCCCTGACTCCACCTGCTCTGACCTTAGTCATGAGTCTACTAGGCGGTACCTTATCGAAGGCCTTTTGAAAGTCCATGTATATTATATCCACTGTATTCCCCTTGTCTTGCATATGGTGTCTTGAATATGGAGCCAGTGTAGGTCAACACACCATAAGGCTTAAGAACCTGAATCGCAAATGGTTACAGAGTATCTCTGTCCAAAGAGCAAGTACATAATTATTTTTTTTAAATGTAATAGAAAATTTAGTTAATCAGATTCTTCCAATCATTAAACACCACTTTATAAGATCAAACGAGTAGTGAGGCTGGTGGGGAGGGAAGGCGAAGCCAGCTTATTGGGAAATAGTATTAAACATTTATAGAGTTACACATGAAGTTGTAGAAAAGATATAATTAGATGAAGTTTTAATTCATTTAGTTACAACTGTAAGATGTCACATAGTTCATTAGTAACTTCAGTCGTCAAATATTAACATTAATATCATCATTAGACTGTTACCCTTTCTATCACAACAATTAAGGGTACTTAAAATTCTATCTGCAGGCATTTTGTTTATTGTATACCTGGATAGAACAGCTGAATATTGAGCTTTCCAACAGTTTCTCTACAGTTTTTAAGTAAATCTCGTAAATCAATTAAATTTTCATCAAGTTACTCAAAAATTAAAATGGAGCTACAGGCATTTGTGCCTTCAGAATATTATAGAGTATTATTAGTCTAAATTATGATCCAATTATATATTTATTGTGCATTAGTACTGTAATTATGATCCTGCTAAGCTGAAAATACTTTATGTGTAGTTGATTAGCGAATATACCAGCCTCCTTGCTCCTCTCCTGCCTGCATCCCCCAAGGCTAATCGTGGCCTTCTATTCTAACTTATTCTTTCTCAGCACCTCAAAACTGTGAACTCCTTACTTACCTTCCTTAGTCTTTTCCCCCCTCTTACAATCTTCAAACTTTTAAAACCCAAGCTTGGTGCCACCTAATTGTTACACTCTGATTTTCCTGATCTTCTCCTCTGGTTTTTTTTCAACCCTGGTGGTTCCCTGCACTGTGGGCCTTTTCACCTTTGACCTTGGCTTGTCAATTTAGATAATGGAAAATGAAGTACCAATGAATGCGTTTAAAAAATCTTACCTTTTTGAATCAATTAAATAATGGTCCTTTAATCAAATTTTTGTTTCATGATATTAGAAGGACTGTGTTTCTGCCTACCTCGTTATAAAAAAATGTTTTTCTTTTCATTTCTTTGCTAAAATCCAAAGGAAATAAAAGAAAATTGCATTTATATAGTGCTTTGAGACATTGAAACATCTGAAAATGCTTCACACCATGAATTACTTTGTTATTATGTAAACAAACTTAGCGTTCATTCTGCACAAGCAAAGTCCCACAGGCAACAGTAAGATGAAATCCCTCCATGGTCTCGCCCCTCCCTATCTCTGTATCCACCCTACAACCCTCCGAGATCTCTGCACTCCTCCAATTCTGGCCTCTTGTGCATCCCCGATTTCCTTCGCCCCACCACTGGCGGCCGTGCCTTGAGCTGCCTAGGCCCTAAGCTCTGGAATTCCCACCCTAAACCTCTCCGCCTCTCTCCTCCCATAAGACGCTCCTTAAAACCTACTTCTTTGACCAAGCTTTTAGTCACTTGTTGTAATGTCTCCTTTGGCTCAGTGCCAGTTTTTGTCTGATTACGCTCCCTCAGCTAGGTAGACAGGCAGAGAGGTTTAGGGAGGGAATTCCAGAGCTTAGAGCCTAGGCAGGTGAAGGCACGGCCGCCAATAGTGGAACGATGAAAATCGGGGATGCAAAAGAGACCAGAGTTGGAGGAGCGCAGAGATCTCGGAGGATTGTAGGGCTGAAGGAGGTTACAGAGATAGGGAGGGGCAAGGCCATGGAGGGATTTGAAAACAAGGATGAGAATTTTAAAATCGAGGCATTGCCGGACAGGAAGCCAATGTAGGTCAGCGAGCACAGGGGTGATGAGTGAACAGGACTTGGTGCGAGTTAGGATACGGGGCAGCAGAGTTTTGGATGAGCTCAAGTTTACGGAGGGTGCAAGGTGGGAGTCCGGCCTGGAATAGTCGAGTCTAGAGATAACAAAGGCATGGATAAGGGTTTCAGCAACAGATGAGCTGAGCCAGGGGCAGAGTAAAAGGAAGCTCGGAGTAAATGGGAGCTTGGAAGCTTTGATCTCTCCTCCATAAAGCACCTACAACACGTAAGATTAGTATTTTCAGTGACCTAACACAGTTACATAGTTCTGCCAACCACATCTGAAGCTGTACATAAACCAGAAGCTGAAAAGTTATGGTGTTGGAGCTTTAACTTTATTAACTGTACCTGATATGTTTGGGGTTTGTCTGCCATCTAGTGGTTACTCCTGATGTCTACACAATTTATCAAGTCAACTGGTTGTTGCTGGAAACTGGAAGTAACTCATTGTGATTGCACTATTGCAAAGCAATCTCAACACATGAATGACTGACAATTACTCTCTGACGTACGTCTATGAACATGCTGCAATTTAATCATGTCTTTGTCATTGAAAAATAGAACCACATTACTAACAGACATTAAACAAAAATTATGAAATGAATGTCTTTCACAATGAAAAAAAGTCCATTTTTTTCTGATGGACACAACGAGAAACAAACTAAATGAGCAGTTAAATTTCTTCAAATGAAAATAAATTGAGGTGCTCGCATAAGTTCATAGGAACAGGAGTAGGCCATTCAGCCCCTCGAGCCTGCTCTGCCATTTAATTAGATCATGGCTGATCTGTACCTCAACTCCATTTACCCGCCTTTGTTCCATATCCCTTGATATCCTTACCTAATAAAACTCTATTGATCTCAGCCTTGAAAGCTCCAATTGTCCCCCAGCATCCACATCCTTTCGGGCCAGAGAATTCTACATTTCTACTATCCTTTGTGTGAAAACGTGCTTTCTGATTTCACTCCTGAATGGCCTAGCTCTAATTTTAACATTGTGTCCCCTTGTTCTTGATTCCCCCACCAGAGCAAATGGTTTATCTAACAAATCCTTTTAACATTTGAAACACCTCGATTACAGCACCCCTCAACCTTCTAAACTCAAGGGATTGCAAGCCATGTCTGTGCAACCTGGCCTCGTAATTTTTAAGCCATCATTCTTCATTTTTTACATTCCACCATGTAGATGCTTCTAAATTCATGAAATTTAGTTCCTCTGCCTGTAGATAGTTGTTCCATTAAAAGTGACCAAGTAACATTAGAGTATTGACCTGTCAGCTCAAGGACCAGAGCTTTAAGAGTGCGAGAGAAACCACAGCGCAAAACTGTCAAACTGTTCATAACTTGGCATTAATTGACACAGAATTGTCAATCTCACTGAGAAGCCAAAATGTGAGAAACAGAAATGCTGGTTGTTTGATGCAGACGCTTGAAGTAAACGATTCCGTTCGCCAGACTTGGCATCATTTTGAGCACAGTAACACCCCTGAATAAATAAATGGCGAGACACCTTGAATAACTTCATACATCTGTCTATAATATATTAAAAATGGAGCATGGTCACAGTACCATGGTATGGCAGTGTGAGGGTCACATTACGCGACAAGTGAGGCTGAACTAACGTCACACAATAGCCCAACTGTACTGAGCTGTCCGCTGTAAGGCAGCTCCACCAAACCATATAACGAAAGGCCTAGTATTCCCAATATGAAGCATAGCGACCCAAATCAAAAATATCTTGATATCAAAAACAAACCTTAAAAATCTTTACTTTGAGCTGGAGCTTGGAGCACCAAAAGCCTATCTTCCCGATCGCTGTGGAGTTGGTACATTTTCTCAAACCCGTGTAAATGTTGCAAACTTGCCAAAAGAGAATCTGCCACTCATTCAAAAGTTAATGAAAAGTATCAACCCTGCAGGGACTGGAGGTACACCAAAGTATCTGAGCGGCTAAAAGTATTCTTCCTCCCCTTCCCCCATCCCACTAAGCTGGAAAACGGGCCCCATTCTCTCAACCCCCCTGACGCGAGCAGGGAAACGGTCCTCTCCACAGAGTATGACGATGCACTTTTACCCTTGCACGCAACTGCCACGGTGGGCAGGATAATGGGTGCCCATACTCACCCCTTCCCCATTGAACATGGAACGGCTGAATACATTTCCTGTCTTCCCTCATTGAGTAGAAAAACACTCCTCCCCTCCCAATGGGCCAATAAACTCTCCCGCTTTCCCCCTCAAACCATAAAGTTGAGCCCCCTGCAGCAGAAAAATGTACTCCTTTCCCCCCCCCCCCAAACAATGAAAATCTGGCCACTATCGCCCCTAATCAAGAAGTAAAATGGACCCTCAGATCAGCCCCCATGTGTGGTAGGGGGTCTCCACCCCATTGGAGGGAAGGGGAGCCCCTCCTCCTTCGCTGAGGTGCTTGGTCAAGGAACAACACCCTTCCCCCCCCAGTCACTGAGGTGATTTCTCAGCCTTTGCTTCCTCCATTCCTATCCCCCTCTTTCATTCTACCTTCCCCTCCACCCTTTCTTCTTTACCCTGTCCCCTTCCTTTCCCTCTCCTTTATTTCCTTTCCCCCTCTCCTCTCCCGTCCCTGATCCCCATCTCTATTCCCACATTCCTCTTCACTCTCTCTCTCTTTGCCCTCACCTCTCTTGCCTTCCTTCCTTTCATCTTTCCTGCACCTCTCCCCTTCTCCTCTCCCTCTCCCTTCGCTCCACCTCTACCTCCTCTCTCTCCTTCTCCTCTTCCTCCACACCCCGCCCACTCCTCCAATCTGCCTTCCACCACCAGAGTGTACCCATCCTCTGACCCTAACCCTGTTTGACCTTGATCTTGACTCCCCGTGTGCAACTCCACAGAAGATTGGCTCGTAATATATTTTTTAAATGGAGCATCTGCATATGTCAAAATGGAGCTACCACACTTTATTACAGATACAAATCAAATTTAAAATGCTCTATGCTTCCAAGCTGAAGCCTGAAACTGAGAAGCCTGTTGCATTTTGTAAAGTTCTCTAACCAAATAACAAGTACACTCTGAATTTCCTGAGGATCTGTTTACTTAACAATTTGAATTTGTGGCCTTAAAGGACACAGATCCACCTTATCAGAGGAATAATGCACTAAGCATCACTTCAGTCCTTATAAGACAGCGTATCTTTCATCTTGCCATTAACGAGGCCATGGGAGATCTGTTATATATTAAAGAATTTGCATATGCTGCACAATTCCTCTTCACAAACCTTACTTCCTGTTGTCACTATTTTTGGTCATACCTTTGGCAACAGTTATAACGTAATGTCAACTTTTGCCTCTGTCACGATGAAGTTGCAGGTTTCCCACTACCGATGGCGCTGTGGCTTCTTTTCCATCTCTCAGCTGCTGCTGTTTCTCCTTTGACTAATGCTTTTTTCCACCTGCTCTCCCATACTCCTGCCCTGCCTTTAAACTTTTTATTCACCTGCAATTGAAAGAACTCTCTTGCTCTGCTATGAGTGCCTCACTCAGTCCATGCTCCCAAAATTGGTATTGCCAGCTCTACCCTCCTGGAACAACACTTCCTAGCGGTTGGCCCTGCCCTCAAGACGATTTGCCCCTTCCGGCCCTGCTCCCGACAGCTTGGTCTTTGGCACTTTGCCTCATTTCACCCAGCTGCCTCCTTTCCCCACTCTCAACAGCATTTTGTGCCTTTTCTTCACCTTCTTTCCTCACCTGCCCAAAGGTGTCAAGTCTCCAGCCTCCCACCAGCCTCTGCTCCCGACTGAAAGCCTCACTCCCAATCGTAGGCTTGCTGGCTCTACCTCATTGCTCTTCTTCCCAGCCGGCCCCATTCCCACCCGACCACCCCCCAAACAAACTCCTGCCTCCAGGCATAGGGAGAGGATAGGGTTGGTGAGATGAGAGGTGGGGGGGGGGGGGGGAAGAGAAATGGGGAAGAGGGGAGGTGGAGGAGAGGGGCAGATTACTGGAGGTGGATGACAGGAGAAAAGGAAGAGAAACTATATCAGCGGGCGGGGGGTCTCCAAGTTCACCTGTGCGTGTGGTGGGCGGAGGGGGGTGGAGATTGGTGGATCGTCCTGCCCTCCCCTTACTCCCAAATTTCTTCTCAGTTCGAGCCCCATGGGGAGAGGTCAAGTAGATATCGCAGGCCTTGGTTTTTCTCTCTGAGGGTGGGGAGATGGTTACGGTGACCCTGCATTTTTTCATTTCCACACCCCGATCTTCTTTTCAGCGGGACGGTCGAAAGCTTCCCTTCCCCCTCCCCCAGACTCTCAGTGGGGTCTTGGGCAACTGCCAGAGCCCAAAAGTCCACACTCAATGACCCTCAAGCAGGCCACATTTCAAAGTCGGGGAATTTGTGGCTGGGACAGAGAATTGCTCTCAGTGTGTGGGGCGAGTTGTTGGGTTCCAGACTTGGCAGATCTTGGCTCAGGCCCCAGGCCTCTGTGGACGAGGGATGGGGGGGGTTTGCAACCAGGGGAAGGCCTCATGTCGCGTCTCATAGACAACTAAATCAATCCTCCCAGTTGTTCAAACCCAAGAATGGAGCGGTTGGCATGCCGATGTTTGCTTGGGATGGTGAGCTTTGTCATGTTTCCAAGCAGGAAAACTTTGTGTTGTAGCAAAACAAATTTTGGGGACTGGCACCCAGGGTTGCTGTGATGGTGGGGTGAGTTTAAAATTTAAAGGGCCGGCT
Source organism: Heptranchias perlo (assembly GCF_035084215.1). NCBI lineage: Eukaryota > Metazoa > Chordata > Chondrichthyes > Hexanchiformes > Hexanchidae > Heptranchias > Heptranchias perlo. The sequence continues at coordinate 77,822,455 of NC_090332.1, forward strand.
TGGCCTGTGCATTCTGGCTCTAAACTATACGGTCTAATACCAATAGTGAACGGAAAGATTATGTTTATTGGCTTTATCTCCTGGCAAAAATTAAATGTATTCCTTCTCTTTAGTTATTCGCTAAATTATATTCATTAATTCTTGCTCATTTTAGTCAAGAATGTTGACTGTTTATTTTGTTACTTTTTAAACAGAAGCAATGCTGTGAAATGACACAAGGCTCAGACTGAATAAATGTTCTTTTTTCTCTCCAGATTATTTATGATGAAAAGGTTTCTTGGTGAGTGCCTTTTATTGAACATGCCAAATAATCTGAGCTGTACTGTTTTAAGCATTAGATATCGGCCTGCTGCCGACTCAAACTAAGAAAAGAGTGCAAAAAACATAGTAAAAAATAAAGAACAAAACTCTACTAATTTTGTAAAGGGTTTTAAATATGTATTTGCTTATATCTGTATTTTTATCTTTCTCCTAAGCACATAATCCAACATTTACTTTTCATACTCCAATCGATGCGATCCACATACTCCGAGAATAGTCATCAAATACAGACAGTTGATGCACACACTCATCAATACCCCATATACACTGACCGTTCATCCACACACTCATCAATACCCCATATACACTGACCGTTCATCCACACACTCATCAATACCCCATATACACTGACCGTTCATCCACACACTCATCAATACCCCATATACACTGACCGTTCATCCACACACTCATCAATACCCCATATACACTGACCGTTCATCCACACACTCATCAATACCCCATATACACTGACCGTTCATCCACACACTCATCAATACCCCATATACACTGACCGTTCATCCACACACTCCATCAATACCCCATATACACTGACCGTTCATCCACACACTCATCAATACCCCATATACACTGACCGTTCATCCACACACTCCATCAATACCCCATATACACTGACCGTTCATCCACACACTCATCAATACCCCATATACACTGACCGTTTATCCACACACTCATCAATACTCCATATACAGTGACCGTTCATCCACACACTCCATCAATACCCCATATACACTGACCGTTCATCCACACACTCATCAATACCCCATATACACTGACCGTTCATCCACACACTCATCAATACCCCATATACACTGACCGTTCATCCACACACTCATCAATACCCCATATACACTGACCGTTCATCCACACACTCATCAATACCCCAAATACACTGACCGTTCATCCACACACTCATCAATACCCCATATACACTGACCGTTCATCCACACACTCATCAATACCCCATATACACTGACCGTTCATCCACACACTCATCAATACCCCATATACACTGACCGTTCATCCACACACTCATCAATACCCCATATACACTGACCGTTCATCCACACACTCATCAATACCCCATATACACTGACCGTTCATCCACACACTCATCAATACCCCATATACACTGACCGTTCATCCACACACTCATCAATATCCCATATACACTGACCGTTCATCCACACACTCATCAATACCCCATATACACTGACCGTTCATCCACACACTCATCAATACCCCATATACACTGACCGTTCATCCACACACTCATCAATACCCCATATACACTGACCGTTCATCCACACACTCCATCAATACCCCATATACACTGACCGTTCATCCACACACTCATCAATACCCCATATACACTGACCGTTCATCCACACACTCATCAATACCCCATATACACTGACCGTTCATCCACACACTCCATCAATACCCCATATACACTGACCGTTCATCCACACACTCATCAATACCCCATATACACTGACCGTTTATCCACACACTCATCAATACTCCATATACACTGACCGTTCATCCACACACTCCATCAATACCCCATATACACTGACCGTTCATCCACACACTCATCAATACCCCATATACACTGACCGTTCATCCACACACTCATCAATACCCCATATACACTGACCGTTCATCCACACACTCATCAATACCCCATATACACTGACCGTTCATCCACACACTCATCAATACCCCATATACACTGACCGTTCATCCACACACTCATCAATACCCCATATACACTGACCGTTCATCCACACACTCATCAATACCCCATATACACTGACCGTTCATCCACACACTCATCAATACCCCATATACACTGACCGTTCATCCACACACTCATCAATACCCCATATACACTGACCGTTCATCCACACACTCATCAATACCCCATATACACTGACCGTTCATCCACACACTCATCAATACCCCATATACACTGACCGTTCATCCACACACTCATCAATACCCCATATACACTGACCGTTCATCCACACACTCATCAATACCCCATATACACTGACCGTTCATCCACACACTCATCAATATCCCATATACACTGACCGTTCATCCACACACTCATCAATACCCCATATACACTGACCGTTCATCCACACACTCATCAATACCCCATATACACTGACCGTTCATCCACACACTCATCAATACCCCATATACACTGACCGTTCATCCACACACTCCATCAATACCCCATATACACTGACCGTTCATCCACACACTCCATCAATACCCCATATACACTGACCGTTCATCCACACACTCATCAATACCCCATATACACTGACCGTTCATCCACACACTCATCAATACCCCATATACACTGACCGTTCATCCACACACTCATCAATACCCCATATACACTGACCGTTCATCCACACACTCATCAATACCCCAAATACACTGACCGTTCATCCACACACTCATCAATACCCCATATACACTGACCGTTCATCCACACACTCATCAATACCCCATATACACTGACCGTTTATCCACATTCTCCATCAATACCCCATATACACTGACCGTTCATCCACACACTCATCAATACCCCATATACACTGACCGTTTATCCACATTCTCCATTAATACTCCATATACACTGACCGTTTATCCACATTCTCCATTAATACTCCATATACACTGACCGTTTATCCACATTCTCCATTAATACTCCATATACACTGACCGTTCATCCACATACTCCATTAATACTCCATATACACTGACCGTTTATCCACATTCTCCATTAATACTCCATATACACTGACCGTTTATCCACATTCTCCATTAATACTCCACATACACTGACCGTTTATCCACATTCTCCATTAATACTCCACATACACTGACCGTTCATCCACATACTCCATCAATACTCCACATACACTGACCGTTCATCCACATTCTCCATAAATACTCCATATACACTGACCGTCCACATACTCCATCAATACTCCACATACACTGACCGTTCATCCACATACTCCATCAATACTCCACATACACTGACCGTTCATCCACATACTCCATCAATACTCCACATACACTGACCGTTCATCCACATTCTCCATAAATACTCCATATACACTGACCGTCCACATACTCCATCAATACTCCACATACACTGACCGTTCATCCACATACTCCATCAATACTCCACATACACTGACCGTTCATCCACATTCTCCATAAATACTCCATATACACTGACCGTCCACATACTCCATCAATACTCCACATACACTGACCGTTCATCCACATTCTCCATAAATACTCCACATACACTGACCGTCCACATACTCCATCAATACTCCACATACACTGACCGTTCATCCACATACTCCATCAATACTCCACATACACTGACCGTTCATCCACATACTCCATCAATACTCCACATACACTGACCGTTCATCCACATTCTCCATAAATACCCCATATACACTGACCGTCCACATACTCCATTAATACTCCACATACACTGACCGTTCATCCACATACTCCGTCAATACTCCATATACACTGACCATTCATCCACATACTTCATCAATACTCCACATACACTGACCGTTCATCCACATACTCCATTAATACTCCATATACACTGACCGTTCATCCACATACTCCATATACACTGACCGTTCATCCACATACTCCATATACACTGACCGTTCATCCACATACTCCATCAATATTCCACACTCACTGACAGTTATTTTAAATTTTGCTGTCCCCCCAACCTGTAGAAATTGCTCTATATTTGGAGGTGTTGCACTGTGACACACTCAAGCAATTCTGTCAAATGTAATCTTCAAATATACTACTTATCCACATTGCATAATAAAGAACTAATCCCAGGATTCGTATTATTTTCCTCTTCAGGTGGGAGTCTCTGGTGTTGATATCAATGTATGCAATCTATATCTTGATCATGAAGTAAGTACAGATTTGTTCTTTTAATGAGCTCCTGTGCTTATCGACAAGAGGGGTACAGTAGCTGCCGGATAGAGGTTTATTCCAGTTGAAGCACTCCAGATAGACTTTCTGTCCGGCCACCTGCCTCACTGGATGACCTTTCGCAGCAATTTTAGCTTTTGGCAATTTGCCTACACAGACCTAGACTTGCTGCTGACCAGCAGGAAATTTTGATTCCCCCTACCCACAGTAAGGGCTTTTTAGAGCCGATGAGGCATTTCCTATGGGCATATCCTTGTATGCCAATAACATGGTGGAGGAGGAGCAGCACAGGATGGAGCAGAGGAAAGTAAGCAGCATTTATGGGGGGCGGACCCCACCACATCGTACATCCACCCATATAGTATACAGACAACGCAGGTTATATAGTGACGAGATGTGAAAGAGAAGAGTGCACTGAATCAAAGAGGCAATAAGGGAGCAACTGCCATCTTCTGCATGAGGACCTCAAGCCATGATCATCTGGCCTCTTCTCTCTCTAGCTATGAGGATGGCGACAGCACTCAACTTTTATGGCACAGGGTCATTTCAGGTAGCCACTGGTGATCTGCTTAATATCACCTGGGCTGTAGAATGGCGTGCACTCATCAGGTGACAGAAGGACTTTACAGCAGAGCTGGGGAATTCATCACCTCTGGCAAGGGAGCAGCGAGATAGGGCCTGCCAACTTTACAGAGTTGCCAGATTTCACTAGGTCCAGTGTGCAATGGATGGCAGCCACTTTGCTTTGCGAACTCCGGAAGACAGCCCCCTCAAGAGGAAGGGCTTCCACTCCCTCAATGTACAGATTGTGTGACAACATGCCAAGGATCCTACACATCAACACGAGATGTGCTGAAAGATGTCACCATGCATTCGTACTTTGGAGAAGAAAATCATGACAACGCATGGGCCTGTGGGTGACAGAGTCCACCTCTTGCACCCATGGATAATGACCACTCAGAGTGGCCCAAGCAGAGTCAAAGGAGTGCTACAATGAGGCACATGCCTCTTCAAGAACAAAATTCTGGTTACAACCAGCTCTCCAGGCCATCTGTGGGCACAGCTCATTCACCATTGACATAAAAATGGTGCAACTCATTCACCATTGGCATAAAAGCAGCGCAACTCACCACATGGATTTTTTTTGGCCATTATGTCTGCTATCACACTGATCGGGGTTATGGTGAGGCAGTGCCCTGTACTAGCGGTGTGACTGGAAGGTGTGCAGATGATGGTTGTGTCGCTTATCACGGTGCCAGAAAAGCACGCAGGCCCAGGTTGCCCACGAGGTATCGGAATTAGCGCAGCCTGCAGGTGATCTATCGTAGGAGACAGCTGTCAGGAGGCAAGGGCCACCTCAATCCCAAAGGCTTGTGTACACACACAGCAGCCATGCGCCTCTTGTACTCCGGCCACCGAGGTAGCCCCCAGAAGAATCACAAGACTAGTGTTTAAAAGCACACATGCCGCACGCCATCACCAAGGGGAAACACTGTGGGAGCAAACACTAGGCACTCACACACGACATGGTGCTCAATAAAATATTTGGTGGCAGTGAAGCTGTTGCAGAGAGGTCTGTAAGCATATTTCAGGTGGCAGGAATGTGATATTAGTGACGTTTCTGGAACATTTATGGCAGTTGTAGGTGAAGGCATATTTGTGGTGGGCATGGGAAGATGTAGACAGGACTACAATGGCCACAGGTTTGTGTGTTAAGAGTAGATGCCCTGTATGAGACCTTATCAAATTGCTCTCAAACCCGGCACCAGAATGTGTGAGCTCAGCAAGATGCCCCTCTTTGTTGTCTCCTCGATACAACTGTGGACCATCTGCCGCTTGCAGCACACAAGAGTTCTTCAAACCTTAGCCAGGCTGTATTGCAGGACGGCCCCAGATCTACCCAGGCACTGGGAGCGCTGTGTTAACGTGCCTTCTGATTACTCTAATGGATATCAGCACCTTATTTTCAGTTGAAGTTCTGGAACCATGACATGAGCCATAGCTCCAAAGGATAACCGTGATCAACCAGAAGTCAGCCCAACTTGTTTTTGTAAAGTGGAGCATTGGTTGGACAGTGGAGTGCCTTAACATAAAGGAATTGTGACAGCTGCCTGGGAAATCAGTATATTCCCCTGCCGATGTCACATACAAGCTGAACATTGAGAGAGTGGAATCCTTTCCCTATATACAGAGGTAGTGGACTTGTGCAATGGAGCATATAGGGTGGTATGGATACAGTCGAAAAGCCTTTGGAACTTTTAGAGAATCCTGCCCGTTATAGCACAGTGCTTTCATGCTGCTCTCAGTCATCCATGGAGTAAGAGAGAAAATTGCTTGCTCAAGCAAACAAGGCACCAGTCGCTTGCTTTATACATCTATGATCAGTTGATTGACTTTTGTTGTTCATGGTCCTAATGACAACTTAAAATAATCCTGAAGCATAAACATTAAGGGCATTTGTGACCTTGACAGCCACTGGCAGTGCCATGCCTACAGAAATTGGTTACAGATCTGCTTGCATCAAGCGGTATAACTCTGTCTTGGCATTGCCTGTAACTCGCAGCCAGCGCAGGCACTGCTCCTCTGACAAATGCAGGTATGGGCACCGCTGCCTGTAGATTCCGGTGTGAGTGTAGAACAGCTCTGGTGCAGCATAACCCACCTGGCGTCTTCTGTTCATCCTTCTCTTCCTCCAAAAAGCACGGACGTAGGGGGATTCCCACAGGAAGAACCATTGTGGCATTGTTGGAGCTGATGTGGAGTGGGGGAGGGGCAGGGGAATATAGACAGAAGCACAATTACCACAAAGGCTCCTGAAAACCTAAGTGACAACAGGGGAGAAACAAAAAAAAAAGCATTAAAAAATGACCTAACAATTTGTCAATCTTGGTATTGGGCCCTTTAAACTTATTTCTGTTCTCAGCTCAACATCCACTACAGCTCCAAGATTTGCCAATAGGAAAGATTGCATTTTAGTAGTATGGAAACTGCTATTTATATCCTAACTGAGACCCACAATAAGTAGGTGGGCCACTTGGCCACAGCTTCGATATTATCTGCTGAGGGATTGGGATGTGGGACTGGATCGAGTCACCGATGACATCAGAGTGAGGGATGGGAATGCAGGTGGGACTCATATTGGACGTGGTATTAAAAGTGAGGGTGAAGATTGACTGCAGCAAAGACTGTGTAATGACCTTCCCTGTAAGGGACAGAAACAAAACTATCCCATTTCTTCGAAAGGCAGACTTGCATTTACATAATACCTCATCATGTCGCTCTGAAATTTTCCACGAGCTTCACAACAATGAAATGTGCACTGTACTTCATTACAAGTACTGTGGGAAACATGAATTTATATTGTTTTATAATGTAAGCTTCTGATTTTAAAAGAATTAAATTTAAAAATGCTCTAATCATTTCTAATGGCTGCTCTTATGGGACCCAGGTTCAACACCACGATGCAGATTTTCTTCGAAAGCAAATGGAAGAAGACTTCTGTGAACATGGCTAACGGGACTGCAAATAATACGGAAATCGATGACAACAGCAGCTGTGACGCAACTGTGGTCTTACTGAAAAAAGGTAAGGACTAGGCTCCCTGTATTGTAGATAGCCTGTCTTTAATAGTCATGAAAATCAACAACTCGTATTTGTACAGCACACCTCAGCAGTGAGAGAAATCTCCACCAGTGCCAGCAGTGAGAGATATCTCCATCAGATCCAGCAGTGAGAGATATCTCCATCAGGTCCAGCAGTGAGAGATATCTCTACCAGGTCCAGCAGTGAGAGATATCTCCATCAGGTCCAGCAGTGAGAGATATCTCTACCAGGTCCAGCAGTGAGAGATATCTCCATCAGTGCCAGCAGTGAGAGATATCTCTACCAGGTCCAGCAGTGAGAGGTATCTCCATCAGATCCAGCAGTGAGAGATATCTCTACCAGGACCAGCAGTGAGAGGTATCTCCATCAGGTCCAGCAGTGAGAGATATCTCCATCAGGTCCAGCAGTGAGAGATATCTCCATCAGTGCCAGCAGTGAGAGGTATCTTTACCAGGTCCAGCAGTGAGAGATATCTTTACCAGGTCCAGCAGTGAGAGATATCTCTATCAGAGCCAGCAGTGAGAGGTATCTTTACCAGAGCCAGCAGTGAGAGGTATCTTTACCAGGTCCAGCAGTGAGAGATATCTCTATCAGAGCCAGCAGTGAGAGATATCTCTACCAGAGCCAGCAGTGAGAGGTATCTTTACCAGGTCCAGCAGTGAGAGATATCTTTACCAGGTCCAGCAGTGAGAGATATCTTTACCAGGTCCAGCAGTGAGAGATATCTCTATCAGAGCCAGCAGTGAGAGGTATCTTTACCAGGTCCAGCAGTGAGAGATATCTCTATCAGAGCCAGCAGTGAGAGATATCTCTACCAGAGCCAGCAGTGAGAGGTATCTTTACCAGGTCCAGCAGTGAGAGATATCTTTACCAGGTCCAGCAGTGAGAGGTATCTTTACCAGGTCCAGCAGTGAGAGATATCTCCATCAGGTCCAGCAGTGAGAGATATCTCCATCAGTGCCAGCAGTGAGAGATATCTCCATCAGTGCCAGCAGTGAGAGGTATCTTTACCAGGTCCAGCAGTGAGAGATATCTTTACCAGGTCCAGCAGTGAGAGATATCTTTACCAGGTCCAGCAGTGAGAGATATCTCTATCAGAGCCAGCAGTGAGAGGTATCTTTACCAGGTCCAGCAGTGAGAGATATCTCTATCAGAGCCAGCAGTGAGAGATATCTCTACCAGAGCCAGCAGTGAGAGGTATCTTTACCAGGTCCAGCAGTGAGAGATATCTTTACCAGGTCCAGCAGTGAGAGGTATCTTTACCAGGTCCAGCAGTGAGAGGTATCTCCATCAGGTCCAGCAGTGAGAGATATCTCTACCAGAGCCAGCAGTGAGAGGTATCTTTACCAGGTCCAGCAGTGAGAGATATCTTTACCAGGTCCAGCAGTGAGAGATATCTTTACCAGGTCCAGCAGTGAGAGATATCTCCATCAGGTCCAGCAGTGAGAGATATCTCTACCAGGTCCAGCAGTGAGAGATATCTCCATCAGGTCCAGCAGTGAGAGATATCTCTACCAGGTCCAGCAGTGAGAGATATCTCCATCAGATCCAGCAGTGAGAGATATCTCTACCAGGTCCAGCAGTGAGAGGTATCTCCATCAGGTCCAGCAGTGAGAGATATCTCCATCAGGTCCAGCAGTGAGAGATATCTCCATCAGTGCCAGCAGTGAGAGATATCTCCATCAGTGCCAGCAGTGAGAGGTATCTTTACCAGGTCCAGCAGTGAGAGATATCTTTACCAGGTCCAGCAGTGAGAGATATCTTTACCAGGTCCAGCAGTGAGAGATATCTCTATCAGAGCCAGCAGTGAGAGGTATCTTTACCAGGTCCAGTAGTGAGAGATATCTTTACCAGGTCCAGCAGTGAGAGATATCTCTATCAGAGCCAGCAGTGAGAGGTATCTTTACCAGGTCCAGTAGTGAGAGATATCTCTATCAGAGCCAGCAGTGAGAGATATCTCTACCAGAGCCAGCAGTGAGAGGTATCTTTACCAGGTCCAGCAGTGAGAGATATCTTTACCAGGTCCAGCAGTGAGAGGTATCTTTACCAGGTCCAGCAGTGAGAGGTATCTCCATCAGGTCCAGCAGTGAGAGATATCTCTACCAGAGCCAGCAGTGAGAGGTATCTTTACCAGGTCCAGCAGTGAGAGATATCTTTACCAGGTCCAGCAGTGAGAGATATCTTTACCAGGTCCAGCAGTGAGAGGTATCTTTACCAGGTCCAGCAGTGAGAGATATCTCTACCAGAGCCAGCAATGAGAGGTATCTTTACCAGGTCCAGCAGTGAGAGATATCTTTACCAGGGCCAGCAGCTGCTGTTGTGTTTCCAGCAATGAGGAGGATGGTGAGACGTGATGGGGAAACAACTTATTAAACTACAGCAGAACTTTCAGATCTAGATTTAAAACAGGGGCTTCCATGAAAGTGGCAGACATCAGGGCACCTGGCATTGAGATTAGCTGCCACATATGTTGGGTGTTAACATGCATGACACATAGGAGTGATACTTTGACATGTACATCGACATGAGAGGCAATCTAGTAATGATTACGTCGTAAAGTTGTCAGTTTTTTTGCTACAAAGCATTGTCTTTTATTTACAAACTGTCACAGTACACTAGCAATCCCATAACAAGCAATGGTAAACCCTCACGTAAGTACATTGTGATTGATAAAATATGCAAAAATTGACAACTTTCCACCAGCTGACATTATGAGTAGGACGGGCGAGTGTAAGACTGAATCCATGGTGTTGCTAATACCTGCAGCATCCAGTGATACCACACAGATAACCTGTATTAAAAATCTCGATGGTACTCCGTGTATGAAATCACATAACTGCTGTAGTTACAGGACTGACTGGTGCAATTAGTCTTTCACATCCAGGATCTAGTTTCAAATCCAGACCTGACTAATGGGATAGAAATCTCCTCGATCTGTTAGCTTATCCCGTTCCTCATGAACCTGGCTCACAGCATGGGACTGTCCTTAATATAACAGTAATTGTTAATCTTATTTGGACAAGCCAGATGATAGCTAGAGTGGGAAATGAAAGAAATGTCTCGTTGGTGCAGTAGAGAGTGAAGGCTTGAGGTTGGTGCTGAGGTATATTGTTGGTGCAGAATAGAGGGATGTTTAGTCTGTGTTTAAAGGTACCTGTACTAGGAATGCTTGGTGTTGGCACTGGGTGCCTGAAATGTAAAGTCTTTCATCCCTCAGCACTAATGTCCCTTACCCTGATGAGCACCAAATATTGTTTTGAAAAAAGTGGTGCAAGCTGCCCCGATGGCCCAGTGAGTTTATCCAGTGAACAATTGAGCCATCCAGATGGAAGGTGATTGATCTCAGCCAGGGTGGCACAATAGGGGATTACAATCATCTCAACGCCCCTAGATTAGGGAAGGTTTCCACTCCTGATCCCACCCCCCCACTGAAGCTGCACATAATAAGATGTTGAATGGGGACAGTATAGGGCTTGGCTGTGATTCCACCCTTGGGTCAAATAGCCTGCAACAGCTACAGCCATAGGATGGAAAGGGGAAACTATCTGTTTTTAGAGGGAAATTGTTTCCTCAGTACAATTTGCAGGCGGCTCAGTTCCAGAAAACTCTGTCAACAGAGCCGGCATTTTGGAAGGTATTTGTGCACTTGGCACTTATTCATGGCAATCAAAAGTGCTGAAGGAAACGAGCGCACAACTTTGAGATTATAAAGTCACACTGGAAACAATGGCCTAGAAAAAGCCCTTATCCTGACCAGCCAATGATGTAGTGGTTACATTGAAACATAGAATCGTACAGCACAGAAGGAGGCCATTCAGCCCTTTGTCCCTCTTTGGTAGAGCTATCCACTTAGTCCCACTCCCTTGCAGTAGGGGCGCTGGAGTTGGTGAGAGGGTTAGTCACAACACTTAACATTGTCATCTTTTCTTCACAGCCAACTTCTGCCGTAACTCCTCCGTGCTCATGGTAGATGAACTGCTGTCGGCTTATCCACACCAGCTCTCTTTCTCGGAGGCCAGCCTAAGGATCATGATAACCAGCCACTTTGGACCCAAAACCAGGCTAAGCATGGCTAGTCGCATGCTCATCAATGAGGTATTTACTCCCATCAGCTGAAGCAGGTATCAGGAGAAAAGGTTCAGGTATGAGCCTTTACCTGATGACGGGTCAAAAGGATGTAACATAGATGTCTGTCAGCGTTATGATCCAAGCTCAAGGCACACATACCCCACAAACTGAGGTTGACCTCTGGCCCAACTATAAAAGCTTGCAAACTGGATGCTTAAAACTAGCAATCCAGATCACTGTCCCTTTAAAGAAGCGAGCTCTTTAATCTTGCGTTTCTGTTTCACTGAAAATAGAACTTTGTTGCACTCGGGTCTGAATTTTTGAGTTTCCTGATATCACAGCGTTGCGCCATGAGATAGGGAAGTACTGGTCCTATTCCCTCACGCTGCTGACTTCACGATCTCAGCTGCCTCACTGTGGGTGTAGAGAAGGAGGGAGACACCAAATGGAAGCCAGAGGATGGCTGAGAGAGTCTTCCCTGGGCCACGCTTGTGAAACTCCCAGTATAGGGCTCATGGTGGCATTGGAAGAAGCTTCTTGAGTGGATGACCCAGGGAAACCAGGAGAGAAAAACAAGGGGGATACAGGGAGCTTAAACTTAAAATAAATGTTACGCAAACAAACCATGAGTTAACGATGAGTAGGAAAGCTACAGCTAATATCAAGACAAATGTTATTTTTGTGAAAAGTAGCACTGCTTTTGCTTTTGAAGAAAAAAAATCACAGATAGGGCTAATATTTTATTCGCCTGTGTCACGCAAACCCAGAAGATGACTAGCCTCTGAGATTCTGTCATCTATTTTTGAGCAGATACTAGGAGGACACACAAGCACAGACTGGGATAACTGATCCAGCAAGAACATAAGAAAACATTAAATAAGAAAAGGCCATTCGGGCCATCAATCCCACTCCTTCCGTATGCCAGTTACAATCTACCGTATTGTGGAGTCTAACCTACCTGCTCAATCTCCTGAGGGGAAGTCCAGTGAAACTTATCCCTGACTGTCACTTGAGTGCAATTCCAGGATATCAATCTATCATTACACCTTCAGTGTTCAACTCTGACCTTTCCACAGATGACCTTTCCATGGTCCTAGCAGCGCAGGAATCATCATATCCCATGGAGTGTCAGTCTTACCTTTCCTCTCTCGCTTCAGGGAAAGTCCTTGGCTCTGCCCAGTGCCTTGCTGGGCAGCACAAGTAAGATGAAGAATGGGCCATGTGGCTAATACTGTTAATTCCCAATCCCGTTGTACACACTTTGCTGCCCCATGACGCCATTTACTTTTAGTTACTATTTCTCCAATGCTTTTTGCTGTTACTGAAAAGGTGGGAAGCTTGTCCCCAGGCAGATGACGGGCTGCATGGTATTGGCGTGGCATCATGTGTGTCTGCAAGGAACAGAACTTTGCCAACTAGTGCCAATTAGACATAGATGCTTGTATGACAGCATGGCTATGTATTACAGAGTCAGTCAGGCAATGACTTACTGCTAGAACTGACAGAGCAGATGAGGGACGTGGATCCAGTGAGAATTGTATACAGTCCCCACCACTTATAGTGGGGACTGTGATTTTAAAATGCGAAGGATTCGAAAATGTCATTTCCATACCGTTCACCTGACGAAGGAGGAAGCCTCCGAAAGCTTGTGGAATTAAAAATAAATTTGTTGGACTATAACTTGGTGTTGTAAAATTGTTTACAATTGTCAACCCCAGTCCATCACCGGCATCTCCACATCATGGCTACCATCGACACCACAAACTGCCGGCTCACAGTGGAAAGGATATCCAAGAAGATCGCGCATTTAGACACAGACATCAAGTTTTTACAGAGCTGCAAGAAAGCAGACAAGATCCCGAAAGGACTACAGATCACAAACCCACTCAAGTCCACATACAACTCGGATTACGCTGAGAGACTCTGCCGTCGTACCTCTCGCACACTCCGCAACCATCTCGTACACCAACTCTACAGCAGACGCCGCAACCTCGAAACTAAGATAGAGTCCATACTCTCAACCTGTACTCAGGACACAGCAGACCAGCTACGATATACCGCCAAACAGACGAGGCAACGGAACTACACTGCCTACATGAAAACCAAGAGCAGGAAGCTTGAGAAACTCGGCATCACCACCAGCATCGACCAAGCTTCCCCTGGTACCACGGTTGCAACCACAGGGAAGTCTATTGTCAATTTGTCCGACCACACCCTTCAACCAGACGAAATCGAAGTTCTCAGCCGAGGGCTCAATTTCTGCCCCACTACCAAAATGGACCCCACCAGTCTCGCGGCAGACACAGAGGAATTCATCAGGAGAATGAGGCTCCGGGAATTCTACCACAAACCACAAAATTTCAGCAGCGAACCCAATGAGACAATCAACGATCCGGAACAGCAGACAGAGGGATCCGCGGTACAGCAACCGAAGAGGAAAGAGTCTCACTGGACTCCTCCAGAGGGTCGCTGCCCTCAGCTTGACATGTATGCTCAAGCTGTCAGGAAATGCGTCTATGCCAGATTCATCAGCCGCAACTCGGAAGACAGTCCAGAATGTCACCCGAGCACAACGCAACGCCATCAAAGCTCTCAAGACCAACTGCAACATCGTCATCAAACCAGTGGACAAAGGAGGAGCCATCGTCATACAGAACAGAACGGACTATTGCAAAGAAGCATACCGACAACTGGACAACCAGGAACACTACAGACGGTTACCCGCAGACCCGACCAAAGAACACACCCATCAGCTCAACAAACTGATCAAGACCTTCGATCCAGACCTTCAAAACATCCTACGCACTCTCATCCCATGTACTCCCCGCGTGGGAGACTTCTACTGCCTCCCAAAGATACACAAAGCCAACACACCCGGACGTCCTATCGTATCAGGCAATGAAACCCTGTGTGAGAACCTCTCTGGATACATCGAGGGCATCCTGAAACCCATCGTGCAGGGAACCCCCAGCTTCTGTCGCGACACTACAGACTTTCTACAAAAACTCAGTACCCACAGACCTGTTGAACCAGGAACACTTCTCACCACGATGGACGTCTCGGCACTCTACACCAGTATCCCCCACGATGACGGCATCGCTGCGACAGCATCAATACTCAACACCAACAACAGCCAATCTCCAGACGCCATCATACAACTCATCCGCTTCATCCTGGATCACAATGTCTTCACCTTCAATAACCAGTTCTTTACCCAAACACACGGAACAGCCATGGGGACCAAATTCGCACCCCAATACGCCAACATTTTCATGCACAAGTTCGAGCAGGACTTCTTCACTGCACAGGACCTCCAACCAACACTGTACACCAGATACATCGACGACATTTTCTTTCTATGGACCCACGGTGAGGAATCACTAAAGAGACTACACGATAACATCAACAAGTTCCATCCCACCATCAAGCTCACCATGGACTACTCCTCAGAATCAGTTTCTTTCTTGGACACACGAATCTCCATCAAAGACGGGCACCTCAGCACCTCACTCTACCGCAAGCCCACGGACAACCTCACGATGCTCCACTTTTCCAGCTTCCACCCTAACCACGTCAAAGAGGCCATCCCCTATGGACAGGCCCTGCGAATACACAGGGTCTGCTCAGACGAGGAGGAACGCGATGGACACCTACAGACGCTGAAAGACGCCCTAGTAAGAACGGGATATGATGCTCGACTCATCGATCGACAGTTCCGACGGGCCACAGCGAAAAATCGCGTAGACCTCCTCAGAAGACTAACACGGGACGCAACCAACAGAGTACCCTTCGTCGTCCAGTACTTCCCCGGAGCGGAGAAACTACGCCATGTTCTCCGCAGCCTTCAACATGTCATCAATGATGACGAACACCTCACTATGGCCATCCCCACACCTCCACTACTCGCCTTTAAACAGCCACCCAACCTCAAACAAACCATCGTTCGCAGCAAATTACCCTGCCTTCAGGAGAACAGCGTCCACGACACCACACAACCCTGCCACGGTAACCTCTGCAAGACATGCCAGATCATCGACACAGATACCACCATCACACAAGAGGACACCACCCACCAGGTGCACGGTTCATACGCCTGTGACTCGGCCAACGTTGTCTACCTCATACGTTGCAGGAAAGGATGCCCCAGAGCATGGTACATTGGCGAGACCATGCAGACGCTGCGACAACGGATGAACGGACACCGCGCAACAATCGCCAAACAGGAGGGTTCTCTCCCTGTCGGGGAACACTTCAGCAGTCATGGACATTCAGCCACCGACCTTCGGGTAAGCATACTCCAAGGCGGTCTTCGAGACACACGACAACGCAAAATCGTCGAGCAGAAATTGATAGCCAAGTTCCGCACCCATGAGGACGGCCTCAACCGGGATCTTGGGTTCATGTCACACTACACGTAACCCCACCAGCGAACAAATGTTATCTGTTTTTAATATAACGGGTCATTGACTGTCTTCCTTCTCTCTCTCTCTTTTTTTTGGGGGGTTTGTATATTCGGTGGCCTTTTTAGGTGACACCTTTCTGTCTGCTCACTGTGATTGCCTTGGCAATGGGCAGTAATCACCAGGCATTGTTCTGTGATTTTAAAATGCGAAGGATTCGAAAATGTCATTTCCATACCGTTCACCTGACGAAGGAGGAAGCCTCCGAAAGCTTGTGGAATTAAAAATAAATTTGTTGGACTATAACTTGGTGTTGTAAAATTGTTTACAATTGTCAACCCCAGTCCATCACCGGCATCTCCACATCACTTATAGTGGGCACATTGGTGTTAACGCGATTTGCCCGCTACAAGGAGTGGACAGTAAAACTGCTGCACAACGTATACAAAAATCAGAGTCATGGATTTTCCCCGCGTCTCCATCTCTGGATCAGTGTGTACCCTCCCTATTGCCCCTGACTCCCCTACGGACTCGATTTGCCGCTACAAAACATAGAAGTAATTGAATAAGGGTTGCGTGTCTTTGTTATAGAGCTAATCAATTCAACAGCATTAAAGGGGGCAACTTGTGAACATTAAGATGGCAAAGCTTCCACCTCCCATACATCCTGAAATTGCCAGCACGCTTAATGTGTTATAAGTGTTGTAGTTGACCCAAATGGTACTGGCATATCGTTTAGCCCTGTTTGCCCAATATAGGCGGCTGCCCGGGATAAGCACGGATGGTATAGGTGGTGGGCACTGTACCAAAAATAATCCAGTCCTCATGTGACAAGGAGGCAACAGCATTCAACTTGACAGTAGCTGTAAATCATTAAAATAAATGAATGTCGAAGATGCCAAGCCTGTGCTGACCCGATCTTTATTAAGCCAAAAAGACTGAGAGTTGATCTAACATTTTTTTCCCCTGTGGATTTCTGATTGCTTTCTTGAACTTTCCATTGTCTTTTCTCAAACCACAAATCAAATCAGTTCCGCATGAACACATAGATCTGTGTTTTGAGCGTCCAACCAGCCTATAATGAATCTTTGTCTAATTGGCGCTAAGCCCATTTGCTTGTTCTCTGTATTCCAGAGACAAAGGCTGATCAGCAGCAAGACCGTTTCCAATGGAGAACCCGAAGTTTCCATTAAAATGCCGGCGAAGCACAACATCGAGAACGGAACTGGGCCAAGCAACTCCACTGAGAGAAGTGTGAACGGCCAGAGGAGGGAAGAGGACAAGACTGAGGCCGGCAATGAAACGGAGCATGAGAACCAAAACGAGGACAACGAGAACAATGAAAACGACGAAGAGGAAGAGGAGGAGGATGAAGGGGAGGGGCCCTATGTGCCATTCCACTTACCCGGTGAGTTTGGGTGGGCGGGGGGCTTTTACGAGGGGTTGTACCACGTTTAAGTACAGATTGGCTTTGAAACTCTTGTAAAAGTGTGTGGAGAGGGACTAAGAAGGCCTGTGGGTCTGCTCCAAAGTACCCTCCACTTTGCCTTACTGCTCCTTGTGCTGTTAGCTTCATTGCAAGACCTGGTGAGTGAGAGATGATATATCGTTCTGGAGCTCCTTGTACCATGGTTGTGTGTGCCTGCAGTATCTGCTCACGGGCTCCCTCCGCTGGTACTTTTATTGCGCGATGAGTGACTACAGTCTGCTCCAGAACTCCCTCTGCCATTATATTAAGTGCTGTACTGTTTAGAGTTTGGGTAGCACGCTGTTGATTGTCCTCTGCTGTTATCATGTGGGTTGAAATCATTAGTAGCATTTAAACATATTCACATGAAATTCCTTAATGATTTTAAGCTGTTTATTTAAGAAAGACCTGCATTTATATAGCGCCTTTTATGACCTCAGGACATCCCACAGTGCTTCACAGCCAATGAAGTACTTTTGAAGTGCGGTCACTGTTGTAACATAGGAAACACGGCAGCCAATTTGCGCACAGCAAGATCCCACAGACAGATGAGCACCTTTGTTAAAATAACAGAGGCTACGCATATGAACGCATTCCATATTCTGTAATTCACAGCGCAGCTTCACCCCACTAGGTTATTATTCTCCCTAGCTTAATATTCAAATGCAGGAGGTTGTTCACTTTTTTCCAATGTCATAAATGCAAAACTGAAGAAAACCAGTGACACATTCCACACAAGGAGAGGCCCATTTCAGGGTTCTTGGAAATGTGCACTCGGAGATAGGACCATGAACAAGTCGCCGCAGTCCAAGTCCCCCAACTCAGAACAGTCGCTATAGGTCACAACACAGCAGAACACAAAGTGCCAAAGTGTTTGATTAGTTTGCAGAGGAACTTGTGGAAATATGCTAGAACTGCACTGGAAATTGTTAACGTCTCAAGTGTTGGCTCCAGGAAGCAGCTAGAGCCACCTCTTCTCTACCTTTCCAACTCTGAACGGTTGACAGTTGGTGTTTTTATTTTGTGGCTGTGCAGTGTCTCCTCTGTTTGATTGCTACCTGACCATCACGTGGCTGGAAGATATCTGTTCTCTTCTGATGGAAAAAGGTGTGACATTCACAGATTAGTTCTCAACTTGCATTGTAAACTCAGAGCTTAACAAGAAACTGCAAAGGAAAATAAGAACACTCAGAAAGCAGCATTATCAATGGCTGGTAATTGTGCAAACAAACAGTGCCTGAACATGCACAGAAAATTAGATTCAAAGAAGATAAATTGAGTTGTATATGACTAAAGCTGAGAAGTACAGACCAGATGAGTCTCCTGACTGCAGTGTGTACTATCTACAGGATGCACCGCAGCAACTCGTCAAGTCTTCTTTGACAGCACCTCCCAAACCCACGACCTCCGCTACCTGAAAGGACAAGTGTAAACAATTTTACAACACCAAGTTATAGTCCAGCAATTTTATTTTAAATTCACAAGCTTTCGGAGATTTTCTCCTTCCTCAGGCAAATGTTTTTGCCTGAGGAAGGAGAAAATCTCCGAAAGCTTGTGAATTTAAAATAAAATTGCTGGACTATAACTTGGTGTTGTAAAATTGTTTACAATTGTCAACCCCAGTCCATCACCGGCATCTCCACATCATGAAAGGACAAGGGCAGCAGATTCTTGGGAACACCATCACTTCCAAGTTCCCCTCCAAGTCACTCACCATCCCGACTTGGAAATATATCTCCGTTCCTTCATCGTCGCTGGGTCAAAGTCCTGGAACTCCCTGCCTAACAGCACTGTGGGAGCACCTTCACCACTTAGACTGCAGCGGTTGAAGAAGAAGGCCTACCAACACCTTCTCAAGGGCAGCTAGGGATGGGCAATAAATGCCGGCCTTGCCACCGATGCCCATATCCGGAGAATGAATTTTTTAAAATACACTCGTTCTTTATCTCCCCGGCTAACAGTCATATGTCAAGATTGGTTTAAAAAAAAGATCCTTTTAAGGAGATGGAAAAATAGTTTTTGTTTACAAACACATTTTGCAATAAATCATCTGGCAATGGTATTTGGACATTGAGGAAAGTGATGCTGCATTCTGCTGCAGTCTCCATCTCAATTTTTTTTTAAAAGGATTGTTAAACACTTTTATGAAGACAGCGCCCCTTTAAAATTAATGTATTACACAATGATTTGTTTACTGGCTCTGACTGCGGTTTGATTGACACATATTAAATGTGAGTCATCAGTCAAACATTAGCATGGCCAAACCTCCCGAATTGTCCGGGATTCTCCTGGGCACTGCCGCGAGCAGCTCAGGAGAACTTCCCCCTTTCAATTTCTCGGGGGCGGGTCGGACCTCACCATTCAGACTCAGGGGCCGTATTCTGCACAAATAGGGACGCCCGAATTTCCAAGGCCTTGTGTTCCAACACAGTGAGGAGGTAAAGTGTGTTCCAAGTATGAACTTGGAACTTAGGAGGAGCAAGAGACAAAAGTTTAGAGGGGCAATGACCATAGTAATAACGATTAAAATAGAAGAACAGGAAGATTGTGATGGAGAGTGGTTTAAGGCTTTAAGTAAGAGAGGAGGTGACAAGAAGATAATAATGGAGATTATCTGATTGGAACAGTGTTGGTCTGATCGGGGAGGGGGGCTCATATTGATGATCCGCACAATAGGGCTAATTTCCCGAGTACTTGCTGCCAGCAGGGAGCCTCAGCTGACAGCCGTCCATTGATTTCAAGAGGCAGAATATGGTGGGCAGTGGACCTGGGCCAGGCTGTCCAACTTATTTCCTTTTTTCCTATTCCCCCACCTACTGAGAACGCTGCAAGTAAAAGTCTGTGTGTGAGGATGAGCCCCTCTTTTCTTCTGTCTCTCCGCAGTGGGAATGTGGGATGTGATAAAGTGGGCGTTCGCATGGCCGCTGTGTTTTCTGATGTACTTCACTATTCCAAACTGTGCCAAGCCTCGCTGGGAGAAGTACTTCATGTTCACGTTCGTCTCAGCGACCTTGTGGATTGCAGTTTTCTCGTACGTAATGGTGTGGATGGTAAGTGCAAGCTGCCAAAGAGCTATAAGAAATAATCTGGCCCTCACGTCTTCTTGGACCTTTAGAGCTTCTTTTAAGAGTTACTGGAGAGGGAAGGTCGAGACTCGTTGTCAGCTGCCCTGATGGCTCAGTTGATGACAACACTCCCCTTGAAGGCTCCCTGTTCAATCCCTGGTCTGAGCTGAGTTACCTGACCTCATTCCTGTGTGCGGGCACTAACCTGTTTTATAAAAACATAACATTTTCAAGTATTTATAGTGTTTTTTACAGTAATAGAACAGTATCTTATAATTTATAGACGTAACAGTTATTTAATTTTTCTGAGGGCCATAATTTGCCCTACAGTGCAAAGATTAGGGTGACCTGCTCCCAAAAGTTCAGTTCCATCTCTCACTGCAAGGACTCAATGCTATTGCACTGAGAGGTGAAAATAACAGGGTTGGGGGGGGTGGGTACTGAAAGATTTCTCAGCTAGGGAATGGATGGAATGAGGAATCCCACCTCAGAGATTAGACCTCAAGAAAGTAGGAGCATTGGGGATTGTGCAGAGGAAGGCCATTTAAAATTATTAAAAGGTGTGAGTGTATTTATTTAAGTGAGACTAACCCACCCTATGAGTTGTGTCCCATTCCGTAGAGATGGGATCATAAGTAGGCTGCCTCATTCAGTCCAGGACTTGCAAGGTGGGGGTGATGGGGGAATCAGGATCAAGATAATGTGAAATTACTTTAACGTGGGAGATAATTGATAAATTGGGGAGATAACTGATAAACTAATCAAACTTTGAGAGGATAAAACCCCTGGTCCGGATGGATTGCATCCGAGCATATTAAAAGAAGTTAGGGAAGAGATAGCAGAGGCATTATTACATATATATAAAATTCATTAGAAAAGGGAGTAGTGCCAGAGGACTGGTGGACAGCTAATATTGTTCCTATATTTAAAAAGGGAAATAGAACAAGTCGAGGGAACGATAGACCAGTTAGCTTAACGTCAGTGGTAGGAAAGATAATGGAATCTTTACTCAAAGATGTAACAGAAAAACATCTGGAAAACAAAACTATAATAAAGAGTAGTCAGCATGGTTTTCAGAAGGGAAAGTCATGCTTGACCAACCTTATTGAATTATTTGAAGAAGTAACAGAAAGAGTAGACAAGGGTAATGCAATAGATGTAATATATTTGGATTTTCAAAAGGCCTTTGATAAGCTACCACATTGTAGACTCATGACTAAGGTCAGAACATGTGGAGTCAGGGGACAGGTAGCAGAATGGATAGCAAGCTAGCTACAAAACAGAAAACAGAGTGTAGGGGTTAAGGGTAGCTACTCAGACTGGCAAAAGGTGGGAAGTGGAGTTCCTCAGGGATCAGTGCTGGGACCATTGTTGTTCAGCATTTACATTTATGATTTGGACTCGGGAATCAGAAGTATAATTTCAAAATTTGCGGATGACACCAAATTGGGGGATGTAGTTAATACAAAGGAAGAATGCATTAAAATGCTAGAAGATATTAATAAATTTGCAGAATGGATGTGTAATTGGCAAATGAATTTCAAAATAGATAAATGTGAGTTGGTGCATTTTGGTAGGAAGAATAAGGAGTCCATATACTGCTTGGATAATAAGAGTCTAAGTGGGGTAGAGGAGCAAAGGAATCTCAGGGTACGGACACACAAATCACTAAAAGTAGCAACGCAGGTTCATTTCTAGAGGGACAGAATTGAAAAGCAGAGAAGTTATGTTAAACTTTATAGAAACTTGGTTAGACCACACTTGGGTACTATGCACAGTTCTGGTCTCCATATTATAAAAAGGTTATAGAGGAATTGGAGAAAGTGCAAAAATGATTCACAAGGATAATAATAGAACTGAGAGGATATACTTTTCAGGGAAGGCTGAACAGGCTGAGGCTCTTTACTCTAGAAAAGAGAAATCTGAGGGGAGACCTATTAGAGGTCTTTAAGATAATGATAGGGTTTGATAGGGCAGATGTAGCAAAAATGTTTCCACTTGTGGGGGAGTCCAAAACTAGAGGTCTTAAATATAAGATGGTCACTAATAAATCTAATAAGGAATTGAAGAGAAACTTCTTTACCCAGAGAGTGGTTAGAATGTGGAACGTGCTTTCATAAGGAGTAGTTGAGGCGAATAGCATAGATGCATTTAAGGGGAAGTTAGATAAGTACACGAGGAAGAAAGGAATAGAAAGATATGAATATAGGGTTAAATGAAGTAGAGAGGGAGGAGGCTCGTGTGGAGTTTATACGCTGGCATAGGCCAGTTGGACTGAATGGCCTGTTTCTGTGCTGTAGACTCGATGTAACTCGATGTTTCACTTTCTGTTTTTCTTTCTTTGTTCCTTGGCGGGGCCATTTTTTGGTGAAAATTAAGTCAATCTCCCCAAAGTTTGGAAAATAGCTGTTTGAAGAGAAAGCAGTTGTTGCATCATGTATTTTTGTTGCGTTAACAGCTGTTACAAGAGCCAGGTGTGCTGGAAGCCAAGGAAACATCACAAGCCAAAAATCTGGGAGAGAGTATAGGATGGAATCCAAAACTCTCCAGCCAGGTGCAATAAGTGATGGAATTGTTGGTGGAGAGGTCCAAAACTTAATGTTGTTACAAAGGCACTTTCTGTGAGGTCAAAGCCAATAACACAAATTAGACACAGCTGCAGGGTTGCATTCCATCTTCCTCTCCCTTCTTCTGTTAGGAAAACCTCTATGAGTGATTGTGCTGTTAGATTGTGCAGTCATTTATCAGATTATGGAATATCGCCAAAGACTTTATAGTGCCTACTCCCCTCGCCCCCTTAAAGGAGGAATAGAAGACTTTTTTTTGGAGTGTCAAGTTGAGATTTTAGTTCCTGGAATGTTTACCAACTGGACATTAAAGAATTTATTTGAAATATTTTAAAATTCACAAGTATTGGGTTGAAAAGGCTAAAATCATTGAATTTGAGGGATGGTCCTTAGCTTAAAAAGAAAGTGTTAGTGCACTGTAGTTTTTTGATTTGTTAGCTTTTTGTACTCATTCAGATATTGATGCTGGGGATTGGAACTCTTCCTATATCAGGCATCCAGAATCAGTGTCAAGGACTCCCAGGTCAGGTTTAGTGCAGGTTAGATCCAGAAAAGAGCCCTCTCTACTCTTGCACAAGCTCAGAAGAGAACCCAATGATGCACCATTTTCTATTTCTCACACCAGCTGTGGAGTGAGGTTAACAGTTTGTGGAAGTTTTATGTTGTGGGGCCCTCGCCCACTTGGACTTGGGTTGAGACTGGAAGATTAACACGCTTGCAGCTGACATGAGGAAGTGTTCATTCCCATCACTTTGGGCTGGATTCAAAGCCAGGCCCCAGGAGTGAAAGGACTAGATGTTAATCCACTCCAAGCTCAACATTATTTTTCTGTACACACCAGTTGAGAGCCGTGACTCAGGATGTACATAAGGCAAGTGCGCAGCAAAATTTCTACAATAATGATTCACAGTGGAAACCATGTTGCAGCTTGTTAGCTCAGGATTAATACTCATAGCCCAGGAGTTTGGGAGGGAGGCTGGGTGACATGAGTGCTTGAAAAGCATGTGACCTGAAGTACCGAAATAAATCAATTCAGAAATGAATTCATAAAAGGCAGACATGTAGGTCCAGCTGTGGTCAGTTGCAGGAGTAACCTGGAGTTGTAACTGGTGGCTCGGCAGTGAACAAGTCAATTCTCTATTGGATATCTTAGTGTGAAAGCCAAAACAAAAAGGTTTCAGAATCCTGTGTTCAGTTACTAAGAGCAATGTGCTGTTGTCTAGGTAACAATAATCGGGTACACACTAGGAATTCCTGATGTTATAATGGGAATCACCTTCCTGGCAGCTGGAACAAGCGTACCGGATTGCATGGCCAGCCTTATAGTTGCCAGACAAGGTAAGCACAGCACAGCTGTCAGCACTGAGAGCAATGTACAAGATGCCTTGCCATTCGGTTTCCTTGTTAGTTAATTTAAATGCTTAGGCTAGAATTCAGTTTGTGTTGCAGCATGTCTGTTTATCTTATTTTTAATCTGGTATATTCTCCATCCACATGTTCCTTGGTGCAGTTCTTTTTGTACATTGCAATGGATTTTTTTTTCATTAATATATTTGTGCTCATCAAAATAAGGATTGTCATGGAGGCAGAATGGAGCACTTTTGGCACCCAGTGTTAGCCCCAAATTCTCCCAGGCTAGGCACAGTATGGTTGTAGGTCTGATGCAAACTAAAGCTCCCTCTCTTCTATCTCAGCAAAGCCCTTTCACCCCAAACTCAGAAGCCAACCTACTGCTGCACTACTGTGAATTTTCATGCGGCTTACAAGCCTTGGCAACCTGGCCCACACAATCCAGGCAATTCTGTTCTATTTGTGCTTATATTTCTTACTCACTGTTTGAATTTTGTGTACCTGGAGGTTTGATAAAAGGGCAGGTCTTGGAGCTGTTGCTATATTGCTGGATAATTCTAAATCAAAGCACCCAGATCTGTTAGTATCGGCAGGCCAGGATGTGTGCAAATTCATGGCAACATTGATTTAAACTTCAGATGTGACCAGTGAGGCTCCGTGTTGGGCCCCTAAATGGTCCACAAAAATGGTAAAAAAAAAACATTGGGCTGCAAAGAGAAAATGAGAAGAAATCATAGCAGCAGATGCAAATATAACTCAAACAAATTGTTCCAATACTACAATAGCAAGAGGGTAGTAAAGGAAGAAGTTAAAACCCTCAGGGTCTAGATATGTCACACGGTTTCCCCTATCAATGTGGGATGTTACCTCCTCAAAAAGCATCCATACCCCATTCGACATCTCCCTTGTCTCTCTAAATACCCTGGAGTATGCTTCATTTATACCATCCACTGCTATGCTGTTTTCCATTTTTTTCTTGGCAACCCAATTGCTTTATTGACCTTCTCCTGTATTATCTTGTACTCGACTCAATGATCACTCTCTCCCTTCTCTACAATCTTTGTAAGTCTTTACGGAAGAAGATTTGTGAAACACTTTGAGCAAGTCAGTGAACATGTGAGGTTCTTCAAGAAGGGCAACCTGGAAACTACAGATATATTGGCTTCATTGTACGAGAATGACTAGGGGATAATTAATTTGCTAAATAATTACTTCTTGCAGTTTTTTTTAACCCAAAAGGACGCTAACAATATATCATTCAACAACAACTTGCATTTATATAGTGCCTTTAAAAACGTTAGAGAAAAGTCCCAAGACGCTTCACAGGAGCGTTATCAGACAAAAATCAACGTCGATCCAAAGAAGACGATGTTAGAAGGGGTGACTAAAAGCTTGGTCAAAGAGAGAGGTTTTAAGGAGGGTTATGAAGGAGGAGAGGGAGTGAAGAGGCGGAGAATTTCTGTGTCTAAGACTGGGGTGGCTGTAGGCACGACCGTTGATGGTGGGGCGAAGTGAGTGGGGGATGCACAAGAGGCCAGAGTTGGAGGAACGCAAAGTTTTTGGAGGGCTGGAGAAGGTTACAGAGATAGGGAGGGGCAAGGCCATGAAGGGCTTTAAACAGAAGGACTAGGAGCCAGTATAGGTCAGGGAGCACAGAGTTGATGAGTGAGCGGGACTTGGTGTGGAATAAGATACAGGCAGCAGAGTTTTAAATGTTCAGCTTGGAGTCAAATAGACACTGAAGTTGTAAACAGTGGCGAGAGTACAGAGTTTTGGCTTCAGTCTTTCCGTTGTTTAACTGGAGGAAATTGCAGCTCACCCAGGGATGGATGTTGGACAAGCAGTCTGAAAACACAAAGGCAGTGAACGGATTGAGAGACACGGTGATGTTGTGTCTCTAGACGATGTCACCAAGGAGCAGCACGTAGATGAGCAGTAATGGGGGTCAAGGATATATCCTTGGGGGTCTCCAGAGTTAACGGTGCAGAGGTGGGAAGAGAAGCCATTGCTGGAGATGCTCTGGCTACAATTTGATAAGTAAGAGTGGAACAAAGCAAGGGCTGGACAACAGAGGAGAGGAGTTGGAGGTGGATGGCGTGATTGACTATGTCAAAGGCTGCAGACAGGTCGAGAAGGATGAGGAGAGATGGTGCACCAAGATCACAGTCACAGAGGATGTCATTTGTGACTTTGATTAGGGTTGTATCAGTGCTGTGCCAGGGGCGGAAACTTGATTGGAGAGATTGAAACATGGATTTGCTAGAAAGATGGGCCCAAATTTGGGAGCGACAACATGACCAAGGACTTTGGAGAGGAAATGGAGGTTGGAGATGGGGCGATAGTTTGCAACAACAGAGGAGTCAAGGGTGTTTTTTTAAGAAGAGGGATGTGATGGTGGTTTTGAAATGGAGGAGACAGTACCTGAGGATAGGGAACCATTTACAATATCAGTCAGCATGAGGGCAAGGAATGGCAGTTGGGTGGTCAGCAGTTTAGTGGAAATAGTGTCAAGGGAGCAGGAGGTGGGTCTCATGGACAAGATGAGCTTGGAGAGGACATGAGGGGAGATAGGAGAGAAACTGGAGAAAGACACGGGCTCTTGGCTAGGGCAAGGGGGACCTTTGGGGAGGTTGGGCTTGGTGGGCAATGGGAAGGGGAAGATGCAGTCGGCAAGTTTCCGTCAAAGCCATGATATCAATGCAATTACCCGCAAAAATCTTGAGGGCGGAGAGGGCTTTGTTCGTGAGTAAATGGACATTCTGGAGGGAAATGCGGAGAGGGGCGGTAATTGTTAATCTGCTAGCAGAGTCCATGGGGAGAGTGGTGGGTGGGATGAGGAAGGAAAGGTCCAAGTGTGGTCAAGAGAAGAAAAAAAAAAGTGAGATAAAAGTAATGGGCTCGGGTCCAGAGCGGCAGTCAAAATGTGCGCTTGAATGGACACAGAGGGAATTCAGGTTACACAGTCATGGCAAAGATTAGGAGAGATGTGTCCAAGTTGTAAACAGAGGGTAGGGAGGAGATGATATGAGAGAGTCCAAATTTAAAGTCAGAGGGCCAGTGGTAGGATGAAGTTGACTTTTATACAGGGTGGAGTCAGCTTGGAGCATTGACAAACCATATCCAGCTTCAGAGACATCAGTGGAAGGTGAGTGAGTCCAGGAGCTGCTCAAGGGACTATCAGTGGGGCACTGCTGTAGGAAAATAGAGAGTCGAAGAGGTGTGGAGAGTCGACCATGAGCCAGCAGAGATTAATCCAGAGGTCCACTGAGTAGTAGCCTCAGTGCTGGTAATGCAGACCAGCGGATCCAGTATACCAGCAGAGGTGCAGTGAGATTGAAACTCAAGAACTGAGAGCACTGAACTCCAGGGAACAAGTTAATAGTGAAAGATAAATGCACAGGATCAGTGCAGATGAGGGAGCTAGTCCAAGGAACAGCTATAGGGAGGTGAGGAACGGATCCAACCCAATCCAGCAAAGGGTGACGGATATCATCAAATATACTTTATGTGTGCTCTGGGACTTTGACATTATTGAGCAGAGGTTTCAGATATGATGTACTGACTGAAGACCAATAAATCCCTAGGATGGATGAAATATTCATCAGGGTACTTTGAGACAAGGAAGTCAGTAAACACTGGTGAGGTTCTTCAAAATGGACACCAGAGGCATACCTGCCAACTATAGACCCATTAGCTTGACATTATAATTGGAACATTAATGGAATTAATAAGCAGAAACAAAATAGAAGAGTATCTGTATAAAAATAACCGAATAAATAAAAGCCAACACAGTTTTAGAAGGGATAGACCATGTCTGAGCAATTCATGGACATTTTTGAGGCGGTGATATCCCACGTTAACAAGGGGAAATTATACAATGTAATGCGCAGAGATTTCCTTAATTCACTACGGCCATTGGGTAGCAAGGGTAAGACATGGACATGGATTAATAACTGGCTCAAGGGAAGGCAAGCAGAGGGTCATCATAAGGGACGTTGAGTTACACTGGGGGGAAGTTATTGAGTGGAATGCCTAAGAGTCCATGCTGCGATGCCTGTTGTTCTTGGTATACATAAATGATCTGAAATTGCAGTCTTAACGCAAAATAGTTAATTTGCACAAGACACCAAACTAGGAAAGATTGTGGACTCGTAAGAAACACCCAAATCCTACAATGGGAGCTTGATGGGTTTGCTCCTGGGTTATTGAATGGCAAATCAAATTCGCTACAAAAAAATGCAAGGTACCACATATTGTAAGTAAAAATCAACGGCATGTATCCTCTGTCAATGGAATAGAACTTGGCAAGGGGAAGGTGAAAGAAATATAAGGAGTGTTTGTTGATTCTTCGCTCAACGTGTCCAAAAAGTACGAGGTAACAATAAAAGAAAAGGTGACTAGGATGCTGGGTAATAAATTACCTCTTCTGATATCCACAGGCATGGGAGATATGGCAGTATCAAATTCTATAGGAAGCAATGTCTTTGACATCCTGATGGGACTTGGTTTACCCTGGACTATAAAAACAATTGCGGTGAATTATGGCTCATATGTAAGTCTTCTCCTTAATTCCTATGCAGTTATTGAGTATAACAAATAGTACAATATAGACATATTTCCAAACTGCCAAGCCACAGTCTTCACCCCTTTGCCCTGAGTTTACCTTGCAACCTCCTCTTTTTTAAAGTGATGCATAATACCCTCTCCAAAACAAAAGAAATGCATCTTTAACCCTCTGACACTGCAAAAAACTTCACTGCTAAACCTATCGTTCTCCTCCCTCCCCCCCAACTCATAACCCGACCCATCAATTTCCTGCCAGTCTCTTCACCCATCATTTTCTGCTCATCACATACATGCACAGTCTCCTTTTGATCAAGAGCTTGGCATATCTTTTCCCCCATAACATCTTAACATCATAACCTAATCATTTCCCTCTTCCCCGACGTTTAATAATTTTGGGTTGTTAAATGGTGGTGAATATTTAACAACCCAAAATTATTAAAGGTGAGGGAAAGAGGGAAATCTAACCTTTTCACCAAACAAATTCATTCAGAGGCTCTTGTATTCTATTTATGTTGCAGCAGTACAATTGGAGGCCTTCCTGAAAGATAAATGAGGCAACCTACATCCCTCCAAAGTCAGAAAATACCACTTCACCAGGTGTTGGCCAACATTAATGACCACTAAAACCAGTGCTTGCCACTCAGTTTCCATTTACCCTGCAGGTCAGCTGAGTTATGGACCAGCAATGCAATGTTCATGTGCATGGACCTTCCCATGACATTGGGAAGGAACTGTAAAGCTGTGAACCAAACAAATGTAAGGAATCTTACAACACCAGATTATAGTCCAACAGTTTTATTTGAAAATCACAAGCTTTCGGAGCTTACCTCCTTCGTCAGGTGAGTGAGTGAAGGGTTCGAAGATCTCATAGCATATATTAGGCTGGGAGACGATCACAGCAATCAAAGGTGTCGTTGGTGTTCAGACAGGTTAGCCACGGAAAACATTTCATCCCAGTATACTGAATACACAATGGGTCAGATTACAAAGCTCTTTCTCTCTCTGGCTTTGTAATCTGACCCATTGTGTATTCAGTATACTGGGATGTAATGTTTTTCGTGGCTAACCTGTCTGAACACCAATGACACCTTTGATTGCTGGGATCGTCTCCCAGGCTAATATATGCTATGAGATCTTAGAACCCTTCACTCACTCACCTGACGAAGGAGGTAAGCTCCGAAAGCTTGTGATTTTCAAATAAAACTGTTGGACTATAACCTGATGTGGAGATGCCGGTGATGGACTGGGGTTGACAATTGTAAACAATTTTACAACACCAAGTTATAGTCCAGCAATTTTATTTTAAATTCACAAGCTTTCGGAGGCTACCTCCTTCCTCAGGTGAACGATGTGGATTTCCACATCGTTCACCTGAGGAAGGAGGTAGCCTCCGAAAGCTTGTGAATTTAAAATAAAATTGCTGGACTATAACTTGGTGTTGTAAAATTGTTTACGACTATAACCTGGTGTTGTAAGATTTCTTAAATTTGTCCACCCCAGTCCATCACCGGCATCGCCACATCATAAACCAAACAGTAGAGGAACTGCACGTGCACAGTGTTCCAATGCTGCTGCTAGTCTTCAGACCCATCAAAATATAAGAAGGGCAAATTTGGAACACAGGCAGTTGCATCATATCCATCTGCAATACAAATGGGGCATGGTACATATTGCAGAAATACCACATTGCAAATGTCAAAATATTAAGATGATCCATGTAAAAATGGGATGTCCACCTATTGCTGGCCACCTGTTCTTCCATTATCAGAATCGTGATTGCAAATAACAATAAAGTAAAAAGGGTTTACATAGTATGCAACCTGAGATTTTTAATTGCTGTTTATTAACTCTGACCCTGACAAGTACATTTGGAACTTTCATAGTCTTCCAACAGTTTCTTTCCCTTTGGAAAATAGTTTGCGAATACTGTTACCCCACTTAAATCAGAACTAGAGCCTAAAAAGTTACACAAATAAGTGGTAGATCATTTGGAAAGACATTAATACATAGGTTACACTTTTTTTAGAAATTGTGCAAACAGTTTAAAACACAAGTGAAACCAGTGCTAAAAGGACTAGGTCATCTATAGGAGCTCTGCATATAAACCATTCATGGTAGAGCTGCCATTTTGTAGTGTTGGGAGCAGATCATGCGAGTGCCTTAGATTACAAGCACTGGTTTGTAAGGATACAGAGGCAGCAAAGTTGATTGTCCCTCAATGACTTTAGGACAGGACAGAGCTAAGCTCGGTTTTGACCTCCCCACGCCCCCCGCCTTGTGTCAGATAATCTGCCAACACTCGCTGCCAAAGCTCGCATATGAAGAATGTGCACCTGAGCCAGATAACCGAGGGCTGCCAGGGCCTGTGTAACTGTCAGTCATTAAGGTAGATTTTCCAAGTCCTCACACATGGCAAGGTACTTTGCACGCCGAGAGTGCGCATTGAAAAATCGTGGGCAGTTAGCCCATGATTTTGCGACTCATGCTTGCAAGGAATTGGAATACCTGTCTTATTATCTTCAAGAGCTGACAGGAGAAAGCAGAGGGAAAAGAAGCAAAATAACAGATTAGCCGGTGAATTTAGGTAAATGGAAAGCAAAGTGTAACTTGTACATTTCACAACACACACTAATCAGCGGAAATGACTTGCAAAGAAGTCTAGTATGAACACCGTGACATTTTCTAAAAGGAATGTAAAACATTTTGTTTTTCTTTTTTAGATAGTGTTGAACAGTCGGGGGCTTATATATTCAGTGGGACTGCTGCTAGCTTCTGTTTTCGTAACAGTAAGTATTCAATCATATCCTGTTAGGACCAGCTCCAGTGCCCATCTGTTGTGAGACCGATGCCATTGTTGAGCCAGTGATGTATTGTAATTGTTGTTTGCACAATGATGTTGCCATAACTCACTCTCTGTCTCTATGGTACTGATGTCACATCATCTGGGTTTGTTGATTTTCTGTGAAAGACAATTTGAAGGTTTTAGTCTGAGTTTCCTCAAACTTTCTTTCCTCAAAGCCTGTTTTTTCTCCACACACTTTCTGGGCTCATTAATTCTTCTAATTTTTATCTTGTTCTTACAGGATCTTCTTCTCCTTCACTTGTCTTTCTTCCACATAACCTGCTCTCCATCCTTCTCTCAGACAGGCATTTTGGAACTTAAAATATCTTCATCTAAACTAAAATACCACTTCAATTCAAATTAACCAGTTAACTTTATCTCTATAAATTCTTTCTCATGCACTTTCTGGTGTGAGAGTGTTAGCAGACTTGCGTACTATTGCAGATAAGTCCGTCTCAAGGATTTGAATGCACAATGTTATCTCACTAACAAGAGCAGGGAGAAGAAATCCCTTTCTGTACTGTTTGTCCCAATTGCTTATCAGCCTGTTAGGAAAGCTGCAGGACTATTCAGCGCTATGGCACCCATATGAATTGAAGGAATTTGCAAACATTAATCCCCAAAGTTTGAGCACTTCCTAAGACATGTTAATGGGATTGTTTTTTAAAAAGGACATTACCACAGTGTAGCTTTGTTTCATGCTATGGAGCCCACATCAAATATATTTCCTTTAGAAAAACACATTTGATATTTCTCAATCACCAAAACTTGGTTATTTGTGATATCGAAAGTTTTTAACCAATGTTTGGTCTCAGATATGAATCATTCTTTGAAACTGAAATCGTGTGAAATTTTGGTCATTTAAACATAATGTGACTTAAAATTGTTGACATTGATTTGTATTTAAATAAATATTTCAATCCATAAATCTGTAATCATTCTTATTCAGCTGAGCGGTCTGATATGCCCTCACTGGATGGTACCAAGAACTGTTTCGGAGAAAGTACCAATAATTTATCCGGGGTCGAATTTGCACTTAGGCACCTCATTTTAAAAACTGTCGTTCCAAAATTAAAGGATTGCATCCTTGTTCTTTCATGCTTCCCGTAAAAAATCCGCATTTCCGATTTTAGGCCATTGATAGTCTCTCACCAACCAACGGTCATTAGTATTTTGACATCATCAAGGATGCTTCTATGTGTGTTTCCAGCTTTCTAAGTTGCTCTCCACCAGACCTAGTTGTACTCCTCCAACTATGACAGCCAGTCCGGGCCGTGTACTGCTATTAGTTACTGCTCTGTAGAATGATGATCCCCTGACTACAGATTTGAGTGATCAGTCGTTCTAGGGCTTGACCTTGCATATATATGTGCATCATATTAGGGTCAGGCTCATCTGTGATGTTCTCCACCCTCCGTCCCCAGTCAAGCAGTTTGCTGACACATGCCATCTAGGTTCAGACATCAGGTCACTTGAGCAAAGTACCAGCAGGCAGATGGCACCTGGGGGCATGTACCCCAGTAAAAGTCACTAACTTCAGGTGAGATGGAGAGCAAATGAGGGATAAAAATATAAAATTAATATGAAGTAAATGTGATAAACTCTCAGCGCACAAAAATCTCAGCAAGATTTACGTTACTGGGGCTTGCATAGTTCAATAAGCAAGAAAAACAACAAGGATTTATTATCTCCTAAAGCGAGAAGATTTTAAATAATTGATTTATTTTTATTGTGATAGGTTTAACAAGGGGGACATAATCTTAAAATTAGAGCCAGGACATTCAAGTGTGAAATCAGAAAGCACTTTTTCACACAAAGGGTAAAATATGGAACTCTGACTCCCAAATCTGGAATCCCAAAGGGCTGTGGATACTGGGACAGTTGGAGCTTTCAAGACTGAGATAGATAGATTTTTATTAGGTAAGGGTATTAAAGGAAATGGAGCAAAGGCAGGAAAATGGAGTTTAAGTGCAGATCAGTCATGATCTAATTGAATGGCAGAGCAGGCTCGAGGGGCTGAATGGCCTACACCTGCTCCTAATGTTCCTATCTGGTATAATTGAGTTTGTTTTTGTGCTTTTATTACAAAGGTCCATGTGAGCCC
This sequence comes from Heptranchias perlo, assembly GCF_035084215.1. Classification (NCBI taxonomy): domain Eukaryota; kingdom Metazoa; phylum Chordata; class Chondrichthyes; order Hexanchiformes; family Hexanchidae; genus Heptranchias; species Heptranchias perlo. The sequence continues at coordinate 77,856,844 of NC_090332.1, forward strand.
TTGTAGAGCCACTAAATAATCATTCGTATCGGATAAATGTGAGAGACTGAAGATGGTTTTAAAAGAAACCCTAAAATGTGCTGTTGCTGCTTTTGTTGTTTTCCCTATAGGTGGTTGGCATTCATTTGAACAAATGGAAACTAGATAAGAAGCTTGGGTGTGTGTCCCTGTTCCTCTACGCCATTTTCTTGTGTTTCTCCATCATGACAGAGTTCAACGTTTTCACCTTTGTGAACCTTCCCATGTGCCGGGACCACTGATGTACAATGAAGACGACTTGGGAGCACCTTGGTATCAGTGCAATACAAAAAAACAATACAAAGAGCTGAAATCCGATAGCTTTTTGCCGTGAGCTCCATGGAGTTGCTCTTACTGAGAACTTGGTACAAGACATATTTTTGAGAGAGAAAAAAACACCTGTATTGATGTGAACGTATTTTTAATGTATTTATGTGGAGTCGTGACACACACACACACACACAAACACACACACACACAAACTTATCTGATTTCGTTGGCTGCTAATTAATGTACGGCTGGAAAAGGCACCTGCCATGTTCGTATATTCAGAATTTTTTTATTTTGTCCTGAGACAGATGAGTGGGAGTGATAGAGGTGCACAGTGGTACTTGCTATTGAAGAGAACAAGGTTTATCTGGAAGCAAGAGATTTTACCTCTCACTTTCTCCCCCCCCTCCTCCCCCCATTCTCCACCCCCCCCCCCCCCCTCCCGTCCCCCAGAGAGCTTGAATACCAAGAATGTACATATCGACGAGAGTCATCTTTATCCTTATGCTCACCAGCTGTTCCTACCGCTGACGGGAGAGTGGAATTTAAGCTCTGAGCCACAGCCTTCATGCAGAATCTGAATTGTGGAATTTGAAATCTCTAAAGTACTGCAGTCTGTACCCAGATACTACTCCCTCCTGACAAGACTTTGATTTTTCCAGGAGGTACATTTGCACGGAATTGTTTTGTTTTTGTTGTTGGAACAATTGCATAGTCAATGGTACATGTATGTATATTGATGGTATAAAAATGTATATATTGGGAATTTTTTCTTTTCAAAAAGGTAGAGTATATAAGATATTATTATATCACAGTTTTACCCTGCTGCACGGTTTTAGATTTGGAAATATTGATTACGGTACAAATGGTGCAGCTGAAGAAGCAAAGTTGCTCTACTTTTTGTCTGTACAGGTAGTTTTAAGAATAAAGCATGTTTAATTTATATATTTATAAAAACAGCACAGGAAGCCACTTTGCCGTTTCACAGCACATTTTTACAGGAATATTTGAAAACTCCGTGCACGCCTGCATGCTTGATCCCCTGGTCTTAGTGTATTGTCTTCTTCAGCTTATTTTCCACTTCTTACAGGGAAGAAATGACCGAGCCGAGGAAGACTGCTGTCTTTAACTGTTGCTGTAGTTAATAAATTTGTAGATGAATTTGCTACGAAATGGCTCCACAAAGCTGATTGTAGTTAGTTGTCTCGATCTAAATATAACTTGTTTCTTTTTTTTTAAGTGATTATATAATACCACTGAATCCCCAAGTTATGATCTGAAAGGGGTGGATTATTATACAACATATCACACCTCACCAAAGTTTACAAGCCAACACCTACTGCTACAGGACAGTGTTAAATCATACTTTCGATAGGAACGGAACTTTTATTTTTGTTCTGGAGATATAATACATGAGAAATTTAACGCACTTCAAACTTTTCATGGACACTGAGCTTCAGGGTTAGATTTGGCCACAAGTGAGTCTAATGTAATGTGTGTGGATTACTCATCAGTTACATGTACTGCATTATCATTATTGCTCAGCCCTATTCTCCCTGTGTTGTGATTTCATAAATATCTTTACAGTGTTAATGTCTGTCTTTTTATTTTCTCTCTCTCTCCCTCTGTATCTCTCTCTCTTTCTCTCTCTCTCTCTCCATCAGCAAACATCAAACCAGAATTTGAAGAATAAGTTTATCTTTCACTACTTCTTCCTCCGCACCGCACCCTGCGCAGAATCGCCTTTTACAAAAAGTCTAAAATGAAACTATCAGCAGCTTGCCAGGAGATTGAGACGATAGAACTGTTGAACATGGGGACTTGTGCGTATGAAGGCTTGCAATTTGTCAACGAGAATAGCTAAATACACCATACATGTATCAATTTTTTTAATTATTTAAATCTATCAACAATTGTCATCTAGTTGTGAGTCCCTGCCTGATTCGGGACTTTTCTTTCCAACTCCAAGCGGGTGAAATTCTTGTCTTGTTAATAATGTCCCACCGCTTTATACTTACGTCAGTTAACAAAAACAGAATTTCACCCTTTAATGTTTTAAATGGAGTAAATATTTAGTGGCGACTTTTTGCAAAATAAGTCAATGCAATGTTTTGAAGTTTGATATAATCTGTTCGGATGAATGCCCATGACATGTAAACAACAACATTCTTTCTTGAAGACTAATCTCGTCGCCTAGCATCTACTGCTACATTGAGTTGTGTTGATTAAAGTTTCAATTCTGCCAGTAAGCTAATCAAATGCAGATTATTCACAAGATGATATGTTTGTGTGAAAAGAGCTTTAAGGAATTTGGATCTTTTAAAATTTTTAAACGAAAAATATTTTGTAAAATGAAAACCCAGGTAGAATGGCCATTGGCTTACCTTACAGTGGCTAGACATTTCTCCCAGTGCTGCGTGCGAAAACGGTAGCATCAACACTGCTTTGGTATTGTAAGGGAAATTATACAATTCTATTCATAGTTAAAGTGCACTACAAACCGGGGTTAGGATAAAGAATAAAAATTTAGTCTGTGCCACAAAAATATATTACTAGCATTTTCATGTCAGTTTTAATTGTAAATATAAAATGTGGAGTCAGGCTCTGCACATTGAGTAAGTGAGCAGTTTTGGGGACTTTATAAAACTTATTTTTAGAGACCTACGTGCCATTCTGTAACTGCCCACAAAGAGATAGACAAGAGCAGCCTTGGTTGAGTCACAGTCTGATTTTCCCTCCGTTCAAAGCCTTCGCTGTGAGGCCCGATGAGAATTCACTGGTTGGGAAATTGTGATTACAGATTGCCCAATTGGTGCAGTTTATCTGGAAAATATTTCTGGTATTTCTATGGTTTTGAATGCAGTGCCCCTATTAGTTCAGTTGCAGTGGATTCTGAGAACCCCTCGTTCTTAAAATTATAGTCCATCCATAGTATAAATTTTACAGAAAATATACTATTAGCTAATTTCAAACAAATCATCAATGAAATATTGCATGACGTGAATCCTAGTCACTCAGCTGTGAGATTCAGTTTGTGTGAAGCTCCAATGGTGATCTATTTGTCCCCTGTGATGAGATGTCCCCCACATTTATCTAATAAAAGTTTTTCTTCAACCTGTCGCATACTTCTCCCCCCTTTCCAAAAAGCACACACAAACCACTTTTTTTATACATTTAGGTTTCAGGCTCTGTAGGTTTCCCTATAGCACTCAGAATTCCCTTACTCTCTGTTCATGCCGCTCTTGAGCGAGGCATCAGAATGATGCCCACGAATGACCCAGGGTGACAGCTGGCGTCCATGGAGTGCCTTTCTCCAATGACATCATAAATATTGAAAACCTTCCACACAGGGAATCAGAGGCATAAACCCGAATCCTGCCACTCCATGGCCTAGCCTGCTGGATCACCAATTCATTATACCATCTCATTGCCCTACGTCTCAGATTTATTCATCCCTTGACACATGAACAAAAAATGAAGGAAATAAAATGTGTAGTTAAATCATTGATTAACACTCGGAGAGGCCAGTATTGGAATTTAACCTTTGCTGTCACACTGTTAAGTACTAAATGGTGAAAACACACCCATATCAGCTGATGCATCACTGAACAATGATAATCATAGGTCCAATCCACAGTAATGAACTTTGGGTAATTTATGTTACTATATCTGCCAGTTGGTGTAATATTCTCCAGTTTTGTTTTGCCAGATACATTTGCTGGTTTCTGTTTAGTATTGGTGTTGCATTCACCAGTGATGTTTGCAAATGAGTCTCAGTTTTGTCCAACCTTGGAGAAGTTGAGCTCAGTGCTTCCAACTGTCACCACTCCTGCATGGATATGTTTTTTTTTCGCTTTCCACTACATATGCAAAACTGATAACCATCTGAGCCATCTATCTCCCACAACCAAATCTCCATTTACTCCACAGATAAAGTCAGAGCAGTGTTAACATAGCTGCCCAATGGGTACGTCTCAGATGTGTGACAGCACACTCACAAATGTAATGGCTGGCTTTTCTGGACATGTATATTTCCATGAACCTCTTCTCTGAGCATAATAAAGCCACACCATAAGAGCATAAGAAATAGGAGCAGGAGTAGGCCATACGGCACCTCGAGCCTGCTCCGCCACTCAATAAGATCATGGCTGATCATCCACCTCAACTCCACTTTCCCACCGTATCCCCATATCCCTTGATTCCCTTGGTGTCCAAAAATCTATCGATCTCAGTCTTGAATATAGTCAACGACTGAGCACCCACAGCCCTCTGGGGTAGAGAATTCCAAATATTCACAATCCTCTGAGTGAAGGAACTTTTCCTCATCTCCGTCCTAAATGGCCGACCCCTTATCTTGAGACTATGACCTCCAGTTCTAGACTCTCCAGCCAGGGGAAACATCTACCCTGTCAAGCCCCCTAAGAATTTTATACATTTCAATGAGATCACCTCTCATTCTTTTAAACTTCAGAGAATATTGGCCCATTCTACTCAATCTATTCCCATAGGACAACCCTCTTATCCCAGGATTCAATCTAGTGAACCCTCGTTGCACCCCCTCTAAGGCAAGTATATCCTTCCTTAGGTAAGGAGACCAAAACTGTACACGGTACTCCAGGTGAGGTCTCACCAGAGCCCTATATAATTGGAGCAAGACTTCTTTGCTGTTATACTCCAACCCACTTGCAATAAAGGCTAACATACCATTTTCCTTCTTAATTGCTTGCTGTACTGCATGTTATCTTTGTGATTCTTATACAAGGACACCCAAATCCCTCTGAATACCAACATTTCTTAGTCTCTCATCCAATAACGTGGATAATTTCACATTTCCCCACATTATACTCCATCTGCCACCTTCTCGCCCACTCACTTAACCTGTCTATATCCCTTTGCAACCATCTTCATGAAAATGCATGTAGCAAATCTTTTCTTTGTTTTTTTACAAACATATAGCGTGATGAAATTGAAAGACCTTTCTAGCTCTTCTCCATCCACCCCCGCCCCCCCAACACCATCAACAGAAAGTTGAAAGCAATGTCATTAGGACCCAGACTAAACCACAGGATGCAATTTTTTTAATGGCTTCAGATTTTCTGGCAAGTAAGTGGCTACTTTCATGACACATGCACAGTAGCTCCTGTTGTCTTTCACATAATATGGCTTGAACTCCACAATAAAATCCTTTGTGTAAATCTTGCACAGTGGATATGATCCCTGTTCGCCTATGACTATGTTGCCAATGAATGTTGGCCTTTGATCTGTGCTACTGGTTCCCAGAGAACCTGAGACTGCAACAAAGTGACTCAACACTAAAGATTTGAGGTGTATTCCAACGTAAACATTGCACTTGGTGGTACCGGCCATGAGACTGTAAGGACTATTCTAGGGACTTACACTATTGAAGCCAGAACATGCAGATTAAGTAACAGTATCATTACTGTTGTATCCAGCTTTAGTTATGCTGTGGATAACACAATGCTACAGTATCATAAAAATGTAATTATTCTGGCGAATGTTCCTTCATGATAGATGGGCATGAGTGATTATTTCTACGTCTATTTTAAAATAATTTCAACAACACAAATGCAGCTGGTAGAAATACGGGATAACAATAAAAGTGCACAAAATGAACATTCCTTTCAGATATCCCACATATGTACATGTATAAGATTTCAAAGTTGACTTGTAGAAAGAACCCTGTTAAAATCTCTTATTGCAAGTCAAGATGTTCATTGGAAACTTTCAGTGTGCCTTACAGGACTGTTGAAGATTTGTTCCAAAAACCTTTAAGAACCCAACAGGACATCTTTGAATAGGATAATCATTGGCGGTTCTTATAACCTATAAAAAAACTTTTGACATGACTTCAGCTAACTGTGTAGATCCTGTTTCCTCAGTATAGTAAAGGATAAGGTCAACTTTTGGGAGAGTTCTATTTTATGCAGAAACACACTATCTAGGGCCAAATACAGTAAATAAAAGTGAAACAACAAGAGATGCCTTTAAAAGAACATTAACACAGAAAAAGTCTTTCAGCAATATTTGATCAGGTATTCTGTGAAATACTTTGAATAGATGGCTGTCCCATTATTATATCAGAAGGCTTTCTTGGCTAATTTTACATGCTTTTTTTTCTAATTTCCTTTATGATGGGTGCAGCATGACTCCTAATCTATTACACCTTGCAGTGGTTGCTGGTGCAGGTCTAGATTTGTGTGGACATAAAGTGAAAGGGCAACGTTATTACAATCTATAGTTCAGGCATTAGCGATTATTACTAGATTCCCATTTTCCATGGGGAACACATGTTGTTCTCCATTCCCCAAGATTTGCTGCAACACAAGAGGTTGTGAATGAATGTTTTAAAAATCAGAGATGTGCCATGAATTTGGTTATTCCCCCCCCCAAAAAAAAATTAAGCATTCCTACCCTCAAAGGAACCAGAGGCCTTGTCACCAATATCTTATCTTGTTTTCTGATAAATTACCAGAACAACATGGAACAGCCCAAACTGAGGCTTCTCTTTTCTACAATGCAATTGAAGATGGCTGCTTAGCCAACACAAAACAGAATGAGCTGCATTAATGTACAGTTTGCTGCATGGCAGGGAAAGCAAAGTGATTAAAACAAACTTTGACTGGTGGCATGGTCCAGGTTGAGGATATTGCCAAGAGAGTGTCCTGACATCATCTTCAGCAGTACTTTCAAGGCAGCAAACCAGGATGGAAGGGATGTAGTAACAGTTGCTTTAGTTCTGTGCAGGTTTTCTGGGATTGTGTGTTTGACACTGCTGGTATTTATTTGTGTTTATCTGACAGGATTTGCAGGATACATCAGTTATCTGACAGTACACAAAAGCAGTACCCAAATTAATGCACGGGACCCAGCTAACATTTGGATAGTTGAGCTGATTTTCTGATTGCATGTTCCTGTTGCAAAACCTTGTCTTTTGGGGAGCACACAGCGGAAAATTGTGGGCAGTAGGGGACAGAAAACTGTGAGGAATACATCTGAGATTTTCAGATGTGCATTCCTGGCTTCAAAGCTTTTTGCTGGTGTGCACAAATTTGGAAAATCAGCATTTCTGTGTATATAGGGACATGGATCTTGAGTGGTTAAAGATTAGGTTAATTATAATAAAATCACATCTCTGGATTAACACGTCACTTTAAAATGGTTCATCTGTTAGTTTAATTGCAGTGTCACGCTTAATTTTTTTTAAATCTAAATCTTCCTCTTAAAGGCCCTGGCCAATTGGACTGGACTGAAATGGTCCTCTAAAGAGGCTGAGTCAGGCAGCTCCATCCTGATAAGCCGCAACCAAGTTGCCAAATAATGTCCTCCTTGAATCAACGCATTTGTCGAAATGCCTGCTTAGTTTAGAATCATTCTTATTAATAGCAGTAGAAATATGCTTATGGTCTGTTGGAAGGAGTGGCCCTCTTTTTCATATATCACCAGAGTACATGATGTTTTTATACTCTTATCATAAATGTCACAATATGATGCTTTGCTAGTCGTACGGAAACATATCCCACCACAGGGACAATAGTTATAATATGGTGGAATTCCATTAATCCTGCCATTTTCCAGGAAAAATGACCCTGTTTGTTTTAATCACTTTTCTAGTTAGTTGCTCTTATTAGAATCAATCATGATCAAAATGGTTTTAGTGTAGATCTTTATGTAAAAATAATGAGGCTTTTTTCTGTACTTTTCCATTAAGTTCTCATGCAGTTAAATACTTCAAAAATGTCACCAGTTTGCCAAGAAATTGTTCTCTTGGGCCAGGATTATGTCTGGATTAGGAATTCTGCAAAGTGCAGATAAAGTTGGGAATTTGAAAATCTCAGTATTGCCGCCTAGTTAATCATTTATTCACCAATTCAACCTAAATAAAAGTAAAGCACTGGCCAAACTCATCTATTTTAAATTAAAATGATTATAAAACTAGGATGCACTGCTATGATATTTGGCAGAGGTTTATCTATTCTTAGTGTGCAGAGTTCTTAAAAATAGAAACAGAATTAAGTGGACTGAGTGGTGCAATGTGTTGGAATACTGCTCTTTCTTCCAGCCCAGACTGATGATATAAGAGGATCCTAAATAAAAGTCTCAACTAAGTTGGGTTTATGCCCACAGAGTATAGTTTTCTGTAAGTAGATGTTAAATTGACACTTTCACATAAGCATGGTTGATGTAAGATATAGACATTTCGCACTGGTCCAATAAGTAGTGGGAGTGGTAAGGGTTAAGATACATTCTTGAAACACAGTGAAGGAAGCTTTACTCTGCATCTGACCATACAGTACCCTGACCTGAGAGTATTTAATGCTGACATTTTTGTGTTCTGTTCCCCAGTATTAGCATTCCTCAGCTTGATGAGTACAGAACATTTAAGAAAAAATAGACAACAATGGAACATTTTATGCTTAGATGAGGAATTTATACAGTTGGAATGAACAGGGGACTGAGTTGGGAGATTTAAGTGTACATCAGGACTGAAGGTCAGGTTTGTGTCGAGCTGGATTTGACTGCACCACAGTATGTTGTTGTATTCTCCTATCATGACAGACCAGCCCATGTCTGGTTTGTATTTTTTGCTAAAAAAAAACTACTTTTCCATATGTCAGTCCAATAATAAATAACTTTTAAAGGGGCTTGTCAAACCTGTATATCATTCCTATAAATTAAAGGTAAGTCTACTTGCAGAGTATGCATCAATATCACCTGCATCAAATAGTGAATCTGCCTGAACTGAACTATACTATGATGGAGAGGCATGGAGACAAACTCATATGGTCCAATATATCTTCAAGCCTTTTCATCGTTACATAGGCAGTACTCCTTGTCTTACATGAGACAGCACTACTTTTATATTTAAAGATCAAAAGGTTTACATAAAAGAAGTGGGCTGCTGCAATGTTAAGAAGAGTCTGAAGTGAAAAGTCACTATATGGTATTTATTACAATAACTGCTTCATTCAAGTGAATTTCAAGCAGTAATCTAGAACAGCTGATGATCATAAACTGCTCAGTCTTTGCTCCCATAGTATATGACATTGTCTAACCGTCTTGTGATTCACCTGCAGATATCCTTTAGCCTCTTCTATTCCTCCTGCTAGTGTTGTCCTTGCTTTGCGTGAACACTCGGGCAGAATTCCCGCAGGCTGTCCCAACCTCCCACCATAACATCGGTAAAAGATTGAAGGAAACTCCCGGACAAACAGTGTAATTGCCCGTTTCCACCCTTTCTCCAGCGTTTCTGCCAAATATCCGCTGAAGGTACGTTGGAAGATTGGGAGAACACCCTATAGAAATTCCAGATGCCCATGCGCACTTTATCCAGCAAGACTTTACTACTTTGAGTCAGCATGGAGGGGAAAGCATACATCACCAATTTATAGTCCACATTTGCACTTTAAGGCCACAGTACATTCTGTAGATAGTTGGAAGCTTGTTCTTGTTCTCTGAACAAGGCTGACCCTAGAACATTACCTCAAGGGTTTGCTTTACGATTACAACAAAAACAAAAAATTGCATCAAATTCTTCAACATTCTGTTTATACCATGAGTGTATTGTTTCAACATGATTTCTTTTCCCATTCTTAAGTCTTTAAATCAGGTTTTAAGTTTGTATTATTGGAAAAAGGAATTGTTGATTCCCATTGAGGTCAGATCCCCTGAAGCCGTCATGATGAATTCCTTTATTGATCACATGATTTTTTAATGTGTGAGAGCACAGATAGATCTCTCCACACTTATGACTTAAATTAGGGTTTCCAACTCTGGTTGGATGTATTCCTGAAGGTTTCATCACATGACCTCTCACCTCCAACAGCTTCACCCAGTCAAACAGCCTTTTTTTTCCCATCTCCAATATTTTTAGAACTAATAAACGAAAGTGTTCAAAGAAAATCAAAATAACGTTTTTTTTATAATGTCCATATAATTTTTCTCTTGGGTTATTCACAGGAGTGTCCTGGAGATTAATCTTTAATTCCTGGAAACTCCAAGACAATCCTGAAGGGTTGGCAACCCTAGTCTAAACACAGAATGCACATTCATGTATATATCAGGGAAGCCCACTTCTGTTGGCCAATTTATAGAAACTGGGAGTGGTTCCCAGCAGGCAGTTTCACTGTGCTGTGAAAAACTGTTGACTACGGAGTCAAGTGAGCGTTTTCTGTGCAGCTACTCATAGTTACAGGAAAGATAAGTAAAGCTTTAAAACGGTACCAGCCCTGCCATTTTCTTCCTCTCAAAAACTTCGGAACAGTGTTTTAAATATCTTTTCAAAAAAATACAAAAGAATTTTAAAGACTAAGACGAATCTATTTTTTAAAGAAATTATTTGTAAGAATCCTCTATGTATGTTCTATTTTTCATAATCGTGACAGCCTGTACTGCAGGAAGAATGTATTTTCTTGAAGACTTTGTGAAGGATCAGATAGTAACCAGATTCAGATCAATCAAATTCATTTTCTCTGTACACCCTCAGGAAGAAACCAGTTTGGATTGGTCTAAATACAGTCTGCCCTTTACCAATGGGTTGTTTGAAATTAACATTTTATCTGAAATTAATATTTGAGGAAGAGGCGGGCAAAAGTAAGAAATGTGGATTTAACCTCTACATTTAACTTGCAGCTCTGTAGGCTGACCATGCAGAACATACTGCAGTCCCCTCCTCAGCCCCCAGGTATAGTCAACGTGGCTTATAACAGACTGGTTTCTAGCCCAGTCTGTTTAGAAGAATTGATCTCAATAAATAATGTCGACAATCCGCAATTGACACTGATCTGTAACTGATCTATTTCTAGACTCGAGGTGCACAAAAATAGCAGACCTGGGTCCAGAATCTGGACATCCAGTGCTTTTGTTTAGGCCTCCAAAACTTTTATTGGGGGTTTTGGGACCTAACCTCTACTTATTTGCAGATTCCATTTATTTTAGATAGCCTCAGCAGCTGAGATACATCGCAAGTTATTGATGAAAATATATTCTCATCACTGGACTGAGGAATCGAATGATAATTTGATGCTTCATTGACATTGTTTTAAAATGGAAACCAGCAGCTAAGTGAATGATAGCTAAGAGACTCTGGGGTAGATCTTGACTTTGGGCAATAGTGTAAAATTGGTGATAGCGAGTCGGCAGCCCGTTTTACATCTCTCCCGATTTTTATTTCCAAATGAAAATCGGGAGAGATGTGAAACAAGCTGCTGACTTGCTATCACCCCTGTTTTACACCCGTACAAAAGCAAGATCTACCCCAGAGTCTTAACACACCAGACTCCCATCAAAATGTTAGTCATGCACCCCTTGCTCTAGACTGATGCACAGATCCCTAATGAGATTTGCTGAGCCTTTTTTTGAGTCCTTTTCCTTTGGTTTGACTGTAATGCCATTAATTATATGCTGTTGGATTCTACGATAACATATTGCATCTATCTCTCTGTACTATAAGCAAACTTACAATTCAATCAAAATTCCTTTGCCTTTTTTCCTAACATAGTGGAGAGAGATTGTTCATGTTTGCTCTGTAAAATGGGGCTGTTATACTACCCAGCGCCATCAGCCTGGGCAAAATGGGGTTTGTACAAAATAAAGCATGTTGTCCATTGCTATGAAACCAGTGACACTGTGCATTTCAGGTACTGGTGAACATCGAAAGAAATATGTAACGTGTTTTTTTTAGCAATTTATTAAACATGTTATTTAGAATCAAAGTTGTTTTACAAGTTTGGAAGCACTATTTATACTTTGCTCCATGCACACTGCTTGTACAAAGCATCTCTTTAATTTATTGATTTGGATGTATTGTGATCTTTAACACCTTGTGACAAGTTTGTTGAGAAAATGTTGATTGATGAAACTGATTGCTTCATGAACTCCAGTTTTAAAATAGCCGAAGGAGAAATCAAACCTTAGTAGGATCTGTTGCGAAATCTTGAAATCTGAAGACAACAGTTACTTTTGTAGATATTTAAATCTTGCCATTTTCTTTGGCAAACTATCACAATAAATCAGCTGTTGATTTCTCACATATGCTGTGCATTTCTTAGCAGTGAATTAGTCAAAAGTACCTGCTTATTGAAAAGCTTGTGAACCGCCACACTGAGGCAGCATTATAAAACTTGTTTTAATTTTCTTTAAGTAAATTATTACTTCCCCTGCCCCCCTCCCCCCCAGCTTTTTCTGTGCATCACACCTTGCACAGTTAAGAGAGCAGGTTGAAGACACCTGCGCCCAGTATCTAAGTCTATACTGGTCTTTAAGTATCTACCCGGTAGTAGGTGAACGCTGACTCCCCATTGTCCCTCCTTCATGGAAATGCTTGACCATGTTTGGCACTTTCCCATGACAGATTGGCTGATATTGGAAACTTAGCATGTGAGGAATAGCATGGATAAGCTTGTGTCCTGCAGCTCTATGCCAAACATTGGACTCTCCAGTGCATTGAGCATCATGCCCCCAAACAAGTTCCATTTATTTTTTAACCAAATATAAGTAGCATATTTTTTACAGGGTGCCATTTCTCACTGAAGTCCCTGAAGCTTTTGTGAAATACCTATTGTAATGATGTTTGTGATTTAAACATACTCAGAGCTTCTTTAAACAAAAGGCAAAAAAAAAGGTTGCTTTACTGCCTGGTGTGTCTCTTTTACTGAATAAAGTTTCAAAAAACGCACTATCTAAAACACTGTGACTCAAAACCATTTCTTTGCAGCTACCTAATTATCAAAGCCTTTGGGTGGCCTTATAGAAGGTACTTAACTCCAGGATCTGCAGAAGTATAAAGTTCCATAATTGCCTATCTGTTTATATCTCAGAAAACAAAAGGAACTCTTGAAAAGGGTTAATATTTTAGAAGGTTTGATCCGCCTGCTTCTTAGGGATTGTTTTTTTCTAGTTGAGATAATTGTAGTTGCTTAGTTTGAGTTTCGTTTTTGGAATTAAGTTGCTCTTCCCTCTGTGGTTCATTTCCTGCATCTAGTATGGTTTCACTCTCAACACATTGAGGCAGCAATCAAGAATCAATTACACCAGATAGGGTGGGGGGAGATGCTAGGGGACTGGATCCCAGATGAGATTGATCTCAGGGTAAAAGGTAGTCAATAGGTGGGGGTGAGCAAAAATACCCAGAATGACATGCATGAAATGGAGACCAGGAATGGACGGACACAGGGGAACATGAAAGGAGGTATATCTATAAGATGTATCTACATTAATGCTAGCAACGTTAGAAATAAGATGCCAGAACAGGAGGCTTGGTGACAGTAGGGAAGTACAATGTAGTGAGAATAACAGAAACATGACAAAATATAGATGATAGAAACAAATTTATCTTTCAAACGCACAGAGTGGTCAGAAAAGAGAGTGGACAGAAAGGGAGGTGGCATAACCTCAATGTGTCAGAGACACCTGGGGGGAGTAAATGAAGTTGATCGTGTAGGAGAGGGCAAGCTAGAAAATGAACTAAACTGGTTAGACATCTCAAGTACAAAAAAACTCCAAGCTTACAGTGGAGCTTGCTAATGCCCTCCAGGTCAACATAAGAAGGAAAACAATCTGCTCTATTGGATTGGATTGGAATGTGAAAACAGGGAAGTTATTCCAGTGGGAGATCTAAAATATAAAATGATAAAACCCAAGTGATTTTAGAGTCAGAGTTGGTAAATGTAATTCATAACTACTTTACCACCCAGTGTGGCAAAGAATCCATGAGAGGCATATACTCATCGTGACCTGGTATTGGTTAATGACCCACATACCAGATAAGAAATGGAAGTTGTAGCACCTCTGGGGGATAGCAAACACCGAATGGTTGAGTTCAACATGATCTGAGAATCAGATGTAGCCAAGATATGGAGGGTGAATTTCCTCGAGGCTTCTCCCACTCTGCAGCATAACTTCAGTGGGATGCTAATCAGGCGGATTCTACGATAGGTGGGCAATCCGTTCTGCCAGATTACCACCCATCTGATGAAATTGAAAGTTGCCCCCATAGGATTTGATTTCAGCAATCATGCTACGCCAGTACATGACATCTCTGGCTTTGTGCAGGCATCTTTCAATCTCAGTAGAGCTGGAATAGATTCTCTGCATCATGTCTCTAGGGTTGCTAACTGTTTCCTTTGATCAAGATCTCACCTTGAACAAACAATTTATCTTGGAAATGGCAGGGCTCTTCAATCTCAGGGAAAACATAATTTTTCCATTTTGGCCATCTGGCCAAAATGGTACTTTTCGACGTTTGTACGGTTTGATATTTCTGAGTTTTAAACTGGATTTCAGCTGGACGCCGTCCTGAGAAAGGAAGCTACTGCAATATGTTAGTGTTCTTCTTCTTTTCAATGAATTTGTCTTCAGCTTTGTCAGGAGTATTCAATAGTCACTGACTAGCTTTGACTTTATGGGGTAAAAATTGGCTATGGCTCATTTGGGGCCCATAACCGACAGCGCACATGAAGCATGCACCCCAACCAGGAGGCCTGAGACTCGTCAAAATTGGACCTTGGGTCTCCTTTCAATACTCCAGAGGAAGCTCAGCCAATGCCAGAATCCCAATTTCGGGCCTTCTTGCTGGCGGCAGTCTTCAGGTAAGTCCCAGGAGGGGGAAGGAAGGACAACGGGGGAGGCTGAAACAGGACAGAATCATCCCTCAGGAGTGCTGTGGAGCTGGGCAGAGCACTGCTGCTCCTCCTACCTCCACAGGAACATTTTCTTTTCTTTAAAAACTTACTTTTCGGTACTGATCGCTGCTTAGGCTGCAGCGACCGCTGAAGAATCCTGAGCGGAGCAGGCCCTTACATATGTAAGGGACTTAACACTTGTTTCAGGTGGGCGGCATGGGAGCCTGGGCAGCTGCTGATTCCAATATGGCAGTACCTGTAACCCTAGCATGGATCGGGCGTGGGGCTTTACTCCTCGAAATTGGTCTTTGTAGTGCCCACTTTATGTCCAAAAAACAGGTGCAACGAGCTCCAATTTCTCCCCATACTTGTTGCGGTAGTTAGGTTCTACTTGGAACATACATATCCTTTCCATCCCTCCAATTCACTTTCAGATTGTGCTTCTACAAATGCAGCAGCATTTTTTGTATTTGAGTGTAGATAGGACAGCTTTCTTAACAATACTTTCTTAAACACCTATGGTCAGCGTCAATCATACCTTATTGTCCAGACATATTCCTCAAACTACCCACACCCGTCAAGTATATCAAGTATCTCTCATTTTCTGCATCGTTCCTGTCTGTAGCAGCGAGTGATGTGCCACTAGCTACCATTTCTGACTCAAAGTTGCACCAAAATCTGATCTGACCCACTTGACCCTAAATGTGATCACAAACATAATCCAGCCATGGACGCCAGAGCTGAATGCCAGAGGAGAATAATTGCCCTCAATATCAAGGCAACATTCGACTAAATAATGCACCGAGGAGTAAAAGTGAAGTCAATGGAAATCAAAGGCAAAACTCTCAAGTGGTTGGAGTCATACCTGACACAAAAGAAAATGACCGTGGTGTTGGAGACCAATCATGGCAGCCCCAGGACATCACTGCCGCAGTTCCTCAGGGAAGCGTCCTTGGCCCAACCACCTTCAGTTGCTTCATCAATGACCTTGCTCCATCATAAGGTCAGGAGAGGGGCTGTTCACTGACAATTCCACAGTCTTCAACTCCAGTAATGACGCAGCCCATGCCAGCCTACAGCAGGACCTGGATAACATCCAGGCCTAGGCTGCAAAGTGGCAGGTAGCATTTGTGTCACATAAGTGCCAGGAAATGACCATCTCAAACAAGAGAAAGCCCAGTCATCTCCTCCTAACCTTCAACGGCATCACAATTGCCGAGTCATTAGCTCCTGGGTGCACCTTACGCCCTCCCTCATTTCCAGCAGAATTTAGGGTGCAACTTAAATGGGGGTATAAAAATGGTGAATCCTCTCTCCTCCCTAAATTCCAGTGTCTCCACCCCCAACTCCCCCATAGATCCACTAGGTTTGGGCCTTAACAAACTATGAGAATTTCAGGACCGTGTGTTTATTTTTCATTTTATTTTCATATTTGAGAAAGTAAGGCTCGTGGTGTAAGACACCAACAAGGTTTAAATGAGTAGGACACAAGAGACAGTAAGTAGTGATTAAGTGATGCCAAGCTGGTACTTTAAAAGTCCGTAGGTTGAAGGAGGAAGGTAAGACTGAGGGAGTTAAGCAGTTCCACAATATGAGGTCCTGGAAAAGGATGAATTAGAGTCATATCAGAGTAGTAATCATCATTATTCACCCCTAGTCTGCATAGGTTATGGCGTGATATCCATATAGAATCAGGCCAGTGGATGTATAAAGAGGAAATCTAAAGCAGGATCTGTTATAGATGGTTCCAAAACTGGCTGACTATTTCACAGATAGAGGAAATAATGCAGGAAAGTCAGATGCCAAGGAGGAAGTTATGCAACCAACCAGTCACATTTTTGGTTGCAGAACGTGCTGCTGAGTCAGATGAAGCTTCAAAATCTGCTAAGTCAGACACAGGTGCAGAATCTGCTAAAACATGCCCCCATGTTATTTTATAGCGCAGATCCTGGCAAGTGAGTGAGGGTTTAAGGTGCATCTGCCCTAACTGAGGTGCAGCCATGCAAATGATGGGTTTAGGCCAGGATACAAATGGCGGCAGAATACAGGATTGTCCAATCAACTAAGCCCTTTTGCCCTCACGCAGTACTGAGATTAGAACTATACTTGTCCAAGGATTTACTTTTGTTGTGGAAGCTGCAAAATTCAAATTATAAGACGTGATTATGACTTTATGACTCACCTTCAGCATTCGCTGGCACTCTGTCAGTTTTAAAATGGCTTGTCAAGGTGAAGAATGTTAATGCTGGTGAATGGAACATTTTCCCATTTCAGATAACCAGTGTAGCGTGAAGTACTCTCAAGTCAGGTGGAGCACAATTAGCTGCAGACTAATGGGTAGATTTAATGTCTCCATACGCCCATACTTGCCTGACAGAAACACGTAGTGGGAAATTGCAGGTCAACTCCCCACAATTGTTCATCCATTAAAATTAATAGACAGAAAATTGCAGTGAGCGTGCCTATGGTTTACTGATATGCAAACCCAGCACGCACACTGGGGACACGCACTAACAAAATTCACCCCTAAAGCTCCTTCCACTCTGCCTCAACAGTTGATCTTAACCTTGGCCTCACAAAGGATTTATAAAAATATGCTCTGCTGCACCAATGTGACAACTTTCATTTCCCCTCCTGTGGCCTCACCTGGTGAGCTTGCCTTTTTTATGAATCAAATTTTATTTACTTCCGATTATTCATGAGAAAACAGTTAGTGTTATTAACATAAACTAATACCCAACTGTAACGTCAGTGTCACAAAGCATGGTCCAAATATTCCAATTCACTTCCAGCTATAGCCCTGCATCCCCCTTCCATGCAACTCCATAAACCTCAAAATGAATAAAGAATAATATTTTTTAAAGGGCTCTGTTCTGTCATTGGAAGGGTCGAGTCAACACAGTTCTCCTGTGGTCCCTGCCCTTTTGAATGAGAATTGGTTCCTGAACAAATATGCAGGAGAAAGTCACTTCCACAACAGAGGACTTCCACCTCTCAGCCCTGCACTCGTTCCTAAATTTGATGGTATTGCCCTGCCTTCAATGCAAAATGCTAATCGCTCCATACTCGGGGGGATTTTAACCACCCTCCCAGTGGACACCGGACGGGGGGCAGTTAAAATGGAGCGGGGGATGGACCTGCTCTGTTCCTGTCCCAATCTGGCCGACTACAATATTAAATTGCAAGAGGCAAGATCACCTGCCCGAAGCCAACGAGCTCCTTCTTTAAATATGCGGATCAGGCTCCGATGACGTTATCGGGGCTCGACAGCTATTTTTACCTGCAGCCCGAGGGCCAGAAGAGGCTCAGTATGGTACGTTTTTTCAATCTTTGTGAAGTTTCCTTGTGGGCCGAGAGGAGCAGGAGATCTCCTTCAGGCCCCACAAGGAAACCTTGGGCCTCCCCCACCCCAGGCTTTCTCCCCATCCCCAAGCCCTCTGATGCACATACCTTGTGCTGGAGTCTGTTCCTGTGGGTCTCCGGCCGCAGCTTCCTGCCGCCTGAAATCCCTCTCCTGCCCAGCGGCCAGGTTTTGGGTTTGGCTGGGAGGCTGACAAGCTCCATGTAAATGAGGCACGTGCGTTAAAACCAGCAGGGCCTCGCACCAATGTCACCTCCCTCTCACCCCTCCCCCCCCCACCAATCCCACCCCGAGTTAAAATCGGCCCCTGATATTCTCCAGCACTTCATTCGCCCAATGCAAGGATACATGTACCTCCTTTGATCTCCATACCAGAATAACGAGTCTCCTCACTATTATCAATGCTGGTAGAATCAGTCTGCATGGATGCTGTGGAGCCTTAAACACTGATGATAATCCCAATAAATATTTCTTTGGATCATTACCAATGATGATCCCATCCGCCTTGGATATACTGTAATACAGTACTCAGCACGGCCTCAGCACTGCACAGTGACACAGTATATAAAAGATAATACTCTCTTCTGAGTAACAATGCTGCTATCTACCTTACCCTCGCCCATTCCATTCCTAATAGAGGAGAATCTCTGAAGGATCTCCAACTGAGTTAATATCACCTGTAGGAGGTTAATTGCAAACCAATTGAAGTGCGTGAGCTGAACGCCCAAAAACAGTTATGTTTCGTTAATTATCCTATCTCCTATTTTGTTGAATATCTTTTAAGTGAGGTCTGTTGATTTCTTGCTAGATAAAGTTCTTGGGTTCTGAGGGACTCAACGGCCATTTACCATCTCAGAGGTAATACCTTAATATCCTTCTGAGTTGCAAAAAGCAAGAATTGATTACTGGACACCTTGAACTGCAGAAATTAAGGGTATGATTTTAAAATGCAGGCGGGATGGCAGCGGTGGGGAGGGGGTCAATGGGCGTGCGGGTAACCCGAAAAATAAAATCTTACCGTTCCCCAGGCGATCGCGACTTAATTGATGGCCTTTAACGTGGCTTCCAGGTTTGCCGTCTGAAACTTGCGCAGCGGGCGGACTGCGCACCTACATGACCTGCTGTCAGCTGGATTTGAAGGCCATTGCATCAATGGCTTTTGCTGGACAAAGGAGGAACCAGGCAGAATGGAGCAGCAGAGCAGCAAGCCAGCTCCAAGACTCAGTGACGCCTCACTTGAGATGCTGCTGGCCGGGGTGAGGAGGAGGAGGGAAATATTTTACCCAGCGGACAGGAGGACGCGCCCTGCCTCTGCCACCAGGAAGGCCTGGCTCGAGGTGGCTGAGGATGTCACCAGCAGGAGAAACATATCCAGCACCTGGGTCCAGTGCAGGAAGCGTTTCAATGACATAACTAGGTCAGCAAAAGTGAGTACATTTACTGATTCTCCTGCATTCTGTGGTGCACAGCACCCCCCACCCTCCCTTTCACAGTCTGCACTGCCAAGACTACTCCGTCACATCACTCCTCACACCCATTTAAGGCTCATCCTCAACTTACCTTCACTTCATGAGCACTTCCTCACCTCCCCATTTGTGAACCCACCACCACCACTCACCTCAATCCAGATCCAATGTGATGTCTCTGTCTCATACTCACCCTCTGATGCATCTCTTTCACGGGCAGCCTCACCCAAAGCAATGCATTCATCGGCTGACCACTTCACCCTCACTCACTCACACGTCTGTACTTTCTCCCCTTCTAGGAGAAGAGAGCACAAAATGCATTGGAGAGGGCGAGGCCTGGAGGGGGGGCCACAACAATAGTGGTCCTCACAGAGGCGGAATAGGAGGCCCTGCAGATCTGCCGCACCCTCGAGTGTCTGTCCATTGGGGACGGCGAGACTGGCACCCCACAAACGTCTGGTGACAGAACTTTAACATTCATCACACACAACATGAATTGATGTTAACAATGATTGGCATGTTGAACACCTCAGTATGCTCATCGCAACATGGCACATCTGTGATGATGCTTAATATTGCCTTCTGTTCTCTTCCAGGCCCTTCAACGACCCCCGAAGTGTCAGGAGAGGGCGATTCCTCAGAGGAGCTCCCGGCCTCTGAGGGCGCACCGTCACATCTTAGCGAGCCATCCAACAGCGCAGATATTCACACCTCAGTGGGTCCTAGTAGTCAGTTAGTTGGGTTGGCACCTGGTGAGTCACCACACACAAGTGAGCAGGAGCAGACACTGGCGGCAGGGGCAGCTGTGGAGAGTCCGCGTAGGTGGGCGCAATCCTCTCCAGGCTCTGCTCAGCTGGACGCAGATGCTGAACCCCAGGGGCCATCCTTTAAAAGGAGAATGATCGAGGGACAGCAGCACATTTGCGAGGTACTGGAACAGGTGCCACGCGCACTCTCCACAATAGCAGAGAGGATGGAGGAGTCCACCTCCTGCATTAGTGGAATGGTGGCGCAGGTATATGTGGGAATGTGAGATAGTGGCGCAGGTAAGTGCGGGAATGTCTGCGATGGAGAGAAGGCTAGCCTCCATTGAGCTTCAAGCGCGCCTCACAAATGAGTCCATTCAGGCCCTGACAATGGACTCAGGGTGAGCAAATTTCTGCCACCTTAAACAGGCAGACAGAAACTTTACAACTGGGCTTCCAAAGCATCATGCATGTCCTCCAAACTGTTGTCCAGCAGGGTGGTAGCAGTGATGTGGGCCTGGCCCAGGAGAGGGATGATGGCAAAAGAGGACATGGAGGTGGATGAGGGCATGGGGCCTCATCAACTGGGACATCACTCAAAGTGCTCGAACGTCTCACCCATTGCCGCCCCCCTCAAACAGTACCCACAATGCTGCCTCCTGTCCAGGTGGTCGAGTCTGCCCCTGCACAGGTGCAGGTGGAGCAATCTTTGGAGGAGCCCTCACGGGCTCCAAAACCCACAGAGCAAGGGCCAAAAGCATCTCAACAGTCAGGGCATGAACATGAGCAACCTGCCACTACCTCTGCTACAGCCACAGGGAATGCACTGCGTAGAAGTAGTAGGAAGTGAAAGGCGAAGGTTTTGTAAGCACAAAGGGTATGCACAAGGGTGTCTGACAGACTGTCATGTTTTTCATTTATATTTGTTTTTTGTTACATTCACATTAAATGTCAGCATTCTCACCACTACTGCCATGTCTTGCCCATTTTTGACTGCCTTTTGTGATAGCACCCTTTCATGTGCTTCATCATGAACGACGAGACTTGATGCCACCCAGTGGGTGCATTTACAGTGGATGTATGTATAGTTTTAGGACTGTTTTGTGCTGGTGTTGGAGCTGCTCTTTCCAGGTGGTCTGAGGACTGGACTATTCTCACTTTGTGATCTCCTTACGAGAATCGCTCAAATATTAGTGACTCCCTGGCCTCACGAGCAGCCAGGTGAGCCACTGCTCTGCCGATGGGTTCCTCCTCCTCCTCGTCCTCCTCTTCCTCTTCGTCCTCATCCTCCTCAATGTTAATGGCAGATGTAGATGCTGAATGAGGGCATTGGGCCTCATCAACTGGAAACCCTCTCTGTTGCGCCATGTTGTGCAGGACACAACAAAGGACTATAATTCTACCTACTCTCACTGGTGCGTATTGAAGTGTTCCCCCAAACTGATCCAGGCACCAAAATCACATCTTCAGCAGTCCTATTGCATGTTCACTGACAGACCTGGTGGCATTGTGACTGTGGTTATATCGACGCTGTGCCTCAGTTGATGGGATTTCTCACAGGTGTCATGAGCCACGTGTGTAGGGGGTATCCCTTGTCTCTGAGGAGCCAGCCCTTAAGGCTGTTTGGTGTGTGGCAGAGGGCCAGGATGTTGGACTCCCTCAGAATGAATGAATCATGGCAGTTGCCAGGGAATCTGGCACACACATGATGAAATCTTTTCTGGCGGTCACAAATGAGCTGAGCGTTGGAGTGATATCCCTTTCTGTTGATGAATAATCTTGGCTCGTGTGGAGGTGCTTGGATTGCTACATGCGTGCAATGGATTGCACCCTGTACCCGTGGGAAGCCCAGCCACAGAGTGGAAACCCACTGTCCTCTCCGTCTGGCTGAGGTCATCCATGGGGAAGTTGACGTAGTGGGACGCCCTGCAAAACAAATCATCGGTGACCTGACTTATGCACTTGTGGGCAGGCGACTGAGAATCCCGCCAATATCACCAGTGGCGCCTGGAATGATCTGGAGGCGAGGAAGTTGAAGGCAGCGGTCACTTTAACTGCCACGGGTTGGAGGACCGTGAAACCCCTCTTTGACGCCACGATGCACTGATGGGGCGCAATCAAGGCCAACATCAAGAGGTTCTTCATCCTCAAAGGTGTTCAGAAGGTGAGATAGCGACAGAGTTACCACTTTGTCTGGAGGTTCAAGATGGACCCATGGTATCCCACAGGGACACCATGTACAAGCCCACAGACAAAAGGGGGAAGGACATCCCCAATGCTGCCCTGATCCTGATGGCCACCTTTGTGTGTGATCGTACCCCACCGCCTGTCCCAGGTGGAGAAGTTCCCGAAGAGAAACCCCTTCAACCACAAGGCCGTCATACAGTGGTCGGTACGGAATGTAGGGAAAGGAGGAGGAATGGAACCGATTGGGCAGTTCCCCAACCAGATGGTCGAAGCCATTTGGCAGAATGTCTCATCGCCGAAACTGACCAATAGGCACCAGGATGTAGCTTGGATAGAGGTGAAAAGGCCTTCCCAGTGCGGTCTTTCCAACATGCACGGAATCTCAGCGCCACAGCAAGCAGCCCTCGAGACTGCGGCAGGGGCGAGTCCGTCATCCACCACCTGGTGGACTGCCCCTTCACGCAGACGGTGTGGAGAGAGATGCGTTGGTATCTGTCTCGGTTCATCTCCAACAGCTCGGTAACACAGGACTCTGTGCTCTACGAGACAGGTCGCTGGAAAGACCATCAACTCGGTGAAGGAGGCCCTTTGGTCTGCTCGAAACCCACTGGTCTTCCAGCTGAAGGAGTTGTCCACGACCGAGTGTTGCCGATTCCAAGGCACACTCTAAAGTCCAGGAGTACGTGCTGCGGGTCGCACTGAAGTGAGGTCCAGCCTACGTAAAGGCTCTATGGGGAAAAGCCACCGTGTCAGACCAGCCCACCTTGTATTGTAATGTATTAGAAGATCTATACTGTGCTTTGAGTTGTAATAATGGGATTGTAGTCTGTACGATCTGTATCGTATTGCTTTGAATTGTAATTGTGACATTTACATTGAATTGTGTGTATGCTTAAATTTTATGAAATAAACTATATTTTGAAATAAAAAATAGGACCCATCCTCCCTTAAAAAGTTGGGGTTAAACTGCAAATACCAGACTCTAGACACTGGGATTCCCTGTCCTCGAGAAATTATGTGAAAAGTCACTTTGTGAATGAAAGAGCAGAAACAATAAACCTGGCGCCAACTGAGGCGCGCGGTAATTACAATCGTCAACAAGGGCGGCTGATGCCCCGCCCTCTAATTTGCATTACCAGAATGCTTTGCGAAAGGTAAAATTTTTAATCTTCTTTCTGTCGAAGATATTATGCGTTTTCAGATACTATTATAATAAAATCTGTTTCGGTTGACTTGCACTTCCTCTGGTGTTAATTATAACGATTGTCGATGGTGTCTCAATACAATGTAAAAGAGGTACGTGCTCTGTGGGTGAGAGTAGAGACGGTGATTTTATTCAGTACACTCTGGTTTCTCTTCAGATCGTATAAATCTTTCGCCTTTTACTAAAGATTTCCGTGGAGAGGAACACTCAGAGTTTTAAGTAATTTTTTGAGGCCCTACCTCTGGTGGGGCTTGTCTTCAAATTAATAACAGACTGTAATGAAGTAAAATTTTTGAGTTTGTTGTGTATATTCGTTATCACTGCTGCTCAGTGGACAATTATTTTTGGGGTTCTGCTACCAAGTGGCCAATTTGCCATTGAGGTGATGAGGGATAGTAGCAGAAGTTCTGAATAATCAATATGCACGCCCTGAGGAAGCTGCTGGTTCCATTATCTCCAGATGCTGCTTTGGACCTCAAGGCACTTTGTTCTTGCTGGAGACATGGACTATGTCATTGATGCAGCTGGACATCCAAAAGTGCTGACGGGATACTGGACAACACATTCAAGACGCTTTCAACAACCTGGAGATGGAGCGTCGTGAAGATATATTTGGTCCAGGCCAGACTGGTCCGTCTATTCCAGGATAGACGTCCTATTCGTGTCCCCAACGCTCAAGGTCAGATCCACCGACGTCCAGCCGGTGTTCTTCTCTGACCACTGCCTCTTACTGGCCGACTGTCAATCGCAGGAGGACCAGAGGACGGGCAGGGGAATATGGAAGGTGAACATGAGATTGTTGACCCCAGAGAACTTTGAGGAACTAAAGAGGGATTACTCATGTTGGAGAACTGTGAAACCCCTCTTCGACTCCACAGGAGAGACAGAGGGAAGTGACGCAGCTCCAGAAAAGCATGCAGGGTCTACTCCAGCTGCAGTCAATGGGGGTCGATGTCGAGGAGGAACTCAGAGAGCTGAAGGGCTAGCAAGCCTCGGTCTTCGCCTCCGA
Organism: Heptranchias perlo; assembly: GCF_035084215.1. Classification (NCBI taxonomy): domain Eukaryota; kingdom Metazoa; phylum Chordata; class Chondrichthyes; order Hexanchiformes; family Hexanchidae; genus Heptranchias; species Heptranchias perlo. The sequence goes on from NC_090332.1 coordinate 77,881,744, forward strand.
GGCCTCCAAGATCATCTTCCGGTCCAGAGTCCGCTCCGTGGAGCAGGACGAGACTTGCTCGCATTTCTTCTTTCAAAAGGTTCACAGAGAGAGCTCTGTGATCAGCAGCCTGAAGGAAGAGGACAGCTCGGTCACGTCCTCGCAGCCCGACATACTGAGGATCTGCAAATCCTTTTATGCCGGACTGTACGACGCAAAGCCCACAGACAGCGTGGCCTCCCAGTCCTTCTTGTCGTCTATCACGGAGGTTCTAGACGACAGCAAGCGGGAGAGTCTGGATCACCCGCTAACTCTGGACGAACTGACAAAGGCCGTCTGTTCCTTCGAGAAAAGTAGGACTCCCGGAAGCGATGGCTTACCGGTGGAGTTGTACTCGGCTCTGTGGGACTGGATAGGCCCAGACCTGCTGGAATTGTACGGGGGTATGCTTCTGGCAGGCAGCATGTCAGATTCCATGAGGAAAGGCATCATCACCCTCATCTACAAGCGGAAGGGAGAGGGAAGAAATCAAAAATTGGCGACCTATCTCACTACTTAACGTGGACTACAAAATCCTGTCCAAGGTGATCGCCAAACAGGTCAAGTCAGCGCTGGAGGTGGTGATCCACCCCGATCAGACCTGCGCTGTACCCGGCAGGAAGATCTCTGATACGATCGCCTACGTACAGGACAGGGGGGTGAACACCTGCCTGATCAGCCTGGACCAGGAGAAGGTGTTTGACAGAATATCCCACATGTACATGATGGACGTGCTCTCCAAAATGAGGTTTGGGAAGGGAATCCGCAATTGGATCCAACTGCTCCACACAGACATCAGTAGCGCCGTTTCAATCAATGGGTGGGAATCAGAAAGCTTTCCGATCAAATCTGGAGTCAGGCAGGGCTGTCCTCTCTCCTCCGTCGTGTTTGTGTACTGCATCGAACCCTTTGCCGAGTCCATCAGGAGGGATGCGGGCATAGGAGGGGTGATGATCCCAGGCAGCAGAGGCACTCAGGTCAAGGCCTCCCTGTACATGGATGACGTCACCGTCTTTTGCTCGGATCAGCTGTCGGTCCACAGATTGATGAGCATCTGCGACCAGTTCGAACTGGCCTCGGGGGCCAGGGTAAATCGTAGCAAGAGCGAGGCCATGTTCTTTGGGAACTGGACCGACCGATCCTTTGTCCTCTTCACCGTCAGGTCGGATTACCTGAAGGTGCTGGGGATCTGGTTCGGGGGGGCCGGGGCGTGCACCAAAAACTGGGAGGAGTGTATTGCCAAGGTCAAGCAGAAACTGGGACTGTGGGATCGACGATCCCTCTCGATCGTGGTCAAGAACCTGGTCATCAGGTGCGAGGTGCTCTTGGTGTTGCTGTACGTGGCGCAGGTCTGGCCCATACCTCGCTCCTGCGCCACGACAGTCACCCCAGCCATTTTCCACTTTGTCTGGAGATCAAAAGTGGACCGTGTCCGCAGGGACACGATGTACAAATCTCCAGAAAGAGGGGGGAAAGGCATGCCCAACGTGGCCCTCATCCTGAAGGCCACCTTTGTGTGCGGCTGCATCAAGCTGTGTGTAGACCCTCGGTACGCAAACACAAAGTGTCACTACGTGCTGACGTTCTATCTGTCCCCGGTGTTGTGAAGGATGGGCCTGGCCACGCTGCCACAGAACGCTCCGTCCAGTTGGACCGTTCCGCCCCACCTGTCCTTTGTTTATGCAAAAAAACACCTTTGACCACAAGGCGATCAGCAAGTGGTCCGCAAGTAACGTCCTCGAGACCCTGCAAGAAAAGGAGATGGTGGATTCTGTCGGTTGGTTCCACGAGCAGACTGTCAATGTCATTTCGCAGAACGCCTCATCGCCAGAGCTTTCAAACAAGCACCAAGACCTAGCTTGGCTGGTGGTGAGAAGGGCCCTTCCCGTCAGATCCTTCATGCACTCCCGGAGTCTCAGCGCCACCGCGTGCTGTCCCCAAGGAGGCTGCGGTGGGGTCGAGACTGTCACCCATCTCCTTATGGAATGTGCCTTTGCAAAGAAGGTCTGGAGAGAGATGCAGAGGTATCTGTCCAGGTTCGTCCCGAGCAGTTCCGTAACACAGGACTCTGTGCTCTACGGGCTGTTCCCGGGGACGCACAACGAGACAGACATCAACTGATGCTGGAAGACCATCAACTCAGTGAAAGACGCCCTTTGGTCTGCCTGAAACTTGCTGGTCTTCCAGTGCACGGAGCTGTCCTCGGCCGAGTGTTGCAAACTGGCACATTCCAAAGTCCAGGACTACGTGCTCAGGGACGCACTGAGGCTGGGTGCGGCCGCCGCAAAGGCTCTGTGAGGAAAGGCAACCATTTAGAGCCTTCCCGCCATTGTATACCGAGGGGCTGCAATCAGGGAAAAACCCCCTCGGGCAGAATGTAAAATTCAAATTGATGTAATGTACCTGTAATGAATCTGCAATGTACCTGTAATGAATCTATTATCAATAATCTGTATTGAGTGTAATGCAATGCGGCACCCTAGAGTGTCATGAACTGTAATTATGTACAATGCGTTCATTGAACTGTACTTGATGTAACCTGCAAATTGTATAATCTGTATTGTGTATGTTTGGAATGTAATATGATAACTATTATATGTATTGCTGCAAATTTTATGAACAAAGTATATTTTTTGAAAAAAAAGTATCCTTTCTACCTCAGCTAGCTTTATGGGCGTCCAGCTGATTGAACAGCAATTGGTCCAACTTTGGAGTTAGAGCCTGTGACGAACTTGTCGGACTCAGGGGCTGCTGTCTGTGACTCTGATTGGTACAGATTGGTAATTCACAGAACTCCTGGTTAATTTTAATGTGATCAGCTCCCCTGTGCTGCATAGACTGCAGAATGAAGAATAGGTAAAATCCTGGGTGGTGAGGTAATCTCCATTGAGCTCCAACAGATCGGTCTGACCCACTACAAGATCCCACAATCTGTCACAAGAACCATCCAGAACCTAATCTGAAAGCCCCACCTAATCGGAAACAGCCCCAAACAGGGAAAATACGGGGAGGAGAAGATTTAAAATCAGCAATGGAAACTGGGACCTGAGTCAGGAAGGAGAGGTGCCATTTAAATATCACAAGGGAAAGAACATAATGGTGGAATAGAGAAAAAATGTATGTGTAATACAACTGACATGTAGGTGAGAATTTTGGTTGATAGTAGCTTTGTCATGTTACCTTTCACGAGGATTGTGGATTCTTTTCAGGCTTTTGGTTATAATTTTGGGTTTAAGATTACGTTTGGCCTTTATCAGTTCTCTTAAGTCTTACGTCCAAATATATGTTTATCTATTGAAAAAAGTGGAAAAAGAGTTAACTATTTTGTATTGCAATGCAAAATATTATGGTTTAAGAAAACAACATGTTCTCAATCAAAAGGAACACAAAGTTAGTTGGTGAGCCGAGAACCATAAATCCAACTCTCATGTACAAGGTGGATATATATCATCTCAGCCCCAAGACATTGCTGCAGGAGTTCCTCAAGGCAGTGTCCGAGACCCAACCATCTTCAGCTGCTTCATCAATGACCTTCCCTCCATCATAAGGTCAGAAATGGGGATGTTCGCTGATGACTGCACAGTGTTCAGTTCCATTCGCAACCCCTCAGATAATGAAACAGTCTGTGCCCGCATGCAGCAAGACCTGGACAACATCCAGGCTTGGGCTGATAAGTGGCAAGTAACATTCGTGCCAGACAAGTGCCAGGCAATGACCATCTCCAACAAGACAGAGTCTAACCACCTCCCCTTGACATTCAATGGCATTATCATCGCCGAATCCCCTACAATCAACATCCTGGGGGTCACCATTGACCAGAAACTTAACTGGACCAGCCACATAAATACTGTGGCTACAAGAGCAGGTCAGAGGCTGGGTATTCTGCGGCGAGTGACTCACCTCCTGACTCCCCAAAGCCTTTCCACCATCTACATGACACAAGTCAGGAATATGATGGAATACTCTCCACTTGCCTGGATGAGTGCAGCTCCAACAACGCTCAAGAAGCTCGACACCATCCAGGACGAAGCAGCCCGCTTGATTGGGATCCCATCCACCACCCTGAACATTCACTCCCTTCACCACCGGCGCACAGTGGCTGCAGTGTGCACCATCCACAGGATGCACTGCAGCAACTTGCCAAGGCTTCTTCGAGAGCACCTCCCAAACCCACGACCTCTACCACCTAGAAGGACAAGGGTAGCAGGTACATGAGAACAACACCACCTGCACGTTCCCCTCCAAGTCACACACCATCCCGACTTGGAGGTATATGGACGTTCCTTCATCGTCGCTGGGTCAAAATCCTGGAACTCCCTTCCTACAAGCACTGTGGGAGAACCTTCACTACACGGACTGCAGTGGTTCAAGAAGGCGGCTCACCACCACCTTCTCAAGGGCAATTAGGGATGGGCAATAAATGCTGGCCTCGCCAGTGACGCCCACATCCCATGAATGAATAAAAAAAATATGACTTTTTGAAATTCATTTGCAGGATATGGGTGTCACTGGAAAGGCCAGCATTTATTGCCCATCCCTAATTACCCTTGAGAAGGTGGTGGTGAGCCGTCTTCTTGAACCGCTGCAGCCCATGTGGTGAAGGTTCTCCCACAGTGCTGTTAGGGAGGGAGTTCCAGGATTTTGACCCAGGGACGATGAAGGAACGGTGATATACGTCCAAGTCGGAATGGTGTGTGACTTGGAGGGGAACTTGGAGGTGATGGGGTTCCCATGCACCTGCTGCTCTTGTCCTTCCAGGTGGTGGAGGTTGTGGTTTTGGGAGGTGCTTTGATGGTGCTGATGGTGCTTTCATCTAAAACTCTCTCGTATAATCCTTTTTCTCATTTTTGCAGTTTTAATTTGATTTGTTGTTTTAAGGCAGGAAGATCCATCACTGTTAAAACACAATGGCGTTCTGTGGAATCTGGTGCAGTATTACATCGTATGTAATGGCATGGCATGTGGGCCGATTGCGGGCTTTAAGACTTTTCTTTGGTCTGCCTGAAGTCCCACTGTTCCATATATTAAAAAATTACTGCTGCGTGGACATGTCTTATTTGCAATTCAACACAATTTTAGGCTTTTTTAAGCAGTTAACATAGTTCTCCCTTTGTGAATCAACTGTGTAGGCAACATGCCAAAAGCTTGTCTTCCCATTGAAAACAATAGAAGCACAAGAGGGCAATAACCACAGAGCAGCATACACATTTATTAATGCCCTCTCATGGCCCCTCTGTTTTTAGTGGAAGATTATCAATTGGATGTAATGGAAGAAAACATTACATTTGGCCTTGACTAGTCTACTTTTTTTATGATGATGAGGGCTTTATCTTGTTTTCATTATTTTTCAAATGCTTTTTAGTCATTCAGTATGTGCACGCACACACATGAAGAACATACACCACACATTCCAGGAAGATCCCAGCTCTGCTCCCATGTCTGTTCTCAGTTAGCTGGATTCAGCAGAGGCCGGAGTAGGGGCATTAAATTTGTCTCAAGGCCCCTGGATTAGAGAGGGAAAATCAGCCAGCGTTCCTTCTTTTGATCGGCATTCTATGACTCTGTTAGTTGACTCATAAGCCCACCAGTGCAACCAGGGATAGGTAATAAATACTTCCTCGCCAGTCACCCACATCCCAGGAACAAGTTAAAAATAAAAGCCTGGTGGTGAGGACAAGACCAGACTTGGCTGCAATGCTGTTGCAGTTGAATAGCCTTCTGCCATTCTCTGTCAAGGTTGGTACATGAAGAATAGGCACTTGGATGAACTAATGGATGCATCTGGTCACCAAACGACACCTTGAGGAAAGCAGAGGAGGAGAGAAAATTGATGAAAGAAGGAAAAGGAAAATGCAAAACTTACCCTCAAGGTACTGGCATTGATCAAGAGTGGGATTCAAACCTGATCTGCTAAATGAGCATCACTGTTACAGCTTCAGGTATGGAGTGTGTGGGCTCGATAATAGGATATTTTTAGAGATAAATTATTTGCAGCAACTCATTAATGCTGTACTATAATTACATTTTTGGTTATCTTCCCTCAATAACAGTACAATTCCCTGCACTGAATGTGCCTGGCTTTTAATTCACTCTAAAGCAAAGAAATCAAAATAAAGTAATCCTTGGTCTATTGTTAATAGTTGTGGGATACTCTTGATGTGATTAGTTATCCTGGTGCCAGACTGTGCCAGGAAGGTTTGCAGTTATCTGGATGTAATCCGTTGCTACTTAAACAGCGAGATGAATCATCACTGACGATTCTTTGTTCTCTTTTGTTCAAACCACAGTATTCATCAGCAGATTTCAAAAACAGTGTAAGCACATTTGTGACCACAGTATGTAACAAAGAACGTTGTGCCTAGGAACTGATAACGATATCTTAGTATCACGTCTGGAAATTCTCAGCAGAGGCTTTTTTAAAAAAAGAAAGATTCCTGCCAGCTGCTGTTTTCACTCTGTTATCTAAATGAGTTTGGTGAAATGAATTGACTTTGTGTTGCAAACTGGAAGTGAAGGGTCAATTGTAAAAGATATTGAATGAAATTTCCCCAGAGGCTCAGTAGTGCAAGCACTATTTTCACTGCTTCAGCGCTATTTACCATTTTGAATATTGGCACAAGTTTCCCTTTAAAAATTGAGCCAGAGTTCATTCATATCCGCAGCGTTATTCAACTCAATGAGTACTTTAATTGAAGGGGGAGGGTATGTTGTTATTAATAGCAATGCACAAGGTATTTGTGTTTCAATCATTTTTGCACCAAGCCTGGCCATTAATTAAACCTTACTGCAGCTGGTCCTAATAATGGCCAAATCCATCGAAAAGAGCACAATAAACACCAGCATGCAGTCACATCCTGACAATGGAGAGAAGAGATGACGCGTGTGGCAGCTGCTGCCATGGAGAGGCGGAGGAGGTCACATCCTTTGCTGTGGGTTTATTCGACCCACTGGAGTTTCTTGGCTATTTGAGAAAAACAAATTGGATGTCAATCTAGCCCAAGGAAGCAAATTATATTTTGTCTCTGTGTAGAGTTGCATGAGGAGTTAGAGTTTTACAGTTTTAGACTTGCCTGCAGCTGTGAAGCTGATGACAACTCTAAACATCTATGCACGATGAGTTCTGAAGATCACTCTGACATCCAAAAATCCACAGGGTGCAGGAACATCACTTAAGTTACTACTGTGTATTTTCAAGCAGGCTGGCCATTGCCTTAGTTTTACCTTGATCTCGGAGCACCAAATATCAACGCAGCAACCTTTCATACCAATGTTGATTTTCCTAAGATCTTAATTGCATTTGGTTACATAAATGTGGAACTACCTTTCCCCTTGGTGAACAGAGTTGCAAAAATTCAGGTTTATTTTGGCTGGGAAGGCAATTTTTTGCTGTCACCAAGATGAAGAATGTCAGCGTTAGGGAGTGGAACACTTTTCCAAATTTTGCATCCACACAGTGTTGTCGTGCAGCTCAGGTATAGCATGTTAGAGGTGGAATTACACTCCCTCTATAAGGTGCCTTAACATTCTCCCCACCCTCCATCTCCCACAGTAAGATTGCAAACTTAGTGCCAAATTATATGTAGTTTTGCCCTGTGGGCCCATACCAACCAGGAACTGGGTTGAGACACATTACACACACAACCAATACAACTGACAGTAAGAAAGGACTTCCATCTTATTAGTGTGGGCTAGATTCTAAACCAGGCATCAGAAGTGAAGAGCTGTATTCTAATCCATTGCACTACCCAGTCTTTGTAAAATTAGAATTCAGTTAATATGCAGGTGGTGTGTTAAGATAAAAAAATACTTTTGTATACATAATGACTAATTACCTGGAATTCCATCATGGTTTCTTCATTGTGTTCCAATCCTCAGTATTTCAAAGATTTAAGATGAACGCGGTGCTACCAAGAATACGGGGATTCCTGTATTTGACAGGAACTTGCTCCCTACTGGAAAAAAACCAGCACACTCCACTACCCCAAAGTGCAGTAGGTGTGTTCTTTTGAGGTTGATGTAAGGCATATTGTTAGGGCAGACTGAGGGAATTCTGCTCTGCATCTAACCATGTTGTACCTGGGAGTGCTGAGTATTAACCTTGTAGCTGAAGTGGAAAAGTATTCCAGCCTCCAGCTAGACATCCTTCACCTTGATGAGCACAACCATTTATAAACAGGTGCGTTTTAGAAGTTTGCAACAAAAGGGGAAAATATTGTAAAATATATTCAAAATATGGCATTGCAGATGATACAAAACTTGGCAATGTAGTAAATAGTGAGGAGGATAGTAGCGGATTTCAGGAGGACATAGACAGACTATGTGAAATGGGCAGACACTTGGCAGATGCAATTTAATGTGGATAAGTGTGAAGTGATGCATTTTGGGAGGAACAACATGGAAAGACAGTATAATCTAAATGGCACTATTTTGAGGGGGGTGCAAGAGCGGAGGGACATGGGGGTGCTTATTCACAAATTTTTGAAGGTAAGTTGATAAGGCAGTTAAGAAAGCGTAAGGGATACATAGCTTTGTAAATAAGGGGCATTGAATACAAAAACAAGGAAGTCGTGCTGAATATTTATAAATCACTGGTTAGGCCTCAGCTGGAGTATTGTGTACAATTCTGGGAACCACACTTTAGGAAGGATGTCAAGGCCTTGGAGAGGGTGCAGAGGAGGTTTACCAGGATGATACCAGGGATGAGAGACTTCAGTTATATGGAGAGATTGGAGAAGCTGGGATTGTTCTCCTTAGAGCAGAGAAGGTTAAGGGGAGACCTAATAGAGGTTTTCAAAATAATGAGGGGTTTTGATGGAGCAAGTAGAGAGAAACTGTTTCCCCCTGGCAAGTGGGTCAGTAACCAGAGGTCATAGATTTAAAATAATTGGCAAAAGAACTAGAAGGGAAATGAGGAGAATTTTTTTCACTCGGAAGGTTGTTAAGATTTGGAAAGCACTACCTGAAAGGGTGGTGGAAGCAGATTTCATAGAAACTTTCAAAAGGCAATTGGACATGTATTTGAAGAGGACTAATTTGCAGGGTTATGGGGAAAAAGCTGAGGTGTGGCACTAGATTGGACAGGTCTGTCAAAGACAGATCGAAAGGCCTCCTTCTGTGCTGTAAGATTCTATGGGGGTTAAATTGGACAAGGCCAATAATCGAGCGCAGGTAGCATGATCTGCGACTAACCCGCGCCCGGTGCTTCCAGCGTAGGCAGGACGAGACGTTTGTCCGGCCTGAGTACTTACCTGGCAGCAGCGTTAAAAACCAGGCCCGACACAAGGATTCAAGGAAATGTGCACTTTCCACCCGCAGAGGAAGCCCGAATCTCTTAAATGAAGGATGTCTCTTAAAGGTAGCAGGTACCTGTTATTTGCTGAAAATAACGGTCTGCTGTCTGCACGGAGTCTGAACGGAGATCAGACATTGCACACGTGAAATACAGATGCAGGTCCCGTTCCTATGTTTACAAACTGATGAATTATGTTAAAACATTGACTAAAGGTTGCGCACTACTAAATCCCACATCCTCCAATCTGCATGCCAGACCTCACCAATCTGCCGATCTGAGTTTGTAACAGGCCTGCGAGAGTGCATGCACCAAGGTTCTCTGATGATGCACTCGAGGCCTTGGTGCAAGAGGTGGGCAGAATGAAGAACCTCCTATATCCGCAGAGGGGGAGGTGGGTGGCAAGAGGCCCTCAAGACATATGCTCAAAAAGCAGTGGGAGGCAGTAGGGAACGAAGTCAATGCCAGGCGCATAACACCATGAACACGGATGCAGTGCAGGAAGAAGTTCAATGCTTTGACACGAGTGGTCAAGGTGAGTGAGGTCAACTGTCAAGTGGCGTCTCCTACCAACTGCACCACGCACTACACCCCCCATCACCCACATACCAATAAACTCTTTCCATCAGTACTCAACTCTGCCAATCAGATGCTTCCTCTCACCCTTACACATTACCGCTGCTGCAAGCCGCCCACCCACAACTCACAGGCCACACACACTGGCAGCTATTCAACCAGACACATCACCCAGACATGTCCCACTTTCTTGAAGGAGAAGGTGGTGCATAACAGGAGGCAGCAAGTGGCAGTGGCATTTAGCCCCTTGAGCCTGTTCAGCCATTCAATGAGATCATGGTTGACCTGTGACCTAACTCCATATTCCCGCCTTAGCCCCATATCCCTTAATACCCTTAGTTCACAGAAATCTATCAATCTCAGATTTAAAATTCACAATTGAGCTAGCATCAACTGCCATCTGTAGAAGAGCGTTCCAAGTTTCTCCCACCCTTTGCGTATAGAAGCGTTTCCTAACTTCACGTCCTGGCTCTAAATGTTAGGCTATGAGCCCTCATCCTAGTATTCAAGTCTAGGAGACCTCCAAAAACAGTTAAAAATGCATCAGCAGCCAGAAGCAATAATCCAGCAACTAACCTGCATGGTCCCTTTAAAAGCGCTGGTGGGGGGGGGTCCTCCAGGCACTCTAATGTTCAGATGGTCACAGTTAAGACTGTGCATTGAGTGGAGCGTTAAGTCCCAAAATGGTGTCTATCACTTTAAATCAATGTTGCACACTGATTGAATCCATTTTCTCTTACTTTACATGCTGCTGGCATTCGTTATTTGCGCATGCGCGAATACCTACACCAAGATGGCGCCTGGCGCATGTCACGCTAGAAACGTGCGTGCGTAGCCAAGGCGCCATCTTGGCACTTCGAGAGGCCGCATAGCGCCGAAACAACGAGCACTAGTCGGTCCAATTTCTAGCCGCATGACTCTAAGGTGCTTAGAGGCTCTTACCAGAATTGGTCTTGGTGGTGAAGGTTTCAGAGGCTAGGTTGGCATTTCTAAAGAACTGGGAAACTCATTCGAAGAAAAAGTGTTTCCCTCTCAGCAAAGTCTCTGCGGTGTCCTCAGGTGATGTTTCATAACATGCGCTTGTGGAATTGACAATCTTTCTCTTGTAGCCCCAGGCTGTTTCCTCCTTCTCCTATCTACATCTCCAGGGTCCAAATTCTTCCCTGTCTTCTTACAAACTTTATTATGGCATTTGCAACAGTTTGCATGGTCTTCATGAGACAGATGACCGTACCCTGAAACTGCCTTTAAACTGCAAAATGATACTGCATTGAAGTTTGCAAGTAGCCTAAGTATATTTAGCCAAGCAAATTGTTTCAGTTGTCAGGCACCTGATTACACTGGTCCACAATCAAGCATTCTCCCCCCCCCCCCCCCCCCCGTGGTTTAGGGATATTGTTAATCAGAGTTCTTTGGATCCTCTGGTAGCCAACTTGGTGAGGTTAAGATGAGTTTTGTGACCACTGCAGCTGATGTGACACTTCACCCTGAGTTTGACCCTCTTAAAGGGACTGAAATTCTGCTCTGGGCACATTGGTGGTGCTAGTGCATTTTGTCCAGAGCATTTTGCACTGCTCGTGTACAGTGGGGACGTCCATGCATTTTCTATTGTCCCCTCATTTAAGTATTGTTAATACATTCCCAGAGCAATTTGCATCATGTACCGGGAGCACAGAGGTTGGGATTTCCTGGTCAGGAGCAGAAATATGCTGGTGCAACTGCTTAAAGTGACACCTGCACTTTCTGTTGGCTGCAAAGTTTGAAATTCAGCATTTTCTGCCATGTCTTGTGCTGAGATGAGACAAGAGACTGCTAATATGCAGCAGGCAGGCAGAACAGCTTATATGAGGCAAAATGTCTTAAATGGTAAGATCCAGAAGTAAAGTTGCAACCAAACAAAAGGGAACAAATAAAAACATCCAATCCAAAGAAACAAGCAATAGTGCAATGTCAAGAAACCAAATATGCCCCAAAAATTAGAACTGTATTAATCTCATCAAAAGGTCAATTTGGACAATTTCAAAGCCATTTTTTATGGCTGTGTACTTACAAGAGTGAGCTTCAGCACTGGCTTCAAGACAAAGGTGTAATGCACTGGAATACTAGGGGACAGCAAGAACACAACTGCTGGGCATGCCCCAAATGCTCTAATAAAGTTTATGCCAGGGACAGCACAAGCCTCTTGTGCCCCAGCATTGCCCCATTGGAAAACTCAAGGCTAATGTAAATCAGTACAAAATGGGCACAAGGCCAAAGATTCTAATTCTCCACTCCCTCTTTGTCCGACATATGCCTGTGCCACTGGGAGCGGAATTTCAGTCCCAAACTTCATAACACAGATTCAAATTCTAATACTTATTACCAAAGATTGTTTTGATTTCTAACTTAACCAAAGAAATCGTAGAGGCAAAAACAAAAACAGAGGAAAAACATTAGGCCAATTTAGGAAAAACCTCCCTGACCTCTGAATGCAATCAAGTGAACTCCAGAAGACTGCAGTAACTGGTAACACTAGTCCCACCTACCTTCTATAATGAGAAGTCTTTCATTCGCAGCAAATAGTCCAGTTTTCCTTTGAAGGCCTGAAGTGAATCCATACTCACTGTACATTCTGCAATCTATTCTAGAAGTTGATGACTCTGTGTGAAAATAGTACTTCCTGGCATCTAACCTAACTCTATGCTTTTGTGTTTTGTACTGATGGCCCCTCGTCCTACCCAACCTATCCAGCTCAAATAACCTATTGACCTGAACAGAATCTATCCCCGTCATCATTTTAAAGACTTCAGTCATATCCCCTGTGGGTTTTTTTCCTGAGTCTGTCCTGGTAACTAAGGACCTGAAATTTGGTATAATTTTGATTGACCTCCTCCAGACCTTCTCCGAGGTGTCGATATCCTCCATCATGTAAGGAGATCAGAGATCAAAATTGGGCATAGTATTCTAGATGGGGCTGTACTGAAGTCTTATGCAAGGTATATCTTGTAATAAATAAATGACCTGGACTTGAGCATAGGGAGTACAATTTCGAAGTTTGTGGATGATACAAAACTTGGCAACGTAGTGAATAGTGAGTAGGATAGTATCAGACTTCAGGAGGACATAGACAGACTGGTGGATTGGGCAATTTAATGTGGGTAAGTGTGAAGTGATGCATATGGCCATATAATCTAAATCGTACTATTTTGAGGGGGGGTGCAAGAGCAGAGGGACCTGGGGGTGCATATTCACAAATCTTTGAAGGTGGCAAGGCAAGTTGATAAGGCAGTTAAGAAAGCGTATGGGATACTTGGCTTTGTAAATAGGGGCATTGAATACAAAAACAAGGAAGTCATGCTAAATCTTTACAAATCACTGGTTAGGCCTCAGCTGGAATATTGTGTACAATTCTGGACACCACACTTTAGGAAGGATGTCAAGGCCTTGGCAAGGGTACAGAGGAGGTTTGCCAGGATGGTACCAGGGTTGAGAGACTTCAGTTATATGGAGAGATTGGAGAAGCTAGGATTGTTCTCCTTAGAGCAGAGAAGGTTAAGGGGAGACCTAATAGAGGTTTTCAAAATTATGAGGGGTTTTGATGGAGCAAGTAGGGAGAAACTATTTCCTCTGGCAAATGAGTCAGTAACCAGAGGTCATAGATTTAAAATACTTCGCAAAAGAACTAGAGGGAAAACAAGGAGAATTTTTTTCACACAGAGAGTTGTTAAGATATGGAATGCACTACCTGAAAAGGTGGTGGAAGCAGATTCCATAGGAACTTTCAAAAGTATTGTGAATATATAGACGGTTTGCTTGACCACTTAGTGAGCCCCTGCTCCACCACTCACTTCCGGTTCCAAAAGACCGAGTCAACCTCAATTGGTTACAGTGGCACATACTTTATTACGAAGAACAATTTAATACACTCAGTATTTAAGCAGCAGTTTACAAGATGGAAACTGGAGATATATTACTCGCTTCCACTCTGGGTAGAGCTCGTGCCTTGGCCTCTCACCTCTTGCGGTCCTCGCGGCCCCCACCCTCTTGCATCCCGCAGATCCTGCCTTCTGCAGACTTCTTTGCTTCTTCCAACATGGGCGTTAGGCTCCTGCCAGCACATCCGCCTTAACTCTAGTCTGCTGCTCCTGAGGGATCCTCTATGCTCAGCCTTTGTTTGAGCTGTGTCTTTATACACTGTTTAGCAGGAAGTCCTGTGGTGAGCTGACTAAACATCCTCAGCACAGATAGTGAGGCCAGTAGTAGCCCATCAGCTTGACAAAAGGGATCCCGACTGGGCGGCACCTGACCTGACATCATCGACTTGCTGAGACAATGGCAAGACACTTAACTTCATCAAAAGATGACGGGCTAGTGATGCTACCTTGCTCAGGACAATGGCAAGGCACTTAACCTCATCAGTATGTATGACTTTTTATCTCTCTGGGGAAAGGCGGCTCGCCCATTCCCAGTCATCTCAAACAAAGAGTGAGCTGTGGGTTTAGAATACACCTCTCCCCCGCTGACCACCTTAATATACTGAGTGTCTGTGGCTATCCCTAGTAAAAGTCCCTGATATAGACTTATAATTTGTACAATATGTGTGGTTATATACTAAATGTATTTCATGATAACATAGATTGCGTAAAAACAATTCTTTGATACTTATTCCACTTTTAGCACACACCTGCATAGTCTAACAAAAGGCAATTGGACATGTATTTGAAGAGGATTAATTTGCAGGATTATGGGGAAAAAGCTGGAGTGTGGGACTAAATTGGACTGCTCTTTCAAAAGAGCTGGCACAGACACGGTGGGTCGAATGGCCTCCTTCTGTGTTGTAAGATTCTATGGTAATTATATTTCTGGTTTTGTATTTAACTGTTCTAGCTATACATGCTAATACCCTCCTCACTTTATCTGCAGTGTAGCAGTATTGGTCATGAACCTTCAGTGTTTTATAAACAATGACACAAGGGGACTTTCCTGGTGCCAATTCATTATTCATAAATATTACAATGTGTGAAATATTAAAGTTTATTAATATTTAAATTACCATTTTAAATTGTGTGTACCGTGTAATGAAATTCACATCTCGCATTTCAGTCTTGGATAAAGTGGACCCTGCAGCCCAGTGTAAGACAGTGGGAGGTAGCTTCTCCAGTGGCTTAGTTGGTAAAGGCATTGACTCAGATTTTGCCGTCAAAATAACGGTGAGGCTAATGGCGCTCACCGTTATTTAAGCATAAATGGTACAGCAACTTCAGGCGAGGAACAGGTATGCAGTTAAACATGGATATCCAAAAGTTGCTGTCCGAGTTGCGCCACTCCACCGTTAGCTTCACGAGAACGGCATCTAGCTCGCTGTCTGCCTCAACATTGAAATGCATTGAATGGCAAGAAGTTGCTGTATTTGCGTGGTAGATATGAACTAAACTCCCCACAGAAAGTTAAGTCTTGTCATGTCAAGCGCAAGTACCCTTTTAACAATGTGATAACTGGTAATTACTGCCAGTCAACCTCTACTGCCCTGAAAATTAACTATTACAAGTGTGGACTCTCATTCCTTCAGGTATTAATTGATGTGTGAGATTTTTAAAATGACAATTTTTAAATTTTGTTTTTACTGTTCCTTTCTGTCTCTTTTTTTTCTCTCTGTTAATCCAATCATTTGTTCTCCCTTTATTTCTCTTTCTGTACCTGATTTGACATTGAATTCATCCACTCTAATTTACACTTCCTTCTCAGTCCTTGCGCTGTTTATTTCACAGTCCTTCAATGTGATCGGTTAAGGAGATGCACAGTTGCTTGCCCTGTTCGCTCACGTCCCAGATGCCCTGTTACCCTCGCTGTGCCATTATCAGCTCGCACTTTCAGCAACTTGCCACACAAAAAAATTAAAAACGTAAACGTGCAAGGGCAAGTCTAACTAATGGCAGATGCCGTTAGATGCCCTGCTACAGCAAAATCTGGACCAATATATAACTGAGCCACACCAAACAGAAGGTTCCAGGTTTGATTTCTCGTCTGTGCTGGACTTCCTGATCTCAGCCAGGTGGCAGTAGGGGTGCTACATTTGGCCTTAGTCCCCTTGGGCTAGGGAGGGGAAAAGCAGCTAGCCCAGATTGTTATCCAGAGACAAGCGATGGAAAGTACAAATATAGATGTTAGGCAAGAACAGGATCAAGATCAGCTATGGTGGCCCCACAGTTAAATGCTTGCTGACACTCATGTTTGGCTTCACATATAAAGAATGGTCTCTTGGGCAAAGCTCTAGGGATGACTAGCCCCCATAAATAGCACACATCAGCAGAGGTAAATGCCTTTAGGAGATGAGGAACTGAAAAAACTGGCAAAAAAAAGCCTGTACATTTTGGATAAAGAAAGACAGTGGAACATGTTGACCCACAATTTGACCCGGATAATACAATTTTAGCGTCGCTCAAAAAAGTCTGGTTAAATTGAATTAGATCCACTACTAATATTTGTCTTAAGTGGTGCTTTATGAAATTTTCACTATTGCGTTAAGGTTGTGTTTAACAATATGTGGATGATACGGAGTAGAGGTAATTACTATAAGTGTTTGATTACCACCAATGATGACGTGCCACAGGCAGCAGTTGATGTGCTCATGGGACAATCCAGCCACAATTAGTCTCAATCATATTAATTATAAGTGGCTTCTGTGAATCTCCTGCTACCTCTATTTTTTTTCCCTGCAGGAACGTAAACCTCTATATGTGCATTAGGTTTGCAAATCACTATTGATTTGGTACCAGAGCTGAATCTGGGAAGCCACAGATTAAAAAAAGGGTAGTTGATCGAATTCAGTTTACTCTGTTTTGAACTGAATGTGACCTCTATGTTGGAGTGGGTAGGAAGATCTCTGACATAAATTGGACTTTAGGCCGACAATGGTGAAAATTAAATAGTAGCTTGCATGTCAAAACATTGTTGTTCTATAACCAACATCTGTTTCTACTTATTGTGAACAGCTGAAGAGAAAAAAATGCATGGAACCCACTTCAAAGCTCTTTTTTGTCAGTCTACAACATGAAGACACTAAATCTTCAGTTTTACATTCAGTTGTCAAGCTACTGCAGTCTGAAAATGATTCATTCTCTCCCCCCATAGAATGAGAAATCAAACTTACTTAATGCATTTAATAATATATGGGAATATGAAAAATAATTTACTGTTCAAGTAACTCGAAGTTGTGCCCATAAAAAAATTTGGCCATCATACATGTTATAGTATACAATAATGTTTAGCTGGAATAAAGTCTACATTGGTAGTTTTGGAGATACACTGGCCTAGGTTTTACAATCATAATGCTAACTGTAACCCATGGGTTACCATCAGTGTTATGATTGGAAAACCTAGGCCAATGTACATAGGACTTTTTCCAAATGGATATTCTTATTCTTAGTGAGGAATGTCAGTGCCGGGGGAATTGAGCATTTTTCCACTTTTGGCAGGGAGGAAAGTGACTAGGAAAAGAGGTTTAAGGGGGAAGTTCAAGAGTGTGGGGCCAAGGTCGCCACGACTGAGGAAAGCTGGGGAGGCGGAGGAAGGGGGAGGGATACACAGGAGTCAAGAGTCGGATAAACATAGGGCACAAACTGGGACGTAGAGCCAGAAAAGATTTGTTGAAATAGTTGGAGCATGGCCATGGAGGGACTTATAGTCTTATAGACTTATAGAAGTAACATTCGCGCCAGACAGGTGCCAGGCAATGACCATTTCCAACAAGAGAGAATCCAATCACCTCCCCTTGACATTCAATGGCATTACCATTGCCAAATCCCTCACCATCAACATCCTGGGGGTCACCATTGACCAGAAACTTAACTGGACCAGCCACATAAATACTGTGGCTACAAGAGCAGGTCAGAGGCTGGATATTCTGTGGCGAGTGACTCACCTCCTGACTCCCCAAAGCCTTTCCACCATCTACAAGGCACAAGCCAGGAGTGTGATGGAATACTCTCCACTTGCCTGGATGAGTGCAGCTCCAACAACACTCAAGAAGCTCGACACCATCCAAGATAAAGCAGCCCGCTTGAGTAGCACTCCATCCACCACCCTAAACATTCACTCCCTCCACCACCGGCGCACTGTGGCTGCAGTGTGTACCATCTACAGGATGCACTGCAGCAACTCGCCAAGGCTTCTTCGAGAGCACCTCCCAAACCCGCGACCTCTACCACCTAGAAGGACAAGGACAGCAGGCACATGGGAACAACACCACCTGCACGTTCCCCTCCAAGTCACACACCATCCCGACTTAGAAATATATTGACGTTCCTTCATCGTCGCTGGGTCAAAATCCTGGAACTCCCTACCTAACAGCACTGTGGGAGAACCTTCACCACACAGACTGCAGTGGTTCAAGAAGGCGGCTCACCACCACCTTCCCAAGGACAATTAGGGATGGGCAATAAATGCCGGCCTCGCCAGCGACGCCTACATCCCATGAATGAATATTAAAAAAAAATAAATAAGGACAAAGATTTTGAGTTAGTGAATTGGAAACAGGCAGCCAGTGGATGTCAACGGTATTGGGCGAGCGAGACCTAGTGAGGCAGTGGAGTTTGGACAAGTTGGCATTTGTATAGGGATGAATTTGGGAGGTCGGTAAGGAGAGTGTTCAAGAAGTCCAGTCTTGAGATAATTAAAGCATGGATAAGAATTTCAATGTTAGAGGGGGTGAGATGGGGCAAAGTTAAGCAATGTTGCAGGGTGGAAGTATGCTGTCTTGGTAAAATATTGGTACCAGAATGATACTGATGTATTATTTTTGGAGCGGTGAGACGACAGCATGGAATTATACTACTTATTCACATTGCCTTTGAGCCACAGAAAGGAGAGCACTTTAACTGCATATGAGTTCTGCTTAATGGCCTCCAACTAAGTGAAAGTTCTGGTTGCGAAACAGCTGTTGGGATGGTCAGTTCCTTTCTTGCACGAGAAACTTCAAGAGACCACCTGAGTTCCTGGAAATGGTGGGCTGATGGTGCTGATGCCACCAGACCACCTTTATCAGGTAGTGTCGCTTTGCTAAGCACTGAATTGACGTGAGCTTGTTGGAGTTATATTGAAGTAATCTAGTGTATCAGTGTGCTATCAATATGATGTAAAAAGCTTCTTTACACCAATGCAAGAGGAACAGTATAAATGCAAAAAAGAACTCCTAGGTCAGATATAGCAGTGCCAGATGCAGAGTGAATTTGCTTTTACTTTGTCCCAACATTGTGCCTTAATCCAGCCCTCATATAAGCACTAGTGTGAGTAACACAGAATTGGCTTATAATCAACTGTAGATTTTATTCTTCTGGAAACTTCACAGCAATGACATCACAACAACCTTTAAAGGAGGACTGCTAGTGAGGAGAGAGAAGAGTCAAGGCTCTTTTATACTTGGCCGTCCTGTAGTTCAAATCATAGCAGTGTAATGTGCTTGCATCTGCTCCCCGCATTTACGTTGCTAAAACTGAGTCCCTTATCCCATCGGCAGAATCATGTTGCACAGAATTTGCCTTCTCATGATGGGGACCAGAGAAACTCCAAATTTAAGATCATCTTCATATGCAAGTAACAAGATGTTTACGTGACACAATGACATATTTTCAAACAAGGTATGTAACTGCATGGTGTATTTTTGCCTAATTTTTTTCCTATGAAGGTGGTGTCCTTGATTTACCTTTTTGTGAGTATCAGTGCAGTGCTGTCACCTGTCACTTTAACATGCAAATCCACTAGGAACTATATATGCAGTAGCTCAAAAACTATAAACTCATTCACCTCAGTTTGTTTTCATTTTTATTTTATTACTATCTTAAACAGGAAAGGTTTCAACCCATCGACAGAACCACAACCCCACTAATGAAAAAGTAAAAACTGTTTTCAACAAGAAACTTGTCTTCAGCTTCTTAACTCAAACAGCTTTCAGATACGGATTCAGTCGAGCTTCACTCTTAGATTTATGACGCGTATCTGAACCCTTTGATTAAATTACAGGCTTGCAATTACTCCTTGCTATTCATTACTCTGTATCTTAAGACTTACACTATACTTAGCCACTGCTTATTGACGGGTACTTATTTTTAATGAGAAACATAAGTGAAGGGCTAACGCTGTAGTGGAGGACACCACCAAAGTTGTATGAGTACGCGACAGAGTGAGATAAAATATGGGGGGTAATTTTCCGAGATTGTTTTGCCAGCAGGGAAACCCACCCACTGAAAGCTGTTCACGACTTTCTGTCCATTAATTGTGAATGAAAAATCATGGACAGCAAACCTGTAATTTTCCAATATTTACTGCTGGCAATGTGAACTTGTAAAATTCCCTCCTTAAAATGGTATTTTAGGTGAGTTTTAAAGCCATGTAGAAAGAAGAGGACTGAGAGGGGTAAATGATGATGTTAATTATAGAACATGTTAATGGGACAAACTTTTATTAGCTAAGGATTCAACCATGCTTTGATGGGGTATCCAAGCATTGTGCTGTGTGCCATGGGCCATTATACAATGAATTTTGTTTTTAGTTGGACAAAGCAATGTGAAGTTGCTCTATTTTTAGGCATCAAAACTGATGAGGCTGTTGGCCTTATGTTGTATAGAATCATAGAATCATAGAAGTTTACAACATACAATTATGTTGTAATTTCTCCAGATGTTTTGTAAAATTATGAAACAAGTTAACATGCAGATAGCGATGTGGTCTATGAAGAAAAGGGTAAATCTCTTATAATTTTATAACTTCCTCAAATAAAGAACTGTAAACATTCGGTCGAGCTGGTTGTTTAAGGAAGGCTTCTCTTATTCTGAAATTCTTATCATGTATTCATGATATCAAAGAAGAGCAGGGGAGTTCTCCCAAGTGTCCTGGCCAGTATTTATCCCTCAACCAACATCACTAAGACAGGTTATCTGGTCATGATCACATTGCTGTTTGTGGGACCCAGCTGTGCACAAATTGGCTGCTACGATTCCTACATTACAACAGTGACCATACTTCAAAAGTACTTCATTGGCTGTAAAGCACTTTGAGACATCCCGAGGTCATGAAAGGCGCTATATAAATGCAAGTCTTTCTTTTGTTTTCTTTTATTCTCAGATCAAGCAGAATTTTTCTGTAGGGTTTAAGAGACATTTCAGGCAAGGAAACATGTTACAATGTTTGTATTTGATTGACTATATTTATTTGCTTTATATGGAAAAAAATATTTTCATATACTTGTATTGAATTCCATTTAATCTCTCCTCAGGACCCTCTCTTGGGCAGGAATCTTAGACTCCAATTCAAAGAAAGGACTGAAAACGATGGAGATTTCCATGGCCTCTACCAGTACCACTCAGGTGAAGCCTCTGCTGAGCATGGCAAGCTGCAGAATAAAACTTCCTCTGCCCTGCCCTAGCAATACGCCTTCTCCCTAACCTCAGAAGTGGAGATGCAGGTGAATGTCTGGAAATCTTTGAACGATTATCTGTAATCACCAGGTATTGTTCTCTGAATATAAATGCGAAACGTTCAAGGATTTCCTGACATTCACCTGACGAAGGAGGAAGCCTCCGAAAGCTTGCGATTTTCAAATAAAATTGTTGGACTATAACCTGGTGTTGTAAGATTGTTTACATTTGTTAACCTCAGAAGAGTATCCCTACTGCATTTCCATTTCTCACAACAGCCATCTCTCTGACTGAGAGTGCCAATACTGAAATGTTATGATCAGTTTTGTGCAGTGGAGATACACCTACTAAAAACTCATTTCCAGAAAAACCTTTAGAACTGAGAAATAAGGGAAACTTTAATCACATTAGTCTGGGATGGATTAATAATGGCTGCATGTTAGGTGGTTCTTTACCTCTCAGAGAATAGTAGACCTATGAAACAGGTTGCTGGCTCGTGCAGTGAACGCTGATTTGCTGTATACCTTCAAGAGAGAGCTGGACCTGTTTCTGGCTGGGGAGGAGATCAAGAGGTAGATATCCTGTAATATAAGTCAGGGTCAATGTGGTCTCCTGGACTAGTTTCGATCGCTTAAAGGGGTCGGACAGGAATTTTCCAAATTTTTCCCCCTTAATTGTCTTAGGGTTTTTAATCTGCTTTTTCTCCTCTCCTAAGAGATTACATGTTTCCGGGTGGGGTAGGGAGTGTGTGTATAGCGATGCATAAGGCATCCCGATTGTATGGGTCAAACTAAATGGACCAGTTGGTCGTTTCCTGTCTGACATTTTCATATGATTGTATGTAAAACAAGTCCCAGAAATGAAAATGGGTTAACCTGCTACAGCAGCCAATTGATAAGTGTGATCATTTAATTCATTGCTCACCTACTATCTGCATGGTACGGCACCAGTAAGAATGATTATAGGTGCAGGCTTTCATTTATCCTTTTCTTCCAAAATATGATCACTCTCTACAATACATTGTTAATTGTGTTTAACAAATATAAGTTGGGGTGTGACAAACTTTCAGATCTTTAAAACCACACTGCTTGAGAGCTCAGTATATATCCTGTCGTATACAGAGGCAGTGCATGACCAGTAAGTATTTTATATTATACCAATACAATTAATCACCAGATCCAAACCTCCCACAAAGTCACATTGTAATGTACTCATTTATTTGAAACAAAAATCTCTATTTTCTGACAAACTTTCATTTTAAAACAAATGAATGAAAAAAAATCAAATTTACCAACATTGCTACTCTAATAATCAGTTCAATAAAAACTGGAAGCAAATCAACATAACCTGTAAAACCATTAAAATTAGTTTATGTTGAATCATAAATCTGAGGGGGAGGTCAAGGGCAATTAGGGATGGGCACTAAATGCCTGCCTCGCCAGCAATGCCCACATCCCATGAACGAATAAAAAAAAATCAGAACTGATAATACATTTGAAATAATGTCTAAGATGTTGTGATCTCAAGAAATGGCAAGTCATGTGTACAATCTGCAAGCTTATTTTTCATTTCTCCCCTAAGTTATTTTTGTTGTTTTCTCCCCTTCCCCGTCTATTTATCACCCCCCTATCCGAGGCCAGGAGGGCAGACCACCTGCTCCCAGGTCTCTGAAAGTGCTGGAAGAGTGCTCAAGGTGACTCTGCCACCAAATAATTTTCCTCCCTCTCTTTGCTGGCCTCCTTCGCCTCCCCATGACAGTATTATTTCAGTATGCTTGAGATCAAGAACTCATAGTGTGAGCAACTGCAGGCATGAACGTGTGATCTACCACTCCATAGCATAGTGCATTCTAACATACTGTGCCACCATACTGCCAACCTTCAAATTTCTTCTGTATCAACTATAGCTATCTAATGGCTGGCCTTACACTTAGGGATCAAGAATTTTTGTAGTGCTTGTTAGCAAAGGATTGAAGATCCGTTTAGTATTAAAGAACAAAGAAAGTTGTGGAAGTAATGATGCATGCTTGACAATATCTATAGGTCACTCTGCAGCCCGACATTATTCTACATGATGATCAAGCAGATCCCCCAAAGGTAGAAACAGTTTTAAGAAATTATTTTCATGTGAAACACAAAGGTAAACTCCCCAACCCAATCACATGGATTGCATGAAACAATTTGTTTGCAATGTGTGTGTTCTTGTGGGTGTCCACATGTGGGCATTTCTGAGAAATCATTCAGTCATGCACCAATAATCTTAAAGAGGTACCACCTCCATGTAAGAGTTTTTGGCAATCCTTTTGTCAATTGTTAGTAAACAATAATAATAAACTATAATATGGTGATATAAATCATGCTGAGAGACAGTACTTCATTTTTGTCTTTTAAAATATTCTAGTTCATATTTAATTAATGACATAAATTGTGGTTTTTTTTCTCCCTCCTCCAATGTTCCCTCTAGTTATCTCCTTTAACTCTCCTTTTCTGAATACAGTCATTAAAGCTGTGGTATCTGCTCTGAGGCTATCTGGTGCTTTATCTAAGTGTCCATTCTTATGCCTGAGCTTGATTATCACGTAGAAGAATGTAGGGCTGCAATCATGACAAGTTGACAACATGCGTCAATACTTCCACAACTTTCTTTGCACTTTAATGCTAAAGAGATCCTCAACCCTTATCAATAAACTGCACAAAAACAGTGTCAGCAAACTATTCAACAATGATGGAGGGATCTTCTCTTCACCCGATAACCTCACACGTCCATTTTCCGGAAGGGGCAGATGGATGGAGATCATCATGAGTGGGAA
The DNA here is from genome assembly GCF_035084215.1 of Heptranchias perlo. Lineage (NCBI taxonomy): Eukaryota > Metazoa > Chordata > Chondrichthyes > Hexanchiformes > Hexanchidae > Heptranchias > Heptranchias perlo. Next base: position 77,905,826 of record NC_090332.1, read on the forward strand.
CCCTGGCTTGGGGACACTGATGCCAATGGTAGCATTCCTACTGCTGCTCTTGCTGAGACTGGCTAATGCACCACAGGTCAGCTACCAAGGATAGAGCTATCAGCATTGAAGAAATATCATTTGACACGTGTGATCAGCATATGAACGTGAGCACATTTTTGGAAAATGACATACATCAGCATTGGAAACATGTTTCTTACTTGCTCCCCATCCCTAAACCAAAGTGAGGGCCACTTGTGATAAGTGATACTTGGCAGGTCTGCAACCATCAAATTGGGATCGGGTCTGCACGGCTCAATCATTACACCATTTATCCACAGGATACCCCCTCATTACCAGGGGAGGTCTCCATTACAAAAACTTTTAAAAAATGAAAATCATACTCAAAGGTGTTTTAAACTACGTATACAACAATATAGTGCCTTTAACGTAGAAAAAAATGTCCCAAGGTGCTTCATTGAGAGGTAAGAAAAAAATACAGTAGGTCTCCCTCCACAGTGTGAACAAGCGAAAATGTAAGTCCACGATTCTGCTGTTGATAAGGGAGCAGGTTGTCTTAAGGTAGACTTGAGTTCTATCGCTCTATAAAAGCACAGCCCATCACAACTACCCAGACTGGCTTCCCATTCCCAATGTAAAAGCAGCTCATCGCTCTCCTGAAACTGATATTACTTAAGTGTGATTATCATTAAAATAACGATCTTCTGAGGGAAAAAATCTCTCATTTGGTTTTTGGTTTTCAACATCCATTCAAACAGCGGATTGAGGAGGAAAAAAACTTTGTTTTGAGTCAATTTTGTTTAATCACTTCCCTTCGTTTGAAACATTTCCTGCATTTGCCCTCAACGGACACAATTCATCTCCCCTATAAACAAAACGTTTGGATTATTGTTTACACATTTTAAAACAAAAAGCGTTTGCAGAAGTTCATTATTTTCATCAGGATCCTGATGACGCGGTGCAAAAATAAAATCCCTTGACACAGTAAAACATCCTAATGGAGGAGTTCATTGTAATCTCTGTACAATATTTACTGACTGTCGGCGATTAAACAACACAGCCGGCGCCAAAGCCTCCCCGCTCCTCCTCCAAGGACCCACGTGATCTCCAAAGTTTGACCAAAGTTTACTTTTGTTTTTCTCCTCTATAAAAAACTTCTGTGGCCCGTGCAGTGGCGCTTGCGCAGTGCGAGCGCCTAGTCGAAGGCTGAATCTCAGGTCTGTGCAAAAGATCAAGGCATCTGTCAGTGTGAGGGGAGCATTTAACATTATAAAGCACGCGAAGGAGCTTTCCGCTCAAACAGATCCTCCTGACGACAGGTAGTTCGCTGCCGGAGACGTTAAACATAAAGGTAAAAGACGCGTGTCTTTACTGAAGGAATAGGTTGCGCCTTTGTTTCGGTATCTTTTGTTTTGGTTGACGTGAATGAGCAGCTGTTTGAGTGAGCTGCTCTGGGCTGTGTGACTCTCTGAGCCTCGCGTTTTACTTCATGATAAGCTGACGGTGTATTTAAAAAGCACAATCTAGGTTGGTGTGTTTCCCCAGAGACCCACCCGAGTGAGTGGATGCAGTTGTGAGATGTGTTGAGCCGCACAGTCTGTCAGAGAAGAGCATGTCTGTGGGGGAGGGTAGGCGAAGGGTTAGGTAATCATTTTGGAAAAGTCTCACAACTGATCCTGTACGTTGGTGTTATGTGTTTTTGCAATTTGTCATTTCGTTTGTTTGATAAAATGACTGTTTTGACAATATTGATTTCTTATTTACATATTTATATTTTTCGCAAACCTTCTTTGTATACAGCTTACCTGAATTTAATTCAATGGAAAAAGTTAACCAGATTTAAGCATTTGTGTTCATGTGAGCATGCAAAATGCTCAGATTTTAATATGTTCCACCAATGGGAGAGATGAAATCTATATGTTTATTAATGTTGATATATTTTCCACAGTTAAACTCCTTAATGTGCTCCTTCATAGATCCATTTGGCCAGTGATAGCTATTTATCACTGCGAGGGTGTAGTAATCAGCTTCTGCCACTCTCAATGGCACTGTTCTCTGCAGTGATGCCTTTGTTGTCTTGCAGTGTTACAGAGGAAGATACATCTTTAGTTGCTTATGGATTTGTAGCTCTGTCCTATTGGGGACAACTCTTCATTACTTTAAAAATGATTCGACTTCTTGTGAAAAATTGAATCTGAGACTCAAATAGAGAAACAAAGACTTGTATTTAAATCAAAATGCAGACAAAGACAGATAAATGTCAGCTGTCTTGACAGCAGGTACTGGACACAGCCTTTGATCTGATATGTAAATTCCCATTGTTGAAGTCATCTTATTATCCCTTAAATGTACCATTACTGTTGACCCATTAAAATGCCAATTACATTCTTAATGCTAAACAATAAATATAACTATCAAGGATAACTAGTCAGTAGTGGATGAAACTTAATACATTAAAATGTAATGGTTCTAAGATTCATGATAAATAGTCTATTACTTTCGGTCAATGATGTCCTTGACTTTCTGGGTGGCAAGGGATGAGAGTTGCCATGTAATTGTGCGTGCAAATGTATAACACTGTAGTTTTTTACATTTTTTCATAGTCTAAATTTTCTTATAGCCTTGGAATCCAATGATAACTATGATTGGAATCTGAGAAAATACTTTATACTATTTTCTGCTAATTAACATTACATTCTATTGCCCAATGATGCTGCACAGTGCAGGTAGTAGCTCCGAGCAAAAATATTTCCCTTAAATATTCTGGCGCTACATATGAACTCTTGTATTGTGGAAAAAGTGATGGTTTAATATTGGAGAGTCTCCCTACTTCTAATTTCTATCGCAAAGTCGAGTGTGCACAATCCATCTTTTAATTCTTCATTCCTGTTGATCCACTTGATGTAGTGCAATTGTGAACTTTTGAAGCTTTTTGCTCTTCACCTCTGTAGCCCTCAATGGCAGTATTTTTCTAGTATATACTTTTTGTCCTTTGCCTTATATTTCTGTGGACCACACATTGTTTACATGATGGTATACAGACCAATCGGGCAACCTGTTACCATGCATTCATAAATCCTGCGTATTGCCAGCTGCTACAAGGTGTACAAGATTGACCCAGACAGAGTCACCCACCACTTTCTTTTGCTCTGCCTTTATGAACATTCCTCCTTTCAGTCCCTTGAAGGATCAAGAATGAAATGTTTTTTGCTGGCTGCCACTGGACTATTGTACATACACTCAGCAGCAGTGAATCACGTATTTCTTGAACATAAAAGGTCGGGGATGGATTATTAAGATATACATTGTTCCTTTTTGGTCAGGGCTGAATACACCTTTTGTAACACATCCAGGGGAGGGAGATCTATCCATTATTCTGTAACTTAATCATACCTGTGGACAAACCCCTGTTTCCTGTTGACTTAAACCATTCTTTCAAACTCAGTGATTTTGAAAAGATAGTTGGAAGCCAATCAAGTGTATGACTCACCCCTTCTTACTACAGGTAATATATATCCTGCTATCCTTTCAGCCATGAAGAACATTAGTGACTCCAGGCAGGAAATTTTATTAATAATGGGTAAATGATAGAGTGTCTCCTATTTTGAAGCATTGCTGAAAATGAGATTTATTTCTTAAGGTCTGTGGTCTTCTTAAGCTGCCAGTTCTCAGTGCAGCATGTATGTTTTAGTGTAGGTGCATCAGCGTTGCTGTTAGCAGTAATTCCACTTTTGATGTGGGGGCACAAAATTTTTGTTGTGTCTGAAGTAAGCTGCAAAGGTTTTCATGAAATGAGTTTCTAGAATCATAATCTAGTTCCTTGTGGTCTGGGCATCTCACTCAGAGAAGCTGCAGGATGGCTGGTTTTGGAGATGCAAATATGTCACACTTGTGCAGTGGGGGGATACCTTTCTCGGGTTGGGACTGAGACACATTGTTGGAGCAGAGTGTCTGTGCACCTAACCATGTTATGCTTTATCTGGGTGTCACAAATGCTCCACTGCCCAGCATTAACACCACTCACGTTGATGAGCACAAAAATAATTAACTGCAAAGACTATGGGCTCAATTTTAAAAGGGCGGCAGGATGGCAGTGGGGGAGGGTGATTTGCGGGCGCCAAATCCGGAAGGGAAGTAGGCGGGTTGCGATTGCAACCCTAATGAGGCCAATTAAAGCATCTTCCGGGTTTCGCTCCCGGCATCCAGCCTGATTGAAAGGCTGGCTGCCGACAGGAGCTGCACATGCAGGGGGTGGGGGGGAGGAAGAGAGAACGAACTCATCGGCTGTTGGAAGAGACAAAGATCGGAGTGGGGGGAGAAGACATCGGACACATCGGGATGGGGGGTATGCAGAAAATATTGGGGGGGTGGTTGTGCAAAAGATATTGGTTATTGGAAGTTGGGGGTGTGCAGAAGAAATCGGATATCAGAAGGGGGAGTGTGCAGAAGGCATCAGACATTGGAAGTGGGGGGGAAGACATCGGACATCGGAGCAGGGGAGTGCAGGTGACATCGTTTGTAACGTATGTTTACTTATTTTTTTACAATAGGAAATGTAATTTTACTTAATTTATTTAGTTTATTTTTGACTGATCCGGCCCTTCATGCCTGGTTCACCAGGCCTGAATCGGAAGCCGTGGGAAAGCCGCCCGGGTAAGGTCAAAATCTTTTAAACTATTCACAATGCCAAAAAATAAACTACCGTAAGTACCTCAATGAGGTACATTTACTTGTTTAGATATCATCCCGCCAGCTTTAATTGCTTGTGGGACTTCCAGGTTCAGGAACGGCACGTGCATCCAGATGACTCTGGGTCATGCACGTTCTTCAGCGGGTTGGAGCCGGGAATCCTGCCCGCTGCGGATTTCTCCAATTTTCTTTGCCTCAACGCACCCGGGCTTTAATTTTAAAATTGAGCCCCATGTAGGAGAACATAATGCAACTGGAGTCATGGTAACAAGATATTATGGAAGATACTGGGTTCCTATGTCAATGGAGGAAGTCTTGATTCTCCAGCCAGTGACAATTTTCTCAATGGTCTTTGAAACTGAAACAAAATAGAGGTAAGCTAGTGTGCAATGAAGTATGCTAGTACCTTTGAAAGAAAGTTCAACAAACTGTTGGACTGTTGATGTTGGGGCTTGGAGGACTAGGGGACATTTGTGATGCATGTAACTTCCTATCATGAGTATCATGTGAAATTCATTTACATCCAGACCAAGCAATTAGGTGCTCCATTAGGTTGATACTTGCAGGGTCTATGTAACAGATATGTGACACCCAGATAAGGCATAACATGGTTAGGTGCACAGATACTCTGCTCCAACAATGTGTCTCAGTCCCTACCCAAGAAAGGTATCCCCCCACTGCACAAGTGTGACATATTTGCATATGTAACAGAGCTATATAACGCTTGATAGATGATAAGACTAAGGGAGCAAGAAAAGAATAGTAAGCTAGTGTTGGAGATTCATAGAAGAACATACAGCTAGATGAGATGGTTAAGATAAGGTGGAGCAATGGCATAGAGGGTTTGAAGTCGAGGATGAAGATCTCATAGTCAATTTACCAGGGCAGGAGAAGCCAATGCAGCTTGGTGGGACAGGGGAGATGGAAGTACATACCCTACGGTAAGGGATGTAACACCTGCTAGCTAGCAGCTAGAGCTGTGCTAGCCTGCGTGGCACTAAAGAGTGACAAATCCCCAGGACCAGGTGGTTTCCATCCCAGGGTTTTAAAGGAAGCAGGTGAGAACATTGCATATAATCTTCCAGAGTTCTCTCGATCAGGAACCATTCCTTTAGATTGGAAAATTGCACATGCCACTTTGCTATTTAAGAAAGGTGAGAGAGGGAAACCAGGGAATTATAGACCAGTTAGCCTAATATCTGTTGTTGGGAAATTATTAGAGTCTATAATTAAGGATAGAGTCACTGAACACCTTAAAAATTTTCAGCTGATCAGAGAGAACCAGTATGGATTTGTAAAGGTTAGGTCATACCTGACGAACCTGATTGAATTTTTTGAAGAGGTGACTAATGTAGTGAGCAGGGGAATGTCTATGGATGTTGTTTATATGGACTTCTAGAAGGCATTCGATAAAGCCCCTCATAATAGACTGTTAGCTAAAGTTGAAGCTCATGGAATTGAGGGCAAATTATTGACCTGGTTAGGAAATTGGCTGAGTAGCTGGAGACAGGGAGTAGGGATAATGGACAGGTACTCAAATTGGCAGGATATGACTAGTGGTGTCCCACAGCGATCTGTGTTGGGGCCTCAACTATTCTCTGTATTTATTAACGACTTAGATGATGGGATAGAGAACCACATATCCAAGTTTGCTGATGACACAAAGATAGGCAGCATTGTAAGCAGTGTCGATGGAAGCTTGAAATTACAGAGAGATATTAATTGATTAAGTGAATGGGCAAAACTGTGGTAAATGGATTTCAATGTAGGCAAGTGTGAGGCTATCCACTTTGGACCTAAAAAGGATAGATCAGAGTACTTTCTAAATGGTGACAAGCTTGAACCAGTGGAGGTCCAAAAAGACCTAGGGGTCCATTTACATAGATGGTTAAAATGTCATGGACAGGTACAGAAAATAATCAAAAAGGCTAATGGAATGCTGGCCTTTATAACTAGAGGACTAGAATATAAGAGAATGGCAGTTATGCTACAGTTATACAAAGCCCTGGTTAGAACACATCTGGAGTACAGTATTCAGTTCTGGGCACTGCACATTAGGAAGGATATATTGGCTTTGGAGGGAGTGCAGCATAGATTTACTAGAATGATACCTGGACTCCAAGGGTTAAATTACGAGGAGAGATTACACAAACTAGGGTTGTATTCCCTGGAATTTAGAAGATTAAGGGGTGATTTGATCGACGTTTTCAAGATATTAAGGGGAACTGATGGGGTAGAGAGAAACTATTTCTGTTGGTTGGGGAGTCTAGGACTAGGGGACATAGCCTAAAAATTAGAGCCAGGACTTCCAGGCGTGAAGTTAGGAAACACTTCTACATGCAAAGGCTGGTAGAAGTTTGGAACACTCTTCTGCAAACTTCTAGCTCAATTGTTAATTTTAAATCTGAGATTGATAGACTTTTGTTAACCAAAGGTATTGAGGGATATGGGGCTAAGGCGGGTACGTGGAGTTAGGTCACAGATCAGACATGATCTCTTTGAATGGCGGAACAGGCTCGAGGGGCTAAATGGCCCCAGTTCCTATCTTCCTATGTTCATGGTGCAGGGGGTCTTTGCTCTCCAATGACAAGGACTAACAAGTAAGAAAGAGGACCAGAATTTGAGGGGAAATAGCCTAATAACTGTGACCCACCCAGACCAATAAGGACAATGGCCCCAATGAACAGGGTGACTACTATGTAGGACCCCTCCTTCCCTGACCCAATGGAGCAAGAATAAATTGTTTCAAATTAGCATAATTCACAGCACAAGGACAAGAGTGGCAAGAAATCATAAAATATTTATGTGCTCATCCTGTGAGAACAATTTAATCGTAAGCACTGCAGAATCTTTCTATTATTATGAAAAAGCAAATATCTCCTTGCCTATTCTCTCCTAAAATAAAAAATAGCCTTTCACAGAACATTAGGAAGTCCAAAAGACTGAACATTTTTTACCTTGGTTTCACAGTGGACTGGACTTATACTCTACATGTTGTGAACCAAATCAATTAAATAGCCTCTTGAAGGGGGTCTGACACCGCTGGGTATTAGTGTTTTCTGGAGTCAGATTGGGACTCTGAGAGCTATGTTGCCACCTTTTGTTGCTGCGCACCCAAAACCACTTTCTATTGATGCAAAAGTGACAGTATGACTGTACCCCTAGTGTTTTAAGAGCTTTTTTAATTATATGGTGCTTCAAACATTTTTGTGATCCATTTCTGCTTTTTCTGGCATCAGTCTTGCATCTCTCTGGCCCCATCTCGCTTTTTCAATCGAATCCTAATCCAATCCTGCCATAATTGGCCTGTTGGCTGTTATTTCCATTTGAACTTTGTGGCTTCACTGTCCAAAAGCAATAAAGCCATGAAGCTTTGAAATCTCTATTACAAAGTGCAGTAAATATGTTATTTAGTATTAAAAATCACACAGTCTCTAATCAGCTTCTCCCTGGCTTCTCCAGTTGTCGCCATCCATGCTCCCTGCAGGCTTGACATTGTGGTGAAACCTGATTCCTGTGGCAGAGAATAAACTCTTCAGGGCACACATGATATGGCTGCAAAAAAGATGTTTCCCTCTGTTGTTGGAAGTTATTTGAGAATCCAAAAAGGAGATTTTCAAGATCTGTTAAATTTTCAGGTTTTTAAACATTTCTAAATGCCTAGTTTTTCATGATTTATGTTCTTGTATTTTTCTACTTTGTATTCTTACCTCTGCTGCTTTTATTATTTCCTGTAATTTTCCATTTGCTGTTTTTCTGTTTTTGCCAGTTACCTTTTCATTTATTTATTCTATCTCTGTTCTTATTTTATTCCTTTGTTTTTGATAGCATGATTATTGGATATCAGCGTTTTTAATAGTGTGATTATTGGATATCAGAGTATACTGATGCCTTTTGCTGTACATGCTGCACTTCAATACAATCTGGAAAGCACCTAGGTATTTTAGGGCCCAATTTATTTCCCACTGATTTTTCTCCCCTTTTTTGCACAAAGAATAAAACCTGAAACTAGCAGGTTTTTAAATTGGCAATAAAACTGACTTTAATGATTGTTAATAGTATGCCTTTGTAGAATAAGGGTTCATTTTAATTTTTTTTGTGCAGTAGCAGAGTGTTATGTGTGCATTCTAATGGGCCACACTGAGCACAAGAACTTAGATTGATTACAGTGTAATGGTTTGCTCCACTTTTCACTGGAGTAAATGACAGTGTTAAAAAATATACATGATTGATGTTTGACAAAACCATGCAGCTGGTGGAAGAGGTGTGCTCATCTTGCATGGTTGTCATGTTCATTGATCAATTGACTGATCTGGCCTGCATGTTGCTGGACTTCATTTTTGCTGCGATGTCATTTGTCAGATGATCATGTCTGTAGTATGAAGCTGTTCCTCAAAAAAAATGGTAGCAAATTCTCAGATAGTTCCCGCATCTTCATTGAATTTGACAAATTAATCATTGATGTTTAAATTTCACAGGGGAAGATTATAGTATAGCTGTAGGTAGGTCTGCAAGTAATTTGTTCTCTCAGCATATAACATGGCAATGTTAGGTGGTGTTGCTGTTGACCTTTGGATGCTGGAGACGTATGGCTAAGGGACGAGATGTGCCTGTCAGGAACGTGCGTAATGTCATAAGCATTTTTCGTAAGGGCGATTGAGCATTACTACTGTGTGCCTACATATTGTACTTTATATTGAAGAAGAGATCGTAGGTACACATGCTTTCATTTTTCTGTAGCTCCTCCAGGGACAAAGGCTGACTGTAATCACCTGTTTGCCTTGACTGGTTACAGAGGAGAAAGTGGAATGAATTGCATAAGAAGATGACTGCAAAAAAAAAGCACGATTCACAAAGTAATACAGGATTTACTGCATAAAATTCCTTTTCAAAATTTTTCATGACAAAAAATGAGAAAAAACTTGCAATTTTTACTCTCGTTATAGGAATTGTTTTCAATCAAGAACATTTAAATACTTGAACACAGAACTATTTATACTTTAAAAATTGCTTTAGACTTCAGAAGCCACCCATTTCTGAAGACATACTGTACAGTTCTTTCTCCCTCCTGTAGTGCTTAATAGCCATTATCTCATCTGACTACATTATTCCTCCGAACTCCCAGTTTTCCCCATCTGTCTTCCACCTAACTGCCCTCAACAATTCAGTTCTTTGCAGGTTCTTTCCTCGGTTCATTCATCCTATCCATAAATCCCTTCATTTCCTCCCATCCCAGCTCCTGACCACTTAACATCACCTCCTCTACCCATGCTTGCTGACATCATTAACCCATTTCTTTTTTCTGGCACTGTCCTCAACTCCTTCAAAACTGCTGTTATTCTCTCCTTTAAGAAACCCATCCTAAGCCCTTCCATGCGCTCCAGCTATCTTTCTATCTCAAGCTTTCCCTTACTCTTTAAGGTCTTGGAATGCATTGCCTGCAACCTCACTTGGAGGTCTCGCCTTTTCTGAGTCCCTCCAATCTGGCTGCTCCCTACCCATAGTACCAAGACTGCACTGGCCAAAATCACAAGCGATATCCTATGTGACTGTAACCATGGCTTCCTATCTCTCCTTATCCTCCTGTCTCTCCTCTGCAGTACATCTCCACGGCACAGCTCTTTCCTGGTCCCACTTCTGCTTAACTGGCACTACATTGCTGCCAATGGCTTCTGCTCCTCGGTTTATATGGTCACATCACGTGTACTTTAAGGATTCATCCATGGCTCCCTTCTCTTCATTGTCTTAATGCTATCCCTCAACGATGATATTCGGAAGCACAGGATGGGCTTTCATATATATGCTGCTGACACCCATCTAAACCTTGCTGCTTTCTCTATTGATTCAAAAGGTTTTTGCCATGCTGTCAGATTGCTTGTCTTATACCAAGATCTTGATGAGCCAAAAGTTCCTCCAGCTAAATATTGGAAAGACCAATGCTATCCTCTTTGGTTTGCTTTAGTACATCTGAACTTCTAAACGTTATTTCCATCAACCTTCCTGGTTGCCATCTCAAGCTGTTTGAGGAAGTGCAAAACCTTGGCATCCTGCTCAATCCTGAGCTCAGCTTCCTAACTTGCTTGCTTACCAAAACCATTTTTTCAATATGCCCAGCTTCAGTTCCTTCCCTCTTCAATTGTACCACCAGTTCCCTACCCTAGCCTCTCCATTTCTTTCTCTTTTCCCATGCCCTATGTCAATGATAAAGTGCTCTGAGATGCCTTCCAGATTGAAGGACCGCCACATAAATGTTGTAGTACATACTCTTTCTTTTATAGTAATTGTTATCTCAATTGGACCATCCACCATCCCTTCTTTAATCTCCAAAATTTTCTCTAGTAATCCAAGGTGGCAGCCTTGGCTCGGTGGTAGCCCTCTTGCTACTGAGTCAGGATTTAAGCACAGGGGGCTCGATGTTAGCAGGGCTGCGGGTTCGTGGCAGGGGGGCTATCGGGCGCGTGGGTAACGCGCCCGGTGAAATTAGTCAGCCACCCGCGCGATCGCAGCCCAATTGGATCCACTTACCTTGTCTTCTGGGTTCCCCACTGCTGATCTGCGCGTCGGGCGGGCTGCGCATGCGCAGTAAGATCTGTCAGCTGGAGGAGCTCTATTTAAAGGGGCAGTCCTCCACTGACAGATGCTGCAACAAATAGAAAAAACTGCAGAGTGGGTGTAGGTGTATTTGCAGGGTTCTTTTGTGCAGACGGCTGAGAGACGTCGGCGATGTCCCTGGTGGCACCCTGGAAGGATGCGGAGGAGAAGTTGTTGAGGGCAGTGGTGACTTTGACAGCGACAGGTAAGAAGATGTTGCTCGGGCCAGCCAGGAGCAGCTTGGCATGAAGGAGGCTGCAGATGTCCACGACTACATGTCGAGTGACTGTGAGCCTCCGTGTGCACTGCTGTTCAGAGAGGTCCAGGAAGCTGAGCCTCGGTCATGTGCATCTGAGGGGGTCCGCAAGGTAGGTACATGTCTCTGGACCCCGGGGTAAGTGTGCAAGTTGGTGACTTTGATTGTCAAGAGGAGGGTGGTGAAGGCCAAACTTTGTCCCAAGTGACAGAGTGGCCTCCTGCAATAAGTGAGGGTCTCCCCCCCCCCCCCCCCCCCCACCTGTCAAATGGACCTTTGCAGCTGCCACAGGCTGATTGCTGCAACAGGTCCATTTGAACTGGGAGTGTTTCCCCCAGTACGGGAAACAGTCCCAGTTTTCTATAAAATCCCATCCCTCCTCACATAATCCCTTAATCAGGTCAGTTAATGACCTGAACAAGCAAAATAAATACCTTCAAGTGGAACCCCGCTGGCTTTAATTGCCTGCGGAATTCCCACCAGCGGGGGCTGCGCACGCATGCCGGCGCGTCAGTGGGGAACCCGGAAGTGGGCGGGTTGGAGCCGGGCTCCCGACCCGCTCTGGGATTCTCCGATTTTCGGAGCCCCCCCGCCAGGAATGCACCCGATAGCGGGTGCTAAAATGATGCCCATAATCTCGGCTGACATTTCAGTGCAGTACTGAGGGAGTGCTGTGCTGTCAGAGGTGCTGTCTTTCAGATGAGATGTTAAACTGAGATACTGTCTGCCCTTTCAGGTTGACGTAAAAGAACCCATAGCACTACATGAAAAAGAGGAGGGGAGTTTTCCCGACCTGCCAACATTTATCCCCCAACCAGCACTACTAAAACAGTTTAATTGGTCATTTATCTCATTGCTGATGGTGTGACCTGGCTGTGCGCAAATTGGCTGCCGCGTTTGCCTACATTACAAAAGTAATTAATTGGCTGTGAAGCACTTTGTGACATCCTGAGGTTGTAAAAGGCGCTATACAAATGCAATTTTTTTCATTTTTTCCCCCTCTTCTTGCTCTCTTTTATTGCTCTGTCATTCTGTCTTTCTTATTTCTTTAACATATATTGAACACATTTACCAGCCTCTTACTTTCATTTTGTAGGTCAGCATACTCTGTTGTACCACTGTATTTGTGTTAACAGTAATTAAAATGATTGTTTCAGATGTATGCACCCAACATTCGCTGGTTAATGATGGCTGTAGTATTTTGATCAGCACGGATTAATATCGTTACGATGTTGTGTTATCACCTCTCTAGGAGGATAATGGGAAATGTTTATGTGTGATGACTTTCCCACTGCTGAGTCTGGATTAAAATGGCAGGTTTATGTTGATGTGATCACAAGCTGTGGGCGATCCGCTTTGATAAGTTTATCAAGAATTCAGCTGTTGATTACTGGGAAATTGTACGCATGGTATATAACTTTAACACTCTTCAGCACACTGTTCATAGTTCAATGATCTAAGTCTGAAACCATCTTCATTACCTCTCTTTAAATCCATTCTACTATCTCAATTATGTTGTGGTGAAAACTGAATGAAATACTTCATATGTTGACTCATTAATCCTTCTTGCATTATTACTATCAGTTCCTTGAACTTCTACTTTTATATAGTGACACTCTTATTTCACTTGAAACTGCTGCCATAAGCTGTGATGACACTAACCAGTGTTTGCTTAACAATTGCACCCAGATCTGTAATCTAAGGCATCCTGTTTCAATACCATATCGAGACTATTTATAAATACTGAAGGCAGTCCCAAGTCTCAGGCCCGAACCCTAGGGTATTACTCTGGTCACAGTTGTCCAGTGCACCATTGTAACTCTTTGTTTAATCAATTCATTATCCAATTTGAAACTTCCTCCTCAACCGCAGGAGCTTTCACTTTAACCATGGATATTTGTGTATGGGACTATATCATGTTCTTCATGAAAGTCAGAATGTTTATGAGGAACCATATTGCCAGCACCCACCCATTCTGTTGTAATTTTCTGTAGAAATGATTGATGTGCGTCGTTGACCCAAGTCTCAATAAGATTGGAAATTCCAGCCCCAGACCCTGAACATCAATTAATTAGCTGGAATATCCCAGTATTAGAATACCCAAATTTAATTTATGAAATGCATTCATTAGAGTTTCCTGTTGTGTGGCTACAGCTTAATATATGCCATAATTAGCTCACTTCACGTTGTCCTGCATTAAACCAATCCAAATAATGTAAAATATCCTGTTGACAGCCTAATTAAAGTGCAACATTTGATACAAACCATTTAAACCTTGTCTTAACCAGAGATCTAGAAATGTACACTAACACTTTATTATCCTAACTCTACACATGCAAAGATAAAATTGTCATCATAAGTTATAACTAGAACTCTCCATTGCCAACAGCCACATTTCGCTTGCAAATCGTAGAAGATTATTTAAAATCTTGAAATACACAGTGTTCCATTCTCTAGCACTCTTATTCCTCACCTGGAGCACAAAATTCATGCATTTTTTTAAAGCAATAATTTACTGCATTTCATTAATTTAGAGAAGGTATTTCTTTATAGGGTTGGAACAGATGTTTGCTTTTTAATTTTGTTTTATTATGATAGGAGGAATAGTGAGAAATGTATTATGATAGCTACCTTCTCTCACTCATTTTGGCACTTTAATGGCCAAGAATTGATTAATCACTATCTGTTATAAATTGAGGTGCACAAATTTTAGAATGCAGCCAAAGTCAGAAATAACCCAGTTCAAATAAGCCATCAGTTTGAGTCCATACCTGTAGTATAAATAGAAATGTCACATAGGTGGGATTGGGGGAGAGTAGAGGGAGCTTGACTCTGGCAGTAGCCTCTGGTGCATCTGTTGTGGGAGTGCTAAATATTGATACAGGGCACTAAAAATGGAGAAGTATTCCATTTGCCAGCATTGAGATCTTCGAAGAGCACAAAAATGTATTTTTAAACAAATACCATAAAGCTTTTTGTGCAAGGAGAAATAAATGTGTGTACTTCAAAAAGTAATGTCAAGATTAATGATGTTGCGAATATGCAAGCATCCTGATCTATCATCCCAAAACTCTTATTGTGACATATGGGGCATAATTTTAGCCCAGGGGCGGGGGGGGGAGTCGAATTTCTGACAGGAAATCCAGAAGTACGGGTTTGACAGGCTGGCTCTCAGTTGGATGGGAGAAGAGCCAGGAAGAGGACATGATCAGGTAAAGTGTTAGATTGGGGGGGTCACCGGGGGGTTAGGGGTCAGGGGTCACCGGGGGTCAGTGATCGGGGAGCTCGTCATTGGGGAGCTGTCAGTCATCGGTGTGGGGGAGGTCAATTGTGGGGAGGTCAGTCATCGGGGGTCACCGGGAGAGGTCAGTCATTGTTGGGGTCTGGGGTATTCGTGGGGTCGGAGATCGTGGGGGGGGTGGTGGGAGCTCGTGGGGATCGCTGCAGGTAGGCCCGTTGGACCTGGGGGAAGCACTCCTGCTCCTCTGGGCCCACAAGCAGTGCTACAAAGGCACGCACTTGCAGTTTTGGGCCTTCTTGCCTCCTTTCACGCGGCGTGAAGCAGAAGGCCCGGGAATCCTGGCCCCCAATGGCTAAAATCAAAAAATCTTTGAAAATGGAGGTCCGCAGCCTCCTTAAAAGCTTTTACTGACCGACCTGCCTCCTGAGAGCGGGTTGGTCGCTCGTCCCCGTGAAAACCAGAAATGGGTGGGTTGGGGGCAGGTTTTAGATTCTTGCAATTGTTACTACCCCCCCCCCCCCTCCCCGCCCCCAACCCACCCGTTTTTCCAGGCTAATTCATGCCCATGTACACGGAGTAGGATTGTGATTGGTAATCACATAGCAGTGAAAAGCTTGCTGTAATAAAATATGCTTTCCACAAACAGTATTTTACCCTAAACTCTCATCCAACAGAAGTTTATTAAATGTTTTAACATGATTCATTAGATCTACGTCAGTGTAAGAATTGTAAATAAAAACTATTGTTGCCGTGATAGTGACTTCTAATTGATGGAAGCTGTGTAACTGTCTCTTTCTGTTTTTTTCTTTAAGTGAACTTTTTAGATTGGTCAAAGTACATCTGTCAAATGGACCCCAAACATAAATACCTTTAGAGATTTTTAAAATTGTAATAAGATAGATTTAATTGAAAACCGAAGTTCAGGGTATTATCCAGAAAAGGCATGTTTTATAGGTCTGCATTAGTAAAAGAATTAAATGATTCCCCCCACACACTTAGCCTGAGCACATCCTCCACAGACATCTGGAATTAATTTTATTTAAACCGCAACATCGCTTGTCTGGATCGTGATGGTACTGTAACCTGTCTGGTTTCTGTTATACATGAAAAGTTTTGTATGACAGACTGTCATGGATTTTGTCCCGACCCTGAACAGCTTCACAATTTCTATCAGCTGTAAATAAATGTGTTAATGTTTAATAATATGTGTGCAATTTGGTCTTCAAAATGAATTGCAACTGGTTATGTGCACAGGTACGCAGTGTGCTTTATTTCTTCCATCTGTTGTAATTTTATATTTTTTTAATACAATTTACAAAGAAAACTGAATTTTGTATCCTTCTGGAAATTGTTAGTATGCTCTTGTCGCATGCAAGTGATGAACTGATAAATCGGATTTCCAAGGCAACAATTCCCAATGTTTTTGTCATAACTTAAAACGACCATTGAAGTTTACAGCATAGAAGGAGGCCATTTGGCCCATTATATCTCTGCCATCTCTTTTCTAGAGCAATACAAAATTAATTCCACTGCCCTGCACTCTACCCATAGCCCTGTACCATCCTCTGCTTGGAATATTTATTCAATTTTCCCCTAAAAGGTGGGAGCCTCTGCCTCAACCACTCCCTTTGGCAAAGCATTCCATGCTCCAACAACCAGCTGTGTAAATAAATTTCATCTAACCTCTCTCCTCACTCCCTTACTGACAATCTCCCATTGATGATCCCTCATCACTGACTCCCCAACCAGTGGAAATAATCTTTCTCTATTCACTCTATTAAAACCCTTCATAATTTTAAAAACCTCTATGTAATCTTCTCTAGCTTTCTGTTCGCTAGTGAAAATAATCCCAATATCTCAAGCCTGTCCTCATAACTATAGTTTCCCATCCCTGGTTTCGTCCTGGTGAATCTGCACTGTACACTCTCTCTAACTTTAATGTCCTTTCTATAATGGTGCATCCAAAACTGCACACAGTAGTCTAACTATGGACTAACCGTTGTTTTGTATAAATTTATTATTACTTCTTTAGTTTTGCATTCTATTTTTATGGATTTATCTACCTGCTTTCACTTTCAGGGAACTATTTATTTGAACCCACAGATGTCTATGTTTGTCCATACCCTTCAGTGTCTTCCCATTGAGTATATACTCCAATTCCTTGTTCTTTCCCCTAAAATGTATTCCCTCATATTTATCCACATTAAATTGCATCTTCCACCTTTGTGCATATTCTTCTAACCTGTCTGTCTTCTTGAAGCCTTTTACAATCCTTCTTGCTGTTTGCCAAACTTCCTATTTTTGTGTGTTTAGCAAATTTTGAGATTGTGCTCCCTATACCCAGTCCAAATCTTCTATATGTACTGAGAACAAAAGTGCATCCAGTATTGACCTCTGCCCAGTCAATTTGAGTCAGATCCCTTCTTATCTTGCTGAACTTTGCCTTTCTCCAGTTGAGCACCCTTATCTTTGTTCATTATCTTTTTCTTTCTTACATTGAACCTATATTATTTCCCAGTTGTCCTACTCTCCCATCAGTTATTTGCCCCACTTCATTTCCCAGAGCTAAATCAAGCAATGCTTTCTTCCTTGTTAGATTATAAGAACTCTCTTCCGCAAACGGCAATTGATACTAGCTCAATTGTTAAATTTAAATGTGAGATGGATAGCTTTTTGGCAACCAAAGGTATTAAGGGATATGGGCCAAAGGCAGGCATATGGAGCTAGATCACAGGTCAGCCATGATCTTATCAAATGGCGGAGCAGGCACGAGGGGCTGAATGGCCTACTCCTGTTCCTATGTTCCTATAAACATAATGATCGGAAAAGCAGGCGTGGATGCATTCTGAAAAGCGCTCCCTGCTTTGATCACAGGAGGTAAGATTTACAAAAAGACCTGTTGAATTTGCTATGTTGTGTTATCAATGTTTCAAGTCCAGTGCATTCTGTTGCTAAAAACCTTGGATTGAAATTCTATGGATCAACATCCTTTCCCATCATGAGTGCCAATCCGCAGGGATCTTAGCTGGAAAAGTTCGATCAGGAGTACTTAGCTGCTATTGAATTTTCTTGCCTTCCAGGATATGAAGAGATATTTGTCTCTCATCCCTGCGGTTTGCCACGAAGCAGTTCACTGAGAGTGCTATATCTGTTGTCCCTCTCTCCTCCCTGTTTGCCACTCCCTTTCTCCCAACCTATGCTCTCCCGCCTACCTCCTCCTGTCTTGCCCACCTCGTCCTCTCACCCAGCCCGTCCTCTCGCCGAACCCCATACTGTCATGCCCACACCCTCCTCTCTCGCCTGCCCCCTTCTCTCTCTCGGCCATTCTCTCCCCCTCCTTTTCGCCCAACACCCTCTCTTGCTCTAAAATATTTAATGCCTGGAAAAATCTAAATGCATCAAAACAGTTATTAGTAAATGGAGGAAGTAGTGAAATAATTACATTAATGGTGCTGGCCAAATGCCTGCAAATTGCCTGCACGGGAATTCCTATTAGTTTTATTTTTAACAGGAGCCTTTGTTACTAAGAGTGAGTGTGCTGTCTTAAATTGGAGCTCACGGTCAATTTGACCCAAACTATTGCAGTTACTCAAAAATCCAACCTATATCCAAGCGACTAAAATTCTAATCTGTCTGTTATACAAGTGGAGGCTTCACTCAGCTCCAGGGTTATTGTTGGGCTTGGTTTGAAATTCTTAGGTAATCAAAACAATTTTGTAATAAATATTGAACCAAGGCAGTCCAGTTTGAGCGGTGTGATTTTTTTGAATCGGAACCATGTTCATTTGCAGTCATTGAAGCCTTTTCACGGATTTGAGAGGCTGCCTCAGCTTGAGTGTTAGAATTTTTGAAGAGGGGATTACTTACCAGGTTTTGCTCTCCCAGCCTCTCGCTCCCTTAACTCCTACTTTCTTTCCTGTACATTGTCCTCACTCGGGTTTGGAAAGATTTCTCGCTTGTCATTCTATGGCGACCAACAGAAAGCAGAAACTGAGGGTGAAGGTAGATTCCCCCCTCCAGTGTCTCCCTCCCTCTTCATCTAACTTACTATATTGTAGTCAGTCTTCAATTTTTTTTTCAAACAATTCTCCCTTTCAGATTTTACACTAAAGATAAAATAGCCACAGCATTTATGATGCGTGTGCATGGCAGTTCGCCTCTCTCTCCTGCACCGTCTGCCACCCCAGACACTCCTCTAGAAATCTGACGAGGGCCTAGAAATTGGATCGCGCAGCACTCATTTTTTGGGTGAAAAGGGGCTCTGAAGGGCATGTGCGCACTCAGCTCACGCCGCTTGCCAATTGGTTAGGGTGCACTGGAGTCATCCAGGGCGCCTGCCTGAAACTAGTGTTAGGCCCTTTGCCTGTGCAAATACAGGGCCTAAAGCCTATTTCAGGCCCCTTTGGGAAACTGGATCGTGACCGATTGCAGCATGCGTCATACATGCTACAATCAGTTTTCTCGGGCCTAAAGCAGCCAAACCAGCGGTCCTTAAAGGGACTGCTGGCGGCTGCCACCAGAAAGGCAAGTAAAAAAACAATTTTACTTACCTAAATGTGGAGCCAGGAGGAGTAGGAGTGTTCCTCCTGCCTCCACATTGAAATTGTGGGCCGCTGCTGACCAGAACTCGTCCCCTCCTGATCTCCTCTCTCCCCTGACTTACCATGGGCCTGATGCCTCTTCGTGACCAACACACTGCCACTTAGGACATGCCGGCCGTGTACTGATGACGCAAGAGAACCCAATTTCGAGTTGTCCTCTTCCACATCAAAGTGCCAAGTGGAGTCAAGACATAAAGTAATTAAAATTGTGTCTCGAGGCAGAATATGAAGCAAGCAACAAAATAGAATTCAGTCCGATGTATGACTTTGTAAGAGTCTGCTTTGTTGTGAAGAAAGGGATGTGTAATACTTTTGTTTCATCTGTGTTGTGATTTTTACTAAGCTTTTATTGCCTATATTGATTACCCTGTGAAAATAAAGAGGAACGATGATGACATTTTTTGTGGTATTATTAAGCTCAAATAATCTAGAAAGCCAACACCATATCATTAACAAAAACCCTGTGGAGAGGTCACAGATGAGATCAGACCACTGTAAGACATGCTTTAATCTATGAAAAACAGTACAATTTGTCTACAACAATAATGACTACTATGAACGTACAGCTACTTGCTAATTTCCTGTGTTGCTGCTCAGTTCTGGTCCAGTATTTTGAGAAAATGGTCATCAGGAAAGTGCATGTCCTGCAGTTGCATATCTTTAGAAGTATTGAACATTACAACTTATCCACAAACTATTGCCACATAGTATGAATCAGCACAGTAATTGACTCCGCACACCCAAAAATACAGTTTATATATGATATTCAAATATAAGATATGGAATTCTCTGGGCGCAATTTTACAATGGTGGCGGGTTGGCAGCAGGGGGGTGAAGGTGCGCGTGGCAAACCTACATGAACAAAACTTACTGCTTCTGACACGATCGTATGTTGATTGATGATGATTAACGTCCTCTCTGGGTTTTGCGCCCGGCAGCTAGCCTGATTGATAGGCTGGCTGCCGTCAGGAGCTGCAACGCGAGGTGGGGTGGGGCCGAGAAAGAGAGAGAGTGAGACATCATCCGGCGCTAGACTGGAAGACCGGGGGTGGGGGGAGGGGAGATCGGGGGTTTGAAGAGGGGACATCGGGGGGAGGTGAAGAGGGGGACATTGGGGGTGAAGAGGTGGACATCAGGGGAGGTGAAGAGGTGGACATAGGGGGAAGATTGGGGGGGTGAAGAGGGGGACATCGGAGCGGGAGACATCGGACATCGAAGCAGGGTGCAAAGGTAGGTTCAGTTAGTGTTTTCACTTCCTTCCATGGTTTTTTATTTAATTTATTTAGTTTCTTGTTCTCTGATCCAGCACTTCACGCCTGGTTCACCAGGTGTGAATCAGAAGCGGTGGGCAAGCCGCCCAGTTAAGTTAAAAAAATCTTTCTAACTACTTAATCTGTCACAGGTAAAGTGCCTTAAGTATCTGAGTGAGGTACATTTGGCTCTTTAACTGGCGTCCCGCCGGCTTTAGTTGCCAGTGGGACTTCCGTTTTCAGGTCGCCTGCACGCACACAGGTGGGTCCCTGGGCATCTTGGAAGTCGGCGGGTTGGAGCCGGCGTCCGAACCCAAACGGGATTTCCGCAATTTTGGGAGCCCCCAACACACCCACAATTGCCTCCTAAAATCACCCCCTATGTAACTACTCCTGAATAATGGATAAAGATGGGTAGTAGAAACAGCATAGTATACAAGGACCCACAGACACAGACCACTACCTGCACTATGGCTCTCAAGCTGCAGTCTAATTAATATATTGTGGTCTGTAGTTTGTAATCCATGCAGTATATCTGTTGACTTGCTCAACTTGTACAAGTTTCAAGGTAGCCGAGGTTAGTTATAAACCTGTCTGACAGGTGAGGCTCAGCTGTACATGCCTAACTAAGCATGTTACCAAGGCAGAGGGCCCTTTGTGCATATCCAATGCATTTTATTTTCTTGTCCATAGCTATCTTTCATTATAAGAAGAAAACAAGGTCAAAGAATAGAGTAAAAGGGGAACCAGTAAACAGGTGGGAGGAGACGAAGCCAATAATCACTTTGGCAAAGCCAGCTGCTTTTCTTGAAATTGTTCTTCCCGATACACACATCGTAAAGCTCCCCCCCCCCCCCACCTCTAATCTCACAGCCAGGGCCTCTTTCCCCAGCTCCGAGCTGGCCCGCCATCACCTGGCAACCCTTCTTGTGGAATCCCACCACCGCGATGTGGAGCCTGGCCTCACCGACTCCCTGCATGCAATTCCAGGTGAGGCAGTGCCTCACTTGAGCAGTGGTCTTTGGTTATAACAAGGGTGGGTGCAGGGGTTAGTTTACTTTCTTTTCACCTCCGGGACCTTGGACTCGAAACCAGGTCAGACGAATGGAGTGAAAGCCTTCTCTGGCTGCAAGTGTCCTAAATTAATTCAACTTGGACAGTTTCAATTCTATCCGATCAAGCACAGCACGTAATGCCCTGATAACTTTGATTTCTGGGTCTCAGTTTTGCCTGGCACTCATTGGCTTTTCTTTGATGTTTTTCACGGAACTGTGAACTGCTAAAATGTAGAAATCAGCGTATTTTTTTGATCGCTAAGAATTTGACATAGCACTTTTCAAAGTTGAGCAGCTGTGCCTTGCACAGTATTTTAAGGTCAAAGAACCCTGCTGCTGGTGAGCACATAACAATGATTCATGGTGACCTGTCCTCTGATGATAAATGGGATGAAATAAAGAGCAACAATGAAGAAGATTGAATCAAAAGACTAAAGGAGAAAAACTATACATTAAAAACAGACAAAATCCTTACATTAGTGCAGAGATTGTGGTTACGGAGGAGGAGTGTGAAGTATTGGATGGGAGAAACATAGTGAGAGAGGAAATATTAGGGGGTTTAGCATCTTTGAAAGTAGATAAATCGCCGGGCCTGGATGAAATGTATCCCAAGCTGTTAAGAGAAGCAAGGGGGGAAATAGCAGAGGTTCTGACCTTCAATCCCCCCTGGCTAAAGGCATGTTGCTGGAGGACTGCTAACGTTGTACCGTTGTTTAAACAGGGAGAAAGGGATAGACCGAGTAATTACAGGCCAGTCAGCCTAACCTTGGTGGTGCGCAAATCACTGGAAAAAATTCTGCGGGACAGTATTAATCGTCATTTAGAAAGGCACGGATTAATCGAGGACAATTAGCATGGATTTGTTAAGGGAAGGTCATGTCTGACTAACTTGATTGAATTTTTTGAGGAGGTAACGAGGAAAGTCATTGAGGGTATCGTGTTTGATGTAGTCTACCTGGATTTAGGCAAAGCTTTTGAAAAGGTCTCACATGGCAGACTGGTCAGAAAAGTAAAGGCCCATGGGATCCAAGGGAAAGTGGCAAGTTGGATCCAGAATTGGCTCAGTGGCAGGAAGCAAAGGGTAACGGTTGATGGGTGTTTTTGTGACTGGAAGGCTGTTTCTAGTGGGGTTCCGCAGAGCTCAGTACTAGGTCTCTTGCTTTTTGTTGTATATATCAATGATTTAGACTTAAATGAAGGGGGCATGATTAAGAAGTTTGCAGATGATACAAAAATTGGCCGTGTGGTTGATAGTGAGGAAGAAAGCTGTAGACTGCAGGAAGATATCAATGGACTGGTCAGGTGGGCAGAAAAGTGGCAAATGGAATTCAATCTGGAGAAGTGTGAGATAATGCATTTGGGGAGGGCCAACAAGGCAAGGGAATACACAATAAATGGGAGGATATTGAGAAGTGTAGAAGAACAGAGGGACCTTGAAGTGCATGTCCACAGATCCCTGAAGGTAGCAAGACAGGTAGATAAGGTGGTTAAGAAGCATATGGGATACTTTCCTTTATTAGACAAGGCATAGAATATAAGAGCAAGGAGGTTATGTTAGAACTGCATAAAACACTAGTTAGGCCACAGCTAGAGTACTGCGTACACCACAGTACAGGAAAGATGTGATTGCACTAAAGAGGGTACAAAGGAGATTTACGAGGATATTGCCAGGTCTGGAGAATTTTAGCTATGAGGAAGATTGGATAGGCTGGGGTTGTTTTCTTTGGAACAGAGGAGGCTGAGGGGAGATTTAACTGAGGTATATAAAATTATGAGGGACCTAGATAGAGTGGATAGGGAGGACCTATTTCCCTTAGCAGAGAGGTCAATAACCGGGGGGCATAGATTTAAAGTAATTGGTAGAAGGATTAGAGGGGAGTTGAGGAGAATTTTTTTCACCCAGAGGATGGTGGGGGTCTGGAACTCACTGCCTGAAAGGGTGGTAGAGGCAGAAACCCTCGTTGCATTTAAAAAGTACTCGGATGTGCACTTGAAGTGCCGTAACCTACAAGGCTACGGACCAAGAGCTGGGAAGTGGGATTAGGCTGGATAGCTCTTTTTCGGCTGGCACAGACACGGAGGGCCAAATGGCCTCCTTCTGTGCCGTAAATTTCTATGATTCTATGATTAAGAGAACAGACTGCATAGCAATTGCAAAAAAATATTTTCTATGATATTTTTTTGCAGAGTTTGCTGCAACCTCTTTTTTTCCTCCTTTTCCTGCCAATCCTTTCTTCTGCCCTCTTAAAGCCATAGTCCTGTTACTGGGATTTGGTTCCACAGATGCTAATTACCCTTCAGGCCCCTCACAAGTGGCCATTCTTCAGGTGTGAATACAGACAGCGTGTCTCAGCAGGCTATTTAGTAAAGCTGAGCCTAATTCTGTCCTCACCTGATATCCACACAAGCATGTTTCGCGCAGGGTTGCTGAAGAGAGGATTGTGACCAAGTTTCCCCTCGTTAGCTCAGGGTTTTAGTCCAGTTGTAGTGCCCCTACAGCTGAAACTAGCTAAATAAGCACAGGCAGGGTTCGAATCTGGGAACTTCTGGTCTGTATGGCTTTTTGTAACTGACCTTTAAAATCATACTCTTTCCAAAACACTAAGGGGTCGATTTTAGGATGGCCGAGCGGGTGCGTTCGTGGCGAGGGGGCTCCGAAAATTGGGGATTCTCGGGGCAGGTCCGGAGCCCGGCTCCAACCCGCCCACTTCCAGGTTCCCCAGTGACGCGCTTAGATGCTCGTGCAGCCCCCGCATGCGGGACTCCCACCTGCAATTAAAGCCGGCGGGATCCCAATTAAACCAATTATTTTGATACTTCAGGTCATTAGCAGACCCGATTTGGAGGATATTTTAGGAGGGGTGAGATTTTCATCCAAACTGAGTGTGTTTCCCGTACTGGGGGAAACACTCCCAGTTGAAAGAGACGTGCTGCAGCCACCAGCCTGTGGGAGCTGCAAAGGTTCATTTGACGGGTGGGGGGGTGGGAGACCTCACTCATTGCAGGAGGCCACTCTGTCACTTTGGACAAAGTTTGGCCTGCACCATCCTGCTCCTAACACACACAATCACCAACTTGCACACTTACCCCGGTGTGCAGACACATGTACCTACCTTGCGGACCCCCTCAAGCGTACATCTTCTGGATGGGGGCGGCCATAGCTGCAGTCATGACCTCATCGGAGGACGAACAGCATCACCAGCCTCGCCGGCCATGCTGTCCACCTCTGACACGTAGAGCTCCACAACACAGTGCTGTGACACATCCACCTGCACAGCAGGAGGGAGGGCAACCGCAGAGAGAGGTGCGTCGCAGAAGGCACTACCCTCGCCACAGGGTCCACAGACCGAGGCTCAGCTTCCTGGACCTCTCTGAGGAGCAGTGCACACGGAGGTTCAGAGTCACTCGACATGTAGTCGTGGACATCTGCAGCCTCCTTGATGCCGAGCTGCTCGCGGCTGGCCTGAGCACATCTTCTTACCTGTCGCTGTCAAAGTCACCACTGCCCTCAACAACTTCTCCGAATCCTTCTAGGGTGCAACCGGGAACATCGCCGGCGTCTCTCAGTCGTCTGCACAAAAGAGCCGTGCAAATACACCTACACCCACTCTGCAGTGACCCAATGGGTGGCATCAGGTGTGGGTCTTCATGGTTATCCTCAGGAAAGGGAATTATTGCACAAACCCGACAAGATTTGCAAAGACGTGGCAGTAGTGGTGATAACAAATTTTTACGTGCTTTGCAAAACTAATGAAATTAAATCAAAAACATGACATTTTGTCTTACACCCTTGTGCATCCCCATTGTACTCACAAAACCTTCACCTTACGTTTATGGGAATCCCTACGTGGTGCTACCCCAGTTGTAAGGGATCTGTCAGCCTGTATAAGCCTGAATCCGAATGGACTCATTGTTGAGTTGTGCTTGAAGCTCGATGGAGGCTAGCCTTTCCTCCATCGCAGACATTCCCGCATCTACCTGCGACACTATCTCAGAGATGCCTTCACGTCCATGTGACATTATCTCGGAGATACCCTCCTGTACCTGTGCCACCATTCCATTCATGCAGGAGTTGGACTCCTCCATCCTCTGCGCGATTGTGGAGAGTGCGCGTGGCAACTGTTCCAGTATCTCGGCAATATGCTGCTGGCCCTCGATGACTCTCCTTTTTATGGCTGGTCCCCAGGGTTCAGCATCTGGGTCCAGCTGAGCAGAGCCTGGAGAAGAGTGCTCCCACCGACGTGGACTCTCCACGGCTGCCCCTGCCACCAGGGTCTGCTTGTGCTCACATGTGCGTGGTGACTCACCATGTGCAAGCCCAACTAAGTGAGGACGGGGACCCACCGATGTGTGTGTATCTGCGCTGGTGGATGGCTGGCTCAGATGTGACGATGCCCCCTCAGAGGCCGGCAGGTCCTCTGAGGAATCGCCCTCCCCAGTCATGGCGGTCGCAGATGGCCCTGCAAGAGAACAGAAAGCAATATTAAGCATGTGGACAGATGTTGAGGTGCTGCAGATGCCAAGTGATGTTAAGATCATTCGCTATCATGAGTGCTGAATGTTAGATTTCTGTCACCAGCCGCTTGTATGCTCCCAGTCTCGGCGTCCACCACGGACAGGCACTTCAGCGTCCGGCTTACTTCCAATGCCTGCTGTTCCGCATCTGTTAAGACCACCTGGTGTGGTGGGCCCCCTCCGGTCCTTGCCCTCTCCTGGGCATTCTGGCATCTCTTCTCCTAACAAGGCAAAACACAGAGAGGCGTGATTGAGTGATGGTTGCATGGTGACCCGCTGCATGCATTGGTGCGGGTGGGGGTGAGCGTGAGGGAGATGCATGGGAGGGTGCATGTGAGACATAGCCATGAGATTGTATGAGGATTGGGTTGCGTGGTAGTGTTCGAATGGGAACTGGGGAGGTGAGTAAGTGCAGACAAGGTGAGGATGATGGTTGAGTGGATGTGAGGAGTGATGTGAGAGCGTTGTGGTGGCAGTGCAGAAGGAGTTGTGTGGTGGTGGAGATAATGTGGAAAACGGAGTGTGGGAGAATGCGTAAGTATACTCACTTTGGCTGACCTGGTTAGGTCATTAAATCGCTTCCTGCACTGGACCCAGGTTCGGCACACATTGCCGCTGCTGCTGACCTCCTCAGCCACCTCCAGCCAGGCCTTCTTGGTGGCAGAGGGAGGCCACCTCTTCCCATCAGATGGGAACAAAATTTCCCTCCTCCTCCTCACCCCATATCGAGCAGCACCTGGAGTGAGGAGTCAGAGAACCTTGGAGCAGCCTTGCCTCTGGCCTGCTCCTTGCTCCAAAAATGGTTCTTTGCTGCAGGGGGAGCATTGGAAGACTGCCCCTTTAAATAGGGCTCCTCCTGCTGACAGCCTGTGATGCGGTGCGCCCGCTGCGCAGGTCTGCAACGGGAAACCCGGAAGCACGCGTAAGTACCTTCAATTAGGCTGCGATCGCGTGTGGAGCACTCCGATTTCACTGGGCACGTTACCCACGCGCCCAGTCGTACCCCCCCGCCAACCCGCCTCCCTCCTAATATCGGGCCCTAAATCTCAAAACAACAAACTTCATGCAATATGAGGAGTACCATATATTTTGCTGTTCACTCGTTTAAAAAAAAGTCTAATTTGTATGTGGATGTCCATTGGGAAAGATGTAAAAGCAAAATGATATGAGTATGATTACAATACAAAGTCATACACAGATTAAGTCTGTATGCAGCTGTTTCAACAAGCTAATTACGTACTTGATGTATCTCTTGGATGTCTGATATAAATTGAAACAGCAGATCACTAGACAAGTTTCTTTTGCGATACTGTGTACAGTTTTGGGTATGCTACTTTCAAAAGACATTGTTGCATTAGAGAGAGTTCAGAAACAATTAAAGATCACTTCAATACTCAAACTGCTATGTTATGAGAATAGCCTGATGGATTTTAACTTCTCGTTAGTGAAAAGATTGTGAGGAAAATAATCCAGGTCATTAAAATATTAAAGGAACAGATAATGTAGTTATAATTTAGATTATTCTTTAACAAAGTGTTTGGTCCATTTTTCTGATCATGCCTCTGTGAAGCTCCTTTGGGATGCTTTTTATATGTTAAAGGCTCCATATAAACACAAGCTGCTGTTATTTAGTTAGAAGTGTGAATGCGCACCTCAAGAGCATTAATGCAAAATGACTGACACACTGACATCAAAGTAGTTCATTCTGTAATAATTCCTTTGAAAACAAACAAACATCGGGTTATGGAAAGGATTGAAGTTTCTAGGAATAAATATGGACATAGAACAACAAATTCTATGAAACACGATGGGGCCGATCTTCGACTTCCGCCTGAAACGGGCACAAAGTTGGTGGAGTGGCCTCGATGCCCATTCAAAGGCGTTGTCGGGATGCCCAAATGATTTTTGGTTGAGGCCTCATTTGACTGCCGCTGGTGAGCTGTGGGTGTCAAATACGTGTCCCGGACCACTCGACATTTGTGGCAGGGCGGGAAATTAGCCGGTTCCCACACTGAGCCCCATAAAAATAAAAATTCAAAATTTCCTTGGCTGTTCCTTGAGTTTTTTAAAATTTTTTTAAAATTTTTTTTTATTCGTTCACGGGATGTGGGCGTCGCTGGCAAGGCCGGCATTTATTGCCCATCCCTAATTGCCCTTGAGAAGGTGGTGGTGAGCCGCCTTCTTGAACCGCTGCAGTCCGTGTGGTGACGGTTCTCCCACAGTGCTGTTCGGAAGGGAGTTCCAGGATTTTGACCCAGCGACAATGAAGGAACGGCGATATATTTCCAAGTCGGGATGGTGTGTGACTTGGAGGGGAACGTGCAGGTGGTGTTGTTCCCATGCGCCTGCTGCCCTTGTCCTTCTAGGTGGTAGAGGTCGTGGGTTTGGGAGGTGCTGTCGAAGAAACCTTGGCGAGTTGCTGCAGTGCATCCTGTGGATGGTGCACACTGCAGCCACAGTGCGCCGGTGGTGAAGGGAGTGAATGTTTAGGGTGGTGGATGGGGTGCCAATCAAGCGGGCTGCTTTATCTTGGATGGTGTCGAGCTTCTTGAGTGTTGTTGGAGCTGCACTCATCCAGGCAAGTGGAGAGTATTCCATCACACTCCTGACTTGTGCCTTGTAGATGGTGGAAAGGCTTTGGGGAGTCAGGAGGTGAGTCACTCGCCGCAGAATACCCAGCCTCTGACCTGCTCTCGTAGCCACAGTATTTATATGGCTGGTCCAGTTAAGTTTCTGGTCAATGGTGACCCCTAGGATGTTGATGGTGGGGGATTCGGCGATGGTAATGCCGTTGAATGTCAAGGGGAGGTGGTTAGACTCTCTCTTGTTGGAGATGGTCATTGCCTGGCACTTATCTGGCGCGAATGTTACTTGCCACTTATCAGCCCAAGCCTGGATGTTGTCCAGGTCTTGCTGCATGCGGGCTCGGACTGCTTCATTATCTGAGGGGTTGCGAATGGAACTGAACACTGTGCAGTCATCAGCGAACATCCCCATTTCTGACCTTATGATGGAGGGAAGGTCATTGATGAAGCAGCTGAAGATGGTTGGGCCTAGGACACTGCCCTGAGGAACTCCTGCAGCAATGCCCTGGGGCTGAGATGCTTGGCCTCCAACAACCACTACCATCTTCCTTTGTGCTAGGTATGACTCCAGCCACTGGAGAGTTTTCCCCCTGATTCCCATTGACTTCAATTTTACTAGGGCTCCTTGGTGCCACACTCGGTCAAATGCTGCCTTGATGTCAAGGGCAGTCACTCTCACCTCACCTCTGGAATTCAGCTCTTTTGTCCATGTTTGGACCAAGGCTGTAATGAGGTCTGGAGCCGAGTGGTCCTGGCGGAACCCAAACTGAGCATCGGTGAGCAGGTTATTGGTGAGTAAGTGCCGCTTGATAGCACTGTCGACGACACCTTCCATCACTTTGCTGATGATTGAGAGTAGACTGATGGGGCGGTAATTGGCCGGATTGGATTTGTCCTGCTTTTTGTGGACAGGACATACCTGGGCAATTTTCCACATTGTCGGGTGGATGCCAGTGTTGTAGCTGTACTGGAACAGCTTGGCTAGAGGCGCAGCTAGTTCTGGAGCACAAGTCTTCAGCACTACAGCTGGGATGTTGTCGGGGCCCATAGCCTTTGCTGTATCCAGTGCACTCAGCCGTTTCTTGATATCACGTGGAGTGAATCGAATTGGCCGAAGACTGGCTTCCGTGATGGTGGGGATATCGGGAGGAGGCTGAGATGGATTATCCACTCGGCACTTCTGGCTGAAGATGGTTGCAAACGCTTCAGCCTTGTCTTTTGCACTCACGTGCTGGACTCCGCCATCATTGAGAATGGGGATGTTTGCAGAGCCTCCTCCTCCCATTAGTTGTTTAATTGTCCACCACCATTCACGACTGGATGTGGCAGGACTGCAGAGCTTTGATCTGATCCGTTGGTTGTGGAATCGCTTAGCTCTGTCTATAGCATGTTGCTTCCGCTGTTTAGCATGCATGTAGTCCTGAGTTGTAGCTTCACCAGGTTGGCACCTCATTTTTAGGTACGCCTGGTGCTGCTCCTGGCATGCTCTTCTACACTCCTCATTGAGTGGCCTCCAGTGGTCCCTTTAAGGGCCGTTTTTCAGTTGAGAAGTGAGCAGCTGTCAGTTGAAAATAGCCCCAATGACTTTAGTCCCACTGGCACCATAGTGATATTGTTTGTGGAATCTAACGGGTCAGGGTAGAATAAATAATGTTAAGATTGTTATCCTGGAGTTTTTATTCTATAGCCTTCAGGGTTGGGGGAGAACTGAGATTCTACTCTTCTTGGAAATGTTATGTGTCATAATTAACCGCCCTCAGACTCAAATTGTGAAAAGTCCAGGATTGTACAAGTTGTATACGGTCTATTGGAAGGAGCTGGTTGATGAGCTGAATGGCCATTGCTTGTTTATTTCTTTGTTGTGTTGAAGGATGCAACCTTTTTATTAAACCAGTTTAAAAGATGCAAGTAGCACAAGCATTTGGACTCTTAGCAATATTTACCTTCAATCAGCACAAGTGTTATTTGGAGGTTTTATTATGTATTTATATCCGGTCAAGCTGTCTCAACCTCTCCTTTCTGCGATAAGTCATGTTCTCCATGCTTTAAATCATTCACTTCCTCGGTAGGTATGATGGTTTAACTGGCTTTGCCTCCCTAATCCTACTTCATATTAATTTGTATTCTGTCTTTTTGTCTCTGATTGTAGATTATCTGTAAGTATCACTATCATTCAGCGATACTGCTGGTCAGATTAAAAAAGCTGTAATGCAAATCTTTTTTGTACAGATTCTTTCCCTGTTGTGTTTTAAGGGCAAGCAGGGAATGCACTGTGAAATCAGTGAAATTACAGATACAGGTAAACGTGCACTTTGCCTTTCTCTGTTATATGCACAGGCACACACAAACAGCCAATTAATTCATTAGCCTAAAACTAGAAATGGCTGAATTGTACGTTATTGAAATGCCATACAGTTGTCCATGGTATCACTGATAAAACATCTCCAACACGCCAGTTAAAATTCTGTAGAGCGAGGTACAGTTCCAGATGAGCTACAGATGGCATGTAAGCACAATGTAAACGGAAGATACTAGATACTGTGTTGTGAATTGTATGGCACTAATCCAGTCAAGGAAATCTCAAGATTGTCATAAAGCACAAGAGCGCTTGATGTTAACGTCCTGAATTTATAAATTGGATTATTCTCTTGATTTAACAGCAAGGTGGCCAGCATCATTTATTATTTGTATAATCAATGGATCTCCCTAGGCATTGCTCATGGTGAGTTTGCGGATATCCAGTTTTGTAGTTTGGGTTCTTCAAACCCCTCCCACTCCTATTAGAGTTGCAGCTAAGTGAAGTTACTGTTCATAACAACAAACGCTCAGCACTGAAAAATTGACCTGCCAGTTGGGAATAAAGTAAAGAAAGAGACTGTGCTGCCAGCTATCTTAGTGGGAACACACATGACTGATTGTCTCGTCAAGGATTGTTCCCCTCCCACTCCAGTCAGGGCCTGAGCATAAAGAAAAGTGTTACATGAGTTTGGCTGCTGTTGACCAGTACAGGAGATTGAGCTGAGTTTAGTCAGCCCCCGGGTTTAGTCATCAGGGAAGTGTGATAGCAGCTGTATCTCAGACAAAACTAATATTGGTAGAATGTAATTATCGATTTTTGTATAATCTGATTGATTAAATGCCAAGCAATCAGAATGAAGAACAATTGTACTTACACACAAAATTAATAGTGATTTTTGTCTTGGTAAAATATTTTCTTTCCTCTGCTGTTTGTGCGTGTGGTTATTTCCCTTACTGCTGAAGGTGTAAAGGCATTAGTTTCAACTTGCAGGAATATCAGTTTTGTGAGGTAGCACTCCGGTATTACAAGGTTAGTTTTGATTCTGAAGTTTTCTGTGATTCACTATCGTATGAACTTATTATTTTATTTTGAGAGGGGTCAGGAAAGAGCAGGAATGTCTTGTTATGGAGTGAGGTGTACCTACTAACCAGTGGCCTTAAGTGCCTGTCATGCTGAGTGTGGAATGAACTGTACTGGGTCTAAAATCTATACCCCTTGTTTTAACTAGGGTAGTGGGTGGGGGTAAATTAGGGAAGGAAGCATTGTAAAATAAAAACAACTGCAAATGCTGAAAATCTGAAATGTAAACAGAAAATGCTGGAGATAAACATCAGGAAGTAGAGTTTCCGCTTTGGGCACAGTCGGGAAATTGCGCCCAGAATGCGCTTGAAATTGCACTGGTCAGGTTACAGGTCAAGTTTTCGCTAAAATATATTTGCATAATCACAAACGTAAAATCTCCATGAACCAGCGCAATCAGGCAGCGTGATAGAATGTAATCGTTTCTTTTTTTTCATTCCATTAAGAAGTATTCCTTGATGTATTTAAGAGTGGTAACCATGGAGCAGTTTTATTAATACAGCTGAAAAAATAAACATTTTCAATAAGGACGTCCAGTCCTCCACCTGGGAGTAACCTGATTTAAAATCACTGAGAATGACTTTTAAAAAAAACTATACTGAAGCAAATAATAGTTTCATTGGTGTACACTAGTCAATTTCTTAGTAAATTTAATGTTTTTTGATCTGAGGAAACTTTTAAAATGTGCCTCCTAGTGCCTATGCGCCTAAGACAATGAGCACAATTTGAAGATCCTTCCCGAACCAGCGCAATCGTTGGAATCTCGCAGTTTCGACCTGGGGACGTGGCCAGTTTTGTGAGCCGGGCCTGATCCGGGCGAATTGAATCTTGAACCAGCATAAAAGATCGCAGAAAACACGAGCGTAAGTGGTTTTGGGCGTAACTCACTTACGTTTAAAATTCCCCAAATTTTCGCTCTTGTTCAGCACTGATATTACTGGCATAAACAAACGGAAGCTCGACCTCCCAGTTCAGTAAAGAGAAAAGACAGGTTATGACGTTTCAGCAAGCTTGCCTTCAGCAAGCATTGTAAAATGTTTGGTACCTCTTAATTTGTGTGTATGTTTGTTGGCCAAGTTTTTGCACAGCTGCCAGATAGCTAGTTTTGATTTGTTTTAATTCCTTCTCCTCCTCTTTCCCTCCTCCGCTCCAGTAGAAGCAAAGGGTAATGGTCGACGGATGTTTTTGTGACTGGAGGGCTGTTTCCAGTGGGGTTCCGCAGGGCTCAGTACCAGGTGCCTTGCTTTTTATGATATATATTAATGATTTGGACTTAAATGTAGAGGCCATGATTAAGAAGTTTGCAGATGATACAAAAATTGGCCGTGTGGTTGCTAGTGAGGAGGAAAGCTGTAGACTGCAGGAAGACATCAATGGACTGGTCAGATGGGCAGAAAAGTGGCAAATGAAATTCAAACAAGGCAAGGTAGTACACAATAAATGGGAGGATACTGAAAAGTGTAGAGAAAGTGAGGGACCCTGGAGTGCATGTCCACAGATCCCTGAAGGTAGCAGGACAGGTAGATAAGGTGGTTAAGAAGGCATATGGAATACTTTCCTTTATTAGCCGAGTCATAGAATATAAGAGCAGAGAGGTTATGCTGGAACTGTGTAAGACACTGGTTAGGCCACAGCTTGAGTACTGTGTACAGTTCTGGTCACCACATTACAGGAAGGACGTAATTGCACTAGAGAGGGTACAGAGGAGATTTACGAGGATGTTGCCAGGTTTGGAGAATTTTAGCTATAAGGAAAGATTGGATAGGCTGGGGTTGTTCTCTTTGGAATAGAGGAAGCTGAGAGGCGATTTAATTGAGGTGTACAGAATTATGAGGGGCTTAGATAGAGTGGATAGGAAGGATTGATTTCCCTTAGCAGCGAGGTCAATAACCAGGGGGCATAGATTTAAAGTGATTGGTAGAAGGATTAGAGGGGAGCTGAGGAAAATCTTTTTCAACCAGAGGATGGTGGGGGTCTGGAACTCACTGCCTGAAAGGGTGGTAGAGGCAGAAACCCTCAACTCATTTAAAATGTACCTGGATGTGCACCTGAAGTGCTGTGACCTACAAGACTACGGACCAAGTGCTGGAAAGTGGGATCAGGCTGGGTGTCTCATTTTCGACCAGCGCAGACACGATGGGCCGAATGGCCTCCTTCTGTGCCGTAAATTTTCTATGATTCTATTATTCTAAGCCAAAGAATTTAATATACCTAATTTAACTGATTCCTTTGTAAAGCAGCCAGACAGGATATTGTAGGGGTGTGCATCGAGAAATAGTGATGGGTCGTTCTGACTATTTGTTTAAAGTACTTTGCCCCTACTTTGAGCTTTCCTGTTTTTTTTTTGTTTTCAGTTTCATTGAGAAATTCTTCTTTTCCTTGATCTGTGATTATTTTAAGCTTTCATTGTAATGCAGTGTAGGACTCCAGGGCTGTACACCAAAGGATGGTGGGATGTAGGTTTATATTCACATCCTGTATAAGTGGTCTCTAACTCTAATGTCAGCGATGCCACTGTAAGCAGGTGCTGATTGCAACTCAAGCACATCCCCACAGGAATGAAGGAAAAACCAGATAGTCGTGCTGCACTCTATCAACTCACCCATCTGCCCTCTCAGCTAGGGGTAGTTTGTAGTGCTGGATGACCTGGGGGACAACGGCAAAATATAAGGAAGTCTCACTCATAAATTACATTTTTTTATTACTTTGGCTTTTATTCTTTTGTTTAAAAAGTTGTTTTAACAGTGGCCAGCATTCCTCTATGAGGTCATTGTTTCATGTCTTGCAGCAAAATGTTACTGGTTGGTTGTGTTTGGTTTGGTTTACAGTTGAATGGTGTCCAAAATCTCTCCGAAAATGGCACTTTCTCAGGCTAAATAGAGCTGTTCTCACACGAGGGAGTTTCTGGCTGGGTTCAGTTTCTGAAACAGCTTGCTTTGAAAACTCCTGTGCAAAGTCGCTATGTTGGCCAGTGACAGGTTTGCATGTGATTGACGTTTTAGGTGGTGAAATTCCTCTCACTGAAAAACAGGAGCGTGCGATAATTAGCGATTTGCTAAAGAAATCAAAATGCAAAATACTGCAGATGCTGTAAATCCGAAATTAAAACAGAAAAGCTGGAAATGTTCAGCAGGTCAGGCAGCTCTAAAATCGTGGCTTTGAAACATGGGATTTCTGAGAATAGGATTACATTATCAGATCATAAACTATTAAGGGAAGCAGGCATTCTTCTGTTCCTTTTCTTAAGAGGAATGTATCCAATTTTAATTGCTATGGGATACGCATTTTGTTTTTTGCTACTTTTTTGGAAAAAATTCCAATAAGTGCTATTGTAAGGTGTCTGCCTTGGCTCAGTGGTACACTCTCGCCTCTGAGTCAGAAGGGTGTGGGTTCAAGTTCCACTCCAGAGACTTGAGCACATCATCCAGGCTGACACTCCAGTGCAGTACTGAGGGCGTGCTGCACCATCAGAGGTACTATCTTTCGGGTGAGACGTTAAACCGTCTGTCCTCTCAGGTGGATGTAAAAGATCCTGTGGCACTATTTCGAAGAGCAGGGGAGTTCTCCCCAGTGTCCTGGCCAATACTTATCCCTCAACCAACATCACTAAACCAGATCATCTAGTCATTATCTCATTGCTGTTTGTGGGACCTTGCTATGTGCAAATTGGCTGCTGCGATTCCTTCATTACAACAGTGACTGCACTTCAAAAGTATTTCATTGGCTGTAAAGGTCTTTGGGTCGTCCTGAGGTTGTGAAGGGCACTATATAAATGCAAGTCTTTCTTTCTTTATTAGTGCACTGGTTAATGTGTTTGTGTAAAATCTCTATGTGCACTATTTTAAGGAGGCTACAAACACATTTATTTTAGATGGGTTATTGACTTTGTTTAAAAAAAAATGTGTGGAATAACATTCAGCAGAATTTGGACCCTTTTATTTTCACAGGAAAAAATTAGAAAATTCACACAAAAACATGCATTTGCATACCAGGTTCAATCAGTTTACACCATGTTCACGCAATAACTTTGCACATTGATATGTTATATGCATGAATTATGTGGTAACACTGTGTACTTGGGTGGCATTGTGTTTGGGTGCTGGTCTGTAGTTCTACAGGGGATAGGAAAATAAAGGACTTGCATTATATAGTGCCTTTCATGACATCCCAAAGTGCTTTATAAACAATTAAGTACTTTTGAAGTATAGTCACTCTCTGTAATGTCCTCAAACGCAGCAGCCAATTTATGTACAGCAAGGTCCCACAAATAGCAACCATGACCAGGTTGAGGGATAAATATTGACCAGGACCGGGAAAACTCCATTGCTGTTCTTCGAATAGTGCCATTGGATCTTTTGCGTGCACCTGAGAAGACAGATGGGGCCTTGGTTTAACATGTCATGAAAAGACAGTGTAGCACTCCCTCAGCACTGTACTGAAGTGCCAGCCTGGATTATGTGTACAAGTCTCTGGAGAGGGAATTGAACACTCGTCCTTCTGACTCAGTGGCAAGATTGCTACCACCACTGAGTGAAGACTGACCCCTGCCAAAAGTAAGGGACTATGTTTATAAACCTCTTAAATTCAGCAGGATAACTTAAATGGGCATCTATGTAAAAACACCAGGATTGTAGACTCTTTATGTAGTGAAGTGGATTCCACAATAGGCTGTGGATTAATTGGGATTTGTAGTACTGATGACTTCTGTGTCCCCTTCTATTGACTATTTGGAGAAGTTTGTTTGCCCTACACATCTTCTATAAATGTCCTTAGAGAACAGTGAAAGACTCATTAAATTTTATACTAAAGGTGAATGTATGTATAGTGAGAGGTAAACTTCATGTGAATTACATGTCCATTATCTACTGGGGGGTTTGGAAAAAAAGATTTTTAAGATCTTGCCCAAATGAAGACCTGTCATGGCAGTTCTCCCTGCTTTTTATGCATGTTTTCTCTGGGTGAGGCAGTTCCACATCTCAGGCCGAGTACGGATTATTTTGTACCCAACCGGGTGAGGTGGCCCTAGATCCCAACCCTTTGTTACACTCAGTAGAGCCACTCTGTCATTATAATTTTCTTTCATTTCTTGCGGGAATACCAGCGGCAGGAGGCTGCAGCCGGAGACCCTTGGGGAAGGTCTCCGGCAATCGGGAGTGGGCAGGCCGGAGATTGGGGTTTGGGGGATGGAAAGAGAGAGGCCAGTCATCGCGGGAGGGGGGAGGCTGGTCATCAGTGCTTGGTGGGGCGGGGAGGGGTGGAGGTCGGCAGTTGCGGCATGGGGAGAGGCCGTGATCGGCAGAGGGGAGGCCTTAGGCTCCCTTGAGGGTCTGGGGGGAGCACTCGTGCTGCTCCTGGCCCAGAAGGAAACAGCGCTTACCTTCTTAAGCCGGCAGCTCCCGCCTCCCTTTCACTGCCAGGTTTCCCGAGCCCTGGGAAATTCACACGGCAACTGTTAAATTTAAATCAGCCTCCCAATTGCACTGTGGGAGCCTGATTTTAAATATTTTAATGAAGCGTCCCGCCGCTTCACGGCAGCTCACTCGCACGTCACGAAACCTACTGCCATGAAAATGGCAGCAGGCGCGTATGTGGCGAGTTGGGGTCGTGCTTCATTTCCCCCCCCCACCATCCCCCCACTCCGACAATGTCCTGCCCGTCATGGGGTGGGGGGGTGGGGATTAATATCGAGGCCACAGTGTTTGTCTCGTCTCCCTTATCTATTTAAGCTGCTTTGGGATTTACAGTTGCCTTTCTCTGACCCCGTCACAGCTGTTCAAACACAGTGAATAGCTTGACCCGCTCAAATGCATTTTGTGGGCATGAAATTTGACTCAATTTTTAAAAAAAAATACTTTAATCATAAAAATTGTAACAATACATACAATATAGTTGTCATATCACATTTCACATGTACACAGTACAGATTATACAATTTGCAAGATACATAAAGTTCTGTTCAAATATGATTCCAACAATACAGTTACACATCGTACATAATTACAGTTCATGACACTCTAGGGTGCCTCATTGCAATACAATCAATACATCTTATTGATTACAGATTCATTATAGGTACATTACATTTCATTACATAAATTTGTATTTTACATTCTGCCCGAGGGGGGTTTTCCCTGATTGCAGCCCCTCTGTATACAATGGCAGGAAGGCTGTGGACGGTAGCCTTTCTCCACAGAGCCTTTGCAGCGGCCGCACCCAACTTCAGTGCGTTCCTGAGCACGTAGTCCTGGACTTTGGAATGTGCCAGTCTGCAACATTCGGTCGAGGATAGCCCCTTGCACCGGAAGACCAGCAAGTTTCAGGCAGACCAAAGGGCGTCTCTCACCGAGTTGATGGTCTTCCAGCAGCAGTTGATGTCCGTCTCGTTGTGCGTCCCCGGGAACAGCCCGTCGAGCACAGAGTCCTGTGTTATGGAACTGCTAGGGACGAACTGGACAGATACCACTGCATCTCTCTCCAGACCTTTGCAAAGGCACATTCCAGAAGGAGATGGATGACAGTCTCGACCCCACCGCAGCCTCCTTGGGGACAGCACGCGGTGGCGCTGAGACTCCGGGAGTGCATGAAGGATCTGACGGGAAGGGCCCTTCTCACCACCAGCCAAGCTAGGTCTTGGTGCTTGTTTGAAAGCTCTGGCGATGAGGCGTTCTGCCAAATGACTTTGACAGTCTGCTCGGGGAACCAACCGACAGGATCCACCATCTCCTTTTCCCGCAGGGCCTCGAAGACTTTA
This sequence comes from Heptranchias perlo, assembly GCF_035084215.1. Taxonomy (NCBI): domain Eukaryota; kingdom Metazoa; phylum Chordata; class Chondrichthyes; order Hexanchiformes; family Hexanchidae; genus Heptranchias; species Heptranchias perlo. Next base: position 77,944,739 of record NC_090332.1, read on the forward strand.
CGTGCGGACCACTTGCTGATCGCCTTGTGGTCAAAGGTGGTTGTTTTTCTGCACAAACTTTTCTACGAAGGACAGGTGGGATGGAATGGTCCAACTGAATGCAGTGCTCCATGGCAGCATGGCCAAGCCCATCCTTTGCAACACCGGGGACAGATGGAACCTCAGCACGTAGTAACACTTTGTGTTTGTGTACCGAGGGTCTATGCACAGCTTGATGCAGCCGCATACAAAGGTGGCCATCAGGATGAGGGCCATGTTGGGCACGTTTTTCCCCCCTTTCTCTGGAGATTTGTACATCGTATCCCTATGGACACGATCCATTTTTTTTACTTCATGAAATCAAAGCAAAGGCATTTTCTGTTGTGAAACAAAATTAACCATTATTGCCTGGGAGTGGGGATTCTTTGGTCCACATCAAAATCATTGCAGACAAAAGATGGTATTCCCATAAAGTCTGAGATTTGGGGTGGGGGGGGGGAAATTCCACCAAATTTGCTGTTGTTGAAGAGCTTCCATATTTAATTTGGGTCTTGGGAGAGTAATGGTAAACTGACCACCATGTGCTGGTCTATCCTGCTTATATTATCCTTCATCCTTCTGTGGGCCTGTTGGAGGCCAGTTTAAAACAAAATGGAAACCCAGTGCGTGGAAGCAAAGAACAATGAGATTTCTTTTATCTCCTTTGAATTGACTCGAATCCCTGGGGACTTGATGTGGCAAGTCTGGGTTTAAGAAAGTGGATGCGGCAGTTCTTGACAAAAGTCATTAGGATCAGCGGGCCTGGAAGTTGATGGTTCTGTGCATCAGTGTGCTTGCATTGTTTTGCATTGCAGTGCATATATGCTGACTACCTGAATTGGCTCAGCACGTTTAGCAGGCTGAAAGAAGGGGGACGTTGTTTCGATTGCGGATCAGGAGACCCACTAAATAGCTCATTATTGAGGTAAAAACACCTTCAGATGGCCACAACTAACTTAGTATTACTGATAATTCATTATGATAGTGGTTTTCAAACATCTGTGCGGGGCCCACTGAAAATATTGGATGAACCACAATTTCCTCCAGTTAAACATTGGGAAAACCAAAGCTATCACCTTCAGCCCTCACCATAAACTCCGTACTCTTACCATCCATTCCACTCCCCCGCCCCCCCCCCCAGGCCACTGTCTCAGGTTGAACCAGACTGTTTGCAACCTCAGCTTCCTATTCAACCCAAACCTAAGCTTCCAACCCCATATCTTCACCATGACAAAGACCGCCAAGTTCAATTTTTGTAAAATTGCTCACCTCTGCCGCTGCCTCAACCCATATGCCGCTGAAACCCTCTTTCATGCCTTTGTCACCTCCAGGCTTGACTATTCCAATGCTCTTCTGGCCGGCTTCCCATTCTCCATCCTTCGTAAACTTGAGCTCATTCAAAACTCTGCTGCCTGTATCATTTCACGCATTCCAATCCCCCAATGCCTCCACTTCTCATCCTTGTGCTTCAATCCCTTCACAGCCATGCCCTTTCCTAACTCTGTAACCTCTTCTAGCCCTACAGTCCCCTCCCCGAACTCTCAATTCCTCCGACTCTGGCCAGTTGTGCAACCCTACCATTGCCGACTATGCCTTCAGCCGTCTAAGCCTCACTCTCTGGAATACCCTCCCTATACCTCTTCTTTACTGGCTGAGCAACAAATTTCTATATGATTACGCCTCTGTGAAGTGCCTTGGGACATTTTTCTGTGCTAAAGATGCCATGTAAATGCAAGTTGTTATTGTATTCTACTATATGTAGATGTAGCTGCACAGTCTTACTGAATGAACACTTCCCAGCAGCTGTAATTCAGTTGAGATCTTAATACTCAAGTGTAATGGGAACTGAGGTGATTGCTATGCCCTGTAATAAATGCACACAAATAGAGTGGTATGGATCTTTGTTGCAGTGGTTTTCCAATAGCCATTTGTTTGCATGCACGTTCTCTGTCCCTTATTAGTAACAACAGTAAGTAAAACGCATAGCTCTTATAATCTTTGTGATCTTATCTTTATGATTGATCTGTGCTGACCTCATTTGTTCAGTTTAACCAATTTGCATTATAACCACATAAAGGACTGTTAATGACCACAATGACAGCTACATTATTTTAAATCTTTAACAATGTCCTTTAGGGTGAATTTACTCTGAGTTTAATGTTGATTTCCGCTTCACTAACCTGACAGTGTAAATCCGAAAGCCCGACTTGAAGTAAAGTCGAGTGAGATTCCGTGCACTGAATGGAGCGTAAATTCAGTGTGGTGTCAGACCTGTTCTGCAAAATGTTCAGCGGGTCTATTAATTTAAATGTTTGGAGATCTGAGAATCTCCTGTCCCTGCTCTCTAAACATTAACATTTCCAGCTTTTGGGCGCTAGTTTTGTGCATGCATCCACGCATGTGCAGAACGCTCTCCTAATCTAGTTGAACTTTTTGAGGCGGTCACTGAATTGGTGGATCAAGGTGTGATTATGGATGTTGTCTATATGGACTTCCATTAGGCATTTGATAAGGTTCTGCACTAGAGATTATTAGCAGAAATGAAAGCACACGGAGTTGGAGGTAACCTTGTGATAGGGTTGGTAAATGGTTGGGAGGTAGACGACAGAGTAGGGGTGAAGGGAATGTTATCAATTGGCAGGATGTAACAAGTGGTGTTCCCCAGGGATCTGTACTGGGTGCTCAGCTCTTCACCATATATCTTAATGACTTGGGTAAAGGAATAGAGTTGTATATTCAAGTTTGCAAATGTACTATCATGACACTAAGTAAGGAGGCACAGTAGGTTGTCTAGATGGGAGCAGGAGGTTACAATCTACAGGATGCACTGCAGCCACTCACCAAGGCTTCTTCAGACGCACTGCTCAACCCTGAGACCTCCACCTCTTAGAAGGAAAAGGGCAGCAGGTGCATGGGAACACCACCATCTCCAAATTCCCCTCCAAGTCATATGCCATCCTGTCTTGGAAATATATTGCCATTCCTTTATCGTCGCTGGGCCAAAATCCTGGAATTCCTTACCTAACAGCACTGTGGGAGTACCTTCACCAAATGGACTGCAGCGGTTCAAGAAAGCGGCTCACCACCACCACTCTAGGGCAACTAGGGATGGGCAATAAATCTCAGCCATGCCAACGACATCCACATCCGACAATGAATTAAAAAAATATTGATGCATTTTGTTTTTCAATGCTATTTTTGTAATTTACCTGATTACCGTGAGAAATTATGCCCATTCTAAGTGGATTATTCTGTACTATGTGATCCACTGTGCAAAGGGACTCCTAGTAAAATGTGATGTAAATTATAGTTAACTTAGGAAGTTTCTGTAACCTTCCTTTTAATAAGAAAAGTGGTATTTGTTGATGGTATTTTTATCTGCTTTATTTTCTTAATGCACTTATTGACCTTCTGTGATCTTCTTTGCTTGTCTCCCACCCTCTAATTCTTTCAGCTTGGCTTAGTTGGTAGCATATTTGTTTGCGTGCCAGAAGGTTGTGGGTTCAAGCCGTGCTCCAAGACTTGAACACATAATCTAGGCTGACACGCTGTACAGCCCTGAGAGAGTGCAGTTCTTCAGATGAAACATTAAACTGAGGACCTGTTTGCTTGTTCCAATTGATGTTGAAAAGCCCACAATATGGTTTGAACAAGAACAGAAAGTTCTTCTGGTGTCCTGTCTAATGTTCTTCCCTCAATCGACATCACTAAAAACAGATTAACTAGTCATTTATCTCATTGCTGTGTGGAACTGCTGCTGCATTTGCCTACAGCAGTCACGACAACCACAACTTGCATTGAATTAGCGCCTTTAATGTAGTAAAACGTCCCAAAGTGCTTCATAGGACCGTTATCAAACAAAATTTAACACCGAGCACATAAGGAAATATTAGGACAGGTGACCAAAAGCTTGGCCAAAGAGGTAGGTTTTAAGGAGCGTCTTACAGGAGGAGAGAGAGGGGAGAGGTTTAGGGAGGGAATTCCAGAACTTAGGACCTCGGCAGCTGAAGGCATGACCGCCAATGGTGGGACAATGGAAATCGGGGATGGACAAGAGGCCAGAATTGGAGGAGCGCAGAGATCTCAGAGGGTTGTAGGGCTGGAGGAGGGTTGTAAGGCTGGAGGAGGTTACTGAGATAGGGAGGGATAAAGCCATGGAGGGATTAACAATAATGGAGCCACATTAAAGTAATTAATTGTCTGTGAAGATTGTGAAACATAGGTGCAATATTGATGGAAAACTGCCACTCATTTTGTCTTCCCCTTTCTGTCTTGCACTTACACTGTATGGCTTTCACCTTTCCATCTTTGCCATTTATCTGTCTGTTTGATATTTTTTCTTCATCCTTTCTGCCTTGTTCTGTAAGAAAAATATAGATAGCCCCTATTAAATAAAGCTATAAGATTTATGATTGTCATGGCAACAGTTCTGACCGTTGCTGTGAAAGCTACAAGCCACATATATCCATATATGTCACTTTAACTTCCTGGATATTCCATGGGAAAGCATCATCCTGAGGAATGGGCGATAGGTCTGTGTTTCTCTATGTTGTCAAGTGAAATAGACTGATGAGCACCATGCCCCTAACCCCCATCACGTATTAAGAATACTGCCTGTTCTTGGGATGCTATCAACTTTTTTATTTTCCTGATTTGTGTTTTCCATTTGCCACTTTATATCAAAATATTTAAACTATTACAAATAATGACAACCACTGTGCGACCTTCAAGCCACTTTAACCAAAAAGAGACCCTACATACTTCACCCCCGCCCCTTCCCCAGGTAGATAGACATAGGTTGGTCATAGGCTACTGACAAATGCAAGTTTGAGCCTTCATTAGGTGGACAACAGGTACCAGGAGCTCCTCACAATTGGCATGGTTAGCAGCACAAAATGTGCATTGCCACTATCCTCCTGACCACATCACAGTCACACACCATACCCTATGGAATGGTGGATCCAACACTTGTGCTGTGGAGCATTAGGAGCAGCTACTTGCCTCTCTGCAACCCAATCATGGTAAGCACCAAGCCTGGGATATATGAGCGTATGTTCTCATACTCCTGACTCCCCAAAGCCTTTCCACCATCTACAAGGCACATGTAAAGAATCTTACAACACCAGGTTATAGTCCAACAAATTTATTTGAAAATCACAAGCTTTTGGAGGCTTTCTCCTTCGTCAGGTGAATGTGGAAATGAAATCCTTGAACGTTTCGCATTTATATTCAGAGAACAATACCTGGTGATTACAGATAATCTTTCCAACTGCCCGTTGTCAAGGCAATCAAAGTGTTCAGACAGAGAGGTGTTACCGACAGGACCACCGAATATACAAACGGCCAGAAAACAAAACAGAGAGAGAGAGGGAGAAACATTCTAAAGGAAGAGAAAGACAGAAAATGACCCGTTGTATTAAAAACAGATAACTTTTATTCGCTGGTGGGGTTACGTGTAGTGTGACATGAACCCAAGATCCCGGTTGAGGCCATACAAGGCACAAGTCAGGAGTGTGATGGAATACTCTCTACTTGCTTGGATGAGTGCAGCTCCAACAACACTCAAGAAGCTCGACACCATCCAAGATAAAGCAGCCCACTTGATTGGCACCCCATCCACCACCCTAAACATTCACTCCCTTCACCACCGGCACACAGTGGCTGCAGTGTGTACCATCCACAGGATGCACTGCAGCAACTCGCCAAGGCTTCTCCGACAGCACCTCCCAAACCCGTGACCTCTACCACCTAGAAGGAAAGAGCAGCAGGCACATGGGAACAACACCACCTGCACGTTCCCCTCCAAGTCACACACCATCCCGACTTGGAAATATATCGCTGTTCCTTCATCGTCGCTGGGTCAAAATCCTGGAACTCCCTACCTAACAGCACTGTGGGAGAACCTTCACCACATGGACTGCAGCGGTTCAAGAAGGCGGCTCACCACCACCTTCTCCAGGGCAATTCGGGATGGGCAATAAATGCTGGCCTTGCCAGCAACGCCCGCATCCCATGAATGAATAAAAAAAAAATCCAACTTCCAGATAATGTTTTCCAGCAACTGTTGCCCCAGTCTGAGTTTCCTCATTTATGATTGACACCTACCTTCAGCACAGGGAGATGGTCCTACACATCATGGCTTGCATTATGCCAGTGATTTTGGTGTTCTGGACATCCATGACCAGCGCTGTGTACAAGTCTTATTTACCACCAACCATTTAATCCAGATGCTGATGTGAGGGACTTGTAGTGGTGGATGGCTTCCTCTAAAACCAAACCTGAGTCCTGCAAGTCGGACCGAGAACCCTCTGGTCTAATAGGATTGTGGCATGAGGTCAGCAGAGCTGATCATGAAATGATCTGAAAATTTTAACTCTCTCAGTTGAAGGTGGATATGTGGTGGCTAGTCTGCAAATGTTGGAAATATCTAAATACTTTGCTCTCCCTGGTGCTCCACCCCACCCTCCTGGCCAACTGGCTGAGATGAGAAGTTAATTGTGTGGAGAATGGTGGCACGAGCATTCAACATATCCAGTATTGCCACTAGAAATTCAGTTAAGTGTAATGACCGAGTGCCGTTTTCATTTTATGTGCACTTGAACTGCGAAAACTTCAAGCACAATAAAATTTTTCCTTTCATTAATTGGGTTATGGCTTGAGAAAACATTTATTTTTATAGAACACTAGGGTAAAGTACTGGAAGACTCTCATCAACTACAACTGAAATTAGACTGTCCAAATTTATAGCATCATAGAAATTATGAAAAAAATTCTAATTTTCGCCTTTACCTCTTCTAGTGATAATCCAATCCCTTGATACCGATTAGTCGATCTGTGAAAATAATCTTTCTTCAAGACATTTTCATAACTTTGAAAACCTCTATTAAGTCCCCCCCTTAATCTTTTCTGTTCGAGTAGAAAAATACCCCAGTTTTCCAAACCTTTCTGCATAACTATAATCTCTTATTCCTTGTATCATTTTAGTGAATCTTTGCTGTACCCTTTCCACAGTGCAAGGTATCAGCTTGGCTTAGTGGTAGCGCTCTCATGTCTGAGTTAGAAGGTCACAGATTCAAGCACCACTCCAGGTCTTGAAGACGTAATATCGGCTGAAACTTCAGTGTAGTACTGAGGGAGTGCTACACTATTTCAGATTAAATGTTAGACCGAGGGACCATCTGCCCATTCAGGTGGATGTAAAAGAACTAATGACACTATTGAAGAGCAGGGAGTCCTCCTGGTGTTCTGACCAGTATTAATCTCTCAATCAACACCACCACATGGGCAAACCTATATTCTCCTACTGTAGGTCTACTGTCATTCAGAAATTGAAATTAAATATTGCATCAGAAGTCATAGTATGCAAAATCATAGTTACTTTCTTAGTACACTGGATGGCGCTAATATTAATTCCTATGTCAAGAAAAATAATCTAATATCTCAGGGAGCCTGCACCTACTTAACACCAGTGTGAACCTGTGCTGGTTTTATGCTCTTCGGATGGAAAGAATAGATTTATTTTCCAACTATGGAAAAGAGATTGGAGTTAGTGTTCAGCAAATGTGAAAAGCAACTTTGATTTTGCTTGCTTCAGTCATACTGTACTAAAATGTGATGTCGCGGAAGGCCTCAACCCGTCAAAGACTCTTTGTGTTTGCTGTCAAATCTCAGTTTTGTTTTTTTTACAAGTAGTAGAATCAAAAGAGGTTGTTGAGGTCTTATCCTATTTCACCTGAACCCTCCCACATTAATGGAGCTTCATTTCTCTTTCTTAAACCCATTGTACAATCTACAAACATCTTCTATATATATAAATGCATTAAAATGGTTTAAATCTAAATTAAATCTGACAATTCTTGTTTGTGGTAATTGAATAAAATTGAGAATCTACATTTGAAAAAATACAAAGCAGGGTGCAAATACTGGGGAACACGCTTGTTTTCAGAGAATGGCACTTTTGTCAAAATGGAACTGCAACAAGGTCTTTGATACTTGTGTCAAAATTGATAGTTTTTCACCATCTTTTAGGAGGGCACAATTATCTATTGAATTTGCTGTGTCGTATTTTAGGTGCGCTCTGCTGCAAAAAGCCTTGAATTGAAATTCTGTGGATCAACATCCTTTTCCATCATAGATGCCAGTTGGGAGGGATCTTAGTTGCAAATGTTCAGTCACTAGCTGAGCAGATAGCAGCACTTAGCTAGTATTGAATTTTCTTGCCTTCCAGGATATGAATGGCTGTTTGTCCATAATCCCTTCAGTTTGCAAGAGAGGAGTTTACTGACAGTGCTACATCTGATGTCTCTCTCTCTCTCTCTCTCCCCCTCACATTCACACGCGCGCACACCCCTCCTTCGTTCAATTGGAAGAGACACCAGAGATTTTTTTTTCTTGTTAAATTGTTCTGTCTTCTTTTTCCTGTAGGTGTTGACTCTTGTTGAGATATGGTTCCACAGGCACCAGAAGCCCTCCAGTATTCATCCAAGTAGTCATAATTCATGTGTAGCCCTTGTTGGTGTCAGCAAGCTGCTTGACCAGGGGTGGAGGGGAGAGAAGAGGATGAAGTCAACCAGGGCTGTCATTCCTGAAACTAAATTTTTTATAGACTACATTAACGGATGTGAAAAGCAATGATATCCCTTAAGAGAAAAGGGATACAGATAGCAACATATAGAACTCGATGGTCAAATAAACAGTTTAAGAATAACCTTAAAGCTAGCAAGAATTGTAAAATATGTAACCAGAGGACTAGTGTTGATTGATAACACTGAGAGCGATCTGATGAGAGGGATTTGGGTAAATTAAGTTGATTGACTAAGGAATGTCGGATGAATTTTAATGTGGGAAAATGTAAGGAAGTGCACATTGGTACAGGAAAGTTGAACATTTTGGAGGGAGCTAATATATCACTTCAAGTCACTGCATGGTCAGCAGCTTCTCCCTCAAGTTACTTCATTCAACCATCCATATGTGACACAACTAAAGGTACACTGTCCGTATGGGGACTGGATGAAGTGCCAAACTAGTAAAGCAGCTATGTGGGTCACAGCACAATAGCAGTATGTGGACATAGATGTTTCTAGGTTTTATCAGGTTTAACCCTAATGTTGGATTAAACCCAGGGGTAATTGTCAGATGTAATCATAAAAGCAAAAGGCTTGTCCATGGTGCTTTTTTTTTTACTTTGAGCTACTTCACTCTTAACAAACTTCAGTGTGTAATTTTAGAAACTTTGTTGACTTTGTCATGTAATAAATGAAACCTCACCTCCTCAACCCCTCCCCCCAAAAGAAAAATTGATCTAAATATATTTCAGTCCAGCTTGACCGTATCCAAAATTAAGACTGTCTGCTTGGCTGCGTCTGTCTCCCACCATTCTAGCCCACCAGGGCTTTCACCCCCACCATTCCAGCCCCCATCCCACAGCCCCATAATTTCTCCCATTTTCCCTTCAACCCCAGCCTTCATCATACTTGTCTCCTCCATGCAACCCAGAGGATCCACCATGGCAAGTTGGGAAATTGAATTCAATAAGTCTGGTCTTTTGTGGGTTGGCACTAGAAAAATGACCATGAAAGTTCCCATTTTGTCATAAAAACCCAGCTGGTTCACTAATATCCTTCAGGGAGGAACCTGCCACCCCTATCCGATCTGGCCTACCTGTGACTCCAGTCCCACATTACGTGCTTGACTCTTGGGGCAACTAGGGATTGGTAATAGAACAGTGTCGCCTACATTCTAGCATGCATTCTCTGCTCTTCTGACTCTGGAAGTCCTGCTCCAGGACTTGAGCACCTAAAATAGCTTGATGCTTCAATGGACTACTGAGGGAGTGCTGTATTTTTGGATCTGCATCTGTTGGAGAAGACATTAAACCAAGGCCTATTTGCCTGTTACAGTGGTTCAGCTGGATGTTCAAAGATTCCACGGTACAGTTCAAATAAGAGTGGGAGGTTAGACTGTTGTCCTAACAAACATTCGTCCCCCAATCAACATCACCAAAAATAGATTATCTGGTCATTCAGTTCATTGCTGTTTGTGGAATCTTGCTGTATGGAAAATGGCTGCTGCATAATAGTAACTACACAATGTATTTCATTGTATGTGAAGCGCTTTTGAATCTTTCTGAGTGATACAATAAGCTTTGTCATCACACCCATGTTCTTTGCAATTCTCTTTCTGAACTCCTCTGCTTTGCTACCTCTTTACCTACCTTCAGAAGTTACCTCAAAACCTACCTCTTGGATGATGCTTTTGGCCCCTTTCCTAAATCAGTAATCGGGTCCCTGGACTCCCCTGCAAAGCACCTTGGGGTGCTTTGTTACATGAAAGATGCTATGAAAGTTCAAGTTGTTGACTGAACTAAAAGCTAAAATGTATAAAACAGATGATTAACACATGGGATTGTTACATCAAATTCTAATATGCGTTGCAAATAGATAATCACTCCACCTGACCACTAGAAGAGTTGGTAAATGAAATCAAAATTAAGTCCCAGTACATTTTATATTGCACATATGTGTCGTTCTTAGTGATTAGTGGTTTTTAGGTGCCTCTTGGCTTTGCAGGAAGTGATTGTGCTGGTTGTGGAAAGTAAGCCTACATGTGACATCCAAACACCTGGTTATTTTCCCTTGAGTTAAATATTTATAACTATGAAACCTGTAAAATAGAAATTTGTCATGATTTTGGTAAATTTACAAAATAGCCATTTTATAGCCAGCTGTGAGAAACAATAAAATTACTCCACAAGTAAAGTCGACAAGATAACCAGAGGAGTAAATTATAGTTCTCTTGGCAAGTTCAGACATTTATAATTGACTGGGACTGAGGTGGGAGCCATATAGCCTACCTAGTAATAGGTTTGAGATTGCCTGCTGGTATGGTGAGAGTAGGTATGTAGCGAAGTGCCAGTGGGTAAGGGAGGCAGTTTCTCCACACATTCTCTACACATCATTGCAGCCATGATATGTAAGATTTGGCATATCGAGGTTCTGTATTCTTTAAAGTCAGAATCTATGGGTATAGTATAAGCCACTATAGCAGAGCTATCTGTGCAGACTGATTTTTCCCATATTGTAACTGCATAAACTAAATCCAGTAGCTCAGACTGAATGCCCCTTTAACGTCTACTTATTTGTGTTCCAACTGGCTCTTATCTATCCAAGGATGTCCAGCCACTAATGGGAGCAAACTAATTGTGATGAGGAGCAGGCTGCCTTGTCCACAGAGTATTTTTAAAGCAAATTGGGAATGAAAAGAGAAAGTGGCTGTAGACGGTAACGGTATCTATAGGCCTCAGAATAATTCATGTGTCATTGCCTTGTCTGGACATTTGGTACATTTGGTACAGTGGACACATTTGTTCAGTTTACCAGATTGTCTGGACAAGTTGCATCTGCTGTAAGCTGAGTTCAATGTATGTTCATTATTATGTATACTGTCTCCAAACTACACCCTGTAAAGCAGATGCGGCAACTCTCCACAGCCCTACTCTCCTACAGCCTGCCTTCTGCATCAGGTCAGAAATGGGGATGTTCACTGATGATTGCAGAGTGTTCAGTTCCGTTCGTAACCCCTCAGATAGTGAAGCAGTCTGTGCCCGCATGCAGCAAGACCTGGACAACATCCAGGCTTGGGCTGATAAGTGGCAAGTATATTCGCGCCAGGCAATGACCATCTCCAACAAGACAGAGTCGAACCACCTTCCCTTGACATTCAATGGCATTAGCATCGCCAAATCCACCACCATCAACATCCTAGGGGTCACCATTGACCAGAAAATTAACTGGACCAGCCACATAAATACTGTGGCTACAAGAGTAGGTCAGAGGCTGGGTATTCTGTGGCGAGTGACTCACCTCCTGACTCCCCAAAGCCTTTCCACCATCTACAAGGCACAAGTCAGGAGTGTGATGGAATACTCTCCACTTGCCTGGATGAGTGCAGCTCCAACAACACTCGAGAAGCTCAACACCATGCAGGACAAAGCAGCCCACTTGATTGGCACCCCATCCACCACCCTAAACATTCACTCCCTTCACCACCGGCACACTGTGGCTGCAGTGTGTATCATCCACAGGATGCACTGCAGCAACTTGCCAAGGCTTCTTCGACAGCACCTCCCAAACCCACGACCTCTACCACCTGGAAGGACAAAGGCAGCAGGCACATGGGAGCAACACCACCTGCACGTTCCCCTCCAAGTCACACACCATCCCGACTTGGAAATACATCGCCGTTCCATCATTATCGCTGGGTCAAAATCCTGGAATTCCCTACCTAACAGCACTGTGGGAGAACCTTCACCACACGGACTGCAGCGGTTCAAGGTGGCTCACCACCGCCTCCTCTAGGGCAATTAGGGATGGGCAATAAATGTTGGCCGTGCCAGCGATGCCCATATCCCATGAATTAATTTTTTAAAATCTACTCCCACTGCCCAAAGCCCCTAGGTGATCTTTCTCCTCTTCTGTCTCCCCCCATCATTGCAGCCCACACTCACTGCAATACATTCCTGCTCCAACAACCAACCAACGGAATTGTTCACTGCTCCCACACCCACTACCTTCCTCCTACTTCAACACTAACCCCCTCCTACTACTCCCTACGCTAACCCCTCCTCCCTACACTAACCTCCTCTTCCTACTCCTAACACTATCCTCCTCCCACTACTCCCTACACTACCCTCCTCCTACTATTCCGTTCACTACCCTCCTCCTACTACTTAAAACACCAACCTCCTCCTACTACTCCCAGCACTAACCCCCTCCTCCCTAAACTAACCTCTTCCTCCTACTCCCAACACGACCCTCCCCCTACTACTCCTGACACTACCCTCCTCCGACTACTCCCAACACGACCCTCCTCCTACTACTCCCAACACTACCCTCCTCCTACTACTCCCTACACTACCCTCCTCCTACTACTCCCAACACTACCCTCCTCCTACTACCCTGAACACTATCCTCCTCCTACTACTCCCAACACTACCCTCCTCCCACTACTCCGTGTACTAACCTCTTCCGACTATTCCCTTCACTACCCTCCTACTACTCCCTTGTCTACCCTCCTCCAACTACTCCCAACTCTACCCTCCTCCCACTACTCCAGACACTAACCTCCTCCGACTATTCCCTTCACTACCCTCCTCCTACTACTCCGTACACTAACCTCCTCCGACTATTCCCAACGCTACCCTCCTCCTACTACTCCCAACACGACCCTCCCCCATTACTCCCTACCCTACCCTCCCCCTACTCCTGCCTACACTAACCTCCTTCTACTACTCCCAACACTACCTTCCCCCTATTACTCCCAACACTACCCTCCTACTACTACTCCCAACACTACCCTCCTCCTACTATTCCTTTCAATACCCTCCTCCTATGACTCCCTACATTAACCACCTCCTACGACTCCCTGCACTACTCTCCTCCTACGACTCCCTGCACTACCCTCCTCCTACGACTTCCTGCACTACCCTCCCCCTACTACTCCCTACTCTAACCTCTTCCTACTACTCCCAACATTACCCTCCTCCAACTACTCCCAACACTGCCCTCCTTCTATTACTGTCAACATAAGAACATAAGAAATAGGAGCAGGAGTAGGCCACATGGCCCCTCGAGCCTGCTCTGCCATTCAATCAGATCATGGCTGATCTTTGACCTCAACTCCACTTACCTGCCCAATCCCCATATCCCTTGATTCCCATTGAGTCCAGAAATCTGTCTATCTCAGCTTTGAATATATTCAACGACTCAGCGTCCACAGTCATCTGGGATAGAGAATTCCAAGAGATTCACAACCCTCTGAGTGAAGAAATTCTTCCTCATCTCAGTCTTAAATGGCCGACCCCTTATCCTGCGACTATGCTCCCTAATTCTAGACTCTCCAGCCATGGGAAATAACCTTGTAGCATCTACCCTGTCAAGCCCCCTCATAATCTTATATGTTTCAATGAGATCACCTCTCATTCTTCTAAACTCCAGAGAATATAGGCCCATTCTACTCAACCTCGCCTCATAGGACAACCCTCTCATCCCTGGAATTAATCTAGTGGACCTTCGCTGCACCGCCTCTAAGGCAAGTATATCCTTCCTTAGATAAAGAGACCAAAACTGTACACAGTACTCCAGGTGAGGTTTCACCAAAGCCCTGTACAATTGTCGTAAGACTTCCTTATTTTTGTACTCCAACCCCCTTGCAATAAAGACCAACATTCTATTTGCTTTCCTAATTGCTTGCTGTACCTGCATACTAACTTTTGTGTTTCTTGTACGAGGAATAGTTTCTCACCATTTAAAAAATGTTCTGTTTTTCTATTCTTCCTACCAAACTGAATAACCTCACATTTCCCCACATTATACTCCATCTGTCACCTTCTTGCCCACTCACTTAACTTGTGTATATTCCTTTGCAAACTCATTGTGTCCTCCTCACAGTTTACTTTCCCATCTAGCTTTGTATTGTCAGCAAACTTGGATACATTATATCCAGTCCCTTCATCTAAGTCATTAATGTAGATTGTAAATAGCTGAGGCCCAAGCACCGATCCTTGCGGCACCCCACTAGTTACAGCCTGCCAGCCTGAAAATGACCCGTTTATCCCCACTCTCTGTTTTCTGTCCGTTAACCAATCCTCTATCCATGCTAATATGTTACCCCCAACCCCATGAGCCCTTATCTTGTGTAGCAACCTTTTATGTGGCACCTTGTCGAATGCCTTTTGAAAATCCAAATCTATGACATCCACTGGTTCCCCTTTATCTACCCTGCTAGTTACATCCTCAGAAAACACTGATAGGTTTGTCAAACACGATTTTCCTTTCATAAAACCATGTTGACTCTGCCTAATCATATTATGATTATCTAAGTGCCCTGTTACTCCTTCCTTAATAATGGATTCCAGCATTTTCCCGACGACTGATGTCAGGCTAACTGGCCTGTAGTTCCCTGTTTTCTCTCTCCCTCCTTTCTTGAATAGCAGGGTCACATTTGCTACCTTCCAATCCACTGGGACCGTTGTAGAATTTAGGGAATTTTGGACGATCATAACCAATGCATCCACTGTCTCTGCAGCCACCTCTTTTAGAACCCTTGGATGTAGGCCGTCAGGTCCAGGGAATTTATCAGCTTTTAGTCCCATTAGTTTCTCAAGTACTTTTTCTCTATTGATATTAATTACTTTAAGTTACTCACTCTCATTAGACCCTTGGTTCCCCACTATTTCTGGTATTTTTTTGTGTCTTCTACTGTGAAGACAGATACAAAATATTTGTTTAATGCATCTGCCATTTCCTGATTCCCCATTATAATTTCTCCTGTTTCAGCCTCTCAGGGACCAACGTTTACTATTGCTACTCTCTTCCTTTTTATGTACTTGTAGAAACGCTTACAATCCATTTTTATATTTCTTGCTAGTTTACTTTCATATTCTATTTTCTCACTTTTCATCAATTTTTTGGTCATCCTTTGCTGGTTTCTAAAACTCTCCCAATCCTCGGGCTTACTACTCTTTTTGGCAACATTATAGGGCTCTTCTTTTAATCTAATACTATCCTTAACTTCTTTAGTTAGCCACAGGTGGATCTCTTTTCCCATGGACTTTTTATTTCTCAATGGAATGTATATTTGTTGAGAATATTGAAATATTTCTTTAAATGTTTGCCATTGCTTTTCAACAATCATGCCCTTTAATTTGGTTTCCCAATCTACCTTAGCCAACTCGCCCTCATACCTATGTAATTGGCTTTATTTAAGTTTAAGATTCTAGTTTCTGACTTAAGTACGTCACTCTCAAACTCAGTATGAAATTCTATCATATTATGATCACTCTTGCCCAGAGGATCTCTTACCGTGAGATTACTAATTAACCCTGTCGCATTACTTAATACAAGATCTAAAAAGCTTGTTCCCTGGTTGGTTCCATGACGTATTGCTCTGTCTTGAATGCATTGCCATACTTGAACACTACCATGCTACATCACCCTCATTCCACCTCAGTATTTCTGAATGCCTTCTAACTTCTACATACCTCAGTATCTTTCCTGCCATCTTCCTGTGGATCCTGGACACTTTTTTTTAAAAGAAGACATAAAATTGAATACGTAGCTAAACAAACGGCACAGATTTACAATTTTCATAAAAATGTGGACATAGTCACATAATTTGAACTTGAACAAACCTCTAACACTCCCAATTGTAAAATCTCAATTTCATTTATTTATCAGTGGTCCTGATAATATATAATATATGCTACATGGCATTAGACAGCACATCCTCTGACTCACCATGAGCAGTGCCATGGGAGATCTGCTATGTGTTTCAAATCCTTAATGTATGGCTGGTTGTGCTTGATGATGCTACAGTGAATTCCTCCTTTTTTGTCTCGTTTTTTAGGAGCAGTTCTTACTGAGGGCTTTTAAAAAAAAATTTGTTCATGGCAAGGCCAGCATTTATTGCCCATCCCGAATTGCCCTTGAGAAGGTGGTGGTGAGCCACCTTCTTGAATCGCTGCAGTCCGTGTGGTGAAGGTTCTCCCATAGTACTGTTAGGTAGGGAGTTCCAGGATTTTGACCCAGCGATGATGAAGGAACGGCGATGTATTTCCAAGTCGGGATGGTGTGTGTGACTTGGAGGGGAACATGCAGGTGGAGTTGTTCCCATGTACCTGCTGCCCTTGTCCTTCTAGGTGGTAGAGGTCGTGGGTTTGGGAGGTGCTGTTGAAGAAGCCTTGGCGAGTTGCTGCAGTGCATCCAGTAGATGGGATGATGTGGAGATGCTGGTGATGGACTGGGGTTGACAATTGTAAACAATTTTACAACACCAAGTTATAGTCCAGCAATTTTATTTTAAATTCACAAGCTTTCGGAGGCTTCCTCCTTCCTCAGGTGAATGTTGTGGAAATGAAATCCTCGAAATGAAATCGCATTTATAAATCACAGAACAATGCTTGGTGATTACAGACAGTTTTTTCAGCTGCCCGTTGCCAAGGCAATCAGTGTGCAGACAGACAGGTGTTACCTACAAGGTCTCCGAATATACAAATCACAAAAAAAAACACAGAGATAGAGAGGTAGAAACATAGAAAAGACAGCAACTGACCCGTTATATTAAAAACAGATAACATTTGTTCGCTGGTGGGGTAACGTGTAGCGTGACATGAACCCAAGATCCCGGTTGAGGCCGTCCTCATGGTACACACCTGTATATGGTACACACAGCAGCCACGGTGCACCAGTGGTGAAGTAAGTTAATGTTTAGGGTGGTGGATAGGGTGCTAATCAAGCAGGCTGCTTTGTCCTGGATGGTGTCGAGCTTCTTGAGTGTTGTTGGAGCTGCACTCATCCAAGCAAGTGGACAGTATTCCATCACACTCCTGACTTGTGCCTTGTAGATGGTGGAAGGGCTTTGGGGAATCAGGAGGTGAGTCACTCGTCACACAATGCCCAGCCTCTGACCTGCTCTTGTAGCCACCGTATTTGTATGGCTGGTCCAGTTAAGTTTCTGGTCAATGGTGACCCCTAGGATGTTGATGGTGGGGGATTCGGTAATGGTAATGCCGTTGAATGTCAAGGGGAGGTGGTTAGACTCTGTCTTATTGGAGATGATCATTGCCTGGCACTTATCTGGCACGAACGTTACTTGCCACTCATCAGCCCAAGCCTGGATGTTGTCCAGTCCTTGCTGTTCTGCTCCTGAGTTCTTTCATCGCATCAAGTTAAATATCAAGTTAATTTCACCTCCTCTCAGTTCGAAGTCCTTACAGTTTTATGAGTTCTGAGCCCGCTGCTAGGACAAGTTTGGAGAATGGTCAGCTATTGCTTTTCTTTCTCCTTATGGGGAGTCTTTTCACAATGGTGCACACTAAGTCATGAGCTTCAAAGGGCAGCTGGTACAAATCCACATCCCACCCTGCATGGTGACATCACTTGCTGGTGCTCCGTTATGCCATCTTCAACCCCATTCACTGATTTTTCTAAAAAGAAACATCTCCATCCTCCTTCCCTGGGGTGTATAGCCCCATAGGTGCCTGTCACGCCGCAAAGGCTTGGCTTAATGCCTGTTCTTCATGCAGGACATTAGTGCCACTGGGCCATTTGAGCACAGGGGCAAGCATCACAGCTGAGCCCAGTTTTGTCTTTACCTATTGTGCACACACATGCACTTCCAGCAGGGGTCATTGTACAGCAATCAGGACCAGGTTTTTTTCCCCATGATGGTGGGGCCATTCATTGTGCTCTCATTACTGCCCCAGCTGAGATCAGCAAACTCTGGCCCAGCTCCAGTCAGACCATAAGAGACCATAAGACCGTAAGAGATAGGAGCAGGAGTAGGCCATTCGGCCCCTCGAGCCTGCTCCGCCATTTAATGAGATCATGGCTGATCTGATTTTTACCTCAACTCTACTGTCCCGCCCTTTCCCCATATCCATTGACTCCCTTGCTGATCAAAACTTTGTCAAACTCAGCCTTGAATATATTCAATGACTCAGCCTCCACAGCTTTTTGGGGTAAAGAATTCCAAAGATTCACGACCCTCTGGGAGAAGAAATCCCTCCTCATTTCCATCTTAAACGGGCGACCCCTTATTCTGCAACTATGCCCCCTAGTTTTAGATTCCTCCATGAGGGGTAACATCCTCTCAGCATCTACCCTATCGAGTCCCCGCAGAATCTTGTATGTTTCAATAAGATCTCCTCTCATTCTTCTAAACTCCAATGAGTGTAGACCCAACCTGTTCAACCTTTCCTCATAAGACAACCCTTCCATACCCGGAATCAACTTAGTGAATCTTCTCTGAACTGCCTCCAATGCAAGTATGTCCTTCCTTAAATAAGGGCACCAGAACTGTATGCAGTACTCCAGGTGTGGTCTCACCAACATCCTGTACAGTTGTAGCATGACTTCCCTGCTTTTATACTCCATCCCCCTAGAAATAAAGGCCAATATTCCGTTTGCCTTCCAGATTACCTGCTGCACCTGTATGTTGACTTTTTGTGTTTCATGTACGAGGACACCCAGATCCCTCTGTACCGCAGCATTGTGTAGTATTTCGCCATTCAAATAATATTTTGTTTTTTTATTTTTCCTCCCAAAGTGGATGACTTCACATTTTCCCACATTATATTCCATCTGCCAAATTTTTGCCCATTCGCTTAACCTGTCAATATCCCTTTGCAGACACTTTATGTCCTCATTGCAACTTGCTTTTCCACCTATCTTTGTATCATCAGCAAATTTGGCCACAAGGCACTCTGTTCCTTCATCCAAGTCATTGATATATATTGTAAATAGTTGAGGCCCCAGCACTGATCCCTGCGCCACCCCACCAGTTACAGATTGCCATTTTGAAAATGACCCTTTTATCCCGACTCTTTGTTTTCTGTTAGTTAGCCAATCCTCTATCCATGCCAGTATATTACCCCCAACACCATGAGCTCTTATCTTCTGCAATGATCTTTTATGTGGCATCTTATCGAATGCCTTTTGGAAATCCAAATATACTGCATCCATTGGTTCCCCTTTATCCATCCTGCCCGTTACTTCCTCAAAGAACTCTAATAAATTTGTCAGACATGATTTCCCCTTCATAAAACCATGTTGACTCTCCTTGATTGTATTATGAGTCTCCAAATGTCCTGCTACTACTTCCTTAATAATGGATTCTAGCATTTTCCCAATGACAGATGTTAGGCTAACTGGTCTATGGTTACCTGCTTTCTGTCTCACTCCCTTCTTGAATAGGGGTGTTACGTTTGCGGTTTTCCAATCCGCTGGGACCTTTCCAGAATCTAGTGAATTCTGGAAGATTACAACCAATGCATCCACTATCTCTGTAGCTACTTCCTTTAAGACCCTCTGATGCAAGCCATCAGGTCCAGGGGACTTGTCAGCCTTTAGACCCATTAGTTTACCTAGTACTTTTTCTCTAGTGATAGTGATTGTTTTTAGTTTCTCCCTCCCCTTTGTCCCTTGATTGTCTACTATTATTGCAATGTTATTAGTGTCTTCTACTGTGAAGACAGATACAAAATATCTGTTCAATTCCTCTGCCATTTCCTTGTTTTCCATTATTATTTCCCCAGTTTCATCCTCTAAGGGACCAATGTTTACTTTAGCTACCCTCTTCCTTTTTATATACTTGTAGCCTTAACCAGCCTTAACCAACGGAACCTTTTGCAAAACTCACCCGATTCATCTTTGAAAAAGGCACCAGCAAGACTGGGTGATGCGGTGGTCAGACACTGAGTCATGACTTCAAATCCAGCCCAGGCTGATGAGACAAAAGACCGCATGAGCAGAAGCCCTCAGTGTGAACTGCCCCTAATTTGTATTCATTGGCAGTCTAATTCAGAGTGTATTAAATGGCAGATATTAGGATTGTCAATATCCCCTGATAGTGCAGAGGTGATCTCCTGAGGTTTCAGCTGAGGTGCATTATTGTGATGAAGTACAGGGTGTTTTACTTTGCCTCTAACCATGCTATATCTGATCGAAGAAGGTGTTGCCACCGGATGCCGAAACAAAGCATTCCATTCGTCAGCACTGACATCCTTCACACAAAAAAGGCCACTGCACTTAAATGTGTGAGTACAATGCACAGCAGGGTTGTGGTGACTCATCCTTGTTTTCAAATCACTCCATGGCCTCGCCCCTCCCTATTTCTGTAACCTCTTCCGGCCCTACAACCCTCGAAGATTTCTGCATTCCTCCAATTCTGGCCTCATGTGCTTTCCCAATTTTCATCATTCCACCATCGGAGGCTGTGCCTTCAGCTGCCTAGGCCATAAGCTCTGGAATTCCTTCCCTAAACCTCTCCACCTCTCCACCTCTCTCACTTCCTTTAAGATGCTCCTTAAAACCTACCTCTTTGACCAAGCTTTTGGTCACCTTTCCTAATATCTCCATATGTGGCTCGGTGTCAGATTTTGTTTGATAACGCTCCTTTGAAGCGCCCTGGGACGTTTTACTACGCTATATAAATGCAAGTTGTTGTTGTTGCATAGAGAATAATATAGCTCAGTCGTAGCTGTCATGTTGTAATTTAATTGAGGGCACAGATTACGTTATAAACCATGAGAATGAAGCTTAAGCAATTTACAACCATGAACTAAAGCCCAAGTTAAGATTACTGCCTGGTAATCAATTACGTAATTCTTAGGAACAGGTTTATTTTGTTTTTTTAATGTTGGAAGTAGTCGTCACCAATTAACATTGTCTAGGCCAGTGCTCTTGGCAGTCGATGCATAATGGACTCATTGAAGAATTAGAATTGTGACATAACTGTTGTGGGTTTTACAAGAAATTGATTGCCAGGAAATAAATTACATAAACATCTCTAGTACTTTACAACATCACTGCTCCAATATGTATTTTTATACAAACTGCAGCTCCCATCCTGGGCCAGAAGGGAAGTTGTAAATTGAATCTTTACAGTGAAGGTAAACTGAACACACGAAACCTTAATCCAAATTGTATACCTGCTAAATTAGGCACTGTTATACTTTCTGGGATATGTAGTCAAAATGAGTGTGTGAGAGAGAGAGAGAAAGTGCAAAGATGACTGGGAATTTAGAATTTTCGATCGCAGTCTAGCATTGGTCTGTTAGGATTGATCAGGAGAGGCTAAAACAATGACAATCAGCAGATATTAGATTGTTCATATATTCTTTGTCTGTTCATTCTCGAATTGACCACAAGCTCATATTCCCCCACCCCTTTGATGCATTCTGCAACTAATGGCTTATGTCTTGCTTGCATTAACCCACCCAAGATCATCGGTTGATATGAAAATCTAGGAATAGCTGATACTTTTCAACGTATACACATGAAATGATTAACTAGGGTAACCTTTTTGGCAGATCACAGTCAGTAATTCACTGCAAAATCCATCATTCTTTTCTCCTTTACCTGTATGTGCACAGTTATCTGAAGAGAAATTGCAAAACAATAAAAAGGACGGTAACTCTATGGGTAGGCGCAACACCGAAAGGCAATCGCCTATAGAATTCCTCCTTAGCCTGCAGCAATTTCTTTCAAGCCTTTTTTTAAAAAAGCATTTTTTTAATGGGTCTCCTTTAGTGAACCAAGATATTTCTTTTGGTTTTGCTCTCTTGGTCACCAAATGTGGTAAAAAAAATTGCTCTCTTTTGTTCACATTTCCCTGGAATTTGCTCCACATTCCATGTTTGAAATGGGCATTAACAGGGCTTCAAGGAGGAGTCATAATTTACGTGTAAAGTAAAAATAATTTTAAAACAAATTGCTTGGGAAAGGGGACGGAAGAACATCAGAAAGTCATGGAGGAACTTAATGGGTAAATATGTATTCTGTTGGTAATTAACATATATAGCTATCTTTTCCTTTAATGTATTACATGGATATTTTAATAAATTCATGCCAGATTTCTTGTATTCTTTTTATATTTGCTGGGTATTGTTGCTCCTAAGGCACCGATGTTGTGATTTGGTGGAGGACTTTATTTTTTTAGGAAACAATAAATAATCGCTTGTAATAATGCAGGCTTACCAATATTTTAGTACTTTTAGCAATACCATCAGAGTCTTAACTAGTAAAGGCAATGAACCATGAAAGAGGACTAGTTTCCATATTCAACTCTCACCAGCCTATCATATTGACAGATTCTGTGGGAATTTTATATTTACTAATATTTAACTTTTAAGTATTTTAATTTAATAATTATTTCTGCTTTGTCTATTTAACCCATGATAAACACACACCCAGCTCACAGAAATGTAAAGTGACTGTTATCTGTCATGTTAATTCTGACCAGTCTGGAGCAGTGGTGACACACCAATCCATAATCACTTTGATTTGTATCCAAATCAACACTTTTCTTCACCATTATTTTTCTCTCCTAATTTTTTCCTCCCTGTTCCTCCCCTGAAGGATTCCTGAATCCACGGTGACAAGCATCCTCTCAGTTTTTTTTAATCTATCTTTACAAAGTAACCTGTATGATTGTTGAACCAGGTCTCTGCGATGCCTGATATCATAGCCGTTCCTCCATCCAGGATCAGTATCAGTCCAATTCTAGTAAAGCCTGTCCTGTCTCTCTGTGTCACGGCTCCATTCTATTCCTTCTTTGTTACTTGGGGTTCCTATTAGAACCATGCCTTCTGGCCAGTTTCCCTCCGTTTTCAGACATTTTCCACATATTTCCTTATGCTCCGTACCCTGGCACCAGGGAGATAACATACCAACAAGAGAGAGTCTAACCACCTCCCCTTGACATTCAACGGCATTACCATCGCCGAATCCCTCACAATCAGAATCCTGAGGGTCACCATTGACCAGAAACTTAACTGGACCAGCCGCATAAATACTGTGGCTACAAGAGCAGGTCAGAGGCTGGGTATTCTGTGGCGAGTGACTCACCTCCTGACTCCCCAAAGCCTTTCCACCATCTACAAGGCACAAGTCAGGATTGTGATAGAATACTGTCCACTTGCCTGGATGAATGCAGCTCCAACAACACTCAAGAAGCTCGACACCATCAAGGACAAAGCAGCCCGCTTGATTGGCACCCCATCCACCACCCTAAACATTCACCCCCTTCACCACCGCCGCACCGTGGCTGCAGTGTGTAACATCCACAGGATGCACTGCAGCAACTTGCCAAGGCTTCTTCGACATCACCTCCCAAACCTGCGACCTCTACCACCTAGAAGGAAAAGGGCAGCAGGCACATGGGAACACCACCACCTGCACGTTCCCCTCCAAGTCACACACCATCCCGACTTGGAAATATATCACTGTTCCTTCATCGTCGCTGGGTCAAAATCCTGGAACTCCCTACCTGACAGCACTGTGGGAGAACCTTCACCACACGGACTGCAGCGGTTCAAGAAGGCGGCTCACCACCACATTCTCAAGGTCAATTCGGGATGGGCAATAAATGCTGGCCTTGCCAGTGACGCCCACATCTCATGAACGAATTAAAAAAAAATTCGGGACGACCGAATGTGGTTTAAAACAAGCTGTTTATCCCCATTTATAGAACCATCACTCTTCTCTTCTCACAGATAGTGTCTTCCTTTTCCCTATGGGTAGACTTTTACGCTGTGCTGTCGGTCTTCCCCTGTGAGCCCATCCTCATCATAGGTATCTACAACTGTATACCTATTGGACAAGTCCAGGCCCACAGAACTTTTCTGTAGTGGTTCCTTTTACTACCCCTGTGGGCTCTCACCCCCTTCCCTTCCTCTGCTTCACTATGTCTCTCTTTCTGTGGGGTGACCACCTTTGCGACATGTCTTCCAGAAACCTTTTCTCCCCACGTGTTGCAAGCTGTGGCTCAGCATTCCTCTGCTCCAGCAAATATGACTTCAACAGAAAATCGGTCGTAATGTAAAATGAGCTACCGACTCGCTATGACCCGTTTCTCGCTACTGGCGCGGACCAATTTTACCCCCGTAGCCTCACAGAATTGAACATATTTTCATTGGAGAAAGGAAAACTGAGTGGGAACATGACTGCTTTTAACAATGAGCAGGCCTCCAGTAAGTTGTCACACAACTGTTATTATTTAGATTTTCTCTTCTAAAGTAAGAGAAATTAAAAGCAAATTTGCTCCTTGAGTGTGGCAAGTTTGACTACTGTGACCATCCAATCCTTTTTGATGTTTTAGGGATCTAATTTACACAAGAACAAAGGGGGAAAAAAGGGAGTCAAATAAAAATGTAACAGGCTACTTATGGAGGCTCTGCCAGAAGCCATCAAATGCAGTAATGTGAATGGAAACACAAAGCTCTGTTCTGCACAATCAATAGGACATAACCACCACAGCTATAGTAACAACTGAGACTATCAACAAGCAACACAACAGCCTTTTGAAAACCAGAGACATCACAGATGAACTTGAAAGAAGGAAAACCAAATCCTGTCTTTATTTCCCTCTTCATTCAATTACGGAATAATGGAGAGTTTTTATCATCTTTGCAAAGGTCCTAATAAAAGGTTGATACATATGCTTTACGTAATAGTTTCTGTATCTATGTATTTTATGTAAAAGATGTTTTTGTCAGTTGAAACACATTGTTAGACTACACTCTATGTCCCCATCTGCTGTTCTTTCATTTGTATGCATTATTATTTTTTTGAAATGCAGGCAAATCATCTGCAGTATAGATCTTATAGATGTGTGTGTAAATTTTCCTTTTAATTTGAGTTATATTTGTTGAGGGTGATACGCCATAGACTCTGAGCTTCAGGCAAACCCAGTTTCCCTTCAGTTGAACAGTGGAAATAACTCCTTGTAAGGAGTTGTCTGAGTCTGTATTGGAATGCACAAAAGTGATCTAAGCAATGACCTTCCATTTATCCCAAGGCTGTAACCAACTCCTGGAGTGGTTCAGTGAAGAGGCTGCAAACTGAGGGGGATGAATTTCCACAGGGGTTCTCCCACTTGTCTGCTATAAGAGCCACCAAAACCCTGGGGGAAAAAAACTGTAAATGGCACTGGAGAAAGTGTAGAAAAGATTTACAAGGATGTTACCAGAATTGAGAGGATACAACTATTGAGCAGACTGGGACTTTTTTCTCTGGAAAAAAGACTAAGGGGATCTGAGAGAGGCATTTAAAATTATGAAGGGGTTTGATAGGATGGATGTGGAAAAACTCTTTCCACTTTTGGGTGAGTCTAGGACAAGAGGCATAAATATAAGATAGTCACTAACAGATGATATAAAGAATTTAGGAGGAATTTCTTTATACAGAGAGTGATGAAAATGCAGAACTCGGCGCCACATGGAGTGGTTGAAGCAGATAGCATTGACACATTTACATGAGGGAGAAGGGAATAGGGTGATAGGGGACAGGGTGGGAAGAGGTAATTAGAGTGGGAGGAGGCTTGTGTGGAGTATAAACACCGGTATAGACCAGTTATGCTAAATGGCCTGTTTCTCTGCTGTAGATTCTATGTAACATCTCTCAGAAAAGTCCAAAAGTACAGTGACTGCTGTTATGAAGGCAAACGTAGCAGTCATTTTGTGCACAGTGAAATCATGATGAAGACCGCAGGGAAGGTGCCTCCAAAGCCACAGCTGGAAATGCAAGTGCTCAGCATTGTTGGCCAGCCATCTCTAAATTTTCCTTCCAATGACAATGAAGGAGTCTTTTTAAGGAGCAGTTGTATGCTATGACCTGCCCACCGCTGACGGCAAACCCATGTGGGGTGGGAAATCACTGGGCATACGTAATGAGGTCAGCCTCGGGAATTCCCATAACATCAGCCTTGTTGGTGAGCATTACGCTCACTGCGTTCCAGGGAAAATCAGATCTATAATTAATTGGCAACTTTACTCTTGTCTGTTTGTTATATTTTTGTTTCAAAAGTTCCTTTTGTGTCCTGGTACCGTCTGTTTGTTTAGTAAAATGTTAACGCAACAAGCACTAATCTTGAGTCTTCTGTACAGATCTGATCATTGGAATTCTCTGTACAACGCTTCAGTTCTTTACAAATGTAAAATTGAAAGTGGGTTAATGTAGGCTATGACAAGCTCTTTTACCTTATCCAGAACAGTAGAACCCGAGGACATGACCTATGCTTCAAGGGGGAGAAATTCAAAACTAATATATGGAATCATTATTTCAGTGAACGGATGGTAAATCTATCAAACAGGCTTCCTAGTGAGACAGTGGAAGGAGATAGTATTGATTTATTCAAAGGCAAATTAGATAGATTTCTTTCAGAAAATAATATTTTGGGATACAGGTATAAGACTAATTTGAGACAGAACATATGGTAAGTGTACCATGATTAGGAGGAACAGGTGAATTTGGACCTATGTTTCTCAAAGCTCTCCAGCACTGGGGTTTTCCTCACCTCATTTCTGGGTCTGTTGTAGACTAATTGATAGAGATTTATTGCCATGATTAGTCAACAACTCCATTATCGTTGTATCATGGGACTACCAGGATGGCAGAAGGCGAACTGGATGGACCTTGGTTATGAGTAATGAAATAGATTAGGTAGATGAGCTAAATGTGTGTGAGCAAATTAGGAGCAGTGACCGCAATATGATATGGTTTAACATCCAATTAGAAAGAGGAAAAAGTCAGAACAAAAATTAGAATGCTAGATTGGATTAGGGCAAATTTTCGAAAGGTGGAGTGAGCTGGCTGAGGTAAGGTGGAAGGAGAAATTGGCACACAGGACTGTAGAGCATCAGTGGGATATTTAAAAAAAAAGACATTGCAAAGGTACAGAACTATATTCCATTAAAAAGAAGGAAACTGGTAGTTTCAGGATGCCATGGACAAATAAAGAGGTTAAAAATATGGCTGTCAACTAATTGCAGTTAACTTCTGCGATTAACACGTGAATGTTTTTAACGCATCAATCGTAAAAGTTACGGAAATAATACCAGGTTTCAAAAGAGGGAGCTCAGATGTTCACTACTTTGTTTTCAAATACCACTTTTAGCAAAGGCGGGACCCCTGAGAGCAGAGGATTGTCAATTTGTGGATGATGATCAAAAAATGGTAGAGACATTTAGTCAGTACTTCGCATCAGACTTTATCACAGAGAAAGATATCGGAGAGAAGGTGAATCCTGATGTGGTTGAGCGGAAGTGAGAGGTATAATGATGGGTAAAAGGAAATTTTTAGATAATTTAGTTGATGAGGGAGAAAATTGCCGAGGCCCTAGAAAATTAAATTTCAGAGCTCTCTTGAGTGGGGATATGTGCCAGAGTGCTGGAGAGTGTTCAATGTAGTACATTTTTGAAAATAATTATAAGCCAGGTGGTAGCTTACTATCTGTGGTAGGGAAAATTTTAGATTCTTTATTAAGGATGACATTACCACATATTTAGATAAAGGAAATAAAAGGGACGATTGTGCTTGACAAGGTACCACATGAGAGTACTAGAGAATATTAAGAGGTATGGAATTAGGAGGAGGATAGTAAACTGGATTTAGGAATTGGTTAGGGGGAGAAAACAGAGAAAAAGAGTTATAGGGTGTTTTTCAGAGTAGTTGGAAGTGGGTAGTGGTGTCACACAGGGTTCATTGCTGGGACCACTTGCGTTCACTCTGTATATCATTGATTCGGATATAGGCCTAGGGGGAGTAGTGTTGAAGATTTCTGATGATATAAGGTATAGTTAATTCTATTGAAGACCAAAGGAAGCTGCAAATGGATACCGTTAAAATGGGGAATGGGTGAAAAAAATGGCAACTGAAATTCATTGTCAGTAAGTGTGAGGTTATATATTTTTGGTAAAAAAATAACAGCAGTAATTATACTGTGAATGGAAGTAGGCTCAATACTGTGGAAGAGCAGAGGGATTCAGGGGTACAGCTTCACACAACATCAAAGGCTGTAGCCTAGGTTGATATAGCAATAAAAAAGCTGATGGAATTCTAGGTTTTATAACAAGAGTTATAGGGGATTATATCGGATAACCCCCAAAACCGGGCGCGGGGTTGCAGTGAGCAATTAACCCGCACCCGGTCGTTGAGATGCAGGCAGCTCGTAACATTTGCGTTGCCTGGTGATTGACCTGATAGCTGCAAGCTGCCTGGCCTAGCTGTGCTGTTGAGTGGCTTTTCACCAGCAGGGGGCTTCGATATCGCGGGTGGCTAGCACCACATAAAGGCAGCCTGCACCACATAAAGGCAGCCTGCACGTTTTATTTGCAAAATATAAGATATGGGTCACTTGGAGGCCCTGTGTGAGAACAACTAGGGAATACTCTACCTCTGGTTTTTACACCTCAGTTTCTGTTCTACACTTCCCCACACTAGCATAACTGAAATTGAGAAATCAGTAGCGCAAGGGGATGAGCCTGGGTCCCGTCACTCTTTTTGGTAGTCAATGTTCTGCACAAAACATGCCTCTGGTCATGCCAGTGCTTAAACAACTGTTGTAAAAACAAGTATAATGCACAATTGTAGTGGTACTTACAGCCTTGCAGTATCTAGAGCTCAGTGTCATCTTAAAAACTTTGTCATGGGCACATATAGGATGGTGAAGGGGTTAAGTGTACACTTCTGGAAAGAACTGCATAAGTATGTTGTGGAACCTATTGCTCTAGTGCTAGAATTCTCAAGTGAGCCATTAACCAGCAGCCTGGACATAAATAACATTTGGTTAGATCCCAAACAGAAGTACGCTGGCAAAGGGCAAAGTTTTTTGATAGCAGACCCAACTTTCCTTTAAATTACCTCATTACAAATGATCTCTGCAAAAGTAATTTTCTTCCTGTTGGCTCGCCCAGTAAAAAGGCTTGCTATGAGAAACTGGACAGCAGCCCGCAGGATACAGGGCTTTACTTTGCTTTGTTTCTGCAAAAGTCGGTGCTAAGTGAAGAATGCTGTTTCTGTTACACTTCTTGTGCCGTGTTAAAAATTATCCAGAGCTGCTTTAGGTAAGTGTATTTGGAGCACTGGCTATAATTAGTCCACTGTTCGTGTTTTGTGTAGCCACTACTCATTTGGGGCTGACTGCGAGGTTACTCAGCCTTCCGATGATAGACCTAAACTTTCAAGATAGTGTATCACTTGCATGTGCATGAGTTTATCTTTTTCTGTGTAACTTTATCTGAAATGTTACTGTAAATTCTTTTTTGTTCCAAGTTTATTTATGCAGTCGGTAACAAAATACTTATCATATTTGTTGAATGATATTTTAAGTTTTGTTTAAACAACATGTGGTATTACAAGGAGAGACAAGTATGCTAAGGGATATGTTAAACTTCCTGGAACTAACAGCCAAGGTTAAGATAATGAAAAGCAAACAAAGTTGTAGCTGAGAATCCCCCATAAAGTTTTGTTTGATGACTCTCCTGTGAAGTACCTTGGGACTTTTTACTACATTAAAGGTGCTATATACTGTAAATGCAAGTTGTTGATGTAGAGTTGATCATAATCCTATGATACTTTGGCTGGTATTACCTGTTCTGATTCCTTGGGCTTCCCGTAAACCTCATAGTGAAAGTCCCGAAATTAATTTGCATGCTGCACATATTTTCATAAGTACCACCCAGTTGAATGAAAGTTGATGCAACTTCATTCACAGGTAAGTAATAGCTTCAGTATTGTAGGCACTCTTTGTACTGGGTAAGCTGAGACTGAGATTAAGCGGGGCATTTATTGAGAGAGGTGGAGTAAGAGGTTACAGAGTCATGTAGTAAATTATCTTTTTATTGGGGTATTTTGCAAGCTGTATATAAGTGAAGTACAATTGAGTGAGATTTCACAGGATATATTTCCTTTTGTAGCACTTTAAGTTTTGCACAGCCCTTCAGTGTCACACAGGATAGTGTGTAATACCAGACGTAATATGCCATCTACATTTTGAACCAGAACCGCATAATAACACATGGGCTAAATGGCTTGCAGTTTAATTTCTAACTGTTTTATATTTTATATGTCAAATGTCAAGTTAGTTATAATCAGTGTTTTGAAAGTTGGCTGAAATATGTTGGGATTGTTTTCTCTTATTTTTGTTTTTTCTAACCGTTACTTTTTTTTAAAACTTAGTGCCAACCTGACTCCCCATGGTGTAGCTATCTCCTGCGAAAGAAAAGTCAATACGGGTAAGTGCAATGTTTTTTTTTTGGTTTACAGCCTGTTGAAGTCCTGCTAAACAGAAATACAGTGTGCTTCATTTTGTGCGCCTCCTCCACGTAAAAGTAATAAGTACATAATTGCTAAGTACATGTAAGGAATCTTACAACACCAGGTTATAGTCCAACAATTTTATTTTAAAATCACAAGCTTTCGGAGATTATCTCCTTCGTCAGGTGAGTGAGTGACAGG
Source organism: Heptranchias perlo (assembly GCF_035084215.1). Lineage (NCBI taxonomy): Eukaryota > Metazoa > Chordata > Chondrichthyes > Hexanchiformes > Hexanchidae > Heptranchias > Heptranchias perlo. The sequence goes on from NC_090332.1 coordinate 77,975,551, forward strand.
TTCTCAAATCGCATATCTTATATTAGGCTGGGGCACCATCACACCAATCAAAGGTGTCGTTGGTGTTCAGACAGGTTAGCCACGGAAAACAGTAGGTCCCAGTATGCTGAATACACATTGTGTCAAATTACACAGACAGAGAGAAAGAGACCCGAAAGGCTGAGAGAGAGAATATTAAAAACAGATAACTTTTTTTCCCCTTGCTGGTGGGGTTACGTGTAGCGTGACATGAACCCAAGATCCCGGTTGAGGCCGTCCTCATGGGTGCGGAACTTGGCTATCAATTTCTGCTCGACGATTTTGCGTTGTCGTGTGTCTCGAAGGCCGCCTTGGAGAACGCTTCTCCAAGGCGGCCTTCGAGACACACGACAACGCAAAATCGTCAAGCAGAAATTGATAGCCAAGTTCCGCACCCATGAGGACGGCCTCAACCGGGATCTTGGGTTCATGTCACGCTACACGTAACCCCACCAGCAAGGGGGAAGAAAAGTTATCTGTTTTTAATATTCTCTCTCTCTCTCTCTCTGCCTTTCGGGTCTCTTTCTCTCTGTCTGTGTAATTTGACACAATGTGTATTCAGCATACTGGGACCTACTGTTTTCCGTGGCTAACCTGTCTGAACACCAACGACACCTTTGATTGGTGTGATGGTGTCCCAATATAAGATAAGATATAAGATATGCGATTTGAGAACCTTTCACTCACTCACCTGACGAAGGAGATAATCTCCGAAAGCTTGTGATTTTAAAATAAAATTGTTGGACTATAACCTGGTGTTGTAAGATTCCTTACATTTGTCCACCACAGTCCATCACCGGCATCTCCACATCATGGCTAAGTACATGAGGGAGAAACGATGAGTACATGAGGGAGAAAGAAATAGAAGGGTATGTTGATAGGGTGAAATGAAGTAAGATGGGAGGAGATTCGTGTGTTGCATAAACACCGGCACAGACTTGTTGGGCCGAATGGCCTGTTTCTGTGCTGTAAATTCAATGTAAAAGAGAATGAACCATTAACTTAACTGCATTTAACACTTAGCCGGCACAAACATAGGTTTATGCTGGAGTACACTAACCTATGTTGTTCATCTGTACTCGCCAAATGAATACAGCATCTGCAGATAAATCAACTTTACTGCAATAGTAACTTGAACCAATGTAAGGAGTCTACAATACCAAGTTATAGTCCAACAGCTTTATTTGAAATCACAAGCTTTCGGAGCTTTCCTCCTTCGTCAGGTGAGTCACCTGACGAAGGAGGAAAGCTCCGAAAGCTTGTGATTTCAAATAAAGCTGTTGGACTATAACCTGGTGTAATAAGACTCCTTACATTTGTCCACCCCAGTCCATCACCGGCATCTCCACATCACAACTTGAACCAAAGCAGTGCTAGTATTTTGAGTTTTTGGTGCGGTATTGCCACTATTTCACTTAGTGGTATAAGCCTAGAATTGCAATATTAGTGCACAAACACTTTATGACAGTGCTTTGTCCATTATTTTAAGAGGCATGAACTGACCTATTTTAAACAGAATAGTGCCTTCATTACAATCATGGCCACAAAAATTACACATGAGCACGTTAAGTATTCATATGCCCCTAGTGCGCACAGTGATTTCTAGGCTATAGACATTTGGATGAGAATCCTCAAGGGAGACTAACTGCAACATTAGTTTCTAGGATGTGGAGATGCCGGTGATGGACTGGGGTGAACAAATGTAAGGAATCTTACAACACCAGGTTATAGTCCAACAATTTTATTTTAAAATCACAAGCTTTCGGAGATTATCTCCTTCGTCAGGTGAGTAGTGAATGAAAGGTTCTCAAATCGCATATCTTATATTAGGCTGGGACACCATCACACCAATCAAAGGTGTCGTTGGTGTTCAGACAGGTTAGCCACGGAAAACAGTAGGTCCCAGTATACTGAATACACAATGTGTCAAATTATACAGACAGAGAGAAAGAGACCCGAAAGGCAGAGAGAGAGAGAGAGAGAATTTCCAGTTGTATTAAAAAAAAGTTATCTGTTTTTAATACAACTGGAAATTCTCTCTCTCTCTGCCTTTCGGGTCTCTTTCTGTCTGTGTAATTTGACACATTGTGTATTCAGTATACTGGGACCTACTGTTTTCCGTGGCTAACCTGTCTGAACACCAACGACATCTTTGATTGGTGGGATGGTGTCCCAGCCTAATATAAGATATGCGATTTGAGAACCTCTCATTCACTACTCACCTGACGAAGGAGATAATCTCCGAAAGCTTGTGATTTTAAAATAAAATTGTTCGACTATAACCTGGTGTTGTAAGATTCCTTACATTAGTTTCTAGGGGGGGGGGGAGGGGGTTGTGTGGAGGACTTGCTGCTCTCTGCCCCAGTTTAATATGCTGCTTGCCGACCTGCAAGTAAATCTTATGTTGAAATAGTTTTAGTCTTGTGTGTGGTTTCTTTAAAAAAACAAGCATGGGCGTAGTTGTGAAGAACAACAATTAACTATCCAGACTGGTTCAGCCATCCAGTTGTTTGACTGTCAGCTGGAAGCATTACTACATAAGTGACTTTGGTTCAAGCATTCTTTCTGATACTAATGCTGCCGTGATTGCGTTCTTCAACTCAAAGTGCTGCAGGCAAAGGCACTGGACTCTGCAAAATCTGACATCATTTAAGCCATTCCAAGTATTACTGGTGTGTACTTAAGCTATGGAATGGGTGTTACCCATTACATCTTTTCAAGTTTGTCTTTTTATTCCCCTGTGCCGATTTCTTAGTTATAAAAAAATGCTCAATTTCTCTACTTTAACAGTGGTTAAATAGTTTAAAGTCATCCTAGGTTTTTACATGTTTAAACTAGATATATCCCAATGTATCCAAAAGTTACCATATTCCTACTGGAGGTTTCTCAAGTTATATTTGTAAGACACTATGTATCAGGTTTACGTATGTTACAGTAAATCTCAACGTGGCGAGATTTATGTACACGTAGGAATCTCGGTTCTAAAACGGATTGTTCCAAAGGCAAAGCTGTTGATGAAAAACATTGTGGCCCCGATATCAACGGGGAGCTGGGAGGATGCTGGGGGAGCCCGGTTACGGGCGAAGAACCCGACATGGCCCTGCTGAACTTCATGACAGGCCCTCATTTGAATAATTTTGGGCAGACTCCTGTTCGACAGCCAGCTAGATTGATTGCCTGGCCAGCGGGCAGGAGCAGTAAGTAGTGGCAGGGGGCCACAGCTGGGGACCTGTAGGAACGGTCCCCGGGAGTCAGTAGGGGGGGGAGGGGAAAGCTCCTGGCCGCGATTGTGGCCGTGATCGGGGACGCAGAAGATCTGGGCCACGATCAGGGCTGGGGGAGCGGGGTGGGGGGTGGTGTGACGGCTTCCTTGTGAGGCCTGGGGGGAGCACTCCTGCTCCTTCTAGCCCACACAGAGTGATAAAAGGAGCCGATCTTTAGTACTTACTTAAGGCAGTCGGCCCCACCCGCCTCAGATCTGCTGCCGGGAAGCCAACAGCACAGACCTTCCCCCCCACAGTAAAGTTTAAGTCGCGGTCCGATGATGACATCGGGCCATGACTTTTGAACATTAATTAGGCCTCCGTCTGCCGTTGATGGCCTGATTTGGCTTTGTAAAAATTTAAACGGATTGGGATAGGGTCAGGTTGCTCGATCCCGATATTTTAATCACCCCCCCTGACCCTCTCCCGCCCGTAAGTGAGGGTGGGTAGGGTTTAACATCGAGGCCTATGAATCCATATGTGTGCACAAAGGGAGGAGTTGTTTTTTAAAGTCCGCACTTTTTCACTGTACATTAACACCGTGTCTGACAAGCCCACTTGGGTTGTCCACAAGTCAGCTAGAGAAGAAGCTTGTTCAAAGTAAGCAGGTACACAGGAATTAAGAGATCTGCACCGTGTTGGGGGAAGGGAGCAGCAGATTGTAATTCTGACCTGCTAGGCTGATTTTCTTGGCCATTGTGCCAAGAACTGAGATGTGCAAGGGGAGGAGACCCTGATCACCTGGTCTGCACTCCTCTAACACTGGGATTCCCGGGGCTATCGTGTGGGGGCCAGACTGCACATGCTAACAAGGTGGGAAGGGGCATTCTCAGCCAGCCTCCTGTCTTTATTTCCATTTGGAACATTTTCTGGGTCCTCAAGTACATATTTCAGTTTTGTGTTATTTCCTAATAGCAGCATGCTGAAGAACATAGCTTTATTCAATTAGTAACAAGTAATTTTATAAATTTATATTTTTTTGCCATCAAAAAGGTGAGGGAAAATCAATCCTAGGGAATTCTTTTTTAATATATTCAGATGAAATAGCAATAGTGTTAGGGTGTACATGCAGGGAAATGTAACAAATACAGATGTCATACAAAATTGGCCACTGGGAGTATGGTAAGATTTGGAAAAATTGTACTGTGATTCCCATAGTGAGTTTGCAAAGCTTAATGCATAGTCCAGCAACGTTCATTGAACAAGTGGTGCCCAACTCTGCATCTTAACTTCAGCATACTTGAACCTGTTTTTTGTTGGGTTAAGTGCATTGCTAATGCTCTTGGCTCTTAATGTGAGGGTCGCACATGGCCATCGGCATCCTCAATGTGAACTTGCAGGGATTTTGGATTTTGACATGTCTTTCTGATGGTTTTGTCTTGACAAATTCAACAGGCTTACTATGGGGTGGCTGTCGTTTGTACATCAGGAGCCAGCAGCCCTGTATAAAAGAAGTTTCAGGGTCAGGAGTCCATGAGCTAGAACTGAATGAGAGAACTTTCCCGATGGTAATCTGTGCATAAACATGGCCCTGATATTTGAGACTTTCAAGGAAATCATATGTCCCGTTCATTAGCTAACTAGATATGCTCAAGAAGCCAACTCCTCATTGGATGCCATATCCTATCAAAGGTTCTAGATTGAAGTATCAAGGGCTACAGGTAGAGTGAAGAGGAAAAAGGGGTGGAGACCCATTACACCATACTCCCTGCACTGGATTGGGAATTGCTGGGGTTTTCCAGGTAACATAACTGAGCCTGCAACTGGAGGAGGTGCAGGCCCAGCATTCCCATTTAAATTGTGTTCCAAAAATGTGCCTTACCTCCCAACCTCAGCAGAGCATCTAACTGCATCAGTCGGAATGTTTTCACTTCTGGCACTAGCTATTCTTGGTGTGCCTGAGTGGAGTGCTCATTGGGATTTGGGCTGAGACCTCCAAACTTGTTGCAGCTGGAGGAGAGGAGAGACTTTCAACCTGGGACAGAAGCAAATCCAGGCCCCAGAGGTGAAAGAAAAGTGTGAACATTCACCTCGCCACCCACTTCCACAAGTTGCATAACTTTATGCAATTCCTAATTACACGCATTCTGAAAATGAAACTGGAAAAAAATTGGTTCCTTTACAGCTCAAGGTCAGGAAGAGAGCTATAAAAGATAACTTGTGTATGAAACAAGTTTTCAAAATCCTTAAAGTATTAGTCAAGCCCTGTCATACTCGTCAAATTTCAAAATGTTATTGGGCACATTGAGCATAATCAACCATTAAATAGATTAGAATTTACTTCACCATTCAACAGGGAAAACAAAAACGAGCATTTACAGCAACATTTATCTTAAATGAAAATGGATTTAAGGAAAGTTTGGGATAAATTCCAAATAATGCTCACATGGTGATTGGCAGAATCTAAATAGATGAAGCCAATTAGATTTCCTTCCACTTATTGCAGAATTTTGTAAATACGACTTTGATATGTTGATAGGGTGAGATGAAATAAGATAGGAGGAGGCTTGTGTGAAGCATAAACACCAGCATAGACCAGTTGGGCCAAATGGCCTGTTTCTGTGCTGTAAAATTCTATGTAATTCCATGTACTTTGTTAATTGATACAATAGAAATTTAAAGTGTATTTATTTCCCATAATTTGCTAAATATTTTTAAAGCTATGCTAACCCATTACCCTGAGGGGCTTTGAGTTGAGAATGAGTGCAAATTGCCTTTCTAAGTACCATGGTTTAGAAACTAATTGTTGTATCCTGTTTCCTTAGATTTTGTTTTAATGTTAGTACTTGGCATGACTGTCCATGCTAACACAGTCTGGAAGTACTCCGGGGGCTGTTTAAAATGTTGTCCTGTGACTTTGTGAATACCTCTTTGTGTAAATGATAATATTGCTGCTTGATTTAAAAACTGGCAGCCTTGCCAAAAAATTGAGTGCCTCTAGCAATGCTAACTACTAATATTTCATTTTAAAATCCCTAATAATATTTCACAATGGAATGGAATGATCCTAAGCAATGGTATATTGCAGAAGAATTGTCCAGGCACATTCACACTACCAGCGAGGGAAATTGGAGCATAGGAACAGGAAAAAGGCCATTCACTCCCTCGAGCCTGTTCCGCCATTCAATTAGATCATGGCTGATCTGTATCTTAACTCCATCTATCTGCCGTGGTACCATAACCCTTAATATCCTTGCCTAACAAAAATTAGTCATACACCAATGAGCTTGATGTTAGAAAATTGTCAAATTTTGGTCTCAGCCATGTCAATTTTCAGAGTTGTAAACCTCAATTGAATGAGAGTACAACATTTGGAGCTGGAGCTGGTTTCTGGTCAGTCAGAGGCCACTTTATTTTAGGTGCCGCTTCTATCTGTAGTAAATGCCGAAATTTGCAAGACTTCCAAAAATGTTTAATGAAATGTATGAACTTTTCCTTTTCGAATGGAATATGTTAGTTGGTTATAATAAGGAATATTAGGTAGAAATAAAATGAAATTAAAATAATGAAAAGGAAAGACAGAACATGAATGGAAAAGAGAACATGGGAAAGGAAGATGGTGAAAATGTTATATTTTATGTGAGCATTCTAAAGGTAGACTTAAACCATTTTATACGGTTGTGATTTTTTTCTGAAAGATATATTCTGTACATACAGTGCATGGGGGAACAACTAACAGAATGGTACAATGACCTCTTCCAGATCTGAATTGGAACAGTTGTAATTCAAGCACCACAAATTCTCAAACTTCCCTGTTTAATAACCCAAAAAAGAATGTAGATCTGTGCAAAAGACAGAATCCGCTTCAAACTTTCCAGTTTTACTTGTGTCACGAGGGTAAATTTGAAGGCCTTATTTCCTTTTCATGTGAGACTCGCCCAGGTAATTACTGTGACTTACCTGCATCCTCTGGCTCAACATCTACTAAATTGCAGATCTGTTATTAACCTTTGAGTAAAAGGATACCGCAAGTATTCCTGGAGATTGCTGTGTGCGTAATGCCTTATGCCCACAGCAATTGGCTGCAGAAATGCCCAGCACCTGTCTTAGAATTGTTGGTGTGCATTCCTATGGCCAGTGTGCTTTCTTGCCCAGACTTGTGTAGTATTTATGACTCAGCGCTCATCCATGTGAAGTGTGCTTCAAAGTTCTTGCATGTTGGGAATCAAGACAATTGCTGAATTTTAAAATGTTGGCTATTTGGCTTACTGGATTCTTAGCTCAGACAATGAGAGGTAAGAACTGTGGTTGATTTTGAAAGCACAATTGAGAAACCTTTGGAGATGAAATTGCTATCTTCAATGTAACCTGTGCAATGAATCTCGGAAAATAGGAGCTGTTATAGATATTTAATTTCTTTATTCTCAGCGCACTTGTGCTTTTAATAACCTTCCAGATTTTGTATTATGAACTCTGGATATGGTTTGTAATGTGCTACATTATGGTAATTTTTCTTTTCAACTACTGCTATCCATTCATTGAAGTTTCAGAGTTGCTGCCATTGCAGTTATGGCATGAGAATGAGTGGCAAAGGAGAATTTAGATGGCACCAGAAGCATACTGTCCACACCCACCAGTATGCCATCTATTGGGCATCTACAAGCCCAGGCATAGCTACCTGCCGATGGCTGAGATGCACTGCCTTCTAATATTCAGGTTTAACAGGGAGGCAGTTGCATTGTTGCTTCATCTGCCTAAAGAAGATCTTTAGACAGCTTCAAACATAAGGAGGGTGCTATCAAGGTGATCATGACCCCCAAGTTTTATGCTCTGGCACTCTCCAAGTTAATGTAGGGCAGTATCAGTCAGATTGGGTGGTCACAGATGTATCGAGGCGATTACAGTTGATTACCATCACTTTCAGCACTGAAGGGCAGCAGTTAAAATTGGGGCCTGGGAGTCTAAAATAGAAAGTGTTTCATTTACCAGCACTAAAATTCTTCAGCAAGGATAAACTAGTGTGTTCTTAAATGTGCTGAGGTGCAAAGTTGGCCAACCATTCTGAAGGTGGTTACTTTGAGATGCTTAACCTCTGGTGAGCCTGACTGTTTGGACACATCTCATTTCTTTATCTTTGCTGGTTAGATTAGGGGCAGTTTATTTAATCTGTTATTATAAAGCTTGTCATCAAGTTCTCCATAGCGACAGCCATTTCTGCTCAGTAATCGAGCTAGAGGAAATGCACGTTTGTAGGGTGGGGCTGGTTCACTTGTATTTTGGTTCTACATAAGCAAAGTATTTAAGCCTTTTAAGAGCTGACAAAACCAGTCTGCTGAGGACTGTTGCACTTCAATGCTAATTGAGGCTTTTTATTCAGATCCCAAATCATTTAGGTTGGAATTCCAGCCCATTGTGTGCTTTATTTCTTTCTAAAAGTATAGGCTGTTTAAGTCTAAGCCCTCAGCAGTTGTGTTGATAGATATTTATTCTGGATGGCTTGATGGGCACCAGGCCACCTTTTCATTATCCCAGCCAGCCCATTGCTCCCGTTTCCCGTTGACGTGCAGTAAAATGCTGAAATTAGGTAAACCATCACTATCTGTATCCTAATGCTCCTGTGGGAAACCACCAGACCCTTTCATGGTTTCTATGAGAAACACTGGGCATAGAGTAATGGTGATGTTTATACCAATTAGTTTTACAATAACTTAATCATAGCGCAAGCATTTTTAAAATCAGTAAACCAATCTTGGAAGCATGTCCAGCCGAGCTTCATTTATATATCTAACCTGAGCTCTCTTTGAATAGTTCATGGGTAATTCAAAAAGTAATGTAAATATTCAAAGTACATCAATTGAACCCTACAATGATTCTTCTATTTACTTTCACCTATGTTGGGTATTTCAGAACTTAGTCACTCAATTACTCAGGTATTGAAAGTTTATTTTGTTGCAGTACACATGTCAGGAATTTTTAGCATGCATTTGGAGTAGAACAGCTTTAACATTGCTGCTGCTTTCTGTGTTATGTTTTTATTATACATTTAGGTATCTTATGGCTGTTGCTTAAATACTTTTAACCCTCCTCTCCTGAAGGAGGTGACTCATCCAGGTTCCGGGGTGCTGGGAGCCCAAATGACCATTTTTCATGTGTGGGTATAGACCATGAGTCTCAACATGCTATTCAACTGAGGGAAGCATCACAGCTGATTCTGATCCTGTCTCCATGCAACATCCACACAAGAACACACTTTCCAACAGGAGCCGTGAGATAGTGATTGCGATCGGAAATCTGAGATGGATTCTCATTTGCTTTATTGAAGGCAATTGTTGTGCACAGATCAGGGGTCAATCCTAGTACATTCTTACCTGCATAAATCTCAATTATATGCATGTATTTCTTGATGTCATTTACAGTATGTGATAGATTAGGGTGAAACATTACACCATAAAGGTTAATCAGTGAAGATTTCAGAGAGTGAATCATAGTAGAACAAGTATAAATGCAGTAAAGGTTAGCTAAAGTCCACTGTTATGTTCCTGAATTGGTTAACTAGTAATAGAAAAATTCAATATTCCCTGATGATGTGGCAGGAAAAGGTGTCAACTAACTTCATGGCCTTGGCTCTAATATGCATTTGATTATATGAAAACAGCTCTTTTTTTTCCTTTATGCTTTGAACTATATATAGCCTGATCTGGTGATGTACCAAAAGCATAGAGGCACAGAATAGAATATTAAAGACTCTCACACATGGATCCCGTAATGGAGAGTTCTCAATCTTGGCCAGTTCATTAGTAAAGAGGCAGCATGTGTCCTCACAGTAATATAGAAAAATCACGGAATGAATCACTCCATACTACTGTCACATACCTCCTAGCAGGCAGGTATAGAGCCCCAAGAGATAGGGAAACAAAAACAAAATACCTTTCCAATCAGTGCAACTACATAGATAACCAAAGTTAACCTGCTTACATATTGGTATTTCAACACTTTACATTGAGTTACATTGAAACTACAGAACAGAAACAGGCCATTTGGCCCATCTGGTCTATGCCGACGTTTATGCTCCACACGAGCAGTCTTTGACCTAGAAATTGAATCACACCCGAATTGAGGCGCGATCCCGGTGCGGCGCATGGCAAAACCACATCAAATTGGCCCACCGGCCTCATTTGCTTATTACCGGCAAGCTGCAGGTGCTAGTTGTGGCCCCAGAGGCAGATCACCGGTCCCAGGGGGCAGCTAGATCGGCTGGCTCAGGTGCCAGCCAGGAGCACTAGGATAGTCCGGGGGGGGGTTGGGGGGGAAGAGACCATGGGGAGGGGGGCGAGCGGTGGCTGGCAGCGACCCCTGGATTTAATGTGGAGTCGGGAGGAGCAGGAGTGCTTCCCCAGCTCCATAATAAGGTAAGTAAAAAAGTTCAAACTTTACTTTCTGGCAGCAGCCCCCATTGGTCCCTTTAAGGACCGTTGGTTTGGCTGCCAAATGGCTGAAGAAATTTACTGCAGGGTGCCTCAAATAGGCCCCCTATTTGCAAAGGCAAAGGGCCTAAAGCCTGTTTCAGGCGTTCACCTTTGACGCCTACTGTGGAGCCTTTACCAATATGGCAGGCGATGGAATGTGTGCATGCAGACCACCCGCCATTAGATGCCTATTTTATGTCTATAACACAGGCACAGCACGATCAAATTTCTAGGCCTTTGTCTCTGTTCTGTTCAGTATATCAGGAAGCATTATTTCCACCTCCACCTCATTAAAAAAAAATATGAATTGAAAGAAGCTCAGTAAAGGCATCCAAGTGTTTGTGCCCACTGAGAGATGTTTGCAAACTTACATGAAGGAAAATCTGTGTTTCATACATCAGTATTACTTTGTTTGGGTAACAAAACAAAGTAAAGCTGCAGAAGTAGTTCTGGTGGTTGTTATACAGGGTTGTTTGCATGTTTGGTCTATTCCAAGATAGCTACTTACTTCCTCTCTTAGACTTTTGGCACGCACTACATCTACTTTAAATAACGTCATTGGGAAAGTCATTCTATTCCAAATCTGCACCTACCTAAAATTACATTTAAAGGTATAGAAGTCTAACTTATTTTCCTAGCACAGACCACTTTTTGAAGTTCTCAGAAGACCTTATGTGAATTTTTAAAAAACAGGCATTTATCACTGATAGATTTACTAGTGCTGTACATAAAATCCCCACTGAACTATCGAATGGCGCCTATAACACATTTGTTTATATATTCTGATACCAAGACACTGTCAGCATTAGTAAAGATCTCTGCCCACAAAATTTTGCAAATTAAATGATTTTTTTTGTCACATCAATTTTGTACATGGTGTAAATAAAGATACATGCCAGAAAGCTATGAAATAATCTCAAGGGATTATGCTGTGTTTATCTTCTTTGCTTTTTAATACTGATTCAGTCTTGACTTGGAGCAGTGTCGTCATCCAGTTGTCACATTATCTTTCAAGATCATTTGTCAGCATCATATAGAGGAGATCACAACAACGCAAATACATAATCATGCCATTTCACAAGATCACAAGATACTTATGGATAAGGAAGGCCATTCATCCCATCTTAATTCATCCCAGCTTAATTCATCCGTCTAGAACAACCCTCCACTCTCCCCCATTGCTGCATCTAATTCTTAAATGATTCCAGGGTTTTTGCCTCCACCCTCTGTCCGAAATCCATTCCAAGTGTTGATCACCTCCTAAAGTTTCAACCTGTGACCCCTTGTCCTACTCCCACTGTTTAATTTACAGTAGTGTTCCAGATTAATATTTCTTATGTCATTTGCTATCTTATACATCTTTATAAGATCACCTTTCCAGTCTGAAAGCCCACATTTCTCCAATTGTTCCTCATAACTCAGGCCCCTGACACTAGAGATCAGCTTCATGGTTCTTGTCGCATATGCTACTGAAACAACGTCGATTCATGAAAACAAATGACGGTAAACTAAGAAAACGACCCAACGTAAAAACAATAGTATTTTTCTGCAGAGAGCTTTCTGTGGCAGTCGACATGGTGGCCGTTTCAGCTCAGTTCTCGGAGCAGGCAGTTCTTGCTTTGGCAGCAAATAAACCAGCCCAAAACTTCCCGCTGAGCCAATGATGCTTTTTTCAGGAGCCATGTGATTATGCATGTCCACAAGCAGCATGGAGGCACACATGGCACAGAAGAGAATTGACTAACATTTTTGAGCAATGTCAGGAGAGGGACCAGGCAGCGGAGTAGACACTGATTTCTGTCAGTAAATGTTGACACTACTCTGCAAATGCTGACTGTTGGCATGTAAGATTTTAAAAAAAGTAAAACGACAATGATTTGTAACTGGTGGTTTGCAGAGTTTTGTACAGATTTAATTTTGTTTAATCCTAAATGTTTGTCTATATCACAGCAACTCACTTCAAAAATAATTTGCTGTATGAAATGCTGAATGACTTTTGACAGTGTGAACTATATGAATGCAAATATCATGCATGCTCAAAAATTCCGGCAGTTCTCTTCTGTGCCTCAGTGCGGCTCGTGTACATACATAATCACATGGCTCCTACAATACTTATCAGGTAATGGCACCCAGTGCCGTATAAGTACCTCAAACCTTCATGAGGAGGTATGCATGACTTGTACTGGAGAGGCTACATGATGTAAAATGTGTCAAAGAGAGATGTGCAGCAGAAATTGGCATAGAATATACTGGACAGAAGGACGTAAAGTGTTCAAGTAGAAAGGTCATGTGTGTGTGCCAGCCACCAGCATTTAACTGCTGATTTCGGCAGGGGGTCGGTGGAGAAGTGGAGATGATGAATGCTCTTGGACAACAGTGTCAGGAACCACGGACTCACTTTAGAGCTGTCTCTTTCGAGGCTGGAGAATGGAATTCTGTTTGAGGCATGCGTACCCTTGGTATTTCAGAGCACAGTTGTGATTTCTGCCCTCAAGAGGCTGGATCCTAGTAAACCCGAAAAATTCCAAGGTAACACACCGATATCAATGTTAGCCAACAACCAATTCTGAATCCAGAAAAAGTGTATGTGGATGTTGGTAGAATGTATATATTATAGATGGTGGGAAATTAAACTCTATTTACTTAGGTTCTACCAAAAGGATATAGTTTCTTCAAAATTATGTTACCTTACTGTAACAACATTCTACATTAGAAATTTGTAGTTATGGCTTACATTAAAAATATTGTACAGATTTTGCCTGCTTTTCAAAACTGGAATAAAACAGATTGCAAAGTTCAGCTTGAAAATGTAGGCACCCTTTAGCAAGCTAGCAGTTTGAAAAGTTTTTTCTTTGCTTTGCACCTAAAAAGAATACTTTGTGCTGGAGTGAAAAAGGAGTGGATTTACTACTATGAGAAAACAGCAGTTAGCATGCTAGTATTCCAAACCTAAACTTAAACGCAAGCAGCTGCTTGTGTCTCTTGACCTCAGATTACCTTCAATCTCAACACAAGTCAATGGAGGACTTGAGCTAAAGCACAGTTCTCGAGCCTTTGGTTCTCGAGCCTTTGCATTTAATGAGCTTTTAACTGTTTTTATTTGTTAAAGCTGAAGAGGATATTTGAAGATAAAATGTTTCTGAACTTTGGTGCTGAGTGATTTATTCTCTTTTGGGGGTCAATTTTAAATCGTGTCCCTCCTTAACTCTGCCAGCATGGGTTTAATGAAAGGGTGGTGTTGTCATAGATTTTGGCAGAATGTCTGTTGTGACTGGTGGTTTTGCAATGAGCATCAGTATTTCCTGCAACATGGAATAACCATTAAATGTCTTTGGTTTCAGGTCTGTCTAGCTAACTCTGAAGCTCAGAATGTCAAGTCTGGTTGAGCTGCGAAGAGGAAGTTTTTTTAAGGTATTGTAATTTTGTTGCAGTACTTTTAACAGAAACAAATCTTTTTAAAACACTTATTACCCTTTTTTTGTCTCCCTGCCTTGAGCTCTTTCTTTCTCTCTCTCTCTTTCTTCACCCCCCCTCCCTCCCCCCCTCACATTCACTCTGTCCTTTTTTTTGGAAGGGTGGACTAGAGCACTCCAGTCCAACAGCACTTCAGTGCTTTGCTATCCGTTGACATGCCAGGAAACATGCTTGAGAGATGAGGAAATGATCCCACCCTGGCTGAGTTTCCTTCTTCCTGTGGACAGCTCTGTAGAGGCAGTCAAAAGCTCAGCTGTGAATGTTAGTGGAGTCTGGGATTTAAAAAAAACTGGACACTTAGCAGACAGTCTAATATTGTAACTACCTGGATGCCATGTCTTAAGTGAACTTCTGGAATCCTTTTATATCTTAATAACTAAAGACCATAAATGTTGTATGGGCAATAATCCAATATTTCAGTTAACTTTTTTTCAATTTTCTTTTTAAACTGCTATTCTTCGTAAGCAAATGTTCACTTGCATCTGGATAGGATGATGCAGTAGTTACATTTTACACCCTTTCCTTGTCAAGCTGATTTTTGAACTAAATGAAAGGGAAATAACTAAAATGTAGACTCAAGAGAAAGACTTATTCATGCATTTTAAATGAATTCATCATTCAGTTGATTGAAACATGGAACAAGCAGTATCTCCCTATTGACCAGGGAAATATTACAACAGTGACCACTTCATTGGCTGTAAAGCACTTTGGTACATCCTGAGGTCGTGAAAGGTTCTATATAAATGCAAGTTCTTTCCTTTCTTTATATGTTTATCAGAAATTGAAATGTGGGTTAACTGGTAAAGAAGCTTGGAATTCTGTTGTGGGGGTGCCACTGGTTTAAAAAAAACAGTGCGCTCTGTTCTTTTATACGAAATATAAACAAAGATAATGGAGTACTTATATTGCATAAGAACTTGTTTTCAGTGTCCAAATTCTGTGGAAAATAGTTTTGTGGTTACTGCAGTTTAGTGTTTTAGGAAGTCTGTGGCTAGCCTAGCTGATGCAAGTTGGAACATCTGACTTTGTTTTCTTTTTGCCGCAAAGGATCATTCAGTGGGATAGCATGCTGATATTTTAAAATCTCTCTCTGTAAAGACTGTAGGGGTAATACTTGGATAGTTTGTGCTAGGTCTGAGAAGCCAAGCCAAGTATTTTTTATTTAAAGTGAGAATCACTCACTCACTTCGGGTTTAAAAATAATGACTTATTTTGACATGTATCATTTTTAAAAATAAAGATATCTGTATGTTTAAATGGGGTTGTGATCTTTTGAATGTAAAATCTCACTCCTAACATTTCCCCAACATGGATGGATCTCTATCAAAAAAGGGTAGATTTATACTTTGCTGTGTATTTGTGGCTTGAGTACTCTTACCTAATACTGTGTTAGAGTTGCAAAAATTGAGTTAAAAATATTTTTCTGTAAAAATGCTGGGGGGAAGGGGTGGAATTTACCGAGGATATTGGTGGTAACCTGATTTCTCCCTAGTGACTTTCAGAAATCTGTGATGCCAGTAGGATTGTAGCCTTTGAATAGCAGCAATAGGATGTTCCGCTGGGACATTGAGTCGCGCCCATTTTAGTGAAATTAGGTGGTGGATGGAACTAATGTACCACTGTCTGATTTCAATATGTTTTCATCTCCCTTTTTTCTTATGATTGTTACCAGTCGAAATAATACGAAAAATAAGTACTTGCATTTGTGTGTTGCCTTATCATCTCAATGAAATGTTTCAAAATTCTTTTTTTTGGGGTGCAGTGACATTTTTACATAAGCAAATATGGCAAATTATTCTGTGCTAGCAACATCCCACAAACAACAATGAAATGAATGGGGCGCTTCGACAAAATAATCTCCCTGGGCTAATGCAGCCATGATTCCAGTCTTTAAGGTATCATAAAAATATTGTTTTTTTTAAAAAAAGAGCTATATTTGCGCAACCATAGTGTTGGTATAAAGCAGTTTTGTTTTGCACCAATGCTAAAGTTGAAGTGTAAATCTTGAGTTGGGGGAGTGAAATGGACTGCGGCTTCCTGTAGAAAGCACCAATACTGCAGTCTTAGTATAAATGCAGCTTAAATTTAGTATACGTACAGTAAATGTGTGTAAATTCCTTTATGAGTTGGTGGCAACCAAACTCATTACACATACGTAACTGCAGAGCAACAATCTGCAAAGCAAATAAAAGCTGAACTATGTCGTCAACACCGTAGACAACTGGTCAAAGAAGTTGTGTTAAAACATTACCATGCTCTGAGTTAGAATGCACCTTGAGCAAGGCATGAGGATACATTCAAGTCTAGTAACATTGCAGAGGAGAGCCACGAGGGTGAGGACCCCAGTGTCAAAGTAAGTTTTGAGGAAAGACTGGTGAAACTTGGGTTTTTTAGCCTTGAAAGGAGGTGACAAGCGGAGAGCTCATTTAGGTATAAAAGATAATAAATGGTAATGTGAGGTCAATTCAGGAGACTACTTCAAATTAAGGTGCAACAGTAGGACAAGGGGACAAAAGGTAAATTTAGGACTGTCAGGAGGTTCGTCTTCACCCGGAGTGATCAATGCATAGAATGCACTTCTGGGGAGAGTAGTGGAGGTAATAGCCCTGAAATAATTGAAGAGCTAGTCAGATGCCATAATATGGAAATGGTAGGCTGTTTCTCAATGGATGATCAGGGGTATGCCAAATCTTATAACACTGACTGTTTTGGGGTAGAGGTGGATTCGCACCCACAGCGGTCAGTTCAATTTGCCAGCTGAGGAAAATTGCACCTGAAGAGAGGAAAGGCTTTGCTGCACCTGGTCCTTTTTACCAAAACCTGAAATAATACTCATGAAATGGTTACTTCTTAAATAGGCTTACAGAATGTTTTGTTTTTTTTTGTAACATGAAATGCCAGAAAGCTCAGTATTTAATGTAGAATGGGATGATTATTTAAAGATTATTCTATTTTCCACACAACTGAGAAGCTCACTGCATTGCAGTTTTACAAGTGAAGTTTGTAAGCATATACAAAGTAAAGCTGTATTCCATTCAGTCTCTGATTTTCCCCATGGCTCAGCATTATTTGAAAGGTTGAGATGAGCGTATCTATCATTTTAGGTTTGACACAAGTATAGTGTGCATTCCAAAGTATCTGTCTTTAATGGGATACTAATGTGTACTGCAGTACAGAGGAAATCCTGTCCTGAATACTTTGCGTTCTTTGTGATGTCAATTTTCTGCAGATTAGTTAACCTAGTTCTTAGTACCACACCTTTTTCCGCTGTTTAACAATAGTCTATTGCCTGTTCAACACAGCTGATTGACACACTTGCCTTAGAGATTGGAGAACTGAAGATGGTTCGTTCAATTCCTGATACAGATGAAGATGTTCAATATGCCCAGTGGCTACGGTAAGTTTTCACTTTTTTAATAGCATATGTTTTAGTGCATGATTTCCCCCACCCTCTATACTACCTAGTTTTCTTTCTGCATGTAATGTATCCCGACTCTTAAATCTATGTGGAATTGTGGACCATGAATTCGATGTAATGGCGATATTGGCGATGAGCGCAAAATTCTTGATCGGTGTCCAGGAGAAATTTTTTAGCCAGTACGTGACAAGCCCAACAAGAGGGGATGCAATTCTAGATTTAGTCCTGGGAAATGAAGTTGGGCAAGTGGGTGAGGTGACAGTGGGTGACCATATTTGGGATAGTGACCACAATTCAGTTAGTTTTAGCATTATTATGGAAAAGGACAGAGTTAAATCAGGAGTAAACGTTTTAAATTGGGGGCAGGCAAATTTTACAGAACTAAGAGGTGACTTGGCAGAAGTGGACTGGACACAACTACTTGAGGAGAAATCAGTGGCAAGCCAATGGGAGGCACTAAAAAGTGAAATTCTACAGGTACAATGCAGACACGACCCCTCAAAGAAAAAGGGTGGCACTGCCAAATTTAGAACCCCCTGGTTGTCTAGAAGTATACGGGGCAAGATAAAGCAGAAAAGAAAGCTTATGACTGTCACAGAAAACTAAATACTGCAGAAAGCCTAGAGGAGTATAAAAAGTACAGGGATGACGTAAAAAAGGAAATAAGGAAAGCAAAGAGAGGGCATGAAAAAATATTAGCTAGTAAGATTAAAGAAAATCCAAAGATGTTTTATCAGTACATTAAGAACAAGAAGCTAGCTAAGGAAAAGGTGGGACCTAGCAGGGATGATAAGGGTAACTTGTGTGTAGAAGCAGAGGATGTGGGTAGGGTTTTAAATGAATATTTTGTCTCTGTATTCGTAAAGGAAAGGGATGATCCGGATGTAGTAGTTAAAGAGGAGAGGTGTGAAATATTGGATAAGGTAAACATATTGAGAGAGGAAGTACTAGAGGCTCTGGAATCCTTGAAGTTGATAAGTCATCAGGGCCGGATGGATTGTTTCCTAGGCTATTGAAGGAAGCCAGGGAGGAAATAGCAGATGTTCTGAGGATCATTTTCCAAACCTCACTAGACACAGGGGAGGTACCGGAAGTCTGCAAACGTAATACCATTGTTTAAAAAGAGTACGAGGGAAAGGCCGAACATTTATAGGCCGGTCAATCTTACCTCGGTGGTGGGCAAACTATTAGAATCAATACTGAGAGATAGGATAAACTGTCACTTGGAAAGGCATGGTTTAATCAGGGATAGTCAGCATGGATTTGTTCGGGGAAGGTCATGCCTTACAAATCTGATTGAATTCTTTGAGGAAGTGACAAGGAGGATTGATGACGGTAGTGCAGTGGATGTTATCTGCATGGATTTTAGTAAGGCTTTTGACAAGGTCCCATATGGCAGACTGGTCAGAAAGGTAAAAGCCCATGGGATACAGGGAAATGTGGCAAATTAGATCCAAAATTGGCTCTGTAACAGGAAACAAAGGGTAAAAGTCGATGGATGTGTTTGTGAATGGAAATCCATTTCCAGTGGTGTGCCACAGGGCTCAGTGTTGGGTCCCTTGCTGTTTGTGGTACATATTAATGATTTGGACTTGAATGTAGGGGGCATGATTGGCAAATTTGCAGACGACACAAAAATTGGCCGTGTAGTTGATAGTGAAGAGGATAGCTGTAGACTCCAAGAAGATATCAATGGGTTGGTGGAGTGGGCGGAAAAGTAGCAAACGGAGTTCAACCCGGAGAAGTGTGAGGTAATGCACTTAGGGAGGGCAAACAGTAAAAGGGAATACGCAGTAAATGGGACTATATTGAGAGGGGTGGAGGAAATGAGAGACCTTGGAGTGCATGTGCACAGGTCCCTGAAGGTGGCAGTACAGGTAGATAAGGTTGTAAAGAAGGCATACGGAATGTTCTCTGTTATTAGCCGAGGTATAGAATACAAAAGCAGGGATGTAATGATGGAACTGTATAAAACGCTGGTAAAGCCACAGCTGGAGTATTGTGCTCAGTTCTGGTCACCACATTACAGGAAGGACGTAATTGCTCTGGAGAGAGTGCAGAGAAGTTTTACAAGAATGTTGCCAGGGCTTGAAAATTGCAGCTACGAGGAGTGATTGGATCGGCTGGGGTTGTTTTCCTTGGAGCAGAGGAGGCTGAGGGGAGACTTGATTGAGGTGTACAAAATTATGAGGGGCCCAGATAGAGTAGACAGGAAGTACCCTGGCGGAGAGTTCAAGAACTAGAGGGCATAGATTTAAGCTGATTGGCGGAAGGATTAGAGGGGACATGAGGAAAAACTTTTTTACCCAGAGGGTGGTGGGTGTATGGAATTTGCTGCCCAAATTGGTGGTAGAGGCAGGGACCCTCATCTCTTTTAAAAAGTACCTGGACCTGCACCTAAAGTGCTGTAAGCTGCAGGGCTACGGACTGGGTGCTGGAAGGTAGGATTAGAATGGGCACCAGGTTGTTCTTCGAGCCGGCATGGACACGGTGGGTCGAATGGCCCTCTTCTGTGCTGTATCTTTTCTATGGTTCTGTGGTTCTATGGAGCGCCCTAAGTGAGACCGTTGTGCTTCCTGATCCTCCATTGGCGAACTTACTCCACAATTTGCTGGAAAAATAATTAGAATACGTCGCAGCGAGTATAGCAGTGGGAGTGGCGCAGCCACTGGCCGCTGTACTTTCCATCACTCTGTAGACAAATCACATTTTCAAATTCTGATAGACTGAAAGAAATGTTTTGAAAAAAATGTATCAGCCCTGATTTTGCTCTAGCAGGGCATCTAACGACATTTTTAAAATCTCCAACATCAATTAATACCTGAAGGAATGAGACTCCACACTTGTAATAGTTAATTTTCAGTGTCAGAGAGGTTGATTGGCAGTAATTAACACTTATCATGTCGTTACTAGGGTGCTTGCACTTGAAATGACGAGACTTCAATTTCTGTGGCGCGTTTAGTTCATATCAACCGCGCAAATACAGCAATTTCACGCCATTCAATGCATTTCAATGTTGAGGCA
Source organism: Heptranchias perlo (assembly GCF_035084215.1). Taxonomy (NCBI): domain Eukaryota; kingdom Metazoa; phylum Chordata; class Chondrichthyes; order Hexanchiformes; family Hexanchidae; genus Heptranchias; species Heptranchias perlo. The sequence goes on from NC_090332.1 coordinate 77,996,154, forward strand.
GACAGCGGGATGCCGTTTTCACGAAGCTAACGACCGAGCGGCGCAACCCGGACAGCAACTTTTGGATATTCGCATTTAACCGTGTAGCAGCCCCTCGCCTAAAGTTTCTGTACCATTTGCGCATAAATAACGGCGAGCACCATTAGCCTCACCATTATTTCGAGAACAAAATCTGGCCCATCAATTTTTTTTTAAGCACGCTAATACTTAAAAAGAAAAATAAATTGTATAACCATAGCTATGAGCAAAAGCTTGTTCTTTTTGCTGACTTATTTGTATAGTTGTAAGGAGTCGTCTATAGTTCTGCTGTACAGTTCGGGTAAATTTGAACAGAACGCTTAAATAGTAACTTTGTTTTAGTGAAACATCTTGGGCTTTCTACATGTGCGTGTTGTGCCGAGAATACTGGCCCCTTCCAGCTGTGGAAGGCTCTTGTGGTCTAATCAGTGGATTTATTTATTTTGTTCCTGTGGCTGCGATGCAGGCTATCACTTTCTTACAACTTGTCACTTCTGATAGATTAATTCACGTGGCCGAGACGGAAAGAAAAATCTCCCCCAGATGCTGAATACTGTTGCCTACTGAAACAGTGATTCAGAAATTCTCTTAGATGGGTTCCCTGATGCCTTTCTGTGCTCGCGCTCCTTTCACAGGGCTTCTTACACAGTTAGAATATTAAGTTCCTTAAAGTTAGTTTTCCTTGGGCTACACACTGCACAAATTGGTCAAATCTTGCTCACTTTCCGAAAAAAAAGGAAATGGAAATGGATTTCATATCAAATTTTCTTTTACGTTGTACATTTCAGTAATCAACATCGCATGCGTCAATATCTCTGGCCAGAATCTTTATTTCGGGACTTTTCAAATCTTCAATTTGGGACATTCCATTTCCATCTCTCCTTCCTGGTTTCTCAACCCTCACATTCAATTTAAGGCCTATTTATAGATCATAGGATGATACTGCACAGAAGGCGGCCATTCAGCCCATCGTGCCTGTGCCGGCTCTTTGAAAGAGCTATCCACTAGTCCCACTCCCCTGCCCTTCAAGTGTTTATCCAATTCCCTTTTGAAAGTTATTATTGAATCTGCTTCCACCACCCTTTCAGGCAGTGTGTTCCAGATCATAACAACTTGCTGCGTAAAAAACAAATTCTCCTCATCTCGCTGATGGCAACAATCGGCGATAATGAAAATCAAAGTGCAATTTGATTTTAAAATAACAAATTAAATGGTAATTTGTTGCATTCGAAATTAATCAAAACATTCATCAATCAAATTATAGCAATGGAACAAACACATCCAAAATCATGTGGTATGGGTGAAATAATTACAGGAGTTTGAACAAATGACTGAATGATTCGTGATATATCTACAAGAATCTCAGAAATGGATCAATCGCTTCCACAAACTTATTGTCCCAATCAACGTCCTGATCAGCATGTTATTTAAATGCAATCAGGGAATGCACCCTTTAATCACGCCGCTGTCAGGCCACTTGGACCATTATTTTTCAGTCTTAAGTGGCAGTGGCATGAAAACCGGCTTAAATGTAGGAAAATGGTGATCGCCGTTAATTTTAGTGGGGGGGAGTGGGAGGGGTGGAGCTATGCTAATGAAATTCTCACTGTTTCGATGGGGATAATGGCAGAGGGTTCCAGGAAATTTTGGCTTAGGGTAAGTCTCATATGCCATAACTTCATGGAAAATCCGTACCACAGTAATAGAGTGTGCCATTACCACAGTGCAAATTTTCAAGAAATTCCAGGCCATATCTGTGAGTGCAGGTGGTGGTTAGACAGCTTTCTTACAGACTTCTTCTACTGCCCCCCTTTGGCTGGTTGCAGGGAAACATGAAGTGCCACTTATTAAGGTTTCACCTAACTAACTTTCCTTCCCTCTTATCATCCCCCTCTCTTTTTTGCAGGCAGATGTTGGAGCCTTTTCCTCATGGCTTAGATAAGTGGCAGGGAGTTGAACCTGTATTTAAAATTCCAGGCAACTCTCACTGTCTGATGCCACTAGAAAGGAAGAAAGAACTTTTATTCATATCGCGTTTTAATACCTCGGGACATTGCAAAATGCTTTATAACCAAGGAATTACTTTTGAAGTGCAGACACTGTTTTGTAATGTGGGGAAATGTGGCAGCCAATTTTCACACAGCGAGGTCCCGCAAAAGCAAATGAATGAATGACCAGTTAATCTGTTTTTGGTGGTGTTGGTTGAAGGAGGATATCGGGAGAGCTTGCTGCTCCTCTTTGAATAGTGTCATGGGATCTTTTACATCCACCTGAGCAGGCAGGTGGGACCTCAACTTAACGTCTGATTTAAAAGGCAGCACCTCCAACAATGCAGTGCTCCCTCAGTACCACACTGAAGTGTCAGTCTAGATTGTGTCCTCATTTCCATAATGAGGTTTAAAACTGGGATTTAAACTGAATAACACCAAATAGGAAAATTGATGCTGACGAGAAATCACATTTTTTTTGTAGATTCATTATTTGTTTTACTTTGAGATGCAAAGTACCACAGACCACCGAATAAAACAGAGAATGTTCTCCTGTTAGGATCTTGTATAATTTCACTGGTTTGTTCCATTCAAAAAGGAGGCGCTGATGCAGCAAAAAAGAAATCCCTCCACATGGTCACTTTATACCACTGGGTCAGAAAGTTGTGGGTTTGAGCCCCATGTCGTTGTGTGAGCTCCCAATCTGGGCTGACACTCCAATGTAGTACTGAAGAACTGCAGTATTGTAGGTGTGGCTCCTCGGATTAGACATTAAACTGAGATCCTACCTGCCTGTTCTGAGGTTTTGGGTGAACATTAATGATTGCATGGCACTGTTTCAAAAAGAGAATGTAGCTCTCTGTGTCTGCTAGCCAACATTCTTCCTTCTTTGAACATTCCCCCAAAAAAAACAAATTAGTGAGTCATTCATCTCATTGCTGTTTGTGGGATGTTGCTGGCAGAGTATTGCTGTTACATTTGCTTACATAAGTCCGCGCAACTCAAAAGTAATTCATTGTGTGAAGACGTTGAAATGTTTCAATGTGGTATGGCACTAGATAAATGAAAGCACCATTACTGTATTTATACAGTTTTTACTTCCATGAAGTTGGCGCCTCTTATTGATTGTAACATTCTGATCATTTACAGAATTGGTTCCTATGGCTAGACCAATGGAAGGCTGTTGTAAAGGATATATTAAGTTAAAGGGCTTGATTTTCGGACGTCCAAGCGGGTGCGTTCATGGCGGGGGGGCTCCGAACATTGGGGATTCCTGGGACGGGTCCGGAGCCCGGCTCCAACCCGCCCACTTCCAGGTTCCCCAGTGATGCGCGCACAGCTCCCACATGCGGGACTCCCACCGGCAATTAAAGCCAGCGGGATCCCAATTAATCAATTAACTGGATACTTCAGGTCGTTAGCAGACCTGATTTGTAGGATATTTTAGGAGGGATGGGATTTTCATCTAAACTGAGAGTGTTTCCCGTACTGGGGGAAACACTCCCAGTTGAAATGGATGTGTTGCAGCCTTTGGGAGCTGCAAAGCTCCATTTGACAGGTGGGGGTTGAGACCCTCACTCATTGCAGGAGGCCACTCTGTCGCTTTGGACAAAGTTTAGCCTGCACCACCCTCCTCTTAACACTAAAATTCACCAACTTACCCCAGTGTGCAGACACATTTACGTACGTTGCGGACCCCCTCAAACGTACATCTTCTGGATGGGGGCCGCCATAGCTGCAGTCATGACCTCCTCGGAGGACGAACAGCATCACCAGCCTCGCCGGCCATGCCATCCACCTCTGACACGTGAAGCTCCATAACACAGTGCTGTGACATATCCACCTGCACAGCAGGAGGGAGGGCAACCGCAGAGAGAGATGCATCACAGAAGGCGCTACCCTCGCCACAGGGTCTACAGACCGAGGCTCAGCTTCCTGGACCTCTCTGAGCAGCAGTGCACACAGAGGCTCAGAGTCACTCAACATGTAGTCGTGGACATCTGCAGCCTCCTTCATGCCGAGCTGCACCCGGCTGGCCCGAGCACCATCTTCTTACCTGTCGCTGTCAAAGTCACCACTGCCCTCAACAACTTCTCCTCCGCATCCTTCCAGTGTGCCACCGGGGACGTCGCCGGCGTCTCTCAGTCATCGGCACAAAAGATCCCTGCAAATACACCTACACCCACTCTGCAGTGACACAATGGGTGGCATCAGTTGTGGGTCTTCATGTGATCCTCAGGAAAGGGCATTATTGCACAAACCAGACAAGATTTTCAAAGACGTGGCAGTAGTGGTGACAATATAATATGTAATGTGAGTTGATCAGAAATCAAATATGAGTAAAAACCATGACAAACCCTCAAACACCCTTGTGCATCCCTTTCACGTTTGCCGTACGCTTCTTACTACACATACGTGATGCATGCCCTGTGGCTGCAGCACAGGTAGTGGCAGGTTGGGTGAGGCTGACCATGAAAGAGATGCATGAGAGGGTGAGTATGAGATAGAGCCCTGAGATTGTATGAGGATTGGGTTGAGTGGTCGTGGTGGGATGAGTACTGGCGAGGTGAGTAAGTGCAGGTAAGATGAGAATGAGCTTTGAGTGGGTGTGAGGAGTGATGTGATAGAGTAGTGTTGGCAGTGCAGAAGGAGATGTGGGGTGGGGGCAGTGATGTGGCAAATGAAGTGTAGGGGAATGAGTGAGTGTACTCACTTCAGCTGACCTACTTAGGTCATTGAAGCACCTCCTGCACTGTATGCAGGTGCGTGATAAGTTGGTGGTGCTGGTGACCTCCTCTGCCACCTCGAGCCAGGCCTTCGTGGTGGCAAAGGCAGGCCACTTCCTCCCGTCCGCCGGAGAGAAGATCTCTGTCCTCCCCCTCCTTCTCACCCCATCCAGTAGGACTTGGAGTGAGGCATCATTAAACCTTGGAGCAGCCTTCCTCCTGGGCTGCTCCATGCTGTAATTTTGGCTCCTTTCTGCAGCATCAGTCAGTGGAGGACTGCCCCTTTAAATAGGGCTCCTCCAGCTGACCGCCTATGATGCGGGTGCACAGTCCGCCCGCTGCACAGCTTTCCAGCGCGAAACCCGGAAGCCAAGGCAAGTGCCTTCAATTAGGCTGCGATCGCATGCGGAGCACCCCGAATTCAATGGGCGCGTTACCCATGCTGCCCTCCACCCAAACACAAATGTAAATAAACAAAAAAAGAAAATTCTCAAGCCATTTGGATGTATTCAACCAGTAGTAGATTTAAGGTGAGAGGGGAGAGATACAAAAGGGTCCAGAGGGGCAATTTTTTCACTCAAAGGGTGGTGAGTGTCTGGAACGAGCTGCCAGAGGCAGTCGTAGAGGCGGGTACAATTTTGTCTTTTAAAAAGCATTTGGACAGTTACATGGGTAAGATGGGTATAGAGGGATATGGGCCAAGTGCAGGCAATTGGGACTAGCTTAGTGGTATAAACTGGGCGACATGGACATGTTGGGCCGAAGGGTCTGTTTCCATGTTGTAAACTTCTATGATTCTATACACCCAAAACCTCTTTCCTGTTCAAGGGAAATTCTGAGCAACAATTACTGTGAACAGTTCACCTCTAGGTTTTACAATGCAATTGACAGTATGAGTGGTGCAGCCTCCCTGTTGAACAGCTCTCGCCTAAATGCATTGCCTTTGATCCCCATACCAGTTTAACCAGTAGTGTTGGTTTGGACTTTTCACTGGATAGGCAAAACAGAACGACCAAACTGTCTCATGCATTAATTGCCAGAATCAGTGGTAGCAGGATATGTACCCATCATAGTCTTATTGAGAAAAGAAAAACCCCACTTACTAGTGGGAATCAGACTCCAGTTATGCTTTTGGTACAAGCTCGTACACCTTTTGGTGTTTGTTATCACAGCATTGCCATCACTTTATTTAGAATTGTTTTTCCTCCCTCAATTTTGTTACTGGGGACTCCTGCTTGGATTATGGTTCCAAAGTTACCAACCACCCTCCAATACCATCCCAAGTTGCTGCTCATCATGTATGAGCCTAGACCATGTGTCGATGGGCTATTCAACTGTTAAAGGCATCACAGCCAAGCCTATTCCTTATCATTACATGCTTCAAAGTCCACGTATATGCACGTCCTAGCAGGAACCACTGGATAGCAATCAAGAGTGGGAATTCTGACTGTCTTTTCCCTCGTTAGTTTAGAGACACTGAGCTCAATTGTTGGACTCTGCCACCATCCTGGTTGAAATCAGCTAATTCATCACAGACCAAAATTCACAGCAATGAGATATGTTGTCTCTAGTTGCATCAGCGGGTTACATGTATCATTGTAACTGGCAATAATTTTCAATTCTCCTGGCTGTGGAGATATGTGGTATGTTTGCCATGTAGCAGCATCAGAACCTGTCCTCCGATAGGTTAGGAAAAAATACTGCTCAAATTTAAAAAAATAATAAATGTACAATACACAAGCAACAATCGACAGATCCGTCCCTCACAACTGTGCTAACTGGTCATTTGTAACCTCTCTAACTAGCCCCACATTGCTTGTGAACAGAACATCCACCATGAACTCATTAAATAAAATTAAATATTCAACTTGTTTGTCATGAATTTAGAAAACAAATTGGTTTGAATTCCTCATTCGAACTTTATCCAAACATTTAGGTAATATGCCACAGTTATGCGTTTTTATCATGTTTGTTTAGACTGAACTCCCTCCCCATAGATTTATGTCTGAAAATATGCAGAATGTTTACAAATTGTCCCAAAATGGATTATGCACCCTTAATTCCCACCATGTCATGGAGCTTAGACTTGGTCTTATTGGGTGCAAAAGTACATTACATTAAAACAATTAAAGGTTGCCAAGTACTGTGTGTGTGAGATATTTGGAATATATAAGCAGAAAACCCATTGGGGAAATTGGCATTCAATGCCATTTTATATAGTTACGGAGAAATGCTCTGCTCCTGTTTCAGTTTTGTCTCTCCCCACATAAAAGCAGGTAAAATATATGTTGCAGCTGAGTCTTTTGAAGCTGGTCGGTGGCCCAGTGATGAAAAATATTTATAAAATTATATTTAAGGTAAAGTGCTATACTTTGCTGTTTGCAAACTTACAAAATTGGCAATTTTCATTGTGTAGTTCAGTTGCCTATATATTTCTCATTAGTTGCAACTCGTTGAGCAGTACGCAAGAGGATATGGATTATGACTATCAGAAAGAACAAGCTGCTAAATACTGGATGAGGGATTCTGGCTACGAAAGCTTCATATGTAACCTCAGCATTTTTGATCGGCTTCTGCACACCCATCCAGTCTGGCTGCAGCTGAACCTGAGTGATGAAGATGCTCTACGCATTCTACAGCCTGAGAATGCTGGGGTAAGTTATTGGCCTGAATCTTTTCAAAGAATAGATGACGTATCTACATTTGTGAAGCAACATGCAGTAATCTACATCTGAATTGTTTATTTCAAAGAATACTCTGGGGAAAGGACTTACAGCTCAATTATCCTACTTTTATCTGAAAGATATGCCACTAGATATACTTTTTTAAAAAAGATGAAGGAAAAATGTAAAACTGTCTATAGGATGGCTGCTCTCCAAGTTTGGGCTTTGTTGGTAGCATGTTCTTAAAATGAGATGTTGAAACTTGACATGTCTGCCTAATCTTCGTCCCCAGCACAGCTTTCAGTGGTGGTGGTGGTGAATGGGAGTTCAAGGTAGGCAAAGACACGTCCAGTTCATCTCTTCCACGAGACCAACCTCCTGTGCCTCAACCCAACTCCTCTCCATATAACTACTCTCCTTAGTCCAGTGCTTGCTGACATTGTCCACACCTACCTTTCCTCAGGCTTTGTCCATCTGCTGTTCAAAACTGCTGTCATCATCTCCTTCTCAAAAAGCCCACACTGACTTTTCTTTCCAACAATGTTCTATCTGGAGTCTCCCTTTTCTCTCCCATCACTTCCTATGTGAGCCCCTTCAGTCTGGTTTCTGCCTTGTGCACAGTGCTGTGACAGCCCTGGTCAAAGCTATCAAAGACATCCCTTGTGACTACAAACATGGTACGCTATTCCTGTAGTCGACTGCTCCACCCTTTTCCACTGTCTCTCTTCTGTAATACACCTCCATGGTACTGCCCTCAATTGGTTCCACGCCTATCAGTCACAACAGAGCCAGCACATCTCCTGCAATGGCTTCTCCTCTTATTTCCACGTGGTTACCTTTTGAAGTGCCTACGGTTACTTCCTTTAGAATCACAGAACAATAGAATGGTTACAGCACAGAAGGAGGCCATTCGGCCCATCAAGCCCATGCCAGCTCTTTGTAAGAGCAATCCAGTTAGTCCCATTCCCCCGCTTTTTCTCCAAAGCCATGCAAATTTTTTCCCTTCAAGTATTTATCCAATTCCTTTTTGAAAGCCATGATTGAATCTGCTTCCACCACTCTTTCAGGCAACGCATTCCAGATCATAACTACTCGCTCTATAGAAAAGTTTTTCCTCATGTTGCCTCCTTGTTTCCGGCAGCTTTGTCTGTGTGCTGCTCTTCAGAAGCAACATATTTGAACATGGGACCACTGTATTGTCAGACTGTTTGTCCAGTATCAAGTTGGTGAAAACAAGAACTTTCTCCAACTTAACATTGTTAAGGCTTAACTTCTGCAACATTTTGTTGCAAGTCTCCTGAGGTCCATCCATTATAAAATTATCCAAAACTCTGCATCTGCATCCTATTGCCACACTAAATCATCCCGTCATCACCTCTCCTTGGCAGCCTCCACTGGCTCGCCAACCCTCAACTAATTAAATTCAAATTCTTGTCCTTGTTTACCCTCCACCGCCTCGCTATCTGTTTTTCTGGCTGGGTCCTCCTTTGCACCCTCTGTTCCATCTGTGGTCACAATCTTCTATTGTCTTGGCTCCACATTCTGGAATGCTCTTCCTGAACCCCTCTACTTTGCCACCTCCTTCCATTCCTTCAAAAGCACCCTGAAGACTACCTCTTTTGGCCATGTCTTTAGCACCTCCCTACAAAGCTCAACATCTGTTTTTGCCTTTGTGAAGTGCCTTGAGATGTTTTACTATGTTAACTATATAAGTGCAAGTTGTTGCTGGTATTAAGCAGAGATATAACAAGCATGACAGCCCTGATCAGGAGACCAGCCACTTCACTTCTTAAAATTATTCTTTTCTTAATTACTGATGCATTTTTCAGATAAATACTCAAGGAGAGTGCTGTTGTATTTCTAGCGGATTTGTTTACTGAGTAGGAATTGTCTTTGGTAAGTCCTTGGGAAAGTGACAGTGGAATGTGGAATCTCTCTGATGTTCAAATATATACTGCAGAAATGTGTCATTGAGTTCTTTTAGTCAGTCTGAATTGTAGCCTCCGCAATTAAAAAATATGAAGAGTTTGCCAGCTTTGCCATTGTGGTTATCTGGTATTTAACTTCAGTGTCACCAAGATGCCAGTGTTTTGGGACTTTCTTTTCAAATTGCTTTTATGAAATAAAATTTTGCTACACTTATGTTTTAGTTTAAAATATTTTTATTTTAACTAATTTAGTTTCAACTAAAAAAAAGAGTGCTCAGTATTATAAACACAATGAACAGTCAATAAAATGATAATAGCAGGTAAGAATCACCAAAAGCTCAGGTCAATGACCAGAGACAGTGGAAGGTAGTAAAGGACGAGTGCAGATACATTGGTTATGGCAACTATGAAGGATTAACACTCTAGATACAGATTGGAGAAAATAACTTTAGAAGAATCCCCTCTGAAAGGTAGCAAGAAGAGGTTCCTATTGGGAGTCATCCAATCTCATTTTTGCTGCAGAAAAGACGGCTGAGGAGAGATATGAAACAGGTCTATAAAATAATTAAGGATATTGTTAAGGTAGAGTGAGCAAGCCATTTAAATTGGGCAATGAACATAACACTAGAGGTCACAAGTACAAAGTTCACAAAAGTCAAGCAAGATTAGAAATTGGAAAAACATTTTCTCCCCACAGAATGGTGGACATGTGGAACATAGTTCCAGAGAAGACAGTTGATTCGGGATTGGTTGGCACCTTTAAAAGGAGTTGAATTAATATCTGAGAGAGGGGATTGAGAGTTATAGAGGTATTGATAGGTAAATAGAGCAAGGGACTTAGTGTTCACGTAAAGAAAAGATCAACAAGTGAGGGTGGGGGGGATGTCCATGAAAAATAAAAACTCATAGCTTTCTAATGGAGCAGATACGATAGGATAAATGGTCTTTTCTCACTGCAGACTTTCTTATCAGGAGAATGAAAACCATCTATAATTCTAAGGTCTTCTGACTACTGATCTCCTTTACAACATCCTGTTCAGTTAGTACACAGAAGAATGACAAGTAATGGGAAGAGTACTCCACAAAAAAAATCGTTATCAATATGTGACATTAAAAATATTTGTGACTGCAATTGCAGCAAAAAAAGTCTATTTTTTTCTTCTTCCATTCCCCTGTTTTGGGAGCCTTTGACAATGTGCATCATCCTTGGCTGAGGGGTGATCACGTGACTTACTCTAAGACCTCTGCCTGTTATACTCCATAGCCAGCCAATGGGAAGTGTAGGGGAGTAACCTGGGATGACTAGCTCCACAATTGTTTTCCCTCCATCCCCCTCCTTAATGTGTCAGTGCAGTGAGTGCACTGGATAGTGAGTGGGAACCGTAGGCAATTTGCTTCCATTGTTTTCTTCCACTGCATTTCTTCAGGATGCTGAGGCAAATTAGAGTGCCCCCATTACTGTTTCTAGCGGACAGCAGCTAATTCCACTAACCTAGGCCCTTCCTATGCAGCTCATTGCCCCACTATGATTTTAATTTGCCCAAGGAAAATCTGGCAGAGGTGTTAAGATTACTATGTTTTAAGAATTAATTCACATTTTTTAAAAACAAATTCAAAATTCCTATCATCAGAAAAAGTAAATGCAAAATGTTCATCCAAAAATAAGCCAAATGGTGTTCCTCAAATTCTAAATGAATGGCTGTAGTGTGTGGTTGGAACAGGATACACATTGCAGACTAAAGCACTCAACTATCACCAGATTTAATCACATAATGCTGTGTATAATTTGATCACAAGCTATAAACAGTTAATTGATTCTAAGGTATTATCCTTATGAGCAACATAGAAAAATAAAAGGCTATTCGACCCATCAAATCTGCTTCTCCTGCAGCCCATGTACAGCTTGCTTTATTTTGGTCTCTACCTATTTAATGACTTAAGGAATGGCTCCACGAAGATCTCCCTGCCTCCCCAACCCCTCCACCCCCCCGCCTCACCCAACATATATCAAGTGAATCTCCAGAATAACCTATATAATCTTACAAAATACATCAGGGAAGTTAGCATCAAACGAGTTGTTTAAAAACAAATAAGCAAGGAGTCTGTAAGCCATTATTATAAATTAATATATTTGGAATGTTAGCTGATGTCTAAATTAAGATCAACAGTCCTAATTAAGGATAAAGGTCATCACTGTGAGTAACAGTCCAAAAAAGAGTCCTGTTTATCTTTTTAAGATGAACATATCTAGACGTAGAAGGGCGAATGCTATTTCTAAGCCTCCTGCAAACTCACTTTAGGAATTTTTAACAAATGATTTTAAGCAACAAAACAACAACAGCTTGCATTTGTATGGTGTCTTTAATGTAGAAAAACATCCCAAGGTGCTTCACAGAAGCATAATCGAACAGTAGTGGGTGCTGAGACAAAGGAGGAGATATTAGAAAAGGTGACCAAAAGCTTGGTCAAAGAGGTGGGTTTTAAGGGAGGGTCTTAAGGGAGGTGGAGAGGTGGAGGGGTTTAGGGAGGGTAATCCAGAGTGTGGGGCCTAGATGGCTGAAGGATCAACCGCCAATGCTGGGGCGAAGGGAGAGGGGATACACAAAAGGCCAGAGCCGGAGGAATGGAGAGTTTGGGAGGGGGGTTGTAGGGCTGGAAGAGGTTACAGAGATAGGGAGGGGCAAGGCAATGAAGGTCTTTAAACACGAGGATAAGAATTTTAAATTGGGGGACTGGGAACCAATGTAGGTCATCAAGGACAGGAGTGATAGGTGAGAGGGACTTGAAGTAGGATAGGATATGAGCAGCAAACACAACTCTTTCTTTGTCAGAAAAATAATTCTAATCAGAATATCTTATCACTTCTCAATGCTTTATCAGATAGTTCCAATCACGGCAATTGAAGCTAATCTGGGGCTTCCCACCAAACTAAATATGTCCAAGTTCTAGGCAGACAGTCAGCACTTGGTTCCTGGTGTCCGCTTATCTATGTTTGTGGGTAAACATCAGCTGATCCAAATATTCCATGCAATGCTGTGCAGTATCACCTTATCAGTCATTGTACTTCAATTAAGTGTGTGATTGATTCCTTGTCATGTGTATCCCGTGCTAGGAGTACAGCAAAAGGAGAGAAGACACATTAAGAAGCAGAATTCAGATAACTACATAAGTTTTGTCACCATCTGTATTGAATTATAGAATCATGGAATTTTATAGCATAAATGGAGCTCATTCAGTCCATCAGTTTTGCATCAACTCTCTGAAAGTTAGTCCTATTTCCCTGCCCTTGCCCCATACCATTTTTAATTATTCTTCTTCAAACTTCCTTTTTAAAAACTATTATGGATTCTACTTCCATCTCTGTTTCTAATGGAACAGTCCATGTCCCAACAACCCTCTGCATAAAAATATTTCTCCTAACCTCTTTATTCTATTTGTGGTGGCCTTAAATTTATGCCTTCTAATTACTGACTCACCAACCAGTGGAAGTAGTTTTTCACTATTTATCTTATAAAAGTCACTCATAATTTTGAACATCTCTATACAATCTTCTCTTAATGTTCTCTGTTCTAAAAAAAAAGTCCCAGTTTCTCTTCTCTTCTCAAAAACTAAAGACCGAGCCCAGCTTCTTTATCCACTTGCCTTCCCACTTCTAACGGTTTATGTAACTGAAACCTTAAGCCCCTCTGCTCTTTTGAAACTTTTGCCATTTGGTGTATATTTCCTTTCCTTATTCTTCTTCCCAAAATGTATCATCTTGCTTTTCTCTGCACTAAATTTCATCCAACAGCTATCTGCCCAATCTACTACCCGTCTAAAGCCCTCTGAAGCACTTGTAGTTCCTTTCACAGTTAACCACACACCCTATTTTTGTGTCCTCTGTAAATTTTGATATCGCATCCTCTGTACCTGAGCGCAGATTATTTTTATGTATATAATTGAGAAGAGCAGTGGTCCCAACACTGACCTCTGGGGGCACCATTGTTTACATCTCTGCAAAACATCCATTAACTGCAGCTCTGTTTTCTGAAGATGCTGCCACATTCCCTTCAATACCATGCACCTTAATTTTATCAACAAGGCTCCTGTGCTTCAACATTATCAGATGCCTTTCATGTAGACAGTTTGTTATTTCCTCAAAGGACTTTTAAATTTGTCAGACATGATTTGCCTTTTACAAATTCTTGCTGGTTGTCCTTAATTAACTCGTCTTTCGAGGTGACTATTAATTTTATCCTGTATTATGGCCTTGAAGCCTAGCCACTACCAATGTTAAGCTGACTGATCTAAAGTTTGCTGGTTTATCCTTATTTCTGTTCTCGAAACTATGAAAACAGTCGTGCCACTTTTAACATCATAGTTTCTGTTTATCATAACAGATCTTTCTGGTCCGAAAGTCGAGCACAACACAGAAGAAGATCATATCCATGCGTTCACCTGAGTCTGGATATAATCTTGTTCAAGACTTTCCAATAAAGGAAAGCCAGTATAGTAAGTACACTCCATCTTATTCTAGTATCTGTGAAACAATGGACTAAAACGAGGCAAATAAAATACCATGAAACTGTCACTATTTTATATTCTGACTTTTTGAAAAATTAACAATCCTTTGCAGAAGCTTTTACTTTAGATCTGACATCAAATGGCATGTGAATAAGTTTTTGTTTGGCGTTTTCTTTTCTCCCAACATAAAAGTATTATTATTTCAGTCTAATCTTCTCCCGCATTTATATTTTACTTGAAGTGGTTCCACGTTGCTGGAGAACCCATTGCTCTGGAATCGATCCTGGTAACATTTCAGGGCAGATTTCAGAGCACCGGCAGCAAAAGCTGGGGCAAGACCGCAGTTGCTGGAAAATTTTCTATTCGCAGACCATTGCTTTGGTGGCTTGTATGGTCAGGCTGAGCACTCACCCTGCCCATAGCCAGAAAGGTACCAAGGCTTCTTTAACAGCACCTCCCAAACCCAGGACCTCCACCACCTAGAAGGGCAAGGGCAGCAGGTGCATGGGAACACTCACCTCCAAGTCACACACCATCCTGACTTGGAGATGGTTCCTTCATCGTCACGAGGTCAAAGGAACTGTATTTACAAAGTATGGTGCATAACTATTTATTGTACCGGGACCGTTGATTTGTACTGTATGTACCGTTGCAAATTGTATGACCTGTATTGTATTGTTTGAAGCATGACTTGAATTGCATTGTACCTTTACAAATTTTATGAATAAAGTTTATTTTTAAATATATAAAAAAGGGTCAAAACCCTGGAACTGCCTACCTTACAGCACTGTGGGAGCACCTTCACCACATGGACTGCAGCGGTTCAAGAAGAAGGCCCACCACCACCTTCTCAAGGGCAACTAGGGATGGGCAATAAATGCCGGCCTTGCCAGTGTTGCCCACATCCCGAGAATTAATTTTTTTTAAAGAACAGTTTGTGTTTGCTGATGGCAGCACTACGCCTCTGGCAGATGGGAAGTAAAAACATCTTTTGTCTTGGGCTATGTGTTATCGGAGACGGCATCATTTGTATTACAGTGCTGCTGCTGGAGTCTGGGATGCCTCCGGTGGCCACACTGTAATTGGAATACAGCATTCCCTTTGTCATCGTCCGTAAACTTAGGGTAAAGAATCCCAATTTGTTCAGGTACATTTACTGTTTCCAGTTGCTCTTTGCATACTGCAGAAATGCTGGGATGGGGGAGAGGGATATTTCCTTGTAGATCTGCCATGTAGTGTATTATAGAAGATGATGTTGATCTAGTGTTCAGTATTTTGGGCTGTTCCAACTCTAAAATTCTAATCAGTACAAATGGTAAGACTTCCATTGCATGTGTAGCTGTCTCCATGTTTTTGATGATGTAAGCAATATGCTTTTGTGTAACTTTCAAATAACAACCCCCTCCAAAAAATAAGTCAACATTGGCAGTGTGCATATAGCAAGAACATTAAACAGCTGTTTGTAGGCAGACTGACCATATGTTTGCTAAGTGGGTGGCTCCACTGCTGACGAACTAGAAGTGAAAGGGATGCAGGAAAAAGTGCTGGATTGTCAACCCGGCTGCTCAAGGACTGTAATGAAAATAACTCAATCTGCACTTTCTTTAAATTCTACCAAACAGCATGGGAATCTATGTGCAATTTAAACATTCTTTGTTTAGTTCTATCCAGAAAGATAGACATTTCCAATAAACCCTTGAGGATGTTACCACAAGTGTGGAACAAGTTAATTTTGGCATACGAATGGGCCCAGCACAGCTGTTTCAGCTTAGAAAAAGCTGTCAAGTCTGCAGTATCTGTCTCAAAACAGACATCTTGCATTTTTTTGTTAGTAGCAAAGACTGTCATGATGCTTGGTTAACTTACTGCACAGCTTTAACAGAATGCCGTATGCAGTCTAATGGATTTTTCATATGCATATGCTCCCTTTGCTGTGTCAGTGATTTTGCTCTTTCTTGCTACATAGCTTTTTCACTAGAAGGATCGTGCCTGAGCTTCGCCGACTTGTTTAGGCTCATCGCTTTCTACTGTATCAGCAGGTAAGAGGAGCAAACAAACATGAACTTTAATCTGTGTGAATACAAACCCTATTATTAGAAGTCCAGAAATATTTCTTTTGTGTATATACTCCGATTCACCTACCCACACCCATGTACCTCTGCTGTTGTCCTAGACAGATGGTACAGAAGTAATCATTTCCTGTTGGGTCAATACAGGAAACACTTGATTAAATAGTTGAGTGATTCAGCATAGCTTCTGGGGGATTTTTACGTTTCCCTGAACTAAAACAAAATCAAAACATGTGTTAAAGAACTAACTTTTACTGTAGAGGGGACGAGGATTGGTAATTCTGATAAAGTGCAGTGTTTTTCACCGAGCACCTGGTGTATAATTAGGTCGGCAGCAGTGGTAATGATTCTGGTCATAACCCAGTCAAAACAGCCTCAGCACTGCAAATTTTTCCTTTTGAAAGTTACTATTGAATCTACTTCCACCACCCTTTCAGGCAATACATTCCAGATCATAACAGCTCGCTGAGTAAAAAAAATTCTCCTCACCTCCACCCCCCCCCCCGCCTCTGGCTTTTTTGCCAATTATCTTAAATCTGTTCTCTGGTTATTGACCCCCCCCTGCCAGTGGAAAGTTTCTTCCCATCTACTCTATCAAAACCCCTCATAATTTTGAATCCCTCTATTAATTCATCCCTTAACCCTCTCTGCTCTCAGGAGAACAATCCCAGTTTCTCTAGTCTCTCTATTTGTACTGTCTGGTGTGACTAGTTAATGATTTCATGATGCAATTGAATTGTGTGTATACACTGTCCAGCTTGTCACAGGCACTCAGCACATATGCTGCCTTTTAGTCACAGGATGTGATTTAGAAGTAAATTTAGAATGGCACCACTTTTAGGCCGCTCTCCCAAAACCTAGCATATAATATAAATGGCTCCATCGAGCACTGCAATGCCTAAAAAATGTTTTCAGCCCCACTCACACACCAATTCAATCTATCCCCCTAGAATGGTATAAAACAAATTAATATTCTGAATTGTAAAAATGCAACCAAGGAAAGTTGGCAATTTTGTTGAGGTGAATACCTACCTGAAACCCTTGTAGATATTTACTGGAATATAAAGGAATGTATATGTATTATTAAGAGAGAATTTATTTTGTGGTTTAATGTTTAGGTGTGTCAATAAAACTTTCTTGGGACTTCCAACATTTTCTGTGTTTAGATTTTCCAAGGGATAAAACATTCCATACTACTTGAATAATTTACTGATATAGATTCAATATTGTTTTTAGTGACTTTAAATTCTGGCTTCCTTTTTTAAAAAGGGATGTGCTACCTTTCCCTTTAAAATTGCCTCATGGAATCACAGCTGCCAAGACTGAGACAGAGCTGGAAGCAATTGCATTCTTGGGTCTGGGTGAGTACACTTTAGGTCTACAGATTCTGCTTCAAGTATGTATGGTAATAGATGGCAGTGTGAGCCTGGATAGTCTTTGATCTGTAGAGAATGTTTACTCATTCACAAATGAGCAAAGCTTATACATACTTGGACTTTGCCCCCTTTGAACCCGAATCAAATGTGTATGACTTTGATTGCGTTTGCTGATGGTGCTTTGTATAACGTAAGAGTTATTAATTTTGATTTTTTTTTAAACAACCGATTTTATAGTTTGTCACTGGAATTATTTCCACGTTCATGAAGTTGGTCTTTTGAAGAAGTTGCGGGGACATCCAATAATAATTCCGTATCTGTCCCTTACAGAGTTAATTTCTAATTCATAATCACGCACACTACATGGAAACTAAACCTCATCTGTTCTCAACTTTACGGCATTCTTTTGTTTCAGAGTTCTGGAGTTCTCCTGTGTACAAGAGAGTAGCCAAGAACCCTGCACCTCCTACCAGTCCACTCAACACAGGCAGTGTATACACAGAGACGAATCAGCCCTCTCTCCTAAACGGAGTGCATTCCATACGAACACGAACGCCCTCGGAGCTGGAATGCAGCCAGACCAATGGTGCTTTGTGCTTTATAAATCCCCTTTTTTTAGAAGTGCACAGCAAAGATATTAACGGCAGCCTGAAAAGGCAGTGTACAAAAACCAGGGATACAGGCAGGCCCTATTCCCTCCCACCTAGACCACCACCGCCACGGCTGGCCATGAATATGAACCAGACGAGCATTCCAGCAACCGGCAGCAGCCAAGCAGGTGAAGATGATGGCACGTTCAAACTCCCAGAAACAAAACCTGCTCCGATTCCACCTCCTCGCAACAAGAAGCAAGCAAGCAGTTCGGAACTGGAAAGAAATTCGACACCTATACTGAGAGTTGCAAAGAAACCTTTTGATTGCACAGCAGCGGAGGCAGTAACCGCTGGAAGCAAGGGTGAGGCTCAGGCATTGCACAACGTGGCTTGTAGCGGTGAAAAATCAACTGGAAATATTAGTACTCAAATTCAGGAAATCAAAGACAGACAGCGACTTAGCGACATGAGCATGTCAACCACTTCTACGGAATCGGACTCCAGCACAATGGACGTGGAACGGAATTGTCCTTATAATCACGAAGGTGACACAAACAGCAGCTTGGAGGATTCTGACGGTGAGAGTGATCAGGAGGTTGTTCCCCCACCCTGCACCCCCAAGAAGAAACGGCACGGTTCCTTTGTCATCCCTAAAATTGTAAAGTCGCACATTCAAAAAGTGAGCGGAGTATTCAGTTCCTTCATGACCCCGGAGAAAAGAATGGTTAAAAAAATTGCAGAAATGTCCCGGGACAAGCGCACGTACTTTGGGTGCCTGATCCAGGACTACGTCAGCTTTTTCAAGGAGAACAAGGACTGCCATGTCTCCAGCACCGACATGCTGCTCACTATTCGCCAGTTCATGACCCAGGTTAAAAACTACTTGACCCAGAGCTCGGAGTTGGACCCTCCAATAGAGTCCCTCATCCCAGAAGATGAAATAGGTAAGCAGATTATTGCTGCGATCCTTTAGTGCACAGAAGTAACTTGAGTTTTCCCCCTGGCTTGCGAGGATGTACTGCTGTGACGTGTCGAAATCCTGCAGAAATGGTTAACTTCTGCAGGAGACGATTGAGTTTCTTTTCATGTAATAAGATTTACTGTGTATGTTAGTGCGGGGGGGGGGGGAACACACAAGAGTTTTTTGTGCCACTTGCAAAAGCCTTGGAACCTGCTTTTAAGGGGGGGGGGGGTGCAGTGTTACTAAGATTGGCATGTGAAGAGTGTGAAACCCTGCACACGCTTTTAAAGGGGCACTTCATGAAAAAAGGACATTGCACAATGTGGTCTGTAGCAGCAAAGCCTTTGGAAAGCCTATTTTTTGTTATTTTTTTCAAAAGGCTTAATTCACTGGCATGATAAATGTTTAAGTACACCATCCAATGATGTAAATCATGTTTAAGTGAATTATTCCATTTCTTGCATGTGACACTGCGACAAATGTGCCATACAATATTTTCTGTCTCTTCCCACCTCGTAAATAAAGAGGGGGGGAAACGTTTCTCAAACATTTATTCTTGAAGACAGCGCCTATTAAATGGTTTATAATATTAGGTCATCTGTATTGGACTCATCTGGTTCTCATTCGAAAGCTGGGTGTAAAATTAATTAGTGCAACATGCCAATTTTTAAAATAGTCTCTGAAATTATAAAGGAAGTTTAAATATAAGTGACATATCTGATTATGTAAATGTATTCTTCACAAAACCACATTACAAAGTTTCTGAGTGCAATAAGAACAGAGCTTGACATGAGGTTTTACATTGAGTGTGGTGTGCTTATAGTTTGTGCTTAGGAAATGGATGAAAATGTGCTTTTGTATTGTTTACAAAGGATTAATAACCATTGTAGAAAGATAAGATAGTCAATATCCATTAAATCTAATAGCAGTCATGATTAGAATCATAAAATGATACAACACAGAAGGAGACCATTCGGCCCATCGTGCCTGTGCCAGCTCTTTGAAAGAGCTATCCAATTAGCCCACTCCCCTGTTCTTTCCCCATAGCCCTGCAGTTTTTTTTCTTTTCAAGTATTTATCCAATTCCCTTTTGAAAGTTATTATTGAATCTGCTTCCTCCAGCCTTTCAGGCAGTTCCTGGTCATAACAACTCGCCACGTAAAAAAAAATTCTCCTCATCCCCCCGTGGTTCTTTGCCAATTAGTTTAAGAGAAAGAAATTGGTTTCCATTTTTGCAATTATCTGAAAGACAAAAATGAGCCATTGTCTAATGTTATTGAATAAATCCAATTTTGACCGAAGCATACATTAGTTCATTACTGCTGGAATATTATTTGATGCAACAGGGAAGTAGTTCAGTCAAAAGTGTAAATAAAGTTTTGCTTGGATAAATTGCCTAAACCAGGCCAAGTCCTTCAAGTACGGGCGTACTGAAAATGTTGATGAAACAGTGAGTTAGATTGCTAATATAGACTCCCATGTAATGGCAGGATACAGGTTCAATTCTCATCTAATGAGTTCTCAATCTCAATTATGTTGCACGAAAGTGCCAAAGGGACACCATGTACCTCCCTGCATGGAGGGAGGTAAGATCTAAAGAAGAATTGTCTGCAAGGTGCATCGGTGTTACTCCTTGCGACTAGCTCATAGCAGCGCTGATGAAGACTTCGGTAGGGGAGACTACCAAGGGAAGAAACGGGAGCAAGAAGTTAGATGATAAATACCTTGGGGAAGGGGTAGGGGAGAAGAAATTGTTCAAATTTATGGCTCTTACTGTTATTCGTCCAGCAATAATCTGTCCTTTTAATATTAAGAAAATGACAGATGCAAACTATAGTTTGTTTTATTTTGTTCTGCTGATTAAATCTCCCCTACTTAAGGATTTGCTTTATATGCCCACAACTCTGAGCCAAACAGTCCTTGACAGCACTATGTTTAATAACTTAAATAAGCCACAGGGGTTTGGAAGAAATAAAATGGCTGACTTAGCATGTTTGTCATATGGTGAACAGATTTAGCCATCTTTAAAACAGGAAACAAGCAGTCTGAACAAAATGTTAATTTTTTTTTAAATTTGGTTTTCAAATTGCAGGGTGGCTCCATTTAAAATAATAATGGAACTTTTAAAGATCTCAGAATTGCAAGGGAGATAAAAACAACTAGGAATCTGAAATTAAAATAGAGAATTCAGGAGATATACTGCAGGCTCATCAGCAGCTAAAAAAACAGGTTCATATTTCAGAACTGAGCTTCATCTAGCTGAGCTCGTTCTGATGAAAGGTTTATGCCCAAAACATTTATTCTTTACTTTATCTTAGTGTTTTTTGTATTTTAGTTAACTAAGGTAGAATAATGAGGTTGGACCTGCTGTAAATTTCCAGCATTTTCTGTTTTCATTCCAGAATCAGAGGGAATGTGAATAACATTAAACAAAAATTAGTCAGCAAAAGCGGAAATGAATAGATACAGCTGAGTCTAAAATGTGCCGTTTGATGGAAGAAGAATCATTTTGCCCAGTAATTGATTTGGTTGAAATAAATAAATCCATGTTTCACCACCCGGGGACCACTACTAGGCACGAGATTTCAGTTTCTAAAAATAAGCAGCACAATACTAGCCCCAGCCAAGTGATGATGTCATTTGGTTTTGGCTCCTCTGGTGTTTTGCAGAAACTGAAAAACTGAATTGCCCAACAACCTTCAATAACTGCCAGAAGCAGCAAAGTAAATAACACCAGTTAACCTTTAAACTGCTGCTCTGCTTTCCTGCTCAGCTAAGGCTCGGCTGCTTGCAACCCATTGTTTGAAGACAGTTTCGGTCCAGTAAGCCTTGGGATAAGAAATCACAATCCTGAGCTAGGTCAAGTCAGTTAGGTTTGTTTGCATTCTACTGTAGATGGAAAAAGGGCATTAAAACAAAATTTCAATCATCGTAATACGGCTGTTTTAACAACTTGGGAAGGAAGATGAATCTTTGGAGTCCTGCACAGCACTGGTATTGGACTCATGGGGGCCCTGGGCAGAGGCTAAGGTGTGGGCCCCTCCCCTCCCCCCTGCCATCCACACATATGACTTAACTTAGTTTAGTGCCCCAACCCACTGTCCTGGGGCCCTGGACAATTGCCCTGGTTGCTCGCCAGCTGATCCTGCTGTTGCCTCAGTAGATAATTTTTTTTGTCAGATTCAGTCTCAGAAAGGAACAATCTACTTGAAATATCCTGCTGCGAAACCGCCATGGTGGCTGATGAAAGTTGGTTCTCCAGTAGATACTGATCTGCTGCAGTACAGACTGATAATGCAGCTTTTGTACTTTATCTAGTTTTTAATTTTAATTTACTATGTTAGAATAATAAAAATGTGGTGCCAAACTTTACTGGCATCACTCTGCCCCCTTTTGTGAACACATTGAAGTTTCTTTGCCACGGTGGCATGTGCATGTGTGCGAGTGTGTGTACGTGTTACCACCCCAGTTTTTGAACCAAGCATTCCATAGTGATGAATAGCCTTGAAGCAGCATCAACATTGAAAAAGTGAGGCAAAAATTTTCCTACACGTTTAGAAACACTCAAAGCAGTGATATAATTTACATTGTAAAAATGACAACTCATCCAAAACTCTGCTGCCCGTATCCTAACTCACACTAAGTTTCATTCTCCCATCACCCCTATGCTCACTGACCTACATCGGCTCCCTGTCCCGAATGCCTCAGTTTTAAAATTCTTATCCTTCTTTTCAAATCCCTCCATGGCCTCCTCCCTCCCTATCTCTGTAACCTCCTCCGAGAACTCTGCGTTCCTCCAATTCTGGTCTCTTGTCCATTTCCCCTCTTCCTTCACCCCACCATTGGCGGCTGTGCCTTCAGCTATCTAGGCCCTAAGGTTTGGAATTCCCTCCCTATTTCTTTCTGCCTCTCCACCTCTCTCTCCTTTAAGACCCTCCTTAAAATGTGCCACTTTAACTTATCAGCCTCCTTCTTTGGCTCGGTGTCAATTTTTGTCTGATTACGCTCCTGTGAAGTACCTTAGGGCGTTTTACTACATTTAAAGGCACTATATAAATGCAAGTTGTTGTTGTATCTAATGTTGCTGTCATCGTGATGCAAATGATATGTCGCTCTTCTAAACAGCAATAGTTCCTTTTTAAGGCTATTTGTCACCCTGTAGTGGGTAAGCTTCCTAATTGGTGTTGTTTCAGATGTATCATATTAGCTTAAGTTAAACACTAATGTGTCTGTGATGTCGAGGTCATATGATGCTTTTTCTAGCCATTTCTTTTGAGTGTAAACTGCATGGTATGCTATGTAACTTGATGAGACAGTTATAACTACTTCATCTTAGAAGTTAAACTAATGGTGTGTATTAATAGCTGATACCTGATTCACAACTGTGGCAATTCAATAGTGTTTCTATGAAATTATTCATGTAAACCTTCAATGGCTAGCTCATTGATAGCAGCTTGTTATTGAGTCATTCATGCCAGAAGGACATAAGAAATAGGAGCAGGAGTAGGCCATACGGCCCCTCGAGCCTGCTTCGCCATTCAATAAGATCATGTTTGATCTTCTACCTGAACTCCACTTTCCTGCCCTATCCCCATATCCCTTGATTCCCTTAGTGTCCAAAAATCTATCGATCTCAGTCTTGAATATACTCAACGACTGAGCATCCAAAGCCCTCGGGGGTAGAGAATTCCAAATATTCACAACCCTCTGAGTGAAGAGATTTTTCCTCATCTCTGTCCTAAATAGCCAACCCCTTATCCTGAGACTATGACCCCTACCTCTAGACTCTCCAGCCAGGGGAAACAGCCTCTCAGCATCTATCCTGTCAAGCCCTCTCAGACTTTTATACGTTATATGACTCGGCCTTGATTACTGGTCTGTGCTGAGTTAAGCTGATCTGGGGTAACACTTGACAGCTACAATAGTCCTCAGCATCCTGGATGAGGGAGGGAACAAACGGGAAGGGATGCTGCTCCTTTCATGCGCTATCTTCAATGATTAAATTGGCTACTGACAACGCTCACACTTAAGATGTAGAAGGGCAGCCGGTGCCTGTGGAACTGAATACTTCAGGCACTTATTTTGGCACTAACACGTTTATTTGTATTTTCCATTGAGAGCAATTTCAACTCATTATTGCCCCGGTCTGGTGTCACATGACATTTTCCATACCTTTTTTTAACATGTCAAGTCCATTACACACCTCCTTAGAAAGGAGAATAAAAGGGTAAACCTGCAACTGCTGGAAATCTGAAATAAAAATAGACGGTGCTAGAAATACGCAGCAGGTCAGTCAGCAGCTGTAAAGAGAAAGGACGGGTTCTGATGTTACCCTTGATCAGATTTCCCGCATTTGCATTTATAGTTTTTCCTTTTGGGTTTTGATGAAGGGTGCACATCTGAAATGTCATAACCTGTCTTTTCTCCTTAAGAATCTCACAGCACTATATGCAGCCAAATTTTGCAGGGCTATGGGGAAAGAGCAGGGGAGTGGGACTAATTGGATAGCTCTTTCAAAGAGCCAGCACAGGCACGATGGCCCAAATGGTCTCCTCCTGTGCTGTATTATTCTTAAAGAGAAAAGACAGGTTATGACATTTCAGATGTGCACCCTTCATCAGAACCCAAGAGGAACACTATGGTTACATATAGTGACACTACTATTTCCAGCCAGAATGGAGATAATTGGGGAATTCCCTCATCAATCAATTACTGCTGTAAGTGACTGGGATTGATTTTACACATGAGTTCTGCTCGCTGCAGTTCGTAGAGACTCTCTTTAAATAGACTCTGTAAATAGACTTTGTTTGCTTTGCTGTTTGCTGTAAAATACACTTGTTTGACTGTAAGTCCCGCCCCGCCTCCAACTCATTGGCTGACACAGTGGTGTCAATAGACACTCGGCAAATTTTTCCTTTTCAAGTATTTATCCAACTCCCTTTTGAAAGTTACTATTGAATCTGCTTCCACCACCCTTTACAGATGCTAACTGACATACTGTGTATTTCCAACATTTTTCCATCCTTAGAAAGGAAGTTTATTTGAATTGGCACAGAAATCTAAATGTTATAAAGGGAGAGTGACAACTATACAGCACATTTGGTATCAGTGCAGACTGGCCTCATGCACCTTACTGATTCCAAGCATGCAATAGGATGAGACAGTGTGAAAAAGATAGTCTCAAACCTCTACCAGCATAATCATCTTCCTGAACTTAAAGTCAAAAAATAACTTGGACAGCCCTCTACACTGTGTTTAAACTTATACTGACAGAAAAGAACTGACTATCCTGTCAACGATTTTCTAACAATAGTTTGCTTCATTGGCAGTTGGATGTCAGTGAGCAGAGCCCTATGCACAGACTACACATGCATTGGGCCATGATGTTAACAGGAAGCATAACTGCAAGGGCCCACCCACACCGCTGTTCCTAATAAAGAAGGATCTTGCATTTAAATGGCACCTTTCACGACCTCAGGACGTCCCAAAGCGCTTTACAGCCAATGAAGTACTTTTGAAGTGTATTCACTGTTGTAACGTAGGAAACATGGCAGCCAATTTACATACAACAAGGTCCCACAAACAGCAATGAAATAAATGACCAGATAATCTATTTTAATTGTTGGTTGAGGGATAAAAATTGGCCAGGAAACTCTGAGAACTCTCCTGTTCTTCTTCAAATAGTGGATCCTTTATGTCCGCCTGAGAGGGCAGTCGGGGTCTCGGTTTAATGTCTCATCCAAAAGACGGCACCTCTGACAGTGCTACACTCCCTCCGTACTGCACTGTAGTGTCAGCCTGGATTATGGACTTGAACCCACGACCTTCTGTCTCCAAGGCAAGAGTGCAACCACTGAGCCAAGGCTGACACCAATACTGAATTGATGCCCCTATACTGAATTGCTCTGTTTCATGTAGCTGAGGCATTAATAGTATTTCTCCAGCGCAGTTTCTTCTTGTGTTCATATTGTGTTCTAATATGACGATATTCTGCATATAACTTTTCCTCATATGATATCATGGAAGGGGAATACTGTGTCCTTTCATCATGTTAATAGAGGGAAATCTTTCCCTTTAATTTTGTGGAGTAGAAAACTTGCAATACATACCAGCTGACTTTTCTCTTTTTAACATTGAGGTTTTTAATAGTGCACAAATGCGTGGGACATTTTAATGAGATTCCTTTGCTGTGAAACATTTGTAGTCTATTATTGCACAGTGTAATCTTTAGACCTAATCGTTGAACTTGATCTTGATTTTGAACTTTTTTTTGTGACTGTTCCAGATTTTGTTTTGGAGAAAGCGATGCATAAATGCATTCTGAAGCCCCTGAAATCCTACATTTATGCAACTCTGAAACAATTTCATGACTCTGACGGCTCCTGGAAGCAGCTGAAAGAAAATCTGCTGTCGGTTAAACAGAAAGTGCCTCAGGAGCTGGGAGTAGATGCTGCCATCCCTGATGCTGTTACTTTGGAAAAAATAAAGCACAAGTTTTCGAATATGCGCAAGGCGTACTCTCCTGAGAAGAAGGTGTTCCTACTGCTGCGGGTCTGCAAAGTTATCTACAATGTTATGGAGAACAATTCAGGTACAGTTTTATTTTACTAAACTAGACATTATAACGACAATCAGTTAATGGATGTTTTTAATGTCCCAGGCGATGGTTAATTAAAGACAACCATCAGCACAGAATTATAAAAGACAAGTCATGTCTGACCAATTTAATTGAAATAACAGAGTGCATCGATAAAGATGATGTTGTGTATTATTGACTTTCAAAGGTGTTTGATAAAGTGAGGCACTGGACTTGGCTATGAAGGCACAACATCAACATTTGCAGATGGTACAAAAATAGGGACTGTTGTTAACTATAAAGAGAACTATAAGCAATTTCAGGAAGATTTATTCAGTTAGTAAATAGAAATTTAATGTGGAGAGAAATGAAGTGATGCCTTTTGGAAGCAAGAATAAGGAGGAAAAATGTACACCAAATAGTGACAACTGCAAAAGAAATAGAAGAGTAAAGAGACTTTAGGGTTCAGATAGACGAATATTTAAAAGTGGGAGGACAAGTTGATAAAGCTGTTGGAAAGCATATGGGAATCCTAGGTTTTATAAATATGGTATTACAAATTTAGGGTCTGCCGTAGATATTCTCTAATGCAATGCTGGTCACTCCCCTAACTGGTCTGGGCATCTTACGTTCAGGAGTGTGCCCTAACAATTGGATATCATGCCTCCTGCACTTGCCCTCACACACACTTCTCCAATCTTTTCTTTGGTAAGACAAGGCCAGATACAAATCATTCAACTGCTTTATTTCCCAGATGGCAAGTGAACATATAGAGTAACAGTCAAAGCAAATGCCACATACTTAGCTCATGTTCACTTCTCTCTGGGAAAATTATAAACCACATGCCCTGTCCCTTTCATGAATAGGGGTCATCCTGGCTAATGGACCTGGGATGAGAGAGTCGATCACTATTGTACTCGTTGTCAGGCTTCAGTATACATATTCAATGCGAGCCTGTGGCTTTCTTTTTAAACCTGCTCAAATTCACTTTTTAAAAAAATATATAATGCCTAAACGTAACTCAATCCCGAAGTCCTTTCCATAAAGGAAAACAAAAACGTCAAAAATCCTGAAACATGACATAGGAGAATATAGTACAGAAGTAAAGAGGTGATGCTCAACCTATACAATTCATTGGTTAGACTGCAGTTAGAATATTTTGAGATTCCTAGTATGGGAAGGATGTCCAGGCCATGGAGATGTTACAGAAAGGATTTACTAAGATGATAACAGGGATGAAAAGCTTTAGTTATGAAAGGATGCAAGAGAAATTGGGACTTTTTTCACTACAACAGGGAACCTTAAGAATTGATCTAATGGAAATGCTCAAAATTATGAGGAGTTTTAATAAGATAAATGGTGGAAAAAGCTATTTTCACTGGTCAATGAGTTAGTAACTAAAGGATATAAATTTAAAGTATTAATCAAAAGGAGAAGTCAGGAGAATGTTTTTTCTACACTGTGGGTTGTTAAGACATAGATTTCCCTACTAGAAACATTGGTGGAGGCAGATCCCATAATAGCTTTTTAAGAGGAATTGGATAATTACATGGAAAATCCAAAATTTGAATGGCAGGGGAATAGAATAACTCTTTCAACAAACGGCCTCCTTCTATACTATTAAATTTATAAGATTCTAGTACAGTGCTATTATCTATAGATTTCCAAGTATAATTCAATCCCTGTTTTTGTGGGTGGGGTGACTTGACTCAAAGGCTGTTAGCATCACCAAAAGGAATGCTTTTTTGCACAAACTATCAGCATTAGGTATTCCCAATTCGCCTATGGAATGATTTAGATCCAAAACTTCACTGTGTCCACAAAAGAACACCCTCTAGTGGAACAATGTGAATTTCCATTCCCACATCAGATATCCTTTCAGCTTACCCAATACTGCAGTTACTATATCGGTGGCAGCACAGTTGAAGTTCAATAACTAGTGCTGCCTCACTTACAACTAAATGAATATATTTGCCCGTAGCAGTTACATTCTGGTGTCATCAAACTCACTGTGTGACTGCTTGCCGATAATGTGTATTTATCTGTGCAGTGGGCTTTGAATTTGGGGGAATGGGAGTGCTCCATTCAGCCTGCTTCACCCAGTCATGTACTTCTAAATCTACTGCAACTTTACCAGCCTGAGGGAATGGGTAATTACGCCTGAAAGTTGATGGGTTGGTAAATACAGCATCATATAACATTACAATTTGGTCTTGTTTATAATCTTAATAGATATCATAGTTGTGTTGGTACTGAGGGAGGCCATTCAGCCCTTCATGCTGGTACTGACTGCCCCACTGGAGCTATCTATTCTAATCCCGTTTGTTGCTCTATCCCTGTACCCTTTAATGTCTTCTATAAATTTTCAAACCCATATTTTGTTTTACATGACCCAGTATCTGGGATTTAAGGACCTAACTTACAAAAATTGGCCAGTTCCAGGAATGAGTATCAATGTGTTTATTAGTGAGGATGAGCACAGCCCAGCACCACCACCTCATTCTTGCTCCTCCAATAAAACTGAGATAGCAGGTGCCAAAAATCAGTTTGTCATACTTTACTGGGCAATTTCTACAGCAAAAATGCAATTTTTAAAAAAAGTTGTAGCCCTCTGCTATAAATCAAACACAGAATAGTGCTTAATTAATGGATTTTTAAAATATCAAGATTTGAAATGCTTCCTGTAAAGTTGAGACCAGATACAATGAAACACATATCTAATCACTTGATCAATACAGGTGAGAAAGGCCATTCAGCCTATCTTGCTTCATTCATCTTGAAAGACTTTACAGTTGTCCATCACAGTTGAATGTTGCATGTAGAAGCGCAAAATTCATTTTAAAATCATTTCAAGGTTTTTTTGGCTCCACCAGCCTACCCAGAAGTCCCTTCCTGTGTTAATTATTCTTGATGTGAAGAAAAGCTTCTCGATATTGGTCCTAAGGTTGCCTTTCACAAGTTTGAACCTGTGCTCCATTGTCCCACTCTCTCACCATTGGGTATACAATGAAATGTTGATTAATAAACCATGAGACGTCGAATAGGATATACTCTTATAATGCATGAAAATCATCTTACCTATTGGAAATTCATTTACCCTGAAACGTATTTCTATCACAAGAAACAGACAAAAATATTGGTTCTGATCGGTCTGTGTAATTGTGCCCTCAGGGAGGTTATATGGAGCTGATGACTTCCTGCCTATGCTGACCTACATAGTAGCCCAGTGTGACATGCCAGAGTTGGAGATTGAGATTGAATACATGATGGAGCTGTTGGACCCATCACTGCTGCATGGAGAAGGTACAAAGTTGTTATTCATCATATTGCTATATTTTTAGAACACTGCTAACCAAATGAATCACAACGACTCACACATTTGATTCTACATCTTTCAATGAAGTGCCAACAAATCTTGTACAAAGGTTTATTTTGATGGTGACTTGATGAATTACAATTCCAGTTCATGGGTCACCCAGTAGCATGGCACAACTATGCTGTGCCAAGAAGAGAAGGACACAGTTTTGCTTCCACTGTTACCTAAATGGCAAGTTATTGTGCTATTAGAATGAGTTGTTCTACTTTCTCAAAGGGGAGACTAGAGGCAGGTCAGCCTTTGTACACGCCTAGTAAATGATTAAACATGCCATTGCAACAAGTCTCCAGTCTGTCTTCTCAGCTTTAAAATTATACATAATAGAGAAAATGCTGGAGAAGCTCAGCAAGTCAGGCAGCATCTATGGAGAAAGAAACAGAGTTAACATTTCAGGTCAAAGTCAGAACTGGAAGATGTTAAAAGAGTTAAAGATTTTGAGCAAGTACAGAGCCAGGGAAAGGGGGGAGGGAGGGGAGGAAGGAACAAAAGAGAAGGTCTGTGATAGGGTAGAGGGCAAAAGTGATTAAATGACAAAAGGGATGATGGTGCAAGGCAAGGAAGGTGGTAACGGGACAGGTGAAGAAACAAAAGATTGATCAGGAGTAGCTGTAAATGGCAGCAGCAGAACCATTACCAGCACTTGCTGTCCGAAAAAATGGGACCAGTGGTTATGATCTGAAGTTATTGAAATCAGTGTTGAGTCCAGAAGGTTGTAAAGTGCCTAACGAAAGATGAGTTGCTGTTCCTCGAGCTTACGTTGAGCTTCATTGGAACAGTGTTCGACCTGAAACGTTAACTCTGTTTCTTTCTCCACAGATGCTGCCTCACTTGCTGAACTTCTCCTGCATTTTCTGTTTTTATTTCAGATTTCCAGCATCCGCTGTATTTTGCTTCTGATTTAAAATTATATATAACTGGTGAGACTTTAGGAGGGGAAGGAGTAGGAGAAGGAAGTAAATTACAAAAGTAGGGGGAAAAAAACTTGAGGCCATTGTAATCCTAATTAATTGGGGTCAGCAATGGGTGAACCTATTGTCTTGATTAAAGATGAGTAAGATATACCAGCACGCTATGTATATAGTTGGCTTGTTCCATTATTGGTTTAAAAAATGACCAGGATACCACCATCGTTTGAGAATAGAGGCACAACCTGTTGAATGGAATAAGTTCATAATTCATTTTATTTAAATGTGAACTATTAACACTGAACTAGATAAATGAATACAATGGAGCTTTTGGAATACTTTCCTGGCACTTAACCGGTGTTTTACTGGGAAGTATTTTGTATGGGAACACTGAGAAATACTGAAGTTTAATGCATCCTGTTGTATGGATGGAACTTTTATTGTTTAAGCACAGGGTGTTCTCCTTCCTTCCTGCTCTACATATTGGTACATTGTCTGTGATGTCACTTCCCACATAAACACACTGTTAAATGAGAATTGGTGCCTGGCTGCAAATAAAATCATTAATTTTAAAACAATGTATTGACAAGTTCATGTAATGTACTTTGTGAATATAAAAAATGTGACTGCTTCTGACCTGTAAAGTGAGGGGACTTGGGCTATGATGCTGTTTGCCTGTCTGTAAAAGCTCACACACCACTTCAGTGTCTTAAGGCTGTTCATCAGACTATAACCAATTGTCCTAAATGTTCTACTCTTGTCAGAAAGTGGATTCCAATTGAAAATGGGATTGATTATTAAAACACTTTTTGTATCCCATTCACATGTTTGTAAGAAGTAATGTAATGTGTTACCTAACTATGCTTATGCAAAAAATGATAGGCATACACCAAATCTGGCAAGTGATATCCAGCATTAAACTCTGTCAAGATACTGCCAGTATGTCCAATCAATGGGTGAAGTAGCTTAGAGGAATTACTGAGGCTGACCATGCAATGGGCCAAATTATAAAGTTAAAACAATGCAATTTTTATTGAAACACTTGATTATTAATTGTAACACTGCTGATATTAAGTAATTCTCATACAGCCAGTCTCAGTAATGCCAGACAGGTCCTGAGTGACGTCCAGCAGGTTTATCAGCATTTGATGAGAGAAAAGATGCAAGATAACATTTGCCAGAACTTCCGGTTCTAATGAATGGTGTCTACACAAACCAACAGCATCTTTTGAATGCTGATGGGTCTGTTGTGTATTTCCAGCATTCTCTGCTTTTATTTTAGTTTTTTTTTTCTTTATCCCTAGTACCATCCTCAGCATTTGTATCAGAACAAATTATTACTGATAGAGAAAGTCACTCTTGAACCTCTCCTTCCGCTCTCCACACCCCCCCCCCCAACCCAGGTGACTGCACTGCCGAGAATGTTGACATTCACCACCAGTCCAAAATGTCTGTTTCAAAATGAGAGGCCACCATTTTCCAGAGTCTGATTTACACCACCTGCTGCATTTTATTCAAAAAGAATTAACAAATTATGAAATTTACAATTGTGCATCGAATTTAAATGATTTGTAATGTATATTCTGAAGGCCAACTTGTCAGACAGTTTTGACTTGTATTTGTAAATCCAGAATTTGTTTACTGTCCACTCACCATTTCCCGAAACATGGCTGTAATATGGACCCTATTCATATAACCCCCTGCTGTTTTGTTCTGTATAGGTGGCTATTACCTGACCAGTGCATATGGAGCACTCTCACTGATAAAGAATTTTCAAGAGGAACAGGCAGCTAGGTTACTGAGCTCACAAACCAGGAATACCCTAAACCAGTGGCATAAAAGGAGGACAACGAACAACAGAACGACTCCTTCTGTGGAAGATTTCCAGGTGTGTCCCTTAAAGAAAAGTGGATGGTAGCTGTTGACCGTTGCATGTTTTTAAGGGTTAAATACCTTGCACTGAGTCCTTTATTTAAAAATGAGTTGCTGTTTATGTCTACAATTAAAATAATTAGAAATGTATAAGAGCTGACGATCATGTAAGCCTCTGTAATCAAACTCCTGAAAAATCCCTGGGATGAGAGGGTTGTTCTATGAGGAGAGATTGAGTAGAATGGGCCTATACTCTCTGGAGTTTAAAAGAATGAGAGGTGATCTCATTGAAACATATAAGATTCTGAGGGGGCTTGACAGGGTAGATGCTGAGAGACTGTTTCCCCTGGCTGGAGAGTCTAGAACTAAGGGGCATAGTCTCAGGATAAGGGGTTAGCCATTTAAGACTGAGATGAGGAGGAATTTCTTCACTCAGATGGTTGTGAATCTTTGGAATTTCTACCCCAGTGGGCTGTGAATGCTCAGTCGTTGAGTATATTCAAGGCTGAGATTGATAGATTTTTGGACTGTCGGGGAATCAAGGGCTATGGGGATCGGGCGGGAAAGTGGAGTTGAGGTTGAAGATCAGCCACGATCTGATTGAGTGGCGGAGCAGGCTTGAGGGGCCATATAGCCTACTCCAGCTCCTATTTCTTATGTTCTTATCTTGCGTTATTAAATGTAAAATACAACTCAAGAACAGCCTGTCGTGTCACTGACACAGCCGCCACTTTTATTTTTGTCGTGACTTTTGACAATTTACATTATTTAACCGCACATTGTTGTTATCAAGCCATTTTCAGCACTCCCTGTTCAGCTCTGTATCTTCCCAAGATTGAGATTGGGAGCGGCTGTGGGAGCACAGCCAGTAGCGCCTTTAGCACTGAATGAGTTCATGGATGTTATATAAGAAGCTATGGTAGTAGCATCTTAATACCATAGATTGGACATTTTATGAGTCCTACTAGCAATGCCATTTAAAGAACCCTGAAAACATATAAATAAATGAAATATTTTACTGCAAGAACTATTATATAAGGAGCTGCTTTTGTAACCATAAGAGAACTTGATCATTACGATCCAACTACCTATCCACATGCAGCCCATTGAGCAACACAGATTTTAACTTTGGTAATGGCACAGTTCTCCATACAGATGACTGCCAAGTATGCCCTGCAGTGTTTCAGTCTTTGATGTTTAAAGATGATTGTACCCCTGAGGCTTGCTAACGTAGCAGGACTCAAGCTTGGTGCTTCACTTGTAGAGATCTAAACTCCAATCAAACCCAGAACAGTTCACCATTTATATGCAATTAAATGTCATTAGGGAATTTTATATATTCTGCAGCCTTGCACTTAATAAATGCCATGCTAAAATGAGGGACTTCAGTTACGCGGATAGACTGGAGAAGCTGGGGTTGTTCTCCTTAGAGTAGAGAAGGTTGTGAGGAGATTTGATAGAGGTGCTCAAAATCATGAGGGGTCTAGATAGAGAGAAACTGTTCCCATTGGCGGAAGGGTTGAGAACCAGAGGACATAGATTTAAGGCGATTGGCAAAAGAACCAAAGGCGACATGAGGATAAACTTTTTTATGCAGCAAGTAGTTATGATCTGGAATGCGCTGCCTGAAATGGTGGTGGAGGCAGATTCAGTCGTGGCTTTCGAAAGGTAATTGGATAAGTACTTGAAGGAAAAAAATTTGCAGGGCTACGGGGAAAGGGCGGGAGAGTGGGACTAGCTGGATTGCTCTTACAGAGAGCCGGCATGGGCTCGACGGGCTGAATGGCCTCCTTTTGTGCTGTAACGATTCTATGATTTTAAAATGATCCTCTTTTCTCTCCTCTATCTCAATCCGTGCAGAACTACTTGCGTGTGGCCTTCAACAACATGACAAGTGGCTGCACAGCCAAGACGTTACTGGTAAGACCGTTTACTACGACAGAGGAGCTGTGTGACCTTTGTGCGGCCAAGTTCCAAGTTGAGGACACTGAGAACTACAGTCTTTTCCTTCTGATAAATGACACTTGGCAGCAGCTGGCTCCTGATACCTTCCCGCAGAAAATCAAAGCAGAGCTGCACAGCAGGTCTCAGCCACAGATTTTTCATTTTGTCTACAAGTGCCTTCACAGTGACCTTCCCAGCAACACCATTGAGGGCAGCGCCATGGTTTCTGAAGAAAGCAACAAAATTTTATAAGCAAATAATTTTTTTTTTGTTCTTGTCGGGCACCTTGAAGGTTGTTTTTGTTTTATTTTAATTATTTTTTGTAGCATGCCAGGGGTGTGTATTGTTACAACCCAGTAGACCTTAATAGGTGAACCATTGTCGATGTTCTTGGAACTGTGTGCGACACTTCGCCAGAGACACAGCTGGTTATTGGGTTTTTGCATATTCTTGCAACAGATATTCACTCCGTGCATGGCAAAGACCTGTCAGATGCAATGCATCAGTAAAACTGTCACAGTAGCTGGATGATTTGCATCCTACTCTTCGACTAAAAAGTGGGAATAAAATCAGTTTGGGCGCAGGCTGCATAAATGGTTTTATGTTTATAGGAAGACTGTGTGTTTCTATGGATCCCAGAGACATTAATTTGGTAGCAGTTGCTGGTTAACTGAGAGGTTTTTTTTATATTATATTTTTAAGCCAGAAATTATTATTCTTGTAAACATCTGGGCATATAATTGTAACACTTGTTAATTTCTTTTTTAGTTGTTTTTATTATTCACAATATATTGATCAATATTTTTTATCTTGAACATAAGGTATTTGCTTGATCATTCACATCACAGCTGTCGTACAATTATGCAATATTGCTACAGTGTTTCCTAACATGCAACACCATTGGGGCTTTGATTCATCTCCAACATCAAAATGGGATACAGCACTTTTCTGTAAAACATTCAGTAGGGTGCAGTGATGTGGCCTAAGGATTTGGAGAGAGAGAGATTACTGCTGCAGGCATATTAATCAGTGTCCAAATCCACATCATCTTTCCATTCGCAAATAGTTCAGAGAGAACACAAGATGTAAGAAATGGCAAGAGGTTGGGGGCTGAAGCACTGTTTGACCAGAACTGTGCTCTGCATCTAACTTGTACTGTATCTGAGCTGAGAGTTCTTGTTCATTGACACTGGATGCTCAAAATGGTGAGTGTTGCATTTCCTAGAATTATTCATCCCTCACCTTATTGAGCACAAAAAAATCTTACTGACCTGGCCCCTCAGTACTGAAACGAGCTCTCGTAATACAGACGAAGGTGGGAATTGGAAAGTGTGAATGAGAGAGAGAGAGAGAAAGAGAGAGGAAGAGCAGCATGAGAGGCAAACAAAATAAAGAGGGATAAACAAAAGAAGAATGTGATAAAGAAAGGATCAGAGTGGTGTGCCCTGGCAGTGTAGAAAGTAGACCTGACCATGTAATTCGAGGTTTAGTTTCCGGCTTTACCTGTCACTTGAATCCACCTGCTGTAGTCAGAAGTGAGTTTCATCCATTCTCGGCTGAGCTGCCAGATGGCATGCTGGGTGGGAAAGAAAAACATACTGTGTTTATGTTCAGTTGATACATCGTTGTGTTTACATTATTGTATCTTCACTGCACTTAATTGCCACTTAAACATTCCATGCTGGCTTTTTACAGTGAGATTTTCTGTGTCTCTAAACAGTAAATTTACAATACAGTGCCTATGGAATATACCAATATCTTCACTCCTTGCATTGTGTCTGTAATCTTGAGGGCCCATTTCTGTCAGCTGGCATTTAATGGTTCTGTATAAATATTTTGTAAAATGCTGTGAAATTACATCAGCTTTAAAGTATCCATTGTTGGAGCAGTGCTCTTTTCCCTCTGGGGCCTGAGTTGGAATCCAGTCCAGAGCAATGGGATCAAAGACTCCTCCCTGTCTGTGCTCTAAGGGTCCTATGTGCAATGAGAGGCACAGCTGTAGACCTTTGACCCGCCCCCAAGGAACCTTCAGTCAGTGGGGTTTCGAGGGCAGGCCACAGTGCCAGCCGTTTCTGGTTTCCCCTGCACATGGGCGCCCAGCAAGCATAGCACCTGGTAAAAGGGGTAGCAGGCCAGGTGTGTCCCCTCCTACCTCATCAGCATGGTTCAGTCTGGTCTGCACCTTCTGCAGACGCAGGCCAGGCTCTGCCCCTACAGGGAACCCTGGGGCAACATAATAGGATCACAGATCTAGGTCTCCACCCCTTTTTTGCTGGACTACAAAATGCTTAGTTCCCAGATGCAAGTATCTAGGAAAATTAGCCCTGTTCTGTAAATAGATTTATCCTATACCTGACCTGAAATAGAATATTCCATTTCCTAGCAGTGAAACCTTCATCATGACCACAAAAATACAACATACCACTTGATTCCCAGTTTCTCCCCCCATCCCAATAGATTGTGAAATAGAATTGATAATGGTGATGGAGAGGTCTGATGAAAAGACTCAGTGAGGCAAATTAAGGGTGAGGGGAAATAGAATGTAATCAAATAAATAGTTTATCTCTACATACAGTGACCAGGCTCCATGCAGTATAAAGAAAGCATCAGTACAGGGTTTGATGATACTTTTGGACTATTATGATGAAGATTTGTCATGTCAGCAAAGATATTTTCAAATTGAAAAACTATTGCTCCATGTGATCCTCTACATACAATACTGAATAATCCCAAATTATCAACAGGGGAAAATCATGGGCCCTGTGAGACATTTAATGGAGTACACACATCACAATGTACATAATCCCACTCTTAGGTTACTTGCTTCAGTTTGTTCCTCTGGCCACTTGTCAACCATAGCATAAGTATCTTATAAACTTAATACCGACCAACATACAAATTTTTGATTTTAACATTCCTAGTTTTTATTTCATTTCCATAGTCACAAAAGATTTTTCAAAAGTTTCAATTCAACTGACCTGGTTGGTGATGCTCCATATTAAACAGTTCAGCTGCATAGGCCAGTAAGATATTACGCGAGGAAACTATTCAGTGCATAAACCTTCTTGACATTCCTAATAGTTGCAATGCTGACAAAGATTAGACCAGGGAACCAAAGTCCGTGGGAGTCAGTGCTGATCTCCTGCAAGCTGCATTCAGTATCATCCTGACTACCATGTAATGGTGATATATCCTTCGGCAGAAGCCTATTGGCCAGGATTTCTAGACTTTCAACAATCTCCTTTGAGCTTCACTCTATCACCCTACAATTCCAAGCTCTGAACCACCTCCTGGTTTCATGCTCTTATACTTGTTTGAGTTGTTCCTAGAAAAGTTAGGTATTTCATGCAAGGATAACTTAATCACGACCACTGGTAAACCAAAATCTCTGTTTCAGTGATGCAGTTGAACCTTATTCTAAGCACTGACTGGTGCAGAAACAAACTGCTAATTACCAGTATAAGAACAGGTTATATTACTGTGTACGATGGGAACAAATTGTTAACCTGAAATTTGCTTACATCAAGATTACGTGTAGGTAGATTGCCTTTTTAATGAAATGGCATTTGTGATTTTTGTATGTAGTTTAGAACAGTACTAAGAATTTGTACGGCAGTAATATTTTGAGTACCTGACTGAAAACCCCTCAATACTGTATTAGCACACTGTGCATTACTCTGTACAACTGAAACATTGTATTTTGCACGCAATAAAAATGGAATGTTTTAGCAATGTAATGTGTGCGAATGTTTCAACTCTGACATGTCAGAAATTTTCCTTGTTACTGTCTCTTTAACATTCTGAAGTATGGAGTGGTTTGTTTGTAAATACAATTCCTGGTTTAGCAGTTTGTCAGAAACCTGGACAATAAGCAAGTGAGCAAGCCCCAAAAAATCACTGGAGGCTGCGTTGGCCTTGTGACCTCCCAACTGCTGGAACAATGTAGGATCTAAAGTTTGCTTTTAAAACGATGGTTTTCATTCTCCTATCGAAGTCTCTTCCACGTGTAAAAGTAACCTCTTGGGTTTTTTCACAGCTTGCGCTGCTTTAAATCATGTTTATGGCTGCCAGTACTTGTAGTTAGGAGGCTTATATAATTTAACCTTAACCCTGCTAGTGAGCAATAACTCCATATGGTTAGCACAGCAAATGTCGTCATAATCAGCACCTTGAAGAATAATCTATAGAAACATTCCAAAAAAATACAATACCTGAAGTAGTGATTGAACAAAAATAAAACCCCATCGAGGACATGCGGTTAAAGCAACAGCCAGTACTTGCAGGAAGTGAGTAACAATGTTTGTTCAGGCTTAATAACGTGATCCTAAACCTTTGGCCAACATTTTTATGAATGTGGAAATTTGGCTGGAATGATTTCCTGTTTACTAATAGTGCAGTTTTGAAAATTGTGGGGTGACACATTCATGGAAAGCAACTAACTGTATGTGAGTACTTTGTTGCAACAGTAGACTCTGGCCTATCAATTGGCCAGTTTGCTGAAGTTTGACAGTGTAATGATGCATTTATATTGCAGCTACCAGTTAATTCTCTGCCTGTTTACGCAGATGCACAGAGCAATCCTCCCAGCAATTAAAATTAAAAATATTTAGCATGTGCATATGGTGGAGTCTGCACACTCTCTAAATATTTAAATCAACTGCACGCAAGTTCAGAAAGTGCTCAGAAAGTCTAAGGGCCCTCTCCGCACTTTATAAACTAGGTTTGACATATGGAATTACACTCCATGTGAGAAAGAACTTGTATTTCTATAGCATCTTTCACAAGCTCAGGATGTCCCAAAGCACTTTACAGCCATTGAAGTACTTTTGAAATGTAGTTACTGTTGTAATGTGGGAAACGCAGCAGCCGATTTGTGCACAGCAAGATCCCACAAACAGCAATGCGATAATGGCAAGACAACCTGTTTGTGATGTTGGTTGAGGGATAAATATTGACCAGGACACCGGGGAGAACTTCCCTGCTCTTCTTCGAAATAGTGCTTTGGGATCTTTTACGTCCACCGGAGAGGGCAGATGGAACCTCAGTTTAACATCTTATCGGAAAGAAGGCACCATCAACAGTGCAGCGCTGCCTTGGTACTGTACTGAAGTGTCAGCCTGGATTATGTGCTAAAGTCTCTGGAGAAGGGCTTAAACCTGCAACCTTCTGACTCAGGCGAGAGTGCTACCCACTGAGCCACGGCAAATACTGCAGCCTCACATGGTCCCACAAACAGCAATGAGATAAATGACCAATTGTTCTGTTTTGGTGATGTTGGTTGAGGGATAAAGGTTGGCCAGGACACTAGGAAAACACCCCTGCCCTTTTTTAAAAAAGTGCCACAGTTTAACTTCTCATCTGTGAAATGGTATGTCCAACATTGCAGTGATTCCTTAGTACTGCACTGAAGTGTCAGCCTGAATTATGTGCTGAAGTCTCTACAGAGCAGGGTATGAACCCATGACTTCTAGACTCAGAGGTGAAAGTCCTATCACTGAGCCAAGCTTATACAACAAGCCCAAGAACTGTGAAGCAGGTTTGGCATCTGGGATTATACGCTATGCAGTAATAAATCTAATCACTGTGAAGCTGCCTTCTCCAGAGGTGTCACAGTGCTTTTATCCCAGGCCAGGTCAGGACCAAACTTTGTAACGATACTAAAGTTGCAGTACATACACATCCTTGATGCCCTAGTCTACAATATTTTGAAACTCATGCAAGGTGCAACTTACACACTTTTGTTACCTCCAGACTCAACCTCTTCAATGCCCACTTTCCTACAAATTTCAACATGTCCAAAGCTCGATTGTCCACATCCTGTCCTTCACTAAGTCTCGCTCGTTCATCACACATATCTTCCCTGATCTTTCTTGGCTTCCCATCCCTCAAAGTATCAGTTTTAAAATCCTTATCTCAGTCTTCTGAACCCGACTCTCCTTCTCCCTTTAACCCACCGTTTGTGGCAGAGACGTCAGTTGTCTCGGCCCCACTCTGTGGAATTCCCTCTGCAAACCCCTCTGTCTTGCTGCTCCCCTCCCCTCCTTTAAAAGCCACCTGAAAACCTATCTCTTTGACCATGTATTCAGTCATCTCCCCTAACGTCTTTTGCTGCTCAGCATTTGTTCTCTGTGAAGCATCTTGGGACATTACTGTGTAAGACGTGCCATATAAATGCAAGTTATTTGGTACAGGAGATAGGTTTCCAGCCAGAGGACAAATGACACCTTTTGAATTGTCCTGTTTAATTCTGTGTAATTGATTACAAACTTTTATTGGTCCCCTACAAAATTTCTCTATTAATTCTGTGAAAGCAGTTTCAATGAAACCAGTGTTTAATGATCACTTCCAGTTGAGTTCATAACACTTGGTTTATGAGTCAATAAGAAATACCACCCCAAATTAATTTGCCAGATGTGGATGTATCAGCTGCCTTCATTGCTTCAGTTCTTAGGGAGCCTGGACTAAAAGGTCATTCTGAGAATTAGTCACTAGTGGGTTACATAAGTCCCTTTTCTGGCATATTTCATTTATTGAAAGTGTTTTTCAATCCAGTGCTGTTGTTCTAGCTGCTGTGAAGTTACATTTACAGATTGTTTCTATTTATTTATTTTGATTATAGCTACGTGTTGCCATGTGTATTGGGGAAGAAAAATCTGAGGCAGCAATCCTAGATATTCTGGCTTCACCTTTGCTATACAGTTTACTATCTTACGTCAGAAGATTGTGGGCTCAAGCCCCACTCCAGAGACTTGAATACAAAATCTAGGTTGACACCCCAGTGCAGTACTGAGGGAGGTGCTGCACTGTCGGAGGAGCAGTCTTTTGGCTGCTATATAAATGCAAGTCTTTTTTATATAGGAAAATAGGAACAGGAGTAGGCCATTCAGCCCCTCGTGCCTGCTCCGCCATTTGATAAGATCATGGCTGATCTGTGATCTAGCTTCATATACCTGCCTTTGGCCCATATCCCTTAATACCTTTGATTGCTAAAAAGCTATCTATCTCAGATTTAAATTTAGCAATTGAGCTAGTATCAATTGCTGTTTGCGGAAGAGAGTTCCAAATTTATACCACCCTTTGTGTGTAGAAATGTTTTCTAATCTCACTCCTGAAAGGTCTGGCTCTAATTTTTAGACTGTGCCCCCTACTCCTAGAATCCCCAAACAGTGGAAATAGTTTCTCTCTATCCACCCTATCTGTTCCCCTTAATATCTTATAAACTTTGATCAGATCACCCTTTAACCTTCTAAACTCCAGAGAATGCAACTCCAATTTGTGTAATCTCTCCTCGTAACTTAACCCTTGAAGTCAGGGTATCATTCTAGTAAACCTATGCTGCACTCCCTCCAAGGCCAGTATGTCCTTCCGAAGGTGCGGTGCCCAGAACTGCTCACAGTACTCCAGGTGCGGTCTAACCAGGGTTTTGTATAGCTGCAGCATAACTTCTGCCCCCTTGTACTCCAGTCCTGTAGATATAAAGGCCAGCATATACATCGATGAGGTCCCTCTTAGTTATCTCTTTCAAGTCTGAAGAGCCCAGGTTTCTCCTGTCTTTCCTCATAATTTGGTCCACTGATGATAGGAATCATCTTTATAGTTCTTCTCTGCACTGTCTCCAGCAATTGAATTCTATAAAAGAAAATAACTGTCACAAAATGCAGCTTTCTCTCTCCGTCACCACTCTCTATTCTAGGCCTGATACTGTTGTGTCTGACTATTTGTCCCAACATTAAGTCATGGACCAGCTAGAACTTTCAGCAGCTCAACATTGGTGTGAGAAAGCCATCTTGTTTGGCCCCCATCAGAAACTCCATGCTCCAGCTCCTAACTCAATGCCCCTTCCTGGATGTGCCTCAAGTTCAAACCGATGGTGGGCAACCTAGGTGGCCTGTTAGAC
Source organism: Heptranchias perlo (assembly GCF_035084215.1). Lineage (NCBI taxonomy): Eukaryota > Metazoa > Chordata > Chondrichthyes > Hexanchiformes > Hexanchidae > Heptranchias > Heptranchias perlo. The sequence continues at coordinate 78,038,549 of NC_090332.1, forward strand.
CCTGAGCTGAGCTTCAAACCACAGGTCTAGTCCTTCACCAAGACTGGCAACTTCTACCTCCAAAATATTGTCCACCTCCATCCCTACCTCACCCCAACTGTCACTAGAAACTTCATTCATGTCTTTGCCCCCTCTAGATTAAACTTCTCCAATTCCCTCCTTACTGGACTCCCAATCTCCACTCTACAAAACTCATCCAGAACTTTCACAAAGTCCCACTGTCACCCTGTTTTTTGCTGACCTTCACTGACTCACCAGCCTAGAAATACAATCACGCTGGAAAAGGGGTGTGCAGGGGGCGGAGTGGGTGGGAGGGCACAAGGGGCGGAGCGGGCGGAGACGCAGGGGGCAGGGTCAGAGCGGGCAGGGGGTAGCGGGCGGAGATGCAGGGGGCGGAGACGGTGGGGGCGGAGGCACGGGGGCAGGGGCGGAGGGGGCATGGGGTGGTGCAGGCAGGGGGTGCAGGGTGGGCGGGGGCAGAGCGGGCAGAGGGTGGGGCGGGCAGGGGGGAGGGGCAAGCGCTTCATGCGCCTCTTCACGGGGTCCCTGGCCACACAGCCAGCACTCCTCCTCCTCATCCTCATCCTCCTGCTGTACTTCTTGCTGCCCAGGTGGTGGTAAGGGTTGGTCCCTCATGATGGAAAAGTTATGGAGCATCCGGCAGATGACCACAAATACAGAACTGTATTGCAAAGCTCCTCCCGAACGGCCTAGGCAGCAGAAGCATTGCTTGAGCATGCCAATTGTCTGCTCGATGACATTTCTGATGGCAGCGTAACTCTCATTGTAGGCCAGCTGTGCCCAGGTTCCTGAAAGGAGTCATGAGCCAACTCTGAAGGGTATAGCCCTTGTTGCTCAGTAGCCATCCTGTAAACTGACGGCCTGGCTGGAACAAAGGCGGCACAGAGAACTGGCGAAGGACAAATGAGTCATGACTGTTGCCAGGAAACCGGGCACAGACCTGCATGATGCGCTGCCTGTGGTCGCAATCCAACTGAATGTTGAGGGAGTGGAATCCCTTTTTATTGATAAGGATACCAAGCTGGTAATGGGAGGCACGCAAGGCAATGCAGGTGCAGTCCATGTCACCTTGAACCCTGCAATGCGAATGAAGCCTAGTACTCTATCATCCTGCTTCACTCTGTCCACGGGGAAAGAGATGTAGATGTTCCTCCTGATGTAGAGAGCTTTGGTGATCTCCCTGATGCAACGGTGGTCTGCGAACTAGAGATATCGCCAAGGTCATCTGCAGCAGCCTGAAAGGAGCATAAATGATAAGGACCATGGTGACCTTGGCAGCCACAGACAGTGCTGTCCATCCCCTGGTACGAGGCTCGAGTTGTGGCTGTAACAGATGACAAAGCATGAGGACGGCATATCTTAATGAATTTTAATGAGGCAGCATGCTTATCGAATCAGTCACTGTAATCCAGAGGCAGGGCAGAGGGTGGCAGAACACGTGGGTTTGGGACGCACTAGGCTGACTATAAAGTGTGTAATTGTTTTTAAAAAACCTTACACAGAAGTTGGAAAAGTTCTTTCATTTTTTTGAAAAGTATGGGAACGCTGCTGTTTTAAGGCCAGTTAAATGTGGTTTGTTTGCGGTTTCTTATTAGATAACAAACAAGTTGGGGTAAAAAGGCAAAAAGGACTGGTATTAAGTTTACGTTGGGAAACACTTTTAAGCTCACATTGTTTTTGTGCAGGGACACAATACACCTGTACAGATCAACCAGTTTCACTGCATAACTTACAACCCCAGGAGTTTAATCAACACATCACAGAGTCAAATTGGACTTCCGGACTCAGCATCGATTTCAATAACTTCAGATCATAACCACTGCTCCCATTTTTACAATTGTAAACAATTTTACAACACCAAGTTATAGTTCAACAAATTTATTTTAAATTCCACAAGCTTTCGGAGGCTTCCTCCTTCGTCAGGTGAACGGTGTGGAAATGAAATTTTCGAATTCTTCGCATTTGAAAATCACAGAACAATGCCTGGTGATTACTGCCCGTTGCCAAGGCAATCACAGTGAGCAGACAGAAAGGTGTCACCTAAAAGGCCACCGAATATACAAACCCCCCCAAAAAAAGAGAGAGAGAGAGAAGGAAGACAGTCAATGACCCGTTATATTGAAAACATTTGTTCGCTGGTGGGGTTACGTGTAGTGTGACATGAACCCAAGATCCCGGTTGAGGCCGTCCTCATGGGTGCGGAACTTGGCTATCAATTTCTGCTCGATGATTTTGCGTTGTCGTGTGTCTCGAAGGCCGCCTTGGAGTATGCTTACCCGAAGGTCGGTGGCTGAATGTCCATGACTGCTGAAGTGTTCCCCGACAGGGAGAGAACCCTCCTGTTTGGCGATTGTTGCGCGGTGTCCGTTCATCCGTTGTCGCAGCATCTGCATGGTCTCGCCAATGTACCATGCTCTGGGGCATCCTTTCCTGCAACGTATAAGGTAGACAACGTTGGCCGAGTCACAGGAGTATGAACCGTGCACCTGGTGGGTGGTGTCTTCTTGTGTGATGGTGGTATCTGTGTCGATGATCTGGCATGTCTTGCAGAGGTTACCGTGGCAGGGTTGTGTGGTGTCGTGGACGCTGTTCTCCTGAAAGCTGGGTAATTTGCTGCGAACGATGGTTTGTTTGAGGTTGGGTGGCTGTTTAAAGGCGAGTAGTGGAGGTGTGGGGATGGCCATAGCGAGGTGTTCGTCATCATTGATGACATGTTGAAGGCTGCGGAGAACATGGCGTAGTTTCTCCGCTCCGGGGAAGTACTGGACGACGAAGGGTACTCTGTTGGTTGCGTCCCGTGTTAGTCTTCTGAGGAGGTCTACGCGATTTTTCGCTGTGGCCCATCGGAACTGTCGATCGATGAGTCGAGCATCATATCCCGTTCTTACTAGGGCATCTTTCAGCGTCTGTAGGTGTCCATCGTGTTCCTCCTCGTCTGAGCAGACCCTGTGTATTCGCAGGGCCTGTCCATAGGGGATGGCCTCTTTGACGTGGTTAGGGTGGAAGCTGGAAAAGTGGAGCATCGTGAGGTTGTCCGTGGGCTTGCGGTAGAGTGAGGTGCTGAGGTGCCCGTCTTTGATGGAGATTCGTGTGTCCAAGAAAGAAACTGATTCTGAGGAGTAGTCCATGGTGAGCTTGATGGTGGGATGGAACTTGTTGATGTTATCGTGTAGTCTCTTTAATGATTCCTCACCGTGGGTCCATAGAAAGAAAATGTCGTCGATGTATCTGGTGTATAGTGTTGGTTGGAGGTCCTGTGCAGTGAAGAAGTCCTGCTCGAACTTGTGCATGAAAATGTTGGCGTATTGGGGTGCGAATTTGGTCCCCATGGCTGTTCCGTGTGTTTGGGTAAAGAACTGGTTATTGAAGGTGAAGACATTGTGATCCAGGATGAAGCGGATGAGTTGTAGGATGGCGTCTGGAGATTGGCTGTTGTTGGTGTTGAGTATCGATGCTGTCGCAGCGATGCCGTCATCGTGGGGGATACTGGTGTAGAGTGCCGAGACGTCCATCGTGGTGAGAAGTGTTCCTGGTTCAACAGGTCCGTGGGTACTGAGTTTTTGTAGAAAGTCTGTAGTGTCGCGACAGAAGCTGGGGGTTCCCTGCACGATGGGTTTCAGGATGCCCTCGATGTATCCAGAGAGGTTCTCACACAGGGTTCCGTTGCCTGATACGATAGGACGTCCGGGTGTGTTGGCTTTGTGTATCTTTGGGAGGCATTTTTACAGACAGCAAGTGCTGTTAATGGTTCTGCTGTTGCCATTTACATCTACTCCAGACCCATCTTTTGTCTCTTAACCTGTCCCATTACCACCCTCCTTACCTTGCACCATCATCCCTTTTGTCATTTAACCCTCCCCTCCATCTTTCCCTGGCTCTGTACGTGCTTAAAAACTTTAATTCTTTAACGTCTTCCAGTTCTGACGAGAGGTCTTTGACCTGAAACGTTAACTCTGTTTCTTTCTCCACAGATGCTGCCTCATTTCCAGCATTTTCTGTTTTTATTTCAAAGTGCGGCTGTGCTGCTGAATGACTCACAGATTCAGCCACTATCACTGTGTAAACATGTACATTTACTTATGTACTTAGTCATGTTATTTTTACATTTAAAATTATGCACAAAAGACAGAATTCAGCTTCAATTTCTAGGAATGTGTGCTGCATTCTTTCCCATCGCTGCATTCCCCAAAACAAAACCCTGCTCCCTGTCGCTAGGTTAAATGCCTTTGCTTTGATAGCTTAGCTCTCTGATTGAATCAGTATTGGCTTACAGTGTTTTTTTAAGGAGGGGAAATCTCTTGCAGGCAGAAGTAAAATGCAGCTTGAGTAGAATTCTTCGTCTGTGAAAACAGGAAGATTATCTTGCTATTTGGATTTCAGGAGGAAGGGGTTTGAATCATGACTCACAAGTGCGGTGCTGTGTAAACACGATTCTTATAAAATGCCATTGCTTGACCGTTTAAAAGAGTGGGAACGGTATATCAGAAACACTCCATTTTCCGTAGCTGCTTCCACAGTGAAAGCCTGAAGATGTATTTCCTCTGACGTGCTCTATCACAATTGATAGACAAAAATCTGGATGAAAGGTTTAGGCGCTGCTCCTGAACTGATAGTTTGGCGAGTTGAGTAGGTAAAGCCTTCAAGAATTAAGCTTTTGTATTTTTGAGAGTATCAAAGGAAAAACTTGGAAAAACTGCCACTGAATAACTTATCCCAATACCTGTCATGTTTCCATCCAGCAAATCCTTAATTACAGAAGGAATTCTCTTCAAAATCATTTTTAAGGCACTTTCCCAAAGAAGGGGTTTCAGCGTGGATAGCTCATATAAAATCAAATCATTAAGATTGACCTTTTTTGTCCCTGGCAATTTCTTGACATTTGTTAAAATATTTTCTATGGGGAGGGGGAAGAGGATGAATTTTTGTGCTTATTAAGGTGAGGGGTGTTAGTACTGTGAAGTAAAATGCATTCCCATCTTAATACTGTGAAGTAAAATGTACTCCCATCTTAGCACTGTCAAGTAAAATGTACTCCCATCTTAGTACTGTGAAGTAAAATGTACTCCCGTCTTAGTACTGTGAAGTAAAATGTACTCCCATTTTAATACTGTGAAGTAAAATGTACTCCCATTTTAATACTGTGAAGTAAAATGTACTCCCATTTTAATACTGTGAAGTAAAATGTACTCCCATCTTAGTACTGTGGAGTAAAATGTACTCCCATTTTAGTACTGTCAAGTAAAATGTACTCCCATCTTAGTACTGTCAAGTAAAATGTACTCCCATCCCATTGCACTCCAGTGTCAACGCCAAGCACTCACAGGTCAGTCTGGTATAAGACTGTCTGGGGTGCCTCAAGCAAGCTGGAGACTCTTGGGGAGCGATTTTGCTAGTGAGCGGGATTGGTGCCGGGGTAGGGGGTGTGGTGGTGGGGAAGGGCAAGCAGCAAGCTCGCATGCTAGGACCACGTGGCGCCCAGAGAGAATTTAGCTCCAGGCCTCATTTCCATATCAGAGGTCGGACTCCTGCCCAAACCCGATGAGAATCACTATCTCGCCGGCAGACGGGAGTGAGAGTACAGGTGGTAGGAGGCCGCCACCAGGACCAGGCAGAATGGTCCCTGGCACTAAGGTGAGAGGTCAGGGGGGTTTGGAAGGGCTGTAGTCAGGGGAGCAGGAGGACGCCTGGAGCAGAGGATGCCCAAGGTTTCCTTGTCTGGCTCGGAGGAGCACTCCTGCTATTCCTGGCCTGAAGGAAACCCAAAAAAAGTATTAAAACTTAACTTTCTGGGCCTTTTCTGGCCCTGGATCCAATTCCTGACTGGTTTGGCCTAGCAGGAGAGCCACCAGGGTTTCCCCATGTGAACCTGGGGTTAAGATTGCAGTCAGGTCCCGATGACATCACCGGGACCAGATGTGCATATTTAAACAAGGACCCCACTGGAGTTGGCCAGATCGAGGTGTGAACCTCCCACTGGCGTGCCAACTCAACGGTAGAAATGTATAATTGCAGGAGTGACTGTGTGTCACAGAGGTAATGCCCAAATAAGGAGTGCATGACATACATGTATTACAGTTTATATTTAATTTAATATATTACAGTTGTTATAGTGGTGTGGCATAGATTTGCTCGGATGTTATCGGGGATGCTATGAAGAGATACTTGAGAAGTTACATTTTTTTCACTAAGAAGGTTAAGTGGTTATCTGATGGAGGACTTCAAGATCATGAAGAGTTATAATAGATCGTTCTCACTGGTCAATGAAACAGTAATGAAAAGGCACTAATTTAAGATAACTACAAAAAGCAAAAAATCTTTACAAAGGGGTTCATTAGAATGAGGAATTCAATTGTTCTGCTCTATTGTTGAAGCAAAATCCACAAATACCTTTAAAATGGAATCAGACTTGAAAAGAAATGATATTAAAGGATATGAGGAGCGAACGAGTGAGTGAAAACAGGTGATGTGGTGAAAAATACATTCACAGACCAAATGGGCCAAATCGCCTGTTTCTGTGCTATATATGATTCTATCCTTTGATTCAAAACACCTTCTTAAGTTACTGTGACAACTTGTATTGGCCAAGAATATTTTAATAATGCATGCTATGAAGTGCCATTTTTCTTATTTTTAAAATATTTTGCTTATGATCTTTGTTGCCAATGCGATCAAGGCTTTGGAAGTGATCCACTTTGAAAATGGTCCATTATTAGATTTCTTGGTGAGTTTCTATTGCTATCATGACATAGGATTGCGGTCTGAGTGTGTAGCACTCTTCATGTTAAAATACTCAACTTGACAATTTGCTCAGAGTAATGAATCCCATTCAGAGATTCTGGATCTGTCACGCGTCAGACTATTCTGTTTCAGTGTATAAATCACATGGCTCCCTTGGGTCTTGGAGCTCAGTGATGTGTATTCAGATAATCTGGAAAGTTTAAAAGATGAACTGTTTATCTCTTTGTTTAGGATTGTGAAAATTGTGATTTTTATGGTGGTTACCAATGGTTATAAAACCAGATTAGCAACCCAGAGGTAGTGAGATCAATTCCCACTGTGGTAAATTGCGAAATTGAATTCAGTAAATCTGGTTATTTGTGGGCAGACACCAGAAATAATGACCATGGAGGATGATAGATTTTTGTAAAATTCCAACAGGTTCACTAATGTCCTTCGGGAAAGGAAACCTTACTTGCGATTCTGATCCAAACAATGTGGTTGATTCTTAACACCCTTTGAAGTGGTCTAAAAAACCATTCAATTGTACAAACAATCAGCGTGGTCCAGGTTAAAAAAATATCTGGTTAGTTATGTTACATTCTAATTGCCTACTGGACACTGATAATTGTTGAAATTTAGCTGTTACTTACTATGTGTTAATCTTAAAATACTTGAATAGTCACAGTTAATTGCTTTTGTGATTATTTATTTTTATACACTGGGGAGAAAGTGTCAAGGTTTCCCTTTATTCTGGGATGGGCAGTGAAAGGAGTACCAGAAGTGAGGCACTTTAACTGTATTTACGGGGCAATGTTTCAATGGCTGGTTTGCTTCGATCTTTTCCTTGCGGTGGTGATGGTGGGAGAGAGATTGGGGGCCTTGTTAACATATATGAGCGAGACTTCACATTGGGCACCTGCAGCTCTTCCTTTCAAATTCATTTCAGGATCTGAGCGTTTTCTTTCTAAGATGGTTAAATTAGAATTTGGAGCAGAAGTAATGTAACAGTAGTGGTATTGGTAATGTGCACTACTTCTCTCACTGAATTATTCTTTCCACAAGTGGCCCACTCCAGTATTTTATCATTTATTCTACTTTGGATGTAATCTTATATATTTCTCGGTATACAGTGAACCCTCCTTTATGGAGGGATTCCCTCCACCCCATCAGACAATAGGAATTGGCAGATAATCGAGAGTCCCCAAAATTTGAAATTACACATATTGTACAGCAATATCATAGGCCATTAGGACAAAGATAATAATAGCAAGAAAAGAAACATTATGTCAATTTATTAAAAGGAGATGACCAAAGAAACTAAGCAATGAGACATAACGAATGAGCTTTACCCACAGATTGCATGGAAGGTCAAAACCAGAGGGCTGAACAGTTGGATATCACTATATAGGCACTGGTTATGTTTGAAGCTTGTTCTTGCCACCTGGTACACCATCTGAAGGTGGCATCCAGGTTCATCAGAGGTGTTTTCCGAACAAGATGCCTTGGGCTAAGACTGTTGCTCGGTGGATTAAACGCATCTGTAAGCAGGGGTAGATTTGCACGTGATGTAGTTTAAAATTTTCGGACTTTGCATTCTCAGTGGGAAGCCTGTACTTTTACGCGCCGACTTTAAACCCGGAAATAAAGCCGGGTTGCGGTCACGACCCAAAAAACAACTATTTTCAACTCCCACCCGCCCCCAATCCACCCGTCCTTGGGGTTTAAAATCACCCCCATGTTGTCTGAGTAAATAAAACTCCTGGCAATGATGTGGGAAGTTTATTTGTGAAAAAATTGAGAAGTGTCAATGACCCCCGGTGTAGACTGTTGTTTTGTGACCTCCAGAATTATTATTTTTGGAACTGGTGGCATCTCAGCAGAAGTTCCACAGCCCATGACAACCCATTTCAGTAGGACCAATGAAAGTTTGTACAGTAGACCTGCATGGCAAATTGTGTCATCTGCAGCAGTAAGATTTAGGAATGCTGCACTTGTCTTCTGTCTGGTCTGGAGGCCATTCTCAATATAGATGATGAATACTGAGCACTTGATCACAGGTACTGAAATTTGGTTTAAAACCTGCTTGATCAACACCCAGGATCTCAACAATGGTGAGGGCATTTCATTGAAGGACAAGCCTCTTAAGTAATTTGTACACACAACTTAGCAGAGAGATGGAGCGGTAACTGGCTGCAAGTCGATGATTTTTCTCACGTTTTAGCAGGGCTATTACCTTTGCTCGGCACCAGATCTTAGATATCTCATGGATGAGGGGTGACAGTGAGGGATGCCATGAAGGCAGCTGTGGAGTTGCTGTTTCAGGAAATAGGTGAAAGGAAGATTGTCCAATTCAGCATCCTCCCCAAAAGAGAGCAGTGCACAATGCCTGGGTGGAGGTATCACACAAAGGATGAATGCAATCTCTAATGACCAGAGGACTTGGGAGCTGTTACAAAAATGTTTGCCAAAGTGAAAAATCTGCCATGGTAAGGCTACCCACCAGTACCTGATACCAAGTAGACGGCACCTATAAATCATGGGAGCTTATTATTCTATATTAAAAAGACCTGGAATGGCGTAAGAGTGCCCAAATCCTATGATTAGTGCCTCTATTGCACCAAGGCTAGTTGACAATGAGATAAAAGAGGAGTATCTGTTTCCAGTATCAGTTGATATCATCAGAAGTGCTTTACTTTGGAGCCTATAACCTGGAGAAGCTTTAAGAAGTGATTGCTGGATTTACAAGAGAGCTTTCGGAGTGGATTATTTTGCTTCCCCTGTGTCTGACAGCCCAAGGGATTGTAAATGCACTGAAATATTTCTATTCACATGGTAAGAGGTACTGAGTTACATTTATGGGATTCACAATAGGCATTCCCTTGTTAGCTATTTTAATGGAGGAGGAAGCATTACAGGGTAGAGGAAAGGAGGGTGAGGCGGCATTTGAAGAGGACGCATCTCATAAGATATCACCCCCCACAAGAATTTGCAGGCCGCACAGATTTTATGAAGAATTTAGGAACATAGGAACAGGAGGAGGCCATTTAGCCCCTCGAGTCTGTTCCGCCATTCAATTAGATCACGGCTGATCTGTACCTCAATTCCATTTACCTGCCTTTGATCCACATCCCTTGATACCCTTACCCAAAAAAAACCTATCGATCTCAGTCTTGAAACTTTCAATAGACCCCCAGCATCCACAGCCATTTGGGGGAAAGAATTCCACATTGTCACTACCATTTGTGTGAAAAAGCTCATCCTGATTTCACTCCTGAATGGCCTAGCTCTAATTTTCATGCCAGGGATCACTATTCAGCATGCTCTTAGATCAAAGCAAATAGCACAGATTTTCCCTGAGTAATGCAATAAAAAAATGATGACTTCCAAAGAAATACTACTTCCAATAGTAAAATATTAACCTATAGAATAAATTTAATATAAAATGATGTAAAGTTCTAAAAGTTGCTTTCTTTCACTAAACCTGAGCTAAGAATGGCAGGGGCTATAAACAGTCTGAAATGCAGGTTACTTGAAATTCATATTATTTTCCCTCAGCTGTGAGATGACATGGGGAGAATAAAGGCAATTTTTAAAAACCTTCATTATTTATGGAGATGGCGCCCTCTTGTGTCAGTAGCTCTGGTTCCTGCTTGATGAGGTGCTTGATAGTGATTATTCCCTCCCAATCGCTTGGTGTCCAGTTAGGAACTGTATGGAGCAATTGAATGAGTTAGCAAATATTTTAAACAAAGGATTTTCAGTGGATTCTCCCCTTCCTATTTCATTTATAATTTTGCAGGCATTAACTTTGATTTTAAAATTTCAATCACAGTTTGAAAACTGTTTCTCACATTAATATGGGTTTGGCAATTTTTTTGAAAGAAGTTTCACTGAAGAATGTGTGTCATTCCAAGCGATCTATTTTTAAAACAGCAGATTATATTAAGTTTCTGGGTCTTAGGAGCAAGTTACTCGGAGACCTAAGATGGCAACTGCTATAATCAGAAACCGGGTTGGTAAACAAAGATTAGTCGAGGGACAAGAAAATAGATTTTCACAAAATCAAGATAATTATGAATGAGGAAGGCCGTTTGGCCGATCTTAAATCATCCATCGAGAAGAAACCTAAAGTCCCCCCCACTGGTTCTTAAATGATTCCAGGGTTTTGCCACCACTACTCTGGGGGTGAAATTGGTCTCCGCCAGTCACATGAAACGAGTTCATAGCAAATTGTCAGCCCGTTTTACACCACTCCTGATTTTCTTTCCATTGAAGTCCACGGAGACCAATTTCAACCCCTCTATCTGGAAGTTTATTGCTTGTGTTCATTCTATGTGTGAAGAAGAACTTCCTGATACAGAATCAGTCTTAAATTTACCTTTTAATACTTTGAACCCATGATCCCTTGTCTCACTCTGACTTTAATTTAAAATCATATTCTGGAGTTGCCCTTTCCATTCTCTTAACTATCTTATATACCTTTATAAGGTCATCTCTCAGACCCCTTTTTTCTAGGTTGAAAAATCCAAGTTTCTCCATTTTATTCCTCATAACTCAGATCTCTAACAATAGGTATCAGCCTTGTAGCTCATCTCTGCACTGCCTCCAATGCTTGACTGTCTCCCTTGTTTCTTGGTTACCAGAAATTAGCACAGTACTGAAGATCTGGTCTAACCAGAACACTTCCCAACTTCCTTTAATTTAAATCCTACTGCTCTAGCTATGTAGTTTAATTGGCTTTGTTGATTGCTGCTGTACATTGTATGGACAAGTTGAGCCTCAAGCCTACTAAGATTTTTTAGATCTCTTTCAACATCATCCATTATTCCTAGCTATTTCAACACTATTCACGGAGTATGCGTGACATTTATTTTTCCTTCCTGTGTGCATTAAATTTCATCTGTCATTGCTCTGCACAGTTAACATATTTTGTCCAACTCATTCTGTCATTTCTGAGCTGCCTCCTCTGATTCTAATGCCTCTCCTAGTTTGGTATCATCTGCAAATTTGGCTGCTTTGTATTGAGATCCTGAATCCTGGTGATTGATGTAAATTAGAAACAGTAGTGATTCCAACACTAAGCCCTGAGGCACCCAATTCAGTACTTCCTCTCCACCTAAACATGACACTTCCAGCAAGTACCTATTACGTTCTAATCTTCAGCTAATTTCTTATCCATTTCTAAGATTTACCTTGAATCCCCACAGCTTGGAATTTAACCAATATCCTTTTGTGTGGAACTTTGTCAAATGCCTTTTTGGAAGTCGAGGTTAACTGCATGGTAGTGATTTTCACAGTCCACCTGGGTCATCACTTCCTCAAAGAAATTAAGGAGGTTGTTCCAACATGATGTGCTGGCTGTTGTTTTTTAATTCATTCTTGCGATGTGGGTAATTCTGTCAAGGCTGGCATTTATTGCCCATCCCTAGTTGCCCCGAGAAGGTGGCGGTGAGCCTTCTGCTTGAACCACTACAGTCCATGTAGTGAAGGTGCTCCTACAATGCTATCAGGTAGGGAGTTCCAGGGTTTTGACCCAGCGACGATGAATGAACGACGATATATGACCAAGTCAGGATGCTGTGTGATTTGGAGGGGAACTTGGGGATAATTCTCAACTGCAGAAATACAGGGGCCTGTCAGTGCGGACTGCACGGTGTGCGGATATTACACAGTGTGCTGAGAGTTCGGTACGTGTGGGAGTTGAAGGGTTGATCTCTTTAAATCTAGTGCATATTGCTTCAACTGTTTAAGGTCAATTTAAAAGTTTAAATTTCTAAGTTTCTGTCAGGCTTCAGCAGAGAGCTGCTGTAGCAAGTTAATTGGTTAGCTAGATTCAATTGGTCCCTGAAGGTGGGGCAGGCCTGACTCATCTGAGTCTCAACTGCAGAAATACAGGGGCCTGTCAGTGCGGACTGCACGGTGTGCGGATATTACACAGTGTGCTGAGAGTTCGGTACGTGTGGGAGTTAGGTGAAGTGGGGGAAGGAGGTGCTGCTTTGCCTTGCTTTTCTTGCAGAGCGGTAGTGGACCTGAGAGCGGTGAGCGGCGGGAGAGAGCGAGACCAGAGCGGGGATAAAAACAGCGCGGAGAGAGCGAGACCAGAGCGGAGATATAAACAGCGCGGAGAGAGCGAGACCAGAGCTTACTCAGAGCGAGACTCTGAGACCAGCGGCAGTTCGGGGTGACGTCACCAGTCAGAAAGTGACGCGGCACAGGGGAGGCAGCTGATTGGTGAGTAGGTTCAGGTGAGTATTTCTACCATTTTACTGTAAGTAAAGTAATAAGAAAGGGAAGATCTGCAGGTTTTATAGCAGATAGTGTTTTTTTTTAGTGAACCTAGGTCCCTAGTATAGTTAACATTTTCTAATTTCAACGTAATTTAAAAGGGGTAACTCAGCTAAGGCAAGTCATGGCAGCAGACCTCGCACCCGTGATATGCTCCTCCTGCAAGATGTGGGAAGTCATGGACACTACCAGTGTCCCTGCCGACCATGTGTGCGGAAAGTGTGTCCACCTGCAGCTACTGACCGATCGTATCTCGGAGCTGGAGCTGCGGGTGGACTCACTGTGGAGCATCCGCGATGCAGAGAAACTCGTGGATAGCACGTTTAGCGAGTTGGTCACACCGCAGGTAAAGGGTATACAGGCAGGAAATGAATGGGTGACCACCAGGAAGAGTAAGAGATGCAGGCAGGTAGTGCAGGGGTCCCCTGTGGCCATCCCCCTCTCAAACAGATATGCCACTTTGGATGCTGTTGGGGGGGATGACTTATCAGGGGAAGGCAGCAGCAGCCAACTTCCTGGCACCACGGGTAGCTCTGCTGCACAGGCTGGGAGGAAAAAGAGTGGCAGAGCTATAGTGATAGGGGACTCAATTGTAAGGGGAATAGACAGGCGTTTCTGCGGCCGCAACCGAGACTCCAGGATGGTGTGTTGCCTCCCTGGTGCAAGGATCAAGGATGTCTCGGAGCGGCTACAGAACATTTTGGAGGGGGAGGGCGAACAGCCAGCTGTCGTGGTGCACATAGGCACCAACGATATAGGTAAAAAAGGGGATGAGGTCCTAAAAGCAGAATATAGGGAGTTAGGAGGTAAATTAAAAAATAGGACCTCAAAGGTAGTAATCTCAGGATTGCTGCCAGTGCCACGTGCTAGTCAGAGTAGAAATAGGAGGATATTTCAAATGAATACGTGGCTAGAGGAATGGTGCAAGGGGGAGGGATTCAAATTCCTGGGACACTGGAAACGGTTCTGGGGGAGGTGGGACCAGTACAAACCGGACGGTCTGCACCTGGGCAGGGCCGGGACCGCTGTCCTAGGAGGAGTGTTTGCTAGTGCTGTTGGGGAGGGTTTAAACTAAAGTGGCAGGGGGTTGGGAACCTGAGCAGGGAGAGAGAGGAAAGCGTAACAGGAAGGGACAGAAGGTATGGAGTAATAGGTAAAGTGTTAAAAAAGGAAAAAGCAGGAACTAAGCGTCACAAAACAGATTTGAAAGTTCTTTATCTGAATGCACGTAGCATTCGTAATAAAATGGACGAGTTAACGGCACAAATAACTACGTATGGGTATGATCTTGTGGCCATTACAGAAACATGGCTGCAGGGTGACAACGACTGGGAATTAAATATGCCAGGGTATTTAACAATCAGGAAGGACAGGCAGGAAGGAAGGGGAGGTGGGGTGGCTATGTTAATAAAGGAAGGAATCACTGTAATACAGAGAAATGATATTGGGACAAAGCATCAAGATAATGAAACAGTTTGGGTGGAGATAAGGAATAATAAGGGAAAAAAAACATTAGTGGGCGTAGTATATAGGCCTCCTAATAGTTGCAACTCTGCTGGAAGAAGTATTAATCAGGAGATAGTCGGGGCATGTAATAAGGGAACAGCCATAATTATGGGGGATTTTAATTATCATATTAACTGGACAAATCAAATTGGGCAGAGCAGCCTTGAGGACGAGTTCATTGAGTGCATCAGGGATGGATTTCTTGAGCAGTATGTAACTGATCCTACAAGGGGGCAGGCAACCTTGGACCTGGTCCTGTGTAATGAGTCAGGATTAATTAATAATGTCCTAGTTAAGGATCCCCTTGGAACGAGCGACCACAACATGGTTGAATTCCATATCCAATTAGAGGGTGAGAAGGTTGATTCTCAAACAAGCGTACTGAGCTTGAATAAAGGAGACTATGATGGTATGAGAGCGGAATTGATTAAAGTGGACTGGGAAAATAGATTAAAGGGTAAGACGGTACATGAGCAGTGGTGTTCATTTAGGGAGTTATTTTACAACTTTCAAAATAAATATATTCCACTGAGGAAAAAAGGGTGTAAAAGAAATGACAGCCATCCGTGGCTAAGTAAAGAAATCAAGGATAGTATCCGACTAAAAACAAGGACATATAAGGTAGCCAAACTTAGTGGGAGGATAGAAGATTGGGAATTCTTCAAAAGACAGCAAAAAGTAACTAAAGGATTGATTAAGAAAGGGAAGTTAGATTATGAAAAGAAATTAGCAAAAAATATAAAAACAGATAGCAAGAGTTTCTATAGTTATATAAAAAGAAAAAGGGTGGCTAAGGCAAACGTAGGTCCCTTAGAGGATGAGACCGGGAAATTAATGGTGGGAAACATGGAGATGGCAAAAATGCTGAACAAATATTTTGTTTCAGTCTTTACAGTAGAGGACACTAAGAATATCCCAACACTGGACAAACAGGGGACTCTCGGGGGGGAGGAGCTAAATACGATTAAAATCACTCAGGAGATGGTACTCAGTAAAATAATGGGACTCAAGGCGGATAAATCCCCTGGACCTGATGGCTTCCATCCTAGGGTCTTGAGGGAAGTGGCAGTAGGGATTGTGGATGCTTTGGTGATAGTTTTCCAAAATTCCCTGGACTCAGGAGAGGTCCCGGCAGATTGGAAAACTGCTAATGTAACACCGTTATTTAAAAAGGGTAGTAGGCAGAAGGCTGGAAATTATAGGCCAGTTAGCTTAACATCTGTGGTGGGTAAAATTTTGGAGTCTATTATTAAGGAGACAGTAACGGAACATTTAGATAAGCATAATTTAATAGGACAAAGTCAGCATGGCTTTATGAAGGGGAAGTCATGTCTGACAAATTTGCTTGAGTTCTTCGAGGATATAACGTATAGGGTGGATAAAGGGGAACCAGTGGACGTAGTGTATTTAGACTTCCAGAAGGCATTCGACAAGGTGCCACATAAAAGATTATTACTTAAGATAAAAAATCACGGGATTGGGGGTAATATTCTGGCATGGGTGGAGGATTGGTTATCGAACAGGAAGCAGAGAGTTGGGATAAATGGTTCATTTTCGGACTGGCAACCAGTAACCAGTGGTGTTCCACAGGGGTCGGTGCTGGGTCCCCAACTCTTTACAATCTATATTAACGATTTGGAGGAGGGGACCGAGTGCAACATATCAAAATTTGCAGATGATACAAAGATGGGAGGGAAAGTAGAGAGTGAGGAGGACATAAAAAACCTGCAAGGGGATATAGACAGGCTGGGTGAGTGGGCGGAGATTTGGCAGATGCAATATAATATTGGAAAATGTGAGGTTATGCACTTTGGCAGGAAAAATCAGAGAGCAAGTTATTTTCTTAATGGCGAGAGACTGGAAAGTACTGCAGTACAAAGGGATCTGGGGGTCCTAGTGCAAGAAAATCAAAAAGTTGGTATGCAGGTGCAGCAGGTGATCAAGAAAGCCAACGGAATGTTGGCTTTTATTGCTAGGGGGATAGAATATAAAAACAAGGAGGTATTGCTGCAGTTATATAAGGTATTGGTGAGACCACACCTGGAATACTGCATACAGTTTTGGTCTCCATACTTAAGAAAAGACATACTTGCTCTCGAGGCAGTACAAAGAAGGTTCACTCAGTTAATCCCGGGGATGAGGGGGCGGACATATGAGGAGAGGTTGAGTAGATTGGGACTCTACTCATTGGAGTTCAGAAGAATGAGAGGCGATCTTATTGAAACATATAAGATTGTGAAGGGTCTTGATCGGGTGGATGCAGTAAGGATGTTCCCAAAGATGGGTGAAACTAGAACTAGGGGGCATAATCTTAGAATAAGGGGCTGCTCTTTCAAAACTGAGATGAGGAGAAACTTCTTCACTCAGAGGGTGGTAGGTCTGTGGAATTTGCTGCCCCAGGAAGCTGTGGAGGCTACATCATTAGATAAATTTAAAACAGAAATAGACAGTTTCCTAGAAGTAAAGGGAATTAGGGGTTATGGGGAGCGGGCAGGAAATTGGACATGAAGCTGAGTTCGGATCGGTCAATGCCCTGTGGGTGGCGGAGAGGGCCCAGGGGCTATGTGGCCGGGTCCTGCTCCGACTTCTTGTGTTCTTTAGATTTGTGGTTGGGATCAGATCAGCCATGATCTTATTGAATGGCGGAGCAGGCTCGAGGGGCCGATTGGCCTACTCCTGCTCCAATTTCTTATGTTCTTATGTTCTTATGTTCTTAATGGTGTTCCCATGCACCTGCTGCCCTTATCCTTCCAGGTGGAGATTGTGGGGGTTGGAAGGTGCTATTGGAGAAGCCTTGGTGACTCGCTGCAGTACATCCTGTAGATAGAATCATAGAATGATACATCACAGAAGGAGGCCATTTGGCCCATCGTATCTGCTCTTTGAAAGAGCTATCCAATTATTCCCACTCCCCTGCCCTTTCCCCATAGTCCTGCAATTTTTTCCCCTTCAAGTATTTATCCAATTCCCTTTTGAAAGTTACTATTGAATCTGCTTCCACCGCCCTTTCAGGCAGTGCATTCCAGATCATAACAACTCGCTGCGTAAAAAAAATTCTCCTCATCTCGTCTCTGGTTCTTTTGCCAATTACCTTAAATCTGTGTCCTCTGGTTACCGACCCTTCTGCCACTGAAAACAGTTTCTCCTTATTTACTCTATCAAAACCCTTCATGATTTTGAACACCCCTGCTATTGAATCTCCCCTTAACCTTCTCTGCTCTAAAGACAACAACCCAAGCTTCTCTAGTCTCTCCATGAAGTCCTGCATCCCTGGTACCGTTCTAGTAAATCTCCTCTGCACCCTCTCCAAGGCCTTGATATCTTTCTTAAAGTGTGGTGCCCAGAATTGGACACAATACTCCAGCTGGGCCTAACCAGTGTTTTATAAAAGTTTAGCATAACTTACTTGCTTTTGTACTGTTATGCCTCTGTTTATAAAGCCAAGGATCCCGTTTGCCTTTTTATCAGCCCTCTCAACTTTTCCTGCCACCATCAAAGATTTGTATACATACACCCCTAGGTCTCTCTGTTCCTGTGGATATATGGGAAGATCACAGGGAGGAAAATGGATCCCAAATGAGACTATTGATCGAAGAGTGGAAGGTAAGCAAATGTGTGTACGAGCACAGTGGGGGTAATGTTAACCTAAACCGCCCGGTGGGAAATTGACGGGATCAGAATGATTTTACTCTCATTGAAATCAATGGCAGGGTGTAAAATGGACGGCTGACCTGATCCCATCAGTTTCCCGTCGGGTGGGTTAGGTTAAAATGATTTCAGTAACTCAGAGAGGTGTACAGGAACTAGATACCAGGAACATACAGACACTGGTGGTCAAAGGAAGAGACACATGTACAATAATAATATATACCTGGAATATAAATGTAACAACAACAGTACAGGGGTATAGAGTGCTCTGAAAGAGTCAGCAAGAAAAGAGATGGAGCAGTCCTATATGTCAGCGACACTGGGAAGGTTAAAGAAGATGATCCTGTGGGAGGTGGAAAGCTGCACCATCAGCTAGGGTAAAGCTGACACTATAAGTATGCTACAGACCTTGAGAATAATGGGGAAGATAGCTTGCTCTATGAAGAGCTAAGAGGGTATGTGAAAACACGAAAGGTTTTATGCAAGATTTGAAGCAATCAAATATTAAATTGGGAATACTGAAGTGGTTTCGAGTGCGAGTTGATAAACATTAGTCATGAGTGCTACATGACCCAATGAATAAGGGGAACCACAAAAGGTAGTGCACTCCTTAACTTGGTAATGATAAATGATGCAATTACCATGCAGGAAATGGAAGTTGTGACTCCCTTGTGATACAGTGACCACAGAATAATCAAGTTCAACATGATCTCAAGAAATATCAAGGCCCAGGAACTTTACTTCTTTCCAGGTCCCTCTTTGCCCCTTTGATCAACCTTTTAACATATTTATTTCTCATCAAAGCAAAACCAAACAGTACAGGATATATATATTAATGTAAAGTCAGCAAATATTAATGTAAGGTCATCCCTCAGTTCCTTGAAGTTCAGTTTTTAAAAATTATATATCTGGCTCCTGGCCCTAAGTATTTCTGAATAATAAAACAAAAGCACTGAAAACATGCCTAAGGTCTTTAAGCCAGTTCTCAGCCACGGCTGACAATCCGATGTTTGGGACTGTAATGGGTGTCTCAGGACTAAAGGCTGGGGTTCAGGTTTGGTGAGAGTGTGCTAGTTATGGGTGGGGGGACAGCCAGGGTGGGCCCTCACCATTGAAATGCATTGAACGGCGTGAAGTTGCTGTATTTGCGCGGCAGATACGAACTAAACTTGTTACAGAAAGTTAAGTCTTGTCCATTTCAGTCTAAGTACCCTTTTAACAACGTCATAAGTATTAATTACTGCATCAACCTCTCTGGCACTGAAAACTAACTATTGCAAGTGCTGAGTCTCAGTTCTTCAGGTTTTAATTGTTGTTGGAGATTTTAAAAATGTAAAATTTAAATTTAAAATTTTTTTTACTTTTCCTTTGTGTCTTTTTTCTTTCTCTTAATCCAGTATTTCCATCCCTTTATTTCTCTTTCTGTACCTAATTTGGTATTGAATTCACCCACTCTAACTTACACTTTCTTCTCAGTCCTTGCGCTGTTAATTTCACAATCCTTCAATCTGATTGGTTAAGGAGATACCTTGCTGGTTGCCCTGGTCACTCAGGTCCCAGATGCCCTGTTTCCTTCGCTGTGCCATTATCAGCTCGCACTTTCAGTAACTTGCCACGCAAAAAATGTAAAAACCTAAACGTGCAAGGGCAAGTCTAATTAATGGCAGATGCTGTTAGATGATCTGCTACAGCAAAATCATGGCCCACTATAAGCACCTGCAGTACCTGTTACCCCTGTAGGTGACACTGTGATTCGTAGTTTCGATGTTAAACATGCCATACTTCCGTATAACAGCCTTTGTCTTACACAATGGCTGCTATTTTAGAGTATATCATGCTGTGATTGCACAATCTGGCCACTGGGTTCCCACAAGTCACTCAAAACCTTTTCATCTACCATTTTTTTCTCAGCAACTCAAATTTCTAATATCCAAAAGAAGAGTTTAAACAAAGAAAAACCTATTTCACAATAACTTGATTAAATTTATGAACTAAATTGTCTTTTGTGTCTTTTTAATGTCTTTATTAAAGTTTTTCTTTCATGGCATCAGTTCCTTCCCAGAGCCTGGTCTCAGACTTGATATTTTTGCATTGAATTTGGATTTTATAGTCTAGAAATACAGTGCACATAGTTTGCCAGGATGAATCAGTACCATTTAGTCAGTTGTACTGTTAGAATATTCTAGCAGTTTTTGCTCTAAAGTTCTTCAAAAAGAAAAGGTACAGAACTAATTTTAAAATCTTTATTCAGGTAAAGTTTATAGGGCTTTTTTTTAAACAGGAAGTTTTTTTTAAAATAGTGTGTGTGAGAGAAAGAGACTACTGATTACATGCCTCTTGTAGCTTTTGTTTTGTGTTCTGTAGCCTTCAGAAAGTGCATTAATCTCAGAGAGACAGAGTGGTTTCCTCATAATTGAGTTCATTTTTCAAAAAATAGTTGAATCTTTAAGCAGATAGCCTCTAATTGTCTCACTTGATTATTATATGTTATGTTGACAGTTACAGATAGAGCCATACCCAAGAATCAAACTGTTAGGAACTCCCATCATCCCATTCATCATGAACTAAGGTTCATAGAACAAACACAGGAGGATCAAAGTGGCAAAAACTTAGCAGTGTTCACTTCAACATTGGGTTCCATACCTTTACATAGCAACCACTTCCAGTTCCAATTTGAATGAGCGACTGTAAACAGCTGATTGTTAAAGTGACCCCATCATCTACCACACAACTGCAGAAGATTATGGGGCAACTTCAGTATTCAGCTGTTGCCCAGGCTCCTGCATGAGCAACACTAACAGGAGCTGGAAGAGCTATTGTTCACGTGAAAGGCACACGATTAGCAACTGTGTAACTCTAGGTCCTATCCTGTACCAAGATCCAATTTAGGGTGCCAACTTTGGTTCTGTGCATTCCTGGAGGTTTCATTACACGATTTCCCACCTTAAACCACCCCACACTCCTGGATTTGGTCCATCCTCCAGACCCGCTGCCTTCCCACACCAATTGGAAAGGGAACACTCTGTCACTCAATTGGATTCATCTTGACTGTTCGTGAAAGCCTTTTTTCATCATCTCCAGTACTACTATTAAATGAAAGTGTTCAAAGAAAACGGGGGAAAAAAACATTTTTTTAATGCCCCTATGATTTTTCTCCTGAGTCGCTTGTAGCAGTGTCCTGGAGATTAATCGTCAATTCCTGGAGACTCCAGGTCAATCCTGGAGGGTTGGCAACTCTAATCTCGCTGGGGCGACTGCAGAGTGATCAGGATCAGCAGGGCCGGCCAATTCCCTAATCCTGAGGTACTGCAACCAATGGCTGTGATGATACCACTGCCGATCAGGGTTAAGGAAAGGTCAGCAATCACTGAGAGAAATGGATCCGTTACACAGTGAGCTGGGGCTCGGCCTGTGAACCCCCGAGCCGGCCTGTGCCGGGGACCCGGGCCGACCTGTGAACCCCCGAGCCGGCCTGTGCCGGGGACCCGGGCCGACCTGTGAACCCCCGAGCCGGCCTGTGCCGGGGACCCGGGCCGACCTGTGAACCCCCGAGCCGGCCTGTGCCGGGGACCCGGGCCGACCCTCCTCACAGCGGACACACTCCACTCGCTTCAAGCCCGCGCCCGCGCCCGCGCCCGCTCCCTGACGTCAGTTCCGCTCGCTTTCTGAGCAAAGGTGAAAGGTTCACTTCCGGTAAAATCATCGCTTTACAAAATGACGACGTTACGTGCGTTCTGTTGTGATGATCTTTTTCGCTTCAACAACATGTGAGTAAAATACAGTATAATGTGCAGAGTGATAGTACTATATAGAGTAATAGTAGCATTAAGGAATACCGTAGTAGCATACAGAGTAATAGCAGCATAAAGGGTGATAGTAATGTACAGAGTAATAGCAGCATAAAGGGTGATAGTAATGTACAGAGTAATAGCAATGTACAGAGTAATAGCAGCGTACGGGGTGATAGTAACATACAGAGTAATAGCAGCGTACAGGGTGATAGTAATGTACAAAGCACTGGTAACAGGGTGAAGATAACATACAGAGTAATAGTAATATACAGTGTAATATGTACAGCATAGCAATGTAACAAATAATAGAGTCAAATTTACACCATAGGAGTAAAAGGCGGAGTAATAAATACAACATGAGGTGGCTCATGTGGAGATCTGGCCTGTTTCTGGGGTAATAGTCAATGATTCTGGAAGTATAGTCAAATACAGTGTAATATATAGAACACAAGTGAAATATAGAGTAATGTGTACAACGTGAATGAAATATGGTAAAATAGAACAATGTATACAATGTATGTATGAAAGGTGGAATAATACATACATGGGAGTGAAGTTATATAGTACTGAGTAATATGTACAAATATGCATGCCTGAAATTTAATAGTAATATATGCTAATAGGCAGCTGAGTGAAGTATGGCAATATACAGAATAATATACATACAAATGAAATAGCAGAATACAGAGTAATATATACTGATGTTCAACATGAGTGAAGTATACTCATACAATGAGTAAAACCGTAACATACAGTAATATTTCACTTGTATATAGTGCTCTGTAATATGCACAAAATGGAATTCAAATATAGTAGTATACAGTGTTATATATTCCAAAATAACAGGAGTGAAATAGGGTAACATGCAACAACTTACATTTTATATAGCTCTTTTAATGAAGTCCCAGGGCACTTTGTGTGGTAGTAGTAAGAGGAATGTCAAGCCGAGAGAGTACAGGAGGAGTGATTGAAGATTTGAATGAAAAGATTGGTGTTTAGAACCTTTTTTTTAAGGAAGAGAGAAATGCAGAAGGGTTTCATGAGCAAGTTCCAGAAGTAGTGCCTAAGCAGCTGAAAGTTTTGCCACGAATAGCATGGTGGACAGAGGCATAGAAAGCACGCACATGAGGCCAGAGTTGGAAGATTGAAGAGTACAGGAGGGAAAGTAAATTTGAAGGAGATTACAGAGGTACGGTGGAGCCAGGCCGTAGAGATGTTTGAAGGTGAGGATTTTAAATTCAATATATTGGAGTGCAGGGAGCCATTGTTGGTCAGGGGGGTGGGGGAGGTGATGAATGAGTGTGGCTTAGTGCAGGATAGATACGAGCAGCTGCATTTTGAATAAGTTGGAGTTTATGGAGCGTAGACAAAGGAAGGTCAGCAAAGAGAGAATTGGAATAATCGATGTGAGAAAAGCATGGATAAGGGTTCGACGGCCGAGGTGAGGTAGGAGTGTAGGTTGCCAATGTTGTGGACATTCAAATAAGCAGTCTTGGTGGCTGAGAGGATGTGGAGTTGAAATTCAGCTCAGGATTGAACAGAACGCCAAAGTTGCACGCAGTCTTGATCATCCTGAGTGCGGGACTATGGAGGGGAATGGGATCAGTGGCAGGAGCAGAGTTTGTGGAGGGTGCTGAGATAAATGGCTTTGATCTTCCTGATGTTGAGTTGAAGGAAGTTGTGGTTCATCCAAGACTTTGTCACAGAGGCAGACTAACATCATGGTGGTGGTCATGGGATTGAGAGCAGTTGAGAGGTAGAGCTGATCAGTCTATCTTTGGAAGCTGACCCCATGCATGTGGATGATGTCACCAAGGGGCAACATGAGGAAAATAAGGAGGCCAAGGACAGATTGTTGGGGGACTTTGAGCTGACATAGTGGCAGGGGATGAGAAGCCATTGCTGGAGATAGGCTGGTTGCATCCAGAAGGGTAGGAAATGGTCCATACAGGAGTAGTCACCGAGCTGAACAACAGAAGAGAGGCAATGGAGCAGGACAGTAGGATTAAACCATGTCAAATGCTGTAGAAAGATCAAACAAGACAAGCGGGGATAGCCTGCTACATTCAGAGAGGATTTCATTCATGACTTTGGCTAGTGCCATCTCAGTGTTGTGACATGGGTAGTAGCTGAATTGGAGGGATTCAAACAGGGAGTTTCTGGAGAGATAGATATAGAATATACAGAGTAATGTATGCAACAACATGATGAGACTAATCAAGATATTCAACAACACCTAAATTTATATTTAAGTGATATACAGAAACATAGGCATATTTATAAACAAAATGAGTGATTCCGTCTTGATGAGTGACATAGGAGATCTGCACCCCTTATCATAGAATCATAGAATGTTACGGCTCAGAAGGAGGCCATTTGGCCCATCGTGTCCGTGCCAGCCGAAAAAAGCTATCCGGCTTAATCCCATTTTCCAGCCCTTGGTCCGAAGCCTGTAGGTTACGACACTTCAAGTGCACATCCAAGTACTTTCTAAATGAGTTGAGGGTTTCTGCCTCTGTCACTCTTTCAGGCAGTGAGTTCCAGACCCCCACCACCCTCGGTGAAAAAATTTCTCCTCAGCTCCCCTCTAATCCTTCTACCTTTAAATCTATGCCCCCTGGTCACTGACCTCTCTGCTAAGGGAAATAGGTCCTCCCTATCCACTCTATCTAGTCCAGTCATAATTTTATACATCTCAATTAAATCTCCCCTCAGCCTCCTTTGTTCCAATGAAAACAACACCAGCCTATCCAATCTTTTAGAGTCATAGAAGTTTACAACATGGAAACAGGCCCTTCGGCCCAACATGTCCATGTCGCCCAGTTTATACCACTAAGCTAGTCCCAATTGCCTGCACTTGGCCCATATCCCTCTATACCCGTCTTACCCATGTAACTGTCCAAATGCGTTTTAAAAGACAAAATTGTACCCGCCTCTACTACTGCCTCTGGCAGCTCGTTCCAGACACTCACCACCCTTTGAGTTAAAAAATTGCCCCCAGACCTTTTTGTATCTCTCCCCTCTCACCTTAAATCTATGCCCCCTCGTTATAGACTCCCCTACCTTTGGGAAAAGATTTTGACTATCTACCTTGTCTATGCCCCTCATTATTTTATAGACTTCTATAAGATCACCCCTTAACCTCCTACTCTCCAGGGAAAAAAGTCCCAGTCTATCTAACCTCTCCCTATAAGTCAAACCATCAAGTCCTGGTAGCATCCTAGTAAATCTTTTCTGCACTCTTTCTAGTTTAATAATATCCTTTCTATAATAGGGTGACCAGAACTGTACACAGTATTCCAAGTGTGGCCTTACTAATGTCCTGTACAACTTCAACAAAACATCCCAACTCCTGTATTCAATGTTCTGACCAATGAAACCAAGCATGCCGAATGCCTTCTTCACCACCCTATCCACCTGTGACTCCACTTTCAAGGAGCTATGAACCTGTACTCCTCGATCTCTTTGTTCTATAACTCTCCCCAACGCCTTACCATTAATGGAGTAGGTCCTGGCCCGATTCGATCTACCAAAATGCATCACCTCACATTTATCTAAATTAAACTCCATCTGCCATTCATCGGCCCACTGGCCCAATTTATCAAGATCTCGTTGCAATCCTAGATAACCTTCTTCACTGTCCACAATGCCACCAATCTTGGTGTCATCTGCAAACTTACTCACCATGCCTCTTAAATTCTCATCCAAATCATTAATATAAATAACAAACAACAGCGGACCCAGCACCGATCCCTGAGGCACACCGCTGGTCACAGGCCTCCAGTTTGAAAAACAACCCTCTACAACCACCCTCTGTCTTCTGTCGTCAAGCCAATTTTGTATCCAATTGGCTACCTCACCTTGGATCCCGTGAGATTTAACCTTCAAAGATTTGTGCACATATACCCCCCTCTCATAGCTAAAATTCTCCAGACCTGGCAACATCCTCGTAAATCTCCTCTGTATCCTCTCTAGTGCAATCACATCTTTCCTATAATGTGGTGACTAGAACTGTGCACAGTACTCAAGCTATGGCCTAACCAATGTTTTATACTGTTCTAGCATAACCTCCCTGCTCTTATGTTCTATGCTAATAAAGGAAAGTGTCCCGTATGGCTTTTTAACCACCTTATCTACCTGTCCTGCTGTGGGATCTGTGGACATGCACTCCAAGGTTCCTTTGTTCTTCTATACCTCTCAGTATCCTCCCATTTATTGTGTATTCCCTTGCCTTGTTTGCCCTCCCCAAAATGCATTACCTCACACTTTTCTGGATAGAATTCCATTTGCCACTTTTCTGCCCACTGACCAGTTCATTGAAATCTTCCTGCAGTCTACAGCTTTCCTCCTCACTATCAACCACACGGCCAATTTTTGTATCATCAGCAAACTTCTTGATCAAATCCTTAACTAATTTGTGTACACACGAGCATTTTCTCCCTAAATACACGATAACCAGGAGTGACAAAATTTCATGGCAAATATTCTTTTTGCAATAAATGCTGACTTCTAAAATATGCTACTGCGGCTGTACAGAACAGCCAGGCAATTTAATTGGTTGAACACTGCAGGCAAATAATTCCACAAATATACTCTGTGCTACTTTTGAAAAATCATGTTGCAGCATGCAATTGAACTCTGTTTTAGATCTTTGTATTTGGTGTTCTAGGAAGGTGAAACCACCAAAACTATTCAGAAGTATCCATAAAAGACGTCAGCAGAGATATTAGTTTGCACGAAACACAGCACATTTTCCCTTGTGCAACTTCGGAGAGGAAAATGTGTGTAAAATGTTTTTTGATTTGGGAAGGTCTAATGTTTGACAACATAGTCGGCAGTATTGGCTTCTGGTGCTGCGTCCTCAAACGTTGCTAATACAAGGAAACAAAATGATTTGAACTTAGTATTGCATATCCTAGGTGCAGCTGCTTGTAAACCCTGTCCAATACCTGACCACTGTATAACTGACCCTATATTATTACTGAACGCATTCCACTGTGGTGTGACATTCGGATTGTTTATCTTATTCAGGGGAATAGTCTTGAAGAGTTTGTTTTAAAAAGGTTCTGCAAAGTTTGTGCTGCAGTGATATGAATCACTTCAAAATGCATTGGTTGCCCATGATGTCAATGTTGTGAAAGCGATATGTGGCTTTTCATGGAGGTTTTTCTAAAGTGAGCCCTGTTTCGTGAAGCTAATGCTTTGATATTTAAAACATTGGACTGTGAACCTCTTGTAATTTGTTTTTCTTTTCTTTGCAGAAATTTGGATCCACTTACAGAAACTGTATCCTTGTCACGGTCCATTTTCACATTGGTTTCTTTGTTTCTTATGGGGAAACGCAGGTTAATATAAAATTCAGTGATGGTCACCAAATTATGCTGCCTTTTTTTAATAAATCATGATTCAGATTGAAGATGTGTGTGGACAAAACTATGTTTTAAGTTGATATTTAGTTCATTTCTGGCTTCTTGGTATAAACAACATGCTTGGTGAATAGAATCCAGATTGGTGGACTCAGTATACTTTAGTCCTTTTTATTAATTCTATTTGTTAACTGATCATTAGTTGATATTTTACATGTTTAAAATCTTCAAAAGTAGTGTTATTTGGAAAATAACATTCTGCTGTTCTATAGCTAGTGCTCACACTATTGGTTTTACCCTGGGGTATTCTGAGATGGAGGTGCCCACCTCCTCTTGGGCTGCTAATGTCCCTTTCAAAGCATGTTTTAATTCATTAGACCTTGTTGTGTACTAACATGATTGCTAGAACAGCCATACAAATTGCTAGTTTGCAAAAGCATTTCAGTCAAACCCTAACTGTCAAATTATATTGCTGGTATAGAAATGCAATTCTTTGCTAGGTGCAGAGTTGGTTCCTTGTAATCCAGCCATTCGGAGGCAGAGGCTAGCAGATTTCTTGAAGTTAGGATTGCATTTACATTAAATTCAGCATTGATTATTATGAGCAGGTCATTTGAAGTGGACTGAACTAGTTTAGGTTGCAAACTGTCAAAGGCCCTACACCAATCGGCATTGCTGTTTGTAATCTTATTAAAAGCTGTAAATTCAGAGACAGATTGAGAGACAGCTGTAGAGCTGGGAAATGTGTTGAACTAAGCCAGGAGAAGAGAGGATCATCGGTTATGTTAGAAATCAGAAATAAGAGAGAATAGTTTGGACAGAAAGATTGGAGGTAGCATTTCATTAGCCTCCTTATCACATATCAAGAGCTGTAAGCAAATAAAAGTAGAGCTGCTGTAATTGTTTTATATTGGTTAGTTTATTGTAAACCGTACAGACTACTGTCATCTGAGCTTTTTGTTAGGTTTTTTTTATCTGTTATTTTCCTTTAAATAATTCATAGTATGGGATCCCCTTCTACCTCCAATATCTAGCTCATTGGCCGGAGTATTTTATTGTTGCTGAGGCACCTGGAGGAGAGTTAATGGGATACAGTAAGAATCCAGTGTCATGATCATTAATATGTTCTACAGATGTCCGACTGAAAAAGTTCTTTTTTATGACTGTACATTTTGATTGTTTAAGCATTTTTTATGCTTACTGTGATTCGATTCAAAAATCTAAATCCCAACAAAATTCTATTTTGAACATTATTAATGTGCTGTAACAAAGTTTTAAATTAGCATATATTATGTTTTTACAATTTGTTCTCAGCAATTGACTCATTTGTATTTTTTAGAAACGTGTCTAATTTTTTTTATAAAAATGGTACATCTAGCACTCTTCCTATCCATTACACTGCTCTGGCATACTTCAAAAAAATGGGACCGAGGACACACAATGCTGGAGTGAGAATGACTGCTGTCTCTAGTGATATCTGTGTAAATTTGCCCTGTAATTACTTAACTGCAGTCAGACTTTGTAGCCTTAACTGGACTGATGCCTATACTTTACATGGAGTAATGTTCTTTGCTTCATAAAATCCTCTGAAATTACCATGAGTGGTGTCAGGGGAGATTTACCAGTGATATAAAATAATCCATTATCTGTCCATTACACCTCTCCAACATACACTAAGTGTCACATTCACATTTCCTTGTCACGCTTCAGAGAGAAGTACGAACAAACAAAGGTGTCATTTGGAATGAGAGAAAAACACCTCAGTATTACAGGAGTGGGAATGTCTAGAGCTTCTTAATTGACCTTAGCAGTCTACTGCTAGAAAGACAACACAGCCAGGATATGACCTGCACTCTGAACAACAATTAAACACTTGACTTCACCCAGAATTTACTTAACAGCAGTTAGACTTTGTGACCTTAAAGATACACATCTTCATCTTAAAAGCCGAATAATAGTCATAATCCCCATGACCTTATAAAACAGCACATTGTCTGATTTAATTGTGATCATCTGCTAGCATATATAAAAGCCTTGAATTTAGCATAGTCCTCTCTTGCTACACTTTTTGTTACAGATGCAAAATAATTTTTTTTTAAAAGGGAAAGCAAGTATTTTCCACGGCCACGCTTCCGTGCACAGTGGCATGTGAGGTTCGCTAGTAGTATTTTTTTGAAAAAATCTCTGATCTGATCAACTTCTGTTTGATGAAAAACATTCCTCAACTATCTACTTCCTAGAACTAAAGTTTTACCACTTTATCTATACTGGAAGTGGCAGTTTCAAAATGGATGCTTTCCACTTGAGCAGTGTTTGTTCCCATATGATATCCAAATTACTTTTTATTCTGGTGGCTTATGTGTGTAGAGAAATATATTAAATTATAATTTTGGGTTGCATTTCATAAAACATCTTTTAATCGATGATTAAATGGAAGCATTTTTTGGTGTGTTAGTGGTTCAAAAGAAGATAGTGAAGATTTCCACATATATTTTAGTCAGCAGAAAGCAGTGTTGCATCACAGCCTGTTGACAAAAGGCAGGTTACTTCATCAAGTCAGTCAATATGTGACTCACTATTTTAATTTATAAAATGATTCAAAGTAAGTGAAAGGCCGTACAGCCTTTAAACATATTTAGAAAGAGCTGGCTACCTCATTTATTTTTAATATTAGAAATTTCTCTGGCAGTGAGAGGCAGATGAGTAGAGCTGTGTGCAGGCATTCAAGTTTTTTTTTTGAAGTTCTGCTTTCCCTAGTTTGAGAGCAGTGCAGGTGGATAACATAGCCATCATCTGTTTAGACCACTCTTCAAAATGCTTGATACTGCATCATTTGCAGAGTAAGGAAAGAAAAACTTGCAATTCACAGTACCTTATCACATCGCTCAAAAGAGCTTTACACACAACAATATACTTTGAAGTGCTGTGACTATTCTTGGGTAAGTGCAGCAGCTGTTTTGCACACAGCAAGATCCCACAAACAGCCACTACAGATACCCGAGACTTTTGGAACTTTAGTCCAGTTTGCAAAAAGGGGAAATTGGATAAATAAAAATCAGTAAATCTGATCCGAGGCTGCGCACAGTTTGTAAAATGCGACAAGAAATTTGGTTGGACCTGAAACTAGTGTGAATTGCAGTAGTAATGTTTGAGGAGTATAAAGTGCCTTATGGTTGTTTCTTCTTTTTAAGTTATGGGGAAAGCTGAAGGATCAGTGGCAAGAGAGGAATGGCATGGGCATGTAACTGCTTTATCTGTAGCTCCAGAATTTAGACGCTTGGGACTAGCAGCTAAACTGATGGAGCTGCTAGAGGAAATATCTGAAAGGTTGGTGTATATATTTTAACCGTTTTTTTTATATATATATATATATATATATATATATATATTTAATATTTGTTGTCAGGAACAGATGAATATTTTGTGTCTTTTTTCACAGAAAGGGTGGATTCTTTGTGGATCTGTTTGTACGAGTATCCAATCAAGTGGCAGTGAACATGTACAAACAGCTCGGCTACAGTGTCTACAGGACTGTGATAGAGTACTACTCAGCTAGCAATGGAGAACCTGATGAAGATGCTTATGGTATGACTGTAAAGTTCTGTGGAATAGATTTAAAATAAAATACTGGTAACTGGGTTGTAACTTTGGTACAGAGTACATAAGTAGGATTGTGTTGGTACCTTTTTAAGACCCTATACTGTATTTGGTATGGGATATGAAAAATCTGATTTCATTAGATAGTTCACCTGAGGCTTTTTATTTTAGTGGAGTTCCATTTTATTTTAATAGTGGATATTTATCTTGCTGACTGAGTGTGAAGAGCATCTGTGAGTGTTGAAGGTACCAGTGATGATGTCCGTCACGCCCCCTTCCCTAGTAGAGCTTTTTAAGTGCATTACTTCATAAAGGTGCTTCTATAAATCTGCAATTTGCAATTGAAGAAATATTTTTATAAATTGAATTTTTAATGAATTGTGTTAAGCTTTACACAGTCCCATTTTTTTGTAAGCACACTCCATTCTAATTATGTTTTTCTTTTCTATAACAGATATGAGAAAAGCCTTATCACGAGATACAGAGAAGAAATCAATAATACCCCTTCCCCACCCAGTTAGACCTGAAGATATTGAATAACTTTAAGCTGTGGCTCTTGGGCAATATAGAAACCAAAAAACTATTATACTTTTTCTTTATTAATATGAGAATGTTGAGAAGAATTGCAAGGTAGTTTTGAATATTTTATTAAAAGGACAGAACATTTGCTGTTAGAATTTAAGTGTGGCTCAGTGTTACAGTACTTGTGCATAACCATTAAATTATATTTTAACGAGAAATTTGAGGCCCACTTTGATGCATTCAGTTTATAGTCCCAAGAACCACAGCTTTATTAGGAAATGTTTGTGTTTATCATGTTATTTTCCCTAGCAGATAACAGCCCTTGAAATACATTGTGTATGTAGGCAAAGAGATCTTGTATATACTTCATAAAGATTTGTGTAAGATATAATTTGTCATTTTTGAGATATACAGAATATGTTTGGTATCTGAAGATGTAACAAAAGCCGTTCAGAATACGGTTGGCAGCTCCTCTTCGAATTTCTGTTCAATTGAAAGGTCGCAGACAGAAGTGTCTGGGCTGCCCGTTAAGGAGAGCCAATGTTTTGGGGACAGTGAGAGGAGTTTGATTTGTTACACTGCTGTTGCACGCAAGCGCTGTGAATAACGTCATTGTGTTGTGTTTATAAATGGGAAAAGTGCTACCTAATGAATTTAGACTGATAATGTTGGCACTTTACTTTAAACTCTGAAGGTCTATTGTACCTTTTTGGAGTTTTTCCTAGATGGAGCAGCAGACAGTGACACATTCAATTTGTATAATAGGAGACAATGAGTATCCTTTGTTTTGCTGTATTTAGTCCAGCTACCAGCCGATTCACCTGGGGCGTTGGGGGAGGAGGGGAAGGAGGAGGGAAGATGAAAAAGATCTGTAGTTTTGACATTCCCACCCTTCTGATGGGGCATAGTGAAGTGGGGGTGGGAGATCTCTCTTGTATTGATCCAAATCAGTATTTCTTTAAAAGTTTCATATTCAGTTTCACCATATTACTGTGGTGCTGTAATAAACTGTCAAGATCAGTTTCACATGATCATATTGATATAAGTAAACACTCTGCAGTGGTTGTCAATGTCAGTACATTATAATTTGCACTTGAATAATTTCACTTTTACACTGAGAGCATCCTGAATTACTGCATCAACAAAGTTGTTCTTTGTGAAATAGGCAGGAAATAGTTATGGCCCAAACTCCAATTTTATTTTTTGTTTTTTTTTAAAAAGCTACTGTTTAAACATGTGCAAGCTGGGGGTGGGGGGGAAGTTATGAAAATACTGCAGCTTGATAGACAATTTCCCAAATTTGCTATCCTTATGACTCTCTAAATGAGATGGACAATTTTGACTTATCCATTTGGTCCAGCACCTGAGGCAACAAAAATTCTTATTTTTTTCTCTCCTTTGTCAGTCTGTGTAAGATTTGAACCAGTTTCCGGAGGTAAAGGGCCTGCACGACTCATTGCACCATTTTTTTTTGTTGCCACCTTGGTATCAGTATGGAAATATTGAGGTAGCAGTTGTAGTCTTGCTATTTGGGCACACTCCTGATAATTATCACTTGTGCCCCTTGTAATAGTCATCTTCCATAGGCAAGTGCTAGCTTTCTATGAACAAACAGACAAGTGCCAGGAAATGACCATCTCCAACAAGAGAGAGTCTAACCACCTCCCCTTGACATTCAACGGTATTACCATTGCCAAATCCCCCACCATCAACATCCTGGCGGTCAACATTGACCAGAAACTTAACTGGACCAGCCACATAAATACTGTGGCTACAAGAGCAGGTCAGAGGCTGGGTATTCTGTGGCGAGTGACTCACCTCCTGACTCCCCAAAGTCCTTCCATCATCTACAAGGCACAAGTCAGGAGTGTGATGGAATACTCTCCACTTGCGTGGATGAGCACAGCTCCAACAACACTTAAGAAGCTCGACACCATCCAGGACAAAGCAGCCCGCTTGATTGGCACCCCATCCACCACCCTAAACATTCACTCCCTTACATCCTGTGGCTGCAGTGTGTACCATCCACAGGATGCACTGCAGCAACTCACCAAGGCTTCTTCGACAGCACCTCCCAAACCCGCGACCTCTACCACCTAGAAGGGCAGCGGGCACGTGGGAACAACTCCACCTGCACACACAATCCCGACTTGGAAATATATCGCCGTTCATTTATCGTCGCTGCGTCAAAATCCTGGAACTCCCTACCTAACAGCACTGTGGGAGAACCTTCACCACACAGACTGCAGCAGTTCAAGAAGGCGGCTCACCACCACCTTCTCAAGGGCAATTAGGGCTGGGCAATAAATGCTGGCCTTGCCAGCGACGCCCACATCCTCTGCCAATGAGCCTGTTCACTGCGTGATATATGCACTGGACCCACATAGGTTAAGAGTTAGGGGAGGGGTTTAACCCATCTGAAATTGTTGGAAAATAACCACGGGGGAAAAATTTAACCTCGTTTCACCTGTTTTAAGGATATACAATGAGGGAAAAACTTAATGGTGTTGCAGTCGGCCTGAATTACTGCAGATTAAACCCGCGAGCTGCTTCCCGACTGGTGCCTGAACCTCACTGGTTCTATGGAGTTGAGGCCTGGTGCCGAATTTGGAACAGGTCTCGTGCTAGCACGGAGTATGCGGAGCGATCGGCTGACTTGCTGCCCATTTTGGGAGCAAATCCAATTTCTAACCTCACATGTATTAGGCTGAAAACTGCTAATTTATTTTTATTGGGAGCAAAAGCAAAATGGATCAATCAGCAGAATGAATAAAGGAATAGAATACTACTTTGACTAAGTCTTCTGCCACCACTTCTCCACCTGTCTTCCCTTTCCAGCTTGGCATCCGTTTTCCTTACACCTATTTGTGAAATAGTTTGGGATGTTACTTATGTCAAAGGCACTATATAAATGCAAGTTTTCCTGCTTGATTGCACACTAATATGTAAAATGGTTCCAAAATAATAGTCAAGAAGCTGTGGCAATTTTTGTAATCTTGGACCACACATCTGTAAAAGAAATGTTTTACACGAGTAATACAATTCAAGAGTCCTCTGCCTCTGGCCCATATAACAGTACAGCAAGAAGGGAACTGGCAAGTAATGACTCTAGTCCAAGTTGTATATGTCGCTCGCTCGCTCTCTCTTGTTCCACCCTCCCCCTTTTTGATGCAGGTGTGTGCAAAAAGAAGATTTTTAAAAATATAAGTACACTCACAATTAAAGCTGTAAATTAGAATAGTTCAAAAGGAATCACTTCCTTTTGGGACCTGTAGACACTACATTTCCTATGGAGAGAAACACATCCAGCCCTTCCAGAAACCAGGCCATTTTAAAATTGTCATAATTTTTGCAAGCTAAAAATTTCAATAATATGTAGAGATTCATATGATCTGAAACAAGTTAGACCCCCCCAACCCCGGACTGACACATAATCTTTAATATATATATTCACAGAGACACAGGTATTCTATTTAAATAAGTCTTGCATACAAAGAGAAACTGTCCAGATATCCTTAGGAAGGATTTCTGGTTTAATCAAAACTGCACATGTATTGATAAGTTTATTCTGGTATAAAAACAGAAAATGCTGTAAATACTCAGCAGGTCAAGCAGCGTCTGGAGAGATCGATGACCTTTCATGAGAATTGGAAGAAGTAAAGATTTAACAGTTTTTAAGCAAGTACAGAGCCAGGGAGAGGGGAGGAAAGAACAAAAAGGAAGGTCTGTGATAGGGTGGAGGGCAGGAGTGATTAAATGAAAAAAGGGATGATGGTGCAAGGCAAAGGGGGTGGTAATGGAACAAGTAAAGAATCAAAGGATTATTTAAATCAATGAGTCCTGAAGGCACTTCCAGACTCAACGTTGATTTCAATAACTTCAGATCATAACCACTGCTCCCATTTTTTCTGACAGCAGGTGTTGGTAATGGTTCTGCAGTTGCCATTTACAGCTCCTTTGGATCCATTTTTTGTTTCTGAACTTGTCCTGTTAAACCTTTACTTCTTCCAGTTCTGACAAAAGGTCATCGACCTGAAAGGTTAATTCTGTTTCTGTCTCCCACCTACAGATGCTGCCTGACCTGTTGAGTATTTCCAGCATTTTCTGTTTTTATTTCAGATTTCCAACAACTGCAGTATTTTGCTTTTGACTTTATTCTGGTAAATGTTTTCAGAACAGCAAGCTTTCATCTCTTAATGTTTTGTCTACAAAATGTTACTTCTTATTACATTTTTGTCACATGATGGTGTCAACTTTTTAATTATAAATTCCTATATCCATATTTATAATGGAAACTGCCTATATAAACTTGTCATGCTGTAATTATACCCTCCAGCCAGTGGTGACAGTATAGCACCTCAATTTTGCATCTTCCATATCCCTGGCCTGTACTGCAGAGAAAGTCCTACGCTCCAACCAACTCTACTTCTCCAATTCCCAAATTGTCCTAAGTTTTGCTATTTAACTAATAACATAAAATCAAGGTATATACAAATAAAGACAAAATGTATAGCTTTATAATAGGGTCTAGATTATGTCCCTTTGCCCTGGATTAATAATTGCCTGCTTCACCTGAAGACTACACCTAGTCTTGAATCCGCATATGTGAAATGGGAAGTCAACTTTATTTTGAAAGGTTTGCACATAATGTTAATTTCATGCAAATACAAGAATTTTCTTGTCATGATTTTATGTCAGGTTACAATTTTGCCATTATAATATAAGCTGTGACTCAGTCCTCCTTGAAAAGTTGCCAAACGAGGTGTTACTGATTACACTTGACCTGATTTGGCTGATTGGATATATGATCAGTTTCACCGTTGGTTCTCCCAGCCACAATTCTCAGGTATGTTGCCTATTGGTATTCCCACCCACTGCTGCCACCACACTCCTGCTGCCTCTTGTTGTCACTTCTCCTTCTTGCTGCCATTGCTGAACCACTGCCCCATTTGTTGCTGCCAGTGCTCCCTATCCACCTTAAAATAAGCTTTGTAATACAGTAAAAGCATTTCATAACACAATTAAACTTACCTGTAACTTTGTCTTTTGTGTCTGAGTATGTTCATTAAGGTTTTTATTTGAAGGCATCAGTCTCTTTCAAAATCCTGCACTTGGTAGTTGATATTTTCCCCAGAGTTAACACTATTTTCTGGATGCCCCAGTCTCAACGTCTGCAGTATTTCTCAGCATGCATAGTATAATTCTTTCAGTGCAACTCCAAGGGAATGTGAAATTGTGCTGTGACAGGATTTGAGTTCCCAAGTGATTTGAAAACCAGCTGGAGAATGAATTGTAAGAGGATTATTCAACAACAACTTGCATTTATATAGCACCTTTAACGTAGTAAAATGTCCCAAAGCGCTTCACAGTACCATTACCAAACAGAATTTGACGTTGAGCCACATAAGGAGGTATTAGGACAGGTGACCGAAAGCATAGTCAAAGAGGTAGGTTTTAAGGAGTGTCTTAAAAGGGGAGAGAGAGGTTTAGGGAGGGAATTCCAGAGCTTAGGGCCTAGGCGCTGAAGGCACGGCCACCAATGGTGGAGTGATTAAAATTGGGAAAGTGCAAGAGGGAGGAATTGGAGGAGCACAGAGATCTCGGAGGGTTGGAGGAGGTTACAGAGATAGGGAGGGGCGAGGCCATGGAGGGATTTGAAAACAAGGATGAGAATTTTAAAATCGAGGTGTTCCCAGACCGGCAGCTGATGTAGGTCAGTGAGCACATGGGCGATGGGAGAACGGGACTTGGTGCGAGTTAGGATATGGGCAGCAGAATTTTGGCTGAGCTCAAGTTTATGGAGGGTGGAAGATGGGAGGCCAGCCAGGAGATCATTGGAATAGTCCAGTCTAGAGGTAACAAAGGAAGGCATGGATGAGGGTTTCAGCAGCAGATGAGCTGAGGCGGGGGGCGGAGACTGGCAATGTTACAAAGGTGGAAGTAGGTGGTCTCAGTGATGGAGCGGATATGTGGTCGGAAACTCATCTCAGGGTCAAATAGGACGCCAAGGTTCAGGTAAAATTTCACATTTAAATTCCGATAAATTGTGGCGATGAATTTCCACGGGAGTGCCTCTGCGCGTCTGCTGTAACTTCAGCAGGAGCTGTGGAAAACCTGACTGTTATCACTGCGGATCTTCCACCAAAGTAATGGCAGACGAGCAGGAAAACCCCTGCAGAAATTCGCCACACAGGTGTTTAGTTTTTTATTTCAAAACAAGTCTAGCTGAGAGAAAAACACACACATTGATAACTTGAACATCTGTTTTATTTACTCTTAGATTGTTTACAGAAATTTAATTTTTCCCTGAAAACTGGAATTGTGTATTCACTGTCTAACAGTTTATTTTTCTGAATGATTTGAAAACCAATGAAGATGAATTTAAGAAGCTTTTGAGTTAAAGCTTCACATGAAAATGATTATCCTCTTTAATTCAGAAAGGGAATGTAGCTGCAGCACTTGAGAGCAACAGAGCAATGAAAGAAATTTGGCCACATCTGTGCTTTTTTGTTCATGTTCAGAATTCCAAAAGATTGTTCACATAAAATTTACTTATACATCTACAATGGTTAGGGAAACGCTAATTACTTTCCAAGAGTTTGATTCACTTTCCGGACATAGAAATCTTAAGACCCTTTTCAAATTATTTCACTGGCAGTGTGCACTCCTCCACTACTGCCACACCCCAGCACCCACATCGACACAACTTAAAATATAAAAATCAGAAGGTTTTATTAGATTGTTTTTTGTGTCAAAAATTATGTAGATACTAGGGGTTGTTTATAGATACAAGCCATGTGTCTATTTAATATTAGCCTTTTGTTTTTTGAAAATTAATTAATTTTTTTATTTGAAAAACACATTTCACTGTAGCTGGGAAGATCTTTCAAAATGCTGTCAGATCCACAATCCACTCCCTGTCTCCATTGTGGTGAATCCCTCCACAGTGCTGCCTAGCTACAGGATCACCTCCTCCTCCTCCCTCTCAATTCCCAATACTCTCCCCAGAACTTGCATGTCAATGCTGAAAAATTATCAAATTCTAGGACCACCCTCCCCCCAACCACTGTTGCAAAGTTCCAAGACTCTCATTGCAATGCTGTCAATCTAAGAACTGTCTCCTGTGCTGTAAATCCCAGGACCAGCGTAATGTTGTAAAAACTCAGGAACTCCATAGCAAGGGTACGGAGTTTGTGGTAGAGGCTGAAGGCAATGGCTTTGGACTTCCCAATGTTCATCCAGAACAGGATGCCGTACAAGCAGGCTGACCACACACAGGCAGTGGAGAGGTAGAGAGAGGTGGTGGAGAGGGAGATCAGCATACATGTGGAACCTGACGTCATGTCTTCCGACGATGTTGCCGAGGAATAGGAGGAGGCCAGGGATAGATCCTTGGGGGACTCCACAGATAATGGTGCAGGGTCGGGAAGAGAAACAATTGCTGGAGATGCTGTGGCTATGATTGGATAGGTAAGCGTGGAACAAAATAAGGGCAGTCCCATTCAGTTGGACAATGGTGGAGAGGTGTTGGAGGAGGATGGCGTGGTCGACCGAGTCAAAGGCTGCAGAGAGGTAGAAACGGACGATGAGGGATGATGCACCATTGTCACAATCACAGAGGATGTCATTTGTGACTTTGATTATGGCTGTTTCTGTGCTGTGGCAGGGGCATAAACTTGAATAGAGAGATTCAAACATGGAATGGTGGGAAAGATGGGCACAGATTTGGGAGGCGATAATACGATCAAAGACTTTGGAGAGGAAAGGGAGTTTTGAAGGAAGGAGGTGATAGTGGTAGTTTTAAAAGGGAGGGGAACCTGAGGCAAAGGAACCACTTACAATGCCAGCTTGCATGGGGGCTCGGAAAAGAAGTTGGGTGGTCAGCAATTTAGTCAGAATGGGGTCAAGCGAGTGTGAGGTGGGTCTGGACAGGATGAGTTTGCAGAGGGCATAGGGGAGATAGGAGTGAAGCTAGAGATTGACATGGGTTCTGGGCTGGAACTGGGGGATCCTTGGGGGAAGTTTAGTTTGGTGGACAAGGAATGCAGCACGAGGCAGCTGAACAGATAGTCTGAATCTTAGTTACAAAGTAGTCTATGAGCTAGTCGCACTTGTTGGAGGGTGAGGCTGGAGAGAGGGGTTTAAAGAGACAGACTGTAGTGGAGAAAAGAAACCAGGGTTATCTTTGCATTCCAGAATGATTTTGATTAGTGAGCAATTTTGGTAGAGGAGAACAAGGCCTGATAATGCTTAATGTGGTCTCGCCAGATCTGGCAATGAATGGCTAAACCAGATGTCTGCCAGATACTTTCAAATATGTGTCCCTTGGGCTTGAGAGAGCAAAGATGGGGACAACGACCAGGGTGGGAGAGAGTAAGGGTTTTATTGGGGACAAGGACAGAAGGATGGGAGTGATTGAGCAGATTGACAGCTGTAGAAGTATTGTGGTACATGAAGGGCCAAAGGCTGGAGAGTTGGGAGTTTGAAAATGCAATTGTAAGTGACTGGGAAAGATTTTTTTTCCAAAGGCACAGATGGAAGTGAGGTTGGAAGGGTAGGGTGGTGGGAATGGCGAGGGATGCAGGGAAGCAATCAGATGGGTGTGCCTGTGATTTTTTTTTTCGTTCATGGGATGTGGGCGTCACTGGCAAGGCTGGCATTTATTGCCCATCCCTAATTGCCCTTGAGAAGGTGGTGGTGAGCCGCCTTCTTGAACCGCTGCAGTCCGTGTGATGACAGTTTTCCCACGATGATAGGAGAAGCCACGTGCAAAGACAAGGTCGTGGGATTTTTTGTGAAAATGGATGGGAGAGTTTACATGGAGGGAAAGGTTAAGGGAGGAATGTTAAATCAGAGGATTGATATGGAAATTGAAATCACTGAGGATGAGGAGTTGCTCAGTGCAGAGGCTGAGGGAGTGAGGATATCTCAGTGAGAAACTTGGTTGTGGCGACAAGAGAATGAAGATTTTTAGAGGCAAAAGGGGTGGAACAAGATGACATACTTGAAGGAGAAGTGCCAGAGGAGTAAGGACAGGGCAGGGGGTGGAAAGTACAGCCACGCAGGGAGGCTTCAGTAAGGCGGAAGGTGTCCCCAACCACAATCCAAGTTTCCATCAAAGCCATGATGTCAATGCAACATCGTAAATGGACATTCTGGAGGGAAATGTAAAAGGGCAATGATTGTTCATCCACTGGCAGAGGCCAGGGGGGGTAGCAGTGGGTGGGGTGATCAAGACAGGAAGGAGGGTGGCAAGAATAGTTCCCAGAAGACACGCTGGGTAGGAGAGAGAAGAATGGGACAATTTGGGTTGCTGCTTGTAAGGCAGTAGCGACAGGTTCCTCTGGGCCTTTCGGAGAATGTCGAGAAACCCAGAGGGTAGCTGTGGGCTTATCCAAAGGGGATTCGAATCTGAAACAGCGGTGAGGAGGAAGGCAGAGGAATAGTGTTGAGGTAGGGATTTGGGCTGGGGAGTGGGGAAAGGAAGTGTCCGAGAGCAGAGATATGACAGTTGACATGACTGCGAGACAGGAGAGAAGGAGTCAAGGGGGGGATCAAAAGAAGTGGAAAAAATGGGAGCTAGAAGTAATGGTCTCAGGTCCAGAGCAGGAGCCAAAATGTGCACGCAAATAGACACAGAGGAAATTCAGGTTACATAGGCATGGCAAAGATTAGGACAGCTATGTCCTGATTGTAAACAGAGGATAGGGTGAAGACAATACGAGAGTCCAAATTTAAAGTCAGAGGTCAGGGTGGAGTCAGCTTGGAGTACAGATGAACCAATGTCCAGGTTTGGAGACAGATCTGGACAGCGAATGAGTCTCGGAGCTGTTTGGGGGCATCACCCAAAACCCACCCACAAAAACTATTCAGCAAAGGTTCCCACATCGTGATTATAAATAATTTTATCCTGTCCGTAGCCAAAGGTGCTGAGGCCCCAGGAAAATCAGCTTATCATGGTCTGTATGGCTCACTATATTGTATTAATGTTTACAACTTATATGCAAAATAACACCTTTAACAGCATTGATGGACTATTAGGGAGTCATCTTGAGAGATCCACTGTATTCAGTTCGCTGGTAACTAAAACCTCCATCAACTTTTTTAAAGTATCTAAGCTTGATAAGTTATTCTGACCTCCCCAAATGAGGATAGTGTGGTGGGAGATCATAACAATAGCAAAAGGAAAGCAGAAAAATAAACACTGGGTACAAAAAATTATTTAATAAGCACTTTACAGACAGCTCCGGCTGTTCAAATATTGTACAAAAAAAAAGAAAATATTTTGGAATAAGTGGAAAAACTGAAGACAAAACAGCAACAGTCGGGAAGGCCTCTGTAAAGGTTGTCCATTCATCAGGATTCAATTTCAGTCTCATCTGTATCTTTGTCTGGGTCATGTTCTGGTTCTTTCTCTTCCTGCAGTTGCTTCTTCCAGAGCTTGGCCATAGCAAGCAGCTTGAGGTTTGGCTGATTGGCAGCATCTTCTGGGAAGATGTAATCATAATACTCTTCCCAACCAGCATCTGTCTGTAAGTTAAGAAAATTATTGGAAAATATTATTCAGTGAAATGTCATCAAATTTACTATCATAATTCTGTTGGTGGGATTCCAAAATAATCAAACTACTTTATTTCTATATTTTTTTTAAAAATGAGTTAAATCTTTCTAGCATTAAGCAGCCCTACTACCTGAATTTAGCACCCAAGGCTTTCACATCTATGCACAATTAAACAATTTACAGGTCCATGGACTGGAGATATTTTTGGTTAGGTGCTAGTTCTCAGCCTTGTGAAATTTTTCACTGCAGTTCCCTCAGCATCAAGACAATGCAGGCCATGGATACTTACAATCCATCAAGAAGGCTCGAGTGACCATGTCAACATTGTATAAATGCTATTTTGCATCAAACTTATTACAAATATAAGGAAAAAACTGGAAATCACTTTATGGATTCTGACTGATCGGTGTATTTTCAGCATTTTCTGCTTTTGTTTCATCACAAATATAACTGACTTGGACCATATCTCAACATTCAAACACTGCTTACTATACACATGAATCCATTTTTAAAAATAAATTCTAGGTTTGTGTGACACATACCTCAGTGTATCAAAGGATAGGTTAAAGCAAGACTGTCCAATCTACAGCCCTAGGGCCTGGCGCTGTTCTCCCCCCCCACCCCTGGGAATGTACCCGAGGGCCAAGTAACTCAGGCCTATTTGTGCTATATTTCTTACTCGCTGGTTTCCCCTGTTGGTATTTTGTGGGCAGGAGGTCTGGAAAGGCCAGCTTTTAGCACTGTGCCTTGGTAGATAAATCCTAAATTAGAACACCAACATCTGTTAGTGTCAGCAACTCGGGACAGATACAAATTATTGAGAACATAGGTGGATCCCAAGGTTCCACACCTACTTGGCCCACAAAAGCAAAAGATTGGACATCTTGTTAAGGTATCTGATATAAAATGAAGTTGCTCATCTAATTCTACCCAAAAATGGTAGTACAGACCTATTTAAACAATAGTGTTCCTGATTCAAGATAATAACTTGTGTTTAACTAACTTGATAAGAGTTTTTTGATGAAGTAACAGGGAGGGTAGATGAGGGTAATGCGGACGACGTGGGGTATATGGACTTTCAAAAGGCGTTTGATAAAGTGCCGCATAATAGGCTTGTCATCAAGATTGAAGCCCATGGGATAAAGGGGGCAGTAGCAGCATGGATACAAAATTGGCGAAGTAACAGGAAGCAGAGAGTGGTGGTGAACGGTTGTTTTTGTAGCTGGAGGGAGGTGTACAGTGGTGTTCCCCAGGAGTCAGTACTAGGACCACTGCTTTTCTTGATATATATTAATAACTTGGACTTGGGTGTACAGGGCACAATTTCCAAATTAGCAGAGGACACAAAACTTGGAAGTGTAGTGAACAGTGAGGAGGATAGTGATAGACTTCAAGAGGATTATAGACAGGCTGGTGGAATGGGCGGACACGTGGGAGATTAAATTTAACGCAGAAAAATGCGAACTGATACATTTCGATAGGAAGAACGAGGAGAGGCAATATAAACTGGAGGGCACAATTCTAAAAGGGGCACAGGAACAGAGAGATCTGGGGGTATATGTGCACAAATCGTTGAAAGTGGCAGGGCAGGTTGAGAAAGCAGTTAAAAAAGCATACGGGATCCTGGGCTTTATAAATAGAGACATAGCATACAAAAGCAAGGAAGTCATGATGAACCTTTATAAAACACTGGTTCGACCACAACTGGAGTA
Organism: Heptranchias perlo; assembly: GCF_035084215.1. Taxonomy (NCBI): domain Eukaryota; kingdom Metazoa; phylum Chordata; class Chondrichthyes; order Hexanchiformes; family Hexanchidae; genus Heptranchias; species Heptranchias perlo. Next base: position 78,082,278 of record NC_090332.1, read on the forward strand.
TTGTGTCCAGTTCTGGGCACCGCACTTTAGGAAAGATGTGACGGCCTTAGAGAGGGTGCAGAAGAGATTTACTAGAATGATTCCAGGGAATAGAGACTTTAGTTACGTGGATAGACTGGAGAAGCTGGAATTGTTCTCCTTGGAACAGAGGTTGAGAGGAGATTTGATAGAGGTACTCAAAATCATGAAGGGTCTGGACAGAGTAGATAGAGAGAAACTGTTCCCATTAGCGGAAGGGTCAAGAACCAGAGGTCATAGTTTTAAGGTGATTGGCAAAAGAACTAAGGTGGCATGAGGAAAAACTTTTTTACCCAGCGAGTGGTTAGGATCTGGAATGCACTGCCTGGGGGGGTGATGAAGGCAGATTCAATCGTGGCTTTCAAAAGGGAACTGGATAAGTACTTGAAAGGAAAAAAATTGCAGGGCTACAGGGATAGGGCAGGGGAGTGGGTCTAGCTGGATTGCTCTTGCATAGAGCTGGCATGGACTCGATGGACCGAATGGCCTCCTTCCATGCTGTAGCCTTTCTATGATTCTATAAAGGACCATCATAATGGTAAAACAACAGGGCCATAGGTGGTGCAGTATGCTGGAGTACCAAAACACCAACATGCAGCAGTAGAATACAGACTTATTCTGGATCATGAACGTGCTCTCAGGGGGAGGTGCAGGGGAGATGCTAGGAAAAACTGAAGGGTTTGGATAGTCAGCCATGTAAAGAGGATGGGAAGTCATCCAAGTCGCTCGTGTACCCTCCAGCACTCAGCTCAATAAATCAAGAGCAGGGTGTGGGACGAGTTGACTGTCCACTTTCTCGGCCCTGAAACAGCATATGACAGAGAAGACCAAAAAAGGACTGCAAACAGGAGGGGGAAAGAAGTTGCACGTGCTGATTCTTACTAATTGTTTGCATACTGTATCACATAACAAAAATACTTACACCATATATATGACAACATAAAGGGTTCCTTTAGGTTTCCACTACTGCAAAATTATGCATTCAAATATTACACTCAGATGCAAGCTACATTTGTTTAATTTCAGTTGCAAAATAAGGTGGGTAAATAGCCAGTAAAACTTCAGGAGCATTTATTTTTATTAGAGGAAAAAAAACGTCTCCTGCTAATGTGCACTTTATAATAACCAATTTTCATCAGTCTGATAGTTCTCTACAATACTTCAGCAGATCAGGTAATTGATATGACTGGTCATTAGTTAGTTTAACAGCTATAAGGATAAACTTCAGAGATTCCCCTTTGTCACTCTAGTACAAGCAACTTTGTGTATGTTTTGAGAAGCGTCCTTACCCCATCTTCTGCATGCAGCTTTCTCCTCTTCTTGACACGTTCTGGCATGAGTTTTCGAACTCTACCTTGTGAAGACTCTGTGCCAAATTCTGTCTCAAAATCCCTCCAGGACTCCAAGAACATGAGTCGCTCTTCTTTCTCCTCACAGTTCCGCAAAGATCTGTTGGCATCCTCATAGATTTGTCGACATCTGGATATGCGTTCTGGCACTTCCACTGAAAGCTCAAATTGAACATAACTGATCCATACCTATAGAAAACAAAAACATATAATACCATTTCAAAGGTTTGACAACACAAAAATGCAAGAGCATGGACAACTTTTCTTCCATTCCCCCTTCAGTTCTAAAAACTGACAAATGGCAAAATTTGGACTGTGAAAAAGCTGCCTACGTAGAGAATAACAGATAGCGGAGGAGTTCAGATAGAGTCAAACTCAGAAGTTTATACTAGCTGTTTAAATAGCAAAATTAGATTACAAATCATTCACTTTAATCAGTAATTGTGATATTTTGTGGTTTTATTCTGATATCGATGACAGCAGAACTATCGCTGTGCCCCAAATCTTTTAACATCTGATGAGATTCATTGATTAATTCTAATGTCATCAATTCACGTAATTAGGAAATTATCTAAAGTTGACATATGGGAACTTCTATGTCCAACACACTTTATAAGTTCTATCGTCCTATCTATAAGTAGCTCACCTTAACATGTTGCGTACGTTGAAGTAGGCGTCTGTAAAGGTTTCTTGTCCTTTCATATTCTTCCTGTTCAATTTCAAAATCTATGTAGGACTTCCAGAGAACCTGAAAAGTAATGCAGTTAACAAAATTACCTAACTTGTAAAAAAACATTTTTAAACTCTAGAAGTTGGCAACATTCAAGATTGCTGGACCATCAAAATTATGGGCAGCCAATATGTCTGGGGCTCTTACAGCCTCAAACAAAACTGGTTGAACTGGTCCAAGACCAGCCTGTTAAAAACTGTCCAGTCCCGGGACAAGATTTACAGTACTGTACTCCCAGTTGTACTTGTGTTTGGTTTCTGAAGACCGCTAGTGACAAATAAAACAATTCTCTAGCAGTAATCAGGTATTTAGAACATATTACTGTATTTTGCGCCATTTTGTGAAAGTACAGATGCAATTTATCTCTATGCCCCATCCCCCCACCTCAAAAAATGAAAGCAACAGGTCATGCACCTCAGATTAGTGGAATTTCTAACCTCTTTAGAAGTAACAAACAGAAGCGATATTTGTGAGGCAACAGCACAGGAGACTTTATAAACATTCTCACGGTTTTACTTAACTCCAAAATCAATCTCTAACTGAACTATCAATTTTTTTCCCCATTTGTTACCTCTTACTAAATTACTTAAATACTACAATCCCGACTTTTAGAAGGGAAGGACTGCCTCCAAACACTCAGGTCACAAAGCTTTTTCTTTTACTCACATATGAATGAACTGCAGAAGAAAACATTTTATAAAATAATAAAGCTTGTCCTCACCACCCATAGCTGCTTTTCTACAAAAGTTATTAGATTTTTGGTAAAGAAATACCAGAGCAAAAACAAACTGGGATGCTCATCAGCCCACAGAAGTAGTACGCTATATTTTTTTTTAAAAAGCAATATAAAAAGGCACTCAGGAAAAATTAATACTAGTACAAATTTTAGTAACTACAGCCATTTTTGAAACCTATATTATGCATTAAGTGCTAGGTATTTGTGTAGTTATAGCATACCACAAATTAAATGCACTATTGAAAGCACTAAATTAGCAATCACAATACAAAGAGAACATTTTTATTCTAGAAACTTTCTATTACTTTTATGGCAGGATTTTACAGAACTAATAATGTATCAAAATGACAGCTTTTTTGAAGCGCCTGACATTTTTACCCAATGTCACTGGGTCTTACAGGAGGGTGGCTGAAGGAACAAATATTAGCTGAAAGATGGTAAGCAGTGAGTGATAGAGAACAGAAGCTCAGGTATACCTCTGGAACTGATGAAAAAGACGACAGCTGACTATATTCATCTTGGGGTTTAGGGCTATTATGAGGCAAAGCCAGGGTGAACAGGAGATTCCAGAAAGACAGATAGGTTACTGGAGTGGGTAGTTGGTTGGCTGATGCCGTTCAATGCAGAGAAATGTGAAGTACTATATTTTGGGAACAAGAAAAGTGAAAGGAGGTGTTACCTAAAGAGCAAGACTCTTCAGAGATTTAATGGCACAGATACATAGATTTTTAAAGGTCAGACTGCAGGTAGAAAGTCATAAGAAAGGCAAATGAGGTCCTTGGAGGATTGAATATAAAATCAAGGAAGGGACGTTGAAATTGTACAAGACATTGGTTAGGTCACGGTTGAAATATTGTGCGCAGTTCTGAACACCCAATTGTGGGAAGAATTTTAGAGCCATGGAAAAAGTATAGTGAAGGTTCACCAGAACAACACCACAAATGAGAGCTTAGAGTTATAAAGAAAAAGGTCAAAAACTGGGGATTTTTTCCACTGGAATAGAGTACATAAGGGAAATTAATAGAGACTTTCAAGATTATGAAAGGGAGAGTAAATATTGAAAGCTTGTTTCCCAATGGTCAAAGAATTGGAAACAAGAAGGCACAGGATTAACATTAGAAGAATGAAGGAGGAAATTCAAAGAACTTTTTTCCACAGAGAGTTAATTAGGATATGGAATACTGTACAAGTGATATTGAGACAGAGACACCATTTAAAAAGGGATTTGGGTCTGAAAAGAAATATAAAAAGATAGAGGAAAATGGAACAAGACCAGTTCAAGGACCAGCACCAGCACAATGGGCCGAATGGTCTCTTAATGTGCCGTAATTGCTATGATTTGAAGAATGAGACGACATGCAATCAATCTACTGGGAGGTACTTGAAGTAGGAAAGATCAGTCTATATTTTGTTTAAAATCTAAATGATTATCCTGTCACAGTGGGTGTATAATTATAGATAGGTATTGTTTTCAGCTTGCTTAACAATAAAAAGAATCAGTCTCCAGAATAGAAATTCTCTTATATTAGTGAAAATCCAGTAAAGCATTTGAAAGTACTGAGGTGACAAGTTAGTTTTCAAATACAGAATGTTTATAGACATATGATTCAATGAAATGTAAGTTCCTAATATATCAGTTCAAGTTCAAGTTTCATGTAAGTCTGAACAGGATTTTAAAAAAAGAGGTGACACCACTTCTCACGGATATAAAACAGAATAGATTGAAAGTGTGAAGCATGTCCAGTTTTAAAGGAAACACAATTTCTGATAATTGGGATGAAGTCTGATTAAAAGCTCATGAAGGTTTTTTAAATTATTGAGGTAATAAAACTGTTAATAGACAGATACAAAGTACATAATGGGAATTCTCCCGCTCCACTTCCACATAGCAACACAAGGATTATGTAGAGCAATGTAGCGATAACAGATTGCATATTAAGGCTAATCACTTAAGTGCTGAGCAACCATCTGATACCTAAATTCTATTATCTTTAATCTCTTAAAATTATCTGTTTAATGTGGCAAGCAATGGACTTGTTACCAAATGTGTTGCATGAGATCTGGGAGGTAATTTTAACCCCCAAGAACGGGTAGATTGGGAGTGGGTGGGCAGTAAAAATAATGGATTTTTGGAGCAGGTCCGCATCCCCGCTCCAATGCGCCCACTTCCAGGTTTGACCGAGGTGCATTTGGATGCGCATGCGCGCACGCAGAACTGACACCCGGACGTCCTGCCCCCACTTAAAGCCGGCGGGCCAATAAGTAAAGGGGCAATGTACCTCATTGCGATAGTTGAGGTACTTAATTTTTTGTGTATTACAAAAGTAAAACAACTTTAACCAAAGCTATTCGGGTTTCCCATCGCTTCCAATTCACATCAAGTGAAAGCAGGTGGGAAGGGCCGGATCCAAGAAGTGAGTGTCTTTATTGCACTGTTTGTGGGCCCGGAGGAGCAGGAGTACTTCTTCCAGGCCCAACAAGCTCACCTGGCACGACATGACCCCACAATCGGCCAAAACCACCCCCTGATGCTGGACCCCCCTGATCTTCTCCACCCGTTGTCATCCAGGCCCCCCACTCCTTCGATTTCTTCCACAGTCCACAATTTCTCTCCCCCTCCCTGATTCGCAGCTCCTCTCACTTCTGACAGGAAGCCAGTCTGTCAATCTGGCTGCCTGCCGCGTAGGAAATCCACAAGCACAAATACTTACCTTCAACTGAGTTGCGATCGCAGATTTGGCTTCCGGGTTGCCCATGTGAATTTATAGGGACGGGTTGGGTTCCCGGCTCCCAGCTAAAATCATGTCTCATGTTTGTGGAAATTACTAATGACATTGCAGAGCTGACCAGATATCTTACCTCTGGCATATCTAGTCTAGGTTGGCCAATTGCCAGTTCATAGATTGCACGGGCACGTTCAACATCACCGAGGATGGTCTCCAACTCAGCAAACTTGATCCAAGTAGTGCAGTTCTCTGGAGAAAACTCCAGGTATTTCTCATACAGTTTCCTACACCGGTCAAACTCGCGAAGCTGGAGCTCTAGTTCAATGTACCCCTTGAACAGCTTGTTCTTTGGACATTTCCCTATGCCAGTACCCTGAAAGTGCACACAAGAAAAATTCTAATGTAAGTTATTATTCATTAATATACAGCTTATCCTGATCCAGAATAAGAAATGTATTCCAGTTGACAGGTCACTTGCAACAGTAAAAGCAGGCCTCTCAGTCCAGCATAGTATGGCATGGAGGGGGAAGGATAGTCAATTTCAGAACGGCCTTCAGAAATGAGAAGAATACACATCCTCATTTGAATGGAAATAAAAAGAAAAAACTCTGCAAACTTTGGAAATCTGAAACAAGAAGTGTTGTGAATAGACATCTAGAAAGAGAAAAGAACAGATTTTTGATGAAGGGTTATACACAAAATGTTTCCCTGTCTTTTTTCTTTTCAGATGCTAACTGACCTGTTGTGCATTTCCATCATTTTCTGTTTTTGTGTCTGTTTAAATAGAGATGTCTTCTGACTGAACTAATGGTTGACCTAAGCTGAACCCGATGCCAGCACTTTTCCAATCATATGTTGGCAACACTGGAATTAAAATAATGATGTTTTATAAAAAAGGTAGATTTTTTATTTACACATGGGAGGTGTGAAGTACTTTTATTTAAATGTACTCTTTCCCCATTCAATAATCTCTTCTTTTTAATTTCTAGTTACTGACACAGAGAGGGAAAAAAAAGTGATTTTTGGTAGTGGCAGAATTTAGTATTTTGCTTCCCCAATGACTCAGTTTTGTCCATTAAGGGCAGTAAGCTCACAGGTTTAGATCCCATCTGTGCTAATCTCAGTCAAGGTGGCAGTAATGCCCCTACAATTAGCCTCAGTGTCCCTGAGTTAGGGAAGGGAAAATTAGCCTGTGTTCCTGCCTCTGTTTGCTATCCAGTGACCCCAGCTGTAAGTAGGCGTGTGCGTATAGATATGAGGTGAGGAGAGGGTAGGATGCAGCTTTGACATCCCCTCTCGTGAATAGTCTACTGACATTCATTGTGAACCTCATATTGGAGGGCGCCCAGTGCCTGTGGAACCTCGACAAGGAATCCATACCTTTGGGACAGCGAGGTTCAAAATCGGTAAAAACAAACAGTATTTCTGCAAAGAAAGTCTATCAATTGCCTTGGCACCTGGTTTCTGTCGTCAACTTAACAGATGCGTGACAGCTAAGACCTGTACTGTGATAAATAGAGTTTCAGAAGAAAGAGCATAATGCAGCATCAAAAAAGACATGAAAGTTCTGAGAGTCTAATCTAACTATTGTATCCTTAAGCTAAGAAAGATATCATCCATAAGTAAAAGTGAAGGAAGGTGTATGATTACTTACCAAAGCCCTCCTGGCCAGAGACAGGTTCTTCTGTCGAACTTCAAACTGTGCATACAGCAGCCACAATTTGGCAAATGTGAACTAAAATCATAAATCATTAAGACCAGAAGGTGAGGGTGCATTAATAAAACAGGAGGTTAGTTACTCTAAATTATATTGGAGTTATATTTAATATAGCAACAGATGTTTAGGTTGTAAAGAGACAATCATTTTGTTCAGTATCTGGAGCCCATAGTGTGCAATGACATTCACCAGCTTTATAATTACATACATTTTCTCTGAACAAAATTTTCAACAGAATAGTTATTAAGTTGTAATTATTTCTGAAATATATCTTCCTCCCATTATTTTTGCCTTGCTACAGTTTCCTCCATTATTTGCAATTAGTACTGAAGAATCTACACTTTGAACAGAGGAATATTTATTTTGTCAATTCCCTCAAAAAGGAGAACCATGGGAACAGAAAGATCAGAGACATCAAATATTTGTGGATTTTGCAGAATTCCAATAAAGGTAAAATTGTTTTTTCAGTTGCAAATTAGAAAGGCGCACATAACCTTTTTTAAACCTCTGACATAAACACAATGCTTTATTTCAGAGTGAATCTGACACTCCAATTCAACTGCAGAATAAAACTTGCAGTAAATCCTAGTAGAGAGTAAAGAAAGGACTTGCATTTATAAAGCACCTTTCATAAGCTCAGGACGTCCTAAAACACTTTACAGCCACTGAAGTACTTTTGAAGTGTAGTCACTGTTGTAATGTAGGGAAACGCGACAATCAATTTGCGCACAGCACGGTCCCATACACAATCAAGAGATAATCTTTTTTTAAAAGTTATGTTGGTTGAGGGATAAATATTGGCCAGGACATCGGTTGAACCCCCCGCGTTTTTTCAAATAGCGTCATGTGATCTTTTACGTCCACCTGAGAGGGCAAGCATGACCTCGGTTTAACATCTGATGATACCTCTGACAGTGCAGCACTCCCTTAGTACGGTACTGAAGAGTCAGCCTGGCTTATGTGCTCAAGTCCTGGAGTGGGGCTTGAACCCATGATCTTCTGACTCAGACAAGAGTGCTACCACTGAGCCAAGGCTAATACCAAGTACCTTCTGGAGACAAATCAACATAGAATTCTCCAGGCCTGTATGGTTCCAGGTCAAGGCAACGTAAAGGATTATCTGAAGTCTCCATGTCTGCTGGCTATAGGGAGAGAAATCAGTTGTGTGGACTTCACACTTCTGTCAAAACTCATTTATGCCCAATTTACATGAGAACAGAATTACTTCCATTAGTTTAGGACGGCACAACTATACCTTCTTATGAGGGATGAGTTCCAAACATGCTTGATATACTTGCCCAGTCTTCTCTGGATCCTGTTCAGGAAGGAATATTGATGTTATAGAAAATGTTCTCAGAAATACACAAAATACACATACCCCATCCAAAATATAACTGAGAAATTAGGACTTAATTTTACCTCAAACAATGGTCCAACCTAATCTGTTGGGCACAAGATTTTTTTTTACTGAATCATATAGCATTTATTAATTTGGTCTAAAATAGTTCTTCAGTTATTACAATATAGAAAGAGGCACAATATTCCCCTGCATCCAACAGTAATATAAATTCCACTATTACAGCTCATCAAATCAGGAAGCTTTAAAAAAAAATCAAACAGTTTAAAAGGAAACACAGTTTCTATACCATCAAGACACAATCTTCCCATGTTGGATCACTGGTTAAGAAGATTGCCCATCCACTCTCAGCTACAGAAGCATGTAGAGACCAGAAGACAGGCAAACTGGGGAAAAAGTGGGGCTGTAATGCATCCTCACACAAAATTATTTGCTCACGTATTGAATTGTAGTCATATCTGTACCTTTGCCTCCAGTTCTTCAAACAAAGAATAGTTGATCCATAAGTAAATGTATCTCCTCCAGTGCCTCTTTTCCGGAATGGGTGGTACATTGGCTATTGCGCGCTCATACACTTCACGTACGGTATCAACATCACCATCACTTTCAACTAGTCGGAGGTAGTCAAACCAGGCATCGTAATTATGTGGATTAGCCTTTCAGAAATATAAAAATAGGATCTTAAATTTTTGAAAGATTTTTGACATGGAGAGATTCTTTTTAACTCTGTGTACCAATTTTTATTTGCATTTTGAAGAATGCTTTTTTCTCTCTCAGTATTCACATGAACATGATTCGCCGTTGCAATAATTTATGTTGTTCCTACTATTTGGACGTGAACTGGGATTTTGTTCTATTTCTCTCCCCCCATACAACAGAGCACATTGCAGAAGAAAAATTGTTCATGAGCAGACACATGTTTGACAACTCCCCACTTCCACAACATGAGTTCTTGATCTCAGCTGCCATGGTGTAGCAAGTCATTGAGCGTGACCAAAAGTCTACTCATGGTTGTGCGGGAGGAGAAAAATCAGAGCTCAAAATGGACGGGTGCTCGAGGCTTGCGAAAAGGGCACCCAACAGAAATGGTACTTCTAAATTCAGAATAACTTTATATCCAATTTAAAAAGATCACAAGAAAAATGAAGAATGCTATTCAGCCAATCCTAGCTCATTCATCCAGAACAAACTTATAGCTCCCCCATCACAACGACCAACTGTTTCTTAAATGACTTGAGTTTTTGCCTCCATTACTCATCTTTGTGTTCAAGTTCTTGTTGCCTGTCTTAAATTTGCTTTTTACCAGTTTAACTTGTGTCCTCTTGTCCTATTATCCCAGGTTTAACTTTTCTTTACCATTTACTATCTTATATACTTCTAGGTCACTTCTTAGTTGCCTCTTTTCAAGCGTTAAAGGCACAAATTACGCTGCTTTTTCCTCATAAATCAGCTCTCCAACAATAAGGACTAGCCTCATGGTACTTTGCATCACCTCCAGGGCTTGAATGCCTCTCTTGTGTCGTGGTGGCTAAAACTGGACACGGTACTTAAGGTGCAGTCTGGCCAAAGCACCATAGTTTACCATGACATTCTGCAACTTGTAATCTATTGATCTGAGTATATATTTCAGCATTCTATTTATTTTGTTGGTGCTGCTCTGCGTGACTACGCATGGTGAGCACTGAGAAAACTAACACTCTGGATATATTTCAACAGCTCCGACATTGATTTTAATTTCTACAACAGGCAAAAACAAACAGATGCCGGAAATCTGAAACAAATAGAAAATGCTGGAAACACTTGGGTCAGGCAGCATTTGGACACAGAACAGACATTAATTTTTCAGGTCTAGACTGTTTCTCAAAACAATTTTGAGGATGGGTCCATACCTGAACATTAACTTGCCCAGTCTCTCCATAGATGCTGCCTGACCTGTGTGTGTTTTCAGTATTTATTGTTTTCCAATTTTATTTGTATTTTGGAAAGTCACATGTATTATCTTCGCAAAACACGACTAGAAAGATAAAATTAATCTTACCTTGACTTCCTCTTCATACTGAAAGCGCCTTTTGCTGACAATAACATCTTCGATGCCTCTTCTATCCCCAAACTTTTTCTCAAACACTGTGTAGTTTTTGAAGAGCTCTTGAGCCTGCTGTTTGGCAATTCTGTCAAGTGCATATTTGTAAATCACCCTCACTCGATCAAACTAGAAAAAGAACAAACTCACAATACAAAGTGGAAATGCAACTAAAGCATGTGATTCAAAAGCAGCAGAGGCAGGACTAAAATCTTTTAGTAGACCGGACAAATCTTTCAAGGTTTGATTACTGTGAAACGATTACTAACAATTATGTTACATGGGGAAATTCACATAACTATTATTTTTGTAGAAGTTGCTTGAAAATCATAGTTAAATGAAAACCGACATCACAAAAGGATGAAATATTTTCTGACCACCAGATTTACACTGCTCACAATACAGCACATGGTTTCAATTTCCTATCATTCAAGTTTTCCCCCATCTCTATTGAAGAGACTCACACATATTTCATCGTAGAAGGCATCAGAACTGAGCCTTATTCTGTCCTTGCCTGATGTCAAAACATATGCCCTTTTCAGCAGATATCACTGGCTAACAGTCAAGGGAGCAGGAATGCGAGCTGATTTTCCTCCTCCTTGGCTGAGGGCCACAGAGACCAACTGTAATGCCCCTATTACCACCACTCTGGTTGTACCATCTAACTCAGCATGGACTAGGGATTGAACTTTCCTGGTTGGTGTAGCTCAGTCCTGAACTGGGCAATGCCGTTATCCATTAAGCCAGCAGTTCTGCAACTGGCTTCTTGTTCCTGCATTGTATCTGACTGTATAGCTTTCAGTATTCAGCTAAAAAGCAGCCACATAGTCGAATTTGCATTGTCGTCTTGCACGGCAATTGATGAGGCAACAGTTTGAAGTTGCCAGTTTTCATGATGCTGTGAAGGAATTGTAAAAGCAGAAGATACACAATGCAGCAGTTCACACTTGCACTACCTATGGAACTTTATGGTAGAAATCAAATATATTTAAAAATTCTACAGAATACTAGAAATATTTCTGCATAATGAGGTGTAACAGCATTTACCAAATCAGCCCTTTCTTGCATGCAGAAAACTACCCACTATATCGGATTGTGATACATTATATGTACAGATGGCTTTATTCCATAAATTTAGCATTGAATCCCTTCAGTATTTATCACACTGCTTAAAATCTCAATTGGAATGTTAAATACTTGACTCTTTTAGTCACTTTGTGTGACTATTTATATATCTCTTTCCCTAGAAGCAAACTCTACTTTTTTTTGGAAGAAAATTCCATGTGAAATCATCTGGAACTGAATATATCAGAAATAGTATGCATTTAAATACCAAAGAAAATTGTTGCTGATTCATTATAATCAGCTTAGTAATCCCCTTCCAAAACAGGAGTAAATGCAATGTTAAATAACAAATAAAGCTACATTGAACTAGGCTTAAAAGTTTGAAGCACGGCATTTGCTGCAGTAAATAAAGCAGTGCCATGTCCTCCTGATAGAAGTTAGGCTTTTTGAGCCAGCCTTGAAAACAAACAAGGAAATAAAATTAAATTCTGTGATTTTCTTACTTCTTTCTGCTTTTCTTCAAACTTTGCAAATGCTACAAAGAGCTGTTCATCCATATTGTCTTCCCCATAAAACTCCACTCCTCTTTCATATACTTTCCGTGCATGCCCAACATAAGCATGCTTTTCTTCAAACCGGGCATATTTAATCCAGTTCTTAACATCAGGATGGATAAAAACAAGTGCAGAGGAATTAAGGAAAACAAAATTGCATAAAAGGAATCCTTCCCACAAATGGCTATAAAACAATTAACCATTTTTTTAAGTTACTGTCCCTGGTCAAAATTGTTCCTACACCTTCAACACTGTAGATCTTTAGCTGCTTGCAAGGTGGTAGGTGAAGATTGCCTATAATGACTGGCCTGATTTCCCATTGCTTCCTCCACTGGAAAAGCCTACCCTACATGCAGTACAATGCCATAACAATATGATTGAGAGCAAGTATTTACCATATGGCCGGGGGGGGGGGGGGGGGGGGGATCATAAGCAAAAATCCACATCCCACACTCCAATCCACGGTATCTCTGTGCTTCTCAATCAACCTTTTAAATCAAATTCAAATGTAACTGTGTGATATGAATAGGGAGCACTGTTCTGTATAAAATTCTCATAACATTTCAGTGGCTATTTTCAAACTGCATTGATTGATCAATGCAATGATTTAAGCATTGTATTCTAAATAATCAAATCTGCAACGTTCAACTCACTGTGAATCAGGCACGACAAACTTAGGCCCGGAATTTCCTGGAAAGATTTGGCGTAAGAGCTGTTTTGCCCCTTTTTTCTGCAAGGAAATTTACGCGTAACTGATTTATGCCAAATTTATGCTGGAACGTTGGTATGCCGCCGCCCCCCCCCCCCACCCCCCAACGCAAAAGACCAGCTCACACAAGTTTCCTGGATTTACGCGAATAATGCGCTGGCGTTGATCCGTGCCCAAAAATTTAGACACAGCACGGCCCGAAGTCACCTGGTATCAGTGTAACAGATTTCTGGAGTTTGATAGCAACTTTCTTGGCGATTTTTAAAAAAAACTGCGATCTACGCTATACTTAACCACTTAACCAAAATGCTGTCAGTCTCAGTGCACCTGAAATACTTTGGACCCCCACCTCCCTCATGAGTTCAGAAGGACTATGCAGCTGCAATGGCCTTCCCAATGGGCATACCCCTGTTCTGCATAATAATGGAAGAGGAAGGAGAGACAAGAGGCACGGACAATGAGGCACCACGTCAGAAGGTACTAACAAACTGAAATCACTTGCACAGCCACACAATGGCCGGGTAATTCCTTGGAGATGCTCCCACTCTTCTGGTGTTACGTTGCCAGAAGTGAAGCGAAAACCCCGTTTGCACTAATAAGTGGGGTTCCCGTTGCACTTCTTGGGAAGTACGTCGGAAGAGTGGGAGCAGCTCTGTGGAATTTCCAGCCAGTATCACTCAAAAGTGAAACTACAGCTGGTAACAATGTTAACGACAGAAGGTAATTCTGAATAATTCAGACTTTAACAAGTTAACAATGGCTTTTTGACACTATTGTTGGGTGCTGCCCAAATTGACACCATGGTGAAGGTGTGGAAATTAACTTTTGTTACTGGACATAGCAATGGAGCTGTTGCCTTTACAGTTGCATATACAAATGAAAAGTTAAACCAGAAATAAGTTCCTCTCCAGTAGGCCTGGTGATAAAATGTCAGGAATATCTGGACAGCTGTGAGTTCAAACCCAGTTTTAACCAAGAATCACACTTCCTTCCCCTCATTTTTGATGACTTCTAAATGATGCAGCACTTCCGCTGTGATTCATCAGAATGCTTGGTTTCATAATCCACACATGCAAGTCTCCTTTTTTACAAAAAATGTTCACTAAACAGTAATACAGACGCATGCAGTAAGTTTTTAAAAAATTCTGAGCGGATAACACCATTTTAAAAATAGCATCTACAGTCAAAACACAAATGGGCAACAATTACTGGCGCTGAATTTGAGCTTTTTTTACACCAGTTCTTAACATTCCGGCATAGGCCAATGTGCGCTACTGCAAATTTCAGTGCAAGTTTCTGTCTGCAAGATCAGCATGGAAACTGGAGTAAATTTTGGTGCAATTTCTGCGTAAATTGGGATGCAGGAAATTCGGGGCCTTTGAGACACCTGCATATAAAGTTGTGCTCAGTTCTCTTTTCCCTGTTGATTCCGCTGCTTTTGTTTCTTGTTCTTTATTTTGTCCATTTTTTCTTTTCTTAGGAAAATGCTAAGAAGAAAACGAAGTGCAATTTGGGTTGTAACTCATTTCAATTGGATACTGTTAGGTTTGTCTAGATTTAACTGTACCATTTCTGGGCTAGAGCAGTACCAATGACATTAATGAGTAAGACTCTTAAAAGGCATAGATTGAGATGTCCTCGCAAGCAAAGTTTCTGATTGGCTGACATGGAGTGCACATTCTATTCCCAAGGGTGCACACCCCATTGCCAAATTCTAGACAACTTAGGTTGGCCAATACAGGTTGCCCCGAAATTCTTTGGACTTTGCTGTCTCATTAGATCACTGAGTCTGTGAAGTGAGGTTGGCTCTGTTCCCATTTTCCATCAGTGGTCATATTGTCATGGAGCCCTTGACCCCAAAGATACATGCTCATCTCTACTTCCTCCCCTGCCCCCCAACCAAGACGATAGTCATTTGTTGGTGCGGGCTTTAGCCCTTATTAACCAGACAGAAAATAACCAATAACTTCTCAAATAAAATAGGGAGAAGCAGAACTCACCATAAAGCATGTGAATGCACTGTTCCCATCCTTCTGACCACAGCATGGACACACATCATACCCTATCAAACAGCAGTTACACCAAGTGGAGGTGTAGATCTTCAGCAGCAACCCAATCATTGTAAGAACCAAATCTTAGATATATAAGCTTTCCCGTTAGTTTGTGTGGTGATGAGCAGCTTATATCCCTTATTTCTTCATACAAATCACAATTTAAAAGGATATACTTCTCATAAACCAGCCTGGCTCTTTCAATCTCCTTGTATCGGAGTTCAAAGTTGATATAGGAGTGCCAGGCTTGCTCATCAGGTTGCCATTCCATCCAGCGCTCAAACACCTGTCGTCCTCCTGCAACATTCCCTAGCATCTCCTCCATGTAGGTGTATTTATACCTAGCAAAAGTAAATATAATATAGTATGTGCATATCAACACAAGCATACCTTTAGATCCATTCTGGGGACATTACGTTCGTATAGCAATGGATTTTAAAATTATTTCCATTATGGTTCAGCACCACAGAGTGGCGAGTCCTGAGTTTGCAACCCACAGTTCCAAACTGAGCCGTGTCATTATGCGAATCAGGTTCTTCCCTGCCTTGAGAGAGTCTCGTCATCAGTCCGGTATCATACACTTCCTAAACCTGGGTTCAGAGTGATATCAGGGCAGACCAGTGAACAGTTCATCTGCCTTTTTGGGTGTAGCTGATGTAGGGCATAGGTGGGAAAATGGAAGGGGTTCTTACCTTCAGATTAGGGAAAACATTAGAAAGCACAGTCTCATTCTGATGAAATGACTTGGCTGAAATGAACTGATATTTTTAGACTTCCAAAAAAGAAATTCTCTCGCTAAGAAAACTGTGGCAAGAACAGGTTGGAATTAATTAGTCCGAATATGATAGAGCAGAACAGGCTTGCAAATGTAATCAGAAACACCTATTATCTTAACAGTTCTCTTACACAGTGATTTAAAATTAATAGGACCAATAGAATATGGATCTGAAATTTATATTTGAAATATGCTTTTTATTCAAATACAAATATTTTAAATATGCAAAGAAATGAAGTAGGAAACTGTTAACATATAAATAATTCTCTGTTCTGTTGTTTATTAGTGACATTCATTTAAGTTGGATTTTTGAGGATGTGTTAAAATAAATAATTACGAAGAAATTGATTAGAAGAAAAATAAAACACTGATTCAAAACCAGCACTGTTTTGGAGGTTCCCAAGTTTTAAAAAAAAAATGTGCTTTAATCATACTAAGTATTCATTTCTCATATGGTCTAGTGAACAAAACATTTAAGGCAACAATAGACCAGGCTTGTTGCTAATCATTCCAAACAAAGCTCAACAGTATGTTTCAAATTGAAATACAAAACTGGAAAAATAAAGATTGCTGTATAAATAAAGAAACAGTAGTTAACTTACCAAAACTGGTTGACCCTGGGCAGGATGGTAATCGCTCGATCCCAGATATTGCGGGCATGGTTAATCTGTCGATTCTTCATTTCCATTTCTGCATACTTCAACCATAGGGTGACATTTCTGTGATCGACATCTAATGCACGCTCGTAAATGGAACGTGCTCTTATGGATACAAGCAGACGTGTGAGAATAAAAAGCAAACTGTAGTTTTAAAAAAAACACCGCTGTATCAATCATATTAAATTTTCTTAAAACAGTTACCGTTGTATCTCTTTTAGGCTCTCCTCCCATTGTGCATATTTGATCCAGTTGCTAATAACAGTTCGATTTTTCCGTATATTGTCTTCAAATGTCTATTACAAAACAGTACCAATTAAACAATTGTATGTAACTTATGCTGCAAGGACAACAATCCTGATTTGTCACATTTGTCTAGTAAATTATCAGGAAACATAACTTACAAAGTACTTACTTTTCTTTTTCTTAGCTTGTAGTCATTCAATTCCTCCTCATCGGTGATCTTTTGTGTAGGAGGTGGTGGAAGGAGTTCAAGTTCCCTCTCTTTTGCTTCTCTCAGGAGCTGTTCAGCTGTGATTTGCAATTCGGCAGGTGCTTTATTTTTCACCTGTGAATAAAGGTGAAACAAGTCAATTATGGCTCTTGTACTGAACAGATAAACCTGACGGTGCACGCAAAAAAAAAATCAAATCTTGTTACAGCAATAACTTAGTTTAAGAAACTTTCTCAAACTTTGAGTTGAATCTATGATGGGGCTTTATTTAACCACTATCTTTGTCTCCAATGCAACCCACATTTTTGAATTTGTCTTCCAAAATTGTCATACCGCTGGCCACATTTGAAAAATTGAGTGCATGTCAAGTAAACTATACATTGAAAATTAAATATAACTATAGTTTGGGAAATGCCACATAAAACACACCAATCTGTTGTGCAACATAGCAAAGAATGGTCTGAAGGTGAAAGGAGAAACATTAAATATAAATGCATATCTATCATATTCTGAGCAGATTTTTCCAATAGGTAAACCTCTTCTGCGTTTACGTTCTGTTTTCCCTGTATATTTTCCGTGTTCATGAGTGCAAAGTTATTGAGGGGAGAAAGGAGGAACAATGAAACAGTCTTTGTATTCACAAGATTAAAATAAAACCTAACATTATACCTACATATTATTTATTCCAACTATCCTCCAAGACCACAACTTCTGATTTTCCTTCACTACATGCCTCTGATGTCCAATGCCTCTTGTGCATCTTTGTGCCCATTCTATGCAATCTGCCTGGTATTGCTCATCATAACTGCCTCCCTGCTCTTGCAATGAGAATCAGGCAATGGTAGTTGGTACTATCACAGTCTTCCCTGCACTCTGAAACTGGTCCTTTATCACTGTAGGGAACAGAATGGTGCCATGTTGCAGGAAATTCCCTCCCTAAAGCCCTCCGCCTCTCTACTTCTCTCTCCTCCTTTAAGACACTCCTTAAAACCTACCTCTTTGACCAAGCTTTTGGTCACCTGTCCCATTATCTCATTATGTGGCTCGGTGTCATATTTTGTTTGATAACGTTCCTGTAAAGCACCTTGGGACGTTTTACTATGTTAAAGGCACTATTTAAATGTAAGTTGTTGTTGTAACATATACATAAACAAAGCAAACAGGACGTTGGGTTATAGTGCTAAAATCAACTGAGTTCAAATTCTCAGCGGTTACGCTGAAGCTGTGCAGTGCTCTGGTCAGGCCACACCTTGAATACTGCATATAGTTCTGGTCACTATGACAGGCCTTAGCAGCAATGCAGAGGGCTGCAATAATGCTGATCTTTGGTGTTAAGTGAGATGCCACAGTGGGGACCTTACAGTGTTATAAGATACTTAATAGGACAGAGAAAGTAAACCAGGAACAATGCTTACAGAAAACAGCAGCCAATAGGTTGATAGTTGTGAATGGAAAGTTTAAGACAGATGTTAGAAGTATCTCTTTACACAAATGGTGATCAACAGTTGGAACGGGTTTCCAGGAAGTGTGGTTGAGGCCAGGTCACTGAAGTCATTTAACACAGGTACGTGCTGTAATGGGAAGACACTAGGTTGGTATTCCTAAAGGAAGAGTTCAAATGGGCTGAAGGGTCTTCATTCAAAACTATCTTGTGATACTACCAATAGCCAGGAAATGCAAAGAATGAGATTGGAAAAAAAACAAGACATATTACAAACCAATTTAAACAGATGGAGCTGTGTTTACTTTTCAGCAGAACTTTCTTTTTCGTCAGCTGGGTCTGTGACATGCAATGGAAACCCTTCACTAGGCTTAATAATCAAAGAGAGGTAAAGTTTCTCTTTGACTGATAAGAGTACATACTCGCTCCATGTAAAAACGCACCCCATTCACATAGAATGCATACTCGCTCCATGTAAAAATGCACCCCATTTACCCAAGTCCAGAAACTTAAGCACAGGTATAGCCAAGGCTTAGGGATCCCAAAATGTGGAGTTTAACCAACTAAAATTGTACAGAGCATTGGTAAGCTTCCTACTGCTGGTTTAGCTAGGACCACCCCACCATTTTCTGGAGCAGTGCGGTATGGAACTTCAGCAGCAACTGTCATCCTCTCTAAAACCCAGTCACAACAGACATGGAACGCTGGACATATGACCATCACCCCAGGCTCGCTGACCCACAATGGCTCCTGGTTTGGCAAAGCCTCAATTTTAAAATTCTCATCCTTGTTTTCAAATCTCTTCGTGGCTTCGCTCCTCCCTATCTCTGTAACCTCCTCCAGCCCTAAAACCCTCCAAGATCTCTGCGCTCCTCCAATTCTGGCCTCTTGCGCATCCCCGATTTTAATCGCTGCACCATTGGTGGCCATGCCTTCAGCTGCCTAGGCCCCAAGTTCTGGAATTCCCTCCATAAACCTCTCCAACTCTCTCTCCTCCTTTAAGATGCTCCTTAAAACCAGCCTCTTTGACCAAGCTGTCCTAATATCTCATGTGGCACGGTGTCAAATTTTGTTTGATAACGCTCCTATGAAGCGCCTTGGGATCTTTTACTATGTTAAAGGCGCAATATAAATGCAAGTTGTTGTTATTATTCTTAGATTATGCCTTCAGGCAGCTAGTCTCAGTCCTCAGATTTTACTCAACAGTTATATGACAGACATCTGTCTTCAGTGTTCGGTAACTACTTAAGACATCTTGCGTTGTGCTGGCCACCTCAAGGTTTCAGTAGTATCAAGGCTTACTCAGAGTGACTTTATTTACTACACTTCAAAAGTAGTTCAGTGACTGTAAAGCCCTTTTGGACGTCCTGATGTCGCAAAAGGCGCTATATAAATACAAGTCTTTCTTTTAAGAAACCAATTGATTTTCAATTTTACAGCAAATGCTGGGAATCCTCAGTCACTAAATTAACCCACGAGCCCATTACTTTCTGTACAATCTTTAAAAATCCGGACTTTAGTTCCAAGACCATCAATCTGCTACTCCACCGCAAGAACAAATGTTTATGATTGGAATTTCCGCACCGCCTAACTGGGCCTCGCACAAGTTATAAAGGGTCTGTTACCTTCGCCACTTTGGGTATTCGCTGTTTTCCAGCCGCTGTCGACGCCATATTCTTGCCGTGATTTCCCCCTCACTCTCTGTTCAATAATTTTTTTTAAAAAAACAAGAAACAAAATGATTTCACCGCCACCAGAAAGCCTCCTGCTTCATACCAGCGAACACCAGGGCCCTCACGTCGTGACCTCCGACCCGCCGGCACTCCACGTGATCGTGACGGCGGTTGTCATGGCAGCGGAGCGCGGCGTCGCCAGGGTGAGGGCTTGTTGTGGCTTCTCTCTCGGGAAGGCGACGGCAGCTGTGGCGCAGCTTTCTTTTTTTTTTAAAAAAAGGTTTTAAAGGCGGACGATTTTCTATCCGGGTAAGGCTAACTTTAAAACAAACCGTTCTGTATATATATAAAGAGAGAGGAAAATGTGAATCCAGGGGTGGCTACCGTTAAATTTGTATTTTTCCGAATACTCCTGCTCCCACACAGGGTGGAGCGTTAGGCCGTTATGGGAAGGGACAGTCGATGCGCAGGATCTATATGTTGTCAGACCCATTGAAATATAATGAATTCTAGGGTTGTTTTCCACCAGGAAATTTTTATAGAATTAGTATTTGCAATATTCAGCTTATTCCACATATCAATCCTGATCCTCCTGCTCCACCACAACCTCCAATTTTGTTTCCTACTTTGTGATGGGATAAAGTTCAACTTTGAAAGAAAATCTGTTGTTTCAAACAAAATTTGTTGGGAAGTTTTCAGAAAAGCAGAAAATCCACAGCAAGTCAGTCGGTGTCTCTAAAGAGAAAAGGCAAGGTTATGGGGCTAGGAGTTCCCTCCGCATTTGCGCCCAGAGATATGTGTAAATTGAGCGCAAACCAATTATGCGGCTTAAAAGAGCACGAATTTTGGGCGTAGGTGAGTTAAGCCAGTAACTACAATACGCCCAAGTCGCCTCGATCTTTTAGGTATGTCCATCCTTCATTCGAACGAATCTCCGCCCACAAAACTGGCCACGCCTCCAACTCTCATGCGAGTATCCTCTGCTTTTTCGGAGGGTCTCTTGTGACCAGATTTTCAAGCGCAACAGGAAAGAAAGTCATTATTCTAATGTTTAATTGCAATTTTTTGAGCCTTTTTAAAAATTTATTCTGACTGAATTTTAAATTTATTTTTATGGCATAAGTATAAACCACATTAAAAATTGAAAAGCTTCTCCGCTTGCAAGTTCCTAAACATGCTGTGCCTGATGGACATGAATGATGGTTGAATGAGTTGAAATTTAAATTTTCCTACTTAAAGAAGAAATACATGGGGACTGATTTTCGGATGGCTGAGCGGGTGCGTTGGGGGCGGGGGGTCAGCTAAAATGCCGGAATCCTGCAGCAGGTTCGGAGCCCGGCTCCAACCCGCTCACTTCCGGGTTCCCCAATGACGCGTTCGGGTGCGTGCGCAGCTCCCGCATGCGGGGCTCCCACCGGCAATTAAAGCCGGCGGGATGATAATTTAGATAATTATTTAGGTAGTTGAGATACTTGACAGACCTCATTGAGTGGCGATTTTGGCAGGGGTGCAATTTTGAAGGATCCTCAGCGTGTTTCCCGTGCTGTGGGAAACACTCCCTGTTGGAGCAGATGTGTTTCAGCCAGCAGCCAGTGGGAGATGCAAAGGATTATTTGACAGGTGGGGGAATACCTCATTTATTGCAGCAGGGCACTCTGTCACTTCAGACAAAATTTTGGCTGCAACACTTATGTCTTTCCACTCAAAATGATTAATTTATACCCTAAACTCTGCTGTGCAAACACATTTACCTACTTTGCAGACCCCCTCAAACTCTCAACGTCAGGATGGGGGGGCACCATGGCTGCATTCATCACTTCATCTGAGGACGAGCAACATCGCCAGGCATGCTGTCCACCTCCGCCACGTGGAGCTCCACAACACAGTGCTGCGCGACAGGCACCAGCACAACAGCAGGGAGGGCAACAACAGAGAGAGCGGCGTCACAGGAGGCAGTACCCTCGCCACAGGGTCTACAGACTGAGGCTCAGCTTCCTGGATTTCTCTGAGGAGCAGTGCATATGGAGGCTCAGAGTCAGTCGCCAGGTAGTCGTGGACATTTGCAGCCTCCGTCATGCTGAGCTGCTCCCGGCTGGCCCAAGCAGCATCTTCTTACCTGTCGCTGTTAAAATCACCACTGCCCTCAAATTCTTCGCCTCGTGATCGTTCCAGGGTGCCAACGGGAACATCGCTGGGGTCTCTCAGTCGTCTGCATACAAGTGCATTAAGGCAGGTCACTGATGGCTTGTTTGCAGGGCCTCGCACTATATTGTTGCTCCGATTTTGCTAGATGTTCGAAAGATCGAACAAATAGGTTAGCAACCTTTCCTTTTAGGGTTCAAATGTAAGTTTGCGCTGAACAAACACACCGGCAACAGATTTCGTGTACAAAGATTTATCTTTAATAAATGCTTAACAAACACCGTTCGTAGTTTAAAGTACAGTTCCAAAATATAAGACTCACAGCTTATATTGATTACCCGATTTGGTCCAAGGTGATCAATCTCTGTCCAAACCTCTACGTAGGGTTTCTGTCCCCAGGTCTCTGCTGTCGAGTGTTGCTCCTAGGTTCTCGCTGCTATCTGGGGTTTTTCCTCCTGGTTTATACTATCCTATAATCTGTCCCATCTCCTTGATTACACATTTGTTCCCTTTTCCTGCACCCTGTTGATTAGTTTATCCTATTCTACAACCTGTCCCATCTCCTTGATTAGTTTACATCTTACTTCATCCATTGACCCATTGTTTGTTAACTGGCGTCTGTCGTGACCTCACCCATGTCTGACAAGGTTACCTATGAGTCCTCTGTTTCAGAACATTACTGAACCTCTGCATTATTTATCCACTATCCCTTACACATGGTGACTCCTTCATTTTATTTCAGTTTTACACTACTAATTCCATTTCCACATTATCAACTTCCCCATGGATGACCTCAGCCAGACAGAGAGGGCAGTGGGATTCCACGCTGTGGCTGGCTTCTCACGGGTGCAGGGTGTAATCGATTGCATATAAATACTGTGGCGACAAGAGCAGGTCAGTGGCTGGGTATTCTGCAGCGAACGACTCATCTCCTGACTCCCCAAAGCCTTTCCACCATCTACAAGGCACAAGTCAGGAGTGTGATGGAATACTCTCCACTTGCCTGGATGAGTGCAGCTCCAACAACACTCAAGAAGCTCGACACC
Source organism: Heptranchias perlo (assembly GCF_035084215.1). NCBI lineage: Eukaryota > Metazoa > Chordata > Chondrichthyes > Hexanchiformes > Hexanchidae > Heptranchias > Heptranchias perlo. The sequence continues at coordinate 78,105,557 of NC_090332.1, forward strand.
ATCCAGGACAAAGCAGCCCGCTTGATTGGCACCCCATCCACCACCCTAAACGTTCACTCCCTTCACCACCGGCGCACTGTGGCTGCAGTGTGCACCATCCACAGGATGCACTGCAGCAACTCGCCAAGGCTTCTTCGACAGCACCTCCCAAACCCGCGACCTCTGCCGCCTAGAAGGACAAGGGCAGCAGGCACATGGGAACAACACCGCCTGCACGTTCCCCTCCAAGCCACACACCATCCTGACTTGGAAATATATCGCCGTTCCTTCATCGTCGCTGGGTCAAAATCCTGGAATTCCCTTCCTAACAGCACTGTGGGAGAACCTTCACCACGCGGACTGCAGCGGTCCAAGAAGACGGCTCACCACCACCTTCTCAAGGGCAATTAGGGATGGGCAATAAATTCTGGCCTCACCAGCGACGCCCACATCCCATGAATGAATAAAAAGAAATATAGCATATGAGCACCTCCACACGAGCCAGGACTGTTCATCAACAGGAAGGGCTATCATTCCATCAACATTCAGCTCATCTGTGACCACTGCAAGAGATTCCTTCACGTGTGCGCCAGATACCCTGGCAGCTGCCATGATTCCTTCATCCTCTGGGAATCCATCCCGCCCCTCTTCCACGCACCGAACACCAGCAAAGGCTGGCTCCTCGGGGACAAGGAATACCCCCTGCACACGTGGCTCATGACACCTCTGAGGAACCCCACCACCGAGCAATATCGTCGCTATAACGACAGCCACATCGCTACCAGGTGTACAATTGAGCATGCTATAGGGCTGCTCAAGATGCGCTTCAGGTGCCTTGATAGTTCTGGGAGAGCGCTTCAATACGCACTAGACAGAGTGGGACTCATTATAGTCGTCTGTTGTGCCCTGCACAACATGGCACAACAGAGAGGGGTGCCGCTGGAGGAGGCCCCATCCACATCTGCCACCCATATTGAGGAGGAGGAGGAGGACGAGGACAAGGAGGAGGAGCAACCCATGGGCAGAACAGCGGCTCACCTGGCTGCTCGTGAGCCCAGGGAGTCACTGATATGTGAACGGTTCTCCTAACTTCAGACAGAGTGAAGAGTCCAGTCCTCACCACCTGGACAGAGCAGAGGCCACACCAGCTCCCTTCCCCCGCCCCTGCACAAAATAGTCGTGGAACTACACATACACCCACTATAGAGTGACCCAATGGGTGGCATCAAGTGGGGTGTTCATGGCGAACCTCATGAAAGGAACTTACTACACAAGCCAGTCAAGAATGGCCAAGACGAGGCAGTAGTGGTGACAATAATAATATTTAATGTGCCAGTAACAAAAATCAAATATAAATAAAAAACACGACAATCTGTCAAACACTCTTGTGCATCCCCTTTGTGCTCACAAAACCTTTGCCTCACGCTTCCGACTACTCCTACCTGGTGCTTCCCCTGTGGCTGCAACAGAGGTAGTAGCAGGTTGTTCTTGTTCATGTCCTGACCGATTAGATGCTTTGGGCCGACGCCCTCTGTGTTTCGGTGCCTGTGAGGGCCCCTCCAAAGACTGCTGCACTTGCACCTGTGCAGGGACAGACTCGACCACCTGGGGAGGAGGCAGCATTGCAGATATTGGTTGAGAGGGGGGCAACGGGTGAGACGTGGAAGCGCTTTGAGTGGCGTCCTCACTTCCCTGTCCCTTTTCATCATCCCTCTCCTGGACCAGGCCCACATCACTCCTACCACCCTGCTGGACGACAGTCTGGAGGACATGTGTGAAACCTTGTAAGGCCAGTGCTAGTGTATCTGCCGGCCTGTTTAAGGCAGCAGAAAGTTGCTCACCCTGATTCTGAAGGGCTGTTGTCAGGACCTCAGTGGACTCATTGCTGAGCCGTGCTTGAAGCTCGATGGAGGCTAGCCTTCCCTCCATCGCAGACATTCCCGCACTTACCCGCGACGCTATCTCAGAGATGCCCTCACGTTCCTGTGACACTATCTCAGAGATCCCCTCCTGCATCTGTGCCACCATTCCAGTCATGCAGGAGTTGGACTCCATCCTCTGCGCGATTGTGGAGAGTGCGCGTGGCATCTGTTCCAGCATCTCGCAAATGTGCTGCTGCCCTTCGATCATTCTCCCTTTAAAGGATTGCCCCAGGGTTCAGCATCTGTGTCCAGCTGAGCAGAGCCTGGAGAAGAATGCTCTCACCGACGCGGACTCTCCACAGCTGCCCCTGCCACCAGTGTCTGCTCGTGTTCACGTGTGTGGTAACTCACCATGTGCAACCCCAGCTAACTGAGGACGGGGACCCACCGAGGTGTGTGTATCTGCGCTGGTAGATGGCTCGCTCAGATGTGACAGTGCCCCCTCAGAGGCCGGCAGGTCCTCTGAGGAATCGCCCTCCGTCGTCACAGCAGTCGCTGAAGGCCGTGTAAGAGAACAGAAGGCAATATTAAGCATGATGAGAGATGTTGAGGTGCTGAAGATGGCAAGGCATGTTAACATCATTTGCTATTGTGAGTGCTGAATGTTAAGGTTCCATCACCAGCCGTTTGTCGGGTGGTAGTCTCGGCGTCCCAGACGGACAGGCACTCGAGGGTGCGGCTCAGTTCAAGAGCCTCCTGCTCCGCGTCCGTGAGGACGACCTGATGTTGCCGCCCCCCTCCGGTCTTCGCCCTCTCCCGTGCATTCTGGGCTCTCTTCTCCTATAAGGGGGGAAAGTAGAGAGGCGTGAGTGAGGGATGGTGACATGGCCAACAGCTGAATGCAATGGTTTGGGTGAGGCTGACCGTGAAAGAGATGCATCAGAGGGTGAGTATGAGACAGAGCCATGATATTGTATGAGGATTGGGTTGAGTGGTAATGGTGGGATGAGTACTGGGGAGGTGAGTAAGGGCAGATAAGTTGAGGATGAGGTTTGAGTGGGTGTGAGGAGTGATGTAAATGAGTAGTGTTGGCAGTGCAGAAGGAGTTGTGGGGTGGGGGCGGTGATGTGGAAGACGGAGTGTAGGAGAATGAGTAAGTGTACTCACTTTGGCTGACCTAGTTAGGTCATTGAAGTGCTTCCTGCACTGTATCCAGGTGCGGGAGACATTGCTGGTGCTGGTGACCTTCTCTGCTACCTCGAGCCACGCCTTCTTGGTGGCAGAGGCAGGCCATTTACTCCCGTCCGCCGGGTAGAAGATCTCCCTCTTCCTCCTCACCCCATCCAGTAGGACCTGGAGTGAGGCATCATTAAACCTGGGAGCAGCCTTTCCCCTGGTCTGCTCCATGCTGCACTTTTGGTTGGTTGCTGCAGGAGCAGCATTGGAGGACTGCCCCTTTAAACAGGGCTCCTCCAGCTGACAGCCCGTGATGCAGGTGCGCAGTCTGCCCGCTGCACAGGTTGATGACGTGAAACCCGGGAGCCATGGTAAATGCCTTCAATTTACCCGTGATTGCGCAGGGAACAGACGGATTTTACTGGGCGGGTTACCCAGTCGCCCCCCCCCCCCCCCCCCCCCCCGGTTGCCATCCTGCCTGCCGGGTAATATTGGGGCCATGGTGTGGGTTCGCCGCTTTATTTGGGCTCCTATTGTTTTCGTTGATGGGCATATTAAATTGGGAGGATACTTGGACATAATTTGACATCAGCAAAATGGGCGCAACATTGGGTGCATTTTCTGGTCTAACTTCCGGGTTGCGCCCTAGAAGGAAACCCCAGGCCTCAATGTTTTGGGTGTTTACCATTCATCAGAATTTGTTACTGAGGCAATTTTCAGACTGGGTTGTTTCTGGAGCTAAGAGTACCCAAAAATTCTTATTGAGCCAACAGCAGTGCTATTACGATATCCTTTTTGATGCACATGGTAATCCTCTGCCCATGGAAAAAGCTTTATGGCCGTTCCCTCACCAGCAACCACTCTAACTCCAAACTTTTTCTCCTCTGACCTGCCACAACATCATGGTCACTATTGACCTGCACAACAACTTCCTTTTACTTTCAGTGACCTTGTCCCTACAAAGTTCTTCATGGTTTCTTACTCCCAATTCTGCTCTTGCAAGTCAGAAAGCTGCAAACTTGAGTTCACCAGGTGTACCGCTGACCTGGTTATCCACTGCTAAACCTACCTTGACCACCCAAAGAATTTATTGTATCTGCCTCTCTGTGCCAACCATTCTTACTACCTTTTATACTGTTTATCCTGGAGTAGTACGAACTTTTGGCAAGGAGTGATAGATATACAGTAAGTTCTTAAGGTAGTCCAGTCAGATCTGGGCAGTCCCAAACTCCTCTGCTCGATGACAAACTGCCTATTCTGCCCCCTCAATTTCCACACCAAGTGTGATGAATTCATGAATTTTTTTGTTTCAAAGATTGAATCTATCTGTTCAACTGTCTTAGCCTCATCTTTCTCCTCTTCCACTGCCACCCAGCCTCCCCCTCAGTTATCCTTGTACCTCAGGCTCAATCTCATGTAACTATGTAACTCCACTGTCTCTTCAACCTACCCCTCCCCATCAGGCTCCTCATGATCCACATGAGATCCCCCAATGGCGCTATTACTCTTCTCCCGATCCAACTTCTGATCACACAATTACCTCTCTTTTTCCCGATAGTCATTGACATCATCAATGCCTCCCTTTCCTTAAGCATTGTTAACTGTCCTCCAAAACTGCCATTGTCACCCTCTTCCTCAAAAAACATGCCCTCAACTCCCTCTGTCCTCTCCAACTATAGCCCCAGTCTCTAACCTCCCTTTCCTCTCTAAGGTCCTTGAGTGTCAGTCTTGTCCCTATGGTACCACTCTCGCCTCTAAGTCAGAAGGCCATGTTTTCAAGTCCCACTCCAAAGTCTTGAGCACGTAATCTGGGTTGACACTTCAGTGCAGTACTGAGGGAGTGCTGCACTGTTGGAGGTGTTATCTTTTGGATGAGACGTTAAACCGAGGCCCTGTCTGCCCTCTCAGATCCCATGGCATTCGTCGAAAAAGAGCACGGAAGTTCTCCTGGTGTCCTGGCCAATTTTTATCCGTCAACCAACATCACCAAAAACAGATTATCTGGTCATTATCTCATTGCTGTGTGTGGGATCTTGCTGTGTGCAAATTGGCTGCCACGTTTCCTACATTATAGCAGTGACTACACTTCACAAGTACGTCATTGGCTGTAAAGTGCTTTTGGATATCGTGAGGTCATGAAAGATGCTGTATAATTACAAGTTTGTTTTTCTTTCTTAAATGTGTTGTTGCCACTACACTGCACTTACATTTCCCATCAGTTCCTGTTTGAATCCCTTTAGTCCAGTTTCCACCGTGCTCATAGTACCAAATAATTTGGCCAGTCACCGACTTTGTAACTGCGACCATGGTGCGTCATCCCTCCCTTGTCCTGCTTGACCTCTTGCGGTTGATCATTCTGCCCTACTCTGCTGTATCTCTTCCATGGTTCACCTGCTTGGCACATACCTCCTTACCTGTCCCAACACATACAACATATCTCGTGCAATCGCTTCTCTTCTCACCCCTGCCGTAAGCGTTTCATACTTGGCGCCGTCCTTTTTCTTGTCCATATGTCGAGACCAAGGGTCTCAACAGAGTAGATAGAGAGAAACTGTTCCCATTGGCGGAAGGGTCAAGGACCAGAGGACGTAGATTTAAGGTTATTGGCAAAAGAACCAAAGGTGATATGAAGAAAAACCTTTTTACACAGCAAGTGGTTAGGATCTGGAATGCATTGCCCGAGGGGGTGATGTAGGCAGATTCAATCATGGCCTTCAAAAGGGAACTGGATAATTACTTGAAAGGAAAAAATTTGCAGGGCTTAGCGGATATTGCGGGGGAGTGGGTCTAGCTGGATTGCTCTTGCATAGAGCCGGTACGGACTCGATGGGCCAAATGGCCTCCTTCCATGCTGTAACCTTTCTATGATTCTATGATATGTTGCCCTACTATCTATAGGCATGGGGGTCAGCTTCAATATGTATGCTGACAAACACCCAGCTCTATCTCTCCACTGTCACCACCCTTGACAACCACTGTGCTGTTGGACTGCTTGTCCGACATCAAGTTATAGAAGACTCAAAACTTTCTCCAATTTAATATCAGGAAGACTGAAGCCATCCCATTTGGCTCCTGCCAAAAGCTATGTAGTTTAGCCATTGATTTTGTCCCTCTTCATTGCTGCCCACTCAGTCTGATCCCAACAATGTGCAACCACAATATCCTATTTGACCGGGCTTCAAACCCGTCCGTCACCACGACCTTCTATTTCTATCTCTGCCACATCGCTCACCTCCTTGATTACCTCACCCCTTCATTGCTGCAAACCTCATTGACACTTTTTTCATCTCCAGGCTTGACTTCTCAAATGCTCTCCTCTCTGGCCTCCTAAGTTCACCCTACATAAATTCTAACTCGACGGTCCACATCTTATCCTGCACTAGGTTCCACTCCCCTATCACCCATTCTTGCCAATCTCCACTGGCTCTCAGGTTCCCAATGCCTGAAGTTAAAAATCCTTGTCCTCATTTACAAATCCCTCCATAGCTTTGTCACACTCTACCTCTCCAACCTTCTTCAACCATATGTGTCAGCTGGTGCCCTCCACTCTTCCATTTCTGGTCTCCTTTGCATCTCCCTCCCTCCCTCTGTTTTATCTTCATTGGCAGAGCTTTCAGCCCACTCGGCCCTACATTCTGGAACACTGGGGGAGAAATTGGTTAAAGGTCCGTTCTGGGCGATGTTAGCACGATGCGCTAACACCCCGCGCCCGACAGACCCTGGGCAGGCAGGACGCAAGTTTGGTCCCAAGGGAGCACTTACCAGCAATCCGTGTTCCTTTCCAGGCCTTGCATGTGGAACCAATGCAATTCACACTTTCCACCACCAGGGGGAGCTCGATCTCTTAAAGGGAAGATGTTTCTGAGAAATCTCTTAAAGGTAGCTTGTACCTGTTATTTGCTGAAAAAGTGTCTGAACAGAGATCAGACATCGCACACATAAAACACAGATGCAGATCCCATCCCTACGTTTAGGCACTGATGAGTTATGTTAAAACATTGAATAAAGGTTGCGCATTACTAAATCCCACATCCTCCAATCTGCACACCAGACCTCAGCAATCTGCCAATCTGAGAGCGCATGCACCAAGGTTCTCTGCTGATGCACGTGAGACCTTGGGTGAAGAGGTTTACAGAAGGAGGGACATCCTATATCCGCAGTGGGGTGGGGGTTGGGGGGGCAAGATGCCCTCCAGACATATACTCAAAAGACAGTGGGGGCATCGGGGGACGAAGTCAATGCCAGGCGCACAGCATCATAAACATTGATGCAGTGCAGGAAGAAGTTCAATGTTTTGACATGAGTGGGCAAGGTGAGTGAGGTCAACTGTCAAGTGGCATCTCCTACCAACTGCACCACGCACTACACCCCCCCATCACCCACATACCAATAAACTCTTTCCATCAGTACTCAACTCTTCCCATCAGATGCTTCCTCCCGCCCTTGCACATTACCACTGTTTCAAGCCACCCACCCACAACTCACAGGCCACACACACTAGCAGCTATTCAGCCATGACAGGCACATCACCCAGGCACACACCTCGCTTTCTTGCAGGAGAAGGTGGCGCATATCAAGAGGCAGCAAGTGGCAGTGGCATTTAGCCCCTCAAGCCTGTTCCACCATTCAGTGAGATCATGGTGGACCTGTGACATAACTCCATATACCCGCCTTAGCCCCATATGCCTTAATACCCTTAGTTCACAGAAATCTATCAATCTCAGATTTAACATTCACAAGTGAGCTAGCATCAACTGCCGTCTGTAGAAGAGCATTCCAAACGTCTCCCACCCTTTGCGTGTAGAAGCATTTCCTAACTTCACTTCTGCCCGTCCTGGCTCTAAGTGTTAGGCTATGTCCTCGGGTCTTAATATTGAAGTCTAGGAGAGCTCCAAAAACAGTTACAAATGTCTCGTCAGCCAGAGGCAATAATCCATCCACTAACCTGTAAATCCTGCATGGTCCCTTCAAATAGCGCCGGTGGGGGGTCTTCCAGGCACTCTAAGACACGTTCAGATGGTCGGGGTTAAGACTGCATTGAGTTGAGCGTTAAGTTCCAAAATGGTGTCTATCACTTTAAATCAGCGTTGCACACTGATTGAAGCCATTTTCTTCCTACTTTACATGATTCCAGCGTTTCTTATCTGCGCCTGCGCTAACTCCTATACCAAGATGGCATCTGGCGCACCTCACACAGGAAACGTGCATGCGCATCCAAGATGCCATCTTGGATGTCGGAGAGGCCGTGTAGCGCCGAAACAACAGTCGCTACACGGCCCAATTTAGTGCCCGCTATCTCTAAATAACTCTCATTTTGTTCTCTCTCTTCCCACCTTCAAAAAACCTCCTCAAAACCTACCTCTTTGTTAGTGTCGTCGGCCACCTCTCCTAACTTCTGTCACTCTTCTTGATCAGATTCCAACAGTATGCTGTGAAACAGTTTAATTACGAGCGGGAGTAGAAAAATGCAAGTTGTTCTTGTTGAGAAAAGGTTGAAAGACAAAAGGATCTAGTTCTTTGAAATGCTAAGAGGCATGAATAATGTAGATGTAAGATGGTTGTGTAATTTATACAGTAATCACAGAACTAGCAAGATTAGAAATTAGATTTTTTTCTTTCCTCAAAGTAATATATAGAAAAGACTTCCAGCCAAAGCAGTTAGTACTATATTGTTGATGTGGAGATGCCGGTGATGGACTGGGGTTGACAATTGTAAACAATTTTACAACACCAAGTTATAGTCCAACGATTTTTATTTGAAATCTACAAGCTTTCGGAGGCTTCCTCCCTCACATTTACCTGAGGAAGGAGGAAGCCTCCGAAAGCTTGTAGATTTCAAATAAAAATCGTTGGACTATAACTTGGTGTTGTAAAATTGTTTACTATATTGTTGAAATCGGAAGAGACCATTGCGATCTGCTGAGCCTGTCCCAAAATTTAAAAAACTATCTCTCAGACGCTTCCCCTGTTCTCTTTCTCTGCAACTATCTATTCAGTTCTTCTTGAATTTATTCCAAATAGATGACCAAATACTTTATGGAACACAGTGATTGTATACATTTGGGACATTGGGAATGTTGGCTATGGGATGTACTAATCTTAGCTGAATAGTGTGTGTTGTGAAGTTGGATCGCTATCCTGAAGCTTTACTCCCTCACTCTTGGGTGTCAATTGTAAACAATTTTACAACACCAAGTTATAGTCCAGCAATTTTATTTTAAATTCACAAGCTTTCGGAGGCTACCTCCTTCCTCAGGTGAACGATGTGGAACATTGGGTGTCAGGAAGCCATTTCAGAGCTTTCTTTTTTTGAAGTTTTCCCTATTGCTGTTTTCTGCCCTCAAGAGATTAAGTAGGTTGGGCAGGGTCCATGATGGGGAAAATTGTATACTGTCTATGGAGGGAACAAGCTGACGGGCCAGATTTTTTTTTCCTCATTACATACTTTCTTGTGCTTTTTTGGAAGGATATCCTTTTCTCTTTCTTCTACCTACTTTTGTTTTTAATGATTTAATGAGCTTTGTTTTTTAGGGTGTTGTTTCCTGTGTTTTGTTCCAAAACCCCTTAGATTTAATGTTACATTGAGTCTACAGCACAGAAACAGGCCATTCGGCCCAACTGTTCTATGTTGGCATTTATGCTGCGCACGTGCCTCCTCCCTCCGTACTTCATCTGCTCCTATCAGCATATCCTTCTATTCCTTTCTCCTTCGTGTGCTTATCTAGCTTCCCCTTATCTATGCTAGTTGCCTCAACTACTCCTTGTGGTAGCGCATTCCACATTCTTACCACTCTGGGTTAACATGTTTCTCTTGAATTCCCTGTTGGATTTAATAGTGACTATCTTATATTGATAACCTCCAGTTTTGGACACTTCCACATAGGGTAAACATAGAGAAATGTTTCCATATCAAACCCTTTGATTGACTTAAAGACCTCTTTCAGGTCACCCTTCAGCCTTCTCTTTTCGAGAAAAAAGAGCCCAAGCCTGTTTGGTCTTTATTGATAAGTATATCCTCTCAGTTCTGGTATCATCCTTGTGAATCTTTTTTGCACCTTCTCCAATGCCTCTATATCCTTTTTATGATATGGAGTCCAGAACTGTGCGCAATACCCAAGGTTCTATCCAAGTTTAATATAACTTATCTGCTTTTCAATTCTATCCCTCTAGAAATGAACCCCAGTGCCAGGTTTGCCTTTTTTATGGCTTAATTAACCTGCGTTGCTACTTTTAGTGATTTGTGTGTCCGTACCCTGAGATTCCTTTGCTCCTCTACCCCATTTAGACTCTTATTATCCAAGCAGTATATGGACTCCTTATTCTTCCTACCAAAATGCACCACCTCACACTTATCTATATTGAAGTTCATTTGCCAATTACACACCCATTCTGCCAGTTTATTAATGCCTTCTTGCATTTTAATGCATTCTTCCTTTGTATTAACTACATCCCCAATTTGGTGTCATCTGCAAATTTTGAACTTGTACTTCTGATTCCCGAATCCAAATTGTTGATGTAAATTGTGAACAACAATGGTCCCAGCACCGATCCCTGTGGAATAACACTCTGAGTAGCTACCCTTAACCCCTACTCTCTTTTCTGTTTTGTAGCCAGCTTGCTATCCACTCTGCTACCTGTCCCCTGACTCCACATGCTCTGACCTTAGTCATGAGTACAATATGGTACCTTATCAAAGGCCTTCTGAAAATCCAAATATATTACATCTACTGCATTACCCTTGTCTACTCTTTCTCTTGCTTCAAATAATTCAATGAGGTTGGTCAAGCATGACTTTCCCTTCTGAAATCCGTGCTGACTACTCTTTATTATATTTTCATTTTCTAGATGTTTTTCTATTACATCTTTGAGTAAAGATTCCATTATCTTTCCTACCACTGACGTTAAGCTAACTGGTCTATAGTTCCCTGGACTTGTTCTATCTCCCTTTTTAAATATAGGAATAACATTAGCTGTCCACCAGTACCCTGCATCTTTCTCTTTTCTAATGAATTTTTATATATATGTAATAATGCCTATGCTATCTGTTCCCTAATAATATATGCAGATGCAATCCATCAGGACCAGGGGTTTTATCGTCTTTAAGTTTAATTAGTTTATCAATTATCGCTCCCCTTTCTATTTTAAATATCTTCATACCTTTTTTGATCTCTTCTTCTAATGTCATACCCACCTTATTGTCTCCCTGCTAAATACTGAGGCAAAGTAACTATTCATTATTTCTGCCATTTCGCTGTCATTACCTGTGAGTTTATCTCGTGCATCCCTTAGTGGCCCTATCCTTATCCTGATTTTTCTTTTGTTATTTATGTGTCTGTAGAATACTTTACTATTTCTTTTTATATTCCTTAATAATTTAATTTCGTAGTTCCTCTTTCCTAATTGTTTTTTTTGCCATCCTTCCCCTTTGTATTCCTTTTTGTCATGCTCTTCTTTATTGTCTGTGTACTTAAAGTATGCCTTTTTTGTTTCAATTTTACCCTTATCTCTTTATTGATCCATGGTGTTTCATTATTGGCTAATTTATTATTTTTTTAGAGGAATATATTTCTCCTGAACTCTATTGATCACTGTTTTAAATATTTTCCGCTGCTGTTCTATCTCTTTGTCTGTCAACATTTTTCTCCAGTTTACCTTCTCTGGTTCCATTCTCATCCCTTCAAAATTAGCTTTTTTTCCAATCTATTACTTTGGTCCTTGTCTTACTTATGTCTTTCTCAACCATTATTTTAAATCTTCTTATGTTATGATCGCTATTGCCTAGATGTTCCCCTACGCTTACTTCTCTTATCTGCTCCGGTTCATTTCCCATTACTAGATCCAGCAGTGATTCCTCTTTTGGGCTTCTCAAATATTGGTAAGAAAGGAGTCAAGTACACACAGTAAAAACATCATTCCCCTTTCCCCTTTCCCTACCTCTTGCCAGTTTATTTGGGGGTAGTTGAAATATGCCATAATTATTATTTGATGTTTTTTACTGATTTCATAGATTTGCCTACATATTTCTTCCTCCACTTCCTTTCTACTATTAGGTGGTTTGTAGAATATGCCTATTAACTGATCAATCCCTTTTTTTTCTTTGTCTCAATCTGTATGGATTCTGTTTCTACCTTAATATTACTTATGTCCCTTTTTTCTATTGCCATTATGCTGCTCTAATTAGTACAGTTACTCCACCCTCCCTTCTTCCTTCTCTATTCTTTCTAAATAAGTTATATCCTCCAATATTTAACTGCCAGTCCTGTTCTTTATGTAGCCATGTTTCAGTTATCCCTGCTACATCTGGCTCCTCATTACAAATTTGTATCAGATGCTGTGCACATTGCTGTACAGGCAATTCAATTTGTTTTTAATAATTGTCATTTTGTACTTATGTTCTGTAACTGTATTTGTTCCCTGACCATTTATGTTACCCTTGTTCCTTACCTTGGTCTGACCTTTACGCTCATCTCCTATTTCTTTTATCTTCAGACTTACGTTTTTTTCATCAGATTCCTCCCCTGTCTTACTAGTTTAAAGTCCTATTAACAACCCTATTTATCCTTTTTCGCTAGGACACTGGGCCCATTCTGGTTCAGTTAGAGCCCTTCCCAACCTATATATCATGTGTACGGTAGCAAACAGGAGCTAAATCAAAAATAAAACAATTCAGCTCCAATTTGCCATCATGGCAGATTTTGTGAATCCAGAATGAATAAAATCCTCCTATTTGGTAGTTTATGTGTTATAATTTTGGACTTCCTAGTATTACTAATGGCGATGGAAGTTCTTGAATTGTAGCTCGGGCAATGCAGCAGGTAGAATATCATTGCTTCCTTGTTTACCCCCCTCCAGCTGATAAAGGTACTCTGCAGTGCCATCAACAAGAGTTAGTGTCTCCTGAATGTGGCTGTGAACATGAATTTATTTTCAGTATAGCAACTAAGTGGGTTGTTTTATTAAGTGGATTTATGGTCAAATATTTATTAAATATTTGCTTTACCTACTTTCTTTTTTTCTCAAGTAACTGGTTTTGCTTCATTTCTGTTTATTGAACAACCTCTAACTATGCCATATTCTCCTAACTGGGAACTTATGGTGTGTTCCTTGATTTGAACTTTCTGTTTTTATGTTCTGCTATATAAATTGCTGTGATGGATGTGCTAAGGTTGTGAATCACACTAAATTTGCAAACTCTTTCTTACTGGTGAGAGGTCAAGTGTCCTATATTGTAATCTAGTGAAATATACTGTGTTTGCTCTTGCTTTTGTTTAATTTCACTTCTTAATAAGCATGATTTGTAGTTTATAGACTGAGAGATACCATCTGTCAGACTGTTGTTTGTCCATATATCGAAGAAATTGGAGAGGATCAGGCATCTTGTACTATATTCCACAAGCTTATCAGCAGCGTAAAAGATTTATCGTTCACTTCAAGCATGCTACCTCGTAGATTACTTCAAACATAAGGTCAAGTTTAAGTTTATAGAAGTGTGGGCTTGCCTGCGGAAGTGATCCTTTGCCCTAGGCACAAGAGAAAGTAGCAATAGAACGCCTAAATCATAACAATTGCATCAGTTATAACATGAGACAATTAAAATGCAACTAGGAATATATTCGGGCACAAATCTGGTTTTAGGTTTATTTGGTTGATCTATTGTAATCGTTTTTTGTTCCTTGTTCCTCTAATCTTCAGCAAGCTTAACTGTGAAGTAGAGAATGTATATACTATGCAGTAGCTACAAACCTGTTATTCTATATGAGTTGTTTTTTGGATTTAGAGCACTCCTTATTACTTTATTCATAAATTAATATTTTCTGGTGAAGTTTTATGTTCACCGAGGTGAGGAATGTCAGTGCTGGGGAATGCCAGTGTCAACATTTCAGTGTAGGTATAGATGCAGAGGTGACTTCCTTTGCCTGAGTCTCAACAATGTATTTATACTACCCCACACCAACGTTACATTTCCGTTTTCCATACCAGCTATGTTTCTGCATGGGTAGCCTAGTGGTCATGGTACTGGACAACAACAACTTGTATTTATATAGCGCCTTTAACCTAGTAAAATGTCCCAAGGCGCTTCATAGGAGCGATTTTTGGGCCAGATACGGAGATATTAGGACCAGTGACCTTGAATTTACCTTGACCAGGTAAATTTGAAGGAGCGTCTTAAAGGAGGAGAGAGAAGCAGAGAGGTTTAGAGAAGTAATTCCAGAGCTTAGGGCCTAGGCAGCTGAAGGCACGGCCACCAATGGTGGAGTGAAGAAAATCGGGGATGACCAAAAGGCTAGAATTGGAGAAGCGCAGAGATGTCAGAGGCGGTTACAGAGATAAGGTGGAGTGAGGCCATGGATGGATTTGAAAACAAGGATGAGAATTTTAAAATCGAAGCCTTGCCGGACCATAAGCCAGTGTAGGTCAGTGAGCAAAGGACTGATGGGCGAACAGGACAGTACAAGTTAGGATACGGGCGGCAGTGTTTTGGATGAGCTCAAGTTTACAGAGGGTGCAAGTTGGGAGGCTGGCCAGGAGCGCATTGGAATAGTTGAGTCTAGAGGTAACAAAGGCATGGATGAGGGCATCAGCAGCAGATGAGCTGAGGCAGTGGCGGAGATGGGCGATGTTTTGGAGGTGGAAGTAGGTGGTCTTGATGCTGGAAAGGATATGGGGTTGGAAGTTCAGCTCCGGGTCAAATAGGACGCCGAGGTTGCAAACAGCCTGGTTCAGCCTCAGATAGTGGCTGGGGAGAAGGATGGAGTCGGTGGCTAGGGAATGGAATTTGTGGCCGGGACTGAAGACAATGGCTTCGGTCTTCCCAATATTTAATTGGAGGAAGTTTCTGCTCATTCATTGCTGGATATCGGGCAAGCAGCGTGACAAATCAGAGGCAGTGGAGGGATTGAGAGAGATGGTGGTGAGGTAGAGCTGGGTGTCGTCAGCGTACATGTGGAACCTGATGTTGTGTTTTCAGATGATGTCACCATGGGGCAGCTTGTAGATGAGAAATAGGAGGGGGCCAAGGATAGACTCTTGGGGGACTCCAGAGGTAATGGAGTGGGAAGAGAAGCCATTGCAGGTGATTCTCTGGCTATGACTGGATAGATAGGAATGTAACCAGGCGAAGGCAGTCCCACCTGCTGGACAATGGAGGAGAGACATTGGAGGAGGATGGTGTGGTCAACCGTGTCAAAGGCTGCAGATCCCAGACTCCGCCATCACCATCCCTGGTTATGTCTTATCCCATTGACAGGATCCCATGGGGGCATTATGATACACAGTCAGGTGGGAGTGGTCTGGGACATGAAGTCTAATGGCTTCAGGTAAAACAAGATCCTGCTGCTCACCACTTACCACACCCCCTTCAACTGATAAATCAGAACTCCCCCATGTAAAAAAGCTTACCAGAATCCAATTTGTTTAAACCTTTCATAATGTTAAACACTTCTATCATATTCCCATGGCCTTCTCTGTTCAAGAAAGAAAAGACCTAGGGTAGTCAATCTTTCCTCATACTTCTTTCTCTTAAGTTCTAGGACCAACTGTGTCGCCTGACTCTGTACTCACTCCAGTAACTGAATATCCTTTTTGAAATGGAGAGACCAAAACTGCATGCAGGGAAGCGTCCTGTGCCCAGCCATCTTCAGCTACTTCATCAATGACCTTCCCTCTGTCATGTCAGGAGTGATGCTATTGGCTGACTTTTCCACAGTCTTTAGCTCCATTCACAGCTCTTCTAATGATGAAACAACCCATGTTAGCCTACAGCAGGATGTGGATAACATCCAGACTTGAGCTGACAAGTGGTAGATAGCATTTGTGCCAATAAGTGCCAGGTAATGATCATCTCAAATAAGAGAAACTCAGCCATCTCTCCTTTACCTTCAATGACACCACTATTGCCGTGTGTCCCACCATCAACATGCTGGGGGTCACAATTGACCAGAATCTGAACTAGACCAGTCTCATCATCACTGTAGCTACTAGAGCAGGGCAGAAGCTGCATGTCAGCCTTGGTAGAGTAGCACTCTCGTCTCTGAGTCAGATGGTTGTGGATTCAAGTCCCACTCCAGACTGTGCTGGTCATTATTTGTTCCTCAACCAACATCACTAAAAAAACAGATTATTTAGTCATTATCTCATTGCTGTTTATTGGACCTTGCTCTGGGCAAATTGGCTGCTGCATTTCCTACATTACATGAGTGACTACATTCAAAAATACTTCATTGGTGTAAAGTTCTTGAACTACCAATTTGATTGCAAATAATCTTTATTGAGTTCGACTGAGTCTTGAGCAATTCACTTGAGTAAGACACTCAATGTCTTAAGCAATTGTCATACAGAGAAATAAACGACATTACCCGCTTTTGCTCTGGATAGAGAACGTAACCTTTGTCGATTCTTTTGTTCTTGATTCTCTCTACGAATTGTGAAGGAAAGGTTAAGATCTTTATAGGGCTCTAGTCACACACAGCCATCCCTTAAAAGGAGTTGTTTTTCAGTTTCCTAACTGTTGATCATTGTCTTGTTTGTTTGTCATATAGGCTACCCTCTTATCTGAGCGATCACTGATCCCTTATTCAGCATTCTTTGCTAACAAAAGATACCTCCTTGCTGACAAAGCATTTTCCTGCTAACTGTCATCCATACCCTGAAGAATTCTGGGAATGAGCAACTTGACCATTTTATTATTTCTAGCTACAGTACAAGTCTACAAACTGTTTATAAGTCAAAAGAAAGCAAAAACCTTAATCATATGAGATTAAACCAAATCCTGATCCTACGTATATAAGAATAGGGTATCTTACAATTGGTTGCAAAATGCTTTAGGACGTCTTGAGGTTGTGAAAGGCGCTGTATAAATGCAAGTTCTTTCTTATTTATTCTGACCAGTGGCCTACTCCCTGACCTCTCAAAATGCCTCCATATCTACAAAACTCAAGTCATAAGTGTGATAGAATAGTTGCCACTCGCCTGGATGGGTACCATTAAAACAACGCGCAAGAAGCTATATGCCATCCAGGATAGAGCAGTTTGCTTGATTAGTGTCCCTGCCACTGAAGTCAGCATCCACCCTCTCCACCAGCACGCTATGGTTGCAGTATATGCGATCTACAGGATGCAGTAGAGCAACTTACCACGGTTTCTTCGACAGCACCTCCCTTCCCTGTGACTTCAACCACCGAGAAGGACAACAGCAGCATTGCCAAGGGAGCACGGTCACCTCTAAGTTCGCTCCAACTCTGACACCATCGTGACTTGGTTATATATCACTGTTCCTTCCTCACTGATAGGGCAGCATCCTAGAATTACCTACCTAACACCATTGTGGAGCACCATCACTACAAGGAATTTTGTTGAAACTGCCCAAACTTAGTTCACTTAGGACCTCAAAGCCATCCTACCAGTCTGGTATTCTCTGTTGGGTTGGAGAGGAAATGTGGCTGTTGTCTTTGGTCACCTCATCTGTTATTTCCTCCTTTTAATAACCCTCTAAAATATAATAATGACTCAGTTACGGACAATTTTAATTGAGGCTTGCAATGCCTAATATAATAGTTAATTTACGCCCGTGGAAATATAGTGGCTATTGTAGGTAAGTTATTTTAAGGTTATTGTGCACAATGATCATTTAATGTGAATGAATACATGTGACAGAAAAGTTTGTTCTAACTGCTGTTAAAACCTTGAGTAAATGTTCTCATGAAATTCTGTGACTTTCAGTTCCATGTTTGTACACTCTTCTTTAACAGAACAACGATGACAACTATATATACGACAAGTGGAGGAAGCCTAGTAATAAATGTCAGACGATCAGAATCTCGAGATGCTCATCAGATTATGAAACTGTTCACCTCAAATACAAGCACCATGTTTGGAAGAATTAATGTCCTCTATCTGCTGTATGTATCTGTAAAGAATATCTTCAGTAATAAGCTCTGAAATAAGCAGTTTCCATGGAAGCATGCATGGCTGATATATCTGCTTCTTAGTAATTTAGTTGCAATACTGCAACTATGAGGACAAAAAGGCCACCTGTTGGAAATAATTACAGCTCAAATTGACTGCTCTTAATTTCCTTTTATCCTGTGCTAAGGTTCCAGGGCTACACAGGAAAGATTGCAAACCAATGTAGATGGATTTAACAGGCATGCACCTATTTTAGAGCTCATTTCGCCCTATAACACAATGCCCTTTCCTGCACCATTCTCCATCTGGAAGGGCAGGCCAAGCAATTTATTGCTAGGTTCCTGTCAGTGGTGCTCCTAAGCCACTAGACGTGCAAGAGAGCAGCTCAGTTTGATTCTCTTTGCACTTTCCTTCTACTTCCCCACAGGAAGGCACTTCACCTCTCTTAACTTCCTCATGGCCATTCTGAGATTAGGAACTTGCTGTGTTCCTGGGTCTCCCTACAAATTTGTACTAGTTTATATATTTATTGGAATATAATATCATTGTGTAAAAGTTATGGGTGAGATTTCCACCCAATTCGTATTCAATGGAATCTTTTTATGTAACAATATAACAAAAAAATAATAAAATGGTTGGGACAACTATGATGTGTCAGTCAAACGACAATCCTAATCAATAGTGACGCTATTATTCTGTGGAAACAGTACAACTGTTAAACTATCTATCATTATAAACATGTCTTAAAACGTGTATTCATTCTTATACAAACATTTAGATTTGCTGCAACTTTTACTACCTCAAGTTGCCAGCAATGGGCTTTGTAACTATTTTAGAATGTAAAGATTAAAAAGCTTCCTCATGTACGAAGAGTAATTAAGTTGGCACACAATTAATACAGAAGGTAAGGCAATCCTTTTTTAAAAAATAATTGTGAGGCAATAATGTAATAGGATGTGTTATTTTTATGAAGTTTTCAAACTTGCAGAAAAGGACTGCTTTTTGAAAGAAGAGGATGGGGCAAATAATTATAGGTTTTTTCCAAATATTTCCTTCCTGCATTATAATCAGGACACCTATGAGGAGCTAGTTTGCACCCAGCCTAGATTATCTGCTCAGGTCTCTGGAGTGCGATTTGAACACACGACCTTCTGACTCAGAGGGGAGAGTGCTTCAACTAAGCCAAGGCTGACACTGAATTAATAGTGCTCTAAACTCTCCGGGGGAAAAATTCGTTATGGTCCGTTTTCGAGTGCATAACTGACGAACAGCAAGCAGTGCGATCCGAACTGGGAGGCCCAAGGATCGCCTGATATTGGACCTCTGGCCTCATTTTAATAATTGCAACGAGATGCTGTTGCGTTTCCAGAGGCAGCTCGCTTTTCCACAAGCCAATTTGTGCAGTTCGACTCACCGGCAGCGGCACTCAGATAAGTCCTGGGAGGTGGGAGGAAGGAGAATGGAAGGGGGACAATCGCAGCCGGCAGTGGCCCTCAGGTAAGTCCCTGGAGGCAGGAGGAAGGAGAATGGAAGGGGGACTATCGCAGCCAGCAGTGGCTCTCAGGAGTGCTGTGAAGTCGGGAGGAGCACTCCTGATTCTTCTGGCTACACATCAAAGTTTTAAAAAAAACATACTTTTCATTGGCGGCTGCTTGTTGGGCCGCATCCACGGCAGGAAAACCTAAGCGGAACAAGCCCGAGGTCTGCTTTGCTCAGGCCAGCCCAATTTCAGTAAGGGGTCCTAAAACAGACGGTAGGCCCCTAATTAACATATGCATGGGGCTCACCGCCTGTTTTAGGCAGGTGCCAGGGACGCAATATGTGGTCAGTCGTATTTAAGACATCTTTGGGGTGTGGCTCATGACCCTACAAAATTGGTCACAAAAATGGGTACAACAAGGCAAATTTCTGCCCCACCATGCTTTATTTGTTAATGATTCTTGGGTTTTATTTGTTGGTTTGATATTTGCAAGCAACCATTTGCTAAAAGAAACTATCTTAAGACAGGTCTTTAATAAATCGTATAATATTTAGCAACATAACTTTGAATAAATAATCATTACATTTGTTACTTTATAACAACAACAACTTGCATTTATACGATGCCTTTAACGTAGTAAAACACCCCAAGGTGCTTCACAGGAGTGATATCAGTCAAAATTTAACACTGACCCATGTATAGTGATATTAGGAGAGGTGAGGAGGTAGGTTTTAAGGAGCTTCTTAAAGGAAGAGAGAGAGGTAGAGAGGTTTAGGGAAGGAATTCCAGAGCTTGAGGCCTAGGCAGCTGAAGGCATGCCCGCCAATGGAGGGGCGAAGGAAATCGGGGATGCACAAGAGGCCAGAATTGGAACAGAGATCTCGGAGGGTTGTTGGGCTGGAGGAGGTTACAGAGATAAATAGGGATAAAACTATGGAAGGATTTGAACACAAGGATGAGAATTTTAAATTTGAGGCATTGCTGCACCTGCGAGCACAGGGGTGATGGGTGAGCAGGACTTGGTGCGAGTTAGGATACGGGCAGCAGAGCTTTGGATGAGCTCAAGTTTATGAAGGGTGCAAGGTGGGAGGCCGGCCGGGAGAGCATTGGAATAGTCGAGTTTAGGAGGTAACAAATGCATGGGTGAGGGTTTCAGCAGCAGATGGGCTGAGGCGGGGCGGAAATGAGCGATGTTACGGAGGTGGAAGTAGGTGGTTTTGGTGATGGAGAGGATATGGGAACATGGGGTCGGAAGTTCAGCTCCGGGACAAATAGGACGCCAAAGGTGTGAACAGTCTGGCTCAGCCTCAGACAGTGGCCAGGGAGGGCGCTGGAATCGGTGTCTAGAATGGAGTTTGTGGCGGAGTTATAGAAAAGCTTATCTTGAAATCTCCAAAGAATGATATATACCTTTATACGAACATACAAAATTGATGGGCAGGGAAAGACCAGCTGGTCCATCAAGCCTGCCCCACACCATGATGACCAGGCCATCATAGCTAGACCATTATGGTTCTATGTAGTATACAACAGGCAAAATAAGTGTCTGCCTTGGCTCTGTGGTAGCACTCTCACCTCTGAGCCAGAAGGTTGTGGGTTCAAGTCCTACTCCAGAGATTTGAGCACATAATCTAGCCTCAGTGCAGTATTGAGAGAGTGCTGCAATTTCAGAGGTGCTGACTTTTGGATGACACGTTATACCGAGGCCATCTCTGCCGTTTCAGGTGGACGTAAAAGACCCCATGGCAATATTCGAAGAAGAGCAGGGGTGCTCTTCCTGGTGCCCTGGCCAAATTTATGCCCCAACCAACAACACTAAAACTAATTATCTAGTCAGTTTCTCATTGCTGTGTGTGGGACCTTGCTCTGTGCAAATTGGCTGCCACCTATTACAACAGTGACTACACTTCAAATGTACTTCATTGCCTGCAAAGTGCTTTGGGATGTCCTGAGGTTATGAAAGGCACTATATAAGTGCAAGTTCTTTCTTTTTTTAACACTTCTGTTTTATTTCCTTGCACTTTTAGTGAAAGGGCAAATCTATCGGTGACTGTAGAAAATGAGAAGAATGAAGTTATAGCTCATGCTGCCTTCTTAGATTATCCAAATGTAGAGGCTGTCAAACAAAACAACTGGGAACCCTGGCTGTATTCGTATGCTCATAGTACAAAATGCACAGTGAGTTGAAACCAGAAATTACTCAATATTACCAAATCTTAAATATAATACCTACTGCATTGACAACATGTTTTTATTATTACAATAAATATGTTTCCTGTTAATGTTTTCATTACTTGCTAATTAGCATAATGATAAAGTAATTTAAGGGAGTCATGTATTTTTGTTTCAATGTTGTCAGTAGGATTTTAGCAAAGCATAATAATGGGTATATAAATCTTTTATGCAGCATTTACTTGAATTGTGAAGAATACCCTGAAAAGCAACCTTTATAGATTTTCTCCTTCCATATCTGGGCAGTGTCTGAAGAGAGCATTTTGAACTATATAATACTAGGGTGAAGTTTGTCATTGGTTATAAGTTTGTCATTGGTGACAGACTAACAGTATCACACAATATTAAAGGGTACAGACTTAAATGTGATTTTTTAAAAATCTATGCCAAATAAATGGTGACAACACTGACGTTCCCCAAAATACATACCTTTATCATCCCAAGGAAATCCTAAAATGGTCCATCTCAAAAAAATATTTTAGTATGTCTGACTGAAGTAGTAGCCAACAAAACAATATATGTTTTTGCAAGATTAACAACGTGGACTAAACACATGTGCAGTAATGTCTGAATTATATTAGAATTAATATCATTATGTCTTGTCATCTATCAGCATTTCTTATGAAGAGTCCCATGTTAATTTGGTCCACACCCTATTGTATTTGTAATTATTTGTGACAACTGTAGGTGACACTCTAATAGGGTTTTCTTATTTAGAGCACTCAGCACTGGAGCTATTTCTGTGGGTACCTATCTCTGAGAATAACTCTACAACTTCTCAGTGAATGCGAAATAGGATCTTCGTTCTGTCCGTGAGAAATTAGCCCCATTGCTCTACACAGTGATCTTCATGGCCCTATGGTGAGTTTGGTCCCTGGGCCAAAGTCTCCACCTGACCTGCAATCACATCCCTTGTGTCCAGCTGGGCACTGTATCGCATTGCTTGTTGGGGGCCCTGTTCTAAGGTCTTTTACTGAAAGGAGGCAACAATTCCAAACTTTCGTTTCATGAATTTGAGTCCATTGAAAGCACTATCAGAGACAGGCGATTAATTTTTTTTTTATTTGTAAGCACACATTAATCCGAACATTATCGATGAATTTCACAACTGTTCGTTGTGTATGCAGCCACACTAAGGTTATTGTCAATCCGCAAGAGAACTTAAGAGTAGTTTATAAAAATTGCATGTAATTTTGCGTAATTCATCACATGCCCCCCCCACTCCCCAGCTTTTCTCCTTCATTTCCTCCTCCTTCCTTCTTGTCCCCTGCTTCCCCTCTTTCTCTCCATCTTCCCTTCCCCCATTTCCCCTGCCTCTGTCTCCCTTCCTCCTTTTCCCTCCTTCGTCCTCCTTTCCCTCCCCTTCAACCTCATACCCTTCTCTCTCTTTTCCTTTTCTCCCCTTTCTTTTCCTGTCCCCTTCCTCCTCTTCTCTTTTTTCCCCTTCCTCTCCCTCACTTCCTTCCTCCTGCTTTGGCAACTCCTCCCCTTTTCCTCCCTTCCCTCTTTCTTTCCTCCCCAGTTCCCTACCTCCCTTTTCCCTTTCTCTCCCACCCTTCCTCCCCCCTCCTTTCCCCTTCCTTTCTTCTCCTTCCCTCTCTGATTTTTCTCTCCTCCTCCTCCTCCTCTGCTCCCTTCTCCTCCTCTTTCCACCCTTTTCACTACTCCCCTGCCTTAGTCCAGTTATCCTCCTGCTCTCTAACCCTGCTTGACCTGAAGATTGTTCTTGAGTCCCCATGTGCAAACCCATGGAAAAGCAACTAGTTTATATATTCAAATCGCTGAGTGCATCATAACATGCCATTGGTATTGCACTTGTCAGTGGTGTTGTGAGGGTCACATTTTGTGAAATGTTAAGCACAATGGTAATATTACATGACTGAGTACACTGGAATTAAAAGTAGCATGTGAAAACTTTGAGAAGAGGACGTAAACATGTGGGGCAGAAGATATAAGTAATAAATGTTGAAAACAGTAAACATTTTGTCTGCATCCCCCAAATAAAAAAATACATTTAAATTATTTATTATTTGCAATCTATCATGGTGCTGCCCTGGCTTGTCCTTGTTTTTTCATACACCTTGGACTCTAGGAAATTTCCTCAGAGCTATCCCACTCCATCTCACTGCTGGTTTGGTGCTCGGCTTTCAACCTTCCTCTTACTATTCTGCTGCTGGTACAGCATTGCAGCATTTCTAACACTCAAGTCCCTCTTGAGGACCAATTTTTATGATAAGCTTGACAGAGCCAAGCCTGGATACCTCCGTATCACTGTGCACCACAAACAAGTTCACCCTCAATTTGGCAATGCACCCATGAGTATATTATCTTGCATGCTACACACCCTAATCAGAAAATTATCATGCATCAGGGCTAAACCAAGGATGGAGAGACGGAAGGGGAAGTGATCAGGGGAGAGGAGGATGAGGGGGAGAGGTAGGAAAAGAGGAGGGAATGAAAGGAATGGGAACAAGGAGAGGAAAGAGGAGGAGGATGGAGAAGAGGGAGAAGGATGAGAGGAGGGAGAAGGGAGAGGGGAAGAGGAGAGGTCGTAAAGGAGAAGGGGTTGAGAGGACAAATGGGAGAGGAGGGGAGGACAGAGTGGAGGGAGGAGATGGGGAGGGAAGGAGTGTGGTGAGGAGGAGTGAGGGGGATGGAGGATAGGAAGGGTGTGGGGATGAGGGGGTGGAGAGATGTGAGGTGGGGGAAGGAGGGGTGGTAGAGAGTGAGGGGGAGGAGGATGGAGTGGAGAGGAGACAGATAGAATCATAGAATTGTTACAGCACAGAAGGAGGCCATTCGGCCCATCGAGCCTGTGCCGGCTCTTAGTAAGAGCAATCCAGTTAGTCCCATTGCACCGCTCTCTCCCCGTAGCCCTGCAAATTTTTCCCTTCAAGTATTTATCCAATTCCTTTTTGAAAGCCACGATTGATTGCATCCACCACCCTTTCAGGGAATGCATTCCAGATCATAGCTACTCGCTGCATAAAAAAGTTTTTCCTCACGTTGCCTTTGGTTCTTTTGCCCATCACCTTAAATCTGTGTCCTCTGGTTCTCGACCCTTCCAGCAATGGGAACAGTTTCTCTTTATTTATTTTATCTAAACCTGTTATGATTTTGAACACTTCTATCAAATCTCCTCTCAACCTTCTCTGCTGTAAGGGGAACAACCCCAACTTCTTCAGTCTATCTACGTAACTGAAGTCCCTCATCCCTGGAACTATTCTAGTAAATCTTTTCTGCACCCTCTCTAAGGCCTTCACATCCTTCCTAAAGTGCAGTGTGCGGAATTGGACAAAAACTCCAGTTGTGGCCGAACCAGTGTTTTATAAAGGTTCAACGTAACTTCCTTGCTTTTGTATGCTATACCTCTATTTATAAAGTCCAGGATCCTTTATGCTTTTTTAACTGCTTTCTCAACCTGTCCTACCACCTTCAAAGATTTGTGTACATATACCCCCAGGTCTCTCTGTTCCTGCACCCCCTTTAGAATTGTACCATTTGGTTTATATTGCCTCTCCTCGTTCTTCCTACCAAAATGTATCACCTCGCACTTCTCTGAATTAAATTTTATCTGCCACGTGTTTGTGCATTCCACCAGCCTGTCTATGTCCTCTTGAAGTCTATTACTATCCTCCTCACTGTTTACTACACGTCCAAGTTTTATGTCATCTACAAATTTTGAAATTGTGCCCTGTGCACCCAAGTGCAAGTCATTAATATAAATAAAAAAAACAGTGGTCCTAGTACCGACCCCTGGGGAATACCACTGTGTACCTTCCTCCAGTCCAAAAAACAACCGTTCACCACTACTCTCTGTTTTCTGTCACTTAGCCAATTTCGTATCCATGCTGCCACTGCCGCTTTTATTCTATAGACAGGAGGAGAGCGGGTCAAGCAAGAGGGGGAGATTGGGAAGTGGGGGAGGAAAGGGGTGGGGGATGGAAAAGAAGGAGAGGGAATGTGAAAATGATCTTGTCACTCCGCTCCTGCTCTGCTCCCCTCCCTCCTTTCTTTCCCTCTGTTTTCCTCCTTTCCCTTGTCCCTCCTTTCCCTTGT
This sequence comes from Heptranchias perlo, assembly GCF_035084215.1. Taxonomy (NCBI): domain Eukaryota; kingdom Metazoa; phylum Chordata; class Chondrichthyes; order Hexanchiformes; family Hexanchidae; genus Heptranchias; species Heptranchias perlo. The sequence goes on from NC_090332.1 coordinate 78,131,249, forward strand.
CCCTCCTTTCCCTTGTCCCTCCTTTCCCTTGTCCCTCCTTTCCCTCGACCTTCCTTACCCTCGACCTTCCTTACCCTCCTCTCATCCTCACCCTCCCCATCTCTTCCTCCTTCCTCCCTCCTCACCCCTCCTCTACTGCATAATTATAATATAACAAATACTATGTGGTGGGCAAGCTGAGACTTTCATTTTAATTTGTGGACAGACATTGTGATTTATGAGTTATGTAATCAGGCATGAGTAGAGGAATTTATTCTTCATAGGTCCCACAATGTCTGAGAGACCAATTTGAATTGTTCTTTTTTCTGAAAACAAATAAATCCATGTGTCTTATGGTATCTAAAGTATGTAAGTATTATAGACTACATTTTGGATACTGGACAAATGAGACAAAGTAACATTCTATATTGCTTTTTCAAAGTTTTTTAGATTTTTCTATAGCTGATTTATGTCTTAGTACAACATATATTTTTAATGTTTTGGCAGCCTTTGAACACTCTTTTTCTGCATTTGTTTGTGGCAAAACCGGACTATGCAATTGGTTGTGCTAAAGAGATTGTCAGGTAGGTTGTGTATTAGACAGTATTTCTTAACTATAGATAATGTATGCACTCCACTACTTGGATACTCTTAGATACTGTGCTTATGAACGCAAAAAGAACTTTGCAAAGCTATTGAGTCATCTGTTATTTTAGGAGTTGTTGATCAGATATACCCTACCTCTGGGGTGGTTTGGAGCAGACAATAGGTGAGTGGGTGGGGCGGTTTTGAGCTGGAGACAGATGGGGTCGGGTCAGAGATGAAAGGGAAGGGGGATATGTGAGGTATCTCAGAGAGACTTTGAGAGATGAAATGATGTATCCAGTCAAATCCACATTATTATTTTTAAAATTCTAACAAAAATGTCACATACTATTCAGCAGTAACCTGATTCTTAACAATTCTACTCAGTGAAATATTACCCTAGAAAGGATAATATGACAAGGCACAGCTTATTTAAAAAAGGAAAGTCCATCCAGAGGGATAGTTATTGTTTAAACTATTCCCCCAATATTTATGTGAAAATATGGAATCAAAATATTCAGTTACGCGTTAAACATCCTAACCCCACAGAGATCTGCTATTTTTGCTCTTTTTTTCTTTCAGGCCGCTTGGGTGACAGTACTAATGTGGAAGAGCCAACTGCATCCTGAGTGGCTCCATTATAATGGTGGTGGCAACATTTGGCCAGCCTGAGAGCTGCTCTGGAGCCATCCAATCCTAAGAAAATAGGCTATTGGAAAAGCATGCATCAAGTTTGGTGGCTTGGGTTCAGCTCTCATCTAGTCTGAAGTTGCAGTCTGCTTGAAATGAATGGAACCACTCCAGGACATAGGTGGCTTCTCTGAGTCTCCAGAATTGGCTGGAGGGAAGGAGACCCGAAATGTAAATCTCTGCTAGATATTGGGAGACATGATGTGGAGATGCCGGTGATGGACTGGGGTGGACAAATGTAAGGAATCTTGCAACACCAGGTTATAGTCCAACAGTTTTATTTGAAAATCACAAGCTTTCGGAGGCTTTCTCCTTCGTCAGGTGACTCACCTGACGAAGGAGAAAGCCTCCGAAAGCTTGTGATTTTCAAATAAAACTGTTGGACTATAACCTGGTGTTGCAAGATTCCTTACAGATATTGGGAGAGTACTTTGAACAAAATAATACTTCCCTTATGATTTCTCAATTTGTTCTTTTAATATCTGCATTTAGTTATGGAATACTGCAGTCCTTTTGCACTGTGTGTGTGTGTGTGTGTGTGTGTGTGTCTGTGTGTGTATGCATGCATGCAAGAAAAATTGAGGTGGGAGAGAGACACACTAAGTAGCCTGTTGCCAAATGAACTGATTGGGGTCTATTGTACTATGCTAGTTTTAATGTGTGCGTGATTTACTAATTTTAGTTTCATGAAGACTTTTTTGCACTTAGATAAACGTTCGGGGTAATTATTTGATTACACCCTATTTCTGCAGATTTTCTGCCAAAGTTATGGCAGAAGATCGAGAGAACTCCTGCGGAAATAATGGTGCTTATGTACGCTGCTGTACTGTGTAAATGACATTTGTTGATTCTCGTTCTTGTGCTTCATGAACCAATGACAGAATGTGTAATTACAAAAAATATTAATTTATTTCCAATTCTACTTTAGGACCGTCTTTAACGCTGTCCGAGAACTGCACTATCTAATCCTTTCCATTCAAAAGAAAGTCACCCTAGGTAAAAGATTTTTTATGAATTGTCAGAGGTCTCATACTTCAAGTTCATTTTTTAGAAATTTGCTATTTTTTTTAAATAAAATTATTCAATCACATAAATCCAGTAATGATTTCTATCTTACTTCCACCTTAGATCCTTCTTTATATAACCTGTTTGTGCCCATGCCGCAATTTAAGAAGACAGATAGTGTGCAGTATTCGGCCTTCATCTGTTATAGACACGATTATGTTCCAGTATTACATATTCGAAAGGCCAGGTAATGGAGCTTTTGATGGATACCTTCCCTGTAGGAATACTTCATTGTCTTTTTCCAATGAATTGCTTAAAAATAATTATATATTAGGATTTGAATTTACTTACTTGATACATTCTGAAATAACAGCAAGACAGAAGAAAGAAAGAACTTGCATTTTATAATGCCTTTCACGTTCTCAAAACATCCCAAAGCATTTCACACTCAATAAATTACTTTTGAAGTGTAGTCGCTATTGTTATGTAGATAAACATAGCAGCCAATTTGTGCACAGCAAGGTGCAACAAACAGGAATAAGTGACCAGTCATTCTGTTCTGGTGGTGTTGCTGGAGCGATAAATGTTGGCTCGGACACTGGGAGAACGCCCCTGCTCTTCATATAATGCCATGGGATCTTTTATGTCCACCTGAACAAGCAAACTGGACCTCAGTTTAACGTCTCATCCAAATGATGACACCTGCCACAATGCAGCACTCCCTCAGTACTGCACTGGAGTGTCAGCCTGGATTATGTGCTCAAGTCTTGGAGTGGGGCTTCAACTCCTACATTCTAGCTCTGAGGCGAGAGTACTATCACTGAGCCAGCTACAACAAACAAAATTAATATCTTGGTGAACATTGGTGAATATCTTGAATTTAAAATTATCACTTAAAGTAAGTGTGTATATGTATGCTAGGGAGAGGGGATGGAAGGACACTGGAATGCTGTGGGTAGAATGGTAGGATATTAATTTCCTATTAATTCTCAAAATTGAGAGTTCCTGATCCTATCTGTGCCATCAAGAAGAGGAAAAGGGAAAAGAAACTCACAGACCAAAGCCCAGGTATTTTCTCTCGAGGAAGGAGAACATATTGGTGGGAAGGTCCTTCCACTGGCTTAAGCGTTACATTTGCAAAGATCAGGCATCAGGTCACCTGCCTATATCTTGACTGCGTAAGATTATGTGACAATGGTAAAGGGAAATAACCTTTTTACGATTAAAGGAGAAGCAAAGAAGTAAAACAATTTCTGGGTTTGAAAATACTTAATTGACATTTCATAAACTTCCAATGACCCCAAATCAGTGAATCATACAGAAGCTTTCTGGTTTTCAGTGTTTGTTTCTCAGATTTTATATTTAATTAGACAAAAAAGGCAAAATTGACATTTTAAAATGTTTCTCCTAACTACCCTGATGGTGGTTGCTTATGTTTGCGCAAAGAGGGGATCTGATCGAAAAAGGCAGGCAACAGCCCCTCCTAGGAAAAGGTGCATAAGATATTTTTAACATGAATACCAACTTTAAAATTCAGCATTAGATGCATTTTAACAGTTAAACCCCAGAATCCTCAAAATACAAAATGAATAGCTGGCCTATTTTGTTATGTTAATCTTTTAGGAGTAGCAGCTAAAAGAAGAAAAACATATGAATTTTGGTAGTAGCTTGTTTTCTACCAAAATAAATTGGTCCTATTTCTGGACTCCTGGGCCTAAAGGTACTTTTACTGATAAATGTTAACCACACTCAGCTAATGTTGAGCTGTTGCTGCTTAATACTTGGATCCACTGCTTCTTCACTTGCTGTAAATGGTAAGTTATTTGAGATAATTCAGGCTTACAACACTAACTAAGTCATTTTATCAATGCAAATGCACGTGTCTTATGATCATCATTGTTTGTCCTTCAATATCAAAGAAAACAGCCAGAATATTGTCTCATTTTTTTTCAGTGAGTTCTTTGATGACTGATAAGACCCATTTTTGCTCACAATGAGTCTCTGCAAATTGAACAGTGGACCCTGGATACACCAGGTTGAGAATCTTGATTTTCCAAGTGAATCTTCCTCAGCTGGCGTTTACATTAAGCATCAGCAATGTGATGGGCCTCATAGTGGAAGGTGCCTTTATGGATGGTTTTTTGCCATGCTTTCTTACCTTTAGCAAATTGTTTCCACTTATGGACGTCTATTTTGCACTGTTTTAGAGTCGCTTTTAAGCAATCTTTATATCTCTTGCTGACTACAATGAAATCGCTTTGCAGTTGGCAATGCGCCATAAAAGATCTTCTTCGAGATTCTTCATCAGACATTCACACCACATGACCAACCATCATTGCCGTGCCTTCGTGATCAAAGTATCTATGCCGAGCATGTCAACTTTTTTAAGAACTTTGGTGTCAGGGATTTATGTTTTGCCATCTGATCTTCATTAGTTGTCTCAGCCAGCTTAGGTGAAAATTTCATAATGTACCATGCATATGATGTCTAAGTTTCACAAACTTATGGTACCATGATGATAACGGATGAAAATGTTGACTACACAGAAGACACAACACAGGCACCTCTTATATCTCACTGAGTTTCAGTTGTTTTGGTAAAACAACATATGAAATGGAAAGATCCACATCTTGTAAACAAAATCAATGTCCATAACAAAGAACTGTCAAAAGACCTGGGGAATTATAGTTAACAAAATTTTAGAATGAAGGACACTATGGAAAATGAATTAGTGATTTGAAATTTAGGTAGATTCAAAATAGTACTTAATAGGGTGAGATAAAGTAAGGTGGGAGGAGGCTCGTGTGGAGCATAAGGATCGGCATAGACCTGTTGGGCCGAATGGCCTGTTTCTGTGCTGTAAAATTATATGTAATTCTACAATAATTGATAATCAATGGAGAAAGGCGATACAAAACTTAAACAACCAAAAAATAATCTAAATATTTATAATCGCATTTCTCCTAATGTAGTTTATTCTTTGACCATCAAGTATTTTGAGTTACCTATACCTTGCTAAAACAATGTGAACCTTCTAAAGTGTCTGCACAGCTCTTAAGGAGAACTTTCTGCACAAATAAGTCAAAGATAGAAGAGTTTAAGTAACAAAATTCAATTTGAAGTTCCTTTTGGCAATCTTAAGGTAAAATTTTATTACAATTTCATGTGACATGACAAATAGCTGTTATGAGAGTTTCAAGATGGTTGTCGAGTAAAACAACTACAACAACTATAATGCTAAAAACGTTAATGGCAATCAGCAGTTGGTGAATATAAGCAGCAATCTGTTATCTTGTTGAAATTAATGAAAAAGGAGTCATGTTTGTGCATTAAATCTAGTTGGGAGAATGATGACATTGCCACCATGAATTGAAACAACTTGGAGCAATAAACATGATAACAAGTAGGTCCATCAGATAAGCATCATTCATCACTGAAATTACTAACCCTCTTAGAAGGTGATGGGTCAACAGTGTATTATCAACATACTGCCCCCTACTGATCTTGATGCCACCCATTCATTTCATACCGATTCTGTCTGCAACCTACTCATTTTGTGAAATCACAGTTCTTTTTTGTCTTCCCATATATTGCATGCTTCTAAGAAACTTTGACATAGAAAATTAGATTAAGCCTTGACACTGGTTCTATAGAAGAAAAGAAATCACCTCTTCCAGCTTTTTGTATTACAACCTGCCAAGATGTCATGGGGCACCTTGCCTTCTTCACTACCTATCAGATATCACTGAGTTTGATTGTACTAGTATCAAACTGTATTCCTGGCTTTGTAGGCTTGATTCAAACAGACAGCTCCTTAATAACTTTATTTGTTGGGTGAACTGAATAATTTGTCCACAAATGCTGTTCTTCTTAAATTGATTACCTCCTTCAGTCTGCCTTACTCAAAGCATCACAGTGTTTCTTGAGGTCCTCGTGTGGCAAATAAAACCCCACCCTTTTAATTAACTTTTTCTCCAGTGCTTTTTCTGGCAAAATATTTGCTGCTCCAACAACCTTCCGCTTGCTATTATGCTTGACATCTTTCATCCTCTCTCCCATGCTTTCTTAACAGCGCAAATGCAAATTCTCATTCATGTCTGAACCTTTGAGTTTGACCAAATGACGTAATTTTCCACCCTTGAATATTGTTTCATATCAGTAGTTGATGGCCATTTCATTTTATTTCCCAGATAATGGGTGCTAACTCTTGTTGGCCTGTTACTTGCAGATGCTGTACTCTATGGTTAGCCTTGAGCTTTGCTTCTCCATCGACTTGCTTCCATTTGCTACATTTTCCTGTTAACAGGGTTGCATGTCTTTTTGATGCAACAAATCTTCATTCCTTTCTGCTTTGTGAAGGTTCTGCCACACACCTACTGCAGATCCAAATCCATACAATGCTATCGTCTCACTCTGGAGATGTTTTTAAAAGTAATTTTATTGAATTCTCAAAAGTATACTTGTATATATATTTTGTGAAAGTGTACATTCACACATTCTATAAAAATTTATATCCACATATATATTTTATGAAACCATCGTACAATTTGATTGCCTACTGCTTGCGGAAGAATTGCTTTGATACATCCAGGTTTCTTAGTATAAATGCGCTGGGAACAGTGCAGGTTGGGGGTGGAGGTTGAGGCAGTTTGTTTTCTCTTGGTTTCAGGTTATTAGTTAGAATGTGACAGTGTGAGGGAGAACGTCCCTATGTACTAGTGATCATCTTGATTAGTGTGCTTGCTCTTTGTTAGAGCATAAGAACATAAGAAACAGGAACAGGTGTAGGCCATATGGCCCCTTGAGCCATTCAGTAAGATCATGGCTGATCTTCGACCTCAACTCCACTTTCCCACCCTATCCCCGTATCCCTTGATTCTCTTCATGTCCAAAAATCTATCAATCTCAGTCTTGAATATACGCAATGACTAAACATCGACAGCCCACTGGGGTAGAGAATTCCAAAGATTCACAACCTCCTGAGTGAAGAAATTTTTCCTAATCTCTGTCCTAAATGGCTGACCCCTTATCTTGAGACTATGTCCCCTAGTTCTAGACTCTCCAGCCAGGGGAAACAGCTTCTTAGCATCTACCCTGTCAAGCCCTCTAAGAATTTTATACGTTTCAATGAGATTACTTCTCTTTCTTCTAAAGTCCAGAGAATATAGTCCAGTTCCACACAATCTCTCCTCGTGGGACATTGCAGGAATTGTTGTTGGATTGCTGTTCTGGGGGAAGGGTGAGTTGTACTGAGTGACCCTCCAAGACCGGAACCCAGTCTGATCTATAAAGGTAGTTTTGTAAGCTGAATATTGTTTTATATTTGTAAGTAAAGATTTGGTGCTGTATGCTCGTCAGTTTGGCTTCTTATTGTGATTATTCCAACAGTCAGCTGTAGAGGGCACTAAATACTGTCCTAAAGAATATTTACCTCAGGTTTTGAGTTCATGTTAACCATGTAGCTCAATTAAAGTCCAATTCAAGATATTGTACAGGGGTTGGAGGAAAATGCTGGAGTAAAATGATTTTATTTTTGCAGTTTGTAAGCCCACCTTTGCAAATGGCACATCCATCCTTGATAATACAGGACCAAATTCACAAGCTATCCCACTGTGTATATCTATGTTTGTCTTTCTACACGTTATGTATCTATGTTTTTTTAAAACAAACATGTACTGCAACTTTCAATGCACATAATATTCATGTATATAAACATTCTGTAGTATTCACAAGTTAATGAACAGGCCTTATAAGGCAAATGATAGCCCTGGGCAATTGCTGGGATCGCAGCCTGTGGAATTTTGGGGCCAAGATATTTACAGAAGTCTAAATGAGTTATGTGTACCTTGGTGGCAGTCACCTTTATAGTCGCTGCTGCCACTGCCATTCTGTGACCTCTATCATGAAGCTTGATGTTGATATCTTGAAATTTCCCAGGCTTTTCCTCATTGGCCTAAATCCACCAATCGGGGAGCAGCCATTTCTAATCCTTCAGGCCTTTAGTTTAAAGCTACAGTTTAAAAAGCTGAGGCTGAGTAAAAACAGAAGTAGTTACACGATGGCCTACCAAAACGCAACTAGCTGCAGGGTGAACAGCCACGGACAGTGCAACATTAAGGGTATTAGCATTGAACCACCAGTGGAGGAGGTGAGTGCTGCACTGGAATAGTGAACTGCAAAAGAAGCCTACTCATGAAACTCTTCAGACTGACCTGCCAGAAACCTGAGAAGGCCCAGAAACTGATTGAAAGTGGCATCAATTTTTACTATTCCTCTACAAAGCGGAAGAGGTGCACATTCCAGCTTTGGCTACTCAATCTTTCAAGTGGCATTGATTCAGCTACAGCGCAGCTGAGTGCAAGAACAGCATTAACTGTGTCTAGTGTGACAGGGGTCACACAGCTTCCTAGTGCTCTTGGCCAAAGCATGATGGTACATTGGCAACTGTGGAGGAACCTATACGGCATGTGCACAAAAGTGGCCTCACATCAAGGACACCACAAACATCCCAAGGACAAATCTTGCGAGCAAGAAAACTGAAAATTAAACATATGCAAAGGTGGCTGCATTAAAGAGACCAATTAGAGCATCTTATGAAAGTACAGAGACCAGCACCATGGGCAGTGAGAGTGATGAAGGTGCAGGAAACAAACTGGAATCCTCAAATCTTTGTCTGCCAATTTAGACTATGGCCTGCTCACTTTCCTTGATGTGGAGATGCCGGTGATGGACTGGGGTGGACAAATGTAAGGAATCTTACAACACCAGGTTATAGTCCAACAAATTTATTTTAAAATCACAAGCTTTCGGAGATTATCTCCTTCGTCAGATGAATGAATGAAAAGGTTCTCAAATCGCATATCTTATACTATGTTGGGACAGCATCACACCAATCAAAAGGTGTCATTGTTATTCAAACAGGCCAGTCACGGAGAACAGCACGTCCCAGTACACTAGATATACATTGTGTCTATTACACAGGCAGGCAGAAAGAAACTCAAAATGGCAGAGAGAGAGAGAGAGAGAGAATTTTAAAAAACATATAATTTTTTTCCTCCCTTTTTGCTGGTGGGGTTACATGTAGCGTGACATGAACCCAAGATCCCGGTTGAGGCCGTCCTCATGGGTGCGGAACTTGGCTATCAACTTCTGCTCGACGATTTTGCGTTGTCGTGTGTCTCGAAGGCCGCCTTGGAGAACGCTTACCCGAAGATCGGTGGCTGAATGTCCTTGACTGCTAAAGTGTTCCCCGACTGGGAGGGAACCCTCCTGTTTGGCGATTGTTGCGCGGTGTCCGTTCATCCGTTGTCGCAGCGTCTGCATGGTCTCGCCAATGTACCATGCTCCGGGGCATCCTTTCCTGCAACGTATGAGGTAAACAACGTTGGCCGAGTCACAGGAGTATGAACCATGTACCTGGTGGGTGGTGTCCTCTCGTGTGATGGTGGTATCCGTGTCGATGATCTGGCATGTCTTGCAGAGGTTGCCGTGGCAGGGTTGTGTGGTGTTGTGGACGCTGTTCTCCTGAAAACTGGGTAACTTGCTGCGAACGATGGTCTGTTTGAGGTTGGGTGGCTGTTTAAAGGCGAGCAGTGGAGGCGTGGGGATGGCCTTAGCGAGGTGTTCGTCGTCATCGATGACATGTTGAAGGCTGCGGAGAACATGGTGTAGTTTCTCCGCTCCAGGGAAGTACTGGACGACGAAGGGTACTCTGTTGGTTGCGTCCCGTGTTTGTCTTCTGAGGAGGTCTATGCGATTCTTCGCTGTGGCCCGTTGGAACTGTCGATCGACAAGTCGAGCGTCATATCCCGTTCTTACGAGGGCGTCTTTCCTTGGAGTAGGTATCAAACAGTATGGTGACAACATAAAAGGTGTGCTGGCACTCATCAAGTAATGTCTTTAGTCAATAGTGAGCCCCAGTAGAGTGCACTTATGGCTGCAACAAATCACCTACATCAAAACAAAACCCGCCAGTGAAGGGAATAAACATGTTACATTTGTACATTATAGGCATCCAGAATAAAAGGGAGAGCTATTAAGGACTCTACAGAAAAACATTGTTCTCACTGTTGGAGAGATAGGTCTCATTTACTGAGACAAAGACCAATTTAGCCTACTGAATTATAGGATTGTTAGATTAGAGAGGAAAGGAGGTGGAACAGTTGTCCATATATAATGCAGCTAAAGTGCGTTGATGCTTCTGGTGCTACCTGTGGACTGCAGTGTGCAGTAGCCGATGTTTACCTGGAATGAGGAATGCCACTAAATGTTGCATCACTCTATTACCCACCAGGGACTTTTCTACGGGAGAACCTATTCAGAAGAACTCTCCAATTTGTGGACAATATGCAAATCCTGGGGACTTCAATATGAAACATCCCACGTGGGTGTCCCTCAATGCTGCAGGCAAAAAAAGCTACTGAAAGAAAGAAAGACTTGCTTTTATATAGCACCTTTCATGACCTCAGGATGTCCCAAAATGCTTTACAGCAAGTGAAGTACTTTTTGAAGTGTAGTCACTGTTGTAATGAAGGAAACGTGACAGTCAATGTCCACGCACAGAAAGATCCCACAAACAGCAATGTGATAATTACCAGATAATCTGTTGTTTTTGTGATGTTGGTTGAGGGATAAATATTGGCCAGGACAACAGGGAGAACTCCCCTGTTCTTCTTCAAAATAGTAGCATGGGTTCTTTTACGTCCACCCGAAAGGGCATAGAAAATAGGAGCAAGAGTAGGCCATTCGGCCCTTCAGGCCTGCTCTGCCATTCTAAATGATCATGGCTGATTGTCTAACTCAGTACCCTGTTCACACTTTAGCATTAAGAAATATATCTATCTCCTTCTTGAATACACCTAATGACTTGGCCTCCACTGCCTTCTGTGGTAGAGAATTCCACAGGTTCACCACCCTCTGAGTGAAGAAATTTCTCCTCATCTCGGTTCTAAATGGCATACCCCGTATCCTGAGTCTGTGACCCCTGGTTCTGGACTCCCCAGCCATCGGGAACACCCTCCCTGCATCTAGTCTGTCTATTCCTGTTAGAATTTTATATGTTTTGATGAGATCACCTCTCATTCTTCTAAACTCTAGTGAATATAGGCCTAATCGACCCAATCTCTCCTCATACATCAGTCCTGCCGTCCCAGGAATCAGTCTGGTAAACCTTCGTTGCACTCCCTCCGTGGCAAGGACATCCTTCCTCAGATAAGGAAACCAAAACTGCACACAATACTACAGATGTGGTCTCACCAAGGCCCTGTATAACTGCAGTAAGACATCCCTGCTCCTGTACTCAAATCCTCTTGCAATGAAGGCCAACACACCATTTGCCTTCCTAACTGCTTGCTGCACCTGAATGCTTGCTTCCAGCGACTGGTGTACAAGGACACCCAGGTCTCGTTGCACCTCCCCTTTTCCCAATCTATCACCATTCAGATAATAATCTGCCTTTCTGTTTCTTACAACCAAAGTGGATAACCTCACATTTATCCACATTATACTGCCTCTGCCATGTTCTTGCCCACTCACCCAACTTTTCTAAATCACACTGAAGCCTCTTTGCATCCTCCTCACAGCTCACATTCCACCCCAGCTTTGTGTCGTCTGCAAACTTGGTAATGTTACATTTAGTTCCCTCATCCAAATCATTGATATATATTGTGAATAGCTGGGGCCCAAGCACTGATCCCTGCGGTACCCCACTAGTCACTGCCTGCCACCTGGAAAAAGACCTGTTTATTTCTACTCTCTGGTTTCCTGTCTGTCAACCAATTCTCAATCCATGCCAGTATATTCCCCCCTATAACATGTGCTTTAATTTTGCACACTAACCTTGTGTGCGACCTTATCAAAAGCCTTCTGAAAATCCAAATACACCACATCCACTGGTTCGCCCCTATCTATTCTACTAGTTACATCCTCAAAAACTTCAGTAGATTTGTTAAGCATGATTTCCCTTTCATAAACCCATGCTGACTTTGTCCAATCCCATTAATGCCCTCCAAGTGTTCTGTTATCACATCTTTTATAATAGACTCTAGCATTTTCCCCACTACTGATGTTAGGCTAACTGGTCTGTAATTCCGTTCTTTCTCTCCCTTTTTTAAATAGTGGGGTTACATTTGACACCCTCCAATCTATAGGAACTGTTCCAGAGTCTATAGAATTTTGGAAGGTGATCACCAATGCATCCACTATTTCCAGGGCCACTTCCTTTCGTACTCTGGGATGTAGATTATCAGGCCCTGGGGATTTGTCAGCCGTTAGCCCCATTAATTTCCCTAGCACTATTTTTTTACTAATACTGGTTTCCTTCAGTTCCTCCCTCTCACTAGACCCTTGGTTTCCTAACATTTCTGGGAGGTTATTTGTGTCCTCCTTTGTAAAGACAGAACCAAAGTATGTGTTTAATTGTTCTGCCATTTCTTTGTTCCCCATTATAAATTCCCCCATTTCTGACTGTAAGGGACCTACATTTGTTTTCACTAATCTTTTTCTCTTGACTTATTTATAGAAGCTTTTACAGTCAGTTTTTATGCTCCCTGCTAGTTTACTCTCATATTCTATTTTTCCCATCTTAATCAATCTCTTTGTCCTCCTTTGCTGAATTCTGAACTGCTCCCAATCCTCAGGCTTCCCGCTTTTTCTGTCAATTTTATATGTCTCCTCTTTGAATCTAATACTATCCCTAATTTCTTTAGTAAGCCATGGCTGAGCCACCTTTCCTGTTTTATTTTTGCGCCAGACAGGAATGAATAATTGTTGTAATTCCTGCACACGTTCTTTAAATATTAGCCATTGCCTATCCACCATCATCCCTTTTAGTAAAGTTCCCCAATCTATCATAGCCAACTCGCACCTCATACTTTCCTAATTTCCTTTATTTAGATTCATGACCCTAGTTTCGGATTCAACTACGTCACTCTCCATCTAAATGAGGAATTCTATCATGTTATGGTCGCTCTTCCCTAAGGGACCCCGCACAAAAAGATTGTTAATTAATCCTTTCTCATTGCACAATACCCAGTCTAGGATCGCCTGTTGTCGAGTTGGTTCCTCAACGTATTGGTCTAGAAAACCATCACGCACACACTTCAGGAATTCCTCCCCCACAGTATTATTGCTAATTTGGTTTGACCAATCTATATGTAGATTAAAGTCACCCATGATGATAGTTGTACCCTTCTTGCATGCGCCTCTAATTTCTTGTTTAATGCCCTCCCCTACATCTCCACTAATGTTTGGGGGCCTATAGACAACTCCCACCAACGTTGTCTGCCCCTTGGTGTTTCTTAGCTCCACCCATACAGATTCCACATCGTGATTTTCCGAGCCAATGTCCTTCCTCACTGTTACATAGATTTCCTTCTTTACTAACAATGCCACCCCACCTTATTTCCCTTTTAGCCTGCCCTTCCTAAATATTGAATACCCCTGGATGTTCCATTCCCATCCTTGGTCACCCTGCAGCCATGTCTCCGTAATCGCAACTATATCATAACCATTAATATCTATCTGTGCTGTTAATTCATCTACCTTATTGCGAATGCTCCACGCATTAAGACACAATGCCTTTAGACTTGTCATTTTAAGATTGCGAGTCACCTCAGTTTTATTTTGCACTATGGCCTTATTTGTTTCTCACCCTTGTTTTTTCTGCCTTCTGCCATTGCTTCTTCCCTTTCTGCCTTTTGTTTCTATCCTTGTTTCCCCCTCCTCTGTCTCCCTGCTCAGGTTCCCATCCCCCTGCCATTCTAGTTTAAACCTTCCCCAACAGCACTTGCAAACACCCCTGCGAGGACATTGGTCCCGATCCTGCTCGGGTGTAACCCGTCCTGCTTGTACAGGTCCTACCTTCCCCCGAAACAAGCCCCAAAGTCCCAGGAATCTAAATCCCTCCCTCATACACCATCCCTGCAGCCACGCATTCATCTGGTCTATTCTCCTGTTCTTACACTCACTAGTACATGGCACTAGTAGTAATCCTGAGATCACTACCTTCGAGGTCCTGATTTTTAGTTTATCTCCTAACTCCTTAAACTCACTTTGCAGGACCTCATCCCTTTTTTTTTTACCTATGTCGTTGGTACCGATATGGACCACAACTACTGGCTGTTCACCCTCCTCCTCCAGAATGCCCTGCAGCCGCTTCGTGACATCCTTGACCCTAGCACCATGGAGGCATCATACCATCCTGGAGTCACGTTTGCGGCCGCAGAAACGCCTATCTGTTCCCCTTACGTTGGAATATCCTATCACTATAGCCCTGCCACTCTTATTTCTCCCCTCCTCTGCAGCAGAGCCATCCGTGGTGCCACGAACTTGGCTGTTGCTCTTTCCCCTGATAAGCCATCTCCCCCAACAATATCCAAAGTGGTATATCTGTTTGAGAGGGAGATGGCGCCAGGGAACTCCTGCTCTACCTGTCTAGTCCTTCTACTCTTCCTGGCGGTCACCCATTTCTTTTCTTCCTGTATAATCTTTACCTGCGGTGTGACCACCTCACTGAATGTGCTATCCACGATAATCTCAGCATTGCGGATGCTCACAGTGAATCCACCCGCAGCTCCAGCTCCGAAATACGTTTAGTCAGTAGCTGCAGGTGGACACACTTCCTGCACACATAGTCGCTAGGGACACCGGTAGTGTCCATGACTTCCCACATAACGCAAGAGGAGCATTTCACAGGTGCGAGCTCTGCTGCCATGACTTGCCTTAGATTAAGCTTGTTAGTTACTCCCTTTAAGGAGTTTACTCCTTTAAATTACTCTTAATTTAGAGAATGTTAACTACACCAGGGACCTTGATTCACTAAAAAACACAGACGGGGCCTCAGTTTAATATCTCATCTAAAAGACGCACCTCCGACAGTGCAGCACTCCCTTAGTGCAGTATTCCCTTAGTACTGCACTGGTTTGTCAGCTTAAGTTATATGCTCAAGTCTCTGGAGTGGGACTTTCTAACTCGGGCGAGAGTGCTACCCACTGAACCACGGCTGATATTAGATACTGAATGTAACTGAGGATCTAGGCTACAACATCTTGAAACCCCCAGAATTGACTTCAGCTTCAACTCCCATGATGTGCTTGACCTTGCCATTGTAACACCAACTGTAGCTCGCAATTGCTCAGACCTAACTTTCGGAGTAGATGTTGGGAGTGACCATTCACCAGACTTGATCAAACCGAACCTCTCTGCTCGACTCAAAACACACAAAACATTACGCTGGGACTGCAAAAGAGCCAATTGGACTGCTTTCAGGCTGTATGTAGCAGGGAACGTCACCCACCCAAGAGTCTGCAAAACCCCTGACTACTTGAAGCTGACCATGCCCCAATGGGAGCAGCAAATGCAGCAATATTGATGAAGAAGGATCCTGAACATAAGAACAGGAGTAGGCCATTTAGCCCCTTGAACCTGTTCTGCCATTCAATGAGATCATGGCTGATTGTGACCTAACTCCATAGACCTGTCTTAGCCCCATATCCCTTACTACCTTTGGTTAACAAAAATCTATCAATATTAGATTTAAAATTAACAATTGAGCTAGCATCAGCTGCCGTTTGCGGAAGAGTGTTCCAAACTTCTACCACCCTTTGCGTGTAGAAGTGTTTCCTAACTTCACTCCTGCAAGTCCTAGCTCTAATTTTTAGGTTATGTCCCCTAGTCCTAGACTCCCCAACCAGCGGAAATAGTTTCTCTCTATTTAACCTATCAGTTCCCCTTAATATCTTGAAAACTTCGATCAATTCACTCCTTAATCTTCTAAATTCCAGAGAATACAACCCTAGTTTATGTAATCTGTCCTCATAATTTAACCCTTGGAGCTCAGGTATTATTTTAGTAAATCTACACTGCACTCCCTCCAAGGCCAATATATCCTTCCTACGGTGCAGTGCCCAGAACTGAACAAGTACTCCATGTGTGGTCTAACCAGGGCTTTGTATAGCTGTAGCATAACTTCTACCCCTTGTATTCTAATCCTCTAGAGATAAAGGCCAGCATTCCATTAGCCTTTTTGATTATTTTCTGCACATGTCCATGACATTTTAATGATCTATGTACACGGACCCCTAAGTCTCTTTGGACCTCCAATGTTTCGAGCTTTTCTCCATTTAGAAAGTACTCTGATCTATCCTTTTTAGGTCCAAAGTGGATGATCTCCCACTTGCCTACATTGAAATCCATTTGCCACAGTTTTGCCCATTCACTTAATCTGCTAATATCTCTCTGTAATTTCATAAGAACATAAGAAATAGGAGCAGGAGTAGGCCAATCGGCCCCTCGAGCCTGCTCCGCCATTCAATAAGATCATGGCTGATCTGATCCTAACGTCAAATCTAAATTCATGTCCAATTTCCTGCCCGCTCCCCGTAACCCCTAATTCCCTTTACTTCTAGGAAACTGTCTATTTCTGTTTTAAATTTATTTAATGATGTAGCTTCCACAGCTTCCTGGGGCAGCAAATTCCACAGACCTACTACCCTCTGAGTGAAGAAGTTTCTCCTCATCTCAGTTTTGAAAGAGCAGCCCCTTATTCTAAGATCATGCCCCCTAGTTCTAGTTTCACCCATCCTTGGGAACATCCTTACCGCATCCACCCGATCAAGCCCCTTCACAATCTTATATGTTTCAATAAGATCGCCTCTCATTCTTCTGAACTCCAATGAGTAGAGTCCCAATCTACTCAACCTCTCCTCATATGTCCACCCCCTCATCCCCGGGATTAACCGAGTGAACCTTCTTTGTACTGCCTCGAAAGCAAGTATGTCTTTTCTTAAGTATGGAGACCAAAACTGTATGCAGTATTCCAGGTGCGGTCTCACCAATACCCTATATAACTGCAGCAATACCTCCCTGTTTTTATATTCTATCCCCCTAGCAATAAACGCCAACATTCCGTTGGCCTTCTTGATCACCTGCTGCACCTGCAAACTAACTTTTTGATTTTCTTGCACTAGGACCCCCAGATCCCTTTGTACAGCAGTACTTTCCAGTTGCTCGTCATTAAGATAATAACTTGCTCTCCGATTTTTCCTGCCATAGTGCATAACCTCACATTTTCCAATATTGTATTGCATCTGCCAAATCTCCGCCCACTCACCCAGCCTGTCTATATCCCCTTGTAGGTTTTTTATGTCCTCCTCACTCTCTACTTTCCCTCCCATCTTTGTATCATCTGCAAACTTTGATATGTTACACTCGGTCCCCTCCTCCAAATCGTTGATATAGATTGTAAAGAGTTGGGGACCCAGCACCGACCCCTGCGGAACACCACTGGCAACAGGTTGCCAGTCCGAGAATGTACCATTTATCCCAACTCTCTGCTTCCTGTTAGATAACCAATCCTCCACCCATGCCAGAATATTACCCCCAATCCAGTGATTCTTTATCTTGAGCAATAATCTTTTATGTGGCACCTTGTCGAATGCCTTCTGGAAGTCCAAATACACTACGTCCACTGGTTCCCCTTTATCCACCCTGTATGTTATGTCCTCAAAGAACTCAAGCAAATTTGTCAGACATGACTTCCCCTTCGTAAAGCCATGCTGACTTTGTCCTATTAAATTATGTTTATCCAAATGTTCTGCTACTGTCTCCTTAATAATAGACTCCAAAATTTTACCCACCACAGATGTTAAGTTAACTGGTCTATAATTTCCAGCCTTCTGCCTACTACCCTTTTTAAATAAGGGTGTCACATTGGCAGTTTTCCAATCTGCCGGGACCTTTGCCAAGTCCAGAGAATTTTGGAAAATTATTACCAAAGCATCCACAACCCTACTGCCACTTCCCTCAAGACCCTAGGATGTAAGCCATCAGGTCCAGGGGATTTATCCGCCTTGAGTCCCATTAATTTACTGAGTACCAATTCCTTAGTGATTTTAATCGTATTGAGCTCCTCCCCACCTCGAGCCCCCTGTTTGTCCAGTGTTGGGATATTCTTAGTGTCCTCTACCGTAAAGACTGAAACAAAATATTTGTTCAGCATTTTTGCCATCTCCATGTTTCCCACCATTAATTTCCCGGTCTCATCCTCTAAAGGACCTACGTTTGCCTTAGCCACCCTTTTTCTTTTTATATAACTGTAGAAACTCTTGCTATCTGTTTTTATATTTTTTGCTAATTTATTTTCATAATCTATTTTCCCTTTCTTAATCAATCCTTTAGTTACTTTTTGCTGTCTTTTGAAGACTTCCCAATCTTCTATCCTCCCACTAAGTTTGGCTACCTTATATGTCCTTGTTTTTAGTCGGATACTATCCTTAATTTCTTTACTTAGCCACGGATGGCTGTCATTCCTTTTACACCCTTTTTTCCTCAGTGGTATATATATTTTTTGAAAGTTGTAAAATAACTCCTTAAATGTACACCACTGCTCATGTACTGTCTTACCCTTTAATCTATCTTCCCAGTCCACTTTAATCAATTCCGCTCTCATACCATCATAGTCTCCTTTATTCAAGCTCAGTACGCTTGTTTGAGAACCAACCTTCTCACTCTCTAATTGGATATGGAATGTAACCATGTTATGGTCACTCATTCCAAGGGGATCCTTAACTAGGACATTATTAATTAATCCTGGCTCATTACACAGGACCAGGTCCAAGGTTGCTTGCCCCCTTGTAGGTTCAGTTACATACTGCTCAAGAAATCCATCCCTAATACACTCAATAAACTCTTCCTCAAGGCTACCCTGCCCAATTTGATTTGTCCAGTTAATATGATAGTTAAAATCCCCCATAATTATAGCTGTTCCCTTATTACATGCCCCGACTATTTCCTGATTAATACTTCTTCCAGCAGAGTTGCAACTATTAGGAGGCCTATATACTACGCCCACGAGTGTTTTTTGCCTCTTATTATTCCTTATCTCTACCCAAACTGTTTCATTATCCTGATCCTTTGTCCCAATATATTTTCTCTGTATTACAGTGATTCCTTCCCTTATTAACATAGCCACCCCACCTCCCCTTCCTTCCTGCCTGTCCTTCCTGATTGTTAAATACCCTGGCATATTTAATTCCCAGTCGTTGTCACCCTGCAGCCATGTTTCTGTAATGGCCACAAGATCATACCCATACGTCGTTATTTGTGCCGTTAACTCATCCATTTTGTTACGAATGCTACGTGCATTCAGATAAAGAACTTTCAAATATGTTTTGTGACACTTAGTTCCTGCTTTTTCCTTTTTTAACACTTTACCTTTTACTCCATACCTTCTGTCCCTTCCTGATACACTTTCCTCTGTCTCCCTGCTCAGGTTCACAACCCCCTGACACAGCTTTGATGCTGGGTTAATCGCCTTACGCCTTCTAGTTTTCGTTTTATCTAAAGTGCCTAAAGTGCCTAAAGTACACTTTCTTTCCGCTGCTCTATGCTTTTCCCTTTCATTTGTTCTTGAACAACTGTTTGTACTATTTGTATTGTAGATTTCCCCTGGGTCTTCCCCTCTCTTGCTGCTCTCAACTTTATTCCCTTCTGAGTCCCCGCTCAGGTTCCCATCCCCCTGCCACTCTAGTTTAAACCTTCCCCAACAGCACTCGCAAACACCCCCGCGAGGACATTGGTCCCGGTCCTGCTCGGGTGTAACCCGTCCCGCTTGTACAGGTCCCACCTTCCCCAGAACCGGTCCCAATGTCCCAGGAATCTAAATCCCTCCCTCCTACACCATCCCTGCAGCCACGCATTCATCCTGTCTATTCTCCTGTTCCTATACTCACTAGCACGTGGCACCGGTAGTAATCCTGAGATCACTACCTTTGAAGTCCTGCTTTTTAATTTATCTCCTAACTCCTTAAATTCACCTTGCAGGACCTCATCCCTTTTTTTAACCTATGTCGTTGGCACCAATATGGATCACGACTACTGGCTGTTCACCCTCCCCCTCCAGAATGCCCTGCCGCCGCTCCGTGACATCCTTGACCCTAGCACCAGGGAGGCAACATACCATCCTGGAGTCACGTTTGCGGCCGCAGAAACGCCTATCCGTTCCCCTTACAATGGAATCCCCTATCACTATAGCCCTGCTACTCTTCTTCCTCCCCTCCTGTGCAGCAGAGCCACCCGTGGTGCCCCGAACCTGGCTCTTTCTGCTTTCCCCTGATAAGCCATCTCCCCCAACAGTATCCAAAGCAGAATATCTGTTTGAGAGGGAGATGGCCCCAGGGGACTCCTGCTCTACCTGCCTAGTCCTTTTACTTTGCCTGGCGGTCACCCATTTCCTTTCTGCCTGCGTATTCTTTACCTGCGGTGTGCCCACCTCACTGAACGTGCTATCCACGATAGTCTCAGCATCGCGGATACTCCACAGTGAGTCCACCCGCAGCTCCAGCTCTGAAAGACGGTTAGCCAGTAGCTGCAGCTGGACACACTTCCTGCACACATGCTTCCATCTACACTGCTTACAATGCTGCCTATCTTTGTGTAATCGGCAAACTTGGAAATGTGGCTCTCTATCCCTTCATCTAAGTTGTTAATAAATACAGTGAATAGTTGAGGACCCAACACAGATCCCTGTGGGACATCACTAGTCACATCCTGCCAATTTGAGTACCTGCCCATTATCCCTACTCTCTCTCTCTCCTGTCGCTCAACCAATTTCCTAATCAGGTCAATAATTTGCCCACAATTCTATGAGGTTCAGCTTTAGGTAACAGTCTCTTATGAGGGACTTTATGGAATGCCTTCTGGAAGTCCATATAAACAACATCCATAGACATTTCCCTGGTCACAACTTTAGTCACTTTTTCAAAAAATTCAATCAAGTTCGTCAGGCATGACCTACCCTTTACAAATCCATGCTGGCTCTTTCTGATTAGCAGAAAATTTTCAAGGTGTTCAGTCACTCTATCCTTAATTATGGACGCTAGTAATTTCCCAACAACAGACCTTAGGCTAACTGGTCTATAATTCCCTGGGCTACTGTGTTACGCCCAACACAACACTAGGCTGATTTGCCTAAAAAACAGATTCAGGAGGTACTACATTAAAATACAAGGATACAAAACATCAGTCAACCATCTGTAAACTACAAGCCAACAACTTCACAAAGCTGACGCTATGTAGCATAAGAGCATAAGAAATAGGAGCAGGAGTAGGCCATACAGCCCCTCAAGCCTGCTCCGCCATTCAATAAGATCATGGCTGATCTTCGACTCTGGGGTAGAGAATTCCAAAGATTTACTACCCTCTGAGTGAAGAAATTTCTCCTCATCTCAGTCCTAAATGGCTAACCCCTTATCCTGAGATTATGACCTCTAGTTCTAGACTCTCCAGCCAGGGGAAACAGCCTCTCAGCATCTACCCTGTCAAGCACTCTCAGAATCTTATATATTTCAATGAGATCACCTCTCGTTCTTCTAAACTCCAGACAGTACAGGTCCATTCTATTCAATCTCTCCTCATCCCAGGAATTAATCTAGTGAACCTTCGTTGCACCGCCTCCAAGGCCTTTCTTAGATAAGGAGACCAAAACTGTACACAGTACTCCAGGTGTGGTCTCACCAAAGCCCTGTACAATTGCAGCAAGACTTCCTTACTGTTGTACTCCAGTCCTCTTACAATAAAGGCCAACTTACCATTTGCCTTCCTAATTGCTTGCTGTAGCCGCATGTTAACTTTCTGTGTTTCGTGTACAAGGATACCCGAATCCCTCTGAACACCAACATTTAATAGTTTCTCACCATTTAAAAAATATTCTGTTTTTCTATTCTTCCTACCAAAGCGAATGACCTCACATTTCCCCACATTATATTCCATCTGCCACCTTCTTGCCAACTCACCTAACCTGTCTATAGCCCTTTGTGTCCTCCTCACAGCTTACTTTCCCACCTAGCTTTGTATCGTCAGCAAACGTGGATATATTACACTCAGTTCCTTCATCTAAGTCATTAATATAAATTGTAAATAGCTGAGGCCCAAGCACTGATCCTTGCGGCCACTAGTTATAGCCTGCCCACCTGAAAATGACCCATTTATTCCTCCTCTCTATTTTCTGTCCGTTAACTAATCCCCTATCCGTGCTAAAATATTACCCCCAACCCCATGAGCCCTTATCTTGTGTAACAACCTTTTGTGTGGCACCTTATCGAATGCCTTTTGAAAATCCGAATATACTGCATCCACTGGTTCCCCTTTATCTACCCTGCTAGTTACATCCTCAAAAAACTCTTAATAGATTTGTCAAATACAATTTCCCTTTCATAAAACCATATTGACTCTGCCTAAACATATCATGATTATCTAAGTGCCCCATTAGCACGTCCTTAATAATAAAATCCAGCATTTTCCCAATGACTGATGTCACGCTAACTGGCCTGTAGTTCCCTGTTTTCTCTCCCTTCTTTCCTGAATAGTGGTGTTATATTTGCTACCTTCCACTGGGATCTTTCCTGCAGAAACCTTGAACAAGATTCTGGCATTAGATCCATAGAACTAGTGTAAATAGCTGAGGCCTAGGCAGAACTAGTGTAAAAACACATTGATCCTGCATTGCATAGACTACTCAGTGAAAGCAGAGTTCTTCAAAGAGCACCTCTGCATTGTCCACACCAAGCCAAATCTCAAGGAATTACAGCAGCTGGGAAAAGGAAAAGAACCATTACATCTATATACAGAACTGTTCCAAGATCTCAGTGCAGCCCCCGCAAGTAGAGAAAGTAATGTACTGAAGAGCAACTGTCTTGGCCAAACTAATTACTGTTATTGAACTCTGTTTGAGGCTAAGGAGCATGTGAGAATAAACCTCAAAAGCAGATGGCATCACAAGCATATGCTGAGCGAAGCAACCGTCGAGACGATGGCCATAACTGCTGAGGTTTTCAAGTTATTATTGCTGAGCTACTTCCCAAGATGCTGGAAATCAGCTGTGGCCATTATGGTCCACAAGTCAGAGAAAGAATGACCCCAGAAATTAACAGCCCATCAGGCTGGGAAAACTGCCAGAGAGAGTCATCATATACTGCCTCCAACATCACCTCGAGGGCATTGGCTTCTTCAGCTCAGGACAAGCAGGGTTCAGGAAAGGAAGAAACACCAGTGACAATTTGCTATAACTAGCAGAACATATTCTCCAAGCCTTTAACAAGAAAGTGTGCACATTGGCAGCATGCTTGGAAATGAAAAAGATTTTTGACAAGGCTTGGCACATTGAGCTACAATACAGCATTTCCCAGCTCAACATCCCCAGTGAACTGATTTGATGGATATCAAATTTCCTGCAGAGTGCAAAGTTAGTGTTATAGTGGGGATAGAAATTTCCAAGAGGTTTTGTCCAATGGCAGGAGTTCCCAGGGCTCAGTTCTCAGCCCACTCCTGTTCCTCATTTTATGTCAATGACATTCCAACACCTAAAGAATGGACTGGACCTTGCTCACAGTTTAGGTATCCTTCATGAGTTCAGCAAAGTTCTAGAGATGCCTAGATGATTCGGACGAATGGGCACGCCAATGACGAATTCTGATGAACTCCAGAAAATTGCTATGTGTATTCTCCAAAAGAAACAAACATTGGGAACATGCTGTGATGATTGAACGTCTGTCATTTCCAATCAAAACCAGCAGAAGTTCCTGGGCATAAGTTTCCAGAGGAATATAGCTTGGAAGTAGCATGCCGTCGACATCACTGCAAGGACATCAGCCTGGCTGGGTTATTTGTGTCATCTGTGGAGAAAGCACAGAAGTCAGCTGCATCTGCCCAATCCTGAAACATGGTCATCCAGCTGGGTGCACAGCGAGTAAGCCTCAGATTAAAAGGCTAGAAACAACCCAGAAATGAGCAATAAAGGCAGCATATCATGTCCCATGCTTTAGCTACACATCTGTGGATTCCTAACAAATAAACAAAGGCTACATGCAGAGGTACCTGTACAAGGCAAGGACTAACTGTCATTGTCACTGCTGATAGAGGAAGAAGGGTAGAACTCATGCTGGTACATTTGCAACATTCTGGGCCTACAGTAGATGGCAGACCGTAGCAACATTCAAACACAGAGAACAATGGCATACGGGGTCAACTGAATGGCACTGAAATCCACACACCTGTCAGAATTGACTGTCACAAATTCCAGAATATCCAATATAAAACAAAATGTGAAAAAGGAATATACCCTGGGCCATTCATAGCCGGTTCTCATTGTTACTAGCTAAAGCAAAAATCAGCAATGCAGACAAGTGTGTAAAGTAAAAAGAAGCCACAGGCTGGGTAAAAGGACCTTTCAGGTTAGGTTCAGCCTGTGGGGTTCATCTTGGACATCCCTGGCTAAGGTGATGTTATGAATTATTACAACATCATCTTTGCCTCTTTATTGTAGAACTGTCTCATTACTGTGATATCTATCCATTATTGTATTTTCAAAATAATAACTAGTTTACAGAATTTGTGGTTGTGGCAGGCCAATCATCAGACCCCAAGCCATTACTGCAGTAGTTCCTCATGGGAAGTATCCTTGATCCAACTATCCACAGCGGCTTCATCAGTAATCTTCCCTTCATCATAAAGTCAGGAGTGGGGCTGTTTACTGATGATTCCAGAGTGTTCATCTCCAATCATAAGTCCTTTGCTAATGAAGCAGCACATGCTAGCTTACAGCAGGACCTGGATAACAGCCAGGCTTAGGCTGACAAGTGGCAGGTAACATTAGTGCTATATAAGTGCCAGGTGATAACCATCTCAAATAAGGGAAAGCCTATCTACCTCCCTTGACCTTCAACAGTACCGCCATCATCATGTCCCTTACCATCAACATCTTGAGTATCATCATTGATCAGAAGCTCAATTGGTCCAGCCATATCAACACCGTGGGTACAAGATCAGGGCAAAGGCTGGATACTCAGTGATAAGTGGCTCACCTCCTGACTCCAAGCTGCTCCACCATCTACAAAACTTAATTCAAGAGCGTGAATACTCACCAGTGGTCTGGGTGGGTGCAGCTGCAACAATACTTGTCACCATCCAGGACAGAGCAATTTGCTTGATCGGTGCCCCTGCCAGCGGACTTAATATCCACCTCCTCCACCATTAGCATTGTGCTCTACAGATTGTACAATCTACAGGTACAGCAACTCACCAAGGTTACTTTGACAACACCTCCCTCCTATGATCTCTACCAACGAGAAGGACAAGAGCAGCAATGTCGTGGGAAAACCATCACCTCCAAGTTGCACACCATCCTGACGGACATATATTGCCGTTCCTTCATCATCAGTGGGGCAAAATTCTGGAATTCCCTACCTAACACCTTTGTGGGAGCACCATCACAACAAGGACTACAGTGGTTCAAGAAGAAGGCCCACTGCCATCTTCTCAGGGCAACTAGAACTGGGCAAGAAATGCGACATAATCCACATCCCAAGAATAAATGAAATTAAATTGTGAACAGTTGTTCTCTGATCTTGGTGGCCAAGTAGGGGTTAAACTATCATCTGCCATCATGTTGCACAGTCTAGTGAACATGTTAATGAAGCAAGAAAGGTAGCTGATAAATTCATTGGAAGCAAACCTGGTGTTGCACAAAAACCCATGTAAATAAGATCACTGAGCTACGATTCTAACCTACAACATGGTTGTGACTTACCATGTTAATTGCCACATAAGGGTAACTACCAGAGAATTCATTTACATTAAACTGTACAGAAAGGAATTAGGAGAGGAGAGGACACTCAATTATTGCAAAATGGTGACAAATTTTGTGAAGTTAGCAAATACAGATGTACATCCACAGCAATGCCAACTCCAAGTTCTCCTGGGCTTCTGCATGATGTTGGCTTATTGTTCCAAAAGTGCCACTCTCCCCTGCAACGTTGGCTGCTCCTTTTGTGGCTCTGCTGGATTTTCCCACTTGGGCCTGAAATGTTGAGTCTTATCCATCAAATCATTGAACTCAAATTTCTAGAGCTCCTGGCCCACAAAATTCAAACAGGATAAACTAACAGAGCCAGAATAGGATTGTAAATAGACTGAGTCCCTTTGGCCTTTGACAAATAAGGTCTTCTAAGGAACTCTTACTTTTTTCACATTACAGATTTGCGAAAAAAAAGAAAATTTATGATAGGATGCCCATTCCTGATTGTACAATGTATAAAACCAAACATTTTTGTATTCCCACTAGAGATTTAAAGATATTGTACTAGCAGCGTGGAATACATTTAAATATTACAAACACCATCCATTTTTTGGTTGTTTCTTTTCTTTCTAAATATCCCATAGCATGCACCTTTCCCCTATCTGTCAAAGCAAACAGATGACCTGTTCAAGTGCTGTTTTGCAACTGTTTATTAGCAGATGTGTGAATGTAACTTTTAGCAAAGCAACTTGTTTCTCCTTAGGTTCTGAGATTTGCAATTTATTGTGTGAGGAAACCACAGGTGTAAACCTATGTCCAACCACTTTATGATGTAATAAATTTATAAAGGAAACCACATAAATAAAAGTCACTGAATTATAACTGCAGCTTCTAAAATCTTCAATAAGCTGTATGTCACACTGTAAGTGCAGACATTTAGGCCTTGATTTTTCTTTATCCGCCCCAGGAATGTCGGAGTAGGACTTCCATCCGCCATGACCCCAAATGAGTTTCCTGGGTCAGAGGTCATTATGTATTTATGTTGGGCTCCTGGTGGGATTCATGCCAGGAAGCAGGGCCCCACCCTAACCCCTGAGAAAAATTCTGGCAGTGTTACATCCAAAGGGACAGGAAGATTTTACGGAAGCAGAAGAGCACAGAAGATAAAGGAGAGACTCTCAGTTCCTAGAGGCCACACCCTAAAATAGTACGGGTGTAGTGCCTAATGGGAGTTAAAGTTGCCCACTATGGGGCCTTTTTCCCTTTCCCTCTAAAAGGGACATCAGGGTACCTTCTGCCAGCGCCCTAGGGATTTTTTTTTATTCGTTTATGGGTTGCAGACGTTGCTGGCAAGGCCAGCATTTATTGCCCATCCCTAATTGCCCTTGAGAAGGTGGTGGTGAGCCGCCGCCTTGAACCACTGCAGTCAGTGTGGTGAAGGTTCTCCCACAGTGCTGTTAGGTAGGGAGTTCCAGGATTTTGACCCAGCGACGATGAAGTAACGGCGATGTATTTCCAAATCGGGATGGTGTGTGACTTGGAGGGGAACGTACAGGTAGTGTTGTTCCCATATGCCTGCTGCCCTTGTCCTTCTAGGTGGTAGAGGTCGCGGGTTTGGGAGGTGCTGTTGAAGAAGCCTTGGCGAGTTGCTGCAGTGCATCCTGTAAGATAGAACACACAGCAGCCACAGTGTGCCGGTGGTGAAGGGAGTGAATGTTTAGGGTGGTGGATGAGGTGCCAATCAAGCGGACTGCTTTGTCCTGGCTGGTGTTGAGCTTCTTGAGTGTTGTTGGAGCTGCACTCATCCAGGCAAGTGGAGAGTATTCCATCACACTCCTGACTTGTGCCTTGTAGACGGCGAAAAGACTTTGGGGAGTCAGGAGGTGAGTCACTTTCCACAGAATACCCCGCCTCTGACCAGCTCTTGTAGCCACAGATATTATGTGGCTGGTCCAGTTAAGTTTCTGGTCAATGGTGACCCCCAGGATGTTGATGGTCACCATAGTTATGACTCCAGCCACTGCAGAGTTTTCCCCCTGATTCCCATTGACTTCAATTTTACAAGGGCTCCTTGGTGCCACACTCGGTCAAATACTGACTTGATGTCAAGGGCAGTCACTCTCACCTCACCTCTGGAATTCAGCTCTTTTGTCCATGTTTGGACCAAGGCTGTAATGAGGTCTGGAGCTGAGTGGTCCTGGCGGAACCCAAACTGAGCATCAGTGAGCAGGTTATTGGTGAGTAAGTGCCGCTTGATAGCACTGTCAACGACACCTTCCATCATTTTTCTGATGATTGAGAGTAGACTGATGGGGCGGTAATTGACCGGATTGGATTTGTCCTGTTTTTTTGTGGACAAGACATAACTGGGCAATTTTCCACATTGTCGGGGAGATGCCAGTGTTGTAGCTGTACTGGAACAGTTTGGCTAGAGGCACGACTAGTTCTGGAGCACAAGTCTTCAGCACTACAGCCGGGGATTTTGTCGGGGCCCATAGCCTTTGTTGTATCCAGTGCACTCAGCCGATTACTGCCACCCTTCTCTATCAGTCTTTTGGGATGGTGGAATCCACAAAGGATGGCAATGAAATAGGGTGGCTTGCCAGGCCCCACCTCTGCACTGTAATTTACATGTGGCAGGAATGGTAATGGTAGTCAGCATCTGTCCCAGCAGGGGCTGGGGGAGGTAACTCTAGGTCAGCACGGAGGTAACAATAGGCCTAGCTGCCCCATTTTCCCACTCGATCTGCTTGTTATCTTGTCCAATTTGGGAAGGGATAATATAGCAAAATCCAGGCCTTGTACTCTGCAAAAAATCAATAACGAGATCATTTCCTTCACCATGTGTACATAATTTATGGTTTACTCTCTAACAATACTGCAGTATTTGTGCATCATGATGTAAAAACTATGAAAACATTTATAAAGATGACTGAGTCACATCTGAACTGAGATCCTTGGCTCACCAGGATAGAGGACCATGATGATGTCACTCCTATCTTCAACAAGCAGACTGACACACTTAGAGCTATATATGGTGAATACTTCCTGGCAGAACTAATGGACGCTCAAGATGAAATGAATCATGCTGCTGTCTGTGAGGTCAGTGTTTAGCTTTGCAAACTGACTTTTATGCTGTTTTTTTTTAATCATGCTAATAAACATATTTTCAAGTTTGTTTGAATAGTGTTGTGGATGTGTTGCAAGGCAACATGTTTGCATCACACAACTGATGTAACACATTGAACGGGACTGTAGAAAAAAATAAATGCCAAATAGTTCAAAGGGTAAAAATAGGATTTTTAAATCAAATGATGTTCAAAAGTAGCAACAAGTTTTTTTTTCAAAAATATACTTTATTCATAAAATTTGCGGCAATACATACAATATAGTTGTCATATCACATTTCAACATACACAATACAGATTATACAATTTGCAGGTTACATCAAGTACAGTTCAAATGGTTCCAACAATACAGTTACACATTGTACATAATTACAGTTCATGACACTCTAGGGTGCCTCTTTGCCTTACACTCAATACAGATTATTGATTACAGGTATGTTACAGATTCATTACAGGTACATTACATCAATTTGAATTTTACATTCTGCCCGAGGGAGTTTTTTCCCTGATTGCATCCCCTCGGTTGGCTTTCCCCACAGAGCCTTTGCGGCAGCCGCACCCAGCTTCAGTGCGTCCCTGAGCGCGTAGTCCTGGACCTTGGAATGTGCCAATCTGCAACACTCGGTCGAGGATAGCTCCTTGCACTAGAAGACCAGCAGGTTTCGAGCAGACCAAAGGGTGTCTTTCACCGAGTTGATGGTCTTCCAGCAGCAGTTGATGTCCGTCTCGTTGTGCGTCCCGGGAACAGCCTGCAGAGCACAGAGTTCTGTGTTACGGAACTGCTCGGGACGAACCTGGACAGATACCACTGCATCTCTCTCCAGACCTTCTTTGCAAAGGCACATTCTAGAAGGAGATGGGTGATGGTCTCGTCTCCACCGCAGCTTCCTCGGGGATAGCGCGCGGTGGCGCTGAGACTCCGGGAGTGCATGAAGGAGCTGACAGGAAGGGCCCTTCTCACCACCAGCCAAGCTAGGTCTTGGTGCTTGTTTGAAAGCTCTGGCGATGAGGCGTTCTGCCAAATGACATTGACAGTCTGCTCGGGGAACCAACCGACAGGATCCACCATCTCCCTTTCCTGCAGGGTCTCGAGGACGTTACGTGCGGACTACTTGCTGATCGCCTTGTGGTCAAAGGTGTTTTTCTGCATGCGATCGTCACCCCTCTTATGCCCACATCCCTCCTGATGGACTCGGCAAAGGGTTCCATGCAACACACGAACAAGACAGAGGAGAGAGGATAGCCCTGCCTGACTCCAGATTTGATCAGAAAGCTTTCTGATTCCCACCCGTTGATTGAAACTGCCCTACTGATGTCTGTGTAGGGCAGTTGGATCCAATTGCGGATTTCCTCCCCAACCCCATTTTGGAGAGCATGTCCATCATGTACGTGTGGGATATTCTGTCAAAGGCCTTCTCCTGGTCCAGGCTGATGAGGCAGGTGTTCACCCCCCTGTCCTGCACGTAGGCGATCGTATCCCTGAGTAGCGCCAGGCTATCAGAGATCTTCCTGCCGGGTACAGCACAGGTCTGATCGGGGTGGATCACCACTCCAGGGCTGACTTGACCCAATTGGCGATGACCTTGGACAGAATTTTGTAGTCCATGTTAAGTAGTGAGATGGGTCCCCAGTTTTTGATTTCTTCCCTCTCCCCCTTGTAGCAACAAGTATTCTGTTCAGGAACAGGTAATATGCAAAACCAAGTGAAGAACATTATCTGTTAATGGCTCCTATACCTCACAAGGTGACTTTTAAAGTCATTCTGGTTGCAGTGTTGGACCTTCCAGAATTGATACTTGAATTAGCTGACAATTTGGAAGATTTGGTATGGCCATAAGTTAAGTAGGAAATAAGTTGAGACTGGCCAAATGTAGTTTGGTTATGATCTCTAAAGATGCAATACCCTCAGGAATTTCTGGCTTTGAATATACCAACATATAAAAAGCATTATGTGAGGTTTTAAAATAAATGTGTCTTCTTAGACCTGCCCAATGGTAAATGGATCATGAGGTGTGATATTGAACCAAACAAAGTAGAAAGCCCCAGCCTGTGCTAAGTTAGCTGATTCATGGCTGGGTTTAACATTTATGATGCTACAGTTGGCCTCAGAGTCCCTTAGTTAAGTGTGAAAAACCAGCCGGGCTCCCCTCTCTTGATCACCATCCCATATCTCCTGCTCGAAAGTATGAGTCTGTGGATGTCAAGTTCAGGCCAGTTCTGGCATGGCTATGATTCTCTCCACTGTCTCATAGCCTGGCAGAATTCACTATTTAGACTGGCATATGAAGGATGGCAATATACAAGAGGACTGCAGGAACCTGGAGAACTATAACCCAGTTCCATGAACCAGATCCTTCACAGAAAGGGGGGAGAGGGAAGAAATGAATTGATGACCCTTCTCTTTGTGATATGTTTGAAACTTCAATTCTGTGTCATTACAATGGTCTTTTCATCTTCTTGCCCTCTCACTCACACTACTACTGTTACTGTCAGATATTTGTAACTGCCTTTTATTTTGAGTCCAAAGCAAATTCTGTCTCTTTCATTGCACTGTATCCGTTACATTGCCCCAACACACCCAATACATATTGCACACAACTATAGATGACCGTTTGTGTTGGGGAAATGTAATACTAACTCTGCATCATGTGCTTCATACTCACCGGCACACGTATAGTTACCCATTATTTTACTTGCTATCTTTTTTAAACTGTGTTAAACTAGAAACTTACTACAGAGGTGTCATTATTTTGCATTTATATGATTGCTGTTGCTTTTAACATCCACTCTGGGCAGACGTATTCAATGGATGGGTCCTGAAATGGGCTTAGAACCCTCATTTCCATATTGAAATGAGGTCCATTTTAGGTAGCCGCCAGGGCCGCCTAATAAAAGGCCCTGATGAATTTAGGAGTGGCCCAGGCGCATGCGAAAATGGGGCACGGGTCTTTCCACTGCTAAATTTGTCATGGTTGCACCAGTTTTATGCCCGTAAAATGAGCGGAATGCTGTTGAATTTCTATCCCAATAACTTTTCCAGTTACTAGTAAATGGGGAAATAGCCGCAATAAAGTTTTTTTTTTCTTCTGAGCAGCAAAAGGAACAATGATTATACCGTATTGCTTTAATGTGTCATGCAGGTAAACAGCTCTGCAGTGGGGTTCATGAGTGTGTGCAGTGAAGTGAATATTACACTACTGAACGAGTGCTTTGATTTGCGCCCATTTCACGGTCTTCGTAAAGGTCCTCCTAAGAAAGATGAGGAGCCACTTCCAAAAACAGAAGAGAAGCCAGGTACAATGTTTTGTTCTTGTCCCAGAAACTCTGAGCAAAAACATAAACCAATACAATATTCTTGTCTTTTTATCACCTTTTCCCAATATCAAAATAATCATTTTAATCAACTGTGATGACAAAAGTACTGAAAAACTTGCCACTTTTAGTTTCATAGATTAGTAAAAGAATATCATTACATTCAAAATGATTTTCTAAAAAAAATTGCAGACTCCAAAATTAACTAACCTAATGGACACTGTATAGCTGTAATCTGACGATCCTGCACTAGGTAATTCTTTAGGCTACATTTGCTGACCACGACATTACATTCTCCAAGTACTAAATTTGGACGTGATAACGTGCAGTGCTTACAGTAGTGGAACCAATCCTGCGCTAATGCTAACACAAAGATAGCCACAGAATGCTTGTATCTAATCTACTGACTGGAACAGGCCGGCTTGGTTTCCTATTTCTCTTCTTTATGAGGAGAAAGCTCAGCGAGGTTAAGCTGAAATGTGTTAAATTTGCCCCAACTGTCACTGGTGCGTAAGGTCGCACTCCTGCATTGAGAGAATATCTAAGGCAGAATTTGTAGCAAGGTGGACAGAACATCGTCCTGTCATCTTGTGCATTATAGGCACAATTATTCAGAAAGCCTTAACAAGGCAACAACAACTTACATTCTCTAGCATCTTTAACGTAAGAAAATGTCCCAAGGTGCTTCACAGGAGTGTAATCAGACAAAAATAGACACTGAACCAAAGAAGGAGATATTAGGATGGGTGACTAAAAACATGGTTAAAGAGGTAGTTTGTAAGGAGCGTCTTAAAGGAGGAGAGAGAGGCAGTGAGGTTTAGGGAGGAAATTCCAGAGCTAAGGGCCTAAATGGCACATCTTTAAAACAAGTGTAATGAGCTGGTTAGATTAATACAATTATTCTTTCTTTTTATTCCTTTAAAAGTTACTTAATTAATCCTGGAATTAAATATAGTGACCATGCGAAGAGCAACACGGAACATGTGTTCTGATACCCGCAGGTTTACAACAATATTTGACCCTGCAGCATGGAAAAGGGGACAAAGGAGATTTACCAGACTGGTACCGGTGATGAGGGACATCGGTTATGTGGAGAGACTAGAGAAGCTGGGATTGTTCTCCTTATAACAGAGAAGGTGAAGGAGAGGTTTGATAGAGGTGTTCAAAATTATGAGGGGTTTTGGTAGAATAGATAGGGACAAATTGTTTGCACTGGCAGGAGGGTCAGTAACCAGAGGACACAGATTTATGACAATTGGCAAAAAGGCCAGAGGGGAGATGAGGAGAATTTTTTTATGCAGCGAGTTGTTATGATCTGGAAGGGTGGTGGAAGCAAATTCAATAGTAACTTTCAAAAGGGAATTGGATATATGCTTAAGAAGGAAAAAGCTGCAGGACTATGGGGAAAGAGCAGGGGAGTGGGACTAATTGGATAGCACTTTCAAAGAGCCGGCACAGGGACGATGGGCTGAATGGCCTCCTTCTGTGCTGTAAGATTCTATGATTCTAAACGGCCGAAAGCACGGCTGTTAGTGGTGGAATGAAGGGAGTGGGGGATACACTAGAGGCCAGAATTGGAGGAATGCAAAGTTGTTAGTGGGTTCCCTTTCCCCTCCCAACCCCCACTTCCTTCTGTGTCCGGGCCTGCAAAAAACTCTCCCCCAAGTCACTTACAACAGCACTTTCAAATTCCCAACTGGCTAGCCTTTGGCCCTCCATTCACCATGACATTTCTGCAGCTACCGATCTGCTCAATCACACCCTCACCTCCACCTTTGATGCCCTTGTCCCCATTAAAACCATTACTCTCTTTCACCCTGGTCGTTCCCCCTGATGTGGCCCTCATCTCCACTCCCTTAAGTCCAAGGGACGCAGACTTGAACGTTTATGGCGGACAACTGGTTCAGCCATTCATCGCCAGATCTGGCTGAATCGCATAAAGCACAATCGGGTCCCATGATCGGGCACTGCAAGCTCATGCAGGGTGCTGTAGCCGTTTCTCTGAGGCAGAATTTGACAAATCCACAGCGGTGACTATTTTACATTATTTGAGCTGCAAGGTTGGTTTAGTGAGCCGCATTTCATTCAGCAAGAATGGCAGTGAGAAGGGATGAGGGTGACGTCATCAGAAGTGACGTCACTAGCAGAGCCGTAGCTTTTTAGCATGTGCTGAGAGTGACGTCATCAGGTGGTCTGACGCATGCTTGGTGACATCATTGGGTGGCCCGGCGCATGCTCGGTGATATCATCAGGTGGCCTAGCGCATGCTTGGTGATACCATCGGGTGGCCCGGCGCATGCTCGGTGACGTCATCGGGTGGCCCGGCGCATGCTCGGTGACCTCATCGGGTGGCCTGGTGCATGCTCGGGTGATGTTATCGGGTGGCCCGGCGCATGCTCGGTGACCTCATCGGGTGGCCTGGCGCATGCTCAGTGGTGTCATCGGGTGGCCCGGCACATGCTCGATGACGTCATCGGGTGGCCCGGCGCATGCTTGGTGACGTCATCGGGTGGCCCGGTGAATGCGCAGGAGGATGACATCATCGCGTTGACCAAAACTGTCGTGGCTTAACAGGTCGGGGGAAGGAGGAAGATCAGGAAAGCAACAGTGATCGGGGATTCAATAGTTAGGGGAACAGACAGATTTTCCGCGGCCGCAGACGTGACTCCAGGATGATATGTTGCCTCCCTGTTGCCAGGGTCAAGGATGTCACTGAGTGGCTGCAGAACATTCTGAAGGGGGAGGGTGAACCGCCAGAGGTCGTGGTCCACGTCGGTACCAACGACATAGGTAGAAAGAGAGATGAGATCCTGCAAGCAGATTTTAGGGAGCTAGGAAAAAGATTAAAGAACAGGACCTCAAGAGTAGTAATCCCAGGATTACTCCTGGTGCCACGCACTAGTGAGTACAGAAATAGGAGAATACAGCAGATGAATGCATGGCCGGAGGGATTGTGTAGGAGGGATAATGGGGGACTTCAACTACCCTAATATAGATGGGAGAGTAATAGTGTAAAGGGCAAAGAAGGGGAAGAATTTCTGAAGTGTGTTTAGGAGAACTTTCTTGGTCAGTGTGTTTCAGGCCCAATGAGGAAGGAGGCATTGACGAAAGAGATAGAGAGCAAGATGAAGCAAAAAAAGGAGGCGTATGACAGATGTCAGGTTGTTAATACAAGTGAGAACCAGGCTGAGTATAGAAAGTTCAGAGGGGAAGTAAAAAAGGAAATAAGAGGGGAAAAGAGAGAGTATGAGAATAGACTAGCAGCTAACATAAAAGGGAATCCAAAAATCTTCTATAGGCATATAAATAACAAACGGGTATTAAGTGGAGGGGTGAGTCCGATTAGGGACCTGAAAGGGTTTATATGCATGGAGCCAAAGTCATGGTAGAGGTACTACATGAGTACCTTGCATCTATCTTTACCAAGGAAGAAGATACAGCCAAAGCCACAGTAAAAGAGGAGGTGGTTGAGATACTGTATGGGATAAAAATTGATAAAGAGGAGGTACTAGAAAGGCTGGCTGTACTTAAAATAGATAAGTCACCAGGTCCGGATGTGATGCATCCTAGGTTACTGAGGAAAGTAAGGGTGGAAATTGCGGAAGTACTGGCCACAATCTTCCCATCCTCCTTAGACACAGGGGTGATGCCCGAGGACTGGAGAATTGCAAATGTTACATCCTTGTATAAAAAGGGATGCAAAGATAAACCCAGCAACTACAGGCCAGTCAGTTTAACCTCGGTGGTGGGGAAGCTTTTAGAAACAGTAATCTGGGACAAGTGTGAATTAATAAGGGAAAGCCAGCATGGATTTGTTAATGGCAAATTTGTTTGATTGACTTGATTGAGTTTTTTGATGAGATAACAGAGAGGGTTGATGAGGGCAGTATGGTTGATATTGTGTATATGGACTTCCAAAAGGCGTTCAAAAGTGCCACCTAATAGGCTTGTCAATAAAATTGAAGCCCACGGAATAAAAGGGGCAGTGGCAGCATGGATACGAAATTGGCTAAGTAACAGGAAACAGGGTAGTGGTGAATGGATGTTTTTCGGGCTGGAGGAAGGTATACAGTAGTGTTCCCCAGGGGTCTGGGACCACAGCTTTTCTTGATAGATATTAATGACTTGAACTTGGGTGTACAGGGCACAATTTCAAAATTTGCAGATGACACAAAACTTGGAACTGTAGTAAACAGTGAGGAGGATAGTGATAGACTTCAAGAGGACATAGTCAGGCTAGTGGAACGGGCGGACACATGACAGATGAAATTTAACGCTGAGAAGTGTGAGGGGATACATTTTGATAGGAAGAACAAGGAGTGGCAGTAAAAGCTAAAGGGTGCAATTCTAAAGCGGGTGCAGGAACAGAGACATCTGGGGGTACACAGGTCGTTGAAGGTGGCAGGACAGGTTGAGAAAGTGGTTAAGAAAGCATATGGGATCCTGGGCTTTATACATAGAGGCATAGAGTACAAAAGCGAGGATGTTATGTTGAACCTTTGTAAAACACTGGATCGGCCAGAATTGGAGTATTGTGTCCAATTCTGGGCGCTGCACTTGAGGAAGGATGTGAAGGCTTTAGAGAGGTTGCAGAAAAGATTTACTAGAATGGTTCCAGACATGAGGAACCTCTATTATGTGAATAGATTGGAAAAGCTGGGATTGCTCTCATTATAGGAGAGAAGGTTGCGAGGAGATTTGCTAGAGGTGTTCAAAATCATGAAGGTTCTAGACAAAGTAAATAAAGAAAAACTGTTCCCACTGGCGGAAGGGTCGCAAACCAGAGGACACAGGTTTAAGGTGATTGGCAAAAGAACCAAAGGCAAATGGTTAGGATCTGGAATGCACTGCCTGAAAGGGTGGTAGAAACAGGGTCAATTGTGGCTTTCAAAAAGGAATTAGATAGGTACCTGAAGGAGAAAAATTTGCGGGGCTACGGGGAAAGTGCAGGGGAGTGGAACTAGATAGATTGCTGTTGCAGAGAGCAGGGGCAGGCTTGATGAGCCGAATGACCTCTTTCTGTGTTGTAACCATTCTATGATTCTGTGATTCTATGATGAAAACCATGTACCCACACTGTCGCTAATAACCCCATCAAACTAAATACTTTGGAAGAGAGCTGCGGTGATTAATGGGGCATTGTGTGTGGGTCATGGATTGTTTCATTGTTTTCAGGTTTATTGGCTAGAAAGTTGGGCAGTGGGTGTTAATTGTATGATTTATATCAATGCGTGTTAATTATATTCAGGTGGTGGGGATCAATTGGGGACTCTCTTGTATTCTTTATATAGGAGAGCTTATCTAGGGTGTGGTGTGTGTATGTGTAAGGGGAATCTCCATAAATAAAAGCTTGGAAATGTCTAAAGACTAGACTCTAGTATTCTATCCTTCACCACATAGCTATCCAATTATAACATGGTAGCAGAGAATGGTTGCCTAAAGATGGAGGTTGGAAACTATGTTTTTTTTTTGGACATAAGAAAAACTTGAAAGCCTAGTAGCTATTTTGGTTAAATCGTTGAGGTACGATTTCCCTCCAATGTTCTCAGAGTTGATTTGTGGACAAAGAGAAAACAAGGCACGGCCTTGGCGTTATCACTTCCTGAATGAAGTAAAATCAGAAGTAAGGTACTTTCCGAGATGGATGCAGATCTTTTGGATAATGATGAAGGTTTTACCTTTCTAATAGAATTTCTGGATCAAATCTATGAAAGATGACCTGTTAGGTGCTTATGAGGCCTGGTCAGCATTTGATAGATTTTGGAAAACGGATGGTCATTCAATGGAAGAGTATATCATGGACTTTAACAAATTGTACAAAAGGTTGACAAAGTTCCAATTGGAAACCTCTGGACCGGTACTTGCGTTTAAATTACGAGATTGTGCTAAGGTGTCTTAAATGGACAAGCAACTGGTCCTAACAGGTGTCCAGTTCTCAGAAAAGGAGATTTTGTTGGATCAAATGTCTACTGCCTTAAAAAAATTCCTGGGGAAACAGTCATTCCTTCAACTTTCATGGAACAAATAAGGCCTTCCACTGTGACACAAAGAATAGAAGATTCTATGGTTATTAGGTTCCGAAATATTTCAGATACTAAACGCAGGCGCCAGACTGGGTTTCAAAATTTTTAAGAGACCAGATGCAGGCATCAATATGAGACAAGGATTAGAGACAGCGTGGTGATGTAAACAAATCCAGTTAGATCAACAGAAGACAAAATTGGGACAGTAATAATGGTTGAATGAATTCCAGGAATGCCCAAGGGAAAATCAGGAGATCCGTTAGATGTGAGACTAAGTATCATTTATGAGGCAAATTGCCCAGAGCGAAGACACAGGGTCTTTGAAATAATGCATGAAGAAAGTAGTTCTGAGGATGAAGTTAATAATGAACAAGAACAGATTATACTGGTCACAAGGAGTTTTAATTCTGTGATGAATGTATTAGTCGCGGATTCCTTTAGTTTTGTGGTGTTAGTGCATGTACTTCAACTGTATGCAGGGTAGATTGGTTAAAATGTTATCTTGATTCAGTAAGTAGTGAGGATCGAAGCAAGGTTAAGCAATATAAAAGTTCTACATATCATCTCCAAACCTAAAACAACTCCTTGAGGTCACTTGAGAGTGGTAATTCCATATAAGAGAGTTGGAGTAAGCCATTTTATAAGTACGGATGTAGTCTCTAGTGAGATTCCTATGCTTTTGGGTAAACCTTCCGTGAAAAAGGCAAAAATGAAACTTGACATGGAGCACAGAAATTGGGTAAACTGCAGTTTACCCAGTCAGGGCATTATTGTATCCCCTTAATAAAACCTGATGTTTCTCATCAGTGCGTTAGGCAAGCGTTAATGGCACCAGACGAAAAGAATAAGAAAGAAAAAAAACCAAATTGTATTAAAGATAGATAGACAATTTGCCTACCCTACTTGTCAATGTTTAAAAATCCTACTAAAAGATGCAGGTATAGTTGATGAGTATACGAAGCTAATAGACGAGATTAGTGAGAACTGTGAAATCTGTAAGAAGTATAGACAGAGGCCCCCACGTCCTATTGTAAGTGTTCCTTTAGCACGTGACTTTAACGAGGTAGTTGCCATGGATCTAAAGGTATGGGACAAAGACAGAAATGTTTTCATCTTACATTTTATTGATCTGGCTATGAGATTTCATATTTCTACACTAATATATAGTAAGGAGAAGAAGGTTATTCTAGATAAAATTATGGAAAAATAGATAGGGACTGGACTTGGGACACCAGCAAAATCTTTGACCGCTAATGGAGTTGAATTCACAAATGTGGAGTTCAGAGATGTGTGAGAATATGAATATAATTGTCATGAATACAGCAGCTGGGAGCCCTTTTAGCAATGGCCTTTGTGAAAGAAATCATGCTGTGATTGATAGCATGGTGTATAAAATTTTGGCCGATCGAACAGAGTGTAAATTGTCAATTGCCCTAGCATTGGCAGTTCGTGCAAAGAATTCTCTTCAAATGGTTGGAGGATATAGTCCTTACCAAATAGTCCATGGGTGCGATCCCAAATTACCTTCTGTTCTTTGTGATAATCCTCTTGCTCTAGAAGATACTACAATTAGTGCCATTTTTCCTGAGCATTTAAATGCCAAGCGTGTAGGGAGACAGGCTTTTATCAAGACTGAAGTATCAGAAAATTCATAGAGCGCTGAGGCATCGTATTAGACCATCTGAGACAGAGTTCAATTCAGGAGATTCGGTACACTATAAAAGA
Organism: Heptranchias perlo; assembly: GCF_035084215.1. Taxonomy (NCBI): domain Eukaryota; kingdom Metazoa; phylum Chordata; class Chondrichthyes; order Hexanchiformes; family Hexanchidae; genus Heptranchias; species Heptranchias perlo. The sequence continues at coordinate 78,171,265 of NC_090332.1, forward strand.
GAAGGCCATAGGGAATGGAAAGGCCCTGGTAAGGTAATAGGTCGTAATGGTAAGACAGTAATTGTCCAACATGGTAATAAAATTGTTAGGGTTCATTCCTCACTATTAATTGGAATTAATTATAAAATCTCAAATTCTGAGCAGCTGATAGAAGTAAACAAGGCACCTTGTGCCTCAGATGTTCATGATTTTTTTGATGAGGTTCCTGAGGAACAGACTGACGTAGATCAAGGGCTGGACAGTGGTAATGTCAGTGATCAAGAAACATATGACAGAGCTATCACTTCCATAAATATAGATTAAATATAGATAAATGTGTACTTAAGTTCCCATCCTTAGGTGACCCAAAGAAAATGAAGCTTCTTATCTTTAGCCATGCTTCATATGCTAATCTTCCTGATGGGTATTCTTGTGCAGCGGGTTTCATAGGCCCTGATATTAGCGGGGGTGATTGGGCGCGTGGCAAACCCGCATGAACCAAACTTACCGTTTCCGACCCGATCGCACATTGACAGTGGTTAACGTCCTCTTTGGGTTTTGCGCCCGGCAGCTAGCCTGTATTCAGGTGGTGTGTATCAATTGGGGCTCTTGTATCCTTTATATAGGAGAGCTTATCTAGGGTGTTTTGCGTGTGTAAGGGGAATCTATGAATAAAAGATTGGAAACAACTAAAGACCAGACTCTAGTATTCTATCCTTCACCAATTCTAACAGTGGCGGGAGTCGTTCCCCTTTTACATTACCAAATGAATAGTGACACTGTGTCCTAACTTCCGAAGTTTGGGTCGTCCGACAACGCTCGTGCACAACACCTCTCCTTGTACTTCTGGATTTTCTGGTCTGATGATGCCTTCTGAGACATCAACTTGCTGCCATTCCTGCTCAAGCATGATCCAAATCTAACGGGGTGTTTGGGGGGGAGCGAAGAGGGAGAATGTGATCCAGATCTAAGTGGTGGAGGGAGAGGGAGAGCCAGATCCAAGTCTAATGGAGTGTGGTTTAATGGAGGGAGGGGGAGTAAGAGATCGTGATCCAGATCTAATGGAGGGAGGGGGAGCAGAAGATCGTGATCCAGCTCTAATGGAAAAAAGGGTAGGGGGAGAAAGTGATCCAGGTTTAATGCATTTTGTGGGGTGGGGGGGAGAAGGAAGTGAAAATGAGGGAGAATATGATCCATGTCCCCACCTGGATCAAATTCTCCTCCCAACCCCTGCATCAATTAGACCTGGATCACGAACTCCGGTTATCTTCTCTCAGCCCCCTCCCCCACCGACTTACGGATGCATCGTGCTCTCCTCTCCCCACCCCCTTTATACTTGGATCATGTTATCCTCTTGCCGCCTCCCCACCCCTGCATTGCGCTCTCCTTCCTCCTCCCCTCTCCTTCCTCCCTCCCCTCCCCCACCATCTTATACCTGCATCGTGCTGTCCTCTTTTTTTTCTCCTGGCCCTCCCCATAACCTTATACCTGGATCATGTTCTCGTCTTCCCCTTGCCCTGCGCCCCTCTTAGTGTTGGATTGTGCTCTCCTTTCCCCCCCACCCCCTCTTTATACCTGCACTGTGCTCTCCTTTCCTCCACCCCACCCTCCATAGATGCATCGTGCTCTCCTTTCCTCCGCCCCACCCCCATACCTGCACGTGCTCTCCTCCTCTCCGCCCCCCCACCCCCCCCTCCATACCTGCATCATGCTCTCCTCTCTTCCCCCCAGCCCCTTATTAACTTCCCAGGTTGGGAACTAAATACGCCAGGGTACTTCATATTTTGGAAAGACAGGCAAAATGGAAAAGGAGGGGAGGGTAACCCTGATAATAAAGGATGACAAAAGGACAGTAGTGAGAAAGGATCTTGGCTCGGAAGATCAGGAAGTAGAATCAGTATGGGTGGCGATAAGAAATAACAAAGGGTAGAAAACACCGGTGGTAGTTTATAGGCCTCCTAACAGTAGCTATACCATTGGTCAGAATTAATCAAGAAATAATAGGAGCTTGTAACAAAGGTAATGGAATAATCAAGGGGAACTTTAATCTTCAGATAGACTCGGCAAATCAAATTGGCATGGGTAGTCTGGAGGACGATTTCATGGAATACATTTGAGACAGTTTCCTAGATCAGTAAGGTGTGGAACCAACCAGGAAACAGGCTATTTTAGTTCTTGTATTGTGTAATGAGACAGAGTTAATTAGTAATCTTATAGTAAAGGATCCTCTGGGGAAGAGTGATCATAATATGATAGAATTTCACATTGAGTTTGACAGCGATATACTTAAGTCCAAAACTATAGTCTTAAACTTTAATAAAGCCAATTACATAGGTATGCGGGGCAAGTTGGCTAAGGTAGATTGGGAAATTAGGTTAAAAGGTATGACAGTAGATAAGCACTGGCAGACATTTAAAGAAATATTTCAGAATTCTTAACGAATATACATTCCATTGAGAAATAAAAACTCCACAGGAAAAGCGATCCATCTGTGGTTAACTAAAGAAGTTAAGGATAGTATTAGATTAAAAGAATAGGCTTATAATGTTGCGAAGAACAGTCATAAGCCTGAGAATTGGGAGAGTTTTAGAAACCAGCAAAGGATGACCATAAAATTGGTAAAAAGGGAGAAAATAGAATGAGAGTAAACTAGCAAGAAATATAAAAATATATTGTGTAAGATTCTACAAGTATGTAAAAAGGAAGAGAGTGACAAAAGTAAAAGCTGGTCCCTTAGAGGCTAAGACAGGAGAAATTATAATGAGGAATAAGGAAATGGCAGAGACGTTAAAAAAATATTTTGTATGTCTTCACAGTAGAAGACACAAAAAGCATACCAGAAATAGTGGGGAACCAAGGGGCAAATGAGAGTAAGGAACTTAAAACAATTATTATCATTAGAGTTGAGAAATTAATGGGACTAAAAGCCAACAAATCCCCTGGACCTGATGGTCTACATCCTAGGGTTCTAAAAGCGGTGGTTGCAGAGATAGTGGATGCATTGGTTGTGATCTTCCAAACGTCCCTAGATTCTAGAACGGTCGCAGCGGATTGGAAGGTAGCAAATGTAACACCGCTATTCAAGAAAGGATAGAGAAAAAAACGGGAACTACAGGCCAATTAGCCTGATATCAGTCGTCGGGAAAATGCTGGAATCCGTTATTAAGGAAATGGTAACAGGGCACTTAGAAAATCATAATTTGATTAGGCAGAGTCAACATGGTTTTATGAAAGGGAAAACGTGTTTAACAAATTTATTAACTTTCTTTTGAGGATGTAACTAGCAGAGTAGACATAGGGGAACCAATGGATGTATTATATTTGGATTTCCAAAAGGCATTCGGTAAGGTGCCACATAAAATGTTGCTACGCAAGATAAGGGCTCATGGGGTTGGGGGTAATATCTTGGCATGGATAGAGGATTGGTTAACGGACAGAAAACAGAGTAGGAATAAACAGGTCATTTTCAGGTTGGCAGGCTGTAACTAGTGGGGTGCCGCAAGGATCAGTGCTTGGGCCTCAGCTATTTACAATCTATATTAATGACTTAGATGAAGGGTCCGATTGTAATGTATCCACGTTTGCTGACAATACAAAGGTAGGTGGGAAAGTAAGCTGTGAGGAGGACACAAGGGATATAGACAGGCTAAGTGAGTGGGCAAGAAGGTGGCAGATGGAGTATAATGTGGGGAAATGTGAGGTTATTCACTTTGGTACTAAGAATAGAAAAGCAGATTTTTTTAAAATGGTGAGAAACTATTAAATGTTAGTGTTCAGAGAGATCTGGGTGTCCTCGTACAAGAAACAAAGAAAGTTAGCATACAGGTACAGCAAGCAATTAGGAAGGCAAATGGCATGTTGGCCTTTATTGCAAAGGGGTTGGAGTACAAGAGTAAGGAAGTCTCACTACAATTGTACAGGGCTTTGGTGAGAGGACACCTGTAGTACTGTGCACAGTTTTGGTCTCCTTATCTGAGGAAGGATATACATGCCTTAGAGGCGGTCCACCAAAGGTTCACTAGATTGATTCCTGGGATAAGAGGGTTGTCCTGTGAGGAGATATTGAGTAAAATGGGCCTATATTCTCTGGCGTTTACAAGAATGAGAGGTGATCTCATAGAAACATAAGATTCTGAGGGGGCTTGACAGGGTAGGTGCTGAGAGTTGTTTCCCCTGGTTGCAGTGTCTAGAACTAAGGGGCATGGTCTCAGGATAAGGGGGCGGCTGTTAAAAATGAGATGAGGAGGAATTTCTTCACTCAGAGGGTTGCGAATCTTTGGAATTCTCTACCCCAAAGGGCTGTGGATGCTGAGTCATTGAGTATATTCAAGGCTAAGATAGACTTTTGGGGTCTAGGGGAATCAAGGAATATGGGGATCGGGCGGGAAAGTGGAGTTGAGGTCAAAGATCAGCCATGAGTGGCAGAGCAGACTCGAGGGGCTGTTTGGCCTACGCCTGCTCCTAATTCTTATGTTCTTATACCTACAACGTGTTCTCCTCTCCCCCCTTAATCCTGCATCGTGCTCTCATCCCCCCCCACCCTTATACTTGCATCGTATGCCGATGGCAGCGAGTTGATTTTGGAAGGCAGGTGCAGCCCAGGTAAGTGATGTCATCGGACGACACGAAAACCGGATGTTAGGACCCAATGTCACTATTCACTTTGAATTCTTTATCCAATACTGCATAATGTTTTGCTGGTAATGACCTGATGACGTTGCCTATTTTAATTTGCTACAAATGTTACACCTGAAGTTGTAGTTTGGATGTCATTGATCCACCAGATTGTTACCAAAATTATAATTCTCAATGAATTTATATTGTGTTGATTCAGGTTGTTATCAAATTTTATCCAAATTATATGGCTATGTAGTAATGACATATATGCATTTGCACTGCAGCAGTGAGCTCTGACTGGCCTCGTATAATAGGCAAGGTGAAAAGAAACCTGAAAGAAATAATTTCAAAAATCTGCAGTTAAATCTGTGTTTTCTACCTCATCATTTGCCCTTCTCAACTATAACAACCTCTGCCATTATTTTCTATTACAAAAAAGTATAAGGAAGCAACAGTGCAGACAAGGGACATGCTTTCCCTCTACTTATCCTTCAAATGTACTAAGTGCCATCGGAAACAAAAACCAGGCTTTCATCCCAATTCTTTGTAGCCATTCATGCAATCATATGATGCTACAGTTTTCTTGAGGCAGGCGGCCAATTTTAACAGTTGTAGTGGCATGGAATTCAGGAGCTTTGTTTTTAAAATGCTGCTGATTGGCATTTCCAGTGGAATTCACCCGGTTTGATCAAGGAATAAAAAGATGCAAATGCTATAAAAATAGAAAATGCTGGAAATACACTGTAGATTAAAGAGAAAAGACAACTTATTGATGTTTCAATTGTGTAATCTTCATCAGAATTGAAGGCTGAAAAAGGAATAGCATTTTGGTAAGGTTGGAGAAAAATAGAGAAAAGAGGGACAGAATCAGCAGATGTGCCAATCAGAGAGAGAGAGAGTAAATGGGCTAGGATTTTGTTCCCTCGTTGAGTTTTTACTACAATCCAACAGCTTCATGGTCACTTTTTCACTGATACCAGCTTTTCATTTCCACATTTTTTAAACTGAATTCAAATTTTCAAACTGCCTTGGTGGGATTTGAACTCACGGTTTTTGGATTCTAGTTCAGTAAAATAACCACTAGACTAATCTAGATCCAAGGCTGAGCTTCAAATCCCATAACTTGTCAATCACCAAGACTATTTACCTCCACCTCTGCAGCGTGCCTGCCTCTGTCTTACCTCATCTCTGCTGCTGCCAAAACCCTTGTCCACACTTCCATTATCTCTGGACTCTTTCTTCAACAGCCTCCTCTCTGACCTTCCAGCCTTTTTTTTATTCGTTCATGGGATGTGGGCGTCGCTGGCAAGGCCAGCATTTATTGCCCATCCCTAAATGCCCTTGAGAAGGTGGTGGTGAGCCTCCTTCTTGAACCGCTGCCTACACCTTTAATGAAGTCCAACTCATCCCGAACTCAACTGCTTGCATCCTAACGAGCACTAAGTTCCACTTACGCATCACCTCTATCTGAGCTGACCCACACTGGGAGTGAAATTGGGCTTTAGTGATAGTGCAAAATTGGTGACAGTGAATTTAGCAGCCCGTTTCACACCCTGCCTGATTTTTATTTTAGAGTGACTTCAATGGAAAGAAAGGTTGGGTGGGGTGTAAAGCAAGGTGTCGATTCCCTAGTGCCCATTTTGTGCTATCACCAAAGACCAATTTTACCCCCACTATCTCTAAGTGAATTGAATTTAAAATCACTATCTTCATCTACAAATCCCTGGATGACCTTGCCCCACCTTATGTCCCCTCTCCTGCTTCCTAGCCCTCTGACAGCCTTTGTGCATCCCCTTTCCTTCTATTCTGTCAGCGGTAGCAGAGCCTTCAGCCATTTTGTCCCTACTCTCTGGAAGTCCTGCCCTAAAAGCCTCTGCATTTCTATTCTTGCTTTTTAAAGCTTCTTTAAAACTCATCTCTTCGACCATACTTTTGGTCACCTCCCTTAATTCCTACACAGAAAAGTACAGTTGGAGCAATTAATTCTTTTAAAAGTGGGATTTTTGTTGCAACTTTCAAAATATATTGTTCTTCTCCCTCACCCCCCCCCACCACCCCCAACAAGAAGCACATTGCTGTCTGGCTAAGTCTTGAGGTAAATGTTAGTAACTTATGCCTGAGACTCTGCTGTTGAAATTCTTGATGTGATTTATTTTTTTTTGATTACCTGTGGTGAAGAGCCTACCATGTCCCTGCATTCTGGGACACATGCTGACATGGTTCTTAATCCTGATTGCTATCTAGTAATCTCTGCTGGAAGCAAATTTGTGTAGACATCATCTGACAACTATGGTCAAATAACCTTGCAACACTTACTGCCTGGGTTCACAAACGATGAATAGCCATTTGGGGGAAGAAGTGGAGGTTTCTTTTGCATTTGGAGCTATACTCCAGTATAAGTTACTTACTTCATGATAGAAGACGAATGGGAGGTAATTGAAGGAGGGAAATTAAAATATAGGGCTACAGAGGTATGGCGATCTGAGAATTTAATGAATATACATACATGCATTTCTGCATGTTAACACTCTTTGGGTTATGAATCATTACCTGTAACTGATAGAGTTTTACATTTTTATATATATTTTGTCTCAGAAAAGTGTGAGACATGGTACCATGGAGTGTAGGACAGAGGTTTGTGTGTGCAATTTCCTATACGGGGAAGATTTCAATCTCAGTCTTGCTGTGGCCCAAAAGAAGGAGGAAACATCTGAAGGCCAGTCAGCCCCTGGCAGCCAACATGGCAGAGAACTGAGAGAAACTTTACTTGCTGGCAGCTTTACTTACCCTCCACACCTATAATGTGCAGGGAATTGAGAAGGCCTCAAAGAGGTGGAAGCTAAATTGCTAAACATGGCTGTAGTTGTAATCAAACAAACGCACATGACACTGTTCTGACTCCGTATAGTTAATTGAGAAATTTCTGCTTTTCTACCGACAGCAAAAACTACTTCATCTTCACATACTGAAGACAACGCAGATGGACAGGTATGCCACTTTAAATAATGGGCCAGAAATTGCTCACCTCGGGACGCCGTATTGCAATGTCATCCTCTCTCTCCGCCGGCAAATCTAGGAAGCAAGTTCGCAAATGCGCACGTGCACACTAAAACCCGGCAATCGCGGTCTTGCTCCCATTGGTTTGCTGGCGGTTTGACAGTTCCGAATTAAAGGGACATGTTACGCTACAATCGGTGGAATCATTAAACATTTGTAAACTTACCCATCTGCCCAGCTGGAACGAATATCCTTACGCCACCAAAAGGCACGCTGAAAAATACTAGCCCTATTCTACTTTTTAAAAGCGCGATGACTGTTAATGACTGCGAAACAACAAAAAATTAAATTTAAAAAATGTGGAATGTCATGTTACTCTTTAATATTTTTTGATCATCAAAAATAATTTTTAAAAATTTTTAAATTTTTTTTTACTATTAACTTCTGTAAGTTTCATTACATTAAATCATTTGCTTGGCTTTTTATAATAAGATATGTTAAATTTTTATTTAAACTAACATACAGAAGTTAACTGTGAAGGAATGATTTCTAGTTGCCTGTTTGTTGGCGTGACTTCTTGACAGATTCTGTGGGCGTGGCTTCCATTCCCACAGTCTGTATCGGTTCCGAATGAACCTGCGCTGAATTCACAGCGTACAACTTACAAAAGAATTGAAGAAGGAGGAAGTGGACATCGGGAACCACGAGTTAAGTTTCTTCGTAGTGTTTGCCTGCAGGATGTGCGGACAGCCTTGCCACACCGGTTGGAGCAAGTTCTGGCCCAATCAAAAAGAATTACAATCAAAAAAATCCCTCAACTTTGAATGTAGCCATGGCAAGGAAAATTGGGTGGGGTGTATAAACGAGCGACCTATCTGCTACCGACCATTTTGCAGCCCCGCTGGAATTAAATTTCAACCCCAGTGTGATTGCAAATGGATTGTGATTTAGTAATATGAATGATCTATGCTGAAGTATTTAGTTGCTCTAATGAATATAGTACCATATATCCATTCTTGAGTATGCTTGGTGATGCATGCAATTTGTCTGATTCTGGAAGTGCCTTAAATCCATAAACCCATTTTGCTGCAGAAGGTATTGGCTTATTCCCCCTTCCCAATCTACCTACCTTTGCTACCTAAATCTATCTAAATTCATTATTTAACTTGACCTCACCATCAACCCCAAGGATACCTTCAGAATCAGGAATGTCTGCTTGTGCTTGGGCCAGTTATCTTGATCACAGCCATCAAATCCTATCTGAGTGGGTTTCCCCTTATTAGCATATATCTGTTGATTTTATTGAGATTTTGCTTCACATTATAATTCTGACTTGCCTAGTTTTTTAAAACTATTTTGGCTGAGAATACCTGCCTCATCTATTCTCTGAAGAGTTTGCATACTTTCTTCACGTGCCTTTTCTGCGCAAAATCCACTCTGCAATTCTTTTTCCTCAGGTGAGCCAACATTTTGGACTCGTTCATTGTGTTATGCATTCCTTTTGGTTTTTACCTGATGTGTACGTCAGCTGGTAATATGTGGTAACAGCATCTGAGCTCTAATGAAAAGCTGCCATGCCTATTCCACACTGCCACTGTAAGATTTTTTAATCACAGTCTTTGCAAGCCAAAATAAAAGACTATAGGGTTAGAATTTCCAGGGAGCTCCCCTGTCTTTGGCCATAACTTTAGCGAAGAATTGGTAGAAACCCTGCAGAAACATTTACACCATTTCTCTGGCGTTTCCACTAATCTTCTGCTGACGTTACGGAGGAAGATCAGGAGAAGTCCTGTGAAAATTCCAGGTGCAAATGATAGTCACACTGATTTAGCATCTGGAAAATTGATCAGTAGGTCCAAGAAGACTGAAATGTAGGATATAATAATAACTTAAAAGCATGACATTTTTAATCTGTCTGTTTCTGCCTGAATTACTCATCAAATATCTCATTGGACCTCACATAATCTGATCTTCAATATCAAGTAAGTACTAGGTCATGAAAATTTCAAATAATAAAATCATTGTTTACTATTTATTTATAGCTTTCTATTAGTTGTATTTATTTTCCCTGTATCACATTATTGGCTGCCAGAAGTGTAAACTCAACAGTCAAGTCAGACAATATCATTTTTTTCCCTAAGATGATCCACCTTATTTTTGTGTGTACAGTAATCATCTAAAAAAAAGCATATTCATCAAACTGAGACAGTAATAACTAGCCCTAAGACTCATCTAATCACATTTGGGTGAGAAGCCAGACATTTAGAGGTCTTTATTTTAAGCATGTGTCAATCACCACAGTAACCATAGTGAGAGAGGATTTGTTCTGACTCTGGAACCAAGAAATATGTAATCAAAAAATATTTCTGAACTGAAAAAAAAACTGTTGCCAATTTTCTGGAACTATTGTAATTCTATCACACAGTCATGCTATCTGAACCAGTTCAAATGGAAATCTTTTAGTTCTGTAGTTTTTAGATGCCTAATTCAGTGTGAACATACCTCCAGTGTGTATCTTTTTCACTAGAATGTGCTAAGATTCTTGTAACCTCAGCATATCTTCACATTCTCAGTAGGTGTTGTTACAAGCCTTATATGATTGGGCAACACCTACTGAGAATAATACTTGTATATAATGTAATGTAAGAATGAGGGTGCAGTTAAAACCTAACTAAGTGTGATTTGTCATCCTTTGCCTCTTCTTGCTGCAGAAAGAAGTGTCAGACAAGGTTGAAATTGTCAAATTGCCAGATGATGTAATTGCAATCCAAGAAACTGAAGAAGGAGCAGAGATCGCCTCCATTTCAAAAGACATAGAACCGTCAAATGTTTTTTGCATACAGTTGTTCTGCATTGACGAAAAATATGAATCAAGGCAAGTTCAAGCACAATGCCAATTGTTTATGTATGGTGGGAGATAGCGGTTGAAAACACTGACATTCGCCTGTGTATAGTGGTTTTAACATCCCAGGGCAAGGCAAAAAGGATTGTGCAGTGAGCCTTTGCAGGAGAGATAGGACAGGTGACTGAAAGCAGCTTGGTTAAATAGATGTGCTTAGAGAAAGCTTTTAATAGTGGGGAGGGGAAAGGAGTTCCAAAAAGTAGAGCAAGGTAGTTGAAGGCTCTGCTACCAAAGATGGAGCAGAGGGAGGGGGAGACACAGGTGACCAGAATCAGGACCAAAGGATGTGGAGGGGGGATGTAAAGCTGGAGAAGGTTCCAAAGTATGGTGGCGTGAAGCAATGGTGGGATTTATCGACGAGGATGAGGATTTTGAATTTGATCTTTTGGGGGACAGGGACCCAGTGTCAGCAAGGAAGGCATTGAAGAAATAGTTTAGAAGTAACCACGGTATGGATAAAGATTTTGGCTGCCAACCAACATCACCAAATTGGTCATTTATCTCGGTGCTGCCTGCTGATTTTAATGATTACTGCATGCAACCAGTGCTACCCGCTACTGTTGATTGGCTGCATGCATCAGGAGGGGAGTGTACAATGATATTTAAAGGCAGCCAGCACTTCTTAAAGGGGAGGTGCATTGTGGCTGCAAGTGGATCTGAAGGTGTGGTCATATGTTGAAGAAGGTGGTTGAGAGCATGCACCACGGTTCTCCAATGCTGCACTTGAGGCCTTGGTGCAGGAGGTAGGAAGAAGGAGGGATATACTGTATCCACTGGGGTGGGGGGTGCAGGAAGCCTAACAGGCATTTGATGAGGAGGCAGTGGCAGGAGGTCACTGATGAGGTGAATGCCTGGAGGATAGTTCTTTGTACCTGGATGCAGTGTAGAAAGAAGTTCAATGATCTGACAAGAGTTGTCAAGCTAAGGTCAATCTTCAGTATTTAATTGGAGCAGATTTCTGCTCATCCAATACTGATATTGGACAAGCAATATGACAAATCAGATGCGGTGGAGGGGTCAAGAGAGGTGGTGGTGAGCTAGAGCTTGTAGATGCAGCAGTCTTTTGTGATGGTAAGTCACAATAGAATAAAGCAGTTGTTTGCTTCTTCAAAATAGATAAGCAAACTTCTACAACCAGTCACCATACAGTAGAAATAAGATAGACAGCAGGACTTAGAGGTAAAGAAAATCACTGAGTGCTAAAGTTTCCTCTTTTATTGACAGTTGGGCCAAATACCTATTTTTCATTGTAATTTATAGCCCTCTAACAATATCGCAGAAACACACAACTTTGAAATGTGGAATCTGTGAGACTGAAATTTTGTTTGCTGTAATATAGAACTAGCAACCATTAATGAATATACTTTTAACAATTATCTTTTAACACTCCTCAAGCAGCTAAAGAGGCATTGACTCAATATAAATGTTAAGTTCATTAATCATGTGAGGAGCATGCAATTTTGGAACAGATTTTGGAACATATATTCCAATTTATCCACAAAAGCTTGCATGTGCTCAGGCCTGTAGTTTCAGCCCTTACCATTGTTGCAGTCGTGCCTTCCCTGCCTTTCCTGTTCAAGAATGGATTGAAGTACAGTAAGTTGCAGTTATATTATGGTTTTTGAGTTCCGGCTAAGCCATTGATATAATATGAAAGACGTTGTAATGGAGAATCAGTCCTTTTTTAATTCTCTGCCAGCTTTGCAGTTTTCTCCTCCCTCTCTGCCTGGCCAATCTGAGCTCCATACTATCTCTCTAATTTGAATTTGAGTCTGAGTAGTACTTCCTTTTTCTGTATTGCTTTTCCTTATATTATTATTTGGGAAAATGCTCTTTGATATCTGTGTTATTGAGCTCATTGCCAACTCCCAGTTACATATCCTTGCCTCCTAGAAATTACTTTAATTAATTTTAAATCTGTGGAGAAGGTGAGATTAGGTAGGTTAACACAATTAACATGAAACTAGTTGATCTCCTGCGGCTTTGCGCACAGGCAGTCAAGACCAAGTTTAGAAATCAAGTCAAGCAGGTTAGAAAATAATGGGATAACTGGACCCAGGTAGGGAAGGGGGGGATGAGGCTGATAAGAGGGGGGAGGGGAGAGAGGAAGAGGAGGAGAGGGGATGGGGAGATGGATGAGGATTGTGACCCCTGGTCCTCTATAACCATTTTAGCTAAAACAAACTGTATACACAAACACAATCTAGTCCCTTTATCCTCTTATAAACTTTGATCAAATCACCCCTACTCTTCTCTATAGTGTAGAGACCCAGCTCTTTGAGCCTATCTTGGTAATGAAGATGCGTTAAACTGGGAATTAATCTTGTGGCCCTCCTTTCTGAAGCCTCTATCACCCACCATGTGAGAAGACCAAACCTGGAAACAGTATTCTAACTGAGGCCTAATCAAGGTCTTGTATAAATTAGCAAGTGTGGACTAAACTAGCATGACCTGAAATGTATCAAAACAATGCAAAATAAAATAAGAAACAAATTCTACATAGCCTGCAGGCAGAAAAGTGACTGGGACCAATGGAATTAATTTAGGAATCTTCAGAAATGTGTTAAAAGGGTGGTCAGAAAGCATAAGAGATATGTAATAAAGAACATTGCTGTAGAGGCTTAGAGGCTAAACATAAGGGCAAGAAATTATTCCAGTATTGTAACAGTCAGCGAAGGTTTCCAAAGACATGAGAACCTTAAAGTACATTTATGGGGCTGAAACTGAAGATGAACGTAGCATACTTAATGATTACTTTCTTGATGTTTTACAAGAGAAAACACTAGTAGCATGCCCTCCATTATCAAAGACAATCCATGCAAATTTAATGATGACATCAGTGAGATGAAGGTCCTGGACATGCTCAAAACAAATCTGCAAGGATGAATGGTATTTATCCCAGGTTACGAAGAGAAACAAGATTTGTGAAGTGCTGACTGTCATCATGAGGGAGTTTATGAATACTGCGGAGGTCTTACTGGATTGGAAGCAAGCTAATGCAGTATTTATATGTAGAGTTCAGGTTTATTCAGTCTTTTCCCCCATGAGCTTACTGAAGCAGATCTGATGTCATTTCTCATAAAGGTTATGTCCCAAGTACAGCACAAACCTAGAAAGACTTTTATGTTAAGTAGAATTCAGTAATGAATTTATCACCAGCTATTGAGTAAGCATTTTAATGCACTTTCTTCTAAAACTGTAATCTCTCATAGCAGAGCTATGTTCAGATGGAGCCAATTCCAAAAATGCCTTTTAAAAACAAAGCTAAAATTGTTATTTATGTGATTTCACGTTTCCACTGTTAGTAACCTTTCTATGTAAATGATAAGAGGATTACAGACAGTAATTCAGTCTCAGGGTTCAGACACCAATAAACTGTGCAAGCTTTGACATCATCTAAAGTCCTTGATTGAATTGCTACCTTGTGGTCCATACCCATCCATCCATAATTCTCAGTGTAGAGTTTTAGTGTTCAATTAACTTGGTCATCATAATTAAGGCTCCCCATAGTTGGGATTTATATGCTACACTGTAGATTTACACTGACCTGAAAGAATGAATTAGCAATTCATGGCCTAGTGAACTCTTTAGAGCTTTAAAAGCAAATAGTGTAAGGTTTGCCACTTGATCAAAATTATTGAAATATTAGATTGATTTTTTTCCAGAAAGATCCTGTTTTTACATTATTTCTCGACTTTAAAGGAAGTAATATAGCTGCCACCAGAATTACTAACTGTAGATGATTACATGTAAATATTCAAGTAAAGACTCAGACTTATTAGATATTCTTATCAGCTGGCTGGTTAAAGTTCATTTTTTGTTACCAACTTTGACCACAAAATTAAACATTATGTCTTTTTTGTTCACAGGTCACAGGATTTTTTGCCCTATATTTTTGGTCTTTATCCAGTAAGTGAATCTTAAATAATCTTCATTGTGTTACAGAACCAATATTGTACATTATTCAGAAAAACATGTAGGTCAACGTGTTGCAAACCAAAGGTTCTGATGATTTTCTAAACCACAAAAACGAAGCTCAGGTAGTCCTGAGAACGTACAAATTGAATTACAGCCAGTAATTACATGGTGGAACCACTATTTTATACAGTGGGCTTTATGCTAAAGAAATGGATTTTACCACAATGCAAATTTTAGACCAATTTCTTATTATGCCCTCCTCTTTCCCCTCAATTGTTTGCTAAGGAGGGGGCAGAGGTGAGAGTTAATAGAGTAACTGAGGTGTTGCCTCCAGAATTTTATTTGAACTTGCCATACATTATTTTGCAAGACGTTTTGAGCTGTAGATTTGGTGCAAAATAACTAATTCTGTTTTGAAGGATCAGTGCAGTCATGAGGTGTACTAGAAGCTGCCAGATTAGCTCTGGTTGAAAGCAGTGTTCTGGGGATGTCTTGCTCTCCAATTTTCCCTCAGAATTTTGTAATGGTAGGGTATTATAACATTTTATTGAATAATTTCATGCCCTGTCTGGAAACTGTTTGGTATAAGTGAGATTTATTGGCATGCTGAGCATATTAGTGGGAAAGCACATTGGTTGTCCTTGGATTGCAATATCCTAACTGCAGTAAAAGGGTGGTACATGGTAAATTCTAAGACTTTATAAATGTTTATGTATGGTTTAACATTGTTATTTGCTGGTGTGCCACCATCTTCCATAGTTTCTTATTGCATATTTTAAATACAATATATGAAAAGCACAATTGCTCAACATTAAATGTGAATTAAAATTTGCATTAATATTAGAATTACATAAGTGATACATTAGTTCCATTAGCATGGAACAATACAGTGACTGTCAATCTGCTCTCACACTCACCCAGGCTACCACTTTGCAAAAATAATTCTTTTAAGAATACTTTAATTGTATGTTACTGCATAAACTGCTCAAATGTTACTCCCATAGTTTATGATGTACTCTGAATCCTTCAATGTATTGTATTTTTTTAACTATTAGTTGCTTGTAATTTTGCTTTTTTGCTACAAATGGCTACAGGACAGAGACTTCTGTGTTATCACTGTACCTCATGTGGTCCCAGAGTTTCCTTTGCTGAAGGATTTTTTCCGTGCTGTGCCCTACAGCAGGACCACAATACCCCAAGAGCTGTATGTCACTCATCGCAAAGGCTTACTAAAGTAAGGAATCTTCAAAACCAATTTACTATATTTACTAACTTTTTGAATGAGTGGTTAAATGTGCCCCTCGGTGTGATGTTAAGCAATACAGACCAGAGGTTTTCCCATACTCGATCCCTAGTCAGTGCTGATCTCAACCAGGTCAGTAGTTAGGGCACTACAACTGGCCTCAACGTTTTTAAGATATGGAGGATAAAAACAGTTGGAGTTCTTGGTCCTGATCACTATCCAGTGACCTTGTGGAGACGAAGTCCCGTCTGCACACTGAGGTCACCATCCAACATGTTGTGTGGCACTACCATCGTGCTAAATGGGATATATTCAGAACAGAGCTAGCAGCTTAAAACTGGGTATCCATGAGGCGCTGTGGGCCATCAGCAGCAGCAGAATTGTATTTCAGCACAATCTGTAACCTCATGGCCCGGCATATCCCTCACTCTACCATTACCAACAAGCCAGGGGATCAACCCTGGTTCAATGAAGAGTGTAGAAGAGCATGCCACCAGGCGTACCTAAAAATGAGGTGACAACCTGGTGAAGCTACAACACAGGACTACACGCAGGCTAAACAGCAGAAGCAACATGCTATAGACAGAGGTAAGCGATTCCACAACCAACGGATCAGATCAAAGCTCTGCAGTCCTGCCACATCCAGTCGTGAATGGTGGTAGACAATTAAACAACTAACGGGAGGAGGAGGTTCTGTAAACATCCCCATCCTCAATGATGGCAGAGCCCAGCACGTGAATGCAAAAGACAAGGCTGAAGGGTTTGCAACCATCTTCAGCCAGAAGTGCTGAGTGGATGATCCATCTTGGCCTCCTCCCGATATCCCCACCATCACAGAAGCCAGTCTTTAGCCAATTCGATTCACTCCACGTGATATCAAGAAAAAGCTGAGTGCACTGGATACAACAAAGGCAATAGTCCTAACAACATCCCGGCTGTAGTGCTGAAGACTTGTGCTCCAGAACTAGCCGCGTCTCTAGCCAAACTGTTCCAGTACAGCTACAACACTGGCATCTACCCGACAATGTGGAAATTGTCCAGATATGTCCAGTCCACAAAAAGCAGGACAAATCCAATCCAGCCAATTACCACCCCATCAGTCTACTCTCAATCATCAGCAAAGTGATGGACAGTGCTATCAAGCTGCACTTACTCACCAATAACCTGCTCACTGATGCTCAGTTTGGGTTCCACCAGGACCACTCGGCTCCAGACCTCATTACAGCCTTAGTCCAAACATAGAAAAAAGAGCTGAATTCCAGAAGTAAAATGAGAGTGATTGCCCTTGACATCAAGGCAGCATTTGACCGAGTGTGGCACCAAGGAGCCCTAGTAAAATTGAAGTCGATGGGAATCAGGGGGAAATCTCTCCAGTGGCTGGAGTCATACCTAGCTCAAAGGAAGATGGTAGTGGTTGTTGGAGGCCATTCATCTCAGCCCCAGGACATTGCTGCAGGAGTTCCTCAGGGCAGTTTCCTAGGCCCAATCATCTTCAGCTGCTTCATCAATGACTTTCCCTCCATCAGAAGGTCAGAAATGGGGATGTTCACTGATGATTGCACAGTGTTCAGTTCCATTCACAATCCCTCAGATAATGAAGCAGTCCGTGCCCGCATGCAGCATGACCTGGACAACATCCAGGCTTGGGCTGATAAGTGGCAAATAACATTTGTGCCAGACAAGTGTCTCCAACAAGAGAGAGTCTAACCACCTCCCCATGACATTCAATGGCATTACCATTGCCGAATCCCCCACCATCAACATTCTGGGGGTCACCATTGATCAGAAACTTAACTGGACCAGCCACATAAATACAGTGACTACAAGAGCAGGTCAGAGGCTGGGTATTCTGTGGCGAGTGACTCACCTTCTGACTCCCCAAAGCTCTTCCACCATCTACAAGGCACAAGTCAGGAGTGTGAGGGAATACTCTCCACTTGCTTGGATGAGTGCAGCTCCAACAACATCAAGAAGCTCGACATCATCCAGGACAAAGCAGCCCGCTTGATTTGCACCCTATCCACCACCCTAAACATTCACTTCCTTCACCACCAGCACACCGTGGCTGCAGGGTACCATCTACAGTATGCACTGCAGCAACTTGCCAAAGCTTTTTCGACAGCACTTTCCAAACCCGCGACCTTTACCACCTAGAAGGACAAGGGCAGTAGGCACATGGGAATAACACCACGTGCACATTCCTCTCCAAGTCACATACCATCCCGACTTGGAAATATATCGCCGTTCCTTCATCGTCGCTGGGTTAAAATTCTGGAACTCCACTGTGGGAGAACCTTCACCACGCAGATTGCAGCAGTTCAAGATGGCGGCTCACCACCACCTTCTCAAGGGCAATTAGGGATGGGCAATAAATGCTGGCCTTGCCAGCGATGCCCACATCCCATGAACAAATTTTTTAAAAATTCACATGTTTAGAAGTCAGCTGATGTCAGAATTCAGCTTGATGGTAATGTCCTCTGGAGTTAAATAGCCTGCTAACACTCACCATCTAGGCTCACGCATGAAGGATCACCACTTGACTAGGGTAACCAGCTAACTGCTGGTGCCCATGGAGCCATACCCTAAGCCAGAGGTCTGTGCTTTCAAGATAGATGGGGAGAAAATTGGAACAAAAATACCATCTTGAAGAACATAATGGAATTTTGGTTTGAAAAGTTACAAATTTGGAGTGACCAGTGGCCCATTGTATCAGTGTGCTAACATACGTTGTCAAGGAAGGATGGGATGCAGTTTGCTTTTCATATTATAAAAATAGCAAGTTTATGATGTCTGCCAAGTCATTAAGGAAACCATTGAGCAGAGGCTCCTCGGACGTCGTCTTATGGCTCATTCAAGGTGGATTAGTCAGTATTCTGAGAGTCTATTGCCCCCCCCACACCCAAAGTCTAAATCAGGAAACTCTATATGGCATGACATTAAAATGTTTTTATTGTATGGAAAGTTGACACCATTTACCACAAATTTGTTCATAAATATTGCAATAAATGATTGCTATTATGAAAAAAATATTGATTATTGATACGCCAAAAAAAATGGAATCTTCAGCACCATGGGACAGAGTATTTTTTTCATCAATCCTTCCTGCCCCTCCCCTCCCCTTCCAACCGCTGCATTGTTAAAAGCAAGGGATTTGTATTACAGTTCACTACTTCATCTGTTCAACTTCCACAATTTCTGTTGAAGCTACCTGCAAGACAGCCGCCTGGAATACCTTCACCAAATATTAACTCAGGATGACAAACACTTTGATGCAAGATAGCGTGAACATTTAGATCTTCAGGAATCTCAGCATCAGTTTCTGTAGTATTCTATACTAATCCTAATGCTATGTAGAGTTTGAATTAATAAGGAAGAATGTTAAAATACTTACAATAGGTATAGTTTTCATCCATTTTTAAAACTCCCATCCATTCTGTGTCTGACGTCTCTGACATGGTGCTGCTGTTAGGTTTGAACTCTTGCGTGTTACATTTCTGTGGTCTCCGCTGTCTCCTTTGGTCAAAGAATTAAGGGTGGAGTGTATTGTATAAGGCCTTAAATACAACAGAGTAGTAGACTGAGCAAAATGACTGAGGAAGGAAGCGAATTTCTTTAAACATCAGTATCTCTAGGAGAATAATTTTTCCTCCTATAAATTATTGCAAATCCTAATCATACTAATAGATCTGTTGTGGTGTTAGCAGATAGGTTGGGGTCTGGAGTGCAGCTTCTGATGTTTATTGAGGTCCTGCTGCAACCGTACAATAATACAGCAAGTTTACTGAAGCCATATATTTTTGACTGACTGGATTTTTAAAAAAATCATGCACCTAACTGATACTGAAAGATACAGAGCCTAATAGACATACTTATAATAATATTTACCTACCACTTTACAAAACTTCCTTATGTTGTAGTTATGATATGAACTATCTTCATATGCTTTTTCTCATGCCCAACACAAAAGTCCACTTCTGCAGATAAATCATCATTCCCTGTGAATGAAGATGTGATCTTATTTGTGAAATAATCTGGGATAGCATGTTGCGGGGTGAACAGTGAACCTTCTTAACCATTAAAATATGCACTGGATATAGTACGGGATCTTACTGTGCGCTGCTGATGTTAGACAGATAACATGGACCATATGTCTCAGGCTACCAACCGTAAATCAAGTTTATTAAACAGTAATAGAAGCAGAATTAAAGTGAACATGAAGTTTTAGCTAGACTAAAAGTCATTTGATAAAGTACCACATAATACACTTGTAAGCAAAATTAAAGCCCATGGGATTAAAGGGACAGTAGCAGCGTGAATACAAAATTGGCTAAGGGACAGAAAGCAGAGAGTAGTGGTGAACGATTGTTTTTCAGACTGGAGGGAAGTATACAGTGGTGTTCCCTTGGGGCCGGTATTAGGACTACTGCTCTTTTTGATATATATATTAATGACCTGAACTTGGGTGTGCAGGGTAAAATTTCAAAGTTTGCAGATGACATGAAACTCAGAAATGTAGTAAACAAAGTGGAGGATAGTAACAGACTTCAGGAGGACATAGGCAGACTGGTGAAATGGGCAGACACATGGCAGATGAAATTCAACGCAGAGAAGTGTGAAGTGATACATTTTGGTAGGAAGAATGAGGAAAGGCAATATAAACTAAAGGGTACAATTTTAAAGAGACTGCAGGAACAGAGAGACCTGGAGGTGTATGTACGCAAATCTTTGAAAGTAGCAGGACAAGTTGAGAAGGCTGTTTTTTTTTTTAAAAAAGCATATGGGGTCCTTGGCTTTATTAAGAGAGGCATAGAGTGCAAAAGCAGGAAAGTTATGCTTAACCTTTATAAAATGCTGGTTAGGCCTCAGCTGGAGTATTGTGTTCAATCCTGAGTACCACACTTTAGGAAGGATGTCAAGGCCTTGAAGAGAGTGCAGAAGAGATTTCCTAGAATGGTACCAGGGATGAGGGACTTCAGTTATGTGGAGAGACTGGAGAAGCTGGGGTTGTTCTCCTTAGAGCAGAGAAGGTTAAGGGGAGATTTAATAGACAAATTCAAAATCATGAACGGTTTTGGTAGAGTAAATAAGGAGAAACTGTTTCCAGTGGCAGGAGGAATGGTAACCAGAGGACACAGATTTAAGATGATTGGCAAAAGAACCAGATGCGACATGAGGGAACATTTTTTTAAGCAGTGAGTTGTTATGATCTGGAATGCACCGCCTGAAAGGGTGGTGGAAGCAGATTCAATAGTAACTTTCAAAAGGAAATTGGATAAATACTTGGAGGGAAAAAAATTGCAGGGCAATGGGGAAAGAGCACAGGAGTGGGACTAATTGGCTAGCTCTTTCAAAGAGCTGGTACAGGCATAATGGGCCAAATGGCGGCCTCCTTTGCTGTACCATACTATGATACTATAACATCTCTCCTAACTCAGTAACAATAAATGTCAAGAAGCCTTTAGCAGACCACTGCAGTACTTCAAAAAACTTGCAAACTTGATTAAATGCTTTTACATGAGAAAAACAACTCAGTCTTTCATTAACGTTGCCAGTATAGCAGTACAGCAAGAAAAGAACTGAAAAATAAGTGCTACCATTTTGAGTTATATCTTTCTCTTTTCCTTTGATGTTATGCTGATACAAAGGAAGATTAAAAAGGTATCCTAAACAATTAAACAAAACTGTCAGTTAAACGGGAATATAGTGAGAGGGGTAGAGGAAGTGAGAGACCTTGGAGTGCATGTACACAGGTCCCTGAAGGTGGCAGTACAAGTAGATAAGGTTGTAAAGAAGGCATACGGAATGCTTTCCGTTATTAGCCAAGGTATAGAATACAAAAGCAGGTATGTAATGATGGAAATGTATAAAACACTGGTAAGGCCATAGCTGGAGTATTGTGCGCAATTCTAGTCACCACATTACAGGAAGGATGTAATTGCTCTGGAGAGAGTGCAGAGAAGATTTACAAGAATGTTGCCAGGGCTTGAAAATTGCAGCTACGAGGAGAGATTGGATAGGCTGGGGTTGTTTTCCTTGGAGCAGAGGCTGAGGGGAGACTTGATTGAGGTGTACAAAATTATGAGGGGCCGAGATAGAGTAGGCAGGGAGTACCTGTTTCCCCTAGTGGAGAGTTCAAGAACTAGAGGACATAGATTTAAGCTGATTGGCGGAACGATTAGAGGGGACATGAGGAAAAACTTTTTTTTACCCAGAGGGTGGTGGGTGTATGGAATTCGCTGCCCGATTTGGTGGTAGAGGCAGGGACCCACAACTCTTTTAAAAAGTACCTGGACCTGCACCTAAAGTGCTGTAAGCTGCAGGGCTATGGACCGGGTGCTGGAAGAACATAAGAACATAAGAAATAGGAGCAGGAGTAGGCCAATCGGCCCTTCGAGCCTGCTCCGCCATTCAATAAGATCATGGCTGATCTGATCCTAACCTCAAATCTAATTTCATGTCCAATTTCCTGCCCGCTCCCCATAACCCCTAATTCCCTTTACTTCTAGGAAACTGTCAAATTCTGTTTTAAATTTATTTAATGATGTAGCTTCCACAGCTTCCTGGGGCAGCAAATTCCACAGACCTACTACCCTCTGAGTGAAGAAGTTTCTCCTCATCTCAGTTTTGAAAGAGCAGCCCCTTATTCTAAGATTATGCCCCCCAGTTCTAGTTTTACCCATCCTTGGGAACATCCTTACCGCATCCACCCGATCAAGCCCCTTCACAATCTTATATGTTTCAATAAGATCGCCTCTCATTCTTCTGAACTCCAATGGGTAGAGTCCCAATCTACTGAACCTCTCCTCATATGTCCACCCCCTCATCCCCGGGATTAACCGAGTGAACCTTCTTTGTACTGCCTCAAGAGCAAGTATGTCTTTTCTTAAGTATGGAGACCAAAACTGTATGCAGTATTCCAGGTGCGGTCTCACCAATACCTTATATAACTGCAACAATACCTCCCTGTTTTTATATTCTATCCCCCTAGCAATAAAAACCAACATTCCGTTGGCCTTCCTGATCACCTGCTGCACCTGCATACTAACTTTTTGATTTTGTTGCACCAGGACCCCCAGATCCCTTTGTACTGCAGTACTTTCCAGTTTCTCGCCATTAAGATAATAACTTGCTCTCTGATTTTTCCTGCCAAAGTGCATAACCTCACATTTTCCAACATTGCATTACATCTGCCAAATCTCCGCCCACTCACCCAGCCTGTCCATATCCCCTTGTAGGTTTTTTATGTCCTCCTCACTCTCTACTTTCCCTCCCATCTTTGTATCATCTGCAAACTTTGATATGTTACATTCGGTCCCCTCCTCCAAATCGTTAATATAGATTGTAAAGAGTTGGGGACCCAGCACCGACCCCTGCGGAACACCACTGGCTACTGGTTGCCAGTCCGAGAATGAACCATTTATCCCAACTCTCTGCTTCCTGTTAGATAACCAATCCTCCACCCATGCCAGAATATTACCCCCAATCCAGTGATTCTTTATCTTGAGCAATAATCTTTTATGTGGCACCTTGTCGAATGCCTTCTGGAAGTCCAAATACACTACGTCCACTGGTTCCCCTTTATCCACCCTGTACGTTATGTCCTCAAAGAACTCAAGCAAATTTGTCAGACATGACTTCCCCTTCGTAAAGCCATGCTGACTTTGTCCTATTAAATTATGTTTATCCAAATGTTCTGCTACCATCTCCTTAATAATAGACTCCAAAATTTTACCCACCACAGATGTTAGGCTAACTGGTCTATAATTTCCAGCCTTCTGCCTACTACCCTTTTTAAATAAGGGTGTTACATTAGCAGTTTTCCAATCTTCCGGGACCTTTGCCGAGTCCAGAGAATTTTGGAAAATTATTACCAAAGCATCCACAATCCCTACTGCCACTTCCCTCAAGACCCTAGGATGTAAGCCATCAGGTCCAAGGGATTTATCCGCCTTGAGTCCCATTAATCTACTGAGTACCAGTTCCTTAGTGATTTTAATCGTATTTAGCTCCTCCCCCTAGAGCCCCCTGTTTGTCCAGTGTTGGGATATTCTTAGTGTCCTCTACTGTAAAGACTGAAACAAAATATTTGTTCAGCATTTTTGCCATCTCCATGTTTCCCACCATTAATTTCCCGGTCTCATCCTCTAAGGGACCTACGTTTGCCTTAGCCACCCTTTTTCTTTTTATATAACTGTAGAAACTCTTGCTGTCTGTTTTTATATTTTTTGCTAATTTATTTTCATAATCTATCTTCCTTTTCTTAATCAATCCTTTAGTTACTTTTTGCTGTCTTTTGAAGACTTCCCAATCTTCTATCCTCCCACTAAGTTTGGCTACCTTATATGTCCTTGTTTTTAGTCGGATACAATCCTTAATTTCTTTACTTAGCCACGGATGGCTGTCATTTCTTTTACACCCTTTTTTCCTCAGTGGAATATATATTTTTTGTAAGTTGTAAAATAACTCCTTGAATGAACACCACTGCTCATGTACCGTCTTACCCTTTAATCTATTTTCCCAGTCCACTTTAATCAATTCCGCTCTCATACCATCATAGTCTCCTTTATTCAAGCTCAGTACGCTTGTTTGAGAACCAACCTTCTCACCCTCTAATTGGGTATGGAATGTAACCATGTTATGGTCA
The DNA here is from genome assembly GCF_035084215.1 of Heptranchias perlo. Lineage (NCBI taxonomy): Eukaryota > Metazoa > Chordata > Chondrichthyes > Hexanchiformes > Hexanchidae > Heptranchias > Heptranchias perlo. The sequence goes on from NC_090332.1 coordinate 78,195,565, forward strand.
CTCATTCCAAGGGGATCCTTAACTAGGACATTATTGATTAATCCTGGCTCATCACACAGGATCAGGTCCAAGGTTGCTTGCCCCCTTGTAGGATCAGCTACATACTGCTCAAGAAATCCATCCCTAATACACTCAATAAACTCTTCCTCAAGGCTGCCCTGCCCTATTTGATTTGTCCAGTTAATATATAGTTAAAATCCCCCATAATTATAGCTGTTCCCTTATTACATGCCCCGACTATTTCCTGATTAATACTTCTTCCAGCAGAGTTGCAACTATTAGGAGGCCTATATACTACGCCCACGAGTGTTTTTTGCCCCTTATTATTCCTTATCTCTACCCAAACTGTTTCATTATCCTGATCCTTTGTCCCAATATCATTATCTTATGCAGGAGAGAAGTAAAACATCAAGGACTTAGGTGGAAAAGGAGGCAGCTGTGTCAGGACTCAAACATTTTATTGCTTTACCAGAAGAGCAATATTATTTTAGTAATTTAGATATTTACATTGCTTCAATTCATAAATACAAGGGGGAGGCCTTATACTATTGCAGCAATATGTTTGTCTTTCCTTTTACAGGTTTTTGCATCTCAATCAATAAAACCTTATAGATTTTAAACTGTTCTCTCCCCAGATCCTTTATGGTACGACTTGCAACACACAATGATACTAATGGGATTGAAAATCTTGTCCAAACCCTTGATCTGCAGCACAGTATTTTAACCAACGTAAATATTTATAATCGGTGTCGCAGAGACTCTGTGAGTATTTGATCAATCTGGATTACGTTGTTCAAAACATAATATGTTGATTGTTTAATCTGTTAATTATAAACATTTTGATGTATTTATCTGATATGGTTGAGTGCAACTATATTGAGGAATGGTGGTGATTGTCACCCCCTCTCAGTCACTAAACACTTCAATCAATTTCAGGTCTGGTGCAACATGGATATGGACTCCCTTTTATTATTTCCAAACAAAGCAGTTCAATCCCAATATCAGAAAAGTGACCTTCTGGATCACAGTACTAATTGGGAGCTGTGATAGTTCTGCTCGTAATAATTCTATTTGCAATCCTTGAACGCTTTACTAGGAAAGAAACCAGGTCCTGGAGGTTAAAGGACTATGTTACAACATTTAGTGCCACCTTATCCCCTGTGAATTTTGTTAAATGGAGGTGCACATTCCTACAAACATATTTAAATTATGACCCATTTATTTTGGGAAACTAATAAATTGAAGGAATACACCATAAAAGGCTCAGAAAAGTTAAATTTTAAAGTCTTTCCTTATGAGTAAGCAGATCCGATTTTTGAAAAAAAATAAACTTACCTTCAATAAGTTATTTTATGTTATAATGTTTCAATGGCTAAGTGCATAAGAAGGTGTGAAACAAGAAAAGTCATCACCAAGCTCATTCCTTCCTGTTACAAATTATGGGTCTGCACTAGATAGTCTCTCTGGTTTATCATCACCAATCTCTCCTGTAAGTTGCCTCTGCATACCTTATGATCAGTAATTTACCTTTACTGCCTGTATCTAGTTATACGATAGTGTGAAAACCCCCTTGTTATGTGAACTAGATACTGTGATCTTTCATGTTTTGCACGTGCGTTTCTCCTATTTTCCAGAAGGCAGACTGATGAACTGTCTAGTGAGATGAGGCCAATTATAAACCAACAAACTGTTTTATTTTACATATGATACAGAAATGATCAGAATAATATTTACAGTGAATTTTAACCTATTTCATAACGTTCCTCATAACAAAAAATAACAATGAGTGGTTAGCAGCCTAAATACACTTTTCTGACCAGTATTTTCTCTGAAACTGGTTAGCACTAAGCTCAAACAGGAGGCCTTCACTGCCCTGTGTCTGACTCACTTCCCGGATATATGGACAGCTGGTCAAAAAGCCAAAGGCTTGACATCTGACCTGTGTCTCAAATTGGCCAGTTGAGCTGCCAATCAAACCTACCACCTTGAATCAAAAATTCCCTCACCAATGACACCTCCATGGCCTGTTCACCCAAGCCCCTGCTGTGCTAAGTTTAATGGGAGCCATTTTAACATTACATACGTGAATATCAGAAGGTGTTGCAATATGCTAACGACCACTCACCGCCATTGCCTCAAATTGATTTCGATAACAGTTTTAGTTGCTAATCCATCTCCTGAGAGAATCTAGTCCCCCTTTGTTCCCGTGGCTCCAGCCTTTTCTCTCTGTCACATTTTTTAAAAAGATGCTGTACCATTGGGAATAATCCTTAGAATCCTAAATGTGACACTCAAAAACCAAAAATCCCTTCTAGGCCAAATTAGGGATGCCAACCCTCTAGAGTTGTCCTGGAGTCTCCAGGAATGAAAGATTCATCTCCTAGACACCGTTGCGAGCAACCCAGAAGAATAATAATAGGGGCATTAAAAAGCAATTATGTTTTTTTCATTGATTCTGTGACAGTGTTCAAAGAAATTCAGCACAGAAGGAGGCCATTCAGCCCATCATGCCTGTATCGGTTCTTTGAAAGAGCTATCCAATTAGTCCCGCTCCTCTGCTCTTTCCCCATAGCCCTGCAAATGTTTCCTTTTCAAGTATATATCCAATTCCCTTTTGAAAGTTACTATTGAATATGGTTTCACTACCCTTTCAAGCAGTGCTTTCCAGATCATAACAACTCGCTACGTAAAAAATTTTCTCCACATCTCTCCTCTGGTTCTCTGGCTAATCATCTTAAATCTGTGTCCTCTGGTTACCGACCCTCCTACCAGTGGAAACAGCTTCTCCTCATTTACTCTATATCAAAGCCTTTTATTAGTTATACAAATATTGGAGATGGGCAAATAGGCTGTTTGACTGGGCAGGGCCGTTGAAGGCAGAAAGTCATGTGATGAAACCTCCAGGAAGACGTCCAACCAGAGTTGGCAACCCTAGGCCAAATAGACAAAAATTTCAAAACAATGACCCCTTCACAGGTTGTGAAAATGTCATCATTATGGATTCCACCTAATACAGTGAATCTCCTAACAGTCAACTGACCACAATTAAAACCTCTAAGAAAATAAAGTTGCAATATCTCCCATGAATCTGCCGCCCCCCCCCCCTGCCAAAAAAAGTAATTGTGTGAAACTCAGGGATATTAATCCAACTTTACAACCTACACTATTCAACTCTAATCAGTTGCAGTCCACTGATGATTTCTCCATGGACAATTGTTCACTGGAACAATTATGTTCATGTGTAATTAACTATTTTGTTATCTATATCTACCTTGTACTATAGCTTTGAGTCCTGTTTTTAATCAGATAAATATCCATCTCTTTTTAAAGGACTTGATTGACACACCATTAACTGTTTCTGCTGTGTCTATTCCACATCTCAATTCTATCATTGGGTGAGAGGAAAAGGGATTTCTTCAGGTCTCTTTTGCTAGAATCTTGACAAATTTGTGCATGGGGTTTCTAGTTTTACAATCATGGGACATGATTCTAGCTCAGAGCCGGGAACCCAGCCTGTCAGCAGATAATCGCTTGGAGAACCCAGAAGCCAAATGAGTGCGTCGCAATCTGTGATTGCAACTCAATTGAATGTGAGTATTTGTGCTTTCTGGTTTACCATCTGCCAGGCGGCCAGATTGATAGGCTGGCTGCCTGTCGGAAGTGAAAAGAGCCACGAATCGGAGAGGGCACGGGGGGTGGGGGCGGGAGGAAGAGAGAGATTGTGGGCTGTGGAAGAAATCGGAGGGATTGGGGAGGTGGGCCTAATAGAAAATTGGGGGGATGCAGCATCGAGGCTGGGGGGGGGGGGTCCGGCATCGTTGGGGGGGGGGTTTGGCCGATCGCAGGTGTCCGATCACGCCAGGTGAGCTTGTTGGGTCTGGATGAAGCGCTCCTGCTCCTCCAGGCCAGCAAGCAGTGCAATAAAGGCACTCGCCTTATGGATCCGGCCCTTCTCATTTGCTTTCACCTGACATGAATTGGAAGTGATTGAAAACCCGAGTAGGTAAGGTTAAATTTGTTTGACGTTTCTAATACATAAAAAATTAAGTACCTCAACTATCGCAATGAGGTACATTGCCCCTTTAAGTATCGGCCTGTTGGCTTTAAGTGGGGGCGGGACTTCCAGGTTTCTGTTGCGTGCGCATCCAAACGCACCTGGGTTAAAGTGGGCGCGTTGGAGCCGGGATGACGTCCCCCTCCAAAAATCAACCATTTTTACTGCCCATCCGCCCCCAACCCACCTGTTCTTGAGAGTTAAAATTACCCCCATGCCCTAAGTTACCTTTCATCATTATTTGTGTCTGAGAATTTAAAAGCTTATATGATCCCTTTCAGTCTTCAATGAGAACAAATTTAGTTCTCTTTATAATGTTGACCCTTAAGTCCCAGAATCAGCCTTGCCAGTCTTTTGTTATCCCTCTTTAATGTATCAATGTATTTTTTAAATGTCCCACATATTGAGAGAGCCACAGCTATTTTCTAGTTCTTGCTTGTAATATTGTGATGATCTAATGGGTACCTGGTGCCACCTCTGGCACTTTTCAACTTCAGTGCTTGCTCCACTGTCAGAGATGGTAAATAGTTTGGGGATACTAAGGGTATTGGATGAAAATTGAGGTATTCATATACTTGTAAAAGGAAGACTTCAAATACAACTTCTGTTATCCTTCCTTGGACTGTGCCTCAAAATACTGGCATTTTGCCATCCAGTATGAAAATGAGCACAGGAGATGGAAAATGCCTCCAATGTTATGTTGAATGGCCATTGGAAAATTAAACATGAAACAATTTTTGTGGTACAGTTTACAAGGTGCCCTAAATTCCATTCGGGCCCTGGGCAGAGTTGAGGTGGATCACCCGTTGGAGGACAGGAAAATGGGGCAGAACCTGGTTCTGCTGGGAATCTGACCCATTGGAACAGTTGAGCAATTTTACAATGGAAGGAGAAATAAAGAGAGAAAATCTTCTATCCAATCCACATCCAAATCAAATGGCATTTCTGGGGGACTTCCTGAGCTACCTTGGGAATTCTACCTAGTATGCTCTTTGCAGGCCTCAGCAGAACTGTTGCCAGCTGAGAGCTGCTGTGAACCCCACTGAGGCTCCAGAAAAGGTCCCAGAATTTTTACAGCCAAAAGTAATTAACCTTAAAGGGGATTGAGTACTTTAACTTTGGGCCAGCGCAAGCTTTAATATTTTGGCTTACCTAATTTCAGCCCTTCCCAGGCCATTGATCCACCATTGAAGCAGCATAGCACCATTCCAGTTATCCAGGCTGCTGTCAGAGCTAGTACCACTGATGCACACTTACAAGTGTAGGCCACCCACCATGAGTATGCAGTTGATACAGTCCCTGCAATTTGGGATGGTGTCTTGGTCTTCCGGCACTTTCACCGGCAGAGTAACTTGATGAGAATTTCAAGCTCATGGTATTTAACAGTAAGCAATGCTGATTTGATATGCCTCATCACATATCAGCTACAATGATGTGGGGAAGCATCAGAGGGAAAGTCATTGTAATGCACCATTCATTGGCTGGAAGCTGCCTCTCTTATTCTCTCATACCCAACTGAATTTCTTATTCAGAGATGGTAAATAGTTTGGGGAGACTAAGGGTATTGGACGAAAATTAAGGCATTCATACACTTGTAAAAGGAATACTTCAAATACAACTTCTGTTCGCCTTCCTTGGACTGTGCCTCAAAATATTGGCATTTTAAACCAATTCATCTCTTAAGTAAATTAATCGAAAATATTTCACTTTATGGCAAAAGTAATTTCTTGAAATACAGTAGATATCTCACTCTCCCCACATCTCCCATAATGTAAATTGATATACTATGATCATGCTTTGTTTATAGCTCCCTTATTACTAAAGTTCAGATGATGGGAAGCACTCCCTTTCTCAATATTCTCAAGATTGGGGAGTGGGATAGCCTAAAGTAAGGTCCATACTCGCTAATGTCCAATATCATACTATACTTCACATTACTTTGACCTGATATTTACTCTAGCTCATGTATATTTTGAACTGGTGGAGTTGAGTATTGGTAAACACGTAACTAGTTTTCCAATAAACTGTACCAAGGCTTCTGTAACTTGCTTAAAAATTAAAAGCATGTGATACCTGCACCATAGACCTGTACCTTTAATCACTGGCACTGCAACTAAATCAAAACTAAAACCCCATTTTAGAAAATGCGATCCCTTTACAAGAAGTTATCTGTGCAGGTTCTACAATTGTTTCACTGTGATGAGCAAATGAAGCCCAAGTAATTGAGTAATGTTTTATCTTGGATGAAGATTATACATTTTAAGTGTTACAACTAGTGGAATTTAAATAAATATGAAGTGATTTGGCAGATTGGAATTCTACGCTAGGATCAGGTATGTATTGTGTGGAATTACTATTAAGCCTTTTTCATTTAACAGTGGCATGTACCACAGTCCCTTCATTTATACCAAAGAACTTCTGATTTGGTTGTACAACTTGCATTTCCCCCAAAACAATTCCATACTGATGGTCAGAAATTTAAATTTGGTATAACTAAGTATTAAATAATAAGAGACATGGAGCTTGAGAACCGTTCATTTCTTTCAATGAGCTTGACACCAGGGCCCCGATTTTCAAAGGAAATTGCAGGTGCGTTGGGGGCAGGGGGGCTGTGAAAATCAGGGAAATCTCGAGCGGGTGAGGAAGCCGGCTCCAACCCGCCGACGTCTGGGTTCCCCACAGATGCTTCTGTGTGCATGCGCGCCTCACGAATGCGGAAGTCCCGTCAGCAATTAAAGCTGGCGGGATCATAGTTAAAGAACCAAATGTACCTCAGAAGTACTTAAGGTATTTTATTTCTGACGTAGTAGATAGTTAAAACGATTTTAAACTTACCTGGACGGCTTTCCCACCGCTTCCGACTCACAGGCATGAAAAGCCGAATCAGGCAAAAATAAACAAAATAAATTAAACATTTCACAAAGTTAAAAAACAAAATAAACGTACCTTTCCACCCTGCTTCGATGTCCCTCACTCCCCCTGATACCTCCCTCTCCGATGTCCCTCTCAGCCCCCGATGTCCCCTCTCCGGTCTCCCCCTCTTCCCCCCCCACCACCCCCCCCCGATGTCCCTCTCCGATCGTCCCCCTCTCCGATCGTCCCCCTCTCCGATCGTCCCCCTCTCCGATCTCCCCCTCTCCGATCGCCCCCTCTACGATCTCCCCCTCTCCGATCTCCCCCTCCCCGATCTCCCCCTCCGATCTCCCCCTCCCCGATGTCCCTCTCCGATCTCCCCCTCCCCGATGTCCCTCTCCGATCTCCCCCTTCCCGATGTCCCTCTCCGATCTCCCCCTCCCCGATGTCCCTCTCCGATCTCCCCCTCCCCGATGTCCCTCTCCGATCTCCCCCTCCCCGATGTCCCCCCTCCGATCTCCCCCTCTCTCCCCTCCCCGATTTCCCTTCTCCCCCCCCTCATCATGCCTTCCCCCGATCTCCCCTTTTCTCTCCGATCTCCCCCTCACCCCCCCCGATCTCCCCCGATCTCTCCCCCCCCGATCTCTTCCTCTCTTCCCCCCCCCGATCTCTCCCCCTCTCTTCCCCCCCCGATCTCTCCCCCTCTCTTCCCCCCCCCGATCTCTCCCCCTCTCTTCCCCCCCCGATCACTCCCCCTCTCTCTCCCCCCCCAATCTCTCCCCCTCTCCCTTCCCCCCGATCTCTCCCCCTCTCCCTTCCCCCCGATCTCTCCCCCTCTCTTCCCCCCCCGATCTCTCCCCCTCTCTATCTCTTCCCCTCTCTTCCCCTCCCCGATCTCTCCCCCTCTCTTCCCCCACCCGATCTCTCCCCCTCTCTTCCCTCCACCCGATCTCTCCCCCTCTCTTCCCCCCCCCCGATCTCTCCCCCTCTCTTCCCCCCCGATCTCTCCCCCCACCCCGATCTTCAGCGCCCTCCACTCTCTGTTCCAGCGCCAGATGACGTCTCTCTTTCTCTTCCCCGCCCCCCCCCCCCCGCTTCCTGCCCCCCCACCCCAGGCGCCGCAGTTCCTGTCAGTCAGGCTGGTTGCCGGACGGAAAACCCGGAAACAACTTCAATCACCATCAATTATATCACGATTGCGTCGGAAAAGATACGTTTTTTTTATTCGGGTTTGCCATGCACACCTTCACCTCCCCGCTGACAACGTGCCACCATTTCAAAATTGAGCCCCAGGTCCAATTTATCAATTAGCTTTAGGTCCCTTCCAATCTGTTACAGAGAATTCGTTGGTCCCAAATTTTTGACTTTATGACATTCAAACTTACAATGTTTGTATTTTTTTCTGTTTCCTTATGGAGTGTTTTGCCAGTGTAACTATTAATGAGCATGTTATCATTCTTCTATTTCTTTTGCCAGGATGGAACTAAACTTCAGGCAATTGTTGCAGAAGTTTTAACAGAAATTGTGGGGATTGCTATCATCAGGAATGAAGAGGTATTCACTAATTTACACTTTGCAGATGCCACTAGAGACACGCTAACTACCTGTCCACTGGAGAAATAAGTAAACTAGTATTTGGGATCTCCAAAGATTCTATTATTATCTAAGCACATTTGTGGATGTACATACAACTTTGAAAAGTTTGAGTTTGGAGAATAAGGTTGGAAATGTTGATGGCATGCATAATTACTCTTTTTGAGCGATCACTTTCATAACCTCTCCACTGTTTGGCTCGTGTCAATATCAAACTTGTCATTCATTCCTGTGGAGTTTCTGGCAGTTTTTGGTAATATACAAGATGCTCACTGGCCTGCATTCTGTCTGCCTGCCTGTTTTAAGTGTCACTCATCAGCAAATGTGCTGAAGTTTATACTTTAAATGTGGTAACGCAAGCACCTGCTAGAGTTTAAATATATGATTAATTTAAAAACATATGGCTGTTGTAATTTATTAAAGAAAAATGTTATTATCCATCTAAGGTGTAATTTCAGCCCCATCATCGCTTCTGAGCTGACAGACGGGAATTTAGTAGTAGTAAGGTATAATTGACTAGCTATATGTTACAGAAGAACTAGGAAAGAACATCTGCTCCTAATTTCTCCAGTCTGAAGTATTTTCCTCCTGATCTCCCTTCCCTGGTATCCTCTGGCAACTGGAGCAGGCACAAGGTCCCAAAATTCAATGGGTGTCAAAATGTTTATGGAAAGCAAATACTACTGCATATGCAGCATGTACAATAATGGCAGCCCAACCATTATTTAAACATTCATGGCATTGGAAGTAAATGGGGGCAAATGGATTGAGACAGCCCAAATTAATTGAATTGATTTCGGTTCACAGAGGTGAAAGGCCAGTGTTTAACCCACTGCAGCACCCAGTTCCCTCATTTTTCATGTTCAACTTGCAGTATTTTACATTGGTAATCATGTCTAAAGCCCAAGTACACATTATAGAGCCGATTTTAACTTTCAGCGGCGGTTGAAAACTGACGGTAGATGATTGACGGGCAGTTATACACACCACCCGATTTCTATTCCGTTGACTTCAAGTGGAAAGGAAATTGGGTGAAGAGTATAACAGATAGCCAATCCACTACTGCCAGTTTTCCGCCACTGCTGAAAGTTAAAATCAATCCTTTATATATGAGTATAATGAAGATTTTCACCAAATATTGCTCAATTATTTTCACGTGTAGTGTGTTGAGAAGACATTAATAAACTTGCAGAATGGGCTTGTAAATGGCAGATGAATTGCAATATAGATAAGCGTAAGGTGTTACATTTGGTAGGAAGGATAAGGAAGCCACATACTGCTTAGAAAATAGAGTCTAAATGGGGTAGAGGAGCAAAGGAATCCAGAAGCACAGATAGACAAATTACTAAAAGTAGCAAAGCAGTTTAATAAGGCCATAAAAAAAGCAAACAAAGCACTGGTGTTCATAGAATTGAAATGCAGAGAAGTTATGTTAAACTCTTATCGAACCTTGGTTAGACCACACTTGTAGTACTGTACCGTTCTGGTCTCCATATTATGGAAAAAATATTGAGGCACTGGATACCAGAACCAAGAGGTTATACTTATCAGGAAAGGCTGAACTGGCTGGGACTCTTTTCTCTAGAAAAAAGGCTAAGGGGTGACCCAATAGAGGTCTATAAAATGATGAAGGGGTTTGATAGGGTAGACACAGAGAAGATGTTTTCACTTGTGGAGGGAGTCCAAAACTAGGGGTCATAAATATAAGATAGTCACTAATAAATCCAATAGGGAATTGAGGAGAAACTTCTTTACCCAAAGTGTGGTAAGAATGTGGAACTTGCTACCACAAGGAGTAGTTGAGGCAAATAGCATAGGTGGATTTAAAGGGAAGCTAGATAAGCACATGAGGGAGAAAGGAATGGAAGAATATGCTGATAGGGTTAGATGAAGAGGGGTGGGAAAAGACTCGTGTGGAGCATAAACGCTGGCATAGACCACTTCGGCCGAATGGTCTGTTTTTGTGCTGTAAATTCTATGTAATTCTATGTGTGTCATTTTGCACTGGTAAATCCAGGTGTGTGTTTTATGTGAATGTGTGTTTAGATGTATGGAATAACCTTTCAGAGAGAGAGAACGTGCATCATAAGGTAAAGTTTGAGAGGCTCTGCTCGTGGTGCTTTCTCCAATCTATTCTTGACCTGCATTCCTGTTGAGCGAGATTCTGTGCTAGTAGCAGAACCTCACAAAATATGTAGTGGATTTTATACAACAAATCCCACAGTAGTTAAATTTCAATTTTTCCCCCACAGATTAAATTGTGACTGATCAATATAAAGATTATAAAGATGTTCCTATTTTTGTTTGCGCTAACTGAAGGTATTTTTTTCCCCCTGTTCAATGTGGGTTTTTTTCTCCTTCCAGAATATTGAATATATCCGTTCACATTATAACATTGAAAACTTTATTTACTTCAACCATCACCAACGTGAAGAACATGGTCATCTCTATCACTTTGCTTTGAACCCAATTTTCCATCACTATACCAGACATTTTCTCAAGGAGATACTCCGGATGACTTTTAAGTCATGCCTGTACTACCCTGTTTACCCAAAATTATCACAGCATAAGGTAAAAAAAAGTTATAGTATTTAACAGATATTGGAGTATACCAGTTGTAACTAAATTATCTATATATCTTATTTTAAAAAAAATTGTACTTCTGTTTGTTTTTATGTTCCATCTATATGTGTTGAAGTTGTTATCTACGAAGAGTGGAGAATAGACTTTTGTAAATTGGGTGGTTTATTATGTACAACTTTAGACCTAGATATAGACAGTTGAAAGCCTAAAATATTGTCTTGGTACAACATTAAATTTACCTAAACTAAAGGTGCTTCTGAACTTTCTTTGGACCTAATATGGCTGATTTGTAATTAGCATAGAGGTGTTTTTCCATTTGAAAACTGCCTTAAATTGCAAGTGCCATAAAGTTTACCATTTGTTTTGCTGCAATTTCCATAGAGACTATAATATCATTACTCAATATCATATTTAGGCTCATTAGTGCCACCTAGAATAGGAGATTCATTCCTAAGCTTCAGGTGATACTTTAGGTGCTTTTGGCTTAAATTTTCTCGAGTTTTACAAAATATATTTCAGATTTATTTACTGAGAAATTAATTAATTATCTGTACATTCCTTCCTGGAAGTAACTGTAAACCTTTTTTTTCAGATGAATAGCCCACATGCTCATTCCCTGACATCTGCTCTTCATTACCTAGTTCCAGTGCGCCGGAGACGACAAATTATCTATCCATTGGACGAACTTGGCATTAACGCCCCATCAAAGCGAGTCACACAGGATAAGGTGGGTGGTTGGAGGTGGCACTGTGTCGGCCAGTTTCAGGACTTTGTAGATGGAGCAGTTTTGCTGTTTGTACTCACGAGAACTTGGCTTCTAATTACAAAAAGAGCTAAAGGGATTCCAGTTATCAGCCCCTCACAACCTGAGGAATCTATATATTTGTGTAGTCAACAGTGCAAATAACTGGCATACAGATCTCTACGTTCATCCTTTAATCATCTAGAAACATTTTTATTTTTAACTTCTAATGTTGCATTAATGACCAGTGTGACTAGTACCATTTATTATAAGAATATAAATAGGTGGAACATTTTGTTGCAAGTTTCCATTATTGTGTAATTTCATGTCTTCAGAGCAGTATTGAATGAATTACTTGCAATTTTTTCTCCCTGTGTGCCTAGCCTTTGCTCAGAGGTTACCTCTTGACAACATAGCCATGATCAGAAAATTGTTATGTGGACAATCTATATGTACATTTTAAATATAGCAAGACTACTATTTGATCAGTTCCAATTTGTGAACAATTATATAAGTCTTAATGTTGATGAGCTACCACTGTATGTTCCAGTGGCATCAGTAAAACATATTAGAACATAAGAAAGAGAAACAGGGATCGGCCATACGGCTCCTCGAGCCTGCTCTGCCATTCAGTCAGATCATAGCTGATCTTCGACCTTAACTCCACTTTCCCACCCGATCCCCATATCACTTGATTCCCCTAGAGTCCAAAAATCTATCTATCTCAGCCTTGAATATACTCAATGACTCAGCATCCACAACCCTCTGGGGTTGGGAATTCCAAAGATTCATAACCCTCTGAGTGAAGAAATTCCTCCTCATCTCAGTCTTAAATGGCCGACTCCTTATCCTGAGAGTATGCCTCCTAGTTCTAGGCTCTCCAGCCAGGGGAAACAACATCTCAGCATCTACCCCGTCAAGCCCCCTCAGAATCTTATATGCTTCAATGAGATCACCTCTCATTCTTCTAAACTCCAGAGAATATGGGCCCATTTTACTCAATCTCTCATCTTGGACAACCCTCTCATCCCAGGAATCGATTTAGTGAACCTTCACTGCACCGCCTCTAAGGCAAGTATATCCTTTCTTAGATAAGGAGACCAAAACTGTGCACAGTACTCCATGTGTGGTCTCCTCAAAGCCCTGTACAACTGTAGCAAGACTTCCTTACTCTTGTACTCCAACCCCCTTGCAATAAAGGCCAACATGCCATTTGCCTTCCTAATTGCTTGCTGTACCTGCATGCTAACTTTCTGTATTTCTTGTATGAGGACATCCAGATCTCTCTGAACACCAACATTTAATAGTTTCTCACCATTTAAAAAAAATATTCTGCATTTTTATTCTTCCTACCTATTCTTCCTAACCTCATATTTCCCCACATTGTACTCCATCTGCAACCTTCTTGCCCGCTCACTTAACTTGACCATATCCCTTTGCAGACTCCTTGTTTCCTCCTCGCTGCTTACTTTCCCACCTACCTTTGCATCATCAGCAAACTTGGATACATTACACTTGGTCCCTTCATCTAAGTCATTAATATAGATTGTAAATAGCTGAGGCCCAAGCACTGATCTTTGCGGCATCCCATTAGTTACAGCTTGCCAAACTGAAAATGACCCTTTTATCCCTATCTCTGTTCTCTGTCCGTTAATCGATCCTCTATCCTTGCCAAGATATTACCCCCAACCCATGAGCCCTAATCTTGGGTAACAACCTTTTATGTGGCACCTTATCGAATGCCTTTTCGAAATCCAAATATACTGCTAGTTACTCTAATAAATTTGTTAAACACGATTTCCCTTTCATAAAATCTTGTTGACTCTGCCTAATCATATTATGATTTTCTAAGTGCCCTATTACCACTTCCTTAATAATGGATTCCAGCATTTTCCTGACGACTGATATCAGGCTAACTGACCTGTAGTTCCCTGTTTTCTCTCTCTTTTCGTGAATAGCGATGTTACATTTGCTACCTTCCAATCCGCTGCGACTGTTCTAGAATCCAGGGAAATTTGAAAGATCACAATCTATGCATCCACTATCTCTGCAGCCACCTCTTTTAGAATCCGAGGATGCAGGCCATCAGGTCCAGGGGATTTGTCGGCTTTTAGTCCCATTAGTTTCTCTAGTACTTTTTCTCTACTGATATTAATCGCTATAAGTTCCCCACTCTCATTATCCCCTCGGTTCCCCACTATTTTTGGTATGGTTTTTGTGTCTTCTACTGTGACGATAGATATAAAATATTTGATTTAACATCTCCGCCATTTCTTTATTCCCTATTATAATTTCTCCTGTCTTAGCCTCTAAGGGACCAATGTTTACTTTTGCTACTCTCTTCCTTTTTACATACTTGTAGAAGCTCTTGCAATCTGTTTTTCTATTTCTTACTAGTTTACTCTCATATTCTATTTTCTTCCTATTTATCAATTTTTTGGTCATCCTTTGCTGGTTTCTAAAATTCTCCCAATCCCCTCAAGGCTGACTACTATTATTATAAGAATACCATTATTCTTCACAACATTATACGCCTCTTCTTTTAATCTAATACTATCCTTAACTTCTTTAGTTAGCCACGGATGGATCACTTTTCCCATGGAGTTACACTTTTACCATTTCTGTCCTTTTTTAAAACCATTTTTCATGGAAATTCCGGTGCAATTTGGCATTCTTATTCTTTCTCCAGGAAAACCTTTCTTCTTTAAGTGAAAACAAAGCAGCATTATTTTAACAGCACAACAATCTTTTGACACTTACTTGATTCTCTGTACCTTTTTCCAGACATCACAGTTGTTAAAATTCATACTGTTGCCAGGCTGATAAGATTACTCATATTCATAGTCATAATTCTGAGACAGTAGATTCCATTCATAAGCAAGACCTTGATAATTAACTTGGTCAATAAACTGGGTTGCCTTATTGAGTTACTGGCCAAATGATTGACCTTTTTTTTACATTTTTATTTAGATAATTTATAGAACAGAACAGGGAACATAATCATGACATACATGATAGCTTAAAAAGAGAGCAGTAGAAAAAATAAACAACAGGTTTATCTGGAGATCTTGAACACTCCCACTGAAATATCAAGAATACAAAGATTCAGCCATTTACAACATTTGGAGTGTCACAATTGTACTACATTACTCAACCAAATATTTGAAAATAAAGTTCAAAATGATGTTACCATAAACCAGTTAACTTGCATAGAAGTTCATATACTCACTTGAAGGGTGGTACCAGATAAGTACCCCACCGGCCCAAGAACAATAAAAGCCACAGGAGTTTTTTTTTCCTCTACTTTAAAAATGCAAAGTTGTAGATGGTATGTGTAGAGAGTTTAAATGGGCGGAGGTTATTGAATTCAGCTTGACACTTCTGTCTCAACGTCAGTGCACGTGACATGCAAATCTGAATTTGTGCATATAATCTGACAAATTGTAAGTAAAACACATGGGGAAAAAACTGGAAGAAAGTACCCTACCTCCAAACTACTAAGAACCATGAGTTGACTGCCCTCACTGAGGAGTAGGTGAGGGCAGACACAGGGCTCTTGAGAACCTCAAAGCTTCCATTACAGCCCATAGAAGCTTTGACCAATTAATGCTTATGATCAGGGATGTTGTGTTAACCCTCACAAATAATATTCCTGGAAAGAAGACCTTTTTTAAAAACCTCTTCTTTTGGATATTATGTGATTATTTTAGGCTTTGTTATCCTGTAATTATGTGGCAGGTTATTGGGGGCCATCGTGATTGAAAAATGCATCATCAGGGTTGTGTGCCTGGTGCAACGAACTGAAGCAATTATTTATAATGTAATTACATGAAATTGTCCTTATAGAGTTATTTGAATATTATATCATTAATAATCTAGCATTTTGATTGGTAAGGGAAACATGGAGTTCACAATACTGAATTTAGTTTACTAAAGGTAAGCATTTTATGACCATGTATTTATCATACCCCAGTCTCTTCTCAATATGTCTGTTTTTAATAGAATATAAGGTGCTGATTTGAACTTGTCCTCCAGTAGATTGCAACTTGTGTTGGATTCAATGCTGGAACTGTAGAATATGTCTTTAATATTAGATGCATTGTTTCAATTTATCTCCCCTTTTAAAGTAGTTTTCTTCGTCCCCTCCTATTTATTTCACATGTATTGTGTACCATTCCTTGTCTGAGAGGATGAGGCAGGTGGCCTACTACTAGGCTTTTGCCAGTGTTGCTTTTGAGACACCTACTGATTTTTTTTTCATTGCCTCCCTACAAGAAAGCACCTTTACCTTGACACAGATCAGGAACTTGTGAAATTTGTAACAGTGTTGTAACCATTTTGTAACAGTGTTGTTTCAAATTTTCATTTATACAGATCACTAAATTTAGTTCTATTCTTTTGTACGCACGTTACCAATTTTCCATAATTTTTACCTGCTGATTTTGGTCTGAAGTATAAGATTATTTTACATTTTTGCCTTCCAGATTTAATAAAAATGTTTCAGTGGAGCTGTGTAGTAATGCTGCATTTTGGAGTGCTGATGAGCAGCAGCATAGAGCAGAGGAACACAGATTTCTGTTCGAGTTCTACTGTATTGCCAATCTCAGCTGTGCTGCATGGGAAATTTATACCTGCCTTTCACTCCTAGCAGTGATGACAACATTCTTGATTTACTTATAAGATCTCTAGATAGATACAGATGAGAAAAGGCCATTCAATCCATCTTAGCTGCCTCCATCACAGCATACTACTGTTGCTTAAATTATTCCAGGGTATTCACCTCCACTACCCTACATGGAAATTCATTCCATCTGATGTTCACATTTTGTGTGAAGAGGAACGTATGATATTAGTCATAAATTTGTCTTTTATTAGTTTGAACCTGCGTACCCTTGTCCTACAGTCATGGTTTAGTTTCAAGTAATTTTCCGATCTACTTTTTCTATACCATTTACTAACATATCATAAAATCATACAATCTTATAGCACAGGCAGAGGCTATTTGGCCCATCGTGCCTGTGCTGACTCTTGAAAGAGCTATCCAATTAGTCCCACTCCCCAGCTCTTTCCCCATAGTCCTGTAAACTTTTCCTTTTCCTTTTCCTGTTTTGAAAGTTACTATTGAATCTGCTTCCACCACCCTCTCAGGCAGTGCATTTCAGATCATAACAACTTACTGTGTGAAAAACCCCTCCTCATCTCCCTTCTGGTTCTTTTGCCTATTAATTCTGTTGCCTGTGGTTTCTGACCCATCTGCCAGTGGAAACAAGTTTCTCCTTATTCACGCTATCAAAACACCTCATTATATTTGAACATCCTATTAAACCTCCCCTTAACTTTCTCTGCTCTAAGAAGAACAATCCCAGATTCTCTGGTCTCTCCACATAACTGTAGTCCTTCATGCCTGGTATCATTCTGGTAAATCTTCTCTGCACCCTCTCCAAGGCCTTGTCATACCTCTATTTTTCCAATCTTTCCTCATAAGTCAGTTCTGTGACATGAGCGATCAGTGTCGTGGCTCTTCTCTGAACCATCTCTCTTGTGTCTCAGTGACCAAATCTGGAACAGTACTCAAGGTGAGGTCTGACTAGAGCGCTTTACAGTTTGACTGTTGCTTCCTCTGATTTGTTGTTTCATCTGTATGGTTAAACATTGTATTTGCTTTTTTGATTATTGCATATGTTGAACATCGAATCTACTAAAGCCACTAAATCTCTTTCAACTTCATCTTAGCTATTTTGACACCATCAAGCAAATATTTATATCACCAATTTTTTTTCTTCCTGTGATCTGTACTTTACATTTGTCTGTATTAAGTTTCATCTGCTTTCGACCTGCCCACATATAATTTGAAGTTGCTGAACTGTCTTCAGATTCAACTGCCCCTCCTAGTTTTGTATTGAATGTGAGTTTGACCAATTTGCATTGAGCTTCTGAATCCAAGTCAATATCAATTAGAAACAGTAGGTATCCCAATACTGATCCCTAGTCTACTCACTCAGCACTTGCCCCCACTGTCATGCATTATCATGACATTGTCATCCATTCTGCAACTTAGACTCCGAACCATTTGGATATTCCTAATTTTTATATTTAGTTGGTTGTAGTCCCCATTAAAATAACTTTCCTATTTTCACATACCCTTCTTATCACTTCACAGAGCAAACTGTCTTCTTTCTTCTCCTGACCTAACGGATTATGGCATGCTCCTAGTGTTAGCTTTGCTCTTTTCACGTCAAAGATATTCTAGCAGAGTAGCTTATTTTCTAGCTTTCCATCTCCCAGAGGATCAACTTCTTCAACCTTCCAGGCGTTTCTAACATATAGGGTTGCACCTCCTCCTATCCTTCTACTTCATTGTTCCTGAATACACTGTTATATCCTTTACCATCCTCTAGTGTCAGCCATGTTTCTGATATTACAACTATGTCATAGTTTACTGTTGCCATATCAGCATCCACTTCAAGTATCTTATTCCTAATGTGAATACATATCTTATTGTGGAATTTCCTTCTCTTTCGGGCCCTAGTTTTTTCTTGTTCTTTATATCAAGTTCCTGTATACGTCTCTGAGTTACTGTGTTAAATGGTTACTTTCTCCTCTTCAATCAGTTTTATTTGGGATCCAGTTTCCTCCCTGCCTTCCTTCTACTGATCCAGTTGAAGTAGATACCTCAATGTTCATGCTTTGTTTAGGAGCAGTCTGCCTCTCTTGCACCTGTCCTTTCTCCTGAAAATATTCCTGATTACTTATGAAAGCGGTATCATTATTTTAACAACAGATTGCCAATCACTTATTTATATGCTCAGTTTTTCAGTGAACTCCCTTTAAGAAACACTGGAAGTATATTTGAGACAATTATTCTGCTTCGGGTGGGTATAAGGTAAAGGCAGAGGCTGGTTATGTTGCAGAGATGGAAAAAAGCAGTCTTGATGATGGATAGCACATAGGGTTTGAAGGTCGAGTAGGATGCTGGCCTTCATTGCAAGAGGATTTGAGTACAGGAGCAGGGATGTCTTACTGCAGTTATACACCACCTGAAGAAGGATGTCCTTGCCATGGAGGGAGTGCAACGAAGGTTTACCAGACTGATTCCTGGGATGGCAGGACTGACATATGAGGAGAGATTGGGTCGACTAGGCCTATATTCACTAGAATTTAGAAAAATGAGAAGTGATCTCATCAAAACATATAAAATTCTAACAGGACTAGACAGACTAGATGCAGGGAGGATGTTCCTGATGGCTGGGGAGTCCAGAACCAGGGGTCACAGTCTCAGGATACGGGGTATGCCATTTATAACCGAGATGAGGAGAAATCTCTTCACTCAGAGGGTGGTGAACCTGTGGAATTCTCTACCACAAAAGGCAGTGGAGGCCGAGTCATTAGATGTATTCAAGAAGGAGATAGATATATTTCTTAATGCTGAAGGGATCAAGGGATATGGGGAAAAAGCGGGAACAGGGTACTGAGTTAGACGATCAGCCATGATCATTTTGAATGGCGGAGCAGGCCCGAAGGGCCGAATGACCTACTCTTGCTCCTATTTTCTATGTTTCTATGTTTCTAGGCTAAGTTCAACCTAAGTGTGCAAGCGGGGAGGGGCAAAGGTGTAGAACTTTTCCCTGCAGCCAAATAAGATGAGGCAGGTACTTAATAGTCAGTCTTTGAGACAAAATGATTCCATAAGCTCATTGCACTTGGTATTGAAGGTGGAGGAAGGAGGAAGCAGTTGGCTGTATAGAAGAAGAGTCTGGGATTTTCCTTGTCTGCCAAACTGATCCTGGAGCTATAGGAGGATTTACCCATGGAGAAATCAAGCCAGATATGATACAGGTAGTCATGTGGCAGATGTGCTCAGGTCTGTGGCCCTCAAACCTGAGGATGTGGAAGTGGGAACTATACCAGACAGAGTGGTGGGAATACTGTGAGTGATTTGGTAGAAAAAAGAGCAACAAGTGCAGAGCCAAAGGAGATGTTGAGCAGGTCAATAGAGGCAGTGCTGTTGTGGTGGGGAGACAGCCAGAGAAGAGGGAATTGGGAGCTGAAGTGTGTATTGTTGATGGAACTGGGAAGAAGTTTCCAGAGATGGAGGGTGAGGGTGGTAGGGTCAGAAGTGGGCAGGAAGATGTGAATCGTGAAGGAGATGAGAAGTGATCTAAAACGTCCCCATCAATGATCGAAACTTCAGAAGTATGAGGCCTCATGTGATAGCAAGGTTGAGGTGATGGCAAAGTTAAGGAGATGGCCGTAGGTTTCGATGGGGGAATTGATGTGCAGAATGAGGTTGAGTGAGGACAAGAGGGCAGAAAATTCTGAGGAAAGAGGGTATGGGGAATTTAGGTGAGGATTAAAATTACCAAAGTTTAAGGGAGGAGATCTCTGCAAATAAATCACTGTTGGGTTTTAAAAGAGAGGTGAGAGGTGGACGAGGGTAGGGTACTCAACTGAGGAAAATGTGTCAGAAGAATAATGGGAGAGGCCAAGATAGGACCACAGCAGGTAGGGCACAGGGGGTAGTATGCATATAGCTGTTGGGCAGCATCGTTAAGGAAGAAAGAGTCCCCATCTCTGAACCAACTTTCAGTCAAGCCCAGGGTATCAATGAACTCAACCTGAGGTTATACTGAGGAAGCACTTGAGGTTATGAAGAGAAAGCAGATTTTGCTAAAACCTGTTTTCTAGCAGCAGCCAGTTGACAGAGCAGAAACGTAATGGATGTCAATTCCAGCGCTGCATAAATACAAACTTTACAATCTTTTAGTTCTCCATTATGATTGACAGAAACAGCTAGTGATGTCCAGATGTTAGAACTCAGGTTTTTTAAACTACCATTTTCAAATTTATTGGTTTCACAGCTATTCCTGTGAGCCGATGATCCAGAAGCTTTACCCAGAACTAAAAATTGCCCCAAGCACACTGTACTTTATACAGATTACCTTCTCAACCTCCTTAGTAGATGGAATATCAAAACATGGATCAGAGTTTGTACAGGCTAATAGTACTACAATATTACAATTTGAAGCATCAAATTTAGGCTACTAGGAGAGATACTATTCTGTTGATGTAATTCCTTTAACTGTTGTATCACTTGGAAAAGCTAATGAAAGAGTCTGCATAATTTTTTTCCACGAATGCGAGAAAATGAATGCATTCTTGAAAAAAAAAGGAATGTAAGCTTAAATGCATTATTGTCAATCAAAATAAAAGCTGCAATTTATTTGTGTCTGCACAAGGCAATATTCATATATATATATTTATGCAGCACTGAAAATCTGTTGGTTTTAACTGCTCTCACAGCTGTTTTCCATCAGAGATGTAGCAGGGACTCACAGAATTAAAGAAACTGGCACAGCAAAATGTAAATAGTCCATCAGAAAATCTCCAAATCACAGGTTTCTCTGATGTTCTCCCTCTGGAAGGGCAAAAAGGCCCAGTTTATGAATAATATTTCTCTTTAATCTCACCATTTACTATGACACCAGATTAGCAGCTGCTGCATTTTTTTAGACATAGACAATTAACAGTGAGTTAGATGTTAGAAGAAAGATTTGCTTTGTGTACATCCAGACAAAAATTAACCATGGCTAATGATAGTCTTCAAAAATCAATGTGCATTCAAAGCTGCAATATCAACACCAACTGCAGCCAATCATAACACTTTCATTTCTTTTAGCAAAGACATGGCACCAGTGTGGTGTCATTTAACAAACATGGCTGCTAACCCTTTCAATAAGCAAATCAAACAAAAAATCTTACAGACTAAAGTTCAAAGAATATCTTCATTGTTATTCTAGATGGGGATGGGAAGATTTAATTGCAGCAATTTTGTGTTTTAAAGACAGGTCGCAAATTTCCAGCTGATGAGTTTCGTTGTATTTGCAAGCTGAGTTTTAAGAGTCAGCTTATTTGCATATCCATTGGAGGATCCCATGTAAAATGGGAGTAATTTGCTGGGGTGCTTGGAAATTAGACTGCAGCATGTGACAGCTTCACTGGAATCTGCAGCCCACCCCCACCTAAGAAGTGACCAGAGACCAGTGGGTGCCAGTTGGTAACTAACTTGGTGGCAGTTGGGGATGGAATAGACAGAACCCTGCGTACCAACTTCTAGACTCTAGTGGCTAGGATGGAGGCTGTTATCCCTCAGGATCGCCCAGACACAGAAGGAAGCCATTCGGCTCATCGTGTCTGTGCCGGTCGATAGCTGCCATTAGACCAGCCACCCCGCTGATTACTGGAGATATAGTTCCAGCGGAATGGCGATGGCGGGAGTCTACCTGCCTGATGCTGCCATCTCTGCAGTCTTCCCCCTTTGAGCTCCACAATAGTGGCACATAAGATGGAACACTAGGCTGCTCAGGAACAAGCACTATAGATTCAACCAACACCGGCTCCCTCCCAGAAGCAAGTGCCAACAGAAGAAGGCTACCTCGGTCCTATTATCCTTTTGTAGTACATGAACAGCCAGTCACCTCAACGATACTGGCCCTCAGGTTTCTCCTATTACCCTTTTGTAGTACATGAGCAGCCTACCACCTCAACGATACTGGCCCTCAGGTTTCTCCTAGGAGAAGCACTAGAATAGGACAAAGAAAGGTACGTTTTGCACTCAAGGTTAGCACGGTTTTAGGTAAGAATAGGTTGGCATATTTTGATTTAGGACTTTGTTATATTAAAATAGAATTTGTACCCATGTTATTCATTGAGGTTAGAATCATGCAAGGAAGGGTGGACTTATTTGTTGCTGACTTATTCAACACGTGATTATTATTGACATTGTCTTGTAGGGGCAAAGAAGTCTGATGTTATGTCATGTTCTAGGATGGATACTGGATTGAAAGATTGTTCCTTCATTTGAAGAAGTTAAGGTAGTGATGGCGAAGGTAGACTATGCTAAAGAGATGAGAAGAATTCAGTGATGCATTGTGCTCTGATGCCCTTTGCAGCTGTCACTGAGTGACAGTCATCATGATTCCTCCATATAGTTTTCCCTGCAAAGCAGCTAGGGTCGCTTCCCCTGGAACAACCGACTCCAGGCCAACGATCAGGGGCCGGGGCGGAAGGAAATTGGGGGTCGGGGAGCCTGGAGGTCTGGGCCATGAGCGGCAATGATCGCAAGGGTGGTTTATAGGTAAGTTTTTTTTCCCAGGTGATCCCTGGGGTTGGTTTCCCTGAGTGTAGCTGGCGATGGCACTGGCTGCCTTGGGGCAAACCATTGTTGCAGCGCAGACCTGAAGCAGGTGTTAGGCCCCTTATTTGCATATGCAAAGGGTCTAATGCCTGCTTCAGGCGTGGGTAAAGGATGCCTCTTTATTGTCAATATGGCAGGTGGCGCACTTCCGGTCGCCTGCCCGCCAAAGCAGGCACCATGCGACCCAATTTCTAGGCATGTAACTGTTCTCATTGTAGTGTCATTATTACGTATTTTTCCATAGAACACAATATCTTAAATAATAGTACATCATAAATATTTCTGACTTTTAAATACAGTTTTATGAGGAGCATATAATTATATTTAAATACAATTTTATGAGAAGCATATAATTCAGTCAGGTGGAATTAGCCAAAGGAAGGAGTGAGAATGAACTGCAGAAATAAGTGTTTTTAAAAAAAACTAAAAAAAATGAATAGATCAAATGGTACACATAAAAGGGGATAAAGAGAAACACAATCTTGTAAAACCAAAGAAATATAATATCACTCTGATCTTGTCAGCTATCAGGTTTGATCACTCCTCTGAGTGCCATATTCAGTAGATGTGCTAATGGGTCTTTGAAGTAAGGTGTGTTCTGGGACCAATCCACCTAATCCTAAACTCTCTGAGGCCAATTAGTGTATGCCTTGACTAACTGTGAGGAGCAGTGATTACAGAAGCATAACAGCTGTAGGCTTCAGGGAGTTGTGTAATGTGCACGAAACCACCATGTTCTACTCTTCAGCCTGTTGTGTTGTGCTTAAGTATCCATGGGGGAAGAAATGCTGAAGTGCCACTTTCTATTTTTATTCAGGAGCAACAACATATTAAAATTATAAATTGTGATACTTTTGATAAATACCATGAAAATAATATAAACTCACAATTGTAGTGCAAATTCCTGCAACACATTAACATTCCAAGTGCAAATACATTTTATGTTATATGGTGGACATAAAATTTCTTTCAATTCATTTAGAGTGATATTTCAATTGTTGATATCCATACGTAAACATCATCATGAATCAACAAAACTGGATTTCCCTGAGAGCCATTGAGAGCACCAAGCTGGGCCCAAGACTGAAAAATAAAGCACAAAGCTAAAATTGTATTACTGGCACCAGAGAGTGATTTGATACTGTTTTCTGATTATTGTTAATAATCTTATACATTAAAATAGCATCAAGTAGAAAAAAGTTGCTTTCGCATTAATATTTATTAGGAGTGTTGTGCTGAGTCACACTTTCTGATGTGGGCTTAACTTAATATTAATGGGTGGATCCAGTCAACTTAAGTGAGACTGTCATGTTTCAATATTAGTAAGCCATTCAACCATGCGTGATATAGGTGATACTTAGACCAGGCTAATGCTTCATGCTGGTTTTGTCATATAATATAATTCCCAATGCACAATGTGTGTTTGTATATTACTGGTGCATTAACTAACATCATCAAACATTACTAATGCATATTAGCAACATTGTTGGTTTGTGTCAGGTGTCAAATGAAACTATTTGAATTATATCACATTTCTGTAGTGTTCTAATTGAACACTAAAGGAATTTTAGCATTTGTACATTTTTGCGTAAACCATAAGGTATTTCTCAGTATGGGACAATGCCGGTACATCCACCTGTGAGATGTGAGGTGCCACTTGTTAGAGAATCTTAACAGAGTTCATTTTGGAGGGAATCACTATCTGGAATCCAAAGTAAAGGATGAAGGAAAAAAAAGACTTGACACAGAAGTGATAAAAATTATAGTTTACTCAAACTATCTGATAAATAGTACAAGTAAATATTCCTGTGCTGTCTCTACACATGCATACACAGTATCTAATTAACTTCACTATTGATTTCTAAAATTTTACAAACACATATTTTGTAATTACATAGTCATTGCTACAGAAAGCAAAGTTAAAGGCTTGGTAGTCCAATTGGCTTTCTGCTGTTCCATGCTTTCTTGCGTTCTTTCCTACAGTTTGATTTTACGTGTGTTCCTAAATGAATGGCAGCCACTTGTTTTTGACAACAGCATGGTAGAGAAATACTAGAGGGCAGGGTGTTGCAGATTTGTGTAACTTATTTTAAACCCAGTAAGTTACTTTTCTTCTCCTTCCACAGTTTCTGACCTGCACCATTTCCTGACTACTACATTTCTCCACAATTCAACATTAGTCTAACTACTTCAGAATTGCCTTGTTTGTGTTTCTTTCCTTTTTTGAATGTCTGAATTTTATCTCTATTATGTCCTCATTCCTATAGTAATGGAACTCTGAAAAAATATTAACCAGAGCCTTCTTTATTTCCTCAATCATTTGTTGAGGATGTCTAAATTATTTGAGCATCCATGCATATAGTTTCTGGATGCAGTCTGTAAATTACCTTTCTAAATATTTCAGTTGTTAATGAATTAAAGATTCTTCATTGTGAGACTCAAGTATATTCATTGAATAATGTGTGGACTGTTTAATATTAAATTATTTGTTTGGAGCTACCAATATAATAAGTCCGTTATAAATATTTCAAGAAATAGGTAAAGAAAGAACAAATTTGCATTTATATAGTGTCTTTCATGATCTTGGGACATCCCAAAATGCTTCACAGCCAATGAAGTACTTTTGAAACGTAGACACTGTTGTAGTGTAGACAAACATGGCAGCCAATATGCGCACAGCAAGTTCCACAAACAGCACTGAGATAAATGGTCAATAAATGGTAAATGTTGGCCAAGACAACGGGGGAAGTCCCCTGCTCTCTTTGAAATAATGCCACGGAATCGTTTATGTCTGCCTGATGTAATGTAGGGAAACACAGCAACCAATTTTCATACAGCAAGGTCCTGCAAATAGTAATGAGATAGATAATCAGTTTTAGTGATGTTGGTTGAGGGATAAATATTGGACAGGACATTGGGAGATAACCCTGCTCTTCTTCAAATAGTGCCATGGAACCTTTTGAGAGGGAATACAGGCCCTCATCTGATCCGAAAGAAGGCATTTCCATCAGAGCAGTACTTCCTCAGTACTGCACTGAAGTGCCAGCCGAGATTATATGCCAAACCTAGGTAACTCGGTCCTATTTGCAATTATATTTCTTATTTGCTGGTTTGTCCTGTTTGTGTTTAGTGAACTTAGTGGTTTGAGAAGTGCTCTTTTGGTGCCGTTGCCTCATTCATGGCTAAATCTTACATCAGAAGTCCAAGATCTGTTAGTATCAGCAACTTCAGATATATGCAAATTAATGGGAACGTTGATTTTATATGTGGTTCCTGAGACCCCATGGTACACACCTATGCAACTCATGCAGACAAATGGTTTGAATGCCCTGGCATAGCGGGACCATGTTGAGATTTAATATCATAAGACTCTAAGTGAGAAGGCTAGATCGCACAGGATTTAGGACCTGGATACAAATACCTCTGGAGGTAATTATTGTCTCCTTGATCTGATGGCTCTTAAAGGTACTAAAATTACTTGAATTCAAACAGTCACAACGATTTACAACACTAAACAGCCACTAAGTATGGTGCTAATATGGTAATGTTGCACAGATAGACAAGGTTAATGTGTGGAATGGGATAATCTATCTGATATCATATATAGTTGCTGTTCTGAAACCGAAGTTGAACTGCATTTTCACAGTGAAATTGAAGTCCACTGTGGCAGTGGCATAGAGTAACAACAACAACAACAACAACTTGCATTTATATAGCGCCTTAAAACCTAGTAAAACGTCCCAAGGCCCTTTACAAGAACTTTAACCTATATCATAGCTGATCTAGGAGTGTTTGAAATTAGTAAGGAGAAAAATGTTCCATTCATTACCACTCATCCCAAGGCACATACATGCACATCTGAAGTAGGATCAGCTTCTACAGTGACCAATTTCAAATCAACATAAGGATGAGCCCTTAAACAGTTTCTGAATCAAAACTGAAGCTTTTTAGATGTTTCCAAATGGGCCCAAGTCAAGTTAGTTTGGGTTTTAGATAATATTGGCAAGCTGTTTTAGGTGAATACAGATTCCCAGTTTCAAAATTGGCTGAATTCCCAATTCCAAAATTCAATGTAATCTTTATGGATTGTTTCCAAACTTGTCAAGATTGGAGCAAGTTAACCCAGGTTATCTAGCATCTGGCTGATGCATAAATGTAAGCTACTTGGGTTGTATATTACTTATGGCATTACAGCATTGTTGTATGATGAATGCTGGTTTGCATATATACTGTAAAATATACAAATATTTTAGGAGTCAATGTAGTTGGACTGTACTTCCAGAATCTCATAGAATCTGTTTTCTGGAAGTATTTGCAACATTTAGAGAAGTTAGTTCAGCATAGTTGGAATATGAGTATGTGAGTTGTGGTTCACTAAATCATAAGCTGTGTATTGCAAAGTTGGTGAAGAACTTGAACCTGAAATTTCAGATAGAGCTTTCAGAAATTTCAGTTCCATTCCTAATTTAGTTTTCAATTTATCAGTGTGTCACTTATGATCACTTTTATGTTTATCAAAATGAAACGGGTTTTAAATTGACAGTCAAGATATTCTTTATTTATTTTTTCCTCTAGCCTTTTCATTTACTACCAAAATTTTAAAATGCTGGTTGATTTTATTATTATTGTTGGTGATATATGATCATATGGAATGGTGTGTGCATTCTGTTGGACAACAGGCAGTTATTCACTGATCTATACCATGAAACAAATATAAATCGCATGAAATTCATGATTTTTACCTGTCTGTTGTGATGATATTATGGAGGAGGATTTCCATGATCAACTATTTATAGTGAAGTTATAATCTGTATTATAGATGGACTTATGATTTTTGTTTTTAAAGAATGAACAGCAGAATTTTTGTTTTATATCTAGTGCCCATCTGTGATACTTCAAATTGTCAAAAGTATAATAAAAAAGGAAGTAATTTGCAAGCACCTCCCAATCTACAAAGTTGCAAGTTTACAAGCACCTCCAAATTCTCTCACCAACAACGAATAACCTCAAATTGACCTCAGAATGTTCAGTAATTAGATTTGATGGCCTTAAAATTGAAGTGGTAGGTTAATCCCAGTTCCATATAAAAGAGCAGAATAATAGATTGTGCATTACCTGTTATAATATTCCTGCTGTTATAAAACAGTATATAATTAGACTTGACTAAGCAACACCACAGGAGGTCCATTACTATACTTAAAATGGTAGTTCTGCTCCACAATGTCTTAGCTAGCAACCACACTGGGTGGTGTAGTACTGAACTATACAGGTCAGAAGTTTCCAGGTTGCATCTTTAGTCTGTGCTGAGTTATCTGATGTCAGTGGGGGAAGCAGTTTGCTCTGAAAAGCTTCAGTGCTGCTGGGCTAAGAAGGTGAAAAAACAGCTATGGTTGCTGTGACCTCTACTGGAAAGCATTTGTGTGTGAGAAACATCACATAAGGACAAGATTGTGCTTGATTCAGATACTATCAATGCTTGAGAAGTCTGACAATATTCACTATCCAGGCGCACACATTCTGAATAACCAGTTGGACCAAGTACCCAATGAACCAGATCCCAACAAGAATCAGCAGTTTCAGGGAGAAGGTGAGAGAAAACGAGAGAGAAAATTATGCATTACTAATGATCTTTGTGCATTTCCTTTCAGCCAAAGTACGCTCTAAACCACATAAACCGAAAGTTGACCCTGGAGCCAAAAGTGACCGTCAATTCACGAATTGTAGTGGTTGGTGCTTCAGAGGTTGGGATCTCCTTCCTAGAAACATTGGTCTTCTGGTAATATAATTCTGCATTTGTGCAGTTTGTGATGATTGTGCACAGGATAATAGTAATGAAAATATGCTATTGTAATAATGCCCTAAACTGCAAGAATATAGCTTGAATGGTTTCGGAACCTTAGCAGAACCTTTTTCGATAAATTCTTCCCTTACTCTCCCTTATAAGCATTTTAGTTACTTATTTTAAATTTTTCTACCTTTTTTCTCCTCTTCTTGAACGTGCTAACTCATGCTGAGATACAGTTCCAGGGATGGTGTCAGCCTTAGTCAAGTGACCATTCTTCATCTATGACCCTAGATAGTAATTGTTGCCATGCTTGTTGACTGTGGATAGCATCATGCTGAGTTTGATCCTGTTTGCACACTTTCATTTTCCAACAGCAGTCACTGGCTAGCGATCAGGAATAAGAACCTTGCCAGACAATTTCTTCCCTCCTCCTTTACCCAGGGTTGCTAAGACCAATTATACACCTCCAACCACTACCCCAAGCTGAAATCAGCTAACTCAGACAATTGAACCAGGGACCTGTGCCTGTATAACTTGGTGCCCAAAGCTATCAACATTGGATAACTCTTGTGTGTGAAATTTTCAGTCTTGAGATGTCAATTCATGAAAAAAGCATAAATATGGCTAAAGGAGGCAAGCTGAATGGAATCGGCAGGTGGCATTAATGAATTCTTCTTCCTTCCTGTTTCTTATTTCTAGCTGCACTCCTTGCATGTGTTTGAATGCCATCTGCATTCTCCAGCTTTCCAACAATGTGACTGGGTAGTGAAAATCTGTCTCCTATTTACATTGTTGTGACAATGCAGCCAATATTATACTGCATTGTATAAACGTGGTATTTATTTGTCTCTATCTTATCCTCTTTTGCCTATCTATTCTCTCTTATCTTTTTCCCTCCTTTATTTCTTTTTTTCCTGTTTCTTGAAAATCTTTTTTCTGTTTCTGTCTTCCCAGTCCAACTTGCTGTGGTTACATGGCCAATGTCATGGTTGTTCTTTGTTTTTCCATTCTAACAACAGAATGGAAAATAAGAACATAGGAGCAGAAGTAGGCCATAAGGCCCCTCAAGCCTGCTTCACCATTCAATAAGATCATGGCTGATCTTCGACCTCAACTCCACTTTCCCGCCGGATCCCCATATCCCTTAGAGTCCAAAAATCTATGTATCTCAGCCTTGAACATATTCAACGACTCAACATCCACAGCCCTCTGGGTTAGAGAATTCCAAAGATTCACAACTCTGTGTGAAGAAATTCCTCTTTATCTCAGTCTTAAATTGCTTTGTTTTTACATTTTTTTGCTGTTCTCAGGGTGTATATGACATGCCGTGGAATGTTCCCCTCTATTGTCACAAAGAGCGCAATTTAACCCTCCCCACCTGGCAGAAATTGGGCAGGTGGGCAGTTAAAATTGCCTGTTAGTTACTTGCCCAGGAGCCACCAGGAACTGTTTTTCACCTGCTCTCCTGAGCAGGCGGCTAGAACACTTGCCGAAAGCTGGCAAGTTCTTTTTAACATATGCAAATCGGGTCCCAATGATGTCACCGTAGCCTTACTGCAATTTTCACTAGGGGACCTGAGTGGGAAGCAGTGGTGAGCTCCCTGCCAGGCCAGCCCTGTGGTGAAGAGGGTCAAGGCCCAAAAAAGGTAAGTTTTTCATTTTTTTTTTACTGAAGTTGACTGGAGGCATTTAAAAGAGGCTCATTCTGCCTCATAGAGGGTCTCAAATTAACCCACCAGCATGGTTTCCTGCCAGAAACATGCTAGCAGTTAAAATCTAGGCCTAAATCTGTAACAGTAAGTCCGACTGAAATGATGGGGAAAGAAATTAACTGTATTTTTGTTTCATTGATCCACAGTGTATAAACCGAACACATGCTTTGGACCAGTTGCGAGTTTATTTTCCACAGACGACTAACCCCCAAACTGTATCCCCTGTATGCTTTACACTAACCCTACAATTTTCTAGTTGTTATCAGCACATTCATTCTTTTCAGAAATGATACAGTAAACATTTTTGCAATATCTGCAATACTATGAGATATTAGTTCGATATATAGGGGGTAATTTTAACCCCCAAGACACGCAGGGAGGTTAAAAATTTTAAAATGGGAAAGCTGACCCCAGCCCGCCTCCAACGTGCTCACTTCCAGTTTTAACGGAGGCAGGTTTGGGGGCGGTTGACTAATCTGCTCTCCGGAGGCGGGTCCATGCTTAAAATATTTTAATGAGGCTGCTTGCCTCAAATTTTACCACTGTTTCATATTTAAATCTGGGTTGCGGGTTTTCTGGGCCTCAGGAAACCTGGCAGCTGAATGGCTGGATGCAACAGGTAAGTGCCTTTCCAGCAATGTTTAGGGCCGGGAAGAGCAGGAGTGCTTCCCCCCCACCCCACCCCACCCAGCCCACCAAGCTAAACTGTAAACCCCCCTCGCGATCCAACCACTCGATCAGCCGACCCACCCATGATTGGACCTACTCCCACCCCCGATTGGAACCCCCTCACTCCCACCAAGGTCTGACCCCCGACGTCTGGTCCCCCGACGCCCAGACCCCCTGTGTCCGCCCCGCGATCTTCCACCCCGATGTCCGCCCCGCGATCTTCCACCCCGATGTCCGCCCCGCGATCTTCCACCCCGATGTCCGCCCCGCGATCTTCCACCCCGCTGTCCGCCCCGCGATCTTCCACCCCGATGTCCGCCCCGCGATCTTCCGCCCCACTGACGTCCGCCCCACTGACTTCCGCCCCACCGACTTCCGCCCCACCGACTTCTGCCCCACGACCGTCCGCCCCGCGACCTTCCGCCCCGCCGACGTCCGCCCCGCGACCTTCCGCCCCGCGGACGTCCGCCCCGCGACCTTCCGCCCCGCCGACGTCCGCCCCGCGACCATCCGCCCCGCCGACGTCCGCCCCGCGACCGTCCGCCCCGCCGACCTTCGGCCCTGCGACCTTGGGTCCCACCGTCGTCCGCCCCACGATCGCTTCCCCCCCCCCACCGAAGTCCGGCCGGCAATCAACCCCCAATGTCCAATTTCCCCCCCACCTGATGTCCCAATCACCTCCCTCCCTCCTCTCCACTCCCCAACTGCGGCCTACTGTCGCAGGGCTACCCACCAACGTACAGTCAGCCAGCCTCTCAGTCTGGTTAGTTGCAGCCGGGAAGCCGATTCCAAAAATTTAAATCAGGATGTGCCGTTATATTTGGCAGGACCTCCGGAAAACCCGTATTTCTGGGTTTCCGGGCTGCTAAACCTCCCCCGGCTCCATCCCCACCTGCCCGTAAATATGAGGCCCATAAGCTCTTGAGGCAAAAAAGCTGTATTTCTAAAATTATAGCTCTCAATTTTCTTTTTTTAAACAATATTCAGAAATGTCTATCCTACTGTCAACGGAAACTAACCAATGTTACTCTGAAACCTTACTTTACTGATTAAGAGGTAGATGCAGTTCTTCTGTTGGTTAAACAAAGTATAAAGAAGTTATAATCATGCAGCTTGTGCATATTTTATAGATGTGCAGATGCCGGTGATGGACTGGGGTTGACAAATGTGAGGAATCTTACAACACCAGGTTATAGTCCAACAGTTTTATTTGAAAATCACAAGCTTTCGGAGGCTTTCTCCTTCGTCAGGTGAGTGTCGACACTAACGACTATAACCTGGTGTTGTAAGATTCCTTATATTTTATAGAGTTAGAGAAATCAAGCCAAGGGTGGCAAGGGTATCCCAGTTAAGAAATATTGAATGTTGCTGTCAATTTTGGTACATTTATCAAAAATCAAAAATGGGATACAGTATTGTACAATTATAACATTAGGAGAGATCATGCATTTTGCAACTGTCACTACCACATGTGGAAGTGGGGAAAAAAGTAGCGGAGATATATTTCCAAGTAATGAATTTTGCACCCAAACCACTGCAATTTACTGCATTTCTTTAAGTGATAGTGCTAAAATGTAAAGAGCGCTTCAACTTGCTGAGCATTTAGAGAAATTAGTTAAAGGTCCCCAGCAACCATTTCAGGCCAATGGACCTTCTGTGGCAGTTTTCCAAGAATGTTCCCAAAACTCCCAGGCAACAGTAACATTCAAGACATTTGCTCATGAGTTAATGCAAACTTGTATTTGTGAGGCATATACAGTTTTTTTTTAGCTAGATGGTGTGCACATTGCTTTTATCTGTATGCATCTGGCATTTGTATCAATTATTAATTTCTGCAAAATGTTTCTGCAAAATATTTATGAATTATTTATATGTTTAATGACTTAAATGAATGACTTGATTTTAAACCAAGAAGACCATTATTAGTTGCTGCCTTGCTGGTACTTTCACCTCGATGAAGCCAGCCATTGTGAAAGGCACTAAAAGATTGTGCCCAAGACACTTATACCCAGAAAAACATTAAATTAGAGGGCCTTCTTTGCTCCTAAAGTGCAACTGGAGCATTTGAGTTGCACAGCACCCATTTAGAACAAGCACTCAATGGGAGGCTTCAATTAAATAATTATTTGAAAAATCCTCTGCCCAGTGCCGTTTCTGCTACCCTTGCTATCCCTGTCCCTGTGCCACCCTTGCCCCACTACCTTGTGCCAATTAATCATGCTGGCATTCTGTGGGCAGCCAGCAGCTCTTGACTGACTGCTGGTGCTTCAAATTCTGCGTTCCGCCCCGCCACCTCTGGTGCTCCCCATATTATTAGTAATATGCCTAAAAGCAACATAGGAACAGGAGTAGGCCATTCAGCCCCTCGAGCCTGTTCCATTATTCAATGAGATCATGGCTGATCTGTATCCTAATTCCATCCACCCGCCTTGGCTCTATATCTCTTAGTACCATTGGCTACCAAAAATCTATCAATCTCAAATTTAAAATTATTAATTGAGGTAGCATCTACTGCTTTTTGTGGGAGAGTTCCACACTTCTATCACCCTTTGCGTGAAGAAGTGTTTCCTAACTTCTCTCCTGAATGGCCTGGCTCTGATTTTAAGGTTATGTCCCCTTGTCCTAGACTCCCCCACCAGCGGAAAAAGTTTCTCTCTATCTATCCTGTCAATTCCTTTCAATATCTTAAAAACCTCAATCAAATCACCTCTTAACTTTCTATATTCCAGGGAATACAAACCTAGATTATGTAATCTCTCCTCATAATCTAACTCTTGGAGCCCTGGTAACATTCTGGTGAATCTGTGTTGCACTACTTCCAAGGCTAGTATATCCTTTCTAAGCTGCGGTGCCTAGAACTGTACACAGTACTCAAGATATGGTTTAACCAGGGCTTTGTATAGTTGTAGCAAAATTTCCTCCCCTTTATATTCTAGCCCTCTAGTTATAAAGGCTAACATTCCATTAGCCTCTTTGATTATTTTTTGTACCTGACTACTACATTTTAGTGATTTGCATACATGGACCCCTAAATCTCTTTGGACCTCCACTGTTCCGAGCTTTTGACCATTTAAAAAATACTGAGTATTTTTTTGGTCCAAAACGGATGACCTCACGCATACCTGCGTTGAAATCCATTTGCCACAGTTTTGCCCACTCACTTAATGTATCAATGTCTCTTTGTAATTTTATGCTCCCGTCTACACTACTTACTATGCCACCAATCTTTGTGTTGTCAGCAAATTTGGATATATGGCTCTCTATTTTGTTACCTAAGTCATTAATAAATAGTAAACAATTTTACAACACCAAGTTATAGTCCAGCAATTTTATTTTAAATTCACAAGCTTTCGGAGGCTTCCTCCTTCGTCAGGTAAATGTTCAGGAGCTCCTTGAAGCCTACGCATTTATACATCACAGAACAATACATGGTGTTTACAGACTGCCCCTGCAACTGCCCGTTGCCAAGGCAATCACCGTGTTCAGACAGAGAGGTGTCACCTGCAGAACCCCCGAATACACATTCAACAAAAAAACAAACAGGGAAAAAAAAAACACAAAAACAAAACACAAACACGGTGATTGCCTTGGCAACGGGCAGTTGCAGGGGCAGTCTGTAAACACCATGTATTGTTCTGTGATGTATAAATGCGTAGGCTTCAAGGAGCTCCTGAACATTTACCTGACGAAGGAGGAAGCCTCCGAAAGCTTGTGAATTTAAAATAAAATTGCTGGACTATAACTTGGTGTTGTAAAATTGTTTACAATTGTCAACCCCAGTCCATCACCGGCATCTCCACATCATTAATAAATAGAGTGAATAGTTGAGGCCCCATCACAGACCCTTGTGGGATGCCACTAGTCACTTCCTTTCAATTCGAGTACATACCCATTATCCCTACTCTCTGTCTTCTACCGCCTAACTAATCTCCTAACCCGGTCATTAATTTGCCTTCAATTCCATGAGCTTTAATTTTAGTTAACAATCTCTTAATGGAACCTTACCGAATGCCTTCTGGGAGTCCATATAAACTACATCCATAGACATTCCCCCGTCTACTACGTTAGCTACTTCCTCAAAACATTAAATTAGACCTACCCTTTACAGATCCATGTTGGCTCTCTCTAATCAGCTCAAATTTCTCTAAGTGCTCAGTCACCCTGTCCTTAATTATAGATCCCAATAACCTCCAGTACTCAGATGAACTTCTCTCATATTATTGGGTGAGGTTAGCTTATTCCTGCGCAGGCTTGCAGAGGCCATGAGCAGCTCTGGCAGAAATGACATTGCATGAGGGCCAGATTATTGTCCCTGTTGTGTTTCATAAAATAGATTTCATGCTAGCGCAGATGTATAGAAAATGCAGACTCTATTCCTATTCAACTGCATGTTAATTACTGTTGATTTAATGCATTTGTTGGTTTAATTTTTTGATTCATTTTTTGCAGCCCACACCTGCGGTTTAATAACATTACTTTTATTTCAACGTGTGGACTTCCCGGAATTCATTCAAATCCTGTATGTAGAAGATTCCAAGTCAGAAGGTGTGTGCACCATCTGATAAATTATCTGACATGTTTTGTTCAAGCTTTATTTCCAGCACTAGCACAAAAGAGGAATAGGATGAGGTGCTTGAATGAGGAGTAGTGCCCGAAGAGTAGAGGGAGAACCTGAAGTGGATCTTGACAATGAGAAGTTTCATGCTTTTACTCTGAAAGTACTACTTAGAGATCTGGGAGTATGTAGAGAATACTATAATGATGGAGAACGTTAGGCTGGGTACATTTGATTCACAGCATCCTCCACATATCATGCACTCACACGACTGGCCTCACTCTGGCCCTTTTTGTATAGGAGCAACAACATGATGTCATTGCAATCTCAGGGATAAAAAACATTTTGAAGGAATATGGTGAGATTTTGCGACGCTCCTGTTGGTCATCTGGCTTACCTTGGTGATGATGTGATTGAAAGAATGACAAAGATGCTATGAGGTAGGTCTAAATTGGAGTAATTGTGTCATCCTGTCAGTTAGTGTCAAACAGAATAGAACAGCGAGATTGTAACTTAATGAAACATTTTTCAATGTCTCAACGTGTTTCCCGTGCTGTGTGAAGCACGCTATGGGAAAGTAGTCAGGTTTCAGCCAGGAGCTATTTGGACATTTAAATCCCTGTTTGACAGATGGGGATAAAAGGTCAGTTATTGTAGCAGGGCACTCATTTCTCTCAGACAAACTTTTGGCTGGGAGATCTTTGTGTTTAGACTGAAAATTCTTGGTTCATACTCAGAATTGTTCTGTTTACACATATTTACTTACTTTTTGGACCCCCTCAACCTGACACCATCAGGCTGGGGTGGGGGGTGGTGCGCAATAGTTGCATTCACCAGTACGTCCGAGGAGGAGGAACATCACCATCCTCGTCAGGCATGACGTGCACTTCTGCCACTTGCACACAGAGGTGCACCACGGGCACCTGTACAAGAGCAAAGAGGGAAACCACAGAGGGACCGACATCGCAGGAGGCACTACCCTCGTGAGAGGGTCAACAGACTGAGGCTGAGCTTCCTGGACCTCTCTGAGGAGCAGTGCCTTCGGAGGCTGAGAGTGAGTCGCCAGGTGATCGCAGACATCTGCAGCCTCCTTCATGTCGAGCTGCTCCCGGCTGGGCCTGGTGGCATCGTATTGCCCGTCGCAGTTAAAGTGACTTCTGCCCTCAACTTCTTTGCCTTCATATCATTCCAGGTGCCACCGGTGACATCGCCGGGGTGTCTCAGTCATCTGCCCATAAGTGCATAAGACAGGTCACCAATGGTTCGTTTTGCAGGGCGTCCCACTACGTCAACTTCCCCATGGATGACCTCAGCCAGACGGAGAGGGCAGTGGGTTTCTACTCTGTGGCTGGCTTCCCATGGGTACAGGGTGCAATCGATTGCACGCATATAGCAATCCAAGCACCTCCACACGAGCCAAGACTATTCATCAACAGAAAGGGATATCACTCCAACGCTCAGCTCGTTTGTGACCGCCAGAAAAGATTTCTTCACGTGTGTGCCAGATTCCCTGGCAGCTGCCATGATTCATTCATTCTGAGGAAATCCACCATCCTGGCCCACTTCCACGCACCAAACAGCCTTAAAGGCTGGCTCCTCGGAGACAAGGGATACCCCCTACACACGTGGCTTATGACAGCTTTGAGGAACCCCATCAGTGAGTCACATCGTCACCAGGTCTGTCGTTGAACATGTGATAGGACTGCTGAAGATGCAATTTCGGTGCCTGGATCGGTCTGGGGAAACACTTCAATACGCACCATCAAGAGTGGGTCAAATTAGTCGTCTGTTGAGCCCTGCGCAACAGAGAAGGTTACCGGTTGATGAGGCCCCATGCCCTCATCCAGAATCCATATCTGCCATCAACATTAAGGAGGAGCAGGTGAACAAGGAGGAGGAGGAACCCATTGGCAGAGCAGCGGCTCACCTGACTGCTCGTGAGTCCAGGGAGTCACTAATATTTGAACGACTCTCATAAGGAGATCACAAAGTGACAATAATCCAGTCCTCAGACCATCTGGAAAGAGCAGTGCCAACACCAGCCCCCCCTCCCCCACCGCACAAAACAGTCCTACAACTACACATACACCCACTGTAAATGCACCCATTGGGTGGCATCAAGTCTCGCCATTCACTATGAAGCACATGAAAGGGTGCTATCACAAAAGGCAGTCAAGAATGGGCAAGATGTGGCAGTAGTGGTGAGAAGTGTAACATTTAATGTGAATTTAACAAAAGCCAAATATAAATGAAAAACATGACAATCTGTCAAACACCCTTGTGTATACCCTTTGTGATCACAAAACCTTAGACCTTTCTCTACCTACTACTTCTACGTGGTGCATCCCCTGTCTGCAACAGAGGTAGTGGCAGCTGGTTCATGTTCATGCCCTGACTGCTTGATGCTTTTGGCCTATGCCCTCTGGGTTTTGGAGCCCGTGAGGGCCCTCCAAAGACTGCTCCACCTGCACCTGTGCAGGGGCAGACTCGGCCACCTGGAGAGGAGGCAGCGTTGCAGGTACTGGTTGAGGGGGGGGGCAACGGGTGAGATGTGGCAGCGTTTTGAGTGGCGTCCCCTTTCGCCATCATCCCTCCTGGGTCAGGCCCACGTCACTCCTACCACCCTGCTGGACAACACTTTGGACAACATGTATGATGCCTTGGAAGCCCAGCTGTAAAGTTTCTGTCTTCCTGTTCAAGGCAGCAGAGTGTTGTTCACCCTGAGTCTGAAAGGCCATTTTCAGGGCATGAATGGACTCATTTGTGAGCTGTGCTTGAAGCTCAATGGAGGCTATCCTTCTCTCCATCGCAGACATTCCCGCACATACTTATGCCACCAATCCACTAATGCAGGAGGTGGACTCCTCCATCCTCTCCGCTATTGTGGAGAGTGTGCATGGCACCTGTTCCAGTATCT
Organism: Heptranchias perlo; assembly: GCF_035084215.1. Classification (NCBI taxonomy): domain Eukaryota; kingdom Metazoa; phylum Chordata; class Chondrichthyes; order Hexanchiformes; family Hexanchidae; genus Heptranchias; species Heptranchias perlo. The sequence continues at coordinate 78,234,222 of NC_090332.1, forward strand.
TGCAAATGTGCTGTTGTCCCTTGATCATTCTCCTTTTAAAGGATGGGCCCCCAGAGTTCAGCATCTGCTCCAGCTGAGCGGAGCCTGGAGAGGAGTGTGCCCACCGACACGGACTCTCCACAGCTGCCCCTGCCACCAGTGTCTGCTTTTGCTCACTTGTGTGTGGTGACTCACTAGGTGCCAACCCAACTAACTGACTACTAGGACCCACTGAGATGTGAGTATCTGTGCTGGTGGATGGCTTAATAAGATGTGACAGTGGGCCCTCAGAGGCCGGGAGCTCCTATGAGGAATCGCTCACTTCCATCACTTCAGTCGTTGAAGGGCCTGGAAGAGAACTGAAGGCAATATTAAGCATCATCACAGATCTGTCATGTTGCGATGAGCATACTGAGGTGTTCAACATGCCAATCATTCTTAACATCAATTCATGTGTGTGATGAATGTTAAAGTTGTGTCACCAAATGTTTGTGGAGTGCCAGTCTTGGAATCCCCAACGGACAGGCACTCGAGGGTGCGGCTGATCTCCAGGGCCGCCTCTGTGAAGGCCACTATTCTTGTGGCCCCCATCCAGTTGCGCCCTCTCCAGTGCATTTTGCGCTCTCTCCTACAAGGGAAGAAAGTACAGACATGCAAGTGAGTGAGGGTGAAGTAGTCAGCCGATGAATGCATTGCTTTGGGTGAGGCTGACCATGAAAGAGGGTGAGTATCAGACAGAGACAGCACATTGGATCAGGATTGAGGTGAGTGGTCGTGGTGGGTTCACAAATGGGGAGGTGAGGAAGTGCTCAGGAAGTGAAGGTAAGTTGATGATGAGCCTTAAGTGGGTGTGAGGAGTGATGTGACGGAGTAGTCTTGGCAGTACAGAATAATGGGACGGGGGAGGGTGGGGGGTGATGTGCACCACAGAATGCAGGAGAATCAGTAAATGTACTCACTTTTGCTGACCTAGTTAGGTCATTGAAACGCTTCCTGCACTGGACCCAAGTGCGGGAGATGTTGCTGCTGCTGGTGACCTCCTCTGCCATCTCGAGCTAGGCCTTCATGGCAGAGGCAGGGCGCTTCCTCCTGCCAGCCAGGTAAAATAGTTCCCTCCTCCTCCTCACCCTGGCCAGCAGCACCTCAAATGAGGCATCACTGAATCTTGGAGTTGGCTTGCCCCTCTGCTGCTCTATTCTGCATGCTTGCATCTTACTCCAGCAAAAGCCATTGGTGCAATGGCCCTTTAAATACAGACACTCCAGCTGACAGCAGGTCATGCGGATTCGCAGTCTGCCCGCTGCGCAGCTTTTGGACAGTAAACCCGGAAACAACGTTAAGGGGCACCAATTATGTTGCGATCGCATGGGGAACGGTAAGATTTTATTATTCGGGTTACCCGCGCACCCATTGATGTTCCTGCTGCCTTCCCGTCGGCATTTTAAAATCGTGCCCATGATCTCCGACTGCAAGCTTTGCTTAGCCCATAGTATAAACAGTGATCTCACTGGTCCACTATATGCTTAATTAATTCTAGAAAGACTAGAATTGTCACTTAAAACTATTGCTTTCCCTCTGCAGCCACAGCTATGACCATTACGATTATACACTGATGTCATTGCAGTCTTGGGTCAATGTGGTGATTGGCAAGATGATTGGTATAGACAGAGCTGCCAAACATGTATTAATAACAGGGGACACAAAGGTGCCATATGAACATCTAATCCTTTGCACTGGACAACAGTACCAGGTAAGTGTAAGAACCCAGTTATGCAAAATATGTAGAATTTATGAATATTTAAATTGTCTCCACAGACCCATTCTCATTGCTTTCCTTTTCTCGCTAAATTTCCCACCTCCATTCCTCTCTCGAGGGTGTTGACTCCTTGCTGGGTTACAGTTCCAAGTGACCACTCTGCACATGTAAGGCTAACAGTGAGTGCTGATAGGCTGTTTGATTACAGAGCTTATCCCAGCCAAGTCCAATCCTCCATTTATCCCTCAACCAACATCACTAAAATAGATTATCTGGTCATTACCTCATTGCTATTTGCGGGACCTTGTGCGCAAATTGGCTGCCATGTTTCCTACATTACAACAGTGACTACACTTCAAAAGTACTTCATTGGTTGTAAAGCACTTTAGGATCTCCTGAGGTTGTGAAAGTCGCTACATAAATGCAAGTTCTTTAATTTGAAGTCCATGCGCACACACACTGCCAATGAACCTGAGACCTGTGTTGCTCAGCTACTTACTGGATAAACAACTATCCCCCCTTGCTCACCAAGTCAAACCTTCCCTGCCCTAGCCCTGAACCTGCATCTCTCTCTCTCTAGTTTCTCTCCTATTTCCCCTCATGCCCTCTCCAAGCTCATCTTGTCTTTGAGACCCACCTCCAACAGCTCAACCGGTCTATGCCAGTGTTTATGCTCCACACAAGCCTCCTCCCGTTCTATCAACATGTCAAGTAAAGATAGAAAATGCTGGAAACACTCGGCAGGTCAGGCAGCATCTGTGTAGAGAGATAGGTAAGATTAACATATCAGGTTGATGACCTTTGGTCGGAGTAGGAGCGGGATGGAGAATTAAAGGCGTTAATTTTAACCCCACACACGATGGGCGGGAGGGAGTCAGGGGTGGGGTGGGGAGTTAAATTGGTAAATATGAGTAACCCAACCCCAACCCGCCGTGAACGCACCTACTCACGATTTAACCATGGCAGGTTTGGAGTTTGATCCAAGTAACCCACTCTGGAGAAGCGGGTCTGACATAATGGCCCGGATTTTGCGCTGAGCGGCAAACAATTGGTGCCCGCCACTCGTTAGATTTAAACTTACCCACAAACTATCCATGGCCTTTTGGGGAGCCAAAAAAAGTGCAGGATTCCCCACCCTCCTCTCCCGGGCATCTGTGAGCTGTGTGAGCGGGGCAAAGAACTGTCTGTGCCCTCAACCAATCAGATTGAAACATCGTTAACAAGCCGCGCAGTAGGAACTAGGAAGTGCAAGCTAGAACAATAAATTCAATGTAAAATCAGTTAGAGAAAGCGAAATAAGGAAAGGTTAAGAAATATTGAATTAAAAGACAGAGATGAAAGAGACTGAAAGAAAAAGTAAAAAAAAAACATTTTTTTAAATGTCCAACACCAATTAAAATTGGAAGGAATGAGACTCCACATTTTTAAAAGTTAATTTTCAGTGCCAGAGAGGTTGTTTGGCAATCATTTACCACGCCGTTAAACGTTAGCTTAGACCGAAAAAAAAACTGAGTGTACCTTTTTCTGTGTAGATTAGTTAGTTTCCAGCTGGGCAGGAGAGCAACTTTGCCCTGGTCCATTCATCCCAACGGGGATCAAGCCAACGAGCTGTCCTTCCCGTGCAGCTTTCGGAGGAGCAGGGCATTAGGGCATTTGGTAGAGCAGCTTTCGGATTGTCGCGTTTGACTGCGCATGTGTGCTAGCTGAAAGTTGCTCTTCCATTTGCCCTGAAATAACGGTGAGTCCTGTTAGCATCACCGTTATTTTAAGTGCAAATTATGGGCCAATATATTAATGAGGCTGCAATCCTCATGTTTTTTTCTGATTACACCTTTGTGAAGTGCCTTGGGAAGTTGCTCATCCATCACCCCTGTGCTTGCAGACCTACACCAGCTCCCGGCCCATCACACCTCCAATTTAAAATTCTCATCCCTGTGTTCAGATCTGTTCATGGCTTTGCCCCTCCCTATCTGTAACCTTCTTCAGCTGTACAACCCTCCAAAAATTCCGTGTTCCTTCAACTCTGGTCTCTTATGCTTCGCCCACTCCCTTCGCCCCAAAATTGGTGGCCGTGACTTCAGCTGTCTAGGCCCTAAGCTCTGGAATTCTCTCCCTAAACCTCGCAACCTCTCTCTCCTCCTTAAAACATTTGTTCATCCTTCCTATTATCTCATACTTTGGCTCAGTGTTCATTTTTGTCTGATTACACTTCTGTAAAGCACCTTTGCATGTTTTCCTACATAAAAGGCGCTATATTAATGCAGGTTGTTGTTGGAACATTTGAGAAATTAAGTGAGTGTGCAAAACTGTGACAGATGGAGTTCAATGTGGGGAAGTCATCCACTTTGGATCTAAGAAAGATAGATCAGAGTATTTTCTAAATGTGGGAAGCTGGGAACTGAGGAGGAGCAGAGAGATTTAAGGGTCCATGTACAGAAATCACTAAAAGTTAGTGGACAGGTACAAAAAATAACTAAAATCTTAGCCTTTATCTCAAGGGGCTGGAATACAAAGGGGTTGAAGTTATGTTACAGTTGTATAAAGCTCTGGTTAGACCCCATTTAGAGTACTGTATTCAGTTCTGGGCACCACGCCTCAGGAAGGATATATTGGCCTTGGAGGGGGTGCAGTGCAGATTCACCAGAATGATACTGGGGCTGAAATTATGGGGATGGGTTGCATAGACTAGGCTTATATTCACTTGAGTATAGAAGAGTAAGAGGTGACCTAAATGAGGTGTTTAAAATGATTAAATGTTGGGGAGTCCAGAACACAGAGGCATAACCTTAAAATTAGAGGTAGGCCATTCAGGAGAGATGTCAAGAAGCACTTCTTCACACGGAGTAGTGGAAATCTGGAACTTCGCCCCCAAAAAGTTGTTGAGGCTAGGACAATTGAAAATTTCAAAACTGAGATTGATAGATTTTTGTTAGGTGACGATATTAAGTAATACGGAACCAAGGCAGATAGATGGAGTTAAGATACAGATAAGCCATGATCTAATTGAATGGTGGAACAGGTTCAGTGGGCTAAATGGCCTACTCCTGTTCCTATGCAAGTTGTTGTTGTGATGTGGGGAAATGCCACATATTAATGTACCCAGCGATTAGGAAATTTAAAAATGACAGAGAATAGGTTCAGGTGAAAAGGAAGACTGCCAAAGTAGTATTGTGATCTGAACCTTTTGATAAGATAATTATCATTATAATCACACACATTCATGTACCTATTAATTCTTATTATATATAATATGTATATCAGTGTTATTTTTATAATGAAAAAATTAGCAGTGTTATTTATAATGAAGAAAATTAAGTCTGCTCTGTTTGCCATGGACTGCAGAATACAGGAGGATATTTGTACAAATTTTGTGTTTTAGGGTTTTTTTTCTCATTTTATGTAGTGTAGCAAGGGACTTTGACATAAAAGAAACTTTATTAAATCTATTTTGTAAAATGTTAAATTATTTCAAAACTGCACACAAAGTGTTTTATGTAATGTGATGCAGTATTTCTTTATAGTAATGTTGGAACAGCTAGATACATGCTTAGGGCAGACATTTAGGCTGTAGCAGGGATGTGCTTAGGCTGAGCTAGATGCCATTCTCGAAGGTTACTTAAATCCTGTTATTTCTTGCGGTAATTTCCCAGGCCAAACAATGTACTTTGTGTTTTATAGCCTTTCAGAGTGAATGCTGAAAGTAGTCCCTGTGACCGTGTCACTAAAAGGTTATACTTGCGACTTTATCATTACAAATTATAGTAATTTACTCTGCAGAGAATTACTGAGAAGTAACACCATTCTAAACATTTATAGTGCAGCCAGTGGCACTTGCTTATCTTTATATTTTTTCTGATTGCACTTTTGTGAAGTGCCTTAGGATATTGCTCTACATTAAAAGTGCTATATAAAAAGAAGTTGTTGCTCAACCATTACCCCTATGCTCGCTGCCCAAAATTGGTTCCCAATCCATCAACATCTCCAATTTAAAATTCTCATCCATGTGTTCAAATCCCTTCATAGCCTGCAACACCAGTAGTGCAGGGAGAAACCACCTGTTGATTCGAGGCTTCATGCTGCCAGAGGCACTAGCACTGCCTTTTCAAATTATAGTGGTGCTCCAAGAATTTTCATTGTTTCAGGACTTTTAACAAATGAAAAATAATAGTTGAGAATTATATTTAAGTTTATTCAGGTTGATTAAACCATATTTTCTATTGTACAGATTCCTTGTCCCACAGGAGTAGATGTAAAAGAGTTGCTGACTAACCAGGATGTGACTGTTGACCCTAACCAGCAATTTACGGAAAAGATACCCTCCAACCTTTTCATCCTGAATAATCATGGCGAGTGTGAAAATGCACTCCATTGGCTCAAAAGGCGTTCAGTCAATACTAAAGGTACAGCTTTAACATTACCACAAGAATTTTTATGAGTACAAGTGGATTTCCTATGGCGTTGCTAATAGTAAATGTGTCTGCATTGTTTGCTGCCCGAAGCCGGTGAGAATGATGTCAGAACGGCGGGCGGGAGTGGGAAATTGGCCGTCGCCATGGACCCAAGGGAATGGTCACTGGCATAAAATTAGTGCTGAGAAGTGGGTCTCCAAAGAACTGCCGGTGGTGGGAGGGGGAACGAAGGCCAGGACTGGAGAGTCCCAAAGATTCCTTGCCTGGTGGAGCATCCCTGCTCCTGACCTACAAGAAATCCTAACAAAAATGAAAAAAATACTTACCTTGGCTTCTTCTGGCCACTTTGCTGCCTCCCACAATTTCAAGTAAAAATCGTGTTGCAGTGCCAAATACATAATTGGGCCGCAACTTCAGCATTTTAAGTCGGCCACCCCGTGCCTGATATGTCCCTGGTTAAAATGGCAGTGAGTGGGTCGGCATCAAAAACATGGCACAAAACCCCCAATTGACATTTTAACTAACCGCCCGCCTTGTTTGCACCGGGCAGGCTTAGTTAACATCGCTGGTACCTTTCCTTCTCTATTCTCATCCTCCACTCAACGGTGTATCTCATCTGCTCCAACAGGATTTCTATTCCTCTCTCCTTTTCGCTTTCTTTCTCCCTCTCCCTTTCCTCTACAATAACATGCATCCACTGTCTGTCTCTTTTCTCTCCCCATTCTTCAGATCACAGCACTGTTGCAATCAGTATTGGCAAATTTTTAGGATGTTTGCACTACAGTGATAACTAAAAGCAGTCAGATTGGACCCCAATATTTCTCTCTTAAAAAATATTCTTTTTATTAATTAAGAAGGAATGTACAACATGAATTATGCCATTTTGTATGACAGGGCATCTTCGTAATACTGCTCTAGTCAAATAACAACAAATGATTTCAGTATTTTGTCTCTCTGGATTCTGTATCCTCCCCTTTTTCTCCAGCTTTTGTAATATTTTCTCTCCCCCCCCCCACACCCGGCCCGGCCTTTCTCTGGTTCTGTAATAATTTCTCCCTCTTTCTCTGGCTATTTGTCTGTGTGCGCGTGTGTAATAATAATTTTTCCTTCCCTCTTCAGCTCTTCCAGACTTTTCTTCTCAATTTTATATCCCTCCCTCTGCAGTTTGTATTATACTTTCTCTTTCTGAAAGTTTCTATTTCTCATTCTCCAGTTTCTGTCATATTTTCTCTCTCTCTAATCCCTGTCACCCTATGTATTCAGTCCATGTCTTTCTCTTCCCTAAGCCTCTACCTGACTCTAACTTTTTGCTCCTTCTCAGACTCTTTCTCCCTTTCAGACTCATTCCAACCAGTTCCAGCCATTCGAGTGCAATTAAATTTAAATTAAAAACAGAAAAACCTCTCAGCATCTCTAGCAGCCACCTGAGCCATTTTAATTAACCACCAAATGTGCACATTTTCAGTCAACTGCTCTAATTTCACTGCCTCCTCCTAGTCTCTGCCTGAAGTAAATGGAGACGGATCCCTGTGCATGCACATATTGGAGTAGGAGGGAACCATAGTATCATAGTAAGTACAGCACTGGAGGGAGCCATTTGGCCCATCGTGCCTGTGCCGGCTCTTTGAAAAAGCTATCCAATCAGTCCCATTCCCCTGCTCTTTCCCCATAGCCCTGTAAATCTTTTCCCTTCAAATATTTATCTAATTTCCTTTTGAAAGTTACTGTTGAACCTGCTTCCACCACCCTTTCAGGCAGTGCATTCCAGATCATTACAACTTGCCGTGTAAAAAAAAAATGTTTCCTCATGTCACCTCTGGCTCTTTTGCGAATAACCTTAAATCTGTGTCCTCTGGTTACCGGTCCTTCTGCCACTAGAGACAGTTTCTCCTTATTTACTCTATCAAAACCATTCATGATTTTGAACACCTCTATCAAATCTCCCCTTAACCTTCTCAAGGTGCATGACAGCTCCTTGTAATTGTATTCTTTTATATTGGAGACAAACACCTGCACTTGAGCATTTTGTGTCTATCAGGACCTCCAAATGTGGAGTCAGCTAGCCAGATTGAGTTTGTGATCTGTGGGTGGGTGGGGGAGGGCGTACTTCAAGTCTAGATGTTCAAAGTCCTGCTGATTGTGGAAAAGGCCGGAAATTTGTTGGAACTAGGTTTATGGGTAAGTTGTGATTTTCTTTGTAATTTTTTTTGTGTTTCTTATAAGATAAATTTTATTTTTAGGGGTATATAGTGGAGAAGATGAAGAACTATCATAGTGGTTGTATCTTAAGAATTGTTTTTGGTGGAATGCGATTGAAGAAAAAATTGAAATTAGGGAGAAAGTTTTTTGTGTAACATGACTGAAAAATAACTACGGTATAACAAAAGTAGAAAATAGCCAATTGCCAGTGATAAGAAAATTGACCAATGGCTCGATCTACAAATTCAACATACAACAGACTTGAGGCACATAACAGACACAAGAAATTTTTAGATGTGCTCTATTTTCATGCAGCCAATATGATGTAATTATGTAAAATTATGTTTTAAGTGACATCTTTAATTCATCCAGCTTTGTTTCCCAACTCTGTTTGCAAAATTTATTTGGCATTTTAGCCGTAGTACCTTGTTTTTCAAATGCTTCATATATTTTAATTAACTGTAATTTGCAGTGTTGTTTAGAATGGATATACTGAAGAATACACATGTAAGCCCATTTAATTATCTAATTAACTGTTGATTTAATTATCAAGGATATATTGTAATTACCTTGTATTCATTTGAAAAATTCAAATGATTCTCCTTAGTTAAAGAGACTAAGAAGGGAGTAACATTTTCAAAGCTAATACAAATCCAAGTCTGGTAATGAATGTAATTTAATTCTTATACTCGATCCTCATACTAGCCACATATAAATAACTTAAATACAATCTGCCAGGTTCCTTTAGGATTATTGTAATGTGTTTACAGTCTTAGTATTAAGCTGTTATAGTACATTGACTGTCACTTAAGACTTAGAAATTGCCGACACTAATGTCTGCTTGTTGATGTATTACTGTTGTTAATCAACTGGATTATTGAACAGAAATATAACATTGACTTCCTGATCCTTGCCCTGTCTTCTATTATTAGTCAGACTGATTAGTACTAGCAGATCTCATGTGGCATTGTTTTTAGTGAGTCACAGGATACGCTATTATAATGACAGGAACATTCCCCCGTATAACACATAATGTATTATAAAAAGGTTGTTACACAAGGTAAGGGCTCATGGGGTTGGGGGTAATATATTAGCATGGATAGAGGATGGGTTAAAGGACAGAAAACAGAGAGTAGAGATAAACGGGACATTCTCAGGTTGGCAGGCTGTAACTAGTGGGGTGCCGCAAGGATCGGTGCTTGGGTCTCAGCTATTTACAACCTATATTAATGACTTAGATGAAGGGACCACGTGTAATGTATCCAAGTTTGCTGATGATACAAAGCTAGTTAGGAAAGCTAGCTGTGAGGAGGACACGAAGAGTCTGCAAAGGGATTTAGACAGGTTAAGTGAGTGGGCAAGAACGTGGCAGATGGAGTGTAATGTGGAGAAATGTGAGGTTATTCACTTTGGTAGGAAGAATAGAAAAACAGAATATTTTTTAAATGGTGAGAAGCTATTAAATGTTGGTGGTCAGAGAGACTTGGGTGTCCTCGTACAAGAAACACAAAAAGTTAGTATGCAGGTACAGCAGGCAATTAGGAAAGCAATTGGCATGTTGGCCTTTATTGCAAGGGGGTTGGAGTACAAGAGTAAGGAAGTCTTGCTACAGTTGTGCAGGACTTTAGTGAGACCTCACCTGGAGTACTGCGAACAGTTTTGGTCGTCTTATCTAAGGAAGGATATACTTGCCTTGGAGGCGGTGCAATGAAGGTTCGCTAGATTAATTCCTGGGATGAGAAGGTTGTCCTATGAAGAGAGATTGAGTAGAATGATTCTATACTCTCTGGAGTTTAGAAGAAGGAGAGGTGATCTCATTGAAACATATAAGATTATGAGGGTGCTTGACAGGGTAGATGCTGAGAGATTGTTTCCCCTGGCTCGAGAGTCTAGAACTAGGGGGCATAGTCGCAAGATAAGGGGGTTGGCCATTCAAGACTGAGGTGAAGAGAAATTTCTTCATGCAGAGGGTTGTGAATCTTTGGAATTCTCTACCCCAGAGGGCTGTGGATGCTGAGTCATTGAATATATTCAAGGCTGAGATAGATAGATTTTTCGACTCTAGGGGAATCAAGGGATATGGGGATTGGGCGGGGAAGTGGAGTTGAGGTTGAAGATCAGCCATGATCTGATTGAATGGCAGAGCAGGCTCGAGGGGCCGTGTGACCTACTCCTGCTCCTATTCCTTATATTCTTGTGTTCTTATATAGTTGATATAGTGAAGTATAGCTCACAGACAAAAATAATTTTTTCTTTTCCTGTAATTGTTTTCCCACTCTCTAATTCTTTTTGCTAACTTTCTAACTGTCTTCACCTCTTTCCTTGGTCTTTTTTTTTGCCCCCTCTCCAGTCGTCACATACTTTTTCCATTGTGGTGTTGATGGGGGGAGGGCTAAATCTGGGAGTAACTACGTGCGAAGTTGGAGTACGGGAACACTTGGGATTGTAGTCTTCACCTAGGAGTACTTTATGGGTGACTGGGCCCTAGCGTTACTCATGAGTGTGGGGGTGCTGAGGCATGGGACTACTCCCATGGTAGGCTATGAGGCTTGGGAGTATTCATTTGGTGGGCCTTTGGGAAGATAAGGCCTGGGAAAACTGGGAGAAAGGGGACTGGTGCCTGGGACTTCTCCGAGATGAGAAGGGAGCACTCAAGTGATGATCTGAATACTGGGAGGGCTCAGATTGGAACTTCCAGAACCTGACAGGGACGCTGAGGCCCATGGGCAGTCAGGTTGGGAACTAAGTGCTGGACTATGGGATCAGCTGGAACGCAAAGTTGGGTTGACTGAGGGGTTGGACTGTGGGATCAGCTGGGACATGGAGTCAGGTGGGCAGGAGTATGGAATTACTGGGGTAAGTGCACTTAAGTGGATCTGGGTTATGGGAGCATTGAGGTAGGTGTAGGGAGCCTGAGTGGATTTGGAAACCCTCAGGGTGGGCAATAGAAGCAACCCAAGACATATGGCCAGGTCCTGTGTATAGTTGCAGCTCCTAATTACAGGTTTAAGACTGGAGGTGGCCAGTCCTGCGAATGAAGCACAGATGCTGCCAGAGAGTACAATATAGATGCCATACCAGACGGCAAGTGTATAAGAGGAGGCATAGAATGCACAGCTCAAGAGGCTGTGAAGATATTTTTAGATGGGAACTGGGCCAGAGGGTGCCGAGCACGATTGAAATGTGGTCACCACCCCTTTTGGGTATACATAATTTTGTTGGAGCAACATCTTGGGAAGCTCTGGAGCAAAATATTTTGTTTTTACATTTTCAAGTGCGCTCTCGTTTGCAGCTCACTCACGCAAGATACCCATCCATGACACTAAATCTCACCAAAAACGAATTCAGTCTTTCTCTGTCTTTTTTGGGCTGAGCTCCGTCAAAAAAACTCTCGAGGTGGTGGGGAGGGCGGGGGAGCGGGGAGAGGCGGTGACTTTTGTTTAGCTACCACTCCATTTACACTACATGGTGGCATAACCAAAGTTAAATGGCTGTTGGCCCCACTAACTTACCGCTACTTTGACGTCCAATACGTCAAATACGATTTTCAGGCGGATTTGAATCCTAGAAACCGGAGCTCCTGTTTGAAACAGGTGGGAGGCTCATGAATACATGCAAATAGGGGTCAGGTGACATCATTTTCATCTCCGTAGCCTGACAATCATGGCTTTTTGCTCCCACCAACCAAACGTGGGTGGTACAAGTCATGAGACGGCTATTTCCAGTGATATATTTGAAGCGATCTAGATTTCAGATAAAGCTGTTAAGAGTTTTGGGAGATATTTTCTTGCAGTAGCTTGTGGGTTTTTTCCATCTTTAGTGATTTGAAAGTGTTTGTAGTTGTTGCTTTAGATTCTAAACTGTTAAGGGGCTTCTGGCATTGCACTTCTTTCTTCATGGGGATCCTTCTGCAAAGAGGAGGAGCTGGAGCAACAACAACAACAACTTGCATTTATATAGTGCATTTAATGTAATAAAACATCCCAAGGCGCTTCACAGGCGTGTAATCAAACAAAATTTGACACCGAGCCACATAAGGAGATAATAGGTGACCAAAAGCTTGGTTAAAGAGGTAGGTTTTAAGGAGCGTCTTAAAGGAGGAGAGAGAGGTAGAGAGCGTAGAGGTTTAGCGAGGGAATTTCAGAGCTTAAGGCCTAGGAAGCTGAAGACACAACCACCAGTGGTCGGCCAAAGGAAGTCAGGGTTGCACAAGAGGCCAGAATTAGAGAAACGCAGAGCTCTCGGAGGTTTGCAATGTATGATGTATAACTTTGCTTTGCAATGGGGTCAAACGCATGGAGCCACCATTGGAGGAGTTCCTTCAGCATGATAAGAGAGACAACACTGAGGAAATACAGAATGGCGAGGAAATACAGAATGGCAAGGAATTGGGAAGGGTCCAACAAGAGCTCCTGCAGTCAGAGCTCTTTGGCAGCAGCTTATTGAAGAGTACTTCTGCTGAACAACCCTGCCCCCTGTATCATCATATCCAACATATTTCCCAATCATTCTACTGTCAAATAAATAGTACCACAAACATTCCGAAAAGCATTATGATTTTACTGGCTTCCAGAAACACCTACACAAACGTAGGCGCTGGGGACTGAGAGCCCAGCTGCAGACTGCAGCAACTCGGCAACCGCCAGTACATTCTAGCCCAGCTGGCTTTCTAACATCAGGGTGGGAATTGGTTCAGAGTATCACGAGGGTCCAGATGTGTTGTCATCATGAGAGATGGCATCAAGTTCCATTCCATTTCAAGATTGTCACTCATACCAGGCTAAAGTTCAGCACTCCTACTGATCTGCAGGAGTGCAAACTCTAGGACATGTCATCTAATCGAAGTCCTTATCCATTCGGTCTCCCAGCCTGTCCAAGGCAGATAAGTTGGAGCACATGGCATGCATGGCCCAGTATGAGAATCCCTGAGAGATATTACTGATGTCACAGACTCCGACGGGGGGACTCATCTACATGGTTGACTGCAAAGTGTTGATGCTATGCGTAAGAACCACACACAAGTTGGTAGTGGAGTCTGCCATACTATGCACAAAGTTCTGGAATCTCCCTGGTAGGCAGTCCAATGCATTCAGCAAATGCTGGTGCACAGAAATTATCATTCCTTTAAAAGCTGGGCCCCTAAATTCTGCATCCCTGTCATCTTCAACAGAGCTAGGATGTGAGCTGGCCCTCCAGTTAGCTCTTTCCTGGGTGACCCTTGCCACCTTCACCTGCTTCTGCTCACTTGTGCTCAGTGAATTCCCCAGTGCACACCTCTCTAACTCACTATCTAAGTCACACGGGGTGCCAATTTCTGTACTGGTGCTCGGCAGGATAAAAGCAATTGATGGTGCATCTTTGGAAGGTTATCCGACTGGAGCAATTGAGTCATCTGATTGACCTAGGAAAAGGAGAGAGGAACAAGGGATGTGGTCGCAAGGGTAAGCACTAAGATCAGTGGCAGCGCAATGCACCACCAGGTTGTCATGCTCAGTGTGTGAGTGTGTAATTGGGAGAGTTAATTAGAATGAGAAAAAGAAGGATGATGCCCATATACACCCTGCTGTGCATGGCCTCCAGCCTTGACATCTCTGATACTGCCTTTACCAATGTTGATGGCAGCTTTTTCCATCAGTGTCAGTATGTGAAGAGTGGCAGGACCGCCTCCTGTGCTGGTTGTTTCTCTGCTGTTGCATGCCAGCTTCTCTTGCAAGAAAAGTGAAAGTGGGTTAATATGTTCCCTGGGCAAGCATTTTCAACATTTATGAGGCAGCTTACCATAGTGTACATGATGACAGGAAGAAATGAGGTAGTGAGGGCAGAAGCAACTTTTGCTACTCCTCCACTTCTGTCTTTGCTTCTCCACTTTTGTTTCTCACTCTTCACCCTCGATTTTAACTCCGGTTTGAATTGGTGTGTGCGGGGGCCAGGGCGAGCGACAAGCTCACTGGTCATCTGCAACATGAGGCCCAGGAGATTTAAATGGAGTTTGTCGGATTCCCACCCGAACCCAGCCAGATCTATGGCCTGGCCGGTGGCGGGAGCGGGATTTCTGGCGGCAGAAGGCTGCCGCTGGGGACCCAAAGGAAATGTCCCTGGCACTAAGGTAAGTTCTTGTGAAGGTGCTTTGATGGGAGATCGCAGTTGGGATGGGGTGGAGGAAGTAAGTAAGGTCCGGGGCAGCGGTGGCCCAAAGTTTCCCTGTTGGGCCCAAAAGAGCATTTCTGCTCCTCCAAACCCACAAGGAAACCTAAAAAAATGTAAAGCAACCTGCCTCACTGGGCCTCTTCTGGCCCTCGATGCAGCTTCCAGCAGTTTTGGCTTGGCGGAGAAGGCACCAGTGCTTGCCCGCTCGGGTCTCAGGCTAAAATTGCAATCGGGACCCAGTGACATCATCGGGACTCAATCTGCATATTTAAAGCAGGACTCTTCTGCCTTCCAGTGAGTACCCTGCACGCCTACTGATACAGCAAGTTAAAATCCAATCCTGCGGGAAAACAGCGGGATCCCAGAGGATACGTCTCTGCCCTTATTTTAACTGTGCTCTTGCCCCTTTTCCCCCAGGCGAGAGAAGTTAAAATCGAAAACCTTCACTTCTGTCATATGACATCTTCTCCTCCACTTTGTCTCTTTCTTTCCCTCCTCTTCTGTCTCTCTCCCTGTCTTTTCAGATCTGTCTGTCTTCCTCCGCATCTTGTCCTCTACTTCTGTTTGCCTGTCTGTCTTTCTTCTATTCCGCTTCTCTCTGTCTATGCTCCTCTTTTTTTCTTCCTCTCCTTTATTTCTCACTCTTCTTTACTTCTTGCATTCAGAGCGCACGTACGATGCAGCATTTTCTATATATTCCGCGGTACATTATCTGATTGTTGCTGGGTGACACTGTGTATTTCATAGTATCAAAATAAGAAGGTCATTTTATTACCACTTAGACTTGTATTCCAAAAAAACTTCAATGCATCTATTATAATTATTGCTCTTTTCTAGGAAATATCATTGTGTATGGGAACACAATTGATGCTTACATCACACTGAATACTATCCTGTCCTTTGGAATTGAGGGCTCTTCCGTATATCTGGTGAAACCACCTACAAGTTCCAACATCAGTTGTTTTAACAATTCCGTGATAGAAACTGCAGTAGAGGAAGCACTCAGGAATGCCAATGTTTCTGTGCATTCGAACTGCCTGCTTGCTCAGTGGAATGATGGGAAGATCCACAGTCATATAAACGTTTCATCTTTCACCACTGATTCGCAACCATTGAGCCTAAGATGTTCAGTAAGTTTAAAAACCTTTCAAGTGAAGTCAGGAGAATATTGCATCTAAAATGAACGCTTTGAATTTAGATAGCATCCAAGCTAGATCAAAGAATATGATTCTAACATATATTGCCCTAGAAATTGGGGCACACCCATCTTTGGGTGTGTGGGGTGGGGGGGAGGTGTCACAGGGTACATATCTTGCACCTGAATAGCGAGGCCCGAGATGCCCCTGACATTGGGCCTCGGGCCTCATTATAATGGAGCTGGCGAAGCGCATCAGCCCTCTGGCTGCTAGTGTCTCAGGGATCGGATCGGCGCTGGGGTTTGGACCGGATTGGGGCTTGCAGTCTGGGATTGGGGTCGGGATAGGAATCATGGGAACAAGGGATCGCGGGAGCCGAATGGGGGTAGGATTGGGGGTCAGGAGAGGAGGCCAGGAGGGAGGAGGATCGGGGGTCGGGAGAAGAGGCTGGGGGGAGGAGGATCGGGGATCAGGAGACGAGGCCCAGGGTGGGTATTGGGGGTCGGGAGAGGAGGCTGGGGTGGAGGATCGGGGGTCAGGAGAGGAGGCCGGGGAGGAAGGTCGGGAGAGGAGGCCGGGGTGGAGGATCGGGGATCAGGAGAGGAGGGCGGCTATTGGGGTCGGGAGAGGAGGCTGGGTTGGAGGATCGAGGGTCAGGAGAGGAGGCCATGGGCGCGTATTGGGGGTTGGGAGTGGAGTCTGGGGGTGGAGGATTGGGGGTCGGGAGAGGTGGCCAGAGGGCAGGATCAAGGGGGAGGGGAGCAGCAGCAATCGGGTGAGGTTAAATGTGGGGTCGGGAGGAGCACCCCTGCTGCTCGAGGTTCCATATTCAGGTATGTAAATATTAAAAAAAACAGGCGATCTTGAGATCTGGTGTCCCTGAATGCAGCTCACGCTGTCGTGGGCTGCCTCTGGGCAAACCAATCTTGAAGTAGGGTCCTCAAACAGGCATTAAGCCCCCTATTTGCATATGCTAAGCGCCTAAAGCATGTTTCACTTGTGGCAGGCGGCACACCTCCTAACAGAAATATGCATGCGCTTCCTGCCTGCTATATTGGGGGCTTAGTAGGCCAGTTAGCGCCAGATAAATGGGCGCCACATGGCCGAATTTATAGGCCATTGTCTCTATCCACTGCCATTCCTCTCAGTCTGTGCCCATGTGGAAACTGCTTTGTTCCTATTTTTAGGATGAGGGTGAAGCATTCTAAAATGTATACCTACCAAAATGCAAAACTTGTTTACTACAGTTGTGAATGGTGAAAAGTTCTAATTCATAGTCATCTTTTAGAATTTTAATTTTTTTCCCACACTTCTGGGTCACAAGAATGTTTTAAACATTTCTCAGAGCAATTAATACTTTATTTTGATGGTACAGTGTTAAGTCTTGAACTTGCATCAAAATACCCAATGAACAGGCCATTAATCTCAGTTCTGTATGTGGCATCTTCCTTTGTGCAATATTGTCAATGCATTTGCCTAAATTAAAATTATTACTACACTTCAAAGTAATTAATTGTTCATGCAGCACTTTGCGAGGTTTCTCAGAAACCTGATAAGGTGCTAAATAGATACAGGTCTTTCTGGGTTTTTTTTAAAGTCAAAGTTTTTTAATGCAGCTGTGGAGTGCACAACATCTGTATACTATAACGAATCAGCGACAATTGTAAAAAGCCTGATTTAACAAGTGCGCACTGCTAATATGGTAAACTTTGTTGTGGAGTGCCACAGTCCGATTTTTAGTGAAATAAGAGAGCCTCCATATTCAGTGAACCTGCAGGAAAACCATTACTGTTTATATAGAGACCCACTGCTGCTGCATTTCACCTTGCTCTAGCCTACACCTGGAATAACTTTAAGACCTATCATTTACACTGCAGCATGTAGCAAATTGGCTAGCGGATTAATTCGCAAGTATAGCCCATTGATCCATAGATAGAAGAACTGGAGAAGAAACGTCCCCAATTAGCTTCAGATACGTTAAGCATATTAGCTCTGATTTTGCAAGGGCTGCAAAATCGTAGCGGTGCTCGCCTTTAGCACAGGCGTGTCCATGAGGTTAGCCCCACCTCCTGTGCAGTTGGATGGGCCAATAGTGTGACTAGCTGGATGGTGAAATATCAGGTGAGGCAGCAACTCTTTAAGGGTTGATGTTCACCATGAAAGAATAGGGGACTGTTTGTTACCTTGAAGTGGCTGCAAAATGATCATCATTGTGAGGACAGGCCATTATAAGACTTTGTTACAACAACGTGTACAATGAGGCCAGTGGGGAAGACTCCCTCAATTTCATAGGAGTCACTGGAGGTCCTGATGTCAGACAAGCAAGCTGTGTGGGTGCAGGTAATGCAGTGAGTTCATGCGGTATCCTAGGTCTGTCAGAATTGGAAGCAAATGCGAAAGAAGTTCAATGGCATCAGAAGAATTGTCAAGATAAATGTACCCAGCTTTGCATACATTATTGGAGATAAAAGGCCTCGAGGAGGAAGAAGTTGGATTTATATTGCATCTTTAATGTAGAAAAATGTCCTGTGGCATTTCACAAAGGCTTGAGAAAAAATATGGTCACTGATCCAAAGAAGTAGAGATTAGGAGGGTTGACCAGAAGCTTGGGTTTTAAGGAGGGTCTTAAAAGAAGAGCAAGAGATTTAGAGGCAGAATTAAATATGTAGGGCTGGAGGAGGTTACAGAGATATAGTAGGGGTAAGGCCATGGAGGGATTTGAACACCAAGATGAGAATTTTTAATTTGAGGTGCTGGAGGATCAGGAGCCAATGTAGGTTAGCAAGGACAGGGGTGACAGGTGAGTGAGACGGTGCCAGATAGGATACAGGCACTGTCTCACTTACCCAACTGAAGTTTATGAAGGGAGGAGGATGGGAGGCCAATCAGGAAAGCATTGGAATAGTCGAGTTTGGAGGTGACAAAGGCATGAATGAGGGTTTCAGCAGCAGGTTGGCTGAGATAGGGGTGGAAATGGATGATGTTACGAAGGTGGAATCAGCCTCTCTTTGTGATGGAGAGGATATGAGGTTCAAAGCTCAGTTTGGTGTTAGTTGGGACACCGAAGTTCCAATGAATCTGGTTAAGTCTGAGGCAGTGGCCGGGGAGGGGGGGTGGAATTAGTGGTAAGGATACAGAGTTGTGGTGGAGGCCAAAGACAAAGGGCTCGATTTTGCGATCGCGTTTCCGGCGGGTTCCCAGCGGGGTGGCCCCGAAAATCCCGATATCCGGTCACGTGACCGGATCGTGACGAAATCCCGGCCACTTCCGGGTACCGCGCTGACGTGCGGGGCTGCGCGCGCAAGCCCCGCTGGTGGGAATCCCGCAGACAATTAAAGCCAGCGGGGTTCCACTTGAGAGTACTTACCTTGCTCGTTGTGGTCAGTTAATGAGCTGAAGCAGCTGTCAAAAGAGGAAGTGTGGGATTTTAGGTTCAAGGCAGTGAGTTTCACACACTGGGGGAAACAGTCCCTTTCCAACCAGGCGTGTTGCAGCCAGCAGCCTGTGGCAGGTGCCAAGGTGCGCTCCACGGGGGAGAGCCCTCACCCACGCAGGAGGCCACTGCGTCACATAGGGCAACCCCTGCCCTCCACCACCCCCGCCAAGCCAGAGGACAGACCGACACGAAACCGCAGCCCCAGTCCGAGGACCCACCCACCTACCCTGCACAACCCCTCAGACCTGCCAGATGGGTGGTGCGTTGACATCGTCGGAGGACGAACAGGATGACCAGCCCCAGCAGCCTCGCAGTCCACGCCGTCCGCCTCGGAGACGTGGGGCCCCCCAACACGGTGCTGCAGCACACCCACCTGCACAGCAGGAGGGAGGGCAACCGCAGAGAGAGATGCGTCGCAGGAGGCACTACCCTCCGCACAGGGTGTACAGAGCGAGGCTCAGCTTCATGGACCTCTCCGAGGAGCAGTGCATACGGAGGCTCAGAGTCAATCGCCAGGTAGTCGCCGTCATCTGCAGCCTCCTTAACGACGAGCTGCTCCCTGATGGACCAAGCAGCATCTTCCTACCTGTCGCCGTCAAAGTCACCACTGCTTCTTCGCATCCGGTTCCTTCCAGGGTGCCACCGGGGACATCACCGGGGTCTGTCAGTCCTCTGCACACAAGTGCATAAGGCAGGTCACCGATGGGTTGTTCCGCAGGGCCTCGCACTATATCAACTTCGCCATGGACGAGCGCAGCCAGATGGAGAGGGCGGTTGGATTCCATGCCATGGCCGGCTTCCCACGGGTGCAGGGTGTAATCGACTGCACCCACATCGCAATACGGGCACCTCCGCATGAGCCAGGGCTGTTCATCAACAGGAAGGGGTATCACTCCATGAACGCCCAGCTCATTTGTGACCACCGCCAGAGATTCCTACACGTGTGCGCCAGATACCCCGGCAGCTGCCACGATGCCTTCGTCCTCAGGGAGTCCGCCGTCCCGCCCATCCTGCAGGCACCCAACGCCAGCAACGGCTGGCTCCTCGGCGACAAGGGGTATCCCCTACACACGTGGCTCATGACACCTCTGAGGAACCCCATCACCGAGCCGGAGCGTCGGTACAATGACAGCCACACTGCTACCAGGTCTACAATTGAGCAGACCATAGGGCTTCTCAAGATGCGCTTCAGGTGCCTTGATCGTTCTGGGGGAGCGCTCCAATACACACCATTCAGAGTGGGACGAATCATAGTTGTCTGCTGTGCCCTGCACAACATGGCCCAACAGAGGGGGGTGCCGCTGGAGGAGGCCCCATCCACACCCGCCACCCACATTGAGGAAGGCGAGGGCGAGGAGGAGGAGGAGGAGGAGGAGGCGGAGGAGGAGGACGCGCCAGAGGATGTTGGACGACCCATGCGCCGAGCCGCGACTCACCGGGATGGTCGCCGGGCCAGGGAGGCACTCATACGTCAACGGTTCTCCTAGAGTCAGACACTGCGAGGCGCTCGCATCTCCTCACCTGCACATGCGAGCGGCCATACCAGCCCCCTCCACTGAAGAGTGCTGCCAGTAATCCTGCACCCACAGCAGTGTGCCCAATGGGTGGCAGCAGGTGTTCGCCGTCATGATGGCCTCCACGGAACGCACCTATTGCACAAGCCGCGGAAGAATGGACGAGAGGTGGCAGGAGTGGTGAGAATAGAGTATTTAATATCTCGAATGTGACATATAAAAAAAAAGTACAAATTAATAAACACCCTGGTGTATTCCCTTTGTGATTATAAGGCCTTTGCAATTCTTTTCCGGGAACCCCTACGTGGTGCTACCCCTGTGGCTCCAGCAGAGGTAGTGGCAGGTTGCTCGTCTTCTTGCCTTGACCGGGTAGATGCTTTTGGCGGACGGCCCCTGGGTTTCGGTGCCCGTGACGGCACCTCCACAGACTGCTCCTCCTGCACCGGGGCAGGGGCAGACTCGGCCACCTGGAGAGGAGGCACCATTGCGGGTACTGGTTGAGAGGTGGGCGACGGGTGGGACATGGGGGCGCCTTGAGAAGCGTCCCCGCTTCCATGTCCCCGGTCACCATCATCCCTCTCTTGGCCTCGGCCCCCATCACCCCTTCCACCCTGCTGGACGGCAGTTTGGATGGCATGTGTGAGGCCTTGCAAGGCCACCCCTAGTGTATCCCTCAGCCTGTTGATGGCGTCGGAATGTTGCTCACCCTGAATCCGTACAGACGTTGTCAGGGCCTGCATGGACTCGATCTGGAGCTGTGCGTGACGCTCGAGGGAGGCCAGCCTGTCCTCCACCGCAGACAGTCCCGCACCTACCCGCGACACTGTGTCGCCGGTACCCTCCTGTGCCTGCGCCACCAATGCCCACATGCAGGAGTTGGACTCCTCCATCGCCTGCGCTATTGTGGACAATGCGCGCGGCACCTCTGCCAGTACCTCAGCAATTAGCTGGTGGCCCTCGACGACTCTCCTTTTCACTGGTGGCCCCCTGGGTTCAGCATCTGGGTCCGGCTGAGCAGAGCCTGGAGATGAGTGCTCCCTCCGTCGCGGACCCTCCGCGGCTGCCCCTGCCACCAGGGTCTGCTCATGCTCACTCGTGCGCGGTGCCTCACCAAGTGCTACCCCAACTAGTTGGCGAGAGGGACCCACCGAGGTGCGTGTCTCTGCGCTGGTGGATGGTTGGCTCTGATGTGACGATGCACCCTCAGAGACCGCCATGTCCTCTGAGGAATCGCCCTCCACGATCGCTTCACACAAAGACGGACCTGCAAGAGAACAGAGGGCAATTTGAGGCATGTGGACCAACTTGACAGTGCGCCTGATGGCAGGTGATGATACGGTAACTCGCGATCATGGGTGTTGAGTGTCAGCTTTCCCTTACCGGCCGTTTCGGCAGCGACACACTCGCCATCGGCCACCGACAGGCAATGTCGCGTGCGGGCAAGGTCGAGCGCCTCCACCTCGGCGTCGGTGAGCTCCACCACTTGCGGCGGCCCACCTCCGGTGCGTGCCCTTTCCCTATTGTTCTTGCTTCTCTTCTCCTGTGAAGGCAAAACACAGATGTGTGAGTGGGTGCGTATTGCATCGTGGGACGCATCGAGCATCGGTGTGGTTGGGTTGAGCGTGGCGCGGATGGATGGGAGGATGCGTGGGCCACGTGCCCATCCCATTGCATGGGGATTGGGGTGTGTGGTAGTGTTCGGGTGGGGTCAGGGACGGTGGGTACTTGCGTGCACGGTGAGGATGGTGAATGAGTGGCTGTGAGGATTGCTGATGGAGCGCAGTGGTGGCTGTGCAGGAGGGGTTGTGATCTGTTTGGCGTGATGGTGGGGACGGGATGTGGGAGGGTGCGTTGGTGTACTCACCTTGCCAGACCTAGTCAGGTCATTGAAGCGCTTGCGCCACTGCTCCCAAGTCCTTGGGGTATTGCCCCTGCTGCTCACCTCCGCCGCCACCTCTGCCCATGCCTTCCTGGTTGCGGCGGCAGGGAACTTGCGTCCATCTTCTGGGAAGAGCGTTTCCCTCCTCCTCCTCACGCCCTCCAGAGACCTGAGTACAAGCTGGGCATGATTGCAAGCTAAATATTCCAAACTCTAGAATCTTTAGAAAGTACTGGGAAGTTGGAAAAGGAGAGGGAATAGCAATATTAATAAAAGACCGAATTACAGCAGTAGAAAGAAGGGATTTCAGTAAGGGTGATCAGGCAGTGGAAACATAGAACCATAGAAAAGATACAGCACAGAAGGAGGCAATTCAGCCCATCGTGTCCGCGCCAGCTCGAAGAACAACCAGGTGCCCATTCTAATCCCACCTTCCAGCACCAGGTCCGTAGCCCTGCGGCTTACAGCATTTTAGGTGCAGGTCCAGGTACTTTTCAAAAGACTTGAGGGTCCTTGCCTCTACCACCAATTCGGGCAGCGAATTCCATACACCCACCACCCTCTGGGTAAAAAAGTATTTTCTCATGTCCCCTCTAATCCTTCCGCCAATCAGCTTAAATCTATGCCCTCTAGTTCTTGAACTCTCCGCTAGGGGCAACAGGTACTTCCTGTCTACTCTATCTAGGCCCCTCATAATTTTGTACACCTCAATCAAGTCTCCTCTCAGTCTCCTCTGCTCCAAGGAAAACAACCCTAGCCTCTCCAATCTCTCCTCGTAACTGCAATTTTCAAGCCCTGGCAACATTCTTGTAAATCTTCTCTGCACTCTCTCCAGAGCAATTACGTCCTTCCTGTAATGTGGTGACCATAACTGCGCACAATACTCCAGCTGTGGCCTTACCAGCGTTTTATACAGTTCCATCATTACATCCCTGCTTTTGTATTCTATACCTCGGCTAATAATGGATAACATTCCTTATGCCTTCTTCACAACCTTATCTACCTGTACTGCCACCTTCAGGGACCTGTGCACATCACTCCAAGGTCTCTCACTTCCTCTACCCTTCTCAATATATTCCTGTTTACTGCGTATTCCCTTTTACTGTTTGCCCTCCCTAAGTGCATTACCTCACACTTCTCCGGGTTAAACTCCATTTGCCATTTTTCTGCCCACTCCACCAACGCATTGATATCTTCTTGGAGTCTACAGCTATCCTCTTCACTATCAACTACACGGCCAATTTTTGTGTCGTCTGCAAATTTGCCAATCATGCCCCCTACATTCAGGTCCAAATCATTAATATGTACCACAAACAGCAAGGGACCCAACACTGAGCCCTGTGGCACACCACTGGAAATGGATTTCCATTCACAAACACATCCATCGACTTTTACCCTTTGTTTCCTGTTACTGAGCCAATTTTGGATCCAATTCGCCACATTCCCTGTATCCCTTGGGCTTTTACCTTTCTGACCAACCTGCCATGTGGGACCTTGTCAAATGCCTTACTAAAATCCATGTAGACAACATCCACTGCACTACCCTCATCAATCCTCCTTGTCACTTCCTCAAAGAATTCAATCAGATTTGTAAGGCATGACCTTCCCTGAACAAATCCATGCTGACTATCCCTGATTAAACCATGCCTTGCCAAGTGACAGTTTATCCTATCTCTCAGTATTGATTCTAATAGTTTGCCCACCACCGAGGTTAGACTGACCGGCCTATAATTGTTCGGCCTTTCCCTCATACCCTTTTTAAATAATGGTACTACGTTTGCAGACTTCCAGTCCTCCGGTACCTCCCCTGTATCTAGTGAGGTTTGGAAAATGATCCTCAGAGCATCTGTTATTTCCTCCCTAGCTTCCTTCAATAGCCTAGGAAACAATCCATCCGGCCCTGGTGACTTAAGGATTCCAGTCCCTCTAGTACCTCCTCTCTTGTATTGTTTACCTTATCCAATATTTCACACCTCTCCTCTTTAACTACTACGTCCGGATCATCCCTTTCCTTTGTGAATATGGAGACAAAATATTCATTTAAAACCCTACCCACATCCTCTGCTTCTACACACAAGTTATCCTTATCATCCCTGATAGGTCCCATCTTTTCCTTAGCTATCCTCTTGTTCTTAATGTACTGATAAAACATCTTTGGGTTTTCTTTAATCTTACTAGCTAATATTTTTTCATGCCCTCTCTTTGCTTTCCTTATTTCCTTTTTTACGTCATCCCTGTACTTTCTATGCTCCTCTAGACTTTCTGCAGTATTTAGTTTTCAGTGACAGTCATAAGCTTTCTTTTTCTGCTTTATCTTGCCCTGTATACTCCTGGACAACCAGGGGGCTCTAAATTTGGCAGTGCCACCTTTTTTCTTTGAGGGGATGTGTTTGCATCGTATCCGTAGAATTTCACTTTTTAGTGCCTCCCACTGGCTTGCCACTGATTTCTCCTCAAGTAGTTTTTTTTTAGTGAATCAAGGTCCCTAGTGTAGTTAACATTCTCTAAATTATGAGCAATTTGAAGGAGTAAACTCCTTAAAGGGAGTAACTAGCAAGCTTAATCTAAGGCAAGTCATGGCAGCAGAGCTCGCACGCGTGATATGCTCCTCCTGCGCTATGTGGGAAGTCATGGACACTACCGGTGTCCCAGGCGACCATGTGTGCAGAAAGTGTGTCCAGCTGCAGCTACTGGCTAACTGCATTTCGGAGCTGGAGCTGCGGGTGGATTCACTGTGGAGCATCCACGATGCTGAGATTATCGTGGATGGCGCATTCAGTGAGGTGGTCACACCGCAGGTAAAGATTACGCAGGCAGAAAGGAAATGGGTGACCACCAGGCAGAGTAAAAGGACTAGGCAGGTAGAGCAGGAGTCCCCTGGGGCCATCTCCCTCTCAAACAGATATTCCACTTTGGATATTGTTGGGGGAGATGGCTTATCAGGGGAATGCAGCAAGAGCCAAGACCGTGGCACCACGAGTGACTCAGCTGCACAGGAGGGGAGGAAAAAGAATGGGAGAGCAATAGTGATAGGGGATTCCATCGTAAGGGGAACAGATAGGCGTTTCTGTGGCCGCAGTCGTGACTTCAGGATGGTATGTTGCCCCCCTGGTGCTAGGGTCAAGGACGTCACGGAGCGGCGGCAGGACATTCTGAAGGGGGAGGGTGAACAGCCAGAGGTCGTGGTCCATATCGGTACCAACGACATCGGTAAAAAAAGGGATGAGGTCCTGCAAGCAGAATATAGGGAGTTGGGGAATAAATTAAAAAGCAGGACCTCTAAGGTAATAATCTCAGGATTACTCCCAGTGCCACATGCTAGCGAGAGCAGAAATAAGAGAATGGGTAGATTTAAGGAACAGCAAAGGATGCAAGGCTCTAGTAGGAGTAGTCTACAGATGATAGTGATATATTAGGGGATATATAAATATGGAGATCAGGGAAGCATATAGCAAAAATAAGGTGGTTATAATGGAAGATATTAATTTTCACATAGACTGGGAGAAGCAGAACAGCTCAATTAGCAATGGCAATGAATTTCTAGAATGTATTCGGGACAGTTTTCTAGAACAATATGTTTTAGAACTGACAAGAGAACAGGCCATACTAGATTTAGTGATGAGTAATGAACCAGAATTAGTTAACATCTGACGGTAAGAGAACATCTTGCAACTAGTGACCATAATATGATTGAATTTGATATCAGGTTTTGGAGGGAAAAGGGAGAGTCATAAACCAAGGTTTTAAATTTAAGTAAGGCAAACTTTGAAGGAAAGAGAAATGAATTGTTCACAGTAAACTGGAATCAACTGTTAATGGTAAACCTACAGACAAACAGTGGGAAGTATTCAAATAAGTATTTGGTACAATACAAAACCAGTACATACCCCTAAAATGCAACGGCTCTACTCGTGTAGTTAAGCATCAAGTTAAAAGAAAAGGCAAAAAGTGGAATTCCTGCGGACAAGAATGCTATAAAAAGCAACAAAGGGATAAAAGGTGCAAAAAAGGGATTTTGAAAAAAATACTTGCAAGGGATATCAAAGTTAACAGCAAAGGTTTTTATAAATATCTTAACAGAAAGAGAGTGGTAAATGGGAACCTGAGCCCATTAAAGACAGATGCAGACAAAACTATAAAGGATAATAAGGAAATGGCAGACTTATTGGGGGTGGTTTTAAACCCCAAGAACAGGTGGGTTGGGGCGGGTGGGAGTTGAAAATAGTTGTTTTTTTGGGTTGCAACCGCAAAATTTTCAGACTTTGCATTCCCAGTACAGTACTTTTACACGCCGACGTTAAACCTGGAAATAAGGCCGGGATGCAATCGCAACCCAAAAAACAATTATTTTCAACTCCCACCCGCCACCAATCCACCCGTTCTTGGGGTTTAAAATCACCCCCATTAATTTACTACTTTGTATCCATTTTCACAGTAAAGGAAGAGGATAAAATACCAGTGGTACAAGGGAACCTAAACGTAAATCAAGGGGAGGAACTTACTGGACTTAATATAAGTTTTAAAAAATGGTAATGGAGAAAATAATGGGACAAGATATACAGATCTCCAGGACCTGATGGTTTCCAGCCCAGGGTATTAAAAGAAATAGGTGAGGAAATTGCAGATGCTTTCTTTAAGATTTAAAAATTGTGCCTTTGGATTGGAAAATTGCAAACATCACTCCATTTTTTAAGAAGGGAAGGAGGGAGAAACCAGGAAACTACAGACCTGTCAATTTAATGTCAAATGTCGGGAAATCACTGGAATCTATCATCAGAGACAGTGACTGAGCATTTGGACAAGTATGAGCTGATGAAAGAGAGCCAGCGTGGATTTGTGAAGGCTAGAGCATGTCTGACTAATCTAGTTTGAATTTTTTGAGGGGGTCACTAGCATAGGGGAGAGACTATAGATATAGTCTAAATGGACTTCCGGAAGGCATTGATAAGGTTCTGCTCAAGCGATTATCAAAAATGAAAGCGCACAAAATTGGAGGTAACTTTGTGACATAGGTTGCTAATTAGTTGGGATGAGTAGGGATACATAAGAACATAAGAAATAGGAGCAGGAGTAGGCCAATCGGCCCCTCGAGCCTGCTCCGCCATTCAATAAGATCATGGCTGATCTGATCCTAACGTCAAATCTAAATTGATGTCCAATTTCCTGCCCGCTCCCCATAACCTCTAATTCCCTTTACTTCTAGGAAACTGTCTATTTCTGTTTTAAATTTATTTAATGATGTAGCTTCCACAGCTTCCTGGGGCAGCAAATTCCACAGACCTACTACCCTCTAAGTGAAGAAGTTTCTCCTCATCTCAGTTTTGAAAGAGCAGCCCCTTATTCTAAGATTATGCCCCCTAGTTCTAGTTTCACCCATCCTTGGGAACATCCTTACCGCATCCACCCGATCAAGCCCCTTCACAATCTTATATGTTTCAATAAGATCGCCTCTCATTCTTCTGAACTCCAATGAGTAGAGTCCCAATCTACTCAACCTCTCCTCATATGTCCGCCCCCTCATCCCCGGGATTAACCGAGTGAACCTTCTTTGTACTGCCTCGAAAGCAAGTATGTCTTTTCTTAAGTATGGAGACCAAAACTGTATGCAGTATTCCAGGTGCGGTCTCACCAATACCTTATATAACTGCAACAATACCTCCCTGTTTTTATATTCTATCCCCCTAGCAATAAAAGCCAACATTCCGTTGGCCTTCCTGATCACCTGCTGTACCTGCATACTAACATTTTGATTTTCTTGCACTAGGACCCCCAGATCCCTTTGTGCTGCAGTGCTTTCCAGTTTCTCGCCATTAAGATAATAACTTGCTCTGATTTTTCCTGCCAAAGTGCACATTTTCCAATATTGTATTGCATCTGCCAAATCTCCGCCCACTCACCCAGCCTGTCTATATCCCCCTGTAAGTTTTTTATGTCCTCCTCACTCTCCACTTTCCCTCCCATTTTTGTATCATCTGCAAACTTTGATATGTTACACTCGGTCCCCTCCTCCAAATCGTTAATATAGATTGTAAAGAGTTGGGGACCCAGCACCGACCCCTGAGGAACACCACTGGCTACTGGTTGCCAGTCCGAGAATGAACCATTTATCCCAACTCTCTGCTTCTTGTTAGATAACCAATCCTCCACCCATGCCAGAATATTACCCCCAATCCAGTGATTCTTTATCTTGAGCAATAATCTTTTATGTGGCACCTTGTCGAATGCCTTCTGGAAGTCTAAATACACTACGTCCACTGGTTCCCCTTTATCCACCCTGTACGTTATGTCCTCAAAGAACTCAAGCAAATTTGTCAGACATCACTTCCCCTTCATAAAGCCATGCTGACTTTGTCCTATTAAATTATGTTTATCCAAATGTTCCGCTACCGTCTCCTTAATAATAGACTCCAAAATTTTACCCACCACAGATGTTAGGCTAACTGGTCTATAATTTCCAGCCTTCTGCCTACTACCCTTTTTAAATAAGGGTGTCACATTAGCAGTTTTCCAATCTTCCGGGACCTTTGCCAAGTCCAGAGAATTTTGGAAAATTATTACCAAAGCATCCACAATCCCTACTGCCACTTCCCTCAAGACCCTAGGATGTAAGCCATCAGGTCCAGGGGATTTATCCGCCTTGAGTCCCATTAATTTACTGAGTACCAATTCCTTAGTGATTTTAATCGTATTTAGCTCCTCCCCCCCTAGAGCCCCCTGTTTGTCCAGTGTTGGGATATTCTTAGTGTCCTCTACCGTAAAGACTGAAACAAAATATTTGTTCAGCATTTTTGCCATCTCCATGTTTCCCACCATTAATTTCCCGGTCTCATCCTCTAAGGGACCTACGTTTGCCTTAGCCACCCTTTTTCTTTTTATATAACTATAGAAACTCTTGCTATCTGTTTTTATATTTTTTGCTAGTTTATTTTCATAATCTGTCTTCCCTTTCTTAATCAATCCTTTAGTTACTTTTTGCTGTCTTTTGAAGACTTCCCAATGTTCTATCCTCCCACTAAGTTTGGCTACCTTATATGTCCTTGTTCTTAGTCGGATACTATCCTTAATTTCTTTACTTAGCCACGGATGGCTGTCATTTCTTTTACACCCTTTTTTCCTCAGTGGAATATATATTTTTTGAATGTTGTAAAATAACTCCTTGAATGAACACCACTGCTCATGTACCGTCTTACCCTTTAATCTATTTTCCTAGCCCACTTTATTCAATTCCGCTCTCATACCATCATAGTCTCCTTTATTCAAGCTCAGTACGCTTGTTTGAGAACCAACCTGCTCACCCTCTAATTGGATATGGAATGTAACCATGTTATGGTCACTCATTCCAAGGGGATCCTTAACTAGGACATTATTAATTAATCCTGGCTCATTACACAGGGCCAGGTCCAAGGTTGCTTGCCCCCTTGTAGGATAAGTTACATACTGCTCAAGAAATCCATCCCTAATACACTCAATAAACTCTTCCTCAAGGCTGCCCTGCCCTATTTGATTTGTCCAGTTAATATGATAGTTAAAATCCCCCATAATTATAGCTGTTCCCTTATTACATGCCTGGACTATTTCCTGATTAATACTTCTTCCAGCAGAGTTGCAACTATTAGGAGGCCTATATACTACGCCCACTAGTGTTTCTTTCCCCTTATTATTCCTTATCTCTACCCAAATTGCTTCATTATCCTGATCCTTTGTCCCAATATCATTTCTCTGTATTACAGTGATTCCTTCCTTTATTAACATAGCCACCCCACCTCCCCTTCCTTCCTGCCTGTCCTTCCTGATTGTTAAATACCCTGGCATATTTAATTCCCAGTCATTGTCACTCTGCAGCCATGTTTCTGTAATGGCCACAAGATCATACCCATACGTAGTTATTTGTGCTGTTAACTCGTCCATTTTGTTACGAATGCTGCGTGCATTCAGATAAAGAACTTTCAAATATGTTTTGTGACACTTAGTTCCTGCTTTTTCCTTTTTTGACACTTTACCTTTTACTCCATACCTTCTGTCCCTTCCTGACACGCTTTCCTCTGTCTCCCTGCTCAGGTTCCCAACCCCCTGCCACAGCTTTGATGCTGGGTTAATCGCCTTACGCCTTCTAGTTTTTATTTTATCTGTCGTGCCTGAAGTACACTTTCTTTCCGCTGCTCTACTCTTTTCCCTCTCACTTGTTCTTGAATAACTGTTTGTACTATTTGTATTGTAGATTTCCCCTGGGTCTTCCCCTCTCTTGCTGCTCTCAATTTTATTCCCTTCTGACTCCCCGCTCAGGTTCCCATCCCCCTGCCACTCTAGTTTAAACCTTCCCCAACAGCACTAGCAAACACCCCCGCGAGGACATTGGTCCCGGTCCTGCTCGGGTGTAACCCGTCCCGCTTGTACAGGTCCCACCTTCCCCAGAACCGGTTCCAATGATAAAGAGAACATTCTGTGATTGTTGGGATGTAACGTATTCCCCAGGTCTGCAAGTTTGCAGATGACACTAAGTTAGGAGGCAAAGTAAGTTGTGTAGATGATAGCAGCAAGTTACAAAGGGGCATAGAGACTAAGTGAGTGGTAGTTAGAGTTCAATGTAGGGAAGTGTGATCCACTTTGGATCCGAGAAGGACAAATCAGAATATTTTCTTAATGATGAGAAACTAAGAGCTGTGGAGGAGCAAAGGGATTTAGATGTCCATGTGCAAATCACTAAAAGCTAGTGCGCAGGTATAAAAAGTAATCAAAAAGTCTAATGCATGCTGGCCTTTTTCTCAAGGGGGTTGGAATACAAAAGTGAGGAAGTGATGCTTTAGTTGTACAGAGCTTTGGTCAGACCCCATCTGGAGTACTGCGATGAGTTTTGGGCACTGTACCTCAGGAAAGATATATTGGCCTTGAAGGGGATACAGCGCAGATTCAATAGAATGATACCAGGGCTTAAAGGGTTAAATTATGAGGCCAGATTGCATGAACTTGGTTTGTATTACCCTCAATTAGAAGGTTGAGGAGTGATTTAATTGAGGTCTTTAAAATGAAAGGGATTTGATAAGGTAGATTCAGAGAAACTATTTCCTCAAGTGGGGGAATGCAGATCAAAGGGGCATAATTTAACATTAAAGCTCGGCCATTTAGGAGTGAAATCAGGAAGCACTTTTTCACACCAAGGGTAGTGGAAATCTGGAGCTCTCTCTCCAAAAAGGCTGTGGATGCTGGGTCAATTGAAATTTTCAAGACTGAGATCAATAGATTTTTGTTAGGTAAGAGTATCGAAGGATATGGAGCAAAGGAGGGTAAATGTAGTTGATGCACAGATCAGCCATGAATGGCGGAACAGGATCAAGTGGCTAAATGGCCTTCTCCTATTCCTATCTTCCAATGCTTAGCAGCTCTCTTATGGTGGCACAGTTAAGACAGGAAAATTGGTCATATGTGAAAATTGCAGATGGAAACCACACCTTACCAATCCATAGCACAAGCCGTTGAAAATAAGTAATAGTCCAGTGGGTGTGATATTGAATTTTTGGTGATCTAGTGAGTACATTGCATATTTGGTATATTATAAAGGAAATTATTATTTTTTATTGGTTTATCTGGCAGTTGTTGGCATTCATACATGCAACCATACGATCTTATGGCATCGCTTTGCCACTAATCTGCTGAGGGGATTCTGATTTTCACCCCGGAATGATTTTCAATGGAGCCAAATTTTGAGCGGGGTGTAAATCAGGCGTCTGACCTGAACGCACCCCATTCTCGCCGGGTGCGTTAGGTTAAAATCGGGGCTCTCGATTATTACAAATAAGGGGGAGTGTCTGTGAAAATGTTTTTTGCTTTTTCAGGCTTTCTTTAACTTTGACAAGAAGAAAGTGGATTATGATGCATTCAGCGCCATAAATAAGGCATGCCTTGTCTTTGATGGAAAACTAGTAATTGATTCCAACTTCCATACCAATGATATAACAGTCAGAGCTGCAGGACCGCTTACCAAATTTTCCCGTCGTTACTATGCTGACGAGTGGTCTCATGCAAATTTTAATTCGAAAGAAGTTGGATTTCAGCTGGCTGCAATCATGCTACATCTGTTTGACCCAACTCTGGAACAAGTGACTGAGCCGCCAGCAGAGCTAGATCAACTTATTCCCATGTACACTGAAAGTAAAGTCAAAGGTATGTGGCTGAAATACTTATGATCTTTGCTTCTGTCCGTGACTTCTGAGTTGTTGTAAATCATTTGTAATATAATAATGTTTTGGGCAGAAGAAAACCATGCAGCCAACTCTTCCAAAGCACCCATCAGTTTCCATACTGCGATTTTAGAACTAATTGCCCTAATGCCTGGTCTTTTTAAAAATCCTACCATAGCTTTCTGTTCCACCACCACTGCTGGTAATCTGTTGCACAATTCTATCACCCTCTTACTAAAAAAAAATGTTACTTAGAAGCATGGAGTACTGAAAAGGGTTTGTATTCAAGATATGTGTCACAGACTTACCATAGTGGTAGCATTGTGCCAGGTGCAAAGTGGAGCCTACGTCCTTCTCCACAGAGAAAGAGCAAATCAGGCAGATTTGTCTTCTCAGGCCATTCCTTCATTACTCCTAGAAGGTGGCGCAACAACACTATTGGCAGAGGTCTGGGCCTAGTGACCTATCTTTTCTCAAGGCCAAGGAATAAATCATGGAGCGGAGAACCTAATGGAAGGGAAAAATACATTTAAAATTGTAAGCATAAAAATCAGCTGCAATTTTTATCCACTTTGAGCAATAAGTAAGATACTATGATTAGTACCAGCAAAAAATCTATAATTTAATCTGTAATCTACTGGTAGTAGGTTTTCAGATTTCCTAAAATTATGTGATATTTACTTAAGAATATTTTGGGACTAGAATACGTTGCTATATCAGCTGAGAGAAAATTCCAAAAAGGCTGTAATCCACTGAATGATGGTGATAAGACAACTTTCTAATTTATCTTGATCGATTGGCAAACAGTTATACCAAAATGAGGGCAAAATCAAGTGGCAGGTTTTTATTAATGCCAAATTACCCCATTTTGGACATTCCTGATACCTTTTCTGTGCCTTGCCTTACCAGTTGTGCTTATGAGAGGGGAAATGGCAAAACTGATGATTTTAATAGCTGCTACCAGGTGAAAAAAGAACACTGTTCCCAATTAAATGTTTACAATCAGTTGGAAAATCTCACCAAATATATTGCATTGTGACCTGGACAGTAGTAATTAAAGTGCTTACTTCATATTAATCTATAATCATGGCACTAGTTAACACTTCAAGCTGGTTGCTGGAAATGCAATTACTATGGCAGTTTTGTAGTTAACATGCCACAGTCTGGTCATCTCACTCAATGTAACATCTCATTAACATCCTTTTCCAGTCACACAAGCTTTTCTCCATCACCTATCCATCAATAATCTTGCTCCTTTCCATGCCCCATTTCTAATACATGCTCAACATCTTTAAATAGGATTACATATTAAAATTGTCATTGCATATGTTTGCTGAGCCTAGTGATTCAAATTTGAAATTGGTGCAGTTAAGCCCTAGTTAAAAAGGAAACAGAATTGGTGTAATATCACTACAAATGAAATGGTTATGCCACGTAGACTACATAGCTCTTATTAGCATCAAGCCTCATTTTTCTGCCTTCAACCTTTTTTAATGTCAGCTCTCCTAACATTAAAAATGTATCTGGCATTCAGAGGCCAGTTAGTAAAAACATGAATATGCAGAGCTCTGCCGTATTTTATAGAGAGCAGAGCAGAAGCTGGTAGTGTAACTTGGATCAGTCGGCTCCATTTGCCTCCATAGAATTAGAGTTCTGAGACTAGTACCTATAACATAACAGGCCCTTAACTTCCTCAGTAATCACCTGCAACTAACAGTATCTTCCTTCCATTTATTGTATTTGATGCAATCACTGCTATCATCCCTGGGTGGAAGAAATATTTTCAAATGAAGTTATTATAAATGTCAAATTGTACTCCTTAATAGTCCTAATTATGTTTTAGAGGAGAGTTGGGAAAAAGTGTAATATAAGTTTATTTTAGATTTTTGTTCCTGTGGTAGGAACCAAATAATCAACAAGATAATAGCACAATTTATCTCTCCTGTATGACCTTAATAAATCAGTTTTTAAAATGTTATTTTCATAGAATACCTCTATTATACATGTTTTTTAAATATGCACTTCAAAACCAATCTAATTTGACACAAATTGCAAACTATTTGCTTCAGCAAATTGTACTTCTGCATATGAATTTGGAAACGTTAAAGTCTTGCACAAAATATCTATCCAACATGTGGTACAAGATGACAAGTAACCTGTTAAGTCAGACTTATTATGTACTCATTGTTACACAAAATTGGAACCGTATGATACTAGAAATGATAAAGTTTTACTACTACGATTTCAATTTTTATGGATTATAAAAACAATAATTGATTACTTCTAAGGGCATCCATCTGAAGATTCAGACAATTTATGTATAAACTACTCAAGCTCAACTGTGGTTTATGATGACATTTGAAGTCTGTTTTGCTGTTGCCTTATAACTCCCTCCTACACATCTTTAATTCTACGGATAATACACTTTTCCAAAAGTACCTGCTTCACACACAATGTAATTTCATCATTGAAGTGTGCATTCATTAGATAAACACAACAATATGCAGTCCTCGCATTAAGTGCAGCTCTTGAAATTATAGGTTTTTTAAATTATATTTTTCATCATAATTCAGTAAAGAATTCTGAATATTTTTTTAATGCAAATTAAACAAAAGTGCATTTTTTCCAGCTCTGTGACTACTTCCAGTTCCAGTATGGAGCATATTCACAGAAGCACCATGACAGCTGTGATCCTGCTGGTAGCACCCAGCAGGGAAGAAGCGACAGAATTGTAAAATTAATTCCCTTTAAAAATAATTCTCCATTTTCCACTACATATACCAAAAATTAAAAAGAATCATACTTTTTCTGTAGCATTTGTCCTTTGACAGTTTTATTATTCGAAGATGAGTTTCTCCCTTTATTTCTTTTCTAGTCACTGTGGATCACATGCCAACTGTAGCCAAGAGGACAGGTGGATGACTTGCTCCAGGCCTCTGCAGATTTGGGCTGAGACAGCAGCTGGGAAGTGCCTCAATGCTATCTTGGGACAAGTCTCTCTCCAATTTTTCCTCTCTCTTTGGGGAATTGCCTGGATCTGTTCAGCTAATATATACCCCCTACCCAGCCCCATGCCTGGGCTGCCGCAATGATGCTATTGAGAATAGGAATTCAAACCCATATCCAACCATTACCACTGCACATTTGTTTGAATCACTGTTAATACTTTTTTACTAAAAAATGTTAATCATAGTGATTGAAATATTGAAGTCTTCTATTTTCATTTTCTTATTACATAAAATGTGAAAATTAGTGTCTTCTATGTGTGCTTATTTTAACACAGAATGCATTCTACCAGGAGGCTACTATTACCTACATATTTCTAAGCCAGGGATCATGAACTGTCTGGACACACAGAAGACACAACCTGAATATGTAAGTATTAGCTACCACAATGGGACATCAATTTGTTGACTACAAAACACAGCCAGCCAACACTTAAACATGTGGAAATGTTACATAAAATTATCTAGGGATTATTTAATTTATGTTCAAAGTGGTTCCACCTGACATTTTTATTTCTGATCCAACTGAATACATAGCCATACAAAGAACATTTGCAGAATCATAGTTTTACAGCACAGAAGCCATTCAACCCATTGCACCTATGCCAGCTCTCTGAAAGAGCTATGCACTTGGTTCCATTATCCTGCCCTTTTTCCATATCCTTTATATGTTTCTTTTACGGTCACTTTGATAATATATTGTGTTAATGGAAATAAAGGAACGTATCTTCTGACTCATCATGAGCAATGCCACAAGAGATCCAATAAAATATGTATTGATAGATTAAAAAGTATATATGAAGTTTTGGCACTGTTTCATTTGTTATGCATTTTAAATGGTTAGAACAGCTACATTTCTTTTATTTGTTTCTGAGAGATAACTCAAAAAAAACTATAATGAAACCACCACTATGGTGGAATAAAAGTAGTTATAATCAGACTGGGTGACTCCTATGCCAATTTTTGAGTGTATGAGTGCGCGAGCAAGATTTATAACAACAATGTAACCTCTGACATGGAGGTTAAGCAGCGCAATGGGAGATCTGCTAGTATCATTTTACAAATGGGGAAAAAGTAAACCTCACATTTATTTAACATTCTTTGAATAAATGTAAAGATTTTTGTTTTACATTGTCGTAATCTTCTGCAGGTTACAGAAATCCTACTAAGGTCACGTCTTCAATTGTTGGCACTAACTAGCCAACATATTTAATGGCACATTGGTGGTTAAAATTATCCAGTAAGGAAGTCGGCTTAGCCAAAAACAGCATGAAATGTCATCCAGAAATTCTAATCGTATTTTGTTGAATCTAATGATGCCGTGCCATTATATTGGGAGGTTTATTAAGAAGACAGCCTTTGATACTCAACCAAATAATTTCTAACACCATTTTACAGCAAGCATAATTTGCTGCTGCAGAGAGATCTAACATTTTTTAATGATGCTAATTGACTTGATCATGTGAAACTGATCTCTCACAGCCATAAGGTTCATCACCTTTAGCACTCTCAAATACTGTTCACGTTGTATTTCCATTCCCATAAAGATGAGCATCTGCCATTTTGTAATAGCCAGTTCCACTTTTGTAAATGTTTGATAAATGAATATCTGCTAATTGCATTGATTCCTATGGCCTAAGTTATATTTATTTGTACTTTTCCTGTAAGATGAATCCTTTTTTTTGCTATACATGCACATATATTTAATGCAATTATTGCCATAAAAAATCTGTTGCACTAACAAGATGTCTATTACACTGCAAAAATTATGCTATGTGTAATTAATTCATTTTTCTATTGCAGCTTAAATTTAGTAAAATGCTGTTAATCAGACACATTTCCACTCAAATTACTTGTCCCTGCTATAGCAGAGTCTATAAATAAAGAATGTATATTTTAACAAAACGCTGCAATAATACATGTCCAAATATACAGTGCAGTAATATTATGGTATTACAGTAATACTAAAATATTAATGTACATTGAATTAATCAAAATCAGTTGTTATTAGTGGGATATTATTTGTAAGTTGGGCCTTATTTTCCAAGTTTCAGTAATTATAATACCAGCCTAGTGCCAATCGGAAAACAGCAGATCTAGCATTAATGTCTGTTTTGCCACTATTAATGATAAGTTACATTTTCTGATATTTTAACTCTGCATTAATTGAACAAACTAGCTAATAATGAGACACCATGGATGAATAAAGACATAAGGGCAAAATTGAAACTAAAGAAAAAGGCATACACTAAGTACATAGAAAACAAAGGAAAGGATAACAAAAGGGAATACAAAGAGGTTAGGAAAGAAGTCAAAAAATCAATTGTGAAGGCAAAGAGGAACTACAAAATTAAATTATCAAGGAATATAAAAAGAAATAGTAAAGTATTCTACTGACGCATAAATAACAAAAGAAAAATCAGGATAGAGATAGGGCCATTAAGCGATGCACAAGATAAACTTACAGGTAATGACTGCAAAATGGCAGAAATATTGAACAATTACTTGGCTTCACTATTTACCAGGGAGACTAACAAGGTGCTCATGACTTTAGAATAAGACATCCAAAAAGATATATAGACATTAAAAATAGAAAGGGTGGAGATAATTGATAAACTAATCAAACTTAGAGAGGATAAG
Organism: Heptranchias perlo; assembly: GCF_035084215.1. Lineage (NCBI taxonomy): Eukaryota > Metazoa > Chordata > Chondrichthyes > Hexanchiformes > Hexanchidae > Heptranchias > Heptranchias perlo. The sequence continues at coordinate 78,272,497 of NC_090332.1, forward strand.
ACCCCTGCTCCAGATGGATTGCATCCACGTATTTTAAAAGAAGCTAGGGAAGAGATAGCAGACACACTATTACATATATATAAAAATTCATTAGAAAAGGGAATAGTGCCAGAGGACTGGTGGACAGCTAATGTTATACCTATATTTAAAAAGGGAGATAGAACAAGTCCAGGGAACTATAGACCAGTTAGCTTAACATCGGTGGTAGGAAAAATAATGGAATCTTTACTGAAAGCTGTAATAGAAAAATATGTGGAAACCAGAAATATAACTAAGAATAGCCAGCACAGATTTGAAAAGGGAAGGTCATGCCTGACCAACCCTATTGAATTCTTTGAAGAAATAACAGAAAGAGTAGACGAGGGTACTGTAGTAAATGCAATATATTTGGATTTTCAAAAGGCCTTCAATAAGGTAGATTCATGACTATGGTCAGAGCATGTGGATTCAGGGGACAAGTAGCAGAATGGATAGCAAGCTGGTTACAGAACAGAATACAGAGAGTATGGGTTAAGGGTAGGTACTCAGACTCGCAAAAAGTGGGAAGTGGTGTTCACAGGATTGGTGCTGGGATCACTGTTGTTCATAATTTACATAAACGATTTGGACTCGGAAACTGGAACTACAATTTAAAAATTTGTGGACAACTTCAAATTAGGGGGTATAATTAATACTGAGGAAGACTGCGACAAAATACAAGAGAACATTAATAAACCAGCAGAATGGTTATGTGATTGGCAGACGAATTTCAACATTGGTAAGTGTGAGGTGTTACATTTTGGTAGGAAGAATAAGGAGACCGTATACTGCTTGGAAAATAAGAGTCTAAATGGGGTAGTGGAGCAAAGGGATCTAGGGGTACAGATACACAAATCACCAAAAGTAGCAACACAGGTTAATAAGGCCATTTTAAAAAAAAAGCAAACAGAACACTGGGGTTCATTCTGAAAATCATAGAAGTCATGTTAACCAAACCCTGGTTAAACCACACTTAGAGTACTGTGCACAGTTCTGGTCGTCATGTTATAAAAAGGATATAGAGGAGAAGGTACGAAAAAGATTTACAAGGATGACACCAGAAGAGAGAGGTTATACTTATCAGGAAAGACTGAACGGGCTGGGACTCTTGTCTCTAGAAAAGAGAAGGCTGAGGGGTGACCCTGTAGAGGTCTTTAAGATAATGAAGGGGTTTGATAAGGTAGACGTAGAGAAAATGTTTCCACTTGTGAGGGAGACCAAAAATATAACATAGTCACCAATGAATCCAATAGGGAATTCAGGAGAAACTTCTTTACCCAAAGAGTGGTAAGAATGTGGAACTCGTTACCACAAGGTGTAGTTGAGGCGAATAGCATAGATACATTTAAGGAAAAGCTAGACAAGCACATGAGGGAGAAAAGAATAGAAGGGTTGCTGCAGGGTTAGATAAAGAGGAGTGGGAGAAGGCTCATGTGGAGAATAAACACTTGCATAGACCAGTTGGGCTGAATGGCCTGTTCTTGTGCTGTAAATTCTATGTAATTCTATGTAATGCTATGTAGTTGCTTAATGCCAGCAGACTTAAAACAACAACATAGTTAATTGTTAGGAAGCTGATAATTACAAGATACCATTTTCTTGTACTTCTGTGCAATCTGCACTATGTCAAGTGTAGCCCAGATTTTAATAGTGACAATGGACTAAAATCTGTTTGCAACAGAGTGGATAATCTCATTGCAATTGTGCTTGCATTTATCTTGTCAGAGGAAGAGCAGGAGTACATGGTACTCTGACAATGAAGGAGAGGAGTCAGGATTGGTCTTTTCCTGAGAAAAGACATATGTCCAATGCTACAATTTCTTAGATCTCTGAGGAGCAGTTAATTTTCAAACCTCAGACTCAGAGATATGACTAAACAGTGCCAAATGATGGTGCCAGATTTGGAAAGGTCGACAATGATTCCAACTGCCCTACCCATGGTTACTAACAGTTCCATCTTCACAATACCAAGGGATGACATTCTTCTTCTCTGTTGAAGCATTAGTAGCAAAGTACACAGATCCAATGCAGTATAATTTACCTAGAACAATGTCAATATGATTCCAACCCTCTCAACTGTATTTTGGTGCTTTACTGCATGACATCTCTGCACTACATCACTACTCATTGAGTACATCCACTTGTTTGTGATCTTTATGATTTCCCCTATAACAACAACAACTTGAATTTATATAGCACCTTTAATGAAGTAAAACATCCCATGGTGCTTCACAGGAGCATTATCAAACAAAATTATAGAAGCAGTATGAAGGAAGGGGTCATCCAAAGATGGCTGTACAATTTGATATATGAAAAGGTTGGAGAGATCAGCAGCACTCTTTGATGCTGGGCAATTTGAGCTGTTCCTTTCGAGACAATGTAATCAGACATGGAGGGTTGACATTAAAGGATATATTTGTGACTCTGTATTCGGAGAGATCTCTGACTGAGATCCAGCATCCTGTGTGTCATGTTGCAGCCTTTTGCAGATACAGATTGCTATTGTTAATCTGGATGAGACGAGACTAAATAATGTCCCTCACTTCTGCCAAACCTTTTCTTAGTTATGACCGCAATACCTTTCCAATGTTAGCCAGTCTGATCCTCAGAGCTGCTTTAGAGAGTTGACCCGTATCCAATATAGCTATAATTAGAGCCGAGTGCGTTTCAGCCTCTTGTTGCTGTAACCACACTTTTCTGAGGATTCTGCTGTAGCCAGCATATTGCCTGTCAATCCATGCACAGTGGATTCCAATGCAGTCATCCTGTTTCCCGACGTAGCATATATGTTAGCTATTGAACTTTGGAAAGTGTCCAATCTGCAACCTAATATATTGTGAAACAACACTTTGTTGTCTTTATACCTTGGTGCTCAAGATACATGTCTTCAGAACCTTCAGTTACCTGCTCCTCTACATGCAACTGAAGTCTAAAGTACCTGCAACCTAAATCCAATCTTTCCAATCACAGGTTGTATAATATCCTCAGTCAGTTAAGTGATCATGGAGTGGTGATATATCACATGTTGTAGGTACAGATGCTTGAATCTCCGTGCTCCTGTTCTGTTCATGAGGTGTGTTATGCATGCTTTCACTCCAGATAGTCCAAGATAACTTGTGGACAGATAGTATCCATTAGAACTACTTGACAAGACCCTCAGTATCACATCAACAGAGAATGAAATCAGTTTATTGATAGTGAATGTAACATAGTATAATGTGTCTGGACACCTGCATTGGTAGGATTTAACTTTTATATTAATATTATGTGGCATTTCGCATTACATACATGCTGTATGAGAAGATAGCATACTTTGGGTTGGAACTTAACAGATTCAATGGTAGTGACTTCTACATTGCACGTTCACTGCAATATCCTCTGGGTTTTCTATACTGAAGAGGTCTACAATCCTCAACTCAACTGCTTTCAACTCCTTCAATGTTCTCTTCTTGTGGTTTGGGAGTTGAATATAATCTTTTCATTGGTGGTTATCTCACCTGATCTTATGCTAAGTCCTTTTAATTCTAATATTCTTAATTCTAGTAACCTCCAGTAAAGCCTCTCTTCTGATTCTTGGTTTGAGAGATCAATACCAATTCCAAATTAGGAGCCCTTCCTACCAGTGATCTCCTCCACCACAAAATCTAAACATTCAGTAAAACAAGACTTTCTTGGATTTTGTTTAGTTATGTTTTTTTTATGTATTCATGGGTTGTCGGCGTTGCTGGCAAGGCCAGCATTTAATGCCCATCCCTAATTGCCCTTCAGAAAGTAGTGGTGAGCTGCCTTCTTGAACGGCCGCAGTCCGTGTGGTGAAGGTACTCCCACAGTGCTGTTAGGTAGGGGGTTCGCGGATTTTGACCCTGCGACGATGAAGAAACAGCAATATATTTCCAAGTCAGGATGATGTGTGACTTGGAGGGGAACGTGCAGGTGATGGTGTTCCCATGTGCCTACTGCCCTTGTCCTTTTAGGTGGTTTGGGAGGTGCTGTCGAAGAAACCTTGGCGAGTTGCTGCAGTGCACCTTGTGGATGGTACACACTGCAGCCACGGTGTGCCAGTGGTGGAGGGAGTGAATGATTAAAGTGGTGGATGGGGTGCCAATCAAGCGGGCTGCTTTGCTCTGGGTGGTGTCGAGCTTCTTGAGTGTTGTTGGAGCTGCACTCATCCAGGTAAGTGGAGAGTATTCCATCACACTTGTGCCTTGTAGATGGTGAAAAGGCTTCGGGGAGTCAGGAGGTGAGTCACTCGCCACAGAATACCCAGCCTCTGACCTGCTATTGTAGTCACAGTATTTATGTGGCTGGTCCAGTTAAGTTTCTGGTCAATGGTGACCCCCAGGATGTTGATGGTGGGGGATTCGGCGATGGTAATGCCGTTGAATGTCAAGGGGAGGAGGTTAGACACTCTCTTGTTGGAGATGGTTATTGCCTGGCACTTGTGTGGTGCGAATGTTACTTGCCACTTATGAGCACAAGCCTGGATGTGGTCCAGGTCTTGCTGCATGCGGGCACGGGCTGCTTCGTTATTTGAGGGGTTGCGAATGGAACTGAACACTGTGCAATTATCAGCATTCATCCCCACTTCCGACCTTATGCTGGATGGAAGACCATTGATGAAGCAGCTAAAGATGGTTGGGCCGAGAACACTGCCCTGAGGAACTCCTGCAGCAATTTCCTGGGGCTGAGATGATTGGCCTCCAACAACGACTACCATCTTCCTTTGTGCTAGGTATGACTCCAGCCACTGGAGAGTTTTCCCCTGTTTCCCACTGACTTCAATTTTACTAGTGCTCCTTGATGCCACACTTGGTCAAATGCTGCCTTGCAAGGGCAGTCACTCTCACCTTACCTCTGGAATTCAGCTCTTTTATCCATAGAAATATAGAAAATAAGAGCAGGATTAGGCCATTCGGCCCTTCGAGCCTGCTTCGCCATTCAGTATGATCATGGCTGCTCCTCTATCTCAATTACCATATTCCCGCTCTCTCCCCATACCCCTTGATGCCATTTGTGATGAGAAATCTATCTATCTATCTCTTTCTTAAATATATTCAGTGACTTGGCCTCCACAGCCTTCTGTGGTAGAGATTTTCACAGGTTCACCACCTTCTGAGTGAAGAAATTTCTCCTCATCTCAGTCCTAAATGTCCGACCCCATATCCTGAGACCGTGACCCCTCGTTCAAGACCCCCCCCCCCACCCCAGCCAGGGGAAACATCCTCCCTGCATCCAGTCTGTCTAGCCCTGTCAGAATCATATATGTTTCATTGAGATCCCCTCTCATTCTTCTAAACTCGAGTGAATACAGCCCGAGTCGAACCAACCTCTCCTCATATGACAGCCCTGCCATCCCAGCAATCAGTCTGGTGAACCTTCGCTGCACTCCCTCTATGGCAAGTATATCCTTTCTTAGATAAGGAGACCAAAACTGTACACAATACTCCAGGGGTGGACTCATCAAGGCCCTGTATAACTGCAGTAAGACATCCTTGCTCCAGTACTCAAATCCTCTTGCAATGTACATAAGAACATAAGAAATAGGAGCAGGAGTAGGCCAATCAGCCCCTCGAGCCTGCTCCGCCATTCAATAAGATCATGGCTGATCTGAACCTAACCTCAAATCTAAAGTCATAGCCAATTTCCTGCCTGCTCCCCGTAACCCCGAATTCCCTTTACTTCTAGGAAACTGTCTATTTCTGTTTTAAATTTATTTAATGATGTAGCTTCCACAGCTTCCTGGGGCAGCAAATTCCACAGACCTACTACCCTCTGAGTGAAGAAGTTTCTCCTCATCTCAGTTTTGAAAGAGCAGCCCCTTATTCTAAGATTATGCCCCCTCGTTCTAGTTTCACCCATCCTTGGGAACATCCTTACCGTATCCACCCGATCAAGCCCCTTCACAATCTTATATGTTTCAATAAGATCGCCTCTCATTCTTCTGAACTCCAATGAGTAGAGTCCCAATCTACTCAACCTCTCCTCATATGTCCGCCCCCTCATCCCCGGGATTAACCGAGTGAACCTTCTTTGTACTGCCTCGAAAGCAAGTATGTCTTTTCTTAAGTATGGAGACCAAAACTGTATGCAGTATTCCAGGTGCGGTCTCACCAATACCTTATATAACTGCAACAATACCTCCCTGTTTTTATATTCTATCCCCCTAGCAATAAAAGCCAACATTCCGTTGGCCTTCCTGATCACCTGCTGTACCTGCATACTAACATTTTGATTTTCTTGCACTAGGACCCCCAGATCCCTTTGTGCTGCAGTGCTTTCCAGTTTCTCGCCATTAAGATAATAACTTGCTCTCTGATTTTTCCTGCCAAAGTGCATAACCTCACATTTTCCAATATTGTATTGCATCTGCCAAATCTCCGCCCACTCACCCAGCCTGTCTATATCCCCTTGTAGGTTTTTTATGCCCTCCTCACTCTCTACTTTCCCTCCCATCTTTGTATCATCTGCAAACTTTGATATGTTACACTCGGTCCCCTCCTCCAAATCGTTAATATAGATTGTAAAGAGTTGGGGACCCAGCCCCAACCCCTGCGGAACACCACTGGCTACTGGTTGCCAGTCCGAGAATGAACCATTTATCCCAACTCTCTGCTTCCTGTTGGATAACCAATCCTCCACCCATGCCAGAATATTACCCCCAACATACCATTTGCCTTCCTGACTGCTTGCTGCACCTGCATGTTTGCTTTCAGTGACTGGTGTACAAGGACACCCAGGTCCCTTTGTACATCTGTAAACAATTTTACAACACCAAGTTATAGTCCAACAAATTTATTTTAAATTAAATTCCACAAGCTTTCGGAGGCTTCCTCCTTCGTCGGGCGGATGGTGGAAATGATATTTTCGAATCCTTCGCATTTGAAAAACATAGAACAATGCCTGGTGATTACTGCCCGTTGCCAAGGCAATCACAGTGAGCAGACAGAAAGGTGTCATCTAAAAGGCCACTGAATATACAACCCCCCAAAAAAAAAAATGAGAGAGAGAGAGAGAGAGAAGGAAGACAGTCAGTGACCCGTTATATTAAAAACAGATAACATTTGTTCGCTGGTGGGGTTACGTGTAGTGTGACATGAACCCAAGATCCCGGTTGAGGCCGTCCTCATGGGTGCGGAACTTGGCTATTAATTTCTGCTCGACGATTTTGCGTTGTCGTGTGTCTTGAAGGCCGCCTTGGAGTATGCTTACCCGAAGGTCGGTGGCTGAATGTCCATGACTGCTGAAGTGTTCCCCGACAGGGAGAGAACCCTCCTGTTTGGCGATTGTTGCGCGGTGTCCGTTCATCCGTTGTCGCAGCGTCTGCATGGTCTCGCCAATGTACCATGCTCTGGGGCATCCTTTCCTGCAACGTATGAGGTAGACAACGTTGGCCGAGTCACAGGAGTATGAACCGTGCACCTGGTGGGTGGTGTCCTCTCGTGTGATGGTGGTATCTGTGTCGATGATCTGGCATGTCTTGCAGAGGTTACCGTGGCAGGGTTGTGTGGTGTCGTGGACGCTGTTCTCCTGAAAGCTGGGTAATTTGCTGCGAACGATGGTTTGTTTGAGGTTGGGTGGCTGTTTAAAGGCGAGTAGTGGAGGTGTGGGGATGGCCAAAGCGAGGTGTTCGTCATCATTGATGACATGTTGAAGGCTGCGGAGAACATGGCGTAGTTTCTCCGCTCCGGGGAAGTACTGGACGACAAAGGGTACTCTGTTGGTTGCATCCCGTGTTAGTCTTCTGAGGAGGTCTACGCGATTTTTCGCTGTGGCCCGTCGGAACTGTCGATCGATGAGTCGAGCATCATATCCTGTTCTTACTAGGGCGTCTTTCAGCGTCTGTAGGTGTCCATCGCGTTCCTCCTCGTCTGAGCAGACCCTGTGTATTCGCAGGGCCTGTCCATAGGGGATGGCCTCTTTGACGTGGTTAGGGTGGAAGCTGGAAAAGTGGAGCATCGTGAGGTTGTCCGTGGGCTTGCGGTAGAGTGAGGTGCTGAGGTGCCCGTCTTTGATGGAGATTCGTGTGTCCAAGAAAGAAACTGATTCTGAGGAGTAGCCTTCAACATGTCATCAATGATGACGAACACCTCGCTTTGGCCATCCCCACACCTCCACTACTCGCCTTTAAACAGCCACCCAACCTCAAACAAACCATCATTCGCAGCAAATTACCCAGCTTTCAGGAGAACAGCGTCCACGACACCACACAACCCTGCCACGGTAACCTCTGCAAGACATGCCAGATCATCGACACAGATACCACCATCACACGAGAGGACACCACCCACCAGGTGCATGGTTCATACTCCTGTGACTCGGCCAACATTGTCTACCTCATACGTTGCAGGAAAGGATGCCCCAGAGCATGGTACATTGGCGAGACCATGCAGACGCTGCGACAACGGATGAACGGACACCGCGCAACAATCGCCAAACAGGAGGGTTCTCTCCCTGTCGGGGAACACTTCAGCAGTCATGGACATTCAGCCACCGACCTTCGGGTAAGCATACTCCAAGGCGGCCTTCGAGACACACGACAACGCAAAATCGTCGAGCAGAAATTAATAGCCAAGTTCCGCACCCATGAGGACGGCCTCAACCGGGATCTTGGGTTCATGTCACACTACACGTAACCCCACCAGCGAACAAATGTTATCTGTTTTTAATATAACGGGTCATTGACTGTCTTCCTTCTCTCTCTCTCTCTCTTTTTTGGGGGGTTGTATATTCAGTGGCCTTTTAGATGACACCTTTCTGTCTGCTCACTGTGATTGCCTTGGCAACGGGCAGTAATCACCAGGCATTGTTCTATGTTTTTCAAATGCGAAGGATTCGAAAATATCATTTCCACCATCCGCCCGACGAAGGAGGAAGCCTCCGAAAGCTTGTGGAATTTAATTTAAAATAAATTTGTTGGACTATAACTTGGTGTTGTAAAATTGTTTACAATTGTCAACCCCAGTCCATCACCGGCATCTCCACATCATGACCACCTTTGTACATCAACATTTCTCAATCTATCACCATTTAAATCATACTCTGCTTTCTGTTTTTCCTTCCGAAGTGGATAACTTCACATTTATCCACGTTATACTGCATCTGCCATGTATTTGCCCACTCACTCAACTTGTCTAAATCGCCTTGAAGCCTCTTTGCATCCTCCTCACAACTCACAATCACGCCTAATTTTGTGTCGTCAACAAACTTGGAAATATCACATTTGGTTCCCTCATCCAAATCATTGATATATATTGTGAATAGCTGGGGCCCAAGCACTGATCCCTGCGGTACCCCAGTAGTCACCGCCTGCCACCCTGAAAAAGATCCATTTATTCCTACTCTCTGTTTCCTGTCTGTTAACCAATTTGCAATCCATGCCAGTATATTACCCCCAATCCCATGTGCTTTAATTTTGCACACTAACCTCTTATGTGGGACTTTATCAAAGGCCTTCTCAAAATCCAAATACACCATGTTTGGACCAAGGCTGTAATGACAGCTGGGGCCATGTGATCCCGGTGGAACTGCGCATCAGTGAGCAGGTTATTGGTGAATAAGTGCCGCTTGATAGCATTGTCGACGACACCTTCCACCACTTTGCTGATGATTGAGAGTAGGCTGTTGGGACAGTAATTGGCCGGATTGGATTTGTCCTGCTTTTTGTGGACAGGACATACCTGGGCAATTTTCCGCAGTGTCGGGTAGATGCCAGCATTGTAGCTGTACTGGAAAAGCTTGGCTGGAGGCACAGCTAGTTTTGGAACACAAGTCTTCAGCACTACAACCAGGATGTTGTCGGGGCCCATAGCCTTTGCCGTATCCAGTGCACTCAGTTGTTTCTTGATATTGTATTGAATGAATTGAATTGGTCGAAGACTGGCTTCTGTGATGGTGGGGATCTCGGGAGGAGGCCGAGATGGATCATCCACTTGGCACTTCCGGCTGAAGTTGGTTGCAAACGCTTCAGCTTTGTCTTTTGCACTAACGTGCTGGGTTCTGCCATCATTGAGGTTGGGGATATTTACGGAGCCTCCTCCTCCCGTTAGTTGTTTAATCGTCCACCACCATTCATGACTGGATATGGCAGGACTGCAAAGCTTTGATCTGATTCGTTAGTTGTGGGATCACTTAGCTCTGTCTATAGCATGCTGCATCCGCTGATTAGCATGCATGTAGTCCTGTGTTGTAGCTTCACCAGGTTGGCACCTCATTTTTCGGTACACCTGGTGCTGCTCCTGGCATGCTCTTCTACACTCCTTATTGAACCTGCATTGATCCCCTGGCGTGTTGGTAATAGTAGAGTGAGGGATATGCCAGGCCATGGTATATCCTGGCCTGATATACAATTCTGCTGGTGCTGATGGCCCACATGGCTGCCCAGTTTTGCGCTGCTAGATCTGTTCTGAATCTATCCCATTTATCATGGTGATAGTGCCACACAACATGATGGACGGTGTTGTCAGTGTGAAGACGGGACTTCATCTCCACAAGGACTGTGCGGTGGTCACTCCTACCAATACTGATGTGGTTTGGCGAGGACGGGGTCAAGTAGGTTTTTCCCTTGTGTTGGTTCTCTCACCATTTGCCGCAGACCCAGTCTGGCAACTATGTCCTTCAGGACTCGGCCAGCTCAGTCAGTAGTGGTGCTACCGAGCCACTCTTGGTGATGGATACTGAAGTCCACCACCCAGAGTACATTCTGTGCCCTTGCTACCCTCAGTGCTTCCTCCAAGTGATGCTCAATATGGAGGAGTACTGATTCACCAGCTGAGGGAGAGCAGTAGGTGGTAATCAGCAGGAGGTTTCCTTGCCCATGTTTGACCTGATGCCATGAGACTTCATGGGGTCCGGGGTCACTGTTGAGGACTCCCAGGGTCACTCCCTCCTGACTGTATACCACTGTGCCGCCACCACTGGTGGGTCTGTCCTGCCGGTGGGATGGGACATACCCAGGGATGGTGATGGAGGAGTCTGGGACATTGGCTGAAAGGTATGATTCTGTGAGTGTGGCGATGTCAGGCTGTTGCTTGATTATTCTGGGGGACAGCTTTCCCAATTTTGGCACAAGTCCCCAGATGTTAGTGAAGAGGACTTTGCAGGGTCGACTAGGCTTGGTTTGCCTTTGCCTTTGCCTTTGTCGTGTCCGGTGCCTAGTGGTCCGATGCCAGGTGGTCCATCCGGTTTTATTCTCATTATAACTTTTTGTAGCAGGATTGTATAACTGAGTGGCTTGCTAGGCCATATCAGAGGACAGTTAAGAATCAACCACATTGCTGTGGGTCTGGAGTCACATATAGGCCAGACTGGGTAAGGACGACAGGTTTTCTTCCCTAAAGGACATTACTGTTTTCCATTCAGCTCTGGCAGTGGTATTGCTGAGCAGTCACTTTTAGTGACTAAGGGCTTCATTTCATGCTTATTGAGGTTCTTAAAGGTGATTATTACTAGCCTCCATTAATTGGATGGACCCAGTAAATTAAGAAATCCAGTGGACCCAAACATGGGGCATGATCAGCTGGGAAACAATTAGACATAGTTACTGCTGAAAATTTGTCCAAAGTGCATTTACATCTGACAGTTCAAATGTAGGAGCCTTGGCCTTTTATACTGCCCTTTACATTGGGAGTTTGTTCACATTCTTTTATCTTGTCACATGTTCGCCCATACATCGGTTCATATGGGATCAGATATGCAGCGGCCCACTGGGCAAGAAATTATACCCTGACACCTGGGAGTAAATTTTAACGGGGAGCCGGGAAGAGTGGAGGAGGGTGGAATTCCTGACTGGAAACCCAGAAGTACGGGTTTTCCAGACATCCTTACAATCTTGACGTAAGGACGTCTTTCATTTTTTTTCTGTCGGTTTCCCACCCGACAGGCCAACCAGATTGACAGGCTGGTTGTCAGTCAGACAGGGGAGGAGCCAGGGAGCGGATGCTAGCAGGTAAGTCTTAGATGGGGGGGGGGGGGGTCAGGGTTGGGGGATCGGAGTCATCTAGGGATCAGTCATGGAGTGGGGGTCAAGAGTCATCAGGAGGGGTTGGGGATCATCGGGGGAGAGGTCGTTCATCGGAAGGTTGTCATCGTGGGGTTGGTGGTCATTGTAGGGTGTCATCAGGTGCTCAGTCATGGACAGGTCGGACATCGGGGAGTTGGAGATCGTTAGGGGGGTCGGAGATCGTGAGGAGAGTCGGAGATCGTGAGAAGGGGTCAGAGCTCGTGGCGGGGGGGGGGGGGGTCAGACATGGGGAGGGGGTTGGCCGATCGTGGCAGGTAGGCTTGTTGGCCCTGGAGGAAACACTCCTGCTCCTCCTGGCCCACAACCAGTGCAATAAAGGCACTTATCTGCAGTCTTGTGGCGTGAACCAGAAGGCCCGGGAAACCCGGCCCCCAGGAGTTAAAGATAAAAAACCTGTTGAAATGGAGGCCCGCAACCTCCTTAAAAGATTTTACTGACCGACTCGCCTCCTGAGAGCGGGTAGGTCTCCCACCTCTGTTAAAACCGGTAATGGGCTCGTTGGAGGCGGATTGGTGTTGGGTTTTACTTTTTTTACAATTTTTACCTTCCCACCCTCCCCCAACCCACCCGTTCGTGGGGTTAAAATTAACTCTCTGATGTATGTCACATTCTTGAACGCCTTCCAGAAAATCAATTTCAAGTGTATAATTCAGTGATCAAGAATGGGCTGTATTGATTATTTTCTTTCATTTTTATAGGGACGTGAGATAATCACAGGAAGTGTAAAAACTGGGAACTACTTCGAAATCCATTTGAACCAATACAGTTTGGTAGAATCCATCACTTGTCTATCATTGACGCCTTTACCACTTTCCAACTATATGTGCTTGTATGGACAGCATGAGCGTCTCCTTAATAATTTGTGTTCTCGCTTTGACGAGGGGTTGATCTCAGATTTGTACAGGTAAGGTAGAAATAGGTATTGTATGGCTGTATATCACCACCTGCACTTTCCCTCCGAGTCACACATCATCCCGACTTGGAAATATATCGCCGTTCCTTCATCATCGCTGGGTCAAAATCCTGGAACTCCCTACCCAACAACACTGTGGGAGAATCTTCACCACACAGATTGCAGCGGTTCAAGAAGGTGGCTCACCACCACCTTCTCAAGGGCAATTAGGGATGGGCAATAAATGCTGGCTTTGCCAGCGACGCCCGCATCCCATGAACGAATAAAAAAAAGTATTCTTTCTTATGGTGTTAAAGGCTGATTATATGTACTGACTCTTGTATAGTTGTGATGGCTCTTGTGCAGGGACAAGAGTAAAATTGGGCACGTTTCCTGTAATCAAAAGATGGGCCGGCCCAAAAAAGTTTTCAAAATTTGATTTCCTTCTGCCGTAGCCCTCTTTACGGCGGGGCGGGGGGGGGGTAGAACTTCAGGGGATGTTAGCCCACAACTCAGACATATTGGAACGATCCTTAGCTTACCCCTTTATCATGTAGTTGTTTGCATATAAAGCACCTTCTCAAGATCACATAATCTAGTGTCCGTAATAACATCACAATTACAGAGGAGCTGCTATTTATACCTACCTTTTGGAACAGGTTTGATCTTGGGTTGGTTGATGATGACTCAGCATGTATTCAGCCACTAGTATTATGTAGAGTTAAGAATTTTACACCGGTATCTCATGTTTTGCAAATCTGTGAATGGGCTATTTAACCCATTAGATGTATTTTTATGAAAGAAGTAGATTTGGATACTTTAGACATCAGCCATTTTGAAATATGCAAAATTTATGTTTTTTCCCAAATCATATGCTACTACAAAGATGACAGTGGACACTGAATTTTTCTATCCTCTTGAATACTTGATACAGAAGTAAATGTTTCTACGCAAATAGAATGTGAGCCAGAAATATCTTTGAGTTGAACCAGAAGACTGAAGAGAATATAGCATAATTCATAGCTTCAACGAAAAAGTACACACAGCCAAATAGTGAAAGGCTCTGTTTTAGATGGCAAGGAAAACTTGCAGTCTTTCCTGTCAGCTGATTATAGCACAGCAATGACATGGGCAGGAAATATTGTGATATGGGTTCGATAACATTTTCAATCTAGCTAAAATTATACTGTCTAGATCAAAAGGCCTCCTAGCATTTGAGAAACGTCAATAATGGCATGGAAATATAGAACAATTGTTTGAGAAGCTTTTGTTGGATAATATTCGGAGATACTTTCTTATATTTTTGTTTTATCAAACCAGCAAATATAAGTAAGGCTTATTGAAAAGTGTTGCAAAAGTCATGCCAGCCAGGTTGCACAACTGTATGTTCTGTCTTCCTTGGAAGCTCAAAACTGCATTATCAATGTTCCTTTGGTGTAGTGAGTATAACCTGGTTGACTACACATTACTTTCACATATTGAGCTATCATCTACCAACCCAAGATCATGCTCGTGCCAAATGGTAAGCATAAATAACAGTTCCAGTGTACATCATAACATATGATGTCATTACGAATGCTGGATTATGTGGTCTTGAGTCAGCTTCTAATGGTAAACTGAAGCTGATATGATACTGCCAGACCATGACCCTGAGGTGCCCTTGATGGAATTATTATCTTGTCCCACTCCACAGCATAAACAAGCCTGTCTCCTTTATCCATATGGCATTGTTGACTCATGAAAATGTGGGTCTATGATTCTGCCATCCAGCTAAAGGAGCCGTTTTCAGAAAAATAAATGCAAGAAGCCAGCAGAAAGATGCCACTCTCCCACAATCTGAGCTACAGAAGCTACAAATATAAAGGGACATCTAGAGCCTCTTTAGATCCACTGGATCTATACTAGGAATTTCACATTGCATTTGTACAGCTAAAAACCTAAATGTAGTGTGAAAACACTTGCAGAATTAATATTTAAAGAGTTCTACAATTGCCCTTCACCCAGGTGCAAATCAGGTTAGGTTTCATCTACTTACCTCTTCATTTTGTTGCATATTTTGAAGGTTTGTCATTCATTTAAATGCAGCACTATTTACTTTTTATGGCTAAGTTGTCTGAAAAGACTTGTGTGATTCAATACTATGTTGCTTCTATCTCAGAAACAACATATACATAAATAGATTACAGCACAGCTGCAAACCTCTCTTAGATCCATTTATTTTCACATTAAATGCTGCTCTATCCACATGCCTCTGTACTTTACCAATGCATAATGAGTGCATGAAAGTGTCTTTTGAACCATTAAAAGCATTGGCTCAAATGTGTATGTTTTTGCTACTTCAGATAGACCACGTACAAAAATGGGCAAATTATAAAATATTTGTGTACTGGTTGTACTTATTTTTGTCCAGATATTTTGTTTGTGCAGACCTGAGATGCGTATCAGTATTTTAATGAGACTGAATTGTTCCAGAATATGTTAGTTCTAGGATGCATTTATATTGTAGAAAAGTTTTTAAAAAGTAATTCAGTTACTACATAAGTAACAATAGCCTGTACTGTACTGAGAAATTGAAGATATATAAGGTGATCTAAGGTCAAGACCACGAATCAAGTATGTTGAATGGCCTGCCATTCTACTTTTCCTCAGTAGCAGCAGAGTCCATTATTACTATTTGACCTTACACCTCTTTAGTGAGAAGACGTTGATAGAATTTGTGCCTTATTCTCTTGTGATGAAACAAAAAACCTGGACTTGTTGAAAAATGTCTCAAAATAAAAACAGAAAATGCTGGAAATACACAGCAGCTCTTTTGGTATTTGAAAAGGGGAAAGATAGATTAATGATTTAGGTACAGACCTTTACGATGAAGGGTCTGTACCTGAAACATTAATCTATCTTCTCTCTGTTCAGATGCTGTGGGGCTTGCTATGTATTTCCATCATTTTTTGATCCTTGAAAGAGTTTGGTTCCAAGTTTAGCATATTGATTGCCTTGGTGGGGTGTAATGGTGTTTATGCTCTGAGCTAAGTGGAATGTCGTTTATCATATGTTCCATGTGCTCTCCTTTGTTAACGGGCATTTGGCAGAAGCTGTTAATTTTTTTAAATTTGAGGACTACTTGATAAAGATGAAAGAAAACTCAGTGGTTCCAAAAATATTAAAGGTCGCATGAAAGATTTCCATTTATTCTAAGATTTTCAGTGAGGAAAAGAAGGCTTAATACACATGTATACACAAAGAGAGGACGCTTATATTTTCCTCCTCTGGTGCATTGTGTGGTTTACATGTTTTGATCAAGTTCTTACTGGTCCGAACTAAAATTTTGAGCAGAGTATCTTCAACCATGCTGAAGTATCTTAAATCAGTTTTCAACATCGAGTTGTGAATGGTGGTGGACAATTAAACAACTAACGGGAGGAGGACGTTCTGTAAACATCCCCATCATCAATGATGGCAGAGTCTGAAGCGTTTGCAACCATCTTCAGCCAGAAGTGCCGAGTGGATGATCCATTTCGGCCTACTCCCGATATCCCCACCATCACAGAAGCCAGTCTTCAGCCAATTTGATTCACTCCACGTGATATCAAGAAACGGCTGAGTGTAATGGATACAACAAAGGATATGAGCCCCGACAACATCCCGGCTGTCGTGCTGAAGATTTGTGCTCCAGAACTAGCCACGCCTCTATCCAAACTGTTCCAGTACAGCTACAACACTGGCATCTACCCGACAATGTGGAAAATTGCCCAGGTATGTCCTGTCCACAAAATGCAGGACAAATCCAATCCGACCAATTACTGCCCCATCAGTCTACTCTCAATCATCAGCAAAGTGATGGAAGATGTCGTCGACAGAGCTATCAAGCTGCACTTACTCACCAATAACCTGCTCACCGATGCTCAGTTTGGGTTCCGCCAGGACCACTCAGCTCCAGTCCTCATTACAGCCTTGGTCCAAATATGGACAAAAATGCTGAATTACAGAGGTGAGATGAGAGTGACTGCCCTTGACATCAAGGCAACATTTGACCGAGTGTGGCACCAAGGAGCCCTAGTAAAATTGAAGTCAATGGGAATCAGGGGGAAAACTCTCCAGTGGTTGGAGTCATACCTAGCTCAAAAGAAAATGGTAGTGGTTGTTGGAGGACAATCAACTCAGCCCCAGGACATTGCTGCAGGAGTTCTTCAGCTGCTTCATCAATGACCTTCCCTCCATCATAAGGTCAGAAATGGGGATGTTCGCTAATGATTGCACAGTGTTCAGTTCCATTTGCAACCCCTAAGTTAATGAAGCAGTCCGTGCTCGCATGCAGCAAGACCTGGACAACATCCAGGCTCGGGCTGATAAGTGGCAAGTAACATTCGTGCCACACAAGTTCCAGACAGTGACAATCTCCAACAAGAGAATCTAACCACTTCACCTTGACATTCAATGGCATTACCATCATTGAATCCCCCACCACCAACATCCTGGGGGTCACCATTGACCAGAAACTTAACTGGTCCAGCCACATAAATACTGTGACTACAAGAGCAGGTGAGAGACTGGGTATTCTGCGGTGAGCGACTCACCTCCTGACACCCCTACAAGGCACAATGTAGGAGTGTGATGGAATACTCTCCACTTGCCTGGGTGAGAGCAGCTCCAACAACACTCAAGAAGCACAACACCATCCAGGACAAAGCAGCCCGCTTGATTTGCACCCCATCCACCACCCTAAATATTCACTCCCTTCACCACCGGCGCACTGTGGCTGCAGTGTGTACCATCCACAGGATGCACTGCAGCAACTCGCCAAGGCTTCTTCGACAGCACCTCCCAAACTCGCGACCCCTACCACTAGAAGGACAAGGACAGCAGATACATGGGAACAATACCACCTTCACGTTCGCCTCCAAGTCATACACCATCCCGACTTGGAAATATACTGCCGTTGCTTCATCGTCGCTGGGTCCTGGAACTCCCTACCTAACAGCACTGTGGGAGAACCTTCACCACACGGACTGCAGCTGTTCAAGGTGGCTCACCACCACCTTCTCAAGGGCAATTAGAGATGTGCAATATATGCCAGCCTTGCCAACGATGTCCACATCCCATGAACAAATTTTAAAAAGTAGAGGTTTAGGTCTTGAAGCAGTGAGACAGTAAGGCAACTACTGGTAAACATTTAAAAGTAGTTATCAGGGAACCTTTAATGGTACCAGTAGTACTGATATGGGAAGAAAGGAGAGGTGACATCAGTTCTAATAGCAATTGTGCTGCTGCCCATGAACTTGGCCTGTATGAAAAAGAAAATGACATTGTTGGAGAAAATAAGACATAGCGATGTAATGCATTTCAAGGATGAGAACATGAGATTGCGCTTTACAAACTTGCACTTCCAGTGCAAAACTTTGCATGCCAGGTGCATATTTACCTTGTGGGGTCCACTAAAAAATTGAGTATGATGTGCCAGAAATGCAAAATATAGCTGTGTGGCGATAATTGAAGCTATTCAGACAAAAGCACAGCAAAGTGCACCGGAAAAACTATTCCTGATGGGCAGTTCATGGCAAGGATCAGTGTACTGTTTCATGAGGCACACCTTTGTACAGTGTTGTAAGGCAAAACCAAGCAGGTAGCATTTGCCAGATGACTACAAAATACTGCTGGTACTGTACCAGCTTTATATCATAATGCTGCGCGATTAGTATTATTATGCCTTAGGCCAAATGAATATTGCAGACAAAACTCCTCTGAGGTAAGATATGCCTACCAACACCACAGAGAATGAAAAAGGGAGTCTCTACTACTTTCATTAGAAAAACATGCAGTGAAAAACAGATTTTTTTTGTATTGCCGGCTGCCATGGCAGATGGCAGGAAACTACCGAGTTTTGTGATATTGAAACAAAAGACACTACCCAAGAATAAGATTTCACCTGGTATACATGTATGGCAGAATTTAAGAACACCGAAGACCATGTACCTTGCTATGTAAATGTGGTTTATTAATGCTGGATGCTTTCTATGGTCAATTTAATGTTAGTTGCTAGGGAATTTATTTGCCAATGCAATGTTGATTTGGCCATACCACCAAGAAAGGGTGTCTAGACAGCTGTAAGAAAGAAAGAACTTGTATTTATATAGTGCCTTTCATGTCCCACGGGCTTCATACCCAATAAATTACTTTTCAAATGTTGTATAGGCAATCTTCTCACATTCCCTCTGCAACTTTTGAATAAAAGTACTGGGATACTCTCTTGCCAAGAAAGTAAACCATATAGTTCTGGCCTAATTCATCATCAGGAGTTTGATGCACACTCTAAGATTCCCACAAACAGAAAATTAGAAGAATAACTAGTTAATCTGTTCAGGTGGTATTGGTTCGGGAGGATGTTAGCCAGGGCATGTTATGGATGTGATTGGAAACAAACCATTCAAGGATGCTTTGCAATATGAGTGCCAGAACTGCTTCTACAAGGGCAATCATAAACTGACACCAACAGGACATCTGGAGAAAAATGGACTGCTTCGGATGCTGCAGTATATTCTAGACACATGGCAGCAGGTCCAAACAGACTCCACTATTCAAGATTTAAAAAGCACTGCGTCTCCAACAAACTGAATGGCAGTGAAGATTGTTTGGTGATAAAGTTGACCTATCAAGTACTTCAGAATCAAGCTCTGATGATGAATTAGGCCAGAACTATATGGTTTACTTTCCTGACGAGAGTACCCTAGTATTTTTATTCAAAAGTTGTAGAGGGAATGTTAGAAGTACCGAAACATTGGGCAGAATTTTAATATGCCAGTGGGAAGAGTCCGGGTTGGGTGATTTGCGGGTGCGAAACCCAGAAGGGAAGTAGGCCAAATAAAGCCTCTTCCTGGTTTCGTACCTGGCAGCCAGCCTGATTGATAGGCTGGCTACCTACAGGAGCTGCACATCCGTGGGGTGGGGGGGGGAGAAAGAAAGAGAGAGACAACTCATCGGCAGTTATGATAGAGATGGGGGGGGGGGGTGAATGGGGAACAAAGATAAGACATCGGACATCGGGATCAGAGTGGAGACATCGGACATCGGGATTAGAGTGGAGGCATTGGGATCAGAGAGGAGACATCGGAGACCGGGGTGGGGGGGGGTGTAAAGGTAACATTGTTTATTTACTTTTTTTACAATGGGAAACGTAATTTTATTTAGTCTATTTTTCACTGATCCGTCCCTTCCTGCCTGGTTTTACCAGGCGTGAATCAGAAGTCGTGGTAAAGCGGCCCAGGTGAACATTAAAATCTTTTTAAGTGACCAATACACAAAAAATAAATTACCTTAAGTACCTCAATGAGAATCATTTGCCCCTTTAATTATCGGCCCGCTGGATTTAAGTGGGGCGGGACTTCCTAGTGACTGATGTGCGCACATTTGCCTGAGTCTCATTCAAAAATGTGCGGGTTCCAACCTGGATGTCTGCCTGCTCCCAAAAACAACAATTTTGATTTCCTCCCCGCCCCCAACCCACCTGTTTTTCCCTTTTAAAATCCTGCCCATTGTTTTTTGCTGATGGTTATCACGGGCCACGTTGTTCATTGTGTGGCACAGTTAAAGAAAAGTTATACATTACAGATACTTGTTAAAAAATTGTTTTGGGGAGGAGACTTTGTATAGAGGTACTGCATTTTGATTTTTCCCTGACATTTGCCATGGTACAAATTGTTCATTGTATGCTTCCTAGTATATTTAACCCTGTTAATTCGACTTTTTGAGCTGGAATTTTACTTTGTTTTCCCTGAGGTGAGGACTGAATTTGATAGGAGAGGGTGGCTCGTATTCACACCAATATAGTATATACTATGTAGAGGTTTGGTCTATGATCGGGGCGTTTTTTGGTAGCAAGATATGAAGTAATATATAATTACTCTAAGGATGCATAGGATACTTGTCACCACGGTGTTCATAGTGCTGTCAGTTGGCCGGTCTTTGAAGAGCAAGCCGTAATGGAGAGTTATAGTTGTCGGCCAATAGGACTTGACCTTGGTGGTAAGTTTGTTTGGTTGTGCTTAATTTAGGTGGAATTTTGTAACTTTGATTTAAAAAACACCCCTAATGACTCAGCAGGTGCACCAATTGAGCGTGGGAATAAGGAAAATCCCAGGTTCAAACCTTGATCTATGCTGTTAGATGATTTTGATTGGGATGGCAGTATGATTGTTATAATTGGGCTCAGCACCCTTAGGTTAGGGAGGGGAAAATTGGCTAAGATCCTCATTCTTGAGCACCAGTCATCAACCCCTATTAAGACCCTGTGAATGCTCGTTGGATAAGGATAGGATTGGGCTTGGCTTTGAAGCCCCCTTGGTGAACAGTCTGCTAATACTGTGAAGTTCATACAGAAATAATACCCACTTGGGTAAGGTACCTGAGAGCAATTGGTGCCCACGGTACCAGGCCTGAGCAAGGAGTCAATGTCTTCAGATGGAAGGTGGAGAATATTGGTGAGGAAAAAGAACTTTGATTTGCTTTGTATGTACTTTTCTGTGGGTTCAGCTGTGTGACACAAGAGATTTATTTTTTCTCCTGGACTGTTGAAGTTGTGGAATGCTTGAAAGCAATCATTGCAAGGAAGTTGCTATGGTTACAGGTAGCATTCACTGATGACGAGGATGCACAGCTGTTTGATTTATTTTGTGAGCAGGGAAGTTTGTATTTTTCATTTTTCATGGATCACAATGCATCCATTTTGAGTTCACACCATTTTTCATTCAGCATTATCAGTTTTAAGTAATATTTTCAAATATTGAAGATAGAGTAAATATTTCATATTCTGTAACTTTCTTTAAATAACTGCCACTGTTTTTAATAGATTTCTGTCTCTTACACAGACACACACGTGTCATGTATGAGATCTCTGTAGTGGCAGATGTTGGGCACTCTCTCGAATTAGATAAGCAGTAATTAGATTTTATTATATTTTGATAACCTTATGAGTTCTAAGTTAAGGTTATTTGTGTTATTTAATGCTTGAAACGTTTGGTATGTTGTTAGAATGATAGTATTTTAAATTTAACAATATTATTTAATTAAAAAATACAAATCAAAGAAAACAATCATTTAATAGTGCATTGATTCTTTCGGCCTTCAGAATTGTTTTTTGAAATATGTTTCAATCCAGTTTCAAAAATTAGTCCCAATCTCCATCATAAAAGCAGTTATTGCTGCACTTTTGTATACTAGCATATCTCCTGTGGTGTTGTTCACTGTGAGATGGATGATATGCAGTTTTATAGACAATTGAAGTACTGTCAACAAAATGTGACAGAGAAAGTGTTACAGGAAGTGAGTGCAACACTTGCTGAAAGTGTGTACTATATATAGAATCATAGAATGGTTAAAGCACAGAAGGAGGCCATTCGACCTATTGAGTCTGTGCTGGATCTCTGCAAGAGCAGTCCAGCTAGTCCCACTCCCCCGCCCTATCCCCGTAGCCCTGCAAATTTTTTCCCTTCAAGTACTTATCCAATTCCCTTTTGAAAGCCACGATTGAATCTGTCTCCACCACCCCCGCAGGCAGTGCATTCCAGATCATAACCACTCACTGTGTAAAAAAGCTTTTCCTAATGTCTCCTTTGGTTCTTTTGCCAATCACCGTAAATCTATATCCTCTGGTTCTTGACCCTTCTTCCAATGGGAACAGTTTCTCTCTATCTCTATCAAATCTCCTCTCAACTTTCTCCGCTCTAAGGAGAACAACCCCAGCTTCACCAGTCTATCCACATAACTGAAGTCCCTCATCCCTGGAATCATTCTAGTAAATCTCTTCTGCACCCTCTCTAAGGCCTTCATATCCTTCCTAAAGTGTGCTGCTCAGAACTGGACACAATATTCCAGTTGTAGCCGAACTAGTGTTTTATAAAGGTTCATCATAACCTCCTTGCTTTTGTACTCTATGGGCCCGATTTTACCAGGGGTGCGGGTTCTCGGCGGGTAGGCCAGCGGGCGCGTTAAAAACGCGCCCGGTGAAATTAGTGGGTTGCCCGTGCGATCGTAGCAGGCAACACACTAATTGGATCCACTTCCCTGCTCCTCCGGGTTCCCCGATGCTGATCTGCGACTCGGGCGGGATGCGCATGCGCAGTAAGATCTGTCAGCTGGAGGCGCTCTATTTAAAGGGGCAGTCCTCCACTGACAGATGCTGTCACAAACAGCAAAAATTACACCTTGGAGCAGCCCAGGGGGAAGACTGCTCCCAGTTTAATAATGCCTCACCCCAAGTATCATTAGATGGGGTGAGGAGGAGGACAGAGATCTTCCCCCCGGCGAGCAGGAGGAAGCAGCCCACCTCTGCCACCAAGAAGGCCTGGTACGAGGTGGCAGAGGGGGGTCACCTGCGCCACCAACATATCGGCCACCTGAATACAGTGCAGGAGGCGCTCCAATGACCTCAGTAGGTCAGCCACAGTGAGAACACGTAGTCTTTCCCCTACACTCGGCCTGCCACAACACTGCCCCCACCCCACATCTCCATCGGCACTGCCAACACTACTCTGTCACATGACCCGTCATACCCACTCAAACCTCATCCTCATCTTACCTGCACCTACTCACCTCGCGAGTACTCACCCCGCCACTACCACGCAACCCAATCCTCATACAATATCATGGCTCTATCCCATACTCACCCTCTCGTGCATCTCTCTCACGGCCAGCCTCACTCAACCTGCCACCACCTGTGCTGCAGCCACAGGGCATGCATCACATATGTGCAGTAGGCAGCGTCAGGCAAACGTGTCGTGAGCATGAAGGGGATGCACAAGGGTGTTTGAGGGTTTGTCATGGTTCTTACTTCTATTGAATTAAAGAACAACTCACATCACACATTATATTGGCACCACTACTGCCATGTCTTCGCGAATCCTGTCCGGTTTGTGCAATAATGCCCGCTCCTGGGTATCCCTATGAGGACCCACCACTGATGCCACCCAGTGTGTCACTGCAGAGTGGGTGTAGGTGTATTTGCAGGGCTCTTCTGCGCAGACGACTGAGAGACATCGGGGATGTCCCCGGTTGCAGCCTGGAAGGCTGTGCAGCAGAAGTTCGGGAGGGCAGTGGTGACTTTGACAGCGACAGGTAGGAAGATGGTGCACGGGCCAGCCAGGAGCAGCTCGGCATGAAAGAGGCTGCAGATGTCAACGGCTACATGTCGAGTGACTCTGAGCCTCCGTGTGCACTGCTGCTCAGAGAGGTCCAGGAGGCTGAGCCTCGGTCTGTGGAACGTGTGGCGAGGGTAGTGCCCTCTGCGACGCATCTCTCTCTGCGGTAGCCCTCCCTCCTGCTGTACAGGTGGATGTGTCACAGCACTCTGTTGTGGAGCTCCATGTGTCAGAGGTGGACGGCGTGGATGGCGAGGCTGGTGAGGCTGGTGATGCCGTTCGCCCTCCGAGGAGGTCATGACTGCAGCTACGGCGGCCCCCATCCGCAAAATGTACATCTGAGGGGGTCCGCAATGTAGATACATGTCTCCGGACCCCGGGGTAAGTGTGCAGGTTGGCGACTTCGACCATCAGGAGGAGGGTGGTGGAGGCCAAACTTTGTCCCAAGTGACAGAGCGGCCTCCTGCAATGGCTGAGGGTCTCCCCCCACCCCACCTGTCAAATGGACCTTTGCAGCTGCCACAGGCTGACGGCTGCAACACGTCCATTTCAAGTGGGACTGTTTCCCCCAGTGTGTGAAACAGTCCCATGTTTATCCAAAATCACACACAGTCCCTTAATCAGGTCAGTTAATGACCTGAACAACCAAAGTAAATACACTCAAGTGGCATCCCGCTGGCTTTAATTGCCTGCGGGATTCCCACCAGCGGGGGCTGCGCACGCACCCCCGCACGTCAGCGCGGAACCCGGATGTGGGCGGGATCGAGGCGCGATCCGGTCCCGCTCCGGGATTTCGGGATTTTCGGGGCCCCCCCGCCGAGAACGCACCCGGTAGCGGGTGCTAAAATCGGGCCCCATGCCTCTATTTATAAAGCCCAAGGTCCCCGTATGCTTTCTTGACCGCTCTATCTACCTGCCATGCCATCTTCAATGATTTGTGCACATATACCCCCCCGATCTCTATGTTCTTGCACCTCTTTTAGAATTGTACCCTTTACTTTATATTGCCTCTCCTCGTTCTCCCTACCAAAATGTATCACTTCACACTTTTCTGCGTTAAATTTCATCTGCCACGTGTCCGCCCATTCTACCAGCCTGTCTATGTCCTCTAGAAGTCTATCACTATCCTCTTCACTGTTCACTACCCTTCCAATTTTGTCATCTGCAAATTTTGAAATTGTGCCCTGTACACCCAAGTCCCAGTCATTAATATATATCAAGAAAAGCAATGATCCTAGTACTGACCCTTGGGGAACACTACTGTATACATTCCTCCAATCCGAAAAACAACCGTTCACCACTATTCTCTGTTTCCTGTTACTTAGCCAATTTCGTATCCATGCTGCCACGGCCCCTTTTATTCCATGGGCTTCAACTTTGATTACAAGCCTATTATGCGGCACTTTATCAAATGCCTTTTGAAAGTCCTTATACACCAAATCAACTGCATTGCCCTCATCCACCCTCCGTTACCGCATCAAAAAGCTCAATTACGTTAGTTAAACACAATTTGCCTTTAACAAATCCGTGCTGGCCTTCCTTAATTAATCCACACTTGTCCAAGTGACTGTCAATTTTGTCCCGGATTATCGTTTCTAAAAGTTTCACTACTACCGGCCTGTAGTTGCTGGGTTTATCCTTACACCCTTTGTTGAACAAGGGCGTAACATTTGCAATTCTTCAGTCCTCTGGCACCACACCGTATCTAAGGATTATGGCCAGTACCTCCGCAATTTCCACCCTTACTTCCGTCAGCAACCTAGGACGCATCCCATCTGGACCAGGTGACTTATCTACTTTAAGTACAGCTAGTGTTTCTAGTACCTCCTCTTTATCAATTTTTAGCCCATCCAGTATCTCAACTACCTCCTCTTTTACTGTGACTTTGGCAGCATCTTCTTCCTTGGTAAAGACAGATGCAAAGTACTGATTTAGTACCTCAGCCATGCTCTCCGCCTCCAAGCGTTTTGTATGTAAGAGTTTTAATATTACAGGTAGGTAGATAGTAATAACAGTGACATATAAAATCTGTGTGTTTATACACGCACATATTGGTAGAGGGCACTATTGTACATGGATGGATGTCATTTGTTTTCTTACAATAGTGATTGTTTTGTCACATTGCTGTTTACCTTGATCTGAAATTATTGGGGGCGGGTCTCATCTAATTTTTTACACAGTGGTATATACTGTATTTTACTACTTCTGACGTATCAAATTCAGGAAATAATTAGTTCTCTGCCAAGTCATTAAATTAATGTGGCAGGACTGAGTCAGCATTGAATGTACGACATAAACATTACATAGCATCAGTCCATTTCTTCCGTAAGCCAACACAACTTAAAATACAAAGATATACAGCTCTAATTTTTTTTTTGTTTTCATTGTATTGTAGAATCTAATATCTCCACGTATCATGCTGTTTCTGGTAAATGATAAGAGAGAAAGAAATTTTTTTTTTAGCTTCCTGATCTCTAGGTTGCACTTGCACTATTTTACTGCTCTGCAGCATACAATACCAGGACTGCAGTTCAAATATAAGGATGCAATTTTGCAGAAAATCTGTAGACATAAATGCTAACATAGAAATTTAAAGTTATGAGGACCTTTTTTGGACTGCAATGCAGCAAAGATGTATAGTCTTTGTCCTTATATCTGTATGTCCCTATATGCCTATGTTCCTTCATCCCTAAAGCCCTATGTCCCTATATCTCTATGTTCCTACATAGTTTATAGGCTGAGGAATAAAATGCTGTTTGTCAAATTATTGCAAAGATGTCTCCTATTAACCTTTTTGAGAAGGGCAGCTGAAGATTGTTCATCAAGCCTGTCATACACTAGTTCATCTGCATCCCTAATCATTTGAGATACTTTGAATTTTGGAGAGGATGTTGTCAACTTGGTACACTCTCCTACATTCTGTGGACCTTTTGCTTGATTTGAGGATCTTGGAATATGGTACTAGAACAGATAAAGGCTGTTACAAGGGTGTATTGGGTCTACCTGTGAAATAGGCCACCTTTTTGCAATATGTCATTGTATCCCAGTTCTATCATGCCAGACAGTACTTCCTTCATGATCTGCCTCGGAGAACATAAAACATTTTAAGGGAACAGCCCAACAAGCTGGTCCCTGTTTGATTTATCTGCTATCTGTTGTCTCACCATATCCATCAATATTTCTCTTCCAAAGCATATCTAGTTGCCAGTTGAACCTATTTGCATTTTAGTGACCTTCCCTAGTAATTTATACCACAACTTTATTACCCTTTGCGTAAACAACAAGTTCTGTCTAACTACCCTTCGCATCCTAACTTACTAATTTTTAACCTTTACCCTAGTTTTTGAACCCTTTGCCATAGTGAATAATTTGTCTAGATCAGCTTTGTCAATCTCTTCATAATTTTGAAAACTTCAGTTACATCACCTTGAAGTTATCTCAGTCAAAGATGATCATGTGCTGTCTTAGATTGTCTCGCCTGAAAATGAGAATGCATGGTTTCCTTTTCTCATTATTTTGCCCGCAACTTCCATCGGAGATCTTTGAATCCCTACGGTCTTTGAAGGGGCAGTCTGAGTACTGGTGTTTCAAAGGATTCTTATCCCATAGGGATCACTCCCACGACTTGTCCTGGGCACTTATAAAGGTCCCATTTCTTCTCGTTCCTTTTCTCCCCTCCCCCCACACACCTTGTCCCTTACATCTAATCTATCTTGCTCTTTAGAAAGCTTTTTCTAAACACCAGGCTACTCTCTTAATGCTGTTGACCCACCTAGTATCCTGCTCTCTCTTCTCACTGGTTAACAGATGCCCAGCTTGAACCATCACTGGATCCAAGTAATCACTTTGGCCCACCTCAATGGCAATTATCCCTGCTGCAGACCACATTGCTCTTGTGGGACTTTGGTTCAACAGTACCCATTTGTCTTGTGGGTTCCCTCAGATTGGAGTTTTGTTCTTTTTTTTTAATCGTTCCATTGTAATTTACAAGGTCATATATACACTGATTTCACAATTGCTAATGCTTTACTTGTGGTAACTTTTGCATTTCTCAGCATGTTCCAAATGTTAATATTGCACTGTTTCTGCATTTTTAAATTCTAAACAGTTTAAAAATATAAATTATTTTAGGAGTTAGAAGCTGATTAAATAAAGCTTTCTTTAACTTTATGGGGTTTATTGTTAATTAAATCTCTACCAGTCTTGACTATTAAATCCTATTACATAGCCATTTCCTGCCATTCACAAAGGCTCTTCCAATTTTGTTGAGGTACAAGATAGCCGCCTGTATACTCTGTGTTCTGTTTACTAGTCAAAGGTGGACTTTCCACTTTTGAAGGAACTTGTTCAAACTGTTCTGGCAAATGGAGAAACACCGTCACTTCACTATCTGCAAACCTCTAATACATCCTGTCAGAATGAAAGTGTATTCTGTGGGATATCTATCTAGTGTTAATAAAGAGGGAATTTATGCCTAATATTCATAATTCATCTCCTAAGTCAGGGATGTCCAAACTACATCCCGAGAGACCTGGCTTACAAAGAACTGATCCATTTCACCACTGATGAATGGCTAATCCTACAGCAGCCAATCAGAGTCAAGGGAAAGCAAAAGCAGGGGACTGTAGCCTTGATTGACACAGGAATTAACCAATGGAGTTAGCAGCTGTGATAGGCGGTGACCTATTTAATTTTATGTGTATTTTTCATTTGGAGCTATGGGCAGTCTTGTTTGGGAATTTCAGCAAACTGAGCATTACTCGTCAAGTAGAGTATTGAGTATGTAAATCCCCTTCACATCAACCTCCCTCATTTTAGACAGTGCGCTTCAACTGCTAATTCTGTTAAATAATAATAATCATTTAGACAGCTAGGAGAAACAAAATGGTTCATTATAGTCTGTTGTCCAATTTCCAAAATATATTGATGTAGGGAAACAAAAATAGTAGAAAGTTGCTGAAAAAACAAATTTTTGAATAGGAGCAACAAAAGTTTCTGAAATAAATCTGAAATAAATGATCTCTACTCTCCTACAGCAGCCAGTTAATCAGTTGTTAGCACAGTATTATTTCACAATGTAATAATAGCAGTTCCGGAATACTACTAATATATTTTGAATAATAGGTGGCAAAATACTGGCAAGTGCTTGAGGATCACATTTTGCATGCACACTTACACAGACAACATAGACTGCGTGAATGGTAGGGTTAAAGATTGCTGGGAGGTCTCCTCTTTATTTCGAGAATAAGTCGGAAGGTCATTGGGTATTCTAACAGTTCCTCTGAAGAATAATGGAAATGTGACACTGAAATGTACTTCAAGAAAAGCTGGTTTCCAGTTTATTTTCCTGGTCTTCAGTGCATATTTTATCCTATTTTTCAGTTACACTGATTCAGAGATTAACCTCTTTATTAAAGATCAGTTCAAATTGGAGCAAAATCCAGTGTGATCTCAGCAGTTTCTGAAGGTTATTTTCACAATTATTACATTTTATGATGCAGTTTACAGGCAAACTGCAAGGGCTATTGGGTCAGATTTTGCTGTAGCAGGGCATCTAACGGCATTTGCCGTTAGTTAGACTTGCCCCTGCACCCTTTAGCTCAAAAAATGTTGCCCACTAAGTTGTTGAAAGTGTGAGCTGATAACTCGGATACTATGATGATACTACTACTACTATGATAACGGCAGAGCGAGGGAAACAGGGCATCAGGAAACCAACAAGGTATCTCCTTAACCAATGAGATTTAAGAATTGGGAAATAAACAGCTCAAGGACTGAGAAGGAGGGTGAATTAAAGGGGGTAAATTCAATGTCAAATCAGGTACAGAAAGAGAAATAAAAAGAGGGAAAGAAAAATTAGATTCAGAGAGAGAGAAAAGAGAGACAGAAAGAAAAAGTAAGAAAAACAATTTTAAAATTTAAAACTTTACGGGGGTTAAATTCGATAACCCCCGAAACCAGGCACAGGTATCGCGATCCGTGATTAACCCGCACCCGATGCTTCCGGCGCTGGCTGCACAGAGAAGCAGGAGGCCCGAAATGGGGCATGGCCAGCGCTTATCACAGGCAGCTTGCACTCCTTAAAGGGAAGATGCACAGTCTATTGGGAGCAGTGCAGGATGGCAGGAAGGATTGCTGGACCGGCAGGAGAGCGCGCCCCACGCTTCTCTGACGACGCACTGGAGGCTCTGGTGGAGGGAGTGGACGAAAGGAGGGCCATCCTGTACCCGCAGGAATGACAGGAGACCTTCCAGAAACCAGCTGTGCAGGCAGTGAGAGGGGGTGGCCCAGGAAGTGAATGCTATGGTGCAGTGCTGAAAAAAGTTCAATAATTTGACACGAGTGGTCAAAGTGAGTAAATGCAAGTGTCAAGTGGCACATCCTACCAACTGCAGCACTGCTCCGCGCATAACACCCCCTCCCGTCACCCACCCACCAACAAATGCTGCCCATCTGTACACAATGCTGCACTTGGCATGCTGCAACTCACTCTCACATAGTACCACGCTTGCAGGCCTCACAACCACCATTCACAGATTACACGCACTGGCAGCTATTCAACCATGACAGGCACATCACCCAGACACTTTGCAGGATACTCACTGGGACACTTCCTCTGTCTTGCAGGAGAAGATGGCGCATAACAGCCAGCAGCAGGAGAGACCTGAGGGAGGACGGGCATGCCTACACGTCCTCACCCCTTTGAAGGAGACGGTGCTTCGGATCATTGGGCGGGCCATTGCTGCGGCCGTGACCACTGGCAGCGCTGGAGGTGCTGGCGAAGGGGGTCGCTGCATACCCATTACTCCTTCTCATTTCCCACATCCCCCTCATCCCACTGTCTTTTCTGTCTCACGTGCTGCAGATGGTGTCGGCACGCACATCTTACTCGCTCCTCTCTACGCTGCACATCTCAACCTGTTTCCCTTTGTCATTGCAGATACCCAAAAACTGGAGCCGGCACCATCCGAGGAGAAGGAGAAGGAGGGGGAGGGGGAGGACACCGACATTGAAGCCACACTGTCACTCGATCTGACGCTCGCATCTACCAGCTCAGATACTGACACTGTGCGTTCCTTAGAGGGTAGGTTAAAGGAGGGATCTGTACGTGGTGAGACACCGAGCACAGGTGCGCAGGAGCTGGGGCGGGGGGAATGGATACCACAGGTGCCAGCTTGCCGAAGGGCGAGGTCACACATTAGGAGTCAGCTGATGACTTCGATGAGCCAGGCTACAGAAGAAGACTGATGGGCGTACACCACCAAATGCTTGGTGCATTGGAAAGCCTGCCAGAAAGCCTGCACACAATGTCAAGGGACGTGGAGGAGTCCACTTCGAACTTGGCACACGGCTTTGCGCAGAGCTTGGAGCCCATCCTTTCTCACATGGAACAGGTGGTCACCTCCATCAGCACACCGGAGGAACCTACCATAACACAGCGACTGATGGCCAATGTTGCAGCTGCCATTGCAGCATAAACAGCTGCCATTGCAGCATAAACAGCTGCCATTGCAACATAAACAGCTGCCATTGCAACACAAACCGATGTGATGAAAGGACTGCAAGCTTCAGTTGAAGCTCAAACTGTTGCAATGGAAGCGCAGACTGCTGCTATCTTGGCTCTGGGTACCACTGGAACGGGGCTCTCAGGGCGTCACAGCACTCCAGCAATCCGTTCTCCAGCTGATCACCAGCAGTGCTGAGGCACAAACCCGTGCGAGTGGCAGTGGCACCATGGCAGTCAAACCTGCTGTTCTCTCTCCAGACGACAGCATTCCTGCTCCCACGACGAATTTTGACACCCGCTCAGCGGAGTACTGCAGGGCTCCTCCAGAACAGTCCAGGCAGCGGAAGTGTTGCTTTAGGAGGCCTATGGTGTGCTCGATGGTGTTGCATGTGGCAGCATGGCCCTCATTGTAGGCCTGCTCTGCACATGAGCGTGCATGCCGCACCGGAGTCATGAGCCACCGCATGAGGGGATAGCCCTTGTCAGTAGCCAGCCTTTCACTTGCCGAGCTGGTTCAAAGATAGCTGGCACTTTGGACTGCCGCATAATGAAGGCATTGTGACTGCTCCCAGGGTAGCGGGCATTGACCTCCATGATGAGCTGCGTGTGGTCGCACATCAGCTGCATATTCAGGGAGTGAAACCGCTTTCGGTTCATGAAGATGGCTGAGTTGATATGTGGAGCACGCAAGGTAATATACGTGCAGTCAGTGGCACCCTGCAGCATGGGGAAGCCTGCAATGTGAGCAAACGCTCGTGCTCACTCGTTCTGCTTCTCTCTGTCAAGAGGGAACGTGATGAACCTGTTGCGCATCTCGTACAATGCCTCCGTGACCTCCCTTATGCAGCAGTGCACTGCAAACTGCGAGATGTTGCACAGCTCGCCAGCAGAGGCCTGAAAGGATCCAGAGCCGTAAAAGTTCAGTGCCACGGTTACTTTGACAGCCACAGGCAATTCTGTGTGTGCCCTGCTCTGAGGCTGTAGTTGTGGCTGCAGCAGGTGAGAGATCTCCGTCACAACCTCTTTAGTGAACCTCAGCTGTCGAATGCACTGATCTTTGCTCCTGTTGAGGTAAGGATATTGTTCCCTGAAGGCCCTAATGGGATATGGCCTCCTGCTCATTGCCCTCCTCCTCCCTCTTCTCACAGCTTGACCTGCTCTGCGTGGCCTCTCTGCATGCTCCCAGTCGTGTTCTATGCCCAGTGGGAGCCCTAGAGGACCACCCATGGTTGCCAGGAATCTTCTTCAAACACTGTTGTAAAGTACGCCAACCATAAGGCAGTACCTGGCAAACCACTCTCAAATATACTATAGCAACTCTCTAAGTATCGGAAGCTTCAACAGACATCCTATTGTACCAGCAGCCAGAAGCAATAATCCAGCAAATAACCTGTAACATCTGCATGATCCCTTTAAATAGCACTGGTGGGGGGTCCTCCAGGCACTCTAAGATATGTTCAGGTGTTAGTGGTTAAGATAGTGCGTTGAGTGGAGCGTTAAGTGTCAAAATGGTGTCTATCACTTTAAATCAGCTTTGCACATTGATCTAACACATATTCTCCCTACTTTACGTGATGCCGGTGTTTGTTATCTGCGCATGTGCGAAACCGTTTACCAAGATGGTGTCCGGCGCACGGCACGGTGTGTGCACATTCCGGACGCCATTTTAGAACTCCATGAGGCCGTATAGCGCCGAAACAATCGGCGTTACACGGCCCAATTTAGCACCCTACATTCTTAAAATCTCCTAGAACAATTCACAACCTGAAGGAATGAGATTCCACACTTATAATAGTTAATTTTCAGTGCCAGAGCGGTTGCTTGACAGTCATTAACACTTATCACTTCGTTATAAAGGTACTTACGCATGTAAATACTAACCCTAAATATCTGTGGTGGGTTTCGTGCGTATCTGCCATGCAAATATGGCAACTTGACGACCTTCAATGCTCGTCAATGGCAGTAGTGAAATGCCATTTTCGCAAAGCTAATGCGGAGCAGTGCAACTTGGACAGCAACTTTCGGATATTCGGATTTAACCACACATCTGCCCCTCGCCTGAAGTTGCTGTGCCGTTTATGCATAAATAACGGCAAACGCCATTAGCCACACTGTTCTTTTGACAGCAAAACCTGGCCGTATATCTTTTAAATACCATCGGTAAGATTTCCTCTAGTCATATATGTGGTAACGCTGTAACTATGTTTATAAACATTTTCTCCATTTGGTATTTCTAGCAAAAATCATAAACACATTCTAAAATATTGGCCCAGAATTTGCTGGAGCGAGGCAGCTCATGCTGTGAGAAAAATTTTTGCTGTGTAAATTGCTGGAAGTGCGAGCTGGTAATGGCGCGGTGAGGGCAATAGGGCATCTGGGACCTCAGTGAATAATGGGACCAACAGTCTATCTCCTTAAACAATGAGATTTTAGGATTGAGAACGAAAGAGAGGAATGACAGAGAAGGAAATCACGTGAATTAGAGTCAAATTAAGTACAGAAAGAGAAATAAAGAGTGGGAAAGAAAGATTGGATTAAGGGACAGAAAGGAAAAGTAAAAAAACATTTTTTTAAATGTAAATTTTAAATGTTAAAAAATCTCCAACAACAATTTACTACCTATGGGAATGAGACGCCACAGTTTAAATTGTTTCCTTTCTGGGCCGGAGAGGTTGAGTGGCATTGTAGGAACATAAATCTCATCATTAAAAAAGTACTTTTTTAAAATTCGTTCATGGGATGTGGGCATCACTGGCAAGGCCAGCATTTATTGCCCATCCGTAATT
Source organism: Heptranchias perlo (assembly GCF_035084215.1). NCBI lineage: Eukaryota > Metazoa > Chordata > Chondrichthyes > Hexanchiformes > Hexanchidae > Heptranchias > Heptranchias perlo. Next base: position 78,306,845 of record NC_090332.1, read on the forward strand.
GCCCTTGAGAAGGTGGTGGTGAGCCACCTTCTTGAACCGCTGCAGTCCGTGTAGTAAAGGTTCTCCCACAGTGCTGTTAGGTAGGGAGTTCCAGGTATTTGACCCAGCGATGATGAAGGAACGGCGATATATTTGCAAGTCAGGATGGTGTGTGACTTGGAGGGGAACGTGCAGGTGGTGTTGTTCCCATGTGCCTGCTGCCCTTGTCCTCTAGGAACATAGGAACAGGAGTAGGCCATTCAGCCCCTCGAGCCTGCTCCACTATTTGATAAGATCATGGCTGATCTGTGATCTAACTCCATATACCCACCTTTGGCCCATATCTCTTAATACCTTTGGTTGCCAAAAAGCTATCTATCTCACATTTAAAATTAGCAATTGAGCTAGTATCAATTGCCATTTGCGGAAGAGAGTTCCAAACTTCTACCACCCTTTGTGTGTAGAAATGTTTTCTAATCTCGCTCCTGAAAGGTCTGGCTCTAATTTTTAGACTCTGCTCCCTACTCCTAGAATCCCCAACCAGCGGAAATAGTTTCTCTCTATCCACCCTATCCGTTCCCCTTAATATCTTATAAACTTCAGATCACCCCTTAACCTTCGAAACTCCAGAGAGTACAACCTCAATTTGTGTAATCTCTCCTCGTAACTTAACCCTTGAAGTCCGGGTATCATTCTAGTAAACCTACGCTGCACTCCCTCCAATACTGTTCACAGTACTCCAGGTGCGGTCTAACCAGACTTTTGTATAGCTGCAGCATAACTTCTGCCCCCTTGTACTCTAGTCCTCTAGATATAAAGGCCAGCATTCCATTAGCCTTATTGATTATTTTCTGCACCTGTTCATGACACTTCAATGAACTATGTATCTGAACCCCTAAGTCCCTTTGGACATCCACTGTTTTTAACTTTTTACCATTTAGAAAGTACCCTGTTCCATCCTTTTTTGATCCAAGGTGGATGACCTCACATTTGTCTACATTGAATTCCACTTGCCACAGTTTTGCCCATTCACCTAATCTATCAATATCTCTCTGTAATTTTATGTTTTCATCTACACTGCTTACAATGCCACCAATCTTTGTGTCATCGGCAAACTTAGATATGAGACTTTCTATGCCTTCATCTAAGTCGTTAATAAATATTGTGAATAATTGAGGCTCCAAGACAGATCCCTGCGGGACTCCACTAGTCACATCCTGCCAATGTGAGTACCTACCCATTATACCTACTCTCTGTCACCTTTCGCTGAGCCAATTTCCTAACCAAGTCCGTACTTTTCCCTCGATTCCATGGGCATCTATCTTAGCTAACAGTCTCTTATGTGGGACCTTATTAAATGCCTCCTGGAAGTCCATATAAATAACATCCATTGACATTCCCCTGTCCACTACTTTAGTCACCTCTTCAAAAAATTCAATCAGGTTTGTCAGGCACGACCTACCTTTCACAAATCTATGCTGGCTCTCTCTGATTAACTGAAAATTCTCGAGGTGTTCAGTCACCCTATCCTTAATTATAGACTCCAGCATTTTCCCCACAACAGATGTTAGGCTAACTGGTCTATAATTCCCTGGTTTCCCTCTCTCTCCTTTCATAAAAAGTGGAGTGACGTGCAATTTTCCAATCTAGAGGGACAGTTCCCAAATCTAGAGAACTTTGAAAGATTATAGTTAGGGCATCTGCAATGTGCTCACCTACTTCCTTTAAAACCCTGGGATGGAAACCATCTGGTCCTGCGGATTTGTCACTCTTTAGTGCTATTATTTTCTTCATTACTGTTGCTTTACTTATGTTAATTTTATCGAGTCCCTGTCCCCGATTCAATATTAGTTTTCTTGGGATTTCCGGCATGCTATCCTCTTTTTCTACTGTAAATACTGACGCAAAGTAATCGTTCAACATTTCCCCATTGTCAATGACAATATCCGCACTTTCAGTTTTTAAGGAGCCAACACTGCTCCTGACCACCCTCTTTTTCCTAATGTAACTATAAAAGTTCTTCGTATTGGTTTTGATATCCCTTGCAAGTTTCTTTTCATACTCTCTTTTTGTAGCTCTTACTATCTGTTTTGTGACTCTTTGTTGATCTTTGTATCTTTCCCATTCGCCAGGATCTGTGCCATTTTTTGCCTTTTTGTATGCCCTTTCCTTATGTCTTATACTGTCCCTTACCTCTTTAGTTGTCAAGTAGTTTTGGCAAGTAGAGTTCTTGCCCCTCAGGGGTATAAACTGATTCTGTATCTCATTAAATGTTTCTTTAAACATTTCCCACTGATCATCAGTCGTTTTACCCATTAACAGATTTGCCCAGTTTACTGTGGACAGTCTCTGTCTCATCCCATTGAAGTCGGCCTTACCCAAGTCTAGAATCTTAGCAGCTGACTCACTTTTTTCCCTTTCAAACACTACATTGAACTCGATCATGTTATGATCGCTATTGGATAGATGTTCGCGTACAGTTCAGCCGTTAACTAAATCTGGTTCATTACTCATTACTAAATCTAGTATGGCTTGCCCCCTTGTTGGCTCCATGACATACTGCTGTAGAAAACTATCCCGGACACACTCAAGAAATGCACTACCTTTCTGACAGTTGCTAGTCTGCTTTTCCCAGTCTTTGTGAAGGTTAAAGTCCCCCATTATGCCTTTCTTACACGCTTGTCTAATCTCTGCATTTATACAATCTAGCACTTCAGAGCTGCTGCCAGGGGTCCTATACACAATTCCCACTATAGTCTTAGATCCTTTCCTATTTCTCAATTCAACCCATAAGGTCTCTGTTGGCTGCTTACCTCTCATTATATCCTCCTTTATCATTGAAGTGATTTCATTGCTAATCATTAAGGCTACTCCTCCCCCTCTTCCATTTTCCCTATCTCTCCTGTAGACCTTATAACCCGGTATATTTAGTTCCCAATCCTGACCATCCTGCATGTACTTTAGGAAAGATGTGAAGGTCTTGGAGAGGGTGCAGAAGAGATTTACTAGAATGATTCCAGGGATGAGGGACTTTAGTTACGTGGATAGACTGGAGAAGCTGGGGTTCATAGAATCATAGAAAATTTACGGCACAGAAGGAGGCCATTCAGCCCATCGTGTCCACGCCGGCTGAGAAATGAGCCACCCAGCCTAATCCCACTTTCCCGCATTTGGTCCGTAGCCCTGCAGGTCACGGCTCTTCAGGTGCACATCCAGGTATTTTTTAAATGAGTTGAGGGTTTCTGCCTCTACCACCCTTTCAGGCAGTGAGTTCCAGACCCCCATCACCCTCTGGGTGAAAATAATTTTCCTCATTTCCGCTCTAATCCTTCTACCAATCACTTTAAATCTCTGCCCCCGGTTATTAACCCCTCCGCTAAGGGAAATAGGTCCTTCCTATCCACTCTATCTAGGCCCCTCATAATTTTGTACACCTCAATCAAATCACCCCTCAACCCTCAGCCTCCTCTGTTCCAAGGAAAACAACCCCAGCCTATCCAATTTGTCATCATAGCTAAAATTCTCCAGATCTGGCTACATCCTCATAAATCTCGTTCGCACCCTCTCTAGTGCAATTACATCCTTCCTGTAGGGTTGTTCTCCTTGGAACAGAGACGGTTGCGAGGAGATTTGATAGAGGTATTCAAAATCATGAAGGGTCTAGACAGAATAGATAGAAAAACTGTTCCCATTGGCGGAAGGGTCAAGGACCAGAGGACATAGATTTAAGGTGATTGACAAAAGAACCAAAGGTGACATGAGGAAAAACGTTTTTACACAGCGAGTGGTTAGGATCTGGAATGCACTGCCCGAGGGGGTGGTGGAGGCAGATTCAGTCATGGCCTTTAAAAGGCATCTGGATAAGTACTTGAAAGGAAAAAATTTGCAGGGCTACTGGGTTAGGGCAGGGGAGTGGGACAAGTTGGATTGTTCTTGCATACAGCCGGCACGGACTTGATGAGCTGAATGGCCTCCTTCCGTGCTGTAACCTTTCTATGATTCTATAGCTCCCTTTTAGTTATTCAGAACAACTAACTGAATCACACAAGACACTGATGTCTTCAATGGCTTGATCACCCTCTATTTCTCTGTCAGCACTCTCCCTCCCAGTACCCTCCCAGTATATCTTAATATTGACTGCATTGTCAAAACTAGCAGTGACTTTGAGTGTTGTCAACCTTGTTAAAGAAAAGACAGATCAGCACAAAATGTATTCTAATGTTTGTTGGTTTATAGGTGAGTTTAGCATAATATTTCTTTTATCAATTTTCTTTCTTATTGGTCGTAGCAAAATATACAGCAACTTCAATATTTATTGGGGAGGGAGGGGTTTAATCAGATCAACTCAGGTCAAAAATCTTCTTTAAATCCAAAGACAAAGAACCCTGATATAGATATAAATCTTTGTGGGATTCTAAGTGCATTGTGATGAAAAATGCAGAGGTAATATTAAAATATCTAGACCAAGTCACCAAGCAATTTATTTACAACTCACTTGTACAGAGTTTCCCTGGTGATTAAATAAGCTATTGGAATAAGTTTTAAAGATCTTAAAACAAATGCATTCCAAAATCACGTAGGAAAACAGGAACAAAAAAACAAAACCCTGTCAAAGATGAAGCAAACGCTAACCAATGCTTCCATGAATATGGAAATTTACACATTCAAAGTGCAAATTGAATTCCTGCCAGCAGGAAAATGGCTAATTTACAAGACTTTGCACTATTCTGCACCTCAGCTGCTGATGCCATCTCCCTTCCCAGCTGCTTGCTCTGGCTGAGGCAATGTTATGAAACCTTGATGTTTTGCTTGACCCTGAACTGAGATTCAAACCCCATATCCCATCTATCATTAAGTCTGCCTATTTCTACATCCACAACATCATCTGTCTATGTTCTTACCACAGCTGAACTATTATTAAAACTCATATCCATTCCTTCGTCATCTCCCAGCTTGATTTCTTCTAAGTTCCTCCTCAGCCTTCTAATCCACACCCTTTCAGGTCCAACTTGTCCAGGACTATCCCACACACCAATCAAACCTATCCTTACAAACCTCCACTGGATCTCCATTCTCCAGTACCTTGGCTTTAAAATCCTTGACGTCATTTTCAAATCTCTCCCTGGCCCCACTTGCCTCTACAGAGACAAAATTCTAGCATGTATCTTCTGTTCTTCTGGCCCTGGTTTACTATTGGTGGCAGAGCCTTTGACCATCACAACCTTATACATGGAATTCACTCCCTAATTCAGTGGAAATGAAAATAGGGAGAGGTGTCTAACATCTGATCATTTTACACTATTGCCCAAAGTCAAAATTACCCCCACCCCCCTGCTTTTTCTGCAGGTCAAAACCACTTAATGCCACGGAGAAGAGCAAGACCGGGGCAGGAGTTCCCAATGTTGCAACTCTTATCCAAGCAGTGAAGGCAAGGCTGGCAGCACATCTCAGCAGGATGTCTACATATTATTTGTAATTCTTCATTTACCTCAGCAAATTTTCACCGAGTTTCACAACTTAAAGCTGCATTCTGAAGACTGTCACCTGCTAATATTTAGCCTCTCTGTGCCATCCTAACTCTTGGCCCTTTTCTCTTTCTTCTAGGTCCTTCTCAGCATCTGGACCCTGCTGAGGAAGACACCTCAGAGGAGAACAATCCTCCTCGGGATGCATTGTCATGTGCTCGATCTCAGACAATGACACTCTGCATGGGTTAGATAGTGAAGAGAGGGGTCTGCAAATAGTGAAACAGCCAGCACGAATGACCAATAGCGGGTACTGCTTGCGTATCACAAGCATTTATACTAGGAATTGGAGAGCCTATCAAGGAGTTTCAGCACTGTGGCTGAAAGTATGGAGGAGTCCACTTCTAGCCTGTGTGGTGATATCTCACATGGTATCAGCGGTCTGCAGTCTACCTTGGAAAGTATGGCACCTCCAGGGATGCTGTTGCTGCCAGACCCTCACAACGGGAGTCAGTGTCACTAGCCTTTGCAGCTTTGCTGGAAGCTCATACAGCTGCCATACAGACTCTGGGCTCAAACCTATGCTCCGCCTTGAAGAGCCAGATGTCCGCCTTGCAGAGACGGACGTACACCTTGGAGAGATTGGTGGAGCAGGTCAAGAGGAGCTTTGAAGGCGTCACTCATCTTCTGCAGTCTGCTCTCCTGAACTTCTGCAGCCTGCTCTCCTACACATCAGCAAAAGTGATGATCCCCAGCCCCACGGGAGTGGCAGTGGTACTAAAGGAGCAGTACATTGTTGTCCCCTCAGGATGTTAACACATTGTTCCTTCACCACCCCCACAAACAATACCCGCCAAGGAAGTCATCTGCGCCAGACTGCCTCGGCAGCAGCCAAGGTACCAAGGTGTAACCGGACCCTCAGTCTCGAACACCTAGAGGTCACTGCACGCTAGCAGTTCAAGGGTCCCCACATGAGCAACAAAAGCCTGCCAGCTTTGCTGAGGCCATTAGGGGAGCACTTCATAGGGGTAGTAGAGTTAGGAAACCTTCTGATAAGAAGGGTTGACTCTTCGGTGAGAAATGAATGGAAGGCAATTATTGTGTTGGGAATTAAATTCATCACCTTTATCACAGCTGGCACTTTGTTCTGTAGTGTAGTTTTATAGCAGCTTCTGACTCTACGTTGTCAGTATGTCATTGATATAGAAGCTGGCTGAATGGTTTCAGCATTCATTAATGCAAGATTAAAGGAGTGGCGAAGAATGTAACAAGGACTGTTAATGCAGAGGGGCTTTCTGTAAGTTTTCAGGGCAGGGGAATGAGCAGGTCACCGGAATCGCTGAGCAGTTAACTTATCTCTTGCTGCAAGGTGTTGATGTGGCCCTCCTTCTTCAGCTGCTTCCTCACTTTCCCCTTGGCCTTCCTCGTCTGATTAGGACTGCTGCTGCTGCTGTGTACCTCCTCCAAATGCAGGCCTCTCTCCGTGGCTAGGTTGTGCAGGATATAGCACACCACTATAACATAGGAGACTCTTTCTGGGACATATTGTATGGAGCCCCAGACGTGCCGGTCCATGGCTTTGATTTTACTTAATACATTCAAGCATGGTGGAGTTATGGAAGGTTTTAATGAGCCACATGTATGGGGGGTATCCCTGGTCCCCCAGCAGCAATCCTGCCATATTCCTGGAATAGTTACATATTGGGGGGTGGTAGTCACAGGAAAAATGCATCGTGACAGCTGCCAGGGTACCTTGCACAAACTTGCATGATCCTGTTTCTGTGATCGTAGACTACCTGGGACATTAATGGAGTGGTAGCCTTTCCTGTTCACAAATACTGCTGGCTGGTGTTCTGGTGCCCTGCTAGCAACATATGTGCAGTCAATGTTGTCCTGAACGTGAGGGAAACCAGTCACTGCTGCATCCCTGAGATCTCTCGTGTTGACTGTTAAGATCAATGGGGAAGGTGATGTACTGGTTAGCCCTGGTGAACAGGACATTGGTGACCTCTTTAATGCAGCTGTCTACTGCACACTGGGTGTTGTGGGTGATGTCTACTGTAGCAGACTGAAGGTGTCGGTGGCTGTGTTGACTTTGAGAGCCACTGGCAAAGAATGGCTCCCTGGCCCAGTAAGCAGCAGGTCTTGTTGCAGGAGAGAGCAGACCTCTATAATAACCTGCTTGGAGAAGCGCAGCCTTCTGATGCACTACTTTTTGGATAGATTCAAGAAAGTGATTCTTCCTGTGTGCTGGGTAGGGCCTCCTACGAGCATTCCCCTTCACTTGCTGTCTTCCAATGGGCCCAGTTGCTGCTCCTGCTGGTTGCTGAGGCTGCTGCTCCTCGTCCTTCAGTTGTTTATCTATCCAAATGAAACTGGCAATAATAGCACCTATGCTAAGCCTACTGAGGGTAAGTAAGACAAAAAAATTCAGGCAGAAGTGATCTGGAAACTCGCCTGACAATCCAAACAACAGAAAAGCACACAGATCCTATAATCCACTTCCTGCAAGTGAATGCCCCTTTAAATACTTCCTCAGTGGCTTCGAGAGACCAATCCTGCAAAGTTTTACTGGTGGGTTGGGCACTGGGCAGGACTTCTGTGATTTCACATAAAGGTGGTGCTGGGGTCCTAAATGCGTCACAGAACCGCAATTTACACAAGGTCTCTGCCTGCCTCTGGCGGACGCATCAGCTGCATCAGAAAAATACGGTTAAGGCGGGAGTGCATCAGGAACGCAGCGGTAAGTACTATACCACGAATTTAACAACCCACCCAACTTGTTCCTGCCAGGTGGGCAGGGTTAAAATCGACCCCTAAAGGGATTAAAACAGAAAGAGAAGCAAAGAGCATGAAACATAGAAACTTAACAGCAGATAAAAGAGAAGTAAAGAGAGAATAAAAAAGAACTTGCAGCATCAGTATTCTGGTGGTTGTACTCAGACTGTAGAGCTGCGGTAAGAGTGGCTGTTGAGAACATAAGAACATAAGAAATAGGAGCAGGAGTAGGCCAATCGGCCCCTCGAGCCTGCTCCGCCATTCAATAAGATCATGGCTGATCTGATCCTAACCTCAAATTTAAATTCGTGTCCAATTTCCTGCCCACTCCCCGTAACCCCTAATTCCCTTTACTTCTAGGAAACTGTCGATTTCTGTTTTAAATTTATTTAATGATGTAGCTTCCACAGCTTCCTGGGGCAGCAAATTCCACAGACCTACTACCCTCTGAGTGAAGAAGTTTCTCCTCATCTCAGTTTTGAAAGTTGTAAACAATTTTACAACACCAAGTTATAGTCCAACAATTTTATTTGAAATTCACAAGCTTTCGGAGGCTTCCTCCTTCCTCAGGTGAATGTTGTGGAAATGAAATCCTCGAATCCTTCGCATTTATAAATCACAGAACAATGCCTGGTGATTACAGATAGTCTTTCCAACTGCCCGTTGCCACAGCAATCACAGTGTGCAGACAGAGAGGTGTTACTTAAAAGGCCACCGAATATACAAACCACCAAAAAAAAAGAGGCAGAAACAAACATAGAAAAGACAGCAAATGACCCGTTATATTAAAAACAGATAACATTTGTTCGCTGGTGGGGTTACGTGTAGCGTGACATGAACCCAAGATCCCGGTTGAGGCCGTTCTCATGGGTGCGGAACTTGGCTATCAATTTCTGCTCGACGATTTTGCGTTGTCGTGTGTCTCGAAGGCCGCCTTGGAGTATGCTTACCCGAAGGTCGGTGGCTGAATGTCCTTGACTGCTGAAGTGTTCCCCGACTGGGAGGGAACCCTCCTGTTTGGCGATTGTTGCGCGGTGTCCGTTCATCCGTTGTCGCAGCGTCTGCATGGTCTCGCCAATGTACCATGCTCTGGGGCATCCTTTCCTGCAACGTATGAGGTAGACAACGTTGGCCGAGTCACAGGAGTATGAACCATGCACCTGGTGGGTGGTGTCCTCTCGTGTGATGGTGGTATCTGTGTCGATGATCTGGTATGTCTTGCAGAGGTTACCGTGGCAGGGTTGTGTGGTGTAGTGGACGCTGTTCTCCTGAAAGCTGGGTAATTTGCTGCGAACGATTGTCTGTTTGAGGTTGGGTGGCTGTTTAAAGGCGAGTAGTGGAGGTGTGGGGATGGCCCTAGCGAGGTGTTCGTCGTCATTGATGACATGTTGAAGGCTGCAGAGAACATGGCGTAGTTTCTCCGCTCTGGGGAAGTACTGGACGACGAAGGGTACTCTGTTGGTTGCGTCCCGTGTTAGTCTTCTGAGGAGGTCTATGCAATTTTTCGCTGTGGCCCGTCGGAACTGTCGATCGATGAGTCGAGCGTCATATCCCGTTCTTACTAGGGCATCTTTCAGCATCTGTAGGTGTCCATCGCGTTCCTCCTCGTCTGAGCAGACCCTGTGTATTCGCAGGGCCTGTCCATAGGGGATGGCCTCTTTGACGTGGTTAGGGTGGAAGCTGGAAAAGTGGAGCATCGTGAGGTTGTCCGTGGGCTTGCGGTAGAGTGAGGTGCTGAGGTGCCCGTCTTTGATGGAGATTCGTGTGTCCAAGAAAGAAACTGATTCTGAGGAGTAGTCCATGGTGAGCTTGATGGTAGGATGGAACTTGTTGATGTTATCGTGTAGTCTCTTCAGTGATTCCTCGCCGTGGGTCCATAGAAAGAAAATGTCGTCGATGTATCTGGTGTATAGTGTTGGTTGGAGGTCCTGTGCAGTGAAGAAGTCCTGCTCGAACTTGTGCATGAAAATGTTGGCGTATTGGGGTGCGAATTTGGTCCCCATGGCTGCTCCGTGTATTTGGGTGTTTTGAAAGAGCAGCCCCTTATTCTAAGATTATGCCCCCTAGTTCTAGTTTCACCCATCCTTGGGAACATCCTTACCGCATCCACCCGATCAAGCCCCTTCACAATCTTATATGTTTCAATATGTCTCATTCTTCTGAACTCCAATGAGTAGAATCCCAATCTACTCAACCTCACCTCATATGTTCACCCCCTCATCCCCGGGATTAACCGAGTGAACCTTCTTTGTACTGCCTCGAGAGCAAGTATGTCTTTTCTTAAGCATGTGGCTCGTAGATGAAAGTGATCAAATGGCTGAAGGGCCTTTTTTATTTGAACCTATCCTGTGAAAGGAGTCAGCAGGACATTATCTTTATAATCTGGGATTAAAAGATCCATGCCCCATTGTTTTTTTGTTTCTGCACTATTTTGGAGTATTGTTATTTGTGTGTATACAGAACAATCAAGGCAGTGCAATATACAGGAACAGTCTGTTTATGATCTGGAAGCACTCTACCCTATCTGGAAATTGTAAACAATTTTACAACACCAAGTTATAGTCCAACGATTTTTATTTGAAATCTACAAGCTTTCGGAGGCTTCCTCCTTCCTCAATTACCTGAGGAAGGAGGAAGCCTCCGAAAGCTTGTAGATTTCAAATAAAAATCGTTGGACTATAACTTGGTGTTGTAAAATTGTTTACAATTGTCAACCCCAGTCCATCACCGGCATCTCCACATCATACCCTATCTGGAGACAGACTAACATTTTCACCTGTCAATCAATCCATTAATTCACCCAAGTCACAGGAATGCAGCCACACAAAAGATGCTTTTACAATATGAGTGCAGCTGACCCGATGTAATTGTTTCCCTCCAACCTGATATTTGGAATTTTGCTGCAGTTGAAGTCCAACATAATTAAAGTCTCCTGAAATAATTGAGCTTCACCAGTATTGGACAGAAGAAATGCACTGATATGTTTGAGAATCCTTAATATACAAAGCATTTCCCTTTATTCTAGATACAGGCTGTGACACTTGAGAGCAATTTAACTTTGAGTGTGGAAATTCCTCCTTCAGTTTAATGGAGCAGAATTACTGATTAATGCAAACTGTTTTGCTTTTAAGCTAGTTTCTTTCTGCAGTTATAATGCTCAAACTGTGATAACAAGGAAACTGGAATCATCTGTGTAATGTAGCTTTCAGAAAATTACCATGATGTGTTTTTAAATGAATTGCCCGTGTGAAATGTGGCTTTGAAGGACTTTATTGCTGTGTGTCAGTTGTTGCATCGATTAGTAGCTGATGAGGATGATTCTTATGAAGCAAATTTTTTTCTCAGCAAATTTAACTTTCTCTTGGCATGAGGTAACTCTTCAGCTGTATTATAACAAAAGACAAAAGAAAACAGGAGTTTCATGATCCATGCTATCGCATCATTTTAGGAACATTTTAATCTTCATTCAGTAAAGTTCAATAAAGGATTTTAGTAATAATATGCAGACCTCAGTTGATTAAGGCAGTGAGAAGCAGAACTTGGTTCAGTCTCCAGTCTGTGCTGAATTAGCTGATTTGACCTGGGGTGATGGTAGGAATACTGCTATTGGTTTCATACTTTTGCATTAGAGAGGAGAAGATCATCTAGAGTTCTCACTCTTGGCTGTTATTCATAGAATCATAGAATGGTTACAGCACAGAAGGAGGCCATTCAGCCCAGCGAACCCATGCCGGCTGTTTGTAAGAGCAATTCAGCTAGTCCCATTCCCCCACTCTATCCCCGTAACCCTGCAATTTTTTTCCCCTCAAGTATTTATAAAAAGGTTTTTCCTCATGTCGCTTTGGTTCTTTTGCCAGTCACCTTAAATCTGTGTCCTCTGGTTCTCGACCCTTCGCCAATGGGAACAGTTTCTCTTTATTTACTTCATCTAAACCCCTTCATGATTTTGAACGCTTTTATTAAATCTCCTCTTAACCTTCTCTGCTCTAAGGAGGACAACCCCAGCTTCTTCAGTCTATCCATGTAACTGAAGTCCCTCATCCCTGGAACCATTCTACTAAATCTTTTCTGCACCTTCTCTAAGGCCTTCACATCCTTCCTAAAGTGCGGTGCCCAAAATTGGATACTGTACTCCAGCTGTGGCCGAACCAGTGTTTTGTAAAAGTTCAATATTTATAAAGCCCAGGATCCCGTATGCTTTTTTAACCGCTTTCTCAACCTGTCCTGCCACCTTCAAAGATTTGTGCACGTATACCCCAGATCTCTCTGTTCTTGCACCCCCCCTTTAGAATTGTACCATTTAGTTTATATTGTCTCTCCTCATTCTTCCTGCCAACATGTATCACTTCACACTTCTCTGCATTAAATTTCATTTGCCATGTGTCTGTCCATTCCACCAGCCTGTCTGTTTCCTCTTGAAGTCTATTACTACCCTCCTCTCTGTTTACTACACTTTCAAGTTTTGTATCATCTGCAAATTTTGAAATTGTGCCCTGTACACCCAATTCCAAGTCATTCATATATAGCAAAAAAAAAGCAGTGGTCCTAGTACCGATCCCTAGGGAACATCACTGCATACCTTCCTTCAGTCCGAAAAACAACCGTTCACCACTATTCTCTGTTTCCTGTCACTTAGCGAATTTCCTATCTGTGCTTGCCACTGCCCTTTTTATTCCATGGGCTTCAATTTTGCTGACAAGCCTGTTATGTGGCACTTTATCAAATGCTTTTTGAAAGTCCTTATACACAACATCAACTGCATTGCCCCCATCAGCCCTCTCTGTTACCTCATCAAAAAGCTCAATCAAGTTAGTTAAACATGATTTGCCTTTAACAAATCTATGCTGGCTTTCCTTTAATAGTCCACATTTGTTCAAGTGACTATTAATTTTGTCCTGGATTATTATTTCTAAAAGCTTCCCCACCACAAGGTTAAACTGACTGGCCTGTAGTTGCCTGGTTTATCCTTACACCTTTTTTGAACAAGGATGTAACATTTGCAATTCTCCAGTCCTCTGGCATCAACCACCCCCATATCTAAGGAGGATTGGAAGATTATGGCCAGCACCTCTGCAATTTCCACCCTTACTTCTCTCAGCGACCTAGGATGCATCCCATCCAGACTGGGTAACTTATCTACTTTAAGTACAGCCAGCTTTTCTAGTACCTCCTCTATATCAATTTTTAGCCTATCCAGTATCTCAACTACCTCCTCTTTTACTGGAACTTTGGCAGCATCTTCTTCCTTGGTGAAGACAAATGCAAAGTACACATTTAGTACCTCAGCCATGTGTAGATCTCCTTTTTGGTCCCTAATCGGCCCCACCCCTCCTCTTTACTATTTATATGCCTATAGAAGACTTTTGGATTCCCTTTTATGTTAGCTGCTAGTCTATTCTCATTCTCTTTGCCCCTCTTATTCCCTTTTTCACTTCTGTGTACTTTCTATATTCAGCCTGGTTCTCACTTGTATTATCAATCTGAAATCTGTCATACGCCCCCTTTTTCTGCTTCATCTTACTCTCTATCTCTTTCGTTATCCAGGGAGCTCTGGCTTTGGTTGTCCTACCTTTCCCTATCGTGGGAATGTACCTAGACTGTACCCGAACCATCTCCTCTTTAAAGGCTGCCGATTGTTCGATTACAGTTTTGCCTGCCAATCTTTGATTCCAATTTACCCGGGCCAGATCCGTTCTCAACCCACTGAAATTGGCCCTCCTCCAATTAAATATTTTTACTCTATATTGCTCCTTGTCCTTTCTCATAACTAATCTAAACCTTATGATACTATGATCACTGTTCCCTAAATTCATGGACCCCTGCTGGAAATGCGAGTGTTTGGATGTTCCAGCAGACTATCCTGGAATCCCTGTTGTAAGGCTGAGACCAGCCTAATTTCCCACTCCTGTCAAAGTTATGTTAGGAGTATGCCAGAATGGCCACAGATTTTCGACCTCTGCTACAATTGATTTGTACTGCTCTATTTTAGCAGTAGAGGGAATGCTATTGTGCTGCTTCACTGTAGTGAGATGAGCACAGCTCTGTTCTACTTAATTGCAGTGATCGTAACACAGCGATGTGCTGCTTCACTGCAGTGATATTAGCACAGCCCTGAGGATACCCTTAATAAGTGACCTTTAATTAAACATCAAAATTTGGTAAGGTCAGTGCCATATTTGAGTGGCCGGGGGCTTTGTTCCTCAGGGATAGATTATGCTGCTCCTATTTCTCATAGCTGTGTTGGACCCATTTCTGAACGACATCCCTGCGATGCTGGTGGTGAAGACACTGGTGTTAATCCTTTCTGGATTCCATTAAGTTCTAAAGAAAATTGGCAGTTCAAAATAATGAGAAAAAATATAACAACAACAACTTGCATTTATATAGCGTAGGAAAACGTCCCAAAGCACATCACAAGAGCGCAATCAGATGAAAATTGACACTGAGTCAAAGAAGGAGACATTAGGAGTGGTGACCAAATGCTTGGTCAAAGAGGTAGATTTTAAGGAGGTTCTTAAAGGAAGAGAGAGAGGTGGAGAGGCGGATTAATTAAGAAAGTATCAAATACTCAGTAAATTAAGGCAAGTGGAACTGAGATTTGATCCTGGGCGAACAGTACTCTATTTCCAGGTTAACTTTACTTTTTGTAACTTAACTTTTGAATTTTAGTAGTAAATGCTTTTTTTCACGCCGGTGCCACTTGTCGTGATTGGCAACCACTGAAAAAAATGTTATTTCCCCAGAGCAGTAGTTTGATTATGAATAAACTGTACAATAAATACATGCACTCGTACTAGTGGTACTTGTATTGATTTATAAATAATTAACAGTATGAAGGCTAACAGCTTGATTTATGTTTCAGATAGGGAATTACCTCTGCTGGTTTCTATCATATGATGTAACTGTGATCAAAGAATAAGAATGATCGCATTTTATACAAGATACATTTTTTTATTTTATTGAGAGTGTCAGGTGATTATATCCTTCCTTCTGGTATCCTAACAAATTTTATTCTTGGATTTAACGAATGAGAATAATTGAGTATTTCTTCGTTGAAAATTTAAAAACTAATTCATTTAGTTTTATATTGGAACAAAAAATATCTAATAGGAATGTCTTGATCCATCCCTCTCCCTAGCCACTGTCTGAGCATTCACAACCGCGGCGTTCTATTTGATCCTGAGACGAGCTTCCGACCACATATCCGCTCCGTCACCAAGACCACCTACTTCCACCTCCGTAACATCACCCGTCTCTGCCCCTGCCTCAACTTATCAACTGCTAAAACTCTCGTCCATGCCTTTGTTACCTCTAGATTTAACTATTCCGATGCTCTCCTGCCTCCCATCTTCCACCCTCCATAAATTTGAGCTCATCCAAAACTCTCTTGCCCATATCCTAACTCGCATCAAGTCCTGTTCACCCATCACCCCTGTGCTCGCTGACCTACGTTGGCTCCCAGTCCAAGATTGCCTCGATTTTAAAATTCTCATTTTGTTTTCAGATCCCTCCATGGCCTCGTCCCTCCCTATCTCTGTAATCTCCTCCAGCCCTACAACCCTCCGAGATATCTGCACTCCTCCAATTCTGGCCTTTTGTGCCTTGAGCTGCCTAGGCCTTAAGCTCTGGAATTCCCTCTCCACACCTCTCCGTCTCTCTACCTCTCTCCTCCTTTATGACGCTCCTTAAAACCTACCTTTTTGACCAAGCTTTTGGTCACCTGTCCTAGTATCACTTTATGTGGCTCGGTGTAAATTTTGTTTGATAACACTCCTGTGAAGCGCCTTGGGTTGTTTTACTATGTTAAAGGTGCTATATAAATGCAAGTTGTTGTTATGTACTCTAATTGTAGTAAAACATTTTGCAACTACCAACTTATCATGAATGCAAAATGAGACAGTTGTGTTTCACCAATATTCTTTTAATGTACAAACATGCAGGTTTCCCTGCTTTCACTTGATGTATTTTATGAAATATTTGGAATTATACGAAGATATTAGGCAGTAAAAGTTTCAAGATTATAAAATGTCAAATTTTTCAATTATTTCCACATTGTTCCTATAATTCTAGTGATTGATTATTTGACTTTAGTAAGTTAAATATTTTCCTCCTAATTATTTTGAATTTGTACCTTTTATCTTTAAACATAATTTCCTGTTGTAACCCTAATTTCCTTATTGCTATATAAGCATATGAAAATGACAGAAAGAAAATGACCAGCTGGCCCATCGAGCTTGTCCCATACAGTCAGTCATGTTTCAACTAAGCATCATGACCACCAGTGCTCCTATTCACCAGCAGTCATGTAATCTCCTGGGAGGGGTTAAAGAAACAGATGTAAAAAACCCTAGGCCAATTCGGGGAAAGAAAGAATTTTGGGAAATTCCTCTCTTGACTTCAGAAGGCAATCAAAATGAGTTCCAGGAGACTATAGTGATCTTTCCTCTTCCTTCTGTCTTAAAGTTCTGACCACTCTTTAATTAAATAAAAGGTATTGTGCCTTTCAGCTTGTCAAATATTACTATCCCTGTTGATTAATTGTGATTGTAATGTCTAAATTCAAAAAAGACGAAAGATTATTGTAGCCTAAACAATCTTAATATTTTCTTTTATTCGTTCATGGGAAGTGGCAATGCTGCAAGGCCAGCATTTATTGCCCACCCCTAATTACCCTTGAGAAGCTGCCTTCTTGAACTGCTGCAGTCTGTGTGGTGAAGGTACTCTCACAGTGCTGTAAGGTAGGGCTGATGACAGATGGTCCATCTGGTTTTATTCTTATTATGACTTTTTGTAGTGGGATTATACAATTGAGTGGCTTGCTAGGCCATTTCTAAGGTTAGTTAAGAATCAACCACATTGCTGTGGGTCTGGAGTCACATATAGGCCAGACCAGGTAAGAACAGCAGGTTTCCTTCCCTAAAGGACACTAGTGAACCAGATGGGTTTTTTGACAATCTGGTAGATTCATGCTCACCATTACTGATACTAGCTTTTTATTCCAGATTTTATTTAATTAACTGAATTTAAATTCCCCAGCTGCTGTGGTGGGATTTGAACTCATGTCTCCAGATTATTAGTCCAGGCCTGTGGTTTACTAGTCCAGTAGCACAACCACTATGCTACCGTACCCCTGGTATGATATTGCAAGTAACCAATAACTAGAAATGCCAACATTATATAAATTAGATAGTAGTCTGTTAAATTTGTCTCCATGATCACAAAGTAAGATTAATACTTTTTCAAGTCACTGGCAAGCTAACCGCCTACACCAAGTAATATGTTCCATGCAATGGGTATGTTCAAGGCTTTCATGGAATGTAGGTCCCTGAGTCTTCAAACGGACAAAATGGAGATTTAAAACAAAATATATTATTGCTATTACTTAAAATATTTCTGTTGCTCTGAATAAATCGTCTTTAAAAGTAATTACTGGTGCTGGCAGAACCTGTGTTAAAATAATTGATTGACCAGACTATTCCAGGAGACATTTGAAGAAGAAATGATGGTGACAGAGTCAGAGCTATCAATGATAAAATGAAAATGGTAGGTAAAATGCATTAGTATCTAGAAAGTAACCCCCTCAGTAATTATATTTTTTCTTTTTTCAGCTATCTGAGGGAACCTTGGTGCCTTCCCATATATCATGATCGTTTCATGGACTTCAAACAAGAAGTGCGACAGATAGTGGAATCCAAAAAGGTATGTTTATTGTTTAAAAGAAAAAATATAAAAATATATTTTCATGGAGTTGTATTGGCTTCTGACACACAGTAATATTTAAAGCTCTCAATCTAATGTAATGCTTTTATTTAGAACCGTTAAGAAAATATGTTGTCTCAATACAATTGCATATAGAAAAAAATAATAGTGTAAACAGAGGAGAAAATTGTAACTGTGAAGATAGTGTCAGAGGTTTTTCTTTCTCTTCTCTGAACTACATAGATGATGGCTTTGCATCAGAGTAGATGCTGAAAAGATGGATAGTGGGGTGCCAGTCTATCCCAAAATATATTTGAATACAATATGGCAACCCTTTATCATTATAGGCTACTCTAGGGAAGGACTTCCCAAGGTAGTCCAAGTACTAATGATCTTTAGAGAATATCTGCCTATTGATTGTCTGACTTTTTACTGGACTGTACGTGTGCTTGTGAGACTTGGCTCATGTATTAAAATGCATTATAAGAAGTATTCAGTCCTGTTGTATTCTCTTGAGAGAAAATAATCTTGAATTTTACTTGTTTTGATGTCATGATGTGCACTGTTTCTTGATATTTTTGCACCTTTAATATCGTATGTCAACTTTTGCTGTAATTATAAACCATCTGTTCACCTGCATAGTCATTGCACCATGTTGTGATGCTAGCCGTTTTGTAAAGAAAGAAAGCAAGATTTTTGAAATTAGGAAGAAACCCTTGTCTTCATTATAAAAGGAATAGCAAATAGTAAAAGGATAGATTACTAAAGTGTCTGTGGGTTCCTATTAGTTTTAGCTTTAGTGTACATGAATTGGCCAGTCCATTGACACAGACTTTCCATTAGAAACTATGGGGGAAGAATTGCTGTGGTGACTATGTGTAGTGACATTGCAAACGCATTTAAGGAGAATGAGTCAAAAAACCCACCCTTGACCCCTCTGTCCTTTCAAACTATCACTCCAGCTACAACTCCCTCTCCTCCCCAATGTCCTTGAACTTGTCGCCTCCCAAATTCCGCAACTCCATGTTTGAACCCCTCCAATCAGGTTTTCCCCCCCGCCACAGCACTGAAACAGACTTATCAAAGTTACAAATGACATCCAATGCGACTGTGATCATGGTACATTATCCTTCCTCATCTTTCTCGACCTGTCTGCAGCCTTTGACATGGTTAACTACACCATCCTCCTCCAATGCCTCTCCTCTGTTGTCCAGCTGGATGGGATTGCCCTCGCCTGGTTCCACTCCCTTCTATTCAGTCGTAGCCAGAGCATCTCCTGCAATGCCTTCTTTTCCCGCTCCTGCACTGTTACACCTGGAGACCCCCAAGGATCTATCCTTTGCCCTCTTCTATTTCTCATCTACATACTGCCCCTCGATGACATAATCTGAAAACACGTCATAGTCCAAATGTACACTGACAACACCCAGCTCTACCTCACCACCACCTCTCTTGACCCCTCCACTGCTTCTGATTTGTCATGCTGCTTGTCCAACATTCAGTATTGGATGAGCAGAAATTTCCTTCAATTAAATATTGGGAAGACTGAAACCATTGTCTTCAGTCCTTGCCACAAACTCCTTTCCCTAGCCACCGACTCCACCCCCCTCCCTGCCCACTGTCTGAGGCCAAACCAGATTGCTCGCATCCCTGGCGTCCTATTTGACCCTGAGCTGAGCTTCCGAGCCCATATCCCCTCCATTACCAAGACTGCCTACTTCCACCTCCGTAACATCGCCGTCTCCGCCCTTGCCTCAGCACTTGTGCTGCTGAAACCCTCATCCATACCTTTGTTACCTCCAGATTCACCTATTCCAATGCTGTCCTGGTCAGCGTCCCACCCTCCATGAACTTGAGCTCATCTAAAACCCTGCTGCCTGTATCCTAACTCGCATAACATCCAGTTCACCCATCACCCCTGCGCTCACTGGCTACATTGGTTCCCGGTCCGGCAATGCCTTAGATTTAAAAATTCTTATCCTTGTGTTCAAATCCCTCCATGGCCTCACCCCTCCCTATCTCTGTAACCTCCTCTAGCCTTACGACCCTCTGAGATCTCTGTGGTCCTCCAGTGATGGCCTTTTGCTCATCCCTGATTTTAATCGCTCCACCATTGCCGGCCGTGCCTTCAGCTGTCTGGACCCTAAGCTCTGGAATTCCCTCACTGCACCGCACCACCTCTCTACCTCTCCTCATTTAGGTCGCTCATTAAAACCTACCTCTTTGACCAAGCTTTTGGTTACCTGTCCTAATATCCCTTTATGTGGCTCGGTGTCAAATTTTGTCTGATAACACTCCTGGGATGTTTTTACTACATAGAAGGTGCTATATAAATGCACGTTGTTGTTGTTGTTGTTGTGGCAGTGGTGTTGCTACACATAGCAGCCAAAGTAATTCAACCTTCCCCCCCCCCCCCACCATGTCTCCATTCAATTTCAAATCAGGTTGAATTAGTATTAGCTATTTCCATGTAGGCTAAGATGAATCCAGTACACCTTTTTTATCTCTTAAAGCACGGTCCAGTACTTGTTATATCTGGATGAGATTACTGTTTGTAAATTCTCACCCTACCAAACAAAATATGAATAGAGACAGACTTTCCAAAATCAACCTATACTACATGCACTCGTGACAAGTCATTATTCCGTATGGAGGTTAAATCATGAAGGTTCAACTAAAACCAAAATGACTTTATCAGTTTATTACCATTCCCTCTCTTAATTTAAATCTAACATTCAATTTTATTCCCCATTATGTGCTCTCCTTCAGGCCATGCACCACTGTGGATGAGGAGGAAATCAATTGACTATTCCCTATCCTCTACCCACTCTGAGTGAGTCACATAGGTCTGAGGCACCAGCCTGGTAATGGCTTTCCCAATTACCCTCCTTCCCTGTGGGAAACCTTCACAAAGTGACACAGCTGAGTCTGGAAACTCACTGATGTTTGAGGAATTATGGTATAAACTTGTGTCCAACCACTTGGTGCAGTGTATTGGTTGTCCATTGGTAGGCACAACTGTGCCACCTAGAGCTATCCCCTTCAAAGCCTAATAAAAAGGAAGGATATTTGGCATAGTTGATTTTCATTATCAAGTTTACCTAGATGGTTAATTTTATATTAATACTAAAGTTGAAATTGAATATTAAGTTACTATAATGGCTCCAAAATATGAAATGAGAATATTATTGATATCTTACTGTTATGCCTGAACAATATATTGTATTTAAATTTAATAGCCATAATAGAATTTGCATTTTCTGTAACAATAGATTGTAGTCATATCTTCAAACTTTTGTTATTAAATTAGTAAATTGAATTATTGTATGTCAACATCTAACTGTTAAGAATTTAAAAAAATTATATTATGTCCAATACCTACTAAATTATATAATAATGTCCAATACCTACTAAATTATAATTGAATGTGATTTCATTGCGTTTCATCCTTTTTGATGAAATTGTTTACTTTCTGAGCTGAAGGCGGGTGGTTTATAATTCATTATTAGGCCTTCTGGTTTTTGGTTTTATTTTTTCCTGAATTTGGGTTTCAAAATCAGGTACATAGAATTACACAGAATGTACAGCAAAGAAACAGGCCTTTTGGCCCAACAAGTCCATGAGCCTCCTCCCACCCTCCTTCATCTAACCCTATCAACATATCCTTCTACTCCTTTCTCCCTCATGTGTTTATCTAGCTTCCCCTTAAATGCATCTAATGTATGCTAGTCACCTCAACTACTTCTTCCGGTAGTGAGTTCCACATTCTAACCACTCTCTGGGCAAAGAAGTTTCTCCTGAACTCCCCATTGGATTTATTAGCATTTCAGCTTTGATCAAATGCATGGTTTTTTGGCATAAAAAAACAGAATGCTTATAATCGTGAAAATTTAAGTTTAAGTAGGAATTCACGGCAAATCACAAAAATATTGTGCCCAGTGTGACAATGCTCACATTGAAGCCACGATAAATGAGTGGGAATCAATTTTTTCCAAAGGGGAAGAGCATGCCATATGCCTATGATGAGAGAGAATTGAGCCTTCTTATGTTACCATTTGGTCTGGCTTGAAGGTGATTGTGTTTTGGCGTTGATGGGACTTATCAGTTTTGCTCAGTTGATTAACAACAAGTACTTACATTTATTTAGTGTCTTTAACATAGTAAAACGTCCCAAGGCGCTTCACAGGAGAGTTATCAAACAAAAATGATCTGAGTCAAAAGGTTGTAGGTTCAAGGTCCACTACAGACTTGAGCACATAATCTAGGCTAACACTTCACTGCAGTATTGAGGGAGCACGGCATTATTGGACGTGCCATCTTTCAGATCTGATATTAAAGGCACCATCTTCCTGCTCAAGTTGATCTAAAAGATCCCATGGCACTATTTGAACAGCAGGGGAATTTTGGTGTTCTGGCCAACATTTATCCCTCAATCAACACCAAAAACAGATTAACTAGTTATTTATCTCATTGCTGTTGGTGGGACCTTCCTGTGTACAAATTGGCTACAAAACAATAGTGATCACACTTCAAAATAATTCACAGGCTGCTAAATGCTTTGGAACATCCTGAGGGCATTAAAGGCACAATATAAATCCAAGTTTTTCTTTCTTTCTAAACCGAGGACCCATCGGGTGGTTGTAAATGATGCCCAGGCACTATTCAGAGAGGAGTATGTCCTGGCCGATATTTATTCCTCAAGGCACACCACAAATTAACTAGTCACTCCTCTCATTTGCTATCTGTGTGCAAATGGCTAATTGGCCATGAGGCTTTGCAATGTCCTTAGGACATGAAAGACCTATGTAAATGTAAGTTAGTTCTTTCCTTAAGGGTTTAACCTGAATTTTGGAATTCTTTTGAGGGGAGGAATTTTCATGCAGTTCTTCATCCAGTTAACTCTGAAATGAGAAGGCCTATTCAATAATGTTTGTAGAGATTTGTATTTTTTTCCCTTTGAATAAGCACTGTGGAGATTTTGGCTAAAAGCAGTTCGCGTAGACATTTTCAGCAAGACAGTTGGGCTCACTATTTGGTGTTCCACTAAAAGGCATGCTCGTTAAATATATATTTTTTCACTCTCACAGGCAAATGTTATTGCGCCTATCGAAGAGATGATTCGTCAGATAGCAGAGGGAGAGTCGTTGGTGCCGGAGAATACAAAGACATTTTTGGAAACACATTTTGAACAGGACGGTTACCAGAAGTTGATAGAAAGAAGCCTCCTAAACTACCTGAACTACAACCGTTACCACCTCCCTATGTTTGCATGGCCTGGTATTGTTTAGACATCAACAGTAAGATGGGTGCCTTTTTGTAGCCGAATGAATTGGTTTTAATGTCTGCCAAAACAGATAAATGAGGTGATTATTAATAATAAAGTACAATCTACGCAGACACGTTGCTGCAGTTGTCCAGGAGATGGCGCACTACAATAGGCTGTTGATGAAGTCAAGTTCCATTCTACACTATTTGGTTTCGTTTGAAATATTTACCTGAGTGTAACTTTTATAACACGTATAAAATAAAGAAATCAATTTGTGTTTTTCTCGAATGCAAGGCGTTTGTCATTTTTCTTACTGTAACGTTTTGCCCGCTGCAGATACCAAGTTTTTTTGTCAGTATTCTGCTATTTAGTGTCACTCTGATCGGAAAGTTGCTATAATCCGCACTTTATATTGAAAACGAGCCCAAAATAATAGTATTTAACACGTGAAATTAGGACCCTGTTCTTTGGCGAATTTAGCCCCAACTCCAACCCTAGCCCTGCAGGAATCTTCCCCTAAAATTGACTGAGACGGTATAGGTCATTTGGAAGGTTAATCTGAAAATCCTACTTCAGATCAGATCGCAGTTTCCTTTATTGCTCCTGGTGAGTGAAGCCCAAAACTTTAAAAGGACTACACTGGGACAAACTGCATGAAAGTCATCTAACACTTACATTGAGAAAAGCCATCGGTTTAACACCCCAACTATCTTTGATATAATCTTTGTTCAGGCACTAGTTTTTATCAAAAATAAACATCCAGTGGCAGTTAACAGTTACTACTTACTAATCCATGCTCCATGCCTTCCTTGACTTTATTTCACACTGGTTATTTAATATTCTATCAGTGGATATAAGTCGCACATGTTTCCGATCTCTGTAATTCCAAGCGGCAGGTCGGGTCCCAAAATCACTAAGAGGGGGGTTGTAATAATAATGCTGTATATAAAATGAATGGATCCGAAGTGTTCGTATGAAGCCCATTTCTTTTTATTACTAAAAAAATGTTGAGCTAAAACGGCAAAAGAGATCGGGAATTCATTAAAGATGACACGTGGAGTTTTATTAACGGGTCGAAAAGGATCCTATGAGTTTCTAATTCCCCGAGTGTAATTATTCTGTTGCTTTAATGTTTCTGCCGTTTCAATTACTTTTACGCTGGGGTGTCACTGCCCTTTTGGTGGGCTTTGGCATTACCTCCCAAAATACAATAGCATGTTTCTCATTCTGGTCCCCTGCGGCTACAGACGGACTCCGGACGTCCTCATGTTTCACTGTGAGAAAAGCACAGAGGCACGTTCGATATAACGTCCGGATATCATTCAGACAAAAAAATAAAAGTAAACTTATTCACAACAAAATAAAAACGTTTCGCCTTCAAATCTGAACATTGTGATGTATATTTGTGTGTGTGAAACTAGTACCGTTACATCTTGTATATATTATAAACACACACACACTTCGGCATTGAAGCATGACACGGGTGAAAGCAATTGTTTTTGTGATGGATGTGAAAAGGTCTCTGGCAGATGTAGATCTTCCTGCTGGAATCGGTGTGTGGCCCTTCAAGCCTTGTGGATTGTTTTTCTCTTTCGCTGGGCTGCATGCACTCGGCTTGTGGTGATAAGGCAAGTCCCGGTGTGTACTTTAGGAAGGAGCCTTAAGCTACATAGCAACCTGCAGCTGTATGTTAATGAGCCCGTGTGTGCAATGGAGCCGCCACACAAACCAACCAGGGCATTTAGCAAAGTCTCTGGCCAATAATACCCCTGGAACCAGCGGAGAAAATCAAAATCCCCTCCACAGCGAAAAAAATGCCCCCTTCTAATCTAGTGAACGCGACTGTAATCCGGGGAGATATAAACATTTTAGCGAAGGGAAGTAGATTTTAGGTTCAATCTTTGTTCAAATGCACGGTGTGAAACACGTCAACAAGTATTCAGAACATAATCCTGGATATCGAGAGCAGAAATAACGTAGAATACAAAACTTTATTTGATAACCTGGATGGGGAGATCGATAATTGTGATCTGTATTGAAAGGTATAAATTATTACCGCCGGACTAGGGTCAATTACATGATTTAATTTCCAAATTTATCATCCTTTAACTGTTCGAGGTCCGACTCTTTTGTATCTGACACGAACAGCACTGCAATGTGCTCACATTAAAAATACAAGCTAGAGGACCATTTAACATCAAGACAGTAATTTAAGGTTGCAAACAGCATGCTCCAGATCCGGAGCTTTAATATTTTAATCGGATGTCCATGGAACTCAGAGGGAGATATTTTGCACATTGCGGTCCCGTCCCAACCAAGTCATCAGCAGCGAACGGGAAGGTTTCGTAGAACAAAATCGCTGCTTTATAACCAAAAAAGATGCAATCAGTTCGAATTTTAAACTCGGCTACTTATGTTTTTAAAAGATGTTTGCTGCAAGAATTTACTTTCGGTATTTCCATGTTGCCAGATTGCACGGGGTTTTAAGTCAAGTGAAAATGTCCTTATGTTCATAAATGCAATTTAAGTGTGAAACCCCAAAGGACGACGACACCAGGGTTAAACTAGAATAAGAATTAATAAAAAGTTTTACTTTACTCAACACTACTTTTAAAACAGATATACTTACAAAATATGTATGTTATTCCCTCGTAAAATGGAATTCAATGTTGAGGTTTAAAAGTGTATACGTCTCAAATGAATGGTGCAATTTGTAAATATTTTATATACGTGCTCATCAATCACATCTTTATTAGACTTACTGTCCTCATTATTTTGAGGACTTGATCAGAAACAATGTGAGCGGCACTCTGTTCAGCGAACATAAAGTCTACAATGCATGCTTTCACCCATGCAAACCAATGTTTTATTTTTTTCTCTCTTTTTTTTCCAGCATAAATCCCTGCAAGATTAGGATTTGCTGTGTAATTATCTTAATTTGTCCAGCAGCTTTATGCTAATGTCCCGCACAATAGCCGAGTCCTTCGCGTGCCTTTCGCGTGCTCTTCAATCTCCTGGTCAAAGGGGAGATAAAAGCAATTCGTGTCAACAGAGACGGGCCAGCCAAAACAACCCGGAGACACACACACACTGCACACTCAATTATTTAGCACAACAAAAGCGACACATCTCCACATATTTTATGCATAGTTTCTTCCTCCCCTGTATTTTCTTTTTTTTCGGAACGAGCGCTCACTGAGTGGAGGATTATTAAATGTGTTTTATTTGCTAAACAAAATAAGCGCTATTGTGGCAGAGGTTAACGATTTCATATCGATTTTTAAAAAATTCTGAAGTGTAAAGGACGCTGGTTCAGAATTCTGATGGAAATAAAATGCTGCTGCGATGTGCTGATACTTGGCACGGTTCGCGTCTTTTTTTTGTAACTACTCAATTGAAGAGGCGACAGATTTAAAATGTTGTGAGAACATAGGTCAGACAACGATCAGGCAGCAAATGTTGAGACTTGCCTCCGTTTTAGTGACTTGGCGAATCGAAAGCAGCGCCAACTTTTACTTTTGACAGCGGCTTGTCTAATGGACCGGCGGTTAAATGAGAATCGGCTCATTTGGCTGGACCCACAAAACAGCCGGAATGACTATTTGAGACAAAGTAATAAAAAAAATCTCATAAAAGCCATAATAAGTGTGACACAGTCCTCCCTTCCCAACTGCACTGTTAAGTAGAGTTAAAAATTAACCTCCTTACAGAGATACATAGCATGCGGAAAGTTGGTAATTTTTTCACATTATCAGTGATAAAGGAGTGGGTTTGGCCCTTTAACAGATGATGGATCTGAAGGTGACTTCCTTTAGCAGAGCGCCTGCCTTTTACGATGCAAAGCGATTGCAGCGCGGCCCCTGCCTTCATTGTTTGGGCTCGTGTTTAAATGGGCAGAGGTTAATTTCATTCACAAAGCCCGGGGCACGGCTGTGGAAGAAGCTTTTGTGCTTCCTCAGACATCAGCCTCCTTCTTTCTCTCTGCCGAAGTGTGTCGTTGCTGTGGGTAGCTGATGGTGATGGACGGGTCCAGTTGGCAGAGCTCCGGCCCCCACTGGAGACTGACAAAGAGCCGGCGCGTGTCGGGGCCGAGAGAGGAGGAGCCGGGCGTGTGGCAGCAACCAAGGGGCGAACACACACGTACAAACCGACCAACCCATAGACAAGCCACATCTGCTCGGCCGCTACCCTTTCCGGCCGCATCACTGGGATCACATAAAGAACGGTTACCTGATGATCGAAATCTGAGTGGGGAGGAGGAGGGAGGGGGGGATGTAGGCACCTCTGGGAACACTATATCAGAGCAATAATTATAGTGGGAAAAAAAATCAATGATTAGGAGTTATGATGACTGGAAATTAACCAAGGCTCTTGTTAGAATTAAGTGATCACAACAGGGATATAGCAGATCTGAGGATGGTGCCTTCTGTGCACAACTGTGAAGTTGCAGCACACTTTACTTCAACTGCACCTCCAAAGATCTGCGCCCCCCCCCCATGCCCACCTGCCCACCTGCCCACCCACCCACCCACTTTTTCCAATGTGTTTCAGGTTCTCCCCTAACCTGGATCGGCTGAGGCGGCTTCAACCAGGGCACTCACTGGTTGAAAACAAACCTGTCAACAGGGAGGTTGTGGGCATGAATGAACCTTTTAGAGAGGACTCGCCTAGCAGGAATTAGATGGCGTTGGAAATAAAAGCACGTCCAGAGTTAGACCGTGCAAAAAAGCCTCAGCCGGTGCAGCTCTTACACTTTAAACGGGGGGTCGTTTCTTTAACGTGGGGGGGGGGGGGGGCTGAATCTGTTGGATTCTCCAGTCGGTGTGAATCTGTTCGATGATTTATTTGGGGAGGGTTGAGTTTTATTGTAAGTGACTCCGGATTCCCATCAGCTGTGAGTGCAGGCGCTCTCGCCCCCCCCCCCCGCCGCTCAGCGTTTGATGTATTATCTGTGTGTAAGAGGGGTGGGGTGGGGGTTATTTCCCTCTGTTGTCTTTCCCCCTCCTTCCCTCCCTCCCTCCCTCTTTCTCTCTCTCAGCCCCTCCTGAACCGAGGGAGGGAGAGGGAAGGAGCAGGGAGGGGGGTGGGGGGGGGGGGGAGGACTCGGCTTTCCCATTGGCCGGGCTCCAGTCGGCTGCGCTTGTGGTTGGTTCTGCCGCCTGGGTGAGGACAATGGGAGCGGGGCGGCCTTTAAAGGGAGCGGGGAAGCGGGGAGAGGCCGAGGTCCAGAGCCCGACTCCGGCAGGCGAGGAGGAGGAGGCGGCCGCCGGGCGCGATGCCACACACTCACCGGGCTACACAAGGCAGCGCGCCGCGCACATAAAAAGGGGGCGAGAGAAGCCCAGAGCCGCCCACCCACCCACCCATTTCATTTCTAATTTTATTTATTTATTTTATCCAAAGTGCCTTTTGTTTTTTTATTTTTCATTTTCCCTCCCCCCCGCTCCAAAGATGCCAAGAGGATTCCTGGTGAAGAGAAGCAGGAAATCGACCCCCGTTTCCTATCGGATCCGCTGCGATGATGGTTACGATTACCAGCGGACGCCCGAGGGGGTGCCCGCTCCTCCTCTCCATCCCTGCAACACCTCGCCCAGCCCGGGAGCAGCAGCCGCCGCCGCCGCGCTGGCCGGAGCCTCTCATGAGCCCTCCAGACCCCAACAGTTCGGCACCCCGGACTCGGGCTACCCCCAGCCCCAACCCCAGCAGCCCCAGCCTCTCTACAGCCCGGCCCGGCCAGTCAGCAGGGAGCACGGCCAGAAGTTTTACGAGCGGAGTTTGAACCTGGGCTCGCCGGTCACCGCCGAGTCTTTCCCCAACCCGGCCCTCTTCACCGCCTTGGACCACATCCTCTTCGCCCCGGTCGATGTCAAGCTGAGCTCCAGCAGCTCGGTCTACGTCTCCTCCTCTTCCCCTTCACCCGCGGCGGCTCAGGGCGGCGGCAGCAGCAGCAAACGACCCAGCTCGGACTGTCCACCCGAGCGCAGGAATAAGCCGCCGGCGGCTAAAAAAGCCAAAGCCATCAGGAAACTCAACTTCGAGGATGAAGTGACCACCTCCCCCGTGCTGGGACTGAAGATCAAAGAAGGGCCGGTGGAGCCAAAGCCCAGACCGGCGTCAGGAGCGGGGAAGCCCCTGGGTGAATTCATCTGTCAGCTGTGCAAGGAAGAGTACATCGACCCTTTCTCTTTAGCTCAGCACAAGTGCTCCAGGATCGTCCGGGTGGAGTACAGGTGCCCCGAGTGCGACAAAGTCTTCAGCTGCCCGGCTAACCTGGCATCTCATCGCCGCTGGCACAAGCCGCGACCCCAGAACCTCAGCACAGCCACCGGGGTGGCGGCCGCTCACAACAACAGCAGCAGCAGCGGCAAAGGGGACAACAGCAGCAGCAGCAGCAGCACCACCACCAAACACATCAGCGGGGACCCGAAGGAGATGAGGGCAGAAAACGGGACCGACCGAGACACCCCCAGCCCCGGCTCGGCGGTCTCCGAGTCCGGCTCCGAAGACGGGCTCTACGAGTGTTACCAGTGCGGTAAGAAATTTAAACGCCAGGCTTACCTGAGGAAGCACCTGGTGGCTCACCAAGTCATTCGAAGTGACAACCGCAAGGTCGCCGGGGATCCCGCCCCTTACCCTTCGTTTCCGAACGGAGAAATCGCCGAGAAACAGCCGTCCAGCCAGAGCTCAAACCCCAGCTCCGAGTGCCACCTCTGCCAGGTGTGCGGGGAAAGCTTCTCCAGCAAAGCCAGCCAGGAGCGCCACCTCCGCCTGCACGCTTCCGAGGTGTTTCCTTGCAAATATTGCCCCGCCACTTTCTACAGCTCCCCTGGACTCACCAGACACATCAACAAATGCCACCCTTCAGAAAACAGGCAAGTGATCCTTCTCCAAATGCCAGTGCGCCCTGCCTGTTAGGGAAAGGGCGAGAGAGAGAGAGAGAGGGTGACAAACCGTGCCTTTATTAGCAGACCTTTGCTCGATAGCCACATACAAAAATAAACAAACTTCATTGCTTTTATGCTACACGCCTTCTGTATACCTTCATCTCACAGGCTGCACCTTTCAGTCAAAACAATAACAGCTTTAATGTAGCTTTGTGATTTGCTGGACACTTGAGGTTTTCAATTGTCTGAACAAAAGCAGAAGTTAGAACTTTCCTTTAGATTAGCCACAAATGCCTTGGATTGCTGACCCGAATATTTCAGTAAGATGATGTAAATGCCTTAATTTTTCGAAGCTTTCCACGTTTTTCCTTAATATTCTTAAATGGGTTTGTTGCATATAATTTTACTGTTTGAATATATGTATTGATTGCTAAATGAATACATTTTATAATTTATTCGTTTTATTTATTTATTAAAAAAAACTTGTGATATTGTATTCTTTCGTTATCTATTTTGACGTTTCGTGTGTTTGGTTCAGTAAGTTATGATGTTCAGTTTTTGTATATTTTAGACCCATCTTCATTTTGTAAACATAAGTGTAGAATTTTTTGTTAGTTTTTACACAATCCTTGAATGGACTTTTAAGTTTATTTCATTGATTCTGCTATCCATACATAGACTCGTGTGAAGCTGACGACTGCTCTTAACTTAAATGCAATCCCTTTTTCTACACAACTTATTTTCTTAACTGTTAGCTTTTATATAGTGGTTCCAAATGTATGTTCCCAACTGTGTTTGTTACTGAATATTTAAATATATTAAAATACGTATAATTATCTGTGGCCTCGTGTCCATCGTTATTCTCGTTTTTAAATAGGTTCAGTTATACAGGAAGTTATACAGGTGTTCCCAAACCGCTGGTGTCTGCAGATTCCTCACCGGAAATGCGCTGGTTTCTACGCAATGATTGGTCTCACTTTCGTATGAAGAGCAATCGGTTCTGTCTAATTTCCTTCCACAAAAGTATGGATTTTTAAATATATATATATAGTGATTCGCATTACAGTGTGAATGTAACGCTGCGATATACAATAACAGAACTGGAATCAGTGATGTCAGACAACTGTTACTAGACCAGGGACATGAATATTGTTAAAAACATTGTGGGAACCAGCATTTACCTGGTTATTTTCACACGTCAGATTAAGGGGAATAGAGATAGTTACTCTTTATAGAAATATTTTGTCTCAAGAAGCCACAATCGAAAGGGACTTTCTACAACACCAACACCTGCCTGATGGAAGTGTGATCCCAATCACACCTCGCGAGATGCCCAAGGCGAATGTTGTCTTCAAAAGTCGTGTAGCAAACCACTGATCGATATCATTCTAGAATTACATACAATGTACAGCACTGAAACAGGCCATTCGGCCCAACAGGTACATGCTGGTGTTTATGCTCCACAGGAGCCTCTTCCCATCTTTCTTCATCTAACTCCGTCAACATATTCTATTCCTTTCTCCCTCATGTGTTTAGCGAGCTTCTCCTTAAATGCATCTATGCTAGTAGCCTTAACTACTCCTGGTGGTAGCGAGTTCCACATTCTAACCACTCTCGGGTAAAGAAGTGTCTCCTGAATTCCCTATTGGATTTATTAGTGAGTCATATTTATGGCCCCTAGTTCTGGTCTCCCTGGCAAGTGGAAACATTTTCTCTATATCTACCCTATCAAACTCTTTCATAATCTTAAAGCTATCCATCAGGTCACCCCTCAGTCTTCTCTTTTCTAGTCAGATATGAAAGGATTTGCAATCATGTTCGAAGCCCACTGATATTGCCATTTGCCAGATTCACGAATACTGTATGTTTTCCTTCATCTGATTACTTCCTGTTACAAAGATTTCAGATTTGGATTGAACATTTGGGGTCAAGAGATTATGTCCTACTATCCACATAGAAACGGATGTATTTAAGGATCCAGACTGGTGAGTTTCCCGGAAGTACTATCGGCTAGGACTGTTTAAAAAACAAAGTCGATTGTCTTTAGTTTATAAATTACCACTTGGACGCCAAGGAGGGCGGCGGTGTTCCAGTGGATGATGGAGCTCCGGTGTTTCCATTGTAAGAACGACGCCTTTTCAAGTGGAGAAAAGTTAAACTCTCTTACAAGTAGCGCGTCAAGACAAGTAAAATTTGTCTCCATGTTCATTCATTAAGCTCGACGTTGTTCGCGGAACCCGCTCTGCACAGCTGTATATAGTCCAGCATTTATAAAGAACAAGGAATCGTTAAATTAAATTAAATATAACTGACAAATAGTTTTTAAATCCCAGAGCTGAGAAATAATTGATTCATTAATGTTCTGATTCATGTGGACCACCTACCTGTCACTGTCATTTCAACTGAATTTAGATTCAGTCGCTTCTTTAAAATGTGTCAACTTTAGACCGTGTAGTTGAGCATCTCCTGAGAACTCATTTCAATCTAAAAGCATTCTCTTCCTGGGACCAGGAAGTGCAGGGCAGATATGCCTTTAACATCCCCCGATTCCCCCGAGAGGTTCTATTGTTGCTGAATAATTCAATTTTGTTGTTTTGGATTTTTCTTTATAGCGGACATTTGACTACTTATAAGCTTTTCATATTTTATGTTAGGATTTATAATAAAAGTCACAGCTTGAAAAGCTACTGCCATCGCCAGTGAACCCTAAAAAGTTAGGAAGAATTCTAACATATTTCGGTCTTCATTGATAGTTTTGACTTGATGCAGTGGCTCTATTATTGGGGGTGTTTGGAGCTGCTGCACGTTATCAGCTCACGGTGTTTGTTCTCGAAATGTGCATGTGCTCTGTCAGGCTAAACAATTCCTCTGAACCGATGTCCCATGACGAAATCACCAGCGCCCAATATATTTAAACCAAATATATAAAAAAATGCTTTAGAATGCTAGCCTTAGTGATGATGCTGTGTACCTATCTTTTGAAAAGCGAGCACAGATGTCGATGGTAGCAGACAAACCTTTCTTTTTGGATTCACAATTTAATTTGTTTGCCTGCTGTTGCTTAACTGGATGATGGCGATTTCCATAACATGGAAACTAAATTTTCCTACATCTTCTGACGGTTAAGCTGTCGGAGGCTATGTGTAAATAGGAGTTTAACACATGGGAAAGCAACAGAATAAAAATAAAATTTGACGTTTTTTTTAAGTGAACCAACAGGTCTCAAGTTATTTGCGATTAAACGATCACCCGTTATCTCAACCATTTTAACAAATCTCACCCGGTCCCTGCAGTCACCAGAGTTAAACAGTCTGATTTAGTTCCATAAATGATTATTTAACTACTGCAGACTGTAAACTTGCTGAAGTGTGGAGGGGTGTGAAAAATAGAAAGAGTTCTTTTCTGAGGGTGAGGTTAAGGAAATTTTGGAGGATTTTCTTTGGTCTTGTATGCTAGCGCTATTGTAAGCACGGTCCAATATTTCGTAAGTTCATTCTTTCTAGGCAAACGCTCTAAAGGAATGTTTTTCCCCATTGGTTTGCACTACTAATCCGAGGAAATCTCCCCGCTATGTTCATCGTGTCTAATAGTGACGAGAGGAATTGGTGATATACCTGACTGGGCAGGGCTTGATGTGGACACTGAATGCTCAAAGTGGAAAAGATTCCCATTCGCCTTCACCGACATTAGTGGGGTCAGATATTCACCAACAAATTATGAATTTAATTGACACATAGTTGCCCAATACTTTCATTACATGTAGATGGGAGCTAAAGAAAATAGTTAAACGTTTTCTTGTTCATATCTTCGCCCCACCGTTTACTGGGGAGGTTAATGTCAATGATTCACAGTTTGTGTACTTGCGCCAGTGAGCTCTGATTTATGCCCTGCGTTCTGTCTCTATGATGTAGCCGGACAGAAGACATCAATATACAAGCTGCATCTTACTGAAAACAATTTATGAATGCAGCAAAGCCTGAAATATCTTAATTAAAAGGTTCTGTTACAAGTATGTATTTTCGTTCAACAGGTCGGCGTTTTCAGCTCCCTCTGTACAATGTAATACTGTACTTAAATCATAGGATACTTACTGCAGTTTTAACCATTTAGCACCACCTGCATTTCAATTAAAGGCTCACAGAAGAGGAAAGAAATTAGGCAGCAGAGTGCAAGAAGTCTAATGTTGCTCACACATATTCCTCCAGATAGAGTCCGGGGCATCTTACATACTTTATTGTCAGAATACCATATAAAAGTAAACATCTCCCTCCCAGTGTCCGATGAAGTAGGAAGGATAGGAAACAGCTGCAGCAATGAATGAGGCTGATTTGTGACCTTCAATAATTGTTATTGACACAAGGGGAAAGTCAGATCCCAGTACTTGTTCACACAGCCTCTCCCGGGTCTCCTTGTTTGACTTTTGCTCCTAATTTCACTATTTATGAGGTTACATTAGTTGGTTTGTTATTAATTTGCCTGATTTGATTTAATAATCTTATAATTTAAGTTAAAAAAACGATTTTAACATAAGCATGACAACGAAATGCACTATATGACTAAACCCAGACAATCCTTTTTCTTGACATTTTATTAACAGAAATCAAGTTAAAACTCATTTTAGAACACAAGATTGAAATCACTAAAGATCTATTCATTTTTAAATCGATCCCTGCTGGTTTGAAAGTTTAGCTCTTGGGAAAATGTGTCCCTTTCCCAATAATCAGTTACATAAATCACGTTAAAATCAAAGTCACATTTGCCGTTAACGATTAGCTGTAAAATGAACAGCAGTCAGAAAATAATAGAATAAAAACTGAGAGGGGGAGGCTTGGGAGCTGTGGTAATATTTAATTATTTCCACACCTGTCGGGTTCACTTTTCTTTCAGACCGTCATCTAACGGTATCATCACGTCAGCGAGACGGTATATTTTATTGTCATTATTTTGAACACTATATTCAATTGTTAGGCACTTGAAACCAATTCTAGTATCAAGAGGTTCTACATAAAAATTTGCCCCATGTATAGGTTTCCCACTCCGTTTCAACGAGACTGCATTCATGTTAATAATATGCTGTCTCTTTATTAGTGAGCTTCTTTTGTGCAGCTCCAGTGTAGCCCAGTTACGAGGCAGGGTCATACAATTACAGACACAGTCTGATGTCTCCAGCCACGCTGGATTGCAATGGCACTAATGTCATCTCTTGACAAGCTCGTTAAATATGATGCAACATGCGGTCCAGTGATAAAAATACATTTTCAGGAAAAAAATGGCCCGTCGTGTTTGAAGTAATGCAGAGTAAACTGGATTTCCAAGCTCTCGCTATGAGTCAAAGAAAACCGAGCACAGGTTTGCATGTGTGAAATCCCAGTTCAAATCTTTGGCGCTTTCCCGCCGTCCTCCATCCCCAAAGATTCTGGAGTTGGACCCAGGTCCAATCGTTGTCTAGTTGGAATAGCAGATCGGTGGCAACGAGGTCAGGTGATTCACCAAACCGAGACTTGGAGAAGTAGTGTTGGAGTGATTTTAAACAACTTAAAAGAGTTTCCAACCTGGTTCACGAAGTGATGGTTAACTCTGCATTTCAGGTTCTGCATACCAAGGACAGCGTTCCAGCAGATGACCCTGTCTTAGATATAGTTCCGCAGCTAAGAATATTTGAATAGGTTGCTGAATTTATTGATAGATCATTAGAGTACAAGTCAGAGCATGTTGTGCTAAAACTGTGCAGGGCTCTGGTCTGACTGCACCTTGAGTATCGTGTTCAGTTGTGATGACCAAGAAGGGGTTCAGGTCCTGGGGATGGAACAGAGAAACGGCAAAAGTCTGATCCTTGACATCAAATGATTGAGTTATGAGCAGGGCCACTGATCTAAAGTGTCTGAATAAACCAAATTCCATTTTTTATTACATGGGGTCCTGGTTTTGTTACCACTCTTGGGGATTGTTTTTTCTGATTCCATCTATTTTTTCATGAACACTGTGTATCAATTGCCTTGGTTATGAGGTAGAACTGAAGGAACTACAGCTCTTCATGCTTGAAGGAGGCAACTGGGAGACAAGATAGTGGTATACAAGATACTAAACAGTATAGCAAAGATAAATCTGAAGCACTATTTCAAGAGATAATGGGGCGTAGGTTAAAACCGGTGAATTAAAAAAAGATGTCAGGAAGAACTTCTTCATGCACGAAGTGGCCGACAGTTAGAACAGTCTTCTAGGTAGGGTAGTGGAAGTGATAAACTGAGGGCGCATTTGCATGGGAAGTTTAGTATCAGTACAAATCAATTTCAACTTCACACCAAAACTAAAACGGCAGTGCAGACCTGGAGTCAGGGCCTAACGTGACACTGAGTGAAGAGTTAAACCTCCCTGGAGGGGTTAATCTCTCATTGCACAGCATGAAGTGTAAATCCAATGTGCGATCAAAACTGGTTTGCACCAGAGTGGATTTACACTCCCTTGGACTCTCTGGACGCTTTGTAAACATACCTGACCTTAATTTAAATGTTTAGAGTAGAGATTCTCCAGTTCCCGCTCTCTAAATATTTACATTTCTAAATTTTGGGAGCTCATGCATGGTTAAACAGCAGACAGGAACCAGTCAACGTAAACAGAATTCTACCTTGAACTTCAGCTACCTATCTCAGACCAGGAGCTGCAGTGTGAGCACATCCTTTGATTCATTCGAGATCTAGTGAGATGATGGATGGATGAGAAAAGATTGGTCATCATTCACACTCTAACCCCACGGTCCCTGCAAGTAATGTCATTGGGAGATCTATTAGACATAAACAATTTTGATAGTGTTTCCAGATGTTGGTCAGACTTTTCCTATGGACATCAACATTTCTCCTGTGTTTTTTTTAATGCTTTGCGTATATATTTCCCTATATATTTATCTTGTGCTATTTTTCCAGAAACTCTGGTTCATTATGTTGCTACATTCCCATTTTAACATGGATGTGTGTACACATAATTGGAAGACTGTTGCAAACCCAGATATGGACAAGACTACAAACCTACCCTGCCCACTCACCCCTCCCCTCAGGGCTTTGGAATGCCATTTTCATTTGTAACTTCCAAAATGCCTGACAAGATCCTCGGAGAGTCTGAGTAGCCAAGTCTATTGTCCTTTGTCAACATGATACTACATTGGGTCCTGATTTAGCAATTAGTCCTGACATGTCAGTGCAGGTCCTATCTACAAGTGGACAGAAGGAACAGGAGAACGAGAGACAGAGTTGATGCTAGGGTGGGAGGGACGACAGAAAAGTTTACATTTAATAGGAAATAAAATTGTAGCCATAAATGCAGAAAGGCATGAGAGTCAAAAAGAGAAAATAAGGAACAATATAAAACAAGAGAAAATATGAAGGCAAAACAGAAAGTTATTATTTATAACCAACCTTTCTATATACATTCTTCCTTTGTAATTTTTTACATATAAATATATCTGGAGCCCTAAGATTTTAAACAGTTATTTCCATACTTGTTGGGTTCTCACTTGTGTGTATATAGGAAAATATATAAGCAAAGCATTAAAAAAAACACAGGAGAAATGTTGATGTCCATAGCAAAAGTCTGACCAAGATCTGGAAACACTATCAAAATCGTTGATGTCTAATAGATCTCCCAATGACATTACTTGCAGGGTCTGTGGGGTTAGAGTGTGAATGATGGTTAGTTCCTTACGGGCTCAATGGCACCATCACAGCAGCACTAAAAATGGACAGAAATAATTGCTAGTTTCTCATGTTTTCATGATACTGTTGAGAGTTTGGGGCTTGGCATTCAATATTCAATATACTGCCACTGTTAACCTAGTCCTGGATCTGATTAGGATACTCGCTTGATAACACTGTTGGTCCAAGTTTCAGAGACACTGCTTTAAAGGAGTAACTGGCTGCTTTCTATTTGTGTGATATGATTGCATTCTGATTGCTCTAGCAGTATGTTCTTATGTTCAAACTTTAACCCATCTTTTCACTTACAGAAATTAGACCTTTCAGGGGTGATGTCAGGAAGCACTTCTTCACACAGTGGGTCATGGAAATCTGCAACTCTCTTCCCCCAAAAAGGTGTTGAGGCTGGGGGTCAATTAAAAATTTCAAAACTGAGATTGATAGATTTTTGTTAGGTAAGGGTATTAAGGGTTACGGAACCAGGGCGGGTAGATGGAGTTAAGATACACATCAGCCATGATCTAATTAAATGGCGGAACAGGCTTGAGGGGCTGAATGGCCTACTCCTGTTCCTATGTTCCTAGATAATGAAGGACCAGCAGTTCATTTCCAGAATAAATGAAGTGCGTTCTTATTTTTACAACCCAAAGCTTCTTGGGCCAAGAGCAGTCCCTGAAAGCCCAGCTCATTGAGATACAGCTCTTGTCTTTAGCACGAGGCCAAGTCTGTACCCTCAGATTTTCCTCAGGTAGGAAGTCTTACACCAGCCTCCCTCAGACAGTTAAAAGGGAAGCTTTCTCATTCTCTTTTTTTTAAACCTCGATGCAGGCTACGGCAACAACAAAAAAAATCAAAAGATGTTGCACTCAAAGCCCCACTCCCAGAAACATCTTAAATGCACTTCATGTGCAATTACTTACTTTGAAATACTGGTGAAAATTTTATGTAGGCAAAGGGGCAGCAAGATCCCAGCACCAATGAATGAACAGCTTTGGATGGCGTTGGTTGAGGGAGGAATGTTGGCTAAGACATTGGGAAAACTGTAGTACTGTGTACAGTTTTGGTCTCCTTACCTAAGGAAGGATATACTTGCCTTAGAGGGGGTGCAATGAAGGTTCACTAGATTGATTCCTGGGATGAGAAGGTTGTCCTATGAGGCAAGATAGAGTAGAATTCTCTGTAGTTCAGAAGAATGGGAGGTGATCTTAATGAAACATATAAAATTCTTAGAGGGCTTGATAGGGT
This sequence comes from Heptranchias perlo, assembly GCF_035084215.1. Lineage (NCBI taxonomy): Eukaryota > Metazoa > Chordata > Chondrichthyes > Hexanchiformes > Hexanchidae > Heptranchias > Heptranchias perlo. The sequence goes on from NC_090332.1 coordinate 78,345,846, forward strand.
AGATGCTGAGAGGCTGTTTCCCCTGGCTGGAAAGTTTAGAAGTAGGGGGCATCATCTCATAAGCGGTGGGGATTTAGGTCTGAGATGAGGAGGAATTTCTTCACTCAGAGGGTGGTGAATCTTTGGTATTCTCTACCACAAAGGGATGTGGATGCTTAGTCCTTAAGTATATTCAAGACTGAGATCGATGGATATTTGGACACTAAGGAATCAAGAGATATGGGGATCGGGCAGGAAAGTGGAGTTGAGGTCGAAGATCAGCCACAATCTTTTTTTTATTCGTTCATGGGATCTGGGCGTCGCTGGCGAGGCCAGTATTTATTGCCCATCCCTAATTGCCCTTGAGAAGGTGGAGTTGGGCTGCCTTCTTGAACCGCTGCAGTCCGTGTGGTGACGGTTCTCCCACAGTGCTGTTAGGAAAGGAGTTCCAGGATTTTGACCCATTGAATCTTATTGAATGGCGGAGCAGGCTTGATGGGCTGTATGGCCTACTCCTGATATTTCTTTTGTTCTTAACCAAATGGGAATGTTACATTCACAGGTTTCTTATCATATAGACAGATTTTAAACTTACATTAAACAGAGAGCTCAATGTTCACCCAATGACAGAACTGAAATTATTAAGGATGCTCCTGCTTGGTGCTTACACTTCTTCATTATTCAAAAAATATGCATGCCTTAGCCGATGCTTCAATGTGAAGGACGACAGAATGGGTTGGTATCCATAGTTTCTCATACTGTGAGACCCTGGTTCTAGCCACACCATCAGAGGGAAGGCACAGAATGTAGACCTGATAGCCCTTGTTAAATTATAAATTAAATACAAAAATAAGATATATTAAAGTAAAATTAATATTCATATTTATCTTTGCAAACTGGTCATAATTAAGTTATGGAAAACAAAATTCATCAAATGATTATTTGCTACCTTCTGTCAGGGCTGGTAAAATCTACTCACCTCCCAGCTACATTTGAGTTACTCTCCACCTTGGCTGAGCTGAGAAATAGCACAGCTTACAAGTTACATCAGAATTTTCATCCTTTCATACCCATTGTTACTTTCTCTGGTCACCTGGAGCCCATTGCCACACTTTCATGCCCTACTAGCCAACACTTTGACTATCCAAAAGGTGAACTTTATTTCTTTCTAGGTTTAAGTTCCTCTGGTTAAGATACAAATAATCATTTCTAAACAAGTGAAAGGTTAATTTAAGAAAGTTTAATAAAAAAAAGTACCAAGTCACTTCAAATTCTTTTTACAGCACTGCTCTAAATGCAGAGTTTAACATCTGTGGTTGGGTCGCTACCCTACAACTCCTGCCTTAATATCTAAGTTAAAAAAACTTATGTCTGTGTGTACTTCCTGTCAACCTTTTACATCCAATATCTATATTTATAATGGAAACTTCCTATGTTTATGGAGATGCTGCAGTGCCACCACTGGCAGGAGGGAGAAATTACACCCTGGCATAGTTATATGGGCAGTTTCTACAATGAATGTGGATATAGGAATTTATAATGCAAATATAAAAATAACAGAATGTATGACTTTAAAATAGGAACTGTATTACATCTGCACACAGTGGGCCAATTATCCTTTCTCCTCTTACTCTGCTTCACCTAGAAAATACACTTGGTCTTGACTCTCCAAGCGCAATATTAAAAATCTTCTATGTGCACACGTCCTATCAACTTTTCCATTATAAATTCATATGACCTCAATTATAATGGAAACTGCCCGTGTAAACAATGTCAACTGCAATTACAGGTGGTGGTGCTATAGATGCTCAGATTTGCACCTCCCAGCTCCTCAGCCAGTACTGCTGGGAAATTGCTATGTTCCAACCAACTTTACTTCTCTGCTTCCCAAATTTCCCTAAGTTTTGTTATTTAACTATAAATAATGTAAAATCAATCAAAATAAGGGCAGAATGTGTGATTTTTAAATGGGGACTGAGTTACATCTACTTGCCTTGTTCCAATTCACCCACCTTACCTGAAGACTACACTTGCTCCTAATGCTCCATGTGCAATGGCACAGGAGAATGGCATATGTATGTTCATAGAAATGACCAGGACTGGGCAATATAATTGATCATCACATTGTCATTCTACCTTTGGGACCTGGGTTAAATTTCAGATCACGTAATGAGTTGTTTAAGAAACTGAAATGTCACAGATGGGAGAAGATGCCTCTTCTGAAGTTGGGGTTACAGCTTTCTGTTGGGGCAGAATATAGGGAGGTTTACTCTGTATCCGGTCCATGGTATAACTGATTATGGGAATACTTGATGTTGACACTGTGTGGCCAAAATGGAAATGTATTCCATTTCCTAACACTAATGTTCCTCTCCTTAATGTGCCCAAGGCAAAAAGTATTTATTGTTATTATTTATTTATTCGTTATCAGCCGAGGTATAGAATACAAAAGCAGGGATGCAATGATGGAACTGTATAAAACGCTGGTGAGGCCACAGCTGGAGTATTGCGCGCAGTTCTGGTCACCACGTTCCAGGAAGGACATAATTGCTCTGGAGAGAGTGCAGAGAAGATTTACAAGAATGTTGCCAGGGCTTGAAAATTGTAGCTACAAGAGACTGGATAGGCTGGGGTTGTTTTCCTTGGAGCAGAGGAGGCTGAGGGGAGACTTGATTGAGGTGCACAAAATTATGAGGGGCCTAGATAGAGTAGACAGGAAGTACCTGTTTCCCCTAGCGGAGAGTTCAAGAACTAGAGGGCATGGATTTAAGCTGATTGGTGGAAGGGTTAGAGGGGACATGAGGAAAAACATTTTTACCCAGAGGGTGGTGGGTGTATGGAATTCGCTGCCCGAATTGGTGGTAGAGTCAGGGACCCTCAACTCTTTTAAAAAGTACCTGGACCTGCACCTAAAGTGCTGTAAGCTGCAGGGCTACGTACCGGGTGCTGGAAGGTGGGAATTAGAATGGGCACCTGGTTGTTCTTCGAGCCAGCGTGGACACGATGGGCCGAATGGCTCCCTTCTGTGCTGTATCTTTTCTATGGTTCTATGTTGACTGAAATGATAAATTACTCTTAAATTACCTGTATTTAGACCTGTCTGTAAAGTGACAGGAGTGAGTGCGCATTACAAGCTTATTTGATGTAAGCCAATACAAGATGTTGACCATGTTATCAGCGTAATGATACAATAGTTTTTGCAGCATGATGCTGAAAGAAGTTAGTGGTGATGTAGAGGTGTGGTGACTTTATTAAGAGCATGAAATATTAAATGGCATTGAAAAAATAAACCCAGAATATTATTTCAAATAAAGTAACGCTGCAAGACATAAATAAAAATGAGTCAAAAACATTTTAAGAAAGGTATCAAGAAGAACTTCTTTGCTCAAAAGAATGGCAGGTTTGGAATGGTTTGCAGGGTAGGGTAGCAGAAGCACAAAATACTGAGATATTGAAGATATGGATGGATACTGTGATGGGAGAGTTAGGGTACTGGAGAAATAAGCTTTAATATACCCAGTGACCTTACTTATATTCTAATGTATATTTGTAAAATCAATCAATATCATTGTGCATTAAAAGATTACACATCTTATGTTGTGTAATACAACACCAAGAACCTGTTTAAATTTCATGAATTCCCCTCTGTTTAAAAACATGGTCATGTTAACCAATAAGATCTTGAAAATGGACATTAAGTGATAAAATGCATCACTAAAATTTGCTTTCAACAGCCCATCACTTTTACTAAACAGATTTTAACAATTAGTTCAATATTTTGGAAATCATTTTTCTTTTTTTTTAAAATGTAGTGGAACTTTAGCATCATTGCATCAGCAATAATAAAATTAATATTCAAACAAAATACCAATTAGGTTGAAATCATAATTTTTAATGAAATCTCTTCATAACAATTCACATAACAAAGGTATCCTGAACTTTCATCTTAAAAACATTTTTGATATATTAATACAGATAAGCATCCTCAAGCTTTCTCCTTTTATAAACCATATTTTACAGTCTGAGAAACAGAAAAAGAGAACCTCTAAAATGAATTATTCATGTAATATCAAAGACCAACACTAGCTGATTTTATTCATATTTGATGACAAAGACTTGCAAGATAAAATATTTGTAATGTTTCAAGATACTTTGAACAAACATGTAAGTGTTTGAGTGCAAGTGTCCAGATCATTTTTCCTTCCAGTTATTCAGCTGTTTCTCTTAATTCAGTTTGTGCTGATATGGCAAGGCAGAACAAGACAAGACAAGAGGCGCTACTCCTGAATGCGACACAGGTTGTAATGCCTGGCTCACATGGCTATTTTCACTTTCTTATTTCAATGATTCTACCGAGGCAGCAAGTAGTAAATTGAGGCAACCAACCACAACAGGCATCTTCATACTTAAATGACTGGATTTTAAAAAATCATATTTTCTACACCATATTTTACAGACACAATTGAGTTTTTAATATTGAGAGGCACATACCTCTTTTATGCTCTCCATGGGTTGCAGTTCAAAAGGAATTTCCTAAAATTCTAAAAAGGTAATCATTATACCTCAGTGTGGCACCAGTTTTCTTTAAGTGGTCTCTAAGATTAGTCCAGCAGGGTAAATTCACGAAACATTCAATTAAAAGGGCCAAGACCTTAATCCTACTTTGTGGTTGGATGTACAGCAGTATTTCTATATTTTAAACTAATAATTGTTATAAGCATTACTTTTATTTACTTGGATATATTTATAATTACCTAGAGATCCTTACAGGCAGGATATATTTAAATAAAGAAAAAATGTACTCCTCTAAATTTCAGACAGATCCAGTTTCTGTAGAGTAATATAGGAATTCTGTGTCTTTAAATTAATTAAACAATGGCATTTAAGGTATATTATATACACAAGTAGGCTTCTTTAAGTGGAGGGGGAGTAAAGATAGTATTGCTTTCTCTGCACAACATGCCAGTTAATAATAGCACAAGGGTCATTCTGCAAACACACACATTGTTTCACACAGTGTAAAAATTTGACAATCTTTGGGTGTGAGATGAGTGAAATGAACGATGTGCATGTTAAAAGACATTTTCTGTTCAGAGGTAGCTGGTAGCACAGGAAACTGATGCATTAACAAACTGCTTCTCAATGATATGGATCAGGTGATTCCAGAGAGGTGGTGGAGTCATCCCCAGGAAGCTTCTGCACACCTTCTGACAGATGGCTATGTAAAAGCATTGACAAGGTAGTCTGCCTACCCAGCTTTCTTGGGCGAGATCTGATGCCCCAGTTATACTGCACTGTATTGATGCTAAATGTGCTGTATAATATTACTGATGGTGTCTGATATTTAGGAACAAGGTCACCTCGAAGAGGTGGTTCACGCTGTTGGTACTGCATATTATTAAATTTATTTTTCCTTCAAGAGAAAGCAAAATCACTTGAACAACAATTAAATTAGTACGACCAATATTGAGAACGGTGTAATAACAAGGATGGAACTACAACAAAATGATGCATCAAAAATAGATGTAGTGGATGAATATAGTCCCTCAGCAGAGGCTAGCCAAATCATTTGTAGCAAGGTGCCTGATGAAGCAAAGGTGATTATCTAGGCTAACATGCTCCAGAAGGATAGCTAAAAATTTATCCCATCTTCTGGAGACAAAGACTCTAAAGATTTCACAGGACCAATTAAAGGGGCCAAATTTTTGAACATTAAGTTTTAAAACTAGCTTTTTATCGCTTTTAGACATTTCACTGGTAGTTGAAGGCTGATGGGCAGAACTTTACGAAAGCGTTACTTTCTCCAACTCAAGTAGTGTAGGCAGCAGTGAAATTGGATTAGGGAGGGAGACAGGAGGGGGAGAAATGAAAGGACAATCAAATAGAAGTGCATGACAAATAAACAAAATTCTGTTCATAAATAATTTAGATTTGTGATAGAAATGCGTTGTAGCCAAGAGACAGCTTTTCAAATGTACTCTGATATTCCTATTAGCCACAATGTGTGAAGTCAGTCGATGGTACTGGGTTAACCTGGAGAATCTAAATATAGATATACTGAAATACAAGGCTGCACGACAAATACTTTAAATCTTCTACATAATATTTAGAAAGGAACACAAAATCAGCATTATGAAATACAGCACTACTTACCTTTACCCAATGAGTCATGAAAAAATATGCAATAATACTAATTACTTTTCAATTTGAACAGAAAAATTTGAGGAAGTTCGGGGACATTTGAACATTAAACTTCAGCTTGTTATGAACAGACTTGTGCTATGTCTTCATTTTGCCTGCCAAAAATTTGTTTGAAGAGTTAAACAGCTCCGATTTTAACACCGCCCGCCCGATGGGAATGGGGCAGCTGGGTGGTTAAAATAGCGGAGAGTACTTAACGCTGCATTCTTGATGCACTCCCGCCCGCTGCCATTTAACTGTGCACGTTTTGGAGACAGCTGAGGCACCCACAAGTAGGCAGGGACCTCATGAATATGTTAAAATGACACAACGTGGATCCCCATGCCATTTTAACTAAAAAAATCGCAGCAGTTCTGCCCAGTGCTGGACCTGCCAGTTAAACCTGGTAAGCAAGCCGATTCGGGGACAGAAGTGGCCCAGAGAAGTAAATCATTTTTAATGGTTTCCTTGTGGGCCAGGAGGAGCATGAGGGCCTCCTCTGCCCCGGGTTTCCCTCTCCCACTCTGTGCGTCACTCTGCCTCTCCTGACCGCAATACCCTCCCGACCTCCCTCCTAAGCATTTACCTGACTGCCAGGGACCATTATTTCAGGTGCCCGTTGGCGGCCTCCTGCTACCTGAAATCCGTACCGCCTGCTGACCAGCTCATGCTTCCTGCCGGGTTAGGGTGGGCTCCATGTAGATGAGGCCTGGGAGTTAAAAGAGGTACCTCTTCCCCCGCCTACACGACTCCCGCTGTTGCCCAGACTATAGTTTATGACAGAGTCATGCAAACCAACATCCACTTTTAGTCAAATAACTCATTGCTATAAGTTTTGTTTTAGAGTCAGGCCAGACATGGCTGCTCGTGATTAATTACTTTCACTTCGGATGCAATTCTTCATCGACCCCCTCCCCATGCCCAAAAGAAAGACCTCGGAGCTTATTTGGTGGCAATTTAAAGGTGAAATGCCACAAAACCAGTGTCTCTACAGAACCAGTGCAACTTTTGTTTGACAAGAATAATTCGGAAATACTTAATCCAGTTCTACAAAATCTGAGTATTATTTTAAATTTACATAGAAAGTATTTTAAGTTAAACACTAAAATGGTATTACTTTACAACCTTTCCCAGGGTATGTTTTTTCTGGTATAAAGCAACTTTTTGAACAACTTTATAGGAGTGACTAATAATTAATGACTAAGGGCATTCTTGAGCAATTTAAGAGTTCTTTGGCAACTGATGTATTTAAAAAAATGTCCAGTGTTAGAAGAAAACGGCAGGCAATATTTGCCTATACATTAATAAGAGTTAGAAAGAATCTGATGAGCACCTCAGTATTTTGGAGTTATATAATTGTGACAACAAAGGCACAACAGTCTTTTACTTTCTATTGCTTTTGAATGTCACCAAGTTAAACCTCTGAATTAAACTAGCTAGAATTCAGATATTGCTGTATCATATTGCACTCGGTTAGAAATGAAGTTTTAACCAAAGGGATTAATGTCTATATACAGTCTATAGTGATTGACACTTGACATGTCGTGAAAGAAAAGTCAGAAGATGGAAGGTTTGCTCACTTAACGGAAGACATCATCTGCATTGGAATAATTCTACTAAAACTTATGATTCAACTTGAAATAATAAGCAGACAATTTGAATTTTGTTGAAATCACATTTCTCCTGATGAATTGTTAATATATCTGGACCATAATTCCCATAATTCCATGAATTCTGAGCCATTTGTGAGGCTAATAATTTGTTGACATAAGTAGAATAAAATATTTGGGCATAAATTAAGAAACTGAGCCATAATCAGGACAGGAAGAACATACACATTCAAATATAGTTGGTCTTTAGCTAGACACTTTTTAACCTTTTAGTAACTGAGGATTTCAATATCAAAATAAACAGGAAGCATGTGACATTTTTCAAGTTCAGACTGAGAACACTGTGAATTAGGAAATGTCTGAAGGCTATACGCACTTCTTTAATTCTGCTTTACAATATTCATCATTAGAAAGTTACACATTTTTAAAGAAAACATATTTTAAAAAAGCAGCAAAGAATGTTCTTATTGAGAAAGATTTTTTTTAAAGTTTGTAGATCAAGCAAACAGATAAAAATTAAGTTAAGCTGACAACTAATTATTTACAAATGATGCTCTATAGAAAGGTACAATTTTTAGCTGTAACATGGTAAGGAAGGATGCCACGTGAAACAAGAATTACTGTAACACTGCAAGACTGCATTTCAAATTTTATGCTCCATATGCTGAGTGCAGATCACCTGAGGCTCTGGCTGTATTTTTAAACGAGCACAATAATTGACTAAAGCCAACAGCAAGATGAAGGAGTTGAATCATAACTTACAAAGGCTACTTTTTATATTCTGCTTATCAAATATTACTCCATATTTACATATATAATAAAAATAAAGCATTGTACATCTGACAACCAAAGAGCACATTCACTTAACTGGTACACAAAGAACAAGTACAACAGAAACAGTACTGCCATATAATCCACAGATGAACACATAAGTAACATCACTTCAGAACATTAAAGTTCCCATCGCAAAAAAATCCCATTAGTAGACATCAACAGAACTTGGAAAATCAAATCAAATTCTTACATTTCTTTTGCTTAGAATACTCAACAAGGCATAATTTGAGCAATAAATAGTCCAGATAACCCATATGTCAATTGCTGATTGAAGCATGCAGGAAGACAGAAAGTTTTCCAGGAGTATGGTACAAAATAAAATGAGCTGCAATAACACATACATACAAAATGTTAACGGAGTTGCGGATCTATTTGTCACAATCTTCCAGTCACAAGAAGTGACAAGTTTTCTTTAGTAGAAAAGCTCCCAAATTAAGTATCTACACACGCGGTTTTTCTTCTGGGTTCTCTTGTGGTTTAACGCATCCAAATGATGAAAACAGTAGGAAACTGGTCCTACAATTCAGTGCTTTGGAGCTGTGGCTTAAAGTGTATTTGGGTGGTGAAAGTCCAAAACAACCTGATGGCTGTCTATTCAAAATTTTCAGAACAGGCCAAGACTGAATGATGGATTCCATAATGTAGCACCTTTAGAAGTATTATACTGTCAGTGGCCATATTCCTTACTGAAATGACAACTAAATATCTGGGAATGCTTACAACACAAACAAGGTGAAAGATTGGACCAACCAGAACTTTTAACTTACGTTTCACTTTTTAATAACGTATATGATTTATACTTAGATATGGCTTGTGCAGGAGGCACCCAATTAACAGTTCCAGGTTGAAAACTTGTCAGAACTGCAGATAAACCTTCTCTGTACAGTAATGCACCACATAGGTATTAAATAAGTTATGTATGATATTGTTTCATCTCCAAATTAGCTCAGATACTTGTTTTGTATCATCCTCCTGTCATATTTGTGCTTGTAACTTGTAAGAGCAAAATATTTTAAGATCAACATATATTTTAAAAGGGCAAAGCTTGCCTTATGTGGAAATCTGAACGTTATTCTTTCTTTGATTTTAGTCATAAGCTTGTCTTACAAAGAACAGAATAAAAAGATAATTTAAAAAGCTTTTTCTCTTTGCTTTCCCTGTACATGGTCACTCAAACATGATGAAAATAATCAAATGCAGAGAGACTATGTGACGTGTGGGTGAATGGCTCAGTGGTTGCTCCACTGGCTCTGGTGCTTTACACACTCTACAAGTCCGCAGCAGCATCAGAGTTTCCACTAACTTACAATTCTACGTAATTTACTAAACTGCTACTATCTTATACTTGAGTGTTATAACAGTCACATTTATGGAATTAAGGAGCAGGAATATGAGAAAGGAGCCAGGTGGCGGCTGGAGGGCAGGTGAGCCAAAAAAGAGGCCATGGTAAACATCCTTACATGCACATATTGCGTAGCACAATTTTCATATTAGGAATTACAGCTGAACGTTTTATATAAACCTTTCACTTCTGGTTTTTAAAATCCTAGTAGGATTCCTGGGTAGCGCTCCTGTACAATTCAGCTGATAACGAGCGGGCATCCCTTTCCCCACATGGTATAATATTGATTGAAAACATTAAATGGCAGTGACTCTAACTCGTGGTTTGGAGTGCCTGGTGTTGTGATAACTCAATGCCACAATCACAGATGAGGAAGCTGAGTCCGATTATCAGTCTGTCAGAGTTGCACTAAATATAATACCATTGTATGACAGTCTCCGAGTGCGGTCATCATCACGTGGCCTCTCTAGGCAGCCAGCAATGACATCACATTGTAAATGATATCACATGCCATAGTTACCGTTGTTATGGCATGGGCACGACAACATGCATCCACCCAAAGATGGCTGAAGGCATTGTCATATTGCCCGTATACCATAACAACTTCTCTTATCTCCTCCATATTGCTGCCATTTGCACATTAAATGAGCCAACCAAGTTTGGGCATCTTCTAATGACAATCAGGTTAACACCATTCCTTCTCTATACCTGGCTTCTGAAATTCAAATTTACATCAAAGAAAGAAGGAGGGTTCAAATCCCATCTAAAGTGAGTGTTATTTTAAGGACAGAAAATTGGTAGAAAAATGAGGAGGCTGAAAAGCAAGCCTCAGCTTACAACTTGTCTATGTAAAGTTCTTCAGTTTGAAGATTTGCTCAGAGAACTGGCAGAGCGGCGAAGTTTCCCAGAGACTTTGCTTTTTGTGGCACGTGGCAGTGGTGGGGAGGCATGATCTGCAGGGTCAGATCCCACAGCTTTGGGCATTTCAGTGCTTAGACTTCCATTAAGAGAACCTGAAAAATGGCACAAAATGGGTGAATTAATTTGCTGTTTCAAATCTATATCAATTTTAAAGAACATTGAGGGGTAGAATTTCCACTTGGGCGCAATCGGGAAATTGCACCAGTTAGGTTGGGCTTCAAGTTTCTGCTAAAATTCATTTGCGTAATCACAAATGCAAAATCTTCCATTAACCAGCACAATCGGGCAGCATAACAGAACGTAATTGTTTCTTTTTTTTCTTTCCATTAAAAAAACATTTCTTGATGTATTTAAGAGTGGTAACCTGGTACAGTGTTATTAATGCAGCTGAAAATGGGATTATCAGCAAAAATAAGCATTTTTAATAAGAGTGTCCAGTCCTCCACCTGTGAGTAACTTGATTTAAAAATCACTGAAAATGACTTTTAAAAAAAATTATACTGAACCATTTAATAGTTTCATTGGTGTACACTAGTCAGTTAAATTAAATATTTTTTGATATGCGAAAACTTAAAACTTGCCTACTAGTGCCTGTGCGCCAAAGAAAATTAGCGCAATTTGAAGAGCCTTCCTGAACCCGCGCAATCTTGCAATTTCGACCTGGGAGGACAAGGTCAGTTTTGTAGGCGGGGCCTGATTTAGGTGAGTTGAATCTCGAACCAGCAGAAAACATGAATGTAACTGATTTTGGGCATTAGTCACTTACGTGATCTTCTGCGCTGGTTTGGCAGATTACGCCCAGATTGCGCTGAAATAATTAGTGGAAACAAAAGGAAACTCGACCCCAGGTTGTTGTATAACGAAGTACAAGAATTATATTATCATGACAGACATTTCTGTCATCGAGCCTATTAGCACAGAAGAATCCATGAAAAATTGTAATTTGCAACGAGCATAATGTTACACCTTGAGTTTTCTTAACTTACTTGCAGCAGTGGTTGGAAAAAATAAAATGGATAGGGTTTCTTGTGAAATAGTCACAGGGAATAGTGTCCAGGTCATTTGTCTATTTCAAATATATTTTAAGCTTTTGGCATTAGGATAATATAAAATTTTGATCAACCTTTTGAGAGATGTTCATGGCAATTAAAGACATTAGGATTAGCAATAATCTGAATGGTCTTAGTAACTTTTGGACCACTGAAGTTATACATGTTAAACAGAATCTAGGATTCCACCCATTATTTAAAGAGAATTGATACCCATTTCGTTCCGTGGGTTAGTCTACACAAGTACATTTGCAACGAGTGGCAGAAGAAAGCGTAATATTTTGGAGTAATTTCAAATGTTTTGAGGATATCTATTTGGAACAAGACTTGTCAATTGTGCATTGTTTCAGTTTATTTGCAAAAAAGGGGAGATTACAGATAGAGATAGAGATAGAAATCTGGAATCTACAGATGAAACTGGTCCCTTCTGTTTCTGAATTCAGTAGCTGTACAGCTGAAAGTACCTACCGGCAGATTAAATAGCTGATAACAGAGAGCAGACCTCTGAAACAGGAGGAAAAATAAAGGCTCATAAATTAAATAGATCTTCTAATGAATAAAAAAAATAAATTGCTCATCAATTAAATAGATCTTCTAATGAATCAAAACTCTTGAGAAAGTGTTATAGAGCACAGTACCAGAGCACAAACTGGCAATAATGATGATCATCTTCTCAGAATCTACAACAGGATGGAGAAGCAATGGCCGCCCCAAGAGAAACAATGATGAAATAAAATGCAGTTAATTGAGCTCAATTTCTCTGCAGAGCCACGCTGTGCTGTTAATACTCAAGACCCAATGTTTTGCGAGTCCCCTTTCCAATAACAGTCTTTTAGAATAGATCTGCTTTATACAATTTTGTCCTTACAACTGTCTCAATTTTGATCATTTCTTTCAGATTATTTTCAATTGAATCTCTTCCAACTACAATTTCCTATAATAAATCAGAATTCAGAGGTGCTGAAAGCAATGGCTGACTTAAGTGTGACATTCAGGTAGGGTCTTGTGTTACAAACTCAGAACCATCAGAAAAGTAGGCTAAGATAGTCCCAAATTCATTATTTTAAACTTTTTACCATCTATCAGTGATCCTCCATGCGCTAAATTCAAACTCATGTCTCTGTAAATTAAACAGTTGACAGGGTTAGCCAGTGCACACCCAGCAATTCCAAATACCTAATCTGTAAAGACAACTTTTTAAAAAAATAGATTGATATCAAGACAGTCACCATTCTTCACCTCCATCCCTACCTACTCCTCACACTTAGTGAAGATGTCACATTTGTTGGTGAAAATATTTAAGCTTTATCCTATATTTAAATGTTACACACTAACAGTCAATCTGATTGACGAGGCAAATAGCCAATCTATGCAAGAGAGTCTAGGCAATGAGCAAAATGGCAATTTTACTGAGAGGGGTATCACACCAAGTCCAATTGTGTCTTCACTCAGCATTCACATATACACGGTTTCCGGAGAAAGCCACTGGACAGTGGTCTGGAGAGGTTAACCCTGGATTTTGCCGCTTCCTAATCAGGGGGGAACAAGGCTAATTATTGTGCCAGTACTATCCTGGGTTAGTTCATTTAAATCAACACAGACCAGGAATTGAGCTTGGGACCTTTCTGGTTTGCATGGTCCAGTACCATACCAGGTGGTGTATTTACCCACAGCTTTTCAATAATAAACCTTTCCCCTTGGCTGTTTGAGGGAAATGCATCCTGAAATTTTATAAACATCTTAAATTTGACCTGTATTCAAGGTAGAGCTGTGCAATCCATATTAAGGGTGAATATCTGTTCTAGTGGGGACCTTCCTTGTCTAACACCAGCTCAGTGCTTCGGCTTTGGACTGCCTTTATGTTGAGGTTCATATGGATCTTGCACAAGTGTTTTAGCTGAATTTAGCAGGGATGACAAAATGCTTTGGCTGTCACATTCAAATTACACTGGGCAAAAAAGTAGCAAAGTAGATGGGAAAGCTGGTTGAAGAGTGCAAATTGTCCAAAAAGCTTATTCTTATTGTCACAGTTAGAAACTTCAGTTTTCTACAAAGTTGGCATCTACCCAGTGATAAATATTGATTTCCTATTTAGTCATGGACTCACTTAACCCTCTACAACGTTGCAAAGATGTCCTCCACAAGATGATGGCTGGAGCAGTACTAAATTAGGTGCTAGTGATTAAGGAACACTCTATATTTATGTAAGGACAAGACATATCTTTGCTGCATCTCCAAATCATTCCATAAAGGCTCCCCTGCATACCAGTAACAAGGCTTCACCCTCCCAGAAAGTGTTATCGCTTGGGAGCTTGCCCTCTCATTGAGAAATTCAAAAGCACAAATAGTAAACAGTTGCCAAACCTGGGTTGTTGAAGCAAGCATTAGGTATGGGAAAGGCTTGGCTTGGCTATTGGCACCATAGTACAAATCAAACCCGAATGAGTGAGATACTGAGAGCAGTTATCCATGTGAATGTTGGTGTTGTTTCTTGTACAGTAGCGCTAGATGGGCATTTGTTCACTTGTTAGGAAAACAGTATTTGTTTCAACAAAGATCACAAGCTTGTGCATATCCTTCAACATTTCACTATTACCAGGATCCATCATCTCTACTCAGTCCCAAATATGTATCTGTCAGTTGTTTTCAGCTCAGATCAGTTTCAGCTTCTCCTTTACTGTATTCCAAAAAACCCTCTGTACTTTCTCACAATCTAACTCATTTTAGGTTGTTTATATCACCTTTAACATTGAGAATTCCTTAGAAACAGTTGTTATATCAGATTTTTTTGATGTCATAGATCTATTTTCACTGTTCATCTTTCCACATCTGTTTAGTTACTTCATCCCTCTCTTAATGGTGTTCTCCATTAATTAACCAAAAGGATGGGAAGGCAGCCTTTTACTCTACAAATAGACTAGTAGAGCTAAACAAGCTTGAGTATTTGATTAGGAAAGGATTTCACAAGCCAACAGAGGAAACTGTAGTGATGACATTTTTCCAGTTCTTAAAATAAGCAGTAAAAGCTTTCCTAAATCATTATGCCCGTGAGCAAATTCAAAAGGAAAGGTTCAAGTTCTTTGCTGTAAAAACAGATATATTAACAGAATGAAGCTTAATATTGGCAAAATAACTCTTTGTTCTTTTAATAATCTGAATAAAGAGATTTCTGTATTCACTATTACCAAGCTTATTGTTTGGAAAATTGTCAAAGGAAATCATTTAAAAATGTAGTGTGATGGTTGAAGCACAATAAAATATTCAGGTTCTTGAATGCATAATTTATATTTTAAATTGAGCAGAAACTGTTTGCTAGATCTGTTTTTGGGTTACCGTAAAGAATATCACATTAACTGTTATATTTTTTATATAAAGTTCAGTTAGTGTATTGTGTTATTCAGCAAACTAAGTGGATTGTGTGCAACTCAGTGGAGTGGTGACTGACTTGAGAGATGGGTTGGGAGGGGCGCGGAGGGGAGAAGAGAAAATCCATAGGGAAGAAAAGAACAGAGGAAAGACTTTTTTGAAATCATTGCTTCCTGAATGTACTAGCTAATGTTTGTGAAGTTATCGTATGATCAGTCTTTAGTATAAGCAATGAAAGAGCTCAGGAAACCCGAAGCGATTATCAGTTACATATAATCTACAGAAATGGAGAGGAAAAAATATCAACCACTTACACAAATGATAAGGAGACTTTTTTCTTTATTGGATTATTTATATGAAGAGCTTGTAATTTCTTGCTGAGATCACATTTCATTCTAGTATGGTTTGGATGCAGTTTCACAGCACAAGAAAACATTGATGCTTATGGAAGCAGTATTCAAAATAAAATGTTTTTTTAGTTTCCCCAACTACTGTCCTGTTAAAATTATTTCCTAATTGGATAATTTAGTTTGTTTAGCTCTATTAATATGTTCCTTTGTGGGGTAAAAAGATGCCTTGCTACCTTTTTGGCTGGGGAATGGTACATGCCATTGGGTGATCTGAAGGCTGGGGGGTAAGAAACACTAAACAAATTTAAAGTATGCTACTATTACCTGACATGCCGCATGCACGGCACTGAGCAAACTGATTTCAGCAAGCCACTACTAACATGACACGTTACAGTGAACAGATGTTATGGGAAGTAGGTGGAACCTATAGCATGAGCAGTGTCAATAGCTATCAGTGATCACACTGCTTCCCAACTCCACAGTACAAAATAGCAGCTCAGGTGAACTTCTGTGTCACGTTCTACAATTTTAGTTCTTCTTTAAATGATAACAACATACCAATGAAACTTTTAATACCATGCCTAAAAATTTCATTCTTCTTGGCATTCAAAGTCTAAACAAAATAATCAAAGGAAAAACAATACGTACAGGTAACACAAGCTGCTTTCAGGTATCAGAGTTACAGGCACTGATTTTATACCTTGTTTATGTTCAGACTAGCAACTGAAATCCTACTCTGAAAACTCAGTGGCACCACTGCCTACTGGTGAAACTACCTCACTAACATTGCAGGTTGGATTTGGCAGCATGAGTGAAAAATGTGAAAAAAATAACTTATCAGGACATTGTCACATCTGCATTTTAAAAAGTGTTCCCTTTTTGAAGATGACACGAAGCTTCTGATTCAGTGGAAATTCTGTTAAAATTGCTTACACAGTAAGGAGAGGCAATTAGTTTTGCTGCAGCTGAAAATTGGACTATGAAGTTTGTATGAATTTATATTTGTTGTAACTTCTCATTTAAAGTATTTGGAATAAGCAAAATCCATGAAAAAAATATTAATTTATTTTGTAATAAACTCCTCCAGCCCTACAATCCTCCTAAACTCCTCCAACTCTGGCCTTTTGCACATCCCCAATTTTCATCACTCCACCGTTGGTGGCCATGCCTTCAGCCGCCTAGGCCCCAAGCACTGGAATTCCCTCCCTAAACCTCTCCGCCTCTCTCTCCTACTTTAAGATGGTCCTTAAAACCTATCTCTTTGACCAAGCTTTTGGTCCCCTGTCCTAATATCTCATGTGGCTTGGTGACAAATTTTGTTTGGTAACGCTCGTGTAAAGCGCCTTGGGAAGTTTTACTATGTTAAAGGCGCTATATGAATGCAAGTTGTTGTATGAACTAAATGTTTGATGCTTTATAAAAATGGGAGCCTTTAATTCTATGTTTCTCTCTTAATTTTATTTTTGCTGACTTTGTTTCTAATTGTGACAAAACAGAGTTACTATTTGAGAAGACTCTTTGGAAATGCAGTATTCTGATTGTCTGTACACTCAAGCTTCTCCGAGACAGCCCCTGATCATCTAGTAGGTAAAGATACCACCCAGTGTAGTATGAAGCTATATAGCCCAGGATCAGCTGTGATGCCCTCTGTAGTTGGAGCGCCTGTTAACACTCACTGTCTAGGTTTATACATGAAGACTGGCTACTTGGGTGTGCTACTCAAATCCTAGCAAGAGTCAGCACCTTCAGGAGAGGATGGGAATTATTTTGCAAAGACTGAAACCAAGCCTGTTTGAGGGTATCCTCATAAGACACTCCAGCGTGCAACAGGATGACAGTAGCCATTTCATCCAGGGCAGCAAGTTTGAAAGCTGCAAAAAACATGGTGGTCTAACTGCAACTGAAACTGTGATTAAATAACAATAGTGGACAGCGAATCTGTATTGCGCTAAGAACGGACACAAAGCAAACAGATTGAAAGATGAGATCCTCAGATCAACCTCTATTTCCTGGGATACTACAGGGGGCTGTCTATCATCACATCTTATCCACGTTTGTGCCCAAATAAGTATTTTGTGGGTTGTTCACATATAGACCTGAAAGTAGTCATTTCAAAATATAATGTCAGAGCAATCGTGACTAATGGGATATCATTAGCTGCTTATTGATTCTGCCAATCTTCAATTTTTGAAAACAAAAAAGTTAATAAAGTATCACTTCACGTCATCAGTCACAGCTTATGCATCCGTAGACAATCAATGTTTGTCTTTACCTTGATAAACATGGAAATTCAGGAAGGTCAGTGAGGAATTTTTATATGGGAGATACAAATAAGAATCCTGCAACATCTTGTGAAGCATGGATCACATTTCTCCCCTCCCTAAACTTTCAACTGACGGTGCCAGGGCATGTATGTTTTGGATAGTTTCTACAAGGTAAGTCATTCAAGTCAAAAGTTAATCACAAAACACATCGGGACAATTATTATAAAAAATATTTTAAAAATAGGTATAATCTATTTGACTATAAAGTTGCAAACTTGTATTAAAATCAAAACAAAAATTTTACTTTAACAATGATATTGCAGCCTGTAGTCAGTGGAAACTACTAGACAATTCACAGTGCAGACACGATTTGAGACACCGGATGACATTTATCATGGAAAAATACTGCTGGAAGATCATCCATCAGTCAGACCAATGACCCAATTCCTTTATAAAACTATACATTTTATAAATATTTCACTCATTATTATACAAGACAATCCTTTTTAACCCTTCTGATTTGCAGGTAGCCAATCTGACAGGAAAGGCAGCATCTGCCCTCCCCTCATTTAAAGCAGACTATAAAATAATAAATATACAATTAACCATCGGGTCGCAGGTTGTAACAAGGTGAAGGCCGTTGCTGTACTTTGTTAGCCTGCTGCTACCCAGTATATTTCTGATGGTCTTGGATATGACCCAGCTATTGTCTGCCTCCAAATAGCGGTGGGAGACTATCTTTCAAATTCAGTATCCTGCTGGGTTACATTGTGTTTTGAGTGAACTTATCAGACAATCTTCCAGCTACTGCTGTAAAAACTCTACTCATTGGTAACAGAGACATTTTTGTCTAATTTAAGTCTCAGGTCAATGGAAGGAGTGGCTTCAGGCTCGGTGGAAAGCAGTTGGCGGACAGTGGTCTCCGGTGAAGGAGGCACATTGACCCCTGGGGCCTGACCTCTCGAAGGGTGTTTCAAACAGAAAAGGCCATTAAATCTGCTGTGGAGGTTGCAGTCTCTCCCCAGTCTTTCTCACGTTTCAACTAATGCTCCTTTAAGTTAACAAAAAAGCTTGATGAAAGGGAACTGGAGGTTCGCCAGTGGATACATCTCAAACTAGCCAGGCCCCAGTTCCTTACTGGGTCTTGAACCAAGCCCTCCGCCAGCTGGGCCCCCAACCACTTGTCCAATCTGGCCCTGTACCTCGACCTCCAGCCAGCCAAAGACCAGGCCCTGGTTTCTGACAGTCAGTCCTGGATTCTACCATTGCCAGCTGGCCAGCCACAACCTCAAACCTACCTGATTCAGATCCAGACCTCCACTCCACCTACTAAGCCCCAAACATGACTACGGTACAGCCAATAAACCTAACTCTGTACCAAGCTGTCACCAGGCTCTGGACCTTTCTTCTCTATGTTCACGACCTTGCTCAACCAGCACCTGTCCTGGACTTTAAATGTCTTCAACGCTTGGACTCTTGTTCAACCATCATCAGGACCCGGAATCTTTTCTTCTCTGTATTATCAGGCCCAGATTTCTTTGACTTCCATGGATCCTGGATTGTTATGATAACCATTGTGGATTTTGTACAATGTCCTCTATCATAATTGTGCATAATTCACTCAGTTTGCATATATAACCCATAGCCATTTTTCTGTGTCCATTACACGTGCATTTCGGCTGCTTCCTTGAAAATGGCTTTTCCCTCATTTTTCTTGTCTACTGCTGCCATTCCTGCTCTAACCTCCTCTCTTCCTCTTGTCCTATATCCTTGGTCCTTGTTTATCAATCACTGCACATTCTTGCTCTACTACTTCAAGCCTTAATCCACTCACTGCTACTCCTCTGCTGACTTCCTCTCCTGCTGCTGCTCCAGAATTGAGTCCATGATTTCTCTTTGCTCTGGTTTTGGTATCCTCCAGCACACCCATTGATACTCTGGCCACAGCTTTCCCAGAACAGTAATCTACACTATTTTGATGCAAAGCACATACATTTCTTGCTCTGGGAAAAACCTCTACAACCTCATCCCTGTTTTCTCTCCTCTGTCACCCCCCACCCCCAACCTCTGAAACATCATTCAGCCCCATGCTCCTGCCTGCGTAATCCCTTTCTCTTCACTCCCCCTTCGGCTGCAGAGCCTTCAGCCTGTTTTGTCCCCAGACGACAACACTCTCCCTAAACCTTTGTACCTTGCTATTTCCCTTTCTCTTCCTTCAAAAGCCTCCTCAAAACCTACCTCTTTGATCTTGTTTCTGGTCAGCACTCTCATCCTTCATTTCGTGATTTTTGGTTACTTTCACCTCTGTGAAACACTTTGGAATGTTTTATGATGTTAAAAGCACTATATAATTGTTAAATTGTAAACATCTGTTGAAGGATACAGTACAAAATAAATAGGTTTATATTTTCATTCAAATATACTCAGTAATTAGTACAATTTAATGGAAAACGTGTTATTTTGGCTGAATACTATCTGCAGATGTACAAGCATGGAACATGCATTTTCTCATCTATTGTTCCACGCAAGCTCCAAACCAGATGATTAGCAGGTGCTGCAGCGACACATAAATGCCTCTATTATCTCGCTGTTTGCTATCCTGTAGAAAGCATTTTAATTGGAATCCATAGGTGCTTGTTCATCAAGTTTGCGTCCTATTGTGCAAATTTGTTCACTCTGTTCAAAAATCGTTTCTCAAATCAGAAGTTCAATTAATGAATAATAACTGTGCATCTTACATACTACAATTTAATTCATAAAAAAATAAGATTAAAAAACAGCTATGATGTAGTACACCTTAAACACTCCAAAGGAATCAAAGGAACAAAACTTTATTGATGCTGAGTTTCTATTTGCTGTGCCTGCTTTCCAACTGAAGTGCAAGGCTACAGTACAGAGTGAATGCTCTCGACTGCACTCATCCATATCCTAAAAATGTGGCTTTTGAGATTCAAGGGTTTTTTTGATCCGTTATGCTGAGCATCTACTTGTTACTTTAAGTGTAAAAGCACTGACCTCCCTCACTCTACTGTTTTTGGCCTGTTAGGTCCTGTAGTTAATGGGCTGGCAGATGGTCCGAAGAACACTAATTCACCCCCACCAGGCAAGCACGAGCAACTTCCATGCAAGATCCTTCACAACAAAGAGACTGATTGCACTTAGAAGCGATGTGGCACATACAGGCAAGCATATGTAGTGCAGCCACACCTAGTTAGTTTTAACCACCCACAACATTCCATTAGCCTTTTATACTTGCACATTCCATCAGTCAAACTTCCCTTCTGGCTACTCATGCCATGCAATCAACCTTGAAACACTCTGTGATCCAAAAAATGAGTGACTGCTGGGGCAACAGCTGCAGAATAGACGAATGATAACCACAAACTGATAAATGCTTCCTTTCATAAAATATCATAATTCCACCTGCAATCTGCCTCGTACAAACTCTAATTACTCAGCCCCTTTGTTACGCTACAATTAGGTGCTAGGGGTTAGATAAACATCATTTATTCCCCTTAGCTTAAGCTGAATGAAACCTGATATGTATTTATACCAAACATCTGTACTGTTATTTAGTAACTGCTAAAGCAGACTACAAATAAGTTTGTTAAAATGCAAGAGCTTTCTATGTGTGATCAATAAATTGGTCAGAAACTAACTAAAGTACCATGGAATGTCAATAAGCTCCAGAATCTTTAGTATAGACATTTAAAAAAAAACAAAGTGCTACAAACGCACAGCAAGTTGATCACTGTCTGAAAGAGAAAGATCACTGTTTCAGGTGAAACTCCCCAGTCAGTGCCAACTGACTTACTGTGTAATTCCACCATTTTCTGTTTTCACTTGAGATTGCTGCATTTGCTGTTTTCCTTTTTACCTCTACATTTTTTTTCTATACAGGTAGGGTAATGTTTCAGAATATCTAATCAGATAATATATTTTCAGCTGGCATTTGGGTGCAAATATGTTTTGGTTTCGGTAGTTGGCATGTGTATACATACTTTTTAAAACATTTAGTTTGGAGCTGGCATTGAAAAAGTGCAGTTACCTGACTGCAACATTTGCATCATCTTACTGGTGCATAGATTAAACAATGACCGGGTAAAGGCTTTTTAGTTCTGTGCTACTTGCTAATTTAAATATAATCAAGGCCAGTGATGTATGGCTTGCAATGGAAAGATGGATGGATGCACAGAAAATAGAATTTGATTTATTCAATCACTATAAGCCAATGGCCCAAGTACAAACAGACAGAATTGCAGAATGTGATCTCAAAACACGTTAAAAATCCTGCATAATAAAAAAAGCAAAATTTGACTGCTCAGTCACTAAAATTATTAGTCCTGAATATAATTAAAAATATGGATAACAGCTTCCCAGTGGCTCATTGGGTGAATGCACCATCTGTGGGGTACGGAGATAATATAGATCATGAAGGTCCCCTGTTTGATCTCTGCTCTATTCTATGCTGAGTTAGCTTATTTCACCCTGATCACCAAATCTCACCTTGGTTTCTTCCCCAACACCTCTAGTATCTTCTCCTCCTTTCAGCACCTCACCTTGTTCTACCCAATCATCTCGTTCTCTACTTCCACCTCAAGTCCCACCTTGAGTTTCTCACCGAGATATCTTCCCTCCTTTCCTCCCTCAACCTCTGCATCCTTATCCTCGGTGATTTCAATTGCCATCAGGACTCACTTTGCCCTCTCTCCTCTGATTTCACTGCCCTCCTGTTCTTCCTTAAACTCTTCCTCCATATAAACTCTTCTTCCCATATTCATAGCCACCCGCTCAACCTTGCCCTCTCTACTCCTATGGACCTCTAAGCTATTTAAAATGTTATCATTTAAGGTGTATTTGCTTTTCCTATTCTTGCTTCTAAAATATATTACTTTACGTTTTTCTACATTAAATTCCATCTGCCACCTATCTGCTAACCTATCTATGCCCTCTCCCATTGCTACCAAAACCACAGGACAAGCCCTCACAATCAGGTTCGTGTGGAGCATAAACACCGGCACAGACCAGTTGGGCCAAATGGCCTGTTTCTATGCTGTAAAATTCTATGCAATCCTTATCACAATTTGCCATACCTCCTAACTTGGTGCCAGCAGCAAAGTTCAAAGTCAATTAGCTGTTAATAGTTTTTGCTAAAAGTCATTACCTATACAAAATATTAAAAATCTTATGTCTATGTGGACTACTTGACAACTTATTCCATTAGAAATTCCTACCCGCGCACATTTATAATGGAAATGGCTACGTAAACTTGTGATTGTAATTAATTACAACCTCCTCTACCCCCCATACCAGTTGATGTGCTGCAGTGCCACCACAGGTGGGAATGTGTTGTACATGTGGGAGAACAGGATTTGTGAGCACTCAGGGGGGCTGCCATGCGATGGGGGGCACAGATGGATCGTGTCTGGGACTACTCAATGAGTGTAGTGGAAGTGGAGGAGACTTAAATGTGGGATCTGTCATTATTCTGCAGGATGGAAGGTTTCTGAACACGTGAGCAGAGCCTCGAAGCTGGGAGTACTGAAGAGGGTGTCTGTGGTTTGACAGCAATGGGAGAGGAGTCCTCAAATCTGGAAGCATTGCATGGGATACTACAGTTTGGTAGCAGTGAGCGGGGATCCTGGGATTTGGCAGCACTGGGGAGGTGAAGGGTATAGCAACACTAGGATTGGGAGAAGAGCACCTTGAGATGTAGCAACATTGGGGAGGGAGGGACTTTGGAGTTTGGCAGAACTGAGGGGAAGATTCTGAGGCCTGGCAGCATTGAGGAGGGAGTAGTTCAGGTGAGGGGCAGGCTGAATGACTGGGAGCACCAGCATGAGTTTAGAAAGCGGCTGCAGTGACACCGTGGAATCAGAAAGTGGCAGTGGCCACACCAGAGAGGAAGAAAATATCTGCATAATTTAAAATATTGCATGCATGTACACACACACACACACACACACACACAACTGGATCCCAGGCCTACATTTAGTGAGGAGCTATTCCGATGATTGCAAAGTACAAGTTAACAACTGAATCTCCAGCCAAGTACTCCAAATTAGCTCCAGGCTCCTGACCCAGGAGTTGACAACACTTTTTTGTTCACATTTTTGTTCACATGTAGTTAATCAGGTATTTGGTAATTTAACAAATCATTCCTCATTCCAGCCAATCACAATTTTTTGCCCTGCAGGCCAGTAATGCCTTAAAAGTGTGCTGCATGATTGATGTAAATTATACAGCTTGTGGAAGGGTAAAATAAAACTAATGGGGGAAGAAAAGGAGCCATTAGTGCTCATCAGAACATGAATCCCGTAAATGGCAAAATATTCTCCCCTCCAAATTCGTTAATTTATAAAAGATGGAAATAACACCATTTACCATTTTTAGTGCTGCTGATGGCTACTCCATCACAAGGAAGCCCCCTAAAATAATGTAGCATGGATATTCATCTCAACCAAATTACAATATTAAATATTATTACATGGTACAAGTCTGGAAATTATTAACATTTTTCCCTCCATCCCATGATTAAAAAAAAATCCGTAAGCCATTCCTCAGTTAGGTTCAATGATTTTTTCTTGGGCCTCAACCAGTGTCGTTTTATAACTAGCCACTAGGAGATGCAGGAATGTCGCCCACTTTGTCTTATTCTTCCATTTTATCTTTGTTGGGAAAGTGCCTGTTATCCATTCAGCTGCTTCTCTGATAGCACAGTTGATATTGGGATCTCATTATGTGGGAAGCATTGGTAAGGATCAGAAATTTAAATAAATATAATTAGTTACACAACCCAGAGTGCACTTGGCAGTTCAGCAGCCTTCGTTCATATATGAATAGTTAAAATTATTTTAGCTTAATACCTAAATTAAATTCTAGGATCACACTTGCTATTAAAAAAGCTGTGTGTTTAAAATTCTTCTTTGTAACAAATACAAATTCATTGCACTAAAAAAAAATTCTCATTAAAATAGTGCTAATATTTAAATAATTAGGGTATTAATTCTTTAATCCAGTAGGTCTCTCATCCCTTTGCACTATTCCCATCTTGGGCCAACTGCAGAAACAGAAATGATACTGAGCCTATCGCATTCGTCAATGCCCCTTGAACTGAGTAAGAACAGGGTCAGGCAGTAGGGTGCAAAGTATGACTGCAGTCTGTTCAACCCATTCACATTCAAACTAGTACCCTTGGCAGAGGGAACTACAGTATTACTCAGTTTGAAGTGGATGTATCATAATATGGCAGATTGCTGGTAGCATAACTACAATATCAGCAATGTTACCACCAACATCTCCTGGTGCCAAGGAATACTGCTCTTTTAACTTACAATGAACAGTTAAAAATATAAAAATCTTTAAAGGCTATGTAAATTGTTTTGACCATTTCTAAAGGAATAAAATATTTCACCAATAAATAGTTAACAGAAATTGCTTTAAATGATGTTTCTTGTTCATTTTATTTGTTACTTCTCCAGAATATGTTACTGACTAATTCCTCCCACCCACCCCATTTTTTTCTGTCATTTTGGTTCCTTCTTGGTGGACGCACCTTTTGCAGCTGAAAGGTTGGGTTCTCAGACCTTTTGCCAATACTGCCTTTAAGTTGGTTACTAGGGGTGTGCAACTGCACTCCAGTGTAGCCTCTCGGGAGAATTTTAACTCTCCCTGATTGGTGGGAGAGGAATAGGGAAGCAGTTAAAATGAAGTGGCGCCATTTCCTGCCGATTCCCCATGTTAATGCCACTGGTTTTGATCACGGATGAGGCTCCCACTGGACTCTGGTGGGTGCCTCATTAATAAACGTGGGGTCCCGTGACGTACGTGGGTGTCTGATGAGATTTTAACCCGCTCCTGAGTGAAGCGGTTGCCGTGGCTGCCTCACCGGATAAAGCTGTCGGGAAGCTGGCAAGGCCACTGAGGGTAAGTGAAAAAACTTTCCTTAGTGAGACTAGGAAGAGCAGGAGAGTCTGGGCCTTTGTTGTCCTGGGGACCCCCCGCCCCCCCCAGCCGCAAGACCCTCAGAACCCTCCCATCCTGCGACTTACCCTGCTGTCGGCAGTCTTCTCTAGATGTCGGCGGGCGGATTCTTCGGTATCTGCCAGCTGCCCCTTTCCGCCCACAATGGGTGAGCAGCTGACTGGCGGCTTTCAGAAGAGGCCCAGCAGTTAAAATCTGCTGAGCCACCATCTCAAACCCCCAAGCGAGAACACTGTCCCGAGTTAAAATCAACAAAAACAACAACATGCATTTATATAGCGCCTTTAATGCAGTAAAACATCTAAAGGCGCTTCACAGGAGTGTAATCAGACAAAAATCAGCCCTTCTCTTCCCCCTGTAGGATCTCTGCTTGCCTTCTCCTCATAGAACCACGGCTGAGATTGGAAATCGAGCAGAGTAGTGGATTAGACTACGTGACACAGCACATCAATGGCTTGTTAGACTTTTTAAATTAACTTACAGCTTGAAATGCAATGAGGCCATGTTAAATATCTTCTTCTGTCATTTCTTTCTTACAAAATATCAGCTGAGAAACTGCTGTTTGAAAAAGGATTTTTCCCTTATTCTACTCCTCCTGCTCAGGTGAAAGAGCCTGTGTAAGTGTAATCTGTTCCATTATATTTCCAAACCAATTAGAAAGATGATTTTTCCAAGAACAACTGTAACAGTGAATATAAATACTTTATATCGAAGGGTATAAAATGGCACATTAGCAAAGATATATTTGACAAAACTTAACATTTAAAAAAAAATCCTCACGTGAAGAGAGTCAAAAAGTGCTGCTGGCACCAAACAACACTTAACAGCTGCAGCTCTCCTCTTGCCCAGTCTGATTAAGTGGATTTTAGTGCACTGATCACTGAACTATCCAGCTCTATAATGACATGAACACAGTAGTTATCAATTCTTATTCCAAATAATGCAACTGTGTTTTTTTTGAAAATTTCCTACAAACTGTCTACACATTGCCTTTGTTGTTTGGAGTCTTTTTGACTCGGCGACATCTGCTGTATGGACTCAGCGACTAAATTAAGAATAATGATGAATATTACAAAAAAATGTCAATGTAGCATGAAACACATTACCATCTTTGAAAACTCCTACACCTGTCATGCTCTTAGATAAGGTGCTAATATGCTAACGTAGTCCTTAGAGGGTTAATCAATGTAGTCCATCAGCTTCAGCCAGACCCCTCCTACTTCTGGCCGGCAGCAAGCAGACTGTCACATTCCTCATTTCTATCAGTGAGTTTTAAATTGCCCAGACAAACAAGCAGAACCAACGAGCTAGAAAAGGTCACACCTGGCGTGTGGTCGGCCTGCTCCCTGTGTCCAAAGCCCCACCCACAATTCTCCAGGTTTACGCCACTCTGTCTCCTTCTCTTTTGTATTTCCTTCCTCCCCCAGCTGTTCCATTCAGAAACCCAGGCTCAGCAATCTGCCCTCCTCAAACTACTTATTAAGCCAAGCTGGCTCAAAAGACCGGCTCAGCACGTGCCACTTCTTATCTATCCAGTTTCAAAATCCAATTGCGTGGTGCTTAAAAAACAAAACATAAATGGACTTAACTCTCATTGGTCCCCTGAAGCAATTCAAACAAAAGCATGAGTGACAAAGACATTCTCCAATATGGCAGGTGTTAGTGTCAGATTCAGCCTCAGGCGCACAGGCAAAAGTATTAGCTTTCAGTTAAAGCTCAGACATGCAGAAACAGGGAAGTACCATTAGTACAGCAGTATTGTTAGTGCAGCTACCTAGTCAGGTGTTAATTCCCAGCACCACTTGTTCCAAAGCGCATCACTTCTAATTAGGAGCTGTGATAAGGAATAGCGAGGCTATTTTTGCTAGTAACATAAAGGACAAGCTTATTAGTAAAGTGCAGTGAACAAACTTGTGAGATATAGTCTTTGTGACCAATGTAGTGACAGCCTTACCTTTAACTATAACTGTAATCAGACTGTTAAATATTTAAATCTGGAGAGAAAGAAAAAGAGACAAAATACAAAATTAAGTGAATACAAACATCGTAGTTCTGACCAAAAACATGATAAAATAATTTTGGAGGATTTAAACTTGGTGGTTTTGAGGCAAAACATTCATTCGATTTAAATGTTGAAAGGAGCTTTATTAATGTCTGGCAATAATTTTCACCAAGAATTAAAGCACTAATGTATACCGTCACAAACTCACAATTAAAGTTGAGATATATTATAGAAAAGGATTTTTGAATTGGAAGTAACAAAATAATTTGAATTTATTAACTCCTATCTCATACTCTCAATCATGAGAGATGTCATTCTTTTTATAGAAGATTAGCTCAGGACAAAGCATTGCAATGTAAACTTATTTATTGTACAAATCACAAACTGGTATGATCAACTCTAGATGACATACAAAGGGTAGTCTTTGCTCATCGTCTAGTTTCTGTGTAATATTAATTTCCTATTAGATGTTTGTTGAAAAAGATAATTACAAAAATCTAAATAAAGCATGTAGAAATATTACTATAATAAACTACAGTTTATAAAAGGATATAAACAGCTGTATGTAATTTACAGTTGCTCCAAACACAGCCACCACACATCAATGTGTACACCTACATATTTAAAAGCATTTTCTGAACTTTTAAAATTAAAACTGCACTAAAATTTGGAGGCCACATTTCTACCATGCTGCAGAGAGATATTTTCGATGATGGCAAAAAAAAACTGTCACATTGAAAACATATGAAAATAACACATGCAACTTCCAGGTAAACAATTAAACAGGGTACTGTGTTATGAAAAGAAAGTGATAATTAATAATACTTGTCAGTTGTAAGCCATCTTCCCTCTTGGGAATAGCAGTGGAGCACTGCTGTGTAATTTCAGCACACTCCAATCTGAGCAATTGTGAAGAGGGCTTTTGTAATGCCAGAGTATAATGATTTCTACTGTGCGCTGTTAAAACTTCATAACAACAACGGTAATTAGGCATTTTAATCAACAACAGAGGGCTGATTTTTTTTTTGCTCTTTCTGCTCAATGCTACACAAAATATAATTTTGAATCATCTCTTTTAGGCAGAACACATTGGTAACACCAGGACATATGAAATCGGATCGGCTTTGTTTTACCCTAGCTGCAGCTTTCATACATGCATTATGTATGAACCACAAATAATTGTAAAAACAAAACCTGAACAACCAAGCTGCTGTCTTGGTTAAGATGTAATTAAAAGTAACGAACCATGGTGCTCAGTGGAGTAGTGTAGGATTAACCCTTTAGCAATGCATAACCACTGAGCTCTTTACTGGACATTTGTGATGGGTAAGTTTCTTGTAGGTTAACTCTGTTATTTGCATCAATTGCAGTAATTAAAACGTTTACTTGAAAGATGTAGATTTGATTTTTTATGATGAGTATTATGAACCCTCAAATTTTCATATGGCACTGTTTAAAGCAATCCATAAATTGAAAATAAATAGTACTTGCTAAAATATTTAGCTTGTCTGCCATAGCAAGCCTATTTTAAACAAAACTTATTTGTTTTTATCTGAAATTATTAGAAAAATAGTTTAATTCCTGATACAGCTCATTCCTCAAGTACTGATATGTTGTTAATTTAATATTGAAAATAAAGCTGGATTTGGAATAAGAAGCATTGGTATTTCAGGTACGATGTTAAACCAAGGCCCCGTCTGCTCCCTCAGCACTATTCGAAAAAGCATAGGGGAATTCTCAGTGTCCTGGCCAAAACTTATCCCTCAACCACTATCATTAAATGACTATCTAGTCATTTATTTCATTTCTGTTTGTGGAATCTTGCTGTGTGCAAATTGGCTGGCGCGTTTCCCTGCATTACAACACTTCAAAAATACTTAATTGGCTGTTGAAGCCCTTTGGGACGGCCTGAGGTTGTGAAAGGTTGTATAAATTCAAGCTATTTTTCTCTATACATCCTAGTCCAGTGGGTACTGTCTTTCACCAGATCGCTGCAGTGATGACTGTGATTGTGAAACTACGATACTACAGTGCCATGTGCTGCCTGGGAGTTGGGGTCAGGCAGCAGGTGAGTGGGAATGTGCAGCGCCAGTCTGTGCAGCCTGTCCAGACTCAGTTGATGAAAGAATAACAATATGAGTGATTACAACCAATGCCACTACCACTAATCAAGGCATACCACTTGTTCAAAGTGGAACTCAACTACTATTTAGTAAACTGGAAATTTCAATAGGGGGTACACTTGTATACTAATGTCCCACTATACTGGTTTCCCAAAAAGGTGGATCCTGGATCCAACTAAAGTGGGTTCTTTAAACCACCACCAATTGCACGTCTGGGAGAATCTGCACAGCAGTTTGAACTGTTTCATATAAATTGCAGCGATCGTGTTTACAAATGACAATATAAAACACACTATAAACTATGTGTTAATGGTCTGCATCATGTATTATTCTTGTGTTGCTTCTAGCAACAGTTTTTGGCCAGCAGGGAGATGCCACAATCCCTCTTTTTTGCAGTACGTTCAACAAGAGGTGACTTAATTATAGCCCCCTAGTGATTGTCAAGCTTGCAAGGCAACATTTGATTACAAAAATCTATACATTGAAAGTTCAGTTTTACAAATTGGATTTCTTCATAACACCATGTTTAAGAATGTTTGGCAGATGGCATTGTTTGTGAGTAAATTCAGATTTAAAAAATATAGGTTAAAATTCACTTGAAAAATGGAAATGCAAAGATGACATCACCATAAATTAAGTGTAACCTCTCTGATAGTGTAGTTCATAAATGCACCAGTTGGTGTGATATTGAGCCATACAGAACAGGCAGGTTTTTGGTTTGATCAGAGGTCTGTGCTCAACTGGCCTATTAGTCACTAAAATGCTTAGCATGTTAAATGTGGCTTTCACTCCTGATTACTATCCAGCAACTCTGCTGGAAGAGCCCATGTGGATGTCAGGTGAGAACAGAATTGGCCATGTAGTTGAACAGCCCATCACTACACAATGTCCAGGCTCACATATCAAGAAAGACTACTTGGATGAGTATGAGTCACCCCTGCATGAGTCACCACTTCCAGAAAAGGAAAAGGAAGAGGGGGTGCAAACGATCATCCAGACCTACATTATTTTATATTTATATTAAATATCAACAACACAGACATAAAATTATTAGTTTCAAAATTCTCATCAGTTTGTGGAAACAGCTATGGGGAAAATGTCAGCATTTTCATAGTATGTACCATTTTTTGTCTGAAAATAGTGTCAATGGAACAATACTTAACACAGTCAATCAATGAAGCCCTAATGTGTTCCAGTGTTCTGACTCAAGGCTAAGAATCCAAGTTAGATTATGCTGTTGCATTGCACCATGGCTCTGGACTGAACTTTTTTTTACCATTTCAGTAATGCTCTCTTCCCAGTAGGGTTACAAATTAAAAAGTATTTAAGAATATTTTAAACCTCATTCAACCACTTAAAACTCCATTTCACTAAATTAAGAAAAGTTCCTTATAGTTTCAACTTAAATACTACAAGTTAAGAGTCCATAAATATCCATGGAGGATTTCTGCAGCACCTATCAAAAATCAATTAGAAATGAATGACTGAGTTGGGGCATGGAAGAAAATCAGTTCAGTACAGTTTTAAAAAGATGTCTCCTTAGGTATTCACAGTGGGGGCTCACTGCATTGCATCACATGCTCCATCTAGCAGCCGACGCAAAGGCTCTATGAGGAAAGGCCGCCATGTAAGGCCATCCCATTTTGTACTGTACAGAATGCATTAGAAGATATGCATTGTGTTTTGAATTGTGACGGATCAGAGTGTGTACGATCCGTATTGTATTGTTTGAATTGTAATTAAGTATTTACGTTGAACTGTGTGTATCCTTAAATTTCATGAAATGAAGTATATTTTGAAATTTAAAAATATCACATGCTCCAGCTACAGTCTGAGCTATAGACTTTCCACGTCCAGTTCAGTACTGTTCCATGAAGAGCTAACAGGAGCCAAGATTCTACCTGTGTGAGCTGGATAAAGCCAAAGCTCTCATTCCCTTGAGGAAGAAAGCTTAAACCTGTTGTTGACAGTAATTTTAACAAAACTACGTGAAGTGTTTCAGAATGTGCAATATTTTAAAGCAAATTCTATGTAAATACTGCATCATTTTAGATAGTTTACAAACAGAAAGTTTAAGTCAAGAAAATGACATCTGCTGCTAATTTCTTCCTCCACCCACACACATGCAGTAATGCAAGATAAATTATTACTAAACAGGCATGTTCTGCTTTGTTGCTGTTCACTGAAGAATAAGTTATATTTTGATGGTATGTGATTGAGATGTTAAAAGACCAAGCATTTTAAATCTCTGAACAGAAGCAATGGCTGTTCTTATTTTTATGACTTTTTATTGTGGAGTGGACAAGGACCCTCTCCAGTTGGGGGGGGTTTAATTTTAAACTAACCTGTCCAGCGGGAAACTCAAATCAATGGAAACAAAATCAGGCGGGATGTAAAACAGGCAGCCAATCCCATCCCATCAGCTTTTCGCTGGGTGGATTAGGTTAAAATTACCCCACAGGTTTTTTTCAATTGCGTCACTGCACAGAGATATGACCTGAGAATATAACCTGTTAATGGCAAACAGCTACGGGAGAGAGGAAGGATCTTTTCTGATGCATTTTCCCAGACAAATCAAGCTTGCCATTTTTAAGTGTCAAAAAACCACAAGCTAAAAGTAGGCATAAAATGATAACAGCAAAATTAAATTGTTAAACGCTCAGTACTTTGCTGAGTTGTTGGAAGTAGCAGTATCTAATGTATCCATTAATGTTGTTCTAAGCATTACGTGAAGCTGCAATGAACAATAAAGTTCAAAGTATGAAAAAAATAATTCTTTACAAGCATAAGACATTCATCTGGAGAAACCAATAATTAGGTCCTGACAAACCAAAGAAAAATGTACAGGTTGTTGTTTGATTTGACTTGACTATTCAGACAAAACTCGTCTAGTATAGGTGGGATACATTATACATTCCACAACTCAGCCATCACAGATGCACTGCAGTGATAGACTGCAGATGATAATGGGAGAAAAATAATTCAGAACAAATCTGGAACAACTACTTTAAGTGTGTGCATAGCTCAGCGGTAGCACTGTTGCCTCTGTATCAGAAAGTTGAGGGTTCAAGGCCCAGTACAGGACTTGAACACATAATCTAAGCTGGTACCCCAGTGCAGTACTGAGGGAGTGCTGCATTGTCAGAGGTGCCGTCTTTCAGATGAGACATTAAACCAAGGCCTCATCTGTCTGTTCAAGTAGATGTAAAAGATCCCATGGCACTATTTGAAGTAGAGCAGGGAAGTTCTCCTGACCAACAATTATCTCACAACCAACATCATTAAAACAGATTAATTGGTCTTTTATCTCATTGCTGTTTGTGGGACCTTGTTGTGTGCAAATTGGTTGCGTTTGCCTACATAATGACAGTGACTATACTTCAAAAGTAATTCATTGGCTGTGAAGGCTTTGGGACATCCATAGGAAGTGATAGGTTCCATATCAATGCAAGTTCTTTCTTATCTTATGCAGCATGGGAATCTGTACACAGGCGGGGGAGGGGAGAAAATTATTTGCTGTCATGGGTACCAACAGTAAAACAGACACTGTTCCTTTGATTCTCCCATTGGCCTATCATATGGAGGATAAATGGATGTGAAGAAAAAAGGTTTTTATGTCACAATATGACTTGTAACTGAGGTAAAACATTCAAAAGGTCACTTAAAACATGACTATCTGTTCAATAACAGATAGCAATACAAAATGATCTTGGGATAAATGTTCTTTTAAATTGACTACGACAGTTAAATGGGTCAGGGCACACTGATCTCTTCGAGCAGCAGAGTCACCTTACAATGAACAGATGCACACCAATATGACAGAGATTAAATCAGCTTCCCCACAAGACAAGTAACAGCACAGGTTGTGCACAAAATGACAATTTTGAGACCTGAGACTTTTCAGGTCCTCCACTTAAGGATGTTGGGTCTTTGGCAAACTGTATACTGCAATGTCAAGGAAAGGACGTGCTGTAGAAAAACCAAGCTTCAATTTTTTTTCATTGCCATAGCAACATCAGAAACAAACAAAAGGTATTCAGATTACAGGGCTGAAAAAAACACAAGCCTCTCTCAACATATTGTACTCTGGAGGCCAGTTGCTTTATATAAAAAAAATGCTACTGCAAATTGATATTTACTTGTCCCACTTAACTTAATTTGCTTTCATTTGAAAATCCACAATGTGTTCTGCATGACCTCCTGAATAGGAATTTAACACCAGAGACTCTTAACTTTCTCTACTGTACCAGATTTAAGGATGAACATCAAACACAGTGATGAAGTAATGCAACCCATTTTGAAATCAGTTGCATTTTTTTCTGTATACTACAGATTTTTAAATTACATTTTCATAATCACACAACAACTAAAGGAACAAAAGATTTTATCTGAACCAATATGGTCTGCATATACAACTAATTTTAAATAAGTGGGCAAGTATTTTCAGCTTCCAGTGAAGATCTAATAATTGAAGTTACTGTAGCAATAGTTATATTTTGCTAAGCCACATACACAAAAAATAAATAACACCCTCTTATTGGTGCATTGCTACAGCAGAAGTTCACCAAGGACATCACAACATTGTGAATTGATTTTGGTCTCTAGTTAGGGTTCTGCACCTAAAGTTAAGACAAGTATCAACCAACAAAACAGATTATTTGGTCATCTACGTGCATACTGTTTTTAGGCCCTTTCAGTGTTTAAGTTGACTGCCACATTTGCCTACTCACAACAGCTAACTATACTTTAAAAATTATTCATTGATTATTAAGTGCTTTAAGACATCCTGAGGATATGAAAGGTGCCATGCAAATACAACTTCTTTCTTTCTGTTACTGCTTTCGTGTTGCAGTGTACAGCTTGGTGGAGAACTCGTGTGGCATTAGATTGATTCTCTTAACTCTGAGTTACCGATCTCAGTTATGTTGCTGTCAGGAGGTGTGAGAGTCATCTCTGGGCAATATCACACACCTCCCATCAGCTAACTGAACAGTAGTATTGGAGCTCTGGAAACAAACTGTCTGGCTGCAGGAGTTGTGTGACCTGCACGGAAAGAAGTATTGATGAACTATGCTCAAAACTCATGAACACCTGTAATAGATAAGCAAAGGTTCTTTTCTTTACAAAACTTGCAGCATGTATTGGTTATCCTACTGATGAAAATGTCTTTCTATTAATCATACTTAATTTACATATTCAAATTAGGTTATACTTTTCCTAGAATGTTCCTTCGCTCCATTGTAATTTACAGAGATTTATTTCTTTGCTTATCAAGATGAAGGAAGTGAATGCTAAGGAATGAAATGCTATTTCCATTTTGGGCACTCAATGTCATCATCAGCACTCCTAGGTATAAGCACAGCCTGAGGCGTAGCAAAGCTCCCCCCAACCTGCCGCAGTCTCAGCCTGGTCAGAAGGATAGGACCGTGTGAATGTCTTCATTTCTACTTGACTGCCATTGACAATTTAGTACCATTTACTGTGTCCACCAGTAATTAAGTTGAGACAGCCAAAATTCATTTCATATTGGATATTTAAAACAAAGACTTTTAGCACCTCAGTTTGGATTGGATTTGAACCAAAATCAGAGGTGAAGGGACAATGTGTTAAATCATTGAGCCACCCAGTCCCCACCTTGTCAACAAAATAGAATGTATATTAATTATATTTTCCATAATATTATGCAAATTAATTGTGTTCTTGGTCATACACAAATTAAATTTAAAAGATGTTTGATTATATATTAAACCACACCAATTTTGTCTTTAGAAATCATGCTACTAGGAATAACATTATTGATTAGTGATTTGTAGATTTACTTTGCATATGAAAATCACATCTATTAAAAAGTACTTTTTGTAACAAATCAAATGGCTTCCCTTTATGAAATTTGAAGAGTATATTCACAATGCTATTAGGGATAATATAATGAATTATACAAATTAGAGTGAACATATCATTATGTAATTAGATGTAATTATGTTACTCTATAAAAAGTATGAGAGCATTATAGAGGATTACTAATAATCTACTCTAATGGTTCTCAAAAATACTTCCAGCTCAGTGTTTGAATAGTCTCGCGTGGTAACCAAGCTCCTACTAGATATTTGTACCTAAAGGTCTACGTGACCGAGGTCTGCAGTTACTGAGCAGCTGTTGTCAACAAGAAAATACATTCTCTTACTTTTTTTAATGTGGGTCACAAGCCTGCTAAGCATTTTAAGTATCAGTATGATAATGGGTTTAAGCTTGTAATCAGACAATCGCTCCTATAATTCACAGCCGATCACATCAGGATAGTATTTTCCCCAATTTTATTAACTCCTCTTCCGAAGGTTTGAACTATTGCTGGGGTATGACTCCACAGGAACTGGCAGCCCTCTAGTAACTGACTCAAGTGATCATTCTCCATATGTGAACCTAGAGAGTAAGAGTTGGTAGGCTATTCAATTGTGAATGCATCATTGTTGAGCTGGATCCTCCCCTCACATGATGGCCATTTATGCATTCTCTAGCTAGAGTCACTGGTCAGCAGTCAGGAGCGGGAACCCTGGATGATTTTCCCTCTCCCTAGTTCAACGTCATTGAAGCCAATTGTAGAATCACCACCTCAAATGGCTCAGATTAGCCACCTCAATATAGGGGTCAAAGTGGAGTCTATCCTTGGCTGTGTGACTTGGCATTACACCAGTCAGTATATTAAACCTGAATAGTTTAGTTTTATCAGATTAGGGGACAGGAACTAATATAATTTTCCCTCACTTAAAATAGGACAGTATTGCATGATTTTGACTGAACTGAAAAGGTGTTTCAAAAGTCAAACCATTTATCTTTGATTGTTTGTTACTGTCAGTAAGTCTGATCGTCACATTGCCAATGCCACACTTCCATGATTTTTAAGTTGGTGCGAATGTTAACTTCTTTTTAAAGGATTCAGCTTTCCCTTACAAAAGTTTTATTTTATATTAGCAAGGAACAGAAAGGGCCCGATATTACCATGGCGGCGGCGGGGGGGGGGGGGGGGGTGGCGGTTGGGCGCGTGGGTAACGTGCCCGGTGAAATCAGTCTGCCCCGTGCGCAATCGCAGACTGATTGGATCCGCTTACCTCTTGTTCCGGGTTCCCCGCTGCTGAGCTGCGTGGCGGGCGGACTGCACATGTGCAGTAAGGTCTGTCAGCTGGAGGAGCTCTATTTAAAGGGGCAGTCCTCCACTGACTGATGCTGCAAGAAATAGGAAAAATTACAGCATGGAGCAGCCCAGGGGGAAGGCTGCTCCCAGGTTTAATGATGCCTCACTCCAGGTATCACTGGATGGGGTGAGGAGGAGGGGGAGGACAGAGATCATCCCCCCGGCGGGCGGGAGGAAGCAGCCTGCCTCTGCCACCAAGAAGGCCTGGCTCGAGGTGGCAGAGGAGGTCACCTGCACCACCAACATATTGCGCACCTGCATACAGTGCAGGAGGCGCTGCAATGACCTAAGTAGGTCAAGCCAAAGTGACTACACTTACTCATTCCCCTACACTCCGTCTGCCACATCACCGCCCCCACCCCACATCTCCTTCTGCACTGCCAATACTACTCTGTCACATCACCCCTCACACCCACTCAAACCTCATCCTCA
Organism: Heptranchias perlo; assembly: GCF_035084215.1. Classification (NCBI taxonomy): domain Eukaryota; kingdom Metazoa; phylum Chordata; class Chondrichthyes; order Hexanchiformes; family Hexanchidae; genus Heptranchias; species Heptranchias perlo. The sequence goes on from NC_090332.1 coordinate 78,383,470, forward strand.
TCTTACTCACCTCGCCAGTACTCATCCCGCCACTACCACTCAACCCAATCCTCATACAATCTCATGGCTCTATCTCATACTCACCCTCTCATGCACCTCTTTCACAGTCAGCCTCACTCAACCTGCCACTACCGGTGCTGCAGCCACAGGGCATGCATCACATATGTGCAGTAGGAAGCGGAAGGCAAACGTGTCGTGAGCATGAAGAGGATGCACAAGGGTGTTTGAGGGTTTGTCATGGTTTTTACTTATATTTAATTTCTGAGCAACTCACATTACATATTATATTGGCACCACTACTGTCACGTCTTTGCGAATCTTGTCTGGTTTGTGTAATAATGCCCTTTCCTGAGGATCACAATGAAGACCCACACCTGATGCCACCCAATGTGTCACTGCAGAGTGGGTGTAGGTGTATTTGCAGGGCTCTTTTGTGCAGACGACTGAGAGACGTCGGCGATGTCCCCGGTGGCACCCTGGAAGGATGTGGAGGAGAAGTTGTTGAGGGCAGTGGTGACTTTGACAGCGACAGGTAAGAAGATGGTGCTCGGGCCAGCCGGGAGCAGCTCGGCATGAAGGAGGCTGCAGATGTCCACAACTACATGTCGAGTGACTCTGAGCCTCTGTGTGCACTGCTGCTCAGAGAGGTCCAGGAAGCTGAGCCTCGGTCTGTGGACCCTGTGGCGAGGGTAGTGCCCTCTGCGACACATCTCTCTCTGCGGTTGCCCTCCCTCCTGCTGTGCAGGTGGATGTGTCACAGCACTGTGTTGTGGAGCTCCACGTGTCGGAGGTGGACGGCGTGGCCGGCGAGGCTGGTGATGCTGTTCGCCCTCCGAGGAGGTCATGACTGCAGCTGTGGCGGCCCCCATCCGGAAGATGTAAATCTGAGGGGGTCCGCATGGTAGGTACATGTGTCTGGACACCGGGGTAAGTATGCAAGTTTGTGAATTTTGTTGTTAGGGGGAGGGTGGTGCAGGCCAAACTTTGTCCAAAGTGACAGAGTGGCCTCCTGCAATGAGTGAAGGTCTCCCCCCCACCACCTGTCAAAGGGACCTTTGCAACTGCCACAGGCTGACGACTGCAACACGTCCATTTGAACTAGGAGTGTTTCCCCCAGTACGGGAAACAGTCCCAGTTGTTTGTAAAATCCCAACCCTCCTAAAATATCACGTTAATCAGGTCTGTAAACGACCTGAAATACCAAAATAAATACCTTAAGTGGCACCCCGCCGGCTTTAATTGCCGGCGGGAGTCCCACACCCGGGGGCTGCGCACGCATGTCAGCGCGTCAGTGGGGAACCCGGAAATGGGGCGGGTTGGAGCCGAGCTCCTGACCCGCCCCAGGAATCCCCGATTTTCGTAGCCCCCCCCGCCAGGAACGCACCCGATCGCGGGTGCTAAAATAGAGCCCAATGCAGGACACTATCCAGGTTGAAAGAAGTATGAGATAATTGCAAGCTTGGATTTTAAAAATTTCTAGGTTGTGGGATGATTTAAAAAATCTTACTAGATGTGTGACATGAGTGGAAGCCCACCATCATGTTTAGGAGTCTCCAAACCAAGCTACAGAGAAATCCAAAGGTTCTGTTTGCTTGGTGTGACGTGCACACTCTTCATCCGTATTGTCAGTTTGTCCATTCAGAAATATTCTAGTTGCAGTCCACTATGCAGCATCCAGTTGTTTCTAAAATAATTTCAGGGTTTTCAGCTTTGCCACTCCATCCAGAAGTCCCTTCCATGTGATTGGCCTTGTGGTTCTTCTCTTGAGTTAGCTGCAGTGCTTGAATGTCTCCCTTGCATCTCAGTGACTAGAACATGACTCAAGGTGTGGTCTGACCACAGCACTCCAGTGTATGTGTGATTTCCTCTACTTGCACTGTTTTCACTATACAGTTCAACATTCTATTTGCTTTGTTGATTGTTGCTCTGCATTGGTTGGAAATGTTGAGCCTTAAGACTATATAGACTGCTAGCTCTTTTTAGCTTCATCTGTAGCCATTTCAATACCATTCCTACAGCACATTCATTATTTTCTTCACACTTGTCCATATTGAATTTTATGTGCCACTGTTCCATCCACTTACATATGCTGTCTAACTTATTTTATATTTCACAAGCAGCATCCTCAGAATCAACCGCACCTCCTGGTTCAGTATTAACACATTTATTCAATTTGCACAGAGTTTCTGAATTCAAGTTATTGATGGAAATTTGAAACAGTAGTGGTTCCAATATCAATATCTGGGGCAACCCACATAGGATTTTCCCCACCCTGACATAACACCTTTAAAAAGTAAGCAGTTTTTTTTTCGCTTCAACCAAATTCTTATCCGTTCCCAGTTTTTTTTACCCTGAACATACATTGCTTTGAGCTTAATTAGTTGCCTTTCGTTCGGAAGTTTGTCAATTATTTTTTTGGAAGTCTAGCCGCATCACAATCCGTGTGAGATGTCACTTCTTTAAGAAAACTGGTTAGGCAGAATCATCCCCTTCAGAATCCATGTTAACTACCGTCAACTAGTTTATTATTGTACAATAATCCTCAAGTTTACTTCTGATATGTGATTCCATTATCTTGCAGTGTTGAAGTGAGACTATTTGGTCTGTAGCTGCCTGTGTCTGCTTCATCACCCTTTTTGAAAAGGAGCACCGTATTAGTTTGTTTCAAACCTATTGGCATCTCCCCAGTGGTCACGGATCCCCTCAAGACGACTATCAGTGCCTCACAAATCGCCTCCCGAGTCTCTCTTTGCACCCTGGGGTAAATACCATATGGGGATTTATTTGTTTTGAGCCCTCTTAGCCTCTCATTTATGTCAAAATCTTTAATTCTGCTCAGGTTATCACTACTGAGGGAAGTCTTTCCTTGTGAATACTAGGAAGAAGTAATCATTCAGAATTTTATGTTCATTTGCTGTTTTAGCCAGGTTTGTACCTTTTGTGGTGGTTCTCATTACTTCTATGACTGTCATCTTATTAAAATAATTTTCTACTCTTATATGTTTTACATCTGCAGCATCTTATTCCTAATGCTGCTAGTGTTCATGTATATACATTTATTGCAAATGTGCCTCCTTTCTTGGCCTCCAGTGTATTTCTTGGTTTCACCATTTGGTTCTGAATGTATGAGCTTCTGTGCCCATACCAGCTTATTGACCACCTTCTAATTTACGATCAGTTGTCTCTGGGATCCAATTTCACCCTCCCATCCTCAATTATGTAGTTTAAATGATTCTCAAAAGATGCCTAAATGTTCATGGCAAGTCTCAAAGTGCCTGCTTTGTTTAGGTGCAGTCATTTCTCCTGCCTTCTTCTGAATTTATCAGGTGAACATAGCAATGCTTACTACGAATTCCATTTTATAAGAAAAAAGTACATTATAATATTGTTGTGTGTGTCATTATCATCGTGATTGCACAGGTTATTTAAAATGCATCAGGCGTCTATTGATATTTTCTAATCAAATTAATGATAGATTTGGTCCAATTTATAGAATTTGTTATATTATCCCTAACAGTGTCATGATTATGCCCTGCAGATTTCATAAAGCGAGGGCAATGGATTTAGAGTTGTACTGTATCTTGTAATCAATGGTAAATGATGCCAGATTATTGCTATTAAACACCATTAAGAGTATGTTTTGATCAGTCTAAATTTATTTCTGATAATTTAAAGTACAGTGAAAATGTTTTGATGGGAAATAAGTCATTCCTGTTGTAACCACTCAAATTCAGTCCTGTTCTCAGTCCCTCACCACCATTCACAAGGGCACAATTACCACCTCATACAATTTAAAATGAAGTGAAATGCACTGTGCACAATTGCTTGCATCAGAAATTGCAAATAGATCATCCAACCGTTTGAAGCCATGTGCTACCATTAACCTTTGTTCAGGGTGGCGTACTATTCAACATTTCTCATCTCAGAAACAGCTACTCTGTCAGAAATGACGGTGGATAAGCAATGACTAACATTTAAGGAACGAATGCATGAATTGCAACAGTTATACATTCCTTTCTGGTGCAAAAACACAAAAGGAAAAGCGGCCCAACCATGGCTAACAAAAGAAATTAAGGATAGTATAAGATCCAAAGAGGAGTCATATAACGTTGCCAGAAAAAGTAGCAAACCTGAGGATTGGGAGCAGTTTAGAATTCAGCAAAAAAGGACCAAGAGATTGATTAAGAGGGGAAAAATAGAGTATGAGAGTAAACTTTCAAGGAACATAAAAGCAGACTGTAAGAGCTTCTACAAGTATGTAAAAAGAAAAAGGTTAGTGAAGACAAATGTATGTCTCTTACAGTCAGAAACGGGAGAAATTATAATGGGGAACAAGGAAATGGCAGAGCAATTAAACAAATACTTTGGTCCTGTCTTCATGGAAGAGGACACAAATAACTTCTCAGAAATGCTAGGGAACCAAGGGACTAGTGAGAAGGAGGAATTAAAGGAAATTAGTATTAGTAAAAAAAATAATGCTGGAGAAATTACTGGGACTGAAAGCTGATAAATCCCCAGGGCCTGATAATCTGCATCCCAGAGTACTAAACGAGGTAGCCATGGAAATAGTGGATGCATTGGTTGTCATCTTCCAAAATTCTATAGATTATGGAACAGTTCCTGCAGATTGGAGGGTGACAAATGTAACCCCACTATTTAAAAAAGGAGAGAGAAAACAGGGAACTACAGCATGATATCAGTAGCAGGGAAATTGCTAGAGTCCATTATAAATGTGATAACAGGACACTTAGAAAATATCAACGGGATTACATAAAGTCATCATGGATTTATGAAAGGGAAATCATGTTTGACAAACCTACTGGAGTTTATTGAGGATATAACTGGTAGAATAGATAAGGGAGAACCAGTGGATGTGGTGTATTTGGATTTTCAGAAGGCCTCTGATAAAGTCCCACGTAAGAGGTTAGTGTGCCAAATTAAAGCACATGGGATTGGGGGTAATATACTGGCATGGATTGAAAATTGGTTAACAGACAGGAAAGAGAGAGTAGGAATGGGTCTTTCTCAGGGTGGCAGGCGGTGACTAGTGGGGTACCGCAGGGATCAGTGCTTGGGCCCCAACTGTTCACAATATATATCAATGATTTGGATAAGGGAACCAAATGTAATATTTTCAAGTTTGCTGATGACACAAAACTAGGTGGGATTGTGAGTTGTGAGGAAGATGCAAAGAGGCTTCAAAGCAATTTAGACAAGTTGAGTGAGTGTGCAAATACATGGCAGATGCAGTATAACGTGGATAAATGTGAAGTTTTCTATGTCTTTAAATAACTAATCCAAAACCTGATTTCGAAAAATTAGGTTGGGTGACTCAGCTCTTGTTTCAAACTATAAACAATACAAATTCAGTACTTACAAAATAAACACTTATTCCAAACGAATTATATGTAGGACTTCAGATGGTATGGATCCTGGTGAAATCTACTCATGGAATTTAGAAACAGAAAATAGGAGCAGGAGTAGGCCATTGGGCCCTTCAAGCCTGTTCTGCCATTCAATATGATCATGGCTGATCCTCTATCTCAATACCGTATTCCCGCTCTCCCCGTACCCCTCGATGCCTTTTGAGTGTAGAAATCTATCCAGCTCCTCCTTAAATATTTTCAGTGACTTGGCCTCCACAGCCTTCTGTGGTAGAGAATTCCACAGGTTCACCACCCTCTGAGTGAAGAAATTTCTCCTCATCTCAGTCCTAAACGTCCTACCCTGTATTCTGAGACTGTGACCCCTCTTTCTAGACCCCCGAGCCAGAGGAAACATCCTCCCTGCATCTAGTCTGCCTAGCCCTGTCAGAATTTTATACATTTCAATGAGATCCCCTCTCATTCTTCTAAACTCGAGTGAATACAGGCCTAGTCAATCCAATCTCTCCTCATACGACAGTTCTGCCATCCCAGGAATCAGTCTGGTGAACCTTCGCTGCACTTCCTCTATGGCAAGTATATCCTTTCTTAGGTAAGGTGACCAAAACTGCACACAATACTCCAGGTGTGGTCTCATGAAGGCCCTGTCTAACTGCAGTAAGACATCCTTGCTCCTGTATTCAAATCCTCTTGCAACGAAGGTCAACATACCATTTGCCTTCCCAACTGCTTGCTGAATTTGTAGAGGTAAAAAACTTGGCCCTGCATTGAGAATGAGGAAGACCATACCTAGGGTGCTGATCTAACCTTCTTCCTCATCCATTACAAATAGGAGTAGACCAACATATTACAAAAATTGGTAGTGGGACTCTGGAGTACCTCAGTGTTGAAATATTGTCCTGAGTTGTCACAAAAGGAGAACAATGCTTGATGCCAGCATGCAAATTACTCTCAGCAAGTGTCTTAAAGATAGCTTCCCTTTAAATGCAGGCCAAAGAGGTGGCCAGAGGATAAGACTAAGGATAAGATTTTCCCAGCAGATCCTCCCCATCAGAGAGTAACACAAAGAAATGCATTTACCATGCTATTGAACTGTTTGGTGATGTATTTGTACTCCTATTTGTATGTGGAATGAATGAGGAAGAATGTTAGATCAGCGCCCTAGGTATTGTCTTCCTCATTCTCAATGCAGGGCCAAGTTTTTTAACTGGACCAGCCACATAAATACTGTGGCTACAAGAGCAGGTCAGAGGCTGGGTATTCTGCGGTGAGTGACTTACCTCCTGATTCCCCAAAGCCTTTCCACCATCTACAAGGCACAAGTCAGGAGTTTGATGGAATACTCTCCACTTCCCTGGATGAGTGCAGCTCCAACAACACTCAAGAAGCTCAACACCATTCAGGACAAAGCAGCCCGCATGATTGGCACCCCATCCACCACCCTAAACATTCACTCCCTCCACCATCGGCGCACCATGGCTGCAGTGTGTACCATCTACAGGATGCATTGCAGCAACTCGCCAAGGCTTCTTCGACAACACCTCCCAAACCCGTGACCTCTACCACCTAGAAGGACAAGGGCAGCAAGCACATGGGAACAACACCATCTGCACATCCCCCTCCATCCCGACTTGGAAATATATCACCGTTCCTTCATCGTCACCGGGTCAAAATCCTGGAACTCCCTACCTAACAGCACTGTGGGAGAACCTTCACCACATGAACTGTAGCGGTTCAAAAAGGCGGCTCACCACCACCTTCTCAAGGGCAATTAGGGATGGGCAATAAATGCCAGCCTTGCCAGCGATGCCCACATCCCATGAACGAAAAAAAAATAACTGTTCTTCAGAAGGAGTAAATTTTTGGTCCTCTCTTCAAAGAAAGATAAGGTACACATTAACCACACAATATTTCCTTTCAATGGGGAAAAAAACAAGGTGATGGATAAAATGTCAGCACAGTCATTCCTCAGGATCCAATTTTTGGCAAAAATGAGAGACAGGTTCTAAAAACTGACCTATTTGCATGCAAGATATGGCTGTTCTACCAAAGTGTGCAGCTTACTATCTTTTCATACCAAAATAAAGACAAGCAAACTGAAGGTTTTAAATACATCCATAGGTTCAAATAGTTCTGACTGAAGTTTGATCACAGTAAGATTCAGATTTCAGTTGGGAATAGAGCACTAAACTTCAGAGTTGACTTTCTCGTTGTCTTTTATATATATGGACACCATGTGGTTTCTTAGATGCCAAGAGTCCTCTAAGACTTTACAAACCCAAGTTTGACGTGAACCGCTGCAGTCCTTGTGGTGAAGGTACTCCCACAATGCTGTTAGGTAGGGAGTTCTGGTATTCTGACCCAGCGACGATGAAGGAACAGTGATATACGTCCAGGTCGGAATGGTGTGTGACTTGGAAGGGAAGGTGTCCTTAGGACCTGCTGCCCATATCCTTCTATGTGATGGAGGTCATGGGTCTGGAATGTGCTGCCAAAGAAGCCTTGGTGACTTGCTGCAGTGCATCATGTAGATAGTACACACTGCAGCCAATGTACACTGATGGTGGAGGGAATGGATGTTGTTTAACTTCTTGTGTGTAGTTGCAGCTGCACTCAACCAGGCAAATATAGAGTATTCCATCACACTCCTTTGTGCTTTGTAGGTGGTGGAGAAGCTTAGTGGAGTTAGAAGGTAAGCCACTCATCACAGAATACCCAGCCTCTGTCCTGCTCTTGTATCCACTTGCCTCTTATCAGTCCATACCATGATTTAAAGATTATTATGTAGGAAATGTGTCCAAATAGACAATAAAGCTCATCCATTACTGAATTTCTCTGAATATATTAGAATATTAGCAGAGCCCAAGATAGGTAGAAAGCCATAAAAGACATCACAAACTAAAACATTACACACTAGTCTCTGTTCACTTGTGTTCACACATGTACCATTGTCAGAACAATGGGAACAAACAATATCAGCATTCTGATGATAAATCCAGCAATCACTGTGCAAATCCAATTGAAAAACAACATAAATAGTAATCTGCTGTGCTTCCAAAGAAACATCTTTCCAAGCTGGGAGACTATGAATATAGGAAGTAGAACTGAATCAAATACTGGAATCCCACTGGGTAATGGTGTTTAGTAGGAACAACTCGAAAAATGATGACATCGCTTAACCGTGGAAGCATTTTCATCAGGTGGCTTCGACTTTTTTTTTGGCTAAATTTTAACACTTCTGTTTTATCAAATCAGATATTTTGTTTTCACGTAAAGAGAAAATAGCTGCTAAAACACGACAAAGCATTAGGTCAGCAAAAAAATTCACTGTAAAAAGTTACACTTTTCACACAAGTTTTTATATGTGATCAATCTTTTATTGCTTGGTTGCTTATTTAAAAAATGTTGATTTAACTTTTAAATCAATGTGTTCTGTACACCAGTCTTGAAAAGCTAACTTCCCTAATTTATATTATTTCCACTATTTTTATACCCCTCCTCTGATTTTTCATTTTTCCACACCATGAACCATTCTTCAACCCAGAAGGTAGGTGAGTGACCTGTCCTAAGGCCTCTGCCAATTCCACTCTTGCATCAATTTCTAGAAGGTGCAAGAAACTGCCCTGAGTCAACTGCCTTGAGGGATTTTTCCTCCCTCCCTGCCTCCCACAAGTCTGACTGAGGCGAGCAACTCACCATTTGCCAGAATGCAGGTAGCCATTAACATTCCACTGTTCTGGGACGCCATATAAATTGTCACTGCAGAACCGCTTAAAATTAATAGCCCCTCATCTCATTGATGGTGGTGGAATGGTGCTAGTGCAGAATAAATGCTGCAGTTGCCTATATAACGGGGTGGACTCCATAGCACCGGCAGCAACAAACAACTGCATGAGTGCAAGCTAAAATATCACAATTCCCAACCTTATTTTCTGGCTGGGAAAGATCCGATGATCAGAAAGTTGCACGATTGGCTAGAAGGGTGAACTGAGCAACTGATTGACTGTCAGAAAATTAGAGATTAGGCACCTCAGAAGATGCCATTGACAATCTCCTCCTTAGTTGTGCCCCAATGCTCCTTCATTCACCCTGTAGTGTTGCTGTTGAAGTCAGTGTTGTAAGGTGGTTGTAGCATTATATTTGAAATGTCCGTCAACTTTAATCACTGTGATAAAAGGAAAATTACAGAGAGGCCCCAGTTGTGCTGCCTTGTGATGTAGTGTATGAGCACTTGCTTCACACCTTTCCGATTCTCACTTCACAGCCAAGTTGCCAGATATCTTGCTCATGAAAGAAGAACTGACAGCCCCGTGCCTCTCAACCCAATTTTGTAAGTTTCATGCTGGCCAATCCACAGAGTAACACAGTGGAAACATACACATACACACATATATATATATATATAAATATACATATCTATATATGTAAGAAAGTGTTGGGGGGGGGAGGAGAAAATAATTGCAGCTTAAAGAAAATAAATCAATTGTAATGGAAAATATTGTTCAGCAATTCCACCAAGGGTTACCCAAGTATGCGCAATTGGTTGCATTGCATTGTAGGTGCAGTTGAAATGAGACAGAATGTTTCAATTGAAATGTTGAGGTCAACATTTTTTTTCAAAACATAAAGAGGACAGCTTTTATATGTCTAACTCTATTCAAAGTAATTTTAAAAAATGAAATATACAGGGGTAGAAATTTGTCAACGCATGATTTTGGATAATTGGGTGTGCTGCCGGCACCTGTCCGCCTTCACAGGCAGCTCACCCATTTGAAGAAAAGGGTAGTCTGATTGCAAGTCTCGGTGGGGGGGGGGGGGGGGGGGGGGGGCGGTGCGGGGGGCACTCATGTTCCTCCTGGCTCCACAGCAACTTACCTTTTGCTGGCGGCCGCTGAAGAATCCAGAGTGGAGCACCCAGGCTCTATGCTATCCAATTTTCCAGAGGGCACCTAAAACAGACGTTAAGCCCCTTATGTATGTAAATGAGGACCCTAACAGCAGTTTTAGGCAGCTGCCAGGGATGCCTGGAAAATGCCCTGACCCAATACTGGGTTGGAAGTCTTTCAGGCATTCTTTGGGCCTGAATGCACCTATTTTACACCTGTAAAATGGGGCTAACTAGGTCCAATTTCTACCCCATTGCCTTTAGATTGGTTGTCATTGAGAAAGTTTCTTCTGATAGTATGCTTTAAAAAATTCCGTATGATGTATTGAAGGATCTGTCAGTTAATGACAGAAATAGTTTACTAATTCTTCTAATTTTCTTTTTTCATCTCTCCTGAATGCACTGACTCTTGCTGGAGCACATTTCTGCAGGTGCTTACTGCCTTAAGTACCCCACCCATAACCATTCTTCACACGTGAACCTTAACAATGAATGTTTCAGGACCAAACATGGGGGAATCACAGCTGAACTTGATCCTGTTCTCGCCTTGTGACCGCACAAGAATAAATATCAAAGAATCAATGGAAAGTGATCAGGAGCAAGAACCCTGGGCAGTTTTTCACTTAACTAACCTTGAGGCAATGAAACCAGCCATATTACCCCCACTTCCCTGGCTCAGATTAGCTAAGCTGACAAAAATCAGTAACTGAACTTCTGATTTACAGTAACTGCCTGTACCGCTCAGTATCACATCACACAGTTCACTAACCCAATGAGCCATCAGGGAAGCACACAATCTGATTTTAATTAATGAAAATGTATTTAAGAATTTGTGATTCAAGCAATGAAGATTTAATAGAGTGCTACCGAATTTCCCTTGATACTGCTTTTGTTAAATTGGATGATCCACTTTTTTTTTTAATAAGGATGGATGTGTTATACAAGGTAAGGCACAGTGTTTTATTCTGCTGAGGTGGAGCTTGAAGACCACAAAGTCAAATTGTTGTTAAGTAAACAAAGATCAGGTCAATCAGAGTTCAATCACCGTTTGGTCACAGAACTTTGCAGATTGGAATGAGCTGGTAAATTTTGGCTCCATGTCAGCAGCACTCAGCTTTGCCTCCTCTTTTTTAAAGTTTGTTTTGCATCTGTAACAAAGTATGATACCTGCAGTATGAAGTCTGCATGTGCTGACACATTGGCCTCTATTTTTAACAGGGTGGAGAGGGGGAAGGGTGCATGGGAACCTGCCGATCTTAACGGCAGGGCCCGATTTGAATAAATATATCCAGAGTCCCGCCCGACACCCAGCCAGATTGACTACCTGGCTGGCAGGACAGAGTGGAAAACTGGTGGCAGGAGGCTGCAGTGGGGGACCCGTGGCAACGGTACACGGCAGTCAGTATGTGGAGGGGATTCCCTCGCAGCACGGTGGGAGGGGCAGGCAAGGGTTTCCTTTCAACCAAGACTGGGGGAATGCCGGGGCTGGGGATTCCCCAAAATCGGGGGGATTCTGGGGCTGGGGAAGCCCAAGGACTCCTTGAGGGGCCTGGGGGGAGCACTCCTACTCCGTGTGATCCACAAGGAGTTCAAAGACAGGCAAAGTTTCAAAACTTACCTATGCCTTTTCGGGCCAGTCGGATCCTCCTGCCATTTTGCCTCAGCCGGACAGCAGATAGCATGGAGCTCCCCCTGTGTGGACCTTAAAATTACGTTGCGCCACCGATGACATCGGGCCTGAATCAGCTCCGTAGGATTTTAACCCCTCACCCGACCTTTCCTGCCCATCCGGGGGTGGGGGGGGGGGGGCGTTAAAATTGAGGCCATTGTTTCATTTCGTTATATTAAAATAATATAGATTTTATTGTTTAAAAATCTGAATAATCAAATCTTTGATACAACAATCACAGTTTTAACAAAATTTGAGCATATCTCACCAATAGGATTCCTTTTCAAAATTTGAAAAATAATGAGTTTCTTATTCAGATAGGTTTTAAAAAATATTCTTGGTGGAGCAGTAAGGCTGATGACAGTACAAGGGTGCTGAATGAACAACAGAATGGAAGCTGAATCATTTTTAGATTTAGGACTACCTGTACTTTTTAAAAATTCATTCTCGGGATGTCGGTATCGCTGGCAAGTCCAGCATTTATTGTCCATCGTTAGTTGCCCTGAGAAGGTGGTATTGGGCCTTCTTCTTGAACCACATTTTGTAGTGGTTTGATACAACTGAGTGGCTTGCAAGGCCATTTCAGAGGGCAGTTAAGAATCAATCACTGTGTGGGCCTGGAGTTACACATAGGCCAGATGAGATAAGGATGGCAGGTTTCCTTCCCTAAAGGACATTAGTGAACCAATTGGGTTTTTATGACAATCCAACAACTTCATGGACTAATGATAATTCAGTTAAGACTCAGTCTGAACAGCTCCTTCAAGCCAGTTACCAGAGATATCATTAGCACTCACTGTTTAAATTAAAATACATACAAAGAAAGAAATAGATGAAACAAAACAAAGATGTCAATGTTATTCCTAGATTTTTTTTGTTATTGTCTGATTTTTTAAAAAGGTCATCATGGTGAGACTCCCTCTTTAATGTACTCAAAGACACTGGGCCTTCCATTCTTTTTAATAACTGCCAAAGCTTCCTGAAACCAGAGCAACATGTCATTCTGCCAACTGTGTGAATAAGCTTGACAATGATTCATAAACCAAATCATCCTTCTGTTACAACAGATTGAAAGCATACCAGCAACAGATTATCAACACATTTTACTGTGCATCAATAGTTCAGTCCTGGAATTAACGGCACTATGTCATCCGGTTGTGAGGATCAAGTGTGATATTGGTAACCATTCACAACAGCCTAAGATGCTACCATAGTAACAGCATCGGCTCAGCAACAGAAAAAATTTCAGTCGAAATTCATGTCTTGTGAGGCTGTTTTCTGGCAAAATTTGCTTGATAAGAAATTACTTTAGAAGAGTTTTTGAAGTGCCTATTTTCATAAGCGATTTTAAATGAAAGTTGCCTTTTTAAAACTCTTTCAAATAGAGATGTCCAATGTTTTGGAGCTGGGGGTGGATAAATGTGTCAAAACCAAAATAGATGAAATGCTCACTGTTAGAAGTTGCAACATTTGGTGGCTTAGACAAAAACTGGCAAAACTTGTTCAATGAAGACAGGCACAGTATTGATTGAGTCTGGGAGCCCAACACTCTTACAGCTAGAGCTACCAGATTAATCCTTTTATCAGTTTTTGTTTTGTATAAAAATGCTGGTATTAATAAAACTATTTAATTATTGTGATACAAAAGTGAAATACCATAGTCCTGAAGTTTTTCTGAATTTATAACAGTGTGATTTATTTTAGTTCATGAAGGTTGAATAGAGGCTGGCCAGTTGTTTCTCTTTACCTCTCCAGGCAGTAAGGAAATGATTATGTGAAATAATGCTAGCTCCCTTTGGTTCTGCCAGTGTCAGGAAGCTTATCTGCAAAGCCTGCTGCTACTGACGACCAATACAAGCATGCAACTCTTATCTGCTCACAAAGCTACAAATGCACACTGACATTAAAGAACAGTGGAGTACAATGACGCATGGCTGATCTTATTAGTCAACATTTCACTTCAAAATGAATTTCTAAATAGGATGCACTGAATTTAATTTATTTTCTTGATTTTATGGCTTTAATGTAGGGCATTTATGAACAAATATGTGAAGCTGAACAAGAGCAGATAATTACATAATACCCTGGACTTAATTTAAGCCTCAGGGCTGAAGCATTAAATGTCTCAGAAAAAGGGCCAGGATATGTATGTTCTTTGCTCGATAAGTGGAAGATGAAAACATGATATACATTTTTTGTTGTTATGGCATTAGCATCTACAATACCGCTTTAAGCTTCACTTTACTAATAATTATACTCTACCCTCATTATAAGATAGCCCTGGAAACCAAGTATTCTGTGAATAATGATGAAGTAAGTGCTGAAGTAAATGTCCCACAACAAAACAGTAAAGTAACATGAAAAGTATGAAATCAGGTCCAGTAACTTTAAACTGTAATTGAGAGCCTTACAATCAGGTTGACGACAGATATCTTGAGGGAGGAACCAAACCAAACGACAGTGTGATTTGTTCAGTTGTGTGTATGACTGGCAGCTCTTTTTGAATTTAGCTGACAGTTATTCAAATCCATAAAACTCCAGTAATTAATTTGGGGGTAATTAATGAGCTGTTCAAATAGCCAAAGTCGGTCTGGAACTTTTGTTGAGATCCGGTCAGGCCATGTAGTCAGAATATAAAAAATAACTTAATTATAACAAATATAATTATTATAGAATACATAGCTTAGCATTGGGATTGCAAACCACTTATTATTTTCCTTGTTTTTATGATCTAGGTTTGCTTAACATCTACTGTAAAAATATACATTATATTACTACTTTATTTATTCCCTGGTTCATCTATTGCTCATTGTTAGTTTGTCAGTTAAAGCCTAAAATGAGGTCTGGTGCTGTTACATTCTGCCGTTTCTTGGAAGATGTGAGGAGAATCCTGTCGAAGCAGAGAATTCCTTGGGTAAAGAAATCTAAAGAAAGATTTTCTGTTTGTGATCCTGAGCATGCTATTAAAACTTACTAACGTATCACAGTCCGCAGTGAGCTAAGACTGACCTAGGAAAGCAGTCTAAAATGCATAAGCAAAAATATCTAAAGAAAGATCAGAAAAAACCCCCAAAACATAACAATGACATCTGACATCATACTCAAGAACTGGAGAAATCTCACCACGAGATGCAACCATCTTCAGCCAGAAGTGCCAAATGGATGATCCATCTCGGCCTCCTCCCGATATCCCCACCATCACAGAAACCAGTCTTCAGCCAATTCGATTCACTCCACGTGATATCAAGAAACGGCTGAGTGCACTGAATACAGCAAAGGCTATGGGCCCCAACAACATCCCAGCTGTAGTGCTGAAGACTTGTGCTCCAGAACTAGCTGCGCCTCTAGCCAAGCTGCTCCAGTACAGCTACAACACTGGCAACTACCTGACAATGTGGAAAATTGCCCAGGTATGTCCTGTCCACAAAAAGCAGGATAAATCCAATTCGGCCAATTACCGCCCCATCAGTCTACACTCAATCATCAGCAAAGTGATGGAAGGTGTCGTCGATAGTGCTATCAAGCGGCACTTACTCACCAATAACCTGCTCACTGATGCTCAGTTTGGGTTCCGCCAGGACCACTTGGCTCCAGCCCTCGTTACAGCATTGGTCCAAACATGGACAAAAGAGCTGAATTCCAGAGGTGAGGTGAGAGTGACTGCCCTTGACATCAAGGCAGCATTTGACCGAGTGTGGCACCAAGGAGCCCTAGTAAAATTGAAGTCAATGGGAATCAGGGGGAAAACTCTTCAGTGGCTGGAGTCATACCTAGCACAAAGGAAGATGGTAGTGGTTGTTGGAGGCCAAACATCTCAGCCCCAGGGCATTGCTGCAGGAGTTCCTCAGGGCAGTGTCCTAGGCCCAACCATCTTCAGCTGCTTCATCAGTGACCTTCCCTCCATCATAAGGTTAGAAATGGGGATGTTCGCTGATGATTGCACAGTGTTCAGCTCCATTCGCAACCCCCCAAATAATGAAGCAGTCCGAGCCTGCATGCAGCAAGACCTGGACAACATCCAGGCTTGGGCTCATAAGTGGCAAGTAACATTCCCGCCAGACAAGTGCCAGGCAATGACCATCTCCAACAAGAGAGAGTCTAACCACCTCCACTTGACATTCAATGGCATTACCTTTGCCGAATCCTCCACCATCAACATCCTGGGAGTCACCATTGACCAGAAACGTAACTAGACCAGCCATATAAATACTGTGGCTACAAAAGCAGGTCAGAGGCTGGGTATTCTGCGGCGAGTGACTCACCTCCTGACTCCCCAAAGCCTTTCCACCATCAATAAGGCACAGGTCAGGAGTGTGATGGAATACTCTCCACTTGCCTGGATGAGTGCAGCTCCAACAACACTCAAGAAGCTCGACACCATCCAGGACAAAGCAGCCCGCTTGATTGGCACCCCATCCACCACTCTAAACATTCACTCCCTTCACCACCAGCGCACTGTGGCTGCAGTGTGCACCATCCACAGGATGCACTTCAGCAACTCGCCAAGGCTTATTCGACAGCAACTCCCAAACCCGCGACCTCTACCACCTAGAAGGACAAGAGCAGCAGGTACATGGGAACAACACCACCCGCACGTTCCCCTCCAAGTCACACACCATCCCGACTTGGAAATATATCGCCGTTCCTTCATTGTTGCTGGGTCAAAATCCTGGAACTCCCTTCCTAGCAGCACTGTGGGAGAACCTTCACCATACGGACTGCAGCAATTCAAGAAGGCGGCTCACCACCACCTTCTCAAGGGCAATTAGGGATGGGCAATAAATGATGGCCTCGCCACGACGCCCACATCCCATGAACGAATAAAAAAAAAGTAGGAAATTTCAATGCCATACAAATTTATAACCGTAAATACTCAAAAGTTTCAAAATATATTTATAAAACTTCAGGAACTGAAATAAAGTCATAGAAATACAGAACAAAAAGAGACAATATAAAACATCACCTCTGTCTCAGTGCCAGCTCTTCAGCTGGAGCTATCCACTCTAATCCATTTCCCTGTCCTTTCCCCATATTATTTTAGATTCTTCCTTGTCAAATATGTATCCAATGATGTCGATGTCTTGTGGTAAAGTGCATTCTAATGATCCTGTGTGAATTTTTTTTCTAAGTTCCCCTTTGTTCTTTATTGATGATCGTGAGACGACGTCTCTCTGCTAATGATTCACTAATCAGTGGAAACAATCTTTCACTTTTTATCCTATCAAAACCTTTCATAACTTTGAAAGCCTCTATTAGAATTCTCCTGAACCTTCTCTATTCCAGTGTAAAAAGTCCCCTTTTCAAGCCTTTCTAACTGTAACCCCATTTTCCTGGTATCATTCTAGTGAATCTTGCCAGTGTCCCTTCCTTGTCTCTGATATTGTTCCTATATTGTAGTGCCTGAAACTGCATGTATTACTCCAGCTGTGATCTAACCAATGTCTTGTACAATTCAGTATCACTTTCTTGCTTTCTCAATGCCCCTGAATCTCATTTGCCTTTATTATGGCCGTTTCTACCTGTACTCTGACTTCAGAAGATCCATGTATCTGAACTAGATCTCTCTGTTCCTCTACTTTTAAAAATCTTATCATTTGGGGTATACGTCCTTTCACTGTTCCTTTTCCCAAAATGTATACTTCACATTTCTCTGCACTGAATGGCCTCTTGCCCCTATGCCAACCTGTCTATACCATCTCACATTTTTCTTCACAATGTGCCATGTGGCTTAATTTGGTATCAATAAACTTCTCTTGTGCCTATGTCCAAGTCATTAATATAAGTCCCTAGGGCACACCACTACCCATACCCTGCCAATCCAAGAATCATGCACTTGCTTTCTGTCCCTTAATTATCTTTATCCATGCTGTTACATTCCCTTTAATAGCACATGCCTTAATTTTTGTAACAAGTCTCCAAATGGCACCTTAGTGAACATGTGTTTAACATATACCATATCGACCTTGCATCTAAATATCTCTCATGGTGGTCTGCTGTTTGATGGGCCATTTTCTCGAACCAATTAATCTAGCTAGGTTCCCCTTTCATTCCACTGAAATTAGCTCATTTCCAGTCCAACAACTTTATCTTTGACTTATCTTTCTATTTTTCTATTTTCAATGTGAAACAAATTACGTTATGATCACCATTTCCCACATGTTCCCTGACTTGTCCTGCTTATTAACCCAGAACCAGATCTTGCACTGCACCCTTTCTTGTTGGACATGCAACATACTGTTTAAGGAAACTGTCCTGGATGCATTCTAGAAATCTCCTCCTCATTTGACCAAGAACATTTAACTATCTTGGGTAGACTGGGATAAGACTCAGTCCCACTTTATTACAAGTCCTTTACTATGATAAACATCCCTAAACTACCTATAAACCTTATCCTAGAATCATAGAAAGGTTACAGCACGGAAGGAGGCCATTCGGCCCATTGAGTCCGCGTCAGCTCTATGCAAGAGCAATCCAGCTAGTCCCACTCCCCCGCCCCTTCCCCGTAACCCCCTGCAAATGTTTTCCTTTCAAGTATTTATCCAGTTCCCTTTTGAAGGCCATGACTGAATCTGCCTCCACCACGTCCTCGGGCAGTGCATTCCAGATCCTAACCACTCGCTGTGTAAAAAAGTTTTTCCTCATGACACCTTTGGTTCTTTTGCCAATCACCTTAAATCTATGTCCTCTGGTCCTTCATCTTTGACTTCTTTAACACTATTGGGTTGTCCATAGTGTACTCCCAATAAGATAACAGATCCCTTGTTATTCTTTAACTCAGCCCAGATACATTGTACCTGGGCAACATCAATAAAATGTTTCCTTTTCTTGATGTGGAAAGTCTGCTTTTCACAACTATGGATGACAAAGCTATAAAAAATAAACACGCCCACATGAGAAAACACTGAGACGACCCATTTTTAAATGCGCACAATTCAGTCAACATTTTAATTTGAGTTTATTTGAAATTAAGGTACATCAAAACTACAGCACAGAAACAGGCCTTCCGGCCCAACTGGTCTATGCCAGCGTTTATGCTCCACACGAGCCTCCTCCCTACTTCATCTAACCCTATCAGCATACCCTTCTATTCCTTTTACCCACATGTGCTTATCTAGTTTCCCCTTGAATGCATCTATGCTATTTGCCTCAACTACTCCTTGTGCTAGCATGTCCCACTTTCTTACCACTCTTTGGGTAAAGATGTTTCTCCTGAATTCTTTATTGGATTTATTAGTGACTATTTTATATTTATGACCTCTAGTTTTGGGCTCCCACACAAGTGGAAACATTTTCTCTACGTTGACCCTATCAATTCATTATCTTAAAGACATCTCAGCCTTCTCTTTTCTAGAGAGAAGAGTCCCAGCCTGTTCAGCCTTTCCTGGTAAGTATATCCTCTCAGTTCTGGTATCATCCTTGTGAATCTTTTTTTCATCCTCGCCAATGCATCTATATCCTTTCTATAATATGGAGACCAGAACTGTGCACAGTACTCCAGGTGTGGTCTAACCAAGGTTCTATCCAAGTTTAACACAACTTCTCTGCTTTTCAATTCTATCCCTCTAGAAATGAACCACGGTGCTTGATTTGCCTTTTTTATGGCCTTAATAACCTGCGTCACTACTTTTAGTGATTTGTATATCTGTATCCCTAGATCCCTTTGCTCCTCTATTCCATTAGACTCTTATTATCGAAGTAGTATGTGGCCTCCTTATTCTTCCTACCAAAATGCATTACCTCACACTTACCTATACTGAAATTTATTTGCTAATTACACACCCATTCTGCAAGTTTATTAATGTCCACTTGCATTTTGATGCATTCTTCCTTTATATTAACTACACCCTCCAATTTGGTGCAGTCCGCAAATTTTGAAATTGTACTTCTGATTCCCGAATCCAAATTGTTAATGTAAATTGTGAACAACAGTGGTCCCAGCACCGATCCCTGTGGAACACCACTTCTCACCTTTTGCCAGTCTGAGTAGCTACCGTTAACCCCTACACTGTTTTCTGTTTTGGAGCTAACTTGCTATCCATTCTGCTAGACGTCCCCTGACTCCACATTCTCTGCCTTAGTCATGAGTCTGCAATTATCGAAGGCCTTTTGAAAAATCCAAATATATTACATCTACTGCATTACTCTTGTCTACTCTTTGTTACTTCTTCAAAGAATTCAATAAGGTTGGTCAAGCATGACTTTCCCTTCTGAAATCCACGCTGACTATTCTTCATTATATTTTCATTCTCTAGATGTTTTTCTATTACATCTTTGAGTAAAGATTACATTATCTTTCCTACCACTGACGTTAAGCTAACTGGTCTATAGTTCCCTGGACTTGTTCTATCGCCCTTTTTAAATATAGGAATCACATTAGCTGCCCGCCAGTCCTCTGGCATTATTCCCTTTTCCAATGAATTTTTATATATATGTAATAGTGCCTCTGCTACCTCCTCCCTAACTTGTTTTAATATTCGCAGATGCAATCCATCCGGACCACGGATTTTTATCCTCTCTTAGTTTGATTAGTTTATTAATTATCTCCCCCTTTCTATCTTAAGAGTTTTGATGTCTTTTTTGATCTCTTCTTCTAATGTCATGCTCTCCCTGATACATACTGAAGCAGAGTAACTATTCAATATTTCTGCCACTTCGTTGTCATTACTTGTGAGTTTAACTTGTGCATCCCTTCGTGGCCCTATCCTTATTCTGATTTTTCTTTTGTTATTTATGTGTCTGTAGGAATAATGACTAAGCGTCCATTGTTCAAATAAGATTTAAGATATTATTTAAATCAATTTCAGTCTAAATACAAACATGCACCATGAACTAAAATTGGAGATAATGCAAGCATTGAAGAATAAAGGAAACAAATTCTGAAATATAATGATATTTTAGGAAGTTGGGCCAATAGATGGCAAATATAGTTCAATGTAGAAAAATGTAAATGGTCATGTGTGAATTCGGTGGACACCATAGAAAAAACGTTGAACTCATCATCCACATGTATTGCTACAATGAAAAAATATTGGGCTGCATTGGCAGAACAAAATACAAATCAAAAGAGTACTGCATAAGATGGTGGTTGGACCCTTTTTGTAGTAGTGTGCAGTAGTGGTCGTCAAGGCGATGGATATTATTGCCTTGGAGAGGATGCAGCAAAAGGCAACAAAAAAGATGATACTAGAAATCAAGAAGTTAAGGGGAAAGATCTGTTTTTCCTGTAAAACAGATTTCAAGGATGAAGTTGATTCATACAAATTATTTACAGTAATGAAGCTTTCAAAAGCTAAAGGAAATAATTTAAAAGATGGCAAACAGTGGATTAAAGCAGAATTATTTCATGTAAATAGTAAACATATGACATAAGTTACCAGGAAATACCATAGAAGTAAATCGTATAAATGATTTCAAGAGACAAGACATTTGTTTCTGGACAAAGAGGGGATTGAGGGATATGGTGGAAAATTAGTGAAATCAACTAAAAGGGTCAGACTTCTTGGGTCAAATGACCCTTTCTTGTTCTTAAAATGTCTCTACTGCTAACAGAAATAAGAATGCAATAAAGTCAACAAGTTAATCCAAGAAGGATAGTTTTTTTCTCTGTCAGTCTACTACAACATAGACTTGTTGAGTAACAACAGTAAGTTGTTGAGTACACAGTAAGAATCCATTCTGTAACATGTATAATAAACACTTCAATATGCACAAAAATTTAACACTTGCAAAAACCTTTGAAATACTTCTATTATGTTATTTTATTTCACTGACAAGCCCCTTATCACATCCACTTAACAACGTCACTATAATTGTTTGTGAAAAGAATGCATTTTGTTGTTTTTAACATAAGATACCATAATCTGTATAAAATTTCATTTGAAGGCACAGATTCTAGAGAAGTCTTTCTGAAGATGCATTTACATTTTTACATGATATTTTCAACAAAAAAAATCAAAAGATTAATACAGCCTATTAGCCATTTGTAACGACTTTTGGTTGATCTTATCACTATGAAACTGATTTATGTAATTTATTTGGATTCTGGAGTATTATTACTCAACCTTTACAAACAGCTGCATCATCAACATGGAACATCAACAACTTCTGTGCTGCAGATCCTTTTCCCTCAATTGAGCACTAATTCAGGCAAGATCTTGCATAGCACATTCAATGCATAGCAAGTAATCTGCATCCTTCACTCAGTGTGAAGACATTATTCTGAGCAAGTTCATTAACCTATCTGGATTGGAAGGTTAACCAGCTAACTGAGAGAAAAGGCTTGAAAATGGATGAAGGAACAGCTTTGATACAAAAAATTTAAATGAGCACCTTTATTTCTTTTGATATTCATTAGTTTATTATAAGGAAGAAAGATGGTCTTGAATTTGTAAGCATTTATCTGCAGAAAATGGGTGTACATCTGTCACTGAAGTGCTCCACAAAATAAAAGAATAATGTCGACTTACCCATGTTACTGAGCGAGTAGCTTGGGGAGGGAGAGAAAACTTGGGCTGCAAAATCTTCAAACGTCATGATCTCTTTGTGTTGCTGAACTATTGCTTCGACATACTGAGCTCTTTCTTCATAACTGTATGACTAGTTAAAGAAGTCTCCACAAACATACGTAGGTAGACATATCAAAAGTCCTGTGCAGCACTTAAAAATACAGTTGTTGGAATAGGCCTTTTTAAACTGTCAAAAAGTGGATTATGTTTATTACACAAAATGTTCTAGTTGTGTTGCAGATTATATTTTGATGTCATTGATATTTCATAATTTTCTTTAAATTCCAGATGGACCATGAAATTAAACATTCTAATAACTTACATTCTAAAAAATTGTCATAGTGAACTCTGTGTAAACAATATGTACAGTCATTATCATTTATTGTTATTGGCAGCTTCTCCTCCACTAGAATGTGTTTTCATATACTTAAATGGAAATAAATAATTCATTCAGTTGAAGGAACAAATTCCATAATAATATGACAGATGGCTGAATAAAATTTACCATTTTTAGATTGCAATCTATTTGCCATTGCACACTTCCTCAGAATTTAACATGTTTAAAAACATTCACAAGAAATAACAGGGAAATGGAACACCCAAGTTAAATCAGAACTCAAAGCTTTATTATTGTTATTCTTCTATTATACGTCTTCATTGTGTAAGCAGTGCAGCCCCAGGTGCAGAAATCTTCTGTATGGCCCAGCCATTCATACTTACAATTTGAACAGAACTCTCCCTACAACGTGTTGTAAAACTTTGGAGCAATCAGAACCATTTAAGATTAATTTAACATAAACACGTTGGAAGACGTCACTGTACCGCTGCACAGTATTCAATTTCAGCTGTGTCACAGTTAATAATCAGCACATGCCAGACCTGCCACAAAATATAATTTAAGACTGGGAGCAACAGCAGCAAAATAAAACCCCATACAAGAAATACACTCTGTCAAAAATCTGATTACATTATCTGCAATAAAACACCACTAAATTGCTTTCCTATGACCAGAGTAAAACTTGGAACTGGCACAGTAATCAAAAACCAGTCACCAATAACTTAAAAGCGTGACAGGGTTCAACAACCTTCCAGCTGCCCTAATAGGACCCCTGCTTGTAGCTGCTTTTCATGATACACTGTGGAGAGCTTTTATTTTCTTCTTTGTGTAAAGTTTCCCTCTCTACAGAAGCAGTAGAAAATACAGTTATAAATCACATACAAAACCCTGGCCCTTGTAAAGCCTGATGTTATCTTTAATTCCCCCTCAGAAAGTCAAGTTGATGTAGCAATATGGAAGCACTCAAGCCAAAATATGAATACATAAAAGCACAGCACAAAAACCCCTAAAAATGGGGAAATTAGGCTCAACCATTACTTTTGAAAGTTTTACTGCAAGCTTTTGCGTTAAAAAAACGAGATCAATTGCCCTGTAAATAAATACATTAAAAGGTTTTTTGGGTTGAGGGGTCTTACAAAATTTAGTATATATGTTTTCCAGAATATTACTGCTATGTGATGGAAGGTTATGAAAAATATTTATATCTGACTAAACAAAAAGGAAATTCAGCTCTCAAATTATTTAAATCGTTGTGCAAAGTTGATCAGCGTATAGTGCAGCTTATAGCATTCTTTAAATTTTAAATTCTTTTGTGTGCTCACTATTTAATGTTAGAATTGAAATATGGACCTGAGTTTATTTATTGCTGGCCTTTCTCTATACAGACTCAAATTCTGATGACCCTAGTTAATGAATAGCCCGCTTAATTTGGTAAGAGCAGAGGCACACATTCTCTGCCAATTCTTTAGGGACCAACTGATGCCATTCACAAGTCATTAGAAGTCTTCTTTTTCTGAAATACATACAGGCTGTTGCTAGGCCTCTCCACTCCATATTGCCACAGCAAGCCACTGGCCTCGTCAACAGCAGGCTGTTGGGCTGGTGTGTCCGTCTGGCGAACAGGCGCTTTGACACTAAGCTGGCACGTGCTGGCGCAGCAGGAGCAGGCTTGGGCGTGACAAATTGTTGAAAGAGCTGAGCTAAAGTTGAGGCCGGGAGCCACCTGAGCCTCAGGCCCTCTATGGGCCTGTCATCAGTTGCCAATTCATTGCTTGGCCAATAGTCTGTAGTCAGCTTCTGGGCTCAGTTTAAACAAGGCAGAAACAATATAAAGCCCTTTCAGGCGATGGCTAATAACACCCTGCTGTTTAATGAAAGGCCCTGCATAACTAACACATAAGCATACAATGCAGCACACAACTGCTAACAAAACAGAGACATTCACTAAATAATGTATGCAAAGACAGTAAGACGAGGGACTCCAAATTAACGTAGACCCAAATGATCCAGTACAATAGCCAGTTCACTTATGAAGGCAAGCAGGCAGTCAGTAATGTGGACCGTGACAACATGCATCAAGATTGGAAGGAAGAAGCAGGAACAATGATAGCACACTGCATGTGTTAGGATTTTACCTAATGTATGCTTTAACCCTTAAAAGGTGACTCACTACACTATGTTATGTATGAACTTGAGTTTTTGTTTATTCACTGGGGGTAATACTTTAGTTCACAACAGTAGCAAAATACAAGCTAAATTTAAAATCTAGATTTGCCACAAATCTTATTTATCAGTGAGGCTGTCAGACTAGGTTCAAACCATCAGATGCAGTTTTAAAAAAAGAACAAAAATAAGCTATATCTAAATAATGGTTAGATGGTCAGCACTGAGATTTTATTATATTCATTTGTTAACAATGTTGTTAGATGTTGTGACATCTCTGAATTTTGTAACAACTGTGCAAACAAAGGAACCTCAGATTTATAAGTCTTTTTAAATTCTGTAGGTACTTGCATCAGAAGGCGTCTGCGGTTCAGTTTACTGGTTCTCCAGTATTGATTATCAGCATTAAATACAATTAACTTTTTAAAAGAGGAGCAGGATTATCACAAGCATAAAGAGAAAGAATAATTAACTAGTTAACATCCACAATCACGTACAATGACCATAATCCAAGATGCTGTAGACAGTTAAGACTCTAAATGTGAAGACTATTAAAGATATTTGATATGAATTAACTATCTGTTTTTATGATACCTAAGTGAATTACCAGAAACAATAATTATCAAATATTAGATGAAAAATTCCGTTACAATTCAATTAATTCCTTATGTTGCAACTCATAGGCCAACATAGGAAAAGGCACATCAAGTCCTCATTGCCATAGCAACTGATGTCACTAAAAGTGAGTCACTTTGGGGGTAAGTGCATTAGCAAAGACCATAAACACAAACAGCCATGCAAAAAAGGCCACTTAATGAGAAATGCATCAAAAATATTACCTCAGCAAAGAGAAAAAAACCCAGAAATTAAGAAAGGCACTAGGAACAGAATTTCTCTCCAGACTCATTAAAAATTGAGCTCTCTCAAATTTGATGCTAAACAATAAAATAAATCAGGAAAGCACAAAAGGTAAATAAAGCCATATGGTCCTCCATTATCATAAATGCAGATAATTTCTACATGGCTGCTATTGAGATTGCTTGAATAAATATTGACTGAAGTAAGAACAGACATGATTTCCGTAGATAGGATACACCTACGCAGCAAAATTGTTTGCTTCAAACTGAATAGCCTGCAACATAACTAACTAGATAAAACAGTGAAATAAATTTAACTGAAACAATGCATCCTGAAATGAAGACTTTTTTAAAAAAGTGCGGATTTGCTTAGTTATGTGCCACAGAAAGTTAAACCTATGTAATATTCTCAATTTATTGATGCTTGCCTCTTCAAAAAAACCTAATTATTCAGGAAAGTAACTGTAAATGATAACCTTACATTGTCCTTATTTATTCTACTTCCAATAATTCCAAATTATGTACATCATATGGCTAACAAAATATTGTCCTTCATACAAACCAGAAGGTCCGAGGTTCAATACCTGGTCTGTACTAAGTTGTCACAGCTGAGGTGGCAGTAGGGTTGTTATAATTGGGCTAGGAAGGAAAAAATTAGTCAGGACTCATGATTGCTATAAACCGACAATGGACTCCTCCTTGCTCCGCTTGAGATGTTATGTTGCAATGCATTAGGATACAATGCACCAATGCAGAAAATGGTAAAGGCCAGAAAATATCAAATTCACCATGTCAAAAACCAAGACTTTGTTGAGTGAATAAACAGAAACTGTTCTATTTCTACAGAAGTCATTCTTACAAAGGATAATTGACTTATTATGGACTTTTTCATTTTACATAGAATGTACAGCACAGAAACAGGACATTCGGCCCAACTGGTCTGTGCTGGTGTTTATGCTCCACACGCGCCTCCTCCCACTCCTCTTCATCTAATCCTATCAGCATAACGTCCTCTTCCTTTCTCACTCATGTATTGATCTAACTTCCCCTTAAATGCTCCTAATGCTATTCATCTCAGCTAGTCCTTGTTGTAGCAAATTCCACATTCTAACCACTCTCTGGGTGAAGAAGTTTCTCCTCAATTCCCTATTGGATTTATTAGTGACTGTTATGTTTATGGTCCCTTGTTTTGGTCTCCCCTATTAGTGGAAACATCTTCTCTATGTCTACCCTATCAAACCCTTTCATAATCTTAAAGACCTCTATTAGGTCACCCCTCAGCCTTCCCTTTTTTTTAAAAAAGAGAAAAGAGCCCCAGCCTGTTCAATCTTTCCTGGTAGGTATAATCTCTCAGTTCTGGTATCATCCTTGATATTGGAAGTAGAATAAATAAAGACAATGTTTCATTTACAGTTACTTTTCTGAATAATGCATTTTATGAATGCTCGGCTGAATTATACTTTTTGCATTGGATATGTGTTTCTTATCACATGATTAAAAATAAATGTAGTAGTTTCTTTACTCTGTAAAAACTATGTTCTGTGTTTACTATGTGTCAATTCAAAGAATGTTTGGCGAGACTACATTTCAGCTGGCAACTGATTATTGCAAATAGGGTAACTGTTAATCCTTGGGGAATGCACCTTTGCTAAGGGCAGATTATAGATAGAATACATCTTCTGGATCTTAAGGGACAAGGTCTGAGTATATGACCCACTGTTTAAACCATCGAAAGAGAAAATGGTTCTACAAAAATAAAATCCAAAACTGTAATAAGCACTCATGAAGGATGGGTACTCAGGTGAGGTGTGGAGGGCACCTACCACCTGCAAACCTACACCTTAGCAGAGGCTGGTGCCTTCAGGGGAAGAGAGTTGGTGGAAAAGGGGAAAGAATAACAGCAAAAGCTCTGACCCTTTATCTTACTCCAAATGTCTAACTAGGACTAAGAATATAATTTTTCCTAAAGCATCAAATAATTGTAGCAGTCTGAAATATGATAATATTTGGACAAGCACTTCACAATGAGTTTTTAAAATACACCAATAGAGATTATAAACTATCACCAAACATCAAGGATGCTGAGATTAAAATAATAAAGAAAATCGATTGTAATATATGGTTGATTGGCATATTTCTCCAATATTACATTATGCTGTTAAACATTAGAGAGTTGCAGAATGTAATTTAAGCAAATTTGATATGACTGAAAACATTTATATCTATTTAATACTCAAAAGGTTTAACTGGGAAGAACCATGGCATAGTAGGGTTTATGCATGTGATTTTCTAAGTGATTAGTTATGATCCCTAAAGTGATCCTGTACAACCAGTTAAGTCCTAGTTTCTAATTAATGAATGGCACATATTTTGTCGAGATGCCCTATCCATAGGGAATCAGTTAACCTGGGCTGCCAGTGAGTATCTTTGAATATATGGTCACAGAGCGACGTGGCAAAGGCCAGTCTTCATGATAAGGGAATTCCAAATGGAGAATAAAAAGGTAAAAAAGAGAACCTCCTAAAAAGCAACTTCTATTTTATGTAATAGCTGCTTTTACCAGACTTAGACAGGTGAATCAATATGCAGGTCAGTGTAACCTTTGAATACTGAATTCCCCAACGAATTGTAAAACATGCACTGATGCCCCATTTATACTATAAACCAGAGTGTTTCAACATTACAATTAACAGTATAGGCTATACCAGGCAGTAATAGATTCTCCTCGTCCTGTGATCACTGGTGGTCTCAAGAATGAACTTCTATTGAATTTAGAACAAAGCCTCAATCACCTATTCACTTCCAAATCTAAAATAAACATGCATCATTTTCTGTTGTACACCATTTGGTGCATTGATAATTGAACATTATGCAATAATCTCTATGATATGTTTTCAGTATCCTATGAATACAATTTAAAAATTAATACTGAAACCCTATCATAATCCTGAAAGGGTTACAGGTCTTCTGATGACTTTTGCTAAGGGCGAGTCAGAGGTTATGCTCTGGCTCTGGCAAGGAGAACAGAGTTGTGATGACCTGCGATGTGGAAGTAGGAGAGGGCGCTTATCTTTACTCAAACCATTTGGAAAGAAGTTTGTAGGTGATGTCTTCAGAGAAAGCACCGTAAATGTTTTTGAAAAATGAAGTGTTTTCTTTACTCACCGCAGGTAGATATGGAAATACATTTGATCTTTCATGTACCACAGCTGCATAAATAAATCTCTGCACATCTCTGAGGGTGAGGGAGGAAAGAAGCTCTTTGCCTTTACTGTCCATTTGTTTATGATGTGGATTTTTAATAGTGAGTACCAGGAAATGTATAAAATTGATAAAAGATTAATTTAATTTGCACCTTTACTTCTTTATAAAATATCTCTACAATTATCGATAGGATCGACTTAAATGCATGTTTCAATTGAGATTTTTATTCAGAAGCTCCCTCCAAATTTGAAAGATGATTCAGTTCTACCATAATTTTAGCTTTCTTCAATATTCATTCTTTTTGCTGCACGTTTAAATTCTGAGATAAATTAATAAAACAAATGCCCTTTTGTTTTAAATGTGAATGGTGTAACAACTTAGGATACATTATAAAATATAAAGATGAAATAATACCACAATTAAAGTGGAAAAATGTATTTGTTAAATATGCAACCTGGTACATTTGCTAAATAAACAGTCCTTTGAATATAGTAACCAAAATTGTTTTTATCCAGAAAATCTCCTTCAGAAAAAGTTAGAGTACTTGCTTTATCTAGTTTGTTATATACAACAACAAAAAAATTACTCTTACTGCCCCTTACAATGTTTTCCCTGGAGTCCTATGGCAGCTGTAATTTCTATTAATATACAGGAATGGAGGAGGAGGAGGCAGGGCTAACAAACAGGAAGTCTTGACAAGCTCTGTGAAGGGCTAGCCTTGCTGTCAAATTTTTTTTTAAAAAATTAGTGTTTGGCACAGATACATTCTAGGAACAGTGGCGTGTTAGCTTGTAGAGTCTCTACCGCTGTCAGTTATAGCTCTGATAAAGCCCATGAAGGCCTAGCCTTCTCAGAGGTACAGAGCTCTGAGAAAAAAACATTTACAAAATCTGCAAGACAATTATTAAACTTACCAATACAGTTGAAAACCTTGGCCTGGCTTTCAAGTAACGTTGGCTCCCTAGCCTAAGTAAACCTACCTTTACTCACTTATACCAACATGTCCAACATTTTCCGAGGCAAGGTTTGCTGCAGCGCCAGCCAGTGGACATAGTTAGGAGGCGCTTTGAAATTTCACAGATCAGTTGATTGATGAACACATAAGATGGGGTGCCACTTAACTTAATGAGTCACATAATGTTACGTTAATAGCTTCACCTATAGTGCAATGCCATTACAATGTTGCAACCTTACACCTTTTAATTTACTAGTTGATCTCCCATGGTGTTTGTTGCACAAGGGGAGTCAAAACATTCAAGTCAAGTGGGTTAGCAGATGGGATAACTGGACCCAGATGAGGGGGAGGGAGGAAAAGATTAGGGGGGAGGAAAAGATTAGGGGGGAGGAGAGAGGGGAGAGGTGGATCAGGAATGGGACAAGGAGAGGGAGGGAGGAGAGGGAGGGAGGAGAGGGAGGGAGGAGAGGGAGGGAGGAGAGGGAGCAACGCAAGACAATAAAATGAGCCAGAGCCTATTCTTCACAGTATGGGAAGGGGCAGATGGGGAGGGTGGAGGTAGTCAGAAAGAGCGGGGTGGACCAAGCGGTTTAATGGTGGAAGGGGAAGGGTTAATTGGCACGAGGCCAATTTTCCACTCAGTGGGAGGGGGAACTGCACCACACCTGGGCCCAATTCCATCGGTGGGGAGGAAAGAGAGCACTTATATTCTTGTTGAGGGTATGATGTGGAGATGCCGGTGATGGACTGGGGTGGACAAATGTAAGGAATCTTACAATACCAGGTTATAGTCCAACAGTTTTATTTGAAAATCACAAGCTTTCGGAGCTTACCTCCTTCGTCAGGTGAGTGAGTGAAGGGTTCTAAAATCGCATAGCATATATTAGGCTGGGAGACGATCACAGCAATCAAAGGTGTCGTTGGTGTTCAGACAGGTTAGCCACGGAAAACATTACATCCCAGTATACGGAATACACAATGGGTCAGATTACAAGGACAGAGAGAGAGAGAAAAAGAGACCTGAAAGGCAGAGAGAGAGAGAATGCCCAGTTGTATTAAAAACAGATAACATTTTTTTCTGCTGGTGGGGTTACGTGTAGCGTGCTCGACAATTTTGCGTTGTCGTGTGTCTCGAAGGCCGCCTTGGAGAACGTTTACCCGAAGATTGGTGGCTGAATGTCCTTGACTGCTGAAGTGTTCCCCGACTGGGAAGGAACCCTCCTGTCTGGTGATTGGATGAACGGACACCGCGCAACATTGTCGCAGCGTCTGCATGGTCTCGCCAATGTACCATGCTCCGGGGCATCCTTTCCTGCAACGTATGAGGTAGACAACGTTGGCCGAGTCACAGGAGTATGAACCATGTATCTGGTGGGTGGCGTCCTCTCGTGTGATGGTGGTATCCGTGTCGATGATCTGGCATGTCTTGCAGAGGTTGCCGTGGCAGGGTTGTGTGGTGTCGTGGATGCTGTTCTCCTGAAAGCTGGGTAATTTGCTGCGAACAATGGTCTGTTTGAGGTTGGGTGGATGCTTGAAGGCGAGTAGTGGAGGCGTGGGGATGGCCTTAGCGAGGTGTTCATAGTCATCGATGACATGTTGAAGGCTGCGGAGAACATGGCGTAGTTTCTCTGCTCTGGGGAAGTACTGGACGACGAAGGGTACTCTGTTGGTTGCGTCCCGTGTTTGTCTTCTGAGGAGGTCTATGCGATTTTTCGCTGTGGCCCGTCGGAACTGTCGATCGACGAGTCGAGCATCATATCCTGTTCATACGAGGGCGTCTTTCAGCGTCTGTAGGTGTCCATCGCGTTCCTCCTCGTCTGAGCAGATCTTGTGTATTCGCAGGGCCTGTCCATAGAGGATGGCCTCTTTGATGTGGTTAGGGTGGAAGCTGGAAAAGTGGAGCATCGTGAGGTTGTCCGTGGGCTTGCGGTAGAATTAGGTGCTGAGGTGCCCGTCTTTGATGGAGATTCGTGTGTCCAAGAAAGAAACCGATTCTGAGGAGTAGTCCATGGTGAGTTTGATGGTGGGATGGAACTTGTTGATGTTATAGTGTAGAACGGGATATGACGCTCGACTCGTCGATCGACAGTTCCGACGGGCCACAGCAGAATGTAAAATTCTAATTGATGTAATGAATCTGTAATGAACCTGTAAAGATTCTGAAGCGTACCTGTTATCAATAATCTGTATTGAGTGTAATGCAATGAGGCACCCTGGAGTGTCATGAACTGTAATTATGTCCAATGTGTTCATTGAACTGTACTTGATGTAACCTGCAAATTGTATGATCTGTATTGTGTACGTTTGGAATGTGATATGACAACTGTATTGTATGTATTGCTGCAAATTTTATGAATAAAGTATATTTTTTGAAAAAAAAATCCAAACTATCCACAAATGTTAGCTGGATAGTAGCTCTGCTGGTAGGCATATCCATCAGCTAGAACAGATGAATTGTAATAAAGCCATCAAAAATAGTTAAGATACTCCTGTGCTGCATCCCTGATGGCTTAGCATGAGAGTGTAAACGGGCGACATGTGGCCAATCCAGCCCACAAAGCACAGGCAATTCAGTTCTTTTTGCTTTTATATTTTTTATTCACTGGTTTGCCTTGGTGAAGTCTGAAGACCTGGAGGTTTGGAGGTTGTTCTTAACATTGTCGCCTCACAGGTGGATAAATCTTAAATCAAAACACTGAGATCTGCTGCTTGACATATATGCAAATTAATGGGAACACTGATCTAAATTTTATTTGGGGCCCAACAAGGCTCCATGCTGTGCACTCACTAGTTTTATATTGAGCAATAGTGATCAGGTCGTTCCTAGCTTTGATCTCCAGTCTGCGCCGAGTTAGTTAATCTCAGCCAGAATGACAAAAGGGGTACTACGATTGGTCTCAGTGCCAAAATCATTTCCTAGTTTTTAGATAACCAACTTATGACCAAAATAATGTTTTTTTAAAAAAAATTATGATTAAGCTTTTAAATGTTTAAAAAAAAATTATTGGCTAAAAACCAAGTTGCTAAATTTACTTCATAGTCTCAGAAGGATGTATTTGTTTCCTTATAGAAAGTAATTGGCTATTCCATAAGACATCAAATATCTGTAGTTGACATATATCCTCAGTATCTCATTTCTAACCCTCAAATTCTGGGGGATTTCTGACCAGTCCAATGGCAATAAACAGAACACTTCAAAATGCAGAAGTATGCATTTTGTGTGCAATTAATTAGATTGGTCAGAATGTCCCTCATTTTTCTCTTGTTTTTTGTTCTTCATTTATGATTTTTAGTCACTAACAAAGAAGGTAGAATGTTTTGGGTGAGCGGAGAGATCAACATTTCCAATAGCGTCCAAAGTACAAATACTGTCACATTTGATGAGGTGGAAATAAATAGAATAGAAAGTACCTTTCAAAAATTGAGTAAATGTTAATTTTGTGAGGGGTTTTTCAATGGAAGGATTTTTGCATTAAGCATAACAAGGTTTAAATATAATTTAAGAGTGGAAAATCTAATTTGTTGGTTAAATATTTTGGTCTCTTGCCTTTACCAGTCTGGACTTCAGCAGCAGTCATTCAAACTGCCTTCTTTTCCACAGCTCTGACACCCACACTAAATGGCCAAAGGTGTTGCATCTTGAAGTGAACTGCATTTAGATCAGTTTTCTGTACTGTATTTACACAAATTGAGTTTGAATGGAGAAAGTTTAACTATATTAACAGTTATATTTTTACATTGATAATTAAAACAGAACTATAAAAAAAATCAGACAACAATTCAAACTTTTTACAACAGCATGGCGCCATTTTTAAGGCATCAATTCTTTGAGGTACTAATCTGGATAAATTATATTTATATCATTTAATGTAATTTGCTGAGATCCCCATTTAACTGCCTTCTTCAGACTGTAAAGCTCAGCTTCTCTAGTCTTTTCTCATAGTTCATCCCCATTACACTTGAGATTACAAGATATTTACAATGACGACACTTCAAAAATACTTCATTGGAACATCTGAGGTTGTGACAGGTGCTAAATAAATGCAAATCCTTTTCCTTTATATTTAGCAGGAAGGCAGCTATTTGGCCATCTTAGTTCATCCATTCATAATGACCCTGAAGTTGCCCTCCCCACTGCAGCATCAAATCGGTGAAGAAATTCCCCAATAGCATTATGGGAGAATGCCAACTATCTCTGGGGATATTTGTTTTTTTGAGCCCTTTTAGCTTGTCTAGGGTTTCTATCTCATTTGTAGCAAAGTCATTAATTTTGCCTGGATTAACTCAGTCATTTATTGCTGTTCTCTGTACCCTTCCCAATGTGTACATGATTTTTGGGTGGTGACTAAAACTGAACACAGTCCTTTAAGTGTGGTCTAACCAGTGCACTGTAATGCCTTATGATTTCTGTAGATTTGTATTCTAGCACTGTGGCTCTATATATAAGCATTCTATTAACTTTTTAAAATTGCTTGGCCACATTGTCTGGACATTGAAATTGACGTGTCAATGACAAATCTCAGGTGTTTATGCATATCTCATGTTAATTCAATTTTATTCATTATGTTCTTACAGCCCACATTTTTTGCCTCTGTGCATACTTTACACTTATCAGTGTTAAATTTAATTTGTGTACCTAATTGCATAAACCTTCTAAATCCTTTTGCAAATCTTCAGCTGCACCATTTCTCTTTACTGCTCTCCCTATTTTTGGGTCTTCAGCAAATCTGACAATCTTACAACTAGCTTTGATATTCAGATAATTTACGCAGATTAGGAACATCAGGCATCCAAGCAGGACTTCTTTATTTCCATCCACATTATTTCCATCCAACACCTCCCCAGTCTGAAATTACACCTCTTATAATTACTCTGTTTTCCATTTTTTTTAAACCTGGTTCAAATTTTCATGGTTCCCATCATTCTTAACTCCTCCTTTTGTATAAGCAAAAATATTTTAATCTAGCAGGATATATTGCCACAGGAACGAGGAAACTTTAAAAGAAATGAGGGCTTTTAAATTAATGAAAACTGATCAGCAAACTATAAATAAACCAACACAAGCAGATAGTCCCAGAGTAGTAGCAATATAAGCACCTGTCAAAATGGGAAGTAGCATACTCAAATCAGTCTTGCCTCCATAACCAATAACAATAGGCACCTTCTGCTCATCAAGGTCAAATATGTCTTGTGACATGGCACCATCCAAACAAATCATGTCGTAAGGTGAAACTGAAAGACGGACACTCACCTAAATGAGATGAGTAAATTCCCGTTAATTGCTTTTGTCCTTGTTTCACTGAGAACCAATATATTTGCCCCTATTTTCAAGGGCAGCCCATAGCTATTGCATAAATGAATCCAGATTACTATGTATCTCACTGGCTCCTAAAAGCTAATAATTGCACTGGTGTCCACACCTCTCAACCAGCTATTTTCCATAATCAGCTACAAATCTGTGGGGAGATTTATAAACCTTATGGAACAGTCCAACATGGGTTGAAGTTAATTCATCAACCACAAATGGATTCTTGTTATGACACTAGGAATCTAAACATATGTGAGATACATAATTCCATCTGGGAATCCGAAATACTAACAAACGTTTACATTTTTGTTCTGAATTGACTAGTAGCGCCATTGAAATATTAACAACTCAAGTATACTCTAGTTGTGGTGTAAGAACACCATACATTTTGGTGTTTCTTTGCTCAATGTCAAATGCTGCATTAAAGTATTGTTCAAAGAAAACCTTATGGGAATTACTAAAATGACATATCTAATTAGACTATGTAAAATCAACTTGAATTAATATAGATTTTAGAGAAAAAAACATATACACAAGATGCCGTTTTCCTGCTGCTTTCTGTGCTTGTCAATGGATCTATGAATGTATTCATAATTATTTTATGATACTAACACCTCAGGAAATAATATGGCAACTATTTCTTTATGACTATTAACATTATACATCATTCATAGATATACTCAATTAAATGGAATGACCTTATCTGTAATAATAGAACATAGGAACAGGAGTAGGCCATTCAGCCCCTCGAGCCTGCTCCGCCATTTGATAAGATCATGGCTGATCTGTGATCTAACTCCATATACCCGCCTTTGGCCCATATCCCTTAATACCTTTGATTGCCAAAAAGCTATCCATCTCAGATTTAAATTTAGCAATTGAGCTAGTATCAATTGCCATTTGCGGAAGAGAGTTCCAAACTTCTACCACCCTTTGTGTGTAGAAATGTTTTCTAATCTCGCTCCTGAAAGGTCTGGCTCTAATTTTTAGACTCTGCTCCCTACTCCTAGAATCCCCAACCAGCGGAAATAGTTTCTCTCTATCCACCCTATCCATTCCCCTTAATATCTTTTAAACTTTGATCAGATCACCCCTTAACCTTCGAAACTCTAGAGAATACAACCCCAATTTGTGTAATCTCTCCTCGTAACTTAACCCTTGAAGTCCGGGTATCATTCTAGTAAACCTACGCTGCACTCCCTCCAAGGCCAATATGTCCTTCCGAAGGTGCGGTGCCCAGAACTGCTCACAGTACTCCGGGTGCGGTCTAACCAGGGTTTTGTATAGCTGCAGCATAACTTCTGCACCCTTGTACTCTAGTCCTCTAGATATAAGGGCCAGCATTCCATTAGCCTTCTTGATTATTTTCTGCACCTGTTCATGACACTTCAATGATCTATGTACCTGAACCCCGAGGTCCCTTTGGACATCCACTGTTTTTAACTTTTTACCATTTAGAAAGTACCCTGTTCTATCCTTTTTTGATCCAAAGTGGATGACCTCACATTTGTCCACACTGAATTCCATTTGCCACAGTTTTGCCCATTCACCTAATCTATCAATATTTCAGAACAGGTCTGGAATTTTTGGCATAGTTTCTTAAATTAAACATTGTCTAGAAAAAGGGTGGTTTAAAATACTTAGGCCACTTTATTTGCATGAAAAGCAGTTTATACTGAGAAGACTATATTACTGGTTTAAAATGGCGAGCAGTGAATTTATTCACGACTATTTCTTATAGTCAGCCTTTGACGCTGGAACAAATAACTCTACAAAGTATGATTTCTTTTCCCCTGCCTCCCCTAATTATGTTTAAAGAAATTCCAATGAGACATGTTTGTGAATTGCAAGTTTCAGTGCACTTAATTATGGGGATGAAAATGTGCAAAAAAATTCACTTCTCACACAGCGTAAGAGGAAACATTGCTGAATACAGGATGTAATACATCATTGCAACCCTGCAGATTTTTCAGACCGTGCCCAGCAGTAACCTTTATAAACGAGCTATCAGAACGTGCTTTGTACAGGGTTTTAGTTTTCTTCATAGTGCATGGGGTGCGTAATGCCAATCAACTGCTGTCTTGACTGGAGATTTCAACCAAGTTATATAAAATTTAAAAATAAAACTAATAAACAAAGATATATATATTACATGCTTTCTAAGTTTGAATACCACAGGTGTCAAAACAGGCATACCACTACACTGAAATAAATAATTAGATATTAATCGATCTTATATATCAACTATTTGTTTTGTGAACATAAATTGAAAATTCCAAATCATTATCAATACATGCTCACAGTATTCATTGCTGCTAATGGTATAATTTTAGTGATTAAATCATTTTGCCTGGATTATATTTGAAACCCAAACTTAAACTTGAGCACTTTCTGAATAACGTGTTAAACAACCATTTACACCTCTATCATCTATCAAAATCAACAACTAAATGAATGAATTGGTTAAAATTGATAAATTAATTAAAATATATGCAAGACAATAGAAAATCTTACCAAAAAACTTACAATTTTGTGGCAAGCAAATTAAACTTACAGCAATGATTGATAGTAGTGCTTCAAAGATCTTTCTACACACAATGTAAAGAAACAGTGTTTTGAACAGTATTAACTTCAGTTGTCTTTATCCCTCTATAAAGTGTTAGCAGATATTTCAGTACTCCTTCTTCTCAAGAGCTCCTCTTTGTAAAGTGGAGCAGACCAACATTTATGGCTCAATTTTAAGAGTTGGAAAGTGGGCAGGGGGTCAAATTGAGGTCAGGAAACCCATTAGTACGGGTTTCCCGGATGTCCTTATGATTTTGACGAAAGGACGTCTTTTTTTTGTCGGTTTCCCGTTCAACTGACCGGCCTGATTGACAGGCTGGTCTCAGTCGGACGGGAGAACAGCCAGGGAGAGGACGTCTTCAGGTAAGTCTTTGTTTGTATGGATGGGAGGGGGACACACGGGGGGATAGGTTGGCATGGGGCTGCGAGTCATGGGGGATGGGATCGGGGGTCAGTCAAGGTGGGGGGGGGGGGGGTCGTTGGGATCGAGGGTCATCGCAGGGGTCTGTGATCATTGAGGGGGAGCGTCGGGAGTCAGAGTGGGGAGGATCGGGGTCGGGGGTCCGCGATCGGGGTTGGGTGTTCGTGGTCGGTGCAGGTAGGCTTGTTGGGCCTGAGGGAAGGACTCCTGCTCCTCTGGGCCCTTTCGAGGCACCTGCCTGTTAGTCTCGGGCCTTCTCTCCTCCTTTCACGAGGCGTAAAACAGAAGGCCCGGGAATACCGTCTCCCCGGGGTTGAAATCGGGAATTGAGAGAAAAATCGAGGCCCAAAGCCTCCTTGAAAGGTTTTAAGGCCTGACCCGCCTCCTGGGAGTGGATTGGTCGCCCGCCCCAGTGAAAACCGGAAATGGGGGGGGTTGGAGGCGGGTCTGAAATGGTGGCAATTTTCAATGCCCCCCACCCCCCAACTCACCCGTTTTTTACTTTGAAAATTGAACCCTTAATACCACAATCTGCACTCTGCTGATAAGCTCAGTGGAATAGAACTATACATTTCTATCACACCAGGAGTGGTGTAACAGATTTCCTACTATTGCTAGTGAGACACATTTGTTAATCATGTGTGAGACACAATCAATTTATTCTATGTTCAGTCGTTTTATACACTGCACATATTCAGTATGTGGGATGTCAGACATGCCACAATACCCCTCTGTTCAAGTGGCTAAAAAGCAATCAGTATTTGATAATGTAAATCTACGTTTCACTCAAATTAAACTTACTTTAGGGTACTCCAAGGCAATTACTAAGATATTTTATGTGTCACGCGTGGAAGATGTGTAAATCATGAGAAAGGAGCTATTTGTGAATACACATTCATTCAATCCTAAACCACACCAATTCCCAATGAGTAGCCTCCAATTCTTTTTTAATACCTGCTTATTTTTACATTGTCTGAAACTTAACATTTCAATTCCATTTTTTTCCTGCAATAAATTTAATGCACTTTAATTCCCAGTTAGCAGGACATCTTCTGCCCTCAACAGGAAGGTAACTGCTCACCAAAAACAACGGGTTAACATACAGAATAAACCATGCCAGTGTGAAAGCATTAATAGGCATACCACAGATGCCCATATCCTGCATGGAATGTGTCCCTCCAAGTCATTAGAATGCTGTAAACATCTAATTAATTTCATCAGCTCACAAGCCCTAATGAAGTGTTAACAGCCATTGCAGTGGGAGAATATGTTCAGGAGGCATATGGAGCTGCATTCATGTATAGTAAAATAATCCAATTTCCTTTCTAAATCTTTGCCCAACAGGTTTTCAATAATAGAGCACCGTCAATCCATATGGCTATATTATCCTCCTTTCATTTAACTATCACATCAGATTCTCAGCGCAAGATTCTAAAAAAACATTCAGAATGGTTGCTTAGAATTATGAAAACCATGATGTACATTTTCTTATCTCAGAAGCTAAATTATGCCATTTTTAAAATTTGTTGATTCACCACAAGTTATATATTTTTTTCCATTTTTAAGTTCACTGTTTATATGGATTATAAGATACAAAGAACAATATTATTTATAAATCAACAGCATCAATCATTAGGATGTCTTTCAATTGTCGACCAATTACTCTAAACATGCCTAGCTTTTCACAGGGAACCATCTGATCAAAACTAAATTTATAATCTTTAATTCCAAAAGGTTGCCTTTTTATTTTTTTTAAATTGAACAATCAAGGTAGAATATAGCAGGATAAAAAGTGAGGTAAATCAGGAAATAATGATTCGGTGGATGTCAAATTTGGATTTTAAAAAGGAAGCAATAATAGAAAGAAAGATGGAGGAAAGTAAGGAGTTCCATAGTTTTGAGATCTTGGGAAAGAATGATTTAGAGATGGAGGCCAGGAATCTCCGCTTCTGTGATCATCAGCCTTCAGTTTTCTGCCTATTAAAATGAATGGATGAGAAGTTGTGGGCTGGCAAGTGCACAAGTGAAATACCATGGCCGGAGACTGCAACAAGTCCTGATTCAATACACTGAGATGTAGGGAGGAGGGGGTATGTAGGATGGCATATTTGGAACTTGAAAGAACAAAAGAGCAAAGTTCAGAGGAGCACTGACCACAGTGGCATTTTATTGATAAGAGAGAAAGACAAGCAAGGTTGTGATGGAGAGAGAGAGTTCGGAAGCAAGAAGTGAGGGAGGAATCATTTACCAGGTAAGCTTTTTCTTTACAATATAATTTTGTAATGTGTGTCCCAGGGCAGACTGTGGTTGATGTCACTGCTATACAAAATATATTTTTTAGCTTTACATAGTACAATCTATTTAATAATAAACTATATTTGTATCTTAGCTTCAAAAAAATTATGCCCTATTTCTTCAGTATAGTTATAGCTTTGATCAGTTAACAAAGATTTAGTCACTGTTGAACAAAAAGCATCTTGAGCAAAACAATCTGTAGCATAACATGCAATAATCATTAAATAACTTTAATGTTACTCACAAGGTTTAAAGGCAAAGATGTGATAAATGCTAAGTTTGAATCGATGAGGTCTTCACTGCACCTGCTGAGATAGTTTTTTTTAAAAAAAGTGATGGAAACCTAAACTTAAAATCAACATTAAAAAGACACACAAGTTCATGCTGCAGCAGATACAGTATCTGTTACAGTGCAAACTTGCACTGGTGGCTTACTTTTTAGAGCACTGTACTAAAGGAATTGAGCATGGCTTTAAAACTTTGAACAGGAGACAGATAAATTGACAGCAGTTAGCTTATAAACCACAAAAAAAGTGACAAAAAAACCTAGTTAAAAGGATACTCCAGCTTATAAAACCCCTGACGCATGCTCATGAGTTCTCCCTTATGCAAAACTAAATTTACTTTTCCGAAGGTTTTCATATTTTCAGAATTCTGACAGCCACAAATATTCCATCCTCAGTTTTCTCAATCAAACAGCACAAAATGACGTGGCATCCACTGGTCCTCAACTTCAAAGCTCAGTCACAATAACATTTCATTACAAGAATATACTAGTTTCCCAGCAGGTCGTAGTTTCAGACTTTTCACGAGAGGTTAGGTTGTAAGTACCAGGTTAGGTGTGTAAGTACCACTATCCTTCTCTAATGAACTTTATTTACATTCAGCTCTTATGTATCAAAATGACCATGTGGACTGAGGAATGGCTCTAGTCATCAGGATACATAAGATTACCCTGGAATATTACAAAAAAAATTAAATGTACCTGAAAAGTATGTTTAAATTTTATATCGGTTAGTTGTTCATAAGCTTTCTCTAGAGTATCTATTCATATGATCAAAATCTTGTAGCAACGTGTGTCTGTAATACGCATGATCGTGTCTAATACTGTAGCTGGTGTGTAATATTGATAAATCCATGCTTGCTCCCCAACATCATGATCAATCAGATCCCCATAAGAACATATATATCAACTATTTTTAGAGTTCCTATTCTAAATTTTAAAAAAAGTTTTCTTTAGCCTTTCTGTTCTGCTCAACTTGAATCCTTGAGTACAACCGCATTCCAAAGGTCCAGTTCTATGTCTTTACCTGGATTTTCTAATCTGGCCACCTGACCCTGCCCCACTTCCCTACCCAACCTGGCATCTCCGCACTGGCCAACCAGACCCCGCCCCCATTCCCCACCCAACCACGTCTCTGCTCTGACCAACCTGACACCACCCCCTTCCCCACCCAACCTGGTATCTTTCTGGTCATCTGAAACTGAATGGTGTGGAGGCCAATCTCCCTGCTTTTGTTCCTTAGTTGACAGCTTCTGCCTGAAAACTCCCCCTCCCTAATACTAGGAGTGCAGATAATGTGTGGGATATTCCCGAGTTTACATAAAACAATGTAAGCTGAGATAAAAACAAATCTGTAAAAGTTTATCTCAAATTAAATGTATAGCCTAAGAAATTAAACAAAATTATTAAGGAGATGTAGGGCATGATTTTAAATGGAAAAAATGGGTGGGTTGGGGGGGGGGGCAGTAAAAACTTTAAAAATCTAAAACCCACCCTCTCCCGGTTTTCACGGAGGCGGGATGAGGGGCAGGTGACCAACCTGCTCTCAGGAGTTGGGTCGGTCAGTGAATGCTTTCAAGGAGGCTGGGGGCCTCCATTTTTACAGGTTTTTTGTTTATAATCCCTGGGGTCCAGGATTCCCGGGCCTTCTCCTTCACGCCATGTGAGAGGAGGTGAGAAGGCCCGAAACTGCAGGTAAGTGCCTTTTAAGGCACAGCTTGTGGGCCCGGAGGAGCAGGTGTGCTTCCTGATGACTGAGCCACCCACCTCCCCACGATGACTGACCCCCGACCCCCCACCCATCTAACACTTATCTGCTCGTTTGCTCTTCTCCCGTCTGACTGACTGCCAGCTTGTCAATCAGGTCGGCTTGTCGAGTGGGAAACTGTCAAAAAAAAATGTCCCTACATCAAAATCGTAAGGACGTCCGTGAAACCTGTACTTCCGGCTTTCCCGTCAGGAATTCCACCGCCCCCTTGATAAAATCATGCCCCGTAGTCTCAGATGAGTTTTTTTCTCAAATAAAGTTATTCACTGACAATTTTAAAACATGTTTTTCTTTACTTGAGAACAGGGTCTCCTTGTTGCCACAGGTCCAAATGACATCACCAATGGTGTGGCGACCTGGAAGGACTCCACTTAAAGCAATAGGGCACTGTAACTTTTCATCAACCAGAGGTCAATCCTAAGCCACCTGACCCGATGAAACCACAATCAGCTGGGTATGTAAAAGATATCCTTCATGGCTTTTGACGGAGTCAGTATGGGATATGTGGGCCTGCCTCCAAAGTGGCCGAGGAGTGAGGTTAAAAATGTGATATTTTTATTAAAAAGTCAGTACCTATACCTGTATACATTTTAAATATTGTTTCTTTCACTAGCTCAATTGTTAATTTAAAATCTGAGATTGATAAGATTTTTGTTAACCAAAGGTATTAAGGGACATGGGGCTAAGATGGGTATATGGAGTTAGGTCACAGATCAGCCATGATCTCATTGAATGGTGGAATGGCCTACTCCTGTTCCTTTGTTCATTTCCATTTTTAGTCATCTGAT
Source organism: Heptranchias perlo (assembly GCF_035084215.1). Lineage (NCBI taxonomy): Eukaryota > Metazoa > Chordata > Chondrichthyes > Hexanchiformes > Hexanchidae > Heptranchias > Heptranchias perlo. The sequence continues at coordinate 78,426,857 of NC_090332.1, forward strand.
ATGTCCATAGGAACAAAATGACCTGTAAATCTCTCAGACTATTGGTCTATGCTAGTCAAAATTGTTAATGTATTATCTCTCTTCTGGTTGCTAAGGGCCTATACTGGGCACAACGCTTACTCTGTAGTCGGCCTCTCAGGTCAGCCCCGAGCTTTTCTGCTCTCAGCACTTGTTCCAGGCAAGACCACCCCAGGCCTTGGACTTTGCCACTTGTGGCTTCAGCCCCGAAAGCCTGCCCATGCTCCAAGATAATGAGATACTTACAGAAAGGTAGAGAGTGTGAAAGAAGGATCAGAGACAGAGATTTGGAGACAAAGTAAAATGATGAGAGTATGTGAGAGCCAGAGGGAAAGAAAGTTAGTGTGTGAGATGGAGAGACAGCGAGTGAATGTTTGGAAGACAAACAAGACAGAGAGAAACGCTAAGATTTAGAGGCTAAAGAATAAGCAGAGACAGAATTACAGGAAGAGAGACATACAGCAATTAAAACAAAATGTTCATGAATGATCTCAAAGGAGATCAACTAGATTTTAGAAGCATCTTTTATCACTACAAAATGGGGAGTACTTCGGGGGAAAATTTTCAACTTGTGATCCATTGAGTTTGGAGGCCGAGTTACGCTGACAAATGCCACATTGCATTAATAAAAAAAAAGCTCCAAGGGAAAAAAAGGACTAAAGAGTTCTACTAAAAATAAGTGTACTTGCGAACATTCAATTCCTTCACAAAAATCTCCAAAAACTACTTGTATAATGTAGTACTAATTCACTGTGCACACTCTGAACACATAATCTTTTGATATGTAAAATATTTACTGGTTCTTTATGCCAACTATCACAAGCTTGATATGGATATTGAGGTATATGATTCATGTAACAGCTAGACTAATTAAATGGGTTTACAAAAAGGCATGGTAGTCAGGAAAATTATTCACAAAGAGAAAAGATGTTGTTCTGTTTGTAAATGAGGCGTAAACAAATGGTTGAAGATGTATTACGATCTCTTTGAAGAAATAAAGTGATCATTTAATCTAACAGACATAAAATAAATGAAAATATATTGCAGATTTACTATCAAGAGAATCAGGTTTCAACAAACATTTGAATTTTAACCTTGATACAACTAAAGTACAATACAGATTCCATCCTTTGATAAAATTTATTCAAACTTCAGAAATATCTAAATATAAAACCATATAGTTTTCCTCACACCCAATGTGCAGTAGTGGGAACTCATATGAGGTTGAGGAAGAGTAAAGGAAACTTTATACCACATCCCACTGAACTTTCCCTCACCTGGGAGTGCTTGATGTTAACATTAAGTACCAAAAAGGAAAGTATTCCATTTCTCAGCACTAACATCCTTCAGCTTGATTAATTGGGCCGGATTTTGCTGAGCAGCAAGCGAATGGAGCTAGCCATTCATTAGACTTGCACTTACTCATAGACTTTCGATGGGGTTTTGCATGGCAAGTTACTGTAAGTTAGAGATCCAAACGGTGCGGTGCCCTTTACAGGGCATTTGGGGCCTGTGCGAACAGGGCAAACAACTGTGTATTTCATTAACCAATCAGATTGGCGAATCGTTAATGACAAGCGCAGAGTCTGAACCAGGAAGTAGAAGTTGGAATAGTGAGTTCAATGTCAAATCAGGCACAGAAAGTGAAATAAAGAGAGGGAAATAAAAATTGGATTAAAAGAGATAAAAGACAAAGAAAAAGTTGAAAAAATTTTATTTAAATTTTTTTTAAAAATCTCCAACATTAAAAGCTGAAGGAATGAGACACTACACTTGTAAAAGTTATTTTCAATGCTTGAGAGGCTGTTTGGCAGTAATTAAGACTTACCATGCTGTTAAAAGGGTCCTTAGTCTGGAATGGAGAAGCCCTAACTTTTTGTGGCGCGTTTCGTCCATATCTACAACATCAGTACAGGAACTTCATGCCGTTCAATACATTTGAACAGGGTAGCCAGTCTTTGAGATGCTGTTTTCGTGCAGCTTACGGAGGGGCAGTGTATTCCCGACAGCAATTTCTGGATTTTCATGTTTAACTGCACATGTGCGCTCGCTGTAAGTTGCTGTCTGATTTGCGCATAAATAACGGTGAGCGCAGTTGACCTCACTGATATTTTCAGAGCAAAATCTGGCCCATAAAAATTTCGCATCTTTTTTTAAAAAACCACCACCTTTCTAAAGCAATCAATCTTGACTTGTTTTGAAAAACGTGTAACATGTTGTCAAAGACATTAAACCCGAAAATGTGGCCTCAAATGTCACACCTCAAGTCCGTCAAGCAAAAAATAATGATCAGCTCAAATATCATTGATCCATCGTTACCGAAGATCCATCTGACCAATGAAAAAAGTACCAATGAAGAATGAGTAGCCAGCTGAAAATCAAGCAATCAAATCATTCATTGTTTTCTCAAAGCTACCACAAACAAACCAGCAAGCAACACCAAGCTATTTAAATTGCTTGTTTCTGAACACTATTTTTGTTGCCGATATCCATCTTCAGTAGTTAGTGTATATAGCTGAGAATATTATTTATAAAAAACATTAAAAAGTTACATAATTCTGAAAAATCACTAAATTTACCCATAAGACAGGCAATTTAATGTTGCAAGAAGTTTCATATACATCTGCCTGTCTATCTGTTTTCAGTAGCTGATAAGAGTTTAATCTTTAAGCAAAAATTCATGATTAATGGTGTTGTTTGGAATGGGGGAGGTCTTTTGTGTCACTAAGGACAACTGACGTTTTTACTGGGTCAGTGGGTGATATCTACAATGCACTTTAACACTTACCTTGGCCATCGCGGCCAAAGTCAGTCAGGCCTGGGCCACACTGAATATTCAGATGCTGGTCATTGGAGACTTGATGATGGGGAAAAATTCCTTGGGCAGTGCTATTCCAATGACAGCTTCAGCAACAACTACAAATCCATGGTTGAAAGTAAGGCGGAGAAAAGTAATCTTTTATAATCATCTAAATAACTGGGAAGGGGAGGAAGATTTAAGAGGGCAAGAAATAAAGAATAAGTAAATAAAGTACCTGCTTCTTAAGCAAATTCTTCCCAATTATTTACATTAAAAGATTTGAACAGGAGGTTTTGGGTAGGTAAGACTAAACAATGTTACTTGCACGTTAAGGTTACAAAGCATGCTTGAAAGGTTCTATCATTATTATTAAACAGAAATTTCTTACAAACTGCCATCTGTAATTGATTAACATCATTTGTGCATCCTTTGGTCACATGCACATCACAATCTAGGCGTAGTCAAAGGAATCCAATTTGTATCACTGGGTTTGTAATGTAAAAATGCAATTTATATTTGAATACATTATGGAGGAAGAATTTCCCTGTGCTATCTGTACCAAAATCATGAATCAGTTCACTAGAAACTGGTTTTTGATTTTGTTATATGCCACAAACAAAGGAAATCATTCCCACAAATTAACTCACCCTTAAATCATAATGCCATTTTTATACAGCATTTCTTACAATGATAAACCCAACTGTAAATTTTGCATTCTATTCAGTGCAGCCTTATTAAAAAAACAATAGATTTTTTTAAATTAGAAAAATCAGAATAGGGTATTTGATAACAACTTGCATTTATATACAGCCTTTAAAGCAGTAAAACGTCCCAAGGCGCTTCACAAAGTGTTATCTCTGGTTCAGCCTCAGAGAGTGGCCAGGGAGGGGGTTGGAATCAGTGGCTAAGGAACAAAGTTTGTGGCGGGGGCTGAAGACAATGGCTTCGGTCTTCCCAATATTTAATTGGGGGAAATTTCTGCTCATTCAGTACTGGATGTCAGATAAGCAGCGTGACAAATCAGATGCAGGGGTCAAGAGAAGTGGTAATGAGGCAGAGCTGGGTGTCGACAGCGTACATGTGGAATATGATGTGTTTTTGGATGATGTTGCTGAGGGGCAGCATGTAGATGAGAAATAGGAGGGGGACAAGGATAGATCCTTGGGGAACTCCGGAGGTAACAGTGCGGGAGCGGGATGAGAAGCCATTTCAGGAGATTATCTGGCTATGAATGGATAGATAAGAATGGAATCAGCTTTGGGCAGTCCCACTCAGCTGGACAACGGAGATATATTGGAGGAGGATGGTGTGGTCAACCGTGTCAATGGCTGCAGACAGATTGAGAAGGATGAGGAAGGATAGTGCACTACGGTCACAGTCACATAGGATGTAATTTGTGACTTTGATAAGGGCTGTTTCAGTGCTGTGTCAGGGCCGGAAATCTAATTGGTGAGGTTCAAACATGGAGTTGCAGGAGATATGGGCATAAATTTGGGAGGTCACAACATGTTTAAGGACTTTGGGGAGGAAAGGGAGGTTGGAGGTGGGGTGGTAGTTAGCAAGGACAGAGGGATTAAGGGTGGGTATTTTGAGGAAAGGGGGGGGTGATGACGGCAGATTTGAAATGGAGGGGGACAATACCAGACGAGAGTGAACCACTAGCAATATCAGCTTGCATGGGAGCCAGGAAGGGAAATTTAGTGGGGACAGGGTCAGCAGTTTCATGGGAATAACTAGCCACAAAACATCATCCTGACCTAACAATACTTAAAGAATGCTTGTGTGGATTACAGGTGAACTACTGTTAATGCCCAAATCTTAGTTCAGTGCCTTAGCCCTATGACTAAAAGATATTGGGCCAGAACCTGCTCCGACCAGTGTGGCAAGGCTCTCCGCACCTCCTGTGGATAAAATGTAGTTGCTGTGTGGTCCACGGTGTAAATTTGTTGGATTCTAAGATCTTCCTTGGTGGTGCGTTCCGATATCAGTGCAGGCCATGTGCGCATGTAAACACTGTGGGACTGCAAGCCCCGTCCACAAGCAGGCAAGTTAAACTCATAAATTTAAAGTGACATTCCCTATGTTAGTCTAAATAAAAATTTAACTTAACTTATTATAGAAATGCAAGGAAATAACTGAATTTACTTAAACATAAAGATAAAAGTTAAAAAAAACATTAAAAAAATTTTTTTTTTAATGATCAAAAAATATTAAAAAGTATAATGGGATATTCCACATTTTAAAATTTAATTTTTTGTTGTTTTGCAGACATAATAAGTCATGGTGCTTTTAAAAAGTAGTGTAGGGCTGGTATTTTCAAGTGTACCTTCTCGTGATGTAAGTATCTTCGTTCCAGCTGGGCAGATGGGTAAGTTTACAATTGTTTGGTGATTGTGTTTGATTGTGGAGTAGTTGGCCCTTTATTTCGGGACTGTCAAAACACCGTTGAACCAATCTGAGCAAGTTCGCGATTTCCGGGTTTTAATGCGCATGTGCGCATTCGCAAATTTGCTCCGATGGATTCAACGGCGGTTGAGATGGACGCCATTACGGAGCGGTGTCCAAGGTAAGTAAGTTCTGGGCCATTCAAAAATTTGCAAATATTAATTGAAAGGGAATGCTGAATTGTTCCCTAAAATGTGGGCATATAGTTGTGTTTTTAAAAAAACTTGGAAATTTTAACATCTGCATTTCAGATTCAAATGGAGAAGTCAACATCAACCAATATCCTCAAATTCTCAAAGCGGCCAAGTCATGAAACTGAAAATTTCCACAAGTGATAAAACATGAAGCTAACATTTTTGACATTAATAGCTCATTGTCTCACGTAAATACATGGCAACAAAGATCTGTAGATAGGTGAAAACTGCCTCATCTGATTTTGCCATATGGAGGGGGGAAGGAAGCGCCAAAGCACTTTTGTTAACTTTTTTTTTACACTTGGGATATTAGTAGAATCACTAGACAAATTTGGTTTATTATTTTTATTCCATGCATTGTAATCTTAAGATTTAATTTATCTTCCTTAGTAATCAGATTGCCTTGCTCTGAAATTATGAAGACAATTCTTGTTCATATGATCTCCATATAGCAATTTCCATCATTTCATGTGGAAGATCACCGTCAAACATTATCCTTTCAAAACTTCTGGCTGTGTGTGGATCAGGTGGCCTTCTTCTACCCTGCAATACATACCTCGAGTTCCCTTTCTCCATCGATTGGGGAAAGGCCAATTTTGATGGTATTAGACAGGAACTTTCAGAAGTTGATTGGGAGAGTCTGTTGGCAGAAAAAGGGACGTCTGGTAAGTGGGAGGCTTTCAAAAGTGTGTTAACCAGAGTTCAGGGTAAGCACATTCCTTATAAAGTGAAGGGCAAGGCTGGTAGAAGTAGGGAACCTTGGATGACTCGGGAGATTGTGGCCCTAGTCAAAAAGAAGGAGGCGGCATATGACATGCATAGGCAGCTGGGATCAAAAGGATCCCTTGAAGAGTATAGAGATTGCCAGAGTAGAGTTAAGAGAGAAATCAGGAGGGCAAAAAGGGGACATGAGATTGCTTTGGCAGATAAGGCAAAGGAGAATCCAAAGAGCTTCTACAAATACATAAAGGGCAAAAGAGTAACTAGGGAGAGAGTAGGGCCACTTAAGGATCAACAAGGTCATCTATGTGCAGAACCACAAGAGATGGGTGAGATCCTAAATGAATATTTCACATCGGTATTTACGGTTGAGAAAGGCATGGATGTTAGGGAACTTGGGGAAATAAATAGTGATGTCTTGAGGAGTGTACATATTACAGAGAGGGAGGTGCTGGAAGTCTTAATGCGCATCAAGGTAGATAAATCTCCGGGACCTGATGAAATGTATCCCAGGACATTATGGGAGGTTAGGGAGCAAGTTGCGGGTCCCCTAGCAGAGATATTTGAATCATCGACAGCTACAGGTGAGGTGCCTGAAGATTGGAGGGTAGCAAATGTTGTGCCTTTGTTTAAGAAGGGCGGCAGGGAAAAGCCTGGGAACTACAGACCGGTGAGCCTGACATCTGTAGTGGGTAAGTTGTTAGAGGGTATTCTGAGGGACAGGATCTACAGGCATTTGGAGAGGCAGGGACTGATTAGGAACAGTCAGCATGGTTTTGTGAGAGGAAAATCATGTCTCACGAATTTGATTGAGTTTTTTGAAGGGGTAACCAAGAAGATAGATGAGGGCTGTGTAGTAGACGTGGTCTACATGGACTTTAGCAAAGCCTTTGACAAGGTACCGCATGGCAGGTTGTTACATAAGGTTAAATCTCACGGGATCCAAGGTGAGATAGCCAATTGGATACAAAATTGGATTGACGACAGAAGACAGAGGGTGGTTGTAGAGGGTTGTTTTTCAAACTGGAGGCCTGTGACCAGCGGTGTGCCTCAGGGGTCGGTGCTGGGTCCGCTGTTATTTGTTATTTATATTAATGATTTGGATGAGAATTTAGGAGGCATGGTTAGTAAGTTTGCAGATGACACCAAGATTGGTGGCATTGTGGACAGTGAAGAAGGTTATCTAGGATTGCAACGGGATCTTGATAAATTGGGCCAGTGGGCCGATGAATGGCAGATGGAGTTTAATTTAGATAAATGTAAGGTGATGCATTTTGTTAGATCGAATCGGGCCAGGACCTACTCCGTTAATGGTAGGGCGTTGGGGAGAGTTATAGAACAAAGAGATCTAGGAGTACAGGTTCATAGCTCCTTGAAAGTGGAGTCACAGGGTTCCGGGTTTAACGCCGTCGGGTAAAAGTACAGGCTTCCCACTGGGAATGCCACGTCCAAACATTTTGTGGTCGCGACCCCAAAAAAACAACTATTTTCAACTCTCACCCACCCCCAACCCACCCGTTCTTGGGGTTTAAAATCACCCCCATCGATTTAGGCCGCATAGCCGGAATGCTTAAAATTCTCAAGCAGCGCCCAAGCAATTCTATTGCCTTTACTGGCAGTCTTCAGTATTTGAAGAAATCACGTCAGGTTTGGTGCAGGTATCAATCCAAGCTTGCTTCAACATACCAACATTTAGCATGAGGAGGCTTCAGCTACTGAGTCCATCTACTGACACCAGCACATGCCTCCAAAGCTGGTTGAGGGGCCTCTTCTCATGCATTCTTAAAAGACCCTCAGTGAAATATGCTTAGCTATTGAAAATGTATTCACACATTTGGCAAGCATTTTGTCCCCTGTTGTAACCATGGCACTGTTTCATGCAGGAATGTTCCACAGAGTGTTAATACGTTTGCCAGCTTCAATACCAACGGAGTCCACAGAGGCTTTACCTAACGTGCCGGATAATTTTTTTATTGATTGATTTGCGCAAGGCAACTTTCACATCTTAAATAAAAACAGAAAATGCTGGAAATGTAAAGTAGGGAGAATTCAAATTCATCAGGGTCCTTTTGTTATCTCTGATATAGTTGACCAATCCATCCCCTCCATTGTCTCGTCTGCAAAGCACCACACTTGGTACAAATCCTGCCTTTCCCAATATAGCCAGCACATCTCCCAAGAGGAAAGTAAAGGATTTGCATTTGTATAATGCCTTTCACGACCTCAGCATATCCCAAAGTGCTTCACAGCCAATTAAATACTTTTGAAGTTAAGTTACTGCTGTAATGTAGGAAATACTGCAGCCAATTTGTGCATAGCAAGATCCCACAAACAGCAATGAGATAAATGACCAGATGATATATTTTTTAATGGTGTGGGTTGAGGGATAAGTGTTGACCAGGATATTGGAAAAACACTCCTCCTCTTCTTTGAATAGTTGGGATCTTTTACATCCACCTGAGAGGACAGACAGGACCTCAGTTTAACATCCCATCTGAAAGATGGCATATCGCTCACTCTATCATTACCATCAAGCCGGGGATCAATCCTGGTTCAATGAGGAGTGTAGAAGAGCATGCCAGGAGCAGCACCAGGCGTACCTAAAAATGAGGTGCCAATCTGGTGAAGCTATAACACAGGACTACATGCATGCTAAACAGCAGAAGCAGCATGCTATAGACAAAGCTATGCGATCCCACAACCAACAGATCAAATCAAAGCTCTGTAGTCCTGCCACATCCAGTCGTGAATGGTGGTGGACAATTAAACAGCTAACGGGAGGAGGAGGATCAGTGAACATCCTCATCCTCAAAGATGGCAGAGCCCAGCACGTGAGTGCAAAAGACAAGGCTGAAACGTTTGCAACTATCTTCAGCCAGAAGTGCTGAGTAGAAGATCCATCTCAGCCTACTCCCGAGGTCCCCACCATCACAGAAGCCAGTTTTCAAACAATTTGATTCACTCCATATGATATCAAGAAACAGCTGAGTGCACTGGATACAGCAAAGGCTATGGGCCCCGACAACATCCCGGTTATAAAGCTGAAGACTTGTGCTCCAGAACCAGCCGTGCCTCTAGCTAAGCTGTCCCAGTACAGCTACAACACTGGCATCTACCCGACAATGTGGAAAATTGCCCAGGTATGTCCTGTCCATAAACAGCAGGACAAATCCAATCCGGCCAGTTACCACCCCATCAGTCTACTCTCAATCATCAGCAAAATGATGGAAGGTATTGTTGAAAGTGCCATCAAGCGGCACTTGCTCACCAACGCTCAGTTTGGGTTCCGTCAGGACCACTTAGCTCCAGACCTCATTACAGCCTTGGTCCAAACATGGACAAAAGAGCTGAATTCCTGAGGTGAGATGAGAGTGACTGCCCTTGACATCAAGGCAGCATTTGACCGAGTGTGACACCAAGGAGCCCTAGTAAAATTGAAGTCAATGGGAATCAGGGGGAAAACTCTCCAGTGGCTGGGGTCACACCTAGCACAGAGGAAGATGGTAGTGGTTGTCGGAGGCCAATCATCTCAGCCCCAGGACATTGCTGCAGAAGTTCCTCAGGGCAGTGTTCTAGGCCCAACCATCTTCAGCTGCTTCATCAATGACCTTCCCTCCATCATAAGGTCAGAAATGGGGATGATCGCTGATGATTGCACAGTGTTCAGTTCTATTCGCAACCCTTCAGATAGCAAAGCAGTCTGTGCCCGCGTGCAGCAAGACCTGGACAACACCCAGGCTTGGGCTCATACGTGGCAAGTAACATTCCCGCCAGACAAGTGCCAGGCAATGACCATCTCCAACAAGAGAGAGTCTAACCACCTCCCCTTGACATTCAACGGCATTACCATCGCCGAATCCCCCACCATCAACATCCTGGGGGTCACCATTGACTAGAAACTTAACTGGACCAGCCACATAAATACTGTGGCTACAAGAGCAGGTCAGAGGCTGGGTATTCTGTGGCGAGTGACTCACCTCCTGACTCCCCAAAGCCTTTCCACAATCTACAAGGCACAAGTCAGGAGTGTGATGGAATACTCTCCACTTGCCTGGATGAGTGCAGCTCCAACAACACTCAAGAAGCTCAACACCATTCAGGACAAAGCACCCTATCCACCACCTTAAACATTCACTCCCTCCACCACTGGCACACAGTGGCTGCAATGTGTGCCATCTACAAGATGCAATGAAGCAACTCACCAAGGATTCTTCGACAGCACCTCCCAAATCTGCGATCTCTACCACCTAGAAGGACAAGGGCAGCAGGTGCATGGGAACACCACCACCTGCACGTTCCCCTCTATGTCACAACACCATCCCTGACTTGGAAATATGTCGCCGTTCCTTCATCATCGCTGGGTCAAAATCCTGGAACTCCCTTCCTAACAGCACTGTGGGAGTACCTTCATCACACGGACTGTAGCGGTTCAAGGTGGCGGCTCACCATCACCTTCTCAAGGGCAATTAGGGATGGGCAATAAATGCTGGCCTTGCCAGCGACGCCCAATAAAAAAAAATGGCATCTTCAACAGTGCAGCTCTCCCTCAGCACTGCATTGAAGTGGTCAGGCTAGACTGTGGTCTAGTCTCTGGAGTGGGGCTTGAACACATGACCTTCTGATTCAGAGGTGAGAGTGCTACCACTGAACCAAGGCTGACATCGAATGCCACATCTACCTAGTATTGGGAAACAGGAATGAGCCACTTCACAATTCTTTATCTACATCACTAGAGTGGTGTTGCATATCCATATTCTAATCAATTCGTTGTAGACTTGTTTGAAAAACGACAGCTAGTCAAGTTAATCATTGTTCTAGATATTATGTCTCAAGACAGGTAAGGATGTCTGAAGTTGATGGCAATGAGCTTATAAAGTCAAACACATCTCAAAACAACTATTACAAAAATGCTGAAAAAAGAAACAATACATTTAAGACACAAAATCACAAGAGTAAAAACTTTTTCTTGGTATGTGATAACACAATGAACTGCTGCGTATGATAGGAGGGGAAAAATAATAAACTGAAGTAAGCTTCCATGAGGTACTATTTACAGCGAGAGTGGGGGCCCCTGTGAGGTAATAAACCTTTAAAGGCACAGTTTCCCAGTGGCTCCCCTTCCCCCAACAGTTGGATGATGGCCCATTAAATTGTATGAGGAGTTTCAAGAAATGAGAAATCCTGTAGAGCAGCAACCTGAGAGACTTCGGTGAGACTTTTCAATTTAATAAATGGATTGATATTAAATTTGTATACCTTGGTTATACAACTTTAAAGATTTGTAAAAAAAACAAATTTAACATAATGTGCAATATAATCAGAATTTAGAATGTGCACATATTTTTGTTTTCAAATACGCTAACGTGTGTTTGAGAACAATTAGTACATTTTCAGATTTTTAGGAACTACTATAGTTTGAATTTTCTTATGCTTCCACTGAACTCAAAACATTAACTATGCTTAATAACTGCATCAAAAACTCATTTGATTTTTTTAATAGTTGTTTCACTTCATAACTGGTGAAGCATATACTGTCAGTAGAGCTCAGGTACCTGCAAGCTAAGTGTACAAGGAGAGCAGGTGCTGATTGGCAATTGTCAAGCATGTGTGAAAAGGACTTGTTGTCACGCACAGCCTTCATGTAAAGCTCATTCCGCTGGAAAGATCAGGGTTGAAAGCACTTGCTTCTTTCCAGCGATTACAAGAGACAAATCCCTAGGTCGGCCTTCCGCTGAGATCAGTGTAACAATGTAACTGTCCCATTTTATCAGTGTATGTAGAGGTGCCGATGGTCATTTGTCTAATTATCTGGCATGTTCTGCGAACGAGGCATGCATCAGGGGAAAGAAACTAGGAAAAAGGCTACATGTAACCATGCAACACAACTCCCCATGTGCTTTATTACAGTTTTTAATCTCAGTTAAATTGCTGACGAGATATACCTAGTCCCAACATTTAATGAGCTTTCTCTCCCAAGCCTTTGGCAACAGGGCGACTATAGTTTAATTGAACCTCTGGGATTTTTTTTGTCATATAAGCCAGTTCAGAGTCCCACAGTTAGCACAACCAAGTGTCTGATAATCAGCAGACAAATTTAATACCTTGTGTGTTTTTTTTTGAAAAAAGTCCTGATGTAATCTGAAGCAAATATCAGAGGTTGTCAAGATGCTACTGTATGTAGTTTTTACATATTTCTTATTACATTATATGAAAAAGAAAGGATTCTTTTGGGTTTTGTGTGCATTCAAAGAATTTGGATCATTCATTACTTCGCTCTGGCACCAGTGAAGAATTTATCTAATCAAAGTAAAAGCTTCTTTACGTTCCCACTGCAGAAACTGACAAAAAGGCCACCTGTGTCAAATACAATTAACGTCATGGTAATATTACAAATATAAAATCAAAGACATCAAATTAGTTGAGTAAAACAACAAAATAAACCATGCACTCTCTAAACATAGGAAAGCTAATTCAATTTTTTTTTTTAGACAGAGCATTTGTCCTTACTTATAACTACATCCTAACATTATCAATCAGTGGCACTACATTGCCTGCAGTTAAGCACTAATGGTTCCAATCCCTCTCTATTACCCAATACAACCACAAATCCAGAAAAATGTTTCCAGTTCATATTAGCATCTGCCTAGAACGTTCCTACAGGCAGGTTTATTCACGAGGCACGCGATAATAGAAATTTACTGCAGTTTCAGAAAGTGCCAGGGCCATTAGAGTTTCTAGTTTCTCAAGGTGCTATGGACTCCTAATTCTACTCAGACACTTTTATAATGCTCCTTGCTAAAACATTTTTACTGGTGTATCAATACATGACACTAGCATCTTAAAAATGATACCTGTCTTGCTCATGACCCAACATGCTTCTACACAATCTGTTGTTGCTTCCTATGTAATGTAAGACTGTTGCTCAGCTAAATTTGCAAACAGATTGACTAACATCTGTGCCACGTAAGCATTACTGTTTAGTAACATCTTCTTAAACTCAAAGCTGCTGCAGTCAGGACGTGCAACCATCTGCAATGCCCATCAGCTGACATAAAGATCACTTCATTAGCATTAATGTGGAATGTTCTACACAAGCATAAATGGCAGTAAAATAGACATTACTGAAGTTAGGATTCATGGGTATATTATTAGTACTAAAATTTAGGGACAGAATTTTGTCTCAGCAATATTTGGCCAAATCAGGCATATACTAATCTGCATTGATGTTAGGTCTCTGAGTATTTGGAAAATGTGACTAATATTACATAAGTGATTCAGTCCTTCAAATTATACCATCTAAACTGTTAAGAGTATTCCTTATAGCTCTCTTCTCTCCCTCCATTACCTCCCTCCCAATTAAACAAAAAATTCTGGAGAAAGCTAGTCTTCCCCATGTGCTCGTTAATGTAAGAAGCCTCTGCTCCTTCCTCATGATAAAATCTTGACCAACTGCAAAATAAGACGCTGAAATCTGTAACAACTGTTTATTTGGGCTTTGAAAGGAAAAAAGAACTTACGGCGACTTCATTGGAACCACTGCCCCTCTGACAAAATTACACCCCCAATTCCATTTACTATTATCTTCAAATACAAGACACAAAACAAATCTTCTAAGCTATTAATTTTGTGAAATTTATAGCATTCCTTTGTACCTCTTATAATAATAACACCCATGAAGAGGTTGTATAAATTCTAACCATTAAAATGTATGCAAAAGAGATACACAAGTGAAATAGGCATTACAATTAAAAATAAACTGTAACTGGTTACAGATTATGGCATATAGTTTCTGTGTAATAAGATTTCTGGAACATAAAAAAAGTTCACATTTTATGGTGACGAAGGAACAGTGGGGATATGGCATCAAATGACACCAGATACCATCTATTTGCGTCATTCTCTTTATTACCTTCCTGCCTGCATCACACCACCTCAGTAGTTAAAACAAGCAAACAAATTATATTTATCCAAAAGAAAACTATAGAGGCTGCAAGATTAACAGCTAGCTGTGAGTAACGCTTATGCTGATGTTCACAACCTGGTTGAGCTTTGCTCTTATGTTTAATGATGTCATCAGAACTGCTCAACTGAATTACCGGCAGCCATCTGTTCTATATTATCAATTTAAAAAGGCTCCAGTTATTATACAAAAGAACAGCTCTGCCATTTTATGCAACATTCCAGTGCAGAGTACTAATTCTGTTTGATGTTGTTTTAAGGGAGCTGGAATTGAATTTCAATGTCTGAACAACAAATTTGGGGAAGTTGAGCAGTGTTAATTTAAAACAAAATAGTCATCTTTTTCTAGCATCAGCATTGTTGAGCAGTCTATCAAGTTTTCTATTATTCTTTTACGCTGCACAACCAGGGCACATAGTGGTACAGCAGAACAACAATTAGCCTTAATGGGTTTTGAAAGTTATATAAGGAACACTATCAAACTAAAATCTCAATGCTAAAGTGTACAATGCTGCAGCTGAAAGAGAGATCTTTCAAGTGTCAAAGATACAGTTTAAAGTTCAGTGCTATGAATCATCAGGTAAGGAGTATTGGAAAAGAACATAACTACATAATAAAAGTTTGTTTTGTAATTAGAATTGCAATTATGCAGCACCTGTAAAGAGTTGATAACACAGCACATCTAAAATCAGCACCATGAACAGCTCCTTTGATAAATGCCTCACAGCAAAGCTCTACCACCAGAAATCAACTTAGGTAACAGCAGCTGGAGATAGTTGTTGCTGTGGTGACGAGGAACTTGGGACTGCTAACGATGCAAATGCTGCCATAAGGGAAATGTAAGAGTGAAACAAAGACACAGATTCACTCTTTAGATTTCTGAGATCCGAGGAAGAATTTTTAAAAAAAGTATTAAACAATCAATTTTATTTTTCAAACAAGTTAATTTATAAATGAAATTCACCATTACGCAATTTATAATCTTGACATTATTCTGTTCACTGGTATTTAAAAAAAACCACGACGAACCTTTTGAGAACACTAGTACGGATACACCACATCCAAACATAATGGAAACCGTTGACCTTGTTTAGTGAGCTATTAAATGAGACAGATTATGTGGGTTTCTTCCAAATGCAGCTGTGTTGTGCAATTAATTTAGCATTATAATTTGCAGAGTTATTTTGAGAATAATGAACAGTAAAAATATTTTCCCCCAAAAAATAAAAGCACTAGTTGTCTAGATATTGAAACTCATTCATCGATGCACTGTACTTCAACATTCATATCACAACCCAAATCTAAAACAAGTGTACTAAGGTCTAAATGTCAAAGTGTCAAACCCAAGCTCCAAAACTCGAGGGATGGTTTCTTTGTAAAAGAGGACAGTTTGTGCTCCAACTGTAAATTGCGGCCAAATGATAAGTTTTCACTGGGCATTTTGCTTTACCATGCCAGTCAGCAAAGCATTCTTTTTCACTCATCCAACCTCCTTCTCTCCCATCCCTTCCAAAGAAAAATTAAGCTCCCTGGATATCCACTACTGCAACTTTACTGGAACAGCAGCTCTGGCAGGCAAATGCAACTTCAGAACTAGTTGTAAAAGTTCATCTGGTGCAGGTTCAGCTACACAGTGGATTCATATTTACGATTAATCTCAATTTCAAAACATATAAAATAACAAAGCAACTCCAAGCCACACCAGATCAGACAACAACTTACATTTATATAGCGCCTTCAACAGGAGGGTTATCAAACAAAATTTGACATCGAGCCACATAAGGAGATATTAGGACAAAAACTTGGTCAAAGAGGTAGGTTTTGAGGAGCATCTTAAAGGAGGAGAAAGAGGCAGAGAGGTTTAGGGAGGGAATTCCAGAGCTTAGGGCCGAGGCAGCTTTGCTCCACCACCAATGGTGGAGGAAAGAAAATTGGGGATGAGCAAAAGGCCAGAATTTGAGGAGCACAGAGATCTCGGAGAGTTGTAGGGCTGGAGGGTGTTATAGGGATAGGGAGGGGTGGGGCCATGGAGGGATTTGAAAACAAGGATGAGAATTTTAAAATTGAGGTGGTGCTGGGTCTTAGTGTCAAACCCAATGTAGGTCAGCGAGCACAGGGGTGAGGGATGAACAGGACTTAGTGCGAGTTAGGATACGGGCAGCAGAGTTTTGGATGAGCTCAAGTTTACAGAGGGTGCAAGGTAGGAGGCCGGCCAGGAGAGCATTGGAACAGTCGAGTCTAGGTGTAACAAAGGTATAGATCAGGGTTTCAGCAGCAGAGGAGCTGAGGCGGGACAGACATGGGCGATGTTACGGATATGAAAGTAGGCGGTTTTGTTGATGGAGAGGATTATGGGGTCGGAAGCTCATCTCGGGTTCAAACAGGACGCCAAGGTTCCGAACAGTCTGGTTCAACCTCAGATAGAGTAATGAAGGGTTGGGTAGACAGGAACGTTTTATGTAGAAGCTGAACTTAGTTGAAGCATTGAGGAGGACCATACCAAAAATTCTCCCTTATTTGTTCCAACTCCACATACAAATGGGAACATGTCAAAATAGTTCAAACATTGGCAGAGAGATTTTGAGGACTTATACCTTTACGGCAGCATGGAGCACAGCAGCACCAAAGTACTTGTTGCCTGACCGGTCAATGTAAGACAATAATTATTAGTAACAGCAAGTGGTGCTCCAGAGAGGAACCCACAAGATGGTGGCTGAAAAAGTGGTCACTGCATGGGTAGAGTATGCTCTAAATTTTCCTGGTGAGGAAAGCAACGGAAATATACTTCACTACTCAATTTCTCAACCTCTATTTAATAAATTTACCTGAAATCTTGCTACCAAATGAAATAAATGGACTAATTTGATGAAAATCTTATGTTTTATCTACATAAATACCTGTGCATATTAGCTAAGTGATGCTCCCTGAGACAAGTGAAACTCAGAGAAAATCTTAAACAAACGTTCTACTTATTTTGTATGCCAAACAACGTAAAGTGGTGTATTCACTAAAGTGCAGTTCACCAACCCTCTATTGTTACATGAAAGCTAGTAAGGTAACTGTCTTAGATGAAAGAAAACCGATTCAAAACATTCTGACATTAGTTTGCTCAGAATTAGAGTCAAGTCTTACATAGGAAACCCCTGAAGAATGAAAGGTCACATTTTCAAATTGCTTTCCTTAAACCTTGTACTGTGAGGTGTTCCTCTACTGACGTCCCACTAACGATAGTCCCTGATTTAAGATAAGCTAAAATTGTAGGTACATCACACTACAATGGGTTAAAGTGATGATCATAGCACCACTGGACAAAATGCTTCCATTTATTATTTCAGGTGTTCAGAACAAAGGCATTCCTGGAAACCATCAAGTACTTGGTAAGCAGCCATATGTAGTGGCGGCATTTTTTCTGAAGAAACCATCTTGTTCAATGTCTCCAATTGATTTAGTCCTCTCTGAAAGAACATGACGAGCCTTGCTCTGAATGAAGTATGTGCCACATTTCACCTGCACAAGGTGAACAAGGCTTGAATCAAGTTGGGCTGCAATGCACCCCATTGTGGAACAGCCTGCTGGAATGTCAGGGCATGCAAATGAATAATGGCCACTTGGGTTGCGTCCTGGAAAGCATTCATGGAACAGAACCCCAGCAAGGAGTCAAAACCTTTGACGGGAGGGGGGAAATCAGGGAGAAGAAAAGGTTGCATAGGACCTGGAACCCTTTATACCTTCTTGCTCTGGTTGCATAAGATGCACAAAAATGATGCTTGATCACAGATCTTAAGTTTACCTTTCCACTCAGAAAATGAAGCTTCAATATTCTTGCAGCTAGGATTGCCTTTCCACCAAAGGAGGAAGAATTGCATTCCACAGAATGTACAGCATAGAAACAGGCTATATGCCCCAATTGGTCCATGCCAATGTTTATACTCCATACGAGCCTCCTCCCATTCTAATTACCTTTTCCCACCCTGCCCCTGTATCCTTCTACTTCCCCCTCCCTCAGGTATGCATCAATCCTCCCCTTAAATGGGTCAATGCTACTCACTTCAGCCACTCCATGTGGCAGCGAGTTCCATATCCTCACCTCTCTGTGTAAAGAAATTCCTCCTAAATTCCTGATTTGATCTGTTAGTGACTATCTTATATTTAAGTCCCCTCATTCTGGACACATCCACAAGTGGAAACAGTTTATCCATGTCCACTCTATCAAACTTCTTAATAATTTTGAAGACTTCTATCAGGTCTTTTCTTAGTCTTCTCTTTTCCAGAAATAAACTCCAGCCTGCTCAATCTTTTCAGATAGTGGCATCCTCTCAATCCTGGTAGCATCCTTGTAAATCTTTTCTACTCTTTCTCCAGTGCTTCAATATCCTTTTTGTAGTAAAACCCTTTATATAGTAGGTGGTGACATCCAGCATATTTGCTTGGTCTGGAGCAAGACTGGCATTTCGAAGAGTCATGAGATCGCCAGTCTGACTGGTGTAGTTTCCAGTTCCACTGTCCAATTTGGCACAAGTAGTTGGACAGGCTGAAACTACTTTATAAATTTGGGTAAACTCAAAACTTCAAAACAACTTTCTCTCTACAAATTTGAAATTTAGGAGAGGATTTGTACTATTTTTCAACAAACAGAAAAATGATAAATAGCCATTATGAACTTTTTCTGCCGTGAAAGACAATTTGAGGCCAACTGTAGATGAAACATATGGACAAAGCTTTTTATGTAGTTGAATGGCAGAGAATCATATGACTGTTCAAGACACAATTTACTTGAATTATCAGTGTCCCTAGTGATTTCTTCTGTGGGATAACGACATGTGAAACCTGAATAACAGAGATGCTGATAACTGTATCTTGAATAAATTCCAAAAAGTAGTTATGTTAATAGGTTTATTTTTTTTAAAAATAGATAGCTATATGACTCTGGATGCTACAAAGTAAATTTAAAGGGATATTTACTAGTTGTAAAATATTGATCATTTTCTCAACAAACTGAAAAACTGTAGTTACATTTTCAACTTTGATGAAAAACCATTGCCATCACCCTCAGCTGAACAAGGAAAAGAGGCAGTGCATTTTTATGCATGGATTTGTTTTTGTTCTGAGCACAACATTGATCAAAGCTAAAAAGTCAGTTAGCAATTATTTTAAAATTACAGTGCAAAACAAAGAGTTATAAGCAGATTTTTTAAAAACTTCATCTTTACCCTATGGTTCTGTATCACAGCAGAATGCTTAAGCTGACACTTTGCAAATAGAGAAGCATAGAATATGGAAGATACTCCTTAAAGTAACTTCTATCCAAAATAAAAAGATTGTAAAGTTGCTCAATGTTTTAATTTTCATTAATTCACATCTCTGTTCATTTTTAATTTTAAAATAAAAAAAAACTTTCATTCATAGTCAGACATTTGGCTCATCATTTAAGATACCTGGATATTGTGTCCAACACAACCAGCAAGAAAACAAGCAAAAGCAATAAAGCATAAAGTACACGATCATCCGAATAGAATTTTCAGATGTGATGCTTTTTAAGTTACTCATACATTTAAATTTGTTAATATTTTCTTAATTTATTGATCCATGTCATTTAATCCCAACATTATCTAAAACACAACAAAACCTGTCATGCTTTAAGCATACTGGATTGCTACTACATTATTCAGTAAAGAGGTCTGCTTCCTTTATTGTATACAAGTAGCAGTGATATGACTGTCAGAGGGGTGCAATAATTAGCAGATGGGATCTACTATCAACTTCACATAAGCTGCTCAATCGGGGATAATTTGGGTAAAACGCCAGGACTTTGTTTTATTGCCTCATGCTGAGACCAAAAGCACCTATATTATATGGAAGATGCAGAAGTAACACAAGATTTACCTGAACTGAGCACAGTGGCACACATGAGCAAAATAAGAAAGATGGAATGAAAGAAAGGCAACTTGCACATTTGCAACAGCCTTCTAATCCTTGCCCCAAGCCATACTGTGCAGTCAGCCTGTCTATTACAAGGCAACAATTAGGCGGCCTGAGCAGAACACCTGGTACTCACAATCCTGAGCCTTCTGTGGCAGCTGACTGCAAACAACTCCCTGCAAGTGGTTGTGCCTCTCAACACTTGCTTGCCAGTCTGGGGTGGATAAAGACCATTTTTCTTCCTCATGCTACTTTGAAAGCCATTCATCTTTTATAATTAAAAAAAATCCTTTTGCTAGTCTTAGAATTTAAAAACCCAACGCCTCCATGCAATTGCACTCCTAAAATGTGTTCTCAAATCTTTTTTAATTAACTGAGTACTAAATGTCCTTTATTGTTTTTGGAACAAACTTTTTTTAAAATTAGAAATTTATCTAAATCTGAATGTTATAAAATAAAATTAGAGGAATCTTTCTTTACATGTCATAAAATACTGATCATATTTTGGCAAGAAATTGAAATAAAATTGCAGTTATATTTTCAATTTTGACGAAAAAGTACTGTCATCACCTTCAACTCCAGAACTGCTTTGGATCATCAGGTTAAAAAGGCAATGAGAATGTAACTTGGATGTTTATGTTACTAGATTCATTAGAAATAATATTCTTTTTCAAAACTAACATATCTCAGGCTATGGAATTCTAATTTCTATTGTTAACTGCAGTTTTTACGGACTATACAAATAGTATTCAACACTCTTGCAGACATTTTCACAGTGTTATGTTGCTATGATTTTTTTACAATAGTTATAAATCAGTACTCTTCTTACTCTGTCCTTCTCCATTCATCTATTTTTATAGAGGTTAACCACATTTCTTTAGAATGTTATATTATCCCACCTACTGCAAGCCCAATAAAAATGTACCCATATGCAGCTAGCACTCTTCTACAGCTCAAAACAATAGGCAGCACTTGTGAATGAGAAAAAGAGAAAGGAAAGCATTAGCACATCAAAGCCCACCTTCCTGTAAGGATAAAAAAAATTGCATGATGCACACTTTAATCTTTCTGAAAATCTATGCACAGATTGAGCTGAAATGCATTTTTCACATGAATGCTAATACTTTCTATGAGGACAGCCTTGCCACTGCAGAAGGCAGGGAATGTGATATAGACCAAACACATTATCATGGCCTTTGAACTGTTTAAAATTGTATCAAAGTGAAAATGATAAATAATTAACCGCTGCTGTATCTCAGCACACAATGGTTTCAGACACATTCTTTTGAGTAGGCTCCACATTAAAAAATGTAGGAACTGAGAGAACGTGGGATTTTGGTAATTAACACAGCTGCATGACTACCAAAAAAAGCACAAATCGTTATGTAGAGAAAAGCCGGCGTGCAAATCCTATGTAGTTCTCTGAAAACATAGACTGCTAGAGGCAGTGCAATAGATGTGTAAAAGTTCATTAATTAAACTGTTCTCCTGAAACAGATGGAACTGGCTAGCTGGACTCTAATTACTCGTAGCAGGAGCAGAGGCTTGCAGTTCTTAATGAGGTTCAATAAAACAGCTAATTGCACATCAATCACAATTAAAAGAACCCTGTAAGACGAGTTGAGTCATCCTGCAACAGGTCAGGAAATCTGATAAGAGACCAACAGGCATATCAAAACATAATAAAGATGCTTATACACACAAATCTATACTGTAAAAAATCAAAGTAATTAAATTTGTAATATATTATGGTAAAATATCACAATGCTTTCAATTCTTATTGAATGAATACTTTTCTATCAGAAAAGGTTGGTGAAGAGCTGAGGCCATGAC
The DNA here is from genome assembly GCF_035084215.1 of Heptranchias perlo. NCBI lineage: Eukaryota > Metazoa > Chordata > Chondrichthyes > Hexanchiformes > Hexanchidae > Heptranchias > Heptranchias perlo. The sequence continues at coordinate 78,448,745 of NC_090332.1, forward strand.
AGCATTCATCAATCTCTTAATCTGAGCTCAGAGACATCAGTGTCAAACAAAAATGGATTCCACATTATAGAACAAGCATTTGCATGCCGCAGAAAGCAAAACAATGGCTCAAATCACTTGTGAAAGTTACGAAACACCTGACTTTGTACTAAATATTGTAGAGCTACCAAAACAAAGTTAAGTGTTCCATTCTATACATCATAAGCATTATTTAAATTAATGGAAATTTGTGAGGCTAACAAAGTAGTTCAGTTAAAAGGTTTATTTTTATTAGGCTACTAGAAAAAGATCAACAATTCAGGAAAAATTTAAACAGCAAGAACCTCTGGTTTGAGAGGTTTAGATAGGGGCCTTCATCTAGTACATTTAAAAAAAACCCTGCACACTCTAGTAAGCAAGGGTCCATTGGGACATTATATTTGCCGTACTGCCTAAAGAGGACACAAACTTAAAGGGTTGCAAGCAGTTCTTATTAGTAATCAAATGAGTCAAAAATCGTGGCAGTGATTGAAGAATACTTTTGCATTTTGTATGAAGCTAGACACCATATGTCATGCGGAGACCCTATTACTTTATTCTGCGCTATCACTATGAGCCAGACACATTGGTAATCCCAATGGAAACACTGTCTCCTCTCCGAGGTGAAGAGCAAGATCTCAGGGATCTGCGTACATTAGACAATGTAACAATCTGCAGGAACAGCTGGTCAGCTAGTAGGGAGCATCACAGAAATAGATCTAAAATGATAACTTGACTATACGTTTAGACCAGTATAAACAGAATGGGAACTGAACTCTAAACAAAATTAAACTTTCTCAACTTCAAGACTATACTAGAACCAAATGAAGCAAAATACTGCAACGCAATATGCATGCAAGGGGGTAAAATGAATTTTAACATTACTTAGGATAAAAGTTTTCAGACTTTCAAAATCAGTGCCACATCAGGTCAACTATTTAAATAGTGCAAATTGGATGCAAGTCTGTCATATGCAAACTGCAATGCTTCCCATTACTGATGTAATCTGGTTTTCAAATGACACCACCATCATGTGGATTGCAACAGACCTGTGATTGCTGGTTGTTGACAGAATGTAGTTCAGGTGGAACTGGATTCAATTAAAATTCACTCATTCTTAATTCAAATAGAAATTTGGTATACATTTAAACTAAAATTTTTTAGTAAGACTGACCAGCCAATATTGCTCCCTGTATTTTGTTCAGAAAAAAATCCAATTTGATTTAATGCAGTGGCATGTTTATACAGAGTATAAGTATTGTAATATAACTAAGTACACAAATCTACGTGTACAGGTTGTTTGGAGCTACACCTTGAATGTTGTTGGCTCTGAATGGAGTATATCCATGGGCACAATTATTTTTTAAAATCCATCTTCATGGGAGCATATCAAATGTTGCATATTTATGAGCAAATTGTATTATTTTGTTTTCCATTTATTATGGATGTGCAGTAGGGACAGATGTACTGGCAAAGGGGGCTATAAATGCAGTTACTGTTTATACTGCATTGCATTCTATCTGCAGGATGAAATCTACCTCACTTGAATCATTGATATAATCAGAGTACAGATTTTTAGGGATTTGATAATAGCAGATTCTGAATCCAATCTGACCTCCAATTGCCAGGAATATAAACCTTGCTTAAACCAATATTTTTCAGGGAGTTAATGGTCCAGAAATTGCTGCAGCGGGAGCGAGCGAATTTTTTTTAAACTTCACCCTTCAGGTCGTATAAATTGTGCGCCGCAAATTGTTGGAAATGCAAATTAAAAACAGGGCATCTGGAACCTCCTGAACATCGGGTCCAAAATGTAAAAATTTAAAAAAACTTCTTGGAACAATTTATTACCTGCAACAGTGAGACTCCACAGTTTCAATTGTTCCCTTTCTGGGCAGCAGAGCTTGAGTGGCATTGCAGAAACATAAATTGAGTTATTAAAAGGGTCCTATGTCGTTAAATACCAGCCTTAACTTTCTACGGAGAGTTTAATTCATAGTTATAGCGTAAATCCAGCAATTTCTTGATGCTCATAGGGAGGTTGATGGCAAGCTATTATTTTTGTGAAGCTAACGGCAGAGTGGTGCAAATCGTCCAGCAATTTGTGGCAATTCGCAACCCATGGCATATCTCTTCCTCACCACAAATTGCTGGGTTTTTTACGCGCTAATAATGGCAGGCACCGTGAACTCGCCATTATTTTCCCAGCAATTTCTGGGCCAAATAGTTATTTTTGGCTTGGAAAAGCATCTGTACTTTAGAAATGCCACAAAAAATGTTACAGAATTCACAATTACAATTAAAATGTTAACAAATTATTTGAGGGTAGTGCACTGAACATGGATGTTATCGTACAAGAAACTGAATAACTCATGAATGCCACCATTGCAAGTGATACTTATTGGTCTCACTTAAGTGCAATAACTTCTGTATTTAAGCTTGCTTTTAAACATTCTGTTGATACCCGAATTGTGGTAAAAAAATAACATTTTACTCTGTTACTTTGTCATTTGTACAGATATATTTTAGCCACAAGTACAGAGGGGTCTTTAATACCAAATCAGTGTATATGCGGCAGCTTTCATATCTCTCTAGCAGATTGTATCTACTAGCTTAAAAATCCTATAACCAGATATTCAAGTTAAAAAATACAGGCTGGTCATCTCAACGGTAGTATATTTAATAGTTTGTTAAAGTTACTTAAATTTTCTAGATCTCTGAGCTTTTGCACTCTTCTGCAGAAATATAAATCTGATCATTGTTACAAAAGATATCGTTCTAACCTTCAGTAATGCAAACTCAGATATTTTCACAGAATTTACAGCACAGAAACTGGCCTGTGCTGGTGTTTAAGCTCCACACGAGCCTCCCCCTACCCTACTTCATCTATCCCTTTCGGCATATTCCTTCAGTTTCCTCCTAAAGTGTTAATTTTAAAACAAATTTGTACATACAGTGGCAATAAAAACAGAAATTTAGGTTACACAGACAATTTACTTAAATACATTGTTTAAGATACTTCGGGTGTTGAACAGACCAAGCACCCACATATGAATAAATTATGCCAATTAGATATTATTGAATAACAAAAATTTGTTCAATGGTGTGCACCACAACATTAGAGGTAGAAAAATCAAAATGCCTCCAAGCTTTAATTAAACTTCTACGATGATGCTTAACTCAGAATGCCAGGCTGAAACATTAACAAGAGCTACAGGAGCATTTCTATCCTCGCACTTCCTAAATGTAAAATATTACAAACTATTTGTATTTCTGAATTAGAATTAGCAATTTTAAAAAAAAACTCTTCAATAATAAACAAATTAGATATTGGCCCAGTTTTAGCTGTCAAAATAACGGTGAGGCGAATGGTACTCGCCATTACTAATGCGCAAATGATACGGCAACTTTAGGTGAGGGGCAGATGTGCAGTTAAACGCATTTTTCCAAAAGTTAACAGGGTATTTACGCTGGTAATGCCAAGACTTGACTTTCTGTGGTGAGTTTAGTTCATATCTATCGCTCAAACACAGCAACTTAACGACAGTCAATGCATTTCAATGGTGAGGCAGACAGTGAGATGCAATCTTTCGTGAAACTAACGGCGGAGCGACGCAACTCGGACAGCAACTTCTTCATATTGGCATTTAACCACATATCTGCTCCTCGCCTGAAGTTGCTGTACCATTCATGCATAAATAATGACCACCGCTATTAGCCTCGCCGTTATTTTGACAGCAAAATCTAGCCCAATAAGTATTTATATGCATCTTTCAACAAAAGGGTCGGTAAGGCTTGTAAGTGAAAGAGGCTGACATTTCAAAAATGAAGATGACCCGTCTTCGTTCACGTTTTTTATGTCGCATACCAGCTGAATCTTGCATCATGAATTACCATTATGGCCACAGCCAGAAGGCTGAGAACTTGTTCTGCAGTTGCTTTCCAACGAGAGAATGCAAACCTGTCTTTGCAGAGTTAAGAAGCATTTTTTGGTGACGAGATTGCCCCAGGGTTTTTAGGAACTGACTGCTGAGAAACATCAGGTCCCACAAAGAGTCCAGTTAGGATTCAAATTTACCAGAAAACCCTGTTCTTGAAAACTGAACAGTTGACTACATGCAACATTATTGCTCTCACGGCACTTCAACTCAATGGAACACATAAACCTCTGAATTTGTGAGTCCTGTAATGAAACATGGGGAAAGCGCAAATGCAGTCCATTAACAACCTAGGTATTAGACGTTATCACCCTCTAATGGTCCACAAACCTGTGGGAGTCCTCCCACAGAAAGCATAAGCATCAAGGATGGAGCTCAAAGATGAAGTGGTGTCAAAATTAAGACAACATAATTGCAAACTCACTGTTTCCTTGGCACAGGCACTCAAAGTCACGGTGAGCAGGGTATGATATAAATTAAGCATTTTTGTCTGGTTTTAGCTAGGCTGTGGGCGCCTGTAATTTAGCCACAATGTAGCCAGCATAATTCAATACAATGTTGCATGGACTACTAATCGGTTATGTCTGTGAGGAGACAGCTTGAGGGAGGAACCAAGCCATATAACTCAAACACAAACAATTGTGTGATTTATTCAGTTATGTGCATGATTGGCAGCTCCTTTTAAATTTAACTAACAGTTATTCAAATCCAAGAAGCTCCAGCAACTTTTGGGGAGGACTTAATTAGTTAGGAACTGAAAAACAAGTCAGCTTCAGGATTTTGTAATTTAATAAGAACTGTGTAGATATAAAAGTCATATAGTTTATCTATTGTTCATCTAATGTTCCAATACTTGTGTGGCAGTTAAAGCCTACAACAAGGTCTATCATTAGTGTTACTCTGACACTTCTGAAAATGAGGACAACGGTGTTAAGGCACAGGACAGAGCCAATAACGTACATGCACCCCTTCCAAAAGCATCCCCATTTCTTCGGCCTCACAGGGACCTGTTGTAATACTGGAGGCCGGTATGCCAAGTAACAAGTGTACCGGTCTCCTGAAGGGCGCAAGTGGCCCACACCAAGGGGTCCAGACCAGGATAATTAAGAGTCCTGAACAATTTTTTTAAAATTGGGCACTCTGCAAAGGTTTTTCAGGGGGTGGGGTGGAACAACCAGCACCCCCTGGAATACTCGCACTGGACATTCCCTTATATAATCATAGAAAATTTACGGCACAGAAGGAGGCCCATTGTGTCCGCGCCGGCCAAAAATGAGCCACCCAAACTAATCCCACTTTCCAGCACTTGGTCCATAGCCATGTAGGTGACAGCACTTCAGATGCACATCCAGGTACTTCTTAAATGAGTTGAGGGTTTCTGCCTCGACCACCCTTTCAGGCATTGAGTTCCAGACCCCCACCACCCTCTGGGTGAAAAAAAACTTTCCTCAGCTCCCCTCTAATTCTTCTACCAGTCACTTTAAATCTGTGCCCCCTGGTTATTGACCTCTCTGCTAAGGGAAATAGATCATAGAGAATCATAGAATCATAGAAGTTTACAACATGGAAACAGGCCCTTCGGCCCAACATGTCCATGTCGCCCAGTTTATACCACTAAGCTAGTCCCAATTGCCTGCACTTGGCCCATATCCCTCTATACCCATCTTACCCATGTAACTGTCCAAATGCTTTTTAAGACAAAATTGTACCCGCCTCTACTACTGCCTCTGGCAGCTCGTTCCAGACACTCACCACCCTTTGAGTGAAAAAATTGCCCCTCTGGACACTTTTGTATCTCTCCCCTCTCACCTTAAATCTATGCCCCCTCGTTATAGACTCCCCTACCTTTGGGAAAAGATTTTGACTATCTACCTTATCTATGCCCCTCATTATTTTATAGACTTCTATAAGATCACCCCATAAACTCCTACTCTCCAGGGAAAAAAGTCTCAGTCTATCCAACCTCTCCCTATAAGTCAAACCATCAAGTCCCGGTAGCATCCTAGTAAATCTTTTCTGCACTCTTTCTAGTTTAATAATATCCTTTCTATAATAGGGTGACCAGAACTGTACACAGTATTGCAAGTGTGGCCTTATTAATGTCTTGTACAACTTCAACAAGACATCCCAACTCCTGTATTCAATGTTCTGACCAATGAAACCAAGCATGCTGAATGCCTTCTTCACCACCCTATCCACCTGTGACTCCACTTTCAAGGAGCTATGAACCTGTACTCCGAGATCTCTTTGTTCTATAACTCTCCCCAACGCCCTACCATTAACGGAGTAGGTCCTGGCCCGATTCGATCTACCAAAATGGATCACCTCACATTTATCTAAATTAAACTCCATCTGCCATTCATCGGCCCACTGGCCCAATTTATCAAGATCCCGTTGCAATCCTAGATCCTTCCTATCCACTCTATCGAGGCCCCTCATAATTTTGTACACCTCAATTAAATCACCCCTCAGCCTCCTCTGTTCCAAAGAAAACAACCCCAGCCTATCCAATCTTCCCTCATCGCGAAAATTCTCCAGTCCTGGCAATATCCTCATAAATCTCCTCTGTACCCCCTCCACTGCAATCACATCTTTCCTGTAATGTGGTGACCAGAACTGTATGTAGTACTCAAGCTATGGCCTAACTAGTGTTTTATACAGTTCCAGCATAACCTCCCTGCTCTTATATTCTATGCCTCGGCTAATAAAGGAAAGTATTCCATATGCTTTCTTAATCACCTTATCTACCTGTCCCGCTACCTTCAGGGATCTGTGGACATGCACTCCAAGGTCCCTCGCTTCCTCTACACCTCTCAGTATCATTCCATTTATTGTGTATTCCCTTGCCTAGTTTACCCTCCCCAAATGCATTACTTCACATTTTTCTAGCTTGAATTCTATTTGCCACTTTTCTGCCCACTAGACCAGTCCATTGATATCTTCCTACAGTCTACAGCTTTCCTCCTCACTACCAACCGCACAGCCAATTTTTGTATCATTTTTTTTTATTAGTTCATGGGACGGGGGCATCGCTGGCAAGGCCAGCATTTATTGCCCTTCCCTAAATGCTCTTGAGAAGGTGGTGGTGAGCTGCCTTCTTGAACTACTGCAGTCCATGTGGTGAAGATTCTCCCATAGTGCTGTTAGGTAGGGAGTTCCAGGATTTTGACCCAGCGATGATGAAGGAACGGCGATATATTTCCAAGTCGGGATGATGTGTGACTTGGAGGGAAACGTGCAGGTGGTGTCGTTCCCATGTGCCTGCTGCTCTTGACTTCTAGGTGGTAGAGGTCGCGGGTTTGGGAGGTGCTGTCGAAGAAGCCTTGGCGAGTTGCTGCAGTGCATCCTGTGGATAGTACACACTGCAACCACGGTACGCCGTGGTGAAGGGAGTGAATGTTTAGGGTGGTGGATGGGGTGCCAATCAAGTGGGCTGCTTTGTCCTGGCTGGTGTTGAGCTCCTTGAGTGTTGTTGGAGCTGCACTCATCCAGGCAAGTGGAGAGTATTCCATCACACTCCTAACTTGTGCCTTATTGATGGTGGAAAGGCTTTGGGGAGTCAGGAGGTGAGTCACTCGCCACAGAATACCCAGCCTCTGACCTGCTCTTGTAGCCACAGTATTTATGTGGCTGGTCCAGTTAAGTTTCTGGTCAATGGTGACCAGAAACCATCTGGTCATCTGCAAACTTCTCAATCATGCCCCCTACATTTAAGTCCAAATCATTAATACATACCATAAAAAGCAAGGGACCTATTACTGAGCCCTGCGGAACCCCACTGGAAACATCCTTCCAGTCACAAAAACACCCGTCAACCCATTATCCTTTGCTTCCTGCCACTGAGCCAATTTTGGATCCAACTTGCCACTTTCCCTTGGATCCCATGGGCTTGCACATTTTTGACCAGTATGCCATGTGAGGCCTTGCTAAAATCCATGTAGACTACATCAAATGCATTACCCTCATCTATTCTCCTTGTGACCTACTCAAAAAATTCAATCAAGTTAGTCAGACATGACCTTCCCTTAACAAATCCATGCTGACTGTCCTTGATTACCCCGTGCCTTTCTAAGTGACGGTTTATCCTGTCCCTCAGAATTGATTCCAATAATTTGCCTACCACCGACGTTAACTGACTGGCCTGTTATGACTCGGTCTATCCTTCGCTCTGTTTTGAAACAACGGCACAATGTCAGCAGTCCTCCAATCCTCCAGCACCACGCCTGTATCCAGTGAGGATTGGAAAATGATGCTCAGTGCCTCCGCTATTTCCTCCCTTGCTTCTTTTAACAGCCGAGGATGCATTTCATCCAGCCCTGGTGAATTATCTACTTTCAAAGATGCTAATCCCCTTTTTTTTTATTCGTTCACGGGATGTGGGCGTCGCTGGCAAGGCCGGCATTTATTGCCCATCCCTAATTGCCCTCGAGAAGGTGGTGGTGAGCCGCCTTCTTGAACCGCTGCAGTCCGTGTGGTGACGGTTCTCCCACAGTGCTGTTAGGAAGGGAGTTCCAGGATTTTGACCCAGCGACAATGAAGGAACGGCGATATATTTCCAAGTCGGGATGGTGTGTGACTTGGAGGGGAACGTGCAGGTGGTGTTGTTCCCATGCGCCTGCTGCCCTTGTCCTTCTAGGTGGTAGAGGTCGCGGGTTTGGGAGGTGCTGTCGAAGAAGCCTTGGCGAGTTGCTGCAGTGCATCCTGTGGATGGTGCACACTGCAGCCACAGTGCGCCGGTGGTGAAGGGAGTGAATGTTTAGGGTGGTGGATGGGGTGCCAATCAAGCGGGCTGCTTTATCTTGGATGGTGTCGAGCTTCTTGAGTGTTGTTGGAGCTGCACTCATCCAGGCAAGTGGAGAGTATTCCATCACACTCCTGACTTGTGCCTTGTAGATGGTGGAAAGGCTTTGGGGAGTCAGGAGGTGAGTCACTCGCCGCAGAATACCCAGCCTCTGACCTGCTCTCGTAGCCACGGTATTTATATGGCTGGTCCAGTTAAGTTTCTGGTCAATGGTGACCCCCAGGATGTTGATGGTGGGGGATTCGGCGATGGTAATGCCGTTGAATGTCAAGGGGAGGTGGTTAGACTCTCTCTTGTTGGAGATGGTCATTGCCTGGCACTTATCTGGCGCGAATGTTACTTGCCACTTATAAGCCCAAGCCTGGATGTTGTCCAGGTCTTGCTGCATGCAGGCTCGGACTGCTTCATTATCTGAGGGGTTGCGAATGGAACTGAACACTGTGCAGTCATCAGCGAACATCCCCATTTCTGACCTTATGATGGAGGGAAGGTCATTGATGAAGCAGCTGAAGATGGTTGGGCCTAGGACACTGCCCTGAGGAACTCCTGCAGCAATGCCCTGGGGCTGAGATGTTTGGCCTCCAACAACCACTACCATCTTCCTTTGTGCTAGGTATGACTCCAGCCACTGGAGAGTTTTCCCCCTGATTCCCATTGACTTCAATTTTACTAGGGCTCCTTGGTGCCACACTCGGTCAAATGCTGCCTTGATGTCAAGGGCAGTCACTCTCACCTCACCTCTGGAATTCAGCTCTTTTGTCCATGTTTGGACCAAGGCTGTAATGAGGTCTGGAGCCGAGTGGTCCTGGCGGAACCCAAACTGAGCATCGGTGAGCAGGTTATTGGTGAGTAAGTGCCGCTTGATAGCACTGTCGACGACACCTTCCATCACTTTGCTGATGATTGAGAGTAGACTGATGGGGCGGTAATTGGCCGGATTGGATTTGTCCTGCTTTTTGTGGACAGGACATACCTGGGCAATTTTCCACATTGTCGGGTGGATGCCAGTGTTGTAGCTGTACTGGAACAGCTTGGCTAGAGGCGCAGCGAGTTCTGGAGCACAAGTCTTCAGCACTACAGCTGGGATGTTGTCGGGGCCCATAGCCTTTGCTGTATCCAGTGCACTCAGCCGTTTCTTGATATCACGTGGAGTGAATCGAATTGGCCGAAGACTGGCTTCCGTGATGGTGGGAAGATCGGGAGGAGGCTGAGATGGATTATCCACTCGGCACTTCTGGCTGAAGATGGTTGCAAACGCTTCAGCCTTGTCTTTTGCACTCACGTGCTGGACTCCGCCATCATTGAGAATGGGGATGTTTGCAGAGCCTCCTCCTCCGGTTAGTTGTTTAATTGTCCACCACCATTCACGACTGGATGTGGCAGGACTGCAGAGCTTTGATCTGATCCGTTGGTTGTGGAATCGCTTAGCTCTGTCTATAGCATGTTGCTTCCGCTGTTTAGCATGCATGTAGTCCTGAGTTGTAGCTTCACCAGGTAGGCACCTCATTTTTAGGTACGCCTGGTGCTGCTCCTGGCATGCTCTTCTACACTCCTCATTGAACCAGGGTTGATCCCCTGGCTTGTTGGTAATGGTAGAGTGAGGAATATGCCGGGCCATGAGGTTACAGATTGTGCTGGAATACAATTCTGCTGCTGCTGATGGCCCACAGCGCCTCATGGATGCCCAGTTTTGAGCTGCTAGATCTGTTCTGAATCTATCCCATTTAGCACGGTGGTAGTGCCACACAACACGTTGGATGGTGTCCTCAGTGCGAAGACGGGATTTCATCTCCACGAGGACTGTGCGGTGGTCACTCCTACCAATACTGTCATGGACAGATGCATTTGCGACAGGTAGATTGGTGAGGACGAGGTCAAGTAAGTTTTTCCCTCGTGTTGGTTCGCTCACCACCTGCCGCAGGCCCAGTCTAGCAGCTATGTCCTTCAGGACTCGGCCAGCTCGGTCAGTAGTGGTGCTGCCGAGCCACTCTTGGTGATGGACATTGAAGTCCCCCACCCAGAGTACATTTTGTGCCCTTGCTACCCTCAGTGCTTCCTCCAAGTGGTGCTCAACATGGAGGAGGACTGATTCATCAGCTGAGGGAGGACGGTAGGTGGTAATCAGCAGGAGGTTTCCTTGCCCATGTTTGACCTGATGCCATGAGATTTCATGGGGTCCAGAGTCAATGTTGAGGACTCCCAGGGCCACTCCCTCCTGACTGTATATCACTGTACCGCCACCTCTGGTGGGTCTGTCCTGCCGGTGGGACAGGACATACCCAGGGATGGTGATGGAAGAGTCTGGGACATAGCCATACTCACAGAGATATGATTCTGTGAGTATGGCTATGTCAGGCTGTTGCTTGACTAGTCTGTGGGACAGCTCTCCCAATTTTGGCACAAGCCCCCAGATGTTAGTTAGGAGGACCTTGCAGGGTCGACTGGGCTTGGTGTTTTGCCGTTGTCGTGTCCGGTGCCTTGTGGTCCGATGCCGGGTGGTCCGTCCGGTTTTATTCTTATGATGACTTTTCGTAGCAAGATTTTACAACTGAGTGGCTTGCTAGGCCATTTCAGAGGGCAATTAAGAATCAACCACATTGCTGTGGGTCTGGAGTCACATTTCGGCCAGACCGGGTAAGGGCGGCAGGCTTCCATCCCTAAAGGACATTAGTGAACCAGATGGGTTTTTACGACAATCCGGTAGTTTCATGGCCATCATTACTGATTCTAGTATTTTAATTCCAGATTTTTATTTAATTAATTGAATTTTTAATTAATTAATTGAATTTAAATTCGCCAGTTGCCGTGGCGGGATTTGAACTCATGACTCTGGATTTTAGTCCAGGCCTCTGGATTACTAGCCCAGTAACATAACCACTATGCTACCGTACCCATTAATACTTCCTCTTTGACTATGTTTATCCCATCCAATATTTCACACTCCTCCTCAACTACAATCTCTGCATCGTCCCTCTCTTTTATGAAGACAGACGCAAAGTATTCATTAAGAACCATATCAACATCTTCCACCTCCACACATGGGTTACCTTTTTGGTCTCTAATAGGCCCTACTCTTTCCTTAGTTATCCTTTTGCTCTTAATGTATTTATAAAACATCTTTGTCAATATTTTTTCATACCTTTTCTTCGCTTTTCTAATTTCCTTTATAATTTCACCCCTGCACTTTTTATACTCCCCTAGGCTTTCTGCGGTATTGAGTTCTCAGTGGCAGGAAGCAAAGGATAATGGTCGACGGGTGTTTTTGTGACCAGAAGGATATTTCCAGTGGGGTTCCGCAGGGCTCAGTACTCGTTCCCTTGCTTTTAGTGGTATATATTAATGATTTGGGCTTAAATCTTACCGTGTATGATCCTTGACATCCAGGGGGCTCTAGAATTGGCAGTCCCACCCTTTTTCTTGTGAGAACATGTTTACTCTGAACCCCTTGAATCTCCCCCATGAACGCCTCCCATTGCTCTGACATTGATTTACCTTCAAATAGCTGTTTCCAGTCCATTTTTGCTAAATCACTTCTCAGCTTAGTAAAATTGGCCTTTCCCCAATTGAGAACTTTAACTCCTGTTCTATCTTTGTCCTTTTCCATAACTATGTTAAATCTAACTGAATTATGATCACTACCACCAAAGTGCTCTCCCACTGCTATTCCTTCCACCTGCCCAGCTTCATTTCCTAAAATTAAATCCAGAACTGCCCCTCTCTTGTTCAGCTTGCTACGTACTGGCTAAAAAAGTTCTCCTGAATGCAATTTAAGAATTTTGTGCCCATTTTTTCCCCTCACACTGTTTGTATCCCAGTTAATATTAGAGTAGTTGAAATTCCCTATTATTGCCCTATTGTTTTTGCACTTCTCAGAAATTTGCCTACATATTTGCTCTTCTATCTTCCTCTGACTGTTTGGGGGTCTATAGTACACTCCCAGTAGTGTGACTGCCCTATTTTTGTTCCTTAGCTCAACCCATATGGCCTCTTTTGATGATCCTTCCAACATATCATCCCTCCTCACAGCTGTATTTGTTTCTTTAACCAAAATTGCCACCCCCCTCCTTTTCTTTCCACCTCTCTATCTCGTCTGAAAACCCTGTAACCAGGAAGGTTGAGCTGCCATTCCTGCCCCTTTTTAAGCCATGTTTCTGTAATTGCTAAGATATCACACTGTCACGTGTCTATCTGTGCCCTCAGCTCATCTGCCTTATTCACTATGCTCCTTGCATTGAGGTATATACCTTTAAGCACTGCCAAACTCCTTTTTTGTTTATTTTCTAACCTTTGTTTCCTCTGCCTTCCAAACTCACTTACTAATTTTCTGCCTTCCATCTCCAGTTGTGATTCTATCCCATCTGGATCTACACTCAGGTTCCCATCCTCCTGCCAAGCTAGTTTAAACCCTCCCCACCAGGGTATTGGTCCCAGCCCTGTTGAGGTGCAACCTGTCTGGCTTGTACAGGTCCCACCTGCCCCAGAACTGATCCCAATGCCCCAGGAATCTAAAGCCCTCTCTCCTGCACCATCTCTCCAGTCACGCATTCTTCTGTTCGATCTTCCTATTTCTATTCTCACCAGTGCATGGCACTGGGAGTAATCCGCAGATTACTACTTAGTGGTACACGCACCGGCTGGCCCCATGAAACTAGGTGCCCTCCACTTGACCCAACATACTTCAACAGGGTCAGCTCTGGGATTGTGGCTTGTGCAAATTTGGGGCCCCTAAATTTTTGTTGTGGCTCCATCCACTTACTTGCCACTATGACGGTGGGATAATAAAAACTGTTGGAGATTATGTGGGGGGAACTATTGCGATGTTTCTTTTAGTAAACAATGCTTTGTTGTGTGACCTGAGTCAGCCTTTGATTGATGATCTCAGCTGTTAAGGAACTATCAGTGTGGTACCTGTGCCTGCATACTGCTGTCCTTGCTGCAATATAGAGAATTTAGTCCTCAAAGCAATAACAACCAGATCCCCTTAAAGGAATCCAGATTACAAAGCCAACAATCAGAGATCCAGATATGTGACATCAGCACGACAGGTAAGGCACGTCACACGCATGCCGACAGCACAGATATGTGTGCACCCCGTACTAAATTGTGGTAAGAAAACAATATTCAGGAGGTAATAAGTTTATACTGATTTACTACCCCAAAAAATCTGGAAATTTATCAGTGGAAATTGGTAAAAACTGATAACAATCCCTGTCAGTATACTCTAAGATTTTGCTTGCCTTCTTTACTGCCATCACCCACCATACTCCTGATCCCTCCCTTGTGTTATGTCTTGTAGTCTAATACCACTCACTTGATATTACTGCAGGTTACTCCCCTTCTCATCACTTCGTATTTGTCGAACTATAAGAATTGGATAGCATTATAGGATAAAACATTTACTTTTCAACTTTGGCATCTGATTTTGAATCCATTCCAGAGATCACTTTGTTTTTTTGAATAAAATATATTGCCCAAAACGAACAAAACACATCAGGCATATAAAATTACGAATGTTATAAACCATCAGGGAGGATTCAATGCAAATATAGTTATGAAAATTTAATTTTTTTTCTTAAAACAAACAGAGACATTTAATCAATAAACTCAATTAATTCTACCCTAATTTTCAAAATTTGGTTTATATTTCCTGATACGTATTTGTTAAAAATAAAATAAAAGGATTTCTTAAATGTAACACATCCTCATTGGATACTGAATCTAAATTCAGAATATTCATTCACTTCCACTACACGTAAACAATCATTTTAAGATAGCGAATTCAGTACTTTAAACTGTCCTTTTTAATCACAAAATTCAGTGCTCTTCATCCCGGAAACTTATATTTAAATTCAGTATTAACACCTTAAACATTTTCATTTCGTATAATGCACATTTATACTATTTGAACGTTGCAGATGCGTCTGTCCATGCTGGTAATGGTAGGTGTGACCACCGCTCAGTCCTTATGGAGACCAAATCCTGTCTTCACACTGAGGACACCCTCCATCGTGATATGTGGCACTACCACCATGCTGAGTGGGACAGATTAAGAACAGATCTGGAAGCTCAAAACTGGGCATCCATGAGGCGCTGTGGGCAATCAGTAGCAGCATAATTGTATTCCACCACAATCTGTAAACTCACAGGCTGGCATATCCCTCACATGTCCGTCAACATCAAGCCAAATGACTAATCTTGGTTCGCTGAAAATGAGGTGCCAACCTGGTGAAGCTATAACGCAGGACTACATGCATGCTAAACAGCAGAGGCAGCATGCTATAGACGGAACTAAGCGATTCCACAACCAATGGATGTGAAAGCTCTGCAATCCTGCCACATCTAGTCGAGACTGGTGGTAGACAATTAAGTAACTAACAGGAGGAGGAGTCTCCATGAATAATCCCTCTTCAATGATGGCGGAGCCCAACATCTAAGTGCAAAATACATGGCTGAAGCGTTTGCAACCATCTTCAGTGAGAAATACCAATCCTCCCGACGTCCCCACTATAACAGATGTCAGTCTCCAGCCAACTCAATTAATTCCACATGAGATCAAGAAACGGCTGAGTGTACTGGACACAGCAAAGGCTGCAGGCCCCGTCAACATCCTGGCTGTTGTGCTGAAGACCTATGCTCCAGAACTAGCCGTGCCTCTAGCCAAGCTGTTCCACTACAGCTACAACACTGGCATCAAACCGGTAATGTGGAAAATTGCCCAAGCAGAACAAATCCAACCCGGCCAATTACTGCCCTATCAGCCTGCTCGCATCATCAGCAAAGTGATGGGAGGAGCCATCAACAGCACTATCAAGTCGCACTTACTCATCAATAACCTGCTCACCAATGCTGAGTTTGGGTTCTGCCAGGACCATTTGGCTCCAAATCACATTACATCCTTAGTCCAAACATGGACACAAGAACAGAATTCCAGAAGTGAGGTGAGAGTGACTTCCCTTGACATCAAGGCAGCAAGTGTGGCACTAGTGAAATTGAAGTCAATTGGGATCAGAGGTAAAATTCTCCAGTAGCTGGAGTCATATCTGGCACAAAGGAAGATGGTTGTGATTGTTTGAGACCAATCACCTCAGCCTCAGGATAATGCTGCAGGAGTTCCTCAGGGCAGCGTCCTAGATCCAACGATCTTCAGCTGATCTTCCCTCCATCATAATGTCAGAAGTGGGGCTGTTTGCTGATGATTGCATAGTATTCAGCTCCATCTGCAATTCCTCAGATAATGCAGCAGTCCATGCCTACACGCAGCAAATTTAAGGAATCTTATAACACCAGGTTATAGTCCAACAGTTTTATTTGAAAATCACAAGCTTTCGGAGCTTACCTCCTTCGTCAGGTGAGTGAGTGAAGGATTCTAAGATCTCATAGCATATATTAGCCTGGACGATCACAGCAATCAAAGGTGTCGTTGGTTGATTGCTGTGATCGTCTCCCAGGCTAATATATGCTATGAGATCTTAGAATCCTTCACTCACTCACCTGATGAAGGAGGTAAGCTCCGAAAGCTTGTGATTTTCAAATAAAACTGTTGGACTATAACCTGGTGTTGTAAGATTCCTTAAATTTGTCCACCCCAGTCCATCACCGGCATCTCCACATACACGCAGCAAGACTTAGACAACATCCAGGCTTGGGCTGATAAGTGGCAAGTAACATTAGCGCCACACAAGTGCCAGGCAATGACCATCTCCTTCAACATAGAGCCTAACCATCTCTTGACATTCAACGGCAGTCCCATTGCCAAATCCCCCATCATCAACATCCTGGGGTCACCACTGGCCAGAAACACAACTGAACCAGCCACATAAATGTTGTGGCTACTAGAGCAGGTCAGAGGCTAGATATTCTGTGGTAAATGGCTCACCACCTGACATCCCACATCCTCTCCACCAAGGCATAAGTTAGGAGTGTGATAGAATACTCTCCACTTTCCTGGATGGGTACAGCTGCAACAACACTCAAGAAGCTTGACACCATCCACAACAAAGCAGTCTGTTTGATCAGCACCCCATCCACCAGCTTAAACATCCACTCCCTCCACCACCGGCGTTACGTGGTGGCAGTGTGTACTATCTACAGGATGCAACGCAGAGACTCATCAAGGCTTCTTCGGCAGCACCTCCCAAACCTGTAACCTCCACCACTTAGAAGGACAAGAGCAGTAGGTGCATGGGAACACCATCATCTTCAAGTTCCGCTCCAAGTCACACACCATCCCGACTTGAAAATATATTGTCATTCCTTCATTGTTGCTGGGTTAAAATCCTACCTGACAGCATTGTGGGAGTACCTCCACCATACAGACTACAGCAGTTCAAGGCGGCGGCTCACCAGCACCTTCTCAAGGGCAACTAGGGATGGACAATAAATGCTGGCCTTTGTCAGCGACGTCCATATCCTGATAATGAATTTTTAAAAATTTCGACTGGACCTTGCAGCACTGCTATTGCTTTATTCTACATAAAATAGAAAGCAAGTGGTAATGCTGAAATTATAAAGAGGAGAAATAGAAATAATAAATGAACTAATCTAAATCATGATTATAAAATTAACAAGATGAGATAAAATAACTTTTTTCCATAAAGGTAGTAAGGTATTTTACATTGGTTATGTACCATTGAAGACAAACATGTAGTACTGCTACAACAAAAGCAAAATACTGCAAATGCTGGAAAACCGAAATAAAAACAGAAAATGTTGGAAATACTCAGCAGGTCAGTCAGCATCTGTAGTGAAAGAAACAGAGTTAATGTTTCAGGTCGATGACCTTTAATCAGAAATGGAAGAAGTAAAGGTTTAACAGTTTTTAAGCAAGTACGGAGCCGGGGAAGAGGGTGGGGGGGGGGGGGGGGGGGGAGGGTGGGAACAAAAGGGAACGTCTGTGCAAGAGTGATTAAATAACAAAAGGGATGATGGTGCAAGGAAAAGGGGGTGGTAATGGGACAAGTAAAGAAACAAAAGGTGGGTCTAGAGGAGCTGTAAATAGCAACAGCAGAACCATTACCAGCACCTGCTGTCTGAAAAAATGGGAGCAGTGATTGTGATCTGAAATTATTGAAAACAGTGTTGAGTCCGGAAAGTTGTAAAATGCCTAATCGAAAAATGAGGTGCTGTTGCTCAAGCTTCATTGGAACAGTGTAGGATGCTGAGGACAGAGAGGTCGGAGTGGGAGTGAGACAGACAATTAAAATTGGAAGTGACTGATTTTCGATTAGGCACTTTACAACCTTCCAGACTCAACGCTGTTTTCAATAACTTCAGATCACAATCACTGCACCCATTTTTTCAGACAGCAGGTGCTGGTAATGGTGCTGCTGTTGCCATTTACAGCTTCTCTAGACCCATCTTTTGTTTCTTTACTTGTCCCATTACCACCCCTTTTGCCTTGCACCATCATCCCTTTTGTTATCTAATCACCCCTGTCCTCCACCCTATGACAAACCTCCCCTTTTGTTCTTTCCTCCCCTACCCTTCCTCTCCCCAGCTCTGTACTTGCTTAAAAACTGTTAAATCTTTATTTCTTCCAGACCTGAAATGTTAACTCTGTTTCTCTGTCCACAGATGCTCCCTGACCTGCTGAGTATTTCTGTTTTGATCACGTGGTACTGCCACTTGCATTCCCTTTATAAACCAGGTGAACTCTGTGCCTCCAATGACACAGAGACCCAACTTTTTGCAAATTCCAAATGTGGCAGCTGGAGACACAGAAAAGATGCCTCTCCTTCTACTGGACTTCCACTGGAGGACCAGCAGCACTAAAATGCACTGACGAGCAGAGAACTGTGGATCTTCACTTGAGCACTGCTCTTCTGAAGGTCCAGCAAAGTAAAACTGCTTGCAGAGTTATTAAATTGTGTACCAATAGAGGCTGCTAAATTCCATTTTCATTCATTTTTTAAAAAAAGTGATGAATATCATAGAACCATAGAAAGTTACAGGACGGAAGGAGGCCATTTGGCCCATCGAGTCCGCGCCGGCTCTATGCACGAGCAATCCAGCTAGTCCCACTGCCCTGCACATTTTTTTCATTTCAAGTACTTATCCAGTTCCCTTTTGAAGGCCACGATTGAATCTGCCTCCACCACTCCCTCGGGCAGTGCATTCCAGATCCTAAACACCCGCTGTGTAAAAAGGTTTTTCCTCATATCACATCACCTTAAATCTATGCTCTCTGGTTCTTGACCCTTCCACCAATGGGAACAGTTTCTCTCTATCCACTCTGTCTAGACCCTTCATGATTTTGAACACCTCTATCAAATCTCCTCTCACCCTTCTCTGTTCCAAGGAGAACAATCCCAGCTTCTCCAGTCTATCCACATAATTTAAGTCATTCATCCCTGGAATCATTCTAGTAAATCTCCTCTGCACACTCTCTAAGGCCTTCACATCCTTCCTAAAGTGCGGTGCCCAGAACTGGACACAATACTCCAGTTGTGGCCGAACCAGTGTTTTATAAAGGTTCATCATGCCTTCCTTGCTTTTGTACTTTATGCCTCTATTTATAAAGCCCAGGACCCCGTGTGCTTTTTTAACCACTTTCTCAACCTGCCCTGCCACCTTCAACAATTTATGCACATACACCCCCAGATCCCTCTGTTCCTCCATAGAATCATACATTCTGATTAAGTTTGGAATCGAGGGGTGTCAAGTACAGATGTGATGATCAAGCACACGGACAAATAACACAATATCACCAAAAGGCAACAAAAAAGCTGAGTATAACATTAAAAATCTAGAATTTCTAAAGAGCACTGAACAAATAAAGGAGAACCCATTTTATATATATATACATAACAAGAAATAGACTTCTATTTCCCAAATCATACTTCTATTCTAAGGACGGTTTAAACACTATAGAAATCAGGAGAATCAAATATTCAATGCTAGTTATCATTAGGGAATTACAAAGAACCACATCAAGACATCTCAAAGTTATTGTGTGCTCTTGGAAGAATAAAGGAGTGCTCTCATACAGCACAGGCACATTTCCATGTTTGGATTATCTTTAATTGATGATGCATCAGTTTCAATATCCTAGTGATAGTTTAAGAGGTGCCAGGTATTAGTGAGGAAAGTCCTGCACAAGTTAATGATTTCATATTAAACCTCTCCTATAAGGTTCAAATTATCATAAAACTTAATTTGATTTACATGAATATTCTAATCCTGTATTTTATTATTGGGGGATATAAACCGTCCAGCAGGAAGAAAAGAATAAATTAAGCAAAAATAAGAAAAAAGTACGAGAGAGAGAAACCATGATAATAATTCTACGTGAAACTTTTACATACATTTTTAATACACTTGCAACATTAAATGGAGATAAAATTACTAAATACATACAAAGACACACAAATGTAGTGTATGTGTAAGATCAGAGTTTAAAATAAATCTCAGAAGGAGAATGTAAGTAATTATTATGGTCATTTAAATGTTGGTTGAAATATCTAAAAAAAATCCTATTGCAGTTTCACTATGTTATGTATGTGCTATGGACAGCTAATAATTGGCACTTTGATCTGAATTTTGGTTCTGGTTGGGATAGTACATTCAGTGCATGGGGGAAAAGAGAGGCAGTACCTATATGAAATAACACATTATTAAAGTCAAAATGTTATGCTCCATTAAAGGAATAGAAGGACGTGTGACACAGCATTATGGCAGTTTGAATAAATAAAAAGTTTAAACCGCACTAATTGGACAATAGTTGCAACATCCCATCATAAAAACTTCAATGCTTGGGATTCTTATCGGCATCTTAGAGTTATTAAAACTGAAGTATCTGATTCCACTCCATTAGAAGATACAACTTGGAGAGCCTGTAATTAGTTGAGCATGACCCGAAAGGCAATGCTTAACAAAGCAGGCAGAGTATGTAAAAAAAAGTCTGCTTTCAGGCGACAATACAGAGTGACAGATGAAAAGATGTACAAACAGCTTTAATAGTCAGGCAAGATGCTAAAGTTCGAGACAGCTGAGAAGGAAAGTTAAAACCACAGGAATTAAAATTTAACAATTGAGAAGTGTATTGAATTCTGAAAGTAAAATCTTGGCACAGTTGCTTTAATCTTTAGTTTTTTTTTAAAAAAAGGCAATTATTTTACTTCGGATTTTCAATTACTAAAGATCCCCAGGAACATGGAAATTTTGGTAATTAGAAACAAAAATCTAAGGAGATGTGTTTCTCAGTGATCATTTGTATCTTTACATTCTCATTCATTCTTTCACCTTTGCACCAGTTGTCAGGTAGTTTGAGTTATTAATAATTCACTTTCAGCTTCTATCATCAGAGCTAGTTAAGTTTGTTTCTCAGCCTTGTCCCCTTAATAGTTTCCCATACTTTTTTCTCTGATTTTCTGGAATTCCTACAAAGTATTTCACATTATTTAACATTTTCACTAATATATTTACCCTAATCAAATGCTTCAAAAAAAGTTAGTTTCTTTCTTCAGATTATGTTAATCTAATCTGATGTTTTTTAAATTTTTTTTTAAAAATATCCATTTTTTGACTGCTAGTTATTTGGCTATACAATGCAATATTCTGTTTTATTCAATTCTCAGCATTCCAGGTAACTGAATGAAAAGTCAATTGAAGGCCAAGAAAAATATGATGTAAACAATGGTACAGTACATTTCATAAATTCACCATCAAAAGAAATGAAAAAACTCCAACTACATATCCAACATCTTTCTAGATGAGCCAAAACTTCCTCCATATTTTAATGTTAGCAATACTGAAGCCATCCTCTTTGGCTTGTGCCTCTAGCCTTGATTCCACTGACCTGCCTGGCTGCAACTTCAGACTAAGCTGGTAGGTGTGGAACCTCAGCGTACTGCTTGACCCAAACTGAGCTTCCTCCTTTATATCCATTCCATCACCAAGACCACTTGCCTGTCTCTGCCACTATTTCTCCCCCACTGCTATCAAAACCCTACTCCATTTGCCTTCAGCAATTTGAGGCTTGTTTAATCTAATGCATTTCTAGCTGGCCTCCCCAAACTGCAACTCATGCAGAATGTTGTAGAGCATGTCTTCAAATGCTTAAAGTCCTGTATTTCGATCACTTCCCAAGCTCTATGGGCTCTCCATGCCCTAGCGAATTGACTTCAATGCCTTGATTGATTTTTTAGTGTTTTGGGATTCATATTCTATGATTCCATCCATTTTCTATGAAACCTGTAAACCAGCTGCCTTGATAACCTTCAGGAAAGGAAAAAAAGAGAAAATACGAGAGAAAATGAACAAAATTATGAATAAAAAAGAACTGAAAATTATATAAACATACATACATAAAGGATGCGGAAAGATCAGGCCCATCAACATTCATCCTATCCGTTGGTGCAAGCTTGTACACCACCTTCCCCAATCATTAGTGATGCTATCTCCTAGGGGAAGTAAAAATCCTGTGGAAAATCCCTTTCTGGATTCCCGAAAGTGATCGCGCAAGCTCCAGGAGAGCATGGTGGTCCACAATGCATCAAAAGACATATAATGAGAATGAAATGAGAAAAATTATGAGAATTCAAAGGAATGAGAAAGTGAAAAAAATGAAGGACTGAAGGGGAGCAAGGCAACTGAAAGAACGTTGATAGAAAACAGTGAGATATAAAAAAAATGAAGATACAGAAATCAGAGAGGATAAGTCCCACATTCCCAACACTAAAACTTACAAGGAAAGATAATTTATAATTGATTTTGATGATACACCATTTCAGAAAGTTCTGTTATCGTAAAGCTTGCAGCTGAGCTTATTCTAGTTGCAGACAAATCGAGACCGACAGTATTACTACTGACTGCATCCAATTCATAATGTTGTTAACTTACTGGTGCAGTAAATAAAATTATTAACACTGTTCCCAGAATTAGTTTTACCTTTAGTATAGACTGTATCTTGATTCTGAAGGATGCAATTTTTGAAGCTAAAACTTACTATGAATGTAAAATTCTTTTATATGTTGAGAATATCAGTATTGTTCGTTAAATTTTGGTAAAAAAAGATTCACACATCTGTTCATCTTTTAAAACTCAATCAGTTGCAAAATGTTGAGGAATTATGTTTTTTCAACAGTTTTGGAAAACTCTTTCATCTATACATTTTCAAACCTTGATCATTAAAATGTTCCAATTTCATTAACACAAATTCTCACAAATCAGCAACTTGCATTTGTATAATGCCTTTAACATAATAAAATATCCCAATGCATGTCAAATTGGACCTGGGTGCAGTTGAAACATTTAGGACAGAGAACATAACTCAAGAAGATAGGTTTTAAACATGGGAAGGGAAGTAGCAATGTGGAGGAGGATTCAAAGGGCTGGACCTAAATGATTCTGAAATCAAATGAGGAATGGCAGGAGTGTAAAAACACAGGAGGCCAAAGTTGAAAGATCTTAAGTCTTGGGCTATGATATAGGGCTGGAAGAGATTGTGGAGTTTGAATGGGGCAAGATTACAGTGGGGTTTGTAAAGACAACAGTTTTGAATGCACAGGGAGACAGATTAGGTCAACTAGGAAAGGGGTGATATGGGTATGGGTGCAAATGGTGGAGCTTTGAACAATTTGGATTTTGTGCAAGGAGGAGCTTGGGAGACTAGTGAAAAGGGCATTTGAGAAGTTGTGTCTCAAGGCAACAAAAGCATGGTTGATAGTGTTGGCGGCAGTGGGGGTGAAGTAGGAGCGAAAGTGAAAAATGTTGCACGCATGGAAGTATGCGTCCTTAGTGATGGATAGGATTTGGAGTTTGAAGCTCAGCTCCAAGTTGAACAGACAATGAGGCTGCACACCACCTAGGTGAACCTGTATAGACAGCTAGGGAGGAATGGTGTCAGAAGCATGGTTATGGAATTTTTGACAGGAGTGGAATAAGATGGCTTTGGTTTTCCCAATGTTCAACTGTGAGAATTCTGGCTTATCCATAACAATATCAGGTAGACAGTCTGACAACACAGAGATGGTTGTGGAATCAAGGGTGGTTGGTGTTGGGAGAGGTAGAGCTGGCTGTAGTCAGCATACATGCGGAAACTATGGATCATGTTTACAAGGGGCAGCACATAGACAAGAAAAAGGAAGGTGCCATAGATGGAATCTTGAAGGACTCCAGAGATGACTGTGCAGGAATGAGAGGCAGAATCATTGGTGGAGATGTGCTGATTCTGTTAGGACAAATAAGAGTGGAACCAGGGGTGAATAGACCACAGAGGGGAGACAGTAGAGAAGGCTGGGGTAGTCAACTATATTGAACAGTGCAGAGAGGTTGAGGAAGGCAAAGAGGGATCATGCACCACAGTCACAGAGGACATTATTACTTTGACTAAGGCAGTTCTTGGTGTTGTGGTCAGAGTGGAAAACAGATTGTGGGATTTCAACAGGAAATTTTGGGAGAGATAAGCATGGAGCTGGTGGCAACAATTGCCCAGAAATTACTCGGAGCGGCGAACTAACAGTATAGATTTATACTAACTCGCTAACTTATCGCAGTCTTTACAGGGTGCAATTTCTCTAATAGGATGCAGAGAAGAGCCCAGCATCAGTTCAAGAGAAGCTAGGACCTGTGGGAGAAGCGAGAGGATCACTCTCTCCCCTCGACCAGACTGCAGCATTTTTGACAAGCTGCAAAACTGTCTCTGCAAGTTTGGAATGTTAAATCCAGGAAGTGAAAGGTACAACATTAAAATCATTGTAAAAAGTTATAGACAGCGAAAAAAAGAGGGTAAGAAATAATCGAAATAAAATGAGAGACAGAAGGGAAAAGTAATGACCAAAAACTATTAAAATAAGGAATAATGAGACTCCACATTTTTTAAAGTTAATTTTTAGTTGTTAGGCAGTCATTAAGACTATTAAAACGTACTTTAAACCTGGTATTTTTAAGCGTGGCTGTTTTGTGGCGATATTAGTTACTTTCCAGCTGAGCATATTGGCGTTTTTTTCAATGATTTCACTGATTGCAGCCAGCGATATACCTTTAATTCGAAGCTGTCATATCACCAGCAAACCAGTAGCAGCAAGTTCCTGATTTCCGAGTTTCACTCCGCATGTGCGAATGCCGGAACTTGCTCCTCAATTTCGCCACTAACAACGGTGAGCGCTGTTGAGTTTATCATTCTTTTCCAAGCAATTTCTGCCCCATTGTGTTCAAGGACCTTAGAGAGGAAACAAAGGGGCGGGGGAATAGTAATAGAACAAAGGGAGCCTTTATGATGTTGGTGAGCATTGGGGCAAGGCGACGTAGCTGAATATTGAGGTGCTGGGGGAGGGGATAGAAGGAGCAAGTGGTGGCTCTCATAGAAGAGATGAGTCTGGTGAAGGCTGGGGGAAAGATGGGAGAGGGATTGAGTCATAGAGTCATAGAGTTATACAGCACGGATAGAGGCCCTTCGGCCCATCGTGTCCACGCCGGCCATCAAGCCCTGTCTACTCTAATCCCATATTCCAGCATTTGGTCCGTAGCCTTGTATGCTATGGCATTTCAAGTGCTCATCCAAATGCTTCTTGAATGTTGTTTGCACAGTGATATGGCGGGGGGGGGGGGGGGCAGAACTGGAATGGTGAAGATGGGATAAGGTGGAGGGAGAAGAAAAGATGGGAGGAGGAGATGGAGGATGAGACAGTGACCAAATGGATAGTCTTTATCTTTTGAAGTGAAATGTTCCAAAAGTTCCTAACACTTAGCATTAGAACTGAGGATAGAGGGGCAACGGGAGGGGGGTCAGCGATTGAAACTTCTGAGCTGGTGAGGTCCTATGCGATGGCAAGGTCAAGAGGTAGCTGTGGGTGGTGGCTAAGGGAGTTTATATTTAGGATGAGGTTGAATGCAGGAGGGCAGAGAAGGCAGAGGGAATGACATTAGGTAGCTTAAGTGAGGAATGAACTCACATAAGATTTGGAGTTACTCGGTGCAGCGACTAAATGTCAAGAACTTTAAAGGCGAGGTGGGAAATTGGAAAAGGGTGATGCATTTGGGTGAGGAAAATTTGAGCGAGGGGAGTTGGTAATGAAGCTCGTGCAACTATCAAGGCTGTTTTTACGTGGAGGCATGGTAGACTGAATAGATGGACAAGGTAGATTTAGTAAGTGGGAAACGAGTCACAATTCATAAGACAAGTATCTGTGAGGTCCAGGATCTAAACAGACTCATTCAGGCTGCTCACGAGGGAGGAAACGTTCCGAAGGACAACATGGAGCAGGTTGGAGCTAGGTTACAGAGGTTAACTCTTGGTGAACGAGATAAAAGGATGATCACTATGAAAGAGGGGTGAGGCTGTTCAGATTGCTGTTTTGGTAAGATTTTGGTAAGATTGTGGTGGGTGCAGTGGTTGGCTTGGAGGATGTCTAAGATCTGTGGGTATGTCCAGGAGAAACTTAAGCACAGAACAACTATAACAGAATTAGTGGCAAATGGGGTGAGGAACCAAAGTGGCATGTTACAGAAAATGAGAGCGAAAAAGCAGGGTCAAATTTGTGCAGACGTGGAAAGCAATAGGAGCTGAAGGTCTTGAGGTAAGCAGGGGATAGAGAGCTCAGGCCCAGATTTCAGCAATGAGTTGCAACATCACATAAATTGCATGAGGCACAGTACTCTATTTTGTCAGTTTCAAACTTTTTTTTTGTGCAGAAGTGCCCTGAATACTTCATTTCAAGGACAGTCATTCTTCACAAGGGTATAAGTCAATGGGCGAGAAAACACTCCCGAAATAACGGAGGAGCTCAACAGTGCTCTCAGTTTTTAGCGGTGAATAATGAAGGAGCAAGTTCGCGCGTTTGCACGTGCGCAGTAAATCACGGAAATCGGGAACGTGCTCCTATTGGTTCGCTGGCGATATGACAGCTTCAAACACCTGAGGAAGGGGGAAGCCTCCGAAAGCTTGTGGGATTAAAAATAAAATTGTTGGACTATAACTTGGTGTTGTAAAATTGTTTACAATTGTCAACCCCAGTCCATCACCGGCATCTCCACATCATCGAATTAAAGGGCCATTGCATGCTGCAATCAGAGAAATTATTGAAAAAGCGCCAACTTGCTTATCTGCCCAGCCGGAAAGTAAGTAATTACACCACCAAATAGGTACGCTTAAAAATACCAGGTCTAAACTAAGTTTTAACAGCGCAGTTAGTCTTAATGACTGCCAAACAACTAAAAATTAACTTTTAAAAATCTGGAGTCGAATATTACTCCTTATTTTAATCGTTTTTGGTCAGTAAAAAAAAGTGTTGAATTAAATTTTTAAAATTTTCCCTTCTGTCTCTTTAATTTAATTCAATTATTTCTTTGGCTTTTTAATTTTTAAAAAATTAAAATTTTTATTTACAAAGAATACTGACTTTAAATGAATGAAGTCTGCTTGCCTGCTTGAGCAATGCAGCCTGAATCTGTGGGCGTGACTTCTCTTCCTGACAGATTTTGTGGGCGTCTTCTCCTCACAGACTTTTCCAGCCGCGCAGCAACTCACACTACTCAGAAGCTGGGTTGATAGCGCACATTTTGTTTAAACTTCAAATTCAAGCAATTGGACGCCACAGAGCCCGCAGTAAGTATTTTTGTTAATTAAATTCGCAGGAGCTGCGGTGAGTGTTGCCTCGCTGTTCTCCGCGAGTTCTGGCCCAATATGAATTCTTTTGATTAGCAGCGCACTAACTTACTGTGCAGCTCAATGGTTTCTAGTTCTCACTTTGCTGTGAGTGCCTACAAGGCAGCCAGGTATTTCTGCCTTCATCACAGAACAGCATTAATATTAAAGCTGTGGAGGAAGCAGCAGTTCTGCTCCTTGCTCTCATTTACTTGAAGGTTTACAGTAGAAGTGATGTAATGCTTTTAAAAAAAAGGAACTAAAATAAAGTGAAAACCAATGATATCTAGCAAAAATACACATTATGCATATGTAAACATAAGCAAAAGTTCCAATTATATCATGGTCAGTGCCCCAGGTGAAAAATATGATATAGGATGAAGATCTACAAAAAAGCTTTGCGTTCATACAGCTGAAATAACTACCTCCATAAACCCATGTAAAGCCACCTAAAAGCTCTGCCTTGCGTGACTTATTACAGTGAAGAACAGATTAAAGATATTGATTTCTGCCTGGAGTTAGGACTCAGTACGAGAACAGAGGTAAGCAGCACAAGCAGCTTGCTAAACTATTGATCTTCTTTGTCAGGGAACCAGCACTTCAAAAATGAAGGTCAGCACACTTTTATCAGAGTACTGCTGGCTGCTGGAGTGCTCACTGGGGCGTACTCAGATAAGTGCAACTTGCCCCAACTCTAGTCTAAAAATCCACAAGCCATCTTGTAGTTATTGGTTTATAATGCCCGACATTGTAGGTGTATGTGACAAATTAAATCTTAGACTTTTCACTGGACAAGCAAATAGAAGGTAACTGTAGGGATGGCATCATTAGTCAGAACTGATTATTCTGCTTTCAGCAATGAGTTGCAATGTCACATAAATTGCATGAGGTATAGTGCTCTATTTCATCAGTTTCATACCTTTTTGTGCAGAAGTACCTGAAGTGTATTTGTTTCTGCTAATATAATTTTTCAGACTAGTACAACAACAGCATACTGACTATCTATGCAGAACACAGCACTTTAAAAGAACTCTTTCCTACACACTACAAAATTCATTCAAATTTGCCGGTAAAGAATCCCCCCCCCCCCCCGCCACCAATCAGGATGCCTCATGGGCTGGAATTTCCTCGATCCAAGTTACACCGAAATTTACACCAGTTTCTATGCTGATCTTGCCAACAGCAATTTACGCCGAAATTTCCCGAAAAACTCGTCAGCATATGCCAGGATGTAAAAACTGGCGTACAACAATCGGAAATCAGTGTAAACAATCAGCATCTGAGGAAAATGCATAATATACGCCATCTATCTTCTTTAAATCTCTCTCTATATTATTAATGTTATGAAAGTTAAAGATTGAAGCCATGAAATCATCATTTATGTACATTAAGCACAGCAGTTTAAGAAAGTGCAATTGTGAAAGCTTTTCTCTGTTTAATGTAACAGATTGTGATACCATATGAATCATTCAACCATACAGAAAATACACTGCAGGTCTCAGTAAGGAGAAATTAAAAAAAACTTACTATAAAGCACCGGAAATAGTAACTTCGGGTCCTAGTGTGCCTAATATTTTGGGCATAACTTTATAACTATTCAGAATTGCTGTGAATGCAGGAAACTCGCGTTCTTTGGTCTTTTGCATGGGGGCGGAGCTATGTTAATGAGTTAAGTGGGGTTTCAGCATATGTAATCTGGGACCGACGCAAACGGTTGACGAAATTACAATGGGCAAGAATTAGCTGGCATTTCGCGGAGTGCCCCGGGAGTTGAATTTTTCTCCTCACCCTTCAGCTCGAAAAATGTTTGCATCACAAATTGCTATAAGTGCGAGTTGATAACGAGGTCAATGGGGCAAGTGGGACTTTGGTGAACAACGGGACCAATAGTCTATCTCCTTAACCAATGCAATTTAAAAATAGAGAAACAGAGGAACGACAGAGAAGGAAATTGTGTGAATCAGAGGCAAATTAGATACAGAAAGGGAAATAAAGAGAGGGAAAATAAGATTGGATTAAGAGAGAAAGAGAAAAGAGACAAAGGAAAGGTAAGAAAAAAACTAACAAATTAAAAATTTTAAAAACCTCTAGGAACAATTTATTACCTGCAGTAGTGAGACTCCACAGTTTCAACTGTTCCCTTTCTGGGCCTCCGAGGTTGAATGGCATTGCACGAACATAAATCTCGTTATTAAAAGGGTCCTTAATTGTTAAGTACCAGCCCTAACTTTCTGCGGCGAGTTTAATTTGTATTTACGGTGCAAATCCAGCAATTTCTTGAAACTCAAGGGGAGACTGATGACGAAATGCCATTTTTGCGAGACTAACAGTGGACTGGCGCAAATCATCCAGCAATTTGCAACTCACGGCATATCGCTTCCTCGCTATAAATTACTGGATTTTTTTTTACACACTATTAACTGCATGTGCATTTAACTCGCTGTTATTTTGGTAGTAAATTCAGCCCGATGTTTCAGCGTAAAACTGGAATAAAAAAGGTGCAAATCCACTCTTACGCCATAGTTATACTGAAACCGTCCAGAAATTCCAGGCCATTGTGTAAATATCAATATTTGCCTAAACAAATTTTAATACTCATCTTATCCAATCCAAACCTATAGTAATTTAAAAATGTTCACTTTTCAACTGGTTTAATAGGGTAATAAGGCAAAGTTAATAAAAACTTGGAAAAACAACATAACCATGGTGAGAGTTTCATATCTGCTACATACTCAACTATGCATTGGTATGGCCATCTGTACTGTGATCCAGACATGACCATTTAAAGAGGGAGTATCGTCTTAGTGCATGTTCCAAAAATGTGACAGCCAAAATCAACAGAATATTAAGTTGATTTTGGTTGTTAAATTTTTGGAACATGCACTAAGACGATACTCTCAGTTTTCTTTTTAAACAGTGTCTTCATCACTTCATGAATGGAACCATCATGAGAGGGTTCATGATCCCAACAGTGGAGTAGCTAAATTGCCATCAATAATTGCCTACATTAAGCCAGGGTGGTCAGTAACTGTGATGGTTTAACTGTTTACGTTAAAGCAGCTCTATTACACGGCTGGGGCTTGGAGATTCCTCTAAACTAATACCTCCAATAATATTGCCCGCATTCACTATACTATAGCAATAATGGCATTTATATAACATCGTATCACATTTCTCAGAAATGTCCCAAAATACTTGTGTTTAAAGGGAAGTTTTTTTTAAAAAAAGAACTCAAATAAAACAAAAACTATATTGATACATTTATTGTCAGAAAATCTACTTGTTAATGAACCTTCCTTTTTGAAGCTACTCAAGACTCACAACTTCAGTTTGGCTAAAATCACCATTAATCATTGAAAGACCTTTGTTAAACTAAATCTACGCATAAATCTTGAAAGTACTTATACAAAAAAGCATGTGCAGTTGTGTTTTCTCAGAAACTAAGGTTGCAGAGATAGCCACACTGTCCCACTTACATAGATCACAGGAGAAATTTAGACTGCATGACAATTACTCAAGTATTTTACTTCTGAACTCCTGATGTGCAGTGTAATGAATCATGAGATAAGCTGGAGTGTGAGAAGCGTGGAAATATCAATTGGTTTGAATTCAAGCCATCAAACATAAAAGGGGCAAAATTCAACTCACGGTCGGGCAGTTGGGAGTTGAAAATTAGGGGGTGGGGGGAAGGTACATCAGCCGCTCCATTGATGCCCAAAGCCCGCTTGATCCCATAATCAGGCAGGTCTATGAATGGGCAAGCAACCTGCCTGCTTGGAACAGGCGTCTGGTTGCTTCACTATGCAAATCAGAGTCCAACATTGGTTGTGGGACGGCAATGCAAAAATTCAGCTACAAATAGGCAGAGTTTGTGCCGCACACATATAAAAAACTTTGAAAAAGTTTTGCAATAAGTTATATTTTTGTGGAGCCAGAAGGAGCAAGTGTGTTCCTCCTGGCTCCGCAAAAATACCAGGCTGCTGCTGGCCTGGGCTCCCACCTCGGCTTCGCACGCCCCACCCCCCCACTCCCCAGCTTCGCTCCCCTCCCTCCCCCACCAAAAGCCCAGACCGGCAAGCTGCGTCAGGATGCCTGTTTGGAGCCTACAGTTTACATTCAAATGAAGCCTGACGCCGAATTTGGCTTGGGGCTCAGGCTGGCACAGATTGGTGCAGGAAACAATTGCTCCGCCGTCTTGACACCCATTTTGGGCACAAGTCGAATTTCTCCCCCAACATTTCAAAAACCAAACATGTAAATCAGGACTTTTTTCTAGAGCTACTAACTGTAGCAATTACTATTGATTTAAACATAAACCATGAGGTTTGCAGCATTAACTTGAGGGTTCTTTTCCATTATGTACCAGGAAAAAATGATAGGCGACCACTTGATATAAATGACAAAAAAATAATGGAGACCACAGACAATTCAGGAACCTCTGTTAAAAATTCACCTCTGCCCACTCAGAGGCAACAGGCAAGCCCCAGGAAGCTCCAAGCCAGTGATTATTGCCGATAATCGCACTTTCCCTCTGCTGTGATCTGGTAGTTTTCTAGAAGTGCATCTAATGCCATCCTGAAGGACTGTGAGGAGTCAGTTTTCATTACCATCTCCGGGATGCTGTTCCGCAGGTCGATCACCCTCTGCGCAAAAACAAAATTTCTCCCCATTCAACCTCACTCCATGCTTCCTCAATTTAAATGAATGGCTCCTAATTCTTCCTGGCCCCATGATCTCTATCCAGCTATATGCAATCAATGCCTTTAATAATTTTAAAGATCTGATTCAGACCCCCTCTAAGTCTACACCTCCCTAGCGAATCCAACGCACAAAGTCTATCTCCATAGCTCAATGCACTTATACCGGGGATCATCCTTTTTATTCTTCTTCAGAACCAAATTTTCCTTCTTGAACTGAACAAATGAAAGGGTGCACAGTACTCTAGATAAGGCCCCAACAAAGCTTTATATAACTCTGTTATTGTGGCCCTAGTTTTATACTGATTAGTCCAGGCAATATAACTTAGGATCCTTTTCGCTTTGGCCACAACTGCCTGACAATGACTACTCCCAAGTCTCTTTCCCTTCCTGTCACCTTGGAAATTACATCCACCCATGTTATACTCTATCCCTGAATTCTAAGCCCTAGGTGCAGAACTGCACACACATCTACAATAAAAGATATTTGCCAGTCTTGGGCCTACCTTCCTAATCCATCCAGATCCATCTGTAATCTGCTTTCTTATTCTATGGCCCTGACTCTATAGCACAATTTCATATCATCCACAAATTTAATAACTGTATGTCTATGCCCTGCTCCAGATTGTTAAGAAACAAAACAGACAGAAAGGACCCAACATCAAACCCTGGGGACCCCACTGGCAAGCAATTCCATTTGACACTTTTGTCTACGGTCCTTTAGCCAATTTGCATTACATCTTGCAACATCTCCCCTGACATCATGGGACTTAATTTTAGCAGTCCCTTGTTGCACTTTACCAAAAGTTTTCGGAAATCCAAATACATGATATCTACAAGATCTCCCTGATCTACTGTTTGAGCAACTTCAAAAAAAAATTGGACCAGGTTTGTCAAACACAACCTCTGCTTTTTCTGAATCAGTGGCTGAGTTTTCCATATCAAGCCTGAGCATTCTAGGTGATCATTATTAGCATCCCTAATGATGCTTTACATTAATTTCCCCACCAACTTCCCTCAACCATTTCCCCAAGTGTCCCAGAATAAATTAAATCTGGTCCTGGTGCTTTTCCCACCAATAACATAAACATTAAGAAATTTTAGTTAGAATTACTTCTGTTTGGGCTAAGAAGTGTTTGAGTGGGTAGGATGAGGGGACTGAAAGAAATCTACCTCAAGGGCAGGGCCCTCTCTTGTACACATGTAAGGGATGTCTGAGGTTCTGCTGGTGCTTCTTACAAGTTCAGAATCTCTTGAAACTGCTCGACAACAAATGTAATCATTTTTAAAAACAAAAATTAACTAATCAAGTCAAAACTCAAATGATGAAATTTAATAAACATGACTAATAAAATTCAAAGTTTGATAAAGGCTAATGATTACTCACAGAGATTCCAATTTGCTGGCAAGAGATCTCTGATTCCTAATGATGAACATAAAGGAACTAAGGTGTGAGTTATACATATTCCAGTATGTGGAGGGTCATATAACATGTGTGTCGGCATCCAAACACCTTAAAGTCCCCCTGTGATTTTTTTCTCTGATCTCCAAAAGCTGGGATGGCATGGATCATTATTCATTGGGATGCGAAGGATATTAAAGTATCATAGTACGATACAGTGCAGAAGGAGGCCATTCGGCCCATTGTGCCTGTGATGGCTCTTTGGAAGAGCTAGGTAATTAGTGTCGCTCCCTGTAATTTTTTGCTCTTCAAATATTTATCCAATTCCCTTTTGAAAATTATTATTGAATCTGCTTTCACCACACTTTCTGCCAGTGCAGTCCAGATCATAACAACTCACTGCGTAAAAAAATGCTTCCTCATGTCGCGTCTGGATCTTTTGCCAATCACCTTAAATCTAAGTCCTCTGGTTACCGATCCTTCTGCCACTGGAAACAGTTCCTCCTTATTTACTCTGTCAAAACTGTTCATGATTTTGAACACCTGTCAAATCTCCTCTTAACCTTCTCTGCTCCAAGGAGAACAACCCCAACCTCTCCATATAACCAAAGTCCCTCATCCCTGGTACCATTCTAGTAAAACAAATGCTTTAGTATGTACACATTTAACAGAAAAAAAATGGTACAGTAAGAAATACAAGATCATTCTCCACTTGCAGAGTGAAATAATTGGAGCAGGCTTTGTTAAAAGATTACTGGTTTCTTGTGTACTGATTCAAATCTCATGACATTAGGTAAATGCAGTCAATTCCACTTAGATAAATACAATGGTATTTTTTATTCATTTGTTAACGTTAGAAAAATGTTGGCATGATTATAAAATCAGAAACTTTTTTTTTACTAAAATTAACAGAGGAAAATATACCCCCAGCAAGTTAACTTATTTAAGTGAATACAAACAGAAAGTCCCCAACCCCATTTTATCTACACTTTTTATAAACATATACAAGAATGTGAAATCCCCTCTATTACTCTCCTTTTGCACAGTTCCTGCAATTGAGGGGGCAAATAATCTGCTGTCCATCCTTCTCCAGTGTTTTGCTTCTGCTGGCTGGCAGGAGTTGCACAACAGTGACCAAGTTATGTTGATTCATCAGATTTCTCCCCTCCTCCCCCTACATATGGACAGGCTCCTGACATTTAGCCCAGCAGCATGGCTCAATAAAATGTGTGAATCAAAACTGTCTCTTTCCAGTCCTTGAAACCACGTGGTCTATCAAAGCACTGCACCACCATAACACTCATCACATTCAGTCCTATTAATATGAACTTATAGCAGAATTTACTGGATGGAGTCCTTCTCATCCTATCCCCCCTTCAAAGTTTGTATAAATTAGTATGTTTGCAACCAACTCCTGTACGTGCTGTACGACTTATTTCTATAGTATACTACATTACTGCAAGTTGAAGGTAACAAATATGTGTTCGCTATGCAGAAAACTTAAAGCACACAGCAAATAAGTATGTACAGTTTTATGACAAGTAGATTATTCAGTTAACAGGAAATGATTATTCATATAGATCCAGTATTCATGTTCTGGTTCTTCTGTAGAACTGGCTGCAGAATTCAGTGCTGCCTAATGGCCAGTGCCAAATGTTGCACCTGCTTTCCTACGATTATAGTTCATATGCTTAAGTTCTGCCACTGGGGATCAAACCTCAAGCCTTTGCTTCAGGAACAAAGGGAGGTGCATTCCCTGATGGATCTTGCTCTTGGATGGCAGTGCACAATAAATGACGCTCAGCAGACTGTGACAGCATGTGGTTGCACTTGTGTCTGTTGTGGGACCTGTAGCGGGAATTTCCAAATGCTATCGCCTCCACAGCAGCTTCATTCTAATTTAGATCTTTATATGCATGGCTGAGAAGGGGTCACAACATGAAATTTCAAAAGTGAAATTTAATTAGATCAGATAAATATGGAATGATAACAGATGTTTTCATCTTAATAATTTGTATGTGAAACATGCTATGCCAAAACAGCTGAACCGATTTTAAAAAAAATTTTAAAAACTTAATAGTAACATCCTCACTGGCTTACTAATCATAATTCAAATGACTTGCCACTTGTACACCTTTTTTTAAATATAGCCTGTTAATTTCTAAACCATATTGTAAAATAAAACAATAAAACAAGTCAAAGAACAATTACAGATATCCATTAATAGACAAAAAGGACATAATACCTTCAATTATGAGTTGGCTTGAATGGATATTCTATAAGGTGGTTCATCAAATGAACTATTTCACTACTTTCAATTCTTATTTACAGCAACAACTTGCATTTATATAGTGCCATTAACGCAGTAAAACATCCCAAGACGCTTTACAGGGGTGTTATCAAACAAAATCTGACACCGAGTCACATGAGGTAGTATTAGGACAAGTGACCAAAAGCTTGGTCAAAGAGGTAGGTTTTAAGAAGCGTCTTAAAGGAGAGAGAGGTAGAGGCAGAGAGGTTTAAGGAGGGAATTCCAGGGCCGAGGCAGCTGAAGGACGGCGGCCAATGGTGGAGCGATTAAAATTGGGGATGCGCAAGAGGCAAGAATTGGAGGAGTGCAGAGTTCTCGAAGGGTTGTAGGGCTGGAGGAGGTTACAGAGAAAGGGAGGGGTGAGGCCATGGAGGGATTTGAAAGCAAGAAGAGAATTTTAAAATCAAGGCGTTCCCAAACCGGAAGCCAATGTAGGTCAGTGAGCACAGGGGTGATGGGTGAACAGGACTTGGTGCGAGTTAGGGTACGGGCAGCAGAGTTTTGGATGAGCTCAAGTTTATGGAGGGTGGAAGATGGGAGACCAGCCAGGAGACGACTGGAATAGTCCAGTCTGGAGGTAACAAAGGTATGGATGAAGGTTTCAGCAGCAGATGAGCTGAGGCAGGGGCAGAGGCGGGCGATGTTACAGAGGTGGAAGTAGGCGGTCTTGGTGATGGAGAGGATATGTGGTCGGAAGCTTATTTCAGGGTCAAACAGGACGCCACGGTTGCGAACAGTCTGGTTCAGCCTCAGACAGTGGCCAGGGTGAGGGATGGAGTTGGTGGCTAGGGAACGGAGTTTGCGGCAGGGGCCAAAGAAATGGCTTCGGTCTTCCCAATATTTAGTTGGAGGAAATTTTTGCTCATCCAGTCAGACAAGCAATGTGACAAATGAGAGACAGTGAGGGGTCGAGGGAGGTCGTTGTGAGGTAGAGCTGGGTGTCATCAGCGGACATGTGGAATTTGGCATTGTGTTTTCAGATGATGTCGCCGAGGGGCAGCATGTAGATGAGAAATAGGAGGGGGCCAAGGATAGATCCTTGGGGGTCTCCAGAGGTAGCAGTGCAGGAGCAGGAAGAGAAGCCACTGCAGGTGATTTATGTCAAATTTATTGTGAGTAGCATATTTCCTCTTCTACAGATCCTTCCATACCAAGTAGACACATTCAATATAACTCCATTCATCTATTAATTTACAACATACTGAATTAAACAGAACTTTATGCTGAACAGGAGCAAAATGATTACCAGGATTAGCATTTTAAGAGTTACTAATGGACTAAAATATTTCTCCCCACCACAAGACACAAGAAACTAACATCTTAATTGCAAACTTTACAACTGCTGTCTTCAGGAATACAGCCAGTTTTATTTTTTCTAATAAATGCAGCTTCACCAGTGGTAGAATGTCTCTACTAGTGATTGTACTGCTAATATTATAAAATTGGCAAGGCAGATTTTTATGCTGTTTTTATACCATAATTATGGTGTTGGCATCATGTAGTTTTAGATGACCACAAAATGCAAAAGGTTCAGTATAAAATGGTTGATTATGCATCAGTGGCATTTGCACTGTACCCGAAATTTGCACTGGAAGACGTGATCTTGCATACGTAACTATTATGATTCAGTTGCAGTATAAATACCAATTAAACATGTACATTTTTTGAAAGACAAACACACACACACACACACACACACACACGTCTGCCAATCAAATTTAAATGACTGAAAAGAGCAGACAATCCCATTAGTTCTTTACAAATCATTAAAAAGGAATCTCACTGGGATATGTACATGTGTATAAGAACAATGTGGAGTTATATCTTCTGCTTGGTTCAGTATAAAAGGGTATTTAAACTTGACTGCAACAAGTTCTACTTGACCCAAAATATTGTGGTGCTAATTATTTTAAATATATTAGTTGGGACTTGTTTCCTTAATGCTCATTGTAATTGAACAAATAAAATCCATTCCAAGGCATCTACTTCTTATTACCTTCATTATGATTCCCCAGAAGCCAAGAGAATGAAAATTCAGCATATAGGAAATAACTTATACACAGGCTTATTTACATTGTACATCCGAGAATTACTGAATAGGTAACAACATTGGAATTTCCTTTACAAGAAAATTATATTTAGTACAGCTTTGTAAAATATTAAATTGATTTAGCTATTGTAAATCTAAATCTGCATAGTCCACTTAATATTCTTTATAAATGCAAACTTTTGGTGCTATGCTTGATTAAAAACAAAAATAGATCTATTTTTCCATAATTTCAACAATGGTAGACACTGCCTTTTTGACCAAGTGACTGCAATGCACACCCTAGGCTAAACAAAGAGCAACGAACCTTTAGGTTGCTGTGGTAACACATCCTCTGATATTGTCCTCCACTCAGCTGGAGTATTCAGTGCTAGTGGGCTTTGTGCCTTATCAGATTTCTTCTGCAACCTGCTGGCTGCAGAGTGCAATCCTTTTCCTCCTACCTCTCTCCAATTGAGATGCAAATTAATCTCCTCTGCTGATTAAATTCTCCTTAATCTAACTGTCAAGTGCAGATGTAATCGGAGTTTACAGTTCTAGCAATAAGAGCTGTCAGAATGAGGGAGTGCTTTGTTCACAGGCAAATTATGAAAAGGGCAAGATATACCTTACAGAATTTTTATTGAACTCTACTATATCTACAACTAATGTAACATGTCAAAAAACTGCCCTATGAATGTACTGTACAGGTGTTATTTAATTCTCTGTGCTTAAGTTCTTCCTTTGGATTTTTTGATATGCATACTCAGTGTAATACATTGCTCCTTCATAGTGCATTGCATTACACAGTAAATAAAGTAGCCAGTAGATTTTCAAGAGTATCTCTGCAGTAATGAAATGATACTTAAGAGTACCTTTATGGAAATAGTATCAAAATGGCCTCTATTATTCTTTCCACTAACTATGTCAGTTCTCTAACCCTAATTCATTACCAGGGAACTGAATTTAAATCAAGCCCAGGATTACACAATACAAGTTACCCTCAATAAATGGTGTTAATTTCAACCATGTATTTGTTTTCATTTCCCCCCCCCCCCCCAAGAACACTACCACAGGATGATTTCCCGTTCAATTCAGGAAACATTGAGACTTATCAAATGTAAGCTTTAGAGTACCAACTGGTAGCTCTTATAATTTTTGGCTGCATTCTAAGAACATCCTTAGCTGTATGATATTGCTGCTGAACTCCACGGTATGTGAACGAGACAGACCCAGTGTTACTCCCAGAAACAACATAGAAAACCTTTTCTATTTGTCAATTTTATAATTCAAACAACACTGGCTTTATCAAAACCAAAATATAAGCGAACCATGTCTATAAGCAAAAGAGCAAACATTTGAATAAATTACAGGAATGGGATCTTGATATCTATGATTTGAATATTCAATAGGATGATGCCATAATCAGTGTGAGAACTGTGATGTCCAAAACACTAAACTCTAAGTCCTATTCAGTGATTTACATAGTATAAAGAATGAATAAGCAGCCACATGACAGTGGCCATCACATTGGAGGAATATGCCATTACTTGACCAGCAAATAGAACTAAATGAGTTTATGGAAAAAAACAAAACCTTCATGAAGACCGTACCACACAGTATTATACAGGAAAGGATACAAGCTCTGGTAGAGGGGTATGAGAGACTTCACAGCTCGACTGGCATTGATGCCTGTGGCACGGACAAGACTTGGCAGAAGTTTTTCATTCACAATGGCTCCATCAAAGAGAGGACCAAAAAATGGGACCTGAAACACATCAAGCACCTTTATAGTTATGACATTGTAGGCAGTTAAATACTCATACCAAGAAAATATTCAGTTAATAACTGGCTGCAACACATACAATTTCTAACATTCACCAGACTTACATTCTGTGAGAGTATACAAAGAAAGCACAAACAAGACTAATTGCCTGATCAAGCTCATTCATCCTACATACTATGTACAATCAACCCTGTGGTCATGCTAGTGTATTAATAATAGCATTTAAAAGAATAATTAACAGCAAAGTGTCCAGTTTCAATTAGAAGCAAAATATTGTATCCATCCTATTTTCTTCAACAAAACAGAACAAAACTTAACTAAACAAGGAATTTAGGAAAGGCCGAATAAGTGTTGTAACTCCAGAGTCCACGTGACAATAATGCAATATGAAATTGCACTTCTAAAAGTCTAAGTGCCTGGACACTAGTGAAGAGCATACCAAGATCTTGGTCTGCTTGGGAATGAAGTTACACTCAGCACCTAAATCAGTCTCCACTTAGACACACATGGCAACTTTCAGCTTGTATTTCTCATTCTGAAAATCTTAACAGGAGTTGTATTCAATTATGTCAAGTGTTTAAGAAATTAGAAACTTTCATTCCCACCCCCCCCTCAAAAATTATATCTCCCTTTGCCAATGTTGCTGTGAAACCAAAGGGTATGTATGAGGTGTACAAGTATGGTCAAGAGCTTAACTATTTCTCCCTGTGGGAAGTTTTAAAAACTCTGGCTTCCAATCCATACACCACCCCCAAATGGGACAACTGAAAGGGGATGCATGGGTGTGAATCCACACCCCATCACATCATGGCAGCTTGTTGGCTCAACATACTGTGTTATGGTTTTGGTCTCACAAACAGTTTGGAGCTCAAGTGACAGGGTACGGTAATGTAGTGGTTATGATACTGGATTAATAATCCAGAGAACCTGAGTTCAAATCCCACCAAGAATTTGAATTCAGTGTTTTAAAAAATTGGAAATAAAAAGCTGGGATCAGTAAAAGTGACCACAAGTTGTTGGATTGTCGTAAAAACCC
Organism: Heptranchias perlo; assembly: GCF_035084215.1. Taxonomy (NCBI): domain Eukaryota; kingdom Metazoa; phylum Chordata; class Chondrichthyes; order Hexanchiformes; family Hexanchidae; genus Heptranchias; species Heptranchias perlo. The sequence continues at coordinate 78,489,343 of NC_090332.1, forward strand.
AACTGGTTCACTAATGTCCTTCAGGGAAGGTAACCTGCTATCCTTACCCATTCTGGCCAACATGCGACTCCAGTCCCACATGAATGTGGTTGACTCTTAATTGCCCTCTAAAGTGGCCTAGCAAACCACTCTGTATCAAACCACTACAAATAACAGTTCAAGAAAGTGGCCCATCACCACCTTTTAAGGGCAACTAGGATGGCCAATAAATGCCAGCGACGCCCACTTCTGCAAATGAATAAAAGTAGATTTATTAGCCTTTACAGAACCATTCCTTAGACTGGAATCTAACTCATGTAGAAATGTACCTGTGATCAAAAACAGTTAAGTGAACCCCTTAATTCTTATAACAGGACATGATACAACATTAATGTTTATACTGTACATGAACCCAGTCATAACCCTAGCATTAGGACCTTTTGAAAACATTGTGCCTACAAATTTAATTGGATATAAGGTAAGAATAGTGCGGCAAATTATATTAGAAATATGGCTGAGGCTGATGACCCCAGTATTCAACAACAACAATATGCATTTATATAGTCCCAAGGCGCTTCACAGGAGCGTTATCAAACAAAATTTGACGCAGAGCTACATAAGGAAATATTAGATAGGTAACCAAAAGCTTGATCAAAGAGGTAGGTTATAAGGAGCAGAGAGAGGTAGAGAGGCGGGGAGGTTGAGGGAGGGAATTCCAGAGCTTAGGGCCTAGGCAGCTGAAGGCACGGCCACCAGTGGTTGTGTGAAGAAAATCGGGGATGTGCAAGAGGCCAGAATTTGAGGACCGCAGAGGTCTCGGGGGGTTGTAGGAGGTTACAGAGGTAGAGAAGGGCAAAGCCATGGAGGGATTTGAAGACAAGAATGAGAATTTTAAAATCATGGTGTTCCCGGACCGGGTGCCAATGTATGTCACTGAGCACATGGGTGATGGGTGAACGGGACTTGGTGCGAGTTAGGATACGAGCAGCAGAGTTTTGGATTAGCTCAATTATGGAGGGTGCAAGGTGGGTGGCTGGCCAGGAGAGCATTGGAATAGTCGAGGCGAGAGATAATAAAGGCACAGTTGAGGGTATTCACAGATTTATTCTCATCCACATCCATATCTCCAGGGTAAAGAGTCCACATCAGTCTCTGACAGTTTTCCTTGCAGCAAAACAATCCAGTCAAATATTAAAAATATTGGTTCAGATACTGGAAATGTATCAATTAGGATATTTCCATATTAGCTAAGAGGCCAGAGTCAATGGCCAACCAATGCAGGTCAGCAATCAACAAAGCCAATAGAATATTGAATTACATAGCCAAAAGAGGAGAATACAAGCCAGAGGAAGATGTAATCAAACTGTAAAATGCTTTGGTCACACCGCACCTTGAGTACTGTGTCCAGTTCTGGTTGCTGGGAAACAAGAGTGACATTCAAGTGCAGAGGAGAGCCACAAGGCTGATCCCTAGTGTCAGGGTTCTGAATTATAGGGAAAGACTGGAAAAGTGATGTCTGAGAGGTATATAAGATAGCAAATTGTATGGAAAAAGTTAAACTGGAATATTACTTTAAAATAAACAGTGTGAGTAGAACAAGGGGAAACAGGTTGAAATGAATAAAAGGTTGGACTGATATCATGCAGAGTGATCAACACTTGGAATGGACTTACTGGCAAAGGGGTTGAGGAAAAAACCCTGGAATCATGTCAGAAACAATTAGATGCTGCAATTGGGGTCGGGGGGGGGGGGGGGTGGAGGTGGTGTAGGGTTGTTCTGGAAGGATGCATTTAAATGGCCTTCCTCATCTTTAAGTATCTTGCAATCTGACCTGCTTAAGGAGGGGAAGTATATACTTTCCCAATTCAGCTCATTAATAAAAACTTTATATTTATCCTCCTAGTCATTAGATAATAACATGCTGGAAACCTATTTCAGGTCTGTTGGAAGGGGGCAGCATCTCTACTGATGTGGATGGCAGGCAAGTCAGTGAGCAGTTTTTATTTAGGGAGTGATGACCGGAATCCATCTCTGTTCTGGATGCTGATCCTGGAGCTCCAAATAGAATATGGTCCCATCAACGTAGTGGATGCTCACTTGGGGAGAGACAAGTAGGCTAATATTATTATTATAATTAAGCAAAAAAATGAGTGCTAATTTTCTTGTCTACAGGAACAGGAGATTCAGCCCCTCAAACTTGTTCCGCCATTCAATTAGATCATGACTGATCTGTATCTTAATTCTATCTACCCACCTTGGTTCCGTAACCCTTAATACCCTTGCCTAACAAAAATCTATCAATCTCAGTTTTGAAATTTTCAATTAACTAGCCTCAACAGCTTTTTGGGGGAGAAAGTTCCAGATTTCCACTACCCTTTGTGTGAAGAAGTGCTTCCTAACAACACCCTTGAACAGCCTAGCTCTAACTTCAAGGTTATGCCTCCTTGTTCTGGACTCACCCACCAGAGGATAGATGGAGAGAAACTATTTCCTATCAAATCCTTTAATCATCTTAAGCACCTCAATTAGATCACCTCTTCATCTTCTATACACAAGGGAATACAAGCCTAGTCGATGCAACCTGACCTCATAATTTAACCCTCTAAGCCCCGGTATCAATCTGGTGAATCTGTGCTGCACCCCCTCCAAGGCCATTATATCCTTCCTGAGGTGCGGAGCCCAGAACTGAATGCAGTTCTCTAAATGGGGTCTAACCAGAGATTTATATAACTGTAACACTACTTCCATCCCTTTGTATTTCAGCCCCTTCAGATAAAAGCCAACATTCCATTAGTCGTTTAAATTATTTTTTGTACCTGTCAACTAGCTTTTAGTGATAGCTGGACTTGGGTCCCTAAATCTCTCTGCTCCTCCACAGTTCTCAGCTTCTCGCCATTTGGAAAATATTCTGATCTACCTTTCTTAGGTCCAAAGTGGATGACCTTACACTTCCCCACATTGAACTCCATGTGCCAGTTTTGCCCACTCACTTAATCTTTCATGTCACTTTGCAACTTTCTGCTCCCATCTACACTATTTACTGTGCCACCTAACTTGATGTCATCAATAAACTTGTATATGGCTCTCTAGTCCTTCATCTAAGTCATTTATAAAATATAGTGAAAAGCTGAGACCCCAGTACAGATTCCTGGGGGACACCACTCGTCACATCCTGTCAATTGGAGTACATACCTATTATCCCTACTCTGTCTCTTACCTCCTAACCAATTCCCTACCCATGTCAATAGGTTGACTCCAATTCCATGTGCTCTCATTTTTGTTAACAGTCTTTTATGTGGAACCTTATCGAATGCCCTCTGGAAGTCTATATAAATAACATCCAAAGACACTCCTTCATCTACCATGTTAGTTACCTCCTCAAAAAATTCAACTAGGTTCATTAGATATGACTTACCCTTTACAAATCCATGCTGGTGCTCTCTGATCAGTTCATGTTTGTCCATGTGCTCAGTCACTCTGTCCCTAATAATAGATTCTAGTAACTTCCCCACAACAGACTTTAGACTGATAGGCCTATAATTTACTCTCTCTTACCCTTCTTAAATAGTGGAGTGGCATTGGTAATTTTCCAATCCAAGGGGACAATTCCTGAATCGAGAGAGTTTTGAAAGATCATGGCTGGAGCATCTACAATTTCCTCACCTATTTCTTTTAGTGCCCAGCGGTGGAAACCATCAGGTCTGGAGATTTGTCTCGCTGTCGACTCATTATTTTTTCCATTACCATTTTTAAAAAACTTATACTAAATCTAGTAAGTTCTTCCCCTTGATTTATTTTTTACTTTTCCTCGAATCACTGGTACTTTATCCTCATCCTCCACTGTGAAGACGAACTGATACAAAGTAAGTATTCAGCAAGTCTGCCATTTCCTGATTTTCAATTGCAATATCACCTGCAGAAGGGGCCCACATTACTCTTAGCCACCCTCTTTCTCTTAATATACTTGTAAAAACCTTTAGTGTTGTCCTTGATATCCCTCGCAAGTTTTTTCTCATATTATCTCTCACTGGTTGTTGAAAATATTTCATCTTTGTTGGCTGTTTTGAGGTACAATGGAAGCCTCCTCTCTGGGTTGAATGGATAGCTTGAGGTTGCTTCATGATTACTTGATCAGAACTTGAAGGATATACTTAGTTGAGGTGTTTAATAGCCAATGCAGCTTTCTTAATCTGTGTGAGATGTAAGACACCCCCTAGAGGAGAGTGTGTCACACTGCCTGGGCTTGACCCCGCAAGGAGCAGAACTTTACTGTGTGTCAAACCAGTTTTAAAAAGTACTCAGTTTTTTTTTAAAAAAGAATTGCTTAGAGAGTGTACTCTCAAAATGTTAAAAAGTTGAAAAGCTGAGAAGGGGACTCTGCAAGTCTGTAAACTCTCTCCTGGGTGGAAGAATTCCAATCTTATCCAGGCAATATAAATGAGGCATTGTCTGATACTGGAGCTATTGATTTCAGAATGGTAGCGGCAGTATAAATGCACCCCGAGTCTCAATTGTTTTGAAACAAATGGCTTTGTGTTTGTGCCATAATTTTCCAAAGCTTTCCTTGATTTTCTTCAATCACTGCTAAATTACAGCATGAGTGAACTATGCTATTTTAAATGAAAAATTTCTGGAGTACAAGCAGCAATGTAATAGATGCACAATCATGACTGATGATTAGAAAAATAAAACTAAGATAGTAGACACAGTGATAGAAGTACCTATGCCATTGGAAAAATTTGTTACATGCATTTTACAACATAAACAAGCAAATGCACATTTTCCTCCAGGCATCGCTGGCTGTAAGATCTGAGTCATGACACAGGGAGGAAACAAAGTGAGAGAGAAATATAGTATTTTTCAAGAAGTAGCAACTGCTGCAACAGTTGTTTTATTTGGGATAACTAATACAAAACTTGAGGGGAAAAAAAAATCTATATAATGCAAGGAGAGGCTACCAACAATTATCAGTATTTCAAGTCACAAATGTTTCCATCTGGACATGGACTTATTGAACAAATAAATGCCACCTATTATTCTCCTGTCGTGCAATTACTACCGGATGACTGCGACAGTCATTGAATAAGCAGACAAAAGGAATACAAAAAATCTCTTGCACCCAGGGAATTCCTCTAATTAGAGTTGGCAGCAAATTTCAACAGGAATTCAGTTTTGTTCAACATCTGCATCTGACAGCTGTCTTTCCAAGCAGCTCTTGTCAATATAATTCTGGCAGGTTGTGACCTGAATATCTTGACTAAAGCTAGGAAATTCTGATCAAATTAAAACACGTGTCTAAAATAAAACAAATGCACCCTGAAAGTTTGTATTCTGCATTTTCTTTCATACAGTTTCACAGTCGTCTTTCAATATAAATTTATAACAATAGTTGTAAGTAGGTCTCTGAGGTTTCAGCTTATTCTCAGACTCCCTTACGAATACCATACTGTAAGGCATCAACTGAGCTGTTGTATAGCAAGAGAGAGTTGAGGGACAACTCCCTTCAGTTGATATTACAGAATCTAAGGCCATATTTTGAATGGAACATTGGCAATACTCCCTATCAATTGTATATTGCAATATTGCTCCTGGTCAATGGGGATTTTGTGATACATCTCATGATCTTAAGAATGTACACTAGCTATAAATGTACAAAATGATCTCCTTAAGACATTAAAAAGGCAAATTTTGAATCAGAAATAAAAATCTCTGAATAAGACAAATGGTTAATTTAAGAAATGATACTTTGTAAGGTATGCGACAAAATAGAACATATCTTAAGTACTGAATACTGCACACATTAATTTTATTCTCAGAGGTACAGATCTTTTTTTTTTAAAAAAGAGATTGCTATCTGAGCAGCATCAACTTGAAGTTGCTCTGTTACGGTCTTATTTTTGTATAAGGAAGCAGAGGGGGGCATATGTGTTAGTGATATCTCATATGGCGGTTTGTACATACGAATTCTGTATTAAGATCATTTTATTTAGAAGTCTGGCAACACTGGCCAAATGGGACTGTGAAAGCATTAAACTTGATACCAAATGGGTGAGAATTAATTTCACTTGACTAGCTGCAAACTAAATGGCAGTGTCCCGGGGAACCCACGGTATGTCCCTAGTGGTATTTGCCATGCACTGAGCCCGTAACAACATTCTTGGTCCCATTCTGCAGGCAGCTTTTGCTGTCATTGTTTTCAGTATTCTCCATACATCTGTGACGCGTGGAGGCCATTCGTATTGACAGACTTTCTATTCTTCTTGAGTAAGGCTTTGTTTGAGGAAGGATTGTATTGCAGTTCATGATAATTGCATCACTTAATTAATGAAGACAAAAAAAATGTGCAAATCAGTGCATGGTTGCCAAGCACTGAATAGAAGACAAAAAAGGCGGACATTTGTAACAAAAGTGAAAGCTATTTGATCAGAAAACTCTTCTATGATGTTAATATGTTCAATTTTAAAAAGACATTTCACTTTAACATTTGTCCACACATCATGCCTTATGTGTCAACAAACATCAGTTATACAAATAAGCAGCATGTTTGAAACCTTGTCCACAACTATGTCTGTTTCCATGGATTCTGTAACCTGATAAAGGAAACCATTTGGTTAAGAAATGCAATTTAAATGACAGAGTCCACAAGAACCACAATATGTATTATTCCTAACCAATCACTTCCTTTCAGCTTGGTGTCAACCATGGGATAAATGGCCGTAAATGCTTGAAAAATCACTGCAGAGTGATGCTTTTCACTTTTCTTTGGGGAGTACAAAGGCTCATTTTGTTTCCAGTCTGTTCATCTTATGACCTCCAACACACCTGAGTTGAGGTCTTGCTTTGAGTGAGTAACCCAGTGAAGAAAGAAAATAAAAAATGTTTTTCAGGAAAGCAAAGTTTGACATTGTGGACTCCATTCTAGGTTTTTAAATTGGTCGTATTAGATCCTTGTAGCCTTGTTTATTTAGTTAAGCCGATTTAAAGGAAATTTATTTATTTTTTTAAAATGGGACATTGTTGAAGATAGAATGTTATTTCCCTACTTTGAATACGGGCTTCCTCATTCTTTGAATGGAATTCAAATCTAGGTCCACTTCATGTAAGTGAATATTCTGCTATAAAATGGAGGATAGGGAAAATAATTGGTACACTGTCCCTTGAAAGACATTTTAGAATGAAACAAAAGGTACAAGTATTGTGGCACTGAAGCAGAGATCTGCAATCTCCAAGTGCTACTCTTCCAATTGTACCGTACCATGTCATGATTGGACCTGTTGGAGAGCATCAACTTTTCTAGGTACACATGCATTTCTAACAGGAAAATACTATGCCTTAACGGGTTCATTTTGCTCAGCAGATTGACAGGAGAGGAAAACTTTAAATAAAGGATGGTTTATCCATTACTGGAAACTGTATGCCATTTTGCTACCAGATACCAAGTGAAATAATGTATTTTAGCAATGCATACTTAGCGCAATTCTCTCCAAATAGGGAGCTTTATTATTGTGGCACATACCTCGCCAGACTCAATAATGGGAAATGGGCATTGGCATGCAGAAATCTCCACTTCTCTGATGTCTGGAACAAAGGGCTAATTATGTAAATTTGGGTTAATTATGTAATATCCTGACCCAGTCGCAGTTCTATAAACTGTGTGACTTGTGCAGAGGCCTTGATTGAGATTAAGAATGGGTCAATTCTTTAGTGCTTGAATTTCTGCATAACTGCTCTACACAAATTTTGATGGCAAAACAAACATTGATGCCATTGTTAACTTGGTTCCAGAGCAACAGATCTTGGGTAAATCTCACCTTTCCTGATATGCCCGCACTAGTCTTCTACTGTGGGTGTGGGGAGAGCCAACTCTGCATGCTATCTGGCCTTGACCACACAATTTATCGTTGCTTCAGGCATTCTGGATTTTTCAAGCTTCTGGAACGTCGATTTCTTGGATCTCCAAAAGAATTTGGCAGAATTTGCACAACGCAAAGTCATGATACACTAAAATGCAGCACAGGCCTTGGTTGTGGCCATCTGTCATATGAGTTGATGCAGATTTTGAAGCCAGAAATTGGTACACATTGGGAAAGCATAGAAAACATGATTTGTAATTATAAATGCAACATAGAAAATAATTCTCAAGCCCTCAGGACAAATCATCATGGGGGTATTGCTAAAGAAATAATTTCTCTTACTTTTGGGTGGAGTAAAACCTGACGCAGATGAGTGGAAGGAGAAAAAAATGAAGATGCATCCAATGGAGGTACTTTATTAAAAGGAATAAAAACATGTGATGTAGGATGAAAATCTATTCACAGCAGAGATAACTAATTATTTAATGAATGCAACTTAAAAAAAAATGAAAGCTGCATTTCTCACAAAGCTGACATTATCAACAGCTTCAATGTCTGCGAGCAAAAATACTCACCATCTTTTTAGTGAACTTGGAATACATTTGATTTTTCATATTTGGCCTGCAGACCCATCCCCAAAAGAGTAACTTCTAGTGAGTGGATCTGAATTGAGCAAGCCCATTATATCTTAACGAAAGAAGTCTCACATGGATTGTACACATTTTTAACCTTGGTGTACATACTGAAACACTTTTAATTTGTGGTTCAAAATGCCTCTCTTTTTACTACAATTTTAAACATATTACAGAAACAAATAATGGGTAGCTTAAGAGTCACGGGTCCCTATTCTTCTCAAGGATGAAATGATATGAGACGATTTCATTCAGTTAAATGATTCTACATCCTCATATCTATTATTCATTATTCCACAAGTTCTTGTTGATCCCTGGACTCACCTTGCCTCACCTTTTCCACATCGTTCACCTGAGGAAGGAGGTAGCCTCCGAAAGCTTGTGAATTTAAAATAAAATTGCTGGACTATAACTTGGTGTTGTAAAATTGTTTACAATTGTCAACCCCAGTCCATCACCGGCATCTCCACATCTTGCCTACATAAGACAGCTCTGATGTAGCTCCCCAGCTGAACAGAATTAGGGAGAATTTTATTTGGTGCTACATTCATTGTGCCAGCCAATCATTTTCAAAAATCAAGGCCAATCTCAAATATTTTACAAGTAGCTTCTTTGCACTCTATTTCATCAAATGTCTTCTCTACTTCCAGTGAGCGTGCAAGTGCAGGGACATGCTCTTTTTTGGTTTATTAAATCAAGTTAGAGACAACTCTTGTTATTTGAAGCAAGCATGAAACTCAAGTGATCTTCTTGGACCAGATTTTCCTCCTCACAATTTGAAATTTTAACCCAACAATCTGTATTTATGCACATCTCGATTAATTTAAATCTGCCTTATCAAAAGATTTGGGAATGTTTACCTCTTCTCCCTAAACCTTTCAAAAGTACAATTTTCATAAAAGGACGCTGAGGATTTTGTGGTCTCTTCCAAATCGATGTGAAACTACCATTCTGTATCCAAATCACAGGGATGATTATTGCATTATCTATTCTTTTCAATTGATATTACAAGTTTCGGGCCCCACATCCTCTCCATCACTTAGACTGTCTACTTCCACCTCCATAATATCGCCCGTCTCTGCCCCAGCCCATCTGCTGCTGAAACCCTCATCATTCATGCTTTTGTTACTTCCTGACGCAACCATTCCAATGCTCTCCTGGCTGACCTCACATCTGCCACCCTCCATAAACTTAAGCTCACCCAAAACTCTGCTGCCCATATCCTAACTCACACCAAATACACTTCTTCCATCACCCTTTGCTTGCTGGACCTACATTGGCTTCCAGTTCCTGATCACCTCCATTTTAAAATTCTCATCCTCATGTTCAAATCCCTCCATGGCTTCGCCCCTCCCTATCACTGTAACTTCCTTCAGCCCTGCAACCCTCCAAGATCTCTGCGCTCTTCCAAATGTGGCCTCTTGTCCATCTGCCACTTCCTTCACCCCACCATAGGTGGCCATGCCTTCAGCTCTCTAGGTCCGCCTCTCTCTCCTCCTTTAAGACCCTCCTTAAAACCTACCTCTTTGATCAAGATTTTGGTCACTTGTCCTAATGTCTCCTTCTTGGCTCGGTGTAAATTTCTGTCTGATTATGCTCCTGTAAGCATGCCTAGCCCCAAGAACAAACACTGATTGTTCTGTATCTAAATATTTACATTTACACTCATATGCAAGTGTACTTAACTGATGATTTCCTTTGTATATGTGCTTTTTGAAAAAAATCTCAAACTTAGCACTTTCTTTAAGTCACCCAACTCTTCTTCATTATCTTCAATTCCTCCAACATTATTGTGTCTGTGTCCACAGAGCCTTCAATACTTTCAAGAAAGTCTTTAATCACTTTTCCAATGATTCGTCTAAACTCTGAATCTAATATCAAAATATTATTGAATGTCTACTGTCTGCTTATTTCAACTACATTCAAGCAGACACATGGTGATGTGCATTGGGTATGACTTGATAACATCATCGACTCCATCCCAGCATCTGTAATTATATCCCCTGTGACACCAATATTCCAATATTACATTTATATGAGAATCGGACTTGTATACTGAAGAAAAGGATTTACGTTCTCTCGGAATTTAATGCAAGACTTTCCAGGAATTGTGCAGTCTTATTTCTTCATACCATGCAACTTTGCACATTACCAGGTAGTTTGTTCTGTCAGAGATATATACAATGGTACAAGAAGCTTCTGAAAATTCCTGCTATGATACTGGGAGATGGCTGTGTGATTAAAAAAAGCAATGTATTGTACACTGGCATTCCTAGCTAAATCCTGTTTGTCCAGGTAACCGGATTAGTTAAGCAATGAGAGGAAGTTGATAAGTTATATAGAATTAATAGTTGCATAGTGGTACAGCAAAAGTGGTCAATGGATCAAAACCATCACTGCTAATTCTCTGTATAGACTAATATAGTCCTCTGCCGATGGCTGAGCTAGTGATGGCAGTTAAGTAGTTGAACAATACAAATATAGAGGGTCCCAGTTTCGCTTACTGACATGTTGAGTTAGCTGATCTCTGCTGGGACAGTTGTGAGGAAGTTACAACTGGCCTCAGTGCCCCTGAGGTTAGTGAAGGGAAAATCAGCCAGAGTCCCTGCTCCTATTGCTATCACCTCTGCTTGAAATGCAAATGGGTGGACATTAAATAAAAACAAGACAAGATTGAGTTTGGCTGTGATACCCTTGTGGTTGAATTGACTGATTACACTCATTGTTTTGGGTTACATATAAAGAATTGCCCCATGGACTACTGACAACACCTGACATTCGTCGTACCATAACTCAGCTGGAGTCTATGCCTTCAAGAGGAGAGAAAAGGGAATAAAATAGACCAAAAAAAACAGCAGAGTGTAATGCAGAAGGCTGGCAGGTGGTAATTGTTTTTTGGTGTGGAGATATGTTGTAGGGGTTTCATTTTGCTTTTTGCATTGGAGCTGTAATGCCTATTCTTCTGCAGAGGTTAAATGAATGAGGTAATATTATTTTGCTTTTCTCTGAGGTTTGAGAAGCATGTTAGGGGCCTATAGAAAAGCACCAACAAGTTTAAACGATGTTGACAACACTAGTGAATAATGATGGATTTTTAAAGGTGGAAGCATGTATAAAATAAATTCAGCATTGTTGTGCCATTATTGGCATTTTTCCAACGTTATCTAAGGGTTAGAGTGGCCTACATTTTCCAGAGGTGCACTTTAGCACCATTGACACAGATGGAATCTGTAGCAATGACTCAACACTTATGGAGAGAGAGAAATGCAACTACGTGGTATGGTGTACTGTCACAAATATATCAAGTTTGCTCATGTCAGTTGAAAATAAAATCCAGACACCGCTGGGTTGCTGTGTTAAATTGCTAATGGCCACGTAGTTATAACTGCAGGGAATCTGGTTATATGAAAAAGTTAATTGGTTGTTCATGAGTGTCTGTACAACTTGTGATTTAAGTGAACCTTCTGAGACAAAATGGATGTTTTGATACGATCGTGTGAATTTTTGTCAAGCTCCAAATTAATTTTTAAATTATGTTTTGTCTGATTATTCAACTTCAAATTAACCGAGTGGTTAAAAATAGAACAATAAAAAAAATACAGCTTCCAAAAGTGGGGGTCAGTTCAAGAAATTCTCAAACCACTGAAGTGTGCACCAGAAAGAAAGCAGATTGTTTTTGCAGTAAACTTTCAAGGACTTTTATTTAAACAATGATGAGATGATACGAAGACTTCAGAAACGTGAAGGGTGAAATTCCCCTCTGCAATAAAATCTGTGCAAGTTCTAACTTGTGTCACGTGTAATAATTTGGTGCATGAGTACAAATAGAGCATTAATGGATTTTGCCCAAACTTCTTAAATTCCCCTGGGGACTAATGGATTGTTGGGTTGTTAAGCATCAACTAAAGGAACAATTTGCAATTGTGCTCATGTTTCCCTTCCAGCCTGCATCGTATTGATAACACCTGCTGTGAAAATGACATTAATGTAGAAGAGAGAATTAGCAGACGTCGCAAGGAGCAAAGCAGCTGACATTAAATATAGTGACTCAACTGTTTCAGTCCACACATGGGTGCATCAACAAGTCGCATTATATTGGACAAGGAGGGGCACCATCAGTGGACAGCCAGAGAGCCCCAAGGCCATAGGACTCATAACTATTGGCATATGACAAAGCTACCTCAAACTCAATGAGGAGCAATTTGTGAGGAGACTAGGCTTCATAAAAGGAAAGTACTTTTGAATTAAGCCATGTCTTGGAATCAGATCTGTGACCATGAAATATCATAAACACAATGCTGACAATAGCTGTAAAAGTGACAACAGAACTGAACTTTTTGCCATAGACTACTTCTGGGCAACAGCAGGCGACCTGGCAAGAATCAGCCAGTTTGCAGTCCACCAGTGCATAACCAAGGTCATAGGTGCACCATTTTACACGTAACTGACTACATTAAATTCAGCACTGGGATCCACAAGATTTTTTGAAAAATGTGGTACGTCTATGGACTGTATCCATTTGGCTGTCCAAAAGCCTGGGCAGCATTCCATATCATTCATCAACAGAAAAGGACATCACTATGAACATTTAAATTGTCTCTGACCACCACCAAAGAATTCCGCATGTCAATGCATAATTTCCAGGGACTGCCCATGGAGTCCGTATCTTAAAGGAATTCTGGCGTGACAATGGTTGGTTCCTTGGAGATATAAGCTACACACTCAAAACATGGCTTACGGCACGCTACACATCCTCAACCCCATAGTAAATAGTTTACAATGGGGGCATAAACCTTATTGAGCAGATGTACGGCATGTTTAAACAGTTTATTCCAATGTTTGGACTGTACTGGAGTGCCTTACGATCTGCTCTGGAGAACAATAGTCATGTGGTGTATATTGCACAACGTAACTGTGGAAAGTGCCCTACAGTGCTTTTAATATAGAAAAATGATCAAAGCGTTCACAGACAAAGAAAAATACAGAGAGTTACGAGAAATAACTGAAAGCTTAGTCGAAGAGATGGGTTTTGAGAAGACTTTTAAAAGCAGAAAGAGGGGTAGAGAGCTAGAGCGGTTTAGGAAGTTAGTTTCAGAGAGTAGAGCCAGATGGCTAAAGGGTCTGCCACCAACATTGAAGTGGAGGAGCAAAAGGTTGTAGTCAGAGGGTATGGTTGAAGGGGTAAGCCAGTTAGCCTAACATCTGTGGTGGGTAAAATTTTGGAGTCCATTATTAAGGAGACAGTAGCAGAACATTTGGATAAACATAATTTAATAGGACAAAGTCAGCATGGCTTTACGAAGGGGAAGTCATGTCTGACAAATTTGCTTGAGTTCTTTGAGGACATAACGTACAGGGTGGATAAAGGGGAACCAGTGGACATAATGTATCTAGACTTCCAGAAGGCATTCGACAAGGTGCCACATAAAAGATTATTGCTCAAGATAAAGAATCACTGGATTGGGGGTAATATTCTGGCATGGGTGGAGGATTGGTTATCTAACAGGAAGCAGAGAGTTGGGATAAATGGTTCATTCTCGGACTGGCAACCAGTAGCCAGTGGTGTTCCGCAGGGGTCGGTGCTGGGTCCCCAACTCTTTACAATCTATATTAACGATTTGGAGGAGGGGACCGAGTGTAACATATCAAAGTTTGCAGATGATACAAAGCTGGGAGAGAAAGTAGAGAGTGAGGAGGACATAAAAAACCTACAAGGGGATATAGACAGGCTGGGTGAGTGGGCGGAGATTTGGCAGATGCAATACAATATTGGAAAATGTGAGGTTATGCACTTTGGCAGGAAAAATCAGAGAGCAAGTTATTATCTTAATGGCGAGAAACTGGAAAGTACTGCAGTGCAAAGGGATCTGGGGGATCCTGGTGCAAGAAAATAAAAAAGTTAGCATGCAGGTGCAACAGGTGATCAAGAAGGCCAACGGAATGTTGGCTTTTATTGCTAGGGGGATAGAATATAAAAACAGGGAGGTATTGCTGCAGTTATATAAGGTATTGGTGAGACCGCACCTGGAATACTGCATACAGTTTTGGTGTCCATACTTAAGAAAAGACATACTTGCTCTCGAGGCAGTACAAAGAAGGTTCACTCGGTTAATCCCGGGGATGAGGGGGTGGACATATGAGGAGAGGTTGAGTAGATTGGGACTCTACTCATTGGAGTTCAGAAGAATGAGAGGCGATCTTATTGAAACATAGATTCCTAGAAGTAAAGGGAATTAGGGGTTACGGGGAGCGGGCAGGAAATTGGCCATGAATTTAGATTTGAGGTTAGGATCAGATCAGCCATGATCTTATTGAATGGCGGAGCAGGCTCGAGGGGCCGATTGGCCTACTCCTGCTCCTATTTCTTATGTTCTTATGTAAGGAGGGTGAATCAATGGAGGGAATTACGGATGAGAACAAGTATTTTAAATTCAGTGCATTGTGGCATGGTGAGCGAGGTCCACTCAGCAAGGATGGAAGTGATGGGCAAGTGGGGCTTTTAAAAAAAATTCGTTCATGGGATGTGGGCATCGCTGGCAAGGCCAGCATTTATTGCCCATCCCTAATTGCCCTTGAAAGGGTGGTGGTGAGCCGCTTTCTTGATCCGCTACAGTCTGTGTGGTGAAGGTTCTCCCACAGTGCTGTTAGGAAGGGAGTTCCAGGATTTTGACCCAGCGACGATGAAGGAACTGCGATATATTTCCAAGTCGAGATGGGGTGTGACTTGGAGGGGATCGTGCAGGTGTGTTGTTCCCATGTGCCTGCTGCCCTTGTCCTTCTAGGTGGTAGAGGTTGCGGGTTTGGGAGATGCTTTTGAAGAAGCCTTGGCGAGTTGCTGCAGTGCATCCTGTGGATGGTACACACTGCAGCCACAGTGCGCCGGTGGTGAAGGGAGTGAAAGTGGGGCTTATGCAGGACAGGATGAAGGCAGTGGAATTTTGAATGTGTTAGGATTACAGTAGATGAATGTCAAGAGGAAAACAAAGAGGCACTGGAAAAATTGACTCTAGAGGTGACAAAGGTGACTAAGGATGGTGAGGATAGAGGCGGGTGATGTTGCAGTCTTGGCAAGGGTTGAATGTGAGATTTGAAGCTCAAATACCAAAATTGTAACACTCAACTGTTGATGATAGCACTCCATACAGAAGAGATTCACTAAGATAATAGCAGGAATGAGAGGCTTCAGTTATGAGGAGAGTTGGGAGAAATTGAGGCTCTTTTAATCAGAAACAAAATTAAGAGAAGATCTGATAAAGGTGTTCAAAGCTTTTTCCCGATTTATCAAAGTATTTCCACTGGTCAGTGAGTCAGTAACTAGAAGGCATAAATTTAAGATTATCACCAGGAGGGGTTAGGAAAATTATATTTTTACATAGAGGGTAATTGGAACATAGAAAACGCCAGCAGAAACAGTGGTGAAAGCAGCATCCATTACAGTTTTTAACAGCTAAATGGACAAGTGCTTGAAAAAGAAAAAAAATAATACAGTTTGGGGAAAAAGAAGAATGGGACTAAGTGGATAACTCTTTCAGAGAACTGGTACAGGTGCAATGGGCCGAATGGCCTCCTTCTGTGGTGAAAAATTCTATGATCCTCTGATCTTCCAAGAACAGTAGCTCTTGATTCCTTGCCAGCCCTTGTTTTATGCAGCAATGCACTCCATCAAACTTTACTTTTACTTATAAATTAATCAGGAAACTTCTTGCCAGAATAACACTGCTTGGTGATTTAACAGAGACTAAAGGAACCACATTGTACAATACACTGCAGCTTTCAACAAACCACATTGAAATTATACTTACTTCTGGCTTCTTTAAAATTTGAATGTAGAACATGCAATTTTTCATTGGGTAGATGATGATTAAGACATCGCCGAAATCTGTAGGAATGATGCCCCTGCGGTAGTCCCTTGTGTGCTCAGACCAGATGATGTGAACTTCATCATTTCCCAGGTGACGAAGCTGTAATGGTAAATTGGTTCTTGATTAATTGTAGTGCAGTGCCTTATTATGAGGTCAACATCTATAAATGTAATTAATTTGCTTCAATGGCTATAATTTTCATAATATTAATAGGTGAAAACCTTTTCCAATTAGTCTGTCTGAATTATTTATTTTGATATGTTTGTAAAGAGTGACAAATTCTACAATATTTGTAAGAATGTGTTTTCAGATTGATTTGCATGGATGGAATATATATTTCTTATTTTCTTAATTACACATAATTTTGGTGATTCTAATTGTAAACTTGGAGACTGTTTTACACAGAGCATTCAATGGTGCAAATAGTATTTTGTTAATATTTACTTTACATGACATATCAAAATCCTGAAAATGAAACATTAGTATGATTATAGGACACAGAATAGAAATATGAATATTCCTGGACAACTGCTGTAGTTTGTCTATCAAATTAAAAAGGCTAAGTCAGCTTTAACAGCTCTATTTCATACTTCTCATTTTTTTTGGTTTAGAAATCTATCTCATTTTGAATCAAAAATAATTATATTTTTAATATTCCCTTATAGAAATCTGTGTCTGGTCTCAATTGTGATTGTTTTAAATTGATTACTGTATGGCTAGGAGCATCCAGACAAGATGGAATACACACATTATCTGGATCAGGTCTCCCATCATCTATGATTCACGTATATAGTGCGACTTTGAGTTATTATTCTTCTCTGATGTCTTATTACAAGTAAAATATGCATGGCTATAGACAAGCTATTCAAAATGCAAGCTCTCATACTTTATTGCTTATAAAAGAATGCTGGAGACAAGATGGTCTGCAACAAACAAACCAGGATGTTTGATCTGGCAACTAATCAGTTAAGAGGTGGTAGACGAACAGGTAGCCCGTTCATGCGATTTCTGTTCAGAAAAATGAGTTTGTTTGAAAACTTGATTACTGGGCTGCGAGAAGACAGAGCTAATTGGTTAGGACTGCTGAATGTACAGGGGGCAACAGTAATTTCAATCAAGGTATCTGCTGCTGGTGTTGACTGACAGTTCAATGCTTAGAGCCCACCTGATAAGAGAAATAAATACTGGAGCCTTTTCACAGTTCTGCAGTTATTCTTCTTGCTATATGGGTGGAGATTAAGAAAGAACTCAGAGTTTGGTCTCACATAAAATTTGGCAGACATAGGTCCAGAGTAAAAGCACAATTGGGGACTGAGCTAGAACTTCAATTTTTTTTTATTGCTTTGTAACAGGTTCTGTGAGCTAAGTGAGAAACACCTTGATTTATTCATCTGGCGTTGTTCGTCTTTTGCTTCTGCTAATTTAATTTCTCAATAAACCTGATTTGTACTTGTAGCCTGAAAGTGTTATTTGGCTGTCAGCCGGAAAGAATTAGTGCAAATGACAGTAACTCTGTGGCCCAGTATCCCAGATTACTTTGCGCATAAAGTCAAAAATATTTGAAGTGTACCTTAATTAGCAATTTAACACAGCAACTCAGTGCTGCCTGGATTTTATTTTCAACTGACATGAACATTGTACTTTATTATCCAAACCTTAAAAAACCTGTGTTGACCTGAAGCCATTTTAGGTAAATATGCAAAATCTGGTGCTGGCAGCAAGCTTATTTCCAGTAGCAACAACATCAAAATGACATTGGCAGTACAATGACTACATTGCACAAGTGTGTGGATGCTAATTTAATCATGATACTCAACACACCATCCAACCATTTTGTATTTTTCCCCTCCATTTTTTAAATCACTCCTTCACTGAATAGGGTGTTACGTGATGGGGTATAGATCCATGACCAGCAGCCTTCTGGCATTTCACAATGTATGAGCATCCGTGGGCTATTCAACAATGGGATAATTATGGCCATGATACCACTTTATGACCCTGTCCACACTTATAATTATCCAGCAAATAAGTGCTGGATAATTATTGAGCACAAGAATTTTGCTCGATTTTCTTACCACTTCTAATCCAGGGATGCTGAGGCTAACATAGCATCAATATCACTGCCTTGCTGAGATCAGCTATTCAGTCACCCAATTTCTTACTTTCAATAAAGAAAATAGGTATAGGGCTTTAGTCATCTTTTAAACTCACATCATTCACCTTATGCTGACCTTATTCAAAAAAATTGCTGATTCTCCTTCGTGAATAATAGTGTAATGATACAGACAGCCAACACCAAGAAACACTTGATTCTGTTGTCCTAAGAAAACAACTGAATCCTTGGCTAATTAGACGTGTGCCACACAACCCATTTACTCATGTGAATTGTGGCTGTAGTAATTTTGCAGGCTGTGAGCCGAATGGCTAGCACACCACCGATGACATTGGTCAAGGCACTGCGCCCAACAGCCTGACCTCCCTCCTGCTAATTGCATTATCAAGCCAGCTGGCTCAAGAATGGAGTCGTCAATTCGATTGAAAAATTCCTGCTGTCAAGTAGGCATGGTGGCTCTGTTATTCAGTCACTCTCAAGCCTGACCACCCTCTTTGTTTGTGCTACAGTGTGCTCTTCTTTATTTGTAAATTAACCAAGAAACTTCCTGGAAGAATAGCACTGCCTGGAGACTGATAATGTGTGCCTTTCATTCGGCTCCACTCTTACTGTAACCCTGCCAATTTGTTTTCCTGCTCCAGTCCTGCCTCAGGCTAAAAAAGCCTTGTAAGACATAAGTGCAATTACAGTTCGTGGAGCCAAATGAATTGTACAAATCCAATAGCACAGCTCTGTCACAGCTTGCAACCCCTGTTGCTGCTAAAAATCCAATCTAACAAAGCTAACAAATTTTTACTGTAAGAGCACAGGGTTCAGCATGGGGTTGGAGGCACACAACAAAAATGAGAGCTTACTACTACTAAACATTTTTTGATACGCGAAATCACCTCTGCAGTTTTTGTAGATCATTTTTTTTAAACCATTAACTCTGATTAGGTGAGATGGAGTCAGAGGACTATAGCATGCTGATGCATGAATTGATTTTAACTTTAGTGTATGCTCTGATCAAAAGTTTACAATAATGATGTCAGATGTTGCAGTACCATTGAACAGTAAGACCCCACATCTTTATCAAGGCAATTTCAGTAAAGACTTTCTTACATAGTACGCATATGAAGCTTTAGATGCAATTACATTTATTTGGACTACTTATGTATTTACAGAAACTGATTTCAACTGAATCTTGCTGTATAAAAATACTTACGCTTCAATATTTACTGGCCCTTTGAAAATATATTCACACATTACAACCTAAAAATATGATTAATCACCAAATTCAGCATTTCCAGGGTGTAATTTCAGTGAGATGGTCATCATTCATATTTTTAGGTTGTAATGTTTGAATACATTTTTTAAGGGCCAGTAAATAGATACGTGGGCTGTGTGTAGGGAGTGGGAAGCATCATTTTGTGAGTGGGATAGGAGCAGGTGGCTTTGGGAGAGAGACTGGTATTTTCTAAATAGGACCTGCAGCCAGCATGTGTCAAAGGTAATTTTAGCTTCAAAAGCATCAGCTTGTTGCTCATAATGAATTGTGGGGTTTCAGGCATAACAATCCTAAATATTGAAATTTCTGTTTTTTAACTGGATTCTGTTTGAGGAGTGAGGAAGGGAAGTGAAACCTGTACAATAATATTTTCTTAATAAAAATTAAACATTTTCAAATATGAACTGCAATCCTCCTGTGGCAGTATATGATTTGAAAGTATACTCAGAACGGAGGTAAGAGAAGAAAACAAATGGCATGTGTTACGTGAGTGTTTATTTAGTACAATCCTCCTTTTCAAAACTGCTATTAAAAAACCCACTCCTCTGTCTTTCCAACCTACCATCCCATCTCCAACCTTCCGTTCCTCTCCAAAGTCCTTGAACGTATTGTTGCCTCCCAAATCTGTGCCAATCTTTCCTGCTACTCCCTGTTTTAGTCTCTCCAATTAGGTTTCTGCCTACAGCACCAAAATGGCCCTAACCAAAATAACAACTAACATTATCTGTGACTGTGACCATGGTGCACTATCCCTTGTCGATCTGTGTGCAGGCTTTGACATGATTGACCACACCATTCTCCTCCAACTTCTCTTTTCCATCATAAAGCTCAGTGGGGCTGCCCTTGCTTGGTTCCATTCTTACCTATCCGATTATAGTCAGAGCATCTCCAGCAATGGCTTCTTTACCTGCCCCTGCACTATTACCTCTACAGTCTCTCAAGAATCGATCCTTGCCCCCGTCCTCTTCCTCGTCTACATGTTACTCCTTGGTGACATCATCTGCAAACATTGGATTAGATTCAATAGGTACAACTGATAACATCCAGCTCGACTTCTGAAGCACCTGTCTCGACCCCACCACTGTCTCTTTGTTTTCAGACCATGACCCCGATATTTACTTGGGGCCGTAAAGAAAGAGGTGGGGGGGGGGGGGGGGTTTCCAGATGTCCTGACAATTTTGACGTCAGGACATCTTTTAAATTTTTTACAGCTGGTTTCCTGCCTGACAGGCAATGTGATTGACAGGCTGGCTGCCTGTTTGGACGACAAAACATGAGGGTTGGATGCCAGGTATGTGGGACATTGTGGGGAGGGGGTGGGGGCCAGTCATCCAGGGCGGGGAGGGGAGGGGAGTTGAAGGGAGGGGAGGGCGAGAGGCGTCGTGGGGGCGGGGGCGAGAGGCGTCGTGGGGGCGGGGGCGAGGGGCGTCGTGGGGGCGGGGGCGAGGGGCGTCGTGGGGGCGGGGGGCGAGGGGCGTCGTGGGGGCGGGGGCGAGGGGCGCCGTGGGGGCGGGGGCGAGGGGCGCCGTGGGGGCGGGGGCGAGGGGCGCCGTGGGGGCGGGGGCGAGGGGCGCCGTGGGGGCGAGGGGCGAGAGGCATCGTGGGGGCGAGGGGCGCCGTGGGGGCGGGGGCGAGGGGCGCCGTGGGGGCGGGGGCGAGGGGCGCCGTGGGGGCGGGGGCGAGGGGCGCCGTGGGGGGCGGGGGCGAGGGGCGCCGTGGGGGCGGGGGCGAGGGGCGCCGTGGGGGCGGGGGGCGAGGGGCGCCGTGGGGGCGGGGGCGAGGGGCGCCGTGGGGGCGGGGGCGAGGGGCGCCGTGGGGGCGGGGGCGAGGGGCGCCGTGGGGGCGGGGGCGAGGGGCGCCGTGGGGGCGGGGGCGAGGGGCGCCGTGGGGGCGGGGGCGTGGGGCGCCGTGGGGGCGGCGGCGAGGGGCGCCGTGGGGGCGGGGGCGAGGGGCGCCGTGGGGGCGGCGGCGAGGGGCGCCGTGGGGGCGGCGGCGAGGGGAGCCGTGGGGGCGGGGGCGAGGGGCGCCGTGGGGGCGGCGGCGAGGGGCGCCGTGGGGGCGGGGGCGAGGGGCGCCGTGGGGGCGGCGGCGAGGGGCGCCGTGGGGGCGGGGGCGAGGGGCGCCGTGGGGGCGGGGGCGGGGGGCGCCGTGGGGGCGGGGGGCGCCGTGGGGGCGGGGGGCGAGGGGCGCCGTGGGGGCGGGGGGCGAGGGGCGCCGTGGGGGCGGGGGCGAGGGGCGCCGTGGGGGCGGGGGCGAGGGGCGCCGTGGGGGCGGGGGCGAGGGGCGCCGTGGGGGCGGGGGCGAGGGGCGCCGTGGGGGCGGGGGCGAGGGGCGCCGTGGGGGCGGGGGCGAGGGGCGCCGTGGGGGCGGGGGGCGCCGTGGGGGCGGGGGGCGCCGTGGGGGCGGGGGGCGCCGTGGGGGCGGGGGCGGGGGGCGCCGTGGGGGCGGGGGCGGGGGGCGCCGTGGGGGCGGGGGCGCGGGGCGCCGTGGGGGCGGGGGCGGGGGGCGCCGTGGGGGGCGGGGGCGAGGGGCGCCGTGGGGGCGGGGGGCGGGGGCGCCGTGGGGGCGGGGGCGCCGTGGGGGCGGGGGCGCCGTGGGGGCGGGGGCGGGGGGGCGCCGTGGGGGCGGGGGCGGGGGGGCGCCGTGGGGGCGGGGGCGGGGGGCGCCGTGGGGGCGGGGGCGGGGGGGCGCCGTGGGGGCGGGGGGCGCCGTGGGGGCGGGGGGGCGCCGTGGGGGCGGGGGGCGCCGTGGGGGCGGGGGCGAGGGGCGCCGTGGGGGCGGGGGCGAGGGGCGCCGTGGGGGCGGGGGCGAGGGGCGCCGTGGGGGCGGGGGCGAGGGGCGCCGTGGGGGCGGGGGCGGGGGCGAGGAGCGCCGTGGGGGCGGGGGCGGGGGGCGCCGTGGGGGCGGGGGCGGGGGGCGCCGTGGGGGCGGGGGGCGCCGTGGGGCGCCGTGGGGGCGGGGGCGAGGGGCGCCGTGGGGGCGGGGGCGAGGGGCGCCGTGGGGGCGGGGGCGAGGGGCGCCGTGGGGGCGGGGGCGAGGGGCGCCGTGGGGGCGGGGGCGAGGGGCGCCGTGGGGGCGGGGGCGAGGGGCGCCGTGGGGGCGGGGGCGAGGGGCGCCGTGGGGGCGGGGGCGAGAGGCGCTGTGGGGGGGTGGCGGTGAGAGATATTGTTGGGGGGGGGCGGTGAGAGATATCGTGGGGGGGGGGGGCGGTGAGAGATATCGTGGGGGGGGGGGGGCGGTGAGAGATATCGTGGGGGGGGGGGCGAGCGGTGAGAGATATCGTGGGTCAAGGTGAGAGATATCGTGGCGGGGGGTGGGGGGGTTTAGAGATATCGTGGGGAGGGGGGGTGGGGTGAGAGATATCGTGGGGGGGTGGGGTGAGAGATATCGTGGGGGGGTGGGGTGAGAGATATCGTGGGGGGGGGGGGCGGGGAAGAGATATCGTGGGGGGGGGGGGGCGGGGGAAGAGATATCGTGGGGGGGGGCGGGGGAAGAGATATCGTGGGGGGGTGGGGTGAGAGATATCGTGGGGGGGGGGGGGCGGGGGAAGAGATATCGTGGGGGGGGGGGCGGGGGAAGAGATATCGTGGGGGGGGCGGGGGAAGAGATATCGTGGGGGGGGCGGGGGAAGAGATATCGTGGGGGGGGCGGGGGAAGAGATATCGTGGGGGGGGCGGGGGAAGAGATATCGTGGGGGGGGCGGGGGAAGAGATATCGTGGGGGGGGCGGGGGAAGAGATATCGTGGGGGGGGGCGGGGGAAGAGATATCGTGGGGGGGGGGGGGTGAGAGATATCGTGGGGGGGGTGGGGGTGAGAGATATCTTGGGGGGGGCGGGGTGAGTGATATCGTGGGGGGAGTTTGAGAGAGATCTTGGGGGTGAGTGAGGTTGTGGGGGAAGGGAAGAGAGATCACGGCATGGGTGTCAAATACATCGGGGGTGTCAGACATGGTGGGCGATCGGCTGATCATGTGTGTGGAATCGTGGCAGGTCGGCTTGTTGGGCCTGGAGGAAACACTCCTGCTCCTTCTGGCCCACAACCAGTGCAATAAAGGCATTTAGCTGTTGATCCAGGCCTTTTCGCCTCCTCTTAAGTGGCGTGAATCCAAAAACCCAGGAATCCCAGCCCCCAGGAGTTAAAAGTAAAAAAAACTATTAAAATGGAGGCCCACAGCCTCCTTCAAATATTTTACTGATCGACCTGCCTCGGTTAAAACCAGAAGTGGGCGGGTTGGAGGGGGCTTGGGGTCGGGTGTTACATTTTTACTTTCCCACCGCCCCCAACCCACCCGTCCTTGGGCGTTAAAATTACCCCCCCGTGTCCGACATTGACCCTTGGATGAGCCTCAATTTCCTTGTTAAACATTGGGAAGACCAAATCCACAGTCTTCAGCCTCCGCAACAAACTCCATACTGTTGCCATTGATTCCATCTCCTTCCCCAGCCACTGTCTCAAGCTGAACCAGATTGTATCCTATTCAACCCCGAGTTGAACATTCTGACCTCACATCCTCTCTGTCACAAAGATCACTTACTTCCACCTCCATAACATCGCTCACCTCCTCCACTACCTCAGCTCACCTACGCTTTTGTCATCTCCAGACTCGACTATTCCAATGCTCTCTTGCCAGCTTTCCATTCTCTTCCCTCTGTAAACTTCAGTTCATCCAAGACTCTGGTGGCCGTACCCTATTCTGCACCTAGTGCTGCCTTGGGATGTTTTCTACCTTAAAGGTGCTATGTAAATACATGTTGCTATTGTTTTTAAAATGTTCGTACTGAGCTCATCGCTCGCTAATGAATGCCAAGACTCAATTTGCCAAATAACTGCTTTAAGAAACATTGGTGCCAAGCTGATGCTCTCCTTTCTGTAGTCCGAGGTCCAGAGTGAGCCACACAATTTTTTTTAAAAAATTGGATTTAGTTGTTTTCTTAAGGGTCATTAATTTATTTAATAATTGTTGAAGGAGTGACGGTAAGACAGTGCTCATAATATGTATTTTCCTTGGCATAGCCAAGTTGTTAAAAGTTGGGAGGTATATTAATCCCTCCATCTAGGGTTGCTACTCATCTTGCCGAATGGAGGACTAGATGTAGCTTGAGACTTAGTTCTGCTGTGAACACAAACTTTAGGGGATCGGGTGCGTTCCTGGTGGGGGGGGGCTCCGAAAATCGGGGAATCCCGGGGCGGGTCGGGAGCCCGGCTCCAACCCGCCCACTTCCGGGTTTCCCACAGACGTGCTGACATGCGCGCGCAGCTCCCGCATGTGGGACTCCCGCAGGCAATTAAAGCCGGCGGGGTGCCACTTAAGCTATTTATTTAGGTATTTCAGGTCGTTTACAGACGTGATTAAGGAGATATTTCAGGAGGGTTGGGATTTTACAAACAACTTGGACTGTTTCCTGTACTGGGGGAAACACTCCCAGTTGAAATGGACGTGTTGCAGCTATCAGCCTGTGGCAGATGCAAAGGTCCATTTGACAGGTTGTGGGGGGGGGGGGGGAGACCCTCACTCATTGCAGGAGGTCGCTCTGTCACTTTGGACAAAGTTTGGCCTCCACCACCCTCCTCCTAACAATAAAATTCACCAACTTGCATACTTACCCTGGTGTCCAGACACATGTTCCTATCTTGCGGACCCCCTCAGATGTACATCTTCCAGATGGGGGCCGCCGTAGCTGCAGTCATGACCTCCTCGGAGGGCGAACAGCATCACCAGCCTCGCCGGCCACGCCGTCCACCTCCGACACGTGGAGCTCCACAACACAGTGCTGTGACACATCCACCTGCACAGTAGGAGGGAGGGCAACCGCAGAGAGAGATGTGTCGCAGAGGGCACTACCCTCGCCACAGGGTCCACAGACCGAGTCTCAGCTTCCTGGACCTCTCTGAGCAGCAGTGCACACGGAGGCTCAGAGTCACTCGACATGTAGTCGTGAACATCTGCAGCCTCCTTCATGCCGAGCTGCTCCCAGCTGACCCGAGCACCATCTTCTTACCTGTCGCTGTCAAAGTCACCACTGCCCTCAACAACTTCTCCTCCACATCCTTCCAGGGTGCCACCGGGGACATCGCCGACGTCTCTCAGTCGTCTGCACAAAAAAGCCCTGCAAATACACCTACACCCACTCTGCAGTGACACAATGGGTGGCATCAGTTGTGGGTCTTCACAGTGATCCTCAGGAAAGGGCATTATTGCACAAACCAGACAAGATTCGCAAGGACGTGACAGTAGTGGTGCCAATATAATATGTAATGTGAGTTGATCAGAAATTAAATATAAGGAAAAACCATGACAAACCCTCAAACACCCTTGTGCATCCCCTTCGTGCTCACGACACGTTTGCCTTACGCTGCCTACTGCACATTTGTGATGCATGCCCTGTGGCTGCAGCACAGGTCGTGGCAGGTTGAGTGAGGCTGACTGTGAAAGAGATGCATGAGAGGGTGAGTATGAGATAGAGCCATGGGATTGTATGAGGATTGAGTTGAGTGGTGGTGGCGGGATGAGTACTGGCGAGGTGAGTAAGTGCAGGTAAGATGAGGATGAGGTTTGAGTGGGTGTGAGGGGTGATGTGGCAGAGTAGTATTGGCAGTGCAGAAGGAGATGTGGGGTGGGGGCGGTGATGTGGCAGACGGAGTGTAGGGGAATGAGTAAGTGTACTCACTTTGGCTGACCTACTTAGGTCATTGCAGCGCCTCCTGCGCTGTATGCAGGTGGGCGATATGTTGGTGGTGCAGGTGACCTCCTCTGCCACCTCGAGCCAGGCCTTCTTGGTGGCAGAGGCAGGGCGCTTCCTCCCGCCCGCTGGGGGGGGGAAGATCTCTGTCCTTCCCCTCCTCCTCACCTCATCCAATGATACCTGGAGTGAGGCATCATTAAACCTGGGAGCAGCTTTCCCCTTGGGCCGCTCCATGCTGTAATTTTTCCTATTTCTTGCAGCATCAGTCAGTGGAGGACTGCCCCTTCAAATAGAGCTCCTCCAGCTGACAGACCTTACTCCGCATGCGCAGTCCGCCCGCCGCGCAGCTCAGCCGGAACAAGAGGTAAGTGGATCCAATTAGCCTGCAATTGCGTGCGGGGCAGACTGATTTCACCGGGCGCGTTACCCACGTGCCCAATCGACCGCCCCCCCCCCCCCCCCCCCCCCCCCGCCGCAAACCCGCCGCCCTGGTAATATCGGGCCCTAGAACTGTAGAATGGAGTGAACAAGACTTGACTCAAGACAGTAGGAAAATTTTAAGAGGTAAAGAAAGCACAATGAGGAACATTGCTCATTTTTATGAGTGGGAGGTCGCCTATCTTTTGTAAAGTTTAATGAGAAACCTATGTGCCTTCTTTGTCATGACATCGCTGTTCAAATGCTCAAATCGTTACTTCAGCACTAACCAGGAGCTCATTGACAAGGATTTTCTAAAAGGTTCTGAAGTTCATTCTTTGAAATAAAGACTTTCAGAAGTCAGCTTAAAAAACAACATTTTTCAGTAAATTTACTAAATAAGTAGAGACTGACTCTTGTTTCATATCAAGTTACATGCCATATTGCCCATGCAAAAAATCCTTCGTCTTTGGTGATTTTGTGACAATGTGCATGAATGACATAATGTGGAGATGCCGGTGATGGACTGGGGTTGACAATTGTAAACAATTTTACAACACCAAGTTATAGTCCAGCAATTTTATTTTAAATTCACAAGCTTTCGGAGGCTTCCTCCTTCCTCAGGTAAACATTTACCTGAGGAAGGAGGAAGCCTCCGAAAGCTTGTGAATTTAAAATAAAATTGCTGGACTATAACTTGGTGTTGTAAAATTGTTTACAAATGAATGACATAGTATGTTTCCTATGTCCGGATAACAATCGATTGCAAAAGCAAATTTGGATCCGCAGCCATCTTGCCACATTAGATTATCAGATCTCAAATCAGAGGTTGAACCACAACCGTATTCACTGATCCAGAGGCATGCATATTTATGTCATATATTTTCTGTTTTTTTGAATGCATTTTTGTGGCATCAGTGTAAGTCACATCAAAAATTTAAAAGCTTCCATGTTCTTAAACACACTATGCCTAATGTGCATGAATAATTGTTAGATAGCTTGAAACTTTATTTTTCATATTGAGAAAAAGAATATATTGAGAGTTCCACTCTTTCCTTAAGCCCCAATTGTTTATACTGATTTTCATTTATTTATGCCAAATTTTTCGTTCCGGCGTTTGCTAATGAAATTTAAGAGTAGATTGACGTCAGTAAAATGGCCGCACGAATGGGAGTGATTTCAGGAGTAACTTCCCAATTATGCTCCCACAGGAAATTCCACCCCACTGTGCTTGGTAAGTGGACTGTAAAAGAACAACTACTTGACACGATATCACTTAAAGAATGAATATCAAGGAGGCCCTGTTGTCGGTTATTCAGAAAGCCAAGGTACTGTTACAAAAACATATTACAATTGCTATGAATGGAGCACAAGCAACATCATGATCAGTAAGAGGGTTCGTGGGCCTTTGTAAAGCTCATGACACCTGTACCAAATTCTGGACATTTCATTGCATTGCTGTCAAAACAACTGAGTTTGAAGCACATGCTGAAGCTGGTTTTAGAAATTGTGAACTGCATTGAAACCCATGCACTGAATCACAGGCCAATCAAATATCTGGTTGAAGAACTCAATGGTGAAAATCCTTCCTTCAGATCTTTTGCAGTGAACTGGTTTTATGGTGGAAAAGTGATTGCTTGTTTTTTTGAATTGCTTAATTTCTTTAAAGCATTGATGGAAGCAATAGGCAAGGCATAGCCCAAACCTCAGTAGGTTTTAGATTTGGCCTTTCCAGCACACATGTTGCTGTATCTTGCCAAATGAAACCTGGAATTGTAAGGAAAGATGAAGTTATTACCTGAACTTATGAAAAGTGTGTTTGATTTATAAACAAGCTTAAGTGTTTCAGACACAGTCACAGAGATGAACCGATACCACCTCCTGTCCACGATTAAGCTTCGTGAAAATGGTAATATGGCAGAAGATACAGAGAGACGCAAGCATTACATGACTCATTTTCTGAGTCTTCAAGATAGTTTGTTCAACAATTTAAAAATTTTGAGTTGAAGAGGCCTCAGGTTAGATTTCTGGTTGACCCATTAAGTGCTGAGGCAGATTGCTTGACACCCCCATTGATTAGATAGAGTTGATTCTTAGTTGGAAACGATTGAAGATGACAGATTGAAACCAATTCTAAACGAGAAAAGAGCTGAATTTTGGAGGGTTGTGTCATGTGATAAGAATTCAGACATCAAGATTGCTCTCCTTTGTCTGATTTCTATGTTCAGTTAATCTCTTTTGTTCTACTCAACACCCAAAATCGAAATACAGATTTGCTCTGACTTCAACTCACATTTCAGAATCGATATGTTCATGTACAACTGAATACTAATCAGGTTTCAAGAAAATAGTGAGAAACAAAGCATGTCAAGTCTCATTGATTCGTGCGTCTGATTGTATCTTGTGCTATACGAGTGGATTTTTGTTGTTACAGTAAGAATATCACTGACCTTACTAATATTGCTAAAACTGCTGCTGTTTTCATTATTTAACAGAAATGACAGTTTTGATTATTGAACAAAATTCAATTAAATAAATGCATTAATAGCTTGAGCCTTTTAGGGATAAGCAAAATAAATGCTCCACGCTGGAGCATGAAATAGCTGTAAATGCCTGCTGTGTATTCAACCAATTCCGACTTTTCCTCATTCTACAGCTTCACAATCAGTTTCTTTCTCTGTGGAGCCACTCAATAACTGATCCGTAACAGAAATCAGCAGAATGCCTCCGTGATGCAAGGGAACACCATTGGACTAAAAGTCAACGATTAGGCTATCTCCTGTTGGTCAATTTCATTTTAAACAAAATTTGATCCGAACAGATTGCTCTAGGTTTTTGGTACAATAAAGAGAAAATTGAAAAACGTGGTACTTAATACTGGAAAACACAAGGCACTTGTTTAACATTTTAGCAGAGTCATGGAATAAATTAGGCTGGATTAAATAAAGTAAATGCAACACCAAACTTCCAATCAATAAGTAATAGCCTGGTCTGTCTATGCTGATTTTCATTGAAATTACGGGGCAAGTGATAGAGGGGACATGCCTTGCATTATATTTCTAGCCTGAGAACAGATTTCTTCCAAGTACATCTGAGTGCAGCAAAAGTAATCATCACAACAGTTAATATTTAATCATTAATTAATCACAACTTAATACACTGTATTCACTGCTCACGATGCGGTCTCCTCTACATTGGGGAGGCTAAATACAGATTGGTGATTGTGTTACTGAACACTTCCGTTCATCCTGCAAGCGTGACCCTGAGCTTCTGGTTGCTTGCCACTTTAATTCTCCATCCCACTCTGACCCCTCTGACCCTGGCTTTCGAGACTGTTCCATTGAAGCTCAACGCAAGCTCGAAGAACAGCACCTCATCTTTCTATTAGGCACTTTACAGCCTTCAGGCCTTAACACTGACTTTAACAAATTTAGACCTTCATCACCATTCCCATTTTCTTTCGGACAACAGGTGCTGGTAATGGAGAATGGCTGCACCAAAGCCACTGGAAGCAGGGGAGGTGTGGGCTGGTACTCAGGGTGGGGATTACATAGAATTAACAGCACAGAAACTGGCCATTTGGTCCAACAGGTCTATGCTGGTGCTTATGCTCCACACGAGCCTCATCCCATCTTACTTTATCTCACCCTATCATAGGAACAGGAGTAGGCCATTCAGCCCCTCGTGCCTGCTCCGCCATTTGATAAGATCATGGCTGATCTGTGATCTAACTCCATATACCTGCCTTTGGCCCATATCCCTTAATACCTTTGGTTGCCAAAAAGCTATCTATCTCAGATTTAAATTTAGCAATTGAGCTAGTATCAATTGACGTTTGCAGAACAGAGTTCCAAACTTCTACCACCCTTTGTGTGTAGAAATGTTTTCCAATCTCACTCCTGAAAAGTCTGGCTCTAATTTTTAGACTGTGCCCCCTACTCCTAGAATCCCCAACCAGCGGAAATAGTTTCTCTCTATCCACCCTATCTGTTCCTCTTAATACCTTATAATCATATCAACATATCCTTCTATTCCTTTTTCCCTCGTGTACTTATCTAGCTTCCCCTTTAATTAATCTTTGCTAAATCGCCTAAACCACTTTATGTGGTAGCAAGCTCCGCATTCTCACCACTCTCTGGGTAAAGAAGTTTCTCCCGAATTCCTTATTGGATTTATTAGTGACTATCTTATATTTATGGCCCCTAATTTTGGACTCCCTCACAAGTGGAAACATCTTTGCTACGAACACCTTATCAAACCTCTTCATAATATTAAAGACCTCCATCAGGTCACCTCTCAGTCTTCTCTTTTCTAGAGAAAAGAACCCCAAGCCTGTTCAGTCTTTCCTGATATTTGTACTCTCTGTTCCGGTATCATCCTTGTAAATCTTTTTTGCACTTTCTCCAGTGCTTCTATATCCTTTTTGTAATAAGGAGACCAGAACTGAGCACAGTACTCCAAGTGTGGTCTAACCAAGGTTCTATTTAAGTTTAATAAAACTTCTCTGCTTCTGAATTCTTTTCCTCTAGAAATGAATCCCAGTACTTTGCACTTTTTATGTCTTTATTATCCTACAATGCTACTTTTAATGATTTGTGAATCTGTACTGCTGCATCCCTTTGTGTCTCTACTCCATTTGGACTGTTATTTTACAAGTAGTAGGTGGCTTCCTTATTCCTCCTACCAAAATGCACCACCTCACACTTATCTGTATTGAAATTCATTAGTCAATGGGAATCAGGGGGAAAACTCTCCAGTGGCTGGAGTCATACCTAGCACAAAGGAAGATGGTAGTGGTTGTTGGAGGCCAATCATCTCAACCCCAGGCATTGCTGCAGGAGTTCCTCAGGGCAGTGTCCGAGGCCCAACCATCTTCAGCTGCTTCATCAATGACCTTCCCTCCATCATAAGGTCAGAAATGGGGATGTTCGCTGATCACTGCACAGCGTTCAGTTCCATTCGCAACCCCTCAGATAATGAAGCAGTCCAAGCCCGCATGCAGCAAGACCTGGACAACATCCAGGCTTGGGCTCTTAAGTGGCAAGTAACATTCGCGCCAGATAAGTGCCAGGCAATGACCATCTCCAACAAGAGAGAGTCTAACCACCTCCCCATGACATTCAACAGCATTACCATCGCCGAATCCCCCACAATCAACATCCTGGGGGTCACCATTGACCAGAAACTTAAACTGGACCAGCCATATAAATACTGTGGCTACGAGAGCAGGTCAGGGGCTGGGTATTCTGCGGCGAGTGACTCACGTCCTGACTCCCCAAAGCCTTTCCACCATCTACAAGGCACAAGTCAGGAGTGTGATGGAATACTCTCCACTTGCCTGGATGAGTGCAGCTCCAACAACACTCAAGAAGCTCGACACCATCCAAGATAAAGCAGCCCGCTTGATTGGCACCCCATCCACCACCCTAAACATTCACTCCCTTCACCACCGGCGCACTGTGGCTGCAGTGTGCACCATCCACAGGATGCACTGCAGCAACTCGCCAAGGCTTCTTCGACAGCACCTCCCAAACCCGCGACCTCTATCACCTAGAAGGAGAAGAGCAGCAGGCGCATGGGAACAACACCACCTGCATGTTCCCCTCAAAGTCACACACCATCCCGACTTGGAAATATATCGCCGTTCCTTCATTGTCGCTGGGTCAAAATCCTGGAACTCCCTTCCTAACAGCACTGTGGGAGAACCGTCACCACACGGACTGCAGCGGTTCAAGAAGGCGGCTCACCACCACCTTCTCGAGGGCAATTAGGGATGGGCAATAAATGCCTGCCTTGCCAGCGACGCCCACATCCCGTGAACGAATAAAAAAAACACCCATTCTGTAAGTTCATTAATGTCTTCACGTATTTTGTAGCAGTCTTCCTCAGTATTAACTATACTCCCCAATTTGGTGTCATCTGCAAATCTTGATATTGTACTTCTGATTCCTGAGTCCAAATCATTTGTGGAAATGGTGAACAAAAGTAGTCCCAGCACCAAGCCCTGTGGAATGCCATTTCCCGCCATCCTCAGCCTTCTCTTCTTTGCTGGATTTTCCATGCTTCTCTCCTCCTCTATTATTCTGCTGTAACCATTTACACCTCCTCTGGACCCATCTTTTGTTTCTATACTTGTCTCTATCACTTTTGTCATGTATACACTCCTGCCCTCCAGCCTACCACAGACCTTTCCCTTTTATTCTTTTCCTGCACCCCCCTCCCTCTTTTCCCTGGCTCTGCACTTGCCTCAAAGCTATTTATCTCTAACATCTTCCAGTTCTGATGAAAGGTCAACCACCTGAAACATTAACTCTGTTTCTCCCTCCACAGATGCTGTCTGACCTGCCGAGTGTTTCCAGCTGTTTCTGTTCTTGTTTCAGATTTCCAGCATCCGCAATATTTTGCTTTTGAATTAATCACAACTATTTTACAGCTGCTACTATTTCTGAAGTTGAAAGATTTCCTGGGTGTGAGCAAATTTTTCACATAGTTACTCTGCTGTCTTTTTCCTAGTCATTTGCCTGGATGCCTTCAAAATCATGCTCTAGTATGTGATAAAGCAGTAATTGTAGTCTCAGCAAGAAGATTAAAGGATGCCATTACGACAATTTTGGAAAATTTAGGTTAGAATGTGAGTTTTATTCCACCTAAGGGTCCGTGTACATGTTCTCTGCTGCAATTTAAGCCATTCTACCTCAAACCATAGCAAATAAATTTGAATGATGCCTGTTAATAAATGCAGTGATTCACCTAAACGAGACCATGTGAGGCACAATAATTAATACTAAATGATATGCTGCAATAGTGTCCTGGAACTACCTTAAACTACCATCTTAATGCATGGGCACAAAATGCCTGGCAGTTATATAAATTTTTTTTGGAGATAGTGCAGTGATTATCCTTCGGATTGCAAATCGTTGATTAAAATGAATTACTGAAAAATTAAAATCTAATTTAACACAAAGTTTTATATTCGCAACAATCACTTAAGAATGGGAAGCAGCACCCAATGGTGCACTGAAATCTTTTCCATATACTCACCAGAAATGAAAAATACACCTTCCAAGGAAAATCTGTTCGTAACACATTCATGAAAATTGTGGCCTGGAGTTATCTCCTTGGGCACAACCCAGAAGTTAGGCCCAAAAACATGCCTAATGTCGCACCCATTTTGTCAAAGTCAAGTTACGCCCAAGTATCCTCCCACTCTCATTAGAATGCGCCCAAATTTAAAATGGGCATAAATCAGCGTAAACAATCGGAGCCTAAGGAAAGCGCCAAACCCACACCATATATTTCCTTCTTTAAGTACGAAAATTTAAGTTTCAACTCATTTAAGAAACATTCATGCACATGAGGCACAGCACGTTTAGGAACCTGCAAACAGAGAAGCAACTCAATTTTTAATGTGACATATTTATACCATTTTCAAAGAAACATAAAATAAAGATCCAGTCTCAATGAGGATAAATTAAAACAAAATGTTCAAAAAATTGCAATTAAACACCAAAAGAATTACTTTCTTTCCTGCTCCACCTGAAAATCTGGTCTCAATTTTAACAGATCCCCCGAACAAACATAAATAAAGGTTACTCGCATTTGAGTGTTGGCGGCGTGGCCAGTTTTTTGGGAGGAGATTCGTTCAGACGAAGGGGTTGATGGATGGATTTAAAAGATCGAGGAGACTTGGGTGTATTGTAGTTACACACGAAAGTCATTTATTTCCAAAATTCTGCGATCTTTTAAGCCACGTAATTGGTTTCTGCCCATATTATGTGCCTTTCTGGGTCCAAATCAACCATCCGCCTCCAGTGCCTCCCTTTCATTGTCTAAGTCTGTGGGACAGCTCTTGCATGGTTCCATTGCTACCTATCTAAATATCTCGAGCAATGATTTACCTTCCCTCCTGCACATAGTCACCTCTGGAGTCCCCAAAGATCTATCCTTGCCTCCCTCCCACCTACACATTAGCCCCCATCGACCAGGGTCTGCTTGATGACACTGGCTCTTCCTCCTCCACCTATTTCGACTGCCTCTCTGCTGTCAGACTGCTTGCCCGGATCAGTCATAACGTACAGTTAAACACTGAGAAGACAGAAGCAATTGCCTCTGTCCTCCACCACATACACCGCTCTCTTGCCACTGATTACATCCCCTTTCCTCAACCCCATCTCAGGTTGAAACAGACTATTTGCACCCTTGGTGGCCTTTTCAACCCTAAACTGAGTTTCAAAACCCTTCCATCATGAAGACTGCTTTCTTATACCTCCGTAACTGCCCCGTTGTCCCCTACACCTCAGCCTCTTAGCTTTTGTCATCTCCAGACTTGATTACTCCAATGTTCTCCTTGTTGGTCTTCCATCCTCGAAATACCCCAATGTGTTCAAAATTCTGCTGCATATATCCTGTCCCACACTAAATCTTGCTCACCCATTACCTCAATCTTTGCTGACTTACATTGGTCACGCCCTCCAGCACATTAAATTAAAAACCCTTGTCCTTATTTTTTAATCCCCCATGGTTTCGTTCCATCATATCTCCGCAACCTCCTCCAGACCTTCTTGGACACTGTTTCTCTGACTTCGGCATTTTGTGCATACGTCCCTTTGTCTCACCACTGGCAGCACAGCCTTCAGTCGCCTATGTCCCACTCTCTAGAATTCCTCCCCTAAACCCTTTACCTCGATTTCTCCATCAAATGCCTTCAGAAACTCCCCTCCTCATCTCTCTTTTTTGGATCAATGTTAATTTTCCACACGTCTATCTGCGAAGCACCTTGGGATTGATTTTACGTTATAGTTGCTGTACAAATGCAGGTTGTTCTTGTAAACTAGGAAAACATGTTAACAAGATTCACCTCCATCACAAAAATGACTATTAGAAATGGTTTCGCTCATTCAACTACAAATATTGTAAACTATTACAACAATAGTGACCGAGGAACAATTGCAATTTAAAAAAAGGCTTGCTTACATTCACACGGCAGAATAAATAAGATAATCACCGACATGTAAATATGATATTGTTTTGAAATTTTATTTATACATTCTGTGCTGTCCTTTTTAAAAATGAATTCCCATTGCAAATTAGCAAGTTCATTGAAAATTAAGTAAAGCACTATGTGTTAACTGACATAAGTTTGAACCTCCCAAACCCACTACCTGTACCACCTAGAATGACAAGGGCAGCAGGCGCATGGGAACACCATCACCTCCAGGTTCCCCTCCATGTCACACACAATCCTGACTTGGGTCAAAATCCTGGAATTCCTTACCTAACAGCACAGCGGGAGTACTTTCATCAAATGGAATGCTGCGATTCAAGAAGGGGCTCACCACCACCATCTCAAGGGCAACGAATGATGGGCAATAAATGCTAGCTTTTGGATACGCTAGCCATATCCAAAAATGAATTTTTAAAAAAGATGGTTTGTTTCCAGTGCCAATTTTTGAAAACATCTGAAAATCAAGTATTTTGCCAAGTTTTAAAATTTTCTGAAAACTACATTCTTTTGAATACACTGACTTGTGCAATTATGGATTAGGAAATCTATCTTCCAAGGAACTTAATGGTTTAACCAAGTAGTTTGGTGAAAATTCAGTAAAGCATATTTAGATGATAATTCAGTGCCTCAATAATCCGACACAAAGTTTCACGCATACTAACGTTCAATAGGTAGAAAAGGGATGGGAGCATGTTATTTGTCAAGGTGAAAAACTATTTTGATAGAGAATGCCAAAAGTTTGTGAAAGTAAATTGAACCGTTTTTTAGTCAAAGTCACTGTACCCCTAAACTTCTTTTTTGGTGGGGGGGGGGGGTCATGTTCCTTGCATCAAAAATGGCCACTTTGAGTTGTGAGACTAAGGCAGTCTGGGTAGAATAATATTCCACACCACTAATGATGCTTTATGCTTAACCAGAAAAGGTTGGCTTCCAGCTCATTTAGAAAATGGTTAAAATTTCTTTTGCTAAGATATCCATATAAAAGGAAAAGAAATGTATTCCAACCAAGGCTCGCAATTTTTCATGGTCAAGGGATGGGATAGTTCCTAAAGATCAAGTTTGATGTAATTTTTTTTGATGACACTTTCAAAGCCATTTTCCAGATTCGCCTGAATCACATCATATTAACAGCTAACGGGAGAAATGTTGTCAGCACTATGCAGTGGAACCTGACCAGATGACATCTATGGATTGTCTCTGAATTGCAGTTATTCAATACTTTCAGGTTAAAGTGGAACAAAACTGACATTCCCTAGCACTGGTACCCCTTCCCTTGCTTTTGAATTTCTATGCATGCACATTAAACCATGTTAAAATAAACAAGTACAATTGTCAGAGTATTAAGAGCTCCTCTTTCTTAGGAAGGAAAGTGATAGCAATACAGTCAAGGGAAGCTTACTTTGATTCCAGCTTTTTACCTTTTTAGTTAATGAATCATCAGAGTCTGATGGCATTCTCGTGGAAACATGGAAAATGACTTCCACAGTAGAGGTAGCATAGTAAGGTGCAGATTGCCCTGTACTGCCATTGCGTTGCAGGCCACCCATAAAACCACAATGCGTTGACAAGTCAATCTGGGGAACGATGAAAGAAATCATTTCAGAAATAAAGGCAAAATTCTCTTTCACACTTTACAAATAAAATGGTGAAGATTTGAAGAAACATTTACAAATAAAATGGTGAAGATTTGAAGAAACATTTCCTTGATTTAACAACATTTTCATTCCAGGTGTTTATTCCTGATAGTGTTTCTATTTAGTACTTTTAACAGTTTCAAGGGAGAAGATTTTCTTTTTAAGCAGCAAAGGAAATGCTTTACTTTTAGTCCACAAATACTGGAGCTTTTTCCACCATATAAATATGAGAAAACTAACATTTTACTATTATGCTATTTCCAATTTGACAGTGGTTTGTTTTGGCTCCCATCTGTGCAGTAAAATAAACTTTCAACCATCTCTGAGAAAACACCATCAAATTAGCACTGAGGCCTCTATCAAAACATGTGAACATTACAAATATGGTATATGCAATGATTGGACATGTCCAGATTGTCACAGAAAGATCCATAACAATTCCAGAACACAGTAAAGTTTTGGACCATGTCTAAAAATAAAATCAGGATATCTATTTTCCAATTTTCCCAAATGGGTGATCAGACATTGGTACCTAAATTTGCCAGCCCCCAAAACCAGCCACGATTCCGGTAGCATGCAGCAACAGCGTGCCAGAATGGGGTGGCCCGTGGACCGAACTAAACTTGTCCATGGATTTCATCAACTTAATTCAGGCGATCAATCAGGCACCCTGATGCAGCTTGCCTGTCTGGATCTATCCAATTTCGGCCAGCGACAAGACTCACGGGTAAGTCTGGAGATGGGGGGGGGGGGGGGGGGGGGAGGGGGGGAAGGTGATAGGGAGGGGGGGCACGAGTAGCCCGGCAGTCTTAATTAATTTAAGAGTCTGGGTCTGAAATGGGCACAGGAGCCTCATTTCAATACTGAAAAGGAGGCCTGTGCTCATTTGGGGCCGCCTAGTAAAAAACCTCGACTGATTTAGCAGTTGCCCGAATGCTTGTAGATCAGGCGTGGGCCTCTGCACTGTTAAATTGATTACCGTAAAACAGGCGCAACGATGTTAAATTTAGGCCCCATTGTGTCTAAGTTCTGTCATTTTTCAAATAGTTTAACAGATTTTTTTTCCAGTGAAAGTCCTCCATTTCCAAAAGAAATAAAAGAAAGTAGATGCGAATGAATTGCAATACAATGCCAATACTATGAAGAGAAATATCTATATCAGTGTGTCTTAGTCACTCCTTGCTACCCAATTTAACAGTTCAGAGCTCCTGATTAGTGGAAAACCTGAAAGCAGATATTTTGTGTGCAACACCCTTCTGGTGCTCATAAATTTCCAATTCACAATCATCATGAATATTATAAGAGTTCATCACATGAAGGTATTTTTTTTGCATGCATTCAGACCACTTTTAGCCTGCAGTTCTAAAGTACAAAAGAGGACTGAGATGCAGTGTACATGTATCTTTCTTACAGTTTAGGATTATGGGGCAGCTACAGCTTCTTTTCAGCATCAAAACTATTCAGATGTATCTAGGAAATGCATTTTTGGAAAGTGAAGTAATAAAATAGATGATTTTGGTTGTATATTTGATAGACTTCAGTGAATCAAACAAAAAAAATTGTTGAAAACATATTGTTAAAGTCATTTTGAGTAGTGATCCTACTTAAACCAAAAACATTGCATTACCAATATCGTTACTTCAGAAAAATTACATATTTCAAGTAATACTTTCTAAAGTAATAGCAGCCAATATAAAATAATACATTTTCTGAAGATTATCTAAGAAATTCTATGTCGAAGGAATAAACATTCTATACCTCCCAGCCTAGCCCAGAGACAAAATTTTCATATGCTTGGCTTCCTCCAGTGTTTGAGAGAATTGAACACTTGTCTTCCTGTCCTTCCGTAATGTAAAACACTGCAATCTTGTGAGTTTCCCGACTTGAAAAGAGTAAAATGTAAATACATTTATATCAGTACTATGCTTCTAAATATCACAGAAGTGAAGAGATAAATAACTCATGACATAACACATGCGCTATACAGCATTCAGCTAAGTCGACTTAATCATAATTTTCAATTAATCTGTCACTCAGTCCACAGAATAATTGCAACAGAAAGGATACTGAAGCTAGGAACAGAAAATTAGAAGTCTGATGAGTTCAAGTTATATTTTCTAAATCCCACAGAAAAAAAAATCCTCATTTGCGATTTGGTTTCAAAAATATTTATTGTACTGAAAATGAAAGGTGGTTAAAGGAATTTTCTATGTTAAACTTCATGATAGTATTTAGAATGTTCCTACTGTCCCATAGTCTTTAGAATAACTTTTAGTATTGGCATATTTAACTAAAATGCCCTCCTTACATATCATATGTATGTATTATCCAGAGAGAATTTTGTTTTTATTCAAACACATTAATAACTCAGTAACTAATGAAATAATTTCCAAAAGATTGGATAGTTTTGTTGTAGTTGCTGCATCTTGAATAGTTTCTTTGAAAAAATGTTCATGACTTGATATGGTTGAGTTTGTGGTGGCTGCTTGTTGTTGATTGGTAGCCTACCTGTCCAGTGAATTAAATTGGTTTTTGATTTGCTAAAATATTCCACTGACCAAAAGCAAACCAGTCAGCAAAATGGAAGAATTCAAAATAATGGCCCAGAAATTGCTCATGAAGTAACGGTGAGTTTAACCCAGCTCACGGTTATTTCAGGGCTAATGGAAGAGCAAGTTCCGGATAGCGCACACGTGCAGTCAAACATGGAAATCCGGAAATTACTCTACCATTTACCCTGCTCGTTTGAAAGCTTTGCCGGCTGAATGAATTGACCAGCACGAACTTGCTGCGCTGTCCAGCAAAATCGCAGTACCACCAAACGAACTAATCTCTCCATTAAAAAGGTACCCGAGATTTTTTAGGTCTAAACTAATTTTTAACGGCATAGTAAGTATTAATGACTGCCAAAAACCTCTCCGACACTGAAAATTAACATTAAAAAAAGGCGGAATCCCATTCCTCCGATATTAATTATTGGGGACATTTAAAAAAAAATTTTTTAAACTCATTCTTTCCGACTCTTATATCTCTGTCTTTTAATCTTACCCTCTCTTTATTTCGCTTTCTCTAACTAATTTTATAGTGAATTTACTAATCCATCCGACACTTCCTGGTTCTTCGTCTGCATGGTTTGTGAAGGATGCTTTCACTTCCTGGTTCTGACTGCGCAGCTTGTCAAGGATGCTTCAAGCTGATTGGTTGAGGGGAGAGAGAGCTCCTTTCCCCGATCTCACAACTCGGAGATGCTTAGCAAAGTCTTGCCACTTCTTGCAGGTCTTCATTGAAGCACGTTGGCGCCCAGAAGCCCGCGAAAAATTTGTGGGTGAGTTAGTTAAATACGAGCAGCGGGCGGCTTTCGTTCACCGCTCAGTGCAATTTCCGGGCTATTAAATCAATCATGAATGATGTAACTAGACTACAGTGGAGCTTCTGAGACCCAGAGAATGAAAGGACGTTCAGTGCTGGGAGCCTTCACACCCCAAATTTAGAAATGTTGGGGTAGAGTTTCCACTACAATGCGTTGGTTTTATCAGTGCAATCCGCCCAAACCAGCCCAAAAGAACATGGCAAATCAAGCGTAAGTTACATCAAGCGCATATCGAGTTTCTGTGTCTTTAACGTGCCCTAAGCCGCCCCCGCCCTCAAAACTGGCCACGTCCCCAGATCGATATAACAATGATGGCGAGTTTCCGCCAATTGCGCCGTGTCTTCAAATTAACCTCATTTTCCTCGGCACATGGGCACTAGTAGGTACGTTTTAAACGTTTTTACATCTTAAAAAAAATATTTAATTTACTAAGAAACTGACTAGTGTACATCAATGAAACTAGTAAATAGTTTGGTATAGTTTTTTAAAGTCATTTTCAGTGATTTAAAATCAGGTTAATCACAGGTGGAGGATTAGAAATGCTTATTTTTCTTGATAAACATTTTCATCTGTATTAATAAAACTGCACCTGGTTAGCACTCTTAAATACATAGTCAATTAAATTTTTTTTGTGCAAATGAAAAAGAATGATTACGTTCTATTACACTGACCGATTGCACTGGTTCATTGAAGATTTTAAGTTTGTGATTATGCAAATACATTTGTGATTATGCAAATGTATTTTAGCAGAAATTTGAACTATAACCTTACCAGTGCAATTTGCACCCCATTTGCCGATTGCTCAAGCAAAAACTCTACCTCGGTGTATTTTATTTGTTCTCCTCTCTCCTGAGTATGGTCCCATGGGTGCCAGTCACCTCTGATCCTCACTCAAATGGCTATTATTTAGCTGTGATCCTTAACAATGAGTGGCAACAAGCTTCTCAACCACTGAGGGAGGAAGGCCAATCCTAACTTCCATTGATCTCTAATCAAGACACTTACAGCAGTGGTTGCTGGCTAGGGATCAGGAGCAAGAAGCCTGTTCAATCTTTCCCCCTGCCCCCTAATGCAGGAGTGCTGAGACTGACTGTAATGTTTAAAATCTGCTGAGTCACTGGAGTGGAAGAAGCAGTGCCTTAATCTTCCAAATGTCATCAGCAAAAAGCACTTACATGTTTGACTGATCTGATAGTGTCTATAATGTGACTATGGCAATTTTCTGGACAAAGACTTGTAGACTGTATATGCTTTGTTGAAGAAGCGGCTTGTTGCGCTGAAGAGGTTTTTTGTTCCATTGTTTTAAGATGTTTTTAATTTTATCATTTAGTATTTTCGGAAAAGAACACTACTGTAAACTGTATACTT
Source organism: Heptranchias perlo (assembly GCF_035084215.1). Lineage (NCBI taxonomy): Eukaryota > Metazoa > Chordata > Chondrichthyes > Hexanchiformes > Hexanchidae > Heptranchias > Heptranchias perlo. The sequence continues at coordinate 78,531,525 of NC_090332.1, forward strand.
GTACATCGCAACATACAGATTTTTCTGAAATGTTGCAGCTCTAATACCAGCCAACTGCTGTGGTCTTGCACTTATTATGCAACTACTATTTGCCATTGTGAACAGTATCTTAACATGAAATCAAGTTTACCCTGACATACCATTGTCTGTTTAACACAAAGTAAACAAGAGGACAAAAAATGTATTCTGTCTTGTACGAGTGGAGCGCTGGGTTACAATTTTGTCTTTTCACACCTAACGTCTGAATAGAGGATGACGTTTGTAGACAAATTAGAGATTCATGTATTGACAATAAAGGTGTAATTGTAGGAGATTTTAACTATCTAAAAATAGACTTTTATTTTTAATTCCACAAGCTTTCGGAGGCTTCCTCCTTCCTCAGGTGGTGTGGAAATTCCACACCACCTGAGGAAGGAGGAAGCCTCCGAAAGCTTGTGGAATTAAAAATAAAATTGTTGGACTATAACTTGGTGTTGTAAAATTGTTTACAATTGTCAACCCCAGTCCATCACCGGCATCTCCACATCATAAAAATAGACTGGAATAGAGAAAGTGTGTGTGGTGGAAAATGGGAGGGTTTTTTTTGCAGTGGATTCAGGAATATTTTCGCAGGTAACACGTTGCTACTCCAACAAGGAATGAAGCACTGCTTGACCTGGCTCTGGACAAAGAGTGACCATAATAGTTAGGTTGAGTGTAAGAATAGAAAAGGAAAAAGAGTTGAGAACAAGGGAAAGTGACTGGAGAAAAACACTTAATAGCAAGTTAAAAATACATCTTTCCCAGATTGAATGAGAGGAAAAGTTGGCAAAAAGTGCTGTACATCATCAATGGGAAATATTGCTTTCTTTAAGCACAGGAGTAATAAGACAATAGACAAGGTAAAGGTAGGGCCACTAAGAGATGAAGGAGGCAAAGTTGTACTGGAGAGTGAGGGAGTAGAAGTAATTTGTCATAGTTTTCACAGAGGAGGTGGATAGTGGGATTGCAGAACCACCAGAAGTGGGATTAGAATTGTTAGCAGAGGTTATTATTCAAAAAGGAAGTACACTAAAAAAAAGTTATTCAAGGTAGGGAAATCACAGGGACCTGATGTTTTACATCTGAGAGTTCTGAAGCAAACTAGGGAAATGATGTTCCTGATTAGTTTTCCAACATTCTGTGCTACAGAACTGGAGGGAGCCAAATGTTACATTCCTCTTCGAGAAAGGAAACTGGAATAAACCAGGCAGGAAATTAGTCTTACAACAGCTGTTGGTAAACTACTAGAGTTTATAATATGGGCTAAAATAACAAAGCACTTGGAAAACACGAGTTAAGCAGAGCCAATCAGCATGGATTTCTAAAGTGCACATCATGCATGACCAACCTTATAGAATTCTTTGAGAAAATAACAGAGAATAAAGGAACTGCGGTGGAGATGTAGTTTGCATGGATTTTCAAAACACATTTGATGAGCTAACACATAAGAGACTTATGGCAAAGCTAATAGCACATGGAGTTAAAGAAAATGTAGCTACATGCATAAACAGATGGTTAGAGCGCAGAAAACAAGGTTTTACAAGTAGGGAAGTTTCTCGGACTGGAAAGATGTTGTAAGTGGTGTTCCTCAGGGGTCCTCATTGTAATACTCTTATTTACTATGTACATAAATTATCCTGACTTAGGAATTGAAGGAACAATATTGAATTTTGCTGATGACACCAGATTGGGATACATAGCAAATTGGTGACAAGAATAGTGAAAAATTGCAGTAGGACATAGAGACATAGATAGGGTAGCAGGATAGGCAGATCTGTGGTAGGTGCAGTTTAATGTAGAGAAATGTGAGGGGATACATTTTAGAAGTAAGAATGGGAAAAGGAAATATACCTTAAATGGAACAGAGGAGGAGCAGCGGGACATTGGTTTGCGGGTCATTAAACATAGGAACATAGGAACAGGAATAGGCCATTTAGCCCCTCGAGCCTGTTCCACCATTCAATGAGATCATGGCTGATCTGTGACCTAACTCCATATACCAGCCTTAACCCCATATCCCTTAATAGCTTTGGCTAACAAAAATCTATCAATCTCAGATTTAAAATTAACAATTGAGCTAGCATCAACTGCTGTTTGCAGAAGAGTTCCAGACTTCTACCACACTTTGCGTGTAGAAGTGTTTCCTAACTTCACTCCTGAAAGTCCTGGCTCTAATTTTTCGGCTATGACCCCTAGTCCTCGACTCCCCAACCAGCAGAAACAGTTTCTCTCTATCTACCCTATCAGTTCCCCTTAATATCTTGAAAACTTCAATCAAATCACTCTTTAATCTTCTAAATTCCAGGGGATATAACCCTAGTTTGTGTAATCTCTCCTTGTAATTTAAGCCTTGGAGTCCAGTTATCATTCTAGTAAATCTACGCTACCCTACCTCCAAGGCCAATATATCCTTCCTAAGGTGTGGTGCCCAGAACTGAACACAGTACTCCAGCTGTAGCACTTGTATTCTAGTCCTCTAGATATAAAGGCTAGCATTCCATTAGCCTATTTGATTATTTTCTGTACCTGTCCATGACATTTTAATGTGCTATGTACATGGACCCCTAAGCATCTCTGTAATTTTATGCTTCCATCTACACTGCTTACAATACTGCCTATCTTTGTGTCAAGGGCAAACTCGGATATGCGGCTCTCTATCCCGTCATCTAAGTCGATAACAAATACAGTGAATAGTTGAGGCCCCAACTCAGATCCCTGTGGGACACCACTAGTCACTTCCTGCCAATTTGAGTACCTGCCCATTATCCCTACTCTCTGTCTCCTGCCACTCAGCCAATTTCCTAACCAGGTCTATAATTCGCCCTCAATTCCATGAGCTTCAACTTCAGCTAACAGTCTCTCATATTTATCAAATGCCTTCTGGAAATCCATATAAATAACATCCATAGACATTTCCCTGTCCACTACTTTAGTCACCTCTTCAAAAAATTCAATCAGGTTCATCAGGCATGACCTACTCCTTACAAATCCATGCTGGCTCTCTCTGATCAGCTGAAAGTTTTCAAGGTATTCAGTCACTTGATCCTTAATTATAGACTCTATAATTTCCTGACAACAGATGTTAGGCTAACTGGTCTATAATTCCCTGGTTTCCCTCTCATCTTTCTTAAATAGTGGAGTGACATGTGCAATTTTCCAATCTAAAGGAATGGTTCCTGAATCAAGAGAACTTTGGAAGATTATAGTTAGAGCATCTGCAATGATCTCACCTACTTCCTTTAAAACCCTGGGTTGGAAACCATCTGGTCCTATGGATTTGTCACTCTTTAGTGCCATTATTTCTTCATTACTATTAATTTGCTTACGTTAATTCTGGTGAGTCCCCGTCCCTGATTCAAAATTAGTTTCCTTGGGGTGTCCGGCATGCTATCCTCTTCCTCTACTGTAAATACTGATGCAAAATAATTATTTAATATGTCCACCATTTCCTTATTTTCATCTACAATATCACCATTATCAGTTGTTAAGGGGCCCACATTGCTCTTGACCACTCTCTTTTTCCTAATACAATTGTAAAAATTGTGTTGATTTTGATACCACTTGCAAGTTTCTTTTCATACTCTCTTTTTGTAGTTCTTACTACTTGTTTTGTCACCTTTTGCTGTACTTTGTATTTCTTCTAGTCGCCAGGATCTGTGCTATTTTTTGCATTTTTGTATGTTTTTCTCTTTTAGTTGTACTTCTTTTGTCGTCCATGGCTGTTTTTTTTGGCAAGTAGAGCTTTTGCCCCTTAGGGGTACAAATTGATTCTGTATCACGTTAAATTCTTTTTTGAACACCTCCCACTGATCGTCTGTCATTTTACCCATTAACAGATTTGCCCAGTTTGCTGTGGACAGTCCCTGTCTCATCCTGTTGAAGTTGGCCTTAGCTAAATTTAGAATCTTAGTAGCTTTTACAGGTTACTCCCTTTCAAACACAATGTTGAACTCGATCATATTACGATCACTATTAGATAAATGCTCACGCACCATTAGGCTGTTAAATAAATCTGGCTCATTACTCATTATTAAATTTAATATGGCCTGCCCCCTTGTTGGTTTTAGGGCATATTGTTGCCGAAAGCTGTCCTGAACACACAAGAAATTTGCTACCTTTCCGACATGAGCTCGACTGCTTATCCCAATCTACATGAAACTTAAAATCCCCCTTTAAACCACACTGCCTTTGCTACATGTTTGTCTAATCTCTGCATTTATACATTCTGCCACCTCACAGCTGTTACCAGAAGGCCTATACATAACTCCTACTACAGTCTTAAAATCCTTTTCTATTTATTAATTGTACCCATAAAGTCTCCACTGCCTGCTTACCTCTCGTTATATCCTCTCTTATCATTGAAGTAATTTCATCCTTAATCACTAAGAGTACTCCTCCCCCTCTACCAGTTTCCCTATCCTTCCTGTAGACCTTATAGCCTGGTATATTAAGTTCCCAGTCCTGACCGTCTTGCAGCCATGTCTCAGTAATGGCTATCATGTTGTACCCTCTTAGTTGAATTTGCGCCTGTATTTCATTCAATTTGTTCCGTTTGTGTAAATAACCCATATTTGGCCACACACCCTAACCTGCTCTAATGTTGTTTTTCTCACATATTTCTTATTTCTCTCTCCTGATTTAATTACTTTACATCTTTTAGTTTTCCCTTTGCCTGTAGTGCCTAAAGCATAATTTGTAACTATTGGTCGACTCTCTTCCTTTACGTTTGTTTTGGAATTATTATTTATACTACTTTTTCCACCTCAGCCCTCCCCCCCCACCATTTACTAGTTTAAGGTCCTTGTGACCGCCCTATTTATCCTTTCCGCTAGGACCCTGCCGGTTCAGGTGAAACCCGTCCCAATGGTACAGTTCCTTCCTGTCCCAGTACTGGTGTCAGTGTCCCATGAAATGGAACTCCTCGTTCCCACAACACTCCATCAGCCATGTGTTCACCTCCCTAATCTGCTTATCCCTATGCAATTTGCACATGGCTCGGGTAGTGATTCACAAATTCTAACCCTTGAGGTCCTGTTTTTTTAATTTAGCTCTAGCTCCTGGTACTCTGAACAGGACCTCTTGCCTATTCTTTCCTATGTTGTGGTCCGTGTTGGGACTAACAACGACTGGATCCTCCCCCTCCTTCTCCAATATCCTTTCAAGCCGGTTCAAGATGTCCCTCACCCTGGCACCAGGTGGAACTCTCGATCCTGCTTACAAAGGATGCTATCTGTCCCCCTAATTATTGAATCCCCTACAACTACCACATCACACTTCTCCTCCTTCTCCCTTTGGATAGATTGAACAGGTTGGGAATATACTCATTGGAGTTTAGAAGAATGAGAGGAGATCTTATTGAAACATACAAGTTTCTGAGGTGACTCAAAAGGGTAGATGCTGAGAGGATGTTACCCCTCAGGGGGGAATCTAAAACTAGGGGGCATAGTCTCAGAATAAGGGGTCGCCCGTTTAAGACGGAAATGAGGAGGAATTTCTTCTCCCAGAGGGTTGTGAATCTTTGGAATTCTTTACCCCAAAAAGCTGTGGAGGCTGAGTCATTGAATACATTCAAGGCTGAGTTAGACAAATTTTTGATCAGCAAGGGAGTCAAAGGATATGGGGAAAGGGCAGGAAAGTGGAGTTGAGGAAAAAAAAAAATCAGATCAGCCATGATCTCATTAAATGGCGGAGCAGGCTTGAGGGGCCGAATGGCCTCCTCCTCCTCCTATCTCTTATGGTCTTTATGGACAGCCTCCTGCTCTAAGGTGTCATGGTCAACATTCTGACTGTCCTTCTGACAGTCTTCATCCTTATCTTCACAGGTAGCAAGTACATTGTACCTGTTGGATAGGATCAGTTTCTGCAGAATCCTCGTTCTCTAGCTCATCTGGGTTCCCTTTACTCTGTACACTGTGGGTCACACCAACCCCGATCTGGTCCTGTACCTCTCTACGAGGTGTGACTGAGGTCTGGAGCAAACTGTCCAGATACTCCTCCCCCGCTGTTACGTGTCGGAGTGTCTCCAACTCGCACTCCCGCTCAATGACACTGAGCCGGAGAGATTTGAGGCGAAGACATCCACTGCAGATATGTTTGCTACGGACAGTCTCGCTGTCCAGAAACTACCACATGCTGCAGTCCAGACACTCAACCTGCTCTGCCATATCTTAGTCTATGTTTATTTATAGATAATTACTTTTTTGTCTGTTTTGATTTTTTTTGCTTTTTAAAAAAATTAGCACTTCCTTCTCTGTGCTTCAGCAGATAACCTTCTAATTTATACACCTTTTGAGAAACACCAGTTACAACTGCTCAATCAGCTTCCAGATCACAGTAATCACCCCCTATTCAGGCAATCACTTACAGCTGATTGACTGTTAACTGCCACTGACTTGCAATTCTGTTAACCGTTAACTGACTTGCAGTTTCTATTAAAGTTTCAAAGTTCTAAGTTAAATTTTAAACTAAATTTTAACTTCAATTCACCACTACTTTACCACACATTAAAGGGTGAAAGTACAAGTAAATAAGGCCATGTAAAAAGGCAGACAGAATCCTTGGTATTGTATCTAAAGGCATAGAATACAAAAGCAAGGAGATAATGTTGAACTTGTGCAAGTCCTTAGCCATAGTTGAAAGCGTTGTCTGTAGTTTTGGGCACCCCATCATATGAGGGATATAAAAGTAATGGTAAAGAAGCAGTGTACATTTACTAGGATGTTACCAGGGTTACAGTTATGAAGGAAGAGTTGGCAAGTTAGGGCCTTTTTCACTGGAGCTGGGAAAGTTGAGGATTGACCTGATAGACATCTTCAAGATTATAAATGGCTACGGTAAATAGTGATAGACTGTTTCCATGGTTGGCAAAACAGTAAATGAGAGGGCACAAATTAAAGATAATCACAAATATAACTAGAGGGGAGGTTAGAAAAAAATCTTTACTGGAATTTGGAATTCTCTGCCATTGTTGAAGCAGAGTCCATAAATTCTTTTTGAAGGGAATTAGATAGCAGATTAAAAAAAGGAATATTAAAGGTCATGGGGAACAAGCAGAAGAGTGGGATCATAATATGCATCTCATATGGAGAAAAACACCTGCAGAGGCTTGATGGGACAAATGACCCCCTTCTGTGCTGTAACATTCTATGATTTCTATTCTTTAATTTAAGTTGAGCCCACACGGATGGGTTGAACATCTCATTCTCTGTGTTCTGTCAGGGTCCTACACAAGAGGAGTTTCTTAATGGGCTAGAGTTCACCAGACCAAATAGGGCTGCAATGACCAAAGATTAAAGCATATAATTGGGGCATTATAAAGTCAGCTTTACCTGCACCTAATTCATGTTATATATGATCTGGCAATGCTTGATATTGGAGGCCAAGATTGGATGAAAAAAGTAGGAAATGGTCCATACCTGAGAATTACTGGTATGAATTACAGATATGCATCAAAATCCTGTAATTAGTTTTCCATACACCTTTGTGAAGTGCCTTGGGATGTTTTTCTACATTGAAGGTGCTATATAAATGAAGTTGTTGTAATGGTTTAGGCTTGTTTGTGCACTGATGATTACTGGTACAAAACAAACCTGTTTCTATGCATTTATCTAATTCATCCTGACCATCAATTAATATCTACTGAAAAGATTAAACTGCTATTTGGTTATACAATATATAAAAATACAAGCGTCATTACTGGAAGTAATCAATTGTCATTTGTGGAACTGTGTGATAGCTATAACAAAAAGAACTGAATCATGGACCTTATGAAGGCCTCGTGACATTTCTACACCAAGGCAAACATTACAACATTTCAGAATTCTTAGAATCCAACACTCCAAGATTCAATAAATGTAACCAGCTGTACAAAATTCTGCATTAAAAATTTGCAGCAAATAATTTTGAAATACGTCACTGTTTAAAAATGGGTGTTATGATGGGACGGTTGCTACCAATATTTAGTATTCAAAAGAGTGAATTCAGTTTAAATCCAAGTTGAAACATCCTGTTTGTTTTATGATCAGAGTTTACACAGAGGATTGTAGAAGATTAATCTATGCAGTGCAGAAATCACTTAACGCACTGCTGAAAATGTTCTGTTTGACAAATAATTCCTTCAGCAGTCTTATTAAATGGATGATAATGGTGGTATGTGTAGCTCACCAGAATTTAGAAGGTTCCAAGGTTTCTGAATTAGTAGGCAGCACTATCCATTTATTCCAGAAACAACTGTTGATCAATGTGGTTCAATATCACATCCACTGAGAGCTGCCTAATTGCTGTTCTTTCCACTTCACAGTGCATATAATGTTATGAAATATACTCACCACTGCCTTGAATCCAAATTTTTTAGTTCCCTTAATAGCTTTGAGTTTTTCTTCAGAAGATGGAAACTATTCCTTAAAACAAAGGATAGGTATAACTTAGAACTGAGAAGAGAAAAATGTTGCAACAAATACCAACTTCCTTCCTACAAATACTAATATACGATTTAGGAATTTATATTGAAAAGGAATTCATGTGTATTTAAAAAAAACTCTTTAGGCATAAAAATCATTTGTTTGGATTTCAAATCAATGCAACACTGCAACAATTCAGAGGAACTGGACAGTGACACCTAACCTTACACTGTAAGTAAAAGCTAATGTTCATAAGATTTAACCAAGCTATATCATAAATCTTCAGCACACAAGCTTAGCACAAAATGGAACAATGCAGTTTTAACAGAATATTTTGAGAATGATGAAATATTCACAGAATTCTATTGATGAAACCTGGAAAACAATCAAACCTTCCCAAACCAACATCAAAGATTTTATAAATGCAGAAGAAGTTGCTCTTTGGAAACACTACAGATCAGTTTTTAAGCTGATGTTGAAAAACAAACAATTGATTAACCCATAATCACATTTGATTTATTTTCTTGCTGCCACTATTTGATTTTAAACTATCTGTACGAATGCAAGATAGTTTTTTAGATTTTAAGGGCAAAATTTTCATAGACTTTTGCAAAACAATATATAGGATATATCTGATCGTTAAGCAGCTACATTTTTTGGACTTTCCTTAATTATCCAATGGAAACAGGCTGACTATTTTGAGGCTTGACTCTCGGATAATGCTTAAAAATTGGCTCACTGGATCGTCATTGTTTTAAACTACTCTGTTACTTTCACTACTACAGCTTTCTATTTCTCTCAATACACCCTCTCTTCTCTGAGGCTTCTGATGAAATGTTACACCATTTTCTGTTTTAATTCTGGTAACAACATTGGCAGTTGCCCACAAATGGTATTATTAGCACTGGGTATTTCAATAAAAATGTTCAAAAAGTCAATAGAAACAGCCAGGGAAAATGGATGTTAATGTCTTGTTTTTCTTATCTGTACTTGTTTAATTTCTGAAAGGGATACTGGTTGTGAACCTCTTGGGCCAGAGTTTTCTGCTTCTATTCCTGCAATTTTCTACCTGTTCACCTTAATGGGTGGAAAATCATGGGCCAATGAGCACAGAAGCACATCAGTTACTCTCAAAATCTTAACTCAAGACTTCACCAATATGATGCAAGTCTCTCAATGATATGTGTCCCAGCTAATCTGGGATCTGCTTTTACAAATAACCCAGATGATATCACAAGGATTTAAAAGGGAACAGATCTTTACCATTGTCTAAATGTTTTGTCCAACAATGGTGTAAAATTTCCATATACAAGAGAAGTGAAAGATAACTTTCAGAAGAATATGACCAGATTTTTTCATAGATTACAAAATGTACCTAAATCATATTTAAAAATGAAATTCATAATAATTCATATTATAGTTTGATGTACAAATAAGTTTGCTCTAAACACTATGGCTTGCAACATTCTATAAATCAAACTTGGGTTTATCCATCTGCCACATGTCCTACTCAAATTTCATGATATGCATAATGTTTGAGCAGATAGCAACTGAGACACCAGCTATATAGCAACTGAAGTTTCAGTCAAGCTCATCAAATGCTCAATAGTTTACAAACTGCCAGTGGTTTTCCCCAAAGGGAAAAATTACAAAATCAAAATAAATGAAACACTTACTGTGCCTTTGGTATAATTTATAGAACAAGGAAGCACTACACTTATCCCACAAGTGAGAAATAGTCAGATTAAAATGGGTGGAGATTGTATTTATTTCACAATTGACTTTGCTGATGTAACTTATGCATCAAATGTTTTAAAGCAATTAGAAACTTAAGAATTATGAAGACATTCATCATAACTGGAGTTGTTCCACAAGATTAATACAGTGTATGGGGATTTATTGCATATCAATGCAGTTTTAAAAAATATATATTTGGGAAAATTACTGATTTTCCTTATTATTTTTCAGGGTTTTGCAACCATTTTTTTTCTTTTCTTCTTTTTCTAGATGGTGAATGATGGCAGGCTATTCTATCATGGTGGGCATCACATCCAAGGTCAACCTGTTAACATTCGATGTCCACACACACTTCTAGCAGGTCACTGGACAACAAACATTAGCAGGAACCCTGGCTGATGTTCCTCCCTAAGCCAGGGGCACAGGGGACAATTGAAGCACCATTACCCTGGCCTCAGCAGATATTAGCAAACTCAGCACAGATCAGGGATCAACGATAGGACTTTTGTTGGTCTGTATGGTTCAGTTACACACTCAGTTAACCCAATGAACCATTGTAGAATTTGCAAACATTTCTCCTGCATGAGAGATTCATACTCATTGTAAAAATATCTGGAACTGTTTGCAGTAATCCAAAAAGTATTTTACGCTATTTGCACAGAGATATAGCGGGTTAAATTGGATAACTCCCAAAACCAGACGCGGGGGTCGCGGTGCGCAATTAATCCACGCCCGGTCATTGAGATGCAGGTAACATTCATGTTCCCTGGTCATTCACCTAATACCTGCGGACAGCCAGGCCCAGCTGCGCTGTTGAGTGACTGCTCACTAGCAGGGGGCCCCAATATTGCGCAAGTGGCTAGCATCACGTAAAGACAGCCTGCACCTCTTATTTGCGAAATATAAGACATGGGTCTGCATGGAGGTCAGATAACACACGTAAAACACAGATGCAGGTCCCGTCCCTATGTTTACAAACTGTTGAGTTATGTTAAAACATTGAATAAAGGTTGCGCACTACTAAATCCCACATCCTCTAATCTGCACGCCCGGCCTCACCAATCTGCCGATCTGAGTTTGTACCACGCCTGCGAGACAGCGTGCACCAAGGTTCTCTGCTGATGCGCTAGAGGCCTTGGTGCAAGAGGTGGACAGAAGGAGGGGCATCCTATATCCACAGTGGGGGAAGAGGCCCTCCAGACACATGCTCAAGAGGCAGTGGCAGGCAATAGGAGATGAAGTCAATGTCAGGCGCAAAGCACCACGAACATGGATGCAGTGCAGGGAGAAGTTCAATGCTTTGACACGAGTGGTTAAGGTGGGTGAGATTAACTATCAAGTGGCATCTCCTACCAACTGCACCACTAGCCTCATCCACTGCTCCACGCATTGCACCCCCATCACCCACATACCAAAAAACACACTCAGTCAGTACTCAACTCTTCCAATCAGATACTTCCTCTCACCCTCACACATTACCACTAATGCAAGCCGCACACCCACAACTCACAGGTCACACAAACTGGCAGCTATTCAACCATGACAGGCACATCACCCAAACATCCTGCAGGACACTCAATGACACACGTCCCGCTTTCTTGCAGGAGAAGGTGGGAGGCAGCAAGTGACAGTAGCTCCATGAAACATGAACCTGCTGTCCTCTCTCAGGATGACGGCATTCCTGTTCCACCCCTGCCACTCTGCCAGTACCCTTGCTGTTGCCTGGCAGCTAGCCAGGCCACTCCCTGTAGAGTACTGAAACGTTATTGTAAGAACATAGGATCAGGAGCAGGCCATTTAGCCCCTCATGGAGTTAGGTCACAGATCATGGTTGATCTGTGACCTAACTCCATACACCTGCCTTAACCAATGGGATTAAGGGATATGAGGCTAACAAAAATCTATCAATCTCAGATTTAAAATTAACAACTGAGCTAGCATCAACTGCCGTTTGCAGAAGTGCGTTCTAAACTTTTACCTTTGCGTGTAAGCATTTCCTAACTTCACTCCTGGGCAAGTCCTGTCTCTAATTTTTAGGCTATGTGCCCTAGTCCTACTTTCAAGTATAGGAGACCTCCAAAAACAGGGACAAATACATCAACAGCCAGAAGTAATAATCCAGCAATGAACCTGTAACTCCTGCATGATTCCTTTAAATAGCACTGGTGGAGGGTCCTCCATGATGTTTACGACCTGTTCAGCTGTGCAAGGTTAAGACAGTGCATTGGCTGGAGCACTGAGTTCCAAAATCGCATCTGTCCTTTTAAATCAGCGTTGCACACAGATCTACTGCATATTCTCCCTACTTTACATGTTGCTGGTGTTTGTTATCTGCGCGTGTGCAAACGCCTTAACCAAGATGGCATCCAGCGCACATCACGCTAGAAGTGTGCGCGTGCATTCCAGATGCCATTTTGGGTCCTTAAGAGGCCACGTAGTGCCTACAAAATGGGCGCTATGGGGCCCAATTTATAGCCCATAATTTGGCTGAAGATAATGTATTCATGAATTGTATTATAAAGCCTTCCCCCTGTTACCTGGTCCTGAATTAAGTGGCTCAAATTGATGGAATGCATTTTTTTTTCACTTTTAAAGGTCTTAAGTGGCATGTGGCCATTTCAATTCAGTTTGGGGTGAGTGTAAGTCCACAAGAGCTCCTTCAACTGACCAGTTCTTATCTTGCTCTGTTGTCAGTATTGCCATATTTGTTGCTGTCCTAGCAACAAACTCAAATACTGGTATATTCAGAAAAAACTAATGATCAATTCCGGTACTGGCATTTACAACATCTTGGTATAGATAGATACTGGCATTTGAATAGTTAACCATGATTAACAAGAGTATACAATCTAGATGCGGAAATGCTGAAATTTGAGCAACTAATAGTTTGAAAAGAAAAATAAACAAATGCACAAACACAGAACTTGGTAGGGTTTTCGTTCTAAGTAAGCTAAGTAAATTGCTGCAGTGTATAACAGAGGATCCACATTTCAAGTGTGATGGCATGAGTTATTTGGAGAAAGAACTGGCAGGTATGCCACTGTTCCTCATTATCAATTACATCCTCTCCTGCAGAGCCAACTCACTCTGACGTATTACTGGCCACTTTTCATCAACTAACAGATGCAAGGGAAAAAAGGTACCTGAACACATTGTACACAAAACAACAGATGGTCAAGGATTGGATTACAGTTGTGCATAGGATCCCTGAAAGGATTTTAGCTTGTATTTACCCCTGTAGCTGTGCCATTATTGCATTCACTAACCTTAAACTTGGGGCCAGGTATCTATCCATAATTCACCTTAGACAAGTACAATTTTTATATACGTGTAAGATTTCAAAAGAAAATGAAGAGAAGTGCTTGGAAAACAATTTTTGTTTGGGAAGGGAGAGCAAACGGAAAGGGTGTGCATCATTTTCATCATATTGATTATAATGCACAAATAACACATTGATGCAATTCTGTACAAAATGCATCACTATAGTGGGTTATTGTAAACAACCAAAAGAATGTCTGAGAAACACATTTCGGGAGACAGTGTCCATTTATATGTTGTTAATTTCTTTCTAGCTTTTATCATTCTCAGACCAACATAATAAGTATGAACCAACTAACCAATTAATTCTGTGTAAGACATTGGGATCTTCAAATAAAGTGGCCTGAAATTTCAATAATTTAAATATGAATGATTCTTATTCTACCTAAAGAAGGAGAAAGCAATTGACATTTTGGTGTCGACTGCAAGTCCTTTGAAGTTTATATTTCTTTTTTTGAGTGTACATGTTCTCTTTTGAAATCATACACTTATTCTTCAGACTATCCCATTTTCTCCTCTCTTTGCTCTAAAAGGCATAGAAAGCTGCCTTGTAATATTGCTCTTTGATGACCACAAGCAGATGCAGAAGCAGGCTAGTAGATCCCAATCTAATTTCCCATCTCCCCTAGTGTAGGATCCAAAACATATCTCACCAGTTTATGGCACTGCATGTCAGTTTTCAACACACAGTGCCACCAGATATTAGCATGGCGAAGAGGTCAACATTTGATACAATGGAACTCATTTCCAATGATTTCCCTCACATAGTTTAAAAAATGACATTCAAAAACTGTGCCTAATATGTCATTGCACGGGAGACCTGTGTATACAGGTATATCAATGCGTTGGTGGAGCGAGTGGAAAAGTGGCAAATGGAGTTCAACCCGGAGAAGTATGAGGTAATGCACTTAGGGAGGGCAAACAGTTAAAGGGAATACACAGTAAACGGGAATATATTGAGGAGGGTAGAGGAAGTGAGAGACCTTGGAGTGCACGTGCACAGGTCCCTGAAGGTGGCAGTACAGGTAGATAAGGTTGTGAAGAAGGCATACGGAATGCTCTCCGCTGTTCGTCAAGGTATAGAATACAAAAGCAGGGATGTAATGATGGAACTGTATAAAACGCTGGTAAGGCCGCAGTTGGACTATTGTGCGCAGTTCTGGTCACCACATTACAGGAAGGACGTAATTGGTCTGGAGAGAGTGCAGAGAAGATTTACAAGAATGTTCCTAGGGCTTGAAAATTGCAGTTACAAGGAGAGATTGGATAGGCTGGGGTTGTTTTCCTTGGAGCAGAGGAGGCTGAGGGGTGACTTGATTGAGGTGTACAAAATTATGAGGGGCCCAGATAGAGTAGACAGGAAGTATCCATTTCCCCTAGTGGAGAGTTCAAGAACTAGAGGACATAGATTTAAGCTGATTGGTGGAAGGATTACAGGGGACATGAGGAAAAATTTTTTACCCAGAGGGTTGGGGGTGTATGGAATTCGCTGCCCGAATTGGTGGTAGAGGCAGGGACCCTCAACTCTTTTAAAAAATGCCTGGACCTGCACTTAAAGGGCTGCAGGGCTATGGACCGGGTGTTGGAAGGTGGGATTAGAATGGGCACCTGGTTGTTCTTTGAGCTGGCACGGACATGATGGGCCTAATGGCCCCCTTCTGTGCTGTATCTTTTCTATGGTTCTAAAACATATACAAGCATCAAGACAAGTTTATGGACGGCTCTAAGGAATGCACTGCATATATGCTTAACTGAGTAATTTGTTTACTGCAGTGAGAAACCTCACTGGAAATAGATAGTGCAACAGGGACAGAGCAAGAAGGAATGCAATTTGAAGTCAAATTAGTCAAGAGGGATTTATAGCAGGCACGTGACAGAAATGAATTGCCAGTATGCTGAAAACTAAGGAAAACATACTATTTAGAATAGACTTTTAATGCTATGTCACACACAAAGATTTTGCTTTTAAATGCGATGCTAAGAACACCATTTAAAAGCTATAACATGTTTTTTTATTTCACTTAACTTACCTCCCACTGACAGAAGTGGTTTTGTAATTAATTTGATTTCACTTCAAGAATTTAAAGATTACACAGCAGTTTGTTTCGCAAAAAGAATTTGAAAAAAGTATTTGGTGGAACTTGTCACTATCAAGGGGCTTCTGCAACGTTTGAATGTTATCTATTGAAACTCCCACACAATGCACCCGTGATGACTAGTACAGTGCTGAGTACTTCAGCTTAGCAAATGTTCCAGGTAATAAGCCATGAGTGAACAGACATGCTGTAATGGTCCCTGTGGTTCAAAGCCAGACAACAGGTACAAGGATGCTGTTGGGGTGTTAACACATTCTTCACAGATAGAATTTGCAAAATGATGCGGGTAAGCCCAATTTTTAGAAGTCTGGATATTGTTCTCGTTCTTTTTCTTTCATAAGGATTAAAAATATACAGCGAGATTGTAGATATTCATCTGCTCCAGGAACAAGAGTTAAGGGAAAAAAAGACAGCATCTCTTTATTAGTATATCCTATTGTCTTCACAAAAATGGTTCTTCAGACCAATCAAGCAGTTTGATTCTTATTATATGTAACTGATGCATTTAGAGCCAAATTGCCCTTGTCCCAATACATCTTTTCCTGTTACGGCATCACAGGATAAATATAAATCCTGGGGCATTTTTGCAGCAAAATCTATGGAAATTCACTAAATTTATGTATTTTTCTGTTTATTTTGATTAAAAAATAACCAGTATAACAGGAGTGTGACAAAAGTAGAGTTGTGTACTATTTGGTGTCTTCCTGTGGCTCTTTTGTGTCTCTATATTATCGGTCTTTTAACAGAACTGACCTGTATGCATTGTTCTGGCGATATAGGAACATAGGAACAGGAGTAAGCCATTTAACTTCTCGAGCCTGTTCCAAAATTCAATTAGATCATGGCTGATCTGTGACCTAACTCCATATGCCCGCCTTAGCCACATTTCCCTTAATACCTTTGGTTAACAAAAATCTATCAATCTCAGATTTAAAATTAATAATTGAGCTAGTATCAACTGCCGTTTGTGGAAGAGAGTTCCAAACTTCTAGCACCCTTTGCATGTAGAAGTGTTTCCTAACTTCACTACTGAAAGTCCTGGCTTTAATTTTTAAGCTATGTGCCCTAGTCCTAGACTCCCCAACCAGCGGAAATAGTTTCTCTCCACCTACCCTATCAGTACCCCTTAATATCTTGAAAAATTCGATCTAATCATCCCTCAATCTTCTAAATTTCAGGGAACACAACCCTAGTTTGTCTAATCTCTCCTCGTACTTTAACCCTTGGCGTCCGGGTATCATTCCAGTAAATCTACGCTGCATTCCCTCCAAGGCCAATATATCCTTCTTAAGGTGCGGTGCCCAGAACTGAACACAGTACTCCAGGTGTGGTCTAACCAGGGCTTTGTGTAGCTGTAGCATAACTTCTACCTCCTTGTATTCTAGTCCTCTTGGTATAAATGCCAGCATTAAATTAGCCTTTTTGATTATATTCTGTACCTGTCCATGACATTTTAATGATCTATGTAAATGGACCCCTACGTCTCTTTGGACCTCAAGCTTTTCACCATTTGGAAAGTACTCTGATCTGTCCATTTTAGGTCCAAAGTGGATGATCTCCCACTTGCCTATACTGAAATCCATTTGCCACAGTTTTGACTGTTCACTTAATCTATTAATATCTCTCATATTTTATACTTCCATCTACACTGCTTACAATACTGCCGATCTTTGTGTCAAGGGCAAACTCGGATATGCGGCTCTCCATCCCATCATCTAAGTCGTTAATAAATACAGTGAATAGTTGAGGCCCCAACTCAGATCCCTGTGGGACATCACCAGTCACATCCTGCCAATTTGAGTACCTGCCCATTATCCCTACTCTCTGTCTCCTGCCACTCAGCCAATTTCCGAACCAGGTCAATAATTTGCCCTCAATTCCATGAGCTTCAACTTTAGCTAACAGTCTCTTATATGGGACTTTATCAAATGCCTTCTGGAAGTCCATATGAACAACATCCATAGACATTTCCCTGTCCACTACTTTAGTCACCTCTTCAAAAAATTCAATCGGGTTCGTCAGGCATGACCTACCCTTTACAAATCCATGCTGGCTCTCTAATCAACTGAAAATTTTCAAGGTGTTCAGTCACTCTATCCTTAATTATAGACTCTAGTAATTTCCCGACAACAGATGTTAGGCTAACTGGTGTATAATTCCCTGGTTTCCCTCTCATCTTTCTTAAATAGTGGAGTGACGTGCAATTTTCCAATCTAAAGGAATGGTTCCTGAATCAAGAGAACTTTGGAAGATTATAGTTAGGGCATCTGCAATATTCTCACCTACTTCTTTCAAATCATAGGAACATAGGAACATAGGAACAGGAGTCGGCCATTCAGTCCCTCGTGCCTGCTCCGCCATTTGATAAGATCATGGCTGATCTGTGATCTAACTCCATATACCCGTCTTTGGCCCATATCCCTTAATACCTTTGATTGCCAAAAAGCTATCTATCTCACAATTAAATTTAGCAATTGAGCTAGTATCAATTGCCGTTTGCGGAAGAGAGTTCCAAACTTCTACCACCCTTTGTGTGTAGAAATGTTTTCTAATCTCACTCCTGAAAGGTCTGGCTCTAATTTTTAGACTGTGCCCCCTACTCCTAGAATCCCCAACCAGCGAAAATAGTTTCTCTCTATCCACCCTATCCGTTCCCCTTAATATCTTATAAACTTCGATCAGATCACTCCTTAATCTTCGAAACTCTAGAGAATACAACCCCAATTTGTGTAATCTCTCCTCGTAACTTAACCCTTGAAGTCCGGGTATCATTCTAATAAACCTACGCTGCACTCCCTCCAAGGCCAATATGTCCTTCCGAAGGTGCGGTGCCCAGAACTGCTCACAGTACTCCAGATGCGGTCTAACCAGGGTTTTGTATAGCTGCAGCATAACTTCTGCACCCTTGTACTCTAGTCCTCTAGATATAAAGGCCAGCATTCCATTAGCCTTATTGATTATTTTCTGCACCTGTTCATGACACTTCAATGAACTATGTATCTGAACCCCTAGGTCCCTTTGGACATCCACTGTTTTTAACTTATTACCATTTAGAAAGTACCCTGTTCTATCCTTTTTTGATCCAAGGTGGATGACCTCACATTTGTCTACATTGAATTCCATTTGCCACAGTTTTGCCCATTCACCTAATCTATCAATATCGCTTTGTAATTTTATGTTCTCATCTACACTGCTTACAATGCCACCAATCTTTGTGTCATCGGCAAACTTAGATATGAGACTTTCTATGCCTTCATCTAAGTCGTTAATAAATATTGTGAATAATTCAGGCCCCAAGACAGATCCCTACGGGACTCCACTAGTCACATTCTGCCAATGTGAGTACCTACCTATTATCCCTACTCTCCCTGGGATGGAAACCATCTGTTCCTGGAAATTTGTCACTCTTTAGTGCCATTATTTTCTTCATTACTGTTAATTTGCTTACGTTAATTATGGTGAGTCCCCATCCCCGATTCAAAATTAGTTTCCTTGGGGTGTCCGGCATGCTATCCTCTTCCTCTATTGTAAATACTGATGCAAAGTAAGTATTTAACATGTCCGCCATTTCCTTATTTTCATTTACAATATCACCATTATCAGTTTTTAAGGGAACTATATTGCTCTTGACCACCCTTTTTTCCCCTAATATAATTGTAAAATTTTTCTGTGTTGATTTTGATATCTCTTGCAAGTTTCTTTTCTTGCTCCCTTTTTGTAGCTCCTACTATCTGTTTTGTCACCCTTTGCTCTTCTTTGTATCTCTCCCAGTGATATGTTATTTCCTTCCTTCTCAGGTAACAGGATAACATGATGGGCATCCCACATATTGTCCAGTGAGCAATATATTGCAATTAGGGCTTAATGATTAAACTTAGACATGCTAAGCTGCACGTGGAGGAGAATAAAGACACAGATTTCAGATCTTAAGAGCTGCTTATAGAAACTACTGATTAGCAATAACATGTGTAGAAGAGTTGGGGAAATGCTCAAACTGTAATAGCACAACTGTGGTCCTCATTATCTTCTGATCAAGAGCCTCTCTATGAATCCTTGGAGAGGATGAACCACATTGAATACTTGGGAGATGCTGAAACTGGGGCAGTCCACATTGGGCAAACGTTAGGGGTGAGAATTTCAGCTGGAAGTCAGCAACATTTCGGAGGCTTCACACCAATAATGTGGTCAAAAGTGGCAAGCTGTATGTATCACACAGGTCGTAGGGGATGGCATATTCTGTCCTATTACTGCTCTGTGCACAGCAGGCTTGTTGATAAAAGTGAACGTGGCAGCATGGACAGAAAGTTAGTTAATGAAGAGGAAACAGAGAACAATAGTTAATAAGGTTTTTATTGTACTTTTTTTATATCTACCTACATATGCAAAAAAGAAAAAGAAAAATTTGCACGCAACACAAAAATAAGAAATGTAGTTAACTGTGAACTTGACTGAAAACAACTTTAGGAGGATGTGGACTGCGTAGTAGACCTGGGAAACCAATGTCAAATGAGATTTAAGAGAAATGTGAAGAGATGGAGAGAACATATACATTTTAAATGATACAACTTCAAAAAGAAGTGGAGGAGCAGAGTGACTTAGGAGGTTCAGATGCACAGATCTTTGAAAATGGGAGGAAGAGCTGATAAAGCTGTAAAAAAAAGCATATGAGATCCTAGGTTTTATAAACAGGGATAGGGAGTACAAAAGAGGCAATGTTAACCCTATACAAATCATTGGTTAGGTTGCAGGTGGAATACTGTGTCTGGTTTTTGGTGCCTTACTTTGGATAGGATGTCAATGGCATGGGGATGTGCAGAAGAAATTCATAAGCTGATACCACAAACGAGAGGCTTTAGTTATGAGGAAACTGGAGTTCATAAAGACAAAAAAGGAGATCTGATAGACATGTTATGATGGTAAATAGGGAAGACCTATTTTCACTGGTCAGTGAGTCAGTAAGCAGAGGGCACAAATTTAAAACCATTCACCAAAAAAAATAAAGGGAGAAACTGGAGAACTTTATTACACACAGGGTTGTTAGGACATGTAATGCTCTATCAGAAATAGTGGTGGAAGCAGAATCCATCGTAGCTTTTAAAAGGGAAGTGGATAAACATTTGAAAAAGAAAAATTTAAAAGGAAATGGGAAAGAGTAGGGGAATGGGACAAAATGGATAGCTCATTCAGAGAGTCAGCACAGGTACAGTGAACAAGATGACTTCCTTCTGTGTTGCAAAATTCAAAGGTTCTATGATTCAAAGTGAGAACGGGTTCAGCCTGAAATTATCCAAGTGGCAGAGAGGATCAGAAGAGTCACGGATGTAAGAGCGAAAGACTATTTCATTTGCTACTGTTCTGTGTCTTCAAAGCATGACTAGCTGTGATATCAATCTCAACAGGTACTCCTACTTACTTGCCTTGCAGCTCTCTTGGTCCTCAAAAGTTGGTGAATAACTTGAGGCAGGTTCCTAGAAGACTGCCTTGATATCTATTTTTTTAAAAACTGATGCATTTCCAAAATTCTTTCTGGTTATGGCAGGTTCTGTGTTTTTTTTTGCACAGATGTCAATATATAAAAGTCACAAATTTTCTTACTTTTGCTCCATGTTGTCTTCAAACTACAGTGCGGTACAAGCATTAAAACTGTTCCCAACATGGTTAATGCAAAATCATGTTGGTGCTCACTGGCACTAAGCAAAATACATTTTTTGATACATTAAACAAATACTGCAGTTTTTCTAACTTTTAATATGTATGAAGAAGATATATTCTATATATGTTAGAAATACTTTACATACCAATGGATCTACCAGGGCATTGCTCTTGGCAAGTCGAGGGCGCAATTGGTTGTTAAGGAAAGGATTTGAAGTTTAGGGGTGGAAAGAAGGGGTTTAAGGTGGGGGGAGGTAGCAGATTTGTAATGTTAATAACTGTTTTTAGAGGGCAGAATGAAATAAGTAAATAATAGAAATGAAAGAGGGGGGTTGAGAGTAGAAAAAGAGTTGGAAGGGGAAATTAAATAAATAATGGAGTAGAAAGGGGCACAGACTAATGAAATAATGGAGAGGCTAGGGGAGGCATAACATTGATAATTAATGGCTTTCAAAGAGGATGGAAAGCATTAATCAAACTATCTAGATATTTATATTAAAAATATTAAGTATGTGCACACTTCCTGCCTGCATAACTTGACTTCCTGTTGTAATGTTTCGGTCATATTTTTGGGGTCAACATTTACCCATTATAATTTCCTATGTCCACAATTATACTGGGTTTTACCTCTATAACTTGTCACTGTGATTGCACAATCTAGCCACCAGGTTCTCGTAAATCATTTAAAATGCTTTTGAAAAATGTTTTACGTCTGCCATATTTTTGTCAGTAACAGAAATTTCTATTGTCAAAATATGTGTTGAAACGAAACAACAAAAGCAAAAAAATGACATATTTCACAACAACATGGTTGATGGTGAATGCAGTAGTGGGAGAGTGGCTACAGGGTTAACAGTGAGGTAAGTGACAGCATGAGAGCAGAGCAAGATGAGAAGAGGATACAGGTATTGAGTGGAAAGTTCCAAGAGGAAGAGCTAGCCATAGAGATAGGAATGAGGAGAATGTAGGAGGAGAAAAGGGTAGTGAGAAAATTAAGGGGAAGGAGACGTGATGGGAGTCAGGTGTTGGAAGGAAGCATCAGTGATTGGGGAAGGGAGCCAATGAGGCATGCCATGCCACCAATAAACCTAAATGGAAAGAAAAAAGACAGAACGATAAGCAAAAGAAATAATTAAGGGAAGAGAAGGGGGAAGGGAAGTAAAGAGAAAAGAAAAAAAAGACAGAAGACGGACAGAAAGGAAGGAAAGAGGGAAAGAGAAAGACAGAAAAAAAAGACAGAAAGAAAGAAGGAAAGAAAGAATTGCATTTCAAGACCTCAGGACATCCCAAAGCGGTTTACAGTTAATGAAGTACTTTTTGAAGTGTAGTCACTGTTGTAATAAAGAAAACAGAGAGAAAAAGCAAAAAAGACAGATACAGATAAGAGTGACAATAATCTCAGAATTACTATGTGCAATACCACAGGAGATTAACTAGCAATATATTAAAAATCATACATCTGCGTATACTTCCTTCAATTAGATCAGGGCCGATATGTATCTCGACTCCATTTACACGCCTTTGATCGATACCCCTTGATATCCTTACCTCACAAAAATCTGTCGATCTCAATCTTGAAAATTTCAATTGACCCGGCATCCACAGCCTTTTGGGGGAGAAAATTCCAGATTTCCACTACCCTTTCTGTGAAAACGTGCTTCCTAATTTCACCCATGAATGGCCTAGCTCTAATTTTAAGATTGTGCTCCCTTATTCTGGTTTCCCCCACCAGAAGAAGTAGCTTCTCTGTATCTACTCTACCAAATCCTTATATCATTTAAAATTATTTAAAGGGTTAAATTATGAGGGCAGGTTGCATAAACCTGGCTTGCATTCCTTTGAGTTTAGAAAGTTGAGGGCGATTTTTAAACTCCCGATATGATTTCTCCCCTTCTTGTTTATCCTTATACGTACTATAATCACTGGGTTTGTACCTGTCCCCATCAGTAGGTCCTGCAACTTTTCCTCAGTACGGTAGAGTAGCGGTTACGTTACTGGACTAACAATCCAGTAGGCCTAGACTAATAATCTGGAGTCATGAGTTCAAATCCCACCACAGCAGCTGGGGAATTTAAATTCAATTAAATAAAATCTGGAATAAAAAAAACTAGCATCAGCAATAGCCTATATGTGATGCCAGACCTACAGCAATGTGGTTGATTCTTAATGGTCTAGCAAGCTATTCAGTTGTACAATCTCACTAAAAGACACAAGAAGAATAAAATTGGTCGGACCACTAGGTACCAAACATGACAAAGGCAAACCAAGCCCAGTCGACCCTGCAAAGTCCTCTTCACGAACATCTGGGGACTTGTACCAAAATTGGGAGAGCTGTCCTACAGACCAGTCAAGCAACAGCCTGACATAGCCACACTCACAGACTCATACCTTTCAGCCAACGTCCTAGACTCTTTCATCACCATCCCTAGGTGTGTCCCACTGGCAAGACAGACCCACCAGAGGTGGTGGTGCAGTGGTATACAGTCAGGAGGGAGTGGCCCTGGGAGTCCTCAACATTGACTCCGGGCCCCATGAAATCTCAGGTCATCAGGCCAAATATGGGCAAGGAAACCTCCTGCTGATCACCACCTACTGCCCTCCCTCAGCTGATGAATTGGAGGAAGCACTGAGGGTAGCAAGGGCACACAATGTACTCTGGGTGGGGGACTTCAATGTCCATCACCAAGAGTGGCTTGGCAGCACCACTGCTAGCCGAGTCCCGAAGAACATGGTTGCCAGACTGGGCCTGCGGCAGGCGGTGAGCGAACCAACACGAGGGAAAAATCTACTTGTCCTCACCAATCTACCTGTCGCACATGCATCTATGACAGTATTGTAGGAGTGACCACCGCACAGTCCTTTTGGAGACGAAGTCCCGTCTTCACACTGAGGACACCATCCAACGTGTTGTGTGGCACTACCACCATGCTAAATGGGATAGATTCAGAACAGATCTGGCAGCTCAAAACTGGGCATCCATGAGGCCTGTGGGCCATCAGCAGCAGCAGAATTGTATTCCAGCACGATCTGTAATCTCATGGCGCAGCATATTCCTCACTCTACCATTACCAACAGGCCAGGGGATCAACCCTAATTCAATTAGGAATGTAGAAGAGCATGCCAGGAGCAGCACCAGGCGTACCTAAAAATGAGGTGCCAACCTGGTGAAGCTACAACA
The DNA here is from genome assembly GCF_035084215.1 of Heptranchias perlo. Taxonomy (NCBI): domain Eukaryota; kingdom Metazoa; phylum Chordata; class Chondrichthyes; order Hexanchiformes; family Hexanchidae; genus Heptranchias; species Heptranchias perlo. The sequence goes on from NC_090332.1 coordinate 78,555,926, forward strand.
CAGGACCACATGCATGCTAAACAGCGGAAGAAACTTACTATAGACAGAGCTAAGTGATTCCACAACCAACGGATCAGATCAAAGCTCTGCAGTCCTGCCACATCCAGTCGTGAACAGTGGTGGACAATTAAACAGCTAACGGGAGGAGGCGGCTCCGTGAACATCCTCATCCTCAACGATGGCAGAGCCCAACACGTGAGTGCGAAAAACAAGGCTGAAGCGTTTGCAACCATCTTAGGAACATGAGTAGGCCATTCAGCCCCTCGTGCCTGCTCCGCCATTTGATAAGATCATTGCTGATCTGTGATCTAGCTCCATATACCTGCCTTTGGCCCATATCCCTTAATACCTTTGATTGCCAAAAAGCTATCTATCTCACATTTAAATTTAGCAATTGAGCTAGTATCAATTGCCGTTTGCGGAAGAGAGTTCCAAACTTCTACCACCCTTTGTGTGTAGAAATGTTTTCTAATCTCGCTCCTGAAAGGTCTGGCTCTAATTTTTAGACTGTGCCCCCTACTCCTAGAATCCCCAACCAGCGGAAATAGTTTCTCTCCATCCACCCTATCCGTTCCCCTTAATATCTTATAAACTCTTTGATCAGATCACCCCTTAACCTTCTAAACTCCAGAGAATACAACCCCAATTTGTGTAATCTCTCCTCGCAACTTAACCCTTGAAGTCCGGGTATCATTCTAGTAAACCTACGCTGCACTCCCTCCAAGGCCAATATGTCCTTCCGAAGGTGCGGTGCCCAGAACTGCTCACAGTACTCCAGGTGCGTCTAACCAGGGTTTTGTATAGCTGCAGCATAACTTCTGCCCCCTTGGTATAAAGGCCGGCATTCCATTAGCCTTCTTGATGATTTTCTGCACCTGTTCATGACACTTTGTATAAAACACTGGTTAGGCCACAGCTGGAGTAGTGTGCAGTTCTGGTCGCCACACTACAGGAAGGATGTGATCGCTTTGGAGAGGGTGCAGAGGAGATTCACCAGGATGTTACCAGGGCTGGAGCGCTTCAGCTATGAAGAGAGACTGGGAAGATTGGGTTTGTTTTCCTTGGAGCAGAGGAGGCTGAGGGGGGACATGATTGAGGTGTACAAAATTATGAGGGGCACAGATAGGATGGATACTAAGGAGCTTTTTCCCTTCGTTGAGGGTTCTATAACAAGGGGACATAGATTCAAGGTAAAAGGCGGGAGGTTTAGAGGGGATTTGAGAAAGAACTTTTTCACCCAGAGGGTGGTTGGAGTCTGGAACTCACTGCCTGAAAGGGTTGTGGAGGCAGGAACCCTCACAACATTCAAGAAGCATTTGGATGAGCACTTGAAATGCCATAGCATACAAGGCTATGGACCAAATGCTGGAATATGGGATTAGAGTAGACAGGGCTGATGGCCGGCGCGGACACGATGGGTCGAAGGGCCTCTCTCCGTGCTGTATAACTCTATCACTCTATGACTCGATGACTTCAATGATCTATGTATCTGAACCCCTAAGTCCCTTTGGACATCCACAGTTTTTAAACTTTTTACCATTTAGAAAGTACCCTGTTCTATCCTTTTTTGATCCAAAGTGGATGACCTCACATTTGTCTACATTGAATTCCATTTGCCACAATTTTGCCCATTCACCTCATCCCCAGGACATAGCTGCAGGAGTTCCTCAGGGCAGTGTCCTAGGCCCAACCATCTTCAGCTGCTTCATCAATGACCTTCCCTCCATCATAAGGTCAGAAATGGGGATGATCGCTGATGATTGCACAGTGTTCAGTTCTGTTTGCAACCCCTCAGATAATGAAGCAGTCCATGCCCACGTGCAGCAAGACCTGGACAATATCCAGGCTTGGGCTGATAAGTGGCAAGTAACATACGCGCCAGACAAGGACCATCTCCAACAAGAGAGAGTCTAACCACCTCCCCTTGACATTCAACGGCATTACCATCGCCGAATCCCCCACCATCAACATCCTGGGGGTCATCATTGACCAGAAACTGAACTGGATCAGCCACATAAATACTGTGGCAACAAGAGCTGGTCAGAGGCTGGGTATTCTGTGGCGAGTGACTCACCTCCTGACTCCGCAAAGCCTTTCCACCATCTACAAGGCACAAGTCAGGAGTGTGTTGGAATACTCTCCACTTGCCTGGATGAGTGCAGCTCCAACAACATTCAGGACAAAGCAGCCCGCTTGATTGGCACCCCATCCAGCACCGTAAACATTCATTCCCTTCACCACCAGCACACTGTGTCTGCAGTGTGTACCATCTACAGGATACACTGCAGCAACTCGCCAAGGCTTCTTGGATAGCACCTCCCAGACCCACGACCTCTAACACCTAGAAGGACAAGGGCAGCAGGCACATGGGAACAGCACCACCTGCACGTTCACCTCCAAGTCACACACCATCCCAACTTGGAAATATATCGCCTTTGCTTCATCGTCGTTGGGTTAAAATCCTGGAACTCACTACCTAACAGCACTGTGGGAGAACCTTCACCACACGGACTGCAGCGGTTCAAGAAGGTGGCTTACCACCACCTTCTTAAGGGCATGATGTGGAGATGCCGGTGATGGACTGGGGTTGACAATTGTAAACAATTTTACAACACCAAGTTATAGTCCAACAAATTTATTTTAAATTTCACAAGCTTTCGGAGGCTTCCTCCTTCCTCAGGTGAATGGTGTGGAAATGAAATTTTCGAATCCTTCGCATTTGTAAATCACAGAACAATGCCTGGTGATTACTGCCCGTTGCCAAGGCAATCACAGTGAGCAGACAGAGAGGTGTCACCTAAAAGGCCACCGAATATACAAACCCCCCAAAAAAAAGAGAGAGAAGGAAGACAGTCAATGACCTTGGCAACTGTGATTGCCTTGGCAACGGGCAGTAATCACCAGGCATTGTTCTGTGATTTACAAATGCGAAGGATTCGAAAATTTCATTTCCACACCATTCACCTGAGGAAGGAGGAATTCTTAAGGGCAATTAGGAATGGGCAATATATGCTGGCCTTGCCAGCGATGCCCACATCCCATGAACGAATAAAAAAAATAACTGCTTTAGCTCCAGATAAGCAACTCAACACAAATGGTTATCCACCTTCCTGAACAAAGAGCATCCAATGACTACAATCTCCATGTGCCCTCTCTGGCTGTCTCACTACCTCTCACTCCATGACCTCATTTCCTTCTGTATTATGGGATAGTGCTTGGTATCATTTTATAATTGTAATTTCTTGAGTAGCTCCACAGACTTTCTTATCGTTCCTGTTACATCATCCTACTTTACTTCATCCAATTTTACTCCATTCAATATCCCTATTTTCTTGGTATTCTTCAGCATTTATCAACTTTTCTTGACATCCCTTTACCTGACTGAAGCCATCCCCATGTCCAGACCCCGATGACTTGCTCTCAATGTTCAGTGCCCGCCCAACCACTTCACATACCTATGGTGAATCATTTACCCCCGGTATTGTCCATTTGCCCTCAATTATCCATCACTTTAATCTAGCCCCAATAGTTCCTGTACCCTATTTTCTAACGTCACAATCCTTTCCTTTAGTTTTTTGATCAACAGGCAGTTTTTTGCATCTTTTTTCCCACACCTGGCTTTCTTGTGCCTAAGCAAACACTCCATACGGCCGCTATTCTACATAAAGTTTAGAAAGTTCTTTCTACTTTTAAATCAGAAAATAAATCCCCACCTCTTTCATGTAGAGAAACTTAGAATTTTAACTGAGCTTTAAACTGTTATCTCACCAGGTTTTGCAATTCATTTTCCCACCAACTTAGCTTAATCCCCCTTTTAATTTTACTTTTCTCAGGTACTCCCCTTTAAACTTTGTTGCTCTCTGTTGCTCCCCGTATATTTTATTTTGCCTTATTATTCCCTTTAAAATGTTCTTTTGTCACATGCTTCCCATTTAATTTTTCTACTCTCTTGCAATTAAAGGGGAGCAGAAGGATTAAAAGGTATTATCCAATGGCATAACACAATTATATTTTGAACCTCACTAACTTTTTGCTGCAGCAAAGTTGCTTATCCACCATTATTATCTATTTGCAATTCACAAACTGATGATTCAGTGCACCTTCATTGATAAAACACAAACATCATAGAGCTGTTACAAACCTGCCACAGGATGAACAAAAGGCCCATTTCCAAGCTATCTAAACGCTACATTGAACCAATAGAAGTATGTGTTCAGGTCTGACACTTGTTTTACTAGTCTTGTTTTTATCTTAATGCCTCCTTTAGCTTTTTTATTGACAGAGTTTGGCATGAAAAAATGTGCAGGGCTAAGGGGATAGGGCGTGGGAGTGGGACTAGCTGGATCGCTTGTGCATAGAGCTGGCATGGACTCGATGGGCCGAATGGTAACCTTTCTATGATTCTAATTTTCACAGTATGCTGAAATAAACTCAGGTGTGGAAAAACTGACACCTTCTCACTACATTTTATTGCAACATTTAAACCAGATTGATTTTATTATATATTTCATTGAGTGCCTCCAAAAACTTCCACTGCCCTTGATGACATACTAAATTTGTTGGCTTTTAGATAGGTTTATAGCTTACCTTCGGTCCCAAGAATTCATTCCCATGTCATTAAGAAACAGTCTGCAGTAGTAAAACTGCGCCTGAGGTTCATGATGAATGGATCCTTTTTGACTGGCCACACTCATACAGTGATCTCTGCTCCACCTACGAATGTACTCCTCCTCCTGATTGCTCTGTCTGGTTATAGCATCTATGATATTTCTTTCTTGATCATGATTCATTCCAACTGGTGGTGGTGCTGGTTCACTGAGTCTCAGCTGTGAGTGTGGTAGGCATTCTGGACTGCTGTTACCTAAATCTTCAAGCAACTGATCAAGGTCATCATGTTCCTTTTGAAGAGAACTGCAGTCTGGCTTCTGTATGTCAGATTGACCATCAACAATTAAACTAATATTTGAAGATGAAGATGTTTTACAGTCATTAGAACAGGTCATCTGATTGCTGAGCGGGCCATATAGAATCCGACCATCCCAAGAATACTTCCCAGAGATATCGCGCACAATTATCCTCACATCTGAGGCAGGAAGGTCTGGCTCACTATTGGAGGTCCTTTCTAGCATAACCGCTTCTGCAGGGATCTGAAGGTAGGAAATTAGGGTGCTGTCATTAAGTACAAAAAGTTGCAAATTTGGACTTCTGAAAACTTCAGCAGATAGGTCTGATGATTCAACATAGGGGTTGTCGTGGTTCTCACTGATGAGGCTGTGAAGTATGGCAGGACCTCCACTGAGTGGAGAGTGACCTAAATGATTAATCAGATGTGCCATTACCATGCGTGCTGTGAGAGGGATCAATTCCAAACTTCTTTTCTTCTTGCCTGCAACAGATGTTAACAGAGAATATATATAAAACTGCACATACCATTCAATAGCATTTGGAAAGATACTCGCCCTGATATTCTTCCTCTCACTTGCCCGGGCACTAGACAGGTGCAGCACACCTGAAATACATTGCTTCTGTCCTGACCTGACTACACCTGCATTTGATTGGTCAAGTCATTTGAATGGTCCAGTCGCACCCACAGTGTAGACCCCTGTTCCCTGGCAGGGCCTTGTGTCTAGAAATACGGGAGAGAAAACAGACTTAGCTGCAAACCTCAGACCAGCAGCTGCGAGGCAGACCAACTGCCTCAGGATCTTCTGGCTGCTGTCATAAAACAGCAGCCAGAAGACATCCAGACTTGAAGATCCACAGGGGTTCTGAAAGAGAAATATAGCACCTACACTTTCACCAACCCCACCCCCCATCAATCCAGGCAGAAGGCACAATGCCAACTTTTTCACTTGGACATTCCAGTTTGTATGCTTACACTGAACTGTGAAACCTGCTGCTGGGAATGCCCCTTCAGCGGAAGTAGCCCACTGCAGAATTGACAGTTGTGAGGTACAGTAGCTCAAATAATCACTATTTCTTCACTATTTAGCAAAATATCATAATTTAATTGTTTCCATATTTTCATGATACATTTTCACAGATATAGGCATTTAGGAGATGAATAAGCCAAAACCAAGAGGGGAAGGCACAAAAATATGATCTTCAGGCTGTGATCTGGGAGCACCAATCTAATAAGTCATTTTACAGTTAAATAAGACAGAACATGCTACATATACAGTAGATTTTTTTTTAAAGTTTAGCAGTTATGATTAACGCAACCTATTTTTTCTCCACATTGCTAGATGTGAATAATAATCCTGTACTAAACTGCTGCTCTGCAGCCGCTAGCAAGCAAAATTCTGCTAAGCCAAATGAACTTAGCTGATGTCATTAAGGGGTCGCATCAGTGAATAAGTCCATGGGCAACAATGGAGTTTGCAATATTTAATCTGTACATGAAAATCACATAAATTGTCAACTAGGATCTCTGATTTTTATTGTAAACTTATACTGTCCAAAATCAAATTAAAATGTGCTCAGTACTAGTTATGATACTCATCATGTCTTTCTCCGCCTCTTTTCCAACAAAACCAAAATATGTGGGTAGCAATAAAATATACATCTATTTTAATAATTATTATATGAATATGCTACAAAATCAGTTTGTATGTTTACACTGAACTGTGAAACTTGATACTGTCAGATTCTATATGTAATTCAACTGAATTTTTGAAGATTGTAAGAAATAATAGTTTACGTACGTTCATTTGTAAATACAAATATACCAATAAGTAGCCGCTTATCATGACTGACTATAAAATGCAGCAGCAAACCCTCGCAAACATAAAAAAAAGGGATTTGAGCCTAGATTTTTTGATCAGCGTTACATTAAAACCAGTGTTAATTCATTTATTTTAAATAGGTTAATGCCGGCATTAAAATAATGGTGAAAGGAAAATCTGGGCCATATAATCATGGCTGCTACTTGGAGTTAAAAAAAAAGTCTGTGGCTGTGATGCTGCCAAGCCATTATTAATGCATTAATGTATTAATGTATTAACACCCCCAGGAAAAGGATTTATATGAATTTGAATAAAAAGACTCTTTAATCGTCAAGAGCTGCTACTAAGAAGCTGCTCCTGTTGAAGATGCACTGGCAAATGCAGTTCAGGAGGAAACATTGTAAACGTGAAAGACTTACTTTCGGTGACAGTAAGAAGGCTGCCAAAATCCTTAGAGACATATGAATGAGCAGGTTCAGAATTCTTGACATTTCCCAATGTCAAAAATGGATCATATTCTGTAGAGGAGACATCAGCAAGAGTCAGCAGGTATTGACTTTGTTGGGTGAAGAGGTGAGAGCCATAAACACAGGAGTGCAATACCTATAAAACATAAGACAACAGATGGGTACAACGAATCCCACACATAGTTACCATATGATCTGATTCAACGAGCAAACTTTATGAGGTCCATGACACTGCTGCTTACTATTAATTCGTTTAGCAAACAGCACACTGAAAAAGCAGCACCATTTCTCTCTTCTGTCAATCTCATGTTGTTCTACTCCTCCAGGAGCTAATTAAAACCAAAACTGAAGTACAGTGACTAATCATAGCTAAGACTGCATCTAGTAATTATGAGTCTCTGGTGCTGCATTTACAAGCATGTGAACAATGTAAAGTTCATCCTTAATTAAATAAAAATGAGATGGGTTCTTAATGTGGCAGCTGATGGAATGCTATATAAAATGTACATGCTGCCATTTTGCCGTAACTAATAACGTTAATTTACTACTCATTACTAGAAAAAGATAGGCCATACTAGTGTTTCAAGTCTGTGGACTAAATGAGGTTCAAAACTTGCATTTTAAAATTCTAGTGGATATTCCTTTGGAATCTAAATATGATTAGAACCTTCTTACCTAACTTAGAAAACTAGGAAAAAGTGAAAATAATTTTAAACAAAATAAAATTTAAAATGTGTTGGTCTTGAGTAAACCTATTACTAAGAATTACATCCCAGCAACCAGTTTGTTTGAAAGCATAAACATCTATACCCATTGGGGCCTTGGTGATGCTTTCCTTTCATCACTGGGACTTGGGTCTGGATCCAGCCCAGCTAATAATAAGTCTTCTCTCTCAGCTATGGGGGTCCTATGTAAAATGAGTTTAGGCAGTTCAGTGCCAAGAGGATTCAAAACTGTCCCTAATTTAATTTAAATTAGCACTAAGATCAACAACTTCACTCAGCCATAAAGATGACTACAACAGAAAATGAAAAATGTCATGTAGATTCAGTGATTGCCTGTGATATGCAACCACCATGAGAGTTCCTCATTACCCCCTTTGGTTAATCCTCTGCCCAGTCACACTCCAGGCCCTGCTAAACCTCAGTCCCTCCTGTGATTCCAGGCACTGCTAAATCTGTGCTATTCTCCACTCTCAGCTTCCAACTCCCCAACTCCTTCTGGTCCCAGACGTGTTGCCTCTGTGGAAGCAAGTGGAAAAGCTGGTTCCAGGATGCATTTGCAAAGTGTACGAACCAATACAGGTTTCGCAAAAAACTACAACAGTAATGCTTTTTTAATAGAAAGTATTTTATAACATGTACGGTGGCCTGAAGGTGGTGGTACATTAAAAAAAGTATTTAAAAAACTTTACTGTTGTAATTTTTGCAATGGTACAAGTATTAGGCCTTCACATTTTGGGGGTAGGGACATAGGTCTGCACTTTGCTGTCATCTTCCAGCCCCTACATGCTTGATCCTAGCCTCTCTGTTCACTGTTTCTTAGTTCTCCCATTCTTTTTTCCTAGCCCCCTGTTTGCTCACTCCAGTCACTGGCCTCCCCACTCCCTCTTGGATCTGCCTTGATTTCTTGTGTTCTTTCATTCTGACAGAGAATGGAAAACCAGGTCTTGTGCTGGAATGCAGCGGGGAGAGAGAGAATGAGGGGCCGTGGCCTGAGACTGGGACATACACACTGGCTTCCTGTTTCAAGGGAGAGAGGAAATAATTTCTTTAGTTGTGAGTGGATTGACAATTCAAGTCCAGTTCCAGGTCTCAGTGAGAATTCAGAAAAGGAAAGAGTAAGAAACTTACAGGATGTGTGTGTGAGAGAGAGTGAGAGAGAGAGAGAGAGAGAGAGATCTTGTGGTACATACTGAAGACGGCATGGGGGATAATTTTACAAGTCCACACTATCAGCAGGGAGCCTTGCCTGCCAGCATCGTAAATCAAAAATTCAGCTGTGGACTACACATCACTTTCCAACAAAAAGAGTCAGGAAATCACAGGCAGTGCTTGCTGAAATTTCCGATTTGCACTGCCAGTAGGCGAGGCTCCCCGCTACAATGTGGACTTGTAAAATTACTCACAAAGTGAGGACAGACTTGTAGAAAGAGGCAGAGAGGAGGAGTGAGAAGAAGAATCAGGGAAATAGAGGTGCCAATGAAAAGGTGTGCAAAGTAGCTGAAGTCAAGAAAGGAGACAGATGGAGACAAGGAATTTGTGTGTATGAAACAAGCAGTCAGTTACAGGAATGAAAATTTTAAAAAAATTATATCAACGAACAACACCACAGGATTTTACTGAGGAATTGGTAATTATTTTTTTGGTAAACATCACTTTTGCTTCTTCCCTTTCTTAAAAAAACAAATGCTACAACTATCAGTATGTTTATCTTCAAAAATCATTTCCATCGAAGTGCAGCTGCTGGCTCTCTCAGTAATTACACAATTGAGGTTCACATTCAAACGCAAACATTAACTGCTGATTGCTCCCTTCAATGAAGAGGGTTGCTAGGCCTAAATAAAAGCAATAATACATAGCACACAGAAGATGATATCGGGGATAATATTACAAGAATATTGCTAAAGCAACTGTTTTTCTGTTTGATTTAGACATAGCAAATGCTTATTTTGATGCAACCTGCAAGAGAGATATACTGCCACAACCATGCGATGCCATTGCAGTTCATAGAAAACAAAATTCTACACAAGGATTTTCTTAGAAACACTTTGTAAAGTGATTTTAAAGTTCTCTTCGGAGAACAAGGAATTCTATTAGGTGTAGCTGGCTCTCTTTTAGATAATGTTTTCAGTACTAAACAAAAGTGTAAGCAGTTGTACTATGTCCTACATGTTGCTAACTAGGAGTAAAATGAGAAAGTGGGATTAGTTTTTACTCACTGACAGAGAGAAAATGACAACTGTAATTAGTACAATTCATCACACTTCAGACTAATTCAAACTCTTTACTCAGATTACAAAAATTAATTTTTCATAGCAGAGAGGATAAAACACCATAAATGTGCAAGATTACTCAAATTAGCTCAAAGCTCATTAAATTAAAGTTATTAAAAATAGCAAAAAATAGTAATTGAAGTACAGAAGCAAATACAATTTAACGGAAAGTAATATGCAAGCTTGTATCAATTAATAATCTTATCACGTAAAGTATATTAATATAAATAATAAAACTGAGAAAAATGAATACACAAGTTAACTACGAGAATTGTGCCACAGTGCAGCTGACGTAGCTTTTGATGTCATAGAAGTGTACAGCACAGGAGACCATTCGGCCCATCATGCCTGTGCCGGCTCTTTGAAACAGCAATCCAATTAGTCCTACTCCCCTGCTCTTTCCCCATAGCGCTGCAAATTTTTCCTTTTCAAGTATTTATGCAATTCCCTTTAGCAAGTTACTACTGAATCTACTTCCACCACCCTTTCAGGTATTGCATTCCAGATCATAACAATTTGTATTCTTTTTGTGATTTTATATGATGTTTTCATAGTAGGATGCAATGCTCTGACCAACATTGTACTGTTTCTCAGTATGTTAATCCACATTTTTTGCTTCCTTGCCTGAAGATTAGTTATCTGCATGTGAAATAACCAAATACAACAAAAATAACCCCACAAGTTGCACAATTTTAACTAAAACAATACCACTGGGAAAAATATCCATCTACCAGAAAATGCCCATAGTGCTTCCCATGATCAATTAAAATATAAGTTTATTTTGTGTACAAGATGGTAATAGAATTGAGAGAGAAACAGTTAGTAGCTAGAGTTTTCAACTACATTGTGACAGCTGACAAAGCAAAATTGAATGGGAAATATTGACATAGCCATTTACAAAGGTAAATGTTGACAACAGCATGAACAAACATGATAAGTTAATTTTGAATATATTGATAAATCAAAGCACCTATATTCGTGAGACTTGCTTACTAAGGGTCAAAACAATTGAAACTATACCTCACTTAGTTGAGATACACCTGATGGAATATCTTGTTCATACCATTAAAGTGCCCTTTAAGACTCATGATATCTTGCAGGCTCATCTCAATGGAATATCACTACCAACTGTGGGTTCTGGGCTCTCATTGGTAGAAGTACACACCAGTATGCCATCACATTGTTTTCAAAAAAGTTTTTATTAATGGAACGCTATATTCTGCATTATTTCAAATGTGAACAAAATCTCATCCCTTCAAAGGGTACTTAAAGATAAATTTGGAGAAAAAAAAATGAAGAACTGTTTTAGCATATCTCCCTCCAAATCAACTAGTGATTGATGGGATAGTGAAGCTATTGCATTAATCACTCATGGGAAGCCAGTGAAATGGGATGAGGTAAGTGACAATGCATAGTTACAGCCCACTCAACTGACCAAAATTAAAAATAGTGCTGCCAGCAGGAGTATTACCCTGCTTCAAATATCTTTTTTAAAAAAGGAATTTTAACTGTCTGAGTTTTGGTGGTAAAATTTTTACGCTTGTGATTCTACTACTGATGGGAATTAAAAATGTTCCTTTAAATACCATGATATTTCTTAACATTTCTGTAGTATAATTACTTGACACCAGTACACATGCAAAATGATTTTCTTTATTGTTTGTGCATTATTTAAACTGAGCACTGGTTGGGGAAATCGGGAACTCCACACATCAATTAGTGAACAATTAGTGAATATTTGTGTAGTGGGGCTGGTTATGCAGTTCTGTTGTTGTGCTGGTGGGACCGCATTGCATTTATTGCGTGCAGTGATTCAGGATAGCTGATCTCATCTGAGTCTGCAAGGTCCACTAATTTAAATAAACTGATTATGCTCATTGCACACATTGGCCCTTAAAGGGCTGCTAAGAGGATTTAAAACTAAAGTGGTTGCATCGATGGGCAAAAATTCTTGATTAGAAAGGATCAGTTAGTGTTTAAATATTTGTCAGCCTTTTCAAAGACTGGATGGGATGAAAGAAGTGACAAACCAAAAGCAAGGGAAAGCAAACCCAATGCAGAGGCACAAAACAGAGTCTGTGGACAAGTGGTGGAGTACACCGCACCCAAACAACCCCTGTTTGTTGGTTGACAAAATGGGCATGCTGCTGCGAGGAGGGTTGCCCTTTTTAGCATTCCAGAGATTCTCCCACGAGGTGTTAAGTGCACGATTCCTAGCAGAAGGCGGTGGCAAGGCTCATGGCTGTCGACAGAGACTACAGCACTTGGAAACAGTTGCAACAGAAGACAACATATTATAAAGGAACCTGGCACGGTAATACTATCCAACAGTACCATGATTGCCTGTCTTGTTCCACATTTACCGCTCATACATGCCAAGCCCTTACAAAATTTTACAACGCAAAGAATTGGAAGGGGTGTACAACTGGCGATAGATTTTTTTTTTACTGCCCGTTTTGCACCCCTGCTGTAGTTGAATTCCATCTCCATCTTGTCTGAAGTATTCTACAATAGATCAGTGCTTCAATCTTTAATGATATAACCTGTTTGAAATTGAACAACAATTTCCATTTCTACATTTTAGAAAATAGCATCGCCTAAAACTGCACATCCTGGTAAAACTTCACATCTTGAATGGCAGCAGGAAACATCACTAGTATTTAGGTATCCTTTGTAATGTGCTGTTCCACAGGTCAACACTCTTCTTGTCAAGATGGGCACTTTTGAAACTTACAGCAGCAGTTTTGTTTCAATAATTCACTGTGCTACAAGATGAACACACATATGGGTTCACAAGACAATGTCAACATTCAGATACATTACATTGTACTGTTTTACTCAGGCTATTTACTTATTTACGAAAAAAGGTTACAGACAAGGGCTTGAATTATCCAATTGCTTTACATTTTGTATGAATATACAAGCATTCATTTAATGTTAGAAATGAAAATGCTAGCAAAAGGAACATCTTCCAATTTCACCAATTAAGCAGTTTTGAGAACAGGAAGATGCAAACATTGCTTACACTGAAAATGTCACATACCCAATGCAAGGCATCCAAAGCAGTGCAAATGCTGCACATCAAATGCAAGACGTCTGATGCAGCGCAAAATTTCCACTTCCCACATTCCTTATCCCTGTGCACTCTATAAGCAGCATTGGTAATTACAAGGAGTTCCAAATAGAGGGCAGTTTCTCTGCACCCTCGGGCTTGTCCACTGCTAACAGAGACTGGCTATGCTCACTTCAGCTTTAAGGGCTACATTCTGACCTAAAATCTAAAAGGCAGAAAGGTAACTAGTGCTATTATCATGTCATCAGGTTTTCCAATATCTCTCATCAGTAAATTAACAGAGCTCAAAGTTCACATAGTTCATTTAAGAACTAAGCTTGTGTATTTTAGCTAGACTCAAAAATCAATGGTAAATTTTCAAATTTTGATGTTGCATTACTAGTTTAACACTCATTAGGCAATTCTGTCTAGAGTTGCAATCATCCCTATTTCAATGCTGAAGCTTAGTGCAAGAAAGTAGTGAATCACATCAGGCTTTCGAACTCAAACTACAGGTCAAACCTACAATAAGCTATTACGATTCTACAATGTATAATATTTTAATATATATTGTAATGAACTTTCCTTAAGATTTCAATTATGCTGTGCTGTTGGTCTGCGATCAGTAACTACAGAACCATTAACTGGCAACACCCAATTTTTACTCCTGACTGGGAGCATTCAAATGAATCTGCTGAGCTTTGCGCCCCGACAGTAAATTTTCAATATATGATACACCACAATTTCAAAACATTACAAATGGACCGTGCTTAAGTTCATAAAAGTGCCGAAGTGATCCAATGAACAACCTGAACAATTTTTAAATCTGGCTGGGCGCTGCCCTGGAGTGATACCGTATAAGTTATCAAATACAACAGATTTGAGAGTTTCCATAAAGAGGTCCAACACTGCTCCTATTCAGTCAGATTGGGTGTAACTCTGGAATTACACTTTGACTTCTTTTACCTTTTGCAAAATAGCTGTATAATTACTCCTTAAATAAACCAAGAAGAAGGTGCATGTGATCAAGTCGTAATTGTAATTTGCTGGGGATCATTTATTACTACATTATTAGCAACATACATAATGTGAACTTGCCATTATTCAATAATCTCACACTTTTAGTAGTGCACTTAAATGGGCCTAGAGTAGTAAAGTTCTAAACCTATTTCAAGTTGACAATAAAGATATACATACCCTGTAAATATAGTCCAGTAAAGGTGCTTTGCGTGCCATTTGGTCTTCCATCAAAGTTGCACTAATAGGTTCCAGTAGGGCATCCACAGACATTGCCATGCACCAATCCAAAAGGCAGAGCAATAGAGATACTATTAACTAAAAAGGAAGAAAATATAATGCAGTGCTGTGCATTAGTTTCACTCTAAAGCATTGCCATGCAACTGAAAAGGAGTAACATACACCTCATGCTCACCCTTTTATCTGCATCGACAGATGAATGTTCTGCACTTGGCAGGAGAAATGCAATAGTGGCCACAAGGATCTGTATTTTAAAAATATCGTTCAGTTTTATTAAAGCACACATAATGTACGTATGTTTAACTCATATTTTCATCAATTTCATTGATAAAGAAGGGTAGCCTGATTTCCCCACCCTCAAACAACCCAGGAAAGGAAGTGATTTACCTCAGCAATTTTCTTGGGGAGCTGGGATTCATACTTCTTAAGCCTTTCCACATGAGTAACCAACAACTTAAGCATATCACAAGCCACTTCAGCAACCACTTTGTTGGAAAACTGGAGACAAACCACAAGTCAGTGAAAATATATACCACAACTATATACGAATAGTCTATAATCTAACCCTGACATGTCCACTGAAAAAAAATTAGTTTAGGGTTAAATAAGGTTAAATAGCTTGTGAAGTTCATCAGCAGTTAAAGAATATTAAATATGCAAGACTAATTTCACAATGGGATAACACAAGCATATAAAAATAACAAAACTTTGCTAACTCAAAGCATGAGAAAACTTAGGTGATCTATACTCATAACTTGATATAATCTTGCTCGAGAAGGAATAAATGTACTACATCAACTAAATGAATATTCTCAATAAGAAAATGGCTTTACAAATAATCATTCTGTTTAGCATTTGTCACGACTGATGCTCAGCTCACCAGAGATGGCCATTATATATGTGCCACTCTCAAGCATCAAGGGCAACTACACTTCTGTGTCTGTCTTCAAGTATTGATTCCTACATACTGTCAGCTTCTCAGAACATCCTAATGCAAAGCAGAGAGTGCACTTCACAATGAAAGAATTCTCCCTCTGCACATCGGTAGGTTAAGTAATGGCCCCGTCCAATTTCCAACTGTAATAATTTGAGATCTGCTGGTTTGCAAATAGCTGTTATCTGTCCAGACAGCCACTAGCTCAAGGAGGCTAATTAAAAGTTGCACCTCCATAACAAAGAAAATCAGCACTGCCATTATACAACTATAGCAAATATAGTGAAGCTCAATAGTTATAACGTAGATATTTGCTTTCTGTTAGGTAACACAAAGAATTAAACTCTTTATATTTTACAGGTGCATAAAAAGCAAAGTTATGTAATTCGTTATGTCATTTCTTGATGAACCACACTTTAGAAGGGAGGTGAAGATCATGAACACTAGGAAAGCTAACCTCGTGAGACGCTCTTTGGGAGTTTCAAGAAATATCCACTAATTGATCTTAAAGCATCTTTTTTTAAATGTTCATTGCATTTGATCATCACAAGCTTAAAAATACACTTCTTTTTTAGCATGTCACTGCTGCTGAAATGTCAGATATAGTACACATTGTAACATGGACGTTCTGAACTGTTTCCTATTGTGCTTACCGTATACAAACGCAGTATATATACGTACATACAATAGTTCTTCAAACGACAAAAATATTAAAATAAACTCTTCACCTTTCTAATGTTGATTAGCAGGAACCAAATATTAGTAGATTTTCTCTACTCCAAAAGAACATAAAACTGTATACTAATATTGGTATGAAAATGATTTGCATTTGAAATGATAAAAACCAAGTTCTAATTTCATTGTAGAAATGCAGATTCAGCTTAATGCTGTTTAAAGCTTTGTCCCTACTAATTAGAAGAAAAAATGCCTACAGTTTATAAATATCAAGTGCTCTTTCTCGAGTGTCAGCGTTTATTAATAGGCACATCTGAAGAAGCTGCATCCTGTGAACATCTGTAGTATACCTGAATTATCTTATTCTTCTCTGGGCTGGTCATTCCTTTTAAATGCTAAGCAGCAAAAAAAAATGAACCTTTCAATCTAGCCGTCTTTTTACAATGATGTAACTAATGTGTTTTTTTAAACAAAACTAATGGAGGTCCTGTGGTATTTGTCATGGCAAAAATGTTAAAAAAAAACTGAAGTCTCAATGAAAGCTGACTTAGCTGTAAAAATTTGACTTATTTTTCTCATGTTTGTTGAGACGCTTCTTGTCTTGTTTATTACATTATGCTTTTCTTTACAACAGCAACAACAACTTGCATTTATATACAGCCTTTAAGATAGAAAAACATCCCAAAGTGCTTCACAAAGGCATAATCAGGCAAAATGGATGCCAAGCCACAGAAGGAGATATTCGAAAGAGTGACTGAAAACTTGGCGAAAGAGGTCCGCTTTAAGGGGGAGGGGGGTCTTAAAAAACGAGAGCGAGGTGGAGAGATTTACGGAGGGAATTCCAGAGTGTGGTGCCTAGATGGCTAAAGGTACAGCCACCAATGGTGGGGCAAAGGAAGGAGGATGCACACGAGGCTACAGTTAGAAGAAGGGAGTGTTCTGTTGTAGGACTGGAGGAGGTTACATAGATAGGGATAGGCAAGGCCATGAAGAGATTTAAATACGAGGAGGAGAATTTTAAATTGAAGGCATTGGGAGCCAATGTAGGTAGCAAGGACAGGAGTAATGGGTGAGCTGGACTTGGTGCAGAATAGGATACAGGTAGCAGAGATTTGGATGACCTGAAGTTTAGAAAGCATGGAGGCAAGCCAGGAGAGCTTTGGACTAGTCAAGACTGGAGATGACAACGGCATGGATGAGAGTTGGGGCAGGGGTGGTGGCGGGCGATGTGATTAAGAGGAAATGGAGTCAGAAGCTATGGGTCAAACAGTGTCGTTCAACGTGAGACTGTGGCCAAGGAGGAGAAAGGAATCAGCGACCAGAATACAGAGTTTGTGGCAAGAACAGAAGGCAATGACAACTGTATTCCCAATGTTTAAGTGGAGGAAATTGCAACTCATCCAAGACTGGATGTCAGTCAAGGGGCTCAATTTTCGCACCCCCGAGCGGGTGCGTTCGTGGCGGGGGGGGCTCCGAAAATTGGGGATTCCCAGGGCGGGTCCGGAGCCCGGCTCCAACCCGCCCACTTCCGGGTTCCCCAGTGACATGCTGACATGTGCGCGCAGCCCCTGCATGTGGGACTCCTGCCGCCACTTAAAGTAATTAACCAGGTACTTCAGGTCGTTTACAGACCTGATATTTTAGGAGGGGTGGGATTTTCAAGTCAACTGGGACTGTTTCCTGTACTGGGGGAAACACTCCCAATTGAAATAGACGTGTTGCAGCCATCAGCCTGTGGCAGCTGTAAAGGTCCATTTGACAGGTGTAGGAGGGTGGGGACCCTCACTCATTGCAGGAGGCCACTCTGTCACTTCGGACAAAGTTTAGCCTCCACCACCCTCCTCCTAACAATAAAATTCACCAACTTGCACAATTACCCCGGTGTCCAGACACATTTACCTACCTTGCGGATCCCCTCAAACGTACATCTTCCCGATGGGGGCCGCCGTAGCTGCAGTCATGACCTCCTCGGAGGACGAACAGCATCACCAGCCTCGCTGGCCACGCCGTCTACCCCTGACACGTGGATCTCCACAACACAGTGCAGTGACACATCCACCTGGACAGCAGGAGGGAGGGCAACCGCAGAGAGAGATGCATTGCAGAAGGCACTACAGACCGAGGCTCAGCTTCCTGGACCTCTCTAAGCAGCAATGCACACAGAGGCTCAGAGTCACTTGACATGTAGTCGTGGACATCTGCAGCCTCCTTCATGCCGAGCTGCTCCTGGCTGGCCCGAGCATCATCTTCTTACCTGTCGCTGTCAAAGTCACCACTGCCCTCAACAAACTCTCCTTCGCATCCTTCCAGGGTGCCACTGGGGACATCGTCGACGTCTCTCAGTCGTCTGCACAAAAGAGCCCTGCAAATACACCTACACCCACTCTGCAGTGACACAATGGGTGGCATCAGTTGTGGGTCTTCATGTGATCCTCAGGAAAGGCCATTATTGCACAAACTAGACAAGATTCGCAAAGACGTGGCAGTAGTGGTGACAATATCATATGTAATGTGAGTTGATCAGAAATTAAATATAAGTAAAAACCATGACAAACCCTCAAAAACCCTTGTGCATCCCCTTCATGCTCACGACACGTTTGCCTTACGCTTCCTACTGCACATATGTGATACATGCCCTGTGGCTGCAGCACAGGTAGTGGCAGATTGGGTGAGGCTGACCGTGAAAGCGATGCATGAGAGGGTGAGTATGAGATAGAGCCATGAGATTGTATGAGGATTGGGTTGAGTGGTAGTGGTGGGATGAATACTGGCGAGGTGAGTAAGTGCAGGTAAGATGAGGATGAGCTTTGAGTGGGTGTGAGGAGTGATGTGACAGAGTAGTGTTGGCAGTGCAGAAGGAGATGTGGGATGGGGGCGGTGATGTGGCAGACGGAGTGTAGGGAAAGGAGTAAGTGTACTCACTTCAGCTGACCTACTTAGGTCATTGAAGCGCCTCCTGCACTGTATGCAGGTGCGCGATATGTTGGTGGTGCTGGTGACCTCCTCTGCCACCTCGAGCCAGGCCTTCTTGGTGGCAGAGGCAGGCCACTTCCTCCTGCCCGCCGGGGGGAAGTACTCTGTCCTCCCCCTCTTCCTCACCCCATCCAATAAGACCTGGAGTGAGGCATCATTAAACCTGGGAGCAGCCTTCCCCCTGGGCTGCTCCATGCTGTAATTTTACATATTTTCTGCTGCATCAGTCAGTGGAGGACTGCCCCTTTAAGTAGGGCTCCTCCAGCTGTTAGCCTATGCTGCGCATGCGCAGTCCGCCCACTGCGCAGTTTTCCAGCGCGAAACCCGGGAGCAAAGGTAAGTACCTTCAATCAAGCTGCAATCGCGTGCGGAGCACCCCGATTCCACTGGGCGCGTTACCCACGCTGCCAACCCGCCGCCCTCCTAATATTGGGCCCAAGGAGTCGAACAGCACAGAGGCAGTGAATAAATCAAGACAGGTGGTGGAGTGGTAGAGCTGGATGTCATCAATATACATATAGAAGTTGATCCTCATCTTTTCGGATAATGTCACCATGGAACAGCATGCAGATGAGGACGAGGAGGGGGCCAAGTACAGATTCCTGGGGGACTCCAGAGGCAATGGTTCGGGACTGGGAAGAGAAGCCATTGTTGGAGATTTTGGCTGTTATTTGATAGTTAAGAGTGAAACCAAGCAACGGTAGTCCCAATGAGCTGGACAAGAGAGGAGAGGCATTGGAAGAGGATACTGTGGTCAACATGTCAAAAGTTGTAGAGATACTGAGGAGAGAAATTGCACCATGGTCACAATCACAGAGTAGTCATTTGTGACTTTGATTAGGGCCGTTTCAACATTGTGGCACAGCCGGAAACCTGAGTTGGGAGAGTTTTTAAAAAATGTTTTCAATTCATTCTTGGGATATGGACATCGTTAGCAAGGCCAACATTTATTGCCCATCCCTAATTGACCTTGAGAAGGTGGTAGTGAGCTGCCTTCTTGAACGGCTGCAGTCCGTGTGGTGAATGTTCTCCCACAGTGCTGTTAGATAGGGAGTTCCAGGATTTGGGCGGAGCGATGATGAAGGATATATTTTCAAGTCAAGATGGTCTGTGACTTGGAGAGGAACTTGGAGCTGATGGTGTTCCTATGTGCCTGGTGCCCTTGTCCTTCTAGTTGGTAGAAGGCGGGTTTGGGAGGTGCTGTAGAAGAAGCCGCGGTGAATTGCTGCAGTGCATCCTGTAGATAGTACACACTGTGGTGGTGGAGGGAGTGGAAGTTTAAGGTGGTGGATGGGGTGCCAATCAGGCAAACTGCTTTGTCCTGGATGGTGTCGAGCATCTTGAGTGTTGTTGAAACTGCACCCATCCAGGAAAGTGGAGAGTATTCCATCATACTCCTGACTTGTGCCTTATACGTGGTGGAGAGGCTTTGAGGGAGTCAGAAGGTGAGCCACTCACCGCAGAATACCCAGCCTCTGACCTGCTCTGGTAGCCACGGCATTTATATGGCTGGTCCAGTTGAGTTTCTGGTCAATGATGACCCCCAGGATTCGGTGATGGTAATGTCATTGAATGACAAGGGGCGATGGTTAGACTCTCTCTTGTTGGAGATGGTCATTGCCTGGCACGAATGTTCCTTGCCACTTATCAGCCCAAGCCTGGATGTTCTCCAGGTCTTGCTGCATGCAGGCATGGACTGCTTCATTATCTGAGGAATTGCGAATGGAACTGAACACTATGCAACCCTCAGCAAACAGCCCCACTTCTGACCTTATGATGGAGGGCAGGTCATTGATGGAGCAGCTGAAGGTAGCTGGGCCTAGGACGCTACCCTGAGGAACTCCTGCAGCGATGGCCTGGGCTAAGACGATTGGCCTCCAACAACCACTATCAACTTTCTTTGTGCTACGTATGACTCCAGCCACTGTAGAATTTGCCCCCTGATCTCCATTGACTTCAGTTTTATGCGGACTCCTTGGTGCCACACTCGGTCGAAAGCTGCCTTCGTGTCAAGGGCAGTCACTCTCACCTCACATCTGGAATTTAGCTCTTTTGTCCATATTTGGCCAGACGACCAATCCTGATTCAGTGAGGAGTGTAGAAGAGCATGCCAGAAGCAGCACCAAGCTTACCTGAAATTGAGATGCCAACCTAGTGAAGCTACAACAGGACTACATGCATACTAAACAGCGGAAGCAGCAGCGAGCGGCGGGAAGATGGGCACGGATTTGGGAAGTGTCAACATGTTCAAGGATTTTGGAGAGAAAAGGGAGATTGGCAATAGCTTCCAATGAGAGGGTGTGTATTAGCTTATTATAGTTAAAATTGAGTTTTTAGAAATTCTATTCTTTGGTTTTATGCAACTATTCTTTAGAGCTTCATTTTTGATACTTCAGATTATTTTATTTTACATCTTAACATTTTTCTGTTGTCTGCCAAACATTGGAAAAAAGGACCTCCCAAGCTGCATACATGCTTAATTAGGCACCCGCTCAAAATGAGTGGGAGTGAAATACGCAGGTGTACCTTGCAGCAAGATTCAGCGGGGATTCAGGTGCTGGCTGCCCAAATTCCTGGTCCCTTTCACCTGAATTCCAGCAGCACTAGGTTCAGTGAGGTGGAAGAAAATAACTTTTGTATCTTTTGTTGTCTAAAATATTAATCCCTTTTTTACTTTTGAGGCCATTTCCTAATGTATCAAAATAATTGAACCACATCAAACGTACTAACGCTGCTATAAAATATAACTACATTTGTTTCACAGGAACAGAAAAATATTTGGGAATAGATATCACAAATATTGCTTATAAAAAAATATTTTTTCTTTTCCCCCATATTGACTTGTGTTCCTAAGGGTAAGAGTGTTAATTGTATTTTAATCCAGTTTACAAAACATCATACATAGGCAAAAGAAAAAAATGATGTAATTTAGTTTGGTTCCATCTGTGCATTCCTGTTTTTGAATTTTTAAGTCATAAGCAAGTCATACCAGACAGAATTAGTTATTACCTTAAGTGTCACGCCTAACACATTAAGTGCATCTTGGACCTGAGCATGGTTTGTGCACTGCATCAGTTCTTCACAAATCCAGATTCCAAGACTACACATCGCTATACATCTAAATAAAATCAAGAAAGGTGTATCAGGCTAGATTGAATGTTTTCTTTTAAGGGTACATTGCCGTTTTTTTCTCCACTTCTGGTCTTCTTAAGCCACTCACCTCGTGTAGCCAAAAGAATGAGTGGGCAGACTCAGCAACCATAAGTGCGAGTGAAATCTGGTGACAATTTTTCCTCCCGCATGGGGAAGCACCAGCTCTTCACTCAGAGCCTGCTCCATATCACCATTGCTGAGATTAGGAATTCAGCACAATGAGGCAATTGAACCTGCCCCACATCAATCTGATCCTAATCAATGCTTCAACATTATGCCAAATGAAAGTGTTACTAACCCATGTTGTCCAATACGTTAGTCACTAACCATGTGTGGCTAATTGCATTTCTGATTAGTAAATTAAAAAAAGAGTAATAGACACCGTCCTTGGGCATGTGATCTCAATACTCATATTTACAAGATGTATGCATGTGTATTTTAATCTTGTGTGTTTGTTGGTAAAATGGCAAGATGAAAAGCAGAGCGTGAGAGTGTTTTTAGATCATAGAATCATAGAAGTTTACAACATGGAAACAGACCCTTCGGCCCAACATGTCCATGTCGCCCAGTTTATACCACTAAGCTAGTCCCAATTGCCTGCACTTGGCCCATATCCCTCTATACCCGTCTTACCCATGTAACTGTCCAAATGCTTTTTAAAAGACAAAATTGTCCCCGCCTCTACTACTGCCTCTGGCAGCTCGTTCCAGACACTCACCACCCTTTGAGTGAAAAAATTGCCCCTCTGGACCCTTTTGTATCTCTCCCCTCTCACCTTAAATCTATGCCCCCTCGTTATAGACTCCCCTACCTTTGGGAAAAGATTTTGACTATCTACCTTATCTATGCCCCTCACTATTTTATAGACTTCTATAAGATCACCTCTAAACCTCCTACTCTCCAGGGAAAAAGGTCTCAGTCTATCCAACCTCTCCCTATAAGTCAAACCATCAAGTCCCGGTAGCATCCAAGTAAATCTTTTCTGCACTCTTTCTAGTTTAATAATATCCTTTCTATAATAGGGTGACCAGAACTGTACACAGTATTCCAAGTGTGGCCTTATTAATGTCTTGTACAACTTCAACAAGACATCCCAACTCCTGTATTCAATGTTCTGACCAATGAAACCAAGCATGCTGAATGCCTTCTTCATCACCCTATCCACCTGTGACTCCACTTTCAAGGAGCTATGAACCTGTACTCCGAGATCTCTTTGTTCTATAACTCTCCCCAACGCCCTACCATTAACGGAGTAGGTCCTGGCCTGATTCAATCTACCAAAATGCATCACCTCACATTTATCTAAATTAAACTCCATCTGCCATTCATCGGCCCACTGGCCCAATTTATCAAGATCCCGTTGCAATCCTAGATAACCTTCTTCACTGTCCACAATGCCACCAATCTTGGTGTCATCTGCAAACTTACTAACCATGCCTCCTAAATTCTCGTCCAAATCATTAATATAAATAACAAATAACAGCGGACCCAGCACCGATCCCTGAGGCACACCGCTGGTCACAGGCCTCCAGTTTGAAAAACAACCCTCTACAACCACCCTCTGTCTTCTGTCGTCAATCCAATTTTGTATCCAATTGGCTACCTCACCTTGGATCCCGTGAGATTTAACCTTATGTAACAACCTACCATGCGGTACCTTGTCAAAGGCTTTGCTAAAGTCCATGTAGACCACGTCTACTGCACAGCCCTCATCTATCTTCTTGGTTACCCCTTCAAAAAACTCAATCAAATTCGTGAGACATGATTTTCCTCTCACAAAACCATGCTGACTGTTCTTAATCAGTCCCTGCCTCCCCAAATGCCTGTAGATCCTGTCTCTCAGAATACCCTCTAACAACTTACCCACTACAGATGTCAGGCGCACCGGTCTGTAGTTCCCAGGCTTTTCCCTGCCGCCCTTCTTAAACAAAGGCACAACATTTGCTACCCTCCAATCTTCAGGCACCTCACCTATAGCTGTCGATAATTCAAATATCTCTGCTAGGGGACCCGCAATTTCCTCCCTAACATCCCATAACGTCCTGGGATACATTTCATCAGGTCCCGGAGATTTATCTACCTTGATGCGCGTTAAGACTTCCAGCACCTCCCTCTCTGTAATATGTACACTCCTCAAGACATCACTATTTATTTCCCCAAGTTCCCTAACATCCATGCCTTTCTCAACCGTAAATACCAATGTGAAATATTCATTTAGGATCTCATCCATTGAGTGCTTTACTTCCTTGGTTATTGAATAGTGGTAGATATTTGTTAAGTAAATATACAAGTGAAGTACATTCACCTCTATTGTGAGAGTGTATTAAGGGGTTTCCTACTAACATTATTGCATGTGGCTGAAGCGATATCGTCATAGCCACCCCTGTGGCTAGTCAGCAATTTCTATTGGATAATACTATGCTAACCCAGAAAT
Organism: Heptranchias perlo; assembly: GCF_035084215.1. Lineage (NCBI taxonomy): Eukaryota > Metazoa > Chordata > Chondrichthyes > Hexanchiformes > Hexanchidae > Heptranchias > Heptranchias perlo. The sequence continues at coordinate 78,580,591 of NC_090332.1, forward strand.
TATATCTTGCACTGGGTTCCATTAAAATATCTTAATTTACTGTTACAAAAGATTACAATTGGTATAACTGGTTACAGTGTCATTTTGCAAAATTTGAGTGTAATAAAGATATTTTTACAATATGTAAAATCCTGTAGATTTCTGATCCCCACAATAGAACAGTCATGAAAAGTCTAAGGTAACAAACTTCAGCTCGACCTGGTATTAGACTCACCAGCGGCTTTAGTGAAATAAATACTCCATGATGTTTCTTACTTCTATATAATATTTTTAAAGAATTCTAAATTAAAATAAATAATCATGCTTACCGTGCAGTCTCACAGGTCTCATTCCTTGCATTTTTCATCAGAATGTTGATCAAATAATCCTAAAGTAGATCAAAATATAGCAATATTTTAGTATAACCCTTTCAGCTTATTTTCAGTATAATGATATACAATCAAGTACAACAAAATTAAACTTAGAACTTCATTTGAAGATTGGTCAGTAAATTTTGACAATATAAAAGAAAGCCTCTTTGTAAAATTTTACAGAAACAAAAATGGGGAATAAAAAACACATTTTTATAATTAGGAAAAAATGTTTCACAAACAGGAATTTGACATAGAGAGGATCTGGTCCTTTTGTAGAAATCTGCAATGTGTATTTTTCCAAAAGGTAAATACATGGAGTGGAGGACTCAAAGATGTCAACTTAAGAAAAAGTGCTTTGAAGGAAATAATTGACATTGAGCAGTCAAATGTTCATAAGAACAGATGCTTGCCTGAAAGCACATGACTGAAGGCAATTATTTGACAGATCAAATCACTTGAAACTGTAAAGTGCATTAATGACCCCTAACTTGATTAAAATCCTATGATGAAAATCATATTTCTAAGGTACAAATTCCATTTCCATCAGTTATTTCCATCATTATTTTCATAAACCTTTGTAGTGTGAAGTTAATACGAATACTCTGAGCACCAAAGTAACATTTTAAACCAAAGTAAAAGCATTAGAGAGAATTCAGAAAATGCGGTACAGTTTTCTTATTCTGCTGTAAGATGTCCAGGACACACTAATACTGAAGGTTAGATAGCTTTTCAAATTAAAATGTCAGTAATCAAACCCTTTCTACAGCCTTACCACCTGAGCGCATCAATATAAACGCTCATAAAAAGCATTCTACAAAATAAAAACACAATAGCTGGAAGAAACTGAACCGTAGTATACAAAACTGAACTCCCATCTGCTTTCTAATGTCCACGGTGAGACGGTATCCTAAAATTTATATTCCAGAATTATGTACCACCTAGTCACTGCAAGTGGCAGCTGACACCAGTACCTACTGTGAGCAATGCCAGTGGACAGCACCAAGCTACACTGCTCCTCTTGCAATAGTGTCTAGTCTGGTAAAGCAGAGTTTGTGCCGGTGTATATAAATGCTTTATTGGTTGTTTGAAACATACAGGAGGTAGGAGAGAGCCTGAAACATTCGCTCGATCGATAGGGTTTCAGCTAAACATCCAGTTGCAAACATTCAACATCTGTGTAGCAGGTCTTGGTTAAGTTCTATTGATGAGTCTTTGGAATTTAAGATTATCTCTCTCATTAACCGGAATGCAAACTCCAGTCAAGGCATTCTTCCTTTATGGGAACCTTTGACACAGTTGACTAGATTCTTTCTTCATCTCTCCTCCACTGTCAAGCTTAGTGGGACTTCCTCATTTGTTTCGACTCTTACCTATCTGATCACAGTCAGAGTATCTCTAGCAATGTCTTCATTTCCCACCCCCACACCTTCAGCTCAGAAGACCCCTAAGGATCTCCTCTTAGTCTACTCTGCTTCCTCATCTATATGCTGCCCCTTGGTTACATCATTCACAGACATGGAATCAGCTTCCACATGTACATTAATGACACCCAGCTCTACCTCTCCATGCTATTCTGAATCTTTCCACTGCTTCTTTGCTCAATCATCTTCAGCCCCTGACACAAACTCCATCCCTTTGCCACTGATTCTATCCCTCTACCTGGCGACTGTCTCAGAATGAAGCAGAATATTGGCAAACACTGCATCCTATTCCACCCAATGCTGAGCTTCAGATCCCATATTCTCTTCATCACAGAAACCGCCTATTTCCACCTCCACAACATTGCCTGCCTCCTCTCCCACTTCAGCCCATCGACCATGCTTTTGTCACCTCCAGACTTAACTATTCCAACGTTGTCCCCCATCCTCCACCCTCTGTAAATTTCAGTTTATCCAAAACTGTGCTGACCGTTTCCTAGCCTGCACCAAATTCCTCTCGCCCATCGCCAATCCTCACTGACCTGCACTGGCTCCCGTTCCCCTGCCTCAAAATTTAAAATTCTCATCCTTGTATTTAAATCACTCCATGGCCTTGACCCCCTACCTCTGCAACCTTTTCCAGCACGACAACACCCCCTCCCACCATTGGCAGTCATGCCTTCAGCTGCCTAGGCCCCACACTCTGGAATTCCTTCTATAAACGCCTCTGCCTCTCCACATCTCTCTCCTCCTTTAAGACCCATCTCTTTGACCAAGCTTTTGGACACCCCTGCTTTTATCTTCTTCTATGGCTTGGCATTCATTTTTCTTCTTTATGACCCTGTGAAGTGCCTTGGGGCATTTTTCTATTTTAAAGGCACTATATACATGTAAATTGTTGTTGCTGAAAGGACATTCACTTTATTTAGTAAGGTGGTGGTGGGGGTAAGTAAGTCTCCATTAAGGGAAGAAAATGAATTTAAAGAAAACTAAATGCTAGAGTAACAGAATTGCTTTCAGAAACCATCATGAAGGCTTTTTCTCTGCATATAATCTATTTCTCGGGAAAGATCCTACCACCGAGGAAATCCACCACAAAGTCCCCTATACCCGCCAGGAGAGAAGTTGTCAAGACGAACTTTATCTTTCCCTGTATCACAACCCAATTCCAAGGTATCACAACATAAACTTCTGGATGAAGTGACTCTGTGCTTGCTTATGTCACCATGTTGTTGTTGTCTACCCATAAACGAACTGACTTCACTCAGATCATTTATTTTTGTTGAAGGCAGAAATAAACAAATATTCATTTCTAATAAACAGTTACCAGGTATTGTCAGTCCCTGTGATAATCTTCCATATTTATTTTATTCCAAATGCTGTGAAGGTTAGATTATTGAATTAAACTAAATTGCTGCTATACAGTGTACTGTAACCTAAAAATGTACAGTATGAGATCATTACTAAAATACAAAAATATTTTTAAGACATAAAATAATCTATTCTTGGAATGTAAAATAAATTTCTAACAAATTTGACAAATTAAAATAGACACATTGCAGGCCAGATTGTAATGGAAAAATCTCAGAATACAATTTGGAACAGGCAGGTCTCATTCCATCTCTACCAATGGGGAAATGGAAAATGTTATTATGGACAATCATAGCTGACAGTGGGGGAAAAAAGCTCATCACTGCAGAAAGATAATTACAGTGATCCTTACTAACAACTAATTCTTTTTAAATTTGCACTGATTGCCAAATCAAAACTCTTGGGTCAACTTTCCTCATATGCCAGCCTAAAACAAGCAATCACAAAGCACTAGATCGATCCAAGCTAAAAACAGACACCATCAGATAGATGAGCAGATCTAGGGGAGGTCATGTCAGGATGGGAGGAGAGGCCAGGGCCTTGGCTTGGAAGAAGCAGAACGAAAGGGCACCTGAGAGGGACAGGTAGCATAGGGCAAGGGCCTGGAAAAGACTGGGAGAACATAAGAACATAAGAAATAGGAGCAGGAGTAGGCCAATCGGCCCCTCGAGCCTGCTCTGCCATTCAATAAGATCATGGCTGATCTGATCCTAACCTCAAATCTAAATTCATGGCCAATTTCCTGCCCGCTCCCTGTAACCCCTAATTCCCTTTACTTCTAGGAAACTGTCTATTTCTGTTTTAAATTTATTTAATGATGTAGCTTCCACAGCTTCCTGGGGCAGCAAATTCCACAGACCTACTACCCTCTGAGTGAAGAAGTTTCTCCTCATCTCAGTTTTGAAAGAGCAGCCCCTTATTCTAAGATTATGCCCCCTCGTTCTAGTTTCACCCATCCTTGGGAACATCCTTACCGCATCCACCCGATCAAGCCCCTTCACAATCTTATATGTTTCAATAAGATCGCCTCTCATTCTTCTGAACTCCAATGAGTAGAGTCCCAATCTACTCAACCTCTCCTCATATGTCCGCCCCCTCATCCCCGGGATTAACCGAGTGAACCTTCTTTGTACTGCCTCGAGAGCAAGTATGTCTTTTCTTAAGTATGGACACCAAAACTGTATGCAGTATTCCTGGTGCGGTCTCACCAATACCTTATATAACTGCAGCAATACCTCCCTGTTTTTATATTCTATCCCCCTAGCAATAAAAGCCAACATTCCATTGGCCTTCTTGATCACCTGCTGCACCTGCATACTAACCTTTTGATTTTCTTGCACCAGGATCCCCAGATCCCTTTGCACTGCAGTACTTTCCAGTTTCTCGCCATTAAGATAATAACTTGCTCTCTGATTTTTCCTGCCAAAGTGCATAACCTCACATTTTCCAATATTGTATTGCATCTGCCAAATCTCCGCCCACTCACCCAGCCTGTCTATATCCCCTTGTAGGTTTTTTATGTCCTCCTCACTCTCTATTTTCCCTCCCATCTTTGTATCATCTGCAAACTTTGATATGTTACACTCGGTCCCCTCCTCCAAATCGTTAATATAGATTGTAAAGAGTTGGGGACCCAGCACCGACCCCTGCGGAACACACTGGCTGCTGGTTGCCAGTCCGAGAATGAACCATTTATCCCAACTCTCTGCTTCCTGTTAGATAACCAATCCTCCACCCATGCCAGAATATTACCCCCAATCCATCTTGAGCAATAATCTTTTATGTGGCACCTTGTCGAATGCCTTCTGGAAGTCTAAATACACTACGTCCACTGGTTCCCCTTTATCCACCCTGTACGTTATGTCCTCAAAGAACTCAAGCAAATTTGTCAGACATGACTTCCCCTTCGTAAAGCCATGCTGACTTTGTCCTATTAAATTATGTTTATCCAAATTATGTTTATCCAACTGTCTCCTTAATAATAGACTCAAAACTGAGAGAGTTGGGTCAAACTAAGCTTTCCAAATAGATGTTGTTTCATCTAGTATCTGATACTGAGACTTGAAAGTAATTTACTTTAAAAGCTAATTATGGAAAGAGAGGAGTCTTGAACAGTGAGAAAGGCAAGTAGAGCATGAAGTTTAGTCTCAGCAGGAGTTCAGCCTTGAAGTACATTTGACCTAAAATTATATTTAATTTGTGCTGTTTAATTTTATTAAACTTTTAAGAGAGGATAGTTTTCATTTAATATGGGGTGGGGGGGACCAGCTGAAGCTTGGGATGTGCGATATCTTTATTATGTGGGAGATCCTGGATGCACCTCGTGTGGGATAACCGCACGTATGGGAAGCATCTCCAACTGCTTGCTCTCGAGCTCAAAGTTTCTAAGGTTGAAAAGCAGCTGGGGACATTCAATTTATCTACTAGGTGCCTGGAACACACACTCTAGGTAGTGATTCCATAGGCAGAGCGAGTTAGAATCCATAATACTTTTCAAAGGGAAGTGGATATTTGAAAAAGATAAATCTCAAAGGAAATGGGGAAAAAGCAGGGGAATGGAGCAAAGTGGATTGCTCTCAGAGAGAGCCAGTATAGGCACAATGGGCTGAATGCCCTCCTTCTGTGCTGTAACATTCTATGAACTTGTTTTATGTCACATGTAATACATAAACATTTAATTTATTCTGCAAGAACAGCAAATACAAATGCGGAATTCAAATACAGAACTAAGCCATATCTACTATTTGCTAAATACATTTTGAAAATTTAAAGGAATTGAGACAAATACATGCCAAACTGGTTTAAGAGTATAAAGAGGCAAATTGTAAGATTCATGAGGTGAAACTGGAAACCAAAATGGCAGTTGCAATATTTTACATTTAAATCAAAACTGTTGAGTTTTAAGACTCAGTAACTTTAAAGAATTCATGCATGAATCTCCCATTGCATTACTCATGCTAAGTCCGAGGAATCATTCTCTTTTTACCTCTTATTTTTGTGTTAGTGCTTTTCTCTTTCTCTTCTGCTTGTCTCTCTTTCTCATTTCTCCCTGTCACTCTGCTTGTTACTCCTTTTCTCTTCTTTTGTAGCTCTCTATTGTATTTTAGTTCTCAAATTGTTATTTCTTGGGTTGTGTTTTAAAACAGTGAATTCTCACAGGATGCAGGTGTTGAATATGTGTATTGAAGCCAGATGGGCCAGTTTGTGGAACTCCCAACTAAGACAATGAGTGTTAATTGCCTCATCTCATGCCCATTATCCAGGATGGTCCCCATTCATCTCAAGAACAGTAGATGTCCTCTTCAAACTTACACCCCAAAAGGGGAGGAAAGGTAGCAGGTTTTACTGACAATCCTACTGGCAAATCACTAGAGAGGAAGTTAACAACTCAGGGACCGAAGACAATGGCCCGGAATTTGCTCCAAAAATAACGGAGAGCCGAACAGCACTCACCGTTATTTAAGGGCAAATGGAAGAGCCACTTCCGGCGAGCGCACACAGTCAAACGTGCAAATCCGAAAGTTGCTATACCAGATACCCTGCTCGTCCGAAATCTGCGCGGGAAGGACAGCTCCCCATAGGGATGAATGGACCAGGGTGAAGTTGCTCTCCTGCCCAGCTGGAAACGAACTAATCTACACGGAAAAGGGTACGCTCAGTACTTTTTTTTTGAGTCTAAGCTAACTTTTAATGGCGTGGTAAGTATTAATGACTGTCAAACAACCTCTCTGGCACTGAAAATTAACTTTTTAAAACGTAGAGTCTCATTCCTTCCTATTTTAATAATTGTTGAACATTTAAACATTTAATTTTTACTTTTTCTTTCTGTCTCTTTTATCTCTGTCTTTTAATTCAATATTTCTTATCCTCTCTTTATTTTACTTTTTCTAACTGATTTTACATTGAATTTACTGTTGTAGTTTTCACTTCCTGGTTCTGTGCCTGCGCAGCTTGTCATGGATTCTTCAATCTGATTTGCTGAGGGGACAGAGAGATCCTTTCCCTGCTCACAGATGCCCGGGAGAGGACGCTGCACTTTTTGCAGCTCACCATTAGAGGAAGTTCCCGTGGATCGTTTGTGGGTTAGCTTAAATCTAATGAGTGGTGGATGTCGTTCATTCACCGCTTGGAGCAAATTCCGGGCCAATGACTTCGGTCTTCCCAATATTTAATGGAGGAAATTTCTGCTTATCCAATACTGGATGTCGGACAAGCAGCGTGACAAATCAGAGGCAGTGGAGGGGTCGAGAGAGGTGGTGGTGAGGTGGAGCTGGGAGTCGTCAGCGTACATGTAGAGTCTGACGTTGTGTTTCGCATGATGTTGCTGAGGGGCAGCATGTAGATGAGAAATGGGAGGGGGCCAAGGATAGATCCTTGGGGGACTCCAGATGTAACGGTGTGGGAGCAGGAAGAGAAGCCATTGCAGGAGATTCTCTGGCTACGGTGAGAGCAGTCCCACCCAGCTGGACAACTGAGGAGAGGTGTTGGAGGATGATGGTGTGGTCAACTATGTCAAAGGCTGCAAACTCGCTGATGAGATATTCTATATATAAACATTTTACTGTGTGTGTAAGTTGTTCTTCCGAAGTGAATTATATCTAATGCTGTTTAGAAAGTTAATAAAATTTAATTTGAAAAAAAATCCAAGGATCAGACAAGATTTAAATCCAAGTCTAAGAGTAAGTGTCTATTAGTCGCAGTAACACAAATTAATTTGTCTGTAACACTAATTAAGAATGTCGTCAACATTTTTGGCTCAACAATTTCTCCTTTGCTCCAGTCGGTTAACCTGCATTACCTTGATATCTTCATTTCCTGTGATGATGTCAGTGGCACCAGAAACAGGCTGTAGCAGCGGCATCTGCTGGTAGAGATTAGGAAAACAGACCAGGGATCCAAGAAGAATCTGTGCTTCACAACGTGGTGCCTATGAAATGAACAACAGGATATTTTTAAACAAGGCAGAAAAACACTTTAAATAATAAATATTCATGCTTTAGCATAATTATATTTAGAAATCTACAGCTAATGAGATTCATAAACAGCATCCTTTTTCTGTGTGTAAGAGGTGCAGCAGTATTAATGTGTATATGGTTTCTCACTCTAGCCTTTTGATGAAACACCTTTATGCTACTCCAGTGTCACCCTGCAACTCACACATTTGCTGCCATGGTATCTGCCCTGAGCAATCTGTCTCACATTGCACTAATGAGCAAACACCTGTTTGAGTGGAGAAATCCAAACCTTGTTAACCATTGTTCAGCCCCCTAGCACAACATGGTCATACTCACATCCAGCATGTCTGAGTTGAGAACTTGGGTGGCAACGGTGATGAAATCTCCTACCATCATGGTGAAACCAGGTAAACCAAGGAAGAAGAAGCGAGGTGAACAATGCTTAGTAAGTATGTTCAGCACATCCTAGTTTTAGTAAAAGAATAAAATAGGTTTATTAGAAAAATAGACCGATGAACAGTTACCTCACCTACATACTGCTTAAAAAGGAAATAAAAACTATATAAGGAACCAATGTTTAAAATGGATCTTGAAACACTGCAGTACATTGTAATACCATTTAATTAACTAAATCAACAATAATCACTAAATATTATGTATAATATTCTTCTGTTTAATAGTTAGCAAATGTTTGTGATTACAGAAGAAAAATGTCTTTTGCCAGATGCTGACTTTTATAAGATCTACCATTTTAACAGAAAACATTGAGACACAATAAGGCCTAATTTGAAACATTTGCATGAAATTCAATAAACTACAATCTTCAAAATTACAATACTCAATTTAATTCTTAGATTTCAATTAACATTCACAAATATAATTAGGATTTTTTTTCCCATTCCTATTGACAGTTGGCATCTGAACACCTTTCTGATAGTTAATTTTTAAACAGGGTTGAATCATTTCATTTGTTAGATTTCAAAACTAAACATTCTCTCAGAGACAGCAGATGGATTCAACTCATAAAACAATTACAAAACAAATGCTGGCCGTGGGGCAGAACAAAAGATCTACCTGGATAATTAAGAGGCTGATTCATTTGTCATTTTTACATCACATCTGTAATTACAAACACAGCTATGCATTGTCCTGGACCATTGTTGGTGGATATCTGGCATTAAGCAGTATAGGAACAGATGGGAATTAATTTCTGTTGACATATGCTACTTTAAAAAAATGGATATCAGAAACCCAAGCCCCAAGAAGGTAGCAATAAGTCCATTTTCCTATGTATAGTATAAACAGGTTAGTTTTAGAAAAATGCTTTTTTTCTGAATTAAGACCTTAAGTATGCATAAATATGCAAAGAATAGCATCACTACTGAAATTAGACACAACATAACACACAAAATGCTGATTTTAAAAATAAGATTTTTATATGTCTTTAAGAAATACACAAAGAATATTGCCCTTTAGTATACTATTGCCAATTTTGTAAAAACTAGGAGCTTGACACGAATACTGAAACAGTTTGAAAGATGTGGTCTTGCATTGCTCACGTTCCACGTCAGCTACACTATGACTACAGCAAGTGAACCACTGACTTTGTTTAAACAAGTTCTTTTTTAAAAAAAGACTGCTGTACTCGATTCAATTTTCAACTATTGAAAAGGGCTGTCTTTTCAGCTTCAAACTGCCAGTGAATTCGCTGATAACAAACAGCACTCAGTGGATATGTTTGAGAACCTAAGCATGGAGCACTGCCTTCTTGCACCATTTTTTCAACAATATATAAAATATTTTAGTAAAATACATAATTGGTGACAATCAATTTTTATTACTAGGTGAGAAAGTTAACTGCCATATATAGATTTACCAAGTCAATCTGATTCTGTTTTTGTCTATAAACTCCATTCAGTAAATAAAAAAGTCTTCTTAAGAGGTAGTCTTCTGTGAAGCCCAACAGTCTGTTTATTGTGAGCTGGTGAACAGTGTATAGTTAGGTTTAGTGGAATCTCCCAAAAGTCTTCTGCTTCTGTTATTTAAAAGGCGCTTTCACAAATGCCAACCATCTATGTGGCGGACTGGGTCAGTGCTTGCTGATAAAATACAGTACTATCTAGGCCTCTTTCTCCACAGTACTGTTCCAATGAGAATTCTGTTGCTAATGGAAGGGGATCCCAGCTGCTGCATACTGTTGGCAGAAATTCTCAAAAGAGGAATTCCCACTTATAGTTTGCAGTGACCATGATTTCTTCCATTAGATGCAGCACTCAAGTAGTGGCGGTGCTGAGGGGGGGAAGGGGAAGTGGATGGTAACAAACAGGGGTTATGATGCAATGAAGAGGGGATTGGCTGAGAATGGAGGGGGAAATGGATGACGAAGGAAGGGGAATGAATAGCATTAAAGGAGAAGAAATGGATTTTAACAAACAGAAAAGGGAAGGGGTAAATGAAAGGGAGAGGAAAATAGATGGCAATGAAGAGGAGAGGAAGAAGGAATGAAAGGAAAGAATAATGGGGTCTGGAAGAGGGCAGAAGCTGGGAGCAGTGCTTTGGGTGGTGGGGCGGGGGGGGGGGGGAAGGCAGGGTGCTGGGGAAGAAAAAGAAAAAAGACTTGCATTTATATAGCAGGTTTCATGACCTCAGGGTATCCCAAACTGTTTTACAACCAATAAAGTACTTTTGAAGTGTAGCAACTGTTATAATGTAGGAAACGCAACAGTCGATTTTCAACAGCAAGGTCCCACAATCAGCAATGTGATAATGACCAGATCATCTGTTTTAGTAATTTTGACTGAGAGCTAAATATTGGCCAGGATACCAGGGAGAACTCCTCTGCTCTTCTTCGAATAGTGTCATGAAATCTTTTATATCCAGCTGAGGGCAGACAGGGCCTTAGTTTAACGTCTCATCTGAAAGATGACAACTCTGACAGGGCAACACTCCCTCAAGTACTGCACTGGAGTGTCAGCCTAGATTTTATGCTGAAGTCTCTAGAGTGGGATGAAGAAAAGTGTCAGAATTAACTGAGAGGGAGTGAGGAGAGAGAAGAGTGCCAAACTGGAACTGAGGAGAAAAGCATGCTAGTAGGATGTCCCAGCTTGAATTAAGGGGGTGGGGAGGGTGGCGAAAGGGTACGAGGTCGAACTGGGTTGGAGAGGGAAAAGATTCTCAGGTTGAATTGTAGAGATGGGGGAGACGAGTATCATGCTGAATGACGGGAGGGGGTGGTTGGAAAAAGAACGGCTGGATTGAACAGGGGTGAGGGGAGGAAGGAGAAGAGTGCTTGTATGAACTAGGAGGGTTAGAAGAGGAGACGATGTATATGAAAGAGTGGGAAGTTGGATGGGGGTACAGTGTCTCTGTGAAATAGGATGGGGAGGGGTAACTACTGAAAAAACATTTGGGTAAGTGATGGCCTGGATGGTCTGTTGAAAATCAAAATATCACTTGATTTTCCTTAAGATTAAAAATTGTGATGTATAAATGTGCTTAAAATTAACCACAATGCAGTATTTTTAATATAAAAATTAAAAACTTCCAGGCACCATTTCCAATGACCAATAGAAATGCATCACAAATTTTGCATGTTCAACATTTGGATTTCCCCGCCGAGGATTTCACGGACTTATTTTCTTTCTCCAGTACAAATGAATACCTAAAGCTCATGCTGCAAAGTCCATTTAACTACTTGTTCTCATGTCATATAGATTTATAAGTAAGCCTATCCAGAATTGTCAGCTTTTTGTGAGTTGTTAATTAGCTTTTCTAGTTTTTTACATTGATGTGTATGCTAGTATCTTCCATGTTCAAATGCTACCAGCCTACTCTGCTGCCAAGTAGCTATGGAAGATAGAGAATTTCCTTGACTGCCTCAGCCTGAACTAGACTGCTCACAACCGCGACGTCCTATTTGACCCGGAGCTGAGTTTCCGACCCCATATCCTATCCATCAAACCACCTACTTCCAGCTCCATGATATGCCCGTCTCCGCCTCTGCCTCAGCCCCATCTGCTGTTGAAACCCTCATCCTTGCTTTTGTTACCTCCAGCTCAACTATTCCAATGCTCTCCTGATTGGTCTCCAATCTTCCACCTGCCATAAATTTGAGCTCATCCAAAACTCTGCTGCCCGTACCCTAACTCACAACAAGTCCCGTTCACCCATCACCCCTGTGCTCGCTGACCTACATTGGCTCCCAGTCCACCAATGCCTCAATTTTAAAATTCTTATCCTCGTGTTCCAATCCCTCCGTGGCTCACCCCTCCCTATCTCTGTAACCTTCTCCAGCCCTACAACCCTGCGAGAACTCTGTGTTCTAAATACTAATGATCTGAGGCATCAATGTATTCAGACATTCTTTTGTAAGCAGGATTAAACTGTACTAATACTTTCAGAACTTTATCACTTTGAAATAAACATAACTTTTATTGCCTTCATGTTTGCTATCCTGGGGTAAAACTGGCAAATTATTCCTAGTTGTTGGTAATTTAGTTGCCAAATTCCAAATGCTTTTAGTTAGCCTACTAACTAAAGCAAAAATTTACCAACAAATTACAGAAAGTAGTTATCAAAGCTCTGTCTAGGACAAAAGATGACAGACAAAAATCTTGTGTTGTTACTTTTTCAGTAACACTGCTGTTATTTTTTCAGCTTAGTGGAGTTTTTTTTTTAAAAAAGAGAAAGTATATTTAGTACTTTAAATGCTAACAATATCAGGGCAGGAAGAGTGTTCATAAAAGGGATACATACTGTAGCCTTAGCAAACACAGATATTCCGCAACTACCATGGGTAGTCCAACCTGTTACCATAACTTCCAACTCATCTGAAAGCCACAATCTGTATGAGAAAACCGCAAGATGAGAACATCTGCCCTTTATCAGCAGGATCATAAAAATCAACTAATTCAAATACAGGCATGTTTTTCTTCCCTTTTAAAGCACAGTTCAGTAAATACGTACTGCAGCAGGCTGCTTACTACCTGGTAAATGAATCACTTTAATTGAATGCTTTGTACACAGTGCTTACAGAAATGCAAGCAGTAGTGAAAACATATGGCAGTAGCAAAAGGCAGTTGATGTGTGCACTTTTTTTTTACTGGGACAATCCCTTCATTCCTAGATGATTGACCGTTGGTGAACAAAATCTGCAAAATCATTTTGCTCACTGTTAATTTCAAGTATTACATTAGTGCACCATTTATTTCATTTAGGTAAAAAGAGAAAACGTGAACTAGAAAAAACAGTTGTTTGAGTAATTAACAACCATGATTACATGTGCATATATTTCTGGAAAAAACACACCATTTCAAAGTTATTAAACAGTGTTACGATTTGGAGGGATGCAGCAGTGGGAGGGTAAAGTTGTGGCTCCTCCCACCAGGGGAGAGGGGAGGTGGGAGACAAGAGGGGGAAGTTGGGTATTTAAGGCAAAACCTGGAAGATTCTAGGGGAAGTGAGAGGCAAAGGGCTGTTGTGTTCTGACTCATCACTAGTACTGTTTATTATTAAATACACTGTTCCATGTACAGTTGCATCTGAAGTTTCTTCAGACGCTGAAAAGTTTATTATCCGGTGTTGTATATGGATCTTCATAATGGAGCCGATAAAAATACACACAATCTCTGCACTCTTTAGCTCTGTTTACAGCAAAATGATCAACCATTTTGCAGTTAATCTTCTTACCTATACAAACCAATATACAGGTTTTAATAAAAAGCACTCTAGATAATGTTATTCTATACAGTGTATAGTTCTAATTGTGCTTCATCCTACCAAGATAAAATATCTGCCATAACCCTGGATTTAACAATTACCAAGCCAGTTGATGAAAAGGCTAACTCTGATGCTAAAACTATCAAAACATATACTTTAATCCAAACAAATATTACTTGAACTTCCAACAGAAAAGTCAAAAATATAGATATATTTCACAATCTAGTCCGAATAAGTTTAATGCCTCGATTTAATTCATTGTTCATTTTGGTGCTCAAAATGCTACCATTGTCCTTTAAATATAGCATTTTATATACACTATATGACCAAAACATAGGAACAGGCAAACTTCAGAATACTAGTATTAATTTGTTGGCATGCTCTATCAAAGCTCATCTCGTTCATGGGACCTACCTCGTGTTCCCACAATCTCTTTCTCACTAAGCTCTTGACCACCCAACTTCTTCTCCTAGCCCCCATGATAGCTGACATTGTAAATAGTTCTTTATGCTCAGGCACTATCACCTTTCCTTTCCAAATCATCATTGCCCCCTCCTCAAAAGCACCCACCCTCAATCCCCCTGTCCTTTTTTTTATTCGTTCATGGGATTTGGGAGTCGCTTGGCGAGGCTAGCATTTATTGCCCATCCCTAATTGCCCTCGAGAAGGTGGTGGTGAGCCGCCTTCTTGAACCGCTGCAGTCCACTGTGCTGTTAGGTAGGGAGTTCCAGGATTTTGACCCAGCGATGATGAAGAAACAGCGATATATTTCCAAGTCGGGATATGACTTGGAGGGGAACGTGCAGGTGGTGTTGTTCCCATGTGCCTGCTGCCCTTGTCCTTCTAGGTGGTAGAGGTCGTGGGTTTGGGAGGTGCTGTCGGAGAAGTCTTGGCGAGTTGCTGCAGTACATCCTGTGGATGTGCGCCGGTGGTGGAGGGAGTGAGTGGTTAGGGTGGTGGATGGGGTGCCAATCAAGCGGGCTGCTTTGTCCTGGATGGTGCTGAGCTTCTTGAGTGTTGAAGCTGCACTCATCCAGGCACGTGCAGAGTATTCCATCACACTCCTGACTTGAGCCTTGTAGATGGTGGAAAGGCTTTGGGAAGTCAGGAGGTGAGTCACTCGCCGCAGAATACCCAGATCTGACCTGCTCTTCTTGCCACAGTATTTATGTGGCTGGTCCAGTTCAGTTTCTGGTCAATGGTGACCCCCAGGATGTTGATGGTGGGGGATTCGGCGATGGTAATGCATTTGAATGTCAAGAGGAGGTGGTTAGATGCTCATTGCCTGGCACTTGTCTGACGCGAATGTTACTTGCCACTTATCAGCCCAAGCCTGGATGTTGTCCAGGTCTTGTTGCATGCGGGCACGGACTACTTCATTATCTGAGGGATTGCGAATAGAACTGAATACTGTGCAATCATCAGCGAACAAGCCCATTTCTGACCTTATGATGGAGAGAAAGTCATTGATGAAGCAGCTTAGGTTGGTTGGGCCTCACTGCCCTGAGGAACTCCTGCAGCAATGTCCTGGGGCTGAGATGATTGGCCTCCAACAACTACTACCATCTTCCTTTGTGCTAGGTATGACTCCAGCCACTGGAGAGTTTTCCCCCTGATTCCCATTGACTTCAATTTTACTCGGGCTCCTTGGTGCCACACTCGGTCAAATGCTGCCTTGATGTCAACTCCAACCTCCTAGTCCTCTCAAATTCCATATCTATCTCCCTCTAATGAGATTTCCATACTCCCACAGCACAGAAACAGCCCTAACCAAAAATCACAAACTAAATTCACTGTGACCGTGGTGTATTCATCCTCCTCAGCCTCTTTCAGCTTTTGACACTGTTAATCGCACCATCTTCCTCCTACTCTGTTATCCAGCTCGGTGGGAATGCCTTCACATAGTTCCGCTCTTATGTATCCGATCATAGCCAGAGCAGCTTTACCAATGGCTTCTCCTCTCATCCGTGCTCTGTCACCTTAGGAGTCCCCCAAGGATCTTTCCTTCGCCTTCCCTCTTCTTTATCTGCATGCTGCCCCTTGGCGAGATTATCCACAGGCACGCTGATGATACTTAGCTCCACCTCTCCACCACCTTTCTTTTCCCTTCTATTGCCTCTGTGCTATCGGTCTTCCTGTCCGACATCCAGTCTTGGATGAGCAGTAATTTACTTCCAGTTAAACATTGGGAAGACTGAGCTAATGTCTTCAGCTCCTGCCACAAACTCCATTCCGGTGCCACCAACTCCATCCCTCTCCCTGGCCAATGTCTCAGGCTTGCAATCTCAGAGTCCTAGTCAACCCTGAGCTGAATTTATGACCCCGTTATCTTCTCCATCATAAAGAACACATACTTCCACCTCCATAACATCAACTGTCGCCGTCCCTATCTCAGTCCATCTGCTGCTAAAAGCTTCATCCATGCCTTTGTCACCTCCAGACTCAATTATTCCAATGCCCTCCTGGCCGGCCTCCCATCCTCCATAAAGTTCAAATGCAAAACTCTGCTGACCGACACCACGTCCCACTTGACAATTACACCCATCCTATAAGGGCTCCCTGTCTCCCAAAGCCTTTAATTTTAAAATTCTCATCATTGTTCTTAAATTCCTTCATAACCTTGCCCTATCCCATCTCTATAACTTTCTCCAGCCCTACAACCCCCTTGGGCATTACCCCTTCCTTTCGCCCAACCATGGCTGGCTCTGCCTTAAGTCAACTAGACCCTAGGCTCCAGAATTTCTTCCCAAAACCCATCCACCTCTCAACCCCTCTCCTCCTTAAGAAAAAGATACTAATAATAATGAAATAGCAAGTTACTTAATGAAAATAATGTGCAATCAAGGAGTATGACATTGTCATTGAGAATGTTTGCAGCAAAAATAAGGCAGACAAGAAATAATCAAAGAAAATCACATAATAGAATAGAAGTGTTAACACACAACTGTGATTTGACAAAATATTCTCTGCAGTAATAGCAACTGCACCAAATCGATTAATATGCCTAATACTTTTCTGAAGATGATTTATGATTGAGTGTTAACAACACAGACCTAAAGAAAATGATATTTTTTAAACTTCAAAAGTTTAAGCTAGAAATTGGACCTTGTATGGTTCTTATTATGGGCGTAAAATAGGGGCAACAAAGTCCAATTATGAGGACCAACGTCCTGTGCCCCAAGGATGCCTGAAAGAGGTCCGATCCGATATTGGACAGGGCTATCTTTCAAGCATCCGGGGCAGAGCAGACGCTGAGCTTGCTCCACTCAGGTTTTGCTTGCGTGGATGTGACCACTACCAAAAAGGTAAGTAAAAATATTGTTAAAATTTTCATGCGTAGTCACAGGAGCAGGGGTGCTCCTCCCAGCTCCACGCCAACCCTGATAAATGCTGCCAGCCACGATCAGCCCCCCCCACCCCATCCCATGGTTTTTTCTCATCTGAAAAAATACAATTTTTTTAAACTCCAAATTCAACCTTTGGATCTGAATGGCAGTGGATAATGTCCACAATCAACTAAGGGGTCATATCCATACAAACAGATGGATTGCAAAACTTCATATGTCACAGGGCTGAATCACTATGATGCTATCTACTGCTGCCTCAGGGTTGGAAAAAGGTCAGCAGTACAAAACTGAATTTGCTTTATAAGCATACAAACTAACAGCTGCTTTAAATGGTAAGACAGCTTTCCTTGTTTTTAAAAAGCAAAGAGATGACACCACTTTATGTGGGATGCAAGGGAGAGAGATGTGAAAGCATCCCATCTATTATTGCACTTAATCACCGCACAGGCTCACACATCTAGAATGACTATTTGGTTGAGGTACAAGAAAGATAGAGTCATAGAGTTATACAGCACGGATAGAGGCCCTTCGGCCTATCGTGTCCGCGCCGGCCATCAAGCCCTGTCTACTCTAATCCCATATTCCAGCATTTGGTCCGTAGCCTTGTATGCTATGGCATTTCAAGTGCTCATCCAAATGCTTCTTGAATGTTGTGAGGGTTCCTGCCTCCACAACCCTCTCAGGCAGTGAGTTCCAGACTCCAACCACCCTCTGGGTGAAAAAGTTCTTTCTCAAATCCCCTCTAAACCTCCCGCCTTTTACCTTGAATCTATGTCCCCTTGTTATAGAACCCTCAACGAAGGGAAAAAGTTCCTTAGTATCCATCCTATCTGTGCCCCTCATAATTTTGTACACCTCAATCATGTCCCCCCTCAGCCTCCTCTGCTCCAAGGAAAACAAACCCAATCTTCCCAGTCTCTCTTCATAGCTGAAGCGCTCCAGCCCTGGTAACATCCTGGTGAATCTCCTCTGCACCCTCTCCAAAGCGATCACATCCTTCCTGTAGTGTGGCGACCAGAACTGCACACAGTACTCCAGCTGTGGCCTAACCAGTGTTTTATACAGCTCCATCATAACCTCCTTGCTCTTATATTCTATGCCTCGGCTAATAAAGGCAAGTATCCCATATGCCTTCTTTACCACCTTATCTACCTGTTCCGCCGCCTTCAGGGATCTGTGAACTTGCACACCAAGATCCCTCTGGCCCTCTGTCTTGCCTAGGGTCCTCCCATTCATTGTGTATTCCCTTGCCTTGTTAGTCCCTCCAAAGTGCATCACCTCGCACTTTTCCGGGTTAAATTCCATTTGCCACTGTTCCGCCCATCTGACCAACCCATCTATATCGTCCTGCAGACTGAGGCTATCCTCCTCGCTATTTACCACCCTACCAATTTTTGTATCATCAGCGAACTTACTGATCATACCTTTTACATTCATATCCAAGTCATTAATGTAGACCACAAACAGCAAGGGACCCAGCACCGATCCCTGTGGTACCCCACTGGCCATAGGCTTCCAGTCACAAAAACAACCTTCGACCATCACCCTCTGCCTTCTGCCACTAAGCCAGTTTTGTATCCAAAGTGCCAAGGCACCCTGAATTCCATGGGCTCGTACCTTCTTGACCAGTCTCCTGTGGGGGACTTTATCGAAGGCCTTACTGAGATCCATGTATACCACATCCACTGCGTTACCCTCATCCACACGCCTAGTCACCCCCTCAAAAAATTCAATCAAATTAGTCAGACATGATCTTCCCTTGACAAAGCCATGTTGACTATCCCTGATTAATCCTTGCTTCTCCAAGTGGAGACTAATTTTGTCCTTCAGAATTTTTTCCAATAATTTTCCTACCACTGATGTTAGGCTCACTGGCCTGTAGTTCCCCGGTTTTTCCCTACTCCCCTTCTTGAATAATGGTACTACATTAGCGGTTCTCCAGTCCTCTGGCACATCCCCTGTGGCCAGAGAGGTTCTGAATATATGTGTTAGAGCCCCCGCAATCTCCTCCTTTGCCTCACACAGATGTTACTGCCCAAGAAACTGTACCCAACCATAAGTTGTTGCTTTCAGGAAAGGAAGAAGGGTAGTAAGTCCAAAGGGAACCAGCTCCTGCTTTCCTCCTCCCACTACCCAATAGAAAGGGCTCAAAACCTCATGCACTTAAATGTATTTTAAGAAAAGAAAAAACTATATTAAGGTTTTTTTTGAAAATCTTGCAAGTTGTTTTGGAGTTATGATTAATAGCTAGAACTTTTAAAAAAATCAAAAATATTAAAACTTTCAGTTTCATTAGTTCATTGCATGATGTTCACGACAGTAAAACGGGCCTAACTATAATTACTAGGATTTATTTTGCTCCAGGAATTTCAGTTGGAACAGAATGAAACCATGAGGCTAAACTGTGCATTACAACAAAGATTATACAAAAGGATGACTACATCCTTTATACTTCACACTACACTTGTCCAGATGGGTAGTATAATTTAGCTATCTGAAGATTCAATACCTCCTGGTATTGTATCCAGCAACAATGCAATACGAGACTATTGCATACGCCTCTAGCATCTTCCTCGTTAAATTATAGAGGGCAGCAGATAGACAACATATCCTAAATATCAAAAAATTTGCTCGTATGCCTGTTTATGTAAAACTTTGATATCTTTATTTAAAAGCCATTGTGTTTTGGTGGTTCTTTAAATAATGAAGTTTATAACTATACTCTTAGATTACCAGTGAACAATTAAAAATGTAAATCAAGAAATCGACTAAGAACATTTAGCAATTATTGCATTATTCCTCAAACCAACAAGATTCCATGATTACAATAGAAACAAATTATCCTTTAAAGCAATAATTCATTCTGGAAACCAATGGGCACTGAGGCAAATGGGGGGAAAAAGGGGACTTTACTAATTGTATTAATCAATTTGATTTCATCAGGTTTTTATCCATTCTTACATTAAATGTAATATTTATTTATTACTACATTGAAGATCTTGAGGATTATATTATCTTTGTGGTATCAATGGGGCTGCACTCCACTTGAGAATCCAGTACTATTGAAACCTTAACGATCAATCTGACTCGTTTAATGGCTGCTGTGCAATTTGAGAGACCCAGCAATGCTTATGGAGCACTGCTGTTTTAATTCACACCCCTAAGTTTATTATTGGCAGTTACTCATTTACAATTAATTACTGGCTGTTGATACCCCAGCCATCTGGCACCCTCTGAAATGGTATTACAATCTAACAATTGCAACAGTGCTTAAACTAAGCTTTAAGAGTTCTCTACAACATATGGGAATTTAGAGCGAGTATGATGAATAGCAATGTGAATTTTGCTTCAAAGTAATCCAGGAAAAGAGGATCAGAGGACATTAATTTAAAACAGATACAAGGAAAAACTTCTTTACTGAAAGAGTGATAAATGCTTGGAGCAATCTGCCAGACAGTGTAACAAGAGGCAAAATTGTCAGCAACGTTCAAAAGAGGCTGCTATAATGACGGTGTTATGGTACTAGAGAGATGAGTTTCTATGGGCCGAGTGGCCTTTTCTCATCCTTGACTTTCTTACGCTCTTAAAATTATAAGCAGGCAGGCTTACTGACTACCTTCCTTCAGGATTTCTTCTTTGAGTGCCCTCAATAATTGATGATACTTCTATATACATATAGCTTAGAGATTTTCATGTTAAATATTTGCATGTATAAGGAACAAAATTTAGCATCCTTGCCATTATTAGAACATATTTCCTGTGATTTTTAGTAGCTTTCAAGATAACACAAAATATACATGAGATAAAACACTGAGAATTTATTCCAGTAAAACCTTTGACAAAATGTCACTCATAAAATGCAACAAAGCAATTTTGTACATCAGAAATAAAAAGCCAGACTCATGTGGCTATGTGCGCCATCTGGAGGTAGAAATTAATAAAACATCAGTGACAGGATTCATCTGCAGATGTGGTTTGTTGTGGTACAAATATATATTAATTCACTTCACTTTTCCCCTTATTTTTCAGAAAAGAAAAATGATTGATGATAATCTGCTAATAAATCTGACAGACTAAGAGTTAGAAATTAAAAGCAACTGCTCAAAAACTTAACCCCGTTTGTCCTTTCTTGACAAACACAGTATATTATACTTTCATACTGAGTTTTCCTTTGCAGTTTCTAAACTAAAAAGACAGACTTGTATTTATATAGCCCCTTTCATGACATCAGGGCTTCCCAAAGCACTTTACAGCCAATTAAGTACTTTTGAAGTGTAGTCACTGTTGTAGTGAAGGAAACGCGGCAGCCAATTTGCGCACTGGAGGGATAAATATTCGTCAGGCCACCGGTGAGAACTCCCCTGCTCTTCTTCGAATAGTGCCATGGGTTCTTTTACGTTCACTTGAGAGGGAAGACGGGGCCTTCTGACAGTGCAGCATTCACTAGATTTTGTGCTCAACTCTCTGGAGTGGGACATGAACCAACAAATTTCTGACTCAGAGGCGAGAGAGCTACCACTAAGCCATGGCTGACACTGTGTTCATAACCACAATTACATATCTAAAAGTAGATAATGTGAGCTACATGTTAACGGCATACTGTAGGATAACATATTGCACAATAAGCACAAATTAAAGCACCAAAAAAACAAATTTAGCAAGCCTCAAGTGATACTAACGATTAGATTCCCCACCCACCCCTTAAAGAACAGTAAATGTTTGAAACACTCTTGTGTTAATTAACTCATTTGAAAATGAGCTGGATAAATATTTATTTAAGAATGGGATTGAAGGTTACAGGAAAAGGATAGACTGAGATGATTAAATAGTCTATAGAACACAAATCCTGTACTGTTAAGACTGCAGAATTATCACAAGAGGGAGGAAACTGGTACAAAATATGGATCGCTGCCTGTCCTAATGTAATGAGTACATCTCCTGTGGTTGCACAAACACCACCAAGGTGTCCCAAGGTTCCATCCTTAGCGCTTTCCTATTCCTTATATACATATTTTCTCTTAGTAACATCATCCATAAACATGGGGGTCTAATAAATATGGGGTCTGCTTCCATATGCACACAGGCGACAGCTTCACCACTCTGCCACTACACAACTTTTGCCATGCTGACTCACATCAAGTTGTGGATGAACCAGAACTTCTTCAAAGTAAACATTAGCAGGAGCAAAGCTACTTTGCTCAGTTTCTGCCAGAAACTGCACCTTAGTGCCAGTTCCATCCACTTCTCTGGCTGCTCAATCAAACTGAAATCAACAGTGCATAACTGCACCGTCCTGCCACTCCTGAGCTGAGCCTCAAACCCCACATCTCCAAAATAGTCTATTTTCATCTCCGATATATTGCTCATCTCATTCCTCAATTTGTTTTTCATATGCCATGGACAAAGCAAGACATGCAATCAAGCAGAAGAAATCACTAAAGTAGCCACATGATTTCTTGCAAAACTGTTCATATAATACTTTTATTAACTCCTTTTCAACCAAAGAAACAATTTCATATGCAAGGAAACAAAAAATAAAGATGAAATTTTACTAGAAACCAACCAACATTTTGCTACAGTTTTTTTTAAAACTGCGTATGTCTTTGTAAACTATAGTTATTAATATGTGCTGGAAGAATGTGAGGTATTAATTCCATATCTCATATCTGATATTACCCTTAATCACAAAACATTTTGGCCTGATGTATGTTCCACAGTTCACCTAGTAACAAGAGCTCATGTTACAAAGATATCCTGCAATCTGCAGAGCATTACTCATCCCTCCAGCGATTGTGTGAGGAAATTAGCTATGGTCTTACTGTGCACAGTAGGTGAATGCATAAATATTAAAGACTGAAGATTGAAACTCAAGCTGTCATCCATGATCATCTGGATATAACTGATGTGGAACCAATTACTTACATATTAAAGATATAGTCTGATCTATTCCACAAAACATTAATTCATGGTATTTTGTTTCTGCCTTGGAGGTCAAACAGATCACTCAACCTTTAAAGCAGCTCATGGCTGGCCACACTCCTGGAGTCTGTTTAAACGCCAGGTACTTCATGAGGAATTCCATATCCTCCTATCCAGACTCCCTCCAGGTGGTTTCTCCACCCTGCAAAGGCGATGGCCATTAATGCTAGAGGTGGTGGTGGAAGCACAGTCCTTTTAGCACTTTATAACCACTACTGAAGGGCCATGAGTGCTCTTTGATCCATTACTTTTTCTCAGGACAGTGGAAAATGTGCAGAAGATCAATGAGCAAGGGGATTTAGCTGTAGCAGCCACACAAATAACGCTATCACCATATCAAATAGCACCATGAAAGTGACTGACATAATCAGACCTAGGATACACAGATAATGTGAGTATAATCTGTATTATGTTTCATTTGGTGGTGAATCTGCCTACATTTCTCTCACTGCAATGAGGCTCCTTTGAAGAATGAACCCTGTAACGGGCACAAATGGGATTTCTCTATTGATCACAAATGTCACATGTTAGGAATTCCTGGATTTTGCCTCTTTAGAGGACATCTGTGTCAAACAGTTCATCCAGATATAGATAAAACATGTAGGCCGTACTTCCTTAGAAATGTTGTCACTATTGACAGGGTCCTGTTAGGGCGAGAGGAAGGGTAACATTGGCCTACCTGTATTCCACTCTGTTGACATTAATCGAAGGTATTTTCTGTGGGTTTTCACAATTTCAAAATGGAAGTATACATTTTTCAGGCTAGCTAGTCTCTTGGTTGATCTGTAGGAGTGTGACCACTTTGGATTTAATGTCAGGATGAAGGAGTTCAGGGTCAGTCAGACATTGTGTGTCCTTGGGGACTACAGTAATGAGAGTAAAATACTGAGCTTTCCTCGTCTGGTGGAATCTTTTTGGTATCTAGCAAGGAACAGCTTCTAAACTTTGTCTGCACCTCTTGATTGCCTTAAGAAAATTATTGCCTTGAATTTATTTTGGTAAGGTGGGAGCATGGGAAGCAAATAACAGCGTCCCCCCAACCATATCAAACTCTATATGGTGCTACATTCTACATTCTATGAAGTCAATAAATTAGATCCTCACTAAAGCAGCTATTGTCAGTCAAATGCAACACAGTGAACGGTGGAAAGGGAGGTGGATGCAACAGGCTCTTTTTAAAAAATGGAACCATGCTGGTCATTCTAGGGCTAATCTGCTGGAGTGAGCCACCCCTTAATTCACTGATTGCTTGGCTGACGAGAACTTCATTGGGCCCTGTGCTTTCCAAGACTGCCACCCTCAGGACATATTTGAAATGGCTCACAAACTTCCTTAAATAATGCCTTTTAAAACATCTTCAAATTAGCTGCTACCCGAAAAAAGCCAATCCATCAGCCTTTCTGCAAGTCTGGCAGAAAACCTAAGATTAATGGTCAGGACAGTACCCTGGGTAGCCATACAGGCTCCTGTGTCCACAACATTCCAGGCTTACTTCTGCAGCATCAGCAGTTTAACCAATAGGCCAGCGATGCCTGCAGAACCAGCACCCAATTCCTACCGATTTTAAAAATCTGAGAACTTGGCAAGTCGGCCTTGTTGGATTGTGCATAAATTCACCCAGGATATCTGGTGACCGATGAATCTGAAACATTCCCTGTGAATAAAGCTTCTTTCCCAGTTGATTTTGATTTCTCCTTAAAAACCAAGCATTTTCCTTGGAACTTAGAAAATGACAACTTCTGAGGCACCATGGAGCTTATAAAAATTGAACTTCTGAAACAGGAGACCTTCATCCAACAACTCCTCCTCAGAGACAGGAGAGTCTAACTGCCATTTGCAAACTAACTACTTGCCTTGGGTTACTTGATGAGAACCATGAAGCCTCCCTTACTTCAGATGAATGCTATCCTGATATTTAGCAATGTCTGTAAGTTGTACTGGAGTTGTAGGTGGTCTGGGAGAGATGCATACCATCTCAATAAACCGGACCATATGCTGCAAAAAAGCTCACAGACTGTGCACATGAATCTAAAGGGCTGCACGAGGAAGCCCATGTGAGGCAGCAGTGGGAGGAAGAGAAGAAGGGTGTCGGTTTTAGGGGTAATAGCAGAAAATGACTAAATTAGGATAATTTGGCATAAGCAGAAAGCATTATGGGTTAACGAATATAGACAGTACAGCATGCGTCAAAAACATTTCTTTGCAGAATAAACAGCCTGAGCAACATAAGACAGCTGGTGCAGAATTAACTGTATTCCTGCAGACAATAGACCCTTAGATAAGAATTGTATGACATGACTTTAGTAGTATATAAGTTTAAAATAGTTAAAAGTGAGGTTACCGTGAATACAGAAGTATAGTGGAAAAATGCTAAACAGAGCAACCTTGAAGAGATAACGGATGAGGCCTACTGCCTTTATTACAGATCTGGACAAAATCAATTTCAACCATTTTTCCAGACAAAGTAGGTGTGTTATAGAAGCGGGTATTAAAAAAGTGAGAGTACACTGATGTAAGGTGGTCAGCTGGAACTGAAGACACTGATATTCAAGCTCAAGGCGTCCAAGGTTCCATCCAGTAGGCTGGCGACATGCAGGAATGCAGATATGTTTCACTTGCGTGTGCACTATGATTGATGTATCGATATATGATACGGTAGAACACAGAAAATCAGCTAATCTTATATTTCTTAATAAAGTATTAAAGTTGCCTATCAATTAATAAGATTCGCCAGAGTAGCTAAATTCTGACAAAGAACTCCTCAACCAACAACTTTCTGCTTCTCTGGCAAGCAGAATACTATTTTTTGGGTTGGTTCTGTGATTTCAACCACATCCTGCCGAAGCTTACTGTCCAAGACCTGGACTAATGCCACTTCTACAGCCAAATCCTATGAGACCTCTGCGCTCCTCCAATTCTGGCTTCCTGCACATCCCCAATTTTCATTGCTCCATCATTGGAGGCCGTGCCTTCAGCTGCCTAGACCCTAAGCTTTGGGATTCTCTCCCTAAACCCCTCTCCACCTTTAAGACGCTCTTTAAAACCTTTGACCAAGCTTTTGGTCACCTGTCCTGATATCTCCTTATGTGGCTCGTGTCAAATTTTGTATGGTAAAGTTCCTGTCAAGCGACTTGGGAAGTTTTACTACGTTAAAGGTGCTATATAAATGCAAACTGTTGTTGTTGTAAATGAATTTGGACTGGTAGGCAAAGGAGCCAACCAGAGTCGTTCAGGACATCTCTGCAAATACATTTTGAGAATTCTTAATCCATGCAGAAGGCAGATTATCTGGGCAGGGCTCATGCTTAGACCTCAGAGATAAAAGGACAGTAATCTAACACAGTACACATCTCAGTCCTCAAAATCAACTACATAGTATTATTGTTTACTTGACAACTGAACACAAGGATAAACAGCAAATAAATTCTGTGCAAGGTACACATACAATGCATTAATAGGATATTTTAAAAAACTCAGCAAGTGGCTCTTGTTAAAAGATAGATATTAAAATGAGATTTTATTTTATTAATATTTTGCAAGTTACTTTTTAAAAAAATACTGAAAGATGTAAAGACAACGTGTGGCGTCAGCCTACAATTAGATATCTCTGTTAAATTTTGATGCTGATGGTATTGGAGAAAGGCCAGTTACCTCTAATGTTTTCCTGTCAGAGAAAAGATATCCAAGGCTATTTTCTCACCCATTGAGAAGACCTCAGAGCATATTTCAGAACACTGCTTTACTAGATATTAGAAGGAGGTGTCATGGATCATAAGTTCCACTGCCAGGACCACCTGATATTGAGGGAAGTACATTTACAGTTTGGCTCATAAAACTTTTATGCTCTGTGACAAAGACTCAACTTTCATTATCTTATAGGTCACTAACACAGTGTTGTGGTTGAGGTTCTTGTCATCTGGACTGGTACCTTATAGACTCTGTCTTCTCTAAAGACAGTTGATATGGTTGATCCCAACAAATGATTCAGATGGTACTGACTATCAGGAGTTAATCAGAAATTCACCAAAGACAGCCGAATAGGAATAAAAGCCACCCTTACATCCTGGATACATGTCCTGACATTCAGGAAAAACTTTGGTCAGAGGCCACAACAATATACTGGCAGTTGCCAATAAGACTGCCATGCCAACATCTGGCATGTCGTGTTACGTGAAAACAAGCTTTTCCAATTTTGTCCAGTATACCAACCATCACAGAGACTTTTCTGGAGTTCACAAGATAATTATGGATGAGGAAGGCTCTGCAGCCCATCTTAGTTCATCCATTCAAAGAGAATCCCCCCCCCCCACTCTATCTAATTGTTTCTTAAATGGTTCCAGAGTTTTTGCCTCCACTGCTCTATCTGGACTTTATTCCACACATTGATCACTCTTTTTTCCAGTTTATGTATAGCACTGCATACTTTTCTGCATTAAGTTTCATTTGACATTGGTCTGGTATTTACATATTTTGTCCAACTCATTTTGTAACTACTGAGCTGCTTTCTCTACCCCTCCTAGTTTGCTTTCGTCTGAAAATTTGATCACATTGCATTGAGTTTCTGAATCCAGCTCATTTATGTAAATTAGAAACAGTATTGGTCTGTGTTAAGCTCTGAGGCATCCCACTCAGTCAAAACTCCTCTAATGAGTACTTGTTGTTTTCTACCCTTCAGTCAGTTTCTTTTCTATTCCCAGACTTTACCCTGAATCCCCACTACTTTGAGGTTGATTAATAGCTTTTCATGTGGAACCAAAGCCTTTTGGAAGTCAAAGTACATCACAACATAGGGCTTACTACAGTCCTCATGGATTATCACTTCCACATTCAGGAGCTTGATCAAGCAGGATCTTCCCTTTATGAATCCATGCTGACTGCAGTTAACCAGATTATTGTTGTACCAATAATTCTCAAGTTTACTCCTGATTTGACAGAACTTCTCATCGCCGGAACTGACCAATAGGTCCCAGAATGTAGCCTGGATGGTGGTGAGAAAGGCCCTCCCGATGTGGTCCTTCTAACACGCATGGAGCCACAGCGCCACCGCGAGCTGCCCTTGAGCCTGTGGCAGGGACGAGGCCATTTTCCCCTCCTGATGGGCTGCCCCTATGCGCAGAGGGTGTGGAGAGAGATGCGTGGTATCAGTCCCACATCATCACAAACAGTTCGGTAACACAGGACCCTGTGCTATACGGACTGTTCCCCAGGACGCACACTGAGACAGATATCACCTGCAGCTGGAAGATCATCAACTCGGTGAAGGAGGCCCTTTGGTCCGCCCGAAACATATTGGTCTTCCCGCTGAAGCAGCTGTCCATGACCGAATGTTGCCGACTGGCACACTCCAAGGTTCAGGAGTACATGCTGCGGGACGACTGAGGTAAGGTGCGACCTACGCAAAGGCTCAATGGGGAAAGGCCATCGTTTAGAGCCCTCCCGCCATTGTATACCGAGGGGCTGGAATCAGGGAAAACCCCCTCGGGCAGAATGTGAAATGAAAAATGAATGTAACACAATGTACTATATCTATAACCTGTAATGACTGTAATGCAATGGGGCACCCTAGGGTGCCATGAACTATATGTACAATGTATGGTGCGTAACTGTATTGATTGTACCGGAACCATTGAATTGTAGTGTACGTACCTTTGCAAATTGTATGACCTGTATTGCACTGTTTGAAGCATGACTTGAATTGCATTTTATGTACCTTTACAAATTTTATGAATGAAGTATATCTTGAAATTCAAAAAAACTCCTGATAATCAATTCTATTATTTTACATGAAATGGAAGTAAGGGTTTGTAGTTAGTTGCCAGTGACTGTTTTGTCACACTTTTAAATATGGGTACCACATTAGCCTACATCTATTGGTACCGCCCCAGTGTCCAATGATCCCCCCCACTCCCACCCCCATTCCCCATAACTATGTCAGTGCCTCACAGATCTCCTCCCTAGTCTCTCTTAGCATGCTGCGATAAATATCCGCTATCCCTGGGATTTTATTTGTTTTGAGTCCATTTAGCCTGTCCAAGACTTCCATCTCATTTATAATTAAGTCATTGATTTTACTTGGGATATCTTTATCCCATGTGAATATTTGGAGGTCCTGAATATTTACTATTTTATGCATATCCTCATGTACAAACCCATTTTATCTTTTATGGTTTTCATCTCTTCTCTGACTGCCTTTTTGCTGTTGTGGTACTAAAATAATTTTTTTACTACTGTGCTTCTATGCTTCTTTCCAGATCTTCCTTTGCCTTTCTGATCAGCCTTTTAATTTATTTTGGCACTTTCTTGTATTCATCCCAATGAGCCCTTTCCCTTTTCTTCCTGCAGGATTCGCATAGGCCATTTTTCCTCTTTAAGTCACTTTTAATTTGTTTGTTAATCCATTTAGAGTCACATTTGCATGGTCTGAGCTTGCAAGTTTTGGGAATGTATCTTTCCTGCATGCTCAACACTGTACCTTTAAAAGGTGTTTCATTTGTCATTTACTGAAGCACTGTTGAACAATCTCCCCCAATCTATTTGCTTTAATTGTTTCCTCATTTCATAAGAACATAAGAAATAAGAGGAGTAGGCCAGATGGCCCCTTGAGCCTGCTCAAT
The DNA here is from genome assembly GCF_035084215.1 of Heptranchias perlo. Taxonomy (NCBI): domain Eukaryota; kingdom Metazoa; phylum Chordata; class Chondrichthyes; order Hexanchiformes; family Hexanchidae; genus Heptranchias; species Heptranchias perlo. The sequence goes on from NC_090332.1 coordinate 78,610,346, forward strand.
CATTCAATAAGATCATGGCTGATCTTCGAACCCAACTCCACTTTCCCCGCCCGATCCCTATATCCCTTAATTCCCTTAGATTCCAAAAATCTATCAATCTCAGTCTTGAATATACTCAACGACTCAGCACCCACAGCCCTCTGGGGTAGAGAATTCCAAAGATTCACAACCCTCTGAGTGAAGAACTTCCTCCTCATCTCAGTCTTAAATGTCCGACCCCTTATCCGGAGACTATGCTCCTTAGTTCTAGACTTTCCAGCCAGGGGAAACAGCCTCACAGTATCTACCCTGTTTCGCCCCCTCAGAATCTTATATGTTTCAATGAGATCACCTCTCATTCTTCTAAACTCCAGAGTTTAGGCCCATTCTACTTAATCTCTCCTCATAGGACAAACCTCTCATCCCACGAATCAATCTAGTGAACCTTTGTTCTAAGAGCTCTAAGGCAAGTATATCCTTCCTTAGATAAGGAAACCAAAACTGTTATACAGTACTCCAGATATGATCTCACGAAGGCCCTATACAATTGTAGCAAGACTTCCTTACTCTTGTACTCCAGCCCCCTTGCAATAAAGGCCAACATACCATTTGCCTTCCTTATTGCTTGCTGTACCTGCATGTTAACCTTCTGTGTTTCGTGTATGAGGACACCCAAATCTCTCTGAACACCAACATTTAAATAGTTTCTCACCATTCAAAAAATATTCTGTTTTTCTATTCTTCCTACCAAAGTGAATAACCTCACATTTCCCCACAATATACATCTGCCACCTTCTTGCCCACTCACTTAGCCTGTCTATATCCCTTTGCAGACTCACTGTGTCCTCCTCACAACTTACTTTCCCACCTACCTTTGTATCATCAGCAAACCTGGATACATTAAACTCGGTCCCTTCATCTAAGTCATTACTATAGATTGTAAATAGCTGAGGCCCAATCATTGATCCTTGTGGCACCCCACTAGTTACAGACTGCCAACCTGAAGATGACCCGGTTATTCCTACACTCAGTTTTCTGTCCGTTAAGCAATCCTCTATCCGTGCTAATATATTACCCCCCCAACCCCATGAGCCCTTATCTTGTGTAATAACCTTTAATATGGCACCTTATCGATTGCCTTTTGAAAATATTTTGAAAAATTCCATCAAACTTAGCCCTTTTAAAGCTCTGTACCTGACTCCTCACGTTATGGGCCCGATAATAGGAGGGAGGCGGGTTGGCAGCGGGGGGTCGACTGGGCGCGTGGGTAACGCACCCAGTGAAATCGGGGTGCTCCACACGCGATCGCAGCCTAATTGAAGGTACTTACATGAGCTTCCGGGTTTCCCATTCTAGACCTGCGCAGCGGGCGCACTGCGCACCCGCATCACAGGCAGTCAGCAGGAGGAGCCCCATTTAAAGGGGCAGTCCTCCAATGCTCCTCCTGCAGCAAACAACCAAATTGGCAGCATGGAGCAGCCCAGAGGCATGGCTGCTCCAAGGTTCTCTGACTCCTCACTCCAGGTACTGCTTGATGGGGTCAGGAGGAGGAGGGAAACATTTTTCCCAGCGGATGGGAGGAAGTGGCCTGCCTCTGCCACCAAGAAGGTCTGGCTCGAGGTGGCAGAGGAGGTCACCAGCAGCAGTAACATCTCCCGAACCTGGGTCCAGTGCAGGAAGTGCTTTAATGACCTAACCAGGTCAGCCAAAATGAGTATACTTACGCATTCTCCCACACTCCGTCTTCCACATCACCTCCACCACCACACAACTCCTTCTGCACTGCCACCACAATGCTCTCGCATCACTCCTCACATCCACTCAACCATCATCCTCATCTTGACTGCACTTACTCTCACAGCCCCAGTTCCCATTCGAACACTACCACGCAACCCAATCTTCATACAATCTCATGGCTATGTCTCACACGCACCCTCCCATGCATCTCCCTCACGGTCACCTCCACCTACACCAATGCATGCAGCAGGTCACTATGCAACCATCACTCAATCACGCCTCTCTGTGTTTTGCTTTGATAGGAGAGGAGAGGAGATGCCAGAAGGCCCAGGAGAGGGATGATGGCGAAAGGAGACATGGAAGTGGGGACGCCACTCAAAGCTCTTCCACGTCTCACCCGTTGCCCCCCCTCAACCAGTACCCGCAGTGCTGCCTCCTCTCCAGGTGCAGGTGGAGCAGTCTTTGGAGGGGTCCTCACGGGCACCGAAACCCAGAGGGCATCCGCGCAAAGCATCTAATCGGTCAGGGCATGGGCAAGAGCAACCTGCCACTATCTCTGCTGCAGCCACAGGGGAAGCACCACATAGGAGTAGTAGGAAGCGTAAGCCAAAGGTTTTGTGAGCACAAAGGGGATGCACAAGGGTGTTTGATGCTTTGTCATGTTTTTTATTTATATTTGTTTTCTTTCACATTCACAATAAATATTATCACCACCACGACTGCCACGTCTTGCCCATTCTTGACTGGCTTGTGCAATAAGTCCTTTTCATGAGGTTCACCATGAACACCCACACTTGATGCCACCCCTTGGGTCATTCTACAGTGGGTGTAGGTGTAGTTGCACCATTGTTTTGTGCAGGGGGCGGGGGAGGGGGCTGGTGTGGTCGCTCCTCTGTCCAGGTGATGAGGAATGGACTCTTCACACTGTCTGATGTTAGGAGAACTGTTCACATATCAGTGACTCCCTGGCCTCACGAGCAGCCAGGTAAGCCGCTGTTCTGCCCATGGGTTGCTCCTCCTCCTCATACTCCTCCTCCTCCTCAATATGGGTGGCAGATGTGGATGGGGCCTCCTCCAGCGGCACCCCTCTCTGTTGTGCCATGTTGTGCAGGGCACAACAGACGACTATAATGCGTCCCACTCTGTGTGGCACGTATTGAAGCGCTCCCCAGAATGATCAAGGCACCTGAAGCGCATCTTGAGCAGCCCTATAGCATGCTCAATTGTAGACCTGGTAGCGATGTGGCTGTCATTGTATCGAAGCTGTGGCTCAGTGGTAGGGTTCCTCAGAGGTGTCATAAGCCACGTGTGCAGGGGGTATCCCTTGTCCCCAAGGAGCCAGCCCTTGTGGGTGTTGGGTGAATGGAAGAGGGGCGGGACGTTGGACTCCGAGGATGAAGGAATCGTGGCAGCTGCCAGGGTATCTGGCGCACTCGTGAAGGAATCTCTTGCGGTGGTCGCAGATGAGCTGAGTGTTCACGGAGCGATAGCACTTCCTGTTGATGAACAATCCTGGCTTGGATGGAGGTGCGCGTATTGCTATATGGGTGCAATCGATTACACCCTGCACCCGTGGGAAGCCAACCACAGCGTGGAATCCCACTGCCCTCTCCATCTGGCTGAGGTCATCCATGGGGAAGTTGATATTGTGCGAGGCCCTGCAGAACAAGCTGTCGGTGACCTGCCTTATGCACTTTTGTGCAGACGACTGAGACACCCCGGTGATGTCCCCGGTGGCACACTGGAAGGATCCGGAGGAGAAGTAGTTGAGGGCAGTGGTGACTTTGACAACGACAGGTAAGAAGATGCTGCTCGGTCCATCCGGGAGCAGCTCATCATTAAGGAGGCTGCAGATATCCACGACTATCTGGCGACTGACTCTGAGCCTCCGTATGTACTGCTCCTCAGAGGTGTCCAGGAAGCTGAGCCTCGGTCTGTTGACCCTGTGGCGAGGGTAGTGCCTTCTGCGACGCATCTCTCTCTGCAGTTGCCCTCCCTCCTGCTGTGCAGGTGGATGTGTCACAGCACTGTGTTGTGGAGCTCTATGTGTCAGAGGTAGACGGCGCGGCCGGCGAGGCTGGTGATGCTGTTCGTCCTCCGAGGAGGTCATGACTGCATCTATGGTGGCCCCCATCCGCAAGATGTACGTTTGAGAGGGTCCGAAAGGTAGGTAAATGTGTCTGCACATCGGTTGAGGTTCCAAGTTGGTGAATTTTAGTGTTAGGAGGAGGGTGTCCAAAGTGACAGAGTGGCCTCCTGCAACGAGTAAAGGTCTCCCCCCACTACCTGTCAAATGGACCTTTGCAGGTCCCACAGGCTGGTGGCTGCAACTCATCTATTTCAACTGGGAGTGTTTCCACCAGTACAGGAAACACGTTCAGTTGAGATGAAAATCCCACCCCTCCTAAAATATCCTCCCAATCAGGTCTGCTAACAACCTGAAGTACCAAAATAATTGGTTTAATTGGGATCCCGCCGGCTTTAATTGCGGGTGGGAGTCCCGCATGCGGGGGCTGCGCGCGCATCTAAGCGCGCCATTGGGGAACCCGGAAGTGGGCGGGTTGGAGCCGGGCTCCATACCCGCCACGGGAATCCCCAATTTTCGGAGCCCCCCCCCCGCCCCGCCACGAATGCACCCGCTCGGATATCTGAAAATCGAGCCCAATAACTCTGTGGTTACTGTCTCCAGAGGTCCTACAACATCCATATCCTGCATATTTTCTGGGTTATTAATGAACATCAGGTCAAGAGGAGCATTGCCTCTCATTTACTTCAATTCTTTTGGTGAACTCCTGTTTCCACAAATACTGGAAGTATATCAGAAAGCAAAACTTTGTATCTTCTACCTTTGAATTTTGAGCCATTCCTCTTATATTTGGCTTTTAAGGTTTGGTATCTTCTTTGGGCATAATATTCTGAACTTTGTAAATGTGGAAATAGAAATTCAAATTATACAATCTCATACCTGAATCCAGAGAGAGGGTTCAAGTCTTAAGAAAAACTTAAAAGGAACAGACATCCCTAAGATTTTCTCAACTGAAATGGGCACTTTACCCCAATTATATATTTGGAGTACGGTGCATAAAAGAGAACTCAGCCCATTTGGCATTTGGTAAATTGCTTTTCTAAGTCACTATTTTCCCAAGAATTTTTCTTAACATTAACTTTAGAACATCACACTTTTACAAGTCAAACAAAGAAATGATTGTATTACCTGATCCTCACACACGATACCTCTGTGCATCACATGATAAAAGTGCACTAAGAAATCAGAGTTTGGCAAGACATCTTGGCGCTTAGTCATAATGTCACAGATTAGCTTATATGCCTGTAGTTTTCCATCCTTGTATTCATTGGGCAGAGTTGTTGCCTAAAAAAATTTACAGCAATATAATTAAACTGCCAGAGATTCTGATGAGCTTAGACTGAATTTCTAATCAAATTTACAAAATAGATGCAGTAAGTTTTCATCTACTTCAGACTTAGGTCCATTTTATTTTACATTTCTGTAAATTGTAACATGGCCAAATGTATATATAACCATGTGGAATTTATTCATTTTTCTGCAGAACTAAAATGATAAGATAGCATCAGTTGTCACCTAAGCCAAATGAAATATTGCAAAAACAAAAGTAAAATGAAGGAAATTTTCCAAATTGATATTAGATCAATGTCCGGTATCTGCCTGAAAAAAGTATTTTCTTTAAATTTTCATTTGACTTAATGGAATTAGAAAACAATACAAAATAATGAAATTGTTCTTCGTTCACCATATATCTGAATAAATCAAAATATGTAATCCTGTTGTCATTGTCCTCAAGTCTCCAAACTACTGATGTAACTGCCCATTAATATCTTCTATGAATAAAGTATCTGTTGTTTCTTCCATCCTCAACCTTACCAAAATGTTTGCTTAACTTTAAGTTCACAGTTCTAATGAAACTTTGACCAGTCTTTTCTCTTTACAGAGGCTGACAGATATGTTGTGTACTTCCAGCATTTTCTGTTTTTTTTGTTTCAGATTTCCACATTTGCATTAGTTATTTATATAACTAATAAGAGTTGTTCTCGTTTACCTTAAATAACCAGGACACAAACATACGAAGAGGTGGAATCAGAATCGGAGATTGTGGTGAAGTCTGATTGTCTAGACTGATACCCAGGTTGTCTCTAATCTAAAATGAAAAAAACACAAAGATTGATCTTATTAGTCTCCTGTGAAAAGGAGCTAATGACAGAAGAAACAATAAAGTATCGTCCAACTGTTAAATCAGCCAACTCCGTTTACTGAAATCATGAAAAATGCACAAACAATGTATAATCTTAAATTCTGGCTCCTGTGAAGATTCCCAATGAGAAAAACTATCTAATAATTGAAGGTGTATTGCTTTGTGGCCTTCTCTAATTCTTATTTTTTGACCTTTGACTTCAAAACAGTAAATTCAGGTGAAATTCACAGCCCTGGTGCTTCAACTGGGGTATTTTATAGTTGTAGTACCACACTAAAAAACTGCTGTACAGAAATGAAGTATATTTTTTATGTACATCAGCTGAGGTGTTTCAAAAGATTTTTGTGTACTTGTAATAAGGACACGGGATTGTGGGAAAATGTCATATTAATTCAGTACTTTACTGACAGTGAGGCTAATACAGCCATGTGACTTTAATAATATATCTCCCCAAAAACTTTTTTGAGGGGGTGGGAGGGTGAGCTGGAATAAACTGATCATAAAACTAGAAATAGACTACAGTAATAAATAAATGCCCATAATCACCTGCTATTATTCAAAAGCAAAATTTAAGCTGAAAAGCTAGTTAATCACAATCACAAATACAAATACGAAGAAAGACGTGAAAAGTTGGGTATTTTTTCATTAGAACAACGCTGATTATGAGTTGATATGATAGAAGTGTTTAAAATAACGAAAGGATCGAACCGGGTAGAAGTAGACTATTTCCAGCAGTTGAGGGATCAAAAACGAGGATGGATACTAAGGAGCTTTTTCCCTTCGTTGAGGGTTCTATAACAAGGGGGCACAGATTCAAGGTAAAAGGCGGGAGGTTTAGAGGGGATTTGAGATAGAACTTTTTCACCCAGAGGGTGGTTGGGGTCTGGAACTCACTGCCTGAGAGGGTTGTGGAGGCAGGAACCCTCACAACATTCAAGAAGCATTTGGATGAGCACTTGAAATGCCATAGCATACAAGGCTACGGACCAAATGCTGGAATATGGGATTAGATTAGACTGGGCTTGATGGCCGGCGCGGACACGATGGGCCGAAGGGCCTCTATCCGTGCTGTATAACTCTATGACTCTATGCCTTCCGGGTTTCCCAGCCGTTAAACCTCTCCCGCCACCTCCCCCCACCCGGCAAATATGGGGGCCCTAGTGTTTCATACAGTTTTTTTAAACCAGCCACTTATACCTTCAAATATGTTTAGACACTAAACTTAGAGTGTTTAATAAATGCTGAGAAAATAATAACTATTTATTAGACAAAAGCTTAGCATCCACTAGAATTTCAACTTTTTTAATGTTCACGACACTGAACCAAAACTGTTTTTAAAAGACTTGATCCAATTAGTCACCTGTTCAATGAAACCTTCCATGTTTATGTTTATCAGCATATTAATCGGACCAACATTTCACAAAGTGTTTTGAATTTTGCCTTTGTCTTATTTCACTTTCAAAAAAAGTATTGATAGAATTGTTATTTTGTTCCTCTATTCAATTCACACAAGTTTACAGTGATGCAATTCAGGTGAAAATGCAAAAAAATTAGTCCAGACCCACTGCATAAGTATATGGCATTCAAGAAGCATTTTATTCAAATCTAAATATAGATTAAATGGATGACATTGTATCTTCAAACTTAAAAGTCCAATTAATACACATAAATACTAATGCTACAAAATAAGTTATTAAATAGTCCATTGTGTTTAGTGTTTAAACATATTTGATGAGGTAAGTGGCTGGTCAAAAAATGTGTTAAATACTAGGTGGTTGGGATGAAATTTGAGAAGTTTTGAGACTGTGTTTGATTATGTGGTAAGGAGATAATTATCATTTTATCCTGCTACCCAGCTCCCTGTTTACCAATTACGAATGTGTGATACATAGAAATACAAATGCTACAAAATACGCAAGTTGTCTACTTTATAACAGAGAAACTTAGAAAAACTAATATTACACAATCAGAATACCTTAGCTAATTTGTGCCAGAGGTCATATAGATATTCGAAGACCAGGGCATGGATTTTAGGGCAACGTATGCAGTTGACATCTCCCAAAATGCCCAAAATTCTTCTCCATAGCACAGCAGCTGCATCAGCATGCCAACCAGTGAGGTTTCCTCCAGCAATGATACTGCACTCATCTGCAAGGTATTCACTACTATCTGTAGATTAAAATAAAGATATATCAGAGCATAGTTTATGCTACTTCAATTGTTTGGCCATGATATATTCTGTAATTCTTGCACAGCAATCATACAAGCCCCCGGTGCTTACATTAATTATTAGTTAATTCAGAACACTGTAGCAATTTTTTCCAGGTTAATCCGATTTAGAGGAATCATAGTTCAACAAGCAAAGACAATATATTTGTTCTGTGCTGATGTGCTGTAAGACACTACTAATATGCTGTTAAACACTGAATCATAGAAGTTAAATACCTCACCCTTTCTAATACGTTTTAACTCCAAACTTTCGTAAATACAATGCGGAGAAAAGGGAATACTTATGAGACACAGACACAAACATGAAAATGCATCATGCTTTGTGCACGGCTTGAATTTCTCCCCTCTTAACTATAAATGTTCAAACAGAATGGTGTAATGAAACAGCACATTTTGATGTTTGGTTAGGAGAAATCATGACAGATTAAAACATGTAACAGTAGGATTTACATATCTATGATGACATTGAGAACTGAATTATCTTTGGACCTACCAAGTCTACATATACCTATTTTTTATGATTTGTTTCTTAGATAAGTTAAAACATTACTATTAAAAAATGTATGAAATGTACGTTACAAAAATTGTGATGTTATACCCTACACCTGAATTTGTCTAACAAGCCTTTTGAGACACCTTCTGAAAATCTATTTACACTACATCTACTATATTCCCTTTATCGAACCAGCACTTCTCCAAAAACACAGGTTTGGGAGGTGCTGTCTTCTACTCTTTTCAACATTGGTGGCATCCTGCACCATAAGTCTTGACTATTCAACTTGATTTCTCAGTGGAAAAAGAATGTTGAGGCTGGAATCCTTTCAGATTGATTTGAAATCAATTTCTAAGCTCTGTCTATATTGATTTCTGTGAGCAGGGTGATTTCATCTCTTTTATGAGAGACATGGGTGTCCAATTTTAATTGTGTGACTTTAGATAAGCAATGTGAGACTAGTTGGTCTGCAGTTCAAACTAGCAAACAGCAAGAATCCTCAGGAGGGGCAAGTGAAAATTCTCCACTACAACTGTCACATGCCAGTGTGGTTACATTGTTGCTGGCCTGATATTATAGATTAGTGTTGGAGAGAGTACAGAGGAGTTAGCAAACATTTGTATGACTCCTCAATCCATCCCTTAATCTAGTCATATTGCACCAGAACTGGGATTTTCCTTTTGATGTTGGTTTTCACAGTGTTGAAATCAAAACGAATTGACATTGCAGATGGTCAAGACCATCATAGTGATGATCCCATTGCACTGCATCAATGCTTCAGCCCCACCACCCCTTAAACAGTCATCCATGCCGTTAGCATATGCACATTTGACTTCTCTAATGCTCCCAAGCTTTAACCTACACACATTCCAACTCATCCAAGTCTGCTGTTGTCATCTTATCCCATACTAAGTCCCGCTTGCCTACTATCACATCTTCTTCTACCTACACCAACACCCTGTCTCGCTCACATTCATTTCAAAATCCTGGCCTTCCTTTATAAATCTCTCTATGGTCTGACTGTTTCAACTCTGGTGTTGTCCCTTTCTCTCTACTTCACCATTGGTAGCATTGTCTTCCTAAACCCCTCCAATTTGCTGCATCTCTCTTTACATTCTGAAGCCTCTTCAAATCCTATTTCTTCGACTACGCCTTTGGTCATCTCCCCAACTCTCCTGGCTCCCATTCCCCCCTTTTCGGGACATCTTGCAATGTTAAATGTGATAGATAAGTGCAAGTTGTTGCACACATGAACAGGTAATTTAGTTCACCTTCTGTTGTTTGTGAACACATTAGTCTTTCAGTTCTTCGCAGACAGATGGAAATGCCATCTCGCTTCCTGTGGAAGCAGCAATTATGAAGGATGGTTCAATTAAAGAGCATTATTTATTTGTTCCAAAACCCTTAGCTGCAGTTCATCTCAGGCCACAATTATTTGTGTATGGTCTTCCTTTCTGAATTACTGAGAACGAGGTAGATCAGGTCATTATAGTTATGGTGTTTTCATTTGATCTGTTGATCTGATCCAGGACTGGACAGTGGTATTGGAGTTCTGGAACACTCTGTACTTCCCCTCGAATCTCTTTAAACTGAAGCGGGACTACCCCAGCAGCACCTTTCCCTTCTCCGTTTAATTTTCAGATTTTCATCCTCTCACGGTGCACTTGTCTGCCCCAAAAACACGTTCCCTCTTATTTGACTTGATTGTTTGGAGTTCTGATAAACACGCCCGAGACATTTCCTAATGTGAATTCCATGATTTGCTATATTGGCCTCAAATACGACTGCCAATATCTGGCCTGAATGGCCTCTATTGGTTTTCCTCTGCTTAGTCCTGCTCGAAGGTCTCAATACAATAACTATTTTAGTTTTTGAGGACTTTCCATTTTACTGTGGATTGGCTTAGCCTTGATCCAACATTAAAAACTTGTAAATTTGGCTGCCCTGCTGTATGTAGTGTGACGATTTTCCTTCTTTAATTTTTCTCAATTTTATTTTTTGCCTAGGGATAGGGTACATCCCGTGTGCATTGTAGCTACTGTCAAATAATTAATGAATTTCAAAAAAATTTAAGAGAAAAATGGTTACACTTTACAATTCCGGCCCCCATACTAAGCTGGGCATTAAAAAAAATACCTACTACTACACCATTAGTGTAGACTTCAATAGGGACAACAAAGTTAGGCCTGAGATACATTCTTGGCTAGGCTAGATATGGAAAATATGTCTGTGTAATGTCCGTATATATACACATTGAACTGTACATTACATGCATTGATCTCAACAAAAGGAATGATGTTGCACTAAATAAATGAAGTATTTTTTTCATTTCCAAAAAATAAACATTGCATAAAAGTGCTGAATTTTTACAGGAGTGCTGACATTTGGATTCTAAGATATCAATATTATTGTTTCTACCTTCCAAGAAGCCAAATTGCATTTAGGGTGAAATTTATGCAACATAAGATTTTGAAACAGGATTTATAAAGACTACCTTTGGGGTTGTATTCTCTGGAGTTTCGAAGGTTAAGGGGTGATCTGATCGAAGTTTATAAGATATTAAGGGGAATAGAGAAAAGAGAAGACTGAGAGGTGACCTGATGGAGGTCTTTAATATTATGAAGAGGTTTGATAAGGTGTTCGTAGCAAAGATGTTTCCACTTGTGAGGGAGTCCAAAATTAGGGGCCATAAATATAAGATAGTCACTAATAAATCCAATAAGGAATTCGGGAGAAACTTCTTTACCCAGAGAGTGGTGAGAATGCGGAGCTTGCTACCACATAAAGTGGTTTAGGCGATTTAGCAAAGATTAATTAAAGGGGAAGCTAGATAAGTACATGAGGGAAAAAGGAATAGAAGGATATGTTGATATGATTATAAGATATTAAGAGGAACAGATAGGGTGGATAGAGAGAAACTATTTCCGCTGGTTGGGGATTCTAGGAGTAGGGGGCACAGTCTAAAAATTAGAGCCAGACTTTTCAGGAGTGAGATTAGAAAACATTTCTACACACAAAGGGTGGTAGAAGTTTGGAACTCTCTTCTGCAAACGTCAGTTGATACTAGCTCAATTGCTAAATTTAAATCTGAGATAGATAGCTTTTTGGCAACCAAAGGTATTAAGGGATATGGGCCAAAGGCAGGTATATGGAGTTAGATCACAGATCAGCCATGATCTTATCAAATGGCAGAGCAGGCACGAGGGGCTGAATGGCCTACTCATGTTCCTATGTTCCTACCGCCACCAACAACTTATACAGATCAAGCTAAAAAAAACTCTGACATGGTGAATGACACATATCCGTAATGACTTGCATCTTTTATAACATACAACATATAGTGGTAGATTTTCGTTTTCATCAGCTGGGCAGTAATTTGGCGGAGCAGATCGCCCGCACTTTGTGGAACCTCTACTGATTTCAACAGAATGAAAATCTGTCAGGTTCTATAAAAGACGGGTAATCGGCTCGGCCAGTTGAAAATCGACCCCATAGCTTATGAAAATTGAAACGTGCTTCCTTCAAGTGTCAACTGGTCTTTGAAAAATTAAATATTGCATCTATCCAATGGAAATTCTGATCAACATTGTTCATAGAAATAAGAATTTTAAGAAAAGTAAAATTGATTTTGATGATACCAGACATCAGCAGCTTCAAAGAGTGTCTGAGTTTCAAATAGGGTTTTTACATTTGAATCTAGCATCCCCTACTGGATATTTTCTGCTACATCAAAATCAGTGTTTCAGTTATATATATTTTCAGGTAGATTACAAACTAAAATATAAAGCAGTTTTCACACAAAGCCTTGATTTAAACCATCAGCATTGGGTGAAATACAATTCTAAATATATTTATTCATGCACTGCAAATATGCAAAGTTTCATTGGTAAATAAAAACCTACCTTTTATGGATGCACAGAACATTGGCCAATTACATTTGATCAGATATTTTTCAACTATACTCTTATACCTCCCCCCTGCCCAACACCCCCCAACACCCCCCCAACCCCCTGCCAAAAAATGGGCAGTTCAACCGGCAGATCCTATCAACCTGCCTTGGGAAGTTAAGCAAGATAGAAGTGACCCTCACCCACCTATCAAAAGCCAATTTTGTCTAGAAAGGACTGGTAATCTTTTATGATCAGGGAAAGGTTATTGAGTGATGACTGAATGTCAGGTCTTTCAGAAAGAGTGTTCCTTAGAGTTGCATTTCAAAGCCACCTGAACATTCAGGTCCTTCCGTTCCTGGGCATACAGGATGGCCTGCAGCAAAGCATAGAGGAACACTGGGCGGGCAAGATCCCATGCCCACAAGGAAGCCCACCCAACTGATGGAAGATTAGGCATCACTTAATTATTGCAGCATGAGCTTTGCGATCCTCTCCACCTGATTTCCCTCTATGCACTGTGCACAAGCACTCCAATATGCCCAGCTGCAGGAACAGGAAAATTTATCCCATTAACTTCTATTGGTGAACGTGTCCCATCTTGAAAGTGGCAACATCATACATTAATGATAAAAGTGGAGGAAAAGTCTTTTAAAACTGTGCAGGGATCAATATGCTGAACACACAAGCTGCACACTAATAAACATGAAGTCATATTTTTTCGTCTTTTTTACTTTTTGAACTACGTGAAAAGGAATCACGTATGAAACAAGTATTAAAGTTACTTGAAAGGCAGCCAGAATTAAACAACAGGCAGTTGAGCTGGCAGTAGTTAAGTTAATTTTGACTGTGAAACCCTCCAGTGAGGTTGTTTATTCCAAATACTCAAAATCCATTATATTTATATAACAGCAAACTGAGCTGAATCACTAAATTTGTTTTTCTGGTGATTTGATCCCAGTTTGCTGTTGTAAATAATGAGCAGTCAATGCTTCATTGACAAGCTGTAGGCCACTATTTCAAACTGTTTCAATCATATTTGCTACCACATTAACATGCCCATAACATGCACTGTTCTGTACAAATTACTGATTTCCCCTCCTCCCCCAATCTGTGGACATCTTGAAACTGACATTAAGATGTCTCTGGTATCAGCAAGTGATCAATATTGAAAGAATAATCTCAATGTTCAGTAGTTTTTTGTTTTCTTGTAGGTGATATGTTCAAATTGCAACATCAAGGTTATTAGAATCTGGTTTGCGATTTTCAAATGTAAATCACAAAGATAGTGATTTATTCTCATTACAAAGCAGAATAATGAGATAAGTTGTTTGCACAAAACATTTGTACCACATCCTTTCAGAAAGCAGAAAACTCAATGAACCAGCTAAATTACCCCCAACAAAGAGAGTTTAAAAAAAAATATGAATCAACCAAAAAAGTACCCAGATCCTCAGGAATTTGCAAGACAGACTGATGTAGTTTTTCATCCAGGAGCGGGGGAGAGTCCTTGGATTCAGGTTGCAAGGGGAAAGCTGGAAAAAGGGAGGGGAGTTGGGGCTGTGAGTAAGTTGCAGAGAGGGTAGGAAGGGCAGTATCAGAACCTAAGAAGGAACAGAAAAATATACATCATGGGTTTGTTTAAATGAATGCACCAAATTAATGTACCATCAGAATACTTTGTAAGCTCAAGGTAAGTATCTGCCTTCCTAAGGATGAAAAAACCTTTCCACAACACTCAGCCTCAGTTTGACGTACAACATTTTCTTCAGGACAAAGATACTTTTTCAGGTCCTCAACAAAACCTTATACAACATTAACCTAGAATCAAGCTTGTCATTTCCCCTCAAGTCAACAAAAACTTGCAAAGCCCTTTGATCTTTTCTAAACAAAATGATTATACATCAGCTGCAATTCACACAAATTTCAGTAACACACATCATTAATTAAATTTAAAATCAGAAGACATTTCAACAATAGTCAGATTTGAATGCTACACTGAGCACTTCTGAATAATTACATGTGTATAGTAAAAGGGTTAAACTATTGAAGTCACTTGTTGCCTCCTTTTGAAATGTGCTATTAACATAAGGAGCATGGAGTCATTTGAATTGTTTTTGTAGTATAAAGCAGGATGTTGCATAACGTTAATTTCTAGAAAGTGAAATTACAAGCATTATAAAATTGAAGAGTTGGATGATCAAGGTAATTTTAAAAGGTATTGTGCATAGAATAGAGGGAAGTTATGCATAAAACTGCGGTCTCTGGTCAGATCACAAGTGGAGTATTGTGTCCAGCTCTAGCCAACAAGACAGAAGGGAAACATTCGAACCCATAAAGGTGGTACGGAGAACAACAATGAGACTGACCCCTAGCTTCAGAGGAACAAATTAAGAGCAAGGCCACAAATTTCCAACTTTCACAAAAAACTAAAAAGGAATTACAGAACGCAATCTACAAAACATTTAAAAATCCTGGAAAATCTCAGAGACCCATGTATAACATAATTTGACTTATTTAAGGATCATAAACCAATGACACTAATCATAAATTTCCCACAAAAATTCCAGAACTCTTGCAATAAAGACAATATTTGACATTCAGTCACTGTAAACCAGTAGCCCTGGCCACGATAAAAAACTGAAGAAATTTCAGCTTTTCAGCCTTGAAAGGAGACAATTGAGAGGTGATCTTGTGGAAATATACAAGATAATGAAAGTTTAGAAGAGATAAATCCAGAATACTACTTCAATTAAACAGGGGAGGCACAGATTCAAACTACTATAAGGTAAATATAGGACTGATGTCAGGAAAGTTCTCTTCACAAAGAGTGATCAACACATTAAATTATCTTCTCAGTAGGATAATGAAGGAAAGAACTCAAATAGTTTAAGAAACAGTTGGGTTCCTTGATGGGTTGGAGGTTGGGAGGTGGGGGGGGAAGGGAAGAGAGGGGTCTGTAGGGTCTTTGTGTGGATGAGCCAAGATGAGTGAAAAGGCCTTCCTCATCTATATCTATCTTGTGGTCCATCATACTAACAAGTGGTAATTTTACATCCACAGTTCATATACATGCAGTTAAGTAACTTGAACATTTCCAATACATCTATTATGTTACCCTGTAAAGCAACATTCAATTTACTGCATGATTATTGTAAAAACCACAAAGTAAAATGTAATGTGTTCAATGCAATAAAATTAGTAAGATCTAATATTTAACCAGGCATCATTTGAAATCACCTGTCTCCATTTCAATTTATTCAGTCACACAACAGTACACATTCAATTTTATATCCGTTATTCTCTTAAATATCCTGGATAACAAATAATTTCAATAATTTTGTTATAATTAATAAACTATTTTAATGCAGTGATCCTACAAGTACAATATGTAATTTTATTTAGAAATAGTTGTATACGGCAGATTAGGCAAGCTGAAATGAATCTAAAAAAGAAAATAATTGAACATGGTCAAAATAATGGGAAAGCCTTTTTTGCTTAGTCAGAGGTCAGTTAGCGAATAAATGGGACTGTTGCAGGGTGACTGGGGCAGAATTATAGATGACATCAATGCCAAAAGGGTTGAGCAGATACTTTGTATCTTTTTAACTGTGTGAGGACTGGGTCTGCCCCTTGTACAGTAGATAAACCAAAACTCAAATGAGTTGCTTACATATCTCAAGGGAAATGGTGTAAGCTAAACTAAGAAGTTCAAGGTGGATAAAGCAGCAGGGCCAAATTTAATATTTTCTAGAGTACTGAAGGAAATTGTTATGGGCATGAGAAATACCCTAGTAAATATTTTTAATAGTTTAATGAGAACTGGGGATGTGCTAGACAATTAGTGGAAGGTGCAAGTGTGCCCTTATTTCAAAAAGGATTCAAATCACAAACTGGCAACTACAGGTTAGTGAGCATAACCTCGTTGATGGAGAAATTAATGAAAAGCATTATTAGGGATGCTATTGATAATCACCTAGAATTTTCAGACCATTTTCATGGCTTCAGAAACACTGTGGGACACTGCTACTCACATCCAACCACTCTGACAAACTGCTTTTAACTCCTACTGCTGTTTTTCTTCTAACCAGTTTTTAAACCAAATGTGCTATTGGTCCCTAATTCCATACCCTTTAACTTTCCCCAATAGCCTCTTGTGTGGTACCTTGCCAAAGGCTTTCTGAAGGTCCACGTATACCACATCCACTGCATTTCGCCATCCACCATATCCGTCACCCCCTCAAAGAACTCTTAAGATTTTTCAATCATGATCTTCCTTTGAGATTCATCCTGGCTACTTCTAACTATTTTCTCTTTCTCTAGATATGTGAAATTTTCATCCTTAAAGATTATAAAATGTACCCTACCACAGATGTTAAGCTAACTGGTCTGTAATTACCTGGATTAAGTCTGTCTCCCTTATTAAAGATGATGTGGAGATGCCGGTGATGGACTGGGGTGGACAAATGTAAGGAATCTTACAACACCAGGTTATAGTCCAACAAATTTATTTTAAAATCACAAGCTTTCGGAGATTATCCCCTTCTTATTAAAGATGGGTCGTACATTGGCCACTCTCCAGTCCTCCAACACATGTCAACACTCAATGGAGCCCTGAAATATAATTTCTAGGGTCTCGGCAATTGTCTCCTTCATCTCCCTCAGGATCCTAGAATGTATTCTACTGGGCCTTGGTGCATTGTCCTCAGTTAGACTGTTATCTAAAATGTTCCTTTTATCCATCAGATCATTCATTTTGCTCTCAACCACTCCTCTCAGATATCCTTCTCTTCAGTAAAGACTGATGCAAAGTACTTGTTAAATACCTCTACCATTTTTTGATCACCATGCAAGTCTGAAAAATTATTAGCCCCAAGTGATATATACTGTTTATTTTTATTTCATATTGATTACATTTGTGTTTCACAGTAACAACCTCAAGAAGATTAATGGTAACAGAGTTGCATTTGATACAATATTGCTTAGGAGGCCACAAGAGGGAGCCTGCTAGTGCAAGGGGGAAGAATCCCGGCAGTGCTGCAGTGGGAACAGCACATCGAGTTACATTGAGTCTACAGCACTGAAACAGGCCATTCGGCCCAACTGATTTACGCTGGCATTTATACTCCACACGAGTCTCTTCCCCACTTCATCTAACCCTATCAGCATACCCTTCTATTCCTTTCTCCCTTGTATGCTTATCTAGCTTCCCTTTAAATGCATCTATGCTGTTTGCCTTAACTACTCGACGTGGTAGCGCGTTCCACATTCTTACCACTCTTTGGGTAAAGAAGTTTCTCCTAAACTCCCTATTCGATTTATTACTGACTATCTTATAGGTATGACCTCTAGTTTTAGACTACCTCACAACTAGAAACATTTTCTCTACATCTACCTTATCAAACCCTTTCATTATCAGGATGTGGAGATGCCGGTGATGGACTGGGGTTGACAATTGTAAACAATTTTACAACACCAAGTTATAGTCCAGCAATTTTATTTTAAATTCACAAGCTTTCGGAGGCTTCCTCCTTCGTCAGGTGAACGATGTGAAAATGAAATCCTCGAAATGAAATCGCATTTATAATTCACAGAACAATGCTTGGTGAGTACAGACAGTTTTTTCAACTGCCCGTTGCCAAGGCAATCAGTGTGCAGACAGACAGGTGTTACCTGCCAGGTCTCACAGAATATACAAATCACCAAAAAAAAACAACAAACAAAAAAAAAGAGATAGAGAGGTAGAAACATAGAAAAGACAGCAACTGACCCGTTATATTAAAACCCGTTATATTATGTTACCCCACCAGTGAACAAATGTTATCTGTTTTTAATATAACGGGTCAGTTGCTGTCTTTTCTATGTTTCTACCTCTCTATCTCTGTTTTTTTTTTGTTTGTTGTTTTTTTTTTGGTGATTTGTATATTCTGAGACCTGGCAGGTAACACCTGTCTGTCTGCACACTGATTGCCTTGGCAACGGGCAGTTGAAAAAACTGTCTGTACTCACCAAGCATTGTTCTGTGAATTATAAATGCGATTTCATTTCGAGGATTTCATTTTCACATCGTTCACCTGACGAAGGAGGAAGCCTCCGAAAGCTTGTGAATTTAAAATAAAATTGCTGGACTATAACTTGGTGTTGTAAAATTGTTTACAATTTTCATTATCAGGTCACCCCTCACCCCTCACCCTTTTCTTTTCCAGAGAAAAGAGCCCCAGCCTGTTCAGCTTTTCCTGATAAGTACATCCTCTCAGTTCTGGTATCATCCTTGTGAATCTTTTTCCCACCTTCTCCAATGCCTCTATATCCTTTCTATAATAGAGACCAAAACTGTACACAGTACTCTGTGTGGTTTAACCAAGGTTCTACACAAGTTTAACATAACTTCTCTGCTTTTCAATTCCATACCTCTAGAAATAAACCCCAGTGCTTGGTTTGCCTTTTTTATGGCCTTATTAACCTGCATCGCTACTTTTAGTGATTTGTGTATCTGTACCCCGAGATCCCTTTGCTCCTCTATCCCATTTAGACTCTTGTTATCTAAGCAGTATGCGGCCTCCTTATTCATCCTAGCAAAATGCACCACATCACACTTATCTATATTGAAATTCATTTGCCAATTACACATCCATTCTGCAAGTTTATTAATGTCCTCTTGCATTTTGACATCTTCTTCCTTTGTATTAACTACACCCCCCAATTTGGTGTCGTTCACAAATTCTAAAATTGTACTTCCGATACCCGAGTCCAAATCATTAATGTAAATTGTGAACAACAGTGGTCCCAGCACCGATCCAGCAACCAGCAGCAGCCCTTCTGGGAGTGGAAGGAATCCCCCACGTGGCAGTGAGGCAGCAGTTGGACTCGCCATGTGCATTTTCCAACATTCTCCACTACAATCCCGCCTGATTTCGTGGAGGAAAACTCCCCATTAGTCGTCTGCCAGGCGCACTCAAGACTACAGCAGTCAGACGTAAAAGTACAAAAGAAGGAGCTGTACCAGGAAAACAGAAGTGAGAGATAAATTGGGGATGAGGGAGCTGTTTAGCAGATCAACCGCATCAGTAGAGTTGCGACCGATGGTGAGCCAGAGAAAGGGGAGATGGAGAGTGAATTGATGAGAGAGCTGGGGGTATTTGTCTTCCAAGGGCAAAGAATAAAGCCGGTGGGGTTGGAAGTAGGCTGACAGATGTAAATAGTAAGGGAAATACGAAGTGGTCGGTGATGGCTATATCAGTGATCAAGACCTTGGAGGTGGTGTGACCATATGAGATGGCGAGGACGAGGGGGTATCCATGGGTGTAGATAGGGGAGTTGATATGAAGGGTGAGGTTAAAAGAATAACATCCGGTCAGAGAAGCCATAAGAAAGGGAGCAAGAGTAATTAGAGAGTGAGTATTTGTTCACCATACAGCTTGAGGAAAGAAGAGAGAGATCCTACAAGGAAGTCACCATGGGTTTTAGGAGGGCTGTAGATGATAAGAACTTTAAATACAAGGTTGAAGATTGAAGGGTGAGAACTGTGGAAGATATTTGAATGAGGAAAAGATGCCCAAAAGAATTGGGACAGCGCTTGAGGTGGGACTTGGCAATAAGAGTAACACTGTTGTGGTTTGTAGCGGAATATGTAGCCTGCCGGGGAGGCTTTGACAAGGGTTAAGACATCAGGTTTCTGTCAGTGCCAATATTAGAATCATAGAATCATAGAAGTTTACAACATGGAAACAGGCCCTTCGGCCCAACATGTCCATGTCGCCCAGTTTATACCACGAAGCTAGTCCCAATTGCCTGCACTTGGTCCATATCCCTCTATACCCATCTTACCCATGTAACTGTCCAAATGCTTTTTAAAAGACAAAATTGTACCCGCCTCTACTACTGCCTCTGCAGCTCGTTCCAGACACTCACCACCCTTTGAGTGAAAAAATTGCCCCTCTGGACCCTTTTGTATCTCTCCCCTCTCACCTTAAATCTATGCCCCCTAGTTATAGACTCCCCTACCTTTGGGAAAAGAGTTTGACTATCTACCTTATCTATGCCCCTCATTATTTTATAGACTTCTATAAGATCACCCCTAAACCTCCTACTCTCCAGGGAAAAAAATCTCAGTCTATCTAATATCGATACATCCATGTGGATGCTGAGGGCCTTAATTACAAAGAGGCAATATGGAGTGGACTGGTGGTTCATAATGCTTCAATGGGGCTCGAGAGGGAGACAGCATTAAGTGAAATTAGGATAGGGAGGACGTTATAAGTGACTCTCTAGTGAATGAACTGGGTTGGATGTTGCCATGAGCGTGGGATGGAGAAAGCTAGGGTTGCTTCTCTGTGAGAACCAGCGATGAGCATAGTGAAAGACATCACGAGTGGAAGAGGGAACCATGTGCTTGTCAATGAGACTCAAGGCAGCAGCAGAAGGAATGGTTGGCTGGAGACTAGGATTAGATGGGGTAAACTGAGGGTGACATTTTATTTTACGCAACATTAAATTTTCCTGCGCCTTCACTTGTGTGCACACATTCACTGATACCTGAACCCGAGCCCTCCTTTCAGCCTCTTTTCCCCCAGCCCTGTACCGCATCTTCTAATTTCCCACCTGCTCTTGTCACTACCCCCTTTACACCCATTTTCTTCATTAAACCAAAAAAACCCAAATCCAAATGAAAATGAAGAGTCGTAGAGTTATACAGCACGGATAGAGGCCCTTCAGCCCATCGTGTCCGCGCCGGCCATCAAGCCCTGTCTACTCCAATCCCATATTCCAGCATCTGGTCCATAGCCTTGTATGCTATGGCATTTCAAGTGCTCATCCAAATGCTTCTTGAATGTTGTGAGGGTTCCTGCCTCCACAACCCTTTCAGGCAGTGAGTTCCAGACTCCAACCACCCTCTGGGTGAAAAAGTTCTTTCTCAAATCCCCTCTAAACCTCCCGCCTTTTACCTTGAATCTATGTCCCCTTGTTATAGAACCCTCAACGAAGGGAAAAAGCTCCTTAGTATCCATCCTATCTGTGCCCCTCATAACTGGAAAGGAATATTACAATTGCTGAGTGTAGCAGAGGATGATAAATTTTATTATTGTAAAAGCTTTCACACAGCAACTTACTTATTACTCGTTATAGTTTTTTAAAAATCTAGTTTTGTATTGTTATTCACCTAATCAGACACTGCATCCAAGTGTAGCTGAAAGAGGCACAGAACCTAACTTTGTGAGACTTCAGTGAGAAGGGGCAGTCATTACATTTTTCTAAGATACCACTCTTGGTTAAATGTAAGGAGTCGCACAACACCACGTTATAGTCCAACAGCTTTATTTGAAATCACAAGCTTTCAGAGCTTCGCTCCTTCGTCAGGTGAAGTGAGGAGTTGCATAAAGGCACAGCATATATAGTCAGAGAACAATGCCTGGTGATTACAGATAATCTTTCTAACTGCCCTTTATCACACCTCGGCAGAGAGATAATCACAGCAATCAAAGGAGTGTTCAAACAGGTTAGTCAGGGAAACATTACATCCAAGAATACTGAGGTGGGGTCACCAGGGGTCAAATGTAGCAGATGCTGGGGTTTGTATTAAAAACAGATCACTTTTTTTTGCTGGAAATCGCAGCAGGTCCGGCCGCATCTGTGTATGGAGAACAAGCCAACTACGACTTGAGTCTGGATGACTCTACGTCAGGTGGGGTTACATGTAGCATGACATGAACCCAAGATCCCGGTTGAGGCCGTCCTCATGGGTGCGGAACTTGGCTATCAATTTCTGCTCGACGATTTTGCGTTGTCGTGTGTCTCGAAGGCCGCCTTGGAGAATGCTTACCCGAAGATCGGTGGCTGAATGTCCTTGACTGCTGAAGTGTTCCCCGACTGGGAGGGAACCCTCCTGTCTGGCGATTGTTGTGCGGTGTCCGTTCATCCATTGTCGCAGTGTCTGCATGGTCTCGCCGATGTACCATGCTCCAGGGCATCCTTTCCTGCAACGTATGAGGTAGACAACGTCGGCAGAGTCACAGGAGTACTAACCACGTACCTGGTGGGTGGTGTCCTCTCGTGTGATGGTGGTATCTGTGTCGATGATCTGGCATGTCTTGCAGAGGTTGCCGTGGCAGGGTTGTGTGGTGTCGTGGACGCTGTTCTCCTGAAAGCTGGGTAATTTGCTGCGAACGATGGTCTGTTTGAGGTTAGGTGGCTGTTTGAAGGCGAGTAGTGGAGGCGTGGGGATGGCCATAGCGAGGTGTTCGTCGTCATCGATGACATGTTGAAGGCATAACATCAACAAGTTCCATCCCACCATCAAACTCACCATGGACTACTCCTCAGAATCGGTTTCATTCTTGGACACACGAATCTCCATCAAAGACGGGCACCTCAGCACCTCACTCTACCGCAAGCCCACGGACAACCTCACGATGCTCCACTTTTCCAGCTTCCACCCTAACCACATCAAAGAGGCCATCCCCTATGGACAGGCCCTGCGAATACACAGGATCTGCTCAGAAGAGGAGGAACGCAATGGACACCTACAGACACTGAAAGACACCCTCGTAAGAACGGGATATGACGCTCGACTCGTCGATCGACAGTTCCAACGGGCCACAGCGAAAAATCGCATAGACCTCCTCAGAAGACAAACACGGGACACAGCCAACAGAGTACCCTTCGTCGTCCAGTACTTCCCCGGAGAGGAGAAACTACGCCATGTTCTTCACAGCCTTCAACATGTCATCGATGACGACGAACACCTCGCTAGGGCCATCCCCACGCCTCCACTACTCGCCTTCAAACAGCCACCCAACCTCAAACAGACCATCGTTCGTAGCAAATTGCCCAGCTTTCAGGAGAACAGCGTCCACGACACCACACAACCCTGCCACGGCAACCTCTGCAAGACATGCCAGATCATCGACACAGATACCACCATCACACGAGAGGACACCACCCTCCAGGTACATGGTTCGTACTCCTGTGACTCGGCCAACGTTGTCTACCTCATACGTTGCAGGAAAGGATGCCCTGGAGCATGGTACATCGGCGAGACCATGCAGACACTGCGACAACGGATGAACAGACACCGCGCAACAATCGCCAG
The DNA here is from genome assembly GCF_035084215.1 of Heptranchias perlo. NCBI lineage: Eukaryota > Metazoa > Chordata > Chondrichthyes > Hexanchiformes > Hexanchidae > Heptranchias > Heptranchias perlo. The sequence continues at coordinate 78,633,989 of NC_090332.1, forward strand.
ACAGGAGGGTTCCCTCCCAGTCGGGGAACACTTCAGCAGTCAAGGACATTCAGCCTCCGATCTTCGGCGGCCTTCGAGACACGCGACAACGCAAAATCGTCAAGCAGAAATTGATAGCCAAGTTCCACACCCATGAGGACGGCCTCAACCGGGATCTTGGGTTCATGTCACGCTACATGTAACCCCACCTGACGTAGAGTCATCCAGACTAAAGTCGTAGATGGCTTGTTCTCCATGCACAGATGCGGCCGGACCTGCTGCGATTTCCAGCAAAAAAAAGTGATCTGTTTTTAATACAAACCCCAGCATCTGCTTCATTTGACCCCTGGTGACCCCACCTCAGTATTCTTGGATGTAATGTTTCCCTGACTAACCTGTTTGAACACTCCTTTGATTGCTGTGATTATCTCTCTGCCGAGGTGTGATAAAGGGCAGTTAGAAAGATTATCTGTAATCACCAGGCATTGTTCTCTGACTATATATGCTGTGCCTTTATGCAACTCCTCACTTCACCTGACGAAGGAGCAAAGCTCCGAAAGCTTGTGATTTCAAATAAAGCTGTTGGATTATAACCTGGTGTTGTGCGACTCCTTACATTTGTCCACCCCAGTCCATCACCGGCATCTCCACATCATGACTCTTGGTTAAGTCAGGGGGTGAACTGATTTATAAAGACAAGGACATTATACTATGTAAAACACAATGGGCTCAATTTTAAAAGTATAAACAGGTGGGTTGGAGGCGGGGGGCATTGAAAATTGCCACCATTTCAGACCCGCCTCCAACCTGCCCATTTCCGGTTTTCACGGGGGCGGGACAAGGGGCAGGTGGCCAACCCACTGCCAGGAGGCGGGTCGGGCCTCAAAACCTTTCAAGGAGGCTTCAGGCCTCCATTTTTAACTAATTCCCCATTTCAATCCCGAGGGGCCGTGATTCCCGGGCCTTCTGTTTTACGCCTCGTGAAAGGAGGTGAGAAGGCCCAAAACTGCAGGTAGGTGCCTAGAAAGGCACAGCTTAAGGGCCCGGAGGAGCAGAAGTGCTTCACCCAGGCCCAACAATCCTACCTGCACCGACCACCCCGACCCCAACGATCGCAGACCCCCTCCCCAACCCCAATCCTCCTCCAACCCTCCGAACCCCTCCCACTCAACGATCGCGGACCTCCACAATGACCCCCAATCCTGCCCCCCCCCTCCCCCAGACTGACGCCCGATCCCATCCCCCATGACTCGCGACCCTCATGCACACTTATGCCCACCCGTGCCCACCCCTCCCTCATCCATGCAAACAAAGACTTACCTGCAGACATCCTCTCCCTGGCTGGGCCTGTCAATAAGCTGGTCAATCGGACGGGAAACCAACAATAAAAATAAAAGATGTCCTTACGTCAAAATCATAAGGACGTCCGTTAGTATGGGTTTCCCGACCTCAAATTGACCCCCCCACCGTTTGAAAATTGAGCCCAATGTACTTCATCTGTAGGAATATAGGTGCATGTCCCCTTAAGAGCACAAAGTCTAATGCTGTCAAGCAAACAGTGGATTCATACAAATGTCAATTAAAAAGCTGCAGATGCCCTGACTCCATATTTTATGTTCCAAGAGAACTTATTCTTTTCTTTATACTTTTGTTTCAGTCCAACACTTGAATTATGACTGAGAAGTATGATGGATAAAAATGCATGCTGTATATAAAGTTTTATAATACTCGTGATGTCCTGTGGCAATACCAATGATCAATTAGAGGATGTGCTGCTGCAAGGACAGGACTTTATACCGTGTATATTAGAATATATTGTATGTCCTTTTAAGGTTAGAAGGTATAATTGCACTGCATTTTTACGATATTTGGTTCACTTATAGTTCAGGTTGTAGATTAGAACACTCATTTTGCTTGATTGATAGGTCAATTAAGTAGTTAGAGACAGTGTGGAAGTGGTATGCTCTTGAGGAGAGGGAACTGAAATAGATAACATTTTATGATGGTTTGCTTTCTCACAGATATAAAACAAAGTGCTGGAGATAGAAAGTGTAATTTATCCTAATTATGAGAATTATTGTTTAAAATTTAAACATTACTAAATTTGTATCTAGCTTGTTTAATTATTTTTCATTCAGTTTAGTTTACTTCTCTGTAGTCTTATGCAAGGGTGGGAGCAGCAAGCTGGGAGTCAATCACATAGGAAGAATGACAGAGTTAGGTATGGTGTAATAAATTTGTCTGGGTCAAAATAAATTTGGGCTAATTATAATAAACGTGACTATGATTAAGATTGATAGAAGGGTTACTGAAAATTTGTCCAAAAAGTGTTCCAGGAAGTAAATATTACACTTACAGGAAATGCATGCGTGCTGTCGGCAAGACGTGGTATATTATAAAGTAAGTAGATAATACAAACTCTGTTTTAAAAAAGAAAAATCTCTTTCTATCACAAGCGGCTGTCCAACTACAGATCATTTTTTTTTTTAAGAACAGTGGAAAAGGACTGCTCAGTGGTAGGATCGCATATCAATGAACAAAATATGATCAATTCAGAGTTGAAGCTTGAACTCAGCATCCAGTGCTCCCATATCATCCCACATCATTTGTGTACTGCAGTGGTCCAAAAACAAGAGCAGGAATAATCTCAATGTACAAGACAACCATTTGAGGCATGAAAAAAAAACTGGTCTGTTGATTTTGTGTTTCATTTTTACAAAAACTGATTCTTTAAAAAAAAACTTTCCCTGGAGTATTCATTTAAGATGGTTAAGATGATCAGAGGTAGGTTTTAAGGAGGATCTTAAAGGTGGAGAGGAAGGTGGAGGGGCAGAGGTGTTAGGGAGGGAATTCCAGAGTATGCAGCCTAGACGGTTGAAAGCATGTTCACTAATGATGGGCAAAGGGAGGTGGGATGCACAAGGCCAGAGTCGGAGGAACACAGAGTTCTAGGCAGTGGGGTTGTACGGCTATGGAGGTTACAGATATAGGGAGTGATTTAAACACAAAGATGAGAATTTTAAATTTGGGAATTTGGGTTTGGGGGACCAGGAGCCAATGTAGGGTTAGCGGGGTTTGGCATAGGATCGGATATGTGCAGAAGAGTTTTGGGAGAGCTGAAATTTAGAAAGCAAAGAGGATGGGAGGCCAGCCAGGCAGAGTTGGAATTGTCAACTCTGGAGGTGACAACAGCATCGTTGAGAATTTCAGCAGCAGATGGGCTGAGGCAAGGACATAGGTGGGCGATGTTACAGAGGTGGAAGTAGGCAGTCTTTGTGATCTGGAGGATATGAAGTCAGAGACTTAGCTCGGAGTCGAATAGGAAGCTAAGGTCACAAACAGTCCAGCTCAACCTGAGCGTGAAGGGGGATGGAATCAGTGGAAAGGGTATTCGTGATGGGTGCTGAAATGTTTAACTGGAGGAAATTGCGGATCATCCGAGACTGGAGGTCGGACAAGCAGTCTGACAGCACAGAGGTAGTGGAGGGATCAAAAATGGTGGTGGAGAGAGAGTTGGGAGTCATCAGCATACATGGAAGCTGACCCCATGTCTGCAGACAATGCTGCTAAGGGGCAGCATGTAGATGAGGAAAAGGAGGGGGATCAAGGATAGACATTTGGGGGACTCCAGAGGTAAAGGGTGGAAGAGAAGCCACTGGTGAAGATGCTCTGACTACGATCAGATAGGTAAGAGAGAGTTTTGGTGGTGAGGCATTGGAGGAAGATAGTGTGGTCACCATGTCAAAGGCTGAAGAAAGGTTGAAGAGGACTGTGCAGCATGGTCAGTTTCATTAGGGCCGTTTCAATACTGTGACAGGGACAGAAACCTGATAAGAGAGATTCAAACATGGAGGTGAAAAAGACGTGCATGGGTGTGTGAGGCAACAACACATTCAAGGACTATGGAGAGAAAGGAGGTTGGAGACAGGTCGGCAGCTTGCAAGGACAGAGACATTCAGGGTGGGTTTTGTAATGAGAAGGATGATGATGGCAGTTTGAAAGAGAGTGGTACAGTACCTGTGGAGAGGGAACCATTTACAGTATCAGTCAGAATGGGGCCACGAAGAGAAGTTGAGTGGTCAGCAGTTTAGTGGGAATGATGTCAAGGGAGCAAGAGATGCATCTCATGGACACGATGAACTCGGAGAGGGCATAAGGTGAAATAGAAGAGAAGCTACAGAAGGCGCAGGATCAGAGCTTAGGGCTGGGAGGAGCAGCATCATAGCCCGCTGAACGGATGGTCTCAAACTTAGAGACAAAGAAGTTCATGAACTCCCTGCACTTGTTGGCAGTGAGGGTGGAGGTGGAACAGGAGAGAGGGTTTAAGAAGACGCTTGGTATTGGAGAGAAGAAGTCGACGTTATTGGATGATCCTGACATAGTGAGTGATTTTGACAGAGGAGAGTGAGACCCGATTTCGCTTATTTACATGCTGCCCCGTAGCAATATCATCTAAAGCCATAGGGTCAACTTCCACATGTGCCAATGACACCCAGTTCTACCTTTCCACCACGTTGGGAAGATCATCTTCAGCCCACACAAATTTCATACCTTCACCACTGACTCTGTCCTCTCCCTGGCCACTGTCTCAATCTGAACCAGGCTGTTCAGACCGATGTAAGTTTCTGAACTCATCTTCTCCATCACAAAGACTGCGCATTTCCATCTGCGTAACATTGCCTTTCTCTGTCCATCCCTCAGCCTATCGGCTGCTGAAACTCTCTTTCATGCCATTGTAACTCCTGTCTCGATTACTTCAGTGCTCTCCTGGTCAGCCTCTCCTCGTTCACAAACTATAGCTCATTCAAAACTGTTGCCCTTATCTTATTCCATGTAAAGTGACACTCGCCTATTACACTTGTCCTTGCGAACCTACATTGGCATCTAGTCTCCCAATGCCTCAAATTTAAATTCTCATCCTTGTGTATAAATCGCTCCATGGCCTCATCCCTCCCTATCTCTGTAACCTTCTTTAGTCTTACCATATCCCTTACCTTTGTCCCAGAATTGGCAACCGTGTCTTCAGCTGCCTAAGTACCACTCTCGAATTCCCTCCCTCAATCCTTCCTCCTCTGCCTCCTCCTCAACCAAAGCCCTCCTTAAAACCCACCTCTATGACCAAGCTTTTGCTCCTCCTAATCTCTCCTCCATGTTTAAAAGGGAAAAAAGTGAATCAGCTGCTAAGATTCTAGACTTGGGTAAGGCCGACTTCAATGGGATGAGACAGAAACTGTCCGCAGTAAATTGGGCAAATCTGTTAATGGGTAAAACGACTGATGATCAGTGGGAAATGTTTAAAGAAACATTTAACGTGATACAGAACCGGTTTATACCCCTGAGGGGCAAGAACTCTACTTGCCAAAAAAAACAGCCATGGACAACTAAAGAAGTAAGGGACAGTATAAGACATAAGGAAAGGGCATACAAAAAGACAAAAAATGGCACAGATCCTGATGAATGGGAAAGATACAAAGATCAAAGGGTCACAAAACAGATAGTAAGAGCTACAAAAAGAGAGTATGAAAAGAAACTCGCAAGGGATATCAAAACCAATACGAAGAACTTTTATAGTTATATTCGGAAAAAGAGGGCGGTCAGGAGCAGTGTTGGCCCCTTAAAAACTGAAAGTGGGGATATTGTCATTGACAATGGGGAAATGGCGGACATGTTGAACAATTACTTTGCGTCAGTATTTACAGTAGAAAAAGAGGATAGCATGCCGGAAATCCCAAGAAAACTAATATTGAATCGGGGACAGGGACTCAATAAAATTAACATCAGTAAAGCAACAGTAATGAAGAAAATAACAGCACTAACGAGTGACAAATCCCCAGGACCAGATGGTTTCCATCCCAGGGTTTTAAAGGAAGTAGGTGAGCACATTGCGGATGCCCTAACTATAATCTTTCAAAGTTCTCTAGATTCAGGAACTGTCCCTCTAGATTGGAAAATTGCACATGTCACTCTGCTTTTTAAGGAGGGAGAGGGGGAAACCGGGGAATTATAGACCAGTTAGCCTAACATCTGTTGTGGGGAAAATGCTGGAGTCTATAATTAAGGATAGGGTGACTGAACACCTCGAGAATTTTCACTTAATCAGGGAAAGCCAGCATGGATTTGTGAAAGGTAGGTCGTGCCTGACAAACCTGATTGAATTTTTTGAAGAGGTGACTAAAGTAGTGGACAGGGGAATGTCAATTGATGTTATTTATATGGACTTCCAGAAGGCATTTGATAAGGTTCCACATAAGAGACTGTTAGCTAAGATAGAAGCCCATGAAATCGAAGGAAAAGTACGGACTTGGTTAGGAAGTTGGCTCAGCGAAAGGCGACAGAGAGTAGGGATAATGGGTAGATACTCATATTGGCAGGATGTGACTAGTGGAGTCCCGCAGGGATCTGTCTTGGGGCCTCAATTATTCACAATATTTATTAACGACTTAGATGAAGGCATAGAAAGTCTCATATCTAAGTTTGCCGATGACACAAAGATTGGTGGCATTGTAAGCAGTGTAGATGAAAACATAAAATTAAAAAGCGATATTGATAGATTAGGTGAATGGGCAAAACTATGGCAAATGGAATTCAATGTAGACAAATGTGAGGTCATCCACTTTGGATCAAAAAAGGATAGAACAGGGTACTTTCTAAATGGTAATAAGTTAAAAACAGTGGCTGTCCAAAGGGACTTAGGGGTTCAGGTACATAGATCATTGAAGTGTCATGAACAGGTGCAGAAAATAATCATCAAGAAGGCTAATGGAATGCTGGCCTTTATATCTAGAGGACTAGAGTACAAGGGGGCAGAAGTTATGCAGCAGCGATACAAAACCCTGGTTAGACCGCAACTGGAGTACTGTGAGCAGTTCTGGTCACCGCACCTTCGGAAGGACATATTGGCCTTGGAGGGAGTGCAGCGTAGGTTTACTAGAATGATACCCGGACTTCAAGGGTTAAGTTACGAGGAGAGATTACACAAATTGGGGTTGTATTCTCTGGAGTTTCGAAGGTTAAGAGGTGATCTGATCGAAGTTTATAAGATATTAAGGGGAACAGATAAGGTTTTTTTTAATATTCGTTCATGGGATGTGGGCGTCGCTGGCGAGGCCGGCATTTATTGCCCATCCTTAATTGCCCTTGAGATGGTGGTGGTGAGCCGCCTTCTTGAACCGCTGCCGTCCGTCTGGTGACGGTTCTCCCACAGTGCTGTTAGGAAGGGAGTTCCAGGATTTTGACCCAGCGACGACGAAGTAACGGCGATATATTTCCAAGTCGGGATGGTGTGTGACTTGGAGGGGAACGTGCAGGTGGCGTTGTTCCCATGTGCCTGCTGCTCTTGTCCTTCTAGGTGGTAGAGGTCGCGGGTTTGGGAGGTGCTGTCGAAGAAGCCTTGGCGAGTTGCTGCAGTGCATCCTGTGAATGGTACACACTGCAGCCACAGTACGCCGGTGGTGAAGGGAGTGAATGTTTAGGGTGGTGGATGGGGAGCCAATCAAGCGGGCTGCTTTATCTTGGATGGTGTCGAGCTTCTTGAGTGTTGTTGGAGCTGCACTCATCCAAGCAAGTGGAGAGTATTCCATCACACTCCTGACTTGTGCCTTGTAGATGGTGGAAAGGCTTTGGGGAGTCAGGAGGTGAGTCACTCGCCGCAGAATTCCCAGCCTCTGACCTGCTCTCGTAGCCACAGTATTTATATGGCTGGTCCAGTTAAGTTTCTGTTCAACGGTGACCCCCAGGATGTTGATGGTGGGGGATTTGGCGATGGTAATGCCATTGAATGTCGACGGGAGGTGGTTAGACTCTCTTGTTGGAGATGGTCATTGCCTGGCACTTATCTGGCGCGAATGTTACTTGCCACTTATGAGCCCAAGCCTGGATGTTGTCCAGGTCTTGCTGCATGCAGGCTTGGACTGCTTCATTATTTGAGGGGTTGCGAATGGAACTGAACACTGTGCAATCATCAGCGAACATCCCCATTTCTGACCTTATGATGGAGGGAAGGTCATTGATGAAGCAGCTGAAGATGGTTGGGCCTCGGACACTGCCCTGAGGAACTCCTGCAGCAATGTCCTGGGGCTGAGATGATTGGCCTCCAACAACCACTACCATCTTTGTGCTAGGTATGACTCCAGCCAGGGTGGATAGAGAGAAACTATTTCCGCTGGTTGGGGTTTTAGGAGTAGAGGGCACAGTCTAAAAATTAGAGCCAGACCTTTCAGGAGCGAGATTAGAAAACATTTCTATACACAAAGGGTGGTAGAAGTTTGGAACTCTCTTCCGCAAACGGCAATTGATACTAGCTCAATTGCTAAATTTAAATGTGAGATAGATAGCTTTTTGGCAACCAAAGGTATTAAGGGATATGGGCCAAAGGCAGGTATATGGAGTTCGATCACAGATCAGCCATGATCTTATCAAATGGCGGAGCAGGCACGAGGGGCTGAATGGCCTACTCCTGTTCCTATGTTCCTTTGGCTCAGTGTCCATTATCCCTATGCCGCTGTGAAGAACCTTGGGGTGTTTTTCTATATTAAACGTGCTCTATAAATGCAAGCTGTTGTTGTAATGTAAATGGACTGTAATGTTGAACTGTAAGCAAAATGCGCTGTTGCTGGTTTTACCACAGAAAATTTAATTAATTATTTTCTTTGTTTTTAAGTATTATAATTCTTTCATTTATTTTTATCTCTTATTTCCATGAACAATCGCTAGGTCTTGCATCTGACAAAACAAAGGCTGCTTCGCAGCCCAGATCATCCTTCGTTCTGGTAAAGGAAGCCAGTGTTAGAGACAGGCAGGAAATCAAAGGGGACATAAATAATTTTTGGAAAAATTCTCCTCAGATATTGCAATAATACATAAAAACTGCATTCAATCTATAATATTCCTAGTAACAATCATAGAATCGTAGAAGTTTCTGCAGAGAAAAAGGCAGTTCCAGCCATCATTACTGCACTTCTGCTGTTTCTACTTCAGAGCTGTCTAACTTAATCTAATTTTCAAGCTACTTCCCTCTAACCATTAATATTTCACTTCAAGTGGTTATTTAATTACTTCTTAAATGTCATGATTGTTGTTAATGTCTTCCATATTCTAATAACAATTTGTGGAAAAAAAATTCTTCTAGCAATCCCCTTTATGCCACTAGTACTAATCCTGAATTAATGTTCTTGATTCACCAATCAGTGGCAATAATCTTTCAATATTTACCCTCTCAAACCCTTCAATATTTTTTAACACTTCTATTAGATCCCCCTTTAATCTTCTCTGCAACACTCAATTTTCAATTCCTTCATCAAAACTATTTCCTCCCATCGCTGTTATCATCCTAGTCAACCTTTTCTATGACTCCTATATCCTTTCCAATAATGGGGTTCCCAAAACTGCAAACAGTACTGCAACAGTGGCCTAACCAATGTCTTGTACAGATTCATCATCTCCTTTTTACTTTTGTATTCAATCTCTATGTTTATGGCTTTTTCCATAACAACCAAAACATCTAGTTTAAATTTGAAATGAATGACCCAAGTTTTCCACAGGTTACGGAAAGTGTAAGTTTCTAATGAATAAACAAAACTATATCTAAAGAATATATCAACAAATCCAGGTTTAACCAATAATTCTGCCCAACTATATCCCCTACCTGTAAGAGTGGTAGCATTGGAAGAACTTAGCCTCCGCCAGTTGTGTGCTGTATCGGCTTCAATAGCAAGATCAGTTAGTACAGTGACTTCTGATCCTTCATCAAATGTCTTCCACTGAGTTAAGGATATCTCCGTTTCATTGAAACTACTAAAACCATTGGACGTTTCACTACTGATACTCTCACCTAAGTGTTATCAGAAAAAATAAATTAATTAGTTATTTTTACATATGCAAAATGTTGATTCCCCCTCCAGAGTCAGATAAAATCCATGTACTGTTTTAAAATACAAATCATTTCTACATAATTTTTCATATTTGATACTTCACATTTGAAAATGTTTTGTTTAGCAAAGCATTTCAAACCGAAAATGGTTTTATGCACATTTAATCTTTTGACATTTTTTATACTGTTCCCTATCACAATTATCGCATTGATTCACATATCACAATTACAAAGTAGAACAAATTCAGAAAGCAATCAGATCATTCCATATAAATTTGCAAACGTAACAAAAAAGTAGTTTGAAAAAAATTAGCTTGGCACCCAGTGGCTACATTAATGCCCAAATACCTCAGTATTTACAATGCACCGTTGACCAGCAATCTTCTTGCCCCTAAGGAGCTTCTATAGCTCTCTATCACCCAATATATGTCCCGCTACCGACTTGACTCATTTCTAATGCCCCTTCCTACTGTCTCGCTATTTGTGTGACTCTGTTAAATATTGCTGCTTCCTTCTTGTCTCTACAGCAACTTTGGTAACAATACTGGTTGGCGAAGCTACTCTATCCTCCCACATGTTGAAAACATTCTTGTTTTGCACTGTAGGGAAATATAGGCTAGCTCTGGATCCCAGTGATCCATAACACTTGCTGAAAGAGCAGAAAGTAAGAAGCAATGTTAAACATGGAAATCTAAAATGTCTGAGAAGGGAATCAAGACATAGCCCACCAACGTGAAGCACTCAGGTACAATGAGTGTAAAAGCCTCAAGGGCAAAGAATTCCACAGGACACACTTGAGATCTATCAGGACATCAGGAGGACACAGAATGCCTGAAAATCCAGGAGATGGATCAAATCCAGGATTGTCTAAATAAGCAAAAATAGCCATATCAAAACAACTTGGATTCATGGTCAATTTGCCTGCCTTTCCAGGACGGACAACAAATGGATCAATCCTGGTGACATGATTGTGCCAAGCAGGAGATCTTGTGATCAATCCACCGGCATAACGTAAGAACAGTGCTGCCTTTTTTTTTAATTGCCTTGGGTTTTGTTTTAAAGCTGTAAATAAGTCACCAGAGGATGGAAAGGCCATTGCAAATTTGATGATCAAACAGATTTCCCTTACATGGGTGATGGAGTAGGAATTCCACAATATAAATTTGAAAAGCCACATAATGAAAGAGTAAATCTGAACAGAAAAGTTCCTAATCGATGAAAAGCCAGTCATACTTCAATTGATCCAAGGGAGGCCATCACCTCAGATAAAGCAGGAGAATGGGAATTTAAATCCTAGGATAGGTCTAAAGGTGGAGCATGGAAATAACGTAGTTGATGCAAAATATTTTAGTGGAATTGATTCTTTCCTGTTGGGAGGAAGAGAGGATTACAGCTGAAGAACTGCCTTAAACCCAGCAAATAAAAAGATTCAAAATCACAGTATCAGCCTGTTGGACCAAAATATTGAGAGTTCAGGACTCACTCTTATTTCTCAATCTGTATCTTCCTTGAGATGACTGAAGTGCATCGGCATTACTTTCTAGGTCACCAGGACTACTGCTCCTACGTATCATGATCTGCAACAAAAAGGCAAGTACTTATGTTATTCCAGGATACTGTGAATGAGCCGTAGCAGTTTTTTTCTCCCTAATTTTGCTTTGCAATGCTTGTGCAGAGTGGATTCATTATAAGAGTCACAAAATCTACAAGTTTAATTTTCTGCATAAAAGCACACATTTAAACATCCACACAGGAGTACTAATGTTTAAAGAGTTAATGATATTTTGTTGGGCAGACGGCAACTCAGGCTGCAGTACTTTTACACGTAAAAATAGGTTATTTTGTCATAACAATTGCATTGAGGGCAATGATATGAGTTTTGCTAAGTCAAAAAATACTGCAACTTGAAAATATTCTGTCCATACCTGTGCCATTTTTAACAATATACAATTGTACTTAGGTACAGTTTCTTAAAAGAACAAATTTCACAATTAGAACCCTGTTCTAAAAAAATAAAAAGTGTTACAAAAATGTTGTTCACATTTAATGTTGTTCACATTTAATGTTGTTCACATTTAATGTTGTATTTTTCTGTGTAGATGAACTGTTATCCTCCACCTCCTGCAATTTGACATACAGTGAAGTATTATCATGATGTGGCAATGTAGCTATCCCAAAGTCTGTGAATCTACATGCTGTGGAACATAGACTAGGTAGAGTGTGCCAGTATCCCACAATTTGACTGAACAGTGAGGATGGTACTTCCTGAAACTCTCATGTAAAAAGGACATCACAATCTGGAATTGTCAACATCTCAGAATATCTCGCTAAGGTAAGCATTTTTTGCTGGACATTAGATTTCCAACTGATAAACAGACTGAATCTTTTGAATCGAACCTGATGCACTTATGGACACTATTAAACGAGTGGGTGAAGATTAAGGAAGATGCTGTGGAGAAAGTAGAGGTCACATGATATTATTATAATAAAGCTGTTCATGTGTTTCCCTGGAAGAAGAAGGGAACAATGAATCAGACAAGCAAATAAACTAAATGTTGGCATACTATATACGATCCTTCAAAACTTGAATATATGAGTGTTTAACTAAGAATTTAACAAAAACAATTTAACCAAAAAAAGCAATGGACAAGATTTCAATTTTTTTTTGGAACGGTCTTTCTTTTTTGAAGAAGAGGCATTTCTAAACCAACGCCGCCATCAACTGTGCCAATTAAAAATAAAACATGCTAGCAGATTTCCCATACAAGTGTCTTGGAACACCTATGTCGAAGGAGTCATATGAATGCACATTGTTGATATTGCCCATCTAAGTTGGAGGACACACTTTCGTGATAGCAGGAGAGGTACAACATATAATGCACAATTTATTATTATATAATGAATATAACCAATGGAGCTTTCACATCAATAATTCTTTCCTAACAGAAGCAAAGAGGCTGCTTTGAGGAAAGCTTTCTGCTGCTATATTGAAGCTGTGCTGGACATAACCTTCCCTTTCTGATGACTAACTGTTCCTGGAAAAGGTCTGGTTTTCGAAAAGCTCAACTACTACCTGTGGAAAACTTCCCTAAATATGCACATGCTAAAGTTAATTAGGTAATTTCAAATATTACCCCATCCTTTTGGAGTGCAGGGGTAGGAGGCAGAGAGGAATTGAATTTGAACACAGAATATCAACTCCATGCTGTACAATTTAAAACATATAATTAGAAGTCTTGTACCTAGCATATCTTCATAATCACATTAAAAAAAATGATGGCTGTGCAATTTGGATTCTTTTTCAAGGGGACCTCAATCATCTTTGGTTCTGCTGTGAGGACTATATTCTTTATAATGCAGTGGATGCCAGTGTTTAATTACTTATTGAGTATGGAGAGAGGACAGTGGTGCACTGACAGAGCTACCACTCTCAACGTCCCTGAACACTCAGATCAATAACCAAAGGCTGACTCAGGTCACACACCAAGGCAATGTTTACTAAAATCAAGGTCACAGCTGTTCCTCTGAACATAATCTCCACAACTTTTATTATCTCATCATCATCATGGCAGGTGCCTGGAGCCACAATAAACATAGATTCTTCAATTTTGCTTTACATTGTTTTTTAAATAGCTAGGGATTAAGTGAGAGCCTGATGGCGAGTCCCATAAAAGTGGTGTCCATGAACAGTGTGCAAATAATTGTAGGTTGTCATTTAGCTTGACTAGCTTTTTTAAAAAATCCTTGTATGTTTTGAGATTTAGCGATGTTCAACATGCAAACTGCCTTTTTACTGATTTTCTCTAAATTTACCTGTTTTTGGGGTCCAATTTAGTTCCCACTGATTTTCCCTCATTTCTAGCACTAAAATAAAGCTGAAACAACAGGTTTTTAAATTGGAAATAAAATCAAATTAAATGATCCTTAATCACACTGGTTGACTAAATGCGAACTAACAATTCATTACATGTGTACGGTAAACTACCAATCAATAATTGCCATAAACCCAACCAAATTACTCAATATTTTCCAAAGCTATAAGATATAATAAACAGACAAAACTTCAGTCCAATAACATAATAAATACAGATCTACACAACTAATAAGAATACAAACAACACATAGAAGACTCCTAGCCCCTCCATATCCCAAGCCTGGGCTCCAATTCTCCCACTCCCTCCCAATCCAGGATCTAATTCCTTCACATAATTGTGACATGAGATATACATCTGCTTCTAGAGAGATAAGATAATTTCTGTGGCTATCAAGAGGTTTGGGGGTCTGAGTCTGCTTCCAGGTCTCAGTGGCAGGTGAGAGGGAACAAATTTATTAAGAGTTTTTTGAGGATGTAACTAGCAAAGTAGATAAAGGGGAACCAGTGGATGTAGTATGTTTGGATTTTCAAAAGGCATTCAATAAGGTGCCATATAAAAGATTGTTATGCAAGATAAGGGCTCATGGGGTTGAGGATAACGTATTAGCATGGATAGATGATTGATTAACAGACAGAAAACAGAGAGTGGGGATAAACGGGTCATTCGCAGGTTAGCAGGCTGTAACTAGTGGGGTGCCGCAAGGATCGGTGCTTGGGCCTCAGCTATTTACAATCTCTATTAATCACTTCGATGAAGGGACCGAATGCAATGTATCCAAGTTTGCTGATGATACAAAGCTAGGTGGGAAAGTAAGTTGTGAGGAGGACACAGTGGGCCCAATATTAGGATATTAGTGGGTAACGCGCCCAGTGAAATCGGGGTGCTCCGTACGCGATTGCAGCTTGATTGAAGGTACTTACCTTTGCTTCCGGGTTTCGCGCTGGAAAGCTGCGCAGTGGGCGGACTGCGCATGCGCAGCATAGGCTGTCAGCTAGAGCAGCCCTATTTAAAGGAGCAGTCCTCCACTGACTGATGCTGCAGAAAATAGGAAAAATTACAGCATGGAGCAGCCCAGGGGGAAGGCTGCTCACAGGTTTAATGATGCCTCACTCCAGCTCTTATTGGATGGGGTGAGGAGGAGGGGGAGGACGGAGATTATCCCCCCGGCGGTGGGGGGGGAATTGGCCTGCCTCTGCCACCAAGAAGGCCTGGCTCGAGGTGGCAGAGGAGGTCACCAGCACCACCAACATATCGCACACCTGCATACAGTGCATGAGGCGCTACAATGACCTAAGTAGGTCAGCCGAAGTGAGTACACTTACTCATTCCCCTACACTCCGTCTGCCACATCACTGCCCCCATCCCACATCTCCTTCTGCACTGCCAACACTACTCTATCACATCACTCCTCACACCCACTCAAAGCTCATCCTCATCTTACCTGCACTCACTCACCTCGCCAGTACTCATCCCGCCACTACCACTCAACCCAATCCTCATACAATCTCATGGCTCTATCTCATACTCACCCTCTCATGCATCTCTTTCATGATCAGCCTCACTCAACCTGCCACTACCGGTGCTGCAGCCACAGGGCATCCATCACATATGTGCAGGAGGAAGTGTAAGGCAAACGTGTCACGAGCATGAAGGGGATGCACAAGGGTGTTTGAGGGTTTGTCATGGTTTTTACTTATATTTAATTTCTGATCAACTCACATTACATATTATATTGGCACCACTACTGCCACATCTTTGCGAATCTTGTCTGGTTTGTGCAATAATGCCCTTTCCTGAGGATCACTATGAAGACCCACAACTGATGCCACCCATTGTGTCACTGCAGAGTGGGTGTAGGTGTATTTGCAGGGCTCTTTTGTGCAGACGACTGAGAGACGTCGGCAATGTCCCTGGTGGCACCCTGGAAGGATGCGGAGGAGAAGTTGTTGAGGGCAGTGGTGACTTTGACAGCGACAGGTAAGAAGATGGTGCTCGGGCCAGCCGGGAGCAGCTCGGCATCAAGGAGGCTGCAGATGTCCACGACTACATGTCGAGTGACTCTGAGCCTCCGTGTGCACTGCTGCTCAGAGAGGTCCAGGAAGCAGAGCCTCAGTCTGTAGACCCTGTGGCGAGAGTAGTGCCTTCTGCGACGCATCTCTCTCTGCTGTTGACCTCCCTCCTGCTGTGCAGGTGGATGTGTCACAGCACTGTGTTGTGGAGCTCCACATGTCATAGGTGGACGGCGATGCTGGTGATGCTGTTCGTCCTCCGAGGAGGTCATGACTGCAGCTACGGCGGCCCCCATCCGGAAGATGTACATTTGAGGGGGTCCGCAAGGTAGGTAAATGTGTCTGGACACCGGGGTAAGTGTGCAAGTTGGAGAATATTATTGTTAGGCGGAGGGTGGTGGAGGCTAAGCTTTGTCCAAAGTGACACAGTGGCCTCCTGCAATGAGTGAGGGTCTCCCCCCCCCACACCTGTCAAATGGACCTTTGCACACAGGCTGATGGCTACAACACGTCCATTTCAACTGGGAGTGTTTCCCCCAGTACGGGAAACAATCCCAGTTGACTTAAAAATCCCACCCCACCTAAAATATCAGGTCAATCAGGTCTGTAAACGACCTGAAGTACGTGGTTAATTACTTTAAGTGGCATCGCCGGCAGGAGTCTCACATGCGTGGGCTGCGCACGCATGTCAGCGCGTCACAGGGGAATCCGGAAGTGGGTGGGTTGGAGCCGGGCTCCGGAACCGCCCTGGGAATCCCCGATTTTCAGAGCCCCCCCCCCCCACCCCTCGCTGCGAACACACCCGCTTGGGGGTGCAAAAATCAAGCCCAGTGAGTCTGCAAAGGGTTATAGACAGGTTAAGTGAGTGGGCAAAGAGGTGGCAGATGGAGTATAATATGGGGAAATGTGAGGTTATTCACTTTGGTAGGAATAGAAAAGCAGAATATTTTTTAAATGGTGAGAAACTAGTAAATGTTGGTGTTCAGAGAGACTTGGGTGTCCTCGTACAAGGAACTCAAAAAGTTAGCATGCAGGTACAGCAAGCAATTAAGAAAGCAAATGACATGTTGGCCTTTATTGCAAGGGGGTTGGAGTACAAGAGTAAGGAAATCTTACTACAATTGTACAGGGCTTTGGTCTTCTTATCTCAGGAAGGATATACATGCCTTAGAGGCGGAGCAACAAAAGGTTCACTAGATTAATTCCTGGGATATGAGAGTTGTCCTAGGAGGAGAGATTGAGTAGAATGGGCCTATACTCTCTGGAGTTTAGAAGAATGGGAGGTGATCTCATTGAAACATATAAGATTATGAGGGTGCTTGACAGGGTAGATACTGAGAGGTTGTTTCCCCTGGCTGGAGTGTCTAGAACTAGGGGGCATAGTCGCAGGATAAGGAATCTGCCATTTAAGACTGAGGTGAGGAGGAATTTCTTCACTCAGAGGGTTGTGAATCTTTGGAATTCTCTACCCCAGAGGGCTGTGGATGCTGAGTTGTTCAGTATATTCAAGGCTGAGATAGATAGATTTTTGGACCTTAGGGGAATCATGGGATATGGGGATCGGGCTGGAAAGTGGAGTTGAGGTTGAAGATCAGCCATGATCTGATTGAATGGCGGAGCAGTCTCGAGGGGCCCTATGGCCTACTCCTGCTCCTATTTCTTATGTTCTTATGAGAGCAAAAGGAGCAAGTACAAAACATACAGGGAAGGGAGAGAAACAAACATGCTGAGGGAAAGGGGCAGAATATAAGCAAGTGAAACAGAGTAAGGGCATCCAACTTCTGGCCTGCTCTTCAATTTAATCCTGTCTGTGCAGCACCTGCTTTTAGCTCTATCCTTCTCTGAAAAACCTGCTGGCAGGATCAGCAATGCTGTGCAATTTTTTCCCCACAGCTGCACAAGCAGATCAGCTGTTTCTCTTGTGGGTTTTTCCAGAGAGGCGTGGCACTCATAAATATAGCTCACCTAACCAAAATATGGAGCTGTGCTGGGACAGGAAGTGGGAAGACCGGGGGGGGGGGGGGGGGGGGGGCGGGTGGGGGCGGGTGGAATGCTTGACCTCCATACTTTGGTGTAACTGACGTACTCAGGCTCAAAGGCAAAGCATGAGGACCCCAGTATTCAAGATTTCAAGATTGCACCAACAGCGGAGGAGGTAGCAGTATTGCCAGCATCCTTTCTATTGTGCACTAGACGCCATGCCTACTGATATTTCTTCTAACCCAACTGCTCAAGTACCAATGGTGCTGCCTCTAAGCTGCCCTCTCGCCAGAGTTCAAATGTTGCAACTCATCTGCTTGCTTGAGTCCTAATGCTGATGCCTCCTCCTGTCCACAGTTGCAGAAACAAAGAGACAGGTAAAGGTAGAACAGTAAGAAAGGGAAAGAGAAAAGGTAAGTGAAAAGAAGTAAGAGGAAAATTAAAGAGTAGAGACATAGATAAAGATAGATGCAAAAAAGATAGACAAAAACAAATCAGCAGACAAATAGAAAGAGACAGGTAGAAACAAAAAGAGAGGGAAAAAGAGATTAAAGAGAAGTAGAAGAGAGACCGATAAATATATACAGAATTGAAAGGGTGAGAGAGATAGAAGGGAGAGAGAGATTGGAAGGGAGAGAGCAAGAGGGACAGAGCGAAAGAGAGAGACAAATGAAGGAGAGGAGAGACAAAAGAAAGAAAGAAAGACTTGCATTTCTATAGCGTCTTACATGACCTCAAGATATCCCAAAGCGCGTTACAGCCTTTGACGTACTTTTGAAGTGGAGTCACTGTTGTAATGTAGGAAATATGGCAGCCAATCTGCGCACAGCAAGGTCCCACAAACAGCAATGAGGTAATGACCAGATAAACTGTTTTTAAATGATGTTGGTTGAGGGATAAATATTGGCCAGGACATCAGCGAGAACTCCCCTGCTCTTCTTTGAATAGTGTCAAGGGATCTTTTACGTCCACCCAAGAAGGATAGAAGAGAGACAAATGAACTAAAAAAAAAGAGACAAAGGAACTAAAAAAAAGAGACAAATGAAGAAAAGAGAGGCAAAGGAGAGGAGAAATAGGAGAAAGAAGTGAAAGAGCTATAAGTGGCTTGATCTATGGATCAACTATAACTTGGTGTTGTAAAATTGTTTACAATTGATCTATGGATGCCAAGGAATGGAGCTGGGTGCAGCATTTAATTGTGATGCTGCCTGTCTTAAAAGTGATTTAACCAGATGCAGGTCAATCACTAGTTGTCTCACGGGGATTTGTCTCTGCTTCAAAAGGTTGGTCAGCCCTGAAATAGAATACCAAGAAAAAGGTACCGTGATAAAAACAGAAATTGTGTGATAGGCAAATAGAGAGAGGAGGAGACATACAGAAAAGAGAGACATGAAGAGCTTACACAAAGGGAGAAAGTGAGAAAGAAAGAGTTAGACACAAGCCCAGAGAAAGAGATATTATAATAAAAGTATAAGAGAGAATACACACAAGTGAGAGCAAAACAGAGTGAGAGTGTATGAAAAACAAAGATTGCATGAGATGAAAAGAATTCGAGAATGAGAGACAAGTAGAAAGATTGTTACAAGAGATGCACAATATTTTCCTACTTTTTGTCCATGAACAACATCACATAAGATCAACTAGATTATAACTCAATGTGCATTGCATACTATAACACTTCCGTCTTTCCAAAATGTGTACCCTCCAACCTACTGTGATCGCATCATAAAAGGTCCAATAATGATTTTTTTTTTACGTTTTGTTCATAGAAACTCCCTGCCACCATTTGCGACCCAACAAAACCCACCTTCTTTCAGAACAGATCAATTGGCAGACAGAATAGTGTCCAAAAAAGGATACTTTTGTAACAGGCTCAGGCTGTAGATGAGCATGAATGCACAGTTGCCACCCAAACCCATTCAGAGGCTGTCCATCAGGACAGGAACACTCCAGCTGTCACTCCAGCTAATTTGCAGGGACATGGGAATACCTGGGTTATATGTCTTAGATTACTTCCAATAAAATTAATTTAATTTGCTTACATCCCACCAATATCTCCTTACTTTTGAAGAAAAGCAAACAAAAGATGTTGATGGAGATGTTCCCTTTTTAAAGCTGCATGACTCTACAACTTATTTTATTTCAATGCTTGAAAAGAAACTTCTGAATTATTATCAAAATAGCTGAACATAAGAATTTTTAAGAATAGGAAAAAGGGTGTTACTCCAACATACCCAACCCTTGTTCATAATAGACTTCTCGCCATATCTCTCAATCTTGTCTCTTTTTAGAATGCATCTAACTGCCTCTGGAACCCATTTACATTGACTGTTCTAACGGACTTCCCTGGTAACATATTCTACAATTCCATTATCCTTAGATAAAAAATGATCTTAGACACTAGGGGCCCGATATTAGGAGGGCGGTGGGTTCGCAGCGGGGGGTCGACTGGGCGTGTGGGTAACGCGCCCAGTGAAATCGGGTTGCTCCGCACGCAATCGCAGGCTAATTGAAGCCACTTACCTTTGCTTCCGGGTTTCGCACTGGAAAGCTGCGCAGCGGGCGGACTGCGCATGCGTAGCATTGGCTGTCAGCTGGAGGAGCCCTATTTAAAGGCGCAGTCCTCCACTGACTGATGCTGCAGAAAATAGGAAAAATTACAGAATGGAGCAGCCCAGGGGGAAGGCTGCTCACAGGTTTAATGATGCCTCACTCCAGCTCTTATTGGATGGGGTGAGGAGGAGGAGGGGGAGGACAGAGATCTTCCCCCTGGCGGGCAGGAGGAAGTGGCCTGCCTCTGCCACTAAGAAGGCCTGACCAGCACCAACAAATCTGCATACAGTGCAGGAGGCGCTTCAATGACCTAAGTAGGTCAGCCGGAGTGAGTACACTTACTCATTCCCCTACACTCCGTCGGCCACATCACCGCCCCCATCCCACATCTCCTTCTGCACGGCCAACACTACTCTATCACATCACTCCTCATACCCCCTTCAAAGCTCATCCACATTTTACCTGCACGTACTCACCTTGCCAGTACTCATCCCGCCACTACCACTCAACCCAATCCTCATACAATCTCATGGCTCTATCTCATACTCACCCTCTCATGCATCTCTTTCACGGTCAGCCTCACTCAAACTGCCACTACCTGTGCTGCAGCCACAGGGCATGCATCACATATGTGCAGTAGGACGCGTAAGGCAAACGTGTCGTGAGCATGAAGGGGATGTTTGAGTGTTTGAGGGTTTGTCATGGTTTTTACTTATATTTAATTTCTGATCAACTCACATTACATATTATATTGGCACCACTACTGCCACATCTTTGCGAATCTTGTCTGGTTTGTGCAATAATGCCCTTTCCTGAGGATCACTATGAAGACCCACAACTGATGCCACCCATTGTGTCACTGCAGAGTGGGTGTAGGTGTATTTGCAGGGCTCTTTTGTGCAGACGACTGAGAGACGTCGGCAATGTCCCTGGTGGCACCCTGGAAGGATGCGGAGGAGAAGTTGTTGAGGGCAGTGGTGACTTTGACAGCGACAGGTAAGAAGATGGTGCTCGGGCCAGCCGGGAGCAGCTCGGCATCAAGGAGGCTGCAGATGTCCACGACTACATGTCGAGTGACTCTGAGCCTCCGTGTGCACTGCTGCTCAGAGAGGTCCAGGAAGCTGAGCCTCAGTCTGTGGACCCTGTGGCGAGGGTAGTGCCTTCTGCGACGCATCTCTCTCGCCATTGCCATCCACCTGCACAGCAGGAGGGAGGTATCACAGCACTGTGTTGTGGGGCTCCACGTGTCAGAGGTGGACGGCGTGGCCGGGTGATGCTGTTCGTCCTCCAAGGAGGTCATGACTGCAGCTATGGCGGCCCCCATCTGGAAGATGTACATTTGAGGGGGTCTGCAAGGTAGGTACATGTGTCTGGACACTGGGGTAAGTGTGCAAGTTGGTGAATTTTATTGTTAGGAGGAGGGTGGTGGAGGCCAAACTTTGTCCAAAGTGACAGAATGGCCTCCTGCAATGAGTGAGGGTCTTCCCCCTCACCTGTCAAATCGACCTTTGCAGCTGCCACAGGCTGATAGCTGCAACACGTCCATTTCAACTGGGAGTGTTTCCCCCAGTACGGGAAACAGTCTCAGTTGTTTGGAAAATCCCACCCCTCCTAAATTATCATGTTAATCAGGTCTGTAAACGACCTGAAGTACCTAAATAATGACCTTAAGTGGCATCCCGCTGGCTTTAATTGCCGGTGGGAGTCCCACATGCGGGGGCTGCGCGCGCATGTCAGCGCATCACTGGGGAAGCTGGAAGTGGGCGGGTTGGAGCCGGGCTCCAGACCCACCCAAGGAATCCCCGATTTTCGCAGCCCCCCCACCACGAACGCACCCACTCGGGGGTGCGAAAATCAAGCCCGAGATATCACAACCCTTTACCATAATGAAGTCAAAGATCAGCCATGATCTTATTGAATGGCGGAGCAGGCTCGAGGGGCCGTATAGCCTACTCCTACTTTTTTGTTCTTACGTCCCATGGTTCCTTACAATTTAGTAAACTTCAATTGTTAAATTCACAAAATATAACCTTTCCTAATTGTCATTAGCGATATGATATTTAGTGCAGAGAAACCTAGGATACAATATTGCAACTTCTAATCAAAAGGTTCTTCTAATCAAAAATCATCTGCTTGCATTGCACTCTTAACAAGATAACATTATTATACCCTAGTGCTCTGTAGCTGTGCTATAGAATACTCCTCAGTTTTCTGGACCGAGAGGCAACATTTTGGGAGAAGTTAAAGAACCCAGCTACAGAACTATTAAATACTTGAAGGGAAAAAATTTGCAGGGCTACAGGAAAAGAGCGGGGGAATAGGACTAAATGGATTGCTCTTGCAAAGAGCCGGCATGGGCCTGATGGGCCGAATGGCTTCTCCCTGTGCTGTAACCATTCTATGAGACAGCTAGAGTGAGGTCTGAATCTAACCAACCTCCTGGTGATATCACAATGCTTTCCTTTGCCAATTAACATTTTTATTTGGCTCCCTGCAAGAGGCCTTTTTTCTTTCCTTAAAAAAAGTTGCACAATCCAATTTTACCAACAAAAAATTTTCAGATATCTAAAATATTCAAGTGACTACATCATTTTGATCTTCAAGCAAAACTGGATTTTTCAGAAGGTCATTTTAATGAGCACTCATGAAACAAAATAAAATTGTGGTCACCGAGCCCTAAACTGAATGTCAAAATTAATTAAAAGCCACAAACTTTTAATGATCTGTCATTATAGTTTAACTATTTGGCAGGAACTCCTTAAGTTTGATCCTCCCTTAACTGTATTTTGACAAGTACTGTGGAAATTAATTTTGTTTGTATATCGCCTTACAACTGGAGCTTCATTCTCCTTCCCTCCAGATTTTCTGTTTTCAGCAACGGTAGTCTTTGAATCAGAGTTACTGCAACTAGCCAAGTGTTCCCTCTTTTGTCCTGTAATAAACATACAAAAAGAGGTTTATACATTGTGGTGCTTAAACATATTGATATTCATTATTTTCTAAACTTTAAATGTGTTTTGTTGATAAAAGCAGTCTTTAAGTTTACTGGCTTAACCACTTCAATTTAACATACCATACCAGCTTTAAAAAATCTTAGGCAGAATGCCATCATCTCACACCGAAAAGAATTTAACATTAAAATATTATAAAAAGACAAAATAGAGTGAAATAGCTTTACATCTATAAAAAATTGGACAGAAAACACAATCTATGGGGTAAGCTACTTTTGATTTTGAAACAGTGTATATTTTATTGACAATCTTCATTTGCCTGAAATCCTATGCATTTTCATGTGTGGGCCAAAATGTACAAAAAAAACATTGTGTCCCTTTCCAGGAATACTGGGAGACATAAACAATGGCAACTTTGTAGTTCTGTTAGATATCCCAAATGGTCTCTGAGAACAATAAAACTGAGGAGTTGAAAGGTTTTGTACTGGAGATCTGATCTTCATCCCTCACAAAGGGCTGACAATCCCCTGTATTTCTCCACAACTCGTCCTGACTTCAAAAAGCTTTGCTGCCAGGAAATTGGTGCGAATTTTATCTCCTTTGTACAACACACCATCCTTGGACGGACTCAATTCTAATTGTCAGAATAGCCTTTTCAGTCTTTAGCTTGGGATTTTATTCCCCAATGCATGTATTTTTGTTGTGATTCCTTATTCCCGTTACACCCTTATTATCATAATTATTAATTTCATGTGATACTAAATTTCCTTCAAGGGAAACAATGGTACATTTAAAAAAAATTAAATCCTGGTACCAGAATGTTGTTGTATTATTTTTCCGTATTACCTTGCATCAGGTCAGAACGGAGCTGTTCAGCAATGTCAGAAGTGCTGCTGCTATGGGTAAGTTTTTGTTCTTGATCTAATGAACCACACATCAATTCTTCTGTATCTGGTATACTTTCAGGCTGTTGGAGCTCTTCATCTTCTGCATCCACACAAAAGGAGTGGGAGTGAGTGAATGAAGTCTAAGCAGTAATGTTTCCATTAAAGGAGCTCTTCATGAAAAAACATTTGAAATTGACAAATAAAACCTTATGTTACCCTCAAAACAATGCAACCTTGTCCCCTCTCTTTTTATTTTTACTGTTGACACTCTTGAGGCCATGTGTGCTCAGATTCAGCAACTGACCAGGTTAAAAGCCAATCAGCTTGCACCAAATATAGTTCAGGTGGTGTCACAATTCCTTGCCTTTTAGGTTACACTACATCCTGATCTCTCAGAACTTGTGAAGTGATTTCAATCCTAATACAATTTTTCTTTCTCTTTCCATTCCCAATCCAAACCAAAAATGTAACTTCCTTGATATGAAAAATTAAACATCATACACAACCCCCCAATGTAAACATGCTCAACTATCATGAAAGTTCTTTTTAACACAGTAGGAACTGTTGGAGGCGAATGGAGTTTTAAAAAAATCATGCTGTGCTATAGATATGCAAGCTACGTTATTAGAAAAGTATAAAACAGAACAGAAATTCACAAAAGAATGGAATTACAAACACCATTTGCATTCTAAAATAAAAACCTCCCTCTACTGCACTTAGTACTAGTAGGCAACTTTATCAAATAATGACAACTACATAAAAATTACAAAATGGTACAATCTATATCTTTAGCATTTGATGTTATTACGAATAAATTTACAGCAAATGGGAGCAAAGAATACGCCCAGAGGGAAGGTAGCATCAGGGGCTGTTTGCTGCTCTACTAGTATGTGGCACACAGGTTGAAAGAATGCTGGTTCGATTCTCTCATTCAGTCAAGTTTCTTATCGCAACCACACTGAATAAGAGGCATCAAATGGCTGCCAGGCATTTCCCCAAACTGAGAAAGAAAGAAAAAATCAAACCCAATTTTTATAGGACCCCCATTCTTGGAATCTTCAGGCAGTTTGTTAAAATGGCATTAGCACCTTTTTAGTTACTGGAGGTGCATGGCTTGGGAGGATGTGGGATAAAGAGAGTATCTGTCTTCACAAGAAAATGCCGACTCTTAAAAATATATATATACTTTGGAGAAATGTGTACATTTTGAACAAAACCCATCATTATTCTATCAACAATTTTTTTCACAACATTCTGCAAGAAAAGCATTTTCCAAAACTCTTTCAAATTTCTTTTTGCACATAATGCACATCTGGGTGTTGGGCTAATTTCCCAATGCAATGCATGTTATATGAAAATCACTAAGATCCATTTTTGTAAAAGTTATTGCATATAACAAGTACCTGGGTTTTAGGCCCATGTTCCTTTTATAATGGTACATCTAATGTGCAAAAATGTAAGATACATGCCACAATTATTACTACATTTTTAAGAATTTCTATAAAACCAAATAGAGATTTGTGGACTGAACATTTTGTGAACCACCTGGTATTTATATCAACTGTTTTTCTAACTCAGATTGAATATGCTTAGACTTTAAAATTTGGAATCAAGTCAAAATGGGTGTCAAATGCAACAGGACCTGATTAAAAGATAAAATAATGTAGATTTTCCTTCAACAAAAATTGCATATTATTTATTTAAAATGGAATAAATTTATGTCTGAGAAAGAATTGTACACTTAAATTTATTAATTTTGAATAGCTGATAATCACTCTACTGCAAAAGATTTCCAATAACTATACAACAGAAAAACAAATGGGTCATAAGCCTGTGCTGATATGCAAAAACAATCCACAGATAGAAAGCTATTTCATTTTGAAGCAAGATTTCCTACAGGACAAAAATGCTCTTAAAACTAAAATGTTTCTCATCTGTAGATGGTGCTTTGGCCTAACTGAATTAATACAGCAACCATTTAAAGAACAAATAGCACACATTTTCACTGCAGCAGCAATGAAAATATGTAAGAATTTAGCTCTCTCCTGTTAATTTGTGCTGTTAGGTCTATAAAGAAGTGTACAACTAAAATGGATAACTCATATATAAAAATAAATCTTAACTTTTTAAACAAAAATTAGAAAAACACATCCATCACAAATTCAACAAAGCAGCAAAAAGGTAAATTGTGATCTTGACAACATTAAGATAAATCTACAGATTTATTACGAGCTACTTTTACCTCAGAATGTGGCAGCTATTTATTAGAAATATGCATTTGTGGATAAAGCCTGTGCATTTGCATCCCACTCTCATTTCTTTAATTTATGACAAAGACTATCAAGGAGTCACTGAAGATATTAATCATTATCATTGACCTAAGAGCAGTTTAATGAGAGCAAAATATTACAAATGGGCTGTTGACTAAAGGTACGTTTTACACACTTCAGTGACTGCTCAACTCCATCAATACACAAAGTCATAAATGCCAGGTGGAAAGAATCTAAGAGCAGAGTGAAGAAATTAAGAGATAGTATGATGAAATACAGCTTTGAGTACAGTACCTGACAGTTTCTGAGAGGAAGAGGCATGAGTGATACCAGGTAAGAGAGAGCTCACAGTGTGAAGCAGCAGAGGCACACTTTTAGTGCTTGGCAAAGCCTCATAAAGATGCACACAGTTGCTGATAGATTGGCTTCGCTTAGCTTCCAAAGAAATAAAGCAGGCAAAGAAAATTAAAATAGATAAAAATATGCATATTTGAGAATACACAATATATGTAATTAAGAATATTATTATAGATGTCATTACTTTGTGGTCTTTTCCTGTTACACTAAGATTTCACCTCCCTGCTGCTTATATGATTCATATTTCTAAAAAAAATGCACTTGAATTTGGAAATGTGTAGCTCAGTCATGTGGTACCACAAGGTCTCATGCAATATCTCTTATAGACAAGTTCAGAAATTCTCCTGTTCTGATTCGATCCCAAGAAGAAATGCATAGCAGAAATGTATTTGGTTTGTACAGTTTTAGCACATATGGAGGCATGCAATTGGACAGGATCACTTGAATGAGATATTGTGGTACCACATTAGTTAGCCATAAGACTTAAGTTTAATGTTACCTGCTCAGAAAAATGCTAACCCAGCATTTTAACCACGACCACGCGTTTGCAACTGAGGGGCACAGCTCAATATTGCACATTCAGTATTTATTTTCCATTTCTGCCAGCCTAATCTTGTGTCATGTTTTGCTTTGCGCTATTTGTCACCAATATAACTGTATTGCTTACAAAATCATAAAGCTCAAGTTCTGCATATATAATCAGAATTCATACATTCAATGCCCCAAAATATTGACATTTCAATGCACCATGTCAGAGTGAGATGCCAGCCTTGGCTATACTAATTATGGGGAGAGAATAGGTTATCCTGGGGCATTATAAATAAATTATATTGGAAGCTGTTATAATAATCCACAGATGCAAAAAAGTCTAAATTTCTCTTATGTAAGAAATGAAAAACCCCAAAAGCTCCAACTTGGTGCGTAATAGGTAGCGGTATCTGTTCAAATAAATTGGTTTCTCCTATTGCCAGAATAAGTTAAACACTGATTAGGCCTCAAAACATCTAGTTAACGAAGTTACTTGCACTCACACGACATTGCAGCTATGCTATAGCAAAATATTAAAAGGCAACTGCATTTCTAACAAAAAAGTGTTATACAGTACTGAAGGCATGGGAGGCATAAAAAAAATTCTCAACACTTGGAAGGAGCATCTTCAGTTAATTATCCACTACTTGCTAAAGTCAGGGGTATGCGACAAGTCTGAATTACACTGCATAAAACTTCTCCAATAAAACATCTGCAATGAAATGTCTGATATTTTAGTCAGAGTGATTGCACTGTTGTACTTTCTTTCACCAATGTTTTCAAATGGCACCTTCAATTGCATAGACAAAGAAAAATTAAAATTGGTATTCGTTCCGTGCCAAAACATATTACTCTGATGTTCACTGCATGTAAAATCCAATTAGGCAAGCTATTCATCATAAGGGAAAGTGGAGGCGGCAAATGTCCATCTCATCTCACTTAGACACAGATGCAGCATATTTAAAAAAGGCACTCATTATTAAAGACTTGTCCATCTGGCAAATTTATATACCTTTTAGCAACTAATTACATGAAATCACAGTAATAAAGATATTAAGTACAAAGGGCCTTGTTAAAAAGAAGTTTGTAGTTGGTCATTATTCATTAAAAAGAACCCACACTGATTTACAAATTTGGTCTTAATTAAAAAAAACTAAAGAAATGCAAAAATAATCTAAAGTGAAAGCTGAAGAGTTTATGAAAAACAAACACACTAATCACACCAATTTGTTAACTGTCAATGGGGATAAGTTTGTTTGCCAATAGCTTTGTAACCCTGAGTCAGGCAGCAGTGGCACCTGAGAAGGTGAATATGTACCATCTGCTTGCCTTTTATCTTTAGGCTTCACTCTTTAAAAGGAAACCAAAAAATGAAAATCTACTATTCCATCAAGTCCTACAGTTAATAATAAAAAGATTTTTGGCCAGTGCGACACACATATTTCTCTAAGTCTGTACAGCACACAAAGGAGGACGTTTATGGATAACTCTTTGTCAAAGAAGTAATGACACACCCACAGAAGAATGAATAGACCCTTGTGGTAGGTCCACTCTCCTGCAATTGACATCATTTCAAAACCCACAACAAAACACATGCTGTACAAATCTGTGTATAGTGTATGCTTCCACACTGGCCCTTTCACTCAGGTTCTTTTCAGGTCTGCAAATCAGCAACAACGTCCTGGTGGACACCAAGAGCCAGGCTTCTCGACAGAAATAAAATCCAGAACAGGCAAAGCAGCACTTAACTATATGTAATGGCACAGACAGTTCAACATCATTATATTGTGGCAATTAAGCGACTATCATAGAAACTTAATTAGTAGACATTAAACTTCAACCTGCTCCCATGTAAGTGAATATCATGCATTTATCTTATTTTATTTGCTGTATTTTAAATATACCATGTAATTTATGATTTGTACAGATCAGATCATTTATTTATTTAACTGTACAGTTGAAATTATAAGTTTATTTTAAAATGTTCTTTATCTACACATTAAATAAATATTGCAGAGTTTAGTTTACACAAAGCACAAATGTTTCATTAGAAAACAGGTCAATTAAATATCCTGACATTTAAAAAATCCTTGTGCATGTATACTGAAAAGGATAGTAAACCCTTATGTTTTAAACCTGTGATTTGGAAGTATGAAATATATATTAGTAACGTTAGAAATTTGATTCCTCTTAAGTGAATTCCCATTAAATAAATATAATTAAAAATAGAACCCTAATTATAGTCCAATTTTTTTGCTTTCAACATTAAGTTATAAATGAATATTAAAGCAAGCATTCCAGTTCCATTTACACATTATACCAACTTCTCAACTTGTAGTCTATGGACTTTTCGTATACTGTTCTGGAATTTAGCAGTTCTTCAAATGACATCAAATTGAAATTAAGATAGTTGGGCATATATTGATCCAAATTCCTGATCAAAAATAATTAAGTGGGTCACTACCAATGACATGAAAAGGAACTTGTACAATAAGGCAAAAAGTAATGTACATAATTAAAAGTACCAATAACTATATTAACATTTACATCTGTACAGTACCCATGTAAAAGATCTGAGAACAATTTACAGAAATGCAGGAAGTATAGAAAATTTCTAAGGGGTGGGGGGCAGGGGGAAGAAAGAAAAAGGCCGTAAGAAGAGTTGAAGAAATAACTTTTTAGGGGGCTATGAAGGCAAAAGGAGGTAGCAAGGCCAAATGCTTTTGGAAGACTGTTCTAGAGGACAAGCCGCCATGGCCAAAAGAGCAGCCTTTAAATGGTGAATTCGAGAGGTTATGGAACAAGCAGTAATCTGGAGTCAAAGTAATAGAGCCTGCAGAGTGGACATATGGCTGGAGAAAATTACACTAATATGATGGGAGAAGCCTGAGAGAGAATTGAAATTAATGGTGAGGATTGTTGGGCCGCAAGAAACGGGTGAGGATGGGAATGATGGATGTGTGTGTGATGGAGGACAGTGTTCCGAATGAGCTGAAGGTTGTGAGGAGTGGAAGCTGGAAGGAAAGCAAGGAGAACATTTTCGAAGTGTATCCCCATAGTGATGAAACCATGTTTAGAGTTCCAGCAACACGAACGTGAAATAAGAGCACAAGCGGGTGATATTTAGAAAATGGAAAAAGGTGTTCTTCTTGATGCACAATACATGGGATAGAATGCACAACCTAGAGTTGAACAGAACGCTGAAGTTGTACACCACCAGATTCAGTCCGAACAAGCTGCAAAGGCAGCTGATGGAGCCTGCACCACATAAATGTTGGCAAGAGCTGACTGGGATAGAATCATACAGCAAAAAAGGAGGCCATTTGGCCCATTATGTCTGTGCCGGCTCTTTGAAAGAGCTATCCAATTAGTCCCACTCCCATGTTCTTTCCCCATAGCCCTGTGACTTTCTCCTCGTCAAGTATATATCCAATTCCCTTTTGAAAGTTACTATTGAATCTGCTTCCACCACCCTTTGACGTAGTGTATTCCAGGTCATAATAATCTGCTGCGTAAAAAACTTCTCATTTCCCCCTGGATTTTTTGCCAATTATCTTAAATCTGTGTTCTCTGGTTACTGTCCCTCTTGCCAGTGGGAACAGTTTCTCCCTATTTATTCTATCAAAACCCCTCATAATTTTGAACACCTCTATTAAATCTCCACTTAACCTTGCTGTTCTAAAGAGAACAATCCCAGCTTCTCTCGTCTCTCCACATAATTGAAGTCCCTCATTCCTGGTACCATTCTGATAAATGTTCTCTGCACCCTCTCCAGGGCCTTAACATCTATCCAAAAGTGTGGTGCCCAGAATTGAACACAATACTCTAGCTGAGGCCTAACCAGTGATTTATAAAGGTTTACTGTAACTTCCTTGCTTTTGTACTCTATGCCTCTATTTATAAAGCCAAGGATCCCATATGCTTTTTTAACAGCCGTATCAACTTGTCCTGCCACCTTCAAAGATATGTGTATGTGAACTTCCAGGTCTCTCTGTTCCTGCATCCCCTTTAAAACTGTACCATTAATTTATATTGCCTGTCCTCGTTTTTCCATCCAAAATGCATCACTTCACACTTTTCTGCATTAAATGATGGTTGGTTTCAACTCTGACCAGATTGAACTCCAGGAAGTTACCATTCACCCAGGACTTGAGCTTGGTAATCGACAGTACAGCAAAATCCTTGAATCAGTGATGGTGGTGGAAAGAGTTGGTCATCACCTGTTTACATGTGGAAGCACTTGCAGATGATGTCACAGAAAGGTAGCATGTATATAATGAACAGAAAGGAACCAAGTATGAATAAAGTAGTCTTGGTGCTGTGAGTTGGTCAAAAACCAGATTAGATAGTTGCATGGTAACAACGCATACAATGATCTTGGAGAGAAAGGGCAGGCTAGAGATACAGGGGTAATTTACAAAGTCAGAGGAGTTGAGTATGTGCTCTTTAAGGAAAGGGGTGATGGCAACAGTTTTGAGAGGGATGGAAGCAAAGCATGATGAAGAGAGGTTGGCAATGTCAGTAAGTATGGAGCCAAGTGTGGGGACTTCAGAAGTAAGGAACTAGGTTGGAAGCGGTGGCTTCATGGAGGAAAAGAGTCTAATGAGAACTCCAGGGAAGATGGCAAAAAGAACAGATAGGACTCAGTTAGTAGGGAGCAAAGGAAATTGAGTGGAGGACAGGAAAGTGAGTAAAGAGGCCAAAAGCAACCAAGCATATGGGTCTTGATTTTGAAAACAACCCATACACTCTCACATCTGGAATCAGATTTGATAGCTAATCCACAATTACCAAAAGTTTTTAATATAAAAACCCAAAAAAGCATGCAAAACTTTACACCACACCACAAAAATACGGTGCATCTTTCAAAAACTCATGCAGTTCATGAATAATTTAGCCCTTCAGCAAACTTACCTGTTGCTTTCTGACGAACAATATTTCTGGCCTTTTCAACTCCCGGGGCACCAGAGGTAGTCGCACTTCTAAATCGCATAGGTTCTTGTGTGCCATCAGTATGACTTCTCCAACTGAGAGAAAAGGACCTACCTACTCCAGTTACCTTATTAAGATCTTGACATATACCTTAAAAGTTAATGATACGTAAAATATATTAGGTTTAATTCTACATATTGTTAATTCATTTAACCAAATGTTGATAATTTATAAATATGATATTCCTACACAACAATCTTGAACATTAAGAGTCTACAAATGGTTTACAATTCATTGAATTATGAATTTTGCATATTCATAATAAAGCTTACAACTAATTATTTATTTAAAATTACACTTTTTAACCTCAATTTTTACCCCATTCTGGATTGACTGAGTGGGGCAGATGCAACTGCAGCAAACCTCATCTTGTATGGTCTGCTGCCAGACACTTTCTGTCCTCTCGTCGCAATTCAAGGACATCAAAAACAGGCTTTCACTGTGGCAATACAATAGGACATTTAATAACCACAGAAGCACAGTCCATGAAGCACACTGATGGTGGCAATTGGGCCACATCTCCTCTATCTCCCAAAAGCACAGCCTCCCAAATAACTTATGTAAACAAGTTGTATCACCTCTCCCTCTTTGTTTCTTTTCCTTTTGCTCACTCAGCTTGTCCAGTGGTAAATCATTCATATCCAGACTGTACACACATCTTGCCAACACCACAGTAAGAGAATCCATAATTTTTGCCCATTCAGTGATCAGTTCATTCCAGGTAGTGAGAGAAGACAGTACAGACAGTAGCTCATCCCATAGTTCTCGTGAGATATACACACTTAAATTAGCCCGGATCCAAGCGACAATGAGAGTCTATAGAAAAGAAAAATATTAAAGATTCATGATATTATAATCAAATCCTTTTAAGAATGACTACAATGGAATTCTCATCGTTAGAGGAGAATACACTCAGGCTCGAGTCAGAACATACCACAAAAGGTACAGGGACTGCATACAGCAAAGAAATTATAGTGTACACGATCATAATATGGCCTTACTTTAATTATGATTGTACCCAGGTAAAACTAGAGCAGTGTAACCCAATCACAATACAGACTACATCACCACAAATAGCAATAAACATGGAAAATTCTAATGAGTTACAAGAAAGATACTAGCAAGCTATAATAATCCACTACTCATTTATTTCTTTGGATAATGTTTTATAGTGTGATGCTTATTGTCTAATTTTATTACAAATATTTACACATTTTGGACCTCAATTTTAATCCAATCATTTAGTACTAAATCGACTGCCTTCCTTCCCGTGTCACAGCAATGCAAGATATTTCAGTCTTTTTATGTTTACAAGTTGAGTCAACACTTTCAGGGTGCTGTCATACCACATGTACTGGTCTAAGACTTTTGTGCGTGCATACATCAGTCGGATAAACTGGAGTTATACAAATTCCCCTTCTGTTGACACTGCAGAACACAATGAACGGATGCCAGTAATACTATCAGTTGTGTGACAGCTCATTAACTGCATCCATTTCTTTATGATATTCACAACCCTTTGAATCTTTTCTACTTTAGTGTGGTGGTCTCAGCACTTAATACAATTCCTTTTAAATAGTCGATTACAGATGGAGGACTGCTGCATTGCCCCTGTGTATCTCTGCTCTGCAAACTTTCCAGAAATCACAACATAAATGATTGTTCCTGTTATGTCTAGCAAAAACAAGCTGAATATTGTACTTGTTTCATATAACCAGTAGTCTCTTCATCATCCCTCCATAACCTTCTAAGGGCATAATTCGCCTTTGGATAGAGGTAAAACAGGTGCATAAATGAAGACTAACAAAGGCAGAAGATAAAAGGCAAATTTTTAAAAATGAAAAGATAGTGCAAACGTTTTGCATGTAATGCAAATTAAATATTGAATATGGTGCAAACACAATGCATATGCAGAGGTATGAAGAAATTTAGAGTAAATTATAATTATGCATGCACAATCATTGTTGAAATCTCTGGAAAACTTTACAAGCATTATACAAAGATTAGCTAAAAAAGAATCCATCAATACAAAAAAAATTACAATACGCAAATGAACTTAACAAAGTGGACAGCAAAAAAATTAAAATTTGCAGCAAAAGCACTGGAATTCTTCGGGTAAAATCTCTCATGTCCGAGGCAATTTTCCCCCATGTCTCCTGATGTGTGCTGCTCTAAGCTCAAATTCAGGCAGTTATACTACATTTTCGACTCAAAGCCTCTTTGGTGTTGAAATGAAGCAGAAATCGCTTTGGATCAACACAAAAGTGGTGGTAGAAAAGTAGCTTTAGTCATTGAAGGCTAACTTAGAAATGGCAGCTGCTTTGTCAAATGTTAGTTCAGTTCTTAAAGACTAAATGCCTACAAAGTATGTTAAGCACACACTGATTAGATACAAAACTGCCATTATAGGTCTTTGGCCAATTTTCAGAATTTTGACAATTTAGGAGAGAAATCATGACCAGTGTTAGAAAGCAAGTTCTGTAGCAATTTTATTTCCACTGGTACAGCAAAAACTGAAATCAAAAGCAACTTAATGTCAACTTTTTTGTCAACATATTGTATTTGAAAGATTCTATTGTATGTTTGACTGTGGCTTTATCAAGTGTATGCAACATCTGGGAAAGGAACGGATACCTCAGTTGAAGCCTCCTCTTGCTTTTGTACTATCAATCATAGATATGCAAATTGTTACATAATTGAGTTGTTACACTACACACATACAATATAGTAGAGTCCATTTATAATGAATTCTGACATTGATATTATTTATAGTTAAAATGTTACACTAATACGTAACAAAATAAAGCAATACTTCTGTTATGGTGAAACTAGTGTTTGCTTATAGAGAAAACCTATGGTAATCATCCACTGCATTAGCAGTAATGCACCTCAAAGATCAGTGAAAACTAAATTAGTAATTTAAAAAATATTCATTGCATTCAGCTACAGGAAACAGAAACTTAGAATCTTCAATTAGTTTGAAAAGGATGCAATTTTAAACCAAACTCACAATTTAAAGCAGAGAAAGTAGCTCGTTTCATTTTTGGCTTCCCCACATACTTTTCTCATTTTCTGACTTGCTGAGTATTTCCAGCATTTTCTGTTTTTATTTCAGATTTCCAGCATCCGCAGTGTTCACTTCTGATTTGAAGCTGTCATCACCCGTGAGTCCAATTGTAGTCAAAGCCAGGGTGTCAGTACAATTAACCACAATGAGGTTGTGGTGACAATGGGCTTGTTTGAAACTGAATGGAATTCTTCCCTCATGAAATGGCCTTATCGAGCCACGGATTTTGAATTATAAGCAATAACAGAGTCTTAGCACTACAGTGTGTTATCTCCATGAAGGACCTGTTTCTCATCTAGTTTCTGACACAGATCTTCTTAACAAGTTATAACACAAATTGCAAAGATAAAAGTTATGATAAGCAGAAGTTTAAATAATATTTTGGGAATTAGGAGAACCTAAATTACAAATTGGTCGTCATACAAATTTGGAAATTTCTGATTTGAATACTTATAAAATTTAATTTTAAAAGAATCCGGGGTTAAAGGAATCCTACAGAGAATATCAACTACCTACTTCTGCAGTCAATCTACTTGATTTGGAAGCAATCAAGAGCCATCGTCTTTTAAAACCCAATACCTGCCAAACTAGGCAAAAACTCAATATTGTCGTTAATGTTATCTCCATATTTAGACATTTTACCCTGAAAAGTAGTCCAGCCATATGTTCTGCAAAAATATCCCGTTTGTGCAAATCCTGTTGCTTTTGCATAATTGTTTCAGTGATCTTGAGCAACACTCGCAAAAGTTGTTCCCTGTATAAAAGTTAAAAATATCCAGCTATTCAAAATATATACAAAAAGCACATCCAAATCAACATATTGGGCCTAAGTTTTCAACTTCTTGCTCCTGGTGGGGAGCCTCACCTGTTGGCAGCACATATGGATGCACTGCAGCAACTCGCCAAGGCTTCTTCGGCAGCACCTCCCAAACCCGCGACCTCTACTACCTAGAAGGACACGGGCAGCAGGTACATGGGAACAACACCACCTGCACGTTCCCCTCCAAGTCAGACACCATCTCAACTTGGAAATATATCACTGTTCCTTCATCATCGCTGGGTCAAAATCCTGGAACTCCCTTACTAACAGCATTGTGGGAGAACTTTCACCACACGGGCTGCAGCGGTTCAAGAAGGCAGCTCACCACTACCTTCTCAAGGGCAATTAGGGGTGTGCAATAAATGCTGGCCTTGCCAGCGACACCCACGTCCCATGAACGCATATGAACAAAATCAGAAATCTGGGGATGCATAATTTTCTGAACATGGATTTAAATGATCAAAAGATCATCTGCAGTGTGAAAACGAATTTCCAATATGCATAATCAATGGGTGAGGCTTCCCATTGGGAGCGAGAAGTCTTCTATTATAGTACTGTGCAAAGTAATCTCATTTCAAATTCAACTGCCTGAACAGCAACAAATTTCAGGGAAAAAAAATAAAATGGTCCAGTAACCCTAGCAGTAGAATGTTGTGCTTCCATGCCAAGGACCTTGGGTCAATCCTAAACCTCTACTGACATTCCAACACTCCAATGGGCAAGTTACATCAAGCAACTTTCATCAGAGGGATATTTCATTGCATCTTCATGTGGCAAGGGAATTATATTTTTAAATATTGCCAGAGGACAAGGTAAATACACCACCTAATTTGGAGACAGGGAGCCAGAAGAAAGTGAGAAAATAACATATTTTTCTAAAAGAAAACATGCAAAATTCAGATTAGACAGAATTAGTTTAAGGTGAAGTATTTATTTTGGTCTTAAATACATAATAGAAATCCACATCAGTCAACTAAAATCTACATTAAAAATGATGATGTCACACATCTGAGGAAAGTTTCTACAGGTTTACTCATTCAAAACTACAAAGATATAAATATAAAGAAAATATAAAAATAGTGCAGCCTGATGCTCAAACTCACCATGTCTTTCTGCTCATGGTTAATTCCATGATCATGTGCCTATAGATACTCAGGACTGCTTTGCACACATCAATCTGCTCCTCTAGGATTTTTGAGACATCAGTGCAGGGTTCCAACAAGAACACGTTTGCAGAATTTGTCAGAAATACCTTTTAAAAAATTATATATATATATATTACTGTCAAAATGCATCCACTGGGGGTATCCTGGACTTCTATAGGAACAATCAATTCCTCTCAACAATTGCTACTAAAAGTTATCCATATACTACGCATTGATTCACTTCAAGCATGCCAATGCAAAATATCAATGGTTCGCTATCAGAAAATCTTGTTTTACTTTCAAAGCTATTTTATATGACCTCAGTGTGTCTTGCCTCCTGAATATTTTAAATAATTGGAAGCGAATAGCTAAACATCTATTAGTCTCTACAGCAGTTTGAACAAACAGGATCACAACACAAAAGCAAAATATTATTGCAAATCTGAAATAAAAACAGAAAATGCTGGAAATACTCAGCAGGTCAGGCAGCATTTGCGGAGAGAAAAACAGTTAACATTTCAGGTCGATGACCTTTCGTCAGAACTGGAAGATGCTAGTGATAAACAGCTTTTAAGCAAGTACCTAGGGAAAAGGGGACAAGAAAAGAACAAATAGTGGAGGTCTGTGAATGCGAAGGATGGTGGAATGGAAGGTGAGGACAGGGGAGACCTTATCATGGTTCTGGAAGGGAGGAGAAGGGGTGAGGACGGAAGGGAGGGAAATGGGATGAACACAGTCGTGGGCCCTGTCAACCACGGTGGAGGGGAATCCTTGGCTGAGGAAAAAGTGTTCCAACACCGATGCTTTACCCTATGATTTTTTCTTATTTGTTCATGAGATGTGGGCGTCACTGGCAAGGCCAGCATTTATTGCCCATCCCTAAATGCCCTTGAGAAGGTGGTGGTGAGCTGCCTTCTTGAACCGCTGCAGTCCGTGTGGTGAAGGTTCTCCCACAATGCTGTTAGGTAGGGAGTTCCAGGATTTTGATCCAGCGACGATGAAGGAACGGTGATATACTTCCAATTCGGGATAGTGTGAGACTTGGAGGGAAACGTGCAGGTGGTGTTGTTCCCATGTACCTGCTGCTCTTGTCCTTCTAGGTAGTAGAGGTCACGGGTTTGGGAGGTGCTGTCGAAGAAGCCTTGGCGAGTTGCTGCAGTGCATCCTGTAGATGGTACACACTGCAGCCATGGTGCACTAGTGGTGAAGGAAGTGAATGTTTAGAGTGGTGGATGGGGTGCCAATCAAGCGGGCTGCTGTGTCCTGGATGGTGTCGAGCTTCTTCAGTGTTGTTGGAGCTGCACTCATCCAGGCAAGTGGAGAGCATTCCATCACACTCCTGACTTGTGCCTTGTAGATGGTGGAAAGGCTTTGGGGAGTCAGGAAGTGAGTCACTTGCCGCAGAATACCCAGCCTCTGACCTGCTCTTGTAGCCACAGTATTTATATGGCTGGTCCAGTTAAGTTTCTGGTCAATGATGACCCCCAGAATGTTGATGGTGGGGGATTCGGCGATGGTAATGCCATCGAATGTCAAGGGGTGGTGGTTAGACTCTCTCTTGTTGGAGATGGTTATTGCCTGGCACTTGTCTGATGCAAATGTTACTTGCCACTTATCAGCCCACGCCTGGATGTTGTCCAGGTCTTGCTGAATGCGAGTACGGACTGCTGCATTATCTGAGGGGTTGCGAATGGAACTTAACACTGTGCAATCATCAGCGAACATCCCCATTTCTGACCTTATGATGGAGGGAAGGTCAGTGATGAAGCAGCTGAAGATAGTTGGGCCTAGGAAACTGCCCTGAGGAACTCCTGCAGCAATGTCCTGGGGCTGAGATGATTGGCCTCCAACAACCACTACCTGCTAATTGCTGCTAACTTAACTGCTTCTCCTCACCCTGATGTAATAACCCAAACTGGAACTATTGGTAAGCAAAATCACAACTTGATATCAGCTTTGTACATTATATTGCAAAATCAGAACCTGTTTGTAAGACAATAAACAGAAAATGAATAGAAACTTACACCAGTGACACTTAAGCATTCACTAACCAATGAAAAGTCTTCCTGTAGAATACTACTCAAATCAGGCTTTTTACTCACATGAAAACAAATCAGTGGTATTATATCCTACACTGTTACCCAACAGAAGATCAGAGAGCACAACCATCAGAGTGCAAAACAGCTGAACACACCCATAAAAGCATGCATGCACCAGAGCACCAAATTCAAGAGTGCAGAACAAATACATGCTTGGAAATTTGTGTTTATGGATAAAAGGCACCTAACTAGCCAGCAGAACATTTAAGAAAGAAAGAGATGTGGAGGAACAGTGCATAAGGAGGTTGTCACAGAGTTGTGTCGCCCAACAAGGCCGGAAAGCAAGTTTCGCAGTTAGCACTACGTTGGCTGTTGTCACTGCAGCCCTCAACATTTTTTTTGCCTCTGGTTCCTTCCAGGCTGCCACAGGGGATAACAACAACATCAGTCAGTCTGCAGTTTATGCTTGCATTAAGCAAGTGACTGACGCCACGTTTGTTAGAGCAAACACCTTTATCACTTTTCAGATAACTAGAAGCAGCAGTTTAGAGCTCTGCCTTTAACTAATGGCCGCCTTGCCAAATTTCCTACCCTCCCAATTGGTGAGCTTGCCAAATGCATTCAAATGAAGACTCCCACCAATTGCATCAGATGGACAGCGTAGATGCCCCACTCGCCAGATTACCCGCCCACTGTAAGCTTTATAGGTAAATTAACCCCAATTGTTCCTGCATTCGGAGGGCGTTGGAAGTGTTATACTGAAGGTAGCAATGAGTCAAGATGAATGTAGAAAGCAATGTCAGATAGGTATTCTGGAGCTCTGCTGGAAAAATGGGGTGGGGGTGGGGTGGGGCGGGGCGGGGGGTGGGGCGGGGGGGGGAAAAAGAGAGTTTTCCCTGTCGAAGTCAAGGGTTAGGCTGTACACATTAAGGTCATAGCAGGCTGCATGATGTGTGAAAGCAAATCACTGGGCACTGTAATGCTACATGATAGGACTGGGCATGCTGAAATCCCCCACAGTGACATTCCAATTTTGGATGTGCCACCAATTGGGAGCTATTAACAAAGGCCATACATTTCTCTGTTGGGAGGGAAAATTTGAGGAAGAATAATTTCCAGGCCACACTTTCCAGCAACCAATTTCATAATAATATTAGCAGAAACCCAGAAGCAGATCACCTATATAGGGAGAGGAAAAAAAAACTGAAAAAAAGCGTCACCCTTCAACAAAAATTAGATCAGCTCACAAAAGAACTTGATTCACACTCACTTGCAATGTTGATTGAGTACCAGCCTGAACATTTGCATTTTCCTCTTCAAAGACACAGCCCCGGTTGATAGCATTTGTAAATGAATATGTTCTTCCCCAGCTAGATGTGCGTCTGTGCCTCGATTGTTGAACGGTCTTTAAAACCAAAAAATAAAATTAATTTTACATAACATTAATACTAAGATGCACAACCCTGCGAATAGAACAAACCTCCTTTCCTTTCTTCTAACCAGTCTATCAGCATTGTCTGAAATAAGGCAAAACCTTTATCATTCTAGAAATTATCAGCCGTCACTATACCATGCAATGAACTGCAAACTTGTGTAGATGGATTATGTACGAATAAATATGTACAATCCCCACAGCCAAATCTGGAGATTTGCCTAGAATACCATCGATGAGTCAGATTTCTGTGATGTACAGTAAGGCATTAAGCCATTCTCCTGTAATTGCTATTTTCTTTCCTTTTATCAAGTATCCACTTTGTTTTTATTTCTTACGAGATGCACACACCAGACATAAGCGCCATGCATGCCAAAGAGACAGGAAGAGGACAACAGAGGACGCACACACACAAAGCAAACCTACTGAAGATATACAAACACAGATTGATTCAGGCAAAATCATTTAACTTGAAGCTGAACTAGATGAAAAAAATTGCGTTTATATCATTGTTTATTATACCTCTCAAGCACCCCAAAGCACTTCACATAGAATAACTTACTTAGAACATAATGCATGGAAAAAGAACAGGCCATTTGATCTTCTACCATCGATTCTATCCCCACACACTTAATTTCCTGAAGAAATATTCTAGAAGTTTCTACTTACCACCTACCCCCTCCCCCCTCCCCACTCCCCCAAAGGTGAATAGGACATAACTCTGAAATTTAATTTAATTTCATGTCCCATATTATTCATTCTTGGAATGACATTTCCATAGAGGCAAGAAAGGATTATAAGGAAACAATAAAACTCAGAAAAAAAAGTTAGACTGAGGTGCTTTGGGATAGATATACAGATTAAATGCAAAGTTTCCTTCCTTCAAAGAAAGACACTTCTGTTAATGCTTTTAATAATTTACCCTGGTTAATTTATGCATTCAGATTTGCAATTTTTAATAAAATAATGTTTTTATCTGAGAGAAATTATAATTTTAGAAATCCAATTAAGTCATATGGAGGGGTCTTACATTACTATTTCCTCTCCCTTTCAAAGTAATAGGAGAATTAATGTAAAAATTATGCTGCAAGATTCAGAAGTTCTTGCACCTCTGCTTACACTGTTGGTGAATGGGAGTATATATGAAGAGGTTTTATAAATCAATCAAATTTCATGTTATTTTAGGAAAATTATGTTCTGAATAAATATTAAAAGATGGTGTACAAGAACAGAATAGAGACACATGACACATTCTATAAAATGACATTCTTAATGCACAATTCAGTAAAATTCTTAGAAATATAATCAAACAATGTATCCTTAATGGACACACAAACAGAACTGGCTCTACATATATAGTACTGTTCGATCTCACACTTATGAAAATCACAATTTCAAACTGAATATTTGGCATGGAGGGTGCTTTCTAACAGGGTTTTTCTGGGAGGAAGGCGGCTTACAAGAGATGTTAGCACTTTTCCACTACTGATAGCCACTTTCAGCATCAAGCACTCATAGGTCAGGTACAACACGACAAAGTGCAGAGTAAGTTCCCTGCATGAGACCCCAATCTCAGACGCATATCCACTGCTGCGCCTATATGAATTGATCAGTTTCACTCAACAGAAAATCTTGTGGCTGCTCTAGAAAGACTTTTAGCCCATCACTTTATACTTGGATTGAATGCAAACCCCTGAGGAGACAGGAGGTTTGAAGAGTATATGCAGGCCAAGAAATCAACAGTCAGTTTTGAATACTTGTTTTGTCTATTAGCCAAGAAAACATAAATGACCATGCAAAATAGAAAAAATGGCTAATTGCTACAATACGTATTTCTTATTCTTAATATATGCTGAAAATTAAACCCATGCCACATCGGAAGACCTTGTATATATTTTAACAGAACATTCAGATGATTGAACATTAAACAGTTTAAGTTCATGAATTAGGTCACATTGTTTACTGATACAAATAGCAAAGATATGATTTGTTTACCTCTTTGTTATTGGTCAGTGTTATAGAAAGATGCTCTGGATGGTCAATTACATCTTCTTCAGCCTCCATCTTTTCTGGCTCTGCCATAAATGAAGGCTTGTTTTCTTGCAAAATCCATTTCCGATAAACCTTTACTATTTTTTTTATTGCTGATGCTTCACAAGATGGTAGCAGAAAACCCTAAAAATAAGAGACAATATGGATATGCAAGTTGCACTAACAAACTACCACCTCTGGCTAGGTATATTTACATTTAACAGGGCAGTTACTAAGAAGTAAACCTTCGTTTAAAGATATTTTAAATTGGAAACTGATGAATAGAATCTCTGACTGCGATCTTTCCATTTATTTTACTAATTGAGAAATTCAAAGCATTTGTTCTTGAAATAATGTTCTGTGACATCAGAAATTCCTTCAAACTAATCTGAACTATGGGAAGAAGTATGAAGGATAATGTATGCTGGGTGACACTGAATAGTCGGGGGGGGCGGGGATGGTGGTCACCATGTAAACAGCAATGGTTATATAGTGGCATTGTGCTACAATATCCATTACTTTCAACAATTCAACTCATTAGATTTGTCTTCCGATCTCTAGAGGAATCAAGCAGTGGTAAGACAAGTCAGGACAAGCATTACTTGACTATGTATGGGTGAAATTGGAACTTGGGAAAAATTTTCACACACAGTGTAATTCA
Source organism: Heptranchias perlo (assembly GCF_035084215.1). Classification (NCBI taxonomy): domain Eukaryota; kingdom Metazoa; phylum Chordata; class Chondrichthyes; order Hexanchiformes; family Hexanchidae; genus Heptranchias; species Heptranchias perlo. The sequence goes on from NC_090332.1 coordinate 78,677,433, forward strand.
CTTTTCATGATTGGTCACTATAACCAATCAGCTTTATAGATCAAAATTCACTTTCCTAAACCATTTCCCATTTATGCTAGAGTTTGCAGTTGTTTTTTTTCTTAGTTCATGGGATGTGGGCGTCGCTGGTGAGGCCAGCATTTATTGCCCATCCCTAATTGCCCTTGAGAAGGTGGTGGTGAGCCGCCTTCTTGAACCGCTGCAGTCCGTTGGTTGTAATAATTGACAGCCACTTCGTTATAAGGTTCAATTCTGAAGTGATTTTTTTTTGATATTTCACAGTCTGGAAGGAATTTCATAGAAAGGAGGAATGCTTATTAAAGGCAATTCAAACTGGATTGAGCTGCCTTGGATATAAAAGCAGCCTCAGTTTTAATTTTCTTCTCTCTGAGCACTAGATCATTTGAAATGCCTGAGGGAACAAGCTCTGTTCTATCTTTGCAATACAAAGTGATTTGAAACAATGTCCCAAGCCAGCCAAAAAGATCTAGTGAAACACTTGAAAATGTCACAGTCCACACCTGATAATAAACAAAGGTAAGATCATGAAAACCAGAGTCCAGATCAAAAATGTAAACATAATGGGAAAGACCTGAACATTGAGAACACATTCTTGTGCTGGACATAGTATGCCCTACGCTCTATAAATAACAGAGGAAAGTTATGCTTTTTTTCTGATAAAAGGTACACACCCGAAACGTTGAAACCTGTTTATTCTCTTTACAAATGTTAACCTACCTGCTATGTGTTTCTAACATTTTGATTTTATTTCACATTTTTTCTGTACTGCTAATACTTTGGCATTTTTAAAATATATTTATGCCATTTGCTGTATTTAGCACTGCATTAATATTTCTGGAAATAAAACCCAAAACATCAGTTCTGTTCCGCTGTCTAATTAGCACCATACTCCAGTGCACAGAAGCATAGGAATTCACATATAATGATCAAATGAAGGGGGTACTCAAATCAACCATTACAACCCAATTTCACTGTATCAGGATATTACTGGGTCATTCTTGAATCAACCAATCCTGATGCAGATATATGAAAAAGACACATTGACACTTACGAACATACGAATTAAGAGTAGGAAGCCATTCGGCCTCTCGAGCCTGCTCTGCCATTTGATAAAATCATGGCTGATCTGATTGTGACCTCAACCCTACTGTCCCGTCTACCTACTATAACCTTTGATTCCCTTGTTAATCAGGAATCTATCTAACACAGCCTTAAAAATATTCAATGACCCTGCCTCCACCGCTCTCTGGGGAAGGGAGTTCCACAGACTCACGATCCTCAGAGAAAAAAATTCTCCTCTTCTCCGTCTTAAACGGGAGACCCCTTATTTTTAAGCTGTGGCCCCTAGTTCTAGTCTCTCCCACAAGGGGAAACATCCCCTCAGCATCTACCCCTTCTAGTCCCCTCAGGATCTTATATGTTTCAATAAGATCACCTTTCAGTCTTCTAAATGCCAATGTATACAGGCCCAACTTGTCCAACCTTTCCTCAAAAGATAACCCCCTCAACTCAGGAATCAGTCGAGTGAACCTTCTCTGCACCGCCTCCAAAGCAATTATGTCCTTTCTTAAATAAGGAGATTAAAACTGCACACGGTAGTCTAGATGTGGTCTCACCAATGCCCTGTACAACTGTAGCAAAACATCTCTACTTTTATATTCCATTCCCCTTGTAATAAATGACAACATTCCATTTGCCTTCCTAATCACTTGCTGTAGCTGCATATAACTTTTTGTGATTCAGGTACTAGGACACCCAGATCCCTCTGTACCTCAGAATTCTGCAAAATCTCTCCATTTAAATAATAAACTGCTTTTCTATTCCTCCTGCTAAAGTGGACAAGTTCACATTTTCCCACATTATACTCCATCTGCCAAATTTTTGCCCACTCACTTAATCTATCTATATCCCTTTGCAGACTCCTTATGTCCTCTTCACAACTTACTTTCCTACCTACCTTGGTGTCATCAGCAAATTTAGCAACCATACATTCAGTCCCTTCATCCAAGTCATTGATATAGATTGTAAATGGTTGAGGCCCCAGCACTGATCCCTGTGGCACTCCACTCGTTACATCTTGCCAACCTGAAAATGACTACTCTCTGTTTCCTGTTAGCTAACCAATCCTTTATCCATGCTAATATGTTACCCCCTATGCCATGAGCTCTTATTTTGTGTAGTAGCCTTTGATGTGGCATCTTGTCAAAAGCCTTCTGGAAATCCAAGTACGCCACATCCACAGGATCCCCTTTATCCACGTTGTTTGTTACTTCTTCAAAGAACTCTAATAAATTAGTCAAACACGATTTCCCTTTCACAAAGCCGTGTTGACTCTGCCTGATTGCATTGAGATTTTCGAAGTGCCCTGCTATAACCTCCTTAATAATAGTTTCTAGCATTTTCCCTATGACAGATGTTAAGCTAACTGGCCTGTAGCTTCCTGCTTTCTGTCTCCCTCCTTTCTTGAACAGAGGAATTACATTCGCTATTTTCCAATCTGATGGGACCCTTCCAGAATCTAAGGAATTTTGGAAAATTAATACGAATGCATCTACTATCCCTGCAGCCACTTCTTTTAAGACTCCAGGATGAAGTCAGTCAGGACCTGGGGACCTGTCAGCTTTTAGTTCCAATATTTTTTTCAAAACCCTTTCCCTGGTGATTATAAATGTCTTAAGTTCCTCCCTCCCTTTCACCTCTTGATTCACAATTATTTCTGGCATATACTTGTACTTTCCCACAAATGAATTGAGTCCACACTCTGTTCTCCCACTCTTATCCCTTCTCTCCGAAAAACTGCAGATATCTCTAAAGATCCAGTAAATGTTGCTTCTTTGTTACATAAAAATGTGTACTTCATCAACTTGGTGACCCAGAGGATGGTAATAAATTAAATCTACAAGTACCTAGCATGTCAGGAAAAATGGAGGGGAAAGGAGGTGGAGTATCCCTATACGTCAGAGATACCTGGGAGGTTAGAGAGGTTTAAGATGGAATGTTACAAAATTAATTACACTGGTTAGACATCTATACATCAGATAGTAAAAGGTTTAGAGTAGATAGTTCCGAAACACTACTTCAAACCAAACCGTGACAGTAGGTAATGGGTTACAAATTAAAACTAATAGCAGGCAAATTTACGGTTGATGTCAGGAAGCTCTTCTTCACAGACTGATTGATAAAAGGAATGGACTTTTCCGGTAGGGTATTGGAGGCAAAAGCCTTGGAATCATTTAAGAAATAGTTGGATGCTGTGATGAAAGGACTGTAGGGTCTTTCTGGGTAAGTCAGCTAAGATGGGCCAAATGGCCTTCCTCACGTGTGAATTCAGAAAGGGACTTTTTCCTTTCTCTCCCTTCCCTAATAAGTTTCACTCAACTCCTAGACATTCCAAATATAGACAAACTTGTGCTCGAGGTAAAATCTAGATCTTACTAGAGTTTAACAATTTAGCAACATACCTTCAAATATTCTTTCAATTAACAAATAAAATTAAGATTTTCATTATGTAATATAGTTTATTAGTATATACATTTGATATTAATTGGAAAACTCCAATCCTTGAATAAAAATGGAATTTTGCACAAGAACTACTTAATTAGCTTCATACACCAAAATAATAGAACAATTAGCCTAATTACATACCATTACATTTTAATTGCTACAATTTTTGATAGATTAAACTACAAGCTTTTAGAGCTCAAGCAAATATCTGGTCAAACCATCCATGTCAATTATTTTAATTATTTGATGATCTATTGTCTAGTACTTAGTTTTAAAACTGACGGCACTTCTTGGAAAACGCTGCAACAATTGTGCTACTTTGAAGTAGGAATGAATTTACATTTTGGCCAAAGACCAGGGACGCTTGGAAGAGAAGTTCGCAATGGAGCCAGGATTAAAACTAGGCTCAGGACCATTCTGTGATTTTATGTGGAATGGAGAAGGTGGATTGAGAACAGGGCTAGATCTAGAAGTCTGTAGGGCAACGAGGCACTTACAAAAATGGAAGAGGTTAAAGACATTGGTAGGAGTAGGAAAAGGATATATTGCATTGTCAAGTTCAATAGGTTTGTTGAGCCTGAATTCTTGCGTCAAGTATATCACATTTCTTTTCCCATCAGTAAAGCCAACTTTAGCTCACCAATTTTAAGTTATAATCTGAGGTTATTCAGGATCTAGATTTTGTTCAGTTACAATAAAGACATTTAATTTGGGACCCTCAAAATTATTTGCACACAGGAACTTTTATACATCACATTCTGTCAGACCAAGCACAAAGTTTCAGCGTGACTGCTCCACTAGAGGGTGCTGCAATTCCATTTAAATGAAGTCCTTCGTGATCCTTTAAGATTCACACACTTTATACCTCGTACTCAATCTTGGAAACCTCTGAAAACATTTTGTTTCATTGTTCCTGTATTTTGGTAAATGCCACAAATTTTCAGGATTGTCGCTGAATTTTCAGGGCTGTCCTGCACTCTTAGTCAGGCTTGTTATTTGATTCAGACCAGACTCACAATCAACATACATATACTTGGATAAAATACTTTGAATTGCACGAGCAAAAAGAATTAATGTCCGGAATTGGAGTTTCAGATTTCGTTACATATTAGATGCAGAACAAAGCATTTAATATGGTGCAATATTATTGTGTAATCAATTAATGTCTCATATTTTGACTTATTATTAAAATATAAACGTGCACCTCACTAGGTCAACTATGTCCAAATGTTAGCTGAAAAATATTACGTGTTTAGTAACCTCAAAGAATTTTTCTTTCCAGCCCGTGATCAACAAACAGAGAGAACAATGCAAGACAGAAGCAGTTAAACATGTTTCAAAGTTTAATCCTGGAAAAGCTATCTTATTTGTCAAACTAGTTCATCGCAGCTCATCTATTTCAATCATTCCTGCCAAAAGATGTTGCTCCATCTGAATGGAAAACGTATCCCACAAGGAGGGATCAAAGGATTCGGAGGAATTTAGCTAATTTGCAGCAGTCTCAATCTCGTCCTGAAATGGAAAAAGTCTCTCTATACTGAGCACAAAGTTTCAGCAGTGGCCCATAACATTTCAAAAACGCTGGTCAATGTATAGCATCTCGGCCTTATTGAAAAGCCAGTCTCTTGCCTCACATCTAATGAATAACATTGTATGCAAGACTTCCTCTGAAGCACAAATATCAGGACATGATAAATGGCTGTTTGTCATCGCATCACAAGACCAGGGGTCCTTAACAAAAGTATGCTTAATCCAATTATGTTTCTCATCTTCATCACTGACCTAATGGGTACCATCAAAGGTGACATTGTTCTCTTTATTGATAATACCACCCTCTACGGAGTGGTTACCTCCCCACCTGAATAATAACCAACTCCCATATCACTATATCCAGACAGAACTGAATAGGTGAACATGGCATGTTCAGTCCTAAGACGTCCCAAGTCAATGATTGTAAAGATTGACCAAAATATTACTTGCTCACCTTTACAAGGGGTGCAAATTCTTCTGAATTACTAGCATTCAGATCTTCAGCTTAGTAATCACATCTGATCTGTGGCAGTATGAACAAACAGCAATGGTTGCTCGAAAAGCTGACAGAATAGTGGAAATTCTCAAGAAAGCTCAGCCGCAAAGGGCCCAGTCAGCGTTCTTAAAGGTCCTCCACACTATATTGTAATCCCGTCCATTGGATACTGACAAAATCCATTCCTTGTGCCTGCACTCAGTACAATCCAAAGCCATGCTGACTAGTGGGTTTCATGAGGGTGGCCTACTCCACTCCAGGAAAGTCAACATAGTAGGCAGCAAAACATTGCACATTACTTCTACTGCCTGTAGCGTTTGATCCCAGAGAATGTTACCACCCTACATTCTTTTGTACACATTATTTAAAACAAAGTATTAACAATCGTATGCTCCAGCAATACTGCTTCAGTAAATATTAGGGTTTGGGAAATCTATGAGTTGCCCATTTGTATTGTAGTACAGGTCTTCTGATCTTACTGTAATCCTGTGTTTTTTTTAATTCATTCATAGGATGTGGGCGTCACTGGCAAGGCCAACATTTATTGCCTATCCCTAATTGCCCTCGAGAAGGTGGTGGTGAGCCGCCTTCTTGAACCGCTGCAGTCCATGTGGTGAAGGTACTCCCACGGCGCTGTTAGGTAGGGAGTTCCAGGATTTTGACCCAGCGACGATGAAGGAACGGTGATATATTTCCAAGTCGGGATAGCGTGCGACTTGGAGGGGAACGTGCAGGTGGTGGTGTTCCCATGTGCCTGCTGCCCTTGCCTTCTAGGTGGTTTGGGAGGTGCTGTCAAAGAAGCCTTGGCGAGTTGCTGCAGTGCATTGTGTAGATAGTACACACTACTGCCACGGTGCGCTGGTGGATGGGGGAGTGAATGTTTACGGTGGTGGATGGGGTGCCAATCAATCAGGCTACTTTGTCCTGGATGGTGTCTAGCTTCTTAAGTGTTGTTGGAGCTGCACTCATCCAGGCAAGTGGAGAGTAGAATCATAGAAAGGTTACAGCATGGAACGAGGCCATTCAGCCCATCGAATCCGGGGCGGCTCTACGCACGAGCAATCCAGCTAGTCCCATTGCCCCGCCCTATCCTCATAGATCTGTACATTTTTTCGTTTCAAGTACATATCCAGTTCCCTTTTGAAGGCCATGATTGAATCTGCCTCCATCACTCCCTTGGGCAGTGCATTCCAGATCCTAACCACTCACTGTATAAAAAAGTTTTTCCTCATATCACCTTTGGTTCTTTTGCCAATCACCTTAAAACTATGCCCTCTGGTTCTTGACCCTTCCGCCAATGGAAACAGTTTCTCTCTATCTACTCTGTCTAGACCCTTCAAGATTTTGAATACCTCTATCAAATCTCCTCTCAACCTTCTCTGTTCCAAGGAGAACAATACCAGCTTCTCCAGTCTATCCACGTAATTTAAGTCCCTCATCCCTGGAATCATTCTAGTAAATCTCCTCTGCACTCTCTCTAAGGCCTTCACATCTTTCCCAAAGTGCGGTGCCCAGAACTGGACAGAATACTCCAGTTGTGGCCGAACCAGTGTTTTATAAAGGTTCATCATCATTTCCTTGCTTTTGTACTCTATGCCTCTATTTATAAAGCCCAGGACCCCTTATGCGTTTTTAGCCACTTTCTCAACCTGCCCTGCCACCTTCAATGATTTGTGCAAATATACCCCCAGATCCCTCTGTTCTTCTACCCCTTTTAGAGCTGTGCACTCTAGTTTACATTGTCTATCCTAATTTTTCCTACCGAAATGCATCACGTCGCATTTTTCCATCTTAAATTTCATCCGCCACATGTCCACCATGCCATCAGAGTGTCTATATCCTCTTGAAGTCTATCACTATCCTCCTCACTGTTCACTACCCTTCCAAGTTTTGTGTCATCTGCAAATTTTGAAATTGTGCCCTGTACTCCCAAATCCAAGTCATTAATATAATCAAGAAAAGTAGTGGTCCCAGCACCGACCCCTGGAGAACACCACTGCACACCTTCCTCCAGTCCGAAAAACAACTGCTCACCACTACTCTCTGTTTCCTGTCATTTAGCCAATTCTGTATCCATGTTGCTATTGCCCCCTTTATTCCATGGGCCGCAATCTTAATAGCAAGCCTACCATGTGGCACTTTATCAAACGCTTTTTGAAAATCCATATACACCACATCAACTGCATTGCCTTCATCCAGCCTCTCTTGTTACCTCATCAAAAAATTCTTAGCAAGTTGGTTAAACACGATTTGCCTTTAACAAATCCGTGCTGGCTTTCCCTAATCAATCCACACTCGTCCAAGTGACTGTTAATTCTGTCCCGGATTATCGTTTCCAAAAGTTTCCCCACCACCAAGGTTAAACTGACTGGCCTGTAGTTGCTGCGTTTATCCTTACACCCTTTTTTGAACAAGGGTGTAACATTCGCAATTCTCCAGTCCTCTGGCACCACCCCCATAATCTAAGGATGTTTGGAAGATTATGGCAAGTACCTCCGCAATTTCCCCCCTTACTCCCCTCAGCATTCTAGGGTGCATCCCATCCGAACCAGGTGACTTATCTATTTTAAATACAGCTAGCCTTTCTGGTACTTCTTTCTCAAATTTTAGCCCATCCAGTGTCTTAACTATGTCTTCCTTTACCGAGACTCTGGCAGCATCTTCTTCCCTGGTAAAGACCAATGCAAAGTACTCATTTAGTACCTCAACCATGCCCACTGCCTCCATGAGTAGATCTCCTTTATGGTCCCTAATCGGCCCCACCCCTCCTCTTACTACCCGTTTACTGTTAACATGTCTGCAGAAGACTTTTGGATTCCCTTTTATGTTGGCCACTAGTCTATTCTCATACTCTCTCTTAGCCCCTCTTATTTCCTTTCTCACTTCCCCTCTGAACTTTCTGCCTGGTTCTCACCTGTCATACGCCATTTTTTTCTGCTTCATCCTACTCTCTATCTCCTTTGTCATCCAGGGAGCTCTGGCTTTAGTTGCCCTACCTTTCTCCCTCATTGAAATGTACCTTGTCTGTACCCGAATCATCTCCTCTTTAAAGGCCGCCCACTGTTCAATTATAGTTTTGCCTGCCAATCTTTGATTCCAATTTACCTGGGCCAGATTTGTTCTCATCCCACTGAAATTGGCCCTCATTCAATTGAGTATTTTTACTTTAGAGTGGTCTTTCTTTTCCATAGCTATTCCAAACCTTATGCTAGTATGATCGCTGCTCCCTAAATGCTCCCCTACTGACACTTGCTCCATTTGGCCCACCTCATTCCCGAGAGCCAAGTCCAGCAACGCCTCTTTCCTCATTGGGCCAAAAACGTACTGGTCGAGAAAGTTATCCTGAACACATTTCAAAAATTCCTCCCCTTCTTTGCCCCTTATATTATTACTATCCCAGTCTATATTAGGATAGTTGAAATCCCCCGATATCACTACTCTATGGTTTTTGCACCTCTCTGTAATTTCCCTACAAATTTGCTCCTCTATATCCTTCCCACTCACTGGTGGCCTATAGAATACACCCAGTAATGGCACCTCTACTGTTCCTTAACTCTAACCAAGTAGATTCAGTCCATAACCCCTCCAAGGCATCCTCTCTCTCCAGCACTGCATTATTCTCCTTAATCAATAGTGCCACCTTCCTCCTTTCTTTCCTGAACACCTTGTATCCAAGAATATTTAGTACCGAATCCTGCCCTTTTTTCAGCCAGGTCTCGTTATTACCACAACATCGTATTCCCATATGGCAATTTGCATCATCGTACTCGTGACTTGTGCCTTGTAGATGGTGGAAAGGCTTTGGGGAATCAGGAGGTGAGTCACTCGCCGCAGAATACCCAGCCTCTGACCTGCATTTATGTGGCTGGTCCAGTTAAGTTTCTGGTCAATTGTGACCCCCCAGGATGTTGATGGTCGGGGATCCGGCAATGGCAATGCCGTTGAATGTCAAGGGGAGGTGGTTAGACTCTCTCTTGTTGGAGATGGTCATTGCCTGGCACTTGTCTGGCGGGAATGTTACTTGCCATTTATCAGCCCAAGCCTGGATGTTGTCCAGGTCTTGCTGCATGCAGGCACGGACTGCTTCATTATCTGAGGGGTTGCAGATGGAACTGAACACTATGCAATCATCAGCGAACATCCCCATTTCTGACCTTATGATGGAGGGAAGGTCATTGATGAAGCAGCTGAAGATGGTTGGGCCTAGGACACTGCCCTGAGGAACTCCTGCAGCAATATCCTGGGGCTGAGATGATTAGCCTCCAACAACCACTACCATCTTTCCTTTGTGCTAGGTATGACTCCAGCCACTGGAGAGCTTTCCCCCTGATTCCCATTGACTTCAATTTTACTAGGGCTCCTTGATGCCACACTCAGTCAAATGCTGCCTTGATGTCACCTAATACATATATATTACAGAAGAAGGTGGAGACAAATATGATAGATAGTGTCAGTTATCAAACCACTCACCCCAAGAAATGGAATTCTTTCTTTACATAATAACACTCCATCTAATGGACTGGACAACTTATAAAACTAAGCAAACAAAGGACCAGCAAGTTCAAGCGTAAGCTAGCCCTACAACTTATACTAGGAGTATTTTCATTGCTTGCAGGCTGTTTCAGCTTCTTGAAAGTAGTTACTGAAAACCATACCCTACACTGAGTCATTTAAACCATCAATAATTATTGCCAGGGATTGTGATTTCTGAAGTTTCCCAAATTTTATTTTTATCTTATCACTTTAATTAGGAATAGAACATTTTCCCTGTAACGGAGTTACCCAGTTTTTATGGATGTCATGTTGAAATAAATATCCCGTGTGTCTAACCCAATGGAACCTTGAATAGTTTTATACGTTCTGTAACACTGTGGCCTGTAAACATTTAAATGATTTTTACATGACAAAGCAGAGATAGATTTTCAAATTTGTGAAGTAGCAGTTCTATGGTCATGAAAACTACCGTTCTATTAACAGTATCACAGATTAAAACCAAACAAACATATTGGTGAAAACAGTGTTGAAATAAATAATTTAGATCATTTAGAACCCAGCTGTGATGAGCTAATGACACATGAAGAAACCCTTTCATTATTTATCACATTTATGTAGAAGTTTGCATTATTTATTATGCTGATTTAATTCAATCAGTATTCAGAACTGAGACTTCAAAATGCAATGAATGTATTTTATTTACAACACATTTTAAGCAAGACAAAAATACCACACAATTACATTCCCATATTCTGCGCTCATTATCAGGGTACGTTTGTCTCGTGGTTATGACACTGGACTAGCTATGTCATGAGTTCAAATTCCACCACGTATTGAATTCAATAAATCTGGTAATTTGTGGACTCGCACCAGCAAAAAATAACGAACATGAAAGATGCCTGATTATCGTAAAAATCCATTGGTTCACTATAGCCATCAGGGATGGGAACCTGCCACCCCTACCCAGTCTGGTCTATATGTGACTCCAGTCTCTCACAACGTGCTCTGGTCATTATCCTGTCACTACGCATAGCAACCAGAGCAATTTTTCTCTCATAATAGCAAACATCGGGATAAAGAAATGATCCCATCTATGAGAACTTTAGAAATCCAATTTCTGGCTTTTATCACTGTTGAGAATATAATCGCATCTAGTTTTCAGCATCTGTGGCCTGCACTCAAATCCAACCCAGACTGAAAGAACTAAAGTCTCCACTCATATCACTGCAAAGATCCAAAGTAAAGTAGATCTGGACAGTCTCAGACTTAGTTAAATATCCACAGCACAAAATTAATCATGTAATTCAACAATAATTAGTATTCGTACAGGAAGAGACCACAAGAACTTAGTCAGAAATAGAAGTCAGACTTTTGTAAAGGGTTATTTTCTATGATGGAGGCATTTAGATGGAGCTTTATACTGCATTTATTCCAAGCTACATCTGACCCAGGTTTGCTTGAGGTAGACACTCACAGGGAATGCAGCAAGTTCCATTCCACAGCACTCAATGCTCACTCTCAAGAGCGCAAAATACAAAAAAAAGCCTTTTTTCAAGTAGAGTCAAGCTTCCATATAATGACCACCATCTTGCCACACTAAGCGCTCATTATTGTCAGATGCTCACTTAATGTGAGGCTAACAGTATTTTGGTTACATTTGAGCAATTTGACAATGTCTACTAGCCTCCTTGGTGCTCTCTCCCTCACAACTTTAGTCCTAATTCTTGCTCCTCTTTCCCACCCAACTCCAAATTTCAGTCTTGGGAAATTCCTCATGAGGACAATTTTGTTGTTGGTCAATTCAACTTCTTTTTATGAATTGCCTGAATACAGCAGTGAAGTTCAGGCTGCAAAATTCTAGGCATGTTGCAAACAGATAGTCTATAGGTGCATGATATTTATATAGAATAGAATTGCACACAATGCAGGACAATTAAATCTGCATATGTTGTATTGCTGATTGTGGGACCATGCTCTGCGCAAACTAGCTGCTGTGTTTCCTACATCACAACAGTGACTACACTTCAAAAAAGTACTTAGTGGGCTGTAAAACACTTTGGGACGTCCTGAGGTCGTGAAAGGCGCCATATAAATGCAAGTCTTTCTTTCTTTATAGGTGAGGAGTCATTAAAAACAGATACTTAGTAAGCGGAGTTTGTTTGTATCAAACAACTTTTAAGTGAAGATGGTTAAATCACTTTATGGGGTCAAATGATAACTGATATGATACTTGATCTCTCACTGTGACATAATACAGAAAGGATATGGCAAAATGGGGTATGAAGGCTGCACAAGTTCATTTAGTTGTTATATTTCCTGGCTGGTTAAAACATTTCATTTACAAAACTTGTAACTGCTTCTTACCTGGAAAAGAGAGAATTTTTGTATCTCAAGAAAATCAACTGAAGCTGCATTGCAGTATCATGCTAGTGGATTTCCACTAGTATTTTCCCACACAATCATTGCATCAAATGCACGCATCTCAGTCTGTCACAATCTATTTAACAATGACATTTATTTAAACACCTAACAGAAGAGACTTCACGTCAATGCATCTGTCTGACGGCTGTGCTATTGAAACATATCAAAAACACCACAACTGAAAAGGCTGTGGCAGCCTGATTGTCTATTGCTACATCACCCTTTACAACACAATGTTTGAAAAATGGAAACTAATTTTGCTTTTTATAAAAGATAGCTTTAACTATAGAAAAAAGGGATTACAGTTCTCTTTTAGTAGTTGGTATACTGCACGGGAGGAAGGAGTAAAATACAGTACACCAGAAGTGGTTTTTTTGTAAGTAATTAGCGAATATATGCACTAACCTGGTGAAATACTTCATTGATAAAATTCACATTAGCTTGAGAGGAAAGTAGTACTCTCTGAACCATCTCATAGACTGGGCGATGTTCCTCTTCAATGCTGCAGATGCTGGAGGCACTGAGTCTTCTGTCAGATAGAGTACTGCTGTTGGAGTGAGATCGATCCTGTTCAGAGGACCCGTTTGCTTCCAATTCATTGGCTTTCTCCTGAGCTGATGGGATCGCAGTCACTGACTGCTTATCCAGCAACAACAAAAAATCGGAAGTTTAATGCAGGAAATACATTTTTCCCCTATGCTCCTCAAACAGAAAGCCAGGACCTGCCACCCATGGCCATCTCCCCAGTAACTTGGACCAATACATGAGATATTTTTGAATGGTAATGGGAGATCACGTCCCAGCAGTTTTTTACTCCCTCTCTCAGACAAAAAGCAGCTAGCGAAACTCACCCTCAGAGGGAAGCTCAAGTGTGAATATTATTCCAGATTGGACTTTCAACTTGATTCTCCTGGTTGCAAATCTAACACTCAAAAATACATTTTAATCATTTGTCAAGCAACCAGCAACAACCAACCATGAGTTTTAGGATTCAATTAATTTGTGTCCTTCTCTATTCACTGTACTGATGCATCCAATATTCTCACCTTGCTCTAAAACTGCCAGAGATACTTGGTAGCGGGTAACCCCTGGGTTCAGGCAGCAAAGCTAATTTTGTAAAGAGGAGTTCTCCTATCTGAATAAGATGCACTTCTTTACTTAGCTGGTGTTATAATTCATTAGTGAAATTCTGCCAAAATTTGGCAGCCTGATCCAGTTTCTTTTGCAGCAGATAATTAAATGATTGTAAAATGCTACCAACAAGTCATATATTCTAGCTGACCTGGCTGGATTAGGCAATTAATTCCCAAAGTAATTTATAGTACAAAAATAAAGCATTTTAAAAATTGTATTTAAAAAACTATATTTAGGAAAAAGAAAACACTACATTTTCATCAAAATATCAGCTGCTCTTTAAACTCCTTTAGATGCTCAAACTTTAAACCAAACTCCAAATGCCAAAACATTTATTTGTTTTGCTGTTCATTTCAATTAGAAGAGAAAGTGCCTTGAATTACTACAATGAAGTTGTACGATACAATGATCATTGCATTGCCAAAGAACTGCATACTCAACAACAAAGTCACAAAGCAGCTGTACATCGTCCTTCTCAACTGGAATGTTCAACATCCTTGTATGCAGTGTACTATTTGGACATCTTTTTAATATATTAAAAATATTCCAGCAGCTTTTCCCATTATAAATTCCTGTGTCCACATTTATAATGGAAACTGCCTAGGTAAACGTGCACCTTCCTGCCAGTGGAGGTAACAGAGTGCGACAAGTTTGCAAAAGCAGTTTTCATTATAAATGTGGATATAGGAATTTATAATGGTAAAAGTCATCATGAAGGGCATGCTGACAATATTTTTAATAAATTAAAAAGATGTTGTACAAATAGTACATTGTATACAAGGATATAATATCAAATATTACATGAAAATAAGGAAAGAATGTAAAACAACTTGCATTTATATAGCACCTTTAACGTAGTAAAACGTCCCATGGTGTTTCACAGGAGCGTTTGCAAACAAAATTTGACACCAAGCCACATTAAGAGATATTAGGACAGGTGACCAAAACAGGTAGGTTTTAAGGAGAATCTTAAAGGAGGAGAGAGAGGCGGAGAGATTTAAGGAGGGAATTTCAAAGCTTAGGATCTAGGCAGCTGAAGGCACAGCTGCCAATGGTGGAGCAATTAAAATCAGGATGTGCAAGAGGCAAGAATTGGAGGAGCGCAGGGATCTCGGAGGGTTGTAGGGCTGCAGGGGGTTACAGAGATAGGGAGGGGCAAAGCCATGGTAGAATTTAAAAACAAGGATGAGAATTTTAAAATCATGCATGACTTTAAACTGGGGTTTGAATTATATCTGTAAACCCTGGTTCTATTTTCCCTCATCCTTTAACTCCACTTCACCTGAAAAATTTAATCTGGAACAGAAATCGGGCAGGTGGGGGAGGGGGTGGTGAGGCTAAAGCCCCCTGACTTCGGCAGCATGAGGCCCGGGAGATTTTAACTCCTGGGCCTCATCTACATGCCCCGTCAGTTGGCTGCCCGAAATGAGTGAGATGTGGCAACTAGCCAGCGAGCTAATTTCAGGCGGCAGGAGGCCAAAGGAACAATAAGCAGCGCTCAGGTAAGTCGCATAGAGGGGGTTTCGGGAGGGTCTCAAGTTTGGGGAGAGGGGACCCAGAGCCAGGGGAGGACTAAACTTTCCTTGCAGGGCATGGAGAAGCAGTCCTGCTCCTCCTGGCCCCACAAAGTAAACATAAACTTACCTATTCGACTTCTTCAGGCTCCAGCTCCTCTTCCTGATGTCTTCACCTGGCGGCTCAGGCCACCGGTTAAAATCTGCTTATTTAAAGAAGGGCCCTGCCGACTTTAGGCAGGCATCCTTGTCGCCTTCTCAGAAGATCAGATTAAAATAGAAGGCAGCGGGAAAGGATCAGGATGTTGGCAATGGGAGATCAACTAGTAGAAGTATAAAATTTATGAATGGAGTTTTAGGTCTGATGCATTACTATATTTCCAGGTTATCAAAATATTGAAACTTACCAACTTTTAAACATACCTGGATAATTTTAGGTAGCATTTCTCCACCATTCTTAGTGTTTTGACTTGTGGCAGTGTATTTCTTTTCCAGAAAGAAGGTCACAAGCCACTTAATAAATGCCACTCGAGCTGCCAAGTATTGGTCCCTTGTGCTGTAAATGCTTTCATTGTTTCGTGTTATATTAATATATAGTGGCTTTGGCCTCATCTGAGGAATTTCTGGTAAGAATAAATAAAAGAGTAACATCATATTTTTGAACCCTTCCACTTTTGATGGAAACCAAAAAACAAAACAATGCGTTTCTTCTTAGTTCCAATATTACATGTTGTTCAACAAACTGTTGAGACAATTCACTACCTGAACTATGTTATGTTTGTTTGAACCAAGCTTCTGTCAGTTACCCAACTAATGAATAATTACTCTTACTCTACTTGCAGCAAAGATTCAACCTGCATCAAACTTAAACAACCAAGATCAGCCACCACACCATGCTATGTTGTGATTGTCATAAAGCCAGAACAAAACCATTTCAATATTACATCACTATAAATCCACCATAATAAAACTAAAATAAATCCTGACTGGAGTCTTTTTAATTCACTTGATGTTGTTGGAAATGTGGGAGTGGAATAAGCTCTGTTGTTTAAAAAGAGAGAAAGAGATAGACCAAGTAATTATAGGCCAGTCAGTCCTACCTCAGTGGTGGGTAAATTATTGGAATCGACTCTGAGGGACAGCATAAATTGTCATTTAGAAAGGAACAGGTTAATCAATGACAGTCAGCATGGATTTGTTAAGGGAAGGTCGTGTCTGACTAACTTGATTGAATTTTTTGGGCAGGTAACAAAGAGGGTCGATGAGGGTAACGTGTTTGATGTAGTGTACATAGATTTTAGCAAGGCTTTTGACAAGGTCCCACATGGCAGACTGTTCAAAAAAGTAAAAGCCTATGGTATCCAAGAGAAAGTGGCTAGTTGGATCCAAAGCTGGCTCAGTGGCAGGAAGCAAACGGTAATGGTTGACCGGTGGTTTTGCGACTAGAAGGCTGTTTCCAGTGGGGTTCCACAAGGCTCAGTACTAGGGCCCTTGCTTTTTGTGGTCTATATTAATGATTTGGACTTGAATGTGGGAGGCTTGATCAAGAAGTTTGCAGATGATACAAAAATTGGCCATGTGGCTGATAGTGAGGAGGAAAGCTGTAGACTGCAGGAAGACATCAATGGACTGTTCAGGTGGGTAGAAAAGTGGCAAATGGGATTCAATCCAGAGAAGTGTGAGGTAAAGCATTTGGGGAGGGCAAACATGGCAAGGGAGTACACAATAAATGAGAGGGTACTCAGAAGTGGAGAGGAACAAAGGGACTTTGGAGTGCTTGTCCATAGATCCCTGAAGGTAGCAGTACAGGTAGATAAGGTGGTTAAAAAGGCATATGAGATACTTTTCTTTATTAGCCGAGGCATAGAATATAAGAGCAGGGAGGTTATGCTGGAACTCTATAAAACATTGGTTAGGCCATAGCTTGAGTACTATGTACAGTTCTGGTCACCACATTAAAGGAAAGTTGTGATTGCACTAGGGAGGGTACAGAGGAGATTTACAAGGATGTTGCCAGCGCTGCAGAATTTTAACTATGAGAAAAGATTGGATAAGCTAGGGTTGTTTTCTTTGGAACAAAGGAGGCTGAGGGGAGATTTAACTGAGGTATATAAAATTATGATGGGACTAGACAGAGTGGATAGGGAGGACCTATTTCCCGTGGCAGAAGGGTCATTGACCAGGGGGCAAAGATTTAAAGTAGAAGGTAGAAGGATTAGATGGGAGCTGAGGAGAATTTTTTTTTACCCAGAGGGTGGTGGGGGTCTGGAACTCACTGCATGAAAGGGTGGTAGAGGCAGAAACCCTCAACTCATCTAAAAAGCAGTTGGATGTGCACTTGAAGTGCCGTAACCTGCAGGGCTAAGGACCAAGTGCTGGAAAGTGGGATTAAGCTGGATAGCTCTTTTTCAGTCGGCACGGACATGATGGGCCAAATGGCCTCCTTCTGTGCCGTAACTTTCTATGATTCTATGCATATTTTGAAACCAGAAACTGCTATCGAAATAGTAAGTAGAAAAATGATAAAACTGGACATGTGCAGTCTCACCTTTCATAAACTCTCCTTTGCCAAGTTATATTTTCATGCATTAATCCTGCTATGCAAGTTTTGCACAAAAATGAAACCTCTATTGGCTAAATTATTGACAGTAAGGTGATCTTTATGGAATTCTGGAACTCAAACTTTTCTAACCCAACTGAAAGGCTCACTTTTCTAAAAAAAAACCCTTGTTTTCATTTTATTTCTGCCTCATGGCATGGTGCCCTATCCTACATATGATCCCCTCTTCTCCAGCTTTGCTAATGCCACTCTGTAGCCAGTCAAAATGCAGCATTCTCCAATTCTCCCGCACCCTGCATCTCCCTGAAGGAAAGCAGTTCATCTCCACTTCCCAACTTTCCAGACAGCCCTAGCTGAGATCAGGAACTTGTCTGAGCTTGCCACTGCATTCCTGCACATCGGTCGAAGTTAACTTGAAAACAGATTGAAATGGCATGAAAGATAACAAAAATTTAGGTTTCTGATGGTCACAGATAAATGGTTGGTTTATCATCATTCTGTTGTCTCACTATACCATATATCTTTTATTTACATAAGTAAACATGGAATCAGTTTTCTAACTATTCTATTTTAAGATTTGTTCCAGCTCTGGATTTTTAAATATACAAGTTTTTTTTAGTCTGACTTTATCTTCATTTTTTTTTACATCACTTTATAGTTCCAAAATCAATCCTCTCTAAAGTTCAGTATCTATAACAAATGTAAACTTCCTCCCTTATCTGTACCCCAAACAGCCAATCTCGTTGTATGGCATTCCTGTCATGGCTTCGATTTATGCTATTATTGACACTGCTTAAACTTCTCCCTTGATAACCTGTCAGAAAGAAAATCAATGAAACATGAAAATCAAGTTTCTCTTGTTATCAGCAATTTCAATCTATCTAATGCACCAGCCTAGTCTGAGTGTCCCCTACAATATTTCTATCCAAACCTTCCTCTCCCTCTATTGTCACTCAACTCCCCAATTTTAAGCTATCCTGCAATAGACTGGTCAGTTTGGCAGAAAAGTGGGAAATGGAATTCAATCCGGAGAAGTGTGACGTAATGCATTTGGGGAAGACAAACAAGGCAAGGGAATACACAACAAATGGGAGGATACTAAGTGTAAAGGAACAGAGGGACCTTGGAATGCATGTCCACATATCCCTGATGGTAGCAGGACAGGTAGATAAGGTGATTAAGAAGGAGATTAAGAAGGCATATGGGATAATTTCCTTTATTAGCTGAGGCACAGAATATAAGTAATTTTACAACACCAAGTTATAGTCCAACAAATTTATTTTAAATTCCACAAGCTTTCGGAGGCTTCCTCCTTCCTCAGGTGAATGGTGTGGAACCATTTCCACACCATTCACCTGAGGAAGGAGGAAGCCTCCGAAAGCTTGTGGAATTTAAAATAAATTTGTTGGACTATAACTTGGTGTTGTAAAATTGTTTACAATTGTCAACCCCAGTCCATCACCAGCATCTCCACATCACAGAATATAAGAACAGGGAGATTATGCGAGAAATGTATAAAAGACTAGTTAGGCCTCCGCTAGAATACTGTGCACAGTTCTGGTCACCACATTACAGGGAAGATGTGTTTGCACTAAAGAGGGTACAGAGGAGATTTATGAGGATGTTGCCAGGACTGGAGAATTTTAGCTATGAGGAAAGATTGGACAGGCTGGAGTTGTTTTCTTTGGAACAGAGGAGGTTGAGGGGAGATTTAACTGAGATGTACAAAATTATGAGGAGCCTATATAGAGTGGATAGGAAGGACCTAATTCCCTTAACAGAGAGGTCAAAAACCAGAGGCCATAGATTTAAAGTAATTGGTAGAAGGATCAGAGGGAGTTGAGGAGAAATCTTTTCACCCAGAGAGAAGTGGGGGTCTGGAACTCACTGCCTGAAAGCGTGGTAGAGGCAGAAACCCTAATCACATTTAAAAAGTACTTGGATGTGCACTTAAAGTGCTTTAGCCTATAAGGCTACAGACCAAGAGCTGGAAAGTGGGATTAGGCTGAACGGCTCTTTTTCGGCCGGCACTAGCAGTATGGGCAAATGGCCTCCTTCTGTGCTGTAAATTTATATGATTCCATGCTCACTCTATACCTAATTTTTTAACCGGCCTGCCTTCATTACATCAAGCATGCAAAGTAGACAGAGGCTCAAGCTGCAACTATAAAGTAGACAGGCCAATTTCAAGATTCCCATTTATAAACGGGAGTGGATTATCACATATACTTTTGGTCATGATACCATTAAAGCCCCACATCTTCTTAAAATGAAGCAATGATTGCTAACATATAGCTAACACGTCTTCTTAAATTACAACAAGCATGAATCACGGATAAAATCTGCATTATTACTCTGAACCACAGAGACACTCAGGATCAGAATCCACTTCTTACAACTCCAGGATTTGGTTCATCATTACATTAATGCACCTTGGTCCTGGGAGCATTTGCTTTAAAATATTAATGTATTATTTTTCATTAAGTTACAGCTTAGCTCAACTAATAGCACTCTTACCTCAGTCAGAAGATTGTGGGTTGAAGCCTCAGCCTTTAGCATATAAATTAAGTTGACACTTCAGTCTAGTACTGAGGGAGTTCTGCATTGTTGGAGGCACCATCTTTCAGACTAGAGGCTAAATTTAATATCCCATCTATCTGTTTCAGCTGAAAGAAAGAGATTCCATGCCACTATTTGAAGAGCAGGGAGTTCTCTGTGTCCTCACCAGCACTTTTCCCCCAATCATCATTACTTATTCCTCAAAATTCCCACCTGCCCTCTCAGGTGGGCATAAAAGATCTCACATTACAATTCGAAGAAGAACCAGGGAGTTCTCCCAGAGTCCTGGCCCATATCTATCCCTCAACCAATATTACTAAAGCAGATTATCTAGTCTTTAATCTCATTGCTGTTTGTGGGACCTTGCTGTGTGCAAAGCATTTGCCTACATAACAACAGTGACTGCATTTCAAAAATGAATTTATTAGCTGTGAAGCACTTTGGGACATTCTGAGGATATGTATAACATATCCAACAGGTCCGCTGAGCTGAACAGGAACTGGCATCCTTCCCAAACCTGGATGTCTAGCCCAGCCTTTTAACTAAACTTGAAAAGTAACATATACTAAAGACGCAAACTGTGTTTCTCAATATGCAGTTCTCTCTCCAGCCACTCCAGATGGTCTCCAATAGCATCAGACTACATAATGTTGTTTATTCTCAACAAAACAACCTAACAGAAACTAATATAGCATTTGCATTACTGAGAACAAGATTCAGCACCAACAATCACAGATGACATGGATAGACTCTCAGGTATTCAGACAGACTCGGACAGAAGATACAGAACAAAGTCCAGTAACAATATTTGGCCAACTGTTAACCAACAAAAACGAGTGATATTTACTGTTTTGCTTGGCTAGTTTTAAATTTAAGTCCTGCATTTCTTTGTGCATACTTTGACTAAGGAAGTTTGAATAAATGTGCAGGAATAAGACATCAAATAATTTATAAAGTATTACCAGTTCCAGCATTTATTAACAGCTTGTAATGTATTGTTTTACTCACCAAGTACAGGATTGTAAAGGTTGGTAAATTTTGTAAAGGATGGAAATAAATGGGAAAGGTAGAACTTCTTAAACAAGGCAAAAAGAAACTTAAAACCACTTTCTTGTTTTTCTTTATTCTTCCATTCTAAGCTTGCAGCCTTCAAGTTAGAGAAAGATAAACATTGTTTAAGGAATGATACTAGATAATTCCAAAATTTATATTAGCATTCAAGATAATGTTTTGTGAAACACACTATTTCAGCTATTCTCTTCTCCCTTTTTATATCCTTAGCACAATATGTCACTAACCAGCTAAGACGACAATCTGAGAGGTCTGTGAAAGCAGCCTGGGCTAGCTACCCCCTGGATTATCCCCTTACATTCATCTTGCGAGAAGAAACTTAGCTTCCACTCAGTGCTTCTCTTTCTAAGATTGCAAATGTGTACGTGGTGACTCTTGGGTCTCCACCCAAGTTCATTAGTACACCAATCTGCTTTGCAACGGCCCAACCATATATAGAGCACATTAAAATAAAATCTTCAAATATAATGGTATCTTTGTTAACTCTTTTCCTTCCTTTATGATTTTCATTACTCTCAGCAATATTGCTTCACACAATCTAAAATAAACATTCAATAAAAATTCAAACTCTGTGGAGATATGTGCTTGAAAAATCCACAGGCCAGTGATCCCAGCATTTACGGTGGGAGTGTGCCCACCACTGACCCCAGAGCGACATCAGGGGGAAATTCCATTATCTGCCTGCAAATGCCATGCACCCGAGCTACTAGGATCATCATCTAGGGCACCTGCCATCTTTCTGGGCCGTTATAACAATTTTTTTTAAAATTGCTAACAGGTCTTTGGGCATCAGGACATAATCCCAGTGTAGACCCTCGCGTAGTCCCCACATCCACCACTGGTCAGGGAAGTATATCTGGTCTAACCAGCCACATCTCCACTGACTATACACCAGACACCCTGGGGCATGAGAACTCCCCAGCCCTGCCTCCCCTTACGATGATTGCCGTGTAATGGGCTGGCGGAGGCTCTATCCCGTAAGTTTTTTCCAAAAAGTTTGCTGCAAGGTCAGGACACAGCATATCCAAGTCCCGGCCTAGTTTCTAGCTGTTCCGGTTTTCTCCTGCTGCAATTAGGGCAGGAGTACGCTGGATTGGCCTTGGATTTTCGGGGCCACAATCGTTATCCCATAGACCACATAATTTCCTTTGTATTTTTCCAAATGCACCATTTTTCATCTGATATGTACTTCAAAGAATGCCACTTTTTAAAAATCAATTTACAGAAGTAACATCACCATACAATGAATATCCTCACTCTTGATGGTAAATTACAGCAATTCTTTAATCGGGGGAAAAGATTCATAATTATCAGCTGCCAGAGTTACAAGTGAGTGATGATTCCATAAGAATCCTTTCCTCTAGAATATTTAACCTTCAGAAGTATCATATGGAATGCATTAGCTGCCATTGAGCAAGTTAGGAATATCTACTTTCTGGGATCAGGAGGAGGTTCCTAATTTGCATCATGCAGCGAAAAATGAAAACACATTATATTGGCCAAGAGAATGATACATTATCAATTTATTTTCCATTTCACTGATTTACTAACAGCAGAACAAATTTTGTAAAGGACAAGAAAAATGTTGAGAAACCAAAAGAGACACAGATACCAAACATGGTTCTTTGACTGTGGATTAAAGCTGTGGTATTCCAATATTATATAATATTACAACTAAATTTTAAAAAGTGCTTCCTAGTAAATTCTCTTTGTTTTCCTCTAAGTGGATGTTTTGACTGTTTTTCATTGCACCTATATAATAGCAGCTCTGAGAGAAGATTAACTTTTGAAATTTATGACATTATTCAAAGTCAGGTGGAGGTGAAAGATCCCATGGCACTATTCAAAGTAGGACAGGGAGTTCTCTTTTTGCATTGGCAACATTCTGTTCTCCACCAACATCACTAAAAACAGGTTAACTGATCATTTGTATAATTTGCTGTTTGTGGGACCATGCTGTGTGCAAATTGGCTGCTGTGTTTGCGCCATACATCAAAAAGTAATTAATTGGATGTGAAGCGCTTTGGAATATCCTGAGGACTTGTAAGGCACTATACAAGTATGTTACACCCTCAGGGTAGGAAAGCAAAAAGAAAAAATATTGTCAGAGTTCCAGCTTCTGATTGCTATCCAGTATCTCTTGCTGGAAAGTGCATATATGTGGACATCGAATAAGGCCTTGGCTGCGATGACTTATACGGTCAAATATCCTACTAACACTTTCTCACGTTAAAATTAGCTGTTTGAGTGAGATACCAGAGGGCTGCAATGTCTGTGGAACTGTATCTCACCAGGAGTCAGCACCTTGAAGAGTGATGGGGAGAAAATTGGGCTAAGTTGAAAAATTCTCCCAACGATCCATTGTCAGGAGTAGCAGATATACTAAATATACTACACTGAGGTCATAATACACTTCTACAATCGAAGACAATTCAGTTCTTAGAATGTTGTTTTTTTCTACATATTTCAAACTACATTTATTATGGGCTATAAATCCAATTATAATATAAGCATGATGATGAAATATATTTATCCTGTTTGTATTCAACTATTCATAGGTTATAAACTCTTT
This sequence comes from Heptranchias perlo, assembly GCF_035084215.1. Classification (NCBI taxonomy): domain Eukaryota; kingdom Metazoa; phylum Chordata; class Chondrichthyes; order Hexanchiformes; family Hexanchidae; genus Heptranchias; species Heptranchias perlo. Next base: position 78,701,309 of record NC_090332.1, read on the forward strand.
TCTTGCCAGTAGGGTAAATCATGTATTGACCCACTCTGAAATAGACCTTTTCAAACATTATGATGAAGATTCTTGATTTACCTGGATTACCATGTACTTGAGAAGAATTTGAAGGAAGTAAGAAGTCTGGTCATCTGATACCTTTTCCCCCAATACAGACGGTAACAGTGGAGTAATATCTTCTGCAGCAACTTTTACTAAGCAAAAAATAGTTAAAATATTAATCAGTATCTAATTTTGTGCTGATGAAACTATTACCATAAAATAAAAAACTAAAAAGACAAAAAAAAACTTCTCAGCTTATTTTTATAACCTACATAAATTAGAAACTCAATCTCCTTACATCTATTTATTAAAACCTTTACATTTATTCTCTGAAAAATTTTAGATACGATACAAATTATATTCAATATCAGCATTTCTATAACTTTTGTTCGGATGTTATGTGCAATAGAATTCTGTTTTCACAAATCAGCTGGAATTTTTATATTGTACAGAGTCCAGAATTATTTCTCACTTCTCTCTCCTCTTCCTCCCCCCTCAATTTTTTTTAATGTGCCATATTCAAGCATCTGTTGTGTGGAATTTAAACAACTTTTTTTCATTTGGCAGCCAATAGCCAATATTTGTGATTTACTGAGATACAAAATATTTATATTAACTGCTGACAAAAACAGCATCTGGAGCTCGCTGTCCCTTCCCAGCACCATTGATGAAATTAATACTTAATTTATATTTAAGACACTGGCAATCATTGAGGTATGGAGAAATACAGCTCACATGTCATAACAGAAGTGGTAAAGTGTCATCCATGCTTATTATAAAATATGTTAATATACATCAAGAACTGCCGATACAAAATTTATCTGGCAAACAGATCCAACTGTATGTATTATGTCAGGTCTAACTATTGAATAGATATTGTACTCAAAGGGATGCTCCTTTCCTTGTAACCAGTGATATAAACAGATATAACTGAACTTAATCTGGGAAAATAAAAGGTGGATTTGCTACTGATACAGGTGAAACTATGCATAGTGATATCACAATCTCATACTGACCATCAAAGAGTGCAATTGCTGTCATGTTTGCAATTGAGAGACCATTTTATATGGTTAATTTAGGTCTCCCAGGTTAAGCTTGTTTATTGGTAACAATGTGACTGCTAACATCTGTTATTCAGTGCACAATTTTCTGCATTGTGTGGATGAAGTGGAATCTGCCGCTGTCCAAAAATTCAGTAATTTCTGGATATCCAAAGTAGTGCTACAAAAATTGTGCATAACTAATGTTACTTCACAACCGAGTCATCCAGGCCATGGTACTTAACATAGAAAAAGAAATTACTACAAAAACAGTACACACTGGGGTGAACAGTGGAATAGTTTGGTTATTCGGAACAAGAAAGCTTTTTAAAAAATCGCCCTTCACAAATTACTAGGTATTTACTATGTAATGAATGAGCCAAGTGTTCCATGGTTTCCCATTGTGGGTGCTGCAATTATTTCACCTTCATCATGGTAATGGAGGAATTAATAAATGTTCCTTTTGGGTCTGACCTATTTGAACTAGATTAAAAGCAGACTACGCAATATTCTATCAAATTATATCCATTTTTAAAGAATTTTCAGCTTCTTTACAGGATGTTTTAGAAGATGATAACTTGTAGTAATATAGCACCTTTAATGTAGAAAAATGTCATGGAACTTCAAAGGGAAAAAAAAGAAACAAATACCAAGCCATAGTATGAGTTGGAAGAAGTGATCGAAGGGACAGTCAAAAACATGGATATAAGGAGGCTTTCAAAACCAGAGAGAGTAGAGAGGTGGAGGGGTTTAGGGAGGGAGTTTCAAAACGTAGGGTTGAGGCAGCTGAACACCACGCCACCAGCGGTGGGACGAAGGCAGTGGGAATGCAAAGATGGTCGGAGTTGGAAGACCAAAGGGTGTGGAAGGGGACATGACTTTGGAGGAGGCTGCGGAGATAGGGTTGGCGAGGCAATGGAGAGATTAAAGATGGGGAGAAGGATTTTAAATCCAATACACTGGGGGACAGGGTAGCAGTGTAGATTAGCAACGATGAGGTTGATAGGCATGCTGTATAGGGTAAAGGAGACACGGCTTTGGATGAGTTTCAGTTTAGGGAAGGTGATGATTGAGTATAAAGGTGACAAAATCTGGATAAGGGCTTGAGCAGTGGTGGTGGTGGTGAGATAAGACAGAGGTGGGTACGGTTGTGGAAATGGTAGTAAGCAGTCTCGAGTAGAATATGGGGTAGGATAGCAGCGCCAGGTCGAAAAGAACGTCAAGGGTTCAGCCTCAGCGAATGGCTGGGAGGCAGATGCAGTCAGTAGAGTCATGTATCATCAAAATATGTAGAACTTGGGAGGGGAGAAAGGAAAGAGAGATTCCATATGGCACAGTAAGTGTATACACTGAGCTGGATTTGAAATTACTGCAGAGATGAAAGTCTCCCCTCTCTCTTGGTTGTAAGGGTTCTATACCAAATAAATACAGGGAATCACAACCTAGTTCCTGGTAGCATGAATCCGTAGAATGAAGTGGCCCATAATTCAGCTCTAAATGACACTAAATTGGCAATTTCATCGAGAAAGGCCAAAAGATTGACAGCTGTGGGAAATGGAAACATTAATTTTGGTGCAGTAAAGGGTCTTCCTCATCAGAGGTTAGGGTACATTGTTTGTGGCAGAGTTCTGCATTTGGCCTGTTCTATACCTAACACAAGACTGCTTAACACGGACAAAAATAGAAAAAGTGTTCATTCACCAGCAATTATTTCAGTCACCTAGATGAGGATGTAAATTCACCCTGCAATTTCAGTGTCAAATTCAAGCCTGTTATATAGAATTTAAGCAACGGCAAACCAAAAAAAGAGGTAAACAGTCATCAGAATTTTTTATTTGCAGGAAATTTTTATGAATGCCTATGCAGAAAGGATCAAAAACACAGCCAACAACGGAGTCAACTGCAAGTCTTACAATACAAACTGAGGCTCTTGCCAGTGGACCACTTCTGAGGAGATTCAATTCAAACGGTTGTATAAAAAGTAGGATGCCGAGAACTATAATCATGGATAACATGCTTAAATAACCTTTTGCTGGTATCCATGACCCTTTGTGTAAAGGTGATATCGGATCCCAGAGTAGTTTCAATCAGTTTCAAGGGCAGAAAAATCTTCTGCCAAGTTGTCCAGGTTAACTGCTAAGAACATCTGCTTGGATTGTAGCTAGAACTTTTCAAAATTGATCATGAATCCCATTTTTTTTGACTGAATGGAGTAACTGCCCAAGGCAGAGCTGGTAAACCACAAGCTCAAACTCTGCTAAGTTAATCATCTGGGTACAAACTTGTACAGAGATGCTACATCCTGAGCTGTGCTCATCTACTGATAGCACCCAAGGGTTTTACAAGGTGTCCAAGAGAGGCTTAAGAAAGCTGATATCATCTTCCTTTAAAATCAAACGTGAAATTTTTGGTGGTATTGCTCCATAGTGACATGAAATATAGATCCTTTACTTCTACAGCCAGCAATCAATACCTGGATATTAGTGGAATTGTGACAATCTAGAATTTCTCCTACTTTAGTAATCAATTTAGAACCTTTTTGGGGGGGAATTATGAAATATCTGAAATATACACCTGTTCTCATCTGATCGACCTAATGTTTAGTTTTTCTATCTCAGCTAACAACACTGCTATCATGATGTGGTCCAACAAGGAGCCTGACTTGAACACCCCATGGAATCTCATAAGGTTCTTTTTAAACGGAGAGGACCACCTTGTCTAATAGTTTCTAGGACCTATGCATCCGCATTATGTTTCCCCATACGACCGCAGCGATGGTTCCCTCTATGGCCATGAGCTCAACAAAGTGATCTCCTTTATGGATCTCAGGTGAGAAAATAATATCCTGTGAAGAAATGAGGTAAAGCAGCCCAGATCCTCAGTAGGAGCCTCTGGAAATGGATATCATTTAAAAAACAAGGAGACACCCTAAGGTATGATTTCCAGCAACTCTTGAGTTGTGCCATGGAAAAGGTGTGACTGAGCCAACATTTACTGTAATTCACTGGTTAAGTGACGGCAGCTCTTAAAAAGGGATTCTACTTTCTGTAGCCATCCTCGTCACTGTATGTCTTGGTTATATTTAAAAGATTCCAGCATTTTCTCCACCTGTTTCCCAAAAAATATCTTTCTTGACAAAATAAAACAGTTCCCAAGACACTAATACTAAACCCATCCATGCCAAACTGTTGAATAATGCACTGAAAGACCTGGACCGCACTACTGAATCTATGAACTGGACCATTGCTTCCTGCAGAAGCCTCCATCAGGCCTTTGATAGGGGACTCTGTGTATAGCTATCTGGAGATCATAGGATTGCCTGTGGTGTTAATATGTGACCTAAAGAACATGGTTAATCAAGGACAGTCAGCATGGATTTGTTAAAGGCAAATGGTATTTGACTAATTTAATAAAGTGTTTTGAAGAAGTATTGATAAATGGAATGCAGTTGATGTGGTGTATATAGATTTTCAATAAGGTGTCTCATAAGAGGCTTGTTAAAAGAGGAAATGTAGCAGCATGGGTAGAAAGCCTCCCATTTAATGTTGTTTGTTTTTACTTTCTCAATTTATCCACAAGACTCTTCACTTTGATGCATACCCTTTTTGCCTTACAGGAATATATTTATTTGCACTCTATCCATCTCAAATTTGAAGATTTCTCACTGCCGACCTGGCGTCCTGTTTGCTAACTTTCTGCTCAGTTAATTCAGGCCACATCCCTTCTTATCTCACTAAACTATGCCTTTTTCTAGTTTAGCACTTTAATTTTTGACTCTTCATTATCCTTTTCTATTCTTACATTGAAGCTAACTGTGTTGTGGTCACTGTTCAGTTTTATGGACCCAGTAATGTCCCAATTTTAAAATCATTAAAATCTGCTAATGATACAAAAGATACAACAGTAAATTATTGGCTTTTCTAGTTTATCTTCCGATATTGATATATAATTTTGTTTCTGTAAAATAGAAGAATACCCACAGATATAGATACAGACTCCAGTGTCTTTATTCAATGTGCTCAGCACTGGATAGCAAAAGTAACAAGGGGAAGGTTAATTTTGGAGGTACTTGCTACATTTGTGCAGTGTATATTTACAAAGGTGAATGTCACTATAAATGCTAATGCCATTGCTGTTTTCCCACTTGTATTAGGCTTGATTACTAACCATCAGATACATTGTAGGAGGGATTTATGAGTGTATCCAAAGTACATGGTCCAATTCGTGATGAAACAGCTGGAAAACCAGGGACAAGGCAAGCAAATAAGGTCAGCTGCTCATCAGAAGAATTCTCTTGCAGTGCTTGAAGCCAAAGTAGGTAGAGGCGAATTCCTTCACATCTTATCTGAGGAAAAGATTCACATAATGTTAGTTAAATCTCATCGCGGTTTGCAAGGCTATAATCAAGTACAAGTCATATCATGGTCTATATTAACAGTCAAAGCAAATTCAGCCATACTATTTTTTATGCATCCAGTTAATGCCCATTATCATTTATACAAGTCTACCCAGAGTAGCATTTGCAATTAACAATGAGGGGAGCAGCCAATTTTTTTTTTAAATAGTCAGTTTTTTTCTGCAGTGCACTGGCTTATTACACTCCAATGGAGTACAATCCCCAACACTTACACCATCCCCATGTAACGCGGACAGTCACCTACATCAGGCAAATGGCGCTAACCATTTGCCAGTACCATAGGCGTCAATTACAAATGCACCGCTTAAACAGGATTAAGCAGGCCGGCTATTCGGGCAGTTCAAGCAGCTGTTCGGTCACCTTCCGTCCACCCCCAGCCGCTACCATTCGCTCTGCAGCACTGTTCATGGTTCAGGAACTTTGAAATTGGCCAGAGCAGTTCTGAAAGGCGTTAACAAATTCAGCGGCAGCGGCAACGGCTCAGGAACTTTGAAACTGACCAGGGCAGGGAAGTTTCATTTTTATTATTTAAAGTGGTTCCGCTGAGTGGTATTAACACCTTGTAGTCTATACTGTAGTTAAAAGTAAACTCCCAATCCAAGCTTACAAATCTCTCAGATCTAGCAGGATGGGGAGCCAAAAACTATTAGCCCAACGAATATTTGGTTTGATTACCTTCAGCACTTCACGGAAAAATATTTTTTTTTTGCCGAGGAGCCACTTGATTGATTAGACAGTCAGTGGAGAAAATAACCAGCTGTCAAATATTTGAGGACACCGGCCCCGACGCTTTCACATGGGCTTTGGAAGGAGGTGAGTACTCTTTTAAACCAAGTACTTTTTTCAAAGAGAGGGCCTACCACCACCTTGGCAGGGCAACTACAAATGTGCAATAATTGCAGCCTTGCCAACGTTCACCACATCCCGAGAACAAAAAGAATCTTGTATATAATGAGACCCACCTCTAGGATGATCTCCAAAAAAGCAACAACCCTTATATAAGATGAGATTCAACGTTACAAAGATTCCACCAAAATTCTCACCTTCCTGTCAACTGGCGTCCACTAATATGTTATCACCCTGTTTTTCTCATTTCAGCCAGCACATTTCTATCAGTTGTTGTCCTGCTACTTCATGCTCTGTTCCCCAACTTCAATATGCCTTCCACTGTTGATTTTAAATTTCCCCTCTGTATCTGTCCTACTATGCTATCTCAAATCTCCTATCAGCCATCGAAGTTTGGAATGAAATTAGGAAGGAAAGTTGCCCCTTGAATATCACAGCACAAAGCAATTGACAGGGATTCTTTGGTCACAAGAAAAAAAAATTCCAATATTACAGAACAAATTCAATAATAACCATATAAAAGTAGCAAATACACAGCATTTCACATATTTATTATAAGTGCATTACATAGAATTTAGAGCTCAGACACAGACTATTCGGCCCAAATGGTTTAGGTTGGTGTTTATGCTCCACATGAGCCTCCTCCCACCCTATTTCATCTAACCCGATCAGCATATCCTTCTAGTTCTTTCTCCCTCATGTACTTATCTAGCATCCCCTTATATGCATCTGTACTGTTCGCCTCAACTACTCCTTGTGGTAGCAAGTTTCACATTCTCACCACTCTCTGGGTAAAGAAATTTCTCCTGAATTCCTTTTGGATTTATTAATGACTACCTTATATTTATGACCCCTAGTTTTGGATTTCCGCACAAGTGGAAACATCTTCTCCACATCTCCCTTATCAAACCCCTTCATAGTTTTAATGACCTCTATTAGGTTACCCCTCAGCTTTCTCTTTTCTAGAGAATTTTTTTAAGCATGATTTTGATGCTCCTTAAACAGCTTGAATTAGGTTTTACAATACTTTATGTGTCCTACATTAGGATAATTTAATATACAATCTAACTGCAAAAAGCTGATTCTAAGTATTTCAACTATTAAAATGTGACTGGTTCAGAATTAGCCAGAATGAGAATGACTGCCATTATGCTGTTCTGTTTAGTTTTTCATAATATGTAATTATTATACAGGACTGTAATTAAAACAGAAACTCCACTGTGTTATTGATCAAGACACCCATAGTTCAGGATGAACAATATGCATCCAATAAGCATGCAAAGTCACCAGAAAGATCAACATTCAAATTCAGACTACAGTAATCTTTCACTTTTGTTGCATTTAATAATTGGTCAATATAAGCACCATTCATAAACATTTTGCAAAGTCTTGCCCAAAGGCCAAATGCACAAATAGGTTACAAATAATGCATTGCTTCTTTACAAACACATGCATAAAGTATTTCACTCAAGAGACTACTACATTGGCAAGCACTATAACAAATTAAGCCACATCTGTTGTGCACTAATTTCTAGCAATGCCTGTACTTTATCACATGGACAAATATTTCAGTTTACTACAGCGCGGGGAGGCTTACGCAGAGTCCTGGGGCATTCTCACAAAGTGGAGCCAAAAATCATGGGAAAGGTCATTAAAAGGTCACTCTCACACATCTCCTAGCTGTTAGCTGTGAGACAACCAGGAAATTAGGGCCCTGAATTTCCACTAGATTGCGCTGGCCTTTTCAGCGCAATCTGGCCGAATCAGCGCAAAACACTGCAGAATTTCAATTTACACTGGGCATAATTCACGCCCAGCATAATTCGAGTTTTCACAACCTTTTGCGTGCTCTCAAAAAAAAAAATCGCCCACAAAACTGGCCACGCCCCCCCAATCAAAACAATGAGGATGGTAAGTTTCTGCCAATTACGTCCACTTGTTGCCGTTCGAGGAGGGTCTTCAAATTAAGCTAGTTTTCTTAGGAACGTTTTAAACTATTAAAACACGTTTTTAAATATTAAAAAATATTTAATTTACTATGAAATTCTCCCAATAGAAGACCCATACAGACCAATGAAAGTAATAAATGCTTCAGTTTTTTTTAAGTCATTTTCAGTGATTTAAAATCAGGTTACTCACAGGTGAAGGACTGGACACTCTTGTTAAAAATGCTTATTGTTTGTGATATACCCATTTTCAGCTGTATTAATAAAACTGCACCAGGTTACCACTCTTAAATACATCAATGAATATTTTTATTGCAAAAAAAATTAATAAACGATGTTCTGTTAAGCTGTCTAATTGCGCTGATTCATGGCAGATTTTAAGTTTGTGATTATGTTAGTGCATTTTAGCAGAAACTCTGAATGAAAGCCAGCCGGCCAAATGCTGATTGCACCCAAAGCGGAAACTCCAGGCCTGGGTGCTTAACTGCCCCCTTACCCAATTCCTGTGGTCTCAATTAGTGCCTAGAGAATCAGAAAAAAGGGGGGAAAATAAGCAGAAGAATAAAAGGTTACATAGCCTCACCAAACAAAATAAAAGTGCTTACCTTAACAGCGTTTCCAGTGTGCAGAAGTTTCTTCAAAATTGAGCCTAAAGTTTTCCAATATAAATGAGTTACAAAGTATCAATTTGGTTGCAATTTGAAAATTAAAGATTGCAGATATAAACAGTAAATAATACAAGCAGCTTCAGACGTCATTAGTATGGCAAAACACAAAAACAACAATTCTAATCACTTTTTAAAAAATCCTCACCATTTGAAAGGGCTGCAGAGTGTATTTAATTGTGCAGGCACAACTTACTGAGACAATGTGAAGATTCATCAGAAAAGGTAATTCAGCTATACCAGTAAAGTCAGTTGAGTTAAAATGTTCCAGACGGACTCTCTTCTTTCTCTCCACCCCACCGCACTCCCATCACGGCTCACCAAGTTTGTCCCAACAGAAGACCCATACAGGGCAGGTAGGTTCCAAGCTTATCTCAGGTCTAAAGCTGAGTTAGCTGACCTCAGTTCAAACTCAATTCAATACAGTTCACCTAAGCACTCACAGGCTAGAGAGAGGAAAATACTCCAGGGTTACCACTCCAGATCACTATTCAGCAACTTCTGTTAAAAGTCGTCATTGTGCAAGGTCAGTCCTGGGCTCTACTGTTTTGCCACCCACAATCAAAAAAGCTTGCCAAAACTCACTGTCAAGGTTCACACACTGATAATGGCAACTGTGGCAAGGTACCAGAGGGAAACTACCACCCACAGATCTGCTCACCAGCAGGAGGCAACATCTACAGGAAGTAGGAATAGAAAATTGTCGAGGGAAAAATGTTCCCGAGGTAATTATCTCTCAGATGTCTTTAACAGAAGAACAGACTGCAAAAATAAGCTTTTGCCACTAAGTTATGAAAATCAACGCCAAATAAGAAAAAAAAAGTTATTAGAAAGTGGAGAAGTGAGGAAGAAAAAAAGTAACTGTCAAACACTCTTGCCATAGAGCCAGAAGATTGTAGGTTCAAGGCCCCACTCAAGAATCTGAGCACTTAATCTAGGCTGGTATTTAGTGTAGTAGAGAGAGTACTGCATTGTAAGAGGTGCCATCTTTTGGATGAGACATTAAACCAAGACCTTGTCTGTCTGTTCAGGTGAATGTGGCATGTTCAAAGAAGCGCACTGTCAGATTCCTAGACAACATTAACTTCTTAACCAACATCACCAAAACAGATGAACTAGTCATTCATCTCATTTGCTGTTTGTGGGATCAGGTATCTGGTTCCAATCTGATGAACGAGCATACTAAAACCAAGGAGAACCCCACCCATCAGAACATAAGAAATAGGAGCAGGAGTAGGACATTCAGCCCCTCGAGCCTGCTCCGCCATTCAATAAGATCACGGCTAATCTTCAACCTTAACTCCACTTTCCCGCCCGATCCCCACATCCCTTGGTTCCCTTAGTGTCCAAAATCTATCGATATCGGTCCTGAATATACTCAACGACTGAGCATCCACAGCCCTCTGGAGTAGAGATTTCCAAATATTCATATTCCTCTGAGTGAAGAAATTCCTCCTCATCTCAGTCCTAAATGTCCGACCCCTTATCCTGAGACTATGTCCCCTAGTTCTAGACTCTCCATCAGGCCATTTCACTCCAGTTTGAGCTCACAGCAGCTGCAGTCCTGCCTGGTGGAAAGCCTTTTGTGGTGACATATAGTCCTCCAGACTGAATCCGATACAGAAGTAACTGTATAGCCATTGACTAATGTTCAATTACACATAGCACATAAGCCCTATATCCACTTAAATTATGTAACTAACCATCAGCATCAACTCTTGATCTTGTGAATGGTACTTAATACTTTTCTTTAATAGGCATACCTATAGTATTTTAAACAGTATTTTCTTTCCATTTTCTGATCAACAGAAAGTGGGCTGTATTAAGTATAAACATTAATTGATCAGCTAATGAAAGATAAACCTTTTGAGTTAATTAGTTACAGAGCCAACATGGCTGAGGAATATACAAAGCCCAATGCCAAGTCTAGCTGAACTCCTGTTGAAATGCGATTGAAACCAGCTATCTTGAGTTCATTCACCCACTACAATAAGAAAGAAAGAATTTGCATTTAAAAGCACTTTATCACATATCTCAGGATGTCCCAAAGTTACAAGAATTATAGAATCTACAGTACAAAGGCCATTCGGCCCAACTGTTTTATGCCAGCGTTTATACTCCACACAAGCCTCCTCACACCCTAGTTACCTCTTCCCGCCATGCCCCAGTATCCTTCTATTCCCTTCTCCCTCGTGTGCATCAATCCTTCCCTTAATACGCCAATGCTATCTGCTTCAACCACTCTATGCGGCAGCGAGTTTCACATTCTCACCATTCTGTGTGTGAAGAAATTCCTCCTAAATTCTTTATTTGATCTGTCAGTGGCCATCTTATATTTATGCCCCCGTGTTCTGGACTCAACTATGTGGACAGTTTCTCCACATCTGCCCTATCAAACCCCTTCATAATTTTAAAGATTCTATAGGGTTTTTTTTTTCTTAAGCCTTCTATTTTCCAGAGAGAACAGCCCCAGCCTGCTCAATCTTTCCTGATAGTTGTAGCCTCTCAATTCTGGTAACATCCTTGTAAATCTTTTCTGCACTTTCTCCAGTGCTTTAATATCTTTTTTGTAGTATGGAGACCGAACTGTGCACAGCACTCCAAATGTGGTCTAACCAAAGTTCTATATAAATGTAATACCTCCCTGCTTTGGTATTCTATTCCTCTAGAGATGAATCTCAGTATTTTATTTGCAGTCTTTATGGCCTTATCAACTTGTGTTGCTACTTTTAATGATTTATGTATCTGTATTCCCAGATATCTTTGCTCCTCCACCCATTTAGTTTCTTACCTTCCAAGGAATAAACGGCTTCTTTATTCTTCCTACCAAAATTGACCACCTCACACTTCGCTATATTAAATTTCATTTGCCATTTATCCACTAACTCTGCAAGCCTGTTTTGCCTTCCTGTATTTTGATGCAGTATTCCACATTATTAGTTAGACACCCCAGTTTACTATTATCTGCAAATTTTGAGATCATACCTCCAATTTCTGAGTCCAAATGGTTTATGTATATGGTGAACAAAAGTGGTCCCAGCACAGATCCCTGTGGTACAAAACTGCCACTTTCTACCAGTCAATAAAGTTCTTTTAACGCCTACCCTGCTTTCTGTTTTGTAGCCATCTTTCAATCCACTCTGCTACCTGACTCCACCTGCCCTGACCTTAGTCATGAGTGCTTCAAAACTCTTTCTGAAATACAGTCACTGTTGTTAAGTAGACAAACATGGCAGCCAATTTGCATACAGCAAGGCTCTATAAAAAGAAAATGAAGGAATGGCCCGATAATCTGTTTTTGGTGGTTTTGATTGAAGGAGAAATGTTGCCCAGGACCTCTGGAGAACTCTCTGCTCTTCTTCAAATAGTGCCATGGGATCTTTTACACCCACATGAACAGTTTAACGTTTCATCCAAGACAGTGCCTCCAACAATATAACACTCCCTCAGGGCTGCACGGAAAAGTCAGCCTAGATTATGTGCTCATATCAGTGGTAGGACTTGAACCTACAACCTTCCCCCTTATAGAAACATGGAATGGTTACAGCACGGAAGGAGGCCATTCGGCCCGTCGAGACCCAACGGCTCTCCGCAAGAGAAATCTAGCTAAACCCACTCCCCGCCCGTAGCCCTGCAAATTTTTTCCCTTCCAGTACTTATCCAATTCCCATTTGAAAGCCACGACTGAACCTGCCTCCACCACCTCCTCAGGCAGTGCATTCCAGACCACAACCACTCGCTATGTAAAAAAAAACGTTTTTTCTCATGTCGCCTTTGGTTCTTTTGCCAATCACCTTAAATCTATGTCCTCTGATTCTTGACCTACCACCAATGGGAACAGTTTCTCTCTATCTACTTTATTCACACCCCTTTGTGATTTTGAATACCTCTCAACCATCTCTGCTCTAAGGAGAGCAACCCCAGCTTTTCCAGTCTATCCATGTAACTGAAGTCCCTCATTCCTGGAATCATTCCAGTAAATCTCTTCTGCACCCTCTCTAAGGCCTTCACATCTTTCCTAAAGTGCGGTGCCCAGAACTGGACACAATACTCCAGTTGTGGCCAAACCAGTATTTTATAAAGGTTCATCATAACCTCCTTGCTTTTGAACTCTATGCCTCTATTTATAAAGCCCAGGATCTCGTATGCTTTCTCAACCATTCTCTCAACTTGCCCTGCCACCTTCAACAATTTGTGCACATATACCCCCAGATCTCTATGTTCCTGCACTCCTTTTAGAATTGTACCCTTTAGTTTATATTGCCTCTCCTCGTTCTTCCTACCAAAATGTATCACTTCACACTTTTCTGCGTTGAATTTCATCTGCCACGTATCCGCTCATTCTACCAGCTTGTCCATGTCCTCTTGAAGTCTATCACTATCCTCCTCACTGTTTACTACCCTTCCAAGTTTTGTGTTATCTGCAAATTTTGAAATTGTGCACTGTACACCCAAGTCCTAGTCATTAATATATATCAAAAAAAGCAATGGTCCTAGTACCAACCCCAGGGGAACAGCACTGTATACCTCCTCCATTCCGAAAAACAACCATTCACCACTACTCTCTGTTTCCTATGACTTGGCCAATTTCATATCCATGCTGCCACTGAAGTCCTTTATTCCATGGGCTTCAACTTTGATTACAAGCCTATTATGCGGCACTTTATCAAACGTCTTTTGGAAGTCCACATCAACCACACACTGCCCTCATCATTCCTCTCTGATACCTCATCAAAAAACTCAATCAAGTTGGCTAAACACGATTTGCCTTTAACAAATTCGTGTTGCTTTCCTTAATTAATCCACACTTGTCCAAGAGACTGTTGATTTTGTCCCGGATTATCATTTTTAAGAGTTTACCCACTACCGAGGTTAAACTGACTGGCCCGTAGTTGCTGGGTTTATCCTTGCAGCCTTAGAAATAAGAATGCTACCAACTGAGCCAAGCATACTATGACAACTACAAAATTTCAACCAATCACAAGAAATAGGTAGCCAATTCTCTCTCCCATCCCCCTTCCTCAATCATACCATCAAAAGGAAATATCTTTTCACATTTACAGGGCTGTAAAATGTTTGAGTAACCAAGTTTCATATGTCGGTATCCTTATATCCTCACTAAAATAAGAGATTGTTGCCATGCTATATTAATGTTTAAACCATTTTACAACAGCAACCTTCCTTTTGTTGTGTTGCGAAGTAAAAATTCTTCAAAGGAGGATTTTAAATCCTAATTTTCAATATTGTTTCCCTAAAACCTTCATATCTTAGGTTAATCCCACACTGTAAACTTATTTCTACAATATTCAGTTCATCATTTTGTGTTACCAAGAATAGATATGGAGTGGCTTTATGTTCAATGATCATAATGGAATAAAAAAAAACTTCAAGTAGTCTACATTCTTGCAACGCTCTTATGCATCCCCCATTCCCTTCATCCCACCATTGACAGCTGTGCCTTCAGCTATCTATGCCCTGAGCGATGGAATGCCTTCTCTGAACCCCTCCACCTCTCTCTCCTCCTTTAAGACCTTCCTTAAAAACTACCTCTTTGATCCAGCTTTTAGTTGCCCCTCCTAACATTGCCTTCTTCGGCTCAGTGTCAATTTTTGTCTGATTACGCTTCTGTGAAGCGCCTTGGGATGTTTTCCTACGTTAAAAACACTATATAAATGCAAGTTACTGTTGCGTCTGCTAAACATATTTAAAACTTCAAATAACTCTTCTGTAAAGTTGCTGCAAGGGCTCATTTTACAGATGTCTTCCTGAAATAAAACACAACCTCTGGCTCTTTGCCCTAACCTCTTACTTCCAAGTATTATTCATTTTGTCACATCTATTGTTAAGCCGCCATTCATCTGAGAGACTCAGCAGTTAATTACAAAGCTGAAAAAAAATCACAGGAAAAAGATTCCACTGAAGTCAACAAAGACAATGTCAACAGCAAGTGAAAATACAGATCATTGGGGTCACGCTACATGTATGCCATATGAAAAAATAATACAAGCATAAAGCTAAATATTTTAAATTCCTTTACAAAACCCTAACACAGCACTTTTGAAACAAGAGATTACAATGCTTTTGATGCCACAAAGATATCTGATACTAAAATGAGCTACAAAAAGGAAACAGGAAACAAAAAAAATTAGTTTTGGCATGTATTACAGTGGTTATGAAATTTAAGGAAGGATGTTACTGAGAAGGAAACCAAAAAGAACAGAAGTATGAAAAGCTAAAGGTTGGTATCGATATGGAACCGAGGCACTGAAGTAAATTGAATGCACCCATGTTTTACACAAATTTTACAAATGAATTATACATTAACGGGTTAAAAATATTAACATAAACCACTAGTTTTTTATGATTATAATTGGATACGTTGAGGATAAAAATGTACGGATAAAAATTAATGTTTTTACAGACATTTAAATTTCATATATAAAGATATGATGATACCTTCATCATTTAAGCAATATTTGACTCACCGCCATAAAAAATTAAAATGGTATAGGTTACAGAAAGAAATAACTTTTTGGGTAAAAATCACACTTTATGATAACCAAGCAGAGTTTTCAAATTGAACCATATTTTCAGTCCCATGGTTTGTAAATATCCCACAAATATACCCTATTCTTACCTATGCTGTGAAATTGCCATCTGTTGTTGATCTTCTCAGGAAGAAGTTGAAGTATTTTCTGTTCAAGGTAAATTAAAAGTACAAATTGAGATGCGTGTATCTGTATAACATCATACAACCCAAAGCTTGGGGTGACCACAGTCAAAATTTGAATCAAACCACATTTTTTAGTTATCATTTTCCAAGCATCAGGTTTTGACTTTGACTTTTAAATTCCATTCTTTTTAATAGAACATTTGGTGTCACTCCAGGGTAAACTGCACAGATCCCATTAGTATAACACTTCAATTCTACAGGAGTTTTTTTTCCCCCTTGCTTGAACAGTGCTTGCTGTGCTTATTTAGGTAGGTTCTCCTTGCATAGTGTAAAAATCACATTGTCTTAGAGTATGCAGAGAGATTTTTTGAATTAGTTCAGTTCAAAAGTAGTGAAGTGAGCCTTGGCTCAGTGGTAATATTCCTGCCTCTGAGTCAGAAGGTAAAGGTTTCAAGCCCCACTTCGGACAGTCCAGACGAGCGGAGACGAGAGTTCCAGTTTCTAAAAACGGAGTTGACATCTAGCGAGGTATTCGCGTCCAATGGGAGTGAAGTGGATTTAGCTGGTTCTCCTGGAGGGAGTTGAGAGTCAGGCTAATGATCAGTCCATTTAAAAAAGGATTTTGTTACAGAAACAACCCAGAGTATGATCTGCTGGATGTAAAGCAGTGAATGAAATGGGTTGTCTCATGTGCCGTTAGGCACGGAAGAGAAGAATGATCATAGAATGGTTACAACACAGAAGGAGGCCATTCGGCCCATCGAGCCAGTGCAGGCTCTTTGTAAGATGTGTTAAAGTGCAATTTTTTTGTTCGTACCCGAGCTTAACTAACCACATGCAACGCATTCGTGACTATCAAGAGGATGAAGGTTCCCCTTAAATGACTGCAATGAAGATCAACATCTCACCCGGCTGAATTATACGACAGGAAAAATGGCACTTAAGCCAAGAAACTTTAATGTCATGCCGACACTCTTGTATGATACCCTAATTCACTATCTCAAAATGCTTTCACCGGCACTCAAACCCAGTGCTATACAGCTCAAAATGTTCTCCCCTACTACTACCCAAGTTTTGAAAGATAACATCTGTACCTGTATGTCACAGTTCAAATGGACATAGTCAGAAAATTTTATGTACCCATCATTACACTTTACTGAAGCCCTACAGACAACACTACCTCATATTAAAATATAAGTTGCAACGCTACATTAACTGTACAATGGGTAGAGAAGCATTTGGAAGCTGTACACAATTTTATTCTCCCCCCAAAGGATATAGAATGGACACTGCGTCTTTATATTGGGCCTTTGGAGTCCAATCGTGACCATTTTCCATTTAAACAAGGGCGGGTGAGGAAAACTGTGTGTATGGCAAATACAATTTAAACTGAAAAAACTGCATAATAGTTCAAAAAGCGTAACGTCTTTTAAAGCATCTGAACTACAGAGATGGTAAAATGTAGAGGCATCAGCTGGAAACTTTTCAGATACAGTTAATCAGTACTACCAGATGCAGAGTTGCACCACAGGCATCTATTGCGCAACCAAGAATTGAAATGAATTGGGAAAAAAAAACAGGAATTTAAATCCATTTTTGATTTTTCTTGCCCTATAAAGCAGGTGTCAAACTTGTATACATGGAAATCCACACATTAGCAATTTCAAAACATGAGAATTGATAATATTAATCTATTTAAATTTATGCTGCAGAAGGTAAGTAAGCTGCATTCGTGAAACTTCTGATTATTATGTGCTTAAAATAGCATGATTCTATAATAATACGTGAAATAATACGGGAAACTGCTTTATTTAAAAAGAAGACACTTAAATAGGGTATTCATTTAAGTGGAATAAAAGCTGGACGCCTTGCTGTGCAAGATCTTCCTATGCATATCTTAAACAGTCCCGTATCACTATCCAATTACATGCAATAACTGGCATTTCTACAGTGCTCTTCACATGAAGATATCTCAAAACTCAAATGCCAAGCAGGAGGGAAAAAAGGATAAAGGGTTGGGTAGAGTAGGAAGCCGAAGGCATAGTTGAAAAGACTGTGGAAGAGGTTATTGAAAACAGGAATGGAGGTGGCAGGACAGAGGAAACTAGGCAGGGAGCTCCAGATGACAGGAGGGCAGTAGCTGAACAAGCAGCCACCAACAGAGGAGTGGGGGATAAGGAGTATTAGAGGATGGGAGAGTGCGTGCATGGATGCAAGAAACCCTGGACAGAAATCATTGCTCAAATAAACCTACAGTGAATTACCAGGTGACAGATTTACACAAAAGATTGATAAAATAATTACTTAATAAATGATGAAATAATGAGAAATGAACTCTTTTGGCCTTGCAAATTAAGTAAAGCATCACCATGTAACAGTATCTCAACCTCAGAAATATTTTATGATATAAAATCCTCATTCCCTTTGAAGGAATTTGTTCCTTATATGCCGTGAGTTGTATACTACTGCAATATATAGTATACTACTGTGATAAAACCAGAGAACTGAATATTGACATTAAATCGTGATATTTAAATCTTTACTTTATAAGTGAATAAATGGGAGATAGAGTAAGCAAGTGCATTTTACATGGCTGATAGCACAGTTAACGGCTTAACTGTGCATGAACATCTATCCAATAGTGATCATAACATGATCGAGTTCAATGTAGTGTTTGAAAGGGAAAAAAGTGAATCAGCTGCTAAGATTCTAGACTTGGGTAAGACCGACTTCAATGGGATGAGACAGAGACTGTCCACAGTAAACTGGGCAAATCTGTTAATGGGTAAAACAACTGATGATCAGTGGGAAATGTTTAAAGAAACATTTAACGTGATACAGAATCGGTTTATACCCCTGAGGGGCAAGAACTCTACTTGCCAAAAAAACCAGCCATGGACAACTAAAGAGATAAGGGACAGTAGAAGACATAAGGAAAGGGCATACAAAAAGGCAAAAAATGGCACAGATCCTGATGAATGGGAAAGACACAAAAATCAACAAAGGGTCACAAAACAGATAGTAAGGGCTACAAAAAGAGAGTATGAAAAGAAACTCGCAAGGGATATCAAAACCAATACGAAGAACTTTTATAGTTATATTAGGAAAAAGAGCATGAACAGGAGCAGTGTTGGCCCCTTAAAAACTGAAAGTGGGGATACTGTCATTGACAATGGGGAAATGGCGGACATATTGAACAATTACTTTGCAGTAGAAAAAGTATTTACAGTAGAAAAAGAGGATAGCATGCCGGAAATCCCAAGAAAACTAATATTGAATCGGGGATAGGGACTCGATAAAATTAACATCAGTAAAGCAACAGTAATGAAGAAAATAATAGCGCTAAAGAGTGACAAATCCCCAGGACCAGATGGTTTCCATCCCAGGGTTTTAAAGGAAGTAGGTGAGCACATTGCGGATGCCCTAACTATAATTTTTCAAAGTTCTCTAGATTCAGGAACTGTCCCTCTCGATTGGAAAATTGCACATATCACTCTGCTTTTTAAGAAAGGAGAGAGAGGGAAACTGGGGAATTATAGACCAGTCAGCCTAACATCTGTTGTGGGGAAAATGCCGGAGTTTATAATTAAGGATAGGGTGACTGAACACCGAGAATTTTCAGTTAATCAGAGAGAGCCAGCATGGATTTGTGAAAGGTAGGTCGTGCCTGACAAACCTGATTGAATTTTTTGAAGAGGTGACTAAAGTAGTGGACAGGGGAATGTCAATGGATGTTATTTATATGGACTTCCAGAAGGCATTTGATAAGGTTCCACATAAGAGACTGTTAGCTAAGATAGAAGCCCATGGAATCGAGGGAAAAGTATGGACTTGGTTAGGAAGTTGGCTGAGCGAAAGGCGACAGAGAGTAGAGATAATGGGTAGATACTCACATTGGCAGGATGTGACTAGTGGAGTCCCGCAGGGATCTGTCCTGGAGCCTCAATTATTCACAATATTTATTAACGACTTAGATGAAGGCATAGAAAGTCTCATATCTAAGTTTGCCGATGACACAAAGATTGGTGGCATTGTAAGCAGTGTAGATGAAACATAAAATTACAAAGCGATATTGATAGATATGGTGAATGGGCAAAACTGTGGCAAATGGAATTCAATGTAGACAAATGTGAGGTCATCCACCTTGGATCAAAAAAGGATAGAACAGGGTACTTTCTAAATGGTAAAAAGTTAAAAACAGTGGCTGTCCAAAGGGACTTAGGGGTTCAGGTACATAGATCATTGAAGTGTCATGAACAGGTGCAGAAAATAATCAAGGAGGCTAATGGAATGCTGGCCTTTATATCGAGAGGACTGGAGCACAAGGGGGCAGAAGTTATGCTGCAGCTATACAAAACCCTGGTTAGACCGCACCTGAAGTACTGTGAGCAGTTCTGGGCACCGCACCTTCGGAAGGACATATTGGCCTTGGAGGGAGTGCAGCGTAGGTTTACTAGAATGATACCCGGACTTCAAGGGTTAAGTTACGAGGAGAGATTACACAAATTGGGGTTGTATTCTCTAGAGTTTAGAAGGTTAAGGGTTGATATGATCGAAGTTTATAAGGTATTAAGGCGAACAGATAGGATGGATAGAGAGAAACTATTTCCGCTGGTTGGGGATTTTAGGAGTAGGGGGCACAGTCTAAAAATTAGAGGCAGACCTTTCAGGAGCGAGATTAGAAAACATTCTACACACAAAGGGTTGTAGAAGTTTGGAACTCTCTTCCGCAAATGGCAATTGATACTAGCTCAATTGCTAAATTTAAATCTGAGATAGATAGCTTTTTGGCAACCAAAGGTATTAAGGGATATGGGCCAAAGGCAGGTATATGGAGTTAGATCACAGATCAGCCATGATCTTATCAAATGGCGGAGCAGGCACGAGGGGCTGAGTGGCCTACTCCTGTTCCTATGTTCCTATTCCCAATTGTAATCATATCAGCGAAGGTAGTATGTGGCAGGTGGAGTGAGATTTATGTCTGCCTTAACTCCTTTAATCAAATCTTGAAAAAAAAACTTTTAGCTTGTATATATCAATTTAATACAGCTTCAAGCCATTTACTCAGGAAATATTGAGTCGAGAAATTGAAACTACTGTGGATTACTGAGGCTTTAGGCAGCTGTTTTATGGATGCGACTGTGATCCAGAAAATAACACTGAGAACGAGAATTTGGAATTATCACTAAGCCCTCCTTAAAACTAACTATCTATCACTATGTTTTTGGCCTTTCTCATAAATAAAAATCCTTTCATCAATTCCCTCAAAATCTCGGTTGTTTTGACAGTAACAGCCCGTTGTAGTTATTCAAAATCAGTAGTCAGTTCTGACAAAGGGTCTACACCTGAATTAATAACCCTTCTCCCTCTTTTCAGATGCAGACAGACTTGCTGTATACTTCTGTTTTTATTTGAGATTGTGTTTATTTCTTTGATCCCGAGTGTCAATTCTTTTATAATTGAATTGTTAGAATTTGCATTTACTCTCGAGGCTTGTAACAGACAATCCTTCACTGCTTAGTTTAACAGGAAAACACAGATCTGCCTTAGACATCAAACATAACGAATGGGTTACGAGAGCCCATGTGAAATATCAGGGGATTCAATTACAAAAAAATATTTTTTTTAAAAAAACAAGAACACTTTAAAAAAATTTACAGCTCAAGTGTTCGATTCTTTCATCAATAATGTGCTGAATATAACAAAGCACATCTGTCGGTTATGCACTTCAAACAATAAATTCCTCTTTTAATATTGTTCATTTAAAATATGTTAATCGCTTAAGAAATTAGTTTAACTAAGGAACAATGCTCCTCAACTACTGACCAAGGATTCTGTTTCAAGAACTAGGTAACTTAATAAGTCATGGTGAATTTATGTGTAGTACCATCACAGCACCTCTGGCTTTGGCAGAAGCACTTTTAAGATAAAATGAGGCACTGCTCAAGATGACAGAGGGTGGTTGTAGAGGGTTGTTTTTCAAACTGGAGGCCTGTGACCAGCTGTGTGCCTCAGGGATCGGTGCTGGGTCCGCTGTTATTTGTTATTTATATTAGTGATTTGGATGAGAATTTAGGAGGCATGGTTAGTAAGTTTGCAGATGACACCAAGATTGGTGGCATTGTGGACAGCGAAGAAGGTTATCTAGGATTGCAACGGGATCTTGATAAATTGGGCCAGTGGGCCGATGAATGGCAGATGGAGTTTAATTTAGATAAATGTGAGGTGATGCATTTTGGTAGATCAAATCGGGCCAGGACCTATTCCGTTAATGGTAGGGCGTTGGGGAGAGTTATAGAACAAAGAGATCTCGGAGTACAGGTTCATAGCTCCTTGAAAGTGGAGTCACAGGTGGATAGGGTGGTGAAGAAGGCATTCAGCATGCTTGGTTTCATTGGTCAGAACATTGAATACAGGAGTTGGGATGTCTTGTTGAAGTTGTACAAGACATTAATAAGGCCACACTTGGAATACTGTGTACAGTTCTGGTCACCCTATTATAGAAAGGATATTATTAAACTAGAAAGAGTGCAGAAAAGATTTACTTGGATGCTACCGGGACTTGATGGTTTGACTTATAGGGAGAGGTTGGATAGACTGAGACTTTTTTCCCTGGAGAGTAGGAGGTTTAGGGGTGATCTTATAGAAGTCTATAAAATAATGAGGGGCATAGATAAGGTAGATAGTCAAAATCTTTTCCCAAAGGTAGGGGAGTCTATAACGAGGGGGCATAGATTTAAGGTGAGAGGGGAGAGATACAAAAGGGTCCAGAGGGGCAATTTTTTCACTCAAAGGGTGGTGAGTGTCTGGAACGAGCTGCCAGAGGCAGTAGTGGAGGCGGGTACAATTTTGTCTTTTAAAAAGCATTTGGACAGTTACATGGGTAAGATGGGTATAGAGGGATATGGGCCAAGTGCAGGCAATTGGGACTAGCTTAGTGGTATAAACTGGGCGACATGGACATGTTGGGCCGAAGGGCCTGTTTCCGTGTTGTAAACTTCTATGATTCTATGTCAAGAGTAACTTAGGAGGTATTTTCTGCTGTCACCTCCAGATGCAGCTGTGCACTGGAGACAAAAGGCCATGATCTCTCTGGCCACCAACAAGCTGAGCAGCTCAACCACCCATACAGGGCTGCAATGTGTTTTCCAATCTCTAGCCAATTTGGACTCCCCACACTGCAGATGGTCCAGCAGGCAGAAGATAAAGTTGCAAATCATTTGCACACGTGCAGTTAATTGTTGCTCCAATACTGTGAAATACACCCCACAATATAAAGGAGCAGATTCTATAGCACTGGTAGCCTCAGGCTAATAATAGCCCCTTTCAAAGGATATGGGGAGCAAACTAGAAGAAGAAAAATGTAGTTCAACAAGTCTGGATAAAAAAAATCACTTCAATTCCTGATTTTTCTTTTTAAAACAAAGGATACATTATTGGCATTCTATACATATGCCATGCAACTAAAAGGACAAAAAGAATTCAAAATGCCATTATCAAAACAATAAATCTGTAATTCTGAAAATTTATGATCTATAAATACAAGGAATAAGTCAGCTGATATTTTGTTAATTTTAGTCTGTAAATAAATGCAGGAATTCTGTATCAATTGTACAACCGTACAGTTGCCCAGTTCCACACAGTGAAAAAAAACATGCATTTTAATCTCATATTTTTCTATTTCAAATAAATCAATCATGTATTTCTTTGCATGTAAACTACATATTCACCCAACTACTGATCACTGAAATACATTTGTTTACAAGAATTTTCTGGGGCACACTCATGTGAGAAAGTATATAGTCAGTATTATAGTGCTTCTAGTGTAGAAATCAATTTATTTTTGGGAAAATATCTAACATAAAAAAGGAAATGAGCAAATATGGACGGTGACCATCAGAGGGATACCTTGTTTGTGCAGAAGATTACCTTGTCTATGCACACTCATACGAACAATCACATTTTGATTGTTATTTTAGGGCTATATATGGAGGTGGGTGAGGAATTGTTGTGGTGCTGTGTTGAGAATGTTTTGTTGGAATGTAGTTGGATAGAATTTTTTTTTCCCTGCAATGCAGTTGGGCAGAAAAGTTTCCATATGACCCAGCAAATTGATTTCCAGATTCTTGTGCTTGCTTTCAAATATCTCCATGGCCTCACCTCATCACTAACTCAGTGATCTCCTACAGCTGGACATCCCCATGCTACCCCTCTGCTTCTCAGAGACCATCATAGCCCCCTCTGCTCCACCACTGTACTGGTATTAGCAATGAGGTGTACCAATTTTCTTGATATATTCTTGAGAATCCTTATAATAACATTTCTTGTGTTTATCATATGCGTCAAGTCTGTCAAGTATGTTGTGACCATCAATTCAGTCAATTTTCTCCTTCCTCATTGGCCAAGTGTTTAAGGCACTGTAGTTTTATAGTTTTCTTATTGTTATTTCTACTTTTATTACATTTTTGTTATTCACCAATTGTATTAAGCAAATCTTTTCAACATATAAGATTCTGAGGGGGCTTGACAGGGTAGATGCGGAGAGATTGTTTTCCCTGGCTAGAGAGTCTAGAACTAGGGGGTATAGTCACAGGATAAGGGGTTGGCCATTCAAGTCTGAGATGACGAGGAACGGCGGAGCAGGCCAGAGGGGTCGTATAGCCTACTCTTGCTCCTATTTCTTATGTTCTTAACTTACTTGTTTACTGAAGTTACAACATTAATTAGTGTGAAGATAGGGAGGTGGGCGGGGGGCATGGGAACAAAGCATCCCAATGCAAATAAAAAGCCAAATTACACAAATGATTATGCTCAATGGGGTCATAATTAATAATAAAAAATGCACAGAAATTATTTCCGACCTGGAAAAAAATGTTTGAAAGGCTTTCAAAATTTACACTCTGGGCTGTGGCATTATAGAACATAGATTTTTTTTATTCATTCATGGAATGTGGGTGTTGCTGGCGAGGCCAGCATTTATTGCCCATCCCTAATTGCCCTTGAGAAGATTAAGCAAGTAATTACTTTTAGTTATTGTTTGCTCAACATTATCTGTTGAACAGACATCAAAAGCAAAAAATAGGTAACACTTCTACAGTTTTAACACTTTTATTTTCTGACCAGCACACATCCTAATAGTTTCACTATTGATATCAGCATTAACCACTAAGTTTTTATAATCCATATGCCCACACAAAAAGGAAAGTTAAAGTTCAGAACAATGGAAACTAAACTCCTCACAGACAATATTTGCCACTAAAATATTGAAGTTGATGTATAAAACTATTATGTATGTTGAGAATTCATTGTGATCATTTTTGAACTTGATTGTAAAATGGACACTAGTGCTTTTCTACTTCTGTTGTGGGTATATCCACTGGACAAAAATGTAACACCACCAAGTCATTAGCCATTTTTAAGGATGCATAGAGCAGTCAATTGTAAACAATTTTACAACACCAAGTTATAGTCCAACAAATTTATTTTAAATTCCACAAGCTTTCGGAGGCTTCCTCCTTCCTCAGGTGGTGTGGAAATGAAATTTTTGAATCCTTCGCATTTGAAAATCACAGAACAATGCCTGGTGATTACTGCCCGTTGCCAAGTAAGCAGACAGAGAGGCGTCACCTAAAAGGCCACCGAATATACAAACCCCAAAAAAAAAAGAGAGCGAAGGAAGACAGTCAATGACCCGTTATATTAAAAACAGATAACATTTGTTCGCTGGTGGGGTTACGTGTAGTGTGACATGAACCCAAGATCCCGGTTGAGGCCGTCCTCATGGGTGCGGAACTTGGCTATCAATTTCTGCTCGACGATTTTGCGTTGTCGTGTGTCTCGAAGGCCGCCTTGGAGTACGCTTACCCAAAGGTCGGTGGCTGAATGTCCATGACTGCTGAAGTGTTCCCCGACAGGGAGAGAACCCTCCTGTTTGGCGATTGTTGCGCGGTGTCCGTTCATCCGTTGTCGCAGCGTCTGCATGGTCTCGCCAATGTACCATGCTCTGGGGCATCCTTTCCTGCAACGTATGAGGTAGACAACGTTGGCCGAGTCACAGGAGTATGAACCGTGCACCTGGTGGGTGGTGTCCTCTCGTGTGATGGTGGTATCTGTGTCGATGATCTGGCATGTCTTGCAGAGGTTACCGTGGCAGGGTTGTGTGGTGTCATGGACGCTGTTCTCCTGAAAGCTGGGTAATTTGCTGCGAGCGATGGTTTGTTTGAGGTTGGGTGGCTGTTTAAAGGTGAGTAGTGGAGGTGTGGGGATGGCCATAGCGAGGTGTTCGTCATCATTGATGACATGTTGAAGGCTGCGGAGAACATGGCGTAGTTTCTCCGCTCCGGGGAAGTACTGGACGACGAAGGGTACTCTGTTGGTTGCGTCCCGTGTTAGTCTTCTGAGGAGGTCTACGCGATCTTTCGCTGTGGCCCGTCGGAACTGTCGATCGATGAGTCGAGCATCATATCCCGTTCTTACTAGGGCGTCTTTCAGTGTCTGTAGGTGTCCATCGCGTTCCTCCTCGTCTGAGCAGACCCTGTGTATGCGCAGGGCCTGTCCATAGGGGATGGCCTCTTTGACGTGGTTAGGGTGGAAGCTGGAAAAGTGGAGCATCGTGAGGTTGTCCGTGGGCTTGCGGTAGAGTGAGGTGCTGAGGTGCCCGTCTTTGATGGAGATTCGTGTGTCCAAGAAAGAAACTGATTCTGAGGAGTAGTCCATGGTGAGCTTGATGGTGGGATGGAACTTGTTGATGTTATCGTGTAGTCTCTTTAGTGATTCCTCGCCGTGGGTCCATAGAAAGAAAATGTTGTTGATGTATCTGGTGTATAGTGTTGGTTGGAGGTCCTGTGCAGTGAAGAAGTCCTGCTCGAACTTGTGCATGAAAATGTTGGCGTATTGGGGTGCGAATTTGGTCCCCATGGCTGTTCCGTGTGTTTGGGTAAAGAACTGGTTATTGAAGGTGAAGACATTGTGATCCAGGATGAAGCGGATGAGTTGTAGGATGGCGTCTGGAGATTGGCTGTTGTTGGTGTTGAGTATTGATGCTGTCGCAGCGATGCCGTCATCGTGGGGGATACTGGTGTATAGTGCCGAGACGTCCATCGTGGTGAGAAGTGTTCCTGGTTCAACAGGTCCGTGGGTACTGAGTTTTTGTAGAAAGTCTGTAGTGTCGCGACAGAAGCTGGGGGTTCCCTGCACGATGGGTTTCAGGATGCCCTCGATGTATCCAGAGAGGTTCTCACACAGGGTTCCGTTGCCTGATACGATAGGACGTCCGGGTGTGTTGGCTTTGTGTATCTTTGGGAGGCAGTAGAAGTCTCCCACGCGGGGAGTACATGGGATGAGAGTGCGTAGGATGTTTTGAAGGTCTGGATCGAAGGTCTTGATCAGTTTGTTGAGCTGATGGGTGTGTTCTTTGGTCGGGTCTGCGGGTAACCGTCTGTAGTGTTCCTGGTTGTCCAGTTGTCGGTATGCTTCTTTGCAATAGTCCGTTCTGTTCTGTATGACGATGGCTCCTCCTTTGTCCATTGGTTTGATGACGATGTTGCAGTTGGTCTTGAGAGCTTTGATGGCGTTGCGTTGTGCTCGGGTGACATTCTGGATGATCTTCCGAGTGCGGCTGATGAATCTGGCATAGACGCATTTCCTGATAGCTTGAGCATACATGTCAAGCTGAGGGCAGCGACCCTCCGGAGGAGTCCAGTGAGACTCTTTCCTCTTCGGTTGCTGTACCGCGGATCCCTCTGTCTGCTGTTCCGGATCGTTGATTGTCTCATTGGGTTCGCTGCTGAAATCTTGGGGTTTGTGGTAGAATTCCCGGAGCCTCATTCTCCTGATGAATTCCTCTGTGTCTGCCGCGAGACTAGTGGGGTCCATTTTGGTAGTGGGGCAGAAATTGAGCCCTCGGCTGAGAACTTCGATTTCGTTTGGTTGAAGGGTGTGGTCGGACAAATTGACGATATACTTCCCTGTGGTTGCAACCGTGGTACCAAGGGAAGCTTGGTCGATGCTGGTGGTGATGCCGAGTTTCTCAAGCTTCCTGCTCTTGGTTTTCATGTAGGCAGCGTAGTTCCGTTGCCTCGTCTGTTTGGCGGTATATCGTAGCTGGTCTGCTGTGTCCTGAGTACAGGTTGAGAGTATGGACTCTATCTTAGTTTCGAGGTTGCGGCATCTGCTGTAGAGTTGGTGTACGAGATGGTTGCGGAGTGTGCGAGAGGTACGACGGCAGAGTCTCACAGCGTAATCCGAGTTGTATGTGGACTTGAGTGGGTTTGTGATCTGTCGTCCTTTCGGGATCTTGTCTGCTTTCTTGCAGCTCTGTAAAAACTTGATGTCTGTGTCTAAATGCGCGATCTTCTTGGATATCCTTTCCACTGTGAGCCTCAGAATCAGTTTCTTTCTTGGACACACGAATCTCCATCAAAGACGGGCACCTCAGCACCTCACTCTACTGCAAGCCCACGGACAACCTCACGATGCTCCACTTTTCCAGCTTCCACCCTAACCACATCAAAGAGGCCATCCCCTATGGACAGGCCCTGCGAATACACAGGGTCTGCTCAGACGAGGAGGAACGCGATGGACACCTACAGACGCTGAAAGACGCCCTAGTAAGAACGGGATATGATGCTCGACTCATCGATCGACAGTTCAGACGGGCCACAGTGAAAAATCGCGTAGAAGACTAACACGGGACGCAACCAACAGAGTACCCTTCGTCGTCCAGTACTTCCCCGGAGCGGAGAAACTACGCCATGTTCTCCACAGCCTTCAACATGTCATCAATGATGACGAACACCTCGCTACGGCCATCCCCACACCTCCACTACTCGCCTTTAAACAGCCACCCAACCTCAAACAAACCATCGTTCGCAGCAAATTACCCAGCTTTCAGGAGAACAGCGTCCACGACACCACACAACCCTGCCACGGTAACCTCTGCAAGACATGCCAGATCATCGACACAGATACCACCATCACACGAGAGGACACCACCCACCAGGTGCACGGTTCATACTCCTGTGACTCGGCCAACGTTGTCTACCTCATACGTTGCAGAAAAGGATGCCCCAGAGCATGGTACATTGGCGAGACCATGCAGACGCTGCGACAACGGATGAACGGACACCGCGCAACAATCGCCAACAGGAGGGTTCTCTCCCTGTCGGGGAACACTACAGCAGTCATGGACATTCAGCCACTGACCTTCGGGTAAGCATACTCCAAGGCGGCCTTCGAGACACACGACAACGCAAAATCGTCGAGCAGAAATTGATAGCCAAGTTCCGCACCCATGAGGACGGCCTCAACCGGGATCTTGGGTTCATGTCACACTACACGTAACCCCACCAGCGAACAAATGTTATCTGTTTTTAATATAACGGGTCATTGACTGTCTTCCTTCGCTCTCTTTTTTTTGGGGGGTTTGTATATTTGGTGGCCTTTTAGGTGACACCTCTCTGTCTGCTCACTGTGATTGCCTTGGCAACGGGCAGTAATCACCAGGCATTGTTCTGTGATTTTCAAATGCGAAGGATTCGAAAATTTCATTTCCACACCACCTGAGGAAGGAGGAAGCCTCCGAAAGCTTGTGGAATTTAAAATAAATTTGTTGGACTATAACTTGGTGTTGTAAAATTGTTTACAATTGTCAACCCCAGTCCATCACCGGCATCTCCACATTAGAGCAGTCAGATAGAGAAGAATATTTAAAAGAGGTGATGGTGAACATAGGAATGCAACATAGGAATGCAGTCAGCAAGATGAAACTTCCCACGGACTGGGTGGAACAATGAATTAACCTGCTGTACCTTCACCATTGATTGATAAAATTCATCAACTGAGTGCATCCATTCACTTGGACTTTCAGGCAGTACACTGAGGGATTCCTGTTTGTGGATTTCCCATTCTGGAGAGTGCCTAAAGTACAACGGTCCAGTCTGTAAATGGTGCACTACACAAGGGCTCTACTAAAATAATAGATCCTCAATTTATTTTAGGGTTAGGTGTCAATGATTTATACATCATCAGTCCAGACCTTTATAACTATGAAAATTGTATTGATCAGGTTATACAGGTGAAGGTAGGGGTGGGTTAACAATGCCCCACAGTGGAGGACCAGGAGTACAAAACAGGAATTGCTTTGGCAACACTTTTCTGGGACCTCTGAACTGAGGGGTCTCTGTCTGAGGAAAGTCCTCTGTTACTGGGCTTTGTAACTGTCCTATGTAACAATCTAGTAGTTCTTTGGCGGGACCAGACATAACTTTCCCGTGATTTACATAGAATTCAGCAGCTGTATATGTCAACTGTGCCAGTCAATGCAAACATTTTAGTACTGAAGGGCATACCAAACAGCATAAAGCCCAGCTGAGGGTAGACATTGTTCTAAGTGGAAATTCCAATTTCTAACTTTGCCTTTCTTTGTTCTCCATATGATCTTCTATGGAGCACATGATTAGTCACTGGTGTTACATCGGAACAGGAGTAGGCCATTCAGCTCTTCGAGTCTGTACCTCCATGGCTGGTCTATACCTCAACTTTGCTCCATATCCCTTCATATGCTTACCTAACAAAAATCTATCTATCTTAGTTTTGAATTAACCTAGCCTCAACAGCTTTTTGAGGGAGAGAGTTCCATATTCCCATTACCCTACGTCTGACATCACCCCTGAACGGCCTAGCTCTAATTTTATATTTATGCCCCCTTGTTCTGGACTCCCCCACCAGAGTAAATAGTTTCTCTCTAACTACCCAATCAAATCCTTCAATCATCTTCAACAACTCAATTAGATCACTAAACAACATAAAAATTACAGTTTTTTTCTTTTTTACACTGGTCCTGATGTTTTCTAGAGATCCGTAACCAGGTGACGATCAGTAACGAAACATTGTGCTTCTGGTAAACCTAAAAAAGAAAGCCTAAAAACCTAGACACAATATTTTTTGATAACATAAGATTCAATACTCTCACATCTGTCTAATCTAGCCTACTCCTGTAATGAGGCTGGAATGTGTTCCAAAGTTTTGGTGATGAAAGGTCTGACACATGTAGCAAAGAACCGTTAACTGAAGGAAAACGAATTGGTGCAATGGTACAGATCTTGAAGCATTATAGGACATGGCACTGCCTATCTGCAATGACATGGCAAGATTTTC
Source organism: Heptranchias perlo (assembly GCF_035084215.1). NCBI lineage: Eukaryota > Metazoa > Chordata > Chondrichthyes > Hexanchiformes > Hexanchidae > Heptranchias > Heptranchias perlo. Next base: position 78,732,097 of record NC_090332.1, read on the forward strand.
AAAAATGTGCCCAGCAACTTGTTTCCCCCGAACCTACAAAGCTAAATTACAGAGTGTGTGGAGCATGTGAAATTTACAATGGTGCTTCTCCAGAAGTTGCAACAATGTTAAATATTGAGCCATCTCGCGGTGTGCTCCGTTAGTTAGACCTTTTCCTGCACAATTAGTCTCGAAAAATTGTTGCGTCGCAACTTGCTGGAAGTGAGAGTTGAAAATGGCGTGATGAGGGCAACAGGACATCTGAACAATGTGACCAATCTCTATAAAAAATTCTAACACGTGGCACCACAAATAGCTGAAGACAGACCCAGTCAACTCAGATAAGTGACACCGAGCAGTGAGTAGTGATCTGTCTTTTGAAAAGACCTAAAACTAACTTCAAAAAGTTATAAAAATGTTTAAAAAAACTTTTTAAAACCTTTTTTTTTAGAAAAAGTAGTGGAAAGTAATTAACGGCATACACTTCTTCACAGAAAAACCAAAGATGTCTCAAGAATAAGACTGATGAAAAAGAGGGCACTCAACTTCAAAGATCTGTGTGCACTCCTGGATGAGGTGGAGTTGAGGAGTCAGCGGCTTCCGGGGAACGAGAGGTCCAGGCGGTCACGCAAAGTCAGTATGTTGGTGTGGAAGGAGATGGAACAGGCCCTCCCACAAATTCAACAGTCCCACGGACAGCGGAGCAGTGTCAAAAAAAATGTAATGACCTAACTAGAGCTGTGATGACTGCCTCCTTATTGAAGCATAGCCTCCTCAGAAACAGCTCCTCCAACATCATCTCGAAAGACATCCTCTCCCTGTCGACTCTCTAGGATGGATAGTAGTTTCTCCTGGTGAACCTCTGGCCATGGTGCCTGAACTCTTCATTGTAGTTCTCTGCGCTCCCCTTCCATGCTGTCCAGTAAAAGCAGAATCAGTGGGATGCCTAGTGGATATGACATTTTTCTCCCTTCTTTTATCTCACAGGCCTCTTTAAGCACTTGCAGGACATTTGATAGCACATAAATTTGAAAAAAATCTGATATCCAAGTCTCTCAGATATTTCTGCAAAGAATCCGACAGCTGAAATGCTCCCTTTGTGTGAATCCAGGCTCAAGTAACATGTGGGGCCATAAATTACCCTCGTGACAGGGTACTTACATCACTTCAGACCAGCCCTAAATATCTGCAGCAGGTTTAGTTGGTAACTAAGGTGCAAATTCAACAACTTCTTGAACTAATGTCAATGGTGAGGCTGACAGCAAGATGCCATTTTTGCGAAGCTAATGGCAGAGAAGTGCAAATCGTCCAGCAAACTGTGGTGATTTATAATTTATGGGGTATTTCTTCCTTGCCACAAGTTGCTGGACAATTTACACATTAATATCAGCATGCACATTAAACTTGCCGTTATTTTGGCAGCAAATTCCGGCCCATTAAGTTTTTTTTTCCCTACTAAAAATAATGCTCTCTCACCTTTACCTATTCCTGTGTATATATATATATATTGATTTTACAAGAGTTGTTTTCCCATCAATTCCTCCAGGTTTTTATCATCCAAAACTTTGACAGACTTACTGTAAGAGAGGCTGGGGTGTAGGGAGCAGGAAATCCAAGAAAAAGTCAACCAAGATCCTACTCAGGCACTTCCCCTACATAAAGTAATTAGAAAGCTAGAAAGAGGCTGCTTATCCATCATCTAAACTGGGAAACAATGCATTGGCAGGGAAAAAGAGAAACCCACGGTTAAGCACGTTCGCTTTATTTGGAAGGAAATCTAATTCAAGTTTCTGGTTCGTAACATTGGGGTAAAATAAAAAGGAAAAACTAAAAATGCTGGAAATCTGAGGTAAAAATAGAAAATGCTGTAAATATACACACCTAAAACATCATAATCTGTTATTTTTTTCTCTTTACACATAGATGCTGACTGACCTGCTGTGTATTTTCAGCATTTCCTGTTTATACTTCATGCCATTATGGATTATTTTGAGAAGGGAGGGTGGAATAATGATGCTAAACTTCACTGGCTAGGACTAGCAGAGAGAGATTATATTGCTTTGCACAGTACAGCTGAAACAATTTGAGTTCAGGTGGACCAAACTATTGGTCCAGAATTGATCTGAGTACCGATTATAGGTCTCCAGGTCAAGGGACCCAGCAGGATGAGGCAATCTGGGCACAACTTAAAAGGACAACAGAATTTATTTCTTAGCTATCCACTCGTGATTTACCTAGTACAGACCGGGGGGGAAAGAGAGAAGCTGAAATATCTATAGATGTTCTAAATTATTGCTTACTACACAGCATGTTAGAGAAAATACTATGGGAAATCACGTACTAGCCCTTTAACAGTGACCCCGATGTGGTATTGGACCTCAGTGTGGGGGAACAATGGAGCAACCATAAAATTATTAGATTCAACTTGATCAACCAAGTTGATGCTGCTGGAACTTTAATGCTAGTGTCAGATTATAAAAGAGAGCTAAATTTATAAAGACAGCAGACAACATAAGAATGGTTGACTGAGGAATGTTACTAAGTGGGGACAATTGCAGCACAGATAAATAAAGCATACCTTCTAAAACCATTCTAATGCAGAATGAAGCCATGTATGTCCCCAGGGTCAAAAGAAGGGTACAAACCAAACCAAAATGGCTAACTGGTCATATTCAAAGACAAATTAAACTAAAGCAGAAATATTTTAACAGGTGTAATGTAAATAACTCAAGAGACTAGGCACAGGTATCAGACTCAGCTGAAGACCACAAAATCTGCCATCAGATTGGCTAAAACAGCAAAGAAGAGGATAGTGGATAGATGTGGTAGAAACAGCAAGGTCCTTTTTCAACAATGTTTGGAATCAGAGGCATATTAAGGACCGTATTAAGCCACTGGGAGATTCTGAAGACCAGATTTGGGTAGAGTCCCAAGGTAGGATTGAGATTTCAAATAGCTACTTTGCCACAGTCTTCACTAGCGAGGATGACAAAAAGTTACCATTACTGCAGCACAGAGTGGATGCTAAGTTTAAAGATGTAGAAATAATGTAAAAAATGACGGCTCTTAAAGTAGATCAGGCTACTGGCCCTGATCATGTATTTAGCAGCTCACTGAGGTATGTGATTGTTCCCATGGACTGGAGAGAGGCTCATGTTATACCTATACTTAAAAAGGGCAGTAAGTCAAAACTAGGAAACCATAGGCCCATAAGCTTAACATCAGTTATCGGCAAATCGACGGGCCGAATGGCCTCCTTTCATGCTTTAACCATTCTTTGATTCTATGATCAATGCTAGAAGGGGGTATCAGAGATGCCACGTAGATTCAACTTGAAAGAGATGGGGCTATTAAGAAATCGCTGCATGGTTTTCGAAAAAGGAGGCCCTGTCATACCAACTTGATTGAATGTTTTAAGGAAATTATAAATTTGGTGGATAATGAAGCCTGGTACATATTGTGTACATTGATTTTTAAAAAGCCTTTAATAAATGCCGGACAAAAGGCTGCTAAGTAAGGTTACATCTTTTGGGATTGGCGGGCTGATCCTAGATTGTATAGAAAATTGGTTGCGTTCATGTAGACTGAGGATAGTAATCAATGGTAGCAGATCTGCATGGAGGTTGGTCACTGGTGAAGTCCCACAGGGAACTAAGTTACAGCTGTTGCTCTTCACCATCTTTATGAATGATTTAGATGAAGAAATTGTGGGAACGATCCACAAGTTTGCGGATGACAAAGATATATGAGAGTTAAGGTCTTAAACTATGAAAAAAAAGGTTTGCAGGTAGATCTAGACAATGGGCAAATGGGCCCATACCTGGCAGATGTCTTTCAATACAGACAAGTGCAGCATGTTGCATCTGGGCAGGGGCAATTCCAAGCATCTGTACAGCTTGCAAGGTTGCGTTCTCAAGGCTGCTGAGAAGGACATTGATCAATTATCTTTACAGATTGACAATCTTGTTCGCATGACTTAATTGGGAAATAGAGCATTAAGATCTCAACAGTTTATTAACACCTAGAGTAGTTAAAATAATTTTTTTATATACAGATCAAAATACATATCAACTTACAATGAATGCATGGCTGTGCTGATCCAAGCAGTCAAAAAACATCTAAAGCAGCATTTTCTCTCACCACTAAATCATGACTGAATGAATGGGGAAAAAAATTCCACAGCACCTGAAAGGTTCATTTGTAAATTTAATCATAAACAAATCCTCATGGATCTGTAAGAATTCAAAACTGCATTTTCCTGTTTGTGCAGCTGCATTCAGTTTCTTCATTGTCTTACTGCTAAATATGAATACAATAATGGTTGAGATTTTGAAATGTTATTATAAAAACCATAAATTGGGGTTTGTACCTGGTTTGAAATTACGTATAATGATGAACAGCTACAAAAACATTTCTAGCTTAAAATTCAATCTGAATTTGATCCTACTGTGAATTTAATGGAAAGGTGTTACATAGAATATACAGCACAGAAAAAGGCCATTCGGCCTAACAGGTCCATGCCAGTATTTATGCTCCACACGAGCCTCCTCCCTCCCTACTTCGTCTAACCCTGTCACGTATATACATAGCATTTAAATTTTCTTCCCGATTTGAGTGTCTAAAAGGTTTTTTAATAAAAATATATGTCTAACAATTTAGCAAAAAATCAGAAATACACAAATTTCTAAAACTGTTCACATTTTGGCAAATATTTTTACTCTTGGTAAATAAACCATGCACCAGATAATGCTGTCTGAAATCTCTCCCCAACTCCTTGAAGTTGTCTATTAAAACTGCAGGATATCAACTTAATGGGCTGGATTTTGCTGTGAAAATAACAGTGCGGCTAACAGTGCTCACCATTATTTATGCACAAATCAGACAGCAACTGCGAGTGCACATGCGCAGTTAAACGCGAAAATCCAGAAGTTGCTGTCCGAGATATGTTGCCCCTCCGTAAGCTGCACGAAAACGGCATCTCAAAGACTGGCTCCCCATTCCAATGTATTGAACAGCGTGAAGTTCCTGCACTGACGTCGCAGATATGGACTAAACACGCCACAAAAAGTTAGGGCTTGTCCATTCCAGTCTAAGCACCCTTTTAATGGCGTGGTAAGTCTTAATTACTGCCAAGCAGCCTCTGTGGCACTGAAAATTAACTTTTACAAGTGTGGAGTCTCATTCCTTCAGCTATTAATTATTGTTGGAGATTTTTCTTTAAAATTGAAATACTTTTTTAACTTTTTCTTTCTGTCTCTTATCTATCTCTCTCAATCCAATCATTCTTTCCTCTCTTTGTTTCGTTTTCTGTACCTGATTTGACATTGAATTCTCTATTGTAGCTTACACTTCCTGGTTCAGACTCTGCGCTGCTCATTAATGACTCTTCAATCTGATTGGATAAGGAGTTACACAGTTGCTTATTGTTCACACAGGCCCCAGATGCCCTGTAGTTTGGATCTCTAACTTACAATAACTTGCTGTGCAAAACCCCAAAGAAAGTCTATGGGCAAGTGCAAGTAAGCAAAATCCGGCCCAAAGAGTTGCTTGATATAGCATTATCTACTTTTTGCTTGGAGTATTTTCTTCCAATTTCTAGTCTTCTGTGGTGCTGGTTAATTTTGTATTTTTGCCCCATGTAGGTTTAGAATCACTTTCTTTGCATTTCACCATAGTTGAAGGGAAAATAAAGTTTAGTTATATTACCCAGCAAGTAATGTAATTTCCCATGGATAGGTGGCTCCCAAGCTGGTCCAAAATAACAACCCCCACTGCAGTCAACGAAGCTTCTCAGGAACACACAGTGCTCCATCCTGTCACTGATTTCACCAACGCGCGCTATAGGTAAGGACACCAGACATGGTGGATCTCTGTTACGGCAAAATATTGCACATGGCATCAAACTAGATGTTAATCAATGCATTTTTTTCTATAATGTGGAGATGCCGGTGATGGACTGGGGTTGACAAATGTAAAGAATCTTACAACACCAGGTTATAGTCCAACAGTTTTATTAATAAAACTGTTGGACTATAACCTGGTGTTGTAAGATTCTTTACATTTTTTTCTATACACAATGGAGAATTTTTTTGTACAAAAAGTACTCTACTTGAACCTTCCTTCCACTTTAATTAGCCTGTTTATAGCTACATTATCCATACTTTCAACATTTAAAGATGCGGCTTACATCCCATTCAAATCTTCTTTTGTCCAATTAAAACAACATAAACTCTGTACTTCCCCGGAACGGAGAAACTACGCCATGTTCTCTGCAGCCTTCAACATGTCATCAATGAGGACAAACACCTCGCTATGGCCATCCCCACACCTCCACTACTCGCCTTTAAACAGCCACCCAACCTCAAACAAACCATCGCTCGCAGCAAATTACCCAGCTTTCAGGAGAACAGCGTCCACGACACCACACAACCCTGCCACGGTAACCTCTGCAAGACATGCCAGATCATCGACACAGATACCACCATCACACGAGAGGACACCACCCACCAGGTGCATGGTTCATACTCCTGCGACTCGGCCAACGTTGTCTACCTCATACGTTGCAGGAAAGGATGCCCCAGAGCATGGTACATTGGCGAGACCATGCAGACGCTGCGACAACGGATGAACGGACACCGCGCAACAATCGCCAAACAGGAGGGTTCCCTCCCAGTCGGGGAACACTTCAGCAGTCATGGACATTCATCCACCGACCTTCGGGTAAGCGTACTCCAAGGCGGCCTTCGAGACACACGACAACGCAAAATCGTCGAGCAGAAATTGATAGCCAAGTTCCGCACCCATGAGGACGGCCTCAACCGGGATCTTGGGTTCATGTCACGCTACACGTTACCCCACCAGTGAACAAATGTTATCTGTTTTTAATATAACGGGTCAGTTGCTGTCTTTTCTATGTTTCTACCTCTCTATCTCTGTTTTTTTTGTTTGTTGTTTTTTTTTTGGTGATTTGTATATTCTGTGAGACCTGGCAGGTAACACCTGTCTGTCTGCACACTGATTGCCTTGGCAACGGGCAGTTGAAAAAACTGTCTGTACTCACCAAGCATTGTTCTGTGAATTATAAATGCGATTTCATTTCGAGGTTTTCATTTTCACATCGTTCACCTGACGAAGGAGGAAGCCTCCGAAAGCTTGTGAATTTAAAATAAAATTGCTGGACTATAACTTGGTGTTGTAAAATTGTTTACAAACATAAACTCTGTCAGAGTCTCTTTATAACCTAAAGCTTTTGTCCCAGAGACATGCTTGTTGCCTTTCTATGGATTCTTCACTATAGTACTGAGCTATCCTTTTGCAAGCAGAGTACTCAAAATGATCTGGAATGCACTGCCTGAAAGGGTGGTGGAAGCAGATCCAATAGTAACTTTCATGAAGGGAATTGGATAAATACTAGAAAGGAAAAAATTTGCAGCCTATGGGGATAGAGCAGGGGAATGAGACTAATTGGATAGCTTTTTCAAAGAGTCGGCACAGGCACAATGGGCTGAATAGCCTCCTTCTGCGCTGTACCTACTATGATACTACGAACTGCACATAATATTCTAAAATAAAAATAGAAGGTGCTGCCAATACACAACAGATCAGTCAGCATCTATAGAGCAAAGGCAGGTTATGTCACTTCAGTTCATGACTGAAAGGTCATAATTTGTCTTTTCTTTTTGGACGGGTTTATTGACAACGCCGCTGCCGGTGGTGACTGCCGAAATTGATAAGATGGTTCGATAGGCACATGAGCGGGGTTGTCAATGCACATGGAGCTTTTGGAAACCACTGTTGTCAACAGGGTCTTAGAATCATAGAATGATACTGCACAGAAGGAGGTCATTCGGCCTGTGCCGGCTTTTTGAAAGAGCTATTCAATTAATCTCACTCCCCTGCTCTTTCCCTGTAACACTGCAAATTTTTCCCCTTCAAGTATTTATCCAATTCCCTTTTGCAAATTATTGAATCTGTTTCCACCACTCTTTCAGGCAGTGCATTCCAAATCATAACAACTCGCTACATAAAAAAAAATTCTACTCATCTCACCTCTGGTTCTTTTGCCAATTATCTTAAATCTGTGTTTTCTGGTTACCGATCCTTCTGCCACTAGAAACAGTTTATCCTTATTCACTATCAAAACCCTTCATGATTTTTAACACTTCTATTAAATCTCCCCACTAAGTTATACAGAGTTAAGATAACCTACCATCGACATTGACCTGTTCTTGCTCTTTTCAGAGCTGGCTGTACCAGCATTTTGTGTTTTAATCTCAAATCTGATCCACAGGCATTGTGTAAACAGAGAGCAAAAATCTGCAGATGCTGGTAATCAAACAAGAATAGAAAAAGCTGGAACCACTCAACAGACCAGTCAGCACTTGTGGAGAGAACAGACAAGTAACATTTTAGGTGTGGACCCTTCATCATAATTTCTAGTGAAGAGTCTTATGAAGGGTCCACATCAGAACTTATTAGGAAGGAACCACACCAGAAACATTAACTTGTCTGTTCTCTCCACAGATGCTGTCAGGCCTACTGAGTGTTTCCAGCATATTTTGTTTTTGTTCCACAGGCTTTGTGTGCTTTCCATCTCTCACACTTTCTTGCCTTTTCCTTAAGCAGGTCTCCCCTTGTCATAGCTATTCATACATTCTTTCATGTCATGAATTTCTTTAATACAACTTTCCATTGCTTGACGGAGATGATCTGTTACATCATCCAGTCATTCCACGGATACTCGCTCCCTGTTTTTATTCCTCTTGTTTTTTTTCTCTCCTCTTCTATCTGATTCTATTAATATGCTTGGGCATCTCTTTACTTTCTACTTCTGAAATCCCAACCCAAAACATTGACTGTTCTCTTCACAGGTGCTAGCTGACCTGCTGTATGTTTCTAGTTTTTCCTATTTTTGTTAAAAACAATCTTATAATCATATACACCCTCGAGACTCATCCCTGTATTTGATTAGCAGTGTTATTAATAGTTTCACATGGACTGGATTCATCCAGTACAATCTTTAGTCATACCCAAATTCTCCCCCTCACTATCTAGTCTCCTTGGCCCTTGAACAATGCCACAGGAGATATAGCAATAATACTTCAACAGTTAACTTACTCCCATTCTTTATTCTACAATTACAATTCTAACTATTATTTTACATCTAAATATTCTAACTTTTACTTAAGTTCCTTTTTGCTAATTCCATAATTTTTCCATTCAACATCAATCTGGGACCCAAGTAAGTTTAAACAAATCTATGACTGGCCAGAGACCAGTTCTAAAAACTGGTTTTCTAACCAATTAGGAGACGAAACACTGTTTGTTTAGGTTGAGTGAGAGGCTGACTGGATGCAGGTATGTTCATGGAATTTTATAAAATGATACAATCATGGAGTTGTGATACACAATATGTACAGTGAAACCTGTAAACTAGGGACACCTAAGGGAATAGCATCAGGTGTCCTTATTTTCAAAATGGTCATTGTATGTACAGTAAACCGGATGAGCCAAATATCCCGGGATTGGCTGTATCTCCTGCAGCATTCTTTCTTTTTTTCCGCCCTCGCCTGGGATCGTGCCTAATTCTGGAGCCCTGCCAGCAGAATTTCGGTTCATTTTCTGTTTGTTGGGTTTCCCAGTTCATTGCCATTGCGGGGTCCTTTTCCATTAACTGTCCTGATCCTGGGATATGCTACGTTGGCAGCCTGCACAGGGCTAGGTGGCTGCTCTAGGGCCAGAGTGCCTGGGAGATCCCAGCCAAATTGGGGGGCAGGGGGGAGGGGGGAGGAAGAAGGAGGAATTAATGTCCTGTAGACCCCTGTCTGGGACCCCCTCCCTCCATGTGCTGCAACTGTTTATGTTTGAAGTCTGGCGGATAGATAGTGGACTGTTAACAGCTCATCAGTACCTGACGTACTAGTGGAGTGAGATGTCTAATGTTGCCAACTCTGGTTGGAGGTATTCCTGGAGGTTTGATCACGTGATGTTCTGATTATGTGACGCCTGATCATGAGCTCCCATTCTCCATCTCAACCCAAGCCCCCAGTCCCCAATCTCTCCATCTCTCCATGGGCTCCTATTCCCCAATTTCCCACTCTCTTGCCCCAGCCCCCATTCCCAGTCTCCATCTCTCCCTGAATCCTGAGGTTTTTGCAATTCAATTATGTCAGCTGATTTGCGCTGGATTCATGTGACCATGTATGCCTGTGCACCAGAGAATCTGGGCACAATGTAATGAGCCCCACCCTGAACAAGCACAATTGGAGGAAACTCGCTTTTCGGTGCCGGGGGCATACCCAGTTTTGTGGGCAGGAACTTGGCACGGTTCAATGGACACACTTAAATGATTGCAGATACTTGAGCGTATTGTAGTTATGAGCGTAACTCTTTTATGCCCAAATTTCCATGCTCTTCTGAGCTGCTTAACTGGCAGAGATTAATTAGTTTTTAAAAATTAAATGCTTAATTACGCATTTATCTGGGTGCAAACCAGGAGGAAACTCCTGGCCATTATAGTTACTTCTGTCAGCCTAATACATTCCATGGCAGCTATCAGTTTCTGTTTTAAGGAATAGTTGCTGTGGCATTGATTCATTGCCATGGTGGGGTTTCCCCAACAACCTTTAACTGCACCTTCAGGTGTAACTTCTGGTGAAGTGAACAGGGTTTGCCTGGTTGAAGGATCGTCTGAAAAGTTTAAACTACTGAACCTATGGTGAGAAATCTGACTACCTTATGTTTCAAAAACAAAATTGAAACATTGATGGCTTTTCATCAATAAAATATCTGGAAGCTGACAAATCATCAAGAAACTTTTGAAAGAATTATCCCAGTTTTGTATTTTTTTCCAACAAAATTCCCTCGAGCCAATCGGCGATCTCTGGTTGGGAGGGCAGTACATCAACCAATACTCACTCCTCTGCCAATGTTGGTCCACAACTAGTAACTGAGAAATGCACAAGACCCACCGAGGTTTATTCTGCTTTCAAACTCTTTCCTTCCTTTGTATGGAAATCTATAGCTTCCATTCAGTTCATTCATTACTTTCATCCACCCATAAAAGAGCCACTAGGACTGAAAAAGTGTCATTTGAGCAGTACAAAAATCTAATCAATCCGTGGAAGAGTCCATCAGTACATACCACCAATATGACCTGAGAAATTTATTTTTCAATAGGCAAGTAAATCAATACACCATAGAAAATATTCTGAAAATAATTTGCAGCAATTGTTCTGTGAAAGCAATTCTTGTTTCTTTTAATGAACATTCTTCCCACCTTTGTGCAGCAACATGTAGAGGAGTATCTCTTTATATAACCTTTTCCATATTCATATTTTGCTACTTAAGTGGTGCAATTACTACAGTTCAATCAGGGCTGACTTTCAATGGACTGTACACAAAAGGATCCCATACAACTCAGGGGGCATTTATACCACACCAAGTGAACAGAGAGTGAATTGCTCCTGAGATCTCTTGGGGTTTGGAAAGCTGATTTACTTCTTCCGAAACCTGTTCTTCCTTCTTGGTTTTCAAATCTATGCGAGGCCTGTTGATGTCATTGCACCATGCATATGCATGATTACGTTCATGCACTTGCAACAATTTGTAAAATTTATCAGCAATAAAAATTATTCCATTCACTACTCATGGGCACGGCGATCATTAAACTTTCCCCCTTTCACTGCCTTGAGGGCAAAATTCCAGCCTGGCCTTGCTCCGTTGTGCACCTTTGAACCTGAACTGCAGAAAACTGTGTTTGCACTGCAGTCTGGGATCTCAGCTCCAGTGTAATCCACTCGTGATCATGAGCATCAACCACTACAACACTAAAGTTAATGTGTAAATGTACACCCTTGGTATCCAGAAGGCTCAACAATCTATTTTGCAATTATAAACACACCAGACTTAAAATTTAGCCCCCGCTATTGAAAATTCCAGACTAAAAAAATATAGATGAAGTTTCATTTGAGCATTGTTCCTTGTAGGATTTAATACTTTAAATTAACTTGCCTAGAAAAATATGTAAAGACTGATGTGCAGTCTGAATAGAAATTTAACATTTATAAAGCAGCTTCTTGATGTACTCAATAACAGTTACACCACCTCCCAAACTCTCCAAACCTCCTGAGTTTGGGAAGATGGTGTAAACCTACAAATTCCACACTTTACATTGTGCAGTTAATTTTTTCAGATTTCTAACAGTACTTTCAATTTTTTGGAGCCCAAATTACACAATCACAAAAGCACATCAATCTCTTGGGTTATTTCTTGCACGGCTGAAATGTTTTTCTACCAAAATAACAAATGGTCACATTAAGTTGTGTAACAGTTTAAAAAGTGGACACCTGTGAAATAACTTCATTGGAATTATATTTACCAAATCCACAGAATTAAATTGAAATGTTAAATGTTGGTAACTGCAATTTCTGAAAGAGAAACTTTTTAAAAATCAAATAATGTTACAGCACAGAAACAAGCCATTCAGCACTTCAAGCTTGCACTGGTCATTTTCTTCATGAGCTATCTAATCTAATCCCACTCTCCTGCACCCTTCCCATATGCTTTAATATTCCTCTTTCCAAACAATTCATTCCCTTTTAAAAGAATTTACAGGCACTACTTCAATTGTTTGTGGCAAAAACTTTCACATTCTAATCACCTTCTGCGTAAATAAATGTTTTCTAACCTCTAATTCACTTTCTGATTAAGTTAAATTTCTGAGCTCTCAAATACAATCTCACATATCAGTGGACACAATCGATCACTATTTATTTTACTGTAATCTTGAGGACATCAATCAGCTCACCCCTTAACCATCTCTGCTCCAGTAAAAAAAGTCCTAACCTCTCAAGTCTTTATTCATAACGCCCATCTCTGATAATATCCCAATGAATCCAAGCTGTACCTTTTCCATTTTTCCATTGCTTTTATATCCTTCCTTTAATGCAGTGCTCAAAACTATACACAATATCCCAACTCATCTTACATGTGCACTTGCTACTTACATCCTTAGACAATAACAGGGAGGAGAACATTAATGATCAGTCATGGGCATGAATAGATCATTCAAAGAAAGAACATTTCTTACATCTGTAGTTTATTTGACAAATATGACTTACCTCAAATACAAAGAGAATGGAGTCCAGCTCCTCCCTCTGTGACTTATTCCCTAAACCCACCCCAAAAAGAAAAAAAAAATTAGCGACTTCTGTATTTTCAAGCACAAAATGTACAAGCGTTATTTGAACTGTGGTTAAGCAGCATATCATACAGGACTAGAAAGGATCACAGAATGACTTTGAAAATCATAATACCAAATATCTGCATCACCTGAATCCCAAGATTCACATCTACTTTGTAACATAACAGGCATTTATAATTTTTTCATTATATATTCAAAATAATAAAAAAGCTTACCAGATGAAGAGATTCACAAAAATAAACATAATGGAGGTCAATGATAAGCTCACAAAGGAATAAAGCTCTTAAGTGTACCATGTGACAATGAAGTGGCATGAATTTTTATTTAACTGTTTGAAACTGGAAAACAACATATGCCTTGTATACACTGTTGGTATTGTGATACAATCCACAGCTGGCGTGGCAATCCCTTCCTGATACTAAACCTGCTTTTTCAACGGCCTGACAGACAAGGGACACATAACATAATCAAATTTAAATTAGCAACAGGTCATCAAATTCAAAATGAGGATTAAATTTGATATTTAACAGAGTGTATTAGCCAACAAAATGCCATAACATGCTTAATGGGCCAAATGACCTATTCCAGTCCCTATGTTTCTATAAGAAAAGTTCAAACCTATTGTTTTAGAAAGCTCAAATGGATACTATATAATGAGTTCTCCTATTTGTAAAGCAGGAATTAAGCTAAGCACTTTGTCACTGAATTCTGTCCTGTTTAGATCTCAATTAGTCAAGATAATAAATGTTGAGTACTTTACTTCATATTAATATTAGGTTTGAGAGGAAGTAGGGTGAGCCACTAACCTAGGTTTTAAATTTACGTACTGCAAATTTTGAAGGGATGAGAAATGAATTGACCACAGTAAACTGGGATGAACTGTCAATAGGTAAACCTACAGACAAACAGTGGAAAGTATTCAAAGAAGTATTTGGTACGATACAAAACCAGTACGCACCCCTAAAAGGCAAAAGTTCCACTTGTTTAGTTAACCATGGTCAATAAATGAGGTAAGAGATAGTATCAAGCTAAAAGTAAAAGTTTATACAAATGCAAGGAAAAGCAGAACACCAAAAGATTGGGAGAACTATAAAAAGCACCAAATGGATATAAAGAATAAGAGGTGCAGAAAGGAAATACGAAAAAAATCCTGTAAGTGATATCAAAGTTAATAGCAAAAGTATTTATAAACATGTTAAGAGAAACAGAGTGGTAAAGGGAAATGTGGTTCCATTAAAAGCAGATGCAGATGTGACTATAAAGGACATTAAGGAAATGGCAGACTTGTTAAATTAATACTTTGTATCCATTTTCACAGTGAAGAGGATAAAATAGCAGCAGTACAACTGAACCTAAAAAGAGTGAGGAACTTAAATCATTTAATATTAATAATGATGGCCTTGGGTTCTAAAAGAGGTGGATGCATTGGTTGTGATCTTCCAAAATTCCCTAGATTCTAGAACGGTCCCAGTGGATTGGAAGATAGCAAATGTAACACTACTATTCACAATAGGAGGGAGAGAGAAAACAGAGTTGCAGACCAGTTAGCCTGACATCAGTCGTCGAGAAAATGCTGGAATGCATTATTAAGGACGTGGTAACAGGACACTTAGAAAATCATAATATGATCAGGCAAAGTCAAAGGTTTTATGAAAAGGAAATCGTGTTTGACAAATCTATTCGTTTTTTGAGAATGTAACTAGCAGGGTAGATATAGGGGAACCAATGGATGTAGTATATTTGGATTTTCAAAAGGCATTCGATAAGGTGCCACATGAAAGGTTGTTACACAAGACTTGGGCTCATGGGGTTGGGGGTAATATACTAGCACTGATAGAGGAATGGTTAACAGGGAGTAGGAATAAACGGATCATTTTCAGGTTGGCAGGCTGTAACTAGTGGGTTGCCACAAGGATCAGTGTTGGGGACTCAGCTATTTACAATCTATATTAATGACTTAGATGAAGGGACCGAGTGTAATGTATTCAAGTTTGCTGACGATACAAAGGTAGGTGGGAAAGTAAGCTGTGTGGAGGACACAGAGTGTCTGCAAAGGGATATAGACAGGTTAAGTGAGTGGGCAAGAAGGTGGCAGATGGAGTATAATGTGAGGTTATTCACTTTGGTAGGAAGAATAGTAAAACAGATTTTTTTTTTAAATGGTGAGAAACTATTAAATGTTGGTGTTCAGAGGGATTTGTGTGTCCTTGTCCACGAAACACAGAAAGTTAACAAGCAGGTATAGCAAGCAATTAGGAAGGCTGGCCTTTATTGCAAGGGGGTTGGAGTACAAGAGCAGCAATTGTCTTTGGTGAGACCACACTCGGACTACTGTGTACAGTTTTGGTCTCCTTACCTAAGGAAGGATATACTTACCTTGGAGGAGTGCAACCAAGGTTCACTAGAGGTTGATTCCTGGGATGAGAGGGTTGTCCTATGAGGAGAGATTGAGTAGAATGGGCTTATATTCTCTGGAGTTTAGAAGAATGAGAGGTGATCTCATTGAAACATACAAGATTCTGAGGGGGCTTGACAGGGTATATACTGTGAGGCTGTTTCCCCTGGCTGGAGAGTCTAGAATTAGGGGGCATAGTCTCAGGGTAAGGGGTCGGCCATTTAGGACTGAGATGAGGAGAAATTTCTTCACCCGGAAGATTGTGAATCTTTGGAATTCTCTACCCCAGAGGGCTGTGGATGCTCAGTCATTGGGTGTATTCAAGGCTGAGACTGATAGATTTTTGAGCCATTAAGGGAATCAAGTGATATGGGGATGGGGCAGGAATGTGGAGTTGAGGTCAAAGATCAGCCATAATCTTATTGAATAGCAGAGCAGGCTCGTGGGGCCATATGGCCTACTCCTGCGCCTATTTCTTATGTTCTAAGAGAGCAATCGAGTCACGCGATAAAGCGGAAGCGAGTGTGTTGCACTGGGTCTTCCATGCGTATTTAATTTAGTAAAATGTTTTTATTGAATCTTCGTTTGGAAATCTGACTTGTTCTGAAACGTTACCCGTTTCAAATCTTTTTGTCAATCTTTCTAATGTATTTTAGGTTTTTGGACTAACTTAGCATCTCTGATTGCACAACTGGTAGGCAGTGATTCAGTCTGCAATAAACTCGGATGGGGCTGACTGGACTTAGTACTTTGCAGCTAATGGCCTTTGATACCTAAGAGAGGAAAGGGTAAGAGATATTTCTTTACACAGCAAAGGCCACAGAGTTGTGATAACGGAGGACTTCAACTACCCTAATGCAGACTGGGATAGTAATATAAGGGGCAAAGAGGGGGAGGAATTTTTGAAGTGTGTTCAGGAGAACTTTCTTGACCAGTACGTTTTCGGCCCAACGAGGAAGGAGGCACTGCTGGACTTGGTTCTGGGGAATGAGGCAGACCAAGTGGAGCAAGTGTCAGTAGGGGAACATTTAGGGAACAGCGATCATAGTATGAATAGCTATGGAAAAGGACATCGACCACTCTAAAGTAAAAATACTCAATTTGAGGAGGGCCAACTTCAGTGGGATGAGAACAGATCTGGCCCGGGTAAATTGGAATCAAAGATTGGCAGGCAAAACTGTAATTGAACAATGGGCGGCCTTTAAGGAGGAGATGGTTCAGGTAAAGTCCAGGGAGAAAGGTAGGGACATCTAAAGCCTTAATGACAAAAGAGAGAGTAAGATGAAGCAGAAAAAAGGGGCATATGACAGATGTCAGGTTGATAACACAAGTTAGAACCAGGCTGAATATCGAAAGTTCAGAGGGGAAGTGAAAAAGGAAATAAGAGGGGCAAAAAAAGAGTATGAGAATAGACCAGTGGCCAACATAAAAGGAACTCCAAAAGTCTTCTATAGGCATGTAAACAGTAAACGGGTAGTAAAAGGAGGGATGGGGCCGATCAGGGAACCAAAAAGGAGATCTGCTCATGGAGACAGAGGGCATCGCTGAGGTACTAAATGAGTACTTTGCATCTGTCTTTATCAAGGAAGAAGATGCTGCCAGAGTCTCAGTAAAGGAAGATGTAGTTGAGATACTGGATGGACTAAAAATTGATAAAGAGGAAGTACTAGAAAGGCTACCTGTACTTAAAGTAGGTAAGTCATCCGGTCCCGATGGGATGCATCCTAGGTTGCTGAGGGAAGCAAGGGTGGAAATTGCTGAGGTACTGGCCATAATCTTCCAAACATCCTTAGATACTGGGGTGGTGCCAGAGGACTGGAGAATTGCAAATGTTACACCCATTCACAGCTACTCTCTGTAATAATAAACACAGCAACTGCAGGCCAGTCAGTTTAACCTCGGTGGTGAGGAAACTTTTAGAAACGATAATCCGGGACAGAATTAGCAGTCACTTGGATAAGTGTGGATTGATTAGCGAAAGCCAGCACAGATTTGTTAAAGGCAAATCGTGTTTAATCGTGTTTAACTAACTTGACAGAATTTTTTGATGAGGTAACAGAGAGGGCAGATGAGGGCAGGATAGATGAAGGCAACTTAGCTGATGTGGTGTATATGGACTTTCAAAAGGCGTTTGATAAAGTGCCGTATAATAGGCTTGTCATCAAGATTGAAGCCCATAGAATAAAAGGGGCAGTAGCAGCATGGATACAGAATTGGCTAAGTAACAGGAAAGAGAGTAGCGGTGAACAGTTGTTTTTCGGACCGGAGGAAGGTGTACAGCGGTGTTCCCCTGGGGTCAGCACTAAGACCACTGATTTTCTTGATATATTAATGACTTGGACTTGGGTGTACAGGGCACAATTTCAAAATTTGCAGATGACACAAAACTTGGAAGGGTCATGAACAATGAGGAAGATAGTGATAGACTTCAAGAGGATATGGACACTCTGGTGGCATGGGCGGACACGCGGCAGATTAAATTTAACGCAGAAAAATGTGAGGTGATACATTTCAGTAGGAAGAATAAGGAGAGGCAATATAAATAAAGGGTACAATTCTAAAAGGGGTACAGGAAGACAGAGATCTAGGGGTATATGTGCACAAATTGTTGAAGGTGGCAGGGCAGGTTGAGAAAGCGGTTAAAAAAGGATACGGGATCCTGGGCTTTATAAATAGAGGCAGAGAGTACAAAAGCAAGGAAGTCATGATGAACATTTATAAAACACTGGTTCGGCCACAACTGGAGTATTCTGTCCAGTTCTGGGCACTGAACTTCAGGAAAGATGTGAAGGCCTTAGAGAGGGTGCAAAAGAGATTTACTAGAATGATTCCAGGGATGAGGGACTTTAGTTACGTGGATAGACTGGAGAAGCTGGGGTTGTTCTCCTTGGAACAGAGAAGGTTGTGAGGAGATTTGACAGAGGTATTCAAAATCATGAAGGGTCTAGATAGAGTAGAGAGAGAGAAACTGTTCCCATTGGCGGAAGGGTCAAGAACCAGAGGACACAGATTTAAGGTGATTGGCAAAAGAACCAAAGTTGATATGAGGAAAAACTTTTTTTTACACAGCGAATGTTTAAGATCTGGAATGCACTGCCAGAGGCGATGGTTGAGGCAGATTCAATCGTGGCTTTCAAAAGGGAACTGGATAAGTACTTGAAAGGAAAAAATCTGCAGGGCTACGGAGATAGGGCGAGGGAGTGGGACTAACTGGATTGCTCTTGCATAGAGCTGGCATGGACCCGATGGGCCGAATGGCCTCGTTCCGTGCTGTAACCTTTCTATGATTCTAAATCAGATATTCCTTCCCCTTGGAACATGCCTCGCTTCTACTTTTAATCTCTAGTCTTACGTAAGGTTGGTTAATTTTGTACTTTTCCCCTCTAGTTTGCAAATACAGCCTTAAATTAAAAAATCTGCTCAAACCTATAACTTCCATGCCAATTATCATTGGGAGACCTATATCATGTCCTCACTCAATCTCCTCCAATGAAAAAAAATTTGAACTGAGTCTTGCTTCATAATTTAGTGCTCTAGATTCTACAGTCATTCTTGTCACACTTACCTGAACTCTCCAATTGCATCATCATTGTGAACTGCAGAAAAAATGTGCTCTTACCAAGGAGAATGATAGTTCAAAAAAAAATGTTTGTTGTGTAATCAAATTCCCTCAAGATCCATGAACTCGATTAACTATGTTGATAACAGATTCAGTGGAAGTATCCAGCTCATGTGAAGGGTTAAAAATCATATGAAAATCCTTTTCCTGCTCTGCCAATCAACATCCATTTGTTGCAGTGATAGGGATTTACCCTAGAGTATTTATTAAAGGAACACTATCATATGTCATACTGTCATGATGTGGAGATGCCGGTGATGGACTGGGGTTGACAATTGTAAACAATTTTACAACACCAAGTTATAGTCCAGCAATTTTATTTTAAATTCACAAGCTTTCGGAGATTTTCTCCTTCCTCAGGCAAATGTTTCAAGATCTCCTTGAAGCCTACGCATTTATACATATTGAACAATAAAACATGGTGTTTACAGACTGCCCCTGCAACTGCCCGTTGCCAAGGCAATCACCGTGTTCAGACAGAGAGGTGTTACCTGCAGAACCTCCGAATACACATTCAACAAAAAAACAAACAGGGAAAAAAAACAGAGAAAAAAAAAACAAACACAGAGAGAGGCAGAAACATCCGGAAGGCAGAGAGAGCCAGCAAATGACCCATTATATTAAAAACAGATAACATTTGTTCGCTGGTGGGGTAACGTGTAGCGTGACATGAACCCAAGATCCCGGTTGAGGCCGTCCTCATGGGTGCGGAACTTGGCTATCAATTTCTGCTCGACAATTTTGCGTTGTCGTGTGTCTCGAAGGCCGCCTTGGAGTACGCTTACCCGAAGGTCGGTGGATGAATGTCCATGACTGCTGAAGTGTTCCCCGACTGGGAGGGAACCCTCCTGTTTGGCGATTGTTGCGCGGTGTCCGTTCATCCGTTGTCGCAGCGTCTGCATGGTCTCGCCAATGTACCATGCTCTGGGGCATCCTTTCCTGCAACGTATGAGGTAGACAACGTTGGCTGAGTCACAGGAGTATGAACCATGCACCTGGTGGGTGGTGTCATCTCGTGTGATGGTGGTATCTGTGTCGATGATCTGGCATGTCTTGCAGAGGTTACCGTGGCAGGGTTGTGTGGCGTCGTGGACGCTGTTCTCTTGAAAGCTAGGTAGTTTGCTGCGAACGATGGTCTGTTTGAGGTTGGGTGGCTGTTTAAAGGCGAGTAGTGGAGGTGTGGGGATGGCCATAGCAAGGTGTTTGTCCTCATTGATGACATGTTGAAGGCTGCGGAGAACATGGCGTAGTTTCTCCGCTCCGGGGAAGTACTGGACGACAAAGGGTACTCTGTTGGTTGCGTCCCGTGTTAGTCTCCTGAGGAGGTCTATGCGATTTTTTGCTGTGGCCCGTCGGAACTGTCGATCGATGAGTCGAGCGTCATATCCCGTTCTTACTAGGGCGTCTTTCAGCGTCTGTAGGTGTCCATCGCGTTCCTCCTCGTCTGAGCAGACCCTGTGTATTCGCAGGGCCTGTCCATAGGGGATGGCCTCTTTGACGTGGTTAGGGTGGAAGCTGGAAAAGTGGAGCATCGTGAGGTTGTCCGTGGGCTTGCGGTAGAGTGAGGTGCTGAGGTGCCCGTCTTTGATGGAGATTCGTGTGTCCAAGAAAGAAACTGATTCTGAGGAGTAGTCCATGGTGAGCTTGATGGTGGGATGGAACTTGTTGATGTTATCGTGTAGTCTCTTTAGTGATTCCTTGCCGTGGGTCCATAGAAAGAAAATGTCGTCGATGTATCTGGTGTATAGTGTTGGTTGGAGGTCTTGTGCAGTGAAGAAGTCCTGCTCGAACTTGTGCATGAAAATGTTGGCGTATTGGGGTGCGAATTTGGTCCCCATGGCTGTTCCGTGTGTTTGGGTAAAGAACTGGTTATCGAAGGTGAAGACATTGTGATCCAGGATGAAGCGGATGAGTTGTAGGATGGCTTCCGGAGATTGGCTGTTGTTGGTGTTGAGTATTGATGCTGTCGCAGCGATGCCGTCATCGTGGGGGATACTGGTGTATAGTGCCGAGACGTCCATCGTGGTGAGAAGTGTTCCTGGTTCAACTGGTCCGTGGGTACTGAGTTTTTGTAGGAAGTCTGTAGTGTCACGACAGAAGCTGGGGGTTCCCTGTACGATGGGTTTCAGGATGCCCTCGATGTATCCAGAGAGGTTCTCACACAGGGTTCCGTTGCCTGATACGATGGGACGTCCGGGTGTGTTGGCTTTGTGTATCTTTGGGAGGCAGTAGAAGTCTCCCACGCGGGGATTACGTGGGATGAGAATGCGTAGGATGCTTTGAAGGTCTGGATCGAAGGTCTTGATCAGTTTGTTGAGCTGGTGGGTGTGTTCTTTGGTCGGATCTGCGGGTAACCGTCTGTAGTGTTCCTGGTTGTCCAGTTGTCGGTATGCTTCTTTGCAATAGTCTGTTCTGTTCTGTATGACTATGGCTCCTCCTTTGTCCGCTGGTTTGATGACGATGTTGCGGTTGGTCTTGAGAGCGTTGATGGCGTTGCGTTGTGCTCGGGTGACATTCTGGACTGTCTTCTGAGTGCGGCTGATGAATCTGGCATTGACGCATTTCCTGACAGCTTGAGCATACATGTCCAGCTGAGGGCAGCGACCCTCCGGAGGAGTCCAGTTTGACTCTTTCCTCTTCGGTTGCTGTACCGCGGATCCCTCTGTCTGCTGTTCCGGATCGTCGATTGTCTCATTGGGTTCGCTGCTGAAATCTTGGGGTTTGTGGTAGAATTCCCGGAGCCTCATTCTCCTGATGAATTCCTCTGTGTCCGCCGCGAGACTAGTGGGGTCCATTTTGGTAGTGGGGCAGAAATTGAGCCCTCGGCTGAGAACTTCGATTTCGTCTGGTTGAAGGGTGTGGTCGGATAAATTGACAATAGACTTCCCTGTGGTTGCAACCGTGGTACCAGGGGAAGCTTGGTCGTTGCTGGTGGTGATGCCGAGTTTCTCAAGCTTCCTGCTCTTGGTTTTCATGTAGGCAGCGTAGTTCCGTTGCCTCGTCTGTTTGGCAGTATAACGTAGCTGGTCTGCTGTGTCCTGAGTACAGGTTGAGAGTATGGACTCTATCTTGGTTTCGAGGTTGTGGCGTCTGCTGTAGAGTTGGTGTATGAGATGGTTGCGGAGTGTGCGAGAGGTACGGCGGCAGAGTCTCTCAGCGTAATCCGAGTTGTATGTGGACTTGAGTGGGTTCGTGATCTGGAGTCCTTTCGGGATCTTGTCTGCTTTCTTGCAGCTCTGTAAAAACTTGATGTCTGTGTCTAAATGCGCGATCTTCTTGGATATCCTTTCCACTGTGAGCCGGCAGTTTGTGGTGTCGATGGTAGTCATGATGTGGAGATGCCGGTGATGGACTGGGGTTGACAATTGTAAACAATTTTACAACACCAAGTTATAGTCCAGCAATTTTATTTTAAATTCACAAGCTTTCGGAGATTTTCTCCTTCCTCAGGCAAACGTTTCAAGATCTCCTTGAAGCCTACGCATTTATACATATTGAACAATAAAACATGGTGTTTACAGACTGCCCCTGCAACTGCCCGTTGCCAAGGCAATCACCGTGTTCAGACAGAGAGGTGTTACCTGCAGAACCTCCGAATACACATTCAACAAAAAAACAAACAGGGAAAAAAAACAGAGAAAAAAAAAACACAGAGAGAGGCAGAAACATCCGGAAGGCAGAGAGAGCCAGCAAATGACCCATTATATTAAAAACAGATAACATTTGTTCGCTGGTGGGGTAACGTGTAGCGTGACATGAACCCAAGATCCCGGTTGAGGCCGTCCTCATGGGTGCGGAACTTGGCTATCAATTTCTGCTCGACAATTTTGCGTTGTCGTGTGTCTCGAAGGCCGCCTTGGAGTACGCTTACCCGAAGGTCGGTGGATGAATGTCCATGACTGCTGAAGTGTTCCCCGACTGGGAGGGAACCCTCCTGTTTGGCGATTGTTGCGCGGTGTCCGTTCATCCGTTGTCGCAGCGTCTGCATGGTCTCGCCAATGTACCATGCTCTGGGGCATCCTTTCCTGCAACGTATGAGGTAGACAACGTTGGCTGAGTCACAGGAGTATGAACCATGCACCTGGTGGGTGGTGTCATCTCGTGTGATGGTGGTATCTGTGTCGATGATCTGGCATGTCTTGCAGAGGTTACCGTGGCAGGGTTGTGTGGCGTCGTGGACGCTGTTCTCTTGAAAGCTAGGTAGTTTGCTGCGAACGATGGTCTGTTTGAGGTTGGGTGGCTGTTTAAAGGCGAGTAGTGGAGGTGTGGGGATGGCCATAGCAAGGTGTTTGTCCTCATTGATGACATGTTGAAGGCTGCGGAGAACATGGCGTAGTTTCTCCGCTCCGGGGAAGTACTGGACGACAAAGGGTACTCTGTTGGTTGCGTCCCGTGTTAGTCTCCTGAGGAGGTCTATACAGAACAGAACAGACTATTGCAAAGAAGCATACCGACAACTGGACAACCAGGAACACTACAGACGGTTACCCGCAGATCCGACCAAAGAACACACCCACCAGCTCAACAAACTGATCAAGACCTTCGATCCAGACCTTCAAAGCATCCTACGCATTCTCATCCCACGTAATCCCCGCGTGGGAGACTTCTACTGCCTCCCAAAGATACACAAAGCCAACACACCCGGACGTCCCATCGTATCAGGCAACGGAACCCTGTGTGAGAACCTCTCTGGATACATCGAGGGCATCCTGAAACCCATCGTACAGGGAACCCCCAGCTTCTGTCGTGACACTACAGACTTCCTACAAAAACTCAGTACCCACGGACCAGTTGAACCAGGAACACTTCTCACCACGATGGACGTCTCGGCACTATACACCAGTATCCCCCACGATGACGGCATCGCTGCGACAGCATCAATACTCAACACCAACAACAGCCAATCTCCGGAAGCCATCCTACAACTCATCCGCTTCATCCTGGATCACAATGTCTTCACCTTCGATAACCAGTTCTTTACCCAAACACACGGAACAGCCATGGGGACCAAATTCGCACCCCAATACGCCAACATTTTCATGCACAAGTTCGAGCAGGACTTCTTCACTGCACAAGACCTCCAACCAACACTATACACCAGATACATCGACGACATTTTCTTTCTATGGACCCACGGCAAGGAATCACTAAAGAGACTACACGATAACATCAACAAGTTCCATCCCACCATCAAGCTCACCATGGACTACTCCTCAGAATCAGTTTCTTTCTTGGACACACGAATCTCCATCAAAGACGGGCACCTCAGCACCTCACTCTACCGCAAGCCCACGGACAACCTCACGATGCTCCACTTTTCCAGCTTCCACCCTAACCACGTCAAAGAGGCCATCCCCTATGGACAGGCCCTGCGAATACACAGGGTCTGCTCAGACGAGGAGGAACGCGATGGACACCTACAGACGCTGAAAGACGCCCTAGTAAGAACGGGATATGACGCTCGACTCATCGATCGACAGTTCCGACGGGCCACAGCAAAAAATCGCATAGACCTCCTCAGGAGACTAACACGGGACGCAACCAACAGAGTACCCTTTGTCGTCCAGTACTTCCCCGGAGCGGAGAAACTACGCCATGTTCTCCGCAGCCTTCAACATGTCATCAATGAGGACAAACACCTTGCTATGGCCATCCCCACACCTCCACTACTCGCCTTTAAACAGCCACCCAACCTCAAACAGACCATCGTTCGCAGCAAACTACCTAGCTTTCAAGAGAACAGCGTCCACGACGCCACACAACCCTGCCACGGTAACCTCTGCAAGACATGCCAGATCATCGACACAGATACCACCATCACACGAGATGACACCACCCACCAGGTGCATGGTTCATACTCCTGTGACTCAGCCAACGTTGTCTACCTCATACGTTGCAGGAAAGGATGCCCCAGAGCATGGTACATTGGCGAGACCATGCAGACGCTGCGACAACGGATGAACGGACACCGCGCAACAATCGCCAAACAGGAGGGTTCCCTCCCAGTCGGGGAACACTTCAGCAGTCATGGACATTCATCCACCGACCTTCGGGTAAGCGTACTCCAAGGCGGCCTTCGAGACACACGACAACGCAAAATTGTCGAGCAGAAATTGATAGCCAAGTTCCGCACCCATGAGGACGGCCTCAACCGGGATCTTGGGTTCATGTCACGCTACACGTTACCCCACCAGCGAACAAATGTTATCTGTTTTTAATATAATGGGTCATTTGCTGGCTCTCTCTGCCTTCCGGATGTTTCTGCCTCTCTCTGTGTTTGTTTTTTTTTTCTCTGTTTTTTTTCCCTGTTTGTTTTTTTGTTGAATGTGTATTCGGAGGTTCTGCAGGTAACACCTCTCTGTCTGAACACGGTGATTGCCTTGGCAACGGGCAGTTGCAGGGGCAGTCTGTAAACACCATGTTTTATTGTTCAATATGTATAAATGCGTAGGCTTCAAGGAGATCTTGAAACATTTGCCTGAGGAAGGAGAAAATCTCCGAAAGCTTGTGAATTTAAAATAAAATTGCTGGACTATAACTTGGTGTTGTAAAATTGTTTACATATGTCATACTGTCACAGGAAAGCTAAACTCCTCAAACAAACGGTCAGGAACACTGCTGAAGCTTTGTCATATTGGCAGCTAGGTAAAATCATGCTTTTATAGCATGCTGCATCACAAATTTCTCTTACTTTCTTTTCTCTCCTCACTGGGGCCAACCAGCAACTAGCCAGGGAGAGCTTCTTTGTGGTTCCACAGTCCCCTCAACATTAGAAGAGTTGTTAATTTAAAATGAAAAAAATAAAGGAATATCTTGGTCCACATGAAACTGTAAGCCAGATTCATCCCTTGGGTTGTAAGTTATGAAAATTTACGTACTAAACATACAGAATTTTTATCTCTGGCATCTGTACTCCAATGTGACATTCCACCCGCCATGACTCTCATCGTCCTTCTTTACCAAAGTTTAGTCAACACATCCAATCAAGAACCAGAATGTTTTTCATGTGGACAAGAAATAAGCTTGCATGTATTACATCATTGCAATTAAAATGTTACACTACTCCAAATGCACCAACAGTACTACCAATAAAATATTTTGTAATTTTAACTATTCACAACAGCAATATCTATGGTTTGGAAACATTCAGCACAATTGAAAGAATACTCCAGGATAATGTTCTATAGTATCTTTATCCTTGAGTATTTCTCTGGAAAATGTGTACCCCATTAGGGAAAATAACATCACACAGCGATTATCCTCCTGATTGGTGCTGCCATACTTAATGTGCTTCCAAGGCTAGGTACTTAATAGTAGCATTTGCTCAGCAAGCCTCAGCTTCTCCCCACTGCTCATTGCTTTCAATGGCTGTGATGAAACATTGGCCCAGATTTTGCTGGAGCGGAGCATCTAACGGCTTGTGCCGTTAGTTAGACTTTTTCCTGCACCCTTCAGCTCGAAAAATTTTTGCCCTGCAAATTACTGGAAGTGCGAGCTGATAACGGTGCATCGAGGGCAACAAGGTATCTGGGATGATAGTGAACGATGGGACCTACCGTCTTATCTCCTTAACCAATGAAATATAAATGAATGAAATATAAGGGTTGAGAAAGAAATACAGAAGATGCTGCCCCAGTCAGGGAGTCCAGCCAATTAATGGTAATTCTATTTTTCCCGAAAAAACTAGTTACAAAGATAAACATTTCAAAACTTGTTTCGATTCCTTCACTGTATTACTATTGCAATTTTAGAAATTCTCAGTTTTAAAAATATTTAATACTTTATTCTTCATTAGTAATGTCAAAGTACTTTCAAGTAAATACGACAAAGATCTAATCCATAGAAGGCTATGATGTATTTATGTAATATTTCTGATTGTGACAATATATGGTTAGAAATTGTGGAAATAATGGGCCGGATCTAGCTGGAGCGGGGCATCTCGCGGTGAGCACTGTTAGACTTTTTTCTGCACCCTTCAGCTCAAAAAATTTTTTCACCGTGACTTGCTGGAATTGCGAGCGTGACGAGGACAATGGGGCATCTGGGATCTTAGTGAACGGCAGGACCAACAGTATATCTCCTCAACCCCAATCAGATTTAAGGATTGAGAAAGAAGCAAAGGAATGACGGAGAAGGAAATACGGGCGAATTAGAGTAAAATCAGATACAGAAAGAGAAGTAAAGAAGGGGAAAGAAAGATTCGTTTAAGATAGAGAAGAAAGGAAAAGGAAGAAAAAAAATTTAAAATTAAAAATTTGAACTTTTTTTTTCAAATCGCTAAGAAAAATTTACTACATGCAGGAATGAGATTAAACACGTCAAATTGTTCCATTTCTGGGCCAGAGAGGCTGATTGGCATTGCATTAACAACTATCACGTCATTGAAAAGGTACTTATTGACCAAACGTAACTTTCTGTGGCAAGTTTAATGGGCAATTAATGTGCAAATCCAGCACGTTCTTAAAAATAACAGGGAGGCTCGGGGCGAGATGCCATTTGTGTGAAGCAAACGGTGGAGCAGCATAAATCGACCAGCAAGTTCTGAAGATTCGCAACTCACACATATCTCTTAATGCCCTGAACTTGCTGGCCGGTTTGGACATTAATAACAGCGTGTCGTTAACACGCCATTATTTTTCCAGCAAGATCCGGCCCAATATTTTTCCTCAGACAATACACAGCCTTAAAGAGTGCACAGAACATCCAGGTCAAAAGCCGCTGAACCCACAGGACACGACTGCCAAAGCAGAAAGCTTTGGAGGGCATTCAAATTCATGGAAGGCGCCAATGCATAAATACACAAAGATCAGTTAACAGACAATAAGTTGTTAATAGTTTAAATATAGTGGATTCAACATCGAAGGAAAAAGTGCACTACTCAGTGTTTGATTAAGTACTTCTATGCAAATATATAAATTAGGACAATAAATTTACAGTAATCAATCTTACCTTTTTGTTTTAAACTACTTTCCAGTGTGAATAGATTTTCGAAGAATATAAAATAAATCTGAGAGTAGTTGGTTTCAAAGAACTGCTTTAGTTCACTTCTTTCCAAAATATCTGTAATATTAAAAAATACATACTGTCACACACAAGCAAAAAAAAAATTCCAAGACAAGTATCCAAAGATGATGAAAAAGGTTTAGAACATTCCCTAGGCTGATGGATCAATTTCTGGTATTTAAACCTACAATTAAATTATGGCATCCTTCAGGCTTCAACAAGGTAAAGATTATCTTATATTAATGATTATATGAAAACTCAATTAGCAATATAAGATTACCAGCTGCGAAAATATTACAGCAACTCAATGTTGTATCGCAATCAAGAAACTGATTTTATGAAGATCAGGTTTTTTTCAATAAAATCTAAATAATCCTAATAACATGGAACTCAGTATCATTAAATCCTAAAATTTATTCAACCCATGTTGTTCATCCACATAGGGCTTTCTTAATTTGTCATTAACCCAATATCTGATTATTAATTAGACAGACGATTTTCACTGTCTGAATTGTAATGAGAGTGAAGGAATGGCAACAATGGTTACTAACTATTTCAGTTCAAGAAGATGAAAATAGGGCTACATGAATACATGAGGAGGATGCAGAAGAGCCAGTACTGAATAATTATATTCAAGCTGTATTGAAAAAGTTGATGAGACTAAAAGTTGATAAGTTACCATAAGAACATAAGAAATAGGAGCAGGAGTGGGCCATACTGCCCTTTGAGCCTGCTCCACCATTCAATAAGATCATGGCTGATCTTCGACCTCAGCTCCATACCCAAACAATATGCATTTCAAAGTATTGAGAGGGCTTGGGGAGGAAATAGCAGAGGCACTAACTATACTTTTCCAAAACGGTTGCGTCTCATAGACAGACAGTTGTTATTAATGGTAGTGGTTCTGCCTAGGGGCCGGTTACTGGTGGAGGCCCACAGGGATCAGTGTTAGGGCCATTGCTCTTCACCATCTTTATCAGTGATCTGGATGAATGCATCAGGGTAACTGTCTGCAAGTTCATGGATGACACAAAGATGTGTGTGGATCTTATGATCTTGAATGAGAAAAATGGATAATAGGCAGATCTAGATGTGATGGGGGCAATGGGCCCGCATCTGGCAGATGTAATTTAATATAGACAACATAGTGTTATGCATGTAGATAGAGGCAATGCCAATGACAATGCATGTGTACACAATGCAGGATTGTGTGCTGAAGTCTGTTGAGCAGGAGAAAAACCTGGGTTTTATAGTACATGAATCTCTGAACATCTACGGTCAGTTAGGATATATTGTCAGGATGAATGACAACTAAACAAAAAATACCACAATGTCTTTGTATAATGCCTTTGTTTGGCCTCATTTAGAATACTGTGTCTAGTTTTGGTCCCTTGAAAAGGTTCAGAGGACCACTGGATTGATACCTAATTACCACAATAGGCTTGGAGCACTAGGGCTTTTTATCCTAGAAAGCAAAGATTTTAAGGAGATTCGACTGAGGTCTTTAAAATAACGAAAGAGTTAGATACAATCTATGTGAATAGGCTATTTAAGTTAGATAGGTTAGGAAGGACAAGGGGACACGAGAATGAGCGATGTAAGCATACAACTAGGCTAGGTGTCAAGAGGTACTTCTATGTTTTTTTTCTCTTTTTTTGCCTCTCCCAAGAGATTGCATGGCTGGCTGGTTGCCGGGGTTATGCATAAGTGTACCACGGCCATATGGGACAGGCTCAATAGACCGCTTGGTCTTTTCCTGCCCTTCATTTTCATATGTTCACACGAATTGAAGGATAGCAAACACTGCACCCCATTCAAAAAAGTGGATGGGGATAAGCCAGTAAATTATGGACCAGTTAGCCTTACCTCAATTGTGGGTTACCTTCTAGAGTTCATACTATGGGATGAAATTAGCAGACATTTAGAAGCACATAGGCTAATCAGGGACAACATGGATTTTTAAAAGGTAGGTGACACTTGATTAATTTGAATTCATCGAAACATTGTTAAAATTGTAAGTGTAGTAAACAGTGAGGAGGATAGTAATAGACTTCAAGAGGACACAAACAGGCTGGTGGAATGGGTGGATGAAATTTAAGGCATGGAAGTGCGAAGTGATACATTTTAGCAGGAAGAATGAGGAGAGACAATATAAATGGTACAGTTCTAAAAGGGGTGCAGAAATAGAGAGATCTGGAGGTATATGTGCACAAATCTTTGAAGGTGGCAGGACAGGTTGAGAAAGCAGTTAAAAAAGTATACGGGATCCTGGGCTTTATCAATAGAGGTATAGAATATAAAAGCAAGGAAGTTATGATGAACCTTTATAAAGCACTGGTTCGGCCACAGCTGGGATATTGTCTCCAATTCCGGGCTCTGCACTTTAGGAAGGATGTGAAGGTCTTAGAAAGGGCACAGAAAAGATTTACTGGAACGATTTTAGGGATGAGGAACTTCAATTACGTGGAAACACTGGAGAAGCTGGGATTGTTCTCCTTGGAGCAGAGAAGGTTAAGAGGAGATTTGATAGAAGTGTTCAAAATCATGAAGGGTTTACATAAAGTAAATAAAGAGAAACTGTTCCCATAGGCGGAAGGATCGAAAACCAGAGGACACAGATTTAAAGTGATCGGCAAAAGAACCAAAGGCAACATGAGGAATAACTTTTTTATGCAGCAAGTAGTTATGATCTGCAATGCATTGCCTGAAAGGGTAGTGGAAGCAGATTCAATAGTGGCTTTCAAAAAGGAATTGGATAAATACTTGAAGGGAAAAAATTTGCAGGGCGACAGGGAAAGAGCGGGGGAATGGGACTAACTGTCTTGCTCTTACAAAGAGCCGGCAAAGGCTCGATGGACCGAATGGCCGCCTTCTATGCTGTAACCATTCTATGAAAATGTATAGAGAAAGGGAATAGGGTATATGTTATGGACATATGGATTTTCCGAAGTTTTTTCATAATGTGGCACACAAGTGACATGTTGCAAAAATTAAGACATATATGATATTCAAAGAACTGTAGTTGCATGGATAGAGATGGTTTGCAAATTGAGGAAGAAAGTAGGTGTAAATGGAGGTTTTCCAGATTGATGTGTGCCCCAGAAATATGAGCTAGGAGCTCTTCTATTTTTTATTATATATAATAAATAATTTGAAAATAAGCACGAGAGGAAAAACACTTCAAATTTTGCTGCTAACACCAAATTAGGAGGCATGGCAAACTGTGAGAAAGAATGCAAAAGATTGTAGGAGTCATAAGACAGGTAAGTGAGTAGGATTATAGTGAAATGTGAAGTTGTACAATATGGGGAAATAGAACAGTGAAAAGATGTATAACCCAAACAGCAGGATTCATAGAGTACAGGAAGAGATAGATTTAGTGGTGCAGATACATAGATCTTTAAAGTGGGAGTTCAGGTAGAAAAGGCCATTTAAAAAAGGAAATGGTATTCTGGGCTTTATATCTGGGGCATTGAATATAAAAGCCAAAAAGTGGCACTGAATTTGTACAGGACATCGGTTAAGCCACGGTTGGAACACTGGGTGCAATTCTAGGTATCCTATTATAGGAAGGATATTAGGCCATTCACCAGAATACATCACAAATAAGGTTAAAGTAATGAAGAAAGGATCAGTGGAACAGTCAAGATTAAAGGGAGACTAATATGGGCTTTCAAAATTCTGAAAGATTTTAAGTGGTTAAATAGCGGAAGATCGTTTCCACGAGTTCTCAAATTGGTAACAAGCGGGCACAGACCAAGAATTATCAATAGAAGAATGAAGGGGAATTAGAGGAAATGTTTTTAAACTGAGGGTCATTAAAACATGCGGGGGGTAAATTAGTTAACCCCCGAAAATGGGTGCTGGGATCGCAGTACGCAATTAACCTGTGCCTGGTCGTTGAGATGCAGGCAGCGCATAACATTCGTGCAGCCTGCTGTTTTACACGACTGCTGCGTGCAGCCAGCACTACCTGTGCTGTTGAATGGCTGCTAACCAGCAGGGAACCCAGATATCATGAGTGGCTTGCACCACTTAAAGGCAGCCTGCACCTCTTAATGGGATGGTGCACTGTGGCTGCAGGTATCGGTAGAAGTCAATGGTGAAGTGAATCTGTGCTGCAATATAGTGAAGCTTGGTGATGATGGGAACTCTGGAATTTTTAATTAGCAACAACTTGGCTGCTTGAAGTTTGTGGGACTATTATATTTTCAAAATATAAGATATGGGTCTGAACGGAGATCAGAAATCGCACACGTGAAACACAGGTGCAGATCCCGTCCTTATGTTTACAACTGTTGAGTTCTTTCAAGACATTGAATAAAGGTTACTCACAACGACATCCCACATCCTCTAATCTGCACGCCAGACCCCGCAAATCTGCCAACCTGAATTTGTACCAGGCCTGCGTGACAGCATGCACCAAGGTTCTCTGATGATGCACTAGAGGCCTTGATGCAAGAGGTGGACAGAAGGAAGGCATCCTATACCCACAGGGCAGCAAGAGGCCCTCCAGACATATGCCCCCAAGGCAGTGGGAGGCAGTAAGGGATGAGGTCAATGCCAGGTGCATAGCACCACGAACATGGATGCAGTGCAGGAAGAAGTACAATGATTTGACACGAGTGGTCAAGGTGTATAAGTTTAACAGTCAAGTGGCATTTCCTACCAACTGCACCACTAGCTAAATCCACTGCTCCACATACTACACCTCCCACAAACTCTTTCAAACAGTACTCAACTCTTCCAATCAGATGCCTCTTCTCACCTTCACACATTACCACCGTTGCAAGCCATACATCCACAACTCATAGGCCACACACACTGGCGCTATTCAACCATGACAGCCACATCACCCAAATATCTTGCAGGATACTCATCGACACATGCAGGAGAAGGTGGCGCAAAACACACGACAGCAAGTGGCTGAGGCTCCATGGAACATGAACCCGCTGTCCTCTCTCAGGATGACAGCATTCCTGTCCCACCCCTGCCACTCCGCCAGTACTCTTGCTGTTGCCTGTCAGCTAGCCAGCCCACTCCCTGTAGAGTATTGAAACTTTATTATAGTAACAGTAGTGGGCCATTTAGCCCCTCGAGCCTGTTCTCCCATTCAATGAGATCATGGCTGATCTGTGACCTAACTCCATATACCCGCCTTAGCCCCATATCCCTTAGATTTTAGTTAATCAAAGGTATTATCAATCTCAGATTTAAAATTAACAATTGAGCTAGCATCAACTGCCTTTTGCTGAAGAGAGTTCCAAACTTCTCCCACCTTTTGCATGTAGAAGCGATTCCTAAGTTCACTCCTGAAAGTCCTGGCTCTGATTTTTAGGCTATGTCCCCTCGTCCCAGTATTCAATTATAGGAGACCTCCAAATACAAATACAAATGAATCAGCAGCCAGAAGCAATAATCTAGCAACAAACCTGTAACTCCTGCATGATCCCTTTAACGCTGGTTGCGGGGGGTCCTCCATGCCGTTTAAGACCTGTTCAGCTGTGCGTTGGCTGGAGCATGGAGCTCGAAAGTCACATCTGTCCCTTTAAATCAGTGTTGCACACTAATCTACCACATAATCTCCCTACTTTACATGCTGCCGGCGTTTGTTAAGTGCAAATGCTTTACCAACATGGCGTCCTGCGCACATCACACCGGAAGTGTGCGCGCGCATCTCGGAAGCCATTTTCGGTGCTTAGGAGTCCACGTAGGCGGTCCAATTTAGCCCCTGCAGTATCTTTATCATAAGTAGCTATTGAGGCAGAGACTGCAACATCATTTGAAAGGGAATTAAGGGGGGGGAATTATTAAAGAAAAGAGTACAAGAGGATACAGAAATTGGCAGAGAAATGAGACAGGAGTAGATAGAACTGACTTTGGAGCTGGCAAAGGCAAAATGCTGTTGTAATTTCTGTAATTCTATATATAGTTGCCTGCAGGGTAGGTTAGACCCTCAAAATTCAAAATGGTGCAATTACAATTTCAGAATCATTCGTTGGCAAAAGCTATTAACGAGATCTGCGTCGCAGCCACAACTAGCAACGAGCATGCCATGAAACCCAAATGACACATTTATCATGGTTTCATATGCAGCATATTGTGCAAGTTCAATTATAAATAAATTCATGGAGAATGAATATTTTTGAAGGACTAGCTTGAAATCTTGTACAGTCTTGTTCAATGATGTGAAATAGTTCTTAACTTTTATAAGCTTTGGACATCTCACACCATCATAAACAAAGGCCTGGAAATAATATAGTCCAGCCCCCCTTGCCTCATTTTCTTGCCCCTTTATTTGTCCACCCTATTTAATTAGACATTTGAAGAAATTAATTGCACTAGTTAAGAGTTTTGTAAATATACACGCTCTGGCCCACATTACCCTCCACAATGTTCACTCACTCAGGAGCAAGAAGCCTCAACCATTCACAAGCACTTTGTGGATGAATCTGTTAAAACCCTGGCCCTGATAGAAACCAATCTTATGAGAGAGGTGTGGTGGAGGGGGGGGGGGGGGAGGGGGGGCGGGGGAAGATATCTGAGGGCCAACTCCTTCCCACTCCTTCCCCTTCACCTAGCTACACATTCCCCCACTTGCCCTTTGTTGCCATTGGTTGGAATAGTTCTCTCAAATCTTCCCTTTGAAAGTTTCCTCATTTTTCCCATCCAAATGTTACCATTCTGCGAGAACATTTTTGGAAAAGACGTTTCCACAGCCATCATCTAGTGAACTTGAAGCACGAATGCATTGTATTCTCTTCACATACGAAAATTGGTTTCTGTTTTGTGTTTAAAAATTGAAGCTACTCGTGATCATTCCTACTCGTGTTGATTTCCACTATTGGAATAGAACTCAACATTTTAATAGGGCAACAGAAAGGCAAAAAAAAAGAGAACAAGCCATATCCAAAATCTAATACTCGCCAAGGCTTCTTCGACAGCACCTCCTAAACCCGCAACCTCTACCACCTAGAAGAACAAGGGCAGCAGGCACATTCCCCTCCAAGTCACACACCATCCAGACTTGAAAATATATCGCCGTTCCTTCATCATCGCTGGGTCAAAATCCTGGAACTCCCTTCCTAACAGCACTGTGGGAGAACCTTCACCACAAGGACTGCAGCGGTTTAAGGCGGCGGCTCACCACCACCTTCTCAAGAGCAATTAGGGATGGGCAATAAATGCTGGCCTTGCCAGCGACGCCCACATCCCATGAGCGAATAAAAAAAACTTTTGAGCATTAGATCACACTTTCTGCTACATCACTTCCGTAATCCCAAATGCAACATTTTACCATCATTTTGGAAGCTTAAAACACAACAAATTTGATTTTGTGATTGACAATTTAAAAAATTTTTTGTAAAGTACATTTTTGTGCAATACATTACTTCGTGCAATTAAGCACAAATATTTTCCAATTTAACAAGAAACAATGGATAAAAATTACTTTTACAAAATAGAAGTGTTCTAAAGTATATTCCAGAATTCCGTTGTCACATCACGATTATTATAATGCGTCTGACCTTCCTACAGTGTGACAAAGAATTGTGCATAAGAGATAAATAAGCACTGATGTTCCGGATGTAATTACCACATATGAAGTACCTATTTGTATGCACATGGAAGGACTTTTGTTTCTAAGCTATTACAGAGTTAAGTTCTTCAAGTAACATCCAGCTTTTTAGAAGAGCGGTTTTGATATATTGAGTGGGATACATTAATGCAAAGTTACTATTGTCCCAGCACAACAGAATCAAAAATAACTTAAAAATAAGTTTTTAATTAAAGCCTACATTGAAATTGGACTTTCAATGGAAGGTACAGAAAAAGTAACTAGACACAAATTTTGTGCCGAAGAAGTTCCACTAACTGTGCTAATTACTAATAAAAATGAAATAAATTGGACCAGACTGCAATGGCAAATCACAAATTAAGGAAACTAGGATATAATATCCATGATTATTCTGACCCAATTAATGGTTCTTGAAATGGTTAATTACTGACTTCTTGAAGGACACAAAAATTGGTATCTCCTTTGATGTTGTACACAAGGAATCAAGACAAAGTGTAGTCCTCAGATGAAATGGGGTTAGGGTGCGAGGCATAATTGGATCAGGGCGGAGACAAAAGTCAATATCCATTTGAAAGTCATACATTCTGAACTTATTTTTATATAATATTTGATGTACTATCTATATTTCTGTAGTAAAACTTAGGGCAATTTGGGATGTAGAGTTGGATGAAGCAAACGAGTTTCTTTACAGTAGAGGCTGAGGAACTGGAAAATGGAAACTGAAGCACTACAGGGCTTCCACTCACAGAAGAGTGTAATTACAATGTGACAAGTTTACATAGGCAGCTTCCATTATAAGTGGAATTTAGAATGGAAAAGGCTGATGCAAAAGTCTGAAAACATGACAACAGGAGGTAAGTTTTGTAGATGGGATGCGGGTGCAGACACAAAATTTTTAATGTTATAGATACAAACACATAAACACATACTCTATACACACATACAAATATCAATATTATTTCTTTACAAGGCATTAAAAATCTTTTCATTTTTAAATATTAGTTGCCGTTTCTAAAATGTTTTTCAATAATGGCAGTAGCTTTATTAAAACAACATAGACTACTTAGCCTTATATGCTGTCTCATGGAAGCATATAATAAAATTAAGGCTAACAATACTATACAAAATCATGAGGAATACAGAAACTCTAGTGGATAGATGAAAAGTGATATTGGAAAAGCTAAAAAGGAATCGGACATCTGAAAGGGCTAAAAGTTAGTATTAAAAAGGCCATTAAATATAAAAGAAATAGCAATGGCCTATATAAGCATATTCAAAGTAAATGAAAAAATTAAGATGACAGGGCTGATCAGAGATTAAGGAAGAAATCTAGTTAGAGACTGACGGTATCGCAAATATTAAATTAATATTTTATGTCAGTTTTTACAGATGATGGTAGAAGTAACATTGTAGGTGTACTAGAAGAGGATGTGGCACAACTGTTAGAGATAACTATAGAAAAGGAATTGGTTCTGAAAAGATAGAATTCAAGATGGATAAGTCACCAGGCCCTGATGGCATGCTCCTGAGGCTGTTGAAGGAGGACAGAGAGATAGCATAGGCCCTGGCCACAATTTTTCAATCCTCTCTAGATATGCAAATTGTGCCAAGGGAATGGATAGCAAACAATGTGACATCTCTATTCGAGAAGAGAGAAAGATAAAACAGGTAACAAAAGACAGGTTAGTCTAATGTCAGTCATGGGCAAATTCTTAGAATCCTTAATTCAAAATCAAATTATTGAGTATTTAGATATGCATGGGATAATTAAGGACAGTCCAGCATGGATTCACTAAAGGCATGTCATACTTGACAAATTATGCATCACAGAATTTTACATAACAGAAGGAAGCCATTTGGCCCTTTGCAGACATGCCAGCTCTCTGAGCTGTCTACTTAGTCCCAATGAAGTGGTGACCGATTGTATAGATAAAAAGAATGTAGCATTTATGGATTTTCAGACGACATTCAATAAGATGTCTCAGAAATTTTCTAACAAAAATTAAGGTGTACAGTAGAAGAAGAAATATGGGTATATAGATGGCAGAGGCAATTTAACATGAAGAAGTGTGAGGTATGAGGTCATGCATTTTGGAAGAAAAAACAAGAAATAAAGAGTATGCACTCAATGAAAAGACGCTGAAAAATGTGAAGGAACAAAGAGAACTTGGGATGCGAATACATAGATCCTTGAGAATTGTAAGTGCAGATTAGATAAAGACATAAAAAAGACAAGTGGCATTTCGGTTTTATCAACAGGGACATAAAGTGCAAGAGTGAAGCAGTTATGATTATTCGTAGAAGGAAATCTGGACTAATATGGGATCACAGGCACTGGAGACAATACCCTTAATTTATGAAAATGAATGATACTATATTTATGAGGTCTTTTTATGATAGCATGTTGATGATTATGCTAAAATCAACTAATCTGTGCATGTGAAATAGGTCAATTGGAAAGCAGGCTTTCCCTACAACCGAAAAATTCCAAGACGCTCTGTCATACATACTGAGGTGGGTGCCCACATGTAGCAAGATCTGGACAGCATCCAGGTTTGGGCTGATAAGTGGCAAGTAACATTCACGCCATATAGGTGCCAAGCAATGACCATCTCGAACAACTGAGAGCCATAGCACTTCCCATTGCTATTCAATGGCATTACCATCCAAGACAATGCCCTTCACCACGAGCATAAACATTGACCACCAACAGCATACTGTACTGTGGCAGCAGTGTGTACTATCTATAGGATGCACTGCAGAACTCACCAAGGCTTCTTCGGCAACACCTTCCCAAAACCGTGACCTCCACAACCCAGAAGGATAAGGATAGCAGATGCATGGGAACACCATGTCCTCAAAGTCGCACACCATCCTGACCTGGACATATATTGCTGTTACTTCATCGTTGCTGAGTCAAGATCCTGTAACTCCTTACCTAACAGCATTTTCAGGAGCATGTTCACCATACTGACTGTAGTGGTTCAAGAAGAATGCCCACCGGCACCTTCTCAAGGGCAACTAAGGTTGTGCAATTAATGCTGGCCTTGCCATCAACACACTCATCCCAAGAATGGATTTTTTAAAAAAAGTATCACAACATTGTTATCTTTCAGTAATCCTCCACAATAAATGCTCGATAATAATTTGCTCTGGTGCAAAGGCCGGCCAAAGAAGTTGGTACAACTCCACAATTTGATCAGATAATTCTATAGAGATAAAACCCCTTTCAGGATTTCAGAACTCAAAAAATATATTTGTAGAAATCTGACTATACATTTAAAATACATCTATTTTTGCATATTAAGTGGAATCAATTTTACACTCAAAACTGATAGTTACCAAACTGCTGCTATCAAGGGTTCTTCTTGCATTAGGTAGAGACCATACTGTGAACACTGGGAGTGGTTTCCTCTATCCACTTCAAAGTTTAGACTTCTGTTCTAATTTCAATTCCCAGTCTGCATAGCAGAATTAGCTACATTAGCCCAAGTTAATTGTCATTTCTCAGGATCTGCCTGTAGATTAAGAGTTAATTCTGTTAGAAAAACATTAGCGGAGAAACATCTTTGGCAGCCATCATTTTTTAAATGTAGTTTCTTCTATAAGATGATACATTAATGACGTTTCCACTGGATAATGCAAAGCACAAGATCCAAGACTAACATAAATGTGTTTTTTTAATGAATTTTGTACACATTGAGATAAGAATTGTAAATGCTGGGGAGTGTAAAACTTTCACTTCTGGCACCAAGAATGAATGTCAAGTATTCACAGGAGCAGGAGATTTCTGCTGTGGATTTATACCCAATAGAAAATAGGTTAAGCCTTTCGCTACTCATTTCACATAGGGTTTTAATGGCCAGAGATTGATTTTTCAGTTTGAGCTGGAGTTGAGTGTTTATAATCCACTATGCCACTCAGTTCCTTTGAGTATTCTGCATCTCAGGAGATACAGCAAAAATATAAATATTTTATAACTAGGAATATGAGGTTTTGGGACAGCTTAACAGAGTTACTTGCATCAGTAGGTAAACAGTTTTACAAATATTACTTGTGAAGTTTTTAATCTTCCAGCATCAGTAAAGTAATATTTTTACCTGGTCAGTTACAAAATATATTATTTAGCAAATTTGCTGTACCGCAACAATGGCAGAACCTTTGTTTGTTTAGGCTGTAGCAGAACCACAATAATCATTAAAATTGCACTCCAGGTCCCGGACAACACATGGGAATTGATACAGTAGTACATAAATAAGTTTTGAGTCAATCATACTTCAGATATCGCCCTTTGTATAAAACCTCACCAAATTACAACTGAACACTGTTTTGCTTTCATAGGTGCGTACTAATGGAGCTTCAGTGGCCATGTTCCAATTAATTTGCATATGCCTCAAGTTTCTGCTGCTCACAGATATTGATGTTATGATTTGGATTTATCCACTAATGAGATAACAGATCTAAGGACAGCCCTTCTTAAACATCCAGACCCGCAAAATTCAAACAGAGCAGCCAGAGAATAAGAAATATAAGCTGAAATAGGACCGAGTTGTCTGGACTTTGAACGGCAGATTGCTCAAGGGCCACAGTTTGGCCTTAAAGGAACAGTCAAGTTTAAGACAGCTGTACTTTAGCAGCAGGATAATGCATAGTGCATTACATGGCAAAATGCACCTCTCCTGATAAAATAGCATATCTCCCAAGTCTGCTGTTTGATATTTTTTTTTAATTCAGTTGTAATTTGTTGGTGTTTAATATAAAATGTGATGTATGAAGTGTGACTGACTCAAAATTTTTATATATTCTAGATAGATAGTTCAGATCCTTTGGTGCTGCACATGTGTTATTAAGGGCTTTGATGATTATTGTGGTCCTGCTGCACCCTAAATACAACAGTGGCACTCCCATCATTGTAATACAGCAAATCTGCAGAGCAACATAATCCCACGACCAACTTGATATGCGAGTGATATAAAAGATTCCTTAAATGTTTTACGCACCATCATTATGTATGCTCTCAACTGGGACGTCCTTGTTTCAGCAGAAAATTTTCAAGATAGGCTCCATTCCAAAAACAACCTACTCTGCAAATTTAGCTGGCACTCCATTATATTTCATAGAATCAGAATGGTTACAGCACAAGAGGCGGCCATTCGGCCCATCAAGCCTGCGCCAGCTCTTTCTAAGAGTAATCCAGTTAGTCCCATTCCCCTACTCTTTCCCCGCGGCCCCGCAATTTTTTTCCCTTCAAGTATTTATCCAATTCCTTTTTGAAAGCCACGATTAAATCTGCTTCCACCACCCTTTCAGGCAGCGCATTCCAGATCATAATTACCCGCTGCGTAAAAAAGTATTTCCTCATGTCACCTTTGGTTCTTTTGCCAATCACCTTAAATCTGTGTCCTCTGGTTCTCCAATCTTCCGCCAATGGTAACAGTTTCTCTTCATTTACTTTATCTAAACCTTTCATGATTTTGAACACTTCTATCAAATCTCCTCTTAACCTTCTCTGCTCTTAGGAGAACAGCCTCAGCTTCTCCGGTCTATCCACGTAACTGAAGTCCCTCATCTCCAGAACCATTCTGGTAAATCTTTCTGCACCCTCTCTAAGGCCTTCACATCCTTCCTAAAGTGCAGTGCCCAGAATTGGACACAATACTCCAGTTGTGGCCGAACCAGTGTTTTATAAAGATTCAACATAACTTCCTTGCTTTTGTACTGTGTGCCTCTATTTATAAAGCTCAGGATCCTGTATACTTTTTTTAACCGCTTTCTCAACCTGTCCTGCCACCTTCAAAGATTTGTGCACGTATACCCAGGTCTCTCTGTTCCTGCACCCCCTTTAAAATTGTACCATTTAGTTTATATTGCCTCTCCTCGTTCTTCCTGCCAAAATGTATCACTTCACACTTCTCTGCGTCAAATTTATTTTTTTATTATTCGTTCACGGGATGTGGGCGTCGCTGGCAAGGCCGGCATTTATTGCCCATCCCTAATTGCCCTCGAGAAGGTGGTAGTGAGCCGCCTTCTTGAACCGCTGCAGTCCGTGTGGTGACGGTTCTCCCACAGTGTTGTTAGGAAGGGAGTTCCAGGATTTTGACCCAGCGACGATGAAGGAACGGCGATATATTTCCAAGTCGGGATGGTGTGTGACTTGGAGGGGAACGTGCAGGTGGTGTTGTTCCCATGCGCCTGCTGCTCTTGTCCTTCTAGGTGGTAGAGGTCGCGGGTTTGGGAGGTGCTGTCGAAGAAGCCTTGGCGAGTTGCTGCAGTGCATCCTGTGGATGGTGCACACTGCAGCCACAATGCGCTGGTGGTGAAGGGAGTGAATGTTTAGGGTGGTGGATGGGGTGCCAATCAAGCGGGCTGCTTTATCTTGGATGGTGTCGAGCTTCTTGAGTGTTGTTGGAGCTGCACTCATCCAGGCAAGTGGAGAGTATTCCATCACACTCCTGACTTGTGCCTTGTAGATGGTGGAAAGGCTTTGGGGAGTCAGGAGGTGAGTCACTCGCCGCAGAATACCCAGCCTCTGACCTGCTCTCGTAGCCACAGTATTTATATGGCTGGTCCAGTTAAGTTTCTGGTCAATGGTGACCCCCAGGATGTTGATGGTGGGGGATTCGGCGATGGTAATGCCGTTGAATGTCAAGGGGAGGTGGTTAGACTCTCTCTTGTTGGAGATGGTCATTGCCTGGCACTTGTCTGGCGCGAATGTTACTTGCCACTTATCAGCCCAAGCATGGATGTTGTCCAGGTCTTGCTGCATGCAGGCTCGGACTGCTTCATTATCTGAGGGGTTGCGAATGGAACTGAACACTGTGCAGTCATCAGCGAACATCCCCATTTCTGACCTTATGATGGAGGGAAGGTCATTGATGAAGCAGCTGAAGATGGTTGGGCCTAGGACACTGCCCTGAGGAACTCCTGCAGCAATGCCCTGGGGCTGAGATGATTGGCCTCCAACAACCACTACCATCTTCCTTTGTGCTAGGTATGACTCCAGCCACTGGAGAGTTTTCCCCCTGATTCCCATTGACTTCAATTTTACTAGGGCTCCTTGGTGCCACACTCGGTCAAATGCTGCCTTGATGTCATCTGCCATGTATCCACCCATTCCACCAGCCTGTCCACATCCTCTTAAAGTCTATTTGAGAGTCCAGAAAATGCGTACTGCAGCAGACCACATATTTAGTGCGCTGAAAACTTTTTCAATTCTTACAATGCAAAGATATTAATATTGATGATCTGGGTTTGTTGGGAGAGTTACAATGAACTATTACCTGTTCCTGGAACAAATATAGTAGTTCTAACCTTCATTACTCAAATTATGTTGTAGTAATTATTTTTAAAAATGCAACAGTTTGAATAGCTATTAAGTCAGTCTGTGGATCAAGCAGCTCAAGCACAAGTTTGGTTTCTGCAACTTGTCCTTGAAATCAGGATGGTTTTCAAGTTATACAATGCTTTTCTGAAATACAGTTCAGTATCAATAGTATGCCTTCGCTTTTGAATTTGGCCCATGGTTAAGAGTGAGTTGTTCAGTCAATTTCCGCTCATTTTTAAAATGTTTGCAATATTAAAGGAGCTATACAGGACTGCATATAATTTTTTTAAAAAGCAAAGTTGTATGTCACAGACCAATGTAAACAAATATATAGAATTATGTAGAGTCTACAGCACAGGAATAAAGCAGTTTGGCCCAACTGGTCTATGCTGGTGTTTATGCTCCACAGGAACCTCCTCCTACCCCTCTTTATCTAACCCTATCAACATATCCTTCTATTCCTTTCTCCCTTCTGCTCATCTAGCTTCCCCTTAAATGCCTCTATGCTATTTGCCTCAACTATTCCTTGTGGTATAGTGTTCCAAATTCTTGCCACTTTTTGGGTCAAGAAGTTTCTCCTAAATTTCCCATTGGATTTATTAGTGACTATCTTATATTTATGACCTCTAGTTTTGGACTCCCCACAAGTGGAAACATTTTCTCTACGTCTACCCTAGCAAACCCTTTCATTATCTTAAAGACCTCTATCAGGTCACCTTATTCAACAGCAAGCAAAGTGGACAATTTGATATTTCCCAATAGTATTCAAAAATGTTTGTTTTTTAATTTTCAATGTCTCAAGTAAAAATTTAAAAAACAATATTACACGGATGCATATAACTATTACACAGCACTTCTGCAATGCAAGATCAGTAGCCGATAGAGGCAGTTCCTTAACATTTGCATCTTTCAGGCTGGATGCAAACTGGTCACTTCATTGACTTTAAATACTAAACTGGACTTCAAAATAGAATCATTGCATTTACAGTTTGCGCTTTTTCTATGTACTAAAAAACTGAGCATAAGCTTACAAGAACAATATCAGCATTCTATGTTTTGTATTTTCAAACCAGATAAAAGGTTAATCCCAGCAAATGTGAACAGGTAAGAGTTCGAAAATGCACTTCTCAGTTTTAATCTAGTTAATGAAATAGTTTTGCTTCAGTGAGGAAAAAACATCAAAGTCAAAGGTGAACTGGAATTGTTGTGA
Organism: Heptranchias perlo; assembly: GCF_035084215.1. Classification (NCBI taxonomy): domain Eukaryota; kingdom Metazoa; phylum Chordata; class Chondrichthyes; order Hexanchiformes; family Hexanchidae; genus Heptranchias; species Heptranchias perlo. The sequence goes on from NC_090332.1 coordinate 78,776,407, forward strand.
CATATCACAAGCTTAGACAAATATTGTAATGTTAAGTGAGATAAAATGAAAGTGGTACATTACCCTGAATTTGAAAGATTTTTTTTATTGCAATGAAAGTTCAGTTATTTTAATAAAATCTGTGCAGATCAGTAATCCACCCACCTACCAACCTTGTGCATGTATCGTACAAAGTGCAAGCTTTGGTCAGATGTTTAAGACAAGCCAATGATGTTCGAAAAAAACACAACAGCAATGCCTCAGCTTGTACTGTTCTAATGTGGGAGGTGCCTTTTCCTCAAATGAATTCTCTCAAGATTCCTTGGTTAGGCCTCAATTAGAATACTGTGTCCAGGTTTGGTCTCCTCACATGGTAGGTGATACTGAGGCTTTGGAAAGGGTGCAGAGGAAGGCTACAAGATTAATTTCCAGTTTCAAGCATCAAGATAAGCTCAAAAATCTGGGACTCTACACGTTAGAGAAGCACAGACTTACGGGTGATTTGATCAAGGTATATAAGATGATGAAGGGAATAGATTGTGGCTCATGTAGACAGTTTGTTTCAACTAAATAGGGATCATAATCTCAAGTTATGTAAGGCCAGGACTAGGTTAGATGTTAGGAGGTGGCTTTTCTCCTCCCAGAGAATAGTGGACCTATGGAACAGGCAGCCGGCTTGTGCGGTGAACGCCTATTCGTTTAATTCCTTCAGGCGAGAGCTGGACCTGTTTCTGGCTGGTACAGAGATCACCTCGTACAAAAGGTAGGTACTGTGAAATATTAATCTGGGCCAGCGTGGTCTCCTGGACTAGTTTTGATCACCTAAGGGGGCTGGGGGAGGAATTTTCCAGATTTTTTTCCCCCCTAATTGGCCTGGGTTTTATCTGTTTCTTCTCCTCTCCAAGGAGATTACATGGCTTTCGGGTGGGGTGGGCAGTGTATATACTGTGATGCACAAGGCATCGCAGTTGTGTGGGGCAGACTGGATGGACCTGAAGTCTTTTTCTGTCCGTCAATGTCGTATGTTCGTTTGTTATGAAAAAATGCTTTTTTGAAATATATTTCTGTTGTATACACACAGGATCACTAATCCAAACAAATCAGAAATCTAATAGTGTTCCATCCTGACAGTTCTGATTTAAACTCCATGTCTGGATTAAAAATAATTCTTGAAGTTTACCCTGAACCACAACTTGATAGGTTTGTGAAATGTGCAGGTTAAGTTCTTCTCATTTAAAAATGGGTGTGCTGAGGCTTTCAAGCAGACACTAAGCCCAGCCTATAGGTGTAAAGACCAATCAGAACATCAGTATTACAGTCACAGCCAGCATTTGCTCAACTTTCATTACATTGCGCTTAAAACTTAGTACTTGAAATGTTGTGATATAGAATGTCCATCCTCACATTTATATGTGTGATTGAATAAGAAAACTCCCCAAAATGTAAATGCATTATCCATCACAGCAAACTTCTAAGCAAAAATCAGATTTTCATTTAACTTGCATTCCCCACAATAAAAACTTTATCCAAGTACAGTGAGTTTGCAGTTATATTTCTTATAAACACCCATTTTATGTGGTCCGAAAGTATAATTTTAAAAATGATCTTGTACATTCATTTAGCTCCTTGGGTGGGGGGGGGTGGGTGCGTCAAAATGCCACAGCATGCTGGAGACCAATATTTAGTGCCAGGTAGTAAAAAGACAAAAAGGTATATTCCCAACTCAGATGTCCTGCTGGTTAAGTGGTGTGTGCAGAATGTTTTTTAAAAACAGTGGGAGGGTGGTTAGTCTACTGTTGTATCCTGGCCCAGTGCATTTAATTTGTAATAAGCTATCCTCCATTTCCATTCTCCATCAAGTGTATTTCTGGTGAGCTGAATTTTCTCAATTTGCAAATAACCATTGTCAACTCAAACATAGAATGAGTAGAATGTCTTTGGAGCTAGCATAGCACTTGGTGCATTTGTTGTTCTGATCATTTATCAAACTAACCAATTTCACTGACATAAAAAAAGAACGGGAAGTGCAAAGATTGTAACAAGTAAGATAACATACATAAGTTTTAGTATGCAACAATTTATGTATGATTTTTTCAATTCAGCACTTTCAGATAATGGAGGAGTTTAGAGCAAAACATTTGTCTTCCACTGATCGAAGAACAATATTAGATCAACAGCCAAACAAATAACATTGAGAAATGTACGATAAAATATAGCAGTGCTAAAGTAGCAAGTGTGCTTTAGTTATATACTATTTGTGTAAACTGCAGCTAGATGTGCTAATTGACCAAATGTTTTCACCTTGTAAGACAGCAACTATCAAGAATAGGATATTAGGATACAGTCACTTTCACATTTATGTTAAGGGCATGCATTGGCACGAAAGTGTCCATGTAACGTGCGAGCCAGATCCCGATCTGACTCCCAACTAGACTAAAGCCATGCAGTGTCATATACACTGCAGGAGACCATCCCACTCTGTTTTGTGTTCGCAAGGTTACAGAAAAATGCCAGCAACTGTGAAATAGTACATCAGCATGAGTCAACTTCAGGAGAGGTGGGGAGAAAATTCGAGAAATTTTTTAAAATCAAAAGCACCTATGGTTGTTTACAGAACTTGAATTTAACAACAAGCTTACATACATGTAAAACCTGAACAGAAATTCTAAGGTGCACTTCTTTTTTTTGGTCATGGACATAAATAATCAACAATATATAGTATTTTAAAAATGAGCCCTGGAAACCATTTGTAGTGTCACTGGCAAAGACACAAACCTGTGGAGAATACAACAAAAACCTGCTATGATCAAGAAGATTGTTCACAACAACAACTTGCACTTGTATAGCACCTTTAACATAGAAAAGCATCCCAAGGTGCAAGGTGTAATCAGACAAAAAGGAACAGCGAGCCAAAGGAGATATTAGGAGACCAAAAGCTTGGTCAAAGAGCTGGGTTTTAAGGAGGTGCTTAAAAAAGGAGAGAGTGAGGTGAAGAGATGGCAGGGTTTAGGGAGGGAGTGTCAGTGCGTGGGACCTAGGCAGCTGAAACCACAGTCATTAATGGTAGGGAGAAGGGAGTGGGAGATACAAAAAAGGCAAGAGTAAGAGGAACGGAGTTCTGGAGGGGTTGTAAGGCTGGAAGAGGGTACAAAGATAGGAAGAGGCAAGGCCACAAAGGGATTTAAATACAGAGGATCAGCATTTTAAATTGGGGGTATTGGGTACCCAGGAACCAATGTCAGCAAGGCCAGCAGGGATATGGGAGCAGGACCAGGTGTGGGATAAAATACAGGCAGAAGTGTTTTGAATGAGCTGAAGTGTACAGCAGGTGGAGAATGGGAGACTGGCCAGGAGAGCATCAGAACAGTTGAATCTAGAGGTGACAACAGCATGGATGAGGGTTTCAACGACAGATTGGCTGAGGCAGGAGCAGAAGCAGAGGAGGTGGAAATAGGTAGTTTTTGTGATGGAAAGGATATGGGGTTAGAGGTTCAGTTGGGGGGCCTAGATTGCAAACACAGATTTGAAACCTTTAATTGCAGATCACAAATTGGAATCAGATCTGCCAATAGAAAAAAAAGGAATCTGCAGCTTTTGGACAGAGACACTGGATTGGATACATGTTGTATTCAATATATGCACTTCAACTAAGAAGAGATGCAAGATGCCCAGAAGCAGCAGCAGCAGCTGGGAGCCATTTGGAGTGGATGAAAACAGGGGCGATCGATGAGCCTGACAACGGGATAGGATGGGGACGGCATTGTTTTCAGACGACCTGGAGTTTGTGCTTAGGAGGCTAGTAAGGAACAGCACTGGAAAAGTCAAGCCTTTAGATGACGAAAGCATGGATGAGAGTTTCAGTGTGGGGGTGAGTGAGGGACACAGACGGTATTATACAGGTGGAAATAGGTGAAGTTGACCTTGGATTAGATATGGGTTTTGAAGTTCAGCTCAAGGTCAAGCAAGCACCAAGGCAATGTACTATTCAGTTCAGCCACAACAAACCAGCAAGCAGGCTGTTCGAATCAGGGATGACGGTACAGAATTTCTGTCAGGAACAAATTTTGAGCTCGAGAAAGATCTGGCTCATCCACAATTTGATGTTGGAAAAGTAGCCAGTAATAGTCATGAAGTTGAGGGTGGTGGCGGAAAAGTAAAGCCGAGTGTCAGAGTACGTATAGAAGTTGACCCCATACTAACAAATAATGCCGAAGTGGGGAGCATGACAGAGACTAGAAAAGGACAGGGATACAGGAGATGAAGTGTTGGCAGAGCAGACTCTGTAGGTGACTGACAAAGAGGAAGAGCTCAGATCTGGAGCCAATATCCACAGACAAATTGACACAGAAGTAGTCCTTGTACATACAAACTGCAGGAAAAGATGTACATAGCTAAAGAAGTCTTTCAAGTAGTGGTTTGAGAGTGCATCAAGGAAAATGTGATCTTAAACACACCATATCTGGTAGTGAAGCCCAGGGTTGAACAGAGCACATCTGTTACTGTAACTTGCTCACTGGAAATGACACAAGCCCTTTCCTAGACTTCAGATAACATAAAAAGTCACTATGCAGACCATAAGTATTAAACTACAATCTATGAATCAACTTTTTTTTAAAAAGTAAGAAATTAATAGTAGGAATTAGTTTAAGCAAAGCAGGTACAAAGGATCTACCACTTTACTATGCTCCTACATTTTAAACAATAAAATGCTCTGCAGTTCCAAAGGTTCTCTGTAATAAAATATTCTTTTCTTGGACAACACTTACGATGAAAAGTTTATACATGGGACAGAATTCTGCCTTTCATTTCTTCTCTCCTGCCGTAGCTAGGTCCAGTTGAAACAAACTAGCAGGTACACCCAATCAGCTTAATATCTTTTGCGACCCAACAATCATAAGCAGGCACAAAGGAAGGTCCAAAAAGCTAACCTTTAAATTTGAATAAATCTGTATGGACTAAAAACTGCAAACTGCCTGGCTGACATACCTGCTGACAACACACTTGCCCCTCCCAGTGGGTCAGCAATTAGCTTAGTCTCTCTAAACAGGTTCCAAAATAATGACAGTTTTTTAGTCCAAGTGAGTGTCAAAAGGCCACTGATGTCCATCGCCTGACGAAGCTTTCAGGGCTATTCATTTGTATAGTTCTGCCCCCAGCGCTAGTCCTGAACCCACATCTCTCTCTAGTTTACGTCCCATCTCCTCCTCCGTCCTCTTCGAGCTTATCTCGACAATGAGATCCACCACATTCATGAGATTCACCTGTTGCTCACTTGACCCCCATTCCCACCAAGCTGCTAACCACCCAACTTCCTTTCCTGGTACCTTTGCTAGCTGACATTATAAATGGTTTCACCTCTTCAGATACTGTCCCCCTCCCTTACAAAATTGCCATGAAATCACATTCCTCAAAAAAACCCCACATTTTCTGTTCTTGCAAACTACCACCCTATCTCCAACCGCTCCACGGTCCTTAAATGTGTTGCTGCCTCCCAAATCTGTAACCAGGCTCCCGCCCCTGCCACAGCACTGAAACTGCCGTCACCATGAATGACATCTCTGTGACTGTAACATATTATCTCTTTGTCCTTCTCGACCACTGCAGCCTCCGTTGTCCAGCTTTGTAGGACAGCTCTCACTTGGTTCCACACTTGCTTATGCAATCATAGCCAAAGCATCTCTAGCAATGGCCTCTCTTCCCACCCCCGCAACATTACCTTTGGAGTCCCCCAAGACCTATCCTTGGCCCCTAATCTTCCTCATCTACATACTACCCCTTGGCGACATTTTCCACAGACATGGGGTCAGCTTCCACATGTACACCAACGACACCCACCTCGACCTCTCCACTCACTCTGTTGTTAAGACTGCAGTCCTGGGTGAATCGCAATTAGCTCCAGCTAAACACTGGTAAAACTTAACTCTTTGGCCCCCACCACAAACTCTGTACCTTTGCCACTGCTTCCAACTCCCTGCTTGGCCTCTGTCTCAGTTCAAGCAAGATTGTTCATAACCTCAGCATCCTATTTAACCACAAGCAGAGTTTCCAACCCTATATTCTCTCCTTCACAAAGACTGCCGACTTCCAACCTCTAACTTCGCCGTCTCCGCCTGTACCTCAGCCCATCTCCTGCTGAAACCCTTAGCCATGCCTTTGTCACCTCCAAACTTGACTATTCCAATGCCCTCATCAAGGCTACATCAAATTTCGTTCGCTCATGTTTAAATCCTTTCATGACCTCACTTCTCCTCATCTCTGTAACCTCCTCCAGCACTAAATCCCACCACCCCCGACAAACTTTACGTTGCTCTGACTCTGGCCTCTTTTGCATTCCCTCCCATTGTCCCACCAATGGCAACTGTGCCTTTAGACACCTAGGCCCCACTTTCTAAACTTCCCTCCCTAAACCCCTCCACCTCCCTCTCTCTCTCTCTCCTCCTTAAAACCCTCCTCTGGGCAGCAAGTAGGAATGCTGAATTCCTCTACCATCTTAGGAAGAGAGGAATGTGGTTTTACTGTTTATAGTATCCATTCCACCAGACAAACTGTGGGAACACACTGTGCTCCAGTCAGGGAGCAAAATGAGATAATTAGATTACTTGGTCATCGCTTAAAATGTATCAGAACTGAAGAACAATAATGGAAACAAAAAACGCAATGCCAAATCAAAATGCCAATAGTTCTTACCCAAGCATAGAGAACTAGCTCTGTAAACCTACACTAAGGAAAGTGCTGCCATTCAGGGAACAAAGGAGAGGATCAAGCCATGACAAAAAGACAGGAGGTTGAGAGAGAGAAAAAAAAAACAGAACAATAGGGGAAAAAATAACTTAACAGGCATAAAAAATTAGGTCCAGGATTTTTTTTTATTGAAACAGCTTTAAAAAAGTTTGAACTGTATCATAGAACTAATCATTTTAAAATGTCCCCCAATACCATGAAGGGAGCCTATAACGTTGCATCATCCCAGAGCCAGGACAGAGGTGTCAAACTTATTTCTTGTAGTGGGTCGGATACGATATCCTGGCACTTGGCACAGCCACATTCAGTAAAAGTTATTAAAATTGAAATAAAGATAAACGATATTGGTACTTCCTTATATTTAGATTTTATTTCCTACAATGCAACAGTTCACTTCAAAAGTACTTCAACGCCTATAAAGTTCTCTGGAACGTCCTTAGGTCATGAAAGGAGCTATATATAACACCAGGGCTAAAAGGGTTAAATTATAAGGTTGCATAAACTAGGCTTGTATTCCCTTGAGTTTAGAAGATTAAGGGGTGATCTAATTGAGGTGTTTAAGATGATTAAAGGGATTCAAAGGGCAGATAAAGAGAAACTATTTCCACTGGTGGGGAAGTCCAGAACAAGGGGGCATAACCTTAAAATTAGAGCTAGACCATTCAGCGGTGATGTCAGGACGCACTTCTTCACACAATGGGTAATGAAAATCTGCAACTTCCCCTCCGCCCCCAAAAAAACAGTTGAGGCTAGGACAATCTCAAAACTGAGATTGATCGATTTTTTTTCAGGTAAGTGTATTAAGGGTTATGGAACCAAGGCGGGTGGATGGAGTTAAGATACAGATCAGCCATGATCTAATTGAATGGGAGAACAGGCTCGAGGAGCTGAATGGCCTACTCTTGTTCCTATAAAATGCAAGTTCTATTTACTGCTGCCCATCAACTAGTTCATACTACATGCGAATGAGCACCCAAGCAGCTGCCCAATATAAAAAGGCACCAGGCAACCAATCATAGCTTTCAATGGCTGAGCAAACCTTTTGGTCAGAATTTTGCATAGAACTGGTGACTGGGAAAAGAAATGAAGAAAAAGTTGATCAAATATGCATGTATAAAGAAATTGATATAACTGGTCCTTGGAATCTCCAGCAAGATGCTGGGGCCAACAATCAAGCTGCTTCTCACAGTGAATGGTAAAAAGTTAAAAACAGTGGATGTCCAAAGGGACCTAGGGGTTCAGGTACATAGATGACTGAAGTGTCATGAACAGGTGCAGAAAATAATCAAGAAGGCTAATGGAATGCTGGCCTTTATATCTAGAGGACTGGAGCACAAGGGGGCAGAAGTTATGCTGCAGCTATACAAAACCCTGGTTAGACCGCACCTGGAGTACTGTGAGCAGTTCTGGGCACCGCACCTTCGGAAGGACATATTGGCTTTGGAGGGAGTGCAGCGTAGGTTTACTAGAATGATACCTGGACTTCAAGGGTTAAGTTACAAGGAGCGATTACACAAATTGGGGTTGTATTCTCTAGAGTTTAGAAGGTTACGGGGTGATCTGATCGAAGTTTATAAGATATTAAGGGGAACGGATAGGGTGATTAGAGAGAAACTATTTCCGCTGGTTGGGAATTCTAGGAGTAGGGGGCACAGTCTAAAAATTAGAGCCAGACCTTTCAGGAGCGAGATTAGAAAACATTTCTACACACATAGGGTAGTAGAAGTTTGGAACTCTCTTCCGCAAACGGCAATTGATACTAGCTCAATTGCTAAATTTAAATCTGAGATAGATAGCTTTTTGGCAACCAAAGGTATTAAGGGATATCGGCCAAAGGCGGGTATATGGAGTTAGATCACAGATCAGCCATGATCTTATCAAATGGCGGAGCAGGCACGAGGGGCTGAATGGCCTACTCATGTTTCTATGTTCCTAACTGAATTAGACAGCCCACTCCTAACGGGAGAGTGGTAAAGCCAGGAGGAAATGTCAGTGTTGGTTGCCTCAATGCACCTAGCAGTCACAGTGGCTTCTATCTTTAAAAACCTCCAAATCATTAAAAAAAAATCTAAGACACACTCATCTAGCTGGCAATTAGCTTATGCAGCAACATGGAGAAACTCGACTACCAGGCAAATAAATATTTAAAATTTTCAACAAGCAAAATTTTGAACAGTTGTGTCTAATCAGATAATTATTTGCTGTGGCTTTTTAAACAAATGCCTTTTCTCAGGTAAATTATTGACATGATTTGTTTGGTTGGGAAGTGGAAGAAATTCAAAAGGATTTGATATTTTAGTTCCCCGATTTAAACTGGCTTACGGTGGATATCTTGAAAATACAACTGACTAAATAAGTAGTATTCATCATCAACATTTCAAATGAAAGAATAACAAGGATTTTTTTTCAGGCAAAACTCTGACATCTTTATCTAAGCTTCCACTGATCATGAATTTTGTGCAGGTGCTTTTTTAAAAAAAATATGAAATATTTTGCAAAAATCTATTTACAAACTTAAAATTATGTAATTTTCCCCCATTTGTCAATTCCAGTAAAGGCTGTGTTATAATTTGAAGTCAGCATCTGTGCCATTTAGAAAAATCTGTTTTTTCAACAAATGGATTGAAGTGCACACTCATAAATGTAGGCTTCTACATTGATTTGTTGTTAGCAACAGCAAGTTTGAAAGCTAATCTTGCTCTCACCAATAAATCCACTCTAGAGACCCACCTATCCTTGCATGCACTTCAAATCCAATTAGAATATCCAATTGGAAGTTATTATATAACCCATATAGAAAACCTAGGCTTACAAAATATTTCTCATTGCAATCCACTATTCGAACCATGTGACCCTATTACCAATATTGCTTATTCATGAAACGGTATAATGTCACCTGTTGAGATTTTTAAATGAGCAGGTATATAAAGCTTCAGCTAGCTGATCTCTCAAAATGCATTGAAAACCCCAATGTCAATTTAACCTGTGTCAATGGCTTTTTAAAAAAAATAAAAGTATGCACATTAACCTGCAATACCTGTTACACTTGTAGGCAGCACTGCGATACGGGTTTCCAATGTTAACTGTTGTGCTTGTATGCTTACGTTACATGACATCAGAACTGCTTGCATCTATTGTGAGCAGTAAAAAGTAGAAAAAAAATCAGGAGCACTAAAATTTTGAAAAAGTCAGAGTAACTGCACAGTTAAAAAAGACACGCACCACCGAAAATGGAGAAATTTGGGGCCATTAAAAAGGTCAACGGGGGATCGACTAGTAAATGAGAAAAAAAGTCTGTGCACAAATGTTCCTTATTATAGTCTTAAAATATTGGTGAACTGCACTATTTCCAGTTTTAAAAGGTAGCTCCAACGTGTGGCTCAATGTCACACTTCAAGTCGAAGCAAGATCTCTCCCGTCCTGTCCCCCAACCAAGGAGCAGTATACAGTAAAAAAAAAATGAATGCAGTGTCTCCATCAAGTCATTCATGAATACCTTTTAACACGTAGCTAAGAACAGTTCTAGGAAACGGGCACCCATTCCACCTTCTTGGCTATGAGAACAAATCACTTTTATAATGTAGATGATGTTAGGATTGCTAACCCAATAGTAACTGTATTGTAAAACTCATCCATTGACTGGGGACAGGATAATTTCACAAAGTAAAGGTTATTAGGACATCCTTGCTCCCCAGTATTTCTTTGTGAAGACAATGCCTCTTTAAAATGTGATATTTTTAATCTGTATTTACCATGCCATGCAACAGTCCTGCATTAAATTGAATACTTTGGAAATACTAACACTCTGACATAATGCTGGTTAAAAATGCTGTCATCGTTCAAAGAGATGTTGTGCATTGTTTCCAAGCGCCTGAAATCAATGAGTATTTACATTGCACATCTCAAAACATTTTCATGTAATATTTTTGTACAAAATTGTAATAACCTACAGCTTTATCACCAGGCTTATTTGGTGCTACAACCCTGCTACAAAAAATTGCTATTAAGCCAATATGTTTTGATGTTCCAACATGCTTCTTGCATAATATTCCCAAGTCATCAAATTCTTCCTACTAGGACTTCAGCATTGTAGTGTTATACTGCCCAAAGTGCGCTCTCCACACAGAATCCTAGTTCGCAAGAATAACATTTCCAATTGGACATCAGGGATTTTTCCCACTGCTCATGCGGATATGTAATAAAAATATCACAAAACCAGCATTGTGTTTCACTGAAAGCGTAGTGCCAACACTGAACTACTAAACTCGTATATGTTCAACTTAGTTGGTGGGTTCTGGACTGGTTAGCTTCTATGTCATTTTTAATTGTACAACTTTAAAAATCTGACAAATGATGGTTTAACTTGGTCAATCAAAATCCATTTAAATGTGTAATTTGTACAGCTAGCTACAAAATGTCAAATTACAGACCTTGTAGTGTCATTTGTCATCAAATGATTGCATGCCTCATGCACTGCAGAACTTATCTTGGGGAAATCACATTTTTTTTCTCTTTATACAGGGTAGGAGCAAGGGGGTGAAGACCCAGGATCTGCACAATAACTCAATTCATTTTGACCTGCAATATCGTACAATCTACTCTTTTAAAAATCCCCTAAACAGAACAGGCCTGAGGGAATGAATGGTTGGGAGGAGCGGGGCGTGTGAAGGATGCTACCATTCAATGAATGGCAAAGCCTTACGGGTAATTTTACCTTCTTTGTTATTCAGGCATCCTTCAAACACAATAGAACCATTAAAAAAATAGTACCAATTTAGAAGAGGGAAGCCCCAGCTGGGTGCCAAAACCAATCTGACAAAAACTATAGGGCCAGAAATTGCTGTAGTAGGGCATCTAAGTTAGACTTGCCCCTGCACCCTACAGTTCAAAAGAAATTTGCCCACAAAGTTGCTGAAAGTGCAAGCTAATCGCAGCGAGGGAAACAGGGCAACCAACAGGGTCTCTCCTTAACCAATGAGATTGAACGATTGGGAAATAAATACAGGATGGACTGAGAAGGAGGGTGAATAAAGGGGTTGAATTCAATGTCAAATCAGGTACAGAAAGAGAAATAAAAGGAGGGAAAGATTGGACTAAGAGAGAGAGAAAAGAGACAGAAAGGAAAACAAAAACATTTTTTAAATCGCCCCAAAAAATTCAAAACCTGAAGGAATGAGACTCCGCAGTTGTAACAGTTCATTTTCGGTACCAGAGGGGTTGACTGGCAGTAATTAACAGTTATCACATTGTTAAAAGGGTATTTACGCTACTAATTACTAGCCCTAAATATCTGCAGCGGGTTTAGTTCGTACATACAGCAACTTCATGCATGTCAATGTTGAGGCAGACAGCAAAATGCCGTTTTCGTGAAGCTAACGGCAGAGAGGTGCAACTCGGACAGCAACTTTTGGATATTCGTATTTAAACGCACATCTGCTCCTTGCCTGAAGTTGCTGTACCATTTACACTTAATGGCGAGCACCATTAGCCTCATCATTAATTTGACAGCAAATTCTGGCCTATTTTGCTGTTGGCAAAATTTAAACAAGAGTCATGTCTGGTAAACATGTGAGGAGTACTCCACATAGCTGCCTTCAGAAACTGTTGATGCAAACCCAATTAAGAAAATCCCAAGACATAGCCATGGCGCAAGAAGAATGGCCCTTGACTGGACTCTGGATTTAGATTAGCCTTCACCAAGTGTAGTAAAATTATAATGTCAGATTTTCAGAAGTTGTATAATTAAAAAGGGCCTCAGAAGTTAACCAATCCAGAACCCACCAACTATGTTGAGCACGTACTAGTTCGGTGTTAGCACTAGGATTTCAGTGAGTTCTCCTGGTGCCCAAGGCAACATTTATCCCTTAACCAACATCACAAGCAGATTATCAAGTCATTTATTTCATTGCTGCTTGTGGAACCTTGCTGTGCACAACTTGGCTGCCGCAAGGTTACATTGCAACGGTGTCAACACTTCATAAAATACATTGGTTGTGAAGTGCTTTTGGAAGTCCTACAGTCGTGAAAGGTGCTATATAAATACAAGTTTGTTCTTTCTTTCTTTATATGGCACTCCTTACATGCAGCAAGACATCTCGGGACACACAACAATAAGGAAGAAAGGGATACAGTGAACATCATATGTAGGTAAAGAGGAAGGGAGTGGAAAGGCTAGGATGGGGAACAATAGGCACAGTCAAAGAGGAGAGTTTTGAAAGCATGGGTAGATCTAGCAAGGCAGGGGGAAATACTTCAAGAAATACAGAGGGAAAATGCCTGGTGGCTGAACAAGCGGATGAATAAGGGCCACTGATGATGGAACAGAGGGAGCAAATTTGGTATTAGAGGAGTGGTATAAGACAGCAGGAGTTCACCGAGGTAGGCTGAGGCAAAGCCATAGAGAGATTTGAAAACAAACGAGAATTTCGAAATCGACACGCTGGCAGGATTTAGTGTGGATAAGGACTTGCCCCATGGCATTTTTGATAAGTTGAAGCTTGTGGAGGGTTGATAGGAAGAGGCCAGGTAGAAGGGTGGTGGAAGAAGTCAAATGTTGAGATGATAAAGAGATGGACTACAGCTTATGCAGCAAAGGGGAAGAAATAAGGGCAGAGATGGACAATGCTACAGAGATGAAAATAAGCTGATAATGAAGGAAATGCTGGGAGAAAGTTGAGCTCGGCGTTGAGCAAGACACCAAGGTTCCACACTTCCTGGCTCAGTTTAAGATGACATCTGGGGAAGTTGATGGATCTGAGGCCCGAGGCGCTGACAGAGAAAAAGAGATGGCCTCAGTTTTGACAACATTCAGCAGGAGGAAATTTTGGCTTATTCAGATCTTGATATCAGACATGCAATCTGAGAATATGGCAACAATCTTTAGGTCAATGGATGAGGCAGCAAGGTCGAGCTTGATATCATCGGTATACATGTAGAAAATGACCTGTGCTTCCATAGAACCGCAGAAGTTTACAGCATAGAAAAAGGCCATTTGTCCCATTGTGTCTGTGCCCAATCTTTGCTGGAGCAAACCAAAATCTAATCCCACTGCCCTGTTTTCTCCCCTTAACCCTGTATCTTCCTCTGCTTCAAATGTAGAAATGAAAAGGGGTTCATTTCTAGTGGAATAGAATTCAAAAGCAGAGAAATTATGTTATGTTGAACCTTGGTTAGACTATACTTAGAGTACTGTGCTCAGTTCTGGTCTCCATATTACAAAAAGGATATAGAGGCACTGGAGAAGGTACAAACAAGATTTACAAGCATGATACCAGAACTGAGAGGTTATAACAATAAGGAAAGGCTGAACAAGCTGGGGCTCTTTTCTCCAGAAAAGAGATGGCTGAGAGGTGACCTGGTGGAGGTATTTAAAATTATGAAGGGGTTCGATTGGGTAGATATAGAGAAGATGTTTCTACTTGTGGGGGAGTCCAAAACTAGGGGCCATAAGTATAAGACAGTCACTAATTACTCCGATAAGGAATTCAGGAGGTAATCTAGCCAATATTTATCCCTCAGCCAACATCACTGAAACAGATTATCTGGTCATTATCACATTGCTGTTTGTGGGACCTTGCTCTGCACTAATTGGCTGCCTCGTTTCCTACAATATAACAGTGGCTATGCTTCAAAAGTACTTCATTGGTTGTAAAGCGCTTTGGGACGTCCTGAGGTTGTGAAAGGCGCTACATAAATGCAAGTCTTTCTTTCTATCTTTCCTTCCTTCCTCAGAGAGTGGTTAGAATGTGGAACATGGAGTAGTTGAGGCAAATAGCAGAGATGCATTTAAGGGGAAGCTAGATAAGTACACGAGGGAGAATGGAACAGGAGGATATGTTGATAGGGTGAGATAAATTAAGATGGGAGGAGGCTCGTGTGGAACATAAACACCAGCATAGATCTGTTGAGCCGAATGGCCTGCTTCAGTGCTGTAAATTCTATGTAATACTATGTTTATCCACTTGTTCCTTAAAAGATGCAATGGTCTCTCCCTCAGCTACTCCTTACGGCACAGCGCTCTAACTCGATTCAAATGTGTTTCTCTTAACCTCGCTCCTCAATCTGTGACAATTTTAAATTGCTGACCCCTTGTTGCTGAGTCCCCAACCAGAGGAAACAGTCTTTCCCTGTTTACCTTATCAAAACCTTTTATAATTTTAAAAACCTTTCTTATCCCTGGTATCATCTCAGCAGTTGCCAAAGGGCAACATGGTTATAATGAAAAGGAGAGGCCACCTGATATATACAAGAAGTACGCTTCAAGCAAAGAAAACTACGTTAGCAGCAACGAAGTGTCTGCATTGAGTCAGTTAAGAACAAACCTGTAGTATTGTGTACAGTTTTGGTCTCCTTACCTAAGGAAGGATATACTTGCCATAGAGGAAGTGCAACAAAGGTTCACTAGATTGATTCCTGCGATGAGAGGGTTGTCCTATGAGGAGAGATTGAGTAGAATGAGCCTATATTCTCTGTTGTTCAGAAGAATGAGAGACAATCTCATTGAAACGTTTAAAATTCTTAGAGAGCTTGATAGGGTAGATGCTGAGAGGCTGTTTCCCTTGGCTGGAGAGTTTAGTACTCAGGGTCATAGTCTCAAGATAAGGGGTTGGCCATTTAGGACTGAGATGAGGAAAAATTTCTTCACTCACAGGGTTGTGAATCTTTGGAATGCTCTACCCCAGGGGGCTGCAGATGCTCAGTCGTTGAGTATATTCAAGACAGAGATTGATAGATTTTTGGACACTAAGAGAATCAAGGGATATGGGGATAGGGCGGAAAAGTGGAGTTGAGGTCAAAGATCAGCCATGATCTTACTGAATGGCGGAGCAGGCTCGAGGGGGCTGAGATTGCAGAGGAGAGATGTTAGAAGAGGATGAAGTGGTCAACTGTATTAAAAGCAGCAGAGGAGTCAAGGATAATGAGAAGACACAGGGAGCTATTGTCAGTGGCACACAGGATGTTGTTTGTGATTTTGACCAGTGTACTCACAGCACTGTGAGCCAGGCAAAGATTGGAGAGACTCAAACAAGGAGCGATAATAGAGATGGGAGCATAGTTGCAAGGCACAAAGCATTCCAGGACTTGGGAGAGGAAGGGAAGGTTCGAGGTAGAGTGGTAGTTGGGGAGAGTAGTAGGGTTTGGGTGGGTTTCTTGAGAGAGGAGTGATAACAGCAGTTTTGAGGGGCAGGGGGGAAGAGAGAGACAATACCAGGCAAGGAACAGGTTGGCACTGTTAATAAGCATGCAACAACATGAAGTTGAGTGGTCACGAGCTGCAATGGAAGAGAATCCATGGAGCAGATAGCGGACTTCATTAACAAGATAATGAGCTAAAAGGGGAATGTGGGAGAAACTGAAAAGAATAATAAGGCTGTGGTTACTTGGCAGGCAGATGGGGAGCAGTCAGAAGAAGGAGAGTACTAGTCAATACAATAGTCTCCTGTAGACCTGAATAAATATAAACAGCAGCCAAACTGACCAAAGAGCAACAGGATACAAATAGTGCCCTTGCAATATCTCTATTTCCATCCATGTTAAAATGACTTTTTTACCATCTCACAGAATGCCACTAGAAAGAAACTCACCTGGTGCTATCTTTACTACACCATAAACCAATATCCTGCTCGATAAACCACAATATCATACTGTTTGCACAACAAACTCTGCAAGGGGCAGTTTAAGTTGTCTTTCCTTGGGTCTACTGAGAATACCTCTGCAAGATCGGCACCACTTGGAAAGAATGACTGGTCTTCAAACATAAGCCTAAAGTTATGGCCCACATCCAAGAGAAGGAGAACAATGGTAGAAAGGCTGACCTGCAACAGCAATGAACAATCAGAAACAAGAATGATGCAAACAAACAATACAGTTAAAGAGGGATTTGCTGTGTTGGTATGGGGTAATTTCTGTTTAGGGGCATGTAACAGTATAGTGCTATTCCCATTCTTAACATGTGGCAAAAAATCACAGATATCACAGTGAATAACTATCACGATCTAATCCATGATCCGTAGCATAGTTAAATTTCTAGTTCAAGGTGAACCATTAGGTGAAGATGCTTGCGCCCAAAATTAAAATTAATTGACTCTATGCCACATTCTTGTTCAGGACAAATCATTTGCAACTAATGTCAGTTAAAAAGGCATAAAAGATTATATAGTAGAATAATATTCCTCAGCCAAGATGTCCAGACAAAACACTTGCCAAGCACCTGGCCTAAACAAGGTTTTCCTTTTCAGATGCTAAAAGACCTATGTATTTCCAGCATTTTCTATTTTAAACTTTCAGCCTTTCTTTTTATCTCTAAGTGAAATGCCTGGTTTCTGGATCTAAAGTGTAACACTGATGGTGGGACACAAGTTGCATTCAGAACTGTTACTTGGTTCCAGTGCAATGAACAAAGTTCTGGTTGTCATTTGGAAATATTTAGCACACCATAAATCAGGTTTTAGTATTAAAAATAAATACAACATGTACACCTCCAGTAATTCTGGTTAATCAACAACAGATTTTTTTCAAAATAACACCTCCTTTGTCAACATCACACGGTTCTTATGCCCTTTTGTGAACAACACCACATGCAAAGGACATAATGCTTAAAATTCAAAGAGAGAATGAAAAGGTTTGCCCTAAAAAAAATCCATATATTTTTAAAATAGCTGGGAATGAGTGCCAATTATATAATGTAACAACTATCTTTAATTAGATTACAGTATGGTAACTCTCTGAAGTACCTAAATATACTGTTTACCTTAATAAGTAAAATTGCTATATGAGAAAGTTTTTTTAAAAAGACAAATGCATGAAGATCTGGGAAGTAAATTTTCAGTTCAACAGGAAAATTTTAATTCGGAACAGGCCACGGACACAAGACTTGAATTCCAGGTTACACTTGAAATGTCCCACACAATGGACTCAATTGTAACTCCCCCCGCCAAGCGGAAGCCAATTGGGGGGCAGTTAAATTGGAGCAGTGGACTTACCCACTCCTTCTCCTTACCTTTACCCTCCTCCTCCCATCCAACCGCCCCCCCCCCCCAACTCCATTCTGGATGACTGCAATTTTAAATTACAGGCGGCAAGAACACCCACCCCAAGCCGGGGTCCTCTTTAAATATGCAGTTCTGACTCCGATGATGAGTTCCCATCCGGGAGTTAAAATCCACCCCAATGGGTTCTCATCTTCACAATTATCTACTACCTTCCTGAAGACTGACAGATGGATTTTTTTGTTGCATTAGAGGGCCATATGCTCTTTATATTACAGAACTTTATATTGAGAAAGCAGTTAAAAAAGCATACTAGATCCTGGGCTTTATAAACAGAGGCATAGAATACAAAAGCAAGGAAGTCATGATGAACCTTTATAAAACACTGGTTTGGCCACAACTGGAGTGTTGTATCCAGATCTGGGCACTGCACTTTAGGGAAGATGTGAAGGCCTTAGAGAAGGTGCCGAATAGGTTTACAAGAATGGTTCCAGGGATGAAGGACTTCAGGTATGTGGATAGACTGGAGAAGCTGGGGTTGTTCTCCTTAGAGCAAAGAAGGTTGAGAGGAGATTTGATAGAGGTATTCAAAATCATGAAAGGTCTAGACAGAGAGAAACTGTTCCGATTGGTGGAAGGGTCAAGAACCAGAGGTCATTGATTTACGGTGATTGGCGAAAGAACCAAAGGCGACATGAGGGAAATCTTTTTTACATAGCAAGTGGTTATGATCTGGAATGCACTGCCCGAGAGGATGGTGGAAGCAGGTTCAATCGTGGCTTTCAAAAGGGAATTGGTTAAGTACTTGAAGGGAAAAAATTTGCAGGGCTACGGGGAAAGGGAGAGTGAGTGGGCCTAGTTGGATTGCTCTTGCAGATAGCAGGCACGGACTCAACGGGCCAAATGGCCTCCTTCCATGCTGTAACCATTCTACGATTCTATGTTTCTAGCTGCTTCCAGTGGACTGAACAGTGTGCTGGTGTGCACACGTAAGTGTGGATCGAGGAAGAAAAATTAAACCAAAAAGTTCAATACTCAATTTCTCATTTCCAAATGTTTCAGCAACAACTCGCGATTATATAGTGCTGTTAACACAGAAGAATGTCCCAAGGTGCTTCACAGCAGTGTAATCAGATAAAAATGGACACCAAGCCAAAAGAGGAGATATTGGGGTGGCCAAAAGTTTGGTCAAAGCTGGATTTAAAACATGGTCTTAAAGGAGACGAGGGAGGGAATCCCAGAACGTAGGGCATCGGTGGCAGAAGGCATGGCTATTAATGGAGGGGCGAGGGGAAGGGGGAATGCATAAGAGGCCAGAGTTCGATAAACGCAGAGTTCTTGGAGGGTTAGAGAAGGACAAGAGCAGCAGGTACATGGGAACACCACCTGCACGTTCCCCTCCAAGTCACACACCATCCCGACTTGGAAATATAACGCCGTTCCTTCATAGTCGCTGGGTCAAAATCCTGGAACTCCCTTCCTAACAGCACTGTGGGAGAACCTTCACCACACAGACTGCAGCGGTTCAAGAAGGCGGCTCACCACTACCTTCTCATGGGCAATAAATGCCGGCCTCGCCAGCGACACCCACATCCCATGAACAAATTTTTTAAAAGTTATAAAGATAGGGAGGGGCATAGCTACGAAGGGATTTGAACACGAGGATGAGAATTTTAAATTGAAGGCATTGGGGGATGAGAGCCAGTGAAGGTCAGGAAAAACTGGGTGATGGGTGAGCAGGATTTGGTGCAGGATTGGATAGAGACAGTACAGTTTTGGATGAGCTGAAGTTTATAGAGGGTGATGAATGGGAGGCAAGCTAGGAGAGCATTGGAATGGTTGAATCTGGAGGTGCCGAAGGCATGGATCAGGGTTTCAGCAGCAGATGCGCTGAGGCAGGGGTGGAGGCATGCGATGTTATGGAGGTGGAATAGGCGGTCTTTGTGATGGAGATGTTATGGGGCTCGGAAGGTCAAATAGGACACTGAAATTATAAAGTGTTTGGTTCAAGCTGAGATGAGCGGGACAAAAGGTTTGGAATCAGTGATGAGGGTACCAAGTTAGTGGTGGAGGTCAAAGATGATGGCTTTGATCTTCCCAATATTCAACTGATGGAAATTACGACTCATCCAAGACTGGATGTCAGACAGTCTGACAACACAGAGGTAATGGAGGGATCGTGACAGGTGATGGAGAGGTTCGAACTGGGTGGCTTAAATTTGGAAGCTGACCTGCTGCCTTTGGCTGCAGTCGAGGAAGGATATTAACTTTGATTAGGGTCATTTTCAGTGCTGTGGTTGTACAGAAATCTGGAGATTCAAACATGGAGTCGCGTGAAAGATGGTCACGGATTTGGAAGATGACATGTTCAAGGACTTTGATGGGGAAGGGGGGTTGGAGATGAGGGGATAGTTTTTGAAGCACAGAGCGGTCAAGGGCAGGTTTTTTGAGAAAGGAGGGTGATGCCGGCAGTTTTGATAGGGAGGTAGGCAGTGCCTGAGGAGAAGGAACCATTTACAGTGTCAGCTAACATGAAGAAAAATGGGATGGTCAGCAGTTTCGTGGGAATGGGGTCAAGGGAGCAGGAGGTGAGTCTTGTGGGGAAGACGAGCTCGGAGAGGGCATGGGTGGAAATAGGAGACTAGAGAAAGACGCGGGTTCAAGACTAGGCAGGGGGAGCGTTGGAGGAGGTTTGGCTTGGTGTGAAATGGGGATTCAGTAGAGGCAATCTTAGTGACAAAGAAGTCCATGAGCTCCTCAAATTTGTTGTTTGAAGTGAAGGTGGAAGGCAGGGGAGAGGGGTTTAAGGAGGCAGTTAGTAGTGCAGAGAAGCAGAGGGTTATCTTTGCGCTCCAAGGTGATGCTGGAGTTCTAAGCGGTTTTGGTAGAGGACAGTAAGGCCCAATAGTGTTTGATGTCGTCCAGTCAGATTGATGACGGATGGCTAAACCAGCTGTGTGCCAGATATACTCAAGTCTATGCCTCTTGGATTATAGTGGGCAAAGATGGGGGACATACTAAGGGCAATGACAAGGAAGGGAGAAAGTAATGGTTTTACTGGGTCAATCGCATCAAAAGGTAATGGAGAAGGATTGGTTGAGCAGATCAACTTCATAAGCATTGTGGCAAATGGAGGATCAAAGGCTAGGTAGTTGGGAGTTTGAAAGTGCAGTTATAAGTGACCTGAGGGAGAGATTTTTTTTTCCAGGGGTGGGCAACGAAGGAATTGAGGTTGGAGGGGGGTAGGAGGATGTGGGTGATGAGGAATACTAAGAAGTAGTCGGAGACAGCCTTGTCTGTAATGGAGTCCATGGGAGTAAAGAGGCCACGTGAGATGGCAAGGTCGAGAGGACAAGTAGAACCGAGTTGATTGTTTCCCTTGTTTTACAGTTTACCATAGCAGCCTCACAATGATCCATTAGTGGTTTACCGGAAAAGAGGCAGCCCCTCCCCTGCACCAAATCTATACGTGTCTTCAATATAATAACTGAAATGAACCTACTGTTGTTCCCCAACTTATACACAACTCTAAGACCAGCATAATTTGTGCTTATATAGACACATTACTAAGACCTGTTTTTTGTGAACAACTTTTAAACTCTGAAAATGTTATGTACTTGAAACGGTTTTTCAAACAGTACACCAGTAATACAGATAAATTCTTCACAATGGAAGGGGATTACAATGTTGAACACATGAACGTGATAAAACCCATTTATTGATAGCTGCAGTCGAGAAAAACACATCTGGCAGTCAGTTCTTATCTTATCATTCCACATTTTCCTGTTCCACAGTGGTAAAAAAAAATTCACAGTGGTAATTTTCAGCAAGTCTATTAGCTGTGTTTCATCCATCATTAATCTAATGGAAACTATTCAAGCATTTCCTCTACTTAACGGACAATGGGCCACCTCAGTAAATTCCTTGTGTTTGTATTTTAAACAGCTTATATTTGAAGGGAACTCCCCTGTCAGCCTCACCCTTATCCTGCTGAATATACAGGAACTTCACGCAATAACTAAGATGTCACGGATAACAACTTCTTCCTATTTTTGTATCTAGTTGTCCTGCATTGTAAGCATTTTAGCACAGTCAATACCAATTTCCATGTAGTACATTTCATAGGGCAGATGTATGGCACATTTTGCATCTCCACAAATTGACTTAGCTTCGCAGGAATATAACTGCAGCTGAACTGGCACAAGTTTTAGCTTCAGCTGTATGGTTGAGCCCACTTAGAGGAACTCCCACCACTTTGACTTCATACTAGAATAATGACAATCAATCCAAAGCAAACTTTAAAGCTATGGGATTTCCCAGGACACTCAATCACCTTTAAGTTTTTAATGTTAGAAAAGAGGCAGGAGACCGCTCGAACATTTAAACGGTCACTGGTTTCTGACTGCAGTTTAACATATTCTCTGTGTGCATTTAAATATATACACACAGTGCTCTAATTTACCTGGATTTTAAAGGAACCAACAGTATAATTTAGCATTGTCAGCTCATAATGTTCTAAAATTAGGTAGCACTTTGAAATGGGGTCTCCAATACAAATGCAGCATAAGTTCCTCATGTGCATTAATAGTCCTCCCACTTCATAACAGGGGGGAAATCTCCCCTTCTTTTATCATGTTCATCACATCATTATGTTTCAAATGGTTAGACACGATCAGCAACCAGAGTTCAGCTGGTTATGCCGAGACAGTAATTCTTCGAACTACCCCACTCCCATATCATATTCAGCATTTGCAGGCAAGTGATCTACTAGCAATAATACTTTCAAAAGACCCAATAAGATTCTGAATATGAATCTGTGAAATCATGCATACAGTAATCAATAACAGCAATACAGGAAAGTATTTTTCCAAAACACATGAATATATATCTTCTTAATAACATGGTTTCTCCCAGTCAGGGATTTAGTAATGAGTGTTATTTACAACGTTTATTATGTCATTATGTTTCAAATGGCTGGACACTATCAGCAACCAGAGTTCAGCTGGTTATGCCGAGACAGTAATTATTACAATTCAGGAGAAATTACAAGGCTTATAGTTAGAAATTAGAAGGGATCATCTGATGGAATATAAAACCTACTTCTATATATTTTTCCCTTGTGCAGGTGACTGTCCAGGGCACAGGAAATATTTAGCTAGGCACCAAGACAATATGTCTCAGCCTCCATACAAGTTCAGAGGCAGGAAGTGATAGATAACTGCACCTCTCATCAAGCTTAAGAACATGAGAAACACAAGACAAATGTGAACAATTTTTAGTAGTCAATATTTAACTAAATAATATTAAATTATTTCTATTACTTAGAAATCAACTTCCACATCAAAAATAAGTAACTTTTTAAGCAGTGACCTTACTTTTTACACATTAAACTGTAAATATTTAATCTTCAGTAGGTGTAATAACATTTAAATGTTATTGAAATGATGGAATTTACATATAGTGAAGAGTAAAGTCAGACTGTGTTACAGGATAAAATGTAAAACCATTAGTGAACCATCCGGTGTAATAAAACAGCAACAGTCCTTCATTCCACTAAACATATTGACGTGCCATTATCTTCATTGTAGCTTAATCCAGCCACTGCCTTTTCATTCAATGCATTTTAATATAGATGAGTTGGTCACTGAATCATATCACAAGTTTCAAATCCCTGCAAGGTCTACACAGCATTTAATAAGATTGGGTCACAGTACTGCCTATAATGTACACATACACCAGTACCTGTAAAAATGCTGACTGCTCAGGCAAGGCTGAACGTCAGGTGCTAGTCTGAAAAATCCCTCCATTAATGATTACTGTACAAAGATAGTCCAAACATTTAAACATACATCTTGCATCTACAAAAATCATTAGTGTTTTTTTTTAAAAAAACACCCAGGCCAAGAAGTGTTAATTGAGAGGGTGATAACTTTTATCCTCAATTTCTAAATCAGGTAGTTTTATACTACTGCATTTTTACATAAGTGCATAAAAACAATTTTTACAAAGACAGTTAAACACATTAAGATTATATATTTAAAGAAAGCATAAATATTGGAACTCTTAAGATAGCTATATCTCTATATGGGTATGAGGTAGATAGTAATGCACTTTTAGTAGATCTCACAGTGGAGAAAGCTCTACTGAGTAAGTATCAATATTGTTATCAATATTGTCAGCATGCTCTTTTTTTTGGAAGCGTGGTCATTTGGGCAAAGGCATTCCTGATATTGAGATCATGCTGGGGCTCTCCACGTAATAGTGCTCCTTCCAGAACTGGATATCAACATTTGAATATGTTCTTTGTAAAAGTATGAGGTGGTTGTTTTCTTTGTGAAAACTTTAAAGAGGAAGGAAAAAATAAATCCACCCCCCCCCTCAAACCTTTTAAATTAGGATTAGAATTAAACACAACTTGTGATCAACAAACTCTAATGCCAAGGCAACATAAATTGCAACCTGCAACTCTGAGGACCAGTCATGGAGTTGTTCTACAGAGTTAAGGCAGTGGTCAGTCCACTCCCCACTCCCCACTCCCACCCCCGCCCCAGCCATGGAAGATAGATCTGTGCAACTGACAGGACTGAGATTCAACTCCACAACCTTCAGGCCAGAAGTTAATTCTGTAACCTAGGATACTGAGCCCATCTTATGTTCAACTAATTTTAGATGAATACGAGTAGATACTTTCTCAGCTATTTGCTTCGCTGTTTGTTTCCATCTGAGAAGGTAAGTTGCTGGAATAACATGAAATTCATATGGATGAGTAAAGCTGTTCACCCTTCCAAAAAGAATCTGTAATCCCTTCAACCCAGGCAGCAGCCAGATGTTCTTCACTGAATCCAGCGATTTTACACTATTCAGAAGTCCAGGGCACTATACAGTTTATGCACATCTTGCTTCAACTTGTACTCTACTGTAAGAAAAATTATATATAGTTTGGTATACAGCTGCGAACTATTTATTTTCTATTATACAAGAATTAGCTACGTTTAACAACTATTGTAAAAATGTTATGGTTCTGCTATTTATTCACTTTTTCCATTTACTGTTGAATAAATTCTTTTTGCAGTTAAAGTCTAAAACAAGGTCCAGTGTAGTGTCATTCTGTCACCTCTCAAAGGTAAGGGGGAATCCTGTGAAGACACAGGATATAATCGGTAGCTAAAGCAATTGAAAGAGTTTCTGTTCATTACCCTGGACACTAACAAATTTACCTAGATGTCAGGACAAATGTAAACACTCTCAAGACATAGGGAGTGACGGTTCACCTACAAGAGTAATCTGACATACAGAAGCCAAGAATGCCTAGAGTAAAAAGGGTAAAAAGATCCAAAAACATTAACATCCTTTTCATCCTACCCTTCAGCCAACTTCTTAGTTAATAAGCCCTAACGTATAGGCCCAGTTATACTTATCATCTGTATTTACATCAATGCTAAACAGTTTTGAATGCACATCAACACAAAACTGGTGGTATAAATCAGGAGTCAGACTGCGATGTGACTACAAACTGCACTAAAGGCAAGAGGTGTGATGAAGTAGTCATAAATGTTGCAATTCCCTGGACACACTATTAAATTTACCTAGATATCAAGACTCTCAAGACATAGTTTTAAAATGATTGAATTATGTCTCTCAATATTAAAATTTGAAAACTACAGTCGTTGGGCAGAGAGCAATACAGGAGCCAGCAGCATAATTCAGATCTACTAGGTTCACATAGCACTATATGGACTAGAGTATAACTGACTCTTTGAAATAATTGGAGTGCAACAAAGACCTTACTTTGACAGAACTGAATGCATAAAGTAGCAAATGGAAGTACTATTCATCACAAAACCTTGTTTGAAAAAATTATATTGACAGATGAAGCAATTCTAAATTAACAATGCTGTAGTTCAGACAGTAACTCAGTGACTTTCTCTGGCAAGATGCACTGTTAGTGGGTTCGCAACCATATCATCCAAAACTGGCAACACCTTTCTCCACCATTCATCCACTGCTGACTCCCTAACTGAGACACAAATTAAAGGAGGATTTATGCCCATCATTTATAATATAATGCAAAAAAAAACTTTGTGATTTCATGTGCAAATTATGCCTGAATAATGCATGTTAATTTAAAACAATCCTTCATTAACTTGATTTTGTCCAAATATTTCAAGGCTGATATTTTAGAGTACTGAATAGAGTACTTCAATGCTATCTCATCATGCACCTCTTAGAATAATGCAATTACCTATACGATCACCATGAAAGCTAGGCTTGAGCAGTTATTGAATGGATAATAGCTATTTAACTACTTCTTACCGATTGCAGCAAAGATTAAAGTATACCATGAACAGCTTAACACCGCTGTCTGGCTGATCCAAAAACACATGTTACATTATTTTTTACTTGGAACTTATGAACTTTTAAAAACTGATAAAGGCCATTAGATGCAGTGTGCTGTTTGGGGGTTGAAATAGCTTGATGACAGTCCCTGTTCAGCTGCATCAGGGAATAGAGAGGGTCTTGATCATCTTAAAAATAGCACCTTGGGACTTTTTCTACATTAAAGATACTATATAAATATACAGCTATCTAAACACAATGTCTTGCCTATACAGTGAAAGATCTTGCAGGCCTGGATTGCTGCACTTTGTGGTTTACTGAGAGAGCCATGTTATTTTATGGCCTTCTTTGGGGGAGGAATGTCTTATTTGTCCTGTGAGCTTGTGGGAAACCAGCCAGAATCTGTACATTGCCTGTTCTGACTGGCATATATTCCACAGATGTTTCTCCCATGTTGGTTGTGGGAGGGGTACACTTCACCATGATGAGAAAAATGCATCTTCTTACAGCAGGCAGTGACAAATGTGCCTGCCCGAATGTTGCTGAGAAGCTCATTCAGAAGTGGATTGGCCCAGCAGACATGAGCCCAGTTCTCTCCCACCTACCCTGTGCCCCCACCCCCCACAGAATAGAACTGTATCTCCACTCCCCAAAAACCTGCAACAAACACATCTCCACTCTCTGTACCATGTTTTCCTGAAGGTCAAAATATAACAAGAAATAGCCAAAGGAGTGCAGGAACAAGACCTAGGGCAGCAGATAACACGAACAATGGAAACAAGTGTGGTAGCAAACCTTCCCACCAATCATCTGCATCAGAATATGCAAGGTACAGCTCAAGACAGCACCTGGAATATAGAGCTCCTGCAGATGCTCTACCCCTTGCTGGGTGGGCTGTAGCCGCATATGTTACATACAAGAGTCTGGGAGGTCAAAGGACTTCTCATTTTTAACTTGCACTTTAACTTGTACAAAGTACATTTTCCAGTATTAACTTTCTGAACCCTTGCAATAATCTTAAAAACTTCAATTAGGTCACTTCTTTAAAAAAATAGCTCAACTTCCTTCATCTCTCCTCATTTTTTTTCTGATTAACTTTGGGTGTTTTTCTACATTAAAAGGGCTGCATAAGTGCAAGTTGTTGTTTTTATAATTTAGATTCCTAATGCCTGCAATCGTTTTAGCTATTCATCTCTATACCTTTCAAGGACTTCCTCCCTATTACCAGAACTGTATACAACAATCAAATACACGGAGAAATACACAATCCCTGAAGGAGTACACCATCCATCATGGGACAAGTAAGCATTAAAAGGCATATACAGTGTTTACATAGTTTGCAGAACTGCATTACAATGAAGTTTTATGCATTTGTTGCAAATTTCTGGAGAATGCATGGCATTCTAAACTGCCCAACCGGCACATCAGCATGCAAGTTGTTTCCAGTCATTTCACTGCGCTGAGGAGCATTATTACATTGCTCTGTTACTAACTTGTGGAAGTGTTACATTTTAACTATTTTCTATCAATGCTTATTGGGTGTACTGGAGCCAACTTTGGATCGAGAGTGTGGCATACTTCGCTGGATCCTAGAAGTGAATAGGTGACCCATTCATAGTTAATTTGTGACTGCATTTCAGTTGAGGAATTTTCTGTTCGACTATCATTTCTATTTTTTTTTCATCAAAATTGGTTTCAATCAAAATTAAAACTGAACAAAGCTATACATTTGATCTGTGGTCAGGATAAGATGCACCCAAATCATTAATTGGCAGGTTTGAGCAATTCTTCAATTCCCATTCCACAAACTATTCATATTATACATTTAATAGCAGGTTGTGGGTTTCTTAACCTCCTACATTAATAATAATTACGTTTATTTAGAGGAAAAATTTGCCATAAAAATTTGAATGCATGCAAATGAGGATTTAGTATGTAAAGGTGATGGGGTCTGTATATGAATGTGGATGAAATATAGTTATAATGGGGATCAGATATGTTATGAGGATGAACATATTGACCTAGGTATTCTATTTTTGTGGAACTGAGGCACATCTTCAGCAAGTCAGGACTTCTACCCACCACAAAGGTGCACTCCCGACCCTGGAGGTATTTCCATAATTTGACAGAGCTCCCTTGGCTCCCCTGAAATGAGGAAAGCCAGAGATCGGAGCTTTGCCAGTGGTCACAGTGCTATCGCTGACAATACAAGTCAAACTTAAGGTTTTTTTTCATTTGTCCTCCAAACAATCAGTCACTCAGCAATCGACTAAACATAGGAAACATAGGAACAGGAGTAGGCCATTCAGCCCCTCGTGCCTGCTCCGCCATTTGATAAGATCATGGCTGATCTGTGATCTAGCTCCATATACCTGCCTTTGGCCCATATCCCTTAATACCTTTGGTTGCCAAAAAGCTATCTATCTCACATTTAAATTTAGCAGTTGAGCTAGTATCAATTGCCGTTTGCGGAAGAGAGTTCCAAACTTCTACCACCCGTTGTGTGTTGAAATGTTTTCTAATCTCGCTCCTGAAAGGTCTGGCTCTAATTTTTAGACTGCGCCCCCTACTCCTAGAATCCCCAACCAGCGGAAATAGTTTCTCTCTATCCATTCCCCTTAATATCTTATAAACTCTTCGATCAGATCACCCCTTAACCATCTAAACTCGAGAGAATACAACCCCAATTTGTGTAATCTCTCCTCATAACTTAACCCTTGAAGTCCAGGTATCAATCTAGTAAACCTACACTGCACTCCCTCCAAGGCCAATACGTCCTTCCGAAGGTGCGGTGCCCAGAACTGCTCACAGTACTCCAGGTGCGGTCTAACCAGGGTTTTGTATAGCTGCAGCATAACTGCTGCCCCCTTGTACTCTAGATATAAAGGCCAGCATTCCATTAGCCTTATTGATTATTTTCTGCACCTGTTCATGACACTTCAATGATCTATGTACCTGAACCCCTCAGTCCCTTTGGACATCCACTGTTTTTAACTTTGTTCTATCCTTTTTTGATCCAAAGTGGATGACCTCATGTCTACACTGAATTCCATTTGCCACAGTTTTGCCCATTCACCTAATCTATCAATATCCCTCTGTAATTTTATGTTTCCATCTACACTGCTTACAATGCCACCAATCTTTGTGTCATCGGCAATCTTAGATATGAGACTTTCTATGCCTTCATCTAAGTCGTTAATAAATATTGTGAATAATTGAGGCCCCAAGACAGATCCCTGCGGGACTCCACTAGTCACATCCTGCCAATGTGAATACTTACCATTATCCCTACTCTCTGTCGCCTTTCATTCAGCCAATTTCCTAACCAAGTCCGGACTTTTCCCTCGATTCCATGGGCTTCTAACTTAGCTAACAGTCTCTTATGTGGGACCTTATCAAATGCCTTCTGGAAGTCCATATAAATAACATCCATTGACATTCCCCTGTCCACTACTTTAGTCACCTCTTCAAAAAATTCAATCAGGTTTGTCAGGCACGACCTACCTTTCACAAATCCATGCTGGCTCTCTCTGATTAACTGAAAATTCTCGAGGTGTTCAGTCACCCTATCCTTAATTATAGACTCCAGCAATTTCCCCACAACAGATGTTAGGCTAACTGGTCTATAATTCCCCGGTTTCCCTTGCTCTCCTTTCTTAAAAAGCGGAGTGACGTGCAATTTTCCAATCTAGAGGGACAGTTCCTGAATCTAGAGAACTTTGAAAGATTATAGTTAGGGCATCTGCAATCTGCTCACCTACTTCCTTTAAAACCCTGGGGTGGAAACCATCTGGTCCTGGGGATTTGTCACTCTTTAGTGCTATTATTTTCTTCATTACTGTTGCTTTACTTATGTTAATTTTATCGAGTCCCTGTCCCCGATTCAATATTAGTTTTCTTGGAATTTCCGGCATGCTATCCTCCTTTTCTACTGTAAATACTGACGCAAAGTAATCGTTCAACATGTCCGCCATTTCCCCATTGTCAATGACAATATCCGCACTTTCAGTTTTTAAGGGGCCAACACTGCTCCTGACCACCCTCTTTTTCCTAATATAAACTATAAAAGTTCTTCGTATTGGTTTTGATATCCCTTGCGAGTTTCTTTTCATACTCTCTTTTTGTAGCTCTTACTATCTGTTTTGTGACCCTTTGTTGATCTTTATATCTTTCCTATTCGCCAGGATCTGTGCTATTTTTTGCCTTTTTGTATGCCCTTTCCTTATGTCTTCTACTGTCCCTTACCTCTTTAGTTGTCCATGGCTGTTTTTTTGGCAAGTAGAGTGCTTGCCCCTCAGGGGTATAAACCGGTTCTGTATCACGTTAAATGTTTCTTTAAACATTTCCCACTGATCATCAGTCGTATTACCCATTAACAGATTTGCCCAGTTTATTGTGGACAGTCTCTGTCTCATCCCATTGAAGTCGGCCTTACCCAAGTCTAGAATCTTAGCAGCTGATTCACTTTTTTCCCTTTCAAACACTATATTGAACTCAATCATGTTATGATCGCTATTGGATAGATGTTCACGCACAGTTAAGCTGTTAACTAAATCTGGTTAATTACTCATTACTAAATCTAGTATGGCTTGCCCCCTTGTTGCCTCTCGGTCATACTGCTGTAGAAAACTATCCAGGACACACTCAAGAAATTCACTACCTTTCTGACAGTTACTAGTCTGCTTTCCCCAATCTATGTGAAGGTTCAAGTTCCCCATTAAGACCTCAATGGCTTTGTCACACGCTTGTCTATTCTCTGCATTTATACAATCTAGCACTTCACAGCTGCTGCCAGGGGTCCTATACACAACTCCCACTATAGTCTTAGATCCTTTCCTATTTCTCAATTCAACCCATAAGGCCTCTGTTGGCTGCTTACCTCTAGTTATATCCTCCTTTATCATTGAATTGATTTCATCTTTAATCACAAAGGCTACTCCTCCCCCTCTTCCATTTTCCCTATCTCTCCCGTAGACCTTATAACCCGGTATATTTAGTTCCCAATCCTGACCATCCTGCAGCCATGTCTCAGTAATAGCTATCATGTCATACCCTCCAATTTGAATTTGAACCTGTAGTTCATTTAATTTATTCCTTACACTCCGTGCATTTGTATATAGAACTCTTAGTTGGGCCACACACCCTAGCCTGACCTTCAGCTTTGATGCTGGGTTAATCGCCTTATGCCTTCTAGTTTTCACTTTATCTGTAGTGTCTAAAGTACACTTTCTTTCTGCTGCTCTATGCTTTTCCCTTTCACTTGTTCTTGAACAACTGTTTGTACTATTTGGATTGTAAATTTCCCCTGGGTCTTCCCCTCTCTTGCTGCTCTCAACTTTACTCCCTTCTGACTCCCCACTAACTCCTGACTACATAGGTTTTTGGGACATTTAAATTATAATTGTGCCCCGCAGTGCCTATAGCATCATTGAACATCAGGGACATTGCTATGGTGCGAAGGAGGGGAAATACATGGGAAGACATGTTGTGCATCCCCCATCAAGAGCAGCAAGAAACTCCAAAGCAGTAGAGACAAGTGGAGGACTGGCAGAATCACCGCCAATAGCCAGGTTTCTTTCAGCACCGGAATGTCAACAGATTAATTCACGTTAAGAAGACGGATGGTGAGAGCGCTGTTCACAAGGAAACAAGCCTTCTGGAAGGAGATATTTGGCGGCGGCGGGGGGCGGGGGAAAGAGAGAGAGGGGGAGGTAGAGTTATTGATGATCTGCTAATCGGGCTGGGAAGGCAGGCATTGCAAGATGAAAGGGTTATTGGGAGGATAGAGAGGCTAACTACTAGGAAATGATCTGGATGGGAAGGTTGCCAGGAGCAGGAGATGAAGCAGTTGAGATTGCTACTACTGAAGAGCCATCGACAGTTATCATAGTGGGCGCATTGGAGGATGCCAAAGCTTGAGCCAATGGAGGCTATTGGCTCATTTAAAAGAGGCTCAAGCTTGGGATGGTGGCAGAAGGTTGACTGGGCTGGGATGGAGGACTAGGAGGAGCTTGTGGCTGTTCGGAAAAAAGTGGGAAGTGAAAAGGGAAGTAAATCAAAGGCGAGGGGGAAGGAGAGGAAACCTATGTGGGGCAGGGCCAAGAGGTGGCCCAACTTGAAGAAGTAGAGAGGGGTTCACGTCCAAGGAGACGGCCAATCTGGACATGAGTAGAGGTAGGAGAAACTTCAAATTACATGGACAGAAGGGAGACGGTTCGGCATTGCAAGGAAGTTCTTGGCGAAGGGATTTCAGGAACCGAGGTAATCAGTTCAGTAATTGAGCCAGGATCAGTGAGAAACGACCGACTCATCCAGAGTTGCAAGGCAGGATGATAACTCTCAGGGAAGGTCAGACATGTCCAGAGTCAGCATGGAAGGTTGGCACAGAGGAGAATGAAGAGGACTACTGGAGAGCAAAGAGGGCGGCGGACTGTGACGAGAATGGAGAAACTGTGGAAAGCCAGGAGACGGATGCACAGGAACACAGGACCAGGAGTAGGCCATTCAGCCCCTCGGCCCTGTTCCACCAGTTAGATCATGGCTGATCTATACCTCAACTCCATTTATCTGCCTTTGCTCAATATCCCTTAATACCCTTATACCTAACAAAAATCTAGTGATCTCAGTCGTGAAAATTTCAATTGACCCCCAGAATCCACAGCCTTTTTGGGAAACAAATTCCAGATTTCCACTACCCTATGTATGAAAAAGTGCTTCCTGGTTGCACTCTTAAATGGCCTAGCTCTAATTTTAAAATTATGCCCTCATGTTCTGGATTCCACCATCAGAGGAAATAGTTTTCCTGTATCTACCCAAATGAATCCCTTTCTTCATTTTAAACTCCTCAATTAGATCACCCCACCTCAAGCTTCTAAACTCAAGGGAATACAAGCCAAGTTTATGCAACCTGCCCTCGTAATTTAACCCTTTAAGCCCTGGTATCATTTTGGTGAATCTGCACTGTATCCCCTCCGTGAATACATCTTTCCTGAGGTGCGGTGCCCAAAACTAACAGTGCTCCAGATGGGATAAAACCAAGGCTCCATACACCTGAAGCATCACTGCCTCACTTTTGAATTCCAATCCCTTCTGAGATAAAGGCAAACATTCCATTAGCCTTTTGATTACTTTTTGTACCTGTACACTAGCTGTTCGTGATTTATGTACATGGATGCCTAAATCCCTTTGCTCCTCCACAGCTCCCAGTCTCTCCCCATTAAGAACACATTCTGATTTGACTTTCTCAGATGGAAAGGTGACCTCACACTTCCCCACATTGAACTCCATCTGCCATAATTTTGCCCACTCAATTAATCTATGTCCCTTTGTAACTTTCTGCTCCCATCTACACTTACAGTGCCTCATAACTTCGTGCCATCTGCATACTTGGATGTACAATTCGCTATTCCTTCATCCAAGTCGTTAATATATATGATGAAAAGCTGTGGTCCCAGTACAGATCATTGATGAACACCACTTGTCGCATCATCCTAATCAGAGCGTTCCCTTTATCCCTACTGTCTCCTACCTCCAAACAAATTACTGACCCACATCACAAGGTTACCTCCAATTCCATGCACTTTCATTTTTACTGACATTCTCTTGTGTGGAACCTTATCAAGTGCCTTCTGGAAGTCCACATAGACAACATCCATAGACACCTCCCTCATGCACTAATTCAATGACCTCCTCAAAAAGTTCAATTAGATTAGTCAGACATGACCTACTCTTCACAAAACCATGCTGATGATGGAGAAATTAGAGCAAGGAAAAATTGCACAGAGCCAGGCCAGCAGGAACAGCAGTGATGACTGAGTCAGCACTGAATTACTAACTATACAATGGAGGAACAAGTTTAGATAGCATGCTTTCAACGATAGTGGATTGCAGGTGTAGTTGGAGGACGGTTAGTTGGGTACAGGAAGCACTGATTCAGCTAGTAGACAGAAGCAATTCTAATCCAGGTCAAGTTTTCTCACAGGGATCATGCTGCAGTATAGTGGCAACCTAGGTAGCCACGTAATTTCTTCATGCCGAGCCTGACGATACTGAGTCAGAGTATTATGGAAGAGTACTGGGAAGGCAGCAAAATAGCTGTGAACGCAGCAACATCCTAGCTAGCTGCCCACTATTCATCCAGAAAACAGCAGATCACCAATGAACAGGTAGGAAAGGTACTAAACAGAAGAAGGAATGAAAACTACAAAATGGGAAGGTAAAGAGCTTCCAATAGCAAGGAGCAAAAGAAGAACCAATGAAATTGTTCCAAAATGTTTTCAAAATCCTTTATGGCTGCTATCATGCTTTCTCACTAAACTGAAGGTTTTGAACTACAAATAATGTTTCTTACATAATAGACATTTATTCGTTATAGAATTCATAAGAAAATAATTTAAAACGTACCTACAGAATTATTTTGTGTGTGTTTGGAATGTCTCTAACAATGTCATAGACCTGTTGTTCTCATATGCCTGTGGTGTGACTTCATGGGACTTCCTTTCATTGTCAACTGAATGGAGAGGCTCAATCAAGCAGCAGACTACAATTTACCATTGTAGGATTTACCAGCATCATTCTCTGCAAGCAATCTGTGCTCACAACTCCCACATTTAAACTTAACACTACCTTCCTTCCAAGAATGATGACACCACATTTTAGAGCAGGGGAAGAGGATGCATAAAACACCCGAATTCTTTATAGGATTAAGACGACTATCCATTTATAAAGCATGCCAGGGCTTGCTGTTTGTAAGCCCTGCCCGTTCCTCCACCCAGCTATGAAAACCCAAGGAATGCATTTATAGCCAGGAAAAAATGGTGGAACTGTTTTTTATACATATATAAAAAGAAAATCAAAATAACGGAAACCATTAACTTTTTAACCAGATCGAAGATACCTTCAATACAAAAAATGTTATATCCAAAGGGTAGTTTATTTATGCAAACTACACATGCAGATTTATTTATATGACTGTGGTATGTGAGGGGAGCAAATTAATTCTTTAAGGAAAACTTTATTTATAGAAATCAATTTTTTAAAAAAGCTTACTTCACTGTCTCTGAGCACATATCTATCATAACTTCTTTCCAAATCCTCAGTGGTCATATTCACTCATCCTCCACTTCCACACCCTAGCATTCCAGATTGCAACAGCATAACCTGACTCACCCTGAACAATGCTACAGGAGATATGTTAATGTACTTAAAACTTTAATCACTGATCAAGGACCTACTTATAATGGAAGATAATTAAACACAGATGTGGGCTAATATAAAAACAGAAAATGTTGGAAATACCCAGCAGGTCAGGCAGCATCTGTGGAGAGAGAAACAGAGTTCATGTTTCAAGTCAATGACTTTTCATTAGAACTACACACCTGCAATCCACTATCGTTGATACCATGCTATCTAAACTTGTTTCTCCATTGTATAGTTAATAATTCACTGCTGCCTCAGTCATCACTGAGGAAGTTCTTGGAACAGGGATTTCAGGAACCGAGGTAACCAGTCCAGCAATTGAGCCAGGATCAGTGAGAAAGGTCAGAAAAATCCAGAATTGCGAGGCAGGATGACAATTCTAACAGAAGGTCAGACATGTCCAGAGTCAGCATGAAAGGTTGGCACTGAGGAGAATGAAGAGGACTACTGGAGAGCAAAGAGGGCAACGGACTGTGACGAGGATGGAGAAATTGTAGAAAGCCAGGAGACGGATGCACAGGATCTAGGCTCACTGGAGTATTTCAGAGCCAAAACTTCTACAAATCAAAAAATGGAACTGTCCTGAAAAGGACACCTTATATGTGCTTACTCTCTTACATATACCATAAGATTGCCTTTAAAACCAACATTGACCTTATAAACCTATCTTTTAGTGAATGATGGCTCCACAAACACCAGTATTGGTTTCATGAGTTGATGCAATCATTGACAGGATCAGGGAGTAGCTTCAGCAGAGACTAGAGTTCAATATGATTTCAATAATAACTTGCATTTATATAGTAACTTTAACAGTGAAAAACATCCCAAGGTGCTTCACAGAAGCATAATGAGAAGAAAATCAAAACCAAGCCGTAGAAGGAGGTATTAGGAGGGGTGACAAAACCCACCTCATTGAGCAAGTGTTTAAAGAAGGCTCTTAAAGGAGGGGGAAGGAGGTGGAGAAGCTGAGGCGAATTTCTAAAATTAGGGACTAGACAGCTGAAGGCTCAGCCACCAATGGTAGGTCAAAGGGATTTAGCAACACACAGAAGGAACGCAAAGGTCTTGGAGGATTGTAGGGCTGAAGAAGGTTAAAGAGATACGAAAGGCAAGCCCATGAAGGGATTTGAACACAAGAATGAAAATTTTAAACAGGACGCAGTGAGGGATTAGGAGCCAATGTAGATGAGCGAGCAGAGGTGATGGATGAGTGTGACTTGGTGCAGGATAGGATACAGGCACCAGAGTTTTGGATGAGCTGAAGATTATGGACGGTGAAGGATGGGAGGCGGCCAGGTGAGCTTTGAAATTGTTGAGCCTGGAGGTGACAAAAGCATGGATGAGGGTTTCAGCAGTAAGTGGGCTGAAATAGTAAAGATGGGTGATGTTAGAGATGGAAATAGCTGGTCTTTGATGGGTATGATATGGGTTTGGAAACTCAGCTCAGGGTCAAATTAAATTACATAGAATTTTACACCACAGGAACAGGCCATTCGGCCCAAAAGGTCTATATATGCTCCACAGGAGCCTCCTCCCATCTTCCTTCATTTCACCCGAACAACATATTCTTCTATTCCTTTTTCCCTCGTGTATTTATCGAGCTTCCCCTTATATGCATCTATGCTAATCACCTCAACCACTCCATGGGGTAGCCAGTTCCACATTCTCACCATTCTCTGAATAAAGAAGTTTCTCCTGAATTCCTTATTGAATTTATTAGTGACTATCTTATATTTATGGCCCCAGTTTTGGACTCCCCACAAATGGAAACATCTTCTCTACTTATACTCTATCGAATACCTTCATAATTTTAAAGATTTTATTTTAAATCAGGTCACCTCTCAGTTTTCTCTTTTCCAGAGAAAAGAGCCCCTGTCTGTTCAGTCTTTCCTGATAGTTATAACTTCTCAGTTCTGGTATCATCCTTGTAAATCTTTTTTTCACTTTCTCCAGTGTTTCTATATTCTTTTTGTAATATGGATACCAGAACAGAGCACAGTACTCAAGTGTGGTCAAGCCTAGATTCTATATAAGTTCTCTTGAATTCTGTTCCTCTAGAAATGAAACTCAGTGCTTTGTTTGAAGTACAGGAGCATGCCCTGGGTCTTGCCCTCCCGTTACTGTTCCATTCCGAACACAGGAGCGTGCCCTGGGCTCTCTCCCTCCTTTATGGCTTTGTTAACCAGCGATGGTACTTTCAATGATTTGTGAATCCGTACCCCAGGACCCTTTGCGCCTCTGCTCCATTTAGACTCTTATTTTCCGAGGAGTAGGTGGCCTCCTTATTCCTCCTACCAAAATGTGGCACCTCACACTTATCTATATTGAAATTCATTTGCCATTTATATGCCCATTCTGCAGGTTTGTTAATTTTTTTTGTATTTTGTCGCAGTCTTCACTATACCCCCTGCCCTCAAATTTGGTGCCATTCGCAAATTTTGATATTGTACTTCCGTTTCCCCGAGTCCAAATCATTTATGTAAATGGTGAACAGTGGTACCAGTACCGATCCCTGAGGAATACCACTCCCAACCTTCCGCCAGTCCAAGTAGCTATCTTTAATCCCGACTCTGCTTTCTGTTTTGTAGCCAGTTTGCTATCCATTCTGCTACTTGTCCCAACTCCACATGCTCAGACCTTAGTCATGAGTCTACTATGCAGTACCTTATCGAAGGCCTTTTGAAAGTCCATGTATAGTACTTCCACTGCATTACCTTTGTCTATTCTTTCTGTTACTTCTTCGAAGAATTCAATAAGGTTGGTCAAGCATGACCTTCCCTTTTGAAATCCATGCTGACCATTCTTTATTTTCAGTTTCCAGATACTTTTCTGTTATATCTTTGAGTGAAGATTCCAATATCTTTCTGACCACCACATTAAGCTAACTGGTTTATAGTTCCCTGGATTTATTCTATCTCCCTTCTTGAATATAGGAATAACATTAGCTGTCCAAGTGTGTCTCTACCTCTGCTATCTCTTCCTTAGCGTCTTTGAGTATGCGTAGATGCAATCCATCTGGACCCTGTGTTTTATCCTCTCTAAACAGAACATCTAGGTTGCCAACAGTCTGCTTCAACCTGAGACAGTGGCCAGGGAGAGGGATGGAACCATTAGCAAGGGTGCAGAGTTTGTGGCAAGGGCTGAAGACATTGGCTTCGTTCTTCCCAATGTTTGACTAGAGGAAATTATGGCTCATCCAGTATTGGATGTCATACAGCAGTCTGACAGCACAGAGGCAGTGGAGAGATCGAGAGAGGTGGTAAAGAAGTAGAATTGGGTGTCATCGGGTACGGTAGCATAGTGGTTATGTTGCTGGACTAGCAATCCAGAGGCCTGGACTAATAATCCGGAGTCATGAATTCAAATCCCGCTACGGTAGCTGGGGAATTTAAATTCAATTAATTAATTAAATTCAATTAATGAAATAAAAAATCTGGAATTAAATACTAGTATCAGTAATGGTGGTCATGAAACTACCGGATTGTCGTAAAAACCCATGTGGTTCACTAATGTCCTTTATGGAAGGAAACCTGCCGTCCTTACCTGGTCTGGCCTATATGTGACTCCAGACCCACAGCAATGTGGTTGATTCTTAATTGCCCTCTGAAATGGCCAAACAAGCCACTCAGTTGTAAAATCTCGCTACGAAATGTCATAAGAAGAATAAAACTGGACGGACCACCCGGCATCGGACCACTAGGCACCGGACACGACAACGGCAAACCAAGCCCAGTCGACCGTGCAAAGTCCTCCTCACTAACATCTGGGGACTTGTGCCAAAATTGGGAGAGCTGTCCCACAGACGAGTCAAGCAACAGCCTGACATAGCCATACTCACAGAATCATACCTTTCAGCCAACGTCCCAGACTCTTCCATCACCATCCCTGGGTATGTCCTGTCCCACCGGCAGGAAAGACCCACCAGAGGTGGCGGTACAGTGATATACAGTCAGGAGGGAGTGGCCCTGGGAGTCCTCAACATTGACTCTGGACCCCATGAAATCTCATGGCATCAGGTCAAACATGGGCAAGGAAACCTCCTGCTGATTACCACCTACCGTCCTCCCTCAGCTGATGAATCAGTCCTCCTCCATGATGAGCACCACTTGGAGAAAGCACTGAGGGCAGCAAGGGCACAAAATGTACTCTGGGTGGGGGACTTCAATGTCCATCACCAAGAGTGGCTCGGCAGCACAACTACTGACCGAGCTGGCCGAGTCCTGAAGGACATAGCTGCCAGACTGGGCCTGCGGCAGGTGGTGAGCGAACCAACACGAGGGAAAAACTTACTTGACCTCGTCCTCACCAATCTACCTGTCGCAAATGCATCTGTCCACGACAGTATTGGTAGGAGTGACCACCGCACAGTCCTCGTGGAGATGACGTCCCGTCTTCACACTGAGGACACCATCCAACGTGTTGTGTGGCACTACGACCGTGCTAAATGGGATAGATTCAGAACAGATCTCGCAGCACAAAACTGGGCATCCATGAGGCACTGTGGGCCATCAGCAGCAGCAGAAGTGTATTCCAGCACAATCTGTAACCTCATGGCCCGGCATATTCCTCACTCTACCATTACCAACAAACCAGGGGATCAACCCTGGTTCAATGAGGAGTGTAGAAGAGCATGCCAGGAGCAGCACCAGGTAGACCTAAAAATGAGGTGCCAACCTGGTGAAGCTACAACTCAGGACTACATGCATGCTAAACAGCGGAAGCAACATGCTATAGACAGAGCTAAGCAATTCCACAACCAACGGATCAGATCAAAGCTCTGCAGTCCTGCCACATCCAGTCGTGAATGGTGTTCGACAATTAAGCAACGAATGGGAGGAGGAGGCTCTGCAAACATCCCCATCCTCAATAATGGCGGAGTCCAGTACGTGAGTGCAAAAGACAAGGCTGAAGCGTTTGCAACCATCTTCAGCCAGAAGTGCCGAGCGGATGATCCATCTCGGCCTCCTCCCGATATCCTCACCATCACAGAAGCCAGTCTTCAGCCAATTCGATTCACTCCACGTGATATCAAGAAACGGCTGAGTGCACTGGATACAGCAAAGGCTATGGGCCCCGACAACATCCCAGCTGTAGCACTGAAGACTTGTGCTCCAGAACTAGCTGCGCCTCTAGCCAAACTGTTCCAGTACAGCTACAACACTGGTATCTACCCGACAATGTGGAAAATTGCCCAGGTATGTCCTGTCCACAAAAAGCAGGACAAATCTAATCCAGCCAATTACCGCCCCATCAGTCTACTCTCAATCATCATCAAAGTGATGGAAGGTGTCATCCACAGTGATATCAAGCGGCACTTACTCACCAATGACCTGCTCATCGATGCTCAGTTTGGGTTCCACCAGGACCACTCGGCCCCAGACCTCATTACAGCCTTGGTCCAAACATGGACAAAAGAGCTGAATTCCAGAGGTGAGGTGAGAGTGACTGCCCTTGACATTAAGGCAGCATTTGACCGAGTGTGGCACCAAGGAGCCCTAGTAAAATTGAAGTCAATGGGAATCAGGGGGAAAACTCTCCAGTGGCTGGAGTCATACCTAGCACAAAGGAAGATGGTAGTGGTTGTTGGAGGCCAATCATCTCAACCCCAGGCATTGCTGCAGGAGTTCCTCAGGGCAGTGTCCTAGGCCCAACCATCTTCAGCTGCTTCATCAATGACCTTCCCTCCATCATAAGGTCAGAAATGGGGATGTTCGCTGATGATTGCACAGTGTTCAGTTCCATTCGCAACCCCTCAAATAATGAAGCAGTCCGAGCCCACATGCAGCAAGACCTGGACAACATCCGGGCTTGGGCTCATAAGTGGCAAGTAACATTTGCGCCAGACAAGTGCCAGGCAATGACCATCTCCAACAAGAGAGAGTCTAACCACCTCCCCTTGACATTCAACGGCATTACCATCGCCGAATCCCCCACCATCAACATCCTGGGGGTCACCATTGACCAGAAACTTAACTGGACCAGCCATATAAATACTGTGGCTACGAGAGCAGGTCAGAGACTGGGTATTCTGCGGCGAGTGACTCACCTCCTGACTCCCCAAAGCCTTTCCACCATCTACAAGGCACAAGTTAGGAGTGTGATGGAATACTCTCCACTTGCTTGGATGAGTGCAGCTCCAACAATACTCAAGAAGCTCGACACCATCCAGGACAAAGCAGCCCGCTTGATTGGCACCCCATCCACCACCGGCGCACAGTGGCTGCAGTGTGTACCATCCACAGGATGCACTGCAGCAACTCGCCAAGGCTTCTTCGACAGCTCCTCCCAAACCCGCAACCTCTGCCACCTCGAAGGACTAGAGCAGCAGGCACATAGGAACAACACCACCTGCAAGTTCCCCTCCAAGTCACACACCATCCCGACTTGGAAATATATCTCCGTTCCTTCATCGTCGCTGGGTCAAAATCCTTGAACTCCCTTCCTAACCGCACTGTGGGAGAACCGTCACCAGACGGACTGCAGCGGTTCAAGAAGGCGGCTCACCACCACTTTCTCAAGGGCAATTAGGGATGGGCAATAAATGCCAGTCTCGCCAGCGACGCCCACATCCCATGAACGAATAAAAAAAAATCAGCATATATGTGGAACCCAACCCCATGTCTTCAGATGATGTCAGCAAGGGGCAGCATGTAGATAAGGAAGAGGAGGGGGTCAAACGACAGATCTTGGGAGACTCCAGGGGTTTCAAATCCAAATGCAATTCACATTGTAAACCAGTACCATATCTGCTTGGTTTCATATGCCAGTACCAAATAAACTGCAAATCAAATCAGTCGAAGTAGTAGTCTTCAAATGACTAGCATAACAGACAAGTCAACTAATTTGTACATTCCCAAGCAAGGCAATGTATTGCAATATATTCCCCATTTTTTAAATTTACTTCCTTCAAAATGTATATTAAAAATGATTACAGTTTTCATGCTGGTGAACTATTACCCCTCAGAGTATAGAAGACTGAACATGCTTCAAGCATTCTTGCACACTCTCATTCCAGAGGTAATTGAGTTTACTACTAAAGTTTCAAAATTGTATATTTAATACACACAGGATTTAAGGTGTCAAAAGTAAACAACAACCTCATCAGTAATGGTGGTCTGGTATAGATGCCTCACGTGCTTTTTGAGTAGAATCTAAATTAAAGATCAGTATTGTATTTTTTTACATAAAAACATGTGAACAACCAGTATCATTTGGTCTGACCAAATTTTCCCCTTTACGTCTAACTGGAATGTAGCTTTTAATATAAGTTAATAATAAGACTGACCTGTGCATTTCACAGAATGCACCAACTCAATTGTTAAAACAGTTCCTTAACCTTTCTCCTCCCACCCCTACAAATCAACTGAGAACTTAGTGCAATGGCAATGGTAACTTCAGCAGACAATGTGTTACTTGTTGTTGAGTATCGCATAGAAAGAAACCTATTGTGACATTACATGTGACACATTTAGCATATTAAATTAAAGAAGAGCCCTGGAGGAAGATGAAGGTTACAGTATGCCACATTTAAAATTACAGCTCTACAAAGCATTTTGGTGGGGGGGGGGGTGGGGGGGGGTGGGGGGTGGGTTTGCTCTGATGTGTTTTTAAAGCCATAGCTCTTTATTCATTGTTCTCTGTTTCGGTCCAAATTTGACTAATGATTACATTCCAGCTACCTGCTCCTTTGCATTTTCAACCCAATATATGAAAATCTGTAAATTTATAAGAAGTTCATAGGTTGCAAGATAAAATTATTTCCATGTACCCAAGATGGTAAGTTCCCGCCACATCATACCACCCAGTTAAAAATTTCCAGGCAATCTCTAATCAAGGTCACTATGGGCATAAGCCGCTATGCTATATTTCAAGTGAACACAAGGTATTGTGAATGTTCTTTGCTGATATCTGCTTTAATCTGAAATGCTCACATGCCCTGTTGGCACCAGTCTACTCCAGATAAGAATGTACCATCCAAGGATGGATACAACTCTAAGCAAGCAGGATGCCTCCTGCTGATGTACATTTTTGTAACGTTTTTCCATTTTATGCAGACTTCTGTAGATTCCTTTCACTTTACTTAAAGACAGCATAAAATGGTAGACATACTACCTTGTAAGGATATACAATGAACAACAACTACCCAAACTAATTGGTTAACCAAGCAGGCTCGACCTCTCAGTGGGCCTGTGAGTATGATATTTTCAGTACACTGTACATCAGTTTTTGTGCTACTGCAATATCATTTAGTACATTAGAATTAATAGACAGTAATCCAAATGGAGCGTTTCCTGAACCGTTTGGGCAAAATGTAATTACAAAGCTGAGCAGGTCACTTCTTCCACAAAAGGTGGAATAAGAGTACAATGTATAAACACTCGAAAAAATAGCTTAAACCATTCAATGGAAAAAATGCTATGTTTAAACTATTAGAAACAAACTACTTCAGCAAAAATATTGTTCCTGCAACCATTATGCAGGCCTGTATCTTATATTTCCTCATGTTTTCCATACAGATTGGTATTTCAAACCTGCACGAGAGAGAGATTTTCCCTCCAAATTGAAATGGATATTTTCCTACTTCTCACCCCTGCTACTAATATTCAGAAAACCTTAATCCAACCATGTCCTTTATTGGTCCATTTCATTTGGAAATAATATTTTTATTTCCAAAAGAAATAAAATGGAGCACTCTGAGTCAGAAGGTTATGGGTTTAAGCTCCACTTTAGAGACGATGTGGAGATGCCGGTGATGGACTGGGGTGGACAAATGTAAGGAATCTTACAACACCAGGTTATAGTCCAACAGTTTTATTTGAAAAGCTTGTGATTTTCAAATAAAACTGTTGGACTACAACCTAGTGTTGTAAGATTCCTTACATTTGTCCACTTTCGAGACGTAAGCTCATTATCTAGGCTGACACTTCAGTGCATTACTGACAGAGTGCTTATTTGCTGGAGGTGTCGCCTTTCAGAGGAGATGTTAAACCGAGGTCCCGTCTACCCTCTCAGTTGGACATAAAAGGTTCCGTGGCACTATTCAAAGAAGAACATGATGTGGAGATGCCGGTGATGGACTGGGGTTGACAAATGTAAAGAATCTTACACCACCAGGTTATAGTCCAACAATTTTATTATAAAATTTTATAAATAAAATTGTTGGACTATAACCTGGTGTTGTAAGATTCTTTACAAAGAAGAACAGGGGAGTTCTCCTGGCCAATAATTATTCCTCAATCAACATCACTAAAACACATTATCTGGTCATTATCTCATTGCTGTTTGTGTGCAAACTGGCTGCCACTTTTTCCTACAACAGTGACTACACTTCAAAAGTACTTCATTGGCTGTCAAGCGTTTTGCGACAACGTACGGTCGTGAAAGGCGCTGTATAAATGCAAGTCCTTTCCTTTCTTTTATGCCATAAAGAGGAAAAGTTTTGAGAGGTTGCAAAACAACAGGGCACTGACTGGGCTAGATTTGAATTGCAACAAC
Source organism: Heptranchias perlo (assembly GCF_035084215.1). NCBI lineage: Eukaryota > Metazoa > Chordata > Chondrichthyes > Hexanchiformes > Hexanchidae > Heptranchias > Heptranchias perlo. The sequence continues at coordinate 78,821,145 of NC_090332.1, forward strand.
GAACCATCTAAGCAGCAGGTTTTTCATAAAGATTACTGTTGAGCTTTTTTTTTAAACCCAATTTTAAGCCTTGGGAAGTGTGAGAAGACAACAATTTTAAACAAGGTGGCCAAAATACTGAAAAAGTTGACTAATCCAAATTTCAAAAAAAGATGGTCTTAGATGTTTTGCCAAAATTTGAGGATCCCAAGTAATTATAAAATGACTTTGCGATGGTCATTTGGCAATGGATGGAAGTGGACAAAAAGGAAGACCACTCGGTATTTCATTCCCATCTGGGTGGAGAAGGAATAAGCTTCTAACAAAAAGCACACATGGAAAACAATGTCCTGATACTACAAAAATTCAACAGAAATATGCAGTACTCTGACATTTAGTTTTCTCCTATTTGCTACTGCAACTGTGTGTAAAATAATCATTGCACAAACTTTATTACCCAGCTCTCCCAATGCAAAGGGTACGCAGAGGGGCAAAAGGTTAAACAGAACTTTTGGCAGATAGAAGCACACAAGGGTTCAAAACCACCAAACAAAATTTTCAGAAATCACACTTCATTTTGGGACACCACACATAAAGTGGACTATTGTGTGACATTCCCCATCAATTAACTAAATTCTTGCGCCTCTCCTTATTAAAATATAAAGAAGCTAACATAAAAGAATGGAATGCTGAATCGAAAATTTCAAAGAAAAAAAATCTTGGCATCACATTTTTATTATGAAGCCACTTTTTGAATAGAAAATAATAGTTTGTGTAAATGGGAGCTGTGATGGTATGCTGTCTAGTCAATTTAAAATAAAGAGACAACAGACAAAATTAAAGCAACTTCTCTTTCCAGGAGATTTGAAGTTTCCTTCTTCAAATAAGCACTTTTTGTGTGGTCTTCTAACCCGCACTGTCATCTCTCATGATGCGGCTTATAACCACCACTATTGGGATGAAGAAGAAAATACACATTACATAAATCAGCTGACCCATTCAAGGAATTTGAATTTCTGTGTTCTTTTTCCCACTCCTCCAAGAATATAAGCCACAGCTGGCAAAATTGTAGGTTAGTTTTTAGATGCGAAGAAATGAAAAATGGCTACATAAAATTCTCCAATAAACTATTAGCATGCAAAGTTTAGAAACAGCATTTCTGATAACTGCTAACTTTCACCATAACATTACATACAAAACATCGAAAAACCCCAAGTCCACACAGATCGGTAATCCAAAGAGGGAAGAGCGGGAGAGAGAGAAACCTTGGATGCCCCAACCCAATTGCTGTGATGCCCACACCCTCAGAGAGGGGGAGAGAAAGCGCACACAGAGAGGGAGAGAGGGGGCTGGCAAGGGCAGAACAGAGAAAAAGGAACCAAAGAGAGACAGACAGGGTACTATATTGGCCATTTTCCAGTCCTCCAGCATACAAAACATGGGGTCGAAAGCTCAGCTCAGGATTAAATAGAACACCGAGGCTGCAAACAATCTGCTTCAACCTGAGACAATGGTCACAGAGTGCAATACTGACCCTCATCTTATATCACATTAGAGTTCTTTTGGGGGGAAAGAGGCGATTTGAGCAGGTAAAAAAAGGTCACCTTATGCACAGATATATAGATATAGATATATATATATATATATGTACTTGCATTGTCAAAACCAAAGTATGTACATGATGCGGTTTCCAGAATTTAAAATAAAGTGCAGTATTTTCATAATATTCCCAAACCCATAAAGCAAAGTAAGTTTTAGGCAAAATGAGCCCAACAAAAAGCTGGAATTATTATGCACCAAAAAAAGAGTGAACCAAAAAGATGAACCAAAAACATACTCAATAAACTAGAAATACCCACAGAACTTTAAACTCTCCCGTGCTGATGGCACCAAGTCATACTGGGGCATTGTTCCCATAGGCACCGCAGCTCTCTGGAACGTTGTACATAGGGTCATTCTTCATGTAAGGGCCTCGATGTTGGCAAGCTATTTGACTGTCCAGTGGGACATCACACCCACGTCCAATCTTGTCAATATCATATCAATACACGTGCACTTTCCATGCTCTGACAGCAATCAAGAATACTGAACAATATTTCCCCTCAGTAATCCAGACACACAAAGGCCAATCCCTCCATTGCCCAGCTGAACTCAAGTAACTTAGCACATATCAGAACTGAATGGGAGACCTTTGTGGTCTGTATTTGTACCATACCAGGCAATGTATTTACTCGCTAGGTGAAATACCCATATTGTTGATATAAAAGTTTATTGACATTGTTCAAAATGAAGGTCATGAAGAAGCAAATAGCATAGATGCATTTAAGGATACACTGGATAAGCACATGAAGGAGAAAGGAATACAGGAGTATCCTGATAGGGTTGGACGAAGAGGCTCATGTGGAGAATAAATGCTGGCAGAGACCAGTTGGGCCGAATGGCCTGTAGTTTCGATGCAACTCGATGAAATACACTGAGTTGCATCTCAATATGCAACGGTATTTCACAATTTCTGGGGAAAAAAATTCACAAAATATATCTGTGTTTGCATTAAGAGTGAATTTTTCAAGCCATTAGAAAGTAAGTCAGAGCTACAAATAGGAGCTTCCCATTATAGTACATTTAGTAACATATTCACTATCTGTGGAATTTCAATCTACTGCGGTCCTGAAGGCACAATCTCGGACCATAAAAAGCAACAAAGAGAATGATGCAATTAATTCATTTAAGGTTGTTGAAAAGCCATTGTCAGATCCCATCTGGAGTACTGCATTCGATTTTGGGCACCAAACCTCAGAAAAAATATACTGATCTTGGAAGGGGTACAGCTGATTCACCAGAATGATACCAGGGCTTAAAAGGTTAAATTATGAGGACACGCTGCATGAACTTGATTTGTATTCCCTTCGGTTTAGATGGTTGAGGGGTGATCTAATTGAGGTCTTTAAAATGATAAAGGTATTCGATAGGGTAAAGGAGATCGGGAACTCTATCCCCCAAAAGGCTGTGGATGCTGGGTCAATTGAGATTGATATATTTTTGTTAGGTAAGGGTATCAAAGGATTATGGAGCAAAGGTGGGTAAATGGAGTTGAGGTACAAATCAACCATTATACAATTGAATGGTGGAACAGGCTCGAGGGGCTGCATGACCTTCTCCTGGTCTTATGTTCCTAAAACATTTAAGATAAAGGAAGTTACATAATGATTGCAATTAAATACCTTATAAGGGAATCCACTGGTGGCTGGGGCAATATTATTTGCCAAAATTGGTAATAATTGAAACAGCTGACGAGACATCACCTCTCACAGACAAACTGGACACTAAGATGACACTTAACATCCTCATTTTACAAAGTAATCCAATACTTGATCATCCTGGGATCCTTGATGGTGAATGCCAATTTTAAGTCTGATCAATCATCTTTGTAATAATAAAATGACAAGTTTGAGTTGGCAAACACATAGCTCCATAATAAATTTCCTTGCCTCTAAGCAAAGAGGAAGGAATTAGCCATTTATCTCAAAAGCCCAACGTACAGTGTACTCCAAGGCCAAAATAATACTTTCTTTCCCCTAAAAAAGCACAAACTAAACACTTTTTTATAATTAGTGAAAATAATTTGTTACAATATCTGCCTCTATCAGCTTCTGAATTATAACGTAAGATTTTCTAATTTAAAAAAAAATCGACCTGTAATGCTGGCTGAATAATGGTAATCATGTTAAGTGGGTTAGAAGCTGACTTTCTGCAATGCCTGAGAGAGAATGTGAGGGCTAAATGGAAAGGTAGATAAAAGAGAGAGCGAGAAGGGAGAGAGAGTAGAGAAAGAGGGAGATCAAAAAGAGGAAGGAGGGTAAAAAGAGAGAAAAGAATGCGAACAGAGTAAAAGAACCTGGTTTCAGAAGAAAGAGGATGTGTGAGTAAAGGAGGGGAAGGATTGAGGAAAAGGAGATTGGGAGGCTTACACTGCCTTACTTTATCGTATATGGAAATCTCATTTTTTAATGTATGGGGCTTGCATTATTACATAATCATATGTGGCACAATCACTGATTTTGGCACATGTCTCAGCACCAGCTCCAACAGTTTGGAAACTCCTGCCATAAGGACTGTACTACATGCACACACATTTAAACAAAGTTTTGCAGAAATCTTTAAGAAACTGCATGACTGAAATCCTTAAAGGAAAAGAGGCTCCAGAAGATAAAAAGTGATTAAACTGTTTTCACACTCAAAGCAAACAAACCGTCAAAGCTGTGACAACCATTAGCTAAATGCATACACATCATTAAATCAAGTCATTATATAACCGCATTTCCTTTTTAGCTGTCAACATGTTTACAGCCTCCACAATTCCTATGACATAACACATTCTTTATGACAAACTGCTGAACAACAATACCCCCTATACCAGGAAAGAAATGCAAATTAGCTTCTGGCAGTTCGAAACAACTTTCTATACTACATACAAAATAGAATACCTCATTTTTTCCAATCAATTTAGAAAATTAAGTTATTAATGTGTATCCAGGGCTAACTGGATTTTGGTCCAAAGAACTTTAAGCATTTGAAAAGCCCCCCCCATCCTGCTTAATTCACTTTTCCTGTCACTATTCAAAATCTTATATCCTCAATCTTTCTTTCCCTTGCAGCCCCTAAACAAACAATATTGTGCCAAAAGTAATCTCAATTCTGGATTAGGGCATTAATCTGAGAACATACAAAACAATCCATTACAATCAGCATAGGTATTATCATGATGCCTTTTCAAGTTGATGAACGAAGGTCATTTAACATATTGTACTGTAAGACCCATTGTGAGGTAGGAGACAGAGAATAGGGATAAAGGAATGCACTTTTATTGCCAGAATGTGACATGTGGTCTTGTAATGACTTGGATGAATAAATAGAGTTGTATATCCAAGTTTGCAGATGACACTAAGTTAGAAGACACGGTAAGTTGTGTACATGGGAGCAGGAAGTTACAAGGGGACACAGACAGATTAAGTGAGTGGCATAACTGTGGCAGATGGAGTTCAACGTGGGGAACATATCATAGAATCATACAGCAAAGGAGGCAGCAATTTGGCACATTGTGCCTGTGACGGCTCTTTGAAAGAGTTATGTAATTAGTCCCACTTCCCTGCTCTTTCCCCGTAGCTCTGCAAATATTTCCTTTTTAAGTATATATCCACTTCCCCTTTGAAAGTTATTACTGAATCCGCTTTCACCACCCTTTCAGGCAATGCATTCCAGATAATAACAACTCCCGGTGTAAAAAAAATTCTCCTCATCTTCCCTTGGATATTTTTACTAATTATCTTGTATCTATGTCCCTTGGTTACTGACCCTACTGCTAGTGGAAACAGTTTCTCCCTATCTACTCTATCAAAACCCCTCATAATTTTGAATATCTCTACTAACTCTCCCCTTAACCTTCTTTGCTCTAAGGACAACAATCCCAACAATCCAATCTAGCCTCTCCACATAACTGAATTCCCTCATCCTTGGTACAATTCTCTACACCCTCTCCAAAGCCCTGCCATCCTTTCTAAAGTGTAGTGCCCAGAATTGGACACAATACGCTAGCTGAGGTCTAACTAGTGATTTATAAAGGTTTACCATCACTTCTTTGCTTTTGTACTCTATGCCTCTATTTATAATGTGGAGATGCCGGTGATGGACTGGGGTTGACAATTGTAAACAATTTTACAACACCAAGTTATAGTCCAACAATTTTATATGAAATTCACAAGCTTTTGGAGGCTTCCTCCTTCCTCAGGTGAATGCGGAAATGAAATCCTCGAACCCTTCGCATTTATAAATCACAGAACAATACCTGGTGATTACAGATAGTCTTTCCAACTGCCCGTTGCCAAGGCAATCACAGTGTGCAGACAGAGAGATGTTACCTACAAGGCCACCGAATATACAAACAACCAAAAAAAAAAGAAAGAGAGAGAGAGAGAGAGAGAGAGAGGCAGAAACATAGAAACATCCGGAAGGAAGAGAAAGACAGCAAATGACCCGTTATATTAAAAACAGATAACATTTGTTCGCTGGTGGGGTTACGTGTAGCGTGACATGAACCCAAGATCCCGGTTGAGGCCGTCCTCATGGGTGCGGAACTTGGCTATCAATTTCTGCTCGACGATTTTGCGTTGTCGTGTGTCTCGAAGGCCGCCTTGGAGTATGCTTACCCGAAGGTCGGTGGCTGAATGTCCTTGACTGCTGAAGTGTTCCCCAACTGGGAGGGAACCCTCCTGTCTGGCGATTGTTGCGCGGTGTCCGTTCATCCGTTGTCGCAGCGTCTGCATGGTCTCGCCAAGCCAAGGATCCCATATGCTATTTTAAAAGCTTTATCAACTTGTCTGCCACCTTCAAAGATTTATGTATGTGAACCCCCAGGTCTCTTTGTTCCTGCACCCCCTTTACAATTGTATCATTTAGTGTACACTGCCTCTCCTCATTTTTCATCACACACATTACCTCAAAATGTGAGGCAATCCACTTTGGATCCAATAAAGACAAATCGGATTTTTTTTAATGGCGAGAGACTAGAAACTGTGGAGCAGCAAAGGGATTTGGGTGTCCAGGTATACAAATCAATAAAAGCTAGTGGATAGGTACAAATAGTAATCAAAAAGGCTAATGGAATGTTGGCCTTTATCTCAAGGGGGTTGGAATACAATGAGGAGGAAGTTGTGCCTCAGTTGTACAGAGCCTTGGTCAGGCCCCATCTGGAATACTGCGTTCAGTTTTGGGCACCACACCTCAGGAAAGATATATTGGCCTTGGAGGAGATACAGCGCAGATTCACAAGAATAATACAGGGGCTAAAAGGTTTAAATTATGAGGACAGGTTGCATAAACTTGAGTTTAGAAAGTTGAGGAGTAATCTAATTAAGGTGGTTAAAATGATGAAAGGATCCGATAGGGTAGATACAGTGAAGCTATTTCCTCGAGGAATCCAGAACAAGGGGGCACAATTTTAAAATTAGAGCTGGGTCTTTCAGGATTAAAATCAGGAAGCACTTTTTCACACAATGGATAGTGGAAATGTGGACATTTCTCCCCCAAAAGGCTGTGGATGCTGGGGGTCAATTGAAATTTTCAAGACTGAGATCAACAAATTTTTATTATACGAGGGTATCAAGAGATACAGATCAAAGGCGGGTCAATGGAGTCAAGCTACAGATCAGCCATGATCTAACTGAATGGCAGAACAGGTTCGAGGTGATGAATGGCCTACTCCTGTCCCTATAAAGTTATGCATTACCTATCTAGAATAATGTATTATATTTTCTATGTATGTTGCACACTCCTTATTTGGGCATCATTATTCTGTCATGCTCGTCAGGTAAGGTGTTAAAACCTGCTACCGTAATGACAATAGACGGTACAACCTATGACTGGTCAACACCGAATACCGGGCGGCAGTTAAGTAACCTGGCCAACTCCAGAAAGCGCCAAAGGCTCCGGTGATTTGAGTGCCTGGAGGAAAGGAGTGAGAGCCGTGATGGAGGAAGTGCAATGAAAAGGCGGAGGAGCTAATCCTTGAATTAGCAAATGGCAGTCATGTAGTAGATAAAAGTCAACGGAAAAGCAACCATGGTCAGTCTAAAATAAAACACCAGGAACAGGAGCAAAGAACAGAAGTGCCGAGTGGATGATCCATCTCGGCCTCTTCCCGAAATCCCCACCATCACAGAAGCCAGTCTTCAGCCAATTCGATTCACTCCACGTGATATCAAGAAACGGCTAAGAGCACTGGATAAAGCAAAGGCTATGGACCCCGACAACATCCCAGCTGTAGTGCTGAAGACTTGTGCTCCAGAACTAGCTGCCCCTCTAGCCAAGCTGTTCCAGTACAGCTACAACACTGGCATCTACCCGACAATGTGGAAAATTGCCCAGGTATGTCCTGTCCACAAAAAGCAGGACAAATCCAATCCGGCCAATTACCACCCCATCAGTCTACTCACAATCATCAGCAAAGTGATGGAAGGTGTCATCAACAATGCTATCAAGCGGCACTTACTCACCAATAACCTGCTCACCGATGCTCAGTTTGGGTTCCGCCAGGACCACTCGGCTCCAGACCTCATTACAGCCTTGGTCCAAACATGGACAAAAGAGCTGAATTCCAGAGGTGAGGTGAGAGTGACTGCCCTTGACATCAAGGCAGCATTTGACAGGGTGTGGCACCAAGGAGCCCTAGTAAAATTGAAGTCAATGGGAATCAGGGGGAAAACTCTGCAGTGGCTGGAGTTATACCTAGCACAAAGGAAGATGGTAGTGGTTGTTGGAGGCCAATCATCTCAGCCCCTGGGCATTGCTGCAGGAGTTCCTCAGGGCAGTGTCCTAGGCCCAACCATCTTCAGCTGCTTCATCAATGACCTTCCCTCCATCATAAGGACAGAAATGGGGATGTTCGCTGATGATTGCAGAGTGTTCAGTTCCATTCGCAACCCCTCAAATAATGAAGCAGTCCGAGCCCGCATGCAGCAAGACCTGGACAACATCCAGGCTTGGGCCGATAAGTGGCAAGTAACATTCGCGCCAGATAAGTGCCAGGCAATGACCATCTCCAACAAGAGAGAGTCTAACCACCTCCCCTTGACATTCAACGGCATTACCATCGCCGAATCCCCCACCATCAACATCCTGGGGGTCACCATTGACCAGAAACTTAACTGGACCAGCCATATAAATACTGTGGCTACGAGAGCAGGTCAGAGGCTGGGTATTCCTCGGCGAGTGACTCACCTCCTGACTTCCCAAAGCCTTTCCACCATCTACAAGGCACAAGTCAGGAGTGTGATGGAATACTCTCCACTTGCTTGGATGAGTACAGCTCCAACAACACTCAAGAAGCTCGTCACCATCCAAGATAAAGCAGCCCGCTTGATTGGCACCCCATCCACCACCCTAAACATTCACTCCCTTCACCACCGGCGCACTGTGGCTGCAGTGTGCACCATCCACAGGATGCACTGCAGCAACTCGCCAAGGCTTCTTCAACAGCACCTCCCAAACCCGCGACCTCTACCACCTAGAAGGACAAGAGCAGCAGGCACATGGAGGGGAATGTGCAGGTGGTGTTGTTCCCAAGTCACACACCATCCCGACTTGGAAATATATCGTCGTTCCTTCATCGTCGCTGGGTCAAAATCCTGGAACTCCCTTCCTAACAGCACAGTGGGAGAACCGAGAAACGTCACCACACGGACTGCAGCGGTTCAAGAAGGCGGCTCACCACCACCTTCTCAAGGGCAATTAGGGATGGGCAATAAATGCCGGCCTCGCCAGCGACGCCCACATCCCATGAACGAATAAAAAAAGTCACTGGGGCTCAACGATAGTCGACCAATGATGATGATTCAGTCATGCATCTCGTTGGCCTCGCAATCGGATTTTCCCTATTATAAAGCTGTCTGTCATGCAAGCAGCCTGCAGCTGTGCACTTCTACCAGTAAATGGGGCTTCATAAATTCCAGAAGCTGTAGGTCCCCATAAATACACCTACAGCATCACTCATGCACTCAGAAATTAATGTTATTCTGATTTTCTGTGGGCAATGCCTTAGGTAATCAACTTGTGTTCTAAATAGGCAGAACTCAATCGAAAACCAGAGAAAATTTTTACTTTTGAGATGCAAATAACTGCAGTAAAGAAGATTTCTCCAAAGTTCTGAACTCACAACATGCCATATTTTAATATCAAGTCTAGAAGTACATACACTTTTGGTTGGCGGGGGGGGGCGGGTGGCGCAGGGGTAGTGGGAGTGGTGAAACTGGGTGAATCAGTGAATTATAGCACTGGACTTTCATCTCCAGGACCTGAATTCAAATCTAACCCCAAATGATGGAATGAAAATCTCCTTTAGTTGGCTGTACAGGTCCTATGCAAAATGACTTTTGGGAACTCTGAATCCAGTTGTTAATGAGTTTGGCATCCAGCATAAAACTGCTCCTATTTAGGCACAAATTGACAATATCACTCAGAAAGGCCATAAGATACCTGGAAAAATTCACAGCGGTGCAGCTCAGGTGCTCAAGGTTTGAGCACCCGAGCCACATTGTGACAGCATTGTTATCTAACCATGATGACATGACCCAGGAGTTTGTTGCTGACACCAGGTGCCCAAAATGGATTGTTCTCCTCCTCAGCGTCACCATCCCTTACTTTAATACGCACAAAATTCACCCAAAAAAAAGTTATTAAGTTTTGTTTACTAAGTAGAGTTGTGTAAACATTGCATCACACTGCATTTCACCATGAGGATGTGCCACAAGTTAATATAACATTAGAACACCAACAGTCAGACAGATGGCTCTTGAACAAAATCTCACTCAAGCAGCAAGACTGTTTGTAAAACATTTTATACAGTCTGCAAATCAGAAGAGCTATCTGGGGAATTCTAGACCAATCATTCTTCAAACAACATGGATATAGAAATTTAGGCTCTTCACCACAACCAGAGCAGAAGCTGTGTAATCCATATTGATTGCCATAATTAATTACAATCAGAAATGTAGATACTACCACCAATCAAGTACACCCATCAAGGTCTCGGCTCAGTACAGTGCACTTATGCAACATCTGCCTCAATTAACATTACTTTAACTTCAGTTGTGCCTCAGGTGTAGAGAAACTTTGTAGAAGTAAGAACCACAAATAAATCCAAATAATCAAAAAAGACATCTCAGTCTCTTCATTACCAAAGAAATACAGCTGTCTAAAACTTACAAAAGTACAATATCAAATAATCTATAACACCTATTGCAAATTCACAACAACTTTATATTTCAAATTAATTATTCCAAACCTTATTGTAGCAATTCAGTACACATAAGAAATCGCAGAACATCCAGGAGTCTGTATACACTACGTTTAATACACAATATAACTTCGTTCACATTTCATAGATTTTCAAATTTTGCTTTGAACACATTGCGATTATTGACACATTCTCAGGAACCCGGTCCTAACTCCCAATACAATGTCAACTATCCAAAAGAAAGTGGGGCTATTAATGCAGAAACCACTATTAGTTTCCAGCAAAAGATATGTTATGCTAGTAAGTCAACAAGTACAAAAAAATAATTAATTTCAAACTACACTCGTGGCACGGACAGAAATCAGGTTATCTTGCAGATCCCAGCTTAGCTTTTGTGCTTTAGATGAGAGAAGAAAACTTGTACATGCAGCACAATAGACTACCCCCTTGACTGAATTATATATATTTTATACTAAAAATTCAAATCAACAGCACATACACATGGATGCAGAACCTATCTTAACCAGATACTTATGATTGAAAACTCTCATTGTTCCTTTCAAGTTACAATACAAATCAGGCCTTTGTTGATAGATAATGTCATGCATATTGTACGAATATCATAACAAACTGTACCAAGAAACTGGAGTTCATTTAATGACGGCCATTACAATTGAGCTTCACAACTGTTCCACAACCGAAAGCATCAATTCAATCAATAGCAATTTTCAGTTCTAAAATACAACAAATTTGACATGAGGTAAGAAACCGTCTATAGAAATCAAGTACCAAAGCCAGAGAAAATTTAGAGCTTATCCCAACCATATAAAAATGTGACAGCTCCAGACAATTGTACGTATATATCAATGCATGTGTCCTACACTATCGCCTTCAGCAAAATTTACCATCGTACAAAAAAATACTTTAATTAAACAACTCTATGGTATGTATGTGTGTTTGTGGGGGGGGGGGGGGTTGAATTGCATCCACCGCCACATTTCTCTGATTCTTTTGACAGGAAGTGCAAGCCAATCTCGCCCGCGCATGCGCGCCTGCCACTAGCTTGGTCCGGTTATTCGGATGCCCTTACACACGTACTGAGGTTGGAAGAGCTACCGGGGGTGAAATTTAAAAAAAAAGAGGCCATAAACCCCCCTCCCCCTCAACTGCCCGCCGCCGACCATGGGGATGCTGGTGCTGCACCTCATCCTCCCCTCACGCCTGTCCGCCTGCTCACTCACCTAGCAGAGCCCTCAGGTGCTTGAGGCGGGTCAGCACATCCTTCTTTGGGTCCAGAACTTTCTGTGTAGATTTCTTGACGTCTCCATGAGCCTTTCTGGAAAACATTCCGTTTCGCGAGCGGCGAGAAGCGTTCTTTTTATTAAGATCTTGCCCGTTGTTCTTTGAGTCGCTCTCAAGCCACCAGATGCATCTCCTCTATTTCTTGTTTGTCCTCTCCGCCGCGCCTCGCTCACTGACACCGCGCTCTGCTCCGTCCTCTGGGTGTAAACACGGAACTCGCCGCCATACGCCCACCGTCATCGAACCCGCCCCCCTCCTCCTCCCCCTCCCCCCTCCTCCTCTCGCGCCGCCGCGCTTACGTCAGACGCCGTGCGTGGAGGCGGGACCAAGAACCGCGTGGTCTTTCCAGCGGTTCATTCTGCCCGGAGTGACGATGTGGAACTCTTGGTGCATCACAACTTTAAACATAAACACAGCTGCACTGATGAACGGATTTGCGATCTATCTCACTCTTTGTGTGGTCATGAGTTTAGAAGGTCTGAAGTTAGAAGGTTGTGGGTTCAAGCCCCACTCCAGCGACTTGAGCACATAATGCAGACTGGCACTTCTGAAGAAGGGGGGGGGGTCGAGGGGTTGGTATCCAGCTGGTGGGTTACAATGAGAAAAGCAGCCAGTGAGGATGAAGGAAAGGGAATAAATTCAAGGAACTGTGGGACTATCCTCAAAATTTTTGAAGGATAATGGCTAGAAGACAGTGAGTCCAAGTAACCAGTGAGTATCAGGAATCCCTGAAGCATCAGCAGAAGTCTCAGCATCTGAGCAAAAAAAAGCAAAAGCTTCCTACCCTGACCTCTCCCTCAGACATAGATTTCCCCCCACCTGATACATTCCCACGCCCTTTCTGAGCAGGAATCATGGACCTCCCCACTGAGTCATGAATTGTATTCAGTCCGCGATCCCCCACCAACACCAACTGGCTTAAATTTGCTGCTAGCTGCATTTACCCTTCCAATCCCTCTCCCTCCCTGCTGGCTGTGTTTCCTGTTCCAACCCACCTGCTGGCTGCCAATCTCTTCTCCCACCCAACACCCCACTGACTGCAATTCTCTGTCACAGGCTACTCCTACCCCACTTCATTTCCCCTTATACATAGCCCCCCTGACTGCATTTTCCATCCACAGCAGAAAACCCCCACTGGCTGTATTTCTCCAATGCCTCAATCCCCTTACGCCTGCTCCTCTGAATTCCCCTTCCTCAGCAATCCCCCTCCCACTGTCTACTCCCTCCTCTGCTCCCCTTTCTCCTTACCTCCTTCTTCCCCTCCTATTTTTCCTGCTCCCCCACATTAGTTCCATTATTCCCCAGCCTTTAGCACTGCTTGACCTGAAAATTCAAACTGGTCTTGACCCGATGCCATGGCACATCGACAATAATCAGAAGAACCACAGGAGACTGCAGAGTGTCCAAGGGAGATGTTCTATAAGACCTGGGGCAAAGCCCTACATAATTTTAGTTGTCTTCAGTGATATTTGACATGAAGAAAAAAAAAGAACACAGAGCAACAGAATAAGAGAAAACAACTGCAAATTTCTCGGCCTCCCCATGCCACACATTTACCCAAAATGAAGGTGCAGGCAGGTGAACTACTCCCAAAGTATGACTGCAGACTGATGAGCTGCCCCCAAGCCTTGGCTCATTTCACTCTATAACCAGCTTCCAGGAGCTGCTGATGATTACCCTTCGCACTGGAAACACCTAGCCTCAGGTCCAGGTTGTGCGTGGTGATCTGGGTCTTTCCAAGCATTCTGGTTTTACTATGCAAAGCCAGTGTTTCTGTAAATAATTTGATGAGTACAATCAGGTACTCAACTCATTTAAATCAACTGGTGTTGATTTAAATCAGAGCACCAGGCTCAAGTCTCGAAATCCATTTGATTGCAAGAAACAAAAATAAGGACGATATTCTTGTTCCTTCTTTCATCTGCTACCAGGTAGGAGGAGAGCACCTCAAGTCCACTTCTTCTGCAATGACCTAAACTCTCCTGTATTTGTGGGTTCAGGTCATTTACATAAGCCAGACATTCCTCCAGCGCAGGTCCATGCCCTGGCAGGACCTAACACCTGGAAACGACAGAGGAAAATCAGCTCCTACTGAAGCAACAGGAATGGCAGCTGGTAAAAACAGCAACCAGAAGGCCTCTACTGCTGATCCCTGTCCCTGGAAGAAAAAAGACACTTACCTTGGATCGTGTTATCTTTGTTGCTGCCTCCTGTCCAATCCTCCAATCAGAGAGGGGTTAGGCACCCCTCAAAATGGGCAGTCTTCCAGTGCAGGGGAGGAAAACGAGGCAGGAGAACCAGGAGCGTTCCATCCCCATTCATTAGCATGGTAGCCCTTAACCTATGCCTATGGTATGCCCAGGCACTCTGCTCCCCCCACCTCCCAGGGAAGTCTAGAAACCCGAGGGCAACATTAAGGGGCTGAGACCAGGGTATTATCGGTCTTCGCCCTTTTTTTCTTACTTTGCGCCCGGGGAATAAGCATTCCTTGGGCATGAAGCACACGAAAATGCAAAATAAATCTACACTCTTAAATCATCATGGAGGGAAAATTTCAAAATCTGTTTAGATTTTTTTTCAACAGATGCCAATAAAATTATACATGAATTGGAAAAACACATGCAAAATTTCAAAATGTTTTAAAAAGCATCTAATAATAGTAATTAAAACTGTCATGGAAAATAAGGACAGAACATTGCATTTTATTTAAAAATGTGAAAAAGCATATTTTATTCTTGTTCCTAATTCTTGAATTCTCAACAATAATCCAACAATAACTGTAATCAGACCTTTCTGTGATCTGCTATTGGAGAGTAACAACACTACTATACATTTCAAATATTAGAACAGCCTGTGTAAACAAGATATATGACACACACAAGACTGAAATAATACAAAAAATAAGAATGTTAGAATTAAGCCTAGAACCCGCTATTCAATTAGATCATGGCTGATCTGTATCTTAATTCCACTTACAAACCTTGGTTCCGTAACCCTTATTACTCTTGCCTAACAAAAATCTAGCAATCTCAGTTTTGAAATTGACCTAGCTTTTTGGGATAGAGAGTTCCAGATTTCCACTACTCTTTGTGCGAAGAAATGCTTCCTGACATCACCTCTGAATGCCCTAGCTCTAATTTTAAGGTTATGGCTCCTTGTTCTGGACTCCTCCATCAGAGGAAATAATTTCTCTATGCCTCATCAATTCCTTTAATCATCTTAAATACCTTAATTCGATCACCCCTTAATCTTGTATACTCAAAGGAATAAAAGCCTAGTCTATGCAACCCGTCCTCATAATTTAATCCTTTTAGCCTCAGAATCATTCTGGTGAATCTGCGTTGCACCCCATCCAAGGCCAATTTTTCCTTCCTGAGGTGCGGTGCCCAGAACTGAACGCAGTACTTTAAATGGAGTCTAACCAGAGCTTTATATGGCTTTATGTAACATAACTTCAATCCCTTTGTATTCCAGCTCTCTTGAGATAAAGGCTAACATTCCATCAGCCTTTTTAATTATTTTTTATAATTACTTATTACAAAGTGAACCACCTTGCACTTCCTTATATTGAACTCTGTCTGCCACAGTTTTACCCATCCGCTTAATCTATCGATGTCCCTTTTCAACTTTCTACTCCCATCTACACTATTTACTGTGCCACCTAAATTGGTGTCATCAGCAAACTTGACTATATGTGGCTCTCTGTTCCTTCATCTAAGTCATTTATAAAAGCTGAGGCCCCAGTACAGATCCATGGGGGACACCACTAGTCACATCTTGCCAAATTAAGTACATACCTGTTATCCCTACTCTCTGTCTCCTACCTCCTAACCTATTCCCTATCCTTGTCAATAGGCTGACTCCAATTCCATGGACTCTCATTTTTGTCAACAGTCTCTGATGTGGAATCTTATCTACTACCTTCTGAAAGTCCATAGAAATAACATCCATGGACACACCCTTATCTACCACCTTAGTTATCTCCTCAAAAAATCCAACTAGGTTGTAAGACATAACTTACCTTTTACAAATTCATGCTGGCTCTCTCTGATCAGTTCATGCTCATCCAAGTGCTCAGTTCTCTGTCCCTAATAACAGGTTCTTGTAACTTCCTCACAATAGATGTTAGAAGAATAGACCTAGAATTTCCTAGTTTATCTCTCCTACCCTTCTTAAATAATGGAGTGACTTTGGCAATTTTCCAATCCAAGGGGACAATTCCTGAATCAAAAGAGTTTTAGAAGATCATGACTAGAGCATCTATAATTTCCTCACCTACTTCTCTTAATACCCTGGGGTGAAAATCATCAGGTCTTGGAATTTGTCTATCTTTAGTCTCATTATTTTCTCCATTACCATTTTTAACTTATATTAAATCTAGTAAGTTCTTCACCTTGATTTATGTTTAGCTTTTCTCATATCTCAGGTACTTTATCCTCATGTTGACCAAGGTTGTTTAATTGCACAAGTAGAGCTCTTGCACTTTAGGGGTTTGTACAGGTCTTGTATTCTACCAAATATTTCTTTGAACACCTCCCACTGTTCATCTGTAGTTTTATCCGTTAATAGTTCTGCCCAGTCTGCTCAATTTCTGCCTGATCCCTAAAATGTCCGCCTTACCTAAATTTAATACCTTAGTTTGTGTCTCATTAAGAGAAAGAGAGTGGCTAAGAGTAATATGGGCCCCTTAAAGACAGACACAGGTGATAATTGTCATTGAAAATCAGGAAATGGCAGACTTGCTAAATATATAATTTGTATCGGTCTTCACAGTAGAGGATGAGGATAAAGTACCTGATATCAAAAACAAGAGCATCACTGCAATTCACTCCAGCCAAATCTGTGGAAAACTAAAATGTTATAGGAAATCTTTGCAAGGAACAAGAACATTCTCACAAGTCCCTGCAAGATGCATCATTGTCAATCCCTGTGGAAAAGGAGAGCAATGGGGACAGTTACTACACGTGAAATCAAATGGAGCGACAAGTTATTTTATGAAGTTAGGTGACATCAGCATTTGAGGGAAAAATAATTTTGTTTGATTTCTCTGTGTTTCGATGACAACAAAGTACTTTCTCAGCTTTCAGGGAAATGGCATTCTGCACACATAGTGTTGATCTTGTTGAACTGGAATCTGAAAATCTTCAATTCAAATCAATATGATTTTCATATATCTGTATACCAAGAAATACAAAGCTTATTGGTCATGGTGCAATTATCACAAAAACATTTAGTATTATGTTTTTTGCCCATTTCTTATGCACTCTAACACCATTAACTAGACTTGCATTTCCAATATTATGATTTTATTTAATATATTGGAATGGTGGGGAAATCCTTTTGGCTTTTTCAGCACTTGGAGAGTTCAGCACATAACATCTCCAATATTACATTCTCATACATGATATATATTACCAAATGTACCTCTTCACATCAGAAAAAGTTTGATAAAGATACTTTTCTTGTATCTACAAAGCACATTTTTAACATAAGTTAACAATATGACTGAGTTGCCTGCATTGTACTATCTGCCCGAGGTCTAAAAGTTGTATCATAGGTGGAATTTAAGTTAATTTCACACATTTGGTCATAAAACATTTGTTTTCAATGGTCATTCATTTTCCAATTAATTACTTTGCTGCTTTTTTCCTCTTCACAGCAGTTATTTGCTAGGCTTCCATTGAGCATCGAATAGTAGCATTATTACTCAAATATGTTACTGTTGTGAGACAGATCTACACAAAGTGCTCCTTGTCTCAGCTTCATTAACATGTTCAGTACCATTATCCTTTGTCTCCTGTGATGTCTTTCCTTGTTGAATTGTCAGTTTGGATTTTTTTCCCAGTGAAAAGTGTTTCACTAAATGTTTTATTCTGAGAAATTAACAGTAGAAGTAGAGCAGGATTTACTAATATGTGAAATCAGGCCAAACCTGATGCTGGGCTCTTCAGTGTCACTCTATTTATAAAGATAATAGAAGGGTGTTATCAAAATATGCAACAATGGAAAGCTGGAATTTGCAATGTGCTGGCCTATGTTGAATCAAAGAGATGAAGAGATGAGCAGAAGGTAGACTGTAAACAATGTGGTCATGGATAAGTCTTAAGAGGCACATCATGGTTCGAACCAGCTCTTTCCTTCCACTTTTCACATACATAGAACTTACAATATGGAAACATTCAGCCAACCAGTCTATGCCGGTGTTTACCCTCCATGCGAGCAAATAGTCCTAATCACATTTATGCATCCCATTCCCTTATTTTTTTATCCCTTTTCATCTACCTATACAATCTAATCCTGAATGTTGACATAGTTTCTGCCTCAACCACTAAGTCTGGAAGGTTCTCTTGCTTTCTGTTCAAAATCTCTTACAATTAATCTTCATGAAGACATAAAAGATTTATGGTTTTAGCTTAGTAAGAAGCTATAGGACTCCTAAAATGCATGAGTCAGCATGAGTGAAAGTAATATAATTATTAATTTTAAGGTTTTTTAAAATAAAATATTCAGAAGCCTAGGTGATAGGCCAAGGACCATGGTTTAAGAAACCACTAAGATTGAAAAGAGTAGAAGAAACGATAAGGCAAACCAGGAAGTAGTGATCAATGGTGCCAAAGCTTGGGTTTTATAAGTCTTAAAATTGTGGGAAGGAAGGGACACTGAGGATGGTAAGCAGTGCCACAGTTTTGAGGTTGTGGGCAATAATAATATAGGGGAAGAGAGAATGTGGTGAGTCATTGAGGTATTAAGTAAGAAGTTGCACAACTCTATATATTTCATTACTTGGTAGAGAGAGTGTTTATATATATTGCTAAAATCATCTTCTGACTTGTGGCAGATTTTATGAATAGTAATAGGAAGAACTGTGAAAACTGATGAGATATTCAGAGGAGGTTTTCTTACTCAAGTAACAGTAGCTTGAAGAGAAAGTCCTGAAATAAGCACAAATTCTTAAAAGGAAACCTGCTTTGCAACATCTTTAAGTTGGAGAATTGGGCTCATTGGACAGCTAAGAACAAATGTACATTTGCTTATCTCCTAATCAGTACATGGGACAGTAAAATGATCTTATTCTTAACAATTCAGAAGTTATTATTATTTTCTTGTTGTTAAAATGGTTAATGTTTAACTTTTAATTTTCTATACTTGAAATTAACTGTATCATCTAGCCTGGGGAAACAACACAGTCATATCAGATGGTCCTGAAATATAGTATAGCATTTTGAAATGTTTCTGAGAGATGGGATAAAGTGCTATGTAAAAAAGGAGTCTCTCTTTTCATAAGTTACAATTATAGAAAATATGGAACAATCTTTTGCATTTCATCACTACCCAAATCTATATCACTTCTCTGATCAACATGTATTGAATTTTCTCAATGTGAAGATGGAATTCAACATCAGGGTATTGGGGAACACTCTGTTTATGAATTGATTCTATAGCTCATCAAGTTCAATGAGAATCATTCTAATGAGCTGCACAACCCACAGCAGAACTTCAAACTGAGTAAAAGAGAAAATGCCTCCTGCTTTAAGGAAACGTTAACCATGTTGGTCCAGTGACTTCTCCAGAAATCCTTGCCACTTTGAAGAACCTGCTTTGAATTTCAGTCTTGTTAATCTTCCATTTAGTTAGAAATCTCATAAATAATTCAATCAGACAATGCACTTCTTCGGTGTTATAATCCTTTGTAGAAACATCCTATCAGTTAGGTGCAGACAGAGAACCAGAAATTTGGACATAAAGATTCCATACAGTCAAGTAAGCACTAGGTGTAGAATTATGTAATTTGGTCATCATTTTAAGGAACTAAATATTCAATGTATTTCTCTGCGGCTTTAGAGTCAACATGTGTTATATATCAAATATGGCTATGCACTACTGAAACCTCTATTTGTTGAGGTTGGGGGGCTCAGGATAATTAGTGCAACGGTCGCTGGTCTGCACCACAATTTTCTGTCAGGGCTAATTATAATATATTGAGTGTTCCATGGCTGAGTTTTGAGGCCTTCATGAGAGCACAGGAAGCACTGCTGCAGGCCTTAAAGTCCAACAGCTGTTTTAAAGGGGTTTGTTCATTTTGGGGCTTTGGTAGAGCCTATGGAGGCAATGTAATTTACCGAGGCAAGATCAATGTTGGGAGTCTGGAACTTTCTTCAAGAGATTAGAGATTGCTTTTGTCCATTTTTTTGGCAACAGACCAATGCAGCGCCAGGCGGAATAATTAGTGACTAAATTAATCAGATTCTCTGCAAGCCATCGCTATGTCAAACAGGAGGGCTGGTCACATAGGGGTGACACTGCTTTGATGATAAAGTCGCTGAGCAGCTGCTGCAGGAAGTGGATTAAAGGAGGGATGCTCTGGTTCCTTCCCATGGAAGGAAGATACTCAAGGTCGTAGTATGCAGAGCATGGCACAAGGCGAAAATCTCCAGTAATACTATCCACAGGACATGGACACAATGCAGAAATAAATGTTATCACCTCACTAGGAAGGGGAAAGTAAATGTGAATCTTTACATATCTAAGCTGTTTATTAACTCCTTGGCAGCAACATAGTGTATCCTATCCCACATTGTAATGTTTTCCTTCAAATTATTTAAAGTAAGCCTGCAGAGTCTCCTGCTCACTTAGGAATATTTCTCTGGTCACAATCTACATACACTCTACACAAGTACTTGGAAGAATCTAATGCACAAAAGAATCATAGAATCATAGAATGGTTACAGCACAGAAGGAGGTCATTTGGTCCATCGAACCCGTACCGGCTCTTTGTAAGAGCAAGACAGTTAGTCCCATTCCCCCGCTCTTTCCCCGTAGCCCTGCAAATTTTTTCGCTTCAAGTATTTATCCAATTCCCTTTTGAAAGCCGCTATTGAATCTGCTTTCGGGCAGCGCATTCCAGATCATAACTACTTGCTGCTTTCCTCATGCCACCTTTGGTTCTTTTGCCAATCACCTTAAATCTGTGTCCTCTGGTTCTCGACCCTACTTTATCTAAACCTTTTATGATTTTGAACACTTCTTTCAAATCTCCTTTTAACCTTCTCTGCTCTAAGGAGAACAACCCTAACTTCTCCAGTCTATCCACGTAACTGAAGTCCCTTATCCCTAGAACCATTCTAGTAAATCTTTCTGCACCCTCTCTATGGTCTTCACATCCTTCCTAAAATGCGATGCCCAGAATTGGACATAATACTCCAGTTGTGGCCGAACCAGTTTTTTTATAAAGGTTCAACATAACTTCCTTGCTTTTGTACTCTAAGCCTCTATTTATAAAGCCCAGGATCCTGTATGCTTTTTTAACCGCTTTCTCAACCTGTCCTATCACCTTCAAAGATTTGTGCACCTATACCCCCAGGTCTCTCTGTTCCTGCATCCCCTTTAAAATTGTTCCATTTAGTTTATATTGCCTCTCCTCAATCTTCCTGCCAAAATGTATCATTTCGCACTTCTCTGCATTAAATTTCATCTGCCGTGTGTCCGCCCATTCCACCAGCCTGACTATGTCTTCTTGAAGTCTATTACTATCCTCCTCACTGTTTACTACACTTGCAACTTTTGTGACATCTGCAAATTTTGAAATTGTGCCCTGTACACCCAAGTCCAAGTCATTAACATATATCAAAAAAAGCAGTGGTCCTAGTACCGACCCCGGGGGGACACCACTGTGTACCTTCCTCCAGTCTGAAAAACAACCGTTCACCACTACTCTCTGTTTCCTGTCACTTAGCCAATTTGGTATCCATGCTGCCACTGCCCCTTTTATTCCATGGGCTTCAGTTTTGCTGACAAGCCTATTATATGGCACTTTATCAAATGCCTTTTGAAAGTCTATACACACAACATCAACTGCATTGCCCTCATCATCCCTCTCTGTTACTTCATCAAAAAATTCAATCAAGTTATTTAAACATGATTTGCCTTTAACAAATCTGTGCTGGCTTTCCTTAATTAATCCACACTTGTCCAAGTGACTATTAATTTTGTCCCGGATTATCGTTTCTGAAAGCTTCCCCACCATGGAGGTTAAACTGACTGGCCTGTAGTTGCCGTGTTTATCCTTACACCCTTTTTTGAACAAGGGTGTAACATTTGCAATTCTCCAGTCCTCTGGCACCACCCCCATATCTAAGGAGGATGGGAAGATTATAGCCTCTGCAATTTCCACCCTTACTTCCCTCAACAACGTAGGATGTATCCCATCCGGACGGGGTGATTTATCTACTTTAAGTGCAGCCAGCCTTTCTAGTACCTCCTCTTTATCAATTTTTAGCCCTTCCAGTATCTCAACTATCTCCCCTTTTACTGTGACTTTGGCAGCATCTTCTTCCTTGGTAAAGACAGATGCAAAGTACTCATTTAGTACCTCAACCATGCCATCTGCCTCCATGCACAGATATTTTTGGTCTCTAATCAGCCCCACCCCTCCTCTTGCTATGCTTTTACTATTTGTATGCCTATAGAAGGCTTTTGGATTCCCTTTTATGTTAGCCACCAGTCTATTCTCATACTCTCTCTTTGCCCCTCTTATTTCCTTTTTCACTTCTCCTCTCTACTTTCTGTATTCAACCTGGTTCTCACTTGTATTATCAACCTGACATCTGTCATACGTCCCCTTTTTCTGCTTCATCTTACTCTCTATCTCTTTCGTCATCCAGGGAATTCTGGCTTTGGTTGCCCTACCTTTCCCCCTCGTGGGAATTCACCTAGGCTGTACCCGAACCATCTCCTCTTTAAAGGCTGCCCATTGTTCGATTACAGTTTTGCCTGCCAATCTTTGATTGCAATTTAACCGGGCCAGATCTGTTCTCAGCTCACTGAAATTGACCCTCCTCCCATTAAGTATTTTTACTCTAGATTGCTCCTTGTCCTTTTCCGTAACTAATCTAAACCTTATGATACTATGATCACCGTTCCCTAAATGTTCCCCCACTGAGACTTGCTCCACTTGACCCACTTCATTCCCCAGAACTAGATCCATCAATGCCTCCTTCCTCATTGGGCTGGAAACACACTGATCAAGAAAGTTCTCCTGAACACACTTCAGAAATTCCTCCCCCTCTTTGCCCTTTACACTATTACTATCCCAGTCTATATTAGGATTGTTGAAGTCCCCCATTATCACTACTCTGTAGTTCTTGCACATCTCTGTAATTTCCCTGCAAATTTGTTCCTCTATATCCTTCCCACTAGTTGGTTGACCTATAGAATACACCCAGTAGTGTAATGGCACCTCTATTGTTTCTTAACTCTAACCAAATAGATTCTATCCTTGACCCCTAAAGGACATCCTCTCTCTCCAACACTGCAATATTCTCCTTAATCAATACTGCCACCCCTCTCCTTTTTTTCCTTCCATGACCCGATGGGTGAACCGATACATAGCTGTCTGGTTTATACAAACAACATCCCTGTTAACCCCCTTGAAACTCTCCATAGAAACTGAGTGCTGTGGTGAGATTGCCTGGCACAGGGTGCTGTACAGGCTCATGAAAGGGGTTGCAAGTCCTATCCCATTAGGTGACACAACACTATTAAATTGGAGCCTCCAAAAGCATTTTTTTTACTCAGGTCTAGGAGTGTCCACTTAACTGGATACCTCCATGTCGGTGCTCTCCTCCTGTGATGCTACCTCACCCGATGTGCATCCAAAAGAGCTTCTTGCTCATCTCCCTCCTCCTCCAGATAGCATGTGTAAAGAAGGATTCCAAACGGGACCTCTATCATGCAGGTTTGACAAGTGTGCTCACAGCTGCCAAAGTGGACATAATGGGCAGGATTTTAACATGGAAGGGGGAAGGGACCGGGGGGGAAGATAATCGGCCGTGAATCCCAGAAGGTAAATTGATGCGTCACAATATGTGATCACGACCTTAATGAGGTCAATAAATTTTAGTTTCGGGCTTCACGCCGGGCAGCCAGCTTGATTGACAGGCTGGCTGGCTGTTGGACGGGAAGGCCGGGGATCGGAGAAGAGGGAGGATGGGATCGTGGGCTGTGGAGGACATGGGGGGATGGGGCTGATGCTGGGAGGAGATCTGAGGGAGGTGGGGGTCTGATGCAGGGAAGAGATCGGGATGGATAGCTGATGCTGGAAAGAGATTGGGGATGGGGGTTGGCGGCTGATGCTGGAAGGAGATCAGGGTGGGTGGGGGGGGGCTGATGCTGGGAAGGAGATCAGGGTGGGGGGGGGGGTGCAGCTTATGCTGGAAGGAGATTGGGGTGGGGGATGCTGATGCCGGGAAGAGATCAGAGGTCGGAGATAGGGGGGTGCCATCATCTGGGGGGTTTCAACCATCGGGGGGGGGGGGTCCCACATGGGGGGATCCATCACTGTGGAAGGGTCCATCATTGGGGGGAGGTGTCCAGCATCAGGATGTTACAGCTTCGGAGGGGGGGGAGGGGGGGAATTAGCCAATTGTGGAGTTATGTTGCACCAGGTGAACTTGTTGGGCCTGGATGAAGCATTCCTCCTCCTCCGGGCCCACAAGCAATGCAATAAAGGCACTCACCTCATGGATCCGGCCCTTCCCACCTGCTTTCACCTGACATGAATCGGAAGCGACAGGAAACCCAAACTGGCATGGTTAAAATTGTTTTACTTTTGTAATACACAAAAAATTAAGTACCTCAACTATTTCAGTGAAATCCATTGCCCCTTTATGTATTGGCCCGCCGGCTTTAAGAGGGGCGGGACTTCCGGGTTTCTGTTGCGCGTGCGCATCCAAATGCGCATGGGCCAAACCCGGAAGTGGGTGCATTGGAGCCGGGATGTGGTCCTTCTCCAAAAATCCACTATTTTTACTGCCCATCCGCCTCCAACCCACCTGTTCTTGGGAGGTTAAAATTACCCCCTATCTGGCTAAAACAGCAAATAAAATTGAAGTTATGCAAGTAACTGTAAGGTTCCTCTACATCAAGTTTCTTGTTAACTCAAGCCTAACAGCTCTCAAAAAACTCTTTGTTTCTTCGAGGCACCCTCTTTTTATGTAGGCTGCTTGCACATGACCAGCAACCATTGCAAAACCCAGATTGCAGATTGTTCTGACATCATAACCATGCCAAAAAGCATTTATTTAAATATCTGCGCTTGCTTCTGGTGCAGTGATGCAGACCTTCAAAAAAAAACCACAGCAGATAGGTTGCAAGCAAAGGTATGGAAGTGGAGACCCGTGTGTTACGAGTTCCTGCTCATACTTCCGGTGCACTGTGCCTCCCATTCAGGCCCGTGGGATGCTAAACCCAGGAAAATTAGCCCTTATAATCTCACAGATATGCTCTATAGGCTAACACTTTAGGGCAGTTCTGAGGGAGTACTGCATTGTTGGAGGTACCGTCTTTCAGATGAGAAGTTAAACTGAGATCCCGTCTGCTTGTTCAGGCGGATGTAAAAGATCCCACGGCACGATTCGATAAAGAGCAGGTTGTTTTCCCGGTGTTCCGGCTCACACTCTTACCTCAAACAACACCACGAAAAACAGATTAACTGATCATTTATCTCATTGTTTTTTGTGGGTCCTTGCTGTGCACCAATTGGCTGCCATGTTTGCCTACATAACAACAGTGACTGCTCTTCAGGGCTAAATTATTGGCTGTGAAGTGTTTAGGGTGTCCTGAGGATGTGAAAGGTGCTATATAAAAGCATGTTCTTTCTTTCCTTCTTTGTACAATTGTAGCAAAATCATAACGGCAAGTATACATTTGCGATTTAATTACCAATAGCGGGGGAAGTGTTCCTGCTTTGGTGTTATAAAAATATTGAAATTACGTAGAGGCTGCAACATTATTAAGGATCAGAAACGCAGAATTTTGCCTAATAGTGATGACATTTAGATCAATTTGTTTAATTTTATATTTGTCTATTCAGAGTTGAAATAAAGACTAATTTTAATCAAATGGTCATTCTTTTTGAATAAAATATTATACATGTATGTTTACGCAAGCATCTGGTCTCATGAATTTGCATTATTTTTGGTCCAGTGATTCTGATGAGCTCTATGTAAGTATTTAAAGTCAATACTGGTTATTTAACATAAGTTGCACAGTTGACAGATGTTTTCAGAATGAGTGTTGCATGAACCCTGTGGGATGCTGAGGCCCTTTATGGTTAATGCTTTATTGAAGTTTTACCAAGACAGCTTCCTACAAAATCAATGGTCTGAGCAAGGAACAGTTATATAGGATTGAGCACCAAATTTAGTTATTTGAGGCAAACTTTTTTATAATTCAGTACTTTTTCTCCATATGAGCTGGTTAACATTTTACAAATGTAACTATTTATCGTATTGGATTTCTCGTGATGAAATATTCCCAATATTTCATTCTTAATATATTGTTACCGTGCTCTAATTCTGATACTTCAGCCGCAATGCCTCACCCTCTGTGGTGGAAAAGCTTGTCAAAAGTCATTATCAGGGCTCAAAAATGAGAAGGGGGACCATCGTTTACATAAGAACATAAGAAACAGGAGCAGGAGTAGGCCAAATGGCCCCTCTGGCCTGCTCCGCCAGTCAATCAGATCATGGCTGATTTTCGACCTCAACTCCACTTTCCCGCCCAATCCCCATATCCCTCGATTCCCCTAGAGTCCAAAAATCTATTGATCTCAGCCTTGAATATTTTCAATGACTCAGCATCCCCAGCCCTCAGGGGTAGAGAATTCCAAAGATTCACAACCCTCTGCATGAAGAAATTCCTCCTTATCTCAGTCTTGAATGGCCGGCCCCTTATCCTGAGACTACGTCACCTAGTTCTAGAATCTCCAGCCAGGGGAAACATTCTCTCATCACCTACCCTGTCAAGCACCCTCAGAATCTTACATGTTTCAATGAGATCACCTCTCAGTCTTCTAAACGCCAGAGAATGTAGGCCCATTTTACTGAATCTCTCATCATAGGACAACCCTGTCATCCCAGGAATCAATCTAGTGAACCTTCGATGGACCACCTCTTAGGAAAGTATATCCTTCCTAGATAAGGAGACCAAAACTGTGCACAGTACTCCAGGTGTGGTCTCATCAAAACCTGTAGAATTGTAGCAAGACTTACTTACTCTTGTATTCCAACCCCCTTGCAATAAACTTACTCTTGTACTCCAACCCCCTTGCAATGAAGTACGAGCAAGAGTCAGTGCCTTCAGGAAAGGGAGGGATAAAAGGGATGAAAAATGACTCCTAACAGCACATGTAACTTGCTAAGAACATAAGAAATAGGAGCAGGAGTAGGCCATAAGGCCCCTCGAGCCTGCTCTGCCATTCAATCAGACCTCAACTCTTCGACCTCAACTCCACTTTCCCACCCGATCCCCATATCCCTTGATTCCCCGAGAGTCCAAAAATCTATCCATCTCAGCCTTGAATAAATTCAATGACTCTGCATCCACAGCCCTCTGGGGTAGAGAATTCCAAAGATTCACAACCCTCTGCGTGAAGAAATTCCTCTTCATCTCAGTCTTGAATGGCCGCCCCCTTATCCTGCGACTTATCATGCCCCCTAGTTCTTGACTCTCTAGCCAGGGGAAACAGTTGAAAATGTTTCCCCAACATGTTACAAAGTTAATGCATTCTCATAAAGCATTACATGTTTTTGCCTTTTCTGTCACATACAAACAGCAATGTTTTAATATACATATGCTTATTAAAATGTTGAGATAAAGTCACGTTTGTTTTCATGACTTATTTGCTCCCCTCCTTCCTCTCCTCTCCTATCATTTCCTGAAGGTGTTGACTCTTTGATGTGGGCACAATTTCATGGGAGCCACTCATCTTCCAATGCCTCACCATTATTCATGAGTATGGACAGTGAGGGGATTATTTTTGACTTCACCACCTGGGCGTTAACCTGGCAGAGCTGAAAGCCCGCCCATTGGAGAAACTGCCCGATTTTCGTTCCATTGAATGGACTGAAATTCAGATGGGTTCTACAGTGGATAGGTGATCTGCTTCGATAGGTTACCGCCCAGACAGCGACAATGGAAAATGACCCCCTAAATGTTCACAGACTATTTAACATGGGAGGGAGAATCACAGCCGAGCTCAATCCTGTGCTCACCCAATCTCCATGTACACATACTTCCAGGAGGGGTCGCTGGGTAGCTATCAGGAGCAGGAACCCTGGTTGATTTACTACTCCTTATCTCAAGGGCACTGAGCCATTTTTAGTAGCATTGCTTCCACTGTGGCTGAGATCAGCTAACTCAGCAAGGATGGGAAATCAAACCTGAGACTTTCCTGATCCATATGGTTCAGCCACTCACTGAATGAAGTCACTGAACTAATATGAACCAGATATTTATAATACAGTCAAAATGACCCCCGGTGGGATTCAGAGGAAATGTACCAGGTTTGGCTTCAGTCATTTTTCCTACTTCTGTATTGTGGGAAATTAATAGGTTTTAATGCCATACATAGTTCTAGTAGCTTGAATTATTTTCTTCACATGACTTGCTTGTAATATATGCATTTTAATATAGAAACCATGTGCAATGAGCAAAGCTTTAAAGTCACATTAATAAACTACAATAAAATCCACATATAACAGGTACACGCCTCATATGTTTTGCAGTATTTAGGACTGTGGTATTTAGAGATTGTTCCTATGCAGACATGTTTATTTTCATTTTTCACAGCACTATCAGACTGATAAGCAGAACAAATGTTTCAGGATCCTTTGCAAAATGGGTGATGAAACAACCATAACTAAAAAATGCATGAGGGAAATTAGCACCTGTGGAACCATAACCCAGCATGAGTCTGTGCTTTCATGAAACAAGGGAAGAAAAAGAGAAAAAAACTGAAAGAAAAACATGAGGTATGTACCTGCTACGTGTAGATTTTACTAGGGGTGTAATCATTTCAAATACTTTGTTCATTGCAGTGTTTATCAGTCAGGACAGAGTGATGGGCGGGCAGGGTTTGGGGCATGATAGAATACAGGCAGCAGAGTTTTGGACAAGCTGAAGTTTATGAAGCGTATAGATTGGGAGACCGGCCAGGTAAGCATTGGAGTAATCGAGTCTGGAAGTGACAAATGCATGTATGAAAGTTTTAGTGGTAGATGGGCTGAGGTAGGAAGGAGGTAGGAAAATGGACACAGACTTGAGAGGTGACAACATGTTTAAGAACCTTGGATTGGAAAGGAAGGTTGGAGATAGTGTGTTAGTTAGTGAAGAGAGAAGGGTTGAGGTTGAGTTTTTTGAGGAGGTGTTGATCATGGCAATTTTGAAAGGGAAGGGAACGATGCGTGAGGACAGGGAACCATTTACTATGTCAGGTAGCATGAGGGCCCAGAAGGGAAATTGGGGCTCAGCAGTTTAGTGGGAAATTATGTTGAGGGAACAGATATATGTCTCATGGATAAGATAAATTTGGAGAGGGCAGGGCAGGAAATGGGGGAGAAACTAGAGAGAGAGAACGATATTCAGGGCTAGGACTGTGGAGAGTTGACTTAAGAGGCAAGCTGAAAGAGCGAAACAATGGAGGCAGCAGAATGGATGATCTCTACCCTAGTGACGAATGCATGAGCTCATTGCACTTATTATTAGAAGTGAGGGTAGAAGGGGTGGAGGAAAAGGGTTTAAAAAGGTGGTCTGTAGTGTAGAAAAGGAGCCTAGGATTGTCTTTGCCCTCCAGGATGATCCTAGATTAGTAGGCATTTTTGGTAGAGGAGAGCAACGCTTGGTACAGCTTGATGTGATCAAACCAGATGTAGTGAGGGATCATTAAGCCAGATATACTCAAGTCTGCAACCCTTGGATTTGAAGGAGCAAGGATGGGGGCCAAAAAAACCCGTAGGCCAATTCACGGAGAAAGGAATTCTGGGAAATCCCTGTCCGACCCCCAAAAGCGATCAAAAATGAGTTTCAGGAGATAACAATGACCACAAAGTACATCACCCAACATCCCACCTATCACTTGTGCACAGCTCCATCAGCCTCCTCCAGAAATATGTCCAACTCCCTTTGGAACATTTGCAGCAAATCCACTTTCACTGCACACATCGGCAATTTATTCCAAAGGTCAATGACTCTCTGTGAAAAGTAAAAATGTCCTGACATCTAACTTAGTTTACGCTTACCTAACTTATATGTACCGTTGCAGGACTTCCTCAGGGCAGCGTTGGTAGCCCAACCATCTTCAGTTGTTTCATAGATGACCTTTTCTCCATCATAAGGTCCTGAGTGGATTGTTTGTTGATGGCTCCACAGTATTCAGCTCCATTCAAAATTTCTCCGATAATGAAGCAGCCCATGCCAGCCTACAGCAGGACCTGGATATCATCCAGGCATGGGCTGACAAGTAATGAGTAACATATGTTTCACATAAGTGCTAGGTAAATACCACCTCCAACAGGAGAAAGTCCAACCACCTTTGATGGCACTACCACTGTAGAGTTTTCAACCATCAACATCATGGGGGTCACCACTGACAAAAAGCTTAACTGGACCAACCGCATCAACAAATGGCTATAAGAACAGATTGGATGCTGGCTACTCTGTGATGACTAGTTCATCTCCTAGCCCCTCAAAGCCTCTCCAGCATCAACGAGGCTCAAGTCAGGAGTGTGATGGAATGCTTACCACTCGCCAAGATGAGTTTAGCTGCAACAATACTCAGGAACCTCAAACACTGATTTCCGAGCCACAGTACAGAGGAAAATCTCCATTTGTGTCTCAATCCCCACTATTGGGCTCCATTTTAGCACCCACTATCGGGTGCGTTCCTGGCGGGGGGGCTCCGAAAATCGGGGAATCCCGGAGCGGGTCAGGAGCCCGGCTCCAACCTGCCCACTTCCGGGTTCCCCACAGACACGCCGACGTGTGCGCGCAGCTCCCGTAGGTGGGAGTCCCGCAGGCAATTAAAGCCAGCGGGGTGCCACTTAACAGTATTTATCTTGTCATTTCAGGTCATTAACAGGGAATATGTCAGGAGAGGTGGGATTTTAGAAACAACTGGAACTGTTTCCCATTCTGGGGGAAACACTCCCAGTTGAAATGGATGTGTTGCAGCTATCAGCCTGTAGCAGCTGCAAAGGTCCATTTGACAGGTGGGGGGGGAGACCCTCGCTCATTGCAGGAGGCCACTCTGTCACTTGGGACAAAGTTTGGCCTCCACTACCATCCTCCTGTCAATCAAGTTCACCAACTTGCACACTTACCCCGGGGTCCAGAGACATGTACCTACCTTGTGGACCCCCTCAGATGTACATCTTCCGGATGGGGGCCACCGTAGCTGCAGTCATGACCTCCTCGGAGGGCGAACAGCATCACCAGCCTCGCCGTCCACGCCGTCCACCTCTGACACGTGGAGCTCCACAACACAGTGCTGTGACACATCCACCTGTACAGCAGGAGGTAGGGCAGCCGCAGAGAGAGATGCGTCGCAGGGGGCACTACCCTCGCCACAGGGTCCACAGACCGAGGCTCAGCTTCCTGGACCTCTCTGAGCAGCAGTGCACACGGAGGTTCAGAGTCACTCGACATGTAGTCGTGGACTTCTGCAGCCTCCTTCATGCCGAGCTGCTCCCGGCTGGCCCGAGCACCATCTTCTTACCTGTCGCTCTCAAAGTCACCACTGCCCTCAACAACTTCTCCTCCACATCCTTCCAGGGTGCCACCGGGGACATCGCCGACGTCTCTCAGTCGTCTGCACAAAAGAGCCCTGCAAATACACCTACACCCACTCTGCAGTGACACAATGGGTGGCATCAGGTGTGGGTCTTCATTGTGATCCTCAGGAAAGGGCATTATTACACAAACCAGACAAGATTCACAAAGACGTGGCAGTAGTGGT
The DNA here is from genome assembly GCF_035084215.1 of Heptranchias perlo. NCBI lineage: Eukaryota > Metazoa > Chordata > Chondrichthyes > Hexanchiformes > Hexanchidae > Heptranchias > Heptranchias perlo. The sequence goes on from NC_090332.1 coordinate 78,853,004, forward strand.
GCCAATATAATATGTGATGTGAGTTGGTCAGAAATTAAATAGCAGTAAAAACCATGACAAACCCTCAAACACCCTTGTGCATCCTCTTCATGCTCACGACACGTTTGCCTTACGCTGCCTACTGCACATATGTGATGCATGCCCTGTGGCTGCAGCACAGGTAGTGGCAGGTTGAGTGAGGCTGACCGTGAAAGAGATGCATGAGAGGGTGAGTATGAGATAGAGCCATGAGATTTTATGAGGATTGAGTTGAGTGGTGGTGGCGGGATGAGTACTGGCGAGGTAAGTAAATGCAGGTAAGATGAGGATGAGGTTTGAGTGGGTGTGAGGAGTGATGCGACAGAGTAGTATTGGCAGTGCAGAAGGAGATGTGGGGTGGGGGCGGTGATGTGGCAGACGAAGTGTAGGGGAATGAGTAAGTGTACTCACTTTGGCTGACCTACTTAGGTCATTGCAGCGCCTCCTGCACTGGATGCAGGTGGGCGATATGTTGGTGGTGCAGGTGACCTCCTCTGCCACCTCGAGCCAGGCCTTCCTGGTGGAAGAGGCAGGCCGCTTCCTCCCGCCCGCTGGGGGGAAGATCTCTGTCCTCCCCCTCCTCCTCACCCCATCTAATGATACCTGGAGTGAGGCATCATTAAACTGGGAGCAGCCTTCCACCTGGGCTGCTCCATGCAGTAATTTTTCCTATTTTTTGCAGCATCAGTCAGTGGAGGACTGCCCCTTTAAATAGAGCTCCTCCAGCTGACAGACCTTACTGTGCATGCGCAGCCCGCCCGCCGCACAGATCAGCAGCGGGGAACCCGGAAGACCAGGTAAGTGGATCCAATTAGGCTGCGATTGCGCGCTGGGCAGACTGATTTAACCGGGCGCGTTACCCACGCGCCCAGTCACCCCCCCCCCCCCCCCACTCTGAACCCGCAGCCCTGGTAATATCGGGCCAAAGTCAAAATTGACAAATAACAGGAAGGCAAAGTGTGCAACAAATGGTGGAGACCTGTACATTAAGGAACTCACTCCATATGAGGATGCTACGTATCAGTGAGGGAGAGCTTAGAAGTCTTTGAAATTGCAGAAATTGGACCAAATATACCGCATACGATATTAATCAAATATTCTATAATTTGCACATATGCTTCATAGAATTACAAATATATGGAATTACAACATGGAAATAGGCCATTCGGCCCAACACTTTTTCTTCATCCACCTATCCAATCTAATCTTCAATATGAATGTATCCTGACAGTGCACAAATACTTACAGGGTATGTAATAACAATACACTGTCCAAACAGGTAAGTATGCTTATAGATTTGCAATAAATCATCTGCTTTCTCGCAGAGCAAGGAGAACCCAGTGAATCACCAGCCATAGCCAAAGAGCATCAATCATTATTATCCCCACTTGAAGCAGACACCAGCACAAATGCACTCACTATGGGAGAGGTTGATAGCAATGTTACTGAGGAAGCACAGGATGAGGCACCAAGGACAGGTGAATAGTTGATAAGGTGCTGTTGACAAGAAGCTGCTATAGAACTGACATTTATATAGTGACTTTAACATTGTAAAACATCCCAAGGCGCTTCACAGGAGCATTATCAAACAAAATTTGACACTAAGCCATATAAGCAGATATTAGGACAGGTGACCAAAAGCTTGGTCAAAGAGGTAGGTTAAAGGAGGTGAGAAAGGTAAAGATGCAGAGAGGTTTAGGGAGGGAATTCCAGAGGTTAGGGCCTAGGAAGATTAAGGCACAGCCACCAATGTTGGAGTGATGAAATTCGGTGATTCACAAGAGACCAGAATTGGAGGAGTGCAGAGATCTTGGAGGTTTGGAGGGCTGGAGGAGGTTACAGAGATAGGGAGAGGCGAGGCCGTGAAGGGATTTGAAAACAAGGATGAGAATTTTAAAATTGAGGCGTTGTTGGACCGGGAGCCAATGTAGTTCAGCAAGCACAGCAGTGATGGGAGAACAGGATTTGGTGAGAGTTAGGATATGGGCAGCAGAGTTTTGGATGAGCTCAAGTTTATGAAGGGTGGAAGATGGGAGGCCGAACATGAGGGAATTGGAATAGTCAAGTCTAGAGGTAACAAAGGCATGGATGTGGGTTTCAACAGTAGATGAGCTGAGGCAGGGGCAGAGACGGGTGATGTTACAGAGGTAGAAGTAGGTGGTCTTGGTAATGGAGAGGATATGGGGTCTGAAGCTCAGCTCGGGGTCAAATAGGACGTCAAGTGTGCGAATGGTCTGACTCAGCCTCAGACAGTGGCCAGGGAGAATGATAGAGTCATGGCTAGGAAACGCAGTTTATGATGGGGACCGAAAACAATAGCTTCAGTCTTCCCAATATTTAATTGGGAAACTATCTACCCAAAAGGTAGACTTTCCATTTTGTTGCACCTGGGGAACGTTCAGAGATCATTGTGTCAGATCACTGGTCCCACTACGCTGCCCTGAGATTTCTGGAAGTTCCTAGAATAGGTGGGAATGGGCCTCCACCTGGGGTAAATGTTATTAGAACATCATAACGAACCCCATCGTCCCAAATTGATGTGGTATGCGACAAATACCATTTCTCCAGCCATTTCATTTGGATCTAATTTGCATTCCCAGAAGCCTGTGTTCTGTGGACTCAACCTCTTGTAAGCTGAATTTAACTGAATAGCAACATCTTAATTAATGTGAAATCCCTCCTAGGCCAAACAGTCAAAATCTCAAAATGCGACAGCCACCATCTTCCCCTTGCCTTGCTCACTGCTACATAACTGCCAATGGTCATTACGTCCATGTGCTTTGATAGAAAACGCCACTTTACCATTCACTCCTCTCACTTCTGTGATGATACTTCAAAATCTTCCCCTTCCTTAAACTCTCTAACTCAAGGATTGGCTGAAGCCAATTTCCTTTCAAAATGACTGCAACTGTAGAATGCTGCACAAGCTCATCATTAATGACCTTTAACCATTTAAAATGGCCTTTTTCTTTCTTCTTGCTAGTGATTTTTGCTCCTCTTTTGGGTTGTATGAATGCTCTGAGCAAAAATAAAACGCAGACAAATCATCACTTGTTGCTGCCTCCAACATATGTCCTTATGTCTACTTTTTCACTAAGATTAATGAAGACAGGAATGTCTGTTTTGGAGGACTGAACACATTAAATGAATCTGATTTTGCATAATTTTACAGTTTTAAGGAAGACTTTATACCAATACAATAGCTTTGTGATTCCTGTAATGGAAGGGACTGGGAAGTTTTATTTTGTTAAAGCTGATGACTTGTCATAATTAAGCCATGAAGATATTTGTTTCTGTGTAGGGCCTCCCTGACATCTAGCAAGTCCTTCTTCACTGTGTCATTGCGGTCTACATGGATAGAAAGGGCCTTGTCTATCTGCTGACCCCCAGCTTGATTGCTTGCAAGGGATTGCATTAGAAATGTAAATAATGGTCTGTATGTCTGGTTCTTCAATGGACTCCAAATTCTTTGAAGCCGTTTTTGTTTGTTGTAACCATGACATCTAGAAAAAGGAGCTGGACATTCCCATACAGCTGCACAAGGAACATTATGGAAGGATGAATGCTCTTTAAAAAATCCTGGAAACTTTTAAACTGCTCGTTCCAATTCTCAACAACAAGGAAAACTCTTGCATTTTGGCTGCTTTCAGTTTTCTTTGAAAATTGATGCTCTGTTTTATCCTATTCCAGAAGATGTTAAATAGAAAGCAAAACCAATTATTTCAGTACTACACTTTATGCTGATTATTGCCCAATGAATGCATATTTTGAGATGTTGCACCACAAACAAGGCTACTGAAATATATTGCAACTACACAAGTAAAAACTAAATTCTTGATTACTGGTGTTACTCAGAGAATTGTGTGAGTGCAGAAATGTTCTGTAGTTCCCTTAATATGTTTAAGGCTTATAATACTCAGTGTCCAAAAGTCAGAGAATTTTGCAGATGTTCAGGATAAAAATTACAAGTGCGTTTTGAAAATTACCAGAGAAAGTTATCATTTAAAAGGATATCTATTCATCACAATGATTCTGATTTTTAGAAAAAAAGTGAGAAGTTGTATGCTTTACATTCTTTTAAAAAATTAATTTCTTAGCTTCCCCTAGTAGCTTACTGGGTAAATATATCAGGGTTGATCAACTTTGCTTTCCATCGATTTTAATTTCTATCGAAATCGGGTGGTTTCTATAATGGATGGTCAATCCACAACACCAGTTTTACACCCGGGCAGCAAGTTGCAAACCGACCCAATCATCTGGTGTAGTACTGAACCATACTGGCCGGCAAGATCCCCGGTTGGATCCCTGGCCTGTGCTGGGTTGGTTGAGGCATTACAAGCGGCCTTAGCTGCCTGGGCTTTAAGCATTCGGCTGGGGCACAGTAATTCATGACTTTCACTATCATTTTCATGACTGTGACTTTTTTAACATGACTAATTCATGATTTTCCTAAAAATTCAACACGACAAAATTACAACACTGGGTATGACTGCTTATTTTGCTACTTCTGGTAGAAAAATTAAATAAATAGTGTATTTCTTGTGTTATGTAATTATCTGCCATATCTTGCAGTTGAAAAACCTTTACTATTTCAGTTTTCCTTGATAAATAGAACTGCAGTATTGGGTGACAGAGAAGAAATGTTACATTAAATAATCATAATGATATAAATGCAAAATGGCTGTATAATACATATCAATAATTCAAAAGCAGCATAAACTACATTTTTCTTTTCTTTTAGGGAATGAGCCTTTTTTTCACTCTGCCTTCTTTTTCTGTCAATTTCTCTCCATCTTCCTTTGCATATAGCAATAACTCTTGTTGGGGTACTGTTCCATGGTTACCAGATGCCCTCCAGTAGCTCACCCATGTGGCTATTATTCACGGGTGAACATGAATAATTAAGGGTTCTCCTGAACTCATATACTCAGAGGAAGATAGGCAGAAATTCTGCAGAAATGTCACAGACGGCTGTTAACTCTATTTCTCCAGGATTTCCACCAAAGGTGCAATGGGAGATTGGGAGAACACCCAGACATTAATATTGGCAGGCTATCTGACCACAGGAAGTATCACAACCTGGCTTGATTCTATCCTAATCTGGGGGGTGAATTTCAACTTTGGTGGGAAATGGAAATATTAAAAAGCCCTTAGCAATGCTAGACGCCACCAACACGTGGTGTTACCAGCATTACTATAATGATAGTGATGGAAAACATGACATAGGACATCGGTCCATCATTACTGCTGACTTTGAAAATGCTTGTCCATATTTGGGCCGGCATGTTCAAGTCTGCCGTCATTTCCAGCAGAAAATTCCAGAAGTAGCTGTGATTAGCTTTGCTTCCATTTTAATATGTCTGTCCTACCAGACTTAAATCTGTGAGAACTTTCTACACTTTCGAAACTTGTTTTAACTTCCTTTGAGCAATCATTAATAGAATCCAGAAGTAGAAGTGGAAAAGGCACAGCTGTGCCAGACTTGTCCAGTGTCAACAGCAGCAACAGCAACAACTTACATTAATATAGCATCTTTAACATAGCAAACCGTCCAATAATGCTTCACAATTGGGGGTCATGCTCGAGCATGATTAGGAGAATAATTAGCGATGGTGGCTTTAAGTGCAGCCAAAGAGGTGGATAGTAAGGATGCTTTCAGAAGAGGTGAAAGATTTAGAAAGGTGGAGAGCTTTAGAGGGATAGTTCCAGAATGTGGGGCAAGATGGCTGAAATCCTGCCACAGAGGATGGGGCAGCAGGAAAGGGGTATGTAAGTAGAACAGGAGGTGTGAACAAGGAAAATAAGGTTGGAGGAGTGTGCAGAGATAGGGAGGAGGGAGGCCATGGAGGGATTTGTAGGTGAGGACAAGGTATGTCCTCCATGGAAACTTTGATTTTTGACACCTTATTTGGTGCATTTTACAACATTTTGGAGTCAACTTTTTATACATACATAAATATATTTTGGTTTATAAATCTATTCACATGAGATAATAAACTCTACTAAGCTGTACCAAAAACTATAATGATGAATTATCTACATTACATCAATCTATTATCAACATAATAACATGCTTACTTCTTGAGTCTTGTTTCTTGCTATTCCGTTGTGCTTTCACCACCCTAGAAATTACTGTTTGTGACATGAATATCGTATTCCTTTGGCTACTATTTTAAAACAGGCATTAACTCATTTATTTTAAGTGGAGCTAAATCAATTTATTTGCCACAAACTATTGATAATTATTCATTAATAATGGGATGGGGTTTGCTATCAGACTGCATTAATAATAACTTTATCAAGAGGAAAAAATTATGTTGTTAAAATATGGAACTACGAAGTTGTCTTCCAGGTGAATGAGGATTATACATTTTATATAACTAGTCGACCTCCTGCGGTTTTGCCCACTGAAAGTTTGGACAGAGCAAATTTCCCTCAGAGTGCATTAGTGATGCTATGGGTATAGGTATGGGGATCTGCAGCTTCTGGATCTTAGGAAGCTCCAGGTAATGGTAGAAGCATGGAGCTGCAGGCGCAACTGTAAGTCATCGAATGGTGATGCCAAAATAAGTACAAAACGTACACAGCAGATTTAATATGTTACTAGTCGATTGCTCATGGCGTTACACAGGGGAAGTGAAGACTAAGTTAAAGGATGGGGGATAATTGGATAAGGGCTGAGGGAGGACTGTTATTCTAGAGGATAAAATAGGCCATAGGGCAAAGTAAAAGGAGTGTGGAGGGGGAAAGTAGATTTAGGTCGGGGGAGCCGGAAGGTGTGGTGTGCTGAAAGGAGGGGGAAGGAAGCGTGGGGTTAGAGATTGGGGGAAAGTAGAGGTGGGTTAGAGGCCAGGTAAGGAGAAAGATAGAGCAGGGTTAGAGGTGGGGATGAGGGGGAAGGTAAAGTGAGGTTAGAGGCTGGGGGCAGGGGAGAGGGGAAAGCGGCTAGCAGAGAGTTAGAGGCCCGGGGGCAGAGGGAAAGATCAAGGTCGCTGATGATATCACCAGAGAAAGCAGCTGCACTGCTGGAACCAGTGACAACAGTATGGTCACTTCAGGCAGATTGGAGTAGGAGGGTAAAGGGTGGAGGGCAGAGGGAGGGCTCAGGGAGAAGGAGGGAGAAAGGGTAAAAAGGAAGAGCAGGGAGGAAAGGCAGAGGGGAGGAGGAGGATCAGGGGGAAAAGGTTGGGGAAAAGGGGAGAGAAGGAACGGAAAGGAAGGAGGTGGGATAGGAAGGAGAGAGGGAGTATCAAAGGCAGTTACAGGAGGCTGAGGAGTAGGGAGGCAGGAGGCTAATGGAAGTGAGAGGAGGAGAGGAGGCAGAGAGTTGGGGGGAAGGGGAGTGGACAAGTGCAGAAAACTATATTAGGTCAAAATATTACCACCTCCAGTTGCCCTTTTAAAAAATAACTCAGACTGCAAGCATCTATTTCTGCACCACTTTGACACTTTACAAATTTTACTGTATTAGAAAGACACTTGTTTCAATTGTCACATCTGCTTTGGTCAAAAGAAATGAACTAAATGGAGTTTAAAGAACAAGGAAATTCTGGGGAAATACTTTTTATTAAAAGTATTCACCCATTGTTTACAGATGCATTTCTTAAAAATACTGAAAAATGATTTTTAAACAGGCTAGAATTTCTTCCATTGATCTCAGGGGGACACATCTGGGATAGGGTAAAACTGGTAACCGCCACACAAATGTGCCCGACCCTGTCCCAAATCCTGGACTCAGGGTAAGAATGTTGGGATAGACAGAGGCTGAAGTCCTTGTCTGCATACCAGAAATGAGAGTTCTAGATGCAGGAGTCAAACACTTAAAAGTTTACTAAGGGTTAAAGGAACATATACACAGACAACACCACGGAATACATGCCGATGGCTTTGCTGTAGAATATCACACATTACACTTGTTGAATTCAACTTTCTAAATCTCTTCCTTCTGCTTCATTTTCTAACCTCGCGTTACAATCTCGCCTTTTTTGTATCCTTCCAACTACATTACTTCATACACTTTGCACCAGCTCAAACCAAGAAGTTGCAGGCTCGCTAAACATCTGTCATCTGTGGTCCCAAGGCCTAGCAGGAGTTGCTGGAGTTTAGGTTAAGCAAAGCATGGAATGTACCTATTATGCAAGAAGTCCCTGCCCCCATTTCCTGCGGAATTTGGCAATTGACAAAAAAGGAGTGGCGATCCGGCCACTGGAAATCCCTCCTCTGCCCACACAGATTGTGAGAATTATTCAACCCCCAGTGGAGAGGAATTTTGGGGGCGATCTTTACAATCCTTGCTGTTAGGCTGCTCCATGGCATGACTGATGGGAAGGAATCCTGGAGTGGCTCAACTGAAAGTAATAGAGGCTGTGACTTCTGACCAGCCTGAGAACTGATCTGGAGTCATCTGACCCTGGAGAATCACATTACCGTCCATTTTGATAGGAGGAATCTTATAGAAAAAAATTGGCCTCTGATTGCCTGAAATCAGCATGAAAGATTATTTTATCAGTTAACTCAAGGTTAGAGCTCTCAAGATTGATATGCTTATATCATTGCCATGAAGAGATTAATCCTTGAAGTGGTTTTCTGTTGGCAAATTGCACCTCAGTGAGATTACTCATCTATTATGCAGGAAGGGTTATTAAGGCACTACAGGAAGTCTAACAATTCAAATAGGGGTTATTTAACTTTGTCCCTGATGGCACTGTTGGCAAGGGCATTGGTCCACTTACACTACAGCCCCATCAGAGACAACTCTGGAATTTAAAATGGGCAGGTGACATATCTTTGCAAGCCTCACCAGGAAACATTAGGCCCTTTCAGGAGATAGTTCAAGGCCTTCTTTGACCAGATGCACTGACGTACTGATCGCCTCACCTTTCCCACATTCCAAACCGCACATCCTATTTTGGATGTGACTCCTTTCTCCAGTGGCACGGAGATAATGACAAAATCAAAAAGGATCTAAACTTTTGATTATGCTCTGAACTTTATGCATTTGCTCAAATAATTGAAATTGTTTGAGTGAACTGATAGTTTGGTTCATAATATGAGAATTAGAAAGAAGAATTGATACATAGCTAACAGATGATATTTTACAGCACAATCAATTGTTTGCGTTTACATGTATGTCATCAATGTGTAGTAGATGGATTAATATAAGTTTCATGAAATGACACATTAAATGTGATTAACTAAGATGACATTGATAAGACAGATCCCCTCTACCGAATTGACCTGCAATGAGGTTGTTATCAACCTCCCTTGCCATTGCTCCCCTCTGGTGCACCCTATTGTAGTCCCCCCTTTTCCATAGCCAAGGCATAGGCCTGTTCCTCATTGATATGAATGTATGCACCTCTCCGAATTTCAAGACTATGCAGTATGCAACATGTTACAAAAAGGTACATACTTTGAACAGTTCATAGTGTATGGGACCCTTCGACCAATCAAGGAACCGACAGTGCTGATTTGGAAAATCAAATGTTTGTTCTATAATGGACCAGATTGCTTTGTGCCTAGTGGTAAGTATGCTTGGCTGGTGTTCGGAAATGGTGTAAAGGGGTTAGGGGCTATGCTTCCAAGTTATAGCCACAGAATCAGCCTTGGCATTGTTAGTCTATTCAAATAAATCTGGCAAATAAGACTGGCCAAGGATGTGTAAGCCTGGGCAGTGAGATTCAATAGGCTATTTGATCACAGAAGCCAGCATAGAACATAAGAAATAGGAGCAGGAGTAGGCCAATCGGCCCCTCGAGCCTGCTCCGCCATTCAATAAGATCATGGCTGATCTGATCCTAACCTCAAATCTAAATTCATGGCCAATTTCCTGCCCGCTCCCCATAGCCCCTAATTCCCTTTACTTCTAGGAAACTGTCTATTTCTGTTTTAAATTTATTTAATGATGTAGCTTCCACAACTTCCTGGGGCAGCAAATACCACAGACCTACTACCCTCTGAGTGAAGAAGTTTCTCCTCATCTCAGTTTTGAAAGAGCAGCCCCATATTCTAAGATTATTCCCCCTAGTTCTAGTTTCACCCATCCTTGGGAACATCCTTACCGCATCCAGCCGATCAAGCCCCTTCACAATCTTATATGTTTCAATAAGATCACCTCCCATTCTTCTGAACTCCAATGAGTAGAGTCCCAATCTACTCAACCTCTCCTCATATGCCCGCCCCCTCATCCCCGGGATTAACCGAGTGAACCTTCTTTGTACTGCCTCGAGAGCAAGTATGTCTTTTCTTAAGTATGGACACCAAAACTGTATGCAGTATTCCAGGTGCGGTCTCACCAATACCTTATATAACTGCAGCAATACCTCCCTGTTTTTATATTCTATCCCCCTAGCAATAAAAGCCAACATTCCGTTGGCCTTCTTGATCAGCTGCTGCACCTGCATACTAACTTTTTGAATTTCTTGCACTAGGACCCCCAGATCTCTTTTTACTGCAGTACTTTCCAGTTTCTTGCCATTAAGATAATAACTTGCTCTCTGATTTTTCCTGCCAAAGTGCATAACCTCACATTTTCCAATATTGTATTGCATCTGCCAAATCTCCGCCCACTCACCCAGCCTGTTTATATCCCCTTGTAGGTTTTTAATGTCCTCCTCACTCTCTACCTTCCCTCCCATCTTTGTATCATCTGCAAACTTTGATATGTTACACTCGGTCCCCTCCTCCAAATCGTTAATATAGATTGTAAAGAGTTGGGGACCCAGCACCGACCCCTGCGGAACACCACTGGCTACTGGTTGCCAGTCCGAGAATGTACCATTTATCCCAACTCTCTGCTTCCTGTTAGATAACCAATCCTCCACCCATGCCAGAATATTACCCCCAATCCAGTGATTCTTTATCTTGAGCAATAATCTTTTATGTGGCACCTTGTCGAATGCCTTCTGGAAGTCTAAATACACTATGTCCACTGGTTCCCCTTTATCCACCCTGTACGTTATGTCCTCAAAGAACTCAAGCAAATTTGTCAGACATGACTTCCCCTTCGTAAAGCCATGCTGACTTTGTCCTATTAAATTATGTTTATCCAAATGTTCCGCTACTGTCTCCTTAATAATAGACTCCAAAATTTTACCCACCACAGATGTTAGGCTAACTGGTCTATAATTTCCAGCCTTCTGCCTACTACCCTTTTTAAATAAGGGTGTTACATTAGCAGTTTTCCACTCTGCCGGGACCTTTGCCGAGTCCAGAGAATTTTGGAAAATTATTACCAAAGCATCCACAATCCCTACTGCCACTTCCCTCAAGACCCTAGGATGTAAGCCATCAGGTCCAGGGGATTTATCCGCCTTGAGTCCCATTAATTTACTGAGTACCAATTCCTTAGTGATTTTAATCGTATTTAGCTCCTCCCCCCCTAGAGCCCCCTGTTTGTCCAGTGTTGGGATATTCTTAGTGTCCTCTACCGTAAAGACTGAAACAAAATATTAGTTCAGCATTTTTGCCATCTCCATGTTTCCCACCATTAATTTCCCGGTCTCATCCTCTAAGGGACCTACGTTTGCCTTAGCCACCCTTTTTCTTTTTATATAACTGTAGAAACTCTTGCTGTCTGTTTTTATATTTTTTGCTAATTTATTTTCATAATCTATCTTCCCTTTCTTAATCAATCCTTTAGATACTTTTTGCTGTCTTTTGAAGACTTCCCAATCTTCTATCCTCCCACTAAGTTTGGCTACCTTTTATGTCCTTGTTTTTAGTCGGATACTATCCTTAATTTCTTTACTTAGCCACAGATGGCTGTCATTTCTTTTACACCCTTTTTTCCTCAGTTGAATTTTTTTTTGAAAGTTGTAAAATAACTCCTTAAATGAACACCACTGCTCATATACTGTCTTACCCTTTAATCTATTTTCCCAGTCCACTTTAATCAATTCCGCTCTCATACCATCATAGTCTCCTTTATTCAAGCTCAGTACACTTGTTTGAGAACCAACCTTCTCACCCTCTAATTGGATATGGAATGTAACCATGTTATGGTCACTCATTCCAAGGGGATCCTTAACTAGGACATTATTAATTAATCCTGGCTCATTACACAGGACCAGGTCCAAGGTTGCTTGCCCCCTTGTAGGATCAGTTACATACTGCTCAAGAAATCCATCCCTAATACACTCAATAAACTCTTCCTCAAGGCTGCCCTGCCCAATTTGATTTGTCCAGTTAATATGATAGTTAAAATCCCCCATAATTATAGCTGTTCCCTTATTACATGCCCCAACTATTTCCTGATTAATACTTCTTCCAGCAGAGTTGCAACTATTTGGAGGCCTATATACTACGCCCACTAGTGTTTTTTTCCCCTTATTATTCCTTATCTCTACCCAAACTGTTTCATTATCCTGATCCTTTGTCCCAACATCATTTCTCTGTATTACAGTGATTCCTTCCTTTATTAACATAGCCACCCCACCTCCCCTTCCTTCCTGCCTGTCCTTCCTGATTGTTAAATACCCTGGTATATTTAATTCCCAGTCGTTGCCATCCTGCAGCCATGTTTCTGTAATGGCCACAAGATCATACCCATACGTAGTTATTTGTGCCGTTAACTCGTCCATTTTGTTACGAATGCTACGTGCATTCAGATAAAGAACTTTCAAATATGTTTTGTGAAACTTAGTTCCTGCTTTTTCCTTTTTTACATTTTACCTTTTAGCCAATCATAGCCAAGCGTGATGCCTGTCCTTATCTGGTCATCCACACATATGCACTTCCAGTAGTGGTTACACTGGATAGTGATTAAGGGTAGGCAACCTGGTCACTTTTTCTTCATCTTATCCGGAGGACTGTCAAACTTGTACTGCGACGTGCTTTTATCCACTGCACAACTGAGAGTTGGGCATGGTCATTTCAAAATCCCATACAAAATGCAGGAAGTACTGCACTAGTAAGTCAATTGACACAGTACCACTGAAAATCAGGGTCTGTGGACCAATATGGATAATGTTTGGTCTTGACAAAATGTTTTAGTATCATTGCCACTGCTGGGTTTTATTTCAGCGCATATACATGTACATTCTGCCCTGGAGGCTCTGTGATCTATAGAGGGTTGTTTGTTAATCGCTTATCAGTAATAAAAAAATGTTTTCAAAATACAGGCAACCAGTCTGGGTCGCTCTCAGCTTCAGATGCTATTGCTTTACTTTTTATTACTGTGTCATTTTTCATCTGCCACTCTGAAAAGCACTGTTATATTTTGTCTTATATTTTGTTGCTTATTCATTATTGTCCTATTTTTCTTCATTTGCCTCATTTTTCACAAGGTCTTCTGCTCTATCAGTCAATATGGTCTGGACATGGCCCCTTATAAGGAAAACGATCCTCCGTTTTCCCACCTTACCATATTTCTTCCATTTGCATCACATGCAAGCACGTGAGAGGTAGCCTATATTTTAACCGTGTATCAGGTGTGTTTGTGCAGCACAAAGGAAAGACTTCTGCGGCGGAGAGAGTTGCCAGATAATAAATCAGATCTCCAGGAACATCAAAGCTTTCAATGGAAAACTTGAAAATATGCTCGTAGGCACACAACCTAAGGTTTCTATTCTTAAAAAACTGGAAACAACCCATATTTTGATGCAGTACCAAATAGGATGTACAGCAGCGCTGCTGTGTGGAAAAGATTAAACAGAAGTAGTTGTTAATGCAAGTCACTTGAACTTTGAACTAAGACAGCAAACTATTGATCCTGGTGTTTAACTGCTACTGAACCAAAGATGTTTGAAATACAAAGAATTCCATTCTCACAATTGTTTGGCAAAACCATAATGTAAAAGGAGTCAGCAGGCATTTGTTTTTCTTTTTGACATGAAACCACAACAAACGTTTGACAGTGTGCAGTCTTGGTTTCTTTTTAGTGTGGTCTGAAAAATTTCCCTACCCACGTTCATCTGCTAATCCTGTATCTCTGATGATTTAAAATATTTTCTGTATTGACAAAAGAATTATCTTAAAAGCAGGGCTGTAGGCAGTAAAAGTTGGAATTTTATACACTTCTTCCAAATTCTGCACTCACACATCTTGGTGATTCATTTCTAGGGCAGATCTGGGGGCACGGTCCCCCAGAAAATGTTGATTTTCTTCTTATGTTGAAAATGGTACGTTCTACAAAATACTTTTTTAAACTTCACAATTGATAGATTTTTAACCTAAAAAAGTAAACAATGTGACATATGGGTTTACCCAGATTCAGCAAAACAATCACTTCCACAAAACTCTCTCAATAGATATTCTTCTCTCTTTATAAAACCACTCTCTACCCCTACCCCACACTCAACAGTTTAGAGACTCTTTCCCCCAGTTCACAGAGACACTCTCCACCTCCAACTTCCCCTTGTTCACAATTAAATTCTCCTCAAAAACCCACCCTTGACCCCTCTGTTCTTGCAAACTGCCGACCATCTCCAGCCTTCCTTTCCTCTGCTAAGTCCTTGAATGTATTGTCACCCCTTAAGTTCGTGCCCATCTTTCCCTCAACTCCGTGTTTGAACCTCTCCTAAGAGGTTTCCACTCCTCCCACAGCACTGAACGACCCTAATCAGTCGCAAATGTGACTGTGACTATGGTGCACTATCTCTCCTCATCCTTCTCGACCTGTCTGCAGCCTTTGATATGGTTGACCACACCATCTTCCTCTAATGTTTCTGCTCCATTATCCAGCTGAGTGGGACTGCCCTTGCCTCGTTCCACCCTTACCTATCCAGTCATAGCCAGAGAATCCCCTGTAATGGCTCTCTTCCCGCCTCTACATCATTACCTCTGAAGTCCCCCAAGGATCTATCCTTGGCCCTCTCCTATTTCTCACCTATATGCAGCGATATCATCCAAAGACACAACGTCAGGTTCCACATGTACGCTGATGATAACCAACTCCACCTCACTACCACATCTCTCAGCCCCTCCGCTCCCTATGAACTCTATCAAAATCCCTCATATTTTGAACACCTCTGTTATTCTCCCATTAACCTTTACTGCTCTAAGGAGAACAATCCCATCTTCTCTAGTCTCTATACATAGTTGAAGTCCCTCATCCCTGGTACCATTCTAATAAATCACCTCTGCACCATCTCCAAGGCCTTGACATCCTACCTCTCTGCCACCTCTCTGTTCCTGTACTCCTTTTAAAATTGTACCATTTAATTTATGTTGCTTCTCCATATTCTTCCTTCCAATATGCATGACTTCACACTTCTCTGCATTAAATTGCATTTGCCATGTGTCTGCCCATTTCACCAGTCTGTTCATGTCCTCCTGAGGTCTGCTACAATCCTCCTCACTGGTTACTACATTTCCAAGTTGTGTGTCATCTGCAAACTTTGAAATTATGCCTTCTATACGCAAGTTCAGGCTATTAACATATATCAAAAAGAGTTGTGGTCCTAATACTGACCCCTGGGGGACAATACTGCATACTTCCCTCCAGTCTGATAGACAACTGTTCACCACTACTCTCTGCTTTCTGTCTTTTAGCCAATTTCATATCCATGATGCCACTGCCCCTTTAATCCCACGGGCTTCAATTTTACTAATAAGCAAACAAGCTTTTGTTGTCAGACTCAACTCTTCCAATGCTCTCTTGGCTGGCCTCCCATCTTCCACCCTCCACAAACTTGAGCTCATCTAAAACTCTGCTGCTTGTATCCTAAATCACACTAAATCCCATTCACCCATCCCCCTGTGTTCGTTGACCTATATTGGCTCCTGGACCAATAACACCTCTATTTAAAAACTAAGAACGTAAGAAATAGGAGCAGGAGTAGGCCATATGGCCCCTCAAGCCTGGTCCGCCATCCAATAAGGTCATGGCTGATCTTTGATCTCAACTCCACTTTCCCGCCTGATCCCCATATCTCTTGATTCCTCTAGAATCCAAAAAATCTATCCATCTCAGCCTTGAGTATACTGAACAATTGAACATTCACAGCCCTCTGGGGTAGAAAATTCCAAAGATTCACAACCCTCTGAGAGAAGAAATTCCTCATCATCTCAGTCTTAAATAACCGGCCCCTTATCCTGAGACTATGCCCCCTGGTTCTAAACTCTCCAGCCAGGGGAAAGAACCTCTCAGCATGTACCCTGTCAAGCCCCCTCAGAATTTTGTACGTTTCAATGAGATTACCTCTCATTCTTCTAAACTCCAGGGAGTATAGGTCCATTCTACTCAATCTCTCCTCATAGGACATCCCTCTTCTTCCAGGAATCAATCTAATGAACCTTTGTTGCACCGCCTCTAAGGCAACTATATCCTTCCTTAGATAAGGAGACAAAAACTGTTCAGAGTACTCCAGGTGAGGTCTCACCAAGCCTTGTACAATTGTAGTCCTCGTGTTCAAATCCCTTCAATGCCTTGCCCCTCCCTATTTATGTAAATTCCTCCAGCCCTATAGCCCTCCGAGATCTCTGCATTCCTTCAATTCTGGTCTCTTGTCCATTTCCTTTGACCCACTTTTGAAGGCCATACCTTCAGCCGGCTAGGCCCTCAGCTCTGGAATTCCCTCCATAATCTTCTTTGCCTCTCCGTCTTTCTCTCTTTCATCAAGACGCTCCGTAAAACCTACCTCTTTGTTCAAGCTTTTTGCCACCTATGCTGATGCCTCCTTCTTTGGCTTGGTGTCAATTTTTGTCTGATTATGCTCCTGTGAAGTGCCAAGGTTTACTATGTTAAAGGCGCTATGTAAATGCAAGTTGTTGTTGTTGTTCTCTTCCAATTTCCTCCTCAGTTCACTGAGGCACTGTTCCCAACTATCTTCCCTCCCCAACCCCCAAGTCACAAGATAAGTACAGAAGATGAAAGCTATTCAACCTTTCTTATCATACCCATCATGGCATCCAACTGCTTCTTAAATGATTCTATGATTTTAATTTGGCTATTCTAACCAGAATATATTGATTGCTGTTTTATGAAGAACCTCCCAACACTAGTTCTAAATTTGCCTTTTGCTGCTTTAAACCTATGTCCTTCTGCCACAGTTCATTAACAGGAATGCTCCAGGTTTACCTTTTCTGTACTACTTATTATCTTTTTTTTTATTCGTTCATGGGATGTGGGCGTCGCTGGTGAGGCCAGCATTTATTGCCCATCCCTAATTGCCCTTGAGAAGGTGGTGGTGAGCCGCCTTCTTGAACCGCTGCAGTCCGTGTGGTGAAGGTTCTCCCACAGTGCTGTTAGGAAGGGAGTTCCAGGATTTTGACCCAGCGACGATGAAGGAACGGTGATATATTTCCAAGTTGGAATGGTGCGTGACTTGGAGGGGAATGTGCAGGTGGTGTTATTCCCATGTGCCTGCTGCCCTTGTCCTTCTAGGTAGTAGAGATCGCGGGTTTGGGAGGTGCTGTCGAAGAAACCTTGGCAAGTTGCTGCAGTGCATCCTGTGGATGGTACACACTGCAGCCACTGTGCGGCGGTGGTGAAGGGAGTGAACGTTTAGGGTGGTGGATGGCATGCCAATCAAGTGGGCTGCTTTGTCCTGGATGGTGTTGAGCTTCTTGAGTGTTGTTGGAGCTGCACTCATCCAGGCAAGTGGAGGGTATTCCATCACACTCCTGACTTGTGCCTTGTAGATGGTGGAAAGGCTTTGGGAGTCAGGAGGTGAGTCACTCGCTGCAGAATACCCAGCCTCTGACCTGCTCTTGTAGCCACAGTATTTATATGGCTGGTCCAGTTAAGTTTCTGGTCAATGTTGACCCCCAGGATGTTACACACCTCTATAAAGCTACCTGTCAATCGCCTCCTTTTAAGGCTGAAAAACTCAAGTTTCTCCAGAGTTTCTTCATAACTCAGCTCTGATGCTAGGGATCAGTCTCATGATTTTTCTCTCATCTGTATCCAGTGCTTGAATGTCTTGGTGACCAGAACTGCACACAATACTTAAGATGCGTCTTGACCAGTTTGAGAATGACTTCCTTCTACTTATACTCTAGTGTCTTAACTATATTGTTCAGTGTTCTATTTGTGTTGTTGATTGTTGCTCCACAGTGATTGATCATGTAGAGCATTGAGTGTAGTAAAATACAAGTAGAGAACAGCAGAGAGATTTAGGACCGAGAACAGAAGAAAGTTCTTTCCAGAGCGGGTTGTGAAGCTGTGGAGTACACTACTGGAGTTAATGATTGAAGTGGAGACTGTCAACTAACTAAGAATAGGTTAGATAGGTGATTGAAGGAAAGGGGGATAAAGGGAAATGGGGACAGGATGGGCACATCAGATGAGGGCTACTGTTTATGTGGAGGATAAACACTAACATGGGCTGGTTGGGCTGAATGGCCTGTTTCTGTGTCGTAATTTTGACGTAAAACGTCTAGATTTCTTTCAACTTCATCTTGAGCTATTTGAAGGCCATTTGTGGAGTACTTATGTTGCTTACTCTTCCTTCCCATGTGCAGTATTTTACATTTTACATATTAAATTTTACCTGACAATATTCTGCTATTTACACATTTTGTCTAACTCATTTTGTAGTTCCCTAGCTATCCCCTCGGATTAAACTGCTCCACCTAATTTGGTATTGTCTACAAATTTCACCAGTTTGCTTTGAGCTGCTGAATCGAAATTACAAATGTAAGCTAGAAGTAGTAAGTGTTCCAACACTGACACCTCACTGAGAACTTGCCCCCACCCTGACATAACTCCTCTAACTAGTCTTTGCTGTTTTCTACCTTACCAACCAATTTTTGCTCCATTTCCAAATTTACAGTGAATCCCCACTGCTTTAATCTTAAATCGTAGCCTTTTGTGAGGAACTTTGCTAAATTCATTTTGGAAGTCAAGGGATAGCTTTCCACACTCTACTTGGAATGTCACTTCTTCAAATGAGTTGAGGGGGTTTGTCAGGAAGGATTTTCCTCTTCCAACTCCTTCTTACAAGGTTGTGATCATACAGGTCATCCTCAGGTTTACTTCTGACAGGCAATTCTATTATTTCATCCACAAAACAAACCTAGGCATTTATGACTAATAAGTCTGTAGTTGCGTAGGTCTGTTTTGTGGCCTTTTTTGAAAATGGGCACATGTTAGCTTGTTTCAAATCTACAGGGATCTTCCCAGTGTTCAGCAGCTTCCTTGTAATTACCGTCAATGCCTCACAAATGTCATCCCAGGTCTTTTATAGTACTTAAATATCACTATAAATATCACCTACCCTAGTGGATTTATTTGTTTTGAGTTCTTTTAGTGTGTCTAGGACTTCCATCTCATTTATGTCAGTCATTAATTTTACTTGGATTATTGCTATTTAGGGAAGACATGTTGCTTGCGTGAATACTTGGAGAAAGTAATCATTTAATAGATTAATCATCATCTCAGTTTCAACCCATTAAGGGGTTCTCATCTTTTCTCTGACTGCCCTCTTACTGTTATAGTGCTTGGAAGAATTTCTGATAGTTGCGTTTTTCATCTGCAGCCGTGCAGATTTTACAGGCCTCAACTTTATCCTCTCATCATCCGTTTAACATATTTCTGTGTGTTCTTATATTTATCCCAGTCAACTTCTTCCAGTTCACAGAGGCACTCTCCCCCTCTAATCCCATTCATTCACAGAGCCATTCTCCACTCTACTCCTCCCAAATTCACAAAGGTACTCTGCTCCTCCAACTTCTCCCCAGCTCGCAGAAGCACTCGCGCACTCCAGCTTCCCTGTCATTTTGCTGACGCATTCTACCTCCCTGTGTTCTTCTTCCTGATGGTTCTGGCTGTAGCTCAGACCTAGAGCTGTTGCTTCATTCCAGAATTGGACCTATAGCTGTGCGGGAGGGGAGGGGGAAGGAGCGCATACTATTTTAGCTTTATTGCCTATGGCCCTGTTCACATACACTGTGTACTCCTGGCTACCCTACTTCTCAGTACTGGTAATGCAAAATAAGTTGGTACTGATTTTGCCAGTTCCCAATCATTTCTAAGATCATTTAAATAAAGAGCAAAGTTTATACTCAACATAAAATAGTTCTGTAGCCATGGTAGAAGTAGCAGCAGCTATTGTCACGGCATCAGACCTGTGGCAAAGTGCCAGTGTCTATTCTGGTGATAGCGCCAGGAGGGACATAGGAACAGGAGTAGGCCATTCAGCCCCTAGAGTCTGTTCCACCATTCAATTAGATCATGGCTGAACTGTATCTTAACTCCATCTCACCGCCTTGCTTCCATAACCCTTAATAACCTTGCCTAACAAAAATTTATCAATCTCAATTTTGAAATTTTCCATTGATCTAGCCATAACAGGTTTTTGGGGCAAGAGTTCCAGATTTCCACTACACTTTGTGTGAAGAAGTATTTCCTGACATCACCCTTGAACTACCTAGCTCTAATTTTAAGGTTATACTCCCTTGTTCTGGACTCCCCCACCAGAGGAAATAGTTTCTCTCTATTTACCCTATCAAATCCTTTAATCATCTTAAACGCCATAGTTAGATGACCCTTTAATCTTCTATACTCAGGGGAATATAAACCTTGTCTATGCAACCAGTTCTCATAAATTAACCCTTTTAGCCCCGGTATCATTCTGGTGAATCTGCACTCTACTCCCTCCAAGGTTAATATATCCTTCCTGAGGTGCGATGCCGAGAACTGAACACAGTACTCCAGAGGGGTGTAACCAGAGCTTTATATAACTGTAACATATCTTCTATCCCTTTGTATTCCAGCCCCCCTGAGATAAAGGCCAACATTCCATTAACCTTTTAAATTATTTTCCATACCTGTCCACTAGCTTTTAGTGGTTTCTGTACATGGACCCCTAAATCTCTCTGCTCCTCCACAGCTCCTAGCTTCTCACATTTGGAAAATACTCTGATCTATCTTTCTTAGCTCCAAAGTGGATGACCTCACACATCCCCACATTAAATTCCATCTGCCACAATTTTGCCCACTCACTCTGTCAATGTCCCTTTGCAACTTTCTGCTCCCATCTGCACTATTTACTGTGCCACCTAACTTAGTATCATCAGCAAACTTGAATATATGAGTCTCTATTCCTTCGTCTAAGGCATTTATAAATACAGTAAAAAGCTGAGGCTCCCATAGAGATTCCTGGGGGACACAGCTAGTCAAATGCTGCCAATTTGAGTATATACCCATTATCCCTACTCTCTGTCTCTTACCTCCTAACCAATTCCCTACCCATGTTAATAGATTACCTCCAATTCCATGCGCTCTCATTTTTGTTAACAGTCGCTTGCATGGAACCTTATCGAATGCCTTCTGGAAGTCCATATAAATAACATCCGTAGACAGTCCCTTATCTTTAGTTACTTCCTCAAAAAATTCAACTAGGTTCGTTAGACATTTTTACCCTTTACAAATCCATTTTGGCTCTCTCTGTTCAGTTCATATTTGCTCAGTCACTCTGTCCCTATTAACAGATTCCAGTAACTTCCCCACAACAGATGTTAGGATAGGTCTATGATTTCCTGGTTTATCTCCCCTACCCTTCTTAAATAGTGGAGTGATGTTGGCAATTTCCCAATCCAAGGGGACAACTCCTGAATCAAGAGAGTTTTGGAAGATCAAGACTAAAGCATCTATAATTTCCTCACCTACTTCTTTTAATACCCTGAGGTGAAAACCATCAGGTCCTGAAGATCTGTCCATCTTTAGTCTCATTATTTTCTCCATTACCATTTTTTTACTTACATTAAATCTAGTAAGTTCCTCCCCTTGATTTATTTTTAGTTTTCCTCGTATCTCTGGTTCTTTATCCTCTTCCTCTACTGTGAAGACCAATACATAGTAAGTATTTAGCAAGTCTGCCATTCCTGATGTTCAATTGCAATATCACCTGCATCCGTCTTTAAAGGGCCCACATTACTCCTAGCTAACCTCTTTCTCTTAATATACTTGTAAAAACCTTTAATGTTGTCCGTGACAGAGCCACTGACTCAATCCATCTCCCTGGCCACTGTCTGAGGCTGAACCAGGATGTTCGCAAACTCGGTATCTTATCTGACCCTGAGCTAAGCTTCCGACCCATAGCCTATCCATTACCAAGACCGCTTGCTTCCACCTCTGTAACATCGCCCGTCTCCGCCCGTACCACAGCTCATCTGCTGATGAAACCTTTATCCATGCCCTGGTTACCTCCAGACTTGACTATTCCAATGCTCCCATGGCTGGCCTCCCACCTTGCACATCTGTAAACTTGAGCTCATCCAAAACTATGTTCCCATATCCTAACTCGCACCAAGTCCCGTTTACCCATCACCCCTGTACTTGCTGACCTGCATTGGCTCCCAGCCCGGCAACACCTTAATTTTAAAATTTTCATCATTGTTTTCAAATTCCTCCATGGCCTCGCCCCTGTTTATCTCTGTGACCTCCTCCAGCCCTACAATCCTCCGAGATCTCTGTGCTCCTCCAATTCTGACCTCTTGCACATCCCCAATTTTCACCGCTCCATCATTGGCAGCCGTGCCTTCAGCTGCCTTGGCCCAAAGCTCTGGAATTCCCTCCCTAAACCTCTCTACATTTCTCCCTCCTTCTCCTCCTTTAAGACGCTCCTTAAAACCTACCTCTTTGACCAAGCTTTTGTCCCCATTAGGAAAATCAGGAAGACAGAAGTTATTATCCTATTGTCCACAGCACAGGTTTTGTTTGCCAGATGAGAATATTTTGTTTTTTGTGGACCATTCTTTGCAAAGAACAAATACTATTAGAAGAACCTTTCAATTCCCCCACCCCTGAAGAAATTAGAAGCTGACAGAACACGTATAATTACGAAGTGAAAGGCATCAGTGCAACTGTGATAATCAGATCAAATTAATTTCCTAATATTTCCTAGCCCACAGGGAAAGCAATTTTACTGGTGTTAGCTGCTGACAATGAAAGCCAGCTGGATTTGTGCTGGAGAAACTCTCAAGAGACAGGCAGCTTTCAATGATGAAGTGATTTCTGAAATTACAGGTCATCACATTATACATTATACCTTTGGGGATATATTGCCCCCCCCCCCACCACCTTTTAATATCCCTTTGGGAATAATTTTCCACTTGGCTTACTCCCACAATGATTACAGAGCTGAAACTAGCCTCACAATGTACTATGGTGAGCCTGATAAGGAAAATCACACTTGCTGTGGTAGGTTGTGAAAATCAGAGCGTTTGTCATGCCATGTAAAACTATGTATGGATACTATGGTAGCAAATTAACAAAAACAATGTGGCCAGTATTCAGACTGTCAGTAACTTTACTGCCCAATTAACATGAGGCAGAAAATTGCTCTCATGGGTACTTTTATAGTTCATTTTTCTGCTCCTTTTTCTCCCCTCCCACCCTAAAGGTTCATGTGTTCTTTGTACAGACCATCAAATGTCATAGTTTTGTGACTGTATTGGTGACTTAATTCTAGGACATTCAAATTTTGGTGCAGTGTATCACTCTGATTATGTATTGGAGCATCACGATATTGTCTATCCATAATACACACTCCCTCCTATTCAGGATAACTAGATCATCAGAAGTTACTCGAGTCCTGCATCCACTGGTGATTGAAGAACCACAGAAGTTCTTACACAGGTAACAACACAGGTCAGTCTGGATGGAGTCAGTCAGTTGCTGCAGCTGCTGTGTGGTTTTCTCATTTTCTGCTCAGGGGTATGTTTTCGAAGTGAGATACACCAGCTCACCTGTTGGCACACCATTATGGTCCGGCAAGTGCTGTGTCCTCTCAGTCTGCAGTGGGAATATTACATGCCTCAAGCCTTTCTTTAGGTGTCCTCTACCACTCAGTGGTAGCACTCTTGTTTCTGAGTCAGAAGGTTGTGGGTTCAAGTCCCACTCCAGTGACTTGAGCATAAAATTGAGGCTGACTCTTCAGTGCAGTACTGAGGGAGTGCTGCACCATTGGAGGTGACGTCTTTCAGATGAGATGTTTAACTGAGGAAGAGCAATGGAGTTCTTGGCCAATATTTATCCCTCAACCAAAATCACTAAACAGATTATCTGGTCTTTATCACATTGCCGTTTGTGGGACCTTGCTGTGCGCAAATTGGCTGCTGCGTTTCATGCATTACAACAGTGACTACACTTCAAAAGTACTTCATTGGCTGTAAAGCACTTTGGGACACCCTGAGGTCATGAAAGGCGCTATATAAATGCAAGTCTTTCTTTTTTACTTTTATTCAACTATGGAGGTATCAATGTCAAGTCCAATCCTACTTCACCTTATCATTTCCAGCAGAGGTCACTGAATGTGGGAACCATGGCTGAATTTCTCCTCCCTAACAAAGGATACTCAGGCCAGTTGAAGCACCTCTAACACTGCTCCAGCTGAAATTAGCCAACTCAGCACGGACCAGGGCTTGAAGTGGAGACCTAGTGGTTGGTACGGTTCAGATTAGTCACTGTCTTAATGAGCTGAGTCATTCAGGGAGCAGAGCTCCCCTTCTTGATAGGTGCTCACATTTCTGATCAATGAGCACGTTGTTAAAGAAAGACTTGCATTAATATAGCACCTTTCACGACCTCAGGATGCCGCAAAGCACTTTACAGCCAATTAACTACTTCTGAAGTGTAGTTATTGCTGTTTTGTAGGAAACGTGGCAGCCAATTTGCGCAGAACAAGGTCCCACAAACAGCAATGTGATAATGACCAAATAATCTGTTTCAGTGACGCTGAGGAATAAATATTGGCCAAGACACCAGGAGTACTCCCCTGCTCTTCTGCAAATAATGTCATCTGAAAGGACCTCAGTTTAACATCTCATCTGAAAGACAGCACCTCTGACAGTGCAGACATATCTCAGTACTACACTGGAGTGTCAGTCTAAATTTTGTGCTCAAGTCTCTGGAGTGGGACTATGAACCCACAATCGTCTGACTCAGAGGCGAGAGCACTACCACTGAGCCATGGCTGACACTTTAGGGAACACACTTCCCGGATAAATCAGTGGTCAACTCCGAGTTGTCAATGTGGACAGAAGGACATAATGAATCAAGAGTATTTCTGTATTTGTAGTATTATCAGTGCCAGTCAGTCTTTTGTTTCAGATAGCTTGTACTGAGGATCATATATCCTTTTGCACACCTGTCTTAATTTTTGCTCCGATTGCCTTTCCTCTGTCCATGAAACATTAGCATGTTCTTTCCCTACCCTGGCCTATTCATATTGGCTAATGCAACAGAAGCTATCTGAAAAATCACTGTAGTACCATGTGGGTAAAATCAGCGATCCTGCACTCCCAGCATTGAGGGGGATCAGGTTAGAGTATTGAGGGAGTGCTGCACTGTTGGAGGTGACGTCTTTCGGATGAGATGTTAAACCGAGCAAGAGCAGGGGAGTTCTTGGCCAATGTTTATCCCTCAACCAACATCACTAAAAACAGATTATCTGGTCATTATCTCATTGCTGTTTTGTGGGATCTTGCAGTGCGCAAATTGGCTGCCACGTTTCCTGCATTACAACAGTGACTACACTTCAGAAGTACTTCATTGACTGTAAAGCACTTTGGGACACCCTGTAGCCTTAATTCTTCAATCTTTGAGTATTGCTCAATGTCGGGAGCATGAGGCCATTGAATTTAGCTGATAATCACAATATGAAGTCTTGCATCTTGTATTGTAATAGTGGCTGCTGCCATCAGGTTTGAATAATTAGATTCTGCCTGGGCATAAATCTGGATAGATATGCCTTAATGTCTGAGAACTGATCCTCTGACATGAGCACCCTAGATGGTGTGTATAAGGAAAATAGTAAATAAATATGTTTGTATTTTACTACAATAGCAGTGCAGAATTCAAAGTAGCACTGCTTCGTGAAAACATGTTTGAAGAAGCTTGTTTGTTTACAAATGCACAACACAATGATGTAAGGTGAGTCGAAAAGAATTGTTTGTGTATCGGATGTAAGGCTATTCACTGCACATTCAGTTATTCTGTCTTAGGTGTCAGCTGTGGCTCAATCGGTAGGATTCTCACCTCTGAGTCAGAAGGTTATGGGCTCAAGTCCAACTCCAGAGACTTGAGACCAAAAATCTAGGCTGATACTCCCAGTGTAGTACTGAGGGAGTGTGGCACTGATGGAGGTGCCATCTTTTGGCTGAGATGTTAAGCTGAGGCTCTGTTTGCCCTTTCAGGTGGATGGAAAAGATCCCATGGCACTATTTCAAAAAAGAGCAGGGTAGTGTCCTGGAAAATATTTATCCCTCAACCAACATCACTAAAACAGATTATCTAGTCATTATCACATTGCTGTTTGTGGGAGCTTGCTGTGTGCAAATTGGCTGCCACGTTTCTTACATTTCAAAAGTCACAACACTTCAAAAGTATTTCATTGATTGTAAAGCACTTTAGGATGTCCTGAGGTCGTGAAAGATGTTATATAAATACAAATTCTTTCTTTATTTCTTTTTGTCTCTCATTCTGTTTGCTGCTCGCTTTCCTTTGCTTTTTTTGTTTCCTAAGTTACATTCCCTAAACTTGTGATTTATTTATTATCAAACTGACACGTTTCTTCTGCAATCGCTCCCAATGAACTAAAAAAAAGGATTTTCCAAATGCCTTTTTAAGAAGACAATTCCCCTTTAATTCCTGGTATATATAAACCGCTCTTTGTCGCCATCTGGTGCATTTTTCGAGCTCAAATGTTTTAGAACTAAAATTGTTTAAAAACGAATCTCACCCTCCAATAACAACAAAATTAATTTTTTATTGACATTTTGGACAATTTTTATTTAATTAAATTCTCAATTTTTAAAACTACAGCCAGCAATATTCTGATCCACTGAATACTTGTTGCACCAAGAGCTAAACAAAAATATAAGAACAAGAGTAATGTCATTACCTGGGCCTTTGAGCTTTGCAGAAATACTGCTAGAAGAATTTAATAGCATATTCTCACTGTGCTTGAATCAAAGTACTACCAGACATTTTTACTGCTCAAAGTAAATTTCTAAATAAAAAGGACGGTGACCAACCAATTAGGCTTATTTATTGATACATCAGTTGATTTATCAACTAAATTTCTGGTAGTTAATACAGTCTGTTAAAAATGTAACAATAGCTTGAATATCCATTTTGTCAATACTTTACTGTTTGACTAATACTTTGTAAATTTGATTGTAAACTGATTTATAATCTCCTAATGGTCCCCAAAATAATTAAGTGCAGGGAACTTACTAAGTGAAAGCATTTAAAATACTAACTCATTAAGAGAACATTGATTTTTGAGAATGTAACCTGGGAGGGAAGACAAGGAGGATGAGAGTAAAAAAAAAAGAAAGAAACTAAAGCAGAATGCACACTAAACAAAGAAAAAATACAAAAACAGTATAAAACATATCTGCTTTATTAAACAAATGTAACAAAATGTGTTGAATGTGCTTTAAATTTTGGGAACGAAATCTAATGCTTAGATTCTGGACATTCACTTTTCAAAATCTGAATAGTATCGCTGATAAATTTAATGAATATACATTCCAATAATTTAGAACTTTTTACACATGAGAGAATAGGGTCGAAGGGTTTCATAGTGAGGGAAGCCTGACACACATTTTTATTTCAAATACTGATGGTTATTGCTTCAGCATTTTTATAATTCTTATCTATGATATCTAATCTATTATACAAAAGGAAAGAACTTGCATTTATATAGCATCTTTCACAACCTCAAGGCATCCCAAAGAGCTTTACAGCCAATTAAGTACTTTTGAAGTGTAGTCACTGTTGTAATGTAGGGAAACACAATTTGTGTACAGCAAGGTCCCCCAAAGGGTAATGAGATAACTGACTCAATAATCTATTTGAAGAATGTTGATTGAGGGATAAACATTGACTAGGTTACTGGGAGAGCTCCTCTGCTCTTCTTTGAAAAGTGCCATGGAATCTTTTAATTCCACCTGAGAGGGCAGACAGGTTCGCAGTTTAACATTTACTTCTGAGAAGCAGCACCTCCAACTATGCAGCACTCCCTGCACAGGAGTGTCAGCATAGATTATGGGCTGAAGTCTCTGAAATGGGATTTGAACCCATGACCTTCTAGCCCTAGAAGTGAGAATGCTACCACTGAGCCACGACTGAAACATAGGAATAACTCAAAACAAAATGACTAGCCCTCTTTGGCCTATGATGGCCCTCCCATGAAAATACTTACTGAAATCAGGTGTTTTATTTTTCTTATTCATTGGTTTATAACATGTTATCATGTATTACATTCATAACATACAGTGAAGATGGTATAGCAAACTTGGTATATTGTGAGTGGTTGGTGTTTTGGACAGACCAGGGACTGATGCTGTGGTAATGACAATAGGATTGTTGGGGGCTAGGTTGGGCTGTGTGGTGGCCCGTTGTGTTGGTGCTATGTGGACTCCTAAGCCCCAAAATGGCGTCCTAGATGTGCGCGCACACTTCCGCCTTCACTTGCGCAGGACGCCATATTGGTAAAGGCCTTTGCGCACACACACCTAACGAACGCCAGCAGCATGTAAAGTAGAGAGATTATGATGTTAATCAGTGTACAACGCTGAACTGGGGCAGCCGGTGGCACTTTCGAACTCTCTGCACCAGCCAACATACTGTCCTAACCTCGCACAGCTGAACAGGCGTTAAAGGGCATGAAAGACCCCACCTCCCAACCAGTACCATTTAATGGGAGCATGCAGGAGTTACAGGTTAGTTGCTGGATTAGTTATTCTGGCTGCTGGTACAATTGTGGGCGTTTGGGGAAGTTTCCTATACTTGGAGAAAGTTGCAATATTATATAGAGAGTGGTCTGGCTGGTCATGTAGTACTGTTAGTAGCATTTAAAATAGTGTGCTGAACAAGGTTGCTGCCAGACATGGGTGACCTGCTAGGGCTTCCTCTGGGAATTGAACATGACTGGGAGCATGCAGAGAGGCCACACAGAGCTGGCAAGCTGCTAGAAGAGCGAGGAGGAGGAGGAGGAGGAGCAGGGTACTCAGCAGGAGGCCATATCCAACGAGGGCCTTCAGGGACCAATTCTCTTACTTCAACTTCAGCGACGACCAGTGCATCAGACGGCTGTAGTTCACAAAAGAGGTTCTGACATGAAATTTGTCAACTGTTGCAGCCACGACTGCAGCTTTAGAGCGGGGCAAAGACAGCATTGCCTGTGGCTGTCAAGGTAACAGTGGCACTTAATTTTTACGGTTCCGACTCCTTTCAGGCTTCTGCTGGCGATATAAGCAACATCTCGCAGTTTGCAGTGCACTGCAGTATAACGGAGGTCATGGAGGCTCTGTACGCACACAGATTCATCACGTTCCCTCTTGACAGAGACAAGCAGCGGGAGTGAGCACGAGTGTTTGCTCACATCGCAGGCTTCTCTGTGGGATGCCATTGACCGCACGCATATTGCCATGTGTGCTCCACATCTGAACTCGGCCACATTCATGAACAGAAAGGGATTCCATCCCCTCAATGTGCAGCTGGTGTGCGACCACAAGCAGCGTATCATGCAGGTCAATGCCCGCTTCCCTGGCAGCAGTCACGACGCCTTCATTATGCTGCAGACCAACGTGTCACCTATATTTCAACCAGCACGGCCAGTCAAAGGCTGGCTACTGGGCGGCAAGGGTTATCCCCTCGTGAAATTGCTCATGACTCCGGTCAGGAACGCACGCACACGTGCACAGCAGGCCTACAATGAGAGCCATGTTGCCGCAGGGAACATCACAGAGCACACCATAGGCGTCCTCAAACAGCACGTCCACTGCCTGGATCGCCCAGGAGGAGCCCTGCAGGACTCAGCTGAGCGGGTATCAAGATTTGTCGTTGTATGCTGCATGATGTACAACCTCGCCATTATGAGGGAACGGCCCTTGTCATCACCTATCCGGTGAGAACCTGAGGCAACAGGCAGAGGAAGAGATGAAGAAGGAAGTGGAGGAGGAGGAGGAGAAGGAAGAGGAAGTTCAGCAAGAAGTGGAGGAAGAGGCAGGATGGCTACAAGGTAGACAGGCCCTATCTGCCAGGGCTCTGCGTGATGAGATTATTAATGAGCGATACCTCCCCATTCACCAACAGTTCCACATTCCTTACCTTTCCTCTCCCACATGACCATCAAATCATCCTCCTTATGATTACACATTGCTTCCTCCCTCAGCCCATCGCAGAAATAAAAACCATCACCAATGCAAATTCAAATCCAAATTTATAAATTAACACGTAATAATTCAAACAAAATGAGACTATTCACCCGTGTGAATTCCCTTAGTGCCTGTCCTTTGTGTGCCTTTTCCTTTCCTAGTGCTCCTATGAGGTATATCCCCAGTGACTGCAGCATGGGTGGTGGAAGGCTGCTGACCTTCAATTGAGGAACGTGCAGATGGCCTTGGAGGACGGCCTCGAGCAGCTCTGGGCCGGGAGGGCCCGGCTTCAGATGGCACAATCTCGGCCTGGGCTGCAGCAGTCTGGCCGGGCTGGCTGACAGGCAATGGCAAGGGCACTGGTAGAGTAGCAGGGGTAGGAGTAGGAATACTGTTATGCTGAGGAGGACAGCAAGTTCGTCTTCCATGGCACTACTGCCACTCTCCCGGGGCGGTGTCTCAGCACTACCGGTGATCTGCAGGAGAACAGATTGCTGGACCGCTGTGACGCCCTGGAAGTCCTGTTCCACAGTTCCCAGAACCATGAAAGCATCAGTCTGAGATTCCAAGGCAGCTGTCTGAGCTCCAAATGCAGCAGTCAGACCTTTGATGGCAGATGTTTGTGCTGCAATGGTCATCAGACGCTGCATCATGGTGGGTTCCACAGGTGTGCTGATGGAGATGACCATCCGTTCCATGTGGGAAAGGATGGGCTCCAAGCTCTGAGCAAAGCCCTGTGCCAAGTTGGAGCTGGATTCCTCCGTCCTCCTTGACATTGTGCGCAGGTTTTCTGGCAGGCTTTCCAGTGCCCCAAGAATTTGTTGGTGTACGCCCATCAGCCTTCTTCTGTAGCCTGGCTCATCAAAGTCATCATCTGACTTCTCTGAAGCAGAACTAGTGAGCGCCCTCGCCCTCCGGCGAGCTGGCACCTGCGGTATCCGCTCCTCCCGCCCCGGCTCCTGCGCACTTGTGTGCCGGTATGTTACCATATGTCGATCCCTCCTCTAACCTAGCCTCTAAAGTCCGTGCAGTGTTAGTCTCTGAGCTGGTGGCTGCAAGTGTAAGATCGAGTGACGGTGTGGCTTCATTATCATTGTCACCTTCCTCTGCTTCCTCTGTGCAGGTTCCAGTTCTTGGGTATCTGCAATGACACAGGGACACGGGTTGAGTTGTGGTGCGGGGAGAGGAGAAAGTAAGACGTGAGTGCTTACACCATCTGCAGCACGTGAGTCAGAAAAGATTGTGGGATGAGGGAGAAGTGGGAAACGAAAAGGAGGATTAGGTATGCAGAGACCCCCTTCATCGATACCTCCAGCATCGCCAGTGGCCAGGGCAGCAGCGACGGATGGATGGCACTGTCTCCTCCATGGGGATGAGGATGTAGGCGTGCCTGTCCTCCCCCAGGTCTTTCCTGCTGCCTGTTGTTATGCATCACCTTCTCCTGCAAGAAAGAAGGGAGCATGTCAGTGAGTGTCCTGCAAGATGTTTGGGTGATGTGGCTGTCATGGTTGAATAGCTGCCAGTGTGTGTGACCTGTGAGTTGTGGTGTGCAGCTTGCAAGAGTGGTAAGAGTTTGTTGGTAGGTGGGTGACATGCAGCCAATCAACAGCTCAGGTAGCGCTGGCTGCACACAGCAATCACTGCAATCACCAGGCAGCAGGAATATAACAAGCTGCCTGCATTGCAACGACCGTGGGTTAATAGCCCACTGCGATCCCGGTGCCCGTTTTTGGGGGTTAACTAATTTAACCCCCACTGTGTTCTGTGGTACTCACCTGTTGGGTCAGTGCCTGCTGTGTTTTTGCTGTGCCTCTCACTCTGTTTGGGTGAGGTGGAGTATAGCCTATGCAGATGCTGTGTTGACATGCCCACCAACTACTAGCAATGGGCAGGCACGGGGTCCAGTTTTTAAAGAACTTTTCCAGGTTCAATCTCAGGGAGTATGTGATTTTCTTGGATTGGGCTATATTCTGTAATGCCTCTCTCCATAATGACGGGTGAGGTCTTATTTTGTAATGCTGCTTTAAACAAACAATGCTAAATTACATAAATAAAAGATGCTCCAGATACTACAAAAAAGAATACGGTTATGTCTAGCTAACCAAAGCCACCAAAAAGGGTTAACTGTGTCGTTTAGCTCACTGCTGTTGGTGTGATCTTGTGTGCGCAAATGGCTGCTGCGTTTGCCTACATAACAACAGTCAGGGCACTTTAAACTTTACATGAACCAGTTTGAGAGCTGTGATAAGGCACAATTTAAATACAAGTCTTTCTTAATGAAAGCAATAAAACAGCAATGTTGAAATTCCTGTTTATCAACCCATTTCCCCATAAGTATTTTATACAGTAAGGTACTTTTCTCTATACATCATTGTTTATTTTTATATAATTAATCTACTCCCTAAACCCATAGTTTATACTTCCCACGCATGACTATCAGATCAATTCAGCTGACTTTTGAAAATGGTTCAGAGCTATTTTAAACTTAACTTGTAGGTGTGTTTGGGTGTTACTGTGATATTTACAGCATGTAATGGCAAAACTTTTGTGGTTTCAATGGGACCAAAAGTCACTACTAAGGCATGAAGCTGTGGGAGCCACATTCTGGATTCCAGACCATACGGGTAATGCATTGGGAAACATGCCAGGTGGCACCAAGCTTTTAATTGACAGGCTGCATGATATAACTGCAGAAGTAACACAAGAGTATTGTGTCCAGTTCTGGGCACCACACTTTAGGAAAGATGTGAAGGCCTTAGAGAGGGTGCAGAAAAGATTTATTAGAATGATTCCAGGGATGAGGGACTTCAGTTACGTGATAGACTGGAGAAGCTGGGATTGTTCTCCTTAGAACAGAGAAGGTTGAGAGGAGATTTGATAGAGGTACTTAAAATCATGAAGGGTCTTGACAGAATAGACAGAATAGATAGACAGAAACTGTACCCATTGGCGGAAAGGTCAAGAACCAGAGGACATAGATTTAAGGTGATTGGCAAAAGAACCAAAAGTGACATGAGGAAAAAAATTTTTACGCAGCGAGTGGTTATGATCTGGAATGCACTGTCCGAGGGGGTGGTAGAGGCAGATTCAATCATGGCTTTCAAAAGGGAACCGGATAAGCACTTGAAAGGAAAAAATTTACAGGGCTACGGGGATAGGGCGCGGTAGTGGGACTAGCTGGATTCCTCTTGCATAGAGCCGGCACAGACACGATGGGCTGAATGGCCTCCTTCCGTGCTGTAACCTTTCTATGATTCTATGAACCTTCCCTTTCCCTGTTGATTTTTGCCCCTTTCCCCTTGCTGAGTTCAGACTTTTTTCTATCTCTCTCAGTCTGTATTTTTCCACTGGCTATCTGCACAGGCAATAAAACTGGATAATACGTAGAGTTGGAAGAATGTTGTTCGCAGAGTCAACAGCGTGAAGCTCTGTGAAGTATCTATCTGAAGAGGCGACTGATTAATGTAAAAGCATTGCTAGACGTGAGGATGTGATCCTCTATAGAATATATTTCCAAAACAAAGAAATGCAGGACATGTTTGTTTCTGGTGGTGGAAATGACACTGCATGTGAAATTTAGTATTGGTAACTTTCATTGTGTTCATTTATTTATGCCTAGCTATATCTTTAGAAGGAGAGCTCAGCCCACAAGCCACAGACCTTCATTAGGATTGCTTCAGTTAAACTTCCACTTCAGTTAAACAGTTATGTTGATCAGCTGCTGAGCAATATTGGTCAGAATTTAAAGGTAATTAAGTGCATGCATAACTTCAATGAAGCTCTCATATACAACATCAATTTTAACCGTATTTCCTAGATCTTAACTCAAATTGGGTGGGTGAGGCAAGCAAGAAGCCCCATGATGTCATCTAACTCTGAGGCTTTGCTTCCATTTGACTCCAGATCGCATCGGGACTCTACCACCTGCCGGGCACAATTTCCGGCGTGACTCCCGAGGCCTATTTAAAACAGGGATGCACCTCTTAAAGAGAGGTTGCATCCCCTGCTTGGATTTTTTCATTGAAGGTCACTGGAAGAATAGACCGTCTGCCCTCCCACCAGACCTTTTCTGATGCCTCCCTGGAGGTCCTACTGGATGAAGTCAGGGCAAGGAAGGAGGTACTTTACCCCAGCACCCGCAGGATCATTCCCAGGGCAACTATTCAGAAGGCCTGGACAGGGGTGGCTAACAGGGTCAGTGCCAGCAGCATCAACCCCAGGACTTGGTTTCAGTAGGAAGAGGTTCAATGACCTCACAAGAGCAGCAAAGGTGCATACAGATCTTCATCTCTCCACCTCTCTCAACACCTACCAATACTCCTTTCAGCCCCCCCACCACCACCACTCTCAACAATTCCCTCCTCTCCATCACATCTTTCAACATACAATCACAATGGCACACTGCAACACCTCTCTTTCACATTCCTATAACTCTCACTTCTCCCTTTCCTCTCTTCACACCCTACACTAACACCATTCAGGTGTGTGATGGAATACTCACCACTTGCCTGGATGGGTGCAGCTGCAACATCACTCAAGTCGCTCAACACCAACCAGGACAAAGCAGTCCACTTGATCAGCACCCCATCCACTAGTCGAAACATCCACTGCCTCCACCACCGGCGTACCGTAGCTGCAGTGTGTGCTATCCCTAGGATGCACTGCAGCAAATTGCCAAGGCTTCTTCGGCAGCACCTCCCAAACCCATGACCTCCACCACCCAGAAGGACAAGGGCAGCAGGTGCATGGGAGCACCACCATCTCCAAGTTTCCCTCTGAATCACACACCATACTGACTTGAACATATATCGCCATTTCTTCATTGTCGCTGGGTCAAAATCCTGGAACTCCCTACCTGACAGCATTGTGGGAGAACCTTCACCACTCAGACTACAGTGGTTCAAGAAGAAGGCCCATCAGCACCTTCTCAAGGGCAACCGGGGATGGGCAATAAATGCCAGCGACCCCCACATCTTGAGAATAAAAGAAACATTTGGCACTTTGGTCTGCAGGGTGGTTTAATAGAAGCTCTGGAGTCTGCTTTATTAGTATGTCATTGAAATAGAAAAAACAAGCAACTCACTGGTTACTTCTTCTTCCCACTGCAGCAGGCCTCAGAATGGTGCGGCTCCCTGATGGTGGCCTGCCTCCTGCATGTAAATGGCCCTGAGGCCGGAAATACAGCTGGGATTAGAAGACATCTCATCCTCCTGGAGATTCACCCCGATTAAGGGGTGGGGGCGGAAAGCCTAGGCCAGAGGAGGGGAGAAAATTAGGGGGTGGGATCTGCTTTGATCAATATCCTTAGTGACTTTGTGTTGGTGATAAATGTAGAAGTTTGTTTTATCTAGGCGGGAAAGTGGAGTTGAGGTCGAAGATCAGCCATGATCTGATTGAATGGCAGAGCAGGCTCGAGGGACCGTATCGCCAACTCCTGCTCCTATTTCTTATGTTCTTATGAAAAACCCAACAATTACAGGCCAGTCAGCCTAATGTCGTGATGGGGAAACTTTTGGAGACAGTAATCTAGAACAAAATTAATTGACACTTTACATGAACCATCCCTTCCATCCCCAATACACCAACAGTCCCACAATCCTTATCACCACCGTCCTTACTATCACCATCTGATTAGCTTCCTTCAATCCAGTCTTATGTGTCTTGCCCTCACATCATTACAAATATAAACACCAACACCAAATCCACAACAAAAAACAAATTTATCCAACAATTCAATTGCATCTGTATCTAATAGCTATCAGAAATAAACAATAATCATCCTTTGTGCAAGCCCTTAGTGCCTGCCTTGTGCGCTCGTTTACTTATCCTCGTGCTCCTATGCGGTGTTTCCCCAGTAGCTGAGCCATGGGAGGTGGGAGACTGTTGAGCTTCCAATGAGGATACTTCAGACCGCTGTGGTTGATCTTGAACAGCTGTGGGCCTTGAGGCTCTGGCTGCAGATTGCAGCCTCTCGGTGTGGGGCGGGACAGTCTGGCCCAGCTGGCTGTGTGGCATTGACGAGGGCACTGGTGGAGTGGGTGCAGGGGAGCATGCATGCTGTCATCCTGAGAGAGGACAGCGAGTGCCTCTCCATGGAGCCAAGGCCACTCTCCTGGGACTGGGCCTCAGCACTTCTACGGCTCTGCGAGAGAACAGAGTGCAGGAACGACATGCTGCTCTGGAATCCCATTTCAACACTGGCCCCCTGAGCCTATATGACAGCTGTCTGAGCTTCCATGGTAGCAGTGTGAGCTGCCATGACAGCCGTCAGAGCTGTCAGTAGAGGCACAATCATGGTGGACGCCACTGTCATGTTCATGAAGCTGACCACTTGGTGTTTGTCGGACAGAATGGTCTCCATGCTCTGTGTGAAGCCCCGACACAGGCTGGATCAGGACTCCTCCATGCTCTTAGCCATTGTGCGCAAGCTCGCTGGCAGGCTGCCCAGTGTACCTCGCATTTCCTGGTGTATGGCCATCATCCTTCCTTGGTAGCCTAGGCTCTCCATGTCAGCATCTGAGTCCTCTGCAGCAGAGCGAGTATGTGATCTCGCCCTCCGGCGAGCTGGCACCTGTGGCGTCCTAACCTCCTGCCCTAGCTCCTGCACACTTGTGCCCGGTGATTCACCACGTGAAGACCCCTCTTCTAACCTAGCCTCTAAAGTACACGTGGTGCCAGTCTCTGAGCTGGTGCTTGCTAGGGTCAGATCGAGTGATGGTGTAGCTTCAGGCAGGCTGGCCTCCTGTTCCTCAAGTGACAGAGAAGCATCCACATTTTCAGCACCTGAAATGAAAGCGAGGGACAAGGGTTTGCTTTTAGTGTAAAGGCAGGGCGGAGAGAGAGAGAGAGAAGTGTTTGGTGAAAGCATCTGCAGTTTTCCATGCAGAGTGTGTAGGGTGAGATAAAATTAAGAAGGGAAAAAGAGGATACGGTGTGAAGAAACCCAGTGCGATGTCTCTTCCAGTGTCGCTGCTCACCACAGCTGTGACTCTTCCCCTGCCCGTGATGGCCAGCATGTGTTTTCCACAGAGGAGACAGTGTGCAGATGGGCTCGGGCTCATCCAGTCGCGGCCTCCTGGCTCAAGTTGTGCATGACCTTCTCCTGCAAGAAAGGAGTGTGTTTGTGGCAGTCTTGTGATGTGTTTAGACAATTTGCCTGTCATGGTAGAATAGTTGGTATGTAGTGTGTAAGACGTGAGGAATGGGGAAGTAAGGATTGCAATGGTGGTGAGTGTGTGAATATGAGGAGACGGAGGTGGAGTGAAGTGTGGTGCAGTGATTGCAGGAGAGTGAAGGGAAGCTGGGGGAGGGGAGTATTGTGAACAGTAAGGCTGGGGATGGTGGAGGTGTGAGCAGAGAGTAAGGGAGCAGGATTCTTACCTTGACAACTCTAGTGAGGTCATTGAACTTCTTTCGAGATTGCAGCCAATACCTGGAAGCTAGGCTCCTGACATTGACCTCATCAGCGGCCTCTTTCTACTGGTGGCCGAGGTGTTGTCTGGAGGGCTTTCTGCTCCTCCCCCCCGAGGGGAACGGGATCTCCCTCCTCCTGTCCACCAGCTGGACCAGGGCCTCCAACGCGGCATTAGAGAACCTACGTTCTCTGTCGGGACCTCTTCACCCATTTATTTCAATTTGGGAAGTTTCCCTGTTGTCTGCAGCCAGAGTACACCTCCCCTTTAAGAAGTGATGGCTGCCTTTAAGTGGCGTCAGAGACGCCCAATTTTCCATCCCTTCAAACAGGCGTGCAGCCAATGAATATCGTGGGTAGCGTTGGCTGCATGCCTGAATCATTTTAGTGAGGTGCCTGCGTGAATTCAATGTGGGACCCCATGTGAAGAGACATGTGCCCGTCCTCTGCTTGTTCATTTTTGACTATGATTGATTTTATAGGCCGAGTTTTGTTTTAACCTGCCATGTAGTTGTTGAATTCTTTATCAAAAACAGATTTTTTAACTTTCTTTTTGAAAGCTAAATAAAGTTTTTTATTGTTATTTAAAAAATTTTTTATATATACATATATTCTTACTTTGTGTTTAAATGCAACCCTTTCACCAGCAGGTGACAGTGTTTACCAGCAAATGAGGGTTATGTTTAACATTTAAAGTTTGTCTGTAGTTTCTGAGTTGTAACTGACAGTACTGAGTCCAGTCTTCCAGCCTCAGCTGAGCCTCATGCCTCATGAAGAGACAAACCTTGAGGAGCACAGCAGTAATATTCTATATTTTCATTGCACATATTTGTACTTAACTTCAAAATTTGTATTGTATCGGTAGAGGTTGCATATATTATTCTAACACTACTTAACTACTGTTGTTTTATTGTAAATAAGAAAGGATGATTTTAAAATATGATTATTGTGTGAGTAGGAACATAGGAACAGGAGTAGGCCATTCAGCCCCTTGAGCCTGTTCCGCCATTCAATGAGTTCATGGCTGGTCTGTATCCTAACTCCATTTACCCGCCTTGACTCCATATCCCTTAATACCCATGGCTAGCAAATATCTATCAGTCTCAGATTTAAAAATATTAACTGAGCTAGCATCTACTGCTTTTTGTGAGAGAGAATTCCACACTTCTTTGAGTGAAGAAATGTTTCCTAACTTCTCTCCTGAATGGCCTGGCTCTGATTTTAAGGTTATGTCCCTTGTCCTAGACTCCCCCATCAGAGGAAAACGTTTCTCTCTATCTACCCTATCAATTCCTTACAAAATCCTAAAAACCTCAATCAAATCAGTAGCATGTCCTCCGGTAGAAATTGAAGAAATATTTTCCTTGGTGCAAATTTCTTCCTGAGGATTACCCAAGCATTATGTTAGATCACATTTTAAATATCCCACTAGTTATATAAAAACTGAAGAATTTAGGTAATGATAAAAAAATACATGCAAACTGATTCATAATGAAAACTATAAACATATTCTGGAGTTCTGTACAAATATGGACAATTAGAAAGTGGAATAATGCTGAAGTGAAATAAAAGTTGGCATCTTTAACAGCACGGACTTGATGGGCCGAATGGCCTCCTTCCGTGCTGTAACCTTTCTATGATTCTATGATCAGAACGCAAACAATAGGAGGTAAGTGGCTATGCCCTTAGTGAATTTAGAGTACATCATACTAAATTTGTAAGAACACTTATATTAAGATAGACATTTTTCAATAAAATTATAATTATACTAGTCGATCTCCTGTGGTGCTGTACACAGGGAGTTAACACTAAGTTTAACTCCAGGTGAAGTAGAGTTAGAGGATGAGGGATAATTGGACCGGGGCACACGGTAATTTGGTCCCTATTTTAAAATCATACATTATTTTCTTATATTATATAATATATTGATTTAATATTATTTATAATGAAATAACAACATATTGCATTTATAAAGCATCTTTAATGTAGGATGGCGTCCCCAAGGCACATCACAGAAGTGTAATCAGACAAAAAAAAGAGATGCCGGGAACTCCCAATCTTCTGTCGTAACTTTGGCGTAAACCCTGAGGCATGGTGTAAATAGCCATTTCTCCAAGGTTTTCGCTGATCTTCTGCTAAAGTTACAGGGGAGAGCAGGAGAACGCTCATGGAAATTCTACCCCATTGTGTCCATTTCGAATGCTCCTCTTTAGGAAGGATGTAAAGACCACAGAGAAGGTACAGAAGAGATTCACTACCGATGATACCAGGGATTAGTGGCTTTCGTTATGAGGACACAGACACTTTTCATTAGAACAGAGTAACCTAAGAGAAGATTTAATAGAATTGATGCAAACTATGAAGGGTTTTGATAAGGTAAATAGGGAAAACTATTACCATTGGTCAGTGAGTTGGCAACTTTAGAACATAAATTTAAGATCATCACAAAAGGACGAAGGGGGTGATTAGTTCCACATTCTATCCACCTCAATGTTCCCAAATCCCAAGACACCTCTCCCCAATCCTGCCAGATCCTCAGACCTCCTTCCCAATAATAGTATCCTGGCACCACGCAACCTGCTCACATCTCCTGGGGACCCACTACCCAATGATCCCACACCCCAGCATCCCATTCTTTGCCCCCAGATCCTGCCAAGCCACCGCCCCCGCCCCCACCAGTGTTCTTTGACTCCAGAACCACACCCCACCACCGCCAGATCCCTGACATAAGAACATAAGAAATAGGAGCAGGAGTAGGCCATATGGCCCCTCGAGCCTGCTCTGCCATTCAATCAGATCATGGCTGATCTTCAACCTCAACTCCACTTTCCTGCCTGATCCCCATATCCCTTGATTCCCCTAGAGTCCAGAAATCTATCTATCTCAGTCTTGAATACATTCAACAACTCAGCATCCACAGCCCTCTGGGATAGAGAATTCCAAAGATTCACAACCCTCTGCGTGAAGAAATTCCTCCTCATCTCAGTCTTGACTGGCCGAACCCTTATCCTGCGACTATGCCCCCTAGTTCTAGACCCTCTAGCCAGGGAAAACAATCTCTCAGCATCTACCCTGTCAAGCCCCCTCATAATTTTATATGTTTCAATGAGATCACCTCTCATTCTTCTAAACTCCAGAAAGTATAGGCCCATTCTACTCAACCTCACTTCATAGGTCAACCCTCTCATCCCATGAATTAATCTAGTGAAACTTTGTTGCACCGCCTCCAAAACAAGTATATCCTTCCTTAGATAAGGAGACCAAAACTGTACACAGTACTCCAGGTGAGGTCTCACTAAAACCCTGTATAATTGTAGTAAGACTTCCTTACTCTTGTGCTCCAACCCCCTTGCAATAAAGGCCAACATTCCAATTACTTTCCTAATTGCCTGCTATACCTACGTGCTAACTTTTTGTGTTTCTTGTACGAGGACACCCAAGTCTCTTCCATATCATTCCAAATGCTCCCATATCCCATGACTTCCTCCATCCAATATTCATACACTCTGGAAATGCAGTTCCCATTGCTGGCAAAACAATGGGACCCCCCCCTCCCAAATGTTTCCATAGGCTGAAAGCCCCCGTTGCTTCCGAACCCCACCATTTCCAGAGCTCCCTCCCAGTGCTGCCAAAATCCAGCCTCCAATGCTTCCACACTCTGAAAACCCCTGCCCATGTTACCATTTGCATTCCCCTAAAGCCCACAAACTCTCACCTTAGTGTCCCCATTCCTCTCCAACCCTCACTGCCACCATAGCATGGAACTGTCTCCTCCAATACTTCCAAACATCAGGATTCCTCCAGCCATGTGTGCCTCCCCCCCACCAAACTGGCAAAATCTTCAATCCCCACCAAAATGATACAAGGGTCAACGGAAATATTAACACAGTGGTGGAATTTGAGCCTGTAATGCTCCCAAAATATCGGGTAGTAAAAACACTATTTGACTTATTTGCTGTCTGTAAATCAATGGCCTTGTGTTTTGTGGCATGAAGTACCAAATCTTCCACCTTTCCGAGAATAGGGACACGAGAGATCAACTTTATTTTGATCATTTATAATTTCCAATTTAAATCCAGAACGCTCTCATTAAAATGTTCCATCTTTATCAGGTAGACTGTTATCACACACAGGTAAAGGTGAGCGCAGCTCCCTACAGTCACGATGCATTGCCAGTAAAACCTGTTCTTGGTTGGATCGCTAAACAAATTCGCCCGTCGCTGGACTAATCTAAGCTGCATTTTTCTCTTATGAATACTCTGGGCCTTCTAACCGTTAAAATTGTATTACTAAATTAATATGAAACCTTGCGATCCAAATTTAAATCTCGATTCTTCTGACCAATCATTTCTTCCATGCCCAACTTCTCAAAATATGTTTAACAATTTTTTTTTCAAATTCTACACTATATGCACATTCTACACTATATACTCATTTTACACTATATGCTCATTTTACACTATATACTCATTCTACACTATATGCTCATTCTACACTATATGCTTATTTTACACTATATGCTCATTTTACACTATATACTCTTTCTACACTATATGCACATTCTACACTATATGCACATTTTACACTATATACTCATTATATACTCATTTTACACTATATACTCATTCTACACTATATGCTCTTTCTACACTATATGCTCATTCTACACTATATGCTTATTTTACACTATATGCTCATTTTACACTATATATTCATTCTACACTATATGCACATTTTACACTATATACTCATTATATACTCATTTTACACTATATATTCATTCTACACTATATGCACATTCTACACTATATACTCATTCTACACTATATGCTCTTTCTACACTATATGCACATTCTACACTATATGCTCATTTTACAAGTTTTTATAGCCAGTGCAACCTACATACATTAAGTAACTGAGTGATCTATGATTCATTTATTGGTATGTCCACACTGCGGTTATTTTCCCAATACAATGACCCGGAATATCTTAAGGCGGAAGGAAAGGACAAAAAATGGATATAAGTTAATGAAGACCGGAACAGAAAAGGAGATCAGGTAAAAAAAGTGCTACAGCCAACCTGGAGAGTTTATCAATATGGATTAAACTCGGGGAACTTTTATATTTAATTAGTAAAATTTGCTAACTCTCAAATATATCGGTAGACTACACGACCGCCGTGTACGAGGGCTGGTCTCTTTTCCTAACTAAAACGTCGAGTTATTTACACTGTGCATGACCTGTATCCCCAGCCGGTGATTGACAGCTCGCCTGGGCTCGCACAGACCGTCTCTGGAATAGTTGCTGCCAGGAAATGGTGAGTAAATTCGGGATGTTTCCTGTTTTATAATTTGTTCAGCAAATCACCGAATGAAAAGAATATATTTTTTAAAAAGTACTGCAGCAAGGAAAAATAATTTGTACACTCTCTTCTCGTTAGATGATTCTGGAAACTCTTGTAACGACAGATCACCCCACATAAGGGCAAAGTACAGTTCTATTATTTGGTTGGACACAGAAGGAAAAAACCCTGCATCACGTTACTGATGTTACACACACGTGACGGATAACATGTCACAGATGGTTTAATGTTGTTGCACCATGGGCTGGATTTTACATCTAAATTGTGGGTGCGTTGGGGGCACCAACCTGCCGAGTTCCGAGTTCCCCGTGGACGCACCTCTGTGCGGGTGGGCGTCCTGAGTCCGGAAGTCCCGCCGGCAATTAAAGCCAGCGGATGATAGTTAAAGAGCCAAATGTACTTTATTGAGGTACTTAAGGCACTTTACTTGTGACATATTAGGTAGTTACAATGATTTTTAACTTACCTGGGTGGCTTTCCCACGGCTTCTGATTCACGCCTGGTGAATGAAACCAGGCATGGAGGGCTGGATCAGGCAAAAAGAAACAAAATAAATTAAATAAAAATCCATTGCACGAAGTTAAAACACAAAATCAACCTACCTTTCCACCCTGCTCCGATGTCCGATGTCTCCCTCTCTGATCTTCACCCCCCCTCGATGTCCCCCCGATCTCCCCCTCTTTACCCCCGATGTCCCCCCGATCTCCCCCTCTTCACCCCCCTGATGTTCCCCCGATCTCCCCCTCTACACCCCCCGATCTCCCCCTCTACACCCCCCGATCTCCCCCTCTTCACCCCTGATGTCCCCCCTCTTCACCCCCGATCTCCCCCTCTTCACCCCCCGATGTCCCCCCCGATCTCCCCCTCTACACCCCCCCGATCTCCCCCTCTACACCCCCCCGATTTCCCCCTCTTCACCCCCGATCTTCCCCTCTTCACCCCCCCCGATGTCCCCCCGATCTTCCCTTCTCCCCCCGATCTTCCCCTCTCTCCCCAATCTTCCACTCTCCCCCTAATCTTCCCCTCTCCCCTCTATCTTCCCTTCTCCCCTCTGATCTTCCCTTCTCCCCTCTGATCTTCCCTTCTCCCCTCTGATCTTCCCCTCTCCCCCCTGATCTTCCCCTCTCCCCCCTGATCTTCCCCTCTCCCCCCTGATCTTCCCCCTCCCCCCGATCTTCCCCTCTCACCCCTGATCTTCCCCTCTCCCCCCCCCCAATTGTCAACCCTCCCCCCGATCTTCCACTCTCCACCTGATCTTCCTCTCCCACCTCCAATCTTCCCCCCTCCCCCCCCCCGATCTTCCCCCCCCTCCGATCTTCCCCTCCCCCCCCCCCCGATCTTCCCCTCCGGCCCCCGATCTTCCCCTCCGGCCCCCGATCTTCCCCTCCGGCCCCCGATCTTCCCCTCCGACCCCCGATCTTCCCCTCTCCCCCCAATCTTCCCCTCTCCCTCCCCCGATCTTCCCCTCTCCCTCCCCCGATCTTCCTCTCTCCCTCCCCCGATCTTCCCCTCTCCCTCCCCCGATCTTCCCCTCTGGCCCCCGATCTTCCCCTCTGGCCCCCGATCTTCCACTCTCCCTCCAATCTTCCCCTCTCCCCCCGATCTTCCCCTCTCCCTCCCCCGATCTTCCACTCTCCCCCCATCTTCCCCTCTCCCCCCCAATCTTCCCCGTTCCCCCCCCAATTGTCCACCCTCCCCCCGATCTTCCACTCTCCCCCCCAATCTTCCCCTCTCCCCCGATCTTCCCCTCTCCCTCCCCCGATCT
Source organism: Heptranchias perlo (assembly GCF_035084215.1). NCBI lineage: Eukaryota > Metazoa > Chordata > Chondrichthyes > Hexanchiformes > Hexanchidae > Heptranchias > Heptranchias perlo. The sequence continues at coordinate 78,897,614 of NC_090332.1, forward strand.
TCCCCTCTCCCTCCCCCGATCTTCCCCTCTCCCCCCCAATCTTCCCCTCTACACCCCATCTTCCACTCTCCCCGCTGATCTTTCACTCCTCCCACCCCCGATCTTCCGTTCCAGCGCCGGATGCTGCCTGTCTCTCTCTCTCTTGCTCTCTCTCCCCCTCCCCCCCTCGCGTTGCAGCTCCTGTCGGCAGCCAGCCTGTCAATCATGCTGGTTGCCGGGCGCGAAACCCGGAAAGAACTTTAATCACCATCAATTACGTTGCGATTGCATCGGAAACGGTAAGGTTTGTTTACTCGGGTTTGCCACCCGTACCTTCACCCCCGCCAACCTGCCACCATCTCAAAATTGAGCGCCCTGTGACTGTTTAGAAGTAAGCAAAACATGCCATTTTTTAAAGTGAAGTTGGTGGCCCTTTAAGAAGTTTTCTCCCAGACATTTAAGAATTTGGGGAAAAAACAATTAGAAAAATATATATAAAATACTCTGCAACTCCTTTAATCTGAAATATAGATTTTAAAAGGCTTTCGAATCATCGGGCGCTAAATTGGGCTAAGTACTGCCCGTTGATATGGCGCTACGCGGCCTCGCCAACGTCCAAGATGGCATCTTGGCTGTGCATGCACGTTTCCAGCGTGACGTGCGCCAGGCGCCACATTTGTTTAGTAGTTAGCACATGCGCAAATACCAAACGCCAGAAGCATGTAAAGTTGGGAGAAAATGGATACAATTAGTGTGCAATGCTGATTTAAAGTGATAGACACCATTTTGGAACTTAACGCTCAACTCAACGCACAGTGTTAACCCCAACCATCTGAACATGTCTTAGAGTGCCTGGAGGACCCCCACCAATGCTATTTAAAGGGACCATGTAGGATTTACAGGTTAGTGGCTGGATTATTGCTTCTGGTTGCCGAGACATTTGTAACTGTTTTTGGAAATCTCCTATACTTGAATACTAGAGGACATAGCCTAACATTTAGAGCCAGGATGTGCAGGAGTGAAGTTAGGATATGCTTCTACACGCAAAGGGTGGGAGAAGTTTGGAATGCTGTTCTGCAAATGGCAGTTGATGCCAGCTCACTTGTGAATTCTAAATCTGAGATTGATAGATTTCTCTGAACCAAGGGTATTAAGGGTCATGGGGCTAAGGCGGGTATATGGAGTGAGGTCACAGGTCCATCATGATCTCATTGAATGACGGAACAGGCTTGAGGGGCTAAATGCCACTGCCACTTGTTGCCTCCTGATATGCGCCACCTTCTCCTGCAAGAAAGCGGGACGTGTGTCTGGGTGATGTGCCTGTCATGGTTGAATAGCTGCCAGTGTATGTGGCCTGTGAGTTGTGGGTGGACGGCTTGCAACAGTGGTAATGTGTAAGTGTGAAAGGAAGCATCTGATTGGAAGAGTTGAGTACTGATGGAAAGAGTTTGTTGATATGTGGGTGATGGGGGTTGTAGTGTGTGGAGCAGTGGATGTGGCTAGTGGTGCAGTTGGTATGAGACGCCACTTGACAGTTGACTTCACTCACCTTGACTACTTGTGTCAAAGCATTCAACTTCTTCCTGCACTGCATCCGTGTTGATGATGCTGTTAGCCTGGCATTGACGTCGTCCCCCCGCTGCCTCCCACTGCCTTTTGGGTATATGGAGGACCACTTGCGCCTCCCCCCCTCCAGCGAATATAGGATGTCCCTCCTTCTGTCCACCTCTTGCACCAAGGCCTCAAGTGCATCAGCAGAGAGCCTTGGTGCATGCACTCTCACAAGCCTGTTACAAACTCAGATCGGCAGATTGGTGAGGTCTGGCATGCAGATTGGAGGATGTGGGATTTAGTAGTGCGCAACCTTTATTCAATGTTTTAACATAACTCATCAGTTTGTAAACGTAGGGACGGGAGCTGCATCTGTGTTTTGCATGTGCGATATCCGATCTCCCTTCAGACTCTGTGCAGAACGCAGACTGTTGTTTTCAGCAAGTAACAGGTACCAGCTACCTTTAAGAGATTTTTAAGAGATAGCCTGCCTTCAAGAGATTGGGGCTCTCCCTGCTGGTGGAAAGTGCAAATTGCATTGACTCCTCGTTCAACGCTGATTCGGAACGCAGCTTGCAGGTAAGTCCTCAGGCCTGATGAAAGTCTCATCCTGCCTGTGCAGGGGCCATTGGGCACGGGGTAATAGCAGATCACACTACCCCTGCCCAATAATAGGCCCTATCCAATTTTGTCCCCCATAGAATCATAGAATGACATAGCACAGAAGGAGGCCATTCAGCCCATCGTGCCCGTGCCAACTCTTCGAAAGAGCTATCCAATTAGTCTCACTCCCCTGCTCTTTCTCCATAGCCTTGCAAATTTTCCCCTTCAAATATTTATCCACTTCCCTTTTGAAAGTTATTATTGAATCTGCTTCCATCACCTTTTCAGACAGTGCAGTCCAAATCATAACAACTTGCTGTGTAAAAATGTTTTTCCGCATGTCGCCTCTGGTTCTTTTGCCAATCACCGTAAATCTGTGACCTCTGGTTACCGACCCTTCTGCCACTGGAAACAGTTTTTCCTTCTTTACTCTATCAAAACCCTTCATGATTTTGAATACCTCTATCAAATCTCAACTTAACCTTCTCTGCTCTAAAGAGAACAACCCCAGTTTCTCCAGTCTCTCCATGTAACTGAAGTCTCTCCTCCCTGGTACCATTCTAGTAAACCTCCTCTGCACTCTCTCTAAGGCCTTGACATCCTTGCTAAAGTGTGGTGCCCACAATCGTGTAGCTGGGTCCTAACCAGTCTTTATAAAGGTGAAACATAATTTCCTTTCTTTTGTACTCTGTGCTTCTATTTATAAAGCCCAGGATCCCCTATGCCTTTTTAACAGTCTTCTCAACTTGTCCTGCCACCTTCAAAGACTTGTGTACGTACACCCTCAGGTCTCTCTGTTCCGGCACCACTTTTAAAATTGTATCATTTATTTAAAAAAGTTAATGATTCAAGGTTCCTGGGGATGGAAAGAACATATCACCTCAATCCATCCCAGGTTTCTTGCCTGGCAAGAAGGTTCCTGGAGTCAGCAAGAAGGAAACGGGTTAAATCCACAGGCTGCTGCAAGTCTTTCTAACTCTCATCAGGAATCAGGGAGCGGGAAGGGAAGAGCGATGTGGAATTCCAGAACATTGAAGTACTGCTGATGTGGCTTGTCCGTGTTGTTTTTTCTGAGCTGCTGATTGATGCTTTGCCTGGTAGGGGAGGGCAGTCAGTTTTTCGCAGGGGCAGTTTCTGGTATAGTTGTTGTGAGACATTGTGAGACAAGAATCTAAAGCACAGGACTGGGGTCCTCAAACTCAGCCACCAGAAGAGAACTCCTGAGAAATAAATAACAAACCAGTTACATCTTCATATTTTTGGATTAAGGATTAAAGATATTTAAAATAATGGTTTTCTCTAGGATAATAAAACCAGTTGACTTGAGTCTGGAGCAGTATTACTCCAGGGTTTAGTCAGTTTCTTAGATGAACTAGAACAAAAAGTGATTTTTTTTGCTTCATAATATTTAAATATATATAAACGTGAGCTGCATTGGAAAGCCCAGCCCTGGCTGTGCATTACTCCTAGTTAGTCCTGGCCTCTATCATGTAACCAGTCCTGCTTCTGCTCCATGGATCAAACTTAACCTGACATTTTCCAAATGGTGTTTTTTTTATTCGTTCATGGGATGTGGGCGTCGCTGACAAGGCCGGCATTTATTGTCCACCCCTAATTGCCCTTGAGAAGGTGGTGGTGAGCCGCCTTCTTGAACCACTGTAGTCCGTGTGGTAAAGGTTCTCCCACAGTGCTGTTCGGTAGGGAGTTCCAGGATTTTGACCCAGCGACGATGAAGGAACGGCGATATATTTCCAAGTCGGGATGGTGTGTGACTTGGAGGGAAACATGCAGGTGGTGGTGTTCTCACGTGCCTGCTGCCCTTGTCCTTCTAGATGGTAGAGGTCGCGGGTTTTGGAGGTGCTGTCGAAATCCACGTGTCGCCTGGGCTCAGCAGAACCTCCAAACAGAATTTGGGCGTGAAATCTCTAGGTGGGTTGGGTTTGACCTGTGGCTTGGGCACCTCCACCCAAATATGATCTCTGCAGAAGAGAATTGCACGGTGTGACCTGTGCCATAAACGTTGCAAAGTACTTGAAACAGGATGAGCACCAGATAGCAAATACGATTACTTCCCCCAAGTACTCACAAGTATGAGCCACATACCCTCTCCAAACAGAAATAACCCGGGCAAAATCAAGGACTTTGATATAAATGAGATGGAAGTCCTAGATAAGCTAAAAGGTCTCATGATTAATAAATCCTCAGGGATCGATGGTATTTATCCCAAAGTGCTAAGAGAGACTAGGGAGGAGATTTATGAGGCATTCACAATCATTATGAGGAGGTCATTGCACACTGGTGAGGTATCGGTAGATTAGAAACAGGCTAATGTGGTACTCATATTCAAAAAGGATTGTAAAAGCAGGCATAGGCAACTACAGATCCATTAGTCTTACTTCAGTTCTGTGTAAAATAATGGAATTGTTTGTCATGAATAACCTTGAGAATCATCTGTACAATAATAACCTAGTAAACAGCCGTCAACATGGATTCAGAAAGGGAAATCCCTGCCTGACCAACTTCCCGAACTTCTTTGAGAAGTGAATTCGCAGATGGACTGTGGCAGGCTGTATGACGTGTTGTACCTCGACTTCCAAAACGCATTTGATAAAGTTCCACACAAAAGACTACTAACTAAGCTCAAAGCTCTGGGGATTCAGGGTAAATCTTGGCATTAGCTAAAAAAAAATTGGCTGAGGGGTGGAAAACAAGGGGCATTTCTTAGATGGACTACATCTGGGTTGGGAGGGGTGGGGGGTTGGGGTACTGAGTGGGTGCCCCAGGGATCAGTACTGGGACAAATGCTGTTTGTAAATCACATGGATTCAGAAACTCAATGCAAATTGGCCTAATTTGCAGCTCTTACATAGGAATAGGAGTAGGCCATTCAGCCCCTCGAGACTGTTGTGCCATTCAATGAGATCACGGCTGATCTCTACCATGACTCCATTTACCCACCACAGCTCCATATCCCTTGATACCCTTACCCAACAAAAATCTATCGATCTTGGTCTTTAAAGCTCCAATTGTCGCCCAGCATTCACAGCCTTTTGGGGCAGAGAATTCGAAGTTTCCACTACCCTTTATGTGAAAAGGTGCTTCCTGATTGCACTTCTGAATGGCCTAGCTCGAATTTTAAGTTTATGGCTGCTAAATTGGGCCGTGTAGTGCCTGTTGTTTCAGCGCTACACGGTCTCTCCGACATCCAAGATGGTGTGTCGAATGCGCACGCACGTTTCCAGTGTGATGTGCGCCGGATGCCATCTTGGTATAGGAGTTAGCGCAGGCGCAGATAACGAACGCTGGAATCATGTAAAGTAGGGAGAAAATGGCTTCAATCAGTGTGCAACGCTGATTTAAAGTGATAGACACATTTTGGGACTTAGCGCTGAACTCAACGCACAGTTTTAACCCCGACCATCTGAACATGTCTTAGAGTGCCTGGAGGACCCCGCACCAATGCTATTTAATGGGACCATGCAGGATTTACAGGTTAGTGGCTGGATTATTGCTTCTGGCTGCTGAGACATTTGTAACTATTTTTGGAGGTCTCCTATACTTGAATACTCGGACTAGGGGACATAGCCTTACACTTAGAGCCAGGACGTGCAGGAGTGAAGTTAGGAAATGCTTCTACACGCAAAGGGTGGGAGACGTTTGGAAAGCTCTTCTGCAGACGGCAGTTGATGCTAGCTCACTTGTGAATGTCAAATCTGAGATTGATAGATTTCTGTGAATCAAGGGTATTAAGGGATATGGGGCTAAGGCGGGTCGATGGAGTGAGGTCACAGGTCCACTAGTATCTCATTGAATGGCGGAACAGGCTCGAGGGGCTGAATGCCACTGCCACTTTGTTGCCTCCTGATATGTGCCACCTTCTCCTGCAAGAAAGTGGGACGTTTGGGTGATGTGCCTGTCATGGTTGAATAGCTGCCAGTGTGTGCGGCCTGTGAGTTGTGGGTGGGCGGCTTACAACAGTGGTAATGTTTAAGGGTGAGAGGAAGCATCTGATTGGAAGAGTTGAGTACTGATGGAAAGAGTTTGTTGGTATGTGGGTGATGGGGGGTGTAGTGCATGGTGCAGTTGGCAGTAGACACCACTTGACAGTTGACCTCATTCACCTTGACCACTCATGTCAAAGCATTGAACTTCTTCCTGCACTGCATCAATGTTCATGATGCTGTGCGCCTCTTGTCCCCTCCCCCCCCCCCCCCCACTGCGGATATAGGATGTCCCTCCTTCTGTCCACCTCTTGCACCAAGGCCTCTGGTGCATCAGCAGAGAACCTTGGTGCACGCACTCTCGCAGGCCTGGTACCAACTCAGATCGGCGGATTGGTGAGGTCTGGCATGCAGATTGGAGGATGTGGGATTTAGTAGTGCGCAACCTTTATTCAATGTTTTAACATAACTCATCAGTGTGTAAACATAGGAATAGGACCTGCATCTGTGTTTTATGTGTGCGATGTCTGATCTCCGTTCAGACTCTGTGCAGACAGTAGACTGTTATTTTCAGCAAATAACAGATACCAGCTACCTTTAAGAGATTGAGATCCCTCTAGTGGTGGAAAGCACAAATTGCATTGATTCCACATGCAAGGCCTGGAATGGAATGCTGATTGCAGGTAAGTCCTTGGATGGGCTGAAACTTGTGTCCTGCCTGCGCAGGGATCATTGGGCGCGGGGTAATAGCACATCACGCTACCCACGCCCAAAAACGGCCCTTATCCAATTTTTTCCCCCTTTGTCTCCTGGGTCTTGATTCCCTCATCAGAGGAAATAGATTCTCTGTGTCTACCCTATTGAATCTTTTTAACATTTTGAACACCTCGTTCAGATCACCCCTGAATCTTCTACCAAACTAGGAGGGGCATTGGAATCAGAGGAGGCAGTTTAGAAATTACAGAATGAGTTGGACAAAATATGTAAATGGATGGAATAATGGCAGATGAAATTTGATGTGGACAAGTGTAAAGTGCAGACTGCACTTAATAAGCAAAAATGGGCAACCCATGTACTCCATGTATGGTTTTCAAATAGCTACGGATGAGGTTGAAAGAAAGCTAGGAGTCTTATTAGACTCTTTACTCAACAGATCCAATCAATGCAGAGCAGCAATCAACAAAGCCAATAGAACGATGAAATAAATAGCCAACATCAGAGGAAATTGTGATCAACCTCTATAGTGTGTTGGTCAGATCACACTTCGAGTTCTGTGATCAGTTCTGGTCACTGGGACATAAGGGAGATATTCAAACATTGGAGGCAGTGCAGAGAAGAGCCATCAGGCTGACCCTTAGGTTAGAGGTCTGAATTATGAGGCAAGATTGGAGAGAAAATTGGGTTTTTCAGCCTTGAAAGGAGGCATCTGAGAAGTGATTTTATAGAGGTGTATAAGATAGTGAATGATATGGAAAAGGTAATTTTGTGAGAATAGGACAAAGGGACACAAGGTCAAAAGAGTAAAAGACCTATTTAGGACTGATATCAAGAAGTTTTTCTTTACACAGTGTAATAAATAAATAAATGGAATGGACTCCTGGATAGAGTAATGGAGGCAGGATCTCTGGTATCATTTAAACGATAATGGGGGGACTTTAGGGTCTTCCTGGATAGATGAACTAAGATGGGCTGAATGGCCTTCCTCATCTGTAATTACCTTGTGACCTTTTTTTATGAATTTATGGTTCTTTAAAGCAAACTCCCATCCTGTAGACTGTGTTAACAGGTATAAAACTTGGCTCAATATTAACATTCTTGCCTCAGAACGACATAGGTTCAATCCCCACCCCTGGAGATTTGAGCATATAATCTAGGCTGACTGAAGGAGTGCTGCACTGTCAGAGATGCTGGTCTTTCAGATGAGATGTTAAACCAATGCCCTATCTGCCATCTCGGGTGGATCCCCTGGTACTATTCAAAGAAGAGCAGGAGATATATTAAGTTACATCATGTCTACAGCTCAGAAACAGGCCATTCGGCCCAACTGGTCTATGCCGGCGTTTATGCTCCATACGAGCCTCCTCCTATCCCTCTTCATCTAACCCTATCAGAGAGTACTCCTGGTGTCATGGCCAATATTTATCCCTCAACCAACATACTAAAACAGATTATCTGGTCATTTATCTCATTGCTAATTCTGGGACCCTGCTGTACATAAATTGGCTGCCAGGATTCCTTACATTACAACAGTACTTCATTGACTGTAAAACACTTGGGTACGTCGTGAAAGGTGTTATATCAATGCAAGTTCTTTATAGATAAAACATTTAACCAAGACTCCGTTTGCCCATCATATCCAACTACACCACATCCCTAAACTCCGTTTCTTCTCTTATAGTCCTTGAATGGATTGATACCTCCCTCTTGCCCATCTTGCTCAAAACTCCCTGTTTGAATCAGTCCTGTACACTTCTACCCTTCTCACAACACCAAGATTGTCCTGGCCAAAGTCTTGAAGGACATCTTCTGTAACTATGACTGTGGTCCATTTATTCTCATTGTCCTCCTCTACCTCTCCTCAGCGTTTGATATGGTTGACCATGCCATCCACCTATGTTGCTCTCCTCCCTTATCCAACTCTCAGATGACAACAGCCACTGCATTGTAATTTTAGATGTTTTGACGTGACAGGGCACCATATAAATGCAAGTAGCATTATTATTCCTATATAAGAGCAATTTCAAGACAGTATTGTATCTTGGGGTCAATTGATCTGATTGGGCTCAGACAGTTCATGACATTATTGCCCAGTAATCATTTCCAGGTATCTTCTATTTTCTATCAACAGCCTATCCATCTTCAGTTAATTAGTGAAGTGATTTTGCAATAGCAGAAATATGCATCTACAATTTCAGATGAATGCAATACTGAATACTTCACTTTTTCTAAGTTTGGTACAATTCAGGCCTTTATGGTCTTTCATGTACAGGATATTTAATTATTCCATATCACATTATAAAATAATTGCTGGTATTTGAGGCCCTTCCTGTCCAACAATGGAAAAAGTCTTTTTTTAGAATTTTCCCTCCCCCTCCAGTTTCTTCCTTCCGCTCATGAAGGCGCCGATTCATGCTGGGATATGGTTCCATTGTGCCAGCTTTCAGTCCAGCCCCTTACCCAACTGGCCGTCTTTCTTGTATTAGCCTAGTGAGCAATCGTCAGCTATTTGATCGCAAAAGGGAGCACAACTGAGCTCGATCCTATCCTCAGCCAGTGTCCACAGATGGATCCTTTTCCAGCAGGTGACTGGATGGTGACTGGAATGAGAACTTTAGCTAATTTTGTATTTCTCCTCCTTGGTCCGGGGGTGTTAAGGTCAATTCGCAGTATGCCTGAGATCAGCTAATTCAGTATAGACAAATGATTGCAGATCGGACGTTCCTGGTCTGTATTGTATCGTTTCACATTGGCTGGTGCATTTACTAGCTAAGCCAGGGAAGAGCTATGATCAAAGCTTTCATCCTAGTTTCTTTTAATATACCCATCTTCCTATCTTGCAATGTAAAAATTGCTATCATTTTCAAAAGTCAGTCAATGGCAAGTATGTAATGTCAGATTCGACAGGTCTGGGAAACCTTCTGAACATGTCTGGCTACAATTGTTAGATTAAAAGAATAGTTAGATTAGACTGAGTTCTCCCTGGTGACATTCTTGTGGTTTGACAACATAAACTCTGATTCCGTTATAGTCTTAAAATGTATTCAGAGTCTGCCTTTCGCTAATGACCTTTGTCACTATTTCATGGTTCCAACTGCTGATACTCAAAAAATCATGGAAAATTGAGAGTCAGGCTCTATTTAGTTTGTTTTCTTCTGTGATGGGTCGCCTAGTTCTTGCACCAACCATGTGAATGTGTGATAGCCCAAAGGCCTTCAGCAATGCTCCTCTGAAGCTAGCTGCCAGGTTATGCCACAGACGGGGAGGGTGAGTGAATAATTACTTTTTTGGACACAATAGAAACCCCCTTTTCTTTTACATCTTTCGGTGATGTGAGCATAATATCATACAACTTTACTGTGAGTAGCCATGGTGTCAGACAGTGCTGCCTTCCCCTGTGGGCCCCACTGGCATTTGCCAGTGGTGATTTGTTGTCCTCTCTCTTCCTGATTAGCTACCCTTGCATGTCTTGTAACTTTCTCTCTTTCCATAAGCTTTCCCCTGATCACTGCCTAAAAGTGGGTGATCGGCTTCCAGATCTCCCATCAGGGCAGCACTCAGTTTTAGGTGATGGGGTAAACGGTCTATAGTCACTCTCCTTCCAGCTTGCCTGTTGCTTCTGAGTGGCAAATTACCTAGCCAGCAGTGAAGCAATAAAGATCAATAAGTGAGGAGTATATTTTCCTTTGGTCATTAAGGTCACAACAAAAGCAAGTTGAGGTTGGGAATGCCACTTTATGGTCGTGGAGATTTATTCACTAACATTAGAGAACAGAGGAAAAAATATCCCTAAATGAATGGAAGATTGTGACTGAACCCACATCCTAAACCTGTGTGGTACTGTTTGCCAGCAATCTACGGTGCTGCTCTCTTCCTGTGTATTTTATATAGAGCAGCACAGGATGGAGTATGTATCAAGTACGTAACGCAGCCTAGGATTCAGATGACTTGGACAAACCAGTAAAACTTCACTGTTTCAATTGACAGAAGAACTTGCACTTATATAACATGCTTAATGTAGTGAAGCATTCTGAGGCGCTTCATGAGAGGGGTATCGGAACCCATCAGTGTGTTGCCACCTTGTATCTCCATCCACACCCTGGCAGCAGGTCTATAAGATAAACAAAGCAGTGCTGGTGCCTCTAGTGATGCCAAGTCCCAACGAAAGAGGTGTTCCTGCAGGTACTTCTGGAGGAAACAAAGTAAGCCTGGCCTCCAGCGGCACTGACTGCTGTTTTTCAGGATGTGGGAGGGGCTGCACTGTGGTCTGCTGGGCACTTCTCAGCCATTGGAGAAGATACGATGGTGAGAGAATAAAATTATGAATTGTTGCTTGCAAGCAACCTCATGTGTGTAGTCCATTTGTTGCTCCAGTGCTGTAACACAGGCTTACAGTTGGGCTCTTGCAATGTACGGAGAGTAAATGTAAAAACTGCCACTCGTATTCAGTGAGAGCGAGCTTTGCCTTTGGTTTTACATTTAAATATAATGGTAACTTTCATTTGTAGCAGGGAGTAACATGTCAACCCATATTTGTTTAAATGGTTCGTTTTAATACTGGTTTTTAAAATGTTTAACTTTCTGTGCATGGCTTTAATTCTGTTGTAAAATTGAGTTTTAGAACAATACAAAGTCATAATCCGTATTAGAATCAAGTGCTGATATACTGATTCGTAATAAAGAGGTTGTAAAAGTATAATATAGATTGTTTGATCATTTACTCTCAATAAAAGTATAAGCAAATCTCAGTGATCCCCACCAGGTGTCACTCTGCTGTTTTCTGCACATTGTTAGTGTTGGAGGGAAAGATGCTGCCTGCCTTCGGGCATTGGAAACAAACTGATTGTTTAACACTTAAACGGGGAAGAGAATGGATTTGTGTGTCCTGCAGATAAAAGAACTTGAATTAGTAGCAGACCAGCATAAATTTGAGAAAAATATTTCAGAGAAAAAGCAATTTCAGTATTTGCAGCTTTTATCTTTTAGCCAAAATATATGGGCCGAGAAATTCGATCGCCCTGCACCCGTTTTACAGGTGCAAAATGGGCGCCTAAGGATCCAATATGGCAGGCAAAGCGGGCGCGCTCATTCTGCGCCGGAAGTATTCTGCCCATCATATTGGATCGGGCTCCTCCATAGATGCCCAGGACACACGTTGGAAGCAGATAAAACGATCATGATAATATATTTAAATAAGGGTCCTACGCTTGTTGTAAGTCTCTTTTGTGAAATTGGGCTGCCCCAGCACCTGACTCACTTTTTTTTCATAAAATATACTTTATTCATAAAATTTGCAGCAAAACATACAATACAGTTGTCATATCACATTCCAAACGTACACAATACAGATTATACAATTTGCAGGTTACATCAAGTGCAGTTCAATGAACACATTGTGCATAATTACAGTTCATGACACTCTAGGGTGCCTCATTGCATTATACTCAATACAGATTATTGATTACAGATTCATTACAGGTACATTACATCAATTTGAATTTTACATTCTGCCCGTGGGGGGTTTTCCCTGATTGCAGCCCCTTGGAATACAATGGCGGGAAGGCTCTAAACGGTTGCCTTTCCTCACATAGGCTTTGCGGCGGCCGCACCCAGCTTCAGTGCGTCCCTGAGCACGTAGTCCTGGACCTTGGAATGTGCCAGTCTGCACCACTCGGTCGAGGACAGCTCCTTGCACCGGAAGACCAGCAGGTTTCAGGCAGACCAAAGGGCTTCTTTCACCGAGTTGATGGTCTTCCAGCAGCAGTTGATGTCTGTCTCGGTGTGCGTCCCCGGGAACAGCCCGTAGAGCACAAAGTCCTGTGTTACGGAACTGCTCGGGACGAACCTGACTCACCATGTAATCAACTTGCTTGGCAACTTATGGCGTTAACAGGAAGGACCTTCCAGGAGTGCTATTTAAAGGGCTCATCCTCTCCATAAAGGTTAGTTGCTGGTTTGTCCACTTAGGCTGTTGGTTAAGTTCTGGGCCTATTGTTGGTTATTTTTTGCATTCAACAACTGAATTCTGACTTCTGGGAACAACTTTGTGCTGGTGCTGCACTGCATTTGTCTGCCTTCAAAACAGTTTTTTTGCAGTCATGGGTGGTCTGGGAGGTATGCCTTTGGGGCTGGAGGATGAGAGTGGGCAGCAAAGAAAACAGGAGAGAGGAGGAGCAGCTGGGGGAGGAGGGCACTGCAAAGGAGGCCCTACCCACAGCGAGTCTGCAGGAGCACTTCTCATACCTCAACTTCACTGTGTGAGTCGGCGGCATTTCACCAAGGAGGCCATCACCTTCTCCCAGGGGGGAAAGAGTGTACAGGCGGGTTTGGCCTCCTCCAGTCGTCTCCTCCAGTCGTGCGCGACCTGCTGCCACACGTTGTGCGCGACCTCCTGCCGTATGTTGTGCGCGACCTCCTGCCCTATGTTGTGCGCGACCTCCTGCCCTATGTTGTGCGCGACCTCCTGCCGTATGTTGTGCGCGACCTCCTGCCCTATGTTGTGCGCGACCTCCTGCCCTATGTTGTGCGCGACCTCCTGCCGCAAGAAAGAACAGCCTCGTGAAGTGTTTTGAGAATGTGCCTGTCATGGTGGAATAGTTTGTATGATGTGTGGAAGATGCGAGGTGTGGAAGTGAGGGTTGCAATCGTGGTGTGAGTAGGAGAAGGAGTTGGAGTGAAGTGTGGTGCAGTGATTGTAGGAGAGTGAAGGGAGGGGAGTATTGTGGCTGCAGGTGGTGGAAGTGTGAGGAGAGAGTAATTGAAGCGAGAGGTAAGATCCTTACCATGACAACTCTGATGAGGTCATTGAACTTTTTTCTGCATTGCAACCATATCCAGGGAGCTAAGCTCTTGGCACTGACCTCCTCTGCGATCTCTTCCCACTGGCAGCGGAGGTGTTGCCTGGAGGGCTTTCTGACCTCTTTCCCCCCCCCCCCACCTTTCCCCGAGGAGAACATGACCTCCCTCCTCCTGTCCACCACCTGGACCAGGGCCTCCTAAATGGCATCGGAGAACCTGCGGGCCCGATCTACAGGTCTTGCAGTCATTTCACTGTTCACAAGCGTTTCCTCCTCCCCTTTAAGAGGTGCAGGATACCTTTAAATGGCGTCAGAGATGCCTGATTTCTTGGCCTCCCAAAAAGGCTTGCAGCCAAAAGCAGCGTGGCTGATGCTGGCTGCATGCCTGACCCATGATAATTAGGACCCAGCATGAATTTCAAGTGGTCCCTGCGTCCACATGCAGAGAGTGTCTGCTGCACCCCTTGCGCACCCTTTTTCAGGAACAATTGAACATCTCTATGAAGTATTACATGTGGTGTAGAATGGAAAATAAGAAGGGAGAACGGATTTTAGATATGTTACAAAAAGTGACATATAATCGGGATAAAGTGCCGATTGTGTGAATGGGATCCTTTTGGGTCTTTTTGTGGCATTTATACACATAGTAGCAAAAAAACAGAATACGCTTGTATAATTCACACTAATCAACCATTATTTTTCTGGGTTTTTTTGTAATACGTGTTAGAATTAAATGGATATTGTAACTTGATATTTGTTTAGAGGGGAGAAGACCAATGCAGTTGACCACATGGCAGAACAGCTTCTGACAAGATTTGTTCCTAGGACCAGAACATTCTCTGAGATCAGTAGCACAAGTCGACTCGGAACAGTGCCCTTAACATCACTTAAATTGCAAAGTCTCTTGAGCCAAACTAACTCCTTTTAGAAGCTAGTTTAAACATTGTGCAAGAGTACCCGTAACACTTTTATATTAGTGAAGTGGTTAAGTCTTCGAGTGTACTTCTGTTGGTGCCACATATATCCCCCGGACACACGATTTTCCGGCAGGGGTCCTCAAACAGGTGTTAGGCCCCTGATTTGAATGTGCAAGGGGCCTAACACCCGTTTCAGGCTGGTGTCAGGGATGCCTGTAAAGCCGTCTTTACCAAAATGGTGGCGCAGTCACAGATTGGGCGCGGAACATAGTGGCCCAAAATTGGTCCTTTTGCTCCCCTGTTTTCCACCTGTAAAATGGACTAACGAGGACCAATTCCTGCCCCTAAGTTTTTCAGTTTAAAAACATACCGTTTTGCATAATAGGGCATGTTCAAAATGCTTAGTGACATGAAACACTTCTTAGGTTTGTGTTCTAATCTGACATTGTAAGGTTTATTATAACAACATATGTGCAACGAGCACTAAAGTAAACTCTTTTCTGTGTGGCTTGTATTATTCAATGTACATATTTTGCAGAATTCTTGTCAATTGGTATGTTCTGAATAGGAAGTTTTAAGGGAGAAAGCTATTAAGAGTGTATAATGCATTTTCACTGTGGGAAAGAATGTCTGATGACTTTTGAATTTATGGGTATTATTGCACACTGGCTTTAGAGAACTTCAAATTGCAATCTGCTGTATTCACCATTCATTCCTGGCCTTGGAACGAGGTGTTATTGAAGGTAGGAATATGGAAAATGTTTGAAAGGAATCCTGTGCTTAAGTCCCTCTCACCTCTTGGAAATGAATAGTTTTGAGTACCTGGGGTCACGCCTCAGCTTCATTACAGATTCTTCAACTTTGTAAACATCATTGCTTAAATTTCAAGTGCCTCACATTAGTAGCTATAGTTCAGATTTAATAAATTGAATCACTGATATCATTTACAATCTCAAAGCTGTGACAAATGCCACAAGTCTTGAAACAGCACGTTTGCAATTGCAACTGCATTGAGGATTTTTTTTGCCTTTTGGATTAATCAACCGGTCAATAAATCTATAATTATTGTTTTTTGTTAGGTTAGCAAACAGTAAGTGGTGCATCACAGTGGGCAGGTGTACTATTTCTTTGCCCTTTGGAGTTTGTGACCTCAGCAGGGTCATGTAGGATAGGTGCTGTGTGGAGGGGAGGTATTTTTTCCCCTAGAAGGAAGGATGAAAAAAATCATAAGCACTGTCAACTTGCACTAATTTCACAGACTTTCTGGTGGTCAGTTCAGATGTGGCAAGGCCTGGGAAATGGTCCAAGGGCCAGAAGGATGCTGAAAGATTTATTCCCCAAAGAATAAGTAGTTTGAATTTTTAAAAGAGAATAAACAAGTGATCATTTCCCATCAGATGTTGCCTTTTTCTATTTGTTCACTGTTTTCATTTTTATCTTCTCACATTTTATTTCAGTATTCTTCAGTCGACTCTCCTTTTTATTTTTCAAGGTGTCTCCTGACATTTGTCAGACTGCATTATATGCTTCATACCACTTGGAAAATTTTTTTTTTTTTGTATTCGTTCACGGGATGTGGGCGTCGCTGGCGAGGCCGGCATTTATTGCCCATCCCTAATTGCCATCGAGAAGGTGGTGGTGAGCCGCCTTCTTGAACCGCTGCAGTCCGTGTGGTGACGGTTCTCCCACAGTGCTGTTGGGAAGGGAGTTCCAGGATTTTGACCCAGCGACTATGAAGGAACGGCGATATATTTCCAAGTCGGGATGGTGTGTGACTTGGAGGGGAACGTGCAGGTGGTGTTGTTCCCATGTGCCTGCTGCTCTTGTCCTTCTAGGTGGTAGAGGTCGCGGGTTTGGGAGGTGCTGTCGAAGAAGCCTTGGTGAGTTGCTGCAGTGCATCCTGTGGATGGTACACACTGCAGCCACAGTGCGCTGGTGGTGAAGGGAGTGAATGTTTAGAGTGGTGGATGGGGTGCCAATCAAGCGGGCTGCTTTATCTTGGATGGTGTCGAGCTTCTTGAGTGTTGTTGGAGCTGCACTCATCCAAGCAAGGGAAAATCTTTGAGGATCAGTCTCAAGGCTCAAAGTCTGTGGCATTGCCAAGATGTCAACGGTGTGAACTGTTGGCGTGGGATGTGGAATCCCTCGGGGCGAGGTGGTCACTGCAATATGAGAATGGGCTATTGGACTAAGCCAGGCAGTTCTGTCATTGTATAGCCTGCCTCAAATCAAGTAATGAAAGATAGAACTTACAGCTATATCTATCCGAAAATACGGAAAATTGCCCAGGTATGTCCTGTCCACAAAAAGCAGGACAAATCCAATCCGACCAATTACCGCCCCATCAGTCTACTCTCAAACATCAGCAAAGTGATGGAAGAAGTCGTCAACAGCGCTATCAAGCGGCGCTTACTCACCAATAACCTGCTCACCGATGCTCAGTTTGGGTTCTGCCAGGACCACTTGGCTCCAGACCTCATTACAGCCTTGGTCCAAACATGGACAAAAGAGCTTAATTCCAGAGGTGAGACGAGAGTGACTGCCCTTGACATCAAGGCAGCATTTGACCGAGTGTGGCACCAAGGAGCCCAAGTAAAATTGAAGTCAATGGGAATCAGGGGGAAAACTCTCCAGTGGCTGGATTCATACCTAGCATAAAGGAAGGTGGTAGTGGTTGTTGGAGGCCAATCATCTCAGCCCAGGACATTGCTGCAGGAGTTCCTCAGGGCAGTGTCCTAGGTCCAGCCATCTTCAGCTGCTTCATCAATGATCTTCCCTCCATCATAAGGTCATAAATGGGGATGTTCGCTGATGATTGCACAGTATTCAGTTCCATTCGCAACCCCTCAGATAATGAAGCAGTCCATGCCCACATGCAACAAGACCTGGACAACATCCAGGCTTGGGCTGATAAGTTGCAAGTAACATTCGTGCTAGACAAGTGCCAGGCAATGACCATCGCCAACAAGAGAGAGTCTAACTATATCCCCTTGACATTCAATGGCAATAGCATCGCCGAATCCCCCACCATCAACATCCTGGGGGTCACCATTGACCAGAAACTTAACTGCACCAGCCACATAAATACTGTGGCTACAAGAGCAGGTCAGAGGCTGGGTATTCTGCAGCAAGTGACTCACCTCCAGATTCCCCAAAGCCTTTCCATCATCTACAAGACACAAGTCAAGAGTGTGATGGAATACTCTCCACTTGCCTGGATGGGTGCAGCTCTAACAACACTCAAGAAGCTCGACACCATCCAGGACAAAGCAGCCCGCTTGATTGGCACCCCATCCACCACCCTAAACATTCACTCCCTTCATCACCGGCGCACCGTGGCTGCAGTGTGTACCATCTACAGGATGCACTGCAGCAACTCGCCAAGGTTTCTTCGACAGCACCTCCCAAACCCGCAATCTCTACCTCCTAGAGGGACAAGGGCAGCAGGCACATGGGAACAACACCACCTGCACGTTCCCCTCCAAGTCACGCACCATCCCGCTTTGGAAATATATCGCTGTTCCTTCATCGTCGCTGGGTCAAAATCCTGGAACTCCCTGCCTAACAGCACTGTGGGAGAACCTTCACCACACGGACTGCAGCGGTTCAAGAAGGCGGCTCACCACCACCTTCTCAAGGGCAATTAGGGATGGGCAATAAATGCTGGCTTTGCCAGCAACGCTCACATCCCATGAATGAATAAAAAAAAACACCATTTGGAAAATGTCAGGTTAAGTTTGATCCATGGAGCAGGAGCAGGACTGGTTATATGATATTCCTGGAGTGGGGCTTGAACCCATGATCTTCTGACTCAGAGGCGAGAAGTCTCTCACTGAGCCATATCTAAACCTAAAACCTGGAATCTTGGGTCTTGTTTTTGTGAGGTTGAATATGTATGTCTGTAAATTTTTCAGCACAGCAGGCGCTTAACATGGGAGTGACTGGATAAGAGGAGAAAATTGGAGGGAAAAGATATTGCACCCTCAAAAGGGAATAATATTGTCAGCAAAAAAAAATACAGTAGAGTATAAAATTAACAAGGTTCAACAAGGTTACAATTTAAAAGGAATTTGTTTTTCCAGTAGTTACTATATGGAATCGACTCAGGATTCATAAAAGGACAGACCATTCTTGGCCTGTGGACGGAGTGACTCGATTGGCCGAATATCCTTTTCTTGTTCTTTGATTTCTTACATTCATTACAAGCTCCAATTCATGAGACATCGTCATTTTTGATGTTTCCCATCTAAAGCTCAAGGCTCATTGAGTTTACTGTAATCGAGTCGGCATTGTGGCGTGTTTCCTTGAAATCTCTGATCAGTGTTTTCAGATACAGGAATAACACTGCAGATCCTTTTCTTTTTGGGAGGCCAAATCAGTTGAGGTTCTGACAATGACTGAATGAATATTTACTGCGTGCTACTGATTGAATTTATCTTATCTTCTACGTGCTCCATTGTTCAATGTCTTTCTGTTGATGGATGACAAGACTTAGGAGGGGAGACTGAGGGACTGCTTGAGAGTTAACAAGAAGTCACTATCACTAAGAAGTGAGCAGTTAGAAAGACAAATTGCCCATTTTTTCAAATACAAAATGTATTAACTGTCTTACCATTTTATTTGGGCATCACATGTTGATAATGCTTCATCACTTGTTCATGCCACAGAGTGGATACGTGCATCTAACTGATAGATTCACAGATTATTAAAACTGGGTGCATCTAATATTCTAATACAAGGTGGCATAAAACAGGCGCAGAGCTGTTATGTCTGATGATCAGGATTTATAAAACAAACTCTTATAGTGCAGTTTGATGTATTTACTGCAGTGAAAATCTTTTCCATCAAAAGCTACCATAAGCATAAGTTCCTATTGTAAGAAAACAAAGGGGTTTCAAAAATATTACTGCCCTTCATGCTTTTTTTTCAAAACATATTTTTAACATCATCTTGGCAATTTTTTTTACAAGTAACGTTATCGTACCGCTTCCCGTTCTCAGTTATTTTCTTCCTTTGTTTAGACAGACTACACCTTGTGCCATTCTTTGCTTAAGACACAGGCTCCAATTGCTTGTGGGCTTCTCATCAATGTTGGTCTGTAACAGGCAGCTAGATGTGTGAATCGGACCTTTTAATTGGTCCTCCCCACCTTGTGCACAGTCTGTCGAACTGCAGGCTTGAACTCGTGTTACACCATTCCATTCTGCAGTGCAAAAGTAAACCAAAGTACTAAGTCTGCCGGTAGATTGTCACAGGATGAATCTTAGGCACTCGTGGGTTCTCTCATTCGATTCGGCTTATATGTGCAAACATGATTATGCCGCTTGAAGCACATATATACAAATTTAGGTCTCCTGATTGTTTGTAATTCATCCAATATTTTGTACATGTTTGATAATGCCTCTTGCAGTTGTTTCCAAAGACAGAAGTGTGTTTCCTCCAAATTCTTGGTGTGTACTCTGCATATTGAGGAACAGTGATTCACTGTTCAATATCAAAAATAGCCTGGGCTCTCACTCCTGAGCTCTGTCCACTGACCACTGCTCCAGACGAGTATGTGTTTGTGTGTACACATTGAGTATGAACAGTATGAGTGTAGGACTGAGACAGCAGATAGCATGGCCGCCAATGGTCGGGTGAAGGGAGGGGGAGATGCACAAGAGGCCAGTGTTGGAGGAAAGGAGAGTTCTGGGGAATTTGTAAATCTGGAGGAGGTTACAGAAATAGGGAGGGACGATGCGAAGAAGGGATTTAAACGTGAGGGTGAGAATTTTAAATCGGTGGTGTTGGGGGACCAGGACTCAATGTAGGTCAGCAATATACTGCATCTGCAGCACACTTTTTTTATTGGTTTTATTGGTTCATGGGATGTGGGCATCGCTGGCAAGGCCAGCATTTATTGCCCATCCCTAATTGCCCTTGAGAAGGTGGTGGTGAGTTGCCTTCTTGAACCGCTGCAGTCTGTGTGGAGAAGTTTCTCCCACAGTACTGATAGGTAGGGAGTTCCAGGATTTTGGCCCAGCGACGATGAAGGAACGGCGATATATTTCCAAGTCGGGATGGTGTGTGACTTGGAGGGGAATGTGCAGGTGGAGTTGTTCCCATGTGCCTGCTGCCCTTGTCCTTCTAGGTGGTAGAGGTCGCGGGTTTGGGAGGTGCTATCCAAGAAGTCTTGGCGAGTTGCTGCAGTGCATCCTGTGGCTGGTCCAGTTAAGTTTCTGGTCAATGGTGACCCCCAGAATGTTGATGGTGGGGGATTCGGCGATGGTAATGCCTTTGAATGTCAAAGGGAGGTGGTTAGACTCTCTTTTGTTGGAGATGGTCATTGCCTGGCACTTGCCTGGCGTGAATGTTACGTGCCACTTATCAGCCCAAGCCTGGATGTTGTCCAGGTCTTGTTGCATGTGGGCATGGACTGCTTCATTATGTGAGGGATTGCAAATGGAACTGAACACTGTGCAAACATCAGCGAACATCCCCATTTCTGACCTTATGATGGAGGGAAGGTCATTGATGAAGCAGCTGAAGATGAAGCAGGACACTGCCCTGAGGAACTCCTGCAGCAATGACCTGGGGCTGAGATGATTAGCCTCCAACAACCACTACCATCTTC
Organism: Heptranchias perlo; assembly: GCF_035084215.1. Taxonomy (NCBI): domain Eukaryota; kingdom Metazoa; phylum Chordata; class Chondrichthyes; order Hexanchiformes; family Hexanchidae; genus Heptranchias; species Heptranchias perlo. Next base: position 78,918,732 of record NC_090332.1, read on the forward strand.
CTTTGTGCTAGGTATGACTCCAGCCACTGGAGAGTTTTCCCCCTGATTCCCATTGACTTCAATTTTACTCGGGCTCCTTGGTGCCACACTCGGTCAAATGCTGCTTTGATGTCAAGGCAGTCACTCTCGTCTCACCTCTGGAATTCAGCTCTTTTGTCCATGTTTGGACCAAGGCTGTAATGAGCCGAGTGGTCCTGGCGGAACCCAAACTGAGCATCGGTGAGCACGTTATTGGTGAGTAAGTGCCGCTTGATAGCACTGTCGCGACACCTTCCATCACTTTGCTGATGATTGAGAGTAGATTGATGGGGCAGTAATTGGTCGGATTGGATTTGTCCTGCTTTTTGTGGACAGGACATACCTGGGCAATTTTCCACATTGTCGGGTAGATGCCAATGTTGTAGCTGTACTGGAACAGTTTGGCTAGAGGCACAGCTAATTCTGGAGCACAAGTTTTCAGCACTACAGCCGGGATGTTGTCGGGGCCCATAGCCTTTGTTGTATCCAGTGCACTCCTCCCTTTCTTGATATCACGTGGAGTGAATCGAATTGGCTAAAGACTGGTTTCTGTGATGGTGGGGATATCGGGAGGAGGCCGAGATGGATCAACCACTCGGCACTTCTGACTGAAGATGGTTGCAAACGCTTCAGCCTTGTCCTTTGCACTCACATGCTAGACTCTGCCATCATTGAGGATGGGGATGTTCACTTGTTTTATGGGGGTATACACTTGTTTTATCCTGTGCTACCAATCTCTCAGGAAGTCTTGTACTGTGTCAGGGAAGATCTAGTAAAACCTCCAAAAGTTCATGTGAGAGAATGATATGAATTTTTACCATAGTAAAGGTAAATTAATGTGGATCAAGATGCCTACTGATTTTTTTTTAATTCCTTGTCACTGAATGTAAAAGCATTAAGATTTTTTGAAGTTGCTTGCCAATTTTATGTATTATACTATTATTTGATTAATCATAAAGCAGCAGTATCAGACAAAAATGTATTGTCTCGCATTTCATTTAGTGACCTCCACTTAACGATTAATTCTTGATCAGAAGCAGTATTGCACTCTCCTATATATCTTCAGAGTGCATCTTATTGTATAAGCATGTACAAAAGGATGCCAGACATTGGCCTTGCCTCTTGTTTGGCCTTGATTCTTATCAGGGTCTCGTAGTTGTGTATGGATGTTTCTTTATAATACTTCTCAATACATTTTTTTCTAGTGATAATGGAAAATGAGCACTTAAAAACTGCAATTTCTTTGGTGCTGGAATTGCTTTGAGAATAGACCTTAATGTGGGGCATTATCATCATGTGCAGATGATCTCTGAGCATATGTACTGCACCATAGTGACCATAGTGTTTAGTGCACATTGCACCCAAAGTGCTCCTTGTGCATAAGCTGCAGCTCTATCATAGTTGAATAAACCTATTTTAAAGCTTCTGGTTTAAAATCCAGAAGATTTAAGATATGCTCTATAATTATGATGCACAAATTATCTGGTATTCAAGTAAGTTTTTCTCATTTACACCTCCCTAGGAACCAGGGAATGTAAATCCTGCTTAATTTCATATTCCAGTTTTCTAGTTACAAGAATGATATTTCACCTTCAGGGTTTAGTCCCATGCCAGTAAGAATTCAGAGGTACTGCAGGGATGAGCTCAAATTTACAGCTCTCGTGCTGTCCTGTCAATCTGAGATGCTAGTGAGTAAACTATCCTTTTGCCAACATCACCTTGATGCTGGAGCCAGCCTTTGGTGCCTCTCAGCCAGAAGGTGTAGGGTCCAAATCTCGCTCCAGACAGTCCCAGCAAGTGGAGACTGGAGCTCCAGGCTCTGAATTCTGGGTTGACGTCCAGCAGGATACCTGTGTCCAGTGGGTGTGGATCCCTCCCCCCCGTCATCGTATGGGAAGAGGGAGCCCATAAAACCCACCTGCCATCTAGGACTAACCACCCCATCGGCTGGTATAAAGATGGTTACGGCCATGGAAGGAAGGTTCACGCCGCAGACTGTTAATTAGCCTGTGAATCCTTCCACTACTTCACACTATTCTCGAAGGGAAGAGTGCAAGGATACAGTAACAATCGTGATGCTTTATTGAGCAGTCAATATATAATTAAAAATGAGGTTTGGAATTTGAATGATGTCATGATCCAGGCTACTTGAAAGGATTGATGGCTTTTTGTGCTGCTGGGATTGGATGTGGGAGTGTGGAGGATGGCCAATTAAAGTTGAGGAGTGGAAACATGGGGTGGGGGGAGAAGATATCGGGGTAGATATTCATCTTCAGCGCCTAGGCAGTGATCTGGTGGAGCGCATTGGCTGCCCGTTGTAGAACCCACCTGATTTCAATTGAATGAAAGTTGAACGGGCAGGGTCTACAACGAGCAGGCAGTTCACTCCGTCAGACTCGGGGAGCCAGTGAAGACAAAAATCTATCCCATTTTACAGTTTTGTTCGATAATCTTAGGGATGAGGGCGTATTTAAGCAGAACTTTCCCTCAGCAGGTGATATAGGTGTGGTAGAGACCATGATGCAATAGATTGTATATGTTATGCAGTAGGAGCAGATTTGTTGGGGCAAATGACCTTTGTTCATTTCATTCTTTCATACTCTACAGTGAAGTAAAGCATTATTGATTGCTTGGGACTGCATAGTCTCCTTCCTATGTGTGCTATTGTTTTAAGTTGATTGTTGAGTAGTTTTCCCAGTTTGTGCGATTGGGAAGTATTTACCTTATGCGGTTATGGCTTGCATTCCTATCTGATTTCCTTCGCCCCACTAAGGTGGCCGTGCCGCCTAGGCCCTAAGCTCTGGAATTCCCTCCCTAAACCTCTCCACCTCTCTCTCCTCCTTTAAGTCACTCCTTAAATCTTACCTCTTTGACCAAGCTTTTGGTTACCTGTCCTAATGTCTCCTTCTTTGGCTCAGTGTCAGTTATTTTTGTCTGATTATGCTCCTGTGAAGCGCCTTGGGATGTTTTGCTACATTAAAGGCGCTATATAAATGCAAGTTGTTGTTGATTATCTCCTACGTGGTGAGATTCTTTACCTATTGATCATTTATAATTCCACCTTCATTTTATTTCTTATTTTGTTTTATCTCTGGTCTGATTAATTCTGTTGAATGGTGGCCATCGTATTGACTGCCCTTTAGGATGTCCGAAGCCCTCTATCTCCTCCTCCTTGACTTGCTGCAGGAGTGAAGACCATACTAATAGGAACTAGGCTAGAAGAGAAGTTTGATTCTAGGTAAGAGTGTCTAAAGCTTCTGACTGGGAGATGGGTAGCTTGGTGCTGACTATGTTTCTTTTCCCCGTTTCTGAAACTGTGCTGCAGTTTAAATGGAATGGTTCCATCAACAGGAGCTAATAGCTCAGAGAGCTGAAGCCTGGATGGGCTTTGGGTGCAAACAGGGTATTAGTTTTGTGCAATGCATTCCTGTGCCTACAAGCAGTATTCTTGTGCTGGCTAAACAGATCCGTGAGGTGAAAAGAACTCTGGAAATGTTTGAAACGCTCTGCAAATAACCCTGGCTCTGTTGATATGGTCTAATAATGAACATTTTTTTGTTGAAATATTGGGTTTTGTGCAATGCATTCCTGTGCCTACGCGCAGTTCAAAAGTGTTCAGCTCTTCAGCAGTTTACTGGATAGATGGAAGCATTCAAAATTCCCTCTTAATGCACCATTTTTTAATTAAAAATAAATAACTAAAGTTTGCAGTTCTCCTGAGGTTATCTAGCTGAGCAAATTTGCAGGTTCGAACCCCAGTCTGTGCTGTGTTAGATGATCTCCACCAAGCGGAGGTAGGGTGTTAACAATTGACCACCATGCCCGTGGGTTAGGGAGCAGAACGTTAGCTAAAGTTCCTGCTCTTGGTCATCACCCAATGACCACCTGCTGGCAGTGCCCGTATGTGGACATCAAGATGAGTACAGGATCATGCACCGCTGCACTGCCCCATGATCAAATAGCCTACCTACAATCACCGTCAAGGCTCACACGAGGTATTGGCAAATGACTGGTACCCATGGAATTGTACCCCAGCAAGATGTTTTCAGGATGGGAGGAGGGAAACTGGCAAGGGGAATAAAAAAGTCTTCCAAAAATTTGCTCACTCGATAGCTCAGTTGCTAAACACCATGCCTATTATGAAACTGAGCTATATAAACTTGGTAGATCCCAGGTTCAGTCCCGGACTGGAGCAGCGTGTGTCGAGGGAGCAGGGAAGAGACCATCTCATTCCTGATCTTCATCCAGTGGCTCCTACTGGGAACAACATGTATTTGGGCATCGGGTGACAATCGGGATCATGCTTGGCTGCCCACATAATTGAATAGTTTTCCAATACTCACTGCTTAGGTTCCCACATGAAGAGGCTACTTCTTTCACTTGTGCAAGGCACAGGAGAGTAGCCAGTAACCGTGGAACTGAGCACAGCACAAATTAGGGGAGAAAGTGAGGAGGGGACGGGGGAGAGGGGGTGGGCGGAGATCAATGCCTTATTTTATAGATGCTTGCAGATAAATTCACTTATTGGACATTGCAACTTTTTTTGGAACCACGCTATTGAGTGTGATGATAGCAGAACTCCATTGTAGAAGATGTTTGTCACAACTAACAGTATGAATGAGTGTTTGTTATTGGAGGTAGTGATTTTCTTTCAGCAGATTAAGAGTGTTCTCACCTTTTAGATAGCCCATCAAACATTGTACAGACACAAAGCACCTGATTAGGCAAATTATTCCCCATGAGGAAGATGACCTTGCCTTAAAAGCCTGTAGCAAACATCAAGCTAGTAATAGTTTGACATTTTAAGTCACCCACATTTAATCACCTAAGTGTGTTAATACATTTGGAGAAGCCATTACTGATGGCTGGAAAATTTTGTGGAGAATTTATGTAGAATATTTATTAAGTAAGCCATTTGATTTCATTATTATGCCACAGGCATTGAAAATGGTATAACATTCAGTAATAACCGTGATAGCTAAGAGGTAATCAGCTAACAACACTGTTTATCCTCACTGTTTGATATATAAAATCTGCATGTGGAAATGCAAAATTGAATTGTAAATTGATAAATTACTTCAAAATCAAGTCATTCTTGCTGAGTAACATCCATTGTCAGTGGGAAAGGGGCCAACTGTCATCGCTTATTTTTAAACAGTGCTGTGCAGAGTTGGGAGAAAATCACAGGTGTACAATAAAACCTTTCTATCAACAGCTTTGATGCTGTTGCTGCACTTTTAAAAGCAACTTTTCAGTTGTCTCAATCCATTTACATGTTAATATTGCTATTTAGGAATACATCAATCCCTTAAGATCAGTTGACCTGATAGAGGCCTTTAAGATAATGATAGGGTAGACGTAGAAAAAATGTTTACACTTGTGGGGGAGACCAAAAACTAGAGGTCATAAATATAAAATAGTCGCTAATAAATCCAATAGGGAAATCAGGAGAAGCTTCTTTACCAAAGAGTGGTAAGAATGTGGAATGCGCTACCACAAGGAGTAGTTGAGGCAAACAGCATAGATGCATTTAGGGGGAAGCTCGATAAGAGTATGAGGGAGAAAGGAATGGAAGGGTATCCTTATAGGGTTAGATGAAGTAGGAGGAGGTTTGTGTGGGGCATAAATGCTGGCATAGACCAATTGGGCTGAATGGCCTGTTCCTGCACTATAGTTTTGATGTAATTTGTTGTAATTAGAGTTCTTAAAGCTGAGTGCATCTGATTTGTGGTTAGATGGGGTTGCACCACACTGGGATATGACCAGTACATTTTTGCCCTTGCATGTGGCAATAATCCAGGCAATGGCCACTTGAAGTATCCTCAATACAGAACTTACATAGCAGGTCTTTATATCTGACAATCTTTAAGAGATCTGTGACATGCTGTTGTGTCATCATGCAATTTGTGTCAGTAGAGAAGTTTTGCTGAAGTGAATAGTCCAACATTCACATTTTTGGTGTTAATCCTTCACTGGTGTGAAAGACCTTCAGAATTTAGTTGTGGGACTTCTGGGTTTAGAGTATACTTTTTTGACATAATTCTGCAACTTCTGTTTCAGGAATAATTTTGCTGGAGCAAAATCTTGAAGTTCTGGAGGAGAAATTATTTTTTGAAACCAATTTTAATCCCACCTTCCACTTGTAGCGCACTCACAAGACATAGCCATTCCTGATAATGGGCCCGATGTTAGCAGGGCTGCGGGTTCTCGGTGGGGGGGCAATCGGGCGCGTGGGTAACGCACCCGGTGAAATTAGTCAGCTCCCCGTGCGATTGTAGCATACAATCCACTGATTGGATTCAATTACCTTCTCCTCCGGGTTCCCCACTGCTGAGCTGTGCGGCGGGCGGACTGCACATGTGCAGTAAGATCTTTCAGCTGGAGGAGCTCTATTTAAAGGGGCAGTCCTCCACTGACAGATGCTGCAACAAATAGAAAAAAAATCACAGCATGGAGCAGCCCAGGGGGAAGGCTGCTCCCAGTTTAATGATGCCTCACTCCAGGTATCAATGCATGGGGTGAGGAGGAGGGGGAGGACAGAGATCTTCCCCTGGCGGGCGGGAGGAAGCGGCCTGCCTCTGCCACCAGGAAGGCCTGGCTCGAGGTGGCAGAGGAGGTCACCAGCACCACCAACATATCGCCCACCTGCATACAGTGCAGGAAGCGCTCCAATGACCTCAGTAGGTCAGCCAAAGTGAGTACACTTACTCTTTCCCCTACACTCCGTCTGCCACATCACTGCCCCCAACCCACATCTCCTTCTGCACTGCCAACACTACTCTGTCACATCACCCCTCATACCCACTCAAATCTCATCCTCATCGTACCTGCACCTACTCACCTCACCAGTACTCATCCCGCCACTACCACTCAACACAATCCTCATACAATCTCATGGCTCTATCTCGTACTCACCCTCTCATGCATCTCTTTCACGGCCAGCCTCACTCAACCTGCCACTACCTGTGCTGCAGCCACAGGGCATGCATCAGATATGTGCAGTAGGCAGCGTAAGGCAAACGTGTCGTGAGCATGAAGGGGATGCACAAGGGTGTTTGAGGGTTTGTCATGGTTGTTACTTATATTGAATTTCTGACCAACTCACATTACATATTATATTGGCACCACTACTGCCATGTCTTCGCGAATCTTGTCTGGTCTGTGCAATAATGCCCTTTCCTGAGGATCACTATGAAGACCCACAACTGATGCCACCCATTGTGTCACTGCAGAGTGGGTGTAGGTGTATTTGCAGGGCTCTTTTGTGCAGACGGTTGAGAGACGTCGGCGATGTCCCCGGTTGCACCCTGGAAGGATGCGGAGGCGAGGTTTTTGAGGGCAGTGGTGACTTTGACAGCGACAGGTAAGAAGATGGTGCTCGGGCCAGCCAGGAGCAGCTTGGCATGAAAGAGGCTGCAGATGTCCACGACTACATGTCGAGTGACTCTGAACCTCCGTGTGCACTGCTGCTCAGAGAGGTCCAGGAAGCAGAGCCTCGATCTGTAGACCCTGTGGCGAGGGTGGTGCCCTCTGCGACGCATCTCTCTCTGCGGTTGCCCTCCCTCCTGCTGTGCAGGTGGATGTGTCACAGCACTGTGTTGTGGAGCTCCACGTGTCAGAGGTGGACGGCGTGGATGGCGAGGCTGGTGATGCTGTTCGCCCTCCGAGGAGGTCATGACTGCAGCTACGGCGGCCCCCATCCGGAAGATGTACATCTGAGGGGGTCCGCAAGGTAGGAACATGTGTCTGGACACCGGGGTAAGTGTGCAAGTTGGTGACTTTGATTGTCAGGAGGAGGGTGGTGGAGGCCAAACTTTGTCCCAAGTGACAGAGTGGCCTCCTGCAATGAGTGAGGGTCTCCCCGCCCCCCCCAACCTGTCAAATGGACCTTTGCAGCTGCCACAGGCTGATGGCTGCAACAGGTCCATTTGAACTGGGAGTGTTTCCCCCAGTGTGGGAAACAGTCCTAGGTTGCTCTAAAATCCCACCCCTCCTCACATAATCCCTTAATCAGGTCAGTTAATGACCTGAACAAGCCAAATAAATACTTTCAAGTGGCATCCCGCTGGCTTTAATTGCCTGCGGGATTCCCACCAGCGGGGGCTGCGCACGCACGCCGACGCGTCAGCGGGGAACCCGGAAGTGCGCGGGTTCGAGGCGGGCTCCGGGATTTCACGATTTTCGGGGCCCCCCCGCCAGGAACGCACCCGATAGCGGGTGGTAAAATGCTGCCCAATAAGTGAATTTCCTCACAAACAACATCATTTATGCATCTTGTACAAGGAAATGTTCCTGCTGTTTCCCCAAACCTCTTGCTTTAAAACATAATAAAACTCATCATCGATATAGATGGTCATTTTGTGAAGCTTCATTCTGGGGTGGAGCTTTGCCAGGGGCAAGTGCATTACAAACAAATGAGAAAGGATGGGAAAAAGTCACATGCTCCACTGAGAAATGGTGCAGCCTCCTACATCATAAGCTCATCCCCTAGTCACTCAATCTCCTGGTGGCAGTGATAGGCGAGGTTTTCCTGTAGCCCCGATTTTCTGACCTGCGCTCATCATTAACTAGGCTCTGTTGGGACCTGAGCTTCACAAAATGACTCCGTAGTGCTTTCAGTGGCCCCTGTTTAAAGCGGGGCAAACATTAACACAGGAAAATCCAGTATATTAAAAAAAGCACAGTCCTTCAACTTTTCTCATCTTGTCCATGAGAGCCACCTTCTGCTCCCTTGTCCCTCTTCCCACTAAATTGCTGACCACCCAACTTCTCTTCTTGGCTCCTCATGCTAGTTGACATTGTAAATGGTTCCCTTTCTTCAGGTATTGTTCCCCACCCTTTTAAATCTGCAGTCATCAGCCCCCCTCCTCAAAAAACCCACCCTTAACCCTTTTGTCCTTGCAATCTACCACCCTATCTCCAACCTCCCTTTTCTCTCAAATCCTTGAATGCTTTTCAAATCTGTGCCCATCTTTCCTGCAACTCCATGTTTGAATCTTTCCAATCAGGCCTCTGGCATAGCATTGAAACAGCCCTAATCAAAATCACAAATGATATCCTCTATGATCATGTGTACTATCTCTCCTCATCCTTCTCAACTCTTCAGCCTTTGACATGGTCGACCGTGCAATCCTCCTGCAATGCCTCTCCTCCATTGTCCAGCTAAATGGGACTGCCCTTGCCTGGTTCCACTTTTACCTATCCATTTGTAGCCAGAGAATCCCCTGCAATGCTTTATCTTCCTGCCCCTGCAACATTACCTCTGGAGTCCCCCAAGGATCTATCCTTGGCCCCTATTTCTCATCTACACACTGCCCCTCAGCAACTTCATCCCACACCCAGCTGAAGAGAACTTAGAGAAATAAAATACAAGAAATTCATGGGGCTTACTCTCCTCCCTCCCTATGCGCAGAATGCCTTCCCCACAATGTAAACTGGTAGGCTTTTAAAACAGATCATTTTCTGAGCTGTTTTGTATTGTGGACTTACTGACCTCTGTGGCTTTCTTCCTGACTGGTGGTTATGACTGGAATGTTCATGGCACCTTAACCACTGAGTTTCAACATCAGAAATTTGCATTTTAAATTTACAAATTCACAAAAAAAACATTTCTGTACATGTACATTGCCCCAAACTGTTATAAATTGGATAGAATACTGGAGCCTAGTCTTCAGTTGCTTCCAAGCCTTTATTCACAGAGATCCACACTACCCACTCCACATCCTAGATCAGCTCTCATAAATGGATACAAGAGCGTTCCTAATTGATACACACCACCTGAATACAATTAACACTAATTGATATAAACCCATGGATACAATTAACACAAACTGTGACATTGAATGAATGACGGGGAAACTAAAGCAGCCATTGATCATTAAGAAAGCATTGTGCTCCGTGAAGTTACAATAAGTCAGGCTTCAAATTTCTCCCCTTGCCTCTCCTGAAGATAGTAGCTCCTTGAGGTACAAGTCCATAGGTGCTGGTAGTCCTCTGGTTTCTCACCCTCGTTGTGTTCTTTGCTCACTTGTGGGGCTAGACATTCTGTGTTGCCAGGCTATTTGGTTGTGGGGAATCACAGTTGAACCTTATTCTGCGCTTACCTGGTCTCCATACAAATGGCCATTTTAAATTGGATACTCAACATGTAACAAGGACACCCGCCTGAAGCCAGTGGGGTACTTGTTTAAAAATGCAGATCAGGTCTTGATGATGTCATCAGGACCTGACTGCAATCTTAACCTCATGCCTGCGTAGGGAGGCCCTGGTGGCTTCCCCATCAGGCCAAACCTTTTGGGAAGTTGCACCAGGGCCGGAAGAGGCCCATGAAGGTAAGTTATTTTAAATTCTTTTCTGCTTCCTTGTGGGCCAGGAGGTGCAGGAGTACTGCTCCGGGCCTCACAAGGAAACCTCAGGCTCCCCTGTCCCAGGCCTCCCTCCCCACTGTGAACATCCGAACGCCATCCCAAACACTTACCTTAGTGCCGGGGACCTTTACATGGGATCCCAGCCACCTGCCGCCCAAAATCTCGCTCCCGCCTTCCGGCTATGTAGCTCAGACAGGAGACTGACGGCGATCATGCAGATGAAGCCTGGGCGTTAAAATCTCCTGGGCCTCAAGTTGTGGAGGGCCAGTCGGGTTCCTGTCCACCTCGGCCCCCAGCCGCACCAATCCCGTCTTTCCTTAAATTCGCCCCCAGAGATTTATTCTACACTTGCTTTCCTTTCTTCTGAAATAATGTATCAGTGGACGTAGCCATATTGTTTCTTTTGAGTAGTCCATTAATTAGCACAATCCATGTTTGTTTGAAGCTCATCATGGGAGGAGTTGATTTTAAAAGGCTTAATGGACCACATAACAGCCACAGAACAGTCCTGGTGAAATCTATTCAAGTGAGCTTGTAACTCTGCTTGGACATACCAGTGCCTTTTTTCATTTCAGTGTTCTGTTTCCTAGGTGCAAATAAATTTAACTTTTAAGATAAACCAATTTGATCTTAAAAAAGAACAATTTGAAACTGATGTGGGCTTTTCTTTGTTTCTGTTTTTAATAGTCCAGATCCATTGTCAATTTATTTTTTCAAAGATTGCGCTTGCTGAGCACCAAATATTTTTACACTCATGCGCATTGTTTAATAATTGTTTTTAAATCTTAATTGCATCATCTGGTGCTGCTCACGACTTGCTGTTGATCCTTTACACTATTAAGGAATTAATGGTTATTTAATACTTTGTGTTTTATCTGCAGTAAATAAACCAATGCGACTATCAAATCCAAAAATTCTACTGTTATGTTTTAGGAGTCAAAGTGCATTGCTAATACTCTGCCACAAGCTGTCTCTATTGCACTTTGTAAATACTGTGCACCACTGTATTGTATTTATTAAACATATACAGTGGACATCTTATGGCAAAAATGAGTATGGCACCAACCTCTTTTCCCATTATATTGTACAACTTATCCAATTTAAATAGCTTGTGACCTTTATGCCATTTAATTGTAATTTCCAATTGTTCTTTGATGTCGAAACCTGCTTTGAAATATTAGGTATTCAGCCATGCTGGAAATTTGTTTGAGAGTATTCTTACACTTGAAGGATGATGAGGTTCTGATAACGGTAATGAATTTGGAATTTCAGAGTTTTCTAAGTAAAGAAGGTATATCTTGTAGTTCTGATTGTCCCCCCAGGGGGTGAATTACCGTGGGGGTCTCCCGCTCGTCTGCTGTAACTTTGGCAGAAGAGCCACAGAAACCCCAGGGTGGAGCTTCTGAGCAGGAAGCAGCAGTGGAGTAAGTCCAATTTGAGGACAAGTGACAGTCCAATTCAAAGCCGGTGACAGCAGCAACCACTCCTCCAGGCAGCAGGGACGTGAAGCCCAGTTCAGGAGTCAGAAGAGGAGAGGAGGCTGATCCAGGAGCTGCCAGAAAATCAGCTGTCAAAAGAGCAAATAACTGGCCAGGAGCCAGCAGCGATTGAACCCATAATCGCTGGGGAGGCGTAGTTTGATCCAAGCAAACAGTTGAGGAGCAGGTTGATCCAGGAGGCTAATGGAGAAGTGGACAGTGATCCAGGAATGCAATGGACGAGCTTAGGAAGTATACAGCCAGTGGAAGAGTGGAGCACAGCTCAATAAACCACAGAATTAGTGAAGGAACAGAGTAGATCCAGGAGCCACTCCACCACTGCTTCCTGCGTAGCCACTCCTCTCCCCTCAGGTTATGTCCTTTCACAGTAGACTAGTTCTTTCTCTTAGCCGCAGGTTCCCTCCTTACTATGCTGATATCCCCACCAGTAACTCATGTGATCTAAGGTTTCCCTCTATGTCATAAGAACATAAGAACATAAGAAATAGGAGCAGGAGTAGGCCAATCGGCCCCTCGAGCCTGCTCCGCCATTCAATAAGATCATGGCTGATCTGATCCTAACCTCAAATCTAAATTCATGTCCAATTTCCTGCCCGCTCCCCGTAACCCCTAATTCCCTTTACTTCTAGGAAACTGTCTATTTCTGTTTTAAATTTATTTAATGATGTAGCTACGTCCTTTCGGAAGGAGTGGAGACTGGTGCAGAAAAGTAGTGGGGGAGCAGGGGAGCCAATCCAGGAGCCAGTGGGCAAATTGAGGTAAATCCAGGAAACCAATGGAATGGCAGACTTTGGACTAGCGGCCAATGCAATAGAGGAGTGAAGACCAAGGTGGTGATCAGCTCAGGAGTGAGCAAGGCAATGGACTTCAGCCCAGGAGACCAACGCAGTCAGAATTGAAGAGTCTTGAAGCCAGTGGATCAGTGTCATTCAGTTTAGAGGCCAGTGGAGCATTGGAGCCCAGAAACCAGAGGTAGGAGAGAGTTGGTTGTTTGTTTCTATGTTGCCCAGAAGAATTTTTGTGTTTTTTAAGCTGCTGAAGATTGCTGTGTAGTTTGGAGGCTAGAGCAAGGTTGGTGGGAATAGAGCAGAGCACAGGAAGACCATAGCAAAGATTGTTGGAGGCTTGACAGTTTTGCCACCAAAAGGTTTGTGGGTGGCAGAGCCGAGAATCGGAAGTTTGGCAGCAGCAGAAGCCCAGTGAAGTGGAGGACAAGTCCAGAATTGGGAAATGACAGCAGCAGAAATGGAGCAGAGGTTAAATGGGCCATTGACCCCCTAGGTGAAGGCAGGTGATTGGCATTGGCAGAACCAGACCGAAGAAGGAGCAGCATCCAAAGCAGGAGGAAGTGTTGAGACGCAGGAGCAGCCAAATAGTGAACAAGCAAGACCCAGTGGTGGAGCCAGTAATTCCGTGGAAAGCCCAATCCGAGGTCTGTGGGTAGATGGACAATGAGGTCGGGAGGCAGGGTCAATGAACTTGAGCTTAAATCTAGGCAAATTTAAACATTTCACTGGGAAATGATTGAAAGCAGGCAGAGGAACATATGGAAAGCAAATTGGGAAATGAATAGATGGGGATGACGAAGGATGGCCATGAATGGAGTTCTGGACAGAGAGCTCAGACGGGTGCTACTATCACAGGTGCCATCGTGAGTTCTCTGGACGAATCATACATACAGCAAAAATACAGCAAAAGACTGAGAGTATAACATTTTAAAAACAATAAAAATATAATCAGTCCTCAAGGTGTTAAATATCGCTTCTGGAAAGTATTTCTTGAGTGAAGCGGTCTTTTGCAGACCTTTGCAGTGTTGTAAATAGATGATACAAATTTCCAGTACATCTACAGAGTTTTAATCCCCAGCCAGAACTAAAGCCAGTAGGAGTATTCCCCAGACAAAAAGCATCTTAAAATAGACCTGTCAGTTGTCTTTTGTCAATTGTCACGACACAATGGTATATTTCATATTGTATATTGCACCAAGGAACTAGTGTTCACACCTCATCCAGGTCTCTCATACCTGCTAATACTTTGACTACGTATAATCTGGATGAAACGCTCCTGCTTCTCCGGGCCCACAAGCAGTGCAATAAAGGCACTCAGCTCATGGATCCGGCCGTTTCCACCTGCTTTCACCTGACGTGAATCGGAAGCGATGGGAAACCCGAACAGGTAAGGTTAAATTCATTTAACTTCTGCAATACACAAAAAATTAAGTACCTCAACTATTTCAATGAGGTACATTGCCCCTTTAAGTATCGGCCCGCCGACTTTAAGTGGGGGCGGGACTGCCGGTATTTGTAGCGTGCATGCATCCAAACGCGCCTCGGTCAAACCCGGAAGTGGGGGCTTCGGAGCCAGAAAGTGGTCCCGCTCCAAAAAGCTGTTATTTTAACCTCCCACTCGCCCCCAACCCACCTGTTCTTGGGGGTTAAAAATACCCCCCTCACCTCCCAGCCCCCACTTTCGTTTTGGTCAAGGAAAGATATCTTGTATTTTAATGGGACAAAAACACTGTTTTCATCAGTGTTCTTTTAATCTCTGTTAACAGCTGTTTATGCCTTTTCTCTGGGGTTTCTGCACATCCTCTACCAAAGTTATAATGGGAGGTTGGGAGAACCTCTGAGGAAATTCTACCCCATTTAGACTGATTTAGGCCCAGGCTTCTTGATACAGGTTTGGAAGTACAATGACTGTAGTTATATAGGCAAATGTGGCCATTTTACATACAGAGATCCCACAGACTGCAATAAGATGTATGACCAGCTTTTGTGGTATGGGTGGGTGTCCAGTAGTAGAACACCATGTTGTTCTTCGTATAATACCACGGGATCCTTAATGACCAACTGAACAGGCAGACACGGCCTCTGTGTAATGCAAAAGACTGCATCCTCAGAACTGTACTAAATTATCAGCTTAGATTACATACTCAAGTCCAGGAGTGGAGCCTGAACCCACGCGCTGCTGACTTGGAGACAAGAGCGTTATTAACTGAGCCAAGTTTTTTAATGGCAAATTAGTTCATTGTAATGGCGTGGAAGTTGGTCTTCCCTCCTACTAGATGATAAGGGATCAGCAGGAGAAAGATTATCATCGGGAAACTAAGTAGGCTGCAGGAAATAGCTGGGGTGGGAGGGAATAGAGAAAAACTACTAACCTCGAGGTACAGAGCATAAGATGAAGATAGCTGAGAAAAACAACAGTACCCAGACAGGTGTCAGGTGATGGAGCTAGTTGGGGCATTGTGAGAGATGGATCTACTCTTGCATTTTGACAGAGGGAGGTGGGTCGTACGGAGCACGGAGCCCCACTTTTATATAAAGTCCCATAGACAGGATTGGCTTCCTGCATTTACATGGCTAAAATTGGTTCTCATATCCCAATGGCAGATTTGTAGATCCATATTTCCATGACTCTGCAATGCCATTGGGATAAGGAAGCTTTTGTCAGTAACTGATTTTATCATTCCAGATGCCAGAATGTTTCCACAACTCCTACAATTGAGTCTGTTGTTACAATGATCACCTGTCCAGTTTTGGCAGTAGTGCACTAACCTATAATTCTCAGTAGTGGAAAGATTGTGCCAGTGTTCTGTCAGGTGTAAGTTTACATGAAGTTTTTGACAATCAGCCACATGCTTATGTTCGTCAGTTAACCATCTTGCTAACCTACTAGGAAACAACTGAACACATAGTACAGCAAGGAAAGAAAGAACGTGCATTCATATAGTGCCTTTCACGACCTCAGAACGTCCCAAAGTGCTTCGCAGCCAACGTTGTCACTGCTCCAAAAGCCATATGAACGTGTTGAAGTTGAAAGCATTATGTGGCCAACATCATCGTATTGTGGGTCAGTCAGTTTTTCTAGGGAGATAGTTTGGGTGTAAACACCATTTGCACCATTTTTCTGGGGTTTCCACAGCTCTTCTGTTGTAGTTTCGGTGGGCAAGCTGAAGAGTCCCTGGGGAAATTCATCCCTTAGTCGGTATAAACAAACCGGAATGAAGTATCTGACGCTTTCCAAAGGTGCTGTGTACATTAGGCACCGTTGCAGTAGATACATGCTTCTTTTGTACAGATTTTCTATACTGTCTACATAATTAAAAGTCTAGTGTACGTCCATTATATGACACCTCAAGGTGTGACCTCAGAGGTGTTGCATCTCAAATTGTGCATGTCTCATAGCATCATACATCCGCAGGGCTCAAATAGCCACTGATGTGCTAAGTTTCCAAATATTCAATTAACTAACTAAAGGTGAATAAATCAAAAGTAGCAAAAAGTACAGATGAAGAATGAGAAAAACCAAGCAATCAAAACCCTCAATTTTTTTCAAAGCTACCTCTCACAAACCAAAAAGCATCACAAACTCAACAATCAAACTACACAAGTAATTTGCTTATGCTGTTTTCATATGCCATTTTCCTTTCTCATTAAGGTCAGTGTATATAGCTAGAAATAACATACAGATAAATGACACATTTCTGAAAAAAACACAAAATTTACCCGTAAAATTGACTAAAATTTTAATTTAAAAAATCGGCAGGATTGTAAAATGGGCTGTCCAGCCAAGGCAGGTGGATTTCCAAAGATAGTGATATTTTTGTTGTTTAAAAAAAAATGTGGAGTGACTCCCTTACATAGGGAGTCAGAGAGAAGGTGTATGGGGTCTTGGGGGAGGGTGGGGGGGCCTGGGTACCCCTCAACCCTTGATGGGTGGGTGCCAGTTTTTCTGTCCACATGGAACACATGGGCAGCTGAGATGCAGCTGAACTGGTGCTCTCCCACTTACTCAGCATGCCCTTCAATGTTCTGAGCAAGCTCACCACGCTCTTCTACTTTATGGACCTTTTCTACAGCCATTTCCTTAAACCCATTTGTAGGGTCTTCTACTCCTCGGTCTTCTGGATTCTCCAGCGGGATCACGGTGCAAGGACTTTTGGGGCCATGAAGTATTTGCAACATAAGCAGAGGTACTGCAAAAAAAATCACGATGAGTAGGGGGTTTTGGGGAGGGAAGACGTGCCTATTAGGGAAGTTCAGTAAAGCACTAGGTAAATAGTATCACAGATCTTTCAGTGTCACTAAGGTGTGTACTATTATTACCTCGGGTCAGTCGTGTGATACATTCCTTGAGTAAACTTGCTGTGTCACAGCGACAGGAAAATCGCACATTTAATCTGCCAAAGCACATTTAATCTGCAACGGACCATGGTATGCACAAAATAACGCACTCAAGGGGGTCGATGTTAACCCCCCCCAATGATGGTCCATAGCGTTTTAATGCCACCTGATGACTGCTTGAATGGTTGGTTGAGGGAGAGAGGTGATATTGTTTGCACTGTCTGATGAATAAGGTTTCTGTTGAGTGAAGATTTGCAAGCTTAACTATTATTTTTGCAAATGAAATTGTGTTGAATCAATATTCATCTCCCCAGCAGTTCTCCCTTCCGAAAAAGAGTAAGGCAGATAAAACTATTGCAAAACTCAGCCTGTTTCTGTTTGCTTATGTGTTTTATTTAAGAATTGATGTAAGGTTTATGATTCAGTATTATTGGTGCTACTACAGTGCAAGCGACCTTTTCGTTTGTGCTGCAGTTATTCTCCATCTGTGGTGTAGGTGCACCACAATCTTTTGTGCTAATACGGAACACGCAGCACAACTGTGCTAAGTTCACAGAAATGATCAATTTTCAGGACCTAATCAGTGATGTAAATGATTTGTGATTGCTTGCATCCACTCAATCTGCATTTTCACAGCCTTTGGGACTTTTATGCAAATTTGTAGTCCAGTAAGTATACAAATATGTCGTGGGATGTCGTGGCGACAGATTGTTTGCTTTAATAATCAGCAATAAGTGGGGGCTTAGTAATATTGATTTTTTTTAAATGTTAAAGATCAGTGCATCAGTGCCCAATATTCTATGCTATAGAGTTGTAAGAGTAAAGGTTTGTGCCAGGAATTCACCATATAATAACTTTCAGTGTGACAAGAGGTGTCAAACAGAAGTTGGGCACTTCCTCCACATTGAGGTAAATGTGCATGCAAGATAGCTGGGCTGCTTGATTGTGTGATCCATCTAGCAGCTACCTGAAGAGCAGTATTGGGTGAAGCCAAAGAGCAGTTTTGGCTTCCCTTTTAGTCAGGGAATCATGTATGAACCAAGGAGTCCTAAGAAAACATTGGAGAAACTAGGACACATCATGTATGTGTTCTTTTTAAAGAAATATTTTTCTTAAATTTTATTTCTCCCTTCTTCTCTTGAAGGCTTAGGACTAAGAACTGTTTAGTCTCTCACCCAAGTTCCTTTCTTCGGATGTTGCCTTTTCTGCTGGTTTAGTGTTGATAATGGGACGGGTGAGGGTGGAAAATTTGGTAGGGACTCATTACACCAAATTCCCACCCATTTTGGTCCTGATGTATTTTTCATTGACACTTCTGCTGCACAATGAAAGGGTCCATCCAAATGTGAGCAGTCGTATTCTAATGAGTTGGTAATGATGGAGTGGCATCACACATCGCATTTTCCATCATTACTGCCTTGGCAATACTGCACACTGCTTACAGCATCACCCAACAGCTGCTCACCCGTGCTAAAGGCGAAAGCAGAATGAGAAATAGAGTTAGGCACAATGGATTTACAGTTCTACATCAGTAGATTTTCACAATTCATTGGGGCCCGGAAAAAATATTCTACCTCCCAGACTACCTGCCCCTTTAAACTGGTGCAGGCATGCATCACTCGCAGCATCAGCCATTTCCTGTCTCTCCCCCCGCGCCCCCCCCCCAACCTGTGGTGAGCTTCCAAGTGCAGACGTGGGTATTAGGGATAAGGCTGACACCAGCAACTTTGCCAGTGTCAATGGCAAGCCATTCAGGTGGGCAATGCATTCAGCTTGGCCTGCCATACATATACCTTGGATCTGGCTGGAGAGGAACTTTGCGCCCAGTTGAGTGTTGAAAAACTGTTTGACTGGGGGAAGGGGCAGGGGTGCCAACACAAAAGATGCCAATTCTGTCCTTACCCATCCTCCACACACTTGCACTTTCCAGCAGAGACCTTTCTTTAGCAGGATTGGGAATTTACCTTGGGGCAATGAGACCAATTGCAGGGTCCTTATGCCTCCACTGTTGGAATCAACTAATTTGGCACAAAGGGTCAAAAATAGAGGAACCTTTGTGGCCTATATGGCTTAAGTACCACCTCAGGCAGTGCAGTTAGCCACTGATAGTTTGCTTATTTTTAAGTAAAGTTAGCTGATCTCAGCTAGGCCAATAGTTTAGGTGTTACAGTTGGTCTCAGTGTTCTGGACTAGAGAGGGTGGAAAAATCGGTCAGAGTTCCCATCCCAGGTCACTATTCAGTGACCTCTGCTGGAAAGTGTGTGTGTTAGGTGAAGACAGAATTGGGCTCATCCTTGTTACCCCTCACAGTTAGCAGCTCACAACATTCCTGTCAGGGCTCAACAACAACTTGGGGGTAATTTTGACTTTGGGCAATAGTGTAAAATAGCCAATATTGGATCAGCCGCCAATTATACATCTTTCCCCATTTTCATTTCTAGAGAAAAGAAGGACAAAAATTTTGAAATTGACATGCTGGGGCATTTGGAGCCAGTGGTGCTCAGAGAACACCGGGTGACGGGAGTGTGGGATTTAGTGCGGGTGAGAAGTAAGCTGTGGCGTGTTGAATCTTGCTGAGACTTGAAGCGGAGAAACCAGCTAGAAGGGCATTAGAGAAGTCAAACCTTGTAATGTTACAGGCGTAGAGTAGGATGTTAGCAGCAGAAGGGGATAGATAGGGACAGAGAAAAGCAACATTGCAGAAGTTGAAGAAAGTTGTTTTGGTAATAGCGGATGTGGGAGCGAAAGCTTAGCTCAGAGTCAAGTAGTACGATCAACGTTCTTCACATCCTCGATCAGCTTGAGGTTGTAGCTGGGGAAGGTGATGGACTTAAGGTTAGAAGCTTGGCGGCACTCACGATAGCCAAAAGTGGATGGCATTCAGCTGGAGAAAGTTTTGACTCATCCAGGTCTTGATATTAGGCAATTTGAAAGTGTAGCAATAACCTTTTGGTCAATAGAGGAGCCAGAATTGGATGCCAATGGCATACATGTAGAAGCTGACCCTGTGTAGATAGTGAAGACAAGGAGGTAGAGAATAGGCCCTTGGATACACCAGAGGTGACCATGTGAGCAGAGTAGGAGAAGCCATAGACAGCAATGTGCCCACATTGAATCAGGAAAGAGTGGAAACAGGAGAAAGTAATGCTCCAGAGATGGACTGTAGAGGGAGATGTCGGAAGCAGATGGAGTGGTCACCTGTGTCAAAGGTGGCAGAGAGGTTAAGGAAGATGAGGGGATACAGGGAGCCATAGTCCAAATCACACAGGATGTTGTTTGTGACTTTGACCAGTGCTGATTTGGTACTGTGAGTGGCATAGAAGCCAGATTGAAGAGACTTAAATAAGAAGTGGCGAGAGAGGTGGGAGCATGGTTATAAGTCAACAAAACTTTGGAGAGGAAGGGAAGATTTGAGATTGAGCAGTAGCTGGAAAGAATGGATGGAGTTTAGGCTGAGTTTCTTGAAGAGGGGAATGAAGACAGTAGTTTTGAAGAATGTGGGGACAATGCCAGACAGGAGAGACAGGTTGATGAAGTTAGCAAGCATGGGGGAGAGGAGGTGAAGATGGCTGATGAGGAGCTGGAATGGGAGGAGATCAGGGGAGTAGGTGGTGGGCTTTGTGGATGGGATGACTGAACCAAGGAGGAGATGGAGAAGAAACTGCAAAGAACAGGGATATGGTTAGATGGAGGACTGATGGGGGAGTTTGGAGTATGGGAGAGCAGTGGTGGTGGTGTGGGATTGGGGTCAGTGAGAGGAAGTAGCAGCCACAGAACGGGATGCCCTTGGTATTAGACGTAAAACAATCCATGACTTTCCTCTTGCATTAAGAATAGTCATTTTGCTGAGGTAGCAGAGGGCAATTAGCATCTGTACTTCAGCATGGCTGGGAGCAAATTTGAATAATTTAACTGTGTTTAATTTTCCCCTCTCCATATTCTGTTTTTACTTTATTTCAATAAGTTTCCCCATTTTATTTTCTTTGCATTATTATCCTCTTCATGTGATTAGCCTGACGTGCAGCCAAGAGGGCAGGCAAACAGTCTGGATGCCAGATGACCGCCAGAGACCACCCAGACATAACCCTCCGTTTTGGTTCTTTCCCTTCCTCCTGTTGATAGCCTCAATTTGGTGTTCAATTTTCTTCAGGTTTCCTCGTGCACCATCCCTGGCTGAGGTTGCAGGTCAGACTTGCTCTTTACAAGTGCCAATCTGCAATCCCAAGCCAGGGGATACTCAAAACTGACTCACCAGCTGATTTTCTGCACCATTTTTTGGGGAGACGCCAAGCCTTTGCTCGGAGCCTGCTCATAATGTCATAGCAGAGATTCAGAGTTTTCTATAACAAGCACTACAAGTGGAAAACTATATCCTATGTATTTGCAATTTGTCGAAAAAATATGAATTTTATATAAACTATTACCCTTTGAGACAAAATTCTATTGCAAGTTGTAAGGCAAAACTACAATGTATAGGTTAACATGGAGTTGCTACGACCTATTCCCCAGAATGTATTGCATGGAAAGGAGTTAACACTGTTCTGAGTTGTAATGGTATGAGTTAAATTTCACTACATTGTCGATACTGAGAAAGTTTGGTGATATTGTAAATTATTGAAATTTGCAGTGGAGAATAACTTCTTAATTTTTTCTAAAAATGGGCTTTTTAAAAATTTGCGCAGAAGCCTCAGTTTTATTCAATGGTTAGAATTTTAAAAATAAATAAATTGAAAGTAATTTAGACTTAAGAACATAAGAACATAAGAAACAGGAGCAGGAGTAGACCATCCGGCCCCTCGAGCCTGCTCCGCCATTCAACCAGATCATGGCTGATCTAAAGGGCAACTTGTCAAAAATATGAATGTTATTTCTATAAGATATAATGGAGTTGAATTTCCACGGGGTTTCCATGTAAATTCTGCAGGAGATTGGTCGAAACACTGGAGGAATGGTGTAAACGGTGGTATTTTGAAACTGGCTGGCAGAATTTATGCAAAAATAAAATGAGATGAATTTCTATTTGTCCTAAAATCTGGAATAATCCATTGGTATTTTTAAATTATGTTTCGGTATGGGTACTTATCCACTTTTATTAGCACTTTAGTTTTTATTATTGATTTATACAAATAGTTGATTAATTATACGAGATTTGCCGCAATGAATCTGACGCTCTTTAATGAAGCTAGTTATATTGTTTGTGTATTATATATGTGTGTATAATAAATTTGCGAAGACCAACATCCTTTAATTTGTTTTTTGTTATTTTCTTGAGAGCCCTTGTTGACCGATGTATACTTAATACAAATATGTATGACTTTAAGTGCTGTGTGCCTGATAAATAAGGCTATTTTTTTGGTGCCATGAGTAGGGATAGAATTATGAAGCCCCAGGTGGGGAAAGCAATTTCACGCCTCATTCCTTTGTTAATGCAGTGTTTTAATCCTTCGAGAGGAAAAAAGACTTTTGTTTAAATTTCGGAGAATAAAGGGTTTAACTTTCTCGCCCTTGTCAAATTAATCATCGGATTGGAAAAGAGCAGCAGCTTTCCACTGGGTTTTGCGCAGTGCTGAGAAGGTAAATAAGTGAGCATTTCAGGTGATTCTTTCTGTGCACTGAGGTACGTGGGCTTCATTCATTGTCAGAGGATGCATTAAGCAGCGTTGGCTTTTGCTCATTGCCAGCCAGCCAATGTCCGGAGACAATCAAACCCATAAGGGTCATTTTCTGCATGAGCTAACTTTTTCCTCCCTTATGTTTTGAAGCCTTTGTTGACGATGACATCCTCAGAGGGAACATCAAATTAACACTTCATATTCACAGCTTTACATTCACAGGCAGGCTGAGGAAAGTCAAGGAAAACAAATACTCCCATCATTTCTGCTTCATTTAATTACTGAATGGAGGGGCGGGGGTGGTGGGGGGGAGGGGATACGCTCACCTGTAGAGAAAAGAGAGGTTGGAGCAGGCGGTGATAAATTTTAATCACCGTGTCAATCTGACCTTTAGTCATATCAGATCACATAGCAGATTGCTACCTTAGAGGAAAGGTGATGGTGAAAACAAGTAAATAAACACTGAGCATTGCTACGCTCGTTCTGAAGCTTTTATATTTGCGGCCTTTTTTCAAACTATGGTGAACGCTCTGGCCTACGAAAGTAGCAAATGCTTCGACGCAGCGCAAGTGGCAGCATCTTATTGTGGGTGCTAGCCAAGCGGATCTCTGCAGCGACTGTTCCCGCCGTTTACCCTGCTTAAGCGAGTGAGAGCAACCTGATTTGTCACGCCAGCTTTCTCGACAACGAGAAGGCCTCCAAGCAGTGCCCGGGTGCGCATCAAGTCGATCAATGTGAATTGGGGCGGGTCACTGCAACGAGTGTGAGGACGGTGCAGGAAGGATAATTATTTTCCAGTGGCTCCTTTCAGGTGCTATTGGGCAGGAGTAAAAGTGTGTAATCCCTTGTAAAAACTGGCCTCTTCAGAGTGGTGTAAAACTGGAATGTTCAGCTGGTTCAGTGGATTAAGTGGAATTCATATTAGCGGCTAGGCTGAGAGGGCGTATTAGGGATAAAGTAGCAATGGTAGGACGGTGTCGTATTGAAATCAGCCTACCAGGTGGTCTCAGCACTAGACACAGTCAAAGACTGTGGGGGCTGTTTGTTGGCGGTGGTAGAACCTGGCAGAAAGCATTTAGATACGGCGGTGGCACTGATGCAGCTATTGAGAGCTTTGCAGAAATGCCTGTCAGGCTTGGTTTACCACAATCACAGCAGTGATTAAGCCTCTTTTGATCACACATTTAGTTCTCTGTTTATCAGGAATGGGGGTGGGGAAGCATATTAATGCCTTGCACTGGGCCTACATAATTTCCCAGTGGGTCAAGGGGTCAGGTTTGTATTTAGTTAGCAGTAATGATCTCGTTAGGGATCTGAATGGACCACCGTCCAAGCTCATTCAACGGAATGAGCGTGCCTTCCCTTCCCCCCCCTCTTTCCCTTCCTTGTGTGGGCTTACACAAGACATGAACTGTGATTAATGGACTTCCAGGGCTTAATAACTTGCAAAACAGAATTAAACAAGAGGAGGTGAGGACAATTGGGAGTGGAACACAGGAGGGGCAGGAGGTTGTTGTAAACAGTACTAATACAATCACAGTGCATGAGATTAAGGAAGATGGTTGCATACAATGGCACAGCTGGCAACTGGCAGCGAGCCAGGCCTGGGAGAAAGCTGCATTGCTGCTTCCAGGTGGCCGACTCAAGTTGGGCCTTTCAGCGTTGTGATGGTTTAAAAAGAAGAGAGAAAGGGCTGTGCTTACACGGGCACAACAAGTGAGAGGAAGCCATTGAGAAGAGGAAAAGAAGAGATTAAATGGCCAAGAAAGTGAAGGGGGGTGGGGAGAAGAGATAAGCTTCAAATGTGAAACACATCATTTAGGAAGAACAAGTAACCCTTGACATGCAAACTCCAATTTCCATACTTTTGTCTCAGAATTCACAAGAATTTTAATGGCTGCACCTTAACAATGATCTGGATGTTTTCCAGTATTAGCACCTAGAATAATACACATGCAGATTAACCAACTTTTGCAGGTATCTCTGAAACATGGTCAGAAGAGCAATACACATCGTTTTAAAATCAGGTCCGATTTTGCCTGCATTGAGTGGATACTCTAAGTCTAGTGGGAAAAATATCTATCTGTAGGAAATAATCATTTTTATTTATTGGTGCAGTGCAGTGAAAAGAGCAATAGTATAAATTAATGTGAACTTACTTCACTCACCGAGTTCAGAAATAGCAGTTAGCGAAACACATAGTAGGCACAGTAACTATAGCAACCCAATAAAGTATCTGTATATAAGATACCAATAATATATCTGTGCAGATTAAGAGGAGACCTGCTCATTCCGTTGAATGAGCGCGGTCCCATATCTTCTAGATATTGCTGCAATAGTACAGATTTAAAACAGGTTGATTGCCTTATATGTTTTATGTTTTAACTTTAAAATTACCAAAGTGAAACAAAAAATTAAAATACAGAAAATACTGGAAGTATACAGCAGGTCAGTCAGCTTCTGAAAAGGAGACGGGTTAATGTTTTGTGTGGAACACTTGTTGGGACTCGACCAAATGAAAATATACGGGCACTGATAATCCTTGGCCCTTCTGGGGTCCTCCTGCCGTGTGTGCTGGAAGGGCTGCAGAGTAGGTCAGGGCCCCCATTTGTCGTGTCTCCAGGTCTCCAGCTTTACTTTGGGGATTCTGTGGGGTTTTATAAGGGGCAGAGCCTTTGCCCACCCCTCTCAAGGCCAGCGTTATAGGAGGGGACAGGCATGGGAGTGGGGTCTCCATTTGGCAGGAGTTCCTGGGTCCCTGGCCTCTCAGTTGGTGAATGCATCGTCGGCAGCAGTACACCTGGTGAGACCAGGCATACCAGGCCGCCAAATGGTGCAAATGGGCCCAACCAAAGTCTTGTCAGCAAGCCATTCGACAGTGAGGAACATCACAAGTTAGTCCATTCGCTAAGCACTCCAGCAAGGGCGGATAGAGGTCAAGGGTGGCAACCCTAGCAATTATTTTTCTCTCCTTTCCTAGCTGGGCATGCTGAGGCCACAAGTGTAGTGCTCTTACTGTTAAAATTTATCTTTTAAATGTGTAAATTAAAAATACCATGGGCAACAGCAAAATGAGAAAGGTATCTAAAGTTGCTCGTGCATCAGGCTGTAACTTATCGTTTATTGCTTTCTCTGGTCCACCTCACTTGTGGAAGTTAATAAATCACAGGCATCACTACCAGATATGACCTGTCCTCTATGTGAAAATGAAAGTATTTTCATAGTGAAAATGTGATCAAATTGTCATCATTGGGCCAGGATAAACTGGGGCTCTGAGGAAGCATTCAGGTTTATTCCACTATTGTAGCAAATGATTGAGGATAAAATGAGACTTTCTAATAACTTGTGATGTTATGTGATGTGATCTCAGCAGATTTTGAATGGACGTTAGAATTGGTTTTCCCAATGGTTCAGTTGGTTAAGGCAAGTATGGAACTGAACTATACAGGCCACACATGTTCCAGGTTCGATTTCCCTTCTGTGCTGAGTTAGCTAATTTCAGCTGAGGTGGGAGTATACACACTGTAATTAAGAAAGACTTACTTTTATATGTTAGCTTACAAGTCCTCAGGAACTTCCAAAGTGCTTTACAGCCAATGAATGACTCTTTTGAAGGGTACTCAATGTTTCTGCATGAAAACATGGCAACCAATTAGCACACACCAACGCCCCACAAACAGCAATAAAGTAAATTGCCAGTTTGGGGTGGAAATTGATTTAGGCCCATTTGCGGGTGTGAAATGGGCGCTACACACAGAGTGCGTGCTCCAATCCAGAGGCTCGAGGCCAGCCCGAAGTTGGGCCTTGTTAATATTATTTGGGCAAGCTGACAGTACCTATCACGGCTCTGCAGGCAGCTTGTCCTTTTTAAGAAGATGGATATCGCTGCTTGCCTTGCTGATAGCGGCCTCAAGGTAAGTCACGGAAGGGGATTGGCGGGGTGGGGGGGGTGGGGTGGCAATCCTGTGGAGTCAGGGGAGCACTCTTTTAAAAAGTTTTTGAAAAATAAAACTTACCTTTTGTTGATGACCGCTG
The DNA here is from genome assembly GCF_035084215.1 of Heptranchias perlo. Classification (NCBI taxonomy): domain Eukaryota; kingdom Metazoa; phylum Chordata; class Chondrichthyes; order Hexanchiformes; family Hexanchidae; genus Heptranchias; species Heptranchias perlo. Next base: position 78,945,389 of record NC_090332.1, read on the forward strand.
AAGAGTCCTGAGCGGAGCAGGCCAAGCTCTGCTCGTCGCTATCAATTTCCCAGAGGGGGCCTAAAACAGGTGTTGGGTCCCTCATTTAATTATATAAGGGGCCTAACACCTGATTTAGGCAGCTGCCAGGTGTTATAAATAGGATAGACAGGTGGTGAAAGATAGAATACTAGAGCCTAGTCTTCAGTTGCTTCCAAGCCTTTATTCACAGAGCTCCACATTACAGCCCCACCACACCCTAGATCCCCTTGGGTGCACCCCTCAGCAGGTCAATGGCTTGAGGAGAAGAGGGAGAGAAATGCAGATTAAACCTGTTGTTGTGAATTAGGGAATTAGGGGGAGGTAATTTTAATAATTCTTGTTGGGTGAGCACTTTGTAGCTCCAGCTTGTTATACTGCAGTGGTAGCTTGCTGTTCAATTCAGGTGGTAGCAAGCTCATTCATGCCCGTGGCTTTAACAGAAATACAGTAGGGAGGACTTTAGCAGGAGCCAGGTGCTTCCCCACATAGTCCAGGAGCCAATCGTGAAAATAAACAAAAATGGCATTTTTCCATTCCTTACAGAAAAGGACCTGTTTCCATACGTGCTCGCCGATTTGTAACACCAACACCCTCCAGCAGAGATAGTGCTCTGCTGTTGCAATCTAGTGGGCTGTCTGAGAGCAATCAAAATTCATTCTCACCGGTAGCAGATGGGTTTGAATAATGTGCTGCTCTGGGAACTGCACTCCCACCATCTGTTTTGGAAGCAGGGACTTTACACTTGATTTGGTTAGCTGCTCAATTCTGACAAGTTTGACATAGAAAAGTTGTACTTGAGTATACATAAATTGCAGATAAAAGTAACTGTTTCCAGATCACAGCCCAGCTCGTTCCTGTCCTCACCCAACGTCCACACACACACACACACACACACACATACACATACACACACACACACACACATTTCACCAAGGATCACTGTAAAGCAATCAGGTTTGAGAATCCTGGCCGACTTTCCCTTTCCCTAACCCGGGGTCACTGAGAACAATTGACGCACCCCTATTGTCACCCCACTGAGATCAACTAACTAAAAACAGAGCGGAGATTAAACCTGGCACCTTCCTGGTCTGCATGTTCAGTACCGTACCAGGCAGCAAGCTTGACGAGAGGACATCACTGGAATTCTATGCTTGGGTTGCATGTTTTATTAAAGAGGTAATCGCATTAACAAAAGAGAGACGTAGGTGGCACTAAAAGTGAAAGGATAGGGTATTTTTTAAAAAAAGGTTAACAAATATTAAATTGTCTTTGATACATAAAATTCCTGTCACACATGTGCTTGTATGCACGTACTGGGATAAGCAATGTAGTTTAATCTGCACAAAATAATTACCTGTAATTTAAGTTATTAAAGCTTTAGTTATGAAATAGTTTTAATTTTAGTTATACTTAAATTAATTAATGAAAAATATGTTTTTTTTATCATTAGTGGATCAAAACCACTTGTGGGGCTGAGGCACTATTTGATCATTACTTGTCTTTGTGATCAAATTACATAAACTTTGTTTCTTCTTTCAAATAATATTAGATAATCTTCACACTGTTTAGCCATGTTTTAGTTTTGTAACAAGTACCTACCCATTCCAGTGTCTTTAAATTGTACAAAGACGAGAGGCAAAGCTAATAGGTCAACAGCAAATGGAGGTAAATTATAGGGGAGGAATACCCCCAACATGCAATTGATGCAGAGAGAACATGCAGTGCACTGAAGAGCAGAATGGAAAGGTTCGACTGCATCTGAACACCTGTGGACTCACTTTTCCCCTACAGTGAGCAGCGATAATACAATCACATTATCAGGCTCTTGTAATGGAGTTAGAATGGTTGGCTACCTTTTAATTCAATCTCCTTTAACTGTTTTAACACGTATAGTGTTGTGAGTCTCCCCACTGTTTAACCAACAGCTAAAGGAAAAGATATTCACACTGTGATTAGGGACTATTATTGTTATGTGTGTGCAGGGCTGATTTAAGGAGACTCTGTATGTTCCTCAGGGGTGGGGAAGATGACAGCTGATGAGAGCACTTTAAAGACCCCCCTCTAATTTATTTACTCATTACAGATGACTGCTGAATTGAATGCTTATTACCGAGCTTACATGGCTTACATTGCTTGTGTTTAATACTTGACAACCTGTCCCATTTGAGTTGGCACATAATAAAGGCACTGTGAATTATAATGGGACAGGATCCAGGCTTTATCTGTTGTTGAATTTCAGATTCCCAGCTGAAAACTGATGTTATTTGACAATCACTTCACAGTGTTTGCAAAGAACTGGACTGTGACTAAATTGTACCCTCCTTGACTGACAGCGCTAATAACAGGTTAAAACTGATCTGTTTCATCAAAGGGTCTGTTTCTTCAGTGACATAGTCTGAAAAATATAGGATATGGTGAGTAACCTTAAATAAAAAACCAAGTTCAGATTTACTGCTTTGAAGGAGCCTGCCAACCTTCCTATTTACAATTGCAATACTTCAATTGAAATAGTTATTTATTAATCTATTGATATTCCTGTTATTTTGCACAGAAGATCCAGTTTTGATTTCATTTAAATGTTATTCCATCAATAATACTGGCATCTGTCCTTGGGAAATTGTTCTTGGATTATAAAGCGTCTGACAGAACATCACAGTTACTCCAAATTTTACTGAACTGTAGCCAATTTTCTTGACATGGAATTACCCAGAAATATCAAATTAACAGCAATTTTATTACTTGAATTACCAGTGTTTTTAAAGTGCACTGAAATGCAAAATCTGGTTGAAAAACATAAAAATAAAGCTTACTGGTTATACAATGGTGCACCATCATGCTACACACAATCCTAAACAGCAAATAAACAATTAAAATGATTAATCATAGTCTGTAATAAGATATCATCTTAATTTGTTTAGACTTTTTTTTCACCTCTTCTCCTGAAGGTAATTCATGCTGCGTTATAACAACAATTTGCATTTATGTAGCATCTATAATGCAGAAAAGCATCCCAAGGTGCTTCACAAGAGGTATGAGGAAGATGGAGACCAAGCCAAAGAAGGTGAGATTTGGAAGTTGGTTTAAAGGAGGGTTTTAGAGGAAGGTGGGGAAGCAGAGAGGTTTAGGAACGGAATTCCAGAGAGCAGGATCCATATAGCTGAAGGCCAATGGTGGAGCGGAGATACACAAGAGGCCAGAATCAGAGGAATGGAGAGTTCGGGAGCGGCCTTGTAGGGCTGGAGGAGGTTAGGGATGAGGCCATGAAGGGATTTAAACACAAGAATGAGAATTTTAAATTGGAGGCATTGGGGACTGGGAGCTAATGTAGGTCAGCGAGGACGGGGAGCAATGGGCAAGCAGGACTTGGTGCAGGATAGGATACGGGCAGCGAAATTTGGATAAGCTGAATTTTATGGAGGGTGGAGGATGGGAAGCAGGGCCAGGACAGCATTGGAATAATTAAATCTGGGGTTGACAAAGACAGATTAGAGTTTCAGCAACTGATGTGCTGAGGTCAGGGCAGAAACAGCTGATGTTGTGGAAGTGGAAGTAGTCTGTCTTTTTAATGGAGAGGCTATGGGATCGGATGCTCAGCTTGGAGATGAACACGATGCCGAGGTTGCAAACAGTCTAGTTCAGCCTGAGACAGTGGCCAGGAAAGGGGATGGAGTTGTTGGTGAGGATATGGAGTTTGTGGCGAGGGCCAAAGATGAAGATGTCAGTCTTCCTGTCTAACTGGGTCATCCAGGACTAGATATCGGAGAAGCAGTCTGATAGCATAGAGGCAGCATCAAACAAGGTAGACGAAAGGTAGAGCTGGGTGTCATCGGCATATATGTAGAATTTTGCATATTCAAATAAGGGGCCTGACACCAGTTTGCAGCCCATTCTGCAATATTAGGTTGCACGACACTGTCTGTGCTCAGAAAAAACAAGTCTATATGTGGCCTGACAGGTGGTTCTTAAAGGGACCGCTGCAGGCTGCCACCAACAAGGTAAGTGTTTAAAATATACTTACTGAATGTGGAGCAGGGAGGAGCAGGAGTGCTCAGCACTCAACCTTTCCTTAATGCTGCATGGAGTGAATTGAATTGGCTGAACACTAGAATTCATGATGGTGTGGACGTTAGCAAGAGACCAAATAAAATTGTCCACTTGGCACTTTTAGCTGAAGATGCTTGCAAACATTTCAGCCTTGTCTCTTGCACTCATACGCTGGGCTCCACCATGGTTGAAGATGAGAAAGTTCATAGAGCTTATTCCTCCTGTTATTTGCCTGGTTGTTCATCACCATTCTCATCTGGATGTGGTAGGGTTACAGAGCTTTGCTCATCTTTTGGTTGTGGGACTGTTTAGTTCTGTCTAAAGCCTGCTGCTTTTGGTGTTTAACATGCAGATATCTCTGTATGGTGGCTTCACTCGGTTGGTGCTGCTCCCCATACTCCCCATTGAACCAGGATTGGTCGCCCAGCTTGATGGTGATTGAGGAGTAAAGGATTTATTTGGACAATGAGGTTACAGGTTGTGGTGATATACAATTTTGTTGCTGCTGATGGCCCACAGCACCTTTTGGAAGCCTAGCTTTGGACTGCTAGATCTGTCCTTAATCTGTCCCATTTAAGGAAAGCATTAGTGCCACACTACATGATGGAGAATGTCCCCTTTGTGGAAATATCCGTTTTCACAAGCACTGTGCATTGGTCACTCCTACCAATTCTTTCATGGATAGATATGTCTGGGCCAGATCAATAGGTTAATTCTTCGAGTTAGTTCCCTTACCATCTAACGCAGGCCTAGTCTGGCACCTATGTCGTTCAGGCCTAATGATACTACTGAGCCAATCTTGGCAGTGGACATTGAAATCCCCCACAGAGGGTACACTCTGTGCACTTGCTTCCCTCAGAGCTTCTTCCAAATGATGTTCAACATAGGGGAGTACTGATTCATCAGTTGGAGGGGGTGCGGGGGGAGGAGGAGACAACAGTAGGTGATTAGCGGTTGGTTTCCTTGATTTTGTTTTACCTGAAGCAATGAGACTTTATGGGATCCAGAGTTAATGATGAGCACTGTTAGGGCCACTCCCACCTGACTGTATACCATTGTGTCCCCACCTCTGGTGGGTCTATCCCGCCATTGGGATAGAACATACCCAGCGATGGAGGAGTCTGGGGTATTGGTTGATAGATATGATTCTGTGAGTATGACTGTGTCAAGCTGTTGATTGAGTAGTGTGTGGGACAGCTCTCCCAACTTGGACAGGAGTCCTCAGATATTAGTGAGGAAGGCCGGGCCAAGATTGCCTAGGCCTTGTTCTGATACGATGCCTGGGTCATTACCGGTAGGTCCGTCTGCTTTATCTTAATATGTTATTAAATATCATAAATGGAAACCTGCTTTCAGACCTTCACTGGCAATTAAAATTAGAGCCCTTTAAAGAGCTGGAAGTATGATATTGATGGTAGCCATTGACTTCAGTTCACAGGTCAACAATGAACAAATTAGGCATTGCAAAAGTGAGACTGGGGCTATGGACTACAAAATGACATACTTCCTTCATTATACTACACTTCACTTAATAGTTTCCCATAAAAAACAATAGGGACATTTTGGCTTTTGAAAAATATATGGAATAGGAGCATACACCTAAGTTGAGTGGGCTTATTGAAAAACAAATGGTTGTACTGATTCAGTAAGCACCAGTCCAAAGGTTATTTGTTTTATCTGATATTTCATTGCTACTGAACACTTTCCACAACAGGTTAATTCATTACAGCAGAACCTGACATGTGGCTCACTTCCTTAATTATTTGAACTAGCACGCATAACATTTTGAAACAAAGATAGAAAATGCTGGAAACACACAACAGCATCTGAAAACAGAAAAGACCAGGTTAACATTTTGGGCAAAGACCCTTCATCAGAACCTGATTCACCTGAATCATTAACCGTTCCTTCCTCTTTTCAGATGCAAATGTAAGAAATCTTACAACACCAGGTTATAGTCCAACAGTTTTATTTGAAAATCACAAGCTTTTGGAGCTTACCTCCTTCGTCACCTGACGAAGGAGGTAAGCTCCGAAAGCTTGTGATTTTCAAATAAAACTGTTGGACTATAACCTGGTGTTGTAAGATTCCTTACATTTGTCCACCCCAATCCATCACCGGCATCTCCACATCATTTCAGGTGCAGACAGACTTGCCATGTTTCTCCTGCAATTTCTATTTTTATTTCAGTTTACTAGCATTTGCGCTTTTCCTTTCATCTTTATTTGTACAAAAAGTTGATTGTGATTTAAAAAGTCAATGTATGATATTGTAATTGGAAAAACACAGGAATGCTGTTCTCCAAATCCTGCCATAATAATGTTAGTTTAGCACTTAAGATCAGATCAGCACTTGGCAGTGGGAGGCCAAACAGTGGCAAGTGACACATTCTGTTCAGCTGAAGAAAAGCAAAACGTAGAAAAGCCAAAATTTGGTGTATTAAGTAGACAGTTGCTTTGGGCGTTTTTGGCTCAAAAGCCAAAAATGTGATCAGGATTCCATTGAACCAAATGGTGGTTTATACAAAAAGCTTTTCTATGAAAACTTCTTACTTTTTAAAATTGTCAGAAAATTTTTTGTAGAAGACCCAGCAGATTCTCATTATGGGTGGCCATCTTTGCTTTGACAATCATGTATAGAAATTCCTACCTTGCAAGAGACCAAGCAAATCCGGTACTGTACATATTATGATATATTTATAGCCGTTAACTGTTATTGTATGTGTATGTTCAAGATCAGACCTATTTAAAGTGATGAAGGCATCTGAAATGAGGGATGATTTTCCTGTAATTAATGCCCAGAGAATGGCTGTGTTTTGACAAAATTCTGAGTATTGCAAAAACAATGGGAAGAAAACAATGGCTTGTGAATATGTCCCTCCTTGTAGTGCAGGCTCAGAAAGTACAAATGTTACCAACTATTTTTAACAGTATTAAAATGCTGTTTAAGTACAAACATTACCTACAGTTTTGTGTTCATTTAACGTTATCCAATATAAAGTTATTACAGCAAACAATTTATTGTAAAGAGTTTTTGTGTCAATATTTAACTATTGAAACTTTAGAGTCATAGAGTCATAGAGTTATACAGCACGGATAGAGGCCCTTCGGCCCATCGTGTCCGCGCCGGCCATCAAGCCCTGTCTACTCTAATCCCATATTCCAGCATTTGGTCCGTAGCCTTGTATGCTATGGCATTTCAAGTGCTCATCCAAATGTTTCTTGAATGTTGTGAGGGTTCCTGCCTCCACAACCCTTTCAGGCAGTGAGTTCCAGACTCCAACCACCCTCTGGGTGAAAAAGTTCTTTCTCAAATCCCCTCTAAACCTCCCGCCTTTTACCTTGAATCTATGTCCCCTTGTTATAGAACCCTCAACGAAGGGAAAAAGCTCCTTAGTATCCATCCTATCTGTGCCCCTCATAATTTTGTACACCTCAATCATGTCCCCCCTCAGCCTCCCCTGCTCCAAGGAAAACAAACCCAATCTTCCCAGTCTCTCTTCATAGCTGAAGCGCTCCATCCTTTAGTTTAAGGTTCCTTGGTAACTCACTGAGTAAATGCATTGCCCAGAGTGGAAGTAAGCCATACAGACCAGGAAGCTCCCAGGTTTGATCCCCAGTCTGTGCTGAGTTACCTGATCACACCTGGGCTGCCACAGTTGTCCTTAACACCTCTGGGCTACACAGAAAAAAATCAGACAGGGGGTCCCACTGTTCACTATCCAGTGACCCCCCACCCTTAAATGGGTGAGGACAGAATTGATTCAACTGTGATACCTCCATGGTTGACACGATCGGTCTAGGTTCACAGCTGATAGTGGCCTCTTGGGTGAGTTACCGGACGGTAACTGGCACCTGTAGTACCACAATCCATGAAGAGTTCAACATCTTCAGGTGAGGAGAGGAGCACAACTGGTGAGAAATTACAAAGCTTTTTGGAACAGCTTGGTTTATTCATATATATATCTAAGTAATGTTCTAAAATGAAGCAACAATTTAAACTTCAGATAACAGAGTGTGCAAGTGTGCAAAGATTATACAGGAATTTGTTGCTATAGCTGCAAGATCACCTTTTCAAGCTTATATTTTAAAAAAGTTTCAGGGTTAATATCAGTGAAGGTCTAATAGGGCTAACTCTTTACTAACATTAAAAATTCCATCAGCATTCCAAAGTTGGTAAGTGAAGCTTTAAGCATGTACAGTGCTCATCTTTGCCTGAATATGGAAAGGTGCGCAGCTGAAAGTATAACTGCAGTTACCAAATACAGCTACCAAATCAGTACTCGCAGTATGATGGTGCTATTTGTCAGCTAGAATGTACTTTGTGAGAACAGTCTGAATCAAGAAAAAATAAACGCTTCGCTATGTGAATGTGCCTGGACCCTGCTTACTCTTTTGGCATCTTGGCTGAAATCAGGAGCTCAACTCCTGTGGAATTTTAGACACAAATTCAGGTTCTGTCACTCCATTGGGCAGGCTGGGAACTTTGAATGAAATCTTTTTAATATTGAGAAATGACGCTCCCGCCTGCGCTTTCCTAACATTAAAAGGTAGCCGCCGGCTGAGGTAAGGCTCTGCACGCGCCTCCAAGCACAGATGTCCTTTGTGGCTGGCCTTACTGCAACCTGTGAAGATGCTCAGCTGACCGTCTGTCTGCTGACTCTGGTCTGCCGGCTGCGTATTGCAGTCCACAGATTCTGGTGCAAGACTGGTAGCTGCAGTACAACTACTGCTTTGATCTGTTTGAATTAGAATAATCCTCTCTGTGGAGCCTTGTAGAAGCCATTGAAAAGTGTGTTCAAGCAATGATCATGTGAAAAAAGGGTGTTTTATACAGTTTCTCTATTAGTGAGGGAGTTATAAACAATGTTTACATCAGATACTGTGACATATTAGTGTGTTAGAATGAGCGGGCTGCTACTGTATTTTGTAAAAGAAAATTGTGACAACTGTATTAAAACCTCAAGTTCATGCACCAATTGTTTTACTCTTGTAGGCTGGGCCAAGCTCCCTTTCAGCCTATGCACTGCGTTTGAGCCCTGGTGAAGAAATTGTAACCTCTTTGATAACGTTTGTGAAGGATAAGAAGCTGAAAGCTCCATTTATCATCACTTGTGTGGGCAGCGTTACCAAGGCAACACTCAGACTGGCAAATGCCATTGCTTCGAATACTAATGAGGTACTGGCAAGACTGTTGGTGGTACTGGCAGTGATTGTTGTGCCTCGGGTGTGAAAAGCTGGCTGGAGATAAACTGAATGTTTTAGATAGTTTTTCTTTACTGTGTGTCTAATCTTAAGCAACACCTTTAAAGAACAAAACATGTTCCATTTTAATCCTTCCAGCAGTGTACAGGCACAGTAATCTCCGACATAGCAACATCATTTAGTAAACAAATTTATGCTGTTCAGCTGTGCTAAACATTAACAAAAAGTTCAGTAAGAGTAGCAGAATGATGGTAATAAAGTAAAATGCAAATTTAGGCCAAAATACACAGCAGCTTCTCACAGCTGTAAATGCGATGAGAAAATCTAATTAAATTCTATTGGGTGGTTTCCTTTTTATTTTGACCTCCGCATTATGTTAACTTTTCTATTGAACCATGTACAATCATAGAAAGACAGTTCTTTAATAAGCGAACACAGTGTTATAAAGATCTGCTGTCCAAAGTGCTTTTTGTTTTCTGTAAAACACATGCAATGTAAAATGTAATTTTAAACTTAAAACATCCTAATGGTGGATGTCAAATTTTTTTTACAATGCAGAACAAAGTATACAGGCAAGGGCAAAAAATTAATAGCCCATTAAGGTTGTTTGGCTTTTTAAGCGTACAGAAAGGTTGATAAAGGTAACCATGGAAAACCTTTTGACAAAGAAAGCAGCATTCACTTTTGCATGATGAAAAGTTCATGAGCTGAATATCCAGATTGCTAAAGCACAATTATGTGACTTTATATATGACCTGTTACCACACTGGTTGACCTTGGTTTAATACAAGCCTGAATTGCCGTGGAAAGCATGCGTTTATTTGGATCTGCAGTCTTTAGTTTTAAAGCAGTTTATAACTGTGAATAAAGGTAAGCGTAACTTTATTCTTTTTCAGCAAGATACGTTTTTTTTCTCTTTGTGCATAAAGCTGCTGCTTGTTAAATGAAGAGAATTAAGGGTTGTAGAACGTAGATTTTCACCTTTATTGTAAAACAGTTGGGTAAATGTACTACCTGGTGTGGTACTGAGCCATGGAAACCATAACGGGTCCTAGATTTGACTCGTAGTCAATGCTGAATTGCCTGATCCGAGTCAGAGTGGCACTGGCGCATTACAGTTGGCATCAACATCCCTGGGACAGGAAAATCAGCCAGGGCTCCCACTCCTACTTGCTGTCCAGTGACCCCTGCTGGAGAGTGTGCTTGTGCAGATAACAGGTTAGGACTGGATCAGGTTCAAATACAATGGCCATCTTGGTCGAACCACCTGCTAACATTCATCTGTCCAGTCTTACACCTGAATGGCTACTTGGCACCAGTGGAACTTTATCCCAGACTACAGGAGAGCAGAGGAAAAAAATTGACAAGTTAAGCAACATGACTTAAAAAGCAAAAGCAAGAAAAATATTTACAATAGCACCAGTGTAGATGTCAATCAATCAGATAGATAGAATTGAGCTATGATTAGGGGGCTCAGATGAGATCTTAAACCATAGAATCAAGACCTGAGAGTGGGTTATTTACATTATCTGAAATCCAAGATTGTGTTGTGTCTTGCAACTAAATTCACCACAGTGCATACTGAGACTAATGGATATCTGGCAGTGAGTTATGAGACCTGTAATCTAATTGAGGGTTTCAGATTATGTCACATGTGATGCCAGTGAGCCTTAAGTGGTTTAAACAGTCATCTAAAGCTGGAGATTGGATTAGTCTTGAACTCCCTCCCTCATATATTCAAATAAATAGGACATATACGGTCTCATTCGCGTGTAGATTTTTTATTCTATTTGCGCACCCTTTTTTTCCTGAGGAAATAGAAATAGTCTCTTTGGTCCCCCACCTTGACACGTACTGACTGTGGCTGAGGGGTGGGCGGGCAATTTGCCCCCACGCCTTTTCCCGTGCAACTCTAAGGCGGTGTGTGAGGCAACAATCTCAATCTCGCATTTTCCCCCCTCTCCCCTCCCCAGCCACTCGTTGGGAAGCATGTGACCTCTCCACAGTGCAGCTGAGATTGAAAGCTCTGTGGCATCATTCATCCGAACCCTGCCTGAACCCAGAATGCTTATTGCAGTTTTGTTTGCTGGTGATGGCTGGCAGTACACATTATGTGCTTGATAGATTAAGATGTTTACCAAAGTCTGTCTAGAGAGGTCAAAAGGATTTTTTTACTCTCTTGCTGGCCCATTCCTTGGTTAAATTTGTCCACAATTTTTGGTTTCTCCCAGCACCAGCCAGTTGACTTACTCCCAGGCTTCTGTCGGTATGGCTGTGTAACCAGCTGCCAGGAAGGTGACCGTGGGGAGCTCCAGCTCTGATTTTCTCTTCCTCGTGCAGCAAATTCCAGGGAATATCAGTTAGGGAATCTTAAACACAAACTCATGTCCTACCACCCAATAGCACAATGTATCAGTACACTAACAGGCTGCACCAAGTGGCTTGTGAGTGACACTTATTGGAGCCCCAAAGCAACGTCTCGTGGGATAGTAGGATATGGATTCACGTCCACAGTGGTTCACATGCTGAGTTCCTGATCTTAGCCATGTCACCATGGCAAGTGCCAGGTGGAGGATAAGTGCAGCTGCAGAGTGTGAGTTTTAAGCTGCTTTTGTCCCAGCCTGGGTTTTGGGAGAGTTAGCTAACTCTGCCACTCTCCTACATTGATGAGTGCAAACAGTCTTCCTGTAAAATGTCAAGCTTGGCTCAGTGGTAGCATACTCAGCTCTGAGGCAGAAGGTTGTGGTATCAAATCCCACTCTGAGCCTTAGCATATATTCTAGTTCAACACTTCAGTGCAGTACTGAAGGAGTGCTGCACTGTCAGAGGTGCTGTCTTTTAGCTAAGATGTTAAACTGAGGCCCCATCTGCATTTCCAGGTGGATGTAAAAGACCCCATGGCACTATTTGAAGAAGAGTGGAGAAGTTTCTCCGTGTCCTGGCCAACATTTATCCTTCAATCAATACCATAAAAAAAACAGACTAACTGATTATTTGTCTCACTGCTGCTTGTGGGACCTTACTGTGTGTAAATTGGCTGCCGCATTTTCCTACATTACAACAGCCGCTACACTTCAAAATCAATTTATTAGCTATGAAACATTTTGGGACATACTTAGGATGTGAAAGGCGCTATATAAATGCAAGGTCTTACTTTCACTGTTGGCCTCATTAATTTTTGTATGCGCAGACTGCCCGTGACAGTTTGACCAGTGCGGATGCACCAAGTGTTGATATTGTGACTTTTCTTCCATTCCTATCAACAGTTAAATAGCTGTTTTTCTTCATTTTAGTACATTGACTGTTAAATTGGAGATTGGACTATGTATTAAATTAACTGGAAGAACACATTCACTTCTCGAGGAAGAAAAGTTGGGAAGATAGTTAAAAAGAGGTCTCTTTTGTTGCCAGTCTTAAAAAATCGAGTAAGTCCATCTCTATCTTGCCGCTGGCTGCGTGAGACCTTTGCTGTGGGAGCCAACAGAAAACCAGCTTTAAGTGGGTGCACAGGCTCACCTCGTGTCGGACCAGCAGATGAAATGATTGCCCCAGTGCTTGAGAACGGAGAAGCAGCAGCAACAACACTAAAGACATGGGTTGATTGGCTGCTCCTGATGCTGGGCAAGCCTGTGCACCTGCTTAAAACCTCCTGATCTAGTTGTGCCCCCAATCAGATATCGATCCAGCTCTCCCATGCCCCACACATAGGTGCCAGCATCAGATTTTCCAAAATTGAGCCTGAGGCCTCATTTCAATATGCTTGGTGCCCTTGGTTTTATCAGGCATTCCTGGGCGCGCAGGGCAATGCCCTGTGACATTGGTCATTGAAAAACGGGTGCAATGACGACTAATTTCTGCCCCTTAAAGTCCTATGCAGTTTGTGGGATGCGTCCCTGAACAAGCTACTGATCAGGATTTCCATGTCCTGTGCTGTAAAACAGGCTTTTCTAAATTTTCATTGTGCCTGCTGAAAAGTTTTGAGCCCTCCACAGCTGAATGAGGGCCATTTTACCAGTTAACTGGCAATTTAGTTGTATGAGGACTGTGAAAGGAGCTTTATTACAATCTGCTTTACTATCTTTCCCGCTAATTAATTCAGATTGGATGAATACATCCATTTTTATTTGGATATGTTAAATTCAACCATATTAGGAAATTAACCCTTTATTTGTAAAAAGAGAAGAATACACCCCCATGTTGGGATATGTCCTTCGATTTAAAGAATTTAAATTCTAAACAAACTTGAGGGGGTGGGGAATAGGATTGCCACTGGTTTTGGACCAGACAGTCTAGTTTTTGATTACAGTGCCCAGTTATTTGTAAAATGTAAATTAGAAACCAATTTACAGCAACTTCTGCTGGAATTGCATGTGTCGAAGGTGGATGTGGGCACAATTGGACTTGGCTGTGATATTTTTTCTATAGTATTGATTTCTCTTCTCATGATGCAGTGGTATTATTGTTTTTCCATTTTTAAGTTTTTCTCCTCCCCACTCCTGAAGGGGCCGACTCTTGCTTGGGTGCAGTTCCATGGCCACTGACCACTGTACCTCCCCTATATGGGCATTATTCAGACATTAACCTTGACAATGGGTGTTGACAGGCTATTCGACTACAGGGTGCATCACAGCCAAATAGAGTACTTCCCTCATCCATCTTCCCAATGTATTCTTCCAGAAGGGGTCACTGGATAGTGATTAGGAACAGGAATCCTGGCTGAGATCAGTGAACACAGCACAGCCCAAGGACTGAACTTGGTGAACATTCATGAAAAAACTTAGATCCCATCAGCAAAGCATTATTCAAGCTATTAACCCAGTTGCTGCCCTGCCCCTATTCTACGCATTGCCTTGGTTTCGGACTTGGGAAAGGGTGGAAATCCTGGAAGGAGGAGGAGCATTAACCCTGGTTGGGGGCAGGGTGTTAATTGAATTTTGATCTGCCTTTTTGTTAGTCATTACTTTGAATTAAGATCTTGCATAAGGACTTGCATTTATATGGGCGCCTTTCATGACCTCACAACGTCCCAAAGTGCTTTACAGCCAATGAAGTACTTTTAAAGTGTAGTCACTGTTGTAACGTAGGGACATTAAATTAGTAATGTTGCGTGAACTAGCAGATTTATCATCCGTTTACTTTTAACTTGTTTATGACGCATCTTTTTTTTGTCAGATTGTACATCTGAATGAAAGATTTGAAATTGTGTCTCTAGTTGGAACCCTGAATGAAGTAGCCCACTTGCACATAACTCTGGCTGACAAGGATGGCAGAACTATCGGCGGGCACGTTATGGGCGACTTGGAGGTCTTCACCACGGCTGAAATAGTCATTGGCGAATGTGGCGGGTTTGAATTCACCAGAGAGATGGACGAGCGTACAGGTTTCCCTGAGCTTGTCATTAGTAGCCGTACTAAACAGACCTAGCCCTGGAGCAGCAATTTGTACTCTGTAATTTATATGCCGTTTTTGAAAAAAAAAACATTGCAGCGAATAAATTGGGCTGGAGCATGCTTCGTCTGCTCTTTCCTTTAGCTTATTGATTCAGCCACTTTGATCACACACAAACTAATCAATTCTACAGTGGATAGACAGCGTAACATAATTTCCACCAAACTCTTCAAATGACTTGTCATTAATTTGCCTCTTTGCTTGCACTTGTTGGCAGAGAACAAGATGCAGTTGGCTTCCTCCGTCTATTAGCAGAGTTGTGCTCTTGGGAATTTAGTGGGTTGGAGGGACGAATACACTGTGTTTGCTCATCCTTACAGACTCACTTATTACCACTAATTGGGAGGGACAGTTCAAACAAGCACAGAGGAGCAGTTGTCACACAAGCGTGACATGGGTTTAAAGAAGCAGTTGGAACTGGCTGTGCTTCCTTGTCCCAGCCCCTCCTCTCCCGCTGCATCTTGGCTGGTAGCTGAGCCCACATCCTGCTCAAATTGGCCACTTTGATAAGGAAACCTATTAACAAGCAGAAAAAACTAGGAAGTCGGAGCAAAGCAAGTTAGCTGAGAAACCTGCAAACTGACTTACAGCTGTCTGAAATTGGGCTGGGATGCCCAGTGCTCAACAGCTGACGGAAAAGGTGGGACATTCATTTGGCACCAAACAGTGTTACAGTAAAAATGTGATCGGAATGAATTTATGTGGAAGTGCTGCATATTCTTTCTTCAATATGTACAGACAGAAACTGTTACTTAGCAAAAGCTTTATTCACTATTAGTATCAGTTCAATTACAGGCTAGAAATCACCATGACGATCAGTAAAGATTTGTGCAAGAGGCAGTGAGAGTTTGTTAGATTCGCTGCTAGCATGTGCAAAATAACACAGCTGGAAATCTGTGTGTATGGTACAGTTCATCAGATTAAAGCATAATTTTACAACAGTGCTCGAGCTGTGAATAAACAATGTCATCAAATATTTGGTACTGTGGTGATTCCTTACTTTCTAAAAAATATATATGTAGTCCTGCATCCTATGTGTGTCTATCACACTGACAAAGTCATATGCCAAAATGTCAAAAAAAATATTAAAAAAGAGAAACGGTCATTTCCTGGTGGTTTTTTCTAACCCTGAGACCTTGGCTTCTTCCCAGTGGTAGTGGCCAGGGATTTACAAGCAGTTGCCAATCTGCAGAAAGTACCTCCAGCAACTAGCCTTGATTTGATTTCAGGATGTGTTATTTAAACCAGTTCTTCACAGGGAATATCAGAGCAGTAGCCTTAAAGGCACAGGCCACCCTAAACGCAGCTCCATCTTAGCAGCTAAACAGCACAAGAAGACCCAGATTCCCCCATAACAATTGCAATCATCTAGTTTCATTACATAGAAGTACACAGAACGTACAGCACAGAAACAGGCCATTCGGTCCAACAGATCCATGCCAGTGTTTATGCTCCACATGAGCCTCCCCCCACCCTTCTTTACCTAATCCCATCAACATATCCTTCTATTCCTTTCCTCATGTGTTTATCTATCTTCCCCTTAAATGCATCTATGCTAATCACCTCAACTACTCCTTGTGGTAGCGAGTTCCACATTCTAACCACTTTCTGGGAAAAGAAGTTTCTCCTGAATTCCCTATTGGATTTATTGATGACTATCATATTTATGGCCCCTAGTTCTGGTCTCCCCCACAAGTGGAAACATCTTCTCTACGTCTACCCTATCAAACCCTTTCATAATCTTAAAAGACCTCTGTTAGGTCACCCCTCAGTCTTCTCTTTTCTAGAGAAAAGAGCCCAGCCTGTTCAATGTTTCCTGATAGGTATAACCTCTCAGTTCTGATATCATCCTAGTAAATCTTTTTTGCACCTTCTATGATGCCTCTATATCCTTTTCATAATGTGGAGCCCAGAATTGTTCTCCAAGTGTGGTCTAACCAAGTTTAACATAACTTCCCTGCTTTTCAATTCCATCCCTCTAGAAATGAACCCCAGTGCTTTGTTTGCTTTTTCTTACTAATTTTAGTGATTGGTGTACCTGTACCCCCAGATATGTACATATTACATATTAAAGGACATGAAGCATGGAATGAGAAGAAATCATTTGACCCACCAAGTGCACTTCTCCAAAAAACTGCAATATCATGGTTTCTAGGCTATTCTTGAGGAAAGTTCTTCATAAATCATCACTGAACAGCAAATGCAGGTAAGCGGGCTCATCGATGCCAGTCTCCCAAAGTCCTACCAAAATAAACTGGTATAAATGCATTTCAAAAACCCATTTTTTGGTCTATATTCTTGCTTGTAAACAAGATTGAGTAAGTGAACATGCCACCACTGTAACGATATTTGACCATCCATCTTCTTAAGTCTTTTCGTACAGTCGCAGGAGAGCTCCCGCCCATATAAGTCAATGCAGACACAAGGCAGATGAACATCCCACAATAATGGAACTTTGATCCTTTCTGAAAAGACTATATGAGACAGGTTAGCAGTGAATTCAGTACAAATTCAAGTTTGGCAGGCCTTAAATTAGAATGATGAAAGAACTTGCATTTATATGGTGCCTTTCATATCCTGAGGATGTTCTGAAACACTTTGGGGCAGAAATTGCTTGCAAAATAACAGTGAGCTCAACAGCGCTCTCCATTGTTAGTGGCGAAATAGAGGAGCAAGTTCCAGTGTTTGCACCTGCACAGTGAAACGCAGAATTCCGGAACTTGCTCCTACTGGTTCGCTGTTGATATGACAGCTTCATTGCGCCGGCTGCAATCAGTGAAATCATTGAAAAAGCACCAACTTGCTCATCTGCCCAGCTGTAACGTAACAATTATTGCCACAAAGCAGGTATGCTTAAAAATTCCAGGTCTAAACTAAGTTTTAATAGCACGGCAAGTTTTAATGACTGCTAAACAACCAAAAATTAACTTTTAAAAATGTGGAGTTTCATTACTCCTTATTTTAATAGTTTTTGTTTTTTTCAAATTAATTTTTTTTTTACTTTTCCCTTCTAAGAACATGAGAAATAGGAGCAGGGGTAGGCCATACGGCCCCTCGAGCCCTCTCTGCCATTTAATCAGATCATGACTGATCTTCGACCTCAACTCCACTTTCCCGCCCAATCTCCAAATCACTTGATTCCCCTTGAGTCCAAAAATCTATCCATCTCAGCCTTGAATATATTCAATGACTCAGCATCCACAGCCCTCTGGGGTAGAGAATTCCAAAGATTCACAACGCTTTGTGTGAAGAAATTCCTCCTCATCTCAGTCTTGAATGGCCGACCCTGTATCCTGCGATTATGCCCCCTAGTTCTAGACTCCTTAACCAGGGGAAACAATCTCTCAGCATCTACCCTGTTAAGCCCCCTCATAATCTTATATGTTTCAATGAGATCACCTCTCATTCTTCTATACCCCAGAGAGTATAGGTCCATTCTACTCAACCCATTCTGTCTCTTTTATTTAATTCAATTATTTCTTACCCTCTTTTTTCTCGCTGTCTATAACTTTTTACAATGATATTAATGTTGTACCTTTTACTTCCTGGATTTAATATTCCAATCAAAAATGCTGCAGTCTGATTGCAATCTGATCCTCACGCTTCTCCTAGAGTCCTAACTTCGCTTGAATTGGCGCTGGGCTCTTCTCTGCTTCCTATTAGAGGAAGTGTCTGAAGTAAAGTTAGTGGGTTAGTATAAATTAATGGGGCGGCGAGCACTGTTGGTTCGCAGCTCCGAGCAATTTCTGCCCCTTTACGACCAGTTAATTACTTTTGAAGGGTAGTCATTCTTGTTTTACAGGCAAAAAATCACAGGCCAGTAATTTCTGTGTGGTTCTCCATCATCTTCGCTAATCTTCCACCAAAGTTATAGTGGGAGATCGGGGGTGCCATGTGGAAATTCTACCCAATATTCCCACCAGTCAAGCTGACTGCATTGGTTTAGGCCTGGAATCTTTTTGTTTTCTCACCAAGAGACGTGTTTCTTTTTCCCCCTCCCCAATTTTTCCTCACATCTCTTTAAGGTACTCAATCAGGCTGGGGCACAGTTCCACATGTGGCCACTTCCCTCTCACGCTTTGCAGTCTTGACAGTGAATGTCATTATCCTGTTCAACCTTGGAGGCTGTTGCAGCTGAACCTGATCAAGTTCACTCCCAACATTCACACATGCATTTTCCAGCAGGAGTTACTGGGTAACAGTCAAGATTGGGAACCCTTGGCCTAGGGGCAGTGAGGCCAATTGCATCAGCTCTATAGCTGTCCCAGCCGAGGTCAGTTAATTCACCACAGATAAGGGATTGACTTTCCAGATATGGTTGGCTCTGTTTTGCACTGGTTTTACAGATTTATAAGTTGTGTCACCAGGAACAATGCATTTACTAACTATAACCAATTGTAAACAATTTTACAACACCAAGTTATAGTCCAGCAATTTTATTTTAAATTCACAAGCTTTCGGAGATTTTCTCCTTCCTCAGGCAAATGAAGGAGAAAATCTCCGAAAGCTTGTGAATTTAAAATAAAATTGCTGGACTATAACTTGGTGTTGTAAAATTGTTTACAATTGTCAACCCCAGTCCATCACCGGCATCTCCACATCATAACTATAACCAGTTATGTGTCAGTTCTTTAAATAATTTAGAAAAAGGAACGGGATGTCAATTCCGTGCACACCAAAGCTTCCGTCAGATTGCCATTTTCTGTTTTTACTGGAATGAGCAGTGCCGTCACATTGAGAGCCTCTCACCATTGGAAAACGAACGGGACCATTCCAGATTGCTGCAGAGATTGTCCAAATGGCCAGTGAGACAGCAGAGGGATTATAACAGAAACATTGATTGCTGTACAGTTTCATTTAATAAAATCGTTGAAGGCGTCTGTGACCTGTGTACCCAGCACACAATCATGAAATTCCCAGAGGGTGATTTGTAACCAAGAAAAGGATGGTTTCTTCATGACAAATGCGAAAGGACTTGGAGGAGTGTGGATTGTTAATCACATTTTGATGAAATGCCATTAACACTTGTGAAGAAGGTGCATTTAAATTTATAGATTCCCATTATAGCATTCATCGCCTCAGAAACATGGGGTGACAAGCTAGGGCAGTGTCATCAACGTTCACATCTCTCAAAAAGAAAGCAAAATCTAAACTTAAAACTTTTGTTCATCCAACTAGTCCCTTGTATCATTTTTTAAAAATCATTACTGAAGTCGCATTTTCCTTTGGTTAATTTTTAACCGACATACATGAAACTAGGGAAATCAAAATGTATATATTTAATTTAAAGAAGGTGAATTCTTATTTTAGTTATTCACATATTCAGCTGAGTACCAATAATTGTGTGGTTAATTTTTTCCCCTTTTAGAAAAATTATTTTTCCCGCTATCTCTCCTTCCTTTCCTGAAGGTGTTGACTCCATGTTGTGTACAATTCAATGGGCAAGGGCTAACTCCTACTATTCTGTGTTAGCAGACTATTTTACCATGGGGGGAGCGGATTTACAGGGGGTGGGGGGCTAGAGCGGGCCGGAAGATTTTTGTCCTGACTGGAAAGCACTTCTGCTCCTCTTGACCCCACAAAAATCTTTTAAAAAAACAAAAAACGTACCTTTTAGGAGCGGCCTTTAGCCTGCGGAAAGTGGGACTTGGGACCTTCCCTGTAAGTTACTTGAACAAGCCTATTAATTAACTACAAAGGTGATTGTCAATTAAAAGCTTTATCAACAATAACTTGCATTTATAAGTGCCCTTAATGTGGAGAAACATCCTAAGGTGCCTAACAGAGGCATGAGCAAAAATAGATACCGAGTTAAAGAAGGAGAAATTAGGAGTGGTGCATTGAAGTGCTGGTCTAAATTCTGAGATCAAATCTTGGAGTTGAGATTGAATCCGCAATTTTTGACTCAAGAGGCAAAAGTGTTCCCAACTAGGCCAAGCTGACACTCTTAAGTGAGCAATTCTGCAGTAAAAGTCCCAGAGTCATGAAAACGGCATTTCTGAACCAACCAGTAACAAATCACTTGTGCTAACCATGACACAATTTTATCTTTCTTCTTCTACATTTTCAATTGACAATCATTAAAATGCTGCTTATAAATTAACTTTGTGATCCGCATGCTCTCGATGGTTGAAATTGTGTGCAGTTCTATTTAAAAAAGAACTGTTTTGCCCCAGCTTTCTCCTCTTGTCCTCTTGTCAACCTCGTTCCATAGGCTGCTTCCATACAGCTGCTTCCTTATCTCTCCCATGTGGCCATTCTTAGAGGCAATAGTACACAATGAGTGTTTGCAGGCTATTCAACCATAAAGGTGGGAACCCTGGCTCATTTATTTTTCCCTCTTTAGTCAGGAGATGTTAAGGCCAATTAGAATGTTTCTAGTGCCACTCTTGCTGAGATCAGCTAATTCAGCACAGAACAGGTTCAAACCTGGGATCTTCCTTGTTTGTACCGCTCACTGCAATCCCAGATGGTGCACAAACCCACTGAGCTATCAAGGGATGATTGAAGCATTTATTTAAAAACATTTTTTATTTTCTACTTGGTCGCCTGCAGTGTTGCTCATGGACAAATTAAAGAAAAAGCTGTGTTCCTTTCTTTTGTGTCAGCTGTGGCTCAGTGGTAGCACTCTCACCTCTGAGTCACAAGGTTGTGGGTTCAAGTCCCACTCCAAAAACTTGAGTATAAAATCTAGGCTGACATTCCAGTGCGGTGCTGCACTATCGGAAGTGCCATCTTTCAGATGGGATGTTAAACCAGAGTCCAGAGCAAGCGCAGACCTGTGAGAGACGGGGGGTGGAGCATCGGAGCAGTTAAAAGGCGAGATCCAGGGACTAGGCCTCAATCGGGAGCTCGGAGTCCAGACCAAGCGCAAACCTCTGTGTGAGAGACTGGGGGTGGAGCAGTTAAAAGGTGAGGCCCAGGGACTAGGCCTCAATTGGGAGCCTGGAGTCCAGAGCGAGTGTGGACCTGTGAGAAACCGGGGGCGGAGCATTGGAGCAGGTAAAAAACGAGTCCCAGGGAATGAGGAAAAAACCTAAAATGATGTCAGCACAAGGTGGAACTAATTAGTGAGTAGCTGGTGGGTGTTATTTTTAATCTTTAGTTTAAATCTGTTAAATTTAGTTAATAAATAGAGGCATGGCAGGGCAGCTCAGTCCCGTCGAATGTACAGCCTGTGCCATGTGGGAACTCCAGGACGCCTCCCTTACCCTGGATAACTACAAATGCAGGAAGTATCGTCAGCTGGAGGAGCTCGAGCTCCTGATTTCGGAGCTTGAGCAATAGCTGGCGAGGCTGAGAGCTACGTGGATAGCACATTTCAGGAGGTGGTCACCCCTCAGCTTAAGAGAGTTCAGGCAGAGAGGGCCTGGGTGCCTGCCAGACAGCCAAGGAGGAGCAGGCAGGTCGTGCAGGAGTCCCCTGAGTGCATCTCACTCTCTTAACCGGTTGAATACTGCTGAGGGAGAGCGTTCCTCTGGGTAGCGCAGCCAGAGCCAAGTTCACAGCACCATGGGTGGCTCAGCTGTACCGGGAGGGGCGGGGGGGGGAGAGAAAGGTCAGGAAAGCAATAGTGATTGGGGATTCAATAGTTAGGGGAACAGACAGGCGTTTCTGCGGCTGCAGACGTGATTCCAGGATGGTACATTGCCTCCCTGGTGCCAGGGTCAAGGCTGTTACTGCGCGGCTGCAGAACATTCTGGAGGGGGAGGGTGAACAGCCAGAGGTCATGGTCCATATCGGTGCCAACGACATGGGTAGAAAGAGGGATGAGGCCCTGCAGGTAGATTTCAAGGAGCTAGGAAATAAATTAATAAGCAGGACCTCAAAGGTAGTAATCTCCAGATTACTCCCGGTGCCTTGCGCTAGTGAGTTTAGAAATAGGAGGATAATGCAGATGAATGCGTGGCTGGAGAGACGGTGCAGGAGGGAGGGCTTTAGATTCCTGCAGCATTGGGACCGGTGCTGGGGGCGGTGGGACCTATACAAGCCGGACGGGTTGGACCTCAACAGGGCCGGAACCAATATTCTCACGGGGAGGTTTGCTAGTGCTGTTGGGGAGGGTTTTAAACTAGCTGGCAGGAGGATGGGAACCTAAATGTAGATTCAGAAGGGAGAGAAGCAGAGCTGGAAATGGAAGGCAGAAAATTAGTAAGTGAGTTTGGAAGGCAGAGGGAACAAAGGTTAGAAAATAAACAACAAAGGAGTTTGGCAGTGCTTAAAGGTATATACTTCAATGCAAGGAGCATAGTGAATAAGGCAGATGAGCTGAGGGCACAGATAGACACATAGAAGTATGATATCTTAGCTATTACTGAAACATGGCTTAAACGGGCAGGAATGGCAGCTCAACATTCCTGATTACAGGGTTTTCAGACAAGATAGGGGGATAAAAAAGGAGGGGGTGGCAATATTGGTTAAAGAAACAATTACGGCTGTGAGGAGGGATGATATATTAGAAGGATCATCACATGAGGCCATATGGGTTGAGCTAAAGAACAAAAAAGGGGCAGTGACACTACTGGGAGTGTACAATAGACCCCCAAACAGTCAGAGGAAGATAGAAGAGCAAATATGTAGGCAAATTTCTGAGAAGTGCAAAAACAATAGGACAGTAATAGTAGGGATTTCAACTACCCTAATATTAACTGGGATAGAAACAGTGTGAAAGGTATAGAGGGCGCAGAATTCTTAAATTGCATTCAGGAGAACTTTTTTAGCCAGTATGTAGAAAGTCCAACAAGGCTGGGGGGGTGGGGGGGGGGAACAGTTATGGATTTACTTTTAGGGAATGAAACTGGGCATGTGGAAGGAGTAGCAGTGGGAGAGCATTTTGGTGGTCGTGATCGTAATTCAGTTAGATTTAGCATAGTCATGGAAAAGGTCAAAGATGGAACAGGAGTAAAAGTTCTAAATTGGGGAAAGGCCAATTTTACTAAGCTGAGAAGTGATTTAGCAAAAGTGGACTGGAAACAGCTACTTGAAGGAAAATCAATGTCAGAGCAGTGGGAGGCATTCAAGGGGGAGATTCAAGGGGTGCGGAGTAAACATGTTCCCACAAAGAAAAAGGAAGAGAGGGACCTTGGAGTGCATGTCCACAGATCCCTGAAGGCAGCAGGACAGGTAGATAAGGTGGTTAAGAAGGCATACAGGATACTTTCCTTTATTAGCCAAGGCATAGAATATAAGAGCAGGGAGGTTATGCTCGAGCGGTATAAAACACTAGTTATGCCACAGCTTGAGTACTGCGTACAGTTCTGGTCACCACATTACAGGAAAGATGTGATTGCACTAGAGAGGGTACAGAGGAGATTTACGAGGATGTTGCCAGGACTGGAGAATTTTAGCTATGAGAAAAGATTGGATAGGCTGGGGTTGTTTTCTTTGGAACAGAAGAGGCTGAGGGGTGATTTAATTGAGGTATATAAAATTTTGAGGGGATAGGAAGGACCTATTTCCCTTAGGAGAGAGGTCAATAACCAGGGGGCATATAATTAAAGTAATTGGTAGAAGGTTTCGAGAGGAGCTGAGGAATTTTTTTTTTACCCAGAGGGTAGAAGGGGTCTGGAACTCACTACCTGAAAGGGTGGTAGAGGCAGAAACCCTCATTACATTTAAAAAGTACTTGGATATGCACTTGAAGTGCTATAACCTACAAGGCTACGGACCAAGTGCTGGAAAGTGGGATTAGGCTGGGTAGCTCTATTTCGACCGGCACAGACATGATGGGCTGAATGGCCTCCTTCTATGCTGTAAATTTTCTATGTTTCGAAACCAAGGCCCCGTCTGCCTTTTCAAGTGGGCATAAAAGATCCCACAGCACTATTCAAAGCAGTACAGGGGAGTTGTCTTGGCCAATATTTATTCCTCAAACAACAACAACAACTTGCATTTACATAGCGCCTTTAACATAGTAAAATGTCCCAAGGTGCTTCACAGGAGCATTAGCAAACAGAATTTGACATCGATCCACATGAGATATTAGGATAGGTGACCAAAGGCTTGGTCAAAGAGGTAGGTTTTAAGGAGCGTCTTAAAGGAGGCGAGAGAAGTAGAGAGGCAGAGAGGTTTAGGGAGGGAATTCCAGAGCTTAGGGCCTAGGCAACTGAAGGCACGGCCGCCAATGGTGGAGCAGTGAAAATCGGGGAAGCGCAAGAGGCCAGAATTGGAGGAGCACAGAGATGTAGGAGGTTACAGAAATAGGGAGGAGCAAGGCCATGGAGGGATTTGAAAACGAGGATGAGAATTTTAAAATCGAGGCATTGCCGGACCGGGAGCCAATGTAGGTCAGTGAGCACAGGGGTAATGGGTGAACGGGACTTGCTGCGAGTTAGGAAATGGGCAGCAGAGTCTAGAGGTAAGACAGGCATGGATGAGGATTTCAGCAGCAGATGAGCTGAGGCGGGATGGAGATGGGCGATGTTACGGAGGTGGAAGACGTTCGATTCGGTGATGAAGAGGACAAAAGAGGTAAGGGACAACATAAAACTAAAAGAAAAAGCCTACAAAAATACAAAAAATAGCACAGACCCTGGAGACTGGGAGAGATACAAAGAACAGCAAAGGGTAACAAAACAGATAGTAAGTTACAAAAAGGGAGTATGAAAAGAAACTTGCAAGGGGTATCAAAATCAACACAAAAAATGTTTACAATTATATTAGGAAAAAAAGGATTGTCAAGAACAATGTGGGCCCCATTAAAAATTGATAATGGTGATATTGTAAATGAAAATAAGGAAATGGCAGACATATTAAATAATTACTTTGCATCAGAATTTACAGTAGAGGAAGAGGATAGCATCCCAAGGAAACTAATTTTGAATCAGGGACGGGGACTCACCATAATTAACATAAGCAAATTAACAATGATGAAGAAAATAATGGCACTAAAAAGTGACAAATCCCCAGGATCAGATGGTTTCCATCCCAGGGTTTTAAAGGAAGTAGGTGAGAACATTGCAGATGCCCTAACTATAATCTTCCAAAGTTCTCTTGATTCAGGAACCGTTCCTCCAGATTGGAAAATTGCACATGTCACCCCGCTATTTAAGAAAGGTGAGAGAGGGAAACCAGGGAATTATAGACCAGTTAGCCTAACATCTGTTGTCGGGAAATTACTAGAGTCTATAATTAAGAATAGAGTCACTGAACACCTTAAAAATTTTCAGCTGATCAGAGAGAGCCAGCATGGATTTGTAAACGGTAGGTCATACCTGACGAACCTGGTTGAATTTTTTGAAGAGGTGACTAAAGTATTGGAGAGGGGAATGTCTATGGATGTTGTTTATATGGACTTCCAGAAGACATTTGATAAAGTCCCTTGTAAGAGACTGTTAGCTAAAGTTGAAGCCCATGGAATTGAGGGCAAATTATTGAACTGGTTAGGAAATTGGCTGAGCGACAGGAGACAGAGAGTAGGGATAATGGGCAGGTACTCAAATTGGCAGGGTGTGACTAGTGGTGTCCCATAGGGATCTGAGTTGGGGCCCCAACTATTTACTGTATTTGTTATCGACTTAGATGATGGGATAGAGAGCGGCATATCCAAGTTTGCCGATGGTACAAAGATAGGCAGCATTGTAAGCAGTGTAGATGGAAGCATAAAATTACAGAGAGATATTAATAGATTAAGGGAATGGGCAAAACTGTGGCAAATGGATTTCAATGTAGGCAAGTGTTAGGCCATCCACTTTGGACCTAAAAAGGATAGATCAGAGTACTTTCTAAATGGCGAAAAGCTCAAAACAGTGGAGGTCCAAAGAGACTTAGGGGTCCATGTACATAGATCATTAAAATGTCATGGACAGATACAGAAAATAATCAAAAAGGCTAATGGAATGCTGGCCTTTATATCTAGAGGACTAGAATACAAGGGGGTAGAAGTTATGCTACAGTTATACAAAGCCCTGGTTAGACCATACCTGGAGTAAGTGTTCAGTTCTGGGCACCGCACCTTAGGAAGGATATATTGGCCTTGGAGGGAGTGCAGCGCAGATTTACTAGAATGATACCTGGACTCCAAGGGTTAAAGTACGAGGAGAGATTGCACAAACTAAGGTTGTATTCCCTGGAATTTAGAAGATTAAGGGGTGATTGATCCAAGTTTTCAAGATATTACGGGGGACTTATAAGGTAGATAGAGAGAAACTACTTCCACTGGTTGGGGAGTCTAGGAGTAGGGGACTTAGCCTAAAAATTAGAGCCAGGACTTTCAGGAGTGAAGTTAGGAAACACTTCTACACACAAAGGGTGGTAGAAGTTTGGAACTCTCTTCCACAAATGACAATTGATGCTAGCTCAATTATTGATTTTAAATCTGAGATGGATGGATTTTTGTTAACCAAAGGTATTAAGGGATATGGGGCTAAGGCAGTTATATGGAGTTAGGTCACAGATCAGCCATGATCTCATTGAATGGCGGAACAGGCTCGAGGGGCTAAATGGCCCACTCCTGTTCCTATGGGGTCGGAAGCTCAGCTCAGGGTCAAATAGGATGCCAAGGTTGCAAACAGTCTAGTTCAGCCTCAGTGACCAGGGAGAAGGATGGAGTCAGTGGCTTGGGAGCAGAGTTTGTGGCATGGACCAAAGCCAATGGTTTTGGTCTTCCCGCTATTTAATTGGAATTAATTTCTGCTTATCCAATACAGGATGTCGGAACATCACTAAAACAGGTTATCTGATGATAGTCTCCTTGCTGTTTGTTGGACCTTGCTGTGCATAAATTGTCTGCTGTGTTTCTTAAATTACAACCGTGACTAGATTTCAAAAAAAGTATTTAATTGGCTGTAAAATGCTTGGGATGTCCTGAGGTCATGAAAGGTCTTTCTTTCATTTGTAGAAAGAGAGGACAGATTTTTGGTCCGTTCCAACTACATAACGCACCTGGAATACTGCATACAGTTTTGGTCTCCATACTTAAGAAAAGACATACTTGCTCTCGAGGCAGTTAATCCCGGGGATGAGGGGGCGGACATATGAGGAGAGGTTGAGTAGATTGGGACTCTACTCATTGGAGTTCAGAAGAATGAGAGGCGATCTTATTGAAACATATAAGATTGTGAAGGGGCTTGATCGGGTGGATGCGGTAAGGATGTTCCCAAGGATGGGTGAAACTAGAACTAGGGGGCATAATCTTAGAATAAGGGGCTGCTCTTTCAAAACTGAGATGAGGAGAAACTTCTTCACTCAGAGGGTAGTAGGTCTGTGGAATTTGCTGCCCCAGGAAGCTGTGGAAGCTACATCATTAAATAAATTTAAAACAGAAATAGACAGTTTCCTAGAAGTAAAGGGAATTAGGGGTTACGGGGAGCGGGCAGGAAATTGGCCATGAATTTAGATTTGAGGTTAGGATCAGATCAGCCATGATCTTATTGAATGGCGGAGCAGGCTCGAGGGGCCGTTTGGCCTACTCCTGCTCCTATTTCTTATGTTCTTATGTTCTTATAATTCTTTCTGTTTTCCTCACTCTGTTTTTCCAATTGTCTTGCATTCTCTTTGCCTTTTTATTTCTCTTTTTCTCACACACTGGGCCCCGGAACTGCCATGTCCATGAAGAACCACAATATACTGATGACATAAATTTGAGCTGGTGGCCGAGGGCTAGTGGCAGGCGGCAGGTTAGAATGCTGATGCCAATGCTGAGGCCAGAGGCCAAAAGGTGATATGGGGCTGGAAACCGTGAGTGGGAAGTAGGGGGGGTGTGGAATGTGGGTCAAGGCTGGGGCTGGAAGCTGAGTGGCAGGCTAAGACAACAAGCCAGGAGCCAGAGCTGGAGACCAAGAAGCAGGCTGAGGCTAGAATTGGAGACCAGTAGGCAGGTTGAGGCTGATGTCATGGCTGGATAGTAGGTTGAAATAGGGGCTGCTGCTCGGAGGTGGCCCAGGACCGAGACCAGAGCATAATGCTGGAAAGTGGCCAAGGAGGGAGCTGGAAAATATGAGGAGGTGAAGGCTGAGGCCAGGAGATGAGGATTGAGAGCAGGAAACAATCAGACAGGACTGAGGCAGGTAGTATTCACTTAGTGGCTTATTTTAGTATGGCACAACATCGGGAAGGTTTGTCACCATCTGTTTGGCTTCCAAATTGAAATATTGTCATCTGATTGTTTCCTGCCTGAGAATACATTAATGGCCATGTGGTTGAAGAGGACTAACCGGTTGTTTATTTGCAACAAAGATGCTCGGTGCTTCTGGTTTAATATTTTGAGCAGCAGATAATAATGCTGGCATTTATATAGCACCTGTTCATTGACAATGCCTCCCACACTGGATTAAGCTTGAAGTGCAGTGATGGTTATGTAGGCAAATATCACAACAGTTATGCACCAGCAATATTCAACAGACAGCAATCAATGACCAGTTAATCAGAGCAAGAGAACGTTTTTTACACAAGAGGGTTGTGAGGCTGTGGAATGCACGCTAGAGTTAGTGATTGAAGCAGAGACCATGTCAAACATTTAATAGGTCACATAGGTGGTTGAAAGAAAAGGGAATAAAGGAACAGAGAAGGCACCGGGGATTAAGCCTACTGCTTGCGTGGTGGATAAACACCAACATGGAATGGTTGGGCTGAACGGCCTGTTTCTGTTTTGTAATTTCCATGTAATCCATTTTCTGGTTGAGGGAGGAATGTTTACCAGGACACCGGAAATACGCCCAGCTCTTTTTTGATTAGTGACATGCAATCTTTGACATTCACCCAAAGAGGCAGTTGGAACTGTTAACAGTTCAAGCATTTTCCCAACACATTTGCCTCTGTTGGTGGCTAAAAGGCAGTTCCCATAAGCAGACTGAGTCCACCATGAACTGAAACCAACGTGACATGTTGCCATGTACGAGTTAGTGTGCCCAGATTTAGTGATTAACCTCTCATCATGGTATATTGACCACTGGAGAATACCTGGGACGGCCACCACATCATCCTGTCCCTTCCAAAAGAAAGAAAACAACACAGACAGATCAATGTGGACTGGCTAAAACTACTTCGTCAGAGTAAATTAGAAACAGAAGCAGAAAGATGTAAATAGTAAGTAAAAGTATACCAGTCTTACATGTTTCAAAAACTATTTCAAAATTAAAAAGAGAAAAAGTCCAAAATCCTTCTAGTCCTTTTCTGTAGCGTTGAAGTTTCTTATGGGAGTTAAGTGTGAGCTGAGCCTCGCTGAGCCCCTTCACGCACGAAATTGCTGAACTACCCCTATAGTTCGCGATAACCTATTGATATGCGTGGAATGCTCCTTTATTAAAGGGGTTGTGACTGCTTTTGTTTGTTGACACGGAATTCTCTGATTAGCTTCTTGTTGACCTTTAAATAAATATTGTTGTCTCTGACAATTTACCTATTTGCTTCAAGTGTCCTGTTTTCCTTGGAACTGACCTTTTTAATTTCTGTACTTTTCTTCCTCGCCTCTAATCCAGCATTTTCAGTTTTTCTTATTTATTTAGGCACACTTGAGCCGAAAGGACATGTTAATCCAGCTGGAGCTTTTCTTCCGTTGTGCCAGTGCTGTAATTTATTGTTTGGCAACAAATTGTTTGGGTTTTCATACATGAAATTTATAAACAATTGCTGAATATTATCTACTTATGAAGTTTTCATTACTTTTTTTATTTCAGTAGTTTGAGTAGTTGTGTGCTATTAAATTAGTATTTTATTCTGTACTAAAACCACTACTGATTGTCTTAACCTAGTACCATGAATCACTGATAAGGTCTCTGCGCACTTGTTTACAAACAGGAACAATAAATCTTTAGCGTGCAGTTTACTGCAATTAATCTTAAAAAGTACAATTTGCCTTTTTGAATAGGTTTTATTTAGGATTAATCTCACAAAAAAAAGGGAAAGAAAGGACGAGGGAAACATATAAACACACATAACCCAAAAAAACCACTGACAGCAGGTATTGTTCATCAGGGAATGCAGAGGTAGCAGGGTAGTCACAGTCAGTACGTC
Source organism: Heptranchias perlo (assembly GCF_035084215.1). Lineage (NCBI taxonomy): Eukaryota > Metazoa > Chordata > Chondrichthyes > Hexanchiformes > Hexanchidae > Heptranchias > Heptranchias perlo. Next base: position 78,976,057 of record NC_090332.1, read on the forward strand.
ATACCCATAGATTGAAATGGATGAGGTCAGGTAGAGTAAATTGTATTTGAAGAGATAATTTCATGATGATCATTGATATATAAAATGCTTTTCCTGTTGTAGTTTTTCAGTGATTCTTTTTTGAAATTTCTGCTCTCTTTTGCTCATCTGTGAAGCGCCTTGGGACGTTTTACTATGTTAAAGACGCTATATAAATGCAAGTTGTTATTGTGCCTCATGCCATTCCCCAGATGAGAGGGCAGGCACCCTGCACCCAAGCCTCTCTCAGATCAACTGTGTAAGAGCACACTGGGATTGTTCTTCCATTGGTTGTCCCTACTCAACTTCACTCAAAAGTCGAAGCCTTCTCCTGACATTTGGCTGAGATCAGGAACTCACTGGAATTGAATGCACTTTCAACTATTCTGTAGTTCGACATCCAACATTCTGTGTCACTGTGCCTCATACTGACCATCCTTATACAGTGCATTATAAATGTGTACTGATTCTGTGGACTTCTGATGGTAAAGAAATAAATCAGAGCTGTATTACCCATTTACTTTGTTAGTTTAAGGTCAACCAGAACATTGTTTTCCTATTTGCATTGGAAATAAAATCAGAACATGAAAGGGAGGAAAATGCACCTTAAGTTTAAGTTTTATTAGTGATCTAGTAAGAGACATAAAAGATTTTACTATTAATTAAAACATTATGCTACTTTAGAAAAAAGTTTCTCACACTAGTTCTGCAAACAGTCATTTTTTTGGGAATGCCACTTTTGACCCTATAATTTTTACCCTTCTGTGCCATTGTAGCATTGCTCACTAGTGTACCAGTGCATAGCAAAACGGTAATATTCAACATGGGTTTATTATTGTTGATTTCCCCACATGGTAGAATGCTAATATAAACCTGATCAAGGGGTCACAGCAGCATTGGGGAGTAAGAGAGAGTAAGGCACTTTTCCACAGGGAGGATGTGAAATGGGAAACCAAACTGACCACTATCACCTTTGTGCACCTTTACACACCTGGTTACCACTCGGATAGAGAAGGGCCCAGGGAAAGGCCATTGTTTTCCCCTCTTGGATATATGATATGGAGTGGCAGAATGGAACATACAGATAACAATGGTATGATGGGTGGGAAGTAAATCACTTGTGCCTGAAATTCTCTGTTGAGACTGCAAATGGGAGAAAACAAATTTGCCTTTAAAGTGGAAATCATTGATATGTTGTTTGTCCTTTCAAGATTAATAAGCTTTCACATGGCTCAGTAGCTTTCATGGTGGAACACAGGCTTTCAAGGTTGGGAACTTGGAGGTCTGAATTTCAGCATCGAGTCCAATACCAGTCGGTGAGTTTTATTGGCTCTGCTGACCAGATCGCCAGATAGATCACCTTGCAGTAGTGTAACGGGAGGCTGGGGGAGGGGGGCTGTGGGGGAGGAACCAGTGGCATAACCTGCACTGCCCTCCTGTTCGACTCATCAAAAGCTGCATTCAAAATGACTACGAAGTCCACAAACCAGACATTCCTGCCCTCATGGTTAAAGAACAATGTGATGGTGGAGAAGAGCAGGAAAGGATATCAATAAAGGACAAGGTTAAACAAAATAAAAGAAAATGCTCACTGCGGCTAGCACTCCAGATAATTTTCAACTAGGCTGACTCTGCATGTATTATCATATTGTTTGATGATTCTTCCCTAAAGTGCTGATGCTATCAGACTGGTCAGTGGTGACAATAGATTGTATCACAGAATTATCCAATATAAATAAAATCATTGTGAAGCAGTACCTTAATGTTTTGTGTAAGAGCATGGACAAAGCCTCTTTCACCACATGCATGAATACATTGAATTTTTCTCTTCCCCGGAAGTCATTTATTTTGTCTGCAGACAGCTGCAGGGTCTGTATGTCTCTGACATTTGCAGGGTACTTGGCATGACTGATGAGGCAACGAGTCTCGCTTGTTCTAACTAGGGCTTTGCTTTGTTTGTGCTCCAAGTTGTTTAAATATGCTGGAACAAGAAGCTCATTTGAATCAGTTTGGAGAGAGATTGAAGTCGCTCCATCAAATTATCAGAGAATCACCACAGTAACTTGATGGCTTCGGGTTTATGCGGCTTAAACTTAGTTCTAGAACTGAGTGTCAGTCACACATAATGACAGAAATCGCAAAGACAAACGAGGTCATCCTTTTAAAGACCTCAGGAGCATTTCTGTCCCAAAATTATTATTTTAGAAGGAGTTTTATAAAGTTTCTGGAAAACATACAGTATTGCGAAATAAAATATTCTTTAACTCCATAAATCTAATTAGCTGTAAGCAAAAACATTTGTGATTTGAACACCATAAAAATAAGTAATTATAGGATTACCAGAATAGAGAAGCATAAAAATGTAATATTTATTCTTTTACGTTAATTTTAATAAATATAATTTTTCAATTAATACTGTTATGTATGCACATGAGTGAAATGGAGATAAATGAGACATAATTAATGCAGCTCATCAACATTGTAATAAAATTCACACATTAACCTGACAGATTCTGAGATTTCTCTTTGGTGACAAGTTGTAAAATGTGACTCTGGGACTTTGAGGGATGAGTTGATTTTGTAGATCTGCTGCACATAAAACTATGCGATGGGCTTTGTTTTGCTTTTTCATCACATTGTCCAGTTATACTGTAGGAAAGCACTGCTGTCTGGCTGATGAATTATCATGTCCTGCAAATACACAGTACATAGCATGTCTGCTATCACACAAAATCATTGCATTGGTATGTACACTTTTTATTAAGTGGGGATTGCAACATCCACATTTTAGACAACAAACTACGCTTTAGTATAAAACATCAGAATCGAGTGCTTTCAGAAAACTGTGCAGCAAATGATTTTTGAAGTGAAAATGACAGAAAGTGATTAATCTGTGATATTTCAGCACAAAAATATGGACTGATAACATTCATTTTGCTCATAAAGAATTTTAATTTTGCACCATGTATAAATATTGTTAAGTGAAGCTTGATATATTTTAGTGCAGTAGCTTCAGTTAGTTTGCAGGCAACTTTGCAGTTTTACACTGAAATAAATGATGGTGCCTTTACAGTGCACTGAACACTTGAGATTCAGCTAAACTGAGGAAAACAAATTGTACTGTACATAAATAACATCCCAGTTCCAAGATGACTATTAAACACACCGAAGCATGGCCTGATGTTGTTTTAAATTCAAATTTCTGATGGTCTGAAATTGAGAGAGATGGTATTTTAAACATATCGTGCTCCAACATCTGCAGATTATGATTTGCATGTGGAAATTGGCTGGTTGAATTGAATGAGGATGAATACTGTCAATCTTCCTTTCCTCATCCAGTTCCTTTAATGAAATGCTAGAGGTCAACCCTTTGTCCTTAAATTAGTTACTATAATTTTTTTTCGTCACTTTCTGCATGTTATGATGTATGAGATGTTGTGGAAAGGTTGCCATTAATTCAGCCTTTGTTGAACACAGATACCTAACACTGGTTTTTGCTAAACAGTTTGAAGTAAATTAGCATTTAGAAACTCTCAGTCTGGCCCTGTTCTGGTTATCAAGAATATATTTTGTGTATATGTGTGTGTGTGAAGAGAATGGTCTTCTGCAAGAATGCATTATCTAATGTATTCAGCTTTCTGTTGCTCATTTTTCAGATGAAGATGAGCTTAATTGAGGTTGAGCTTTTAAGTTTGTAGAGCTCTTCAGCATATCAGACAAAAGCAACTTGAGGCTTCTCATTTGTCTTGAGTATGTTTTTAGATGTAAAAAAATATTTACATTACTCTCTAAATCAAAAGGTGCACTGCAACTATTTTAAATGAAATATTACTGTCTGCTGCTACAGAGGTACAGATATAGTTTGATTCAAAGCAAGGATCATGTTCATTATTGCCTAAATTGCTTTATTCAAGTGCTTTCATTTAAACATCTTGTGATATTTTTTGAAGCAATAATCACATTAACAGTTTTTTTCAAGCAGATATTATGGAAAGCAATTAACACAATACTCTAGGAACAGAACATCTAAATTAGGATATGAAAATGGCTGTCATGTGGAGCTTTATTTATCTGTATACATTTTGTTGCTGTTTTGAACTAAGCTGAGGCAGAACTTTTATATGCAGCATTTTGTTTCAATATAATGTATAATGATTAAATAGAAAGCTTTTGAAATAAATGTATGAGGTTTTATTTTTAAACTATTATCAACTCATTGTGTAAATATTGTGCACTTCTTTACTAGCTGTTATAATGCAATACTCATGGAAAGTGAGTGAGATTTTTCAAATATGGAAGTACTATATAAAAAGAAAACCTTAAAAATCATCTTTAAGAGCAAAAGATGTTCTGATGTGATGGCCAATTCCTTTTCTTCGGTCAGTCTGCTGTCAGATATATGTTCTTTAGGTTTTTTTTTTGTCATTTATTGATGCCAAATGCTGAAGAAATGAGAGTATTATCGGGTCAGCCTTGATAACTTGCCTTATCTCATTAGTTTTCACATCAAAGTTAATCAGGAATTTGTGAGTAATTACTGAATAGACAATGAGATGGATCACACAGTCCTGTTTTGTGTGCATGTCATACTGAAACATTAGTAGAATGGTGTGAGCAGATATGCTGAAGAAAGAAAATAATGTTTAAGGTGTAATAAGTAAGCTCCTCAAAATTAATGAGCTTACCCAATAAAAAATGAATCACCAATCAGTAAGATTTGAACAATATAATTTAGAATAATTGCTTGATTGCATTTCTCTTAGCAGGATGATTTGACCACACACAAAGGTTTGGAATTAAGATGTCAAGAAAAGAATTAATTTGGCAACAGGGTTATACAATGTCTCCTTTGCTCTTTCTTTCAGACTGAAAAGGCAAGGTGCCTGAGATGTTCTTTACTAATTATTAAAAAAAGACAGTGAAGATTTGCTAAGGCATTCTGCCACTCTACCTCGTGCAGTGGGTGCGTTTCTGCAGACGTACCTGCCAGCTAGCTATCAACGATCCAGCAATGCTCTGAAGTCTTGAGCTTAAACTGTGGGGATGGTTCAGGCAGAAGGTAAATTTGCTTTGATCTGCATTACATCTAATTGAGTCACTGGCGATGTCTCTATCCCGACATCAAGAAATTTGAAATTGTTAGATTATTTCACTGGGGATTAAACCTAATTTACGCGTGTTCTGCATTAACCTATTAGACAGGCTCATCTGCATTGCTAATGTGGCCCAGACAGCTGTCAGTGCTAAAGAAAAACATGATCATGCAATCCTTGAATGAATGATTCGAGCTCTGATTAGTGCTTGTGAAGTTAGCTGAACCCCAGTGATAAGGAAAGGAAATTCCCAAGTTGCCAATAGCTCGAAAAATTATCAGACTGTAGGCAAAAAAACCTGTACCTCACAGCTCATGGGCTTTAATCCAAGTGCAGCTTAAAGTGACAATATTTAAAGCGATGAAAATGCAATTGGGCCAACTAGGGCAGCTACAGATCTGCGGGGGGACTGAACAAAGCATTACACCATTACAGTCTCATTTCTAATGAACTTTGGCATGTAGGTGCTAATAGGCATTTCTGTAGATATTTTCACATTACAGAAAAACAAAAGAAAAATCAATTTTAGATTTAAAAAAATAAGCAGCTAGCTTATAATACCCAGACAATTCATGAAAAACACAAACCATTTTTAGATTTATATATATATATTAAATATATATATATTAATTTACCCCATTTCCAAATGTATTATTTTAATATTCCATTTTGTACGCTGTAAACCTTCTTGTCAATTAATTCCACATTAGTCCTAGCATTGGTGGAAAGATGAGATTTACAAGCATTAGACAGGAGTGAAATTCCCCACTACCATCCTATTTGACTGAAATGTTAGACTTGTGTTGGTCCTGCTGATCTGCCAGTCTTTGTGTACATTGTAACCAGCACTGCTGTAATCCCAAGCTTTTTTCTTGCTTCTTTCTTGGGGCTGCAGTCAGCTGTAAAAAGTAACAAAGGCACGTCCCCATGAGAGATGAAAATTTAGGGATGGTTTAGGGCTCCCAGTTATAGAGCTAGTAACCAACTTAATCCTATTAGCAGTTCCAAACAATGGCCATTTCCATCCTAATGTGGCAGGAATCAATACTTTATTTGTTTCTTTACGTAAAATCAATGTTATCAGGTATGAGTGTGTATTTTGGTTGTATGTATGTTTGTGTGCATTTTAATCATCTGATTGCCAAGACAATAAACCACAATAAATTCGAAAGATTGCACTAATAGGTCAATATTTATTTGTTGTTTAGGCATCATTGTCTGCGAGCAGGACTTGTTGATTGAGCAAACTTTACAATGGCAATTTATCTCCAAACTCTTGGGACCCTGCTATTGTACATGTCGGATAGAGGCAAAGCACACCATTCTGATGAATAGCAAAAGAATTGACACTAGAACAATTTAGAATGGAAGTATTTGTAGTCAGAAAATAGTACCCCAAGCAGGAAATGGGCTTTTTGCTGCCTTAAAGATCAATGGACAATACCAGTTTCCACCCCCTTCCCCAGTACAGGAAATGAAGCAAAATGGTTTCTTGTATAACTAATCATGAAGGTAATAGCATTCGCTGTGCCAAAGAGTTTCTTAACCATATGTCTATACAGCTGTAGAGAGAGAATACTTTTATTATGTCAATTATATCCATGAACTGTTACTGGCTGGCATCGTGTGTATGTTTTGTATGCAGTTTATGACCTTTTGTCTAATACATTCAAATGTACCCACTGGCTTGAAACTAATTGATTTTTTTTTGTTTTCATTTACAGAGCAAATTACAGGTTTTAATAAGTTGTTTCTCATGTGTATGTAAAAATTATAATTTACTGGGTAATAATTTGATTACAGATTAAATCAATCCTAGCCTTGAATTACACTAGTATGTGTCAAGAATTCCGTTTCCTATAATTCTATAAACTGTTGCAAGGTTATTGACCAGATGAGACTTAGTAGAAGCGGTTACAATGTACAGTCAGGATCATAATTGTAATAATAATAGGTACCATTATAAATTGAAATTATGTATGATTTTTAAAAAGCAGCCCATGGATGGAATAGTGCCATGTTTTCTGTAATTTGATGGTAGTGTGTCAGTACCTGCCAGTTAAAGTTAACACTTTATGTACTGAATATTCTTCTGTACTTTGCACCACGTGATCATATTTATCCTTATTTTACATTGACGAGAATTAAGTCAACAATACTTCTGGGACTCACAGTTGCCAAACCATTTTTTTTCCTAAGTGCAGTGGTAAGATTTTAAAAAATGTACCTGTTTAAAAATCCACTCTATCCATTATGAAGAGATGAATTTCAGGAAGGCATAGGATGCATATTCACCCTGCTGACCTCTGCTCCTGTCCTCTGGGTTCTGCCTGTGATTGACAGGAGTCCAGGGGGAAGTTAGCTGCTTCTGTACAAACTGTTCTCAGAATGTCCCTCCTGTGTAAAACCTGAATACCTTTATAAATGATGGTTTTTGGAAGAATTTCATTTTTTTTGGTTCCTACTTGTATGTTGGGAACTTATATATTACGGGGAAAAAAACATATCTTGTGATCACTGTAGGGCACTCCGGTGTTAATGTAAATCCTGACTGTGCAGTGAAAATAATTTAGACAGCCTTTCAATCAAACCCTTTATAAAGAATTAACTTTAACATCTTTTTAATATTGTGCCTTTCTGTTTTTTTTAAATGTGGAATATTGTTGTTTAAACAATGAGTGTTGATGACATCGATGAAAGAGCCAGCTAGCAGGAATTACAGAGCTCAACAGTGCGAGGGAAGTTAAATTAACGTCAGTACAGTCATTAACCCAGGGTGCTTTAGTGATTGTGTCATTTTAATGCTGTAAATTATTTCAGCTATCTCGTACTCTCAAACTCAGTAACCCTCGTTATGTCATCAGCACTCACTGTTTATACAGAAATTATTTTTAAAACAAAGACACAGAAGGGAAAGGGAAAAAAGGATGTTTAAAGTTAATAATATTTTATAACTGATTAATTTTAATGCAATAATCACCAGATTATTATTATTTTTGCGATGTAGGTTGAGGGATCAATATTGGCCAGGACACCGGGGACAACTCCCCTGATCCTCTTCGAAATAGTGTCATGGGATCTTTTACGTCCACCTGAGCAGGCAGACAGTTTAACGTCTCATCCCTCTTCAAGCAGTATTTGTGCAAACAGATTTCCCTATATTTTTGCTACATAACAATAAAAAACAGAAAATATGTTGTTGTGGACAATTAATGAAATTAACACACTCAGTAAAAATGATAGCACTCCATTATTCCCAATCTAGAATTCCATTTATCTCAATCCAGAATTCCATTTATCCCAATCTGCGAAAAGAAACTTAAGGTTTGTCTCCAATGTCCTGTAAATTTATGGCAAATAGAATGTACACACCAGTTTATCTGAATTCCCAATAATCCAAACTTTTTTTTAGTGTTTACCATTCAGTTTCAGTAAAAAAAACATTTGATTTTATTGAACAGTTTGAAAGTACTTGAAAGACCTGTAATAATAATTTTTAAAATTCAGCATCAATTTTATTTTAAAATCAAATCCTCGTGTGCTGAATATAAACAGTTAGATTACCCTATACTACACTAGATAAACAAAAGTCTTATTTTTTATTCACTATTAATGTTAACAGATTCTAAAAGTTTGTTAAAGATTTGATGTGCAGCCAAAAAGATCCTGATTTTAACCTAACCGGACCAGTGAGAACAGAGCAGGTTTGGGTCGGACGCTTGTTTTACACTCTGTCCGGTTTTACTCTCCACTGAAGTTCCCTTTCCCTTGTTCAGCGAAATAGCTTTTCCTATTCTGAAGATTTCATATGTCTCCTTGCTTTGCTGAGGCATGGTTGAATCTAAACTTTGACTTCAGCCTACTGTTGTGTCTTGTGCTCCACTTGTTCAGTCTCATTCAGGGATTTCTCAATTTGTTGCTTTGTTTTTTATCCAATAGTAAGTGCAAGATTTGGTTGTGGCATGATAGAAGACTTCTTTCCCACGGTTCCACCAATGGTAGTTATTCCTCTCTATCTGTATCACCAATGGTTGAAGACTACTTGTCTTGGCTAAATATCTCACTCTGCTGCAAAAATTGTAAAGCCGCAGTGGTCGCATTCGCAGCTCTGAGTCAGAAGGTTGTGGGTTCAAGTCTCAATCCAAAGACTTGAGCACATAATCCAGGTGGACACTCCAGTGCAGTACTTAGGGAGTGCTGCACTATTGGAGGTGCCATCTTTCAGATGAGGCGTGAAACTGAGGCATGGTCTGCTCTCTCAGGTGGATGTAAAAGATCCCATGGCACTGTTCGAAGAAGAGCAGGGGAGTTGTCCCAGGTGTCCTGGGCAATATTTATCCCTCAACCAACATCATTAAAACAGATTATCTGGTCATTATCACATTGCTGTTTGTGGGACCTTGCTGTGCGCAAATTGGCTGCCTCGTTTTTCTACATTACAACAGTGACTACATTTCAAAAGTAGTTAATTGGCTGTGAAGCATTTTAGGATGCCCTGCGGTCATGAAAGGCGCTATCTAAATGCAATTTCTTTCTTTCTTCACATACTCTGTGCAGGAGGCCTATAAAGGTAGAACTAGATCTATACTGTAGGATCTAAAATACACAAGTGCTTTTATTGCATAACTGCTAGCTCAGATCTACTGTGACCCAAGCCTCAAAACTTGCAGCAACTATTTCTGTTACTCTTCTAGTCTGTCCTCCACTCCATCTAAGTGTACATACTATTTATGTGAACTTTCAGGTTTATAGTATGGTGTAGGGATTAATTACATGTAAAAACTTGAGTATTATGCAAACAGGTAACCTTAAGAAGTCCTTAATGAGTTATTTAGATTTTCAGAACTGAGTTTTAATTAAACAGAATATGTTGTATCTAGAAGAAATAACCTACCAGTTCTTACTAGAACAGGTATTAATATTCCCCCGACTGCACTGAACAAAGCATCCAGCACATTACAATATTAAATAGGAAGATATTTTGCTATCTCATTTATAACAACGTTAAGGGTGCCACTGGGCTGCTTTTGAGTGATGTATATCATTAACATTTATATCCAGGATAGTGAATATTCTGGCAAAATAGTATGTATTATTTTCAGTAAAATTTTGTTTTTCTATCAGTGGTTTCAACATAATTTGGTTCTTTTCAGTTACCCACATCTGCCACGAGGTTAGAAATGGCTGCTGGTGATACTGGTGGACATGTTTTTCATTTATTCCTGTGACATTCCCCTCTCCGCTGTTTCAGTGGAGGTATCAACCCATTCCAAATTGGCTAACCGCTCTATTAAAATAGTGGACAGAGGAATGGTATTCAAACCGGTTAAGCATTCATCTATTATTTCCAGCAATAATTTCTAGCCTATGATGAAAAGGCTACTGGCATCTCAATTGCAAAGCTTGGGGCAATAAAAGATACAAACCTAAATGTTAAAAGCTTCTCTTATTTTTACACAAGACGTGTGCTCGTGCATCAACACGTGGGTCTCATGCAGCTGACGGCAATAAAGGTAAACTTGCCTAATTCAGTAAGGCCAGCCATGGGGAAGACCAGGTTGAAGAAAAGTCTCCCTTGTGAAGTTACCTTAGCAAATCCAGCAAATTTACTTTAGGGTTCTCGCTGGCAGCGTGGGACCGCAGCACTTAACCTGAGATAAAAGCAGCTGACGATTGGTGGTTGTAACAGAAGAAAGGCCCTCTTAGTGCGAAACACACTAGTGGTAGCAGCAGATAGGAAACAAAATGGAATAATGTAATTTCACCTCCGCAGGCATTATGTAGAAATGGTCTTGGTCTTTAGCAGCCTGTCCCAAAACATGCCAGACCTGTCATGGAGTAGCTCATATCCTCTTTTCTAATATTTCCTACGTACAGTTCCACAGACACTCAGTTTTCTGTTGCACTGCCCATTGTTCAGATATGAGCCTGGGCAGGGAGTGTTGGCAGACTATTTTGTCATGGGTGCCATCACAGTCAAGCCTGAATTTGTCTTCAATTCAATGGTCACATATATGCACTTTTCAGCTGGGTCACTGAATGGTAATCAGGAACAGGAACCCTGGCTGATTAATCCCCTTCCAAGCCCAGGGATACTGATGCCAATTGTAATAAGTTAATTCCGCTTAGATCAGGGATCAAACCAGAGGCCTTCGGGGTCTGTACGTGCTCAGCACTACACCATTTAGTTCCTTTGTCCACAAGTCATTGGGAAGTAGACTCACATCCTCTTACTGGTTGCAGTGCTTTAATACTGGCACCAGGAGTACTATGCCGCCCAGCTAGGAAGTTCCGTGCACACAGTCTTATCCTTTATAACAACATAACACAGAAAAAAGTAGGTTTTTAGTTGCAAAAATAAACTGAAATGTTATGGTTCTTTTTTTCCAGAATATAACAGTTGGCATACCCCTGTTGTGACAGTTGTCAACTGTGGCTCAGTGATAACACTCTTGCCTCTGAGTCAGAAGGTAATGGGTACATGTCCCACTCCAGAGACTTGAGCACATAATCTAGGCTGACAGTGCAATACCATGGGGGAGCTGCACTGTTGGAAGTGCCATCTTTTGGATGAGACGTCAAAGCAAGACCCACTAGGTGGATGTAAAAGATCCTATGGCACTATTCATAGAAGAGCAGCAGAGTTCTCCTGGTGTCCTGACCAACATATATCCCTCAGCCAACACCTAAATCAGATGATCTGGTCACTATCTCATTGCCGATTGTGGGACCTTGCTGTGTGCAAATTGGCTGCTGTGCTTCCTACATTACAGAAGTGACTACACTTGAAAAGTACTTAATTGGGTGTAAAGTGCTTTTGGGGCATCCTGAGGCCGTGAAAGGCGCTGTATAAATGCAAGTCTTTCTTTTAGAACTAGCAAAAGAAAGACCAAAATAAGAAAATTCTATCACTCTATGTAACCAAAGGGCACAGCCTTTTGGTCAGGAGTAAAGTAATGATTTGTGAAATTTGTTTATCGAAGATGCAGTGCATCCTATGTTCTAAGTATTGCATCTGATTTCCAGTAAGTAACCTAGCAACAAGGATTGTCCAAAGGAAGTATTTTGTACAAATATGCCTGAAAAAAATTGCCAATATAATTTTCACCAGGAATAACAGAAAAAGAATACTTAATATGCAACTTTACTTAAAAAAAAAGTACAAATAAATTCAAAATGCTTATTCCAGCTTGCACCAAATATATGGTTAAATACAGGTGTGCGCGAATGTGAGACTAAGACATTTGCACTTTCCCAACATACGACCAGTATATCTTTCCTGAGGTTCGGTGTCCAAAACTGAATGCAGTACTCCAGATGGGTCTGCCCAAGGCTCTGTACAAATGTTCCTATATAAGACTAAAGATGTAAATATCATTACTGTAGTATGAGGATGTATCCACCCTGGCATTCTGCAAGTGTCACTATGACAGCACTTGCTGCGCGAATGCCTAGCTGTCAGCATGAGGTTTATCATTCATTTTTCTCCCTCAGAGTGCGGGCTAATAAACCCAGAAATTACAATCGCCTCCCTGCTGAATCCCTGATAGGCGGAAATAATGATATCAGTGCCCTGCTAATCTTCTTGCCTCCTCGCTCGGCACTAGCCTATTGAGTCACCTGTCATACTCTGCTTTGATGAGGTGAATTCAATCTCTCAGCCCGTAATGACAATGGACTAGATTCATTTTTTGAATGATGCGAAAAATTCTTTTCTTTTTTGCAGGTTCTATCTCGGTATCCAAGTCAGCCACAGGTTTGGTTAGCAGCGTTATTGTACTTCTGTTCTGCCTCTTGGAAAAAAAAATAACATGGACCTTCCTCTATTTTTTTCTGAGATGTTTTTAATTTTGAAAATAATCTATAGAGTACCAAGGTTAATATTTTTTTCTAAAGTTCAATATCTGTGTGTTAAGTGGTTGCAATCCTGGTTTAGTCTACAGCCTTTGTACTCGCCTGCTTGCAAGCAAATACATCAAGTTGGTAAACCTTTCCAATCTAACAGTGTAGTTGCTGAGTATGTGATATCACCATGTGGACTTCTGTAGCTGCCCCAAGGTGCAGTCACAATTCAGAGGGCGTTAGCGACTATTTGAAACAATTTGGTGCTGTTTTGGATGGCAGAATCCCCCAATCAGTCTGGCAGAGTGGCACAGTGTCTTTAGTTGATCTGAAACCCAAGTAGTTGTGCATTGTACAAGCAACAGTTCACTCAGTGGTTAAACTGGAATTAGTTAGAGGGCGCACAGTCATTTTTGAATTGCTTCATGCTAATCCAGGTAGAGTTTACCCATATCTTCTAATGAAAGTGATGGCACTATAATCAATGCATGTTATAGAGCAGTTTTGCTCTTGCTGCACATTGTGGGTAAGTTTTTTCTCCATTAGTATGAAACAAACTCACTCAACCAGCAGGGGTAATGGAAGAGAAACAGGTGACAACAGATATGTGGAATAAAAACAGAAAATGCTGGAAACGCTCAGCGGGTCAGGCAGCAACTGTGGAGAGAGAAACAGAATTAAAGTTTCAGGTCGATGACCTTTCATCAGAACTGGATATGTGGGGTGGGCAAAGATAGTTTAGGAGCTGGAATACCCATTGCAAAGAGTCGCAGCCCACTTTAAACAGATCTATAAGAGCTGCTTAAAAAAACATCGTATAAATAAAGAATTGTTATAAACATATTTTTTTCTGAGTGGTGAATGAAGGAGTAACAGATGTTTTTCAAATTGATACAAATGAATTCTTGTCGGAATTTCAAATGTGTATGAGTTTGCATGAAAAGTCAGATAATGGAATGACCTGAAGTTTTTTTGCTTGGTCATTGACATCCTTTCAACTGACCAGGCCACCTAGAAGATGTAAACGTTTCATGTCAAGGAAAATTTACTTTGTACTTTGGTGTTTTCATCTCTCCAGTTGACTCCAGATAACTCCAAGCATGGAATTCCAATATACTGAGCCACTTCCCATTCAATGTTATTCCTGATTCAAGTATCATTCCTGATTCCCCATTGTTTTCAATGCTCAGCACACTAAATATAATCAATCTAGTTTTGATGGGGTAGCAACTCTCGTTGAACATATTCATGGAAGGTTGATCACGTGACATTTCATTACGCAATCCTTGATCATGCGACACTTGATCACGTGACACTTGATCACATGTCAAACTGATCATGTGACAATATGACCACATGACATCTGGTCATATGACACTTTCCCTCAGTTTGCAAATGTTATTGCGTTTACCTTATAAAGGTTGGGTCCCCTGTAGGTGAGTGCCTTTGCTCATGGTATTGTTCCAGCAGCTGTTGTATGAGAAGTTCCGAGAACTGGAAGGCCACTAGGTGAACCAGCAGGCGGAGAAAGTGGACAGGCGCAAACCACAAGTGAAAAACTCTACTTTTCTCCTGGGTTGAAGGCAGCAGTGCCCATGAGATTCATCTTCCATTCCTGGAGGCTCCCCGACAATCCAGGAGGATTGGCAACCCTAAGGTTAGATCACATGTTGTAATGCCTCTAAGGATATTTGATTTGAAAGATATTACACCGGTAAACAGATGTCACACTTTGCTGATAGTAACACTACTGATCTAGCATTGGACCAGAGTTATTTGAGCATCAAATAAATTTGTTTACATGTACTTGGTCAGACTGTAGTGTTACAATATGTTGAAAGAAAATGATCTAATCAGATTTCATACTGACTAATTATAAAGCACTAACCACTCATGAAGGGCAGAAATATATACATTATTCTTACAATTTCAAGTCCTCATGTTTCTCTTGGGACTCATGTACTCATCCTGGTGCTGGGGCAGGAAAGTAGGGGTGGCGGGGACCTGCACTTTTCTTGGCTCGCGAGGCTGGTGATATCATACAGGTCCCTGCTGTCTGGCAGGGGACTTTTGTGAAAGCAACGGCTTTTTGTGGAATGGGGAGCTCTTTTCCCAGCATCCATAGCGGCAGAGAAACTGCTCAATCACTGGAGTTGAGATTTGAATGATGTACATGCCCATTGGGGTTTAATGCTCGAAGTGACAGGCCTGAGAGTATTTGGAGACAGGAAGGAAGTGGACTGAGAGGGGAAGTGTTGCTGATCATAGAATCATACGGCTCAGAAGGAGGCCATCTGGCCCATCGTGCCTGTGCTGGCTCTTAGAAAGAACTATTCAATTAGTCCCACTCTCCTGCTCTTTCCCCATCGCCCTGCAAATTGTTCCTTTTCAAGCATATATCCAATTCCCTTTTGAAAGTTACTATTGAATCTGCTTCCACTACCCTTTCTGGCAGTACACTCCAGATCATAACAATCCCGACTCTGTGTTTAACTGAGTGACAGTTCCAGATACAGCAGTAGCGATCAGCAGGCGAGCTTTGCTGGCTTTGCAGATTTTTCTCCCGGGATGCTCGCAGCAGTGCCCAGGAGATCAAGCCTCAATCCTGGGAGACTCCCAGAGAATCCGGGAAGGCTGCCAAACCTAAGTGTTGAGTTTTACAGTGACGCTGGCATATTTTAGAAATCTGTTCCCTTTTGTCTAAATCATATCTTTAAGTGTTTTGTTTTATTTTGTTTCTATTTAGATTGAATTGCACAATGAATAATTTAATATGGCTGGCAGTACACAGATTTGCAAATAAGCAATTTTTGCCTGCAGTTTCCAGAATACCTAATCCAAGCATAATCCTTGCCCTAGCACCAAATTTCATGGTGCACTAGTTATGGTTTATCAGGATCCAGTTGTATCAGTAATTTGATTTAGTGTTACCCATATTGCTTCCTCCTTGGACTGTATCCTTTAATCCCCTGGTGTTCCTGGGAAGCGTGAGAAAGGTTAGCTTAATTGTCTGCTAATTGCCCCACAGGTTTGATTTCAGTAAATTGTAAATCTAACCTTTTCCCATCCTTCTCGATGGATGCTGAGCACTATTCTCAACAATGTGCAGAAAGATTACAGTTCACGTAAGAACATAAGAAACAGAAGCAGGAGTAGGCCGTATGACCCCTCGAGCCTGCTCTGCCATTCAATAAGATCATGGCTGATCTTCGACCTCAACTCCAATTTCCCGCCCGATCCCCATATCCCTTGATTCCCTTAGACTCCAAAAATCTATCGATCTAGAGGCTTTGCAATTTTTTTTACAGTCCTTTTAAACCAATAACAGTATTATCTAGTGGGACCCACAAACTGCTATTCTCACTGTTTTAAACACTCCAGTATTTAAGCACTTACTATTTAATGGCACTCATCCCCTGCATTGTAAATAGTTCTGCATTTATTTTTGAAACGTTTTTTATTCTCTATTTCTAGTTTGCAGCCAAGAAAATTAAAGAAGTTAAATTCTCACAATAGGTGATGAGTGTCCTTTTAACCTTTTTGACGGGCTTTGGTGGCATTTCCCATCAGCTTTATTGTCTTTCTGCTGCTTTTACTGAGCAGAATGCACAAAGCTTGCTTCTTACAACTGAATATGGTTCATTTTTCCCGGTCTCTGCTGCGGGAAGTAGCCCAAAGAACAATGACGTTCTTGTCTGACAGACAAGTCTTTTCCACAGAGTGACACCAAACATGAACGACTAGCTATGGCTACAGGAGGAAGAAAAGGACTGGGGAAGTGGCAATGGGCATTAACAACATGAGGTGCTGTATGGGATGTCGGGGTCAGGGATGCGCAGAGTCTATGAGCAATGTGATATTAGCCCTTCTATCTTTTCTTACCTGATTTCAAGAGCAGTATAAGTAATTGAAGGACTTATTTAATAATCATTCTTGCAAATGGTTTTGTAGATCATATAGTACTGCACATTTTTACTTATCAATAATACTGGGGATAATGAAATGAATATTGATGAAGCTGGGTGGGGTGGGCTGGGGAGGTTAATCCTTGGATTTGCCCAGCATTACTTTTTTTTGGGGGGGGGTGGAAATTTGGGAGGATAGGTGGTCAAGAGGATTGACAATTAAAATGTGGGACTTGAGTTAGATTTAATGAGAGTCATTCTATATCGACAGCAGCTGCTGATTTAACATGTCTAAATCTGGCTAAAGTACTGCACTGATTTTACTGCATCCAATTTGTATTGGTGGGGATAAAAGAAACTAATAAGCAATGGCTAAAACCAAGGAGAGTTTCATTTTCATTAGTCACTGTAAGAGTAAGCAGTTCTGTTATTGAAACTGTTCTTTGACCTACAGTGGCAGCATTACTTCAGAAATCAGTTATAAGATTGCAGTTAATGTTGAGAAACATACACTTGAATTCACATCAGAATTTGAAGACTATGAAGGAAACCTTGGTTGTTGACCCTTACATAGCTAACTTTTTTTTTTGTACTCAAGACATATATATATATATTGCAGCCTCGGTGTATGATACACAGATTCATTGTCTGATATGTATTGAAGAACTCCTACCTGTTATTAATTTTACATTAATTTTCCTAAGTGCTGACTTGCTCACTGATAAAGAGAGCATTGTCGACAGGAAACTCATTTCCAATGACAACATGTTATTTGAGAAAGCATTCAAGGCCACCTCTGGATTGATACTACGGGCTGAATGCAATCTGCTCTTCAGCTTCTGAAGAAACTATTGTTTGACTGTATAAGAGAGTACAGAGCAGAAATAAATTGACCTGGATGGTACAGAAAGAAACATTGAATGGTTTTGAAACTATGATGAAAGACATCCCTTTGTTACAGATGATTTATTTTTAAAAATTGCTGAAGAGATATTTATTAAATGTAATCTAAGAATTCAAAAATATAATTTTTGCTAAAGGGAATGAATGCTGCTATAACTTTAGTAAAAAAAGCACAATAGATAAGCTTGCTCATTTACTCTGAAACAATTTGTGAATTTATAAAAATCCTGTGTATATTTATCATAGGGGATTTTTAATGCCTGGAAGCATTCTTTGTAGAAGGTATAGGTATTTTCACTTAACAAAGACGTTAATAAATTAAAATAATGCAGACATAAATTTGATTTTTTTTCCATTATTTACATATGCTGGTAAATCTGTCATTGCTTACAATCACAGGTGGAATTTTTATTTTTAAAGATTTTTTTTTTTCTAGCTGCAATTTTGTCCTTTGCAGGCTTCAACATCACATCATTTTCCTTCCCTGCCAGAAGGCAAGAACACTTTGGGTCAGAGTTTGCCACTGTTGGCACTGATGCCCTTTAGTATTTGGGTGGAAGGAGACATCATTTAAACTGGGCAAGATGGACAAAGCCTTCCTTTCTCTTTCCTGAGTGGGAATGACTCGTTACCATATGTAGTTAGTGACTGAAGTGAGAAATAATGAAAGTCACCCATGATACTTCTGCATGTGGGGAACAGCACTCAACCACTGGCCTACCAGAACATCTGTTATTGCTGTTCTGATTAAGTGCGTTCCATTTCACTAATTTATAAATTTAAATGAGAAAGGACAATGCAAGTGCACTTTAACTCTCCAAATTTTTATTTTTCATTTTTTGCTTTCTGTTTACAGCAATATAAATTTCCAATATTTTATATAGTTGAAATAAAATTGCATGGCTTGTGGTTGATAAACAGAAACATGGGCTCAGAGTAGCAAAGTGCTACTGTGTATTACTGCAGTTTTACCAGATCTCCTACACGAATCAGAGAGAAATTTCATCGAGCTTTATCTTGGGAGGTCTGTTTGTGGTTTTTCAAAGTCTCTCAGGCGATTATGTAAATGAGGGGAGATGGTACAAATTGGACATGATCTATTTGATAGAGCAGGCTCATTGATCTCACTTTATTGTGGTGATGCTATAGTTGGTCTCAGTGCCCCAGGGCTTGTGAGGAGAGAGTGCGGTCCCACTTCTAATTGCTGCCTTGTGATTCTGCATATGTGTGAGTTGAGTGAGGAGAGGATTGGGCTGGGCTGTGACACCCTCCATGCCAAATAGCTTGCCATAAATCACTGTCTTAAGCTTCCATGTGAAGAATAGCCACTTGGGCAGGGTACTGGGTGGCAACTGGAGGCCGTGCAACCATAATCAGCTTGAGTCAGTGATCTCAGGGAAAGAGAGGAGAAAATTGTTTTCAGCAGGGCTGAATGTGACCTGTTTTGTTATTGTGAATGAATTCAGGCAAAAACAGGATGGTGTAAGAAAAATCCAGAATTACCTGGTAATATCACCCATTGCAGACAGAGATCTATTCTCAGACATCCTGTGCAGCAAAACAGATGGTTTCCACCAGCGACTGTACGCCAAGATCAATGACTACTTTACAGGGCTGTCAGAATGAAAGTGGCATTACAGTTCACAAAATGCCATTCATACATCTCCACAACAAAGGATCATTTAGGCGGCCGTGTTTTCTAAATAGCTCCATTTAACTGCCCTGTCCTCTCTGACAAATGACTGGTTGGAAGAACAAAAATAAAAAAATAAATATACTAGCATACTGACTAGCAAAGAAGTGTTTTGGAGCTTTACAAAAGATATTGTCTTTTTAAAATTTCTTCCCATTTCTGGAGAACACGACCAGTTTTATAAAATGGACTAATATTGTTTGACCGCAACTTCCACCAAATTGTATTAAAAAGAAGTAGGCCTGGATTTTTTTTCTGCGGTGGGATCACCATCTGAAGTGCGCTGGGACTGCACTTCTGCCTGCCAGTGCGACCCCATTAAATATTCGGGATGGGCTCCAAATGCTATGTGCTCCCTATAGTGGGAGCCCACCTCACATGGAGGAAAATGCACCACTGTTGCAGTCACAGCTTCTTAAAGAATTAGGCCAGTCATTTTTGGTCAGCAATAATTTCCATCACTGGAGTGTGAGAGGCCCTGGTTGTCCAGGGCACCAAGCTCCCAAATTTACAATCTCTTCATATGAGGCGTTTCTGTCGGAAATCTGGCCAAGCAGAACCCAGCTTTTTGACACTGAGGGAAGGAGGCCCACAAAGGGCATGGTGCAGCTTCAGTGGAAGGAGGTGGCCTTGGCAGTGAGTGCCACCTACAGCAACCCCCATACAACTACTCGGACCTCAGCAGGTTAGCCAAGATAAGGGCAGGCATTCATAACTTGAACTAACTTGAACCAATGCAATGTTAGGAGCATGTTTCATAATTCCACCTACCTTGCCCTACTGCTTCCCTGCAATATCCACGAGGGGCCAAAAGACTGGCCTTCTTTTGCTCAGCAACTGTTTCTTTACTCACAGCACTGAGTCACATGAGATGTATGTGCTCATTTCCTGAAAACAGATTATAAGTCTGTTAATTGTTTCTGACCAATAGAAGAGAATGAAAACAACTGAGATAGAATAAAACTAATGTTGTTGTCCCTATTTTAATGAAGCATTAAATCTAGTGAATATGTTGCACCTTTTTCCAGGTTTTTAAGACCTGAAAAGTTAGATTTGCAAATTATAAAATTACAATAGTGGTTGTATTCAAAAATCACCAGTGCAACTTTTACAGGACTTAATTTTCTCCTCCTCCCCTGCCCTATTATGATCAACCGATTCCACACATCCACTCCCTAGCAGAGAGAGTTGAAAGATAGCCCTGATTGTTGGGTTCATGCGAGGCAGGGTTATCACACTGATTCAATAAGTGTGGACCCCCCCATGATCTTGCAGGGTCAGCCTCATTTTAATAAAGTTGGTATGCTTCTGGCCTATACTGGGCCTGGCGATGGGAGCTCACCAAAGGAGTGGCCACGAAATCACGTGAAGAACCCTAGCCTATACTATTGAGTTGACTCGCTAATGCCTAGCAAGCCACTCAGTTATAAAAATAATCACTAAGAGGAAGGCCCACCGCTGCCTTCTCAGGGCAAGTAGGGACGGCCAATAAATGCGACCTTGCCACCATCGCCCACATCCCAGGATGTGGTAGCAGAACTTGCTGTGTGGGAATCACATGCACCAAACATGCCAAATATGTGTATGGATTATGTGGTTTGATTGATAAGTAGATAATGACAATAGCATTGCAGCAAACACCAATCACAATGTGGCATCAATCTTCCAATGGCATACGGATCCTGCAAGCCTACATTTGTTTCAATTAATTCAATCTATCAAAATAATCTTTGCTAAAAGGATTGAGCTAATTGTTGTACACATTCAGTGGCCACTCAACAATGTGGACATGACTAGGATCTCAGGTTATTTTCTGAGTAAAGCCTGTTTACTATATCTCAGTAATTCAATGGAAGTCATGATGTGGAGATGCCGGTGATGGACTGGGGTTGACAATTGTAAACAATTTTACAACACCAAGTTATAGTCCAGCAATTTTATTTTAAATTCACAAGCTTTCGGAGGCTACCTCCTTCCTCAGGTGAACGATGTGGCTACCTCCTTCCTCAGGCGAACGATCGTTCACCTGAGGAAGGAGGTAGCCTCCGAAAGCTTGTGAATTTAAAATAAAATTGCTGGACTATAACTTGGTGTTGTAAAATTGTTTACAATAATTCAATGGATTATAGGTTGACATTTTTTTTTCATGTTATTTTAAAAAGTGCCTTATTTCTATAGAATCTTGTGGGCCATTCCTTCAACATAAACTTCAAAATTGGGAGCTCTCCCAATGACTCAGTGGATAAATTCACTGTTTCGTGTGGTATGAGTCATGTAGATCAGGGAAGTCCCATATTCAGTGCCTGGCCTATACTGAGTAAGCTGATCTCAGACAAAGCAACAACAGGGGCACTACAATTAGCATTGGTACCCCGGTCTAGGGAATGTGAAAAATCTTATTCTTACCCAGGGAGTTCTGCTGGAAAGTGCCCATGTATGGACATTGGTTGAGGACAGAGTCATGGTTTGCTTTAACTGCAATCTTCAGCTGTTTGACACTGACCAATCCACATTAACTGTGTAGGCTCACTTGAATGGTGGGTGCTAAATTGGGCTGTGTAGCGTTCGTTGTTTCAGTGCTACACGACCTCTCCGACATCCATGATGGCGTCTTGGATGCGCATGCACATTTCCTGCGTGACATGCGCCAGGCGCCATCTTGGTATAGGAGTTAGTGCATGTGCTAATACTGGACGCTGGAAGCATGTAAAGTAGGGAGAAAATGGCTGCAATCAGTGTGCAAGGCTGATTTAATGTGATACACATCATTTTCGACCTTAACGCTCAACTCAACGCACAGTCTTATCCCTGACCATCTAAACGTTTCTTACAGTGCCTGAAGGACTCTGCACCAGCGCTATTTAAAGGGACCATGCAGGTGTTGCAGGTTAGTTGCTGGATTATTGCTTCTGGCTGCTGGAGGAGTAGGAAGTGTTTTTGAAGCTCCCTATTCTTATTGAGAGTTCCTACACTACTTTTGAGAGTGCTTTGGCAGGTACTGCCTTACGGGTCGGCAAGTTACAACCCTGGTGGAACAATATTCCTGCCAACCATGGGCGGTCTGCCAGGGCTCCCGTTGCGCATTGAGCATGACTGGGAGCATGCAGAGAAGCCACGCGCAGCAGGTCAAGTTGCGAGGAGACGGAGGACGAGGAGGCGCAGGGCACTGAGCAGGAGGCCCTACCCAATGAGGGCCTTCCGGGATCAATTCTCTTACCTCAACATGACCGAGGAGGATTGCATCCAACGCCTGAGGTTCACCAAGGAAGCCGTGACCGAGATCTGTCAACTGCAGCCTCCGAGCAGGCGAGGACAGCATTGCCTGTGCCTGTGAAGGTCACCGTGGCACTGAATTTCTACGGCTCAGGAGCATTTCAGGCTCTGTTGACGACATGTGCAACATCTCGCAGTATGCAGTGCACTGCTGCATAAGGGAGGTCACAGACGCACTGTACCACATGAGGAACAGGTTCATCACCTTCCCGCTCCACATAGACAATCAGAATGAGCGAGCACGGGGGTTCGCCCGCATTGCTGGCTTCCCCATGGTGCAGGGTGCCATGGACTGCACACATATTGCCCTGCGTGCCCCGCACATCAACTCGGCTGTCTTCGTCAACCAAAAGGGCTTCCACTCCCTCAACGTGCAGCTGGTGTGCGACCACACGCATCGAATCATGGAGGTTGATGTCCGCTACCCTGGGAGCAGTCACGACGCCTTTGTCATGCGGCAGTTCAACGTGCCAGCTATCTTTCATTCGACTCGGCAAGTCGAATGCTGGCTATTGGGTGACAAGGGCTATCCCCTCACAACGTGGCTCATGACTCCGGTCAGGAATCCACGCACACGTGCACAGCAGGCTTATAATGAGAGCCATGCTGCTACATGCAACATCGTGGAGCACACCATAGGCCTCCTCAAATAACACTTCCGCTGCCTAGACCGCGGAGGAGCCCTGCAGTACTCCCCTCAGTGGGTGGGCAGATTTGTGGTGATCTGCTGCATGCTGCACAACCTCGCCATCATGAGGGACCAGCCTTTGCCACCAATGACTGCAGAAGATCCTGAGCAAGAGGTGGAGGAGGAGGAGGCTGAGGAGGAGCAGGAGGATGAAGAGGCTGAGGAGGAGCAGGAGGAGGGGATGGAGTTGGAAGAGGAGGTGGAGGAAGACACAAGGGTGCAGCAGGAACCACACGCCTTGTCTGCAAGGGCTCTGCGTGCTCGCCTGATCCGTGCCCACTATCAATAATTTGAACTACATCCCCCAATTCACCAACAGTCCTACACTCCCCACCTTTCCCCTCCCACAAGACAATCAAATCGCCATCCATCTGATTACACATTGGTGTCCCCCTCAGCTCATTGCATGAATAAAAACCACCACCAAATGCAAAATCAAACTCTCATTTATGGATTAATAAATGAAATTATGCAAACAGAACAGAACTATTCACCCTTGTGCATTTCCCTTAGTGCCTGTTGTCCGTGTGCCTTTATCTATCCTGGTGCTCCTACGAGATGCTTCCCCAGTGGTTGGAGCATGGGTGGTGAAGGCTGCTGGCCTTCAATGGAGGAACGTCCAGATGGCCTTGGAGGACGACCTCGAGCCGCTCTGGGCTGGGAGGGCCCGGCTTCACACTGCACCATCTCAGCATGGGCTGCAGCAGTCTGGCCTGGCTGGCCCAGAGGCAACAACAGTGGCACTGGCGGAGTGGCAGGGGTGGGAGCAGGAATGCTGTCGTCCTGAAAGAGGACAGCAGGTCCGACTGTCATGGCGCCACTGCCACTCTCCCGGGGCGGTGCCTCAGCAATCCTGGTGATCAGCTGGAGAACGGATTGCTGGAGTGCTGTGATGCCCTGGAAGCCCCATTCCACAGTGGTCCCCAGAGCTACGATAGCAGCAGTCTGAGTTTCCAAGGCAGCTGTCTGAGCTGCAAATGCAGCAGTCAGACCTTGGATGGCAGATGTTTGTGCTGCAATGGATGCTGTGACATCAGTTATCAGACGCTGCATCATGGTGGGTTCCACAGGTACGCTGATGGAGGTGACCACCCATTCCATGTGGGAAAGGATGGGCTCCAAGCTCTGCGCAAAGCCCTGCGCCAAGTTGGAGCTGGACTCCTCCATGCCCCTTCTCATTGTGCGCAGACTTTCTGGCAGGCTTTCCAGTGCCCCAAGCATTTGGTGGTGTACGCCCATCAGTCGTCTTCTGTAGCCTGGCCCATCGAAGTCCTCATCTGACTCCTCTGCAGCAGAACTAGTGAGCGACCTCGCCCTCCAGCAAGCTGGCACCTGTGGTATCTGTTCCCTCCGCCCCGGCTCCTGTGCACTTGTGCTCGGTGTCTCACCACATGCAGATCCCTCCTCTAACCTAACCTCTAAAGGACGCGCAATGTCAGTCTCTGAGCTGGTGGAAGCGAGTGTCAGATCGAGTGACGGTGTGGCTTCAATGTACTTCTCCTCGTCCTCCTCCTCCTCCTCCTCCTCGGGTGCCGTCACATGTTATTGGGTATCTGCAATGACAAAGGGAAACAGTTTGAGTTGTGGAGTGGGGAGAGGAGCAAGTAAGAGGTGCATGCTGACAGCATGTTCAGCACGTGAGTCAGAAAAGATTATGGGAGGAAGGAGATGTGGAAAAGGAGAAGGAGCATTAGATATGCAGAGACACCCTTGACCGGGACCTCCAGCGCGGCACGTTGTGATGGCTGCAGTGACCGCCCACCCAATGATCTGCAGCACCGTCTCCTCTAGGAGGGTGAGGACGTGCAGACATGCCCGTCCAGCCTCAGGTCTCTCCTGCTGCCGGGTGTTATACACCACCTTCTCCTGCAAGACAGAGGACAGTGTGTCAGTGAGTGTCCTGCAAGGTGTGTGGGTGATGTGCCTGTCATGGTCGAATAGCTGCCAGTTTGTGTGACTTGTGAGTGGTGGTTGTGTCGCCTGCAAGTGTAGTACTATGTGCAAGTGAGATGTAGCATTGCGTATGGATGGGCAGTGTTTGTTGGTGGGTGGGTGACGGGAGGTGTCGTGCATGGAGTATTGGTGCAGTTGGTAGGATGTGCTACTTGACACTTGCATTCACTCACCTTGACCACTCATGTCAAATCATTAAACTTCTTCCGGCACTGCACCTACGTGAGTGGTGCAATGCACCTAGCATTCACCTCCTGCGCCACAGCCTGCCAATGCTGCGCAGCTGTAGTCTAGAGGGTCTCTGGCCACCCTGCAGGTACATGCTTGCCCTCCTTTGGTCCACGCCTTCCACCAGGGCCTTCAAAGCATCGTCCGAGAATCGTGGAGCCCTCTCTCTTGCTGGTGCAGCTACTCGCGATGCCATTCTCCCTTCTCCTACTTGGCTGTGTATCTGCCATTGGAAATGTGCCTGCGCCTTTATGTAGTGCAGGCTGCTGATGACGTGCGCTGTGCACGCCCCATTTCCAACTTCCTCATTCTCTGTGCAGCCTCTCAGCAGGGAGGGCTGTGCTTGCTGCATGGAGATTTCATGGTAAGTAGCAGGCAGCACAAAGTTCACGTGCTGCCGACATAGGATCCATCGGGCGCGGGGTGGTAGCTCGCCCAGAATGGACCCTTATCCAATTTTTCCCCCGGTGTGTTAGACAAGGTGTAGGTGCAATAATATTGATTGTTGTTGCTGGAGGTCAAAAGGAGACAAGCCCAGATTTTCTATTTGTGGAGGCATAAAATGTGTGCCAGGAGTGGAAAATGGGCAGAAGTCCCAGCCTTCTCAAACTGCACCCACTTTTGTGCCCACCGCATTTTCCAATGTCATTTCCTTTTATCAGGGGGAATTGCCTGTTCAGTTTTGGGTGATTCTATGGAAACATGGAACTAATGAAATGGTGATGTCCTTTTTTTGATCATTTCCACCTCATTAGCTTTTAGTCGTGTTCCTTCCCATGTAACATGGGTGTCCATGGTTGCTGCTGAAAAGTGAATTTAAAGAACCTAGCAGAGATATTTTGAAGCTATGCAGAATCCTTCTTTCTCAATTAACTTGGGGGATTTTTTTTTGCTGTTGCCAATGATTTTAACATCTGCTTTTGTGCCACTTGTTGTAGAGCTGCCATTTTCTCTCTCAACATTTTGGACAGGACATGATGGGGTTCCCATTGAGAATTCCCCTGTACCGTTGCTTTTTGGAAGAAGTTGAGGAGGACCAGAGAGTTATTAGGTTGGTGAGGCAGCACCAGAAATGCATTACATCCACCCTCCAATATTCCCACAACAGAATATACAGGCAAAGGCACTCCTACCTCCGTTTGTCTGAGAAGCAGTGGCAGTACAGGCTTCTCTTTACAACGGAAGCTTCCATTGAGCCATGCCACAAGTTTTAACCTGACTTACAGTTCTCCTCTAGTATAAGCACTGCACTGCTAGTGGCTGTAAAGGCCTCAACTGCCTTGAACTGAGATGGTATGGAGTCATCTGGGAGTGGTCCTCAGTATAGTCCAGGTTGGTGTCTCAATACCCATGGTTGGTGCTGCCTGCTGTTAAATTTGGCGTTACAAAGATTCCTCATCGTGGAGGACACAGAGAAGGAAGGCACCCAGGCGGGGGGGGAGGTGGAAGGGAGGGCGGTCAGTGAAAGAAGCAGCACTAGCCTGAAGAGGATGTGGAGATACTCTCATGTGGTAAGCCTTCTCTGAATTCCAGATTTGGTCACTGCATTAGCAGCCCTATCTATAGGTTCCTGCTCTAGTCCATCTACAGCCCCTTTTTTGTGCTCAACATAAAGCTCCCATTCATGACACCCAATGAAAGCAATTATGACATCTTTCTTAAAATAAAGTCTGCATGCACAACCACCTTAGTGTCATCATAATTGTAATATCATCCCATACTGTGTGAGTAAGAGTCTAGTGGTTCTTATCATTGTGCTGCCCCTTGATGCCAGTAGGAATTATCAACACTAATCTAGTGCTTCCCATAGGTTCTAGCATGAGGTGGCTGGCTGCTATTTGTCATTATGCACTTCTTACAACTAAGATAGCCCTCGACTCATGGCAGCTATGTCCGAAGATGGACCTGCTGCAGGCTGCAACTCTTGTGTTGTTGAATAGGCAATCTGGCTCTGTCTCATTTGTGTTGCATGTGCAAGCATCAAAAAGGGGTAGGTGGAAGGGTACACATGTGCTGCCATCCTGAGAGACACCATTATCATTTGTGCACTTTGCTGCCAAATTAGTACTGGGCACTTACCCTGTATGGCCACTCTCTGCAGGAAAGCAGACTTAATGGCCCCAATGAGATAAGATAGGCTTTGTGTGATGTTTATTGGCATCTGCTTCTCAAACCTGTCCAAACCAGAATAGACAACCCTTTCCAATCTGGCACCTCAGGCCTCTATGGCAGCACTTCAGGCATTCATGGAGGGAAAAAAGACTGCTCTTAGGAACTCTGCTTGGGACGCCTCCATTGCAGATGTTTTTGGAGCTGTCACATGCTTCACGGTGGACTGCTGTGTTGTTAAATGGCCCTCCAGCTTGCTGCTGGTGGACTCCTCCAACTGAGCCAATATCTGCAGCGCACTGCCTGACAAAGGCCCCAGTGCAAGCACCAATGTTTGATGCTCTGCCAGCAGCCCATAAACTGCAGATCTCCAAGCTGTTAGGAAAGAAGAAAGAAAGAACTTGCATTTATATGGGCCTTTCTCATCCTCAGGACGTCTAAAAGCGCTTTACAACCAATGAAGTTCTTTTGAAGTGTAGTCACTGTTATAAGGTAGACAAACATGCAGTTAATTTGTACATAGCAAGGTCCCACAAAGTGCAATGAGATAATCTGTTTCAGTGGTGTTGGTTGAGGAATAAATATTGGCCAGAGCACCAGGGAGAACTCCCTTGTTTGTTGAATAGTGTCATGGGATGTTTTACATTTTTTACACTATTTCTGGTCCAGAAATGGGCAAGATTCCATTGAGAGGCATCTTCAACACTTGGAGCTTGCGCTCATTATTCAAATTAAGCTGACATCGGAAACTACGGAAGAGTCAGCACTCGTGACATCAAGTGGGCAGAAGTCCCCCTCTGTAGAAAATCTAAGCTACAGTGTCCTTTGGGCTGTTTAAAGAGTCAGAGCACTCTGGTACTGGAATAGACAGACAAGCAGAGCTGCTCTGTAGTAAAAGCAGGCAAATACTGAAACATGACTATGTGGTAAGGACTTCAACAACTCCTGAGTACTGCCATATTTTTAGTCCTCAAAACAATGCCTGATGCCTAAAGTGGAATTACAGAGAATGGAATTGTAACCAGGACATTTGTGCCTGGAAGGCAAAGTAAGTGAAAATATGCAATCTGATTTCTGCTGAAGTTGAAGAAAAAACTGAAAAGCTAAAATGTTTCTGTGTATCGCTGGAAAACACACTTTAGAAATTCTCATCAGTTCATACTTTCAGGGGAACAAAAGAAGAAGCTTAATGTGTTCTATGAATGGTTTAAAGTCTATCATAACTTGCATAAGAACATAATGTTTGAGAAATATAAGTTTAATACTAAGGTGCAAGGATTAAATTAAAGTATTGAGCAATATGTGACAGAGCTCAATCATTTATTCAAAACATTTGAGTTTGTTGGATTGTGCAATCTGTTCGATCAGGTATAGTCAGGGAGAGTTTATTCAGAGATGCTGATTTATATTACAGAAAGTTACAGGTGTTTGGCGAGCTGCTCATATCTACAATTCAACATTCAACACCTTTAGAGGCAACAGTGCATTCAGTGAAAACTAATCCAAGTACTACGACCTAAGAAGTTAAGACTTGCCAGTAAACTGGACAAGTGCGGCTGATGTGGATGTAAGCATCTATTTAGTCCTTGGCCAACACAAGGAAAAAAAAACTGGAAAAGATGTGGGTAGAAAAATCGCTTTGGCAGTGTGTGCACTTCACCACCAGTGTCAAAAATATATTTTGCGGATGCTGACGCGACCAATGGCAATTATTGTTGATGTTCATGGACTCTGTGGTTGTAGGTGATAGCAGCTAAAGTGAGTCATGAACTGTACCCCTGACTCATAGTGGACGCTCGATCCAGGGCCGAGTGTAAGTCACCGTAGACTAGATGCCTGGAAAGCAGCAGTCTATGTATCTTGCTGACTGACACACATTGAGTGGAGATATGGCCAAATAGAGAAAGGAACACCAGCAACAACATTTGTTGATGAACCACTATGAGTGGTTAAAAAGCAAAAATGTGCTGATGCTGGAAATCGGAAACTAAAAACAGAAAATGCTGTAAACACTCAGCAGGTTTTCATCTGTAATTTTTTTTCCACTTCTGATGAAGGGTTATATCTGAAACATTAATTTGTCTGTTCTTTCTACAGATGCTGACTCACCTGTCATATGTTTACAGCTTTTACTGTAAGTAAAGGCCCAGATGGTAGAAGTCAAGAAGACATATACGCCTGGAAAATTAATGAATGCAGCTGATATATTGTCTAGAGCTCCCAGATTGTCAGAGTTACCATGATGATGAAGTAACAATGTATGCATACAGTTTGATGGGATCATTACCAGCATCCAAACAGAGACTTCAGCAGATCAGACAGGAGACTGCTAAAGGCACATTCCCTAACTGAGTATACAAAATGGATGGCTATGGCAAAAGGGACTGCTGCTTCATTGAAATTGTGGATCCCTGGAATTACAAAGAAGAACTCTCAGTGATTGAAGGTCTAAAGGTCTAGTTTTCAAAGGGAGAAAGATTGGAATTTCTCAGTCGATGTGAACAAAATATTGCAGAGAATTCATGTGGAACAACTTGGTATTAAGGAATGCAAACAAAGAGCTCATGTGGACCTATAATGTCCAAGTTTGAACCTGGTGAAAAGATCACGCTTCACTTTTCACATATTAGCACAAGCAACAAGTAGAATCCCTCAACTCACATCTGGTTACCAAAAAGCCAGGGCAGAAGTTCCTTCAGATTTCACTGTGTACAAAAATGGGCTTCTTGATAGTTGTGGACTATTGTTCAAACTACTCGAGTAGTAAATTGATCATTCAAACAATAAAGTACATACTTATTTTCTATAGATGTTATGCTAAAGAGGTCTTCATTGATAATGGGTCTTCTCATGACAGCTAGAATTTTGTAAGTATGTGGAAGAGTAGAGCTTTGCGACTACTTCTAACTTATTCTACTTCAAGTTATCATCTTGCTAAAAAAAATGGTACAAACGGTTAAGAAGATCATTAAGAAGCTCAATGATAGCAGTCAAGATCTATTTTATAATTTCACAATTTACTGGAGCATACCCTTGGAGAATGGATTCTCCTGAGTTGCAACCTCTAATGGGTCTTTTATGATTACATTTTTCTCCCCAACTCTTTTGTTTTGTGCTTATAGCAGAAAGCCAGTTTGCATAAGCAGGCGGAATCTCCCATGGATCAAAACCTGTGCCTTTATACATGTTGCGAGTCGGATAGCATGAGTTATAGTACAATACACTGGAATTAGCTGCAATACCGACGTGTTATCCAGTCGTCTCCAAAAGGCAGATTATCATGTTCAGGCCAAAACTAATACATTTATTTAAGCAAGATAATGGGCAGAAGCAATAAATTGGAGCAAGTTAATGATGGTACGAATACTTGGACAACAATAAAAATAGAACCCATCCACAAGAATTAAAATATCTTTTTTAGGACATATTTTTTACACAGTCTGATAATCTGCACGACTTGTGGATAGAACAAGATTTGTAGACCCCTCGATGTGATGACCGATGGGGAACTCAATTCCTACATCGATCTTACTGATTTCAACTTCACAAGCAAAATTAACTGAAGTTGAGCAGCTAGGACAGTGTCTTTGTACAAAAAGAAGTGTTTCATGTCGTAGGTGTCAATGTTAAGACATTAATTATCTTCTTCTCTAGCGCATTGCTTCACGGGTCAGCCATTAGAAATAATAAATTCATTTATTTTCCCCAATCTGTGGAATCGCATACATTAACAATTCAGAGAGAGTCTGCCCAGCCATCAAGCAAAGCTTGACCCAATTAGTTTCTGAGTATAGTTGTAAACAATTTTACAACACCAAGTTATAGTCCAGCAATTTTATTTTAAATTCACAAGCTTTCGGAGATTTCTGAGTATAGACAGTGATACCAACAAAGAAGGCTAGACGACATACTGAATCTGTGTATCAATCTGGCTAATTTTGTGTACTGGTCTCTCTCCTGACACAGAGACAAATGAGCTCCTTTTCAACTACAGAAACTAATTTTTAAATCACATTAACCATATCCATCTAAAGTCATACAAAATATAATACAGAAATCTCCCAAATTATTACAGGACCAACTCATTTCCAATTTATCCATATACCCGCCTTTGGCCCATATCCCTTAATACCTTTGGTTGCCAAAAAGCTATCTATCTCAGATTTAAATTTAGCAATTGAGCTAGTATCAATTGCCGATTGAGGAAGAGAGTTCCAAACTTCTACCACCCTTTGTGTGCAGAAATGTTTTCTAATCTTGCTCCTGAAAGGTCTGGCCCTAATTTTTAGACTGTGCCCCCTACTCCTAGAATCCCCAACCAGCGGAAATAGTTTCTCTCTATCCACCCTATCTGTTCCCCTTAATGTCTTATAAACTTCAATCAGATCACCCCTTAACCTTCGAAACTCTAGAGAATAAAACCCCAATTTGTGTAAACTCTCCTCGTAATTTAACCCTTGAAGTTGAGATGAAGACCCCTATCATGCAACTGCTGTAGTATTGATACTAAGTGATATATGATGCGCATTAATGCAAAAGTGGCAGCATAACTTGGTAGTCAGGCCCTGAATTGACTCCTGTGCACATGTGGAAGGTGTGAGATCATCTCATGTAGGTTATCCCGTACTGCATTGACTTCACATTGGGTGCCATAACCATAGCCCAATATGAAGCCGAATAAATAGTGCCCAGATGGTCCATTGGATGGATTAAATGGAATCTTTTCAATGTTATGAGAGAGGTGACATATCTGCCCATTCTCTCATAACATTAAAAATTATTTGCCTGGAAAACAGAGTTCTGTGCACGAATCCAAGTTTTGTCAGCACACCTCAGCTGCCAACTTCACAACCAACTTTACGAACACTTGACTCAGGCAGATATCTGTCATGTAACAGCAGCATGAGCCAATCTCCAAACAGAGCAGAAACTTTTTGTATCCATCAGAACACACTTCTACCTGGCTTACCACCTGGAAACCCAGGTCATGTTGGAAATGAGTGGAGCGAGAAAGGAGAGAGGAACTGTGTTAGGCCAAGTTGACCCAGGTCTTAAGTGGTAACAACAGAGATGTTCAGAGCCACATCGTAATCAAAGAGACCTTATTAAAATTAGTGAACCAGATATTCAGGACTTTAAAAAAAAAAAATCATTCTGGGGATATGGGCATCGCGGGCAAGGCTTTCAATTTATTTCCCATGCCTCATTGTCCTGAGAAGGTGGTGATGAGCCTTCTTCTTGAATCGCTGCAGTCCGTGTGGTGAAGGTACTCCCACAGTGCTGTTAGGTAGGGAGTTCCAGGATTTTGACCCAGAGACGATGATATATGTCCAAGTTAGGATGGTGTGTAACTTGGAGGGGAACTTGAAGGTGATGGTGTTCCCATGCACTTGGTGCCCTTGTCCTTTTAGGTGGTGGAGGACACAGGTTTGGGAGGTGCTGTCAAAGAAGCCTTGGTGAGTTGCTGCAGTGCAGCCATGGTGCGCCGGTGGTGGAGGAAGTGGATATGGACTTGCTATATGAACTTAGAAGTCACCACAACAGAAATTACATATAACCAGCACAATACTAGCTGAGCCTAAACCATTAGTAGTTCAACAACCACTAGGTGAGGAGCTGGTATGGTGACACTTACACCCACCCGACTTGGCAGCTGCTGACTCCAGAGAAGTTTGTGGGATCAGCCTCATTATAATATTTCTGGTGAGAGTCCTTCTTGCATCGGGCAGTCCGCCTCTCGATGGTTGGGGGGGTGGGAGGGGGGAGAGAGGCGCGGGGATAGAATATGGCTGCTGCAAACCTTGGGTGCAACAGTGAATTGGGGATGGTTGCCTCTTGGGCAGCTGAAGTGAGTGGTCATTTATTTTTTAAGTTTTAAAAATTTGTGGGGTGGTAGGAGTCTAAATAATCACCACACGATTGATTACACCCCCCAGAGAGGAATTTAAATTTTAACCCTGCTCCCACCCACCATAGCAATGCTGCTGTTCCTTACATCCATTGTGGCTGTGGTAATAATAACAGGAAATATTGGGGTATAAATGGGCTGTGTAGTGCCCGTTTTTCAGGTGCTACGCAGCCTCCTAAGGTCCCAAAATGAGGTCCGGAATGTGTGCGCACGCTTCTAGCGTGACATGTGGCAGACGCCATCTTGGTAAAGGCGTTTGTGCATGCACAGATAACAAACGCTGGCATCATGTAAAGTAAGGAGAATATGCATTAGATCAGCGAGCAACGCTGATTTAAAGGGATGGATACCATTTTGGCACTCAACGCTCCAGCCATTGCATTTTCTTAACCATGAACAGCTGAACAGGTCGTAAACGGCCTGGAGCACCTCCCACCAGCGCTATTTAAAGGAATCGTGCAGGTGTTGCAGTTTAGTTGCTGGATTATTGCTTCTGGTTGCTGATACAATTGTATGTTTGTTGAAGCTTCCCATACTTGGAGAGAGTGGTTTGGCAGGTCCAGCATGGTGTCATTTACAACAGTGTGCTGAACAAGATTCCTGGCAATCATGGGTGGCCTACGAGGGCTCCCACTGGGCATAGAACGCGACTGGGAGCATGCAGAGAGCCCGCGCAGAGCAGGTCAAGCTGTGAGAAGAGGGAGGTGGAGGAGGAGACACAGGGCACTGTGTCTCCTCGGGTACGGTAGCATAGTGGTTATGTTACTGGGCTAGTAATCCAGAGGCCTGGACTAAAATCCAAAGTCATGAGTTCAAATCCCGCCACGGCAGCTGGCGAATTTAAATTCAATTAATTAATTAAATTCAATTAATTAAATAAAAATCTGGAATTAAAATACTAGTATCAGTAATGATGGCCATGAAACTACCGGATTGTTGTAAAAACCCATCTGGTTCACTAATGTCCTTTAGGGAAGGAAGCCTGCCGCCCTTACCCGGTCTGGCCTATATGTGACTCCAGACCCACAGCAATGTGGTTGATTCTTAATTGCCCTCTGAAATGGCCTAGCAAGCCACTCAGTTGTAAAATCTCGCTACGAAAAGTCATAATAAGAATAAAACCGGACGGACCACCCGGCATCGGACCACTAGGCACCGGACACGACAACGGCAAAACACCAAGCCCAGTCGACCCTGCAAGGTCCTCCTTACTAACATCTGGGGACTTGTGCCAAAATTGGGAGAGCTGTCCCACAGACTAGTCAAGCAACAGCCTGACATAGCCATACTCACAGAATCATATCTTTCAGCCAACGTCCCAGACTCTTCCATCACCATCCCTGGGTATGTCCTGTCCCACCGGCAGGACAGACCCACCAGAGGTGGCGGTACAGTGATATACAGTCAGGAGGGAGTGGCCCTGGGAGTCCTCAACATTGACTCTGGACCCCATGAAATCTCATGGCATCAGGTCAAACATGGGCAAGGAAGCCTCCTGCTGATTACCACCTACCGTCCTCCCTCAGCTGATGAATCAGTCCTCCTCCATGTTGAGCACCACTTGGAGGAAGCACTGAGGGTAGCAAGGGCACAAAATGTACTCTGGGTGGGGGACTTCAATGTCCATCACCAAGAGTGGCTCGGCAGCACCACTACTGACCGAGCTGGCTGAGTCCTGAAGGACATAGCTGCTAGACTGGGCCTGCGGCAGGTGGTGAGCGAACCAACACGAGGGAAAAACTTACTTGACCTCGTCCTCACCAATCTACCTGTCGCAAATGCATCTGTCCATGACAGTATTGGTAGGAGTGACCACCGCACAGTCCTCGTGGAGATGAAGTCCCGTCTTCGCACTGAGGACACCATCCAACGTGTCGTGTGGCACTACCACCGTGCTAAATGGGATAGATTCAGAACAGATCTAGCAGCTCAAAACTGGGCATCCATGAGGCGCTGTGGGCCATCAGCAGCAGCAGAATTGTATTCCAGCACAATCTGTAACCTCATGGCCCGGCATATTCCTCACTCTACCATTACCAACAAGCCAGGGGATCAACCCTGGTTCAATGAGGAGTGTAGAAGAGCATGCCAGGAGCAGCACCAGGCGTACCTAAAAATGAGGTGCCAACCTGGTGAAGCTACAACTCAGGACTCCATGCATGCTAAACAGCGGAAGCAACATGCTATAGACAGAGCTAAGCGATTCCACAACCAACGGATCAGATCAAAGCTCTGCAGTCCTGCCACATCCAGTCGTGAATGGTGGTGGACAATTAAACAACTAACGGGAGGAGGAGGCTCTGCAAACATCCCCATTCTCAATGATGGCGGAGTCCAGCACGTGAGTGCAAAAGACAAGGCTGAAGCGTTTGCAGCCAGAAGTGCCAAGTGGATGATCCATCTCAGCCTCCTCCCGATATCCCCACCATCACGGAAGCCAGTCTTCGGCCAATTCGATTCACTCCACGTGATATCAAGAAAAGGCTGAGTGCACTGGATACAGCAAAGGCTATGGGCCCGGACAACATCCCAGCTGTAGTGCTGAAGACTTGTGCTCCAGAACTAGCTGCGCCTCTAGCCAAGCTGTTCCAGTACAGCTACAACACTGGCATCTACCCGACAATGTGGAAAATTGCCCAGGTATGTCCTGTCCACAAAAAGCAGGACAAATTCAATCCGGCCAATTACCGCCCCATCAGTCTACTCTCAATCATCAGCAAAGTGATGGAAGGTGTCGTCGACAGTGCTATCAAGCGGCACTTACTCACCAATAACCTGCTCACCGATGCTCAGTTTGGGTTCCGCCAGGACCACTCGGCTCCAGACCTCATTACAGCCTTGGTCCAAACATGGACAAAAGAGCTGAATTCCAGAGGTGAGGTGAGAGTGACTGCCCTTGACATCAAGGCAGCATTTGACCGAGTGTGGCACCAAGGAGCCCTAGTAAAATTGAAGTCAATGGGAATCAAGGGGAAAACTCTCCAGTGGCTGGAGTCATACCTAGCACAAAGGAAGATGGTAGTGGTTGTTGCAGGCCAATCATCTCAGCCCCAGGGCATTGCTGCAGGAGTTCCTCAGGGCAGTGTCCTAGGCCCAACCATCTTCAGCTGCTTCATCAATGACCTTCCCTCCATCATAAGGTCAGAAATGGGGATGTTTGCTGATGACTGCACAGTTTTCAGTTCCATTCGCAACCCCTCAGATAATGAAGCAGTCCGAGCCTGCATGCAGCAAGACCTGGACAACATCCAGGCTTGGGCTCATAAGTGGCAAGTAACATTCGCGCCAGATAAGTGCCAGGCAATGACCATCTCCAGCAAGAGAGAGTCTAACCACCTCCCCTTGACATTCAACGGCATTACCATCGCCGAATCCCCACCATCAACATCCTGGGGGTCACCATTGACCAGAAACTTAACTGGACCAGCCATATAAATACTGTGGCTACGAGAGCAGGTCAGAGGCTGGGTATTCTGCAGCGAGTGACTCACCTCCTGACTCCCCAAAGCCTTTCCACCATCTACAAGGCACAAGTCAGGAGTGTGATGGAATACTCTCCACTTGCCTGGATGAGTGCAGCTCCAATAACACTCAAGAAGCTCGACACCATCCAAGATAAAGCAGCCCGCTTGATTGGCACCCCATCCACCACCCTAAACATTCACTCCCTTCACCACCGGCGCACTGTGGCTGCAGTGTGCACCATCCACAGGATGCACTGCAGCAACTCGCCAAGGCTTCTTCGACAGCACCTCCCAAACCCGCGACCTCTACCACCTAGAAAGACAAGAGCAGCAGGCGCATGGGAACAACACCACCTGCACGTTCCCCTCCAAGTCACACACCATCCCGACTTGGAAATATATCGCCGTTCCTTCATTGTCGCTGGGTCAAAATCCTGGAACTCCCTTCCTAACAGCACTGTGGGAGAACCGTCACCACACGGACTGCAGCGGTTCAAGAAGGCGGCTCACCACCACCTTCTCGAGGGCAATTTGGGATGGGCAATAAATGCCGGCCTTGCCAGCGACGCCCACATCCCATGAATGAATAAAAAAAAAGGAGATCATATACCATGAGGGCCTTCAGGGAACGATACTCTGTGACCTCAACATGAGCGAGGATCAGTGCATCCGACGGCTGCGGTTCACCAAAGAGTTGTGACGGAGATCTGTTAACTGCTGCAGCCACAACTACAGCCTCAAAGCAGGGCAAGGACAACATTGCCTGTGGCTGTCAAGATAAGCGTGGTGCTGAACTTTCATGGCTCTGGATCCTTTCAGGTCTTTGCTGGCGATATGAGCAACATCTTGCAGTTTGCAGTGCACTGCTGCACAAGGGAGGTCATGGATACACTGTACGAGCTGAGCAACAGATCCATCATGCTCTCTCTTGACAGAGAGAAGCAGAACGAGTGAGCACGAGGGTTTGCTCGCACTGCAGGCTTTCCCATGGTGCAGGGTGTCACTCACTGCACGCATATTGCCATGCGTGCTCCACATCTCAACCCGGCCATCATTGAGCACACCATAGGCAAGCAACGTTTCCGCTGCCTGGACTGTTCTGGAGAAGCCCTGCAGTACTCAGCTAAGCGGGTGTCAAGACTCGTTGTGGTATGCTGCATGCTGCACAACCTCGCCCTTATGAGAGACCAGCCCTTGTCACCGCCGATCCGGCAAGACCC
The DNA here is from genome assembly GCF_035084215.1 of Heptranchias perlo. Lineage (NCBI taxonomy): Eukaryota > Metazoa > Chordata > Chondrichthyes > Hexanchiformes > Hexanchidae > Heptranchias > Heptranchias perlo. The sequence continues at coordinate 79,014,354 of NC_090332.1, forward strand.
TGAGCCTGACCCTGAGGCAGAGGAAAAGGAGGACAAGGAGGAAGAAGCTGAGAAGGAGGAGGAGGAGGAGAAAGAGGCTGAGGAGGAGGAGATGGAGGAGGAAGTGGAGGAAGACGCAAGGAGGCAACAAGATGCACGGGCCCTATCTGCCAGGGCTCTGCGTGCTCACCTTATTTATGAGCGACATCACTAACCTCAATGACACCTCCCAAGTCACCAACAGTCCTACACTCCCCACCTGTCCTCTCCCACATGACCATCAAATCGCCCTCTGTATGATTACACATTGCTTCCTCCTGCAGCTCAGCAGATAAATAAAAGCCACCACTAACTGTGACTTCAAATACATATCTATAATGTTACACATTAACTCATGTCTACAACATTATACTATTCACCCTTGTGCATTCCCTCAGTGCCTGTCGTTCGTGTGCCTTTACCTATCCTAGAGCTCCTATGAGCTGCTTCCCCAGTGGCTGGAGCACGGGTGGTGGGAGGCTGCTGGCCTTCAATGGAAGACCGTGCAGATGGCCTTGGAGGACAACCTTGAGCAGCTTTGGGCCGATAGGGCCCAGCTTCAGAATGCACCAGCTCGGCATGGGCTGCAGCAGTCTAGCCCGGCTGACTGACAGGCAACAGCAAGGGCATTGGCAGAGTGGCGGGGTGGGAGTAGGAACGCTGTCGTCCGGAGAGAGGACAGCAGGTCCGACTGCCATGGCGCCACTGCCACTTGCATGGGGCGGCACCTCAGCAATCCTGGTGATCAGCTGGAGAACGAATGGCTGGAGTGCTGTGATGCCCTGGAAGCCCCATTCCACGTTGGTGCCCAGAGCCATGAAAGCAGCATTCTGCGCTTCCAAAACAGAATTCTGACCTTCCATTGCAGCAGCCTGAGCTTCAACTGAAGCTTGCAGACCTTTGGTGATATCGGTTTGTGCTGCAATGGCATCGGTCATCAGACGCTACATCACGGTGGGTTCTTCAGGTGTGCTGATGGAGGTGACCACTCATTCCATGTGGGTGAGGATGGGCTCTAAGCTCTGCGCAAAGCCCTGTGCCAAGTTCAAGGTGGACTCCTCCATGCCCCTTGACATTGTGCACAGGCTTTCTGGCAGGCTTTCCAGTGCCCCAAGCATTCGGTGGTGTACGCCCGTCAGCCTTCTTCTATAGCCTGACCCATCAAAGTCAACATCTGACTCCTCGGGAGCAGGACCATTGTGCGACCTCGCCCTCCGGCGAGCTGGCACCTGTAGTATCCGTTCCCCCCGCCCCGGCTCCTGTGCACTTGTGCTCGGTGTCTCACCACGTGCAGATCCCTCCTCTAACCTAACCTCTACACCACGCGCAGTGTCAGTATCTGAGCTGGTGGATGCGAGTGTCAGATCAAGTGATGGTGTGGCTTCATTATCACTGTCTTCCTCCTCTTCCACCTCGGACAGTGCCGGCTCCAGTTCTTGGGTATCTGCGCACAGTGGCTGCAGTGTGTACCACGGGATGCACTGCAGCAACTCGCCAAGGCTTCTTTGAGGGCAACTCCCAAACCCGCGACCTCTACCACCTAGAAGGACAAGAGCAGCAGGTACATGGGAACAACACCACCTGCACATCCCCCTCCAAGTCACACACCACCCCAACTTTGAAATATATCGCCGTTCCTTCATCGTCGCTGGGTCAAAATTCTGGAACTCCCTTCCTAACAGCACTGTGGGAGAATCATTACCACACGGACTGCAGCGGTTCAAGAAGGCAGCTCACCACCACCTTCTCAAGGGCAATTAGGGATGGGCAATAAATGCTGGCCTTGCCAGCGATGCCCATATCCCATGAACGAATAAAAAAAAAAGATGGGTTGAGTTGTGAAGCGGGGAGAGGAGCAAGTAAGATGTGCGTGCTCACACCATCTGCAGCACGTGAGTCCGAAAAGATTGTGGGATGAAGGAGCTGTGGGAAACGAGAAGGAGGATTAGGTATGCAGAGACCCCCCCCCCACCATCGTTGGTACCTCCAGCGCCACCAGTGGCCACGGCCGCAGCGACGGGCCAACCAATGATGCACAGCATTTTCTCCTCCAGGGGGATGAGGATGTGTAGGCCTGTCCTCCCTCGGGTCTTTCGGTCTGCCGGCTATTAAGGAGCAGTGGTGCAGTTGGAATGATGTGCCACTTGACACTTTCATTCACTCACCTTGACTACTCATGTCAAATCATTGAACTTTTTCCTGCACTGCATCCACGTGCGTGGTACAATGCTCCTGGCATTCACCTCCAAGGCCACTTTCTCCCACTGCCTCTGCAGCTGGTGTCTGGAGGGTCTCCTGCCACCTTGTGGGTACTACAAATACTTTCCGTTTGTCCACTCCCTCCACCAAGGCCTCCAGTGCGCTGTCGGAGAATGTCGGGGCACACTGTCTTGTCGGTCCAGCCATTCTACTTATCGTCCTCCGCTGCTTGCATTGACAGTGCACCTCCCCTTTAAGAGGTGCAGGCTGCCTTTAACTAGTGCTGGCCACGCAACATTTTGGGACTCCTGCCACTCAACGGCGTGGATAGCACCAGCTGCACATACCAATCATGGAAATGAGCCAGCAGCACGAATCCCATGTGCTGCCTGCATTGGAAACACCAGGTTAATCGCGCACGGTGACCCCCACGCCCGGATTCGGGGGTTATCGAGTTTAAGCCCCTCCCCCAGTGTCTGGCTTCTTCCTGTCATTAGAATCAACTTTGAATTCACCCAGCCATATTTGGGTGGGCGTATTCATCATCCATTGTTACTTATAACTGAAAATCTTGCAAATTATGGTAATCGGCAGGAAGCCAGCGGAATGGCTCCTGAACCAACTTCCTGTCTCTGTGTGTCCCAGATCTGCCCAAAGATAGTGGAAAATCTGCTGTATTGATTTTAATATTTAAACTCTGTCACATTTAATGTAACCACATTTTCAGTTTGTCGATTACTAGTTTTAAAGGATGTGACTTTAAAGTGCGTCGGACAGTGTGTAAGACTTTAATTCAATTTTTTTTGTGGTGTCCCATGTGAGCCTCGGCGATGAGAACAGGCAGGCTAGTTGACTGTGAGAGCATCACAGTCATCCTCACCTGTACTTTCCAGCGAGTCATTGGATAGTGATCAGGATTGGGAACGCTAACTGATTTACTGGGCACCAAGGCAATTGTACTGCCCCCTGTGATGCCTTGGTTGAGATCTCCTAACCCAGTCCACACTGGGGATGGTCCTGGTATGTATGACTCAGCTCCACACTAGGTAGTAAATTTAGCAGCTGAGCCATCGGAGAAGCTATATTTGTGTCTAAAAAGCCTCCATGGTCTTCATTTGTAAATTCTTGATTATGAGTTAATCATTTCTATCTAATCAAAATATACTAAAAAATGTTTGGTTTACAAATGTAGGATGCTAACACCTTACAAAGCACAAACAGTTTATACTTAATTAGACCATGTTTCTCCAAGAGCTCCATTCAGTAATTTATATTAAAATTCAGAATAATAGTGATACCAGTTATAAAGAAAAGAAAAAGTACTGTATCCTTTGGAAAGTAGATGTTATGGTTAACATTGTAAGTAAGGTCATGAGACTTTTTTAATGAGAAATATTCACGCTGACATTGTCTGTGCTGGCCCTTTGTATTCCCGTCTTATTGTGCTATAATGGAAGGAAGAAAGCACAGTTTTGTTACTTTGACAAGATATATCAGTGCTATGAGGATTTGGCCTCTGTTATTTGCCCTTGGATTCCAAGACCTATGGTGGCCTGATTGGGCCTGTGAAAGCATAGCAGAATGCCTCAGCGCAACAGGGGGGACTTTGTGATGAGCAGCCCCTTGGATGAGGAACGTACCTTCACAGATTGCTGTGGACATGATTGCTTCTATTTAATGCTAAAGTTTTCCTAATTAAGGTAGTTGATCTAATTATGCACAGTTTTATCAAATATTTCTCCAACTGCTTGCGGTGCGGCCTGGTGCAGTTGATCAAAGCCACTGTGCACTGTGATTAGGGATGCTGGGCTTGATAGGCCTGACAGCCATTTCATCTCGCCTGGGTGCATCTGTCTTAGAGTGCTGCACAGCGCTCCCTCTCTCATTTGCTCTGCTGCTCGTATCAAACACAGAACATAATTACTAAAGTTAAGAAAACATCTCAATAATTAGCAAGGCAACTGTGAGCACAAGAAATGGAAATTAGTCACAGTATAATAAATTAGCTTGTGCATACATTAAATGCAACGAACACCCTGGAGGACTTATATTAGTAGCCTTAGCTTTGCACTCCCATGTATCTCAATAAACCATTCATCCCATGGTGATTATGTTCTACTGAAAGGAATTTCACTGAATTACAAATTCTGTAATTCACTTGTACACATAATTTGGTTAAAGGCTGAGGTTTATTGAATGCATCAGTTCTGAAATTGTGTAACAGCAGTCTCTTCCTCCCTCCAAATGCTGTTTTCCTGCAGGCAATTAAAATATTGTTAATCCAGGGTTCTAGCTGCTGGAATTATTTTTTTTATAAACAAAACTGTTTAATTAATTATAATCAGTAGTTTTCATTTGGACCTGTGATTTGTAGCAATTAGTTTCAGAGGGATAAGAGATAATTTAGACGCCTTTCTTTTATTCAGTGGTAAAGGATAGGGTGTGGGAGGAAAACAAACACAGTGTAACAACATTTGCATTGAAATAATACCACAGGCAGGGGAGATCAGCGCCAGAGTACTGGGAAGAAAGCTGTGGAATACAAATGAAAAGGAGTAATGTAAATTGTCTTTTGTCATTCAGCTTCAATGACCATTTAAATCAAGCACAGTGCATCACGGTACTGTGGTTTTTGATGAGCATCATCCAGTTTGATTATTCGCACTTCTGTGTACGCTTGAATTAAAGCAGAAGTACTAGAGCCTGTTAGAGTAAAATACTTAAATTGCCAGTGAACTCTCACCTTTTACTCACATCCATTTACTTTTCAAATGAATACAAAATACAGTCAGTACGTCTCATAATGGCCCTTTTTGTAGAGAGTGCGGTCATTACACACTAATTTTACACTGAACCTCTGCCGCAGAAATGCTGAATGATGAACAGTAACCAACTTAGCCAGATTACAGAGAATCCAGTAAAGTGTGCTCACGGATAAGATGCATTCAAGGGCAAGGGTTTACTCTTTTGGCAACACTTGAGGCAAATCAGTGAGCTGAATAGCAGTGCCAAAAGCCTAGATAAGTTCAGAGAAAAGGTACATGTTTTCATTTGCGTAAAGAATGTTTATGAATAACGTAGCGGTCTTTTTGTGAGATAATGTAATTTTTGTTGGAAGTTATACAAATGATGCTGCCCTGGATAGAACTCATTGGTTTACTTCTGTCCTATGCCGTGGAGTGGTAGCATGGGAGGTCATATGTGGGATTCTCCATCTGGCGAGTCCTTGATCTCCGTGTGCCATTGGGGGAAGCACTGAGCGGATGCCAAGGATTTCTCCACAGGGTGGAAGGGAAAATCAGAGGGAGTCATCCATGACTGCCATCATACACCTCCTGGAAATTAGTTACTGGAAATGGCAACAGACCAAGTTGCCTGCTTTCACTCTCTGCCGGGTATGTGGTACAAGGGTATTTGTTGTGTCAGCCATGGCAGCACCTTTTTTATTCGTTCATGGGATGTAGGCATCGCTGGCAAGGCCAGCATTTATTGCCCATCCCTAATTGCCCTTGAGAAGGTGGTGGTGAGCCGCCTTCTTGAACCGCTGCAGTCCACGTGATAAAGGTTCTCCCACAGTGCTGTTAGGTAAGGAGTTGCAGGAATTTGACCCAGCGACGATGAAGGAACAGCGATATATTTCCAAATCGGGATGGTGTATGACTTGGAGGGGAACGTGCCGTTGGTGTTGTTCCCATGTGCCTGCTGCCCTTGTCCTTCTAGGTGGTAGAAGTCATGGGTTTGGGATGTGCTGTCGAAGAAGCCTTGGTGAGTTGTTGCAGTGCATCCTGTAGATGGTACAAACTGCAGCCACAGTACGCTGGTGTTGAAGAGAGTGAATGTTTAGGGTGGTGGATGGGGTGCCAATCAAGCGGGCCGCTTTGTCCTGGATGGTGTTGAGCTTCTTGAGTGTTGTTGGAGCTGCACTCATCCAGGCAAGTGGAGAGTATTCCATCACACTCCTGACTTGTGCCTTGTAGATGGTGGAAAGGCTTTGGGGAGTCAGGAGGTGAGTCACTCGCCACAGAATACCCAGCCACTGACCTGCTCTCGTAGCCACAGTGTTTATGTGGGTGGTCCAGTTAAGTTTCTGGTCAATGGTGACCCTCAGGATGTTGATGGTGGGGGATTCGGTGATGATAATGCCGTTGAATGTCACGGGGAGGTGGTTAGACTGTCTCTTGTTGGAGATGGTCATTGCCTGGCACTTGTCTGGCGCTGAGTCAGACGGTTGTGGGTTCAAGTCCCACCCCAGACAGTTGAGCACAAAATATAGGTTGACACTCCACTGCAGGACTGAGGGAGTGCTGCACTGTCGGAGGTATTGTCTTTCAGATGAGATGTTCAACCGAGGCCCTGTCTGCTCTCTCAGGTGGATTTAAAAGATCCCAAGGCACTATTTCGAAGAACAGCAGGGGAGTTCTTCCCGATTTCCTGTCCAATATTCATCCCTCAACCAATATCAACAAAACATATTATCTGGTTATTTTCTCATTGCTGTTTGTGGAATCGTGCTGTGTGCATATTTGCTGTCGCATTTCCCACATTACAATAGTGACTACAATTCAAAAGTACTTCATTGGCTGTAAACGCATTAGGGTGTCCTGGGGTCGTGAGAGGCGCTATATAAATGCAAGTCTTTTTTTTAATTTCAAAACAAGAATAATGGAGGGAACACAAAATAACTTGAACAGCTTTATGCTACATAGAAAAATTGATTTATTTTCCATACTTTATTCTTGCAACTAGTATAGTATTAACCTATATTTGATGTACACCAAAAATTTTGCCATCATATTTAAACATTTTCTTATACCTGTCAAATTCTGTTAAAATACAATAAAGTCCAAACATCTCAGTGGAAACCATTGGATAGTCGCTGTGCGACTCATCAAGATAAATGTTGATTCATGTATTAAGGGGGATTTGTTTCAGGGGGTTTCAAACAAAATACATTTCAATAGATTACCCACAAGTAAAATCGCCTGCGAGGTGTTTGGAATTGCATTTTATGGTCATGTGGAGAGATCCAGGTTATAATATTACATTTTTTTCAGCAACAGAGAGATGTCAATGCTTTTTCTTCCTGCAGAATGTTTTGTTGATATTACGCTGGACATCTTATGGAGTGTACCTGTTCTGTTTTACATTACACCGAGGTTTTCGTTGATGCAGTAATATTGAATTACTGGTTGCAGAATGATGTTGAAAGATGATGCTTACCGCTCAGCTACAAAGCACAATTCACAGGGTCAAGATCCATAATTCAATCCAGGAAGTCGTTGTACAGGTGACTGACTCCCTGGCAGTGAAAAAATGCAATGATGTATGTTGGGTTTCCTGACAACATATGGTCCAGAGAAATTCTAATGGGGAATAAGGAAATGGCAGAGACGTTAAACACAAAAAACATACTGGAAATAATGGGGAATCAAGGGTCTAATGAAAGTGAGGAACTTAAAGTAATTAAGTTTGTAAAGAAAAAGTACTGGAGAAATTAATGGGACTAAAAGCCAACAAATCCCCTGGACCTGATGGCCTATATCCTTGGGTTTTAAAAGAGGTGGCTGCAGAGATAATGGATGCAATGGTTTTGATCTTCCAGAATTCCCTAGATTCTAGAATGGTACCTGTGGATTAGAAGGTAGCAAATGCAACCCTGCTATTCAAGAAAGGAGGGAGAGAGAAAACAGGGAACTATAGGCCAGTTAGCCTGATGTCAGTAGTAGGGAAAATGCTAGAATCTATTACCAAGGAAGTAGTAACAGGGCACTTAGAAAATCATAATATGATTAGCAGAGTCAAACAGTTTTATGAAAGGGAAGTTGTGTTTGACAAATCAATTAGAGTTTTTTGAGGGTGTAACTATCAGGGTAGATATGTGGGAACCAGTGGATATGGCATATTTGGATTTTCAAAAGGCATTCGATAAGGTGCCACACAAGAGGTTGTTACACAAGATTAGGGCTCATGGGATTGGGGGGCAATATATTAGCATGGATTGAGGATTGGTTAATGGACAGAAAACAGAGAGTAGGAATAAATGGGTAATTTTTGGGTTGGCAGGTTACAACCAGTAAGGTGCTGCAAGGATCGGTGCTTGGGCCTCAGCTGTTCTCAATATATATCAATGACTTAGATGAGGGGACCAAGTGTAAAGTATCCAAGTTTGCTGACGATACAAAGCTAGGTGGAAAAGTAAGCTGTGGGGAGGACACAAAGAGGCTGCAAAGGGATATAGACAGGTTAAGTGAGTGGGCGAGAAGGTGGCAGATGGAGTATAATGTGGGGAAATGTGAAATTATCCACTTTGGTAGGAAGAGTAGAAAAGCACAATATTTTTTTAAGTGGTGAGACTCTAGAAATGTTGGTATTCAGAGAGATTTGGGTGTCCTTGTACACGAATCACAGAAAGTTAACATGCAGGTACCGCAAGCAATTAGGAAGGCAAATGGTATGTTAGCCTTTATTGCGAGGGGGTTGGAATATAAGAGTCAGGAGGTTTTGCTGCAATTATATAGGGCTCTGGTGAGACCACACCTGGAGTACTGTGTACAGTTCTGGTCTCCTTACCTAAGGAAAGATATACTTGCCTTAGAGGCGGTGTAATGAAGGTTCACCAGGTTGATTCCTGGGATGAGAGTGGTGTCCTATGAAGAGAGATTGAGTAGAAAGGGCCTGTATTCTCTGGAGTTTAGAAGAATGAGAGGTGATATCATTGAAATGTATAAAATTCTTAGAGGGCTTGACAGGGTAGATGCTGAGAGGCTGTTTCCCCTGGCTGGAGAGTCTAGAACTAGGGATAATAGTCTCAAGATAAGAGGTCGGCCATTCAGGACCGAGATGAGAAAAAATTTCTTTGCTCAGAGGGTTGTGAATCTTTGGAATTCTCTACCCGAGAGGGCTGTGGATGCTCAGTCATTGACTATATTCAAGATCGAGATGGATAGATTTTTGGACTGAGGGAATCAAGGGATGTGGGGATGGGGCGGGAAAGTGGAGTTGAGATAGAAGATCAGCCATGATCTTACTGAATGGTGGAGCAGGCTCAAGGGCCCATATGGCCAACTCCTGCTCCTATTTCTTATGTTCTTATGTAGAGCACTTGGCAGAAGATTGACCTGGTGACTTATTAGACTATTGAGATGTAGTGCTCTAAAACAGGGCAGTGTTTTGCATTAATTGCCTTTGGGTTGAGCACAGTGTTACATTCAAAGAATCTTTTCTAAAAAATACCTGCTAAACTACAACATTTACAATTTAGCCAGTAATGGGGAGAAAGGCCTGATAGAGAAAAGCCAATCAGCATTAAATAGATCTGTCTTCTCTTTGATTATGCCATGAAAATTTCAAATGTCCTCCAAGTTTGTGTCATTGGTGTTGGAGAGCTGAAGGAGCATAAATGCTGCCAACTCCAGCAAAACCCTAGAGGGCTGCCAAATGCTGTGTCTACACTAGCCTAGACTTAAAATAAAATGATCCAAAAATCAAGGCTACTGTGTCTGTGGCACCGCACCTGAATGTCTGCAAATCAGGTTCCTTTCTTCTGCTCTGTGGATTCCCTGGATTTTGAATAATTCTTCCTTTATTCTGTAACATTTTTTTTTCTGAGATCAAAGCAGAATTATTTTGGCTCCAGAATAAAAATTGTTTGACCTCTGGTCTTGTGTAGAGGTAACTGATCCCAGTGGGGACAGTGATGGAAACACTACAGTTTACTCAGTATGCCTGGACTAGAGAGAGGAGAAATTGGAGCTCGTTGGGTGTAAAATGGGGGCAAGGAGTTCCAATTGCAGGTGACCAATATCCTGCACCCCAAGGATGCCTGAAAAATGTTCGACCAGAAATTGGATCGACAACTTTTGGGGTGCCCCTGGCGGCCATCTTAAACAGACAGTAGACCGCTTACGTCCATAAAGAAGGGGCCTAACTCCTGTTTTAGCACCCCTCGGGAAATTGGTGTCCCGAGGAGCGAAGCAGGTGCCGGGCCTGCTCTGCTCAGCTTCACTTGCCGTGGTTGCAACCTAGGAAATGGCTGCCATCAAAAAGATGAATTAATTTTAAATTCATGTGGAGCTAGGAGGAGCAGGAGGGCTCCTCCTGGCTCCACAGCACCCCTAATGGCCACTGTCGGCCGTGCTCGGCTCCTTACCTGTTGTCCTCCCCTGCGCCTCCCCACCTGGCACTCATCTGAGGCCGCTGCTGCCAAAGCAGGTAGCCCAAAACCTGTTCATGTAGAAGGGCAAGCTGCCTGTGGAGGCAAGGCAGGCATTAGCTGCTCGCTCAGATTATTTAGATGGGGCCTGAGGCCTAATTTCGGACCTCCCAGTTCGGGGGTGCGTTGTGCGCCAACAAACCTCTACCCCAATGTTTCTGGCTTTCTGCTCTTGATCACTCTAGTGCACTCTGCTAGAAAGTGCATGTTGGCTGAGGGCAGGATTTGGATTGGTGGTGATGCGCTCATGGTTATACAGCCTACTGGCATTGTCTAGGCTCACACATGAAGAACGACCTCTTAAGCGAGATACTAGACGATTTCTGGCGCTCGTGGAATAATTCCTCACTATAGGAAGAGGCAAGAAATGGGGAAAACATCAAAAAAAATAATTCTACCATCACTTAGGGGAGATTTTCTTGGCCCTCCACCTGTTCATACTGAATTTCCAGGGCAAAGCAAAATAAGGAAAACTGGGCTGATTGGAACACATGCCCATAAGACAGCCTTTATAATTTAAATGGATGGAAAATCAGGTGGATTCCTTTATGGGCCTATGCTACAACTCGCCTGATTTTCCTATATTTGCTGCTCCCATTCAATTCATTATACGGAGGGCCAAGAAAATCTCCCCTCTTGTGTTCACACATACCAGCAAACAATAAGGATTTGAGAAGGAAGGGGAACTGCATTGTGCCTCCGATAGGTTGAGTTGAGTACATGCGCATTAAGTTCCATTGCTGGCAGTGGGAGCAGAAAATACAAATGTGAGTGCCAGGGCCAGTGCTCCACCTCATTGATAAAATAGGTTTATTTATTTTTATTGATTGCACTTCTCTGACCTTCCCTCTGTTCCCTAAAGTCTATACAAAGCAAAATGAGTCATGCAAACTGTGTCTGAAACTGTTCTCTTGTTACAAAAGCACAAAATAACATTGCTGTCCCAGAGAGGAGTTTCACCCCATAGGACTCCTGAATCAGGGGAGTGAATACTGTTTCCTAAAGAGGTTCCAGTATGGCCTATGGGGTCGCTTAGCAACACTGATGCCCATCAAGTACAGCATTGGTTTCAGACATTACCTTGTTTACAGCAGCATATTTAACAATTAAAATGATCATGTATAGGGCAGAGCTGTCCTCCTGTGAGAATGTACACTAAATGGGGCAACTCTAATGATTATCAGCCCTGGAACCTTGTGTGAGCTGTGGCAGATTCACACCAGGCACTGTGCAAATTGGGCTTTGGACAATACTGGCAGGATTACATCACAGGTTGGGTCCTATTGACTTTGTGGTACGACCAAATTTCATTTACTCCATGTTTCATGAGACAACTGTAATTGTGCAGCATACAATGTGTTGTATTCTCCCCGCCCCACACCAGTGATGGAACATGAGGTTTGCAAAGCAGGGCGAAGGGACAGTGTCAATGTGGTGCACGAAATGCGTCACCATTTTAACTTTCTCTTCCTGCTGGTGATAGCTCATGCCGAGCTATACTGTCACTGCCACTGGCAGCCTTCTGATACCTCCCCCAGAATAAACTTCCTCATGGGTTAAGTCTAGATAGTGAGTATTCAAACGCTATTTAGCTATGAGAGTGATAGGGTTCAGTACTGAACCTGGTACTGTCTTTATGGGACATATCACCCAAACACATTCCAGCAGGAGTCACTGGATAGTGATCAGGAGCAGGAAGTCGGTCTTGTCTCTCATGAGCCCAGAGATGTTGAGACCGTTTGGCTATTTTGTGCCCGATCTAAAATGCAACTGAGGCGTGTCAAGGTAAAAGACCAGCCAGAAATCCATGTAAGTTGGAATGTGCTTGTTAATATGGAGGTGGGACGTGTTGTTTCATGTAGATTCCTTGGCTTGATACATTGTCACTGGTACTAATGTACCAGAGGATAGTAAAATTCAGCTGCAAACTTCACAAGCAAGGTGTGGGGGTGGGAGGGTGCTCTGACCTGAAATCTTACCATCAACCACGTCAGAATGCATGGTGCAAACTGGGTGTTTACAATGACTGAATAAGCTGTTGGCCAGGGGCTGCAGAAGTAACCTGAGATTCCGAGCTGCTGACACACAGGCAAAAGCAACTTTTGAACTGAAGTAACCAGAGTTCAGTCGCTGGCCTGAGCTGGCTGGAACCAGTTTGAATTGGCTAAGTTTTGTGAAAGACAAAGGAGATGTGATAAGACACAAGTCCTTATTTAGAAAAAGAGTAATGAGGTCATGCTACCTAAGTCCTTGGGACAGAGCCAATGAGGAGAAGACACAGACTAGGCGAGCAAGCCTAAACCAAAGGGAGAGAGAGACAGCACAGCTTGAAGAGATAAGATTCAGAATAAGAATGAAGAATCTGGGGCATGGAACCAGAGCGAAGACTCTGGAGACCAACCATCGCAGAAGTGGAAGAACCTACGACAGGGACGTAGAGACGACGTCGAAAGAGAGAGAGAACGGAACGCCTGGCCAGTGTCAGCTCTCCTTTTAGCCTTTATATTCTGTGACCACTCAGGGAGTGTCAGAGAAACCTAGTGGGTGTGCGTTTAGACCCTAGTTTAGGTATAGAACTGTATAACCTGGTGCAAACTGCATGTCTATATCTAACCAGACGTATAGCGTTTAGATCCTAGTTTGGGTATAAAACTGTATAACCTGGTGCAAACTGCATGTCTATATCTAACCAGACCTATAAGCTATATGTATATGATCTAACGGTGTGAATAAAGCAAATTGAAAGTTAAGAGAGAATTGACTCTTCTCCTCTTTGTACTAAGCCAATAACCGTAACCGATGACCTCCGGTCAACAAAGCCAAATTCCATTTTTATTACATGGGATTCCAGGATCACATTCCACAATTCCATTTTTCCAATGTTAACTTTATTTGTTGTCAGCCTTTCCTCTCTCAAGGTATTCATTTTCTGCAATGAAGAGACAGGTAGGTAATCTGCTAGCAAATCTCTCTCTCTCAATACTACTTTGTATCCTGCCACCAACTGTTGCTCGAGAATGATGGCAGTTGATTCTTCCTTTGATATTCTCTTTTTTTTCTGGAAACCATTTATTATTTGCTTAACACTTCCTGGGTAGCATGATTGAGACTGGGACCTCATTATCTGTAGAATCGGTGTTGCAAAGCTTACAATGCCATGACACAACAGAGTGATATTCTGACCCACTCCTGTCACCACATTCAAAGCTTGATATAAACCGACTGTTAATTCTATCCTTGTGATTTATATCAATTAGTGTTAATTGTATTCAGGTGGTGCATATCAACTGGGGACTCTGGAATCCATTTATTAGAGAGCTTATCTAGGATGTGGGGAATGTTGATCTCTGTGAATAAAGGCTTGGAAGCAACTGAAGACCAAGCTCTAATATTCTATCCTTCACCACCTGGCTATCCAGTTCCTAACAACAACTGTGTTCTGTATCAATCCCAAAAATGTGTTCACAACAACATCAAGAACAACTTGCATTTATATAGCACCTTTAAAGTAGTGAAACATACCAAGGCACTTCACAGGAGCATTTTCAAACAAAATTTGACACCAAGCCACATAAGAAAATATTAGGACAGGTCAAAAGCTTGGTCAAAGAGGTAGGTTTTAAGGAGCATCTTAAAGGAGGAGCGAGAGGTAAAGAGGCAGAGAGGTTTGGGGAGGGAATTCCAGAGCTTAGGGTCCATGCAGCTGAAGACATGGCTGTCAATGGTGGAGCGATTAGCTTGAATATGGTAACTTCCAGCACATTTGCTGAACTGTTTTCTCCTACCTCTCTTGTTTTCTCACTTCACCTCACTAGCTGCTGTCGAGATATGGCTCCATGGGTGTCAGGCACCCTGTGATACCCCACTCAAGTGGCCATTCCTTGCATGTAGGCCCAGGCAGTGAATGTTGGGTGGCTAATTCACCATGGGGTGGAGGGCAGATCTTATTCTCACCCAATGTCCATTCACACACACATTTATGTACAGGAGTCACTGGACTTCAATCACAAGCAAGAACTCTACCTAACACAGGGACTTTGAAACCAGTAGTAGCTGCCAGGTGAGCAGTTAACTCGGCACTAAGCGGGGATCAAACCTGGCTTTGTATAGCTCAATTCCACACTAGGCAGCGCACTTACTAACTGAGCCCTTAGAGAGCTTGCTTAAAATACTTGCTAACTTCCTTTTCCACTTCCGCGGATAACTTTTTTGTGTTGTTAAGAGGTACGTCGATACAATGTTGTAGCTGCTCAGTCAGTTTGTAATGGCGTTAGCAGTTGTTGAGAATGAGCTGGAGCTGTGGAGATGCTGTGAAACTAGCTGCTTAATCTCCCACCTGCAGGCCATGGATTTAATTTCTCTCCACAGCAAAGTAAAGCAATCTGTGGCCGTGCAAACAGCCCAGCATTGCTTAATCTATGTTCTAACTTCAGAGTGCACTGCAATGAACTCCGCTGCCTAATGCTATTCATGAGTCCTTTCTATTCCACACGGCTCACAGGATATTCATTCCATCATCAGCTGCAGATATTCCAGCAGTCCTTTTCTATTTGTTCCAGATGTGTATCCTGCACCATCCCTTTCACAGCGACAGCATTCCGTTTCCATGAATCCACAAACCATGCCTTACATGTTGGTTGGGATAGGACTGCATATGCATCTGTAATATTGCAAGTCATCAATTTGTATTATTGTGGTGACAATGTCGTGTTTAGTTCCTGAAATTACTGAAAAACACTGCGATTTGGCAAACATAAACCTCCCTCTATTCCAATGCTGTAATATCAAAATATTTTACCTGAGCAAACTAACTCGTTATGGGTCTTGTTTTAAATCACTCCTTGCCGCGAGTTCCATGTTGTAATTAAGCCACCCATTGATGTTCATCATCTTACAGCAAGCAGCATGTCAGGTGAAATACACAGAGCTGCTTCTCATCTGCTTTCTTGATATCCCCTGTCCTAGGTCTGTAGACTGACTGGTATAAGTGCTTTCATTAAATGAGTTAGAGTAACTGACATGAATCTCCTTCCAAGTGATTGAGTGACTTGACAAGTCATCGCTAATCGAGGATGGGGAGGCAGCTTCACAGCTGCGGGGCACTGGAAACACAAAAGCAGAATTGTTGATAAGAAGACTGAATTCCCCATAAGGATCAAGATACAGAACAATAGAATGACACAGCTATTAGAAAGCATGGAGTTTACAGAAAGGACCTGAGACAAAACATGAACACATTACAAAATGTAATTGTGAGCATTCAGCTGATAACCAGCTTGAAAAGCACTCGGAAAACTTTTAAGATGGTAGGTGCAATTTTAAATTGATGAAATGAACTAGTTCTTTTGCAGGGATGTTAGCTGGAGCTGAATAATCAGGGTCAGCTCAGGACTTCATTCTTCTGAAGGGGAGCCTCGTCTGCCGAAAGCCCCATGCTGCACGTGGTCTTCTGGCTATGAAGGAAAATAGTGCTGAGCATGCACCAAAATTTCCTATGTGCGTCCGCGGCAGGTGAAACTGCTGAATGGGAGCAGTAAATTGGAAAAGTCCCACTAAAAGAAAAAGGAAAGAGCTTGCATTTATATAGTGTCTTTCATGGCCTCAGGACGTCTCAAAGTGCTTTACAGCCAATTAAGTATTATCGCTGTTATCGTCAACTTATTGTTTGAAAATAATAATAGCTGGGGACATCGTACTTCTTCCCTCCACTCCCCCCTCCACCCCTCCCCCACCTACTCCAATTTTCCTCTCCTTTGCTAAAGGCAGTGACTCATGGTGGAGTCCAGTTTCTCTGGTCCTCTGGTACCTTGTCCAAGTGGCCGTTCCTTACCGAGACGGTAAGTAATGGCAAGATTAGGGCCTCAGAACTGAACCTGACCCTTTCCTCATGCAACTTCCAGCAAGTGTCAATGGATTGTGTTCAGGAACGGATACACTGGCTGATTTTTCCCTTCCCTAGCCCGGGAATACTGAGAACTGCAATGCCCCTATTTGCACTCGAGTTCAGATTAGCCGGCTCAGCACAGACAAGGGATATGATCTGGAATTTCCCTGTCTATTTGCCTCAGTACCACACTATGGCCTTGAAATCAGAGCATACCTGAAGTGAAGCACATTCTTGGCTCAGTGCCCTCTGCCCATGCCTAAAGTGGCCAACAGCTGAGCCACAGCAAATTGTGCCTCCGGCCTTATTTGTATGTTACCAGTGAGCTGCGGGAGCCAGTCGTGGCTCCAGAGGTAACTTTCTGTACACAGGAACATAGGAACAGGAGTAGGCCATTCAGCCCCTTGTGCCTGCTCCGCCATTTGATAAGATCATGGCTGATCTGTGATCTAACTCCATATACCTGCCTTTGGCCCATATCCCTTAATACCTTTGGTTGCCAAAAAGCTATCTATCTCACAAATTTAGCAATTGAGCTAGTATCAATTGCCGTTTGCGGAAGAGAGTTCCAAACTTCTACCACCCTTTGTGTGTAGCAATGTTTTCTAATCTCGCTCCTGAAAGGTCTGGCTCTAATTTTTAGACTGTGCCCCCTACTCCTAGAATCCCCAACCAGTGGAAATAGTTTCTCTCTATCCACCCTATCCGTTCCCCATAATATCTTATAAACTTCGATCAGATCACCCCTTAAACTTCTAAGCTCTAGAGAATACAAACCCAATTTGTGTAATCTCTCCTCGTAACTTAACCCTTGAAGTCCAGGTATCATTCTAGTAAACCTACGCTGCACTCCCTCCAAGGCCAATATGTCCTTCCGAAGGTACGGTTCCCAGAACTGCTCACAGTACTCCAGGTGCGGTCTAACCAGGGTTTTGTATAGCTGCAGCATAACTTCTGCCCCCTTGTACTCCAGTCCTCTAGATATAAAGGCCAGCATTCCATTAGCCTTATTGATTATTTTCTGCACCTGTTCACAACACTTCAATGATCTATGAACCTCAACCCCTAGGTCCCTTTGGACATCCACTGTTTTTAACTTTTTACCATTTAGAAAGTACCCTGTTCTATCCTTTTTTGATCCAAAGTGGATGACCTCACATTTGTCTAAATTGAATTCTATCTGCCACAGTTTTACCCATTCACCTAATCCATCAATAGTTAGGGGGGGTGCGTGGGGGAGTGAGACGCCAGCTAGGTGAGTGTGGGAGGGGGGTGGAAAGCAGTCGGGAGATGGGGAAAGCACGGGCCGGCAGCAACCCGTAGTCTTAATGTGGAGCCAGGAGGAGCACTCCTGCTCCTTTAAAGACCTTGTTTTGATGGCTGTGCGCCTGAGAGAACTGACCGCAGTATGTATGGCGCATGGTCAGTCGCAAACCAATTTCACAAAGGGACCTGAAACAGGTGTTGGACCCCTGATTTGCGTAAACAATGGACCTAACCCAATGGGCGCCCATACCAATATGGTGTGCGGCGTAATTCCGGTGCGGACTGAATACGTGCACACTACACGCCATATTGGGCCCTGCAACGCCGTTTTCATCTGAAAAACGGGCTGCGCTCGAATTTCTAGGCCTATGTGTTTTATTTACTCACTAAGCTATCGGGTAGTCTCAGGCATTATGGTAAATTTAAGCTCCACTCCCTGCCACAATGAAACAGCCTTACTCAAAGGCACAATTGGCATCCCCTGTGACTGGACCGTGCTGCATTATTATTCCTCATCCTCCTCGACCTCTTTGCAGTCTTTGATACATTCAACCAAAGAATGCTCCTCCAATGTCTCTCTTCCGCTATCCAGCTCAGTGGGGCTGCCCATGTTTTCTTCCACTCTCACCATTCCAATCGGAGCCAGAGCAATGGCGTTTCTTCTTGCCCATGCACCATTATTTCTGGAGGCCCCCAAGGTTCTACCCTTGGCCCCTTCCTTTTCCTCATCTACATGCTGCCCCTCTGTGACATGGGGTCAGGTTCCACAAGTATGCTGACGCCACCCAGCTCTACCTTTCCACCACCTCCCTCCACCCCTCTACTGTCTCTGTGCTGTTAGACTGCTTGTCAGGAGACAGATAGAAATCTCCTGTTTTGGCTGAAAACAGAGTAACTGCTGCTGTGCAGCATTTCCCCTAAAATAAAAGATAAGGTGCCTTTTCAGACTATGACAACATCTTCTGTTATGATACTGGTAAAGGCTTCATTGAGCTCCGAATGCAGCCAGCGGAGCATTTTTTTTTAAGCTAAACCAATTTGTCAAAAAGATCAAAATGGGAGCCTAACTCGCAGGGCGGGAAATCCACAGGATCAGGTGGAACAGTCAGGTGTAAAACCAGCGTTGCACCCAATCCCGTCAGTTTTCCGACCTGTGGATTAGGTTAAAATTGCCCATATTGTGTCAGAGGCAAAACAGGCCACATTTATGCACTGATCCAATTTACATGCTGTTTACTTCTCCCACTGCCCAACTGAAGCAGAAAATATTTTGGTCTCACACAGGATACAACTGTTCACCCATTTTACCATTGGTTCTGAGGATGGGCAAATTGAGGTCCAGTATGGACTATTATATGCAACAAAGAGATCCAGTTGCTGTAGCCTTTTGAGCTGCACTGGTTGTAATCTCATAAGTAAAAGAAGGAGCTTGTTCACAGTATGTATGGGCACAGAATCAGATGTTTTTGTTGGTTAGGTTGCAGATTTTATTTATACGATGCTATAGTATTGCTAGTGTCAGCGCACTACCTGCTTTTTCCAATCTTAAAGGGTCATTTTATTAACGGAAGGACAAACTAACACAGCGTAATACTTGATGTAACAATTTTGTCAAGGGAACAATTGATTAGTAATGTGTTCTGTACTTGTATTTGGTCTATGTGGTGATTTCAGTTCCAGAGGTAAAGATTTACTCTTTCCTGTAGTTTTTTTTAGTTGAGGAAGGTGATTAAAAACTATCTTCAAAGAGAAGATGGGTAAGGCTACTGAATGGAACACGTTCCACATTTAGCTTCTACAGTCCCTAGAATTCACTCCCAAGCCAAATATAACATGGTTAGAAACACCGTAAAATTCCCCCTACTCTGTTTCAATAAATGTGCCTCAGCTCCAACTATAGAGGAGCCCCGAACCATACATTTATGAATTTTTCTATTTCCTAAATCAGCCATCATTATGGCCTTCTGATTGAGAGCAATTTAATATCAATTTCTGCTAAAAAAAAGAGCAGGTTTGCCTTGTGGAATTGTGTCCACTAGGGACTAGATTGAGAACATCCAAACTCATTTCACTAGGACCAATATAGCTATGGGAGCAACAATATATGTAACAAAGTGTCCTAGTGGGAGCAGGAGATATGAGAGAAGTTAGAGGAGGTGATCTATGGCACAAACAGGCAAGTTTTGAGGAGGCTTCTGAAGGAGGAAACAAGGCAGTTGAGGCATAGAGGCTTTGGGAGAGAATTCCAGAGTGCAGGTGCATGATGACTGACGGCCATACCAGTGATGACAGAGCTTGGCCAGGGTGGGACGGGGAAATGCAGAAATGGCAGAGGCTGTGAGGTAGGGTGTAGACAATGTTTCAGAAGTGAAGAGAATGACCTAGGTGATGCACAAGATGTGGTGCTGGAGAAAATTCTGGCTTATTCAGGACTTGATATCAGTTAGATTAGAGTCAAGGATGGAGGCAGAGAGATAGAGTTGGGCATCATATGAGTTATATCATAGAGTTGGGCATCATATGGAAACTAGCCTCATGATTGCAAATGGCATTGCATAGGGGGCAATATATAGAAGTCTTCCTGGCTACTGCCAGTCTCATGTGCTGCTGTGTCACAATGTTTACATTACCTGCGCACAAACAATTCCATTATCTCTGTAGTGACTTTATGACACAACGGGTAGATTTAACTTTCAATGCCAGGTTGTAAAATTGGCGCTGCGGATCGGGCACCCATTATACACTCCGCCCGATTTTCCCCGTTTCGTTGACTTCCATGCGGAGGTAATGTCCGTGCGGAGGTAATGCAAGCATTTTACCGTTTGGTGGTGAAAGTTAAAATCTACCCTGATGTCACAATATCATTAGTTTCTGCAGGTGCACTGGCCAAAATCCAAAATGTCACAGCCAGCCTACGCGTGTACATAGTGTTGGGCACAATAGTGTGACTAGTTGACAGGAAGACTGGCTACATAGAACAAAACTAAATGTGGGAGAGTGACTCCATTTAGCTCGCTCTCCTGAGACCTGGCAGCGACGTTAAGGTAACTTAAAACCTTGTGTTTAATATCAAGACCCGATTAAATTAAAGTAACAATGAAAAATGTCTGAAGTCTCCAGTTCAACGCTTGTTGTTTGGTTCAAATCATTTAGTTCAACTTGCTATTCTCGTGAGTGGTTTCTATCTCGCTTTGTGAATATTTACCTACCCCAATCAAACCTGTAGCCTGTTTTAAGATCTCCTTGCTAGAGCAATGTCGCATGGACAGAACGCATCATTTGTCTTGGGTTATCAGAGATTGACAATCTCTTATCACTCCTGTTCCTCTGCTGTGCCTTTCACATAGGCAGTTTCCACTGCTGACACAGATATCAATTGCCTTGCTGCCTTATATGGAGCTAAGAAGTGTGAACAGATGTTGCTTGTAATCACTAAACATTGCCTGTTGTTTTTCTAGTATTCACAGGCTGTTGTAAGTGGCATATGTCACAAACATGCATTATCTTCCTCAGTCTTTGTCAAAATGCTTCTACAGGTATACTCCATGTGACAGCCTATTTGTTCACCTTCAGCATCAGTGCTTTTGAGCAATTAAATTCCTAAGTGCTGTATTTAGAACAGGATATGGTGCAGAGACACACAGATCAGGGAGGACCCTAGTTTGATCTCTGTTCTGTGCTCAGTTAGCTAATCTTAGACCTTATTCAAACAATATATTGGGAATGAAGAACTGTTCTAGGGCAACACAGATTTTCCGAATTTTACTTGATATTTCTGAAAATGATTGCAGATTTTTCATCAAAAGCCTGAGCATATTTCCCAAAGAGCCCATATAAGTTACGAAAACAACTCTTCATATTTTATAAATAGGTATGAGTGTAAGTCCTCTTTCCTCTGTGCACTGCTTATAAAACATCTGCTAATACAGAATCTCATTACTGGATCAGTTTTTATTAAACTTTAACTTGCCTTATCTGAAGAGTGTAAATGACCTGCTGCAATTCAGATAGGCAACAGAATGTGAGCTATTTCGGAGAATATACAGGAGTTACAAAAGGGATTTGTTTGATTAATGCATATAAACTGATAAAGAGAACTAACATATGCTGTTCGTCATAATTAGTTCAAAAGATATTTGTATTAGGCCAGGAACAGCAGATAGCAGGACAAGGTACCTATAATTGTACTGGTCAACTTATATTAAGAATTCTGTAGCTGCTGTGACCTTTTTACTCCACAGGAACTGACCCTTCTTTCCTCTCCAATTTTGTCCTGTCCAATTTTTGTCCCTTTCTTTCCTCTTCTCCAGCTGGTGCTGGTGCCAAATTGAATACTGTTCTAAGGATGCCAGTCATCCTCCAGTACCTTTCTCAAGCAGGCACTCTTCATGTGTGAGCCTAGTGTGCAAAGGCTATTCAACCTTGCAGGCCAACACAGCTGAGCCCAATCCACATAGGCAGATTTTCTAGAGGGGTGACTGGATAATGGAGTGGGAACCGTGGCTAATTTAATTGAAGTTTGTTGAAGCGGTTCATTATTTACAGGTTATTGGTTCATTGGTAGCATTCTTGCCCCTGAGTTAGAAGATCTTGGTTTCAAGTCCCATTCCAGAGCCTTGAACACATAATCTAGGCTGATACTTCAGTGCAGTACCGAGGAAGTGCTGCACTGTTGAAGGTGCCGTCTTTCAGAGGAGATGTTAAACCGAGGCCTTGTCTTCCCTTTCAGGTACATGTATAAAGATCCTATGTTGCTATTTGAAGAAGAACAGGAAGTTCACCCTGATGTCTCGGCCAACATTTGTCCCTCAACCGAAACCACCAAAAACAGGTTATTTGCCCATTTATCTCATTGTTGTGTGGGAGACCTTGCTGTGCACAAATTAACTGCCATGTTTGCCAAAATGATAACAGTGACTGCATTTTAAAAGTACCACATCGGCTGTGAAGCACTTTGGGACATCCTGAGGTCATGAAAGGCACTATAAAAATACAAATTCTTTCTTTATTGAGGTTTCTGGTAGTTTGATGAAGTATAATATCGCTTGCTATTTTAACACAGGTGTTAACCCCATTTACTTTAAATGGGTTAACACTGCCACTAAAATAGTAGATAATGGAATGTTATACCAATACCTAGTGTTGATTCAGTGATATTGTCCACAACAACTTTTAGGCTTATATTATTTCAGTGTGGCTCATGTGATGTACTGCCTGTACAGTTTGAGACACATGTCAGTCACAATTTATTATTCATGTTAATTATCCATTTATCCTTGAAATATTTTGATCTAGTTGTACTTGTATTGTAAAGAATAACAAATACATAGGAGTTTATTTTAAGCTAGTGACACATCTTAAATTTGAATAGTTTGTGTCTGTAAAACCTAGGAGAGGAGCTGAGAAAAAAAATTGGAAAACAATAGTAACAAATCACTTACAATTATAAACATTAATGTAGAAGAATTCTTTAAGACATCTATGAGAAAAGTTCATTTTAAATGTCACCCTTAGTATGGTCTCTTAACTACAAGGTTAACTATCTATGAAGAAATAACATATTATGTCCAGTTGACAGCTTGGAGTGTGATGCTACTCGTCGTCAGTGTGATCTAACTGTTTATTTTTTGTTTTTTAGAAGTTGGCTCTATGGTTATATTTGGACTGTTGCCTTGCCCTTCCTCATTTATATACATGTTTTCTTTCAGTTTCAATATGGTTCTGTGGTTTCTCTCTTGTACTTTGCCCAAGTAATTATTCTTCATGTGGGAGCCTTGGCAGTGGATGTTGGCAGGGCTTTCAAGTGGGAGGAGGGGAGTGTCACAGCCAATTGCAATCCTATCCTCATTCAACATCCAGACATTACATTTTCCACTTTGCTCACTGGATAGCAATCGAGAGAAGCTAGTGTTGAAGCCAATTGCAATATCCATACTACCTCCCTAATGATCAGCTAACAAAGCACAGACCAGGAGGAATTGAATGTGGAACCTTTCTAGTTTCAATGTCTCAGTATCACACTGTCTTTACAAAGTGAGCTATCAGAAGAACTCCCTTTAATGCCCTTTATTAGATGCGGAGGAGAAAAGGGGCCACGTTCATGTGATAGAACCACTCTTTGTAGTTCACCTTAGACTTGATACATAGATGTGCAAGAAGGTAAAGACCAAGGAAGACAAACATTTATGTTTTCACACATCTGATCTGCTTTCCCAGCTTATACCAGTTCTACACCCTGTAAGGTATTTCTGCCTCCGGAGGCATTGAATCAAATATTGGAGATGTAGGTGCTGCTCCAGATGGTGGGAGGAGGTTGAGAATGTTTTCAGTACAGATCTTCTGCCTATAGGTTACATTCACATTCTCCATCATTGCACTTGCACACAATTAAACTTACATGCATTTTCAGTGTTTTCATGCTGTTGTGCTAAAGTGCACTCATGTTCTTGTGAATTCTTGAGAGTGTTCTGTAAGTGTTATGAAATCCTAAAAACAATTTCTATGTTGTGATTGTTAGCAGAGGTGATGGTTTTGGTAAAATGACATTGCTTCTTCTATCTGTGCTAATACTTTCCACAGTGTTACATCGTGAAATCTAATGTCTATGCGAATGGTGGTAGTGTTGAGTTGATATCTGGTATTTAGTAGTTGTTATAGGGATGTTGGCGTTAGATGGAGTGGAGTGGAGTGGTGGTTGGTTGCATCATGGTAGTGGGATTGTATGCAAAGGAGTGGGTTGATAATGGTGGATTTTGTATAGGGTGGAATGGGTTTGTGGTGGTGATGAAGATAGTGATGTTGGTAGTTCTGGGTGTGTTAAAGTTAAATGGGGGAGTAATGGAATGGGTTAGTGGGTATTGTGATGGCGATGGAGATGCTGGGTTAGATGGAGAAGAGAGGATGGTGTAATGAGGATGTTGGGTTTGATTGGAATGGTATGGTCTGTTGGCATGATGTTGGAGTTGGATGAGGAATATTAGTGTATGTTCTATTGATAGCAACCCAGATTACAGCACTGAAACACTTTACTGGCAATGTGTGATGAATAGATTCAGCCTATATCGTTCAGAAATTGTGCCAATGTGGATTTTGCAATGTTCCTTAAATAGCAGGAACTAATCTCACAAAATCCTTCTTTTTAACTGTTTGTACAGCGTGTGCATGTTGTAGATTTCAGTCTCCCCTAGAAAAATAGGTATAAGCTGGAAAAGAAGATCAGATGTGTGAAAACATAAATGTTTGTCTTCCTTGGTCTTTACCTTCTTGCACATCTATGTATCAAGTTTAAGGTGAACTACAAAGTGTGGTTCTATCACATGAAAGAGGCCCCTTTTTTCCTCCGCATCTAATAAAGGATGTACTGAAGGAAATTACTGTGTAAATATTATGATTATTATAATGATTTGGAGTAAGTCTGGTTATGGATTATGTTCTACCCCTCATGGGGTATTGGAAGTGAAACTGTTTGAGCACGACTGAATTTCTTTTCAACTTTTTGGAATATTTCTTATTATATATGATATAGAAATACTAAAGTAATTACTTAAAATAAAATATAGAAACTGGAACAATTTTTATGATGTTACTCTCAGTGAAAGGAAAAAAACACTACTTTATGATATTTAGGGTATACTGCAAAAACATTGCTGGTAAATTTCACACCTTTTGAAAATACTAAGGGCCCGATATTAGGAGGGAGGCGGGTTGGCAGCGGGGGGTCGACTGGGCGCGTGGGTAACGCGCCCAGTGAAATCGGGGTGCTCCGCACGCGATCGCAGCCTAATTGAAAGTACTTACGCGTGCTTCCGGGTTTCCCGTTGCAGACCTGCGCAGCGGGCGCACTGCGCACCTGCATCACAGGCTGTCAGCAGGAGGAGCCCTATTTAAAGGGGCAGTCTTCCAATGCTCCCCCTGCAGCAAAGACCCATTTTGTCAGCATGGAGCAGGCCAGAGGCAAGGTTGCTCCAAGGTTCTCTGACTCCTCACTCCAGGTGCTGCTCAATGGGGTCAGGAGGAGGAGGAGGGAAATGTTTTTCCCAGTAGACGGGAGGAAGTGGCCTGCCTCTGCCACCAAGAAGGCCTGGCTCGAGGTGGCAGAGGAGGTCACCAGCAGCAGCAATGTTGCCCGAACCTGGGTCCAGTGCAGGAAGCGCTTTGATGACCGAACCAGGTCAGCCAAAGTGAGTATACTTAAGCATTCTCCCACACTCCGTCTTCCACATCACCTCCACCACCACACAACTCCTTCTGCACTGCCACCACAATGCTCTCGCATCACTCCTCACATCCACTCAACCATCAGCCTCACCTTGCCTGCAATTACTCACCGCCCCAGTTCCCATTCGAACACTACCATGCAACCCAATCCTCATACAATCTCATGGCTATGTCTCACATGCACCCTCCCATGCATCTCCCTCACGGTCACCCCCACCCACACCAATGCATGCAGCGGGTCACTATGCAACCATCACTCAATCACGCCTCTCTGTGTTTTGCCTTGATAGGAGAAGAGATGTCA
The DNA here is from genome assembly GCF_035084215.1 of Heptranchias perlo. Classification (NCBI taxonomy): domain Eukaryota; kingdom Metazoa; phylum Chordata; class Chondrichthyes; order Hexanchiformes; family Hexanchidae; genus Heptranchias; species Heptranchias perlo. The sequence continues at coordinate 79,040,454 of NC_090332.1, forward strand.
GAATGCCCGGGAGAGGGCAAGGACTGGAGGGGGCCCGCCACACCAGGTGTCCTAACAGACGCAGAGCAGCAGGCACAAGAAATAAGCCGCACGCTGGAGTGCCTGTCCATGGCGGACGCCGAGACTGGGAGCATACAAGCGGCTGGTGACAGAAATCTAGCATTCAGCACTCATGATAGCGAATGATCGTAACATCACTTGGCATCTGCAGCACCTCAACATCTGTCCACATGCTTAATATTGCTTTCTGTTCTCTTGCAGGGCCATCTGCAACCGCCGTGACTGCGGAGGGCGATTCCTCAGAGGACCTGCCGGCCTCTGAGGGGGCATCGTCACATCTGAGCCAGCCATCCACCAGCGCAGATACACACACATCGGTGGGTCCCCGTCCTCAGTTAGTTGGGATTGCACATGGTGAGTCATCACGCACATGTGAGCACGAGCAGACCCTGGTGGCAGGGGCAGCCGTGGAGAGTCCACGTCGGTGGGAGCACTCTTCTCCAGGCTCTGCTCAGCTGGACACAGGTGTTGAACCCTGGGGGCCAGCCACGAAAAAGAGAGTCATCGAGGGTCAGCAGCACATTGCCGAGGTGCTGGAACAGTTGTCACGCGCACACTCCACAATCGCGCAGAGGATGGAGGAGTCCAACTCCTGCATGAATGGAATAGTGGCACAGGTACAAGAGGGTATCTCTGAGATAGTGTCACAGGGACGTGAAGGCATCTCTGAGATAGAGTCGCGGGTAGGTGCGGGAATGTCTGCAATGGAGGGAAGGCTAGCCTCCATTGAGCTTCAAGCACGGCTCAACAATGAGTCCATTCAGGCTCTGACAACGGCTGTTTGGATTCAGGGTGAGCAATATTCTGCCGCCATAAACAGGCAGACTGATAAGTTACAACTGGCCTTCCAAGGCTTCACACAAGTCCTCCAAACTGTCGTCCAGCAGGTTGGAAGGAGTGATGTGGGCCTGGCCCAGGAGAGGGATGATGGCGAAAGGGGACAGGGAAGTGGGGACGCCACTCAAAGCGCTTCCACGTCTCACCCGTTGCCCCCCTCTCAACCAGTACCCGCAATGCTGCCTCCTCTCCAGGTGGCCGAATCTGCCCCTGCACAGGTGCAGGTGGAGCAGTCTTTGGAGGGGCCCTCACGGGCACCAAATCCCAGAGGGCGTCCGCGCAAAGCATCTCATCGGTCAGGGCATGGACAAGGGAAACCTGCCACTACCTTTGCTTTAGCCACAGGGATAGCAACACGTAGGGGTTCCTGTAAACATAAGGCTAAGGTTTTCTGAGCACAAAGGGGATGCACAAGGGTGTAATGACAAAATGTCATGTTTTTCATTTAGATTTTTTTCTTTTGCCAACCACATTAAATTTTGTTATCACTACTACTGCCACATCTTTGCAAATCTTGTCTGGTTTGTGCAATAATTCCCTTTCCTGAGGATTACCATGAAGACCCACACCTGATGCCACCCATTGGGTCACTGCAGAGTGGGTGTAGGTGTATTTGCAGGGCTCTTTAGTGCAGACGACTGAGAGACGCCGGCGATGTCCCCGGTGGCACCCTGGAAGGATCCGGAGGAGAAGGAGTTAAGGGCAGTGGTGACTTTGACAGCAACAGGTAAGAAGATGGTGCTCAGGCCAGCCGCGAGCAGCTCGGCATCAAGGAGGCTGCAGAAGTCCACGACTACATGTCGAGTGACTCTGAGCCTCCGTGTGCACTGCTCCTCAGAGAGGTCCAGGAAGCTGAGCCTCGGTCTGTAGACCCTGTGGCGAGGGTAATGCCTTTTGTGACGCATCTCTGTCTGTGGTTGCCTTCCCTCTTGCTGTGCAGGTGGATGTGTCACAGCACTGTGTTGTGGAGCTCCACGTGTCTGAGGTGGACGAGGTGGACGGCAAGGCTGGTGATGCTGTTCGTCCTCCGATGAGGTCATGACTGCAGCTATGTTGGCCCCCATCTGGAAGATGTACATTTGAGGGGGTCCGCAAGGTAGGTAAATGTGTCTGCACACCAGGGTTGAGGTTCCAAGTTGGTGAATTTTAGTGTTAGGAGGAGGGTGGTGGAGGCCAAAGTGACAGAGTGGCCTCCTGCAATGAGTGAGGGTCTCCCCCCAACCTGCCAAATGGACCTTTGCAGCTCCCACAGGCTGGTGGCTGCAACAAGTCTGTTTCAACTAGGAGTGTTTCCCCCAGCACGGGAAACACGCTCTGTTGAGATGAAAATCCCACCCCTCCTAAAATATCATGTCAATCAGGTCTGCAAACAACCTGAACTATGTAATTAATTGCTTTAAGTGGGATCCCGCCAGCTTTAATTGCCGGTGGTAGTCCCGCATGCGGAGGCTGCATGGGCATCTAAGCGCGTCATTGGGGAACCCGGAAGTGGGCTGGTTGGAGCCGGGCTCTGGACCCGCCCCAGGAATCCCCAATTTTAGGAGCCCCTCCCCCACCACGAACGCTCGGCCATCGGAAAATTGACCCCTAAATCTCTGCTCCCATTCCTTTACTAATTCATAAGCATGTCAACAACATGACTTCATTGGCTAGACAGTCTAAAAAAATTGGTTTGTGAAGTGAAAAGCTGGCATACAAATACTGTAATGTGCAACTGCCAATTACTTCTCTTACAATGTCAAGAAAATACTTGGAACATTCTGAGCAGACTAGGTCGTGTTAAAGGGCAGTTTTGTGTATTACAGTTTTGATAGCTTCAAAATTGGCCTATGTAGGTCAATAAAGAAGAATTCAACAGCTGACATAGCAGAAAATCTCAAGGTACAGTACTATTTAGACACCTCCTTGGCACTGGAGAATTAGAAGATATTGACCTTCAAATCAGCTTTAAGTCTGAGCTGATAAAAGAGATAAGATGGCCCAATCTGTCAGCTTCTCACACTCATCTTCACTGATGGACTGACACTAAGTCATTTAAGCTTTGACTACAGTTGGGTCAAACAGCAAATATGATACATACTTATTTCCGTGCAGCAGCAAATGGTGAAAGACCTAGCTATAAAGAATTAAACTGCCTTGAAAGAAGTAACTATTATTGATTGTAGCACTGCAAATGTGACTATAGTCAGTGGAGCAAATGACATTCATTCTGCTTTGGGTACTTACTGGCTTATCAAAAATGACAAGTCAAGGTTGTTACAGAATAACAAAGGAACAACAACATATTTCTGTTTTCTTTTCAATCAGTATAGAATTACAGATGTCGGAGAGTAAATTAAAAGGCTGTGTGCTAGTTGAGGAGTTCAGATGACATCACAAACCTTGCAGCGGAACCCAGGCACCACAGAGGGGCAAAGCCAGCTTGAGTATAAAGCAACATTCCCCACTTTATACGCGTTCCAACTTTTTCACTAAATTGCTCCCCTTGTTCTGCGGGGCACTGTGGAGTTCATCGCACATTATCGTCCTATGGAACAAATCACATTGCTATATGGATGGCTTACCACCGTACTAACTGAGATAAAGACGCAGTTTAATAGTTGGATAAAAAAAATTAGAGGATAAGAAAAAAAGGTAATGCCAATTTTTACTGTATTTCGTATTTCACATAATTGCACAGTAAAGGAACATGTTGTTGAAATGAAAGTATTTGTGATTTAGAGTCATGATGAAGCCTGTATAGAAAAGTGGTACAACTAGAATGTAGTTTATGTGATCATATTCTATACTTGAGTAATCCCTTTGTAGCTTGTGTGTGCTGTATATCAGACAGTCCATGTGCTCTACGTAGTGTACAGCTTGCATGAACTATGTGTACATTATAACTACATTTTCTGAGACCTTATGCTACTGGAGGGGCCTTGGAAGCAATGGGTGGCTTATCAGCAGATTGCTAGCGACTGCCTGTGATCTTCGATTCATTAATTAGTTGCCCACTGTGTGCAAAGCCCTACCAGTAGCTGGGGTGTCGAAAAATTTAGCACTAGGTTTTGCAATTGACACCAGAGAAGTGTGTTATTCCAAAAGTATTCCGATTTCAAAATTGTTAAAGATGACATGTGTACCATTTTTTTTCATCAAATGGGTGTTTACAGCTAGGGTATTGTGTGGAATTGTCCCCTCAGGTGAAAAATTGGGGATAAAAATGTAATAGGTGACCAATATGTACTGTATGTAAATTTCTAGTTGTCTTTATGTTTATACAATGCAACCTATATTATTCTAGTTCCAATTTACTACTTTCCTGACTATTCACCAAAACTTTCATGGGACAAAGAATGTCTGAGATGTTTCACTGCACAACCCACTGACAGCATTTTCCACCCATCTGTCATAAATAAACTCCACTTCCCAAGGAAGATGAAGTTCAGTTTATGCCCTTGTATTGTACTCATACTCATTTCTGTGCCTGGAACTATTTCCACTGGAGCTGAGAAGGCTCAGGGAAGATTTATTTGAGGTTCTTAAAATTATGAGGCATTTTGGAAAAGAGTGAATAAGGAAAGACTATTTCCTTTGGTTTGGGAGCCAATATCACTCAGAAAGTGAGGAGAAAGGTTGGGAATTTTTTTAAATGTTAGAGTTAATAGAACATGGAATGCTTTGCCACAGGGAATAGTTGAGGCAGAGACCTTTGCAACTTATAAAGGAAGGAGAGAATGAATCAGTGGAGAGAGCAGGGCAGTGGAATTAGTTTTGGATTATTCTAGCAAACATCTAGCGCAGACACAATGGGACAAATGACCTTCTATTGTACTGTAAACGTCTATGGTTCTATTCCCAATTATTAACATTATAAGATATTTCTTTGCTCTATCTTCCTTGGTAAATTTGCAGTATTTGCTTAAGATGGAAGCACTTTATTTGTTATTCACCCCGCTCCAAAACCATTGTGCCATTTCTCTACTACTTGTTGGTTCATAAAGCATGTTTTTCTCCCCATTGTTGATTTATGGTTCTTGCTGAAGCTGTTGTTAGCAGTGCACTGTCCAAAGAGGATTTTTGCATTCCCCATCACCTGAAAGGATGGCAATTTTCTATGGCCCAGGCTTGGCTAACTGACTGACCCCAACTGCAATGTCTGAGGTCAGCAACAGAACACCTCATAAACACCACCCTCTGGACCTGGTGCAAATATCAGTCTCCCTAAGTGAGACCAAAAAGAAAAACCTTATCCCAAAACACAACACAGAATTTTTATTTAATGGCTAAACTTCGTAAAACACTGAAAGAAATAAAATCCTTACTTTTGAAGATTTTTTGCAGCACTCAGTCATTATTAGTAAATGTTCTGCCTGGTTGTCATGTGACATGGGTTATTGTGGTGCAAACTGGATATTGTAATTCCACAGGGCAGGGTGAAAACTACAACTCACTTGATGCATTTGTCTCATACATATACACAATTTACCCACGGCAACTGTAAATCCCCAGTACCTGAGACACAGGTGAAATTTTCAAATCAAGCCCCAGGCTCCAGACAGAACTGCAGGCCGATGTGGGGAAAATTTCTTGCAGCCAATTTGAACATTAAATAAACAATTTTATGGATAAACTTAATGATTTGTTTTTCAGAATTGTGTAGTTTTATGTGTTTATGTTATATTATTTCTAGCTGCATTCCCTGATCTGAGTGAGGAAGGAGCCTGGCAGCTGAAATCACAAGAAGAAATTATTTTGAGCATTTGGTCAGTTATGTGGTATTTGATGGCTCACAAGTGGCTATTTGGAAAAAAAGGGAAGGATTTTACTTTTGCTGATTTCTCAGTCCTCTTTGATACTTGTTCCCACATTTCATCCATTCAGATACTTGATTGATAACAGAATATGTTTATTTGAGTCAATGATGATTTGCTCTATGGATGAGCGACAGTGAGGCCACAGTTTAACATGTGACACCTTTGAAAGGCGTGCACACCAGATGCAAGAATTTTAATGGTACCAATACTTAGTCTCAACACTTATTTAAAATATTTAATTTTTTAAAATGTTGTCCCGTATCTAATGTGCAGTTTGGAACCTAGGTTCCCCATGTCTAAACTATACACAGTTAATTCCACTTCTGTTTAAAATAAAGCGTGATGTAAACCATATTATCCCATTGGCATATTTTAGTTGGTCACTTTGCCCAAGTGCATGAACACAGTGTAGATCCAAAAGTCAAGAAAAGGTGACAGTCAATATTATGAGGTGTCTTTTGGCAAACTGTGGATACCCTTGCTCATTCTTGAACACCGTCGAACACCTCCACCTAAGCATTAGCAATAAAACAGCCAATGTAACTTTACTCACAGTACTAACAACTCGACTTGCCGTTGTAAGGATTCAATTCACACATTAATTTGTCGACCCTTTATTGTAGTATGGGAAAGACAATGGGAGTTACATCATATGATTCTGATTTTTTACGTTATAGTGGTTTGAAATGGCCTTTCTACACAGAAAATTTTCATCTTACCAGGCATGAATTGAAGTGGGTTCTGCCATACACTGAATTGTTCATCTCATGAGTGAGAACCCAAATTCTTCAGGACTTTGCACCTATTGATGCTCAGATTCCTCTCCCGACGGTGGCCTTTTCTATTTCTTACATGTACAAAATAGTGCAAAGCTTTAAAAAATTATATATTTATTTTTTAGAAACTGTCATCTGGGAGCAATGGGTCCCCACATCAATGTCACAAAAGGTAATTATCTCCATATGAAAAAGATATCAATAGCACCTTTAGACATATGAAATATCATCCAGTATGACTGGGGTATTATAATTGCAGCATATTAATAGATATGAAAATGGAGTTGTCAAAGAGCAAGACATAATTAAAAATAAAATCAAAGTAAACCATTAAATTAAAGAATAAATGGTCAAGGTGAGCAATAATGGCTGCAGCTGCCTAGGAAGAGTGCTGGCTTTATGTTGCGTGGTGTGTGATTTACCAGGAGTTTGACACCATCTCAATATTCTAACCTGCAGCATTATGTAAAGCATCTGAATATGATAGACAGAATTCAATTAACTGAGCTGATAAAATGAAATAATCTGTAAAAAAAATATCAATCAATGGCAAGGTTTTGCCAGTTTCAAAAAGAAAAAAAAATTCCATCGTTGTTATCTAATGACACAGAAGTCTATTTCTTAAAAATGAATCACTGGTTTGGCGATTCTTGATCTCCAAATGGGGCATGGAACACTGTTGCTAAGCAATTAGGATCTTTTATTGTGCTGCTGATTCCCTCGTTTTCTCGTTCATTGATGTTCGTTACAAAATAAATGTACAGTATCGTCCTTGGCTAATCGAGACTTTTAATTTAATGAGTTATATTTCACCTGCCATGAAGGCAACATCGTGAGGTGGAACAGGGATTTGCTTGTTTTTGCAGCTGCAGCAACATAACTGCTACGGATAACATTGCAGCACAATTTTTTTAAATAGTCAAGTAATAACATATTTTCTGGAAAAGCGATTTACTGATTAAATAGAATTCAAGTCATTTCAGCTCGTAAGAGGCTCCATTTCTGGATTTCAATTACATTTTCTAAAGGTAATGCAATCACCCACACTGCCATCCTAATTGTTGTTTAGTTTCTTTTCTTATTAATTTATTATGTTCAAAGAATTAAAATTAAACTGCAATTTTAAAATCCGGTATCATAAAGCATTTTGGATGAAATATAATTCCTGCATTTCGAACAGGCAATTGATTTCTAATAAACATTGGGCCAGATTTTGCTCTCAAAATAACGACAAAGCTAATGGCGCTCACTGTTATTTAAGCGTAAATGGTACAACAACTTCAGGCAAGGGGCAGATGCGCGGTTGAACGCGGATATCCAAAAGTTGCTGCCTGAATTGCACTGCTCCGCCGTTAGCTTTGCGAAAACGGCATCTCGCTGCCTGCCTCACCATTGAAATGCATTGAATGGCGTGAAGTTGCTATATTTGCGCAGTGGATATGAACTAAACTCGCCACGCCACAGAAAGTTAAGTCTTGTCATTTCAAGTCTAAGTACCCTTTTAATGACGTGATAAATGTTAATAACTGCCAATCAACCCCACTGGCACTGAAAATTAACTATTGCAAGTGTGGAGTCTCATTCCTTCAGGTATTAATTGTTGTTGGAGATTTTAAAACAGTAAAATTTAAAAATTTTTACATTTATTTTTTAGAAACATAGAAAATAGGAACAGGAGTAGGCCGTTCGGCCCTTCAAGCCTGCTCTGCCATTCAATATGACCATGGCTGATCCTCTATCTCAGTACCATATTCCTGCTCTCTCCCCATACCGCTTGATGTCCTTTGAGTCTAGAAATCTATCTAGCTCCTTCTTAAATATATTCAATGACTTGGCCTCCACAGCCTTCTGTGGTAGAGAATTCCACAGGTTCACCACCCTCTGAGTGAAGAAATTTCTCCTCAGTCCTAAATGTCCTACCCCGTATCCTGAGACTGTGACCCCTCGTCCTGGACCCCCCCAGCCAGGGGAAACATCCTCCCTGCATTCAGTCTGTCTAGCCCTGTCAGAATTTTATACTTTTCAATGAGATCCCCTCACATTCTTCTAAACTCGAATGAATACAGGCCGAGTCGACCCAATCTCTCCTCATACGACAGTCCTGCCATCCCAGGAATCAGTCTGGTGAACCTTCGCTGCACTCCCTCTATGGCAAGTATATCCTTTCTTGGGTAAGGAGACCAAAACTGCACACAATACTCCAGGTGTGGTCTCACCACGGCCCTGTATAACTGCAGTAAGACATCCTCGCTCTTGTACTCAAATCCTCTTGCAATGAAGGCCAACATACCATTTGCCTTCCTAACTGCTTGCTGCACCTACATGTTTGCTTTCAGTGACTGGTGTACAAGGACACCCAGGTCCCTTCGTACATCAACATTTCTCAATCTATCATCATTTAAATAATACTCTGCCTTTCTGTTTTTCCTTCCGAAGTGGATAACTTCACATTTATCTACATTATACTGCATCTGCCATATACTTTTCTTTCCGTCTCTTTTTCCTCTCTCTTTATTTATCTTTCTGTGCCTGATTTGACATTGAATTCACCCACTCTAACTTACACTTCCTTCTCAGTCCATGCACTGTTTCCTTCTTAACCCTTCAATCTGATTAGTTAAGGAGATACCCCGTTGGTTGCCCTGTTCACTCAGGGTCCCGGATGTCCTGTTTCCCTCTCTGTGCCGATATCAGCTCACACTTTCAGCAACTTGCCACACAATAAATTTAGAAACCTAAATGTGCAAGGGCAAGTCTAACTAACAGCAGACGCCATTAGATGCCTTGCCGCAGCAAAATCTGGGCCATCAAGTTTTGTCTTCACTGCATGAATGATAACCTGACAGTGGATAATCCGCACATTGGAGAACCCGTCCAATTTGCATTCCATTCAAATCAATGGGATGAAAATCGTGTGGGTTCTATAACAGCCGGGTGATTGACACCACCAGATTACTGCCCATATGGTGAAGATGAAAATTTAGCCCAATGTTTTTGCTTCTCGTTACATACCAATAGGTTCATTAACTATAACAACAACAACTTGCTTTTATATAGTGCCTTTAATGTAGTAAAACGTCCCAAGGCGCTTCACAAGAGCATTATCAAACAAAATTTGACACCGAGCCACATGAGGAGATAGTAGGACAGGTTGGTCAAAGAGGTAGGATTCAAGGAGCATCTTAAAGGAGGGGAGAGAGGTAGAGAGGTGGAGAGTTTTAGGGAGGAACTCCAGAGCTTAGGGCCTAGGCAGCTGAAGGCAAGGCCACCAATGGGTGGAGCGATTAAAATCGGAGATGCGCAAAAGGCCAGAATTGGAGGAGCGCAGAGATCTTGGAGGGTTATAAGGCTGGAGGAGGTTACAGAGATAGGGAAGGATGAGGCTACGGAGGGATTTGAAAACAAGGATGAGAATTTTAAAATCGAGGCATTCCCAACAGATGCTTGCGATGACTCTCTACACCTGCTGCTAGTTGCTTTATCAACTGCACTGGCTTGAAGACAAAATGGGGTAATTTTAACCTAACCGACTGGTGGGAAACTGACGCGATCAGATCGGCCGCCCATTTTACACCCTGCCTGATTTTACTTTCCATTGAAGTTAACGGAGAGTAAAATTGGGCTTCCAATCTGAACACATCAGTTTCCTGCCAGGCGGGTTAGGTTAAAATTATCCCCAAAGTTAAAAACAGAGGCAGAAAATGAAGTTGTAAAGCAAAATGAATAGATGGAATTTTTGTCAAAGTGTAGATGCTGGGACTCTTGTGATGGCTCAGCAAATTTATTCAACGGGGAACCAAACCCCACAGACTGGGAAGGTCTGTGCGTTGCTTGCCTAGCCTGTGCTGAACTAGCTGATCTCACCCTGGATGGTGGTGAGGGGCACTTTAATTAGCCTCAACATTCCTGGATTAAGCAAGGGGAAAGCAGCCAGCATTCCAGATTCTCATCACTAGGCGGTGACCCTCCATTGGAAATTCATGGCTGTGAAAGGTGGGTGAGAACCAAAAAGACTGTTAAAAAGCCTGCTGACACTGTGGAGGTTCACACATGAATAATGGTCACTTGGGTGAGGTACAGAGTACAATCAGCATTTGTGAAGTCATACCCCAACAAGCAGTCGATGCTTTCAGGAGAAAAGGGAATGGGAGAAAATTGGTGAGAAAAAAAACGTGTAGATGATTATGCCATATGCAGGCCAGGATTATAAAAAAACATTTTCCATTCTTAATTAGCATTACAATTACACTATTTCAGAAACTATTCACAGCAATGTCCAGCTGAGGGCACACTTCTACAACCGTAGGAATTTGTTCGGACTGCTGAAGTGGCTTATACTGTAAATGAGACTTCCCTTATTTAGAAGATATCTCTAGGTATATTTTCTTCCAGTTGCACCACTAACTTTCAAATATGGTAATATTGTAAGGAATACTGTAGGTTTTACAGATGCAGTAACAGTTCATAGTAATAGTAATACTTGTCAGAAATGATTGATGGGATATTTTGCTGGACAAATGAAAATAGATGTTAAAGCTGAGCTAACAAATAGTGAAAGTGGTGAGGAATTTAAGTGTCATCGTTAGATTTGAAGTGTTAATTTTGTGTGAATTAATTTACTGTTTTCCTCAGTTTTCTTTCAAAGTAGCAATATTAATATATACATATTTTAAATGACAATTTTCACAATTACAAAGGTAACTCCACAGAAGTGAGGGACTATGCGATGGTGTTGATTATTAATGCACTAATAGGACTACTACATTTTTGTTAATGCATGTCAATGCAAAAGCAGCAGCATCACTCAGGAGTCAGATCCTAATCAAACACCCGAAGGTCACTGAAGCCAAGAGGTGAACCACTCCTGCTATTGAACCAAGGATGCCATGTAAAATGTGGTCAGTCTGATTGGACTCCAGCTGACCCTGTTTGCCAGGCAAAACTTTGTATGATGATTGATGTGACAGGCTCATGATCGATTCTGTCCTTCCAGATAATCTGGAGGGAGGGAGTACCCAACTGTTTCAGGGTACACCAGACCACTATTAAAACAAAGTCAACATTTTCACAGGACTTGGGAAGGAGTAAGGATACAAGGGGCTCAAAACTGCATATATATTTATATATGATGCTCAATTTTCATCAGTTCCTACAACACAAAATTCGAAGGAAGTTAATTTTTCCATCTTATGATGAATTATTCAGATTCAGTCTCCAGTCTGTGCTAAGCTAGTTGATCTCATATGGAGCAGTGACAGGAGTTTCTCCAGGCTAGAGAGACAGAGGGCAGGAGCAGGATCAGACTCAGTTGTGATGATGTGATGGCCCCCATTGTCAAATAGTCTACCAATACACACTATTTTGGCTTACATGTACCAGAGGACCATTGCTGCTTCTGAACTCTACTCCAGTATGAGTTTTCCTCTTCTGGAGAGAAAGGGAAGATATGAGGGAGGGAAGGGATTGAACAATTATAAATGCCGCCTTTGTGAAAACTCTTTTAGATAAATAAGTGTTATAATTAATGCCTGTATTAAACCTTGAATTGCCAGCAACTTCAAAGGATCTTGCATCAGCTGGGCCAGCCATTTGTTTTTAAGATTTCTGCTCACACACAAGCTAAAAGAAACCTTAATGTCACAGTAATAAAGCTACTCAGATGTTGGGAGTGCTTTATTGCTATAATATTAATCTTAATTGGCTCCTTTTAAGATGCAACTGGTTAATTCAGGACTCAGCATTAGTTGTGAACTTGGGTTGGCCACTGGTTTCTTAGTCCATCTGATAAAAAAAGTATGAGATATAGACCACAACCCCCCAAAACTATACATTCATATTTTTAGAGGTGTTCTGTACTGAAATAAAATTTTTAATGATATTAAATTTAAAAGGTTTTAAAATATTTATTTCTGTCTGTACTTACAACTTTTTAAAAATTTTACATTATTGTGTAAATATTATCATTTTAACTTTTATATTTAAGTAATTCCTGTACATGATTTGCTATACCTCCCGTTTTAGGACTGACTGAGATGCATAAACACTTCTGACTGGCTAAAGTCCAGCTCCAAAGGCTGGTGCTTAGGTGCAATATTAGACTAAACATTAATTTGACCTGGTTGCATTACTAAAGCAATTAGACCAAACTACAACAATAAAACTGAACAGGCACCCAGTTAGCCTGAGTATCTGCCTAAATAACTCTTGGCAGCACAGGCATTGGTTGAACGTTGCTGAAACTACGTGGTGTGTGAAGGGCTAAATATAGGCAAAAATATGAATATAGTATGCCCCTGTCTTGGAGATGGCTATGTCAAGTTTGGGTTCAGATGCAATTATATTGATGCAAATTTGAATGTGAAATCTCTTTGTTAACATCTCCTAGTCCAAAAATGCAGTGGAATTCTCAAGTACTCAGTTCACAGCAACTGAACTGCACCTAATAATTTGAATTAAAAACAGGAATCATTCAAATGTATCACACTCTTAAAATGTGAGATGGTGGCTACAGTTATGCTTGAGGGACTTATGTATCCCCTTTCAGTCCAATGATTGACTTTACTAGATGGTCTTTTTTCCTCATTTTATATTTTTGATGCATTTTGCACTGCTCAAGGTGAGGCATATCAGTTTTGTGAAACAGAACACTTCTTCACTTTTTGGTACAAAATATCAGTATCAAGCACTCTCAAGTCAGATAAACTCTCTCTGCCCTGCCCTAGAAATGTTTCTTAAGTATAGCCTTTGTAGAACAGCTCTGTTAATTTTCCATTTTCCTCTTACAGAGTAGGTAGGTCTCCACCTGACCATGAGCTGTGGCTCAGTGGTAGCTCTCTCAACTCTGAGTTATGAAGGTTGTGGGTTCAAGTCCCACTCTTGACACTTGAGCATGTAATCTAGGCTAACACTTTAGTGTAGTACTGAGGGAGAGCTGCTCTGTTGGAGGTGCTATCTTTCAGATGAGATGTTAAACCAGTGCCCTGTCTACCTTCTCAGGTGGATGTAAAAGATCCCATGGTGCTATTTTGAAGAAAAGCAGGGGAGTTGTCAATATTTATCCCTCAACCCAACATCACTAAAACAGATTATCTGATCATTATCACATTGCTGTGCACAGATTTGGTGCTGTGTTTTCTATATTACTGTAAGGAATCTTACAACACCAGGTTATAGTCCAACAGTTTTATTTGAAAATCACAAGCTTTCGGAGCTTACCTCCTTCGTCATTTTCTATATTACAACAGTGACTGCATTTCAAAAGTACTTAATTGGCTGTAAAGTGCTTTTGGACACCCTGGGGTTGTGAAAGGTGCTACATAAATGTAAGTCTTTTATACACCTGCCCCATGCCACCTGGGATAAAATGTGATGCCTTACAGTTAAACCAGCAAACTCCTCCTGTTCCTGCACCTTTATTGTTCACACACACATTTGTTTTCCCTGTTCCTCCACCTACTGCATGGCACAACTGTGATGCCCTCTTACCAATTCCTTCCAAGGTGGACTGCTGGAGACCTGGACTCGTAGTTTGGGTGCTGCTGGCATCCCAGCCATGACACAACAGCAAGAACTTATTCACATGAGTCAGCACCTTTAAGTAAACATGAAGACCACCAACATTCAAATTACAGTTCCAGCAGGCACATTTATTTAATCTAATGGACAGGAATAACCACAAATAAAACTTTCAAGATGTTAGAACTCATTGAATGTTCTTCCAGTCACCTAAAGGTAATTGAGGGAAAACTCCATAATATCAATGGAACATTACATTCTACATTTTCCAATCCTAAATACCTCATGTGTTGTAAGATTAATGTTAAAGGTTTACTGCCGAATATGGATGTGATTATATTTGTAGCATTTGATAACTGCAATTTTTAAAGGCACTTGTAAGTTTTCAAAATGACAGTGTTGCAGCAGCCCAATCAGGTGTGCTCTGTGAAAGACGTGAGAGTAACGGATTTGCTAGAATGGGAGGCAAAATACATCCTTTTTGTCACTGTGCCAATTGTAGTAAACCACTAGACAACAAATTCTTGTGGGAAACATAAACATAATGGAAGTCAGTGAGAGACACTGTGAGCATCAATAATGGTCAGAGCTGCCATTTGTTGGGTTTAGGATAATCCTTATCCTTTACTTTAATATAGCCTCGTGGACTCAAGAGATAGAGAGATGTCTGATTAATAAGCTTTATTTATCAATACACTAATACAAACTTAGCACACTGTACTTGTGAGATTGACGTCAATTATACTCACAAGCATTAAACTCATTGAGCCTTGTAAACCGCATTCTCTGACTGCTCACGGTAGTCTCAACGAAACTACTTAGAGTTCCTAAAGTGCACAGGAGTGTTGCACCTTTATATAGTTAACTATGTACGGTAAGCGTAGTGTTAGTACATAAGCCCGTTCATAGTACAGATAATTGTAAACAATTTTACAACACCAAGTTATAGTCCAGCAATTTTATTTTAAATTCACAAGCTTTCGGAGGCTTCCTCCTTCGTCAGGTGAACGAAGGAGGAAGCCTCCGAAAGCTTGTGAATTTAAAATAAAATTGCTGGACTATAACTTGGTGTTGTAAAATTGTTTACCATAGTACAGATAGTTAGTACGTGAGTACGTAAGGTTATTACGTGAGCACATTAGTGGTTACGCAGACCACTACCCCCCTTCCGCACATGCTCCTTAGCAATACTATCTGTTTATTATTGCCTGGACATTTCACATGCATAATTAGCCAAAGCTGGCCTTCAGAATCCTCACGTCCTTATCTTTTTAGATATTTATTACACTGAGGCCTTTCTCCATTCACTCTCCCAACACCTCCTCCACACATCTGGGTGTCTGTCCAACAATTAACATTCCATTCTCAGGCCAGCCTACACTTAACTTCTCGGTCTTGTATCTTTGCATTGTCCTGAATGTGATTTAATCCAATTTGGCTCTTACACCAGAACCTGCCCTAGCTATATGCTGTTGACTTATTCTCCCTAGTTTACTGATCCTTACACCACTGTTCTAGATAGAAAGGTAATTACTTTGTTTTTTAAATTAGTTACACATACTAAGGAAATTAAAAGCACTTGGATTGATTGTAATTATGTTTCTGTTGCAGATTTTCAACAGGTCTTAAATATCAGACTCTGTATTTAAAAGGGATAAACTGAACAATTATTATCATACTTAAATATGGTTTCATGCATTTCCTAGTACTCATTCTCCTTTGTGAGCTCCAGTTTAATCTACTTCTTTACAGAAGAGCACAGAAGCTCATCAAATCACAGAAGCTCTAAAATATACAACATGTATTTTATAAGAGCAATAAAGTTTTATCTGCATTTAGCAAAGTAGGGCTACTTTCTGCGATACTGCGTGAGAACTAGGATATGATCCTGGTAAACAAGCTTACATTCTGTCTGTTGACTGAAATGAGGTTTTAGAGCTTCTGTGATAATCGTTGAGTTGATCCCATTTAAATGCAAAGGGCCTGATTTTCAAAGCCTTGTCAGAAATATGCAACAGAAGCATAATTACAAATCAAATCAAATATATTTGTTTAATTACACGAATAAGTGTACCTGGTTTGGAAAACAGAGCAAGGCACAAATGATTGCCTTCGCACCCAGAACAGTAATAACTCTGAGCATCATTAATATTTGCCATGTCTCTCATTGACTTCCATTATGATTATGCTTCCCACAAGATTAACTTGACCAGTGGGTTATTGCATTTGGCATCAGGACAGAAATGATGCCTTGACATCAAGGCAGCATTTGACCGAGTGTGGCACCAAGGAGCCCTAGTAAAATTGAAGTCAATGGGAATCAGGAGGAAAACTCTCCAGTGGCTGGAGTCATACCTAGCACAAAGGAAGATGGTAGTGGTTGTTGGAGGCCAATCATCTCAGCCCCAGGGCATTGCTGCAGGAGTTCCTCAGGGCAGTGTCCTAGGCCCAACCATCTTCAGCTGCTTCATCAATGACCTTCCCTCCATCATAAGGTCAGAAATGGGGATGTTCGCTGATGACTGCACAGTGTTCAGTTCCATTCGCAACCCCTCAGATAATGAAGCAGTCCGAGCCTGCATGCAGCAAGACCTGGACAACATCCAGGCTTGGGCTGATAAGTGGCAAGTAACATTCGCACCAGATAAGTGCCAGGCAATGACCATCTCCAACAAGAGAGAGTCTAACCACCTCCCCTTGACATTCAACGGCATTACCATCGCCGAATCCCCCACCATCAACATCCTGGGGGTCACCATTGACCAGAAACTTAACTGGACCAGCCATATAAATACTGTGGCTACGAGAGCAGGTCAGAGGCTGGGTATTCTGCGGCGAGTGACTCACCTCCTGACTCCCCAAAGCCTTTCCACCATCTACAAGGCACAAGTCAGGAGTGTGATGGAATACTCTCCACTTGCCTGGATGAGTGCAGCTCCAACAACACTCAAGAAGCTCGACACCATCCAAGATAAAGCAGCCCGCTTGATTGGCACCCCATCCACCACCCTAAACATTCACTCCCTTCACCACCGGCGCACTGTGGCTGCAGTGTGCACCATCCACAGGATGCACTGCAGCAACTCGCCAAGGCTTCTTCGACAGCACCTCCCAAACCCGCGACCTCTACCACCTAGAAGGACAAGGGCAGCAGGCGCATGGGAACAACACCACCTGCACGTTCCCGTCCAAGTCACACACCATCCCGACTTGGAAATATATCGCCGTTCCTTCATTGTCGCTGGGTCAAAATCCTGGAACTCCCTTCTTAACAGCACTGTGGGAGAACCGTCACCACACGGACTGCAGCGGTTCAAGAAGGCGGCTCACCACCACCTTCTCGAGGGCAATTAGGGATGGGCAATAAATGCCGGCCTTGCCAGCGACGCCCACATCCCGTGAACGAATATAAAAAAAGAAAAAAACTTCGTCTCCCATTGCAGCAAAGGTGCAATGCTTTAAAAAATCAAACTTGCTTTGGTAAGTTAATAGCGATTAACTCCCAGACAGAAAGTCATGAGCTTGAATCTACGGTTTGCTGGAAATGTGAACCTCCCTGCCACTGTTGGATGGGTTTAGTCTGTTGTTACGTTTGTAGCAATAAGTCATAGCGGTTGATTTTGCCTTTTGGGCTCCTGATGGGCGGAGCACACCGGCCTGACACCTACCTGGGTACTCCATTTCTGGCCTCGTGCATCCCCAAATTCATTTGCCCCTCCATTGGCGGCCATGCCTTCAGCTGCCTAGACCCTAAGCTCTGGAATTTCCTCCCTAAACCTCTCCCCCTCTCTATCTCTCTCTTCTCCTTTAAGTCACTCCTTAAAACCTATCTCTTTGACCTAGCTTTTGGTCACCTGTCCTAATATCTCTTTTTTATGGCTCCATGTCAAATGTTGTCTGATGACGCTCCTGTGAAGAGCCTTGGAGCATTTTACTACGTTAAAGGTGCTGTATAAATGCTAGTTGTTGTTGCACATTGTTGTTGAAGAGGCCCTGGTGAGTTTGAGGCCCGGGCCTCATTTGAATCAGGCCTGCGAGCTATGGATGCCAAACGGTGCCCCAAGGCAGCTCGTCGGCTTTTGCCCACAGGAATGTCGGCCAGCTGAGACGCTGCCGACAACTGCCGGTAGGTCCTGGCGGGGGAGAGGTGACGCGAGGAGATAAGCCCGGGCCAGCAGTGCCTGCATTCCTGCTCCTCCGGCCCCACAAAAATAATTTCAAATTAACTTTTCTCAGATCCTCTTCACCCCATAACCTGTAGAACTGATGGGAGCATTCACCATGCGTGCTTCATCCAGTTCAATCCCAAAATGGCAATCGAGGTCCTGTGTACTTCAGAGGGCCCCAATTTGCATATTAAGAGGGGCATCCCACCTGAATCAGGCAGGCGTTTGGGTGCCCAATGGTAGGCCCCTATGAAAGTCGCAACGGGCCAATCGTCAGCATTAATAGTCCGGTAAGGCTACTGACCCCATTTTAAGGTTCTTACCGCTCCAAGTGAAAATCGGTCCCATCTGCGTCTTTCAGTTTACTCTCCTCTAAACTTATCTCTTGCCATACAATCTGATGGTGGACATACCTTGCAGTATAGCGCTGCCATTTCTTCTGACCATTGACCGTCTGAACTCTCAGCCTGCCTGCACGGACCAGGAATGCAGCCTGCTACTTGCTAGCCCTTCAGCTGACATTGGGGAAGTGTACGATCCAAAAAATAAAGTTAGGAATCACAACTTTCCAAGAACAGCATGTACACAAGCATTTGCATTGCTGCTGCCTCTGAACACGCCAGTAAAATTCACCTCTGTGGTGGATCTTATTGCCTCCAGTGGCAGCACGGCCACCTCATTTACTTTACAGCATTGTCACTGAAGTTTCCAGTTGCCTTTCTCATGGTGTTTATCTTCAGAGTACCTTCTCTTACGTAGGCTGCAACCAATGCTAAAGAGTCCCACCTACTCTTTACAAAGGGGAGGGTACCCACACCCATAAGACACAAGTACCCCCATTGGACGTCAATTCAGTATTCAGCATCGGCAGTCTGGTCTCTGCTTGCCAGGGTTATGTGGAGCGAAGCCCGAGCTTAATCCTTCTGACTCAGGGATGGCAATACTATCACCAAGCCAGTGGTCACTCGATTCAGACAGGAATATCACAATGGATATCAACCCAGTATTTAGAGACCATATTCTAGTCTCCACTCATCAGGGCTCTCTGGAGCAGGACTCAAACCCTTTACCTTCTGACATAGAGGTGGGAAAGCTACCACTAAGCTAAAGGCTCACTTCTTTCTTGTGCGTTAATACGAAAAAAAAATTTGAACTTGCATGCAGTTGCAGGCTCTGGCCTCCAAGTGTTGCTGTGGAGCAGTCGAAGATTTTGAAACTTCATTGAGATAGTTGGCAATCATGTTGGTTTAGAAAAGTGAAGACATCTAAAATTTGCAGTTTATTTTGAATTTCTTGCTCCCTTACAGTGTCCTATTCCCCCTATCATCTCATACCGCTGGTCATCAGTCAACCCCCTCCTGATTGCCACAGCTCTCCACAATCCCCTCCCCATTGCCACTGCCAGCACCATGGCCAGCAACCTGGCTGGCTGTTTACCTTGCAACACTCAGGCCAGATCCTATCAGCCCAGTGAGCCTTTGATGTTCATTCTTCAGTCACCACACCTTCAATTGAGCACTACCTGTTCCTCAACATTTTGGCAACTGGCATTTCCCTTTTAAATTGCCAACTCCGTTATCCCCTCCCCCCAAAAAAAATGTTAACCCACCCCTCTCCATTCAGTATAATTTCCGACGCAACTTTCCCCACTGGGCAGCAATGCCCCTTCCTACTGAGCAGTATTTCCCCTCTTCCCACATTCCATTGAGCATCATTTCTTATCTTCCCTCTCCAAATTGGAACACCATTCCCCTCCTCCCCCCGCCCCCAATGGCTGTCTTATCCATCTCCTTGCTCCCATGCCCCATTGAGCAGCCCTTTCCCCACTGTTCCCCAGTGAGCAGGTAATCCCCACTTTCACTCAACAAGAATAAATGTCCTTGGTTCCTCTTACTCAGCAAGGAAATTGTCCCCAATCCACTGCATCCCGCCTCCAAATGAACCTGAGTAACTATTCCCTATAATACTAATCTTCCATCCTTTTTGTCTTCCTCTTCCCTTCCCTTCTTTGTTCTTCTCTCCTTCCTGTCCTCCCATCCACCTTCCCCCATCCTTCTCCTCTCACCATCCCCTGCATTCTTCCTCTCCCCTCACCTTTGCCCTCCCTTTCTCTCCCTAAAATTCTTCCCTTTCCCCTCTTCTCTCCCCTTCCTCTCAACCTCCGTAATATCGCCTGTCTATGTCTCTGCATCAGCCCATCCTGTGAGTAATCACACTGTACATCAAGCCAGTGCCAATGTATTAACTAGATTTCATTTGCATTAGTTATCAAACATAATGTTAAGGTATCCATCATATATAACTCTTGCTTGTGGTTAGCTGGCTCTACATTTGCTTTGAGTGATCTTACACATTTAAAATTTGAACCTAATGGTGATTTTAAAACAATTAATAATAAGGTAAATGTGGATCAGCTATATAACACACTTACCAGAACAAGCAGCTTGTCTTTTCATTCAAAGACCATTAAAGTTCTTGTTCAATTCTTTAATTCAATTTAACCCTTTGGTCCCATCAACCAACTTTGAATCCTTTCTTGGGAAATTTGCCAATCTTCAATAAATTTACCAGACGGGTGTTTTTAATATGTGTCTTAATAAACTGTGTGGGTAAATGCATTGTGCTTTGTTGTATTGGAGAATACAAACCAGAAAGGTGCCAGCTTCAATGCCTGGTCTATGCTGACCTCAGCCAGCGAGGGTGCTAAAACTGGCTTACTATCTCTGAGCTGGAGTGGGGGCTGAAAATCAACCAGAAATGCACAATGGTCCTTGGCAGAAAATGCATGCATTGTCCGTTGCAGATCAGTTTAGCTGCAATAACCTCCCACAAGCCCATGGTCGAATAATCTGCCAACAATCATTGTCTAGGTTCACTCATAAGGAATGATCACTTGGTTTAGGAAAGACATATAATTGGAAGGGCACAGCACAGAGAGGAGACAGAAAAGAGGAAAAAAAATGGAAAAAGGAATGCTGACTTTGTACACGTATGAACCGATAATGTGTAATCGATTTAGTCAGCACTTTGATATGATATACATGCACTTTCTCTTTAAGACATTAAAGGAGTGAAATTAAGAAAAAATGGGAGGTAGCCTTTTAATTACCAACCTGTGACTGAAATTGTGGGAATGGCAGCTTTGAAAATGTACAATTTCTAAAATTGCCATTTTTTTTAGCTAATGTTTAATTACAAAGAATAAGAGCTATACTCTTGTTTTTTTGTTCACTAATAAATGTGAACCCTAACCTCCTGCATATCTCTGCCAAAAAGAACTTTCAATACTTGTTCACTAGACTTGGTTTCCCCAAGCATTTCCAACTGCACTGTTTACAGTTACATATTTGTTCTTATTCCTTTGACTCTACCTAGAAAGAAGTTGATTATGGGGGAATTTCAGCGACGTTTATGAAATATTAAACGATATGGATAGGATACAAAATATTAGCCAAGAAAGTAGGACCAGAGGACATGAAATTAAATTGGTTTAAAAGTAAATTTAAAACAGATATTAAAGAGAGAACTTGCATTTCTATGCCTCAGGACATCCCAAAGCGCTTTACAGCCAATTAAGTCCCTTGAAGTGTAGTCACAGTTGTAATGTAGGTAAACACAACACCCAACTTGCGCACAGCAAGGTCCCACAAACAGCAATGAGATAATGACCAGATAATCTGTTTTAGTGATGTTGGTTGAGGGATAAATATTGGCCAGGACACCAGGGAGAACTCCCCTGCTCTTCTTCAAATAGTGCCATGCGATCTTATACATCCACCTGAGAGGGCAGAATGGGCCTCGGTTTAACGTCTCATCCTAAAGACAGTACCTCTGACAGTGCAGCGCTTCCTCAGTACTGCACTGGAGCGTCGGCCTGGATTATGTGCTCAAGTGTCTGGAGTGGGACTTGAACTCACAATCTTCTGACTCAGAGGCGAGAGTGCTTCCACTGTGGCTTTACAATTTTCAGTGAGTCAACAGCTTTTTTCCAATTGATGCAGGCAACTTACAGTAGGCTCATTGAACCGCGTTGTTTGGCTGCCATGTGCTATAGTGTTAATATCTGTTCGATGGCGGACCCATTGTATGTGAAGCCAGCCTGTTGTTTGCTGTCCCGGTTTGTTGATTGTTACCAACTCCTCTGGTATGGACACAAGCACTGTCCCGAGTCTGACCCTGCCAGAGCATTCACCACCAAACCACTACCAATGTGGAAGAGGCCACGGGCAGACCCAGAACAAGATGGGATGACAACACAAAAGTGTTCCTCAACAATATGGGCCTTACTGCTGATGAGGCACAAGTGAGAGCCCTGAACTGTAACAGATGGATGAAGCTGGCAGTAGCAATATACGCTAATGGATAAGCCTCTAGACATCGACTAAAGAAAGTTAGTGTACTAGAGGGATGTGCTTCAATGGGACAAACCACCTTTTCTTGTCACTGACTCTTCATATGTTTGTCTGTAGTCTAGATGATATCCTTAAAATCCATACTAAAGTTGTAATTTTACCTGCCCTCAACTGATTTTTTAAAAAAATGGGACCAAAATATAAATCAATTATATTTTTATAGCGTGCACTGCTGATTGTCGGCAATGGCGTTGTTCTGGAAGGGTTAATGCTGCTCAAAAAGTTTGTTCATCCTTGTGAAGGAGTGCTTGGGTCTCAACTGAGCCATCTACACTTCGGCTGAACTACCCTTGACAGCGATTGACAACTGCACAAGGAT
Source organism: Heptranchias perlo (assembly GCF_035084215.1). Classification (NCBI taxonomy): domain Eukaryota; kingdom Metazoa; phylum Chordata; class Chondrichthyes; order Hexanchiformes; family Hexanchidae; genus Heptranchias; species Heptranchias perlo. Next base: position 79,063,338 of record NC_090332.1, read on the forward strand.
TCTAATTAACTGATCAGGCCCCATCAATACACAGAAATGATGTGGGTTGAGAATATAACCAAACAGCCTTAATAGGAGTGGATATCATATCCAGAGAGCATGCTCTTGTTCTGTAGTTAAGTGTTTCTTACTTGATCCGCTCACTATTACAATAAATCTAACTCCCATTAGACTGTTCAATATTTCTACTTTCAAATATGTTATACTAACTAATTAGACTTACCTTTTCAGAGAAAACCCATTGCAGGTAATTTGCACTCTGATACACTGAGAACGCAGCTAGCCACCTAGTGAGGCTCCTAGTGCTTTTTAAAACCCAGTCGGAGTGCATACAGTGATAATTAGCATATTTAGGATTAAGTAGGTTTGCCATCCGCTAATCATTCTCTAATTCAGTAAGAACCATCTCTCTTCAATACTGGACATTAATCACAGTCGCGAGAGCATGAATATTGCATAATAACTAATTACATTCTGCAGAATTAACAGACCCTCATCAGTATGAAATGCAAATGGTCAATGTGTGTCATCAGGCTGCTCTCGCTGAAGAGAAACATAAATATACTGCATAATTTTCTGATTGTATTAGCATAGAGAAGGGCACAGTTAGAGATGTTTTCAATCATTAAGTGGTTTAATGCACAGAATGGACAGAATAAAAGACATTCTATCTCTTTAGTTCTGGCTAATGTTAAGACAAGAAGATGAATTTGCATTAAACAAACGCATAAACTCTTAATTTAAAACTAAAATGAATCATCTGCTTTTAAAGCTAGAATTTTTCATATACTTAAAGATGTATTACTGCAAAATATATCTTTCTCTTTGCATAATCAAGATGCAAGGATCAAAGAAACATGAGCTAGATAAATATTTAATCTGTATTTTCAAGGCTTGGAAATTCAGGCTACAGGACCGCAAAATGAGCAATTGAGAAAGTCACTAGTCCGCAGCAAAACAATCACCTCCAGTAATTCAAAACAAAAATACAATGTTGTGCATTTAGACTGTTGTAAGATTGTACCATTTTGCTTGAGAATGTGAACAGCCATTTAAAGCGAATAACCACTGTTTTAGGCATATGAGGAATGGAGGCAACTAAAAAGGAAAAATATATGGAGGAAAGAAGCATCTGCTTTTTGAGACAGAGTATTTTTGTTTAATGGCTAAGATGATTTTGAATGTATAATATGTATTAAACGTCCTTAATGACCCTCTGGATGCAAATAAATTGAAAATGCTGCTCTCTGCTCTCAATGCATAGGGAAACCAATAGGAGACAACATTGTTCATGAAAACAGTAACAGCCTCTTAATAGGATACCACTATGGCACTCAAAACCTTCCATTTATACAATCATTCCTATTAACCAATTGATGTAGAATGTGTGAGGAAGGATGTGGTAATGGAACAAATATTGCCATTAAACAGGGTATCCACTAGATCTATCCATCTACATAAATATATTTGCATGTTTATTAAAAGTCTTGTGTATAGTGTACACTTCCTATAAGCATCACCCTTACTTCCCATTACACTTTGTTGATTGGTTCAAAGTAAAACAAACCAGGAATGAACAGGTAGGGAACAGAAAAAATCAAAAGCAAGGAGAGGCAGTGAGCGATGACAGTAGCCCTGATAATACATTATAAATTACATGGTATAATACCCCAACAGCAATGTCATGTGAGATCTGCTAGAAGTATTTAAAAATGGTACATCAGCATCACACTTTGTTCTCCTGGTGTCCTGGCCAACATTCATCCCTCAACCAACAGCACCAAAGAAATTAACTGGCGATTTAACCCATTTGCTAATTTTCAGGACCATCCTGTATGCAAATTGGCTGTTGCATTTGCCGACATAGCAGAAGTGACTGCACTTCAAAAGTCATTCATTAGCTGCGGAGCACGTTGGCACATCCTGAGGACACACAAGGCACTATATAAATGCAAGTCCCTCCTCTTTTCTGTTGTTGCAGATGTAAATCAGTTTCAGAATTCTGGGGGCTTCTGACCTGCAGCTGCAACAGACAAGCATTTTCCAATCTGCGATGTTCCCTAAGCAGACAACTAAACTCTTGAGTGACACCAGGCTGTCATTACTTACAGCAATTAGACTTTGTGTCCTTAAAGGGATACAGCTCCACTTTAGCAGCACAATAACACATTGTGCATCACATGATCCAACTTAACGCTAGCAATGCCACGGGATAGATATAAAAATAAAGGTGCATCTGCATGCATTTCCTGTGTCACACTCCAGACATCGCGCTTTGTTACAGATGTAAAACAGTCTTTGCAAGAAGGAGAAAGTCACTTAATGCCAGCTGTTTCTAACCAGGAGCCAGGAACTGACAAGCATTTTCCAAATTCCACTGTTCCCTCACCAAACAACAAATAAACTGAGACTAAGGGGGCGATTTTAACTCCATCCGGCCCGGTGAGAACGGAACTGACACGCAATTATAATCACCTCCGAAAACCTTCCCGCTTGGTCCCGTCCGCCACCGCCTTAAATGGGCCCTTTTTTTAGGCAGCTGAGGCATCCACCTGACTCAGACAAGAGCCTGTTTAATACGTGCAATTGGGGTCCTATGATGTCATTAGGACCCCGATGACATTTTAACTGCTGACTGATCAGGATGCCTACTGCAACTGCCTTGCTCAGCAATACTTGTTGGGAAAGAGGCGGAGGCCCTAAAAAGTAAGTATTAAATTTGCTTTTGTGGGGCCCAGAGGAACAAGAGTGCTCCTCTGGCTCCCACAAGCAAAGTCTGGGCCTCTGCTGCTCCAGACTCTCATGCCTGGGCCAGTGGCTTCTGTTGCTGGCCCAAAATATTTTCAAAGTTGTTTTGCAATGAATCACCCTGAGATCTAATGGACATCTTTGGGTTGAGTACTGTCATTAGAATTTACGTATATTTGTTTTGTTCTTGCCCCATCCCCTCCAATGTTCTCCTCCCTTCTCCAAAGCAGTGATTTGTGCTACAGCACAGTTCTACAGGTAATGCTAGCCCTTTGATATCCTGGCCAAGTGCCAATTCTTCATGCTTGACCATAGACAGTGAATGTTGGCAAGCTATTCAATCATTAGGGTCATCACTGCTGATGTCTACACATGTGCACTTTTCAGCACAGGTCACAGCTTTGCAATCAAGAATTTAACCCCAATTGTTTTTCCCCCTTCCCTTCACAGGGGCACTGTGGCCACTTGTAATGCCTCTGCTGCTATCACTGATGAGACAAATTAACTGAGAACTTCCTGGCTCAGTATCCCAATCAGTCACTGGTTGTGTTTTGCTTGTTATTTTTTTTAAAACAATTTTGCAACCGTTTCCCATCTTTGTTGGTGACTCTCTAGAGCTCACAATATCAGTTCTAATGCAAAATGATGAAAAGTTCTGAGATGGAATTAAGTTGCAATGTTATTAGATTGTTTATAACTCTTGTCAACCAATCAGAACCCTTCTTCATCCTTACTTCCTTACAAAACATTAAACAAAGAATGCTCTCTAGTCCCTCCACATCAACAAGAAATGCTAAATTCTCAACAAGTGAAGAGATAAGGATTCTATTGTAATGCAATGCTTGCGGTGGACCACAATAGAATCTTTATCTCACTTTGTGAGTTTGAGAATGTAGTGGTGCTTGCTGACAAGGAACCAGAATTCTGCATCACAGTGGAATTTGAAAGACTGGGAGAGATAACACTCTACCATAATAGAAAGCTTTCAGCACATAGGAAAAGGTCATGTGTTGTAGGAAATACAACGTCTACAGCTTTGTATTAAAATAAGATAATTTCCAGTGCTGCATTAGTTTCACTTCAGTGTCCCTCTGAAAGTCAAGCACAGGTTGACTTTACTCACATTTATTAGAGTACCATACTTGGCCATTAACTTAATAGTAATTTTCTTAAAGGTTATATATTTCTTTGTAAGGAATGTATTTTGTTTTTTCTCCCGTTTGTCTTTTATACATTTCCCCATGCTGTGCACCATTCCTTGGCTAAGAGGGTGAGCAGGTGACCTGCTCCAACACTTTGCCAGTGCTGCTCCATGACGTGCTGAAGCCTCTGCCAGTGCTGATCTAAAGCTGACTGCTAGGAATTGTTCAGGATGATTTGATCTGATTTTCCCTCTCTCCCTGTGGAGAAATGCTTGATCTCTGCTTACCATGCCTGGGATCAGGAACTTATTTGTAGAGAACCTGTGCCTTATCACAACAACAACAACATCTTGCATTTATATAGCGCCTTTAACGTGGTAAAACATCCCAAGGTGCTTCAGAGGAGCGTTATCAAACAAAATTTGACACTGAGCCACATAAGGAGATATTCAGAGAGGTGACCAAAAGCTTCGTCAAAGAGGTAGGTTTTAAGGAGCATCTTAAAGGAGGAGAGAGAGGTAGAGAGGCGGATAGGTTTAGGGAGGGAATTCCAGAGCTTAGGGCCTAGGCAGCTGAAGGCACAGCCGCCAATGGTGGAACGGTGAACATATTAGAGTATCAATATGCTGCAGGATGGCTGCACATCATTAGCATTACTTTTGAAAGCCTAGTGACCTTTGAAGGTATAATTTATGAAGCTGGAGAAAGGGACAAGATGAAGAAACAAGCAAACATGAAGGAAGGACTGAAATGAAGAAAAGAAACATCAATGAGAGAAAGTGTGTATTCACACTGTACCTTTATATGGGTCAGCTGCATTACAGTGAGACACAAAAAAGAATTTTCTTTAAGAAAAATAAATTAAAATGTTTGAACTTAAAGATCAGAGCTAGTTCTATGGTTTTGTGTATATATATATATATATATATAAATGGCTACATGCCTTTCATGTAATTATCTCATTCAAACATTGGAACAACAACTGAAAATGATAGTTATATAAGCACCACATTGAAAGAATATGGAAAAACATGATTAACAGATCTAATGTTATTTTTTAAAAACTGATTGAAAAGCATTAATTTAACCAAAACAAAGTTGACTATTAGGTGTCCAAATTCCATTTGATTTTGTAGCTGTTCTTTAAATCCTGAGACCTAACTTTTTAAAATTCCAGCAGAAGATCCTAATGCAATTAGTAGGAAAACTAATGCAAATTAAATAAAAAGTTAATTAAGTACCTGCACATACAAGCAACTCAGTAAAGCTGCACATTTAACCTGCATTTGCTGTCTCATACATTTAAACAGCAGATTTGTGAAAATATTTTTTCTCTTTATCGAGATGAATTGCAAATCTAATACAAAATAGTAGGTGATAATTTTCTGTAATTTTAAACTAATATTCATGTTTTGCAGTTTTTAATGACCAGTGCTGTTGTGTCCATATTTGTTTGTTGAAAAAAACACATTTGTTCCAGCTGTGAAAGTCTCTTTAGGCTGAGAAGCCGAATTCATTTCCATTCACTCAGTCTTCTCTGCAAACATGACATGCAGTGCTTGAAACTGTTTATTTCCAAATTCAGACCTGTTCTGCATCAATCATCAGCTTCAATTACCAGCGTTCCTCAGCCAAACCATCAGCCAGTCTGACACCGAGGTCCAACCTAATTCCCACCTTCTCCAAAGTCAAGAGCATAATGTGCAGATAAAAAAGGTGGAAAATAGCTTTGTGTTCATTAGCATGCGGAGCCTGGCTGATCATTTGCTTGCCGCAAATGAAAGTTCTGACACTCAGAGCCTCCTGGAATATGAGAAAAGTCCTCTTCAGACTATATGATGTCCTTACTGGATAGGAAAGGTCATCAAAAAGGCAGGCTGCGACCTTGCTACCCATTCTTCATGACTAGTCTATTGATTCCAGGAACACCTCATTACATGCAGGATCTACATATTATTCCCATGTTCTGTGAGTGAATTGTTTACAAGTGTCTTTATCATGTAAAAACCCCTTTCAGATGGGCCAAGGCCACACTCATTTGTCTGTGACCTGCCAATTAGATGTTATCCGATATGTGACTATTTGTCCTGATCTTTAACCAGGTCTGCTGCCCTGCATCAACATAGACCCATTACTGGAACCTATAAACACTGCCTGTGAAATCATCCATTAGCTTGGCAATGTGCAAGTCATTGTCGCCTCCAGTGCTAGCAGACTGAAGGTTATTGCTCAATCATTTCCTAAGCATAAGGTTTATTACCAGGTTTGAGAAAGTGCCTTCCATTGCCATCACTGATTCCCACACAATACATTTCTTTTTATTATTATATGAATACAGTAAATATTTTGTACATTCTGTGTTTTATGTATCCTATTTCACAGCTTTTTGACCTTTTTGATGCATAATGTAACCTTCTGAATACTGAGTTCCTTCTTCATTTTAAAGTATATGAAAATACTGCATACTTTCAAATATTTTGCAAAATGGAATTCTATGAAACTAATATTCTTAGGGTTATATAAGAAGTGAAAGTGTAGCACAGTGTGAAGATTATTATTTAATTGTAGATGGGTGAACAAAACATGTTAACCTTAAGGAATATTTGTAAATGGGACATAAAATGAATCCAGAAGGTATTGTCGAAGAGGAAGGTTTTTAAAACAGATAGCCAGGTAAAGAATCGTTCAAGAATGAAAATGGAGACAATTGCCAGACAGTCAAGCAACTCTGGTAGTAGCACATTCTCAGGGTCACACATTTGAGCCTCAGCCTATCTGAAAATTTAAGTCTACCTGACCCATTTGGGACTGCTCAATGGACAGAAAAATGCATCATAATGGAGTACCCATTCCAGGAAGAGCCGAGGAGTTCTCTCCGATATCCTGGCCAATATTTATCCCTCAAGCAATATCACTAAAACAGATTGTCTGGTCATTATCTCATTGCAGTTTGTGGGACCTTGCTGTCAGCAAATTGGTGGCCACATTTTGTACTTTACAACAGTGACTACACTTCAAAATTACTCCATTGGCTGTAAAGCGCATTGGGACATCCTGAGGTCATGAAAGGCGCTATATAAATGCACGTTCTTTCTTTCTTTGATGTGATTCTATCAGTGTAGTAAAACTTATTGGGGTTGGGATGCAGAAATCTGTAGGATATTAGTAAATTACCCATGGTATTGGCCATGGACAGCTGGTGAATGTAATTTTCTTATATATAAGATGGCAACAGATTTGGGAGAGAAAATTCAGAAATTTTCTCCAAAGTGCCACATAGTGGCTAAAGTTTGCAACTATATTGTGGCAGTTGATATAGCAAAAGTGAATGGGAAATGTTGACTTTGCAATTCATAATGGTAAATTGTTGACAGAAAAGCATGACCACAAATCACGACAACAGGAAGTAAGTTTGTGGACAGAAATACTGTGCCCAACACAATATTATTAATAATACACTAGTCGATCTCCCATGGCATTGCACATGGGGAGTCAAAACCAGGACACTGGGAGAAGTCCCCTGCTCTTCTTCAAATAATGTCACGGGATCTTTTATGTCCACCTACGAGGAAAGACAGGGCCTCAGTTTAATGTCTCATTTGAAAGATGGCACCTTTGCCAGTGCAGCATTCCCTCAATACGGCACTGAAATGCCAGCCTGGTTCCTGTGCTCAAGTCTCTGGATTGGGGATAAAACCCACAACCTAAGCAAAAGGTTCATTATCAGGTTTGAGAAAGTGTCATCCATTGCCATCACTGATTCCCACACAATACATTGCATATTATTAATATATGAATACATTAAATATTTTGTACCTTCTCTGTTTTATATTTCCAGGTAGACTGAGATTCAAATGTGTGATCCTGTGAATGTTCTACTGCCACAGTTGCTTGACTGTCTGGTAATTATCTCTATTTTCATTCTTGGATGACTCTTTACTAGGCTATCTGTTTTTAAAGCCTTCCTCTCTGAGAATGCCTTGTGAATTATTTCTATATCCCATTTATAAATATTCTACAGGGTTAACATTTTTTGTTCACCTGTTTACAATTAAATGATAATCTTCATATTGTGCTACACTTTCATTTCTTTTTATATAACAATAAGTCTATTAGTTTCAGAAAATATCATTTTGGAAAATATTTGAATGTATACAGTATTTTCATCAGAGGTGGGAGTGCTACCACTGAGCCAAGGCTGGCACTTAAACTTTTATTTTTGTGGAACAAATTCCAAGATAAAGCAATTAAAGTATTGGTTAACACCAAAAAAAAGAGCTGATTCAACATATGGTTTAGGAATGGGATTGAGAGCTGTACAGATCAAGCTAACTGAATACTGTGTGGATTACGATACTTCGTGAGCTGCTGGGACCATGGATGAATACGCTGTGCCAAGGCAACCAGTCAGGAATTAAAGATTATAGGGGTAGAATTTCCACAGGAATTCTCCTGATTATCGACTGTAAATTTGGCAGGAGATCAGAGGAAATGCTGGAGAAACAGCTTAAGCTGTGCTTTATGCTGTTTCTCTGGGTTTCCATCAATATTATGGTGAACAATTGAGAAAACCCCTGTGGAAATTCCAGGTGTTAGGATGTAAAGCTAGACAGACATCCTTGAGTTTCATTTATCTTTAGCGGTGCTGAAGAACCTTTACAGAATATTTTCTTAGAAGATTAAATGAGTTAAATACAGTCCATGATAGGGAAGGTGGTATATTGTCTGCGGAACAAACAAGTTTGATGGGCCCAATGGTCTATTCTTATTCCATGCTTTCTTATGTTAATGCAAACTCCAGGCTTTGTTATCTTAGAGTCATCAATTTGAAACTAAAATGAGTTATTGCTGCGATTCAGAGTAAATTATTTACCTTTTACTAAACTTGTGATTCTGTAATGTAATTTTCAAAGGTTTCTTAGGAGATGCACTTTGCATTCATGGTGTGCAGAACTTAAACTTGTGTAGGTAGCACAGTACGTTGGAGCATCAATATGCTGCTTTATGGCAGAGGAAGTTGCCAATCTCAGTTGTGCTGCTGTGGTAAAGCACCAGGTGCAGACTGAGCATCTCCCCACAGCGGGAAATGTGAAAAAAATCAGGAAAGTCATCTCCAAGATGCTGATGTGCACAACCTAGTAACTGGCTCACAGCTCCATTGTCTGAGCCCTGGCAGCAGGTTAACCCACCCTTTCAGCCACAAGTGGTATGCAATCTGTGGACCAGCTGGGTAAATGCATTATTCAAAAAAGGTAATATTTTAAATTGTTGTATGTTTTGGGGAACAGGCTATGTACATAAGAGATTAATGGTTTAACTCAGAACCAGAAAGGCCACAGTTACTGATAAGTAGGTGGGGCTTGGCTTCAAACTTCCATTTTGATTTCCTAACAGACATTCCAGTCACCAAGGTAAAATGTGCCACTTTATTTGAAAGAAATTTGATACAAAATGAATGTATCTAGCTGTAACTTCACTGCAGGTATAATTCAAATGTAACTTTAGTAATCTGACTCAACAGTATACCATTCCAAAATACCCAGCACCCCATTGAAAATAATGGGCCGGATTTTCCTGTGAAAATAATGGCAAGGCTAACAGAGCTCGCTGTTATTTCCATGCAAATGGTTCAACAACTTCCAACGACCGCACAAGCGCAGTTAAACGTGGAAATCTGGAAATTGCTGCACCAGATGCCCTGCTGCTCCGTTAGCTTTGCAAGAACAGCATCTCGCCAGTTGGCTCCTCATTCAAATGAATGGAACAGCATGAAGTTCCTGCACTGACCTGATGAATATGAACTAATCTTGCCAAAAAAAGGTACGTCAAGTCATTCAAATGTCTAAGCACCCTTTTAACGGCGTGGTAAGTCTTAATGGCTGCCAAACAACCTCTCTGGTACTGAAAATTAACTTTTACAAGTGGGGAGTCTCAATCCTTCAAATTTTAATTGTTGTTGGACATTTTATTTTTTTTTAACCTTTTTTTACTGTCTCTTTTATCTCTGTCTCTTAATTCAATATTTCTTTCCCTCTCTTTATTTCCTTTCTGTACCTGATTTGACATTGAATTCACTATTCTAACTTACACTTCCTAGTTCTGAATCTGCACTGCTCATTAATGATGCTTCAATCTGATTAGTTAAAGGGATACACAGTTGCTTGCCCCGTTCACACAGGTGCCAGATGCCCTGCAGAGGGCACCATGTTGGATTGAGCACCCAATGAGAGGAACTTGCCGTGCAAAAGCCCATGAAAAGTCTATGGGTAAGTGCAAATCTAACAAACGGCGGGCTGCGTTCCTTCACTGCTCACAGGAAAATCCAGCCCATTGATTTTGAACCCCAATGGCTGAATGGATAAATACACTGTCTGTTGTACTGGAGTTCCACAGGCTAGTCAGGCCATCTCAATCCATGGTCCATGCTGAGTTAGCTGATGTCAGTCGAGGTATCAGTCTTGTCACTGCAATTGACCTCAATGCCACTTAGCTAATGAGGAGAATATCATCCGGTATTCCCCCTCATATCATCATTCAGTGGTTTCTGCTGGAAAGTATATGCAGGTGAACATTCCAGTTGGTTTGATACCCCCATGGTCGAATAACTTGTCAGCACTCACAGGCGGGTTACTAGCGCTGATGGATCCATACCTCATTAGAAATCAATGCCTTTAGAAGAAAAGGGGAGAAAATTGAAAGATTTAAAAAATAATAATTTTGTAGAATTCCAGAAAAAATCCACAATGGTCCAAACAGTGAGCAAAAAAGGTCAAATGTTTATTCATATTAAATTCATATTTAATTCAATACGAGAGTTACCTGAAATTTTCATAGGCTAATAGGGTAATGATAAAAATACATTTTAGAGACAACCCTTTCTTTTTATGAGATGAAAAATTAATCATGATCAGATACATATTTTAAAAACTACACATGGGAAAATTTGTTACTTTTATGAAAGAATTCTGCTTCAGAATGCTTCAAGTTTTACTTGAATAGTACAAGTGATCTTGGTAACTAGCAACAGTTGGGTGGGTCTGAGTGACTGAAAAAATGCTGCAAAATAAATTGTACTTTATAATGCATCCATGAGAGTTATATCTTTTTTTTTTAGGTAAAGCCATTTTTTACTATTTGCTATCTTGGCATCCCTTTCCTGGCATCATAATCTTGCAAAAACAGATGATAGGAATGGACATTCAAAGTCTGTACTTGACTGAAAAATCTCAGAATAATTAAAAATAAAAAAAAGAAATGGACTGTTCAGAGCTGTAACAGACTTTAAAGGGTTGATTTCTAACAATTATAATTTTGTTGTTGTAGTCTATGATCTAAATGTAATACTTCAGAATACTACTTTCAAGAAAAATGGATTCCCTTGGATTATTATTTGTTACATTTAAGCAGTTTGTTAATGTAAAATTACTTACCAAAATTAATTTTCAATTTTACTTTTCAAATGCTTGCTGCCTTATACACTAAATTTCTTCTACTGAATCCAAGAACTAACTATAATAATATTACTTGTTGAAAACTACATAATTACACATGATGTATATTGCAGTATCTTTTTTGTTATAGTTGCATAATTTTATTTCACTATAAAATATATCACAGATATATAATCTGATACAAACATTGGTCTTCAAATATGGCTTCAACAATGACATTTGGGAATAACGAATTTGCTCAGTGAAGTTAATAATGAATTGAAACTGAAGCACAACATGTCACTGGACAGAGTCATAGTGGTGACTTATAACACTCCTTGTGAAGTCACCATTGGACTCAATCTCTAACCCCTCCACCATCAGTGCACTGTAGCTGCAATATGTACGATCTACAGGATGCACTATTACAATTCACCAAGGTTTCGTCGACAGCACCTGTCTCCCATGTGACCTCCACCATCAAGAAGTCAAAAGCCGCAATGTCGTGGGAAATACCATTACCTTCCGAGTTCCCCTAAAAGTTACATACCATTCTGAGGGAGATATATTGCTGTTCCTTCAATATCCTGGAATTCCCCACTTAACTCCATTGTGGAACCACCACCACAAGGATTACAGAAATTCAAGGGCAAGGTCCACCTCCACCTTCTGAAAGTAACTAGGGATGGGCAATATATGTGACCTAGCCAGCATTGTCCATATCCCAGGAACAAATTTTTTAAATCACCAAATAATAACACAAGGTATAATACTGATGTTGTAAACTGAATGATTTACTGAACTATATAAATAAACGAATGTAGTTTGTTGATGCAGTGATGAAGTATTCAACACACAGCACTGTATTCATAGCTTTCAAACCAGACAGGTGCCAGTTTCAGACAATATTATTATATCAGTTCATAAGCAGATATTTTGTAAGAAGAAGCCACTGATCTTACAATAACATTGTTTTGCAAGCTCAGATGATAGGCACCCCACTGCAGTTGCCCATTGAGTATATACCTCCAAAAGAGCAAATAGAAAATAGCATTGACTGCACTATATCTCCTGCTGAGTGATATGAATCTATAAAATAACCTTATGGTCCAAGTGTAAAGCTGTCCAAAAATGTGACTTATAACATCATGCTTTTTCATCACAGGCCTTACACATTTCAGGAGTTTACCTGATACAAAGCCCACCAAATGCTCATAATTTCCTTTTATTTCCTATTTGATTTTTAAAACCCTACAAAATTCCTTTCCCTCACATACGTGCCATTCGTGACAGTGTTTGAAATGGATAAAACTTCATATTTAAATTCATTTGAAACTGAAGCACAACAGACTTGTCGCCTGATGGTTGGATGTTTTGACCATGAAGAATTGATTTAACTGGAAGAAAAATAAACAGATTACAAGTCCCAAGAATTAAAAATAATAAAGCTCTATTCATATGTAAATAGAGGCTTAAGAAAAAAATCAGCAAAAATAGAAAAGATAAATAAGAAGTGGTATTTCTTGGTAAACTAAACAAGATTCTAAAACCATGGACTATGTAATAGTAACAAACACTACTGTTGTGTTATGGTCTTATTCCTCTCACATTATCTTCTATTACAATTCCTTTTAAAAGTCACTTTAAATTTGTGCTAATATGGTACAGAAATCTCTCTTGTCAGTTGGTGAATGATTAATCCCAATTTCCTGGATGATGCTGATGTCCATCACGCGAGAAGTGATTTTTTTTTAAAATGGGAAAAAGTAAATTATTTTCTTTAAAGCAGGAATCCAGCTTTTTTGCAGAGCAAGGTAGGATGAAGAAAACAGTCAGGAAGAATAGGAAGGACAATGACATTAACACAAACCAATTACATTTTCCAAAGTCAATCATTTACATAATAAAGAAGGAAGCATTGAAAACAGAATTTCAGATGTGAGGATAGTCTTTTCAATAATAAAACACAAATAAACATAGTTCCATAATTTTCAGCAGTGCATGACTTTTTAAAAAACATACTAAATCAGAGAAAACCTTTTATTAGTAAATCTTTTGAATAAAATTTATTGTGCCTGTCAAATTCATTGTGACCATCCAGTGTTAATTTTCTTCTTCCTCATTGGTTAAAAAGCCTTTGTTTTCCTCATTTGCCTACATATGAGTGACTGCACTTCAAAGTAGTCCATTCCTTGTGAAGCATTTTGGGACATCCTGAGGACATAATGAAGCACTATACAAACACAAGTTCTTATTTCCTGATTAGAAAATGAGAAAATAATCATTCATAGTATGCAAAACCTTCCTTCCTTCCCAATGTAAACTTTCCTTCCATTCACATTCCATTAAAAAGCTATTCAATCAATTCCAGGAAAAAAAATCTCCAAGATAAAACCACCATTCCAGTTCCTCAACCAGGTTACTGATGATAGAAAAGGTTCTAATAATTATTTTAAATGTTGTAAGTTCTGAAGTGAACAGATTGTCATGGGTTCCTGGGATTATAATGACAGAGAGATTACCTGCATAAATCTGCAACTCCACTGATATACAAATCTCATAATGGTTTTAAGGAGTCCACATAGTGCTCCATGCCTGCCTTCATGTGTACTCGCTTGGAGCTAAACTTTCATATTTAATTGTTCTTCTTTTGTAAATTAAACTACCTCCCTGACCTTCAACCTCTCAGCCTGACATCCATGGCCAACCTACGCCTTGGCACTAAACCTCCACTCTCCAATAGGATCAGCCTACCCCACACCTTGCCTTGCCAGGTGCACAGTCCGACCTCCTCCTCAATCGAGAGCAACAAATTACTAACAGTTTGATCTTTGGAAGTCCAAGAATTTACTTCTTCAGATCTTTATGGCTTTCAAGTCCTGTGTCTATGTATATATTATATTGTCTATCTAATACAAGCTAATAGTATCATAATTTACTGTTATTTATAATATGCGTTGTCAACTGTTCTTTGTCTGTCACATTAAAGTTAGTTAATATGAAAGGTAATTTGTAAATATTCTTCCTGGTTCGGAACCCATTGCTGATGTTCCAGCTGAATTAGATTGTTTGCTGTGTCTTTCTTTCACCACTTCGGGCCGTAAGTTGGTACGATTCTTCCATTTAGTGCACACATTTCTGTTTAAAATGTAATTTCCATGCGGTCTTGAAGTGAACGTTAACTTAATCATAGCTGAATGTAACTTGGATTCGAAAATCGTTCTATTCCCTACACTATCTGGGAAACTCTCTCCCCGAGGGAGGAGAGACGGGCAAGGCTGTACCTGCCACCTAGTGCTACCACAGATCTTTATGTCTCACTCTTTTATTTTGATGAATAAACAATATGTAAACATAATAGCTTTAAAGACCTAAAGCTCTAAAGGAACTAAACGAAATAAATAAATGTAAACTGTTTTGATTCCGTCACCCCGACAATATATTATAAGAATTGTTTTAGTTGGTGAGCTCAGCATTTACCAGATGATAATATGAATGGATAAATTATAGAGCTACGGCGGAGATCTGGAGCGATTTTCTCAACACGAAGCTGTAACATTCCCTTTATTTCTGTAACATATATAGAGCGGAGCACCAGATGCCTCGTATTATGGATTTGGTTGCTAGGTAAATATGAATACGAATCGTAGTTCAAGGGAGAGATCACGGATACAGACCAGCACTGGTGGGGGAAATTATTAACTTACACCAATGTATACCAAAGGTTAATTTTTATGCAAAGCTGGATATTTCCTATCAAACAAAATCATTAACCCCGATCTTCCAAACGAAGGAGCGATGCCTTGAATATTGCTCCGCCCCAGTTCAATCAGTAACCATATCGAAGTACTTTTTTAGAAGCATTGTTCTCTGTGGTTTGTTGGCCAGTTTAATAAAATAGCCCCCAAATGGAAATTGTAAAATTCTCATATTTCCCCTCACTTAAACATTTTTTGTATAGGCCATCTCATTATACTCATGCTCGCAAAATAAATGCAAGCTGTTGTTATGTTGGCAACAGAGAAAAATGGGCTGCATATTTTGAAGACCATTACGCATATGTACTTTTCTGATTCATTTGTTAAACAATTTCCCCCAAGACTTCTGTCAAACAGTAGCACGTGAGAACATTTCATGGCACTGTTAACACTTCGATTCAAGAGAATTCGTATGCGCAGTACCTAGTGGGTGAAATGCTGTCACTCCTCTGTGTGTTTTCTTTTTTTCAAAGTGGGTGTCCACAACTGTCCACAATTTTGACTGTTCAATGCACTGAACTTTAATAGTTGATCTCAATCACATTCTTTGGAGAAGTAACAATGTGTCCAAACGTACCGTCTAAATTGTATGTAATTCAAGTGCTTGCACTTAAATGAAAAATACGTGTATGTAACAATCTAAGAAATTAAATAACGTAGTTTAAATGAAATGGTATGTGTCTCTAATTTCCCTTTAAATCTGCTCCGTACATTCCCATCTGTACGTTTCACTGTTATAATGAAATTGTTTTATCTTAAGTGAGAAAAAACACAATTCTTGTCGCACGTTAATGATCACTGCACAAGGTGTGAGTGAAGCAGCAGATGGCTGAAAGTCACATTAACCCATGAGCTTACCTTGTGTGTTAACCCTGCAGCACATAATGGGGCTGCTGTTACAGCATTAGGAATATAGGCACAGGAGTAGGCCATTACAGTTACTGTTGGGGAAATTCCTAAAAGGAGAACTGTATCATTTTTATTTCAGTGTTTATGTATGTCTATATTATAATATATACATGCACACATTAACACACAGAGTGGACAAGACTTAAACCCCAAAATGTTATTCCGGGGATTATACTCATGTTCGCAATATAAATGCAAACTGTTGTTAAGTTGGCAACAGAGAAAAATGGGCTGCATATTTTGAAGACCATTACGCATATGTACTTTTCTAATTCATTTGTTAAACAGTTTCCCCCAAGACTTCTGTCAAACAGTAGCACGTGAGAACATTTCATGAAAGTCAATATTTTGCATATGGTAGAGTAATCGCCTTCCGCCCCAGTAAACACATTCGGTGAATGTTATATTCCTATCAAATGTGCAAAACGCAGCAAGAAACTTGTAGTCGCAATACTGCGTGGTACAAGATGAAGGTACTTACCATGCACCTAAGTGGGAGAAGCAGGCAAGGTCTTAGGTTTCTTTTAATTCTGCAAATAACTTGTTACGTACGAAACATAATACAAAACTTTAATCCCGAAGGATTTTGTTTTTTCTTCTGCCTCAGTTATATGCGATTTGTTTTTATTTTCCCAGGTGCTTAAAGTATGAAGTTATTGGATTGGAAGGAATCAGCCGCCTGCTGAAGTTGTCGGACACCTGATCAATTGTTAGTGAGCAGCCAAAACCAGAAACCCCAAGGTTGCTTTTTTCAGGTACAGAGTTTGGGACTTGACGTAGGTTTTAATTAATTTGAATTTCTAAACTTGTGATATTATTGCAAAATGTCCAAAACAAAATTTCAGTCTGGAGCTGTTTTCAGGACAATTACATAAAGTACAACCGTCGCTTACACCAGCTTTAGTTGGTACACTGAAAATGCCTTCTTATATCAAAGATTTATTATAACATTTAAAATGTACTTTTAAGATAGCCATTTTATGAAAATGTATATCGAATGTACCAAGTGCAGATCGGCCACATTTAAATAGTGTGAATAACAAACTTGTAGAAAGGTTAATGTTGCACATTGATCACTCAAACGTACCCATATATTATTTATAAAAAGGTGTGTGAGTGAGACCCCAATAAAAAAATAACCCTCGTGACTTGTTTCTTTGCGTTATCTGAATCAAACGAATGATTGAATCCAATGTTGTGGCGAATGAATTTCGTCAATAGTCAGATAAAACCAGCTCCACATAAAACACTATGCCAAATGTTGCAAGTCTCGCTGACTAGTCCCTGGGCAGCCAGATAATTCAGAAACTATTTGTATTAGCTGTTTATCAAATTATTAACTGCACAGATGTTGTTTGGCTGAAGAGCAGCTGAACCTCTATCTCTAAGACAGTGAAACAAAGGTCTGCAGGAATAATTGTAGATGTGCATGGAATATTAAATTAATTTACTGCACTTAATTCTTATGCAAATGCTGACCTCTGATGCAGCATATCAATTACCTCTCTGCACAGGAAAAAGGAGAAATTTCTTTTTTTTTTGTAATTCAGGAAGAAAAACATTGAAAAGCATCAGACAGCACTACCAGTCGATGGTATTACCATATTAATTTACAACAGATGAGAAATACAGTTCTTCAGACATATGCAGCTTTAGATAGCTTTAGTGTTGGCAACAAAGACCAAAAAAAATCTAAACAAGAGGCTTGCAGAAAGCTGCAGCTGTCTAAATGTGTGTGATCAGGCTGTTTCTATGTGGCTGAAGGGACTGGTCAATAAAACCTCGAGCCCCTATTTTAAGCTTTCATCATATTTTTAATGAGGAAAAATGAATACGATGAATAATTCAGTTGGAACCTTCCTCGACCTTTCGGAGACCCCAGCGGTGAAATGATGTTTCTGTCTCCCTTCGTCACATACAATATGTGCTGCCTTTCAGCTCCCGGTAGCACAAACAAAAGCCATATAACAATATCAATTAATCATGCGGCAGGCAAACAAGGGTATTTATTCCACTACAAATAGCCTCACAGTGAGCGCATGAATGGTCGTGATTAGCATGAGAAAAGAGGAGCAAAACTCTACAGTTCAACAGCTAAAGAGCAATTTGATGGGGCTGGGATGGGGAAATTGCTTGATTAGTGTCTGCTGAAGGAGCTGACAATTAGGCACCTCAGCTGTGAAACACGGTCGGGAAACAGCCCAGTCAAAACAAGAGAGGATACATTTCAGAAGTGAACCTTGTCATTTCAATATCGTGAGCATTATTCCAAACACAGGAACACATATTGGGTGGAATTCAATATTGCAATTCGCATCTCATACGCATTATGCGTAATTTATAATTAAAAGGAACTTACACTACATTATAAAGTCATATTCAATACTGTGATAATTATGGGCAAATAATATCTTGATTTTGATTTATCCGCGTTGTGATTTCAACTGCAGCATGCTGTGGTATTTTTTGAGAAACATATTCTGAAATATTATCTCAATATAATATTAATTATTGCCATTTTAATGACTGAAAACGTGAAAGCTCGGTGGGCTTGATAGAGATGTCATTCCAAAGTCAATATCGTAATTGTTTATATAGTACTTGTGTACACTTATAGTACATTTTAAGAAAACATGGATATCCTACACAATATTATTGTGATTAGTGTTTTAAACACAAACACACTGCTGTACAAATAAATCTGGCATGGGAAAATACGAGTATAATTTCTATGCTTTTCCAGTTATTTTATTAACACAAATCATCTGCACTTACCAAGGATTTATTCTTGAAATCAGCTTCTATATTAGCTGAAGGACAAGTTTCTTTATTACAGTAAAAAGTACTTGGATGTGCACTTGAAGTGCCGTAGGACCAAGTGCTGGAAAGTGGGATTAAGCTGGATAGCTCTTTTTCGGCCGGCACGGACACGATGGGCCGAATGGCCTCCTTCTGTGCTGTAACTTTCTATGATTCTACAGCTGTGCATATTGGATTTACATCACTCGCTCTGTAGGAAACTAAACATTTCAGTAAAATAATAAAAAATGGCGATTGTGTTGTTTTATTCAGAGAAAAACGGGATAATTAAATACGGCGAAAGCATTAAAAAGGGGAAAATATTAAGCCCAGAAAGAGTCGATTTTATGATATGGCAAATTGTCAATAGGAAGTAAATAATAATATGCTATAAATTATTTGTGTATCCGGTACTCGATCCACGGAACTTAGTCCTCTCGTTTTGGTGATGAGAATATCACCCATAAGTCCCGGTTCATATTTATTAGATATCGTATCCTGGTGGCGAGATTCACTGGCTGCACTACTCACAACGTAGTCTGTTACCAATTACTGTACTTCTAGTTTTACGAGAGACCCTTGTAACTCACCACAGCGCAGCGATTGCGTTTCTCACATAGCACCTGATCCTTCAGATACCAAGGCAGTTCCACTTCTCATGGCGATAGTAAGTTTGAGAAGCAGAGCTCAACGCAGATAAAGCTGAAATGGACATAATATACATTTTATAGCACAATATTATAGCTATAATGCAGTCAGACGGCGCAGAAAACCGCATCCAGTTTATATGGCATCGGTGAACCGCAGCTGCGGGCAAATTAAGCCTTTAGTATGCAGACTGCACTTCACAGTTAGCAAATCATGTGCTTTCGGAAGCATTGTCTATACACAATTTTACTGTAAGGACAGATAACAAATTTGACCTTGCCTAAAAAAAAAATCTGCATTAGAAATCCATAGACTCGGACCTGGCATGCAAACCGATATACAGGATATCTTTCCACTGAGGGGAAGGGCCTGATTCGAGAGTATGATCAGTAATGTAATATTGCCACCTTACAAGTTAAAAGATGGCGCGAAATTAAATTTTATGGAATGATTATTTTAACCGGTTCATGTAATATTTAAGATCTAATATAAAACAACCTTAGAGTAAAACAGTTAATAAATAATCAGAAACCTATTTCATTAACTCGTGGGGATTATCATAGCAAGGTATTTAAATGACAAATGAATGCGAAGTTGATGTTTTTTCAGTTATTAATATGTTAGTCGACAGGAGCATTTCCAGACATGTTGGAAGGTGTGTTTCTGTTGCACTTAGGACGTCTGATGTTTGAATCACGCTGGATTTCGTTCAACGGAGATGCACAACGCGATAAACGCAGCAATTTTCTCCAATGGGTAGTTTTGAAGAACATGGCAATTTCAAGCTGCTGGATGTTATTTAGTGTAATAAGAAATAAAACGATCCCATTTCTGAAATAACAGTGTCTGTCATCAGTTGAACGACACTGAAAAGGTAATTGTTTCCTGATGATAGATCCATTACAGTCGATCGTGGCCTAAAATCATCCAATGCACCGTGAAAATGAAGGGCAAAATCGGTCTTTGCACCTTAATCAGAGTAAGTTTGTCCCTAGACAAATAGCTGAATGCTGCACTCAATCGAGGCAGCCCCTGGTCCTAGTCATTGAATTCTAAGTCGCAAAGGCTATATCACCTCATATTAGATCAGCTTTCCTTTCTCACTAACAACAATTACAATCAGAGGGAAATAGTGGAATTCAGCACACGGAGACATTGAAATTACTATTTTAAGAGGACTGAAAATTGTATCAAAATGTATGTGATTTTTACAAATCATTTTAGACATCGATTGTGTTTCTTTGAAATAATTCCACAAAAGTTAATGTTAGCGCACAATGATGAAAAATATCAGAATGTGCCCCATAGTTTTAAGGTATCGCATTTACACAAAGATAAAGAGCAAGATGGTGCATAAGAAACAGGTTCAAAGTATTTTAATCTTACTTTTTATTTTTACTTGCTGGAGATCAATTACCCATAATAATACTAGTCACCATTCATAGGAAGCGTCATCTACAACCCCACATAGGGAAACAAAACTTATTTTAGTACTTATTTTATTTGGAGATACAAAACTTATTTTAGTACTATCGGTCATTGGTTTGTTATATTGATCGATCGTGAACAAAACCTCACCAGAGACGATGTAGATTATTATACAGAACCCAGGTATAATGAGTTTGTGACACAGTTCCAATTTATGTATCATTATATGCGTGAAAAGAAATGCAAAGGTTTCGGAAATAACCAATTAGCATCTTAAAAAAATTAGCTATAATAACTTGTGCCGGCCATACAATTGTATATAGCCGAGACTAACAATAGATTACCATCGGTAATTCTATGCTTATGAGAGGCAAAATACTTATCTGAATTACGAGAACAGCCAGCCAAAAAAAACTATAATAGGATGAGAGAGGTTTTATATATATATATAGAAAGCGAGAAAACGTTATAATTTCTTTTTATTAAACAGATTTTTTTCATTTATTAGGTGTTTACAAAAGGGAATCTATTGGGAGAGAGGCTGAGGGACAGTGGCTGATTCCCTACACTGTATCCTATTAACTCAGGTTGTAACTCTTAAAATATGGTGGCAGCAGATGATCCAGTGCAGGCGCTGTTTTAGTTCTGGCATTATTTATAGAACCTGCTAATAGTGCTAACAGTAGAAACCACGGCTAATTAAGCGTCCTCTAGTTTGCTCGCACCATTTGACCTGTGTTACTATCGCTGTCCTGGAGTGGAAATGCAAACGAATGGAAAAGAGAGGAGCAGGGTTAACTGACTGAACCGATGCATATAAGAAGCTTTGTTTATAGTTTATTAACTATACAGCTTGAATAGACTAATTATCTGCATGTTTCATATGTTTGACTACCAATCTGTCATTATGAACAATGCTTTCACTTTTATGTGTTGGGAGATTCAGAAGACTTCAAGAGTTCTAACGCTAAAAATCCATTTCTCAATTTGGCAGCCATTACACTGAAAGAAACGAATAAATAGCAAATGGAAAAAAATAAAAAAATGCTCCATTCGAAATATTAATATTGCTATATATCTGTATTTCACTTCTAAAATACTATACGTTAATAATTCAGAAATGTAACAGTCTCTGTATATTACACAATATTTAATTTTAGTTGAAATATTATTCCAGGGTGGATTTTTGACATTATTCAACAATAATACTTTTGAGGAATTACCGCCTCACATTGACGTGAGAAAGAGAAGTATTTTAACGCGTGTTTAACAGTTTATACAGATTATATTGTTTGACGAGATTATATGGTAGATCCCAACATCACACACAACTCTTTATTATGTTGTCAATATGTGGCATAAAATGAACAATGTAAGTTTGAGGTACACAACAGAGACATTATATATTTATTTAATGCACTATGAACAACTGTTGATATGTGTCATGATTATAGTTGTATATCGTGTCTCTACAGACCATTTTAAAGACCTAAATTAAATGTTCCACATCAATGTTTTGTCCAACTAATTATAGTTACATTTATTGTCGATTGGTCTTTGTGAGATTGTTGATCACGATCTTTTATTTGTTTCGGAGATCTGCCTGGAATAAAGTGAAACAGATGCTCCTGTTCAGCTACTGTGTTTGTCAGCTGTTACTGTTTGTAAAAGGTCAAAGTAGGAGTCAGAGAAGGACCGGGCAACGAAGCAATTAAGTAGAGAAGACAGAATGCTGCAGACTGGCTCCAGATTTACACGAGAGAGATAGGGCAAAGAAGGAATAGAAGTATCTGTGTGACATAAAATCAAAAGAACTTCATACTCTACATTAACATGGCTATTTATTCATTGATTTTTTTTGTTTCTATCTATATTCAGCACATACACCGTATGCACTTCAAAATGACTCATTATTCCAGCAGAATTGAACCATAAGACATTCTTTTCTTTAGTCAAATGTGTTTATTTAGTTTTCACGGAGAAATGTTTGTTCAGTCATCTAATATGCTGCCTAATTATGGCACAATTACTAAGGTTATATAATTTCAAGAATAATATTGCTTCTCGTTGTTTTGCACACATGGTATGTTATGAATAAACGCAAAGGTTGATCTTTAACATTTGTTTAGTCTTTAAAAGATACCCGACCTCGTTGTTACCATAACTTCTGCAGTATTCCGTAAAATTTATCAAATAGAGAAACAAACAGACAAACACGAATCTCTTTGTAGGGAATCCTAATGGTGTTAACAGACCTACTGCTATAAATCCTTATCATTTAGTTCCTAGGAATGTTTTGGTTCATTACTTTAAAACACAGTTAATCTTTGGTTGGAATGCTAAAGCACTTCGTACATTTCGTAGACAGTTTGCACACATTTATTATACTGAAATAATATTGAATATTTGTGCCAGTCATCTTTTTTTTAAATAGAGGAATCTAATAAAATATAACCTATCACACGCACGAAGATATTGGCGGTTTAAAATTAAGTTGAGCTTTTCAGTATTGCACTCTTATACTAACGAGTTGAACTCCATACCCATGGAAGCGCTGCTGTTCCATTTACACACACATACGCGAGCGTATATTTTCATGGTTTGGAGGACAGATATGGCAATGCTTTTCATGAAACGAAAGTTGGGCTGAAACGTCTGTCAGCTTTTTCACAAGTAAAATTATGGAAGTCCAGTGGGTATCATTCAAATGTCATGACTGTCATTATCGACAGTCTCAACTGTGCGTAACACGATACATTAATCAGGATATAAACGCATAAAGTGCAGGATATGATTTGCCCAACCTTTACATACTGGCATGAATTGTATAGTATTGCGCAATATAATGAAGATATGTTGCAGTATGGAATGCAGATGTGAGTCTTCAGATACTTGTCTCCTGCTGACAAAGTTTACCTTAACAACCCTACAATCTATTATAACAATATGAACTAACAAACTAGTGCCTTTTCCGATGCCTTTGCAATTGCAAATTTTCTACAACAAATAATACTGTTCGGTTATATCAATTTCACCCAGTCTTCCTTTTCCGAGCAGTGTGATGTGAGCCACCTTTTGTAGTTTAAGAGCACGCCTCTTTGTTTGTTTTTCGGAGCTGTGGTTCCTAATAGCAGCGAGCAGCCTGCTTCTAAGCCAAGTTCTCTAATTATTCACAATTACTGTAGTGTATTTAATTACACAAATCTACCAGCTAAACGTATATTACAACGTTACTATTTCAGTAATTAACTCTTTTTACAGTAGGGAATAGGTTTCCCGTGTCATGCTAAGACAAGAATAATATCCTGTAACTTGACACTGTAGTGGTGCATGGAAAGAATTGGAATGAGGACAGTGCAAAATAAATGTTCCGCTATTATAATTTTACGTATTTGCATTTTTATATAGGGCTCATTCATAACCATATTTCTGTTAAAAAGAATTAACTTCTTTGCTTGCCGTATTTTTCTAATATTTCCTGGTCTGTTTGGATGCTTGATTTGTGATCATAGGGATTGGAAACAAACTTAAAATATCTCAGGAGCTGCCTACTGCAAACGTTGAGATAGCAGGTGAGATGGCTGGCCCACCACAAAATAATTTAAGCCCACCAAAAGCATAGTAATGTACTTAGTACAAAGTCTATTCTGAATGCAATTATCTACCGTATTTTTACAATGTTCAAAGCGATTTTGACCGTAACCTCGATTCAAGGATGCATAAAGTAAACGGAAATTCAGGAGTGAACACAAGATGCACAACGATATAAGATTAGGAATCTAAATGTAATGAACCAATGCATAAAACTTATCATATATTAAAATATACAATAACTACACTTTATACAAAATTAAACCTCTGACGATTATTTTATGTAAGCTAAAAAGAACAACAAGCTGGACATTTTAACTTTTATGTGTGCACTTATCAAGGTGAGGAATGTTAGTGGTAATTGGTAATCTCATTCAGAAAGGCCACAAGATGGCTGGTGCTGGAAATGGAAAAAATGTCACACTGGTGCAGTAGAGGGTGCAGAACTATTCCCATTTCAGACATCTGGGTCAAAATTTTAACTCACCCAGCCTGGCAGAAACTGAGCGGGCAGGCAGTTAAAATGGAGTGGCTGAAATACGCACTTTTATCTAATTTCAAAATGCCTGATTTGTCAGGCGTATGAGTTGGCAGTAGTTCCCCCAATGACAAGAACATAGTCTGAAGGCCAAAGATGAATTTCCAGGTTTAAAACTTTCCTTTGTGGGGCTGGGAGGAGTAGGAGTGCTCCTCCGGACCTCACAAGGAAAGTGTAGGCCTCCCCTGCCCTAGACTCACCCCCCTCCCTTAACTTGGGCTCAGCGAGTGGCCCCCGGGCCACTCAACGTCTCTGTTTTGGGTGAGAAGTCGGTCAGTGGCATGCTAATGAGACTTGGCCATTAAAATTTGCTGGACATCCCACTGCTGCTCCTGGACAGGCCAGCTGCTTGCTAGGCCGCTTTCCCACCCGGGGTTAAAAATCGCACCTCGGTGTCAGTTTCATGCACTCCCTGGTCAGATTCAGCACAGACAGATGTAGAGTAAAGCTCTACATCTGTCTGTGCTACTCTGCCCCAGCAATGTGCCTTGCCTCAGCCTCTGAACAGCATTCTCTATTGCACCGGTGTGGCAGTTCTTCCATTTCCCACACTAGCTGTGGACTTTAAGACCACCAATTAGTGTCAAATTAAGGACAGCTCTATATTGTAGCTCATACCCACTAGGAATTGGATTGAGACAGCTCAAACTCATTTCACATAGGCTCCTCACAGCCAAAGGAGACTTTCATCCCATCACTCTGGACTGGGTTTGAATCCATGTCCCAGAGGTGAAAGGCCAATGTCTAACCCCAGTTCCCCCTTTTTGAAATGAAAATCATTTTTTTTTGTCAGTCTAGTCTATGCAGTATTTTAGAATAAAATCTATTTTTCCACTACAACATTTCATTATATACAGAGATTATTATATCAGGATCAGGTAATTGAACTCCAGATGATGCAATTAAAAGATATAGCATGATTAACATTATATTTGGCTTCTACAATTTAGACATTTTCATTTTTCTCCCCTGAAATCTTTGACTCATATTGGTTTAAGGTTTCACAGATGCCAACAGTTCTCCTGTACCTCGCTCAAGTAGCAATTCTTTATTGCATGAGTTCAGCCACTGAGCATATGCAGGCTATTAGATCATTAAGGATGATTCTGATCCTCTCCTCACCTGCCATTCACATACATACATTTTCCAGCAGAAGTCAGGATCAGCAACTGTGGCTAATTCCCTTCTTCTCCCCCAGTCTGTGGGTCCTGGAGCCAATCATAGTGTTGACTCCATTATTCCTGATGGGAGCAGCTAACTTGGCACAGACTGGCAATTGAACCTAGGATTTTCCTGGTCCATAAGCCTCAGTACAACAATGTGAACACACTCGTTGAGGAATATGTTTTCCTTCATTCTTTTAAATGGAGTTTCCCCCTCAATAAACAAACACAAAGAAGATAAAGATAGTGTGCTTTTTCATTTATTATTTACAACTTATAGATTGAACTGAATAAAGTTACATTGAGCTTAAGAAGTCTATATAATCAAACATTAAAGGACAAATTGTAGACTACTTTTCACTGATGAATTTGTTGCGAACATGCCCTGATTCTTTTATGGCTACATCACTGTTGTGAAAGCTGTGTGAAACACTGGCTTCCTTTCAGATGAAAGTAGATGACCAACCTGAAATTGGAAAAGATCAGTTTATGTAATCCATAACAGCCAGATCTAACAAGTCTCAATCAACTGTAATAATTCTTATTAAGTTTGATTTAAAAATGTGCCCTATTTTTTTTTATCTATCTCATTCTTAAACGTAAACACAGCTCCGTGTGTTTTAAGGGGTTTCTGATCCCTCTCCCTCTTTGGATCATACACCTCATTCCTCATTTTGACGGTTGTGACAACTACTGTCTCATTAACAAGTCAGTTTACTCTTTACTATTTAAATTCATATATTTGCCCTTATGGTCCCCGAGTGTTATCCGGGTGCAGAAGCTGACAGGGTGGTGAGAGGGAGTGAGGGAGGTTATCTGTACCACACTGTTGTGATGGATGCTGCTCTTGGTCCTGGTACCCACACGCAGGGCTGTCTGGGAGCGGTTGCCCATGGTAACGGTACAAACCGGCGGTGGCGGACATGGCGGCGAACGAGCTGGGCCTTCTGGAGAGAGCGGGCGAACTGCAGCGGCAACTGCACGGCAGGTGAGCTCTGCCCCGGCACCGCGTCGGACCTCGGCCCCGTTACTGAGTCGCCTCAGCCGAACGGAAGGGACCCTGGAGCCCTGCCCCGCAGCAGTGGCTGGCCGCGGCATCCTGCTCGCAGGCCCCGAGTGGAGCCTCGGCCTCGAGTGGGAGGTTAATTCGTGTCCGCGTCAACTGGCTTGACTCTCCGACACGCGTCGGGACTTTAGAGCCACATAAAGGTGCACTGACAACAGGATGGGATGTCACAAAGAACGGCACAGGCCAGAAACCCATCTACATACAGGGTGTTGTACTTATCTTTTAAAATGAGATTCATCCAAATAGGTCACATTTTTGACAATAAAGAGAAAGAACTTGCATTTATATAGTGCCTTTCACCGCCTCAGGACGTCCCAAAGCGCTTTTGAAGTGTAGTCAAGGTTGCAATGTAGGAAAGGCAGCTGCCAAATTATGCACAGCAAGGTCCCACAGACAGCAATGTGATAATGACCAGATAATCTGTTTTAGCGAGGTTGGTTGAGGGATAAACATTGGTCAGGACACATAGGAACAGGAGTAGGCCATTCAGGCCCTGAGCCTGTTCTGTCATTCAGTTAGATCATGGCTGGGCTGTATCTTAACTCCATTTACCTGCCTTGGCTCCTTAATACCCTTGCCTAACAAAAACCTATCAATCTCAGTTTTGAAACTCTTCACGTAGTGTTGTGGGATCTTTTACGTCCACCTGATGCAGACGGGGCCCCGGTTTAATGTCTCATCCCAAAGAAATGTGTGATTGTCACTCAAAATGAATGAGACCTGACAGGTTTCCTCCGTATCATTAAGGATTCTCTAAGCTCTGCAACCCTCTGAGAACTCTGCCTTCCTCCAACTCTGGCCTCTTGTGCATCACCCAATCGTTAGCAGCAGCGCCTTCAGCCGTCTAGGCCCTAAGCTCTGGAATTACCTCCCTAAACCTCTCCGCTTCTCCATCTCTCTCTCCTCCTTTAGGAAGTTCCTTAAAACCCACGTCTTTGACCAAGCATTTAGTCACCTGTCCTAATATTTGCTTCTTTGGCTCGGCATTAGTAATAGAGAGTATTTCAATATACAAGATAGCGTATGTCACCACTAAATACAATTTTGAACGATATTGCTGACGTTCACACTGCAACACATCTCTTGGGTCCTTCAGTGCAAACTTTCACTAGCGTATGAATAGTCCATCTTTTAAAGCTGAAGAGCTGAAAAGAGAAAATTTTATCCAACTAAGAGTCACAAGTGTTTAATCTCTTCAACAAGTGTTCCAGACCTTTTACATTACAACTAGGGTCCTGGGAAAGTGATGCCAAAAGTGTTGGCTCTTCACTGGGTCATTTATGTTCAGGAGTGCTGGCGACAGCTCTTGCACCATATATCTGCAATCCCTGGCACTCGTTTACTATAAAAATGCCTTAAGTTAAGATATACTACTAGGTATGGATATTTTCAGTACAACCAACAGCACATTTTTTGTTGAATAGATTTGTGGTAAAATTCCAGTCATCATTTTTGAAATTAAAGGTTATTAGTTTCCAAAAATTGCAATAGTCCAGTAACTAAAAGAATAAAAAACAGAATTCAATAATCTCTGATAAAATGTCACTATTAGTACTAATAATATCATTAGGCCTAATGATAGTCTCACTGTAATTACAACAAATTAATGACACTTTTGATATGCTTTGTTTCTTACTGTTTTCTCAATTGTGCATGAACATAACAACTTTGAAATTTGAGCATCTATTAGAACAGGTCTGTATTTTGATTTTACACGTTGAACAATTGCACATATAGGTGGAATTGAACATAAAAATCAGTAGTTTTTATATTTGGATACTTTTCACATGGCACAATCCTCCTAGATTTAGCTCAGAGCCAACATTTTTAAAACACTTCGTGACATATCCTGAGCTTGGACTTCATAAAGAAGAAACTTCAGTTCAGCACCAACAGTTGAATGACGTAGCCCCTGCATGATTTCAGCCATTTTAGCTTTTTTCATCACCTCCCTTCGAAAGAGAACTCACTTCTCCATCATACTGGGACAGGAGGCTAGCAGTTCATACCTTGAAAATGTTATTTTTTAATCTATTATGACAAAAACATTTTTTACAGCTGGTTTCACATCACTTTGCCACTCCCCAAAAATAATCTAATTCAACAGCGCTCGGCATTAGAAAATTTCACCATAATTAAGCCTGAAACCACACAGTCCATTTTCAGCAACGTGTCAGAATTTTGTAGCTAAAGATATCTTGACATTGATCTATAGCAAAGTCATCAAGATCTACTTACCACTTGTTTTGCTTCTCTTCTTGACATTGCTGTCTTGATGCCACTTATCACACTGTTTGCTGATTCCCCTCCCTGTTAATTGTTGATCCCATTCCCTTAAAATTTGTGTTCCTACAAGAAATGATGCTTCCTGCTCCCTAAGTGCAACTTCTGTGATTATTGCTGCAACAGAAGAATAGTCCTTTACAGTCCAATGCTCCTAAGGACGTCAGGACATATGGGCCACAGATTTTTTCTTTTTTTTGACTCCCCCAGGAGTTAACATTACTATCAAATGGGAAAGATACTGCATAAAGTTTCACTGTCTAATAGGTAGGGTTACTTGCCCTTCTTTTCTAACATTGGTACGTAAACTGCAAAACAAAAATAACAATTTTAAATATCATTTAATTAATTAACCATTTTTGCAAATTTTACTCCAGCAGGACTAGGTCACTTAAAATTTGTTTAAGAAGAACGTACTCTCATGAAGGATGAGAACTCAAAAAACTTTAATTCTAAAAGAAGGCCTTTGATGATTCATAGGACAAATACATAGTGTGTTGTAGCAGTGAGCTATACAGACTAGGGTAGTCTAGTTTTGATACTTGGTCAATGCCAAATCAGGCAATGGCAGTGAGGACATTACAAATGGCCTCACTGTTTTAGGATTAGGGAGGAGAAATGTTAGCTAGGTTTCCTGCTCTTGACCACATTCTAGTGCTTCTGGAAGTGCACAGTGGACATTGGCTGAGGATAGCGTAGGCATGGATGTGATGGCTTTCCCAGCCAATGGTCACTGTCCAGACCCACACATGAACAGCTGCCTCTTGAACCAGGTATTGGTGTTTTGCTGCTGCTTGTGGAGCTGTACCCTACAATCGGTCAGCTGTCTTCATGAAAAGAGGGCTAAGGTTAAATTACTGTTCATGCTGTAACTACATAAAGTTTTAATGTAATCTTTGCCATATGTATTCCTTCATTGTTTGTCCACTCATTCATGTGGAATTCTCCCATTCTGATAACCTGTCTGTCCTTTCAAGCTCAAGTGAAGACACACAAGTTACAGTTTCCATTCCAGTATTTGGTGAAACTAGTGCAAAACACAAAAATTTGAGTGTTTTATTTAAAAAAAAGTTTTGTTCAATATTTTGAAGGCATGACTCAATAATATTAGTATGCAAATACATTGATATGGTAGCAGGGAATTAAACATACATTGGTTAAACTAGCTGACCAAATGTGTGTTATGGTTATTTTGTGATGATTCGAAGTGAATAAGTTTGGCTTGTGCCACATGGCTGAGTTGGTAGACCTCTTGGCTCTGAGTCAGCAGGTGAAGCTGAAAGTTCTACTCAAGGACATGAGCGCATAAGTTAGCCTGACATTTCAGTGCAATACTCATGGAGTGCGGCACTGTTTGAAGAACTTCGTGGAATGCTCTATGTATCCTGGCCATCATTCTTTGCTCAACAAAGACCACCAAATAGATTAACTGTTCATTAATCTCACTGCTGTTTTTGGGACCTTGCTATGGGCAAAATGCCTCCACATTTGCCTATAGAGGAACAATGATTGTACTTCGAAGTAATTCATTGCATGTGACGCACTTTGGGAAATCCTGAGAGACGTAAGAATCTATATAAATAAAGTCTTGTATAAATGTAAGCTTTTTCTTTCTCAGCATAGATTGATTGTCCTCAATGTACAGATCGTTATATGATGCAGGAGCAGAGTTTAATGTTAAACATTTACAATTGCAGTCAAGTTCACTTTCAACTTGAGGCAGTTTTTATTCACAAATGAAGTCATAAACTATTCATAAGATCACAAGTAGGCTGTGGAGTGTGTTACGAAGCAATTATACCTTGAAGATTTAGATAACTTAAACCCAGAACTTTCTCAGTGTCACAGAACTTTCAAATATATTGCCACTTTGAAATCCACTCCAATCTGTAAATACTATGCATTGTTGGAATTCGTAGGGTGATTTTATTACGTCTTTGCTGAATGGATGGTGTTGTATGTGTTTTTGTTAGTGATAGGTGTCATTGTGGATGGCAAGTTCCCACAATCATGACTTCAACTAATACGAGGTACTATGTGTTATAAGTGCAGCAACATTGGGTTTTGCTTTACTGCATGTAAAGGTCTATCCCAAATATCATACAATTACCTTTTTGCTGGAGAATCTGCAACTTTGACTATTAAATCAGCAAAGGAGCTGTTAATTGTCTCAAACGTACCTTACAAATGCATGTATATGTTTTATAAATGTTGTTATAAATATAAATGTTGTATTCTTAACCAGAATGATCTTTTAAATAATAAAGGATAGTATTATTTCAGATTTTACATGCTGAAATTCCTTGTGCTGATTATAGTTTCTACAAGAACACATTAAGTAAACCATCACCACACAAAAAATTACTTTCCTGGTCAGAGTTACAATTTCATCTTTGCACACTGTTGATGCACATAAAATACACGTGTATCATAACAGTGGAGTGGAAATAAAGGCTTTTTTAATGAGTATTGTGAGGAGTGTGCGATCCATTGTAGTGCTTAAAGCTATTGACTACAGTCGCAGGACGCACTTGTACAAGTTATTAAGATATTGGCCATTCCTGCTATTCAAACATAATGGTGCTGCTTCAGCAGTTGTGGAGTTACAGACTAATAGGCCAATCAGTTTATAGCTTCATTGTGTGAGTGGCCTTCAGTTCAACTTAAAAATAATCAGTTGGAAACAGGATAGTAATTATCGTTAGGGAAGAGCATTCAGATTCACTTGGGCTTTGGATATTCAACTAAATTGCAAATATCTCAACCGAAAGTCCGGAAAAAGGACAGACTAGTAAGTGAGTGTTGAAAATCTTCTAGATTCCAACAGGATTCAGGTGCCTATTTTTGATCAGATCAACTTCCAGGGATATCAGCTGTGTGCTCCTTCCATGCAAGTTCAGCAGTGTACTCATGATAGGGAGACCTAGGGATCGCAACACAGAGCCCTTACTCTGTACTCCTGCTACTGAATTATATCACACGCTGCCATGTGATTCTTCTCTCTTCGATAGGTGGGTTTAATATATACTCTATCGGCCTCTCAGACTCTAAGTCAATAAATAATTTATTTGCATAAAACAGATAAATTAACAATATACAGTATAAAACAGTGAATATACTTCACTATCATCTTTGTTGCATAAAATAATAAAGACACTACTTACTTTCTCTCTAAGTGTAGACTTTAAACCAGAAGCTAATTTCTTGTGCAATAGAACATGCAGCAGGTTCAAAATGGTCATCTCTACTGGCTGGCACAATCTTAAAACACAGAACCTTTCTGCTGGCTGAAAACCGGCTCTCAGAACAACAGGCTTCCCACAGAAATACAATCTAAACCCCTTTGAAGTTACAGTGAAACAAAAGGCTGCATTTCCAACACCAATATTAAATGAATAGCAACCCTTTGACAATGGCATGTGATGCTTGTCATGCAATGTAAAATCTGGGGCCATTTCACCCAATTAGCAACATGGATTTGCCATTCTACCTTCCTTAACACGTCACACCTTGTGGAGCCTACTGCAGCACCCCTGTTTCATCTTTGAGCTTGTGGATTTTCCTTTAAGAAATATACTGTGTGACCCCGTGTTCTTTCTAGCAATACAAAATACACATCAAAATTCACCACAGACATAAAACATTTTTGTTACAATAGTATTGAAATGAAATACTGCGCGTGTGTATGGTTCCATGTAATGGCAGTTGGGGGCTGAATCCTTGTGGTGTTCCACCCTTCCACCCTCCGTAAACTTCCACTCAACCAAAACTCTGCTGCCCGTATCCTAACTCGCACCAAGTCCCATTCACCCATCACCCCTGTGTTCGCTGACCTACATCTGGCAACGCCTCGAATTTAAAATTCTTATCCTTATGTTCAAATCCCTCCATGGCCTCGCCCCTCCCTATCTCTGTCACCTCCTCCAGCCCTAGAACCAGCCCTACAATCCTCCGAGATTTCTTCGCTCCTCCAATTCTGGCCTCTTGCGCATCACCGATTTCCATCGCCCCACCATTGGTGGCCGTGCCTTCAGCTGCCTGGGGCCTAAACTCTGGAATTCCCTCCCTAAATCTCTGCGCATCTCTACCTCTCTTCCGTTAAGGCACTCCTTAAAACCTACCTCTTTCACCTGTCTTAATATCTCTTTATGTGGCTCGGTGCCAAATTTTATTTGATAACGCTTGTGTGAAGCACTTTGGGATGTTTTACATCGAGTTATGTCGAAACTACAGCACAGAAACAGGCCATTTGACCCAACTGGTCTATGCCGGCATTTATGCTCCACACGAGCCTCCTCCCTCCCTGCTTTATCTAACCCTCAGGATACCCTTCCATTCCTTTCTCCCTCGTGCTTGTCTACCTTCCCCTTAAATACAAATATGCTATTTGCCTCAACTATTCCTTGTGGTAGCATGTTCCACATTCTTACCACTCTTTGGGTAAAGAAGCTTCTTCTGAATTCCCTATTGGATTTATTAGCGACTATTTTATATTTATGACCTCTAGTTTTGGACTCTCCCACAAGTGGAAACATTTTGTCTACGTCTACCCTATCAAATATCTTAAAGGCCTCTATCAGGTCACCCCTCAGCCTTCTCTTTTCTAGAGAAGAGAGTCCCTGCCTTTCAGTCTTTCCTGATAAGGCTACCCTCTCAGTTCTGGTATCCTTGTAAATTTTTTTGCACCCTCTCCAATGCTACTACATCCTTTCTATAATATGGAGACCAGAACTGTGCACAATTCTCCAAGTGTGGTCTAACCAAGGTTCTAGACAGGTTTAACATAACTTCTTTTCTTTTCAATTCTATCCCTCTAGAAATGAACGCTAGTGTTTGATTTGCTTTTTTTTATGGCCTTATTAACTTGCGTCGCTAGTTTTAGTGATTTGTGTATCTGTACCCCTAGATCCCTTTGCTCCTCTATCCCATTTACACTCTTATTATCCAAGCAATATGTGGCCTCCTTATTCTTCTTACCAAAAAGCACCACCTCACACTTATCTATATTGAAATTCACTTGCCAGTTGCATTAATGTCCTCTTGCATTTTGATGCATTCTTCCTTTGTATTAACGTTTTACTACGTTAAAGGTGCTATATAAATCCAAGTTGTTGTTGTTAAGCATGCATTCACACTATAACTGTAGCGTTGGTGTGAGAAATGGTTTTGCTTTGCACCGATGCTGTAGTTAGAGTATAAGCAGCCTAAATCTTGCTAGGGTGAAGAGGAGTTTCACTGCTTCACTTTAAAGTTAGTTCAGGCCTTGACACTTAAAATCACTTTGCAGCATATGCTAAACTTGTGTGAATGCACTGTAAGTTTATTAAAGTGTTCCTGATTTGACATGCTTATTTTAAAAAAAATAACTAATGGAGGAGAGTGATTACAAACAGTGTCAAATCTGGTCAAGTGGTGGATCTCAATGGTTGTGAAAAATTGGTATCACACTTGACTTACCACATTGCTATAGAGGTCACATTGATTTATAAATTGCTGGTTAACTGTTGTAAAATGTTTGCCTTCACCACATATCATTGTATTTATTTTAAAAATAAAGACCTGCCCACCATAAAAAGATGCTAGAGTGTGTTCTAAATAGTCTCAATTAAAATAAGACTAATTACTTTGTGTAATGTCTGCTTCTGCATTTTCAAAAGTAAATCTAACAATCTCTGGGGTTATTTACTTTGGATGGTTGTTACAAATTCCAGAAATTGTGCCAATGTAAATTAAATAGCCTTGGTTTAATCTACACAGATTTTCAAATAGTGCATGAGCCAACTATATTGAATGAATACATGGGGTGTTCTGCACAGAGGGGCATAGAAACTTGTTGTGGTAACTTCGTAACTATGAAGAAGCAATTTTAGTTAATGTCAAATACCTTACACTTTGCCTAGAAAAATTATGTACACAGAAGAGACTATTGCAGTGTCACCACCACAAGTTCATAAAGAACTGTGGCTTATTGCAGTACAGAAAATGGTGATTTGCTCTACATCTATTTAAAATGAAAATGACCTATCTAAAAGCCAGAACTTTATTGAAACATTTCAGTGTGCATGATTTTGAATTGGAAACTATGGTATCAGAAGATTGCAGCTTTTCTTTAATGCCCCGATCAACTATGATGGGTTTTGCCTTTTTGCCTTGGCATTCACATGTTTATAATACTTGTTTCCAAGTGCAAAAGCTTCGAAAGCATTCAGCTAACAGTCAACATATTTTATATATGACTATGTGTCATTAACGAGTCACGTTGTTTCATGAATTTGGGTGTAATTGCACATAATTTACAATTATTACCAGTGGTTGTAATGTTTGAAAGTGTATGAGATGTGCCATGACCTTGTTTTCTAATGTTTCCAATAATGTTGTGAATTCTTTCACAAGCATGTTCTAAA
Organism: Heptranchias perlo; assembly: GCF_035084215.1. NCBI lineage: Eukaryota > Metazoa > Chordata > Chondrichthyes > Hexanchiformes > Hexanchidae > Heptranchias > Heptranchias perlo. The sequence continues at coordinate 79,099,248 of NC_090332.1, forward strand.
TTTCCTTTTTTTTTAGTGAACGAAAAAGACTGGAGCTAGAAAAGAACCTTTTGGCATGTAGCAAGTCAGGTCGGTGGATGTAAGTAGAGCATTACATTGTATTGGTATTACTGCATGCACTTTTAAATCAAGATCTTCTTAACATTTGTCATGACTACCAGTCTTACGTAAAATGAATTTGGTGAATTTTTGTGGAACATTTTTTCCATTTTCCTGCACCCAATATCAGCAAAAGTATTTCAATGTCTGGTGTAGTAAATGGCTGATAAACACTAAAACATCCTCTTCTCTGCCCTGGCAATGATCTGAGTCAACAGGGAGCCAGCTGCAGTGCTGATCCATCTGCTGTAAGAATACTTGTGGTTAGTACTTGCAGGGTTGGCACAACCAGTGATAGAATTGCTCAGCTGCAGCTTCAAGCCTGTACATGGGGCTGTATTTTTTGTCTTGCTTCTTAGTCCCCTGCCCCTTCAAACTTGGCAGAGGTGGCTAACGAGTTGAGATGCCTTCTGAGCCTTTGTGAAAACCTTTTGTCTCTACATTGCCACACAATGCTTCATTCCTGATAGCCATTAAGTGACTTATTTTGGAAAGTGCACATGTGTGGATGTCAGATAAGGGTATGATCAGGTTTTGTAGTTATGCCTGTGTGCCTTCCATGGATGGATAGCAGGGTAACTCTTGGAGAATTTTCTGGTCTCCATCTCTGAAGTGGAACGGCAGAGATCCATTTCCCCAGTTTTGTGCTCCGCTTACGAACTTTCAGTTTGGTTTTAAGTTGAGTCCTAGCAGTTCTCACCTCAAACTGATTGCCTAATTTCCCCAGAGTGCTGGTGCTTCCTATGGGTGCATGGAGTTATGCTGATGATGTGATGTTCTGGCTTCATGGCTTCAGCTTGTTTTTCAGCACTTGTCTACAAAAGGAGAAGACCATAACGTGGATTGCATTAATGTATGTGTTGAAGTGTATGATTGAGTAAGGGGAGGAGAAAGAACAAGAAAAGGATGGTGTTAGCCCTGAGCCCTCCAACCTCACAATGGCCTACCGCTTCTATAGTTTCAGGAACACTTTGTCCAGCATGACCTGTTCATGTTGACTCAGGGGTCTGAACTGAGGGAGATCTCCTCAAGTTCAGGTCTGTCCCCTGCTTTTATGCACCACTTTGTCCTACAAGGACAGAAGTAGTACTGAGAGGTTGTAAGTTTGGATAGCACAATACCAAGTGTATTAAAGCTAGTATGTGAGTAATTGAGCATGTTAGTTGTGTGGTAAGCTTACTTTGTGGAGGCACATTTCCAAATGGTCAAGCGATAACAGTTACATTTTTAATTGGCAGTAGTAAACCGTGCCTGCTGCAGTATGAGCATGCATGGGAAGCTTGGAAAGTGCCGTTTCTTAGGGCTTAGTATGCAGCCTCAGTCAGGGTGCAACAGGATAAGAGCAAACTATTAGTGGCCTGCGTTCTTTGTCCATCCACTTGACATAGTTCACTGCTGACTAGCATCACTGAGGCAGACCTCCAGAGGCTATTAACCCTTTTCCTCATCTTTTAGAGACTGGATTTACTCTGACAGCCATCTCCTAACAAACAGCTGGCACATTTCTTCTGAGAGGAAGTTGCCTTAGAATGCCAAAGAGTGCAAACCTCCTTCTCAGATGACCTCCAAACATGCATCTGAGAATTGAATTGATCTGCTCCTTCCTACAGCCATATCTCCTTCTGTCTTTAACAACAATTAATCTGTCCCTTTAAATAAGAGCTGTTGCCGTGCGTTATTTCCTGCATCCCATTTGAGTTCCCAAAGACAGGCCCAGTTCAAGCTCAGTTCAGGCTGGGAGCTCACCACGAATATGTAATGAGGAAAATCTCAGGAAATCCCGCAAGTCTGGTCCAGCACAATTTTGGCAAGTGTTATGCTCGCTACTCCGAGGTTCTGCCATTTGAGCACCAGGACCAAAATATGTACCTTTTCATTATCTAGACTTACACATGAACAACGGCCACAGGCTAGTGCATGTGGAACTGCGTCTCAGGAAGATGAACATCTTCAGGAAAGGAAGAAAGAAAAGCATGTATCAATGAGATGCAAACCACAGGGTGCTCCGTGCATAGGTGGACTAATATCAAAATGTGTCATTATTTCTGGCTGATGTACTTTCTTACAATAACAGTGGTTATTGCAAATGCTGAAACTTGAATTATTATCATTTCAAAATGGGGTGGATTTGAATTGCAATATTAAATATTTAAAAAGTCTAATTTTACATATTGCCAATATTCTGCCTGATCCTCTTTTTTTTGTTACAAAAGAAAATTTTAAGCGGTGTTTGGCTAACACTCCACTATTTTTTCTCAATTCTAGGCTAAGAAGTGCCAAATTGAAAAGTTATTTGAAAGAACTATGTGAACGGGAGAAAAAAGCCCAACTTCGCAACCATCAGTTGCTCAAGGATTTTGAGTGTATTGAAGCCCAGATCACAGCATTAACATTAGGTTCGGACACACTGAAACAAATGAAGGTAGAAGATTATTAACTGTGAATCCAATTGTTTACTGTTTAATAGATTCAAATTCTAGGGCATTAAGTATTTAATTATGCAGAGTGTAATGAATACCTAAGAGTAATTACAAGGCAGTAATCTCATCACAGATTTCAGAGGAAGCTACAAACCAGAAGAATAGTTTATGATCTTTGTATGACCTACAGATCAAGATTATAACCTCAAAACCATTTCCATGTGTATATTTTTGTAAAAAGTTATCTATCTATATATATATATCTATATATATATATATATATATATCTATATATATATATCTATATATTATATATATATATATATAATTAATTATATGAGGTAGTGTTGTTTTGTTTTTGCCAAATGCTCCATTTAGTTCAGATGTATGGCATTAAAGATTGTGGCTTATTGTATGTTTGTTGAGTGATTATCTGTGGTGGATGGCGAGAAAATTAATCAGTATATATTGCAAGGTGATAATTTTGAAGATACATAAAGTTATGAAGTTTGTTTTCTTAAAGATGCACCAACTGTATAAAAATGGACTTGCCACCTTTTTTTCCTTTCACTGTGCATTTTTCAAATACGATATACTTGGGATTGAATTTGGTTTGGTTGGTGTTATTCTTAACCAAATTCAATCTTCTCGTATTTCAGTCACCACCTGAAAAGTTCTTTTGATGAATTTGTTATTTGTGGTGAATGGATGCTGGTGATATCCATCAGTTTTAAGTTTTGTGTTTAAAATTGGTGGACAAAGAATTCAGAGTTGAAGGATTTCTCAACTTGGACACCCCAGATGAGGAATCCTTTTCCAAAGAAAATGTATTTTGGATATTATACAACAACAACAACTTGCATTTATATAGCGCCTTTAACGTAGTAAAATGTCCCAAGGCGCTTCTCTGGAGTGTTATCAATAAAAGTTTGACACCGAGCCACATAAGGAGATATTAAGACAGGTAAGGTAGCTTTTTAAGGAGCGTCTTAAAGGAGGAGAGGTAGAGAGCTGGAGAGGTTTAGGGAGGGAATTCCAGAGCTTAGGGCCTAGGCAGCTGAAGGCAAGGCTGCCAATGGTGGAACGATGAAAATCATGCACAAGATGTGCAAGAGACCAGAATTGGAGGAGCGCAGAGATTGCGCAGAAATACCAAGTGGGCATTTTAAGCTGGGCCATTTACACCACCTGATTTAGATTTATTTGCTTCTGAGCCTTCAGCTTTCTAAAGTGCAATATTTTTATATCCATCTACTATTGGAATAAATATTTGTAACTCAGTAAAATTTAGTGCTCCCAGTGGCTCAGTTGGTAAAGGCAACACACAGCATGGGACTGAGCTAATTGGACCAAGAGGTTCCAGGCTTACTTCCCGGTTGATGCTGAATGAGCTGATCTCAGCTTGAGTGTCTGTAAAATGCTATAATTCCTCTTTGTCCATTTGTCAGGAAGCAGAAAAAACTGCCAGGGCTCCTGCTCTTGATTACTATTCAATGACCCATGCTGGAAAGTGCATGCGTGTAAACACTGTTTTTCACTTTTTAGCCCTATGGTTAAGTGCCTTGCCAACACTCATTATCAAGGTCCACACAGAAGAATGACTGGAACTGTATTCCAGCAAGAATCAGCATCTTCAGGAGAGGATAAAATTGGTGTGATCTTTTTGTAAAATAAACAATTTTTAAAAAAAAGCTGCATAGCCACAGAGTAAAACTGTGACCACATCTACTGTTCTCTATATTCAGCAGCTCTGTGACAGCAATGTTTTATAGTTAGTCACAGGGTTAGTGAAAACTTATAGCAACATAGACATCTTAAAAAAAACATCATTTATGTTGTATACATTTTGGATCTCTGAAACAGAGTTTGTACATTTCTGTTGCACAATTCAGCAGCAGAGCAAAAGTTTTCACCAGTTGTATTGAAAACTCTAAACAGCCTTATTTTGGCACTCTAACAGTTTTCTTGTTTTATGAAACCCAAGTCCCATAAAGGGATTATGTTAAGAAAGCGATACTGGTTTAATATTTTATGAGATATAATTTCATTTCACTTTGTCACTTATAAGGAGTGCATCTTTCTCACTTTTGGAATAATAGTGATAATCCTGATTTCTGTGGAATGGAAGAAGGCTATAACTGCTCCATAACAGGAGAATTGGCGGGAGGGTTTAGTCTTCACCTTTATTGATGGGCTGTACAAATTCATGCACTAGTGGTCTGGACATGGGTAAAGATGTCATTGGAAGGTTGATCTTCTTTCCTCATCACTCATGATTTGCCTATCCAGTCCTAAAGTTTTGCAATCATTCTAATTTTTCATATAGTCTGGACTACACATATTTTAGCACCTCAAAAAGTAAGTAATGATCTGTTTTTAAGTCAAAGTCAGGCAAGCTATACTACATTTTTGCTTTTGTTCATATGCCTGAAACGAAAAGCTAACATTTTCAGCAATGAATGAATGATAATACATTCTACGGCAAAAGTTGAATGTTTTCATTCAGAAGCTCAAGTTAAGAAGTATCCATTAACTAACAAAATGCTTAATAATTATGATGTCTTGATATTTTTATTAATCAACTTTCGCATGTGAAAAAATAGATAAATTTCAATGAATAATATGTGGATAATTCATTAACATCCTGATTGGTACAAACCTATATTTCAGTTTGAATAAACTACTCTCCAGTTGATATTTATCTATAGTTCTACTTGCACATTTGCTGTTGCTTTTTCTCTTGCATAATACAATTTTGCAACTATGCAGCACTTTTGAACAAAAGATGTAATTAAAGAAGAATTTTAACAAAATGTAGGCAATCGATATCTATCAGACAGCAGCAATATTAAAATATAACTTCACAAAGAGAACTTAATGCTATTCTGCGAACATCTGAACGACATAAATAGGGCAATGAAAAGGTGAAAAAAAACCCATAAAAAGATTAAAATACGAGTGCCATAATCCAAGATTCTCGACATGTTTTGTAGAAACCAACGATCTTTGGTGTAAGTGGCTGAGTGCGTTAGCAGGCTGGTGTTCCATGCCAATGCACGTGGAATGATAGGATGTGGGTTCACATCCAGAATTCTTCACATGCTGAGTTTTCAATCTCTGCCTCATTATCACAGAGAAGTAGTGAGCAGAGGCAAGGTGCTTTCTCACAGGGAGAGAGGATGATGAGACCTCCTGACCACCTTTGTGTGCCATTAAGCAGGTCTTTTGTCTCCTCTTGAGAATTGGTATGTGCAAATCTTGCTTTCGATTTTGTGGGCCTCCAGCAAGGTTAACCATGAGGAGACCCCCTTATCCAGTCTAGTCCTTTCCTCTCTGTATGTGCAGTGCTTAACACTGTGCTTAACACAGTATAACTCAAGTCTGCCAGCTGCGCATCGCGTTCTACAAGTATTGGTCTGAGACCGTTACCTGTTGACTAACAACCCCCATAATCAGTTTCTGTATTTCAGTGATGTGAAAGACACTTAGATTCCATGGAACCTGATTCCTGGAACTGAACATCAGCTGACTCTTTAACCTGCTAAATTTTCTATTCTCAGTCCTTCTAGGATTGATGGTGCATTACTCAGCATGCTTGCTGCATCTGCCTATGGATTGTATACTGTGCTCTAATCAGCTGGAATAATAATTTGCAGAGACAGCAAAGCTACTCAGCAGCAAGCAAAATTAAAATGGAATGGCAATGAATAGGGAACATATGATGAACAGCATTTAAGGCCATGGATTTGTGTGCTGCGAAAAGTGGTTTTGGTTATTTTGCATGTGGTGAAGGTGGGTGTGTTGTACTTTTTTAATTTAAAAAAAAGTTAATGGCAACAGTACAGTTAAAAAGTGATTCTTATGAAGCTTTCATTGACTGCAGGTTTGAATTCAGATGGAATTTACATGTATCATAGCAGTGAAAAACTGCTAGAAATGTTCTTCCATAATATCCTCATGTACTATAGGGAATAACTAATTGATGAAAAATGACACACTAGTGATGTTTAAAGTGTTGAAACTTCATTTTTCTTCATATGTTCAGTGGGCGATTTATACCTCATTTTGAAGGAATACAAGAAAATTGATTTTGCAGATGCACTACTGCAAAATGTGATTCGTGCGAAACCGCCAGAGTCTTGGGAGGGTGGAAATTATAGTGTTTCTGAAAGTCCTGTCCAAGTCTCCACTTTTCAGTGGATCTGTGCAGCAGCTGTTGGGATGTTTACATAAAAGAGACCAATTACAATGTTGACAACTGTACCAATAATGACACTGCTGTTCATTGTATTACCCTTTTTGACACACAGCTGAAATAACTAATATAATTGGATGGCTAGTTACCTATATGCACTATTTTTAAATAAGGAGAGTATGCTTTTTACAATAAAAAAAAAACACATCGCAACAGAACTGCCACCGTCCTGAAGCAAGTTTCAGTTAGATATTACTGGGGAGATGGACAAATGCCCCAGTTATACTGCATATTTGGCATTGGCATGGCAAGATCCCTTTTGCACTGCATCATGCACAACCCTGACAGGGTGATCTTTCATTGCTAGCATTGTGTATTTTGATGTTTATAAAGAATTCAGGAGATCCACTGTACTGTCTTTAGATTTTTGATAAAGAAGAACTGACTATCCCATCAGCTCTTTTCCATTATTAGAACTTTCACTGGCAACTGGAGGCTGGTGAGCAGAACTTTATGTATGCATTTACAAATGGCTGCATGGAGCTCTGCTTTTCCTCACTCAAGTGGTGTGAGTGACTAGTATACCTGCAGCTTCCAGTTTGCATCATTCTTAAAAATACACTCAATAAATATAACTAGGGCACTAATCCCACTAACCTTCCTCATACTCACCCTTATCTTTATCCCACAAAAAAAATTAAGATTTTGGTAATGGAAGTCACTGCAGTGGAACCTGTATTTGCAGTCACCTTTATAAAGCAGCTGTTGATAATGGTCTCATTTTGTGGTCCTGACCAACAACTAATACAAGACAATGGGGATGATACTGTATAGAGCAGTCAGCTTTGTATTCCATATCATGATCACTTAATTCAGTCATTCTCTATTATGGTTATTGAATTGCATGTGCATAGAATAGAATCATAGAATCATAGAAGTTACAACATGGAAACAGGCCCTTCGGCCCAACATGTCCATGTCGCCCAGTTTATACCACTAAGCTAGTCCCAATTGCCTGCACTTGGCCCATATCCCTCTATACCCATCTTACCCATGTAACTGTCAAGACTCAGGATTGGATGGGAGTTGGAGGCTGATCAGTTGGGTCAAGATTAGATGAAAGTCAGAGGCTGTGGAGTTGGGACATATTGGGTATAAAACTATACAATTCAATTAGTTTCTCAGGCCTGAGTTTTAACTGTTCAAATATATATGCATATAGATCTCCATAATCACAAGAACATTAATAAACCATTTTAAAGTATGTTGTCCCAGGATTTTGCCTTAGATTGCATTTAGTATGAGCTTTGTCCAGACAGATGCAGTGAAAGCTTAGTTCCAGAACTACATGATGGTGCTTTTAGATGTTAGTTTATGTTTTTTTATGAGTATATATTTAAAATCCAGATGATAATGTGTAACCTAACAGTAAAGTGTTTGGCCTATGAGAGGATCTGTACCAATTCTTTTGGAGAAAAATAACAGTTTTTTAAAGTTAGCTTTTAGTTGAAGTCTAAAATTGCCAGCTGAGATCCTTCATAAGGATGTGAATTTATGACTAATTTGTCCTGTCCTATGGGTAATTAATAGAATAGATGGTTTAAACTGTAATGGCCTTTATCAGGTGACTTGTTCGGTTTAATTGTTGAATTCATTCATGTTAAAACTGGATAGCCATGTGGTGAAGGAAAGAATACTAGAGCCTGGTCTTTAGTTGTTTCCAAGCCTTTATTCACAGAGTTTCCTCTTGCACACCCCCCACCCTAGCTAAGCTCTCTTATAAAAAGGATCCAAGAGAGTCCCCATTCGATACCCACCACCTGAATACAATTAACCCCATTTGATACAAATCATACAATTAACAATTCATCTTTTAAAACATTGTACAGAAAATGCATCATTATATTTCAAAGCTATACAGTCAAGCACAAAAGTAGTGCAAAGTTCAGAGTTCAGAAAAAAAATGAGGTTATGAGAACACCCCCATAATGATGAGACTTGCCTAAACCTGTAAGTACAAAAATCGCAGTTCTTTTACCCTCAGGCATTCAGAACAAAACCTAGTCTACACACTGAAATACTTCTCACTACTTTTAAAAAAATACATTTATATTTTCCATTTTATTGATATATTTCATCAAGATGAGGCATGTCAATACTGTGGAACAGAATATATTTCCCTCCTACTTTTATGCCCCAGTGTTGATATCAGGCACTCCTAAGTCATATATAGTATGGACAGCTGCAGAGCAAAGGTCCTTTTGAGTTTTATTACCGTGGTTCTTAAGTATAAGTGACCTCCTTTGAATCCTGGCATTATGATCCAAGATTTGTTACGTGGAATGCTACACTCCTGGTTTTGATGTCATACAGCACTGTTGTGGATCAAAGCTCTTAAGGGAAAGGAACTGTCAGTTAATATGCTAAGAACATAATTGTCCTCTGGATACTGCAAGGAATTAAGCTTTTCTTCATTGCCTACATCTTAATAGCACCTTGTAGTTTTCTTCTCATAATAGCCTTCCCACGGCTCTGTTTCTGGACAGCTGGACAATTTAGTGGCATACTCTCCATTGTTATGGCTCTGCTGAAGGGGTGGAACACACACAATCCAAAACACAACTTGGACAAGTCCTGTAGCCCCTATAATACTGACAGTGGGAAAAACAAAAGCACAGGTAGGCACTGATACCATTGTTTATTTGTGTGCAGCACTGCTCATATTTAATTAACCTAATTTAATCTCTTCACGAATCTATACAATTGAGGAAACGAGCACATATTCTTGTCATTCTTACATTAAGAATATGGTCTGGCTAGATTTCAAAACATTTCAACAGATCTGGCAATGATATTTATCAGTTATATGCTTTACACTTCATAAAAGAGCACTATTTGAAGAAGAGCTAGGGATTTCTCCCCGCTGTCCTGGCCAATATTTATCCCTCAACCAACATCACTAAAACAGATTATCTGGTTATTATTTCATTGCTGTCTTTGGAACCTTGCTGTGCACAACTTGGCTGCCGCGTTTCCTACATTACAACAGGAACACTTCAAAAGTAGTTCAGTGGCTGTAAAGTGCTTTGGGACATCCTGAGGTCATGAAGGCGCTGTATAAATGAAAGTCGTTCTTTCTTTTCCCAGATGGTGGAAGGCGAACTAGATGGATCGTGGTCTTTTTTCGTCTAGCAATTCCTATGTTCCTATTTGGCAGATAAGTCACCAAACTTCAGAGTGACTCCTTGTGTGAAGCAATGTATGAACGCAAGCATTACTGTTAAATTCGAAACAGAGGTCTCTGCTCTGCCCCCAAACCTGGACCCACATTCCAGCCTTTCAACCCTTCCTGCAGATTGAGAATTGTAAACAATTTTACAACACCAAGTTATAGTCCAATGATTTTTATTTGAAATCTACAAGCTTTCGGAGGTTTCCTCCTTCCTCAGGTAAATGTTTGTAGATTTCAAATAAAAATCGTTGGACTATAACTTGGTGTTGTAAAATTGTTTACAATTGTCAACCCCAGTCCATCACCGGCATCTCCACATCATGCAGATTGAGAGGCATTCAACTCACGATGGTTTCTAGAAAAGTGCCCCGGGGAATTGTTGTCGCGCCTGCTACTTGCCATATAAATCATGGATCGTTCCTGTCTGCATGGTCCGAAGTACCACATAGAGTGGTTGAGGCAAATAGCACAGATGCATTTAACGGGGAAGCTAGATAAGTACACGAAGGAGAAAGGAATGGAAGGATTTGCTGATAGGGTGGGAGGAGGTTTGTGTGGAGCATAAACACTGGCATAGATCTATTGGGCCGAATGGCCTGTTTCTGCTATGTAAAATTCTACCTAATTTTATGTAAAAAAAAAAGTATCCTAAAATTATTCTTAATACCATTTTGATAATAGCCCTACCACATTGATTGGTACTTTTTGAAAGGGATCTCTGAGCACGTTTTTACACATCTTTTTTTAGATGCACAATGTTGGCACCAGAAACTCTGTTAAACTCCTAGTTCATACAATAAATTGCCCTCATAACTTCTAAAAGGGTTTTAAATTTTTCTTGTAAGTTATTTTCCTCCTCTTGAATTCTGCCTTTTTCATGTATCTCCTATGGCTATGCAGACTTCCAACATGTGGTGTCACTGTGCTATCCTTCCATCATATAAATTATGAGGACAGGTTGGATAGACCAGGCTTGTATTTCCTTGAGTAAAGAAGTTTGAAGGGTGACCTAATCGAGGTGTTTAGATAAAAGAATTTGATAGGTTAGATACAGAGAAACTGTTTTCTCTGGTGGGGGAATCTAAAATAAGGGGGCGCAATCTTAAAATTAGAGCTCGGCCATTCAGGAGTGAAATCAGGAAGCACTTTTTCACACAAAGAGTAGTGTTAATCTGGAACTCTTTTTTTTTATTCGTTCATGGGATGTGGGCGTCGCTGGTGAGGCCAGCATTTATTGCCCATCCCTAATTGCCCTTGAGATGGTGGTGGTGAGCTGCCTCTTGAACCGCTGCAGTCCATGTGGTGATGGTTCTCCCACAGTGCTGTTAGGTAGGGAATTCCAGATTTTGACCCAGCGATGATGAAGGAACGGCGATATATTTCCAAGTCAGGATGGTGTGTGACTTGGAGGGAAATGTGCAGGTGGTGTTGTTCCCATGTGCCTGCTGCCCTTGTCCTTCTAGGTGGTAGAGGTCGCGGGTTTGGGAGGTGCTGTCAAAGAATCTTTTGCGTGTTGCTGCAGTGCATTCTGTGGATGGTACACACTGCAGCCGCAGTGCGCAGGTGGTGAAGGGAGTGAATGTTTAGGGTGGTGGATGGGGTGCCAATCAAGCAGGCTGCTTTGTCCTGGATGGTGTCGAGCTTCTTGAGTGTTGTTGGAGCTGCACTCATCCAGGCAAGTGGAAAGTACTCCATCACACTCCTGACTTGTGCCTTGTAGATGGTGGAAGGGCATTGGAGAGTCAGGAGGTGAGTCACTCGCCGCAGAATACCCAGCCTCTGACCTGCTCTTGTAGCCACAGTATTTATGTGGCTGGTCCAGTTAAGTTTCTGGTCAATGGTGACCCCCAGGATGTTGATGGTGGGGGATTTGGTGATGGTAATGCTGTTGAATGTCATGGGGAGGTGGTTAGACTCTCTTTTATTGGAGATGGTCATTGCCTGGCACTTGTCTGACGCGAATGTTACTTGCCACTTATGAGCCCAAGCCTGGATGTTGTCCAGGTCTTGCTGCGTGCGGGCACGGACTGCTTCATTATCTGAGGGGTTGCGAATGGAACTGAACACCGTGCAATCATCAGTGAGCATCCCCATTTCTGACCTTATGATGGAGGGAAGGTCATTGATGAAGCAGCTGAAGATGGTTGGGCCTAGGACACTGCCCTAGGAGGAACTCCTGCAGCAATGTCCTGGGGCTGAGATGATTGGCCTCCATCATCCACTACCATCTTTCTTTGTGCTAGGTATGACTCCAGCCACTGGAGATTTTTCCCCCGATTCCCATTGACTTCAATTTTACTAGGGCTCCTTGATGCCACACTCGGTCAAATGCTGCCTTGATGTCAAGGGCAGTTACCTCGCCTCTGGAATTCAGCTCTTTTGTCCATATTTGGACCAAGGCTGTAATGAGGTCTGGAGCCAAGTGGTCCTGGTGGAACCCAAACTGAGCATCGGTGAGCAGGTCAATGTACAATGTTGGCATCAGAAACTCTGTTAAACTCCTAGTTCATACAATAAATTGCACTCATAACTTCTAAAAGGGTTTTATTTTTTTCTTGTAAGTTATTTTCCTCCCCTTGAATTCTACCTTTTTCATGTATCTCCCATGACTATGCAGACTTCCAACATGTGGTGACACTGCTTTCCTTCCATCATATAAATTATGAGTTGTAAACAATTTTACAACACCAAGTTATAGTCCAGCAATTTTATTTTAAATTCACAAGCTTTCGGAGATTTTCTCCTTCCTCAGGCAAATGTTTCAAGATCTCCTTGAAGCCTACGCATTTATACATATTGAACAATAATACATGGTGTTTACAGACTGCCCCTGCAACTGCCCGTTGCCAAGGCAATCACCGTGTTCAGACAGAGAGGTGTTACCTGCAGAACCTCCGAATACACATTCAACAAAAAAACAAACAGGGAAAAAAAACAGAGAAAAAAAAACACAGAGAGAGGCAGAAACATCCGGAAGGCAGAGAGAGCCAGCAAATGACCCATTATATTAAAAACAGATAACATTTGTTCGCTGGTGGGGTAACGTGTAGCGTGACATGAACCCAAGATCCCGGTTGAGGCCGTCCTCATGGGTGCGGAACTTGGCTATCAATTTCTGCTCGACGATTTTGCGTTGTCGTGTGTCTCGAAGGTCGCCTTGGAGTACGCTTACCCGAAGGTCGGTGGATGAATGTCCATGACTGCTGAAGTGTTCCCCGACTGGGAGGGAACCCTCCTGTTTGGCGATTGTTGCGCGGTGTCCGTTCATCCGTTGTCGCAGCGTCTGCATGGTCTCGCCAATGTACCATGCTCTGGGGCATCCTTTCCTGCAACGTATGCGGTAGACAACGTTGGCTGAGTCACAGGAGTATGAACCATGCACCTGGTGGGTGGTGTCATCTCGTGTGATGGTGGTATCTGTGTCGATGATCTGGCATGTCTTGCAGAGGTTACCGTGGCAGGGTTGTGTGGCGTCGTGGACGCTGTTCTCTTGAAAGCTAGGTAGTTTGCTGCGAACGATGGTCTGTTTGAGGTTGGGTGGCTGTTTAAAGGCGAGTAGTGGAGGTGTGGGGATGGCCATAGCGAGGTGTTTGTCCTCATTGATGACATGTTGAAGGCTGCGGAGAACATGGCGTAGTTTCTCCGCTCCGGGGAAGTACTGGACGACAAAGGGTAATCTGTTGGTTGCGTCCCGTGTTAGTCTCCTGAGGAGGTCTATGCGATTTTTTGCTGTGGCCCGTCGGAACTGTCGATCGATGAGTCGAGCGTCATATCCCGTTCTTACTAGGGCGTCTTTCAGCGTCTGTAGGTGTCCATCGCGTTCCTCCTCGTCTGAGCAGACCCTGTGTATTCGCAGGGCCTGTCCATAGGGGATGGCCTCTTTGACGTGGTTAGGGTGGAAGCTGGAAAAGTGGAGCATCGTGAGGTTGTCCGTGGGCTTGCGGTAGAGTGAGGTGCTGAGGTGCCCGTCTTTGATGGAGATTCGTGTGTCCAAGAAAGAAACTGATTCTGAGGAGTAGTCCATGGTGAGCTTGATGGTGGGATGGAACTTGTTGATGTTATCGTGTAGTCTCTTTAGTGATTCCTTGCCGTGGGTCCATAGAAAGAAAATGTCGTCGATGTATCTGGTGTATAGTGTTGGTTGGAGGTCTTGTGCAGTGAAGAAGTCCTGCTCGAACTTGTGCATGAAAATGTTGGCGTATTGGGGTGCGAATTTGGTCCCCATGGCTGTTCCGTGTGTTTGGGTAAAGAACTGGTTATCGAAGGTGAAGACATTGTGATCCAGGATGAAGCGGATGAGTTGTAGGATGGCTTCCGGAGATTGGCTGTTGTTGGTGTTGAGTATTGATGCTGTCGCAGCGATGCCGTCATCGTGGGGGATACTGGTGTATAGTGCCGAGACGTCCATCGTGGTGAGAAGTGTTCCTGGTTCAACTGGTCCGTGGGTACTGAGTTTTTGTAGGAAGTCTGTAGTGTCACGACAGAAGCTGGGGGTTCCCTGTACGATGGGTTTCAGGATGCCCTCGATGTATCCAGAGAGGTTCTCACACAGGGTTCCGTTGCCTGATACGATGGGACGTCCGGGTGTGTTGGCTTTGTGTATCTTTGGGAGGCAGTAGAAGTCTCCCACGCGGGGATTACGTGGGATGAGAATGCGTAGGATGCTTTGAAGGTCTGGATCGAAGGTCTTGATCAGTTTGTTGAGCTGGTGGGTGTGTTCTTTGGTCGGATCTGCGGGTAACCGTCTGTAGTGTTCCTGGTTGTCCAGTTGTCGGTATGCTTCTTTGCAATAGTCTGTTCTGTTCTGTATGACTATGGCTCCTCCTTTGTCCGCTGGTTTGATGACGATGTTGCGGTTGGTCTTGAGAGCGTTGATGGTGTTGCGTTGTGCTCGGGTGACATTCTGGACTGTCTTCTGAGTGCGGCTGATGAATCTGGCATTGACGCATTTCCTGACAGCTTGAGCATACATGTCCAGCTGAGGGCAGCGACCCTCCGGAGGAGTCCAGTTTGACTCTTTCCTCTTCGGTTGCTGTACCGCGGATCCCTCTGTCTGCTGTTCCGGATCGTCGATTGTCTCATTGGGTTCGCTGCTGAAATCTTGGGGTTTGTGGTAGAATTCCCGGAGCCTCATTCTCCTGATGAATTCCTCTGTGTCCGCCGCGAGACTAGTGGGGTCCATTTTGGTAGTGGGGCAGAAATTGAGCCCTCGGCTGAGAACTTCGATTTCGTCTGGTTGAAGGGTGTGGTCGGATAAATTGACAATAGACTTCCCTGTGGTTGCAACCGTGGTACCAGGGGAAGCTTGGTCGTTGCTGGTGGTGATGCCGAGTTTCTCAAGCTTCCTGCTCTTGGTTTTCATGTAGGCAGCGTAGTTCCGTTGCCTCGTCTGTTTGGCGGTATAACGTAGCTGGTCTGCTGTGTCCTGAGTACAGGTTGAGAGTATGGACTCTATCTTGGTTTCGAGGTTGTGGCGTCTGCTGTAGAGTTGGTGTATGAGATGGTTGCGGAGTGTGCGAGAGGTACGGCGGCAGAGTCTCTCAGCGTAATCCGAGTTGTATGTGGACTTGAGTGGGTTCGTGATCTGGAGTCCTTTCGGGATCTTGTCTGCTTTCTTGCAGCTCTGTAAAAACTTGATGTCTGTGTCTAAATGCGCGATCTTCTTGGATATCCTTTCCACTGTGAGCCGGCAGTTTGTGGTGTCGATGGTAGTCATGATGTGGAGATGCCGGTGATGGACTGGGGTTGACAATTGTAAACAATTTTACAACACCAAGTTATAGTCCAGCAATTTTATTTTAAATTCACAAGCTTTCGGAGATTTTCTCCTTCCTCAGGCAAATGTTTCAAGATCTCCTTGAAGCCTACGCATTTATACATATTGAACAATAATACATGGTGTTTACAGACTGCCCCTGCAACTGCCCGTTGCCAAGGCAATCACCGTGTTCAGACAGAGAGGTGTTACCTGCAGAACCTCCGAATACACATTCAACAAAAAAACAAACAGGGAAAAAAAACAGAGAAAAAAAAACACAGAGAGAGGCAGAAACATCCGGAAGGCAGAGAGAGCCAGCAAATGACCCATTATATTAAAAACAGATAACATTTGTTCGCTGGTGGGGTAACGTGTAGCGTGACATGAACCCAAGATCCCGGTTGAGGCCGTCCTCATGGGTGCGGAACTTGGCTATCAATTTCTGCTCGACGATTTTGCGTTGTCGTGTGTCTCGAAGGCCGCCTTGGAGTACGCTTACCCGAAGGTCGGTGGATGAATGTCCATGACTGCTGAAGTGTTCCCCGACTGGGAGGGAACCCTCCTGTTTGGCGATTGTTGCGCGGTGTCCGTTCATCCGTTGTCGCAGCGTCTGCATGGTCTCGCCAATGTACCATGCTCTGGGGCATCCTTTCCTGCAACGTATGAGGTAGACAACGTTGGCTGAGTCACAGGAGTATGAACCATGCACCTGGTGGGTGGTGTCATCTCGTGTGATGGTGGTATCTGTGTCGATGATCTGGCATGTCTTGCAGAGGTTACCGTGGCAGGGTTGTGTGGCGTCGTGGACGCTGTTCTCTTGAAAGCTAGGTAGTTTGCTGCGAACGATGGTCTGTTTGAGGTTGGGTGGCTGTTTAAAGGCGAGTAGTGGAGGTGTGGGGATGGCCATAGCGAGGTGTTTGTCCTCATTGATGACATGTTGAAGGCTGCGGAGAACATGGCGTAGTTTCTCCGCTCCGGGGAAGTACTGGACGACAAAGGGTACTCTGTTGGTTGCGTCCCGTGTTAGTCTCCTGAGGAGGTCTATGCGATTTTTTGCTGTGGCCCGTCGGAACTGTCGATCGATGAGTCGAGCGTCATATCCCGTTCTTACTAGGGCGTCTTTCAGCGTCTGTAGGTGTCCATCGCGTTCCTCCTCGTCTGAGCAGACCCTGTGTATTCGCAGGGCCTGTCCATAGGGGATGGCCTCTTTGACGTGGTTAGGGTGGAAGCTGGAAAAGTGGAGCATCGTGAGGTTGTCCGTGGGCTTGCGGTAGAGTGAGGTGCTGAGGTGCCCGTCTTTGATGGAGATTCGTGTGTCCAAGAAAGAAACTGATTCTGAGGAGTAGTCCATGGTGAGCTTGATGGTGGGATGGAACTTGTTGATGTTATCGTGTAGTCTCTTTAGTGATTCCTTGCCGTGGGTCCATAGAAAGAAAATGTCGTCGATGTATCTGGTGTATAGTGTTGGTTGGAGGTCTTGTGCAGTGAAGAAGTCCTGCTCGAACTTGTGCATGAAAATGTTGGCGTATTGGGGTGCGAATTTGGTCCCCATGGCTGTTCCGTGTGTTTGGGTAAAGAACTGGTTATCGAAGGTGAAGACATTGTGATCCAGGATGAAGCGGATGAGTTGTAGGATGGCTTCCGGAGATTGGCTGTTGTTGGTGTGCAGCAGACGCCACAACCTCGAAACCAAGATAGAGTCCATACTCTCAACCTGTACTCAGGACACAGCAGACCAGCTACGTTATACCGCCAAACAGACGAGGCAACGGAACTACGCTGCCTACATGAAAACCAAGAGCAGGAAGCTTGAGAAACTCGGCATCACCACCAGCAACGACCAAGCTTCCCCTGGTACCACGGTTGCAACCACAGGGAAGTCTATTGTCAATTTATCCGACCACACCCTTCAACCAGACGAAATCGAAGTTCTCAGCCGAGGGCTCAATTTCTGCCCCACTACCAAAATGGACCCCACTAGTCTCGCGGCGGACACAGAGGAATTCATCAGGAGAATGAGGCTCCGGGAATTCTACCACAAACCCCAAGATTTCAGCAGCGAACCCAATGAGACAATCGACGATCCGGAACAGCAGACAGAGGGATCCGCGGTACAGCAACCGAAGAGGAAAGAGTCAAACTGGACTCCTCCGGAGGGTCGCTGCCCTCAGCTGGACATGTATGCTCAAGCTGTCAGGAAATGCGTCAATGCCAGATTCATCAGCCGCACTCAGAAGACAGTCCAGAATGTCACCCGAGCACAACGCAACGCCATCAACGCTCTCAAGACCAACCGCAACATCGTCATCAAACCAGCGGACAAAGGAGGAGCCATAGTCATACAGAACAGAACAGACTATTGCAAAGAAGCATACCGACAACTGGACAACCAGGAACACTACAGACGGTTACCCGCAGATCCGACCAAAGAACACACCCACCAGCTCAACAAACTGATCAAGACCTTCGATCCAGACCTTCAAAGCATCCTACGCATTCTCATCCCACGTAATCCCCGCGTGGGAGACTTCTACTGCCTCCCAAAGATACACAAAGCCAACACACCCGGACGTCCCATCGTATCAGGCAACGGAACCCTGTGTGAGAACCTCTCTGGATACATCGAGGGCATCCTGAAAC
This sequence comes from Heptranchias perlo, assembly GCF_035084215.1. Lineage (NCBI taxonomy): Eukaryota > Metazoa > Chordata > Chondrichthyes > Hexanchiformes > Hexanchidae > Heptranchias > Heptranchias perlo. Next base: position 79,117,592 of record NC_090332.1, read on the forward strand.
CCATCGTACAGGGAACCCCCAGCTTCTGTCGTGACACTACAGACTTCCTACAAAAACTCAGTACCCACGGACCAGTTGAACCAGGAACACTTCTCACCACGATGGACGTCTCGGCACTATACACCAGTATCCCCCACGATGACGGCATCGCTGCGACAGCATCAATACTCAACACCAACAACAGCCAATCTCCGGAAGCCATCCTACAACTCATCCGCTTCATCCTGGATCACAATGTCTTCACCTTCGATAACCAGTTCTTTACCCAAACACACGGAACAGCCATGGGGACCAAATTCGCACCCCAATACGCCAACATTTTCATGCACAAGTTCGAGCAGGACTTCTTCACTGCACAAGACCTCCAACCAACACTATACACCAGATACATCGACGACATTTTCTTTCTATGGACCCACGGCAAGGAATCACTAAAGAGACTACACGATAACATCAACAAGTTCCATCCCACCATCAAGCTCACCATGGACTACTCCTCAGAATCAGTTTCTTTCTTGGACACACGAATCTCCATCAAAGACGGGCACCTCAGCACCTCACTCTACCGCAAGCCCACGGACAACCTCACGATGCTCCACTTTTCCAGCTTCCACCCTAACCACGTCAAAGAGGCCATCCCCTATGGACAGGCCCTGCGAATACACAGGGTCTGCTCAGACGAGGAGGAACGCGATGGACACCTACAGACGCTGAAAGACGCCCTAGTAAGAACGGGATATGACGCTCGACTCATCGATCGACAGTTCCGACGGACCACAGCAAAAAATCGCATAGACCTCCTCAGGAGACTAACACGGGACGCAACCAACAGAGTACCCTTTGTCGTCCAGTACTTCCCCGGAGCGGAGAAACTACGCCATGTTCTCCGCAGCCTTCAACATGTCATCAATGAGGACAAACACCTCGCTATGGCCATCCCCACACCTCCACTACTCGCCTTTAAACAGCCACCCAACCTCAAACAGACCATCGTTCGCAGCAAACTACCTAGCTTTCAAGAGAACAGCGTCCACGACGCCACACAACCCTGCCACGGTAACCTCTGCAAGACATGCCAGATCATCGACACAGATACCACCATCACACGAGATGACACCACCCACCAGGTGCATGGTTCATACTCCTGTGACTCAGCCAACGTTGTCTACCTCATACGTTGCAGGAAAGGATGCCCCAGAGCATGGTACATTGGCGAGACCATGCAGACGCTGCGACAACGGATGAACGGACACCGCGCAACAATCGCCAAACAGGAGGGTTCCCTCCCAGTCGGGGAACACTTCAGCAGTCATGGACATTCATCCACCGACCTTCGGGTAAGCGTACTCCAAGGCGGCCTTCGAGACACACGACAACGCAAAATCGTCGAGCAGAAATTGATAGCCAAGTTCCGCACCCATGAGGACGGCCTCAACCGGGATCTTGGGTTCATGTCACGCTACACGTTACCCCACCAGCGAACAAATGTTATCTGTTTTTAATATAATGGGTCATTTGCTGGCTCTCTCTGCCTTCCGGATGTTTCTGCCTCTCTCTGTGTTTTTTTTTCTCTGTTTTTTTTCCCTGTTTGTTTTTTTGTTGAATGTGTATTCGGAGGTTCTGCAGGTAACACCTCTCTGTCTGAACACGGTGATTGCCTTGGCAACGGGCAGTTGCAGGGGCAGTCTGTAAACACCATGTATTATTGTTCAATATGTATAAATGCGTAGGCTTCAAGGAGATCTTGAAACATTTGCCTGAGGAAGGAGAAAATCTCCGAAAGCTTGTGAATTTAAAATAAAATTGCTGGACTATAACTTGGTGTTGTAAAATTGTTTACAATTGTCAACCCCAGTCCATCACCGGCATCTCCACATCATAAATTATGAGGACAGGTTGTATAGACCAGGCTTAGAAGTTTGAAAGGTGATCTAATCGAGGTGTTTGAAATGATAGAAGAATTTGATAGGTTAGATACAGAGAAACTGTTTTCTCTGGTGGGGTAATCTAGAATAAGGGGACACAATCTTAAAATTAGAGCTAGGCCATTCAGGAGTGACATCAGGAAGCACTTTTTCACACAAAGAGCAGTGTTAATCTGGAACTCTCTTCCCCAAAAGGCTGTGGATGCTGGGTTAGTTGAAATTTTCAAGACTGAGATTGATGGATTTTTGTTCGGTCAGGGTATCAAGGGATATGGATCAAAGGTGGGTAAATGGAGTTGAGGTACAGATCATCCATGATCTGATTGAATGGCGGGACAGACTCAGAGGGCTGTATGGAATACTCCTTTTCCTATGTTCTCAACTTTTATATCATTAGTTCATGTAATGCCTTTCCTCTGAAAGTAATCTTGATGGTTAGTACGATGATTAATACTGCCCCATTTTTTGTGTCTCATGCTACTGCAGTTCCACCTTCCATCTCCCATGACACTACAGTGGCAGTATCTAGATGTGTCAAATGGTCCCATCTCCTTTTGTTGTACTGTTAGCTTTCAATCTTTTACTTTGTTATTGCTGCTAGTACACAGACTGTAAGTCCAAGCATTGCATTTACTTTCATCACATCTTCATTGCCTCTATCTTGTATGGAAAGCTCAGGGTGCTCTGAAGAGTACCTCACTCTTGGGTTAACAACTGCACTTCAGCGGACTCATAACAAATTCTTGCTAGGAATTGACCACTCATGTTCATCTTCATCCTTGAAAGACTTAGTTGATGCTTCAGAAAGAGCTACAGCAGATTTATATTAATCTCCTGTTTACCCTGAGTATGTTTGTAAAACTGACTCAAATTCCATTTGACTTTCTTTCACTGCAAGGTGACTTGTCTCTTTTCTTTGGTTGTATAATCACTTTCTTTATTGAGTTCTAACTTGATTGGATGCATATTCTAATAAGGACAGTCAAGGAATCCCTATACTTTGTGAAAAATCCTTAAATCCTCACCAAAAGGCTGAAGTTATTCCGAGCTGCAAAGTGTGTATGAGGCTTAATCCATCTACTCGTTGAGGACAATGTTCTGTGATGATCACATTCCCACTCCCACCATTTATGTTCTCAAATGAAGGTATTTTTCAGTGCCTCCATCTTCTAAAATGGAGTTTCCTGCAGATTGTTAAAATTTATCTGTCGTTTTCCTTTAGATTTGCTGTTTCCCTATATTTTTCTTTGTAAATTCACATGCAAATAACCAGACATTGTTTGTATAGAATATTACCGAAAAATTTTGTAAGAAAATAAAAATATTGAAGTTTAGTAATGAGAATGAAAGGCTGTGGGTCTGATATTAAGTTAGTATTTTTTGAAAAAGATCTGAAGCTGTAAAACTCCTCAGTCTCGTTGAATGTCTTATACAATCAAGTATTGAGGTGTTATATGATTCATTTTGCTGAGCAGGCAGGCTACATCAGCAATTGATGTGCCAGAACAAGCAATCCTAAAGTGAGGAAATCAAGGTTTTTTGTTATTTCTTGGATTTTTCATTTAAAATATGATTTTTTTTTTCTGGTACCATTAAAATTGATATTTTGACATTTCTTCTTCCATCTGCTCTCTGGTTGAGCCACACAAGTTTCTGATGCTTTGTCAGACAAGATTGCTCAATAGTGGAGGTCTTTCAGAATATGGAGGTTTCGTCTCTCTTGTTTGATCAAATCAAGGTCAAAGATCACAGGATGATGCAGGGACATAAAATACTGATTAAAATTCTCTGAACTCAGAGCAATTTAGATGTTCCTGACTGTTACTTATGTTTCAGGAAATTGGGTAGCTGAAGGCACAAAATTGACTGCTAATTTTTGTATCTCGTCCTTAAAATCTGCATGGGGCAGACTCTAGAAATTGCTGGCCAGATTCAACACTAATTTTTCAACAAAAGTTGAAAGCTGAAAACAATCTAGAGGAGTACCCATCGATCAATGCTGGGCCTAGTACTATTTGCAGACAACCTGGATTCAGAAACACAGTGCAAGTCGGTGGTTGTGGGGCGGAATGTTACTGCGGTGGGAACTGCAGATGGACCACAAAGAGGTGGACTACAGAGGGGCCGAGTTCGCAGGAGCCACACCCACCTGACAAGGTGTATAGACAGAGGCTCAGCCTCCTTGAACTCTCTGAAGAGCAGTGCTTCCGGAGACCCAGATTGACACGTCAGGTGGTCGCAGACATCTGCAGCCTCCTATAAGAAGAGCTGCTCCCCACTGGACCTGGTGGCGACGCAATACCAGCCGCCGTGAAACTCATCACTGCCTTCAATTTTATTGCCTTTGGCTCCTTACAGGGTGCTACCGGAGACATATCGAGGATCTCCCAGTCGGTTGCACATAAATGCATAAGGCAGATGATGGATGGATTGTTTGTCAGGGTTGTCAACTTCCCCTGCAACGACAATAGCCAGAATGAGCAGGCACTTGGATTCGCGACTCTGGCTGGCTTCCCACAGGTACAAGGTGCCATCAATTGCACATACATGGTAATCCGAGGACCACCAGATCAACCAGGAGTATTCATCAACTGCATGGGATTTCATTCCATCAATGTGCAGCTGGTGTGCAACCATAAGAAAAGGTTCATACAGGTGCGTGCCATATTCCTTGGGAGCTGCCATGATGCTTTCATCCTGCGGCAGTCCAACATCCCCAACCCTCTTCGTACCTGGAAGCAGACTTAAGGGGTTGCTGTTAGGGGGTAAAGGCTACCACCTTCAAACTTGGCTGATGGCACCTGTGAGGAACCCCACCAATGAAGCCCAAGAACTGTACAACGACAGCCAAATGACCACCAGATGTGTCATCGAGCAAGCCATTGGCAGGTTCAAGATGCGCTTCAGGTGACTGGTCAGGTCTGGATGTGCCCTTCAGTACTCAACAGCGAGGGTCTCTGGACTGATTGTGGTGTGCTGCGTTCTGCACAGCAGTGAGGATTAGAGCTGGAAGAGGAACAAGGCATTCATCACTCATCATCTAATGATGATTCCAGTGAAGACGAGGAGGATGAAGATGGCGCACCCAATGCCAGACCAACCGCTCACATTTCTGCTCGGGATGTCCTAATAGCTCGAAGGTTCAGTTAGTCACTCGCACTGGAAGTAACTATCACATCTCCCGCCATGCACTCACACAAAGCAGTCCTGTAAACAACCATCCACCCATTGGACATCTCCCAATTGGTCCAGTCAATTCATGTCTTCACATTCATCATGAAGCAACTGAAAAGGCGAGTTGCCACCAGGCACGCAAGAATGGGCAACATGGGGAAGTGGTGCAAATTAATACATTTTATGTGAGGTAATAACAAAAGGAAATTTAATAACCTAACATTTTCATAAAGACCCTTGGTGAATTAAATTTTTTACTTTTCCTTTGCCTACTGCTTCTACATGGTGCAACCCTTGTGGCTTCAGCAGAGGCATGGGCAGGTTGGTCAGGTCCCTGCACTGACTGCTGAGACGCTCTTGGCTGTCGACCTCTGGGTGTTGGAGCCCCTGTGGGCCCCGCCAAAGACTGCTCCACCTGTACATGGGCAGACTCGGCCATCGGGAGATGAGGCAGCATGTTGGGTACTGGCGAAGGGGGAAGCAATGGATGAGACGTGGGATTGCTTTGAGTGGAGTTCCCACTTCCATGTCCCTTTTCGCTCTCCTGAGCCAACGGCACATCACTCCTTCCTCTCTGCTGGGGAGCAGCTTGGTGCAGATCAGTGACAACTTGTAAGGCCATGGATAAGGTATCTGTCATCCTGTTTAAGGCAGCAGACATGCTGGCTTCCAACGTCTGCACGGCTGAGGTCATGGATTGCATGGGCTGGTTTGATTGCTGCAATTGAAGTTCCATGGAGGTGGCTACTGTCTTTATGGCAGACATTCTCACGATTATCTGCAACATCAATCCACGAATGTTTGAGCTGGACTCCTCCATCCTTTAAGCAATTGTGGACAGTGTGCATGGCACATCTGCCAGTGCCGTGCAAATTTGCTGCTGCCCCTCTATGATTCTCCTTTTCATTGATGGTCCCCGGGTTCAGCATCTGTGTCCAGCTGAGTAGAGCTTGGAGAGGAGTGTGCCCTCCAATGTGGACACTCCACAGCTGTCCCTACCACCAGCGTCTGTTCGTGTTCATTTGTGAACCGTGACTAACCAGGTCAAAACCCAACTATCTGTCTAACAGGACCCACCAAAGTGCGAGTATTTGCGCTGGTGTATGGCAGTATGTCCAGTGACAGTCCACCCTCAGAAGGAATTCGGTCCTCTAAAGAATCGTCGTCAAGAAAGTCGAATGACTGCTGCTGTATGCGTGAATGCCCTGGAGGAGAGAAGAAACGGATGTGAATTAGTACTGGCAATGTAACAATGTTGCCACTCAGCATAATTATGCTTAGCATTTTTCACTCGTTGCTGAAATCAAGTCAACATGACTTTGTATGAGATGTGGGTCAGAGATATTTAATTCTGTCACCAGGTAGCTGCGAAGTCCCAGTCTTTCCCTCTCCGATGGTCAGGCAGAGATGCCACTGACCTCCATTGTATGTTCCTCTGCAGCTGTCATCTACACAATCTGTGGCGGGCCACCTCAAGTCCTCTCCCTCGTGTTTCATGCTCCCTTCTCCTGCAACGGGGGGAAGAACAGAACTATGAGTAACTGTAAGTCATGTGTTCACCCGCTGGATGCAGTGCATTTGGTGAGGGTGACTATCAGGCAGACTCATCACATTGCAAAAGGATTGGGGTGAATGGCAGTGGTGGATGGATAATTTGAGATGTGACAAAGCGCATAGAAAGTGAATGATGGGTGCTGTTGAGACTTAAGTGGGTGTGAGGAGTGATGTGGTAGGGTATGCTTGACAAGACAGAGTGAGGGGGTGTGGTGGTGTGCACTACTGGATGTAGGTGAACCTGCAAGCGTACTCACCTTTCCTGACCTGGTTAGGTTATTAAAGTGTTTCCTGCATTGGATCCAGGAACGGCCACAATACTGCTGTTGCTGACCTCCTCAGCCACCTCCAACCATGCCTTCTTGGTGACAGCAGCAGGTTTCTTCCTTCCATCACTGAGAGAGATTATTTCCTTCCTGCTCCTCACTGCACCCAGCTGTGCATCAAGTGATGTGTCATTAAATCGGGGCGCAGCCCTTGACCGCCCTGAGTCCATCTTTAAACTTCGCCGTCTCTTTACAAAAACTCCTAAGTCCTCCGAATTCCATCTTTGGATTGACCCTTTAAATAGCTGAGTTGAGATTGCGTCATGCGGGTGTGCACCCCGCCCGCTGTCGCCTGGATGTGAAACCCGGAAATAAAATTATAATTAGGTAGCCATGTTGAAATCGGACATTCCGATGCGGCAAAACTTCTTCCAGGTTTCATGCCCGCTTTGGCCACCCCCAATCCCGCTCAGAACCCACCTCTTATTATTGGGCAAATTTTGTCAAAGGACTGAGTTGTGAGAAAAGGTTAAAAAAAAACCTGAACTCTGCAGCGTGGAAAGGAGATAAATGAGAGCTACCTTATAGAGGAATATAAGATAGTAAGTAGAATAGAAAAGGTTATTCCTAAGCATCATTTCAGTTTAAACCATGACTGTAGGACAAGGGGACATAAGTGTAAGCTAGTAAAAGACAAGTTTAGGACTAATATCAGGAAACAATTCTTCACACAAAAACCAAATCATTGTCCTCTGGATAAGAGCAGTGAAGGCAAAACTCATTCAAGAGGCAATTTCATGCTGTGATCGGTTTCTATAGAGGGATAAACTAGATGGACTGAATGACCTCTGATCTGTACTTATCTTTGTGATCTGTTCTTCTGTATCTTTCTCCAGTTGGTAAACCACTGTCTTCAAACTCTTCTGTCAAATGCAGTGTTATGAAGAGGCAGGTACCAAGCTTTATCATTTACATTTATCTCATCTGATGGATGGACTGGATTGAAAGAGGATAAACTTGCATGTAATTTTTTATACAGTTATCAAAGCTGTACATGTAGAACTTGAAGGTTTGGTCTTGATGGAACAAATTAAGTTCAAAGATAACAGGATTTGCATTATTCTGGGAAAATAAAACACAAATGAAAAATTTTTGATTCAAAGCAATTTTTCTGTTCCCTACCTAATCACTATCCACATAACTTGATGAAAACTGAGATGTCTGCCTTGTATCAGGAGTCCACCAGAAGCTATGTTAATAAATCAGGTCGTGCATACTTATTTTACTGGTATATTTTGATTTGAACAGAATAAATGAAGAATATGTGACAACCTGAAGCTTCTGAAGGTCTAAAGCAGCCCTGAATGCACAGCAAACGTAGATCCACTTACAACTTCAATACTTAGTTGAGACTACACGCTCAAAGTTTACCTCAGATTGGAAGTTCAGGAAAGCATGAATATTTATCATCTTTGGTAGTTCAGTTGAAAGGTTTCCTATTTTACTTAATTTTGCAATTTTATTTATCTTTTGTTAACTCTGCTCCATAGCCTTTGTAACTATCACAGTGATCTTAAGCCTTATTCAAGTATTTACTTTTGCATTTGCTCAAAGCTACCACCACAGTTGGAAGGCTCACTCACAGGCCCTATATGCTTCTTAAATTCCAGGACAAAACTAGACTTTTCCTGTTCTTCTCTTCGTACCTCACAATTCATGCAGGTCTCCCAGTTGTGGCTACCAATTTGAGATTTAGCCCATTTGATTTGAAGGGGAACTATCTCATACATTTCATTAGATTGGGAATTGTTGTTTGTATCTGTATGTGGGGAGCAATCCCTATAAAGGTGGGAGCACTAATGCTTTTTAAATGATCAGCAAGTTTGCTGAACATCACTGCTTGAGGTATTCTCTTGGGGGAAAAACAAACGGTAGCAATTCTTTACTACCACATAGCTTGCCAACCATATATTATTGTTGAGTTTACAAAGAGTGCAGAAACTTCACATAATGACCAACTTGACATTTATGATTTTTAACTGAAATCCTGATGATTAAGATGTGAACCACTGTTTATCTATCTATGTATTAAAAGTCTTGTGTTTGTGAATATATGTCTGTGTGATGTAATGCTGTAGTGTCTGTTGTAGAAGCAAAGGCCACTGTTCCTTAAATTAATTGCCCAATCATGATCCACAGAGCAGCAGTCAGCTGTTTCTGCTGGTGGTTTTTCCCAAGAGATGAGCGTTGACTGTTACTTGGCCTTTCATTTGTACTTTGTACAGTCCTGTTTCAAACAAACAAATCCCTGACTTATGAACAACATCATGGGGGGGTGGGGGGGTCCATACTTATATAGTCCTAAAATCATCAGTGTCTCTGCTCTTTATTAAATGTTGTTATACATAACATTTTGTTACAGGAAGTACAAAAGTAGAGTTTTCAGTAAAGCATTCTGCAACTACATAAGTTCTTATAGTTACTAAAATAACTTCTTTCATCAGGCTACTTTTAATAATTTTGCTAAAGTAAATAAAAATGTGCATTATAATCTATAGTTTTCCAATGTTTTGCAGTTACCCAGCAAGAAGTATTGGGGGTTAAATTGGGCTGGGTAGTGCCTGTTCTTCAGGCGTTACGCAGTCTCCTAAGGCCCAAAAATGGCGGGCAGGAAGGCCTGCATACTTTCAAATGGAAGTGCGCCGACCGCCATATTGGGTAAGGAGAAACCAGAAGTGTCCTTTACCTGTGCCTGAAGCAAGCATTAGGCCATTTGCACATGCAAATAAGGGGCCAATGCCTGCTTCAGGTCCCCGAAGCAACATTGGATTGCCCCGAGGCAGCTGGCGCCAGCAGTCTCAGGAAGAACCAACCCAAAAAATTGCATAAATAAAAAAAAAATGCTAAGAACTTACCACACTCACCAAGCCGATCGTCGCCACCCCCGGTCTCGAGATCCCTGATCTCCAGGCCCTGGCCTCGACCTCCGATGTCCTTCCCACCTCCCCAGACCTCTGACCCCCGATCTCCCTCGCCCCACTGACCCCCGATGCCTCCCTCCATACCTTCCTCCATGGCCCCCCAGGGTCTCCCCGACCCCCAATGACTCACACCACGGCCCCCTATAACTGCCTCATCCTTCTCTGATGCCTGATGACTCCCTCCACGGCCCCCAATGCCACCCCGACCCTCGATGACTCTCTCCTCAGACCCCGATGAGTCCCTCCAAGGCCCCTGATGACTTTCTCCCTGAACATCCAATCTCTGTGATCCGACCTGATCACCTACCTGTGGGTTCGCTGTGCTACCATGTACCTCCTACCGCAACGAGGTCCAAGATGCAATATCCGGAGCTCCTCCGACCTCACTATTTGTTCACTGGGTATTAACCCTGCGTGAGGTGGGGAGGGGAGAGTCTACCCAAAAATGGGCGCTCCCGAATTTAACTCCCATTGTGCTTTGGTTCATAAGGATTTTTGTAAATCATATCTTTTGCTGTCATGTACAGGGGATAGGTTTAAATTCTGCAAGTACTCTTTCCTAAAGTATTAAGTTTGGAGAGTGTGTTTTGTGTATTAATGCAGAATGCACTGATTATTAAAAAAATTGGAATGTTATTGAGTACAATGGTGCATTACTTTGTAGGTATTTGTATGGTGTTGGATGTCCCAGAGTAATGAATTTTATGCACTAACACCAAAGGTTGCAGGGAGACAGATGGCCTTTTTGACCTCAACTAAATTTTCAGAAACTATAATTTTATTGAAATGATAAACTGTTTACTAAGATTGTGAAAAATATTAAGAGCTGTTCTAGGACAAACCAGTGTATTTATTTCAGTTAATTATACCATTGAGTTCAATTTTAACCTATGTAAAGGTTAGTGTAGTTATCTAATCTGTTCAGCCTATAAAACAACTGTAAGAATTGCCTGAAGTATTGATAGTGTAAGAACAATGGCTGCCCACAGCAATAAAGCAACCGTGTTTCTTTATTTGTGAGCACAAACTGTTATAGATACGATCTATATTATTTTTATGTAATTACTACTGTGTTGTTACTTGTACAGGCAAGCAGTTCTGTTAATACTAATGCAGTTTGCTTTTTATGCTAAATTTCTCCCTTTTCTCTGCTCTCTTATTGGTAGAGTATGGTTCCAGAGGCCCTATTTTTGTGTGAGAGCCTAGGCATTGAGCGTCGACAGGCTCTTCAACCTGGAGGGCATCGTGAGCCTGATGCTGTTTGCCTGTGATATTCACATGAGCACTTAACCGCAGGAGTCACTAGATAGTGATCAGGACTGGAAACCTTGGCTGATTTTTTTTTCCCTTTAATGAAGGGCACTTGTGGCACAATTGTTGCCGTGCTTGAGATCAGCTAGTTGAGCACAGACCAGAAATTGAACTTGAGGGCTTCTGTTCTGTGTGGCTCAGTATTATATTCGATGGTGTGTTTATCCACACGGCCAGATTGTTCTTAGGGGATCATTTTAATGTTTATGTTTATTACTGAGTACTTGGTTAGTACTGTATTTTAAAATTGCCGGATGCATCCTCGTCAGCATCCAGTGTAGAGAATAGGCCACTGGTGCAAAGCAAGAAATGTTGAGTTTGCTTACTTCCAGTAGCATTCCTTTCCATGCATACTCATTTTGAGACTAATTACAGGGAAACTACAAGGTTTTGAGTAACGGAGGGAAGATTTGGAGGGAGTTTAGAGCACCAAACCTGCGTGTGTGTTTTTGCAGTCTAACAGATAAAATAATTGACCATTTTATCGGTGCTACTTATAAAATCTGTAGTGGAAAATAGTAGAGAAATAAATTAATCTACCGTACATCACATATTGAGTGCTACTCTTGTGCTATGTAGGGGGTCAATGTATTTAGTGTAACACAGCAATTTCCTCTGAAATCACTGATATTACAATGACAGCGTTAGGCTTGAATCATTGACTTGCGGTGTGATCTGTAATGTTTGCTTGAAAAAGCAAAATTACTAATCAAAGTCCATCAGCTGTTAATTGGTTTTCAATTATGTATAGCAGTGCTGCTAATTAAGTCTAAACTATTATTTGGAGCCATATAATACACTTCAACCATTTCTAACCCGGTACCTTTTCTATATGAAGTTACTGAGTCCTGATTGAGTCATTTGCACTGTACTTCAGTGTCTTGCACTGTGGGCTTTGGCCCTTCACCTAGGGGCGACCCAATAAATCAATACTCCATTTTTAGAGATCTGAGACAAATATGATACTGTCTTGGATGTGCTGATTTGCTTTTCTAAATATATGCAGTTTAATTATCCATAAACAACAAATTCAGTTGTCAGACTTTTCTTGTTGGTTGCTATAGTGGCACTTTGTAACAGATTCGGATGTGACACTAATTGGTAATCGATGTCTCATTTATTAATAGTCAAATCAAACATGTAAAGTTATCAAATATTTAGACAACAAAGATCAAAGCAATATTACTCCGTTTGATTCCTGGGCAGAGGTCGTAATTAAGTTGGCGATGTGGTCGATTCAAGTTTTCCAACAGTGAGGTAGTGTTCTGATAGTCAGGTGTTCTTCTGACAGCATTGATGTCTTCAGATAGCTAGGTGTTCTTTCAACAGTTGGGTGATCTTCGCTGATTCCTCTGCCCTGAGCTCAAAAGACATTGGGTTTTTATGCCCCACCCCCGACCCCCGGGCCGGAACCTCACATCATATATGGAACAATATTCATAAGACCCTTATGGATTAACAAAGTTGTTTTTCAAAGAATTCAAAATGGTCAGCTTGTTTTAACATTACTCATTTAACCACAAGACCCTTGGCAAGGTTGTTTTCCAAGGTGGCCAGTTTGTTTGACCGCATTCGTCTAGCTATCTCGGCATGATCCTGGTCTTATCGCTATCTTTAGATTATTGTTCCGCTTTTTGGGTCATTGTACCTCTTTTATCATGTAGCTGCCTTGCCTCACAATGAGGTTGACAAGGGTCGGTCACTAGTCAAAGGTTAACAGTTTACAATTCAGCAAAATAAGTCGCACACTCAGCAAAATAAGCAGCATAGCCTGCAGAACATGATGGTTAGTAGCATTAAGAAAAAGATGTCAATTTTTCCCTATTTCCAATAATCTTTCAACTCTTACGACTTCACACAAACACAGTTTTGTCTGCCATTGTTTGCCTAACAGTTCACTCTTACTTTCTTCCCCAATAATTGTATTACTTTTTTCTTTCTATTTATTATTTTCCATTAACTATTATTTATTTTACTCTCATTTGTTTCCTTGATAGTGTTGTTCTACAGCTGAAAGCAAGCACCAAGCTTATCATTCAGATTTGGGGGTGAAATTTCACTTTTAACAAAAATGGTAGAATATATGTTTTTCTCAATAATTACCCACCTGTTAATGAAATTGTGCAATCCTATGGTTTTGAAATGTGTGATTTCTGGAATGGAGTTTTGTTAGTGGGTTGTTAACTATGGAAGAAAACAAGCATTTACCTTTTTTTCATTAAAAGAGGAATTTAATCCCCCTGATTGTTTATGGGCTTATCAAAAATAAGAATGTAGAACTCCCAAAGGGCTATTCATCCCATACTGTTTATTCTTCTTAAAATTTTCCCTATTTATTCTTATAATCTTTGCTAAATCATTAACTGATTCACTTCCCTTTTGAATGCTTCAGTGAGCTCAGTGCTTTTTGCACTAGATGGCAGTCTACTGCATAAGTAGACAACTTGTGGAGTAGATTGCCATGTAGGTTTAAAAAAAATCTTGAACTGAGGGTGGCTAGAATGTGGAGTTCTTTACTACAAACTATCGTTGAAGCACAGCCCATAAATTAATTAAAAAGGAATTAAATAGTTGTTTGAAAATTGAGGAATGTTAAAGGGTATGGGGTCAGAAGGATGGGATTAAATTAGGTGGCTCGTGTGGAGCAAGACAGTAGTGCAACTTGATTGGCTGAATGGCCTGTTCCTGTGCTGTAACATTCGGTGATTCTATAATAACACTAAGTGTGAAAAAGTTATATCTTATACTTAGTTTAACTGTAACTTTAACTAGAAACTCTAGACAACACTTGGAGTATTGTGCACAGTTCTGGTCTCCATATTATAAAAAGGATGTAGAGACATTGAAAAGGGTGCAAAAAAGATTCGCAATGATGATAGCAGAACTGAGAGGATATACTTATCAAGAAAGGCTGAACAGGCTGGGGCTCTTTTCTCTAGAAAAGAGAAGGCAGGGGGGTGACCTGATAGAGGCCTTTAAGATAATGATAGGGGAGACATAGAGAAAATGTTTCCACTTGTGGGGGAGTCCAAAATTAGAGGTCATAAATATAAAAAAGTCACTAATAAATCCAATAGGGAATTCAGGAGAAACTTCTTTACCCAAAGAGTGGTAAAAATGTGGAACCTGCTACCACAAGGAATAGTTGAGGCAAATAGCATAGATGTATTTAATGGGAAGCTAGATAAGCACATAAGCACAGAAGGGTATCCTGATAGGGGTAGATGAAGTAGGGAGGGAGGAGGCTCGTGTGGAGCATAAACGCCAGCATAGACCAGTTGGGCCTAATGGCCTGTTTCTGTGTTGTAGTTTCGATGTAACTCGATGTAAAACTCAGTTACTTCCGTTTGAATTTGTTCAAAATATAAGTTTAAAATAAAAAAAAGTGACCATCTCTAATCACTTCATTGCTTTAACAAGAACTGGAATCATATTTCTTCCCAAATATTTTAAATGAGAACAGATTTAACTTCCAAATCCTGGAACCATCTTGTTGACTTTCTTTGAATCCTCTTCCTGTATCTAGTTCTTTTTCTTACTCATAGCAACCACATTTGGACTTGTGGCATTACTAATGCTTTATAAAGTATCAGTAACTCTTCACTTTATGTCCTACCTGTCTACTTAAACACTCCAATATGTTTTGTGCTTCTTCAGCTGTTGCCCTACGTTCTGTCTTTTTAATGCTTAAACATGGAGAACAATGGTAAATGCTGTTTCATTTGGCACTTTATGTGGACAGAGTATATAGTATGCATTAGGAGTAGACATAGGTGCTACAAGTGAAATGTGGAGATGGAGAAAAGGAGAAAGAAGAAGCTGGAGTTTTTTTTAAAGTCTGCAAAGCTTTGTGGGAAGCAAACCATTAAGCTGAAACAGACTAATAGTTTTGAACTATTAATTGATTGGATAGTTGTAAAGCAGCAAGTTTCAACAGAAACTGGTAATGTACCTGGCCAGCCTTAGATCTGACAGAAACTGTCGGGACCATTTTAGGAAGAGTCAAGACCAGTTACACTGTACTTTGGAAATCAGTTTGCATGAGAAATAGCAATTACGCATCTCAAAAGTACAGTTCAAACCAGACATTAAAAAGCTTTTACCTTTTCTGTAGACAAAAATGAGAGGACCGTTACAAGTTAGAATAATGAAAAATTCCTGAAATGTAATTATCATAGGGGCTAAAATTTAAATATCCACTTAACCCTACCTGATAGGATTAAGTTAGGAGTTTGAGTTGTCCACATTTATTTGTCTCATATAGACCTTCATAATCGTTTTACAATATTTAATACATTACTTTTGTTTTTTAAATGGTAAGGTATACTAAGCTAGTTTCCTGCCATGTTCTATCTGATTTAGGGATGGTAATTGGGTGGACAGAAGTGGGAAATGGGGTGGGGAATACCACTTAATTGCATGCCCAATTTTCAGCCATCATTTCTGGCTGATGGAGGAAGTACATCCCTTCCACCCAATTTTTGGATGGGCATAGGTAAGTGTGGCAGTAACAACATGATAATATGTCCTATTTTCCATCTAATTAAAGCTGAGCTTCAATCATGCCAGTATAAAATGGGCATCCAAAGTTACTAGGCCTTACTCTGAAGGTGAAAGTAAGTTCAAAAGAGCTAGCTTATTCAGTTACAGATGCTGTTAAAAATATTTATTGTTGTTTTTGTTTTTTGCTTTTACCACCTATTTTACCATCTGCCTGTGTCTTTTGATGAGAGGCAATAATTTACCTCTCACCTCCCTTTTCACATAGGTTACAGTGGGTTTTCCATTAGGCTGCATATTTGCTTCTTGGAAGAAGAGGAGGAGCAATAGAGGGAGGCCAAGCTGATGAGACTGCGCTGGCACATGGCACTCAGGCACCAATTCTTCCCTACCATAGTATACAGTCAGAGGTTTCAGTTTACAAGGAAAACTTGTGTCACATGCTGTGAGCAAACCTGTAGTCCACTTCCACCAGATGCACCACTCTACCAGCATGGTATTTCCTGCCCCATATGGGCAAGCTCTCAATCAGAGGTATTTCCAATGCTTGGAGCTCAGCCATTGCATTTGCCTGCGGCTGACCCTAGAAATTACAGCTGAAGTGTGCAGCTTTGGTTACTGAAACAAAACTGAGATGAAAAAGGTTAAAATAATACCTACATATTATTCTGTATCATAGATGGAATATGAAAAACAGATCGAAAGGTTACTTCCAGTTTGGAGTAAGCAGTTGAAGTCTAAAGGGAAGGAGAAGAAAGCAAATATTGAACAGGTAAGATTGAAAACATTTTTTTTATTTCTGTATTTTTTTAAGGAAAAGTCATACACAAACTTATATATTGTGCAGTCGTCATTTTTTTTCATGTGGCATTAAGAGGAGTCTACAATTATATAAATGTGTCTGTTGGCATAATCGTGCATATTTAGTAGTTTTACATCTCAGGATCAGGGTGGTCACAGGTGAAGGCAGGAGACTTTCAAGTGGGGAAGCACATGGTTATTATAACTTTTCTGGGGATGTCACTGTTTGGTTCACTATTCTTGTGGTACTTGGAACTCCTATCTTCCCTCTTCGATCAGACTGCCTCTCCCTGTGGAGAAGTATGGTGCTTTGGGGAGGGAGAAGTTGTTATATGGGCCACTGGGAAAGAGTCCAGACTGCTCGGTGCCTTTCCAGCTTAAAGTACAGGTTATACTACGGCAATTACTACGACTACTACTCCACGGAGGAGTAAGAGAAAAATAGAAAACAATGGACCCTGAGCAAAAGAAGGAGGTATTAGGAGGGGTGACCAAAATCTCAGTCAAAGAGTTGGGTTTTAAGGAGGGTCTTGAAGGAGGAGAGGGAAGTGGAGTGGCACAGGGGTTTAGGGAGGGAGTTCCAGAACATGAGGCCTAGGTGGCTGAACGAGGGGCCCTGATTGGTGCGAGGAAGGGAGGGGGAATGCATGAGGCCACAGTCAGAGGAATGAAGAGTTTGGCGGAGGGATGTAGCACTGGTGGAGGTTACAGAGTTAGGGAGAGGCGGTGCCCTGGAGGGATTTAACCCCAAAGAATTTTACATTTGAGATGTTGGAGAACCAGAAGCAAATGTATATCAGTGAGGACAAGATGATGGGCAAGCAGTACTTGGTGCAGGATAGTACATTGGCCAAAGAATTTTAGATGAGCTGAAGTAGGCGGTCTTTGCAATGAGGACGATATGGAGTCAGAAGTTCAGCCTCAGAGTTAAACAGTCTGGTTCAGCCTGAGACAATGGGCAGGGAAGGAATGGAATCAGTGGTGAGGATAGGGAGTTTGTTGGGGGGTGGGGGGTGGGGGGGATGCAGTGGCGAAGCTGATGGCTTTGTTTTTCCGAATGTTTAACTGGAGGAAATTGTGACTCATTCACGATTGGATGCAGGAAAGCAGCCTGACAGCACGTGACACTGAAGGGTTTCAAAGAGGCTGTGGCGAGGTATAGCTGGGTGACATCAGCGTACATGTGGAAGCTGACCCCATGTCTGTGGATAATGTTGCCAAGGAGCAGCATGTAGATAAGGAAGAGAAGAAGGCCAAGGATGGATCCTTGGGGACTTCGGAGGTCACAGTGTTGAATGGAAAGAGAAGCCATTGTTAGAGGTGCTTTGGCTACAATCAGAATAGGTAAGATTGGAACCAAGCCAGGCAGTCCCACTGAGCTGGACAACAAAGGAGAGTCATTGGAAGAGGATTATGTAGTCAAACATGTCAAAGGCTGCAGAGAGGTCATACTGGTATATGTTTCACAGATGTTTAATCCACATACTTATGATGAGAGGCTTCATTATTGCAGAGAAATGTATCTTCTTGCTGTTAACAGTGAGAATTATGTTGGTCTACACATCTCAAGTGGCCTGCAAACCCCCTGGCACAGGCTCCACTAGGAGGAGGATTGATTTGAGCGACCTCGGGGCTGATCATGGTCTTTGTGGCATCCTGGATCACTGACTAGAATGATTCGATTTGGGGTAGGACCAGAGGTGTGTTGGAGCATGCCAGTTTAGCGGCATCTGCTCCAGGATTCATTCAATAGGGAGGTGTGAAGCCTGTGGAGCTTACATGAGGTGTAGAAGGTTAGGTCTATGAGCTTCATTTGGTGCTCTTGCATTTTTCTGCATGTAGTTGTGAGGGTTTGTTGTAAATTTTTCTTCATCTTTTTCTTGTTTTTAAAAAAAGATTGCGTGTAAAATATAATGGAAAACACAGATCTGTTGCGTTCATCTGTGCTTCATTCTGCCAGCCACTGGAAAGGGCGTAAGGCTCTCTTGGGGAATGACATGCTCACTAATTTTTCTTTCCTCGCTGTAGGGAAGTGCTTGGCTTTCAGTGGTTGTAATTTATTACCACAGTTTTGCAATGGAATTAGTGGAATTCTAAAGTTAATATATTTCACAGTGAATTTGAAACTGTAAGTTGCCTTTTTAAGTCAAATGTAAAGTAAATCCACAGAAAAGGCAGAAACATCAGTACAGTTCAAAGGCGAATGTAGCTTTTATGTGCTCATCAATGGAAAAGATGGCATTGCTGGAGATCGGAATAATGTTCACTTGCACCTGGTGACATGCTAAGCCCTCTTGGATCAGGGATGCCATCAGTTACTTTCAGCATTAAGCTCCTCGACATTGCTCTGACAATGCACTTCTGTCAATCTTTGGTAAAGCACTGGACACTGCTGCTGCTTTTTTGGTGCTGTTATCGGCTATTTACCATAAATCCATTCATATAAGGTGACTCACAAATAAGATGAATTGCTAGAGTTCCACCCCGAAGATCCATGAATCTCGTTTAAGACTAAGGACAACATTACATATTTTCTGTCAACCAAAATTGTCACCTTCATGTCAACAAACAACTGAAAATTTAAAAAACAGAAGGCATACTGTAGTGGCCATGGTCCTGGGATTTGAACCCATTGTTCTCTATTTGGGAATCAGCTCTCCCTCTGTCCATCCTCCTGAGTTATCTTCAATTTTAAATCAGCATTAGAAGTAGGGACTAAATTTTGGAGGGGATATTGTCATTTAAATATCTTACTGCTGAAGGAGCAGAGCACTTTCCTTTCAGCTGTTTAAGTCCGTTGTTACTCCACTCCTCCAAATCTGTGATATTTCACCCTCCCCATTTCTGAGGCTCCCACTCCTGATTTAAAATTGGAGGCAATCTAGCAGATTAGATGTGACTGCATATAAGATGACTTTCCTGAACAATGGCATAAATTTCTCTTCTTATACATTAGCAAGAAGAAAGAACCTGCATTTATACAATGCCTTATCGTATCCACAGGACTTTCCAAAGCACTTTACAATTAATTTTGAAGTGTAGTCACTGTTATTATGCAGACAAATGCGACAGCTAAATTGCACACAGCAACATACCACATACAGCAAATGAATGAATGAATGACTAGATAATCTGCATTTTGGTGGTGTAGGTTGAGGGAGGAATGTTAGTCAGGACACTGGGAAAATCCCCTGCTCTTCTTCACATAGTGCTAAGGAATATTTTACATCCACCTGAACTTTGGTTTGTGTCTGATCCAAAAGACATCTACATTAAATAGTACATGAACGAGCATCTCCCATTCTATTTGTGTTATCATGACTTTTTGGAATGTGATTTATGTCGCTGTTCTGTAATAATCTTTTGCCATTCTCTTCTTTACTCCCACACAGTAAGTCAACATTGTTTCTGGTTGGCATCCAGAGTATATGCTTAACCAGTGAAGCAAATTTCTTCTACAGCATGATGTTCAATATTCGACAGTTGATACCTAATAAAACAGACATCTTCCTTAATCACTGAAATTGTCCTTGATCCTCCCACTAGTTACCTTAGGCTTCTTCTGTTCAATATCTTTGTCATATTTCATGTTCTGAATTGCAGAGAAATATTTTGAACCATAGTGTATTGCAAATCTTTATTTTTTTTGTCAGACACTAGCCTTTCACTTCCAGGACTTGGGTTCAAATCTAGCACAAACTAATTATATAAAAGTTTTCTCTGCAAGCTGCAAGGATCCGAAGTGAAATCAGTTTGGGCACTCTCCATTCAGTTCTTAGTGGGCATGGGCCCACAGCACATAACGAATAGTAATAGCCACCAAATTGTCAATCTTTCTCAGAAAAGCGACAGGTTAACTGGTGTGTAAAAACAGAAAAATGTCATATTAGTGCAACAGGGGGATCTAGTCAGAGGTTGGAACTAAAACATAACATTGGGTTGCAGGGAGCTTTACTCTGCATCTAATCATACTGGATCTGCTGGGGAATGCTTAATGTGCCAAAAAATGGCACACAGCAACATAGTAGGTTACAATTAATAATTTGTTAGCTTTGCTTCTTTGTTTTTGTCAGCTCTTTGGATTATCAAATCCTACAAATTTGGATAGCATTGTACATAGGATCTTTTCCCTACTCTGCCTAAGCATTTGGGTTTTCTTTCATGTTTGTCCATGCTTTTATGTTGCAAGTTTGTTCTGGAGTGAATTTGGCAAGGACCAATACTCCAGTATAAAGTTGGCAGTTTGAACCTTACAAATTATGCTAATACGATGAATGTTGCTGAACTACGATGTTTACTGGGCACAGACTGATTTTAGTGTTTGGTTCACAATCTAATTAGGATGCTTGCCACTGATCTATCTCCAGTATCAACAAGGTGTTAATATTTCATACTTCCAACAATCATTATTTGGAAGATATGTTGATGCTGAGGCATTTATCTGTCTGCTGTACTATCTATCATATATCTCTATACTCAGTTCTGCTACTGTTGAATTTAAAAGGAATACTTGGATAAGTAGGCAGAGGGAAGAGCTGCTACTAGAGTACTGCAATACCTATGTTGCAAGACAGTCCACTGTCTCAGTGTACCAGCTAATCTATCAACCGCTCCCATGTGAATTCACAATCTCGTGTTCTCCTGCCTAAGAATTGCTACCTCATACCCATGGAGGACTCTGTTTCCATTCTACAGTGCAGCACAGAAAAGGTGCAGTCTGTTCAATGTGATGTTCTGCATACGTGGAGAAAAACCTTTAAAAAGCGAGAGCAAATAGAGGCATCAGAGGTATCCTTGTTGTGAGTAAGAATGGGTGCAACCACTGACAAAATGACGATAGGGACAATGAAGGGCCACTCACACAATGTCTGGCCCTCATGCCTTTATTCAAAGTGCTTTCTAGCCAATTATAATTCATGATAAATTTGAACAAAACAATCTGATCCAGTGGTTCTCAAACTTTTGTGGGCCTCTCACATCCCTCTAGCTAAGGACAGTAGCAGGAATAGTCTACAAAAAATGTTTCTCTCTCCTCCATTTCTGTTCCTGGCACCCTTCTTCTTCACTGGTTTCTTTCTCTCTTTCTATTCCTCTCTCTTTCATGTTTTTCTCTCTCTCCTCTGCTTCTATCATGCTTTCCTCCTTCACTTTCTCTCACTCTCAGTATCCTTCAGTTCTGCCTTGCTCTTTCTGTCCTTCTTCAATTTTGTGTTTCTTTTTCTCCTCTACTTTTGTTTTTTGCTGTCTCTCCTCTAGTCTATTTCTTACTTTTCCTCACTTTTCTCTTCCCTATTTTTGTTTTTCTTCTGCTTCACGTCTGTATTCCTTGCTCGTTTTATCCTCCACTTCTGTTTCTCACTCACTCCCTCACATTCCTCTTACTTCACTTTTGTTTCTCTCCTCACTTTTCTTCTCTTTTTCCCTTTTTCGCCTACTTTTCCCCTTTGCTTCTCTTTCCCATTTTCTTTCTCCTTTCTACAGTTTTCTTTTCAATTTACTTCTTGCGGCATGGGGAAGATGAGCCAGATGGCTGGATCTCTCAACCAGCCTGGGAATGGGATTTTCAGTAAAGAATAGAGGATCAGACTTTCAACAGAGAAGGTGGGGACTTTCAGCAGAGACTTTCCAAAGTGTAGGTGGAGTGGGACTTTCCAAAGAGAATGGAGCAAGGGACTTTAAAAGGAGCTAGAGGCAGCAGGAAATTGGCAAGCTGGCTCCTGCTAAATGTTGATCAGGACCAACCTGACCAACCTAGGTGCAGTTGCACCAGTGCAGCCCCGAGCTGTTCACAAGTTGGAACCTCTTGCTCGGCTCTTTTCCAAGCAACTGCATAGAGATGCACAGTGCTTACACTATACGTAGGAAATGCAAGGCGAGAGCTCCTGGAACAAGTTTTGTCACCCGCAACACCTGTTTGCTCACTGTAAGCAGTACGAAAGCAGAACTAAGGATGATGATGATATACTACAGCTACTGATATGAGAAGTGCATCTGTAGAGTGCAATTTTGAGTCAACAGAACCAAGTTATACTGCTAACTGCACCTCGCACTGAGCTCAGTGACAAAGAGGTTCTGTGCGTGCAAGCGCGATTGCAGGTCTTTCCTGGGTGACTAAATTTTAATGTTATGAAGGCGGTGGGATCTTGCAGCATGGGGAAGATGAGCCAGATGGCTGGATCTCTGAATCAGCTTGGGAATGGGACTTTCAGTAAAGAATAGGGGATCAGATTTTCAACAGAGAACAGTTTCTCCTAACATTAGAAACTTTGAAAAATAAATTTGTAAAATCCCCAGGAGAACCAGTGGACTGCATGGTTACTTTTGAAATCCCGCTTTTCACCGAGTGGGAGTTATATAGTACCGGGCATGAACTCCAAGTCGTGTACGACTACCTATCGAGGTATTCTCTCATCGTTTGCTTTTGAGTGCTCGAGATTCAGATCACCACCCCGACTCCCAAGTCATGTTGCCACTTTCACATTGTGAAATCAAAACCACTTTACGTTGTCATGAAAGTGGTAGTACTGCTACATCCTTAAAAAAAATAGTGCCAAGGCTGCTTTCACCTCTACCTGGTGGATGAGTTGACTTGGACTTCACATTGTTTATGAAAACTTTTATGGAGAGAAGAACCGGTGCAAAGTGACAGAAGAACAAAAAAAACCCTTCCTAATACAGTTTCAAAAAAAGGAAGGAGATGGAGAGAAAGACAAAGAAAAGTATTGGTGAGAGGAGAGAAAAATTATGACGATATTTATCCTGAACTACAAGATGAAGTATTGGGCTTGTTCTTGCAGTTATGTAAGTAGGAGCTACTTTTTTGTTGCTTGCTTGTACTACTGCAAAGTTGGAAAAAGCAGTACTCTGCATACCTACTGAAACACATGCGTGGAGTACTGCTCACTGACCTCCGACTGCTAGTGCAGCTCTTTCTCTAGTTACAGGAGACAAGTCGTTTGCTCTAATAATAACTGAAAAATACATTATCTTAGAACAGGCACATCCATGGTAGCAGGACTGTGAACTTGGAATGGCCTGTCCTTGTTTTATATCCAAGTGATCCATGTTCTTGCTGTTTTTAATCACGTTTATGTTTTTAGTGCAAAGTGATGCTTCAGGTATGTGGCATTTCTGAAAATCTCACACCTAGAATTCTCCCAGTATTGACAGCTCCAGGTACCAGTCAAAATAAGAAATAAGTAATAATTCATGGCCCACTTCCAACTTAAAATAAATTTGCACAGCAATACTTGATATAATGTGTAAATAAATCTAAGATCGAGTTTAATATTATGCTCATTTGAAGGCTGCTGACACTGGGTTTTGCACAGGAAGGTATTCATCTTAAATAGATGATCACAGACTGCTCTCTAGAGGAAATAGAAAATGACAAAGGACCATCACAGAACAAAAATGGAGAGAAATATGAGTAATGCAAGGACAGACTTTATTATTTTGGTTAAATTCTCCCTGAAGTGCCGTGTGTGTCTTTTTATTGTTTTTGAATGATATAATGTGTGTTTTTTTGCTTGTAAGTAAAAATTATAGAAATATAATAGGAATATATTCTAAGGGAGTCCAGCAGTGCTAGAATCTGTTAAAAAGAATGAAGGGATTTTGATTTTTTTTTTAGGTCAATAATGCAATACTTGACACCTATATGCTGACTCATCGCATTCTGGATCTCTGTAGCCTGAGGCATGCTTAATGTCAATTCGTGTGGTGTAACATAATACACCCCAAAAGCACTCAGAGCCAGCATCCCCGCCTCCTCCCAGTGCGCTAGATTTGTTATGGCCCTGTTTTTTATGCAAATGAGGCATCCTTCCAATAATGTGGTTTAAAGTGGGCATTGAGGGCGGATTGGGCCAAAAAGGAATGTTTTGCCTGCAGATTGACCCTCTCCTTTCAACAGGACTACCCTTCTCTCTGTACTTTATCTTCTTTGGCCTCCATTGTCCATTTAATGAAAGAGTCATTGTGCCCTGATCCCACTTATCATGGGAAACAATAGCAGCAGAATACAGCCAGCCAGCAGCCCTCTATTGCTGCTGGAGCCCAGCATTCTGGCCCCTAACCCCTGTGGTGCTGCCTGTACATCATGCCGTAAGTGGTGGGTGCACTACTAAAATAATTAAATGGGTGATGCCAGCTCATTTTGTAGCACCTAAGTAGCAGTAGTCCTAGGAGCACTGTATGAGGACTATTATTAGTCCTATTGCAGATCTATCCTTGGCCCCCTCCTGTTTCTCATCTACATGCTGCCCCTCGATAGCATCATCTGAAAACACAAAGCCAGGTTTCAATGTACGCTGACGACACTCAGTTCTATCTCACTGCCACCTCTCTCGACCCCTCCCCTGCCTCTGTGTTGTCAGACCGCTTGTCTGTCATCCAGTCCTTGATGAGCCGAAATTTTCTCCAATTGAACACTGGGAAGACCAAAGCCATTGTCTTCGACCACGCCACGAGTTCCGTTCCCGAGCTACCGATTCCATCCCCCCCCCGGCCACTGAATCATCTTGGGACATTTTACTATGTTAAAGTCACTATATAAATACCTACTTGACCTCGTCCTCACTCCACGTGATATCAAGAAACGACTGAGTGTACTGGATACAGCAAAGGCTACGGGCTCCGACAACATCCCGGCTGTAGTGCTGAAGACTTGTGCTCCAGAACTAGCCGTGCCTCTAGCCAAGCTGTTCCAGTACAGCTACAACACTGGCATCTACCCAACAATGTGGAAAATTGCCCAGGTATGTCCTGTCCACAAAAAGCAGGATAAATCCAATCCAGCCAATTACTGCCCCATCAGTCTACTCTTAATCATCAGCAAAGTGATGGAAGGTGTCGTCGACAGTGCTATCAAACGGCACTTACTCACCAATAACCTGCTCACCGATGCTCAGTTTGGGTTCCGCCAAGACCATTCTGCTCCAGACCTCATTACAGCCTTGGTCCAAACATGGACAAAAGAGCCGAATTCCAGAGGTGAGGTGAGAGTGACTGCCCTTGATATCAAGGTAGCATTTGACCGAGTGTGGCATCAAGGAGCCCTAGTAAAATTGAAATCAATGGGAATCAGGGGGAAAATTCTCCAGTGGCTGGATTCATACCTAGCACAAAGGAAGATGGTAGTGGCTGCTGGAGGCCAATCATCTCAGCCCCAAGACATTGCTGCAGGAGTTCCTTAGGGCAGTGTCCTAGGCCCAACCATCTTCAGTTGATTCATCAATGACCTTCCCTCCATCATAAGGTCAGAAGTGGGGATATTTGCTGATGATTGCACAGTGTTCAGTTCCATTTGCAACCCCTCAGATAATGAAGCAGTCCATGCCCGCATGCAGCAAGACCTGGACAACATCCAGGCTTGGGCTTTTAAGTGGCAAGTAACATTCGTGCCAGACAAGTGCCAGGCAATGACCATCACCAACAAGAGAGAGTTTAACCACTTCCCCTTGACATTCAATGGCATTACCATCACCGAATCCCCCACCATCAACATCCCCAACAACCATTTCTGGTTTTAATGGAGGCGAGTCAAGGGGCAGGTGACCAACCCGCTCTAAGGAGGTGGGTGGGTCAGTGAAAACTTTCAAGGAGGCTGCGTGCCTCCATTTTTACAGCTTTTTTATTTTTAATTCCTGGGGCCAGGATTCCCAGGCCTTCTCCTTCACGCCACGTGAGAGGAGGGGAGAAGGCCAGTAACAATAGGTAAGTGCCTTTATTGCACTGCTTGTGGGCCCGGGGGAGCAACCCACCCATGATCTCCGTTCCGCCCAGTCCCGCCGCGATCTCCGCCCGCCCCGCCCCGATGGCCCCCGATGACTCCCGACCCCTGATGAGCCCTCCCCCCAAATGACCGATCCCTCCTCCAAATCTAAGATTTAATGCTCACATCCGATTCCTGGCTCTTCTCCCGTCCAGCTGGCCTGTTGGGCAGGAAACCGACAAAAAAAAAAGACATCAGTATACCAAAATCGTAAGGACATGTTGGAACCCCATACTTCCAAGTATCCCATCAGGAATCCCACCCCCACCCCCCCGTCCTCCGGTTCCTGTTAAAGTTTACCCCATGTAATCAATATAGCTTCACAACATGTAGGGTCAATGGAAATGAGCTAATTGCAGCAAGTTATTGAAAAGATTCAAACTCTGTTAACAACTAAATCTACTCTAGCAGAGATCTATGGCTCTCAGTAACAATATTCTGTCTGTTACAACACTACTAAATTTTGTCTCCTGAGATTGTTTAATTTTGCTTTTGCTGTTATGGGACATTTTCCACAGCACGCACCTCATTATGGCATTTGCATGCTGCACTTCTGAGGATTGAGGGTGGAATAAATATGCTTTGAAAAGTGAAAATAAATTTTGCTATAGCTTTGTAGATCATTCAGCACATTTTAAACTGTAATGGTTAAATTGATGCAGATTGGAGCCTTTTGATTGTGAGCAGTAAATTTTAATCCATGAGATTGGAACCTTGTAGTAAGCCTGTTGATGCTAGGGAGGTGTTAATGGGAAAAATGGGAATGGTAAAGAGGTTTGGGTGAAGGTTTTGTTGGTCACTGGCCTGCCAAAGTGGTTCATGCTGTTATTGGTATTAATAAACAATTTCTTTTAATTAAATTTCATTGC
Organism: Heptranchias perlo; assembly: GCF_035084215.1. Classification (NCBI taxonomy): domain Eukaryota; kingdom Metazoa; phylum Chordata; class Chondrichthyes; order Hexanchiformes; family Hexanchidae; genus Heptranchias; species Heptranchias perlo. Next base: position 79,144,748 of record NC_090332.1, read on the forward strand.
TGTTTATTGATGGAAACAGTCTTCTATTGGTTTCTCTTGGTAGGATCCCCCTTTTCGTTATTTGGGTGCATTTTCATTTTCTAAGATTCACGTTAGTTTAAGGGCACATTATCTGATGACAGTAAAGATGACTTTTTGCTGAGTCAGGTTAAATTATACCAACAGATTTTGAACTGAATGGAGATCTCTACACCTCCAATATCTTGTCTTACATAGATTATATTGTATTATTTACAACAGAAAATTGGTGTGCCGTTTTGCTGAATACTTTTGCAAGAGTTCTGGTCTCCATATTATAAAAAGGTTATGGAGGCTCTGAAGAAAGTGCAAAAAAGATTTACAAGCATGATACCAGAACTGAGAGGTTATACCTATCAGAAAAGATTGAACAGGCTTGGGCTTTTTTCTCCAGAAAAGAGAAGGCTGAGGGGTGACCTGATAGAGTCTTTAAGATTATGAAAGGGTTTGATATGGTAGGCATAGAGAAGATGTTTTCACTTGTGGGGGAGACCAAAACTAAGGGCCACAAATATAAGATAATCACTAATATATCCAATAAGGAATTCAGGAGAAACTTCTTTACCCAGAGAGTGGCTAGAATGGGGAACTTGCTACAAGAAGTAGTTGAGACGAATAGCGTAGATGCATTCAAGGGGCTGCTAGATAAACACATAAGGGAGAAAGGAATAGAAGGATATGATTATAGAGTTAGATGAAATAGGAGGGGAGGAGGCTCATGTGAAACATAAACACCGGCATGGACCAGTTGACCTGAATGGCCAGTTTCTGTGCTGTACATTCTAAGTAATATGTTCATGTAGTTTTGTCCCACGGTTGATTTTTTGTTATTTTCTTATTTTACTGTTTGTCATAATTTCCCCTGGTCTATAGATTGGTTTCAACTGGCATCTGATTTTAGTTTTTTTGTATTTGTTTTCGGAATGTGGATGACTTTGTTAAGGCCGCTTTTATTGTCCTTCTGATGACAAGTTGTTGGTGGGCCTTCTGCTTCCTAGGAACTATTGTATACAACTGAGTGGCTTGCACAGCTACTTCAGAAGGTATTAAGAGTCAACGATGTAGTGTATATAGTGTAGGGTTAGCAGATAGTCTTCCCTGAAGGACATTAGTTGTTTTTTATACCAATGTGGCAGCTTTCATGGTCATTTTTGTGATGCAAGTCCACAGATTACCAGGGTATGTGGATTCAGTTTCATAATTTGTCTTGGTGGGATTGAACTCACAATCTCTGGATTGCTTGTCCAGATTTGGATTATTTTACTTAAGTGATACATCTGTTATTTGTTGCCAGGGAGAGAAACACATTAGTTTAAAAGAGTGGTGCCTTCTGGATAATATATATTTTTTCACTTTTACTTTCTTACCTTTATACAATTAATGATGTTTCACAAATATGCAGCATATCATGTAAAATGGTGCAATTCAATAAAAACAATAGTCTTAAAATGAAAGTTTCAATAAAGAGAACTTCATGCTAAAATAACAATTTTAAGTAAACCTAATTTGCCTAGGTAAAGTCACTTAAAATGTTGATACCAAAGCTTTGATTTAAAATGAAATGATCTATGATTGGAGTTTCAAAAATGTTTTCTGTAGCGCAGTTGAAAATAATGAACAATAAAATCAGCCATGCATTTATAATAACTGCTGGCTTCTGATCTTTTGTCGTATTGTCAAATAAACGATGCAGTTGAAACCCACAGCAGATTATTCCATGAATAAAGGCAGTGAAGCTCTTTTGAATTAAATGGCTGTAATGTCTTGTAATAACTTGGAGCACACTGCCAAGAGTAGTCACTTGTGAATGTGTGCACAAACCTTCAGTTAGTGGATAATGTTATAAGTAAAATGGCACCAACTCTATATTATTCAGAGAAGTTGCATTGCTGGCAGCACACTTGTCCCTTAGGCTGCAGCATTCATTAGGAAAAGCTGACTAGGCTGAAGCTGGAAAGAGATGATAACATGTTATGATTTTCATATTTAATACATTCCTTGGAAGAGTGTGTGTGCTGCAGATTGATAGAAGAATCAACTGCTACTTTCCGTGAAAGACTTTCTACTGTGCCCCACAGCTAAAGATGGAATCACTCAGCCAAGAAATTAACTTTTCGTCTTTTACCTGCTTTATATATCAACTAGGCTGGTTCTGTGGCAGCCACTGAACACTATTATACAGTTAACTGTTTTGTATTTAAGACTCTTATCAGAAAAGAAACAGATCCTATGCTATTTGTTGTTGGGAAGATATTATTTTTTTACTTCAGTGCATCAGCAGGGATTAATCAGAATTTGCTTGGGTTTTTTTTAAGATTAAAAAGTTAAACATAGATCTTAGAGGAGCTTTTTTTTTTAAGTACATTCTGAAAGCTATCCAGCATTGGCTAATTTAACTTGTGTGGTTTCTGAGATGATGGTCAAGTCACCTTTGCACTGAGATACCAAAAAAACTCCCATTTTGATCAAAGGTTAAGGCAAATTATATTTGCAGAAGATTCACATTAAATAAGTAATGATTTTAATTACGCAGTGTTTTTTCATATCTGCACTGTTTATTATAATTAGTTCACAAAATAAAATCATTCTGATACAATTTGTGACTTCAGCATATGAACATTAAAACAGAATTTGTTTAAAGATTCAGAGTAGAATTTGTTTATATATATTTTTTTAACTTTGAGCTCTTCTTCAAGGAGTACTTTTTATAAATATTTTTAACTTTTGTTCTTTTCCCCTTAATGATGTTCAGATTCTAATCTTCAAAAAAATTCAGTAAACTCCTCCTCCATCTACCCCCAACAAAAAGTCAAACACCAGGCATTCCACTCATCACTATGTATCCTCCTGGTAGTGTGGAATATATCTTCTCCAAAGCTGCCGCTAGCACTGCTGTCTGATTGATTTGCCGAGAGGTAAGACTGAGATGGACAGGGTCACGCTGTTTATAGTACATAGCCAATTTTGAAAGTGCCATCACGCATTTGCAGTTTGAACCTCCTGCTGGTAAATTTGCCCTTGGAGCAGGTATAACAGCAGGAGGGAGAAAGTGGTGTCCGAAAAAACTTGTCTGTTGCCAGCACGACTGCTACTTCCCCTCCACTCCTCCACCTTCCTCTCCTCCTTTTCAGATCCTCCTTAAAACCCACTTCTTTGTCAAACTTTTGGTCGCCTCTCCTAATATCTCCTTCTGTGACTCAGTGTCCATTTATTGATTACACCTCTGTGAAGTGCTTTGCATCCTTTTTGTATCTTAAAGTAGCTACATAAATGCAAGTTGTTGTAGGTTAGAACCAGTTACTGGTGCTTTGGCACTTCTTGGTAATTGTTGAAATAAATGGGAAAGTTAGGGGCTGGGAAGCATTATTTTAAAAAAATGCATGTGATATTTACGCGCACAGATAGATGGAGTTTTTTTTCAATACTGTACCTTTTTAACCCTAATAAATTTCAATAGTTAACAGGAAGAACTGGGTTGTTAAATAGCTGTATAACCACTTTAACACTGGTTTGGGGAGGAGCAGCAGCAAGGGAGCAGCCATGATTTTTCATTATAGATTTCACAGTAACCTTGTTTGACTCCCACTAGCATGGGACAATTCCTTCTGGACAGACTACCCTCCCTACCTTGCAGAAATCTACCAAATGCTTCAGTACTGATGCCTAGAGCTGGGGGAAAATACCAGCCACAGTTTTATGACAGTCTGCAAAAGCCCTGCCCTCCCACCTCGAAAATCGTTGTTTTCTGCTTCCTGATTTGCCATCACTTCAGCTCCTGACTCCTTCATTTTGCTGCTTTTCTTTGGGATCCAATTCTGCTACATACCGTGGGTGCGAATTCCTGATCTGCCAATAATTTAGTACCTCTGTTTCCTGTTTCTGATTTTCACGCCTCTCCTGCCGCTGCCAGCTCCCCAGCCTCTATCTATCTTACTAATGCTGCCCTTCTGGCTTCCAGTCTGCCCCCTCCTACTCATTGCTGAATTGCTGGCTCTCTTTTACTCCTGGTCTGGTGGCTTTCTCTTACTCCTGGCTTGCTGGCTCTCCCACTGCCGCTGGCCCCTGACTGTAGATTCTGTCACTGTCATCTGCTCTTGCTGGCTTTTCTGCTTCTGCTGCCAGTTTTTCTCCTGTGGCCAATCCCTCTCTTGCACCTGCTGGCTTCCCTAAGGATTGCATTGTCCTGTTTCAATGACATGTGGCACCAGAGCCAGCCAGCCCCCTCATCGCCACCCTCCCCAACTTACACTAGTGACAACAAGCTAGTTGGTTGATGGTGATTGGTTGCTGGTTGTGAATGGGTGGCTTCTAGGGCCTGACTGCTGGTGGTGGAGGCTGACTGGCTGTGGCCTGGTACATTAGCCAGTCCTCCTGATCAGCGTGGCTGAGCTACTCACTGAGCTGTCAGGGGCGCCACCTGTGTGTGATTTAACTGTATGCTGTGTTTGCACACCATGAAATACCATATACATCATAAAATATTTATTTTTATTAAACAGTCTACTCCAAAATGCTGGAAAATGCATCATATAAAAATAACAACATTTTATGGGTAGGGGGCATGCCCCAAGATCCCCTAAAAATAAATCTTCTACATTATGCCTGCTTCTAAAAATACCATTGTATCACTATGCTGTTCTATAAACATTTGTCATGACCAAAGCCACTGTGAAAAGGTAACATTGACAAAAGAAAACATTTTTATAATGATATCAAATTTGGATTTATTACTAATTACTGTTGTTAAATTGTACTATTTCTGCCCTAAAAATAGCTGAGACTGTCCAAAAAGTGATTTCTAATAATTGTTGTGATTAAACTTGCATTTGGTTACCGGACAAAGTTTTATTTTGTAGTTAATGAAATTCATAATAGAAATATGGATGTGCAAACTATGGAATAAAAATATTTTATCTTGCAGTTCTCGCTTCAAATAATATTAAGATTGGGACTAAATTCTAATGCATGCTCAATAGGAACTGTAACCTCTCACCAATGCACACATCTTTGTGCCTACTAAAATAATATATTTGGAATGATTAATTCTTGGGGCATTAACATCATCTCCCTATACTAGAAATTTGTATAAAACTTGCATCCACATGTGCTTATTTTTATAACTTTAAAAAGTGGAAAATACTAAAATGTACCAAAGTGCATTACTCTCCTGGAAAAAATAGTTTGAAAAAGCTGTAATGTAGACCTGGCATTGTCCTCGTATCCACTGATTGTTTCTTACTTGATCAAAAATTCACAAAGATAACATTGTTAGAAAGAAAAATCCCAATGCTCCACTTGTACAGTGGAAATCCCCTCCAGAAAATAAAATTTATTGATTGTTCTTCAGTTACAAGAGTTTACGTGTTAAAGCAAATTATACCAGATGTGATGTACTTTCACTGATATTTTTTCATATCTCAAGGAAATGACAGCATCCCAGTAAATCACTGGAACCATTTCCATTTGTAGAGAATGATTACAGCATAAAGGTTCTGAACAGGAATTACACAAGGTACAGTACAACACTTGCACTGCCTGCAGCTGCTCGAGAACCAAACTACAGAGTGCATCATTGCACCCGTTTTCCTTTATATCTTTGCTAAATTCATTCTGCCAGAGCAATTTTTAGTTTATTTAATATAAAAATTGGGGAAATCTGTGAGAGATGTTTTAAATTTGAATATTGGCCATAGATTCGGGAATTGGATAATATCTAAAATATTCACAATGTTTATGTCAGGAACATTATCTTCAAATGAATATTCAAAGGAAATAATTCCAATAATTGAATGTGATGTTGCTTCCTCTATGAAATTTGAAAAGAAATTTCAAGAAATGGACGTAACCAGTAAGATATTATTATTTGCTTCGCCAAATGGATTTTCGGTACTGTGCAGCAGATTTACAGGTTGTTCACACCAAAATTGTTCACAGTTTAGATCTTCAGAGGAATTAAACTGGGTGATTATTCCACAGAGGAAAAGATACATTGTTGAAAATGTTCTGTGGTTCAGGAGACTATTCCTGCAGCTCCCTGATTTGAGCTCTACTGCCTCTTTGCATTGTCATATTATCATCTGCCCATTATGCAAACTAGTTATTTCTGCTGAAATAATGGCCGAGAAATTACTTTTAAAATAATGGTGAGCTTAATGGCGCTCACCGTTATTAGTGGCGAAATCGAAGAACAAGTTCCGGCAACCACACGTGCGCAGTTAAACCCGGAAATCCGGAACATGCTCTTCCTGGTCCGCTGGCAATGTTACAGCTTTGCCTTAAAGGGATATAATCGGCTGCAATCAATGGAATCAATGGACCAGCGGCAACTTGCTCTCCTGCTCAGTTGGAAATGAACCAATCTTGCCACAAAACAGATACGCTCAGTTTTTTAGGTCTAAACTAAGTTTTAACAGCGTGGTAAGTCTTAATGACTGCCAAACGACCTCTCCGGCACTAAAAATTAACTTTTAAAAATCTCAGTCTTTTAATCTTATCTTTTCCTCTCCTTATTTCGCTTTCTCTATGTCATTTTATAATGCCTTATTGGGCACATCTGGGTTTTTAGTCTGTGCTTGTCTATGAACTGCACTTCCTGGTTCTCATAGCATAGTTTGCTTCAAGTTATTTGGTTGAGGGGCCTTAAGGATACTTTCACCACTCACACAACTTGGGAAAGAACGCTGATGTTTTTTTGAAGTCGGAGTTCAAGGAAGTTGCCGCCAAAAAAAATGTGATAACTTAGTGGGTGCATTTAAATCTAATGAGCGGCGAGCACTGCTGGTTCACCATTCAGAGCAATTTACGGGCCAATGTAAATGTTTAAATTGATTCTCTTTGGCAGTTTTTGTAAGACACTGAAAGGTCAATTTTAACTCTAGGGTGGACGGGGGCGGGGAGGGGTGCAAGAATCCAGCGGGCGAGGAGATGGGTGAGTAGGAAGCCTCCGTTATGTCGCCAGCTTGAAGCCCAGGCAATGTGAACTCCTGGGTTTCATTTTAATATGATTGATGGGCTGTGCCCACCTGATCGCATTGGGAAACAGGCAGCCCGGCCACTTTCTCCATGCAATTTCTGGTGGGTCTCCCAAAAAGTATTTCAAGCCGGAATGCACCTCTTAAAGCAAGGTTGCATTCCCTGCTTTCAGATTTCGTTCCAACACTGTGGTAGGACTAATGAGTCGGAAGGCTGCCCCCAGGTTTTCTGATGCCTCCCGTAGGGTACTCTTGGAGGAGGTCAGGGAAAGGAGGGAGGTACTCTTCCCCAGCATCCGCAGGAGCATCCCCAGGGCTGCTAATCAGCAGGCCTTGTCAGTACCAGCAGCATCACCCCCAGGACCTGGCTTTAGTGCAGAAAGAGATTCAATAACTTGGGTGAGAAATGAATGGAATAAATGCATTGTGACAGCTGCTGGGGTACTTTGCACAAACTTGCATGATCCTGTTTCTGTGATTGGAGACTGCCTGGACATTAATGGAGTGGTAGCCTTTTCTAATAACTTGCCATAAAATGCTTTGGATGATTCAGGAAACTGCATAGTTAAGTGGCGGCGGACTGGATTGCATCATGAATGCAGCGGTAAGTATTCCACCACAAATTTAACCACTCTGCTCCTGTCGCTTACGGCAGGCTAAAATCGGCCCATGTACATTTGATCAATACTTGAATCAAAGATTGAGTTTTGCAGTAAGAGTAAGTGACCTTGTTGCTTATTAGTTAGGTAAGTTATCCTCCTGTAAAAAAATAAAACCTCCAATTTCTAAGAGTAAACGTTGAATATCTTTTTATAAATTACTCCAGTGAATTTGAAGAAACCAAACTTTTGTGAGTATTGACAATCATTCATTAGTAATTGTTCACTGACAAAGCTTAATTCTCATATATACATTTTTAACAAAAGAATCAGTGGAAAATATAATGTATTCATCTTTTAAAAATATATATCCCCACCTCATTATAATTCTCTAAGTTCTGGGACTCTGTGTTGTAAGACTGCCTGACCTTGAGTCATGTTTCTTTTATGTTACATTTTATGGCAAGTTATGCTTATGGTTCTTCACTACAGCTCACAGCTCATTATAGCATGCAAAATCCTTGTCTGCCAAGGCCTGCTGTAATGAGGGTGGAGCATACCATCAATGTAGCTTTATCTTTTGTTCAGGGTAGGGGTTGCTGAAATTGCTTGCTCAGTTGTGCTTGGGGAGGGAAAGTCATCCAGTTCTCCTGCTGCTGATTGCTACAGGCTTACCTCTACTGGACGTGCGCATGTGTTGACGTAGGGTGAGGAAAGGATCAGGTTCAGCCTTGGCTGTGATGTCCTCCATAATTGGATAGCCTACTCGCACTCACTGCCAAGACTGATGCATGAATAATGACCACTTGGGTGAGATATTAGAGGGCAGCAAGAGCCCATGGAAAAATACTCCACTGAGCGAGGTAATGCCTTCAGGAGAGGAGGGGAGATGAGAACATTTAAAACATTTCTATTGATCTTTACTGTCACCACACTAATTGTAAAACCCGGTTTATGGAAAAGAACTGTTTTGTTGTGGATAGAAAATAAAGTTCATTTTTATTCCACAACTATAAAAATATAAAGCAAATTATACTATATATGGTTATGTTCTTTCCATTAAATTAATTTTTATATTTCATAGAGCTAGCAACATCACGTTTAACTACAGGAATTATTATCCTTTGAAATTCATTCAAAGATAACATTCATAGCATAAGTAGTCTGAACGTTTAAGTAAAGATCTGTGGACAATATTGGAATTTAAAATATATAGTACAAATTTTCACATTGTACATGCAATCTTTTGATAATAACTGTCGTGTATTTCGACTCTGTTGTTTGCATTGTGTAGTCAGTTTTCTTCTTCACTGGATCAGCATTTAAGCCTCTGTGTTTTTCTCTTTCCAGTTGGATATTTTCCACTCATTATACTTTTGTTTTTGTTGATCTTATTATGAGAAACCTTTCTCAATTAATTTTTTTTCCTCAATCACATGCAGGAAAAGTGCATGTTACAGATCCAGTTTCTCATCCACATCATTGTATACCTCTACAAATAAAATTCATCACATAACAAATATGTAGAGATCTTTAAAATTGGATTTTACCAATTTCCACTGACAAATTCCTGGATTTGTGAATCGATTTAAAAAAAAAATTATTTCTATCTGATTCTGACCTGCAAAAAGAAGAATCCTGCTTGCTCCTAATAAAATCTGAGATGCGTTGGTGATGTCATCATGCAAATGTGCGCAATCACATCATTAGCATGATGTGTGCATCCCAGGACTGGATTTTCAGTGTCAAACTCTGGAAGGGAAACAACTTGAGGCATGAGAGCACAAAGCTGCAGTGCTTTTTGCATCCTTTGTCCCTTCAAGATCAGCTTATGCTGAAAGAATATTTTCCTGACTTAGCTACATCCAAGATTCCAGGAGAACCAACCTTGGCAAATGTAGTTTAACACACCTGCTTCGAGTATACGCTTGGCAGAACCTTTGGAACTGCCATTGAGGCCCATAAAAGTGGTGTGTTTAGCTTAACAAGGAGCTGTTAGTCTCACTTGCTTTTTTGCAGATTCGTGATGTTCAAAATAAAAATGGATTTTTTTTAGATTTCCTCTGAATTTACCTGGTTTTTTGGGCTCTAATTTTTCTCCTGGCTTTTGATGCTAAAAATAAAACCTGAAAAACACCCCAGAAAACAGGTTTTTAAATTGGCAATAACATCTGATTTTAAACATCCTTGCAATTATGTAGCAATTCACAAAAAAATCACGACCTTTCAATTCCCTCTTCCACGAACAGTATCGTGCATCTGCCAGGTTCTGAACATCCTGTATTCTACAAAGATCTTTGTACTTTTTTCTGGCTGTTGTTCTTCCCCTTGCCTACTGCCTTTGTATGTGCAGTGCAATTGTTGCAGTAAATGGGAGGGTATAAAGTGTTCTAGAATTAGAGGAGAGAGGTATCATAGAAGAGTAACCGTGTGGCGACAAGGTAAAAGAGAAAAGAGAAGTTGTAGAAGCAGAAAGTGAGCAAAAAAGAAGTGAAGGAGAGGAGGGAGAGGGTGAGGAAAAAGGAAGTGAAACAGGAGAGAGACAGAAGCACATTTTTTTTGTAGGCCCCCCCAGTATCTTTAGCTTGAGAAATTTGAGAGGCTGAGAGATTTTTTTTGCTGAGGCCAGACCAAATAAGTTTGAAGTGTTGGGACTTGGCCTTGGAAAGTTTGAGAACTATTGTTGCCCCAATACATAAATGCACAGAAATTTGTCTCCAACAAACAAACTCCCAACTTTATTTTAACAATGCTGTGGCACAGAGAATGAGGAAAGAATAGAAACACAGAGGCAGGGGAAGGGAGGGAGGGAGATACTCCTGATTGGGAGCAAGGCACCTTATTGAGCGTGAGTGAATAGAAGAAAGAGAGAGACACTGTGGAGCAGGGGATGTGAATAGAAAGTTAAAATGGGGTGGAGAGAGACACTGTTGCAATTGGGACTGGCACATCTCTGGCTCTGCTGGAAGTGAATGAGACCATTTCTGTTGGGGCTCTGCCGACCCACTTTATAAAACACAAATGCACGGAAATTTGTCTCCAGCAAACAATCTCTGACTGAGCAATGCCATGGGAATTTCAGCATCAGATTTAAAATTAATGTGACTAAGTTAATTAAATAAAGATGTAAAGTAAATTGGGTAAATCTGTTACATTGTATGAATCCAGTCTGGTGTCACTCAATGGTGTACTTTTCCATACTTAATTACTCACTGTTGTGTGTCCATTCATACCACTTGCTGGGGGTATAGAGAATTTCAAACTTTTTTTTATTTAAGAATATTTTATTTGCGTAATATATTGTATGGAGTTGGGCTAATTTTCTCTTTTCCGTTTACTCTACAGAACTGCCTCAATTAATGTTCTCAAAATAGTGTGTTGCAATAATTGTCACTGCTAGTCTGAGTTTTTATTTCTATGATTTAATGTAATGATAAATATGAATAGATTTTATAATGGACAGTTTGGGAAGGCACTGCTTTGTCCCCAGTATGACCCCTAATACCCGTGGTTATATTCTGAATATTTAGAGGTATATTTTCCTCTGTCTGCTGATGTTAAAAAGGCTGGTGTGAATGCAAAAGAGGTAAATGTACATGTTAGAGTATCAGGGCGCTAGAGATTTAGAATAACCAAACAATAAATTATTAAAATATATGTAGTTATTTAGCTATAAGCCTGGCCCATGATTTCTCATTTTAATCCCTATTAATGACATTTACAGGATAGCAAAAGGCACACAAAAGTAAAAGCTGCTTCACAGAAAGGCATATATTATTAAAGTATCCTCTGTATTTAAAGTAGCATGTCACAAAAAAAAACTTTCTTCTGTTATATTTTGTACCACACTTATATAAATGGAATACTCAGCGACAAGCCACTGAACACAGAATCTACTGCACTTATGAGTGGAGCCTATCCATCATCTACATATATAATTGCAAAGAACTTATCATTCTAAGTTATAAAATGTTAGCAGACCTGATTGAAAATGAAATATTTTCTGTTCATATTTATATTCTGTGGCTATGCCCGAATTACATTGAAAGATTTATTTATAGTGGTATAAAAATAATTTCAAATTGATGTTCAGTATTTGAGTTTACTACTGTTTTTGCTGTCTACTGAAGAAAAAATTTTATACACAATTTGTTTTCTGAATGTTCTTAGCAGACAAATGAAACTAAATTACATGATCTGTTTTTTTCCTTGAAAGGTAATGTTCGATGTGTTTTTTTCAGACAATGAATTCATCAAGGCAAACGAGTACAGATGTTGGACAAGACCTGTCAAAGGGATTATATCACACTGCCACTCGCTTTATGGACCAACAAACATCAGGAACCTCAAATAGAACATGTTCGAGTCCACAACAAAAATATCACCAGCCCATGGAGAGCTTTTCATCTTCTCAGCCAAATAGGCAGGCAGCATCAGTGACAGCAATGCACAGTAATTCTGTGATGGACAACTTGAAGTTGCCCATGTCAAGCAAGGCAAGGCAAGACTTCCACACTGTTTCTGACATAATAGAAAGGAAGACAGGACTCCAAACCAGTGAAGTAATGCCATTCACTCCCATAATCTCTTCAAGAAGTGAAAGACATCAATATGAAGGGATAGAAAGTAATAGGAGTATTAGAGCAAATAGTTCCGCTGGCAGTCAGGAATTAACTGCACCTTTGGCTCAGTTAGAGCCCATTAAGGAAGAGCTGACACAAGACATTATGCCAGATGACTTTAAAAATCACCTGACAGATGAAGAGAATAGTCACAAAAACCAGATTGTAAGTGAACATGCACCTGAGCAGTTTCAGAGGCTGCCCATGGACCCACTCCAATGCAGTGTGTTTTCAGAAGGTTTCGGCATGAACGTAAAGGGAAACAAAATGAATCAATTAGGTAATATTTTGGTTTTTTTTGGTCAAAGTGCATTTCTGTACTAAGCATTTCTCTTTTGTGTACATTGTAGTTCCTTTAGAATATCACCAAAAAGCCACAGTTTTTATTTTAATTAGAGTACTGTACATTTTATTTACTTTTAATGTTAAGGATTAATGCAAAATTAGCATTTTGCATCTTTAATGCAGAATTTGTTTCCCAAAGACTTGATTTGGCATTCCCATTTTCATTACAATGATTTAAAAAGCCTCTGTATGATCTGGTATGGTCCTAAAAAGACATGTTTCGAGACAGAGTATCTATGTGTGGAATTTAATTCCAGCATTTACTCCTTTGACTGAAAACAGTAGTGGTTGGTTTGGGGGGGATGACTTGTGTGTGGAGCTTTTGTTTTAACACATTCTATCATCCTGTTGTTTTTAGTTGACAAAATGTGTGACAGTATTGAGATACTTCATAACATTTATAAGATTACTAGTAGATAACAGTGCAAATGGAGAATAATCTACCTAGTGATTTTGGAGTGATCTAGTCCGTGAGCTCAAAGGATTGTCTGCTTCCCATTGTGTTAATAGGTTTATTTTCCATAACCTACTGTTCTGAAATTCATTTATACACATTTTTGCTGGTGCAGCTCCCCTGAGTGTACAGCAAGTTTATCCAGTAATGAAGGACCCAGGTTTAATCCCCCGGCTGTTCTGTTAGCTGATCTCAGTTGGAGTGACTGGGGGTGGCTACACTTGGCCTCAGCACTCCCAGGTTGGGAGAGGGTAAATCAGTAGTGGTTCCTGCTCCTGGTTGCTATCCAGGAATCCCTTCTGGAAGTCCTGGTGTGGGAATTGGGTGAGAACACGATCAAGCTCAACTTCGTTGTTGCTGTTGAAATAATATCAACTTATATTTATATAGTACCTTTAATGTAGAAAAAATGTCCCATCAGACTTCAACAAAGGCATAAGAAAAATACAATGGAATAGATTTGGATGGGTGACTAAAAGCTTGGTTAAAAAGGTGGATTTTAAGGAGGGACTTAAAGGAGGGAGAGGGAGGTTTAGAAGAATGCCTCGATTTTAAAATTCTCATCCTTGTTTTCAAATCCCTCCATAGCCTCGCTCCTCCCTATCTCTGTAACCTCCTCCAGCTCTGCAACCCTCCGAGATCTCTGCGCTCCTCCAATTCTGTCCTCTTGCGCATCCCCAGTTTTCACCGTTGCACCGTTAGCGGCTGTACCTTCAGCTTCCTAGGCCCAGAACTCAGGAATTCCCTCCATAATCCTAGGGGAGGTAATGTAGCACTGGCGGAGGCTGCAAAGATAGGGAGTGGTGACATAGTCGAGAGATTTAAACACAAGGATGGAAAATTTTTATTTGAGTTGGGAGCTAATGTAGGTCAGCGAGGACAGGGGTGATAGGCGAGCAGAACTTGGTGCGGGATAAGATAATTGCAGCAGAGTTTGGGATGCGCTGAAGTTTATGCACGGTGGAGGATGGGAGACTGGCCAGAAAAGCACTGGAATAGTCAAGACTGAGATGACAAGGACATGGGTGAGGATTTCAGCAGAAGATGGGCTGAGGTAGAGGAGGAGGCAGTTGGCAGAAGTGGAAGTAGGTGATCTTTGTGATAAACAATAACAACTTGCATTTATATAGTGCCTTTAACATGTGAAGTGTTGTGAAACGTTTTCCTAAGAGAGTAATCAGATAAAATTGACACCGAGCCAAAGAAGGAGATATTAGGACAGGTGACTAAAAACTTGGTCAAAGAGGTAGCTTTTAAGGAGGGTTTTAAAGGAGATGAGCGCTCAAGTGGCCTGAGTTGGATGAATGCAGAGTTCTTGGAGGGTTGTAGTGCTGGGATGAGAATTTTAAAATCAAGGCTTTGGTTGATCCAGAGCCAGTGTAGGTCAGTGAGCACAGTGGTGATGGCTGAGCATGACTTGGTGTTGGTTAGGATACAGCCAGCATAGTTTTGGATGAGCTCAAGTTTATGGAGAGTGGAAGATGGGAGGCCGGCCAGGGGCGCATTGGAATGGTCGAATCTAGAGGTAACAAAAGCATGGATGAGGGTTTCAGCAGCAGATGGAATTTACATTTGGCAATATAAACTAAATGGAACAATTTTAAAGGGGGTGCAGGAACAGTGAGACCTGGGGCTGTAGGTACACAAATCTTTGAAGGTGGCAGGACAAGTTAAGAAAGCTGTTTAAAAAAAACCATATGGGATCCTTGGCTTTATTAATAGAGGCATGGAAGTTATGCTAAACCTTTATAAAACACTGGTTAGGCCACAGCTGAAGTATTGTGTTCAATTCTGGGCACCACACTTTAGGAATGATGTCAAGGCCTTAGAAAGGGTACAGAAGAGGTTTACTAGAATGGTACCTGGAATGAAGGACTTCAGTTATGTGAAGAGACTGGAGAAGCTGGGGTTGTTCTCCTTAGAGCAGAGAAGGTTAAGAAGAGATTTGATAGAGATGTTCAAAATCATGAATGGTTTTGATAGATTAAATAAGGAGAAACTGTTTCCAGTGGCAGAAGGGTTGGTAACCAGATGACACAGATTTAAGGTGATTGGCAAAAGAACCAGAACATGAGTTGTGATCTAGAATGCACTGCCTGAAAGGGTGGTGAAAGCAATTCAGCAGTAACTTTCAAAAGGGAATTGGATAAATACTTGAAGGGAAAATATTTACCGGGCTATGGTGAAAGAGCAGGGGAGTGGGACTAATTGGATAGCTCTAGTCACAGACATGATCGGTCGAATGGCCTCCTGAGCTGTATCATTCGATGATTCTATGGGCTGAGGCAGGGGCAGATGTTATGGAGGTGGAAACAGGTGGTCTTTGTGATGGAGAGGATATGGGGTTGGAAGGTTAGCTCAGGGACAAATAGGACACCGAGGTTGCAAACAGTCTAGTTCAGACACAGTCGAATAACTTGCCAATAATTGATATTAAGGCTCACAATGAATATGGCTATTTTGGTGACATACTGGCGGGCAGCTGTAGAATTGTATACCAGCAAGATGTTAATATCTTTACAAGTGATAAGGGAAGAAAATTGGCAAATGAAAAATAAATATGGCTTATAGACATGGGTACTTGTAACTTTGGTCAAGGGCCACAATATGAAGCAGTGAATTGCTTGAGAGTCACTTTCACAGACATACTATAAAGCAACTATGGATGAATTTACACTGTTACTGCTGGGCGTTAGTGGATTGACTACCTATTTTATACCCCTTCTGATTTTTATTTCCATTTCCATGATAGGTTGGTCATAACATCCTTTGCTGTACCAGTTGCCTCTGTAAGTGACACTCTGATAGGCAATTACAATGATAAGCATGTAATGTTACATGCTAAAACAAATCTACGCACACAGCCTGGATTTTCCAATATTTAAGCAATTGTACACCCTTTCCACCAGGTGGTGCTGGAGGAAAATTTGTAATACAAGCAAATGCTCTCAGTATGAGCCTATCCTCTAATAGTTTATTGTGAGAGGAATACCATTTTTAAGATGGATCTGAAGCCTGTAAGTCCAATGCTGTACTGAAATTCACCCTTTTTGCACAATGACCTTAGGGAAAAAAATGCTCATATTTGGGTACAGTCAATATTGAATCCCAAACTTCTTGCCTTTAGTGGCCGCTTAAGACTTCATGATGCAGTAGTGTTGCATTGAACTCCAATGTAATTATCACCCTTGATCTCCTGTGTTGCAGCCTATACTGCCCCCACTTTGAAACGCGTATTTATTGCACTCCCCCACTTAAGACATGTTCCCTCTATTCACGTTACTAGTAATGTGCATCCTGAAGAGGCAGGCTAGCAGAATGGAAGCCTGTTGCGACGATTGCTGCTGGGGTACGGATCTATGGAGACAGGCTCTAGCCTGTACTGTTGGGTGAAGAAACTGTGTAGCACATTACCCCATCTAAAATAAATTGCACTTCCTAAAATACAGTATATAAAATTTGTTTTTTTTCTTGCCAATTTGTTTCCCCCCTCCCCTCTTCAAGACATTGACACCTAGCTAGAGTGTGGTTCCAGTACTGTTGAGTCATCAAGGGTGCCTATAAGTACTAGGTCTCTATCTTTTACGCATCCTTCATTCAGTCTTTCCTACTCCTTCAGGTTGCAGCCCATGTGTTTACACTGACAACGGTACATTTAACTTTTCTCAGCTTGATGTACTGTTTTCTGCAGGTGTTTCATCCAGAGGTCATTCTGCTGACTGGCCAACAGAATGATCTCTGCTTTATGCCAGCTTTTGAGTGCTCCCTCCATTCCACTCCCTTCCAAAGGTCTGGTGACCATATTAGGATCTGTCATGGGATTGGAATTAAGCAGAGGATCTGACTGGGGAGTGGGAATGGTGGCAGCAGAATTGGGACTGGGAACACCGACACCAATGAAAGAGTCAAATGGTGGGGTGGGAAATGTTAGTAAACTAGATCAGATCCAGTCCAAGGGCCAAAACAGAGCCCTGCAATGGCAGCAACTAGCCTACAGATCATACAGAGAGTACAACTGCCTTATGCTCATGTATAGCTACATTATTTCTTGGTTAAAAATAACCAATGCAAAACAACTGACTACATTTAAAACTACATGTGGTTATGAGGGTTTCACATATGGGACAATGAATACAGAAGTATGGATGTTGTTTTTATGGACTTCCAGAAGGCATTTGATAAGGTTCCACACAAGAGATTACAAAAAATGAAAGCACGCAGAACTGGAAGTAACCTTGTGACATGAGTTAGTAATTGGTTGGGAGGTAGGATACAGAAAATAGGGACAAAGGGAACGTTCTCTGATTGGCAGGATGTGACAAGTGGTGTTCCCCTGTAATCTGTACCTCAGCTTTTCACTATATATAATCAGTGACTTGGATGAAGAACTAGAGAGTTGTGCATCCAAGTTTGCAAATAACACTAAGATTGGAGGCATGGTAAGTTGTGTGGATGGGAGCAGGAAGTTACAAAGGGACATAGACAGCCTAAGTGAGTGGGCAGAACTCTGGCAGATTGAGCTCAATGTGGGGAAATGTGAGGTCATCCACTTTGGATCTGAGAAAGACAAATTGGAATATTTTCTAAACGATGAGAGACTAGGAGCTGTGGAGGAACAAAAGGATTTAGGTGTCCATGTACACAAATCACTAAAAGCTAGTGCACAGGTACAAAAAGCAATTAAAAAGGGCTAATGAAATATTGACCTTTATCTCAAGGAAGTTGGAATACAAAAGTGGAGAAGTGATGCTTCAGTTGTACAGAACCTTGGACAGACCCCATCTGGGGTACTGCGTTCCTTTTTGGGCGCCACAACCAGGAAAGATACATTGGCCTTGGAGATTTACTAGAATGCTACCGGGGCTTAAAGGATTAAATTATGAGGACAGGTTGCATAAACTTAGTTTAAATTCCTTTGAGTTAGGAAGGTTGAGAGGTGATCTTATTGAGGTGTTTAAATATGATAAAAGGATTTGATGAAGTGCACAGAGAAACTCTTCCCTCTGGTGGGGGAATCCAGAACAAGGGGGCATAATCTTAAGAGGTGGGCCATTTAGGAGTGAAATCAGGAAGCACTTTTTCACGTATAGGGTAGTCTGGAAATCTTTTCCCCCAAAAGGTTGTGGATACTGGGTCAATTGAAATTTTGAAGACTGAGATCGATAGATTTTTGTTAGTTAAGGGTATCAAGGAAAATGGAGAGAAGGTAGGTAAATTGAGTTGAGGTACAATGATCCAGTAGAATGGTGGCACAGGCTTGAGGGGCCGAATGGTCTAGTGCTGTTCTCATTTTTGTAAGAGATACCTATCAGTACAAGGCATTGGGAAGGCTGCAATTAGAGTACTGTGAACAGTTTTGGGCATCCCTTTATAGAAAGGATATTAGAGCCATGGGAAAGGTGCAACATAGATTCACTCAGATGATACCAGGATGAGAGGATATTGTGATGAGAGATCTGAAAAACTAGAGCTTCATTCAGTGGAGCAGAGAAGGTTAAGGGGGATATGATAGAAGTGTTGAGAAATTAAGCAAGGTTTGAGAGGATAAATAACTATTATTTACATTGGTCAGTAAATTGGTAACAAGGGGTCATAAATTTCAAAGCATAAAAGGGAAGGTTAGAAGTAATGTTTTCATGCGAAGGGTTATTAGAATATGGAGTGCATCACCACAAATGGCTATTGAAGCTGAGTCAATCATGACATTTAATCGGAATTAGATAAACATTTGAAGAAGACAAATATTAAAGGATATGGAGAAAGAGCAGAGAAATTGAATTACAGTAGATACCTCTGATGTGGAGCTACGACTGACAGAGACATAATAGACCTCTTCCTCTGCTGAAATTTTTCTGATTGTATAAGATGGCTTAGTACTATGCACAAATGCTAAATTGCCACTGATCTGGTACCCATGTCTACCACAGCTTGGTGTTGTTCACTGTGTCTATACAAATGGCAGCTAGCATCATGACTGGGGTTCAGTTGACCATGGGAGTTATAACTGTTATTTTGTTATCTGTAGGCAAACATTGTTTAGTCCACATTGAAAATTAGCCTCATTGGATACCTTTTTAAAATATCAACTTTTTTGTACTCATAAAGGTGAGGGATATCAAAGCTGGGGAACAGACACTTTCCATTTCAAGCATCCAGGGGGTAAATTTAACCCCAAGAAGGGGTGGGCGGGCAGAAAAATAGTGGATTTTTGGAGCCGGACCGCATCCCGGCTCCAACATGCCCAGTTCCGGGTTTGACCCAGGCGCGTTTGGATGTGCGTGCAGCAGACAACCGAAGTCCTGCCCCCATTTAAAGCCGGCGGGCCAATACTGAAAGGGGCAATGAACACCTCATTGTGATAGTTGAGGTACTTAATTTTTTGTGTATTACAAAAGTAAAACAAATTTAACTGTACCTGTTTGGATTTCCCATCACTTCCAATTCATGTCAGGTTAAAGCAGGTGGGAAGGGCTGGATCCATGAGGTGAGTGCCTTTATTGCACTGCTTGTGGGCCAGTAGGAGCAGGAGTATTTCATCCAGGCCCAACAAGCTCAGCCGGCACGACGTGACCCCGCGATCGGCCAAACCGCCCCCTTCCCCCCCACCCCCGATGCTGGACCCCACACCCTCTGATCTTATCCAAGGCCTACCCGACGTCGTCCATGGCCCCCCACCCCTCCGATTTCTTCCAGGGCCCGCGATCGCTTTCTCCATCCCTCCGCCATCTCCGATTTGCGGCTTCTTTCCCTCCCGACAGGCAGCCAGCCTGTCAATCTGACTGTTTAGTGCGTGGGAAATCCGAAAGCACACATCCTAACCTTCAATTGAGTTGCGATCGTAGATTGCGACGCCCTCACTTAGCTTCCGTGTTCCCCGTGTGAATATCTAAAGACGGGCTGGGCTCCCAGCTCCCAGCTAAAATCATGCCCTCAGTGTCAGCATCAGGTCAAGTATGGCATAGGTCAATTATAGCACAAGCAGCTGTAGAGTAAATTTCGCCCAACAATATGCCTTATCCCCAGCTCATAAAAGCAGTCCCTACTCACACCAGTGCTCATTTTTCCACTTCCCACATTAGCCATTCTTGTGGCCTTTCTGAGTGAGATTACCAAATCAATGCCAAACTAAGGTCAGGTTTTTTTTGCTGTGGATCCATGCTCACAAAAAAACAGGCTTTGACGTCACATAGTCATATAAGACCCTTCCAGATGGCAGAGAAAAGATATTTATCCTATAATTCTAGGTAGTTTTCAAAGCCACACCCAAGAATGAAAGGACTGTATGCTTAATCCAAGGCTCACCCTAACCTGCGCAAAATGTAAATTCTGAAACACTAATGCTGTGTCCAAGGTCACTTTGATACTTTAAATGTACGCCATCTACAGTTCTGAACACAATTAATTGTTTGTCTTTTGCGAGATACCTCTTGATAATTAACAGAGTCGGTGGGGTAACAAAAATAAAGTTATAGCTATAGTAGCTTTACTGACAGTCATGTTTCATTTATATTACAGTGCTGCTGCTTGAGGCAGCTTCAACTTAGGTGGCAGCAATGTAATATAAAAGAGGCAGCTTTGTTGTCTCTGGTGGAAAGGAATAATACCGTAGAAGGTTCACCAATGGTAAGTATAAACAGGATGCTTCCAGCAATGCTGCATGCAGTAATATTTTCTGGCCACAGGTAGACTGTAGTTTTTGCATTGTTGTCCTGTACGGACCATTGCCAATCATCAGGGAAAGTCCCTGGTCATACAATTAAAGTCAAGATGTGCACACCTGTGTTAGTGTTATTGCTGATGATGTGAAGTCTGCCCCAACGCATAAATGGGGAAAATAACAGAGCTCTGTGAACCAAAAAGAATTACTGAACTGTTTCAAGTAGAAGCAGTTCCACAATACAAATCAGCATATGTTGCTGTAATTTTAATAGATGTTATCTTTATTAACAAAAACTAGCAGATCTCCCATGTTGTTGCTCATGATGAGTCAGAGCATATGTTGTGTTATGCCATATAAAATAATATTTTATCAGGGCGACTGATTTACAGTGATCCAATAAGTCAAAACGCATTTTCATTGCACAGTATTCTGATGGTATTTTCAGGTTTGAATTATGTTGTTATCTCTGTTTTTGTGGAAACTGGAAATCAGTGGTTTATTGTTATATGTTTGTATAGCAATGTAGTCAACTTTATCTCTACCTTTTCTTCAAAGCCAATATAAACAGGAAGATGGTAGAGAGCATGTTCAAGGTTGCAGATAGTTAGGAAGCATGTAGCAATACTGGGAAATGAAGAGGAGAGGATTGTGTGGTTTTGTAGTGTTGGGGTTAGACTCATAGAAAGGTTACTGCATGGAAGGAGGCCATTTGGCTCATCGAGTCCATGCTGGCTCTATGCAAGAGCAATCCAGTTAGTCCCAGTCTCCCATCCTATCCCTGTAGCCCTGCAATTTTTTCCTTTCAAGTGCTTATTCAGTTCCCTTTTGAAAGCCACGATTGAATCTGCCTCCACCACCGCCCCCCACCCCCCACACCCCGGCAATGTATTCCAGATCATAACCACTTGCTGCATAAAAGAGTTTTTCCTCATGTCATCTTTGGTTCTTTTGCCAATCACCTTAAATCTATGTCCTCTGGTTCTTGACCCTTCCACCAATGGGAACAGTTTCTCTCTATCTATACTGTTCAGACCCTTCATAATTTAAATACCTCTATCAAATGTCCTCTCAACCTTCTCTGTTCCAAGGAGAACAACCCCAGCTTCTCCAGTCTATCCACGTAACTAAAGTCTCTCATCCCTGAAATCATTCTAGTAAATCTTTTCTGCACCCTCTCTAAGGCCTTTCCTAAAATGTGGTGCCCAGAACTGGACATAATACTCCAGTTGTGGTCGAACCAGTGTTTTATAAAGGTTCATCATGACGTGCTTTTGTACTCTATGCCTCTATTTATAAAGCCGAGGATCCCGTATGCTTTTTCAATCGCTTTCTCAACCTGCCCTGCCACTTTCAATAATTTATGCACATATACCCCCAAATCTCTCTGTTCCTGTACCTCTTTTAGAATTGTGTCCTCTAGTTTATATAGCCTCTCCTCATTCTTCCTACTGAAATGTATCACTTCACATTTTTCTGCATTAAATTTCATCTGCCACGTGTCCGCCCATTCCACCAGCTTGTCTATATCATCTTGATGTCTATCATTATCCTCCTCATTGTTCACTACACTCCCAAGTTTTGTGTCATCTGCAAATTTGGAAATTGTGCCCTGTACACCCAAGTCCAAGTCATGTATATCAAGAAATGCAGTGGTCCTAGTACCGACCCCCTGGGGAACACCACTGTACATCTCCCTCCAATCCAAAAAACAACTGTTCACTGCTATTCTCTGTTTCCTGTTACTTAGCCAATTTTGTGTCCGTGCTGCTACTGCCTCTTTATTCCATGGGCTTCAATCTTGATGACAAACCTGTTACATGGCTCTTTATCAATCGCCTTTTGAAAATCCATATACACCACATCAGCCGCGTTGCCCTCATCGACCCTCTCTGTTACCTCATCAAAAAACTCTATCAAGTTAGTTAAACACGATTTGCCTTTAACAAGTCCATGCTGGCTTTCCCTAATCAATCCACACTTGTCCAGGTGACTGATAATTCTGTCCCGGATTATCGTTTCTAAAAGTTTCCCCACCATCGAGGTTAAACTGACTGGCCTCTAGTTACTGGGTTTATCCTTACACCCTTTTTTGAACAAGGGTGTAACATTTGCAATTCTCCTGTCCTCTGGCATCACCTCCATATCTAAGGATGTTTGGAAGATTATGGCCAGTACCGCCGCAATTTCCACCCTTACTTCCCTCGGCAATCTAGGATGCATCCCAAGGTGACTTATCTACTTCAAGTACAGCTAGCCTTTCTAGTACCTCCTCTTTATCAATTATTAGCCCATCCAGTAGCTCAACTACATCTTCCTTTACTGTGGGGCTGGCAGCATCTTCTTACTTGGTAAAGACAGATGCAAAGTACTCATTTAGTACCTTGGCCATGCCCTCTGCCTCCATGAGTAGATCTCCATTTTGGTCCCTGATCGGCCCCACCCCTCATCTTCCTACCCAATTACCGTTTACTTGCCTAAAGAAGACTTTTGGATTCCCTTTTATATTTGCTGCCAATCTATTCTCATACTCTCTCTTTGCCCTCTTATTTCCTTTTTCACTTCCCCTCTGAACTTTCTATATTTAGCCTGGTTCTCACTTGTGTTTTCAACCTGACATCTGCCCCTTTTTTTTGCTTTATCTTAATCTCTATCTCTTTTGTCATCCAGGGAGCTCTAGCTTTAATTGCCCTACCTTTCTCCCTCGTGGGAATGTACCTAGACTGTACCTGAACCATCTCCCCTTTAAATCCGCCCATTGTTCAGTTACAGTTTTGCCTGCCAATCTTTGATTCCAGTTTACCCGGGCCAGATCTGTTCTCATCTCACTGAAATTGGCCCTCCTCCAATTGAGTATTTTTACTTTAGAATGGTCCATGTCCTTTTCCGTAGCTATTCTAAACCTTATGGTACAATGATCGCTGTTCCCTAAATGTTCCCCCACTGATACTTGCTCCACTTGGCCTGCTTCATTCCTCAGAGCCAAGTCCAGCAATGCCTCCTTCCTCCTTGGGCTGAAAAGGTACTGGTCATGAAAGTTCTCCTGAACGCACATCAAAAATTCCTCCCCCTCTTTGCCCCTTATATTATTACTATCCTAGTCTATATTCGGATAGTTGAAGTCCCCCATTATCACTACTCTATGGCTTTTGCATCTCTCTGTTATTTCCCTGCAAATTTGCTCCTCTATCTCCTTCCCACTAGTTGGTGGCCTATAGAATACACCCAGTAGTGTAATGGAACCTCTATTGTTTCTTAACTCTAACCAAATAGATTCTGTCCTTGACCCCTCCAGGACATCCTCTCTCTCTAGCACAGCAATATTCTCTTTAATCAATACTACCACCCCCCTTCCTTTCTTCCCTTCCCTATCTTGGCTCTGGCTGCACTCCCCAGGGGGACCCTCTCCCTTACCAATGTTCATACCGGTTAGAGAGTGAGTTGCGGTCCTGTGGTTCTGGACTACTGAGAAGGGGGTAGGAGGAAAGGGAATCATGGGCTCTGGGATCATTAGAAGTGTGGTCACAAGATCTAGGAACAGTGGGAAGTTGATAGTGTGGGATTTGGGAGTAGAAGAGGATGTGCTGGTGTCTGAGAGCATTGAAAATGGCGTGCTTTGCTGTTGGAGTACCAGGAGAGGTATGCTGCAGTTGGAATCATTGATTGGGGGGCTTCCGGGATCTGGGCAGGTCTGGTGGCAGGGTACAGGAGTACTGAGAAGTGGCGAATGAGGGCCTCTGAGGATTGGGGAAAGCATTTATCAGGTGCGGGAACATTGTGCGGTGTAAGGTCTAGAACTACTGGGGACGGCTAGCATGTGGTAGTATAGGGTGGTGCTGGGGTCTGGCAGTTGTTTTTGGAGGAGGGGATTGAAGGAAAATAAAGATTGTAAGGCTTGATCATTTTGCCTCCATCCCTGACTTTTGCAATATGATTTCTGAGCTTTGAGATGGGACCCCTCTGTTAGTTATTTGAAGTGGGCAGTGCTCTTGTATTGTATTTGCCTACTGTATGCACTTTAATCAAGAACTACAAGGCTCCCAGCCCACGCTTGTGGTTAACCATCCCTGCTTCCTAGAAAGGCTGTATTGTTGTATTCCGAGCTGTGCGCCAGGAACTAGCTTTAAGTTCTTTGAATATCTTTGGTAAAAATACAGGAAATACTTTAAAGAATTTAAAGTCATTGCCCAGATCATAGCTGGAAATGTGGCAAACTTGCATTTATGGAAGCGGCGAGCAGGGAGCGGGGGGAGTAACAGGATGGCTGAGCAGAGTGGCAGGAGAGCAAAGAGCGGGCTAATAGGAAGGGAGTGGAAAATGTGAGAAGGATAAGGCAGGAGACAGCGTGCAGGGGCAAGACTACAAGTCTGAAGCATGGAGACGTAACAGGAGGGAGCGGGAAGGAGGGACAGGCACTCATTCACTTGGAAAGGTAGCCAGCGTCTGAGTCCAGTGCTCTTACCTGCTTTTCACAGGCCTCAGATGGCTACCTTGGAGATGCAAATAGAGAGCTGGGAGGATTCAATAAAAAAGCAAGTTTAAGTGTGACTGTAAAGTGTTACAGGAGGTCGTTGGAGATTGATTACTGACAAATGACAATCTTTTTTCTTCTATTAGTGAACTCCCAGAATCAGAAAATGGTTGCAGAGGAAGTTCTGAGGTCAAGTGAGGATGAGCGGAGGTTGGCAGGTGAAATGTATGATTCAGAAAGTGACCTCAATATTTCTGGTAGCAGTGAAGAATTACAGTTGAAGGAATCTTTTGAAGACCCATACAATCTGAAAACAGCTGTAAAAGATGATCCAGCAAGGACGAGTGAGTCAGTCTTTACCAAAGATGAAAGCTCTGCTCTTTCCAAAAAAGAACACACTGTGTCTTTCTTAAATCAGTCAACGGTGTTAGATCAAAAAGGCCATGGCAGTTTTGAGGAAGGTGACCTTCATGGAGAACTACATGGAGAACTACATGGGTCCACAGCACAATCTCAGAGAGATGAGTAAGTATTGTTGGTCTATGGTATCAATAAATGAAGTTATATATTTCTAGGTGATTTGATTTTAAAATAATAATCCTTTTGCACTCCTCAAAAAGTGACTTCAAAAATAGTTATGTTTTTATAAATATGGTGAGTTATCAGAGCAATAAAGTGGGAGTAGGTGTCACTTGTGGAGCAAGCGCCAGCGCAGACCTGATGGGTTGAATGGCCTGTTCTTGTGCTGTAGCATTGTATGATTCGATGTGAAAGGTTGAAGGATAAGCAAGATGCACATGACTTAGAGACACAATATACACAATAATCCAATGTCAATTTTAGATTAAATAGACAAAAATTGGTTACCAGTATCTGCTGTTGAAATTGCTGCACCAGGATTGCTACAACTTTCATTAGGCTATGGAAGAACTGACTTTCTCACTGGAAAATTCACACTGCAGTTCCAAATATTCTTGTGTTCCCAACAATCAGCAGAGTCAATTCTGTCAAACTTCTTTTCTTGTAACAGCTGCCTTATTTTCCCACAAAATATATAGATATTAAAAAGTAATTCAGCACTATATGGGCAATCTCACTTAGAGAGGCCATAAAGCTGGTTGGTGTGGGAAGCAGAAAATATATTGATGGAATCGAGGTTGATGCATATTATTGGGGTAGCCTTCTAGATAGAATTTTACTCTGCATCTATCCATACTGTACCTGACCTGAGAGTGTTTGATACTGACACTTGGGGCATGGTTTTAGCATGGAGCCGGGAACCCAGTGCTTGGGTAGATATTCACGTGGGGAACCCGGAAGTGAAGTGAGTGCGTCGCATTCTGTGATCACAACTCAATTGAAGGTAAATATCTGTGCTTCCGGGTTTCCCACGTGCTAGGCAGCCAGATTGACAGATTGGAAATAATCAGAGGGGTGTGGGGGGGACGTGGATGACATTGGGTGGGCCTCGGAGAAGATCTGGTGGGGAGGTGGTCCACCACCGGGGAGGCGGGGGGGAGGAGTCCACCATCGGGGTGGGGGGGAGGGAGTGGGCCGATCACGGGGGTCCTGTCACGCCAGTTGAGCTTGTTGGACCTGGATGAAGCACTCCATCTCATCCTGGCCCACAAGCAGTGCAATAAAGGATCTCACCTCATTGATCTGGCCCTTCTTGCCTGCTTTCACCTGACATAAATCAGAAGCGATGGGAAACCGGAACAGGTAAGGTTAAATTCGTTTTACATTTCTAATACACCAAAAATTCAGTGCCTCAACTATTGCAATGAGGTACAATACCCCTTTAAGTATCGGCTTGCCGGCTTTAAGTGACGACGGGACTTCCGGTTTCTGTTGCGCGCGTGCATCCTAATGCGCTTGGATTAAACCCGGAAGTGCACACGTTGGAGCTGGGATGCGGTTCTGCTGAAGATTTAATCAATTTTTACTACCCACCCGCCCCCAGCCCCTCCCGTTCTTGGGGGTTAAAATTACCCCCTTAGTGCCCAAAATGTGTTTCATTTCTTTGCCAATATCATTTACCTTGAATAACACAAAATTCACAAAGATTTTTTTTCCAAAGTAAATTCCTCTAAAATATTACGTAATTACTGTTGTAAAAGCAAAACACAAGATAAAGACTGGAAAAAGGAGAAAACCATCTCTTATTTAGTGACGGGATTTACTGAAACCTGAATTTTAATTGCAACATCAAAGATCTTTCCTTCTTCAGTAAAATTAATGTCTCCATTATACTGCATATACTGGTTTGACATAGCAAAGCAATACGAGCCAGCAGCATCCAAATGCTGGTTAAAATTTTTAAGGTACATAGGAACAGGAGTAGACCATTTCGTCCCTCGAGCCTGTTCCGTCATTCAGTGAGATCATGGACACGATGGGCTGAATGGCCTCCTTCTGTGCTGTAACTTTCTGTGATTCTATGATCATGGCTGATCTGTGACCTAACTCCACATACCTGCCTGAGCCCCATATCCTTTAATACCTTTGGTTAACAAAAATCTATCAATCTCAGATTTAAAATTAACAATTGAGCTAGCATCAACTGCAGTTTGCGGAAGAGAGTTCCAAATTTTTACCATCTTTTGCGTGTAGATGTGTTTCCTAACTTCACTCCTGATAGCCCTGGCTATAATTTTTAGGCTATGTCCCCTAGTCCTGGAGTCTCCAACCAGCGGAAACAGTTTCTCTCTATCTACCCTATCAGTTCCCCTTAGTATCTTGAAAACTTCGATCAAATCACCCCTTAATCTACTAAATTTCAGAAAATACAACTCTAGTTTGTGTAATCTCTCCTCGTAATTTAACTCTTGGAGTCCAGGTATCAGTCTAGTAAATCTACGCTGTACTCCCTTCAAGGCCAATATATCCTTCCTAAGGTGCGGTGCCCAGAACTGAATACAGTACTGCAGGTGTGGTCTAACTGGGGCTTTGTATAGCTGTAGCATAACTTCTACCCCCTTGTATTCTAGCCCTCTAGTATAAAGGCCAGCATTCCATTAGCCTTTTTGATTATTTTTTGCACCTGTCCATGACATTTTAATGACCTATGTACATGGACCCCTAAGTCTCTTTGCACCTCCACTGATTCGAGCTTTTCACCATTTAGAAAGTACCCTGTTCTATCCTTTTTAGATCCAAAGTGGATGACCTCACACTTGCCCACACTGAAATCCATTTGGCACAGTTTTGCCCATTCAATTAATCGATTAATATCTCTCTGTAATTTTATATTTCCATCTACACTGCTTACAATGCTGCCTATCTTTGTGTCATCGACAAACTTGAATATGTGGCTCTCTATCCCATCATCTAAGTCATTAATAAATGCAGTGAATAGTTGAGGCCCCAGCACAGATCCCTGTGGGACACCACTAGTCACATCCTGCCAATTTGAGTACCTGCCCATTATCCATACACTCTGTCTCCTGCCGCAGAGCCAATTTCCTAACCAGTTCAATAATTTGCCCTCAATTCCATGAGCTTCGACTTTAACTAACAGTCTCTTATGAGGGACTTTATTGAATGCCTTTTGGAAGTCCATATAAACAACATCCATAGACAGTCCCTTCTCCACTACTTTAGTCACCTCTTCAAAAATTCAATCAGATTCTTTAGGCATGACCTACCCTTTACAAATTCATGCTGGGTCTCTCCGATCAGCTGAAAATTTTCAAGGTGTTCAGACACTCTATCCTTAATTACAGACTCTAGTAATTTCCTGACAACAAACGTTAGGCTAACTGGTCTATAATTCCCTGGTTTCCCTCTCTCACCTTTCTTAAATAACGGAGTAAAGAGCTGAGTCTGTTCTTTTCCAACATTAAAGTAACTGCAAGGGAACATTTTAAAATTCACTTCGCACCACTGTTATTAATCCCCATGAAACTTACATTTTTGTTTTAAAAAAAACATAACTTCCTCAGTTTACCTTACTGAGTGACATTGCCAAATTTGTGCTGAATTTGTTTCAGGATATAGATCTGTATCCAGTAAAAACTGGTTTGAGAATATTCAAATTTATTTTCACAAAAGACTCTTATGGCTGGCAAACAAAAGTGACATCAGTCTGTGCTAGATTCAAGCCCAGCTTCTCAATCTGGAAGGACATTGTGGCAACACACTGCACTACCCAGTCATTTTGTCCAGTTACTTGTTAAATATGCTGCATCATTCCAAAAATTGTTTTGGAAGCAAACATCTGTAATGTTTTTGTCAGTGGTAATGGAAAACTGCTGTCCTCACTATTTTGTATCTTAGTTGATTAAGAAAGCTTAATTTGAGGAGCAGCCTGACAGATCCAATACTAAGACACTGGGTCCTCAACTGAGAATCTTGACAAAATTGGTAGAGGGTGAGAAGTAAAAGAAGCATAACTAATTTACTTGTATATGCTTATTGCTGGTAGTGGATATTAACTAACTGGCACATTTAATTGGTATATAATCATTTTTAGCTGATTTTCCAACATGTTCTTCAGTCATCTCACAAATCATTTTTCTTTTAGCATCAGGTCTTGCAGAGATTAGCATGATGTGGAGATGCCGGTGATGGACTGGGGTTGACAAATGTAAGGAATCTTACAACACCAGGTTACAGTCCAACAATTTTATTTTAAAATCACAAACTTTCGGAGATTATCACCTGACGAAGGTTGATTGGAGCCACTTACCTGTGCTTCCGGGTTTCGCGCTGGAAAGCTGCGCAGCGAGCGGACTGCGCATGCGCAGCATAGGAGGAGCCCTATTTAAAGGGGCAGTACCCATTGACTGATGCTGCAGGAAATAGGAAAAATTACAGCATGGAGCAGCCCAGGGGGAAGGCTGCTCACAGGTTTAATGATGCCTCACTCCAGGTATTATTGGATGGGGTGAGGACGAGGGTGAGGACAGAGATCTCCCCCACCCACCCCCCCCCCCTGCCCCCCCGGCGGGCAGGAGGAAGCGGCCTGCCTCTGCCACCAAGAATGCCTGGCTCGAGGTGGCAGAGGAGGTCACCTGCACCACCAACATATCGCGCACCTGCATATAGTGCAGGAGGCGCTTCAATGACCTAAGTAGGTCAGCCAAAGTGAGTACACTTACTCATTCCCCTACACTCCGTCTGCCACATCACCGCCCCCACCCCACATCTCCTTCTGCACTGCCAACACTACTCTATCACATCACTCCTCACACCCACTCAAAGCTCATCCTCATCTTACCTGCACTTACGCAACTAGCCAGTACTCATCCCGCCACTACCACTCAACCCAATCCTCATACAATCTCATGGCTCTATCTCATACTCACCCTCTCATGCATCTCTTTCATGGTCAGCCTCACTCAACCTGCCAGTACCTGTGCTGCAGCCACAGGGCATGCATCACCTATGTGCAGTAGGAAGCGTAAGGCAAACATGTCGTGAGCATGAAGGGGATGCACAAGGGTTTGTCACGGTTTTTACTTATATTTAATTTCTGACCAACTCTCATAACATATTATATTGTCACCACTACTGCCACGTCTTTGTGAATTTTGTCTGGTTTGTGCAATAATGGCCTTTCCTGAGGATCACTCTGAAGACCCACAACTGATCCCACCCATTGTGTCACTGCAGAGTGGGTGTAGGTGTATTTGCAGGGCTCTTTTGTACAGAC
The DNA here is from genome assembly GCF_035084215.1 of Heptranchias perlo. Classification (NCBI taxonomy): domain Eukaryota; kingdom Metazoa; phylum Chordata; class Chondrichthyes; order Hexanchiformes; family Hexanchidae; genus Heptranchias; species Heptranchias perlo. The sequence goes on from NC_090332.1 coordinate 79,175,541, forward strand.
GACTGAGAGACGTCGGCGATGTCCCCGGTGGCACCCTGGAAGGATGCGGAGGAGAAGTTGTTGAGGGCAGTGGTGACTTTGACAGCGAAGGGTGAGAAGATGGTGCTCGGGCCAGCCGGGAACAGCTCGGCATGAAGGAGGCTGCAGATGTCCACGACTACATGTCGAATGACTCTGAGCCTCCGTGTGCACTGCTGCTCAGAGAGGTCCAGGAAGCTGAGCCTCGGTCTGTAGACCCTGTGGTGAGGGTAATGCCTTCTGCGACGCATCTCTCTCTGCCATTGCCCTCCCTCCTGCTGTGCAGGTGGATGTATCACAGCACTGTGTTGTGGGGCTCCACGTGTCAGAGGTGGACGGTGAGGCTGGTGATGCTGGAGATGCTGTTGATGCTGTTCGTCCCCTGAGGAGGTTATGACTGCAGCTACGGCAGCCCCCATCCGGAAGATATACATTTGAGGGGGTCCGCAAGGTAGGTACATGTGTCTGGACACCGGGGTAAGTGTGCAAGTTGGTGAATTTTATTGTTAGGAGGAGGGTGGTGGAGGCCAAACTTTGTCCAAATGAGTGAGGGTCTTCCCCCCTCTGTCAAATGAACCTCTGCAGCTGCCACAGGCTGATGGCTGCAACATGTCCATTTGAACTGGGAGTGTTTCCCACCCCTCCTAAAATGTCATGTTAATCAGGTCTCTAAACGACCTGAAATACCTTAATGATTACTTTAAGTGGCACCCCGCCGGCTTTAATTGCCGGCGGGAGTCCCACATGCAGGGACTGTGCGCGCATGTCAGCGCGTCACTGGGGAACCCGGAAGTGGGCGGGTTGGAGATGGGCTGCAGACCCACCCCGGGAATCCCCGATTTTCGCAGCCCCCCCGCCACGAACGCTTGGGGGTGCGAAAATCGAGCCCATTATAGTCGTGTGTTGTGCCCTGCACAACAGGGCACAACAGAGAAGGGTGCCGCTGGAGGAGGCCACATCCACATCTGCCCACCCATATTGAGGAGGAGGAGGCAGAGAAGGAGGAGCAACTCATGGGCAGAACAGCGGCTCACCTGGCTGCTCGAGAGGCCAGGGAGTCACTGATATGTGAACGGTTCTCCTAACATCAGACAGTGTGAAGAGTCCAGTCCTCACCACCTGGACAGAGCAGTGGCCACACCAGCCCCCTCCCCCACCCCCTGCGCAAAATAGTTGTGCAACTACATATACACCCACTGTAGAGTGACCCAATGGGTGGCATCAAGTGTGGGTGTTCATGGTGAACCTCATGAAAGGGCCTTATTACACAAGCCAGTCAAGAATGGCCAAGACATGGCAGTAGTGGTGACAATAATAATATTTCATGTGCCATTAACAAAATTCAAATATAAATAAAAAACATGACAAACTGTCAAACACCCTTGTGCATCCCCTTTGTGCTCACAAAACCTTTGCCTTATGCTTATGAGTACTCCTACGTGGTGCCTCCCCTGTGGCTGCAGCAGAGGTAGTGGCAGGTTGCTTTTGTTCATGTCCTGACCGATTAGATGCTTTGGGCCTACGACCTCTGGAGTTTGGTGCCTGTGAAGGCCCCTCCAAAGACTGCTCCACCTGCACCGGAGAGGAGGCAACATTGTGGGTACTGGTTGAGAGGGGGGCAACGGGTGAGACGTGGGGGCGCTTTGAGTGGCGTCCCCACTTCCTTGTCCCCTTTTGCCATCTTCCCTCCCCGGGCCAGGCCCGCACCACTTCTACCACTCTGCTGGACGACAGTTTGGAGGACATGTGTGAAGCCTTGTAAGGCCAGTGCCAGAGTATCTGCCTGCCTGTTTAAGGTGGCAGAATGTTTTTCACCCTGAGTCTGAAGGGCTGTTGTCAGGGCCTGAATGGACTCATTGGTGAGCCGTGCTTGAAGCTCGATGGAGGCTAGCCTTCCCTCCATCGCAGACATTCCTGCACTTACCCACGACACTATCTCAGAGATGCCTTCACGTGACAGTATCTCAGAGATTCCCTCCCGTACCTGTGCCACCATTCCACTCATGCCGGAGTTGGACTCCTCCATCCACTGCGCGGTTCTGGAGAGTGCGCATGGCACCTGTTCCAGCACCTCGCAAATGTGTCGCTGCCCCTCGATCATTCTTTTTTTCATGTATGGCCCCCCATGGTTCAGCATCTGTGTCCAGCTGAGCAGAGCCTGGAGAAGAGTGCTCCCACCGACGCAGACTCTCCACAGCTGCCTCTGCCACCAGTGTCTGCTCCTGCTCACGTGTGTGGTGACTCACCATGTGCAACCCCAACTAAGTGAGGATGGGGACCCACCGAGGTGTGAGTATCTGCGCTGGTAGATGCGCACTCAGATGCGACGGTGCTCCCTCAGAGGCCGGAAGATCCTCTGAGAAATCACTCTCCGCCGTCATGGCGGTCGCTGAAGGCCCTGTAAGAGAACAGAAAGCAATATTAAGCATGATGACAGATGTTGAGGTGCTGAAGATGACAAGGCATGTTAACATCAATTGCTATTGTGTGTGCTGAATGTTAAAGTTCTGTCACCAGCCGTTTGTCGGGTGGCAGTCTCGCTGTCCCCGGACAGGCACTCGAGGGTGCAGCTAAGTTCCAGAGCCTCCTGCTCCACCTCTGTGAGGACGACCTGATGTTGCCGCCCCCCTCCGGTCCTCGTCCTCTCCCGTGCGTTCTGGGCTTTCTTCTCCTATTAGTGGAGAAAGTAGAGAGGCATGAGTGAGGGATGGTGACGTGGCCAACCGCTGAATGCATTGGTTTGGGTGAGGCTGACCGTGAAAGAGATGCATCAGAGGGTATGAGTCAGAGCCATGACATTGTATGAGGATTGGGTTGAGTGGTAGTGGTGGGATGAGTACTAGGGAGGTGAGTATGTGCAGGTAAGTTGAGGATGAGGTTTGAGTGGGTGTGAGGAGTGATGTGATAGAGTAGTGTTGGCAGTGCAGAAGGAATTGTGGGGTGGGGGCGGTGATGTAGAAGACGGAGTGTAGGAGAATGAGTAAGTGTGCTCACTTTGGCTGACATAGTTAGGTCATTGAAGCACTTCCTGCACTATATCCAGGTGCGGGAGACGCTGCTGCTGGTGACCTCCTCTGCCACCTCAAGCCATACCTTCTTGGTGGCAGAGACAGGCCACTTCCTCCCATCCGCCGGGTAGAAAATATCCCTCCTCCTCCTCACCCCATCCAGTAGGACCTGGAGTGAGGCATCAGTAAATCTGGGACCAGCCTTTCTCCTGGGCTGCGCCATTCTATAATTTTGGTTGATTGATTGCTCCAGGAACAGCATTGGAGGACTGTCCCTTTAAATAGGGCTCCTCCAGCTGACAGTCTGTGATGCGGGTGCGCAGTCCGCCCGCTGCGCAGGTTGACAACAGGAAACCTGGAAGCCACAGTAAGTGGCTTCAATTTTCCCGCGATTGCACGGGGAACGGACGGATTTTACTGGGCGGGTTACCCATGCGCCCAGTCGACCCCCCCCACACCCCCACCCCTGCTGCCATCCCGCCTCCCTGGTAATATCTGGGCCAATGTTTCAGGTCGAAGACTTTTCGTCAGACTGGAAGATGTTAAAGAGTTAAAAATTTTTTAGCAAGTACAGAGCCTGGGAAAGGTGGGGGCTGGGGGCTGCAGGGGAGGAAAGAACAAAAGGGAAGGTCTGTGATAGGGTAGAGGTCAAAAGTGATTAAATGACAAAAGGGATGATGGTGCAAGGCAAGGAAGGTGGTAATGGGACAGGATAAGAAACAAGAGATTGGACAGGAGTAGCTGTAAATGGCAACAGCAGAGCCATTACCAGCACTTGCTGTCCGAAAAAGTGGGAGCAGTGGTTACGATCTGAAGTTATTGAAATCATTGTTGAGTCCGGAAGGTTGTAAAGTGCCTAAATGAAAGATGAGGTGCTGTTCCTCGAGCTTATGTTGAGCTTCATTGGACCAGTGTAAGAGGCCGAAGATGGAGAGGTCAGAGTGGGAGTGGGACGGGGAATTAAAATGGCAAGCAACCGGCAGGTCAGGGTCACGATTTGCTGAACACCTCCGCTGTGTCTGCAAGCATGATCCTAACCTACTGGTTGCTTGCCATTTTAAATCCCCGTCCCACTCCCACTCTGACCTCTCTATGTTTGGCCTCTCACACTGTTCCAATGAAGCTGAACGTAAGCTTTTGTCTGGGAGATCTTTGTGTTTTCACTGAAAATTGTTACTTTCCCCTCACAATTCCTCTATTCACACATATTTACCTCTTCAAACTGACACCATCAAGATGGGGGACACCATGGCTGCGTTCACCACTACATCTGAGGACGAGTAACATCACCAGCCTCGTCACCCCTTCCTGCACAAAACAGTCCTGCTACTACACATACACCCACTGTAAAGTGACCCATTGGGTGGCATTAAGTGTCGCCATTCATGATGAACCTCATGAAAGGGCCCTTTCACAAAAGCCAGTCAACAATGGGTAAGACGTGGCAGTAGTGGTGCGAGAATGATAACATTTAATGTGACTTTAGCAAAAAATAAATATAAATGAAAAACATGACCGTCTGTCAGACACCCTTGAGCCAGACCTTCTTGGTGGCAGAGAAAGGGCACTTCCTCCCGTCAGCTGGGTAAAAGATTTCCCTCCTCCTCTTCACCCCGTCCAGTAGCTGCTGCAGTGAGGCATTGCTGAACCTTGGAGCAGCCCTGCCCCTGTGCTGCTCCATTATGATTTCTGGGTCTTTGCTCCAGCAAAAACCTTTGGAGCAATGGTCCTTTAAATAGAACTCCTCCAGCTGACAGCCTGTGATGCGGGTGCGCAGTCCGCCCACTGCGCAGCTTTCGGACGGCAAACCCGGAAGCCACGTTGAGTAGCACCAATTCACTTGCGGTCGCGTGCGAAACGGACATATTTTATTAGTCGGGTTATCCACGCGCCCATTCACCCCCCTGCTGCCATCCCGCCTCCATTCTAAAATCGGGGCCTTTAACTCTTAACATCTTCCAGTTCTGATGAAAGGTCTTCGACCTGAGATGTTAACTCTGTTTCTTTCTCCACAGATGCTGCCTCACGTGCTGAGCTTCTCCAGCATTTTCTGTTTTTATTTCAGATTTCCACCATCTGCAGTATTTTGCTTTTGATATAATGTGTGGTTAGGTTATATTCAAAGCATACATTTGGCAGCCCATTTTCCTCTGAAACTCAAGAGCCTAGTGTGTGCATATGGAAGCACATAGATGATGCATGACACAGCACATAGTAGCCATTGTGTACACAATTGCAGTCCCAGGTTTGCAGACACTGGCTTGGAACTGATGCTTTGTAGGGCTGTAGTGTGCAGTCTCATAGTTGTGCAGTACAGAAGGGTGAGCTAATGTTAATTTACTAAAATTGAGGTTCAGTAGGTTAAAACAGAAAGCAAAATAGTTTGTAGCTGCTGTGTTTCAAATATTGGTTATTTAAATGATAAAAATACACACACACTAATATGTGACAATGCAGTCAATTCCAGTGACTTATAAATCTGATATTAGCAAATCTTAACAGAGGTCAAAGTAGTTTGTAGCTGCTATGTTTTAAATATTGGTTATTTAAATGATAAGAACCACACACACTAATATGACAGTGCAGACAAATCTAGTGACGTGCAAATCTGATATCAACAAATTTTTCACATGTCAAAATTACTGGTAAAGATAGCCATTCTTGAACTATTTAAGTTGGATTGGTAATAATTTAACTGTTCTGCTGCACTACGTATAAAATCATGGGATTCCACTGTAATTCTATATAACTATGCAGTTCATTGTAATATTGCTCTCAGAAAGAAATGTTGCAAGTCAGTTAGTATGGAGAGTTAATGCCAAAATGTATGGAAGTTGATGACATCACTTCCAGTCTCGTGTAAATGATATACTATATATCTTTAGTTAGACATCAATTATTGTAAAAGTAAAATTAAAGCAGCCCTGATGTTCTCCGTTTTCCTCACAATTACTTGCTTCAAGCTGCTTTATTGTAGTCTGTCAAATGGTTCTGTAGGGCTTCAGACCCTAGTGCACCATGGCAACAGAATCTAAATATATCACTTGAAAGGTTCAATCTCCAGCATGTTTTTTTGTGTAAAGGAGCCAGGGTTAGGCTTGATGCCAAGGACCAGAAATAATTTGATGACAATCCAACAATTAAACTAAATCTGAGAGATAGAGACAGACCAGGGGTGTAGTCCTAGCTCTATTTGAGAGACTAACAATACTGCAGGCTTGATGCACACAGCACATTCAGTTTGTTAAAGGTCTCTTTGAAGAATACTGACAAATAAAGAGTATAGAAAGGAGATGACTGTTTTGAGGCCCATGGTAAAGGAAGAAAGACCAAGCTTTTGCCCAAGCTTCTTCAGCAGCATTGAAGAGGACTTAGCACAGATGGATTGTCTACTGCAGAATGTAACAGATATAATTCAAGCTGTCAGCTTAATCAGGATGTTACCAGGAAGCAACCTGATGAAGAGAAGGATCCCTTGTTTCCTGACCTCTAACCCTCAGCCCATTACAGATTGTCATAAATTCTGTTTTTTCTTTATATTGGTTTCTCTTTTTTCTTGCTCTTGTTGCCATTCTGTTTTCATGCTGCTGTTTCATTTGTTACGCACAATTGCCTCCAGTGTGGACCACCCAGATTTTACCCTGGAGGGGAAGGATATGCTTTTAAATTTGAATGAGTGAAGTAGTCTAAGAAATATTAGGGTAATTTAGCATACTAAATATTTAGTATTAAAAAAGAATACATTAAACTTTGCTGGAACATTATTTGTATGGTCATTTGTTCTTTATCCATAAATGGACCTGTTACTGCAACAGATTTTAAATGTATGAAAATAGCAGTGACCATGTATTATGCATGCCAGATATGATAGTCATAAAACAGACTGTGTAATAACACTTTTTAATGCTATAATTTGTTCTAAACAATTTGGGACACTGAATAAGAGGAGTACTGAATGCTGTTGTTTATCTCATGGGTACTTACACTTTTAAGAACAGCTTCATGAAGACAAATGTGACTTCAGTACTTATGAATTACTTAATGAATCTTTCATGTTTGGCAAATGATCAAGGAATTGAAAATTACCCATGTAAATATTCTCAGCACCAGAGCTGTAGTTATGCAGACTGAGTAATACTGATCAGTTAAAGTGGAGCATGATTTCCAAGCATGTACTTTACAGGCAAGGAACTAACCCAACTGTAATTCCTCATTGTATATGGATATAGATTTATAATGTGCATTTCTGCAAAACAAAGTGAAAAATGGAAGATCCTTCATACATGCCAACCCACTGTGTTTAATACAGGCAGTCACTATTCTGGGGACGTGTGTGCATTGGCAAATCAATATCATCAGGGACCAAGCCCCTCCCCCAATTACTACTCCGTACTCCTATCTGCTTGAGCTCCTCCTTGACTGACAGCACTGGGCATTGTGGGCTAGAATTCCTGTCCAGTGTACAGCAGTATTTATCACTGTAGTAGCTTTGGAGCAAAGCACCAGGGGGAAGGGGCAGTCTTGGCAGTGGAGAGGATGTGCAAACTAGGGCAAGGGGCAGAAAGAAGCTAATGGCGGCAGCAGCAGCAGTGGGGATTAGAGAGAGAGGAGCGAGGAACACTACTTGGGAAGGTGATAGACAAAAGCTAGCAGCACCTGGGAAAGGAGCGAAGAAACTGGCCAGCAAATTGGAGGGGAAAGAGAAGCCATCAGTACTTGTGGGGGAGGAAGGGAGAAGCCAGAAGCAGAAACACTTGCGGTGGGAAGGGGGCGGGTGGGAAAAGCCAGCAGCAGCACTTGGGGGCAATGGGGAATGGGAGAGAGACAGCAGCCAGCAGCATCATTTGTTGTTGGGAAGACAGGAAGATATTCCTGGACTTACCCTGCCCCTCAAGAAATGCATCAGCATTAGGTGGCGGAGGCAACATTTGAAAGAACTGATACAGTTCTAAATTTGCTGCCTAATGCCTTGACTGGACTGGTCCAATGGCCGATTAGAATCCTCTATTTGCTATTAGGTTATTTTTTTTAAAAGATTAAAACTTTTTTTCTCCCAGTAATAGATTATCTGCTGCTACGGGGAAAAAGAAGTTTTACAATATAAAGAACAATCATTAATTCCCAAAAATGGCAACTAGAGAAGTGTTTTCAACAAAATTGATTAAAAGATCCTTGTTAGATGAAAAAAATGCAATGACCATGTTCATTATATATTCCAAAATCCTGGAGAATGCACCAAATAAAGTGTCAAAAATCAAAATTTTCCTGGGGAGAAAGGAGCACGCCTACAGACAACCCCAGAAAATGAACTCTGTGCCTTCAAAATTTGTATCCCCATTCAGGCTTTCATGTACTTAAAGTGATGGAATGTTGGGTATGTCCACAGTTTAAGTTACTCGTCCACTTTTGGTGTAATTTCTTGCTTTATATCAAAGGTTTTTTTTATTCAGGGCTGTTTTTGAGTTTTGAACTTTTTTGCCAATATTTAAATATACAATTTTTCAGTATTTTACAACTTTGTTTTTCAAGCATATGTGGCACCAAAACAGTGATTAGAAATTTTAAAAAGCTTGTCTTTTTCTGCGTCAATGATAAGGGCCATTAACATTAGTAAACCAAATACTGAATGAGCTCTGGTGCTAGTGTAGCTCTGGGTACAGTGGTCTGATCATAGGCATCTGAAAATTTGTTCAACTGGAAAAAGCACGCAATCTGTAGCACGGAATTAGTAGCCTCATCTTCTTATCAATGCCATAATATTAATTGATGTGATGCAAGTATGCATTGTCTGTACATTATAGTCTTTCTTTTATACTGGCTACTGTCAGCTAACTCTAGGACAGGCCAGATGGGCTGCAGTGGCCTTTTTTCGGCAAATGTCCCATTCAACACCGTTCCAACCCCAGGGTCGTCTGTTCCAGAATTTCTATGCTGAGAAAGCAGTCTTTGTACTTCAATTTTTTTGAGTAAAGCAAAGACAATCAAAATGAAAATAGTTATGAAAGTGTACTTTAATTCACTGTACCAGCTCTCGTGAAGTACTTACTATATGCAACGCAAGAGCCTTTAAATTGCAATACAAATGATACATTTTCGGAATACATGTTTATACGACTAAATTAAGATGCTTCACTTAGTGAACAAACATGCCAAATATTTGAATGATCCTTGCAGAAAGGAAGTGAAGAGATATCTTACTGGCAGTTGCAATATTCGTGTGAAGCTGCAGAGTTAAATAAAATACATATTTCATCTTGTAGCCTTTCCTGAACAAAAAGTCCAGTTTTTGTACCTGTTACTAATGGTAGTGCCATTATGTTCTACACTTTGGAAAATTGTGGTTGAGAACATCTTTGTTTTCAGTTTTGGATTCTTGCACAGGAAAGGACATTAAAATCTAGTGTAAATTACCTTTTTCTTTATGCGCATTTTATTCATACAGAAGATTGTCTGTTTGATCAGATGAATATTTTTGAGATCACTGATTAGCCTGCAAGTGATTGTCGATTAGTATGTGATATTGTCGCAATCAATCAAGTACGTGTTATACATTAAAATATTTTATAACTTATTTATATTTTTAAAAATGTAATATTTGTTACAATGGGAGCTGTGAACATTCCTGTTTTGCCATGTTTAACTCCATACTTGATAGGAATGCAGTGCAAAATGCAGTCATTTTAAGGACCCGTGCCTACTTCTCTAGTTCTGTATAGCAAGCCAATGAGTATGGTTTGTTTCCATACAATTCTGAATAGTACAACTGAAACATTGTTATATTAAGCCATGCCAGTAACATCTTCACAATTCACTGCATTAAGCTTTATTTGGGGCTAAAATGTGTCCATTTATTATTGCTAGCTGGATACTTGAGTGAGAAGAGTGTACTTTAGTCGCAGGAAAGTAATTCTGATACTGCTGCTCAATGACTGTGACCTTATGAATGTGGGAATGCAGTTTTTATTCCCATATTTCTAGCACCATACATGAAATAAAATGTGTCTGATACTTCATCATAAGAGTATAGAGATATTGGTTTCAATGTCACTTAAATAATTTTTGCAGATGACCTATGCACCCCACCCAGAAAAAAAATCACAGTTGCTTATACTCAGTTTTCATTAATTCATTATTGCTAAAGTTAGATAAGTGAACACTTTGAGTATTAGATGTACTTTACAGGTTTCAAAATGCATTCATGTTTTGTACCTTTAAGCTTGTATTTTGAAAAAAAAAATCAATTTCTGTTGCTGAATGGCCTAACACAGAACTACAGAAATGTGTGAAACTGAAAAAGATTGCTCAATGTTTTTTCAATAAACTAGAGTCATTCTCTTAACATTGTAAATTTATTTTGTTGCGGAAGACTAAAATTATTAAATGAAAGAATTAGAATTCAGAGAAAGAAATCTAAGCACTGTACAAGTATTTTGGGTGCAGAAGATGAATGTATTATATGATTTTTTAAAAAAATACCCATTAGTAAATTGTACAGACATTGCAGGTCAGTGAGTGGTAGAATTTAAGATTTAGAAAGCCAAAAGTTCAATCCTAGGACAGCTGGTACTTGAACTTGTCTACCTTTAATTGAGTCCCCAAAAGAGCAAAAGGGAAAGGCTAAAAGGCCAGGACAATTCTTTTTTAAGCAGGGGGCTTCTAGCACATGGAATATCTTACCAGAAACAGTGGTGAAAGCAGAATCTGTAATGCTTTTAAAGGGGAAATGGATGAATATTTGAAAAAGAAAAATTTTAAAGGGCACTGGGAATGGGCATGAAAATGGGACTTGGTGGATAATTGTTTCAGAGACCTAGCACAGGCACGAGGGGCTGAGTGGCTTACTGCTGTATAATTGTATAAGTCTAAATTTTAGTACTTGATGAAGCACCTCCAGGGGGTAAAGGGCCACATCTTGGTGGGATGTGGGTAAATCCCAACAGTTTTTAAAACAAAGATTAATTTACTAATTTTTACAACTATATAAATGCTTGTTTGTAGAGCATGAATAAATACCTCTTGAACATTTTTCCCTTAAATGTTGTCTATAAAGGTTGCTGCATAACCAGCTTCAAACCTTAGCTGAATAGCAGAAGGGAGATGTAGAACAGGTGCTTACCTAGAAACTGAAAGGGAAAATGAAGATTTGTTCCTGGTAGTGAATTTCAGAGTGGTGTTAGCAGAGATATGGGAGTAGATCATCTGTCTCTGGTTTTTTGGGAAAGACAGATAACTAAAAGATTGGAATCAAAATAAAAACATCAAAAACTGAAGGTTTCAGTTGCCATTGTTTCATCTTTTACCTTTTAGACGAGCAGTCACAAACTTCATGATTCATAACCAGTTGTTAAAGAGATGACTGGTTTCTCAGATAATGTACTGATCTCTCTGATTCATACAAGTGTAAGTGGTGCCTTGTGCATTTTAGCAAAAATGCAATTGTCCTCATTTGAAGGAAGGTTTAAGGTTAGGTGCTTATATGTTTTTTAAAGATGCCAGTTTACCTTTTTACCACTATGTGTCAATGTTTGATTAAATAACATGTATAAATATAATCATATAATCATGATTTTTTTTCCATTATTGTTATCTGCAGAGGGTGCCTTTCACTTGAAGGATTTTTTCACTTACTTCAGACAATAGAAGATGCTGTGGGGAAAACAATGGCTATTTATTCGGAGTTGTATCAGACTACTGCAATAAGTAATGAAAAACTGAAGGAAATCACAAGGTGATTATAGATCTGCTAAAAATAGATCTTTCATTCCAATCTCCTTTTAGGTGCCTGCAAAGTACAGTGCTCACGTGTGTAAATGCTTGGTGTCTTTTCTCTGCTTTTTTTTAAAGGACATAACATTTAAATTTTATGCATACTGACCGAAGCTGGGAATATTTTAGTGTCAATTTTACAGATGTTCTCACACTTAGAACATTTCATCAATAATCCAACAATGTTTTGTCAGCAGTTGTGTAGGTGACAATGGTTATGAAATAACCACAAGCAGATAATTAATCAGATTAAATTTTGTTTATGATATGAACTGAAATATGCAAACCATAAACTTTTGCATTCTAAATTCACAACTTTAGTGTTTACAGAATGGTGGATTTTTATGCTGACCTCTACTTTTCATGAGGGGAAAGGCATGCTTGTGCATTGTTTGAAAGCATTTTGTTAATCTTTTTATTCAGTGTTTTAGTAAAACAGAAAAACAAACAAATGTGAAGTGAACAAAGTAGAATACCTTTTAATAGCATCAACCTTTATTGAAGTGACTGTTTTCCTTGTTCTGGTTGGTTATGTAAATTTTGAACACATGCATTGTGATGCAGAAACAAGCGTTAGTACTACAGTAATAATGCATGGTAAGGGCTAATATGAAGATGCCTCGCACAATTTTATTAATTGCACTAAAGAGAAAAGTTAATTGTCCTGAAAACATTGGGCAGGATTTTAACCGTGAAAAATGGGCGGGGGGGGGGCATTCAAAATTGCAACATTTTCAGACCCGCCTCCAACCTGCCTATTTCTGGTTTTCACTGAGACGGGACAAGGGGTGGGCGACCAACTCACTCTCAGGAGGTGGGTTGGTCACTATAACCTTTCAAGGAGGCTGCGGGCCTCCATTTTGAAAGGTTTTGTGATTGTATCCCCTGGGGGCCGGGATTTCCAGGCCTTCTCCTTCACGCCACGTGAGAGGAGGCGAGAAGGCTTGAAACTGCAGGTATGTGCCTTTCTGGCACAGCTTGTGGTCCTGGAGGAGCAGGAGTACTTTCCCCAGGCCCAACAAGTCTATCTGCAGCGACCCCCATAATGATCGTGGCGCCCCCCCAACAATCATGGACCCTCCCACCCCAACGATTGCGGACTACCGCGATGACCCCCAATCCCGACCCTCCCCCCCCCCACCTCCCTGGTGACTGACCTCTGATGACTGACCCTCCCCCACCCCCACCCCAATCACTGACTCTCCGCCCTCCGGTGCCCCCGTGCCCACCCCCCCACCATCCATACAATCTAAGACTTACCCAAAGACTTATCTTTCACTTCCTCCGTCCTTGCTCTGCTCCCATCCGACTTAGGCTAGCCTGTCAATCAGGCCGGCCTGTTGGACGGGAAACTGACAAAAAGAAATAAAAGACGTCAAAATCGTACGGGTGTCCGGGAAACCCGTACTTCTGGGTTTCCCGTCCGTGATTCGACTCCCCCCACCGCCCCCTTCCCGGTTCCGAGTCAAAATTCTGGCCATTGTGTTCAATCTCATATAAAAGTTCATACCTGTAAAAGATAAAGGCCTTGAAGACCTGCGATAGGAGGGGTGCATCCAGGATAAATACCAGGATCCATGAACCCATCTGCAGCCTCTGCTGCCAACCCCACCAAAGTTTGCTGGGTCAGGGGGAAGGACCTGAAGTAATGTGTCTTTAGGTTTAGGAACAGAGCCGGAGAGCCCGCCATCCTCAACTTTGCCAAAGAGGCTGGAAACACTGGCTGAAGCTTGCCTGGCCACAGCACCGCCAAATATTCTGCCAGAAGCTGCTCACAAATAGCCCCATGTCAGGGGGCTGCTTGTAATGTATATGAAAAAAAATTTGGCCCCTTGTTTTCAGTGGTCTAGTCTTAGAGCTCCAGGTGGGCCACACATCCACCCCTGTTGGCGAGGTATGCCTGGTCTTGTTGACCTTACACTGGGATGTGACTGAGAGCAAGGGCACGGAAATTCCCATATAGGGGGTCCCTGTTCCTGGCTTCACCCTCTTAGGTTAATGGTCTTTTAGGGCTGTGGGAGGCTGTATTTGCATGAGCCTATCCTGGAAATCGCCACGGGACAGGGACCTGGTGTGTGTGGGTCCCAGTCGAATTTTGGCAGACTCCCACCGAAATTACACTTGAACGACCACAAAATTTCAGGGCCAAACTCAACAAGCAGAATTTTGGGACTATTTATCAGAATTTAATTTGGTTCATTTATGGTGGTGAGATCAGAGATCATGCAGTTGATTTTAACTCTCAGGCGAGAACACGGCCTAGTGAGCGGCTGACCCATCCGGGAGCGGCAGTGAGAAGGCCCAGCCAATTTTAATGGCCGGGCCTCATTGCCATTCTGCTGGATGGACTTCAGGCCAATGACATCATCAAGACCCGATCTGCATATTTAACCATGGACCCCACCGGTTTCGGGTGGGTGTCTTGGTATCTGCATATTAAAATTGCAATTGGCAGATTCGGGTCAGAAGGCCAGGTGGGAGGGGTGGAGGGTTAAAATCCACCCCCCCCCCCCACCTAGTATCTGGATGAATCTAGAATGCCTATATGCACAAATTTTTCAGATTTTGCAGCGATTCTACTTAACAAAAGTAAATTTGGTACAGTACCTTGGTGTTAGATATTGTTCGGAAAATTGTAACTTGATCTAAAGCTCTCTACATTTTACTCTTTCTTCTTTTACTAATGTCAACGGTGTTTCAGCGGTTAAATTATATTCCATTGGTATTTTGCACCTAAGTTGCGTTATATGTAGATTTTTTTGGTGCAGGAGTTCAAGATTGGAAAAACAATAATCTTTCAACTTTTGCTTAAGAGTTAGTTACTAACATTTGCTGCAATAAATTTTTGTCAGTTTTGTTGATTAAATTTCTGATTTTTCAGTGTCAAGTTTAATTTTAAACTTCTTTTGCAGTATATGTAACAGGAAAGGCAGTGTGAACATAGAAAACCTTGAGGCCTGTGGAGCAGTTGTTCTTCACCAGCTTAAAGGATTGTCACAGAGTACTTCAAATGGTTGTCTGTTGTCTGAAGAGATTTTGAGCAAAGATTGGGAAGCAGTTGATGGAAGCAATAATAGGTAAATTCCTTCAGTTCAGCCAACGATTTTAAAAAGGAGCTCGGGCTATATGGTGATGTAAGGCAAATTAGTTCGATTGTTCATTTATAATATATATTTTTTTTTAATTCAGATTTGTATGGATTAGGGCAAATGCTTTTACTTTGCTTACGTAGTTATTAAGTTAACTTTTAATGTCACAGCTGAGATTGTAAGCTTCACATGTGAGAAACCACAGTGGTAAACCTGCATTCTTAACCACTCATACTGGTGCATGGTTTTTTTTATTCGTTCATGGGATGTGGGCGTCGCTGGCAAGGCCGGCATTTATTGCCCATCCCTAATTGCCCTTGAGAAGGTGGTGGTGAGCCGCCTTCTTGAACCGCTGCAGTCCGTGTGGTGAAGGTTCTCCCACAGTGCTGTTAGGAAGGGAGTTCCAGGATTTTGACCCAGTGACGATGAAGGAATGGCGATATATTTCCAAGTCGGGATTGTGTGTGACTTGGAGGGGAACGTGCAGGTGGTGTTGTTCCCATGTACCTGCTGCTCTTGTCCTTCTAGGTGGTAGAGGTCGCGGGTTTGGGAGGTGCTGTCGAAGAAACCTTGGCGAGTTGCTGCAGTGCATCCTGTGGATGGTACACACTGCAGCCACAGTGCGCCGGTGGTGAAGGGAGTGAATGTTTAGGGTGGTGGATGGGATGCCAATCAAGCGGGCTGCTTTGTCCTAGATGGTGTCGAGCTTCTTGAGTGTTGTTGGAGCTGCACTCATCCAGGCAAGTGGAGAGTATTCCATCACACTCCTGACTTGTGCCTTGTAGATGGTGGAAAGGCTTTGGGGAGTCAGGAGGTGAATCACTTGCCACAGAATACCCAGCCTCTGACCTCTCTTGTAGCCACAGTATTTATATGGCTGGTCCAGTTAAGTTTCTGGTCAATGGTGACCCCCAGGATGTTGATGGTGGGGGATTCGGCGATGGTAATGCCGTTGAATGTCAAGGGGAGGTGGTTAGACTCTCTCTTGTTGGAGATGGTCATTGCCTGGCACTTGTCTGGCCCGAATGTTACTTGCCACTTATCAGCCCAAGCCTGGATGTTGTCCAGGTCTTGCTGCATGCGGGCTCGGACTACTTCATTATCTGAGGGGTTGCAAATGGAACTGAACACTGTGCAATCATCTGCGAACATCCCCATTTCTGACCTTATGATGGAGGGAAGGTCATTGATGATGCAGCTGAAGATGGTTGGGCCTAGGACACTGCCTTGAGGAACTCCTGCAGCAATGTCCTGGGGCTGAGATGATTGGCCTCCAACAACCACTACCATCTTCCTTTGTGCTAGGTATGACCCCAGCCACTGGAAAGTTTTCCCCCTGATTCCCATTGACTTCAATTTTACTCGGGCTCCATGGTGCCACACTCGGTCAAATGCTGCCTTGATGTCAAGGGCAGTCACTCTCACCTCACCTCTGGAATTCGGCTCTTTTGTCCATGTTTGGACCAAGGCTGTAATGAGGTCTGGAGCCGAGTGGTCCTGGCGGAACCCAAACTGAGCATCGGTGAGCAGGTTATTGGTGAGTAAGTGCCGCTTGATAGCACTGTCGACGACACCTTCCATCACTTTGCTGATGATTGAGAGTAGACTGATGGGGTGGTAATTGGCCTGATTGGATTTGTCCTGCTTTTTGTGGATAGGACATACCTGGGCAATTTTCCACATTGTCGGGTAGATGCCAGTGTTGTAGCTGTACTGGAACAGCTTGGCTAGAGGCACAGCTAGTTCTGGAGCACAAGTCTTCAGCACCACAGCCGGGATGTTGTCGGGCCCCTACTCTTTGCTGTATCCAGTGCACTCAGCCGTTCCTTGATATCACGTGGAGTGAATCGAATTGGCCGAAGACTGGCTTCTGTGATGGTGGGGATATCGGGAGGAGGCCGTGATGGATCATCCACTCGGCACTTCTGGCTGAAGATGGTTGCAAACGCTTCAGCCTTGTCTTTTGCACTCACGTCCTGGACTCCGCCATCATTGAGGATGGGGATGTTTGCAGAGCCTCCTCCTCCCGTTAGTTGTTTAATTATCTGCCACCATTCATGACTGGATGTGGCAGGACTGCAGAGCTTTGATCTGATCCGTTGGTTGTGGAATCGCTTAGCTCTGTCTATAGCATGTTGCTTCCGCTGTTTAGCATGCATGTAGTCCTGAGTTGTAGCTTCACCAGGTTGGCACCTCATTTTTAGGTACGCCTGGTGCTGCTCCTGGCATGCTCTTCTACACTCCTCATTGAACCAGGGTTGATCCCTTGGCTTGTTGGTAATGGTAGAGTGAGGAATATGCCGTGCCATGAGGTTACAGATTGTGCTGGAATACAATTCTGCTGCTGCTGATGGCCCACAGCGCCTCATGGATGCCCAGTTTTGTGCTGCTAGATCTGTTCTGAATCTATCCCATTTAGCACGGTGGTAGTGCCACACAACACGTTGGATGGCGTCCTCAGTGCGAAGACGGGACTTCATCTCCACGAGAACTGTGCGGTGGTCACTCCTACCAATACTGTCATGGACAGATGCATTTGCGACAGGGAGATTGGTGAGGACGAGGTCAAGTAAGTTTTTCCCTCGTGTTGGTTCACACACCACCTGCCACAGGCTCAGTCTAGCAGCTATGTCCTTTAGGACTCGGCCAGCTCGGTCAGTAGTGGTGCTACCGAGCCACTCTTGGTGATGGACATTGAAGTCCCCCACCCAGAGTACATTCTGTGCCCTTGCTGCCCTCAGTGTTTCCTCCAAGTGGTGCTCAACATGGAGGAGGACTGATTCATCAGCTGAGGGAGGGCGGTAGGTGGTAATCAGCAGGAGGTTTCCTTGCCCATGTTTGACCTGATGCTATGAGATTTCATGGGGTCCAGAGTCAATGTTCCGACATAGATTACTGGAGTACTCCACTCACTACTTCACCCCCATTCAGACATAACTCCTTTAACAAGTACCCGTTATTTACCATCCTTCAGCCAATTTCTTATCTATTTGTAAGAATTACCACGAATACTCAGTTTTGAGTTTGATCAATCACCTTTTGTGTGAAACTTTTCAAATGTCCTTTAGATCTAGGTGCATCTTGTCGTTGGCCTTTATATAGTCCACTTCGATTGTCTCTTCTTCAACAAAGTCGAGGAGTTTGGTCAGGCAAGATCTTTCCCTTCTGAATCCATGTTGACTGCTGTTTAATAGATTAATATTCTACGGATAATCCTCGTTTACTCCAGATAATCAATTCCATTATTTTGCATAGGCCTATAGTTGCCTCTGTCCGTTTTGTCATCCTTTTTGTATATAGGTGTGTTAGCCTGTTTCCAATCCACTGGTACCTTCCCAGGTTATAGTGACACTGATAGTAATTGTCAATTCCTCACAAATCTCCTCCCTCAAGTATTTCTCAGCACTCTGGGTTAAACACAATCTATCCCTGTGGATTTGCTTATTTTGAGCTCTTTTAGCCTATCTGGGGCTGCCATCCTATTTTATCTTGAACTCGTTGATTATACCTATCTTTGGGGAGGGCATGTTGCTTATGTCTTCACTTGTGAATAATTGGAAGAAGTAGTCATTCAGAATATTTATTATTTTGTGCTCATCTTCAGTTTCAAGCCTGTTCGCATTTTTTTATGGTTATCTCATCTCTGACTGCCCTTTTGTTATTGTAGTTTTGAAATAATTTTTTACGCTTAGGTTTTACTTCTGCAGCTATGCTTTATTCTGGGGCTCTTTTTCCTTCTCTGATCACTTTTTTAACAAGTTTTTGCAAGTTCCTATTCTGATATTCACCCCAGTGAACCACTTCCCCTTTCTCCTTGCAGGATTTGTAGAGGTCATCTTACCACTTTATTTCACTTTTAATTTGTTCATCCATTTAGGATCATGCTTGCTGATTCTAGGCTTGTACTTAGCTTGCGTGCTCAGCATTGTTTCTTTAAAGGACGTTCAGTTGCCCGCTACTGAAATATTGTTGAACAACCTGTTCATCCCATTTGATTTGGTTGTTCCCTCATTTCTTTGAATTTGGCACTTTTGAAGCTCTAAACCTGGCTCCTGGTGTTTGGTATTTCTGACTCTAAATCCTGTCAAAGTTGATCATTCTATGGTCTCTGTGCCCAGTAGTGCTATGACTTTCATTTTCTGTACATTGGATAATTAACAAATGCCAGATCTAGACGACCGCTGCTTCTTGTAATTTCCCTGATGTACTGGGTCATGAAGCTGTCATGCACTTCATTTATTATCTATGACTCGAAACTATTTGAGTTTTCCCAATTTATATTTGGTTGATTGAAGTCATCCATTAAAGTAACTTTTCTGTTCTCTCGTCTCTACAAGTTATCCTTCTCCTTATGCTGACCTGGAGGCCAGTACCATACCCCTAGAGTTAGCTTGGATTTCTTTGTATTTGAGATGTCTAACCAGTTTAGTTAATTTTGTAGCTTGCCCTCTCCAACACGATCAACTTCATTTACCTCTCAATTGCCTCTGAGATATAGGGCGTAACCAGTTTCTTTTACGTCCACTCTCTTTTTCTGTGCTCATTTTTACCCCTGAATGTTATATTCATTTCCATCCTCTGGATTTTACCATGTTTTTGATATTCGCACTAAACCCTAATTCCCTACTGTTACAAAACCTCCAGTTCTGGTATCTTATCACTAATGCTGCTGACATTCATGTATGTACATCTTATTATAGATTTGCCTCCCTTCATGTGCCACAGTGTCTGCCTATTCTGGAGTTTCTGTGTCCATAATCACCTGTTAACTATCTTCCACCCAGCAATCTGTATCATCTGGGAACTGGATTCCTCTCTGTTTCCCCAGTACTGGAGTGATATGTTTTCTTTTTCAGATTTTGATAATTTCAGTACTTTGACTCTTCTCTGTTACTGCAGATTTTCAGATTTGCCTGCTGATTCTGCCACATTGTGGGACTACTGGTATTTGCATGTTCTTTCTATGTTGGAGCATCAGGTGCTGACTATAGATGAGACAGCAGAAATTTTTGGACCATTACTGGTTGCAGAAAACAGTAATAATTCCAAAAAGGTACAAATAGTATTGTATTTTGTTCTGAAAAAATATGCTGTTTAAAAAGAATTACTTATATTACAATGAGTTTTATTCTGTGAATTTATTATTTTTAAACTTTCCGCTCAACGTGGATATTTCATACCAACCTAAGTAATGAGTAAATGGGATTTGTTGCTGGTCCTGGTACTGTAAGAACTACACACTATTAGCAATTCACAAAAGCACAAATCACTGGTTAATTACTTAAATGATTAGCAGAACAGTTGTGACATCATAGGCAGTTGTGCAATATTCTTCTTCTCGGTTATATAAAATGTTATATTCTGTAAGTTGATAAAACTGATATCGACCAGTACAGACAGACAACTGGAAAAATTTAATCCATCAATTACAGTTATACAGTAACACAAGTTTGTATCAAAGCAGATTATTTTTTCTGCTTTAAAATTCTTTAAAGGGGCTATATCCCTTAATCTGCCAAATAACATGCAATAATTTTAAATATAGATATTTATATGTTTTTATAGTTAATCAAGCAGGGAAGAACTCCTTTTACCTACATTATGAATGTTGGTGGATTAACTGAGCCACATCTGTCTACGCCCAGTATTTGCAGCTTAACCCCATTTTCTATCCAGCACATGTTAGGGTACAGGCAGGATATCCTTACTGTAATAATTAATCTAGAAACAGAGTGGGATGGGGCTCAGAGATTGGTTGTCTAATCATTTAAAAAAATAATTATTATGTTAAAAACATACTGCAGGAGAGATAATAGAATCACAGAATGATTACAGCACAGAAGGAGGCCATTTGGCCCATCGAGCCCATGCCTGCTCTTTGTAAGAGCAATCCAGTTAGTCGCATTCCCCCACTCTTTCCCTGTAGCCCTGCATATTTTTTCCCTTCAAGTATTTATCCAAGTCCCTTTTGAAAGCCACGATTGAATGGTACCCTAAATGTTTTTTTTAAAGGATTCTCTTAAAATTCAAGACAGTAGAATTCCACAATACATATTTTGTAAATAGGTAAATGTGATTTACTAGTTGACGTCAAAGTACTTATATTTCACTAATTGCTCCACAAGTATGAAGCATTTTCCTTTGTTTCTTATTAATTTTAATTGTTAATCAGGCAACAGCATTGTTGAAGAAAATCCTTTCAAAAGCAATTGAAACCCAGTCTGTTCAAAGCGATGACTCATCTTGCAGCTTACCATCCATTCTCAGTGATGGTGTAGAAGATAAGCCAGCAAAACCTGTGCAGTGGTTCTACCTGAATAATACAAAGCAGCGAGGTAGGTAACATGTAAGAGTTATTTAACTGTTATGTGGTCAAAGCAATAATAGTTTTGTGTGTTCCCATTTCTCTTTAAATATGATGGGCTTGAAAACATGTGGTCCTTCCGGGGTACTCCCTATATAACTTTAGCAAGAGTATGTTGGCAGAATCCGGATATACCTGGTCCTGGCCAACTATCATGGTATCGGTGACGTCCTTTTGGGCCTATCATCATGGGAGGAAGCATGACAGGCCTGGGGACTCCCTATAAAGAGAGTTCCCGTAACCTCAGCCCTCAAAGGAAACCTGGTATAAGGTCGGCACAGGTCTGCCTGGTCAAACCAGGCATCTTGACCAACCCATTGACGGTTGTGAGGCCCGCCCAGGGGTTCATACCAGGATTGAGGCCTGAACCCCTGAAGAGGAGACAAGTTTTTAAAAACATTTTTTATAGTGGCCCCTTACCAAGGATGGGCCACTGGGGGGACTATCAAGACGTTAAATGGGAGGGCCCCAATATTTGCAGCCTGCTGCACAAGGTGGGTACACTAGATGTGCAGGCACCTGCCAATGGCCTCCAAATTAAGGGACCTCCTCCTGATCCCACATACTTCGGCAGGGTCAGCAGCGAAGGTCACCAGTGGTTGCGATCCTGGCGTAATTGCTGGGATCGCTGGAGCATAGATTTTCAGGGCTTAGAATTTTTGCCTTAACACTTTGAATGAAGTCAGTGAAATTATAGGTATTTGTTATTGTTTTGTAAATTGTTGTAAATGTATTTAAAAGGAACTGGGAGGCACACTTTGCAACTTGTCCTTTTATTTCAAGGTTGGGGGTTTAGAAGCAGCCCAGAATGGCTTTAAGGGGTGTACTCAAAATGCCTTTTGGCAGGTTCAAGCAGTTCTTAGTGGATGTGAACCAGGTAGGGTGATCCTAGCTGGATAAGCATTGGGAAACTTACCAGTGTTCTGTGCTGGTAAGCTGACACAAAACTAGATGGGAATGTGAGCTGTGAGGAGGATGCAAAGAGGCTTCAAGGGGATATAGATAGACTAAGTGAGTGGGCAAGAACATAGCACATGGAATATAATGTGGAAAGATGTGAAGTTATCCACTTCGGTAGGAAAAACAGAAATGCAGAGTATTTTTTAAATGGTGAGAGATTGGGAAATGTTGATGTTCAAAGGGACCTGGGTGTCCTTGTACATGAGTCACTGAAAGCTAACATGCAGGTGCAGCAAGCAATTAGGAAGGCAAATGGTATGTTGGTCTTTATTAAAAGAGGATTTGAGTACAGGAGTAAAGATGTCTTACTGCAATTGGTGAGACCACACCTGGAGTATTGTGTACAATTTTGGTCTCCTTACCTAAGAAAGGATATACTTGCCACAGAGGGAGTGCAACAAATGTTCGCCAAACTGATTCCTGGGATGGCGGGATTGTCGTATGAGGAGAGATTGAGTAGACTAGGCCTGTATTCTCTCGGGTTTATAAGAATGAGAGGTGATCTCATTGAAACATACAAAATTCTTACAGGACTTGACGGGGTAGATGCAGGGAGGATATTTCCCCCGGCTGGTGAGTCTAGAACCAGGGGTCACAGTCTTAGAATAAGGGGTAGGCCATTTAGGACTCCGATGAGGAGAAATTTCTTCACTCAGAGGGTGGTGTATTTTTGGAATCTCTACCCCAGAGGGCTGTGGAGGCTCAGTCATTGAGTCCATTCAAAACAGAGATCGATAGATTTCTAGATATTAAAGGCATCAAGGGATATGGGGATAGTATAGGAAAATGTCATTGAGGTAGAAGATCCGCCATGATCTTGTTGAATGATGGCCTACTCCTGCTCCTATTTCTTATGTTCGTATGCAAAGCTTCAGCTGGTTGAATTGCAAAATTACCATTGCACAATATAGGCTGTTGTCAAACAGTATCCCAGCTTTCTGGACTTGGGGTGTGAACCTATTGGGATGGAGTGCAAACTTCACATTAGGCAAACAGAAACTCTCATCTGTTTGAATTTCTCAGTTACTCGGTTCGGAGACTCTTAATCATGGTGATGGGTTTCTGCATGTCAGATACCCGGCTAACCAAAAAAAAAGTGATGTGGAAAATGGAAACATTTACACTAGTTTGCAGTAGCGATGCTTTTCTGAGGTTCAGGCTCAGGCATGTGAGGCATAGTTGAGGGAGTTTTATTCTGCACCTGGCCATTGCTTTGGCGCTGATTTTGGCTGCCTAATACGGATGATCGTTTCTTTTATTCATTCTCGGGATGTAAGCATGACTGGCAAGTTTGTATTTATTTCCCATCCCTAGTTGCTCTTGAGAAGGTGGTGGTGGGTCTTCTTGAACCGCTGCAGTCCAAGTGGTGAAGATGCTCCCACAGTGCTGTTAAGTAGGGAGTTTCAGGATTTTGACCCAGTGACGAAGAAGGAACGGCGATATATTTCTAAGTCAGGATGGTGTGTGATTTGAAGGTGAAGGTGTTCTCATGCACCCGCTGCCCTTGTCCTTCTAGGTGGTGGAGGTCGTGGGGTTGGGAGATGCTGCAAAGAATCCTTGACATCCTGTAGCTAGTACACACTGCAGCCGTGGTATGCTGATGGAGTGTTGATCAGTCAGACTGTTTTGTCCTGGATAGTGTTGAGCTTCTTGAGTGTTATTGCAGTTGCACCCATCCATCACACTCTTGACTTGTACCTTGCCGGTGGTGGACAGACTTTGAGGAGTCAGGAGATGAACACACTCACCGGAGAGAATATCCAGCCTCTGACCTGCTCTAGTACCCACAGCATTTATGTGACTGGTCCAGTTGAGTTTCTGGTCAGTGGTGACCCCTGGGTGTTGATGGTGGGAGATTCTCTCTTGTCGGAGACGGTTATTACTTGCCATTTGTGTGGTGTGAACGTTACTTGCCACTTATCAGCCCAATCTTGGATGTTGTTCAGGTCTTGACGCATGCGGGCATGGACTGCATCATTATCTGATGAAATGCGAATGGAGCTGAATACCGTGCAATCATCAGCGAACAGACCAACTTCTGATCTTATGATGGAGGGAAGGGTCAGTGATGAAGCAATTAGCTGAAGATAGTTGGGCCTAGGACGATGCTGTGAGGAACTCCTGCAGTGGTGTCGTGGGCTGAGATAATTGGCCTCCAACAACCACAGCCACTGGAGAGCTTTCCCCCAGTTTTACTAGGGCTCCTTGGTGCCACACTTGGTCGAATGCTGCCTTAATGTCAAGGGTAGTCACTCTCCGCTCACTTCTGGAATTCAGCCATGTGTCCATATTTAGACCAACGGCTGTAGTGAGGTCTGGAGCCAAGTGGTCCTGGTGGAACCCAAAGTGAGCAGCGATGAGCAGGTGTTAATGAGGAGGACTTTGCAGGGTCAACTAGGCTGGGTGTGCCTTCGACGTGTCCTAATTTGATGCCGAGATTGCAGACGAGTGGTCCGTCCGGTTTTATTCTTCTTTGTAGCGGTTTGATACGACTGAGTGGCTTGCTAGGCCTCTTCAGTGGGAAGTTAAGAGTCAACCGCATTGGTATGGGACAGGAGTCACACGTCGGCCAGACTGGACAAGGACGGCAGGCTTCCTTCTCTAAACGACATTAGTTTTGAAGACAACCCAACAGCTTCATGGTCATTGTTTACTGATACCATGCTCATTATTCCAGATTTTTTTTTAACCAAATTCTCAAACTGCCATGTTGGATTTTGAACTCACGTTCTATAGATTATTAGTTGAGGCCTCTGGATTACTAAGTCCAGTAACATAAACACTATACTTTCTCTAGCACTAACTTTGATGATCACAAAAAAAATCTAAAAATAAAAAAAATTTAAGTTATAAAAAAAACTTTAAAATGCAGAAATGTTAACTCCCACAAGCTAAGCACTGGAACAGAATACGGGAAAAATTAACTGAATATGAATACTAATCAAAGTAAAAATGCACATGATTTTGATCAAGCTCAATTTTATCAACATTTGCAAGAGACAGCTTTACAGAATAAATTCAGCCCCACCAAAGGGTTCTCAGTAGGGTGGGGATTATACTTACAGCATTGAATATTTTTTTGGTGGTCAATTCAGATGTGTATTTTTTTAACTGAATTTTCAAGAGTTTTCACATATATATTTCATGACGCCATTGTACATTTTGATTATACAGTGCTTGTAGGAAGAATGTATTCACACATTAAGGTTTCTTTGCGTGGTTTTGCTTGAGCTGGGGGCAATGTCAGTTTAAGGGTTGGAACAATTTGATTCTTAGTGTTTGGGATTAACGTACTGCATGTGATTGCAGCACTTTCTGGACCATCTAAACTTTTAAGCCTGTTAAATAAATGCACGCTACAGTCTGTACAACATTCTTCCCCTCACATAGTAGCAAAATGTTTGAGGCCAACAATATGCGGCCCTGCTGGCAGCATAAGCCAAAAGGGCTGCTATTTAGGCCAGGAACCAATAATCACGGTGCTGGTCTTACATTGGGGATTCTTTGTGGCCTGTAGGCCAACGGCATATGAGGGAGCAGGGCCAGCGTGAGGTTGGTTGTGAGGACTCCCAACACCGAGAAATCCCGTGTCCCTGGCTTGTCATTAGCTGGGCAGGTCATTGGCGGCTGGTGTACTGGTTGAGAAAGGGCGGCACACTTCTGTTTCTGAGGGGGAACCTGGCAATCTGCCCCCCCAGGTTTGGCAACCAGCGCTGTACTTGGTGACTCCCTTTAGTAGGCAGGTGCCTCAGATGCACCACTAGTGGCTCAGATGCTGCCATTGGCATGCAAAGGAGGGAATTTCACCCATACTCCCTTAAGTGTGCCAGGATCAGGAGGAGAGGTTCCTGGCAGGGGCATCTTGGCACTAATGCCACCGTCAATTTTTGACCCCTTTATTTTTTGTGATACATCTGCAGAATAATAAGGGAAATAACATGTGGACTACAGTGAAACCTGTATAAACAGACACTCTCAAAAAAACGGACACCTGCAAAAAACAGACACTTATTGAGAGATCCAAATAACTTACATGGTAAAATATACAAGGGGCTTTATGAAACCATGGACACTTGCAAATTACGAACTACAGACAGCCTTCAATGCAAGAAGCTCTTGTACAACTTAAATCATGGGACACTTACGTCAGCACAAGGTGGCGGCGGGTTTTGTGAAAGAAACGC
The DNA here is from genome assembly GCF_035084215.1 of Heptranchias perlo. Lineage (NCBI taxonomy): Eukaryota > Metazoa > Chordata > Chondrichthyes > Hexanchiformes > Hexanchidae > Heptranchias > Heptranchias perlo. The sequence continues at coordinate 79,201,930 of NC_090332.1, forward strand.
CATTTGTGGAATAGGGAGCTCTTTACCCAGCATACATGGCGGCAGAGAAACTGCTATATCTCTGGAATTGAATGCTTGCACGGTTCTGAGTCTAAGCGAGCGATTTTAACCCTACTCGCCCGACGGGAACCACCTAGTTAAAATCACCCAGATTACTTACCCACCCTGAAGATGCTGGGAGCTGACAGTTCCCGACTTTAACCTGCTTAACTGAGCAGGCGGCAAGGACACCTGTCCAAAACCGGCGGGGTTCTTTTTTACATGTGCATGTCAGGTCCTGATGACGTCACTGGGACCCGATTACAGGAAGCTTAGCAGGGAAGAGGCCCAAAAAGATAATTAAAACGTTTCTTTTTGCTTTCACTGTAGGGCCAGGAGGAGCTGGAGTACTCCCCTGCTGCGGACTTGCTTCCCGCTCGTGAGACCCCCGCGAACTGGCCCGGCTAGCTGATCCTGCCATTTACCTGGCCCCGGTGGGCTGCTTCATGGGTGGGAAGGCAGCTGGCGGGATTTAAATAAGGCTCGGGAGTTAAAATTACCTGGGTGGGTGAAATTCTGAGTGGGTGAGTTTCTAACTCACACCGCTACTCCACCACTGAAAACTGGCCCAGAGTTAAAATTGGGTCTTAAGTAGAACAATAGTTTAATATACTAAATAGGTGTTCACTAGTGTTTGTGTGTGACAAAGAGGACTATTATTATCTTTATATTGATGTATATCTGTTATTATGTGGCAGTAACCCAACAAGTTTATCTGGTGACTAGTTGAGCCATTTTGACTAGGATGGTCCCAAATTAAATCCATGTTGTGAGTTAGCCAGTATCAGCTGGGAGCCAGCATAGGAACATAGGAATTGCGAGATGAGAAAAGACCAAGGTCCAGCTAGTTCACCTTCTACCATCCTGGTAGTCGCATGCTACAATGATAATGGAGTTGTTGACTAATCATAGCAATCAATCTCTATCAATTAGTTTACAACAGACCCAGACATGCCACGAGGAAATCCCCAGTAGTGGAGAGCTTTGGGAACTATAGATCCAAAGTCACCTGTTCCTCCCAAGCATGTTACACTTAACACATGCCATGTCTCAAATTACTCATATACTATATCCCAAAATGTTATTTTCTGAAAGAAATCTATCTAATTTGCATTTGAATGAATCAATACTAACTGATTTCACCATATTTACTCGGGAGCATCTCAACATGGTTCCATAGAGTTAATATGTTAAAAGATATAAATTTTAAAAATTTAAATTAAAATATTAAAGTAAAGGTTAATGTTAAAGCTAAGATCTAAAAACAGCAAACAAAAAGGTATGAGGGGGGAAAGTTGGACAACCTGGCCTCACAATGTAACCCTTTAAGTTCCGGTAAGATTCTGGTGAATCTGTGCTGTCCAAGACCAATATATCCTTCCTGAGTGGCAGTGCTCAAAACTGAAAGCAGCACTCCAGGTGGGGTCTGACCAAAGCTCTGTGCAACTAATACATAACTTTCTCCCTTTTGTGTTCTAGCCCCCTTGAGATTCCATTAGCCAACATTCCATTAGCCGTTTTGATTACTTCTTGTACCTTTACACTAGCTTTTAGTGATTTGTATACATGGATACCCAAATCCCTTTACTACCCGTCTAGTCTCTCACCATTTAGAAAATATTCTGATTTGTCATTCTTGGATCCAAAGTGGATGACCCCATACTTCCCTACATTGAACTGCACCTGCCACTGTTTTGCTCACTCACTTAATCTGTCTGTGTCCCTTTGCAACTTCCTGCTCCCATCTACACAACTTACCATTCCTCCTAACTCGGTGTCATCTGCAACCGTGGATATACAACCTTCAATTCCTTCATCCATATATATGGTGAAAAGCTGAGGCTCCAGTACAGATCCCTGTGGAACACCACTTGTCACATCTTGCCAATGAAAGTACATTTCCTTTATCCCAACTCTCTGTCTCCTACTTTCCAACCAATTACCAACCCATGCAACAAGTTTACCTCTAATTCCATGCATCTGCCACAGTTTTGTGCCTTTATTTTTGCTAATAATCTCTCATGTGGAACCTTATCAAATGTCTTCTGGAAGTCCATATATTCGACATCCCTAGACACTCCCTTATCCATCCTGTTAGTGACGTCCTCAAAAAGTTCAACGAGATTAGTCAGACATGACCTACTCTACAAAACCATGCTGACTCTCTGATCAGCTTATACTTGTCCAAGTGCTCAGCCACTCAGTCCAGATGATAGATTCCAGTAACTTCCCCACAACTGGTGTTAAACTGATCTGTAGTTTTCTGGTTTCCCCCTCCCTCCCTTCTTAAATAATGAAGTAATATTTGCAATTTTTCAATCCAAAGGCACAATCTCCAAATTTAGAGAGCTTTGGAAAATTATCACATCTGCAACTTTCTCGTTTATTTCTTTAATTAGATTTATACTTGAAAAGGAAAAATTTGCAGGGCTATGGAGAAAGAGCAGTGGAGTGGGACTAATGGGAAAGCTCTTTCAAAGAGCTGGCACAGGCACAGTGGACTGAATAGCCTCTTTCTGTGCTGTATGTTTCTATGATTATATAATACCTGGGGTGGAAACCAACAGGTCTTGGAGATTTGTCTATCTTATGTCTCATTATTTTCTCCATTACCATTTTTTAAAAAACTTGCATTAAATCCAGTAAGTTTCTCCCCTTGACTTATTTTTTGGTTCCTTTATACCGCTGATATTTTGTCCTTTGCCTCTACTGATTTCACAAGTCTGTCATTTCATGATTGTCAATTATAGTCTCAACTGCATCTAACTTTAATGGGCCTACATTCCCCATTACTACCCTCTTTCTCTTAATATATTTATAAAAACTCTTACTGTTGATATCACTTGTGAGCGTTTTTCATATTCCCATTTTGTACCTCATTACTTTCTTTGCATCCTTTTGTTGCTTTTTATAGCTCTCCCAATCTACTGGATTTCCACTTTTCATTGCATTTGTGTAAACCTTTTCTTTTAGCTTGATACTGTCTCTTAGCTCATTTGTTGGCCATGCACGGGAAAAGTTAACTGCACAAGTGGAGCTTTTGCCTTTTAGGGGTATGCACTGGTATTGTATCGTACTAAATACTTCTTTGAATACTTCCCACTGGCCGTAGGTTTACCCATTAACACTTCAGCCCTGTTTACCGTGGTCAGTTTATTTCTCATCCCTTCCAAGTTTGCTTTATTTAAATTTAAAACTTTGGCTTGAGAATCTATCTTTTCCCTCTCAAGTGTCAGATCGTTAACTAATTCTGGTTCATTAATGATCACTAAATCTAGTATGGCCTGTTCCTGTGTTGGTTCTAAAACATATTGTTCCATAAAACTGTCCCAAACACATTCTAGGAATTCATTGCCTTTTATACTTGAGCTGTTCTGCTTCTCCCATTCTATGTGACAGTTAAGATCTCCAATTAGAACAACATTGTTTCTGTTACACACTTCCTTGATCTCCGTATTTCTACGTCCTTCCACTATATAACTATTGTCAGGAGGTCTGTAGACCACTCCCATCAGAATCTTTGCATCCTTTGCTGTTCCTTAGTTCTACCCATAGTGTTTCCACTGCCTGATCACCCTCACTGAAATCCTTTCTTTCTACTGCTATAATCGTGTCTTTTATCAATAATGCTACACCTCCTCCTTTCCCAACTTCCATGTCCTTTCTAAAGATCCTATAGCCTGGATATTTAGCTTCCAGTCATTCTCATCTTGAAGCCAGGTCTCTGTAATAGCTAATATATCATACACTTTAAGCTGAATTTCTGCTTCTAACTCACCTGTTTTATTTCTTATGCTATGTGCATTCGTGTACAGAACTCTTATTTGGCTAACTATCCCCACCCTGCCTGTATATCCTGATGGTGTTTTCTCACACTATTTGACTTATCACACTTTTTATTGTTGATGCTCTCTACATTGCTATACAGGCAAATTAATATGTTCTTATTTTTCATCATCCTGCTTTATTCTTAATGGTTGTATTATTATTACTTCCTATAACCTTTTCTGTTCCTGGAGTATTTAAGTTATCTTTATCACTTTTTGTACCTTGACTTTTGCTCTTATACTTTCTTTTCCACCTGGAACCCCCCGCCCGCCCGCCCCCATTACTGGTTTAAATTCCTTTCTACAGTCCTGTTTATTCTTCTTGATAGGGCCTTGGTCCCAGCCCAGTTCACGTGCAGCCCGTCCCAGTGGTGCATCTCCTTCTTGTCCCAGTACCGGTGCCAGTGTCCCGTGAAATGAAACCCCTCCTTCCCACACCAGCCTTTCAGCCATGCATTTATTTCCCTGATCTGTTTATCCCCATGTCAATTTGTATGTGGCATTTCCCACAGGTGTCGTCACCCAGAGCAGTCTCACTGTCCACAAATTCGCACATTCTTCAGTCCCAACAAACTGCCCGTGCTACCATTATCTATTCGAAGTTTATTTATTTGTTTGTTTGTTTATTGTACAGCAGTTCTTTATTTATCCATTTCCAATGCGAACTGATTCACCTTTAATACTAAGTTATGATTATCAGAAGGATTTAATTTGATGTCTTTTAGTTACTTTTATTGCTCAGTTTAGTCTATTTAGCCTATTGTTGATGTCAGTTTTCATTTATTTAATTTTTATTTACTTACGTAAAGCTGCTAGTCAGGCTTTTGCCCTTGCCTCTTATTTATTAATCCCTATTTTTGTAAATTCAGTAGCCCTTTAATCTACTTTATAGTTAAGTATTTAAAGTGTGAACAAATAATTGAACACATAGCTTTTGTTCCTCCATTAACTTTCTTAGCACGTCCTTCCCACTCAGCGTTGAATTCCTACTATCACCAAATTCCCGCTTTAGAAGCTCTCACTCTGTTACCAGCTCGCTCTAGTGGGCTCTTGCACCATCACCTTTATATACATTTCAGACACAAACCAGTTTCAATTGGTTGGTCAGTCAGCCCCGAACCACATAGTATATAATTAACACCTGGCCTAACAACTTACAGTTGACTGACAGTTAACTGCCAATTGACTTGGAGTTTTTAAAATTAAAAACTTAGTTTAAATTTTAGTTTGATTAAGAAACACAGTTTTTGCCCTACTCACCTCTAAATTCTCACTCTCACAAAATTCCCATTTTAGAAGTCCTCACTCTGTTCCCTGTTTACTCTGTTACCAGCTCACTACTGTAGCAAATTATTGACGTTACAATAAAATCTAGAGCTGTTAACCCACTATATTAGTGATAGCCCATAACTGAGGATTTCTACTGATTTGTAGGTACATTCTTTGAGGATTGTGACTTAGATGTTTTGGTCCTGGTCACTAGAAAATAGTTCAGCCACACTTCCTGAAGCAAAATTCTGCTGAACTATGAAAATACAAGAAAAAGAAACAAATATGATTATGATCCAGAGTTCTTCAGATTAACAGAATTCACTTTGAGCAAATAGATTTAACAGGGAAAATGCACTTGCTACATATTTTTAAAAAGATTGCATTTAGCTAATACATAATGGAGCCATTAGTATACCATGTCTGTCACTGATGAGCTCTGATAGTCTTCTTCACAACTGGAATGAATGGATATTCTGTTGTCCCTCACTGTTTATTTTGTTTATAAAATAGGAATGGGTATTATTTGGTTTCAAATAAAAAAAATGTTTTTCAATTTAGTTTTATTGGTGATTTTCATAAGGACTGAGGGCATTTTTATGTAGACATACAAAAAAATTAAAATATATTGCCAAATTCATTATTGGATACCATACAAAGAAAACCTCTTTAATCAATTTTATTTTCATACAGCTAGGCCTAAGTTTAGATTGCTGTCATAAAACATCTGAATATGTCAGATTATATAGCATTTGAGAGGAAGAATTAGCTGTGGATACAATGCAGTAACACCATGCAATGAAGCTTGGATCGCACTGGAATATGGTAACATCCTTTTATACAACTAAATTTATTAATATGTCCTGTATAAACTGCTACTTTTACTTATGAAAAATATTGGAAAGTATATTAACATATTAAGGATAATTGGGCATGGTTATAACAATTCAGGCCAGTCAATATCTGAAAGAAGTCACGTACCCAACGGTTGATTCCAGGCAGCTCCAGTACCAAGACATTTTAAAAGAAAGGCTTCATAAACCTTATGTCGTCACAGGATTAAAATGTAATTTATATTCTGCTTAATAGAGCAATTCCTGTTTTGAAGACACCAATAGAATGTTCAGCATGCTGATTTCCCCAACCAAACACATGGTATGTTTGTAAAATTAAGCAGTTTTGATCAGCTAAAGCGAAAAACTTTTTAAAAGTTCATATAGCGCATCTGATCTTCTGATGGATTTTCATCCTCCAAGCATAACCTATTAGATTAGTTTTTCATGTCTTGGCATGTATCTGTTCCTAAGGTCAAACACCCAACTGAAGAGCCCTTGTGTTATATTGCAGATATTTTTGATTTATGTTCTTTTCATGATAGTTACAAAATTTGTTTCATTAGATTAATGGCAGATGTAATGGTGCAACAATTTTTGTATATTACAGTGGGTTCTTATTTTAATTTGTGTACTAATTATATAGACTATCTGGTGTATGAAGACTCCTTAATTAGTTCTCATTAAGTTTGGAGAGCAGAAGGATGTGCAATGAACAAATCTTCTAAAGCAATATTTTTGTTTATTTATTACTTGTGAAATTTTTACAGCACACATTGGCAACATAGAAAATGACTGCTAATAGCTCTTTTAAGTGCTGTACTAATTGCGTACTGCAGTTGCTTAGCATTAGAATTTTCTCTTCTGCTTGTGTATTTAAAACATTTCTGCCTTAGAACTAGGTAAAATAAAAACTGAATGTTAGAAATGCACAGCCGGTTGATCAGCATTTAAAAGAGAAAGATAGATTATTGTTTCACATCTGAATTTAGTGTAGTAATCAATTAATTTGCATTTAGAAATCGAGTGCTTCTTCTGTATTTCTGATCTCTAAATAACAAGGGATTGTTGGCTGAAAGAGAAAATATGCCCTGAATTATTTTTCCTCTGAGTACTCTGGATCACCTCACACAGATTTTCCCCAGTCGAGTTGGACTTTCTGTCCAACTTCCGTTGTCACAATTTTCTGTCACACTTTCATGTCAACATTTAACATTGAAACTGCCTATGTAAATGTTTACCTGTAACAATGCATTTGTGGGCTCTGACCAGTAGATGGCATCGTTGAGCTACGTTTCTAAAGCCTCTCTCTCAGCTTGTCCCAATGTTTTTTTTCTGGTTGCAAGTAAGTAATTTAACTTTTTGAATTAATCTTTTAAATTTTTATATATTTTTATTTATATATCTTTAAACTTATTTTTATATAATTTTTATACATTTTGCCCTTTCACCTGCTCTAGGTGTCTCATTCCTGGTTGGGCCACCTGCTTACCTTTCTTTCTGCCTTCTTCCACGCTACCTGTCAACAACTCCCCCACCCAAGGATGTTCCACAATTGAGCCTGGGCCTACTGCCTGCTACTTGTTAACTCTGGCCTTTTTCTCTTCATTCAAGGCTGTTCCATGACCTCAGAGAAGGTTTCTTGGTGGTCCAGCGAAATCTTTCCCTGCTTGGCCTACTCCACTTCTGGCTCTTGAGCAATAGGTGAAGAGCTGGAAGAGGAGTAGAGGAAAATTCTTGACGGATCAACAAGGCCAGGGTGACGGGAGATCAAAAATAAATCTTCCCTGAGGACATGGCACAATCGTGAGTGAATAGAAATGAGGTCAGGGCCAGCAAATAGGATGCAGCAGGCTCCAGCCCAACCGATGCAGCACCACGGGGAGGAGGGAAGCACAGAGAACGTTATTTTTAACAATGTGATTTATGTAAATTTCGATTTTAAATGTTCACAAATGCTTTTAGGGGTGGGGATGCTGGGAAACTTTACTGTTTGGTAATCTGCCTCTTCCTAGCTATTTGCTGGGAACAAGCTTTCAGTTCCATTAGATTCCGGGAAGGGAGTTGGAGAGAAAGGTTTGAAAGGCTAGGTATGATGTTGCCATTTGAGACAGTTCTATAAATAGGGCTGTTTAAATAAGGAAGAAACAGAAGAAACTAGACCTACCTCATGATGGGCGTTTCTAAGGACCCTCTGGAAGCAAGGTGCCACCAATGGCGAGTGCAAATGGTTATCTCCAGCAGGCTGAGCTCAAACCACCTGTACAGGCCTGAAAGAGTTTTCACATTGCTGGCCTGTATAGACCTTCCCTCAATATGGCGGAGGCATTTTTGTGTTAGTTCTTGTAATGTATATAGTCATGTATCTCGGCCTTTCCACTGCTCTCCAGTCACAATATTTCACTATGTATGATCCCTGTGCTTATCGTGCTGGACTGCATCCATTATACTTATTAAATACTCAAGAGAATAACATTTAATACCTTTTTCAGCACAACCCAGCAGTCGTCCATCTTTGATGAAACAGAATCCCAGGGAAAAAGTCAATTTGTCCTCCAAAGAGTACCTTTCTAGTTTTTAATCATGCCTGAGGTCTCAAGCAAGAAAAAGCAAAGCAAATGTATGTCTCTGTACAGAGTGATACTGATCAAGTAATTGGTTATGGAGACAAGTGCATTGGCATTGGTACCATTACCATTTATTTTGGATAGTGACCACGATTGAATAGGTGTGCGTGAACCTACGGCTGGACCAGTCATGTGCCTTGTTTTCATGCAAGCTACCAAAACTGTCGTAGATGTATTATTGTAACAAAATTTGAATTTCTGACATATATATATCCACATCCATCCATACCAAAGTACCTCAAAAGAAGAGATGTTTCAGTTGTTTTCTCCAGAGCTTTCAATACAAAAGCTAGTAGCTTTTTGGCTGTGAAGAGGATTTTCAGATGAGTCAGAAGGACTAAAAGACATTGAGATACTTTAGCATGGATGGACAGAGAATACTGGCAGCCATGTCAAATCTAGAACTTTAGCTTTTGACAGTTTTGATCTCATTAATAGCAGTTCAGCCCCTTTGAACCCATATCTGGATGACTGTTTAGTGAAAACACTCTCTAAGCCTGTGATTCGTTCGCAAAAGCAGTGTTGCACATGCTTCGCCAGTTGGAACTCCAAACATGAGAAAAATCCTAACTGATGTGCAATATATGGGGTTCTAGTTTCAGAGCACCTTTCTGAAATCTGTTAGCTCTTTAAGATCAGGAATGAGTGATCCTGAACCTTGAATATACCTGAATCTTGAAGTTGATACCTGTGGGAAACACCATAATCCTACATGCTAAACACTTATTGAGATACAGCTAAATAGGTGCCTGTTGCTGCAGTGTTCATAAGCAAACAATGGGATACAAAATCTTTCATAGTCTATAGAGGTCCTGAGAGTAAGACACTGCTGTCATTAGCACTTTGTGCCAGATTTTGCTGGAGCGGGGCATCTCGCGGCATGCCCCATTAGTTAGACTTTTTTGTGCACATTTAGGCTTTCAAATTTTTTGCCCACAAAGTTGCTGGAAGTGCGAGCTGATAACGGCGCAGCGAGGGAAACAGGGCATCTGGGACCTTAGTGAACAATGGGACAAACTGGGTATCTCCTTAACCAATGAGATTAAAGGATTTAGAAATAAACGGAGGAAGGATTGAGGAGGTGGGTGAATAAGAGTGGGTGAATTCACCATCAAATCAGATACAGAGGAGGAAAGAAAGATTGGATTAAGAGATAGAAAAAAGAGACAGAATGGAAAAGTAAGAAAAAAAAAGTAAAAATTTTAAATATGGCATTTTTTAAATCTCTAAAACAATTCACAACCTGAAGGAATGAGACTTCACACTTATAATTGTTTACTATCTGGGCAAGAGAGGTTGATTGGCAGTCATTAACAATTATCATGTTGTTAAAAGGGTACTTACCGTGTTAAATATTAGACTTGACTTTGTGTGGCGAGTTTAATGGGCAATTAATGTGCAAATGCAGTAACTTCATGAAAATCACAGGGCGATTAAACACGAGATGCTGTTTTCGGGAAGGTAATTGGCCAGCAACTTGTGATTCGCAATTAATGGGGTATCACTTCCTCGCTACAAGTTGCTGGCTGATTTGTGCATTAATAACGGCATGCTTCATTCAGATGCCGTTACTTTTTCAGCAAAATCTGGTTTGAAGTGTTTGAAAAGCATAGCATAACATGCTAAGACAATGGGCTCGATTTTACCGTCGGGTTTCCTGTGGGTTTCCAGCGGGGGGGCCCCGAAAATCCCGATATCCAGTCACGTGATGGGAACCCGCCACGATCCCGCCCACTTCCGGGTTCCCCGATGACGTGCGGGAGTGCGTGCGTGGCCCCCGCTGGTGGGAATCCCGCAGGCAATTAAAGCCAGCGGGATGCCACTTGAGGTTATTTATTTCGCTTGTTCAGGTCATTAACTGACCTGATTAAGGGACTGTGTGTGATTTTGGGGAAACATGGGACTGTTTCACACACTGGGGGAAACAGTCCTAGTTGAACTGGACGTGTTGCAGCCGTCAGCCTGTGGCAGCTGCAAAGGTCCATTTGACAGGTGGGGGTGGAGACCCTCACCCATTGCAGGAGGCCGCTCTGTCACTTGGGACAAAGTGTGGCCTCCACCACCCCCCTCCGGACGGTCAAAGTCACCAACCTGCACACTCACCCCGGGGTCCGGAGACATGTGCCTACCTTGCGGACCCCCTCAGATGTACATATTGCGGATGGGGGCCGCCGTAGCTGCAGTCATGACCCCCTCGTCGTGGAGATCTGCAGGCTCTTTCATGCCGAGCTGCTCCTGGCTGGCCCCAGCACCATCTGCTTACCTGTCGCTGCCAAAGTCACCACTGCCCTCCACAACTTCTCCTCCGCATCCTTCCAGGGTGCAGCCGGGTACACCGCCGATGTCTCTCAGTTGTCTGCGCGGAAGAGCCCTGCAAATACACCTGCACCTACTCTGCAGTAACACAATGGGTGGCATCAGTGGTGGGTCCTCATAGTGATACCCAGGAGCGGACATTATTGGACACAACAGACAGGATTCGCGGAGATATGGCAGTGGTGGTGCCAATATAATGTGTGATGTTTGTTGCTCTGAAATTCAATATAGGTAACACCCATGGCAAACCCTCAGACACCCTTGTGCATCCCCTTCATGCTCACGACACGTTTGCCGTACGCTGCCTACTGCACATATGCAATGCATGCCCTGTGGCTGCAGCACAGGTGGTGGCAGGTTGAGTGAGGCTGGCCGTGAGAGAGATGCACGAGAGGGTGAGTATGGGATAGAGCCATGAGATTGTATGAGGATTGGGTTGCGTGTTAGTGGCGGGTGAGTACTGGCGAGGTGAGTAGGTGCAGGTAAGATGAGGATGGGGTTTGAGTGGGTATGAGGGGTGATGTGACAGAGTAGTGTTGGCGGTGCCGAAGGAGATGTGGGGTGGGGGCAGTGTTGTGGCAGACGGAGTGTAGGGGAAAGACTATGTGTTCTCACTGTGGCTGACCTACTGAGGTCATTGGAGCGCCTCCTGCACTGTATGCAGGTGGGCGATATGTTGGTGGTGCAGGTGACCCCCTCTGCCACCTCGAGCCAGGCCTTCTTGGTGGCAGAGGCAGGCCGCTTCCTCCCGCCCACCGGGTGGAAGATCTCTGTCCTCCCCCCTCCTCCTCACCCCATCTGATGATACCTGGGATGAGGCATCATTAAACTGGGAGCAGCCTTCCCCCTGGGCTGCTCCATGCTGTAATTTGTTCCATTGGTTGCAGCATCTGTCAGTGGAGGACTGCCCCTTTAACTAGAGAGCCTCCAGCTGACAGATCGTACTGCGCATGCGCAGCCCGCCCGACGCACAGACCAGCAGCGCGGACCCCGGAGGAGCAGGTAAGTGATTCCAATTAGTGCATTGCCTGCTACGATCGCGCGGGCAACCCACTAATTTCACCGGGCGCGGAGGCCACGCACCCGAAACCCAACCCGCCGGAAACCCGCAGGCCTGCTAAAATCAGGCCCAATATGTTGACAATTGCCATAAGCAGGGCAATGTTAGGCACTCTGATCAAGAGACTGCAGATGTGATCTGACAACAAGGTTGATGCGGGAATGGAACCTCTGCAACCATTGAGGATACCAAAAATTTACAGATATTAGCGCTGGATTAGTTCTTTAGTCTTAAAGGAGAATTGTCTGTTGCTTGATGAGGGCTAGATGCTTAAGAGCTACATCATGGATGGCCTGTAAGCTTTGAGGATGGTTTTAAAGCTATCAAAGTGGTATCCACCTGATTGCCAAATAGGCTTGTAAACATTTCTGAATGTCCAGCAAGAAACCCAATGCATCAGCCAGGCATAACCATTTGTCCAGCTGCATGGATTATTTCTCTGAGAGAATCTTCAACTGGAAGGGAGATTTCTCAAAATTCAGTGTGGGCTATTAAGACCACCAAAATGTCAACAGTAGGCTGGCTAAGCAAGGTCTGCTATTGTTTGTGGAAATTGAATTCCTTTATAAGAATGAAGAAAATAACACCTACGTTAGGTAATTTAACATTTTGGTGTATTATTCTAGAAGTACTGTAGAATTGTAATCAAACTTTACGTATTCCCAGAGAGCATTTGATCAAAATACTCAGAATGCCATCGGTTTGTAAAAGTTCTTATTACTACAATTCATTAGTAGCTGTAAAACTTAGAGTGGAGGAAATATTATGAACCAGCAATTGGAAAAGTCAAAATTAGCGCACTGTATGTGACGTGTGCAACAGTTTTCCCTTTTTCGTCGTCTCATACCAATGAGCAGCATTGACATAGAGCACATGTTCAGTAACCTGTCATGAGCTAATGGCTGAACAAAGTTTCATTGGAAAAGAGGTGCTGAGGATACAGCTAATGAGGCACAACAACCTCTTTTAGCATTATGCTTTGTGAAGGTAATTGTAGGCATTTAATTACTTCAAGTATTTTATTTATTCCTTCCAAAATTATTTTCCTGATTAAACCCAAAGTTTACTGGTTATGAAAATTCTGTCTTATTTTTGGTCTGCGAAAAGGACTTATTTGCCCACAGCTGATTTCATCTGATTTTGTGACCCAGAAATCAGCAAAAAAAAGATCATATGACTTTTAATATAAGTTGTTTTGTTCCTGCAGAAAGATCACTTCCGGAATTAGCTTAATGCTAAAGGGATCAAGGAATATGGGGAAAAAGCGGGAACAGGGTACTGAGTTAGACGATCAGCCATGATCTTTTTGAATGGGGGAGCAGGCCCAAAGGGCCGAATGGCCTACTCTTGCTCATATTTTCTATGTTTCTATGGAATATAAAGCAGAGAAAAAAGGAACTGGGACCCATGATACTAGGGCCTAAATTTTAGCCCGGAGCCAGGAAGACAGCGGTGGGGGGAGGGGTGGAGGGGGAGGGGTGGAGGGGGAGGGGTGGAGGGGGAGGGGTGGAGGGGGAGGGGTGGAGGGGGAGGGGGGAATTCCTGACTGGAAACCCAGAAGTACTGGCCATGGTCGGACAGGAGAAGAGCCAGGAAACGGATGCGAGAAAGTAAGTCTTAGATGGGCGGGGGGTCGGGAGTCATAGGGAGGGTGTCAGGGTTGGAAGTCATCAGGGGGTTGGGAGTCATCAGGCGGTCGGGAGTCGTGGGGGGGGCGGAATGCTGCAGGCAGGCTTGTTGGACCTGGGGGAAGCACTCCTGCTCCTCCGGGCCCACAAGCTGTGCTATAAAGGCACTTACCTGCAGTTTTGGGCCTTCTCGCCTCCTCTCACGTGGCATGAATGAGAAGACCCGGGAATCCCAGACCCCTGGAGTTAAAAACAAAAAAGCTGTAAAAATGGAGGCCCGCAGCCCCCTTGAAAGCTTTTAGTGACCAACCCGCCTCCTAAGAGTGGAATGGTCACCTGCCCCTCGTCCCACCTCTGTTAAAACCGGAATTGGATAGGTTGGGGCGGGTTTTAGATTTTAAAAAATTTTACTGCCTCCCTGCCCCCAACCCACCCGTTTTTCCGAGTTAAAATTTAGGCCTGGGTCTCTGCCCCCTTGCATTCACCCGGGATTTCCATGGTTTTCCCCCTGATGGGATGGAAAGCTTGTGCCTGAAGCAGGTGCAAGTATTCTAATTCCATGCAAATGAGGTGAGATGATTTGGTGGCACCTCCTGCCTTATTTTCTCTCCTCAACGCTAGTCGGGCATCCAGAAGAAGTAGGTGTTAGGTCCTCTGGCCAGCCCAGCTCAGATCGAAGGATCTGAGCAAGATATGCAGCAAGGCCACAGAAGCCAAAAGAATTAATGTCACCCTTTTACCAGGGCTTGCTGGAAAGCTGTTGGGGTTGGAGGCCTGGCTGTTGTTTTTGGACCACAGCCAGAAGGCTCCACAACTGGTGGCCATTACTGCTGTTACATGCCTCTGAGGCCTGCTGCAGCAAGTGGATTACCGGTGTAAGGTCTACCTGGGGTACATTGGGCTTAAGGTAATGACCTAGACCAGCAAATATGGATGTACTATGGGGCACTCATCTTGATTTGTACCCATTTTTTTCTGCAACTGTAAATAACAGCTTAACCTTCAGGAAAAATTCAACTGGTGGATATTTTCTTGTCTTATCCTCATGTTAGTTTGGAAGTTTGGCCGCCTCTGTTTTGTTACATATACTTTTAAAACACCCATGATGTTTATTCTTTCTGAATCTAACAGAAACAAAAGCATATCAACTGTTAAAACAATCGGCAATGCAGCAGAATGAGGAGGATGTCTCAGATTTACATTCACCAGGTAATGATCAGTAGAGTCTGTTTCAATGAAGCCAAATACTAATTTGCACTCAATTGTTTAAATCAACCAACCGCATGGTCCTTACTCACAAAGACTAAATAGAGGATAATGCTTAGAAAATAGTTGTTTTTGTTTTTATTCCAGGTATGCTAACCTGATAGCTGCAGGTAAATAATATTGGTATATAAATTGCTCCCATTATATGGTTGCCATTTTTTCAAAACTACCTTTGAGTTATACCATCATGTAAGTAACTCCTGTATTCAGAGGACACGAGCATGCATAAAGGTGCAATGTATACCCTGGATGTGAGGGTATCTCCATTTTACTTGTGAATAAAAACATTCCTCTTTCCCTCTTCGTGTGGTTTTCTTATTTCTATGACAAGCATAGCTTTGTTCTGACTTAGTAAATGTTGTAAATATGCTGCTTTTTTTCATTCAAGTTCTGTTTTGCCACTTGGTGTGATGGGAGTCCTTACTGTGCAGGACTGGTGGTTCAACTGTCTGCTAGAATCTTGCCAGTGTAAATACTCTAAGTTCTTTAAACTGTCCTAAACTGCTGTGAATCTGAAAAGGTTTTTCAAAACAAGCTAGTTTTTTTTTTACCATGGCATACTTTATAGCTGTTCCTCTTAAGTGTATACTCTTGATAAGTGTACACAAATTGTGGGAAATCAGCTATACACTTAACCAGAGTATGCTGTAGTTCCCCTTGAGGATTTCATTAATATTATTAAACTGTGACAGGTCTAGAGATATGCCTAATGCAGCCCTCATTTCTCTGAAATCCAATGAAACACCGCAATTGTCATAGATAAACCCTGTGATTAAACAAACGATTGCATTCTGAAATTCACACAAGCTGCTAAGAATGTTTTTATAAACGGTCTATCCTTTTACAAAACAATTAGAGAGTCTTGTTCACAGTTCAGTGTCAAAGTATTCTTCACTTTCTTTGTATGTCCAGACCACTTGTTTATACCCTTTATTGTAACACTGTTGGCCAGAAATCACTCCCGAAATAATGGAGGAGCTCAACAACGCTCTCAGTTTTTAGTGGTGAATAATGAAGTGGCAAGTTCCCGCGTTTGCACATGCGCAGTAGAACGTGGAAATCGTGATCTTGCTCCTAGTTTGCCAGCGATATGACAACTTCGAAATAAAGGTCCATCGCACGCTGCAATCAGAGAAGTCATTGAAAAAGCACCAATTTGCTTATCTGCCCAGCTGGAAAGTAACTAATTATGCCACCAAACAGGTATGCTTAAAAATACCAGGTCTAAACTAAGTTTTAACAGCACAGTTAGTCTTAATGACGGCCAAACAATTAAAAATTAACTTTTAAAAATGTGGAGTCTCGTATTACTCCTTATTTTAATAGTTTTTGGTCATTAAAATTTTTTTTGATAGATTAAAAATTTTTTTAAAGTTTTACTTTTCCTTTCCACCTCTTTAATTTAATTCAATTATTTCTTTGATTTTTTTATTAAAAAATGTAAAAATGTTATTTACAAGGACATCCAGAATACTAACATTAAATGAATGAAATCTGCTTGCCTGCTTGAGCAATGCAGCCTGACTCTGTAGGTGTGACTTCTCTTCCTGACAGATTTTGTGGGCGTGCCTTCTCCTCACAGACTTTTCCAGCCGCGGGGCAGCTCCAATTGCGCAGAGGCTGGGTTGATAATGCACATTTTGCTTAAAGTTCAAATTCAAGATGTTGGACACCACAGAGCCCGCAGAAAGTATTTTCGTTAATTGAATTCACAGGAGCTGCGGTGAGCGTTGCCTCGCCGCTCTGCGCAATTTCTGGCCCAACGTTTGTTCCACATGTTCAAGTACACCAACCACTGTTTTGTGAAACTAACCCACTTATACTGTGGGGCAGCACTGCTACTGTGTTTTGATTTTCCATTGTATTTGTATCAAATGTTTTACAGAATATGATTGCAGTAGAAACACTAGCAGTGACTTGCATTTTATCACTCCTCAAATCATATGACTGGTATAAGCGCATGATAAATCATTCTGTTCAGTATTTTGAAATTAATACTCCACTATTATGGTATTGTATATCACATAATTGTTTTGGCCTCATTCATTTTTTTTCTAGGTATAAGCAAGCAGAAGTACATCAATAAGATGAAAAATAAGGATAAAGATAAGGATAATTTTGAAACTGACTCCAGTGAAGAAAGTCCACAGTCAAGGTGAGACAGTGAAAATTAAATGTAATTATCATTGAGCACTATTAATCAGAAAGTACCACATTGTTAATTACTTTTAATAGTTTACTAAAATTCCATGAAAAAAGAGTGCCACATAGCTTCACAAAAATTCTGAAATGTAGTGCTTAATTTCTTGTATTGTCATCTGAAATGTAAATCCCCGAATTTGTTCTCTGGTCATGAACATTGATTTCATTATTCACAATATTTTCCACTTATGGAAATCAAAAAATAGCAGTTCAGAACAATCGACAGCCATCAATCATGCATAGTGTTCCAACAATCTTTTAAAGATGCATTTCCATGGGAGCCATGCTCTTGGATTAAACACAAGATTTTCTTTATTCATAACTTTTGTGTGCTTGTGATATTCATCAATGTTCTTCCACATTATAACTTGTCATCAGTGATGAGATGTCCACCATTTATTCTGTGGGTGCGACTCACAGTGTCATTGCCTATAAAATCATCTTTATGAAAATTACAATGGGCGACTCATGCACATGAAGTGACACTTGATGGTTTGTAGCATTCCATAATTCATTAAAAATCATGTTTAAAATTCCAATAGGAAATGGCCTCTCATAAAATAAACCAATTTCCACAATAGTGGCAATTAGAACTATTCTTCCTTTTGAAGACTCTTACTCAACTGGTTGTGAGGCATGACATTTTCATTTGGAAAAGAGCTGCATATCTCACTATCACCAGTGACATATCTTCTAAACTATTAATTGAAAAGATAAATTTAATAGTTGTTGTTGGATTACCCTGAATTCCATAGACAAAAGTTTATATCAAATCCATATTTATCCTTACGGGTCATTAGCTGTCCATGGTAATTAAGAATAAATTCTGTACTATGCTTTCCACACTACCATTCCGGAGTGCTTTGTTACCTGATGCACATATCTCCTCCACTCAGATAAATTGTGCCAAAACAATATGGAAGCTTGAATATTGCTTGGAATTTAGAAGATTAAAGGGTGATTTGATTGAAGTTATCAAAATATTAAGGGGAACTGATAGGGTAGATAGAGAGAAACTATTCCACTGATTGGGAAGTCTAGGACCATGGGATATAGCCTAAAAATTAGAGCCAGGACTTTCAGGAGTGAAATTAGGAAACAGTTCTACATGCAAAGGGTGGTAGAAGTTTGGAACTCTCTTCCGAGAACGGCAGTTGATGCTAGCTCAATTGTTAATTTTAAATCTGACATTGATAGATTTAAGGGATATGGGGCTAAGGTGGATATATGGAATTAGGTCACAGATCAGCTATGATCTCATTGAATGGCGAAACAGGCTCGAGGGGCCAAATGGCCGACTGCTGTTCCTATGTTCCTAGATGGGGAAGGAAGTACTTTCAGTGTACAACGCACCTTCCATAAGACCTTTTAGCAAGAAATACCCAAATATTTCTCTCTTAGGAGCAGATATTTGCACCAGCAGAGGTCAGAAAGCAGCTTGCCAATACTAGCACAACCTATCCTTTCACTGGAGAATCAGGGAAAGAGAAAACAGCTCCTTCAATCTCCTGAGATTATACAGGCACCCTACTGTGCAGTACATGTGACAGGCACAGCTTGCCACCTTTGACAATGTTTATATTTTTAGTGTGAGGTGGTGCCTTGGGTATTTGGCTGACTCAACTGAAAAATCCCAAAAGCTTTTATGTAGATTATATGTCACACTGAGAGCACGTCACATCAGAGTGACGTTCAGCTTTAAAGGGTAAGCAAACTCTACTGAACTGCCTCTGTGTTAAATGTTATAAAAGATCACGGGGTAAATCTTAATGGGGAGCCAATAAGAGAGCTGGGAGGGGAGGATTTCCTGACGGGAAACCCGTAAGTATGAATTTCCCGGAAGTCCTTATGATTTGGACGTAAGGATGTCATTCAGTTTTTTTCAGTAGGTTTCCTGCCCGACAGCCAGCCAGATTGACAGGCTGTCTGCCAGTCAGACAGGAGAGCAGCCAGGGGGCGGATGCCAGCAGGTAAGTATTAGATCGGGGTGGGGGGTTGGTCATCCGGTGGGGGAGGGTGGCCAATCGCGTGTGTGGGATTACAGCAGGTAGGCTTGTTGGGCCTGGAGGAAACACTCCTGCTTCTCCTGGCTCACAACCAGTGCAATGAAGGCACTTACCTGTTGATCTGGTCCTTCGCGCCTCCTCTTACATGAATCTGGAGGCCCGGGAATCCCAGCCCCCTGGAGTTAAAAATAAAAAACCTATTAAAATGGAGGATCGCAGTCGTCTTAAAAGATTTTACTGACTGATCTGCCTCCTGAGAACAGATTGGTCGACGGTCCCTCGACCCACCTCTGTTAAAACCGGAAGTGGGTGGGTTGGGGTCAGGTTTTACTTTTTTTACAATTTTTACCTTCCCACCCGCCCCCAACCCACCTGTTCGTGGAGTTAAAATTTACCCCCATAGCTCTGAATTTACCAATGCCTTAAGTAGAGGTTGTATGTAGCACTCCTGCAATGACATTGTAAAGCTGAACTCCAGTGACAGCGTGAATGAGGAGCCCTGCCCAAAATCCATTGTCGCATTTTATGGTGTCACTGCAAGTGATTCCTACACAAAATGCCTGCGCCCAAAATGGCGCTGGTAAGCAGGTCTAAAGCATAAAATAAGACAAGGAATGGCTGAGAGATACTGTTAAGTATATATTAAGGGAGACTTTTAAAAAAGATATCTTCTTCCTTTGTAATTTTTAAAACTATGAAGCAATTCAGTGAACTGAAGATTCTCTTCAATGATACTTCATTCAACTTTTTTTTAAAACTCCAAATATGGTATGGGCAGTAATTTTTCACTGCTGTTAAATATTTCCAGTGGACTCTCCACAGCACTGACATGTACCTGTGACATCTAGTGGGAAAAATCAGCACTGCACAAATTTATTCTTTTTTTGTTTTATTCTTGTATTGTATGCACTTAAAATATAACCTTGCATGATTAAGATCAAATCTCAACTACAATCAGTATAGACAAATCAGAACAAATCTTTAGCTGGCTTCAAGGTTATAATTTTCCTGCTAATCCTGGATTCATTTATTCCCCAATCATATGTTTTTAGAATTATATTTCAAACTTATGACTGCTGTTACATTGTTGCCATCCCCATTCCTCAAGTTTCTTATTTAACTCTTTCGAGATGGGTAAACTATATGCTATATTCTAAACTGACTGTACCAATTCTAGTCTGAACTGAATACTTCAAAAGGGCCTGGTTGTCATGGCAGTATACATGAGGGTAAATTAAGCACTCCCAGCAGGACGCTGCGCTCAAAGGGTGTATGGGTCAGAAATGGGGCTACAATGTTGTAGCTGTGTCTCCCACCCACGCTGCCTTCAAGTGTGGCTTCCTTTCTGGGAACATGCGTGGGTGAATTTACCTTACTATCTTTTATACACTGTCTTGGTAACCAGTCATCCACTTTTCAACCCTGCCAACACAATTCCCAAATCATTTCTATGTTACTTAAGTATCAGTTTCTATAAAACTGAAAATATCCATTGTTGCAAAGATGAAAAATAAGACAAAACCTATTGTTTAGCAATTTTTTGAAATACTAATTCTGCAATTAACAGGAGAATCCTAAAAATAATTTCACAGAAATTTTCTTTTTTAAAAGTCTCACCTAGATACATGCCTTCAAGCTAAAAGGAGTCTGATAAATCATAAAATTTCAGTCTCCTTATCATAATCTAAATTGATCCTGTTCATCTTAACAAGATCTTGTATCTATGAGGTAAGCAGTCTTCAGGCACTGGTTGTGCCATTGCTGAAAGCAGCTGTCTGGCCCGACAGTGAAAGCGACCAACCCCATTTTATGCAGAGCAGCAAGCCCATTGGAGGTCGGTAATGGCCATTCAAACAGAATACAGCAGCAACCAAACCCTCCCTGCAGAAAGCAGCAGTTCCTCACCCTAATCTTCTCTGTGCAGCATATGAGAGCTCAGCAGACTAACCGTATCATGTTAATCACCGAGTATTATTTGTGCTTTGGAAAAGTAATGTTTTTTAAATTGTGATTTTAAAAGAACGCATATAAATTGAATACTTACTGTAAACTGTTAAATAAGGCTTATTTTATATTCATAGGCACAATCTATATATGCCAGTCTTGACTTCATCCCTTATGAATTATTAGCTCAACCCCACTTGTGCTTCTTATAGCTTTCCATTCAGTATACTTCATTTACATGTAAACTTTAATACAGCATCATTAAACATGGGACCTCTTTGTAAGTCAATAATAGTCATCCAAGGTCTCTGAAAGAATTCATTCTCTCTTTTTTGTGTTCTGTTGACAATTGTAAAGTACATGTCTGACAACTAGTCCTATTCATGAAAATACTGTTTCTATTTCTGAAGGGTTTCGTTGATTAGACTGTTGGGGTAAAAGGCAGCTGGCAAGTTTCACACTTTAAGCAAAAGTTTGTAGTGAAACCAGGTATTGTGCAGCTACAGTATTTTATGTCCAGACTCCATTGACTTCCTGGTGAGCCACAAATGAGTGTATACAGCTGCTCTCAGTAGGGTTACTGGGCGACCACACAATGCAAAGGTTTGACAGAAAGGTCTGAAAAGTTAAATGCAGGGAGGAATGTAACAGCTGAATTGTAGCATTTTGAAGATCTTGACTGTTTAAGGAACTTTCTAGTAGCTTTACTGACATTGCTCACGATGACCATTTGGATCACTCTTAAATAGTAGTCCTTTTTTGTATAATATTTTATTCACCTGTTGCTGCCTTTGCAAGAAAACATTCTATTGGCCAAGGTAATTTGTGAAAATTACTGTAAAATTGTTTAAAAGAAAGAAAAGAAAGACTTGCATTTCTATAGCACCTTTTACAACTTCAGGAACTTCCAAAGTGCTTTACAGCCAATGAAGTACTGTTGAAATGTAGTCACTGTTGTAATGTAGGAAACGCAGCAGCCAATTTGCGCACAGCAAGGTCCCACAAACAGCAATGTGATAACGACCAGATAATCTGTTTTTAGTGATGTTGATTGAGGGATAAATATTGGCCAGGATAAATATTGGGAGAACTCCCCTACTCTCCTTCAGAATAGTGTTGTGGGATCTTTTACATCCTCCTGAGAGAGTAGACGGTGCCTCAGTTTAACATCTCATCCAAAAGACAACACCTCCAACAGTGCAGCACTCCCTCAGCACAGTACTGCAGTGTCAGCCTAGAGCTCAAGTCTCTAGAGTGGGACTTGAACCCACAACCTTCTACCTTAGAGGCGGGAGTGCTACCAGTTTAACAGTTTAGCTTAAGAGGCAATCTTGCAATATTGTTACTTGTTAATAATATAAGCCTATTAATTAGTGTTTGTGATGCTGGCTAGTGAATACTTAATGTGTTTGTATGACATTTTTCATTTGCTGTTTTGGCAGAAATGTTAATCCATCTAAGACAAATGGAATAAAATCTACATTAAAATAGCAGTGAGACAAATGTCATAAGCATCCATCCACTAAAATTGTCGACAGTAATTTCTATAATCACTATTCATGGCATGTAAGATTAAATTGTATGTTTAATGCTCTTTTTTAAAAAAAATAAATAACTAAAAATGGTAAGAAATATCTGCAGATTTGTTAAGTACATCATATTCGATCTGCCTTGACAAAGATCTGCATCTCTCCATTCCTGCTCAATTGAAGCCACACTATTTCCCTGAAATTGTGTGGTTTAAGAATAAGCACAGCAGTTTCAATAGACATTGAGAGTGATAGATGAATTTTTTTTTATTCATTCCATGGGATGTGGGCGTCGCTGGCAAGGCCAGCATTTATTGCCCATCCCTAAATGCCCTTGAGAAGGTGGTGGTGAGCCGCCTTCTTGAACCGCTGCAGTCCGTGTGGTGAAGGTACTCCCACAGTGCTGTTAGGTAGGGAGTTCCAGGATTTTGACCCAGCGATGATGAAGGAACGGCGATATATTTCCAAATCATGATGGTGTGTGACTTGGAGGGGGACGTGCAGGTGGTGGTGTTCCCATGCGCCTGCTGCCCTTGTCCTTCCAGGTGGTAGAGGTCGCGGGTTTGGGAGGTGCTGTTGAAGAAGCCTTGGCGAGTTGCTGCAGTGCATCTTGTAGATGGTACGCAGTGCATCTTGTAGATGGTACACACTGCAGCCATAGTGCACCGGTGGTGAAGGGAATGAAAGTTTAAGGTGGTTTATGGAGTGCCAATCAAACGGGTTGCTTTGTCCTGGATGGTGTTGAGCTTCTGGATGGTTATTGCCTGGCACTTGTCTGGCACGAATGTTACTTGCCACTTATCAGCCCAAGCTTGTATGTTGTCCAGATCTTGCTGCATGCGGGCACGGACTGCTTCATTATTTGAGGGGTTGCGAATGGAACTGAACACTGTGCAATCATCAGCGAACGTCCCCACTTCTGATCTTATGGTGGAGGGAAGGTCATTGATGAAGCAGCTGAAGATGGTTGGGCCTAGGACACTGCCTTGAGGAACTCCTGCAGCGATGTCCTGGGGCTGAGATGATTGGCCTCCAACAACCACTACCATCTTCCTTTGTGCTAGGTATGACTCCAGCCACTGGAGAGTTTTCCCCCTGATTCCCATTGACTTCAATTTTACTAGGGCTTCTTGATGTCATACTCGGTCAAATGCTGCCTTGATGTCAAGGGCTGTCACTCTCAGCTCACCTCTGGAATTCAGCTGTTTTGTCCATGTTTGAACCAAGGCTGTAATGAGGTCTGGAGCCAAGTGGTCCTGGCGGAACCCAAACCGAGCATGGGTGAGCAGGTTATTGGTGAGTAAGTGCCGCTTGATAGCACTGTCGACAACACGTTCAATCACATTGCTGATGATTGAGAGTAGAATGATGGGACGGTAATTGGCTGGATTGGATTTGTCCTGCTTTTTGTGGACAGGACATACCTGGGCAATTTTCCACTCTGTCGGGTAGATGCCAGTGTTTTATCTGTACTGGAACAGCTTGGCAAGAGGCGCGGCTAGTTCTGGAGCACAAGTTTTCAGCACTCCAACTGGGATGTTGTCGGAGCCCATAGCCTTTGTTGTATCCAGTGCACTCGGCTGTTTCTTGATATCACGTGGAGTGAATCGAATTGGCTAAAGATTAGCTTCTGTGATGGTGGGGATCTTGGGAGGAGGCCAAGATGAATCATCCACTCGGCAATTCTGGCTGAAGGTGGTTTCAAATGCTTCAGCTTTGTCTTTTACACTCGTACTTGGCTCTGCCATCATTGAGGATGAGGATGTTAACAGAGCCTCGTCCTCCGTTAGTTGTTTAATTGTCCATCACCATTCATGACTGGATGTTGACAGGACTGCAGAGCTTTGATCTTATCCATTGGTTGTGGGATTGCTTGGCACTGTCTATAGCATGCTGCATCTGCTGTTTAGCATGCGTGTAGTCCTGTGTTATAGTTTCGCCAGGTTGGCACCTCACTTTTAGGTACGCCTGGAGCTGCTCCTGGTGTGCTCTTCTACACTTCTCATTGAACCAGAGTTGATCCCCTGGCTTGTTGCTAATAGTAGAGTGAGGGATATGCCGGGCCATGAGGTTACAGGTTGTGGTGGAATACAATTCTGCTGCTGCTGATAGCCCACAGCGCCTCATGGATGCCCAGTTTTGAGCTGCTAGATCTGTTCTGAATCTATCCCTTTTAGCACGGTGGTATTGCCACACAACAGTGCCCTCAGTGTGAAGACGGG
Organism: Heptranchias perlo; assembly: GCF_035084215.1. NCBI lineage: Eukaryota > Metazoa > Chordata > Chondrichthyes > Hexanchiformes > Hexanchidae > Heptranchias > Heptranchias perlo. Next base: position 79,226,698 of record NC_090332.1, read on the forward strand.
TCTTTGTCTCCACAAGGACTTTGGGCTGGTCACTCCTACCAATACTGTCATGGACAGATGCAGCTGCGACAGGTAGATTGGTGAGGACAAGGTCAAGTAGGTTTTTCCCTCGTGTTGGTTCTCTCATCACCTGCCACAAGCCCAGTCTGGCATCTGTGTCCTTCAGGACTCGGCCAGCTCGGTCAGTAGTTGTGTTACCGAGCCACTCTTGGTGATGGACATTGAAGTCCCCCACCCAGAATACATTCTGTGCCCTTGCTACCCTCAGTGCTTCCTCCAAGTAGTGCTCAACATGGAGGAGGACTGATTCATCAGCTGAGGGAGGGCGGTAGGTGGTAATCAGTAGGAGGTTTCCTTGCCCACGTTTGACCTGATGCCATGAGACTTCATAGGGCCCGGAGTCACTGTTGAGGATTCCCAGGGCCACTCCCTCCTGACTGTATACCACTGTGCTGCCACCTCTGGTGAGTCTGTCCTGCCGGTGGGACAGGACATACCCAGGGATGGTGATGGAAGAGTCTGGGACGTTGGCTGAAAGGTATGATTCTGTGAGTGTGGCTATGTCAGGCTGTTGCTTGACTAGTCTGTGGGACAGCTCTCTCAATTTTGGCACAAGTCCCCAGATGATCGTGAGGAGGACTTTGCAGGGTCTACTGGGCTTGGTTTGTCTTTGCCTTTGCCTTTGTCATGTCCGGTGCTTAGTGGACCAATGCTGGGTGGTCTGTCCGGTTTTATTCTTTTATGACTTTTGTAGCCGAATTGTACAACTGAGTGGCTTGCTAGGCCATTTCTGAGGGCAGTTAAGAATCAACCACATTGCATGAGTTAAAGGCAGTCTATCCATATTTCCATTTATATAAAAAATATTAAATCTATCAGCTCCGCAAAGACCAGTGAGTTCATCCAGTGAGTAGCTGAGTCATGCAGCCGAGGAAAGTTCAAACTTTGATACCTAATTTGTGCTGAGTTAGTCGATCTGAGCTGGGAATTGGATACAATCGTTTTCAGCACCTCTGGATTAGGGAGCAGAAAATCACTTGGGGTTCTCGCTCCTGATTGCTAGCCTACAATCCCTGCTGGAGCTGCCTATGTGTTGACATTGCATAAGAACTGGATTGGGCTCAGTTGTAATGCTCCTTGCAGCCATATGGCCTGCCAGCACTTGTTGTCAAGGCTCTCACATGGAAAATAGCCACTTCAGCGAGCCGCAGGAGGATGCTTGGTACCCATGGAAGCAATGAAGAGTAACTGCCTTCATGATCAGAGTGGAGGGAAGAAATGTAAATCTACCCTTAGGAGGTATGAAGTTAAGTTTAATTTGTCTTAGACAATATGGTGTATTTTTCCATGGATGAAACTATTGTAACTGTTTCACTTTTGAGCATTTACCTACCATTGTTGAGGAACATATACACCTGAAATTTGGTTGACTCTACAGAGATGGACCCGTACATAGTTATAAATAACTATTTTGCCAAGCAGTTGTATGCTTGTATTATGATTGCTCTAAACTACATCTATATCATCTATCTATAATATATTAAAGGTCTTGTGTATACACACAAACTTCCTGTTTACCCTTGAGTAGTTCTTCCTCTTATGATATTCGTCATGCCTCCCTGTCATGTCTAAACTATAACTAGCTATACTTACTGTATTATTACCTCCGAGTGAATCTTCCTAACTTCCATCCCCAAGGTAAGTGACACCATGCTGTTTCCGCCTCTCCCCCTATTTGGCCTCTCGCCTTTTCCTGGCTCCATCTACCACCAGCCCTCACTGTGTCCCCGAGCGCACATGGGACCATCTCTGCAGCTAGCACCACTGAGACTAAAAGCTACAGTCCCTGAGCCAGGCCGTTTTAAGAAATATTAACAGGGTTTCCTAGCTAGAGAATCCTGCCTGTATAGAAAAAAAAGCCATGTACGTGGTGGTAAATGGGAAACAGCTTTAAGTTGGTTAAGCACTTCTAAAAGTTTTTCTGTGGCTAGCTGGCAACCCTCCAAATTTTAAACAGCAAGTAATGCATATGTAAGCATTCTGCCATTTAAATAATACAGGCTTTTTCCACCACACTCTCTGAGCACCTCACCTGTCTGATCCCTCCCCTACACCAGGTGCCCATGCCTCCCCTCCCCCCCGGCCCTCCACCTTGCCACTGCCCATGACTCTCGCCATTCTTGCCACATTTTGCTGCATCCGCTTCCCAAGCACCTGTGCCTTTATCACATTTGCCACTGCCAACCAATCCCAAATGAAACCCTTATTACCAAGCTTTTCTCAGTGGCAGCCTGGAATCCACTTCCCACTTTTCCATATCTCCAGGATGCTCTTCCTAGTGCTGTGGTACCCACCAAGCTGCCTCCTCAGTACTCCCACACCATACCACCCAAATTCCCCTGTTCCCACATCCCAGGTCTCTCCCTTTTCTTACCCCATGGTTCTGCCTTCCCAGTCCTACCATATCCTGGTACCTCCATCCCAGTGCTACCAAACACAAGGACCTCCTCACATTTCTCCCAGACCCTCACATCCTGATGTTCTCCCACATCCCATGACCCTCCCCCTGCTTCTAATGCTCCTACTCTCCAATCTCACCAGTACGACCACATCTCAAAACTCCCATCCCAGTACTTCCAGGTCCAGCAGCACAGTCACAACCTGGAACCCCAATTCCAGCATTGCCACATCACAACACGCTACTCCTAGACCTCGAAATTCCCTGCTCAAAGATCCTGAGATCTTCTACCTATTGCCTCAGACCCCAGGACTCCTTCCACTACTCCCAAACCCCACCATCCACCCTCCTACTTTTCCCAGGCCGTGAAATCATCTCCCACTACTTGCAAATCATTATCCCAGTGTGCCTCGAATTCCAAGACAACACTCTCTGTATTTCCAGACTGATACCCCTTTCCATTGCTTCCATATCCCAGGACTACTCATGCATACCCAGGACCCTGAATCCCCATTCCCATTGCTTCTCGATCCCAGAACCCCCTCTCAATGCTGCAAGACCCTTGGATGCACCTCACAGCTCTCGGAGACCCCAATACCACCCTCCCATTACTACCGTAATCCTGAAATACCACTCCCAATATTCCCACACCCAAGGGCCTCCTTCCAAAACTCCAACATAAGAGTTCCTTCCTTGCCAAAGCTTCCATATCCTATTACCTTGTTCCAGCGCTCCCACATGCCAAGACTACCTTCCCATAATGGCCACACCCCAGCACCGCCTGCTACATCTATATATTCATTTGGAGTTTTACATTGCAACATCCAATTTGTTTTTTTTTGGGACTTACATATAAAATCAACTGTGGCAATATGAAGTTTCCCTGATGCAAATTTAAGCAACTTTTTTCTGGAGTTTGTTTAGGTCAGATTCTGAGAAAATGACATCTGGGAGCCAGTTCCGACGTTTACATCTGTAAATCTGGTTCCCTTTTATTGGGGACAGAATTGGAGACCTTGTTCATACTGGGTCTATGATTCAGCCACTGGAATAAAGGAAATGAACTTACCAAATAATCACCAGGGGTCAGCTCATGGATACTGGTCTCCCAGAATACAAGCTAAAGTATAAGTAAAATGTGGCTTTATTGTATGGCAAAACTTCACAACTCCAGGATAAAGCATTATCTTGGTCCATAGGAAAGTAATGTGAATCCTGACCTTGAAATAAATTTGTTTTCCTACAGTACACTGAGGTAATCAGGAGAGAAATTTGGGGAAGGTAATTTCCTGCTATCAACTTCATTCTATTAAATATATTGTACTTGATAAACTGAGTACACTATCACTTCCTAAATCTACTTTGATAAGCATTGGGGGAAGAATAGGGTTAAGCTCTGATAATAATGCCTCCTGTGAACTGATGGTCTACTGATACTGCCAAGCCTCACACGTGAAAGTTGATCAGTTGGGCGGGGTCCCAGAAGGAGCCAAGCCCTTATAGAACCATCCCAAGCAAGGAGTCAACACCTTCAGGAAAGGAGGGCAAGGGAAAAAATGGCTGTATTGGCACATTAGTCAGAAGGATAATTGCTAGCAGAACCTGTAACCTTGGTGCCGAGGTTGTTGCAATGGACATTTTTGATTTTTATTGGTCCAGAATTTGCTGGAAAAATAACGTCGAGTTCACGGCACGTGTTGTTATTAGATATGTCGTGAGTTATGAATCGTCACAAATTGCTGGACGATTTGCGCCGCTCCGCTGTTAACCTCGCGAAAATGGGAGCTCACCATCAACCTCCCCTTGAGTGTCGAGAAATTGCTGGATTTGCGCTGTAAATACAAATTAAACACACCACAGAAAGTTAGGGCTGCTATTTTACAGTGTAAGGACCCTGTTAATGGGGTGATTTATGGTCCTGACATGCCACTCAATCCTGGATGCTCAGAAAGGGAACAATTGAAACTGTGGTGTCTCACTCCTGCAGGTAGTAAATTGTTCCTGAAGGTTTTTTAAATTTGACTCTAATTCACTCTATTTCCTTCTCCATCTTTCACTCTGTTTCTTTCTTTACCCTTAAATTTAATTGGTTAGGGAGATAAACTATTGGTCCCGTCATTCACCAAGGTCCCAGATGCCCCGTTGACCTTGCACCATTAACCATTATCAGCTAGCACTTCCAGCAACTTGCAGCGCCAAAATAATTGGAGCTGAAGGGTGAGGAAAAAAAATCCAACTCATGGCACACGCTGCAAGATGCTCCGCTCCAGCAAATTCTGGGCCAATATCTTTAATTCATTTCATTGCTCTCAGGAAAAAAGGTCACCACAGGACTTGTGTTGCATATGTATTATGTTGTATCAGGAAATCTGTGAAAGACATTCACCTACAAGAAATATGTCCTAAAGAGGATATTTTAATCCCAAGTGAATTGATGCTATCTTTATTGTTTTTAAGCATTACACTGCTAGTTTCTCGCTGTGTCTTACTGCTCCAAATATTATCTTACTTGTAAAGAAATCCTTCAGTTTTAACCTGAAAATAATATTTGATAGTGTTTTGGAGTAGACAGGAGAATGTGATAGGCATCTTATGTGATCTATAGTGTGGTGTACAGTATTTAAGAGGTAATTGTTAGACCCATGGCACACTATCCTACTCAAGGCACACATAAGGGCACGGGTTTCAGTTTGTGAGAGACTCAGTCAGCTTGTGGAAACTGCATAACAAAAGTTAAATCTATTTACAGAAAAAGCCCTTAACTATAGCTATATGACTGAGATTTACATGTTTATACAGTTAATTGTATTATCTAAGTGTATGTCTTGTATCTCGAATATGTTTGCGGTCCGTGGGAAAATGCACCAAGATGGTAGGAAAGCTCCAATCAACAAGCAGCAACAACCACAAAACCAACCAACCACCACCTTCAAAACTAACCAATCGTCACTTTTACTAAACAGCTAGGAAATAGCTACCAATCAGCAACCAATTGCTAATCAAATTGCTCAGAAGACTTTTTTTAAAACCGATTTAAGCTGCCTCCAATGATTTCTGAACCAACTGGCTCCACTTTCCAACTTCTCAGTTGCGTCCCACTTCCTGATCCTACTCTCCCTACCTCCCCTCATGGTCCTTCATGTTTTCACAGCCCCCTCATGATAGTTTTTCAGACCAGTGCAAGTAAAAAAAAATGGATTGCAAGCAAAATGTCATAGAGATAGTCATCAGTAGTGAGATTGTAGATCCCTGGGCTGTGCCATCCATAAAAAAAATGCAGGCCAAGATGCAAGTACTCAGAAATAGTGTTTACATTTATTTTGCAATTTAAAAATATATTTACAAATGTAGAATATTGCTTGGGTAGTAATACATTACTAGATTATATTCACCCATGCCGTAGTCACTCAGGAATTAATAGGTTTTTCACACTGATTAAATAAATGAGTAATGTATTACTATTGATATAATATCTTGGTTTTTTCTGCAAAAGGTATTAATATATTTCCAAGTGTATTTTTCAAATTTTAAAAAAGTTCAAATGTTGCCGAAACCCTCTACCACTAAGAGTAAGTGAATATTCCTTTTACCTATTATAACAGACTGTCACAGGACCAGAATCCTTTTGTTGTTGACCCACACAGATTTTCTTCAAAGCTTTAAAAGGTGTTTAACATTGCTAGCAACAATTTCTCAGCATTCAACTAATTATTAATAATGACTACTTTCTAATTGGCATTTCTTTGAAGCATGTAATTAAAGATGGCAAGTAACCACGGTAACATTTTAATTGTAGTCTTCTATAATATTAATTGAAAAGCTCTTATGGAGTGTAATAAGAAGGCAGTAATATGTAGAAAGATAACCTCTCGGGAATAGACTTGATTTATATAATGTTTTGACTTAGTCTACAACAGGGACAGGGATATGCTCTCTCTATGAAACAGAAACACACACAATTAAAGTGTATACAATTTTTCTTTTCTCTTTCTCCCTCCCGTTTTTACTGAAGGCCTTGACTCCTTGTGGGGGTATGGTTGCATATGTTGCCCTCTGGTACCTTACCCAACTGACTATTATTCATGTGTGAGCATTGGCAATGAATGTTAGCGGGTCATTCAACTTTGGGAGCTTTCACTACCAAGTCCAAACCTGCTATCACCTAATGTCCACATGCACATATTATACAGCACTGCTCACTGGATAGCAATCAAGAGCAGGAACCCTGGACAATTTTCTTCCCCAACCCAGGGCCATGGAGATCAATTATTGCACTACCGCTGCTGCCCTGGCTGAGATCAACTCGCTGAACACAGATTGAAGATTACACCTGGGACCTTTTCTGTTTGGTAGCTCAGTTACTTACTGGATAAACGTGCTGTAGCATTTTTGGAGCTGTGTAGACATGTTTTGCTGAAAAACTGACGTAAAATTCGGTAAAATCATGCATCCACCGTGGAGCCTCACTTGAAGGAAGTGTGCATTGGAGAATCAGGCACAGTGATCACCTGGCCCAATTTGCAGTGTTCCCAATTTTCTCTTCATAGTGACTGCACCCCTTACCAGAAGTGTAGCCTCATTGAATTTGCCCTATAGTATATAATTACAAAAAAAACCTGATCCTTACTTAACTATAAGGAGAGAATGAACAGGCTGGGGCTCTTTTCTCGAGAAGAGAGAAGGCTGAGGGATGACCTAACAGAGGTTTTTAAAATTATGAAGGGGTTTGATAGGGCAGACATAGAGAAAATGTTTCCACTTGTGGGAGAGTCCAAAAGTATAAGATAGTCACTAATAAATGCAATTAAGAATTCCCAGAGAGTGATTAGAATGTGGAACGTGCTACCACATGGAGTAGTTGAGGCAAATAGCATAGATACCTTCAAGGGGAAGCTAGATAAGGGCATAAGGGAGAAAGGAATAGAAGGATATGCAGATAGGGTTAGATGAAGTAGGGTGGGCGGAGGCTTGTGTGGAGCATAAACAGCGCCATAGACCAGTTGGGCTGAATTGCCTTTTTCTGTGTTGTAAGTTCTATGTAATATGTATTGTATGTGATGATTTGCTTTGCATTTATTTGTACAGACCTTTGTTAGTAAATGGGCATTGATGAGTCTCAACGTTCATAACATTTTGAATTTTTTGATTCCACATAGGGTTGTAATGGCATGAATGGCAGTAATTTGATCACTATTTATGAAGTTCTATTTTTAGGGGCATGCACGGGCTAACTGAGTCATTTGGGGGAAAGTGCACAATGCTTAAAATGTGATTACATAACCCTCATAAGCTTTTTGATCTGTGTGTGTCTAACTTTAAAGTCAGCTGGCTGTGGTCACCTTTCGGTGTTTTTGGAAGAGTAGCAGGCCTTTTGACAGATGGAGTAGCAGCATATGGTGTATGGCACTTGACACCCATCTTCAAGAGAAGAGATTAGCAATCATAAATAGGGGAAGGGGCTGGGAGAGCACAAAATGGATAGCCCAGGTGCTTACTTCCTTTTTATGATCGGCAAATGGGGATATTTCTTGGATGCTTACAGATGAAGATTCCACTTACTGCAGTCACTTCTTGCGCTTTATTGGTTCCACAAGTGGTCTTGAAGCTTTAGCACTTGAGCATAAACATAAGGGTGTTGTCCGGCAGTGATACTTACCTCCCCCCCCCCCCCCCCCCCACCGATCTGTATTACTGTTGTTAGTGAGCTGATTTGTGAATCAAAAAGCTGACCTAGCTAGATTCCCCTTCCACCCTAACCCCTCCCAGAAAAGAGTATCTTCTGAAGCCCAGGCAACAATAATGAAATGTCAGTTAAGCCTAAAGTACAGCTGAGGGATTTTGGTTTAAAGCAGAGGCTTTGGTGCAAAAATGCATTTATAGCTCTTTGTGTGGCACCTCATTATGTGTGGGCCTGATTCATTAAGTAATTGGTTTGCAGTTGTTTACATGAGTATTAAGGCCTTCTATTCAGAAGCCTTTGAGTGATACATTGTGCAAATGTAGCATGTTATGAATGCAGAATGAGAACTAGGAGGCCTGTCCTATTGGCTAGACACAGCACTTGGTTGAAAAGAGAAAGTAAGACACTGGGCTCTGCTTTGCATAGCAATGACTCTTCTTAATAAACTTTACAGATTAATAAATGCAGCCTATAAAAGAGGTAAATAGATACTCTTACCACATTTAAATGTGCTCATTTCATTATTATGGTACTGAACGTAGGGCGAGAATTGAGTTCTTTCATACTCCAGTTTCTTCACCAAAGCATCTTACTGCATAAGTGTCAATAGAATTTGATGTTTATTGTATTATAAATCATGGGGAAGCAGATAGATCGCAACACTTTATTATTAAGGATTCATTCATTGTAAATCTTTTGCTGCTATAGTAGTTTCTAAAGCAAAATCATCTTGTGGTTGAGTAGGGATGAAAGGCGTAATGTATGAAGGATTGAGTCTTAATAACCAGCTGCACTCCATGTAAAGACCACTTGTTTCCTTTTGTTCAGAGGTGCATGCCACTGCTTCCTCTTCACTGAGATTCATTGTTCCATTTTACCAAGGGCATCTAAAACAGGTTTTTTTTGCTGATTTATTTTACTGAGAATATTTTCTAAACTGTTTGACACCTATCATTGACTTTGTAAAATCTTAAGAGTAAGGCATTTTTATTTTACAAAGGGGCCTATAAGACTGTGTTTTGCAATGATTTGAGCAAAACAAAACCATGCATAAGCAGAGAGTAAACTCCATGTGACTGGAGCAGGTGTGTCGTATCAGAGTACAGTGAAGCAGTAAGAACTTGCAGCCAGTGGAGGTCACTCTCATTCTAAATACTGCTGCTTCTGTACTCGGCTAGATTGCAGGCATATCTGTTTAACAATGGATTCAAGCAAAGAGCAAAATAATAGAAATATGATTGTACCTTTTTTCTATGAATGTATTCAAATGAAACTGTGTATTTCCAGAATTATCTCATTACAGGAATATGTAGGGCATTCTGTATTAATTTCACGAACCATGTGTATTATAGTTTAGATGCTTTTTGTTAGCTGCAATTTCAAAAATATTTTATAACAATACCTCTCAGCTTCCAGGTGAGGCAATGTAGAACGCAATCTGTAAAAATGTGGAATAGATGACCAAAATGTGGGAAGCTTGTGTTTTTTTTGCTATGCATATGGTGGGTCAGGTAGTAAGAACATAAGAAATAGAAGCAGGAGTAGGCCATATGGCCCCTCGAGCCTGCTGCACCATTCAATCAGATCATGGCTGATCTTCGATCTCAACTCCACTTTCCTGCCCGATCCCCATATCCCATGATTCCCCTAGAGTCCAAAAATCTATCCATCTCAGCCTTGAATATATTCAATGACTCAGCATCCACAGCCCTCTGAGGTAGAGAATTTCAAAGATTCACAACCCCCTGCGTGAAGAAATTCCTTCTCATCTCAGTCTTGAATGGCCGACCCCGTATCCTGCGACTATGCCCTCTAGTTCTCGACCCTTTAGCTAAGGGAAACAATCTCTCAGCATCTACCCTGTCAAGTCCCCTCATAATCTTATATGTTTCACCTATCATTCTTCTAAACTCCAGAGAGTATAGGCCCATTCTACTCAACCTCTCTTCATAGGAAAACCCTCTCATCCCAGGAATTAATCTAGTGAACCTTTGTTGCACCGCCTCTAAGGCAAGTATATCCTTCCTCAGATAAAACTGTACGCGGTACTCCAGGTGAGGTCTCACCAAAGCCATGTACAACTGTAGTAAGACTTCCTTACTCTTGTACTCCAACCCCATTGCAATAAAGGCCAACATGCCATTTGCTTTCCTAATTGTCTGCTGTATCTGCATGCTAACTTTTTATGTTTCTTGTTTGAGGACACCCAAGTCTCTCTGAACACCAACATTTAATAGTTTTTCACCATTTAAAAAATATTCTGTTTTTCTATTCTTCCTACTAAACTGAATAAACTCACATTTCCCCACGTTATACTGCATCTGCCACCTTCTTGCCCACTCACTTAACCTATCTATATCCCTTTGCAGACCCTTTTGGGGGTGATTTTAAAACGGAGCCGGGAAGGGGGCGAGGGGGTCAAATTGAGGTCTGGAAACCCATTAGTACGGGTTTCCTGCATGCCCTTACAATTTTGACTTAAGGACGTCTTTTATTTTTTTTTGTCGGTTTCCCGTCCGATTGACCAGCTGATTGACAGGCTGGTCTCAGTCGGACAGGTGATCAGCCAGGGAGGACGTCTTCAGGTAAGTCTGCAGGTAAGTTGTTTGTATGGATGGGAGGGGGCACGGGGGGGGCATAGGTTGTCATGGGGATGGGGGGTGTCAGGATCGGGGGTCATCGCGGGGATCCCGATCATTGAGGGGGAGGGTCGGGGGAGGGAGGATCGGAGTGGGGGAGGGAGGATCGGAGTTGGGGGGAGGATCGGGATCGGGATCGGGATCAGGGTCGGAGGGGGAGGATCGGAGTCTTGGGATTGAGATCGGAATCGGGGGTCAGAGGGGATTGGGGTTGGAGGGGGAGGATCGGGGTCGGGGGGTCCGATCAGGGTTGGGGGTCGGGGGGTCCGCGATCGTCGGGGGGGGTCGGTGCAGGTGGGCTTGTTGGGCCTGGGGGAAGCACTCCTGCTCCTCCGGGCCCACAAGCTGTGCCTTTCTAAGCACGTACCTGTTAGTCTCGGGCCTTCTCACCTCCTTTCACGAGGCATAAAACAGAAGGCCCAGGAATCCCAGCCCCCCGGGGTTGATATTGGGAATTGTTGAAAAATGGAGGACTGAAGACTCCTTGAAAAGTTTTAAGGCCCGACCCGCCTCCTGGGAGCGGGTTGGTCGCTCGTCTCGCCCAGTGAAAACCAGAAATGGGTGGGTTGGAGGCGGGTCTGAAATGGTGTCAATTTTCAATGCCCCCCACCCGCCTCCAGTCCACCCGTTTTTTAATTTGAAAATTGAGCCCTTTGTATCCTCGTACAGCTTACTTTCCCACCTAGCTTTGTATCATCAGCAAACTTGAATACATTACACTCGGTACCCTCATCTAAGTCATTAATATAGATTGTAAACAGCTGAGGCCCAAGCACCGATCCTTGCGGCACCCCACTAGTTACAACCTGCCAACCTGAGAATGACCTGTTGATCCCTACTAGTGGAGGGGTTATGTTACTGGGCTAGTAATCCAGAAAACGTGAGTTCAAATCCCACCATGGCAGTTTGAGAATTTGAATTCAGTGTAAAAAATCAATTTTTTTATATAAGTGACCACGAAGCTATCAGACTGTCGTAAAAACCCAGCTGGTTCACTAATGTCCTTCAAGGAAGGAAACCTGCTGTCCTTACCTGGTCTGGCCTATATGTGACTCCAGTCACATTAAAATGTGGTTGAATCTTAACTGCTGTCTGAAGTGCCACTCAGTTGTATCCAGGGCAACTAGGGATGGGTAATAAATGCTGGCCTTGCTAGCGATGCCGACATCCCGAGAATGAATATGAATATATGGTCCTTTAAGTATTGTCACGAGTCTGAATGACTAGTGGTATGTTTCCTTACTTTAAATGCACCCTGACTCCACAATCTGTAGATTACTGTTGGCAACATCAGTGGACAAATGCTTAATGCCCTATGTGACATTCCTGTGCCCACCATTTTAACAGAAGAATCACCCATTAAAATAGTGAACATCATATCAACATGTTTAGTGTGCATCCACTAATATCAACAATACCTCTGCCCTATTCATATTTGAGTCCCTCTTCATGATACTTGATATTCAATCAAGTGCCCTACCTGTCCATAAGATGTGTGTCACACTATGAGCCACCCTTCTGGTTTAAATGTACATTATGGAAACTTATTACTCTTCTTACTCTAGGGAGAGGAATGCTTAATCAGATAATGATACTGAGAGCTGTGACAAGCCCAGCCTCCCCAACAAAGTGAAACAAGTCTATTTCTTATACTAAGAATAGGCCAGTTTCATATTGGAGGGAAGGCTGGGATAGTCCCACTTTCCAATAGGATTCTCAGACTTACTGTAAAAACAGGAAAGAAGTAATAATATTTAATATGGAAGTACGAGTGGCTTTGGTAAGGGTTCCTACATAAGGAAGATAGATTAGGAGTTGGAGAAATATCAGATGACTAGGGGGAGCAAAATATTGCAAAAAAGATAAATGTAAATTCTTTCAAGTTTTATGAAAATTATTTGTGGGGGAGGCAATGGGTGCAGGATTCTGGGAAATGTTACAGAATATTTGGGAATAGTCCTGCAAAATTCAAGACAAGTGAGAAATATGTTTATAACCTGTACAGTATAAAAGGATTACACTGCCTGTATTATCGTGGTTATCCTTGTGCTGCCTCATTGTTCAACCACTTGTTAACTTCTAATAGTTTAATTGTGTTATTATCCGAGTCAGGCTCCTTTAATGTTTTCATCCTGATATCATACACTGTTAATTACAGTTAAGCTAATATAGCTTCAGTCACAAAACATTCACACAAATTTTGTCGTGAATGATCAATCCAAGCAGACCTGTCGCCTCTGGAAGCACAGGATGTATACAGGTCAAAGAAAAGCACATTCAGTATGATTTTGTTGCACATAAAATGCACAGACTTCTACTCCCATCTTTATTGGCCTGATAGAATCATCTGAGACAGTCAAGAAACATAGAAAAACTGTTGTCCAAGTTCCGAAGTCTGTATTTTCATAATGTTCACCAGCTGCATGATGCTGTACTAGACGGAGTGTGCAGATTATTCTTTCTGAACCATTTACCAACAACGACTTGCATTTATATAGTGCCTTTAATTTAGAAAATCATCTCTAGGCACTTCACAGAGGCGTAATCAAAGCATGGATTGGGTGATCACTTTGCTGAACGCCTCCACTCTGTCCGCAAGCATGACCCTGACCTGCCGGTCGTTTGCCATTTTAATCCCCTGTCCCACTCCCACTCGGATCTCTTTGTCTTCGGCCTCTTACACTGTTCCAATGAAGCTCGACATAAGCTCGAGAAACAGCACCTCATCTTTCGTTTAGACGCTTTACAACTTTCCGGACTCAACACTGATTTCAATAACTTCAGATCATAACTACTGCTCCCATTTTTTCTGACAGCAAATGCTGTTAATGGTTCTGCAGTTGCCATTTACAGCTACTCCAGACACATCTTTTGTTTCTTAACCTGTCCCATTACCATCTTCCTTGCCTTGCATCATCATTTTGTCATTTAATAACTTTTGCCCTCTATCCTATCACAGACCTTCCCTTTTGTTCTTTCCTCCCCTCTCCTCCCTCCCCCCCCCCCCTTTTCCCTGGCTCTGTACATGCTTAAAAACTTTAACTCTTTAACATCTTCCAGTTCTGACGAAAGGTCTTCATCCTGAAATGTTAACTCTGTTCCTTTTTCCACAGATGCTGCCTGACTTGCTGAGCTTCTCCAGCATTTTCTGTTTTAATTTCAGATTTCCAGCATCCTCAGTATTTTGCTTTTGAAACAGTATATCAAACCCATTCTTCACCCTCAATGATACTAAACTGAATGCTTCACCTAACTGAAAAGTGTACTGTTGAAGGCTACTTTCATTGATCAATATGTGCTTGATCACATATGAAAGGCTATTTGTTCCTTTAGCACACTGAGTCTAGGGTCAGGATGGTAAAAGGCTACATGCTGAACTCAGTGCATCAGATAGTCGTAATCTTGACTCTCCCCTGTGGTTGTGAAATCTGGCTGTATTACCTGTAATATCAAAGACTTCAACAATTTTTACCCATACCACCTTAGATCAATCATGAATATCAAACAGCAAGGTACAAATTGCAAGGTGCGGAAAATTGGAAAAATCAGTGTTCAGGTAATGCTGATGAAAGCTCAGCTTTGCTGGGTGGGATATATTGGGGCCGATAATGAGATCCCAGCTCCGCTGTATCAGAACTGACTGTGCTTATGGCTGAATGAGCAGACCTCATTTCAGGGGGCAGGAATGTTGGGGCACCAGCAGCTAATGGAGGCCTGCTGGTTACCTGTATAGTGCAACCATTTTTTAAAGTGGATTGACTGGTTCACTGCTCAGCACTTATGCCCTCCCTGTTCAATTTAGTCATTGAAGGTTGAAAACAACAGCAGTCTTCCTTGAATTACCCTTTTCAAATGGGTAATAAAAATTTAGAGTGTCACTTGAGTGCTCTAGTTGTATTATGGAGGACTGCTCATAAATTGTGGGACCTTAATAAGCCTTGCATACATTTTGTGCATAAGCTCCTGGTGCTCTACACAACTAAATCAGGGTTCGCTGAATGCATGGTAAGCCTCAGCACAGTAGGCACTGGTCATCTAATCATTATTATTATTATCCACTGTTTGGACTTTCTAAGCATGTCTGTACAGTGAGTTCAGACATGGCACATCTTCATGGGTGGGCAGAGAAAACATTTTAAGGATGAGTTGAACAACATGAAGCTGTGTGGCAGTGACACAAACAATGGGGAGATGCTTGTAGGAGATCAAACAGGATAGCATTCATTACTATGGCATGGAATGACAATTTTGAAATGTAGTGCAGTCAACAGCAGCAAGAAAAGTGGTTGTTGAGAAGCAGCATCAAAAGCAATGGCAGCAACAACCACTTGACTGAAACAGGGTATTTGCACAAACTGGGAAATAATGTGCTTCACTGATTCACATAGCCACAAGCCGATCCATAGAAAATGACTAACTTTCAACAAGACAAGAAAGAAAGTCTTGCATTTATATAGCGCCTTTCATGACCTTGGGACGTCCCAAAGCACTTTACAGCTAATTAAGTACTTTGAAGTGCAGTCATTGTTGTAATATGGTTATCTTCTATTTGCCTAAAATCTTCATCATATACAGAATGTAGAATATACCGTTCAGAAGACACTATCATATCTTCATTAATAGCCTAAAAGTACCAACCAGCATTAAGAGCAGTACAGATCCCTAATCTGTGCTGAGTTAGCTAATTTTACGGGCCGTTCCCTCTCCTCTCCCCTGTTCTGCCGCCTCAGCTACTCTGGGGCCTCCAAATCCCACCTTTTTGTGGGCCACTCCCTCTCCTCTCCTCTCCTCTGCCGCCTCAGCTGCTCTCGGGCCTTCAACTCTTGCCTTTTTATGGTCCACTCCCTCTCCTCTCCTCTGTTCTGTCGCCTTACTGCTCTTGGGCCTCTGACTCCCACCTTTTTATGGGCTGCCTCCTCTCCTCTCCTCTCCTCTCCACTGTTCTGCCACCTCAGCTGCAGCTGGAGTCACTGCAGTGCATCCGCGAGGCTGAGACCTACGCGGATAGCGCGTTTTAGGAGGTGGTCACCCCACAGCTTGAGAGTGCAGGCAGAGAGGGACTAGGTGTCTGCCAGACAGACAAGGAGGACCAGGCAGGTAGTGCAGGAGTCCTCTGAGATCATCTCACTCTCTAACCGGTATTTGAATACCAGTGAAGGAGAGGGTTCCTCTGGGAATTTCAGCCAGAGCCAAGAACATAGCACCATGGGTGGCTCAGCTGTACAGGGGAGGAGGAGAAAGGTCAAGAGAGCGATAGTGATGGGGGATTCTATAGTTAGGGGAGCAGACAGGCGTTTCTGCGGCCAGACATGATTCAAGGATGGTATGCTGCCTCCCTGGTGCCAGGGTCAAGGATGTCACTGAGCGGCTGCAGAACATTCTGGAGGGGGAGGATGAACAGACAGAGGTCATGGTCCATATCGGTACCAACGACATAGGTGGAAAGAGGGATGTGGTCCTGCAGGCAGATTCTAAGAAGTTAGGAAAGAGATTAAGAAGCAGGACCTCAAAGGTAGTAATCTCCGGATTACTGTCGGTGCCATGCACTAGCGAGTATAGAAATAGGAGGATAGAGCAGATGAATGCGTGGCTGGAGAGATGGTGCAGAAGGGAGGGCTTTAGATTCCTGGTTCATTGGGACCAGTTCTGGGGGAGGTGCGACCTGTACAGGCCGGACGGGTTGCACCTCATTGGAGCTGGGACCAATGTCCTCGCGGGGAGGTTCGCTAGTGCTCTGGAGAGGGGGTTGGGGGGGGCGGGTATTTAAACTAATTTGGCAGGGGGATGGGCGCCAGGATGTAGAATTGGAAAGGAGAAACAAGGTGTACAAAGGATTGGGAGAGAAAGATAGCACTAAAGCAAGAAATAGTCTAGTATTAGGTGAGATCAGACCAAGAGAGAGTACAAGAAAGTCTAAGATAGGTTTTACAGTGCACGTGTGAAAACACACAAAGTGTGTTAAACAAGGTTGGTGAGTTGCAGGCGCAATTAGCCACATGGGAATATGATGCGATAACGGAGACCTGGCTCAAAAAAGAGCAGAATTGGGTACTAAATATTCCTGGATAAAAGGTGTTTAGGGAAGGGAAGAAAGGAGTGGGGGTGGCAGTCTTGATTAAAGAGAATATTGCTGTGCTGGAGAGAGAGGATGTCCTGGAGGGGTCAAGGACAGAATCTATTTGGTTAAAGTTAAGAAACAATAGAGTGCCATTACACTACAGGATGTATTCTATAGGCCACCAACTAGTGGGTAGGAGATAGAGCAGCAAATTTGCAGGTAAATGCATAGAGTAGTGATAACGGGGGACTTCAACTATCCTAATATACACTGGGATAGTAATAATATAAGGGGCAAAGAGTGTGTTCGGGAGAACTTTTTTGACCAGTACATTTCTGGCCCAACGAGGAAGGAGGCATTGCTGGACTTGGTTCTGGGGGAACATTTAGGGATCAGCGATCATAGTATGATAAGGTTTAGAATAGCTATGGAAAAGGACATGGACCACTCTAAAGTAAAAATACTCAATTGGAGGAGGGCCAATTTCAGTTTGATGAAAACTGATCTGGCCCGGGTAAATTTGAATCAAAGATTGGCAGGCAAACTGTAATTGAACAATGGGTGGCCTTTAAGGAGGAGATGGTTCAGGTACGGTCTAGGTACGTTCCCACGAGGGAGCAAAGTAGAGCAATTAAAGCCAGACCTCCCTGGATGACAAAAGAGATAGAGAGTAAGATGAAGCAGAAAAAAGGGGCATATGACAGATGTCAGGTTGATAACACAAGTGAGAACCAGGCTGAATATAGAAAGTTCAGAGGGGAAGTGAAAAAGGAAATAAGAGGGGCAAAGTGAGAGTATGAGAATAGACTGGCGGCGAACATAAAAGGGAATCCAAAAGTCTTGTATAGGCATGTAAATAGTAAACATGTAGTAAGAGGAGGGGTGGGGCCAATCAGGGACCAAAAAGGAGATCTCCTCATGCAGACAGAGGGCATGGCCGAGGTACTAAATGAGTACTTTGCATCTGTCTTTACCAAGGAAGATGATGCTGCCAGAGTCTCAGTAAAGGATGATGTAGTTGAGCTACTGGATGGGCTAGTAATTGATAAAGAGGAGGTACTAGAAAGGCTAGCTGTACTTAAAGTAGATAAGTCACCCGGTTCGGATGGGTGCGTCCTAGGTTGCCAAGGGAAGTAAGGGTAGAAATTGCGGAGATACTGGCTATAATCGTCCAAACATCCTTAGATATGGGGCTGGTGCCAGAGGACTGGAGAATTGCAAATGTTACACCCTTGTTCAAAAATGTCAGTTTAACCTTGGTAGTGAGGAAACTTTTAGAAACGAAAATCATGGACAGAATTAGCAGTAACTTGGACAAGTGTGGATTGATTAGGGAAAGCCAGCACGGATTTGATAAAGGCAAATCATGTTTAACTAACTTGATAGAGTTTTTTGATGGGTAACAGAGAGGATAGATGAGAGTGCGGTTGATGTGGTGAATATGGACTTTCAAAAGACATTTGATAAAGTGCCGCATAATAGGCTTGTCATCAAGAGTGAAACTCATGGAATAAAGGGGGCAGTGGCAGCATGGATAAAAAAATTGGCTAAGTAACAGGAAGCAGAGAGTAGTGGTGAACGGTTGTTTTTCGGATTAGAGGGAGATGTACAATGGTGTTCCCCAGGGGTCGGTACTGAGACCACTGCTTTTCTTGATATATATTGATGACTTGGACTTGGGTGTACAGGGCACAATTTCCAAATCTGCAGATGACACAAAACTTGGAAGTGTAGTGAACAATGAGGAGGATAGTGATAGATTTCAAGCTGGTGGAATGGGCAGACACGTGGCAGATGAAATTTAACACAGAAAAATGCGAAGTGATACATTTCGGTAGGGAGAATGAGGAGAGCCAATATAAACTAGAGGGCACAATTATAAAAGTGGTACAGGAACAGAGAGATCTGGGGGTATATGTGCACAAATCGTTGAAAGTGACAGGGCAGGTTGAGAAAGCGGTTAATAAAGCATACGGCATCCTGGGCTTTATAAATAGAGGCATAGAGTTCAAAAGTATGGAAGTTATGATGAACCCTTATAGAACACTAGTTCGACCACAACTGGAGTATTGGGCTCAATTTTAAAACCGAGCCGGGAAGGGGGCGGGGGAGTCAAATTGAGGTTGGAAAACTTGTTAGTACGGGTTTCCTGGATGTCCTTACGATTTTGACGTAAGGACGGCTTTTATTTTTTTTATCGGTTTTCCGTCTGACTGACTGGCCTGATTGACAGGCTGGTCTCTGTAGGATGGGAGACCAGCCATGGAGAGGATGTCTTCATGTAAGTCTTTCTTTGTATGGATTGGGGGGGGGCACGGGGGAGCATGGGTGGGCATGGGGTCCGTGATTGTTGAGATGCAGGATCGGAGGTCAGAGGATCGGAGTTGGGGGTGAGGGTCGGGGGGGAAGAGGATTGGACTGGGGGGAGGATCGGGGGTCAGGGAGGAGGATCGGAGTTGGGGGGAGGATCGAGAGTGGGGGAGGGTTGGAGGATCGGAGTGGTGGAGGATTGGGGTTGGGGGTCCGCGATCGAGGGTTGGGTGTCTGCGATTGTTGGGGTTCGGTGCAGGTAGGTTTGTTGGACCTGGGGGAAGAACTCCTGCTCCTCCTGGCCCAAAGCTGTGGCTTTCAAGACACCTACCTGTTAGTCTCGGGCCGTCTCGCCTCCTTTCTTTTTTTTTTATTCGTTCATGGGTTGTGGGCATCGCTGGCGAGGCCGGCATTTATTGCCCATCCCTAATTGCCCTTCAGATGGTGGTGGTGAGCCGCCTTCTTGAACTGCTGCAGTCCATGTGGTGAAGGTTCTCCCACAGTGCTGTTATGAAGGGAGTTCCAGGATTTTGACCCAGCGACGATGAAGGAATGGCGATATATTTCCAAGTCGGGATGGTGTGTGACTTGGAGGGGAATGTGCAGGTGGTGTTGTTCCCATGTACCTGCTGCTCTTGTCATTGCCTGGCACTTGTCTGGTGCGAATGTTACTTGCCACTTATCAGCCCAAGCCTGGATGTTGTCCAGGTCTTGCTGCATGCGGGCTCGGACTGCTTCATTATTTGAGGGGTTGCGAATGGAACTGAACACTGTGCAATCATCAGCGAACATCCCCATTTCTGACCTTATGATGGAGGGAAGGTCATTGATGAAGCAGCTGAAGATGGTTGGGCACAGGACACTGCCCTGAGGACTTCAATTTTACTAGAGCTCCTTGGTGCCACACTCTGTCAAATGCTGCCTTGATGTCAAGGGCAGTCACTCTCACCTCACCTCTGGAATTCAGCTCTTTTGTCCATGTTTGGACCGAGGCTGTAAAGAAGTCTGGAGCCGAGTGGTCCTGGCGGAACCCAAACTGAGCATCGGTGAGCAGGTTATTGGTGAGTAAGTGCCACTTGATAGCACTGTCGACGACACCTTCCATCACTTTGCTGATGATTGAGAGTAGATTGATGGGGTGGTAATTGGCCGGATTGGATTTGTCCTGCTTTTTGTGGACAGGACACACCTGGGCAATTTTCCACATTGTTGAGTAGATGCCAGTGTTGTGGCTGTACTGGAACAGCTTGGCTAGAGGCGTAGCTAGTTCTGAGCACAAGTCTTCAGCACTACAGCCGGGATGTTGTCGAGGCCCATAGCCTTTGCTGTATCCAGTGCACTCAGCCGTTTCTTGATATCACGTGGAGTGAATTAAATTGGCTGAAGAATGGCTTCTGTGATGGTGAGGATATCGGGAGGAGGCTGAGATGGATCATCCACTCGGCACTTCTGGCTGAAGATTGATGCAAACGCTTCAGCCTTGTCTCTTGCACTCACGTGCTGGACTCTGCCATCATTGAGGATGGGGACGTTTGCAGAGCCTCCTACTCCCGTTAGTTGTTTAATTGTTCACCACCATTCACGACTGGATGTGGCAGAACTGCAGAGCTTTGATCTGATCCGTTGGTTATGGAATCGCTTAGCTCTGTCTATAGCATGCATGTAGTCCTGAGTTGTAACTTCACCAGGTTGGCATCTCATTTTTAGGTACGCCTGGTGCTGCTCCTGGCATGCTCTTATACACTCCTCATTGAACCACGGTTGATCCCCTAGCTTGTTGGTAATGGTAGAGTGAGGAATATGACGGGCCATGAGGTTACAGATTGTGCTGGAATACAATTCTGCTGCTGCTGATGGCATCCATGAGGCACTGTGGGCCAAGTTTTGAGCTGCTAGAACTGTTCTGAATGTATCCCATTTAGCACGGTGGTAGTGCCACACAACATAGAATCATAGAATCATAGAAGTTACAACATGGAAACAGGCCCTTCGGCCCAACATGTCCATGTCGCCCAGTTTATACCACTAAGCTAGTCCCAATTTCCTGCACTTGGTCCATATCCCTCTATACCCATCTTACCCATGTAACTGTCCAAATGCTTTTTAAAAGACAAAATTGTACACGCCTCTACTACTGCCTCTGGCAGCTCGTTCCAGACACTCACCACCCTTTGAGTGAAAAAATTGCCCCTCTGGACCCTTTTGTATCTCTCCCCTCTCACCTTAAATCTATGCCCCCTCGTTATAGACTCCCCTACCTTTGGGAAAAGATTTTGACTATCTACCTTATCTATGCCCCTCATTATTTTATAGACTTCTATAAGATCACCCCTTAACCTCCTACTCTCCAGGGAAAAAAGTCCCAGTCTGTCTAACCTCTCCCTATAAGTCAAACACGTTGGATGGTGTCCTCAGTGTGAAGACGGGACTTCACTCCTACCAATGCTGTCATGGACAGATGCATTTGAGACAGGTAGATTGGTGAGGACGAGGTCAAGTAAGTTTCACGCGCGTAAAACAGAAGGCCCGGGAATCCCAGAGAAATGGAGGTCTTAAGACTCCTTGAAAGGTTTTAAGGACCGGCCCGACCCGCCTCCAGGGAGCAGGTTGGGCGTCCGCCCCGGAGAAAACCAGAAATGGGTGGGTTGGAGGTGGGTCTGAAATGGTGGCAATTTTCAATGCCCACCCGCACCCAACCCACCCGTTTTCACTTTGAAAATTGAGCTCTCCGCACTTTAGGAAAGATGTGAAAGCCTTAGAGAGGGTGCAGAAAAGATTTACTCGAATGATTCCAGTGATGAGGGACTTTAGTTACGTGGATAGACTGGAGAAGCTGGGGTTGTTCTCCTTGGAACAGAAAAGGTTGAGAGGAGATTTGATAGAGGTATTTAAAATCATGAAGGGTCTAGACAGACTAGATAGAGAGAAACTGTTCCCATTGGCGGAAGGGTTAAAAACCAGAGGACAGATTTAAGGTGATCGGCAAAAGAACCAAAGGTGACATGAGGAAATTTTTTTTTACCCAGCGAGTGGTTAGGATCTGGAATGCACTGCCAGGGTGGGTGGTGGAGGCAGATTCATTCGTGGCTTTCAAAAAGGAATTGGATATGTACTTGAAAGGAAGAAATTTGCAGGGCTACGGGAATAGGGCTGGGGAGTGGGACTAGCTGGATTACTCTTGCATAGAGCCTAGAGCCGGCTCGGACTCGATGGGCTAAATAGCCTCTTTCCGTGCTGTAACCTTTGTATGATTCTATGATTTGAGCCAATGCAGCAGTAGGAGCACAATAATTGGCTTCAGTGCCCCAGGTGGGATAGGGTTCCTACTCCTGTTTGCTATCCAGCTAACTCTGCTGGACTTTGTCTGTGGACATTGGATGAGAACAGGATTGGGCCCAGCTGTGGTTTGCCCTCATACCCACCTTCATAGCTCACAAATGAGTAAAGGCCACTTGGGTGAGGTGTCCAAAAGACATTTAGTACCCTTTGCCCAGCAAGGAGTCATATCGGGAGGGGTAAAATAGACATGGAGAAAAAAAGCAGTGCAAATGCAATCATAATGCTTTCCAGTCAAGCTGAACAATCTAGGAATCAGGACCTTAGATGCCATTGCATCCCCTTATTCTCTGGCACCTACATAGCTAGGCATGGGACCACACCCACCATTTAATACTGGTTTCGTATGAACAATAATGGACAGGAAAAGACGCTCTGGTCCATCCAGCCGGTCCCACACAATTGTGATGTCTTGTGAATCACAATAGATACACTCCCCACCCCCACCCAAAACCATGTGTTCTCCTGGGAGAGGTGAAAAAACAAATAAAAACTCAGGCCAATTTTTGGGGGGGGCAGAAATCTGGGAAATTCCTCTCCAACCCCCTCCTTAGGTGATCAAAACTGGTCCAGGAGATCACTCTGGCCTTGATAATGCTATGTAGTACCTACCTTTTGTACAAGATGATCTCCGCCCCAGCCAGAAACAGGTCCAGCTTTTGCTTGAAGGAATTTAGCGAATCGTCGTCCATCACATGAGTTGGTAGGTCATTTCCCAACTATTCTGCAGCTCATATGCAATCTTTCTTCTGTAAGATCGCCAAAATGACAAACTAGACTTGATGAAACATATTTAAAAATGGATGTTCGATCTGGGTGACATTTCATCCCAGATCTGATTGTGATTTGAATCATCATTCCATTGCCAAGAATGACAGAAATAAATGTGGCCATGGTAACTCTGAGGGAGGTGTGGTAATCTAAATTACCTATACCAAGTTTTTAAAACAATATAGTACCATGTTGATGTCAAATCAATATTGGTTCAAATACTTCCCAAGTAGACTTCATGTGTGCTTAACCACATCACCCAAGGCAACACTATCCATTATCCAAAGTCTGAACTGACTGATAGGGCAATGGACATCTATTGCAAGTGCTGTAAATCACCCATATCTTGTAATAATATCCCACTGTTTCAGCTTGAAGAAAGTGGTCAACTTCCCAAGGCATAAAACACACATCTTTGATTTTGTCATCACAGAGTTCATAGACTAGATTTTCCAATCAGTGTTGTATTAATGTCAGCATTAGCCAGTTAAAATAAATGGGTTAACACTAGTGTTAAATAATGCCGATTGGAAAATCTAAGCTTATTGGTTTTATGACCCAGTGGTTGACATTGCTCCCAGCACATTGCAAACAGCATAAACTGATATTCAATTTTACCATCAAAAGAAACTCAAATCCATCAGTAATAGGAAATCTAAGCTCCAAAGGAAAAGCTACAATGTGAGGACATTGATGGATGTGCTGAAATAAACTTAAGAAGACTCTGATATCGCTTATAAAAATGTTTACTAGTTGTGTGGGAAAGTGTTTGAAGTAGTAGTAGTAGTACAGATTGGGTTATGTCTGACAACTGAGTTGATAGTACTGGTTATTAGGACATCAAAACTATTTTTTTTAATTAAACAACAAAGGCACATACAAAAATATTTGGGAAAAAGTAAATTCCATGTGGAGCTTGGCCAGAAAAATAACACTAGAACTGTGGATTACACAATATCCTTCACCTCCAGGACCTTTTTTCAAATTAATATTATTTCTAGTTACATTGAATCTACAGAATAGAAACAGGCCATTCGGCCCAACTGGGCTATGCCAGCGTTTATGCTCCACACAAGCCTCCTCCCTCCCTACCTCATCTAATCTTATCAGCATACCCTTCTATTCCTTTCTCTTTTGTGTGCTTATCTAGCTTCCTGTTAAATGCATCTATGCTATTTGCTCAACTACTCCTTGCGGTAGCGCATTCCACATTCTTACCACTCTTTGGGTAAAGAAATTTCTCCTGAATTCCCTACTGGATTTATTAGTGACTATCTTAGCAACTGATTCTTGGGATGTGGGCATATCCAGTAAGGCCGGCATTTATTGCCCATCCTTAGTTGTCCTAAGATGGTGGTGGGCTGCCTTCTTGAACTGCTGCAGTCCATGTGATGAAAGTGCTCCCACAATGCTGTTATGTAGGGAGTGCTAAGATTTTTACCCAGTAACGATGAAGGAGTAGTAATATATTTCCAAGTCAGAATGGTGTATGACTTGGAAGGGAACTTGGAGGTGATGCTACTACCATGCACTTGTCCTGCTAGGTGGTGGAGGTCGGGGTTTGAGTGGTGCCGCCGAAAAATCCTTGGTGAGTTGCATCCTGTAGATAATACACACTGCAGCCATGGTACGCCAGTGGTGGAGGTGGCGAATGTTTAGGTTACTGGATGAGGTGCCGATCAAGTGGTTTGCTTTGTCCTGAATAATACCTTGTGAATGATATGTGGTGATTTGCTGAAAATGAACTTACAGCTTCAATCTGTTTATGCAGAATATATGTTTTAATGTAAAGTTTATCCTAGTTTCGATTCAAGAAAATACATATTTTTAAAACTATATTAATGATAGTAGTATTCACTCAAAACCTGATGTGACTTTCAATCATTTACGAAACACATTTCTTTATAGATTTTTAAAACATTTTAATGTAGAATCAGCAGTGACACCTTACCTTTCTATTATAATATCAGTTTTAAATAATTGTCTAAGTATTTGGCTATCAAACTGTATTTCCTCTTTTTTATACCAAGCTGTTGGGCTTAATTTAAAAAAAATTCTTAAACATCAAATAACAACTGTAGGTAAAATTATTGAAATTTGAAGCTGAAAACAAAAATATGTGGCTTGTTCATCTAAATCTGCTAAATCCACCTATATTGAAGTGCACACTAGTAAATTAGATAGCTTACTCTTTCATTATGAATTTTCTACTATACACGAAGGTAAAATGGTATGAAATGACTAAAAATATTATTAGTGTTAATGGCATATGTCACATTAAACCAGTAACCTTGATTTTGAACTTCTACATTATTTTTAATAGACATGATTTTTTTTTTGTTAGGAATATATCCATAAGAAGAAAGAACTTGCATTTCATATCCTCAGGATGTCCCAAAGTGATGCACAGCCAATTAATTACTTTTTGAGGTGCAGTCACTGTTTTCTTATTCACTCGAACATTGCTGCAGGAGTTCCTCAGGGCAGTGTCCTAGGCCCCAACCATCTTCAGCTGCTCCATCAATGACCTTCCCTCCATCATAAGGTCAGAAATGGGGATGCTCACTGATGATTGCACAGTGTTCAGTTCCATTTGCAACCCCTCAGATAATGAAGCAGTCCATGCCCGCATGCAGAAAGACCTGGACAACATCCAGGCTTGGGCTGATAAGTGGCAAGTAACATTCGGGCCAGACAAGTGCCAGGCAATGACCATCTCCAACAAGAGAGAGTCCAACCACCTCCCCTTGACATTCAACGGCATTACCATCGCCAAATTCCCCCACCATCCTGGGGGTCACCATTGACCAGAAACTTAACTGGACCAGCCATATAAATACTGTGGCTACAAGAGGCTGGGTATTCTGTGACAAGTGACTCACTTCCTGACTCCCCAAAGCCTTTCCACCATCTACAAGGCACAAGTCAGGAGTGTGATGGAATACTCTTCACTTGCCTGGATGAGTGCAGCTTCAACGATATTCAAGAAGCTCGACACCATCCAGGACAAAGCAGCCCGCTTGATTGGCACCCCATACACCACCGGTGCACAGTGGCTGCAGTGTGTACCATCTACAGGATGCACTGCAGCAACTCGCCAAGGCTTCTTCGACAACACCTCCCAAACCCACGACCTCTACCACCTAGAAGGACAAGAGCAGCAGGCACATGGGAACAACACCACCTGCACGTTCCCCTCCAAGTCACACACCATCCCGACTTGGAAATATATCGCCGTTCCTTCATCATCGCTGGGTCAAAATCCTGGAACTCCCTTCATAACAGCACTGTGGGAGAACCTTCACCACACGGACTGCAGCGGTTCAAGAAGGTGGCTCACCACCATCTTCTCAAGGGCAATTAGGGATGGGCAATAAATGCTGGCCTCGCTAGCGATGCCCACATCCCATGAACGAATAAAAAATGAAGGAACGGCGATATGTTTCCAAGTTAGGATGGTGTGTGACTTTGAGGGGAATGTGTAGGTGGTGGTGGTGTTCCCATGCACCTCCTGCCCTTGTTCTAGGTGGTAGAGGTTGCGGATTTGTTGTTATCTAGGAAAGTACAGCAGGCAATTTGCACACAAGGTTCCACGAACAGCAATGAAATAAATGATCAGTTAATCTGTTTTGATGATGTTGGTTGAGGGATAAATGTAGGCCAGGACACTGGGACACCTCTTCTGCCCTTCTCTGAATAGTACAGTGGGATCTTTTCCATTCACCTGAACAGACAGACTCAGTTTAACATTGCATCCGAAAGACAATGCAGCAATCCCTCAACACTACAATAAATTGTCTTAAAAACATAAGAAATAGGAGGCGGAGTAGGTCATACGGCCCCTTCAAGCCTGCGCCACCATTCAATCAGATCATGACTGATCTTTGACCTCAACTCCACTTTCCTGCCTGATCCCCATTTCCCTTGATTCCCCTGGAGTCCAAAAGTCTATCTATCTCAGCCTTGAATATACTCAACTACTGAGCATCCATAGCCCTCTGGGGTAGAAAATTCCAGAGATTTACAACCCTCTGCGTGAAGAAATTCTTCCTCATTTCAGTCTTGAATGGCCGACCCCGTATCCTGCGATTATGCTCCCTAGTTCTAGACCTAGGTGTCAGCCTAAGTTATGTGCTCCAGACCTGGAGTGGGGCTTGAGCCCACAACCTTGTGATTCAGAGGTGAGACTGCTCCCAATTGAGCCAAATTGACACTTTCATGGCAAAATTTTTACACTGTATTATCCCAGCAACCTTCTGTGAGTAAAACTAATAGTAATATTTCAAATTCTGTTTCATGTTTCAAGAATATTATTTTCCTTGCTCCCCCAAACTGTTACGGTAAATAAGAATCCATTATTTCAGATCGTGTCTTAGATCTGCATAGAAATGGATGGCATGCCACTGGCTGGGCAGTTTCAAATTTGTTTATCTGTCTGTCCTCAACTATTTGCAGACCTATCTCTATATTTGACTTTTTTTCTCCTTTTGTCTTTATTTTCCTTTTATTGCCATTTTACTTGTACTTTTCCTCACTTATGTCTCGCCCTTGATATTTCCTGTCACATTAATTACCTTCAGCTTAACAGAAGATGAAATGTTGTGGGCATATGCTTTCTCTCGATCAGCGTCAATACTAATCTGTGATGAGCCAAACAGAGGTATACTTTTCTAGAACGGTAGTGATCCTGTCCTTGTCCCGATTTGTTTTTGCACAGGGCTGCACTTAGCAGTCCAGCTGAGTACTGGTAAAACTTGCCCAAAGAAAGCAAAGAAGTTTGATTTAAAAACAGAAACCGCTGGACACACTCAGCAGGTCAGGCAGCATCTGTGGAGAGAGAAACAGAGTTAACATCTTGGGTCGATGACCCAAGTTCAGCGACCTGAAATGTTAACTCTGTTTCTCTCTCCAGAGATGCTGCCTGACCTGCTTTGCGTTTTCAACATTTTCTGTTTTTATTTCAGATTTCCAGCATCCGTAGTATTTTGCTTTTATGAAAGGGATTTGATTGTCGGTCAAGGTTGTAATTCACACTGATTTACTCTGCTTGGAAATTCAAAAGAATTCCAGCGACTGACCTTCCCCTTCCCCTTAGATTGGCATGTCTGAGACACGTGAACCAGGAGAGATTGTGCAGTGCCCAGAATTGAGAGGGGAGGGAATGACCAGGAGAGGGATTGTGAGGAGGTTAGGAACTAAATTACTTAATGCCACAGATGTGCAAGAGTTTTCTTGTAGTCCTAATATCTACCTATTGGTGAATTGTCAGATTAAGTGTTAAGTAGGCTTTCTTTTTGCCCTTTCACACATCCTTTTATAAAACATCATAGTTGCTGGATTTGGTGTACAACTATCTTAAATGTTGGCAGAGGATTTTTTGTTGTAATTTCCAAATTCAGAAGCTACTTGTTCAATATGATTTGTCACCCAATAATCTTGTTATGCTTCAGTGTTTGTCTTTATCATTTATAGTTTTATTAAATTAGAGAAAAGTATAAATGAATACATTTTAATATAGAATTCTCTACAATTCAATTTTAAAAATAGAATACGAGATTAAATTCAAGATTCAGTCAAAAATGTTTATAATTGAGAATGGAATTGAAATGCACATTGTGTAAAGGTATAAATTTTGCAAATTAGGGTATTGAATGGTGACTGCAGGGACTTTTAGTAGAGCCATTTAAATTCTGAAAATGTTAAATGATTTTTTTGATTTTTAATTTTTTTGAATATTAAGAGTAGTTTAGAAAACTGCAGGCTTTTATAATCACAATTATTGCAATTATTCACATTCAAGCATTTAAACATTAAAAGCATGAAATGTTCAAACATATTTAATATAATCAATTAATTCATATAAACTACTGAATTACTTTAAATTGTATGGGGTAATTGGCACACTAAAAATCCTTGCACTTTAAGTACTGATTACTAAGATTGCTAAGTAGTAATTACCATAACATAAAAACAAATGATTTTCTTGCATCTCTTATGGTTCATTCAATATTTACAGCAGATGTGTATATCAAAATATTTATTTTCACATTAATAAAATTAGATATATTTTCTGCAGCCAGTTTTGTCATACGTTACTTGCTGACAAGTAATCAAAAGCCCCTACATGAGCAGAACTGTGGCAGATGAAATTCACTACAAATAACTCCAAGGTCTTACACACTGGAAGAAAAATGGGAACAAATTGACTTGATGAATGGTGTTGAACTAGCTGGAGGGAGGCTGAAAGACACCTGGGAGTAATAGTAAACTCAGCACTGACAATATCCAAAATTGCAGAGTTGAAATCAAGAACATAAGAAATAGGAGCAGGAGTATGCTATACGGCCCCTCAAGCCTGCTCCGCCATTCAATAAGATCATGGCTGATTTTCTGACCTTAACTCCACTTTTCTGCCCTATTCCCATATCCCTTGATTCCCTTAGTATTCAAATATCCATTGATTGCAATCTTGAATATACTCAATGACTGAGCATCCACAGCCATCTGGGGTAGAGAATTCCAAAGATTCACAACCCTCTGAGTGAAGAAATATTTCCTCATCTCTGTTATAAATGGCCAACCCCTTATCTTGAGACTATGATCCCTAGTCCTAGACTCTCCAGCCAGGGGAAACACACTCTCAACATCTTCTCTGCCAAGCCCTTTAAGAATTTTATACGTTTCAATGAGATCACCTTTCATTCTTCTAAACGCCAGAGAATATGGGCCCATTCTACTCAATCTCTCCTCTTGGACAACCCTCTCATCCCAGGAATCAATCTAGTGAATCTTTGTTGTACCCCCTCTAAGGCAAGTATATCCTTCCTTCGGTAAGGAGACCAAAACTATACACAGTACTCCAGGTGTGGTCTCACCAGAGCCCTATTTAATTGCAGCAAGACCTCCTTACTCTTATACTCCAACCCCCTTGCAATAAAGGCTAACATACCATTTGCCTTCCTAATTGCTTGCTGTACCTGCATGTTAACTTTCTGTGATTCATGTACAAGGACACTCAAATCCTTCTGACTACCAACATTTCTTAGTCTCTCACCTTTTAAAAAATATTCTGCTTTTCTTTTGTTCCTACCAAAGTGGATA
Organism: Heptranchias perlo; assembly: GCF_035084215.1. Taxonomy (NCBI): domain Eukaryota; kingdom Metazoa; phylum Chordata; class Chondrichthyes; order Hexanchiformes; family Hexanchidae; genus Heptranchias; species Heptranchias perlo. Next base: position 79,257,051 of record NC_090332.1, read on the forward strand.
ATTTCACATTTCCCCACATTAAACTCCATCTGCCACCTTCTCGCCCACTCACTTAACCTGTTTATATCTCTTTGTGTTCTCCTCACAGCTTACTTTCCCACCTAGCTTTGTATCATCAGCAAACTTGGATACATTACACTCGGTCCCCTCATCTAAGTCATTGATATATATAGCAAGCCTCTTAATACTGCTCTTGAGCCAGTTTAATGGATGTACATGGTGGAGCCCAAGCTTGCTCATCAATGTTTTCTAGTTCCTCCCTTAGTGAAGATACCCTGCATGTCGCCCAAACAGCATGTTAAAATTTGGAATTCAGAGTTTTGGGAAAAGGGGGCATGAACTTATGTCACAGCCTTCTGTTGCATGGCACATCGAAGCACTAATGCATAGCATCACCATGCATTCTCCTAACTTGCCACATTTATTAACAGTGAGACATTGAACAGATTGTTCCTGTCAAGATCAAGGAATAGTCTAAGTACAATAAGTAGCATTTCTGGCTAGGTAAGCTTCCCCAGGCGATTTAATTTACAAATTTAAAACATTGAAATGCAAAATCACCCAGTAATTAGAGAGCTGCAATCAGTCAATCATATCTAGTACTGGAATATGTCTGTTAAATTCAGTAAAGTATTATAGGCGAGAAGATGAAAACTGATTGTAGAAACAATGTTTTACAAAATTTATTTTTCACAAAGAACAATGATCAATGAAATTATTTCATGTCAAACAATAATTACATTTGATGATGCAACTAGGACCATTCCCGACAGATTTATGATGTGTTATCCTGAAAGAAGTCAACCGAATCCTGGTCTGCTACTGATTTTAGATAAAAGGTGTAAAGAATGGGGGTGATCATTTCTTACTGTCACAACACTATTAGACATGTTGAAAATAATCAGTTAGTCATTACCTGCCTGTTACCTGTTTCCTGCCTTTCTGATTCGTGAACTAGGTATATGATGTAAAAACGCACTGTCTGATACAGTTTCCTCGCATTTGGCACTTCTGCAGCACCTAAACAATGCATCTGCAGCACACAAAAGATCAAAACACTTCCGATTTGTTTGGCAATTTCAGAAGGCTAGTGACGCTGTAGACAGACAATTGGTCATTTGTCAGTAGTGCTGAATCCAGCCTGCATATGCATCAAGGCAGATCAAAGCTTGTTCAGGGGCACACATTTACATAGTTATATCACTGATACTATGGGAACCCAGCAGCCTTAATCTGAGAACACTTGTGCAAAATGAGAGTCTTGTGAAAATCCTCGAATTATTAAAGTCAGTTGTGTTTCATGGCTTAATGTCTGTGTGTAAAGGTTCTTTAAAATAAATTCTACTTTCTTATCAAGGAAAATAGCATTTAAGAAAATGCTTTTAATCTCCCTCCCTCGCTTAAACCCCAGATTTTGGAGAATTATGTCACTGGCTGTCATTGTCTGGCAGCTTCTCAAATGAGAAAATTCAAAATGTTTCAACCAATCTTAACTTAATTTCATAAATAGTATAAAATAGGCACAACTGCATACATGCCAATATAAGCATGAGCATGAGCTTGCTGCCTCAATAACATATAAACATTTGATTTCATTTTTAAAAAGCTTCACAAAGCATGTCCTGTTGGCGGTTCCTTTAGAAAATGTTTGTGATGGTCTAATTTTGCTGCTTGAGATTCTGTCTCAATACTTAAAGGATTAATCAGCTCTAGTGAACTGCAAGGTATGCTAAAATGTCACTCAAACATGTACCTTATGTCAATGATGATGCCTGTTTATAAATGAAAGCTACTGTTTCCCCATTATATGAGAAATGATCAGCAACTAAATTTTGTGTTCACTACCAGTCTAATTCTTCGCAATTTTATCACAAAGAAATTTCATATCTAAAGTCATTTTTAAACACGTTTTCATTTTGTTTAAGATAACAGTACACTTTATTTCAACATATATTTAACAATTACTTTGAAATTAAATCAGCAGTAGCAACTACTAAAATGCAGGATTGGGTGACCCATGTATAGTTTTCAGAATGAAACTATAAGCTCCCTAATGACCCAGTTGTTAAGTGCATGTTTGGTGTGGTACTGAACCATTCAGACCAGGGAGGCCCCAAGTTCGATCCTTGGTCTGGCTTGAGTTAGCTGATCTCAGCAGGAACAACAGTTGAGAACTACAATTAGCCTGTGTATATGGGTGGAGGGTGAGGACAGCATTTGATTTGATTGTGATGGCCCACAATTGAATAACCTTCTGATGCTCACTGTACAGGCCAACGTGACAAATAAAAATTTGGGTGAAGTACTAAAGCACACTCAACTATGCCTCAGTATGAAGTTGTGCTTTCAGAAGAGGGAAAATTGGGGATAAAACAAAACAATCCTTTGAACCATTTAGATGTCTATGGTATTTTTTAAGACTTTTTTTTCTGCCAAATTTCCACACTTATGATTATGGAGGATGTTAGTGCTTGGGAATGGAACATTTTTCCACATTGTGTCCAGTGCCAGAGTCAAACAGGACCAGGCCAACTGCAGCACGAGTGAGGTGAAAGGTAAAACTTCCTCTGCTCTGTGCCAATAATATGCCTTATAATAATAATACCTTCAGTCGCAGCAATAATACTACCAGCCCCAAAAGAATACCTCCTTCTGAGACAGTATCACATTTATTTCCCTTAGCAGTTATCCCTTAGGCTTCTCTGAATTGACAATTTAATGCCTGTTAGTACTGAATGATGGCTAATTTTGTGCTATAGCTCACATCTACTAGGAACTGGATTGCAACTGCCCCAATTTGGACCTGGAAAACTTTCATCCCATTAGTTTGAACTGGATTCAAACCCAGGACCAACTTTTATGTATATGTATTTATATAGCACCTTTAATGTGGAAAACCTCCCAAAATGCTTCACAGAGACATAATAGACAAAAATGGACACCGAGCCAAAGAATGGGATATTATGGAAGAGTGACCAAAAGCTTGGTCAAAGAGATGGGTTTTAAGGAAGGTCGTAGAGAATTCCAGAGCATGAGGCCTAGTCAGCTGACGTCACAGGTGCCAATGGTGGGGCAAAGGGAGTGGAGGATGCACAATAGGCCAGAGTCAGAGGGACAGAGAGTTCTTGGGGGGCGGGTTGTAGGGCTGGAAGAGGTAGGGAGATAGGGAGGGGCAAGGCCAAGAAGGGATTTAAACACAAGGATGAGAATGTTAAATTAAAGGCGTTTGGGGACCGGGACCCAACATAGGTTAGCAATGACATGGGTGAGTGGGATTTAGTTTGGGATAGGATACGGGCTGCAGAGATTTCCCACTTTCACCAAGGTCTTCATTGAAAAGGTGAGGAATAGCATAATAATGTGAGGACTCATCCAACCTGCTGATAAGGGTCAACTGTAGTGCCTCAAATGCTGCCTATGCTGAGATTGGGTACCATAGCACAGACTGTAAATCAGATTTCTGGTCTGTATGGCTGATCACTACATTTGGTGGTGCCTTCACCCACTAGGCCATTGAATAGCTCCAGGGCACTGCTCTTCTAATGATGCATTTATCTTGTCTAGAACGGCAGCACAGTAAGATGATGCAGACAGCACCATCTAAAGGCTGCCTCCAAAGGCAGTAAAACCCAAACTAAAGAGGGTATTTTTGCAATCTCTCTGACAGCATTGGCTGCCACTTTTTCTAGCTGTGAGCAGATTGAGCAGCTAGCCTACCCATAGAAGCTAGCAATGTGCTTTTCCCTTCGCTGATCTTTATAAGTCTCCCCCAGCTGTCAAGGAAGGTCCAGTGGCTAGAAATGAAGTCCCAAATCATGGCTATCAAACAGATTTGAATCAGTATAAATAAGATGGGTTCCACAGTACTGGACGTAAAGGTTTATACAGAAGTGGTTTTAAAATATAAATGCAACATAGACAATTTCTGTGATTCTCCTACAAACATCTTAAAGTAGAAGAGAGTCTTATTTATTATGGACTACTGTAACAATCCTTGCTCCATGGAAGAACTGTGCTGGGTCTACCAATATTCCATACGCTACTAAAATTATAATCATTTGCATGAGATATCGTGATGTATACTTAGGAGCTGATAATGCAATGGTGGGTACCACTCTTGGATGCATTGTGGTGAGACCTTCGATGCACCCAATGGGCGCAACTCAGCCCACTGCAACGTGCAAGTGTGAAGGGTGCAAAGGGTGCTGGAAGCTTGCAAACAAAATGTGCACAAGGCTCATTAGAGCTGTGAAAATGATTCACATTCAGAGCTCCCCATAACGTGACTGGAGTCCCTGAGCAGTGCTTTGGATACACAGCGCCCATTGGTAATGGGTGCTGCAGGGGTCGGCCCAGTGGAAAAAAAATGTCACCTGGCTGGCCCTTCCGCTTTATGCCACACTTACGCCGCTGCCTCCCCTTCCCCATCAGAAAACCTCCAAGCTCTCAATGGATAGCCAGCTGTTGGCTTTCTCCTCTCCCCATCCTGGTTTCTAATAAGGGATGCACCAAGAGCACCAGAAAAATATTCAAGTGAGCTGATCTTGCATTACTGGGCAAGGTCAGCTCATTAGTATGCAGAGTGCCTGCCAGGCTCCTGCGCCACTGCATGTGTACCACATTATTGGCCTCACTGTGTTGGTGAATACAGATATCGCTTTTAAAATTATTAAACACTGCCTTATTTAATCTCAACAGGGGCAGAAACACAAGAGAGAGGATTAATCCTACAAAATCTAAAGGTAAGTTTGAGAATGAAGACGCAAAACTGTGCGAACAAGAAAGGCCAGTCAACACTCTCCGCTCATTCTCTCAGCTCAATGGACTTGTTTCAGAACCAAGTCAGACTAATTTTGTCTGTTTCTTTTCCCAAATTCAGTCCCTGCTGAATCAGGAATTGATCTAGTTCCCTTTTGAATCCTTCAACCAAAGCAATATTTGCTGCACAAGATGGCAATTTATTCCATAAATCGACCAATGCGCAAAAACGATGGGGGTGAAATTGGGCCGTTTAGCGCCTATTTTTCAGGCGATACGCAGCCGACTAAACCTTGAAAATAGCGTCCGAGATGCATGCGCACACTTCCATTGGGAAGCGCGCAGGGCGCCATCTTGATAAAGGGCTTTGCATGCCCATAACGACCACTGGCAGCATGCAGAGCAGGGAGATTAGGACTTGAATCAGTGTGCAACGCTGATTTGAAGGGACCGCTGCTATTTTGAAACTTCACACTCCATCCAACACACCGTCTTAAAGGGCATGAAGGACCCCCCACCAGCGGTATTTAGAGGGAACATGCAGGAGTTACAGGTTAGTTGCTGGATTATTTCTTCTGGCTGCTGTTGCATTTGTATGTGTTTTTGGAGGTTTCCTATACTTGGATAAAGTTTCAATACTCTACAGGGAGTGAACTGGCTGGCTGACAGGCAACAGCAAGGGCACTGGCGGAGTGGCAGGGGTGAGAGCAGGAATGCTGTCATCCTGAGCGAGGACAGCAGGTTCGTGTTCCGTGGCGCCACTGCCACTTGCAGCTTCCAGTTATGTGCCACTTGTTTCTCCTGCAAGAAAGAAGGAAATGTGTCAGTGAATGTCCTGCAAGATGTTTGGGTGATGTGGCTGTTATGCTTGAATAGCTACCAGTGTGTGTGAACTGTGAGTTGAGTGTGAGGCTTGCAAATGTGCTAAGTGTGTGAGGGTGAGATAAAGCATATGATTTGAATGGTTGATTATCGATTGAAAGAGATGGGGGTGTTATGAATTGAGCAGTGGATGAGGCTGGTGGTGCATTTGGTATGATATGCCACTTGAAGCTTGAACTTACTCACCTTGACAACTCATTTTAAATCATTGAACTTCTTCCTGCACTGCATTCATGTTCTTGGAGCTATGCTCCTGGCATTTACCTCTTCCCCTACTTCCTCCCACTGCCTCTTGAGCATATGTCTGGAGAGCCTCCTTTCCCCCTGCGGATACAGGATGCACCTCCTCCTCTCCATCTCTTGCACCATGCCTCCAGAACATCATCAGAAAACCTTACAGCATGCTTTCTCCCAGTGCAGCCATTCTTCAAAGTATCACAGCACAGATTCAGTTTTGAAACGACGCCCACCACTTCTTGCAGCCACAGAGCACCTCCCCTTTAAGAGGTGCATGCTGCCTTTAAGAAGTGCGAACCGCCAATCAACAGTGCAGGTAGCGCTGGCTGTACACAGCAATCATTTAAAACAGCAGGCAACATGAATGTAATGGGTGCGGGTTAATCACATACCGCAATCCCATTTTCAGGGGTTATCCAATTTAACCCCCACTATTCAGTCAAAGTTTAGCTTATGGCTTGTTCATCTTACAATGAACTTCCCAAGTTCCCCTATTTTTTTTACCTCTCCATATCAATCTTAATGATTTTGTTATTTATAAGACATAGCTTATCTCGTCCTTTACATTTTTTCTAGTTTTCTCCTCTCCTGAAGGTGCTGACTTGTGGCTAGGTTTCACTGATGCTGGCTGCTCGCCAGTATCTTGTTCAAGTGGTAGTTCTTCATTTATGATCCCAGTCACTGAGTGTTGGCAAGCTATTCAACCAATGAGGGCATTACGGCCGAGCCCACTCCTAACCTTACACAACATCCATATACATATTTCCTAGCACAATACATAGCAGTCAGGCATGGAAACAATAGTTGATTTTTTTTTTGCCTTTCTGAGCCATGGATACTAAGGCCAACTGTACTTCCCCTGCTACTGTAGCTCAGCATAGACCAACGATTGATTCTGGCTCCTGGTTAGTCTATGTGGCTCAGTTCTACACAGGGTTCTGTATTTACCAAGCGAGCTATCGGGAGTGATTTTTTTTTAAAAATTGATTTCGCTTCTCTTCATAGCTCAATAATCTAAAGCTTGGGAATTGGTACTTTTCTCTGAAGCCACTGCCCCTGGATCTTTCTGTAGACCGTTTGGTCTCACTGATTCTTCATAACAATTCAGCATCATTTTCCTCGACTTGTATTCTATGGATTGACTTCTGCGCCCCAACATTTTATTTACCTTTGCAACTACTGCTGTACACTGTACCAATATTTTCAATGCTTTGTCAACTATTACACCTAGACATTTTTCTTGACAAATTCTCCTAGCATTCACCTTTCATGTTGTTATCACATTTGTAGTACCACTGTGTATTCCCTTAAAGCTTCTCAATGCTAAACTCCATTTATAATTTATCAAAGTTTTTGGAATTTTTTCTGAATGTTATTCCTTTCTTTTAAACCTCCTTTTCCCCATAACACGGTGATAAATTCACCCTTTATTGCTTTTTGCTCTCCTAACCTAAGGATGGATTTTTCTTCCCCCAGCCTGGGTCTTGAATAAGAGCAGTGCGCCCAGAGTGCGCTGTTCCTGTCGAGCCGCAGAAACGGCCCCTGAGCCATGTAGGGGGCACCCCGAGTAGAGGCCCACTGCCTGGCAGAGCCTAGCACTAGAGAAAGAAGCAGGAAAAACAGACACAACTGCAGGCCTGTTAGGCCTACACTTGGCTGCTGATAGAGAGTGGCAGCCAGAAGATCCCAATTGGAATGATACATCCTGGGGTTTGTTGAAATGTAAATAACATTGCTACCCGAGTTCTTTGGCCTACCTTCTGTACCCATGCAGACTCTTTGGCTGATGAGGGTCCAGGGCAGATCACAGCACCATGTTATTTGGGTGGCCAATAAATTAACAGGCTGGGAATTCCCCTCCCATCTTATTTACATGTCTTCTGTCTGGACTGTAGCTCCTGCAGTTAAAGGCAAAGTCCTGGAAATCCTGAGCCAGACACCTGCCAATTTGGGTCTCCGCCCCTTTTTCCTGATCTTTGTGCTGAGAGAATTGGGCATTTCCCAGGGGCAAAGGTCAGAAAAATGCCCCCTTAGAACTTTTTAACTTTCTGTCAAGCAAAATCTAATTTTGCACCAAGCACTATAATTTTTTTGAGGCTATAACTAGCAGGAGAACCAGTTGCTGTAGTATATTTGGATTTTCAAAAGGCGTTCGATAAGGTTGTTACACAAGGGCTCATGGGGTAGGGGGTAATATATTAGCATGGATAGAGGATTGGTTCAAGGACAGAAAAGAGAGTAGGGATAAACAAGTCATTCTCAGGTTGGCAGGCTGTAACTAGTGGGGTGCCGCAAAGATCGGTGCTTGGGCCTCAGCTATTTACAATCTATATTAATGACTTAGATGAAGGGACCGAGTGTAATGTATCCAAGTTTGCTGATGATACAAAGCTAGATGGGAAAACAAGCTGTGAGGAGAACACAAAGAGTCTGCAAAGGGATATAAACAGGTTGAGTGAGTGGGCAAGAAGGTGGCAGATGGAGTATAATGTGGGGAAATGTGAGGTTATTCACTTTGATAGAAAGAATAGAAAAACAGACTACTTTTTAAATGGTGCGAAACTATTAAATGTTGGTGTTCAGAGAGACTTGTGTGTCCTCATTCAAGAAACACAAAAAGTTAGTATGCAGGTACAGCAAGCAAATAAGAAGGCAACTGGCATGTTGACCTTTATTGCAAGGAGGTTGGAGTTCAAGAGTAAGGAAGTCTTACTACAGTTGTACAGGGTATTGGAGTACTGGAGTTTTGGTCTCCTTATCTAAGGAAGGATATACGTGCCTTAGAGGCGATGCAACGAAGGTTCACTAGATTAATTCCTGGGATGAGAGGGTTGTCCTATGAAGAGAGATTGAGTAGAATGGGCCTAATCTTTGGAGTTTAGAAGAATGAGGGGTGATCTCATTGAAACATATAAGATTCTGAGAGGGCTTGACAGGGTAGATGCTGAGAGATTGTTTCCCCTGGCTAGAGAGTTTAGAACTAGGGGGCATAATCGCATTATACGGGGTCGGCCACTTAATACTGAGATGAGGAGGAATTTCTTCATGCAGAGGGTTGTGAATGCTGAGTCATTTAATATATTCAAGACTGAGATGGATAGATTTTTGGACTTAGGGGAATCAAGGGATATGGGGATCGGGCGGGAAAGTGAAGTTGAGGTGGAAGATCAGCAATGATCTGATTGAATGGCGGAGCAGGCTCGAGGGGCTGTATAGTCTACTCCTGCTCCTATTTCTTATGTTCTAATTTACTCTAATTTCCGTTTGGCGAATTCAGTGTTCAACTTCAGCAATGGCTCAAGTTCTCGTCTTCTAATCTGACTGGTATTAATGCCAAGTCATTTGTTATTCCAAATGACCTTGAACTACTCATGATTGGCCTATTTGTATTAATAATCTGCCTGTTAATTCAGCTGATCTCTCAAACCTTTTCTCACCTCTAAAACCAATGCTTACGCTGTATTTATCTCCACACCACTGGCATATTCTGACCACTGTCTCATACCTGCAGAGTACCCTGCAAGAAATCTCTGTAAAGTAGTCCTGTCATCTTTGACTGTGTAGTAATAATTTTACCAACTTGCCCTTATAGTGAAGAGCTTTTCCTGCTGGAAACAGATATTCAATCCAGCTGATTTCAGAATCAAATTGAGCTACGCATTTTGTGTTGCTACAAATCAAAACTACTTTGCATGAACACAAACCATAGTAAAAGTAACCTGTTACATATTTTATTGTCTTCATCCAGACCAGTGAGAAATATTGTAAAGAACAGAGATCCCAGAACAAATCCCTGGGACAGTTTGTTGTACATAGCTGTCCAATTAGAAGGACACCTTTGATTGCTAGCCTTTTGTTTCCTATTGTTTAACCATTGTATTATTCAACATACAGCCAACCCTTTTATCCCAAGAGTTTAACCACAAGTGTTTTGTGAGGCACCTTATTAAACGTCTAATGTCCAATACCCAACAATTCTGTTACATCCTTAAAGAATTCCAATAAATTTGCGCAATATCCCCTATCTTTTGTAAACCAGCAGTGGCTTGGGATTGTAAAATTTATTCTTGTTAAATGTTCCTGAATTGATTCCTTTATAACAGACTCCAATGTTTTCCTGCTGTAGATATTGAGCAAACATGTCAGTAGTTCCCAGGATTAAGATTCTGATCTTTTTAAAATAAAAATCTGAACAATATTGAAAAATAGCTTTTAACCTTGTGTTTAGTAGCTGTGAAAAATTTCAGCTACACTTCCCTCTGCAGAAACCACTTTTTTCTTTATGAACTCTTGGATGAATTTTATCTTGATTCAATCACCTTAATATTGAAATACTCTTATTTTTAAATTACCATTTCATCACTGATCTAATTTTTGCTCCTTGCTCTCTGATACATGTGCTATCTTTCTAACTACTGGGGAGAACATGCCATAATTTTTCTGCTGTAAAAGATCATTTAAAATTTCCTTTTCCTTTCCCACTACCTCATCTAATTTACCTTTAAAGAGCTCCATTTTTCTTTTAATACATTGCCAACTACAGATATATCCATTAATTTCCCCAATATGACTTCCAGTTTATTTTCCTGATTATTGTCCTTCATCCTGGATGAGTTGCTTTTTTTAAAAAAAAACCTGTGTACAATGCATTCATTTAAATCTAGTTTTACAAGGGGTGGGGTGGGGGAGGTGGGGAGAGGAATTGGGTGCTACAGCGGGTTAGAGTGCTGTTTTGCCACCTCTAGGACTTGAGTTTGACTCCAGCACAGACAGATGGGATAAATAATCTCCTTTCCAACAACTGCTAAATGAAATGAGTTTGGTCAGTCTCAAATGAGTTCCGTTAGACGCAAAACTATAATTTGGCACTAATCGGACAGTTTTATTCCAAGGGGCTGAAATAACACAGGGAATGCTCATGTCTTAAGAGATGCTGTTATGAACTAGAGTTTATGCACGTTGTTGGCGCCATCTAGAGGAAAGTCTAACCTGCATGTGAGTACCATTACACCCTACCATGGAATTCTGGCAGTCTGTGTATTCGGGGGTCCTGTAGGTAACATCACTCTGTCTGAACGCTTTGATTGCCTTGACAACGGGCAGTTGGAAAGATTATCTGTATCGTCGATCGACAGTTCCGACGGGCCACAGCGAAAAATCACATAGACCTCCTCAGAAGATTAACACGGTACGCAACCAACAGAGTACCCTTCGTCGTCCAGTACTTCCCCGGAGCGGAGAAACTACGCCATGTTCTCTGCAGCCTTCAACATGTCATCGATGACAACGAACACCTCGCTAAGGCCATCCCCACACCTCCACTACTCGCCTTCAAACAGCCACCCAACCTCAAACAGACCATCGTTCGCAGCAAATTACCCAGCTTTCAGGAGAACAGCATCCACGACACCACACAACCCTGCCACAGCAACCTCTGCAAGACATGCCAGATCATCGACACAGATACCACCATCACACGAGAGGACACCACCCACCAGGTACATGGTTCATACTCCTGTGACTCGGCCAACGTTGTCTACCTCATACGTTGCAGGAAAGGATGCATGGTACATTGGCGAGACCATGCAGACACTGCGACAACGGATGAACGGACACCGCGCAACAATCGCCAGACAGGAGGGTTCCCTCCCAGTCGGGGAACACTTCAGCAGTCAAGGACATTCAGCCACCGATCTTCGGGTAAGCGTTCTCCAAGGCAGCCTTCGAGACACACGACAACGCAAAATCGTCGAGCAGAAATTGATAGCCAAGTTCCGCACCCATGAGGATGGCCTCAACCAGGATCTTGGGTTCATGTCACGCTACACGTAACCCCACCAGCGAAAAAAAGTTATCTGTTTTTAACACAACGGGTCATTCTCTGTCTTTCTCTTCCTTTCTCTTCCTTTCAGATGTTTCTCTCTCTCTCTCTCTCTGTCTTTTGTTTGACTTTGATTGCCTTGACAACGGGCAGTTGGAAAGATTATCTGTACTCACCAGGTATTGTTCTCCAACTATAAATGCGGCAACCTTCCATGGAATCCCACACTCGCTCACCTGACGAAGGAGAAAGCCTCCGAAAGCTTGTGATTTTCAAATAAAACAGTTGGACTATAACCTGGTGTTGTAAGATTCCTTACATGGAATACTGAGACTAGATACTGCCAGAAAATGAAAATCCTCGTCATCCTTACCTTTTATAAAATTTGACAAGGTGTATAGTTGCTCACCGCATTTGGATGAAGCATCAAAGCTACATGATTGAGTTTGGACATTTGCTAAAGAATAAATCATTCAGCGTTAATGAGCACCAAAGACATGGGGTGAGTTACACATAGAAGTTACATAACAGCAACAGAACATTTGGCACAACCAGTCTGTGTCGGTGTTTACCCTCCATGCGAGAAAATAGCTCTAATCACATTTACTCACCCTGTTCCCATATCCCTTCAACCCCTTTTCCATCATCCACCTATCCAACCCAGTCTTGAATATTGACATAGTTTCTACTTCAACCACTAACCCTGGAAGTGAATTCCACAGCCTCACAACTCTTCGTGTGAAGAAGTTTCTCCTGCCTTTTATTCTTTATCTATTACATTTAATCTTGTATCTATGGCTCCTTGTTCTTGACTGCGCAACTACTGGAAACGGTCTGCTTCTTTCTAGCCTGTTCCATCCTTTCAGAATTTTAAACACATCTATTATATTGTCCTATAATCTGCACTATTCTAACAAAAAAAAAAAAAATTTTCAAGTCTTTCTTCATATTTATATTTCTCATACCAAGCAGCATCCTAGTGAATCTGCATTGTACCCTCTTTAAAGCCTCAATATCCTTCCTATAGTGTGAAGCCCAGTACTGCAGACAGTTCTCTACAACTGAGGTCTTATTAAGGTTTTATAGAGGGTCATCATTACCTCTTGGCTTTTATATTCTATACCTTTTGAGATAAAACCTAGAATTCTATTAGCTTTTGTTTACAACCTTATCAACCTAAGGTTCTGCCTTTAATGTTCTGTGAAGTTGTACCCCCGAATCCCTCTGCTTTTCCACAGCATTGAGCCTACTTTCATTCAAACTATAATTACTGCGGTTCATTTTTTTACCAAAATACATCACCTCACACTTACTGACATTGAATTCCAACTGCCACTTTTTAGCCCATTCTCCCATCTTATCAACATCCCTTTGTAGTTTCCTTTGGTCTTCTAAAGAATTAACTATATCTCCTGTTCTTACATCACTGCCTCTATACACAGTGAACAGAAATGACTCCAGATCTGAACCCTGAGGGATGCCACTACCCACAACTCTGAAAAACTGCTCTTAAGTCCTACTCTGCATTGTAACTCACTCCCAGGTATCTGTATTTCTATATATAAACCATCTAAACCCCTCAATTATATTCCAGCCTGTAAATCATTCCCAGATATGTATTATTCAATATATAAATCACCCAAACTCCAAAATTAGATTACAGCCTGTAATTCACTCCAAGTTTCCGTAATTCTAAATATGAACTACCAGAACACCTTGGTTAGATTACAGCCTGTAACTCAATGCTGGGTATCTGTTACTTTATGTATATACATATATATCTGTTACTTTATGTATATATATATATATATATATATAAACCATCTGAAACCCTGAATTTGATTCCAGCCTGTAATGCACTCCCAGGTATCTATTATTTTATAAAGAAACCATCTGAACCACTCGATTACATTCCAGTCTGTAACTCACTCTCGGGTATCTGTTATTCTGTGTACAGACAATCCGAAACCCTTGATTGGATTCTAACCTGTAACTCACTCCTGGTTATCCATTATTCTATATATGAAACATCCAAACCCTTTAATTATATTTCAGCTGTAACTCACTCCTGGGTACCTGTTATTCCCTATATCAACCACCCAAACCCCTTGATTAGATTCCAGCTTGTGACCCCCTGCTAGATATGTTACTCTATAAATAAACCTGAATCCTCTGATTAGATTCCAGCCTGTAACTCACTTGTGACTATCTGTTATTGTATATATAAACCAATTATTGTTTTATAAAATGGTGTATCCTTGTATTGCATTTGCACTGGTTGTCAATCTGTTTTGTAAGCAGTAATGAGGTATTGGTTTTTGTTGGAATTTGTGTGAGTATGTTTTTGCATGCCTCATATATTTTCTTCCTAATCTCTGTCTGGGCTCTGCGCTGTGTTTGAGATTATTTTTGCTGCAACAAATTTTTTATTGGATTTACCCCGTTGCACATTTGTGGGACCGCATGTTCCAACGTATGAAAATGGAATCTAAATTTGAGCTTTTAAAATTTTATTCAAAAGTGAACCTGCATCTTACTCATTGGGCTCGATGTTACCAGGCCTGCGGGTTTCCGGCGGGTTGGGTTTCGGGAGCGTGGTCAACACGCTCGGTGAAATTAGTGGGTTGCCCACGCGATCGTAGCAGGCAATCCACTAATAGGAATCAATTACCTGCTCCTCCGGGGTCCACGCTGCTGGTCTGCGCGTCGGGCGGGCTGCGCATGCGCAGTACGATCTGTCAGCTGGAGGCTCTCTAGTTAAAGGAGCAGTCCTCCACTGACAGATGCTGCAACCAATGGAACAAATTTCAGCATGGAGCAGCCCAGGGGGAAGGCTGCTCCCAGTTTAATGATGCCTCACCCCAGGTATCATCAGATGGGTTGAGGAGGAGGGCGAAGACAGAGATCTTCCACCCGGCGGGCGGGAGGAAGCGGCCAGCCTCTGCCACCAAGAAGGCCTGGCTCGAGGTGGCAGAGGGGGTCACCTGCGCAACCAACATATCGCCCACCTGCATACAGTGCAGGAGGCGCTGCAATGACCTCAGTAGGTCAGCCTCAGTGAGAACACGAAGTCTTTCCCCTGCACTCCATCTGCCACAACACTGCCCCAACCCCACATCTCCTTCGGCACCGCCAACACTACTGTCACATCACCCCTCATACCCACTCAAACCCCATCCTCATCTTACCTCCACCTACTCACCTCGCCAGTACTCATCCTGCCACTAACACGCGACCCAATCCTCATACAATCTCATGGCTCTATCCCATACTCACCCTCTCGTGCATCTCCCTCACGGCCAGCCTCAATCAACATGCCACCACCTGTGCTGCAGCCACAGGGCATGCATCACATATGTGCAGTAGGCAGCGTAAGGCAAATGTTTCGTGAGCATGAAGGGGGTGCACAAGGGTGTCGGAGGGTTTGCCATGGGTGTTACCTATATTGAATTTCAGAGCAACAAACAGCACACATTATATTGGCACCACAACTGCCATGTCTCCGCGAATCCTGTCTGTTGTGTCCAATAATGCCCGCTCCTGGGTATCACTATGAGGACCCACCACTGATGCCACCCATCGTGTTACTGCAGAGTAGGTGCAGGTGTATTTGCAGGGCTCTTCCGCGCAGACCACTGAGAGACATCGGCGGTGTAGCCGGCTGCACCCTGGAAGGATGCGGAGGAGAAGTTGTGGAGGGCAGTGGTGACTTTGGCAGCGACAGGTAAGCAGTTGGTGCTGGGGTCAGCCAGGAGCAGCTCGGCATGAAAGAGCCTGCAGATCTCCACGACTACATGTCGAGCGAATCTGCGCCTCCGTGTGCACTGCTGCTCGGAGAGGTCCGGGGAGCTTTGCCTCGGTCTGTGGACCATGTGGCGAGGGTAGTGCCCTCTGCGATGCGTCTCTCTCTGCGGTAGCCCTCCCTCCTGCTGTGCAGGTGGGCGTGCAACAACACCGTGTTGGGGGGCTCCACGTCTCTGCGGCGGACCGCGTGGACTGCGTGGCTGCTGGGGCTGGTCATGCTGTTCGTCCTCCGAGGGTGTCCACGCACCACCCATCTGGCAGGTGTTGGTCTGAGGGGTTGTGCAGGGTAGGTGGGTGGTTCCTCGGACTGGGGCTGCGGTTTCGCGTCGGTCTGTCCTCTGGCTTGGCGGGGGGTGGTGGGGGGCAGGGGTTGCCCTATGTGACGCGGTGGCCTCCTGCGTGGGTGAGGGCTCTCCCCCGTGGAGTGCACCTTGTCACCTGCCACAGGCTGCTGGCTGCAACACGCCTGGTTGGAGGGAGACTGTTTCCCCCAGTGTGGGAAACACTCTGCCATGAAGGTGAAATCCCACACTTCCTCTTTTGACAGCTGATTCAGCTCATTAACTGACCTCAACAAGCAAGGTAAGTACTCTCAAGTGGAACCCCGCTGGCTTTAATTGCCTGCGGGATTCCCACCAGCGGGGGCCACGCACGCAGCCCCGCACGTCATCGGGGAACCCAGAAGTGGTCGGGATCGCGGCGCGATCCGGTCACGTGACCTCACATCGGGATTTTCGGGGCCCCCCCCGCTGGAAACCCGCAGGAAACCCGACCCTAAAATCGAGCCCGTTAAAACACAGAAAAGCCATAATATAGTTTTGAAGCATTATCATGCCAAAAAGGGAACACTTTTAAATGCAATGATTTTCAAACTTTTCTGCATAGGGGGCCCTCTGCCAATATTAACACCATCCCAGAGACCTGCTACAAATGCTGACACACTCACGGAAACCCCCTCGTCTAACCTCGGAGAGACAATGTCAGCTATCCAAATCATTATCATTGCAGGAAATGTTTTTATTGGAAGACAGCAACAGAAATAACATTATACTGAATCAACAAATACAGAAAATTGGTGATAGAAATAAATCTGATGACTTTGGGGACCCCCTGGGATTGCCTCATGAACCATGGTGGCCAGGGATCCCAGTTAAAAGCCAAATCTTAATGGAACAAATGTTATAATACACAAACTCGATAGTTAAGTCACTGAATAATATTAGGATGTAATTTTAGACTTTCACACCTCACTCCCATGCAAAAAGAACAAAATGAACTGAAATAAAACAAAACCATTTTGCTTTGTCTTGATTCAAGTTCTTTCAGCTTTTCTTGAAAAGATCAAAATTAGCCACAATGTTTTTTTTAATTAAATGCAGCCCATTAATATGTATTTTGAAATTAAAATTTTCAACCAGAGAATACTCCGAAGATGCTAAATTGAATGAGAATCTAAACTGATTTGCAAGTATTGTTGTAATACTCTTTCATTGTCGAACCAGCATTTCTTGAATAATGAATAATGATTTGCAAATTTGCAACTGCTGATGTCATTGGAGTCATTGGCATGTTAATGTTGACTTTTATTTTGTGCATTTTAGCTGCTAAACAGTACATTTGATTTTAACATTAAAGTTTTTAAGTGTTATGAAACATTTCAAAGCCACAAAGAATAGCTATGTTAAAACAACAGTCACTAACAGCTTGCTTTCATGAACAGCAAATCTTCTGTTTTTGCATTTAAAAATTTGCAGCTATTTTTATTTATTATTCTGTAGCCTAGGTAAGCAAGATGATCAAAGATCAGAAGTAAACGTTGCATGTATTATTTTGCTATGTAGATAAAATGAGAGGACAAGCTGACCCTTCAGTAAATAAAGGTGTTGTCTCTTATTCTTACAGCGTTTTGGGGTGAATCTGATGACAGTGCATCCGATATTGAAGCAATTCTGCATCCTAAAACTACAGAAGTACTTAAGGACATAGATGATTTTGAAGATTTCTTTTAGCAACAAAATCCGACCATCCAGCCGCCAGAAGGGGCACTAGAATATAACCAGGATTTGAATGCAGAGATGTTCAGTTGCAGATAAATAAATTTCACATGTTGTAACAGAAATTCACTACAATTGCCTGTCCATTTTTTTTCCCATTTGATAGTTTTGCAAAAAAAGAGAATGGTAACAAGCGTGAATCTTTAGGTCTTGTGCAATATTATAGTTGCTAAGATTTACTGGGATGTGACCAATCCTAACAGTATACAGATTGCAAATAGATATTTGCACTCAGTTCATAAATATCCCTTCCAAACATAATTTGTGCTATAAATATACTTATTATACACAAAGAAAGCATTAATTCAAAGCATGTATCACCTTGCAGCACTTAGTAAATATTGCTTTCTCCTCTGCAGGGCATGTCACCATTCGACAAGTGATAAATGCTTTGACTAAATGCATCTTTTATGTCTTAAAAGCACAATTATGGTGCACAAATTATTTTTCATTGATTGAGTTGAGTCCAGAGATTATCAAGTATGCAGAAACCTAACTCTTTTAATGAGCAACAGAACATAGCTGCGTATTTGCCTCCATATACAATACCTACTCAAACTTACATATTGCCTTCCTCAATGTGCCTAAATACCTTTACTGGAACTATAGCACCCACAGTAGGACAAAAGGCAATATTTTGATAAATAAAAAGCTGGTACTTGGGGAGGGGACAGTCTCTTTACCATGGAAACATTTTTGCTGACATTGAGAGCTGCAATTTTTTTTCCTGTTCATCCCAGAGTTTTGTTCAAGACAAGATATCCAAATGACTGATTTTAAGGAAAAATACCTTAAATATTATGTACAAAGCTACCTCTGGATCACTAAATAAATTTTGCCTTTTTAGAATGGAAGCTACTTTGTCTTTCAATTACTTAATAAACCCATAAATTGCATATATCTTATCACACCATACTTAGTACCCTAACTCTGTCACTCCTTAACTTCTCTGCTGTCTTTGACACCATTGAGCATTCCATTCTCCTCCACTATCGGTGTTAGCAGGAGCTCAGTGGTTGCATTCTCACCTCGGAGTCAGAAGGTTGTGGGTTCAAGTTCCAGTCTAGAGACATGAGCACATAATCTGGGCTGACACTCCAGTGCACTACTGAGGGAGTGTTGCACTGTCGGAGGTGCTGTTTTTTGGAAGTGACGTTAAACCGGGGCCCCGTCTGCCCTCTCAGGTGGATGTAAAAGAACCCATGGCACTATTTCGAAGTAAAGCAGGTGAGTTCACCCCAGTGTCCTGGCCAATATTTATCCCTCGACCAACATCACAAACAGATTATCTGTTGGTGGGACCTTGCTGTGTGCAAATTGGCTGCCGCATTTCCTACACTACAACAGTGACCAATTCAAAAGTAGTTCGTTGGCTGTGAAGAACTTTGGGACGTCCTGAGGTTATGAATGGCGCTATATAAAAGCAAGTTTTTTTTAATCTCTCTGTTTTCTGTTACTGCTTGACATGTGCTTTTCCTCTGTAAACACCTTGGTGCATTTTGTACATTAAAGGTGACACAAGTTTCTGTTGTTTTCCTTGTTGGTTGTACTCCACTGGATACTGATGTTCCAACAAATTGAATTCAGGATGCTCACCCTCATTTTGAAATCCCTCCACTACCTCACTCCACCTTCTTAGTCATATGACCCATATGTTCCTCGCTTCCCACTTCATTGGAAGCCTTTCTTTTAGTTATTGCACCTGTCCTCTGCCATTCTTTCCCAAAACCATTTTGTTATGCCATTTCCCTGCTTTCAAAAGCCTCCTAACCTTTCCTTCAACTATACCTTCAGCTGCTCCCCACCATAGATTTTTCTTGTTTGCCCACCTCTGTGCCCAACTTTTCCACTTTGTTAAGCTCTGAGAAGCCTTCTTTTACATGAGAAATGCTACAGAATGTAACTTGTTAGTGGCTGAGTTATCTTTTTTTGGGTAGATGCTTTATTATGAATTTATCTGACTTGCTTGGTGTTGATGTGACAAGTTTTCCATTCCCCATCACTAACATTCCTTACTTTACCAAGCAAAAAATTCGCTAAAAGGTTTTAAAAAGAGAATCAAACCTAACTTAGACAATGGGTGGAGGTCCCTCTCTGACATTTGGTAACAATCCAAAGTCAAATGAATTTGAACATTTGGGGTTAGTCTACAGCACAATGCTACTTGGCAGTAATAAAAACAAATTACTATAGAGAAACCATAAAAGCTTCAAAAAATCCCAGTGGTGCAGAAGGTGTATTTCTCTGAGGCTGGAGGTTATGCACGTTTTTTTAGGATCATTTATAAAATATTGTACATTGCTTCTGGTCTACACTCCAATTAATCTGTGAGCTTTATGCTGTAGCTTTGAATGTTCAGCCTCAATATACAAATAGGATATTTCTGCCATAACATGATCGAAAAACAACTAAGGACATTAGCCTTTAACCAACTAGTTCTTGAAAAGCATATTAAGAGACACTACAGTCTTACCAGGAAATGCCTACATACGTTATGAAATTCATAACCCCCAAGTCAAACTCAACTGGGGCAATTTTCAAGTGCGGAAGCACTCAGAAAATCTCAGTCTGGCACTTACAGCCCCATTCCCACTGCTGCTCCAGCCTTGCCATTTTGACCCTGTGATAAAATTAATTCAGTTCCCTGCAGGGCTGTTAAAATTTAGACAGGAAATATGTTGGATGATGTGTTCCTGTCATTTGCATGCCCAAACTCTGGTGGATGTATTAACATCCCTCATCACTTCCAGTGGAAAATCTGCCACTGCTATGGGAGCTGGCTCCTGGAGCAATTTCCAGCCAGGGGGCCAGCATAACTCAGCACAAAATCCTACCCCAGATCTCTGTACTTGTATGCCCCAGAAAGAGGGCACTGGAGCAGAAAGCACAACATTTAACCAATTTGCTATCTAGGATCGTAGGAACAGGAGTAGGCCATTTAGCCCCTCAAGCCTGTTCCATTCAATGAGATCACGGCTCATCTGTGACCCAACTCATATACTCGTCTTAGCCCCATATCCCTTAATATCTTCGGTTAACAAAAATCTATCAATCTCAGATTTTAAATTAACAATTGAGCTAGCATCAACTGCCGTTTGCGGAAGAAAGTTCCAAACTTCTACCACCGTTTGCGTGTAGAACTGTTTCCTAACTTCACTCCTGAAAGTCCTGGCTCTAATTTTTAGGCTATGTTCCCTAATCCTAGATTGCCCAACCAGTGGAAATCGTTTCTCTCTATCTACCCTATCAGTTCCCTTTAATATCTTGAAAACTTCAATCAAATCATCTTTTAATCTACTAAATTCCAGGGAATACAAGCTTAGTTTGTGTAATCTCTCCTCGTAATTTAATCCTTGGAGTCCAGTTCTAGTAAATTTACGCTGCACTCCCTCCAAGGCCAATAAATCCTTCCCAAGGTGCAGTACCCAGAACTGAACACAGTACTCCATGTGTAGTCTAACCTTTGTATAACTGTAGCATAATTTCTTCCCCCTTGTATTCTATCCTCCAGATATAAAGCCCAGCATTCCATTAGCCTTTTTGATTATTTTCTGTACCTGTCCATGACAGTTTAATGATCTGTGTACATGGGCCCCCAAGTCTCTTTGGACCTCCACTATTTCAAGCTTTGCACCATTTAGAAAGTACTCTGATCTATCCTTTTTCGGTCCAAAGTGGATGACCTAACGCTTGCCTACTTTGATATCCATTTACCACAGTTTTGCCCATTCACTTAATCTATTAATAGATCTCTGTAATTTTATGCTTCCATCCACACTGCTTACAGTGTTGCCTATCTTTGTGTCATCAGCAAACTTGTATGTGTGGCTCTCCATCCAGTCATCTAAGTCATTAATAAATACAGTGAATAGTTGAGGCCCCACACAGATCCCTGTGGGACACCACTAATCACACCCTTCCAATTTGAGTACTTGTCCATTATCCCTACTCTCTGTCTCCTGCCACTCAGCCAATTTCCTAACCATGTCAATAATTTGCCCTCAATTCCATGAGCTTCAATTTTAGCTAACAGTCTCTTATGAGGGACTTTATCAAACGCCTTCTGGAAGTCCATATAAACAACATCCATAGACATTCCCCGTCCACTACTTTAGTCACCTCTTCAAAAAATTCAGTCAGGTTCGTCAGGTATGACCTACCCTTTATAAATCCATGCTGGCTCTCTGATCAGCTGAAAATGTTTAAGGTGTTCAGTCACTCTATCCTTAATTATAGACTCTAGTAATTTCCTGACAACAGATGTTAGGCTAACTGGTCTATAATTCCCTGGGTTCCCTCTCTTACCTTTCTTAAATAATGTGTGCAATTTTCCAATCTAAAGGAATGGTTCCTGAATCGAGAGAACTTTGGAAGATTATAGTTAGGGCATCTGCAATGTTCTCACCTACTTCCTTTAAAACCCTGGGATGGAAACCATTTGGACCTGGGGATTTGTCACTCTTTAGTGCCATTATTTTCTTCATTACTGTAAATCTAAGATTTGTTAAGCACAGAAAATGGGGCACAGACTTTCTCAGCAGAAGAATGGTCCTATCCCATGACTGAACTTCACACAATGATCACTATCCTCTTCAACTTAATATTTTGGGTTGTACAGAGAGCAAACGAAAGAGATATCCATAACAATAGCTGACAAAATGATTTTGCATTTTAGTCCATGAATATTGTACCCTATTCCCATCCTCTCATTTGCTGTCAGGGTTAAATGCCCCTCCCTCCTTATGCAATGTGCATTCTCAGTCCCCCCTCCCCCCTTATGTGCTGCAGAACTGCTTGTAACTTTCACTTTTTGGCTGTTGTGCTGAAAGACCCATTGGCCATACTTTTGCAGTGAAAGGTGTCACTGCAAGAATGAGACTCTCACAATGCTACTGCTTAAGACCACTATTCTGAAACTTAGAGGCACAAATAGAGTGAGTGAGGAGAGGGATGGGTTGAAATTGACAGTGAGCAGGTAGGAGGGAAGGGAGGGAGGGAGGAAGGAAGTAAGGAAGCAACCTCAGGACATCCCACAGCATTTTACAGCCAATAAAGTACTTTTCAAGAATACTCACTGTTGTAATGTAGGCGCACACAGCAAGGTCCCACAAACAGCAATAAGCAGATAACCTGTTTTAATTATGTTAATTGAGAGATAAATATTGGTCACAGGAAGGATCACTTTTCTGCTTTACTCTTCCACTGAAAGTAACAGGGTACACATGTGCAAATAAAGTCATCCCTGTACGGAGCAAGATGCCTTTTCTATTTCCCTCACACTAGTCAATAGAAGTGTGTGTGGGGCAGTGTTGTAATAAAGTGACCCTTTTAAGTGTTTGCACTATGCATAAAATACATTGATTAAAAAGAAACAAAAGGATCACTGTCACTCATTGAGAAAATGGGAATTCACTGAACTTTGAACACAATTGTGTGTTGAAGAACAGGAAGTTCTTAGAATGCACTGCACATAAAAAGCAATTTTGTACTTTGCATCACGTGTCAGTAATATATATCACTAATGCTGATGCAAATTAAAAGCCAAAGCATTTGCACTTGCCCTGCTTTGCTCAAAGGTTTTTTTGTTGTAATCTTGAAATGTCAAGATGATTCTCTGAATGTCAAGTGTTGATTCTAATGAATGATTTTTTTTGTTACAAGAATATCTAAATGGAGTTTAGATTCCAGTAATAGGAAGTTTAAAAGAATTAAGTGCATTAATTAGTTATTTCTGCCACAGTAGTTGCCTTTTTAATCATAAATAGATCAGGACATGGTTCAATAAAACAGAGTACTTAATCTCTTTTGACAACTTGTATAGTTACAATAGTTAGACTCTAGTCAAACCACAACAAAACTATTAACATTATTTGGGATGAACAGGAAATGTCCCATTAGCTACTGTGCTGGTATTTGCAGAACTATATTTATTATGCTACAAGCCAAAATCATCATACCTAGCAACATATTAGAAGTGTTTGGTGTTCCTTTTCCATCTATTAACATGTAAGTTGTTGCCCGAGTGCAGTGTTGGGTTTTAGTTAGTGGTCAATATTGTGGGTGAGAGCGAAGAGGAAAAGGTCTATCATATTCTGAAAGAGTTAATTCTGGTCCATTCACTAAATAGTCAGCCTGCTGCGTTAGTTTTCCTGCTCCATCCACTGCTTCACCACTTTCCACGTGCTTGTTTTCTTTGTTCTTTTTGTCTAGCATTTACTTCTCCTCTTTCTCTAATCTTAACATTTTTTTCCCTAAGCATCATTCTTCCAACAGACCATTTGAAATAATTCCTGTCACCCTAGAGTGTAAAGCTCTTCTGACCAACACTAGCAAATACAAACGTTAGTTTTGTACTAGCACTGCTTTTCATTAGGTGATTCAAACGATTGGAATTGAAAACCTACAGATGGAGCAGCAGATGGAAAGAGTTCCAACTGGCCATACACACAGCTAATTTAGGCTCTATCACTGAGGGATTCAGGGAGGGAACTCCAGATCATGGGACCAATGATGGGGCAAAAGAAGGGGAATACACAAGAGGCCAGAGTCAAAAGGAATGGAGAGTTTGGGAAGGGGGATTGGTTGTAGGCCTGGAAGAGGTTACAGAGGTAGGAAGGGGTGAGAACTTCGAATTTGAGGTGTTGGGGAACTGGGAGCCAGTGTCGATCAGTGAGGACAGGGTGAGCGTGAGGATAGATGAGTGGGACATGGTGTGGGATAGGGTATGGGCAGCAGAGTTTTGGATAAGCTGAAGTTTATGCAGGGTGGAGGACAGGAGAACAGCCAGGAGAGCTTTGAAATAGTTAAGTTTTTTTTTTATTCGTTCATGGGATGTGGGCGTTGCTGACAAGGCCAGCATTTTTTGCCCATCACTAATTACCCTTTAGGAGAAGGTGGTGGTGAGCCGCCTTCTTGAACCGCCGCAGTCCGTGTGGTGAAGGTTCTCCCACAATGCTGTTAGGTAGGTAGTTCCAGGATTTTGACCCAGCGCCGATGAAGGAATGGCGATATATTTCCAAGTCGGGATGGTGTGTGACTTGGAGAGGAACGTGCAGGTGGTGTTGTTCCCATGTGCCTGCTGCCCTTGTCCTTCTAGGTGGTAGAGGTCGCGGGTTTGGGAGGTGCTGTCGAAGAAGCCTTGGCAAGTTGCTGCAGTGCATCCTGTGGATGATACACACTGCAGCCACAGTGCGCCGGTGGTGAAGGGAGTGAGTGTTTAGGGTGGTGGATGGGGTGCCAATCAAGCGGGCTACTTTGTCCTGGATGGTGTTGAGCTTCTTGAGTGTTGTTGGAGCTGCACTCATCCAGGCAAGTGGAGAGTATTCCATCACACTCCTGACTTGTGCCTTATTGATGGTGGAAAGGCTTTGGGGAGGTAGGAGGTTAGTCACTCGCTGCAGAATACCCAGCCTCTGACCTGCTCTTGTAGCCACAGTATTTATGTGGCTGGTCCAGTTAAGTTTCTGGTCAATGGTGACCCCAGGATGTTGATGGTGAGGGATTCAGCAATGGTAATGCCATTGAACGTCAAGGGGAGGTGGTTAGACTCTCTCTTGTTGGAGATGGTCATTGCCTGGCACGAATGTTACTTGCCACTTATCAGCCCAAGCCTGGATGTTGTCCAGGTCTTGCTGCATGCGGGCACGGACTGCTTCATTGTCTGAGGGGTTGCAAATAGAACTGAACACTGTGCCATCATCAGCAAACAGCCCCATTTCTGACCTTTGGAGGGAAGGTCATTGATGAAGCAGCTGAAGATGGTTGGGTCAAGGACACTGCCCTGAGGAAATCCTGCAGCAATGTTCTGGGGCTGAGATGATTGGCTTCCAATAACCACTACCATTTTCCTTTGTGCTAGGTATGACTCCAGCCACTGGAGAGTTTTCCCCCTGATTCCCATTGACTTCAATTTTACTAGGGCTCCTTGGCGCCACACTCAGTCAAATGCTGCCTTGATGTCAAGGGCAGTCACTCTCACCTCACCTCTGGAATTCAGCCCTTTTGTCCACGTTTGGACTGAGGCTGTAATGAGGTCTGGAGCCGAGTGGTCCTGGCAGAAACCAAACTGAGCATCAGTGTGCAGGTTATTGGTAAGTGCTGCTTGATAGCACTGTCGACGACACCTTCCATCGCTTTGCTGATGATTGAGAGGAGACTGATGGGGCGGTAATTGGCTGGATTGGATTTGTCCTGCTTTTTGTGAACAGGACATACCTGGGCAATTTTCCACATTGTCGGGTAGATGCAGTGTTGTAGCTGTACTGGAACAGTTTGGCTAGAGGGGCAGCTAGTTCTGGAGCACAAGTCTTCAGCACCACAGCCAGGATGTTGTCAGGGCCCATAGCCTTTGTTGTATCCAGTGCACTCAGCCATTTCTTGATATCACATGGAGTGAATTGAATTGGCCGAAGACTGGCTTCTGTGATGGTGGGGATATCAGGAGGAGGCCGAGATGGATGATCCACTCGGCACTTCTGGCGGAAGATGGTTGCAAATGCTTCAGCCTTGTCTTTTGCACTCACATGCTGGACTCTGCCATCATTGAGGATGGGGATGTTCACGGAGCCTCCTCCTCCCGTTAGTTGTTTAATTGTCCACCAACATTCATGACTGGATGTGGCAGGACTGCAGAGCTTAGATGACAAAATCATAGGTAAGGGTTTCAGTGGTAGATGAGCTGAAGTAGGGGCAGAGGTAGTTGATGTTACTGAGGTGGAAGTAGGTGGTCTTTGTGATGGAGAAGGATACAGAGCAAATCAGTGCAAGAGATCTACACCCAAGACCGAGTGAAAATCTTACTTGTGTATAAATGTTTGTCTCTGTCATGATTTCTTTCTTAATTGCAGTTTGCTAAAGGCCAAACATGGTATCCATGATATATATGACAGCAAAATTGAAACAGGGCTATCATATGGTGACCTGTGTTGTTTACAGAACATGGAAACAAGCAGGAATATTGGAAGATGCAACCACAGAAGTAAACTAGAAAATGTTATAACTGCTCACAGCTCCATGGTTGTCTTTTTATGGCCTTGCACTTTTACTGACTATAGCAACCCAAATTATTGTATAATGAGAGTGCAGTCTGCTGGCACAGAATAGGCTGAAGGAATTCAGGAAAAAACATGAAATTTGAGACTGAGCCCCTCTAGTTACCTGGAGTGAGTTGTGATATATCCAACATTGTTTTCTTTTGTAATATTATTATTACCATATTAAAATATTGCTATGAAACTAATGTTTAAAACTTAATCAAGCATATAAGACTTACTGAATTAATTAGCTACTGATTTAAAACAAACTTGTAGCAAAATTCTGAAGGTTAGAGATTTTTCTAACAGTGGAGTGACACCCAAGGACAGCCGAGATACATGGGCCCAGGTCTTTATCCGCTGGGGACACAAGTTTTTAATGTGTGATTCCAATTTCAGATAGGTTGATAAATCTTTCAGAAAAAAATATTGGTTATGCTCATAACTGGGAGAAAGATCTAATTAGGGTCATTTTACCATTTCCGCATACTTAAGGGGCTTGGGGACCTGTAGCCTTTAAATCCAGCTCAAAGCTGGCATTGAGGGGATGAGGTTTTCACCAAACCCAGCAACTGCACTGAAACGCTTAAGGTTATTCTATGCTAGCTGCCATCATAGAATCATCAAAAGTTATGGCACAGAAGGAGGCCATGTCTGTGCCGGCCAAAAATGAACTATTTGGCTTAATCCCAATTTCCAGCACTTGGTCCGTAGCCCTGCAGGTTACGGCACTTCAAGTGCACATCCAAGAACTTTTTAAATGAGTTGAGGGTTTCTGCCTCCACCACCTTTCAGGCAGTGAGTTCCAGATCCCTACCACCCTCTGGGTGAAAAAGTTTCTCCTCTTAATCCTTCTACCAATTACTTTAAATCTATGCCCCCTGGTCACTGACCCCTCTGTTAAGGGAAATAGGTCCTCTCTATCCACTCTATCTAGTCCGGTCATAATTTTATATACCTCAATTAAATCTTCCCTCAGCCTCCTTTGTTCCAAAGAAAACAACCCCAGCCTATCCAATCTTTTCTCATAGCTAAAACTCTCCAGCCCTGACAACATCCTCGTAAATCTCCTCCGTACCCTCTCTAGTGCAATCACATCTTTTTTGTAATTTGGTGTCCAGAACTGTAAGCAGTACTCGAGCTGCGGACTAACCAATGTTTTATATAGTTCTAGCATAACCTCCCTGCACCTATATTCTGTGCCTCGGCTAATAAAGGAAAGTATCCCATATGCCTTTTTAACCACCTAATCTAACTGTCCTGCTACCTTCAGGGATCTGTGGACATGCACTCCAAGGTCCCTTTGTTCCTCTACACCTCTCAGTATCCTCCCATTTATTGTGTACTTCCTTGCCTTGTTTGCCATGCCCAAATGCATTACCTCACGCTTCTCTGGATTGAATTCCATTTGCCACTATTCTGCCCACCTGACCTGTCCATTGATATCTTCTTGCAAGCTACAGTTTTCTTCCTCACTATCAACCACATGGCCATTCTCATTCTGAGAACGAACAATAGGTTCGGGAAAATCTGATTGGCATCCAGTATCAATTAAGATGTGCCAAGGTGACTAATGCCATATACTGCTCTGGCATTAATTTAAAAAGCACTGATGTAAAGATTATAACAATAATTTGTATTTCTATAGTGCTTCTCAAGTGCACTTTAAATTGAGGAAAAAACATCACATTTAATCAACAGATTATAGCATGGGGCCGATTGCTGGGTTACGTCGTGCCAGGTGAGCTTGTTGGGCTTGGAAAAAGCACTCCTGCTCCTCCGGACCCACAAGCAGTGCAATAAAGGCACTCACCTCACGGATCCGGCCCTTTCCGCCTGCTTTCACCTGACATGAATCAGAGGCGATGGGACACCCGAGCTGGTAAGGTCCATTCAACTTTTGTAATTTAGAAAAACTTAAGCACCTCAACGATTTCAATGAGGAACATTGCCCCTTTAAGTATCGCCCCACCGACTTTAAGTGGGGGCGGGACTTCCGTTGTGTCTGTTGTGCGTGTGCCTCCAAACATACCATGGGTCAAACTCGGAAGTGGGTGTATTGGAGCCGGGACGCGGTGCCGCTCCAAGAAGCTATTATTTTAACCTCCCACCCTTTCTTGGGAGGTTAAAATTACCCCCAGAATGTTTGTAGTCCACTCTATCACACTTTTTGTAGTGCCTTGAGCCTCATTATATCTGCTATCTCCCTCGGTCTGCAACAGCTTTGCTAGAGTCATAAACCATGATAGCAGGCGATAGTCCTGACTGCCAATCAACCACCCTGATACATTGATTTGAGTTGTCAAGGCTGGTATGGTCGATTGGTACATGATGAAATCATTTTGACAGCTTCATGGCATTAACGTGCAGGATAAGGCAAGTGGCAACGCACACCAGCTACACATTAATGGAATGATAGCATTTCCTGTTCATAAATATAAGGGGATTCTCATATGGAGCTTTTGAGTTGCTCCTTGCACCTGTGGGAACTCCAAGTATGTAGAAATTGGAATGCTTGGTCTCTATTTAGCTAGTTACACTGACAAGGAAATTAATTACATGGTCTGCCTGAAGAGAGCATTGGTAACTTTTTTTATGCAATGATGAGCTGCTGCTTGACGAACATGACAGAGGTCATCAGATGCTGCCTGGAAAGATCTAACTGCAAAAAAATTCAAGGCACTGGTTACTTTGGTGCTGTTCTCCTGTTAGAAATGGGCTATAGGTTTTCAGCCAACAGCTGACATATCTCCCCAGTTGGGGGGAAGCGTAGCCTGCTGATGCATCATTGGTAATGAAAATCGGGAGAGATGTATAATGGCCAGCTGAATTAAAATCACCCATCTTACACTATCACCCAAAGTCAAAATTACCCCCACAGTCTTTCATTGTGCCTAAGCCGCATGGCATGCATTTCTTGAGTGGAAAACACAACTGAAGAACAACTGCTGTTAGGGCTGCTCAATCATAAAATTTGTAGCAGTGAAATTTATTATTGGATTTAAATGATGGTAACATGGCTTCATATTGCCCTAAAATGTTGGTTATAAGATTATGCATGGTATTAATTGGGTGTGCAAGGTCCAGCACCCAACTTTCTGACATGAACCTGCAGAGTGCAAGGTCATACCAGTGGTGTGAGACAAAATTTACTCTACGGTATGTGAATAAAATGGTCCAAACCAGACACTGCACTTTTCCTGAATTCCTCATCACCTACTCCATCCAGAGCCTCAGTACTCAGCTGAATGCCCATAATAACCTTTTCATAGGGGGTTATTGCCCAATATACCTCCAGCAAATTGGTGCCCTTTTCTATTGAAAATTAGCTTCCCTTGTAAAGGAAGGAAGAACCAGAATTTATGATGTGTATAACATGCTATGTCCATGGATAGCTTTAGCCTTGTGCCTACGTCAGCTTGGCTGCTCCTGTGCTGTTTTTACTGTACCATCCTAAGTAGTTCTAGGATCCTGATGAATCTTCTCTGCTGTAACTCTTCTGCATTCCCTTCCGAGTCCCATATATTTTGCTTGTCTGGTTATAGGTGCTGCATGCCAGAAGGACATGCTCTTATTTCACATACTTACCTGCAGCTTTTGCACTGCGCTCAAAGGTTCTTTAACAGTTTCCTGAGCTGGATATTTGCAAATCACTTATGGTGCTCGAACAGCTGACATGGTACTTAGATGTCATATATGGTAGACCTTGCTCCTTTACATCAACACTAAAGAACACTATGCATCTCCAAATTATGATGGATCCTGAAAATTGCATTCACCCTGTCCATTACATCCGCCCAGGTTTGCAATCTTTGCTGTGACATTGTCATATGGCTGGGAACCCCAATTATGCCCATTTTGTATTTCATAACTGCTGGCGGGGTTTGTCTACAAAACATGCTTTGTGCTGTGACCAAGGACTTACCATTGCAGAACGGTATTGCTCACTTCTCAGTCATTGCAACAAAATTTGTGGCATTCAATATCAATAAGGTATTTAATTATTGGTTTAATATGGTTGCAGTACCTTACTGCAGCCATTATTTAAGTTTGAAGGAAGTATCTGAATAAAATCCCTAATTTTAAATGTTTATTTAAACAGAAGGTTTTAGTAACACTGATTATAATGCAGCAATATTAAGTACAGACGGAAAGATGCAAATGAATTTAATCTTTTCATGGAGTTCTTATATTTCTTGACTGTTAATATAAAAAGCTACAGCCTAAACAGATGAGACAGAATGCCCATTCGATATCTTAGGTAAGGAGCTATTTCCTTTCTGTGAGATGTGCAGAGATTTATTTATTTAAGTAACTGTGGTAAACGAGGAGAACACATTAATTTTTCTACTGCAATGGAGAAGGAAATCACTACTTATTTTCCAGGAACCAATCAAAAACATTTACTTCACTGTCTCTGAGCAGATAATTTACAAACTTCCATCCAAATCCTTACCCCACTCCCACACCCAGCATGCCTTGTAACAACGTAACGACCAATTCACAGTGAGCAATGCCACTGGAGATCTGCTAGTTTTCAATATAAAGATGCGCTTTGGACAAAAAGTACTTCAACAAGTCCTTCTTGTTTAAAGGTACAAAAATTAATTTAAAAGGATAGTAACAAAAATGACAAAGATTGAATCTAATCTAATCCACCTTTACTAATTGGTTTAACTCATACTTTATTATGTAGAAATGAGTTAGCAGTGTGCAATTCACTAAAAAATGAGATTGTAACAATTATGCCAAAATAACTAACAGCAAACAATAACCAGGAGGTAAAATTGCCATCAAGAAGACGATTGTGGCTATAAAAGTTATCACTCGGTATCTAACCCTGGCTGGAAAGTCATGCTGTGTTTTTGCTCACTATCAATGACAGTTTATTAACAAGTTCATTAACAAGTACTTTATATGTTATTTTTCAAGTGCAGCACTAGTTATGAAATAGTAAGCTGAGCTGCAATATCTATTCAGTAAATTCTGAGTATAAAAGGGATAATGGATTATTTGAAAAGAACTGATCTAGATTCATGTTGTCAAGGCAATTTTTTGTTTGAAGTATAATGCCTGAAGGCAGTGCTCTTGACTTTCTATTCACGGAACAATTTTCAAGGGCATATTGTCAGAGACCAGAGATGAACCTGAATTTGTTCGACATCAGAAAGACTTTTTAAAGCAAATTCGCAGTGTCTCTATTAACTATCTACAAACTGGGCTCATCTTATTCATTTTTAGCTTCTTTCAGCACAAGTTTATTAAAAATCTCAAAATCAGTTGGAGAAAGGATTGGAAAAATGTATTTTCCAGTTGGGTTGCAATGGTGAACCTACTCAAGTTATTTTTTCAGTGTTAGTTGTATCTGAACCAATGGAAATGAACCGAAATAAAAGGATTAAAATATATCTTTAGTATAATTGAGGAAGGAGGATAGGGTATTGAAGAGATACAAGTCTGAAAGAGTGAGATGCAGTATATTACAGTGTTACTAACTTTTTCTTTAGGACCATAATCTCGACCAGCATCTTGCTCGAAGGCCATTCTCAGCGTTGCTACAACATGCGGTGGAATGGAGTGATGAGACTTGGGGCTCGATTTTCGCACCCTTGGTGGCGGGGGGGCTGCGAAAATCGGGGATTCCCGGGGCGGGTTGGGAGCCCGGCTCCAACCCGCCCACTTCCGGGCTTCCCCACTGACGCGCTGACATGCGCGCGCAGCCCCCTCATGTGGGACTCCCGCCGGCAGGGTGCCACTTAAAGTAATTGAACAGGTACTTCAGGTTGTTTACAGACCTGATTGACCTGTTATTTTAGCAGGGATGGGATTTTGCAACTGACTGGGACGGTTTCCTGTACTGGGGGAAACACTCCCAGTTTAAATGGACATGTTGCAGCCATCAGCCTGTGGCAGTTGCAAAGGTCCATTTGACAGGTGGTGGGGGCGAGACCCTCACTCATTGCAGGAGGCCATCCTGTCACTTTAGACAAAGTTTGGCCTCCACCACCCTCCTCCTAACAATAAAATTCACCAACTTGCACACTTACCCCGGTGTCCAGACACATGTATCTACCTTGCGGACCCCCTCAGATGTACATCTTCTGGAAGGGGGCCGCCGTAGCTGCAGTCATGACCTCCTCGGAGGACGAACAACATCACCAGCCTCGCCGTCCACCTCTGACACGTGGAGCTCCACAACACAGTGCTGTGACACATCCACCTGCACAGCAGGAGGGAGAGCAACGGCAGAGAGATGCGTCGCAGAGGGCATTACCCTCGCCACAGGGTCCACAGTCTGAGGCTCAGCTTCCTGGACCTCTCTGAGCAGCAGTGCACACGGAGGCTCAGAGTCACTCGACATGTAGTTGTGGACATCTGCAGCCTCCTTCATGCCGAGCTGCTCCCGGCTGGCCCGAGCACCATCTTCTTACCTGTCGCTGTCAAAGTCACCACTGCCCTCAACAACTTTTCCTCCACATCCTTCCAGGGTGCCACCGGGGACATCACCGACGTCTCTCAGTCGTCTGCACAAAAGAGCCCTGCAAATACACCTACACCCACTCTGCAGTGACACAACGGGTGGCATCAGTTGTGGGTCTTCATTGTGATCCTCAGGAAAGGGCATTATTGCACAAACCAGACAAGATTCGCAAAGACTTGGCAGTAGTGGTGCCAATATAATATGTAATGTGAGTTGCTCAGAAATTAAATGTAAGTAAAAACCATGACAAACCCTCAAACACCCTTGTGCATCCCCTTCATGCTCACGACACGTCTGCCTTACGCTTCCTACTGCACATATGTGATGCATGCCCTGTGGCTGCAGCACAGGTAGTGGCAGGTTGAGTGAGGCTGATCATGAAAGAGATGCATGAGAGGGTGAGTATGAGATAGAGCCATGAGATTGTATGAGGATTGGGTTGAGTGGTAGTGGCGGGATAAGTACTGGCTAGTTGCGTAAGTGCAGGTAAGATGTGGATGAGGTTTGAGTGGGTGTGAGGAGTGATGTGATAGAGTAGTGTTTGCTGTGCAGAAGGAGATGTGGGGTGGGGGCAGTGATGTGGCAGACGGAGTGTAGGGGAATGAGTAAGTGTACTCACTTTGGCTGACCTACTTAGGTCATTGCAGCGCCTCCTGCACTGTATGCAGGTGCGTGATATGTTGGTGGTGCAGATGACCTCTTTTGCCACCTCGAGCCAGGCCTTCTTGATGGCAGAGGCAGGCCGCTTCCTCCCGCCCGCCAGGGGGAAGATCTCTGTCCTCCCCCTCCTCCTCCTCCTCCTCCTCCTCCTCACCCCATCCAATAAAAGCTGGAGTGAGGCATCATTAAACCTGGGAGCAGCCTTCCCCCTGGGCTGCTCCATGCTGTAAGTTTTCCTATTTCTTGCAGCATCAGTCAGTGGAGGACTGCCCCTTTAAAAGAGCTCCTCCAGCTGACAGACCTTACTGCACATGCGCAATCTGACCGCCACGCAGCTTTGCAGCGGGGAACCCGGAAGAACAGGTAAGTGGATTCAATCAGCCTGTGATTGCGTGCAGGGCAGACTGATTTCACCGGGCGCGTTACCCACCCGCCCAATCTACCCCCCGCCGCCAACTCGCCGCCATGGTAATATCGGGCCCTTGGTCTTTGCAGTTCATTATACAGTGAGTTCCTGATTTTACTCACGCTACTGTGGACAGTTGCCGAATTGAGCACAAACATTTCCCTGCAGGAAGATTAAGAAAAAATAAAATGATCAAACGAATATTTTAATAGAGATGTTTCACTTACGTAGAGAAGTTGGGATAATCTTGCCTCCTTATAGCTTGCCTTGTTTCTCTGAAGACCAAGAAAGAAAACAGCACTAAATTCGAGCTCAGTTAACATCGGAGAGCTATGAAGGTTGCAAACAGAGTCCCAGGGACACATGGGGGAGCAAGTCTCCTTAGGACCATAGGTGATAGTAGCTGTAGTTTCGGTATAACTTAGCAGTGAATCTATGGAGCTACCTTCTGTGCAAATGAAATGTTTTTGTTGTGCAAACGTTCTGCCAGCTGTATGTTTTTACCAATCAATGAAATTTCTAGTGCAAATAAGTCAACCCTTGAACTAATAAGACAGAAATAAGCCCTTCTTACCTTTTAATGGCATTGTTGCTGCCATTGTATACATGAGCAGAATTTGTTTGAAATAGAGATTAAGGGAATAGCAACAGAGACTCAGCAATCGAGTTGCTTGCTTGGTATTGAACTGGTAAGCTCTTGTAACATTGAGAAATATGTTAAGAAATTAACAACAAACAAGTGAAATTGCTGGCACATACTACTCATTTTATGACTGACAAAACAATTAAAACTCAATTTTAGTTAATAAAAAAAATAAGAAAATTTTACAAGTGAGGAAAGCTATTTGTTCCATTAAAGCTCGTCCCTGCTGCACAGTATTAAAAGGATGTGGCCACTTTAAAGATAAGTGGCTGTACTGGGAGAAAGAAAAGAAGAACTTGCATTTATATAGCACTTTTCACAATCTCAGGATGTCCCAAAGTGCTTTACAGCCAACGAAGTACTTTTGAAGTGTAGTCACTGTTGTAATGTAGGAAATGTGGCAGCCAATTTGTGCACAGCAAGGATCCACAAACAGCAATGAGATAGTGTCCAGATAATCTATTTTAGTGATACTGGTTGAGGGATCAATGTTGGCCAAGACACCGGGGAGAACTCCTCTGCTCTTCTTCGAAATCGTGCCATGGGATCTTTTACATCCACCTGAGAGGGCAGAAAGGGCCTTGGTTTAACATCTCATCTGAAAGACAGCACTTCCGACAGTGCAGCACTCCCTCAGTACTACGCTGGAGTGCTGGCCTAGATTATGTGCTCAAGTCTCTGGAGCGGGACTTCAACCCACAACCGTCTGACCCACAGGTGAGAGTGTTACCACTGAGCTAATGCTAAGAAGGTGCAAAAATTCCTCCAGTCTTTAGAAAAACTGAATATAGGTTTGAATTATTTGTCAGCTTTTCTAAAGTATCTGTGGTGGAGAAAAATGGTGGGCAAATAAAGGTAAATCCAATGTCAAGCCCCAGAATAGTCTATAGGCAAGTGGTTTCTTGAAGGTGGGCAATACATATTGTCGGTTTTGCATTATTATATTATCATCTGCATTTTATTGGTGCATTAACTTTTTTTTGAGTCTGATTTTTTTTGCATTGTAAGTATTTTCTTTCAAATTCTATTTGTTGCAATAGGCTTTCTTCCATTTGCAGCAACCATGAGAATTCCTTTCAAAATTTAGAAGAGGAAGAGTAGTTCATGAGGGGATAAAAAAAAAAGCAGGTGCAACTATACCTCATGCTTTATGTATGCACCTGTGCTTATCCCAGGATCCAAATTCACTGCCATCTCATCAGAAAAGATTGGTCTCCAGCTCCTTAATTTCACCATGGAGGCTGCCACACAGCTAATCACCTGTAGGCTGACAACTTGTACCTAAAGGATGAACCCAGTGTACAGGTCAGTTCAGTCAGTCAGCACACCAGGCCTGAACACCTATAAGAATTCCAGTGTTATGATTCATATTACACAGAATTTACAGAACAGAAACAGGCCAGTCGGCCCAACTGGTCTATGTTGGTGTTTATGCTCCACATGAACCTCCTCCCACTCTACTTCATCTAACCCCTATCAGCATACCCTTTATATTCATTTCTCCCTCGTGTATTTATCTAGCTCCCCCATAAAAGTATCATAGTATCACAAATGTAAGGAAGCTTACAACACCAGGTTATAGTCATAGTATCACAGGAGGAGGCCATTTGGCCCATCGTGCTTGTGCCAGTTCTTTGAAAGAGCTACCCAATTAGTCCCATTCTCCTGCTCTTTCCCCATAGCCCTGTACATTCTTTCCCTTCACGTATTTATCCAATTTCGATTTGAAAGTTATTATTAAATCTGCTTCCATCACACTTTCAGTTATTACAACTCGCTGCTTAAAAAAATGTTTCCTCATGTCGCCTCTGGCTCTTTTGCCGATCACCTTAAATCTGTGCCCTCTGGTTACTGACCCTTCTGCCACTGGAAACAGTTTCTCCTTATTTACTCTGTCAAAACCATTCACAATTGTAAACAATTTTACAACACCAAGTTATAGTCCAACAATTTTATTTTTAATCCCACAAGCTTTCGGGGGCTTCCCCCTTCCTCAGGCGGTGTGGAAATGAAATTTTCGAATCCTTCGCATTTTAAGATCACAGAACAAAGCCTGGTGATTACTGCCCGTTGCCAAGGCAATCACAGTGAGCAGACAGAAAGGTGTCACCTAAAAAGGCCACCGAATATACAAACCCCCAAAAAAAAGAGAGAGATAAGGAAGACAGTCAATGACCTGTTATATTAAAAACAGATAACATTTGTTCGCTGGTGGGGTTACGTGTAGTGTGACATGAACCCAAGATCCCGGTTGAGGCCGTCCTCATGGGTGCGGAACTTGGCTATCAATTTCTGCTCGACGATTTTGCGTTGTCGTGTGTCTCGAAGGCCGCCTTGGAGTATGCTTACCCGAAGGTCGGTGGCTGAATGTCCATGACTGCTGAAGTGTTCCCCGACAGGGAGAGAACCCTCCTGTTTGGCGATTGTTGCGCGGTGTCCGTTCATCCGTTGTCGCAGCGTCTGCATGGTCTCGCCAATGTACCATGCTCTGGGGCATCCTTTCCTGCAACGTATGAGGTAGACAACGTTGGCCGAGTCACAGGAGTATGAACCGTGCACCTGGTGGGTGGTGTCCTCTCGTGTGATGGTGGTATCTGTGTCGATGATCTGGCATGTCTTGCAGAGGTTACCGTGGCAGGGTTGTGTGGTGTCGTGGACGCTGTTCTCCTGAAGGCTGGGTAATTTGCTGCGAGCGATGGTTTGTTTGAGGTTGGGTGGCTGTTTAAAGGCGAGTAGTGGAGGTGTGGGGATGGCCATAGCGAGGTGTTCATCATCATTGATGACATGTTGAAGGCTGCGGAGAACATGGCGTAGTTTCTCCGCTCCGGGGAAGTACTGGACGACGAAGGGTACTCTGTTGGTTGCGTCCCGTGTTAGTCTTCTGAGGAGGTCTATGCGATTTTTCGCTGTGGCCCGTCGGAACTGTTGATCGATTGCTACTACCTCCTCCTTTACTGCTACTATGGCAACATCCTCTTCTCTAGTGAAGACGGTTGCGAAGTATTCATTTAGTGAGTCAGCCATGCCCGCTGCCTCCACAAGAAGATCTCCTTTTTGGACCCTAATTGGTCTCGTGCTTCCTTTGACTACCCTTTTACTAGTCATATGTTTATAAAAGACTTTTGGGTTCCCTTTCATGTTAGCCGCTAATCCATTCTCATACTCTCTCTTTGCCCCTCTTATTCCCTTTTTTAGATCGCCTCTGTATTCAGCCTAGTTCTCTACTGTATCATGAACCTTACATTTGTCATAAGCCTCCTTTTTCTGTTTCATTTTAATCTCTATATCTTTAGTCATTCAGGGAGCTCTATCTTTGGATGCTCTTCCTTTCCCCTTCGTAGGAATGTGTCTACTCTGTACCTGAACCAACTCCTCCTTGAAGGCCTCCCATTGTTCAATTACTGTTTTGCCTACCAATTTTTGATTCTAATCCACCTGGGCAAGATCCCTTTTTAACTCACTGAAATTTGCCCTCCTCCAGTTAAGCAATTTCACATTTGATTGTTCCTTGTACTTTTCCATAACTATTCTAAACCTAATGATATTATGATCACTGTGCCCCAAATGCTCCCCCACTGAAACATGCTCCACCTGCCCCACTTCATTCCCCAGAACTAGATCCAGCACTGTTTCCTTCCTGGTTGGGCTGAACATAAGAAATAGGAGCAGGAGTAGGTCATCCGAACCCTCGCACCTGCTCCCCCATTCAACAAGATCATGGCTGATCTTCTACCTCAACACCATTTTCCTGCACCATCCCCATATCCCTTGATGCCTTTAATATCTAGAAATCTATCAATCTCTCTTTTGAATGTACTCAATGACTGAGCCTCCTCAGCCTTCTAGGGTAGAGAATTCCAAAGATTCACCACCCTCTGAGTGAAGAAATTTCTCCTCATCTCAGTCCTAAATGGCCTACCCCTTATTTTGAGACTGTGACCCCTTGTTCTAGACTCCCCAGCCAGGGGAAACATCCTCCCTGCATCTACCCTGTCAAGCCCTGTAAGAATTTTGTATGTTTCATTGAGATCACCTCTCATTCTTATAAACTCTAGAGAATACAGGCCTAGTCTACTCAATCTCTCCTCATACGATAATCCCGCTATCCCAGGAATCAGTCTGGTGAACCTTCGTTGCACTCCCTCTGTGGCAAGTATATCTTTTCTTAGGTAAGGAGACCAAAATTGTACACAATACTCCAGGTGTGGTCTCACCAAGACCCTATCTAATAGCAGTAAGATATCTTCTCTCCTGTACTCAAATCCTCTTGTAATAAAGGCCAACATACCATTTGCCTTCCTGATTGCTTGCTGCACCTGCATGTTAGTTTTCAGTGACTCATGTACAAGGACACCCAGGTCCCTTTGAACATCAACATTTCCCAATCTCTCACCATTTAAAAAATACTCTGCATTTCTGTTTTTCCTACCGAAGTGGATAACTTCACATTTTTCCACATTATATTCCATCTGCCATGTTCTTACCCACTCATTTAGCCTGTCTATATCCCCTTGAAGCCTCTTTGCAGCCTCCTCACTACTCACATTCCCACCTAGTTTTGTCATCAGCAAACTTGGAAATATTACATTTGGTCCCCTCATCCAAATCATCGATACAGATTGTGAAAAGCTGGGGCCCAAGCACGATCCCTGCGGTACCCCACTAGTCACAGTCTGCCAACCTTAAAAAGACTCTCTGTTTTCTGTCTGTTAACCAATTCTCAATCCATGCCTAAATATTACCCCTAATTCCATGTGCTCTAACTTTGTTCACCAACCTCCTGTGTGGGTCCTTATCAAATGCCTTCTGAAAATCCAAACACACTACATCCACTGGTTCCCCTTATCTATTCTACTAGTTACATCCTCAAAGAACTCCAATGTTTGTCAAACATGATTTCCCTTTCATAAATCCATGTTGACTCTGCCAAATCCTATTATTATTTTCTAAGTGTACTGTTATCACATCCTTTATAATAGATTCTAGCATTTTCCCTACTACTGATGTCAGGCTAACAGGTCTGTAGTTCCCTGTTTTCTCTCTTCCTCCTTTCATAAATAGTGGGGTTACATTTGCTACCCTCCAGTCTGCAGGAACCATTCCAAAATCTATAGAATTTTGGACACGCATTGTTCCAGAATGTTCTCTTGAACACTTTTCAGGAATTCCTCCCCCTCTTGGCCCTTTACACTGTTACTGTCCCAGTCAATATGGGGATAATTGAAGTCCCACATTATCACTACTCTATAGTTCTTGCGTCTTTCTGTAATTTGCTTACAAATATTCTGCTCTATCTCCTTCCCACTATTTGGTGGCCTATAGTACACACCCAGTAGCGTAATAGCTCCTCTATTGTTCCTTAATTCTAACCAAATAAATCTGTCTTTGACCCCTCAACTACATCATCCCTTTCCAATGCTGTAATAGTTTCTTTGATCAATACTGCCACCCCCATCTATGCTATTTGCCTCAACCACTCAAAGTGGTCTGCAAATTCCACATTCTTACCACTATCTAGGCAAAGACATTTCTCCTGAATACTTCATTGTATTTGTTAGTGACTATCTCATATTTATGACCCCTAGTTTTGGACTCCCCCACAAGTGGAAGCATCTTCTCTACGTCTGCCCTATCATAATTTTAAAGACCTCTACCACGTCACCCCTCAGCCTTCTCTTTTCTAGAGAAAGGAGCTCCAGCCTTTTCAGTCTTTCTTGATAGTTATAACCTCTCAGCTCTGGTATCACCCTTGTAATCTTTTTTGCACCTTCTCCAGTACCTCTATATTCTCTATGTAATATGGAGACCAGAACTGTACACAGTACTCTAAATGTGGTCTAACTAAGGTTCTATACAAGTTTAATACAATTTCCCTGCTTTTTAAATCTATTCCTCTCGAAATGAACCCCAATGCTTTTTTTGCATTTTTATGGCCTTATTAACCTATGTCGCTACTTTTAGTGATTTGTGTATCTGTACCCCCAGATCCCTTTGCTCCTCTGCTCCATTTGGACTGTTATTTTTCAAGGAGCATGTGGCCTCCTTATTCTTCCTACCACCTCACACTCATCTATATTGAAATTCATTTGCAATTTCTCACACTCATCTATATTGAAATTCATTTGCAATTTACATGCCCATTGGGTGGATTTTTAAAAAAATTCTTGGCTGGTGGTGCTGGTTGGGCAATGAGTGGAGTGCCAGCATTGCATTTCCCACCAACCCAGCGGGCACCATACAGGCATGGGCATCTGCCTAAGATATTCAAATCAGTTGATCCCGGCTTGATGCTGGGTACTTCAGCGGGGTCAGATGTAGAGGCCACCTGGGCTGCACTACGCCGCTTACACCACTGGAGCAGAACGGAAGATTTTTGGTCCTAATATGTCTACGGGCAGAAAAATGACAGATGAAATTTAATATGGACAAATGTAAAGTAGTGCACATAGGAAGGAAAAATGGGCGTCACATGTAGTCCATGAATGGTGTTGTAATAGTTAAGGGTGAAGTTGTGAAGTTGAAAGATTCCTTGGTGTTTTAGTGGGCTTGATGCACAACATGTCCAACCAATGCTGTGCAACAGTCAACAAAGCCAATATTATCTTGAATTGCACAACTATAAACAGTAGAAGGAGGAAGTTGTGATCAAACTGTACAGTACTGTGGTCAAACACGCCTGGGGAGGTAATTTTGACTTTGGGTGACAGTGTAAAACAGGCGCTATCGATTCAGCCGCCTGTTGTACATTTAATCAGGAAAGATGTATAATATGCAGCTGAATCGATAGCACCTGTGTTACACTATCACCCAAAGTCAAAATTACCCCCTTCAGTTCGCTGTCCATTCTGAAGCAATAGAAGAGCCAGTAGCATGACTCCTGGTGTAAAAGGTTTAAGTTATGAGGACAGACCAGAGAGATTTGGGCTTTTCATCCAGGAAAGGAGGTGTCTGAGAGTGAACTGCACATCTGCACGTATGGAAATGGTCAACCCGAAATAATACTTTAAATTGCAAGAGTAGGACAAGGGGACAAAGGTTCAAACTAGTAAAAGGTAAATTTAAGATTGATTTTAGGAAGTTCTTCTTCCCACAAAGAGTGATGAACATAGGGAATGGAATCATTTATAAAACAATTGAAAGCTACAGAAAGGGGGATATAGGGACTTTCTGGATGGATGAACTGAGATATTGAGAACATTAGATGCCTTTCTAATTCATAATTATCTTGTGATAAGGACTGCTGTTCCCATGGAAGTGAAGGTCGCTATTGCATCAAACTTTTACACCACTTCCACAGATACATATGTCAAATCAGTCCGTTTGTTGTTCATGGATGCATCAAGGAAGTGACAGAGGCCTTGGTTTGCAAGGGGCAACATGGACATCACTTACAATGTGGAAAGGAGGCATCAGCTTAAAAGGGCACAGAATTTTCCCAAGAGTGTAGACCAGTAAACCTGGCTGCCACTTCTTAACAGGCA
Organism: Heptranchias perlo; assembly: GCF_035084215.1. NCBI lineage: Eukaryota > Metazoa > Chordata > Chondrichthyes > Hexanchiformes > Hexanchidae > Heptranchias > Heptranchias perlo. The sequence goes on from NC_090332.1 coordinate 79,299,310, forward strand.
CTGCTGTCCTCTGGGGATTATGCCCTGGGGTGCCAAATAGGGCAACCTTCCTTGCACCCACGTCATACAGCCATCAAACAGGGGGTCAGATATTGCACTACTCCATCACTTGCTCACAGATTCTGTGTCGTATTTCCACAACAGGTTTCCTTTCATTTCATTTTTGTCTGGCACTTCTTCCTGTAAGAAAACTGGGTTTCAGTATCCTAACAAATATATGCCGAGGAGCCAGACGAATCCTTAATTCCCTCCTTCAACCCCTTTCTAAAGAATAATCTGGGGTTATACCTAACTCAAGAGTTTTACTCCTTGCCCAACGCCTGTAAAGGCATCTGCTAGATAAAGGTTCCTACAGAACAAAGAGAACCTAAGTGAACTAACAGAGAGACTGCTACTTTTACAGAGACAAAGAGAGACAGCTGGCTCTCTCTAGAAAAAGATTAATACAGACTATCTACTACTGACGACTAATGATTGTCAAACACTGATCAACCTGAGGGTTACAGAGCCCTCGATTTTTATATCACAATTTTACCCGCTTAACCAATCAGGATGGCGCTGGTGCCAGAAGGTCTCACCATCCCCTTCTGCCAATCAAACCTGATAAATGTGAAGTCCTGTGGCTGTCGTTGAGTCATTAGCATGGTTTCTTCCCCCACCAAGACAGACATTGGGCATTATTTTAGCACGGAGCCGGGAAACCAGCAGGTGGGTAAATATTCACACGGAGAACCTGGAAGTCAAGTGAGTGCGTCACCTTCTCCGATCGAAACTCAATTGGAGGTAAGTATTTGTGCTTCCGGGTTTCCCACGCACCAGACAGCCAGATTGACAGACTGGCTGGCTGTCGGGAGGGAAAAAAGCTGCGAATCGGAGAGGAGGGAGAGAGGGAGAGACAGATCGTGGCCCATGGAAAAAAAATCAGGGGTGGGGATCCTCCATTGAGGGGAGGGGGGTTGGGGGTCGGCCTGTCGTGCCAGGTGAGCTTGTTGGGCCACGATGAAGCACTCCAGCTCCCTGGGCCCACAGGCAATGCAATAAAGGCACTCACCTCATGGATCTGCTTTCACCTGATGTGAATCAGAAGCAATGGGAAACCCGAACAGGTAAGATTAAATTTCTAATACACAAAAATTTAAGTGCTTCAACTATCGCAATGAGGTACATTGCCCCTTTAAGCATCAGCCCACTGGCTTTAAGTGGCAACGGGACTTCCGGGTTTCTGTTGCGTGCGCAAATTCTAACGCACTTGGGTTAAACCTGGAAGTGAGCGCATGGGAGCCGGGATGCGGTCCCACAGAAGAATTCAGCAATTTTTACTACACACCAGCCCCCAGCTCCACCCGTTTTTAGGGGTTAGACTTACCCTCTCGGTGTCTACGATTTTTACAATCCCCCTACTGAGAGTTTTTTTTCACATAACTGGGGAGAAGTGACATCTTTATGTTCCATTAGGTGTTACCCAACTAGTTTGAGTTAGGAATAATGGTTTCTCATACTATTAGGAATGCCTGTTGTACAAACACTGATCTTCCTGGTGCAATTAACCTAGAGATTTTATGGCTTTAATTAGTTCATGGTTCTCAGTTTAGAAGATTTTAAGATGGCCAAATTATCTGGGAACTCCATGGCCAAAAGTCTAAGTGATGGTTAGCTTTGCTTCTGTTAGTTAAAAGCCTTTTCCAGTGTTCAGTTCAACAGCTGTACTCCATTTTGTGTGGTCAGCTTTCAAGCTAAAACTCCATTTTAGGCACATTTTATATCACTTTCCCCGTGAACTTCGAAGGCATTCTTCGGGCAATTTATGCGACACTGTTCCAACATCCCCTTGCTGCACTTCCGCCCCCAGGTTTAGAAAAGGCTACCAAATATTTAAAATCAATTCTGACTTTTTATAAAGTTTGTAACAATATTTGCCCCAAACGCAGCCATTTACCTTTCAGCGGTTGGCTACATTTTCCACATCCTCCATCATTCTAACTGCCGACACAAGGCCAAAGCTGCACTGGAAGACAATGCTAATTATTCAGATGAGCACTGCCCATTATAGCAGGACGCTCTCTTCAAGGGGAGAGAGGGTGTGCAGATGGACTCTTCCTCCTCCGGTGACAGCCTGTTGCCTTGTATTGGGTGCAACCTTCTCCTTCAGGGAAAAGCGAAGTGTGTTAGTGAGAGTCTTGTGAGGAGTTTGGAGAATGTGGCTGTCATGGTGGAATAGCAGCCAGTGCGTGTGTGAGATGCGAGTTGTGGGTAAGTGAGGGTTGTAATAGTGGTGAGTGTGTAGCATGAGGAGAAGGATGCTTAGTGAAGTGTGATGCAGTGATTGCAGGATAGTGGGGGAGGGCAGTGTTGTGAGTGTTGTAATTAATGAAGCTGTGAATGGTGCAGCTGTAATGAGAAAGTATTTAAGCAGCCTTCTTACCTTAACAACTCTAGTTAAATCATTGAATTTTTTCCTGCATCGCAGCCATGTACTTGGAGCAATGCTCCTAGTATTGATATACTCATCTATCTTTTCCCATTCTTTCCTGAGCAGATGCCTGGAGATGCTTTCTGCCTCCTGGTTGGGTAAGGGGGTGGGGGAAAAAGGATGTCCCTCCTCCTCCTCCTCCTCCTCTCCACAGCTTGTACCAGGGCGTCCAGTGCAACTTCAGAGAACTTTGGTGCCCGCTCGCTCCCTCCTTCAGCCATTTCTTAATCAAGTTGTGCCACAGTCTTTGCAGCCACAATGCACCTCCCCTCTAAGAGATGTTAGCTGCCTCTAAGTAGCGTCCTGGACTCCCAATATTGCACCCCCCCACACCCCCAATAGGTGTGCAGCCAATGAGTAGCGCTGGCTGCACGCACAAATCATTGTAATCATCAGGCAGCACCAAAATTATGTAATGCCCTCACTGGTAGTAAACTGACGTGGGTAGCCCGCAGCTCACCCCCGCGTGCCCGTTTTCGGACACGATCCGATTTCTAGGCCCTAGGGTCTCTTTCGGCTTCATCCTTGGCTATTTCAGTACCATTCATGGAGTATATGTGCTGCTTATTTTTTCTTCCTAAATTTTTTTTTTTTTTTTTATTCGTTCACGGGATGTGGGCGTCGCTGGCAAGGCCGGCATTTATTGCCCATCCCTAATTGCCCTCGAGAAGGTGGTGGTGAGCCGCCTTCTTGAACCGCTGCAGTCCGTGTGGTGACGGTTCTCCCACAGTGCTGTTAGGAAGGGAGTTCCAGGATTTTGACCCAGCGACAATGAAGGAACGGCGATATATTTCCAAGTCGGGATGGTGTGTGACTTGGAGGGGAACGTGCAGGTGGTGTTGTTCCCATGCGCCTGCTGCCCTTGTCCTTCTAGGTGGTAGAGGTCGCGGGTTTGGGAGGTGCTGTCGAAGAAGCCTTGGCGAGTTGCTGCAGTGCATCCTGTGGATGGTGCACACTGCAGCCACAGTGCGCCGGTGGTGAAGGGAGTGAATGTTTAGGGTGGTGGATGGGGTGCCAATCAAGCGGGCTGCTTTATCTTGGATGGTGTCGAGCTTCTTGAGTGTTGTTGGAGCTGCACTCATCCAGGCAAGTGGAGAGTATTCCATCACACTCCTGACTTGTGCCTTGTAGATGGTGGAAAGGCTTTGGGGAGTCAGGAGGTGAGTCACTCGCCGCAGAATACCCAGCCTCTGACCTGCTCTCGTAGCCACGGTATTTATACGGCTGGTCCAGTTAAGTTTCTGGTCAATGGTGACCCCCAGGATGTTGATGGTGGGGGATTCGGCGATGGTAATGCCGTTGAATGTCAAGGGGAGGTGGTTAGACTCTCTCTTGTTGGAGATGGTCATTGCCTGGCACTTATCTGGCGCGAATGTTACTTGCCACTTATGAGCCCAAGCCTGGATGTTGTCCAGGTCTTGCTGCATGCAGGCTTGGACTGCTTCATTATCTGAGGGGTTGCGAATGGAACTGAACACTGTGCAGTCATCAGCGAACATCCCCATTTCTGACCTTATGATGGAGGGAAGGTCATTGATGAAGCAGCTGAAGATGGTTGGGCCAAGGACACTGACCTGAGGAACTCCTGCAGCAATGCCCTGGGGCTGAGATGATTGGCCTCCAACAACCACTACCATCTTCCTTTGTGCTAGGTATGACTCCAGCCACTGGAGAGTTTTCCCCCTGATTCCCATTGACTTCAATTTTACTAGGGCTCCTTGGTGCCACACTCGGTCAAATGCTGCCTTGATGTCAAGGGCAGTCACTCTCACCTCACCTCTGGAATTCAGCTCTTTTGTCCATGTTTGGACCAAGGCTGTAATGAGGTCTGGAGCCGAGTGGTCCTGGCGGAACCCAAACTGAGCATCGGTGAGCAGGTTATTGGTGAGTAAGTGCCGCTTGATAGCACTGTCGACGACACCTTCCATCACTTTGCTGATGATTGAGAGTAGACTGATGGGGCGGTAATTGGCCGGATTGGATTTGTCCTGCTTTTTGTGGACAGGACATACCTGGGCAATTTTCCACATTGTCCGGTGGATGCCAGTGTTGTAGCTGTACTGGAACAGCTTGGCTAGAGGCACAGCTAGTTCTGGAGCACAAGCCTTCAGCACTACAGCTGGGATGTTGTCAGGGCCCATAGCCTTTGCTGTATCCAGTGCACTCAGCCGTTTCTTGATATCACATGGAGTGAATCGAATTGGCCGAAGACTGGCTTCCGTGATGGTGGGGATATCGGGAGGAGGCTGAGATGGATTATCCACTCGGCACTTCTGGCTGAAGATGGTTGCAAACGCTTCAGCCTTGTCTTTTGCACTCACGTGCTGGACTCCGCCATCATTGAGAATGGGGATGTTTGCAGAGCCTCCTCCTCCCATTAGTTGTTTAATTGTCCACCACCATTCATGACTGGATGTGGCAGGACTGCAGAGCTTTGATCTGATCCGTTGGTTGTGGAATCGCTTAGCTCTGTCTATAGCATGTTGCTTCCGCTGTTTAGCATGCATGTAGTCCTGAGTTGTAGCTTCACCAGGTTGGCACCTCATTTTTAGGTACGCCTGGTGCTGCTCCTGGCATGCTCTTCTACACTCCTCATTGAACCAGGGTTGATCCCCTGGCTTGTTGGTAATGGTAGAGTGAGGAATATGTCGGGCCATGAGGTTACAGATTGTGCTGGAATACAATTCTGCTGCTGCTGATGGCCCACAGCGCCTCATGGATGCCCAGTTTTGAGCTGCTAGATCTGTTCTGAATCTATCCCATTTAGCACGGTGGTAGTGCCACACAACACGTTGGATGGTGTCCTCAGTGCGAAGACGGGATTTCATCTCCACGAGGACTGTGCGGTGGTCACTCCTACCAATACTGTCATGGACAGATGCATTTGCGACAGATAGATTGGTGAGGACGAGGTCAAGTAAGTTTTTCCCTCGTGTTGGTTCGCTCACCACCTGCCGCAGGCCCAGTCTAGCAGCTATGTCCTTCAGGACTCGGCCAGCTCAGTCAGTAGTGGTGCTACCGAGCCACTCTTGGTGATGGACATTGAAGTCCCCCACCCAGAGTACATTTTGTGCCCTTGCTACCCTCAGTGCTTCCTCCAAGTGGTGTTCAACATGGAGGAGGACTGATTCATCAGCTGAGGGAGGGCGGTAGGTGGTAATCAGCAGGAGGTTTCCTTGCCCATGTTTGACCTGATGCCATGAGATTTCATGGGGTCCAGAGTCAATGTTGAGGACTCCCAGGGCCACTCCCTCCTGACTGTATATCACTGCACCGCCACCTCTGGTGGGTCTGTCCTGCCGGTGGGACAGGACATACCCAGGGATGGTGATGGAAGAGTCTGGGACGTTGGCTGAAAGATATGATTCTGTGAGTATGGCTATGTCAGGCTGTTGCTTGACTAGTCTGTGGGACAGCTCTCCCAATTTTGGCACAAGTCCCCAGATGTTAGTAAGGAGGACCTTGCAGGGTCGACTGGGCTTGGTGTTTTGCTGTTGTCGTGTCCGGTGCCTAGTGGTCCGATGCCGGGTGGTCCGTCCGGTTTTATTCTTATTATGACTTTTCGTAGCGAGATTTTACAACTGAGTGGCTTGCTCGGCCATTTCAGAGGGCAATTAAGAATCAACCACATTGCTGTGGGTCTGGAATCACATATCGGCCAGACCGGGTAAGGGCGGCAGGCTTCCTTCCCTAAAGGACATTAGTGAACCAGATGGGTTTTTACGACAATCCGGTAGTTTCATGGCCATCATTACTGATACTAGTATTTTAATTCCAGATTTTAAAAAATTTTTTATTTAATTAATTGAATTTAATTAATTAATTGAATTTAAATTCGCCAGCTGCCGTGGCGGGATTTGAACTCATGACTCTGGATTTTAGTCCAGGCCTCTGGATTACTAGCCCAGTAACATAACCACTATGCTACCGTACCCGATAAATGCAGTAGCTTACACTTGTTTGCACTAAATTTCATCTGCCATTGTTCTGTCCATATATATATTTTATCCAACTCATTCTATAATTTATGAGCTGCCCCCTCTGAATCCAGTGCCCCTCCTCATTTGATATAATTTGTGAATTTGACCACTTTCCTTCGTGTTTCTGAATTTAATGCTGCAACACCCAGGCTACAAGGGTTGAGTTTCTGAACCAATTGCTGCAAAGTGCAGGTCAAGGGTGCAGCTAGCCCCCTAGAACTCCCAATAGTTGCAGCGACTTCCCTAGTCAGGCTGGAGTTAAAATTGCAGTTGGGGCCCAATGATATCATTGGGACCTGATCTGCATATTTAAAGAAGGACCCCGCTGGCTTTGGGTGGGCAACTTAGCTGCCTGTCCAGAAGGGCCGGTAAAAATCGGGAAAGGCGGAAAGTCGGTGGGTAAATCGCCTGGTGGATGATAACTGCTAACCCGCTTGAGTAGGGATAAAATACATCCCCAAGTAACTCTTTTCTGAAATTCTGTCTAAATCAAGAAGTCTGTTCGAAAATCTCAGTAAGAAAAAGTAATTGTTTGAAATTCCTGAAAGAGAAAAATAATATCAGTTTGAATTTCCAAGAAACAGCTTAGATTAACAATGGTAAGAAATGCCAGGAAAAAGAGTGTATTAAAAAAATTATTTACAAAGGATAAGCTTAGTTTCTAAGAGTTGCAATCTTTTATTATGTTGTTCACTCGAGTAGTTAGGTGGGAAGATGTCTATTGTTAGAATAATTGTTCATCTTTTGTCAAATACATTTGTTTGATATTTTAAACTTAAAGCAAGGTCTGATGTGATCCTCCACACTTTTTGAAGACTGGATTGAGATCTTATGGAGGTGTAGGATAAGTCCTGTGGCTAAAAGCAACTGCCAGGCAGGGTTTGCTATACATTTCTTAGGCATGTTACCAAAAGCGTACCTGGATCTTAAGGCAAGGATAGATACTCAAGAAGATATGGGTCGTGTGGGTTCACTCATGAGAGTGATTTAAGATATGAGATCCAAAATAATCTAAGGTAATAAGGTTATAAAAGAGCCATAAATGTATCAGCCACTCATTTATGCTTCTCAAATCGCTGCTATAAATGGCAGAATGCCATGCAACTAAAATAGAACCACATATTTGGTCCCTGTAAATGAATGGCCTTGATAATACATTATACATCGCAAGGGATAACAGTATTACTTCCAACTCACTGTAAGCAACACGATGAGAGATCCACTAGTATTATGAAATCATAATATAAATAACCAATAAATGATTTTGATTGCAATATTATAAATCATTATATAAATAACTGTACCTTTACTATGGTTCTCATATCCTTTCTATAAGCGGATGTCCAAAACTGCAGAAAATACTCCAATTAAGGCTGAGCTGCTGCCTTACACAGTTCATCATCACTTTCTTGCTTTTTGTATCCAAATATATAAAATCCCACTTGCTCCTTTTATTGCTTTTTCAACTTCAATCATATTTTTAAAGACCTACACACTCTCTCTGTTCTTTCACTCCATTGAGAATTACATCACTTGGGATATATTTCATTGTGTTCTTTTTTCAAAATATACTATTTCACATTTATCTAAGTTTCTTGAGAAAGAAGTAAATTGACAGACAACAACAACAACTTGCGCCTTTAACATAGTAAAACGTTCCAAGGCGCTTCACAGGAGCGATTATCAAACAAAATTTGACACCGAGCCACATAAGGAGATATTAGGACAGGTCAAAGAGGTAGGTTTTAAGGAGTATCTTAAAAGGATGAGAGAGAGGCAGAGAGGTTTAGGGAGAGAATTCTAGAGCTTAGGACCTAGGCAGCTGAATGCACGGCCGCCAACAGTGGAGCAATTCAGATTGGAGAGGCACAAGAAGCAAGAATTGGAGGAGCGCAGAGATCTCGGAGGGTTGTAGGGCTGGACGAGGTTACAGAGATAGAGAGGGGGCAAAACCATGGAGGGATTTGAAAACAAGGTTGAGAATTTTAAAAATCGAGGCATTTCCGGACTCAGAGCCAATATAGGTCAGTAAGCACAGGGGCGATGGATGAAGGGGACTTGGTGCAAGTTAGGATATGGGCAGCAGAGTTTTGGATGAGCTCAAGTTTATGCAGGGTGGAAGATGGCAGGCCGGTCAGGAGAGCATTGGAATAGTCAAGGGTAGAGGTAAGAAAGGCATGGATGAAGGTTTCAGTAGCAGATGAGCTGAGGAAGAGGCGGAGACTGGCGATGTTACGGAGGTGGAAGTAGGCAGTGTTGGTGATGGAGTGAATATGTGTTTGGTAGCTCATCTCAGGGTCAAATAGGAGGCCAAGGTTGTGAATGGTCTGGTATACAGACACACGGGACCCGATATTACCAGGGAGGTGGGTTGGCAGCGGGGGGGTGACTGGGCACGTGGGTAACCCGACCAGTAAAATCGGTGCATTCCCCACACGGTCATGGGTAAATTGAAGCCACTTACCTTGGCTTCCGGGTTTCCCGTTGGAAAGCTGCGCTGCGGGCGAACTGCACACCCGCATCACAGGCTCTCAGCTGGAGGAGCCCTATTTAAAGGGGCAGTCCTCCAATGCTGCTCCTGCAGCAAACAACCAAAAGAGCAGCATGAAGCAGCCCAGGGGAAAGGCTGCTCCCAGGTTAACCGATGCCTCACTCCAGGTGTTCATGGATGGGATGACGAGGAGGAGAGAAATTTCTACCCGGTGGATGGGAGGAAGTGGCCTGCCTCTGCCACCAAGAAGTCGTGGCTCGAGGTGGCAGAGGAGGTCAGCAACATCTGCCACCATGCTTAATATTGCCTTCTGTTCTCTTACATGGCCTTCAGCGACTGCCGTGACGGTGATTCCTCAGAGGACCTGGCGGCCTCTGAGGGGGCACCGTCACAACTGAGCGAGCCATCTACCAGCGCAGATACACACACCTCGGTGGGTCCCCGTCCTCACTTAGTTGGGGTTGCACGAGCAGACACTGGTGGCAGGGGCAGCTGTGGAGAGTCCGTGTCGGTGGGAGCATTCTTCTCCAGGCTCCGCTCAGCTGGACACAGATGCCTAGAGGCCACAAGGGGCACACTAGATTTAGTAATGAGGAATGAACCAGATTTAGTTAACAGCTTAACTGTGCGTGATCATGACATGATCGAGCTCAAGATAGTGTTTGAAAGGGAAAAAAGTGAATCAGCTGCTAAGATTCTAGACTTGGGTAAGGCCGACTTCAATGGAATGAGACAGAGACTGTCCACAGTAAACTGAGCAAATCTGTTAATGGGTAAAATGACTGATGATCAGTGGGAAATGTTTAAAGAAACATTTAACGTGATACAGAATTGGTTTATACCCCTGAAGGGCAAGAACTACTTGCCAAAAAAATCAGCCATGGACAACTAAAGAGGTAAGGGACAGTATAAGACATAAGGAAAGGGCATACAAAAAGGCAAAAAATGGCACAGATCCTGGCGAACGGGAAAGGTACAAAGATCAACAAAGGGTCACAAAACAGATAGTAAGAGCTACAAAAAAGAGAATATGACAAGAAACTTGAAAGGGATAGCAAAACCAATACGAAGAACTTTTATAGTTAAAATAGGAAAAAGAGGGTGGTCAGGTGCAGTGTTGGCCCCTTAAAAACTAAAAGTGGGGATATTGTCGTTGACAATGGGGAAATGGCGGACATGTTGAACAATTACTTTGTGTCAGTATTTACAGTAGAAAAAGAGGATAGCATGCTGGAAATCCCAAGAAAACTAATATTGAATTGGAGACAGGGACTCAATGATATTAACATAAGTAAAACAACAGTAATGAAGAAAATAATAGCACTAAAGAGTGACAAATCCCCAGGACCAGATGGTTTCCATCCCAGGGTTTTAAAGGAAGTAGGAGAGCACATTGCAGATGCCCTAACCATAATCTTTCAAAGTTCTCTAGATTCAGGAACTGTCCCTCTAGATTGGAAAATTGAACATGTCACTCTGCTTTTTAAGAAAGGAGAGAGAGGGAAACCAGGGAATTATAGACCAGTTAGCCTGACATCTGTTGTGGGGAAAATGCTGGAGTCTATAATTAAGGATAGGGTGACTGAACACTTCGAGAATTTTCAGTTAATCCAAGAGAGCCAGCATGGATTTGTGAAAGGTAGGTCGTGCCTGACAAACCTGATTGAATTTTTTGAAGAGGTGACTAAAGTAGTGGACTGGGGAATGTCAATGGATGTTTTACATATGGACTTCCAGAAGGCATTTGATAAAGTCCCACATAAGAGACTGTTAGCTAAGATAGAAGCCCATGGAATCGATGAAAAAGTACGGACTTGGTTAGGAAGTTGGCTGAGCGAAAGGCGACAGGGAGTAGGGATAATGGGTAGGTACTCACATTGGCAGGATGTGACTAGTGGAGTCCCGCAGGGATCTGTCTTGGGGCCTCAATTATTCACAATATTTATTAACGACTTAGATGAAGGCATAGAAAGTCTCATATCTAAGTTTTCCAATGACACAAAGATTGGTGGCATTGTAAGCAGTGTAGATGAAAACATAAAATTACAAAGTGATATTGATAGATTAGGTGCATGGGCAAAACTGTGGCAAATGGAATTCAATGTCGACAAATGTGAGGTCATCCACTTTGGATCAAAAAAGGATAGAACAGGGTACTTTCTAAATGGTAAAAAGTTAAAAACAGTGGATGTCCAAAGGGACTTAGAGGTTCAGGTACATGGATCATTGAAGTGTCATGAACAGGTGCAGAAAATAATTAATAAGGCTAATGGAATGCTGGTCTTTGTATCTAGAGGACTAGAGTACAAGGGGGCAGAAGTTACGCTGCAGCTATGCTGCTCCTGGTTAGACCGTACCTAGAGTACTGTGAGTGGTTCTGGGCACCGCACCTTCAGAAGGACATATTGGCCTTGGAGGGAGTGCGGCGTAGGTTTACTAGAATGATACCCAGACTTCATGGGTTAAGTTATGAGGAGAGGTTACACAAATTGGGGTTGTATTCTCTAGAGTTCAGAAGGTTAAGGGGTGATCTGATCGAAGTTTATAAGATATTAAGGGGAACAGATAGAGTGGATAGAGAGAAACTATTTCTGCTGGTTGGGGATTCTAGGAGTAGGGGGCACAGTCTAAAAATTAGAGCCAGACTTTTCAGGAGTGAGATTAGAAAACATTTCTACACACAAAGGGTGGTAGAAGTTTGGAACTCTCTTCTGCAAACGGCAACTGATGCTAGCTCAATTGCTAAATTTAAATCTGAGATAGATAGCTTTTTGGCAACCAAAAGTATTAAAGGATATGGGCCAAAGGCAGGTATATGGAGTTAGATCACAGATCAGCCATGATCTTATCAAATGGCGGAGCAGGCTCGAGGGGCTGAATGGCCTACTCCTGTTCCTATATTCCTAACCCTGGGGGCCATCCTTTAACAGGAGAATGATCGAGGGGCAGCAGCACATTTGCGAGGTGCTGGAACTGGTGCCACACGCACTCCTCCACAAGAGGATGGAGCAGTCCAACTCCTGCACGAGTGGAATACTGTCACAGGGACGTGAGGGCATCTCTGAGATAGTGTCGCGAGTAAGTGCAGGAATGTCTGCGATGGAGGGAAGGCTAGCCTCCATCGAGCTTCAAGCACGGCTCAACAATGAGGCCAGTGAGGCCCTGACAATGGCCATGCGGACTCAGGGTGAGCAACTTTCTGCCGCCTTAAACAGGCAGGCAGATACACTAGCACTGGCCCTACAAAGCTTCACACATGTCCCCCAAACTGTCAACCAGCAGAGTGGTAGGAGTGATGTGGGCCTGGCCCAGGAGAGTGATGATGGCGAAAGGGGACATGGAAGCGGGGATGCCACTCAAAGCGCTTCCACGTCTCACCCTTTGCCCCCCTCTCAACCAGTACCCGCAATGCTGCCTCCTCCCCAGGTGGTCGAGTCTGCCCCTGCACAGGTGCAGGTGGAGCAGTCTTTGGAGGGGCCCTCATGGGCACCGAAACCCAGAGGGCGTTGGCCCAAAGCATCTAATCGGTCAGGGCATGAACAAGAGCAACCTGCCACTACCTCTGCTGCAGCCACAGGGGAAGCACCACGTAGGAGTAACCGGAAGCGTAAGGCAAAGGTTTTGTGAGCACAAAGGGGATGCACAAAGGTGTTTGACGCTTTGTCATGTTTTTTATTTATATTTGATTTTTTTTTCACTCACAATAAATCTTATTATCAGCACTACTGTCACGTCTTACCCATTCTTGAATGGCTTGTGCAATAAGTCCCTTTCATGAGGTTCACCATGAACACCCACACTTGATGCCACCCATTGGGTCACTCTACAGTGGGTGTAGGTGTAGTTGCATTGCTATTTTGTGCAGGGGGCGGGGGAAGGGGGCTGGTGTGGCCGCTCCTCTGTCCAGGTGGTGAGGACTGGACTCTTCATACTGTCTGATGTTAGGAGAACCGTTCACGTATCAGTGACTCCCTGGCCTCACGAGCAGCCAGGTGAGCCGCTGTTCTGCCCATGGGTTGCTCCTCCTCCTCGGCCTCCTCCTCCTCCTCAATATGAGTGGCAGATGTGGATGGGGCCTCCTCCAGCGGCACCCCTCTCTGTTATAGAGTCATAGAGTTATACAGCACGGATAGAGGCCCTTCGGCCCATCGTGTCCGCGCCGGCCATCAGCCCTGTCTACTCTAATCCCATATTCCAGCAATAGAGGGCAGGGCACAACAGATGACTATAATACGTCCCACTCTGTCTGGCGCGTATTGAAGCGCTCCCCCAGAACGATCAAGGCACCTGAAGCGCATCTTGAGCAGCCCTATAGCATGCTCAATTGTAGACCTGGTAGCGATGTGGTTGTCGTTATATCGACGCTGTTGCTCGGTGGTGGGGTTCCTCATAGGTGTCATGAACCACGTGTGCAGGGGGTATCCCTTGTCCCCGAGGAGCCAGCCCTTGCAGGTGTTGGGTGTGTGGAAGAGGGGCGGGATGTTGGACTCCCGGAGAATGAAAGAATCATGGCAGCTGCCAGGGTGTCTGACACACATGTGAAGGACTCTCTTGCAGTGGTCACAAATGAGCTGAGTGTTGATGGAGTGATAGCCCTTCCTGTTGATGAACAGTCCTGGCTTGTGTGGAGGTGCTCATATTGCTATATGGGTGCAATCGATCACACCCTGCACCCGTGGGAAGCCAGCCACAGCGTGGAATTCGACTGCCCTCTCCGTCTGGCTGAGGTTATCCATGAGGAAGGTGATATCGTGCAAGGCCCTGCAAAACAAGCCGTTGGTGACCTGCCTTCTGCACTTGTGTGCAGACGACTGAGAGACCCCGGCGATGTCCCTGGTGGCACCCTGGAAGGATCTGGAGGCGACGAGGTTGAGGGCAGTGGTGACTTTGACAGCGACAGGTGAGAAGATGCTGCAAGGCCAGCCGGGAGCAGCTCGGCATGAAGGAGGCTGCAGATGTCTGTGACTACCTGGTGACTGAGTCTGAGCCTCCGTATGCACTGCTCCTCAGAGAGGTCCAGGAAGCTGAGCCTCATTCTGTAGACCCTGCGGCGAGTGTAGTGCCTCCTGTGACGCCGCTCTCTCTGTTGTTGCCCTCCGTGCTGTTGTGCAGGTGCGTGTGGCGCAACACTGTGTTGTGGAGCTCCACGTGGCGGAGGTGGACGGCGTGCCTGGCGAGGCTGGTGATGTTGCTCGTCCTTGGATGAAGTGATGAATGCAGCTATGGCGCCCCCCCATCCTGACGGTGTGAGTTTGAGGGGGTCCACAAAGTAGATAAATGTGTTTGCACAGCAGACTTTAGGGTATAAATGAATAATTTTTGAGTGGAAAGACAAAGGTGTTGCAGCCAAAACTTTGTCTGAAGTGACAGAGTGCCCTGCTGCAATAAATGAGATATTCCCCCCAACTGTCAAAGAATCCTTTGCATCTCCCACTGGCTGCTGGCTGAAACACATCTGCTCCAACAGGGAATGTTTCCCACAGCACGGGAAACACGCTGAGGATACTTGAAAATTGCACCCCTGCCAAAATCTCCTGTCAATGAGGTCTGTCAAGCACCTCAGCTATCTAAATGAGTATGTGAATTGTCATCCCGCCGGCTTTAATTGCTGGTGGGAGTCCTGCATGCGGGAGCTGCGCACGCACCCGAACGCGTCATTGGGGAACCTGGAAGTGGGCGGGTTGGAGCCGGGCTCCGGACCCGCTCCGGGATTCCCCCATTTTACGAGCCTCCCTGCCCCCAACGGACCTGCACGGAGGAGCAGGAGTGCTTCCACCGGGCCCAACAAACCCACCTGCAGCGACCCCCGACCCCAATGACTGACCTCTGACCCCGGCACCCCCTCATCTAAGACTTACCTGCTCGCATCCGTTCCTGGCCCTTCTCCCATCTGACTGACGGCTAGCCTGTCAATCAGGCTGGCTTGACAGGTAGGAAACCGGCAAGAAAAATAAAAGACGTCCTTAAGTCGAAATCATAAGGATGTCCGGAAAACCCGTACTTCTGGGTTTTCCATCAGGATTTAACCCCGGACCCTCTTCCCGGCTCCAGGTTAAAATTTACCCCTAGTTCTTAATGGCTCTACAGCACAAAACTGCCCTTGATTTAGGACTAATTGGTAATTCAATCAGAAAAATGGTATGGAAAAAGTGTTATACTGGTGCAGTTGGAGATGCTCTTCTGAGGTTGGGGTGAGGCACATTGTTGGAGCAGACTACAGGGAACTTTATCATGCATTGGTTGTGTTGTACCCCACCTGGAGCATTTGATTCTGACACTAAGGGCATGATTTTTACTTGGAGCTGGGAACCCAGCGGGTGGGTATATTTTTGCGTGGGAAAACCAGAAGTAAAGTGAGCGCATTGGAATCTGCAATTCTAACTCAATTGAAGGCAATTACTTTTGCTTCCAGGTTTCACACGTGACCACCACCCAGATTGACAGGTTGGCTGCATGTCGGGAGGGAAAGCAGCTGGCGAGCGGATACCAGGTAAGTCTGAAATGGTGAGGGGGCGGGGTTCCGAGACACCACGGGGCGGGGGCATCTCGGCCACCGGTCCGGTGGGGGGGGGGGCTCGGGTTGAATGTTGGTTTAAATAATAACCAGCAATTTCTGAGATGGAGGTGGTTGGGGTTGAATGTGAGTTTGCGATCCTATGCCAGAATTTCTGCTCAGTGGTGGGAGGAGAAGGTTTGTTGTCCTAACTTGGAATTTCTGCGATGCGTTTGCGGTCCTATGCTGTGTGGATGCATTTGGGCTCATGGTCACTTTTTGAAGACTTGTTCTAGGATATATGTTTATTGGCTTGCTTCCCAATTTTTGCTCAGATGAGTGGGGGCCATGTTTATTATTCTACCAGGGGATGTAGAAAGTGATGCAATGGTGGTGCTGCAAAGGAGAGATTTCTTTTCATCCGCTGCAGTTTTTGCTCATTGACCTCCCATGGCATTGCACATGGGGTGTCAAAACCGTTGAAACTTTTCAGGTAAACCAAAGGATATAATTGAACCAAGACAGGGAGGGGAGGGGTGAGAGAAGGGGAGGGGTGAGAGAAAGGGAGGGTGAGAACAATGAAGGCAGACTGAGTGAGGGGGAGAGGAAGGGTAGGGAAGGGAGAGACTGTGAAGGGGGGGGAATGGGGAGGGGAGAGAGGGTGGATAGAGGGTGAGGACAGGGGAGGGGTGGGTAAGGGAGAGGAGCGAGGGAAAATGAAAGAGGAGGGGAGAGGGAGAGAAGGTGAGGTGAAGGAGGAGAGAAGCAGGTGAGGGGGAGAGGGGGACGAGTGGGGGAAGGGACAATGTGGGAGGAACTTGAGATTTATCCGATTTCTGGATGGGGTGTCTTGGTGCTTCTCAAGAACTCAGCAACAAGTCTGATTGATAGTTTCCTCGGCAGGTTGGAAGTTTGCCGAGCTATTTGCAGGACAAGTACTCCCGTTGCCAGCCACAAGTGTAATTCAAGTAGATTTGCTAACAAACTTTATCAATCATTATTGGTTGGCTTCTGTGTTTCATGCTTTGTGGTCACCTATTGCTCTTAGGATTCTACTGTTGATTCTGTGTGTTTCTCCACCATCCTGGATTTCCACGGACGTTTACTCTTTGCAGGTTACACATCTTGCTGTATTTTAAGGTACTCTACACTTCCTTATGTTTACAAACAACTTTAGGTTTTTCATTACCGACCGTATATTGGTGGGGAGAAGCCTGCAGACAACATATACCAACATTAAACAAGAAAAGACCTGCAGCCAACGTACTGAAGTTGAGCAAGGAGTCAATGGAAGCCACCAGTATATCGCACCCATTGCAGTACAAGCTGGTTTGTGTTGAGGCTGCACGGGGAAGAGGACATGAAGAGCTGGCTCCAGATTCAGGCCAAGAATAAGGAACATATACCAGGGCAAGCAGGAGAGAAGCAACCTAGAAGGACAAGAGCAGCAGGTACATGGGAACAACACCACCTGCACGTTCCCCTCCAAGTCACACACCATCCCAACTTGGAAGCATATCACCGTTCCTTCATCGTCGCTGGGTCAAAATCCTGGAACTCCCTACCGAACAGCACTGTGGGAGAACCCTCACCAAACGGACTGCAGCGGTTCAAGAAGGCGGCTCACCACCACCTTCTCAAGGGCAATTAAGGATGGGCAATAAATGCTGGCCTCGCCAGCAACGTCCACATCCCATGAACGAATAAAATAAAAGTTATGATGAACCTTTATAAAGCACTGGTTCAGCCACAACTGTGTCCAGTTTTGGCACCGCACTTTGGTAGGATGTGAAGGCCTTAGAGAGGTTGCAGAGAATATTTACTAGAATGTTTCCAGGGATGAAGGACTTCAGTTACGTGGATAGACTGGAGAAGCTGGAGTTGTTCTCCTTAGAATAGAGAAGGTTGAGATGAGATTTGATAGAGGTATTTAAAATCATGAAGGGTCTAGACAGAGTAGATAGAGAGAAACTGTTCCCATTGATGGAAGGGTCAAAAACCAGAGGACATAGATTTAAGGTGATTGGCGAAAGAACCAAAGGCGACATGAGGAAAAACATTTTTACACACCGAGTGGTTAAGATCTGGAATGGACTGCCTGAGGGGGTGGTGAAGACAGATTTAATCGTGGCTTTCAAAAGGGAATTGGATAAATACTTCCTACTGTGCTGTAACCATTCTATGATTCTATTGCCAAAGATGGAAAGCCAGAAAAAGGGAAGAGATGAACCACACAAAGGTAAAGATTGGATGAGAATTGGAAACATATTTAGAGTGCTATAATTTATATTAGCAAAATAGCCAAGTTGTTACAAAATTTTTATGATTCTTTCAAGTAACTTGACTGCAGAATATTCCAATATTTCAGATTTTGTCATCATTCTTAAAAATATAAGCTTGTGCAAATACTCAAGATTGATGCAGGACGTTAACAATTGATTATTTTCTGAATATTTAATTTAATTGAGTGATGACTGCAAGAGTGAATAGAGACTCAACACAAAGAATTCTCAGCCAAACGTTCACCTGAGAGAACTGAAAGACCACTGCAATCCCTGAACTGTTACTGATAGGTGTCAATCGCTGGTTTAAAGGGCCAAATCAACTTCGGCTGCACCTCACCTCCGTTTCAATGGTAAGATTCAGAAGCTATGGGAAACCCGTGCAGGTGAAGTAAAATTAGTTTCAGGTTCAGAATCAATAAAAAAAATTACGTACCTCAAGTATTTCAAGTAGGTAAATTGCCTCTTTGACGATCGGCCCGCCAGAAATTCCAGGTTCCGGCTGCGCTCTGCGCCCACGTTTAAACCCGAAAGCGGGCGCGTTGGAGTCGGGGTTGCGGTCGCGCTCGAAAAAGCTGCCACTTTAACCTCCAGCCCGCCCGCCCGCCCGTTCTTTGGGGTTAAAATTGCTTGAAATGGGAAGAAGTCCAATTCCCCAGGGCTAACACCTTGAGCACAAAACAATGTTAAAAGTGTGTGTGTGTGTGTGTGTGTGTGGAATACTTTAATATTTATCCGGGAGGGGAGAAAAATTTGGAAGAATTGGCATTAAAATCCCTTGATTTTCTCCTATTCGTTTTTTTTTGAGAGCTTGATTGCTGCGTAGGCTGCAGCGCACTCAGTCAGTGGCTCACCGTGAGATCCGTCCTCGGTGCCGCCCCCTCCCCCCGCAGCAGCAGAATGCGCTTCATGCGACCAGCTGTCGGGAGGCCTCGGGCTCAAACAACACTCGCCTTTTGCTATTGGTGGAGGAACCCTCGTGGGGTGTTGTCCCAGCGTTCCGCGCGCTCCTTGTCCGCTCAGCAGCGTGAGAGGAGGCGGTGAGGACCCGGGTTCGTCAAAGCTCTTCCTCCTTCCCCCCCCCCACCACTCACCCACCTCCCCTGTATCCCCCCCCGCCCTCCCCAGCCTCATTGACAACAACAAAACAAAAAAAAAAAAACAGCCCCGCATTTCCCTCACCTCCATCTGTGATCACAAATCGGCGAAGATGGGAGTGCCGGCGTTTTTCCGCTGGTTGAGTCGGAAGTATCCGTCCATCGTAGTGCACTGCGTGGAGGAGAAGGTGCGTGTTGCGCGTCCTGTTTGCAAGGCCTTGTTTCTTTGACTAGGCCTGAAGCAGCTGATTTACACTTTGTACTGATCCGGGCTGGCGACTTTTAGGGCGAATTGTTTTGTTTTCTAGCTCGAAAGACGATAAATCTTCACTCTTCAGGGGTTTGTGTTTGGATAATTTTTTAAAAAAAAATAAAGAGCAAGAGATATAAACTAGCAAGAAATGTAAAAAAAAAACAGATTGTAAGAGCCTCTACAAGTATGTATAAAGGAAGAGAGTAGCAAAAATATGCGTGGGTCCCTTAGAGACTGAGACAGGAGAAATTATAATGGGGAATAAGGAAATGGCAGTGACGTTTAACAAATATTTTGTATCTGTCTTGAAGACACAAAAAACATACCAGAAATAGTGAGGAACCAAGGGTTTAATGAGATTGAGAAAATTAAAGCATTAAATTCTGGTAAAGAAAAAAAATACTGGAATTAATGTGACTAAAAGCTGACAAATCCCCTGGACCTAATGGCCTGGGGTTAGGATGGATGCATTGGTTGTGATCTTCCAAAATTCCCTAGATTCTAGAACTGTCCCAGTGGATTGGAAGGTAGCAAATGTAACACTGCTTTTCAAGATAGGAGGGAGAGAGAAAACAGATTTACAGGCCAGTTAGCCTGACATCAGTCATCAGGAAAATGCTGGAATCCATTATTAAGGATGCGGTAACAGGGCACTTAGAAAATCATAATATGATTAGGAAGAGTTAACATAGTTTTATGAAAGGGAAATTGTGTTTGACACATCTATTAAGAGTTTTTTGAGGATGTAACTAGCAGGGTAGATAAAGGGGAACCAGTGGATGTAGTATATTTGAATTTTCAAAAGGCATTTCATGAGGTGCTACACGAAAGGTTGTTACACAAGACTAGGGGTTGAGGGTAATATATTAGCATGGATAGAGGATGGTTAAGGGACAGAAAATAGAGAGTAGGAACAAATGGGTCATTTTCAGGTTGGCAGGCTGTAACTAGTGGGGTGCCGCAAGGATCAGTGCTGAGGCCTCAGCTGTTTACAATCTATATTAATGACTTAGATGAAGGGACCGAGTGCAATGTACCCAAGTTTGCTGATGATACAAAGCTAGTTGGGAAAGTAAGCTGTGAGGAGGACACAGTGAGTCTGCAAAGGGATATAGACAGGTTAAGTGACTGGGCAAGAAGGTGGCAGATGGAGTATAATGTGAGGTTATTCACTTTGATAGGAAGAACAGAAAAACAGAATTTTTTTTAAATGGTGAAAAACTATTAAATGTTGGTGTTCAGAGCGATTTGAGTGTCCCTGTACACAAAACACAGAAAGTTAACATGCAATAAGGCAAGCAATTAGGAAGGCAAATGGTATGCTGGCCTTTATTGCAAGGAGGTTGGAGTACAGGAATAAGGAAGTCTTGCTGCAATTGTACAGGTCTTTGGAGAGACCATACTTGGAGTACCGTGTACAGTTTTGGTCTCCTTACCTAAGGAAGGATATACTTGCCTTAGAGGCGGTGCAACGAAGGTTCACTAGGTTGATTCCTGGGATGAGAGGGTTGTCCTATGAGGAGAGATTGAGTAGAATGGGCTTATACTCACTGGAGTTTAGAAGAATGAGAGGTGATCTCATTAAAACATATAAGATTCTGAGGGGGCTTGATAGGGTATATGCTGAGAAGCTGTTCCCCCTGGCTGGAGAGTCTAGAACTAGGAGTCATAGCCTCAGGATAAGGGGTCGGCCATTTAGGACTGAGATGAGGAGACATTTCTTCACTCTTGACTCTTTGGAATTCTCTACCCCAGAGGGCTGTGGATGCTCAGTCATTGAGTATATTCAAGGCTAAGATGGATAGATTTTTGGACTCTCGTGGAATCAAGGGATATGGGGATTGGACGGGAAAGTGGAGATGAGGTCAAAGATCAGCCAAAATCTTATTGAATAGCAGAGCAGGCTCAAAGGGCCATATGACCTACTCCTCCTATTTCTTATGTTCTAAGAGAGCATTTGAGTCACGCGATAAAGTGGAAGCGAATGTGTTGCACTGGGTCTTCTGTGCATATTAAATTCAGTAAAATGTTTTTATTGAATCTTCGTTCGGAATTCTGACTTGTACTGAAACGTTAACCATTTCATACCGTTCATCAATCTTTCTAATGTAGTTTAGGTTTTTGTACTAACTTAGCATCTCTGATTGCACAACTGGTGGGCAGTGATCCACAGTCTGCATTATAACAGGGTGGGGTTGACTGGACTTAGTACTTTGCAGCTAATGGCCTTTGATTACTAAGAGAGGAGAGATGTTAAGAGATATTTCTTTACACAACAAAGGCCATAGAGTTGTGATAACGGGGACTTCAACTATCCTAATATAGACTGGGATAGTAATAATATGAGGGATGAAAAGGGGAAGGAATTTTTGAAGTGTGTTCAGGAGAACTTTCTTGACAGTACATTTTCGGCCCAATGAGAAAGGAGGCATTGCTGGACTTGGTTCTGGGGAATGAGGCGGGCCAAGTGGAGCAAGTGTCAGTGGGGGAACATTTAGGGAACAGTGATCATAGTATCATAAGGTTTAGAATAGCTATAGAAAAGGACATGGACCACTCTAAAGTAAAAATACTCAATTGGAGGAGGGCCAATTTCAGTGGGATGAGAACAGATCTGGCTCGGATAAATTGGAATCAAAGATTGGCAGACAAAACTGTAATTGAACAATGGGAGGCCTTTAAGGAGGAGATAGTTCAGGTACAGTCTAGGTACGTTACCACGAGGGAGACAGGTAGGGCAACTAAAGCCAGAGCTTCCTGGATGACAAAAGAGATAGAGTAAGATGAAGCAGAAAAAAGAGGCGTATGACAGATGTCAGGTTGATAACATAAGTGAGAACCAGGCTGAATACAGAAAGTTCAGAGGGGAAGTGAAAAAGGAAATAAGAGGGGCACAGGGAGGGTATCAGAATAGACTGGCGGCAAACATAAACGGGAATCCAGAAGTTTTCTATAGGCATGTAAAAAGTAAACGGATAGTAAGAGGAGGAATGGGGCTGATAAGGGACCAAAAAGGAGATCTACTCATGGAGGCAGAGGATGTGGCCGAGGTGCTAAATGAGTACTTTGCATCTGTCTTCACCAAGGAAGAAGATGCTGCCAGAGTCTCAGTAAAGGAGGGTGTAGTTAAGATACTGAGTGGGCTAAAAATTGATAGAAGAAGTACTAGAAAGGCTGGCTGTACTTAAAGTAGATAAGTCACCCGGTCCGGATGGGATGCATCCTAGGTTGCTGATGGAAGTAAGGATGGAAATTGCAGAGGTACTGGCCATAATCTTCCAAACGTCCTTAGATATGGGGGTGCTCCCAGAGGACTGGAGAATTGCAAATGTTACACCCTTGTTCAAAAAAGGGTGTAAGGATAAACCCAGCAACTACAGGCCAGTCAGTTTAACCTCGGTGGTGGGGAAACTTTTAGAAACGATAATCCAGGACAGAATTAGCAGTCACTTGGACAAGTGTGCATTGATTAGGGAAAGCCCACTCGGATTTGTTAAAGGCAAATCGTGTTTAACTTGATAGAGTTTTTTGATGAGGTAACGGAGAGGGTCGATGAGGGCAATGCGGTTGATGTGGTATATATGGACTTTCAAAAGGCGTTTGATAAAGTGCCACATAATAGACTTGTCATTAAGATTGAAGCCCATGGAAAAAAGGGGGCATTAGTACAAAATCGGCTAAGTAACAGGAAGCAGAGAATAGTGGTGACCGGTTATTTTTCGGACTGGAGGGAGGTGTACAGCGGCATTCCCCAGGGGTCGGTACTAGGACCAATGCTTTTCTTGATATATTTTAATGACTTGGACTTGGGTGTACAGGACACAATTTCCAAATTTGCAGATGACACAAAACTTGGAAGTATAGTGAACAGTGAAGAGGATAGTGATAGAATTCAAGAGGATATAGACAGGTTGGTGAAATGGGCGAACACATGGCAAATGAAATTTAATGCAGAAAAATGCAAAGCGATACATTTCGGTAGGAAGAATGAAGAGCAGCAATATAAACTAGAGGGCACAATTCAACTAGAGTGATCTGGAGGTATATGTCCACAAATCATTGAAGGTGGCAGGGCAGGTTGAGAAAGCAGTTAAGAAAGCATATGGGATCCTGGGCTTTATAAATAGAGACATAGCATACAAAAGCAAGGAAGTCATGATGGACCTTTCTAAAACACTGGTTTAACCACAACTGGAGTATTGTATCCATTTCTGGGCATCACACTTTAGGAAAGATGTGAAGGCCTTAGAGAGGGTGCAGAAAAGATTTACTAGCATGATTCCAGGGATGAGGGACTTTAGTTACGCAGATAAACTGGAGAAGCTGGGGTTGTTCTCATTGGAACAGAGAAGATTTGATAGAGGTATTTAAAATCATGAAGGGTCTAGACATAATAGATAGAGAGAAACTGTTGCCCTTGGCGGAAGGGTCAAGAACCAGAGGACATAGATTTAAGATGATTGGCAAAAGAAACAAAGGTGACATGAGGAAAAGCTTTTTTTATTCAGCGAGTGGTTAGGATCAGGAATGCATTGCCAGAGGGGGTGGTTGAGGCAAATCAATCATGGCTTTGAAAAGGGAACTGGATAAGTACTTGAAGGGAAAATAATTTGCAGGGCTACGGGGATAGGGTGGGGGAGTGGGGCTAGCTGCATTGCTCTTGCATAGAGCTGGCACAGACTCAATGTGCCGAATCGCCTCCTTTTGTGCTGTAACCGTTCTATGAACAAACTATTGGAGCAGGGAATGGTTAAGGCAGAGTCCATTGTATCCTTTGAAGGAAAATTGGATAAATATTTACAAGACTATGTGGAGAGAGGAGGGTAATGGGATTAGTGTTGAATTGATCTCGCAAAGATCCAGCACAGACACGATGGGCCCAATGGCCTCCTGTGCTGTAAATGTCTATGATTCTATGGATAACCAATCTTCGACAATGGGAAATAAGTCTATGAATGAATATGATGGCTCTGGCCATTTAAGTAATTAATACCTTAGACTTCCTGTTATCCCACTAGTTTGACTTATCAATTTAAATTTGTAATCTTCACGTATGAATTGTCTTGGTTTTTGAATCCAATATGTTTTTCTTTGGAAAAATACCCAGTATGCCCATGGGTTATTAGCTCCTCATGCGCTGTTTCTAGCAATAGTCAACACCACCAAAAGAGATAATCTGGTCATTTATCTCATTGCTGTTTGTGTGATGTTAATGTGTGCAAATTGGTTGCCACGCTTCCCCACATTACAACAGTGACGACTCTTCAAGATGTGCTTCATTGGCTACAAAGTGCTTTGGGGCATCCTGAGGTCATGAAAGGTGATATATAAATACAAGTTCTTAACATAAAGTTTTAAATCAGCCATCAGTTGGTTTTAAGGTCGATTAGAAGTCGCTGTGTCGTGGTTTGACCTGGTTGGATCATTGTAATGCCCAAGCCAAACTGTTATATCAAAATTTCTTTGATACTGGAAAATCCAAATTGGCCTGAGCAAATTGGGTTATGTGCTAGTGGCACGGAATTCTTAGAGCTGCCAAAACAAATTGTTTAAAGTAGTTTAAAGCCCATATTTCTTAGTTTAAAATCACTAAATTGAGGTATAGTAACTGGAGCTAATGCTGGCACAGGCATGATGGACTGCATGGTAGGCTCTGCGCTGTGATTCTATGGTTTGGCACGAGTTCATTGTAGACGCAGTAGAATGCTGTTTAAACTGTAAGTGGAACATTCCTGTTCACATGAATAATTTGGATAACTGATACTTAATGCTTTACAGCATTTGAATTAATAATATTGAACATAGAATTATGGAGTTATGAATTTATGAAGTACTCTAAGTGTAGTCACTGTTGTAATGTAGGAAACGTGGCAGCCAAGTTCCAACAAACAGCATTGAGATACATGCCCAGATAATCTGTTTTTGTGATGTTGGTTGAGGGATAAAATATTGGCCTGGGCACCATGGAGATCTAGTTTAAAAAAAACAGCTGCAATGTAGGTGTCAATATAGGAGGGTTTAAACTTTTTAAACAGTGATTATGCTGTTTTACCCTGCTGTGCTTGGCTGCCTTTCTTACAAATGCAAAGCAATCTTAAAATGCTATGTTTCCGCTCCCATTCTCCAACAACATACAAGTTCCACAATGTCTGTAACAACATAATTGAGTCTGCACATGAGTTGTTGGTGTCAGCCATGGCTCAGTTGGTAGCACGCTTGCCCGAGTCAGAAGATTGTGGGTTCAAGAACCATTCCAGAGACTTGAGCATATAATCTAGGCTGGCATTCCAGTGCGGCACTGAGGGAGCACTACACTGTCGGAGGTGCTGTCTTTCAGATGAGATGTTAAACCCAAGCCCCGTCTGCCCTCTCAGGAGGACGTACAAGATCCCCTGGCACTATTTCGAATAAGAGCAGGGGGATTTTTCCCTGGTGTCCTGGGTGTCCCTCAACCAGCATCACAAAAACAGATTATCTGGTCATGTATCTCATTGCTGTTTGTTGGACCTTGGCTACCGCATGTCCTACGTTGCAAGAGTGACTACGCTTAAAGTACTTCATAGGTGCTTTGAGACGCCCTGAGGTCGTGAAAGACTCTATTTAAATGCAAGTTCTTTCTTTGAGTCCACTATTCATTTTAAGAATGCAGAGCAATTACACCATCTAAGTTTAAAAGGACATATACCTACATTTTATTTTACATGATATTGCCCCATTCTTATAAAACCACACTTCCTCTGATTTATTGTGAACAGCGGTGTGGGAGATTTACTGACCTTTCCGTTGGACTTAATTGTGGGCAAATTTATGCCACTTCCATAGGAACAGGAACAGGCCACTCAATCCCTCGAGTCTGTTCCACCATTCAGTTAGATCGTGGCTGACCTGTATCTTAACTCCATCTACCTGCTGTAGTTCCATATGCCAAAATTGGCTAAGTAACAGGAAGCAGAGAGTAGTGGTGAACAGTTGTTTTTTGGACTGGAGGGAGGTGTACAGTGGTGTGCCCCTAGGACCACTGCTTTCCTTGATACATATTAATGACTTGGACTTGGGTATACAGGGCACAATTTCAAAATTTGCAGATGACAAAACTTGGAAGGGTAGTGAACAGTGAAGACAATAGTGATAGACTTCAAGAGGATATATACAGGCTGGTGAAATGGGCGGACACGTGGCAAATGAAAGTTAACGCAGAAAAATGCGAAGTGATACATTTCGGTAGGAAGAAAGAGGCGAGGCAATATAAACTAGAGGGCACAATTCTAAAAGGGGTACAGGAGCAGAGAGATCTGGGGGTATATGTACACAAATCATTGAAGGTGGCAGGGCAGGTTGAGAAAGCAGCTTAAAAAAGCATACGGGATCCTGGGTTTTATAAATAGAGGCATAGAATACAAAAGCAAGGAGGTTATGATGAACCTTTATAAAACACTGGTTCGACCACAACTGGAGTATTGTATCCAGTTCTGGGCACCGCACTTAAGGGAAGACGTGAAGGCCTTAGAGAGGGTGCAGAAGAGATTTACTAGAATGATTCCAGGGATGAGGGACTTCAGGTATGTGGATAGACTGGAAAAGCTGGGGTTGTTCTTCTTGGAACAGAGAAGATTGAGAGGAGATCTGATAGAGGTATTTAAAATCGCGTAGGGCCTAGACAGAGTAGATAGAGAAACTGTTCCCATTGGCGGAAGGGTCAAGAACCAGAGGACATAGATTTAAGATGATTGGCAAAAGAACCAAAGGTGACATGAGGAAAAACTTTTTTACACATCGAGTAGTTAGGATCTGAAATGCACTGCCAGGATGGGGGGGATGGCGGGATGGTGGAGGCAGATTCAATCGTGGCTTTCAAAAGGGAACTGGATAAGTACTTGAAGGGAATAAATTTGCAGGGCTATGGGGATAAGGCGGGGGAGTGGGACTAGCTGGATTGCTCTTACGTAGAGCCGGCACGGACTCGATGGGCCGAATGGCCTCCTTCCGCGCTGTAACCTTTCTATGATTCACCATAACTTCACAGCGACTGCAGTTGTATCACACCAACTGAAAAGCTCAAGTGGTGTGCGAATTTTTGGTAGAGGTAGTCTATCATCTGTTGACTAAGTGTACTTTGGTTGCATTTGCACCGGAGCCATGCTACATAGTCTGTGTTGATGTGAAGTTGAAATTTAACTTTTAGCAGTTCCTTTCCTACACTAAATTTTAAGGGATAGCTATGACGGAATTGATTTGCAAAACCTTCTGTCAGTATTCGTGACTTTTCTCTATTTAACCCTGTGCAGGCTAAAGAAGTCAATGGAGTTACAGCTCCTGTGGATGGCAGCAAACCTAATCCGAATGATGTGGAGTTTGATAATCTATACTTGGACATGAACGGCATTATTCATCCGTGCACACATCCTGAAAACAAGTAATATTTCTCTTTTATTATAACTTTTCTGTCTCTATCAATTTGTACAAAATTCTAATTCTTGTTTTGAATGTACCTTGTAGGGCAGCTCCCAAGAATGAGGATGAAATGATGGTGGCCATATTTGAATATATTGATCGATTGTTTAACATTGTTAGACCAAGGCGCCTGCTTTATATGGCGATTGATGGAGTTGTAAGTACCCATTTTTCCTGGTTCAAGATGCTGGTTGCGTGAGCTTTGAGTGTAATGTAGTAATGTCTGAAATCACATGTATTTGGCATGTGCTCCCTTCATGTATTTTCCCTCTGCTATGCGTTTCTCTGAGGGCTGGGACCAGCCAGGTGGTTTTTTTTGTTGTTGTGTGTTCCTATCACTTTGATGTATTCCTTTGGATTGCTGACTGAAAGCTGGCCAATATTCTGTGTTGGTTTTCATTACAAATATTTCTGAACATGTTCCACTTTCTTCTAAATAGAAAGTAGCCATTTCTAATTAATTCTGTATTGTGTAAACGATCAAATTGGAAGATGGCACTTATTGCTGCAATCGTCAGTGGGCTTAACATTCTGAATTCTATGAAATAAAACAGTAAAAACAATTCACTATTGCTGGTTTTATTTCAGGTCCAAATTGTTTGGATTTGGTGGGGATGTAATATTGATGTGCTTTTTAAATTTTCACACCAGATCATTCTCAACTTACACATGTTTATTACGGTTAACTTTGCCTTAATAAGTACTCTATTTCAATGAACCTGTGACAATTAAGTACAGATTTAAAGGTCCCTCATGCTGCATTGTTAACTTTAAAACAAAAAGTTTTGTGTTAGTACCTTGTCTTTTTGCAATGTGTAACCCATTCTGCGTATAACTAGTGACATCATTTCAATTCGGAAACAAGATGCAGTCAGGCTTGCATTTTATAACGAACTTTTAGCATGGTAAATTGCTGTTTGTTATTATGAGGTTGACTGTTCTGAAACAGATATTTTGTATATGTCTTATGTAACGGTGCTTGACTGTGTTTTAATATAAACATTAAAGCTTGTTGGGCGAATGATTGCTTATGGTGTTGAAAAGGAATGCTGGAGTACATTAAATCTTTCCTAATATGTGTTGATTTGGATTCATTTTGATAAGTGCTACCAAGAACCTATCTTTGTGTAGCAAGAGGTATTTTAGAATATACTATAGAATTGGTTATTTTTGCAGCAAATATATTTTTATGGAGATAGATGGCCCACAAAAATATAATTATTGCTGTTATAAAGCGAGCTGGGAAGTGGAGGTTCAGCCAAAATTTTAGATTTTGCAAGCGCACAATTCCTGTTCCAGTGAAATGTTTATTGCATACAGTTCTACAGTAGCATAGTTGTATTATTAACTAAAATGTATACTTGGTAATCTGACAAAAGTATTGAAGATTCACAGGTTCTGTTAATTACAGATTGGTCTACACTTTAAGGAAAAATGACAAACTGAATTTTACAGATTTTTGCGGCGTATAACAAATTAAGAGCACAAAACAAGTGGACGTTTAGTGTATATATTTTAGTGGGCCACATATCGCCACGGAAGTATATTGACGGCAAAAATTAACTTGATTGGGCTTATCAGTTAATTCAGTTTTTAAATGAAGTCTAACTCGCATACTTCATGTTCACTTGTAAACATTTTTGCTCTGGCACAGAAGCAATGCTACAAATTCAAGAAAATTGAGTATGTAGTTGTATTAATTTACTCCATAATATCCTTTAAGTATTAATTTTGAGTTTTTATATGTTAATTATGCAGGTCTTTAACCTAGCACACAGATGGTAATGTATAGTGAGGATAGGGATTCTTGCTTGTTGTGGCATTGGTATTTTTTTGATAACAAAAGAATTGTCCGATCTGTTCTTGCATGTTTTTAGTACAAAACTCAGCAGATTTTTGATCCTACTTCTTTTGGCAGCAACCGTTCAAGCTGCTGGCTCTAAATGTCTGAAAATTAAATTTGTAATATGCAAAGAAAAGTTGTAAGTCTACCTATTTATCTTTGAAATCCCTGGATAGATTAATCCCTGGATAGATTTATCCCTGTCTGTGAGCTTGGAGGCCTATTAAGTTTTCAGTGCTTACAGTGAGATTTAATGGGTGCCGCACACACTTGACCTGTTTTGCAGCCTTTGATAATTAAGCCATTTTTTATGACTCAAAATTTCTCTTGGATGTGCTCTTTTTCTAGCGTGAAGCATTGCTGTTTAATTCTGAAATCTCAGTAGTTGAAATATATAAATTTGGTCTGCGCAGTAATAAAGTGGACTAGTAGGCAATGTTTAGCAGACTGGTTTGGATGGGACATTCTGGTTAACAATTGCTGAAGACTGTTTGGAGCTAAATGTGTGACTGCCCTGAATAAACTATATTTTTTTATTACTGCTGTGGTTTCAGGTTAATTGTCACCAGAAGGAAAAGCATAACGTACACAGATCACCTGACTATGTTTATTTTGGCTGGAATCTCATTGTCTCCTGACTTCTATCCTTGTTCTCCTCCTGGCTTTCCCATCCCTTGTGCACAAGCAGATTTTCCAAATCAAGGACTTTGCTCCACTTGGATAGCAATAATAACTTATGCAATTCATAATGAAGGCAATCCATAGCAATACTAAATACAAGTAAAACTGTATCCGAGGAATAATGTATTCTAAAACAGAACAAAGCAACAATCATTAATGGATAATTACAGCCAAAAATGCAGGCCAGTAATCATAAATAAAGATAGCACACAGCAACAGTATGAATATTATAAAATATACCCAGAGCTTTATATACAGAATAGTAGAATTAAATCTAGTTTAAGTCCTAAGTATACAAGTAACAAGTATACTGGTTATTGTAGGCTCCTCGTGCCAAAATGAACCAGCAGAGATCCAGACGCTTTCGTGCATCCAAAGAAGGAATGGAGCTGGTCGAGGAGAAAAAGAAAGTGAGGGAAGAAGTGCTGTCTAAAGGTACAACATATTTGTGTTATGATGGTGCCATTTATTTCTCTCCCCTTTTCCCTGTCCAACCTATTGCTGGAAGCAACAGTTGATCAAACTGTACTTTTGGGAAGTTACACATGCTAAACTTTTGGCTGAATATCAAATAATGTAACTGTAAATTATATGTGAATTCAGTGGCATTTAAAGGAGTGAATACTAAGGTTATCTCTGAACAGTTTCCGTGCTTATTCTCCACTCTAAATAATGTGAAACTGGCATTCCCATTTTTGCAGGTAGATACCTACCTGCAGAAGAAGTTAAAGAACGGTTTGACAGCAACTGCATTACTCCAGTAAGTATTAAACATTTGAGAATGGACATGCGAAAATCCAGTTGAGGTTGTGTTCGTTTATAGTTTTAAGATTTTAGTATTGAATTGTTCATTTTGATTTATTCAAGGGAACAGAATTCATGGACAACCTAGCACGGTGCCTTAGGTACTATGTTGCTGATCGCTTAAACAGTGATCCTGGATGGAAAAACTTAACGGTAAGTGTTGGCTCATTTTAAATCTTAAGAGTATTTCTAATAGTATGCGAATGAGAGAAAACCATTCAGCCCATTTTGTTTGTTTTGTCATGCAGGTTAGATTTCTGGATATTATCTGACAATCTTTCGTTTTATTCCTGTTGCATTTTGCATTATTGTACTCTTTACTGAATCAGGAATGAATCTATTTCTCTTTTGAATTCTTCAACTGCTGAAGCATCTACTCCACTAGGTGCTAGACTGTTCCGTAAATCAACTAAGTGTGAACATACTAATGTTCAGCATTACGTTTAGCTTGTGGTTTCTTCAGTTGAATCGTTCTCTGATTCTTCCTATCCTTGTTTTGCACAAAACTCCTCGTTAAATTTCTCCATTCTTTTCAAAATAGAGATCATACCCCGCTTCCTGTTAATATTTTTTCTCCACTGACAATAAACTTGGCTGCCTGTTTTTTTTTATGATGTGGAGATGCCGGTGATGGACTGGGGTTGACAATTGTAAACAATTTTACAACACCAAGTTATAGTCCAGCAATTTTATTTTAAATTCACAAGCTTTCGGAGGCTTCCCCCTTCGTCAGGTGAAGGGGGAAGCCTCGTTCACCTGACGAAGGGGGAAGCCTCCGAAAGCTTGTGAATTTAAAATAAAATTGCTGGACTATAACTTGGTGTTGTAAAATTGTTTACAATTGTTTTTTTTTAATCACCAAAGAGTGGGCTGTATCAGAAATATTTACAAGAGTTCAGCAGAACAGGAAGTTTTTTTTTAAAAAAGGTCATGGAAAGGGGC
This sequence comes from Heptranchias perlo, assembly GCF_035084215.1. Classification (NCBI taxonomy): domain Eukaryota; kingdom Metazoa; phylum Chordata; class Chondrichthyes; order Hexanchiformes; family Hexanchidae; genus Heptranchias; species Heptranchias perlo. Next base: position 79,331,097 of record NC_090332.1, read on the forward strand.
TCTTGCAATACAGACTTTACATGCAGGTCACAGAGCATCAAGGCATCTAACAATAAGCTGCAAGATCTCACGCAAGTCAGCAATTCAAATTAAAAAGTCTGAATTGGGTTGCTATTAAAGCTTCCTAAATAAAATATTTCATGGTAAAAATGGTACCAGATGAAACAAGGTATTGGAAATCAATAGGCACTGGAGTTGGACTGCCAGCACCCACCATTATGCCAACCATATATGCAGGCCGTGGCACGCTTGTCCAGCAATGACAGGAAACAGCTGTCTCTACAAGCTGTGCAATAATAAGGAGACAGTTATTGAGCTGTGCCATCTACTGAAAGGACATTTGGAACCAACGTAAAACATGGGAACTGCATTGCCCTCAACCTTTATGCCACTGACTCATTCTAGGTTTGCACTGCAGTCTCAGCCAATATGCTGCACACACATGTATCTCACAGGTGAATGATGCATCGGGTAACATGGCCAGAATTTCATCTCTTTCTTTCCTTCCCTATCTTTCCTGAATACCTTGTAGCCAGCAATAATATGCACCCAATCCTTCCCTTCTTTGAGCCAGGTTTCTGTTATTGCCACTATATCTTAGCCCTTTGTGGCAACTTGTGCTTGCAGCTCATCAACCTTATTTACCACGCTATGTGCATTTATGCACATGCACTCCAATCTCACCTTAGACTGCCTCGCATTTGCCCCCCTGCCTGATCCCTCCTATTTCTGAATTATTCTTTACTCTAGCACTATTGGTCTCTTCCAGTCCTTTGTGCACCTTGTTTCTCCTCTAATGTTTCATCCTGCTCTCCATCCCCCAGCCAAATTAGTTTAAACCCTCCCCCACGGCACGAGTTACATTCGCACCAGACAAGTGCCAGGCAATGACCATCTCCAACAAGAGAGAGTCTAACCACCTCCGCTTGACATTCAATGGCATTATCATCGCCACATCCCCCACCATCAACATCCTGGGGGTCACCATTGACCAGAAACTTAACTGGACCAGCCGCATAAATACAGTGGCTACAAGAGCAGGTCAGAGGCCGGGTATTCTGCGGCGAGTGACTCACCTCCTGACTCCTCAAAGCCTTTCCACCATCTACAAGGCACAAGTCAGGAGTGTGATGGAATACTCTCCACTTGCCTGGATGAGTGCAGCTCCAACAACACTCAAGAAACTCGACACCATCCAGGACAAAGCAGCCCGCTTGATTAGTACCCCATCCACCACCCTAAACATTCACCACCGGCGCACCGTGGCTGCAGTGTGTACCATCTACAGGATGCACTGCAGTAACTCGCCGTGGCTTCTTCGACAGTACCTCTCAAACCCCCGACCTCTACCACCTAGAAGGACAAGGGCAGCAGGCACATGGGAACAACACCACCTGCACGTTCCCCTCCAAGTCACACACCATCCCGACTTGGAAATATATCGCCGTTCTTTCATTGTCGCTGGGTCAAAATCCTAGAACTCCCTACCTAACAGCACTGTGGGAGAACCATCACCACACCGACTGCAGCGGTTCAAGAAGGCGGCTCACCACCACCTTCTCAAGGGCAGTTAGGGATAGGCAATAAGTGCTGGCTTTGCCAGCGACGCCCACATCCCATGAACGAATTTTTAAAAAACTCCCCGCGAGGACATTGGTCTCAGTTTTGTTGAGGTGCAGCCTGTCCATCTTGAACAGATCCTTCCTGCCCTAGGAATCCGAAGCCCTCTCTCCTGCACCATTTCTCCAGCCACTCATTAACCTGTCTTATCCTACTATTCCTATACTCACTAGTGAGTGGCACTGGAGGTCCTGATTTTTAATTTCCTCCCTCACACCTGAAACTCTGACTGCAGGTCCTTAACCCTTTTCCTTCCTATGTCATTGGTTCCCACATGGACCACGATTTCTGGCTGATGCTCTTCCTCCCCCACCCCCCTCAAAATATTCTGCACCCTCTGTGATGTCCTTTACCCTGGCATCATATGGGACTCATGTCGACGGTTGCAGAAACGCCTGTGTACCACCCTGACTATCGAATCCCCTATAAAAACTGCATTTCTTGTGCCCCCCTGCATATACCAGCACAATAATATATTTTCCATTACATCATATAGTCTCATCAAACGGATCCTCCATAAGCAAGTGGCTACTTCTAAATAAGCCAGTTTCACCTTTTATAGAGGGAATTTTGTTGCAATTAGATTGAACTTGCTGTCAACTACCACATCCCACCTAAACATATGACCTTGAATCAGAATAGTTTCTTTGCCTTTTTTGGTTGTCCTTCCTTGCCATGATTCCAGCACTTATTCACATATTTTTGTACTGTCCCTAGACTTGACTAAATTTTTAAACAATTAGAATTACTTAGTGAGCTGGCACTACATGTTTTGTGATCCAGCTAGTTTTCTACTAAATGGTGGCACCAAGTTTTGTTTAATACACGTTAATTTGTAGGATTCAGCTGCTGCCACGGGATTGAATTGTGCAGTGTTTCAGAATAAAAACTGTGTCGCAGGCTAGATATCATACTGTAAGAGAATTACAGGTAAAGAAAGAATTTCCATCTATTCAATGAACAACCTTATGTGGATTGGTAATCTTTATAACGCCATCAATATGGAAATCTAGTTTCTGTCACAACATAATAATTGAACTGCTTTTTAAAAATTCATCAGGTGATTTTGTCAGATGCAAGTGTTCCTGGTGAGGGTGAACACAAGATCATGGATTACATAAGACGACAACGAGGTACACGTGCTACATTTTGGGGGGACTGAGGGGAGGATTGGCAGCAGTCTTATTATAACTGTTAGTTTTTACTTTACAGCTCAGCCAAACCACGATCCAAACACTCATCATTGTTTGTGCGGAGCTGATGGTGAGTAGCGCTCTTATTGTCTTTGTGCTGTAAATTGTGTAGCTCAAATGGAAAGTAGCATTGATCATTATGTATCCTGTTAAGGATCATATTTGTTTTTCAGAATCTTGACTGCAATTATGATCGCAACCTGAAAATATAAATGCCTAATGATATGGTACTAAACCTGTTTTCTTCTGACAGCTGATCTTATCATGTTGGGATTGGCAACTCATGAACCAAACTTCACTATCATCAGAGAAGAGTTCAAGCCAAACCAGCCTAGGCCATGTGCTCTTTGCAGTCAGCTTGGTCATGAAATCAAAGAATGCCAGGGTTTGCCAAGAGAAAAACAAGGAGAGGTACAGTACCAGAAGCGGAAATGTTGCTATTTTTTTTACATGTCCTAAATCATCAGTGTGAAAATAACTGGAAGTTGCTATCAGTGTAGATACTTTAAATATGGGACCTCTTTTATTGATCAAATAGGGGAAGATTTGAGATGTAAGCAACTCTGTAATCTGAGAGTTGGAACAGATCTGTACTTTATATCTTGCATGTCGAAGGGTTGTAAAAAACATTTCTACGTGCAGTTGTACCCGTATGTGCAAATTAAGGGAAGGCTTGCTGCTACACAATGGAGATATTTCATCAAGTGGATAAGTTTAATAGTAGCCAGAATAAGCTTGGTCTTAGTTGGAAAATTGTTGATTGGATAAGAAAAGTGGATTTTCAGGATCAAACTGATGCTTTCCTTATTTTCCCTTCAGTTTGATCAATTTGCAGGTAATGCTCCAAGTGGCATAGATGTGGAGTTCATATTTATCCGATTAGCTGTTTTGCGTGAGGTAGGTTGATCTCCAAAATATTTACCTTTGATAAAATGTTTGATTATTTGCCATATAGTGCAACTAAAGATGTGTTTTTAAAAATGTTTTTATCCAGTACTTGGAAAGAGAATTAACTATGGCGAGCTTGCCCTTTACATTCGATTTCGAGAGGAGCATTGATGACTGGGTTTTTATGTGTTTCTTTGTGGGAAATGATTTCCTGCCTCATCTGCCGTCGCTGGAAATTAGGTATGCTAATTCAATTAGTTATTGCAGTATCTTTTGACTTTTTTTGCTGTTGAGATTGATTTCTTGAAGAAATCAATCATTTCAGGATTAGCAGTATTTTTTTTGTAGACTTCTGCATAATGTTTTCACTTCAAATTTGTAGACAATTTTGAGTTTCACCATTCACTTTCCGAAAAATCAAACATCTATTTTTCATTTTAAAAATATTTTTGAAATTCTGATAACCGCTGGAATGTTGGCTTAGAGGAGTTGCAGAGCAGACTGGTGGAGCTGAATTTATATCTAATATCAAGAAATCTTGTAATTTCAAATGTCTTCCATTGTTGTGCTTATTACTCTAAGGAGATAGCACTGTCAGTGCTGACTTATTCCATGCAAACTTTGTGGGGGAGGGTTTGTGCTGGGAGCTGGACAACCTAAAGGAGCAGAGACTTGGGTTTGCAGTACAATCACACTAGCTTGTTTTTCTGAGTGATAACTAGGTCTTAATGGGTTTCACTGCATTCTCCTAACTTTACTTTCATTAAAATAAGATAATAGCTCAATGATCAAGATTCTAAACTGTAAACATTGTTTGCAGCAATGTGTTTATAACTGTGGAATATCAATTTAACTTTCGTTCATCTCTGGAACAGAATGTTTCTGGAATTAAACTGAACTTTTAAACTATAGATTGTATTTAGATTTGTTGGGACAGAAGCCATATAGAAACAAACTCTTATGTAAAATACTTTCAAAACTTTGAGAGCTTCTGTGCTATTGGCAGTTAATATTCCAAAAAAATTCAAGATGATGCAAATTTATTTTTAATTGCGATATTTGCTGCTAGTGGATATTGCATAATTCACAAGATACTGTGGAATTTTTAATATTTGCACAAAGAAAATTTTGTGGAAGGTGTGCACATTTGTTATATACTGTGTTTCCACGTGCTGTGTACAGTTCAGTATTTTCGTGGGTTGGGTTGTCTCAAAAAATGTAACAATATTGTGAAATGCAAGCAATTCTGCAAAATTGTTTGACAAAATGTTTAATGTGAGCTCAAAACTGGAGTTAAAATTTTGATTTTTAGCATCATTCTTGAAATTGAATGGAGTACTGTGTATTTATTTCCCAGGGAGGGTGCAATTGATCGACTGGTTGGCATTTACAAGAATGTAGTACACAAGACCGCGGTAAGTAAAGCAAAATGTATTGACGACCAATACATTTCATTGCAAAAACAAAATTCAGATAAAATGCAAAGATTTTGTTTCTTTTTAGGGATACCTTACAGAGAATGGTTTTGTCAACTTAGAACGAGTGCAAATGATTATGATTGCAGTTGGAGAAGCTGAGGATAACATCTTCAAGAAGAGAAGAGACGATGATGTAGGCAGTCTCTGTTTGTGCAATCTTTGTTATATGTTAAAGATGTGCTACTTAATAGTCTGTTTACTGTAAAATACAAAGCTACATTTGATCTATTACAGATAAATTATTCAGGTATTGCCATTTTTACATAAAATTGCAAAGTAAGCACACTTTGTTCAGTAGTTGACATTCAAAAATAAAAGCATACTTGAAGCTTGTTAAAGGCTGCATGAAACAATCAAATTGTTTAATGGGGGATTTATTTTAACGATGCTTTCGTCAATCAAGTTTGCTGTCCACTTGGATTCATAGATGCTAAATGTGTGGAATGTAAATCAAGTGTCCAGGCTTGAACTGACTCCGAAGTTGGTTGAGACTATTTCCTCCAGGATGTCTTATTCCTCATTGCTCCCAACTCTGGATTCAGGCTTGCATTTATGCTATAACTGCAATATTGGAGTGAAGTTGAAGTTCGAGTATAACTACTCTACGCTATTCAAAAGCAAAATACTGCAGATGCTGGAAACCTGAATTAAAAACAGAAAATGCTGGAAATACTCAGCAGGTCAGACAGCATCTGTGGAGAAAGAAACAGAGTTAAAGCTTCAGGTCGATGACCTTTTGAAAGTATTTCCAGCATTTTCTGCTTTTGCTCCACACTAATGCTGCAGTTATAGTGTGAATGAGCCCTAATAGAATTGTATTCCGTGAAGCTACAGTAAGTTGCTGCTTTTAAATCGTACATGACGTCTGTTAAACATACACATTACAATTGAAATCTACTTCTTACAGGTGTCATTCAGAAGAAGACAAAAGGAAAAAAACAAAAGAATGAAAGTAAGTCATTCCCTGATTCTGTTATAGAAGTGAATCTTAACAGTAGTAGGAGTGTCCAGTATTCTGTTAGTTTGAAAGTGAGAATTTTAAAAAAGTAGATTTGATTGTTTGGAAGTTACTCTTATATAATTAGTGGTGAGGTAATTACTTGGATTTTATTTTTGATTAGGCACGTGCAAAAATCCATCACCTTGTTTAGGCTCTGAGCCAAGCTACTGAGGAGTCTATATAATTTCTATTTGCCAGATTATTGAGGGGACACTGCTTCCTCATAGGAACATGCTTTACTTAGCTAATCCAGAGAATTCAGGTACATGTTGAATTCAGGTACATGTTGGCAGAGCCAAAATTTAAGGCCTCCCCCCTACCAAATGTGTACACATGGGTGGAATTGGAATTTAACAGCTAAAACTGCACAGCTTATCAGTGCAGATTAAGCTTCCCCTGCTTGTCCAGCTAGGACCACACTGCCTGTTAATGCACTGACATGCAGGGTTATCTGTCGCTGAGTGGGGACAATCTCAGCTCCCAATGACACTTTTACCCCTCCAGATTCCATTTGTGAGCTAGATTGGCTTGTCAATCATAAACCGAGCCCTGCAGTACTGTGGACCTGTCTAGTGCAGGTATCATTACTGAATCTCCGTGATCCTGCCATGGTTCCAAATCTTTATTGCCTGGTTTGTAATCTTAGAGCCATCTTAACCCTGCATACTTCTCTTCTCCGCCCCCCCGCCCCCAGAAAGGATATCTCAACTAGCTATCGCAACTCACTTTATGATTGTATTACTACCATCCTGCTGACCACAGCATGGACATACATCGTGCCCAATGGAATGGTGGCTCTGGGGGTTGGAGGCGTGGAGCTTCAACAGCAGTTGCTTGCGCCTCTGCAACCCAATAGTGATAGGCGATGAGTCCTGGATATATGAGCATGTATTCTTATACCTGGCATCCAGGTAGTGCCTTCCAGCAACTGTTGTCCCAAGTGTTTCCTCATCAGTTATATGGTGGGCATCAGTCTTCACCAAACTCTTGAGTGCTCCCTACGGTGGTGAATTATCTCTGCCGGGGGGCTAGGATATCTGAGTGAGAACTCAAGCATATTTGGAGGCATTAGCACGCTGAGAGGCAAAGCTCTCTTAGTCCTACTAAGTGTTCACTGTACCAAAGCATCAATCTTCATTTGTGTGTATTGAAGTACAGCTCTTCAGTTGTCCATGATGAAGGGTTTTTCCATCCTCAAGGACATGGTATCAGTGATATAACCTGCTTTGGTTGAGACAGCAGCTTTGTGAATGTGCATTATCCCCTCTGACAGCTGAGGCCATATCAGAATTGATTTGGATTGTGAAATCACAATTCATAAACTGAAGCCTGTTGAAGAAGGAGAATGAATTATCACCAAGGGTAGAGACTGACTTTACATGCTTGGACCTAGGTCCAATGTAATTTTGAGTTTGGCAGTTGACCTCTATTCTGGCTGTTTCAATTTTGTAGACCTCTGCCAAGAGGTGGGACCTAGTTTTCAACTTTGTTTCTAGACCTGTCTCTTTAAGCTTATTAACTTTGTAACTCCCTGCAATATTGTCTTTTCTCTGCCTGGGTTATGGTAATGGGAATTGCCTACCACTTCCATTCCCAGTGAGCAAACTGTTCAAAGAGTCCTCTAGTTCACTTCGTGCACTCGCTGCTTATTTTTCAAGTACAGAGGGTATGTTTGAAGTCATCTACACTGGGTACTCTCCACCCCATCCTGAAAAGGAAATTAACTATTTAGGTTCTTGAGAAAGGAAGATGATTCAGGAATCCTTCAAGTGTGAATGCCCACATACTAGATTTAACGAATAGGACCTGTATAACATGATGCATCTTATTGAAAAGGACCAGATATAATCTGTTTGAATAATGTTATGTGGCCATTGTATTATGGGGGCAGTACACAATGACTGCTCCTGATGAATGTAACTGCCATTGTATTGTGTTGTCTGGTTCAAGCCTTTCCTACAGGTTCCTTGTTTTGTTTACAATGCCATAGGAACATCTGGACTCCAGAATGTTACTGCTTGAGGAGCAATTAATTTTGGTAAAGACTTTGGCTGCAAAAAATAAAAGTGGGTTATAGGAGACAATCTGACTTTCCTGGGGGGGCAGTAGATGTTTTCTTCTCAAAAGGATTACTTGATGGGTTAGTTTGTATCATATCTATTATTAATGGAACTAGACACTGTATTCTCAAGTTCTGTAGGGACATAACTTCTGTTTGTCTGCATTATGCTTGGACAGGGGGTAGGGAATGAAGACCCACCATGTAGTATTTGAATAAGGAAGTTCAGACTGGTAATTACCTCATTACATGGTTAAAGATGCATATTTCACATCTCCATCCGGATTCAACCACCAAATTATCAGATATTTTACATCAATGAATGTCAATTGTAGGGCACACCATTAAACTCTATTGTAACTAAGTTGTGCTGAAGTTCTTACATATTTACCTAAAATTAGACTCATAAAATGGGCATCGTCCTGTCTTTCCAGATCAGGGATTCTTTTGATTAAGGCAATTGTCTGATTCCTCTTGTGGCGTCTTGATAGTTGGTAGTGAGTGTTCTCTTTTTTTTAAAAGAAGTGCTGTCTTTTGGTTGGGGCATTAACCTGCGATCCTGTTGTATGTTTTGGTTGTTTACATAGCTGGAAATATGTAGATGTTACAACATGGAAACAGGTCATTCGTCCCAACCAGTCCAAGTTGGCGTTTACCCTCCATGTGGGTAAATAGTTGTAATCACATTCATATGCCCTGATCCCATATCCCTTCAAGCTCTTTTCCTCCTTCCAACTGTCCAATCTAATCTTGAATGCTGATGTTTCTACCTCAATCGCCAACCCTGGAAGTGAATTCGACAGCTTCACAACTCTTGTGCGAAGATGTTTCACTTAAATGAGCATTAAAGATGACATGGCACTATTTAAGTTCTCCTCGAGTCCTGGACAATATTCCTTCCTCAGCTGATAATACAACATCAACAATCATGGTTGTAGATGCAGGTTGTGAGGAAGCTTTTGAAGTTGGGAAGAGAATTGGCAAATTGGAATGATTTAGAAAGGGAGTTCCAGCAGGTGGGGCTAAGACAGCTGAAGGCTGGAGTAGAATGAGGGGAATGCACCTGAGCTCAACATTGATAGGGTTGTCAGAGGTTGCAAAGTTAGGGTGGGTGAAGCCATTGTGGGATTTGGAAATGAGGACTAGAATTTTGAACTCAAGGTGTTGGGAGATGGGGAGGGAGTGCAGGTTAGGATGGGGCCAGGTGATGGCCAAGTGCGACTTGGTATTGGGCAGGGTATTGATTTCATCAGAAACCTAAGAAATAGGAGCAGGAGTAGGCCATATGGCCCCTCGAGCCTGCTCTGTCATTCAATAAGATCATGACTGATCTTCAACCTCAACTCCACTTTCCTATCCTATCCTCATACCCCTTGATAAGAAACATAAGAAATAGGAACAGGGACATAATTTTTAAGAGTTGGAATTCACGTTAGCTGAAGCTTGGGAAGCTGATGAGGGGGAATGTTGCAGAAGTCCAGCTTGGAGTTAACAAAAGCATTGACCAGGGTTTTAGCTACAGTGGGGATGAGTTAAGGTTGGAAGTAGATGTTCTGAAGGTAGAACTAAAGGGTCTTGGTCCATCAATAGGGTATGAAGTTTGAAGCGGAGGTCAGTGTCAAACAGGATACTGGGGGTTCCACTTATCTGGCCAGTCTGAATAAACAGCATGGAGGGGTGGAATCAGGGCCAAGATATGGAGTTGTTTTTCAGGATGGTTGCAGTATTGCTACGGTTAAATTGAACAAAATTCTAGCTCATCCATCACTTGAAGCAGTCTTGACAGCGCAGTGGTGATTGTGGAATCAAGAGAGGTGGCAGAGAGGTAGAGCTCAATGTCGTCATCATGCTTGTGAAAGCTGACTTCATGCCTAATAGTAATGTCACTGCAGTGCGTCATGTAAATGAGAAAAGGAGTATTGAAAACAGGATGGGAGGGAAAACCCATTGCTAAAGATGTGCTGGTTATGGTGCGACAGATAGGGGAATGAAGGCATTCTGTGCAGAGGTGGATCGTGGAGAAAGATAGTGGTCAACTGTGTTGAGTGTTGCAGATAGGTTGAGAACAAGGAGGGTAGCGCACCACAGTTGCAAAGGATGTTCTTGGTGACTTTGGGTCAATCTTTGCTGTGGGCTGGGTGGATACTGGACTGAAAGGATTCAAACTGGGAGGAGTGGGAGAGGCAAGCTCATAGCTGACTAAAAGCTTGTTGGAAGAGCGGTCTTTAAAGGAGAAGAGAGAGGTTAAGAGGTTTAGGGTGGGAGTTAGTTGTCCGAATAGGACTGAGGTGGCTAAAAGCTCTGTCACTAATGGGGTGAAGAGAGAGGGATCCATAGAAGGGAGGCAGAGGGGTGACTAAGCCTTGATATGGGACAATACATATGGCCGAATTTTGTGCAAGTTGTAGATCATGGAAGGTGAAGGGGCCAGCAAAGCAAACATTAGAGTAGTTGAGGCTGACAGACACCTAAAAGAATATTAGCGGCAAAAATGCAGAGATAGAAGTGCGTGGTCTTGGTGATTTGATAGAATGTGGGGTTGAACCGGATGCCAAGATTGTAAATGTTCAAAGAGAAGCTGGAGAGGGTGATGGATTAACATAGAAAATAGGAGCAAGAGTAGGCCATTCGGCCCTTCGGGCCTGCTCCGCCATTCAACATGATCATGGCTGATCGTCTAACTCAGTACCCTGTTACTGCTTTTTCCCCTATATCCCTTGATCCCTTTAGCATTAAGAAACATATCTATCTCCTTCTTGAATACATCTAATGACTTGGCCTCCACTGTCTTCTGTGGTAGAGAATTCCATAGGTTCACCACCCTCTGAGTGAAGAAATTTCTCCGCATCTTGGTTATAAATGGCATACCCCGTATCCTGAGACTGTGACCCCTGGTTCTGGACTCCCCAGTCATCGGGAACATCCTCCCTGCATCTAGTCTGTCTAGTCCTGTTAGAATTTTATATGTTTCGATGAGATCACCTCTCAGTCTTCTAAACTCAAGTGAAAATAGGCCTAGTCGACCCAATCTCTCCTCATACATCAGTCCTGCCATCCCAGGAATCAGTCTGGCAAACCTTTGTTGCACTCCCTCCATGGCAAGGACATCCTTCCTCAGATAAGGAGACCAAAACTGCACACAATACTCCAGATGTGGTCTCACCAAGGACCTGTATAACTGCAGTAAGACATCCCTGCTCCTGTACTCAAATCCTCTTGCAATGAAGGCCAATGTACCATTCGCCTTCCTAACTGCTTGCTGCACCTGAATGCTCACTTTCAGCGACTAGTGTACAAGGACACCCAGGTCTCATTGCACCTCCCCTTTTCCTAATCTATCACCATTCAGATAATCTGCTTTTCTGTTTTTACAACCAAAGTGGATAACCTCACATTTATCCACGTTATACTGCATCTGCCATGTTCTTACCCACTCACCCAACTTGTCTAAATCACATTGGAGCCTCTTTGCATCCTCCTCACAGCTCACATTCCACCCCAGCTTTGAGTCGTCTGCAAACTTGGAAACGTTACATTTAGTTCCCTCATCCAAATCATTGATATATATTGTGACTAGCTGGGGCCCAAGCACTGATCCCTGAGGTACCCCACTCGTCACTGCCTGCCACCCGGAAAAAGACCCGTTTATTACCACTTTGTTTCCTGTCTGTCAACCAATTCTCAATCCATGCCAGTATATTCCCCCCAATCCCATGTGCTTTAATTTTGCACACTGACCTGTGTGGGACCTTATCAAAAGCCTTCTGAAAATCCAAATATACCACATCCACTGGTTCTCCCCTATCTATTCTACTACTTACATCCTCAAAAACCTCCAGTAGATTTGTTAAGCATGATTTCCCTTTCATAAACCCATACTGACTTTGTCCAATCCCATTAATGCCCTCCAAGTGTTCTGTTATCACATCTTTTATAATCGACTCTAGCATTTTCCCCATTACTGATGTTAGGCTAACTGGTCTGTAATTCCCTCTTTTTTTTCTCTCCCTTCTTCAAATAGTGGTGTTACATTTGCCACCCTCCAATCTGTAGGAACTGTTCCAGAATTTTGGAAGATGATCACCAATGCATCTACTATTTCCAGGGCCACTTCCTTTCGTACTCTGGGATGTGGATTATCAGGCCCTGGGGATTTATCAGCCTTTAGCCCCTAGCACTATTTTCTTACTAATACTGGTTTCCTTCAGTTCCTCCCTCTCACTGGACCCTTGGTTCCTTAACATTTCTGGGAGGTTATTTGTATCCTCCTTTGTGAAGACAGATTAAATGGCAAGCGAGCAGAATTTGTGCTGAAGGTTGAAGACTCTGGTATCAGTCTTCCCAGTGTTGAACTGGAGGAAATTGTTACTCATTCAAGACATGTTGGACCAGCAGCATGGCAACATGGGCCAAGTGAGGTGATGGCAAGGTAGAGCAGGTTATGATTAGCATCCATGTGAAAGCTGAGCCAGTGCCTGTGGATATCGCTAAGGCGTAATATTTAGTAAAGGAAGAGAAGAGAGCCAAGGATAGAATCCTCGCGGATTCTGGACAGTTGTTTGTGGGGCGGAGGGGGGAGCGGACGAGATCCACTGCAGCCGATCCAGTGGCTGCATTCGGATAGGTAGAGATTGAACTATGTACTGGCAGTTCCTCTATACTACAAGTAAGGAATTGTTTCAACGTGAAAGGTGCTTTATAAATGCATTTTTTTTTTATTAGTTCTAGTTGTTTGCACGTGATCTAGAAGATGGGAGTTGATCACACTTTGCATTAGAATTGTACTGGTAGGATAGAAGTTACTGTTTCCATCTCCATCATGTACTTCGTTATTAAAGCTTTTCTGCCCTCCCCTGGTTCCAACCTTACCTATCTAGTCGTAGCCAGGGAATCTCCTGCAATGGCTTCTCTTCCCGCCCCCGCACTGTTACCTCTGGAGTCCCCCAAGGATCTATTCTCGACGCCCTCTCCCCATTGCTCATCTACGTGCTGCCCCTCGGCGACATCATCCAAAGACGCAACATCACATTCCATACGTACGCTGACTATACCCAGCTTCACCTCGCCACCACTTCTCTCAGCCCGTCCATGGCCCTGGTGTTGTCAGGCTACTTGTCTGACATCCAGTCTTGGATGGGCATAAATTTCCTCCAGTTAAACATTGGGAAGACCAAAGCCGTTGTCTTTGGCCCCTGCCAAGATCTCCGTTCCCTAGCCACTGATTCCATCGCTGTCCCTGGCCACTGTCTCAGGTTGTACCAGACTGTTCGTTTGCAAACCTAAATCTAAACAAAGGAAACTACGAAGGTATGAGGAGTGAGTTGGCTATGATAGATTGGGAAACTTCATTGAAAGGCATGATGGTGGCTAGGCAATGGCGAACATTTAAGGAACGAATGCATGAATTGCAACAATTATACATTCCTTTCTGGCGCAAAAGGAAAAGCAGCCCAACCGTGGCTAACAAAAGAAATTAAGGATAGTATTAGATCCAAAGAGGAATCATCTAAAGTTGCCAGAAAAAGTAGCAAGCCTGAGGATTGGGAGCAGTTTAGAATTCAGCAAAAAAGGACCAAGAGATTGATTAAGAGGGGAAAAATAGAGTATGTGAGTAAACTTGCAAGGAACTGTAAAAGCTTCTATAAGTGTGTAAAAAGAAAAAGGTTAGTGAAGACAAATGTAGGTCCCTTACAGTCAGAAATGGGAGAATTTATAATGGGGAACAAGCAAATGGCAGAGCAATTAAACAAACACTTTGGTTCTGTTTTCACGGAAGAGGATACAATTAACTTCCCAGAAATGTTAGGGAACCAAGGGGTTAGTGAGAAGGAGGAATTAAAGGAAATCAGCACTTTTGTTTACTAATACTAGGGAAATTAATGGGACTGAAAGCCAATAAATCCCCAGGGCCTGATAATCTGCATCCCAGAATACAGTGGATGCATTAGTTGTCATCTTCCAACATTTTATAGACTATGGAACAGTTCCTGCAGATTGGAGGGTGGCAAATGTAACCCCACTATTTAAAAAAGGAGGGAGAGAGAAAACCGGGAACTACAGACTGGTTAGTCTAACATCAGTAGTAGAGAAAGTGCAAGAGTCTATTATAAAGGATGTGATAACAGGACACTTAGAAAATATCAACGGGATTATACAAAGTCAGCATAGATTTATAAAAGGGAAATCATGTTTGTCAAACCTACTGGAGTTTTTTGAGGATGTAACTGGTAGAATAGATAAGGGAGAACCAGTGGATGTGGTTTATTTGGATTTTCAGAAGACCTTTGATAAAGTCCCACATAAGAGGTTAGTGTGCTAAATTAAGGCACATGGGATTGGTGGTAATATACTGGCTTGGATTGAAAATTGGTTAACAGACAGGAAACGGAGAGTAGGAATAAATGGGTCTTTTTCGGGGTGGCAGGCAATGACTAGTGGGGATACCGCAGGGATCAGTGCTTGGGCCCCAGCTAGTCACAATATATGTCACTGATTTGGATGAGGGAATCAAATGTAATATTTCCAAGTTTGCTGACTACACAAAACTAGGTGGGATCGTGAGTTGTGAGGAGGATGCGAAGAGGCTTCAAGGCTATTTAGACAAGTTGAGTGAGTGCAAATACATGGCAGATGCAGTATAATGTGGATAAATGTGAAGTTATCCACTTCGGAAGGAAAAACAGAAAGGCAGAGTATTATTTAAATGGTGATAGATTGGGAAATGTTGATGTACAAAGGGACCTAGGTGTCCTTGTACACCAATCACTGAAAGCAAACATGCAGGTGCAGCAAGCAGTTAGGAAGGCAAATGGTATGTTGGCCTTCATTGCAAGAGGATTTGAGTACAAGAGCAAGGATGTCTTACTGCAGTTATACAGGGCCTTGGTGAGACCACACCTGGAGTATTGTGTGCAGTTTTGGTCTCCTTACCTAAGAAAGGATATACTTGCCATAGAGGGAATGCAGCGAAGGTTCACCAGACTGATTCCTGGGATGGCAGGACTGTCGCATGAGGAAAGATTGTGTCGACTCGGCCGGTATTCACTCGAGTTTAGAAGAATGGGAGGGAATCTCATTGAAAATATAAAATTCTGACAGGGCTTGACTGCCTGGATGCAGGAGAATGTTTCCCCTGGCTGGGGGGGTCCAGAACGAGGGGTCACAGTCTCAGGATACGGGGTAGGACATTTTAGAACTGAGATGAGGAGAAATTTCTTCACTCAGAGGGTGGTGAACCTGTGGAATTCTCTACCACAGAAGGCTGTGGAGGCTAAGTCACTGAATATATTTAAGAAGGAACTAGATAGATTTCTCGACACAAAAGGCATCAAGGAGTATGGGGAGAGAGTGGGAATACGGTATTGAGAGAGGATCAGCCACGATCATATTGAATGGCGGAGCAGGCTCAAAGGGCCGTATGGCCTACTCCTGCCCCTATCTTCTATGTTTCTATATTTCTAACCTCAGCATCCTATTTGAGCCGGAGCTGAGCTTCCGACTCTGTATCCTCTCCATCACAAGGACTGCCTACTTCTACCTCTGTAATATCACCTGTCTCAGATCCTGCCTCAGTTCATTTGCTGCTGAAACTTTCATCCATGCTTTTGTTACCTCCGGACTTGACAATATTATAATGCTATCCCGGCTGGCCTCCTAACTTTCACCCTCCATAAATTTGCGCTGATTTAAAACTATGCTGCCCCTATCCTAGCTCACATCCATCATCCCTGTGCTCGCCGACCTACTGATGGCTGTAGTTCGCCTTTAATAATCAAGCTGCCAAATTGGCTCATCCAAGATGGCATTTCCTGGCTTCTGGTCCAACAACACCTCAATTTTAAAATTCTTATTTTAGTGTTGAAATCCCTTCTTGACTCACCCTTCCCTAACTCTGTAACCTTCACCAGACCTACAACCCTCAGAGTACTCTGTGTTCCTCCTGCTCTGACCTCTTGTCCATCCCCACTTCCTCCATCCCACAATTGGCGGCTGTGTCTTTTGGCCATCGGCTTTAAGCTCTGGAAATCCCTTGCCCAACCCTCTTCCCCTCTCCTTTAAGAGGTTGTGTAACACCTACCGCTTTGATCAAACATTTGGTCACTGGACCTAATGTCTCCTTTGGTGTCAATCTTTGCCTGATTATGCACCTGTGAAACGCTTTGGGATGTTTTACGATGTTAAAACTGCTATATAAATGCAAATTGTTGTAATGTGCGTGCCTCCAAGGCAAATAAAATGCGGCTATTGATTCCTTTATAAGATAACCTGGGAACAGGATGGAATTACACGTTAGTTATTTCAGAAAATGATTCATTAATAACCATGTTTGACTATGCAGACTTCAGTACCTTGAAATTCAAAAAAGAGCAGGAAATCTTGCTTCCCTTTGCTTGGATGCCCCTTCCCACCAAGTTAGCTGCTGTTTCTGGGATCACATCTTGCCCAGTTTGCAGTTGGAGTGATTATTGGTAGTACATTTCTAAGCTGGGAAAAAAGACAGTATGATCCTCCTAAGTTCCCACTTTGGCAGTGCTACTGTAGATCAGTTTGATAAGATAACCAATACGGTGGCATCAATAATTTTAATGATCCAAGTACAATTAGTTACACACAGTAAGTAACAAGGCAGTAAGTACAAAAGATGGATATTACCCCAGTCCTTTGGAGAACAGGTATGTCCTTTGTTCTTTGCTCCTGTTCTACCCTTCGCTCTTAAGGCAATTGTTTATATACCCTCAACTCCATGCGGTATCCACATGACCATGACATCCACCCTCAGCCAATCAGTGACACTGTTGCCCATTTAACCCATATATGGACATGCTTCCATTTTGTTTCTCTGACTTTTCAGCAGTCTTACAGCAGACACAACTCAAAAGAAACTGCAGTAAGACAGTTTAAGATCACACTACTTAGAAATTTAACATGTTGGTAGTGTTGGACAACTGGGGATGCTCTTCAAGTTGGGATTGTAAATTTCTTACTTGAAAGATAGACAGGACTTGCTGGATTGCTATTGTAGTGGCATCCATGTGGAAACTTTTATGGGACCAACACTGGGATATAAGCAAATGTACATACCGTTGTTTTGTCTTTTTATACCTGTTTCCTGGGTCATAGAAATCCATCTGGTTTGACGATAATTTTAATAATTCCTTATTGGCATTGGAGTGGTGGTTCTCTGTTTGAACCTAAGTATGGTGCTTCTGGACTTCCACCTTAGTTGGATCTGCCATTTTGGATGAGCCAATTTGGCAGCTTGATTATTAAAGGTGAACTACAGCCATCAGTAGTAGATCTCATAATGCCATGCAGCAAGCCATAAACTGAAGCTTTACATTACATGCTTTACATCTTTACATTTTGAAAAAGGATCTTGAGTGCTTGCATATAGCACTGCAGCTCTCTATGATGATTCATATTGCAGCTGTTCTTCCCTGTACAAATTGAACTTTCTTGGACCATTAATTTGATTTATACAACCTTTTTGTTTTTTGAATCAACAAAATTCCTAATGTAGAAGACATTTTTCCCCTTGAGTCCTCTACGGTTAATGAATTACTTTCTGTGGTTGTTTACATATTCTAATTTTACTTCATTCGGCATGACGGAAGGACATTGTTGTATCATGACTGAAATTTCTCCCAAAAACTAGCTTCGTTTGCCACAAAAATGTTACGATATCTTGCTTAATTCAGTTCCATGTACTTGAGATGGAACATGGGTTTCGTTGTCTGTTGCTGAACGCCTTTGTTAGAGTAAAGAAGGTTACATCATTTCTTCTATTGGAATCCACGTTGCTAGTGAAGTGCCTTCTACATGAATAAAAACTAATAAGGAGAGCCTCTTTGTCGAGTTAGGGTCATTCGCTATTGTAGAGTTGCTAAATGTGGTGTGCCACAAGATGGCTTCACACCTGTAATTCCTTACATAGCAAATGCTTGGTTTTGATTGATTCATCTGTGTGGAATTGTAGTGGGGTGTTTCATTTCATAGAGGAGGGAAAGCGTGAGTGGCACTTAACATAGCCGTACTTGCACTTCCTAGTGTCCAGCAATTTCTCATTTCTGGCTTTTGGAAGGCTGGCATCCAGAACAGTTTCACATTTTTATCAAATTTTGGTGTTTAAATCAGTCTGCAAAAGAAAATTTACAAATCGGAAAGTCATCGCTAAATGCGTATCTGTAGTTCTGATCTGTTGCTTGGTCTGTGTGTTTGTTCCTACTTTTATTTGTGTAGAAGTTTTGATACTTCAGCTGCTCCAATTTTTAAAAAATCAGGTACTTGGGTGAAAGTACAGAGAAAAGTTGGAGCTTGTGTGCAACATGGAAAGGGGATGGTCATTTCAAATCATGACTTTGGGAGTGGAATTTTACGAGACCCTGCAATTTACCGTGTGCGAGGCCCCACCATTGGCACAGTTTCAGAAATATTCTATCCCAAATGTCTTGAAAGGGCATTTCTCTAGAGATTTCTCTTATTAATTTATTTGGACTACTTTCCCATAGAAAATAAATTAAGATTCAACTAAGGTAGGTAATATCCCTCCCCAGTTATCACTCATTTTAATCACACAAAGTTGGAATAATAACAATTTGCACTCTCACTGGGTGTTCTATTCAGAATGATGTGGAAACTATCATTGAGAAACCTGTCAGCAGACGAGCTGGCATTTTTTTAGTTCAAACTGAACTGCTTTTCCAAACAGGATCAGGATCCCCAAACAAACTTTATCTATACGATGTTTGTTTGAAACTGAAATTGTTTGTGAAAGTGTTATAGGAAAGGTAAAATTAAATAGTGTTAGAAAATATCAAAGAATTAGATTTGGAAAGAAAAACAAGCAATTTAAAGAAATTCATAGTAATTTTAAAATTTGTACTCATTTTTATTGCAGTAAAATATTTTAGTATCTGTATAAAATTGCTGTGTTCATCTAGAATATCTGGAACTTTTCAGTGTAGATTTCAGTTTTATTTGGATTGAATTTTTTGCCTCCTAAAAGTTTGCTGAACTACATTGGTCCTGTCTGTCTGTCCACCTGTGAATGCCGACTTGCAATTTTTTTTTTGTGAAACTGTGCGACTCGTCGATCTGCCTCCTTAGGACCTTATGGAAAATTGGTGTGCTTTGTGCTTCTGCTGTATCCTGTTCATCTATCTTGAAACTGTGTTCTTGAATGCTAGTTTGTTGCCTAAATTGCAGCCTTTTCACTTTTTTAACCATTGCTATACCTGTAACTTTTTTCTTTCATCAGACCGATGCACCATCCTATATTCCAGGTGGACAGCTTGCTCCGCAAGCTCTGGGCCAGCGGAGCGGCGGAGGTAGACCACAGGCCATACAGAATCCAAGACAGACGGCCTATGAAATGAGAGTACAGGGTAGAGATCAACAAAATAGGGTGAGATGATGATAGGCTTTAGGAGCCAAAGCAAAAATTGTTATGGTGATCGGATGTTTATATGTGGTTTATTACCTAATGAGGTAACAACAGTTACATCAGAGGTAATGATTCTAACCATGTTCTAAGATGCTGTAGTTCTTGTACAGTTCTCTTGAGCTGCTTCAAGGTTAAATTACATTGTTAGGGATATAGTTTAGTGAAAGCATTGTCTTGTTTGTTCATAGAATATAGGACACATTTGGGTTTTATTTCCAGAAAATTGACTCAATGTAGTAACGTTTTTTTAATAGGATAAGGTACCTCATCACTAACATTTAAATTTTAGTCATGGGGTTCCTTTGCAGTCCCCTGGAAACATAATTTTGAATAACCCACAGAATAGGGCAGTGTTATTTAATGGTCTCAGATTCCAATTATAGGTAAGTGCGTGTGTTTTTTTTCTCACATTATTAATCTCTATTGCATATTAGCTTGCACTTAATAGAGCATTCTCATTGAAGGCAATTTTCCCTGCTGCACTTTATCTCTGCATATTCTTCTCTCAAGCTACTGAACTAGATAAATGTTTATAGAGCTGCATTGAAGGAAATCTGTCAGGAAACATTATTCTAAAGTTGGGGAGAGAAATCTGAACAGAGTAGGAGCTCTTGGTTTATGATGGTTTTTACCATTTTATTTGTTTCAAAGGTGAGCCATATTTTAATAGTTTTGATGGTTTAGAGTTGTAGTTTTTTCAGCAACTCTCCTTCCTTTCCCTATTCAACCCCAACCTTAGGAAAATACCTTATTATGAGAAGTTCTGATTATTTTTCTTTGGTATATCTTTGAAGTAGAGCATGTCTTGCAAATATCGCTTAAAAACCTCGGTTGCTGTTAATTTGATGGTGTTGGTGTTCTGTGGTTTACATTTTAAATAGTTAAGTGTCTGATCTGAACTTGTGTACACTGTAATTCCAAGCCCACCCATATTCTAGTTAAAGATTACTCTGTGTGCAAACAACTTTGTGTTGCTTATAATAAACATTACTCCGATGTCTAATTCCTGGCAGTAAATATGCTTATTGTTTTATCCACAAACTGACAATGTATTTATACTCCAGGTTTATTGCTATGCAAAGTGATTCCTGCTTTGTACCGACTCTAATTAATATAAATCCAGAGTTGGGGCTGGAAGAGGTCGCCTCGTGCAGCTTGGGTTTGACACTTCATATGCTGTCAAACATAATTTACAAAGTGCTGAAGGGGGTATGTTGGACTCCTTGGATGCTTTTTAAACCTATATGATAATTTAAATGTTGAGTGGGGATTTTCACCTCACTGCTGCCTGAGCATTTAAATCATTACTTTTGGGAGAAAGTATTGTGCATGTTTTTAAATGTTCACACTGAAAATCTTTTCTCCTAAAGTTGGATTGCAATCAAAAAAGACTATTACTTCACAAGAGTATCTGATCTGAGTGATTTTTCAAAAAAATAATGAACTACTGTCGATGAATGTATTATAACACAAGGAATTGGAAAGACTAAACTATAAGGAGTAATTCTGTACGAAGTATTCCTTTCTTCCTAACCGCCTATCTCATTTTAAAAAAATAGGCCACCTGTTGCGAGATAACTTGATTTAATTAATATCATGTAGCCTCGTGGAGATTTGTGATTCCAGGTTGGTTTTGAGAAGTGCTCCCTTCGTGGTGGGAAAAATGGCTAGGGAGTAATTGCAGCATTCCTTTTGTACAAGAGAGTGAAATTGAGTGGAGGTGGATAATTTTAAAACTTGCAGCAAAAGGAAAGTTAAATGTTATTTCAACGGGAAAATTGGAAAATAGAGGAAAGCAGTGATGCTGAAACTGATACGCTGAAAGGTTGGAAAAGTTAAGGAATAGGTAGTTAGTGTGTTACTGATTTTTTTTCGGCTTCTGCAGGTTTTGGATTTGAGTGAAGCCCTTTTGGCTGTAGTGCTCCTGGTGAAATGAGTTTTGAAAGTACTCTAGCCACAATTTTATGCAAATTGTCAGGCTTTCCTCTGAGAGGTCATAAGGATCAGTAGTATCAGAATTGGAAAAATGCATACAGGTTGCAGAAAGAGCAACTCTGAGGTTGGGGTTAAAGTGACTTGTTGGAATATTAGAGCGTAAGAGTGCTTGACACTAGGAGCAAAAAGCAGATATGTTTTTCATTCCCCAGCAGTCACAATGCCTTGTTTTAATGAGCATAAAAATTACCCAGTACATAAATTTAGAAAATTAGAGAGAGTATGGGGGGTGGGGGGTTGGGAAATGAAAAATGCAAGATCCCTGTATGCACACATTTGTGCCATCCTCCCCCTCCCCCTTTCCACAAGTTTGCAAAGAAGAAAACAACAGGTGAGATTTTGTGCATTGGATCAAAGGAGCATACTGGCTCCTTTACGGGCACCATTGGTCTCTGGTTTTATTCTTTTGTCTGGTCTGTGGATTCAAGTGCCTTGTCTAGAATTACAAATTCAGAGAAAACTGGCCAGTGTTCTCACTGACTTTGGACTAAATTGCTTATGTACAAACTGATTTCATGTCTGGAAACATTATACTATGATGTTGTGACAACTGCCCTTCCAGCATGGGTAGTATTGTTACCTTTAATGGGATCGAGATTAACTAAAGTAGATGGATTCCTCATCTGCTGCAAAGCCAGCCATATTTTCTGGTGCTGAAAGGTTGAGAGATTCAGCCCAACTGACCAGGCCATTAGAAGCAGTTTTGGGCTTGCTGGCCTGGCCGGCATGTATTTTTCTCAGCCACCTGGGAAGACACGGCACCCAGAAATAAAACTTGCAAACTGAAAATTAAAACAGCTGTGTGATCTGCTGTGAAAACAGCCTTGCAAAATAAATGGGCAGTTCCCACAGCATCAAGGTCAGATGGTTTAGTACCCTCTTCAACTGTAGATTCCCAAGTGGACAACCGAAATGGTGCTGGATATATCTGAATTTATGAAGAAAATATTGATCGGTGGTGAAATGACAATGGAAAAGTGGAATACTTTAAGATGCATAAAGCAACAGAACCATATAAAAAGAATTCAAGGAGACTAAAAGAAATTAGGGTGGAGGTGAGAGTGGAAATTTTATCAAGTATATTGAACGCATCAGAACGTTGACATTTTCAAAAGGTTGGTGAAGAATTTTATAGGCATGTTAGCTTGGCGTTTTTTGTGAGTTAAGTTGAGAGTTAAGAGAAGAAATTTCAGGGCATCTGGAAAAAGGAAGTAAGCTAGCATTTGACTTTGTGGAAGATAAATATTGCATTGCAATTTATGTTGGAATTCCTTCTGAATATAGTAGTTAGTAGATGAGGAGTAATTGGATTTCTAGGCTTTCAGAAAGCATTTGATAAGGTGCCTCAAAAGAGTAATGATGTAATAAGTTAGATTCCTGTTTCATGTTACTTCTGGCATTTTAAAAGATTACTAATTTAGCCTGAAGGCCGGCTAACATGCTGTGTTGAGCCATAGTGATGGGATTTACTTTTCTTGACAGTACTTTTTCGCTCACTCTTGTGAAGAGTACTGGTTGCTTGCTGAGGTATTATTGCATGGGTGGCAAATATTCATGATAGCTTCCCCAAGAGGCCATTATTCTTGTGTGAGCCTAGTCAGCGAGTCTGTACAGGCTGATCAACTGGCAGGATGAAGTGATCATTTGTACGGCCACAGCTGGATAACCGCACAATTCCAGTTGCTGTACTATAGTAAGGATATCCAAGCGTTGGAGGCAGTGCATAAAAGAGTAACCAAACTGATATGTGGATGATAGCTTCTTAGCTATGAGGCAAGATTAAAGAACCTGGGATTGTGTACTGTGGTGAAGAGTGAAGAGATGGAAATAGATAAATTGAACCTTGCTAACATGTTTGAGATTGGCACAAATTCTAGAACCAGGAGACATGGGCTCGAGCTTGGAAGAGGAAAAAGGTAATAATCTTGTATTTCATAATTTTTAGGTCTGTGTCAGAAGCTTGTAATTGTAATTTTTGAGGTTCATTTTAGGATGTTCCATTTTTCTTCCTGAATGTACCTCTAGCTTATATAATGACAATTGAATCATTGAAAAATAAGAC
Organism: Heptranchias perlo; assembly: GCF_035084215.1. Classification (NCBI taxonomy): domain Eukaryota; kingdom Metazoa; phylum Chordata; class Chondrichthyes; order Hexanchiformes; family Hexanchidae; genus Heptranchias; species Heptranchias perlo. The sequence continues at coordinate 79,354,835 of NC_090332.1, forward strand.
AAAAAGATATGATTTTTGGTTTTATATGGAATAAATAGGTGTGGACATTGTGCCAAAGTAGGGGAGAAATGAAAATAGGACGGTTCATATAATGACCATGGATAGAGTAAGCTTAGTGGACTACATAACCTTTTCTAGTTCCCACCCTATTGACTGTATTTCTTTAATTTTATTGCTTCCTTTCCTGAAATGTGTCTAGAATTCTGGTGGTGGGGGAGGGGGGGGGGCGTTGATTGCACAGGTGAGGCCCTTGCTGGAGAATAACTGGTGTATGAAAGAAAGATAGACTTGCATTTATATAGCACCTTTCACGTCCTCTGGACATCCCAAAGCGCTTCACAGCCAATGAAGTACTTTTGAAGTGTAGTCACTGTTGTAGGAAACGCGGCATACAATTTGCATACAGCAAGGTCCCACAAACAACAATGTGATAATGACCAGATAATCTTTTTGTGAGGCGTTGGCTGAGGGATAAATATTAGCCAGGACACTGAGGAGAACTTCCCGGCTCTTTTTCGAAGTAATGCCATGGGATCTTTTACATCCACCTGAGAGGACAGACAAAGCCTCTGTTTAACATCTCATCTGAAAGACAGCTCCTCCGACAGCGCAGCACTCCCTCTGTACTGCACTGAAGTGCCAACCTAGATTTTGTGCTCAAGTCCCTGGAGTGGGACTTGAACCCACGACCTGACTCAGAGGCGAGAGTGCTACCAACTGAGCCACAGCTGATTCTGTACATGACATTTGTGGTAGGACATCATATAAGAGATGCCTGAAATAAGGGGTACAAAAAAGAATAATTGCATATTCTTAATCTCTGTTAAGGATGCAGTTAGAAAATAGAGATTAATAAAGACATTTCTGTACAATCAGACGTCTTTAATCAATGCTCCATTAGGCCACATGTCTGGGAATTTATATCAGTTTTTTTTCGGTGCTAGTCTGTGCAGCTGTTAGTTTCCTGGTGAGTCTGTACATCTCAAAACCAAAATAAAAAGAATGCCAAGTGTGAGATCCCCATTGTTTTGTCTGCTTAATATGAAAGCACATTTCACCTGTTGGGCTGACCTGGCTGGGCGTATTCATTGTTTTGAATAATGCAGCTACTGATGGCTTTTTGTTTAGGAGCTCCTAATGTGCTTCTAAGCTGTCTATAAAATGAAGAGGACTGGTGTTGAATGCATGGTGACCAGATAGTGCCTTATTCAACAACTCTTGAGTTGCTGACGTACTGCTCAGTTGTCTAAAGTGGGGGGCTTGGCGCAGTGGGTTCATCATTAGCCTTTCACTTCTGGGACCTGGGTTCAAATCCAGACTGATGGGATTAAAGTCTTTTTATGTCTGCTTACTGCAAGGAGCCCTGTGACTTTGGGCAGTCTCAATCCAGCCTCTAGTGGGCAGGCTTGCAGCAAAAATTGTTCATAGTTTAACACTAATTTAGCAATCACATTAGCGAGAAATTAGCTGAGTAGAGGGTGCTTTGCTCTGCACCTGACTGTGCAATACCTGACCCCTGAGTGCTTAATGCAGACACTGGGTGCCTGAAATGAGAAGAGCACAATTCCTCAGCAGTAAAATCCCCACAGTTTCAGTCAGTGGAAGTTCCCCTGCATTCCAGCAAGGATACCTGCCACTCTGATGATGGAGATTCATATGGGGTAATCTGTAGCTATCTAAAAGAATAAAGTTATTTCAACAATCCTGTTGACATGGATAGCCATGGAACACATGAATTTTCTGTCAAGATGTTATATTTTTGCTTTTATGCAATTTTATGAAGTTACCAGTTGATTTCGATAAACAATGTTGATCATGAAATATTATCTCATTAGTTCCCTTCCTGGCCCCCATATTAACTGATATTGTTAATGATTCCCCTTCAGGTACTGCCGCCCCCCCCTTCAAATCTGCTGTCATCACCCTTGCAAACTACTGCCCCTTCTCCAACCTCCCTTTCCTCTCCAAAGTCCTTGAACGTGTTCTCGCCTCCCATATCCGTGCCCATCATTCCCGCAACTTCCATGTTTGATTCCCTCCAATCACGTTTCCACCCCTGCCACAGTACTGAAATGGTCCTTATCAAGGTCACAAATGACATCCTATGTGACTGTGACAGTGGAAAACTATCCCTCCTCATCCTTCTCGACCTGTCTGCAGCCTTTTACATGGTTGACCACACCATTCTCCTCCAACGCCTCTCCTCCGTTGTCCAGCTGAGTGGGACTGCCCGGTACTGTTCTTATCTATCCGGTCGAAGCCAGAATCACCTGCAATGGCTTCTCTTCCCGTTCCCACATCGTTACCTCTGGAGCTCCCAAGGATCTGTCCTTGGCTCCCTCCTATTTCTCATCTACATGCTGCCTCTCTGTGAAATCATCCGAAAATATAATGTCATGTTCCACATGTAGGCTAACGACACCCAACTCTACCTCACCACCACCTGCCTCGACCCCTCCACTGTCTCTGATTTGTTACACTGCTTGTCCGACTGGATGAGCAAAAATTTCCTCAAACTAAATATTGGGAAGACCAAAGCCATTGTCTTCGGTCCCCGCCACAAGCTCCGTTCCCTAGCTACCGACTCCATCCCTCTCCGTGGCCACTGTCTAAGCTGAACGAGACCGTTCGCAACCTTGGCGACCTATTTGACCCTGAGGTGAGCTTCTGACCACCTATCCACTCCAGCACCAAGTCCGCCTACTTCCACCTCTGTAACATCGCTGTCTCTGCCCCTGCCTCAGCTCATCTGCTGCTGAAACCCTCATCCATGCCTTTGTTGCCTCCAGACTGGACTATTCCAATGCTCTCCTGGCCGGCCTCCCATCTTTCATCCTCCATAAACTTGAACTCATCTAAAACTCTGTTGCCCATATCCTAACTTGCACCAAGTCCCGTTCACCCATCACCCCCGTGCTCACTGACCTAGATTGGCTCCTGGGAATGCCTTGATTTTAAAATTCTCATCCTTGTTTTCAAATCCCTCCATGGCCTCGCCCCTCCCTATTTCTGTAACCTCCTCGAGCCCTACAACCCTCTGAGATCTCTGTGCTCCTCCAATTCTATTTCCTCTTGCGAATCCCCGATTTTTAATCGTTCCACCATTAGCGGCAGTTTGTCATTACCTTCAGCTGCCGAGGTCCTAAGCTCTGGAATTCCCTCCCTAAACCTCTCTGTCTACCTCTCTCTCCTCCTTTTAAGGCACTCCTTAAAACCTACCTCTTCGACCAAGCTTTTGGTCACCTAGCCTAATATTCCTTATGTGGCTCGGTGTCAAATATTGTTAATCGTTCCTGTGAAGCGCATTGGGATATTTTACTATGTTATGTTACTATGCTTATATAAATGCAAGTTGTTGTTGTAGTTTGATTTTTTTTTAATGCAGAACAAAATTGAATGAAGCAGTTATGACGATATTGTATGGGAAATAGCAAATGTGGGGTTTTACACCATTAGAACTTTAAATTAATCCAAGGTTTCAGACGATGCCTTGAACAGTGAGTCTTTTCAACACAAATATAAAAGAGCATGATCCAAGCAAATATTATCTGTTGTATGGAACATTTTTTTTTCTGCATTTTAATTTAAGTTGAATTTGTGAATCACGTGAACAAGCGACTACTGTAGAAAGTATATGAAAGGGATGACTACTGCTGTAAGGTTGTGGGAGAATAGAGTTTACAAGATTGACACCAGGCCAGTGTTGTCATGGTATCATTTCGGTGGAAGTGTTTCAAAGAAAAAAATATTTTGCTTAGGTTATATGTTATATTCATAGTATGTTACAGCACAGAAGGAGGCCAATTGGCCCATCGTGCCGGTGCTGGCTCTTTGAAAGAGCTATCCAATTAGTCGCACACCCCTACTCTTTCCCTATAGCCCTGTAAATTTTCTGTAAAATCAGTCGATATCCTCTCAAAACCGCTCGACAACACCATTATGGGCATAGGAACAGGAGTAGGCCATTCAATTCCTCGAGCCTGTTCGGTCATTCAGTGAGATCATGGCTAATCTGTATCCTAACTCCATCCACCTGTCTTGGCTCCATATCCCTTCATGCCCTTGGCTTGCAAAAATCTATTGATCTCAGATTTAAATTACTAATTGACCTAGCATCTACTGATTTTTGTGGGAGAGAATTCCACACTTCTACCACCTTTTGCGTGAAATGTTTGCTGACTTCTCTCCTGAATGGTCTGGCTCTGATTTTAAGGTTATGTCCCCATGTTTGAGACTCCCCCACCAGCGCAAAAAGTTTCTCTTTACCCTATCAATTCCTTTCAAAATCCTAAAAAGCTCAATCAAATCACTCCTTAACTTCCTATATTCCAAGGAATACAAACCTAGTTTATGTACTCCCTCCTCATAATCTAACCCTTGGATCCCTGGTAACATTCTGGTGAATCTGCGCTAAACTCCTTCCAAGGCCAACATATCCTTTTAAAGTTCGGTGCCCAGAACTGAACACAGTACTCCAGACGTGGTCTAACCAGGGCCTTATATAGCTGTAGCAAAACTTCCTCCCCTTTATATTCTAGCCCTCTGCATATAAAGACTAATATTCCATTAGCCTTTTTGATTTTTTTTGAACCTGACTGATACATTTTAGTGATCTGTATACATGGACCCCTAAATCTCTTAGGACCTCCACTGTTCCTAGCTTTTCAAGATTTAAAAAAGTACTCTGATCTATCCTTTTTTTGGCCCAAAATGGATGACCATGCTTACCTGCATTGAAATCCATCTGGCACAGTTTTGCCCACTCACTTAATCTATCAACATTTCTTTAATTTTATCAATATTATTCATCTATTAAACAATATTGGGCTCAGACAAAAATAAAAATAACCTAAAGATTTAAAAAAAGGGATGAGAGCAAAGTCCAGGTCATCAATAGTGTTAACGGTAATATAAATTCTTCAGGTTCAGAAAAATATATAGGAAATAATAACAAAATAACTGATAAAAATACAACAGAAGTGATAAGTTGGAAGGTGTGTTAAAAACATCAGGGCATAAAGGCAGAATAGGGTCTATTGCCCAATTAAAAGTTATATAGCATGTAGCACAAGAAATAAAACAAGTGAATTAGATGTGCAAATTCAGCTTAAAGGGTATGCCTTAGTGGCCATACTGAGACCTGGCTATAAGTTGGGCATGACGGGAGATAAATATTCCAGGTTATAAGTTCTTTAGAAAGGAAAGGGAATTTGGAAAAGGAGGAGTAGCAGCAATATTGACAAGGGATACTATTACAACATTAGAAAGGGGATATCCGTAAGGGTGAGCAGGCTGTAGAATGCTATGGGTAGAATTGAGGAATGGAAAAGGATGCAAGACTTTGGTAGGAGTTGTTTATAGATCTCCAGATAGCAGTGATAAAGCAGCGGGATACATAAACGGGAGATCACAGAAGCTTGTTGCAAAAACAATGTAGTTCTAATGGGAGATGTTAATTTTCACAGACTAGGGGAAGCAGAACAGCTGGAGTCCCAAAGGCTGCCACTTTCTTGTGTATTCGGGACAGTTTCCTGGAACAATATGTTCTTGAAGCAACAAGAGAAGAGGCCGTATTAGGTTTAGTGATGAGTAATGAGCCTGAATTAGTCAATAATCGAATGGTAAGGTAAATTCTAGCTAACAGTGACCATAATATGATAGAATTTAATACTAGTTTTAAAAGGGAGAAGGGTGAGTCAGGAACCAAGGTTTTAAATTTGGTACGGCTGACTTTGAAGAGATGAGGCAAGAATCGAACACTATGGACTGGGCAGAACTATCAATGGATAAAACTATGGATGAACAGTGGGAGGTGTTCAAAAGAAGTATTTGGTAGAATACAAAACGTGAAGGGCAAGAGCTCTAACTGTGTGATTAAACACCCTTGATCAACAAGGGAAGTGAGACATCTGTCATAAGGAAAATGTTAGAATCTATTATTAAGGCGGTTATAGCAGGGCACTTCGAATCTCAGTGCAATCAGGCAGAGTCACCACGGATTTGTGAAAGGGAAATCGTGTTTGACAAATTTATTAGAGTTCTTTGAGGAAGTAACAAGCAACGTGGGTAAAGAGGATCCTGTGGATGTGGTGCTTGGATTTCCAGAAGGCTTTTGACAAGGTGCCACATCAAAGGCTACCACACAAAATAAGAGCTCATGGTGTAGGGGGTAACATATTAGCATGGATAAAGGAATGGTTAGCTAACAGGAAACAGAGTGGCATAAATGGGTCATTTTCAGGTTGGCAGGTTGTAACAAGTGGAGTGCCACAGGGATCAGTGCTTGGGCCTCAACTATTTACAATCTATATCAATGACTTGGATGAAGGGACTGAATGTATGGTTGCTAAATTTGCTGATGATACCAAGGAAAGTAAGTTGTGAAGAGGACATAAGAAGTCTACAAAAGGATATAGATGGGTTAAGTGAGTGGGCAAAAATTTGTCAGATGGAGTATAATGTGGGAAAATGTGAACTTGTCCACTTTGGCAGGAGGAATAGAAAAGCAGTATATTATTTGAATGGAGAGAGATTGCAGAACTCTGAGGTACAGAGGGTGTCCCAGTAACTGAATCACGAAAAGTCGCTATGCAGGTACAGCAAGTGGTGAGGAAGACAAATGGAATGTTGTCAATTATTGCAAGGGGAATGGAAAATAAAAGTAGAGATGTTTTACTACAGTTGTACAGGGCATTGGTGAGACCACATCTAGAATACTGCGTGCAGTTTTGGTCTCATTTAAGAAAGGACATAATTGCTTTGGAGGCGGTTCAGAGAAGGTTCACTCGACTGATTCCTGGGATGAGGGGGTTATCTTTTGAGGAAAGGTTGGACAAGTCGGGCCTGTATACACTGCAGTTTAGAAGAATGAGAGGTTAAAACATTTAAGATCCTGAGGGGGCTAGTAGGGTTGAGGTCACAATCAGATCAGCCATGATCTTATCAAATGGCAGAGCAGGTTCGAAGGGTCGAATGGCCTACTGCTCTTAATTCGTATGTTCATATGAGATAGTATAAAACTAAAAGAAAGGGCTTATATGAAAGCAAAGAACAGTAGAGATCCCGCAGACTGGGAGGGATATAAAGATGAGGAAAGGGATACAAAGTGGTTAGAACTTCAAAAAGGGAATATGAGATCAAGCTTGCGAGGAATATCAAGGACAATACTACAGATTTTTACAAATATATTAAGAGAAAGAAGGAGGCTAAGAGTAATTTGCACTCTTTAATGACAGGGATGATTTAATCCATCATTTTGTACTGAGCTTTTAGTGCCACTGCTGCATCTTTTTGGAAAATCGCCCATTAAATTCCTTGGCTATTAAATTATTTTGATTGAATAACATACTGCTTTGTCCTCAAATTAATAAACTACCCATTTAGTTTCAAATGTTTTCTCAGTAGAAACAGTACTACCCCCAGTTTGTAAAATGCAGATTTTTTTTTGTTGCCACCGTAACCATTCCTGTGGGATGAATTAAATTTGCATAGCTAATTGAGCTCAGAATACAGCAAAATGTGTTTCATTTCTATCCTGAAGCTGTAATGGTGGTTTAGCTCTGACTTATTTAAATGGAGGGAAAATGTTCCAAAAAATTTGGTTGTTGTATCGAATTGGAGTAGAAAATTGCTCTTTTACAATAAGTTTTTGTTGTGATTTAAGTATCAGAAGCTATGTTGTGCTATAGATGGCAGATGCAGTTCATATCCACTAGCCCCATTGGAAAGCTGGCTAAGTCACTCCAGGACTGCTTTTATGACTCAAAGTTTATGGAGCAGTTACAGGTGCTTGGTGTATAGTCACAGGCTCACTGTCTAGCAGGGGCATGGGGAGGGGGAAGAAGTATAAAGAGAGGAAAGATTAAAACTGGGATAGTATTTTAAGCATATTTGTTAAATGCTTAAATATTACAGTCCTATATTTTGCATTTAACAAATATGCCTGAAATTGCATGACGAATAAAATCTAGATCTGGTATAAGAGACACATGTTGAACAAAATAATGTTATGCTGTATAAGCATAAGCATGCACTGATTCATCTGTAGGAAACTCCTGGCTGCTATTTTAATGATGTGGAGATGCCGGTGATGGACTGGGGTGGACAAATGTAAGGAATCTTACAACACCAGGTTATAGTCCAACAAATTTATTTTAAAATCACAAGCTTTCGGAGATTATCTCCTTCGTCAGATGATTGAATGAAAAGGTTCTCAAATCGCATATCTTATACGATGTTGGGACAGCATCACACCAATCAAAAGGTGTCGTTGTTATTCAAACAGGCCAGTCACGGAGAACAGAACGTCCCAGTACACTCGATATACATTGTGTCTTTTACACAGGCAAGCAGAAAGAAACTTAAAATGGCAGAGAGAGAGAGAGAATTTTAAAAAACATATAAATTTTTTCCCCCTTTTTGCTGGTGGGGTTACGTGTAGCGTGACATGAACCCAAGATCCCGGTTGAGGCCGTCCTCATGGGTGCGGAACTTGGCTATCAACTTCTTTTAAGTTTCTTTCTGCTTGCCTGTGTAAAAGACACAATGTATATCGAGTGTACTGGGACGTTCTGTTCTCCGTGACTGGCCTGTTTGAATAACAACGACACCTTTTGATTGGTGTGATGCTGTCCCAACATCGTATAAGATATGCGATTTGAGAACCTTTTCATTCAATCATCTGACGAAGGAGATAATCTCCGAAAGCTTGTGATTTTAAAATAAATTTGTTGGACTATAACCTGGTGTTGTAAGATTCCTTACATTTGCTATTTTAATGGGGGCATTAGCCCATTTAAAATACACTAATGCTTTCTTTAAGGTAGTTGAAAAGGAATTTCTTATGAATGTGTTTGTGTTGTAATATTGCATAACATAATTTTCACCTCAGTGGTGTAAAATAAGATTATTTTCATATAAGTGAGGCTCAGTGGACAGCTCCTGAGTGAAGTATTTCTTGGGGAGACATTGAGCATCATCTTCCATAAATTGTATATTTTCAGTTTCAAACTTTTTTGTTCCTTCTGCCAGTTTTTACCATCTCGTCACTTTTTCTCCTGAAAGTGTTGTTCCTTGCTGGGGTACAATTCCACAGGCGATGAGTGTCCTCTGGCACTTTTTTCAAGTGGTCATTCTTCACATGCGCCCAGACAGTGGATGTTGACAGGCTATAAATCATGGGGGGCCATCACAACAGAGGGTTCACCTGATGTCCACACAGATGCATTTCCAGCACACATTATTGGATAGTAACCTGTAACAGGATCCCAGGCTGTGTGTATGTTTGTGCTCCTGTTCCTCTTCCCCTCCACACATGGGTGCCAAAGCCAATTGTAGTACACTCATACTGCCCTGCATGAGATCAGCTAAGTTCAGTACAGCTCAAGGATTGAACCTGAGACCCTCCTGTTCTCATTGGCTCAGCTGTTCACTGCCTTAACCAACTGGCCAGTAAGATTGCGTTTCAAACATATCAATCCTGGAAATGGGCAATATTGCTAAGCCATTATTATGTAGCAACTGCAGGAAGCAATTTAAATTGTCAGCTCACAAAAATATGATTGTTGCTAAGTTCTTCACTGAGTTGGCACTCTTGGACTACATTTGACTTGTGAGAAAAATGGAATTGTCACACTTGAGTAATAGGGGATGTACTTGAAGCAATTGCTGGAGCAGTGTAGAGGGAGCTTTATCTTGAATCTAACTTTTGCAATACATGAACTGCAAATGTGCAATGCTGACTTTGGGTAGGAATAAGCTTTTTTCCCTTCCACTGACATCCCACAAGATCAGAAATTCACCTTTTATATTTAAAAAAAACACATTTCAGCATAGATGCATAAAATTGATGCAAATTAAAGCTCTTCTGCCATACTTAATGTGATGATTCACATTACAGAATACTGCACTGTCATTAAAGGAAATGTTCCAGAATTGATGTATGATAATTTATGGGTCTTTCAGTAAAATCGAAGTACTGCTCATTATTGCAAGAAGGCAGCAGTATGCCCTACTGACTGAAGTGTTTTGTTTCATGTGACTTCTGTATCTATAGGCAACATTTCGATTGTGAGCTTGTAGGCCAGTTTCAGTGTAGCTTTTCTTTTGATCTGCAAGTACCAGTGATACTTCATGTTAACATGAATTTATGTGACTTGCTACCCATTGTAGCTTTAATGAGATGTACATAGAACTCCAGCATCATTGCAGGCAAAGTTCCATTTTAAGTTGTGACTTGTTTGAGCCAGTCATGTCACTCATTGCCTTTTGCAGTTTTATGAAGCAATTTTTAAAAATTTGTTTTTTATTTTCCTTTTTTAATTTTCTAGACACCATCTCACAACAATAGTTCAAACACAGATGGGAGCCCAGTTCCACTAGGAATGAAGAGGAAGAATGGGGATAATGATGAAGATGATGAACCACCAGATAACATCAGGTACAGTTGTCGGCAGGTTGCCTTGTTTAGCTGTTCAGCAAATTCCTAAAATAGGCACACTGTAATTAATACCATTTAATTTGAAGGAGCAAATTTCATTACCTCTCCCGTAACTGCTTTTCCATTTATCGAGTAGTAATTAATGAGGAAGGGACAGGACTGCTGAGCAAAGCACTTTGAGATGTTGGAGCTGTTGATTGTGAGTAGTGAAATTAGTATGCAAGTAGGTTGTCCTATTAAAAGTTCCTTCTCCCTCTGAGATCAAACTGTAAATTTAGATAGACATTTCTCCTTTTATACACATGTCAATATGCAATCTGTGTGCATCTACAGGCACTATCCAGTTCTATTCATTTCCATTGTGTTGTATCACTGGGGACTACAAACTGCATGCTGGAGGAGAAAGAATACTTTAAGACCAAATATTGTGAACTGAAATTGACCCTTTGGAAGCAGTGCAGGTTTTAGATTAAAATAGTTGTCTGACAGCAGTAGTTGGTGAAAAAAGTGATGTCAGTTTATACCGACGGCTTATTTTGTACTTTGCAATTTTAGCATCAGCACTGTGGTTGTAATCCAGTGACATGTACAGACTCTTGAGCTGACAATTCCAAACTACTAGTAGCTTCAGATGATCCTGATAATCTCTTAAAAAATAAATGGCACTCTGCTTTTGAATGAATGTGTCCAAATGTTCTTCGCCCTCAGCTCTCCAGAACATGCCACTGTATCATTTACATCCTAGGTTAAGTGATGGAGTTTCATTTTTCTATATTTCTTCTCTGAAAACTGAGACAGGTATTTTACAATTTTTTTTTGGTGGAGGAGGTGGGGTCAGGGGGGAGGGGGGTTGCGCAGGAGTGAAGAGACAGTCCATGAAGCATTGACTTAGTCACTTTTTACATTTGCTTTTGATTTTCATGCACTTAAAAGAATTTTGTCTCTGATTTGGTTTTCAGTATTGTGTGAGTTCGAAACAACCTGTGTATGCCCCTAAATAACTTGCCACCTCATTGCAGATTCCAACCAATTTATACTTGAGTGTGAGAAACTTCTGTACTTGCAGATCTCCCAATGGTTGGTTCAGAGCAGCATAGGCACTGGTGCCCTGCCAACTCGTGTGACAAGGATTTTGTACTGCACAAAGTTTTTAACTTCTTTGTAACGTATTGAATGAGTTCTGGTTGAAGATAATTCTAGAAATAATTTTTGTTGAGTGTTTTGAGGTCTGGATTCAAACTTTATACATCCATGGACTTTTCTTTAAAAGACCGGGTGACTTCGCTTCATACTGTTTGCTTAAAAATTGATATTTGAACTATAGCCTAAATCTTAAATCACAGGCACTCCAGGTAATGGGGGTTTGCCTAGCGCATCCTACTTGGTTAGGGAACAATCTGTTTTGAAGGAGGCTCCATGTTCATTTACATAGAATTACATTGAAACTACAGCAAAGAAACAGGCCATTCAGTCCAATTAATCTATGCTGGCGTTTATGCTCCACACAAGCCTCCTCCCGTCCTACTTTATCTAACCCTATCAGCATACCCTTCTATTCCTTTTCCCTCATGTGCTTATCTAGTTTCCCCTTAAATGCATCTATGCTATTTGCCTCAGCTATTCCTTGTGGTTGCACGTTCCACATTCTTGCCACCCTTTAGATTAAGAAGTTTCTCCTAAATCCCTCCTAAATCCTTATTGGATTTAATAGTGACTATTTTATACTAATGACCTCTAGTTTTGGACTCCTCCACAAGTGGAAACATTTTCTCTATGCCTACCCTATCAAACCCTTTCATTACCTTAAAAACCTGTGTCAGGTCACCTCTCAGCCTCTCTTTTCTAGAGAGAAGAGCCCCAGCTTTTTCTGACAAGTATATCCTCTCTGTTCTGGTATCATCTTTGTGAATCTTTTTTGCACCCCCTCCAATGCACCTATATCCTTTCAATAATATGGGGCAGGATTTTAAATGGGAAAAACGGGTGGGTTGGAGGTGGGGGAGCATTGAAAATTGCAACAATTTTAGACCCGCCTCCAACCCGCCCATTTCCGTTTTTCGCCAGAGCAGGACAAGGGGTGGGTAACCAACCCGTTGTCAGGAGGCGGATTGGTCACTATAACCTTTCAAGGAGGCAGGGGGCCTCCATTTTGAAAGATGTTGAAATCGCAAAACCTGGGGGCTGGGATTCCCTGGCCGCCTTCACGCTGCGTGAGAGGAGGCGAAAAGGCCCGAAACTGCAGGTAAGTGCCTTATAGCACTTCTCATGCTCGGGGGAGCGGGAGTGCTTCCCCCATGCCCAACAAGCCTACCTGCAGCAACCCCCGCCCCTCCCCAGCAATCGGGACCCACAGTCTCTCCTCCCTCCCCCCGGCCCCCAAACGATCGCCACCCCCAATGACTGACCCACCCTCCCCACATCCATACAATCTAAGACTTACTTCTTCATTTACCTCTTCCTTACTCTTCTCCCACCCAACTGAGACCAGCCTGTCGGACAGGAAACCGACAAAAATATATATAAAAGACGTCCTTACGTCAAAATCGTAAGGACATCCGGGAAATCAGTACGTCTCTGCTTTTCAATCCTATGCCTCTGGAAATGAACCCTAGTGCTTGATTTGCCTTTTTTGTGGCCTCAATAACCTGCATTGCTACTTTGTGATTTGTGTATCTTTACCCCAGATCCCTTTGCTCCTCTATCCCATTTAGACTCTTATTATCCAAATATTAATGTGGCCTCCTTATTCTTCCTATCAAAATACACAACCTCACTTAACTATATTGAAATTCATTTGCTAATTACATGCCCATTCTGCAAGTTTATTAATGTCCCCTAAACATTGTTTGTTTGTGTTACCAAGGAGAAAACATTTGTTTCTTCCTTAACAATCCTTTTCCTGCTTGAACCATAAAATCTTAGCAAGAGGTGCAGAAGGTTGTAGGGGTAAGGGTGTCGCTGTATTGGCCTATGTCCAAAATCTGCTGATTTGGGTAATACTGGCTGAAGTTTTGACTCCTGTTTTGAACCTTGGGTCTTTCTATTCTCCCACTTACTGACTTTGGTGGACACAGAATTCAATCTGGTGTCTAATCAAATCTACTTCAATTTTGAAAGCATCTGAGAGACTTGGTGCTAAGGGATTCATTTCATTAACCGGTCATTCAAAATCTTGCTTTTTCATATGTCAGAACTGAAAACCTATCCAATCCCCAACATCTGTAAATTAGTTCTTCCACTGCCTCCAGTCAAAGCAACCTATTGTCGTAGGATATGTACACCACTTGATTCACATTTAGCAATGGATAGTACTGTAAATGTCAGTACAGCTGGATATTGGGGAACGGTAGTGTGGTGGACTAGTGATCCTGAGACCTGGATTAATAATCCAAAGAACACAAGTTCAAATCCGACCAAGGCAGCTTGAGAATTTGAATTCAATTTTTTTTTTAAATCTGGAAAATAAAAAGCTCAGTAAAAGTGACCATGTCAGATTGTTGTAAAAATGACTAGGAAACCTGCATCCTTACCCGGTCTGACCTACATGTGACTCCAGTCCCACACCAACATGGTTGACTCTTAACAGCCCTCTGAAGTGGCCGAGCAAGCCACTCCATTGTATCAAACTGGCTACCAACAGTTCAGGAAGAAGACCCACCACCATAGGGCATCTAAGGCTGGGCAATAAATGCCGGCATTGCCACATCCTGAGAATGACCTTTAAAAAATGTTGAGGATCCTTTGAGACTTCTGTTTTGTGGATGGGAAATTGGGGGGGAGGGGGGCAGGAGGAGAGCAATTCTGTCACTTTGTGAATTTTAGGAAGATTTGCTTGCTACTAAATGGTCTCTATTCCCTTTGTCTTAACAAATTTATTTTGGGGAGGGTACATGCACAGATGGCTGGGCAAAGGAGATTGTCCAGGTCAAAAATAATGATTTTTATCAATTGTTTCTGTCCTTTTCTTACAGAGCCAAAAAACATGCTGAGGAATGTTTTGGCTCTAGAAGTACAGAAATAGGGCATAGAAGGAAAATCATTTAGGCCAAGAAAATGGCTGCCTCGTTGGTCCAAAAGGAAAGGAGGCCATGGTGAAGCTTAAAGCCTTAAAACTACTTCATTCTTTTGTCAGATTATTTCAGTAGTAGCAAGCTCACCTTTGAGTCAGAAGGTTGTGGGTTCCGGCCCCATTCGAGACTTGAGCGCATAATCTAGGCTGACAGTTCAATGCAGTAGTGAAGGAGTACTGCACTGTCTGAAGTGCCCTCTTTCGATGAGACATTACACCAGGGCCTGTCCACCTGTCCCTCTCTCATACTTTCTTTTTCTCACTTTCTCACTATCTCTTTTCTCTCTCTTTCACTTTTTTGCGCTGTCACTTCTCTTTTTTAATCTCTGCCTATTTTTCTGAAGGAAATGTTCAAACTACTAGCACTCTGTCACAGTAGCAGTTGCAGACCTCGAGTATGTGTATTTTCAGGATGGAAAAAAAAGGCACATCAAAAACAGAATCAATGCACTGAGTGAATTGTCAACACAAAGGTCACCAGTTTGACCTGAAGTAAGTGTCTGGAGTGTATATAAAGTGCCGTTCCTAGTGACTGGCTTCCTTTCATGCCAGTGTTTAGTTAGATGATTGGCTCCTCAAGGCATTTTCTGAGGATTGCTGCATTGTCATCCTTGGAGAGCCGTTGCGCCGCCAGAAGTGCAACAGGGTGGAACTTGCGGCCACCTTGTCCAGGCCATAACCTCGTCCCAAATCCTGGGGACGGGGGCAATTAAATATATGGGGTGGGCACCTACTTTAGTAGCAGCACTGCAGGAGCATCTACCTGGTGGAATGGCCAGAATTTGAGTTGTTCCTTGCTGCTTTGTCAGGAGTGCAGCAGGCCAATGTGGCTGAAGACCTTAGATGCCCTGTTCTTCGTTTGGATGCTTTCTCTTTTAGTTGCGGGCCCATATTTTCTCATGGCAATCGATCACTCTGACATCAAATGCAGTTAGAAATCTTCTTAATGGGGTCCACATGGGAAGGTTGCCTTCTTGTAGGTGTATGTACTGCTGGCTGCAAGAATGCCACAACTGCTAACAGGACAGAGGGAGGCTTGCTTCTGCCTCCCCTGCCCCCAGCATTGGAACTTAATGTGGCAATGATCTAGAGCTGGGAACCTGACGGATGCAGGTTCCACCCTAATTTCTGGTACCTCTGCTACCACATTGCTCAGATTCCATCCCATGAAAGAGCAGAGTTTCTGGGTTGGGGTTTCTCATCAATTGATGGAAATTCCAACCAGAGCCAGTCAAGGATCGACCCCTCTTAGATGCTGCATTCCAGACAGCTCTGGGCATAGTTTGCTGCCATTAGGCAGCTTCTAATAGTTCAACATGCCAGCAGAGTGCAGAATTTGGGCTTGATGCCAAATTTATGAATTTCACCCTTTAAAACATTGAGTGTTTTACCCTCTGGCTGCCTCCAAAATTGAGAGAACTTCTGTGTATTACGTGATATGTAGAACATGTGTCTGCATGTGCACATTGTGATGCTGTTACATTTTGGAGATAGCCTCTGGAATTTGGGTTAAAATCCAGTCCTTATGGAGAGAACTTAAATCTTATTTTTTTCTACTGGCCGTAAGGTTTCTAAGGCAAATGAGTTGGGCAGTCTTGAACCAGTTCCTGGTGGGCCCAATTGGCATTAAAACCAATTGGTATTAAAATCTCACCCCTATGGTGGAAAATGGAAATATCACACAGTTGCAATAGAGTGTGCTCTTCTGAGATTAATTGGGACATGGCAGAATGTTGCTCTGCTATACCTGACTTGGGAGCACTTGATGTGGATGGTGGATTCACATTAATGAGCACAAAAACATTTTGCGGTGAAAAATTCTTGATTTAGAAACAACTTCCTTTTTTGCATCCGTGTCCACCCCCCCACCGCCAACTTGACTGAATGAATTATGAATATGTCTTTAAAGCAGAATGTCCTAGTTTTTTCCATATCTGAGCCCTATTGGTATGCACCATGGAGCCTGTGGGGTGGGGGTTGGGGAGAGGAGAGTGATTTAAATGAATGTTCTCATTATTTTTCATGTATCTCAAGTTGCTGCTGCTAACTGATCTTGTTGTTCTGATTATGGCTTATTCACCAATGAGGTGACTCTACTAAATGCCCCTTTTTAGAAACTCCAAGTCCAGCAATTCACTCGACACACCAGCAAATCAGAAATGTAAGTGCAAACAAGACTGAGTTGCCTTGGCTTCAGCGGCCGAATTGCCAGGGGTTGCAGGTTGGACACATCTGCCTTAAGGTATGCAGAGAATAAACTGCATTCAAAGAACACGGTAAACTGGATCAAAACTAGATAGGTTTTTTGTAGGTTATTTGACTTAAGTAAGTTGTATTGCTGCAAGGTTGGTGTGCTCTTTATTTTATATTGTAAAATTTTGTTTTTATGATGCAGACTTTGGGAAGAGGGTTGGAAACAACGTTACTATAAAAAAAAGTTTGATGTTGATGCTTCTGATGAAAAATTTCGCAGAAAGGTTGTGGAATCGTATGTTGAAGGTCTATGTTGGGTTCTTCAATACTATTACCAGGTACGTAAGTGTCTAAATGTCTGAACAGTTGTCTTTTGTCATCTTAGTACATTTGTTATTTACACATTTAATGTATACTTTTTGTTTTTGACCCTTTTTATTGAAGTAGGATTGCAGTGAATGGTGGATTCCAAATTGAGTGTTCTTAATGAACATTAAAGGGGAAGGAATAGTGATGGGAGCGGTACATTTGTTTGAGTGTTCCCCTTTTTGCAGAAGAAAATAGCTGTCTTATCAGAAATGCCGCTGCCTTTTAAAAAAAAAAAAATGCCAGTTTTGTTGCTGCTGCAGAGACCCTCAAGTACCCACATGGCAGACTGATCAAAAAAAGTATAAGCCCATGGGATCCAAGGGAGAGTGGCAAGTTGGATCCAAAATTGGCTCAGTGGAGGAAGCAAAGGGTATGGTTCACAGATGTTCTTGTGACTGGAAGGCTGTTTCCAGCGGGGTTCTGCGGGGCTCAGTACTAGGTCCCTTGCTTTTTGAGATATGTATTAATGATTTGGACTTAATTATAGGGGGCATGATTAAGAAGTTTGCAGGTGACACAAAAATTGGCCGTGTGGTTGATAGTGAGGAGGAAAGCTGTAGCCTGCAGGAAGATATCAATGGACTGGTCAGGTGGGCAGAAAAGTGGCAAATAGAATTCAATCAGGAGAAGTGTGAGGTAATGCATTTGGGGAGGGCAAACAAGGCAAGGGAATACACAATAAATGGGAGGATACAAAAGGTGTAGAGGAAGTGAGGGACCCTGGAGTACATGTCCACAGATCCCTGAAGGTAGCATGACAGGTAGATAAGGTGCTTAAGAAGGCATGTAGAATACTTTCCTTTGTTAGCCGAGGCATAGAATATAAGAGCAGAGAGGTTATGCTAGAACTGTATAAAACACTGGTTAGGCCACAGCTTGAGTACTGCGTACAGTTCTGGCACCACATTACAGGAAGGATGTAATTGCACTAGAGAGGGTACGGAGGAGATTTATGAGGATGTTGCCAGGACTGGAGAATTTTAGCTATGAGGAAAGATTGGATAGACTGGGGTTGTTCTCTTTGGAACAGATGAGGTTGAGGGGTGATTTAATTGAGGTGTACAAAATTATGAGGGGCCTAGATAGAGTGGATAGGAAGGACCTATTTCCCTTAGCAGAGAGGTCAATAACCAGGGGGCATAGATTTAAAGTGATTGGTAGAAGGATTAGAGGGGAGCTGAGGAAAGTTTTTTTTCACCCAGAGGATGGTACAGTTCTGGAACTCACCGCCTGAAAGGTTGGTAGAGGCAGAAACCCTCAACTCATTGAAAAAGTGCCTGGATGTGCACCTGAAGTGTTGTGACTTACAAGGCTACGGACCAAGTGCTGGAAAGTGGGATTAGGCTGGGTGGCTCATTTTCGGCCGGCACGGACACGATGGGCCAAATGGCCTCCTGTGTCGTAAATTTTCTATGATTCTAGGGCAGTGTCGCTCTCTCCTACGCTCCTCTGGTGATGCAAGTTACATGGAGTGTCCCAGAGCACTCCATTGCAAACAATAGGAGGGGGGAAAGAAGAGACTTCACAGCATCCTGAGAGCTACTTCGGAGCTACCCAGCTGTGGGAATTCAAACTAGGAAATCTGCATTCCCAGTTTTAATGCAGTTCCATGTGGGTTGGTTGGCTCTTGGGACAGTTTGAAGCCACTGCTGCTGGCAGTGGAGCTTTCCAGGGCACTTTGTAATTTGTGTCGCTAGAGCGGCCCAGGCTGGAGAAGTATATCCTATTTGAGGGTCTTTGCAGTAGCTATAAAATTGAAGGGCAGTTATTTGATTTCAAAAAGGAAGTACTATGTACCAGATGTAATTTCCCTCCACTTTAAGCAAGATTGTCTATTAAACGATTGATTTTTAAAAAATATATTTTAAAGCTAAATTCTATTCACAGGGGTGTGCTTCCTGGAAGTGGTTCTACCCATTCCACTATGCACCATTTGCTTCAGACTTCACAGACATTAAAGATATGCCTTCAACATTTGAAAAGGGAACAAAACCGGTAAGATTTTGCAGAGTGTATTCAGCCCTGAGGAATAAGTGCATAATGTATTTTCGAGAACCTGCAATGGTAAAATGCTTCCTTGAAAAGCTTATAGCCTTGAGAAGGAGTTAGTGAACTCTATAATCACCATGAGTAACCTATTGGTTCCCATCTGTGATTTGAAGGAATTTTTAGTTTTGGTATGTAAAATTCAGGGCAGTTTTAAGTCACATGATGTAAACTGGAATGGGGATTTCAAGTGCTTGTGGTGTCTCCAGTATTTTATGTTCAGCACTTGTAGGCTATTGTGTTGATGTACAGAGATGCATATGTTCATTTCCCAGGTTAAATAGTGAATTAAGATATTAATTTAACAGGAATGCACTTATCAGACGGGAGCTCATGTGTGCGCACGTACATAGATGTATATTATACATTTGTAACTATATTTTAGATCTGTACACACTTCCTGTCTGCACCACTTGACTTCCTGTTGTCATGTTAATTTTTCCCATTATAAGTTCCTATACCCACATTTGTAATGGGTCAGAATTTGCTGCCAAAATAATGGCGAGTTAATGCACCTGCTGTTATTAATTGTAAATCATCCAGCAACTTGTGGCAAGGAAGCGATACTCCATGAATTGTGAATCACCACAAGTTACTCCACCATTCGCCTCACAAAAGTGGCAGCTCGCCCTCAACCTCCCCGTGACCCCATGAGTTTCAAGAAATTGCTGCATTTGCACATCAATTGCCAATTAAACTCGCCACAGAAAGTTGGGGCTGGAATTTAACAGCATAAGTACCTTTTTAATGACTAGATTTATGTTCCTGCAATACCACTCAACCTCTCCAATCCAGAAAGGGAACAATTGAAATAAGTCTCATTCCTACAAGTAGTAAATTGTTAGAGATTTTAAATTTTTTTTTATTACTTTTCCTTTCTGACTCTTTCTCCATCCAATCTTTCTTATCCCTCTCTTTATTTCTCTTTCTGTTCCTGATTTGACTCTAATTCACCCTATTTCCTTCTCAGTTGTTCCTCAATCCTTAAATCACATTGGTTAAGGTGATAGACTGTTGGTCCCATCGTTCACCAAGGTCCCAGATGGCTCATTATCAGCTCGCTCTTGCAGCGTAAAAACATTACGAGCTGAAGTGTGATGGAAAATGTTTAACTCATGGGGCACTCCAGGAAATTCTGGGCCAATGGATTTCCCCTGTATAACTTTGTCATGCTATAATTGCACAATCTCACCACTGAGTAACTTTGTCCCTAGTCTGTACATCTTTAGAGTCTCCCTTTCTGAAAAATTTCAGAGCCTGTCAGCCATCTTGCTTTCCCTTCATGTAAGTTTAATCTTTTTCCTTAGTTTTTTTGCACTGTCAATTTAAATGTTATTAATTTATCTGCTTTTGTAGAGTCTTGAACCTTCCTGTCTCTCTGTCTCTTTCCCCACCTCCCCCTCCCCCCCCCCCCCCCCCCCCCTTACAAAATTAGATTGCATTTTCCTTTCACCTCTGGCTGTTGTCTTTCCTTGTTATCTCCCTTTCCTTTTGCTTCCAGTCATAGTCCCCCTTCCAGGTGGCACCTGTGAAATTGCTTAGGATCCTACAAGTATGCATTTCTTGCACTGACTTAGCACTCTTTTATAAAATTAACTCTCTGTGCCTGCGGCAGTGCCTGGGCCTCCTCCCATCCCAGCCCCCAGTGCCTCCTTCACATCTGGAACCCTCAGTAGGCTGAATTGGCCTTGAGCACCCTGATGCAAGGAAGAAGTGCTGTGGTCAATACTCAACACCAACAACAGCCAATCTCCAGACGCCATCCTACAACTCATCTGCTTCATCCTGGATCACAATGTCTTCACCTTCGATAACCAGTTCTTTACCCAAACACACGGAACAGCCATGGGGACCAAATTCGCACCCCAATACGCCAACATTTTCATGCATATGTTCGAGCAAGACTTCTTCACTGCACAGGACCTCCAACCAACGCTATACACCAGATACATCGACGACATTTTCTTTCTATGGACCCACGGCGAAGAATCACTAAAGAGACTACACGATAACATCAACGAGTTCCATCCCACCATCAAGCTCACCATGGACTACTCCTCAGAATCGGTTTCTTTCTTGGACACACGAATCTCCATCAAAGACGGGCACCTCAGCACCTCACTCTACCGCAAGCCCACGGACAACCTCACGATGCTCCACTTTTCCAGCTTCCACCCTAACCACGTCAAAAAGGCCATCCCCTATGGACAGGCCCTGCGAATACACAGGATCTGCTCAGACGAGGAG
This sequence comes from Heptranchias perlo, assembly GCF_035084215.1. Lineage (NCBI taxonomy): Eukaryota > Metazoa > Chordata > Chondrichthyes > Hexanchiformes > Hexanchidae > Heptranchias > Heptranchias perlo. The sequence goes on from NC_090332.1 coordinate 79,376,197, forward strand.
GAATGCGATGGACACCTACAGACGCTGAAAGACGCCCTCGTAAGAACGGGATGTGATGCTCGACTCGTCGATCGACAGTTCCGACGGGCCACAGCGAAAAATCGCATAGACCTCCTCAGGAGACTAACACGGGACGCAACCAACAGAGTACCCTTCGTCGTCCAGTACTTCCCCGGAGCGGAGAAACTACGCCATGTTCTCCACAGCCTTCAACATGTCATCGATGACGACGAACACCTCGCTAAGGCCATCCCCACACCTCCACTACTCGCCTTTAAACAGCCACCCAACCTCAAACAGACCATCGTTCGCAGCAAATTACCCAGCTTTCAGGAGAACAGCGTCCACGACACCACACAACCCTGCCACGGCAACCTCTGCAAGACATGCCAGATCATCGACACAGATACCACCATCACACGAGAGGACACCACCCACCAGGTGCATGGTTCATACTCCTGTGACTTGGCCAAAGCTGTCTACCTCATACGTTGCAGGAAAGGATGCCCCGGAGCATGGTACATTGGCGAGACCACGCAGACACTGCGACAACGGATGAACGGACACCGCGCAACAATCGCCAGACAGGAGGGTTCCCTCCCAGTCGGGGAACGCTTCAGCAGTCAAGGACATTCAGCCACCGATCTTCGGGTAAGCGTACTCCAAGGCAGCCTTCGCGACACACGACAACGCAAAATCGTCGAGCAGAAATTGATAGCCAAGTTCCGCACCCATGAGGACGGCCTCAACCGGGATCTTGGGTTCATGTCACGCTACACGTAACCCCACCAGCGAATAAAAGTTATCTGTTTTTAATTCAACGGGTCATTTTCAGTCTTTCTCTTCTTTTCGGATGTTTCTCCCTCTCTCTGTTTTGTGTTCTGGCCGTTTGTATATTCAGTGGTCCTGTAGGTAACACCTCTCTGTCTGAACACTTTGATTGCCTTGACAACGGGCAGTTGGAATGATTATCTGTAATCATCAGGTATTGTTCTCTGAATATAAATGCGAAAGGTTCAAGGATTTCCTGACATTCACCTGACGAAGGAGGAAGCCTCCGAAAGCTTGTGATTTTCAAATAAAATTGTTGGACTATAACTTGGTGTTGTAAGATTGCTTACATTTGTCAACCCCAGTCCATCACCGGCATCTCCACATCATGCTGTGGTATTGTCCTTGTTAATCTGATCCCTCAACATAATGAAGACTGTAAGACAGATAACGTTTAACTAAATTGAAAGTCAACTGGATTGTTCCTCTGGCAATGCAAATTTTCTAACGGCTCGTTTGTTTACACATAGCGCTGCGTTGCCTATTCAGCAAACAATCAGCCACGTAGGCTTGTCTCTTTGGATGTCTGGTTTCGGTAGACAGACAGTCCGCAGCGAACAATCTTCGTAATCCCAATTCTTTCAGTTTTTTTCTTAACCTCCCCCCGGCCCCTCACCCCCTCATTAAGCCAGATTTCCAGCCTTTGTTCCCCTTCTCCCTTTGCTTCCTTTCTCCTCCTTTCCCTTTCCCTTTCTCTTGCCCAGCCCTCTTGCTCTTCCCTTTGCAAAAGAATTAATTTCTTAGTTAAGCAGAGCATTTTCATTAGAATGAATTGTCATTTAGCTGCAAAATTTGTTGTTCTGAATATTTACATATAAACCTATTTGACCCTTTTGTTTGCAGTTCAAACCACTAGAACAGTTGATGGGAGTGTTTCCTGCAGCAAGTGGTAACTTCCTCCCTAAGACTTGGCGCAAACTGATGGAGGATCTGGTGGGTTTTTTATGAAACATGTCATGTATTTGCATGGCTGTTATTCAAAATGGATATTCCACATGACCTATCTATGTAAATTAACGCAAATACATATAGTGGATGTTGATGGAAATTGATATTTTAAATTTTCAATTGGATTTAAAAATTGATTAATTGGTGATGCAGAATATGGTACTTGTTTGTCTTATAGCAACCACTTTATAACATACCCATTTTCATCACTTAACCCTTTCCATCCAAATTAAGATTTTCATTCTCTATCTTCTGCATTAAGGTTAAGCATACAATGCACACAATCAATTGTGGAGGTGATCATGCCAAGTAGCTATTGGATAACAGTCTGCAGTGTATTGTAAAGCAAGAGGTTTAGATAGTACAAGAGATTTAATGTACCTCTGCTGTAAGATGGATTACAAAACCTGGTTTTGATAAACTTGCAGTTAACTAAAAATAAAATGCTGTTGATTTCAACTTACTCAAAGTAAGATTTAAAATATGTAGTAAAGAACCCAGCCGTAAGAAAACCCGAACCATGCACTGAATAAAACCTGTGCATCATTTTTGTTTACCAGCTATGCTTCTTTATTCAAGCCATCTCTAGTCTTAAACCTAGCTAACTGTGGGACAATTGATATTGAGTCTTGTTCAAAAAGTCTCAAGCTAACTTCTGCAACTATAATCTGTTATGTATCTAGAACGTCTAAAGATTTTTCCCATCCTAGTTAATGTTAGATTGAACTGCTGAGACCTTGTTAAATGTGAAACACAGTTTTAGCTGTAATTTGCAATTCTCGGTCATTTGATTTTCATAGGAAAATGATAGATCTTCTGGAGCAAATGCTAATGCTCCTTAATGAGAACACAGTTCAGTATAAATAGTCATTTTAAATGCATATTCTTGTTAATTGCTTGACAAATGAGCTGAATTGACAAGAATATATTGTATGATTCTGCTCAAAAATTTAACGTGTATATACTCTGAATTTGGTACTAAGGAGCTACATGTAATACTGATCCAGATTGAGACTTACTTTCTTTGAGAAAAAATTTATTTGGGTAATGTATTTGTATTAAATTGAGTTTGGACAGGCTGCAGATGAAAGATGTGTTTTTTTTAAACAGGACTCTTCAATCATTGACTTCTATCCTGATGATTTTGCTCTTGATTTAAATGGAAAGAAATATGCTTGGCAAGGTAGGGTTGTAGATTTCAATGCATATTCTCTCATCCTAATGTACTTCTCTGAATATTATAGTTTTAAATGTGGATTGAAGACAGCTGCGTTTTGCAGAAGTTTATATGGGAAAAGCAGTAAAATATTCACGACCCAGTATTTAAATTAAAAGCAGAAGTAGGTTTGAGAGAGGCTGTCTTCTACTGGAAGTAATTTAACTGTATTATGATTCAGGAGCTGAACAAGGATCAACAATGAGAGGGTAATTTTGGCTGTCGTTATTGACAGATGAATAAGAATGAAATGGATTAATTATTTTTCTGTTATTTCTTACTTGGCAGTGTTATTTTATAATTAGATTTTCAAATAGTTTTCTATTCTCTTAATCTAGATATTCAGCCACTAGTTCAGAAATAAATATTGAATTCCTAGGTGCAAAATTCAGAGCTAGAATTTTTAATATTTCAGACTTGGTGGAATTTTGTATTAAAAGCATTCATTTTATACGAATCGAAAGAAATGTGCACAACAACAAGCTTGAAAAATTCAAATGGTTTCTCAAAATCCAGTCTTCTGTAGTTACTTCCTTTCCTATTGTAAACCACAGCCAATTTGGACGGCACTGTTATTTCTTGTAGAGTGGTTGGTTGGAATGAGCTGCTGTTATGATAGTTAATGGACAAACTTGTCTCTCTGTCTGAGGGGATAATGATAGCCCGCTCTCAGTTTTTGTTCTTTTTAAACTTTTTCTGACATGGCTGTGTGTTTCGATGCTGCTCTAATCTCATGCCAAAGGATACTTGACATGCTTGTCCTACTCAGTTGCACAGATTTCATCATAAAAACTAGGACATGCCAAGTAAGTTTAATTTAGTTATTGCTACACTTTAGGAATTTCAATAACAAAACTTAAATGTGACCTTACAAGCAGTTAGGATTTTGCTCACAACTTCCTGACCAGGATCTGTGCCTAAATGTTTGGCTGTCAAAACAGAGGTCTAAAAAGTAAACCAATTCTCTTTATTTGCTGTCCTCTTCCTGCCTCACCAATGCCTGTTGGTGCTCATTACATTGTATCACTAGTCTGATACTCATGAGGTCATACTCTTATTGATAATTAGGGACAGTTTTACATCCAGCCAGCTCATCATGTTATGTTATGTTACTGTTCATTTGAGCTTCCGACTGGTCATTTAAGAGGAATTTGTGGTTTCTAAACTGGACATGTTCACAATACTTTGACTCCTACAAATTGGAAGTGAGCCCGAGTGGACTGGTGATATCAGATCCAATTGAGAACTTCAGTGTTTGACATGTGAAGACCCACATACAGCACTGGGTAATAGGGTCTTGGACTGGTTCAGAACAAACTGCAGTCAAGGTTATGTACATCGAGTTACATTGAAACTACAGCACAGAAACAGGCTTTTCAGCCCATCTGGTCTATGCCAGCATTTATGCTGCACACGAATCTCCTCCCTCCCTATTCATCTAACCCTATCAGCATTCCCTTTTATTCCTTTCTCTCTCATGTGCTTATCTATCTTCCCCTAAATCCAAGCTATTTGCCTTAACTACTCCTTGTGGTAGCACGTTCCACATTCTTACCAATCGTTGGGTAAAGAAGTTTTTCCTGAATCCCCTATTTAATTTATTAACGACTATTTTATATTTATGATCTCTAGTCTGGGACTCCCCCACAGGTGGAAACATTTTCTCTATGTCTACCCTGTCAAACCCTTTCATTATCTTAAAGATCTCTATCATGTCACCCCTCAGCTTTCTCTTTTCTAGAGAAAAGAGCCCCAGCCCGTTCAGCCTTTCCTGATAAATATATCCTCTCAGTTCTGGTATCATCCTTGTGAATCTTTTTTGCACCCCCTCCAATGCCTCTCTATCCTTTCTATAGTATGGAGACCAGAACTGAGCACAGTACTCCAAGTGTGGTCTAACCAAGGCTCTGTACAAGTTTAACATAACTTTTGTGCTTTTTATTTCTATCCTTCTAGAAGTGCTTGATTTGCCTTTTTTATGGCTTTATTAACCTGCGCCGCTGCTTTTAGTCATTTGTGTATCTATGCCTAGATCCCTTTGCTCCTCTACCCCATTCAGACTCTTATTCAAGCAGTATGTGGCCTCCTTATTCTTCCTACCAAAATGCACCACCTCACACTTATCCAATATTGAAATTCATTTGCTAATTAGATACCCATTCTGCAAGTTTATTAATGTCCTCTTGCATTTTGACACATTCCTCCTTTTGTATTAACTATACTCCCGCCATTTGGTGTCGTTCGCAAATTTTGAAATTGTACATTCCCAAATCCAAATCGTTAATGTAAATTATGAATAACATTTGTCCCAGCATCAATCCCTGTGAAACACCACTTCCCACCTTTTGCCAGTCTGAGTACCTACCCTTAACTCCTTATCTCTGTTTTCTGTACAGCAAAGTGTATGTTTGATAAGAAATTGCAACTGTAGTATAGGTCAGCAGTACAGCAGCCTCATTTTCCTGTTTATTTCTATAACCTCCAGATTTTGCTTTAGGAACAGGATTAGGCCATTCAGCCCGTCGAACCTATTCCACTTTTTGTCCAACTTCCCCTTTCCCTCAGTGACTATTGGGAGGAACAACACTATCACCTTCCTGCAGCCAAGCCTTCAGGAGCGTTTTATATTGTGGAGCGGCAAATTCTGATTTGGAAACTCATCCTACCACCCATCATACACCGTCAAGTCGAATATGAGCAGCTTTGGATGTTAAAAGATTTTAACTTTTCAGTCTGCTTAAATGCATCACTATCGCCATAGCATTTCAGTTATTTATGATTTCTTCTTTATTCTGCAGCCTCTGGCGCTTGAGGTGTTCTCCACTACTGTGAAGAAAGTTTTATAATGATCCAACAGTCTACATGTAATGGGCATCCTTTACAGGGCTTCTCAAAGAAGTCAGAAGTATCAGTTGTGGATTTCCATTTCCCCATCGACCCCACATAAGTTATTTCTTGCAGCCATACCAATAGCTGTCAACGCCCCCCCCCCCCCCCAGTGAGTAGCACACCACAGTTGGATTTTTCTGGTTTATAGTCAGCTCATCCTCATCTTGATGAGCCTGTCTATCAGTTAAATTTTGTCTGATAAGACTTCTTGCCACTAGCTCCAAGACACAGTATCTGTGTGTCTTATGCTACCTTCCAGTGTTGTACAATATTAACAACCGTAATGTCTGTTTGAACCACAACAAAAGGGCTTGACCATCTGTCCTATTTGTTGATGGCTATCCTGGCTACAGGGAATTTAACTAATCCTCCAGGTATGAAAGATCTTTATCTTGGTTCTGTTGAAGGAGCATTCATCAAGATCAGATAGGGAATCTCGCTTAGGCTAGCATTGGTCCCAAGAAAGATGCAGCATGATCAAAACTAATGTTGAGCTGAAGATGACTTTGTTGGGCTGTGCTGAAGACATATTTAAACTGCCCAAGTGCTAAAAGACTTTTGTGCCATGGTCACTTGATCAAATTAACCTGCAAAAAAAAACAAGAGGTTCACTTGGGATTCACTTACAAGCTTGGGATTAATGTTGGGGAGGCTGGGTAAAGCCCAATGGGACCCTGACTCCTTCTCCCTGGACATATAAAATGGTGCAAAATCACCACCTGACTGATTCAGAATTTATATGCCTGAATGGTTAATTTGAAATAGGATTAACACTCATGTTTTTAAAGAAAAGCCTTTTGCAGAAATTTGTCCTGTAGACATTTTGTATCCAGCTTGTATTGCCACTTTGTTTAGAAAATAGGATGATTAACAAGTAATTCAACTGCTTATGCAAGCCCAATCAGTGTCTGTGGCCTCTTTATTTCTACCGCTAATTGATTGCTTATTTGACTTTAGGTGTTGCACTTCTGCCGTTTGTTGATGAGCGACGGCTGAGAGCAGCTCTGGAAGAGGTTTACCCTGATCTCAATCCTGATGAAAGTAAGCATTATGATACTGCACAGGTTGACTGGGCAATCATTAAGGTTTTCAGTATTTACTGTGCTTGTCTTGCATGCATTACCAAACCTTAAAAAGCCAATAAGAATGGATGGGTGTTATTGATTCACTATAACCACTGTATCCATGCTTGATTTAATGAATGATACTTCACGTGAGTTGGAACAGTATCTTTTTTTTAAAATTGCCTTAGTGATTATGAAAATAGTTTGGTATTGGTTTTAAGCCTCTTAATTTTAGAATCTCTTCTCCAGTTACTATATTCAGTAAGTAAATGTAACATAGCATGATTGAATCCTGAACAAAAGATGCTGGAAAAAATTTTATTTGAGTAAAACTAAACTTTTGAATATCTTAATTGCAGTTCGACGAAATAGTCTTGGAAGCGATGTGCTGTTTGTTGGAAAACACCACAAGCTGTTTGACTTCATTGTCGAGTTGCAAAATGGTGATGCTCAGGTAGGTGTGCAGTAGTGTACTTGTACTGCTGCTCACTGCTTTTCAAAATAAGTATCCATACTAAATGAAACTTGTCATTCTAGGGTATAGAGATGCCTCCTGAACTCTGCCATGGTATAAAAGGTCTTCTAACATTAGAGAATGGTGTCATAGAACCGGGAAAGTAAGTTTTTATTGTTCAGTGGTGAACCTGTTTTCTACCAGAATTTTTGTTGGTGTTCATAGTTTTTTTTTACAATTGTCTTTTTAAAATATACTTCTTCCCCCTGCATTCACACTCAGTCAAAATTAGAGCACCTGAGTCAGTGACCTTTGTAATATAAAGTGTATCTGCAAGGTCTAACTGTATAATATGGAAATTATTGTGACGTGTAATTTGATTGTAATTGTGAATTTTGGCTGGTGGAAAAGAAAAGTTTGTGCCTTTTCAAATTTTTTTAAAGTTCAGTTAATAAAGTTAAGACTCATTTCATAGACTCAAAGTAAAATGCTAATTTACTATTAGGCAGAGGGAGTTGTTGAAAGATGAATTTGATTCAAAAAATGAAAATGCTTAAGTGCTTGATTCTGGATTAGAATATTGAGACCCAGAATTGCCAGTTGCTTGAACAGACTTGAATCTGTTCTTGGCTGTACACTCGCCTGGATCCCTACTTGGAAGGAAACGCTATTTCTTTAGGGTGGTGGGGTGGAATGGTAAGGAGAAAGAATTATAATTTGTATCTAATTTTCTATGTCCACACACATTCTGCTGGTGAATTGAAAAGGTCACTGACTCAGGTGCTCTAATTTTGACTGAGTGTGAATGCAGGGGGAAGAAGTATATTTTAAAAAGACAATTGTAAACAATTTTACAACACCAAGTTATAGTCCAGCAATTTTATTTGAAATTCACAAGCTTTCGGAGGCTTCCTCCTTCCTCAGGTGAATGTTGTGGAAATGAAATCCTCGAACCCTTCGCATTTATAAATCACAGAACAATACTTGGTGATTACAAACAGTCTTTTCAACTGCCCGTTGCCAAGGCAATCAGTGTGCAGACAGACAGGTGTTACCTACAAGGTCTCCGAATATACAAACCACCAAAAAAAACCCACAGAGATAGAGAGGCAGAAACATAGAAAAGACAGCAAATGACCCGTTATATTAAAAACAGATAACATTTGTTTGCTGGTGGGGTAACGTGTAGCGTTTTTGGTGGTTTGTATATTCGGAGACCTTGTAGGTAACACCTGTCTGTCTGCACACTGATTGCCTTGGCAACGCGCAGTTGAAAAGACTTTGTAATCATCAAATATTGTTCTGTGATTTATAAATGCGAAGGGTTCGAGGATTTCATTTCCACAACGTTCACCTGAGGAAGGAGGAAGCCTCCGAAAGCTTGTGAATTTCAAATAAAATTGCTGGACTATAACTTGGTGTTGTAAAATTGTTTACAATTGTCAACCCCAGTCCATCACCAGCATCTCCACATCTTAAAAAGACAAACCAGCTAAGGAAGGCATATCTTTGATATTTAGCTGCATGAATTTCTTTATGTATTTATTTTTAGGACTGTAGTTTCTCCTATACCAGCATTGCAAGACATTGTTCAGAATAATGCATGCAGGTGAGTGAAAATTTATTAGCTGTACTTACTAAGGTTTCCGGTCACAGATTTAGTCTGTTTCGTTGATGTGCATAATAAAAGGAATCTGCTTAATGCAAATTTTCCCCTCTATCCTTGCAGTATACTATTCAAGGATCCTCAGTTTGAAGACCAATACATATTCAAAGCTTGTTTCTTAGCTGGAGCAGTGTAAGTAGCATTTCTCAAAGCAATTAATTCTTCCTGGGATTTGAGAAAGTTAACATTTAAGGTAGCAACTTTGAATCATGAAAAGAAATAATTTTTGGTGGCAAGATTCTTCCCAGATCTTCTGAAAAAGGATTTAGAAAACTGTTAACATGTCAGCACACATTTGCTTGTGAGAAACCACATAACCATTCAGACAACAAAGGGTTCTTTCTCTGGTCTATATGAAGATAGCCAATTTGAGTTAGGGTGGAAGTGGATCTCCTGGTGCCTTGGCTAGGTAGGAGAAAATAGGCTTCTTGCTCTTGATCATTGTCCATTGATGCCGGCTAGAAGCATACTTGTTTCGATATTGGGTCAGTGAGGGACACCTGTGATTGCCCCAGCTCCCACTATCAAATAACCAGGCAGTACTGCCCAGGCTGGGTTGGGAAAGATACTCCAGCCTTTGTAGCAATATTCCAGCATTAACTGCCAAGTTCATAAAAGGAAAATGAAGAGGGGAGGGAGTGGTGGTGGTGGTAAGTATGTAGGATACATCTATAGGATGTATGCTTAAGATTTTACATCCTTTTATTTAAGAACCACTTTCTCTGTTAATGTAAATTATCATTGAATTGTTTGGTTTTGCCTGTCTCTTTCAGAAAGCCTCCTAAAACATTGAAACCAGGTGACTGGGAGCAGTCTAACTCAAAGCAGCCTTGGAGGCCTAGACTTGGCTTTAACCCAAATCGACACCAGGTACACTTGGACCAGTCAGCATTTAGAACACTGGGGTAAGTGACATTCCAAGCCATCAAATGTAAATGTTCAGTGAAATAGGTTATGATTAGCAAGATCATTTCAGCACCTGCAAGACTATCTCTCCAGCTTCGAGTTTACCTTCTAATTTACTCAAGATAGAGACTAAGAGCAGGTATAAACTGAAATCACTTGTCTTAATTCCGGCTCAGTATGTATTAATGACTCCCCTTTTCTCCCACCCAACCTCTTTCCCCCCCCCCCCCCCCTCATTTGTTAAGCCTTCACATACAGTTAAGAATTGGTGTTATTCCACAAGGACACTGCCCCTTTAAGAAAATTTATTCCTTGGAGGGTCAAGTGATCTGCAGCCTACTCAGATCACCGCCTATTACTCCAATCACCATCGATAAATCAGATCCTATTACTGCAGCCGCTGGCCAGTGCTAATCCTGGTTTCATAATTTGTATTAACTGGCAACGGTGGTACTTACCAACAGAAACCTGTGACATATGCTTTTTGCTTTCCATCATCACACAGCTTTTCCCGCAGTGAAGCCTGTTCCAGACTCCATTCAAGGGCTTGATGTGATCAACTTCATTGTTGGAGGCAAAAAATGCCTTCAGTATGTTTGAGTTTAATTTTGGATTTTGTACTGGTGCATGGGGATCTTGAGATTTGGTTCTCTGAAGCATTCCTCTAACATGAGGTCAGACAGAGATTTAAATGTGAGTCGGGACCATTTGCAAAATTGATTTTGTACAAGACTTGGTGGGGTGAGCTTATTCCCACATAATCTTCTCCAGCATTGGTCATAAATCAGCCCGACGTTTGGTCCATGTCAGTATTGGACAAGGGACCAAAACACACACATTCCTTATTGTCATCCAGGTGATGTATTGATACAGCTTTTAGTACAGCCTGAAGCAGCACACCAGCTCCTGAAGTTGATTGGTATGTCATTTATTTTTTGCATTCATAAATCAGTGCAACTTGTATGCTCCAGTGCAACTTCAAAAATTCTGTGATGTACAATCTATGTGCAAGTACCCTCATGGGGACGGCAAGACTGAAAAATTGTCTATCATACATCAGTAAAAATTTGGCTATGGCTTTCATTGTGAAATATTTCTTTGAAAACTGTTAATGGTGTTGTGTTTTGGATGTTGAACTTGGGCTCTGATGTTAAAGTTTGGTTTTGGGAGATATGTTTCACATTGTGCAAAGCTACAAGATATGGTTCAGTGAAAAAACTATTGGCTTCAGTTCCCATCACCTGGAGCAAACCACATTTTAACATTAAATAGTACTTTTGTTTTAAAATAAAAATAACCTGGTTTGTATTTTTTTTTTATTCGTTCACGGGATGTGGGCGTCGCTGGCGAGGCCAGCATTTATTGCCCATCCCTAATTGCCCTCGAGAAGGTGGTGGTGAGCCGCCTTCTTGAACCGCTGCAGTCCGTGTGGTGACGGTTCTCCCACAGTGCTGTTAGGAAGGTATTGTGCACAAGTGTACATATTGTCTCTTTAATTTTGTTTTAGCCATGTGATGTCAAAAGACCGCGCTCAAGGAGGAAGTGGTGTTTACAGTTACACCCCTCCGCCTAGTTATCAACAAGGGAAAAATTCTCGGCCACCTCTGATGAGAGCACCACCATCTCTTGCTGTCCCATTGCCAAGTAAGTTACTTAATGAACTCGTGATTTACAGATTAAATAGTAAACGTTTCATAAACTAAGGCCTAAGATTTTCAGATTTAGTTCACTGTTTTATAGATGAAAAATAAAACTTGTGTGAATAGTTGAATACTCTAGGTAGCTATTTTAAACTTGTGGCCTGATTGATATGTTTAATCAGTGGCCATTTTGAAAATTAGTTGCAAAAAACTGAAAAATCCCTTTTAAACTTCCCTTCCTGACCTCCATGCTAGCTGACATTGTAAATGGTTCCCCCCCTCAACAAGCCCACACTTGATCCCTCTGTCCTTGCAAACTAACACCCACTCTTTCTTTCTTTCCAAGTCCTTGAACATGCTGGCGGCCCCCAAATCCATGCCCGTCTTTCCCGCAACTCGATGTTTGAATCTCCCCAACTAGGTTTTCACCCCTTCAACAGCACTGAAACAAGCTTAACCAAAGACACAAATTATATCCTCTGTGACCGTGACCATGGTGCACTATCCCTCCTCATTCTTCTCAACCCCTCTGCAGCCTTTGACGCAGTCAACCATAACATCCTCCTCCAGTCTATCTCCTCCGTTATCCAGCTCAGTGGGACAGCCCTCTCTCTGTTCCACTCTTGTCTGTCAAATCGTAGCAGGGCATCAGAGCAATGGTTTATCTTCCCACCCCGATATCATTACCTATGGAATCCCCCAAGATCCTATCCTTGGCCATCTCCTACTCCGCATCTACATGCTACCCCTAGGCAACATCGTCTGAAAGCATAGGGTCAGCTTCCATTTGTATATTAATGACATCCAACTCTACCTCTCTGCCAACTCTCTCGGCCCCTTCACTGCCGCTGTGCTTCAGACCGCATCCAAATCTTGGATGAACCGCAATTAACTGCAGTTAAGCAGGGAGAAGAACAAAGCCATTGTGTTCGGCCCCCACCACAAACTTCATATCTTTTCCACTGACTCCATCCCCCTCCCTGGCCACTATCTTGGGTTGAACCACACTGTTCGCAACCTCCGCATCCTGTGTGATCATAAGCTGAGTTCCAACCCCGTATCTTTTCTATCAAGATGACCACCGTCTTCCACCTCAGCCCATCGACTGCTGAAACTCTTATCCTTGCCGATGTCACTTCTAGATATGACAATTCCATTGCTCTCCTGGCCGGCATCTCATCCTCCACGGTCTGTAAACTTCAGCTCATCCAAAACTCTGCTGCCTGTATCCTACCGCACCAAATCCCACCTTCCCACCCTCGTGTTCAAATAGCTTCTTGGCCTTGCCCTTATCTCCCCAACCTCCTCCAGTGCTACCCACCCCGCCAGAACTCTCCGTTCCTCTGGTTCTGGCCTTCATCCCATCATTGCAGCCATGCCTTCAGCCGCCTTGGCCCCAAGCTCTGGAATTCCCTAAATCCCTCTGTGTCTCCACCTTTCTCTCCTTTTATGATCCTCCTTAAATCCTACCTCTTTCACCAAGCTTTGGTCACACCTCCTAATATCTTTCTTTGGCTTGGCATCCATTTTTTATCTTCTTACATCTCTGTGAAGCACCTTTGGGTGCTTTTCTATGTTAAAGGTGTTATGTAAATGTAAGTTGTAATTGAGATTTGCATTTTCTGTTCTCCTTTAGAGCACTGAGAATGCACTTCCTGCCAAAATCAAATTGTGTTGTCTGTGTACATAAGCCTGTTGAGCTCTTTCCATCTAGGTAGTCCACTGGAAGAGCGGTAGGAATTGTTGCAAATATACTGATTGACTCAAATATCACCTTCACTTCCAAAAAAAACAGCAATTTGCATTTATGTAGTGTGTAGATAGATGTCTGAGCACCTAACATTAAAGGAGAAAAAGAATACAGTTAACACTGGACACTGGAAAGGGCAGACAAAATGGAAAGGCTAGTTTGGGGAGTTTTTGAGGTTTACAACGCAGCCAATCCTACCTTCCAATACTTCAACTATCCTTCACATGGGCCTCTCCTTTTTCAAGGGCCTGAGCTTGCCAGTTGTTCCATTCCTGGAGCTGTAATGCAAAAACAGGCCCTTTGGTTGTGATGTTTTCCATGCCTCCACACTGGCATGTACTGAATGCCCAGTGCCTGAACCTGCTGCTTTTTTGCCCCTAGGGCGAGTGTGCATGTATGATTGTTTGCCATCCAGGCGATCTGGAGACTTTCACTTGGTTGTCTCATATTTAAAAGAAATGCTGCTGTCTCCTCTTGGCAGACAAAGCAGCATTCTATCCCTGTCGCTTGCTGTTCCGGCATTTTTGACACCATGGGATGAAATTTGCCTTGGACGGTGATGCAAAACATTCTGTAGAAAATTGGCAGCCTGTCTTACATTGGGTCTGATTTTCAAAATTGGGTGTGCGCAAATGGACTGCGGATTAGTTACCGCCCAAAATGAATTCTTCCTTCACAACCACCACCACCACCACCACCCCCGACCCAAGTTCCTTCTCCACTTTCAATTGCTACACAGAAATACAAGGAAGAAGTAATTGTAGACAGCCTAAAGAACAACATAAAAAGGGTAAAAATTAGAAGCAGAAGGAGGAAGGAAGGGAAAGAGAAAACCCAGAGGGGAAAAGAGAGAAAGAGAAAGAGATAACTTTTTTTTAAAAAGAGTTATTTGTATTTTGGTAAGCGTGAGGTGGCAGAAGCTCTCTTGAATTATTCAACCAGCCCCCGGCCTCTCCGTTAGGCCTTATCATTGTTGCTGTGCAGGTGCTGTCGTTCCTGCCCTTGTTCCCTTGTAGCAGCATCCTGTGAGTACTCTGAGACGTGGGATGCAGCCTGGCACACCAGAGCTGTAATATAATACAAAATAAGATTTTATGTACTCTGCTTTTTTTAAATCCTTTTTTTCTCTTTTTACGTGCTAATTTCTAACCACAAGTTCTATTTTGTAACCAAACCTTTGTTTAAACTCTAATTGGAAATGTTGGAAATCTGAAGGATGTCTACCCAAAATGCTCACCTGCCTTTTCTGTTTTCAGATGCCGATGCATCTTCTATATATTTCTGGCATTTTCTGTTTTTATTTTAACTATTAGTTCTTTTGTCTGCTGGGTTGTGTTGGGACCCACATCAAAATACTACATAGAATTACATAGAATTTTACAGCACAGAAACAGGCCATTTGCCCCAACAAGCCTATGCTGGTGGTTATGCTCCATACGAGCCTCCTTCCACCTTACTTCATCTCACCCTATCAACATATCCTTCTATTCCTTTTGCCCTCATGCACTTATCTAGTTTTGCCTTAAATGCATCTATGCTATTTGTCTCAACCACTCCATGTGGTAGCGAGTTCCACATTCTCACCACTACTAATACCACCACCGATGGCTGAAAAACTGGCTTTTGACCTGGTTTTCATTCATATGAGGATCCGGAGTCCAGTGATCAGGCTGCTTTTGACATGATAAGAACTCAAAACAGTAAGCATGCTACTCAACGAGTTATTTGGTTAATGGAGATGGTAGTTCAATTGTTCCTTAATAGAACTCATTGGTGCCTTACATTAATATACTTAACAGCTTAGTGTCTTTAATACAGAAAATGTTGTTAGGTTCTAGACTTCATACTGTGTTCCTCAAAGTTGTGTCAAAATTACCTTTTCATTGAATGTTTCTCAGCAGATAGTTATTTGAAACTGCTGCAACCCAGGATCCAGTTAATGCATGCTCTTCGTGAAGTTTATTTAATATGGCATTTCCTGGTGGCTATTGACGTTGTATTTCAAATTGAACCTATAAAACTGTGGTCCCAGTTTCCGTCTCTGTCATCATTTCAAAGATGACAGGATAGTAATTTGAGTTTTTTGCGATCTTTGTAATGAAACCCCTACGTCTCAATTTAAAGTAGGCGGGTCGATTTTGATTTGAAGAAAGTGATATGGAATTTTGAAACCAGCAGACCCTGTCCAGTTTCAAGCGCATTATAAGCTGCACTTGCAAACCTACACATGTGCTGTATATAAATCCAGCATATAACATGCGACTACAGTACATTGTGAGTTAGGCAAAGTGGCATTCAGATGCTTTTCTTCCACCTCTGGGGATGTTTTGCATCTGCCCGGAATGATTTTACTGATTTAGGTACTTGCAGGATGTTGAATAGCACAAGTATGAATCAGCATCCTGCTGTTTATATTGTTGCCATTGAGGGATTACTTTTAAAAGTTTGATGCTTTTTAAAATGTCTGGTCATACAATCTTGCCATTGTTTTCCCTATGCATCTCTTCACTCTTTCGAACATGTGTCAGTCACATCTGCACAGTTCTGACTGGCATGAGTCCGTCTCCTGTGGTATATCTGTTTCTGTTGTGTAGTTATGAGAATTGATGTGCTTTTTTTCAGTCCCAGTTTCCAGTATATACTCCAATTTTTTTTTTTGAGTCCTGGCTTCAGAAATCTTCTACAACCAGTTAATTCCCATTTTGGTGCTGCAAAACATTTAATTTTGAATTGTTAATGCAATAAATTGTAATTCTTCTACAGTCGTCCCCACCCCTGCATAGTCCACTTAGTGCCTGTGGAAAATCGTGCCAGTGGTTCGTGGTGCTCAGAATTGGTTATAGATAGTGGAAGGCCAGTACAGTCAATCAGAATATTATTCCCCCCCCCCCTACCAGCACCAGCACCCTAAAATATATGTTGTGGGTGTTTCCATCAGCAGTCTTTGATTTGACTAGGATATTTCAGTCTACATGCTGCTGATGAATTGTCTGAGTGCTGATAACTTGTGGGAGTCAAGTGCAGTCTGCAAGCACTCAATGTGAATAGCATATTTGGTTTTTGCAATCCAAAATTGAATCTGATTTATGACATGCTTTCATTTCATTGTAAGCTCGCCAATTAACTGCATTTGAAAATTGGTTTTGATTAGTGCAATCAGTAAACACCAAGGCTTTTCCTGATTGTCACACTGATTAGAAGAGTTCTCACTTCAGTTCACGGTGGAAATGTTAACAAGCATCTAAAAATATGGCCTAATAGAGTTGAAAAGTGATGAGCTTGTCTCTCTGCAATTTAGTGCTCAATTGTATAAAAGAAAGCTTTCTTTTTTGAACAAAACACTGCTTCTAGATAAGCCAATGCATTTTCTTGTAATGTATCTTGTACTGCTCAAGTTAAGTCAGCATATTAATTTTACAGATTGATATCTTGATTTCTCTCTTCACTCCCCAAAAAAATGCAGATAATTGTTCCAAGAATCTTGTAAAGTGATTTTAACAAGCCCAAAACCTAATCAGCCTTCATTATAAATTATGAAAAACTTGAGTTCAAATCCCCATTTGAACATGTCTGAAGCTTACACATGAGCAGAATGATCAACATCATGCAGATAGTTTCTGCAAATAGATGTTTCTGTTAGAAATTTAGTTTATTGTAGTATTATCTGCTTTATTCAATTTGGCAATTTTGATTTGTATAATCAATTGTATTACAATTATACAAATATATTCAAAATGCATATCTATATTGAATGATTTAAATATTGTACTTAATTGTTAAACATGCAGTTGCCTTGATATTACCATTCCAGAAAAGTTATTTTTATACATTTGAACCAATATCAGTTCAAAGGGTTTCTTTGTTCGTCACAGTACAGTATAGTGCAATGTCAGTAAAGCTACTGGGAAACCCTTTCAAGATGTCAAGAGCTGTAACACCGTACTACAAGATTCCAACGTATGACCTTTCCCAGAGTTAGATTTACATGGTCCTTGTGAGCATGAGGCAGGCTCATTCCTGTGTAGTGTAACTTTGTAGTGAACATAAATTAAAGATCTTCTAGAGATATATGCAGATTGCCTGTAACTTTGCTCACAGCGAGTCATTGGTTGCACAAAATTGTTTTCACGTTCTCAGTACAAATAAATGGCAGCTGCTGTAACTGTTTGGAATACAGTCCCCACCACGTACATGATCCGTGCTTATCACAGACAGTCGCCTATATCAAGCAAATGGTGATAACCATTTGTCATCACCATAGGCGTCAATTGTAAAAGCTCCGCTGATTTCAGGCAAAGTCAAGTCTTCAAGCAGGTTCAATCAACTGTGTGCACTATTAACAACTGGCTCCCATAATTAACAGTTAACAGTGCGAACAGCTGATGGAGGTTTCAGGCAGCTTCAATTAGCTCTATGCACTGTTAACAACTATGAGAGGCGGTCAGAAGGTGGAGCCTTTGGGCAGTTTTGTTCAAATGGTTTTATCTTCCACTGTGTATAGCGGGCAAATCGTGTTCGCATGAACACACTGCTATAAACGGTTAGGACAAATTTCAAAGTGAGGATTCCACTTTGAAATTTGACATGGTTTTAAAGTTTCATTTCTCACACGTAACATGCTGTAAATAACCCTTTGAATATAGTAATGTAAATTGTTCTCCAAAATTACCTCAGAAAAAGTTTAAAGTTCATACTACCTTTATGCAAAAAAAGAGATTCCAGTTACTTTCATTATCAAAATTTTTTCTGTGGGAGTTTCTATTTTCAGCAATTTTCCATTGGATGAGCAGGGTTTAGAAATGATGTGGAGATGCCGGTGATGGACTGGGGTTGACAATTGTAAACAATTTTACAACACCAAGTTATAGTCCAGCAATTTTATTTTAAATTCACAAGCTTTCGGAGGCTTCCTCCTTCCTCATTTACCTGAGGAAGGAGGAAGCCTCCGAAAGCTTGTGAATTTAAAATAAAATTGCTGGACTATAACTTGGTGTTGTAAAATTGTTTACAAGGGTTTAGAAACACCAAGTTCCAGCATGCTTCATTAATGCCCACTCTTGTCAATCAAATTCTAAAAGTTGTAGTAACAGATGCATGCTGGGAGCTGTAGGCTGCTGTCATGGTTGGTCTCCTCAGCTAACAGTGATGGCTCTGGGAACTTGTATGAAC
This sequence comes from Heptranchias perlo, assembly GCF_035084215.1. Lineage (NCBI taxonomy): Eukaryota > Metazoa > Chordata > Chondrichthyes > Hexanchiformes > Hexanchidae > Heptranchias > Heptranchias perlo. The sequence goes on from NC_090332.1 coordinate 79,394,730, forward strand.
CCAAGGCTCAGGCATCTCACATGGGCACAGGCTTGCTAAGGAAAACATTGTTCCAGGCATTTCTGACGCAAAAATGTTAATGTATATAGTTGAGTTTAATCTCACTTTTGTAAAAGTTGTACTTTTTTACATCTGTGTTGCAAATCTTTTTCCCAAGAGTATGTGCTGAGCTTAGTACGGTGCCAAGGTGGCAGCAGAAAGGATTTTTGATTGGTTCACAACTTTTTATTTTATTGTTAACTGCCCATTTTTAATTTGTAATTTTTTTGAACTTTTAGAAATGGTTTTCTTTCCTACTTGCCACCTGTTCATTGATACAATTCCTGTTTAGTTATGATTCAATACAGTTCAGTGAATATAAAAACTCAGAGGTGCAAGTGTGACAAATTTATTTGCACACTAGTTGATCTCCCGTGGCGTTGCACATGGTAAGTTGGAGAATATGGTCATCGCTTATTCTCTCCTGTCTTCACGTCACTTTTTCTTTTTTTCTTTCTCTACACTTCAGCTTCTCTCCCCTTAGCTTGTTTTGTTCTCGCTTTCTCCATCTTCTGTCTTTTTCTTCTTTCCTTTCAGGTGTGAAATGGTGTAGCAGGGGCAGGAGTTACCAAAAGCTGTAGACTGCATTTGGGGTGGAGTTGTGGGGAAAATTCCATCCCTTGTTCAATCAATCACTCTTCTCCCACCTCTTGCTCCCATTGTGGACCCTATTCCTTCATCATCCTACTACCCAGCCCTCTTCCTACCACCCCCTCACTCCGGTCACTACCTCAACCTTTAAACTATCTGTTCAATCACTATCCTTTTTCCCCTTTCCGCTATCATTCACCTCATCCTTAACCTCTATCTACTCCCACTCACTCCACCCAAGGGTGGGTCACAAGAGGCTAGAGACCCTCCCTCCTCTTGCCTGCAACCAGTCTCCCTCTTCCTCCTCTTCTTTTTCCTTTACTCTCTCTCACCCATCTCTCTCTATGTTGCCCCTCTCTTCCATCTCTCAAAGCTATATATAGGAACGGGAGTAGGCCATTCAGCCCCTTGAGCCTGTTCCGCCATTTATTGAGATCATGACTGATCTGTGACCTAACTGCATATCCCTTAATATCTTTGGTTAACAAAAATCTGTCAATCTCAGATTTAAAATTAACAATTGAGCTAGCATCATTTGCCGTTTGCGGAAGAGAGTTCCAAACTTCTACCACCCTTTCTGTGTAGAAGTGTTTCTCAACTTCACTTCTGAAAGTCCTGGCTCTAATTTTTAGGCTATGTCTCCCAGTCCTAGACTCTGCAACCAATAGAAGTAGTTTCTCTCTATCTACCCTATCAGTTCCCCTTAATATCTTGAAAACTTCGATCAAATCACCTGTTAACCTTCTAAATTCCAGGGAATACAACCTTAGTTTGTGTAATCTCACCTCGTAATTTAACCCTTGGAGTCCAGGTATCATTCTATTAAATCTACACTGCACTCCCTCCAAGGCCAATATATTCTTCCGAAAGTGCAATACCCAGAACTGAACACAGTACTCCAGGTGTGGTCTAACAAGCGCTTTGTACAGGTGTAGCATAACTTCTATCCCCTTGTATTCTAGTTCTCTAGATATAAAGGCCAGCATTCCATTAGCCTTTTTGATCATTTTCTGTACCTATCCCAGACATTATAATGATCTATGTACATGGATCCCTAAGTCTCTTTAGACCTCTACTCTTTCGAGCTTTTCACCATTTAGAAAGTACTCTGATCTATCCATTTTAGGTCTAAAGTGGATGACTTCACACTTGCCTACATTGAAATCCATTTGCCACAGTTTTGCCCATTCACTTAATCTATTAATAGCTTTGTAATTTTATGCTTCCATCTACACTGCTTACAATGCTGCCTATCTTTGTGTCATCAGCAAACTTGGATATGTGGCTCTATAATCCCATCATCTAAGTTGTTAATAAATACAGTGAATAGTTGAGGCCCCAACACAGATCCCTGTGGGACACCACTAGACACATCCTGCCAATTTGAGTACCTGCCCAGTATCCCTACTCTCTGTCTCCTTCCGCTCAGCCAATTTCCTAACCAGGTCAATAATTTGCCTTCAATTCCATGAGCTTCAACTTTAGCTAACAGTCTCTTATAAGGGACTTTATCATATTCCTTCTGCAAGTCCATATAAACAACATCCATAGACCTTCCCCTCTCCAATACTTCAGTCACCTCTTCAAAAAATTCAACCAGGTTCGTCAGGCATGACCTACCTGTTACAAATCCATGCTGGCTCTCTCTGGTTAGCTGAAAATCTTCACGGTGTTATATCCTTAATTATAGACTCTAGTAATTTCCTGACGACAGATGTTCAGCTAACTTGGTCCATAATTTCCTGGTTTCCCCCCTCACCTTTCTTAAATAACAGAGTGACGTGTGCAATTTTCCAATCTAACGGAGCGGTTCCTGAATCAAGAGAATATAATACAATATAAACATTCTAGTTACCAACTATTAACAAAGCACAGGTGGTAATTTGTGCGTTCAAAATATAACTAATTTGCATTTCATTTGAAGAGACAAATGAAATGAGAAAATGCACTGTTCGTCTGCCTTGACAGCTGCTAATAATTAGAATATTTACATTTTTGAACTGCCAACAAGTGATGATCAAGTGAGATAATTAGAAGCTGTTTGCTTTAAAATTCAACTTTTTTGAAAAAAATGAACTCCATTGTAATGAGGAAGAAGACTCTCTTATTAAGCTTAAAACACTTTCTCAAGTTTAAAGAATACAAAATAAAAGTGTGTAAGCAGTAGTCTGTCTTTTTACTCTGTTACCCACACACTGGTAACAAAAAGACTCAATATAAATAAAGATTTTAAAATTTGTCCTCTAGCTTTTCTTCAAATAATTTTGAAAACCTTTTGAGCAGAAACTGCTAGAATGTTCTTTTACTACATGCAACTCAACAGTACTGATGCGTCCTGGGAAATCAGACACACTGCGCAATACAATTTCAGCTCAGAACCATAAAATGTTATGCCCAAGCCTTGACTTTTGGGAGAGGCTGTGTGGCCTTCAAGACAACTCTGAATAAATTTAATCACGTTATTCTGAAATACAATTTTTTTTAAGTTCAAGGTAATTTAAGCAGATAAGTCCAATTCATCTCAGGTTGTCAGCTATTGTCTTCCTGCTTGACCACTTTAACTTACTGGGATCAAGGGAGCAGGAGGTGGGTCTCATTGATGAGATGAGCTGAGAGGGCATGGGGTAAATGTGGGAGAAACTGGACAGATGGTTCAGGACTGGGACAGAGGCTTGGTGAACAATGGAAAGGGGAGAAGCAGAACAGGCAGCTGAACGAATGGTCTCTATCTTGGTGACAAAGAAGTTCCTGCTTTCTTCGTACTTGTTGTTAGAGGTGTGGGTCGAGGGATTTAAGAAGATAGTTGGTATTAGAGAAAAGAAGATAGGGTTATCTAGGATGATCCTACTGTCGTGAGTAGTTTTAGCAGAGACGGGTGAGGTCCAGTAGAGCTTGATGTGGTCCCGTCTGATTTGGTGATGGATGGCTAAACCAAAATATGCTCAAATCTGCACCCCTTGAACCTTAGGGATTGAAGCGGGGGGCCATGCCAGAGGGAATGACGGATGGGAGACGATGAACATTTTTTTGGGGTCATGGGCATTAAAGGTGGAGAAAAGAGAGTGGTTGAGCAAATCAATGGATGCAGTTATCCTGGCAAATAAAAGGCTAAAGGCAAGGCAATTAGAAATTTGAAAGAGCAGTTGTAAGTAACTTGGAGGCAGAGCTTTTCTACTGGCGGACACAGAAGTAAATGAAGTTGGAAGGGATGGGGTGATGAGGGATACAAGAAATTGGTTGGAGATGGCCTTGTCAGTGATGAAGACTGTGGATGGAGAGAGGCCACAGGAGATGGTGTGGTTAAGGAGGTGACCATGAATATGAGTAGAAGAGTTTTTATAGAGGGAGAGGTTTAGGGATAACCGGAAGGCAGTGAACTCAGAGTAGTGAGGGTAAGGAGAGCAGAAATTAAAAATGAGGCACTCAGTGCAGAGGCTGGAAGAGAGAAGATATGGGAGGGTTGTAGACAGTGAGGATTTTAAAGCATACGCGAGAGAGGTATAACGACGTCACATGCTCGAATGAGAAGGAGGCAGGGGGAGGCCACTGTGTGATTTGGCACTATGGGTGACATTGCCACTGCGGCAGTTCAGGCAGGTCAGTTGGAGGAAAGTATAGCCAGACAAAAGACTTCTGTAAAGGGCAGAATGTCACCACCCTTGAGCCAAGTTTCAGTCAAAGTCACGAGGTCAATATGTTCATCCGCAATACGGTTGTGGATGACGAGAACCTTGTTCGTGATTGAACAGACCTGGATGGAAATTCAGAGAGTGGTAGTTTGTTGTTCTGCTGGCAGAGTACGAGGGGCAATGGTGGATGGAGGGCCATTTGGTGGGGTTTAGTCCTCGGTGGGTTTGCTGGGCTGGAAGGTCAGCGAGAGAGGAGGATGGGTTGCTGCTCATAGGGCGACAGCGACCGGTGCCTCAATGGGCCCTTTGGAGAATGCCAAGAGGCTCGGAGGATAGCCGTGGGCTCGTTCTTCGGGGATTCAAGCCTGGGACGGTGGCATGAGAGTACGATGGCAGCGGAGTAGTGATGAGTTGGTATTCGGAAAACAAAGTACGAACAGGGAGAAATGAAAGATAGCATGGCTGGGTGACAGAAAAGGAAGGAGAGAAGGGCCTAAAAGGGAGATAGCAGTAATGGGCTAACCAGTTATATTAGGTTAGTTGCCAATAGTTGCAGCTCCAGTAATTGCACGAGGATGAGCTTGTACTTTTGAAGTATAGCAATTTTAGTGGGTAGTATTAAAAGAACAGAGTTAACTTTTGCTTTCATAGAGGTACACCCACCCAAAGGGAAAGCATCAATGTTTTCTTTTATTCTGCCCTATCAAGACAGTAAGTGTTGCCAGCTATTTTAATTAGTTCTGATAAATACGAGATCAAAGAAACTAAGGATTTTGATTGATTTGCAATTTGTTCAGTATTGTGAAATGACCAGAGAACTATTGAATAGAGACCTTTTCAGTGTCTGTTCAATTGATTCAGAAGACTGAAGCTTCAGATTATGCTCTGCTTGTGGCGTACTGTGCTTGCACCAGAATATGGGGTAGAAGAAAGCAGATAACTTAAGTCCCCCCACTTAACACCCTTCTGCTGTGAGAATTTAGGGAGAGATTTAACTTTGCCTGAGGAAATTCATTAGGAAGGGAGAGAGAGAGAGAGATTTCAATTTTGTTCTTTGAAACATTATGGGGCTAGAAATTGAGTTACATTTACATTGAGTCTACAGCACAGAAATAGGCCGTTGGGCCCAACTGGTCTGTACTGGCGTTTATGCGCCACACGAGCCTCCTCCCTCCCTACTACTTCTACCCCTATCAGCATATCCTTCTATTCCATTCTCCCTCATGCTTATCTAGCTTCCCCTTAAATACATCTAAGCTATTTGCCTCAACTACTCACTTGTGGAAGCATGTTCCACATTCTTACCACTCTCTGGGTAAAGAGGTTTCTCCTGAATTCCCTATTGGATTTATTAGTGACTATCTTACATTGATGACCTCTAGTTTTGAACTCCCCACAAGTGGAAATATTTTCTCTGTCTACCCGATCAAACCTTTTCATTATCAAAAGACTTCTATTCGGTCATCCCTCAGCCTTCTCTTCTAGAGAAAAGAGCCCCAGCTGGTTTAGCCTTTCCTGATAAGGATATCTTCTTAGTTCTGGTATCATCCTTGTGAATCTTTTTTGCACCGTCTCCAATGTCTCTATATCCTTTTTATAATATGGAGACCAGAAATGTGTACAGTACTCTGTGTGGTCTAACCAAGGTTCTATGCAAGTTTAACATAACTTCTCTGCTTTTCAATTCTGTCTCTCTAGAAATGCACCCCTTTGCATGGTTTGCCTTTTTATTACGGCCTTATTAACCTGCGTCACTACTTTTAGTGATTTTTGTATCTGTACCCCGAGATTTCTTTGCTCCTCTATCCAATTTAGACTCTTATTATCCAAGCAATATGTGGCCTCCTTATTCTTCCTACCAAAATGCACCACCTCACACTTACCTATATTGAAATTCATTTGCCAATTATATGTCCATTCTGCAAGTTTATTAATGTCTTGCATTTTAATGTCTTCCTTTGTATTAACTCTTCCCCCTCCCCCAATTTCGTGGTGTTTGCAAATTTTGAAATTGTACTCCCGACTCCAGAGCCCAAATCGTTGATGTAAATTGTGAACAACAGTAGTCCCAGCACCGATCCCTGCGGAACACCACTTCCCACCTTTTGCCAGTCTGAATAGTTACCCTTAACCCCTGCTTTCTGTTTTGTAGCCAGCTAGGCTGTGTATTCTGCTACCTGACCCCTGACTCCACATGCTCTGACCTTAGTCATGAGTCTACAATGTAACACTTTACCAAAGGCCTTTTGAAAATCCAAATATATTACATATACTGCATTACCCTTGCCTACTCTTTCTGCTACTTCTTCAAAGAATTCAATAAGGTTAGCCATGCATGTCTTTCCCTTCTGAAATCCGTGCTGACTACTCTTTATTATATTTTTGTTTTCTAAATGTTTTTCTATTCCATCTTTGAGTAAAGATTCCATTATCTTTCCTATCACTGATCGTTAAGCTAACTGGTCAATAGTTCCCTGGATATGTTCTGCCTCCCTTTTTAAATATAATATTAGCTACCACCAATCCTCTGGCACTACTCTTTTTCTAATGATTTTTTATATATATGTAATAGCGCCTCTGCTATTTCCTCCCTAACTTCCTTTAATATGCACAGATGCAATCCATCTGGACCAGGGGTTTTATCCTCTCTAAGTTTGATTAATTTATCAATTATCTCCCACCTTTCTATCTTAAATGTCTTTAGAAGAGGTCATCATAAAAAGTATAATGTCATGCCCACCTTGTTAGTCCACCTGGTAAATACTGAGGCATAGTAACTATTCAATATTTCTGCCATTTTGCTGTCATTACATGAGTTTATCTTGTACATCCCTTAGTGGCCCTAACCCTATCCTGATTTTTCTTTTGTTATTTGTGTCTGTAGAATACTATTTCTTTTTATATTCCTTGATGATTTAATTTTGTAGTTCCCCTTTGCTTTCTTAATTGTTTTGTTGACATTCTTCCTCTTTGTATTCCCTTTGTCATCCTCTCCTTTATTGTCTGTGTATTTAGAGTATGCCATTTTATTTTGTTTCAGTTTTACCCGTATCTCTTTATTCATCCATGGTGTTTCATTATTGGCTAGTGTGTTCTTGTTTTTTAGGGGAATATTTCTCCTGAACACTCTCGGTCACCGTTTTAAATATTTCCCACTGCTGTTCTATCCCTTTGTCCGTCAAAAAAAATTTCCAGTTTACCTTCCCTAGTTCCATTTTCATCCCCTCAATTAGCTTTTTTTCAATCTATTACTTTGGACTTTGTTCTGCTTATGTCTTTCTCGATCATTATTTTAAACCTCATTATGTTATGATTGCTATTGCCTAGATGTTCCCCTAAGCTTACTTCTCTTATCTGCTCTGGTTCATTTCCCATTACTAGATCCAGCAGTGATTCCTCTCTTGGGCTTCTCATATACTGGGTAAGAAACGAGTCATGTACACATGTTTAAAACTCCATTCCCCTTTTTCTACCTCTTGCCAGTTTATTTGGGGGTTGTTGAAATCTCCCATGATTATTATTCAATTTTTTTTTACTTGTTTCATACATTTGCCTACATATTTCTTCTTCCACTTCCCTTCCACTATTAGGTGGTCTGTAGAAAATGCCCATTAACGTGACCAATTCCTTCTTATCCTATGTCTCAACCAATATTACTTGTGCCCCTTTTTTCTTTTGCCATTATGTTGTCTCTAATTAGTACAGTCCCCCCTTCCTATTGGCAGTAAAATAGCAGTGAGCCTAACAGTGCTCACCGTTATTAATGGACAATTCGAAGAGCAAGTTCTGGCGACCACGTAGGTGCAATCAAACACGGAATTCCGGAACTTGCTCTTCCTGATTCCCTGCAGATCTAACAGTTTCGCGTTAAAGGAATATCACAGGCAGGAATCAATGGACCAGCGCGAAATTGCTCTCCTGCCCAGCTGGAAACTTATTAATCTCGCCAGAAAAAAGGTATGCTGAATTATATCAGGTCTAAACTAACTTTTAATGGTGTGGTAAGTACTAATGACTGCCAAACAACCTCTCTGGCACGGAAAATTAACTTTTTAAAAATCTCATTTTAATAGTTTTTGGACATTTAAAAAAATATGCTTTTTAATAAAATTTAAAATTTTAATTTTTTTTACTTTGACCCTCTCTTTCACTTTCTCCATCTGATTTTATAGTACATTTACTAATCTTTTCTTGCGCTTCCTGGTTCTTACTCTGCGCGGTTTGTGAATGAGCTTCACTTTCTGGTTCTCACAACGTGGCTTGCTTCAAGCTGATTAGTGAACAGAGATCCTGTTTCCGCGCACACAGCTCGGGGAAAAAACGCTGCAGTTTTTTGAACTTGCATTTGATGTAAGTTGCCGCCAAAAAGACTGCGCTAACTTAATGGGTGAATTCAAATCTAAGGAGTGGCAGGCACCGTTGGTTTGCTGCTCCAAATAATTTCTGGGCCATGATATTTTCATGCTTTTGCAGGCTGCTTAACAGTCTGACAGGCCGTGACGTGACAGCTCATTCCATGACCGTAACCATCTTTATACCAGCCGATAGGGTGGGTAGTCTTCTGCAGCAGTTGGGTTTTATGGGCTCACACAACAAGAGGGGCCATCCAGACAGGCGTATCTTTATGCACGTCAACCTGGGATTCAGAGCCAGAGCTCTGGTCTCCACTCGTCGGGACCGTCTAAAGCGGGGTTTTAACCTTGCAACTTCTGACTCCGAGGTGGGAATGCTACCACTAAGGCAAAGGCTCGCTCTCTTGAAAAATGATTACCTGCAAGATTTTTGCTCTGAACATTCCATAATTTAAACAAAAGTGTGCTGGAAACAGAAAGTGATATCAGTGACATAATTGTACTTTTAGTAACATGAAGATGTTCAAATTTGTTTCTTCTGGCAGTCCAGCTACTGTCATTGAAGATGACCTACTCTGTATTTTCCAGGGCTGACATCATTAATGCTTTGAACCATCAATCATTACTTCTAAATGCCTTTAATTGCATTAATTTTCTTTTACATAAAAGGATGTTTGTTATGAGGTGATACATTGGTGTACCAATGTGCAGTGACAGAGAGTGGATGGTGTTTACTCCCTGCACCCTTTTGCTAAGTTCTTTCTGCAATATTGCTGTGAGGAAGTACTAATTGGAGGCTACATATCTCTGTGGATAGGAAGAGTTGTTAGTAGGCACTATGGTATCCCTCCTAGCGGCTAATATGTATGCCAGGTTAGATGTCTGAGCACATAACAGGAGTGAATGGGTGTAGGGAAAGAAAGTATTTTAGCATACATGTATCCAATTGTGCACCTGACTCTGCTGCATCTCACATATTGCTAGGTATCGACCAGAATCTGATGAATGCCTTGGGTCTTCAAACTATTTATATTTTTACATTCTGCAATCTGTTCTTGCATGAATATAGGTATGCCCTGTAACCTCATTTCTTCTTGTAAATGCTTAACATTTAGCCACTGAACAAACTTCAGACAATTAACACTGAATGTTGTGCCCATTCAGTTATACCTGCTATTCACTGCTTTTCTTTGTAAGCAAGGTCGAACAAAATTGAATGATGGGTTGAATATGTCTAACAAGGATGGTACAATAAACTAAGTCAAAGCAAATTCAAACCTATTGTCTGTGAATTTTGTGCTCATCAAGGTAAGGGATGATCGTGGTGGAAGTTAAATAATTGTCAGTTTGAGGAGTTAGTGCCAGCATCAAGCAATTCCCAGTCATCATAGTGTAGTGTAGCCTAGCATAGCTAGGTGCAGAACGGAGAGAGCTTCAACAATGTGATTCAGCCCCAACCTCAAGAGCATCCACTCTTATATTAGTGTGACATTTTTCTATCTCCCACACCAGACACCTAATGGCTTTGGAGTAACATTGCTAATAACTAGCATCTCACTCACTGTCAGTTGGTGCTGAATTAGGCACTGGGAAATGGACTGAGATTACTCAAACACATTTTATATGGGACCCTTACACATAGCAAAATTTGAGCTCAGTTTGAACATAAGCACTAGAGGTGAAATGCCAGTGTCTAACCCATTGCACATCTAGTGTGTGAATTTAAAGCTTTAAAATATATTTTTTAAGCATTATTAAAAACAACACCACTTTAAACAAGTTTTTGTAGTCAACAGAAAAGGTAATTGCAGGTAGTAAAAGTGCCATTTGGTATGTGGGATTTCATGACAATTTAGTTGACCGTTGGATATCTGATCTTTTGTAAAAAGTGAAGCTTGGTTGTAATGTTGCATGTAAAAACAGAATAGATTTATGTTTTTTTTTTAAAAAGTCTCAATGTTGCAGTTTTCTAATGCGCAAAATGTGGAATAATTTCTAGAATTGTGTAATTATATTAATATAGTTGTATTATCTGCAGGTTTGAGACCCCAAGATTCGTGGCGAGGTCCACAACCTCTTTTTCAGCAGCTTATACCTCAGAGGTAAGATTAATAATGTAATTTTAAGGCTGTATTTTTTTAAACCTATCTAGAAAACCAATATAATGCAGTATAATGTGCTTTCATTTATTTACTTTATTGTCCTGGCCAACATCCCTCAACCAACACCACCAATGACAGATTAATTGCTTATTTATCTCATTGTTGTATATGGGACCTTGCTGTTCACAATTGGCTACTGTGTTTGCCTACATTACAACATTTCAAAGGTTCTTTATTGGCTGTAAAGTGCAGAAGATGTGAACGGCATTATATAAATGCAAGTTTGTTTATTTTCTTCCTTCTTTCCTTCCGTTGTTGCCTTCGTTCTGTTAGTTTGTTTTTTCTAGTATCTTACATTATCTTTATTTAATTTTGATCTTGTATCTAGATGGGGCGTACGGAGATCTGTGACTACTACATTAGGGTAGTTGATTTCTAGTTTTTAAGAATTGTTCTTGTGTTACCTGCCACAGTTGAAATGATTCTGTTCAGCACTGTCTATAAAAGTCATCCTATTTAGTGAAAAAATTATTGTGCTTTTATGGAAAAGGACTAGATTTTTTGCAATCTTCAACTGTCGGGGTATGTAAATTGTGCCATACTTGTTAATGCAAGGCTGTCTTTAAAGTGGTATCTCGATTAAATGAGCATACGTGTAAAAAATATATTTATATACATATATATTTTCCTGGTGTATTTGGCAGGTGAGTTTGTCAGATGCTTGTCTGAAAAATCAGATCCCATTAAGGGTATCCTGAGATCTTGGGTTCCCAAACTACAGTATAACTAGAGGAGCTCTGATGTATAGCTTGCGGTTATGAATTATAACACTAAGGTCTGCCTCTGTATTTCCTTTTTGGTCTTACCAAATCCTTTACTTTAAAGTGGGGCTCTTGTGCACACCCGATGACTCAGCATTTTGAATTGGCTGATCTCAGCCATAGGAGTGCTACTGTTGGCCTCAGCATTTCTGGTTAAGGAATGAGAAAAACTGTGAGGACTCCTGCTTCTGATAACTATCTAGTGATTGTGTGGATGTTGGCCATGATGCCCCCTATGGTCAGATATCCTTTTGAGGCTCATGCATGAGTAATGACCACTTGGCTGAGGCGCTGGAGAGCAGTGGGTGCTCGTACTACTGTAAGGAAGGAATAAAAATGGGTAAAGAAAAAATGCGGTACTTATCTAGGCAACTCTTGGGACAAGGGACACGACTTTATATTAGCCAGTTAAATCTCATACCAATTTGCATTAAATAATTTTCAACTACAATATCACTTGAAGTTGTTCATTGAAAGTACCTGGTGATGTGTACAACCTTGGTTCACCGGCCAGGTAAGTGCATGGTCAGGGACTTTGGATAGATGTTTAACTGGATCCAAAATAGCATGAGCAAACTGTCCAGCGAGCAGAACAAAAGTGATCTTTTATGCATGCCAATGCTCCTTCATTGATCTCTTCTCAATATAACACACAATAGTTTCAGTCTTCAGGTTTCAAGGCTATAAACCACAGATGTGTGTGTATAAACAGTGGAAGCCTGCTAATAAATACAAACCCAAGGTGAGGAAAATTGTCCTCCTGTGACTTGATGCTTGATTAAAATATTCCTGTTAACAGGGTATCTATCCATTTGGGGGCTGTCTTTAATCCTGTTAGCAAGAATTAGGCTTTTGCTACTCCTGAAAGCATGCCATAAAAGATCCTGTAATTGAAAAAAATATACATGAATATTAATACTCTCTCCATTGTGCTCTTGTTACACAAGCCGATAAGTGAGGTAACCAGAAATTTGAACTAAACTTTATTAGCTTTGCCAGTCAAACTAAGGTAGCACAATCTCATTGCTGATTTCGGATTTTAGTTCCTACATTCCCACTGCTGTTTGTAACCTCCAATTGTCCAGTGGTTGGCTCTATACATTCAGCAACATAATACTGCTTCCCTATTTTTATTAATCAAATATTGATAACCTGAAGAGATCAATCTGCATGTGATTTCATGTTTATGGCAAAAAAAAATGACCAGTAAGAGTAGGTGGGAAAAGTGAGGCCATACATAGAACCTTCTGATTCCCACTTTATTCTTTTGATATGAGTTAGCAAATGAAATCTGCACAGAAGTGACACAAATATCATGAAACACTGGGAGCTTTTTGTCAATCCACATTATAAATTATGAAAATGTGTTTCACAACTTCTTTTATGTAAGTTTAAGCCTAGCTATTAGATATGAAATACAATATAAAGTTGAGATTGTTTGTTTTTTTTAAAAATCTCCACTTTATTCAACCTCCAGACACAAATGAAAGCTCTCATCAATTTCTCTTTTATGAGTGGCACCATACAGAACTATCCTGGTCAGTCATTCATACCCATCCTATGTATTCGGACCTAATTCTGAGGAGACTTGAGTTCTTTTTCTCCCACTGTCTGCATTACTTATTGATCATTCTGCAAACAGGAAAGTTCATTTAACCTGTTTCATCGCTTATTTAACATATTTCTATGTAAAAAGTATTGTATCTAACACATCATATCTTAAATGTGTACATCACATTGAGGGTGTCTAGCATCATAAATCATTTCACACTTTAAGATTTGGCATTAATGACTGCCATCTGTTCAGTTAACCATGCTGATTTGCTCAAATTTCTGTATCACTAAAACAGGTAGGGAATGTTACTACTACCAAAGAACTAGCAACCTGCACAAAACCAACCAATCAAACCGTTCAATTTTTGATCAAAGCTATTAATCTAGAACCAGAAACTACCACTAAACAATTTTTTTTCAATTCCTTTGAACAGCCAGTCATACTATAATAATTGGCTTAAAAGACTGCAAACTGTTCAATTAACCATAATGATTTGCTCAAATAGCCAATTACTGTGAAGATAGGTAAGAAAAGCTACTAATATTAAGGTATCATCATTTTTCACTTTTTTTTCAAAGCCATCAATCTAGAACCAGAAACTTTCCAATATAAACCAATCACATTGCTTAATTTATTCATTTTTCTTGGTTGTTCAAAGTTGTTTTGACAGGTGGTTATGTATATACATGTTAAAAATAAAATTTATAGTATCAACAGATAAGTAATTCACAAAAAAAAAATCCTCTTGTCCTGGAAATCAGTCCATTGAATTTTCCTCTTGTTTTATTCAGCTGGGCCTTCCTTCCCAAGTATGCTTTGGGTCTCCATGCATGCAGGATCTTACAGGCCTCTGGATCAGTGACTGCAGTGCCTACCAAATATCCTGCATAATATCTTGTATTGGGTAAACTTTTGTTTTGATAGGTTAGGCCAACATATGCACACATTTCCACAGTGCAGTTCCATTTATTATCAGAAATCTGAATGTCTGTGCCTTGAAGCCCAAGCTTATTTTAGCTGAGGAAGTTCTCTATAGCACCGTCATGTACTTGTGTGCTTGGAAAGCTAGATGGAGTTCACAAGTGCATTCTTCAGTGAGTCTAGGAAAGGATTTTCTAGGGTCCTTTGTTTTGTTTCTTTCCTTTCCTCCCCATGATGTGTTTACATCATCCTGTGCATCTGCAGATATTTGAAGGAACAGTTGTACATTGTACTATAAGGATCTTGCAACTGATGCTGATAGTGGATTGGAGGTAACATACTGTTATATTACCTGGAATTATTTATTTCTGCTCCCAATTCCTAAACTGGAAGGACTGACCTATTCCACAGCAACTCTTGGTGAACTACATTGACTCTAGTCTCCCCTCACATTCCTAAACACTTTTTAGGTGGAAGCCTAGACTGAATAGTTTGCTGTTGCTGGAATCAGTATTCACATAGGGATAATCTGCAGCTCTCCATAGCTTTTAAAAAGCTTTGATTCGCAACTCTACTCCTTGGATGCCTTGCTTTGTATGTGGTGGGATTAACAAAATCACAGAAGGCTGCAGAGGCACAGGACTTTTGAGTCCCTGTAAACCAGAAAAAGAAACTAAGAGACTAGATCAAAAGGTTATTTGCTCAAGGCAACCTCCAAATAGGTTGGCATCCTTTTGGGTCCACTGGGTTCCCAAACAGGGACGGTAATACTGTAAGTCAAGCTTCTGCCTCCCTCAAAGACACTCTCCAAGCTAATATGGGTAATCAGATTGCTAATCTCTAGCATCAGTCTACATTTGACTCCTTTGAATATAGAGTTTAGATCTGCGGCTGAAGAGATACTGCCTAATAGGCGTACCTTACTCAAGATATCCAGTTTCCCACTTACATGAAAGGAAACATTCTCTTTAGTGACCAAGTAGTCAGTGCTGTAAACCGTCTTTTTCCTTTTTTAAAACAAAAACCTCACCAGCAAAGCCCAAATAAATCCCATTGAGCTTTACGTGCAGCTAGACATGCTGCTTTTGTGCCAGAGTAGGCTTCATGTCCAGATTTTGGGATCCTGCTAGAGGATAGGTGAGGGCTCAAAGAAAACATGTGATGGTACTGCTGCCTCTATGCTCCAACAGTGAGTTGCCATGACTGCCTTCCCTGGCTAGCAGGTGAGTGGTTATGTACCTCATCGGGTGGCTGGATTATGGAGGCTATTTCCTTCCATTCTTCAGGACCTCCATAAGATTCAGTCGCTGCTCATACCAACTGACTTATGGCATTATATATATATATATATATATATATATATATAAAAAATAATTTTTCCCCCGATTAGGAAATCTCCGGTTCTACTAATACTTAGACTATTTTGGACAAAATAACTGTGAGCTTCTCTGTACTAAAGTCAAGTAATTCTGCTTCAGGGTACTTAATTTTTCTTGTTATGCCTTGGATCTCAATTCTGTCATAAATAAGGCTGTGGTTTAAAGAGTAAGATGGATCAGATCTACATTAGGTAATCATTTAACATTTTAATTTGACCCTCTGAATAACAATGACTTGTTCTCTCTTTCATCTTGATGATTTTGTCAGCATTTTGCAAACTACATACAGATCGAAGTGAAAAAAATGAGCTCAACAAAATACACAGCCTACTTTGCTTGAACATTTTCACTCTTGCATCCCATTTAGTTTTGGTTTAATGAACTTGACTGTAGTGGATTCAGTTATACAAAACTGTCATTGAATAAATGAGTTTAAATGCAAAAAGTACACAAAGTTGTGACCGACTGTTAAAATAAGAAAAAAAAACTTTTTATCTCAAGTGCTGCTTATCTTTCTAAGTGCCTTTTAGACTTTTTTGTTTTCTGATAACGCTGATGATGTAGTTTTACTTAGGTATTTTTAACAACTAACCACCTCTGTCTAACCTTCATATTCAGAATAATGTCTTTTGTTTTTGACCAATTCCTTTGCCATATTTAAAATTGAATTTGCTTTGACCTTCCCCATATACTCAGTGTCCTGACTAACCAGAAAAATATTGCCTTTTAGTTTATTTCATTAAAATACATAAACAATGCATCAATTATGATTTAAAATTTGTACATTTCTGAAACTTAGCAAAAATCACTTCTCTTATTTTGGAAGCTATTCCCTTTTAAGGTCTGTTGGCTATGACTTTATTGCATGTTGTGTGTATAATTATAAAATTCAGCATTGAAAGCTTAAATCTGCATTAGATTTTTGGGTAGGCTAAACAAATTTCTTTTGAGGATCGTGGAGCTTAATGAGGCATAACTAATGTGTTCCACTATTATCATTTTGTGCTGGAAACACAGTATTAGTACAGACCAACCATTGATTCTTGCTACAAACCTCTTCAAGTACTAATCAGCTTCTTTGGTACAACTTTTCAGGCCTGACAAGCCTATTGTGGAGCTGTGTCACTGTAGGTCAGTAGTTATTAGTGGCAACCGAAAACAGTTTCTTTAACTACTTAAGATTGAACTGAATTATATACAGAAGAAACTTGGAGGAGGATTACTGAATTTGTAAAGTTCAATAGTACTATGCAGTAGAATGAATGTGACATGGTTTTGTAATAAGGGATTTTGTAAGGGATGTTGCGTGAATGTGAAATTTTTGTACAAGAAATTGTTTTAACTTTGTAAGTTTAACTGAAAATATTTCCAGGGTGTTGCATCTTTAGTGGCTTCAGTTTCTGAATGTTAATAATTCTACTTCAGAGGACCCATATAAATATTTTCTATGCTTATTGGCTTCAAGCTATTTCAGCAGTATTATATTTCACACAGATTAGCCACCTTCAGTTGAAGATGGCATGCATTTCTTCCTCTTTTGCCACTAATTTGAAAAATAAAAACAACTTGCGCTGTATTGCTGATTCTATGAAGAGGTAGATCCAGCAACTCTTGTGCGTTTTGTTAATTTTTTTTCTGCAGCCTAAGAAGAGACTGCCTGCCCTACGTCAAGAAAAGTGATTAGAATATATATCTCTAACTCTAGCTCTACTAATCCAAGGCCATTAGTGTTGCACGTGTATTGTACGCAGTTTTTTTGAGTAATGCACAAACCACGTGTAAGTATTGGCTGCATCTTGTAATGCTCTGTGGAGCTACTTAAGTAGCAGTTACCACAATAACTGACAAATTGCAAAAATTTTGTAAACAGCCAATTTGAATTTACTGAACCAAGATGAATACCGTACCTTTTTGTATCCTACCTTTCAAAGTGGACAGTTTTACTGTTGCAATACAATATAGTGGTGCGAATTGTAGTTTTTCCGAAAACCCTTTGATCAAAAGTAGTTTTTATCCGTGCTTTTAAGTTCTCTCAAAGGAAGTACTTGTCTATTAATCATTGTACGTGAAGTGAGAACAAGGGAGGTTCCTTGGCATGAATTCCATAAAGTGGAGGGGGAGGGTAGACTACATGCACCACCTTTTTGAAATCTGGGAAACTGTTTATTCTGAACGAGGGAATCTTTGTCAAGGAGGGTGCAACTCTGACCCCTTAAGATACGTTAAACTTATACATGGTGATCATGCTTGTGTATTTATATATTCATAACTAAGCGGAGGAAACTAAAATAACCTGAAAATACTTGGACATGAATACTCTGCTTTAACAAATTGCTTGTATTTAAAAACAATAGGTTTGAGGATCTTGAACTTTCAGTACAATTATTGCAGACAAAATTGAGTGCTTGATTTAATGTTGTAGATTGGTGCAACTTAGCTATTCAGGATTTGGTAGTTTTCCCATGCTTTCATACCTGTTCCTTCATATCCATCTTAAGGGTGATAGTGATAATTAAATATTTCTTCCTGTTGGGAATCTAGGCTGACAACTGGGCTATAATTGATGTGGATTCTTGTTCCCATATAAACTGTACACCAAATGTCAGTCAGTCTGTGCCAATTAGTGCTTGTGTTGCCAGGTCACCACGGTCAATTGAAACTGCATCAATAGGACTTGAAAAGGTTTCTTCCCGATCAGACCTTCTGACATATTGAGTAGCATAATGGATGGGAAAATACAGCCACGGCCCTACCCTAGATTCAAAATACTCAGCAGTAGGAATTCATTTACAACCTGCAATTAACTGGAAAGAATAGGCTTCATGAAAGTGTCTGGCTATTTGGAAAATAAAGCCCTGTTCTACGGATGGATTTGTTTACTACTCGTGTAGATTGTCGTCTTTTTTGGATTCAGCCAAAACAGGTTTTTCCCTTCTTGGAGCCATCAAAAAAGGGCTTGGGTTCAATAGTTATAAATAATGCATGTTGTCGGCATGTTGATCCAAGGGTTTTATGCAAAACTACTGGACAAAATAAAGTTCTACCATGAGCAAAACTTCTTATCTTTAAGAATAAGTCACTGCTCTCATCAAACTATTATGAAGGCTAAATCTCAAAGCCAGAATTTAACCCATCAATTTAAATTTTGTGTGAATGTAATGGTTTAGACTAGTTAAGTGGTTAAAGTTTAAAGTATTTTGTGGGCTTGTAAGCTTTCAGATGTGGTATATGCACATTTGGAAAACCAGCATATGAATATTCATGAATCACAGTTGTTGTATAAATGAATCATAGTTGATCTTGGGTGTCAGAAAACAGCTGTTTAAGATGAATTTCAAAAGCATTGTTTAACTAGGGTGTTCATAATGCGATGCATCATAGCTTCCAGGTCAGTAACTTGAGAACTGGAAAAGTATAAAATCTGAAACATATTATAGCATCTACTTGAAATCTACTAAATTTCTATTCCTATTTCTCATCTACATGCTGCCCCTCAGCGACATCATCTGAAAACACAAAGCCAGGTTCCGCATGTACGCTGATGACGCCCAGCTCTACCTCATCACCACCTCCCTCGATCCCGCCACTGTCTTTGATTTGCCACACTGCTTGTCAGACCTCGAGCAAAAATTTGCTCCAACTAAATATTGGGAAGACTGAAGCCATTGTCTTTGGTCCCCACCACAAACTCCATTCCCTAGCCACCGACACCATCCCTCTCCTGGCCACTGTCTGAGGCTGAACCAGACTGCTCGCAACCGTGGCGTTCTATTTGACCTTGAGATGAGCTTCCGACCACATATCCACTCCATCACCAAGACCGCCTACTTCCACCTCCATAACATCTCCCGTCTCCGCCCTTGCCTCAGCTCATCTGTTGCTGACACCCTCATCCATGCCTTTTGTTACCTCTAGACTTGACTATTCCAATGCTCTCCTGGCCGGCCTGCCATCCTCCATAAACTTGAACTCATCCAAAACTGCTGCCCGTATCCTAACTTGCACCAAGTCCCATTCACCCATCACCCCTATGCTCACTTACCTACATTGGCTCCTGGTCAGGGACTGCCTCGATTTTAAAATTCTCATCTTTGTTTTCAAATCCCTCCATGGCCTCGCTTCAGGCCTACAAGCCTCTGAGATCTCTGCACTTCCACAATTCTTGCCACTTGCGCATCCCTGATTTTAATCACTGCACCATTGGTGGCTATGCCTTCACCTGCCCATGCCCTAAGCTCTGGAATTCCCTCCCTAAACCTCTCCACCTCTCTTCCTCTCTCTCCTTCATTTAAGACGCTCCTTAAAACCTACCTCTTTCACCAAGCTTTTGGTCATCTGTCCTAATAGCTCCTTATGTGGCTCGGCATCAAATTTTGTTTGATAACGCTCCAATGAAGTGCTTGGGACGTTTTACTACCTTAAAGGTGCTATATAAATGCAAGTTGTTGTAACTTGGTGAAGAGTTTTGCTGCATGGTATTACACAGTATATTTAAATCATTCAGAAAAGCATTCCAATAACAAATTGGAATATGAGAGAGACTAATGTATACATTTCTCTGTATTGCATGCTAGTATTATAGACTTGAAAAGTTAAGCAGGTAGCACAAGAATATGACTTTTAGGGAGAAATTGGATTCAGCTACATGTGATTTATTTTTTTCCCTGTGTTAAGTTATTGATGTCTGCTGCCCCCTTGCGGAGCCACTCCGAGTCCTGGCCCTTCCTTGAAGGGAGAGAACATAGGTTTGACAAATTTCCCTTGACTCTGCTTATGAATCTTCAAGCAGCTAGCTAGAGCGGTATTGGCAGAGGTCTGGGAACAGGTCCCTCCAGTGAGTTGTGGTGATGGGCTACTTTCTTCGTCTGCCTTTTATAATGGATATCTGGGCATTTCCCCTCTTTTTTACAAAATTCTTGCATCTCTGTGGCCAAGAAGGCATATTTGTTCCCAGTCTGTTATCAGTGTACCTGTAGCTAACTGCTAGAAGATGCCAGGCATTATCTTTGTGTAACTCTCCCTTCTGAATTCTCAATCGGCCCCCATGTCATCCACAAAATGTGTTGTATTTTTCCCCTCGCTCTTTTTTTGGTGGGATATAAAATTTGGAACTTAACAATTAAATGTAGTCCATTGTAAAGGAAGTATTAACAGCAAATTCACTTTTTTACTTCATAGAAATCAGGGGGCTGAGCAGCAGTTGGCCTGGAATCGTATCATGCAGTCTCAGGGTGGTATGTTCCTGCAGAATCAGCACAGGCTTGGATCAGGAATGCCAAGCCATTACCAACAGAGGCAAGATGATCGTAGAGGGCGACAGGTAACAAAGTGGACAATAATGTTAACAAATCGCTTTCTTTTAATTAACTACAGTGTTTAATTGATGCTGCATTCGTATTTCAAAATAATGTTTGATCCTTTTGGATAACTAAATAACTTAAAGTACCTGAATTGAAAGTTGTCCAAGATCCAGCTTCCAAGTCCTGCATACTTTAAAAAAAATGACTGCCTCCCTTCTCTTCTGTGTGTGATTTACAGTGCACAAAAGTTATCCAAGTTATTTCACTTCCCTCTTCCTCAATCCCGTTTTGGGCAGAAGTTAAAAGAAGAAAACTGCCCTCAATTTTGGCACTAATTCATTCGGGGAAAAAAGCAGAATGTAGGAACATGAAAGGTTAAGGCATTTGTACTCATCACGATAATAAAGTTATTGCTATACTTCATGCTGAACTTGCAACACCTTGAGCAGCCCACCTCTAGTAGTGATGAGATTAACAGAGTAATTAAACTTTACATTAAATCTGATCTATGCCATAGCTGACCTGAAGGACCTTGATAAATTTTCTAAATTGCCTTCATTCTTACAGATGATTTTTAAATCTGTTTTCAAAAGATAGAAAAGTGCTTCCTCAACTAATCTGACCACCTCTGCCCACTACAGTGACAGATATGATAACGAGACAATCTCCTTTGTACAGCATGCTACCTGGACGACAGGATGGGCGAAGAGAGCATTTGCTTTAATCTGCTGATGTGACAGTAGAACACCTGTTGAAGCAGTGCTTCTGATTAGCATGCATACTTGTGTGGATAGTTGTGTTATGTCTTTGATTGCCGGCAAATTAGATTATGCTAGGAAAGAGTCTGGCTTGACTATCAATAGGTTTACATTGCAATAGATTGGGTTGGGTTGTTTTACCTGTTTTTTTTGCTCCTCTCAGCAGTGTCCATTTCCTCCCTGAGATAACACATCTAGGAGGAGTACGAGGTCCCCATGTTCAGAACACCCACATGTCCTGCACTCCTGACATGGTGTTGGAACACCAATATGCAACTGACTCAGCAAAGTAGAGATCATGGATTTATCAACAACAACAACTTGCATTTATATGGCGTCTTTAAAGTAGTAAAACGTCCCAAGGCGCTTCACAGGAGCGTTATCAAACAAAATTTGACACCGAGCCACGTAAGGAGATATTAGGACCGGTGACCAAAAGCTTGGTCAAAGAGATAAGTTTTAAGGATCGTCTTAAAGGAGAGGAGAGAGGTAGAGCAGTGGAGAGGTTTAGGGAGGGAATTCCAGAGCTTAGGGCCTAAGCAGCTGAAGACATGACCACCAATGGTGGAGTGATTAAAATAGTTTTACATGCAGTTGTTACAAATTTTGGGTCTGCCATAGATATTCTCTTAAGGTTCAATGGTGCTGGTTATTCCTATACGCAGCCCACATACCTTACCTACATGACTGCCCATTGTACCCAATATCTAATCATACAGTAGTGTAACCGGGGGGTGAGAGAATTATAACACTAGTGCCCCCTTGTGATTTGAACTGGATATCATGTCTTTCACACATGCACTTTTCTAATCTTTCAGTAGGTAGACTGAAACGAGCATGGTGAGATGAGACCAGATATGAATCATTTAAGCTGCTTTATTTTCTAAGCAGCATGTGAATTTACAGAGAAACAATCATATTCAAACCCTGCCCTGTGAATTTTTTTTAAAACTACACTTTCCCACGTTCTTGCACTAACTTAACTTTTCCTGAGCAGCCTTCTGGTTCTAACTGGCCCTGGGCTTAAGATGAGCAGGTTTTCTCTCACTGGCCCAGACCTAATTGGACTGCTGGACCTCATGTGCCCCCTTGTCCTTTTTCTCTGTGTTCACAGGAAGGTTGTCTTCTCTCCCCTCCCTGCAATTCTTCTCCATTCAGGGATTCGCTAGTCAGCCTGTCAACCAAACTGACTACCTCCCTCCCAAGCTTAAATTCTCAGCATTCACCCCGTTGTTGGGTACCCAAGAATACCGTCTTGAGTGGTTGGTCTGCTGGTAGTCTGAATCGAGATAAGGAATTACTTACTGTCTCCAATCATTCTGGAAAACAGAAAGGATAATTGACTCATTAACACGTCAATTCCCTCTTTGTCTCAGCGCAGCAGCATATGTCTTGAGGAGAATTCTGAACCTGCTTTAATTCAAAACACACCACTTAAATGTAACTCATTTCCAAATACTTTCTGTGGAAAAATGGTCAAAAAATCCCAAAACATGATAGCAGTGTACAATCTTGTATGTTTAGACTTGTATTTATCAATATTAATGACATCATTGTGTTTTTATGTACTTATTTTAGTTGTTGGCTTTGATTGTACAATTGTTTAAAATGTCTGGCAATGTTTTATTTTTCAGGGGTATCCTGGGAGACAGTACCCATTGCCACCAGATTCTGGAAGACACAGCTGGAATTAAAAGCTCTACCTGGCTCTGCAACACAAGCTGTGCCTTACAGGGTCCAGTTAATTGATCAGCATACATCCAAGCTGAATTTTAACCGTTATACCTGTAAAGAGTGCTGACCTAGTTTTTAATGTGAAATTATAATACTTGTTTGTATGTATTTTTGTGCTTCATGTTTCATTTGCTGTAAAATGGATTCTGCAGTTTCCATTTTTTTAAACTGTCAAGACAGGGTGTGGTAAATATATTGCAGAATGTATACAGCCAAGTTTAATTGTTAACATCATAATGGATTAGAATGTCTCAAAGTTGATAAAACAAATTGAGTTTTTATTCCTGTACACTGTACATCAGATGTGATCTTTAGTAAATGCTTTACCATTTTTGGTTTTCTATTCCTCTCTGTTTCGTTTTTTTTTCTTTCCATAATTTTCTTGAAGCGAACTCATCAGCTAAGATCCAAATGTAATCACATTTATACATTTCCTTTCTTTAAAGAAAAACTTTTTAAATGGTATGTTTCAAATGAGGGGGATTTTTCAATTTTTGAAACATACTTTGGTCATTATTGTCCATTCTTAAAAGCTGTCACACCTCATACAGTTCCAGGAACGTATTTCATGAGCTTCATACTTGTAAATATTTGATTACTGAGAACATTGGGAAGCTATTGATGTGCTACATCTGTTTTTACTGCAGAAATACCATCAACTTGTTTGTTTTTGTTCAGTTGCTATAATTGTGCGATTTAACATTTTTTTTAAATTTCTCTTTTTGAGTACAACCGTACATTCATTCTCAGGGTGGGTTGAAGTAGATAAATGAGCATTGAACAATGTGCCTTGACTTCAAGTAATTTTCAGATGATGGGGTAGATTTTAAGTTTCATCACCAGCAGAAAACTGCCACTAGTGGATCGGCTGCCCGTTATATATAAAGTCAATGCACATGAAAATCTGTCGGGGTGTATAATGGGGGGACAATCTGCAACTACCACCGCGGTGAAAGTTAAAATCTACCCCAGTATTTTCTCGCAAGTCGTATAAAGTCATCAGACTCAACTTAGCTTGATCAGTGTCTAGATATTTGTCTGAAAACATGAATGAGGCAATCTTGACATACAGAAAACAACTAATTGTTGCGTTAAAAAGCTTGATCACGTTTAATGATTTTGATGAATAATCTTTTTGCTATTAGTGTGCTGAGATCTTGGCTTTCAGGAACATTGCCAGTGTGGGAGGTGAAATAATATTAGGACACCAGCATTAGGGCCAATAGAATGAATTCCCGGATAAGAACTGCCATGTGGAAGCAAGGTGCCTTCCCTCAAAAATAGGGAAAGTTTTCATCAGGCAATTTTTGTGTACTTACTGGTGGCTGGGTGGGAGCAGGCCATTTTGTCCAGCTCTCTTATGTAGGAGATGAGCCTAATGAGGGAGGGGAAATATCTGTCATTTTAGCCATTTGTCTCTTGCACAAATGCTGTTTTTAATTGGAATTTTGATAAGTGGCTTCTTTTTAGATGTAGTCTTTGGATCGATATTAAAACTGCCTGTTTAAAGATAATAGGGTAAAACAGGTTGTAATGAATCGGCAGCCCATTTTACATATCTCCTGATTTTTATTTCCGTTGAAGTCAGTCAAAATTACTCCCAATGTTGTGATTTTCTACATCCATTAGAAAATACTAATTTTACCTGAACTAAATATTTTATACACTTTTCAATGGATTTATTCCTTGGTCAGACCCCACACACCAGTGAATAATTTGTTATCCTAATTAGGCAATACAATGAAATGTAATCTCTTTACATTTGGTGCGTTGTAGTAGTTGCACAAGAATATGGTTCCTCTTCTGTGGATAAAGCCTCATTCTGGTGTTGCATCTATGGGGCAGTTATACTGTGCATTTGTTTTAGTGTGCTAGAATTTTCTCACTGAACCAACACCGTACCCTGATGCACTTTCTCTGGGCATTGGAGACCAACTGGAGGAAGTGTGAAGATTAATTTTTAAATGCTACAGGCTGAGTGCTGAACTACTTTAAAGCTTTTTACTGTTGGAAAAGGGCTAATGGGATGGTTTTACCAACAGTCAGAGATTAGTGAGCAGAACTTGGCATGTGTTTTCACGTAGCCTCCTCCAACCCCAAAACTTTACCAGTGCTGGAGCAAAAAGTTTTCTCTGCAGCAATCAGAGAATCAATATTCATTTTCTCTAAACCCTAGCCATGGGCCATACACTTGCTACATCAGGCTTGGCATCACTGGAAGCCTTGGCATCCTGTATGAAAATGATCAAAGCTTTGACTCCAGTAGTGTAAATAGTTGGAATCCCACATACTTCCCAAGCCTCAGTTAACATGCATTCTTCAGTTTATGAAGTCCTCCTTAAACAGCAATTTGACTTTATTATAGTGGCTAGGAGCCTTTGCATGCACATAGCAGGATGGGAACAGCGCATCCTGTCTCGAGATTTGTAGGTACAGGTTATTGACTAACACTCACCCATTTTAGCCAGAACATCCCTATGGCACAAGTTGCTGGTTTTTGTCCATCACTGCTCTAGCTGCTTTTGGAAGATGTTGCTGGAAGCAGGTAGATATGGGGGATTCAGCCATGTATTATCTCCCAATTCCTTGAGCAGAGTCTTGCTACATTTTGATTAGAATGTCTTTATGACCATGAAGTTGAGTTTTTCGGTCCTTGCAAATTCTGGCTCCAGTTTGGACTCCATATACTGGAGCTGGTGGTCCTCACTGCTGTCTTTTCCATGTTTTTAATATCCCATGGCTTTTAAAAAAATTCTTGGGATGTGGCAACACTGGTAATGGCAATATTTATTGCCCATTCCTAGTTGCCCTAAAGATATTAAGAGTTAACCACATAGTGTGGGACTGGAGTCACATGTAGACCCAGACTTGAAGGACATTAGTGAACCAGTTGGGTTTTTGATACAATCTGGAAGCTTTCATGATTTTTCTGGTGCTAGCTCATAAATTACCAGATTTATTGCATTCAGTTCCTCAACTTGCTATGGTGAGATTTTTCCAGCACCGTAACCACTGCTGCTGGTGTATTTGGGATACCATGGGGATGGTTTGGAAAAGCAACACCTGTGCCTGTCTTTACAAATTGTGCACCATTCCCATGACCATTTGTATATAGATGAAGCAGGGATTTTGCTTATCCAGACCAAAAGACCTGATTATTCCTGCTGCTGAGTAAGAATTGGATCTCAAGGTAGCTTGCTCGCCAGGCATACCTGATTTTTAGAATTGGTTTTCCCTGTGGTGTTGTAGGGGACAAGTAGTGATGCTGAAGAGTTTCAGAGAAAATAATTAAGAGCCCAAATACAATTCATATCACGGCTACTACAGCAGATAGGCCTCATTTTGTCAGTCACTCCGTTCAGAAGAAGGCAGTATGTATTTTGTTACAAGACTGGGCATCACCCTGGGTTCAAGAGACAGGATTAGAAAGTCCTGATTGCTGGCACCTTTGAATACCCCAGTGGTGGCACAATACCTGTGTTGCATTTGAATGTGTTCACTAAAACGTTTGATCTTATGCTGGATGAGAAGGGAGTATTTTTCTCCATTTTATAAGGTGGTGCCACATGATTCTGGGGAATAACTTCGGCACTGTTGACCTCCATTTTTCTCCATCCCTCAGTTTATTGATTTCAAAATCTTTGACCTCATCTGCAAATCTCTCCATAAACCTTCCTCATCTCTATCTCTGCAACCTCCTCACACCTTCCGGTCTTCCAACTCTGGTCTACTGCACGTTCCTCCTTCCCTCTACTATCCAATTAATGACATAGCCTTCAGCATCTTTCCCCACATTCTGGAATGTTCTCCCTAACCCCCTACCTTGCTATATCTCTCCCCTCCTTCAAAAGCCCCCTTAAAACCTACCCTTTTGGCTACCAGCCCTAATTTTCTTCCTAATTTTGCTTGGTTCTGTCCTGTATAGTGCTTTGGGACATTTTGATACATTAAAAGCACTATATAAATGTAAGTTATTGATAGTAACATCAGTGTAGTCTTTGTGACCAAAACTGAACACTCTACTTGAGGTGCAGTTTGACCAGTGTACTGCACAATATTAGCATAACATCCTCTGATTTATCCTGTACTTATTAGTATTCTAGTCACTTTGTTTATTGCTGCCCACAGTGATTTGACACCTTGGTAGTTGAATATACTATGATTCCTAGATGCCTTTTAGCTTCATTTGCTATTTCCATGCCATTCATAATATACATATGACACTCACTTTTGCTACCAATGTGCAGTACCTTGCGATTATTGGTGTTGAATTTCACCTGCCACTGTTTTGCCCGTTTACAGATTTAATCTAACTCCTTTTGTAAATCTGGCTGCTTCACTGAAGTATGTTAATGATTGAGGCATAGCAATAGGGAGCGATTGGACAAAAAGAATAACCCTCCCCAATCCTACATCCTTTTGGTAAGAAAACAATATAAAAAGACTTGGAGAAGAACAGTCTCTTCTTCACCACCCGGCAATCACAAGGAATGCACACTGCAGTTGAACACGCAAGAAGAAGAGGACCTCGAGTTCTGAAGAGCTGATCAACCTTCAGGCCCAATGATGAAAAATCCTTGGTTTAAAGGTTGTATGAATTGTTAAGTCATTACATAATAAAGTTGCAAATTATTAAGTGTATAATGGGATTTTATAGAGGAAAGTCATATGTGTGGTTTCATTTTGCTTCATGAATGCCCGTATGAATGATAACATCATTAAATAATTACTTTTGATTAACGAAACTGCTATGAGGGTGACTTTCTTTGCTTGACTATTCATCCATTGCCCAAGAATCTCACAAAATAAGGAATTCCCTACAGAAGTCTTCCCCGTTCCACCCCGCTCAACCACCACCACATCATTCCCCAAACAAAAACACATTGCTTTCTTTCCTTCAGATAGTTTCTTCTCCAAATCCAGATTTTATCTTGATTTCCTACTACTTTCAGTTTGAATAAGTGTTTTGGAAGTCTGAATATAAATGGTAGGAACCCCTGTTCTTTAATGCTATTGCAGCTGGAATTCTTGATTCCCTTTCTGAGCCGATACATCAACATTGTGGCTGCTATTCCCTTCAACACCCCCACCCCTCACTTCTCCAAATGCTCATCTGCCTTACTAATCTTCTGAAACTTTGAGGAACAGTACTGTGCCTTTTTCTGGTATCTGCTTGAGTTATTTTTCTAATTACTTTTACTGTTTGAGTTTGACTACGTATTGCAGCAACTCCCAAACCTGCGATCCATCAACTAGAAGGACAAGGGCAGCAGGTGCATGGGAACACCATCACCTCCAAGTCACACACCATCCAGACGTGGAAATATATCACCGTTCATTCACCGTTGCTGGGTCAAAATCCTGGAACTCCCTACCTAACAGCACTGTGAGAGTACATTCACCACATGGACTGCAGCGGTTCAAGGAGGTGGATCACCACCACCTTCTCAAGGGCGATTAGGGATGGGCAATAAATGTTGGCCTTGACAGCGATGTCCCTATTCTGAGAAGGAATTTTTAAAAGCTTAACCGTGTCATGCCATAGCTTCAAAATTGCATTGGCTACAAGATGAGTTATGAGTAATGCTTTCCATTGGACTGTAAAGTCCCATCAAATATCTTTGATTATGCTCCATGACCTAGACAAGTGACATGCAACTGGAGAAATGAGAGGGATTATGTAACTTCTTTACTTCTTTCAACTAGAGCCTGTTTGACATTCCCTTCCTGCATCTATAAAAGTACAGAATTTAATATTTCAAATGGATATCTGATTTTATATATTAAGTTATCCAAATTTAACACCCACCTTAAATGCTGATCCTGCTAAGCTCATGACTGATCCAGACCTATCTCAGATCTAATGTGAAATTTGGTCCATTATGGCATCTGGGTAGTAAATGATTGTATGGAATCCCTTGCAACTTAAAAAAAAGTTCCCACACACACACGCACACGGTTTCCCCCTATGTATCTCGCAATGTGTGTGGCTATCAGTGGGAAAAATCTGGATGCTAAATAAATGTCCTCTTATTATGTTGATTGGAGAAGACATCAGATTATCATCCCAGTAGTTTAAATACGCAGGGACAAGAACTATTGTTTCTGGACCCCATGAAATCTCATGGCATCAGGTCAAACATGGGCAAGGAAACCTCCTGCTGATTACCACCTACCGTCCTCCCTCAGCTGATGAATCAGTCCTCCTCCATGTTGAACACCACTTGGAGGAAGCACTGAGGGTAGCAAGGGCACAAAATAACTCTGGGTGGGGGACTTCAATGTCCATCACCAAGAATAGCTCGGTAGCACCACTACTGACCGAGCTGGCCGAGTCCTGAAGGACATAGCTGCTAGACTGGGCCTGCGGCAGGTGGTGAGCGAACCAACACGAGGGAAAAACTTACTTGACCTCGTCCTCACCAATCTACCTATCGCAAATGCATCTGTCCATGACAGTATTGGTAGGAGTGACCACCGCACAGTCCTTGTGGAGATGAAATCCCGTCTTCGCACTGAGGACACCATCCAACGTGTTGTGTGGCACTACCACCGTGCTAAATGGGATAGATTCAGAACAGATCTAGCAGCTCAAAACTGGGCATCCATGAGGCGCTGTGGGCCATCAGCAGCAGCAGAATTGTATTCCAGCACAATCTGTAACCTCATGGCCCGGCATATTCCTCACTCTACCATTACCAACAAGCCAGGGGATCAACCCTGGTTCAATGAGGAGTGTAGAAGAGCATGCCAGGAGCAGCACCAGGCGTACATAAAAATGAGGTGCCAACCTGGTGAAGCTACAAATCAGGACTACATGCATGCTAAACAGCGGAAGCAACATGCTATAGACAGAGCTAAGCGATTCCACAACCAACGGATCAGATCAAAGCTCTGCAGTCCTGCCACATCCAGTCGTGAATGGTGGTGGACAATTAAACAACTAACGGGAGGAGGAGGCTCTGCAAACATCCCCATTCTCAATGATGGCGGAGTCCAGCACGTGAGTGCAAAAGACAAGGCTGAAGCGTTTGCAACCATCTTCAGCCAGAAGTACCGAGTGGATAATCCATCTCAGCCTCCTCCCGATATCCCCACCATCACGGAAGCCAGTCTTCGGCCAATTCAATTCACTCCACGTGATATCAAGAAACGGCTGAGTGCACTGGATACAGCAAAGGCTATGGGCCCCGACAACATCCCAGCTGTAGTGCTGAAGACTTGTGCTCCAGAACTAGCTGCGCCTCTAGCCAAGCTGTTCCAGTACAGCTACAACACTGGCATCCACCCGACAATGTGGAAAATTGCCCAGGTATGTCCTGTCCACAAAAAGCAGGACAAATCCAATCTGGCCAATTACCGCCCCATCAGTCTACTCTCAATCATCAGCAAAGTGATGGAAGGTGTCGTCGACAGTGCTATCAAGCGGCACTTACTCACCAATAACCTGCTCACCGATGCTCAGTTTGGGTTCCGCCAGGACCACTCGGCTCCAGACCTCATTACAGCCTTGGTCCAAACATGGACAAAAGAGCTGAATTCCAGAGGTGAGGTGAGAGTGACTGCCCTTGACATCAAGGCAGCATTTGACCGAGTGTGGCACCAAGGAGCCCTAGTAAAATTGAAGTCAATGGGAATCAGGGGGAAAACTCTCCAGTGGCTGGAGTCATACCTAGCACAAAGGAAGATGGTAGTGGTTGTTGGAGGCCAAGCATCTCAGCCCCAGGGCATTGCTGCAGGAGTTCCTCAGGGCAGTGTCCTGGGCCCAACCATCTTCAGCTGCTTCATCAATGACCTTCCCTCCATCATAAGGTCAGAAATGGGGATGTTTGCTGATGACTGCACAGTGTTCAGTTCCATTCGCAACCCCTCAGATAATGAAGCAGTCCGAGCCTGCATGCAGCAAGACCTGGACAACATCCAGGCTTGGGCTCATAAGTGGCAAGTAACATTCGCGCCAGATAAGTGCCAGGCAATGACCATCTCCAACAAGAGAGAGTCTAACCACCTCCCCTTGACATTCAACGGCATTACCATCGCCGAATCCCCCACCATCAACATCCTGGGGGTCACCATTGACCAGAAACTTAACTGGACCAGCCATATAAATACCGTGGCTACGAGAGCAGGTCAGAGGCTGGGTATTCTGCGGCGAGTGACTCACCTCCTGACTCCCCAAAGCCTTTCCACCATCTACAAGGCACAAGTCAGGAGTGTGATGGAATACTCTCCACTTGCCTGGATGAGTGCAGCTCCAACAACACTCAAGAAGCTCGACACCATCCAAGATAAAGCAGCCTGCTTGATTGGCACCCCATCCACCACCCTAAACATTCACTCCCTTCACCACCGGCGCACTGTGGCTGCAGTGTGCACCATCCACAGGATGCACTGCAGCAACTCGCCAAGGCTTCTTCGACAGCACCTCCCAAACCCGCGACCTCTACCACCTAGAAGGACAAGGGCAGCAGGCGCATGGGAACAACACCACCTGCACGTTCCCCTCCAAGTCACACACCATCCCGACTTGGAAATATATCGCCGTTCCTTCATTGTCGCTGGGTCAAAATCCTGGAACTCCCTTCCTAACAGCACTGTGGGAGAACCGTCACCACACGGACTGCGGCGGTTCAAGAAGGCGGCTCACCACCACCTTCTCGAGGGCAATTAGGGATGGGCAATAAATGCCGGCCTTGCCAGCGACGCCCACATCCTGTGAACGAATAAAAAAAAAAAAAAAAATTATCTCCCCCATCCCCATGGTTGGCTGGTAATTGTAATTTGCTCTGCAAAAACACACAAAACTTCGTGAAAATGTCAACTCCTAGAATGTTTAACAAATGCTCATCATCAGTAACCTGCTTGCCTGCACTAAAATTACTGCATATCTGCCCTTATCAATATGAAGGACCCAAAGGAGTTGTCCTCCAAGCAGCACCAGTCTTCCTACTGTAGTCAAATACACAAACAAACAGGTGGGACCAAGGTCCCTTGCCCTCTCGAAAGAAGTTGTAGAGATTGCGCACAGGTGCAGAATGTACAAAGTGTTCCTAGCAGCACAGTACTTAGGAGAAGCTGAGAATACTTGTCAGACTTGCTCAGTAGCAATATGAGACAGCCGTACAAATGGACCATGTCAACAACTCCCTGCTGGAAGATACATGGGAGCTGAAGAAAAATCAGTAACCTATCACCTGAAATTGAAAGAATGGTTTGTAGAAATAGACAGCTCTTGGTCTATGCCTCCTGGACACTTTCTTGGGTAAATTTCCCAGATGATTATAGCTAGTGCAACTATCTTAAACTTTTTCCTAATCTGTTCAGGTTTCTGAGATTCATGGAAGGGCTGAAACTCACAGTTCTTTTTCTTGGCAAAGTATGAAATAACAGCAGCAAAAATCTCTTGTCCTGGCCTCATCTCCTGATAATAGTTACATTATGGGGAACCTCACAACATGCAGATATTAAGCAATGAAGCAGTGCCCATGAACTTTGAGATGAGGTAAGTAATGTGAAGGGAGTGATAGAGTAATTTGCAAAGTCCTCACCTACTGATTTATGATATTTACCCGGTGTTTCCTTACTAGCTGTAGGATGGCCACCATAATTTTTCATAAGGCTACCCACTAGGTACTAAAATTGCAGATGTTTGCATTTCAAGAAAATTGACTATTCAGAAGGTCAAGATTGGTAAGAAAATTATGAACTAAAAGCCCAGTTCCATGAGAATGCAACAATGATCTATTTAATTTCCCACATTCTTGACTGGGGAACACTGCATATATTCCTTGATATTCTAATTTGTAACTTTTGAAAGATTCAATAAATCTATAACATCAACATGGAACTTGAATCTTAAGACTGCAGATATGATTAGGCTGCAGACATAATAGCTCTCTAGTTCTATTAAAACAAAACAAAAACTGTCAGAAAAATCTGTTTGTGTCAAATGGCAGAAGATGCATAACAATGTCACCATGAGGCAGCTGATTGGTTTATAGAATGTATTTTACATGATTACCAGCTGGTAGAGATAGATTTATTTTGGCTTAATTAACAATCACTTCAAATATATAAGTTCAAAAGCAATGTTAGATTAAATGATCTGTACAAAGCAGCCACATAAACAAACTCTCACCCTTTAACCAAACGTGGTTTGAATTTGCCTGGAGATGGACAAAAAATTTAGAAATGTTATGTTATCCCTTCTTAACAAAGATTGATTCAATTCCTTTTTAAAGGGGCCAATTGATCCTAAATCAATCACCTTCTCTGGGAGTCTGCCCACATATCTGTTATCCTAACTGATCTCTAACCTTGCTCAGGATTCTTGTCTCCTCCAGTTCTATGCTTATAGCCCAAGTTAAACAACTTGTTTACTTCAGCCTCATCTATTCCTTTCATTACTTTGAATATTGCATCATGTCTCCCTTCAGCCTCCTTTTCTCCAGCAAAAATAAGTTTAGTCACTTGAGCCTTTCTTCATAATTTTAATCGCATGAGGCCTGGAATCACCCTGCTCACTCTTCTCTGAATCCTATACCCTATCTCTTGACCAACATTAAAATGTAACCAGCATTTGGATACCAGCAGACAAAGCTCCATCTCAAGCAAAGCTAGCAGTATAATTTGAGTCTGCTGGCCCCATAATGCTCTAAGCAGTTACCAGTCCCAAAATGGTATCTGTGGAAACATAACATCCTTCAAAGGCTCTGTGAGAGTTTTGTATAATGTGAGATGCATAACAAATGAAGTAGGTTGGATCATTTATCTTTATGTGTCAGAATCAATTGCTGATTACATACAAATTACCTAGTCTGAGTCTTGGTTTTAAATTATCTAGCTTCTGCAGTTTGAGTTTTTGCATTTTACCATACCTGTGTAGTTAATTATGTTGTACCTCTGTTTTAATTTGTCCTTGGATGATAACTACAAAAAGTTAATCAATTCAACCTTGTTCAATATTGTTTAAAGATCATTGCTAAATATCACTATTTCATTCTACATTATTGCTATTGATTACTGGTTTCTCCATTTATTCTTGTCATCTTGCCATGTCTTGCTTAAAAGAAATTGCTACTTGATGGAACCATGTCCAGGCCACAGGCAAGTGGAGAGAGGTCACACGATTCTGGCAGAAAAGGAGCTGGTTCCCTGAGAGAATTCCCTTCCTGGTCTTACCCACTGTACATAGGAATAAACCAGGAATAAGGAAATCTTTAACCAAGTACAATAAGCCAGCCTTAATTTTTTTTATGTATGTAGATTTTTTGTTGAATACATCAATGATCATGAACTAGTTATAATTGTCACTGGGGGTAACATTTGCAATTACAATGACTATGCCTGGGTGTGTTTTTGTATACTGTGTTCTGTATTTGTTGTGGCACCATGATGATATGTCTGCTGATGGAAGTTTGGAACTAAGTCAACACTTTGTGGCAGATTTGGTAGTTCAATATGTGAACTAGACAGGACGGAATACTCCAAGGCACTGTTGATGATTAACCAATTACTGGCTCACTGTCCAAGCTCTCTGGACTCTCTGCAGGGAGACAGTGTGGACTCTTTATCAGGAAAACAGAAATGACCTCTGTGGATTTCTCCTTAGCTTTGTTTGGAGACTTTTAAACATGATAATGAGTTTCCAATTTATGTTAGACACCTGATTAAAAAAAAAGGCTTTGCTCCATCCTTATGTTTTATAACTCTTCCTCTCAACTGCTTTAACAAAATATCTTATAAAGTTTGGAGAGAAAAACAATGCAATCATAAACACTGATTATAAAAGTCAAATATCAATGGTGGTAGGTCATAATAGCTACCTGCAGCCTTTATTAGAAATGCATAATTCGATTATAATTCAGAAGATTTCAGTTATTTCCTTTACATTAAAAATATCTGTTGTCCCCAGTGTGAGCTAAGGCAGTATTTACCTTATTAACATTGAATGGGCAGTGAGTACATTCCATCTTTATTAACAGTCATTTAAATTACCAGCTTATAATATAGGGAATTGTATAGAAAGCTTTGAGCAATCTGGAATTTATATTTTCATTGGAAATAGTGATTATCGCGACACGTGGCTGTCCTATGGTTCTTGTAACATCCAAACTGTTCTCACTTTGAAAAAGTCTGAACCATTGAATGAATCTGCTTTTGAATGCATTTCACTGTGTATATTTTCCAAATACCTATGCCCATTGGTTTTGGGTAACTTGTCCGAAGCAAAGAAAATTTGAGGTCCCGCCCTTTCTTTACTCTAACTGGTTGAAGATTGTTGCGGCTCTCGAATCTCCTCTCTCGATTGGTTCGTTTTGTTACCTGACAGGTGAATAAGCAATCAGAAAGCGTGTCTCAGGTACTGCATTGATAATTTAATTCTGATTGGCTGCCCAAGAAAGACGACGCTTTTATTGAGGTGAGAGACATAATAAACTTCGGCCTATGCATTACAGTACAACTGATTCCAGAAATCCGGAGGAAGAGTGGACACAGCACTTGTAATCAGAGAATGTTTCGAGAACTATTATAAAGATGGTCAATCCATACTGAGGTCTGGGGTTAAATAGCTGCAGTATCTGTTTCCAAATGTACAATTTTGATAATTTTCTTTCTTTTTTGCCAGCTTTCAGAAATAATGTGAATCTGTAAATACAGTTTATTAAAGGAAAAATAGGAGCCGTTTAACTATTATCGCAATTCTAAATGGACGTGAGGCGGGGTCATATGGCACTTCACTGCTGGACAACAAAATAGACCTGTCACGTTTGGGCTGTACTGGTACCTTTGCAGTAACAAGTGCAACGCGTTTAACAATGTGGGTAATAGCAGAGAATAAAATAATTGCTGATTGTTTGGGTTGGAATACAATTAACCCTAACACACTTTAATCTTCATTAGCAAGGAGTTGGGGTGGAAACCATTCAGAGCTGTTCGTCTCTCCATAGAAAGTGGGTATTCTGGATCAATTATTTTTTTTTGGTCCTATTCATAAAAATGTTACGATGAAATGCTCTTGCAGTATTTAGGAGAGTGCAAATATTAAAGCAATACGTCGAGTAGCTGTGAAATGTATTTGAGTTTAAAGCCTTGCCAGTTGCTGTTAAAGCATTCGATTACCCAATATCAATTTCTGAGTTCATGTTCTCACTCGGCGCCTTTATAGCTTATACCGTTCTGCTAAAATTATTTTTTGAAACTGGTCCCCGTAGTTTTATACTTCCACTTTATACTCAGAAGAACACGCGTTTAGATACCATTAGGATAAACATGTCTCTTCTTGATTGCTTTAAGGGAAAAAAATGTGAAACAACCAATTATTTTGATTTGAAAGAATTGAACGGTGTAGTCACTGAACGTTGTGAGCTAAGAGTTAGATATTTCCATAAACCTGTAAAATTGATGTTAATGACCCTTTTATAAAAGTACAAAGTCAGTAAATATCCCTCTAGTCCCAGAACTGAGTTATGTAAGAATTGCTTGGAGGCATCAAGGAACGGTGTATTTTCCTTCATCTGGATTATTATTTAATAACACTGGAGAGCTAGTACATTTGTGTGTTGAATACTTGAGAACACCGGCAAATAAAACGAAACTCAGCCCAGAAAAGCTGCATAGATGTAACACCATCCCTCCTCCATTAGCTGTACCCATTGCTGAGGTAAGCATGCCATTTCATGTTTAGCTTCTTACTGAAAGTGAAAGATGTCGATAGCTGTTAAATTGGACTGGATGTAGACAACATGGTTACAACGGAGATACGATTTCTGGGAATGAGAGGATGAATGCCCATTCACAATTGTCAACCCCAGTCCATCACCGGCATCTCCACATCATTCACATCAGAGTAACAATTAGGTGATCCCCCTCCCCCTTTTTCTGTTGTAAAGAGCAAAGACCAGCGGTAGTATAGAGCAATTTTATCCTTCAGAAGGAGTTCACATTATACAAGTTATTAAATTTCTTGAAATGAGATTGTCTGAGTGGTACTCGTTACTGAAAAACCCATCACACCTTAGGAAATGAGGAAGAAAACTGGTTAGCTTTTTTTCTTCAAACTGTTAGCTTTTTCACATGGGCCGAGGTTTTACTTTCCCACAGGAAATAACGAAATTAGAGATGGTTCACATCCGAGGAGAATCTGTAAGGTATCATAATGGGAAATTTCAAGTATCTTGTCTAAACACGGCATTTGAAATTGATGTTAGGTTCACAATAAAAGAACTCCGAGTGGTGTTACACCAATTTTAATGGAAACTCTGATTTTTTCTTATTATTGTGAAAAAGATTTGGTAAAAAAAAGTCCTATATTTTTGGTTAGGAAAATAAAGTTCCAATTGTTAGCTATTGACCAGAAGGAAAGTCAAGTTACTTTGCACAGTTGAGAACTGCAATGTAGTTCCGACATAGGAAGGTCCAAAACAGGAGAATGCGGCTGCGGTCCCCCCTATATTGGATATGCGCCACTGCGGGTCAGACCAGTCAACTCCTTACTTGCCACATTATTAATAGCTTCTTGATAACACCTCTTCTTTACAATCACTAACTTTGGTCCAGTTTCCTACAAGTTTCCAGAGATTTTTTTAAAGTAATACATAATAATATCAATCGTTTTCTTAAACCCTTCAAACCCATATGTCATTTACTTACATGTGTATCAGCAACCCACTTTATAAACAAGAGATGTTCCGTTTATATCATTGATGTTTTACATTCTGCATCATCAACAGACAGTGGCAAGAAGGAAAAGTACTAATCCGATGCACTGGACTTCATGCTGTCTTTTAAAAAAAAAATAACTATGTAAAAGATTATTTCAAAACCTTTTTCTAATAAATCCAACAGTTTTATTTCAATATATATGTCTATTTATTCCAAATCTCATGCCATTGTAGTTCATTGGATATTGCAAATTTGGAAGAAAATGAAATGGGGGAAAAACCTAAACTTGGCAAAGTTTGGTGTTAATGTTGTCCTAAAGGGCCTAGAATTTTCACCCTGGTTAAAATGACTGACGAACCACCTGGTTATCCTCACCAGTTGGTTGCTTACCCTGAACGCCACTGCCACACTGCAAAATAAGTTTCTCTCAAGCATTCTACCGAATTCGTGGAGAATGTGCCGTTGGCTGTTAACTGTGGAGCTGGTGTATTAGTTTCGTCCTGTGTATTATTGGTGTATTGCTGATATGGAATTGTCATTAAGAAGTGACACTTGCAATTTAGCTTCTCTGAGCCCTTTTAATCAGACTATTCCGCAAATGTGTGCTTTATAGCTATGGACAAAGAGATCAGATAGATAGATAGATAACATTTTCAAATCATGCAGAATCGTGAGAGGACTGCGAGACAAATGTGGATTTCCTCGGATTTTGGTTATGCATATTTCTGTGCAATATTTTTAAATCGTGACACGTAAGACGGGTTGGGGAGTGCATGGGCAAAGCCTTTCTATGATCAACACCTTTCCTATTACATTGGCATAAAGTGTGTTTCGAATCGTGTTCCTGAATTTTAAATTTCGGATGAGATAGAAAGGGTTAATACCTGAAAGCCCGGGTCACGTTTACTGAAGCATTTCTCCAGTTATTCAGCTTCAGAGCACACATGTCCTCTATACTAACATGGTTCCATTTGCTGTACCGAGAGCTCCAGCCATTTCCAAACACAGAAATCAAACATGACTCGCCACTCTGCTTCTGAGGTCATTTATTTGGTTTTAAATAATTCCGCTGCACTGTATTAAGAGTCCAGCCTGGCGCAAGACGATTGTTTTTTTTTTCTGGACCAATTCGAATCAGGTTTACCTCCCGCTTGCTGGTTGCTACTTTTGATCTGTTACATACATATTTCCACATTTTATTTCCAATAGATGTGTACAGCCTGTTGCATTAGAATGCCGGTGGCCAGCAATTCGTGTTCCAACATCTTACTGTGCGTTTGTAATCAGTTCTGGTCGGTAGTCGGGAAAAGATCTTCCTTAATGCCTTTCATAGGGTATTGGACGTATTTCTTTTCCCCTCAGGAATAATTATGTGTAGGTCTTAAAATATGAAGCAATATATTTTGAAATGGAATTCAACTACATCATTTACCATCAAATAAATACAATTACACATGCCAGGTTCTTTCTCCGCAAGATTTAATGCAAGACTATTGAACTGATATTATTTTTCAAATTAGGAAATCAAAATCAAGCATAGACGTGCCCCTGCTGATTGAATACGATCAAAACTTTGTTTCCGTAAATCAAACAAAATGAGAGAAGCAAAACATGACTTTACATTTGGTCATTTTACAAATTCTGGCTCGCCAAACTAAAATCATTTGTAATTTATTTAAGAAGAGGCACAGCGGTGGGACTCGATCGTTAACTCTATTAGCTTCCCCTATCCATTACCTAAAACCTGCACCCCCTGCACTACGAAACCTGGCCCCCTGCAGAGTCCATTTATGGTGATTCGACATCTCCTTTAGAAATGGTCGAGTGCAGCGCTTTCAATACATTTGAAACGCATTTTACGCCATAGCCTTTGGTGAACCAAGAGACGCGGCAGGAGCCGCAGCAAAACAGAAATACCAGGTCCAAATAACTGCACAGAAAAACGTACATTTGACAAAACAAATATAGAAGGAACATATACATACATATATATATATATATAAAAACAATGATCTATCGGAAGCTGAACGTGGTGGCGGTTTCCTCCCTTGACACCTATGCGCCGATGTAAAGGTTAAGGAGCGGCGCTTTCCATTTTGTCTTCAGACACAAAAGCATTTGGAAATCTAATTTGAATGTATATTAGGTCGAGTTGGAAACCCGAATCCCCGTTCCCCTTAAGTAAGGGTCGCTCTTCCAAAGCTACGAGGTGTATTTATAGCGGGCGTTTTTTAAAAATCAAACTACAATTAGCAAATACATTCGGGATTTGAGAAACCGTGTCTTTTAAGAATCAGACGCAGCCAGGCACGACACACGCAATGCTCGAAATAAAAAAAAATACTCGTAGAAACAATTAACTTTTAACAGGTCGTGCATTCAGGAAAATAATCTTATTTAAATGTTACAGTAAACCAAAGTCTTAAGTATTGCACAGAACTATTCAAAGAACACCGAATTGATTCCAAAATCTAATCCTAGTAAAAGGATTAGCCAGTATAAAATTACCTGGATTATAATGACATTTCCTCACGTGAACATTTGGAGTTGAACAGCATTAATAGATCTGTTGATCACTAATGGATTGAGTTGTTATGTGTTACACCGCGTATCGCTCCCTGGACCCAGGAATTGAGCGGTCCCTAAAATGTTGCAAGTGCCTTTTCTCTCGAACTCGTCTACAAATAATTTAATACAATAATAAGTGAACAATTAACGGCGGCTCACGTTGTAATGAAATTATCTCGAACCGAGATAAAAAATACTGTTTGACATAAACGATGATGACACTTGCTTAGGGAAATAGTGCATTAGTAGGTACTTTTTGGTCAGAAAAAAATTACCCTATACCTGACAGAATGAGCATTTTTGTGTAAGATCCGAGGGGGAAAAACTTAGGATTTATTAGGCAGAAAAAAATATTGCGCGAATAATTTGGAGCAAAGCATGTATTAAAATTAACTCGATTCACTTCAATTTCTGTTCCAAACCCATTAATGTTTTTCCAGCGGTAAAAATTCCCCCTTTAACACCTATCTTCTTTCAGCTTTCTGTTATGAGTGAACGAGCCCGAACTAGCTCAGCTTTTGAGCTATAGGCTGAGCCCAATGAAAGAGGCAGCAGAAGGTTTAAAGAACAAACAGGTCAACAACCAGAGATGTTATTATTGAGCCCCTTGTTGAATCTAAAGAGACAGCACTCACTTCTGTAGTCATATCTAGTCCCTTGTGGAAACTGGAATGTACACTCCCGACTGCGAGATGAAGAAACGAGTGATAGACTACAATACCCAATGAATGCATGCACATCAGTAAGGAACGCCGGCATTCTCTCAATTCAATAGCGCGGTGAAAACGCTGCTGTTTTTTTTCAAATTCATACTTTAATCAACTCAGTCCCCAGGAATTATGATGATTCCGGCGCATCGAATCGTTGCAGTTTTCGCTTTGAAATAGCAAAGTATCTCATTAACGGAGAAAAGTGGGAGCAAAATTCCAAAAATTTTGTTTACAATGATATTCAGGTAGATATTACAACACATTTTCGACGTGAGATCATTATATATGTGCATTTAGCGATCTTAATCTAGTTTATTTTACAACTGATATAGTAGCGTCATCATGAATAAAAGGATTTGCTTTTTGTATTATAATAGCAATTGTACGAGGGTATGCATTTGACCAATAATACGTTTGATATCTTAAATGGAAAGAAAATAATCTATTGTAATAAATAATAACAAGGCTTAAAATTATTTGAAATTCCTCATTGAAATAGATATCAACTACAACAGCCAACCAACAACACGATGAGAACAATGTTTATAAAGTGTAGATTTTACATCAGTCATTTAAAAAGCTTTGCTGAATTATAAATAACAAAACAATCAAACGACGCCATCAAACTTATTTTCTTGGGCGTCCATTTCCCACTTTTAACTTAAACAAATAAGCAATATCAACTCTCTAGAATGTGTTCTTTTGCTCAATTGTAA
Organism: Heptranchias perlo; assembly: GCF_035084215.1. Lineage (NCBI taxonomy): Eukaryota > Metazoa > Chordata > Chondrichthyes > Hexanchiformes > Hexanchidae > Heptranchias > Heptranchias perlo. The sequence goes on from NC_090332.1 coordinate 79,436,569, forward strand.
ACAGCTTCACGATAAACCTGCGATATACTGACATTCCAACGCCAGGCGTATGTTTTAAAACATCCAATACAAGACGCTTCAAAATCACATTAGAACTCGTTGACAATAAAGGCAGGTCAGTGCGTCTGTTATGTATTTTGCTCATAAGGCCTATTTGGCTTGTCACTGATATCAGCCAGGTCCGGGTCGCCTAGTGTTACAATAAAAGCCAATGGTCACTCACATAAGTTTAGAAATCTGAAATCTGTTTAGAAGACTGGATGGTAAACGCGAACGTATTATCAAGCGTGCACATCCATTCTGCTCACAGATAAAATAACACGCCAAGTTCAAGAGTGATAACCGCTTGCAGCTTTTTTTTTACTGATTCTAACAGTAATGGCGACAATGGAGGCAAATTATTGCAAAACATTCTTTTCCTTTCATGCTATTTATTGCTTGTTTTTTTTCCAGATTACACACTAACATTATTGTCGGTTATTGTTACTATATCACACCTACCTTAAATTACAGTTCAATTTGCTTTCAATAAAACCGTAATGAAATCGCTCTCAAGCACATTCATTAAATTTGGGGCATGTATTTAAGCGATTTCTCGGCGTTAACGTTGAATATTTTAAAAGACAGTTTTACATCAGACGCCTGTCCCTTTTTCTTTAAAATTAACCAAACTCAGAAGAAATTCGAAATGTTACCGGCGTCAAAATACAGATGGGTCTATATTCAGTCTTGAATCATGAAACTACTACATTGAACTGACTGCACAATCCAGAGGTTAATTTACAAGAATGTACAGCGAATTCGTTACAAATTCTCAAATGTATTATTGTTTCTAGTGGAATACTGTTGGGACACTGCCAAGTAAGTGTATGTAGTCCTTAGTGTTGTTATACCTGCAGTCCAGCTGACTCTGCGAAGTCAGGGCACAGCATTCACAATCCATTTCAACAACTTGTAACTACAATTACACAACTGTCTAAGCAATCCAAAAGGTCACAGATATCTTTTTATTTAACCGGTATTTTTTACAGCGTGTTCCAAGTCAGTCTCCAACGGGTAAGAGGGTCCAGTTGACACTTTGTTGTATGCCAATCTGTCCTCAGATTTGAGTCCAGAAGCACGTCCATACATCCGAGAAGTAATGTTCTGGGTATGTGTTGCAAAGTTTGCCAGTTCAAACATTTTAAGCAATGTCTCACATATCTCCAGTTTTTTTTAAATATATGGTAAAGAGGTTCTACCAGGTCCTGCCGTATAGCAGGCTAGGATTTACCATACTCCCCGTGTAGTCTGCAGTAGCTGTGTCCATTTGAGACAGGTTAGTGACCGAATTGTGGAGAGACGAAGGATTTGGCGACACTTGGCCTAGATCTTGAGCTTGAGCTAATGAATTCACTTGTTGATTCTGCTGTTGGGAGATGGTAGTGCTGGCGACGGGAAGGGTCCCGTTTGCACTTTGTTGCTGTTGTGCTTGTTGACTGGGCGTAGGGGTGCTCGAACCATTCTGACAGGGTTTACCGTCTTTCACAAGAACTGGCACGGCCACCCTCCTGGGAGACTGTTGCTGTTGGCACAGGCTATTCTCCTGCTGCATCTGCTGGGTAGCCTTGTCCTTGGCCTGGCGTTTCATCTTGTAGCGATGGTTTTGAAACCAGATCTTTACTTGTGTTGGCGTGAGGTGGATCATGCTGGCTAGATGTTCCCTTTCGGGAGCAGACAGGTATTTCTGTTGTTTGAAGCGTCGTTCCAACTCGTATACTTGGGCCTGGGAGAACAGTACCCGTCTTTTTCTCCTAGGTGTAGCATGTAAAGGTGCCATGGGTTTGGCGGCGTCTGCCATTCCAGTTAAAGTCCCCATCCCTGTCATATTCATTCCTGACGACGTTCCCATGAAGCGGGAAACTAAACAAACGTTTTAATGAAAATGTTCTGATTAAAAATGCCGGAAGGTAGAAATTTTACTCAGAAAACGAGTAATCATTTGCTATATGGCAGTATTTCAAAACCGCGAGGAAACTATTGTACTTTACACAAGATTAATACGCGACGATTTCCAAAAGGTTTATTTTTCATATATAACTTTATAAGAAAACGCAGGGCAACAAATATAATTATTCATATTAAATAAAAGTTAATGGCTCGAATGACAAAGAACGTTCAAGTTCTAAGTAGCATCTACAGATCAGTATTAACGAACATTGTATAATTCTTATCATAGGACAAAGGGCAAAAAAGCTACTCTTTTGTCCAATTATAAAATTATTCTCCATAGGCCCTGACCTGCTCAGTATTAGCCCATGGCCACAGTGCGTTTCTTGACAGTTCTCAAGTTAACAGTTTGATTGTTGTTTTGTAAATATACCCGTACATTTGCTCAGTTTTTTTATTATTACAGTGAAACAATTGTACGTTTATTGGCAACGGATACTGAATGAATTGCATTGAAGTATCTCCATTGTGCGTCTATTTCAGTCAAGCTCATTATACAGTTTTATCTATTTTGAAATCTCTGCCACTGAGAGGATAAAATCATTGCTACATTCACAAAAACTTATCTTTGAACGAGTCTTACTTGTTGAGTATCTGGGATCTGGATTAGTCCCGTACCAGCCAGTCGCTGCGGCGCTATTCCTCATGGTGTCTTGGTAAGAAGGGAGATCCCCCATGTTGCCAATACTCCCGTTACAGTAGCCTCCCATGGCACTGTGAGAAAATTGGGACACACCGTGTGGCATGTGGTAGGTGGTCGCCACGGTGGCGTTGTGACCCATGGTGTGCTGCTGCATGCCGGCCTGGGAGACCTGAGGTTGGCGGTAACCTCCCAGAGGAGGTCCGAGATTGCCAGCGCCGTCCATACCACCAAACTTCTTGTAGGTCTCCTCGATCGGGCTCAGTATGTCTGTCACTGAAAAAGGCGTTGTGTGCTTTGGGCTCAACGACATGGTTCAGCGACGGAGCAGGTAAAATTGTTGAGAGGATCAACCCGTGTGTTGTGTTCGCTCTCCCTCTCTCGCTCCTCTTGTGGATGTCGACGTAAGAGGGTGTTTTGGAGTCCGCCTGAGATCCGATTGATCGGCTTGGAGGAGGCGAGCCCCGATTCCTCTTATCTTTGGTTTATTTTAGCCAGGCGCCAGGTTTACGACAGAGCCCTGGGGGAGGAGCATCGGTCTAAACGAGCAAACAATAGTGCTTGACATCTTTACCAAGATAATTGAGGTAAATGTAGGTAGGTCCATATTAAGATAAACGTGATGCCAGGAGAAACTTGATTAAATACTTTTTGAGCGCTTCTGGGCTCTAATGTAACACCTTTGATATAAATCTGATTAACACACATCATGATGTTCCATTGAGCAACATGAAATGGCGAACTTTCACATACAGTAATTGAGGTTTTCTCATTAACGTGTATCCAATTTTCTTGAAAACTGGGAGTTTGTTGGCTTCTATTAGTTGGTCTTCTGCCCTGCTCTCAGACTCTGAATACAATGCTACATATTAGCTAAAAGGGTTCTTCGCTCCAAGAATAAGCGCCAGGGCGCATAGTCAAAGAGGTAGAATGAACGTTCCTCTCTTTTGTATAACTACCTAATTTATGCATCTTAAGCATCATTTTGTTGCAGCTGAGGGGTACTTACAAATAAGCCCAAAGTACGTAAATCCGATGCGTCGAAAGAATGGGGGATATTCAGACCCTGAAGTTGTAAGTATTTTGTGCCTGCTTTATTTGTACTTTCCCCCTCTGACATATTTGAAATAATTACAGCTAATGCCATCCTTTTATCCTTGTTTTATTTTACACCTGTGAGCATATTGTATCACTGTCAAAATGTAACCGTGTGCTTCAGAACTATTGGGGAAGAACCAAAATGAGATTTGACTGTGAAGAGAGAAAGAGCGAGCACTAATCCTTACGAATCACGAGCTGACTAAATCGAAAATAAAATCATCCTAAGATGATCGACCGCAACTCCATATCTTGATTTGATTGAAATAAGGAGAGTTAAAACATAGTATACAAACACTGACAATAATGTAAATCAGTCAGCTGTAATGTTTGATCAACGTTTTAGCAAATTCTCACTAAAATAAATGCTGCACAATGCCTTCCTGTTTTTTTAAACAATGCAATTTTTGAAAGCAATGATTCCGCTAAGATGTTATTTAATATACATTTTATTATATTTTATTTTATTTCTATTCACTTATGTGTTCAAAGCTATCCCGGGAAATCTGTAAGAAAGGTAAATCCAGATAACTTAGAAAGGTGAACCTAGACAACAGCTGAATTCAGTGTTAATGTTTGGGATACATTATATTGGCCATAAAAGGGATAGGGGCTTTAGTAATTCAGTATTAAAATGATATAAATAGTAAGCCGAGTGTTGGATTGATACCTCTAAACAAAGGCTTTATCAATCTGCTACACCTAATTTAAACTGCAGAGATATTAAAAAAACATTTATTTTAGTTGGCTTTTAAAATGCACTTGTATTTCCAATGCTCATTTATAAACCATAACATTCTGCTACCGAAGTCAGTTTGCCCACCGCGGATTTATAGACGCGCGTTTGTAAAGCTTTGTAATATATTGCATTTTTAAAAAATGGAATAAAACTAAACTGGGCATTTTGAAAAAGGTTCCTAATTTTAATAGCCATTCTCGTTGTGCTAAATTCTAACCCGATCACTGGCAGCATTTGTTAATTGGGGATCAACACAGCCATCTCTTAATTCCCTGCTTAGCCTGAAATTTGCTTGTACATTTTTTGATTTATTTTCATTAGAAAGGTATAACTAAACACAAATATCACCACCGGGCATCTAATGCAACATGTTTTCGTTATAAAAGATGGTTAGAAGTTCAGGCATTTACAGCGCTGCAAAGAAGACCAGTCGCTTTCTTACTTTTATCCATGGGGTCTTAGAAAGTATTTCAGGCAAAATAATCACCGCCGTGGCAAAGCGTCATTATTACTATCCTTTCCTGAATTAGTGTTTAATAATTCCACACATCTCTGGGAAGTGAAGCTTATTGCTTTATTAGTCGTGTTGCAGAATTAAGTACTTATATTTGCCTAGATACTATTTGATGCTGGATTCCTGAAGACTATGGTTTTAGACGAGGAGACCAGTCAGACTCAATGACTTGCTGCCACTCGAGATGTTAGGAAAAGGGAGACATTGTCAATAAAAGTTGCCACTAATCCTGGAATTATGCACCTCGAGTTTAATACAAGCGGTGCCGACCAGGCGAGTTGACATGGGACTGTTCTCAAACAGCGCCAGCTTTGCCCGTCTAAGAGAGGAGCTGAGAATTACTAACTTAACAGGCCTCACAATTAGTAATTGGAACTTGCAGGGTAGTAACCATATCATGTTTCTACGGTGAACGAGAGTTTGGGAAAAGAACCGCACAGCTAAATGATAATCCCAACTGGATGGTTTGAAATCGTGTTTGCAAACAGGACGCCTACGGTCTAGGCGATATATTGTCAGGATTAGTGTCCATGGGTAAGTTCTGGTCATTATCAGACATTTCCGTCCTCACCACATCCCCTGGTTTGCTTCTAACAGGTGTGTGTTCTTACAAATAGAAAACGGTTTGCTTTGTTAATGATCCGCTGTGCAAAGGCCTGTAGCAGTGCCGCATTGTGAATTAATATTGATGTTATTACTACACAAACGGTATCTATATGCCCACAAAAGTCTCGTTGTTAATCTCGTATAATAAAGCCACAAACCCCGAAGATAGAGAAAACAGCGATAATCGAAAGTCTCTTTACGAGGTATCACTTCAAAAGTTGAATTTTGTAAGAAATTTTGTAAGAAAGGACCGTCAAACCCCGAAAATAAACAGCACAACAGTTTAGGAGAGGGTATATTTCAAAATGTATGATACTAATTTGGGATGGCACAGTCTAAAAGTAATAGAAATGTCCACTATTACACAAGTTTATGGAACAGTACCCCTGCTCTTACTATTAATAGTTGTGGATGTGGGCCAAATAACAAGATTTTGTATTTCGTAAACATAAACGTTTTACAGTTTGACAGTTGTATTTCAGGTAAACAATCAGGGTTGGAATTATAAATTGGTGTTTCATCTCAAAAACAGCAATCACCATTACAATTTTAAGTCGACGAAAAATGCAGAAAAAGCATGACATAAATTGGAAATAAATAAACAATATGACAAATTCCCCTGAAGTAGTCTGCTTCAGCTCGGTGTGTACAAGTGCACGAACAATGTATGGTGTAAATACCTATTTAAAAGACATATAGATAAAAAGACACATTTTCTTTTAAACGGTAAGCTTCTCTAACAGTTAATTCCTGTTCCGTAATAAAAAGTCCAGTCGCGAGACTTTGCTGCTCTGTGAAGAACATTAATTGATGTAAAAAAATAATTCACTTCAAACTTTTGGAGTATAACATGTTTTCCGTCGCAATTGAAATATGGCCATTTAATTTTTAACCTGATTGCATAGAGGCTGAATTACCTGCTTTAACACGAATAGATGGTGCATTATGTAAGACTAGACAGTGCACACAATCTGAGCGATAGATGTAGTAAACTATGCAATCTAGAGAAAATATTAACTGTTCAAAAGGATTCTGCGGCCATATGAAGATAATGAACTGACATGAATGAACCCCAGTCAGTGACAATAGAAAGCCCGCTGAAAGTTAACCGAGTGTTCAACGATTAGGTTTCGCTTACACTGATACAGCACAAGGTTATGATAATGCTCTTTAAACACTTTCTCATTACTGCATTCATTTTAGATTTGCTTTTGACTGACTAAATCTAGTGTAAGTCTGAACTGTAAAAAAAAGTGTTATGAATTGACTATATCAACATTGAAGTAATGCTCTAGTAAGGATGCGGAAAAAAACCTATTAAGAACATGTACACAGGGATTGAAATGACTGTACAGGAAAATGTCTTCTGTTGCCAAAGGATAATATGGCGTAAAGTTGCGAGGAAGAACACTAATCGCGTTATTTTGTTATTTCATTTAAAATACCGTCATTTATTTGATTCAATGGGTGTTTTAAATATAAACAAGTTTTTTTTTAAAGTACAGCGTTAGGTGATTGTTTCTAATCCCCTCAATTTTTTGACTGGCACTAACACTGCTTAAATCTGCGGAACGTGTAGAAGCTCGCTTTCAAACCACACAGTTTATTACTGATCTGTCATTAACATATTTTAGTCAGTGTACATCAAGAAATTTGAACCGCAGCTCATGCTGCCAGATCCGCTCGCAACAAAATTCAGTAGTAGTATGTATAGAGACAGGCAGCATATAATGCACAGGTACCTATTTATGTTGACAGCATAATTGTAAATGTTAACATTTTTTGACTTTAAATACCGTGCACATTCATATTCCATCACCAAGATATGTTTTAGAGCACGGGGCATTTCAATATTCACGCGTAATGAATGGAATGATCATGGACTAACCATAGTTACAAACTCTGTAATATTGTCTCATATTATTTCCATCTGAAATCCGGGGAAGGCAAATTCAAAGATAACCCCGGCACAATTTCAATATTTGGTGTTCTTGGAAAAGTCCGGATATTGTAATCTGGCTTTTGTGTTGATTTTGGCACAGAAATCTGACTGCAATTTCCAAAGACGTAAACCGTTGCATTCTGGCTATTTTTAACATGCTCGGTTTGGGTGAAGGCAACTTAAACCACGAGGTTGCAAACCTGCGAGAAAGGAAAAACCGTTTTAAACTTTAATACGTATCTGTAACTTACAAGCCTTTGAAGTGCAATAATGCTTCTGAGCCCCAATTAAACCTTAAGTGAAATTCATAAGGCTCTATAGAATGATACTGACAACTTTTCAGAAAAGTCGGTTTTGTCTATTTAAAAAGGAATATCACAAAAGATTAATCAAATAATAGTTCAACCGTCAATAGCACCAAATTTGAGCCTGATCTTTTTCACTGGATGGTGATTTAGAATGGGAACTCTGACTGATTTTCTCTCTCTCTCTCTAGCTCAGGGACACTGAGGCCAATTATTGTTGTCCTCGCACCTCATCAACTGAGATTGCATAGAATTACTTAGAAATGACATCATGGAAAAAAGACGCCCAATCACTCGGTGCTGGTGTTTATCTTCCACTTGAGCAGTTGTCCTAATCCCATGTCTCCCCTCTGTTCCCACATCCTTTTATTCCCATTTCCTTCGACCGTTTATCCAATCTCTCCTTAAATGTTGATATGGTCTCTGCTTCAATCACAAACTCTGATAATGCATTCCATAGACTCACAACCCTCTGTGTAAAAAGGTTTCTTCTGCTGTCTATCCTAAATCTCTTACATTTAATCTTTTATCTATGTCCCCTCATTCTAGACCCATCAAACACTGGAAACAGTCCTTACTCTGTCCCATGTCAACATTTAAGAGTAGGTTAGATAGGTGGTTGAAGGAAAGAAGATTAAAGGGATATATGAAGTGAGCTGGCACATGGGATTAGGACGAATGCTTATGTGAAGGATAAACCCCAACACAGACTGGTTGAGCCAAATGACCCATTTCCATGTTGTAATTTCCATGTAATCCAATGTAAAATCCCTTCATAATTACATTTTTAAAAATCAAATCACCCTGTTCCAATGAAAACAGCCCAATTTTTCAACTCTTTCATATTTATACATTTGCATACCAGGCAGCATCCTAGTGAATCTGTGCTGTACCCTCTCTATTGCCTCAACATCCTTCCTATAGAAGGAGTACTGAGACTAAACATAGATAAATCTCCAGGAGTTGATGGTTTTCATCCCAGTGTATTAAAATAAATAGATGAGGAAATTGTAAATGCTCTAGTCATGATCTTCCAAAACTCTCTTGATTCAGGAATTGTCCCCTTGGAATAGAAAATTGCCAACATCACTCCATCATTTAAGAAAGAGACAAACTAGGAAATTATAGGCCTATTAGTCTAATGCCTGTTGTGGAGAAGTTACTAGAATCCAATATTAGGGACAATGACTGAGCACATGGACAAACATGAACTGATCAGAAAGAGCCAGAATGGATTTGTAAAGGGTAAGTCATATCTAATGAATCTAGTTGAATTTTTTGAGGAGGTAACTAAAGTTGCAGATAAAGGAATATCTATGGGTGTTGTTTATATGGACTTCCAGAAGGCATTCGATAAGGTTCCACATAAGAGACTGTTAGCAAAAATGGAAGCACATAGAATTGGAGGCAACCTATTGACATGGGTAGGAAATTGATTAGGAGGTAGGAGACGGAGAGTAGGGATAATGGGTATGTACTCCAATTCGCAGGATGTGACTTAGTGATGCCCTCCGGGGATCTGTACTGGGGTGTCAGCTTTTCACTATATTTATAAATGACTTAGATGAAGGAATAGAGAGCCATATATCCAAGTGTGCTGATGACACTAAGTTAGGTGGTGCAGTAAATAGTGTAGATGGGAGCAGAAAGTTGCAAAGGGACATTGCTAGATTAAGTGAGTGGCCACAACTATGGCATATGGAGTTTAATGGGGTGGGGGGGGGGGGGGAGTGTGAGATTATACACTTTGGACCTAAGAAAGATAGATCAGAGTATTTTCTAAATTATGAGAAGTTAGGAACTGTGGATGAGCAAAGAAATTTAGGGGCCCAAATACAGAAATCACTAAAAGCTAGTGGACATGTACAAAAAATAATTTAAAAAGCTAATGGAATGTTGGCCTTTATCTCAAGGGAGCTGGAATACAAAGGGGTACAAGTTACGTTATAGTTATATAAAGCTCTGGTTAGACCCCATTTAGAGTACTGTGTTCAGTTCTGGGCACCGCACCTCATGAAGGATATATTGGCCTTGGAGGAGGTGCAGTGCAGATTCACCAGAATGATACTGGGGTTAAAAGGGTTAAACTATGAGGACAGGTTGCATAGACTAGGCTTGTATTCTCTTGAGTATAGAAGATTAAGGGGTGATCTAATTGAGCTGTTTAAGATGATTAAAGGATTTGATAGAAAGAAACTATTGCCGCTAGTGGGGGCATCCAGAACAAGGGTGCATAACCTTAAAATTAGAGCCAGGCAGCTCAGGGGGGATGCCAGGAAGCACTTATTCACACAAAGGGTAATGGAAATCTGGAACTCTCTCCTCCAAAAAGCTGTTGAGGTTAGGTCAATTGAACATTTAAATGACCTCACACTTCCCCACATTGAACTCCATCTGCCACAGTTTTGCCCACTCACTTAATCTATCAGTGTCTATTTGCAACTTTTTGCTGTCTAGATTACTTACCACACTACCTGATTTAGTGTTATCAACAAACTTCGATATACGGCTCTCTCATCCTTCATCTAAATCTTTTATAAATATAGTGAAAAGTTGAGGTTCCAGTACAGATCCCTGGGAGACACCATTAGGGGGTCACCATTGACCAGAAACTTAACTGGACCAGCCACATAATTACTGTGGCTACAAGAGCAGGTCAGAGGCTGGGTATTCTGCAGCGAGTGACTCACCTCCTGACTCCCCAAAGCCTTTCCACCATCTACAAGGCACATGTCAGGAGTGTGATGGAATACTCTCCACTTGCCTGGATGAGTGCAGCTCCAACAACACTCAAGAAGCTCGTAACCATCCAGGACAAAGCAGCCTGCTTGATTGGCACCCCATCCACCACCCTAAACATTCACTCCCTCCACCACCAGCGCACAGTGGCTACAGTGTGTACCATTTACAGGATGCACTGCAGCAACTTGCCAAGACTTCTTCGACAGCACCTCCCAAACTCGTGACCTCTACCACCTAGAAGGACAAGGGCATCAGACACATGGGAACAACACCACCTGCACATTCCCCTCCAAGTCACACACCATCCCGACTTGGAAATATATCACCGTTCCTTCATTGTCGCTGGGTCAAAATCCTGGAACTCGCTATCTAACCGCACTGTGGGAGAACCTTCACCACACGGACTGCAGCAGTTCAAGAAGGCAGCTCACCACCACCTTCTCAAGGGCAATTAGGGATGGGCAATAAATGCTGGCCTTGCCAGCGATGCCCACATCCCATGAACAAATAAAAAAAAGTCACATCCTGCCAATTGGAGTACATACCCATTATCCCCACTGTCTGTCTCCTAACTCCTAACCAGTTCCCTACCCATGTCAATAGGATGCCTCCCATTCCATATGCTTCCATTATTGCTAACAGTGTCATATGTAGAACCTTATTGTATGCTTTCTGGAAGTCCATATAAACAACATCAATCAACACTCCTTTATCTACCTTATCTATGACCTCCCAAAAAATTCAACTAGGTTAGTTAGACATGACTTATCATTTACAAATCTATGCTGGAACTTCTCTAATACATTTATTGATTATAATATCTCATATCTTGCTTTAATCCAATTCAGGACTTACCTCTTCCTGAATATTCTTCTTTTAGTTAAAATCAAAGCAAAATACTTGTAAAGTATCTGACTAATAATCATTTAATCTCTACTAACTCACTATCCTCTGCTCACTGAGGTCCCACCTCACATTTAACAATTCTCTTTTTACTGATATATTTGTAGAATACTTTACCGTTCTTTTAAATTTCATTTGATCAACTGACTCAACACAGACCAAGGGTCTAAAATATTATCTTATCAGACTACATGGGTAACTGTATTCACTCATCAGACCACCTTTGGTCTCTTTTTGAATCTTTTTAATGCAATTTTAAAACATATTTTCTTGTGCCTTTATAGACCCCCACTGACCGAGAATCTTATTTCTAACTAATGCTTTTATTGTGCTATCTTAAACAATCAAAGTCAAGTGCCCTTTGTTGGTTTTGACCAGTTCTAGATTTAGGCTGCAATTATACAGCAGCTACCATTCTCAGAACGGATTGTGATGCTCAGTTGGCTGGCCAGATTTAAATTGCCCACTGCACCTCCTGCAGGGCACAGTGAGATTAATCACAATGAAGTTCTGTGTCGACCTGCTTGGATGCAGGTGCAGTGCTCTGTTGCCTGGATGGCTAATTTTCAGTGTTAGGAGAACACAGACAATGGTGTCCACTTTTTCATAACATTAAAAAGATTTCAGGCGGAGATTTAAAAGTTCCCAGGAGGTCCAGTGCTGACTGAATTTCCCTGCCTTCAGCTCAAGAGCAATGCCATTGTCCTGCAGTGGTTCTCACACTGTTTGGCTTTAGTGAACTCACAAGTCAGATCAGGCCCTGACTCCCTGGCTATTTATATACTTTCACATCAATGTATAATTGCATGTTAGTCCTGAGTTCAATTCTCTAATCGTCAGTGACATTCTAGTTATACAATAGGTACATTCCAGTTATCAAAAACATTAAATCAGACAGCCCATCAGTATAATAGAAACAAAGGGTGATGGGAATTGATATTATACCAATAGATATCCCTAGTATATTTAGCAAATATTATTCTGGATTTTCAAAGTATACTGAAGACTTCTGGAGCCAGGGCAGCCACATTTTCTCCACTTTAATTCATTGAATGTAATGTTGAACTTCAAAAAATTGGACTCAAGGGGTATGATTTTAAATGGGAAAAACGGGTGGGTTGAGGGCGGTGGGGGGTTGCAGTAAAAATGTTTAAAATCTAAAACCTGGCCCCAACCTGCCCCCAACCCGCCCACGCCCACTTCCAGTTTTCACGGAGGCAGGACGAGGGGTGGGCGACCAACCTGCTCTCAGGAGGCGGGTCAGTCATTAAAAGCTTTCAAGGAGGCGGCGAGCCTCCATTTTGACAGATTTTTTGTTTTTAACCCCTGGGGGCCGGGATTCCCGGGTCTTCTGATTCACGCCACGTGAGAGGAGGTGAGAAGGCCCGAAACTGCAGGTAAGTGCCTTTATCGCAATGCTTGTGGGCCTGAAGGAGCAGGAGTGCTTCCCCCAAGCCCAACAAGCCTACCTGCAGCGACCACCCCATGAACTCTGGCCCCCACATGATCTCCAACCCCCGCGATGACCCCCAACCCCAACCCCCAAGATCTCCGATCCCCTCCACAATCTCCGACCCTCCCACGATCTCTGAGCCCCGCGATGACCCCCGACCTCGACCCCCGATGACTGACCCTCCCCCGGTGACCCCTGACACTCCCGTCAATGACTCCACTCCCAATCTAACACTTACCTGTTCACTTCCTCTTCCTTCCTCTTCCGCTGCCCGACTGAGGCCAGCCTGTCAATGAGGCCGGCCTCTCGGGTGGGAAACCGTCAAAAAAAAAAGATGTTCTTATGTCAAAATTGTAAGGATGTCCGGAAAACCCGTACTTCCGGGTTTCTCGACAGGAATATCTATGCCCCTCCCGCCGCCACACCTCCGATGAAATCATGCCTAAGGTTCTAAGTGAATTTGTAGTTTTGAGTATATTATGCACATTGGTACACAATGCAGTGTTATGGGCCTTGTGTACTAGGCCTTGGATGTCCAATGGTGAAGGGGGCTCTTCATGTCATCACTAAGTGTGAGCTCTAGAAGATGCCAGCATAATTTCAGCACTGCACCTCCCTAACTGGCCTTCAGATGTTGCATACTGAGCTTTTCCAATGGCGCAATGGCCTGATGGTAAAGGCATCACCCACTCTATGCCTAAGACAAACAGATTTGATTCCTGGTCTGTCATTTGAATTAATTGATCTCAGTTGGGGTGTTACAATTAACCTTAACATCCATGGGTTAGGGAGGAGAAAAATCAGCCAAGCTTCCAACTTCCAATTGTTATCCAGTGACCTCTGCTGGAAAGTGTGTATACAGGACATCATGTGAGAACTAGATCAGGGTTGGCTATATGGTCAAATCAGCTACCATCTGGGCTCGGACATGAAGAAAGGTGTAAGATAGTAGAGGCTGTGGAACTCGTCAAGAGTCAGCTCCTTCAGGAAAGCAGTTGAGAAAATTATTAAAAAAACAAAAACTTGGATATGTACTGACCATTAGGGAATACAAGACCCTCTCCCCTCGGGTGTCTGCCCTGGATCAGAGACAAACTTATCACCAGCAAATATAGGAACAACCATTCCCACTTGGAACACTGATGAATGGATACATACTCCCTGTAAAACTGCCCGAATCAGATGCTCCCCGTCATTAGACTACCAGGAATTAAGTCATTTTTGGCAGCTATAATGACTTATGGTGATGCACATTTGAAGAAGGGCATTTTTCTCCCCACTGCACGGGACTAGAAAAATGGGACACAAAAATGTCCAAGGAATACCTCAAAATCTAAGGTTGTCTGAATTTGGCCACAGTCCAATAGTTGCATATAAGCCTAGAATGATCCAGATTGATTCAGTGCTTCCTCGCCAGACAAAGAAAAAACACACTAGAAATTGGTGGAAGTTAATTAAAAAGAGATCATGGCACTTCTTTCATTTAAATTAAATATTCTCTGTTTTTCAGGTTGTCACCGCTATCTAACAGTTTCTTTAGCCAGGAGGGTGGGATGCTCCTGTCCATGCATTTCTCCATGGTCACTGATGCTACTGCTCCATAATCACGTGGCAGAAGGTGTGTTTTGTGCAAGAGGAATGGTCTTGGCATTTGAATATTGGTCAATATCTGTGTACTTCTTTAATAATCCACATGCAGTGCTATGCTGTCAATCAAACTAAGAATGATGTAGAGCCAATAATATCATTTATCCTATTATTGATCAGAGTTTGTTCAATAGAGTAATTATTATTATATTGTGAGGTAGCAACTGACCCCTCTGTATTATTGGTTAAATAATAAAATAAATGGGTATTAGAATTTGTTGTTATGCAGATCTGATTCATAATTGATTTTACTTTATATTATCTATTCTTTTGGAGATGGTCTCTGGACAGTCCATCCTGATCTGACAGCTCTGTGTGAGTCAGTAATGGGGAAAGGAACATAGGATTTGACACATTAATCCCAAATATCAGTTCTTTGAAGTATCGATTGAAGAATAGTAGAGAGACACAGCACTTCTTAAGCAGCCAATATTCAGCTGGCAGTGGCAGAAGTGGTTGGAGAAATGATTTGGTGCTAATTTATAGGAATGAGTTTAAGGGCAATTGGGAAAAGGATCTGAAAAGTTTTAAGGTTTCTTTTTGTAATAGTGAGGGATTTAAAAAAAACTTTTTCGGCAGTGTCAGTTGATAATCCACCCAGCAAAGTTAATGTGACAAGTTCCTCTAAAGGTTTAGCAAATTTGCCTGGGAGACCAGGTTGATCGCACTAGATGTGGATGATATTGTCCATAGATTTCATTCAGTCCTGTTAAGAGACAATGGGGATGCTGTTTGATTTATTTTTATATCTACTGTTCTAAGAATTGTATTTGCAAGAAAGACTATCTTCATTGCATACGACAGCACAATTCTTCAACAAATGATTCGGACTTTGGTCAAATAATATGTACATTTCGTAAATATTTCCTAAAGTAGAAAATGCTTTTAACTCAAACACCAGCTCATCTGTAACAAAACAGATTTTAAAAATTGTGTTGTACACAAATAGAAATATGCTTTACCATTGTGTTAACAAATAATGGTGATTTGGTTTCAGAAATTGGAAATTATATAATAAAATGTCATCCATAAATATCTGAGTTATGTGACTATTTTAAGTTTTACAAAAGTGTTTATATAAAAGGAATGAACAAATGAATGTTTAACATGTTCATATGAAATTCCTTTGCCCTCTATATTAGAGGAGGCATTAATCTATTTAAAACATTTAAAATAAACAAATTAATTCTCCATTAAAATAATGGGCAACGGAATTTCATATAAATGCACTAAAGGTTCACTGATATTCGTACAATATAATTTCAAGGCCTCTATAATTTATTGGAGACATTCTGATGGTGTCAGTAACCATGAGAATAAAACAAACATTGGTGATCATCACCAGAGTCCTGACATTTAATTCAGTGCCGCAGATCGATTACTGTGTCGTAAAACAAAACTGGGCTTAGTTAGAAGACATTTGTACACAATTCTTTTAAAATATGAGTTTCAGAGGCAGTTTTGCAAAGACCAAAACTACAAAATACTATAAAATCTGACCAAACGGATACAATGGGCTCGATTTTTGGATGTCCAAGCAGGTGGGTTTGTGACGGGGGGGCTCCGAAAATTGGGGATTTCTGGGGCAGTTCCGGAGCCCGGCTCCAACCCGCCCACTTTCGGGTTTCCCAGTGACGCGTTTGATGCGCGCGCAGGCCCCGCATACAGGACTCCCACCGGCAATTAAAGCCGGCGGGCTCCCACTTAAGGCAATTAATTTGATAGTTCAGGTTGTTAGCAAACCTCATTTGTAGGATTATTTTAGGAGGGGTGGGATTTTCATCTGAACTGAGAGTGTTTCCCGTACTGGGGGAAACAGTCCCAGTTGAAATGGACGTGTTGCAGCCACCAGCCTGTGGCTGCTGCAAAGGTCTATTTGACAGGTGGGGGGGGGAGACCCTCACTCATTGCAGGAGGCCACTCTGTCACTTTGGACAAAGTTTGGCCTCCACCACCCTTCTCCTAACAATAAAATTCACAAACTTGCAACCTCAACCCCGGTGTGCAGACACATTTACCTACTTTGCGGACCCCCTCAAATGTACATCTTCCGGATGGGGGCCGCTGTAGCTGCAGTCATGACCTCCTCGGAGGGCAAACAGCATCACCAGCCTCGCTGGCCACGCCGTCCACCTCTGACACGTGGAGCTCCACAATACAGTGCTGTGACACATCCACCTGCACAGCAGGAGGGAGGGCAACGGCAGAGAGAGATATGTCGCAGAAGGCACTACCCTCGTCACAGGGTCGACAGACCGAGACTCAGCTTACTGCACCTCCCTGAGCAGCAGTGCACACAAAGGCTCAGAGTCACTCGACATGTAGTCGTGGACATCTGCAGCCTCCTTCATGCCGAGCTGCTCCCGGCTGGCCCGAGCACCATCTTCTTACCTGTCGCTGTCAAAGTCACCACTGCCCTCAACAACTTCTCCTCCGCATCCTTCCAGGGTGCCACCGGGGACATCGCCGACGTCTCTCAGTCGTCTGCACAAAAGAGCCCTGCAAATACACCTACACCCACTCTGCAGTGACACAATGGGTGGCATCAGTTGTGGGTCTTCATAGTGATCCTCAGGAATGGGCAACATTGCACAAACCAGACAAGATTTGCAAAGACGTGGCAAAAGTGGTGATAATATAATATGTAATGTGAGTTGATCAGAAATCAAATATAAGTAAAAACCATGACAAACCCTCAAACACTCTTGTGCATCCCCTTCATGCTTACGACACGTTTGCCTTACGCTTCCTACTACACATATGTGATGCATGCCCTGTGGCTGCTGCACAGGTAGTGGCAGGCTGGGTGAGGCTGACCGTGAAAGAGATGCATGAGAGGATGAGTATGAGATAGAGCCATGAGATTGTATGAGGATTGGGTTGAGTGGTAGTGGCGGGATGAGTACTGGCGAGGTGAGTAAGTGCAGGTACGATGAGGATGAGCTTTGAGTGGGTGTGAGGAGTGGTGTGGTAGAGTATTGTTGGCAGTGCAGAAGGAGATGTGGGGTGGGGGCAGTGATGTGGCAGACGGAGTGTAGGGGAATGAGTAAGTGTGCTCACTTCGGCTGACCTGCTTAGGTCATTGAAGCGCCTCCTGACTGTATGCAGGTGCGCGATATATTGGTGGTTCTGGTGACCTCCTTTGCCACATCAAGCCAGGCCTTCGTGGTGGCAGAGGCAGGCCACTTCCTCCCATCCGCCAGGGAGAAGATCTCTGTCCTCCCCCTTCTCCACACCCCATCCAGTAGGACCTAGAGTGAGGCATCATTAAAGCTTGGAGCAGCCTTCCCCCTGGGCTGCTCCATGCTGTAATTTTGGCTCCTTTCTGCAGCATCAGTCAGTGGAGGACTGTCCCTTTAAATAGGGCTCCTCCAGCTGACAGCCTATGATGCGGGTGCACAGTCTGCCTGCTGCCCAGCTTTCCAGCGCGAAACCCGGAAGCCAAGGTAAGTGCCTTCAATTAGGCTGCGATCGTGTGCGGAGCACCCCGAATTCAATGGGCGCGTTACCCACGCGCCCAGTCGACCCCCCGCTGCCAACCCGCCTCCCTCCTAATATCGAGCCCAATAAGTTACATCCAGCTATTTCCTGGAATCAACCCTTATATTTAGCAAACTGTTCCCATTCTCTGGCAAATTGACAATTAGCTAGTCATGAGGTAAGTACTATAGTATAACCATTTTTTTCCAACAGGAATAGAGTGTCTTGCTCTACATAATATACATACACATAACATATACTATATTTTCCAGATATGTAATCAGATGGAGGAATTTATTCAAATAATAATGATTTAATCAAAAGCAAAATATTGTGGATGCTGGAATTCTGAAATATAAACGGAAAATGCTGGAAAACACTCAGCAGGTCAGGCAGTATCTGTGGAGAGAGAAATGGAGTTAATGTTTCAGGTTGATGACCTTTCATCAGAACCGGTGATTTAATGGTGGATTCATCTGTTTGTCGATTAACTCCTGAAAGCAAATACTTTATTGATATTGGGGAAGCTCTGCTTTTAAAATATCTATTTGCCAATGGATCTCCCCATCTCAGAATGATTCTATTTGCTTCCTAGTGATGGCGTTGATTTTTTTTTATAGTTGAGTCATGAAACTGTTTTAAAAATAAATATTTTTAAATGTGCATGGTGGAGCACATCATTGCTCTTTGTACTATGGTATAAATTATGGCCCCGACAACATCCCGGCTGTAGTGCTGAAGACTTGTGCTCCAGAACTAGCCGCGCCTCTAGCCAAACTGTTCCAGTACAGCTACAACACTGGCATCTACCTGACAATGTGGAAAATTGCCCAGGTATGTCCTGTCCACAAAGAGCAGGACAAATCCAATCTGGCCAATTACCGCCCCATCAGTTTACAGTCAATCATCAGCAAAGTGATGGACGGTGTTGTCGACAGTCCTATCAAGCGGCACTTACTCACCAATAACCTGCTCACCAATGCTCAGCTTGAGTTCCACCAGTACCACTCGGCTCCAGACCTCATTACAGCCTTGGTCCAAACATGGATAAAAGAGCTGAATTCCAGAGGTGAGGTGAGAGTGACTGCCCTTGACATCAAGGCAGCATTTGACCGAGTGTGGCACCAAGGAGCCCTAGTAAAATTGAAGTCAATGGGAATCAGGGGGAAAACTCTCCAGTGGCTGGGGTCATACCTAGCACAAAGGAAGATGGTAGTGGTTGTTGCAGGCCAATCATCTCAGCCCCAGGACATTTCTGCAGGAGTTCCTCAGGGCAGTGTTCTAGGCCCAACCATCTTCAGCTGCTTCATCAATGACCTTCCCTCCATCATAAGGTCAGAAATGGAGATGTTTGCTGATGATTGCACAGTGTTCAGTTCCATTCGCAACCCCTCAGATAATGAAGCAGTCCGTGCCTGCATGCAGCAAGACTGGACAACATCCAGGCTTGGGCTGATAAGCGGCAAGTAACATTCGCACCAGACAAGTGCCAGGCAATGACCATCTCCAACAAGAGAGAGTTTAACCACCTCCCCTTGACATTCAACAGCATTACTATCGCCGACTCCCGCACCATCAACATCCTGGGGGTCACCATTGACCAGAAACTTAACTGGACCAGCCACATAAATACTGTAGCTATAAGATCAGGTCAGAGGCTGGGTATTTTGCAGTGAGTGACTCACCTCCTGTCTCCCCAAAGCCTTTCTACCATCTACAAGGCATAAGTCAGGAGTGTGATGGAACACTCTCCACTTGCCTGGATGAGTGCAGCTCCAACAACACTCAAGAATCTCGACATCATCCAGGACAAAGCAGCCTGCTTTATTGACACCCCATCCACCACCCCAAACATTCACTTCCTTCACCACTGGCACACCATGGCTGCAGTGTGTACCATCTACAGGATGCACTGCAGCAACTTGCCAAGGCTTCTTCGACAGCACCTCCTAAACCCGTGACCTCTACCACCTAGAAGGACAAGGACAGCAGGCACATGGGAACAACACCACCTGCACATTCTCCTCCAAGTCACACACCATCCCGACTTGGAAATATATCGCCGTTCCTTCATCGTCGCTGGGTCAAAATCCTGGAACTCCCTACCTAACAGCACTGTGAGAGAACCTTCACCACAACAGCGGTTCAAGAAGGTGGCTCACCACCACTTTCTCAAGGGCAATTAGGGATGGGCAATAAATGCTGGCCTCGTCAGCGACGCCCACATCCCATGAACGAATAAAAGAAAAACTGCTAAGAGTATCTGTTCTGACTCTCAACGTGGCCATTTTCCAATCTTAGCTGGGCTGTTAGGGAATGCGCAGAAAACAACACCAGTCATCTTGTGTTGTTCATGTGCACCTCCTAACAGCCAGTCTAAAAGTGGAACTGGGGAAGCCTGTGAGCAGGGTACACCTTCTTCGCCAGCGATTGATGTTTCATTCAGGGGCACCAACAGATCAAACATTTAAATAGGGGACGTTTGTACATTTCTACTTTTCTTTCAGCAATAGCCCATAGCTTAAGTTTAATGTTGAAAGAAAAATTGAAATGAATATATGTGTGTATATGTATATGTATATATATATATAAAAATATATGCCCTGCATGTCTCTTATGCACATATCTACATCTATTCCTCAAAAAAATGACTGGTCGTTTGTATGCTGTTGCTGGGTTTCTTTCAACTGTGATTACTGAATAAATGCCAACTCTTTAAATATTTTGAATGCCGATATAGGACCCATGTAAATGCTGCATCAGATATTAAACTAACTGTACACAATTTACTTGGGCCATAAATAGCTGGCAGTGTGAAAATAGTTTTAAAGTGTTTTAGGCTGAAGTTGCCTAAGCTAATGGATACTGAATCACTACACTACTCATCATTTTGGTGAGGCGTTAACTTCATTTGGTTGCACTCCATGGAGGTATTATATCCAACAGCGCCCTTTAGGTATTTCTCTGTCAGAACGGTTCATCAATGGTGTTCTCCCATTAGTGTCACATTTTTAGTTTTGAAGAGTACAAAAGTAGGTACAGATGGATATTGTATTTAGCTCTGCAATGACAGGAAGGGTGTTCATCGATGAGTTAGTCATTCCAAAGTGGCTAAAATGTATTTGATATCATACCTTTTTAAACTTATTGCTGAATGAAGTCATCAAAGAGTCACGTTAAAAATTCAACATTTAATTCACGGGGGCTTTGTATCCAGTCAGGAGTTTGTGTACTTCTTAGTTATGCAGGTTTAAAAAGCAGTTTCCCTTATACAATTATTGATCATCAGCAAACATCCTAGATTCTGTAAAATAACATCCTAGAAATGGTCTAGGAAATTGCAATTCTCAGTTATCAACTGTGGGATCATTTAAAGATGGCTCAAACATTGAGCGTGCTGTGGAAACACATTGGCCTTGAATTTATGCCTTGGGGTACCAGCACATGGCCAATTAGTGCGCTGGGCTGAAATTGCTGTCTCGCAATTTTGGCTGAGATGATCGTCCATTTATTGGAAACAGGGTAAAACTTCCAGTAAAATGGCAGCGAGAGTCATTTCAGACAAATGTGCTATTTTTTGAAGACTAATGTCCCTTGACATAATTTCTCAAGTTGAAATATATAAATTGTTAATGAAATCATAAAAAGGGAAGTCAGGATTTACCAAAAAAAAATCCAGTTCCCCCTTAGTATCTTAGAAGTCATTCTTTTTTAGGGAGCAAGGTCAGACAAAAAAATCAGTCATTCCTGGGGATAGATGCAAGTGATATTCCTCCAGTGACTGAGAGCAGTCCAAGTCTATAGTTGCTAAGAGCCAAACTTACTCATATTTGGGTAGGTCAGTAATCTCTGCGCAACCCTCAGAAAGACCAATAATGGATCCTCAGGGGTAATGAAACCAATTATTTCAGATATATCGATGAGGTCTGCAGCATTGAACTGTTTGCTTGCTCTACAATATAACAACAACTTACATTTACATGGTGCTTTTAAGTAGTAAAATATCCCAAGGTGCTTCATAGGAGACATGATGTGGAGATGCCGGTGATGGACTGAGGTGGACAAATGTAAGGACTTGCACAACACCAGGTTATAGTCCAACAGTTTTATTTTAAATCACAAGCTTTCGGAGCTTACCTCCTTCATCAGGTGAGTAGGAGAGTAATCAGACAAAAAATTGACATTGTATCATTAGACAAAATTATTTTTACCTTATTTTCATTTTTTGAAGTACTGCTGCAGTTTTCAAGTCCAGGAGCAGGGAAGTGAAAGAGACGATTTTACAGCTTATCTGGCGATGGTGAGCACTAACATCACCACCGCAACATTTACTTGGCACGGTAACATTGGTACCATCAAAAGGCGGTTTGGACAACAAAAAGGGAAACCAAGTAAAGGATTCTTGTCCTGGATAAGATAAGTAATATCAAAAGCGTTTGTGAATTATCTCTTAGAATTTCGAAATGTTTTCCAGTCTGCAGAATTGTGCTTTTGCTGGCTCTTCCTCATTAAACACACCCCAGATTTGACAACAACAATGGAAAGCAAACCTCAAAGTAGGTTTAAATATTCAATGAATGCACTGCTTACTGGGGTACATTGCTAAACAAAATAACACTTTAACACCCCTTGGGTGCACACAAATATTAATGCTATTAGTAATTAAAGATATTGTTCATCATGTAACCATGTACTTGTGGGTCTGGAAGTATTAGTGATGTTTGAAGTCTGCCAACTACGTGAAGCCAGCTTACTTCATTCAGGATAATGTTTTAGGATTCGGAGTGGAGTGTGGGATAGCACTCTTGGGATGTGTGCTAATCACGGACAGAGAACGTGTACAAATCTTGTATTGTCTGTATAGTATTTATTAAATGCTGTTCAATACATTTTGTATTTGTTCAAAAAAATATTTTCAGCTGTCCTAACATTCCTATGACTTGTTCATTCTGCATTTTATACGTGTATAATTATGCCACAATTGTCAATCCCTTGAGTGAATGAGATGTTTTGTCTCAACTGTTTCAGACAGGATATCTCATTGAATTTACTGCATCTTCAGCTCTAAGCCACCTTAAGTAAAGAGGAGGGCTGGATTCAGCTCCATTGTGGCTTTACATCTTGAAAGCTTATTTGATTTGGCACTAGCTATGGCAGAGGATGTCCTTGTTGTTCAGTACTTAAAGATCCTTGTCTCCTTCACAAGATATCACAATGAAGTTTTCTACTTGTCCTTGGGCTTTTGAGAATTGTGTTTCAGCTGAGACTTGCTGTTTAGTTTTGAATTTTGAAAAAGAAATCAAGATGCAAGTTCAAATTCTTAAATATTTGTGCTTTCAGTTTTATAAAATCAGTTGCTATTTGTTCCACTGAAATAAATGAGAGCCAGAAAATAACAATAAAATGGCAAATTTCCTGTTGTATTATGCCTAAATGGTTACAATTACAATTACAGATGTTATTTTATGGTAATAATTCTTTTTTTAAGCAACCATTTTTTAAAAACATTTTTGTGAATTTTAGTGTTGACAAGCAGAGTGTGTCAGGAAGGGACAGAGAGTTCAACAAAGGTTATGGGGTATTAGTGACTAAGGTCACATCAGGAAAAAATAGTAAAAAGTTAAAATTAAAGGCGCAATATCTGAATGCATGAAGTATTTGCAATAAGATAGATGAATTAATGGCACAAATAGAGATGAATGGGTTTGATCTAGACGTGGTTGTAGGGTGACCAAGGTTGGGAACTAAATATTCCAGCGTACTCGACTTTTAGCAAAGATAGGCAAAATGGAAAAGGATGGCAGGGAGTTGGGGGGTGGGGGTGGGGGAGCCCTGATAATAAAGTATGAGATAAAGACAGTAGTGAGAAAGGATCTTACTGTAGAATCAGTATGGGTGGAGCTAAGAAGTAACAAGCGGCAGAAAACACTGGTGGGAGTAGTTTATAGGTCCCCTAACAATAATTATGGTGTTGGACAGAGTATAAATCAGGAAATTAGAGGAGCATGTAACAAGGGTAATGCAATAATCATGGGGGACTTTAATCTTCATATAGACTGGGCAAACCAAATTGGCAAAAGTAGTTTGGAGGACGAGTTCATGGAATGCATTCGAGTTTTCTAGAACAATATGTTGAAGAGCCAACTAGGGAACAGACTATTTTAGATCTAGTATTATGTAATGAGACTGGGTTAATTCATAAACTTATAGCTAAGGATGCTCTGGGGCAGAGTGATCATAATATGATAGAATTTCATATTGAGTTTGAGAGTGATATTAAGTCCGAAACTAGGGTCTTAAATTTAAACAAAGCCAATTACATAGATATGAGTGGCAAATTGGCTAAGATAGATTGGGAAATTAGATTTAAAAATATGACTAGATAAGCAATGGCAAACATTTAAAGAAATAATTCATAATTCTCAACGAATATACATTCCCTTGAGGAATAAAAATCCCTCAGAAGAAATGATCCAACCATGGCTAACTAGAGAAGTTAAGGATAGTATTAGATTAAAAGAAGAGGCTTACAGAATGAGTAGTATGCCTGAGGATTGGGAGGGTTTTAGAAATCAGCAAAGGATTGCCAAGAAATTGATAAAGAGGGAGAAATTTGAATATGAGAGTAAACTAGCAAGAAATATAAAAACAGATTGTAAGAGCTTCTACAAGTATGTAAAAAAGAAGAGATTAGCGAAAGTAAACGTGGGTCCCTTAGAGGCAGGAGAGTCTTGAAGTAGAGATCATAGTCTCAAGATAAGGGGTCGGCCATTTAGGACCAACATGAGGAAAAATTTCTTCACTCTGAGGGATGTGAATCTTTGGAATTCTCTACCCCAGAGTGCTGTGGATGCTTAGTTGTTGAGTATATTCAAGACTGAGATTGATAGATTTTTGAAAACTAAGGAAATCAAGGGATATAGGGATAGGGTGGGAAAGTGGAGTTGAGGTAGAAGATCAGCCATGACCTTATTGAATGGTGGAGCAGGCTCAAGCGGCCGTATGGCCTACTCCTGCTCCTAGTTCTTATGTTAGTGCTCACCAAGGGCAATAGTGCTGGTGTAAGGAGCACTTACCATCTTGGGCGCCCAAGGCAAATATAACAAGGCTAGATACAGAGTAAAGCTTGTTCTGTTCCAGAAATCTGTTTCAGATGCACCGTTAGAAAAATCCAACCTGCTGGATTGCTGTGACACTTCCCACTACCCAAACCAGTCATCCTTTTTCTGAGTGAAATTGTCAATTAGTCACAAAGTAGGGGGCAGTTTTGTGCTGGGGCTTCACACCCACTAGGGACTGGGTTAAGACTGCCCAAGTTAATTTCACATAGGATCCTTATAGGCAAGAAAGATTCCATCCCATCAGTCTGGGGTGGATTCAAATCCTGAGTGCCAACTCAGTGCATCACCCAGTCCTCAATATTGAATTTTCTAAGAAAGAATCGAGGATTTATTTATTTTATTGGTGCCAGGATCAAGGGTAGTTTTTTAAAAAATCATTCCTGAACAAAAATTGAAATGTTCTTTTCATTTTAACTAAAGGTTGCCAGCTGAGTTTAATTTAGGACAGGTTGCGTATTATTGTGTTCATCTTGTGAGAAATTCAACCTCTTGGAGTACTATGAAAATATTTAAACAATTAAAAGTAGTGAGGTCGCTTTAACTTTTTACAAACTTTGAAAATCAAAAATAATCCATTATTTTACAAATAATGCAGGGCCATGATTGCAGGAGTCGGAATAGCACTTAAAATTATGTAGTGTGCCACACTATAAAAAAGGGCTTGTAAATTGAAGTTAAATCTTTCGAAATTATTGTTGTACTTTGTAGTGTTTGATGTGCTCTCTAAACAGTACAAAATATTGGATCAAAATTATTTCTAAACAGCTTTTCTTCCATTTAGCTTTTTAAATTTGACATCCCAACTGTAGCTATGTCCTGATAAACTGAATTGCTTTATGCACTGAAGTGGTAAGTTAAAACTTATCATTAATTACTTGCCGTGGTAATTTTGTTTTTCTAATGCTGGTAAGTTATATTTCTTCCAATACATCTATTCTAGTCTGAAAACTAAATGCACCATGACTGTACTCTCTTATTATTCATCAATAGATGAGACTTGATAGTTTTTAAGACTATTTTTCTTTCCATAAAAAACTGCATGTTATTCATAATTTTAAAAATATTGGGTCAGAAATCGCTCCCATAATAACGGAGGAGCTCAACAGTGCTCTCAGTTTTTAGTGGTGGACTGAAGGAGCAAGTTCCCGCGTTTGCACATGTGTAATGAAACGCAGAAATCCGGAACTTGCTCCTAGTGGTTCGCCGGCGATATGACAGCTTCAAATTAAAGGGCCATCGCACGCTGCAATCGGAGAAATCATTGAAAAAGTGCCAACTTGCTTAACTGGCCAGCTGGAAAGTAACTAACTACGCCACCAAACAGGTACGCTTAAAAATACAGGTCTAAACTAAGTTTTAACAGCGTGGGTAGACTTAATGACTGCCAAACAACTAAAAATTAACTTTTAAAAACGTGGCGTCTCATATTACTCCTTATTTTAATCGTCCTTAGTCGTTAAAAAAAAATTTAAAAATTATTATTTTTTTTTAACTTTTCCCTTCTGTCTCTTTAATTCAATTATTTCTTTGGCTTTTTCTAAAAGAAGTTTAAAATTTTTATTTACAATGACATACCGAATACTAACAATAAATGAATGAAGCCTGCTTGCCTGCTTGAGCAATGCAGCCTAAATCTGTGGGCGGGTCTTCTCTTCCTGACGGATTTTGTGGGCATGTCTTCTCCTCACAGACTGTTCCAGCCGCGCGGCAACTCACACTGCTCAGAAGCTGGGTTGATAGCGCACATTTTGTGCCACAGCGCCCGCAGTAAGTATTTTCGTGAATTAAATTTGCAGGAGCTGCGGTGAATGTTGCCTCACCGCTCTGCGTGATTTCTGGCCCATTAAGTTACTGGACTGCTATTCCCCTATTCTCACAGCATTAGTGTTTAAACAGTGAGCTTTATCCAATGATTTAAATATTATAAAGACAGCAGTGATGAGTTGCTTTAGAAAATGATACCATTTTGTGAAATGTGATTTGCATTAACAAAGTGCCTTATAAGCATTTTATATTGTGGTATGTTCGAGAGCACTGAAAAGCAAGTCTTCAACATTCAGATCAGCTGCATCTTAAAAGACCCAAGTGAAAAGGCATCTAATGAGGCTGAAGACCAGCATTAAAGAAAACCATTTGATACGCTGGAGAGGATTTATCTCTACTGTAGTACAACTTGCATTTTTAACTGAATATGTCTGTGTCACATTCTAGAGTGGAAGCAGTTTGCTTCACTTTGATATGGTTTGTGCCATGTAGCAATATTGTGCTTGTACTGTGTACCTTACATTGAGTGCCACATGATATAGTTATAAATGAACTTGTTGGAAAGTGTGTGTGTGGACAAGTCTGGATGGAAAGGACAGTTATAAGAATGGAAATGTTACATTGCTGTATATAAAAGATGTCCACAACAATCAGTAGTTAGTTCTTCTGAGGTTTGGTTATGCCTTAAATATTTTCTTGGGTGTAGTTATGCTGGCCATCCCCATGAGTGGTGTGAACGTCTTACATTCAGGAGTGTGCCTGTACTGCCCACTATCTTATTTTCTGATAGCATAACCCAGGGGTCTAACAATAGGACCCCTTTATGATCTGAATTGGATATCGTGGGGTAGAAATGGGTGTAACAAGGGACAATTTCAAGGGCCAATGCCCAAATACGCCTGAAAGATATCAGACCCGATATTGCATTGGGTCATTTTGCAGGCGTCCCTGGCAACCCCATACATATATATCTTTTAGGCCCCTTTGCGAAATTGGATTGGGACGAACAGAGCAGGTCCTGTGCCTGGGCCTGCATTCTACTTAGGAACCTTTGGCGGTGGGTAAGTTTTAAAAAAAATTTAAAAATCATTGCTGGAGGAGCAGGAGTGCTCCCCCGACTCCACAGTACTCCTGATCATCTCCTCCCCTACCCCCCCAATATTGGCGCTCCACTCCCGCCCCCCCCCCCACCCAGGCAAGTGGCCCGATATTCATTTTCTTAAAATGATAGAGCTGCGCGTTGAGGCATGACAAGCGCCGGCAGCTCACCGATATAATATCCATGTGGCCCGAGCCCCAGTTCCAGGCCGGCCTTGGACCTCCTGGTTGGAGCGCAGGCTCTGTGTGCAGCACCTGTTTCGGGCCCGAAAACGGGCCTAAATGAATTTCTGCCTCTGTATCTCTTGAATGTGCTTTCATGTGCACTAATCCAATCTTTTCAAAGGCAGGCTGGAACACTTGGTGAGATGGGGCCAGATATGAATTATTAAGCTGCTTTATTTCACAGGTAGCAACTGAACAGATAGAGCAACAGTCAAAAGTAAATTCCACTTATTTAACTCAGTCTTATCTCTCTTCCCCCCGAAAAATGGGAAAAAAATAATAAACCACGTGCGATATCCCTTTTGTGGGTTGACTTACTTGTGTTTTAGTGTCACCTTTCTTTCTACATAACTTCTAATTGCAAACACTGCCTGCCTACATTTTAGCTTCTGGCTTCAGACCTCATTTAAAACTTGGTTCCTTTTGTCCTTTTCTCTGTGTTTCCAGCCAGGAGAAGGCTGTGACGTTGGCTTTGTTCTCATTATTGTTTTATCAATAGGGTTGTCAATAAAAAACAACTACATTTCTTCTCCCCTTGGGGTGAGGGTTTCTGTTCTTCTCAAAATGAATTTAGGGACATCTTGGCTAGTGCGCTTGGGATGAGACAATTGACCCCCATTGTATCTTGTGAGCTGTGACATCTCACAAACTGGCCCGTCTGGATTTAATATATGTCTTCAATGTTTGCCACCTGTGGCTTTTTCTTTTTACACTTGCGTTTTAAAATATAACACTTAAACATAATTCAATCCCCGAATCTTTTCATGTGAAGAAAAATGAATGATCAAAAGTCCCAAAACATGACAATTGTCTTGGTCTGTGTTTATTAGTTTACAAAAAAGAAAATGATCAAAATATAAACTTTCAAGATCCACAAAAAAATCTTTTGGTTGAAAGAAGATCAAGAAATAGAGTACTATCTGTGTTGCAGAATATTTTAATATAAATGACCAATAACTATTTACAGGTGTGATTTTGGTAATTATTGCATTTGAGTGGATCAAAGGGCCCGATATTAGGAGGGAGGCGGGTTGGCAGCGGGGGGTCGACTGGGCGCATGGGTAACGCGGCCAGTGAAATTGGGGTACTCTGCACCCGATGGCAGCCTAATTGAATGTACTTACGCGTGCTTCCGGGTTTCCCGTTCCAGACCTGCGCAGCGGGGGCACTGCGCACCCGCATCACAGGCTGTCAGCAGGAGGAGCCCTATTTAAAGGGGCAGTCCTCCAATGCTCCTCCGGCAGCAAAGAACCAAAATAATAGAATGGAGCAAGCCAGAGGCAAGGCTGCTCCAAGGTTTTCTGACTCCTCACTCCAGGTGCTGCTCGATGGGGTCAGGAGGAGGAGGGAAATGTTTTTCCCATCTGATGGGAGGAGGTGGCCTCCCTCTGCCACCAAGAAGGTCTGGCTCGAGGTGGCAGAGGAGGTCATCAGCAGCAGCAATGTCGGCCAAACCTGGGTCCAGTGCAGGAAGCGCTTTAATGACCTAACCAGGTCAGCCAAAGTGAGTATACTTGCGCATTCTCCCACACTCCGTCTTCCACATCATCTCCACCACCACACAACTGGTTCTGCACTGCCACCACAACGCTCTCGCATCACTCCTCACATCCACTTAACCATCATCCTCACCTTGCCTGCAATTACTCACCGCCCCAGTTCCCATTCGAGCACTACCACGCAACCCAATCCTCATACAATCTCATGGCTATGTCTCACATGCACCCTCCCATGCATCTCCCTCACGCTCACCCCCACCCGCACCAATGCATGCAGCGGGTCACTATGCAGCCATCACTCAATCACTCCTCTCTGTGTTTTGCCTTGTTAGGAGAAGAGATGCCAGAATGCCCGGGAGAGGGCAAGGACCGGAGGGGGCCCGCCACACCAGGTGGTCCTAACGGACGCGGAGCAGCATGCAATGGAAATAAGCCGAGGCTGGAGTTCCTGTCCGTGGCGGACGTCGAGACTGGGAGCGCACAAGCGGCTGGTGACAGAAATCTAACACTCAGCGCTCATGCTAGCGAATGATCGTAACATCGCTTGGTATCTGTAGCATCTCAACATTTGTCCACACGCTTAATATTGCTTTCTGTTCTCTTGCAGGGCCATCTGTGACCGCCGTGACTGCAGAGGGCGATTCCTCAGAGGACCTGCCGGCCTCTGAGGGGGCATCGTCACATCTGAGCCAGCCACCCACCCGCGCAGATACACACACCTCGGTGGGTCCCCGTCCTCAGTTCGTTGGGGTTGCACATGGTGAGTCACCATGCACGTGAGCATGAGCAGACCCTGGTGGCAGGGGCAGCCATGGAGAGTCCGCATCGGTGGGAGCACTCTTCTCCAGGCTCTTCTCAGCTGGACCCAGATGCTGAACCCTGGGGGCCAGCCATGAAAAAAAGGGTCATCGAGGGCCAGCAGCACATTGCCGAGATACTGGAACAGTTGCCACGTGCACTCTCCACACTCGCGCAGAGGATGGAGGAGTCCAACTCCTGCATGAGTGGAATACTGTCACAGGGATGTGAAGGCATCTCTGAGATAGAGTCGTGGGTAGGTGCGGGAATGTGTGCGACGGAGGGAAGGATAGCCTCCATCGAGCTTCAAGCACGGATCAACAATGAGTCCATTCAGGCCCTGACAACAGCCGATTGGATTCAGGGTGAGCAACATTCTGCCGCCTTAAACAGGCTGACTGATAGATTACAACTGGCCTTCCAAGGCTTCACACAAGTCCTCCAAATTGTTGTCCAGGAGGGTGGAAGGAGTGATGTGGGCCTGGCCAAGGAGAGGGATGATGGTGAAAGGGGACATGGAAGTGGGGACGCCACTCAAAGCGCTTCCACATCTCACCCGTTGCCCCCCTCTCAACCAATACCCGCATTGCTGCCTCCTCTCCAGGTGGTCGAGTCTGCCCCTGCACAGGTGCAGGTGGAGCAGTCTTTGGAGGGGCCCTCACGGGCACTGAAACACAGAGGGCACCCGTGCAAAGCATCTCATCGGTCAGGGCATGGACAAGAGCAACCTGCCACTACCTCTGCTGAAGCCACAGGGGTAGCACCATGTAGGGGTTCCCGTAAACATAAGGCTAAGGTTTTGTGAGCACAAAGGGGCTGCACAAGGGTGTATGACAGAAGGTCATGTTTTTCATTTAGTTTTGTTTGTTTTGCCAAGCACATTAAAATTTGTTATCACCACTACTGCCACGTCTTTGCAAATCTTGTCTGGTTTGTGCAATAATTCCCTTTCCTGAGGATCACCATGAAGACCCACACCTGATGCCACCCATTGTGTCACTGCAGAGTGGGTGTAGGTGTATTTGCAGGGCTCTTTTGTGCAGATGACTGAGACACACCGGCGATATCCAGGTGGCACCTTGGAAGGATCCGGAGGAGAAGTTGTTGAGGGCAGTGGTGACTTTGACAGCGACAGGTAAGAAGATGGTGCTCGGGCTAGCCGGGAGCAGCTCGGCATCAAGGAGGCTGCAGATGTCCACGACTACAAGTTGAGTGACTCTGAGCCTCTGTGTGCACTGCTCCTCAGAAACGTCCAGGAAGCTGAGCCTCAGTCTGTAGACCCTGTGGCGAGGGTAGTGCCTTCTGCGACACATCTCTCTCTGGTGGCTGCAACACATCTGTTTCAACTGGGAGTGTTTCCCCTACTACGGGAAACACGCTCAGTTGATATGAAAATCCGACCCCTTCTAAACTATCTTCCCAATCAGGTCTGCAAACGACCTGAACTATCTAATTAATTGGTTTAAGTGGGATCCCGCCGGCTTTAATTGCAGGTGGGAGTCCCGCATGCGGGGGCTGCGCGCGCATCTAAGCGCGTCATTGGTGAACCCGGAAGTGGGTGTTGGAGCCGGGCTCCGGACCCACCCCGGGAATCCCGAATTTTAGCAGCCCCCCCGCCACGAACGCACCCGCTCGGCCATCTGAAAATCGACCCCATAATTTTTTAATTGACTTTTTCCCCTGCAAATTAAATTTTAGCCCAGGACACTCCTGCTGGCTGAATGGGCAAACACATCACTTGGTGTTATATGGAGGCGTAGAGACCAAAAAGTTCCAGGTTTGATCCCTGGCGTGTACTGAGTTGACTAATTTCAGCAGAGGAAGGGCGGCTCCAATATTTTGGCCTTTAGAGGGAGGGGGGATTGAGCCAGAGATCTCCCTTCTGATCGCTATCCAGTTACTTTTGCTGGAAATGTATGCACTTGGATGCAAGAAGGACAGGATTGTGCTCAGTTGTGATCACGACTAAATAACACTCAATGCCCAAGTGAAGAATGGCCACTTGAATGAGATAAATGAAGACTGGCACTGACTATAGATCTTTACATGACCATCACCTTTAAGAGAGGTAAAGGGAGAAAAATAGGAGGAAAACCAGAGGGGAAAGAAATCTCCGTCTTTATCCAAGTCAGTGTATGATGAAAACCATTGATAATATAGATAAGTTATTGGTAAAAATATAACATTTGCTGATAAGAGCAAGCTCTATGGCTAGGTGACTAGCATCAAGGAGTTTAAAAATATTCCAAGGGATCTGGACAAATTAAGTGGGTGTGTTAGGAATGGAATGTAGATTTTAAGGTGGATAAATGTGAAATATTGCTCAATAGTACACGAACCACCAATGCGATGAATGGGCGGCCATTATCAAAGATGAATTGGGTTTGATTATTGAAGAGCCACAGAAGACGTTTAGACAATGTGAAACTGATGATAACAAGGTTAATCAAGTACTGAAAAGCATCTCAAGGGTACATTTGATTATCAAAATAGGTTATTTTCACCAAGCATCACATATTGTTTATGCAATAGGGAAGAAGTTCTGTTACTATGCATCAATGATGAATGCATGTGCCTGTCATAGGGTGGAAAAATTCAGGAGAGGGTCACTACCCAAAAGTATACCAGGAGCACATTACCTGGTATTTTCTAACTGGGTTGTGCTGGGTGCTCAAGAGGTTCGTGCTACTGCTGTATGTGGGCCTCATCAAGGGTTTGAGAAGCATGCAGTTGAGGCAAGGCTTCCCTCACCAGAATTTTCCACGGTTTTCTCCTGAAATATAACATCGTTGTTGAAGGCCCATTCTGCATTGACACATATGGTAACTCATTTCCTGATGTTTCTTTTAAAGCTCTGTTCAGCTGAGTGCGAGGTATTCAGGTTTTGTAGCTTTGCATTTGTTGCATTTAGCTTGGTGCATTTTTAGGTATCGAATTTAAACCGTGATTGTAATATTTGAGGACATGAATTTTTTAAAAATTCGTTCACGGGATGTGGGCGTCGCTGGCAAGGCCGGCATTTATTGCCCATCCCTAATTGCCCTTGAGAAGGCAATTAGGGATGGGCAATAAATGCCGGCCTTGCCAGCGACGCCCACATCCCGTGAACGAATAAAAAAAAAAAAATAATAAAGCTCAAGCAGGGCTAGTGAATACATTTTTTGTGCACACAATGAAATGGACTTCTATCCAAAACTGTTAATTCTGTGTTGGCTAGTTATTTTTACAAAGTGATAGGCATTGGCTAAGAATGGCATTGAAATTTAAAGTATAAGCAGAGTTATAAATGATCAAATGCTGCATCCAGCTCAGTGGTTTGTGTCCTGTTGAAACCCTGGAAATCTCAGGGTAGATTTTCAACTTGTCATCCGAGTGACAATCGGGCATTGCGATCAGCCATCCCTTATAGAAATCACTCGATTTCCATTTCGATGGAAATGAAAGATGGGTGATCTTTATAAGGGGCAGCTGATTGCAATGCCCGTTTGATGCCTGGGCGACAAGTTGAAAATCTACCCCCTCACCTCTGGAATGTAACTGGCAAAGGTTGATCAATGAAAGTTGTAAAAGAAAAAAAGACTTGCAATTATGTAATGCCTTTCATGACCTCAGGACGTCCCTAAGCACTTTACAGCCAATGAAACACTTTTGAAGTGTGGTCACTGTTGTAATGTAGGAAAAGTGGCAGCCATTTTGCACACAGCAAGGTCCCACAAACAGCAATGTGATAATGACCAGATAATCTGTTTTAGTGATGTTGGTTGAGGGACACCATGGAGAACTCCCCTGCTTTTCTTCGAATAGTGCCTTGGGATCGTTTACGTCCACTTGAGAGGGTAGACGGGGCCTTGATTTAACATCTCATCTGAAAAATGGCACCTCTGACACTCCCTCAGTACTGCACTGGAGTGTCAGTTTAGAGTTTGTGCTCAAGACTCCAGAGTGGGACTTGAACCCACAACCTTCTAACTCAGAGGCAGGGGTGCTGTCACTGAGCCATGTAATATTAGATTGATATCATGGGGCTTCACTAGATTACTTTCATCAGTCAGCGAGAAATTTTACAAAAGCTTTATCTTTTTGTGAGTTTTGTGTGTGGCTATTCATCCCCTCAGAAGATTGAAGAAGTTGGCTCGGATCTGTGATTGTATTAATTTTATTCAGTCTGTTGAAAGTAGTGGGCTCAATCTTTGCTTCCTCCACTTTTTCCATGTTTGTTTTTAATGCTTTCACTACATCAATAAGTGTGTGTGTGGAGTGAGAAGTCGTCTGATTCCGGAGAGATTTGATTTCCTGTGGATTATGGTCCAGTACCTGTATATCTCAGAAAGCCGAAAGTGGGCATGATCATCATATAGGTCCCACAGCCTCTCCTGCACAACTTAGGGACTGTGCGTTCCAGTGCAGCAGGGTTGCCACTGACTGCCCAATCAGCAGAAAATTACTTTCACTATTCACCATACCAAAACCTTTGGGAATCAAGGGATATGGGGATCGGGCGGGAAAGTAGAGTTGAGGTCGAAGATCAGCCATGATCTGATTGAATGGTGGAGCAGGCTCGAGGGGCGGTATGGCGTACTCCTGCTCCTATTTCTTATGTTCTTATGTTCTTTCATAATTTACAAAAAAAATCTCCTTTTAGCTTTCATTCCTTCAATAGAAATAATCCCAGTATCACAAATGTCTTCTTAGATCTATTGTAAACAATTTTACAACACCAAGTTATAGTCCAGCAATTTTATTTTAAAATAAAATTGCTGGACTATAACTTGGTGTTGTAAAATTGTTTACAATTGTCAACCCCAGTCCATCACCGGCATCTCCACATCATTCTTAGATCTAGAGCTCCTCAACCCTAGTCTCATTGTGATGAATCTATGCTCTATGCTTTCTATGGTTTTAATGTCTTTTCTACACTAGACCGCCATAAGCTGCACACAGTACTCTAACTGTGGCCTAATCCCAGCCTTGCACAAATTTATCCTAACCTCTTTGGTCTTGTATTCTATGCCTCTTTCTATAAAACCCAAAATGCTATTGACTTTTTTATGGCTTTGTCTAATGGCACTCACTCTTTCAAGGAATTATATATTTATACCATGGGTCTTTCTGTCTCTCAATCTCCTTCATCATCTTTCTATTGAATTTTACTTACATTCCTTGTTTCCCCACTAAGTGCATTATCT
Organism: Heptranchias perlo; assembly: GCF_035084215.1. Taxonomy (NCBI): domain Eukaryota; kingdom Metazoa; phylum Chordata; class Chondrichthyes; order Hexanchiformes; family Hexanchidae; genus Heptranchias; species Heptranchias perlo. The sequence continues at coordinate 79,472,318 of NC_090332.1, forward strand.
TTTACTTCTCTGCATTAAATTGCTAACCTGTCCATGTCATCCTGAAGTCACCTCTCCGTCTGACAGACCCTTATTTTTGTGTCATCAGTAAATTTGTATATTATGCTCCCTGTGCCCAAGTCCAAATCAAATATATCAAGAACAAAACAGCGAGGTGACTTCAGGGTGACATTGACAGGTCAGTGGAATTTGTAAATAATATTATGTTGAAAAGTTCAATATGTTACATATTACAATTCTATGTAATATTCGTTGAAAGGTATTAGATGAACTAGTGAACAGAGTCTTCATCACTTTATCATAACTTTTGTGCCCAGAGGTCGGAGCAGTCCCAGGGGTAAGGGATGGAAACATCAGTCCTATTGGTAACTAATCAAACCTAAAAATACAACAACAAAAATCTCACTTTGGGGAAATGACCAATTGTGACCAATCAAGATGAGTAATTCAACCACTTACATCGCTTTCAAAGATGTCATTCAACTAAAAATACACGGGTCAGAAACTATAGGGCAGAGATTGCTCGGAGTGGTGAACCAACAGTGCTCACCGCTCCATAGATTTATACTAACCCACTATCTTACTTTTCTTCGGGCACATCCTCAAATTGGAAGCGGACAAGAGCCCAGCGTTAGTTCAAGCGAAGCTAGGACCCTGGGAGAAACGAGAGGAGCACACTCTCCCCTCGATCAATCAGGTCGCAGAATTTTTGATAAGCTGCAAAGTTCTGCAGGCTTAAAACCAGGAAGTAAAAGGGACAATATTAAAATCTTTGTAAAAATAGTTATAGACAGCGAAAAAAAGAGGGTAAGAAATAATTGAATTAAATAAAAGAGACAGAAGGGAAAAGTAAAATGAAAATGTTTTAATTTTTTAATTTAAAAAAATATTTTTAATGACCAAAAACTATTAAAATAACGAATAATGAGACTTCACATTTTTAAAAGTTAATTTTTAGTTGTTTGGCAGTTATTAAGATTTACCATGTTGTTAAAACTTAGTTTAGACCTGGCATTTTTAAGCATACCTGTTTTGTGGCGATATTAGTTACTTTCCAGCTGGGCAGGTAAGCAAGTTTGCACTTTTTCAATGATTTTACTGATTGCAGCTGGCGATATCCCTTTAATTCGAAGCTGTCATATCGCCGGTGAACCAGGCGGAGCAAGTTCTAGATTTCTGCATTTCACTGCACGTGTGTGAATGCCGGAACTTGCTCCTCTATTTCACCACTAACAACGGAGAGCGCTGTTGAGCTCACCGTTATTTCACAAGCAATGACTGCCCCATAAAATTCAGATTTTGGTGACTTTGGTAAAGAACAAATTTCCAATTAGATGTTTCACTCTTTTCCCTTTCCCAGAGCCTAACTCATGATAAGGGGATACCGAGAGTAATTTTCACTTTTGGCGTCGAAGGAAAACTTGCTGTTATAGATTGGTTGCCTGTTCTGCACCCTGCCCGATTTTCCCCCATTCTCTCTAATATCAGTAATTTTCAAGGTGTGCTCGGCTATCCATCTCAAGGACCATAGCAGACTACTCACTTTGTTGTGTTGCAACTATAGCAGGCCCAGCTCAGGTTGGCACAGTGTGCTAATAAGAAGCACCCGGCTACACCAGAATGTGTGAGGTCTTTGCCTGTGTTATGGGGTCCCTCAGCATGCAAAGTTTAATCCTTTTTTAACTGATTTTAATCGCTCCATCATTGGCGGCCGTGCCTTCAACTGCCTATGCCCAAAGCTTTGGAATTCCCTTCCTAAACCCCTCCGCCTCTCCACCTCTCTCTCCTCCTTTAAGACGCTCCTTAAAACCTACCTCTTTGACCAATATCTGTCCTAATATCTCCTAATGTGGCTTAGTGTCAAATTTTGTTTGATTATGCTCCTATGAAGCGACTTAGAATGTTTTACTACATTAAAGGCGCTATATAAAGGCAAGTTGTTGTTGTTGCCGTTGTTGAGGGTAACCCAGAATGCATATAGTATTCCGACATGGTCTATCAAGCCAGTTCCTTCCAGAGAACATCTATAACAGACCCTATTACGGATTTGACCCCAGCCATTTAATTTTCGAGGGAAAGTTCTGCACACACACTGCACCTCAGAAATTATCACACAAAATCCAGAGTATTCATCCATCTCCCCACCTCCGCTATTGAACCTATCTCAGTTTTTACCTAAAAGGTTTCATTCCCTAACCAGACCCCCTGGCCACGACAGTAAAAGTGCCCATTCCCAATATTAGATATTAAGGGAATTTTCCTAATATGAAAAATCAAATGCCTAAATTTTCTTTATCTTCTTTGGCTGAAATTAATTCAGTATACAGCAGAGATTGAACTAGGGAGCTGTTGGGTGCATAGTTACCATTTAAAACCGTGGGAGATGAGAGGAATGAGAGAGGCCCAGTTTTGATGAATATTGTGAGAGGAGAGAGGATAAAGGGAAACCCTGATGTCAGTGAAGTCTGTGGCAGTGAGAAATCCGCATCAATTATTGAACTGGGCTGTGCATATTCATCGCTTTAGTTGCCTTGCTTTTCAGAAATAGCATACAACAAAAGATGGAACATGATTATATTAAAATACTACATACTCAAAGGCCACCACGTCATCTGTTCTCAAACCCTGCCTCCGCACAAAATGTTATACTGCTCTTAATATCCATTTTTATACAATTGTGTTAACAGTTCTGCCCACACATGTACAGACACTTGATCACATAAATGACCTTCCTTCACAGTCAATGGTATCTTTCCATATTGTCTGGTTAGACATATTTTCAGTGGTCATCAGTAACATCCAATTTGAGATTGTACCTCTGTGAATCATAGAGTCATTGGATTTTATAGCACAGAAGGAAGCCATTTAATCTCATACCTGTGCTCTTTTCCTGTACCTTTTAAAATTTTTCTTTTTCAAACATTTATCCACTTCCATTTTAAAAGTTACTATGGATTCTGCCTCCATCACTGTTTCTGGTAGGACATTCCATATGCTAAAGACCTTTTGCATAAACAAAATTCTCCTAACCTCACCCTTCATTCTTTTGGTAATGATTTTAAATTTATGCCCTCTAGTTACCAACTCACTGAAAAAAGTTTTTCTCTATTTAAGTTATCGAAACCCCTCATAATTTTGAATGCCGTAGTTTTTTCTGTTCTAGTAAAAAGAGCCCAATTTCTCTAGTCTCTCCGGATCCTTGGTATCATTCTGGTTATCCCTTCTGTACCCTCTCCATTGGCTTGACATTCTTTTCAAAGTGAGGCACCCAATGATTTAGGAACATAAGAACATAGGAACAGGAGTGGAGCATTCAGCCCTTCGAGCCTGTTCTGTCATTCATTTAGATCAAGGCTGATCTGTAGATCAACACCATTTACTCGCCTTGGCTCCCTAACCCTTAACACCCTTGCATAACAAAAATCTATCAATCTCAGTTTTGAAATTTTCGACAGCTTTTTAGAAGAGAGAGTTCCAAATTTACACTACCCTTTGTGTGAAGAAGTGCTTCTTGACATCAACCCTCTCTAAGGCCTTCACATCTTTCCTAAAGTTCGGCGCGCAGAATTGGACACAATACTCCAGTTGTGACCGAACCAGTGTTTTATTAAAGGTTCAACATAACTTCCTTGCTTTTGTACTCTATGCCTCTATTTATAAAGCCCAGGATCCTGTATGCTTTTTTAACCGCTTTCTCAACCTGTCCTGCCATCTTCAAATATTTGTGCACATATACCCCCAGGTCTCTCTGTTCCTGCACTCCCTTTAGTATTGTACCACTTAGTTTATATTGCCTCTCCTCGTTCTTCCTGCCAAAATATATCATTTTGCACTTCTCTGCATTAAATTTCATCTGCCACATGTCCGCCCATTCCACCAGCCTGTCTATGTCCTCTTGAAGTCTATTACTATCCTCCTCACTGTTTACTACACTTTCAAGTTTGGCGTCATTTGCAAATTTTGAAATTGTGCCCTGTACACCCAAGTTCAAATCATTAATATATACCAAAAATTTGTCACTGGTAAGCCAACTGTAACTGAAGTAGTTCCAGAAAAGCTGAAAATTGGGGGATGTGAAGAAAGTGATCTTACAATACAAACTTTCAAGGAGAAACATGGGGGGGTAATTATAACCCTCAAGGACGGGTGGGTTGGGGGTGGGTGGGAAGGTAAAAATTGTAACGATGTAAAACCCGACCCCAACTCGCCTCCAATCCGCCCACTTACAGTTTTAATGGAGGCCAGTCAAGGGGCGGGTGACCAACCCACTCTCAGGAGGCGGATCGGTCAGTAAAATCTTTTAAGGAGGCGGTGTGCCTCCATTTTAATAGGTTTTTTATTTTTAACTCCTGGGGGCCAGGATTCCCAGGCCTTCTGCTTCACGTCATGTAAGAGGAGGAGAGAAGGCCCGAAACAGCAGGTAAATGCCTTTATTACACTGGTTGTGAGCCAAGAGGAGCAGGAGTGTTTCCTCCAGGCCCAACAAGCCTATCTGCCACGATCCCACACATGCATTTGGCCGACACCACACCCCCACAATCTCCGACCCTCCCATGATCCCCGACCCACCCCAAGATCTCTGACCCCGCCATGATTTCCGACCCCCCCATGATCTCCAACCCCCCGATCTCTGACCCAGCCGATGACCGACCCCCGCAATGTCCAACCCACCTGATGACTGACCCCCCCGATGACTGATCCCCAATGACCAACCCCCCCGATGACCCACCCCCCTGATGACCGACCACCAATGACTGATCCCCCGATGACCGACCTTCTGATGATCGATTCCCCTGATGCTCGACCCTCCCGATGTCCTGACCCCCTTCTCGATGACCGACCCCCAATAACCGAGCCCCCGATGTCTGAACCCCTCAAGATGCCTCCGACCCCCCTGAAGTCTGACCCCCCCTGAAGTCCGACCCCTCCACCTCGATGACCAACCACCCCTCCCCCGATGACTGGCCCCAAGCCCCTGATGTCAGACTTACCCGCTGGCATCCGCTCCCCAGCTGCTCTCCTGGCCAACAGATCACCAGTCTGTCAATCTGGCTGGCTGTCGTGCGGGAAACCTGCAGGAAGAATTTTAAAGGCATCCTTACGTCAAAATTGTAAGGACATACGGGAAACTCATACTTCCGGGTTTCCCGTCCGGAAATCCTCTCTCCGCTCTCACCATGCCTCGAGTAAGTATCGGGGCCATGGTATCTCACTGAAGAGTTGTATAGCAGTTAGCAAGTCAAATTAAAATTAATGTTGGGGGTTGGTGTTCAAACATCCCAAATATAAATGTCATGATTGAAGTGGTACAAGATGAAAGAAGGCATGCCAGGGAGATCAGCAGGCATCAGATCCAGGTTCTTTGCACCCACCATCATGCCATCAAATCTACCTGTGGGCTCTGATACACCTATTTGGCAATGACCATGGGGAACTGGCTCCACAGACTCCAGGTCAGCACAGAGCCAGTTGAAGATTTGTGCCATTAGCTACAAGGACATCGGCAGTCAACCTGCACCATAGGGTTCTCCTCCCTCAACTTTTTTTTGCTTCCACTTCCATCCAGGCTGGGATAGAGATCATCTGCAATATGGGGCCTCAACTATTCTCTGTATTTGTTAACGACTTAGATGACAGGTTAGAGAGCCACATATCCAAGTTTGCCGATGACACAAAGATTGGCAGCATTGTAAGCAGTGTAGATGGAAGCATAAAATTACAGAGAGATATTAATAGATTAAGTGAATGGGCAAATCTGTGGCAAATGGATTTCAATGTAGGCAAGTGTGAGGTCATCCATTTTGGACCTAAAAGGGATAGATCAGAGTACTTTCGAAATGGTGAAAAGCTCGAAAAAGTGGAGGTCCAAAGAGACTTAGGGGTCCATGTACATAGATCATTAAAATGTCATAGACAGGTGCAGAAAATAATCAAAGAGGCTAATGGAATGCTGGCCTTTATGTCTAGAGGACTAGAATACAATTGGGTAGAAGTTTTGCTACAGTTATACAAAGCCCTGGTTAGACCACACCTGGGGTACTGTGTTCAGTTCTGGGCACCGCACCTTAGGAAGGATATATTGGCCTTGGAGAGAGTGTAGCGTAGATTTACTAGAATGATACCTGGACACCAAGGGTTAAATTACGAGGTGAGATTACACAAACTAGGGTTGTATTCCCTGGAATTTAGAAGATTAAGGGGTGATTTGATTGTAGTTTTCAAGACATTAAGGGGAACTGATAGAATAGATAGAGAGAAACTATTTCCGCTGGTTGGGGAGTCTAGGACTAGGGGACATAGCCTAAAAATTGGAGCCAGGACTTTCAGGAGTGAAGTTAGGAAACACTTCTACACGCAAAGGATGGTAGAAGTTTGGAACTCTCTTTCGCAAACGGCAGTTGATGCTAGCTCAATTGTTAATTTTAAATCTGAGATGGATAGATTTTTGTTAACCAAAGATATTAAGGGATATGGGGCTAAGACGCGTATATGGAGTTAGGTCACAGATCAGCTATGATCTCATTGAATGGCGGAACAGGCTTGAGGGGTTAAATGGCCTACTCCTGTTCCTATCTTTCCATGTTCCTATGTATCAACCAACGTGTTACCCACAGGTGTATCAAACAGGTGACTGATGCATAGGTCAGCATAGCCAGCGCTTTCATCTCTGTTCCCACTGAATAGCAATTGCATCACTATGTGGCCGCACAATGTTATCCCACTGCTGCATTTTCCAAAGGAGAGGAGTCAATAAGGTCAATAAGGCGTATGACCATCCGTCAGCCTGCACTGTGTGTCAATAACGGACCATACATCGTGCAGGTAAGTTGTCTTATGATGATTTTATGTGTGATGCCCTTTGAATATCTAAGTGTGCCAAGGGTGCCAGTTGTAAGTTACAGCTTGAATGTGTACCTTGTTGGAAAATAGCTATGCAAAATAAATAAAGCGCCGTAAGGTTGTGTAAGGCCACAGTAAACGTGCAATAGGTTGACAGGTGACATTTTATGGCATGCAGAGTTGGGCCATCTACCTGGTAGATGTCAATGTTTGGTAGTCTTACCTTGGCAGCTTCCTTAAAATGTGTCATCTTCTTCCACACCTGTTCCCAGGTCATGTGGGTACTGTACTCAGTGTTGATCCTGGCCACTTCTTCCTTTCAGGTATGCTGCGTTATTATCTTCTAGAGAGGGTGCCCTGGAGTGTCAAACAGTGTGACCTTCCTTGTACCCACCTCACGCAGTAGCCAGGGATCAAACAAGGGGTTCATGTGATCCACTACTTGACCACTTGGCCACAGACTCTGTCTCCTGCCTCCAGTTATTCTGCCTTCCCTTGTGTTTTGCCAATCAGTTCTTTTGCCCCATACAACTTTTGGAAAGTTTGAAAAAAAACATTAAAAATGTTTGCAGCCTTTGGAAAGGCTAACACAATTGTCACTCATATGCAGCCACTTATTTTTAAGTGATGGTATCCCTTTACATTTTGACTGCAGAGTTTCAAGAGGTGCTAAGGTGCACAATCCCACCTTCCCTGGTGAACTCCTAGCACTGGGTCCAATATGGGCTGGGAGCTTGCCATGAATAAGTAATTAGGGCTGATGTCAGGTAATTTGGCGACGTTAGTCCGCTGCAATAAAGTGAGTAGTAAGCTTGCTGCTCCACCATTTTAGCTCCCTTATCTGAACATTCACCCCTAGATATTTTCCCTCGTGTGAGGAGTGCATTGTGCAATAACGGACCACACAGGAAAGGAAACATGAAAGGAAAAGATAGTTACTATTTCAGACGTAACCCTGCATCATCACTGACAGGCTAATATTTCAGGTGTAACCTTTCTGATGAAACACTAACCCTAGTCTCTCTTTCAGATGCTGCTCAACCTGCTGTGCATTTCCATTTTTTAAATTTCAGATTTCTAGCATTGGTAATTTGCTTTTTACTGTTATTTTCCAGGTGTTAGCTCTACAGGATATTTCTTTGTTCACACACTTTTACAATCTACTGTATCACTGAGATGCTAATCCTGTTCTGATGAAGGGCCTGCACCTGAGATGTTTTATCTGTCTTTTGTCCGATGGACCTGCTATGTATTTTCAACATTTTCTGTTGTTGCATCAGACTTGTTGATGCTTGTAATGTTTTGTTTCCTTTCATATATATATATATATATATATGTGTATGAAATTACGCATGGTGTGACATTGTTTCACAGAAGCGAAAAGGAATAGCGAGAGGAAGTACCAGGATCAACAAGTAAATGTAGATAAGAGGATAGTGGTGCCATCTGTTGGTTACTGTTGACATTCTGGAACATTTTACAAAATTGTACTTAATTCACCAGGAGCGCCAATTGGGAATTTGAAAGCACGCTGCTCACAATTTGTCATCCTTGGACTCCTGAATTCCCAATTGGTGCTCCTAGTGGTCGAGGCTCCGCAGGAGTGTGATTTCATACAATTACCCCTAACTTTGCTTTCCTGTGATTGATTGTTGCAACTCAGGTTCAGGAAGATTCAATGGGAAACTCTGCTCTCTGGTTTAATTCATAGAAAGTATGTTGGATTCATATATAATTTGGGATGAATCCTGGACTATGTATGGGTATGCAGGCTCCTCATCTATATCCTGCAGCATAAGAGCCTAAAAATAATAGTCCTGCTTGTGTTACATAGAAAATAGGAGCAGGAGTAGGCCATTCAGCCCTTCGGGCCTGTTCCACCATTCAAAATGATCATGGCTGATCGTCTAACTCAGTACCCTGTTCCCGCTTTTTCCCCATATCCCTTGATCCCTTTAGCTTTAAGAAATATATCTATCTCCTTCTTGAATACATCTAATGACTTGGCCTCCACTGCCTTCTGTGGTAGAGAATTCCACAGGTTCACCACCCTCTGAGTGAAGAAATTTCTCCTCATCTCAGTTCTAAATGGCATACTCCGTATCCTGAGACTGTGACCCCTCGTTCTGGACTCCCCAGCCATCGGGAACATCCTCCCTGCATCTAGTCCGTCTAGTCCTGTTAGAATTTTATATGTTTCAATGAGATCACCTCTCATTCTTCTAAACTCTAGTGAATATAGGCCCAGTCGACCCAATCTCTCCTCATACGTCAGTCCTGCCATCCCAGGAAACAGTCTGGTAAACCTTCGTTGCATGCCCTCCATGGCAAGGATATCCTTCCTCAGATAAGGAGACCAAAACCGCACACAATACTCCAGATGTGGTCTCACCAAGGCCCTGTATAACTGCAGTAAGACTTCCCTGCTCCTGTACTCAAATCCTCTTGCAATGAACGCCAACATACCATTCGCCTTCCTAACTGCTAACTGCACCTGAATGCTCGCTTTCAGCGACTGGTGTACAAGGACACCCAGGTCTCGTTGTACCTCCCCTTTTCCCAATCTATCACCAATCAGATAATAATCTGCCTTTCTGTTTTTACAACCAAAGTGGATAACCTCACATTTATCCAAGTTATACTGCATCTGCCATGTTCTTGCCCACTCACCCAACTTCTCTAAATCACATTGGAGCCTCTTTGCATTCTCCTCACATTCCACCCCAGCTTTGGGTCGTTTGCAAACTTGGAAATGTTACATTTAGCTCGCTCATCCAAATCATTGTTATATATTGTGACTAGCTGGGGCCCAAGCACTGATTCCTGCGGTACCCCACTAGTCACTGCCTGCCACCCGGAAAAAGACCGGGTATTCCTACTCTCTGTTTCCTGTCTGTCAACCAATTCTCAATCCATGCCAGTATATTCCCCCCAATCCCATGTGCTTTAATTTTGCACATTAATCTCTTATGTGGGACCTTATCAAAAGCCTTCTGAAAATCCAAATACACCACATCCACTGGTTCTCCCCTGTCTATTCTACTAGTTACCTCCTCAAAAACCTCCAGTAGATTTGTTAAGCATGATTTCCCTTTCATAAACCCATGCTGACTTTGCCCAATCCCGTTAATGCCCTCCAAGTGTTCTGTTATCACATCTTTTATAATAGACTCTAGCATTTTCCCCACTACTGATGTCAGGCTAACTGGTCTGTAGTTCCCTGTTTTTTCTCTCCCTCCTTTTTTAAATAGTGGTGTTACATTTGCCACCCTCCAATCTGTAGGAACTGTTCCAGAGTCCATAGAATTTTGGAAGATGATCACCAATGCATCCACTATTTCCAGGGCCACTTCCTTTCATACTCTGGGATGTCAGCCTTTAGCCCCATTAATTTTCCTAGCACTATTTTTTTTTTACTAATACTGGTTTCCTTCAGTCTCTCCCTCTCACTAGACCCTTGGTTCCCTAACATTTCTGGCAGGTTATTTGTGTCCTCCTTTGTGAAGACAGAACCAAAGTATGTGTTTAATTGTTCTGCCATTTCTTTTTCCCCATTATAATTTCCCCCATTTCTGACTGTAAGGGACCTACATTTGTCTTCACTAATCTTTTTCTCTTGACATACTTATAGAAGCTTTTACAGTCAGTTTTTATGTTCCCTGCTAGTTTACTCTCAAACTCTATTTTTCCCCTCTTAATCAATCTCTTTGTCTTCCTTTGCTGAATTCTGAACTGTTCCCAATCCTCAGGCTTGCTGCTTTTTCTGGCAATTTTATATGTCTCCTCTTTGGATCTAATACTATCCCTAATTTCTTTTGTAAGCCACGGTTGAGTCACCTTTCCAGTTTTATTTTTGCGCCAGACAGGAATGAATAATTGTTGTAATTCCAGCACACGTTCTTTAAATATTAGTCATTGCCTATCCACCGTCATCCCTTTTAGTAAAGTTCCCCAATCTATCATAGCCAACTCGCACCTCATACTTTCGTAATTTCCTTTATTCAGGACCCTAGTTTCGGATTCAACTACTTCACTCTCCATCTTAATGAGGGTACGGTAGCATAGTGATTATGTTACTGGGCTAGTAATCCAGAGGCCTGGACTAAAATCCAGAGTCATGAGTTCAAATCTTGCCACGGCAGCTGGCGAATTTAAAAATTCAATTAATGAATTAAATTCAATGAATTAAAAATAAAAATCTGGAATTAAAATACCAGTATCAGTGATGATGGCCATGAAACTACCGGATTGTCGTAAAAACCCATCTGGTTCACTAATGTCCTTTAGGGAAGGAAACCTGCCGTCCTTACCCGGTCTGGCCTATATGTGACTCCAGACCCACAGCAATGTGGTTGATTCTTAATTGCCCTCTGAAATGGCCTAGCAAGCCACTCAGTTCTAAAATCTCGCTACGAAAAGTCATAATAAGAATAAAACCGGACGGGCCACCCGGCATCGGACCACGAGGCACCGGACACGACAACGGCAAAACACCAAGCCCAGTCGACCCTGCAAGGTCCTCCTTACTAACATCTGGGGACTTGTGCCAAAATTGGGAGAGCTGTCCCACAGACTAGTCAAGCAACAGCCTGACATAGCCATACTCACAGAATCATATCTTTCAGCCAACGTCCCAGACTCTTCCATCACCATCCCTGGGTATGTCCTGTCCCACCGGCAGGACAGACCCACCAGAGGTGGCGGTACAGTGATATACAGTCAGGAGGGAGTGGCCCTGGGAGTCCTCAACATTGACTCTGGACCCCATGAAATCTCATGGAATCAGGTCAAACATGGGCAAGGAAACCTCCTGCTGATTACCACCTACCATCCTCCCTCAGCTGATGAATCAGTCCTCCTCCATGTTGAGCACCACTTGGAGGAAGCACTGAGGGTAGCAAGGGCACAAAATGTACTCTGGGTGGGGGACTTCAATGTCCATCACCAAGAGTGGCTCGGCAGCACCACTACTGACCGAACTGGCCGAGTCCTGAAGGACATAGCTGCCAGACTGGGCCTGCGGCAGGTGGTGAGCGAACCAACACGAGGGAAAAACTTACTTGACCTTGTCCTCACCAATCTCCCTGTCGCAAATGCATCTGTCCATGACAGTATTGGTAGGAGTGACCACCGCACAGTCCTCGTGGAGATGAAGTCCTGTCTTCGCACTGAGGACACCATCCAACGTGTTGTGTGGCACTACGACCGTGCTAAATGGGATAGATTCAGAACGGATCTAGCAGCTCAAAATTGGGCATCCATGAGGCGCTGTGGGCCATCAGCAGCAGCAGAATTGTATTCCACCACAATCTGTAACCTCATGGCCCGGCATATTCCTCACTCTACCATTACCAACAAGCCAGGGGATCAACCCTGGTTCAATGAGGAGTGTAGAAGAGCATGCCAGGAGCAGCACCAGGCGTACCTAAAAATGAGGTACCAACCTGGTGAAGCTACAACTCAGGACTACATGCATGCTAAACAGCGGAAGCAACATGCTATAGACAGAGCTAAGCGATTCCACAACCAACGGATCTGATCAAAGCTCTGCAGTCCTGCCACATCCAGTCGTGAATGGTGGTGGACAATTAAACAACTAACGGGAGGAGGAGGCTCTGCAAACATCCCCATTCTCAATGATGGTGGAGTCCAGCACGTGAGTGCAAAAGACAAGGCTGAAGCGTTTGCAACCATCTTCAGCCAGAAGTGCCGAGTGGATGATCCATCTCAGCCTCCTCCCGATATCCCCACCATCACTGAAGCCAGTCTTCGGCCAATTCGATTCACTCCACGTGATATCAAGAAACGGCTGAGTGCACTGGATACAGCAAAGGCTATGGGCCCCGACAACATCCCAGCTGTAGTGCTGAAGACTTGTGCTCCAGAACTAGCTGTGCCTCTAGTCAAGCTGTTCCAGTACAGCTACAACACTGGCATCTACCCGACAATGTGGAAAATTGCCCAGGTATGTCCTGTCCACAAAAAGCAGGACAAATCCAATCCGGCCAATTACCGCCCCATCAGTCTACTCTCAATCATCAGCAAAGTGATGGAAGGTGTCGTCGACAGTGCTATCAAGCGGTACTTACTCACCAATAACCTGCTCACCGATGCTCAGTTTGGGTTCCGCCAGGACCACTCGGCTCCAGACCTCATTACAGCCTTGGTCCAAACATGGACAAAAGAGCTGAATTCCAGAGGTGAGGTGAGAGTGACTGCCCTTGACATCAAGGCAGCATTTGACCGAGTGTGGCACCAAGGAGCCCTGGTAAAATTGAAGTCCATGGGAATCAGGGGGAAAACTCTGCAGTGGCTGGAGTCATACCTAGCACAAAGGAAGATGGTAGTGGTTGTTGGAGGCCAATCATCTCAGCCCCAGGGCATTGCTGCAGGAGTTCCTCAGGGCAGTGTCCTAGGCCCAACCATCTTCAGCTGCTTCATCAATGACCTTCCCTCCATCATAAGGTCAGAAATGGGGATGTTCGCTGATGACTGCACAGTGTTCAGTTCCATTCGCAACCCCTCAGATAATGAAGCAGTCCGAGCCCGCATGCAGCAAGACCTGGACAACATCCAGGCTTGGGCTCATAAGTGGCAAGTAACATTCGCGCCAGATAAGTGCCAGGCAATGACCATCTCCAACAAGAGAAAGTCTAACCACCTCCCCTTGACATTCAACGGCATTACCATCGCCAAATCCCCCACCATCAACATCCTGGGGGTCACCATTGACCAGAAACTGAACTGGACCAGCCATATAAATACTGTGGCTACGAGAGCAGGTCAGAGGCTGGGTGTTCTGCGGCGAGTGACTCACCTCCTGACTCCCCAAAGCCTTTCCACCATCTACAAGGCACAAGTCAGGAGTGTGATGGAATACTCTCCACTTGCCTGGATGAGTGCAGCTCCAACAACACTCAAGAAGCTCGACACCATCCAAGATAAAGCAGCCCGCTTGATTGGCACCCCATCCATCACCCTAAACATTCACTCCCTTCACCACCGGCGCACTGTGGCTGCAGTGTGTACCATCCACAGGATGCACTGCAGCAACTCGCCAAGGCTTCTTCGACAGCACCTCCCAAACCCGCGACCTCTACCACCTAGAAGGACAAGAGCAGAAGGCACATGGGAACAACACCACCTGCACGTTCCCCTCCAAGTCACACACCATCCCGACTTGGAAATATATCGCCGTTCCTTCATCGTCGCTGGGTCAAAATCCTGGAACTCCCTTCCTAACAGCACTGTGGGAGAACCGTCACCACACGGACTGCAGCGGTTCAAGAAGGCGGCTCACCACCACCTTCTCGAGGGCAATTAGGGATGGGCAATAAATGCTGGCCTCGCCAGCGACGCCCACATCCCATGAACGAATAAAAAAAAAAAGGAATTCGACCATGTTATGGTCAAGGGAGCAGGAGGTGGGTCTCATGGTCAAGATGAGCTTGGAGAGGGCGTGAGGGGAGATCGGAAAGAAACTAGAGAAAGTGGCAAGTTCAGGGCTAGGGCAGGGGGAACCGTAGGGGAAGTTTGGCTTGGTGGGCTGGGGGAAGGGAGGGAAACAGCAGAGGCAGCTGAACAGATGGTCTCAATCTTAGTGACAAAGTAGTCCATGAGCTCCTTGCACTTGTTGTTGGAGCTGAGGATGGAGGAGGCAGGGGAGAGGGGTTTAATAAGACAGTTTGTAGTGGAGAAGACAAGCTGAGGTTATCTTTGCATTCATAAGAACATAATAAGAACATAAGAAATAAGAACAGGAGTAGGCCATATGGCCCCTTGTTCCTGCTTTGCCATTCAATAAGATCATGGCTGATCTTTGACCTCAACTTCATTTTCCCGCCCGATCCCCATATCCCTTGATTCCCTTAGAGTCCAAAAATCTATCTATCTCAGCCTTGAATAAACTCAACGACTGAGCATCCACAGCCCTCTGTGGTAGCGAATTCCAAAGATTCACAACTGAGTGAAGAAATTTCTCGTCATCGCAATCCTAAATGGCCGATCCCTTATCCTGAGACGATGCCCCCCTAGTTCTAGACTCTCCAGCTAGGGGAAACAGCCTCTCAGCATCTACCCTGTCAAGCCCCCTCAGAATCTTATATGTTTTAATGAGATCACCTCTCCTTCTAAACTCCAGGGTATAGGCCCATTCTACTCAACCTCTCCTCATAGGACAACCCTCTCATCCCAGGAATTAATCTAGTGAACCTTCGTTGCACCGCCTCTAAGGCAAGTATATCCTTCCTTAGATCAGGAGACAAAACTGTACACAGTACTCCAGGTGTGGTCTCACTAAAGCTCTGTACAATTGCAGCAAGATTTCCTTACTTTTGTACTCCAAACCCCTTGCAATAAAGGCCAACATACTATTTACCCTCCTTATTGCTTACTGTACCTGCATGTTAACTTTCTGTGTTTTGTATGTAAAGACACCCAAATCCCTTTGAACACCAACATTTAATAGTTCCTCACCATTTAAAAAATATACTGTTTTTCTATTCTTCCCTCCAAAGTGAATAACCTCACATTTCCCCACATTATAGTCCATCTGCCACCTACTTGCCCATTCACTTAACCTGTCTATATCCCTTTGCAGACTCACTGTGTCCTCCTCACAGCTTACTTTCCCACCTAGCTTTGTGTCATCAGCAAACTTAGATACATTACACTTGGTCCCTTCATCTAAGTCATTAATATAGATTGTAAATAGCTGAGGCCCCAGCACTGATCCTTGCGGCACCCCACTAGCTACAGCCTGCCAACCTGAAAATGACCCATTTATTCCCACTCTCTGTTTTCTGTCCGTTAACCAATCCTCTATCCATGCTAATATATTACCCCCAACCCCATGAGCCCTTACCTTGTGTAACAACCTTTCGTGTGGCACCTTATCGAATGCCTTTTGAAAATCCAAATATACTACATCCACTGGTTCCCCTCTATCTACCCTGCTAGTTACATCTTCAAAAAAACTCTAACAGAGTTTCAAACATGGTTTCCCTTTCATAAAACCATGTTGACTCTGCCTGATCATATTATGATTTTCTATGTGCCCTGTTACCAATCCTTAATAATGCATTTTCTCGACAACTGATGTCAGGCTAACTGGCCTGTAGTTCCCCGTTTTCTCTCTCCCTCCTTTCTTGAATAGCAGTGTTGTATTTGCTACCTTCCAATCCACTGGGACCGTTCTAGAATCTAGGGAATTTTGGAAGGTCACAACCAATGCATCCACTATCTCTGCAGCCACCTCTTTTAGAAACCTAGGATGTAGGCCATCAGCTTTTAGTCCCATTAATTTCTCCAGTACTTTTTCTTTACTAATATTAATTACTTCAAGTTCCTTATTCTCATTAGATCCTTGGTTCCCCACTATTTCTGGTATGTTCTTTGTATCTTCTACTGTGAAGACAGATTCAAAATACCCTCTTCCTTTTTGCATACCTGTAGAAGCCAAGGATGGATCGCTTTTCCTGTGGAGTTTTTATTCCTCAATGGAATGTATATTTTTTTGAGAATTATGAAATATTTCTTTAAATGTTTGCCATTGCTTATCTACCATCATATCTTTTAACCTAATTTCCCAATCAACCTTAGTCCACTCGCCCCTCATACCTATGTAATTGGCTTTAAGACTCTAGTTTTGGACCTAAGTATGTCAGTCTCGAACTCAGTATAAAATTCTATCATATTATGATCACTTTTCCCCAGAGAATCCCTTACTATGAGATTACTAATTAACCCTGTCTCATTATCCAAAACAAGATCTAAAATAGCCTGTTCCCTGGTTGGTTCCATAACGTATTGTTCTAGGAAACTGTCTTGAATGCATTCCATGAACTCGTCCTCCAAACTACTTTTGCCAATTTGGTTTGCCCAGTCTATATGAAGATTAAAGTCCCCCACGATTATTGGACTAACTTTGATACAAGCTCCTCTTATTTCTTGATTAATACTCTGTCCAACACTATAACTACTATTAGAGGGCCTATAAACTACCCCCACCAGTGTTTTCTGCCCCTTTCCAGGATGATCCTGGAATGGTGAGCAGTTTTGGCAGAGGAGAGCAGGACCCAATGGTGCTTTATGTGGTTCAGCCAGATCTGGCGATGAATGGCTAAACCAGTTGTCCGCCATAAACTTTCCAGTCTGCGTCCCTTGGACTTAAGGGAGCGGAGATGAGGGCCGTACCAGGGGGAACGACCAGGGTGAGAAAGAGTAATGGTTTTAATGGGGACAAGGGCATCAAAGATGGAGGTGACTGAGCAGATCAGTAGCTGCAGAAATGTCGTGGTGAATGGAGGGCCAAAGGCTAGACAGTTGGAAATTTGAAAGTGCCGTTGTAAGTGACTTGGGGGAGAGTTTTTTTCCAGGGGTGGACACAGAAGGAAGTGGGGTGGAGAGGGGAAGGGAAAGGGGGATGTGGGTGGAGAAGGATACCAGGAAGTGATCAGAGATGGCCTTATTCGCAATTGACACGATGGGAGGAGAGAGGCCACATGAGAGGGCAATGTCGAGGGGGTGGCCGTGAATATGGGTAGGGGAGTTTATATGGAGGGAGAGATTAAGGGAGGATAGGAGGGCTATGAACTCAGAAGAGAGAGGGCATGGTGAGGTGAGATGGAGGTTCAAGTCACTGAGGATGAGAAGTCGCTTGGTGCAGAGGCTGAGGGAGGAAAGGAGTGAAGACATTTCGGTGAGAAACTTGGGCTTGGTACTTGGGTAGGCGGTAGAGAACAAGGATTTTAAAGGAGAGGTGAGAGGGGTGAACCAAGGTGAAATGATCACTAAGGTGATATAATGTACGGGCAGCTGAGACCCATTGCCTGCATTTCCTGCGCCATGTGGGAACTTCAGGTCGTGACATGTGTCCTGAAGGGCCACATGTGCAGGAAATGCCTCCGGCTGCTTGAGCTCAAGCTGAGGGTTTCTGAGCTTGAGGGGCAGCTGGAGTCACTGCAGAGCATGAGGGACGCTGAAGGTTTCCTGGATCATACGTTCCAGGAGGTGGTCACCCTACAGCCACAGAGAGTTCAGGATAGCAAGTGGGTGGCTATCCAAAAGGGTAGGAAGAGACAGGTAGTGCAGGAATCTTCTGGGTGTGGGGCACTCTCAAACCAGTATTCAGCACTGAATACCAGTGAGGGTGACGACACCTCAAAGGAATGCAGTCCTGAGCTTGGCACCATGGGGCAAAGGACTGCACAGGGGATACAATGAAGTGTAGAAATGCAGTAGTCATAGGGGATTCGATCGTCAATGGACAGACAAGTGTTTCTGTTACTGCCGAGGTGAGTCCCGTGTGTTGTGTTGCCTCCCTGGTGTCAGGGTAAAGACAGCACGGAGAGGGTGCAGAACATTCTGTGGGGGGAAGGGGAACAGCCAGAAGTAGTGGTCCATGTGGGTACCAACAATATAGGAAAGAAAAGGGATGAGGTCCTGCGGTCAGAGTTTCAGGAGCTAGGAAGGAAGTTAAAAAGCAGGGCCTCAAAGGTAATAATCTCTGGATTACTCCCAGTGCCACATGCTAGTGAGTATAGAAATAGGAAGATAAGGCAGGTTAATGCATGGCTAGGGACACGGTGCAAGAGGGACGTCTTCAGATTCTTGGGGCATTGGGGCCAGTTCTGGGGCAGGGGGGACCTGTTCAAGATGGAAAGGTTGCACCTCAACAGAGCTGGGACCAAAGTCCTCGCGGGAAGGTTCACTAGTGCTGTGGGGGGGTGCTGTTTAAACTAATTTGGCAGGGGGGTGGGCACCAGGATGTAGCACTGGAAAGAAGAAACAAGGTACAAAGAATTGGGAGAGACAGATAGCACTAGGGTAAGAAATAGTACAGTATTAGGTGGGATCAGGCTAAGGGAGAATATGAGAAGATCTAACTCAGATTGGTTTAGATTGCACGAAGCATGGTAAATAAGATTGGTGAGCTGCAGGCGCAAATAGCCACATGGGAATATGATATAATGGTGATAACGGAGACCTGGCTCAAAAAAGGGCGGGATTGGGTACTAAATATTCCTGGATACAAGGGGCAGGATTTTAAATGGGAAAAATGGGTGGGTGGGGCGGGGGGGTGGTGGGCATGGAAAATTGCAACAATTTCAGACCCGCCTCCAACCCACCCATTTCCGGTTTTCACCGGAGCGGGATGAGGGGCGGACGACCAATCCGCTCTCAGGGGGCGGGTTCGTCACTAAAACCTTTCAAGGAGGCTGTGAGCCTTCATTTTGAAAGGTTTTGCGATTTCAAACCCTGGGGGCCGGGATTCCCGAGCCTTCTCCTTCACGCCGTGAGAGGAGGCGAGAAGGCCCGAAACTGCCCGAAGTGCATTTATAGCACAGTTGTAGGCCCGGAGGAGCAGGAGTGCTTCCCCTAGGCCCAACAAGCCAACCTGCAGCGACCCCCCCCACCCCCCAGCTACGAACGCCAACGCCCCCCCCCCATGATCACGAGCCCCCCAATTATTGCGCCCCCCACCAATGATCGCGACCCCCCCCAACAATCATGACCCTGATCCCGACACCCCCAGTCAGTGACTGACCCCCGATGACTGACCCCATACCCACCAATGACTGACCCCTCCCCGATGACCAACTCCCCCCCGGTGACCCCCATGCCCGCTGATGCCCACATGTCCCCCATGCCCACAGATGCCCACATGCCCACCCATGCCCCCCAACCCATCCATACAATCTAAGACTTACCTGTTCACTTACCTCTTCCTTGCTCTTCTCCCGTCCGACTGAGACCAGCCTGTCAATCAGGCCAGCCTGTCGGATGAGAAACCAACAAAAAAATATAAAAGATGTCCTTACGTCAAAATCATAAGGACATCAGGGAAATCCCCCTGCTCCCTTCCCGCCTCTGGGCTAAAATTATGCCCAAGGTGTTCAGGAAAGATAGGGAAGTAAAAAACGGAGTGGGGGGTGGGTGGCAGTAGTATTGATTAAGGAGAATATTGCAGTGCTGGAGAGAGAGGATGTCCTGGAGGGGTCAAGGACAGAATCTATTTGGTTAGAGTTAAGAAACAATAGAGGTTCCATTACACTACTGGGTGTATTCTATAGGCCACCAACTAGTGGGAAGGAGATAGAGGAGCAAATTTGCAGGGAAATAACAGAGAGATGCAAAAGCCATAGAGTAGTGATAATGGGGGACTTCAACAATCCTAATATAGACTAGGATAGTAATAGTGTAAAGGGCAAAGAGAGGGAGGAATTTCTGAAGTGTGTTCAGGAGAACTTTCTTGATCAGTATGTTTCCAGCCCAACAAGGAAGGAAGCATTGGTGGATCTGGTTCTGGGGAATGAAGTGGGTCAAGTGGAGCAAGTGTCAGTGGGGGAACATTTAGGGAACAGCGATCATAATATCATAAGGTTTAAATTAGTTATGGAAAAGGACAAGGAGAATTGTAGAGTAAAAATACTTAATTGGAGGATGGCCAATTTCAGTGGGTTGACAACAGATCCGGCCCGGGTAAATTGGAATCAAAGATTGGCAGGCAAAACTGTAATCGAACAATCGGCAGCCTTTAAAGATGAGATGGTTTGGGTACAGTCTAGGTCCATTCCCATGAGGCAGAAAGGTAGGGCAACCAAAGCCAGAGCTCCCTGGATGACGAAAGAGATAGAGAGTAAGATGAAACAGAAAAAGGGGACGTATGACAGATGTCAGGTTGATAATACAAGTGAGAACCAGGCTGGATATAGAAAGTACAGAGGAGAAGTGAAAAAGGAAATAAGAGGGGCAAAGAGATAGTATGAGAATAGACTGGTGGATAACATAAAAGGGAATCCCAAAGTCTTCTTTCAGCATATAAATAGTAAAGGGGTAATAAGAGGATGGGTAGGGCTGATTAGGGACCAAAGAGGAGATCTATGCGAGGAGGCTGAGGGCAAGACTGAGGTATTAAATTAATACTTTGCATCTGTCTTTACCAAGGAAGAATTTGCTGCCAAAGTCACAGTAAAAGAGGAGGTAGTTAAGATACTAGATGGGCTAAAAATTGATAAAGAGGAGGTACTAGAAAGGCTGGCTGTGCTTAAAGTAGATAAGTCACCTGGTCTGGATGGGATGCATCCTCGGTTGTTCAGGGAAGTAAGGGTGGAAATTGCAGAGGAGCTGGCCATAACCTTCCAATCCTCCTTAGATATGGGGGTGGTGCCGGAGGATTGGAGAATTGCAAATGTTACACCCTTGTTGAAAAAAGGGTGTAAGGATAAACCCAGCAACTACAGGCCAGTCAGTTTAACCTCAGTGGTGGGGAAGCTTTTAGAAATGATAATCCAGGACAATATTAATAGTCACTTGGACAAGTGTGGATTAATAAAGGAAAGCCAGCATGGATTTGTTAAAGGCAAATCGTGTTTAAATAACTTGATTGAGTTTTTTGATGAGGGCAATGTGGTTGATGTTGTGCATATGGACTTTTAAAAGGCATTTGATAAAGTGCCACATAACAGGCTTGTCAGCAAAATTAAAGCCCATGGAATAATGGGGCAGTGGCAGCATGGATAGGAAATTGGCCAAGTAACAGGAAACAGAGAATGGTGGTGAATGGTTGTTTTTCGGACTGGAGGAAGGTGTACAGTGCTGTTCCCTAGGGGTTGGTACTAGGACCACTGCTTTTTTGATATATATTAATGACTTGGACTTGAGTGTGCAGGGCACAATTTCAAAATTTGTAGATGACACAAAACTTGGAAGTGTAGTAAACAGTGAGAAGGATAGTAATAGACTTCAAGAGGACATAGACAGGCTGTGGAAGGGGCGGACACATGGCAGATGAAATTTAACGCAGAGAAGAGTGAAGTGATACATTTTGGCAGGAAGAATGAGGAGAGGCAATATAAACTAAATGGTACAATTCTAAAGGGGATGGAGGAACAGAGAGGTCTGGGGGTATATGTGTGCAAATCTTTGAAGGTGGCAGGACGGGTTGAGAAAGCAGTTAAAAAGCATACGGGATTCTGGGCTTTATAAATAGAGGCATAGAGGCAAGGAAGTTATGTTGAACCTTTATAAGACACTGGTTTGGCTACAACTGGAGTATTGTGTCCGATTCTGGGCACCGCACTTTAGGAAGGATGTGAAGGCCTTAGAGAGGGTTCAGAAAAGATTTACTAGAATGGATCCAGGGTTGAGGGACTTCAGTTATGTAGATAGACTGGAGAAGCTGGGATTGTTCTCCTTAGAGCAGAGAATGTTGAGAGGAGATTTGATAGAAGTGTTCAAAATCAAGAAGGGTTTAGATAAAGTAAATAGAGAGAGACTGTTCCCATTGGTGGAAGGGAGAACCAGAGGACACAGATTTAAGGTGATTGGCAAAAGAACCAAAGACGACATGAGGAAAAACTTTTTTACGCAGCGAGTAGTTATGATCTGGAATGCGCTGCCTGAAAGGGTGGTGGAAGCAGATTCAATCATGGCTTTCAAAAATGAATAGGATAAACACTTAAAAGAAAAAAAATTGCAGAGTTATGGGGAAAGAGTGGAGGAATGGGACTAATTGGATTGCTCTTACAAAGAGCTGGCACGGTCTCAATGGGCCGAATGGCCTCCTTCTGTGCTGTAGCCATTCTATGATTCTATGATTTGCTCAAAGGAGGAGAAGGTGCCAGAGGAGTAGGGGGACAGACCCTAAGGTATGATTTGGTGATAAGGGTCACACTGCCACCGCGGCGGTCTGGGCTGGGCAAGTGGTGGAAGATATAGCCAGGCGGGAAGGCTTCATTAAGGTATCATCACCTGTCAGCCAGGGTTTCTGTCAAGGCTATAATGTTGATGCAATCATTCACAAAAGCTCATGGATGCCAATGGCCTTGTTCACAAGTGAACGGACATTCCTGGAGGGAGATGCGGAGAAGGCCTTTGATAGCTGATCTGCTGGCAGTTTCCACAGGATCAGTGCTGAGAGGGGTGGAGTGGGATGGGAAGAAGATTGGCAAGATCTGTCCCCCATCGGGAGTGCTGGGCGGGAAAGTCGGTGAGAGAGTAGGATGGGGCAGTTGGGGTTGCTGCTCGTAAGGAAGCCGCGACGAGTGCCTCCATGGGCCCTTTGGAGGATGCCAAGAGAGGCACAGAGGGAAGCTGTGGGCTTATCTAAGAGGCAGCCAAGCGTGGGGTGGCAGCAGGAGAAGGTGAAGCAGTGCTGAAGGGTTGGGGTAGGGATTTGGGGTGGCAGAGGACTTGAGAAGGGAAAAATGAAAGGAGGCACAACGTCAGGAGAGAGGGGCCTAGGAGGGGCAAAGAGAAAAGAAGAAAAAAGAGGAAATAGAAGTGGTGGGCTCGGGTCCGGAGTGACAGCCAAAAAGTGCTCGCGAGTCGACACAGGGAAACTCAACCACATAGGCGTGGTCACATAGCAAGATTGGGATAGATATGTCCTGGTAATGAACAGGGAATAGAGAGGAGACAATAGGAGGGAGTCCAAAGTTAAAGTCAGAGGTCCAGTGGTGGGATAAGGTTGACATTGATGGGGTGGAGTCAGCTTGGGGCATTGACAAACTGATGTCCAGGTTCAGAGACAGGTGTGGCGGGCGAGCCAATAGATTGCCTCCAATTCCATTTGCTCTCATTTTTGTTCACATTCTCTTATGTGGAACCTTGTCGAGTGCTATCAGCATGATCTGTAAAAACTCCCACCAAGCTCCCCTGTCCTCTGAAGGAGTGAGGCCTTCACATTGAGCAGCCTCCCAACTCACTTTGACTCTGAAAACACTCCACGCCAGGCCAACTCAGCAATTGCCTTGTGGGCCCCTTCAAGCATATGGCCCCGAGAACGGGCACTGCAAGATCATGCAGGGGGGCTGTAGCCATTTCTCCGTGAGGCTGAATTTGACAAATCCACAGCATTGACTATTTTACATAATTTGAGCTGCAAGGTTGGTTTAGTGAGGGCGCATTTCATTCAATGAGAACAGGTGAGGGTGACATCATTGGAAGTGATGTCACTAGCGGAGCCATAGCTTTTTAGCATGCACTGAGAGTGACCTCATCGGGTGGCCTGGGCGCATGTGCATACGTCAGTCGAACACCAGAAATACTCACACTGTCACTAACCACTCCCGTCAAACCAAACACTATGAGAGAGAGCTGCGGTGACTGATGGGGCAGTGCGTGGGCCATGGATTGTTTTCAGGTTTATTGGGTAGAAAGTAGTGGCGGGTCACCTATAACATTACAAAGTGAATAGTGACACTGCGTCCGATGACATCACTTGCCGCACATGTGCCGGGCTTTCCGAGACAGCAACTCACTGTCGTCCATGCTCAAGAGCACAATCCAGGTCTAATGGGGGGAGGTGGAGAGCATGAACCAGGTCTAACAGGGGGAGGTGGAGAGCACGATCCAGGTCTAATGGGGGGAGGTGGAGAGCACGATCCAGGTCTAATGGGGGGAGGTGGAGAGCATGAACCAGGTCTAACAGGGGGAGGTGGAGAGCACGATCCAGGTCTAATGGGGGGAGGTGGAGAGCACGATCCAGGTCTAATGGGGGGAGGAGGAGAGCACGATCCAGATCTAATGGGGGGAGGTGAAGAGTGTGATCCAGGTCTAAAGGGGGGAGGTGGATAGCGCAATCCAGGTCTAATGGAGGGAGACGGAGAGCGCAATCCAGGTCTAATGGGGGGAGGTGGAGAGCGCGATCCAGGTCTAATGG
The DNA here is from genome assembly GCF_035084215.1 of Heptranchias perlo. Lineage (NCBI taxonomy): Eukaryota > Metazoa > Chordata > Chondrichthyes > Hexanchiformes > Hexanchidae > Heptranchias > Heptranchias perlo. Next base: position 79,496,823 of record NC_090332.1, read on the forward strand.
GGGGAGGTGGAGAGCGCGATCCAGGTCTAATGGGGGGAGGAGGAGAACGTGATCCAGGTCTAATGGGGGGAGGTGAAGAGCTCGATCCAGGTCTAACGGGGCTTGAGGGGAACGCGATCCAGGTTTAACGGGGGGGAGGTGGACAGCGTGATCCATCTCCCCATCTGGACCACGTTCTCCCTCTCTTATCCCCCCCCCCACCTTAGACCTGGATCACAATCTCTCGCCTCCCCGCCTCTGCTCTGCTCCCTCCGGGCTCCCTCCTTCCCCTGCTGCTTCTGCTCTCCACCTTGCTTCTGCTGCTCCCTTCTTCCTTGCTTCTGTTGTCCCCCTGCTCCCACCTTTCTCTGCTTCCCACGCTGCTTCTCCCCTTTCCCCAGGCTCTGTATCCTGGTCTCCCCTCTTATGACTACCTGCATTGGCTACATTTTTGGTGCTTGCCCTCCGGTCCGTGCTTTTAGCGAAGGGGCAGTGAGGGCAGTTGGTGACCTACAATGCGCTGACACTCATCACGGTGGATAATATATGGAAGTAAAACAGGACTTCAAAGCTTCATTCAAACCTCAAGTGCAATTTGGCAACAATATCTACTTTTAGAGCAAAGCTCTAAAAATACATTTATTGTATACTTTGCAGAGGGGGTTGCAACATTCCATTTCAAAAGAAATAGAATACCCCTATGTCAGTCTCCCCTATGGCATTTTTCCATTTTAAAAGTGTCCCCATTACTTGCAATACTTGTTATGTCTGTAGATGGTGTTGTAACGTGGCTTAAAAATAAATTATTCCACAGGTCATCTAATACCATTTCCACCACCTCCATCTGATCCCACCACCAAACGCATCTCCCCCTCCCTGTCCAACTTTCTGTAGGAACCCCAGTTCACTCTGCCACCACCCCTATCATCTGTTCTTGTTCTCCTGGCACCGTCACCTCATCCCACACCAATGCTCAGGGCCACAAATGCTCCTCCTGGGTGAGACAGTAATTAATATGTACTTTTTCCAACCTACTATACTGTATTTGCAGCTCACGGCGCAGTCTCCTCTACATTGGGGTGGCCAAATGCAGAATGGAGGATCGCTTTGCTGAGCACCTCTGATCCTGACCACTTGACCTTTTTATTAGGCTTTAATATTGATATTAATAACTTCAGGCCTTAATTATAGCTCCCATTTTCTCTTCTGAAGAATCAGAGGCAACGTGAAGAAACATTTTTTTAAGCAGCGAATTGTTATGATCTGGAATGTACAGCCTGAAAGGGTGGTGAAAGAGATTCAATAACTTTCAAAAGGGAATTGGATAAATAAGAACATAAGAAATAGGAGCAGGAGTAGGCCATATGGTCCCTTGAGCCTGCTCCGCCATTCAATCAGATCATGGCTGATCTTCAACCTCAACTCCACTTTCCTGCCCGATCCCCATATCCCTTGATTCCCCGAGAGTCCAAAAATCTATCCATCTCAGCCTTGAATATTCTCAACGACTCTGCAGCCACAGCCCTCTGGGGTAGAAAATTCTAAAGATTCACAACCCTGAGTGAAGAAATTTCTCCTCATCTCAGTCTTAAATGGCCGACCCTTTATCCTGTGCTTATGCCCTCTAGTTCTAGACTCTCCAACCAGGGGAAACACCTCTCAGCATCAACCCTGTCAAGCCCTCTCAGAGTCTTATATATTTCAATGAGATCACCTCTCATTCTTCTAAACTCCAGAGAGTAGAGGCCCATTCTACTCAACCTCTCCTCATAGGGCAACCCTCTCATCCCAGGAATCAATCTAGTGAACCTTCATTGCACTGCCACTAAGGCAAGTATATCCTTCCTTAGATAAGGAGATCAAAACTGTACGCAGTACTCCAGGTGAGGTTTCACCAAAGCTTGTAGTACGATTACTCTTTTACTCCAACCCCCTTGCAATAAAGGCCAACATGCCATTTGCTTTCCTAATTGCCTGTTGTTCCTGCATACTAACTTTTTGTGTTTCTTGTACCAGGACAGCCAAGTCCGTCTGGACACCAACATTTAATAGTTAAATACTTGAAGGAAAATAATTACATTGCTATGGGGAAAGAGCAGAGGAGTGGGACTAATTGGATAACTCTTTCAAAGAGCCGGCATGGACATGATGGGCCGAATGGCCTCCTTCTGTGCTGTAACACACTATGATACTACTACGACTATGATACTATGTGGAGAGATTAGAGAAGCTGGGATTGTTCTCCATAGAGCAGAGAAGGTTAAGGGGAGATTTAAAAGAGGCGTTCAAAATTATGAGGGGTTTTGATAGAGTAAAAAATAAACTGTTTCCAATGGGAGGTGGGTTTGTAACCAGAGAACACAGATTTAAGATAATTGACAAGAGAGCCAGAGGGGAGATGAGGAGAAATTTATGCAGCGAGATGTACCTGGAATGCACTGCCTGAAAGTGTAGTGGAAGCAGATTCCATTGTGACTTTCATAAGGGAATTGGATAATTACTTGAAAAGGAAAAATTTGCAGGGCTATGGGGAAAGAATAGGGCGATGGGAAAGAGGCAGCACAGGCATGATGGGCCGAAAAGCCTTCTTCAGTGCTGTAAGATTCTATGATTCTAAGAAGCCATAGGTTTGTTTAAACAGAATCTGTGAATGTGAGTCACTTTTGTAAGTTTTTTGCACTTGCAATTTTTTTTCCAACCAACCAGTTTTAAAGAGATGATTGTGACCAAAACACTTCTTGACTGTAGTGGAAATCTGGCCTTCGGCATCAACCCTATGCCCCATCCAGCCCGCTCTCAAACTCTAGGTAGCCCTAATGTAAATGGACCTTCCTCTTCCACTAGAGCAGGGTGCAGATTCCCAGCATTAGAAAGGCAGTTTGGACAATCTTAATGGCGCTGCCTATCAATGAGATTGCAAGGCTGCATTCCCCCCTCCCATTGCAGTTATTTCCGACAAGCTGCCGGTTCCCGATGGACAGTGATGCAGAACCTTGATCTCTGTCATTGACTGCAGACTCGTTCCCGACTGCCAACCAACCCCAACGGCAGGGCATTGACTGGCCCTGACAGCTTCTCCCAACCCGGCTGAAAATGTTTACCGCCCCTCTCCCCCACCCCTCCCCTCTCCCCCACCCCTCCCCTCTCCTCTCCTCTTCCCCACCCCTCACCATCCCTCGTCCCTCTTTCCCTCACCTCTCCTAGTCACTTGTCCCCCTCTCTTCTCCTCCTCCTGGCTCCCTTCTACCTCCTCCCCTCCTCCATTGCATCTTCTTCCCTTTCTCCCTCCTCTTCCTCCTCCTCCCTCCTCCTCATCTCCCTTCTCCCCTCCCCCTCCCTCTCCTCCCACAATAACAACAACAACTACTTGCATTTATATAGCGCCTTTAACATAGTAAAACGTCCCAAGGCACTTCACAGGGGTGCAATCAGATGAAAATTTATGCCGAGCCAAGGAAGGAGACATTAAGACAGGTGACCTGTTGGCCGGAAGTGAAGACTCCGGAGACCAACCATCGCGGAAGTGGAAGAACCTGCGTCAGGGACGTAGAGACGACATATATTCTGTGACCACTCAGGGAGTGTCAGAGAAACCTCGAAAGAGAGAGAGCGATGACTCCGGAGACCAACCATCGCGGAAGTGGAAGAACCTACGTAAGGGCGTAGAGACGACGTCGAGAGAGAGAGAGAACGGAACGCCTGGCCAGTGTCAGCTCTCCTTTTCGGGTATTATCCTTTATATTCTGTGACCACTCAGGGAGTGTCAGAGAAACCTAGTGGGTGTGCGTTTAGATCCTAGTTTGGGTATAAAATTGTATAACCTGGTGCAAACTGCATGTCTATATCTAACCAGACATATAAGCTATATGTATATGATCTAACGGCATGAATAAAGTGAATTGAGAGTTAAGAGAGAATTGACTCTTCTCCTCTTTGTACTAAGCTAGTAACCGTAACCGGTGACCTCCAGTCAACAGACCAAAAGCTTGGTCAAAGAGGTAGGTTTTAGGGAGCATCTTAAAGGAAGAGAGAGAAGTGGAGAGGTGGAGAAGGAATTCCAGAACTTAGGTCCTAGATAGGTGAAGGCACGGCCACCAATGGTGGGCGCAGGAAGTTGGTGATGCACAAGAGGCCAGGGTTGGAGGAACGCACAGTTCTTGGAGGATTATAGGGGTGGAAGAGGTCACAGAGATAGGGAGGGGCGATGCTATGGAAGGATTTTAACATGAGGATGAAAATGTTAAAATCGAGGCGTTCCCAGACCAGGAGCCAATGTAGGTCAGCAAGCATAAGGGTGATGGGTGAATGGGACTTGGTGCGAGTTAGGACACAGGCAGCAGAGTTTCGGATGAACTTAAGTTTATAGAGGGTGGAAGGTGGGAGGCCGGCCAGAAGAGTATTAGAATAGTTGAATCTGGAGGAAACAAGACCATGGGTGCGGGTTTCAGCAGCAGATTGGCTGAGGCAGAGGTGGAGGCTCGCAATATTACGGAGGTTGAAGTAGGCAGTCTTTGTGATAGAGCGGATACGGGGTCGGAAACTCAGTTCAGGGTCAAATGGGATGCTGAGGCTGCGAACAGTCTGGGTCAGCCTGAGACTGTGGCCAAGGAGGGCGTGGAATCTTTGGCTGGGATTGGGGTGTGTGGTGAGGATCGAAGACAATGGCTTCAGTCTTCCCAATGTTTAATTGGGCAAAATTTCAGCTCCTCCTGGACTAGATGTCAGACAAGCAATCTGACATTGTGTTTTCAGATGATGTCGCTTAGGGGCAGCTTGTGGATGAGAAATAGGAGGGGGCCAAGAATAGATCCTTGGGACGCTCCAGAGGTAACGGTATGGGGACGGGAAGAGAAGCCATTACAGGAGATTCTCTGGCTACAACTGGATAGGTAAAAGTGGAACCAGGCGAGGGCAGTCCCACTCAGCTGGAGAACGGAGGAGAGGCGTTGGAGGAGGATGGTGTGGTCAACTGTATCAAAAGCTGCAGACAGGTCGAGAAGGATGTGGAGAGACCATGCATCACGGTCACAGTCACATTGGATGTTATTTATGACTTTTTCGATGAGGTAACAGGGAGGGTTGATGAGGGCAATGCAGTTGATGTGGTGTATATGGACTTTCAAAAGGCATTTGATAAAGTGCCACATATTAGGCTTGGAATAAAAGGAGCAGTGGCAGCATGGATACGAAATTGACTAAGTGACAGGAAACAGAGAGTAGTGGTGAACGGTTGTTTTTCGGACTGGAGGGAGATGTACAGTGGTGGTCCCCAGGGGCCGGTACTAGGACCACTGCTTTTTTGATATATATTAATGACTTGGACTTGGGTGTACAGGGCATAATTTCAAAATTGCAGAGGACACAAAACTTGGAATGGTAGTAAACAGTGAGAAGGATAGTGATAGACTTCAAGAGGATCTAGTCAGGCTGGTGGAATGGGCGAACACATGGCAGATGAAATTTAATGCCAAGATGAGCGAAGTGATACATTTTGGCAGGAAGAATGAGGAGAGGCAATATAAACTAAATGGAACAATTTTAAAGGGGGTATAGGAACAGAGGGACCTGGGGGTATATGTGTACAAATCTTTAAAGGTGGCAGGACAGGTTGAGAAAGCGGTTAAAAAAGCATACAGGATCCTGGGCTTTATAAATAGAGGCATAGAGGCAAGGAAGTTATGTTGAACCTTTATAAAACACTGGTTCGGCTACAACTGGAGTATTGTGTGCACTTTAGGAAGGATGTGAAGGCCTTAGAGAAGGTGCAGAAAAGATTTACTAGAATGGTCCCAGGGATTACGGACTTCAGTTACGTAGATAGACTGGAGAAGCTGGGATTGTTCTCCTTAAAGCAGAGAAGGTTAAGAGGAGATTTGATAGAAGTATTCAAAATCATGAAGGGTTAAGATAAAATAAATAAAGAGAAACTGTTCCCATTGGCAGAAGGGTCAAGAACCAAAGGACACAGATTTAAAATGATTGGCAAAAGAAACAAAGGCATTATGAGGAAAAACTTTTTTACGCAGTGAGTAGTTATGATCTGGTATGCGCTGCCTGAAAGGGTGGTGGAAGCAGATTCAATCATGGCTTTCAAAAAGGAATAGGATAAACACTTGAAAGGAAAAAATTTGCAGGGCTACAGGGAAAGAGCAGGGGAATGGGACTAACTGGATTGCTCTTACAAAGAGCTGGCATGGGCTCGATGGGCCGAATGGCCTCCTTCTGTGCTGTAACCATTCTATGATTCTATGACTGGGGCTGTTTCATTGCTGTGGCGGGGCAGAAACCTCATTAGAGAGGTTCAAACATGGAGTTGCGGTAAAGATGGGCACGGATTTGGGAGGCAATGTTCAAGGACTTCGGAGAGGAAAGGGAGGTTGGAGATGGGGTGGTAGTTTGCAATGACAGAGGGGGTCCAAGGGTGGGCTTTTTGACGAGGTGGGCGATGATGCCGTATTTGAAAGGGTGGAAGCAGTACCTGAGGAGAGGGAACCGATTACGATATCAGGCAGCATGGGGATCAGGAAGGGAAGTTGGGTGGTCAGCAGTTTAGTGGGAATAGGGTCACGAGGACAGGAGATAGTTCTCATGGAGAACATGAGCTCGGAGGGGGCATGAGGTGAGATAGGAGAGAAATTGGAGAAAAGAGCGAGTTCAGTGATAGGGCAGTGGGGGACCTTGGGGGACTTTTGGCTTGGTGGGCAAGGGCAAGGGAGGGATGTGGCAGAGGCAGCAGAACAGATGGTCTCAATCTTAGTGATAAAGAAGTCCATGAGCTCCTCGCACTTGCTGTTGGAGGTGAGGGTGGAGTGGGCAGTGTGGAAGGATGTAAGGAGATGGCTAATAGTGGAGAAAAGAAACTGGGAATTATCTTTGCTTTCCAGGATCATCCAGGAATAGTGAACAGTTTTGGCAGAGGAGAGCGAGGCCCGATAGTGCTTGATGTGGTCCAGCCAGATCTGGCGATGAATGGCTAAACCAGTTGTGTGCCATAAATGTTCAAATTTGCAACCCTTGGACTTAAGGGAGCGAAGATAAGGGCCGTTCCAAGGGGAATGACCAGGGTGGGAGAGAGTGTGTTTTACTGGGGAGAAGGCCATGAAAGGTGGAGGCGAGGGTGTGATTGAGCAGATTGATAGCTGCAGAAATGTCTTGGCGAATAGAGGGCTAAAAGCGAGACAGTTGGGAATTTGAAAGTGCCGTTGTAAGTGACTTGGGGGAGTGTTTTTTCCAGCTGTGAACACAGAAGGAAATGGGGTTGGGAGGGGGAAGGGGATATGAGAGGTGAGGGATATAATGATGTGATCAAAGAGAGCTTTGTCTGTGATTGAGATGACGGGAATAGAGGCTACTTGAGATGGCGAGGTCGAGAGGGTGGCCATGAATAAGAGACTTTATAAAGAGGGTTTATAAAGAGGGAGAGGTTAAGGGAGGACAGGGCAGCAGTGGACTCAGAGGAAAGATGGCAAGGTGAATCTCCCCCTTCTCCCTACTCCTCCCAATCTCCCTCCTCCCCTCTCTCCCTTTTTACCTCCTCCCTCTTCTCCCTCCTCCCCTCCTTCTTCTCCCTCTTCCTCCTCCTGCTCTTCTCCCTCCTCCCTCTTCTCCCCCTCCTTCTACCCCCTACCTCCTCCCCTCTCCTCCTCCCTCCACCTTCTCCCTCCTCCCCTTCTCCCTCCTCCACCCCCGCTCTACTCCACCCCCTCCACCCCTTCCCACCCCCTAAACCCATCCACTCCTCCTCCCTCTTGTCCCTCCTCCTCTTCCCCCTCCCCATTCCCCTTCTCTCTCCTCACTCCTCCCCTCCACGTCTCTCCCCTTAGCCCCTTCTTCCCCTATCCCGTTCCTCCCCACTCCCCTTATCTCCCTCTCCCTTCTATTCTCCCCATCTCCTCCCTCTTCCCCAACTCCTTCTCCTCCATTTCCCACACTCTCCCCATCACTCCCTCCTCCCCTCCTCGAATCTCCCACAAATTTTGCGACATCTCACATCTTTCGCACTCTGAGTTTATAGGTGGGGGCTATAAGCAGATTAAGAAATATTAATTTAGAAATGGAGGAGAAATTTAATGCATTCCAATAATTCAAGAACTTCAGATTTAATGAAGCACTCCATTTAAATTTTGAAATGTGACTCATTTCATTTCAATCCTGGAAACCGCCCTTCAAATAACGATGAAGCTAACAGGGCTCACTGTTATTTCAACGAAAATAGAAGAGCAAGTTCCAGAGAGTGCACCTGTGCAATGAAATGCAGAAATCTGGAACTTGCTCTTCCTGAATCACTGGTGATATGAAAGTTTTGTGTTAAAGGGACCACGCCGGCTGCAATCAATGGTCCAGCACCAACTTGCTCTCCTGCTCAGCTGGAAACTAACCAATCTCGCCACAAAGCAGGTACACTGAATTTTTTTAGGTCTAAAGTAACTTTTAATGGCATGGTAAATATTAATAACTGTCTGGCACTGAAAATTAACTTTAAAAAATGTGGAGTCTCATTACTCCTAATTTTAATAGTTTATGGACATTTTAAAAAAATTGAAAATTAAAATTTTTTAATCTCAGTCTTATAATCTTTATTTCACTTTCTCTAACTCTCATTATAGTACATTTACTAACCTTATTGGGCACTTCCTGGTTTTTAGTCTGCAGGGTTGATCAATGAGTTTCACTTCCTGGTTCTCACAGTGTGGCTTGCTTCAAGCTGATTGATTGAGGGGACATAGAGATCCTTTCCCCAGCCACACAGCTTGGGAATGAACGCTGCTGTTTTTTTCAAGTCCCATTTCAAGAAAGTTGCTGCCAAAAAGAATGTGGTAACTTAGTGTGTGAATTTAAACCTAACGAGTGGCCAGCACTGTTAGTTCATCACTCAAAGCAATTTATGGGCCATTATGCATCCAATGAATGAGTGAAGTTGAAGAAACCATATTTGATTTTCTATTATTTCCTTAGATGAGTGCCAGCTATACTGGACTAACCAATGCTGAGTACAATCTTACCCTAAATTGATCTAATAATTGTTATACTATTTTTGTATTCATACTTTAAAACAACAAATGACTCACATACTTGGACAACTTTTGCACTTGTGAGACAAATACAATAATTCAATAGGATGAAAATTGGATGGGTTCTACAAAGGTCGGACTATCCGTTCTGCCAGGGTATCACCCAGGCAGTGAGGTTGAAAATTACCCCCCTAATCTCTATAGAAATTGTTGGTGAGTTGCTTTTATAAAACCTTGCAAAACTCTCTAATGGCTCAGCTGGTAAAGTCCTTGTGCAATGTGGAACTGAGCCATACAGATATGCAGCATCCCAGGTTTGATCTTCAGTCTGTCATGAGTTAACTGGGTGGCAGAAAGAGTGTCGCATTTGCCTTCAGTGCTGAAGAATTAACCACCTATCCCACTTCTGACTGCTGGCTCCGAATTAGAAAGCACACACATGTAGATTTCAGGTGAGGGAGAGATCAGGTTTGGCTCGGATGCCCCTTCCCCCACAGCCAAACAGTCTGTTGACACTCACTGTCTTAAGTCCATACATGAACAATGGCCTAGATAACAGTAGTGACTGCACTTCAAAAGTAATGCAACTGGTTGTAACATGCTTTGGGACATCCTGAAGATGTGATAAAGCGCTATATCTTTCTTTCTCACTTCCTTCCTTCTTTACTGTGATGCTCCTGTGGTACCCCAGGCCACTGTCTTCTAAGCTAAATGAATTTTGCATACAACTGAGCTTGCTGAGACTTATGGGCTGCAGCATATTTGATGAGTGACCAAGACACCCCAGCGTGAGTATACAGCAGTGGGCATCTATGAGTTCTCAGAATTTCTCCCTTATGATTACCTGTTACCTTGGCGTCAGCCTTGGCTCAGTGGTAGCATCCTGGCTCTGAGTCAGAAGGTTGTGGATTCAAGTCCCACTCCAGAGACTTGACCTGACAAGTCAGTGCAGTGCTAAGGGAACACTGCAATGTCCGAGGGGCCGTCTTTCAGATGAAATGTTAAACCGAGGTCCCATCTGCCCTCTCAGATGGACTAAAAAAAATCCCATGGCACTTTTCAAAGAAGAGTAGGGGTGTTCTCCCAATGTCATATATTTATCTCTCAACCAACACCTAAAACAGATGATCTGGTCATTTATTTCATTTTTGTTTGTGGGACCTTGCTGTGTGCAAACTGGCTGCCGTGTTTCCTACATTACAACAGTGACTAACCTTCAAAAGTATTTCATTGGCTGTAAAGCGCTTTGGAATGTCCTGAGGTCATGAAAGGTGCGATATAAATGCAAGTCTTTCTTTCTTTTACCTTTCACCAAGCTATTTGAAGCCAGCTATAATTGCACCTTGGAGTTTTGACCCCAATGCTTCCATTGCAGAACTTGATAATTCATGAGAATTGCTCCTCCTGTGTTTATCGCCTGTGAAATTGAGGTCTCCACTGCAATTACCACTGGTGTTACTATATGCTCAATAATGGACCGCAGCACACACAACCATTGGTCCGTCCTACCATATCACCTTTCAATGCTGTGACAATTGAACTTGCATCTGTGTTCCAACAATCTCTATGGTAAAGCAGGCACTCTACGGTATGAATGGATTTTAGGACAGATCCTCAGCATACTGGACCTCTGCTCTGTGTCAGTTGGCCCTTCATTTACCCAAACCAGTGCTACTCCTTCCTCACCAGTGTTTGTCGACTCACCCCGTTCTTCCTCTTCAACATGGATCTTCATCCATAGTGCATATATCTGTTTGGGTGCGCACATCAAGTGAAGATGGTGCTCCTTGTAGACCACTGGGATGTGTTTGCTCTGTAAAGAAAACAGATGGGACATCAGGAGGACATAAGCATACTTAGCCACTTGTGCACTGTATTGCCGTTACTTGTACTATTATGAATTTGTGCATAATCAATGCAGATGGACACACTGATGCAAGTGATAGAATATAGGATTAATATAGCACATGTCAGTAATTCTGCACACCCCTTTAATCTCTCCAATCCCAACACCTTCAGGGCCATAATTGACAAATTTTACACTGTGTTCTTTTGTTATATGCCAGTTTTGCATTTAAACATAATGTAAGGAAATGGTTAATCAGACTATCCTAATGTTATACTAGTATTAATTTATCTTTATATTGCAGTAATAGTAACCTTTAGCCCATGCCTGTTAAGCAGGGAAGTTTAAGTCAATTTAAAGTACCAATGGGCTATTGAACTGGAGTCAACCCTGCAGCAATGGTCAGTTTCAGGATGAAGTAATAAGAGGCTTAATTAAAGACGTGCCATTGAATCAATTGATAAAGTGTGGAAAAACAGTTAGTTCTGCAGAGGAAAGCATCTGGGTATATATCATCCTTTTAAATTGGGGTTTCTGTAGAAGCAGGACATTAACTGTATGGAATGGAACCGAATTAAAAACAGACTTATAATTAAAATTTCACTTAGTGAAATAGCAATTATATGTAACAAGAATGAAACTAAGAAAAGGAGTTGTACTGGACTCCTGAGAAAAGAGCTTGTTAAGTAAGGAAAACTAAAGTTATTGATAAGGGATAAGTCAATTAAATTCTCTTTATATGGAGTTGTATTTTAGCAATTATATAATCATGTAATGCAGAATTACGTGGATTGTCACGTTGAGGGAGTGAGAGAAATATATAAAACTGACCATTTGTAATGAGTATATGGATTCGTAAAAGTCTAAGATACTGGGCTCAGAACTGTAACATGTTTGAATCCCTCAACTAAACCAGCAAGCTTCAGTTGTAAGTACTGTCTTTTAAGTGTATGTTTAAGTGTTTTTTTAAGTGTACTATTACATGTATTGTATGCTTAATAAATCAGTGATACCTGATATTCACTGTTTAAAAATCTTATTGATTTGAGGAGTAAATTATAAATAAGAACCCCATCTCTAACAATAAGAACAGTGGGGATTAATATATGCTAATTTGACCAGTGGAAATTCCTTCTTATGGGTTATTTTGTTCTCGTCTTGTATGCATAATAGTTTGCATAACCCCACATCCTTGCTAACATGATTCTGCGCCATTACGAGGTTTTATATCTTTAACAACTACTATCTTTCCTTCATGTCCAAATGTGTCCAGTGTAGTTACTTTACAATAATATTCTTGCCCTACCTTAGTAGTCTTAACTTGTTCAATTCCTTCTGCATCTCTTGCTGCGTCTTCCGAGACAGTGAGCTCCATAGAGATGGTATGTCATTTCCACCCTTGATGACTCCTGTGCATATTTGTGGGTCATCCCCTCCCATCCAAATAGACTAATTTTTCTCCAGAATAGATCTTTAACAGGCTTTTCAAACTTGATGCTGAAAACATGACATTGAGTCATTTTGCATAAAAATTGTACAGTGCACAGCTGGATTAATGAACTGTTTGGCAATAATACTAGCTGGATGGCTCATTAGATGCTTGAGAAGCTTCAATGGATTGGTATTATAGGCACTTCAGGGCTGGTTGTCACTTCCTCCTTTATGCTAACAGGATTGTATTTTCTGGAATTGCACATTTTGATACTCCATATTCCCTGATTTCATTAGCAGCTTGTAAAATATGATTTAAAAACTGTTACTTTTCCTGTCCTTTTCAAATAGTGAATTATCACAGTGCTTGATTATCTTGCTTCATGTTTCAGTATCATAGCATCACACAGCACAGAAGGAGGCCATTCAGGCCATTGTGCCTGTGCCGGCTCTTTGAAAGAACTATCCAATTAGTCCCACTCCCCTGCTCTTTCCCCATATCCCTGCAAATTTTTCCTTTTCATGTATATATCCAATTCCCTTTTTAAAGTTACCATTGAACCTGCATCTGCCACTTTTTCAAGTAGTGCATTCCAGATCATAACAGTTCCAATTTCCCGCCCTATCCCTACATCCCTTGATTCCCATAGTGTCCAAATAACCATCGATCTCAGTCTTGAATATGCTCGTTGCATAAAAAAATTTGCATCTCCCCCCTGGTAATTTTGTCAATTATCTTATATCTGCGTCCTCTGGTTACCGACCCTCCTGCCAGTGCAACCAGTTTCTCCCTATCTACTCTATCATAAACCTGTCATAATTTTGAACCCCTCTATTAAATCTCCCCTTAAGCTTCTTTGCTCTAAGGAGAACGCTCTCAACTTTTCCAGTCTGTCCACATAACTGAAGTCCCTCATAACCTGGTACCATTCTGGTAAATCTCCTCTGCACCCTCTCTGAGGCCTTGTAGGATTTTTTTTGTTGTCAGAGTTGACATGATGCGAGGCGATAGATGTCCAGGTTGCACTTGTGTGCAGAATGATATCGTACCATCTGATTAGGCTGGTCATGATATTGGGGTTTATTTAACTGGCTGGTAAAAGAGAACACTATGGTTTTCATCTATGAGACTGCAAATCCAGGAGGTACATCACACTGATTAAATTTCAAGGTTAGAACATTAATTGCAGCTTAACAGCTTTATTTGTAGAAGATCTGTGAATATGTTGGTAACAATGAAATGGCATATTCCTTGTTAACTTGAAGTAAAAAGGATAATTTTGAAACTCTTTTTCATTTTCAGTGCATCAAGAAAGCATCCTGCTTAATGGGCACAATTTGTATGATTATTCACTAAGTAATATATTATATTTGACAGATTTGTTTTTTCATTTATTATTTAAAGACACAAAAATATCCAGAATAATTTTAAGGGGGTTTTATTCACATTTTCATATAAAGAGGAATGAATTTACAGTAATATAGCACTTTTCATGTCCACAGGAGGTCCCAATATGCTTTACAGCCAATTGATTACTTTTGAACTGTACTCACTGTTGTAATTTAGGGAATCGCAGCAGCCGATTTGCCCACAGCAAGGCCCCACAAACAGCAATGTGATAAATGACCAGTCAGTCCCATTTAGGTGGTGTTCGTTGAAGGATAAATGTTGGCCAGGATACCAACATAAGGAATATGAGTTTAATCTTTTTAAAAATAAACTAATATGCAATACAATAATACTGTACCTACCATATTGCGAAATAGGTACCATTAAAGAATATACTTGCAGGTAAGATTGAGACAATTTTACCGCTTGATGAAAAATGTCTAAATCGGTGCAGTATTATTTTAGACAAGAGATTGAAACAAAAAATGGGGTAAGGTTTCCTCTGGCGGGTATAGCCAGCAACATGTGAAGATTCCCTCTGTTTGATATTTATGGTGACATGTTCTCAACAATTATTCAGGTTTTCACTAGAAGTACCGAACCAATTCATTTAAGATGTCCAGCGAAGGGGCCAGGGGATTTTTTACCCAGTGTTCCAGCAACACCAGTTCAGCAACCCACTGCAACTCGGTTCAAACTCTGGTACGTGAACATTGTGCTGACATTAGCCTTGCCCATGTGTGGATTTCGCTTGTGACAGCGATTGGAGCGCGAAATAAGTACAAGCAAATATTCCAACCACCCCAAGGCGCTCCACACCACGCCGCCAACCAGATCCACGGGAGCGGCGAATTCACCCAATCCATTACTAACTCAAGGACCTGTCGTGGTCTATTTCATTCCGCAGAATATTCCAGCGCATTTAAAAACCAAATGGTCTTCCGCGATACACTTTAGTCACATTTTATATCGTGCCTTGGGTGGGGCGGGAGGGGGTGTAAAAGCGGATATGAGCTTCGCAAAGTGTAACTTGCCTGTTACATTTTGCCGCGGACGATTAGTGTATGGGTTTCCTGTTTCAGAACGACGACTGTCTGAAACTAACCTGTTTCGACACCTTATAGAAACTGATAGAGCCACGTGTGTCTGGGGGAAGGAATCCTTGAACTGACTGCCCCGGAATGCATTGAAGGAGCGACCCCTATGGTTGGAATGAACCGCCACTGTTTTTAATTCCAGAACCGTTAAATCCTATACATTTTTATTCCATATACTGTGAACAAGCCACATCAGTTTTTAGATATTTAATCAGAGGTGTATAATGGGCTGTCTACATGTTCACAGTTAGAAAATGCAGAAAAATTATTTCATTTGACTAAAACCATAATTAATCTTCACTAATCTTCAAATTGCTACTACGATTTCATTAAGCCATGTTGAGCAGCTGAAATGGGTTCATGATAATAATGGAAATTAGAAGTAGAAGCATGTGCAGAATGGTCTCAATGCGACATTAGTATTAGTGTATTTAAACCAGGTCGCTTTTCACTTGCACTCTTTATAAATACTGCAATGCAAAGCAGCGATCTTGTGAAAAGCCGCAATTCACACATACTTGAAAGTGTCGAGAGGCAGATATTTCAATGGTTTTAATGGTCATATATTGGTTAATTTCAAT
Source organism: Heptranchias perlo (assembly GCF_035084215.1). Classification (NCBI taxonomy): domain Eukaryota; kingdom Metazoa; phylum Chordata; class Chondrichthyes; order Hexanchiformes; family Hexanchidae; genus Heptranchias; species Heptranchias perlo. Next base: position 79,512,158 of record NC_090332.1, read on the forward strand.
CTAATCATTCAAGGCTGTGAAACCCATGGATGTTGGCAACAAATGTGCCAGTTACCTCTCTCTGTAAAGCGATACACGGGCGCCACCCTGCGGCTAATTAGAGAAGTACTCGAGAGTAAAGACTGCTGATGTTAAATCCTGATTCAAGTGAGACATTAAAGAACCTGCTGCAGCCGCTGAAATCATATTAGTTCGGCCAAAAATTTATAACTGCAAACTGACGGGTGTCTGTAAAATCTGCAGAAAGCCTTGGAGCTAAAAACAAATTCAAGCATTACAACAAATTAACTGCAATATTGGGCATTAAGACCCCGTACCGCAGGATCTCAAATGTGCTGCGTGAATTCAACTGGACAATTTATCCGTTTTGCAATAAGGACCATAGATTGTCAGTCCTTAACGATTACATACGGCGCGGTACTTTAGCAGCGGCACGGACAACGGATCAGACTATTAACCTTCACGTTTAAACACAACTTATAACTTCGAGCACATATTATATAGAGCACCCGTTTCCGTCGTATTTTGAAGTTATAGAATGTAGAATTAAAATGCACAATATCTATCTCTTCGTTTGACTGTCTGTCTGTCTATCTAGCTATCCGGATGTTTGTCTGTCTATCTATCTATCCGGATGTCTGTCTGGCTGTATTTATCTATCTATCCATGTATCTGCCTATCTGTCTATCTATCCTTCTATTCACCTGTCTATCTTTGTTATATCTGTCCATTTATCTTTAATATATATTGTATGTATCAATCTTTCCTATGCTAAAATTTTAATTAATAGTGGTGAGGTACACTATCGTGCACACTATTAGATAAAGGCCTAAATAACTGATAAGAGGCGCACTTTGTATATTAATTTGTATAATTGTGTATAATTAGGTAATGGTAGTGGAATAGCTTCATTCAACAGCTGAGTAAACGGGATTGTGTTTTAGCAGACATCTGCTTAACCAGCCCAGACCTGCCAAAATCTAACAACAAAACGGCATTTCACGCAGCCTGCTGAAAAAAATGGGAATATTTGGAAGTGCAAACAGGTCGCAACTTTCCCAATTATAACATTAACTCTTTAAGTACGGTTTAATCCACACTTTTCAGACTCCGAACCTTCGCTTTCACATCTGGGATCTTAACATTTCTACAATAATACTCAATAAAACGATGGTTCCAAATATGTAAATAATGAACATAAATAAAGTGAACTTTCGAACATACTGTAAAAATAAAGCTGGTGACGAGAGCTGTAGTCCCCGGCCAAAAGAATAAACCTAAAATAACCTCACTTTTTCCAATGTTTTGTATCTGTTCCGCAGAGGTTGCTTTAAAGCATTAAAAGCGAAATATTATTTTTGAATTATTAATAATATTAACTACCCTGAAGTAGACAGTTTTCAACTCGTAATGCCACTTATCACCAAACCACTAGAGTAAATGAAAGGTGTCAGCGGCCTCTCGTGGTAAAGTTTCAGTATTGCCCTTGTTAAAACAAATTTAAAAGGTTCTTCAATGCACAACAATGATGAAGCTTAACATACTTATTAATAGAATCACCAATGAAAAACGAAAGCAGAACCTAATTGGGAGCTTATGACAGGTAATAAAAGAAGATTGCTCCCCCCCCCCCTTAAATTGATCTTTGTTATATGAGAGCTCTATTCACGACTCCAGCTTCTAACTACACAAAATACTATTGAATGCAAGGAATGAATAGATTTACACCGACATCAAGGTTACCTTAACACCGGCCCCACATATCGACAAGCATTGCACTTCCTGTGATATCCTACTGTACAACGTCGAATAAGGCTATTCCAGTGGGAAGCTTTGATAATTCAATCGCGACCACTCTTAAACTCTCAGTGGGCAAGATTTCTTCTAAAATGTTGGCCTTTGCATTGATTGCCTGTGTAAAATGAATCAAATGCAATCATTCTTTTGTTTGTCTTCGGTACTTAGGCAATTATGTGATAATTCGGCTTAATAAATAGAACAACAAAATAAACTGCAGGCTCCAGTTATTATGCACTGCAAATATTCTATTTGTTTTTCAATAATCAGACTCTTGCAAGTGAGACAAATATGATGTCGGTAAGCACGCCTGGTAATTAAATACAAAGGCACACGTCTTTTTATTTCCTTGTCAAAAACCTTTACTCAGTTTCATTTATAGTAGGTTTAATCTCTAAATGCAAGAGTTTAAACAGGCCATTCCCGTTATCTAGCCAATTCTGGAAAAGTGTGAAACTGGAAACATCTTTGAAAAACCAAGTTACATACTGCACCCTCTGTCTCCTTGCTTTTAAAAAAAATCTTTCTCTTTCTCTTCCTCTCTCTATTGTTGAATATAATTATATGAAATGTTTCATGTAACAATTAGCACCAGTGTATAAAATTCTATGTACTTTCCTGAAGGAAAGACCTCAACTTTATACGCAGTGTGCGTGTATTTTATATAATTGTCTATCTATCGCTAACATATACTCTAAATTACATACAGCAAATGTGTCTGCACTTCTATTCTGCCTTTATAGAATAATAGTTCGAAATTGTTATTATTTAAATGTGTACCCATCTAAAGAACACAGCCCTGGCAATATCGCAATATTCTTCAGTATAATATGAAATCAGACTGTTCAAGGTTAGTTCTGCCGAAAGGTCATCGACCTGAAATGTTAACTCTGTTTCTTTCTCCATAGATGCTGCCTGACCTGCTGAGTATTTCCAGCATTTTCTGTTTTTATTTCAGATTTCCAGCATCCTCAGTATTTTCTTTTGATTCGGTGTTCAATGTATAAAACATTAACACTGTTACCGAACACAACGAAATGATTAAAGAATCTGTGAAAGATTATGTCAGAGGGGCATTTAATATTTAACATAAAATGAATTCCCACTGATGTGACTGCTATATAATAATTGCCGGTAACGTTTTAAATGGAATTAGTTTCAAATAAATTAGGAAAATGTTTTCTAAGCTTAACTTTTAAAAAAATTACATCCTGTTCTGAAAGTAGCTTTATCTTTACACAAGCTAGGTAACGTGTGTCTCAGATTAACCAAATAACGCTATAATTGTCTATTTTCAAACGTCAAATTAAACAACAATATTTGTAAATGCACATACAAATTACAACAGGCGTTCCCGCGCACATACTTTGCCCCAGACCCCCTGAATTCTAGCGTGCCTTTCACAATTGGCGACATTCGTTGTGACATCAAACAACATATTTGTTTCCCCCTCTTAAACTCTAGAATTACGTACTTGAAGTAACATTTCTGGCCGGTGTGTGCACTAGAGTTATAAATCCCAGTATAGCCTAACCAATGGGAAGCGATCGATTCAATTGTCATCAAGTAAAAACTCACACAAATATGACCGTTTTTAAAAGCGAGAATACTTCATCGGTTTTGCCTCTTTATTTGATTAAAATCGCTGGTATTTAGATAAGGGAATGATTGGGTTAAAATTGTTTGCAAAGTATAAAGAAACTGTTATGGGGGCATTCTGGAATTACTTATAGATAGAAACAATTAAACATGTTTGGACAGCTCTCTCCTCTTGAATTAATGCGACACACTCTGGTCGATATATAGAAAAAAGGATCGCTGTTATCTGTGAAAGAGGAGTTCCAGAATAGATATAGCACGAATTTTTAATTTGTCTTCCTTTCAGAGACAACAATGCTGGTTTTTGAAAGCTCGACACAATTTGGGTTTTGTGAGGTTTCCTTTCTCCCCTCCCTGGGCCCAGCTGCACATATGGAATACAGCATGTACAACAAGAGTCACAATGGCATCAACTGACAGCCACAACAAAACGTCTCCATCCCTCTCCCTCAATCTCGGGATGCACTGGTTTGTGATAGTAGCTGAATAGCACCGAAACCGAGTTTCTGCCTCGTTAATATGCACGCCTCTAACATCCTTAACTACCAGCTCGCACCCTTTGTGATGTTTTGTCTTCCTACTGTATATTGTGCAAAGATAGACTACACAAACCTGCCATGTCAATGTGTGAAATATAAGGCCTGGGGACTTGGGGGCCTCACAGGATCCAATGCATTTTATTAACTTGATGGGTTCCCAAAAGAGATCTCACTACTCCCTGTCCGGCTTTGAGTTGCAAAAGTGCGAGTAATCACATTATTTACTCTTACAATAGCTTGCCGTACTAAACGCACTTAACATTCTCCTGCTTTTAATCCCCTTTAATCCAAGTTTGTTTTATAAAAGGGACAATTCTTTAATAGTAAACTTGCTTCTGAAAGTCAGTACCATGTAACTCCTGGAGACTACCAGTTCTATTTTGTAGTTTTCTTCCGCAAACGACTATTCTAAGGACATAAATAATTAAATCGCAAGACCGAGTTCATTATTTGTTCCAAATTATTATTGAAGCCAACTGAACATTTTAGCGAACGCTTTCCTTCAAATGTAATTCCAGTTGCAACGGGGGGAAAACGACTATTTCAAATCGGCAGGCCAAAGTTTGATTTTAAACCTCCAACTCACGTTCTCCCTATACTGAAATGAAAGAAGTTGGAAAGGTAATGGCGGATTTGTATTACACGTTGAGACTGAAGCAGAGGAGGAGATAACAGATCCAGTAAATTGTTTACAACACCGGTTAAGTAATAGTTTGTGTTTCTTTCCACAGGAATACTTGGCAGTGAGAAGGAGATAGCGTGAATGGGAGATCCGGCTGTTTCAAGGGGATTTGTTAGCTGTGCCGAATGCGATGCGCCCGAGATTCCGCCCAGATAATCGTGTTTGCTGTAGATATTGAATTAAATCTGATAATCGCCAATAGGTTTGCAAGAAATTCATTTGGGACTGTCAAGTTTGTTTTACGTGCTTTGATCCACTGCATCCCCAAGGGTTCCCCCAAAAGCCCTTCGCAAACTTGCATTAAATTGTTGCAGTTTCTCATCATTCTTATTGACCCAAGGTTTACGGTCTATCAATTCTGTGGCTTGCTTCAAATTCGAAGGAAGAGCGAACTTTTAATACAACTGGATCTGTAATATTTATTCGCTACAACATTCTCACATTCGTTTGCAGACCGCCAGATCTACAATACTATGGGCTGGCGTTTAACACCGATAATATAACAAAATGGAAAATAAAGCGAGATATAATAGAGAACCTAATGCAACCAAATCGCATGTCCATTACTGATTTGCCGGCTCTGTTTCTAAATGATTTAAAGGATGGATATTAAAATATCCGCCGACACATTTTCAAAACCTATCGACAGCTGGGAAACCCGTTCGTTAGGGATTGTTTTTAGAACGCGTGTGCTGGGATTGATCTTTCTAATTACAAAAAAAGAAACAAACAAGCGAGAGGCTTTGAAAGTCAGTTGCCTATTTACCTGCCACTAAAACCCATATTTAAGAAGTTACTGGGTAAGTTCTTGGACTAGGCCGTGCAAATCATCGACATCAAAGTCAGCCCATTGAGATTGTGTTGGCATCAAAGGCCCCTCAGCTGAAGAAGCACTCTAACTTTAAGTGAGTGCGTTTATTTTATTTCAACAGTGATTTACCCTGCACGGCCCTTGAGAAGCAGAAAGCCGCCGGATTGTGTCATCAAGGTACCATTTCCATCCGACCGGTTGGAATTCGCTTTCTAAAAATAGCTATTTCACAATTTTAAAGCCGGCAAGGACTGAACGCCTCTCTCTCTGTGTTCGCTCCTAGGTTTGAGTAAACGTTTTTCTAATTTAGATTATTGCGGTATATATTTCCATTCAGCTCGGCTAGGCATTATTTAGGGAAAATAAATATACTGCATTGCAAAATGCAATAACGCAAAGGAGGTGGCGTTTAGTGTAGACGGTGCAATAATAATTAATAATAATTATTAATAATAACAGAACACGCAGGATCAGCTTCAAACCCCAAATCTTGGCAAATGTCAAAAGCATTTGTCTCCCCCAAATAACTCTTAACACGATCAAGGGAAACATACCATTTTTGAGACACAACATTTTATTAAAATTCTTAATGTAAAAAAACTCGGAAAATCTCTCATCAAGGCGCTTTTTTTTTGTCGTTATTCACACCATTATTCTCGGAAGCATCGACTCCTCCAGCCTTTGACATGGTCTACATTACATCGGAAAATGTTTGCATCGAACAAACGCCCTGAAGGCTAATTCTGGCAAACAGTAAACGGCCGAAATACCCACCCCACCCACACCCTCTCCAACCCCCCTCCCCTCAAGAATCCCATCTAAACGTCGCGAGTATTAATTACAAAGGCCCATAAATATTTCAAGTTTCATATAAAAATGGGATGCTGAAATAAAATTTTCTCCACGATTTTAAAAGTGTATTTTTTTTGTAACTCACTTGCCTTTTATACACGAATATAAGTGACGAGAAAACATTCCTACAATACACAGACATACTTTACAAGTCACAAGAGCGTTGAATTCTCGGTTCTAAATACGCAGAGGACCGGTTTCGTAGCCAATATATATTTTGTAAACAGACAGCAACAAAAAAACTCAGCTGAATCACAGTTCCAAATGTATGTTCGTGCGTGTGTATATGTATTATATATATACACACACATGCACACACATACATATATATATATATATATATTTATATTCCCCAGTTCTCAAGCAGTCCTTATACATCGATTCACCAAGTCCATTGCTGACTCTGCACCAGCGGGTGTGTGTGATACTGGGGATTGCTGGCAGAGCTAAAATGGGAGTTATACTGCATGTGTTGGAGAGACTGTGTGGAGTAGGCTGGGAAAGCGATGCTAGTCTGGAAAGTGGCCGCAGCCAAGTCCTGGGATTTGAGAGCGTTCGTCACCATGCTGGCGTGACAGGGTTTGCCGTCCCTTACCAGCACGGGCACGGCCACCCTTCTCGGCGAGGGGAGGGGGTTCACGTCCATACCTTTCTCGGCCCTGGCCCTCTTCATCTTGTACCTGTGGTTCTGGAACCAGATCTTGACCTGGGTGGGCGTCAGCCTGATGAGGCTGGCGAGATGCTCCCTTTCGGGCGCCGACAGGTACCTCTGCTGCCTGAAGCGTCTCTCCAGTTCGTAAGTCTGAGCTTTGGAGAAGAGAACTCTCCGTTTCCTCTTTTTTCCCGACTCGCTGCCGTTGCTCGAGGTCTCGGTGGCGTTGTCCTGCGATTCGTCGGCTGAAGGCTCCGAAGATTTACTGGACGGGTTCTGTTGTTGGGAGCTGCTGGTTGAAATTCCGTGCACTAGAGAGAGAGAAAAAAACCAAGAGGAAATAATTCGTAAAACTCACACTTTTTTTTTAACTATCATTTTTTTTAAAAAAAACAGTAATGCGAGATTTCGATCGCATTTCTCCAAACGGCTGGAGTTCTGTGTTTGAAATCAATCCAAAAAAACCTCTTGATCTCCAAACCTTTCACACAATACTCTAACCTCTAATTTCAGATTAGTTCTTGTTATATTCGAACTTTCAGACTGATTGAAATCTGTATAAAAATCTATTGCCATTCCCCGTGCCTAACATAGAAAATCACACGGTCGTATACTCAGCAATAGGAAACATTACGTTTATATTTGCAAATTTATTTGTAATATCCCATGCATAACATATAGAAAATCAGACACATGTGCACGGTCATATACTCAGCAATAGGAAACACAATGTTTATATTTGAAGATTTATTTGTATATATATATATATTTTTAATGATTTTAAATTATTTTCTGTGTAAGCTAAGCATGCAAAGTGAATTATTATACGAGAAACTGAATCGTTCCATTTGAAGAATTCCCAACACTTACACGAATACTGGATGCTCTCTGTTGTAGCCAGCCACCGGGTGTACGGGTTATCGGTGCTGTCGTAAAAGGGGTTCTTCAGAGGAAGCCTCTGCACAGTTTCCAGTGGACTTGTCCTCGCAAACCCTGAAGTTTTGGCCGCCTCCGAAGCCTCCCCATCTTCCTCCGTCGCCTCCGCCGCCGAGCCGTCCTCATCGTTGGTGTCAGGAAGGTCTAAGATGTCCTTCACTGAAAAGCCCGTCTTTGTGTTGGTCATCGACATATTCTGGCCAAATTTATGCAGGAAAAGTTGCAGCACCAGTTTTCCCCCCCCCTTTCAATCCGCTGTTGAGAAAAAGAGACACACTCACACACACACAAAAAAAGCGTAGAGAAGGCGGATCGGTTAAGTGCTGGTAGGTCTAAGTTCCTGTTGAATCGCACCATTTAGTGTAAATATCTAACGTGTGACCTCCCTCTTCTCCCCCCCCCCCCAAAAAAAAAGATACAATAATTCTGTAAGTCCAGCAAAATTGTCAAAGCTTTGCTTAGTTCAAATCTTAGTTGCTGCACAACGCGATGTCGAACGAATGAGCCATTTCTAATACTGATCAAGACCTATAAGGTTGGTCACAACACATGAACCTGCAGAGAGAGAGAGAGAGAGCGAGAGAAAAAGCATTTAAAAAAAAGTGCCAAAGGTTGAACACATGTGGGCGGGTCCTGGGAGTCAAGTGGATGAAGACTATGTTTGCCGATGCGAAATTGTGGGGTATTTTGGCGGGGGGGGGGGGAATGTGGGAGAGATATTCGACTCTCCACTATTGGTGCTTCAGCCGACGATGAGTGGTGTAACGTGTCAATTAATTACAAAGATGGGGAGGGCTCCTTTTTTTAGACTCGATTTACATACAAAGGACCTCCAAGTAGCCTGATATTCCGCGTACTTGAAAATGCTATTTAACAAATTGCTCTGGAAAGCGTTTTGCATTTATCCCTCGCTTTTCCACGCGGCAAAAAAAAAATGCAAGCAGTAAACCGGAAAATAGCTCTCTTCTTTGCGCCAGGGAACTCCAGCTCTCTGGGCTCCGGTCGCAGCAATTTGATTTAAATTGTAGGTATATTCTGAAAGTGCCTCAGCATTGTGATCTGGATAATGGGGGGGAGGGCGAATTTGAGAATAGCGATAGGTCACAGCTCGAATTCAAAGATAGGAGAACTTTCTGTTGGCAGTTCATCATTTTCCATTGGACTAATACGCGCTTTTAATGTCAGAGGTATTCACGCTACAAAATCGTTTGTTTCTGTCAAAGTCTCGATTAGATTACCGTTGAACTTGTTTAATGGCATATAATGGTCATTAAAAAAGATGGAGTTCCACTCTATTTTTCCCTCCACATGTGAATCCTGTTTTAAAAACTAACACAGTCCTGTGTGGGGAATTTGAGTAGGTCTTAATTTCTTACAACTTTCTCAGACACTTTTTATTCAGGTGGACTGGGGGAGCTTGGCTTTTTCTTTAAAGAACCTCTCTCCCTCAGAAATCCCGATTCAATAGCTGTGCAGAGCTGCGGTGATACAAGCAGAGCAATTTATTATTGTTGATCAGTTGATTTCTCTCTCTCTCTCTCTCTGCCGCCCATCTAGTATGTGATTTGGGTAACAATACCGCAGGTTTTACCAACTCCTCACCGCATCTTGGGTGGTCGGACCCGGGCAAACACAAATACAAACCGATTGCTAAGCTGCGGACAATGGGGGAAATGTAGACAAATGTCCGGCTCCTGTTGGAACCCTTTGTCCGAGGCCAGTTTTTGCATTTATTTCAGTCGCGACATAATAGATGATTGACGCCCTGGTACAATGTGTTCTAACTGTTTGGAATAAATCTGAGGTTGTTCCTAGTTGTCATGGCATTCAACTGCTTTCAATGGACTATCTCTTCATTCATTTCTGAACCTTTCCACAATATTAAGGCAACTCCTTCATGTTAACGCTCTCTCTCTCCCTCCCTCTGTGCCCGGAATCGATTCAGAACATCTTCGATCACAGACGATGGGTATGTGTAGCTTTAAAACATTGAGAACGACGTGGAGAGTTCTGTGCAAGTTCGAACCCGGTGCTGTCTGTTTAACAGCAATTTTGATGGGATATTTGTGATGGCACATTATCCTTTGTCTGTGACAATAGGGGGCATTCCAACGCCTCAACCCCTCTAAAATATGAAAATTTATGTCGATGTTAAGTGCTTAGAATAATAAAAAAGGGAAAGCTACAGTTCAGGATTATTAACACCGTTCAGAAATGATCAGGTTCATAGTCACCCATTCAAATAACTAGGTGCTGAGGGGCCGGAGGCTATAAAGTTGAATATAGCAAGTTTCATGTGCAGTGAGTTTTTTTTTCTTTCGCTGCCATTGTAAGGATTGGAGTTACCAACATCATATTACAGAACTGTCACACTATAAGGTCGTGCTATTTGCAGATAAACCATTAAGAGCAACTTGTAACTGAAACTTCAAAAATGGAAGTTGAGTCTCAGTCTTCCAGCCCAGCTCGCGGAAGATATTGACAGTGAGATATTGAATGATGCCCGTTTTCGTCATTGCGACAATTCAACTTATTTAAGACGCTGAGTAAAACATTGAGACGTCAATGTATGGCATAAGTTTGCCTTCACCTTCCTTTTAAACGCATTTCATTCATTGAGCAAAAGGTTGCTGCAATAATTAGTAAATATTTCTCCCCTGCGTTTATACCAGTGCGTCTAAAGTAGCAACACTCAGTTCAACAACAACTGCAAATTGGTGAAGATTCCAATATTTCACCGCCTGATCTCCAATTGTTTGCCGACCCACACAAAAGGCAAATAAAGCCCTTTATCTTGAATTGCAACAAGGTTTTTTTTTAAACAAAAAAGAAACAAACCAGAGAGAATCTTTTGCTATTGAATGTTGAAGAAGTCTAAGTGTCCCCAACAAGCAGAGGCTGCGGCAGCCCCATTACCATGTGCTTTCTGTTATCGTAAAGTCAAACACAGCCACAATTGTGTTTTATTTGCTCTGTTAAATCCATAGAGAACCCTACCAATTCTGTGGCTGAACCTGTTCCAGCGCCTAACTTAGACCACCTGATAAGTAAATATGTCCTGGGAGGGGGGGGAAGTTGGTGGTTCCTGAATGATTAACCATGGCTGAGTGCATCGCAAGATGACAAAAAGTCCATTCAAAAGCACACGTAGTGAACACATTTGGCCTCTGATTAGGTCTGCTCTGTTACAGTGTGAAATGCTGATAACTCAACTACTTCTCACACTTCCCTAAACACCGCGTCCAATCGATCAGGTTCTGCTCCTCTATGGCGTGATTACTTGAATTTTGCAATTCCTTTCTATGAATGCAACATACTTTCTCAGGGCCCAATGCTTACCCGCTTCTCTAAACTTTCCGTGGTGATTACTGAAAAGTTTAGGGTCAATATTTAACATAAGCATTTTTTTTAAAAAAAAGCATTAGCTTTAACTGCTGCATATTGCTGGTGATTGATGTCATTTTTTGAATTGGCTTCTGCCTTTTTTAACAGAGATAACTGGCAGGTTATGCATTTCTTTTAATTTGTGCTATTGCCGCCCTTGATATGATAAATTTTGCAAATCATATCGAGGGCGGCAATAGCACAAATAAATTTTGCAATTCCACGGTGAGAAATAGTGAGGACGCAGTTAATAATGAACGAAGGATAAGATGAGGTGTGGAGAAAAGAACACGGGCAGAGGATGCGGAGATGGAGGAAAGAGCAGTGGAGAAATAGGAATCTTCACATTGTGTGTTGGACTTGAGCTGTGTCTTTCTTTCTAGGGCGGGTTCTGAAACAAGAAGAGATAAGTGACCTTTACACAAAATCTTAATCCCCTGCTGAAGAGACTGATAGGATCGAGGGGTTATTTGAACAATCTAACAAGAGTCTGAAAAGGAGAGGTAAATGTGCACAGGATAAGTGGTTGTACTTCAGCTCAAGTGCCCTCTAGTTGTGTTTACCTGTTTACTTTCACAGGTAGCTTAAAAACCCTACTCACCATCATTTGCCTTTTCACTGGACCAAACGGGGGCTCCGCTGCAGTCTCGGCGAGTGCGCGGCACAAATAACTTTTGAAGTGGGTGAGTTGATGTGTGGAGAGACGAGGCGAGCAATTGTTTTCTTCCAACGAGAGCCAAACAAAGGAATGTACCTTTACGCATTTGATTAGGCTTTAGTACAGCAACAGAAATAATAGTCTTCAAGAGATGGTCCAGGTCATTGTGGCAAGTGGCTATATTTTATCAACTAAATTTGGGGTATTTGGCTTCGGCATAATAGGATCAACTCAAGATCTTTTTTTTACACACCAGCATTATGAACTAGAGGTGGGTTTTTAAACCGTCTCAATTGCAATAACGTGGTAAGGGACAGCGATCACAGCGTTAACCACTGGAGGGTGCGAATAACGCCGATTCATATTAACCTGTCAGTTCCAATTGGCAATTACTGTAGGTAATTAACAGTGATATATGGATTCTTGTCCATGCACTGTCGTTTAAAGGTGAGTGAGGTTCAGTGACGGGAAAAGCAAACTCTTGTGACCCTAAATATTCCTCCTCATCATTTCATATCACACCAATATTTTGAAATTAATTAATATTAGAATGGCAAGAAATTAAGGTCCCGTGCATAAAATAAGTGCCGGACAGGGATATGAACCGAATGTTTTCACAGACGTTGAGGACGACAACCGATTCCCGAACAAAATTGAAACGATAAGACATACTATTAAATGACACAGTTAAAACAATCAGTTATCCGTTCCAATTTCCTTTGTCTTCACTGGCGCGGTTAATAGCAGAAAGTTAAAACTAAAATACCGTTGCCATTAATAGACATCTGTAACACTATAAAATGTAATGGATTTTAAAAAAATAGTATTGAATAGATACGATTCTCAGTCAATTATACAAGAACATCGACTTCGCGAATGAATATTTTTGTGTTCAGTTTTCGCAAGGAAAGTTTATAATATTGCTCGACCTTGTGAGGATCTATTCGTACACAGAAAGTGTATACAACTGATAGTGGATTCCAGCTTCGACTCGGTTCTTAACTCGACATAATGTGCACCTTCATAAACAACAATATGACTCGCACACAGTTCCTTAATTTAATTTCTGTTTAAATGAGATACACCCCCTAATTTAAAAACAATCTAAAACTAGAATTGCCTTTGCTGACAAAATGCTCGTTCTCACTTCTAAATATTAGTTTGTGCGCACCGTGTAAAAAAATACATTCAAATCTCAGATTGTTGTATCGCCCGCTAATCTGCGTTTTGATATAGGTAAATAAAATTAAGGAGTGTTTCAAAAGAACAATGATAGCAAAGGTAATAACCATCCATCCTAATGTGTTAAAGGGTGATAATCAGTATTTGTGTTTTATTGTTCTATGCTTCAGAAACAGTTAATTGCTTGTTCTGCAGAATAGGATTGGAAACCCATTATCAAAGGGCTTCCAATGTGATAATGCAATGAAATATGTCCTAAGGTGGTATTTGTGCTGCTGAAATTGGGATTTGCATGTTATTCCTGAAGGCTTTTTGCACGCTGGAACCCAAGACTCCAATAATAAGTAGCATGGTTAATTTTTCCTGAGGTAAACAGCTAGAAAAAGATGGGAAATAAATCACTGCACTTTATGAATAAAAAGGGTACAATCAAGCGTTCGGTTATTCAGGAGGAACGCGCTGCTATCTTTTATTGGGGACAGAGTTTTTGTGGGAAGTCCATTTCGATTTCACCTACAGCACTCACAAAGCTCCATTCTAAAATCCGATTGAAGCAACGCCTCCGGTCTTATTTTACTTGCTCATTTGCTAATGTTTCATTTGAAAATAAACCCTTTTTCCCTCAGAGGCAAAAGCTATTGGCTTTACTCTTTCACTTTCTCTAATGATTAAACATGTCATATCAGGATTTGCCTCTCCCCCACGGGGAGATTTCCCACTTTTATTTTGTTAAATCAAAGCAGTAACGTTTTACCTTAAAACGATTAATTTGCAATTTTTTTTCTGAAAAAGAAAACCGAGAAATTAAATCCATGCTTGACGATATTTAATTAATTCTTTAAAAAAATCTTGTTGCTGGAGACGATGTGGGCGATTTACTGACTATTTCCAAGGCCTTTCCTTAGGGACAAGTAAGTACCAATGGTTGGTTGAAAAGGTGTCAAAATAAAACGCGCTGTGGAATATTTGCATCATATGCTGCTTAAATAAATAAGTGCACAGCATGACACAACACAACACAAGGTCTGCACGTCCCCTTTTATTAAACAATACGAAGCTATAAGAAGAAAATTGCGATGAAATTTTTTAAAATCTGTGTTTTCTGCAGGTAACGTTGCAGTGTTTGAATACTGGGAGGCGTGTGAAGACTCTTGGGCAAGTGAAACATCAAAGTAGTAGGGTCTCGATAGTTATGTGCCCCCCCCCCCTCCAGAAAAAAACACTGGCCTTTAACCTACTTCTTCTTAGGGAAAGTTCTGAATCATGACCCTATTTCCTTCAGCAAATTCAGACTGAACAAAAACACACTGCAAAGTTTACAGTTAGAATGCGGGTATATACGTGAATCCGATCAGCAATCATAGACTGCTGACTGCAGCCCGTTAAACCAGGCGACTACCGAGGCAGGAGTTGTGCTCACTCCTGATGCACTGGCGAACTCTACTGACATAAACGAGAACTGTCACAACAGCGGTTTAGAATCACCCTTAATAAAGGGGGTTTTATAGTAGGACAAGAGGGAGACAGTGATATTTAGTAACGGGGCTGATCGTGACTTCCTGTATAGGTTTGCTTTATAGGAACAGATCTCTGTTCACTATCAAAGAGCCCTGTGTCCCATAAAATATGAAATTATATCCTCAGTGAGTTTAATACTGCAAGTGAAGAAGTGCGCGTCGCCACACCTATATAAAGAATGTATTTATAAATATTCTCAGATTTCAACCAGTGACCGTGAAGCATGTTTAATAAGACTCTTGGCTCTAATTGTATAATTTCTTTAGATATTGTTTAAAATGCGACACCCATCACCTTCAAAACAAAACCCGAATCTGGATATGACATGAACGTAGAACACCGTTGGCGTATTTAGATATTTTACATTCCTCAGTCTATAGGTGCAAAGGATGATTAGTTTGTGTGTGTGTGTGTGTACAGGAACACCCATTACACTGTACGTATCGTTTGAGCTCTTTCGCTCACACATGGACACAACTCAAGAGTCTGAAAATCTCACACTGTTAATCCCACTGCGGAATTGTATCTTAAATGGATCTATTTTCAACCCCGACTCTTGTGTGGGCATTACTAGCCGACACACCTTATATAGGTGACTTCTATTTGCTTTGTATTTAATGGCTGCTCTGGATGACTCAATCATCCATCTGTTTCTTCACACATGCAAGCACGGTAGCCCGAACTTCAATTAAATGCAGTGGATACTGGGGCCTGGGTTAATGGAGGAGAGGGGAGAGAGGCGACGGAAGTAGGGGGGGAGGGGGTGTAACTTTGAAAGGGTTAAAACTGTACCGACTGGAAGGGCTGAAGTTGGGAATGTGTTATTGTAGTTTCCAGCAGGGTGACGGGGTGACGTGGTCGAGAGCTTTACCTTTGATCGACCTGGTAAAACGTTAACCACTGTTGCGTGTAGTTAGGATATCCAGGCTATAAAACTGCGCAGTGCAAGTTAACAGTTAAAGTGCGACTGACAGCCGCAATGTTTGATTATGATTGAAATAGACTGAAACAATTGTCATACAAGTGTATATATTTTTCCATTCTAAACACATCGAAGGGGAGCAGAAAAAGAGACGGCCTTACAAATACCCCTTAAAACAGCTGAATTAAATCGAATCACTACGTGTGCTTATTCCAGTTGCAAATACAGTACCCTGGGACATTCATTTGAACCACAATATTTTCTATTTGAACCCGTGCCACGTTCATTTTCATTCTTTAAAGCTCATCCGTCAACATTTATATTTACTGATTCAAACAAGAGCAGCTCCCATTCGCCGAGTGCCGCGAGTGCGAGGAAATGCAAATCCATTAGAAAATAAAAGTGCTGACTGAAAGTGCTCACCTGGCGAAAGCTGGAGAGGATTGAGTGATGCAGCCAGTTTTTTTTTAAAAAAAGCTCGGATGTCGTTGGTTTAATGAAGTATCTCCAAATGGAAAGTCAGGAGTGCGTGCAAAGATAAGACTGATGCGCTTTATATACCCAGGGACACACACAAAAAAAATGATCCACTCTTAATATTGTCCAAGTGCGTTTGCACAGCTCGGCTAGTAGCCGTGCCCCTCAACACTCTCAGATTGCTCGCTGTTTGCTCTTCTCGATTATGACGTTAGACAAAATACAGACCATATGTTCATTGGCAATAAATTGGCTATAAATGCAAACACACTTTACTCCTTGATGGCGCTTTTAGTCCCCCGCCCCCGCGAAGCCAACTGACTTACATTGAACACGCTAGGTTCATCTCCCGGACAGGCTGTTGGGAACAGAAGTTGCCTCTTTTTGGTTAATAATCGAGGTCTCGAATCGATACTCCCTCTCGGTGTCTCTTTTCTCTCTCACTTTCTCTGTCTTATCGACAACGTCTAACTTTTCAAAATAAAAACAAATGAACAGGCGGAAACTTCGCTTTCGCTATCAAGCTCAGGAGTTTTCTTAAATTTCCATCACTGCTTGTGGATCCGAGTTCTGACAACCCCCGAATCAAATAAATCGCTCGGTATCTAAGAAGCTAAGAAACCCAACTGGCCATATGTGGTATGTTATTTATGTATAAACCCCTCCCGTGTACACAAGATACGCTGATACCGGCGACCTGGAGAGATTAAAGATGCCTTTGTGATGCCGATTGCTTTGTTTTTACTTTAAAGTGCACTCTTTATATTGTGTGTGTGTTGGGAGGGGGTGGGGGGATGAGCGGGGGAGGGCGTTATGTTATATATATTCCCAGCATTATTTGGGCCATTATTTATTACATCTATTTTTGTATTGGATCTCATCGCGTGTAGTTTGATAAAGAGGTACGGATCACACATGAGCAATATAACCCGTCCCTAAATTGTCAGCGATGATTTCTTGGTTATGGCTAATAATTAGTTACAGTACAGACTGATTCTCAGCCAGCTGGAAGAACTGGTTTTCAATATTCTCTATTCTACCTTACCTCCCTAACAGTCTTAAGACCTAACACGACCGCAGCCAAAAACTGATTTATTGCGCCGCAGGCAACGATATACTTTAACGCCTCTGAGTGATGTTAGGAAGCAGCCTGCCATGGAGCACAACACAAAACAAGCTCTTTCGTACGCAAATGCGTGCGACCCCGTTCTGTCTAAATGAATATCACGATGAGAGAGAGAAGGGTAACACTTTGTCTTTAGTAAATAAAACTAAAAATAACAAAACGCATGAAAGTTGGAAAGTGACAGTATTACAAGTCCTTTGGTGAATGTAAGGGCGAGGGTACTGCGCGTTTACATCCTTGTCTCGCTGAATGGAAATGTGCTTGTAAAAATGGCTTCACTTCGCTCCAGACTTGGCTTGGATAATAATCGCGCACATTCAGTGCACTCGAAACGTAAAAATCTGTGCATGTGGTTAAACAGAGGAACCATTATAATGGGTGCCAACTGGAAATAGAGGCAGCGACATGGTCATCAGTTAAAGGAGGGAGGGGTGGGGGGAGCGGGGGAGAGGGATCCGGCACTTTCGATTGGAGTTGGTCTGGGGCGAACATCCCCATCCAGATTCGGTTCACTCTGAGCAAAAGTTTCAACTGCCTTCACCCAGTCACTCGGAGTCTAGTTTATGATTGACCAAAGTTGTATCTGTGAGAAGACAGGTAGGCCGATAGGTGCGATGATAAGCCACCTGCTCCCTCTGTCCCGCTGTGTGTGCTTTCTCCAGATAAATAAACAGCTCTTCAACCGCCAGTATCCTCTATTGTTTTTATAGTTAACTTTAAAAGTCTTGATTGTCATTGTAAAATTCCGCTCGCAAGCTACACAGTAACTGTTGGATCCATAAAAGGTTTACTGCTCTGAGCTTCTCCCCCCCTCAACTCCTCCCTCCTCCTCGCTCTTTATCAACACTTGGGGCTTTATCGTTTTATAGAGAGCATTTCATCAATACCATAATATTTCACTTGTCGAGTATTAGTTTCCATAACTGCCATCGGACCGATCGGTGAAAGCTCGGGAATAAACGCCGGGTCTCGTAAACCAGTAATAAAGTAGTCCTTTTATTGGGAAATACACAATGTCAGGCACCTTTAACTAACCATGAAGTACTTCCTTTACTCGTAATATCCGCACCTTCTGTTCCGTATTGTTCAACGTTCAGTGCATCGCCCCATTACCTGCCAATGTATTTATTAAATCAAATCATACCTGCATTGCTCTCTTGTATTTCGGCCATGTTTACGTTGCAGCTTTTCAACTGCGTTTTGTTTTCTTACCCATAATAATCACGAGCTTTTCACATTAGTAATTAAAACGGAGCAAGTCTGCCTATAAATGTGCTCCTGTACATATATAACTTCGAAAGAGCACATTCGAGGGGCGCCTTTATTGACAAATAACGCAATTCAGGTTTATTTAATGCATTTATTTATTAATTATTAATTTAATTATTTAATTCTGCCCTTCCAGGTTCACGCCACTGACCTATTGCAATAAGCACATTATGGATTTCTTTTGTAAGTACAATTCAGGATTTCCGTTTTAGTATTTCAGCAATTTACAAGTATTTTTTGATCATTTGTAGTGGTTGAATTCATTACAAAGAACAATAGTAATTAACCTTGTTTGGTTTGAAATCAGAAACCAAAATGCTGTAATTAAACAAATATTAATTATTTGTGTCATCAGCAATCCTGTAGAGATTTCATTTTTGAACAGAGATATATAGTGCTGTCTCTAAACCCAGCCACCATTTTGATTCTTCCCAAATCTCACCAGAATCCCTGGAAGTGAGAGGCTGTAGACCCATTATACCCTTTTTAGTCTGAGTACTAATATTGTCCCAAAATTCCTAGCATTGGAGTTGGAAGATGCATTGATAATAATGATAGACCTAGATTACAGGCAGAGATTGCTAAATATTGATACAAGGCTGGCAACCTCTGTAGAATTATCTATGTCATAAAAGTGGCAGGAGACGGAAAGGCCTCTTCCTTAGTTATCTCAATCGATAGAGAGGTGTTATATGAAGTCGAGTAGGAATAATTGCTTTAAACTGACTGAAGTTTGGGGATTAATTTTCACTGGAATAGAGTTTATTCACAAACCATCCATTGCAATCAACTGATTGGGATCTATCTTACTTTTACTAAGCAGAAGCACAAGATAAGATGTCCATTATCACCACTTTCTTTCTCCTAGTCCTGTACAGGTATTAAATGAATTCTTGGTGTAGATTACCTGGTTAGCTAGCTAGATTATCTGGCCATTGCTTTGCCTGTATGTCAATTATATTCTGGTGGAGAACTCAAATTAGAATAGTTGCACTAAACCCTAAAATGTTTGTTGGTTTGTTGGGGGCATGACATAAACTAATTTAAATAAGAGGCCCTGATTAAATGTTGTTAATTTTTTTTCGCTTTTTTGTAGGATATTTTTGCACTCTTCAGCAGTCACCTTTTCCACAATGACTGAGTCCAGCAGGTTGTTTCCAGCCCTCTGCCTTTTTCGTTCTTCAACCGACTACTAGGAGGTACAGGAGAGCAGTGCAGATTGCATCGCCTTTGGAATGTCCCTTTTTACCTTCAACCAGGACTGCCTGGAGATGGTCTCAACAACAACAACAACTTATTGACATCTGGTACTATAGGCCTTGTGCAACATTCCACAGTCCAGGAGGCAGGCCAACAACAACAACTTGCATTTATATAGCACCTTTAACGCAGTAAAACATCCCAATGCACTTCACAGGAGCATTATCAAACAAAATTTGACACTGAGCCACATAAGGAGATATTAGGACAGGTGACTAAATGCTTGGTCAAAGAGGTAGGTTTTAAGGAGTGTCTTAAAGGAGGGGAGAGAGGTTTCTGGAGGGAATTCCAGAGCTTAGGGCCTAGGCAGCTGAAGGCAAGGCCGCCAATGGTGGAGTAAAGAAAATCGGGGATGCACAAAAGGCCAGAGTTGGAGGAGTGCAGAGATCTCGGAGGGTTGTAGGGTTGGAGGAGGTTACAGAGATGGGGAGTGAGTTTAGGGACTCACTTTTGGGCAATGGCGTAAAACAGGCAATATTGGATGGGCCATCAGTTGTACACCCCACCTGATCCTCCTTTTCACTGAAGTCAATGGAAAGGAGAATCAGGCAGAATATATGACAGGCGGCCCATCCGATATTGCCTGTTTTACACCATTGCTGAAAGTTAAGGTGACCCCCACTGTGTGATGAATCATAGCAAATGACCTTGTCCAACTACTCTATGGTGCAGCACACTGCAGTACCACTGGGCTGACCAGAGACACTCCTTAATAAACACTGTACTAATGCCTTATTGCGCAGCAGTAAATTCTTCTACTGGGAGCCAGAAACCATGAAATATTAGGGAATATATTTATCCCTGTGAGTGATCTCTGTTGTAAATATTAATTTGGAGGAGGTCATCACATCTCTCAGAAACATCTCAAAGCACTTTATGTGAATTATTTTGAAGTGCAGTCATTGTTGTTTTGTAGGGAAAGGAAGGTACTGGTTCAATCCCTGGACTGCGTTTAAGCTAATTGATCTCAGCTAGGGTGACAGTGGAGGCACTACTGCCTCTCGGCTTATAGAGCGGGAAATTCAGCCAGAGTTCCTGCTCCTGATCACTATGCAGTGACTCCTGTTGGAACGTGTGTATTTGTGGATGTTGGGAAAGGATAGGATTGAGTTTGGCTGCGATGCCGCCCATGGTAAAGTAGACTATGGACATTTACCGGCTAGGCTCACAATGGAAGAATGGACTCTCAGACAAAGCACTGTAGGTCTGCTGCTACCCGAGGAACTGTACACCAGCCTGAGTCAGCACCTTCAATCAAGGGAGAAAATTGGGAAAGAGTCATGTAACAGGGCATAAGGTAGCTAATGTGTTCAAATGCGTGAAATAGAGGGGAACTAACCAGAAAAGGAAACTTACAAGTTGGAAGGGTAACCCAGGAATAAATCTTGGAGTCCCTGTTTAATAAATGTAACAACAATAACAAATACTTGGATGAAAGTACCGAAAGCTAAATCTCAAAGTTTACAGATGAGAGTACAACTAGATTCAGAGTAAATAATGACAAACAATATATAACAATAGATTAAAACTGTTTGAACCCTTTAGGAAACTGGGACCGTAGTCAGCAATCTCAGTCAATGCAAGCAGACATGAAATAACAAATATGGGGGCAAAGGACCAAAGCAGGAAGTCAGTGTTGAACAGAACAGCCATGAAGCATTTTGAGCAGGAAAGGGATTTGATCGTTATTGCGGAAAAATTGTAAAGAAACATCAGCTGTTGTGAAAAAGGCAAAAAAGTAATGAGTAGCATTAGCTGAAGCAAATCTGAAGAAGTCAGTTCTTTACTGTTTAAGGAACTGAAGAGGCCCTGTTTGCAATACTGCATGCCAGGGGGTGCAGTGTGGAAGATGATACCAGGTGTGGTAATTTATACCAGGTGTCTAATTTAGGATATGAAGAAAGGTTAACAAAGTTTGACTTGTTTACATTGGAAAAGAGGAGACTTCTAGGTGACATAAAGAAATTATGAAAATTATGAAGGGTATTGGTAAAGTTGCCAACACAAATTCAAAGCATAGGGGCTTAATTTAAATAAAAGGAAATTAGAAGGAAAAGGGAATTAATGCAGACTTATTTTACACAATGGGTAATATAGATTTGGATTAAATTATCACTGAAGCAAATAGTATAAAGGGGTTTATGAGACAACTAGTTATTTTCCTGGATAAAATACGATATGATCAGGCAGTGAAAATATGGTGGTTGAGATCAACCAAAAGGGGGAGGCTTCTTAGGCCAATTGGCCATTTCCTGTTCTTAAACATTCCTATGTTTCTAATTGCAAGTTAATCAAAAGCTTCCATGTCTTGTTTTTCAGTCAATGACATTGTTTATATAAAAATATTAAAGGGGCATCACTGTCTTCTGTTGCATGATAATATGATGTAATTATCATCAAAAAAGCACCATTGTGACAAAACAATGCATGGTTCTTTCCCGCCAGTACAATGACGCTCCTTTTAAAGATCATTGGTAAAGTTTTTCCAGTTTTGTCACGTTAATAATATCTTCAATGCAATTAATTTAAAAGCTTTGCATTCAAAAAGAATTAAATATTTGTGGGAAATTACCTACATAATATCATTTGATGGTAATTGCACACCGTGTTTGTATGAAAGGAACATATATATTGGGCCAGAATTGGCTGTCAAAATAACAGTGAGGCTAATGGCACTCTCCAGTATTTATGTGCAAACGGTACAGCAACTTCAGGCGAGGGGCGGGATGCCCGGTGAAATGCCAACACCCAAAAGTTGCAGTCCGAGTTGCGCCACTCCGCCGTTAGCTTCATGAAAACGGCATCTCGCTGTCTGCCTCACCAGTGACATGCATTGAATGGCGTGAAGTTGCTGTATTTGTGCAGTAGATAGGAACCAAACTCGCCTCAGAAAGTTGTGTTTTGTCATTTCAAGTGTAATTACCCTTTAACGAGGTGATAAGTGTTAATTGCTCCCATCAACCTCTCTGGCACTGAAAATTGACTATTACAAGTGTGGAGTCTCATTCCTACAGGCTGTTGAAGATTTTAAAAATGTCAAATTTAAAATTATTTTTTTTTAACTTTTCCTTTCTGTCTCTTTTTTTCTCTCTTAATCCATTCTTTCTTCCCCTCTCTTTATTTCTCTTTCTGTGCCTGATTTGACATTGAATTCACCCACTCTAATTTACACTTCCTTCTCAGTCCTTGCACTGTTTAGTTCTCAATCTTTCAATCTGATCTGATAAGGAGATACACGGTCGCTTGCTCTATTCACTCAGGTCCCAGATGTCCTGTTTCCCTTGCTGCGACGTTATCAGCTCACACTTTCAGCAATTTGGCAAGCAAAAAATGAAAAAACTTAAAAACGCGCAAGGGCAAATCTAACCAACAGCAGACGCCATTAGATCCCCTGATACAGCAAAATCTGGCCCATTATTTCTTTAGCTGTACACCATATTTGATTATTTGAATAGACAGCTTTTAAAAAATAATTTTGTTGCCTACTGTCTTATTCTTTTCTGCCATACAGGTCCTCCATTCTGATTTCATATAAAGATTGGAACCGTGCAAGTTCCATCCTCAGAATCAACGCCCGAGAACTTTTACAATATTCCACCACTTTTAGTGCCACTTTATCTTGTGAGTACTGGTTTCAGAAGGTGGATGGCATTTTTTTTAACATTACAAGGATGTCTGTTATAGAAATTAGAAATATCACATGTAATTATACAAGGCGCACTTCTCAGAGCGGGGTATTCATAGGTCATGTTCTTCACATTGTTAGGGAGTATACTGCCATTCTTACTTTTCACCTAACCCCTATTGTACCTGACCCAGAAGCACTTGGTATTGATATCAGAAGCAAAAGGTCTGTTTCCCCATCATTAACATCCAATTCCTTGATAAAACACAAAATTCCTCAGTTGCCGTTTTGCTGCGCGGTTAGAATGATCCACTCTTGTATTATGCTGTTCTGGATAACTGACCTTTCACTAGTATTTCCATTTAGAGAGTTCAATGAGATTCACTCACCGTGTACTGCATATCACCTCAGTTCTGAACTTTCTGGAAATTAGGTTTTTAATAAGGTCAAAGCTAACAGATTAAAATGCACCAATTGTAAGAACATTTTTGACATTTTGTGGTCTTGGATTTTGATAAGATTAGTCTGATTTTCTGCAACAAGGCTGATTTTAGGTCATGGGGTGAGTAGCAAATTAGAAGCTTGTATTCCGATTGAATTTGGCATTGATCCAATCCTTGCTAAATCTTTCAAAATCGTGCAATAATTATAGTACTATAATAGCACTCTGGCACAGATAGGGTAAAGGTATACTCCAGCTGGCAGCTCTGAAAGATCACAAGCACTGCATTTTCAGTGGATAAGGGCAAACCTCTCTCAACAGTATCAAATTGTCCTGATGTGACCATCTTGTTCAGTAAGTCTACAATGGTGTATAGGGTAGGAGATTAAAAAAATCTTCTTACGGTAGAAGACTATCTTTGTCTGGTGCTGAAACTGAGATGCATTGTTAGCACAATGTAGAATATGGGTGCAATTACACTGTTATGGGGTCCACCAGTCTCTCTGAATTCCATCATCTATTAACAAACTCCTTAAATGAATACTATGTTCTGTCCAACAACTGAAATTTAATTTAAGCGAAAGTTTAAAAAAAATTCTCAAAGGTTCAAATTCTGTAGCACTTATGTCAATGGCCCCAGAGGCAAGTATTTCCAAATATTGTGATAGAATCGCAGTTTGTTTTGATTCTACCCCTTTCTATTAGTGAGAAGTTTCAGTAAGGTGAAGCTCGTTAAACATATTTGTGTTCAACTATGACCCACAAGTGATTATCAGCAATTGTGGCGTTGCCTACTAAAAATAAGTTGGTACACCAGATGGATATGGAAAGGTATTTGTCTTTGATAGAGTTTACAATTTATAGTATTTGAACAAGCTTGCATTTAGAGCTGTTTTCAATTGACAGTGTATTTTTCAATTACATTTATTGTCAGCAATTGATTTGCACAATAAAAAGATCTCTTTCTGTTATGCATCTTTGGAAGTTTGTTTTCTCAGCATGGTATTGTGAAGTGGAGTTTGTAGGTGTGTTCTTAAAACTCTGGACACAACCCTGAAGTGTTGGGAATGGCACGCATTCAGCTAGATATGTCCTTTGAGTCTTCCTTCCTAGCATGTGATCTGGGAGAGATTCACCACTGCCCTGGCCCGTACCTCCCACACAATGAAGGACACTTTAATGCTCATGAAACAGGCCTTTTGTTTGGTTTTGTGAGTCATAACTCTGAAGCTTTTGATCAGCACATCTGGTTAAAAAGAACAACTTGCTTCTTGTCGGTGTCAATAGGCTCATTTCCTGCTTGTTAAGATACTAAGTTATGATTATGTGTCTGAGCTCTGGTTGGGTGGCTTAAGTTTCTGAATGTCAAGTGCACACTTCCAACAGGCAACTACTGTGTTTCTGCTTGTTTGTAATCTGGGAAACTCATACAAACTCACATAAATGGCTCAGTTGGTGACAGTCTCAATTCTGAGTCTGAGGTTATGGGTTCAAGCTCCACAACAGGCGTGAGCACATAATCTCAACTGACACTTCAGTGAAAGAGAGCTGAAATGCTGGATATGCCACCTTTCAGGTGAGATGCTAAAGTGATACCTGTTCTGCCTGCTCAGGTAAACTATTCAAAGAAGAGCAGCGAGCTGTCCTGATCAAGATTACTCCCTAAACCAACACCAGCAAAAAACAGATTATGTGGTCATTCGTTTGCTGTTTGTGGGACCTTACTGAGTGCATAATTGGCTTTTGCATTTGCCAAATTAATAGGCCGTCAAAAATAATCCGTTGGCTGAAAAGCGCTTTGGGGCATCCTAAGGATGCCATAAGACACTTTATAAATGTAAATTCTTTCTGAGTAAATCCCATAACGGATGATACTCTAAACTTACCCACTCAATCTTCATGTTGTGACTCAGTTGGTAGCATGCTCGCCTCTGAGTCAGAAGGTTGTGGGTTCAAGCCCCACTCCAGAGACTCCAGCACATAAACCAGACTGACACTCCAGTGCAGTACTGAGGGAGTGCTGCACTGCCAGAAATGCTGTCTTTCGGATGAGACATTAAGCCCAAGCCCTCTTAGGTGGACGTAAAAGATCTAATGGCACTATTTGAAGAAGAGCAGGGGAGTTCTACTGGTGTCCTGGCCAATATTTGTCCCTCAAGCGACATCACTAAAACAGATTATCTGGTCATTATCTCATTACTGTTTGTGGGACCTTGCTGTGTGCAAATTGGCTGCCATGTTTCTCACATTACAAGAGAGACTACACTTCAAAAGTATTTCATTGGCTGTAAAGTACATTCGGACTTCCTGAGGCTGTGAAAGGCGTTATATAAATGCAAGTCTTTCTTATTTTAAAAAAAGTCTTGTTGCTTGGATACCAGAAGGACCATACTCTGTCTATGACTTTTGAGCGAGCGATCAGCGGAGCACGCTGGTGATTGGCCATACTTGCAGCGAAGAGGCTGCAGTCATTTTGAGGTGCTGGCTTCATTAACATCAGGCCGGCGAGCTGCAGAGCACCAAACGGGCATGCCAATGCAGCTCGCTGGATTAAGGCCTCCCAATATCGGGCCACCCCGACTGTCAGCAGGGTAAAGGCTCCACAAAAATAATTCCAAATTTGCCTAGGCTGGGGCTCTTCGGCGTCATCGCCCGTGGAACTGGATGGAGTGTGTACGGCACACACTCTGACCAGTTCCGACCTAAAATGGCAATCGGGGTCCTAGGACCCTGTTTTGCATATTAAAAGGGATCTGCCAACTGAGGCGGGCAGGCACTTCAGGCTCCCAGCGGTAAGCCCCTTCAATGGCATCTTTGTCGGTGTTTTCAGGGCGCTAAGACTACCGACTCCACTTTGAGGCCATCACCGTCCCGTTCACGCCAGGCGATAGAATTAACCCCAATATCTCTCCACGAATAAAACCAATACTGAAAGTAGTTATAACATTTGGCCTGCATAGATTAAATGAAGTGACTTCATTTTAAACTGAACCAAATAAAAGTTGATGCTTAAATTTTAGACTTTTTTATTTTGAAAACAGCAAAATACAAAAATGCCATATGATAGTAAAAAGGTGTCAATCAAAGTAAATACAAATTAGGAGGCTGTGTGACATAATTGACCTACCACCAAGGAATTATATCATCATTAGTTTAGCACTGTGTCTCACTTTCAACTATCATTAGACTGGTTTATCACCTTGCTTTACACATAAACCAGACTCATTTTTTCACAAGTGACTTTTTTTCCCTTCCAGCAAAACATCACGTATCTTTCTCTACATATATTCTATAATTTTCTTTTGACACTCAAAGGCACTTATGCTGTACATAGAAACTACTTTCTCAAGGCTTCCTATTGTGCTCTGGAAGTACCAAGCAATAACCATGCAGCTCTGGCACGGAGGGGAAAGTCAAGAGAAATCACTTTCAGTGTTGAGGTAAGTATCTTTGAGTGCTGCAATAAATTTTGTTTTAACAAATCGCCTGGTCCATAATCAAAGTTGATTTGCCATGGAAACAGAATGTTGTCTGGTTGACTCAATACATTCCTGGCACTTGTCTGCTCATGAAGACTGTTAGGAAACAGGTAATAGATATAGGATAAAACATAGACAGGATTGCCCTGTTACCTGAACTACATCCATACATTATTATTTCATTTAATATCCATATTAAAAGTTAGAGCATTTTAAGAAAATGAGTGGTGGAATTGAGCATTAAAATCCTGGAAGGCAGGCACCAGTGACTTATTTTAAACTGATACTACTGCTCTATGTGATTCATAATAGCCGTGTTATTGTGCCAAGTGACTCTCATTCCACCTAATGACTTTTACTTCATTCACTGTTAGAGGGAAGTAACATAAACAACACAATATGGTCTGAAACTGGTTAAACATTCCCATTGTGATTAATATCCATATTACCTTATGTGTATAGTCCTGTTTTGTATCTTTTTACCTCCACTTAATATTACTTCAGTTGCCTCATGAACACAGTCAGAAGAATTATTGTTTTGTCTTATAATTTTATCAGGATGACATTAAAAGTTGTTCCTTTAATGATGTGCTAATGTGACGAAACATTGTTGCACAGTACAAATTAATAAAACATTTGATACAGCAATAGCTTCTTTATGTGTGACATCTCAGATTACTGCATATGGATGATGAAAATAATCAAACTGAGCTGGTGTTAGCGGAGGCTGATAATGAGGCCTGTATGGTGTCATTGTGGCCCTAACAGTTACCCTGCTGTGGACATGGAGCTTAATCAAGTGGGCGGAGCATCTCTACCACATTGCAGCATTTGTAGACTATACATTCATTGTCTGTAGAGTAATTGTGATGGTTGTTAGGAAGTCCAAGGAGAAATGAGCAATAAGATTTCTATCATTGTACTTTCCCCCTGAAAATCGAACCTGACTTCATTCTTGTGCTCTTGACAGATTTCGCTGTTGAAACTAAGAATGGATCATTTTTATTACTGTCAATTGTACAAATATATAGGCAGATGGATGAGGTTATCCTATCAGCTAGACTTGTGTATGGAACTTAGTTATTCTGCAATTATATTAAAGTGCACCCTCTGAGGCTGCCTTGACTTCAGGCTCTCAGTCTGTCCGTACAGCTATCCAATGTGGTTTTTGCAATACTGGCCTGTATAGACCCTCTGCCAATGCTGGAGAAGATTCGTGATCTGAAACAGTAAGTCATGAATATGATTTGGAAGTAATCTTACAATAAATACAACAAATTATTCTCGTGACAATACATTGCAGTAAACTCCAGCAAAATCCACGTTCACATATCCTGCACGACTGAGTCCATGAGAAATTGAGAAGAATTTTATTTTTGCTATTTCAGAAGTTGTTGATATTTTTTGTATGGGGTGGTGGGGAGTGGGGGAGTGCGAATTTGCTTCGATTATTGCTACCTTGGAAACCTCAGCTACAGGCTCAGGCAATGATGGTCCTGAGATATTTCACTTTGTGCCTGGCCTTTCTGCAGTCAGATGATATGTGTGTTGAACTGTACCCTGTTCAATTCCCTCGAAATATCATCAACAGATCAAAGCAACAGAACTGGCTGTAACATGTGTATTGAGTGAGGAGAAGGAGAGGAATAGCAACATAATGGTCACTTTATGAGGTGGGGAGGGGGGATATACTTGTAGTAAGTGTAGGTTTAGCGGGTAGCTATTACTTGTCACCTTCAACCTCGCATAATCTGCTGGTGTCCTTCTCTGTGTAATTGCAGTAGTTGCTGTTGAATCACATAGACAATGATGCCTCTCTGACTCTTTTGCCTGCAGTTTCTCCTCCATCAAATGTCTCTGGAGGAGGCTGTGATTATAATAATACTCTCTTATTCACAGTTTTAGTTCACTGAGAGCTTCTATTACAGTCGCATGCGGCCCTTGCCTCTACTTTGCCCATGAGCGTACCATTAATGTATGCATACAGTCATTAACTATTATTTCTTTTCAAATGGATGAAGTGCATGGCGATATTGCTGCTAACATGAATTCTGATAACATCAACTCTTATGACTTACAACAAAGTTAATTGTGGGGTATGAGAGTATGAGTTATAAGTAGTAAATTGGACTTTAACAATGTATATAACAATGCTGGAAAGTAGTTAAAAGTATTTTAATGAATGTTATTGGGTACAGACAAGAAATAACTCTTTTGGTTGCCATGGTCACTGCTGGACGCAGTATGGTCCAGGAGTAAATGACAGCAAAGCAGCAGGCGCCTCATGAATATATTAAAATTAGGATCCTGTGCCTGGTTAAGGACCCTTTTGCCAAGTTGAAGTGCTGGATACGTTAATTCTTAAACCCATTCACTAATCCTTGGCATCAATGGCCGGAGAGGAGGCTGCAGTGGGCTATTTAAAGGGAACCTCAGCTGCATTCGGGTAAGTCTTTGATTAGTCTTTCTAGACTACTAGTCAACTTTTGGCCTTTCTTTGGTTGCATTGGCTACTCTGAGTTTAAAAGTTTTGGACAGTGAATTTTTATAGCTGCAGGACAATCTGTGCAATGGATTCTGCAAACTCTTATACTCTGTCACTATGGGTGTGCTACTCAGTCTGTCATTGGGGCTGGAGGATGAGGAGCAGGAAGAAGAGCAAGTCTCTCTCCCCCAGAAGACTGCGGATGCTGGGCCAATTGAAACTTTCAAGACTGAGATCGATAGAATTTTGTTAGGTAAGGGTATCAAGGGATATGGAGCAAAGGCAGGAAGATGGAGTTAAGATACAGATCAATCATGATTGAATTGAATTACAGAAAAGGTTCAAGGAGCTGAATGGCCTACTCCTGTTCCTATGTTCCTAAGTTAGAGTGCAAAGACCTGCAACTGCTGGAAGAAGAGGGCAAAGGAGGGGAGGGCACAGGAGGTCTTACACCATGCATGCCTACAGGAACAGAACATCTTACTTGCACTTAACTGGGGGGCAGTGTGCCCGGTGGCTCTGCTTCACCAGGGAGGCTGTGACAGTGGCTATGCCACCTGTTTTTAAATTCATCAATCTCCCTCTGGAGGCAGAGCATCATTGATTGAACTGATATAGACTCGCGTGCTCCATATGAAGAATTTGGAATATTGGCTAACAGGAAGGGTGTCCACTCACTCAACGTGCAGCTGGAGTGGGGCATCGCATAGCGAATGCCATGAATTGGATTTTTTAACCTCACCCTTCAGGCGGTATTATATTTGTGCTGCAAATTGCTGGAAATGCCAATTGATAACGGTGCAGCGAGGTCAATGGGGCATTTGGGACCTCCTAAACGTCGGGTCCAATGGTCTATCTCCTTAACAATGAAATTTAAGGATAGAGAAAGAAACAGAGGGAATGATGGAGAAGGAAATAGGGTGATTTAGAGTCGAATTAGATACAGAAAGAGAAATAAAGACGGGGAAAGAAAGATTGGATTAAGAAAGAGAGAAAAAAGAGACAGAAAGGAAAAGTAATGAAAAAATGTAAAATTTAAAATTTAAAATACCTCTAGGAGCAATTTACTACGTGCGGGAGTGAGACTCCACAGTTTCAATTGTTCCCTTTCTGGGCCTCCAAGGTTGAGTTTCATGTCAGGACCATAAATCCCGTCATTAACAGGATCCTTACGACATGAAATACCAGCCCTAAATATCTGTGGCAAGATGCATTTGTATTTACATAGGAACATAGGATCATAGGAACTGGAGTAGGCCATTCAGCCCTTCAAGCCTGTTCTGCCATTCAATGAAATCATAACTGACCTGTATCCTAACTCCATCCACCCGCTTTGGCTGCATTTCCCTTCATATCCTTGGCTAACAAAAATCTATCGATCTCAGATTTAAAATTATTAATTGAGGTAGCATCTACTGCTTTTTGTGGGAGAGAATCCACACTTCTACCACCCTTTGCCTGAAGAAGTGTTTCCTAACTTCTCTCCTGAATGGCCTGGCTCTGATTTTAAGGTTATGTCCCCTTGTCCTAGACTCTCCCACCAGCGGAAAAAGTTTCTCTCTATCTATTCTATCAACTCCTTTCAAAATCCTAAAAACCTCAATCAAATCACCCCGTAACCTTTCATATTCCAGGGAATACAAACCTAGTTTGTGTAATCTCTCCTCTCAATCTAACCCATGGAGACATGGTAACATTCTGGTGAATCTGCGCTGCACTCCTTCCAAGGCCAATATGTCCTTTCCAGGGTGCGGTGCCCAGAACTGTACACATTACTCCAGACTTGGTCTAGCCAGGGCTTTGTATAGCTGTAGCAAATCTTCCTCCCTTTTATATTGTAGCCCTCTAAATATAAAGGCTAACATTCTATTAGCCTTTATGATTATTTTTTGTCTCTGACTACTACATTTTAGTGATCTGTTTACATGGACCTCTAAATCTCTTTGGACCTCCACTGTTCCTAGCTTTTCACCATTTAAAAAATACTCAGATCTATCCTTTATCTGCCACAGTTTTGCCCACTCACTTAATCTATCAATGTCTCTTTGTAATTTTATGCTCCCATCTACACTACTTACTATGCCACCAACCTTTGTGTCATTGGCAATCTTGGATATATGGCACTCTATTGTGTTATCTAAGTCATAAATAAATATAGTAAATAGTTGAGGCCCCAGCACAGATCCTTGTGAGATACCACTAGCCACTTCCTTCCAAGTCGAGTACATACCCATTATCTCTTCTCTCTGTCTTCTACTGCCTAATCAATCTCTTAACTAGGCCAATAATTTGTCTTCAATTTCATGAGCTTTAGTTTTAGCTAACGGTCTCTTATGTGGAACCTTGTCAAATGCCTTCTGGAAGTCCATATAAACTACATCCATAGACATTACCCTGTCTACTACTTTAATTATTTCCTCAGAAAATTCGATTAGGTTCGTTATACATGACCTACCCTTTACAAATCCATGTTGGCTCTCTCTATTCAGCTGAAACTTCTCTAAGTGCTCCATCACTTTGTCCTTAATTATAGATTCCAATAACTTCCCCATATCAGATGTTAGACAAGCAGGGTCTATAATTTCCTAGTTTCTTTCTCTCACCTTTCTTAAATAATCGAGTTACATTTGCAATTTTCCAATCTAAAAGGTCAATTTCTGAATCGAGAGAGCTTTGGAAGATTATGGCTAAAGCATCTGCAATTTCTTCACCTACTTCCTTTAAAACCCTGGGGTGGAAACCATTGGGTCCTGGGGATTTGTCAGTCTTTAGTGTCACTATTCTTTCTAATACTGTGTTCTTGCTTACTTTAACGTTAGTGAGTTCCAGTCCTTGATCCATTATTAGTTTTCCTGGAGTGTCAGGTATATTATCCTCTTCCTCTACTGTGAAGACTGACATAAAGTAATTATTCAACAAGTCTGCTGTTTCCTTATTTTCATTTGCAATATTACCTGCATCTGTTTTTAAAGGGCCCACATTACCCTTGATTAACCTTTTTCTTTTAATATACGGCGCAAATCCGGCAATTTCTTGATGCTTATGGGGAGTTTGATGGCAAGCTTCTGTTTTTGTGAGGCTAACGGTGGAGCGGAGCAAATAATCCAGAAATTTGTGGTGATTTGCAACTCACAGTGTATCTCTTCCTCGCAACATATTGCTGGGCTTTTCATGCACTATTAATAGTGGGCGCCATGAACTCGCTTTTATTTTTCCAGCAAACTCTTTGTCATTATACTGCTGTGCCCCGACTGAATTGTAAAATACAGACCTTAGTGGACCTGCTTTCAAATGAAGGCTGTTACATTAGTATCATATTGAAGAGACATCTGCCTCACTGCACATGGTATTGGAAGGCTGTTTGGATAGTTTGTAGAAGCCAGCACTCTGGTATGCACTGCCCTCTCCTACGTGAGTGATGCCATGAAACAAGGACTGCATTGAGCATGTAGCAATACCATGGAGACTGTAGTTACACGGTCCATAGATGCGGTAGCAGAATCTATTATGAGTTCTCCCACTGCTGCAATGGAGGCTTTGGGGTGTTGTTATGGTTCACTTCAGCTGACTTGAAGAATGGTTATGGGCAACCATGACAGAGTGATTCGAAAATCTCATGGATTAACAGATTAACGCCACAGATTAAAGGGTATTGCGAGATGATGTACTCGAGCACTGGGGTAGCACAAATGCAGTGGTGTCTGTGGCAGTTCTGTGCCACCATATAGCCTTGCTACCTCAGAAAGCACTGAGCCCACTGCAATTACAACACCAGATAGCCCTGGCAGTGATGCAGGTCATTCATGGTTAGTTGCTGATATAGGATGCAGGCCTGTAACCATCCACATAGTTGCTTACGCAGACATCCAACAGCGCTTGTCCATCAGCTAGGGGATCGCTTTGTACAGGGGACACATCACAGCCAGTACGGAGAAATTCAAGACATGAAAGAAGCAAATGCTGCAGCAAAAGATATTAAATGCCTACACCACAGATCTACGCAACCTAATAAAATTAATTTTCTGTTACTAGTCTTTCAGTTTATTTCAATTTTTGTTAACCAAAGGTATTAAGGGATATGGGACTAAGGCAGGTATATGGAGTTAGGTCACAGATCAGCCATGATCTCATTGAATGGTGGAACATGATGGAGGGGCTATATGGCCTACTCCTGTTCCTATCTTCTTATGTTCCTAAGTTTATCATTCAGAAAATGTCCAAAAGAAAGAAAGAAATTTCATTTATATAGCAAATTTCTTGAGCTCAGGACATCCCAAAGTGCTTCACAGCCAATGAAGTACTTTTGAAGTGTAGTCATCGTTGTAATGTATGGAAATATGGCAGCTAACTTGCACACAGCGAGGTCCCACAAATAACAATGAGATAAATTACTATGTAATCTGGTTTTGGTGGTGTTGGTTGAGGGATGAAATATTGGCCAGGACACTGGGAGAAACTTCCCTGCTCTTTTTCAAAAAGTGCCACAGGAACTTTTATGTTCACCTGTGGGGGCAGATGGGGGCTTGGTACTTCCAGCAATCCATGGTTAGGGTTAGGGTTAGGGTTACCAAAGATGGTACCTCCAGCAATCCATCAGAAGTGCATTGAAACACCAGCTTAGATTAGTACTGAAGTGTCTAAGATGGGGTTTGAATCTATAACCTTTTGAATCAAAAGCAACAGTGATACCACTGAGCTTAGAGACCTGTGCCAAGAGTAGATGGTATACTATGAATACATAAGCACACTTATCCAAACATAAAAAAGCCAAACAAACAAAATATATGCTGTACAAAGAGAAAAAAATAGATAGTAGTACCATGATTACAAACACATGCCAAAGAAAATAGTATCCAATTGGACATCTCACTGGATGAACTGGGCAATGAAACACATTGGTCTTCCTGCCCACAGTACCTAGCCTGCTGCTGGTTCATGCTGAGGTGTACAGAGTGGTCTATATGGTGATCCTGACCTTCAGTTACCTGGCTGACTCCAGAGATGTCTTCTGTGTGTCCCTGGAAGATCCCTGTGGCATAAAATTTAAGGACAGTGGTGACCTTCAATGCCACTGGCCATGCCAGACAGATAGTTGATTGTCCCTGCAGGCCTTCACAGACCAAGTGGCATAGCTCATTCACAACTTCCTCTGGCACTGTTCCTCCACCCGTGCCTGTTCTCATGAGGCGGACCCAATGTCTGGAGTAGTACCTCTTGCCACTTGTGAGCCTTCCATGCCCTCTGTGTGCATGTTCTTCCTCCTCTGAAAATGCCATGCCCAACATTTCCTGCCTCACACAGGCTCATGGTCACAAGACTCGGATGTAGTCTCTGTTTTCCTGCTATTAGAGTGGTTAGAATGTGGAACTTGCTACCACATGGAGTAGTTGAGGCGAATAGCATAGATGCATTTAAAAGGAAGCTAGATAAGTATATGAGGGATAAAGGAATAGGAGGATATGTTGATAAGGTTAGATGAAGTAGGGTGGGAGGAGGATCTTGTGGAGCATAAACACCGACATCGACCTGTTGGGCTGTTTCTGTGCTGTAAATTCTATGTAGTTGTAATACTCACAACTCCATAGGCCTTACTTATGACAAATCTGAGCTTCTGTAAAACATTGACCTTTAAATGTGCTTCTCCAGCTGCGTAATCCTGCAGTAGTTGCTCATTCATGACCTGTAACAAGGTCTTAATGAGTTCAATTGACCTTTTTAACTTATTTTTCTAATACTTCTTTTGGGGGGTAGAAATGGTCAAAGCACAAATATGATTGCCATTTTCTACCACTGTTTTACACAAATTGACGTTTTCATAGAAACAGGAATGTCGCACCGGAGATATCTGCACAAAAACGCCAGAAGAGGGAAAAAAATAAACTCAAACTTGGCGATAAAAACAAAAGGCATAAATTTGTCTCACAAACACTGGCAGTAATATCGGAAGATAGGCCAGGGTAATACAATCTCAGCAGCGGTAGCAGAAGACAGGACACTAAACAACACAGCTCATGAATGAAAGAAACAGAACACTATTTATACCATTTGTATGAGGGGACAGACTGATGAATAATTTTTTTGTTGTTCAGCCGTCTCTCATTTCCATAATTTATTCAGCCGTGAGGACTGGGACTCATTTCCTATGCTCCATTCAGTCTCCAGAAGTGCTTCAGTTAATGCTCCAAAAACAGTGTTATTTTAATAATTTAACATTGGGATGCAGTTACATTACACACAAGTGACCTGAGAGTGAATTGTCCTCCAGTTCACTGCTGTTCTGGAGAGCCAGTTCACACTGTCTTAGAGAGCACAGCACAACTTCCAGTCTGAGCTATAATGAATCTAAGAGTGGGAGGAAATGCTTAACGTCATATCCCAGCAGTGGAGGGAGAGCTGGTGGGTAGAGCCCCAGCAAAATGAATAGGAATTTACTAACCATGAGTTATCTGAGTTTATACACTGCTATAGCAGCATGTTCTTGGGGTATATCCACAGAAACATTAATGGTTGATGGCACATTGGAGCACGGCCATGCAGAATAGTATTATTGTTTGATTATATTTGATTTTGTTAACATTGTCCTGCCATAATTATAATCTATGTTTGAGTTTATTTTTTTCCAGTAACTGGTAGTTGGGTAAACCGATAGTGAAAGTAAGAAAGAACTTGCATTTATATAGCACCTTTCATGACCTCAGGACGTCCCAAAGTGCTTCAAAGCCAATGAAGTACTTTTGAAGTGTAGTCACTGTTGTAATTTACAGGGCTCACAACACTTGATCTTCTGAGCCAGCACATTCCAGTGATGTTGTTTTCATGATGGCAGATTTAACATTCTAGGGGTGCAGCTTATTCTTGTTGTGGAGGTGAGTCATTAGGTACAGACTGGGAAGCTCTCCTTGACTCAGGCAACCTGTAAAGAACAAGTTGGAAGGAAACTGCAGCATTTGGTGGAGAAGCAAAAACATCGATGTCAGGGTGTCACAGAGCTGTGCAGGGAGGAACTCTATTTGTGGCTTCATCCCTCCCCTGCAGTAGGTTTAACTCTGGTGTTTTTGCCGATGGCTGAGGTGCCCGCCTGGCTCATGAACATATGCTAGTCCGAGGCCTAAGGTGTACATAGGACCCCACTGCCATTTTAATGGTCAGCGTCCCGCTCAGTAAAATAAGAACAGGAGTAGGCCATTTAGGCCCTCGAGCCTGTTCCACCGTTCAATTAGATCATGGCTGATCTGTACCTCAACTCCATTTACCCGCCTTTATAGGAACATAGGAACAGGAGTAGGCCATTCAGCCCCTCGAGCTTGTTTTGTCATTCAATTAGATCATGGCTGATCTGTATCTTAACTCCATTTACCCGCCTTTGCTCCATATCCCTCTTTGCCCTTGCCGAACAAAAATCTATCGATCTCAGTCTTGAAAGCTTCAATTGACCCCCAGCATCCGTAGCCTTTTGGGAGAGAGCCTTCCAGATTTCCACTACCCTTTGTGTGAAAAAGTGTTTCCTGATTTCACTCCCTGAAAGGCCTGGCTCTAATTTCAAGATTAGTCCGGAAAATATCAGGGTGCCCTAAAGGTAAGTTTTAAACTTATCTTTGTGGGGGCTGGAGGAGCATTTGCCAGAAACAGTCAGGAAAGCTTGAAAATAGGTAATC
The DNA here is from genome assembly GCF_035084215.1 of Heptranchias perlo. Classification (NCBI taxonomy): domain Eukaryota; kingdom Metazoa; phylum Chordata; class Chondrichthyes; order Hexanchiformes; family Hexanchidae; genus Heptranchias; species Heptranchias perlo. The sequence continues at coordinate 79,549,508 of NC_090332.1, forward strand.
ATGGAAGGAAAAGCATTCTAAAAGGCATTCAGAGGAGCAAGAAGCATGAAAGGATGTAAATGGATCTTGTCGAGCAGGGGAGGTGGCAGGAATAACCTGCAGAGTCAATCTCTCAAACATAACTTGGAAAAGATTCATGAGTCGTTTAATTAAAAATAGAAAGAGGTGAAGGAAAAAATGAATAGTTATTCCAAACTTATCATTATCCAGGAGGAAGATTAAGAATGTTGGCCCAGTCCTGAAGTTTTGAGGCTGATTTAAAAAACATCATTCTCGGTATATGGGCATCACTGGTAATTCCAACATTTATTGCCATTCCCTAGCTGCCCTCGAGAAGGTGGTGGCGGGCCTTCTTCTTGAACTGCTGAAGTTCCTGTGGTGAAAGTGCTCCCACAGTGCTCTTACGTGGGGAATTCCAGGATTTTGACCCTCAGAATTAAGGATAGTGATATATGCCCAAGTCAGGATTGGAGGAGAACTTGGAGGTGACGGTATTCCCGTGCACTTGCTGCTCTTGTCCCACTGGGGGTGGAGATCGTGGGTCTGGGAGGTGCTGCTGAAGAAGCCTTGACGATTTGCTGCAGTGCAGTGTCTTAGGGCTCAACAACATGGATGTTAAATATGTATTATTTTCCAAAACACCAGAGTAGGTCAAGCTGTGAAGAGAGGGAGGAGGAGAAGGACGAGACACCTTACAAGAAACATACAGTTGCACTACAGTTTCTGGTAGCCTTGAACAAGTGGACTGCAACATTATTTATCAGGTTACTGAGTATTTCTGTCCCTAGATGTAAATAATTAAACTTTTAGATACCAGTTGTTGTTGCAGCAGTTGAGACAAGGGTGGCTAAAATGTCTTTTCTTCCTTTGCAAGTTTAATTTACCTGCAATATTTTGATGCATTCCTGCCTCTGAGTCAGGAAGCCAAGGGCCAGAACATAGCTTTGTTTTAACGTTCTAATAAAGAGTAGGTTCGGAATTTTGCATTATAGTTTGCAGACAATTCTGAAAAATAGTAATGGACCCTTCATCAAATGCGAAATATATTGAGCATAAGGTCATTCTATTACTGGAAAGACTTCAGGTAAGATGAACAAATTTATCTTGTTCCAGTTTTGTGCATTCTGTTTGGTTGTATTATTATTCTCGGACAGCCTTGAGATCGAGCTGAAGTGCCCTCTAGTGTTAAGTGCCACTATTCATTCCGGGATTTAGTATTCTTTTTGTTGTTGACTGAAATGAAAGTTCTCTACCAGGACTATCTCTAGAGCTGCATAGGCCCACAAAATATCTGAGAATAAACACTGAAGGTGTAACAATGGCAGTAATGTAATAGCTTCAACAACAAATGCCCTTGATATATAAAAGAAACATACTTAAATTGTTGGTACATTTATTGTATGTATAACAAAACAGCTAGAAAATGTCTTTCAACATTTCTGCAGTGACCTTCCAGATGAAACACACTGGGCTAGGAATTGGGCTGTGTAGCGCCCGTTGTTTCAGCACTACGCGGCCTCCGAAAGTTCCAAAATGGCTCCAGAATGCGCACGCACTCTTCTAGCATTATGTGCGCTGGATGCCATCTTGGTAAAGGGTTTCGCGCAGACGCAGATAACGAACGCCGGCAGCATGTAAAGTAGGGAGAATATGCATTAGATCAGTGTGCAATGCTGATTTAAAGGGACGGATACCATTTTGGCACTCAACGCTCCACTCAATGCATTTTCTTAACCACGAACACCTGAACATGTCTCAGGGTGCCTGGAGGACTCTCCACCAGCACTAAAGTTATCATGCAGGTATTGCAGGTTAGTTGCTGGATTATTGCTTCTGGCTGCTGGTAGAACAGGACGTGTTTGTTGAAGCTTCCTATACTTACAGAGAGCTGCTATAATATATTTGAGAAGGTTTGGCATTTACTGCCTGACGGTTGGTGTAATTTACAACAATGTTTGAACAAGATTCCTGGCAACCATGGGTGGTCTGCTAAGGCTCCCGCTGGGCATAGAACACGACTGGGATCATGCAGAGAGGCCACGCAGAGTAGGTCAAGCTGTGAAGAGAGGGAGGAGGAGAAGGACGAGGCGCAGGGCAATGAGCAGGAGGCCATATCTCATGAGGGCCTACATGGAACAATACTCTGACCTCACCATGAGCGAGGATCAGTGCATCCGATGGCTGAGGTTCACCAAAGAGGTCATGACGGAGATCTGTCACCTACTGCAGCCACAACTACAGCCTCAAGGCAGGGCAAGGACATTATTGCCTGTGGCTATGAAGGTGACTGTGGTGCTGAAATTCTATGGCTCTGCTGGCGAGCTGTGCAACATCTCACAGTGTGCAGTGCGCTGCTGCATAAGGGAGGTCATGGGGGCATGATACGAGATGCACAACAGGTTCATCTCTCTTGACTGAGAGAAGTAGAACGAGTTAGCACGAGGGTTTGCTCGCATTGCAGGCTTCCCTATGGTGCAGGGTGCCATTGGCTGCACACATGTTGCCATGCGTGCTCCACATGTCAACTTGGCCACCTTCATGAACCGAAAGGGGTTCCATTCCCTGAATGTTCAGCTGGTGTGCGACCACACGCAGCGCATCATGGAGGTAAATGCCCGCTACCCTGGGAGCAGTCATGACGCCTTCACTATGCAGCAGTCCAACGTGCCAGCTATCTTTGAACCAGCTCGGCAAGTGAAAGGCTGGTTACTGGGTGGCAAGGGCTATCCCCTCATGAGGTGGCTCATGACCCCGGTCAGAAATGCACGCACACGTGCAGAGCGGGCCTACAACGAGAACCATGCTGCCACACACAATTGAGCACACCATAGGCGTCCAAAAGCATCGCTTCCGCTGTCTGGGTCGTTCTATTGGAGCCCTGCAGTACTCAGCTGAGCTGAGGTGTCAAGAATCATCATGGTATGCTACATGCTGCACAACCTCAGTGGCAAGGGAACAGCCCTTGCCTCTGATTATCTGGCAAGACCCTGAGCCAGAGGAAGAGGAGGAAGGGGCTGAGGAAGAAGAGGAGGAAGCGGCTGAGGATGAGGGAGAGGAGAAGGAGGGAGAAGTGGAGGAAGAAGCAAGGGGGCAACAAGAAACACTGGCCCTGTCTACGAGGGCTCTGCATGCTCACCTGATCAGTGAGCGATAACAATAACATGAACGACATCTCCCAAGTCACCGACAGTCCTACACTCCCCACCTGTTCTCTCCCTCATGACCATCAAATCGCCCTCCATATGATTACACACTGGTTCTTCCCTCAGCTCATCGCAGAAATAAAAACCACCGCCAAATGCAAATTCAAAGTCACATTTATAAATTAACACATGAAATGATGCAAACAATATGAAACTGTTCACCCTTGTGCATTCCGCTGCCTGTTGTTCGTGTGCCTTTACCTATCCTAGAGCTCCTACGAGTTGCATCTCCATTGGCTGGAGCATGGGTGGTGGAAGGCTGCTGACCTTCAATGGAGGAGCATGCAGATGGCCTCGGAGAATGACCTCGAGCAGCTCTGGGCTGGGAGGGCCTGGCTTCAGACTGCATCATCTCGGCATGGGCTGCAGCAGTCTGGCCTGGCTGGCTGTTAAGCAACAGCAAGGGCACTGGAGGAGTGGCAGGGGTGGGAGCAGGAATGCTGTCATCTTGAGAGAGGACAGCAGGTTCGCCTGCCATGGCGCCACTGCCACTCGCATGGGGCAGCGCCTCAGCAATCGTGGTGATCAGCTGGAGAACGGATTGCTGGAGTGATGTGAAGTCTTGGGAGCCCCGTTCCACAGGGTACCCAGAACCATGATGGCAGCATTCTGTGCTTCCATTGCGGCAGTCTGAGCTTCAACTGAAGCTTGCAGACCTTTGATGATATCGGTTTGTGCTGCAATGGCAGCTGTTTGTGCTGCAATGGAAGCCGCGACATCGATTATCAGACGCTGTAACACAGTGGGTTCCTCAGGTGTGCTGATGGAGGTGACCACCTGTTCCATGTGAGAAAGGTTGGGCTCCAAGCTCCGTGCAAAGCCCTGTGTCAAGTTCGAAGTGGACTCCTCCATGCCCCTTGGCATTGTGCGCAGGCTTTCCAGTGCACCAAGCATTTGGTGATGTATGCCCATCAGCCGTCTTCTGTAGCCTGGTCCATTGAAGTCATCATCTGACCCCTAGGCAGCAGAACCATTGTGCGACCTCGCCTTCCGGCGAGCTGGCACCTGTGGTATCCATTCCCCCCACCACGATTCCTGTGCACTTGTGCCTGGTGTCTCACCACGTGCAGATCACTCCTCTAAACTAGCCTCTAAAGGGTGCGCTGTGTCAGTATCTGAGCTGGTGGATGCGAGTGTCAGGTCAAGTGATGGTGCAGCTTCATTATCACTGTCTTCCTCCTCTTCCACCTCAGACGGTGCCGGCTCCAGCTCTTGGGTATCTGCAATGACAAAGGGAAACAGGTTGAGTTGTGGAGCGGGGAGAGGAGCAAGTAAGACGAGTGTTCTCACACCATCTGCAGCACGTAAGTCTGAAAAGATTGTGGGATGAGGGAGATGTGGGAAATGAGAAGAAGGATTAGGTATGCAGAGACACCTTTCGTCGGGCTCCAGTGCCGCCAGTGGCCATGGCCACAGCGACGGCCCGCCCAATGATCCGCAGCATGGTCTCCGCCAGTGGGGTGAGGACGTGTAGGCATGCCTGTCCTCCCCTGGGTCTCTCTTGCTGCTGGCTGTTATGCGCCACCTTCTCCTGCAAGGCAGAGGGAAGAGTGTCAGTGGGTATCCTGTAAGGTGTCTGGGTGATGTGCCTGTCTTGGTTGAATTGCTGCTGGTGTGTGTGCCCTGTGAGAGGTAGTTGTGTGGCCTGCAAGTGTGGTACTATGTGAGAGTGAGATGCAGCATGCGAAGTGCAGCATTGCATACGGATGGGCAGCGTTTGTTGCTGGGTGGGTGACGGGGGGTGTTGTGCATGGAGCACTGGTGCAGTTGGTTGGATGTGCCACTTGACACTTACATTCACTCACCTTGACCACTCGTGTTAAATCATTGAACTTTTTTCGGCACTGCACCCATGTGTGTGGTGCAGTGCTCCTGGCATTCACCTCCTGGGCTACTCCCTCCCACTGCCTGCGCAGCTGGTGTCTGGAGGGTCTCCTATCACCCTATGGGTACAGGGATGTCCCTCCTTTCATCCACTCCCTCCATCAGAGCCTCCAGTGCGACGTCCGAGAACCTTGGTGCGCGCTCTCTTGCTGGTCCAGCAATCCTGCTTGCTATCCTGCATTGCTCTCATTGACAGTGCACCTCCCCTTTAAGAGGTGCAGATTGCCTTTAACTAGAGCTGGCCACGCCCTATTTTGGGGCTTCCTGCTTGTGCGTGCAGCCCCTCAACAGCATGGGTAACGCTGGCTGCCGTACAAATCATGTTAATGACCAGGCAGCATGAATCTCACATGCTGCCTGCATCGGTAGCACCAGGCGCAGGTTAATCGCGGACCGCGATGCAGGGGTTATCGAATTTAACTCCCACTGAGTTTCAGTAATTAAGAGATTCAAAGAATTGAGCTTTGACAACTTAGCATGATATTCACACTATTGTAAAATATAGGCTTTATTTTATAACTGATTGATTCAGAATTTAAAATAAAAAGGGGGGAGATAATTGATAAACTAATCAAACTTAGAGAGGATAAAACCCTTGGTCTGGATGGATTGCATCCGCACATATTAAAAGAAGTTAGGGAGGAGATAGCAGAGGCACTACTACATATATATAAAAATTTATTAGAAAAGGGAATAGTGCCAGAGGACCAGTGGACAGCAAATGTTATTCCTATATTTAAAAAGGGACATAGAACAAGTCCAGGGAACTATGGATCAGTTAGCTTAACGTCGGGGGTAGGAAAGATAATGGAATCCTTACTCAAAGATGTAATAGAAAAACATCTAGAAAATGAAAATATAATAAAGAATAGTCAGCACGGATTTCAGAAGGGAAAGTCATGACCAACCTTATTGAATTCTTTAAAGAAGTAACAGAAAGAATAGACAAGGATAATGCAGTAGATGTATCAGAGAGGGGGAGAGTTATTTGGACACTTTGATCCAGGAGGCAGTCACATCCCTTAGGTTAGGTAGCAGTTTAGATTTGGTCATTGGTCAGGGACAGGAGGATGTGACTGCGAGTCAGGCAGGTATGGGGACCCAGATGAAGTGATGGAGGAACCTCAGCATTTGACTTTGTCCAACAGGTACAAGGTACTTGCTACCTGTATGGATGAGAACAAAGACTGCAGGGAAGATGGGCAAATTGACCACGGCACCGTGGTGCAGGAGGCCGTTCAAGTGGGGGGAGTAAAAAGGAATGTGGTAGTAGTAAGGGGTTTTGTATAGTCAGGGGGATAGATACTGTTCTTTGCAGCTGCGACTGGGAGTCCTGAAGGCTGTGTTGCCTGCCTGGTGCCAGGGTTAAGGATATCTCCTCGCGGCTAGAAAAGAACTTTGAGCGTGAGGGGGAGGATCCAGTTGTCGTGGTCCACGTACGAATGAATGACATAGGTAGAACTAGGAATGAGGTTCTGCTGAGGGAGCTTGAGGAGCTAGAGTCCAAATTAATAAGCAGAACCACAAAGATAATAATCTTTGGATTACTACCTGAGCCACGTGCAAATTGGTATAGAGTCAAACAGATCAGAGAGTTAAATGCGTGGCTCAAAGACTGGCGTGGGAGACAGGGGTTTCGATTCATGGGACACTGGCACCAGTACTGGAGAAAGAGGGAGCTGTTCCATTAGACGGGCTCCACATAAAGCGGGCTGGGACCAGTGTCCTGGCGAATCGAATAGCTACGGCTGTAGATAGGGCTTTAAACTAAAAAGTGGAGGAGAGGGTTCAGGTGAGGGGAAATTTATAAATCTAAAGAGAAAAGTCAAGGCCATAGAGCAGTGTAGCGATTTGGGTAAAGATAAGCAGAGTGTGACAGGAAGGGACAGAGAGTTTAACGGTAATAGTGTATCAGTGAATAAGGTCAAATCAGGGAAAAATAGTAAAAAGTTAAAATTAAAGGCACTTTATCTGAATGTACAAAGCACTCGTAACAAGATAGATGAGTTAATAGCACAAATAGAGATAAATGGGTTTGATCTAGTAGCCATTACTGAGTCGTGGTCGCAAGGTGACCAAGGTTTGGAACTAAATATTCCAGGGTAACTATTCTTGGGCCTGATGGCCTACATCCTAGGGTTCTAATGAGGTGGCTGCAGAGATATTGGATCTTCCAGAATTCCCTAGATTCTAGAACAGTCCCAGTGGATTGGATGGGAGCAAATATAACACTGCTATTCAAGAAAGGAGGGAGAGAGAAAACAGGGAGCTACAGGCCAGTTAGCCTGACATCGGTCATCGGGAAAATGCTGGAATCCATTATTAAGGACGTGGTAACAGGGTACTTAGAAAATCATAATATGATTAGACAGAGTCAACACGGTTTTATGAAAGGAAAATTGTGTTTGACAAATCTATTAGAGCTTTTTGAGGATGTAACTAGCAGGGTAGATAAAGGGGAACCAGTGAATGTAGTAAATTTGGATTTTCAAAAGGCATTCGATAAGGTGCCACACGAAAGGCTGTTACACAAGATAAGGGCTCATGAGGTTGGGGGTAATGTATTAGCATGGATAAAGGATTGGTTAACGGACAGAAAACAGAGAGTAGGAATAAAAGGGTCACTTTCAGGTTGGCAGGCTGTAACTAGTGGGGTGCCGCAAGGATCAGTGCTTGGGCCTCAGCTATTTACAATCTACATTAATAACTTAGATGAAAGGACCGAGTGTAATGTATCCAAGTTTGCTGATGATGCAAAACTAGGTGGGAAAGTAAGCTGTGAGGAGGACACTAAGAATCTGCAAAGGGATATAGACAGATTAAGTGAGTGGGAAAGAAAGTGGCAGATGGAGTATAATGTGGGGAAATGTGAAGTTATTCAATTTGGTAGGAAGAATAGAATAACAGAATATTTTTTAAATAGTGAGAAACTATTAAATGTTGGTGTTCAGAGGGATTTGTGTGTCCTTGTACATGAAATACAGGAAGTTAACATGCAGGTACAGCAAGCAATAAGGAAGGCAAATGATATGCTGGCCTTTATTACAAGGGGTTTGGAGTACAAGAGTAAGTAATTCTTGCTGCAATTGTACAGGGCTTTGGTGAGACCACACCTGGAGCACTGTGTACAGTTTTGGTTGCCTTACCTAAGGGAAAATATACGTGCCATAGAGGCAGTGCCACAAAGGTTCACTAGATTGATTCCTGGGATGAGAGGGTTGTCCTATGAGGAGAGATTGAGTAGAATGGGCCTATACTCTCTGGAGTTTAGAAGACTGAGAGGTGATCTCATTGAAACATATAAGATTCTGAGAGGGCTTGACAGGGTAGATGCTGAGAGACTGTTTCCCCTGGCAGGAGAGTCTTGAACTAGGGGGCATACTCTCAGGATAAGGGGTCAGCCACTTAGGACAGAGATGAGGAGAAATTTCTTCACTCAGAGGGTGTGAATTTTTAGAATTCTCCACCCCAGAGGGCTGTGGATGCTCAGTTGTTGAGTATATTCAAGGCTGAGATAGATAGATTTTTGGATTCTAAGGGAATCAAGTGATATGGGGAAAGTGGAGTTGAGGTCAAAGATCAGCCATGATCTTATTGAATGGCGGAGCAGGCTTGAGGGGCCTATGTTCTTATGTAATATATTTGGATTTTCAAAAGGCCTTCAATAAGGTCCGCAGTGTAGACTCATGACGAAAGGTCAGAGCATGTGGAGTCAGGGGCAGGTAGCAGAATGGATAGCAAGCTGGCTACAAAACAAAAAACAGGGAGTAGGGGTTAAGGGTAGCTACTCAGACTGGCAACAGGTGAGAAGTGGTGTTCCACAGGGATTGGTGTTGGGACCACTGTTGTTCACAATTTACATTAACGATTTGGGCTTGAGAATGGGAAATATAATTTCAAAATTTGTGGACGACACCAAATTGGGGGGTATAGTTAATACAAAGGAAGAATGCGTCAAAATGTAAGAAGACATTAATAAACCTGCAGAATGGGCGTGTAATTGGCAAATTAATTTCAATATAGATAAGTGTGAGATGGTGCATTTTGGTAGGGAGAATAATGAGGCCACATACTGCTTGAACAATAAGAGTTTAAATGGAGTAGATGATTAAAGGAATCTGGGGATACAGATACACAAATCACTAAAAGTAGGGACGCAGTTTAATAAGGCCATAAAAAAGGCAAACAAAGCAATGGGGTTCATTTCTCGAGGGATAGAATTGAAAAGCAAAGAAGTTATGTTAAACTTGTATAGAACCTTGGTTAGACCACACTTGGAATACTGTGAACAGTTCTAGAAACATAGAAAATAGAAGCAGGAGTAGGCCATTCAGCCCTTTGAGCCTGCTCCGCCATTCAATATGATTATGGCTGATCATCTATCGCAATACCATATTCCCGCTCTCTCCCCATAGCCCTTGATGCCTTCTGTGTCTAGGAATCTATCTATCTCCTTCTTAAATATATTCAGTGACTTGGCCTCCACAGCCTTCTGTGGTAGAGAATTCCACAGGTTTACTACCCTCTGAATGAAGAGGTGTGGTGCCCATATTATAAAAAAGATATAGGGGTATTGGAGAAGGTGCAAAAAAGATTCACAAGGATGATATCAGAACTGAAAGGATATACTTATCAGGAAAGACTGAACAGGCTGGGGCTCTTTTCTCGAGAAAAGAGAAGGCTGAGGGGTGAGTTGGTAGAGGTTTTTAAGATAATGAAAGGGTTTGATAGGGTAGACGTACAGAAAATGTTTCCACTTGCGAAGGAGTCCAAAACTAGAGGTCACAAATATAAGATAGTCACTAATATAAGATAGTCATTAATATAAGATAGTCACTAATAAATCCAAGAGGGAATTCAGGAGAAACTTCTTTACCCAAAGAGTGGTAAGAGTGTGGAATGAGTAGTTAAGGCAAATAGCATAGATGCATTTAAAAGGAAGATAGATAAGTACACGAAGGAAAAAGGAGAGTGGAGAGTGGAGCATTAACGCCGGCATAGACCAGTTAGGCCGAATGGACTGTTTCTGTGCTGTAGACTCGATGTAACTCAATGTAACTTGATGTAATTTCGACTGGCTGTATACTTAGCTTTAATTAGCAAAACTACAGCACTAAAGTACTTTATGAAGGATGCTCACTATCAGATCACTTTCCGTCAAACTGATTTCCTGTCACAAGATGTAAGAGATCTAGCTGAGAGGGTATGGGTGACTTGCTCTGACTGTTCTCAGTTCCTTGTGAATACCATATTGAGATGCTTAAGATTGGGCTGGTGATTATTTTACTTTTGATATTCCCTACCCTTTGTGGAAAAGCATTCAAACTCCAATTGGTGCCTCCCTTAGGTGACCATGTTCTGGTCACCTAACCATTGGGAAGGATATCATTGCCCTTTAGGCAGCATAAAGATGAGGACAAAAGATGATTCTTGGTATCAGGAATTTAATTTATGAGGAAAGATTAAGGAAGTTGAGCTTATTTCTTCTGAAAGGGGAAGCCTTCAACATGATCTAACTGACATTTTCAAGATTAGGAAAGGAATTGGCAAAACTGATCTAGTCAAATTGTTCACGCAGGTGATGGGTTCGAATATGAAAGAAAGCAAGTAAAAAAATTAGAAAGTTAGAAATAAGTAGGAAGCCGGCAGAATGTTTCATCAAAGGGTTACTAGTCATTGAGGTTAACAGTGTCGATAGGTTCAGAGGCAATGGGATGTGTTTCTGGAGAGAGAAAGGACTGAGGGACATGATGAGAGACTTGACCACATAACCTAGGCTATCATTTCAGTGCAGTAGTGTGGGAGTGCTGCGCTGTCGGAGATGTTAAATTGAAGCCCCGTCTGCTCTTTCAGGTTGACATAAAATATCCCATGTCACTACTCGAAGAAGAGCAGTGTTCTGGCCAATATTTATCCCTCAACCAACATCATTATCTGGTCATTTATCTCATTGTTGTTTGAGGGACCTTGCTGTGTGCAAATTGGATGCTGCATTTCCCAACATTACAACAGCAACTATGCTTCAAAATATTTCATTGGCTGTAAAGAACATTGGAATGTCCTGAGGTCATGAAAAGTGCTATAGAAATGCAAGTTCTTTCTTTCTTTAGGTGGAGTTGAAACGTCTGCATGTGATACTGGCTTCACAATTCCCACCAATGTGGGAGGAGCTCTGAGCTGGGATATGTAGCAGTTGCTGTCCAGCACTTACTGAGCTGGGGAATATGCACAGCCATGAAAAGATAGAGAGCTCTGCCAAGGTAGATCTCAAGTTCTCTTTTTACTTAAAAAACCTAGTCAAAGGGCAAAGACCATAAGGGAAGGCACGGCCAACATTAAACAGAGTAGGCGGGAAGGGAAGATAAATCAAGAAGTAGTATTTAGGTTTTTAAAGCCCATAGACCATAAAAGTTTACACCTCAGAAACAAGCTACATGTTAACAGGATGATCTGAAGGGTTAAGAAAGACCTAGAAAAAAGTTTGTTTAGGATTTCATCCATATGAGGGCAGTCAGAGAAGAGGTGAGAATCATAAAAGAAATGAATGGGTTTGAAGCAGAAAATGAGCACAAGGTAGTAACATTCTGAATAATTACTTCCTCCAAGTATTCACCAAGGAAGAAATAAGAAACATGCCTTTCTCAAACAGCATTATTCCCAGGCAAAATTAATGCCTTGGATATAAATGAGTTGGAAATCTAGACAGGTTAAATGGGCTCAAAAGCAATAAATCCCCAGGCATAGATGATATTTGTCCGACAGCGCTGAGAAAGACTAGGGAGGGAGGAGATTTGTGAGGCCTTGACAATCATTATAAACCATATGAGAAAAGTAAATCTAGAATATTACTTTAAATTAAAACGTGAGAGAAAAACAATTGCCACAGGTTCAAACTAGTTAATGGCACATTTAGGAATGATATCAGAAAGTTTTCTTCACACAAGATCAATACACGGAATGAACTCCCAGGTTTAGTGGAGACAAAAAACATGAAATTATTTTAATAAACAATTAGATGCTGCAAAGGGGGGTTTTAGGATGGATTGATTGGTTGGAAGACTCCAGATTGGCCGGGGATCTGCTCATCTTGCAGTCTGTTAAGTTTTTCAATGGAAACGGGGGCAGGATTCAAATACACCTGCCCTCTACTGCGTGCAGCCATGCACATGACAGGTTTGGGACAGGATAACATCGCCCATCCTAAATCCTATCAATTTCGCCTTAGACTCCACCCATGTATGCCAGTATTAAGCAAACATTTCTGCCAAGATCTGATGAAACTCTTCTGGAAGCAGTTTCTTAAAGGTGAACTACAAAGACTAAAGTCATCCAAAACATTTGGGGCTCGAATTTAGCAGGCCTGCGGGTTCCCAGCGGGTGGTCCTCCGGGAGCGTCGAAAACGCGAACGGCGAAATTAGTGGGTTGCCCACGCGATCGTAGCAGGCAATCCACTAATAGGATCCAATTACCTGCTCCTCCGGGGTCCACGGCGCTGGCCTGCGCGTCGGGCGGGCTGCGCATGCGCAGTACGATCTGTCAGCTGGAGGCTCTCTAGTTAAAGGGGCAGTCCTCCACTGACAGATGCTGCAACCAATGGGACAAATTGCAGCATGGAGCAGCCCAGGGGGAAGGCTGCTCCCAGTTTAATGATGCCTCACCCCAGGTATCATCAGATGGGGTGAGGAGGAGGGGGAGGACACAGATCTTCCCCCCGGCGGGCGGGAGGAAGCGGCCTGCCTCTGCCACCAAGAAGGCCTGGCTCGAGGTGGCAGAGGGGGTCACCTGCGCCACCAACATATCGCCCACCTGCATACAGTGCAGGAGGTGCTGCAATGACCGCAGTAGGTCAGCCACAGTGAGAACACGAAGTCTTTCCCCTACACTCCGTCTGCCACAACACTGCCCCCACCCCAAATCTCCTTCGGCACCGCCAACACTATTCTGTCACATCACCCTTCATGCCCACTCACACCCCATCCTCATCTTACCTCCACCTACTCACCTCGCCAGTACTCATCCTGCCACTAACACGCGACCCAATCCTCATACAATCTCATGGCTCCATCCCATACTCACCCTCTCGTGCATCTCCCTCACGGCCAGCCTCACTCAACCTGCCACCACCTGTGCTGCAGCCACAGGGCATGCATCACATATGTGCAGTAGGCAGGGTAAGGCAAACGTCTCGTCAGCATGAAGGGGGTGCACAAGGGTGTCTGAGGGTTTGTCATGGGTGTTACCCATATTGAATTTCAGAGCCACAAACAGCACACATTATATTGACACCACCACTGCCATGTCTCCGCGAATCCTGTCCATTGTGTCCAATAATGCCCGCTCCTGGGTATCACTATGAGGACCCACCACTGATGCCACCCATCGTGTTACTGCAGAGTAGGTGCAGGTGTATTTGCAGGGCTCGTCCGCGCAGACAACTGAGAGACATCGGCGGTGTTGCCGGCTGCACCCTGGAAGGATGCGGAGGAGAAGGTGTGGAGGACAGTGGTGACTTTGCCAGCGACAGGTAAGCAGTTGGTGCTGGGGCCAGCCAGGAGCAGCTCAGCATGAAAGAGGCTGCAGATCTCCACGACTACATGTCGAGCGAATCTGCGCCTCCCTGTGCACTGCTGCTTGGAGAGGTCCGGGGAGCTGCGCCTCGGTCTGTGGACCCTGTGGCGAGGGTAGTGCCCTCTGCGATGCGTCTCTCTCTGCGGTAGCCCTCCCTCCTGCTGTGCAGGTGGGCGTGCAACCACACCGTGTTGGGGGGATCCACGTCTCTGCGGCGGACGGCGTGGACTGCGAGGCTGCTGGTGGTGGTCATGCTCTTCGTCCTCCGAGGGTGTCCACACACCACCCAACTGGCAGGTGTTGGTCTGAGGGGTTGTGCAGGGTAGGTGTGTGGGTCCTCGGACTGGGGCTGCGGTTTCGTGTCGGTCTGTCCTCTGGCTTGGCCGGGGGGTGGTGGGGGGCAGGGGTTGCCCTATGTGACGCGGTGGCCTCCTGCGTGGGTGAGGGCTCTCCCCCGTGGAGCGCACCTTGGCACCTGCCACAGGCTGCTGGCTGAAACACGCCTGGTTTGAAGGGTCCTGTTTCCCCCAGTGTGGGAAACTGACTGCTTTGAACGTAAAATCCCACACTTCCTCTTTTGACAGCTGCTTCAGCTCATTAACTGACCACAACGAGCAAGTTAAGTGCTCTCAAGTGGAACCCCGCTGGCTTTAATTGCCTGCGGGATTCCCACCAGCGGGGCTTGCGCGCGCAGCCCCGCACGTCAGCGCGGTACCCGGAAGTGGCCGGGATTTCGTCCGAATCCGGTCACGTGATCGGAGATCGGGATTTTCGGGGCCCCCCCGCTGGAAACCCGCAGGTAACCCGACCCTAAAATCGAGCCCTTGGTAACTGTAATTTCTCTTTACCTTGGTGTCTCAGAATTATTTTTTTTGAGGCTGCGCCTTGAGAGCTTCAGGCTTTATATTGGAGCATTTTGGGAGACTCCATTTCCACTGAGGAAATTTGGGGGAACATCATCCAAGAATGAAATTTTCAATGATCATTCATGTGTAGATGCTCTAAATATTGGAGGCAGAAGTGGAAGATGAACAAAAGACTGTCATGGAAGCTAAGAGAATCAGGCAGCACCATAGAAGAGCCAGACTCCCGCAGAAATATTCTGCGGACAGAGTCTACAGACCACAATGCTTATTTTCCAATATATAATTACAATTATGTCTCTGGAGGCTTTGTTTCATTTCTGAAGCCCCGGAAAAGCTTTGCACTTTCCTTCAGGATGGGCTACAAAGCACATTAAGAACAAGGCGGGCGCTCACAGTAGAGGAAAAAGTGGCAACTGCATTTAATTTTTTTGCCTCTGGGTCATTTCATTGAGCTACTAGTGAGTTCTAACAAGTTAGCCAATATGCACTGCATTGCTGCATTAGGGAGGTTACAAATGCCTTGTGTGCTAGGGCAGTTCAGCTCATCTCATTTAACATTGGAACTGGGCAGATGAGTGAATGGGCTTTTAATTTTTATCGAATTGCATTTTCCCAAAGTTGTTGGGGACTGAAATACATGCACACGGCAGTATGAGCCGCAGTGTAACCCTCAACATTTACTGTAAGAGATTTAATTTCTTGAATATGCAACTGGTGTGTGACAACCAACACAATTTCCTTCATGTTAATGCCAAGCTTTTAGAGAGCAGCAATGACTCCTTTATTCTGAGGCAGTCTAACACCTTTGCTTTCATTCATGATCAATGAGCAAGTTCCTGGATGGCTACTTGGTGACAAGTGTTAACTAGTACTGTGTTGGCTCATGACCCCGCTGAGTTGGACCACCAATGCAGCAAAGGAGCATTACGTGAATCTTACATCTGAACTAGAATCAGAATAGAAAGAGGTGTTGATATGTTGAAAGGAGATGCCTTGAGAAGTCAGGGTGCTCTTTGCAGTATACTAACACAGCATCCAGAATATTCTGCTGTGTGCACCACAAATTTGCACTGCAAAAAGGTTTGCAGATAGACACCCCTGAGGAGGAAGGAGAGGCAGAAATCATCAAGACAGAAGGGGCAGGACACGAAGAAGATGCCAGAGCATCAGAGTCTGCGTGAGTCAAAAGCTGCAAAGCCGACTTATTCAAGATACCTTTATTCATGTGTGAGTCATCTCTTGCTTTTGCACCTCATGCATCAAGGACGCCATTCTCCAAACCTCAGGACCTATTTCCATCTATGACAGTGTGAAAGAATCGAATGAAACAAACATTATTAGCACTTGCAGCTCCTGTTTACATTGCAATGTTGAAATACAGATGAAGTAGTAGGTTGCAACACATCATTATGGTTCTGGAACAACTTGGTGAAACACAAATTAAGAATCATCCCCATGCTTACGCCTTGTGAGTTACAGTCTCTCCTTTGCCTTATTCTCATACTTCTTCTAAATACCAGAGACTGGGGTCTGTGATGTGGATGGTTGCCTACATTTACAATGAGGCTCTTTGGACAGAGGCGGCCCTCCTTTCAGGGCCACTGAGTCCAGAGATGGACCTGTGGCAGGCTGTGTCACTTGGCAAAGTGCCTCAGCAGTCTTTGTCTGCATAATTATTCCAACTTGTGAAGGGATTGGAGGGTACAGTCCAGAGACCTCTCTTGTGCTACTGTCATGAAGGAGATCATGCTCCTCGGAGTGCTCTCCTGATATCCCACCAGAAGTGGGATCAGGATAAAAATGACCACTGATCTGTGGGAAAACACAGCTACTGGAATCACAAAGATCCTTAAATCTCTGAGAGAGACTGTATCTGATATCCCTCAAGCCCTCTGCGATGCTGCTCTGGAGAATTGGAATCTGGCATTCATTGATTTCTTCATTTGGTCTCCCAAGGCCTGCAAACCCTTTAAATGCTTCCATGTTGGCTTGAAGGCCACCCTGTAGTGGGGCACAGATACAGATGTTTATGCAGCTGCCACTGCATTGATAAGTATCCCTCACTGATGGTGCCACAAAAGATGGAATTGGGCTTGGTCACAACCACAGCCACGTGTTGCACATCATGTGAGATAGAACGCTGCACCTTTATTTGCATGTGATAGTCTACTAGTATCCTTCTCTTCATTGCAGGACCCTTGAGATCATAGTCTGGCTCCAGAGCCATTGGTTGACTTCCTGTGCCTCTACTCAAGAACTTTAGGTTCTTCTTCCACTGCCTTATCTTCTGGCTTCCTTGTGTTCTGTGACTTACCCAGTGGCAATTCCTTATCTAGACTACCTGATGCACCCCCAGTGTCTCTTTCTGGGCTGGTGTGCACTGGTAATGGGGTGACTGACAGAGTGATGGTGCCTGATGTTGAGGGTCCAGGTAGCTCATCCTCTATCCTTTCTTGTTGTGTTTGACCTCTTCTGTGGAGATAAAAAGAATCACATTAAGGTTATTGCATCCATTTCCTTTTCCACTCCTTTTGTGGTCTCCACATAATAATAGCAACGGACATGATACACATGAAGTTTGTTTCACTTGCAACACATTCATCTGAACAAATCCACAGCAGCTGAGAAGTCTCCATCTTCTCTGTCCCTTACTGCTTCAGAGAAGTTTGTGTCCAGTATCTCCATTGCCTCTTCCTCATGATGGGTCAGTGCACGGATATTCGCTGGTCCTCCGTCTGTCCCTTGATCTTCCCATGCACTATAGGCAATTTTCTTCTGCATGAGGGAATAGTTTTATTAGTGTTTAATGTTCTCCTACCATTTCCTTTTCAATTTTGGTCATCTTTTACCTCATGAGATGGAACATTGGCTGCTGTATGAAAACTTTGGCATGCATGGAAACATGCGAGGGAAGTAATTTAAGAACATAAGAACATAAGAAATAGGAGCAGGAGTAGGCCAATCGGCCCTTCGAGCCTGCTCCGCCATTTAATAAGATCATGGCTGATCTGATCCTAACCCTAACCTAATTTGGAAGCATCCAAGTGATAGAGAAACTGCAGCTGTTAATTCCTGGATCACTGTGACACCCTACTTATGGGATGCAGTGGACACTTGTCTCAGTAGTTCTATGGTATTGATTACTTTTGACACATAGCTTCTATAACACATACCTTTGTTGTCCTGGTGAGATCACTGATCTTTTTGTGACATTGCAGGGTCCCCTGCTGGTTAGAAATGTTCCATTCACTGCTAATGTCACTTCCTTCCAAATAGTTCTTGCAGCACAGTTTGGCAGGCTTTTTGTCTCTAACCCCAAAAAGTGCATCGCTCCTCTGTCTTATCTCACTTAAGAGATGCACCAACTCACTATCACTAAGATTGGCTGCTCTAAATTTCCTCCTGCTTGCAGCTGCCATTTCCACTTGCCGCCTATTGATAGTCACACACCATCCCAATTTGGAAATATATCACCATTCCTTCATCGTCGCTGGGTCAAAATCCTGGAACTCCCTACCTAACAGCACTGTGGGAGAACCTTCACCACACGGACTGCAGCGGTTCAAGAAGGCGGCTCACCACCACCTTCTCAAGGGCAATTAGGGTTGGGCAATAAATGCTGGCCTTGCCAGCGACACCCACATCCCATGAACGCATAAAAAAAAAGTGACCTTTAATTGCAGGCTGCCTTTAAATGACGACATACTTCACCTTCCTCCGCCCTCTCCTCCCCCCATGTGTTTTCTGAGCCTATTAAGGCTTTTCAGGGCCTATTGCTGGCAGGATTCATGACTACGTCACATTATGCTGATCAGCTGACCCCAGGATTTCTGAGAGGGTCAGCGTCCGCGCATAAGGGAAAACTTATGTCCTTCATCGCTGCATTTCTAGTGGCAGATGGCGAGCATTAGAATTTCAGGGACCCTTGTGGATCTTGCGATTTGATGCATTGTGTCTGTGCCGGCTCTTTGTTAGAGCAATTCAGAACCATTCCCATTGGCCTCCTCTCTCCCCATAGTCTGTCAATCGACTTTCTATCCATGTTGCTATATTTCCCCTCATACCATGTACCTGAATTCTTGTAACAAGGTTCCTGTGAGACATCTTATCGATTACCTTCTGAAAATCCATATACGCAGCATCTACTGCATCCCCTTTGTCTATACAATCGTTCAGTGTCAACTTGCCCCGTGAGCACGCATTAATGACTGCCCAAGAGATCAAAGAAATCTTTACTGAGGCCAAAACTAATTTTGAGGAAGATGCAAATCAGACTGATGTAATTCATCTAAAAACTTGTAGTGTACTTTTACTATGTAAAAGATTTGTGAAACAGTACTAATTATAACATTAACACAAAAGAAGTGACAAGCTGTCAGTTTTTCCATTGTCGATCTACAAACCATCTGGCATTGTGTTCTGCTAAGAATGATAAATGCCAGTTATGTGAGAAATTGAAACATTTTACTAAAATCTGCTGTTCATTTTCATCCCAGTGAATGAAGTGATTGTACCCAAACTTACAGTCACAAAAGTCTTCACAAATGTGCAACCAATGAAAAATTGTTGTTTTGCAATCATGCAATTTCGGTGTTGCCAAAGGAAAGGTTTCATAGATTTACTGGTAGACACAGCTTCTGCCATATCTATCCTGTCTGAGGATTTTTATTTACGTCATTTTAAGAATTTCATTTCAAATGTGTCTCAGGTCAACTTATTACATATTCACTTAGATTATCTTACTGTGATCTAAATCAACAAAACTGTTCCAGTTAACTTTTGCACTGTGAACTGTGATACATGTAATTTAGGAATCACCTTACATTTGCTTTTTGAGTGTAAGCTTGGCTCAGTTGGTAGCACTCATTCCCTCTGAAACAGATGGTTGTGGTTTCAAGCCCTGCTCCAAGATCTAACTATATGATCTAGGCTGACACTTCTGTGCAGTACCAAGGGAGGACTGTATTGTGAGAGATGCTGGCTTTTAGATGAGATGTAAAATTGAAGCCCTGTCTACCTGTTAGGTAGATGTAAAAGATCCCATGGTACTATTTGAAGAGGTGTAGGGAGTTCTACTGGTGTGCTGGCCAATATTTCTCTCTCAACCAGAACAGATTGATTAGTCATTCATTTCATTTGCTGTTTGTGAGACCTTGCTGTGTGCAAATTGGTCGCTGCATTTGCCTCCATAATAACAGCAACTACACTTGAAAAATAATTCACTGGCTGTGAAGTGCTTTGGGACTTCCTGAGGATATGAAAAGTGCAAAATAAAGGCAAGTTCTTTCTTTCAATTTTTGAAGACAAGTTGGTTCCACCTACATCACCAACTTGCATGATGTTTTTGTCCTCTGATTATGCATTCAGACAGAAAACAGCATGAGACGGTCAATAAAACTGAATTTGGTTGAGCCTAGGCATTCATGCATAAAGTTAAAATGCATAGTGACGTAAAATCAATGAAATAGAGGCGGAAGAGCTTGCCTTTGTCAGTCAAGGATGCAGTTTCCAAGGAGCCAAAGGTTCTGGAAAATAATGGCATAATTGAGAGAATTGAGGCATCGAATGGGCTTCCCCTATAGTTGTGATGCAGAATAGAACAGGTGGTATCCGTGCATGTGTTGACCTTCACGAAGGCTATTGTGGTTGATAGTCATCCACTATCTCTTATTGAAGATATTCTTTCTAATTTAAGGGGTTTTATAATGTACTCAACACAATTTGAAAATTGCGTAGCATCAAGTTGTACTCCATGAGGAGAATGGAGAGCTAATTGCTTTCATTAGTCATGAAGGATTGTTTCAATTCTATTGTGCATACTATGGTCTTAGTTCTGCACCTGCAGCCTTTCAAATAAAAAAAATGACAATAATATTATATGGTTCACAAGGCGCACACTGTTACCTGGACAACATAATTGTCTATGGACAATCATCATCTGAAGATGAGGAAAACTTGTTTGTTACATTGCTTCATATTACCGATGTTGGGCTTAGACTCAATATTAGCAAATGTCAGTTTAGAGTGAGTAAGCTATGCTTCCTTGGTTTTCTGGTTTCGCCAGAGGGATTATAACCTGATCCATCTCATATTATTGCAGAAGTTGCTGATGTAGCGCTGCCTAGAAATATCACCAAACTAAGCTTTTCCCCTGATTTGCTGCATGATATAATAACCTTGTAGCAAAATACACTTCTGTTGTTGAACTTTTGGAAACTCTTATAGAAACAAAGCATTTGACTGGATGTTGATGGTCAAGAAAATGATTCCAGTGAGTCCCGATTAACTCTTTTTGATCAACTGCTTCACACTTTTGTGTTCACGGCACTACCCATTGCTTCTCTATTTTATTGATACTACTGTAGCCATTGGTCCTTTGAACTTTCTCTCATATTCCTTCTAAGAAATGATCCATTGTACCCCTGCATCTTCACTGTGTTGAAATCAAAAATATTCATACTGTGTCCTATTATTACTTATTCTTTCCCAGGCCATCTGTGAAATTTCTTACCTCCCTCAGTCTTTTCTTCCTCTTACAATTGTAGGCTTTTAAAAGTCGAGCTTGGCAGCACTTAATCACTACTTCTGTCTTCTTAATCTTTTCAAACTTGGTGTCATCCTGCACTGTGGGCCTTGGTCATAACTGGGATTTCTGAATTTAAAAAAAATCCTCACTCCGTGGACCCGATATTGTACAGTACTCAGATTCATGAAGTTGGATCTGAGCATGCAGTTGCATTTGGTTCCTGTACGCTAACTGATGTAGGAAGGAAATACTCCTTTATGGAAAAATAAACTCTTGTATGTGTGTGGGCTGCAGAAAAGTGGGGCACTTTGTTGTAGGTTAGAAAATGTATCTTACTAAATGATTGGGCAGCACATGATGAACTGGTCACTTACTGGAATTCAACTGTAATGTTCAATGTTGAACAAGATCAAGGATGTAACTAGAAGTGATTATTTATCTAGATTGGCTCTTCCTTTCAAAAATAATAGAACGAAAGACTAGCATTTATATAGCACCTTTCATGATCTCAGGATGTCCCAAAGCGCTTTACAGCCAATGAAGTACTTTTGAAGTGTGGGCACTGTTGTAATGTAGGAAACGCGGCAGCCAATTTGGCACAGCAAGGACCCACAAACGGCAATCGGATATTGGCCAGATAATCTGTTTTTAGACATTGGTTGAGGGATAAATATTGGCCAGGACAACAGGGAGAACTCCCCTGCGCTTCTTCGAAATAGTGCTATGGGATCTTTTACGCCCACCTGAGAGGGCAGACGGGGCCTCGATTTAACATCTCATCAGAAAGATGGACAATATATATAATAGAATACACAACAGGGTGACACATAGACATGTGAATGATTACTAGTGGCTTTGATGCCATTCCGAGGAAGAATTCAAGCTGCTAGTGGTTTGTGTCCAGTGCTCACAGAGTTACATTCACAGATGCTGTACAAGAGGCCTGAGTGTCACAATCAAGTGGATTTGGAATCATTATTGCTATGTTTATGATGAGCTTGGAGGACAGGGTGATTCCATTGGCTTGGCACTTACTGGTCAATAGTGCCTGCATCTCTTCAGAAGATTATAGTTCTCGCTCATTTGAGGATATTGTAAGGGCAAGATAAATATTACAAGTCTGATGTTGAGTGGCCCAGAAATGATTCTCATGTAGAAGCTACCATTGAAGAATGTTGGGTGGATTAAGCCCCCTCTTCCGTTTGGACTTCAGGCAGCTGGCCAGTAGAATGCCCAATTTCCCGGTACATTTTGAGTGCTGGGCCTCATTGGCGACGGCAGCAACGGGGCGGTAGGTCATTGCCCATCATTTTTGGGGCACTATCGGCCCATTTCTGCCGGGGGCACTGGCTTGAAAATTTATCCCTGAATTACTTGCAGACTGTGTCACTTCAGCCTATTCCTCTGCTCTAAGGAGCATGGTACAACATTGCCATTGATATAGAGGGACCCTTTGAACTTGCTTCAGCTGATATCATGCAGTTATATACAGTTTTTGGCCCAAAGTTGTGTTTGTTCTACAAGAATCATGGTTAAGCTCTTTTTTTTTATTCGTTCACGGGATGTGGGTGTCGCTGGCAAGGCTGGCATTTATTGCCCATCCCTAAGAGGGCAATTAAGAATCAACCACATTGCTGTGGGTCTGGAGTCACATATAGGCCAGACCGGGTAAGGACAGCAGGTTTCCTTCCCTAAAGGACATTAGTGAACCAGATGGGTTTTTATGACAATCCGGTAGTTTCATGGCTATCAGTAATGATAGCCATGAAACTACCGGATTTTAATTCCAGATTTTTATTTAATTAATTGAATTTAAATTCGCCAGCCGCCGTGGCGGGATTTGAACTTGTTACTCTGGATTTTAGTCCAGGCCTCTGGATTACTAGCCCAGTAACATAACCACTACGCTACCGTACCCTTGTCTTCTACAGGGAGGGGACCTTCCTAATGAATTAGTTTTACTTAATGGATGTTAGTTCAATTCTCAGGAGTTTGGATTTAACACAGGAGCTGAACATTTACACTCATCAGTGTGTTACCCTTTTGCAACTGGGGAGTGGAATATTTCAATTGTGTTTCAGAGGACTGTTTACAAAGTGTTTCTCTTGAAGAATCAGCATTAAAACATTCTGTTCCTAGATTCTTGACAGATTGCAGGGTAAATTCTCATGCAATAAGACTGACTCCATCT
Organism: Heptranchias perlo; assembly: GCF_035084215.1. Classification (NCBI taxonomy): domain Eukaryota; kingdom Metazoa; phylum Chordata; class Chondrichthyes; order Hexanchiformes; family Hexanchidae; genus Heptranchias; species Heptranchias perlo. Next base: position 79,572,747 of record NC_090332.1, read on the forward strand.
CGCTCATCTTTGCAAGACAAGTCAAACATAATTAAGCTTGTTGTGCCCAGCACAAATATTAGGAACTGGAAAAAATAAAACAGACACATATATAGGCCTGTGTAGCCACTTTTATCGAAATAATATTTTCCACTTGTGTGTAATCTCAAACATTTTGGTTTTATTGAAAATTTAAACAGAAACATATGAAAAGAGAAACATATGGAAAAAGAGATAGACCTGAAATGAGTAGCATAAAAAGGTGATGATTGTCTCCCATAACACAGTATAAAAACCAAAAGCTGTACATGCTTCATTACCACCATCTGACTGATGTTAAAATATAATTTATCAGAACAATAAAAGAAAAAACTTGCATTTATATAATGCCTTTCACAACCTCAGGATGTCCCAAAGGGCTTCACAGCTAACAAAGTACTTTTGAAGTGTAGTCACTGGTGTAATGAAGGGAAATGAGGCAGCCAATTCGCACAAGGCAAGATCCCACAAACAGCAAAAAGATAAATGACCAATTAAACTGTTTTAGCAATGTGGCTTGAGGGATAAATGTTGGCCAGGACACCGGGGAGAACTCTCCTGCTCTTCTTCGAATGGTGCCATGGGATCTTTCATGTCCATCTGAGAGGGCACACAGGACCTCGGTTTAACCTCTCACCTTAAAGATGGTACTCCTTCAGTACTGCACTGGAGGGTCAACCTAGATTATGTGCTCCAATCTCTGGAGTGGAATGTGAATCCGTGGCTTTATGACTCAGAGGTGAGAGTGCTACCACTGAGCCAAAGCTGACACCTATAACACAAGTTTCACGTGGAAAGCTCCACTCTTTTCATAAGTAACTTACTTAATACATTGTCGACTACATTTAATAGAACAAGATAAATGATAATAAACATTCCCTGTTGAATCTTCTAGGCCTATATTAGCTTTGCCAACAACATTTCGTGGGATGGGTTAAGATCGTTCAAACGGGTGTTCTAACATGGCTGGAAAAATGGCTTCTTATTTCAGGCGGAAAGTGATCAAATCCAGGGTCTAACACTAGATATTGCATCTCTCCATAGAAACCACATTCCACACTTGACCAGCCACCCGTGATGGCCCAGTGGGTATAAGCACAACCTAGTGTAGCATTATGCCATGCAAACCAGGAGATCACAAGCTCAATATCAAATCGGTTAGAATCATAGAATCATAGAAGTTTACAACATGGAAACAGGCCCTTCGGCCCAACATGTCCATGTCGCCCAGTTTATACCACTAAGCTAGTCCCAATTGCCTGCACTTGGCCCATATCCCTCTATACCCATCTTACCCATGTAACTGTCCAAATGCTTTTTAAAAGACAAAATTGTACCCGCCTCTACTACTGCCTCTGGCAGCTTGTTCCAGACACTCACCACCCTTTGAGTGAAAAAATTGCCCCTCTGGACCCTTTTGTATCTCTCCCCTCTCACCTTAAATATATGCCCCCTCGTTATAGACTCCCCTACCTTTGGGAAAAGATTTTGACTATCTACCTCATTATTTTATAGACTTGATCTCAGCTGAGGTAGACTTTAAAGAGGGGAGAAATCAGCCGCTCCTGAATGTTATCCAGTGAACCCTGTAGGAAGGCCATGTGTATCGACTCAGGGTGAGAATAGGAGCGCATGGTAGAATGGCCCTCCGACAGTCCTTAACATGGCATATGGCTTCTTGGATGAGATACCAGAAGGCTGACAAAATCTATGGAACCACGCCCCACCATCAGTTAGCATCTTCAAGAGAGGAGTGGAGAAAGTTGGTGAAGATTGAAGTAAATAAATAAATGCAGATACATACTCAGTGCAAAAAGTCACATGTGGCGATACATTGTGTACAAAAACTTGGAAAACAAAAGAAGTTGAATCTAAATATTCAGAGTCTAGAACAGCTGCTTTAAGATAAGGTTCATGCATCTATGACTTAGATGATGGAGTGTGTACCTATCTGCTTTACTGAAGATTATGGGCCCGATTTTACCAGGGGTGCGGGTTCCCGGCGGGTAGGCCTGCGGGCACGTACCAAACGCGCCCGGTGAAATCAATGGGTTGCCCGCGCGATCGCAGCAGGCAATCCACTAATTGGATCCAGTTACCTGCTCCTCCGGGTTCCGCGCTGCTGATCTGCGCGTCGGGCGGGCTGCGCATGCGCAGTAAGATCTGTCAGCTGGAGGCGCTCCATTTAAAGGGGCAGTCCTCCACTGACAGATGCTGCCACAAAAAGTAAAAATTACAGCATGGAGCAGCCCAGGGGGAAGGCTGCTCCCAGTTTAATGATGCCTCACCCCAGGTATCATTAGATGGGGTGCGGAGGAGGGGGAGGACAGAGATCTTCCCCCCAGCGGCCAGGAGGAAGCGGCCTGCCTCTGCCACCAAGAAGGCCTGGCTCGAGGTGGCAGAGGGGGTCACCTGCACAACCAACATATCGTCCACCTGCATACAGTGCAGGTGGCGCACCAATGACCTCAGTAGGTCAGCCACAGTGAGAACACGTAGTCTTTCCCCTACACTCCGCCTGCCACATCACTGCCCCCACCCCACATCTCCTTCGGCACTGCCAACACTACTCTGTCACATCACCCTTCATACCCACTCAAACATCATCCTCATCTTACCTGCACCTACTCACCTCGCGAGTACTCACCCCGCCACTACCACGCAACCCAATCCTCATACAATCTCATGGCTCTATCCCATACTCATCCTCTCGTGCATCTCTCTCACGGTCAGCCTCACTCAACCTGCCACCACCTGTGCTGCAGCCACAGGGCATGCATCACAGATGTGCAGTAGGCAGCGTAAGGCAAACGTGCCGTGAGCATGAAGGGGATGCACAAGGGTGTTTGAGGGTCTGTCATGGTTCGTACTTCTATTGAATTAAATAACAACTCACATCACACATTATATTGGCTCCACTAGTGCCATGTCTTCGCGAATCCTGTCCGGTTTGTGCAATAATGCCCACTCCTGGGTATCCCTATGAGGACCCACCACTGATGCCACCCAGTGTGTCACTGCAGAGTGGGTGTAGATGTATTTGCAGGGCTCATCTGCGCAGACGACTGAGAGACACCGGGGATGTCCCCGGTTGCAGCCTGGAAGGCTGTGGAGGTGCCCTCATGGGCACCGAAACACAGGGGGCGTCGGCCCAAAGCATCTACCAGGTCAGGGCATGAACAGGAGCAACCTGCCACCACCTCTGCTGGAGCCACAGGGGTAGCACCACGTAGGGCTACCAGGAAACGAGAACCCAAAGTTCCGTGAGCACACAGGGATTGCACCAGGGTGTTTGTCTATTTGTTATCTTTTTATTTCCAGTCTTTGAATGGCAACACGAAATAAAGTCACTTTTTCTCACCAATGCTGCCACCTCTTGTCCATAATTCTGCGGCTTGTGCAATATGTCCCTTCCGTGCGCCTCATCATCACGACGACCACCCCGTCCCACCCATTGGGCATAATACAGTGGGTGAAGGTGTACAGGCACCACTCTTCTGTGGAGGGAGCCTGTATGGACCCTCGTCTGCGCACGTTATGACATGTGAACGCCTCACACAGTGTGATGTTAGGAGAACCGTTGGCATATGAGTGCCTCCCTGGCCTGACGAGCACGCAGGTGAGCCGGTGTTCGGGCCATGGGTCGTTCACCTCCTCTCGCTCGTACTCCTCCTCTTCCTCCTCCCCCTCCTCCTCCTCCTCATTCTCGTCCTCAATGTGGGTGGCGGGTGTGCATGGGGCCTCCTCCAGTGGCATCCCTCTCTGTAGTGCCATGTTGTGCAGGGCACAGCAGACAACTATAATTCGTCCCACTCGGAGTGGCGTGTATTGGTGCGCTCCCCCGGAACGATCAAGCACCTGAAGCGGATCTTGAGCAGCCCTATGGCCTGCTCAATTGTAGACCTGGTAGCAATGTGGCTGTCATTATATCGACGATGCGGCTCGGTAATGGGGTTCCTCAGAGGTGTCATAAGCCACGTGTGCAGGGGATATCCCTTGTCGCCGAGGAGCCAGCCGTTGCCGGTGTTGGGTGCGTGGAAGAGGGGCGAGACGGTGTACTCCCTGAGGACGAAGGCATCGTGGCAGCTGCCAGGGTATCTGGCGCACATGTGTAGGAATCTCTGGCGGTGGTCACAAATGCGCTGGGCGTTCATGGAGTGATACCCTTTCCTGTTGATGAACAGCCCTGGCTCATGTGGAGGTGCCCGTATTGCTAAGTGGGTGCAATCGATTACACCCTGCACCCGTGGGAAGCCAGCCACATCATGGAATCCCACCGCCCTCTCCATCTGGCTGCGCTCATCCATGGCGAAGTTGATGTAGGTCGAGGCCCTGCGGAACAGCCCATCGGTGACCTGCCTTATGCACTTGTGTGCAGACGAGTGAGAGACCCCGGTGATGTCCCCTGTGGCACCCTGGAAGGATCCGGAGGCGAAGAAGTTGAGGGCAGTGGTGACTTTGACGGCAACGGGTAAGAAGATGCTGCTTGGTCCATCCGGGAGCAGCTCGTCATTAAGGAGGCTGCGGATGTCGGCGACTACCTGGCGAGTGACTCTGAGCCTCCGTGTGCACTGCTGCTCAGAGAGGTCCATGAAGCTGAGCCTCGGTCTGTAGACCCTCTGCGGAGGGTAGTGCCTCCTGCGACGCAGCTCTCTCTGCAGTTGCCCTCCCTCCTGCTGTGCAGGTGGGTGTGCCGCAGCAACGTGTTGGGGGGCTCCACGTCGACGAGGCGGACGGCGTGGACTGCGAGGCTGCTGGGGCTGGTGATGCTGTTCGTCCTCCGAGGATGTCGAAGCGGCCCCCATCTGGCAGGTGTTGGTCTGAGGGGTTGTGCACGGTAGGTCGGTGTTTCCTCGCACTGGGGCTGCGGTTCCACGTCGGGGTTCCCTCTGGCTTGGAGGGGGGTGGTGGAGGGCAGGCGTTGCCCTATGTGACGGAGTGGCCTCCTGCGTGGGTGGGGGGTCTCCCCCCCCCCCCGTGGAGTGCACCTTGGCAGCTGCCACAGGCTGCTGGCTGCAACACGTCCGGTTGGAGTGAGACTGCTTCCCCCAGTGTGTGAAACAGTCTCGGTTGAAGGTGAAATCCCACACTTCCTATTACGACAGCTGAATCAGGTCATTTAATGACCTCAACAAGCAAGGTAAATGCACTCAAGTGGCATCCCGCTGGCTTTAATTGCCTGCGGGATTCCCACCAGCGGGGCCTGCGCACGCAGCCCCGCACGTTAGCGTGGAACCCGGAAGTGGCCGGGATCGAGGCGCGATCCGATGACGCACCTGGATATCGTGATTTTCGACGCCCCCCCGCCAGGAACGCACCCGGAACCCGCTGGTAAAATCGAGCCCTATGTCCGTATTTGACACTGGTAGACTACGTACCCATCCCCAAGCTGTATCAACGGCTGTGACAGCTTCTACGACTTCTCCCAAGAGGGTGTGAAGGAGGATGCTTCCTGTATGTTTTAAGGACTATCTATCTGGTGTCACAATGATGACATTTGTATTTCTAAATACTATTTATTTCTATTTGCTTTCATGGGCATTGCCAGTAGGATCTCACCCCACAAAATAAACAGACCCAGTTGACCAAAAAGTTGGTAGTGCCAGAATTATATTATTAATCACTCATCGTCTCCGTGTAGCTGCATGTAACCAGTCCAGAGGGTAAATATCTACCTGTCCTCTGGCTTTTACATTTTTGCTCTGACTATCTTTAACTTGGGGAGCAATATCAATTTGTTTAAAAACATGTGTTAAAGGAATTAATGGCGGCCCGGGAGAAAAGTACTTTTGTGTGTGTGGTTTGTGCCTTTGCGCCCGGACTCTCAATTCCTGTCCCACACCACCCTGGTTGTCTCCCAGTCCTCAAAGCGCTGCCCATCTTTGCTTTCAGCAAATCAGCTATTCATTCCATGCTAGAATTTCCTCGTGGCCGGTCATCTCGATGTAACTCAAAGTTATGGTGCCATGCAGCACCCGTGGGACAACTACAGGGGACCTGACCGTTATAAGGCAGGTGTGATAACACTTGCAAACTGCGGCAATTGAGCATCATGTGGTCGAGTGTCATGCGATTGAGTGTCACATGATCAAACCTCCAGGAATACGTCCACCCTAGTTCATTTTTCTGTAAAAAATGTTAGCATTGACGCAGTGGTAGCACTTGTACCTCTGAGTCAGAAGGTTGTGGATTCAAGCTCAGCTCCATGACTCATGCATGTAACCCAGGCTGACACTTTATTGCAGTACTGAGATCTGCACTGTTGGAGGTGCCATCTTTCCACTAAGGCTCCGTCTGCCTGTTCAGGTGAATGTAAAAGATCCCATGTCACTATTTGAAGAAGAGCAGGGGAGTTCTCCCAGTGTCCTGGCCAACATTCATCCTTCAGCCAACATCATCAAAACAAATTGGTCATTTGTCTCATTTGCTGTTTGTGGGACCAAGCTGTATGCAATTTGGCTGTCTTGTTTGCCTGCATAACAACAATGGAAGTGATCTTGATCTCCTTACTGCTGTGTTTGTGCTTGAAAATGAGGTGATAGTGGGCAGAAAACGGTCTGTCAGTTTGTTTTGCCCAGTTTGCACCGTTGGAGAATTTACCTGATTTTGAACGGTGGTGGGGGAGAATTCCTGGCAATCAGAGGTCCCACCTGTAACAGGCAGGAACAAATCAGTCACATGACCTCATTGAGACGTCAATGTGATTTCCCAACCCGACTAACACCACTTCCTGCTCCTGCTCACAAACCATTGGTGGTAGAAGTTGGCCATTTCAAATGCTATTTAAAGGGATCCTCAGCTGCTCTCAGGTAAAGCTAGGTGGAGCTTTTGGATATATTTTTCTTGCACTAGCTTGTGGGTAATTTGTCCTTAAAGTAATTTAAAAAAAAATTACTATTGTAGACTCTGGACTGTGAAGGGGCTTTTAACATTGCAGTTGTATCTTAATAGGGGACATAGAATCATAGAATCATGAAACATAGATGGAGGCCATTCGGCCCCTCTTATCTGTGCCAGCTCTTTACTCCCACTCCCCTGCTTTTTCCCCATAGCCCTGCAAATCCCTCCTACTTCTACATCATCCCACTCTGGAAGAAAAAGGAGGAGAAAGAAGGAATAAACAGAGCTGCAGCTGAAGGGAGAGCAAACAGAAGGATGCATGCTCAGAGAAATCCTTACCTTACCAATAGAGTTTATGGGCTCAGGAGAATATGTCTGCAGTTCTCTAAAGAACAATTTATAAGCACACTTGATTTCTCCAGGGAGGCAGTAACAGCGTTGTGCCACATCCTGCAAGACGAGCCACAGCCAACTGCTACAGCGAGCACAGCACTGCTGGTTGCGAATTAAAGGGAACTTCAGATGAACAATCAGTGCGTCATGACCAATATCTGTCCCAGTCCTTCCACCCTACAATCAACAGCATCTGCCCAGATATCAAAATTATGTCACTTCACATTGTAAGATCACCAACTATTACAGGAACACTCCTTGCACACGAATATTTCAAATAGTATTGTGGTTTTAATGGCTTCCAGAAAGGCCTACACACTATTTGTGGGCACTGTGTGAGCCTCTAGTGCCTGATGTGCTTCTATCAAGTATTCCCCCAATGGCTGTAACACAGGAGAAAAGGGGCTATTGTAGCTCATTCAAGGGCTCATGAGATGCTTGTGGTCAGCAAACCCTAGGATCTTGAGCTTAAGAGGGCCCAGTTGCAGACGGCAACAACTCAGCATCTGCCAGGCCCATTTGATCCTGCTGGCTTTCTGGTGCTGAGGTGGGCATTGGTTAAGGGGGTTGCTAGGGTGCAGAGGTGTTGTCATGACGAGAGATGGCATCATATTCCATTCCCATAGTATGAGATTCCCTGCTACTGGAATGCAGCTCAGCACTCCTATCGATCGAAGGGAGAGAGTGGACTCTAGGAAGTCACCGAGCCGAGTGAGGCTGTTACCCATTTGATCTCCAAGCCTGTCCAAGGTAGAGGAGATCGTTGAGCACAGGGCCTGTATATCTCCAATATAAGCATTCCAGAGAGACGGAATTACTGATGTCACAGACTTCTGCAGCAGGGAGGCCAATGAAGTGACCACAATGGATGACAGCAGAGTATGGATTCCTTGAGTAAGAACCTCACACAAATAGGAAGTGGAGTCTATTATCCCATCAGACATATCGCGTAAATTCCCTGCCAGACAATCCATGCCTTCAGGTGTACAGAAATCATCCTTATTTTTAAATGCTGGCCCCTTGAATCTGCATCTCTGTTTTCTTCAGCAAAGCTAAGACATGAGCTGCAACGGCTGCCCCCCCCCAACCTCCGACCCCCCATTAGCTCTTCGCTTGGCATTCCTTGTCACCTCCACTTGTTCCTGTTCACATGTGCTCAGCAAATTCATCAGTCCAGTCCCCTTAGACTCATTATATAAGTTACTGGGATGCTGATTTCAGTGCTGGTGCTTGGCAGGGTATCATCATCACTCTGTCTGGCACTGGCGTCTGGGTCATCTGATGGACCTAGAAAATGGGTGAGAGGAACAAGGATTAGGGTGTAGTATCGATGGCAAGAACACAAAACAAAAGCTACAACAGTTGTATAATGAGTAGTCTTATCTCTGTCTCTCTCTCTCTCTCTCACACACACTCACACATACACATACACTGATTAAAAAAAAATTCAACATTAATTTTATTTGAGTGAAGATTTTAAAATTTTGTCCCCCAGCTTTTCTTCAAATAATTTTGAAAATTTTTTGAGCAGCAACAGGTAGGATATTCCATCAGTGTAGCTTAATGAAGGGTGCGAGTGCATCCTGGAAAATTAGGTACCATGACAGGCAACCTTGACCACTTTAACATTGAAAATCCCTATCACAGTGTTACCTTCAGGAGTAGCAGGTACTGCAGATACCTATAATGAGTTTTCAATTAGACACACTCCCCACGTACCTAATTTACAGTTGGCAAAACTAGGTCTGTGCCCACCAGTGCCATGGGTGAGTCTGTACCGGTAGCAAGGACTGCTGGCCTCACCAAATTTTGCCAGTCTGCCCCTCTTCCTCATTTTAATCAGATCCCTGTGCATGAAAAATGGATGCAAGGAGCCTGGCTGGAAGCATGACTAGCTATAGGCAGGAAGTCAGACAAGGCAGCAGCTTTTCAATTTTTTTTCATATTAACTCATGGGATGTGGGCGTCGCTGGCAAGGCCAGCATTTATGCCCATCCCTAATTGCCCTTGAGAAGGTGGTGGTGAGCCGTCTTCTTGAACCGCTGCAGTCCGTGTGGGGAAGGTTCTACCACAGTGCTATTAGGTAGGGAGATCCAGGATTTTGACCCAGCGACGAAGAAGGAATGGCGATATATTTCCAAGTCTGGATGGTGTGTGCTCACCATTAAAGGAGAGGTAGTTTTTATTGTGGCTAAAGTTCTGCTTCTCAGAGAACAGTCACCAGTTGCAGAAAAAGTTGGCAGTGCGTGTAAAGAAAAACATGTTTGGGAGCAGGAATGTGGGGAAAACCGTTTACTTACTGAGGATCCCCTGGAGGCCGTACGGTAGGAATTCCAACAAAGGAGGCTGTCCAACTTTTTAAAAATTCATTTTTGGGAGGTAGGTGTTGCTGTCAAGGCGGCATTTGTTGCCCATCTCTAGTTGCCCTGAGAAGGTGGTGGTAGGCCTTCCTCTTGCTACAACTGAATGACTTGCTAGGCCACTTCACAGAGCAGTTAAGCAGTCACCTATAGGCCAGACCAGATAAGGATAGCAGGTTTCCTTCTCTAAAGGACATTGGACATTAATGGATCAGTTGGGTTTTTATGACAATCCGACTGCTTCATGGTCATTTTTATTGCAGATTTTATTTTAAATTGAATTCAAACTCTCAAACTGTCATGGTAGGGTTTGAACTCACGTTCTCTGGATTATTAGTCCAGACCTCTGGATAACTAGTTAAGTAACATAACCACCACACTACTGTACCCTGTATCTCTCCTCCGAGGGAAGCAGAAGTCAAAGCTGCTTAGATGGAGATGGGGGAGAGCGAGTGAATGAGTCCATCAGTTCCACAGGACCGGGAACAAATAAGGATGACAGTTTGTGTCAAAATAGTCTGCGCACCTTTGCACACATTGTGAGAAGTTTGTCTAGATTCGAGCAAATGGCCCTGGGCATCTTCAGACCAGATTTTGTTGTTGGAGTTGGAGACGGAGAGTCTGGAGGCATGCGGGCACTGCCCTGCACAGATCTTTCCACTGAGCGCGCTGGTCGGCCGGTCATTCCGGCGGCGAAGGGGTTCCCTGTCTTTTCGAGGCTCAGGCCTCATTTAAATTTGGTAGGGCACCAAGCAGGCATCCCAACTCCCGACACAGCTCACCAGATTGAAGCTGGAAAATCGGGCTGGAGCTGCCGCCTGCAAGGTAAGTTGCGAATGGGGAGGGTGGGTGGTGGTGGTGGGAAGGTGGTCGTGATTGCAGAGGGCGGGGATTCCGGGACGCACAGGGCCACATTATTTTTGTGGGCCGGGGAGGTGTAATCCTGTTCCTCCAGGGCCGACAAAAATATTTGAACACTTACCTTTAAAGGGCCTCCTCTCCTCTAGCACAGATTCTGACCAGTTCCTACTTAAAATGGCAATCGGGGTCCTATTTATGTCATAGGATCCCGATTTCCATATTAAAAGGGGCCTATTGCCTGAATCAGGTGGACGCTTTGGCCACCTTTTAAAATGGTGCCAGCTGCATAGCTGGAGTTAAGGGGGCAGTAAGGCTACTAACTCCAGTTTGAGGCCATCCCCTCTCTGTTGCCGCCAGGCGAGGGCACTCAAAATCGACCCCCTTGTGCTTTTCTTCCTGAGTGTATTACCTCACACTTGTCCACATTAAATTGCAAGTTTCACCTGTCTGCTCCTTCTGCTAATCTGTCTACATCTTCCTGAAGTGTTTTACCATCCTCCTCACTGTTTGCCAAACCCCTTACATTTGTGTTGTCAGCAAATTTTGCTATTATGCCCCCTGTGCCCAAGTACAAATTGCCTACATATATTGAGAATACTGAGAACAAAAGTAGACCCAGCATTGGCCCCCCGACATGTCCTTCCCACACGGGCGAAGCAAGCACTGAGAAACATAATGGGCCGAATCTTGCTGGAATGGGGCATCTCGCAGCTTACGCTGTGAGTTAGATTTTTTCCTTCACTCTTCAGTTGGAAAAGTTTTTGCGAGGGCAACAGGGCATCTGGGGCCTTAGGGAACGGCAGGACCAACAGTGCATCTCCTTAACCAAAAAAAGAAAAATTAAAAAATTGACATTTTAAAATCTCCAGCAATAATTGACTACATGCAGGAATGAGATTGAACACTTTACATTGTTTCCTTTCTGGGCCAGAGGGGTTGATTGGCATTGCATTAACAATTATAATGTTGTTAAAAAGGTACTTATGTTGTTAAATTCTAGCCCTAACTTTCTGTGGCGAGTTTAATGGGCAATTAGTGTGCAAATCCAGCAAGTTCTTAAAAATAACGGGGAGGCTAAGCACGAGATGCTGTTTGTGTGAAGCAAACAGCGGAACGGCGTAAATCGACCAGCAAATTCTGGAGATTCATAACTTGGCGTACCTCTTAATCCCCTGAATTTGCTGGCCGCTTTGTGCATTAATAATGGTGTGCGTTGTTAACACGCCATTATTTTTCCAGCATGATTCGGCCTGATATTTGGCGAGGAATGTAATTAGTATATTATTATGATCTCTGATCCCGTTGGTCAGGGTAATTTGAATAATTTAGGTGGACTCTGATGGCACTGGGTCACTTGCCGCAGGTGAGAGGGGAGGGAAATCACGGTGGCTCCTGCTGCAATGTAATGTGACCAGGGATGCCGGCAGGAGTAATGAAAATTATATATATAAAAAATATTATTTTCAAACGTCCTGTCTTGCCTAGTGCAATTGGTTGTTTGCAGTCGATTGCACTAGGAAGGTAGCCCTCTAACATTTAAATCAGACCCTTGCAGCTAATAGCAATCCTTGATGCTAGGAACATACCAATGTCGTCACTTGCAGTAAAAAATGGTGGATGAGAAAATGGTCAGGTATTGTCTGAAGATATTCAATTGCTTTGTCTTCTCCTTTCTTTGATTGGTATGTTCTCCTGACTGGACTTTCATAAATCCTTAGTAGTTTCTCATTGATCATTTTCTAGCCACACTCCTCCCTTTTCATTTGTATGTTCTCCACTTCCCCAGTTCTGATTTGCTGCTCCCATTCCACCCTCTTCAAATTAAATAAAACATTTTTTGATTTTAGCACAAACCACTTTCAGCTTTCTTGCCCGTGTTACATACCAATTCCCTGACCATGAGAATGGCCTGGTGATTTGTGCCCAGACCTCTACAAATTCTACACTTTCTACTAGCAAGTGCAGGTGAACAGCAGGCGAAGTGCAGCGAATGACTCATTGTTGAATTTTTCCTCCCAGACTCTGAAGCAAAACTTCACCTTAATTCATTACCTTCCCAGGTGTACTGATTTTAAACTGGACCAATACGCAAGAAAGAAATAAAGTAAGAAATAAAGAAATCGCATTTATATGGCACCTTTCATGACATAAGAACATAAGAAATAGGAGCAGGAGTAGGCCAAATGGCCCCTCGAGCCTGCTTCACCATTCAACAAGATCATGGCTGATCTTCGACCTCAACTCCACTTTCCTGCCCGATCCCCATATCCCTTGATTCTCCTAGAGTCCAAAAATCTGTCTATCTCAGCCTTGAACATATTCAACGACTGAGCATCCACAGCATCCACTGGGGTAGAGAATTCCAAAGATTCACAACCCTCTGGGTGAAGAAATTCCTCCTCACCTCAGTCCTAAATGGCCGACCCCTTATCCTGAGACAATGCCCCCTAGTTCTAGACACTCCAGCCAGGGGAAACAGCCTCTCAGCATCTACCCTGTCAAGCCCTCTCAGCATCTTGAATGTTTCAATGAGATCACCTCTTCTTCTTCTAAACTCCAGAGAGTATAGGCCCATTCTACTCAATCTCTCCTCATAGGACAACCCTCTCATCCCAGGAATTAATCTAGTGAACCTTCGTTGCACCGCCTCCAAGGCAAGTATATCCTTCCTTAGACCTCAGGACGTCCCAAAGTGCTTCACAGCCAATGAAGTTCTTTTAAAGTACAGTCACTGTTGTAATGTACTAGTCTATAGCAAGGCTTGTCTTTGGAACCCTTTTGTTGGAGGTGATATCTCTTTTTATTTTCTTTCTCTCACTTTGATCCTGAGACCCTCCAACGCCGCCCCCCCTACTACCTTCCCATGGTTTTATATTTCCGGTGGGCTGTTCAGAACTCTCCTGGTCTGAGTGCAGTTTAAACACTGCAAAGCTGTTCTACTTCTCGCTGCTTCTTCCTCAAACTCCTCAGTGCTGTCTCAAAGCTCATTCTGGTTCTGGTTCCAACACAAAGGAGGAACACAGAAAAAAAGCCCAAAACTATCACAAAAATAGAAAGAAAACAGAAAGCTATATGGGAAGAGCAAAGAGAGAAATACATTAAATGTGACAGATGGAGAGCTTTAACTATGAGACAAAGAACAAAGTATATAAGTGAACAAATATATCATGGATCATCTGTTTAAAGATGTCAATTAAAGCTAATCTTACTTTGGTAAAAGGCATTAAATGTTCATCTGCACAATAACAACGCACTTAATGACACAAACAGCTTTTGGCATTAACTTTAATCTTTTGCTGGGGCTGTAATTGGCTTAATATTTCATGTGTGCCAAGACGAAAACACTTATTATCCTTTATGAGCAGGCTTGCGTGCAGCCTGTGAGAAGTCTCCATACCCCTGGTAAAACATCCGTCACTCTAGTACATCAAAATACTTTCAAATATGCCAAGACAACAGCACAGGTTGCAAAAGGCAAGTCTCGGAGCAATGGCAGGACGTATTTCTTTACGCAGAGGGTGATCAACTGCTGGAAGGGTTGCCAGGAAGACTTGCTGAGATCAGGCCACTGGGTTCGTATGAAGAACAACTCGATACTCTAAGAGGAAGACAGTATGATTGGTATTACGGGAAGGTTGAGATCCAGTGAGCTGAAGGACCCTTTCCATCCAAACCTATTATGCGATCTTGTGGTCTCAGGAACAGTAGTTCCTCATTTTTGCCATGATTATTCATAGCCCACTAACAAAATTTGAAAACAGCAGACATGTGCAGCTAAACATAAACCTTTCAGCAGAAGGAGAATGAATGATTTTCTGCACTGTGTGCATGATACAAAAGGGAACATATGTGTATTGTAAACGAGCAGATAGGACTAGCACCACAGAAGGAGGTGTTTGTGTTAACTTAGGTTCAGTAAAACATATGTCCAACAGGTCTGTATATCTGCGTTCAACAGTGCTTTCATTGTGCTAATTGTGAAAGATTTTAAATGTGGGGAGATATTAACAGTAACATTTGAATGATTTTGCCGCCAGCTTTGTTGTCACAGATGTTTACATACTGTGTTTAAATTTAAATGAGTTTCAGAAAAATTGATACACTTGTATAGGTTGTATACATAAGAACACAAAGCACAAAACATATCCATTTAGAGAAAGACTGCTTTGTATCTACAAGAATAGAAGTAGGACTTCTTAAAAAAGCAAAACATTTCTGGAATACACTGAATAGTACTGTGTTAAAGTCACAGGCATACATGGACAGTGAACTGATAGCTATTTGCCACCTTTGTTGTGAAGGGTTTATACTACTTTATTTCATGTTAAAAGCACAGACACAGGTAGGTGACTTGTGCAATGGGTAACGATCCTGGACTTAGTAAAACTAAAAAATACCCAAACTTCACGTGTTAAGGTCAGTTGCTAAGTAGAGCAACATTTCTGTGTGATGTCCAAAACAGATTCTATTAAAGGTTGTAGTAATGCTGATTATACTGGTTTCATAACATTTTTCACAAAAGATTCTTCCAAAAAAAATCTATTTGGGAATTCCCTAATAGCTCAGTTGGGAAAGGGTCAGGCTTGGCTGGGATGTCTCCCATGGCTGAGTAGCTGGCCAATGTTTAGGGAGTAAAACAGGTGATAATGAATCAGCCGCCCGTTTCATGCTCCGCCCAATTTTCTTCACCATTGAAGTCAAAGGAACAGTAAATTGTCCAGGGTGTTACATGGGATGCCGCGTCCTTAGTGCCCCTTTTGTGCTACCATTGAAGACTAATTTTGACCCCTTACTGTCTGCCTTCAGGTATAAAGAATGGTCACTTAGCTGAGGTACTGGAGTGACGCGGTGCCTTCAGGAGAGGAGAGCTGCGTAAAAGAGGAAAGAGAAACAATGGCCTCGATTTTAACGGGGGTGGGGGGGCGGTGGGGAGGGAGGGCTAGGAAGGGTACGCGGGAGCCCGGAAGTGGGTGGCGTACATGGCAAGGTTGGGGACATGGAGACCCTGCTGATCTTAATGGCAGGATCTCATTTAAATAAAAGTTCCCGAATTTGTGCCTGACACCCGCAGTGGGTTGGAGGCGGGATTTTGATTTTTAGGATTTTAACCCCTCACCCAATGCTATCCTGCCCTTCAGGGGAGAGGGGGGTTAAAATCGAGGCCAATGTCGGCTTAAATATAAAAAGTAACTTTAAAGTGCCAATTAAATTATTATTTTTCTCTTTAATTGAGTCCATTAAACATCAACTGGACTTCATTATAAAGCAGTTGTGTTCAGGTAATTTGAACATCAATTAGTAAGTGAAAGTAATGTACCTTGAATTGGTGTGAAAGACCAACTTGATTTAAAAGAAAATATTCTAGACTTAGTTTCATTGAAAGTGGTCACTATAGATCGGCAACAAATTACTGTGATGGTTGAGGCTTCATGTCGCTTGTAAATAAAATGCAGACGTTGCTAAGTTTTTGTTACACTCACCTGTTACTTTAAATACAGGACATGTATAACCTTTACACCTTCGTAGGTCTCTTCTTTGAGTGAAAAAGCCATCCTGAGGCGGTTAAATTAACAAGGTGCAGTGCCTTTAAAATTACAAAGGCAGAAGTAGAGACAAAAGCTGTGATCTAATTTTAACACTTTAAAAACATAATGGTTACTAGTCACATTATGCAACAGAAGGCATTCAGACAAAGGCTATTTATTGTCTGTAGTGTAGGACCATGGTTTATTGTTTTATTGTTAAATATGTTCACACATTATGGCTACCTAGCTCTTGTGGTTGCCTGGATACAACCTAATCAATGTGACAATGCGTGCAGCAGGAAAACAGAGGTAAAATTGTTGACTCTTTGATAAGTACCTCTTCAATTGAAACATTTTTCATCCTATTTTAGTCATAAAACTATTTTCTTTAAAAACAAAACTAGCCACCATAAGAACATTTGTGGTTCATATGCTGGATCTGTTGTGCTGTGCGTTAGCTTCTAGGGGATTTTATATGTAGGACTAGTTAATGCATTATTAATAGCATTAATTTTTTGCAACTTTACTAGGCAATATAATTCTTACTACCTAGTGTGTATGTGGGCTGGAACACTCGGATGTCTCTTTATTAAAATAAACAAAGAGATAATTGAGCATGGTCTAATCTAAACATTACCAATGGGCCTGTTCAGGAAGACATTGTTCAGCAAGTTATGTACGTATGTGTGTGTGTGTATGTGTGTGTAAGAAGCATTGATAAATAGGGTGTGCTAGCTGACTCATTAGGCAATCCTTTAATCTACCACTGTAATAAGAATGTGTGCATTGTCACCATCTTTTGTGTTCTTCTTAAAGCCTAAAATTTTACTGAAACATTACTGAAAGGGGGCTTTTGTCAGTCCTGTCCGCTTTATGGGTCTTTTTGTAGTATTTTTGTGTGTTGATCAGAAATCAACAGACAACTTAATTCACTTTTATGACTCTTATGGGTAAAGAGCAGGGGAGTGGGACTAGTTGGATAGCTCTCTCAAAGAGCCAGCATGGTCACAATGGGCTGAATGGCCTCCTTTCTGTGCTGTATGATTCTATGATTCAATTTTTTCCCCCTTTCACCTCTTTCTTTGTAGAGCGAGCCAATGACGTTAAAGGTACACTGAAGCTGAGCGGCATTAATTCTCTATACGGCTAGAATCACACAGCTTTAATAAGAGGCAGGTGGGGGCAAGTAACGCACACTCCAGTGTGGCTGCTGCCAAAATGCAGTGATTGTGATAGCGATAATGCAGATATACCTCAATTGCCAGTCATGCTTATGCCAGAAGGATAGGGATAGTTTGAGTAGTATTAGAACAAATTTCAAGAAGGGCTTAACGCAGCAGTAAATCTTTTACGATGCTGAAGCAGAAATGTCGGCAAGTCGATGATTGGCGGGGCGGTGGGGGGAAGCTCGGGGCAGGGGAAATCCGAGGTGCCCTTGTGGAGCCAGGACCAGGGGTCGTCGGGATGCGACACAGCCATTTAAATTAGGCCCCCGCTCCTCTGGATCCACTACCACCCAATTTACGTCCCCGCTGAAGTTGAAAGTTTGACCCAGTGGGGTAGAT
The DNA here is from genome assembly GCF_035084215.1 of Heptranchias perlo. Classification (NCBI taxonomy): domain Eukaryota; kingdom Metazoa; phylum Chordata; class Chondrichthyes; order Hexanchiformes; family Hexanchidae; genus Heptranchias; species Heptranchias perlo. Next base: position 79,590,309 of record NC_090332.1, read on the forward strand.
TTTAACTTCGGGGCAACCGACTGGCACGACGCGTTGTTCAGCCGCCTATTCTGGCTGCAAAGAGGCGGAGCCATTTTGAGAACCGGCACGCTGCAGGCCCATCGGATTCAGGCTGGTGCAATAACATGTGGCACAGAGGCTGCCTAGCTGGTAGCAAGATAAGTCCTGGCTGGGGGAAAGGGAGGGTCCTGATTGTGGAGGGGTGGAGCCCAGTCCGACAGCAGCTCAGGTTATTACTGTGGCGAGGCAGGTAGTGCATCTCCTGCTTCTCCCGGCCCCCTCAAAAATAATTTAAAACTTGCCTTTTCGGGGCCTCTTCAGTTGTATCACCAATAAAACTGGTCGTAGATCAGTTAACAGCATAGACCAGGGTCTGAACATAGGACCTTCTGGTCTGTACAGCTTAGCACTTCCTGGCAATGGATCTATCCACTGCAAACATTTAAATTGCTTAGTTTACATCTCTCATCGAGATAACAGCCATCATAAATTAATTTTACAGAAGTATTTCTGTTCTTCATGTAGATATAACAGAATGGACTGAAGGTTTAAGCTCCAACAGCTGTTTCCCTTCTGTCCACAGAGTTAAAAGAAACACTTTAAACAAATGTTCGCTTAACAGCCACACGGCTGTCAATGGAACAGAGATGTAAATGGGCCAATTAAGTGAATACTATGCATTAGGGTTGCCAAGTCTGATTGGACGTATTCCTGGAAGTTTGATTACGTGACGTCCTGATCACGTGACATCTGATCATGTGACATCTGATCATGTGACATGTGCCTGCAGTTTGCCAATGTCATTGCGTTTACCTTATAAAGGTTGGGTCTCCTGTTATTGAGTGTCGTTGCCCGTGGTTTTGCGAGAGGTTCAGAGAACCGGCAGGCCGCCCACATCGACGAAAATACACAGGCTCAAACCACAGGCGTGAAACGCACATGACGCTGGATACATTGTAGCTGAAAGTGATTGATTTCAGATGGATAGAGTGTCAAAGCAAATAAACATTCACTTCAGTATTACTTGCTGCAATCCAAAGGCAGCCTTTTGTGTAAAAATACTAATTATAGATGAATTGCTAGACTCTGGCCAGAGCATTCTCTACTGTGCGCCGTAAACCTGAAATCCCGACTGCATTCTGTGCAATCGTTTGTTCTCGACACCTTAAGCACCAACTCCAGTGTAGGACTGAGGGAGTGCTGTACTGTCAGAGGTGCTGTCCTTCGGATGAGACGTTGAACTGAGGCCCCGTCTGCCAGCTCAGGTGGACGTAAAAGATCCCATGGCACTATTTCGAAGATGAGCAGGGGACATCTTCCTGGTGTCCTGGCCAATATTTCGCCCTCAATCAACACCTAAAAACAGATTATCTGGTCATTATCACATTGCTGTTTGTGGGATCTTGCTGTGCACAAATTGGCTGCCACGTTTCCTACATCACAACAGTGACTACACTTCAAAAGTATTTCATTGGCTGTAAAGCACTTTGGGACGACCTGAGGTCATGAAAGGTGTTGCATCAATGCAAGTCTTTCTTTTATTTTCTTAAAAGTAACTGTTCTTGAGCTCCATCTAGGCCATGGATATCCAAGATTTTCTCTATGCAGGCTTCACAGATGATCCCATTGGAGCCTCAGGGCCATACATAAAGCTTAAATCCACGAGCCTATTAATTTGCATACATCTCAAGTTGCTGATACTAACAAATCTTCATATTCTGACTTAGGAATTATCCACTAATGAGGTAATAGTGATGGAGCCCCCAGAATCATCAAGTTCAAAACAGGATAAACTAGCAAATAAGAAATATAAATGAAACAGGACTGAGCTGTCTGGGCTTCAATGACTGGATTGTCAAGGCTCAGGGGGTGCATGTGACTTTCGGGCTGCAGGTTGGACACTATGATTAGGCAATATTTTATCAGTCAGTTTTATTCAGGGAGTTTATAAGAAATGCTGGAAAACACTAATTGAAAACCCCAGCAAATTGGTTATAAAATATTGGAAACTGCACAAGAGGCAGAAAGTCTTTACATTCATCAAATGCTCCACTCTCATTTAGAATTGGATAATAAGTACACTGTGGGGACATTGGGGTAGAAATTGCCAGCTTGCCGGCGGGAATGAGTACAGGGAACAGGTAGGCCCAAGGCCCGAACAAAATTAGGCTTCGGGCCTCATTTAAGTTAGACCGCGAGCTGTGGACGCCTGCTATGTGACCCCAGGCAGTTAGCAGACGTAGCGGTCATCGATGTTGGGCTGATGCAACGCTGACATCGGCCCTCAGGTTAAGTCCCAAAAGGGGGGTTGGAGTGGGATATGGGGGTGGGGGGTGAGATTGTGATGCCTGTGGAGTCATGGGGAGCATTCCTACTCCTCCTGGCTCACTAGAAAGGGTTTTGAAAAGAAAAGTTCTCGACCTTATCTTTCGCTGGTGGTTGCGGGGGCCACTGAAGAATCCTGCGCGGGGGCCGCTGAAGAATCCTGCGCGGGGGCCGCTGACGGCCTGACGCGCTCAACACTGACTAATTTTGAAAAGGGGTCCTAAGTTACATATTCAAGGGGCCTAAAGCCTGTTTTAGGCGTCTGCCCGGGACACCGAGAAAATGGGCCCCACAAATTTAGCAGTGGGACCAACGCCTGCGCAGACTGGGCGCAGGCCATTCCACTGGTAAATTGGTATGCTTTGCACCCATTTTACCGGAAAAACGGGCGCAATGCATGCCAATTTCTACATCGTGTGGAGATGCCGGTGATGGACTGGGGTTGACAATTGTAAACAATTTTACAACACCAAGTTATAGTCCAACAATTTTATTTTTAATCCCACAAGCTTTCGGAGGCTTCCTCCTTCGTCAGGTGAACGGTGTGGAAGGAGTTCACCTGACGAAGGAGGAAGCCTCCGAAAGCTTGTGGGATTAAAAATAAAATTGTTGGACTATAACTTGGTGTTGTAAAATTGTTTACAATTTCTACATCATCCTCTCTCCACGTTAGCAGTGGCTCACTTATCAGCTGTAAGTTGATTCATTTGTGGGTGAGAGTATTTCATCCATCTATCTCAATGAAAATCTTGCACCTAGTGTCTGACCATCACACCTCAAAGTGTTGCACTGTTACGCTTAAAAGGATCGAGCTTGAAAGTGTCACATTGTCACACGTGCAAAGTGTCACTAATACAAAGTGCATGTTACAATTGCACCTGTTTAGCTCAAATACCACTGTTACAGTTTTGGGTTTTTACTCTAGGTAATTTTCTCAGGTTTGTCGTTCCCACAGGCCCCTACTCCCCATAACCTGGAATATCCCTCTATCTACCCGCAAAGAAAACCCACATCACTAAATTTTGGCTTACTGGTTTTATCAAGTACCCTTACATGATCGTGCTTGATTTTAGAAGGTAGTAGAATAAACATAGCTTAGGCTATAAACTGCTTCACAGATTTATTGAACAGTAAGTGCATGATTGAACCAAACCAATGATACTTTCATTTACAGTAGTTACAGGCTTGCTTATTCCTTCACGGAAGATAGAAAATAACAATTGTAGCCGCTGTGCTTAACTTCAGTGTAAACAGAACCAATGGGGGGGGGGGGGGGTCATTTTAACCCCCAAGAACGGGTGGGCTTGGGGCAGGTGGGAGGTTAAAATAATAACTTTATGGAGCAGGACTGCATCCCTGCTCCAACACACCCACTTCTGGGTTTAACCCAGGCAGGTTTGTATGCATGTGCACAACGGACACCAGGAAGTCCTGCCCTCCCCCTCCCCCCTTAAAGCTGCTGGGCGATACTTAAAGGGGCAATGTACCTCATTGAGATACTTAAGGTACTTAATATTTTGTGTATTACAAAAGTTAAATGAATATAACCGAACCTGTTCGGGTTTCCCATCGCTTCCGATTCATGTCAGGTGAACGCAGGCGGGAAGGGCTGGATCCATGAGGTGAGTGCCTGTATTGCACTGCTTGTGGGCCCGGAGGGGCAGGAGCGCTTCTTCCAGGCTCAACAAGCTCACCCGGCCGACAGGAACCTGGCCGATCGCCCCACCACTGATGGCGGCCCCCTCCCCCACCGATGGTGGACACCCCCACTCCGTGCTGGATCCCCACCGATGGTGGATCCCTCCCCGTTGCTGGCACCTCCCCCCCCCCCCGATCCCTGATGCTGGCTGGCCTCCCCATCCCGATGCTGGCTGACACACCCCCCCCCCCAATGTCGTCCACCTCCCCCCACTCCGATTTTTTCCAGTGCCGATGATCTCTCGCTCCCTCCCACTCCCCTCTCCGATTCGCTGCTCCTTTCACTCCCGATAGGCAGCCAGCCTGTCAATCTGGCCGTCTGGCGCGTGGGAAACCCAGATGCACAAATATTTACGTTAAATTGAGTGGCGATCGCAGATTGCGCGCACTCAATTCACTTCCAGGTTCCCCACGCGAATATCCACAGATGCGTGGGGTACCTGGCTCCAAGATAAAATCCTGCCAAGCTCTCTGAATGATCATCAGCAAGCCATCATGTACTAACCAATCACTCCTGCCCCCCCACCCTATCACAGACATTCCCTTTTGTCCTTTCCTCCCCTCCCCTTCTTCCCCTACTTTGCCTGGCTCTTTACTTGCTTAAAAACTATTAAACTTCCTTCAGTTCTGACGAAAGGTCATCGACCTGAAACGTTTACTCTTGTTTCTTTCTCCACAGATGCTGCCTGACTTGCTGAGTACTTCCAGCATTTTCTGTTTTTATTTCAGATTTCCACGATCCGCAGTATTTTGCTTTTGATGTACTCACCTTTATTTAATGGTTTGTTACTGACTATCCACGGAGCCTCTCTCTGGCCTATCTCTCTCTGATGGCATCAGATAGACCACTTGACTGGAACAAGGCAGCCTGGGAAATATTATTCAAAATGTGATGTTTCCAAATGAAATGTAAATATGTGTCTCTTAAACTCAAAAAGCTACCAGTCAAACTATATGCAATCAAAGCTAAGAAAATACTTGTATTTGAATAGAATATCTTGGCCCCTCCATTGGATTCCTGAAACAAATATAACATTTATATCATGGGCTATTGTGCATGGAAACAAGATGAGCCATCTTCTGTGAGTGAACCTGGGTTTTAATCCTGTATCTGCGGTGATAGAAAGAAAGAAGCCAATGACATGATACATCAGAGATCAAAATGCTTTATTTTTGCCACAGTCATAGTCACAAAAAAAACAACAAATCACAGCTGACTAGGAATCTCCAATGAACAAGAGCAAACTGACGTAAAACTACCAATCAGGAAGCAAAAGTCAACAATTTACCAATAAGACAGCTAGCAAGGAGGAGAAAAGAAACCAGTGAAACCACTCGAAATATTTTATTAAAATACTTTCAGCCACCATGTCAGTGACCCACGGATACAGTATTAGAATTAAGATTTTTAACATTACAAATACATTTTTAATCTTGTCCATGTCTTCCTGCAAATCCATCTGATAAATTTGGCCATGGAGGCCTACCCTCGCTCACGAGCCTGGTGCTTGAGTTTTGTTTATTTCCTGGAGTTTGTATCAGCTTGGGCTTTCCTCTTGATAATTTGATTATGAGTAAAATTTTGCTATTGTTTAACATTGACATATTTTGTAATGTAATGGTTAAAGAAGCTGCATTCTTTATATTTCTGAATATGAAGAATTTTGGAATGATTGTACCATTATTCAAGCTTGAAAGAAGGTTCTGAATAAAAGATCTGAATTTAACAATGCTTATTTAAGTAGAACCTTTTAGTTACACTAAATATTGTTACAAATATATTCAGAAAAGAAAGATGCAAATTAATTTGATCTCTTAAATTTTAGATTTTTTTCAATCTTCATTATAAAAACCCGGGCAATAAGCCCATTTGATACTCCAGGTAAGGAGCTATTGTGATCAGTCTCCATCAGAAAATTTTAAAGGTGGTATAATTTATATAATTTTTCTTCAAAGCATAGTGAATATCTGTGAAAGAAACATAAAAGAAACTATAAGACAACATGTTATTCTTTAAAGCTGTGTTTGAAATTGAAAGAAAAATGTTATTTAAAGCAAAGAGCCCTAATATGGTTTGTGTGCTTTGAAAGAAAGAACTTGCATTTATATAGCGCCTTTCACAACCTTAGGACGTCCCAAAGCGCTTTACAGCCAATGAAGTACTTTTGAAGTGTGGTCACTGTTGTAATGTAGGAAGGTTTATGTAATACATACAATCAGATAGCGTAAAGTCATATCTGTGACTTTTGGTGGGAAGATTTCCTCTCTGGTTTATATTAAACCTATTGGGGGTAATTTTAATTTTGGCCTATAGTGTAAAATGGGCGATGTTAAATTAGCCACCCGTTATAAACCACCGCCCATTTTGCTTTCCATTGAAACCAATGAAAGGGAATGTCAGGCAGGACATGTAACGGGCGTCCAATTAAATATTGCCAATTTTACACTATCGCCAAAAGTTAAAGTCACCCCTATTGTTTTTAAGCATCACACAGAGCAAATCTTCACCCTTGGCTTCCCAAGAAAATGTCTATTTTCTGATTGTGACAGCCTGTTCATCTGGCATTCTGACTGGCAGGATTGGCCTGGCCTGCATGAAATGATTTGTATGATTTGCTGATGAAGCAACTGTTTTAACCACACTCATGTGAGAGAGAGAGAGAGAGAGAGACACCTGTGTGCTAAAGAATACAGATCGAGCACTGGGTCATCTAGTCCTTCTCCTAGTGATAAGCGGCAGAGTGGCATAGGACAAAGTAAATGCTCACCCTTGTCATTGCGTTGTCTTGGATATAGTGGAGGAAGAACCTAAAAACAAGTAAATGAAGAAGATATAGAAAAGCAGGTACTTTCCCAAAGATGCAATGTACTGAATGAGCAGATCTGGCTGTGGATGTTGAGACAATTGAAATTTTCAAGACTAAGATTGATAGACTTTTGTTAGGCAGGGATATCAAGGGAAAATGAGAAAAGGCAGGTAAATAGAGTTGAGGTACAGATTAGCCGCTATTTAATAGAATGGTGGAACTGGCTTGAGGGGCTGAATAGCTTTCTCCTGTTCCTATGTTCCTATGATCCCTGGAAACCACTAACACAGCAGCACCACCAACCCTGATGGCAGCATTCCTTTTTACTGGAAGAATGACTGCAGTCAAGTGTGTTTCCCCACAGCCAACACTGCGTTGCAGTTTCACCTATGCAGTTCTGCTCTGCCCGTTGCTCATCACTGTAATAAAATTAGTAGAAAAGTACACTGCAAGGTAAATACTTGGGCTCTGAAATTCATCGGTTGCGATCCCGGCAGTTAATCTGGCATCATGCCCACCAGTGCCCTCCAGTGCGGGGTGAGTACTAGGGTATCTCATTACCATGGGTCACGTGAATGTAAGCACCACGTCGGGCCCACCTCCGACGCTCGCTTTCTCACTGCTGCTGGAAACTCTGGCATCCGCCCATGAGGGTGGGTTGCCGGGGCCCCCTGACCCCGGCTTTAGTCCCATTGCACTAATTTGTTTGGGCTTCCAGATTACTTGACTGGCCTGGACCTCTTCAGCGGGGCCCAGATATGTCCTTCTGGTGGCGAACACATCCCCAATCATTCAGTATACTGGTCACCACTACTATAACAGGTTCATTATCAGATGTAGGAGCGGGAGTCTGCGCCTGGCTCTGCCATCACTGCTTTTGCCTTATAAGTGGCTGACAGAATTTGCTCTCCTTACAAGGCAAAAAGTAAACTCCTGGAAACAGCGGAGACCTGGAACAATTAGGTCTCCGCCATTTTCTTGGGGGGTCCGCCAGTCTTCTGTCAGGATTTCGGCCCCTTGAAATCAACAGTGCTATATCCTACCTATTGTGTACCTGAGTGATGGGTATCACTTAATCCCATTCTTAAGGTGGGCCTGCACAACTTGCGTGGGAGTATTCCTCGTGAGTTATTAGCCTGGCTTCATTCAGAGAATGAAAGCAATGACCATTGCTGTGTTTATACTGCACTTTTGTCCTCTGCGTGATACCCTCCTGGATCCTGATCCAATGCCGAGAGGGCATCATAAAACTCAGTTCAGCTTCAGGGGCAGAAGGGAACATTTGAACCTTAAGTACCTCCAGGCTCGGTGTATCTTTCTTGACAAATTCTGTTTGGCCCTTACTTCAAATTACCTGGTCTTACAACTCATTGTCATTGTCACCACTTCATTCAATTGGTGTGAATACTGTTCACTAGTCTTTAATGCCAGTGACTCCCATCTCGTAACCATGACTAGAAGCTGGGAACTTTAGAATCCCCTAGTTAGCCTTTAAGGCCCTTGGACAGATGGCAATTTGGAATCATTTAATCAGTTGGATGATGTGATGGGGGTTGGGGGGAGCTGTAGTTTCCTTAGATGAAGAAGTTACTATGGGTTGAATGACCTTTCTCATCGATATTTATCTGTGATCTTGTGACAGTAACCATTAGCTTAAGGCAAAAGAACTTTTATTCCTCAGGAGATAAGACACAGACTAAAACTTCCATCTGCGTAGAGAGCTTCAGTTAGACTGCACCTGCCTGTAGGTTGTTGTGATGGAGCTGTTCGCTGAAGCTGGAGCGAGTTTAGAACTCCCCAGTCTGTGTGGTCTATCTGTGATAGTGGGGGGAAGGGGTTAGATGATGTCCAGTTCAAAAGATTGAGCGTGCTACTTTCAAGATCTCAATATAGTTTTCTGAATGACCAGTCACGATAAGAAGTGAAACCTTGGCGTCCGGGGGGGGCAGGAGACCAGAGCCCCGGCCTCTGAACACTGGGTTGACATTCAACGGGGTGCTTGTGACTGATGGGAGCGGAGTAGTGACCCTCCCATTTTATCTAGTGAAACCCCCTGGGCAGGTTAACAAACTGTCCATGTAAAACAGAACATAATCCACTGGATGTAAAAACAGTGGAAGAGATGGGTTGCCTCATGTGCCACTAGAAGTCACAATAAAGTGAACAAGACTATGGCACAATAGGCTGTGAAAGCCAATTTGATAAATTCTCCTCTTCTACTGGAAAACTGGTGTGTGACAGAAAGCCTTATCCATGATTGTTGCCTTGCAGGGTTTATTGCTACGGTAATAAGCCCTTCATTCAATAAGGATTGACATTTTTATCACTATTAATTTAAAAACTTTTTAATTTGTGCTTCTTTTTTATCAGTCAATAATCAGGCCTGTGTGAGTAGCCTGGCATTCACTGTTCTAGAGGCACTTACTTTGCTGTATCGTAGGATTGTATCTGTGTGCAATTCATCTGCAGTCATTCATCATCAAGGTTGTCTTTTATATTAGGTTCCATATATCATCTTCTGTCAGCTCTTGAACACATCATTATGCTTTTAGTACTATAACTTCCAATCATTCAATAATTTTTTTCTCTCATATCTGATACAAATGTACTCAATTCTGTATTGCAATTTTATTAGCTCGCTTTTAAAGAATATAGTAATTGCAAATGTCTGTCACAATCTCGCCAGCTATGACAAAGGGCGCATGGACATTCATTGAGGAATACGACATCTGTTGGATGCCACTTTGTTTTTTGTCATAATTGTGACAAGATGTAAGCTCAAGTCATATTAAACCTACCCTAACTTGACAATGCACACTAGGTTAAAAACTGCAGGAGCACAGTCAAAATGGAGCAAAGTAAGCAAGGGTTTAATTTTTTCAAAAAAGCTCAAGCCCTTCCTGTCCCCGAGTCGATGTCCTGGAAACATGTTACCTACAAGGTGAGGAAGTGTAGCAGGTCCAGCAGAAGACATCTTCACCCACTATTAGTGTCCCTCCTGGGTCCAGCAGTGATCCAGCAGGATTTACACTAAAATAAAGCAGGCCCAAAGCTCTGCAATTCCCTCCCTAAACCTGTCCGCCTCTCTACTTCTCTCTCCTCCTTTAAGATGCTCCTTAAAACCTATCTCTTTGACCAAGCTTTTGATCACCTGTCCTAATGGTCTCCTTATGTGGTTTGGTGTCAACTTTTGTCTGATAACGCTCCTGTGAGGCGCCGTGGGACATTTCACTACGTTAAATGCGCTATATAAATGCAAGTTGTTGTTGCTGTAGTTGAGAACTTCCTGTCCATGGATAGAATTTCCTGTGCTCCTCCCAAAGTTCAAAGTGATTATCAATCAATTCTGAGATTTGACTTAGGGTTTTCAACACTTCAGCTTTGTAGTTATTGAGCTGGCTTTTAAAAAATACTTTTGAACATAACTTTTCAAAATTAAAATTACAATTGCTTGCCCTAAAGATGTGGTCAATGGTTTGTAACAGTGAGCACAGTAACTAATATTCAGGGAAGAATTGTCCTGGTTGCTATTAGAAGTGACACTGTAATGATGTTCATGAAGATTTTGCTCGAAATATTGATCAGTAAACCGTTCAGCAAAATTAGAGATGCCAAAGGCAGGAAAGGGAATCTTAGACATTGGAAATAGAAATGAAAAATCTGACAGAAAATGTAGGAAATGTTTGTAAAACTTTGTTAAGCTTTTCCTCACTTTCCTCCCCTTTTCTCCCCATCTCTTCTAAAATCGCTTATTCTTATGGGTTATGGGTTCCATAGGCGCCCGTTTCCCTCTGTGACCTCGACCAATTGACCACTTTTCACGTGTGAGTCTAAACGGTGTCAGTGGGCTATTTGATTATGGGGGAACCTTACAGCCTAGCCTGATCCTATCCTCAGCCAACAACCACACATTGGCCTTCTGGTAGTGGTCAATGGATTGTGAGGAAAGGGAACCCACTCCCTAGCTTGAAGACGCTGAAACCAATTATATTGCCCTCATGACTAGCTTGGTTAAGATCGGTGACCTCAGCACAGGCAGGGACTCAAGACCTGGGAGCTTGGTACCACAGTGTTATGAATTAATTTTTCAAATATCTAAAAGTTCCCTAATATGGCTATTGATATCTTCAATTGGGCCCAAAGTTCTCCTGCTAGAGGAAAGACTTGCATTTACGTAGCATCTCGTCACATTTCGCATCAGAGTGCTTCACAAACAATGAAGTAATTTTGTTTTTGTATGGGCAAACACAGTGACTATTACACGCACAGCAAGATCCCACAATGAACTAATAACCAGTTAATCTGTTTTTGATGGTGTTGGTTGAAAGAGAAATGCTGTCCAAGACACTGAAAAACTCTTTGGTCTTGTTGAACTATTTCCATGGGATCTTTTACATCGACCTGAACTACTATTACAGGCAGGCTGGATGTCAGTTTAGTATCTTATCCGATGATCAGCACCTCTGACAATGCAGCAACCCCTGAACACTGAAAGGGAGTGTCAGCCTGGATCGGTTTTGAACCCACAATCTTCTGACTCAGAGGTGAGACTGAGCCAGACTGAAACTTTCTGGTGATGCTTGATTTCATCAGACATAATAGAGAATGCTTAATCAGTTTATCATAGCTGAACAGAGGAAAGGGCGGTGCTTTAATACACTGGAGAGAATGGTATCCTTCCAGACAGCCTTACAATGTATTAGCGTGAGAAAATGCCAATTGGGAAACCATCTAACTCGACATCATTGTCCCCTTTATCAACAATACAAGCATTGAAATATTAATTACATTTTACCATTATCGGTAAGGTGGTAAATGAGAAGGGGGGAGAAATTGGCCCTCGTTATGCTTGTTTTTTTGGCAAACAAAGTGCATGGCGGTGGGGGGGGGGCCACAATTTCACGCTGTGATTTCTCGTTTCCGATCTCCCCCGGAAGTGCGCCAGCTGCTTGGAAGCAGGCGACTTCCAAGTATACAGGGCGCCCGCCTGAAACAGGTGGCAAAGGCCTTGAATATGCGAATCTTTGGACCTCTACTGTTCCTAGCTTTACACTGTTTAAAAAATACTCACATCTATCCTTTTTTGGTCCAAAATGGATGACCTCACACGTACCTGGGTTGAAATCCATCTGCCACAGTTTTGCCCACTCACTTAATCTATTAATGTCTCTTTGTAATTCTATGCTCCCATCTACATTACTTCTGGATGATCATATAAACTACATCCATAGACATTCACCTGTTTACGACTTTAGTTACTTCCTCAAAAATCCAATTGGGTTCATTAGACATGACCTACCCTTTACAAATCCATGTTGGCTCTCTCTAATCAGCTCAAACTTCCCTAAGTTCTCAGTCACTTTGTCCTTAATTATAAATTCCAATAACTTCCCCACAACAGATGTTAGACTAACAGGTTTATAATATCCTGGTTTCTCTCTCTCACCTTTCTTAAATAATGGAGTTACATTTGCAATTCTCCAATCTAAAGGGACAATTTCTGAATCGAGAGAGCTTTGGAAGATTATGGTTAAAGCATCTGCAATTTCTTCACCTACTTCCTTTAAAACCCTGGGGTGGAAACCATTGGGTCCTGGGGATTTGTCAGTCTTTAGTGCCATTATTCTTTCTAATACTGTGTTCTTGCTTACTTTACCTTTGGTGAATTCCAGTCCTTGATCCATTATTAGTTTCCTTGGAATGCCAGGAAGACTATCCTCTTCCTCTACTGTGAAGACCGACACAAAGTAATTATTCAACAAGACTGCCATTTTCTTATTTTCATTTGTAATATTACCCGCATCTGTTTTTAAAGGGCCCACATTACCTTTGACTACCCCTTTCCTTCTAATATAATTGCAAAAACATTTCATGTTAATAAATTTCCCTAGTGGGGCCAGGAGGAGCAGGAGTGGTTCTCCGGACCCCAGAATTAAAGCCGTGACCTCCTCTGCCTTGCACACCCGCTCTTCAATACAGCGAGATCCTCCCGAAGCCCCATCCCCGCCACTTACCTGGAAGCCGGTGGGCAGCCAAGGAATGCCCGATGATCCACGTTCCTGGCGGGAAGTGGACCGATGGCATTTAAATGAGGACCGACTATTAAAATCTCTGCCTCAGATGAGCGGGAAATTAACTTGTCAGAGTGGCTTTCTGCCGAAAACTCACTCTGAGTTAAAATCCATCCCGCTGAGTCCCACTTGTTCCAGTTAGTAATTCAGTTACACATACTTATACACGGCAATGCTGCCATCTTCTGGCTAGTTTAAATGATGCCATCACATGCCGTGGATGTAAATATGTTGATACAGAGAAATATCTGCTTAAAAGCAATATTTTATTGGATGTTAATGCCATTATGTCACAACTCTAAAGTTTGGAGGGGTGTTGGGCCCATGAAGTCCCTGATCGCACATAAAAGCCCAAATGCAATCTACCATGTATGTTCCCTGGTGAATCCAATATATTGGTTCCAGTCACTTTTAACTTAAAAGTTAAACTCTTAGCAAGAATTTTACACTAAGAAAGTAATGTGCCATGTATTTGTAACCTAATCTTTCTCAGTCTTAAGGAGAACTATGGCAAGTGTCAGTTCCTGGAGACTGTTTTCACTGTTTAGATTCCTTAAAGATGTACTGGTGTCAGTTCATTGAATAGTGTCTTCTAGGAACCACCTGAGTTGTGGCAAAAGGAATTTGAGGGCTACCTTGTTGACTTCAGATAATCATATTGGTTTGTTCAGCAAAGCATTCTGCCTGCTTGAGAGTTTGGCCAAATCTAAATATGCATCTAAACTTTCAAACTCATTGGGAGATGATTTATTTTTATTTCAGCACAATGTTAGTTTTTTTATTATTATGCCTCTGTGAAGCTTCTTTGGGGTGTTTTTCTACGTTAAAGGTGCCTTATAAATGCAAGTTCTTGATTTTGTTATTAAATTGTGTTTTTTTAAAATTAAGTTAAACCCCCTCAGGCGAGAGCAGCTGAGTAGAGGTGAGATGATTCCCCTCTTAAAGAAACAGAAAATCAGAAGGCAAGTCACACTTGGCCATTCTTGTGAATATCCAACAGTTAGTTACAGAGTGATATAGGCCACGGACTAGGAGCAGATTGTAAGTCTCAGGTCCCAAGACATGGAATAGTCTGCAACGATAGGAAAACTAAACAGGAGAGAAAAAAAAGGAGGAAATAATTGTTGTTCTAATAAGTATAGGAATGGCAAAAATAAATCTGTGAATTTTCAATCTCCTTTAAGTGAACAGGAATGGCAGCACTGCAGATTGGCCACTGAACAGTCACTACACACAGTCCAACATCACCATCTGCTGGTAAAAAAGATTACTGCATCAACAAGAAATCCTCACTTTCAATTAATTTATATTTTCTTCAAAAATGGGCATTAACATTTAATAGGGAAGTGAGAACATTGCCTTTTGCCTATCCCTGGTTGAATGCAATAGTCAACTGAAAGCCTCTCATGGAGAACTATATATAAAAAAGGCTGGACTCAGTCACTCCAGAGTGTAGTAGTACTTACTGACCATTACTGGTCATGTTGATTCTTGTCTGTACCTATTGCCATGAGATTCTTTAAAAAAAAAATCAATTTAATTTTATTAAAGTCTGGCAAGCATATCACATTCCAAAAAATGTCTTATAAAAATGATCGATAATGCCTGACAGATATCACACCAGTGATGCTGTTGCTTTTTTCTCACTCATGAGACAGACCTTCAGAACTCAACGCTGCCCAAATTACTCAAGGGGGACTTTTATTTTCAAGCAATGAAGGCAGAGACGTAGAGCTAGAGTTACGGGCTGACGTTCTTCCTGATAATTTGGAGGATTTTACACTTAGCAACAATCCGCTGTTCTTCAATATTGTGAACAAAATTAAAGGGGCTGGCTGGGATCAATTGCAGTGTCTGCATTTCTAAAGTCAGCGAAGGACATTCCCACCTTCATTATTCACCCTTTGTAGGTTTGGAAAATCCATCAGAGCTTCTAAAATACAAACATAGATTTTCTATTATAATGCCTCCCTAAAAAAAAAGATTAATCTTGATTATCATAAAGTAAAACATGAAAGTTAATTTTATGCTAGATAAACCATTTCACACTGCCCTATAAATGAACAAAAAATTCATAGAGAATCATAGAATCATAGAACGGTTACAGCACGGAAGGAGGCCATTCGGCCCATCGAGTCCACGCTGGCTCTATGCAAGAGCAATCCGGCTAGTCCCACTCCCTTACCCTATCTCCGTAGCCCTGCAATTTTTTTTCTTTCAAGTACTTATCCAGTTCCCTTTTGAAGGCCATGATTGAATCTGCCCACACCACTCCCTTGGGCAGTGCATTCCAGATCATAACCACTCGCTGTGTAAAAAAGTTTTTCCCCATGTCACCTTTGGTTCTTTTGCCAATCACCTTAAATCTATGTCCTCTGGTTCTTGACCCTTCTGCCAATGGGAACAGTTTCTTTCTATCTACTCTGTCTAGACAATTATCTTTTTTAAGTGTGTAGCGTGAAAATATTAAAATAATCCTTGAAGTATCAACATAAGGTTGTTTACTGAAATAGTAATGATCAGAAAATACATGACTGGAAATCAGGCATCCCCTCTCATGTCACATGATTGTTAGAAATAGAGGTTAAGCAAGGCCATCATTGGTTGGATATCAGGATTATCATATCTTTCTACTGAAGAGGAGATGAGATAAATTGGCACAAATTCACTTTCAATTTGGAAGGAATTCCTTTTGGCATGTCATGTGTTAAGATAGTTCAGAGAAGAATTCTGTATAGGAACATATGAATTGGTAGACACGAAAAGGTCCATCCAGTTCGCCTTCTACCACCCTTGTAGTCGCATGATCTAATGATAATGGAGTTGTTAATTAATCGTAGCAATCAATCTCTATCAATTAATCTACAACAGACCCAGATATGAGGAAAACCCCAATGGTGGAGAACGTTTGGAACCATAGGTTCAAAGTCACCTGTTCTTCCCAAGCCTGTTATACTTACCACACGTTATGTATCAATTACTCATATACTGTAACCCAAAATGTTATTTTTTGAAAAAAATTTATCTAATTAGTATTTGTATTAAGATATTCCACACAGACTATTTGGCGTGTCATGTGTTAAGATTGTCCAGAGAAGAATTCTGTACAAATGTGTTTGTACTTGATGCATGATTATAAATTTGTTGCTTTGTTGCGATGGATGCTTGTGTAAATACGAAAAACTGGATAAAGTATAATTTAAGAAAACAAAGAGCCAAAATGCATTGTCAGACAGGAAGGCAGGGAAAATGGCCGCTGCCCAAATGATCTTGTTTCCTGTTACATTGAGACGATGTTATAGCATCGCTATATGCCATGTCACCATCATCCACGGAGAGTATCCAGTGTTTATACACTGAGTCATCAGTAACAACAACAACTTGCATTTATATAGAGTGGCAGAAGCATCTCAGAATTATGTGAGGTTTGTTAGTTGCTATGGAAGTGTTTGCATTGAGTCAGTTTATGACCAGTCATTTTTGGGCAGGTGAGTATTTGGGATAATGAGGTGTTTTCGTTACCAGTGAGTGTCACAGGGAACAAGTTCTGATTTTATTTATTTTTAGATTAATTTCACTGGGCAATTAAGCATCTTACAAATCATGTGAAATATCCTACAAATGTGGGGCAAAGATCAGAGGCTCAGAAACATGTATACAGTGTACAAACAAATGGAATGGTACAGATGAGATATTCTTATGAAACAATTTATGACCACTCTAAAGTTTATTGACCAATTGGATAAATATCTAAACAAGTATCAAAGAGTTCCACAATACTGGCATGGTGGAGTCAAGCAATGTGGAACCATGCAAAGCAAAGGTACCAAGCTCAGAGGCACTCCTGTCCTGTTGAACAGGACTACCGAATAACCGATAAAGAAGAATAAAACATAAAGAATATAGCACAGAAGTAAGACAGATTCAATACAAAAAGGCATGCCAGGAGTGTAAAAAAGGTATCAGAATGGCAAAGTAAAATTTGGAATTTGAAAACATGGCAAGAGAAGTGAAGGATAATGATAAAAAGTTTTTTTAGTTATATTAAGAGGAAAAGAAAAAACGAGGGATGGAGTAAGGCCACTGAAAGTGGGATCAGGTGAGGCATTACAACTGATGCTACACAGGCTGCAAGGAGGAGACAGGTAACTTATTTGATCTGGAAAGGGAACTAGAGGGTGTTGCAGAGGCAAGTTGTAACACTATTCACATTACTACCAACATGATTGCCAAACAGCTGTGCAAACTTAAGGTAAATAAATCCGATGCATCCGAGGATTTTTAAGGAACTAAGAGAGGAAATTGCAGGAATCTGACACAAATCTCCCAGAAATCCCTGACTACTGCAGAGGTGCCTGGGGACTGGAGAAAGGCAGATGTTACTCCGACTTTTAAAACAGGTAGCAAAAGTGATCCAGGAAACTACTGACCAATGAGTTTGACGCCCATTGTGGGTAAAGTTATGGAAACCCTTATTAAAGATAAGACCATGGAGCATCTGGATAGAAATAAAATCATACAAGATGGCCAAAATTGGTTAATGAAGGGGTAGTCTTGCAAATCTAATTTTCTTTGAGGGTGTGATAAAGGAGCTTGTTAGGGGTATGGCAGTGGATGTGGTGTACTGGGATTTCAGTAAAGCCTTTGATACAGTTCATCTGGAAGGGCTGGTATTGAAAATAAAGAAAGCGGGAATCAGTGGAAATATTTTGCAATGGATACGTAATTGGTTTACTGATAAAACCCAGAAGGTAGTGGTACAGGGATTGTCATCAGCCTGGGAAAATGTTACTAGTGGGGTCTCAACAGGGGTCTCTTTTGGGACCTCTTTTGTTTAATATCTTCATAAATGATCTGGAGCTAGGAGTCACAAGCACAGAGGCTAAATTTGCAGATGATACAAAGCTAATGAAGATGGTAGACTTGAAAGCTGAATGGAATAAGTTACCGGAAGATTTGAATATAGTTGGGAATTGAGCAGAGAGGTGGTATTACTCAGAAGAAAACTTTTATTTCCTCTATTCTTCTTCTGTATGAACTTTTACTTTGCAGTTGTAAAGTATCTTTAAGGACAGAGTGTTGGAGGTTAGAAGCTAAATTGTGGCTACGCTAACTGTTACAGGCAGAGCTAAGCGAGTCACTTCATTGCAAGTAGCCTGAGATCGAGAGAGGTGAGAAGGAAGCCTACTCATATATCGTCACTCGGGTATGAGGCGGGGTCAGTCGGAACCGAAGACCCAAGTGAAACAGATAATCTGCTGTGATGGGGTTCATCCACTCAACACTGCAGGAGCTAACCCTTGCATCCCAGGGAAGGAAGGAAATTGAGCCAATCATGCTGCTTGTGAGGATAAGATCGTGTGAGCTCTGAATGTTGTTAATCAGACGCAGAGACTTGAGCTATTTGATAGACTGGTTATTTAAAGCTGTTAACTTGTCAGCTATCTAAGGAATTACTCTTAAATTAATCTCACCAGTGTATAACTTTAGACTCCAGGCATTGCTATAGTTAATACTCAGCATCTATTAACACTGATTTACAGTAATATACTGAACTGCTTGTGTAACTTTTGCTAATTATTTTGTGAAGCAATTCTGTCAATTAATGATTTGCTACCCAACTGCTAGATAACTCTGATTACATTTGTGCATGTCTATTAAGTGTTCATGCACCCAATTTTAACTTTAAGTTTCAGTTAAGTTTAAACTTAAGTTGTGATTTGTAACCAATAAATAATGTTCAGTGCATAACTTGTGGTCTGGTTTCTTTCTTGATGATTTGGCAAGAAAGAGTTAATTTACTTACTCAACAGCTTGAGGGTAACCTAATCAAGGGTTAGTAAATTAAATTAATTTTGATCTGAACTGTTTAGTGTAAGATGGTTTAACGAATTGAGTCAGGCATCATTCATTCCTAGACATAGGGAGGTAAAACCACAGACGATTGCTTAGTAAAGGTTTAAAAGAGAGAATTAAGGATTCCTCTAGTTATAGAATCATGGAATTATAGAATGGTTACAGCACAGAAGGAGGTCATTCGGCCCATCGGGTCCGAGCTGGCCCAATGCAAGAGCAATCCAGCTAGCCCCACTCCCCCACCCTCTCCCCGTAACCCTGCAATTTTTTTCCCTTCAAGTACTTATCCAATTCCCTGTTGAAAGGTATGATTGAATCTATCTCCACCACCCCTCAGGCAGTGCATTCCAGATCATAACCACTTGCAGTGTGAAAAAGTTTTTCCTCATGTCGCCTTTGGTTCTTTTGCCAATCACCTTAAATCTGTGTCCTTCGGTTCTTGACCCTTTCGCCAATGGGAACAGTTTCTCTCTATCTACTCTGTCTAGACCCTTCATGATTTTGAATACCTCTATCAAATCTCCTCTCAACCTTCTCTGCTCTAAGGAAAACAACCCCAGCTTCTCCAGTCTATCCACGTAACTGAAGTTCCTCATCCCTGGAATCATTCTAGTAAATCTCTTCTGCACCCTCTCTAAGGCCTTCACATCTTTCCTAAAGTGCGGTGCCTAGAACTGGACACAATACTCCACTTGTGGCTGAACCAGTGTTTTATAAAGTTTCAACATAACCACCTTGCTTTTGTATTCTATGCCTTTATTTATAAAGCCCAGGATCCTGTATGCTTTTTTAAGCCACTTTCTCTTCCTGCCCTGCCACCTTCAATGATTTGTGTACATATACACCCAGATCCCTCTGTTCCGTACCCCTTTTAGAATTGTGCCCTTTAGTTTATATTGCCTCGCCTCGTTCTTCCTACCAAAATGTATCACTTCACACTTTTCTGCATTAAATTTCATCTGCCACGTGTCCGCCCATTGCACCAGCCTGTCTATATCCTCTTGAAGTCTATCACCATTCTCCTCACTGTTCACTACACTTCCAAGTTTTCTGACATCTGCAAATTTGGAAATTATGCCCTGTACATCCAAGTCCAAGTCATTAAAATATATCAAGACAAGCAATGGCCCTAGTACCGACTGGTTTCTCGGCATATATTTGTCAGGCTACCGAAGCCCAGCTTTCTTACAAACATAACAAGCTGTTTCACCTTGACCACATCATTAGAACCAGAGGACAAGGCTTGAATGGGGGATAAATTCAAAACTTAACTGCAGAAACAATATTTCAATGAGCAAGTGGTAAATCTATGGAACCGGGTCTCCAGGGAGACGGTGGAAGCAGATAGTGTTGATTCATTCAAATATAAATTATACAGATTTCTTTCAGAAAATAATATTTTGGGATACAGTATATGAGTATTTTGAGACATGACATGTGGTGTAACATGTTTGGGAGGAATCGGTGACTTTGGGCCTATGGCTTCCAAACCTTCCCACCACTCGTCTCATATCTGGGTCTGTTTTAGACTAATTGACGGTGATTGATTGCTATGATTAGTCAACAACTCCATTATTGTTGTATCATGCGATTACCTTAATGGTAGAAGGTGAACTAGATGGACCTTGGTCTTCTTGCATCTAGCAATTCCTATGTTCCTGAAAGGTAGGTCCTGGGGGGAGCGGGTGCAATCTCAGAGGGGGGAGCCTGGGATGGCAGCGGCCCATTATTCTTGTGGAGCCCGGAGGAGCAATTCTGCCCCATAAAAATCCCCCATAAAAATAATTAATAATTTTAACACTTAATTTTTCGAGCCTTTTCCTCCTGAGCAGAGTGTCCAAGGCGCAAACCCTGCCCAGTAGACTATTGAAATTGCATTGGGGTCCTAGGCACATCATAGGATTATAGGGGCATAATCTTAGAACAAGGGGCTGCTCTTTCAAAACTGAGATGAGGAGAAACTTCTTCACTCAGAGGGTGGTAGGTCTGTGGAATTTGCTGCCCCAGGAAGCTGTGGAAGCTACATCATTAGATAAATTTAAAACAGAAATAGACAGTTTCCAAGAAGTAAAGGGAATTAGGGGTTATGGGGAGCGGGCAGGAAATTGGACATGAAGCTGAGTTCGGATCGGTCAATGCCCTGTGGGTGGCGGAGAGGGCCCAGGGGCTATGTGGCCGGGTCCTGCTCCGACTTCTTGTGTTCTTTAGATTTGTGGTTGGGATCAGATCAGCCATGATCTTATTGAATGGCGGAGCAGGCTCGAGGGGCCGATTGGCCTACTCCTGCTCCAATTTCTTATGTTCTTATGTTCTTATCTTGCATACATACTAGTGGATTTCCTGTTTGTTGCTTACAGGTAATCTGAAACACGGTAGTAATGGTTAGATGCCAAGGTTGGGGTGTAGTTTATCTGACCTGTCCCTTTAAAACCAGGGGCACGTGGTCTAAATTGGCAAATCCAGGCAATTGTAGTAGCTTGTAAACTCCTGGGCCTCAATTTTCCTCGATGTGGAGATGCCGGTGATGGACTGGGGTGGACAAATGTAAGGAATCTTACAACACCAGGTTATAGTCCAACAAATTTATTTTAAAATCACAAGCTTTCGGAGATTATCCCCTTCGTCAGATGAATGAGTGAAAAGGTTCTCAAATCGCATATCTTATACTATGCTGGGACAGCATCACACCAATCAAAAGGTGTCGTTGTTATTCAAACAGGCCAGTCACGGAGAACAGCACGTCCCAGTACACTGGATGTACATTGTGTCAATTACAGAGGCAGGCAGAAAGAAACCCAAAATGGCAGAGAGAGAGAGAGAGAGAGAATATTAAAAAACATAATTTTTTTCCCCCCTTTTTGCTGGTGGGGTTACGTGTAGCGTGACATGAACCCAAGATCCCGGTTGAGGCTGTCCTCATGGGTGCGGAACTTGGCTATCAACTTCTGCTCGACGATTTTGCGTTGTCGTGTGTATCAAAGGCCGCCTTGGAGAACGCTTACCCGAAGATCGGTGGCTGAATGTCCTTGACTGCTAAAGTGTTCCCCGACTGGGAGGGAACCCTCCTGTCTGGCGATTGTTGCGCGGTGTCCGTTCATCCGTTGTCGCAGCGTCTGCATGGTCTCGCCAATGTACCATGCTCCGGGGCATCCTTTCCTGCAACGTATGAGGTAGACAACGTTGGCCGAGTCACAGGAGTATGAACCATGTACCTGGTGGGTGGTGTCCTCTCGTGTGATGGTGGTATCCGTGTCAATGATCTGGCATGTCTTGCAGAGGTTGCCGTGGCAGGGTTGTGTGGTGTCGTGGACGCTGTTCTCCTGAAAACTGTAAACAATTTTACAACACCAAGTTATAGTCCAGCAATTTTGTGTTCGTCGTCATCGATGACATGTTGAAGGCTGCGGAGAACATGGCGTAGTTTCTCCGCTCCAGGGAAGTACTGGACGACGAAGGGTACCCTCGCTAAGGCCATCCCCACGCCTCCACTACTCGCCTTTAAACAGCCACCCAACCTCAAACAGACCATCGTTCGCAGCAAGTTGCCCAGTTTTCAGGAGAACAGCGTCCACGACACCACACAACCCTGCCACGGCAACCTCTGCAAGACATGCTAGATCATCGACACAGATACCACCATCACAAAGAGAGGACACCACCCACCAGGTACATGGTTCATACTCCTGTGACTCGGCCAACGTTGTCTACCTCATACGTTGCAGGAAAGGATGCCCCGGAGCATGGTACATTGGCGAGACCATGCAGACACTGCGACAACGGATGAACGGACACCGCGCAACAATCGCCAGACAGGAGGGTTCCCTCCCAGTCGGGGAACACTTTAGCAGTCAAGGACATTCAGCCACCGATCTTCGGGTAAGCGTTCTCCAAGGTGGCCTTCGAGACACACGACAACGCAAAATCGTCGAGCAGAAGTTGATAGCCAGTATGGTAGCATAGTGGTTATGTTACTGGGCTAGTAATCCAGAGGCCTGGACTAAAATCCAGAGTCATGAGTTCAAATCCCGCCATGGCAGCTGGCGAATTTAAATTCAATTAATTAATTAAATTCAATTAATTAAATAAAAATCTGGAATTAAAATACTAGTATCAGTAATGATGGCCATGAAACTACCGGATTGTCGTAAAAACCCATCTGGTTCACTAATGTCCTTTAGGGAAGGAAGCCTGCCGCCCTTACCCGGTCTGGCCTATATGTGACTCCAGACCCACAGCAATGTGGTTGATTCTTAATTGCCCTCTGAAATGGCCTAGCAAGCCACTCAGTTGTAAAATCTCGCTACGAAAAGTCATAATAAGAATAAAACCGGACGGACCACCCGGCATCGGACCACTAGGCACCGGACACGACAACGGCAAAACACCAAGCCCAGTCGACCCTGCAAGGTCCTCCTTACTAACATCTGGGGACTTGTGCCAAAATTGGGAGAGCTGTCCCACAGACTAGTCAAGCAACGGCCTGACATAGCCATACTCACAGAATCATATCTTTCAGCCAACGTCCCAGACTCTTCCATCACCATCCCTGGGTATGTCCTGTCCCACCGGCAGGACAGACCCACCAGAGGTGGCGGTACAGTGATATACAGTCAGGAGGGAGTGGCCCTGGGAGTCCTCAACATTGACTCTGGACCCCATGAAATCTCATGGCATCAGGTCAAACATGGGCAAGGAAACCTCCTGCTGATTACCACCTACCGTCCTCCCTCAGCTGATGAATCAGTCCTCCTCCATGTTGAACACCACTTGGAGGAAGCACTGAGGGTAGCAAGGGCACAAAATGTACTATGGGTGGGGGACTTCAATGTCCATCACCAAGAGTGGCTCGGTAGCACCACTACTGACCGAGCTGGCCGAGTCCTGAAGGACATAGCTGCCAGACTGGGCCTGCGGCAGGTGGTGAGCGAACCAACACGAGGGAAAAACTTACTTGACCTCGTCCTCACCAATCTACCTGTCGCAAATGCATCTGTCCATGACAGTATTGGTAGGAGTGACCACCGCACAGTCCTCGTGGAGATGAAATCCCATCTTCGCACTGAGGACACCATCCAACGTGTTGTGTGGCACTACCACCGTGCTAAATGGGATAGATTCAGAACAGATCTAGCAGCTCAAAACTGGGCATCCATGAGGTGCTGTGGGCCATCAGCAGCAGCAGAATTGTATTCCAGCACAATCTGTAACCTCATGGCCCGGCATATTCCTCACTCTACCATTACCAACAAGCCAGGGGATCAACCCTGGTTCAATGAGGAGTGTAGAAGAGCATGCCAGGAGCAGCACCAGGCGTACCTAAAAATGAGGTGCCAACCTGGTGAAGCGACAACTCAGGACTACATGCATGCTAAACAGCGGAAGCAACATGCTATAGACAGAGCTAAGCGATTCCACAACCAACGGATCAGATCAAAGCTCTGCAGTCCTGCCACATCCAGTCGTGAATGGTGGTGGACAATTAAACAACTAACGGGAGGAGGAGGCTCTGCAAAAATCCCCATTCTCAATGATGGCGGAGTCCAGCACGTGAGTGCGAAAGACAAGGCTGAAGCGTTTGCAACCTTCTTCAGCCAGAAGTGCCGAGTGGATAATCCATCTCAGCCTCCTCCCGATATCCCCACCATCACGGAAGCCAGTCTTCGGCCAATTCGATTCACTCCACGTGATATCAAGAAACGGCTGAGTGCACTGGATACAGCAAAGGCTATGGGCCCCGACAACATCCCAGCTGTAGTGCTGAAGACTTGTGCTCCAGAACTAGCTGCGCCTCTAGCCAAGCTGTTCCAGTACAGCTACAACACTGGCATCCACCCGACAATGTGGAAAATTGCCCAGGTATGTCCTGTCCACAAAAAGCAGGACAAATCCAATCCGGCCAATTACCGCCCCATCAGTCTACTCTCAATCATCAGCAAAGTGATGGAAGGTGTCATCGACAGTGCTATCAAGCGGCACTTACTCACCAATAACCTGCTCACCGATGCTCAGTTTGGGTTCCGCCAGGACCACTCGGCTCCAGACCTCATTACAGCCTTGGTCCAAACATGGACAAAAGAGCTGAATTCCAGAGGTGAGGTGAGAGTGACTGCCCTTGACATCAAGGCAGCATTTGACAGGGTGTGGCACCAAGGAGCCCTAGTAAAATTGAAGTCAATGGGAATCAGGGGGAAAACTCTCCAGTGGCTGGAGTCATACCTGGCACAAAAGAAGATGGTAGTGGTTGTTGGAGGCCAGTCATCTCAGCCCCAGGGCATTGCTGCAGGAGTTCCTCAGGGCAGTGTCCTTGGCCCAACCATCTTCAGCTGCTTCATCAATGACCTTCCCTCCATCATAAGGTCAGAAATGGGGATGTTCGCTGATGACTGCACAGCATTCAGTTCCATTCGCAACCCCTCAGATAATGAAGCAGTCCGAGCCTGCATGCAGCAAGACCTGGACAACATCCAGGCTTGGGCTCATAAGTGGCAAGTAACATTCGCGCCAGATAAGTGCCAGGCAATGACCATCTCCAACAAGAGAGAGTCTAACCACCTCCCCTTGACATTCAACGGCATTACCATCGCCGAATCCCCCACCATCAACATCCTGGGGGTCACCATTGACCAGAAACTTAACTGGACCAGCCATATAAATACTGTGGCTACGAGAGCAGGTCAGAGGCTGGGTATTCTGCGGCGAGTGACTCACCTCCTGACTCCCCAAAGCCTTTCCACTATTTACAAGGCACAAGTCAGGAGTGTGATGGAATACTCTCCACTTGCCTGGATGAGTGCAGCTCCAACAACACTCAAGAAGCTCGACACCATCCAAGATAAAGCAGCCTGCTTGATTGGCACCCCATCCACCACCCTAAACATTCACTCCCTTCACCACCGGCGCACTGTGGCTGCAGTGTGCACCATCCACAGGATGCACTGCAGCAACTCGCCAAGGCTTCTTCGACAGCACCTCCCAAACCCGCGACCTCTACCACCTGGAAGGACAAGGGCAGCAGGCGCATGGGAACAACACCACCTGCACGTTCCCCTCCAAGTCACACACCATCCCGACTTGGAAATATATCGCCGTTCCTTCATTGTCGCTGGGTCAAAATCCTGGAACTCCCTTCCTAACAGCATTGTGGGAGAACCGTCACCACACGGACTGCAGCGGTTCAAGAAGGCGGCTCACCACCAGCTTCTCGAGGGCAATTAGGGATGGGCAATAAATGCCGGCCTTGCCAGCGACGCCCACATCCCGTGAACGAATAAAAAAAAAGTTCCGCACCCATGAGGACGGCCTCAACCTGGATCTTGGGTTCATGTCACGCTACACGTAACCCCACCAGCAAAAAGGGGGAAAAAAATTATGTTTTTTAATATTCTCTCTCTCTCTGCCATTTTGGGTTTCTTTCTGCCTGTCTGTGTAATTGACACAATGTATATCCAGTGTACTGGGACGTGCTGTTCTCCGTGACTGGCCTGTTTGAATAACAACGACACCTTTTGATTGGTGTGATGCTGTCCCAGCATAGTATAAGATATGCGATTTGAGAACCTTTTCACTCATTCATCTGACGAAGGGGATATTCTCCGAAAGCTTGTGATTTTAAAATAAATTTGTTGGACTATAACCTGGTGTTGTAAGATTCCTTTCAATTTTCCTCAACCACTTTAGGGAGGTTAGGGTGGAACTTCTGCCCATTGCCCACATCTCAGTTTATAGCAAGAAAGGACCTTGTCCCATTTTCCCCAGTCAGGCATCACTATCTATACACGACCATTTAAAAGGTGCAGAAGAGACCTGAAGTCCAGCCTTGCATTTTTGCTAAACCTCGGACTGGGCTGAGGCCTCCATTTGCTGAGCAATTGCGGCCTGAGGAGAGAGAGAGAGAGGCCAACTACTGAGCTTCTCTCCCACCAAAAGAGAGTGGCCCAAGGATAACAGCCACCCTTCTCCTGGCGGCCGCTGGGGCAGGTGGGATCAGCGTCGGAAGGCAGGCAAATTGGGCGGATTGCCAAGCCTGCTTCCACGTCGTCATTTATATGAGATGGGAGGGAATGGGTGGGGAGAAAAATTGAGGTCAAGGCGAGAACATGGCCGAGGGCCTTGCCACCAGATTTTCTATCTTTCCCATTGCTATCCCACCCGATTTGGGGCAGGACAGTGGAAGAAAATACAAGCCCAGATGTCAATTAGAGGAGAAATTGTAGCTGCTTGAGCTCATCTAAAACACTGTTGCCCTTATCCCAACTCACACCAAATCCCATTCACCCATCACTCCTGTGCTCGCTGATCTACATTGGCTCCCCGTCCGGCAGCACCTCAATATTAAAATTCTTATCCTTGTTTTCAAATCCCTCCATGGCCTCGCCCCTCCCTATCACTGTAACCTCCTCCAGCCCTACAACCCTCCAAGATCTCTGCGCTCCTCCAATTCTAGCCTCTTGCGCATCCCTGATTTTCTTCGCTCCAGTGTTGCTGCCTTGGTCCTATGCTTTGGAATTCCCTCCCTAAACCTCTCCGCCTCTCTACCTCTCTCTCCTCTTTTAAGATGCTCCTTAAAACCCACTTCTTTGACCAATGTTTTTTGGTCACTTGTCCTAATATTTCCTTATGTGGCTCGGTGTCAAACGTTGTATGATTACGCTCATGTGAAGCGCCTACGTTAAAGGCGCTATATAAATGCAAATTGTTGTTGTTCCTTGAAAATATCTGGCTCCAGGTCAGTACAGCTCAGCGTGAAATGATTGCCTTTCTTTTTATCAAAGATTGTTTTACTTCTGTAACAAAACGCAACATTTTGAGATGTGACACCTGGATGGTGATGGATGCATGACAAGAGCCTAGAAATTGCACTTTTATATGGGGTGAAAATCTAGCATTGAAAGAGTGGAGGGGCAGCAATTTGGGGCAGATTGTGTTTCTGCTGGGTGTTCAACCCTTTTTGGTTAGGTAAAAAAAAAATTCCGATTCAGAGGCAAACGCCTCTTCTGCCTCCCCCTCTTCCATCCTGCCATTATTTTTGGGAGTGGGACTGGTGGGATCCTGAGCTCCCAAAGAATTCCTGACAATTATGCCTCCTGTGTGGCATGCGGTAAATACTGCTGCATGAAGCAGGTACCTTTGACAGACAGGGCCCTATGTGGGATTGACTTGTTAATGGGGCATTGGGCCCGCAAGTGAGGGAGCATCAGGGAAGAAAATTGGAGCACCTTAAATCTAATAACTGGCCTGTACTCCAGGGAGAGATCGCGGGGGGAGAGATCACGGTGGTGTCAGCGGATTGCAGGGGTCGGTGGATCGCGGGGGGGTGGTGGTTGGCAGATCACGGGGGGAGAGATCACGGCAAAAGATGTTCTTGATGGGCTGGGGCAAGCACTCCTGCTCTTCCTGGCCCGCAAGCAGTTCTGGAAAAGCACTTACCTGCTGGATCGGGCAGCTCCCGCCTCCCTTCAGCTGCCAGGTTTCCCGAGCCCTGGGGATATTGGCCTGCCGCCGTTAAGTTTAAATGGCTGCCAAAATATCATTTACAGAGCCTCATTTAAATATTATAATTACGGACCCGCCTCTTCAGAGCAGGTTCCTCGGCCGACCCCCAACCCATCATGGCAAAACGGAAGTAGGCCGTTTCGCAGTGGGTTAGGGGTCGGGTTTCACATTTTTAACAATTTTACCCCCTCCCCCCCCGGCCCTCTTCCACCCATCATGGGGAGGTTAAAATCCTCTCCGATAGCTCCCGTTTTACCCTATCACCCAAAGTCAAAATTACCACCCCCCCCCAACCCCGCGTAAAAGCATTTTTTGTAACCTCCCCTTTAATTTTTTTTGTAACTGTCTTAAATTAGTGTCCTCCTGTTACTGTTTTACCAACCAGTGGAAACAATCTGTCACTATTTACCTCATCATAAGCCTTCAGGTCACCTCTTAACCTTCTCAGTTCTAGTGAAAAGAAACCTAACTTCTCAAGGCTTCTCCCCTCACCCCTCACCCCTTTAAGACCAGAATGGTTTCCATCAGAAATAAAAAGAGAAAATGCTGAACGCAGGCTGTAGGTCCATCAGAATCTGGAAAGAGAGAAGACAGATTAACCTTTCAGGCACGGGGCCTTTGTCAGAGCTGGAAAGGTAAAGTAGATGAGCCTCTCTGTAGAACGGACTAAAACAACGAGGGGAGAAGGGGTCAGCAAGTAAAGGGGTGCTGGTCGGATTTGCTGAACACTGTACAAAGAAGCAGCCAATTGCTTTAACAGATGGGGATTGTTTTTAAAACTCGAAAGAGGTGAAAAGTGCTGGGTGATACACGAAGGTCAGCTCAGCCAACCTGTAGAAAGGCATTTGAAATACAAAATGTGAATAAAATTGCTGCAAAATGGAAAGGAGAAAAATGGAATATGAGTAAGAGAAACGGACATTGCACAGGCAAGGTCTGATGTTGTTAATGCCAGTGTTCCATCTAGAGGGCTGCTAACTGTCCAGAAGAGAGATGAAGTTTTGGTCCTGCAGTCTATGTTGAGGTGCAGTCTGGCATGGCAACTGAGTGATCTCATGGGAGCTAATCACGCTGCACTGCTATCAAATGTAACTAAAAGTTCAGGCCACACTCTATACCTGGAAAACAACGTCAAGTTCAAACGGGTGATAACCTGAGATGGGGGCACATTTCCAGGAAAACTGATTGTGCTGACTAAAGTGATCTCAGATTTATTCCACTTGAATAGCATCCTGTGGCCGTGCAGGATGAGGCTTTTCAGAGTTGGTGAAGATCCGCATCCAAGAAGGTCGAGCAATTCAACAAAGATGAAAATCTATTAACAGTTGGATTCACATGTGTTTGCCTCTGTGGTACCGAAGAAAATGGATGCTTTCAGCCATTGCTGCATGTTGAGCTATATCCTGCAAGTTCAGAGGCACATGACGATGTGAGGAGAAATTAGGCAGCATGGCATTGGACTTGGCAGTTGGCAATAGTAACATTTGCCCATCAATTCCAACTCAGATGGCTGTTACCACTCCGATAATACCAGACGAAACAAGTTAAAATTGACCCCATTGAGTTGGGAAGCACATAACCATTAAAATATTGTGGGTGAGAATATTCTTTTTAACTCTGGGGCATGTAATTGAATCCAGCTCAAACTGATGAAGGTCTGCTTTCATTGTTTACTGGAAGGTTTTCTCAATGGAGTGTGTTTGGGCATTCTCAACCCAATTTCTAATGGACACAAACCTACAGCCCTAAACCATGCTTACTTCAGCACTAATTGGCACCTAATTGACAGTTTCACTTTGAGAAACCACAGGGAAATAAAATGCAAACAAAATGGAAATATCAGTGGGTTAGGGTAATCTTCCAAGCATGTTGTTGAGGCATCTTGCCAAAGTAATAAAAGGAAAGCTTAACTGTGGGACTAATCCACATTACTCTGACACGGGGTGCAAAAGGTGAAAAATGTTCCACTTCCGTAGGATGGTTAACCCTCACAAAACTCGTTAAAAAATTGGTATTGAATTAACAAGTCCTGTGTTTTACTGTATTGCACTGAAAAGTCTACAATAGGTATATACGTATCCCAAATAAGGGAATAAAATTGTCTTTATCTATTTGAGTGGCATCTCTTTCTAGCAGAAAATGACAAAGCAATAGGATATTGATATCAATTTTCACCAGTGTTGCTGAAACACAAATGATAAATGGAAAATATACAAAGGTGGAATCTCTAACAACTCAAGAATGCCAAAATCACAAATGATTTATGATGCCCTTCTGCATGAATGGGATAAATCTTTATTTTTAATGGGGATTAATGTAAGCATGCGGGGCACTTCAATAAACATTATTCTCTAAATTGCTTCTCCTTCTCAAAGTCTTCAAAATGCCCTGTCCAGGAGAAAGTATCAATCCATGTGGGACTTTTGTCCCCACACTATGTATATATATTACTACTTCCATGAGTGACTATTGAATTGTTGGCCTCCTTAACCTAGCATAAATTAAAATATGTTAATAATATTGCCACCGGTTGATGTATGGAAAGTAATGCCACTCTGCACACTGCCTGGCTGTGATAGTAAAATGCCTAAGTATGTTCGATCAATGCCAGTCATTGGAGTGCGAGAGATATTTCTGGTTGTGATGTTGTCACATTGCGCAAAATTACCATGGTGTGAATAAAAATTGGGATTATATCTGTTAATCCCACTTTACTGCTCTCGACACCAATTGTAGGAAATGTTGTATCTCACTGCTTTCCAATTCTCTCAAAAATGTCGTTTTAAAAATGCAAGCATTTCCATTTTGTTTATTATCAACGTACTTATTCCAGCATTATGTTCCGCAATTTGGAAATGATGCTTCACCTGTAATACAGGTTACCATATTAAGCACTTTGGAAGTTTTGATTAGTGGCTATAGCTTGCAACAATCCATCAATTCTGGGTGCCAAAAGTAATAAGTATTTGGTAAAACTGAGAAGGGTCAGTGCAGCAAAGCAGGAATCAATAGAACATGGCGTTGCAGGCGCACAAAAATCTTGGCAGTTAGACAATTTTCCTTCAAGCCATGGTTCACATCAAGTTCTTTGTAGAATTATGATAACAGAGATGTTGCAGATATTGTTTTGTGTTGAGTGATTGAATATTTGCTAAGTCATCCACTAATATGGCGAGAATCAAGCACGGCTGAATTGGGTTATGAGTATGATGAGACTTGCATCAGACTAGTAATATGATTCCTACACTGAAATGGGTAGAATGTGACCGAACATGTTGTGTTAGACCAATTCCTTGTTTCTATCTAGCAGCACAAACTAAATTTCTTGTATGTTCAGTCTGTGGGACGTAGAGGTATAGTAATAATGCACTTATTACTGTGTACTCTTCTGCATGTTCAAGCAAAAAGGGGCAGTCATAGTTCAAACATAAATAAATGGACTAAGCTAGTTTAGTAGGAGAGCCATTAAATAGCAGCGACCAGTTTGAGATTGATACTTGCTTAGACTGATGCAAAGCTGGCAATCTTGAGTTATGCTGATGGCTCTACATCACTCTCTGGCCATCAGATATGAAGCTGTGTCCATAGGCATTCACAAAGATGCACAGAGCTCCACCTATCATGCCAAAAGCAGAATAATATTTTTAACATCAGCCAAAAAGCTGGTGGAATTGTTGGTGCTTAGCTAACTTCAAGAAAGTAAAAAATGACCTTTAAGCATTTTCTCGGTGGTCCAGAGAACTGCCTGGGAGCATATTTTATGTTTGTCTTTAGTCGATAAGAAACCCAGCAAAGTCAGATTACCTTTTTGAGGTGGTCTCACACCACTTCCTTAGCTTCAATTCAGGTGACTTCATGCCTGCATCATACCATATTTGAAACTGAAACTGCTTTGTGTGGTATGCCAGGCATACAAAAGAAAATATAATGCATAAAATAAGCTACTTCACATTAGGTTTTTCCTATCTTTCCATATCTTCTGTGGCAAAATATCAATCTATTGATATCTTACCCACCTCAGCTGATAAGAAGTCATCTAAACTATTCCCCCATTGTGATAAGCAGTATCGGCTCATTGCTTGCTACTCCAGCTAACAATTGTTGCACAAACACTTATTTTGCCAACAGTTTGGAAATTGAATAGCAGTGTGAGCATACAACAACAACTTTAATTTTTATAGCACCTTTAACATAGTAAAACATCCCAAGCTACTTCAGAGGAGCGTTATCAAACACTTTAGCCTAGATTTTCCAATTGGCATTATTTAAACAATGATAGCTACCAGGTTACCGTGGTGCTAAAATAATGCCGATTGGAAAGGTTAGGCTTTTGATACACAACATTTGAGACTGAAGACATGATCACATTGCCCCTCCTGTACCAGTTGAACAACTGCAAAAATACTACAGTTAAAGGTGTGTACATTTAATAAGATCTGATGGCAATCGATAGCAATGAATCATTTTTTCCATGACTTTATATCCTAGACATAACATAAAGTATGATGATGCCAACTCAATGCTTACTCTTGTGGCTTCCAAGTAAATTAGACCTGGCCCACATAAACTAGCTCCCTGAAAGGAAAGGAAAGGAAAGAAAGAACTTGCAATTATATACCATCTTTCACAACCTCAGGAAGTCTTAAAGTGCTTTACAGCTAATGAAGTACTTTTGAAGTGCAATTACTGTTGTGATGTAGGAAACACGGCAGCCAATTTGCGCACAGCAAGGTCCCACAATCACCAATGAGATGAATGACCAAATAAGCTGTTTTTAGTTATGTTGGTTGAGGAGAACTCTCCCGCTTTTCTTCAAATAGTACCATGTGATCTTTTACATCCAGCTGAGTCATCAGATGGGGCCTTGGTTTAATGTCTCATCTGAATGACGGCACCTCTGGCAGTGCAGCACTCCCTTAGTACTGCACTGAAATTTCAGCCACGATTATGTGTTCACTGTAGTGGGACTTGAACCATCTAACTCAGAAGCAAAAGTGCTACCAACTGAGCCAAGGCTGACACTTTGATTTGAAAGCCAAATCTCCCAGTCAAATCAGTGACTTTATTATGCTATTCAAAATCGGAACTGTCATGTTGTCTCCACAGGTGTAGTACAATCAATCAGAATCAAAGCAAGAAAAAGAAAACCTGTTTAAAATAAATGGGCTAACGCCTTAATAAAAGTACCTGACAAATACAATGGTGGGCCTTTCCCTTTGTGGAGCACTGTGGAGGAGAGGGGAATTGTGGAGCACTGCGGACGAGAGGGGGATTGCGGAGCACTGGGTGGCAGAGGAGGGATTTGTGGAGCACTGGGTGGCAGAAGAGGGATTTGTGGAGCACTGATGCTAGTTTGTTGTTCCCCTTTGACTTTCTAGATGTGTGGTCTGAGTCTATCTGGGAGGAGCCTGGGTTTTGTGGGTTTCCAGACTGTCTTGTATTTCCTGAGTTGCAGGTGGAGTCCATACATCAACCTTTCTGACTGGGATACATCCTGCAGATCTTCCACCCACATGTTTGTTGCAGGAAGGCTAGTACTTCACCACATGTAACGTCTTGCAGCTAGAAGTGACAGTCTGTGAGGGCCTTGATGCCTCTGACCCAGCCAAATCTCACGGCCTGTAATTAAATCTTCCTGAATCCCCAAAACAGTGTGCTGATCCCAACGTGTGCACAACACGCAAACTATTCTGGTGCACCAAAGTATGCCTCGGTCAGTGCTATGTGACAAACGGTTAAATAACATCATAAAATATCTGAATGCACTTTTCTGTTAGAAAAATAAAAGGAAACTGAATAAATAAAACACTGCATGCACGAGGTAAGTTTGTAGTTGCATAAAGTATGCTTTAAATTGACGTTGGTGAAAATGTATTCCACATGGTACTTTCAACTTGGGCAGGGGTGTAAAACAGGTGATAGAGGGTCAGCTGCCTATTATACACTGCTCCCAGTTTTTCTTTCCATTAACTTCAGTGGCCGATCTGCTACCACCCGTTTTACAGCCCACCTCGCCCCCCACCCCACACTGCCAAAATTGAAAGCTCCGCCCAATGGTCCTTAAAAAAGTCTAAAAAATAAATATTAGTGGACAGCCAGAATAGTCAATTAAAAAACACTGGACGAAAGAATTTCATACATATGTGCTAACTTGTTCATTACTAATATCACAGTCTCTATACTTTGGGACAAAACCAGATGCTTGAAAATGTTGCTGTCTGTGAAATGTCCCTTAGTTCTCTATTACCATGAGTAAACCTCCCAAACCTGCGACCTCCACCACCTAGAAGGAAAAGGGCAGCAGGTACATGGGAACACCATCACCTCCAAGTTCCCCTCCAAGTCACACACCATCCCGACTTGGACGTATATCATCGTTTCCTCATCATCGCTGGGTCAAAATCCTGGAACTCCCTACCTAACAACACTGTGGGAGTACCTTCACCACATGGATTGCAGGGGTTCAAGAAGAAGGCTCATCACAGAATCATAGACTGTTACAGCACACAAAGAGACTATTTGTGCTGGTGTTTTTCTCCACATAAAGCACCTAGTCTAATCCCACTCTGTGCCTCAATAATTTAATATTTAATATCCCATTAATATTCCTCTTCTCCAAGCAGCTATTGTACTTCCAGTTTGTAGCAAGCAATCCCAAATTCCATCTTCCCTCTGATAAAGGATTATTTTTCTATCCTTTGAATCCTCTCTGTGGCGATCTTAAGCTTGTATTGTCTCAATGACCAATGGAAACAGTCCTTTATTATTTAGTCTGTCGTAACCCTTCAGAATCTTGATTCTCACCTCTATAAGGTCACCCCTTAACCTGCTCAGTTCTGGTGAAAAAAGCCCCATTTCTTCAGTCTCTATAACTATATAACTCATCCCAGCTAAAACCCTAAATTACTATGAATTTGTTCCGGACATGGGATGGAACAAATACCTATGCATTTTCAGCAGAAGTTTATTTTCCAAAAATGCTTGTTTCACATCAAATAATGTCAGTTAAACTTTTGTTCTACTCCTGAATAAATGGCATTCAATTGCTATTTGAGTGCTAAATAAAACTAATTGTAATCCTGTATTATTTAGTGCTTGTCACTGATAATCCTAGCTACATACAGGCACAGATTTTGCTGCCAAAATAACAACGAGTTTAATGGTGCTTGCCGTTATCAATGTGTAAATCGTCCAGCAACTTATGGTGAGGAAGGAATACCCTGTGAATTGTGAATCACCACAAATTGCTGGATGATTTGTGCCACTCTGCCGTTAGCCTCGCAAAAATGGCAACTCGCCCTCAATCTCCCCATGAGTTTCAAGAATTTGTTGAATTTGTGCATTAATTGCCATTTAAACTCACTGCAGAAAGATAGGGCTAGTACTTAACAGCGTAATTACCTTTTTAATGAAGAGGTTTATGTTCCTGCAATGTCACTCAACCTCTCTGGTCGAGAAAGGGAACAATTGAAATGGTGGAGTCTCCATTCCTGCAGGTAACAAATTGTTGATAGAGATTTTTAAAATTTAAAGTTTACATTTTTTTCCTCTTATTTTTCTTTTTTTCTCTCTCTTTTAATCCAATCTTTCTTTTCCACTCTTTATTTCTGTTTCTGTACTTGATTTGACTCTAATTCACCCTATTTCCCTCTCTGTCATTTCTCTGTTTCTTTCTCAATCCTTAAATCTCATTGTTTAAGGAGATAGACTGTTGGTCCCGCCATTCACTAAGGTCCCAGATACCCCGTTGCCCTGGCTGCGCTGTTATCAGCTCGCATTTCCAGCAAGTTACGGCGCAAAGATTTTTCAAGCTGAAGGGTGCAGGAAAAAGTCTAATTAATGGTGCATGCCATGAGACGCCCTGCTCCAGCAAAATCTGGAGCATTGTGGATTATATTCATGGGGCTCTTCATCTGTCCTGTAGACATTCTGGGATTTACATCTACAATCTTTGAAAGCATATTAAAGGCAACCTTTATACTTATATAAAACGTGATGGGTTTTCCAGCAGCAGAGTTTAATTGAATTTATTTTTTGTGCACTCCCCTTAAAGGTAAGTGGCTTTGGGGAAAACTGGATTCCACAATGTCTGTTCACTTCTGGGATCTGGGTTCCAATGCAACTCAGTCTATAAGGATCCTATGTCAACTCTCAACTGAGTTTATATCCAATACTTAGTGGATATAGACTCACAGCACAAAATCATCTATAATGTAGACAAGTTGACAAATGAAGAATACTATTTACACACAGTGGGGTAGGTGTCGACTTTGTGCGATAGTGTAAAACGGGTGATAGCGAGTTGGCAGTTCGTTTTACATTTCTCCCGATTTTTTCCATTGAATTCCATCAGGAATGTCCTTACACTATCACACAAAGTCGACACCTACCCTAATGACTTATAAGATGCAATGGACCTTACAGTACCATGGCCACTTTGGGAGAAGACTTGCTCTGTGTGTCAAGTGCAATAAAATCAGAAACCCACTCTTTATAAATGGGTTTATGACTTAGTTACTCATGGCGCACAGTGGTAATCTTCCCCCTATGTATGCAAAAAGTATTCCAATTGCTATTTATTACATTAAATAACAGTGGTGTTGAAGAGGGTTGCAGGATGTAACACAATCGCACAGTTCAGATGATATTTACAAACTGCTTAAGCTTTAACTCTTGTGGTTTATGGTGCACTTGAACTAGTCGAATTGTGTTACAGCTTTGTACCATATTCCAGTTCAAATTATTTCATATGCAAAATATATACAGTGCATTGTTTCCCATAACATGAGAGAGCATTAAAAAAAACATGGAATGGGAAAAGCCAATTCGACCCAATAAAGCCTGTACAACCAGGGCTGTACCCTACCCATTTAACCTCCTGAAGGAAAGTTCTGCATAAATAATCACAGGACCCTGCCTCCCACCAGTATCAACCATAATACCCACTATTGGTTAAGTGCCAAATAGAACAAACTTGCAGCTCAATGAATTATATAGGTAAAAGACTGGGATCAATGATGTAATTTAACACAGGCTTCAAATGACGTTAACAAACAGCCCCCATTTTTATGACGTCATCGAACACATCAATCTGTTACTGCTTCTTAATTCCAACCTATGAGCTGTTCTATATGTATGAATACTTAGAAATGATAAGAGATAACTAGACAGTCCATAGTTTAGGACAAAATGGGTTAAGAGACTCAAGAAAGATGAAGAGAAATTCGGTACTTCAGTAACATAGTTGGGATCTTGAGACTGTAATATATGAACTTAGGAACAGGAGTAGGCCATTCAGCCCCTCGAGCCTCTTCCGCCATTCAATTAGATCATGGGTGATCTGCTAGGTAGTAGTCTTACTGTATATCACTAGCTTTATTTCATGACGGAGACTGAAAATATTAAGGGCCCAAGCCTCCGCAGGGTGCAATTCTGGTGGTTACGCTGGGATCACGCATGGGTGGTGCCCTTTAGTGCTAACCCTGTGCCCGCACCACTGTGAGCGCATCACTGATATTCATTTGCCTCATGAAGCCAGGAAATCCTCCGCCTGCCTGCCCAGGCCTCCTCCCCGAGAGCCCAGCCAACTCCCGTTCCACTCCCTGTGTAAAGGACCCATCCAGAAGAATGGTTGTCTTTAATTTGGGGTCCAGTCCATTCCTTATGCCTGACTGTCACCCCCCCCCCATCCCCCAGTGGGGCCCACTTGTCCCAGTTGGTGGTTGGTATGCCACATCTCACTTGGCATAAAGGCCTCCAGTCCTATGCCAGGTCCTGGCTGAACTGAGGAAACAAGAACTCCTGGTGTAGGGATACCCCACCCTCTGGGATGCTCCTTGATGTCGTTGGCCTTAGAAGGGGTGGGAAGAAGTTCCTCCTCCAAACAAGGCCAACCAGATAGCCCCTGCCATAACTGAATTTGCCAATGGGCTTCCCTGGACATATGCTGGTCCTACAGCAGGAGTCTGGAGAAACCAATGAAGAAATTCACAGGTTAAGTCATTTCAGAACATTTTTAGTACAAGTTAGAAGCAGGACTCTTTGTATTTTCCCCATATGAATAACACTCCATGCAAGATGTCTTGGCAGATTTCACACTCTTTGAACATAAAAGGAACTTCACTGCACATATGCAAAGTACAACACCCTGAGCATTACTGGTTTGTTTGTGCCCTGTACAATGCTTTGGATTATGATGAGTTACAGTCTTCAAGCTCGAGTGCAGACAGGTCTTTTTTTTGATCTCCAAAGCTCAAGAGTAAATGTGAAAAGAAAACAGTGAATGCAGGAAATCTGCAGTGAAAGATAGATAGATTTTTGGACACTAAGGGAATCAAGGGATATGGGGATAGGGTGGGAAAGTGAAGTTGAGGTAGAAGATCAGCCATGATCTTATTGAATGGCAGAGCAGGCTTGAGGGGCTGTATGGACCACTCCTGCACCCATTTCTTATGCTCTTATGAAAGGAAAAGGAAGCTGGAAATGTACGGCAGACCAAACAGCACCTGTAAAAGGATGATTAAAGCTTTGGCTTGTGGCCTTGCATCAGAAACACAATTATATTAAAGGATTACACCTGCAATATTTAGCTTATCTTTTTATTCCAGGTGCTAGTTGACCTCCTGTGCATTTCCATGATTTTCTGTTTTTTGTTATTCCAAGGCTTCATAACAGCGTTATTTTCTAATTTGATGTCAAGGAATACAAATTAAACCACTCCAACAGAATCCTAGAGATGTCGGGCTATACATGATGGGCCAGAGCCACGTCAAGCAGCGGGCTATAGATAAAGGGGAGGTGGGCCGCGTTATGACTACCATTACTTCATATCATTTTCAAAACATTCTGGCCTAGAAATTGCATCATACTATGCCCGTTTTTCAGGCGCGAAACTGTCGCCTAAAGGTCCAATATGTTGAGCGGAACATGCACACCCACTCTGTGCCGAAAGTGCACCGTCTGGCATATTGGATTGGGCATCCACGTAGACATCCAAGGTGTGTATCAGAAGTAAGCAGGATGCTGATTATAATGATTAAATAAGTGTCCCATGCTGAATCTAGGACCCTTTGGTCTGCCCTAGCGTCCGACTCACCCAAAAACTCATGGCGCTAACAGTCAGCAAAGGCCCTGCAGGAGCAATGTTTAAAAGTCTCAACCACTCCATACAGGCTAGTTGCTGGTTTTTCCTCAGGCATCTGGGCAATTTCTGGGCCTTATTTTGGGCTATTTTCTCCATTCCATTACTAACTTGTGAGTTCTACGAACAACGTTTTGGTGGTGCTGGGTTGCTTGTCTTTCTTGGCAATATTTTATTTCGCTCATGGGTGGTCTGGTAGGTCTGCCTTTGTGGTTGGAGGGGGAAGAGGAGCAGCAAAGAAGACAGGAGTGAGAGCTGGGAGAAGAGGGAGGAGGGCACTGCGCAGGAGGCCATACACACGGCGGGTCGTCAGGGGGCACGTCTCCTATCTCAACCTGACCGAGGAACAATGTACTGAAGCTCCATCACCTGCTATAGCCCCACCTGGAGAGAGATGACTGGCTGCTGAAAGCAGCTGCGGTTTGTCATGCAGAGTGTATAGGGTGAGGCAGAAGTGAGAAGTGAAGAAACCCGTCAGTACATCTCCTCCAGCGTTTCCACTCAGCCATAACTCGCCGCCCTGCCCATCACACTGAGGACCTGCTCCTCCAGTGGAGAAAGGGCGTGTAGGCGGCTTCGGTCGCCACCTGCTGTCTCATGTTGTGTGTAACCTTCTTCTGCAAGAAAGAAGGGGGTTTGTTAGTGGTAGCCTTGTTAGCTGTTTTGCGAATGTGTGTGTCAGAGCAGAATAGTGTGGATTTTGGTGCGCAAGATTGTGAGGTTTGGGGAAGTGAGTTCCAACAGTGCTGAGAGTAGGAGGTGCAGAGTGTGTGAGTAGGAGATGAAGGAGGTGCAGTTAAATGTGGTGCAGTGATTGTAGGAGCGTGAAGGGAAGTGAGGGAGGAGGATGATGTTAGTAGTGGTGCTGCAGGTGTGAGCAGAGAGTAGTTGAGCTGAGGGATAGGTTTCTTACCTTGACAACCCTGGTGAGGTCATTAAACTTCTTACGGCATTGCAGCCATGTCCTGCAAGCTAAGCTCCTTGTATTTCCCTCCAGACACCTCTTCCCACTGTCTTCAGAGGTGTTGTCTGGAGGGCTTTCTGCACACCAGGGGGAACAGGATCTCCTTCCTCCTGTGGATATCCTGCACAAGAGCCTCTAAAGCTGCAGCAGAGAATCTGGCTGCCTTATCTGCAGCTCTTGCAGCCAGTTTTGCCCTTTTAGAAAATGTTTCCTGCTGCCTGCAGGCACTTAGCACCTCCCCTTTAAGAGACGCAGGCTGCCTTTAAGCGGTATCAGTGATGTCTGATTTCTGGCCCTTCCAAACAGCCAATAAGCAGCATAGGAACATAGGAACATAAGAACAGGAGTAGGCTATTTAGCCCCTCGAGCCTGTTCCGCCATTCAATGAGAATCATGGCTGATCTGAGACCTAACTCCATATACCCGCCTTAGCCCCATATCCCTTAATACCTTTGGTTAATAAAAATCTATCAATCTCAAATTTAAAATTAACAATTGAGCTAACATCAACTGGGGAAGAGAGTTCCAAACTTCTACCATCCTTTGCGTGAAGTAGTGTTTCCTAACTTCACTTCTGAAAGTCCTGGCTCTAATTTTTAGGCTATGTCCCCTAGTCCTAGACTCCCCAACCAGCGGAAATAATTTCTCTCTATTTAACCTATCAGTTCCCCTTAATACCTTCTTATTGTTTTCAAAGGTGGGCACAATCTGGGCTGTGACTTTAATATTTTGTTGCCCTCTTTGTACCTCTAATGTTTTTGTTTATTTAAAAGTTTTTTTTTCAATTTTCTCTCTAATTTTCTCATTTCCTCTCCTCCCCCGAAGTCCCCTTACAGGGATCTGGATGTTTGGGTGACGATCACCCTCTGGTACTTTGCTGAAGTAATCATTGTTCATACCAGAGCCTTGATAATGAGGGTCAGCAGGCTATCCAACAGCTGGAACCCTGGATAATTTCCCCTCTCCTGGCACTAGTGCCCTAGCGCCTTAGCTACCTCAGCACAGACCGGGGAATGAACCTGTGACCATTCTGGTTCGTATAACTGAGAAATAGAGACTTTTAAATCTGAGGCATGGGATGGTTCGATTTCCACTGATTTCAATAGAGGCAAAGTAATACATGAGCAATAAATATGTCAACTTTTGTTTATAGATAACCTCACTTCTCAGAGAGGATGTTATCAGACTTTGTTAAACCAGTTTGACCTGAGCTTGGCCATACCCCATCCTCTTGCATGATATAATTTCAACCACTAGTCCTCAACTAGATACAGTTGATGCCAATTGCAGGGGGGGGTCCACTTAAATGAAAACCAGATCACCGAATATTTCTGTTAGGTGACAGAGTTGGCAGAGAGTGTGTAGCAATATATTTTTAATTATGCCTTTTCTGTCTGTTTCCTGGTTATATTTAGCTCCAATTCTTGCTTAGGTTCTCATGGTCTGTAACCCAGATTACGCACTGTGCATAGTATCTCACATGTCTGCTTATTTGGTCACCAAAATACAATTAAACAATGAAGATAATACATGAAAAGTTAACAGTAAAATGATTTGTGCTGGGTGACTCCTTTTTGCAGTAGATCTCTCCTGTGGCTTCAACACATTTCTATGATGCATTTCCACAAAGACCGAATGCGTTAGTCGAGAAGCTGGTTGCGTGTGGGAAACTGACGCGAAGTGGGGGTGTGGCCTGGAACGTGTGTTCGAAGGCGTCAGCCTGAGGCTCGCTCTAAATTGGGCCTCGGGCCTCATTTCAATAAAACAGGCTGGGTGCGGTCGCTAATCGGGCTTCCCGATGGTCTAACCCCTGGTCGTGGCCTTCTCAAAATCAGATAGGTCCGGGGAGGGAGGGGAGAGGGGGGGAATAAGGTGAATGGGAGGGGGTGTTTGGGGGCGCAGGTCCCTGCCGCCTGGAGCACATAGTATTGTTGTGGAGCAAGGAGGAGCACTCCTGCTCGTCCACATTAAGGTAAGTAAAAATGAAATGACGTAACTTTCTGTTGGCGGCCTCCAGCAGTCCCTTTAAGGATGGCTGGTTAGGCTGCAGCAGACCCACAAAAAAGAGCTGTGCGGAGCACGCACGGCGCGCGCTCCACCCCGTTTCTGCCAAATTCGGCAGCAGGATACCAAAACAGGTGTTAGGCCCCTGATTAGCATATCCAAGGGGCCTAACACCTGCTTCAGGCGGGTGCCCTGGACACATGGAAGTTGATAGCTTCCAATTTGGTAGCAGGCACATTTCTGGGGAGGGGGCGTGGGGTGATTGGGCCCAGACATCGGGCCCAACATCGGCCAATTTTTCCCCTGTTGTGAGAGGGCGACCCTTACAAAATATCTCTTTAACACTACTTAAATTTTAGTAGATTTCTGGTGATAGAAGCACGTTATTATAGAACCTGCCCCTAACAACACCAAATAGGGAATACTACCCCTTTAAGAACAAGATTTAAAAATCGTTTTTAAAATATTGTTTTCTCAATTAACATCAATGCATTTATTTTACAAAATAAAGTTAATTTTATCAGGGCTCCATTGTAGAATTATTTGAGAAGTTGAATGACCCAACGGTACATTTCTTTATCAATATAGTAATATTTCCTGAATAAAATGGCATTCATATTTAACATTCTTATATTTTGAACCTATTATACAAATGCTACCAGATGAAAAGTAAAGGGCACTATGGATAGTGGAGTATTCCTGATCGCTGTTACTCACAGGGATCATCTGGACCAACAGATAACTGGGACAGGATTATAAGGCCCCGGTGCAGTTAAAGTTTGAGATGACATTGCAAAATATAAAGGCAAAGAAACGAAGGTGAAGGGCCAAAGCCTATATTGCCCCATCAAGAATGAAAAGAGTGGGAGAGAAGTTGAGGAAAATCACGAATAAAAGCTGACTTGTTTAGAAGTACTCCCTGAACACTGAGATTGTGCGACAGTGATGACCTTTAAGTCCAACCCAGCTCTGTGCCACTTTTTGGAACTTATCCAAATGT
The DNA here is from genome assembly GCF_035084215.1 of Heptranchias perlo. Taxonomy (NCBI): domain Eukaryota; kingdom Metazoa; phylum Chordata; class Chondrichthyes; order Hexanchiformes; family Hexanchidae; genus Heptranchias; species Heptranchias perlo. The sequence continues at coordinate 79,633,666 of NC_090332.1, forward strand.
TAGTCTGTTTGTCTGTGTTATTGTGTTACCTCTCCGCCTCTCTCTTGTCCTTTAAGAAGTTACTTAAAACCGACTTCTTTGACCAAACGTTTGGACACCTATCCTAATGTCTCCTTCGGCTTGGTGTCAATTTTTTTGTCTGATTACGCTCCCGTGAAGCGCCTTGTGAAGTTTTGCTACATTAAAGGCGCTATATAAAAGCAAGTTTTTGTTGTTGATGGTGATGTCAATAGGAATTGATAAAACTTAGACCCTCAGCAGGAGGATAGACATGATAGACATTAGAAGCAATGTAAAGTATTCCAGTGATGTGACATGCAACTGGCACTAGGGTGTTAGAACTTATTTCTCTGGACCGTTACTGAACAATTCACAAGTCGATGTATGTTAATATGTAATCTATCATGAAACTTTTTTTAAAAATCATCAAAAATTAAGATACATTAAAGTAAAAATGGCCCAGAATTTGCTGAAGCACCGTGAATTGGATTTTCTTCCTCACCCTTCAGCTCCAATTATTTTTGCGCTGTAAATTGCTGGAAATGGGAATTGTTAATGGTGTGGCGAATTCAACGTGGCATCTGGCACCTCCTGAATGTCGGGTCCAATGGTCTATCTCCTGAGCCAATGCAGATGCCCTCTTGACCTCATTCTTTTAACAACTTGAAAGTGTAAAATATAAACCCTACACTTATTTAGGGTTACCATCTGAATTGTCACTGTGATTCAAAATGATTAAAGTACATACTAGTGCTGTTGGGTCAGTAGTCATTATGATTTCTGTAACTATGGCCATCTGTGTGGGGTTCAAACGGATACAACTCTCTGATGTTTAGTCTGCTGAGGCATAGCCTTTTTATCATCAAAGGATTTGCAGATTGACACATGTTCATTTAAAAGATATTTTTCATAAAGACATTATAAGTTTTAAAGGAATTGTTAAAGTACACCTTGCCATTCTGATTAACATTTATAATATAGTGGAGAAAAAAAGAGAGCTAGAGGTGCAGATGTCTTTTACACAAATCTTTGAAGGTGGCAGGACAAGTTGAGATGGCTGTTAAAAAAGCATATGGGATCCTGGGCTTTATTAATAGAGGCATAGAGTACAAAAGCAAGGAAGTTATGGTAAATCTTTATAAAACACTGGTTAGGCTGCAGCTGGAGTATTGTGTTCAATTGTGGGCACCACACTTTAGGAAGGATGTCATGGCCTTAGAGAGGGTGCAGAAGAGATTTTCTAGACTAGTACCAGAGATGAGGGGCTTCAGTTATGCGGAGAGACTGGAGAAGCTGGGATTGTTCTCCTTAGAATAGAGAAGGTTGAGGGGAGATTTGATAGAGGTTTCAAAATCATGAACGATTTTGATAGAGTAAATAAGGAGAAATTGTTTCCAGTGACAGAAGGGTCGGTAACCAAAGGCACAGATTTAAGGTGATCGGCAAAAGAGCCAGAGGCGACATGAGGAAACAGTTTTTTACGCAGTGAGTTGTAATGATCTGGAATGCACTGCCTGAAAGGGTGGTGGAAGCAGATTCAATAGTAACTTTCAAAAGGGAATTGAATAAATACATGAAGGGAAAAAATTTACAGGGCTATGGGGAAAGAGCAGGAGAGTGGGACTAATTGGATAGCTCTTTCAAAGAGCCGGCACAGGCACAATGGGCCGAATGGCCTCCTCCTGTGCTGTACCTACTATGATACTACGATAGGGGTGCAGATGAATAAATGTTTAAAGGTGGGAGTGCAGGTAGAAAAAAGCCATACATAAAAGTGGGATACTGTATTTTATATAAAGGGATATTTGAATACAAAAGCAAGGAAGTGATGTTGAATTTGTACAAGACTTTGTTGAGGCAGTTCTGGACACTGCATTATAGGAAGGATATTAAAGCCAAGGTAAGGCACAGCAAAGGTTCACTGAAATGAGACCAGGAATGAGAGGTTATAGTTATGAAGGGTGAAAAATTAGTGCTTTCTTCACTGGAACGGAAAAGGTTAAGGGAGGAATCTAATGGACGCTTTCAAATGGGGGTCTGGTGGAGCATAAACACTGGCATGGACCAGTTGGGCCGAATGGCCTGTTTCTGTACTGTATATTCTATGTAATTGTTCAAACAAAGTGAAAAAAAGTCTATTGATTTATAATGAGCCGCTACCTTGACACACTCATGTAAAATTAGCTTGTAATTTTTTTTTTGCTTCTTCATTTTTAATGCTTAACTGATATTTTAATCATATTGGCATCACCAGTACACTTTCAATGCCTCAAAAGAAAAGGTTCAGTTGTGATAGTAAAAACACCCAGTTTTAAGGAAGTTGTTTTAACTCTGTGGAACAGTTCAGTGTAGCATGTTTTAAAACTCAAAACTTTATTAGGTGGCTGATTATTACACACTTGACGCGCAAACAAAAGGCATGAGATCACCCTAAGTCATTGAGGCGCTTTATAACCAGACGGAACAAATATTTATAAGGGGAACAATTTGCTCTTGACAAGAATTTAATGGTACCATGTGAATGAATGGGGAGGGATTCAAAATTGAAACAAACTAGGGCTTGCTTTGGCCAGATTCATTCTGGAGCATTGTGTGCTTAGGATGACTTAAAAGAAAGACCTGCATTTACGTAGCGCCTTGTTACATCTCTCAGGAATGTCCCAAAATACCTCATGTACAATTACTTTGAAGTGCCTTCATTGTTGTTATGAAACCAAACAGGGCAGGTATTTTGCACATAGCAAGATCCCACAATCAGCAATTAGATGAATGCACAATTAGTTTGTTTTTTGGTGGTATCAGTAGAGGGGAGGATTTCGGCCAAGACTCCCTGCTCTTCTTTGAATGGTGCTTAGTATCTTTAATGTCCACCAGAACCACTCGATTAAGCATCTCATCTGAGGGATGGCACCTCCAATAATACAGCACTGCCTCACTAATGGACTTGAGTGGCAGCGTAGATTATGTGCACAAGTCATGGAGTGAGGTTTGAACCCATACTGCTGACATAAATATGAGAGTGTTTGCAGTTAAGGCACTCAATAAAACTTTTAGCAGATGAAAAATGTGTGATTGCTGGAAATCTTAAATGAAAACATGGAAACAGACAGTAGAGCAATCAGCAGCTGCCAAAGCATGTTTTTGTGACTGGAAGGATGTTTCCAATGGGGTTCTGCAGGGCTCAGTACTAGGTCCCTTGCTTTTTGTGGTATATATTAATGATTTGGATTTAAATGTAGGGGGCATGATTGAGAAGTTTATAGATGATACAAAAATTGGCCATGTGGTTGATAGTGAGGAGGAAAGCTGTAGACTGCAAGAAGATATCAATGGACTGGTCAGGTAGGCAGAAAAGAGGCAAATGGAATTTAATCCAAAGAAATGTGAGGTAATGCATTTGGGGAGGGCAAACAAGGCAAGGGAATACACAATAAATGGGAGGATACTGAAAGATGTAGAGGAAGTGAGGAACCTTGGATTGCAAGTCCACAGATCCTTGAAGGTAGCAGGACAGTTGGATGAGGTGGTTAAGAAGGCATATAGGATACTTTCCCTTATTAGCCGAGGCATAGAATATAAGAGCAGGGAGGTTATGCTGGAACTGTATAAAACATTAATTAGGCCACAGCTTGAGTACTGTGTACAGTTCTGGTCACCACATTACAGGAAAGATGTGATTACACTAGAGAAGGTACAGAGGAGATTTACGAGGATGTTGCCAGGACTGAAGAATTTTAGCTATGAGGAAAGATTGGATAGGCTGGGGTTGTTTTCCTTGGAACAGGGGAGGCTGAGGGGTGATTTAATTGAGGTGTGCAAAATTATGAGGGGCCTAGATAGAGTGGATAGGAAGGACTTATTTCTCTTAGCAGAGAGGTCAATAACCAGGGGGCATAGATTTGAAGTGATTTGTAGAAGGATTAGAGGGGAGCTGAGGAAAAATGTTTTGACCCAGAGAGTGGTTGGGGTCTGAAACTGACTGCCGGAAAGGGTGGTAGAGGCAGAAAGCCTCAACTTTTTAAAAAAGTACCTGGATGTGCACCTGAAGTGCTGTAACCTACATGGCTACGGACCAAGTGCTGGAAAGTCGGATTAGGCTCGGTGGCGCATTTTTGGCTGGCACGGACACGATGGGCTGAATGGCCACCTTCTGTTCCATAAATTTTCTATGATTCTAGTATTCTAATGATATGATAACAAACAGTTCTCTTGCAGGGTTTACCCCGAAATATTAACCTATCTTCCTCTCGTTCAGATGCTAACAGACCTGCTGTGCATTTCAAGTATTTTCTGCTCTGTTTAAGACTTTGAGCAGATTGAGGGGCACCTCCCTCTTCAGATAAGGGAGAGGAAGATAATTTTTTTTTAAACAGTGTGGTGTTATGATCTGGTATGCAGATTCAATAGTAATGTTCAAAAAGGAATTGGGTATATACTTGAACAGGAAAAATTTGCAGGGCTCTATGGAAATAGTAGTGGAGTGGGACTAATTGAATAGCTCTTTCAAAGAGCCGGCACAGGCACGATGGGCCAAATGGCCTCCACCTGTGCTGATTCTATGATATAGTTTGAATCTGAAGAATATTCTGGTTTGCTTCAAAAGAAATTCCACCTTGCCTGGTTTTCTTGTTTAATTATAACACAACCAAAATCACAGCTTGTATCTGGCTTAAATAAATCCTATAATTATAGATCAGAAAGGAGGTACAAACAGTAAATCCAACACCAAAAAAAAATAGATTTACTGATAGCTGCTGGAAGAACAGACGTTGTTAGGACTACAATTGAAAAAAACTGAGGTTTCTTATCAACTAAATATATAATTTATTTTTAATATAATGTTGGTAAAGGCAACTGTTAAATGGTTAAACAAACTTCGAACTAAATCGATGGCTGATATAATCTACTGGCTAAAATATAGCTCTTAAAAAAGAGTGATAATGATGGCAAATATTTAATTCATGAAAACATTATTGTTTCATTAATGGTAACATTAGCAATTGATTCCAGAATCTGAGGTTACTCCTGTTTGCTTGAAAGAGTACTCTATTCATTCAGAGGTTTACTGCAGGCACTGACTATTGCTCTGTACAGATCCAAAATGATTATTTCCTGTAGGCCCTTTGATGACATTTGCTAGAAAATAAAACAGCTCCAAAATCAGATTTGTTGCAACGATTATGGTTCCAGTCTTTGCAGAATATTACAAACATTTTAGATACTGATTCCACTTAAATTATCAAACCTTTGTTCCAACTGCTATGTGTGCAAATTAAGCTGATCATGTGTGAGTGATGTTAGATATTGTGCAAACATTTCTATGTAGGCATGTTCTGTGAATGTATATGAAATGTGTGTTATGAATAAATATGAAACAGATCATTATTTTTTAAATAACATTTCCAATGTCATCCTTCCAGCTTTTCGGATAAGACATATCTAAAATTAAGAATGGGTCTCTTTGGTAATGAATCAGCAAGTCTGTACTACTAAAGAAATTAAAGCCATAATGAAGATACACCAACGCACCAAAAAAGAGATTCTCACCCTGCTGTGTATTCATGGAGCATCCACTGAGTAGGTCAGATTTTTTCTGGCTTAGGTTTTAGTGACTCATATTTTCTGAGAATATATCAAGTTCAACCAAAAGTGTGCTGAATTTTAATAAATTCTTTTACTAATTTTATAATAAAGTTGGATAATTGCAGATAATTCCCATTAGCATTCTACTTATTTTCCCATTACATTCTTTCTGCCTGTGTTATAATAATGGCAAGGGGTTTGCTTTTTAATATTTAAGTAAAATTGATAATGAACAGAATTGCAAATTCAAATTTGCCCTTTTAAAATGACCGCTATTCGGCTGCACGACACAGAACACATTTCTTTGTCATGTGTCATTTCTTTAGCAGCACTGTTAAAATTTCAGATTGAATTATGGTTACATTATGTAGGCTCACCAGGTACAGCACATAAAATTTTGCAAGTATTATCAAGTTATTTTAAGAACAGCTGTTAGAATTTCTTATAATAAATATGATTGTCTTACACCTCTTGCTTGTATTTTTAATATGTTGCTTTTCATAACAGCCCCATGCCTTGTCATTTTGTTTGCATACATATGCATAAAAACTGAAAATGCTCACATAAAACAATTTCCTGGCGTGCACAAATCATTTGGCCTGGGTAACCTTTGGCTTTGCAGGAGTGCAGGCAGTTCAAAATGTTTCACCTTAAGACATTGAAATGTGTGCTTTTGTGTGGCACCACAGCCTATCATAGACTTTAGTTTATGTGTAATTAATCAAGGAAAGTCCAAGGGAAATTAATATTAACAGGTTCTTTAACAAGAACCCATTTTGAGTGCATGATAAGATTTTAGCTGTACAGATGCCAATGATATTTTACAACCTCCTACTGCTGTACATCACTGGAAACAGTTAAGTTTACAGTAAATCTTTTTAGGTTTCTTGTCATGCTGACTTCTTCCTACATTAACTGTTTCAAAGCTCATGTGGAAATGTTGCATATTTTTGTAATTTAATAAGGTAGCACATTTTTCTGTTTTTCTTACTGAATTCTCAAAAATGTACATCCACGTATATATTTTATGAAGCCATTGTACAATTTGATTACATAGTGCTTATGGGAGCAGTGCAATGATGAAACCTTATTTCTTAGCATGACTGCACTTGCACTGGGAGTATGTAGTACATTTTTAATGAACACATAGCAAAGCTTCGGATGTGTACGGATTAGTCACTAAGTGATTTGATATGTGTTTTGTCATAAATTTTCTCATTAACATGTTAAGTTTGACACAATCAACTGATCATGAATTCTTCCAGGAACAAAAATAAGTTAAGACACATACTTTGGGCTGACACTTTGTCCGTGTCATTATGAGGGAATCGATTCGATTCAATTCAATTCAATTCAGTTCAGTTCAGACCAGTCCAGTCCAATTCAGTTCAATTCAATTCAGTTCAGATCAATCCAGTCCAGTTCAGTTCAATTCAATTCAATTCAATTCAAAATAAATCTGCTCAAGAACTTGCAGATGCCACTGAGCAGACCCCCCCCCCCACTTTTAAAATAGACACAAAAATAACAACTTTCTCTGCACTTTCTGGTCCCGTAGCGTTAAAGGGGGTTACAGTATAAATGTTGTTAAATGCATCTCTCACATACTTAGTCAAGTAAATAAAGTCATTTATTGTCATGCAGCTTGCTTTTTTTTATTAGAATTCCATTGGCAAACAAAGAGAGAAATTGCTAAGCAGGACATTTCAGTGCATTACACATAGTCTCAAAGCCAACTGCTGTAAAACCAGAATCCCTGCTGCCACCCCCAGTAACTCAGACTCTAGAATTTGAATAGTTTTTGAGGTTTTGTACCTAAGGCTCTGAGGGGGTTTCACACATTTGTTATAATTTGTTCGAATTTATTAAGAGGTGTTAAATTGCAGCACATGGAATGAAAGGTAGAATCAAATTCTTCAAAATGTTCTTTTTTAAAAATAAGGCCAGGTATATCTGGCAACAGTGTTGAAACTGCTTTTCAGTTTCTTACAATAGTTGGAATTTATAGAGTACCATGAGCAAAGGTGAAGCGAAATAGTGGAGATTAACACAGTATGTAAGAACAACTTCAGATGTAATGGAAGGAATTGTTTCATTTCTGAGAAACAATTTTTTTTTCCACACAGATTTTTAATCTAAGGCTGCACTTATCTGCTAGGATGTGGAAGGAACTAGGCCCAAATTTTCTTCCAAGCAGATTCCAATAGGCTATTTCATACTGTTTGAGCTTCGCACCAGGGAGAGTATAACTCCAGTTCGGGTTAAAGCTGGGCTTAATAAGTGCTCAGGCAGTCCCTTCACTCTCCTGGGCACATCCTAAACTTAGCATGGAGTCTCTTTAACGTAATGAGAAATTGGTGCTGCTGCCCATTTCTTCCGAATATTAAAAAAAGTCACTGGAGGTGCAGAGCTTTGCTCATGGATTTGATATAATTGCAGACTAAAAGCTTTTGGATCTGTGATGGTTAAAAATAAAATCATTGCATATAACAAGAACTCTTAACATAGAGCAAAAGGGAAATGGAATACTCAATCTCTCTCTACTGGATTATTGAATCTCTATTAAAAAAAAATCATAATCATTTTCCTATTAGCAATTACTTCACAAAATATTTAAATTATATAGTGATAAATAGGTTTTCTGATTTTTGAGTCCTTCTTGAATTCAGAAATAAAAATTATGATATTAGTTGCAAGTAAATGCATGCTTCTTCAGGTCAAAATAAAACAGAATGCCTGCAATCTGATAATGTTACGTTTGTCAGCAGACAATTTCGAAAGAACGAATGCAATACCTTACGTAAATCACAAATGCTTACAACTATCTTCACCATTATAATGTATCATTAGTTTTATCATCAGCACCTCTTCACCCATAGACTTTTGTTCAGCTGCCTGTTTGTAATATTGGAAACCTTGAGGGGAATTTTAATCCCCCACGATGGGTGAGAGAGAGCCGGGGGGAGGGTTAAATAGGCAAATATGTGAAATCCGACCCCAACTTGCCACGAATGTGCCTGCTTCCATTTTAACCATGGTGGGCTTGGAGGCAACCGAGTAATCCACTCTGGAGAGAAATATGTAAATGAGGCTCCGTTCCTGATATTTTGGAAGCCATTTAAATTTAATGCTGGCTGGCTGGGTTTCCCAGGTCTCGGGATACCCAACAGCCAAAGGGAGGCGGGAGCAGCTAGATCCAGCAGGTAGGTGCTTTTTAGAGCATTGCTTATGGGCCAGGAGAACAAGGAGTGCTTCTCTCCGGCCCCTCGAGCAAATCTTCTACTACAATCAGCCAAACCCACGATGTTTCATGGTCCCCCCTCCCTCCTGATTGCAGGTCCGACTCTCGCTTCTACCAGCCCATGATGTTTCCCGGTTGCCGGGGACCCTTCTAGTGTTGGCTTTCCCACCCGGCAACTGGCCAACCTGTCAATCTGGCCGGCTGCTGAGTGGGAAATGGAGTAAAAAAATGATAATGTGGTCCTCACCATTAAATTTGGCAGGACTTCCAAGTTCCAGCCATTTCCGGGTTCCCCCCCCAACAACAAAAACGCGCCCCACTCCCTCCCCGCCTCCCCATAAGTATCGGGGCCCTTGATGCTGTTCGTCAGTATTAAGTGAAGATGAAATGCCCCTTGTGTCAAATGGGGAAAGTGGTTGTGAGCATCACACTACAACTGCAGTATGGTGAGCTGATATTCCCAGATTTTATTTGGTTTAACCCTAACTAACTTTGGGATTTATCTTTCAGGTGGCAATCAACAGGTTTAATTATGTGTAAGCATAATATCCGTCGGGTCTAATATAGATCTGATCACCTTGCCCTTAGCAATAAACCTCAGCATAAATAAATAAAATATAACTTCCAAATCCGATAAAGCAGTAGAACCATTATAACCTGATCCATATCAATAATCAGCACCTGCATTATGAACTATAATTATTAACTATATAGTTTACATAGCAAGATAACAACTGTGAGCTTCAGTGAGCTTTAATTTAAAAAATCACAAATTTTGTTCCGGTTGTAATAATTTTTTAAAATATTGTTCTCATTTTTATAAAATCATAGAATCCTACAGCACAGATGGAGGCCATTCAGCCCCATCGTACCTGTGCCGGCTCTTTGAAAGAGCTTTCCAATTAGTCCCACTCCCCTGCTCTTTGCCTATAACCTTGCAAATTTTTCCTTTTTAAGTGTATATTCAATTCCCTTTTGAAAGTTACTATTGAATCTGCTTCCACCACCCTTTCAGGCAGTGCATTCCAGATCAGAACAGCTCACTGCGTAAAGAAAATTCTCCTCATCTCCCCTCTGCTTCTTTTGCCCCATTTACTCCCCATTGTCAAGCCCCTACAGGTGTCTCCTGCTGATGCAAGTTTGTCTGTTAGCTAGGATGGTAGAAAGATTGGAACCATAGACATTTCGCAGTTATGAAACCCATTCAAATATAAACCAACACAAGTTGTGTTTCTGAAGGAGGTGGCAGAAGACACTCTATCTTGTTAGTTTTTCCTTCTTCATGAAATGAGGAGAGGATCAGTTTGCCATTCAGAACAGGCCAGGATTTTAACTGTGATCTTCTAAGATGGAAGCAATTGGGTCACAGAGCAATACCTTTATAACCAACTCTTGGAAAGAACTCAGTTGATTTTTTTAAACCAAGCAACATGTTTAGATTCTGCAGTGTTGTTTGTTTGCGTCTGTAAATAAAAACGGTTGTGGTCTTTTCACTACAATGCAACACTGTCTACCAAGATTGAATTTATTTTTACTCCTTTAAATTTATGACAGGACTGGGAAATTAAAAAAAGATTGAAATGTGTGCTTATTTGATAATGCAAAACTATTTTTTTTAAAATGTACCCTCCAACAACAAAGATACTGTGTCGCTATAGAAAAATTGCTGCATAGACACTTCTCAAGACTTTACATAAAGTGTAAAACTGTAAAGCTGGCTTCACGTGCATTTGGATATATGAACAGTTAAACAAAAACACATTTGCCTATAAGCAAAACAATGACCCAAAAATCAAATGGCATTGATAATTTCAGCCTCCTTTTCAATGTTATAACAGAGCAAATTATCATCTTTGTTGTTACAAATGGCTGACAGTACAAAATTAGAGTAATTCTCGGACTTGGAAAAGCAAGAACTACAATTTTTTTTTAGTTTTGAGAGGACTGAATAAGGCAGATGTAAGCAGGTTATTTAACTTGGACTGTGAACATAGAACTGGAGGATATAAGTACAAAATTAACAAGCCTCAACTGAAGCTAAAGATAAGGATTTTTCCCCTCACTGAGTAGTGGATATGTGGAATAGCCCAACAGATAAAGCATTTAATGCTGCATCAATTAACACCTTTAAAAAGAGCCAGCTAAATATCTAGTCCGGAGTGGATTGATGACTATAAGGATAAGTACTGATAGGATAATCAATAATACGTGGAACATGATAGTGCCTAAGCAGCAGGGATATGGCAGGGAACAGGGGTATTCTGGGGTCTTGCTTGGTTTAACTTTTGGGAAAAGAGAAATTTGCAGAACTTCTCCTATAGAGAATAAATGGGTTAGATGGAGTCCGTGATAGGCAAATTATACACAATGAAATATGTGAAGGAATAGCTTGATGTGTGAAATGGCCTTTTCCTTGTTCTGTGATTTGTGAAATGTTCTGATTTGGAATAAATCCAGTGGGTTAGGAATGGGCATAAAATGAAACCGGAGGCCCCAATCATATTAAACAAAGGCATTGTCTTTCAGACGAGATGTTAAACCAAGGCCCTATTTGCTCTCTCAGGTGAATGTAAACGATCCCATGCCATTATCTGAAGAAGAGCAGAGGAGTTTTCTGGGTGACCTGGCTTATATTAATGCCTCAAAAAACAGATTATTTGATGATTAATCGCACTGTTGTTTGTGGGACCTTACTCTGTGCAAATTGGCTGCCGCATTTGCCTACAAAACCACAGTGATAATACTTCAAAAATAATTCATTGGGTGTAAGGGACATCCTGAGAATGTGAAAAGTGGTGTATAAATGCAAGTTTGTCTTCCACAAAAATCTCTGCAAAACCTATCCAGACATGATTTGACTACCTCCCCTCATTTCTCTTCTCACCTATTTTGTTTCTGTAAAGCACCATGGGGCTTTTATTGCATCAAGGGTGCTATATAAATAAAAATGAGTGTTTTGGAAAATTTAGGATGGGTTAGATCAGACATAAAAACTTAAAATTAGAAATAGAACAGGATAGGAAAGGAGAACTAAAGAAACTGGGGATGACAGGGTGAGCATAGTTAAAATTTCAATGAAAACAGTGTTTGGTGTTAATTTGAATTGTTTAGGGTTGATAATACAGTTACAAAGCTATTGATGATGCTTGAGTAACTCTACCAATATTAGTATTGTTTTCAGTGCCACAGTATATGAGACAACCCTTTTCATAACCAGTTGGCCCAAGCTGATAGGAGTTTCCCTGAACTTGATGGCAGACAAATTAGAACTTGAACAGTTAGATATGCGACTGTACTGAGGATCAGGAAGTGTGAGAAGTATCCCAAAACATGTCTGGTGATAATATCAATCTTAAAATGCATTCTTGTGGCTAAAGGTCTTTCAAATATTAAATCTTAATTTTCTATGCAAAATATGATAATGTACGTGTAACTTTTAATAATTTAATGCTAATTAACACTAATTGATAGTACGGGTCACAATATGCAGAAAGAGATGATATTCATTTTGCTATTAGCTTGTATTCAAAAATAATTTGGTGTTGCAGTTATACTGCGGATACTGGGCTCTGACTAATATCTGTCGAGTGTGATATTCAACAGGCAGATCTAAGTCATAGCACCAGCTGCATCTCGCCCTGAATTTAATGACATTTTACAGCACAGTAGGACGCTATTCAACCATCATGCCTGTGCCAGCTCTCTGAAAGAGTTATCCACTTAGTTCCATTTCCCTGTCATATTCAATTTCTATTTTCCAAATATTAATCCCTTTGCCATCTGCCCCCCTCAGGTGGATGTAAAAGATCCCATAGCACTATTCAAAGAAGAGCAGGGGAATTTTCCCAATGTCCTGGCCAACATTTTTCCCTCAATCAAACCACAAAAACAGATTATAGATAATACTTCCACCACTTTCTGAGCTGAATTCCATGTCCTAACAACCCTCTGCATAAAAGAGTTTTCCTAATGTCTCTCTTTGTTCTTTTGGTGATGGTCTTATGGTAATTTATGCCCTCTAGCTACTAACACATCAACCAGTGGAAAGAGTTTTTTTCCCTATTTACCTTATCAAATCCCTACATAATTTTGAATACCTCTGTCAGATATGCTCTTAATATTCTTAGTACTGATGAAATGAGTTCCAGTTTCTCAAGAGTCTCAACTTAGTGAATTTCTTCTGCAATCTTTCCATGGTATTGACGTGCTTCCTAAAGTAGAATGCCCAAACTTTGATACAATATTCCAACCCCAGCATAACCAATGATTTGTATAGGTCTAGCATTACCTCTTTGCTTTTGTACTCTGTACCTCAATTTCTAAAACCTGGGATCGTAGGTGTCAGTGGTAGCACTCTCACCTCTGAGTCAAGCCACACGCCAGAGATTTCAGCACAAAATCTAGGATGGCACGTCAATGTAATACTGAAGGAATTCTGCACTGACAGAGGTGCCGTCTTTCAGATAAGATGTTAAACTGAGACCCCATCTGCCCCCTCAGGTGGATGTAAAAGATCCCATAGCACTATTCAAAGAAGAGCAGGGGAATTTTCCCAATGTCCTGGCCAACATTTTTCCCTCAATCAAATCACAAAAACAGATTATCTGGTCAATTATTTCATTGCTGTTTGTAGGACCTTGCTGTGTCAAAATTGCTGCATATTCCTCCATTACAGTGACTACACTTCAAAAGTACTTCATTACCTTTTGAAGTGCTTCAATATTCTGCGATCGTGAAAGGCGCTATATAAATGCAAATTGTTTTTCTTCTTCATATGCTTTTTTAATAGATTTATTAACTTGTCCTCCCACTTTTAAAGATTTGTGTGTCTAAAGTCTCTCTGCTTTTCTACTCTTTTTAAAATGTACTATTTAATGTATATACTCTTATTCTCCCTCCTAAAATAAATCAACTTACATATCTCTACATTAAATTTCATCTGACATCTATCTGTGCTACCTATTAACCTGTTTATGATGTCCTCCTGAAGCAACTTACAGTCTTAGTTATACTTAAATACGTCCTTACATTTGGTGCCATCAGCAAATTTTGATATTATGTCCCCCAAACCCAAGTCCTGATTATTTTTAAATATTGAGAAGAGCAATTTTCCCATCACTGACCTGTAGGGGATATTACTGTTTACTTCCTCCAGTCCAAGAAATATCCATTAACCATTGTTCTCTATTTTCTGTCCTCTAATCAACTTCCTATCCATGCTGTGTGTTTACTGTGTGCTTACATTTTAGCAACTAGATGCCTATTCAGCACCTTATCAAGCACCTTTTGAAAATTCGAATATACGACTTCCACTGCACTCCGTTCTTTCCTCAAAGAACTCCATTTAATTTGTCAGACATGATTTGACTTTTACAAGTCTATCCTGGCTGTCCTTAATTAACCCATGACTTTGTAGATGAGTATTAATTTTATTCTGTATTATAGCCTCTAGAAGCTTATTGACTACTGATTAGGCTAACGGGTCTATATTACCTGTTTTATCCCTTTCTCCATTTCTGAACAGTGGTGTTACTTTAGCAACCCTTCAGTCCTCTGGCACAACTTACATGTCCAGAGAATTTTGAAAGATTGTGGTCAAAGTCTTTGCTACTTCCCATATGACTTTCCTTAGCATTCTAGAAAGAAAGAAAAGAAATGAAGGAAAGAAAGAAAGACTTGCATTTATATGTAAGGAGTCGCACAACACCAGGTGCGACTCCTTACATTTGTCCACCCCAGTCCATCACCGGCATCGCCACATCATTGCATTTATATCGCGCCTCTCACAGCCTCAGGACATCCCAAAGTGCTTTAAAGCCAATGAAGTACTTTTTAGAAATGCAGTCACTGTTGTAATGTAGGCTGTCAGTTTGCACACTGCAAGGTCCCACAAACAGCAAAGTGATAATGACCAGATAATCTGTTTTTTTAATTGCTGTTGGTTGTGGGATAAATATTGGCCAGGGCACCAGGGAAAATGTCCTTGTATGCCGTCAGGACCCAGTGCCTTTTTCAATTTAAGTTCCACCAATTCTTTTTCCAGTACTACTTCTTTATCGATAGTTATCTTTCTAGTTCCTCCACCTCCTCCACTTGCACCTTTTCATTCCAACAACCATACTCTTCTGTGAAAACCTAGGCTAAATATTCATTTAGTACCTTTGCTATTCCTTCATCTTCCATAAGAAGATTTCCTTGTTCATCTCCAATCAGCCGTACCCTTTCTTTGAATATTTCTTTATTTTTGTGTGTTTATAAAATCCTTTGCTATTTCCCTTTTTTGTCACTTGGCAGTCTTTCATCGTATCCTCTCCTTGCTTTTCTGATCTTTTTTTTGTTTCCCCTCTATAATGTCTGTATTCCATTTAAAAGATTCAAAAAATAAACTTATACAGTTCTCAGTATGGACTGACGGATATGGCCTCACGTCTTTCATTTTATTGTGCATGTAATTCAGATTGTTGAACCCATACTGCTTTGCAATGACATAAAAGTGACAGTATATTTGCTTAAAATAATGTCTTTCAAAATTGAAGCAACAGTATGTAAGTGATAGAACTGTCTCAATAAATCAAGAATAAAGTGGTTGATTGAAGAATGAGATCACAGCTTGGGTGCTGCCATTACCAATGAAAGCATCTTTCCTCAATTCCTTGCTTCAGCACATGTACAAGCATGTCATTGCTGTTCCATCACTCATTCAAAATGCACAGAAAAACCCAGTTTAAAATGTACTTTTCATAGCAACAACTGTCACCATCCACCCTCTCCTCCCCCACAACTCGTCTCGGTCAGTCCTGTCTTGGTGGATTTAAGCACCCCAATTCATGAGCACTGGGCTGCGCATGACAGAGAGGTGTTATTTTTCAGTATAAATTAAGTGAGTAGACTGTGTTTATTACTGAGCAGAATAGTACCATGATTATAATGTTTCCGTGTTCCATAGGCTGTATTTAATTTTACTTTTTTTTGAAACAGTGTGCTGGAAGGTGTTTAAAAGTATACACTGATACACACCAACACTTGGTAAAGGACTGAACAGAAGCTTGAAGCCCTAAAGATGAAAAAAAAACACGGATTTACATTTTATAATGGCACCAGCTTCGCTTCAGCCTAGGGATAGTGCAACAGCCAACAGAGCACCATTCTGGCCCATGAAGGTATCCATAATAATGTGCAGGTACCTTAAACTAAGTCAAGGTTTTCTTAATCAAGTCCACAAAAGTGTTGAGCTGGAATCACTACATGGGATTATCCACTTATATTATGAAATTAGTATTGTATTAGTACATCAGGCCTTCCTTATATGGAGTTAGCTCATAACACCATGGTTTCATCATTGTGCAGAGATAGATCTAAAATAACAATCCTTCAAGCCCTGCTTGGCTCTTCACGATTCAGACATTACGCCTGTCTACATGCAAATTTCTACATCGTATTTGCAGTTGATTGGCTCAAATCTTATATTGGTAAAACAAATGCAAATCAAAACTGAACAGGTGGGTAGTGTACCAATCAGCAAGTAGCAAATTGGGATCATGAGTTCACAAACTACAAATCAAAAATGGGCAGTTTGCAACATAAACCAATCAAATTGCTTAAAATATTTTTGGCCCATCCTTTCACCTACCATCTTGGTTTTTCCATTTACCTGAGCACTTGAGGTTTGTAGTGTATTAATGATATAAAAATTACAAGAAAAATATTAAATTTACTTATACGATTGCATTTTCTGTGCTAGAAATTCCTCTATGTTTTCTGTTGGATCCCTGTGCCTGTGTTGAGAAGCCTGCGTGTTGTGTTCATGTAGGTTCCCAGAGGTGTGTCATTGCCCGCTGAAGTGACAAAACAGGGTGACAGACAACAATTTATAGAGGTGTTCATGAATGAGAGCAAAATTGGCCATTCACAGAGCATGCCAGGACTTGCTGTTTTAAGGCCCATCAGTTCCTGCACTGGAAAAATACTGCATGTAAAAAACCCGAGGAAGCCATTATTAGAAGCAATTAAAGCCCGTTAAAATTTACTTACTTTTAAAAATAAAACATCAAAAACAAGGTAAAGCAAAAACTCTTCAACTTTTTGTAAAGGTAACTTTGAAGGAAAAAGCATTGTGCACTTTTTACTGTGTGGTCATTGCCAGAACACGGTCAAATGTCATTAATATGAACCAGTTTGCCTGAATTCCTTTTTGTTTTGTAACTTAATATTTGTCATAAAATGTTGAGGCGACTTCTACATGTTATACTTTTATAAATACCTTATGCTGTTTTTGTTTTTCTTCTGTGGATCAGACTAATAAAACGTTTCACTGGAGTTAATTAAACCCAACATTCTTGAAGCGAATGTGACGGGATACGAGGTGGCAGAGCCATATGGAGGAGACCCGCAACCAATCGTTCATATATTGTTTAAATCCAAATTGGACAGAAGGGCCCCCCGACAGAAACAGTGACGAACAGATGGAGTTAGTCAGTGATGTCTGCTGGAGGTGTCTCTGGCTTTGCTTGTTCCACAAGTGGCATCATACAAGATCCTTGTGGAGAAGTTGACACAGTTAAAATGTGACACATGCCCCCAAAATGTCTAAAATGGGAGAGGTAAATTGCGTGAACAGCAAAGATAGAGGTCGGCTCGGTTAAGGAGGCAACCCCATACTATGTACTGAAAGGTAAAGCGAGCCGTTCGCTTCTTACCGTTTGCAATGTAATGTACTTGTTGATCGCTATAAATCGCATTACATTTCCTATAGGATAATCACGCGTCAGACTGGGAGTTAACAAAACCAGAGAAATGAGTCCATCCATTCGGGAACATCGTGACAATGATGGTTATGCACAAAGAGGCAAAACACGCTGGGATGGCCAATAGTATTTTCGTTGCCACATACAAAAAGGACATTGACTTGTCTATTGCACAGACCATTGTTTGCAGCATCATTCTTTGGAGGTCTCAGTGCCTCTGATGAATGATTGATGATCTTTCACTCCTATTACTTGGTCCTCACTAAAGTAAATATAGTCATTTAATCCATGCCAATAACAGGATAACATTTTATACGCTGAATTCATTCCAAACGGCTTTCGTTTATCCCATAATAAAGGAATGCGAACGAAACAGTCAACTTTAATTTAAAAATGATAGAGAGCTACACACCACAATAACGAGAAATTATTTTATTTATTTTAACGAAAATCAATCTAGTTCAAGATTCAATTGTTAGAAATGGGAAGGATACGGCGCATATAGTTGTTATTGTCTCGCTTCTATAGTCTTGTACAGACAGTTTTATTCTTACCCCATGTTGCTCCTGGTCTGCTTATTGCACGCAATCTGGACCTAGTCTAATATTTTCCATATTGGGCAATGAGATCACAAACTCATATACAGTAAATCAAAACCGGCGGCATAGCTTTTTTTTTTACTCAATAAAAACGACGTTTATACAGAGAGGGAGAGAGAATGGAAAATTAAAACCATATCTGAAAGAAAATGTATCATGTACATATGAGGTTAAAACTCGAACCGTCGCTGAAACAAGGGGGTAATGTTTTTGCTGATTTGAATAGCAATCTTACAACTCTCTCAACTTCCACATTGAAAGGGTCTCAGATAAGTAACCGGTATTGGCGGGTTGCTGTTGTACAGCTGTTCGCATATTTGGCAAAGATTAAGGAAGTGATTAGACTTGAGGACTGTTCCTCGTTCCTGTGATGTATTTAGTACGACTCTTAAGTATAACGTTTTGTATCCCGAATCTCTCTCTGGACCAGCAGTGTAGTGTATATGCGTAACCTATGCGTGTACAGTGTTCATTTATGATGCCTATTTGTACGCATATACGTTTAGTCCTGTATATTGTGAAGAATATAACAGTTACTAGAAAGGATAATTTAAACCTAGTTAAGTGCTGAGTACGTCGTTAGTCAAAGTGATTACAAGTGATTTCGTGTGGGATTAGAAATTGTCTACATTTGATATAGTTAGCTGACATGTGGAGTCGTCTAGAATCTGATGTGAACTTTCAAATTAGAGCGAGCAACATTTAACATACTGAAATGAACGATATAGCCATCTTATTAGTTTGATTACAGTAATTCGGCTCCTTGTTTGACATAAAATAGAAGACGTAATTCACAAAACAGTAACCACCCATCAAAATGTAAGCCAGTTTATTATCTCGTCTGTTTTGAATTGTATCTTATTCTACGGGAGAAGGCAGAATGCGACATGATTTTTAAAAAGTGCCTTGCATTCCAGTTTAAATTAAAAACTGACAATACCACATCCCATCATCCTCGGTTTTATTGGGGAAATTATTTTAACAGATTCATTTAAAATAGTTTTCGAAAGACTTATCCGCTACCTTCATTCAATATCACAAATAATTCTGAATAAGAAAACTGGCTGAGAGGGTTCGTGTGAAAATGCTCCTAACAGTTATAAATAACTGAAAAGCCGAATTCCTGTGAAGTCCTAAGTGCCATTCTTCGTAAATTGAGAAAGAGCGGGAAGTCGAGCTGTTCGTGTTGCAGAGGAGCGGCCTGTTTCGTTTCATTTGTTTGCTTACTACCTTTTACAGAACTCGCAGGCTGGTGGCAGTAGGGTGCAAGTGGATTAAATTCAGCCAAGCATGTTGAAAGGGTGAGCATTTAAACTATAAAAAGTTAAACTTCGAAATACGCCTTTTATAATCCAAATTATTTACTGTAGTTTGATAAGTGCCGCCTCAGCCAGCTAGCTGTGCACGCAACGCTTATCAGAAGCCATTTCCACCATCAGTTTGCTCCGACAAGCGACGGCACAATAAGCAGTCCAAATCCAACATGGGTGATTAATGCACCCCGGCAACAGTTTATGTACTTAACTTCATCTCGTGCTGAAACCAATCCCGGAATGTATTAATCACCAGTAAACACACGCTCCATTTCCCTCGTTTCATTACCTGTATGAGAGTTTCTAATGCTGACACAGTGAATGACAGAAATTAACACTTCCCACCACTATCTACGAAAAGTCCAAAATCGGCATTCCCCTCTCAATCTGCAACGATTTGGGTCGTTTAAATTGGTGTAAAATGCACCGGTTATGGATATTATTGTACATTACCCAGTTTATTATGATTTTTGCTCGTTTAAATATATGTAAATGCATAATATTATCTCCAGTAACCTGGGCACTAATACCACGTGACAGTACTATGTGGAACTTTTGTTTATAAGCAAAAATATTTTAATTAAATAGCTTTATTATTAACACTTGGTATATTTATTTCTTATATGCGTTGTGTGACCGATTCTGGTTCTTCTGAATAAAAGTAACAGGTTTTTAAACTGTGAAATCTAAAATATTTATCTGTTCCGGGCGACAGAGCTGAGTATTTTGCAAATAAACAAAAGTGCGAACTTTGTCCAGTTTTAGGGTGAAAATAACTGCAATCCTCCATTTAAAAAAATGTCTTTTTCTCTCAATGTACTACCACCCACTTGCTCTCAATATCGTAATAGCAAAGGACCCTAGGCTATTTACTACAGACTATTCCTCAATTACATTAATATAGTCTATGAAACCGGGAATTTGTAGGCTGCAGTATATTAAAAGAGTCGCAGACTTCAGAAATATACATCCAATAATGATTAGTTAATCAAACACCTTCTCTTTAAATGCGCATTGTGGGACCCATAAAAACTGTCAACCATTTAAGAATTGGGAACCAATTTATAATTATGTTTAGACAAATTACATTAAAATAACATTATCAATAACACCGAGTGCATCAATTTATAACTCACAATGCCGATTAAATTGTAATGAGAAACAAAAGATACATCTGATTTAATTTGATTTAGATTATCTTGATATCGACAACCCCTATTAAACAGGTACGATTTTTGTTTGTTTTCTTAATCTTTAAGCGAAGAGGAGACAGCGACCGTTCAATGACGGAATTAATTTGGGGAAATAAATAAAGTTAAGTCTGTCTATAGCAAGTTAGAACTGCATTCTACACTGTAAATATTCCATACAGTTCTAGATTGCTATGTACAGACTGGACACGGAGACACGCAACTGAAGTCAGCCATGTACAGAGAGGTTTTGAGACGGGTACACAATCATGGGTAATACATAGGAAATGATAAACAATGTCTAGCGCCTGTCCGGTTCGGTATACTGCGCCACACAAACAACACTGTTTTAGTTTGTTTTTTCAGAATGCACTTTTGTACAGGGCAGATCTCGTCAGCCACATAAACAACAATCCTGGTCGATACTTCTCGTGCAATACATAAACACAGTGATTTGAGTTTTGAAATTCATAGCTGGATTTGTAATTACAGTGTATTTAATATCATCGGTAAGCAATAAACACCTGCATTTTAGCACTAATAAAATTCAACCGTTTACACTGGTCGATTTACAGACCGACCTGTAGAACTGACATGTTAGTTGCTGTTGTTTTTAATGCACTATATTTACCTTACTTACTTGAACCATATCAAAATCAACTTCAGGAGCAAAAAAAAATAACTAAACCTAATTTTTTTACTGGGAAAAATACGTTGAAACTTGCACCCAGAGCAGAAGCATGTTTGGATTTTGCTTTCTGCACTCGTACACGGCACGTTACTGTTTCCTTAATTGATCCATGTAAACATACGCGCGACATCCTTACCTTACATTTCAATTTAGATTCTTTAATTCAAACAATTCCGCGATTGGTGGTGTTTTGCAAATGGAACTTTTTCAGTCCAGAAACCCCCTCAGTAATGGATATGCCATCGAACAGCCAGCGTCACTCGAGACTTCGCCGATCGTTCGCATCCCTCGTTAGAAGTGCGCCCTCACCAGTCACAATGCTCGCGACTTCCACCAGGGGGAGACACTCTTCTGTTAAACTCAACACGTTCTCCGATAATCGGGTTCAGATTTCCGAGGGGGTCATACAGCCTTTCGAATTAACACTTGGATTATAGTTTATACGCAAACCAATGGTTGGCTCCTGGTTGCACAGAATAGTTTCGGACGAATTTGATATTTTCATTTCATTATCGTGTCTCATCTAAACACTCGATTTTAAAATTCTCATCCTTGTGTTCAAATCCATCCTTGGCCTTCCCCTCTCTATCTGTGTAACCTCCTACAACCCTCTGAGATCTCTGCACTCCTCCAATTCTGGTTCTTGTGCACCATTCCTCCACCAGGGTGGTAGAAGTTTGCAACTCTCTTCAGCAAATTGCAGTTGATGTTAGCTCAATTGTTAATTTTGAATCTGACATTGATAGATTTTTGTTAACCAAATGTATTAAGGGATATGGGGCTAAGGCGGGTATATGGAGTTAGGTCACAGATCAGCCATGATCTCATTGAATGATGGAACACGGTCGAGGGGCTAAATGGCCTACTCCTGTTCCTATTTTCCTATGTTCCTATATAATATATATTCCATTGGAGGTAATGCCTTCAGCTGCTTTGGTCCTAAATTCTGGAATTCCCTCCCGAAATCTCTCCCCCCTCTTTACCTTTAAGACGCTCCTTAAAACCTACCACTTTGACTAAGCTTTTGGTCACCTGTCCTAATATCTCTTTATGTGGCTGGGTACACTCCTGTGAAGTGCCTTGGGCTGTTTCACTCTGACTTACAAGTAGATTTTTTCTTAGCAAGTCTCACGAAAAATTACATTAATCCCGGATCTCGTTGGGCCCAACAAGGGTTGCCACATTTTTTAAATTGTAAACAATTTTACAACACCAAGTTATAGTCCAACGATTTTATTTTTAATCCCACAAGCTTTCGGGGGCTTTCCCCTTCCTCAGGCAGTGTGGATTTTTTTTTAAAGAATCCACACTTGAACTGTTTCTTACTTCTTTTGGAACTGATATCTGGAACTCTTTCTACCCCCCCACCCCCCCCCCCCCAAAAAAAAAAGCTGTTGAGGCGGGTCAATTGAAATTTTCAAGACTGAGATGGATAGAATTTTGCTAGGTAAGAGTATTAAGGGATATAGAACTAAGGCTGGAGAATGGAGTTGAGGTGCAGATCAGCCATGATCTCATTGAATGGTGGAGCAGGCTCGAGGGGCTGAATGGCCTACTCCTGTTCTTATATTCCTCTGTTCCCATGTTCCTTTTTTTCTTCACGTTTAAGGTTGAATACGAAATTGTACTGGACAAGATCAGTTGAGGACAACAATCCATTTCGCATGTCAGGCGTCAATGTATTTGTGCTTTATTAAAGGGGTTTCACTGTTTCCCTTGGGGAAAGTGCTGATGGATCATAAAGCCATCTCGTACTGTGCAGCCACTGAGAGGAGGAGAGGAGACATCAATAGACTTCCTATTTATTTTTACTCTCCAAACGAGTCTCACGATTTCTGTTAATAAAATAAAGTCCCAGCAATATACATAAACGGCGGACAAAATATATGTGTGCAATTTTACTGGACTGGACAGGGGTAAATAAATAATGCCCGAAATATATTTTTCCTATAGAACTAATCGGGAATTCTTCTCTCTTCGGGTACCAGTTTCGAAAAAGTTGACTTCGCATAGAATAAGGAAAGGTGAATTCTTTCCAATAATTATAACTGATTCCGACAAAACATTCGCCATTTTATTAAAGGTCTCAACAATAATGAATGAATTTTGTCGCTAACTTGTAATTTGTACGCAATTTGCACCCTGCCAGAATTATGACAATTCGATATTCCAATAAATGAACGTCTGCAGGAGTTATACCTTACATACAACATCATCTGATTTTCTAACACAAATGTATCCACTACCTCTGAACAAATCGACTAAAACATGTTAAATTGCGCCCCGCTAATTATTAAACACTCCGCATTTCTGTTTTCATTCCGACTCTTTAGTAACCCTGTGTATTCTTTGTATGTGTTAGAATTGTTTTTAATCGGGCAAATATTTTGCTATATGATTCAATGAATCATTCAGCGAGTTTTCGTAGGCTGCTGCAATATTGAAATAACATATCTTTCCATTACTTTCTATACAATTTGATGGGTTTCTATACAATTTAATTACAGGTTGCAAACGCTACAATCAACTGAGGACTTGGCGTTAGTGCTTGTATGCGAGATTTATTGATATGTTCATATCAATATTTTGAATTGCCCTATATTTAAATATAGGATTAGATGGGAGGGGAGGCAGACGACCACAGCAGAGCCTTGTTCGCATACCATTGTTCAAGGCTGTGGAATCCCTAATACTTGCTCGTTTTGTGTAAGCACCTGAATGGCTGGTGAGATTTGTTTTTCCCAGTTTTTTTTATTTATCTGGTCACTTCCCCCTCCGAGCCGCTTGGAGAGAGAGAAAAAAGGGTTGCAAGTTTGACCTGTGCTGATCTCTTACATGTGTGTCTCTACGGGAGAAACAAGCCAGGCACGTCCCGAAACCATAAACTGCAACTTCCAGGAGCACTGACAGTTTTTTTGTGACCTGTGGGACGACGAATATATTATTATTTCAACTGTGTAAAGGATGAGCAGATTAACGATATGCCCCCCATGCCGACATACGGTACGCAGATTGTGCCTTCCTGGTGATATACCGTCTTATCACTTAAACGACCAACGCTGGCCTCAAAAGGTGCATTCATGTAATAGAAGAGAGATATATACATTCCGAGTATTTTGAAAGCTGGCGAAAATGTTTGTAAATGTCAAAATGGTATTCAGGGTGAAATATTCGATTATAACGTACTGTATATTATTTATGACAGATTATAATTGGAATCAAAAGGGGTTTAGTTATAAACAGAGAGGCGACGGGGATGGCCTTGGTTACTTACACCAACCGTTTCCCTACTGCGAAAAAAGCTGTAGGTATTTTTTCCGTCCAGGTAGTTAAAACAGTTATCAGAAGCACTGCTAATATGCAGCCAATGCAGCATGTTCGGGAGATTGCTGTACTCTTTTATATTGCTTACATTATAAGTGTAATGATGCAATGGAAAAATCGAGATAAGTCTTCACATCTTGTAACCTGAAAAAGCGATTATTAAAAATCTAATTTTCCTTGATAGGCTTTGCCGAGTTCAGCCACTGAATAATAATGCTGTTTATATCATTTTACTGATGTCTGTCTGTTAGGACACCTTTTAAATTTGGAATAATTACACATATTCCCGGCCAATCATTTCTTACAATTAAATTTGTAAACGTGGCTTGCGATGCTTTTATTGCAAGGTTAGAAGCTGGACAAATAGAGATATTTTGGGGGTACATGTGTCATTTTCAACAGCTTTGAGTAAATGTTCTGTTTTGTACCTGGATGGAAAAGATAGTTTGTTTTTCTCATTAGTGTGTCCATTAATATTGTGCTTCTGGAAAAAAAATGTTTGGTTTAATGTATAATTTCTCAAACTAAAAAACGACGCTATGGTGACTAGGAAAACAGATGGAGATTATTTGCATTTTAAGAAAAGGGCGCTTCATGCTTTTTATAAATGGACACACTCCGTCGATTGCATTCTGCTCTTAAAAATCTAATATTATTATGCTGACATGTTTCATTCTCCAGTAATCATCTTTTGGAAAAATAAAATGGAAGCACTTATGATAGATCTTGTAGATAAACAGAACGGAGAGAAACGAAACGAACGTTTAGTTTAAATAATTTTCTTTTCTGGAGAATTAAATGACCGATTTAATTTCTGAGCGTGTTTAGATCAAGTAACGCTATCTCTAGTGTTCAATAGCTAAACTAAACTTATTACACCTTATGTAATTTCATTTTATGTAATAATACAGCTTTTATTCTTCAAAGTAATTAAAAACCACATAATTAAAATACTACTTGGATTGTCGCCTTTGAGCTCTTTTTTTATTTAGGGGTTCTCAAAATGTAACTTTTCAGCGTTCAGGCTGTACTTTCGGTGGAGCTTCGAGATGGGGGTTGTATGTAGGGAAGGGTGGGGGAAGCTGGTATAAGAAAGGTAGGGTGGCTTAATTTTTTTTCGTGTACTTTTAAACTGGCAAAATAAAAGACACGAAATAAAACAAAAGGACTGTTCCATTTTTAGGCATCGATATCCATGCGTTTTATGCTCTCGCGAATTCTAATTGCAATTTCTAGTAATCAAGTCCTTAGCAGCTGCTGTCCTCCTGACTTTGAGGGGTTGCCAAAAAGGCGGAAAGTCTCCGAGCGGAATTAATAAGTTCTGCTTCAAGGCAGCCAATGGGGAGAGGAGGGAGCCGACGAAAGACTAATGAGAACTTCGCAGCGTGACCATCAAGATTGACGTGGAGAAACGCGTAAAATTGATCTGGACAAACTACAGCCTCTAGGATATACAAATTTGCCCTAATCGGATGAAGATCATCTTGTGCTTTTTGTGCAGCCCCGTCTGAATATTGTTCTCCCCCCTCAAGCCTCAAGCGTGGGTCGCGTAAGGAGTTCTCCTGTGTGTGCGGAGCCGGGGTCTGTTTCTTTCCGCCACTGTTTCCCCGGTCAGACTCTATCCAACTCTCAGAAGGAAACTTTCAGCCATTGCAAGGGGAGGTTTTAAAAAAAAATTGCTGAAAAGTTCTCGCTTCGTTGGGCAATGGGTAAGCATCGACTCCTATTTACATGGTTCAGTGGCATGAGTTTGATAACAGAATAAAAGGTTGTTTTACACGCCTGCATAACGTGAGGATCAGAGCAGAAATGAGACCTCTCCACTCGGCGACGCGCCTCTGGATGATTAGACGTAAAGGGGTATTTTTCATATAAAAAATATAAAACAGAAAGGGTTTCTTGATAGTGTTCTTTAAAGTTGGCGCTTTTACTTTTTGGGCGACAGATTCCGACTCTGCTTGAAAATATATTTACGGGGTGGGGGTGGGGGGTGAGATTACTCTAAACAGCCTGAATTACAGATGAATAGAAACGTGTTTGCGATGTATATTTGGGAAGGTTGTAAACTCAAGAGTTCCGGTCGAGTTTTACTGTGCGACAGGCGCAAATGCAATGAAGTATCCCGGTGAGAAACAGGAGACTAAACATAATCAAAAGCGAGTTGGTAATAATAAAATACTATTCTCCAAAATACATGACTTCATATTTTAAGCCCGTGCATGTATTTTTGTTGGAAACCGGCGCTTATTTCCATGCTCAGACTTCAGAAGCTTTGTGGGAAGTGCAGTGTTTTGACAGCTGTTTAATTTCTGTCTTTTTCGTATTTTTTTTTTTAGCGGGCGATTATCACCGTTGTCTCTTTTCATTTCTTTTCCCGTAGATCAGACTTACGGGGAGGTGAATCAGCTGGGAGGTGTATTCGTTAACGGGAGACCCCTTCCCAACGCCATCAGGTTGAGGATAGTGGAATTGGCTCAGCTCGGGATCAGACCGTGCGACATAAGCAGGCAACTCCGGGTGTCCCACGGTTGCGTGAGCAAAATCCTGGCTCGTTACAACGAGACGGGCTCCATCTTACCTGGGGCCATCGGGGGCAGCAAGCCTAGGGTCACCACCCCGACCGTGGTGAAGTACATCAGGGAATACAAGCAAGGTGACCCCGGGATCTTCGCTTGGGAGATTCGGGATAGGCTCCTGGGCGACGCGGTTTGTGACAAGTACAACGTTCCTTCTGTCAGTTCCATCAGCAGGATCTTGAGGAACAAGATCGGCAACCTGTCGCATTCGGGTCACTACGAGACCAACAAGCAGACCCCTCCGCAGCCGACGCTGTCTTACAATCCCATTTATCAGTATTCCTACCCCAACCACATGTCATCCGCGGCCGCAAAAATGGGCAGTGCTACAGGGGTCCCTATGGCAGGGGTTACGGGACATGTCGGGATCCACAGGGCATGGCCGTCCGCTCACTCAGTCACCAACATCCTCGGACTCAGGAACCTCGTTGAACAGACAGGTTAGTGGGTTACCGTCACCTCAAAAAACAGGCTTCCCCCCCCCCACCACCCCACCCCCGGACGTAATTACAACCCATCCTATCACTGACCGTTTTTGAAAATGGATGGGAATGACTCTTACAAATTTGGCGTTTGTTGAAACGAGGTTGCAACGAAATCCCGAGGCACCGCACAGTTTGGTCTTAAAAAATAAAGCAGAAGCAAATTGTCACAAAAACTTATCCTGGTCTCATTAATGATACCGTATTTCTAATCTTTCATTTTGAATGTGCCTCTTCTGTTACACATAAAACTACAGATATGCTGTGCAGCAATGAGTGAGAGATTACAATATAAAAGAGATTTACCTAATGCATCTGGTAGATGTAATGTCCATTAATAATGTCATTATTAGAAGACGGGGTAGAGGGAGATCACAACCTTCAGTACACTTATATCTGAGTTTGCTATTGCAGGTATCCTTCTCGGCTCCTTTATTACCCACTCAGAGTGTACGTTAAAAAAACGATACAAATCCAAGTCCCTTTCCTACTATTATTTATAGACAACATTTGCCTCCAGCACCATTAGACAATAAAGTTCAGACATTTCTCAAATATTTCCTTATGTTTCCCTTTTGGTACACAGGAAGCGCCCTTGCGGCCTAGGCGTCGTCTTACCTGAACCCGTGTCCCTGCGTCGTTTAGTTAACTTATTTTATTTACAAATTGTTCGCAAAATGTTTGCTAACTTTAGCTTGTTGAAATCTCCCGAGTTTTTGGTGATGGGGCACTTGCAGTGAGAATGAGAAATTTATATTGAAAACCTACTGAAACGACAAAGTGAGACCTTCTCTAGCACTCTCAATCACCAGAACTGCGCTATAAGTCAATACGATCGGTACTTTTACAATCGGTACTGTTAATATGTTGTTGATCTCGATATTTTTTTCGACAATGTTCTGGAATGTTGACAGGGTCGCGGAAGGTTCTGTGCAGTGTGTACTTGTGCGAACTCTCTATTTGGTATTTTAACTTTTGATTTAGAGGTGTTCTAGACAGTCAGACTCCTGCTTTATTTATACGAGGCCACTGTAATTGCGCTTTTGACAAGTAAAGCAATCCGAAAATAAAAGAATCATATACAGTATATATCATAGGATTATTTTTTTCGGATTGCTTTATATATAAAATAAAAGTTTGAAAGTTGATTTGCATTACACGAAAATTATTACTAAAGAACTTACGTTGTCTTATAAATGAAAAGCTACGTTAAAATGCATTTGGAAAGAAATCCGGTGTGGAGTTACAGTGTGCTTGTATCAAGGATAAACTTTTGTCATTTGCATTAGGGCGGCCTATTTATATACTTAAAAGCAGGCAAAACGAATTTGCAACAGAAAGTCGCTGCTGTCTTACGTTATATGTTATACTGAATATCGTATTGTGTTTAGACGCAATAATATTTTTAATGCATTTTAGCTGCTGTTGGTGGAGCCGAGGCTTCAGCTTATCAAACAAAAATGGAAGATTGGAATAACGTCAATCGAGCAACTTTCCCATCAACTCAAAGTATCAACGGGATTGAGAAACAGGCGATCGACCCGGATCTGAAATACCCCCAGGTACTGACCTAGCAGCCCCCTGTGTATGTTTTCATATAATGAATGATGTCTTCCTACTCTCTGTGTATCTCTCGCTCTAATATTAGCACCTTGATGTAAAGCAAACTTGGTATTGTTGTATTACAGCCTCCATCTGCACTGCCCGCTGTGAGTAGTTTTGTTCCTGCTTGCGCTGTTGGCCCTTATCCCTCGTCGAACCAGGTGCCGAGCTATGGAGTGTACAGTGGCCCTGGAGCCGGCTATATGACTGGCCATCCCTGGCAGTCCCAGAGCAGCAGTCTCTCCCACTCTGGGCCAGGAATTGCCATGCACGGCGGAGACATCCACGCACCAATGCCCTTCAAACACCTCTCAGCTAGAGAAGGTAAATCGCTTTGCTCGTTATTAGGGCCACGGCCCATTTCCTCAAAATACTGGGTCAGAGCAATTAAAAGATTCACTGTGTTTTCATATCATTTGGAATGAAACAAAAGTAGCTGATTGAAAAAAATGTTATTGCAGTAGACCATCTTCCAGGTAAGTATTATTTAATACAGCTTTATAGCAACATGGTATGCGGATTATAAATAGAACTCAATGCAAATATTCGCGACGGTAGATCAACAGGATATAATGACTCATTGTCAAAAAGCACATAACTGACAGGAAATGTAGAATTTGTGGAGCTTCAATGTCAGAATATATTGAATCTCAAAGTACATTTTACCATATACGAAGCACTTATTCCCTTCTGAAGTTTTATGTGTCGTTTTAGTCAGGGGGGCCGTGTTTAGTGACGGCGGCATACTGCATGCATTTGCATTCATTCTACTCTGAGAATTTTGTTATTGCTCTTGGAACAGTTACAATCTAAAGGCAATTATATTTTCCAAAAGCTGCTTTTGTTTCATTCTAGAGACACAACAAGCTTTGCATACGGTGCGCAGAAGCAGCCTATAAGGAGCTGTGTTACTATGAGTTGATGTTGGATGGTCACGTAGTATGTCAGCTGAAAATGACAAGGTGTGCATTACTGATTAATAAGTTTTCATATTGGTTTGTATCATATTATAAATCAGACATTGTTCAGCGGTTATTGCTAATTAAGGATGAATCGTTAAACAATGGTGGAAAAAATATGACAAATCGACGGAATTGCAACTTAAGACGGGATATAAACATTCAAGTTGGATAATAATAGCTAGATTTTCTTTGGATACAAATAAAATGTAAAATGGTAAACAGTAAAAAGAAAGTAACGCTGCTATTAATCGTTAAAAGTAACCCTTTTTCTACATGTCCTAAATTAGTAGTGACAAGTACGATAGCTGACTGGACAATATTTCGGCTGTGACACGCCGAGTGTGACAGTGCAGTTATTCGCTCCAGTCTTAGTCAAAACATGGCGCTTAGTTGTTTTGGAAAGAAGAGTCTAAAACTTCTGTTAACAAGAATATAAGTAAAGAAAAGGGCCATTGGACACGGCGAAGCCGTCTCTTTAGTAATTAAGCTGTCCTGGCCTAGGTAAGCCCCCTAATGTACGACTGAGTCTGGGTACAGTTTATTCCAAACATTTGTTACCCTTTCCTGCAGAAGTTCTTGTATGTGTTCTAAATGTATTTTTCACCAGTTTATATTTATGACCTCCAGCCCTACTATCCTGCCTTATTTTAAAGTAACATATTCGGGTTTTGCCTTATCCACGTCATTTAATATTTTATGCACTTAAACTGATTTCCCAATAACCAATTTTCTTCTGTAGAAAAAACATTCGACGCATACAAGGTACAATGTTCTAAGCCTAAAATCTAACTAATAATACTGTTATCCAATCTAACAGATTTTTTTTCCTATTTTGAATAATTCAAATTTGCAGTGATAGTGACGAGATGTGAGGAGCAATAGCACATTTGTACAGGGTACAGTGTTTCACCAACAAAGTGAAAACTTGTTCAAATTAGTTGAAATTAGGTTTTAAGTTTACTTCATTTATTCCGCAGCATTTTTACCGATAAAAAATATCCGTGGTTTAGATAACCTGGCTTTACTTTACGTCGTCTAATGGAAAGAAGATTCTGCTATACTAATAATATGTTTTAAAAAATCTATGGCGCCCTTGGTGCTGTTTTCTTTATTTGAGATGCATTCTTGCTTGAGAACCTTTGTGTGTGCATTTTAATGGAATGTTGTGTGGACGAATATGAATCAGCGCGGGTCAGTTAAGTGGTAAAGTCAACACACACACACAAAAAATAGATATTTAACTGTGCCCAGATCTGATGCTTTCTTCATTTGCTTTTCCAACCAATATCAGATTTAAGGGGAACTAAGTGCAGACTATCGATTTCATCCGTCACCATAAACCAGTTAACTATTTTTAATGACAAAAGATCAAACCCAATCGCGGTGATTACACTTAATGTAGGATTGTCATTTATTTCCGTAAGAAAGTAAATTCAGCATTTTTTTCACATTAATGTTGCAATTGACTTTTGTGCAGCTGCAAAGTTAGAGAATTTAAAGGTAGCGAGAGAATGGCCCAAGTAGGGGAAATGTGTTAGAGAATTTCAGACATAGTAAGCAACCATTTGAAGTTATATACTGTTTGAACAAGTTACCCTTTTTTCGCACGTACAACAGACAATTTGTGTTTAGGGTATAGATTTAAGCAGGTAATAAAATCCTGGCGATTAAAAAATATATAATTTTACAAACACATCGTTTATATGTAGCACTGAAGCATGGCTTCAGATTTTCGTTAATTTTGCATGGCATCCAGTTGCAGGCACGATGCGGTCACCAAAAGGTGTGTAAAAAGGTGGTGTAGTCAAAATGTCATTTAGCATAAAACCAATGTCAAGTGTACTGCGGCCCAATGATGTCAAACCTAATCTTGCATCCTCACGTGGTTATTTTCTACCTAAACTGCACGTGGGGGTTGGGGCGATTAATAATTGAAACGACGTTGGTATATTTTGTACCAGTATCTCGATATTTCCACGTGGAATAGGAAAATACAGCGAGCCGTATTACCAAAGGACACTTTTCATCGTTTACGAATCACGTTCAGCTTTTGGACATTTTTTATAGAGTTCAGAAGAATGTAGTCCTTGTGGGACTCATCCTGGAAGTCACAAGTTTATTGTTCATTTTAAATCCTAATTATTCCACATGATTATTAGGTGGAAGATGAATTTTGATACTAAAACAAAGACAAAGGGAGAGGCGTTAGAAACCGTGTGACTTGTCAAGAGGCTCTGCACACGAAAAGAAGCTGACTGATATCGGCCTCCGTCTGTCCATGTGTTTTATACGCTTGGACTTGACTGCTTTCAACGCCCTAATCTTGTGTTATTTCTATACAAGAACCGACTTTCAAAGCAAATACAGTAAACGCAAGGCGATTGTGAATCAGGAAGTGTTTGGACTCCATTTAGCTGCTGTCAGCAGGCGCCTATTCAAGGCGAGGAGAGGCGAGGGGTGGATGGGAGTGGGGGGAGGGCAAGGATCGTGTTCCCACCAGGACTCCGGGTTTGCGTTCAATAGATTTTGTAAGACAACATCTTGTTTTTCACCAGTTATCTAACGTATATATTTTAGAAAATAAATAATTGAACCTGAGATTATGGTCATCTTGTCATAAAACGCGGACAATGATAAGAACATCTTTCTCTTAGCCTATTGCATCCAATGGAATAATTCCCGAGAGACCCAGCAGTCACAGATTCCTTCATTAATATTAGTAATGACACCATGTCGATCACCACACCTTCACCATTAGGAGCCCCATTTCAACCGATTCTGGAATCGCCTGTAACTTCTGCTGTTGCTAGATAGCAACCTTTCCCTGATTCAGGTCCAACTGGAATATCAAGGAATTAGGGCCCCTGTTCTGCAAAATGATGGAATCAAATTTTGAATTGCCCATTTGATAACTCGATTTTCCATTTACGAATTAGAAAACAATTATCATCTGCTGTTTAGGTGAGATTGGAAACCAGACAAGTTATTTTGGATGTTGTCTTACTTTCCCGAAAATAATGTGGCGGTGTCATTATGTCATCTTTTTTTAAGTACTCTCTAAACTGTACACTGCGAGGTAATATGAGTAATAGCGAACTATCTAATCATCCATAATATATATCGAGGTCACACTAGAAATCTTTAAGTAGAAAGAGAAAGAGGAGATGCTGGAAATACACAGCAGGTCGGTTAGTATCTACAGAGACGGGTAGATGTTTCGATGGAGAACCTTCGAATTCTGATGAAACGTTTTACACCCTAAACGTTAATAGTTCGTTATTCTTTCTGACGCTGATTGACCGGCTCTGTATTTCATGCACTTGTGTTTAATACCAGATTTCCAGCATGTGCAGGTTTTGCTTTTGAAGTTTGTAAACGGATCTTTGGATTATGAAATGTAGTCCCAACTGAATTGGCGTTACTCTCTATGCGTCCAATTTTAGCGTAAATCTCTTATTTCGATTTGCGATGCATGTAGGTGCATTTTGTTTGAAAACCGATTCCAATATGTTCCAATCATTGTCCGAACGATAGTAATCTCACCGATATGTTGCCTTTATCTCTTTAAGATTACAAACAAGTGAATGGAGAGTACATTTTTGGGAATATATTAATTTTGAACAATAGTAGATATTTATCAAAACTATAAAGATGTCAGGGTGATTCTTTCTTGGAACTATTGTTTAAATGCGACTTTTATGTATTCCCCTTATTAATTGCTTACTGTGTCACCTTTTCCTTGTCGCTGGCCAGTTCGGCTTCTGGCAAGTGGATGTATTTGCCTGCGGTAACTGAATACAAAGTAAAACAAGATTTGTGCAAGTTAAGAATTCGCTCATCTGTTTCCTCAAGATTTTTTTCCTCCTTCTTCTTGCTTTTATTTCAGTGGCGGACAGAAAACCCGGGAATCTCGTTAGCAAGCCCTCCGAAGCTCTTAGCAACGCGCACGGCCTCTCAATCCCAGCCTCCAGCACGTAAAGCCCCGCCGGTAACGGGACAGTGGTCACAAACCGAATGGTTCCAAACGATCTTATCGAATTATACATTTAATCGCAAGATTTATTTCCAAGAACTGAAACTGTCTGCTATTTGTGTTTGAAAAGAAAAGTAGTTTTCAGAGTACAGCGAGAAAAAAAACGTTGTACAGAATATATCTGTTGGAAAAGATATTTGCAACACCAATGCAGCGCGGTGAATGTAAACAACGTTCCAATTGGAGAAAACAAGTTTACATCCCCTACGTTCAAGGCATAATAGTTCTTCAGTTCAACACGGTGTTGGTGGCGGGGAGGCCAATTTGTCTTGACTTAGTTTCATTATATTTGTAAAATGTTGGAAAATCATATTTGTATGTAGCTGATAGGAATATAAGCCATAATATACTCAGAAAGGATCTTCTGTTCATTAATGCAGTCTTCGCCTATAGATCTGATACACTTCCCCCTCCTTAGTTATGTGTAATGTATATGTATATAGCTTTATGAACCCAGACACTTGGCCAACGCGTAACGAAAACGATTGGCGCCACAAACGACGTGAACAAATTGTGAACATTTTGATGTATATCCGAGACTGTAAATGTAAAAATATTTTGCCCTCGCGGTTTATTTTATATTTTTATATTTTGAATTTAAAATATGCATTTATGTTGAAATAAAACAACGATAAAACCGACGACTAGAAGTGCCTGGAATAAATCATACATTGCATGACTTTTCTGTTGTGTAGTCAACGATTTGGAAGATGCGCCACGCTAACATCAGACAAATACTGTAGATATCAACCTACTCATTGAATGATCAACTTTCATTAATTTACTTTCATTAATTACATTCATTTTGTGACGCCACAAGACAGGCTTCTCTCTTTCACTGTACTTAACACCATACATCTTTATTCGTCCTTTATATCATTATGTGTCAATTTAAAATGCTTTACGTATGAGAATATAATAGCTGTCGCACCCAAAACATCTACTGAAACACAAACAATAAAGATTCAAGTTACATTAATAAATTAAATGCATAACACTCCAGTAAATAAGTGCTCAAAGTATATATTTCCACCCTGAAATATATTAAATATAAAAATATATTTGGCTGCCTCTCTATAAAAGCCATAGAAATCCATACATTTCACTACAATTTATATATAATTTCACAAACGTAAAGGGCTTCAGACGAGAAGACAATTTACACGAATTCATGTCTGCGCTATTTTGTTTCTGATGTGGAATGGCAGACTCGGGATGTGGCAAAAACAGTTGTCTGCGTACAAGTGACAGCATTTTTCAGAGGCTATGATCAGAATGGTTTTAGATCATTTGAAATTTGCACCTAAGCTTTCCCATGAAGCGTCAGTTTGCTTTTAATTTTGGAATGAATATAACGTGGCTGCCTGTATCGTGTTTGGACTTTATTTGTTTTACAATGGTTTTAACTTGAAATTGGCAATCATTCTTAACCAAACAATAACTCGTAATAGTTGTTTTGAAAGAGTTAATGTAACCTTATAAATCGTACTGTTTGCAACCAATGTTTATCTTTCAAATATCACACTGTTGTGGGGAACCGTGTACGCCAGTAAGATTCGACTACAGCTTGTATTTGTCCACAAACATTTTGCGATTTTGCTCTGGATAGAGTGCTGTGATTATACTATCGATAAGCTCATTAGAAACTTTCAATGTATCAGCAATCGGCCGGTCATCTGCAGCTCTACGTTTTTTCCTGTGACGAAATATCATTTAAATTATTTGAAAATATTGACCCAATTTATGAATGTCTACAAATACCCAGCGTCCCTCCGCATTGATCAACTGAGCAAGAGTTCTACAAACTCTACCATAAAGTGGTAACTTCCTGCGCTTGTAATAGGGTTGAGGTAACGCGCTTGGTTGTTGTGTTATTCACAATTAATTTTATCCCTTATAAAACATTGTTTTCCTTTTAATAATTTTATCCAATTAAAACAACAATGAAATAGTTTTGCGGATTTTGTTGTTTTCTCCCTTTAAACTGTATATTCTGATGACCCCGAAACTGCTGATATTAAGTGCAGGTCATCACTAAGAACAGACTGTTTCATATTAGTGACAAGACTCAAGAATATATTTTATTCTTTAACTGCGGTTAAATAAAACATTTAGCATAATACTCTTTGTTATCTCAGAGTAACGCTACACTGTAAGAAGTTTTAACAGATTTCTGTACAACTTTTCTACACAATTAACGCGCGCACGAATCACCTAAACACTAATTTGCATTTGCGATGCCGATGGGAAAGATAAAGATAGAGAGAGGCAGCCTGAAGGTTTACAGGTCGTAAGTAAACATTACTGAATGGGGAAGAAGGATACACTATAGACTGTTCTACGGGAAACGCCTTCATTATTCTTTAGTACTGGTGGGATGGGAGGTTTTTCTACTTCTTAGAATGAAGTGTCAGCCGAACATGTGGGCTCATTGCGTGATATCATTGTAATTAGAATTCAATAATAGGTAACTTTGGAACATTTCAATGACAATCATGACAAATTGCCTTTTATGTGAAAGTATTTTAATATATGCATGTTGCCTGAACAATGAATGGAAGTCGTTTAACTGAAGAGTACCTTTTTAAATATGTCTGTCACTCAGCAAAGACCAATTACGATGACACCTGGTGTTGTTTGGGGTGAAAATTAATCATAAACGATGACAACCCTGCTTTTTCTGGAATTGTTAGCCTTCTCTTGAAGAGTCCT
Source organism: Heptranchias perlo (assembly GCF_035084215.1). Lineage (NCBI taxonomy): Eukaryota > Metazoa > Chordata > Chondrichthyes > Hexanchiformes > Hexanchidae > Heptranchias > Heptranchias perlo. Next base: position 79,670,718 of record NC_090332.1, read on the forward strand.
GTGAGTTGGAAAGAAGCGTTGCAGAAGGTTAGGACATAGCCCATTCACCCCTGCACTAGATCTGACTTGGAATCTCTTGGTGATACTGGATGTTCAGAGCATCCATTCCCAAGTACAAAAAGTCCTCATCTTGAGTACAAAATTCACCGCAACAATATACTTGGAAAATCAAATTAGTAACACTAATAAGGAGGGAAACTTATTATGAATGCGAGCAAATATTATTAAATTGAAATGAATGTGTGCAATAATCTATGAAAATCAATCTTCCTTCACATTTATTGCACAGCACAGAACTATATGTGTGTCTTTAGATATGTCATTAAGGAAATATGCGATGCATAAAAACACGTAAATCTAAGGTTTCAGCACTATATGATTTTACATACTGGGCTCATGCACATATAATGTAACACTTAATTGGTAGAAAGTGATGTAATGATTTATAATTTGTAGCACCTTGACCATATTTCACCTTATTTCTTGAAACAAAGGACCTCTGTTGTTTTGCCTTATTGGGGTATGCATGCATGATTATTTTCTATTTCAGCCATAGGACCATATTTTATAGAGTCTTAATATGTTTCTGATTATCGAAACAGGCATTCTATAATGTTAGCATGTTGATGAGAGTGAGGGAGCACAATATTACTCTGAGGCCACATATTGAGCAGTTCCAGCATATATAGTCCTTCTGTCTGCCAATGTATTAGAACTGCATAGACTGGCTGTTTCAATCATTATTAATGTTTCATGGCTCATTTTCCATCTTTATGGTTGATATTTTTGTTAGTTTACCATTAACTACCATGGCATTTCCCCCACCCTGTATTACCAAAATATACTCAAAATCAAAAGCATTTGTTAACATAGTTGAATGTTCTCTGCAACAACCGAAGTACGCTTGCAGCATATATTGGTTGAAATTCTGTGAATGATTTACAGTTGGGTAATTAAACTCAATTGTTCTCTTACATTAGAAAGTGCAGCAAAGATTATTCTGGCTTTGCTATCGGTGAGAGTTAACATTAGTTTATCAATATATAATGATCGTAAACAGTGTTCTCTACTGTTTAGAACATTGGAATGAGTGGAGGATTATATTCTGGGAATGAAAGGCAATATTGTGCTTTTTCGTTACCTAGTCTCTGCAAATGGCAGCACCCTAAGAGAGAATCGAATTCTAGTCAAAATATGATAACATATTTGATAAATTATTTTTTTGTTTTTGACAATATTTTTATGAACCAGCTGCAGATCTCCCAATTGTTTTTATACTTATCATTTCTCCCAACTGTTTTTATTTTAAAAGATATAAGGAATCTTACAACACCAGGTTATAGTCCAACAGTTTTATTTGAAAATTTAAAAAAATAGTAATGGGCAGCTTTCCATTGTAGGTTAACAGAACAGCTTTCCATCAAGCACTCCCAGATTAGGTATAGCATAGCCAGATGCAGTGACTATCTCCTTCTGTATTGCTCTAACCATGTACCGTCCTGCAAGAAATATCCCCCCATGATATTAAAACATCTGACTGTTGGGCCAGTCATTTTGTATCCTCCTCGTTATGGCAAAGTTACTTAGTTTCCTTCTCATCATTATGCCCTTGTCTGGTTACTCCATCCTCATCTGCCAGGTTGTGGATTGATAAATGTTGGAAAGTATGTATGATTACAATGAAACAAGTTAAAACACTCGCGTGCGCACATAGACACACATACACAGAAACAACAGCGCCTGCTTCCATTATAGCTGAAAATAACCGTGATTTTATAGCTCTGTAAATATCATCAAAAATAAATAACATACAGTTGCCAGGTTAATTAAAAAAAATAAGCATATGGCATTCCAGTTGCAGGGTAAATCATGTAATTTATATTTTGAAAGGTAAATAATTCTACAGCTCCATTAGATAAAGGCATGTTTGGTATTGGATGAGTAAAGGATGACGGCTATCTCTGATACACATCTAGTTTGAGGCAGAGACATTCCGGCTGTACAATTTAACTCCATGTAAAGTGGACAGTGTAGAGTAATACTATTTACGGACACTGCTCTTTAGTCAGAAAAGGCAGAGCTCTGCACCTCAGTATTTTAAACACATGCTCAGAGCTCCCTCTGCGCCTTGGCCTGCAACTGCCAGCGACATTTTTAAAGTTAGGAAAGAGATCACTATCACCGACTAACACTTTTCCAAAAAACACTTTGAGGCAGTTAATCTTTGAAACTTTTAAAGCTTGGCTTCACCTTAGGCTATAGTTATACTATGTCAGTGGAAAGCTCAAACAGTGTCACACTTCTTGGCTTTTATTGTGCCTTTATACTATGATGTAAAGTTGTTTTGTGTGCACATTGATGTGGAAACAGAAGTGTAGTTCAGGAGTGAAGAGGTGGTCTGACTTTCAAGTGCGCTGAAGCCAAGAGGTGTAAGACTATAGTAATCTCATATTGTTTGGACTTTGCATGGGCATATTACAACACCAGCCTGGTACAAAGCCATATTTTAAGAGTTCAGGTGGTCCACTGGACCCATTTTAAAACATACTTTCGAATAATTTTAGTATTAGGAGAGAGCAAACACTTCAGCCTATGCTTTCCTAACATTTAAAATGAACTGGCTGAGGAGCAAAATTCCGAACAGAGCTCTCACGTCACTGGGTGGAGTGGCAGGTGCACGCAGCAGCATAATTCAGGTTTTCCAAATGGCACATTGCACTGTAGAGTTACTGATCTGAAAGCATTATCTGTAATGTAACAGCGTCCTTAATATGACCTGGCTCCTGAGGTGTACAACCAGTTTGGCATCCATGCACATCTGAAACCACTTTGCATCAACACGAAACCAGTAGTATAATGACAGTGTAAGTGAGCCATAACTGCACTGTAACCACCCATCAATGCTTTGACACCAAAGCAGAACCACGCGCTGAAGGGAATTTTCCTCCTGCGATCAAGGGAAAAGTCAGGATCCATCTGAAACATTGGGAAAACATCGAACCTTCCTTTACAGCTCAAGTTCTTCAAAAGGAAAATCAGCCTGTCACCAGGCATTTTTTCCTTGGCATTGTGAAAGGAATTCAGAATAAGGCACTGTATTACCATTTTGTGCTTTACATTAAACTGGTCTTATTGTGCACTTGTGAACTGTGCATCTGTGACATGTTTTCTTACTTGATAGTTTTTATACATGGCTAACTTGAGGGAGAACACATCAAGATTTTGCATATTATATGTGTACAGTAATTGAGTTGATCAGGTTTTATAAAATTGTATGCTAGGCTTGTAGCACACCTGCTCACAAACTGGTTAAAATGAAGAAAACAGCATTAAAATTAGAACCTGAACATTTTCCAAGAGGCACAGCCACTCTTGGATACAAATGAAAAATATTCCAACATTGAATATTTGTTACGAGATGTAGAGAGAGGCAGTATTGGGTCTCTTAAAACTAGATTTTTTTAAAAAATGGTCTTTGTGGTTAACGCAATAAGTAACTATTCAAAAATATTTTCCTCTAAACTTTTATCAAAAAAAGAAATAAAGGCCTCAGTGATTCTAACATTTAAAAGTGACCATACCCATTCTTCTCTCAGTTTTATAAACTCTGCTGCAATTCTTCGAATGGAACTGAAGGGAAACTTTAAAGGGGAACTATTTGATTGTCGGCAGATGAAAAGAGTCACACATCATTTTTTTCCCCTGAAGATGGTGGCCTTTTAATTTAATGTTAATTTTGAATAAGTCCTATACATTAATATTTGCATTTGTTCATTAGTATTTTATATTGCCTGCAAGGAATGATCGAGTAAAGTATTCTACAGGTGGCTATTGTGTAGAAATTGTTGTTAATTTGCATCTTTTTTTTTATTCGTTCACGGGATGTGGGCGTCGCTGGCGAGGCCAGCATTTATCGCCCATCCCTAATTCTCCTTGAAAGAAAATATTTTTCTAACTAACGAATTTGTGAGAAATTCCAGCATTGTAGCAGTCCTTAGCATATGATTTCTTAAAGCAGGATATTATCTACAGCGTTACATATATGATATTGATATATCTATAATTTATTAAAAATCTTACATCTGCCGCACTTTATATATCAACCTTTTCCCATTATAAATTCCTATGTCTACGTTTGTAATGGAACCTGCCTACATAAAGGCGTCACACTGTAATCACACCCTCCTGTTAGTGCTGGCGCTGTAGCACTTCAGTTTTGTATCTCCAAGTTCCTCAGCCTGTACTGCAGAGAAACTCCTATACAGCAACTAGTTCTACTCCTCTGCTTCAGGAACTGCCATAAATTTTGTCAAAGTATTATACAAAAATAAGGATAGAATGTATGACTTTAAAATAGGGACTGAATTTTGTCTGGATTCCCTGGCTCAATTATTCCCTGCCCTCTAAACTCCTATCACTTGAAGACTACATTTGATCTTCACTTCCCACGGGCAATGCCACAGGAGATCGAGATGCGTCTGTTACACCAGCAGTATTAATGCAGAAATCCCGACTAGCTCAAATTTCCCAGCAACCAATCAAGCTTTATCACTTACTCTCTGGGCATATCTCTCACAAAATTTTCTTTCAACACCATGCACACTCTACTGAACAACATATCCTCCAACCTACCATGCCACGGGAGATCGACCAATATGATACAAAAGCAAGGAATGCTAGAAAGAGACAGTGGGTCAAATAGCATCTGAAGCAGTGCGATAGTTTGATGTTTCGGGGGTATGATCCTGCATCAGAGCTGAGCACTCAAAACACTAACCTGCTGTGTATTTATGGAATTTTCTGTTTTTATTTCAATTTCCAGAATACTTGGTTTTCTTTTTAATCTGTGTGATGTATAAGAAGTTAATATGTATTGGAAATACTGAAAATAAATTGTTACACGTTTCTACATTTTCAAAAGGAAAATGCATCAGTGCAGTACATTATTTTAGATTAACCATACTCATGATTACGGAGCACATTGTGCTGAGCAGGGTGATACACAGAGTATTGGAAATTGGGCTTGGAAAGTTTAATTATCATTTTGAAAGCGGATACTGATTATGCTGTGTCATGTGATGATGAGATCATCAAATAAACGCCATATAATTAGCTTCACATTTCCGATCTGCAATACCTCCTTCAGAAATCAAAGAGCTGGGATCTTGCCTGCGTATTTCTTGGGAATATTTTCGCTTTAACGTAAATGGTGAATGGCATCTCCTGGGAAATAGCTTGGCAGAGCTACCGAACTCAGCAATGCGAGAGAGCTAAACTTACATTCATGGCTGGAATGGTGTGTTTACGGAAATTACTATCTATACTAAAGTTAGTTTAACTCTCATCACGTGGCTGTGGTCAGTAACCTGTCGCGGCCGTCCCTTCAGCGTTGTCATTAGAATTAGTCATTTAAGGGAAGTGGTTCAAAAAAATCACTGAAAAAATGTGTAGAAAATAATCAAAGTTATTTGCAGTTGATTGATTGAAGGGGCTAGACTTCTGCTTTCGTACAATGAAACACAATTGAATCCTGATGACTGCATTACTCCAGGGATTTGTAAAGAAATTCTACTGTTGGATTAGGATTATGCATCGATCAGGATTTCTAGGTAAATAATGAATGGGGATGATGGCTTGGAAATTTATACTTGAACTGGAATTGTGATTGGCTGAAGTATGTGGTTCTCCATTATATTTTAACAGGCACAAACATATGTTTTTATTATGTTACAGATTACAATATAACCCAGAAAAAAAGTACAAGAAGTAGATCTGGTAAGCAGTTCTCACCCACGTGTTAAACATGACTTTAGATCCATCATTCGGGATGGACACTGGGTGCAAATGAAAGTTGCATGGTAGCATGTACACTAATTAAAAATATAACAGATCTGAGAAACAGTTTTATCTGATGACCTCAACACATAACGGTTATGTACCAGGTCTGAAAATATGCTGACAGATATAAAATCATTAATGCTAAAGTCTATTATTTTTGTAAAAAGGCACGGTAAGAAACAGAAGTTGGTTAAAAAGGCACTTTAGAAATGTTGGACCCAAAGGAATTGAAATATTTACAACACTACAAGTTAACCCAGGTTCTTTTTTATGATCAAACCTTTGCAAAAGATGTATGGTGAATATAAAATTAGGGCAGGAAACTTTGCATGTTGAACAGGCATTAAAGAATCATTACAAACTGGAAAGCAACACATTTTTTGAAATAAATAAACTTCAGTAGTTTCCATTAAATCTGAATGACAGTTCTAAGTTCAATTCTCACTTCCATTGAAAAAAAATTAAGAGATTCAGTTGAGTGTTTTCTTATATTAGTCTCATGTTCTATGCTTTACTTTGTATAAACATTCTAAATGTTTTGTACGTTATTACATTAGTGAAACTTCAATGTTGCCCTGAGACAAATTTTAATTTACGCTGATAGTTTAGCTGCCCCTATAAATTAACTTATAGGTTTGACTTTAAGTCCCATGTTCTTATAATTATACTCTGGTAGACCTCTCATTAGGGTAGATTTTTCTGTCCTGACACTTGGACTGTGGGACTGGTGCACTGTGACCAATAAGCCTGCAAATATTAGGGGTACCTATTATACATGGCCATACTGCAGCAGGGTAGAAATTCAAGCTGCAACTTACAAATGAAGCCCTTGCTGGACTTGCATCTTAAAACGGCTTTACGCTGCAAATCTAGAAGAGCCTAACTGCATTTACTCACATATTTGGTGGGCTGGAGGATGGCATTTGGATGTCACTGTATATGTCCTTGAAATTTGCAACATTTGAAGACTACTTCTCTGCTTTAGCACTTTACGAATTCAGGTCTGCTGTAGTTATGTTCACGGGTTCACTGGCATTAGCTTCTTCTGTGTGTCTTACTTTTATGGGAGTTGACTCACACTGTCCTGCACTCACTCGTATGGTAGCAAGGCCCGGGAGTGTAACGATGAAACTCCCTTGTAATCTGGACTCAATCTGTGTGTCTTACGCAGGTGTACTTCATCTAGATGAGGCAAAGTTTGGTTCAGTTCCTAAACTGCTTTATTTCACAGTAAGGTGAAATGTACACAGTAACAGGTATGATCTGTGCCACTTAGTTTAAATGATGTAACTTATGTTTGTGTAAAGATATAAAATTAAGAAAATGTAATGTTATTCCACTTTGGTGGGTTGTCTTATTTAACTTAAAAACAATAACCTCTCGGCATTCTGTGCCACAGTTCCAGGGCAGCACAACTCTCCCTTCACAACATTTTTATGCTTGACTGTCTCGGCAGTGTGTTCTGCTCAAAAACATGACTGCATTTCTCGGTGTTTGTGTTTTACTTTAATCCTAACTGTTCACTATCAGGAAGAGAGCAAAACCATCCAAACACAATGGCCCCGATATCTACGGGAGGCGGGGAGGGTGCGGGTGAGGCCAAAATCGTCCGAAGTATTTGGCAAGGCCGATCTTAATGACAGGGCATCGTTTGCATCTTGTAGAGCCCCCTCCTGCCTGGCAACTGGCCAAATGGACAGTCTCATCGGTGGACAGGGGAACTGGGTGGAGGAGGCCCACGATTGGGAGGGTTGGGGGAAGGAGATTCTTCATCAGACAGGGGTGCGGGAGTCCTAAGATTGGGGGATTGGGCTGGAGGGAGGAGGCCCGAGATAGGGAGGTCAGGGGGGAGGAGGCTCTCGATCGGCAGAGCTAGGGGGAGGCCTGAGATCGGAAGGGTTGGGGGAAAGAGCCTGGAGATCGGGTCTGAGGGAGGACAAAGGCTTTCCTGAAGGAAGGGGGGAGCACTCCTGCTTCTCCTGGCTCACAAGGAATGCTAAAAGAACCACTTAGCTTGGGGAGCCAGCAGCTCCCATCTCGGTTCAACTATCAGGAATTACACAGGTTGGGCCTCCCCCTGACTTTCTGTTAAATTTAAGTCATGGCACCAATGATGTCATCAGGCTGCAAATTTGGTTAATTAAGACCCTTTTGCGGGAGCCTCGTCCATGGCCTGAATTCTGGACTTTAAAATTTAAAGGGGCAGGAATGAGGTTGGGTCGGGGTGGGTTGCCCGATTCAATATATTAATCCCCCCTTGACCCACTCAAGTCTGTCGGGGCAGGCTGGGAGGTTAAAATTGAGGTCAATGGGTGCAAGGTGTTTATTTCTTATGGAGCAAAACCAGCGGATTGGGTTATTGTTTCACTTTGCGGAAAACAACTCCTGATTAGCATGTTGACCACTTTTCGTCTGACTTTGGATCCACAACCCAGACCCTGATAAACTAACAGCTTGAAAGCAAGCTTAAACTCAAAACACATTTAAAAATAATTCATAGCTATATCTTTTCCATGGAAAAGTGGCCAATGAATCCTGAAGCATGACAAGGACAAAGTGGCACGAATCAGGAGGGAACCAACCCACACATGAGGAGGAGCCTACAATTTCAAGTCCTTTTTAAGAGGCCAGACTGAAAATCCTGAGGCTGGAGAGCATAGCGGAAATGAGGGAAGGTGAAGTCAGAAGCCTTCCCCAAGCTTAGTCACTCATGCTCACATTCTAACACACCATCTAAGTATTGTTCGAAGGGATGGCTTGTGTCCAGCTTCCTAAGATTTGTCCTTCTTCTATGGGAGTCTCCAAGAATCAGTTACAGATCCTAGTGCCGCACAAGAAGCCAGCACCTCACCATTCTGTCCTGGAATTAATCTGTTTCTAACATCAACACAGACATATTCATAGGAACATAGGAACAGGAATAGGCCATTCAGCCCCTCGAGCCTGATCCGCCATTCAATGAGATCATGGCTGATCCGTATCCTAACTTCATTTAGGATACACCTTGGCTCCATATCCCTTATTACCCTTGGGAAGTAGATATGCACCGAGTGAACCACAGAGCATGACTGAGCAGGTGCCTGTGGTGATGGCAGTGGAAAAGTAGGAATATGTGGGCTGGATGGCCAGTTAACATCCTTTCTTAGCCATATATCCCTGGTATTCAAACCTCATAGTGTCTGCATTTGAAAGAAGGACACCCTCTGATTACAAACATTTTGTGTAATCTTTCGAAAATGTGCTTAACACCCTGCAAGACTTGGTGTTGACTATGGTGGAGCTGCATCTATACATTTTCACATAACCACTTTTTGGAACTGCAGTTCTCCATCTAGTGTGCGGCAGCTCCAAGGAATCTGCAATGGAACCTCCAACGATAGAGGTCCTCTGCACAGTGAAAACATCTCCCATGAATACTCACACTGCTACTTTGGAGGCTTTGAGCTCCAATCTCTAAGCGATTTCCCGACCCTTAATCATCCATTCTATACCAGTGTGAATAATCCCACCAGAAAGAAGATCTACTTGACTTAAATGGAAAGGAGGATCGGGAGAGGTGTACAATGGGCGGCCGATCTGATATCGCTGTTTTACACTAGCGCAAAAAGTTAAAATGACCCCATTGTGCGTAATACAAAGTGGGCAGAGATCCAGCATAACTGATTTGGGCCCACTTTTGTGGTTAGGATCCCTTGTCTTGTCAGTGCAAATTGGGCATTCCCAAGTAAAAAATACCTTCAATGAACATTAAAGTATAGCTGAATGAATGAGATTTCAAAACATTAGTACCTTATTACAGCTCTAAAAAATACAAAACAATATTTTTCTCCTCTTCCCCTTGCCTGGTCTCAGAGACAAGAAAGCAGGTGGATAATATGTTTACAGCACGTGCCAGTGCCATCCTGAAGCTGGCTACTAGGAAACACAAAAAGGTAGCTCCTTCGGGCTTCCCTTTCTTGAAAGACTTGCATTTACATAGCAACTTTAATGTCTTCAGGACAATGAATTACTTTGGAGGTAAAATCACTGTTATTTTGTAGTCAAATGCGGCGACCGATTTGTGCATAAAAAAGTCCCATAAATAGCAGCTAATCTGTTTGGTGGTTAATGTTGGTTAGAAGGAGGAAGCCTCCGAAAGCTTGTGATTTTCAAATAAAATTGTTGGACTATAACTTGGTGTTGTAAGATTGTTTACATTTGTCAACCCCAGTCCATCACCGGCATCGCCACATCAATGTTGGTTAGGACATCAGGAGAACTTCCTGTTTTTCTTAGAGAAAATGTCATGGGATCACCTGATCAGTCATAGTTGGGCTTGGCTTAGACAGCACCTCTGACAATGCAGCACTCTCTCAGTACTACACTGAAGTGTTGGCCTAGATTATGTGCTCAAGTCCTGGAGTAGGGCATGAACCTTCCACCTTCTGACTCAGAGGCAAAAATGCTAGCACTGAACCAAGGCTGATATTTCCTGTGGTGAATTGCCTGACACATCTGATAGCAGCATAACTGAAATTAGCAGCTCAACATTTTGGAGACCATGAACTTGCCAATATTTTTCTTTTAAAGATATCTGTAGACCATCTAGTGATGCTCTTCAGTTGGCAAATTGGAGGGGATCACTGTTGCTCTGATTTTCCCTGAGAGGAGGTGCTGACCAGAATCAGGTTAATCTTGTGTTGGCATTGGTCATAAAAGGAAGATCTGTTCAGGCTCTGGTTTAGCATATGTGCTTTTTATGATGTTTGCCTAAATAAACAATTGAATAATGGCAATACTTTGTATGCTAACAAAAGAATTCTATTACAATGAACAAAATCTATTTGTAACGGGATTATAAGTCAGAGTAAAAGACTAAAATGTGACTTACAAATGAAAAGTAATGTAGGACACAAAGTAACAAAAGTTTTAATCTTTAATCCCAATCTACTTTTAAAATGTACTTGTTCTGCAGCCATTTTTGTATTCCTTGAAATAAATGTCAGTGGAAATTCAGTATTTCAGAAGTCTACTGTTGTATCTGGAGTGTTAAACAAAATCAGTAGTTCTTAAACATGTAGAATATTAACGGGAGATTCTAATAGTAACCATTTCCAAGAATTGTACAATTACAAAGGCAAATAAAAAGGTGTTTGATCTTTCATTTGTGAAAAGACATAAAAGCCAACAAAAATGGCAGTAAGGTGGGAGTTAAAATAGAGGTATGTAGCTACACTAACTGACTTTCCAATCATTTGAAAACAAACATCTGCAATTCATTACATCAAAGGCAAGTCGCTCCTTAAAAACATTCTGCTAGATAACAGGTTGATAGGAGAAAAAACCTACATGATAAAAATCATTTTCAATTGTATGAAATCAATAGAGTTCTGTAGGAAAATAAAAATTTGGTTCTTGAATGAAGTTACTCAACCCAAAATAAAAGTGACATTCAGACCTTGACGAGCAAAAGATGAAGTAATGAAAAACGTACTGCTGTGAGAAGAGTCACCATATTTAGTACATGGCCTATAATTTCACATTATTTATGAGGCCAGTGGTTTAAAAAGAATCTTTAAAGATATTTTCAGAATAGAGATGAGAGTCCTAGCATGACAACCTTTTATTAATTCAACGGTCTGATCAGACTGGAGGAAACTGCAGTGGTTGACTCACATTTCTGCTATAATTTACATAGAGACTAAAGCAGCATTTTGATGTCTGTGTGTTTTCCTTGTGCAAAAGCGAGTATTTATCTGAAACATACCTTACCATTTCTTTAGTGTTTAACTTGCACAATATTAATGCAAAGATAAATGATACAAATCAGTCAGTTAAGTTGTGTCAGGAGTGTATGTTAGGAGTAATCAAGAAAAAGCAAGTTAGCACTAAACATAAAACTTCACAACCCTCAATAAGCAAGTGGGAGTAAATTGCAAACCTCAATGATCCTAATCATTAGGCAGAAAAAGACAGCAACCAATTGTCCTCATTTTGTTGTTTCTTTGCCCATCATTTTTTAATTTACTTTCTCCCCTCCCGTCATCTCTGTGTTTTCTTATTGAGAAACCTACATGAAGGACAAAGGCCCATGATTCCCCCTCTCTCATCACCCCACCATTGGCAGCTGTGCCTTCAGCCACCCAATACGCCAGAGTTTCCCCCTGAAAGCACTCCGCCTCTCCACTTCCCTCTCCTCCTAAAACCCATTTCTCCAACCAAGCTTTGGGTCAGTGCTGCTAATATCTCCTTCCTTGGTTTGGCATCCACTTTTTGACCATGCCTCTGTGAAGTGCTTTGGGATGTTTTTCTATATTAAAGGCACTATATAAATGCAAGTTGCCATTGCTTAACAAAGGGATTTGGAGAGAAACATTTGGGAGGGGATGTCTGCCTATCAGGAATGGTGAAAGTCAAGGAATTCTCAAAGAGCTCTATGGCAGGCTGATTTAGTGTAGAATATCCCACAGATGTTGCTGAGGCTTCAGCACAGCGGCCAGTTAACGGCATTAAAAGAACAGAACATTGAATTATTTGCCAAGATCCTAAGATGCCATCAGTTGATACTAGAAAGGGTTGCTTGTCGTGATGATACCTGTGAAGCAGTCTCCCTAGCTGAAGAAAATCATGGTTTGGTTATGCTGCTTGTTATTAGACTAACAAGGAAATGTACATCTATAAAGATAAGTAGCTAGTTAAAACGCTCCCCACAGTATATCAGATATTTACTTTTGAATGTACTCCATATAATACTAGGATTATATAACATACAGCATACAATCTTTGCATTTGTAGGTTTTATGTGGATTGTGTATAGATATAGAGGCACTGGAGAAGGTGCAAAAAAAATTCAGATGGATGATACCAGAATTGAGAGGATATACTTATCAGGAAAGGCTGAACAGGCTGGGGCTCTTTTCTCTAGAAAAGGCAAGGCTGACGGGTGACCTGATAGAGGTCTTTAAGATAATTAAAGGGTTTGATAAACGTAGAGAAAATGTTTCCACTTGTGGGGGTGTCCAAAATTAGAGGTCATAATTATAAGATAGTCACTAATAAATCCAATACGGAATTCAGGAGAAACTTCTTTACCCATAGAGTGGTAAAAATGTAGAACGTGCTACCACAAGGAGCAGTTGAGGCAAATAGCATACTTGCATTTAAGGGGAAACTAGATAAGCACATGAGAGTTAAGGGAATAGAAGGGTATGCTGATAGGGTTAAATGAAGAGGGGTGGGAGGAGGCTCGAATGGAGAATAAAGGCCGGCATAGACCAGTTGGGCCAAATGAACTGTTTCACTGCTATAGACTTGATGTAACATTTGGAGGCTATAGAGACTGACGCATTGATCTTTCATTATGCTCTACCAATGTAAAGACATAATGCATTATGCATTGTGATAATGGTTTGTGGTGGATTCAAAACATCTGAAATCTTTGCTATACACAGATTATACACAGACAAGGGCGTGAGGTAGTGAAAAGGCCTCATGGTGATTGAAGGTGCAAATCATTCAATTGCTCACATAAATGATTTCTCTAAGAACATTTTTTGTAAGCTTTGAACTGTGATTTTATCACTGGAGGGTGAATCTATTTACTGTTGTGGCACTTTTGGGGTCAATTACATTTGCGGCATGATGTTCAGCAAGAGAGCAGAAGTTACAGGTATGTTTACAATAATGTTTCACTGGCGATATGTAGGGACACTGGGTGCTAAATTGGGCCATATAGTGCCTGTTGTTTCAGCGCAATGCAGCCTCTCGAACATCTAAGATTCCACATTTCCAGCGTGATGTGCGCCAGACGCCATCTTGGTATAGGAGTTAGCGCATGCACAAATACCGAACGCTGGAAGCAGATAAAGTAGGGAGAAAATGCGTGCAATCAGTGTGCAATGCTGATTTAAAGTGATAGACACCATTTTGGACCTTAAAGCTCAACTCAACGCACAGTCTTAACCATGCACACCTGAACGTGTCTTAGAGTGCCTGTAGGACTCCCCACCAGCGCTATTTAAAGGGACCATGCAGGATTTACAGGTTAGTTGTTGGATTATTGCTTCTGGCTGCTGGTGGAATAGGAAGTGTTTTTTGATGCTCCCTATACTTACTGAGAGTTCCTAGAGTACATTTGAGAGCGGTTTGGCAGGTACTGCCTTATGGTTCGGAAAGTTAAAACCATGGTTGAACAACATTCGTGGCCACCATGGGTGATCTGCTAGGGCTCCCGCTGGACATTGAGCATGACTGGGAGCATGCAGAGAGGCCACACATAGCAGGTCAAGCTGCAAGGAGAGGGAGGACGAGCAGGTGCAGGACACTGAGCAGGAGGCCATATCCAATGGGGGTCTTCTGGGACCAATTCTCTTACCTCAACATGGCCGAGGAGGATTGCATCCGACGCCTGAGGTTCACCAAGGAAGCCGTGACTGAGATCTGTCAACTAGTGCAGCCACAACTGCAGCCTCAGAGCAGGGCGAGGACAGCATTGCCTGTGGCTGTGAAGGTCACCGTGGCGCTGAAATTCTATGGCTCAGGATCATTTCAGACCTCTACTGATGATATGTGCAACATCTTGCAGTATGCAGTGCACTGCTGCATAAGGGAGGTCACAGACGCACTGTACGAGATGAGGATAGGGTTCATCACCTTCCCTCTTTACAGAGACAAGCAGAACGAGCGAGCATGGGGGTTCACTCGCATTGCTGCCTTCCCCATGGTGCAGGGTGCCACTGACTGCATGCACATTGCCATGCGTGCCCCACATATCAACACGGCCATCTTCGTCAACTGAAAGGGCTTCTACTCCCTGAATGTGCAGCTGGTGACCACATGCATTGAATCAGATGCCCGCTATCCTGGGAGCAGTCAAGATGCCTTTGTCATGCGGCAGACCAAAGTGCCAGCTATCTTTCACCCGCCTCGGCAAATCAAAAGCTGGCTACTGGGCAACAAGGGCTAGCCCCTCACGCCATGGCTCATGACTTTGGTCAGGAACCCATGCACATGTGCACACACACATGTGTGTGCTGCCACACCATAGGCATCCTCCAACAATGCTTCCGCTCCCTGGACCGGTCTGGAGGAGTCCTGCAGTACTCCGCTGAGCGGGTGGGCAGATCCGCGGTGGTATGCTGCATGCTAAACAACCTCGCCATCATGAGGGACCAACCTTTGCCACCAATGATTGGAAATGACCCTGAGCCAGAGGTGGAGGAGGAGGAGGCTGAGGAGGAAGAGGCTGAGGAGGAGGAGGAGGAGGAGCCGGTAGAGGAAGTGGAGGAAGACCCAAGGGTGCAACAGGGACCACACACCTTGTCTGCAAGGGCTCTGCGTGCTCGCCTGATCCGTGCCCACTATCAATAATGTCAACTACATCCTCCAACTCACCAACAGTCCTACACTCCCCACCTTACCACTCCCACAAGACAATCAAATTGCCCTCCATCTGATTACACACTGGTGTCCCTCTCAGCTTATCGCACAAATAAAAACCACCACCAAATGCAAATTCAAAGTCACATTTATCAATGAATAAATGAAATTATGGAAACATTACAGAACTATTCATCCTTGCGCATTGCCTTAGTGCCTGTCGTTTTTGTGCCTTTACCTATCCTACTGCTCCTACAAGTTGCATCCCCAGTGGCTGGAACATGGATGGTGGGAGGCTGCTGGCCATCAATGGAGGAGCGTGCAGATGGCCTTGGAGGACGAGCAGCTCTGGGCTGGGAGAGCCCGGCTTCAGACTGCACCATCTCAGCATGGTCTGCAGCAGTCCGGCCTGGCTGGCCGATAAGCAACAACAAGGGCACTGGTGGAGTGGCAGGGATGCTGTCATCCTGTGAGAGGACAGCAGATCCGATTGCCATGGCGCCACTGCCACTCTCCCGGGGTGGCACCTCAGCAATCGTGGTGATCAGCTGGAGAACAGATTGCTGGAGTGATGCCCTGGAAGCTCCATTCAACAGTGGTCCCCAGATCCACGATAGCAACAGTCTGAGTTTCTATTGCAGCAGTCTGAGCTTCCATTGCAGCAGTCTGAACAGCAACCATCGATTTGTACTGCAATGGAAGCCGTGACATCAGCCTCAGATGCTGCATCATGGTATATTCCACAGGTGCGCTGATGGAGGTGACAACCTGTTCCATGTTGGAAAGGATGGGCTCCAAGCTCTGTGCAAAGCCCTGTGCCAAGTTGGAGCTGGACAGCTCCATACCCTTTCTCATTGTGCGCAGGCTTTCTGGCAGGCTTTCCAGTGCCCCAATCATTTGGTGGTGTACGCCCATCAGCCGTCTTCAGTAGCCTGGACCATTGATGGCCTCTCTGACTCTTCTGCAGCAGAACTAGTGAGCGACCTCGCTCTCCGGCGAGCTGGTACCTGTGATATCCGTTCCCCCCGCCCCGGCTTCTGCACACTTTTGTCCGATGTCTCACCACGTGCAGATCCCTCCTCTAAACTGGCTTCTAGTTTCGGTGCAGTTTCGGTCTCTGAGCTGGTGGAAGCAAGTGTCAGATCGAGCCATGGGTGTGGCTTCAGTGTCCTCCTTCTCCTCCTCCTCCTCCTCATTAGACGGTGCTGCCACGTGCTCTTGGGTATCTGCAATAACAAAGCGAAACAGGTTGAGTTGTGGAGCGGGGAAAGGAGCAAGTAAGACTTGCGTCCCGACAGCATCTGCAGCACGTGAGTCAGAAAAGATTATGGGTGGAGGGAGATGTGGGAAAGGAGAAGGAGCATTAGATATGCAGAGGCCCTCTTCACCGGGACCTCCAGTGCAGCATGTTGTGCGTGGCTGCAGCGACGGCCTGCCCAATGCTCTGAAGCACTATCGCCTCTAGTGGGGTGAGGACATGTAAGCGTACCCGTCCACCCTCAGGTCTCTCCTGCTCCCAGCTGTTATGCACCACCTTCTCCTGCAAGACAGAGGACAGTGTGTCACTGAATATTCTTCAAGGTGTGTGGGTTATGTGCCTGCCATGGTCGAATAGCTGCCAGTGTGTGTGAGACCTGTGAGTGGTGGTTGTGTGGCCTGCAAGTGTGGTACTATGTGCGGGTAAGGTGCAGCATTGCATATGGATGGGCAGTGTTTGTTGGTGGGGACGGGGGGTGTGATGTGTGGAGCAGTGCTGCAGTTGGTTGGATGTGCCACTTGACACTTGCATTAACTCACCTTGACCACTCGTGTCAAATCACTGAACTTCTTTCGGTATTGCACCCACATGCATGGTGCCATGCTCCTGGCATTCACTTCCTGGGCCACAGCCTACCAATGCCTGCAGAGCTGCAGCCTGGAGGGTCCCCTGCCACCCTGTGGGTACATGTTGGCCCTCCTTTCATCCACCCCTTCCACCAGGGCCTAAAGTGCATCATCCGTGGGGCCCCTCTCTCGTGCTGGTCCTGCCATCCTTGCGGCCATCTTTCCCTCCTCCTAGTGGACTATGCATGTCCCACTTAAAATGTGCACCTGCACCTTTAAGAGGTGCAGGCTGCCGATGACACGCGCTGAGCACGCCCCATTTCCGGCTTCCTCATTCTCCAGCTGGCTGCACAGAGATATCGTGGTAAGTAGCAGGCACCTCGAAATTCACGTGCTGCCTGCGTAGGGCCATCGAGTGCAGGGTAATTGCAGATCACATTACCCGCGCCCAAAAATGGGCCCAATTGAATTTTTCCCCCCCCCCATTGTACTTAATATTGCCTTAAAAAACAGTATGTTTGCATCCTGTAACATTGGGCATGATTTTATCGAGGGGGCGGGGTGGGGGGTTGGAATTCCTGATGGGAAACCCGGAAGTATGGTTTCCTGGATGTCTTTACGATTTTGACGTTAGGAAGTCATTTTTTTTTTGACACCCGATGGGCCAGCCTGATTGACAGGCTGGTCTCACTAGGAAGGGAGAAGAAGAAGGAAGAGGCGTGAACAGGTAAGTGTTTGATGGTGTGGGGGGTGTCATTAAGGGGGAGTGTCAGGAGTCTTTGGGGGGGTCAGTCATCGGGGGTTAATGGGGGAACTCAGTCTCTGGGGGCCAGCCATCAGGTGGGTCAGTCATTGGGGTGGCAATCAGTCTTCGGGAGTGATCTAGGGGCATCAGTCATCGGGGGGCAGAGTCATCGGGGAGTCAGGGTTTGGGGTCATTGCAGGGGTCAGAGATTGCGGGGGGTGTTGGAGTTTATGCAGGGTCAGAGATCGTGGGGGGGTTGGAGATCGTGGTGGTGGGGGGGGGGTTGGAGATTGTGGGGGAATCAGAGATCATGGCCCCGATATTACCAGGGAGGCGGGATGGCAGCGGGGGGGGGGCGATTGGGTGCGTGGGTAACCCGGCCAGTGAAATCCGTCTGTTCCCCACGCGATCGCGGGTAAATTGAAGCCACTTACCGCGGCTTCCGGGTTTCCCATCGGAAACCTGCGCAGCAAGTGGACTGCGCACCCACATCACAGGCTGTCAGCTGGAGGATCTCTACTTAAAGGAGCAGTCCTCCAACGGCTGCTCCTGCAGCAAAGAACCAAAATTATAGAATGGAGCAGCCCAGGCGAAAGGCTGCTCCAGATTTACTGATGCCTCACTCTAGGTCTTACTGGATGGGGTGAGGAGGAGGAGGGATATTTTCTATCCGGCGGACAGGAGGAAGTGGCCTGTCTCTGCCACCAAGAAGGCCTGGCTTGAGGTGGCAGAGGAGGTCACCAGCAGCAGCAACGTCTCCCGCACATGGATCCAGTGAAGGAAGTGCTTCAATGACCTAACTAGGTCAGCCAAAGTGAGTACACTTCCTCATTCTCCTACACTCTGTCTTCCACATCACCACCCCCACCCCCCAACTCATTCCGTACATGCCAACACTACTCTATCACATCACTCCTCACATCCACTCAAACCTCATCCTCAACTTACCTGCACTTCCTCACCTCCCCAGTACTCATCCCACTACTACAATATCATGGCTCTGTCTCATACTCACCTTCTAATGCATCTCTTTCACGGTTAGCCTCACCCAAACCAATGCATTCAGCGGTTAGCCATGTCACTTTCCCTCACTCAAGCCTCTCTACTTTCTCCCCTTATGGGAGAAGAGAGCCCAGAATGCACGGGAGAGAGCGAAGACCGGAGGGAGGCCGCAACATCAGGTCGTCCTCACGGACACGGAACAGGAGGCTCTTGAAGTGAGCTGCACCCTCGAGTGCCTGACCGTGGGGAACACCGAGACTACCACCTGACAAACAGCTGGTGACAGAACTTTAACATTCAGCACTCACAATAGCAAATGACGTTAACATGCCTTGCCATCTTCAGCACCTCAACATCTGTCATCATGCTTAATATTGCCTTCTGTTCTCTTACAGGGCCTTCAGCGACTGCCGTGATGGCGAAGGGGCGACCTGCCGGCCTCTGAGGGGGCACCATCACATCTGAGCGAGCCATCCACCAGCGCAGATACTCACACCTCGGTGGATCCCTGTCCTCGCTTAGTTGGGGTCACACATGGTGAGTCACCACACATGTGAGCACGAGCAGACATTGTTAGCAGGGGCAGCTGTGGAGAGTCTGTGTTGGTGGGAGCACTCTTCTCCAGGCTCTGCTCAGCTGGACACAGATGCTGAACCCTGGGGGCCATCCTTTAAAAGGAGAATGAAAGAGGGGCAGCAGCACATTTGCGAGGTGCTGGAACAGGTGTCACGCGCACTCTCCACAATTGTGCAGAGGATGGAGAAGTCCAACTCCTGCATGAGTGGAATGGTGGCACAGGTACAGGAGGGGATCTCCGAGATAGTGTCACAGGAACGTGAAGGCATCTCTGAGATAGTGCGGGTAAGTGCAGGAATGTCTGCGATGGAGGGAAGGCTAGCCTCCATTGAACTTCAAGCATGGCTCACCAATGAGTCCACTGAAGCCCTGACAACGGCCCTTCGGACTCAGGGTGAGCAACTTTCTGCCGCCTTAAACAGGCAGGCAGATACTCCAGCACTGGCCTTACAAGGCTTCACACATGTCCTCCAAACTGTCGTCCAGCTGGGTGGTAGGAGTGATGTGGGCCTGGCCCAGGAGAGGGATGATGGCAAAAGGGGACATGGAAGTGGGGACGCCACTCAAAGTGCCCCCACGTCTCACCCGTTGCCCCCCTCTCAACCAGTACCCACAATGCTGCCTCCTCTCCAGGTGATGTGGAGATGCCAGTGATGGACTGGGGTGGACAAATGTAAGGAATCTTACAACACCAGGTTATAGTCCAACAGTTTTATTTGAAAATCACAAGCTTTCGGAGCTTACCTCCTTCGTCAGGTGAGTCGAAGGAGGTAAGCTCCGAAAGCTTGTGATTTTCAAATAAAACTGTTGGACTATAACCTGGTGTTGTAAGATTCCTTACATTTGTCCTCTCCAGGTGGTCGAGTCTGCCCCTGCACAGGTGCAGGTGGAGCTGTCTTTGGAGGGGCCCTCACGGGCACCGAAACCCAGAGGGCGTAGGCCCAAAGCATCTAATCGGTCAAAGCAACCTGCCACTACCTCTGCTGCAGCCACAGGGGAGGCACCATATAGGAGTAGTCGTGAGCATAAGGCAAAGGTTTTGTGAGCACAAAGGGGATGCACAAGGGTGTTTAACGGTTTGTAATGTTTTTTATTTATATTTGATTTTTGTTAATGGCACATGAAATATTATTATTGTCACCACTATGCCACGTCTTGGCCATTCTTGACTGGCTTGTGTAATAAATCCCTTTCATGAGGTTCATCATGAACACCCACACTTGATGCCACCCATTGGGTCACCCTACAGTGGGCGTATGTGTAGTTGCACGATTATTTTGTGCAGGTGCCTGTGGCGCAGCACTGTGTTGTGGAGCTCCACGTGGCGGAGGTGGATGGCGTGCCTGGCGAGGCTGGTGATGTTACTTGTCCTCGGATGAAGTGATTAATGCAGTTATGGCGCCCCCCCCATCCTGACGGTGTGAGTTTGAGGGAGTCCGCAAAGTAGGTAAATGTGTTTGCACAGCAGAATTTAGGGTACAAATTAATAATTTTGAGTGGAAAGGCAAAGGTGTTACAGCCAAAACTTTGTCTGAAGTGACAGAGTGCGCTGCTGCAATAAATGAGGTATTCCCCCAACTGTCAAAAAATCCTTTGCATCTCCCACTGGCTGCTGGCTGAAACACGTTCTGCTGCAACAGAGAGTGTTTCCCACAGCACGGGAAACATGCTGAGGATCCGTCAAAATTCCACCCCTGCCAAAATCTCAAGTCAATGAGGTCTGTCAAGTATCTCAACTAGCTAAATAAGTTTCTAAATTATCATCCCGTCGGCTTTAATTGCCGGTGGCAATCTCGCATGTGGGAGCTGCGCGCGCACCCAAATGCTCTGGGATTCCGCCATTTTCAGAGCCCCCCTGCCCCCAACGCACCTGCTCGGCCATCCGAAAATCGGCCCCTATGTGGAGGTCGGAGATTGTGGGGGGGAGGGGCGGCGGGGGTCGGAGTTCGTAGGGGTGGTCGCCGCAAGTAGGGCTGGGCCTTGGGGAAGCATTGCTGTTCCTCCGGGCCCACAAGCTGTGCTATAGATGCACTCACCTGCAGTTTCGGGCCTTCTCGCCTCCTTTCACATGACGTGAAGGAGAAGGCCTGGGAATCCCTGCCCCCAGGGGTTAAAAAAAACCTGTCAAAATGGAGGCCCGCAGCCCCCTTGAAAGCTTTTACTGACCGACCCGCCTCCTAAGAGTGGGTTGGCTGCCTGCCCCTCGTCCAGTCTCCGATAAAACCGGAAGTGGGCAGGCTGGAGGCGGGTTGGGGGCGGGTTTTAGATTTAAAACATTTTTACTGCCCCCCCGCCCCCAACCACCCGTTTTCCCCATTTAAAATCATGTCCATTATCTTCACATGTTATGATTAGTGACTGGCTCGTCCTACGTTATTCTTTGTTCTCAAGTGTAATATATTAATGGGTGAAATAGAATTCTAATGTACACTAGTTGTATTATCATTAAAAAAAGACAAAGTTTGTTTTTATCCCCAAGGACACCCTTGCTGATTTGTTTTTGTTGCGTGCAATTCATCACTGTCTTTAAAAAGGAGAGGTTTTGTATATGTGGTAGGGACAAGGACCGAGTTTGAAACTTGAAACCCATTTTGGAAATAATAAGACCCATTTATCAACACATTGTTTTTGCAAGGATGTTTCACTATCTTCAACAAAGTAAGAGGCGCTTTCTATTCAAAGCAATGTTTTCCCAGTTCATGTATGAGAAAGTAATACTTCATTGTGAGGATAAGACCAAACTAAACCGTTTGTATAAAATACAAAGCATGCAAAGCTTTCATCAACTGAAACGGCGACTTGGCAGATTGTCAGTCCTATTAACAAAGAAAAGGATGTAAATGTCAGTGTTGTTTCAGCTTTTAAACTTCCTAATAATTATTCAGTAACTAGATAATGTTTAAGAATGAGTGTAAAAAACAGTGCCTAGTAAATGAAATGTAAATAAAGGTGTTGTTGTGTAGAAGGTGTGGACTCGCTAGGCCGAATGGCCTCCTTCCATGCTGTAACCTTTCTATGATTCTATAAGTTAAAGCTCAACAGAGTCCAACTAAATTCTTACATATGTGAAATGTGATAACGGATTTTTATTAAAGACTAATATACGTGCTGTTGTGTTGCTTACAGGTTAGTCTGGAACGTAGTGCACTGTTTCAGTTCTTTTACCATGGTCCCGTGGGAGTCTAGACATGACAGAGTTTTGCCCATGGCCACAATGCAGCTAATTTACCAAAGCAGTATGACACATGGCTGACATGAAGTAAAATATTATGGACCTTACTTATACTAAAAAATACAGAGCCTCACAGATATAATAACAGACAGAACAACCTAGAAATTCTGCAATCATTTTGGTTGCCAAATGGAGGATTTTTGCCGGCAGTGATTTGGATTTGGGGTGGGACACAGGCACGTCAGAGTTCTGCCCTTTCTAATATACACCATAAGTTCTGGTGGACAGGGCTGCTGGCAGAAGATGCGCCCACCCCCAAAGAGGCAGGAGTCTGCAAGTGACAGGGTAACTAGGGCATGACCTGATCGGTCAGAAATTCCATCATTCAAGCCAGTATTGCACTTGTCTTAACAGAAGCCTTTGATTTAAATTAATGGAAGATAATCTGGCAGATTCCTTTACAAGCGTGCGCTCCAACCTGCCTGATTATCTGATACTCCACTGTGTTCAGGCGATCCAGTTCCTCCATAGAGCAGACCCAGGAAAATCTCACCTGGAAAATCAAACACAGTGTGCTTAGGAATATCTGATATATCCTCCTGGCAGGAAAATAATGCCAGAAAATTGCTCCTGTACTGTCATTTTGTCTTTTGACGCACTGCAGTGCAGAAACAATTGTCAAAATATAACTAGGGCCTAAAATAAAATATAAGATTTTATGCATTATGAATTGTGGTTAGAATTTTCATCAGCCAGGGCATGATCTAAAAGGGAAAAAGTTCCCACAAGGTGTTAAAAATTTGCTGTTTATTGATAAGGTAAAGTTTACCATTTTACATTGGAAATACAGACACTTGATTAAGAAGTGATGTTTTAATGGCTCCCTACAGACCCCTATGGGAATATTAATAAACAATTGTGTACAGTCAGCTTTTCTTTGAGAGGTGAGAACAGGAATTTTTAACAGCTTTGTGACATTAACTTGCTCTTAATCTGTTATGTTGATTTACTGCAGATGTGATCAGGCCTGTTCTTATTTAAACTTCATATGTTCTGAGACTTTGAAGTCTCACCTAATTATGATATATAGTGGCTGTATTATTTTACAAGAGCATACAAGAAAAAGGTTTTGTGTATCACTGGCACATATTACATTATGTGCTAGTAATACACAAATCGTGGCCGTTGGTCTTTTCTGTTAGAATCTGCTGTACCCTCTGCCCCCCATCCACCTGACCGCATCCAATTACTGCCTGTAGTAACTGCTGCTGCCTTAAAAAAAGACTTGCATTTATATAACAAGGTGGGTATGACATTGGAAAAGGAGATCAAAAAAGGTATATAGACATTTAAGATAGAAAGAAGGAAGATAATTGATAAATTAATCAGACGTAGAGAGGATAAATCTCCTGGTCTCAATGGATTGCATCCACACATAGTAAAAGAAGTTAGGGAAGAGATAGTAGAGGCACTATTGCAAACACAGTATATACAAATTCATTAGAAAAGGGAATAGTGGCAGAGGACAGTTAATGTTATTCCCATATTTACAAAGGGATACAGAACAAATCAAAGATGTAATGGAAAGACATCGAGAAAATGAAAATATAATAAAATCATACTTGACCAACTTTATTGAATTCTTTGAAGAAGTAACACAAAGAGTAGACAAGGGTAATGTAGTAGATGTAATATATTTAGATTTTCAAAAGGCCTTCGATAAGGTACTGCATTGTAGACTCAGGACTAGTTCAGAACATGTGGAATCAGGGGACTCTGTTTTGTAGCAAGTTGGCTACAAAACAGAAAACAGAGAGTAGGGGTCAAGGGTAGCTACTCAGACTGGCAAAAGGTAGTGGTGTTCCACAGGGATCGGTGCTGGGACCACTGTTGTTCACAATTTACATCAACGATTTGGACTTGAGAATCGGAAGTACAATTTCAAAATTTGTGGATGACACGAAATTGGGGGTTGGGAGGTGGGTGTAGTTAATACAAAGGAAGAATGTGTTAAAATGCAAGATGAGATTAATAAACTTGCAGAATGGTCGTGTAATTGGCAAATGAATTTCAATATAGATAAGTTTAGTGTGAGGTAGTGCATTTTGGTAGGAAGAATAGGAGGCCACATACTGCTTGGATAATAAGAGTCAAAAGGGGTAGAGGAGCAAAGGTGATCTCAGGGTACAGATACACAAATCACTAGAAGTAGCGACGCAGGTTAATAAGGCCATTAAAAAAGCAAATCAATCACTGGGGTTCATTCCTAGAAGGGTAGAATTGAAAAGGAGAGAAGTTATGTTAAATTTGTATAGAACCTTGGTTAGAGCACATTTGGGGTACTGTGCACAGTTCTGGTCTCCATATTATAAAAAGGATATAGAGACATTGGAGAAGGTGCATAAAAGATTCACAAGGACAATACCAGAACTGAGAGGATAACCTTATCAGGAAAAACTAAACAGGTTGGGGCTCTTTTCTGTCGAAAAGGCTGAGGGGTGATCTGATAGAGGTCTTTAAAATAATGAAAGGGTTTGCTAGGGTAGATGTAGAGAAAATGTTTCCACTTGTGGGGGAGACCAAAACTAGAGGTCATCAATATAAGATAGTCACTAATAAATTCAAGAGGGAATTCAGGAGAAACTTCTTTACCCAAAGAGTGGTAAGAATGTGGAATGCGCTACCACAAGGAGTAGTTGAGGCAAATAGCATAGATGCATTTAAGGGGAAGCTAGATAAGTACACGAAGGAGAAAGGGATAGAAGGGTATGCTGATAGGGTGAGATGAAGTAGGGAGGAAGGAGGCTCGTGTGGAGCATAAATACTGGCATAGAGCAGTTGAGCCGAATGGCCTGTTTCTGTGCTATAGACTTAATGGTCGTGATTTTAGCATGGCGGCGGGAACTTGGCGGGTGGGTAATTAATTGTGTGGGAAACCCGGAAAAATTTTTAGCACGTCGGTTTGAGAGATCGTAACTGAATTGAAAGTACTTAATTTTACTTCAGGGTCTCACGTCTCTAAGCTACGCAGCGGGCGTACTGCATGACGTGCTGTGAACTGGAGTATTTAAAGGGCCAGTGCAAAAATGGATTTTGAAGGAGAAAGGAGAAGCATCGAAAATGAAGAGCCAAGGCAGCACCTTGGTTCAGCGATGCTTCCCTGGAGATTCTAAAGGCTGGTGTGAGAAGCAGGAGGGAAGTTCTCTACCCAGCTGACAAGCGGAAGCGACCTGCTTCTGCCACTAAGAAGGCGCGGCTGGAGGTGGCAGAGGAGCTCAGCAGCAGGAACATGGTGCCCATGTCCTGGATTCAATGCAGGAAACGGTTTAATGACCTAACCAGGTCAGGAAAAGTGAGTACATTTGCTGATTCACCCACATCCTGTGAAAAGGATCCCCTCCCACTCTCTTCACTCTGAGTTGGCAAGGCTATTCCATCACATCACTCCTCACATCAACTAACCTTCACTTTCTATGCACTTCCTCACCTCCCCATTTGTGAACCCACCACTGCCACTCACCCCAGTCCTCGTGCAATGTGATGCATCTGCCTGATAGTCACCCTCTGATGCGCCTGTTTCATTGTCAGCCTCACCCAAAGCAGTGCATCCATCGGGTGAACATGTCACCTTCACCCACTCACATATTTGTTCTTTCACCCTTTGTAAGGGAAGAGAACGCAAAATGCACGCAAGAGGAGTAGGACCGGAGGGGACCCACCACACATTGTGGCCCTGGCAGAGGTAGAGGAGAAGGCGATAGATCTGAGCCGCACAGTTGAATGCCTGGCCATCGGAGATGACGAGACTGACAACCCGCAACTGGCTGGTGACAGAACTTTAACATCCTGATGTTATCGATGATTGACCTGTTGCACACCTCAGGATGCTTATTGCAACATTACATCACTTCTGCGATGATTTTTAATATGGCAGTATGTTCTCTTCCAAGACCTTCAAGGAGTGCTGAAGAGGCACACAACGTGGATGAGGACAATTTCTCAGAGGAGCTCCAGGCCTCTGTGCGTGCATCATCACATTATAGCAAGCCATGCACCAGCGCAGATACTCACACCTCGGTGGGTCCTATTAGACAGTTAATTGTGTTGTCACCTGTTGATTCACCACACACAAGTGAGCATGAGTAGACACTGGTGGCAGGGGCAGCTGTGGAGAGTCTACAATAGCGGAGAGGATGGAGGAGTCCACCTCCAGAATTAGTGGAATGGTGGCGCAGGTAAGTGCGGGAATGTCTGCGATGGAGAGAATGGCAGTCTCCATTGAGCTTCAAGCATGGGTCACAAATGAGTGCATTCAGGCCCTGCCGTGTGATCAGGGTGACCAACATTCTGCCGCCTTAAACAGGCAGACAGATACATTAGCACTGGCCTTACAGGGCATCACACATGTCCTTCAAGCTGTTGTCCAGCAGAGTAGTAGAGTAGTAGGATTGATGTGGCCTTGGCCCAGGAGAGGATGATGACGAAAGCGGACATGGAAGTGGGGACTATACTCAAAGCGCTCCCACGTCTCATCCATTGCCCCCCCCCCCCCCCCCCGCCTCAACTGGTACCCGCAATGCTGCCTCCTCTCCAGATGGCCGAGCTTGCCCTTGCACAGGTGCAGGTCGAGCAGTCTTTGGCAGAGCCCTCACGGTCTCCAAAACCCAGAGGGCGTAGGCCGAGAACATCTCAGCAGTCAGGGAAGGGACTTGACCGACCTGCCACTACCTCTGCTGAAGCGACAAGGGATGCACCACGTAGAAGCAGTAGGAAGAGGAAGGCGAAGGTTTTGCGATCACCACGGTAATGCACAAGGATGTCTGACACTGTCATGTTTTTCATTTCTCTTTGTTTTTTTTATATTCACAATAAATGTTATAATTGTCACCACCACTGCCACGTCTTGTCCATTCTTGAGTCCCTTTTGTGAAAGCGCCCTTGCATGTCCCTCATCATGAACAGCGAGACTTGACGCCACCCGTTGGGTGAATTTACAATGGGTCTACGTGTGGTTGCAGGACTGTTTTGTGCAAACGGGGCTGGGGGTGGAGGGCGGTGGCTGTTGTTGGTGGTGCTGGTTGTTCCAGGTGGTCTGAGTACTTGACTATCTTCACTTTGCAGATCTTCTTATGAGAATCTATCAAATATGAGTGATCACGCCAGGTGTTGCTGCTCTGCCGATGGGTTGCCCATCATCCTCATCCTCCTCCTCATCTTCTTCAATGTTGATGGCAGGTGCAGATGCATGGGACCTCATCCACCGGTAACCTTCTCTGTTGAGCAATGTTGTGCAGGACGCAACACACGACTATTATACGACTATTATTCTACACACCCTCGCCGGTGAGTACTGAAGGGATCCCCCAGATCGATCCAGCCACCTGAAGCGCATCTTAAGCATTCCTATGGCTTGCTCTATGACAGTCCTGGTGGTGATGTGACTGTTGTTGTACCACTGTTGTGCCTCGCTGGGTGGGGTTTCTCAGAGGTGTCATGAGCCACGTTTGCAGGGGATATCCCTTGTCTCCAAGGAGCCAGCCCTTAAGTCTGTTTTGTGCGTGGAAGTGTGCCGGGATGTTGGATCCATGCAAAATGAAGGAATCATGGCAGCTGCCAGGGAATTTGGCACACTCCTGCAAAAACCTCTTCTGCTGGTCACAAACCAGCTGTGCATTGAAGGAGTGATATCCCTTTTGGTTGATGAACAGTCTTGGCTCATGTGGAGGTGCTCGGATTGCTACATGTGTGCAATCAATTGTGCCCTGTACCTGTGGGAAGCCAGCCAGAGAGTGGAAACCCACTGCCTTCTCAGTCTGGCTGATGTCGTCGATGGGGAAGTTGATGTGGTCAGATGCCCTGGCAAACAAGCCATCTGTGACCTGTCGTATACACTTATGGGCAGATGACTGAGCGATTCTGGTGATGTCACTGATGGCACCCTGGAAGGATCCGGAGGTGAAGAAATTGAGGGCAGTGGTGACTTTAACTGCGACGGGCAATGCGTGGCCACCAGGCCCAGCCGGGAGCAGCTCTGCATGAAGGAGCCTGCAGATGTCTGCGACCACCTGGCGACTCAATCTGAGCCTTTGTAGGCACTGCTTCTCAGAGAGGTCTAGGAAACTCAGCCTCTGTCTGTAGACCCTCTCATGAGGGTAGTGCCTCCTGCAGCCTTCGTCCCTCCATTGGTCTCCTCTCTGCTCTTCTGCAGGTCCTTGTGGTGTACCTCTGTCTTGTGGAGCTGCAACTGCCAGAACTGCACGCTGTGCCTGGCGTAGATGGTGATGAGCCTCCTCCTCGGATGTAGTGCTGAATACATCCATTGCGCCCCCACCACCCATGCCCATCCTGATGGTGTCAGTTTGCGGGGGTCCAAAAAGTAGGTAAATATTTCTGAACACAAGAATTCTGAGTGTGAACAAAGAAATCTCAGTCTAAACTCAAAGAACTCCCAGCCAAAGTTT
This sequence comes from Heptranchias perlo, assembly GCF_035084215.1. NCBI lineage: Eukaryota > Metazoa > Chordata > Chondrichthyes > Hexanchiformes > Hexanchidae > Heptranchias > Heptranchias perlo. The sequence goes on from NC_090332.1 coordinate 79,699,693, forward strand.
TAATTGTATGATTTCTATCAATTAGTGTTAATTGTATTCAGGTGGGGGGTATCAATTGGGGACTCTCTTGTATCCTTTTTTTCGGAGAGCTTAGCTAGGATGTGGTGTGTGTGTGTGTGTAAGGGGAATCTCTGTGAATAAAGACTTGGAAGCAACCAAATACCAGGCTCTAATATTCTACCCTTCACCACATGGCTATCCAATTTTAACACAAAAATTTGTCTGAGAGAACTGATTGCCCTGCTGCAAAAATTCACCTTTTCTTCACATGTCAATCACTGGTTTAAAGGTCCAAATGGGTGCCAGCTGCAACTCACCTCCGTTTCCATGGTGTGTTTCAGAGGCCATGGGAGACACGTTCAGAAACTGTTAAAATGGCTGGTGTAACTCAATACACAAAAATTTAACATCCTTAAGTAGCTTAAATAGCTCAATTGGTCCTTTAAATATCGTCCCGTTGCTCCCGGTTTTCAAAAGCATGCGTGCACTAGATGTGTCTGAGTCAAACCCGGAAGTCAGCTGGAAATCGACAATTTTCATTGCCCACCCACTCCCAGCCCATCCTTTCTTCGGGGTTAAAATTTCCCCCAATGTAACTCAATACATAGCATACTTCATGACTTCAGGATGTCCCAAAGCGCTTTGCAGCCAATGAAGTACTTCTGAAGTGTGGTCACTGTTGTAATGTAGGAAACACGGCAGCCAATTTGTACACAGCAAGGTCCCACAAACAGCAATGAGATAATGACCAAATAATCTGCTTTTTAGTGATGTTAGTTTTGGGATAAATATTGGCCAGGACACTGGGGAGAACTCCCCAGCTCTTCTTCGAAATATTGCCATGGGATCATTTACGTCCACCTGAGAAGGAAGACGGGGCCTCAATTTAACATCTCATCCAGAAGACGGCACTTCCGACAGTGAAGCATTCCCACAGTAGAAATAGAAACTGAAACATCATTCCATGCAGAGGCCGTAACATTATCTGAAAGGGGACTGGATAAGTAATTGAAAGGCCAGGATATAAAAGGATACAAGATAAGGGAAGGAAAATGGGATTAGAGTAGTTAGCTCCAACTGAAGAGTGAGCACTGGCACAGGCTCAACAAACTGAATTTCTATGATTCTATGTCAGATCTGCTGTGTGTCACATGTTACAATGGTAACTGTCCCTTACCAATGCTTTTCTTCACGATTATCATTATGAATGATTTTCATGTCCAAATTAAAGGCTCACAATCCATCATGGCCTTTAAAACAGCCTAAGCCACACCTGTCTGCTTTTCTATGCCCTCTTTTTATCTTGCACTTTTGCAACATTCCTGGCATTTGCTTGAATCTTGATTCTACACATTTCTATTTAAAGGTGTTCCAACCCCATCTTTGGTTTCTGACTAAAGTCTAGGTTTCAGTTCTTTTTGACACTTCATCCTTCATTATCCCTATTTGACTTCTGATCCAAAGGAAGTATATGTGTTTATAGTCATTCTGACATCCTTAATACTTACCTTAGCTCCTTTAACTTACTTGACTGCAATTTCCTGTGGCTAAAAATACCTACCTCTCACCTCCCTGAATTCATCTGATGTCTCTATTGCTCATCTAACCTTATTAAACTATCAGAACTTTTCAACATTTTATCAAGCGAAACTGAATTTATAAACTGTAATTTCTCCTCTGCCAAAATCACAATATTTCACAAATTCAATGCTCACCATCAGCAATGGCAGTATTTTACTTTTTCTATTGGTCAGGCTGGCACAAATACCAAGCCATTTCTTAACTTGAATGACCTTGAACAACTCGTCTATCACCCTTCCCCTATCTCTCATCACCATGTAATTCAGCTAATCTCTCAGATCTTTATCTCACCTCCAGCCCTAATTCTTAGACTGTATCTGTTTTCTCACGACTGGGTTCTTTTGACCACTGTCTTATATCTGGCTCTTGAAGAATAACCCTCAAGAAATTACTCTCTGCAAACCAGTTCTGTACTTTTTTTGCCACGTGGAGTAGACTTTACGAATTAGTGCTCCTGACGCAGACCTTTACGTAAGGGAGCATATATCAGGAATTAGTTTTAATGAACAGAAAATCATGCAGGCCACACGGATCTCCATGCTTGAATTCCCAATATATGCTTTTGAAGCATAGCTAATTCATAAAATCTACCCATACAAGTCAACTAACTAGGATGGTCACAGAATACACAGCCTTTGACCTGCTTTAGTAGTCATGGCGTTTATGTGGCTGGTCCTGTTGAGTTTCTGGTCAGTGGTGACCCACAGGACGTTGATGGTGGGGTACTCAGCGGTGGTAATACCATTGAGTGTCAAGAGGAGGTGGCTGAACTCTCTCTTGTTGGAGATGGTGATTGCTTGGCATTTGCATGACTGTTACTTGGCAATTAACAGCCCAAGCTTGGATGTTGTCCAGGCCTTGCTGCATGCGGGCATGGACTGCTTCATTATCTGAGGAATTGTGAATGAAGCACAACACTGTGCAATCATCAGCAAACTTCTGACCTTACAATGGAGGGAAAGTCATTGATGAAGCAGCTAAAGGTGGTTGGGTCCAGAACACTGCTCTGCTGAACTCCTGCAGCGATGTCCTGAGGCTAAGATGATTGGCCTCTAACAACCACAACCATCTTTCTTTGTACTGGGTATGACTCCAGCCACTGGAGAGTTTTCCCCCATATTCCCATTGACTTCAGTTTTACTAGGGCTCCTTGGTGCCACATTTAATCGAATGCTACCTTGATGTCAAGGGCAGTCACTCTCAGCTCAGATCTGGAATTCAGCTCTTGTGTCCATGTTTGGACCAAGTCTGCAATGAAGTCTGGAACCTAGTAATCTGAGCATCGATGAGCAGGTTATTGGTGAGTAAGTGCCGCTTGATAGCACTCATTCCATCACTTTGCTGATGATTGGGAATAGGCTGATAGGGCAGTAATTGGCCGGGTTGGATTTGTCCTGCTTTTTGTGGACAGGACATACCCGAGCAATTTTCCACATTGTCAGGACTCCGTAGGCAGACATATGGTAATTAATTTGTGGGACGGGATGTAGTTTCTTTCCTTCTTCATCTATCAACATTTGCGGTCTTAGTCAAATGGAACTTTAACATTTCCTTCCATTGCTAAAGCTGCTTCCAAGAAACTTGGTTTCCTCTTTTGTGCCAAGTACTAATTCCCCCTCATCAGCTCATAACCCTTTATAATATCCTGGGGCAGCATTCCTCTGCCGTTCCACTAGACACCTGTCATAACTCCTAGGAACGGCCCAGAAAAAGGCCAGGATGTGGATGTCCCGACCTTAGTTGGGAATTTCTGCTGGGCATTGTAAAGGATGGAGACTTTGCCCATCCCTTACTAGGCCACATACATGAAGGGTTCGCGACTCCCAACGTGTGAAGCTCCTGCTTCGCTGGACCATAAGGACCTAGCATAACACTGGAGATTGGTATGCCGAAGGGCAGAAATGGTCCCTAGTTGGAGGGGAGGGGGGGCGTCCAGGATAGGGAAGCAGCCTGGAACCCCAAAGATGGGTAAGATTTAGAAAGGAAATTACGGACTAGTCACCTTACACAGGGGCCAAAGGGAAATGCATGGGGCCTCTGGAGGGCCTGTGCACTCCCATCCCCCTCAATGGTGGCCTGATACCAGAGTATCCAGCAGCATCTGCCACTTCCCCTTGACCCTACAAACTCTGACAGGGTCAGTGCTGCAGAGCCTTAACAGGATTGCTGAGATCATGGCCTACGCATTTTCAGGTCCAAGTTTATACAAGATTTGAATACTGCTTGTATATCTGGAAAGGCTCTCCTAACAAATTTTTTTATTCCTGGGCAAGACTCAAGTCGTTGATAGGCAGGCCGACTCCTACCTTTAGCTTCCAACCTTTCTCTCTTCACTGTAATCATTTTTATCGCTATTTTATTTCTTCTCTATGTTCAGTGCACCTCTTTCACTCCTAGCTACATATATGCCATCCTACAGACTCTTCCTCTTCCTATATTCTCCTTGTGTTGACATCAAGACGGACTACACAGTCTCCAACTCTGACTTATTCTTTCCCAGAATCTTAGAACTCTGCAATTCCTTATCTCCCTCAGCACTTCCTTCCTGTACAATCTTCAGGTTTTCAAAACCAAAGATTGGTATCATCTAATCACTACATCTAGATTTTATCTAGGATTGCAACGGGATCTTGATAAATTGGGCCAGTGGGCCGATGAATGGCAGATGGAGTTTAATTTAGATAAATGTGAGGTGATGCATTTTGGTAGATCGAATCAGGCCAAGACCTACTCCGTTAATGGTAGGGCGTTGGGGAGAGTTAAAGAACAAAGAGATCTAGGAGTACAGGTTCATAGCTCCTTGAAAGTGGAGTCACAGGTGGATAGGGTGGTGAAGAAGGCATTCAGCATGCTTGGTTTCATTGGTCAGAACATTGAATGCAGGAGTTGGGATGTCTTGTTGAAGTTGTACAGGGCATTGGTGAGGCCACACTTGGAGTACTGTGTACAGTTCTGGTCACCCTATTATAGAAAGGATATTATTAAACTAGAAAGAGTGCAGAAAAGATTTACTAGGATGCTACTGGGACTTGATGGTTTGACTTACAGGGAGAGGTTAGACAGACTGGGACTTTTTTCCCTGGAGAGTAGGAGGTTAAGGGGTGATCTTATAGAAGTCTATAAAATAATGAGGGGCATAGATAAGATAGATAGTCAAAATCTTTTCCCAAAGGTAGGTGAGTCTATAACAAGGGGGCATAGATTTAAGGTGAGAGGGGAGAGATACAAAAGGGTCCAGAGGGGCAATTTTTTCACTCAAAGGGTGGTGAGTGTCTGGAACGAGCTGCCAGAGGCAGTAGTAGAGGCGGGTACAATTTTGTCTTTTAAAAAGCATTTGGACAGTTACATGGGTAAGATGGGTATCGAGGGATATGGGCCAAGTGCAGGCAATTGGGACTAGCTTAGTGGTATAAACTGGGAGACATGGACATGTTGGGCCGAAGGGCCTGTTTCCCATGTTGTAACTTCTATGATTCTATGACTTCTATGATTCTATGATACTTCACCTTGCTTTATACTATTACCAACGTTGGTGCTCTCTTGCACTATGCACCTCATCATTTACCTTGGTTTCTCAATTAGGGAGAAACACTCATCTTTAGCTAAGCCTGATGAGTTTCTAATAAGAAAAGTATTGTCGCATTTTTGCAGCATGATGGGTCAGATAAGAGTTTTGATGAAGCAGCAGAGGATTCTGCAGTGAATTAGTCTGCAACTATATACATACCATTAATTTGTCTTTAACAATCATTGTGAATGTGTCAAGGCAGGATTTTAGTTTGTATATATGGGTTACCAAAGCTGATTTTGCCATGTTTGAAGGAGGTAGCGGAGTTGGCTTTTTGAAGTGCAAAGAAGATTTCTAAGCAGATTTTGATGTTGTGTGAAGAGATTGTAAGCTATTTTTTGGGGTGTATTAAGGGATTCACTGGGCTGAATTTGTGGTTGCATGAAGTGGGTTTTAAGGGTTGGTGTTTGGGCTTTGTGAAACGATTGCTGGGACTTTTTTTGACGGGTATGCGTAAGTTTGGCTCATAGTTATTAATTGTGATACAGTGTTATTTGACAGATAATTCATATTTTGAGATATGGGGTAAAAAATTGGATAAGGACCATTTTTGGGCGTAGGTAGCGTGATGTGCTATTACCCCATGCCCAATGACCCCTGCGCAGGCAGGACGCAAGTTTTGGCCGGGCCGAGGACTCACCTGCAATCAGCGTTCCATTCCAGGCCTTGCATGTGGAATCAATGCAATTTGCACTTTCCACCACCAGGGGAGCTCAATCTCTTAAATGGAGGATGTTTTTTTTAGAAATCTCTTAAAGGTAGCTGGTGCCTGTTATTTGCTGAAAATAACAGTCTACTGTCTGCACAGAGTCTGAACAGAGATCAGACATCACACACGTAAAACACAGATGCAGGTCCCATCCCCATGTTTACACACTGATGAGTTATGTTAAACATTGAATAAAGGTTGCGCACTATTAAATCCCACATCCTCCAATCTGCACGCCAGCTCTCACCAGTCTGCCAATCTGAGTTGGTACCAGGCCTGCGAGAATGCATGCACCAAGATTCTCTGCTGATGAACTAGAGACCTTGGTGTAAGAGGTGGACAGAAGGAAGGACATCCTACATCTGCAGTGGGTGGGGCGGTGGTTTGCCAAGAGGCCTCCAGACATATATCTAAAAGGCAGTAGGAGGGAGCGGAGGATGCAGACAATGCCAGGTGCACAGCATCATGAACATGGATGCAGTGCAGGAAGAAGTTCAACGCTTTGACATGAGTGGTCAAGGTGAGTGAGGTCAACTGTCAAGTGGTGTCTCCTACCAATTGCACCATGCACTGCACTCCCCATCACCCACATACCAACAAACTCACTCTTTCCATCAGTACTCAACACTTCCAACCAGATGCTTCCTCTCTCCCTTATACATTACCACTGTTTCAAGCTGCCCACCCACAACTCTGTCCACTGCCTAAGTCCCTGACTGATGGAAATCCTGGGATCAGGTCATTTTAAATATTATAGTTGGGCACACGCACAGTTCTGAGAAACTGAGGCATGATTGCAGTGTTGGGGAGGGAAAAATTTCACTGTGGCACCTTGCCACAGCAGTAGCAGACCTAAGGGGCTTTGGGAGGGACGGCAAAAATGTTTAAATTGGTTGGTTTCTTTCTTTGTGCGATCAATTAAACAACTAATTATTAAACTTGCCGCCCCCCCCCCCACCCCACTTCTTCTCCGATCATGGCCCTAACAACGCTAGACACCAAGAAGTCAAAGGTGCCCCTGTGATGTGGTGTTGCTAAGATACATAAATGAGGGAAATATGCCATGTGATGTATTTTCCTCATTTACATTGTATTATGATATACTATCCTACTTGGGTGTATTGTAAGCCCGAACCCCGAAAATGCCCTGATTTCCGACATGGTCAAAAAGGAGTGGAACACTGCTGGATCCAACTGAACCATGGGAGGAGTTTTTATGGATATTAATTAAGGTATTTTTAACGGTACATGCAAACTATGGCCCTGAAATTCCTCATGGGTTGCGCTGGGTCTCCGCCATTTTTGGGATGCTCTTGGTTGCCTTGTGAGGCATGGAACCTCCGCCTGCCACTTACAAGACAAACGATGGCCAGAGGCCAGAGCAGCGCCGAGGGCTCCCTAAGTCGGGATTCTTGTTCATGAGGCTGGAAGGGGCCTGGCACCTCTGTGGCAGCTGGTATGGTAAGTAACTGGAGGCATACTGACCTCTACAAAGGTGTTTGTGGCCCCCATTGGTGAGGGCAAGGGCAGGCAAGTGTCCTGGACCCCTGAAGAGTGCCAATTTATTTTTCTCAGGATGCCAAGGGGAACCATCATTGGGATCAAAGGGGTCCTCTCTCAAGTGTGGGTGAATGGCAGAGTTTCTATTGGCATTGGGCAGGTGGGCACCAGAGATATGCTTGAAGTGGCACTTGTGCTCCTTTACCCTATGCTAATGAGGTGCCATCCTATTAACCCCTCAAACTCTGATGGGGTTATGCTGAAGGGCATCGGCAGGCGCAATCTTAGTGTAACTGACATGATTGTGTTCTGTGAATTTTTGGACCTTATCACTTTAACGATGGTGCAAAGCAGTTTCACAACAGCTGACACCTTGGAGAGAGCCCCAGAGGAGGGAGTCTTACACTGTGTGGAGTGTAAATGTAGCATCAAACCAGTGCCTAATTCTGGTCACTTTAGTGTTTAAAGACTGCGGATACTGCTGCCAGCACTACCTAAATATTTAGGCCCGAATTTCCTTGGGGCAAAACTAGGGGTACGGGGGTGGAAAGAGGCTCATTGGGGATGGAATTTTGGCCGGAGCCAGAATTGGCTGACGTTATTTCTTGCTGGGCCTGGGGCAGGCTGAAGTTCCATCAGCCCCACAGAAGGCCCATGATACCAGAAGGAGGTAGCGCCAACTGAATGGAATTCTGGCAGCTTGTGCTTCCTTTGCACTGAGCGGCCTGGACGCCAGCAGGTTACCAGCGTCCAGATTTGTGGATCAGAGAATGTGGGGTGCACAGAGGTCTCTAGACTGGGGTCATGGCTGGGAGGACAACCAAAGATATCTCCAGAATGATTTTAAATCGTCTCTCTTAGAAGGAGGACTGATTAACAGTAATTCGTATCGTTTGAAGCAGGACCTGCTGGCTGCTCACCATCGTGGCTTTGATGCACAACATCTTCCTTCTCCCCTCTCTAGTGGGCAACCGAGATTGCCCATACTGGCAGTGGTAACAACACAACAACTTGCATTTATGTAGTACCTTTAAAGCATCCCAAAGCGCTTCATAGAGAAGAAGGGAATTGGTGCCAGGCTTCTGTGGGGGAGTTCAGTCTTCGTTGAAAAGATGGGTTTTAAGGAGACTTTTAAAGAAGGGACAGAAGTAGAGAGGTGAATGGGTTTAGGGAGGGAGCTCCAGAGAGTAGGGGTGAGATGTCTGAAGGCAGTGCTACCAATGGTGGAGTGGAGGGAGCTCCAGTCAGAGGACTGGATGGCTTGGAGAGGGCATAAAGCTGGAGGAGGTTACTGAGGTAGGGTGGGGTGATGTTATGCAGCAATTTGAAAATGAAAATGATGATTTTAAATTTGATGCGTTGGAGCACAGGAAGTCAATATAGGTCAGTGAGGATGAGTGTGATGAGTGAGTGTGATTTACAATGGGTCAGGATGTGGGCGGTGGAGTTCTGTGCAAGTTGGAATTTATGGTGGGCGGAGGTTGGTAGGCCGGCAAGGAGGGCATTGGAGAAATCGAATCTACAGATGATGGAAGTGTGGACAAGGGGGTGTATTTTAAATTTACATTTGTGTTGCAGTGGCTACCTGTGGTGGAGGGCAAAGGAACATTTGTGCTCATCAGTATTGGGCCTAATGATCATTCTATAGACTGGTCACAGTCACTGTAGTACAGCAGGCAAGTGTTCTGTTTGAAAGTGCTGGGTTACAGGAGCTCAAAAGGACCACTAACAGGTATTTGAATTAATCCCACAGTCGCTATCCACATATAGGATTAAAACTGTGCCAGCAAGAATAACAGCCAGTAATTATAATGTTGGGGTGGGGGGGTCTAGAAACTCACATTATATGTTGTAAGAAAAATTTTCTCTATAGTGCACTAAGTATGAAATAATATTTACATTGTGTTTCGGTGCAGAAACAGGCATGTGAATCCATAGAGGTCTAGTGAGTGCAGAAGTGTTTGCAGGTTGATACAATTGAAACATCTCTCCATCGGAGTATGTGAGCTTGTTAACAGTTCCAAGACGTCTAATTCCCATGGGTTGTTTAATCTCCGGTATCTATCGCAGGTCAGTGGGTTTGTTGTTTTATCACACTGACCCTGTCATTTACTGGCAAGATAAACTTCCTCATTTCACAGTAAGAACAGTAAAGGCCAGGACCGCCTTGCTCAGCTTACCAGGGCTGCTTGTTCTGAGTACCAATGGCTTAGTGTTTGAACAAAGCCAATGTTGTTTTAACAGATTAATTGATAATCACCGCCATGCAGCTGCAGTTTTTCAGTCTTCTCTAGCATTTGAAACCTTGGCCAGTTTAATCCTTATTCTGTTGATTTATTCTATGATTTGAAATGTTACTCCAACATACTTTTGGGAATCTGCTTTGTTTTCATTTATTCATTGATGATTTAAATGTGGCCTAGGAAGGCTTTTTGAGAACAAAAGATAAATAATTTCTGTATCTGCAGACCACAGCTTATTACCTGCAGTTAGTTTGGCAGTTAAAAAAAAGTTATAAAATACTTGTTAGTGTAGTGTATCTCGAATGATTGGGCATACCGACCTTCATGGTCACGACCAGGATCATAGAATCATAGAAATTTGTGGCACAAATGGAGGCCATTCAGCCCATCGTAACTGTGCCGGCCAAAAAAGAGCCACCCAGCCTAATCCCACTTTCCAGCTCTTGGTCCGTAGCCCTGTAGGTTACGGCACTTCAAGTGCACATCCAAGTACTTTTTAAATGTGATAAGGGTTTCTGCCTATACCACTCTTTCAGGCAGTGATTGCCAGAACCCCACCACCCTCTGGGTGAAAACATTTCTCCTCAACTCCCCTCTAATCCTTCTACCTATTACTTTAAATCTATGCCCCCTGGTCACTGACCCCTCTGCTAAGGGAAATAGGTCCTTCTTATCCACTCTATCTAGGCCCCTCATAATTTTATACACCTCAATTAAATCTTTCCTCAGCCTCCTCTGTTCCAAAGAAAACACCCCAGCCTATCCAATCTTTCCTCATAGCTAAAATTCTCCAGTCCTGGCAACGTCCTCATAAATCTCCTCTGTACCCTCTCTAGTTCAATCACATCTTTCCTGTAACGTGGTGACCAGAACTGTACACAGTACAGTAGCTGTGGCCTAACTAGTGTTTTATACAGTTCTAGCATAACCTCCCTGCTCTTATATTCTATGCCTCGGCTAATAAAGGGAAGTATCCTGTACGCCTTCTTAACCACCTTCTCTACCTGTCCTGCTACCTTCAGGGATCTGTGGACATACACTCCAAGGTCCCTCTGTCCCTTTACACTTCTCAGTATCCTACCATTTATTGTGTATTCCCTTGCCTTGTTTGCTTTCCCCAAATACATTATCTCACACTTCTCCGGATTGAATTCCATTTGCCACTTTTCTGCCACCTGACCAGTCCATTGATATCTTCCTGCAGTCTACAGCTTTCTTCCTCACTACCAATCATATGGCTAACTTTTGTATCACCTGCAAACTTCTTAATCATGCCCCCTACATTTAAGTCTAAATCATTGATATATACCACAAAAAGCAAGGGACCTAGTACTGAGCCCTGCAGAACCCCACCGGAAACAGCCTTCCATTCACAAAAACACCCGTCGACCACTACCCTTTGCTTCCTGTCACTGAACCAATTCTGGATCCAATTTGCATTCACGGGAGTATCATATCCTTCCCTTGTACTGTTCAGTGTTTTGACATTCAGTTCTCAAATACATTCTTCTGGTGAGTTCTTAGTGAAATCACAATCACAGTGGCCCTGTAAATCCATGGGGTACATTTTGCAAGACCCTGCACCACTGTCAGGGCCTCACACACAGGAAAGTTGTTCACTTCCCATCGTTTTAAGTCCATTGAAATCAATGGATAGAAAATTGCAGGCAGTGCAACTGCAATTTCCCGATAAACAGCCCTCTGAGTGCAAAGCCCCATCGGTGGTGTGGGATCTTGGAAAATTTATCTCTGTATATGTGTGTTTGGATTTGCATGCATGATATTGGGGCTTAGAGGATTAAATTATGAGGGCAGGTTGCATAAACGAGGCTTGTATTCCCTTGAGTATAGAAGATTGCGGAGTGATCTGATCAAGGTGTTTAAATGTTAAAAGGATTCATAAAAACATAAGAACATAAGAAATAGAAGCAGGAGTAGGCCATATGGTCCCTCAAGCCTGCTTCGCCATTCAATAAGATCATGGCTGATCTTCGACCTCAACTCCACTTTCCTGCCCGATCCCCATATCCCTGGATTCCCTTTGTGTCCAAAAATCTATCGATCTTAGTCTTGAATATACTCAACGATTGAGCGTCCACAGCCCGATAGGGTAGATTCAGTAGGGTAGATACAAAGAAACTATTTCCTCTGATGAGGGAATCAAGAACGAGGGGAAATAATCTTAAAATTAGAGCTAGGCCATTTAGGAGGGAAATCAGGAAGCACTTTTTCACACAAAGGGTGGTAGAAATCTGGAATTCTCTGCCTCAAAAAGGTTGTGGATGCTGGGTCAAATGGAACTTTCAAGACTGAGTTCAATAGATTTTTGTTAGGTAAGGGTATCAAAGGATATGGAGTTAAGGCTGGTAAATGGAGCTAAGGTACAGATCAGCCGCAATCTAATTGAATGTCGGAACATTCAACTGAGGGGCTGAATGGCCTATTCCTGTTCCTATGTTCCTATGTGTACGTGTGTGTGTTAATTTTATATATATGTAACTAAAACTGATAAAAGTATAGGGCTGATTTACCTGTTCCTAGAACCCCCGGAGTGCCCAAATGCGAGAAACAATAAACTGTAAATTTGGGCAGAGACCCAAAATGCTGCCCCTGAATTTCTATTGTTATTTTTTGACAGGCCCACATTGTTGGGTCAGAAGCATGCACTGCTATGTAAATCTGAAACTAAAACAGAAAATGCTGGAAACACTCAACAGGTCAGTCACAATATGTAGAGAGAACAATTAATATCCTTTGTCAGAGTTGCTGAGTGTTTTTAACATCTTCCGTTTTTGTGTCAGATTTCCAGCATCTACAGTTTTTTGCTTTTCAACCGCTATGTAAATAATTAGTTTTCATCACGTTAATGACATCAGCATGACCTGTGACCTAATTTTCTGCTTCTGCCAAGGCTGAAGGTCATGTCCAACATATAAACAGGGTGTTAAAAATTCGCTTAAGAACATTTTGTGTGCGGTGAGGCTTGATTGACAAAGCGTTTGGAGGTACAGTAACTTTAAAGTTTCAGATATAACTTTAGTTAATTTTCTGCTAATCCAGCAATAAATAGATTCTAGGATTTTGTCATTAGCAATTTTTGGCTGTCGTGAGGACACCTGATGGAGCTGCATGATGGGCATTCTTTTTGGAATCCCATTTTACATGTGCTATCTGGAGGAGAGTGATGTGGAGATGCCGGTGATGGACTGGGGTGGACAAATGTAAGGAATGAGCAGGGAGATCTGCTGGATGAACATTAGCTCAAGCAGCACCACAAAAGGATAGCTTCAACAAGGAGGTACCCAGCTGTATAGCTATATCATTGCCAAGGGAGTTTCTTTAAGCTCAGTGAAGAGCAACATTTGCGGAGGCTCTGGTTTAGCGAGGAAGTGGTCAGGGAGGTATGTCACCTGCTGGGAGAGGATCTGCAACTACATTCTTGAGCTAGCATCTTGCTCTATGTGTCAGTTAAGATCACAATAGCATTAAATTTCTATGCCACAGGAGGCTTTCAGGGGGCCACTGGGGACATTGAATGTATCAGCCAGTCTGCTATGCATCAGTGGATCAGCAAGTATGGATGTGTTGCTTGCCAGGGCAAACCAATCACCTACAGCACATGACTAAACTATGGCATGACTACTGTAAAAAAAACAAGGTGGATTAACAGATGAACCACTAATAGGAGGCGACGATTTCCTCTGTGAACTGGATATCAGCAGGGGCCTAATTTAAATGGCAGTGTCATGTCCCGATGACATCATCGGCATGCACGTGCCAGTTTAACCACGGTCCCGATTACGGCTCACACGGTCTCCGACCCTCCATCGAAAGTGCGCGGCAGCAAGGATCCAGGGCCAGCTAAGTGCTTTTTTTGTGCATTTTTACAGGTTCCTTGTGGGTTAGGAGGAGCAGAAGTGCTCTTCATTCCATACTTACCTTGCCAGGGACCGTTTCCGTGGGTCCACGAGGAACACATATTTTTGATAATAGACAATAAAACTTATTGCCAAACAGTAACTGAAAGAACACAGGCACATTTGGGATTGGGGATTCATCCAAGTTGATATTAAGAGGTCCCCTTTCCTGGTTGTACGACTGACAAAAATGTGACAAACTTGGATTGATACCATTTCCTTGATTTAAAATATTGGTTAAATTGTGCTTTCGCGGTTAGCTCAATTCAAAGATATTAAATTTGGGTCGATATGATGAAATGTGTTAACACTATGATGCTTCTCAAGTCGGCCATAGCAGCAAATGAATGTCCTTTGAAATGCAGAGAATTTGTATTGTGCATGTTTTGCTTTACTGATGCAACAAAAGGGTGAAGACAGAAAAAAAATCTAAAATGAAAAGAATGAGAAACATAGCCAAGAAACAGGAATGTGGAAAAGATAATACAGGAGAGGTGAACGTAAGGAGACACGGCAAAATGCAAAAGAAAAAGAAAATGAGAAAGAAAGAAGTAAATTAAGTAACAATCAAAATAAGGTACAATATAACATAGCAAGTTGCAGGGTTATCATGCTGTCCCTTCACATGCCTCTTTTCAGTGGTCCTATTTATAGAATTGTTCATTGCTAAATAAAATAACTTTTGTATCCAAACATGATGTAGTTTCTGAGTTGTCCAAAACCGAGGCCCCAAAACAATTAAATATTATTGCAATTAGAATGGCCTGAGGCCTGTAAATGCTTTGCAAAGTTTACACTATGCATTGGCTGGAATTCCTAGAAACTTGGATAACATGAGGTTTCACTGTTTCCTAAGGAGACATTCAGGGCCCTGAGACTCTGTGCTACCCTTGAACTATCATTACTCAAATCCATGGACAAGTTATTCCTTGGCTGAGAATTGGTTATATAGCGAATAAAGATGCTTGTCTTTTTAGTGAATAAAGATTCTTGCTTGTACTTTGGAAAAATTCAAACATAATGGCCTAGAAACCTGATCTCACTGTGCCACTTTTTCAGGCGTAAAACAGGTGCCTCACGGTCCAATGTCCCATTATAGGAGTGCGCCACCCGCCATATTGGATCGGGCACGTCATAGGTGTCCATGGCGCATGCCAAAAGCATTCAAAAACATAATTAATCTATTTAAATAAGGGTCCTAAGGTTGTTGTAGGAGCCTTTTGTGAAATTGGTTTGCCTCAGCGCCTGACTCCCAATGTGATAAATTCGACCAGCAACTCATGGTGCTAGCAGTCAGGAAGGATCTTTCAGGAGCAATATTTAAAGGGCTCACCTCCTCCGTGCAGGTTAGTCTCTTGTTTGTCCTCTTAGGCTGCTAGTTAACTTCTGGGCCTATTATTTTGGCTAGTTTCTGCATGCCACAAGTGAATTCTGACTTCTGGGAACAACGTTGTGCTGAACTGCTTTTGTCTGCTTTGAAAATAGTTTATTCAAGTCATTATTGCTCTGGTCGGTCTGTCTTTGATGATGGAGGATGAGGGGGAGCAACAAAGAAGATAGGAGAGACAGCTGGAATAAGGAGGAGGAGAAGGGCACTGCGCAGACAGCCATATCCGCAGTGGGTCTTCAGGGAGCACTGTTCCTACCTGATCCTGACTGAGGAGCAATGTGTGAGACGCCTTCCCTTCACCAAGGAGGCTGTCACTGATCTATGTCACCTGCTGCAGCCACAACTGAAGCCCCAAATCAGGGTATGGACAGCACCGCCTGTCGCTGTCAAAGTCACCATGACCCTCATCTTTTATGCCATGAGGTCATTCCAGGCTGCAGCAGGTGACATCAGCAACATCTCACAGTTTGCTCCCCATCACCAGCCTGGCATCTTCCTCAACAGAGAGGGATACCACTCCCTGATTGTGCAGCTTGTTTGTGCCCACAGGCAGGGCAATATGCAGGTCTGTGCCTGGTTTCCTGGCAGCAGTCATGATGTAATCATCCTGCGCCAGTCCTCTGTGCTGTCTTTATTCCAACCAGGCCTTCAGGTCACAAGTTGGTTACTTGGCAACAAGGGCTATATCCCTTCTGGACATGGTTCATGACTTCTATCAGGAACCCGGGCATGATGCAGAGCATACAATGAGAAACATGCTGCTACCAGAAATATGATTGAGCAGACCATCGGCATGTTCAAGCAGCGTTTCTACTGCCTGGACCTTTTGGGAGGAGCTCTACAGTAAACCACTGACCATGTTTCCAGATTTATGATAGTGTGCTGCATGTGACATAACTTCATTATACTGAGGGACCGGCCCATATCACCACCTGGGCAGCAAGAAGTGGAGAAGGAAGAGCAGCATGAAGAGGAGGAAGATCAGGAACAGCATCGATCACCAGTGCCCCTAGCTGCCAGAGCTCTCAAAAAGCAACTAATCCAAGAGCGCTTCACCTGGACCATCCTTTCCATCCCCAACACACCAACAGTTCTGTAGTCCTTATCGTCACCATCCTCACTACCACCATCCGATTGCCTTCCTTCAGTCCAACCTCATGGGCCTTGCCTTCAATTGACTACAAATATGAACACCAACACCAAATCCAGAAAGCAGAAACTTCACTTCAGTGACTCACTTCAGATATCGGTAACGGTTAACTGGAATAATTAAGAATGACCATTGTGCATTCCTTAGTGCCTGTCTTGTGTGCCCCCGGGGGAACAAGATCTCCTTCCTCCTGTCCACTGCCTGGACCAGGGCCTCTAAAGTGACATCGGAGAACATGCGGGCCGAAACTGCGGGCCTTTTTTTTCTTTGAGAAGCTTTCCCTCCTGTCTGCAGGCAGAGTGCACCGCCCCTTTAAGAGGTGCAGACAGCCATTAAATGGTGTCAGAGACTATTTATTTCCCACTCTCACCAAACAGGCATGCAGCCAATAAGCAGTGTGGGTATCGCTGGCTGCAAGCCTGACCCATTATAATGAGGTCCCAGCACCAATTTCATGTGGTCCCTGCGCCACATGAACAGGCGTGCGGCGAGGAAGCCCTGCTCCCGTTTTCAGGTACAATCAAATTTTAAGGCCAACGTTTGAACAGCAGAGCTCTGACTAACTGGTTCCTGCAGGTCACTAACCTTTGTTTCTAACCTCTGATGATCAGATCGTATTAGATACTAATCATGGAATGGATCAATATACTACAATCTTTTTTCCAGTTAGTTCTGGGCATGATTGTTAAGCTGAACAAATAACTGCCTGGTACTGCAGTGTTCATGAAGATCGAGCTTGAGATAGTTAGATTGCAGATTACTGTTTGTTCAGAGCTTTGTTTGAGTATCCAAAGAACAAGCACTATGGATATATTTAAAGGTAATTTGCAAGACCGTATGCTGCTGGCTGTAGGTTGCAAAATTGGACACTCTCCCTCTAATGACCGATTCACAGGCTGCCCAATTTGATGACCTGTGATTGGGGGGAGGGGGAATTAGGCATGCTGCTGGTCTCACTTAATTTAACTTGAGATTTCTATATTTATCAGGGCCTGAATTGGGCAAGTTCTGTTGAGGTTTTGCCCACAGCCTAAGTCTTGCCCATAAAAAGTGGTCACAATGGGAATCCTGGGAGCTTGCCTGCTGAAGCAGGCCAATTCAACAACAACTACTTGCATTTAAATAGCGCCTTTAACGTAGTAAAACGTCCCAAGGCGCTTCACAGGAGCGTTATCAAACAAAATTTATCAAGCCAATTCAAGTGAAAGGTAGATTTTATAATTATTTTCCCCACAATTTCATGTTCTTTTTGCTGCAATTTTCCTCCATGCATTAATTAGCCTTGTTGGACAGGGATCTATTTTTGCATTTTTGGGGGTTCTCCCTGACAAATAGATGAGAATGGAGGGTTCCAAATGCAATGTATTACTAAAAGAACGAAAATAGTTCATGAGGGGCCATCAAAATTAGGTGCAATTGCTTCTGAGGTGTTTTGACCACGTGCATCACTGGTCCACAACCTATGTCTGGAGCGATCAGAGATCTTTTTTTTTATTCGTTCACGGGATGTGGGCGTCGCTGGCAAGGCCGGCATTTATTGCCCATCCCTAATTGCCCTTGAGAAGGTGGTGGTGAGCCGCCTTCTTCAACCTCTGCTTCACAAAACAGGCTGCCACAGAGTTATGCTATTTGCTGCACAATGTATCAGGGAGGGCTCTTTCAGTACAGTGAAGTTTACCATAGCATGAAACTTTCCTGTTACCAGATCTTCCAAGCCTATCTCCGGAGATATCTTCCGCCTCAGGTAGTCTGCAGTGCACACATATAACAGGGGAGTGAGAACTGCTATGCTTGCAAGGAACAATACCATCACCACTTTTCCTGTGGAGGGAGGCATCAACTGAGCAGGTTGCATAGCTTTCAGCGAGTGGCAGGCTTTCCTTGAGTGCAAGGCATTGTAGATGGAACCCATCTGGCCATCAGGGCTCTTCATATCAATCCCATGGCCTTTAGGAACAGGAAAGGTTTGCATTTAATTAAGGGGTTTAGCTGATATTTAACCACCAAAATATCATTATGTACATTAGTGTCCATTATCCAGGAAGCAGCCATGTTGCCTTCATTGTATGCCATTCCACTGTGCCCATATTATTTGAAGGAGAGGAAACACTGAGTGGGTGGTACTTAGGAGAACAGGGCTATCCCCTGCAGCCATGGCTGATGACTTCAATGAGAACCCCTCTAACAGCGGAGGAACCCCCCGGTCTGGAAACCTCAGGCTTTGTTTGCTGATCCTTGCTGCAACCTCCATTCTGGAGAATTGTGTGCCATGCAAATGAAAGGGTGTGTGCAAAAGGATTATAGTTGTGCACAATGCTTGAAATGCTACCTTCCACAAGGTGCAGCAGTTCCTAACTTAGGTTTGTGACATGGTTGATGAGCCCAACAAAAAAGTTGAGCAAAAGTAGTTACTTTCACCTTCCTACTGATATGAGCAAACATCTTCCTATTGACAGCCAGGTACAAGAGAGCTGGGTGACTGCATTTACTTAGTTGGCAACCTCCCTTCATCCATCTGGCACCTGTGCTTTTACTGGAGGGTGGTCTTCAGCCCTTTTGTTCCTCCAACTCTGCAACATCAAAAGTAGCAGTGCTGTCCACATGGCCCCACTGTACCATTATGAAGAATTAAACAGTCACCACCACAACTTCCCCTTTTTTGGTGAGCTGCAGCCCTTTAAGTACTTCTGCCTTGCTGGATTTTAGCAATCCACAGCCAAATGTGCTGCAGGCCTAGCTCTGTGGGAGAGTTTTTCCTTTGTCTGTAGCCTAGTCAAATGAAGGGATAGGCCTTAGATTGCAAAGTTTGTCACAGTCCCCCCATGCTATGGGTGTGGCTCGCCTATGCCACTGCTGCATGGACATTCAAAATTTTAAATTTCACAAAACTGGAGCTTTGGTGTCCAATAATGCCAGATTGACATTTCTAAATTTAAAATTCCTAAAGTTAATTTTCTCTTTTTCATGAAAGGATGTTTGCTTTATGGAAACTGTTTATTGTGTTCAGTGTTAAAATACTATTGGAAACAATGGACATTGCTTAATGCATTTGAGCTGTACTACATGGAACATTTGTCAGTTACGCAGGTTAGCAAAATTGCATTCTGACATTTTTTTTTATTCGTTCATGGGATGTGGGCGTCGCTGGTGAGGCCGGCATTTATTGCCCATTCCTAATTGCCCTTGAGAAGGTGGTGGTGAGCCGCCGCCTTGAACCGCTGCAGTCCATGTGGTGAAGGTTCTCCCATATTGCTGTTAGGAAGGGAGTTCCAGGATATTGACCCAGCGACGATGAAGGAAAGGCGATATATTTCCAAGTCAGGATGGTGTGTGACTTGGAGGAGAACGTGCAGATGGTGTTGTTCCCATGTATCTGCTGCTTTTGTCCTTCTAGGTGGTAGAGGTCGCGGGTTTGGGAGGTGCTGTCGAAGAAGCCTTGGCGAGTTGCTGCAGTGCATCCTGTGGATGGTACACACTGCAGCCACCGTGCGGCGGTGGTGAAGGGAGTGAATGTTTAGGGTGGTGGATGGGGTGCCAATCAAGCGGGCTGCTTTGTCCTGGATGGTGTCGAGCTTCTTGAGTGTTGTTGGAGCTGCACTCATCCAGACAAGTGGAGAGTATTCCATCACACTCCTGACTTGTGCCTTGTAGATGGTGGAAAGGCTTTGGGGAGTCAGGTGAGTCATTCGCCGCAGAATACCCAGCCTCTGACCTGCTCTTGTAGCCACAGTATTTATATGGCTGGTCCAGTTAAGTTTCTGGTCAATGGTGACCCCCAGGATGTTGCTGGTGGGGGATTCGGTGATGGTAATGCCGTTGAATGTCAAGGGGAGGTGGTTAGACTCTCTCTTGTTGGAGATAGTCATTGCCTGGCACTTGTCTGGCGCAAATGTTACTTGCCACTTATGAGCCCAAGCCTGGATGTTGTCCAGGTCTTGCTGCATACGGGCTCAGGCTGCTTCATTATTTGAGGGGTTGCGAATGGAACTGAACGCTGTGCAATCATCAGCAAACATCCCCATTTCTAACCTTATGATGGAGGGAAGGTCATTGTTGAAGCAGCTGAAGATGGTTGGGTCAAGGACACTGCCCTGAGGAACTCCTGCAGCACTGCCCTGGGGCTGAGATGATTGGCCTCCAACAACCAATACCATCTTCCTTTGTGCTAGGTATGACTCCAGCCACTGGAGAGTTTTCCCCCTGATTCCCATTGACTTCAATTTTACTAGGGCTCCTGTGGTGTTACAACAATTTCTTGCAATATTGTTTGCCAAGAGACATTGTAATTATTTTAAATATCTCTGTTATAGGATATTTCTAACAATAATGTTAATAGCGTTATTTCTTGGATGACAAGTTTCAGAACCGTGTATTTTTTTGGACTGGCTAGAAGGCACAAGTGACATGTAGTTGCTGTGTTGAAGAAGTCATATGCAATTTAAGGTAATACTAGTCGATGTCCTGCAGAGTGAAGAGCAAGTCTAGTATTCAGGTCAAGGAGATTAGAAATAATGGGATAACTGGACCCAAGTGAGGAAAGAATGTCAGTGGAAGGGGGAGGATGGAGATAGGAGTGGAGGGAGACAGTAGAGGGAGAGGGAGAGAGGAAGGGGGAATAGGAGGCGGAACAAGAAGGAAATGGAGGAGAGGAAGCAACAGAAGACAGTAAAGGCATGCATAGCATTAGGCCACAGTTGGGGGCAGGGGAGACAGTGAGGTGGATGGGGAAGAAGGAGTGAAGATGATAGATGGGGAAAAGGAGACAGAAGGGAAGAAGAGGAGGGGAAAAGGGTGCAACGGTGGATGAAGAAGGGTTGGGTGGCACTTGGCCAAGGCACAATTCCATTTCTGCAGTGGGAAGAAAGTTTATCTTCACATGGTGGTGGATTGAGGGGTGGGGGGGGGGGGACATTACAGGGTGTAGGTTTTCGGCTCAGATTGTGGATGGTGCTGAGTTGCTTCTGGGTGAGGATCTGGAAGTGGAACGAGTTCCTTCTCAGCAGTGGGGGGTGCAAGCTTCAGCTCGGGGTGGGGGAGATTGGTTAGTGGAGGAAGGGGAAGGCTGAGTTTGTGCTCAGTGGGAGATTAGAACATAAGAACATAAGAAATAGGAGCAGGAGTAGGCCATACGGTCCCTTGAGCCTACTCCGCCATTCAATAAGATCATGGCTGATCTTCGACCTCAACTTCACTTTCCTGTCTGATCCCCATATCCCTTGATTCCCCTCGAGTCCAAAAATCTATCTCAGCCTTGAATATACTCAATGACTCAGCATCCACAGCCCTCTGGGGTAGAGAATTCCAAAGATTCACAACTCTCTGAGTGCAGAAATTCCTCCTCATCTCAGACTTAAATGGCCGACCCCATATCCTGCAACTATGCCCTCTAGTTCTAGGGAAGGCTGAGTTCTTCTTTGTTTGGCAAAGTCATCTTTGAGCTCAATGGAGGTGGGGTGGAAGTCCAGGTTTTTCCTCACTGGGAGTGGGGCAGATGGCAGGATCTCTTTCTCCTAAGGAGTATGGCGGTGTTAGTAGCCCAGATTTCTGTTCGGGGTGGGGCGGGGGCGGGTGGAAGGGGGATTGGGGAGTTTCTGTTCAGTGGGGGTTGGGGATTCAGACTTCTTCTGTGGTGGGTGGTTTGTGTACTGGTTTCTACTCAGTGGTAGGGGTGCCCCATTTCATCTCTGTGGGAGGGGGTTTGCTGTGGCCCAATTGCTGGTGACTGGAAGGGGTGGTGTGCTTGATAGGTGGAGATTGGTTATATTTCTGCTCAGTTGGGGGGTTGATAGTAGGATTTCTGAATGGTGGGGAGGGGGGTTGCATGGGGATGATTTCTGTTTAGGCTTAGGCAGTGGGGTTTAGGTGCTGTGATTTCAGCTAGGGCCAGGCGCTTCCTGATTTCTAATCACTGGGGTGAGAGGGGGGAGTAGGTGATGATTTCTGCTCAGTGTTTGGGGGGGGGGGCATGGAGTGTTGCCATTATGTCTGTTTGGATGTGATGGAGAGAATAGGGCATGGCCATAATGTCTCAGTGGGCTCGGGGGAATGGCTCAGTTCTGGGGGGTGGGCGGGGGTTGCTGTCTCTTCAACTGGGTCAGGAGAATGGCACTCAATCTTTTCTCAGGGAGGTGGATTGGCCAAGCTGTCTGCTCAATTGAGTCACAGGGCATGGTAGCCAATGTCTGCTTTGTGGTGGGGAGGGTCACCTCTGGGGTAGGGACCAGGGAAATATTGCCCTTGCTCTGCTAAATGGTTGGTCTTGATGTCTGGTCAAGGGCTTTGGCGGAGTGGTTGTTTCCCACATCCTTGCTAAGGTTTCCGGGTTCACGTCATTTGGACATTTCTAGCTTTTTGTTGATTTGTTTCTGTGGCCTGCCATTCAAGTTTTGTTCCAGTGCTTCCAGTGGCAGTCAGGAAATCCATTTGTTGAGTCGCAGTGGAAGCGACCGATCCCTACTCATAGTTGCGGGGGGGGGGGTGGGGGCGGTGATTTCAGCTACAGCATCGGTGATTGAGCATAAAATCAGATGCTGTCTCATTGCAGTCAATTAGTCAAGTATTGTTACATTATAAGACCAACTACAAGTGGTTTATACCTTTAGAATATTGAGGCCCCTAACCATTTTTAATATATTAGATAGTGGAAGTGAAGCATGTCCAAATGGGGCATTTTGTTCTATGGTCGTATAAGTGATCTCAGGTTTTCCTTTGACTCAAGCGTCAGTAATTTCCGGGGAGGCTCTGCCAATCTCCCACTGTAACTTCAGTGGAAGATCACGGAAACCCTGGCGAAATGGTGTAAATTGCCCTTTATGCTGTTGCTCCAGGGTTTCTGCCACTCTCCAGCCAAAGTTATGACAGGAGATCGGGGAACCCCCATGGAACTTGTACCCCAAGGTTTTATATCAGAATATTTAGTAACAGCAACAACTTACATTTATATAATGCCTCCAACAGAAAAACACTCCAAGGTGCTTCACAAAGGCAGAAAGAAACAGGCACTGTACTTTGATGGGAGAATTAGAAGAGGCACTACTGTGTCAACGACTTGGATTCAGAAATGCAATGCAAATTGGTGAAATTGACAGATGATACCAAACTATGAAGGTGCAGTTGATTCTGAGGAAAAAGCTTGGGAAATACAAAATGAGTTGGACAAATTCTGTAAATGGGCAGAACACTGATTGATGAGATTTAATATGAACAAGTGGAAAATATTGCAAATAGGAAGAAAAAAGAGGCCATACATGCACTGAGGGTCTTAGTAGACTCATCGCTTAACATGTCCAATCACTGCAGAGCAATGATCAACAAAGCTAATAAATGCTGAACAGTAGAGTACAAGTCAAAGGAGGTCATGCTTAAACTGTAGAGCGCATGGTCACACCTTGAATATCATTGCCAGTTCTGATCAATGAGACACAAAGCAAATATTCAAGCATTGGTGGCAGTTCAGAGAAAAGCCATGAGCCTGATCCGATCCCTAATGTCAGAGCTCTGAGTTCTGCGGAAAGATTGGGAAAAACTTGGGATTTCAGCCTTGAAAGGAAGAGGTTGAGTGGTCATCTTAGAAATATATATAAATGGTATGGAATATTACTTCAAACTAAATTGTGGGAGTAAGGCAAGGAGACACAGGTTCAAACTGAAGACAAATTTAGGTCTGTTGTCAGGAAGTTCTTTTTCACACAAACAGTGACCAACACATGGAATAGAAAAAAATCAAATGCTGCAATTGGAGGAATTCAGGATCTTTCTGGATGGATGAAATAAGATTGGCCGAATGGCCTTCCTCATCTGTAATTATTTTGCGATCTTATGATTGAAAGTTTTGTCAGAGAGATGGATTTTGAGACAGCTTTTAAAGACAGAAAGAGGTAGACAGACAGAGGGGTTTATGAAGGGAGAATAGGGCTGAAACAGCTGATGGCTCTGCCAATAAATATGGAGCAGAGGGAGGGGGTGCACAGACAGCGAGTATCAGAGGATTAGATGGGAACAGAGTTTAGAGTGGGTCAAGATGACTGCAGCAGAATTTAGGACAAGAACAAGTTTATGGAGGGTAGAAGTTAGGAGGCCAGTGAGCAGATCATTCCTTTAACTCACTTGAGTAATAACTTAGCTTACTTTTTTTCTGTCAGGCAGTTGCAGTTTTCAAAATATTTCAACATCTCATTTAAAAAAATATTGTTTTAAATTCAATTCCCTCTCCATTTTTTGTTATTTTGACCTTGTTCCTTAATAATGCACCATGCATTATTTCCTAGGCATATTTCCAAACGTAGGTGATTTCCTTTTGGGCCTCTGCCAATGCCACTTAGTAACTAGCTTCTAGGAGGTGCACAAGTGGACAGGGTTGGCTCGCCGGTTGATTTTCTCTCCTTTCCCATGAGGAAGCATCTTATGACTCTCCCGTTGATGACCAAGTGAAAAATTCCAGCATGAACATGAATCTTATCATTTGGTGGTACAGTGTGTTGACACCAGGCTGCATTTGAGTTTCAGAAATATCATCACATCTAACATTATTTCAGAAATATGATCACATCTAACATTAAATATTATTATAAGCAACATAGATCAGATAGCAAAAGTTTTGTGTGTGAATTTTTTCTTCTTTATGTTTGACTATGAAAAAAGGAGACAGTCATGACATACACAGGTACTGGTAGTGACTATTTGCTAAGAGCTCATTCATCAGACTCTTGGGTTAAAAAGGTTTTGCTTTAATTTAAAATGCTTGACCAAAGATTCACCTGAGTTATTCTGCAGGTGCTAATGGCATTTTTAAAAGGTAAGGAAAACATTCTGGAAGAGCAGGGCCTTTTCACTATCATCACTGGATTTTAGTAAATTCTAGCATTCTCTCATTTATCAACTTATAATGAGTTTGTCAAACTGCCTAGGCCAGGGACTAAGGTTTCATTGTGGAGACATCTATCGTCTGCAGAGTTTAGCATTCCACTAATGCATTACTTCTTCCTTAACACTGACATGATATGATTCACCAGGGAGAGCTCATGAAAAACGCTCATCAAAACCACCTGAATTGTAACAGAAATATTTTAGTTGATGGATGAAGTACATATTAAGATTGTAAAAGGCAGAGTAAGGTAAGGTAACACTTTGATTACTTAACAGACTTTTGAGAAGTCTAAAAAAATACTACTGTTTGAGACTTTTGCAAAATAAGGTAGCATAGACTATTATAATTAAAGGGAGACTTTTCAAAAACTTGGTTTATTAAAAAGATATTTCTGTTCAACAATTTGTGCTATGTGGGGATATGTTGGATTTTTAAAAGATATGCATCAACCAAAAGTATTTTCTTTTACATTTTCTCTGGACAAATTTTAACATGTCTCATTGTTTATCTGCCCCATATTTTAAAAAGTAAGCTGCATTCTAAATTCCTGCCGAAGGTGGTGCCTAAATTCCACCCGACTTAGGAATGAGCAAATATATCCTTTTATTCTGTCCAATGTAAGAGTGGAATTTCAGAATTTACAAATTGGTGATGTTTTAATTTCATGATCCAAGAATGCAGTAATTCTTTCCTTGCCTGGATCAAAGTTAGAGCAGTAATCTTCTGTAAGATTTTGGATCCAGATAAAACTCAATATCCAAATACTCCATTTAATAAACATTTGATCACTTCAGTGAAAACAAACCAGTACAAAAGATTACAGAACACAAATAGAGAGGCTAACTTTCATCATATGCTTCCACAGACAACTTTTTACAGAATCAAATTGACCAGATCTCAAATAAACAACTTAGCTCCAATTAAACAGTCAGAGTTCCCAGGTACTCCGTGAAAGCGTTACAGTACTTAATTACCTTTTGGTATCTCATTGGCACACTACATCCTCAACATTTTGAAAGCTTTTGACAGGATATAGCATTCTGACTTCATTGAAAAGTTGGTGCCTTGTACCATGTCTAGTGAACTGTGGAACTGGATAAATAATATGCTCATAATACAGAGATGTCAATCCTTTAAGGAGGTCTTATTATATCATATGCAGGAGTTCCTCAGGGACTGTTTCCCATCTTCGTCAGTGACCAGTTGGACATCAACAAAAATGGCAATATTCTTTTTGATGTCCCTATCCCCATCAAAGTAGTTAACTCTCCATCTGAAAGACAAGCTTCAATTGAATCACTGCAGAATATATAGAAAGAATTGACAAATGAGTAGTGTGTTACATTAAACTTTGAGAAGACCAAGTCAACAACATTCACCATGACATTGCCCACTCACCTCTATGCCATAAGGGTTTTAACTTTATTCATTTACAGACATTCAGTTTCATGGTTTGGTAAGACCTGTTATGAAATTAGTGATAAAGGTGGCTGGAAAAGTTGGCAAATACATCAGAATCCTCAATAAAGCTTTCTCAACTTTTCACCATCAGTATGAACCATGCTGTACAAAGATCATATCTGCTCAGTAATGAATATGGTAGCCTTTTTTAGTGGGCTGGACAGAAAATAAAATCTGGCTCCTAGACAGTATAGTCCAGTTAGTGAATAAACCAACTCAATGCTGGAGTCTATTGTCTTCAACATTCAAGAGATATGACTGGGCTATCAGTCATTTACAAGATCATGACTGGAGAGGTACTACAAGATATGCAAGCTATCAACTTATGTCTGAAATGAAAGAGGTGCTTTAGGTACCTCAACATTCTGTATCAATCCAAAGAGACAGAACAGAATACTATTAATAATGTTTCATACATTGCTTTTCCTGCCTCAAACTCTGATGATGAAATTAAATGTAAAATTAACCATCACTTTCTAAACTAGAGATGCTGGTGCATATATATTATGTGCGATCTCTCACCTATTGGTGCACTGGTACAATTCTTTAAGTCTTTCTGTGCTCCCACCAATCACCTAGGCTAAGTTTTGTCGTCTGTTTTTCTTATAGTTACATTCAGATTCATCCTGTTGTTGAGGTTCTTAATAACAACAACAACTTGCATTTACATAGCACCTTTAAACATCCATAGTAAAACATCCCAAGGTGCTTCACAGGAGCATTATCAAACAATAGAATTGTTAATGTACAATAAAAAATAGATTTTAGCATGTATCATATGTATTTCAGGAGCTTTTTTCTGCTACTATGTTGATCAGGTTAAATGTGCTAGAACAGTGTTGTCCAAAAGAAATTGCTGACTAGCCACAGGTGTGGCTACTGGCAACACCATTTTGACCACATGAAACAATTTTAGTAGATAATGCCTTACTTCCAGTCACGCAATACAGGTAAAAGTACTTCACGTGTGAATATTTAGTTAACAAACATCAACCACCATTCAGTAACCAAGGAAGTAAAGGACTCACAACGATCAAAAAACACTCCCACACTTGTCTTTTCGTCTTACCATTTTACCAACAAAAGCACAAAATGTTTTTTTTAATTCGTTAATGGGATGTGGGTGTCGCTGGCAAGGCCAGCATTTATTGCCCATCCCTAATTGCCCTTGAGAAGGTGGTAGTGAGCCGCCTTCTTGAATTGCTGCAGTCCGTGTGGTGAAGGTTCTCCCACAGTACTGTTAGGAAGGGAGTTCCAGGATTTTGACCCATTGACGATGAAGGAACGGCGATATATTTCCAAGTCGGGATGGTGTGTGACTTGGAGGGGAACGTGCAGGTGGTATTGTTCCCATGTGCCTGCTGCCCTTGTCTTTCGAGGTGGTAGAGGTCGTGGGTTTGGGAGGTGCTGTCGAAGAAGGCTTGGCAAGTTGCTGTAGTGCATCCTGTCGATGGTACACACTGCAGCCATGGTGCGCCGATGGTGAAGGGAGTGAATGTTTAGGGTGGTGGATGGGGTGCCAATTTGTCCTGGATGGTGTCGAGCTTCTTGAGTGTTGTTGGAGCTGCACTCATCCAGGCAAGTGGAGAGTATTCCATCACACTCCTGACTTGTGCCTTGTAGATGTGGAAAGGCTTTGGGGAGTCAGGAGGTGAGTCAGGAGGTGAGTCAGGAGCCGCAGAATGCCCAGCCTCTGACCTACTCTTGTAGCCACAGTATTTACGTGGTTGGTCCAGTTAAGTTTCTGGTCAATGGTGACCCCCAGGATGTTGATGGTGGGGGATTCGGCGATGGTAATGCCGTTGAATGTCAAGGGGAGGTGGTTAGACTCTCTCTTGTTGGAGATGGTCATTGCCTGGCACTTATCTGGCGCGAATGTTACTTGCCACTTATGAGCCCAAGCCTGGATGTTGTCCAGGTCTTGCTGCATGCGGGCATGTACTGCTTCATTAGCTGAGGAGTTGTGAATGGAACTGAACACTGTGCAATCATCAGCGAACATCCCCATTTCTGACTTTACGATGGAGGGAAGGTCATTGATGAAGCAGCTGAAGATGGTAGGGCCGAGGACACTGCCCTGAGGAACTCCTGCAGCAATGCCCTGGGGCTGAGATGATTGGCCTCCAACAACCACTACCATCTTCCTTTGTGCTAGGTATGACTCCAGCCACTGTAGAGTTTTCCCCCTGATTCCTACTGACTTTAATTTTACGAGGGCTCCTTCGTGCCACACTCGGTCAAATGCTGCCTTGATGTCAAGGGCAGTCACTCTCACCTCACCTCTAGAATTCAGCTCTTTTGTCCATGTTTGGACCAAGGCTGTAATGAAGTCTGGAGCCGAATAGTCCTGGCGGAATCCAAACTGAGCATCGATGAGCAGGTTATTGGTGAGTAAGTGCTGCTTGATAGCACTGTCGACGACACCTTCCATCACTTTGCTGATGATTGAGAGTGGACTGATGGGGCGGTAATTGGCTGGATTGGATTTGTCCCGCTGTTTGTGGACAGGACATACCTGGGCAATTTTCCGGCAGATGCCAGTGTTGTAGCTGTACTGGAACAGCTTGACTAGAGGTGCAGCTAGTTCTGGAGCACAAGTCTTCAGTGCTACAGCTGGGATGTTGTCGGGGCCCATGGCCTTTGCTGTATCCAGTGCAATCAGCCGTTTCTTGATATGGAGTGAATCGAATTGGTTGGAGACTGACTTCTGTGATGGTGGAGATATCAGGAGGAGGCTGAGATGGATCATCCACTCGGCACTTCTGGCTGAAGATGGTTGCATACGCTTCAGCCTTCTCTTTTGCACTCACGTGCTGGACTCTGCCATCGAGGATGGGGATGTTCACGGAGCCTCCTCCTCCCGTTAGATGTTTAATTGTCCACCACCATTCACGACTGGACGTGGCAGGACAGCAGAGCTTTGATCTGATCCATTGGTTGTGGAATCACTTAGCTCTAGCTATAGCATATTGTTTCTGCTGTTTAGCATACACGTAGTCCTGTGTTGTAGCTTCACCAGGTTGGCACCTCATTTTTAGGTGCACCTGGTGCTGCTCCTGGCATGCTCTTCTGCACTCCTCATTGAACCAGGGTTGATCCCCTAGCTTGTTCGTAATGGTAAAGTGTACATGCACACACCGTGCAAATATGAGCATTGAGATCACTTGTCCAACGATGGTGTCTTTTACTCATATTTTACTTACTAATCAGAAATGCAAATAGGATTCAGAACACGCCTGGAATATAGTGTACAGTTTTGGTCTCCTTACCTAAGGAAGGATATACTTGCCTTAGAGGTAGTGCAACAAAGGTTCACTGGATTGATTCCTGGGATGAGAGGGTTGTCCTATGAGGAGAGATTGAGTTGAATGGGCTTATACTCTCTGGAGTTTAGAAGAATGAGAGGTGATCTCATTGAAACATAAGATTCTGAGAGGGCTTGACAGGTAGATGCTGTGAGGCTGTTTCCCCTGGCTGCAGATCTAGAACTTGGGGCATAGTCTCAGAGCAAGGGGTCGGCCATTTAGGACTGAGGTGAGGAGAAATTTCTTCACTCAGAGGGTTGTGAATCTTTGGAATTCTCTACCCCAGAGAGCTGAGGATGCTCAGTATTTGAGTATATTCATGATTGAGATCGATAGATTATTGGACTTTAAGGGAATCAAGGCATATGGGGATCGGGCAGGAAAGTGGAGTTGAGGGCGAAGATCAGCCATGATCTTATTGAATGGTGTAGCAGGCTCGAGGGGTCATATGGCCTACTCCTGCTCCTATTTCTTATTTTCTTATGACTCTGGGCAAGCTAGTCACTAAAGAAAAAATTAATGGTCTGCATCTTAAATGGTTATCAGTTGTGGGGAGAGATCTTTGGTCTATTGCACTATTGCAATGGTTTCAAATAAGTGATCTTACTGGATTTATGTCTAACAAGCTAATGATGCATATTTATGTGGTAAATTAAAAGATTTAGTGGATCAGGTGCACCAGCAATTTTGCCTTGCTGGTGCCGTAAGCGGGTAAATATCAAGCTCACATTTTACATTACTGGTATCTTTTGGAGCCCTGCTGGTAATGCTGGAATTACCAGCTAAGCATTAGTGTTTTGGCGTATTTCCCAAATCATTGCTGCATGGTTAGGTGGATAGGTCACTTCATCTACTTGATGTGAACCCTGCAGCATCAACTGCAGATGAAACAGGAGCTTTTTGTGATTACAGGATTCCCACATTACAACAGTGCTTCATTGGCTGTAAAGCGCTTTGGGACGACCTTTCTTTTCTTTCTCAGTGTTCTAGGTGCCACATGCCTTTCTGATCACCTTTTCTCAATTAAGCTATTTCAAGTAAAACAAAAAGGTTTAATTTAGTAAATGGCTAAGTGGTAGGCAAAGACCAGAATATCACCATGTATAGGTTTGCCAATTTCCTGTCTCCTACCATTCCTCCCTCAAACTGTCTGAATCATCATCCTCAAAGTTTTTTTTGAGATTGCAACAGTGTCTGGTGACTGGCTGTTTAACAAGTAATATCCTGTCTCTCTGCCTGGTTTGTGGAAATCTAGTGAAGATATTTTTGTTTCTTTTTTCTTTTTACAGGTGACAGAGGTTACTGTCTAAAATCCTGACTCATGACTCTAATGCCAAGTCCCCAGAATCCCAGCCAAGAACAGTATAACCAAGCACATGGGCCTACTTGTTTAGTTACAAAGCGTACTTTTGTGGTCTTAAAAGATATGTTGTTTGGATAGCCCTGTGAGGAGCTTACAGTGCCGTCTTAAGAATGTCTGCCATATCTTTGTTGTAAGCTATGCTTTTCACAGCATTGCACCTACCCCTGCAATTTTGGTAGATTTGCCACAGCATGACAGCAACAAAATGCTTTGGAGAAGAAATTCATAGTGAAGAAACAGCATGCAACATCAGGCCTTGTGGCTACATTGATATCTGTGCAGATCCTATTCAGAATTACTTTATGCAAGGTATGGGTTGCACACTTTGTCCCTGTCACATTCGCACAGAATAACTATTGCTCAGGCTGCACTGTACAAACTGTGAGGAGCTGGTAAGTTTCATTTTTTTGATTTATCCCAGCAGCAGTGTGGCTTTCCTGCAGCCTGGAGTTTGTGCCGTCGCCAGGTAGATTTCTCATTCCTGCAATCTTAAAGGCAACATGCTGATTTAAACAAAAAATTGAAATAACTAAAAGGTCCATAGTGCAGGTTGAAAAGACAAAAAAAGGAACATGAGACAAATAAGGATTCTTAGGTTTTAAAAGTGTAAAGATTCTGGGAGGAATGAAAGTCTGAAGGAGGGAAGAAGTCCCACAATTTTTAGGTCTTGGGAAGGAATGGAGTAGGACGTTCTGTGATCATTCTTGATTTCAACACAGTGAAGAAGGTGAAAACAGAGCATGCAAAATAGGTGTTTGCAGCTGAGAAGAAACAAAGCAGAAAAACTCAGAGGAGCAGCAATGAAATAGAGAGAAGTAACAATAAAAATAGAGAGACATAAAAATGCTGTGATGGAGATGCAGAGCGAGAGAGAGACAGAGGGGGTGAAACTGGTCTTAGGCAGTGCAAAAAAGGCGATAGTGAATTGGTAGCCCGTTTTTCTTTATCTTCAATTGTAAAGAAAATCGGGTTGGGTGTAAAATGAGTTGCACATTCTCTATTTCCCATTTTGCGCTACCGTCCAAAATCAATTTCACCCCTAGAGAGATTGGAGGGTAGAGGTAAGAGAGGGATTATTTATCAGAGGACAGTTTTTTTTTTGTAACCTGTCCAAGAGCATAAATAGGTGTTAGGAAAATAATCCTGGATATGGGAGCGGAATTCAATTCTTGGATGGACATAGGCTTTTTAAAGAAATATGAGTATTTAGGGAGAAAAGGAACATTTGGCATGATGAAGGAAAAAGAAAAAGATTTGAAAGCAGCTTTAGTGTTGGGGGAGAAAGCAACCAAAGTCTCCAAAAGCAGAGATCCAGAGGTACATAACAAAGAAAACAAGTGGAGCATTCATGTGGAAAATCATATTAGTAATCACTATTGGCTAGAAATTTTAAGATGACAATTTGAGAGTGAGCAGTGGGCCTCCATAACTTCAGAAAATACTAATTGACAGGCAATAGGCCGGTAGTTGGAAGCAGAGATAAAATTAGC
Source organism: Heptranchias perlo (assembly GCF_035084215.1). NCBI lineage: Eukaryota > Metazoa > Chordata > Chondrichthyes > Hexanchiformes > Hexanchidae > Heptranchias > Heptranchias perlo. Next base: position 79,732,236 of record NC_090332.1, read on the forward strand.
TCAGGATGCTTCACAACAGATCAAGGTGCCTGGTGTGATGGGCAGAATTTTACAAGAGATAATAAAATGCCAGACACGATTGAACCAAGCATCACACGATTTGACAGGTGGGGAAGAGTGCGTTATGAAATATTCCATAACATAAGTACTTTGTTTACTTCACTGGTAATGGTTGAAGCATCAGAAGAGCAAAAGCAACAGTTGGACCAGGGAATAGCAGCAAAGATCTCAAAAATCCCATCATGGCTGACTTATCAGGGTAAATTTTGCAAGGTGCCACCTTGGAGTGGAGTCTCACTCGCCGGGGGCATGGATTAGAGAATTGTGTGTGGAGATCAGCGTGCTGGATTCCTGATTTTCCAGTGATAAGAATTAACCTGCTCTCTTAGTGATTGATACGCATGCAAATTAACCCTATAGTACCAAACAAGACACGACTGATTTGTTGCAGGATATCCTTCAAGAGGCAAATATGAGACAATAGTCAGAAGAGCGGGAAGAAAACAGGATTACAATTGGAGGCGAGGAAAAGGTGTGGGGGATTAACTGAAATACAAGACCAGTCAAGGGTATGGTTGACTGATAAGTTGTTTCAGATCATTCAGGACAGTAAGAAGAGAAGTAGAGCTATTGCTGATGCTGAATGGTGATTTCAGCAGAGTGGAAGGTAGAGTTCTTAGATGCGATTTTGTTTGACAAAAAGTTGATCCGTTTTCAAATTATCAAGGGCAAGAGTGATAGAAGAAGCAGATGAATTTGGTGAAATCAGGGTGATATACGTAACCGCAGGTGGTCAAAGTAAGGTGAATCAAGGGAGCTAAAGTGTGCAGCAGAGACATCAGAATGAACATATGTATCAGCAGTTGGAATGTAAGAGGGAAATTAGAAGGAAGAAAGGTCATGAAGAGATGAAGTTTGGGTTTCAGTAAGAAACAGCAGATGGGGTGATTAGAGGTGGGAATAGACAGATGTAAGATTGTGGAGATGGCACAAATGTTGCAAATATATGAAAAGAGGTAGCAGCAGACGGCGTGCATATAGTTTTTGGTAACTCTGAGGCTGTGGTCTAGTGTTAGCGAGAGGTTCCACAAATTCTGCCTGGGCTTACTGCTAACACTAACCTAAGTTATTTTGTCACTTCTTCTCAGGACTGACCTGGTCTGGGAACAAGCTGCAGCGTTGCTATCTCTCAGTTTGACTATTATATCCCAGTCAAATAGTGGGGGTATCTTGCAAGGATAAGGATTAGTTTTGGACATTTCTGGACTATTGGCATATTATTGTCTAAACAATTTCCCTTAATGAAGCTTCTAATTCTCATTTGCTACAAACCTCAATGAAACATTTTTGTGAAAAATCCAGAACCTCCTGTTCAGTAAGGCTTGGTTCTTTTTGGTGAAATTAACTGATAAAGAGAACAATCTCCCTGTCTAGGTTATCTGGTGAGCCAAGAATACTGCCTCACTGGTGCCTTGTAAAGTAAATGGTTCAATAATGTTGGTCCAACAAAGCAAGCTTCCTTTTGGAATCCTTCCATCTCTTTTCGTGATCAGAAGATGATGTTTTTAGTTTACCTAATGGAGCCATTCAAAATTAGAGACACTTTGTACATGTTTTGTCAACTTACTTTAACTTATGAAATCCTGGTATAGCTCCTCTGCAATCTCCTGTGTCCTTCTCTCCTCCATTGTTGCGGTTTGAGGTTTTCCTATTATTGCAATGCTTCCTTTTATGTGAAGTGCCAACCCCATGCAGCCGTATCCCTTCTTTATTCAGGTGAATACTTACCACCTACTGAGTTCTGGCGGGCTGGCTGCCCCCTCTCCAGTATTAACTGTTTGCTCTTTTATTTAGCCAATTAATATCCTTTCCCGCTGGTTTCCTGTAGCCAGTCTCTTATGAATTTATTTCACTTTAGAGACAATTTCTGCCCAGGGCAGAGGAGAAACAGTAGACCTGGGGAGTGTTGAAGTACAAAGCATATTTTCATGTCTTCAGTCACTTTTATCAAGAAGTTCTATTGTGGTTCGTGAAATGCTTTATTTTCCCTAAATCATTCTTTCTTTCTATTTCTTGTTGGTAGTAGCTGTGTTTGTTTTTTTTAGAATGAGATGTAGCAAAATAGATTATGGGGTAGATTTTCATCTTCACAGCCTGCCAGTAATCTATAATGAGTGGGCAATCCACTCCACCAGATTACCGCCAAGGCGGTGAAGACAAAAATCTACCCCAACATTTTTAAAGGAAAATCAATGAGTCTTGACAGTTCTGCTCTAATGAGCAGTTTCAAAGCATAAAATATGGAAGGCATCAGTAAGTGCACAGAGATGTTAGAACATTAAGGATAATTCAGTAACTTATTCTTCCCTTTTTAATGAATTTTGTGCTCATAAAGATGAAGATTATTAGTTCTGGGGAAGGGAACACTTTCCATTTTAGGCATCAGCCACAGGCATAACAAATGGTGCCAATTAGCGGCAAAGTAGGGACAGTTTTGTGCTGTGGTCCCATGCCCATTAGGAACTAGATTCAAACTACCATTTCATGCAGCACTCTTATTTCCAACAAAAAAATCTTTGTCCCAACAGTCTGGGCTGGATTTGAACTCAGGTTCCAGAGGTGAAAGCTCAATATGTAACCTACTTTACAACCCAGTCCCCTTGCAGCTCCCTTTTAGTATGTATTTCAATATTGTTTACATGTGTGATATAATTAACTTGTACTCTACTGCTCTGGCACAAAATTTGCACACTGCAGTGCGAAACAGCAAATAATAACATAGTGCCAACACAAACAGCAAATATTAAATGCATTTTGTCGCAAACCTATTTCTCAGATCCAGAATACTCTAAAATGTTTTGAAGCATTCATATCTGTGTTCTGGCAATGGGTCTCCATATCGCCTTTTCTCTTTTCATTTGCTGATAATCCTGTGTATTTTCAACAGTTTATACTGTATCAGGCACAGAGGGCCTACTACACCAATCCAGATACATATCTGGCACAGCTACCTATCAGCACCATAGGTACAGAGCTACCTGCACTTCTACAAGCTAATGCATCACCAGTTGAGTTATAATAGCGAGGCCATAGATGTATCACAGTGAGACCTGAGAAAGGATAAGTACTGAGGTCAGTGCATCTGCCTTCAAAATGAGTGCTGAAGCACCACAACAATGTCCTCATGTTTGGTGAATCTTAGCACCATGATGGATCAAAGGATTGGAAAGATCAAAGGATCTATCTCAGAGATGTATACTGCCATCTCTAAAACAGACAAATGTGCAGTCCACACAGGAGGCCAGGACAACCAACCTGATGGTTGCAGTACAATTCTCCGTGACTCAGTGGTAAAGCAACACAGGAACATTATCTTCAAATGCTTTGACTCACATGATCTACCATTCAACTGATCTTGCTATCAGGGCTGGATAATCATGGCTGCAGTAAATCATGACAAAAAATTTTTATGCATAAAGTATCTACAATGTAATGTGCCCAGAGTGAACAATGAATCCTTTTTCCATTGATATGTACAATGGTTATCCCTGACTTCTGTGAAACCAGTGGAAATAACACTTCGACAGCTCCTATAGCCTATACAGAATTACAGTAAGAAAGGAAGTGGCAAACATAGAGCACCAGCTCTCCGCTTTGGTCTAGGATGGAACAAATTAAGATAAACAGCTATTGTTCACAATTAATCAAAGCTTATGTCACATGACTCCTTCCTAATAATTGTTCCACATTGTTATCTCCTCCTCTGCCTTCCAACAGTATTATTTATCCCATCAGCCAAGATAAGTATCAGCCATGGCTCAGTATTGCATGCCCATCTCTGAGTCAGAAGCTTGTTTCAGAAGGTTCAAGAGCCACTCCAGAAATCTGAGCACATAATCTAGCGTGACACTTCAGTGCAGTGCTGGGGGAGTGTTGCATTGTCAGAGGTACCGTCTTTCAGATGAAATGTTTAACTGAGGCCCCGTCTGCTCTCTCAGGCAGACATAAAAGATCCCATGGCAGTATTTGAACAGCAGGGGTGGTCTCCCGGTGCCCTGGCCAATACTTATTGTTCAACCAATACCTATAACAGATGATCTGGTAATTTATTTAATTTCTGTCTGTGGGTCCTTGCTGCATGCATATTCTTTCATTACGACATTGACTGCTCTACAAAAAATACATCCTTGGCTATAAAGCACTTTGGGACATGCTAAGGTCATGAAATGCGCTGTTAAATGCACATTCTTGCTTTAAAAATGTCCCTTCAGTTTAGGTGAAGGCCATTCCCAAGGTAAAGCCTTTCCTTCCTCAAGCAGTGTTCCTAACGAGTCAAGAATTTGAATCCCACCTTTAAACATCATTCATTGAGAGATGCATTGAACCTATCTGATCTGTCTCTCTCTTATAGGACCAACTCGTGGCACAGAATGTAATCTTACCAATGACCTGCTCATCTGCGATCCAACCTCTATTGTGGAAAGCCGTTGGACAACTCTAGTTCCACAGGTTACCTCCATTTCTGACGACTGGTCCTGAAAATCCCTGCCGGTTACAGCAGACTCCTGCCATAAATTCAGCTGGCGTTCACTGGAACGGCTGCAAACTCCGCCTGGACCTGGATATTCTTGTGAGGGCAGAGTTTCCATTCATCCACACAAGGCTGTTAACACGAGGGGCGGGGCCAGGGGTGGGATCTACTTCAGTCAGGAGTTCCTGCTCCTTGGTCCTCAGTCGGACCTAGTGTAGCATCAGCACAGAAACGCGTATCTCGCCAAAACCAGCAGAAGTGGGGCCCACTTGGAGGGGGAGGAACACTGGGGCCACTTTCTGGGAGGGGATGGTGCAGCACACTACTGCCTATGCTTTGGGAATGCACCCCAAAAATGCTGAAGGCCCACTTCAAGATGCCCCTCCTCTTAACCCTGCGAACTTCGTGTGGGCAGTGGCATAACTGTTGGTATTGCACCCCAGAAGATTTACATGGCCTAGGAGCTGTCACACATATACTATTTGCTGCACTGTCTCCCTCTATATCTAACAATGTAGCATGATGGTATTTCATATGGTTTCTTTAAAGCAGGAAGTGATAAATAATGCACGTTATTCAAAGGCCATGGTGTATGAGAAGTAACCTATTTGGCAAAATGTTTTCTTCACTTATGCAAAAGATTTATCAGGAATTAACAGCAAACTTTATTACATAATTTCAATTGTAACAGTTTTTATTGAAATGCAATCCATTTTGCATTATTACTTTTAACTGCTTGCAATTCAATCAACTGTTGAAACAGTATGAAACATACAACATTATACAAAAGGTGACAAAGATAACTAAGACACTTAATATGAAGGAAAAATTTGCAGGGCTATGGGGAAAGAGCAGGGGAGTAGGGATAATTGGATAGCTCTTTCAAAGAACTGGCCCAGGCACAATGGGCCAAATGGCCTCCTTCCGTGTTGTATGATTCTATGAAGTTCATTGACAAACCTATTAGATTCATGTCTGGTGGATGAGTTACATTTGCATGTGCAATTTTGTATTTTATTATATGTCCTTTACTTTGGCATTTCACTGTCAGTTTGCCTCAGTTGGTAGCACCATTCCCTCCGAATCAGAAGATTGTGGGTTCAAGTTCCACTCCAGAAGTTAAGCATATAATGGTTTAAGCATATAATGATGCTGCGACAGCATCAATACTCAACACCAACAACAGCCAATCTCCGGAAGCCATCCTACAACTCATCCGCTTCATCCTGGATCACAATGTCTTCACCTTCGATAACCAGTTCTTTACCCAAACACACGGAACAGCCATGGGGACCAAATTCGCACCCCAATACGCCAACATTTTCATGCACAAGTTCGAGCAGGACTTCTTCACTGCACAAGACCTCCAACCAACACTATACACCAGATACATCGACGACATTTTCTTTCTATGGACCCACGGCAAGGAATCACTAAAGAGACTACACGATAACATCAACAAGTTCCATCCCACCATCAAGCTCACCATGGACTACTCCTCAGAATCAGTTTCTTTCTTGGACACACGAATCTCCATCAAAGACGGGCACCTCACTCTACCGCAAGCCCACGGACAACCTCACGATGCTCCACTTTTCCAGCTTCCACCCTAACCACGTCAAAGAGGCCATCCCCTATGGACAGGCCCTGCGAATACACAGGGTCTGCTCAGACGAGGAGGAACGCGATGGACACCTACAGACGCTGAAAGACGCCCTAGTAAGAACGGGATATGACGCTCGACTCATCGATCGACAGTTCCGACGGGCCACAGCAAAAAATCGCATAGACCTCCTCAGGAGACTAACACAGGGTACTCTGTTGGTTGCGTCCCTTGTCGTCCAGTACTTCCCCGGAGCGGAGAAACTACGCCATGTTCTCCGCAGCCTTCAACATGTCATCAATGAGGACAAACACCTCGCTATGGCCATCCCCACACCTCCACTACTCGCCTTTAAACAGCCACCCAACCTCAAACAGACCATCGTTCGCAGCAAATTACCTAGCTTTCAAGAGAACAGCGTCCACGACGCCACACAACCCTGCCACGGTAACCTCTGCAAGACATGCCAGATCATCGACACAGATACCACCATCACACGAGAGGACACCACCCACCAGGTGCATGGTTCATACTCCTGTGACTCGGCCAACGTTGTCTACCTCATATGTTGCAGGAAAGGATGCCCCAGAGCATGGTACATTGGCGAGACCATGCAGACGCTGCGACAACGGATGAACGGACACCGCGCAACAATCGCCAAACAGGAGGGTTCCCTCCCAGTCGGGGAACACTTCAGCAGTCATGGACATTCATCCACCGACCTTCGGGTAAGCGTACTCCAAGGCGGCCTTCGAGACACACGACAACGCAAAATCGTCGAGCAGAAATTGATAGCCAAGTTCCGCACCCATGAGGACGGCCTCAACCGGGATCTTGGGTTCATGTCACGCTACACGTTACCCCACCAGCGAACAAATGTTATCTGTTTTTAATATAATGGGTCATTTGCTGGCTCTCTCTGCCTTCCGGATGTTTCTGCCTCTCTCTGTTTTTTTTCTCTGTTTTTTTTCCTGTTTGTTTTTTTGTTGAATGTGTATTCGGGGGTTCTGCAGGTGACACCTCTCTGTCTGAACACGGTGATTGCCTTGGCAACGGGCAGTTGCAGGGGCAGTCTGTAAACACCATGTATTGTTCTATATGTATAAATGCGTAGGCTTCAAGGAGCTCCTGAAACATTTACCTGAGGAAGGAGGAAATCTCCGAAAGCTTGTGAATTTAAAATAAAATTGCTGGACTATAACTTGGTGTTGTAAAATTGTTTACAATTGTCAACCCCAGTCCATCACCGGCATCTCCACAGCATATAATCTAGGCTGACTATTCAGTGACTGGGTGCTGCTTTTTGGAAAACAAAAACTGAGTCTGCCTGCTCAGGTAGATGTAAAAGAGCAGCTGGTGCTGAGGTAGTGCTAGCACAAATATTTGGTTATATTTTAGCAGATCTAGAGTTTATGTAGAATGTTAAATAAGGAGTTTAGTTTCTGAAGTTTCAGTTCCATTGGAGAGACTGGTGTAATTGGGGGCAATTTTGACTTTGGTTGATAGTGTAAAATGGCTGATATTGGATCAGCTGCACGTTATACATTGAAGTCAACAGAAATGAAAATTGGGAAAGATGTAGAATGGGTGGCTGATCTAATGTCAGCCATTTTACATCACCCAAAGCCAGAATTACCCCCAATGAGTTGGAGTACACGTCAATATTCTACACAGCACACGTGTTAATACATTTAGCCTGAGCTCTGAATAAATGCTGTTGCATGTCTTATTGTAAGAATACATTTGCTGACTTCCAGCTGTGTTTTAAAGTTGCAGTATACTGTATTCATATTGATATTTTTAGCCAAGAAGAAAATGTAGTGTTGGAGAAAGACCTTTATCACTGTCTCAGTTCAAAATACGTGGGGGAATACCTGATTCCTCTCAGTCAATTATGCAAGGGTCAGATCATGCCATAAATTGGAACTGTGAAGCTTTAGTGGTCTGCGTTTTATCATCTAAACCTGTCTTAAATTTAGAGGTAATGTGTGTAATATTTAGGTTTTTTTATATACACATTAATATGTATATCATGCAAAACATTCCTTCTGTGAAAACTCTGCAATCTAATGGTGGCCGACTACTTTGATGATGTAGTTTTCTGCTCACAATATACAGCTGTGTGATATAGTATGATAACTACATCGTACTATTATAATTGATATACATATCAAGGAAAATTTGTTTATGATGTAGGACTTTGCAGGTCTTGAGTTTTGTGTATTATTATCCAGTTATTTTGAATGGTAAGTTACAGAAGAATCACCGTTCAATGTATATGAGCAAACTTTTATTATTTGTTCATATTATTGTGGGTATTGCTGACAAGGCTGGCATTTATTGCTATCCCTAGTTACCCTGAGAAGATGGTGGTGGGCCTTCTCCTCAAACTGCTGCAGTCCACTGATCAATTTATGCTGCTAAGAAAATAAAACGTATGGCTACGTTTAGGTCCAGGGTGGATACTGTGGCATAGAATTTCCACAGGGCTCCCCTCGACCACATGGCATGACTTCAGCAGGAGATCGTAGGAACCCCGGAGAAATGTGTAATCTATCAATTCTCCGGGGTTCCAGTGATCTTCCATCGAAGTTACAACAGGAGATGCCTCGTGGAAATTTTACCCCTGAATAGCGACATGTGTGGAGGATTCAAAATTGGCTAAGGGTCAGAAAGCAGAGAGTAATAGTGAACAGTTGTTTTTCAGACTGGAGGGAAGTATACAGTGGTGTCCCCCTAGGTCGGTATTAGGATATTGCTCTTTTTGATATATATTAATGGCCTGGACTTGGGTATACTGGGCATAATTTCAAAGTTTGCAGATGACACGAAAATGGGAAATGTAATAAACAGTGAGGAGGATAGTAACAGATGTCAGGAGGACATAGACAGACTAGTGAAATGGGCAGACACATGGCAGATGAAATTTAACATGTTGAAGCGTGAAATGATGTATTTTGGTAGGAAGAATGAGGAGAGGCAATATAAAAGAAATGGTACATTTTTAACCGGGGGTGGGAAGGCGGGGTGGCGGCAGGAACAGAGGCACCTGGGGGTGTATGTACACAAATCTTTGAAGGCGGTAGGACAAGTTGAGAAGGCTGTTTAAAAAAAAAAGCATATGGGATCCTGGGCTTTATTAATAGAGGCATAGAGTAATAAAGCAAAAGAATTATGCTAAACCTTTATAAAACACTGGTTAAGCCTCAGCTGGAGAATTCTGTCCAATTGTGGGCACCACACCGAAGGATGTCAAGGCCTTAGAGAGGGTGCAGAGGAGATTTACTAGAATGGTACCAGAGATGCAGGATTTCAGTTACATGGAGAGACTAGAGAAGCATGGGTTATTCTCCTTAGAACAGAGAAGGTTAAGGGGAGATTTAATAGAGGTGTTCAAAATCATTAAAGGTTTTGATAGAGTAAATAAGGAGAAACTGTTTCCAGTGGCAGAAGGGTCAGTAACCAGAGGACACAGATTTAAGGTAATTGGAAAAAGAACCAGAGGCGAGATGAGGAGAATTTTTTTTAATGCAGGGAGTTATGATCTGTAATGCACTGCCTGAAAGGGTGGTGGAAGTAGATTCAATAATAACTTTCAAAAGGGAATTGGATACATACTTGAAGAGGAAAAATTTAAAGGGCTATGCGGAAAGGGCCGGTGAGTGGGACTAATTGGATAGCTCTTTCAAAGAGCTGGCACAGGCATGATGGGCCGAATGGCCTCCCTCTGCACTGTATCATTCTATAATTCCACAGGCTCTAATGCTGATATTCACCAGAGTACAGACATAGTTTAAATATCATGTGATCTTTGTTTTGACTGTCTTGGTCCAGAAAATGGATGAGCTGAAAGCAGAAAGCTGCCTTTACTCTGGCAGTCAAAGCTTTGGAAAACCTGATTCAACACGTGTAAAATGGAACTGAATGTCAGAGTGGTGGCAGCTGCTCATGGCTGCATTGTCAGAATACTGTCATATGCACCTAGCTTTGCCACTGATCCATGAACTAGGAGCTAACATCTGACCTAAGAGTGCATGGTATTGTCAACAATGGGAAGATAGAGAAATGCTCAGTTCCCCTGATGGTTCACTCCTCACATAATGAACAATAAATAGTCCACCAATTAATGAAAGAAATGTTTTTGAAAGGGACCGAGTGTGGATTTTGAAGGTGTGCGGTTTTGACCATTTTTACATTAATCATAAATGAAAATGAATTGCCGAGCAATGCTACATTTCCACTGCAGTGTATAATTGGGCTCTGTCTATGCTTATACTTACTTTCACCAGTCACTTAATTACTGTGATTATTTAACATGCTTTCCAAGAAGTATCAATTTTAAATTAAAGTGTACTACAGCCTTACTGGAAAGTATTAACAAATCAGCATTTAATCTCGTGTAGGGAACTGGAAGAACAGGTTTGATTTTTTTTCCTGTGAGGATAAAAAAAAGACTTTCTAGGTGAATCCAGTCACCAACAACACAAAGCTATCTGCACTCATGGTTGAAATGCTATTAACACTGACAAAAAGAATACCTGCAAGACAGGCGATTGCCATTTATAAATTGCTAAGAACGTTCTATCACATATGCTTTTATTTTTCATAGATGATGGCCCAGAGATTAATTGTTGATATTTTTTAGGTGAATGCTTAATGCATTTGTATGATATTCTTTGTCCACTATTTTAACAGTTAATAAATAACCTGTTTAAAATACATTTCTAGGCATAAGTAACAAACATTTCTAAACATTTGAGTTAATAGCAGTGTTACTGGTTGATAAGATTTAGAGAAAATAATGATGAACTAATCTTTGAGAAGATGATGAAAATAAAATCATTCAAATAAAACTATCAGTAAACTATATTTTCTGACTGACAGCATTTCTATGTGAATGTTTAATCTCTCATACTACATCCCTGTGTGCTTTTTAAGCGTGGCATTAATCCCAGGTTAGTACAGCACAGAGGCATTTAGTAAAAGCACGGTTAGCCTTCGTATTGGAAAAGCGCCTGTTGGAAAATATACCCTGCTCTTCTTAGGACTGGTGTTCCAATAATACCACAATTTTCCAAGCTAATTGCTTACCCTTTTTCTCCTCTGCCCAAGGTGCAGACTCATGTCTGGAATCAGTCAGCGGACACCAGCAGTCTTCTAGTCTCTCACCCAACCAGTCTTCATGTACCAGCCGAAACATTTGGGCAGATTTTTAATTTACTGCCTGGGTGTTAAACTGGCGTGGTGGGTCGGCTGCCTGTTAAAAATTTCAATAGAAATTAAAATCGGGCAGTTCCTACAACGGGCGGCCGATCCGCAATTCCGGTTTTATACCCGGGTGGTAAATTGAAAATATTCTCCAATGAGTGTTGTTAGGTCATTCAACCACAGTGAGCATCACAGCTGAGCCTGATCTTTTCTCACTTGATTTTCATACATATATAAATTTCATTAAGAAAGAATGAACTTGCATTTAGATAGTGCCTTTCACAACCTCAGGATGTCCCAAAGTGCTTTACAGCCAATTAATTACTTTTGAAGTGTAGTCACTGTTGTAATGTAGGAAAGTCAGTGGGGGGTCTTAGGGCAGCAATCGTAAGCGTGATCCCTGGCTGATTTTGCCCCCCTCCTTTCCCAGCATGTGTGGAGGCCAATTGTAACATTCCGACTACCACTCCAGCTAAGGAAAGTTAATTTAGTGCAATGCAGGGATTGAACCTGGAATCCACTTGATCTGTATGATTCATATACGGGACACACCAAGCAATGAGTCATCTACCCGCTGAGTCAATGAGGGAGCTTCCTCAATATATTTTTAATTAAATTTTATCATTGAAAAATATTCCCTGTCTAGTGACATTGTCATTCATTCCCACAAAAATTGCTATCAACGGTGAACATGAAGTTGCCAAAACCAAAGCTCTTGCTCTAAGGCTATGTTTAATTTTGATAAAAGCTGAAACTATAGAAGGAATTTTTAAAATTCATTGGCCCAACTCCTAGCTCGTAGTGTCCTCCGCTAATTTTACAAGCCAAGAACATGGTGGGATTTTTTTGGACAAACACAGCAATGTTTCTACAGTCACCGTGTATACAGATTTTAAACTACTCCACAGTAACCATTTCCTACGCCAAAAGATCTTGGAGAAGAATTTGAATGGTAAATTGCAAAATGTCTAATAGCATTCATTCATCCATCCACAGACAGCAACGCTGGAGTAACTTGATATATAACAAATAGCACACTTTGAATGGACACAGTCCATTATTGATGGAGCTTCTCTGCCACTGACAGCAAGCCAGCATTAAAGGATTGCTATGCAAACACTATGGAAAAAAAGTGCTGCATGCAACAGTATAGCTAGGTGTGCCCAGACTTTTTTTTTCTTTCCATGATTATCTTTTTCTCTCCCTTCTACAAAGGAAGGAGGAAGGAAGTTGGCAGTGAAAGGAAATGTCTATGGTAAGTCTCATTTTTATCACTTGGATTTTTCTAATGAAAAATGCTAAACATGTTGTATTACCTAAAACAAGTGTGCTCAGTTGCATCCTTATTCCATGCAAAATAGCATGGTGCCTGAGGACATATAACTTAAAGTTTCATTTAACCTTACTGTCATGTTAACCTAATATGTCATGCCGAAACATCATAATTTATGTCACACTCTTGGACCATTACCTCAATTGTGGATGAGACTATGACTAACAATTGCATGATCTGGACTTAAGTTCCTTATGAGCTCCTTTATTTGATTTCAATCCCAAGCGTGCACACCATTAACGCTTAACAACATTCATATTCCAAATACTTGTGCTACCAGCCTCAGAAGGTCAGATTTGTAGCTGATTATTTGTTTGAATTCAACAGCTTACAGATATATCTTAGGCTGATTAGTACTGCAACACCTTTGATTAAATATACTTGCTTTACAGATACGTCAATTTAATGTTACTTAAAACTTCCAAATAATTGGTAAAATAATAAATGCCAATTGAACTTTTGGGACCAATACTGCTTGAAAGAAAAATATCCTTTTACGATTTTTAAACATTTCATCGACTTTCAAGGTCAAAAATGCAGAGTTGTGTTTAAAAAAAAATCAATACGAAATGGAAATTTAGTTAGGAGCAAAGAGGTTTATTTTAGACAAACACGCTAACTGTCATGAAAAATTAAGGCCAACAGAGTAAAGCACATTTACAAGGCTCAGCGTGAACTAGTTTGTTGTAGGGAGTAGGCACTTTAATAAATTATATGCAAAAATAAATATTTCACAAAGAAATGGCAGTTTAATGAAATTGAAATTGAAATGACCTTTAGCAAAAATGATCTGTAACAATAATCATGGGGTGGGGGCATGGCATGGGGAGGGGAGGTGGAGGGAAGTAAACATTGCTTTCCACTGACCTGTGATAGGGATCAATTGGCACAGTATGAAAAGCTTAAGACAGTTTAACATTAGAGGCAGTCTGGAGCACTGGCACGGCTATTACTGCATTTTTCAAAAGGGCTCCTTTTTCATTCCTTTTGGTTGCTTTTTAAAATGAGACTTTTTTTTCCAATTTTCCCTACTTTATTCTTAACTTAGGTTCCAGTCTCAATTTTCTTTTTTCCCTCCTATGCTTGTTTTTTTCTCCTGTTTTAAAGTTTCTTCCACTGGTCGTCCCATTGTTATCATGTTGTCTTTCCTCCTCATTCAACTGCTTCCTGTCTTCATTCTTCACATTAGACCATTTCTTTGTTTTCCTTTTCTTTCTGAAATTTTTATGCACTACATTGATCCCATGTGCAGCCCAGGTTAGATCAATTCCCCCGTCTAATCTTTGTGACACTCTATGTTAAAGTAATTAATCAGAATTTACATCAGTAGTTTGTTTACCACAATATCAGGATATTAATGTTCAAGGCTCAGAATACATATTGACCTATATATGTTATGAGACACACCTAGCTTTTTTATCCAATTCATGTGCCAGCTGTCCTGCAAATAAACAAAAGATTACAGGCTTGAAATTCCAGTTGGGCCCTAGATGGATCTGAAGTGGATCAGCCCACTGGAGCCCGGAAAATGGTACAAACCCAGTTCCACTGGAATTCTGCCTGCGTGTTTTCCATTCTGCCATTTTCCAGTGGTGGGGGATCAATAGGTGGATCTTCCACCCACCCCCTGCATCAAGGGGGCATATCTAGGAGAGTTCCCAGGCTACCCTTGGAATTCTGACATACATCCTCAAAAGGCCTCAGAAAAGGGCCTGACATCCTGGTGCAAGAGGTTATTGATTCTGGAAGGGATCGATTACCTTTGGCAATGACCCCTCTGGCTCATATCAGAGTTGAAGAGTCACTTGACACTATTACAATTGGGCCCTTCCAGGGCCTCTCCTCTGTCCTTTGAGTAGTGCAATAACATTTTGATGTTCCTGGTGGCTCATTGGGATGGGTGCCACTGATGCACCCTCCCCAGTGTATACTAATGACCCTGTCCGTAGTATAATGTAGAGTGGGATCTGGACCTATCCACAGTAAACTGGGCAAATCTGTTAATGAGTAAAACGACTGATGATCAGTGGGAAATGTTTAAAGAAACATTTAACGTGATACAGAATCGGTTTATACCCGAGGGGCAAGAACTCTACTTGCCAAAAACAAACAGCCATGGACAACTAAAGAGGCAAGGGACAGTATAAGACATAAGGAAAGAGCATACAAAATGGCAAAAAATGGCACAGCTCCTGACGAATGGGAAAGATACAAAGATCAACAAAGGATCACATAACAGATAGTAAGAGCTACAAAAAGAGAATATGAAAAGAAACTCGCAAGGGATATCAAAACCAATACAAAGAACTTTTATAGTTATATTAGGAAAAAGAGGGTGGTCAGGAGCAGTGTTGGCCCCTTAAAAACTGAAAGTGGGGATATTGTCATTGACAATGGGGAAATGGCGGACATGTTGCACAATTACTTTGCGTCAGTATTTACAGTCGAAAAAGAGGATAGCATGCCGGAAATCCCAAGAAAACTTATATTGAATTGGGGACAGGGCCTCGATAAAATTAACATAAGTAAAGCAACAGTAATGAAGAAAATAATAGCACTAAAGAGTGACAAATCCCCAGGACCAGATGGTTTCCATCGCAGGGTTTTAAAGGAAGTAGGTGAGCACATTGCGGATGCCCTAACAATAATCTTTCAAAGTTCTCTAGATTCAGGAACTGTCCCTCTAGATTGGAAAATTGCACGTCACTCTGCTTTTTAAGAAAGGAGAGAGAGGGAAACCGGGGAATTATAGACCAGTTAGTCTAACATCTGTTGTGGGGAAAATGCTGGAGTCTATAATTAAGGATAGGGTGACTGAACACCTCGAGAATTTTCAGTTAATCAGAGAGAGCCAGCATGGATTTGTGAAAGGTAGGTCGTGCCTGACAAACCTGATTGAATTTTTTGAAGAGGTGACTAACGTAGTGGACAGGGGAAGTCCATGGATGTTATTTATATGGACTTCCAGAAGGCACTTGATAAGGTCCCACATAAGAGACTGTTAGCTAAAATAGAAGCCCATGGAATCGAGGGAAAAGTACAGACTTGGTTAGGAAATTGGCTGAGCGAAAGGCGACAGAGAGTAGGGATAATGGGTAGGTATTCACATTGGCAGGATGTGACTAGTGGAGTCCTGCAGGGATCTGTCTTGGGGCCTCAATTATTCACAATATTTATTAACGACTTAGATGAAGGCAGAGAAAGTCTCATATCTAAGTTTGCCGATGACACAAAGATTGGTGGCATTGTAAGCAGTGTAGATGAAAACATAAAATTACAAAGCGATATTGATTGATTAGGTGAATGGGCAAAACTGTGGCAAATGGAATTCAATGTAGACAAATGTGAGGTCATCCACTTTGGATCAAAAAAGGATAGAACAGGGTACTTTCTAAATGGTAAAAAGTTAAAAACAGTGGATGTCCAAAGGGACTTAGGGGTTCAGGTACATAGCTCATTGAAGTGTCATGAACAGGTGCAGAAAATAATCAAGAAGGCAAATGGAATGCTGGCCTTTATATCGAGAGGACTAGAGTACAAGGGGGCAGAAGTTATGCTGCAGCTATACAAAACCCTGGTTAGACCGCACATGGAGTACTGTGAGCAGTTCTGGGCACCGCACCTTCGGAAGGACGTATTGGCCTTGGAGGTAGTGCAGCGTAGGTTTACTAGAATGATACCCGGACTTCAAGGGTTAAGTTACGAGGAGAGATTACACAAATTGGGGTTGTATTCTCTAGAGTTTCGAAGGTTAAGGGGTGATCTGATCGAAGTTTATAAGATATTAAGGGGAACAGATAGGGTGGATAGAGAGAAACTACTTCCGCTGGTTGGGGATTTTAGGAGTAGGGGGCGCAGTCTAAAAATTAGAGCCAGACCTTTCAGGAGTGAGATTAGAAAACATTTCTACACACAAAGGGTTGTAGAAGTTTGGAACTCTCTTCCGCAAACGGCAATTGATACTAGCTCAATTGCTAAATTTAAATCTGAGATAGATAGCTTTTTGGCAACCAAAGGTATTAAGGGATATGGGCCATAGGCAGGTATATGGAGTTAGATCACAGATCAGCCATGATCTTATCAAATGGCGGAGCAGGCACGAGGGGCTGAATGGCCTACTCCTGTTCCTATGTTCCTATGATCCACTCGAGTGGACTTAGGGTTTGCTTTGCAATTCTTCTGCTATCAGAGCTGCCCTACAGGAATTTCATGGCCTGAAAACTAGTTACAGTGTTTGTCAGAATGAAGCCAATCGTCTTAAACAGAAGAGGTTTCAAACAACAGTGTCAAGCAAAATATTTACTATGCCTGCTTTCTCAGCATACCTGTCAAGTTCTACACCAGCCAATCATGGAATTAGTCAACAAAATCAAGGACAATCAGCTATACTTGTTTTCATACCTTTCAAGTGTCCTGTTTTGTGCTGGATGTTTAGGTTTTGTTTTACTGCTTTAGGTGGCAGCACTATTCAAATCATTTTTTTGGTGTGGAGTCGATCTTTGATACAAATTTGGCCCAGTGCAAAAAGATTTTTCACGCACTGTCGGAACTGTGAAGAGCACTTTGTGCAGTGACATTCCTCTTGGCAGAAGGGCAGTGCTTTAACTGGGAGTTACTGTTTTTGCCATTTTATCGAACATTGGTGGGAAAGCACAAATTCATTGTGCGTGCTTTCTGAAAGCTTTTAAAACTAATGTACAATTGAGTGCCAAATCTGAAAGCAGCTGTGAGAATCCTGCTTAACTTGCTAAAAAGCCCACCTAACTGCTATTAAGGGTGTACGGTGAGCCAATTCTGCTGTGGATGGTGTCATTTTGGGTGATATGGAGAGAGAATGCAGAGTGTGAAAACCCAGATTCGGTGACAATAGTCAGGAGGTGATAAAGTTAACACTCAGAGTAAGGAGAAATGTTACGTTTAGTGCAGAGGGCAACCCTACTTGCACATTCCTCTAGAGGTGACAGAAGAAGCCTCCCAAATCAAACAGGCCGCTGTACGACTACTACTGTTACAACAACAACTTGCATTTATGTGGCACCTTTAACGTAGTAAAACATCTCAAGGCGCTTCACAGAAGTGTAATCAGACAAAAATTGACAGAGCCAAAGAAGGAGATATTAGGATGAGTGATCAAAAGCTTGGTCAAAGAGGTAGGTTTTAAGGAGCGTCTTAAATGACAAGGGAGATCTGGAGAGGTGGAGAGATTTAGGGAGGGAATTCCAAAGCATAGGGCCAAGGCCACAAATGGTGGGGCAAAGGGAGTGGGAATACACAACAGGCCAGAGTTGGAGGAATGCAGAGTCCTCGGAGGGTTGTAGTGCTGGAGGAGGTTACAGAGATAGGTAGGGGCTACACCATGGAGGGATTTGAACACGAGGATGAGAATTTTAAAAATTGAGGCATTAGTTGACCGGGAACCAATGTAGGTCAGCGAGTACAGGGTTGATGGGTGAATGGAACTTGGTGCGAGTCAGGATATGGGCAGCAGAATTTTGGACGAGCTCAGGTATATGGAGGAGGGAAGACCGGCTTGGAGAACATTAGAATAGTCGAGTATGGAGGTAACAAAAGCATGGACAAGGGCTTCAGCAGCAGATGGGCTGAGGCAGAGATGAAGATGGGCGATGAATAGGACAATTTTTTTTCTGGCATACAAGGACCACCAGGGCATGCAACAAGCAGAGTTACAGGGGTCAGGTGAACCACAACCCTCAGGAAACCTTTACTGAATTCCTCCAGTACAGTATGTAGTAGTAGTTTAAATAAAAAAGAAACTACGAATGCTAGAAATCTGAAATAAAAACAGTAGATCCAACAGCATCTATGAAGAGAAAAGGCAGGTTGATGTCAAAAGCATAAAAGGACACATAACTGTTATATATACGCTGTACCTTCACAACTATTCTCAATAAAGACACCGCATATCAATTTAACTTTTGCCATCATTGTTTTCTTTACAAATTTAAGTACTCCAGCTAAACGGGGATAATAATGAATGATTGTTAAAAAAAAAATGCGAGGGCACTTTGCCCAGAGACAGCACACAGCATCCATGTTAGAGTGGTCAACACCCACTGGAAATTTGAGAGTAGTGCCATTAATAATGAATAAAGATACAATAGATTGCAAACCCTCAAAATTGTGGATCCGAGACCACAATATTTAGCTCCCGGTACCCGTTCTTGAAAATCACATTTTTGTGCACTTTAGTTTTGCTTGTAGTGTGTAAAGATTTTTATTTGTAGTACAGAAAATATATAATCTTTCTGACAGATTCAAAACAGCAAAATTGGCTAGAAATGACTGGTGCCAGTAACAGCTTAATATTTTCATTCAACATTCCTCTGTCCACAAATTTAATGGAGTGTGCCAACCAATTTAATTATATGGTGTACGGTTGTATTTATGTCCTTACAACTACTTTTATTTTGATATTTAAAATGTCTATAATTCTCCAAAGAGAAATTATTTTTGGCTTACAGTAGGCTCCAAAACACTTTAAAATGCACCAAGTTAAATGTCAAAAATAGCTATTTGCTGGGGCAGGGTGCATGTCCCAGATCCTCTTATAAAACGAACCTCATGTCCTCAGCATTCATATACCCCTTTAGTCAATTTCTAAATCCATTACTGCCACAAACTGCATTTTAAGTTTTATTTCCTGCAATCCCATGGTCCCAGCGAGGAAGCTATGCATGCAGGGAGTGATGGCCAGTTATAGGGCTACAGCATTGTAGCTCCAATTCTCTGAGTCACACTCGTGTGAACCTGACTCCCTCTGAACATAGCTCCCTGCCAGGAGTACGGGATTGCAGAATTACCCCTATTGGGTATACCTGCAGCTTAAGTTATGACAAACCCATGTCCCACTATACTTTCAATCTAATTATTTTTCTTCATGTGTCACAGGGCATATATTTAGGCCTGATTTTTGAGTTGTTCGCTTCTTGACTGCTGTGTCATTGTTTTGGCTGCCGTGTCTGAGCTTTTTCTAATTTTCTAAGTTGGCATGTATGTTACAACACTTTACGTGCTCTAGATTTCTGCTTTTATCTCTCAAGATTCGATCTTAACGTCACCAGGTGGCTACTGCAGAACCATCTTTTTCACAAGTGCAAATGTTTAACGATGAACCAGTTCCAATTAAAACTGGGATTTCAACAGAGCTGCCAGGTAAGTGGGACATTCAACTTTCTTAGAAGCAAAACTGAAGTGTCTTAGGGAAACAGAAACACTAGCGAGCTTTTCACCTTAGTGATAAATTTTAAAAATAAATAATTAATTAAATAATAATTTCATAGGAGGTAGTGTCAGTATCACAATTCAACAGTTTGGTAAGTCCCTGTAGTGATTAATAACAATATAATATGTTCAGAAGTATTATGTGACAATAAAAGGGAATGTATTAACTTTTGATCATGTTTTTTTTCTTCATTCTTGGTAAGTGGCCATTGCTGGCAAGGCCAGTATTTATTGCTTACCTCTTGTTGCCTTGAGAACGTGGTGGGGCCGCCTTCTTGAACTGCTGCAGTCCGTATGGTCAATGCAGTCAGGTACGGAATTCCAGGATTTTGATAACGTTATTCTTTGTAGCAGTTTGATACAATTGAGTGACTTCAGAAGCTAGTAAAGAGTCAACCACATTGGCATGGGATTGAAGTCACACAGAGGCCAGGCTAGTTAAGGATGGCAAGTTTGCTTTCCTAAAAGGACATTAATGAACCAGTTGGGTTTTTAACGACAATCCGACAGCTTCACAGTCACTTCTACTTTCTTTATTGAATTCAATAAACTGCCATAGTGGGATTTGAACTAACATTCTCTGGATTATTAGTCTGAATTACTAGTCCAGTAAAATTACCACTATGCCGCCATACCCTGACTAGGAAGGCTATCATAGTATCGCATCATATCATAGTATGGTACAGCACAGAAGGAGGCCATTCAACCCATCGTGCCTGTGCTGGCTCCTTGAAAGAGCTAGCCAATTAGTCCCACTCTCCTGCTCTTTCTCCATAGCCATGTAAATTTTTTCTCTTCAAGTATTTATCCAATTTCCTTTGGAAAGTTACTATTGAATCTGTTTCCATCAACCTTTCAGGCAGTGGATTCCAGATCATCATAATTTGCTGCATAAAAAAAATTCTCCTCATGTTGCCTCTGGTTCTTTTGCCAATCTTTCTGCCACTGGGAACAGTTTTTCTGATTTACTTTATCAAAATGGTTCATGATTTTGAACACCTCTATCAAATCTCCTCTTAACCCTCTCTGCTCTAAGGAGAACAACCCTAGGTTCTCCAGTCTCTCTACGTAACTGAAGTCCCTTGTCCCGGGTACCATTCGAATAAATCTCTTCTGCACCCTAAGGCTTTGAAATCCATCCTTAGGTGTGGTGCCCAGAATTGAACACAATACTCCAGCTGAGGCCTAGCCAGTGTTTTATAAAGATTTAGCATAACTTCCTTGCTTTTGTACTCTATGCCTGTGTTTATAAAGCAAAGGATCCCATATGCTTTTTAACGGCCTTCTCAACTTGTCCCACCGCCTTCAAAGATTTGTGTGCATACACCTCCAGGTCTCTGTACTTGCACTCCCTTTTAAAAAATTCGTTCATGGGATGTGGGCGTTGCTGGCGAGGCCAGCATTTATTGCCCATCCCTAATTGCCCTTGAGAAGGTGGTGGTGAGCCGCCTTCTTGAACCGCTGCAGTCTATGTGGGAAGGTTCTCCCACAGTGCTGTTAGGAAGGGAGTTCCGGGATTTTGACCCAGCGATGATGAAGGAACGGCGATATATTTCCAAGTTGGGATGGTGTGTGACTTGGAGCGGAACATGCAGGTGGTGTTGTTCCCATGTACCTGCTGCTCTTGTCCTTCTAGGTGGTAGAGGTTGCGGGTTTGGGAAGTGCTGTCGAAGAAGCCTTGGCGAGTTGCTGCAGTGCATCCTGTGGATGGTACACACTGCAGCCGCTGTGCGCTGGTGGTGAAGGGAGTGAATGTTTAGGGTGGTGGATGGGGTGCCAATCAAGCGGGCTGCTTTGTCCTGGATGGTGTCGAGCTTCTTGAGTGTTGTTGGAGCTGCACTCATCCAGGCAAGTGGAGAGTATTCCATCACACTCCTGACTTGTGCCTTGTAGATGGTGGAAAGGCTTTGGGGAGTCAGGAGGTGAGTCACTCGCCGCAGAATGCCCAGCCTCTGACCTACTCTTGTAGCCACAGTATTTATGTGGTTGGTCCAGTTAAGTTTCTGGTCAATGGTGACCCCCAGGATGTGTTGATGGTGGGGGATTCGGCGATGGTAATGCCATTGAATGTCAAGGGGAGTGGTTAGACTCTCTCTCTTGTTGGAGATGGTCATTGCCTGGCACTTATCTGGTGCGAATGTTACTTGCCACTTATCAGCCCAAGCTTGGATGTCCAGGTCTTGCTGCATGCACACTCGGACTGCTTCATTATCTGAGGGGTTGCGAATGGAACTGAACAATGTGCAATCATCAGCGAACATCCCCATTTCTGACCATATGATGGAGGGAAGGTCATTGATGAAGCAGCTGAAGATGGTTGGGCCTGGGACACTGCCTTGAGGAACTCCTGCAGCAATGCCCTGGGGCTGAGATGATTGGCCACCAACAACCACTACCATCTTCCTTTGTGCTAGGTATGACTCCAGCCACTGGAGAGTTTCCCCCCAATTCCCATTGATTTCAATTTTACTAGGGCTCCTTGGTGCCACACTCGGTCAAATGCTGCCTTGATGTCAAGGGCAGTCACTCTCACCTCACCTCTGGAATCCAGCTCTTTTGTCCATGTTTGGATCAAGGCTGTAATGAGGTCTGGAGCAGAGTGGTCCTGGCGGAACCCAAACTGAGCATCGGTGAGCAGGTTATTGGTGAGTAAGTGCCGCTTGACAGCACTGTCGATGACATCTTTCATCACTTTGCTGATGATTGAGAGTAGACTGATGGGGTGGTAATTGGTCGGATTGGATTTGTCCTGCTTTTTGTGGACAGGACATACCTGGGCAACTTTCCACATTGTCGGGCAGATGCCAGTGTTGTAGCTGTACTGGAACAGCTTGGCTAGAGGCGCGGATAGTTCTGGAGCACAAGTCTTCAGCACTACAGCCGGGACGTTGTCGGGGCCCATAGCCGTTGCTGTATCCAGTGCACTCAGCCGTTTCTTGATATCACGTGGAGTGAATCGAATTGGCTGAAGACTGGCTTCCGTGATGGTGGGGATATCGGGAGGTGGCCGAGATGGATCATCCACTCGGCACTTCTGGCTGAAGATGGTTGCAAACGCTTCATCCTTCTCTTTTGCACTCGTGCTGGACTCCACCATCATTGAGGTTGGGGATGTTTACAGAGCCTCCTCCTCCCATTAGTTGTTTAATTGTCCACCACCATTCACGACTGGATGTGGCAGGACTGCAGAGCTTTGATCTGATCCGTTGGTTGTGGAATCGCTTAGCTGTCTACAGCATGTTGCTTCCGCTGTTTAGCGTGCATGTCGTCCTGAGTTGTTGCTTCACCAGGTTGGCACCTCATTTTTAGGTACACCTGGTGCTGCTCCTGGCATGCTCTTCTACACTCCTCATTGAACAGGGTTGATCCGCTGGCTTGTTGGTAATGGAATATGCCGGGCCATGAGGTTACAGATTGTGCTGGAATACAATTCTGCTGCTGCTGATAGCCCACAGCACCTCACTGATGCCCAGTTTTGAGCTGCTAGATCTGTTCTGAATCTATCCTATTTAGTGCCACACAACACGTTGGATGGTGTCCTCAGTGCGAAGACGGGACTTCGTCTCCACAAGGACTGTGCGGTGGTCACTCCTACCAATACTGTCATGGACAGATGCATCTGCGACAGGTAGATTGGTGAGGACGAGGTCAAGTAGGTTTTTCCCTCGTGTTGGTTCGCTCACCACCTGCCACAGACCCAGTCTGGCAGCTATGTCCTTCAGAACTCGGCCAGCTCGGTCAGTAGTGATGCTACCGAGCCACTCTTGATGATGGACATTGAAGTCTCCCACCCAAAGTACATTCTGTGCCCTTGCTACCCTCAATGTTTCCTCCAAGTGGTGTTCAACATGGAAGAGGACTGATTCATCAGCTGAGGGAGGGCAGCAGGTGGTAATCAGCAGGAGGTTTCCTTGCCCATGTTTGACCTGATGTCACAAGATTTCATGGGGTCTGGAGTCAATGTTGAGGACTCCCAGGGCCACTCCCTCCTGACTGTATATCACTGTACCGCCACCTCTTGTCGGTCTGTCCTGCTGGCGGGACTGGACATACCCAGGGATGGTGACGGAAGAGTCGGTGACGTTGGCTGAAAATTGTACCATTTAATTTAGATTGTCTCTCTTTGTTCTTCCTACCAAAACGTATCACTTCACACTTCTCTGCGTTAAATTTTGTCTGCCATGTGTCTGTCCATTTCACCAGTCTGCCTGTCTATATCCTCCTGAAGTCTGTTACTATCCTCCATATTGTTTACAACATTTCCTAGTTTTGTATCATCTCCAAACTTTTAAATTATACCCAGGTCATTAATATATATCAAAAAGAGCAGAGGTCCTAATACCGACCCCTGGGGAACACCACTGTATACTTCCCACCAGTCTGAAAAACAACCGTTCACCACCACTCTCTGCTTTCTGTCCCGTAGCCAATTTTGTATCCAAATTGCCACTGTCCCTTTAATCCCATGGTCTTTAATTTTGCTTAACAAGTCTATTATTATGTGGTACTTTAACAAATGCCTTTTGAAAGTCCATATACACAACAAAGAATTCAATCAAGTTAGTCAAAAACGATTTTTCTTTGACAAATCCATGCTGACTTTCATTTATTAGCTCATACTTTTCTAAGTGCCAATTAATTTTGTCCCGGATTATTGTCTTTAAAAAAGTTTCCCCACCACTGACGTTAGGCTGACTGGCCTGTATTGGTCGGATTTAACCTTCTCCCATTTTTTGAACAGGAATGTAACATTTGCAATCCTCCAGCCTTCTGGCACCACTCCCATATCTAACGAGGGTTGGAAGATTATGGTCAGAGCCTCTGCAATTTTCACCCTTACTTCTCTCAGTAACCTAGGATGCATCCGATCTGGACTGGGTGACTTTTCTACTTTGAGTACTGCCAACCTTTTAAGTACATCCTCTTTATCTATTTTTATCCTCTCCGATATCGCTACTACCTCCTCCTTTACTGCTACATTGGCAGCATCCTCTTCTCTAGTGAAGACCGATGCAAAGTATTCATTTAGTACCTCAGTCATACCCTCTGCCTCCACAAGATCATCTTTTTTGTCCCTAATCAACCCCACTTTTCCACTATTTATATGTTTATAAAAGATTTTTGGGTTCCCTTTTACGTTAGCTGCTAATCTATTCTCATACTCTCTGCCCCTCATCTCTTTTTTTAGATCTTCTCTGTACTTTCTGTATTCAGCTTGGTTCTCTACTATATTATGAATCTTTCATTTATCATAACCCTCCTTTTTCTGTTTCATTTTAATCACTATATCTTCAGTCATCCAGGGAGCTCTAGCTTTGGATGCCCTTCCTTCCCCCCTTGTAGGAATGTGTCTACTCTGTAACCGAACCATCTCCTCCTTGAAGGTCTCCCATTATTCATTTACTGTTTTGCCCAACAATTTCTGATTCCAATCCGCCAGGGCAAGATCCCTTTTTACTCATTGAAATTAGCCCTCCTCCATTTAAATATTTTTACACTTGATTGTTCCTTGTCTTTTTCAATAACTATTCTAAACCTAATGATATTGTGATCACTGTTCCCCAAATGCTTTCCCATTGAAACATGTTCCGCTTGCCCCACTTCATTCCCCAGAACTAGATCCAGCACTGTTTCCTTCCTCATTGGGCTGGAAACACTTTGATCAAGTTCTCTTGTACACATTTTAGGAATTCCTCCCCCTCTTTACACTGTTACTATCCCAGTCTATATTGGAATAATTGAAGTCCCCAATTATCACTACTCAATAGTTCTTGCACCTTTCTGTAATTTATCTCCAAATAGATTCTGTCTTTGACCCCTCAACTACATCATCCCTTTCCAGTGCCATAATAGTTTCTTTGATCAATACTGTCACCACCACCCCCACTCCTTTCTTTCCTTCCCTATCTTTCCTGAATACCATGTAGCCAGGAATATTAAGTTCCTAATCCTCCCCTTCTTTGAGCTAGGTCTTTGTTAATGCCACTATATCATAGTCCCATGTGGCAACTTGAGCCTGTAGCTCACCAACCTTATTTACTACACTTTGTGCATTTACACACATGTACTCCAAACTCATCTTAGACTGCCTCGCATTTGCCCCCTCTCTGATCCCTCCTATTTCTGAACTGTTCTTTACTCTAGAACTATTTGCCTCTACTAGTCCTCTGTGCACCTTGTTTCTCCTCTCTAACATTTCATCCTGGTGCCCATCCCCCTGCCAAATTAGTTTAAATCCTCACCCACAGCACTCGTTCACCTCCCCATGAGGACATTGGTCCCAGCTCTGTTGAGGTGCAACCTGTCCATCTTGAACCGATCCCTCCTGTCCCAGAACTGGTCCCAGGAATCTGAAGCCCTCCCTCCTGCACCATTTCTCCAGTCACGCATTAACTTGTCTTATCCTACTATTCCTATACTCGCTAGTGGGTGGCACTGGGAGTAATCTTGAAATTACTACCTTTGAAGTCCTGCTTTTAACTCCCCAGCTCCTGAAATTCTGACCGCAGGACCTCAACTCTTTTCCAACCTATGTCACTGGTTCCCACATGGACCATGACTTCTGGCTATTCCCCTTCCCCTCGCAGAATGTCCTGCATCATTTCAGCGATGTCCTTTGCCCTGGCACCAGGGATGCAACACACCATTCGGGATTCACGTCTACAATTGCAGAAACAGCTGTCTACATTTCTAAACTTTCTTGTGCCCCTGTGCAGCCAAGACTCCTACGGTGCTGTGGATTTGCTTCTGACTGCACTCCCCGGAGGTGTTATCATCCTCATTGGTATTCAAAACTGAATAGCGGTTTGTGAGTGCCACACTCCCAGGGGATTCCTGCACTGCCTGCCTGTTCCTTTTAGTCTGCAACTGAACTCTCAGTAGCTGTGGGGTGACCACCTCCTGAAACGTGCTAACCACAAAATTTCCAGTTTTCCTTATGCACTGTAGTGACGCCAGCCGCCCCATAAACTCACAAACTCTGAGTTTGAGCTCAAGCAGTTGGCGGCACTTCCTGCATATGTGGTTTTCCAGGATGCAAGCGTTCTGGAGTTCCCAGCAGGATGTGCATACGACAGGCCCCAGCTGTTCTGCCATGTTAGCTAACAGTTATTTAAAATTGCTTTTTTAAAAAACTTTAAAGGCTATTTGTCTGTTTAGCCGACACTAAAACACTTACTCTTACCACTAAAAAACACTAACCAATAAACTAAATACTTACACTAACCTCCAAAAACAATAACCAATAAACTAAATAAATACTTATCTGTAACTTACCCCTGCCGCTCCTCCTTCTGTTGCGACGATACTTTTGGATTTTTCAGGTCTCGCTCTCGCTCCTTTGTACACTCAGGTCTCGCTCTCGCTCCTTTGTACACTCAGGTCTCGCTCTCGCTCCTTTGTACACTCAGGTCTCGCTCTCGCTCCTTTGTACACTCAGGTCTCGCTCTCGCTCCTTTGTACACTCAGGTCTCGCTCTCGCTCCTTTGTACACTCAGGTCTCGCTCTCGCTCCTTTGTACACTCAGGTCTCGCTCTCGCTCCTTTGTACACTCAGGTCCTGCTCTCGTCGCTTTATAGGAGTTCATCTTGGTTGCACCACTAGTTAAGTCCCTGTTCAAGACTAGCAGGGACTATTTCCAACTCCTGCCTTGGTGCCAAAGGACACTGTCTCTTAAAGTGTCTGTCCTTTTTTCCTTAATGTTTCACCATCCCCTCTGGCAATCTAATGTAGACAACTCTAAAGTGTGAAGTTATTACTGTTTAATCTTGTTAAGTACAGTTTCTTTCATTTATAATTATATTTTATATAAAGAACTTCTACAGATCCACTCCACTGATTTTTTTTGTGTTAAATACCAGTCTTTTACCACAGTCCTACTATTTTTTTTTCTCTCCGATGAGAACATGTAGCTGTTTTTGCATCTTTGAATACTTCATTGATTTAAGACCCAGCACTGACCTTGTTAACCTCTGAACCATTTCCAATGGTTTATGTCTTTTTCTGAGTATGATGATTAATGCCAGATTCATATTATCAGCAAAACCTCCTCGACTTGAAGCAGTTGCTCGGCCTCTGCAATCTTCACCACTTGCATTGTGGGGCGAATCTCAAAGCGCCGGCAACGGTGGACAAACGGCCGCGCACGTGCAGAATCGAGCAAGAGTGGGCACGCGCAGAATCGAGCAAGAGTGGGCACGCGCAGAATGGCGCACGTCGAACTGTTGAAAAGTTGTGATTGTCACTTCAATTTTATGGACACGGATATATCTCTCCCCCCCCCTCCCCCTCCCCCTCCCCCCAGTGTTGACCAGCAATACGTCCTGCATATTGCTGTTTTTAACAGCAAAATCAGCCAGCCTAGACCACGGCCAACAAAGACGGAGGCACCCAACATTATTCTAACATTGCTGGTACTGGCCGTTTACATGTCTCCCCGGTAGCGCTGTGCTTTTGGTGGTGGGGGAAATAATTTGAGGTACTGAATGCCTCTTTCTAAATAAAACCCCTGAGGAGACACTGGGTTGCCCCAGTGCCATCAAACAAAAAACAAACAAATGTGTACCCCCTTTTTAGAGGGGCACCAGTGGTGCCCACAAGTCGCGGAAGGCCACAAACATAACGCCGGACACCGGGGTGCTCCTTCTCCAGGGTATGGACAAGACCACGGAAGAGAGGCAGGCAGCCAAAGCGACCACCCCCAAGGGTCGCGTCCAGCCTGGACCTTAGTCAGGCCCAGGAGCAGACCCACAAGGAGATCCAAAGACTTGCCCGCCCTCCCTCCGCATCAGGCGGCCAAAGATCAGGAGTGTGGGACTGAAGTGGAGCCAGAAGTTGAGGAGCAGCCCCTTTGAGGTATTGAATGACGTTGCAGAAGCACTAGCATTGCTTCATTTACATTGCAGCATAAAATGGACACACTCCTTCAGGTTGTTAGTGGTAAAACCCCAATATTAGCAAAAGTAATGTGGAAAAATCCAATCAAAAAAGGCACATTGCTCCTTTAAACCACAGATACTGGTCCGTAGAATAAAGGAACGGTGTTCAAAAACAGTTCTGCAATTATTTTGGTGTTTCACCTACATAAGCCTAGAAATGCGGGCGTTGGCACATGAGGTGGGGGGTGAGCAGCAGGAAACGTTCTCTGTGCCTGAGTGATGAG
Organism: Heptranchias perlo; assembly: GCF_035084215.1. Classification (NCBI taxonomy): domain Eukaryota; kingdom Metazoa; phylum Chordata; class Chondrichthyes; order Hexanchiformes; family Hexanchidae; genus Heptranchias; species Heptranchias perlo. Next base: position 79,761,313 of record NC_090332.1, read on the forward strand.
GCCCAAGGAGTACTCAGTATTGGGCCTCGGGCTTCATTACCATCGAGCCGGTAGATCCCCGAAGAAATGGGATGGAAGATCAGGCCTCTGTGACGAGGGGGTCGACTGGGTCAGGAAAGAAGTGGTGGCCAGGGGGGAGGTAGCAGTGGCTGGGGGGAGGGTAGTGGGTAGCGGTAGTGATCTGGGTGGGGGTGTAGCTGCGGCAATCGGGGGGGGGGGGGGGGGCGGGGGAGAAGTGGGGGGGAGGGGAGTGGTGGCCAGCAGCACTTTTTGAATGTGTGGTTGGATTACTCCTGCTCCTCCTGGCTCCACATTTAGGTAAGTATATTTTGAAATCTTACCTTGTTGGTTGCCACCTAACAGGCGGTCCCTTTAAAGACTGCCTATTACGTCGCATGTAGACTTGCTGAGTGCAGTTGGTGCCAGTGCTGGCTGCCATAGGGCAAACCAATCTTGCAGTGGAAGCCTCAAACAGACATTGGGCCCCTTATTTGCATATGCAAATGGCCTAAAGCCTGCTTCAGGTGTGGGCATTGTATGTCGATGTTTTTGGCCTTTACCAATATGGCGGGCGATAATGACCGTGCGCTTCCCTCCTGCCATATTTGAGGTTTAGGAGGCCGAATTTCTAGGCCGTAACGCCCATGTTTGAAGGCTGCATTTCTAAGTTGGGAGTTTCATAAGATTTATGCCAAAAAAATTCCTTCTCAATTTGCCCAGTATTCTAGTAAGTATGAAAAGTTATCCCTGTCTTTTCAGGACATATAATTATGCCAGAGTTCTTGACAGCAAATCCAGTTGCTGCTGCCTATCTGTTTCTAAAAGATTGTGCATGTCTTGACACCCTCAGCAAAAGTAAGAGGTTGATGTGACTTGGCCCGAAGGAAAATTGACCTGCATCTTCTGTTTAGGAACATTCTATTTGGTTTGGATTCAGCGTGCAAGACATAATAGGGTGGGATTGAGAAATTGAGATTTTTAACCAGCACTATTTTATGATGGAATAATTTAACAATTTAGAAACCTGAAGAATAGCTGGTATTCTTTATTTGGAGGTTAAGAGGAAGGAATCCTGTGGAATCTATATTAGTTTTCAGTCTGACTAGCTTGTTAACATTTGTTTTGATAACAGATGATTTAAATTAATTTCCATAACTGGAATTGTGGATCATCTCTGTAATGAAGCAATTAGCAGAGTCTTTATCCACTTTATTAATTGTCTGTTTGGCACTCCGCTGAGCCTGTAACCTCCATCGGTTCATGACACATTTTTGCTGATCACTGAATCAAAGCTAAATTAATCTCACTGGGGGTAATTTTAAACTAACTCGTCGGGCAGCAAATCTACGGTGGAACGCCAGTGTTCAACCCTGTCCAATATTGACTTCAAAAGAGAGTAAAATATGGCTGGGTGTAAAAGCAGTGTTGCACCCAATTCCATCAGTTTCCCAAGTGGCGGGTTTGGTTAAAATTGCCCCCACTATTTAAGGAGAAACTGTTTCCAGTGGCAGAAGGGTCGGTAACCAGAGGACACAGATTTAAGCTGATTGGCAAAGGAACTAGAGGCGACATAAGGAAACTTTTTTTAAAACGCAGAGAGTTGTAAAGATCTGGAATGCACTGCCTGAAAGGGTGGTGGAAACAGATTCAGCAGTAACTTTTAATAGGGAATTGGATAAATACTTGAAGAGGGAAAAATTTACAGGGCTATGGGGAAATAGCAGGGGAGTGGGACTAATTGGATAGCTCTTTCAAAGAGCCGGCATAGGCACGATGGGCCGAATGGTCTCCTGTACTGTAAAATACTATGATATGCATTAAATTTGCTAAGCTGCTTTGAGACATCAAGCAAAATGTTTGTAATCTTGAAGTAAAAAGCACATGTCTAATGATATTAGGCATAGTGGGGATGAAATTAATCTGAGAGGGTAGTGCAAGACGGGCGATAATGAACCGGGAGCCTGTTTTAAACAGACGTCAATGGAAAAGAAAATCAGGCGGGGTGTAAAACGGGTGGCCGATTCCCTATCGCCCGTTTGCGCTTCCGCCTGAGACCAATTTCACCCTCCCCCTTATGTCCCACACCACTCCTTCATGTAACCCGCATGCATTCCCCTGCAACCTCCTGGGGACCTGGGCACTGGGTTCCCCCTGTATGGAAATGTGTAAGAACAGTTGGACAACATCTTGTATAGTGAAGCATTGCCAAGCTGAAGGTGTTTTAGTCTAAATTTGATTTGAGTTGAACATAGACTAGAGAAGATATTCTATGTTGCCTTTTAAGTTAAGGTAAAATCACATGCTGTTAAAAATAAAGGGAACAGAATGGCAGCAATGTTAGTAGAATGTAAATGAAAACTGCATGCAGGGTTGGCAAAAGGAGCAAGACAAAATTTTTAGACATTTTCATAAGTGATGCTATCCAACGGGAAAGGGACTTGAATTGGAAAACAAGTGCTGTATTGATGCAGATAACAAAAGCAGAAGAAAGGGCCGTAATTGCTGTCAAAATGTGACTTAGATTGCACAATATAGGGTATTCCTAATGATGGCACCCGATAACTTCCGGTGTCCATGTTGGAATACATGCTGCCTTTCTGATCACCTTAGAAAACCGACACCAAACAGGATTGCTGAGGCTTTTAAATGATTTTCTTGACTTAAAGGAAGATTTTGATGAGATGTGATTTTTTAATATGAAAAAGTAAATTATTGTTATTTGTATGGTGTTTCCTTGTGGTTGGAGAAGTGGGACGCTGTCTTGACTACTGCCCAGTTTGTAGTTGTGAGACTTCACACAATTCACCCAGTCTTTGGACTGGCAGACTGCAAGGCTTTTCACTTTACTCACTTTTCAATCAAGTCAAGGGTACAAGTGAAACATTTTATTTACCTGGTTCAGCAGTTTGTTGTAGAGCCCGATGTCTGGCTGAAGTTTAAAGAGTATCTTCCCATCTAGCTGACCTGCCGGGGCTGCTTTAAAACGGCAGTCAAAACACAAGAGCTGAAATGAACTGTATTCTTTTTTTAAATAAAAAACAGAACTACTTGAAAGGTACTTGCGTAAAGACAGAACTTTAAGTAATTAGTGATACTAGTTAGTTATGGTTATGGATATGGTCAGAAAGGTCTAACTAGATAGGAACAGCAAAAGGAGCAGCATCCAACCAATGATGGGAAGTCCACCAAAAACTGGCAGTGATGTCATTGGCCTGATGTCATCGGAACCCGGGAAGAGTTCAAGTACTGTGGCACCTGGTCAGAGTGGAACCTGTTCGGGCATCTCTGTTTACATAAACACAGTTTTCATCTCCATTTTCCACTCTATTAAGCGAGATACGATATATTTTTTTAAAAATATAGGATTACAGGCAGTTCACCTGTTTACACGCAGTTCACCTCACAAATTCGGACCAACCAGAGGGTTGGGTACAAGCTGTACTATAACATGCTTGTACTCCAACATGGCGCATTACGTGACCTATGACGTGTGCTAAGAACACCCTATACCACCAAATTGAACCTCACAGATTTTGAGGGTTGATCAGCCAGAGAGTTTAAACTTGTGACCAACAATGGTTTGGACATATGCACCTGTATAACAATGGGCCAAACATCACCATCTAATCATAAATATAATGTGCCAAACTTCTAGGTCTTTATATAAAGAAATATGATGGGGGCAATTTTAACCTAACTCACCTGGTGGGAAACCAACGGGATAGGGTGGAATGATGGATTTACACCCTGCCAGATATTACTCTCCAGTGACTTCATTGGAGAGTACAATTGGGTGGGGTGTAAAACCAGCATTGCATCCAATCCTGTCAGTTTCCCAACTGGAGTGATGGGTAAAATTGCCCCCAATATGGAGTGTGTCAGTCCCCAGAACATGGAAAAAGTTCCTATGAACTTTGAAACATTGGAAAATAGAATACTGGATGTTGGTGACAGCAACTGTGCACAAATGGGTCAACTTTGCTGCAATGTTGACATGTCTGGCTAGTGGCAGTAAGTTGAAGATTATTTTGAAGCAAGAACTATGGAGGTGAATTTCCTCGGGACTTCTCCTGCTGTGCTGCTGTAACTTCAGATGAAACCCCGTTCAATGTAAACGGGGTTTCCGCTGAACTTCCACTGAGGTTACAACAGCAAGGTCTAAGGAGCCCTGAGGAAATTCATCCCTACACCAGATGAAAAATTACCCTTCACCATTATCATCAAGTACAACATGTGGGTAACTGGGAACCTGATGTTGGAGTGGGACAAGGACATCTGGTATTGCTTGATAGTATAGGATAATTAATCTCAGAGCTTGCTTGGAACTGAACTCTATGCAAGCCTACATGCTTTACAATCTTATAACTGAACTGTGTGAAGCACAAAACCATTCAGAACAGTGGCGCCCAGGTTGGGTTCTCAGTATGTTATGAGTTAGCTGATCTCAGCTGGGCAAAGGTTGGGTTGAGACAATTGGCCTCAGCATTTCTGGGCTAGGGAGGGAAAAATCAGCCAAAGTCCCAGCTGCAGATTTTAATGATGTGAGTCTGAAGTAAATTGTGTGCGTGTGGTCATTGGGATGAGGACAAGAACAAGCTTGACTGTAATGCTGTCTAACGTCATAAAGAAAAGAAAGCCTTGCATTTATGTAACGTCTTTCATGACCTCAGGATGTCCCAAGCACTTTACAGCCAATGAAGTATTTTTGAAATGTAGTCACTGTTATAATGTAGGAAACATGGCAGCCAATTTGTACACAGCAAGGTCCCACAAACAGCAATGTGATAATGACCAGATAATCTGTTTTAGTGATGCTGGGTGAGGGATAAATATTGGCCAGGACACTGGGGAGAATTCTTCTGCTCCTCTTTGAATAGTGCCATGGGATCTTTTATGTCCACCTGAGAGGGCTGACGGGGCTTCTGTTTAACATCTCATCCGAAAGACGGCACCTCCAACAGTGCAGCACTCTCTTAGCACTGCACTGGAGTGTCAGTCTAGATTTTGTGCTCAAATCTCTGGAGTTATGACCTGAACCAACAACCTTCTGACTCAGATGTGAGAGTCACAGCTGATACTGCCATATAGCCTGGCTGCACTGTCCAGGCTCACACAAAAAGAAAGACCTTTCAGGCAAAATACTGGGGAGCTGCCAGTATCTGTGGAAATGCACCTCAGCAAGTACTTGGATGTGCACTTGAAGTACCGTAACCTACAGGGTTACGGACCAAGTGCTAGAAAGTGGGATTAAGCTGGATAGCTCTTTTTCGGCCGGCAAGGACACGATGGGCTGAATGGCCTCCTTCTGTGCCGTAACTTTCTATGATTCTATGATATAAACCCAACATTGGCCATCGTATCTGAGGGCCTCAACAATCTCTTCAGCTACTAGTTACAGCAGTCAATAAGCTATTCTAAGTTCTTGCCGTGAAGCTGTGGGAAACCTGGGCCTGCACACCAGAACAAGGCAGACTGCCATAGCTGAAGTATATGAAAGGATGTTCAGTGTTTGAGAATCTGAACCCTCAACAGTCTGCATCAAGGGACTCAGAAAGGCAGGAATTCTAGAGGTACCACCAGGTGCATCTGATTTAGATTCTGTGCCAAATGAGTATGATTCCTCAGAAGAATCGTCAGAAGAGTATTCTGCTGATCGGGGTTCAGCTGAGGCTTGAATTAAACTGTTCAATTCAGACAGTGACAATGAAAAATGCCTTTGTTTTCCTCAGTGAATGACTATCATAATATATCAATATTTTGGAAAGGTTTGCTTATTTTTTTCAGCTAAAAATGTTATTAACTTGGCAATGTTAAAGGAAAAGAAACAACTTGTATTAATATAGCACCTTCCATGATCTCAGGATGCCCAAAGCACTTTACAGCCAATGAAGTACTTTCAAAGTGAAGTCACTGTTGTAATGTAGTGAAACATGGCAGCCAATTTGCACACAGCAAGGTGAGATCAGATGAGATAATGACCAGATAATCTATTTTAGTGATGTTGTTGAGGGATAAATATCGGGCAGGACATCAGGAAGAACTCCCCTGCTCTTCTTTGAATAGTGCCATGGAATCTGTTATGTCCACCTGAGAGGGCAGCTGGGGCCTCAGTTTAATGTGTCATCTGAAAGACAGCACCTCCAACACTGCAGCAGTCCGTCAGTACGAAAGAGTGCGAGTCTCTCGCGTGGGACTTGAACCCATGAACCTCGAACTCAAAGAAACGAGTGCTACCACTGAGCCACGGCTGACACTTAATTAATCGTATTAATTATAGCAGCGGTGTTGGAAATCTAATGATGGCCTGAAATAAGCTTTGAATTGACATTAGTAGAATGTAATTTTGTATTAACATTTACTTGTAAGGGAATGAACACAAACCTATTGCAATGGAGTGCAATAAAATGTGTTAATTCCCTTATCTGAAAAGCTCAGACAACTATGATTCATAGAGAGACTGAGTAAAATGTTGCAGACTAAAATGCAATGGAGCAGTGTCACAAGGTACAACATAAAATATGACTGCATGATTCTGGACTGTAAAAGTTCTATGTAAAAACATTTTTAGCTGATTGATTTTACATCACTCAATGTAAATAGCAAGGTCATAATCACCCAACAAAAAAGTTCACTTTGGCTGAAACTCCAAGCTTTTGACAAGACATGGGAGCCATGGGCAGAAATCGACTTTAACACCAATAGAGTACTGGTCCCTTGAGTAGTAAATCTAATGTTCTGGAACATATTGGATAAGCAGATGGTTCTCTGGGGATAAAGTGGGCTAACTCAATGTTTGCAACAGATTTCAATACATATTTACATGATTTCAAGTTCAATCATACAAAAGTGCATAAAAATATCCCTTCAATCAAAATAATCTGAAATACAGTGACCATCTGATTTCACATGGATAAAGCAGCTGAGACATAAAGCACAGTGCACTTCAGTTGGGCGCACCTCAGCTGACAAATGCTGAAGTTTGAGCCCTGATCTGCACAAGAGAGATGACGCTCTGACTTTTAAAGAAAGAAAGAACTTGCATTTATATAGTGCTTTATAGCCAATTAAGTACTTTTGAAGCGTGGTCACTCTTGTGATGTAGGGAAACGCAGCAGCCTATTTGTGTACGGCAAAGTCCCACAAGCAGCAGTGAGTTACATGACAAGGTAATCTGTTTGTTGGTTATGTTGCTTGAGGGATAAGTATTGGGCAGGACATCAGGGAGAAAACTGGTGTCTTTTACATCCACCTGAGAGAGCAGATAGGACCTTGGTTTAACATATCATCCAAAAGACAGCACCTCTGATGGTTCAGAATGGTTGAGATTGTGTGCTCAAGTCTCTAGAGTGAGACTATAAATCCACAACCTTCCAACTCAGAGGCGAGAGTGCTACCACTGAGCCAGGGCCAACACTTTGCTTTGATTCTATCATTAGCATTAAATCAGGTGGACATCTTACACTCTCTTAAAATTTCTTCGAGGTATAGCCCAAGACTGCCTCAAATAGCAAAAGGAGAGCACTGCATAAACATAACTGTTTATTTTATTAAATATAGTTGTGCTGAAAGTGTTAGTGTGCCATTGAGTTTTGGAATACCTTGTGAGTTTCAAGGACAAATGAAGGAAGCAAAAATTCTCACCATTCTCTCTGCCACTCCCCAAAGAAAACATAATCCGGGACAGAATCAACAATCTCTTGGACAAGTATGAATTGATTAGGGAAAGCCAGCACGGATTTGTTAAAGGCAAATCGTGTTTAACTAACTTGATAGAGTTTTTTGATGAGGTAACAGAGAGGGCCGATGAGGGCAATGCAGTTGATGTGGTGTATATGGACTTTCAATTGATAAAGTGCCGCATAATAGGCTTGTCATCAAAATTGAAGCCCATGGAATAAAAGGGGCAGTAGCAGCACGGATACAGAATTGGCTAAGTAACAGGAAACAGAGAGTAGTGGTGAATGGTTGTTTTTCGGACTGGATGGAGGTGTATTGTGGTGTTCCCCAGGGTTTGGTACTAGGACTACTGCTTTTCTTGATATATATTAATGGCTTGGACTTGGGAGTACAGAGCACAATTTCCAAATTTGCAGATGACACAGTGAGGAGGATAGTGATAGACTTCAAGAGGATATAGACAGGCTGGTGGCATGGGCGGACACGTGGCAGATGAAATGTAACGCAGAAAAATGCAACGTGATACATTTCGGTAGGAAGATTGAGGAGAGGCAATATAAACTAAAGGGCGCAATTCTATAGAACCATAGAAAACATACAGTACAGAAGGGGGCCATTCGGCCCATCATGTCTGCGCCGGCTCGAATAACAACCAGGTGCCCATTCTAATCCCACCTTCCAGCATCCGGTCCGTAGCCCTGCAGCTTACAGCACTTTAGGTGCTGGTCCAGGTACTTTTTAAAAGAGTTGAGGGTCCTTGCCTCTACCACCAATTCAGGCAGCGAATTCCATACATCCACCACCCTCTGGGTAAAAAAAGTTTTTCCTTATGTCCCCTCTAATCCTTCTGCCAATCAGCTTAAATCTATGTCCTCTAGTTCTTGAACTCTCTGCTAGGGGAAACAGGTACTTCCTGTCTACTCTATCTCGGCCCCTCATAATTTTGTACACCTCAATCAAGTCTCCCCTCAGCCTTCTCTGCTCCAAGGAAAACAACCCCAGCCTATCCAATCTCTCCTCATAGCTGCAATTTTCAAGCCCTGGCAACATTCTTGTAAATCTTCTATGCACTCTCTCCAGAGCAATTAAGTCCTTCCTGTAATGTGGTGACCAGAACTGCGCACAATACTCCAGCTGTGGCCTTACCAGCGTTTTATACAGTTCCATCATTACATCCCTGCTTTTGTATTCTATACCTCAGCTAATAATGGAGAGCATTCCGTATGCCTTCTTCACAACCTTATCTACCTGTACTGCCACCTTCAGAGATCTGTGCACATGCACTCCAAGGTCTCTCACTTCCTTTACCCCTCTCAATATATTCCCGTTTACTGCGTATTCCCTTTTACTGTTTGCCCTCCCTAAGTGCATTACCTCACACTTCTCCGGGTTGAACTCCATTTGCCACTTTTCCACCCACTCCACCAACCCATTGATATCTTCTTGGAGTCTACAGCTATCCTCTTCACTATCAACTACACGGCCAATTTTTGTGTCGTCTGCAAATTTGCCAACCATGCCCCCTACATTCAAGTCCAAATCATTAATATTTACCACAAACAGCAAGGGACCCAACACTGAGCCCTGTGGCACACCACTGGAAATGGATTTCCATTCGCAAAGACATCCATCGACTTTTACCCTTTGTTTCCTGTTACTGAGCCAATTTTGGATCCAATTTACCATATGTTCTGTATCCCATCGGCTTTTACCTTTCTGACCAGTCTGCCATGTGGGACCTTGTCAAATGCCTTACTAAACCTTGTCAAATGCCTTACTAAAAGGGGTACAGGAACAGAGAGATCTGGGGGTATATGTACACAAATCGTTGAAGGTGGCAGGGCAGGTTGAGAAAGCGGTTAAAAAACCAAAGAGGTTCCTGGGCTTTATAAATAGAGGCATACAGTACAAAAGCAAGGAAGTCATGACGAACCTTTATAAAGCACTGGTTCGGCCACAACTGGAGTATTGTGTCCAGTTCTGGGCACCACATTTTAGGAAAGATGTGAAGGCCTAAGAGAGGGTGTGGAAAAGATTTACTAGAATGATTCCAAGGATGAGGGTCTTTAGTTACATGGATAGACGGGAGAAGCTGGGTTTGTTCTCCTTGGAACAGAGAAGGTTGAGAGGAGATTTGATAGAGGTAATCAAAATCATGAAGGGTCGAGACAAAGTAGATAGAGAGAAACTCTTCCTGTTGGCAGATGGGTCAAGAACCAGAGGACATAGATTTAAGGTGATTGGCAAAAGAACCAAAGGTGATATGAGGAAAAACTTTTTCACACTGTGAGTGGTTAGGATCTGGAACGCACTGCCAGAGTGGGTGGTGGCGGCAGATTCAATCATGGCGTTCAAAGGGGAACTGGATAAGTACTTGAAAGGAAAAAAATTACAGGGCTATGGGAATAGGGCAAGGGCGTGGGACTAGCTGGATTGCTCTTGCATCGGGCCAGCATGAACTCGATGGGCCGAATGGCCTCCTTCCGTGCTGTAACCTTTCTATGATTCTAGTGGCTCCCGCAGTGAAAGCTGACATAACAAGAGTTACTGCAGTTCAAAAAGTAATTCCTAGTTAAATGCTTTGAGATGTTTTAAGCTGAAAGGTACTAAATAAGTACAAGTATTATTATAAAGTGTGAGCCTGTGATTATTCTGCACTTGATTTTGAAAGCACCATAATCCTTTCCAGCGAGTTTGAGCTTCTGTACTATAGATGTCTGTTAAACTAAATGGGGAGCCATATGCAAAGTTTGGATGGGGAAAGGGCAGGGGAATGGGGCTAATTGGATAGCTCTTTCAAAGAGCCGACACAGGCACAATGGGCCTAATAGCCTCCTTCTGTGCTTTATCATTCTATGGTTCTATGATTTTAACAATGATGCTGACCCCCATTGGGCGGGTGATTGTTCATTATTCAAGGTAGTAATCTTGCTGGCAGGGGAGGGATATGTTTGAGATAGTAAACTATTTCCTTGGGACTGGATATGCACTGCGTTGGTACAAAACCTTTTCAACTCTGGCATGCGAGTTTGATTCCAGTCCAGACAAATGGAATGAAAATCTTAGACTGTGACATTCTTTCTCTCTAAAAATGGGAAAAAACCATGAAATCACAGGAATATGCAGCTATCAAAGGTGCGTTTTACGATAATTTGATCTTATTAGCAGCACCAAAATAGTTACGAGTCAGACAAACCTGCAATAACGACCATTTCTCAAGCAACTATTGAGCCATTCGACCAGTATAAATGGTGAAACATTCGATAATCCAGATGTGAAGTGCACATTTATTGGAAAAAGGGCCTAAACCTCAACAGGAAAATAGTCAATAAACCAACAAGACCCTATAAGTACTGTAATACCAACAATGCAGCAGTGTAGGCACATTTTTGTTGGTGGAGGACCTCCTACTTCCCCTAGGATAGGAAGTTGTGAAGCATGGCAATGTGTGGTGGACACAGTCAACTCCATCCGCACCTCTCGTAGGTCCTGACAAGTGATCCACAAGATGGTACGCTGCTCAAATTGCCCTTGGGCACAGCTGGCCTGTGGCCGCTCATGGTTTGACAAGAGGCTCTTCAGACAAGGCTGGGAGATGCCCAGAGTGGCTAAAATGCTAAGTGGTCGAGGAACAAATCTGCACCCTTGCCTTGCTCTCCCCAAGTGCTCCAATAAAGACTGTAGTCTTTACAGAAGTTCTGCCGCTACTGCATGGGGGTTTCCTGGGGCCTAAGCTGCTTACTGTGCTTTTAAAATGCAATTATGCCAGAACTTACACCACTTCATATGCAAATTAACTTACCCAGGAAACTTGCTGCAACTCCCTCTGCTGGTGAACGGCGTAACTTTCCAACGGAACAATGGCGCTGCAGGCATCAAGGAAATTCAGGACCTATATCTTTCAGTAGCGCCATTTTTATGCGTCATTGTCAACATTATTTCCTTTATAATTAGACAATTATCTTAGACAGCAGGTGTTGTAACAGAGTGGAATGATCGCTGAAACCATGATTGTTTACATATTTTTGGGCCACTCATTTCTCATATTGTCGTTAGCTCTACACTCCTTTAGGAACATCAGGAACAAGAGTAGACTATTCAGCCCTTCGGACCTGCTCTGCCATTCAATTAGATCATGGCTGATCTGCACCTCAACTCCATTTTCCTGCCTTTGCTTCATATCCCTTGATACCTTTACCTAACAAAAATCTTTCTATCTCAGTCTTGATAGCTCCAATTGACCCAGATTCCACAGCCTTTTGGGGTAGAGTTCCAAAATTCTGCGACCCTTTGTGTGAGAAAGTGCTTCCTGATTTCGCTTCTGAATGACCTAGCTCTAATTTTAAGTTTATGTCCCCTTGTTCTTGATTCCCAGAGGAAATAGTTTCTCTGTATCTACCATATCATATCCTTTTAAGATTTTAAACACCTCAATCAAAATACCCCTCAATCCCCTATACTCAACTAAACATAATTTAACTCTCTAAGCCCTGGTGTCATTCTGGTGAATCTGCGCAGTACCCCCTCCAAGGCCAATGTACCCTTCTTCCTATGGTGCAATGCCCAAAACTGAACGCAGTACTCCGGGTGGGGTCTGACCAAGGCTGTATACAACTGAAAAAGTAATGGTGCAGGTTATTACAACCTAAAGACTGGTTTGCAATCACTTGTATATAAGTGCAAATGCCATTCAAAGATGAATGCTGTTGTACATAATTCCAAAAAGCCTGAATGTATATATTCTGTGATTTTCACAGCATTTAAAAAAAAGTAAGAAAGTAGTTGAAAATCCAAACTAGATAATATTTTCCTTGGCTTTGAGATGATGAGTTAGCTTTTCTGCAGTGAAAACTCTTTGTTGTCATACTGTTTTCGAATTCAATAAAACCATTCCTGAAAATAAACGATTAAACATTACTTTTTATTTAGACCAAGCCTGCCCATTTGTGTCAGAGTACAGATTGTTCCTGTGACAATTTGTTCTTGGTTGATAAAATTTTAAGTAGCCGTAATGAAAATAAACAAATTGTACAAACACACCTAAATATTTTCACAACCAACCTGCCTGATCATATCATTAGCCTGTGAAATATTTTCAATAGTGCCAGACTTAATCTTTCACACCCGTTCTGCAGCATTTCAATACCATTGGTGCATTTTAAAATTTTACATGTGTCTCCGATTGGCTTCCTTTTTATTTCTAGTTCTATTTCTACTTTTTTTTCCCTCTCTTTCCTTCGTATCAGCCTACGGAATATCCCAAACATAGTTGGATCTGCTCCATTAAACACCAACTAGCATCACTTAAATGCTGAAGGAATACATTTTTTTTGTTAATCGTCATTACTTTTTTGTATACGTAGAGGGCAGTTTAATAGAATGAATAGTAGATGCGCAGTAATGCATGGTTAGAGATACACAGGATTTTGAAGTCTTTATTTTCTTCCAAATGCCCACTTTGTGGACTTCCTTCTCCACTCTCCCACCCAAAAATAGACTGATTGACCGATAGAATTTTATTTTTTCCTTTTCAATGGTAACAATCTACTTATGGGCCAGTTGCCTTTCTTGGCCTGATGTTTCAGTGTTCTCAGGAATTATCATTGTACACTGTATTTGATTATCTCCAGCTGTATTTAATAATCTCTATGATTATTTTAATCCTCAATCTAATTCTTTTTTTTGAAAGGTGTTAATCGACACAGCGTTAACTGCTTTATTTAGGTATCTATTTCACTTATTCATGACACTGTGGGAAGAAAAACTTCCTTTTGATCTCAAGTTTTGCTTGAGGCTTGTTCATTTTATATTTATGTTTTGCCGTTCTGCGGACACAGTTAAAACAAAGCTGCCTGCATCTGCATTAACTATGGATCTCAGATTTAGAAGAATATCTGGATGCCATCTCCTTTCAATTTTCTTTTCGAAGGGCCACTGCCAGCAAGGGAGCCGGCTCAAATTGGTCCTCTTCAATCTGGCAAGCTGCCTCTGGATGCCCGATTGGCACCTGCAGCTGGCCAGAGATACGCTGATGAGGCCCAAGACCCAATAAGGGACGAGCATTGACCTTATGGTGCACATGTTGCACACTGCCTGTTTCAGGCCCGGAAATGGGCCTAAACGAATTTCCATCATCTTTAATGGAAAAGAAAATTGGGTGTGATGTAAAATGGGCTGCTGCTGAAGACCACCTTCACCTCCTTAATTGTTGGGCATTTTATTACACATTTGTGTTTTAAGGGAGTGGGGGGTGCAGGGGGTGGATTGTGCAGATGGGGGCCTGAATGTTCCTGATGCCCAGGGCTTCAAGAATTCCTAATGTGGCTCTGTACAGGGGAGGCCCAGAATGCTAAGTGTGCCCATTAAGTTGTATGGGCATGGTTTTAAATGGAAGCTGTTCAAATGGAGTCTCTTCTTGGCAACATGTGCTTGACATTTGTGTTCTAATCAGTAGCAGAAACACATGTGTTATAAAGTATATTTAATATACTGTTACATTTACTGTATAAAATTGAAAATCTGGCCTGCAATATGTATTGGTACATATTATTCATGTGTTACATTGTTAACCCCTGACAACTGGATTGTAATTTGAACATTTCCCTGATTTTCTGTTTAAAAAATGGCAAAGAGGCTATTTTCCAATATGAGGTTCGGAACTGTGCATTGTGAAGATATTCAAATTTTTGCAGCTGAGGTCATTGTGCAATGAGACCTTTGCACCTTGATCCATGCCAGTTATCTGAGATGCAAGTACATAAATTGCAATATCAATCTCCACAGAGAAAACCGAAATATCCTCCCAATGACTGCAATGGTGCAAGAAAGATTTCTTTAGCTTCTACCTATAGCTTGGAAAATCAATTGGAGGACAAGTCTGGGCACTGATGCTTTCAAATTATGCTTCAATTTACTAAGATTTTATTTTATATACCATTGGGTAAGATCCTATAGAATTCGTAGTATACTAAAATAGTTTTCCACATTTTGTAACAATGTAAATCCTATGTCCTATTTATCTCTCCTTTCGCCGTGGGATATTTTATTTGTATTGTGGCATGAAGTAGGTCATGGAGTCAATGAAATGCAGCAGCTTAAGGTGCCACTATTGGTTAATCTTATTAATTTGACATTGTGCTATCAGTTTTAAAATGTTTCACTAAAAATCATTTGTTCCCAGAGCTGGGATGGTCTCTGTGTTCTGTATACATTGTGTGAAGAAGTTTCCATTCTGATGTTCCTAAATTTCAGGAGTCGTACAACACCAGGTTATAGTCCAACAGCTTTATTTGAAATCACAAGCTTTCGGAGCTTTCCTCCTTCGTCAGGTGACGAAGGAGGAAAGCTCCGAAAGCTTGTGATTTCAAATAAAGCTGTTGGTCTATAACCTGGTGTTGTACGACTCCTTACATTTGTCCACCCCAGTCCATCACCGGCATCTCCACATCCTAAATTTCCAACATAGAAACATAGAAAATAGGAGCAGGAGTAGGCCATTCGGCCCTTCGAGCCCGCTCCGCCATTCAATGTGATCGTGGCTGACCCTCTATCTCAATACCATATTCCCGCTCTCTCCCCATACCCCTTGATGCCTTTTGTGTCGAGAAATCTATCAAGCTCCTTCTTAAATATATTTAGTGATTTAGCCTCCACAGCCTTCTCAGGTAGAGAAGTCCACAGGTTCACCACCCTCTGAGTGAAGAAATTTCTCCTCATCTCAGTCCTAAATGTCCTACCCCATATCCTGAGACTGTGACTCCTTGTTCTGGACCCCCGCCGCCCCCCCCCCAGCCAGGGGAAACATCCTCCCTGCATCCAGTCTCTCTAGTCCTGTCAGAATTTCATATGTTTCAGTGAGATCCCCTCTCGTTCTTCTAAACTTGAGTGAATACAGGCCTAGTCGACACAATCTCTCCTCATACGACAGTCCTGCCATCCCAGGAATTAGTCTGGTGAACCTTCGCTGCACTCCCTCTATGGCAAGTATATCCTTTCTTAGGTAAGGAGACCAAAACTGCACATAATACTCCAGGTGTGGTCTCACCAAGGCCCTGTATAACTGCAGTAAGACATCCTTGCTCCTGTACTCAAATTCTCTTGCAATGAAGGCCAACATACCATTTGCCTTCCTAACTGCTTGCTGCACCTGCATGTTTGCTTTCAGTGACTGGTGTACAAGGACACCCAGGTCCCTTTGTACATCAACATTTCCCAAATCTATCACCATTTAAATAATACTCTGCCTTTCTGTTTTTCCTTCCGAAGTGAGTAACTTCACATTTATCCGCATTATACTGCATCTGCCATGTATTTGCCCACTCACTCAACTTGTCTAAATCACCTTGAAGCCTCCTCACAACTCACAATCCCAGCAAATTTGGAAATATTACATTTGGTTCCCTCATCCAAATCATTGATATATATTGTGAATAGCTGGGGCCCAAGCACTGATCCCTGCGATACCCCATTAGTCACTGCCTGCCACCCCGAAAAAGACCCATTTATTCTTACTCTCTGTTTCCTGTCTGTTAACCAGTTTTCAATCCATGCCAGTATATTACTGCCAATCCCATGTGCTTTAATTTTGCACACTATCCTCTTATGTGGGACTTTATCAAAGGCCTTCTGAAAATCCAAATAAACCACATCCACTGATTCTCCCTTATCTATTCTACCAGTTACATCCTCAAAAAACTCCAGTAGGTTTGTCAAACATGATTTCCCTTTCATAAATCCATGTTGACTTTGTCTAATTCCATTGATATTTTCTAAGTGTCCTGTTACCACATCCTTTATACTAGACTCTAGCATTTTCCCTACTACTGATGTTAGACTAACCGGTCTGTAGTTCCCTGTCTTCTCTCTCCCTCCTTTTTTAAATAGTGGAGTTACATTTGCCACCCTCCAATCTGCAGGAACTGTTCCATAATCTATAGAATTTTGGAAAATGACAACCAATGCATCCACTATTTCCATGGCTACCTCTTTTAGTACTCAGGGATGCAGATTATCAGGCCCTGGGGATTTATCGGCTTTCAGTCCCATTAATTTCTCCAGCACTTTTTTTTACTAATACTAATTTCCTTTAATTCCTCTTTTTCACTAGTCCCTTGGTTCCCTAGCATTTCTGGGAAGTTATTTGTGTCCCCTTCCATGAAGACAGAACCAAAGTATTTGTTTAATTGCTTTGCTATTTCCTTGTTCCCCATTATAAATTCTCCCATTTCTGACTGTAAGGGACCTACATTTGTCTTCACTAACCTTTTTCTTTTTACACACTTGTAGAAGCTTTTACAGTCCACTTTTATGTTCCTTGCAAGTTTACTCTCGTACTCTATTTTTCCCCTCTTTATCAATCTCTTGGTCCTTTTTTGCTGAATTCTAAACTGCTCCCAATCCTCAGGGTTGCTACTATTTCTGGCAACTTTTTATGACTCCTCTTTGGATCTAATACTATCCTTAATTTCTTTTGTTAGCCATGGTTGGGCCGCTTTTCCTTTTGTGTTTTTGCACCAGAAAGGAATGTATAACTGTTGCAATTCATGCATTCGTTCCTTAAATGTTAGCCATTGCCTATCCACCTTCATGCTTTTTAATGAAGCTTCCCAATCTATCATAGCCAACTCACTCCTCATACCTTCATATTTCTTTTGTTTAGATTTAGGACCCTAGTTTTGGATTGGACTACTTCACTTTCCATCTTAATGAAGAATTCTATCATGTTATGCTCACTTTTCCCTAAAGGACCCCGCACAACAAGATTATTAATTAACCCCTTCTCATTGCACAATACCCAATCTAGGATAGCCTGTTCCGCAGTTGGCTTCTCAATGTACTAGCCTAAAAAAACCATCTCGTATGCACTCCAGGAATTCATCCTCCACAGTATTATTGCTAATTTGGTTTGGCCAGTCTATATGTAGATTAAAGTTACCCATGATTACTGTAGTACCCTTGTTACATACATCTCTAATTTCCTGTTTGCTCCCATCCCCTACATTACCACTACTGTTTGGAGGCCTATAGACAACTCCCACCAGTGTTTTCTGCCCCTTGGTGCTTCTTAACTCCACCCAGACTGACTCTACATCTTGATTTTCTGAGCCAATATCCTTTCTCACTATTGTTCTGATTTCATCTTTTACTAACAACGCCACCCCTCCTCCTTTTCCTTGTTGCCTGTCCTTCCTAAATATCGAATACCCTTGGATATTCATCTCCCAGCCTTGGTCACCCTGTAGCCATGTCTCTGTAATTGCACTTATATCGTATCTGTTTACATCTATTTGCACTGTTAATTCGTCTACCTTATTACGAATTCTTCTTGCATTCAGATACAGTGCCTTTAGATTTGTCTTTTTAACATTTTTAGACATCTTAACATTTTTTTGTACTATGGCCCTATTTATCTTGTACCATTTTTTCTTACCCAGACCCTATTTGTTAGTGCACTCTTTTGTTTGTATGCTCTGTCCCTTCCTGGTTATCCTTACCCCAATCACTTTGCTGCACTGCTTCCTTGTCTTTTCTCTTTAGCAGTCATGATGTGGAGATGCCGGTGATGGACTGGGGTTGACAATTGTAAACAATTTTACAACACCAAGTTATAGTCCAGCAATTTTATTTTAAATTCACAAGCTTTCGGAGGCTACCTCCTTCCACATCGTTCACCTGAGGAAGGAGATAGCCTCCGAAAGCTTGTGAATTTAAAATAAAATTGCTGGACTATAACTTGGTGTTGTAAAATTGTTTACAATTTTCTCTTTAGCATTCTAGATTTCTCTCCACTGGGACCCTCCCCCACCTTATTTAGTTTAAAGCCCTATCTACCTCCCTAGTTATTGGTCCCAGCATGGTTCAGCCATCCCAACGGAACAGCTCTCTTTCCCCAATACTGGTGCCAGTGGCCCACAAATCGAAACCTATTTCTCCCACACCAATCTTTGAGCCACACATTCATCTCCCTGATCCTATTGACTCTATGCCAATTTGCTCGTGGCTCGAGTAATAATCCAGAGATTATTACCTTTGTGGTTCTGCTTTTTAATTTAGTCCCTAGCTGCTCAAACTCTCTCAGCAGAACCTTATTCTTAGTCTTACCTATGTCGTTGGTACCTACATGGACCACAACAACTGGATCCTCTCCCTGCCACTCCAAGTTCTTCTCCAGCCCAGAGGAGATGTCCTTAACCCTGGCACTGAGTAGGCAACATAGCCTTCGGGACTCATGCACCTGGCCAACCACTGCCACCAACTGTTAAAAAATGTAAGGCAGCCCCGTGAACATCACCAATTGTTGCTGTGCTACAAGTCAATCCAGCAGTGAGTGTGTCTAATTTTGAGAGCACAAAAACGCCTTAAAAGTCGATTAAGAACAAGAAGAGTCACTGGAATATAAAAACATTTCTTTTGATTACAAACTTTCAAACCACACACTGATTTCGACCTTTATCTACATCAACAGTCTTCATGGGGGGGGGGGGGGGAGGTTTGCTCTGATTACTAGTTCTAGTAGAATCATGAACCTGTTCTTTTCGAACATTTTTATGATTTTGCTAGCAGTAATCAACAGAGGGAATGCCGCTTCTATATTTACGGCGCTACTAAAGTCTTCCCCGAACATGGTCCTTTCATCGTTTTCTATTAATCCTATTGCTGATGTTGGCTAGAATTGAATCTTTATAAAATATTTCCATTTCATTTTAATGGTTAATTGTCACTTTAATTAATACACAGAATAGGTATAAACAAATTAAAAGGATGTTGTTTAGGAGTTTCATGCTCTATAGAGTGTTACAAAATTCATTTAAATTAAGAAATGTATAAAATCAGTTGTTGAGCTGCATTAAAACAAACTGGGATTCCCAAAACTCAATTATGCAGATGTTTTTGCATAGCTAGATAAGGTTCAATTTGTACTGTGTAGCAGAATTAGTCAACAAGTCTGGGATTAATTTGTTTTCCTATTGAGCCCTTTTTGTCCATAAGAAGCTCTTTGAATCCACTTTTGTTTGTTCTCTTCTTTTCTTAGTCTTTCCCTTTGTGCTCAAATTTATTTTTCTATGACTTGTTTTTTTAAAAATTAATTCTCCCTAATTCTTTTAATTTGAACTTGATTGATTGTGAATCCTATGTTAGTGCAGTTAATTCAATGAGCTCCTTTGCAATGTCATTTATTTTCAGTGCACTTGTTGAGATTCTGAACAGGCAGCCATGTTATACCAGAGACAGGCCAAGGCTCGGAAGAATTCAATATAGAAAACACTGCAGATAACTGATGAAGTGGCAAAGTGGGCTATGTGGGACCAGTGTAAAAGCTGGAAGGAAGATAGAAATCCACAATGGCAGGCATGTGAAGGATAAAGAAAAAGATAGTAATCCGACCATGGCAAGGAGAGATAATAAATTGATGGTGTGAGGGCTGTGGCAACATAGGAAGATAGAAGTTGATTTCTGACAGGAAAAGAAATAAAATGTTAGTTTTATTTGGCCTGTAGTTCTTGTTTGCTCATATATAATACCATTAACCAGTAACACACTCGCAACTCGGTACCAGGGAGGAGGGACTTCAGTTAAGTGGAGAGACTGGAGAAGATGGGATTGTTCTCCTTGGAGCAGAGAAAGTTAAGAGGAGATTTGATAGAGTTGTTCAAATCATGAAGAGTTTTGATAGAGTAAATAAGGAGAAATTGTTTCCAGTGGCAGACGGGTCAGTAACCAAAGGACACAGATTTAAGGTAATTGGTAAAAGAACCAGAGGCAACATGAAGAAAAAAAATTTTACACAGCAAGTTGTTATAATCTGGAATGCACTGCCTGAAAGGGTGGTGGAAGCAGATTCAATGCTAACTTTCAAAAGGGAATTGGATAAATACTTGTAAGGGAAAAATTTGCAGGGCGACGGGGAAAGAGCAGGGTGTGTGGGACTAATTGGATAGCTATTCCAAAGAACCAGCACAGGCATGATGGGCCGAATGACCTCCTTCTGTGCTGTATCATTCTATGAACTGAAAAGTCTTCCTCTCTCACCACATGAAATCATAACATTAAAACCAAACTTCTTCTGCTCACTATAAGCATCTACCCGACAATGTGGAAAATTGCCCAGGTATGTCCTGTCCACAAAAAGCAGGACAAATCCAATCCGGCCAATTACCGCCCCATCAGTCTACTCTTAATCATCAGCAAAGTGATGGAAGGTGTCATCGACAGTGCTATCAAGCGGCACTTACTCACCAATAACCTGCTCACCGATGCTCAGTTTGGGTTCCGCCAGGACCACTCTGCTCCAGACCTCATTACAGCCTTGGTCCAAACATGGACAAATGAGCCGAATTCCAGAGGTGAGGTGAGAGTGACTGCCCTTGACATCAAGGCAGCATTTGACCGAGTGTGGCACCAAGGAGCCCGAGTAAAATTGAAGTCAATGGGAATCAGGGGGAAAACTCTCCAGTGGCTGGAGTCATACCTAGCACAAAGGAAGATGGTAGTAGTTGTTGGAGGCCAATCATCTCAGCCCCAGGACATTGCTGCAGGAGTTCCTCAGGGCAGTGTCCAAGGCCCAACCATCTTCAGCTGCTTCATCAATGACCTTCCCTCCATCATAAGGTCAGAAATGGGGATGTTCGCTGATGATTGCACAGTGTTCAGTTCCATTTGCAACCCCTCAAATAATGAAGCAGTCCGAGCCCACATGCAGCAAGACCTGGACAACATCCAGGCTTGGGCTGATAAGTGGCAAGTTACATTCGCGCCAGATAAGTGCCAGGCAATGACCATCTCCAACAAGAAAGAGTTTAACCACCTCCCCTTGACATTCAATGGCATTACCATCGCCGAATCCCTCACCATCAACATCCTGGGGGTCACTATTGACCAGAAACTTAACTGGACCAGCCACATAAATACTGTGGCTACGAGAGCAGGTCAGAGGCTGGGTATTCTGCGGCTAGTGACTCACCTCCTGACTCCCCAAAGCCTTTCCACAAGGCACAAGTCAGGAGTGTGATGGAATACTCTCCAATTGCTTGGATGAGTGCAGCTCCAACAACACTCAAGAAGCTCAACACCATCCAAGATAAAGCAGCCCGCTTGATTGGCACCCCATCCACCACCCTAAACATTCACTCCCTTCATCACCGGCGCACAGTGGCTGCAGTGTGTACCATCTACAGGATGCACTGCAGCAACTCGCCAAGGCTTCTTCGACAGCACCTCCCAAACCCGCGACCTCTACCACCTAGAAGGACAAGAACAGCAGGCACATGGGAACAACATCACCTGCACGTTCCCCTCCAAGTCACACACCATCCCGACTTGGAAATATATCGCTGTTCCTTCATCGTCGCTGGGTCAAAATCCTGGAACTCCCTTCCTAACAGTACTGTGGGAGAACCATCACCACACGGACTGCAGCGGTTCAAGAAGGCGGCTCACCACCATCTTCTCAAGGGCAATTAGGGATGGGCTCATAAATGCCTGCCTCGCCAGCGACACCCACATCCCATGAACGAATAAGAAAAAAGCTTTTAGTTTATAACCCACACAAATGGACATTGTGTACCATTTCAAATCGTTCATGTCGGAAGTTGCCTTAGCTTCTGTCAGTGACTATGATGCTGTTAGCACAGATGAGAGACAACTGCCACAATCAGAATCCAGTTAAAAAAATATTGGTGCCAGTTGTGTCATATATTGCAACAGCATTAGGAATTAATTGTCCTCCAAAGCAATCACTTCAGTAAAGTTGCACAACAACCTTTGGATTTGTATTGACTCCGATTGCACAAGTAAAGAAAATGAGCATAATTCATATGGCTTTACTTTTAAAATATGAAATAAAAAGACTATCCAGTTGTGTAGATATAGTTTTTGTAAATGCAGTGCCAATCCACACAAACAAGTGCAGTAAGTTGGGAAAAATATTGTCCCAAGTTGTATTTTCATCTGTGCCAATGAACTGAGAGACCATTGTGCCAGGCAGTAAAATGTGATTTATACAACTGATTGAAATGCTGTAACTCAACATCATTTACTGCTTTTAAATATCCCTTCCATTGAAGCTTCTATGTTGTAAAATAGAATTTGGATATTACTTGTTTTTGAGGGTGGTACTAGTACAGCATTATCCCAAGGGAAAGAGATATGATTAATAGCGCTGTCTCTTTTGGAACTTTCAGGGTAAACATTTCAAAACTGTTGCTTTCTAAGATATGAGTAACCTACACTCTCACATCCAAATACTAAGGAGTTACTGTAGTAATCTCAGTATCATTTTCTCCACATAGTGCCATTTCAGCCATGATCTAATTGAATGGCAGAACAAGTTCGAGGGGCTGAATGGCCTACTCCTGTTTCTATGTTCTTGTAATATATATTTACAATGGTAATAGATTTTACTGCATTTTGAAGGCCACATTGGAATTGGTTTAAATATAATCTCTGATATGCAGAACATTGTGACACAATTTGTTCAATTTGAATCAGGACTGATTCAAGGCAGGTCCATCTCAGGGGTCGGTTGTATAAAAGTCTTCATTGATACTTGCTTATATTCCAGCACTACCAACACCGGCAGCCATAACTTTGGCCACAGTAACTATAACAGAAACCTGGAGGTGCAGAGAACCACCTCAGGAGCTGGTCGTCCAAGGTACCTCTGGAGACAGTGATGCTCCAGCAGCAAATGTAAGAGTTTATTATTAGTGGTAGTGTTCAGAATTGTTCTGGTTACAGGTGAGTTGATTGCTGTATGAACGGTCGTAACCATCGGAGGATATCTGCAGCCAGAAAATGAAAGTCATGATTGCATCTTTTAAATAATTGGGTGTAAAAAGTCAGATAGCCAGGTGGTGAAGGATAGAATACTAGAGCCTAGTCTTCATTTGCTTCCAAGTCTATATTCTCAGAGATCCCATTACACACTGTGCACCCCCTAGATATGCTCTCATATAAATAGATACAAGAGAGTCCCCCAATTGATACGCACCACCTGAATACAATTAACACTCATTGATATAAATCATATGGATACAATCAACACTGGGGAGCGCTCTTACCACCCGTCCGTCCGTCCCTTCTCTTTAATGTGTGCTATTGTATGGTTCAGCCCCAATCACCACTATTGAGCTATTGCTCATATAGGGAAAAACCAGAACATTTCAGTGTGAAGTTGTTTGCTGAGAGCCCCCTGTGTAACTGGGACAGTTCTGTCCTCCCAATTTGCATATAAAGAGCCCAGATTATAGCACTGTGTCTCAGGATAACTGAGGCATAAGGGTCGATTTCATGAATATGCACTCCAGGCATGGAGCCTCACCTGCTGGCCGTTTACATCAGGAAACTGAGATCGTGGTCCCAAAGGTTACCATTGGTTACTTTTTTATGGATGGAAAATCATGGACAGTGTGCCCATGAATTCCTGATAGGCATTGCCAGTGGGTGAGGCTCCATGCTGGGAGAGCTCATTTGTAAAACCATCCTTATTGTGTGTATTTGAGATGGGGCAAGGCACATCTGAAATAATGTCATAATACAATTGCATATAAAAACAAAAACTATTGTTTTATTTAGACAACTTACATCATAGTCGGTAATTTATACGTGTGTATGTGATATTGCACCTAGGTCAAAATCCTGAAACTCTCTACATATCAGCATTGTGGGAGCACCTTCACCACATGGACTGCAGTGGTTAAAACAAATCGGATATGGTAGTGAATTTAACTGTTAATGTCATCGATCCAATTTTGCTATATCAGAAGTATTAGCTAGCTTGGGATATTAGGAGGCGATTTCAACCCTACCTGCCCAGGGAAACCAGGCGGGTGATCAGTTAAAATGCCCTAAGTTAGTTACCTGCTGGAAAGCCAACTGGACTTTTACTCAGGCTTCTGGACAAGCAGCAAAGCTGTCCATCCAAAGCTGGCAGGGTCCTCCTTACAATATGCAGATTGGGGTCCGGTGACGTCATCAAGCCATGATTGCTATTTTTGCTCAGGCGGAGAAGTCGCTGCGGCTTTCCAGCCAGATTGAAGAGAGTCGGGACCTGCAGGGAAGATGAAGAGGCCCAAACAGGTAAGCTTTTTTACTTCCCTTTGTGGGGCCCAGTGGAGCAGGAGTGCTGCTCCGGGCCCCACAAGGAAAGTTGCAGCCTCCCCGCCCTTCCCTCCAGCCAGACTCTCCCTGGGCCCTCTTCCTAACACCTACCTCCATGCTGGTGGGCAGCCAAGGGCCACCTGATTTTCCAGTGGCCGGCAGCCGCATTGTGCCCGCTTCATGCCCATTCCTGGTGGGGAAAATAAAGAGGAAAACCACGAATAGTGGAAAACTGAAGTAAGACTATGCTGGAAATGTACAACAGGACGGTCAATAGCTGAAAGAGAAAGGTTAATCAAACGCGATCCTTCGACAGAACTAATAAAAGATCCTACCTGAACCAAGAACCTGTTTTTCTCTTTCTACATAACAACGGTGACTACACTTCAAAAGTACTTTATAGGCTGTAAAGAGCTTTGGGATGTCCTGAGGTCGTGAAAGGCGCTATATAAATGTAAGCCTTTCTTTCAATTTTTTTTTTCAGATGCTGATAGACCTGCTGTGCATTTTCTTTTGTGTTTCTTTTTGCCAGAGGGTGACGTATGGTCTTTTTTTCCCTAATGAAAACATATTTGAGCAGGGAAAAAAATGAACATTTCGTCCGCCTTTTTTTTAAGCGACATGTCGCAATTGAAATGCTGAAATTCTTTCTGGTGTAACTGAATGCAAAAGAAAAGTAATTGTAAACCTTTACTTTCGGAGGTTGCCAACCTATAGCTTGTCTCCGTTAGTTTGTAACATGGAGACCATGACAGAATTTGGCAAGAGAACTGCGTGAAACTAAACACAGTCCATTATGGAGGACAGCAAAGGCAGAAAGAAGCGTTTGAAGTGACAGAGGCCAGCCATTAACGTTGGCCAGATCAGCGCAAGCTCAACAGGCTGGTAACTCTCCACGATGGGGGCCACTCAGTCAGGAATGGTAGAGTACCCTTGGGTATTAAAGCTGCAGTGACCCATAGCGACAAAATCTTTAGATTGCAGTACTGAAAGGACTCACTAAGTTCTGGAACTATCTCCAGAATTCTATGTTTCTGTGTAGTCTTCTTACAACATATAATTGGACTCAGGCAGGACATATGTTTTTGTTAAATTTCAACCAGTCCATGCTGTCCCCTCTTTGGCTTTCAAATCTGCTGTCTCTCTCTGAGCCTAGAGCTAGTCTGACAATTCGATTTTGGCTGCTTTTTAAATTAAAAGAAAACATTAAATAAAAAAGTATTTGTGCAGTGGGAAGAAACACGTCTGTATATTCTCATCAAAGCACAAAGTTCTGTCAAATAATGTGCTATAACTGCATTAAGGAGCATTATTTGTTGATACCAATAATAAATATAAATTCACAGCCAAAGGTTATAGGGCTACTTTTCTATTGTTCACATATGTGTATGTAATGTATAACACGCATTTATGAGTCAACGTATTTTTAGTAATCTGTTGGCTGGATTAATGAATGTTGCATTTGTTTGTCAATTGGCTGGGAGATGAAAAGATGGTGGATATTACATTATGTATTCGAATGAGCCAAATGGTGATAAAAATGGTCAAGGGAGACACGAAACCTCAGAATATGACTCACACACACAAAATTGCTGCAGAAAGCAACATAACAGTAGTGGTTTAGTAAAACTTCTAGTAGGAAGAAAGTGCATTTAAAGGCACTATATAAATAGAAGTTTTTGTTGTTCTTGTTAACAGGAAATGGAATAACTGGAATGGGTACTCAGCAAGGTTGTCCGTTTGACTTCAGTAAAATGTAATGGTGGACAAGGCACTGCAAATCACCGCCAGTCATTGCATGTGAGTCCATGGTGTCCATTTGGACACTATCTGACTTCCACCATCCCCAGAATAAAGGTGAATAAAACCTATAATTCTCAGAAGGGAAAAGTTTCTCTTCAGCTTCTTATACATATTTGATATAAATAAAATCTAGTCCTTGGAGCCAGCATGACAAAATCAAAGAAAAGGGAACGTGGAGACATTCATACAAAAGAAACTCACAAAGATCACAACACATTTCAAATGTCCACTTTACAACTTTACTTTCCAGCAGTAGGATAGCAGAAATCTTCCAGCGATCCATTTCCTATCCAATTCTATCCTCATCCCTCTCCGTTGCAAGATTATTGTGAATACTATTTGCATTGCCCGTTTAAAACAAACTCGACACTCACTTTTATCTAATATTTTTTCCTCCTGATAAACAAAATGGTGTCAGAAAACTAACATCAGGCTTTTGCTTTCCATAACTGCCACTTTAATGAGTTATGATGTGGAGATGCTGGTGATGGACTGGGGTTGACAATTGTAAACAATTTTACAACACCAAGTTAAAGTCCAGCAATTTTATTTGAAATTCACAAGCTTTCGGAGGCTTCCTCCTTCCTCAGGTGAATGTGGATATGAAATATCCACATTCACCTGAGGAAGGAGGAAGCCTCCGAAAGCTTGTGAATTTCAAATAAAATTGCTGGACTATAACTTGGTGTTGTAAAATTGTTTACAACTTTAATGAGTTAGTGATCACGATGCCATGCCTTCGAATAGTATTGGTAGCAGCAGTAGTGTGTGGGATTCAGGGACAGCCAAGAATAGTAGAAACGTAGGAACAGGAGTAGGCCATTCAGCCCCTTGAGCCTGTTCCACCATTCAATTAGATAATGGCTGATCTGCACCTCAACTCCATTTACCCACCTTTACTCCATATCCCTTAATACCCTTACCGAACAAAAATCTATCTATCTCAGTCTCGAAAATTTCAATTGACCCAGCATCCACAGCCTTTTGTGGGAGAGAGTTCCTGATCTCCACTACCCTTTATGTGAAAAGCGTTTCCTGATTTCACTCCTGAATGGCCTAGCTCTAATTTTAAGATTGTGCCCCCTTTTTCTGGATTTCCCCACTAGAGGAAATAGTTTCTCCATATCTACCTGATCGAATCCCTCTATCATATTAAACACCTCAATTAGATCACCTCTCATCCTTCAAAACTCAAGGGAATGCAAGCCAAATTTATACAACCAGTCCTCATAATTTATCTCTATTATTATCTCAGTATTACTCTGGTGAATCTGCTGTGTACCATCATGAAGGCCAATATATCCTTCCTGAGGATATATCCATTAGAGCTCCGTGTGATATTACTGTCAACCTGCCAGAGGGCAACACTGAACGCAGTACTCTATGGGGAGTGCAGAAAAGCAGAGAGCAAAAGATACAGCCCCTGTGTACTTTCTTTATTAGTAGCCTTCCACAAAAGATGCACACGTCAAGGTTATAACTGGGGATGAGGATGACAGCTGTTGGCAGCACATCAAAAAACACCAAAAACAAACACAGACTGTGTTGTGGGCCTGCAGAAACAGAGAGAGTAGAATGTTATACTTTGGTAAACAGCCAGACTTTGAGGTTTACCACTCGAACACCACACTCGGACCTAATGGGAAAAGTTGGCAAAGGGATTTGAAATCCTAGTCAGATCCATGGCCATGAAAGATGACACACACAAAAAAGCTATGCTATTTCATTATGCAGCTGAACAAGTATACAGTATTTTTAATACTTATAAACTGTTTCTTCCCCTAAGGAAAGATAGAGTTTGAAATCTATAAACTCAGGCAGGCTTGACAACCAACTGGGCATCATAGATGACTATTCTGCAAACTTATGTAAACTGGTTGGCTTGTGTGAGTCTACAAATGTGAATAAAGAGATTAGAATTCAGATACTGCAAGGTTGTTTAGCAGCAATGTTCCAGAGGTAGGTTTTAAGAAATTTTAATTCAACCAAGCTGCAAGATGCCACCTGAACAAATGTGGCATCAGAAAAACAGGGCACAGCTAATAGTAATCGGGACCATTGATCACACGGCTGAAGCTAAAATGTCCATAATGTCTAAGCCAGCAAAACAGGGCCAGATGTGCAGGTTCATTGCCAGTGCCAAACTTAAAACCACAAGCTCTAACTGCATTGGTGAAAATGACGCTGTTTGCCCTGCCAAGGGTACAGTCTGTCCTGGTCATTGGAAAGGCAATGTTTTGCAAAAGTTAACAAATCCAGAGGCACTCAACCGAAGAAACACAAAAGATCCAACAAATGCACAGTGCAGTGCCATGTAAACCAGGTTCAACCTGATGGTGCAGATAATGATTGCACATTATCTGCACCATACTTTACAGTATCCTAGAATAAGCACCAGCGCCTAATATGTCCAATCCAGCTAAACCAAGGACATCCACTATAAATGCCAGTCAACGCTGGTGCACCAATAGATGTGATGGCCATTATAGATACTATCCACTAAACCAGCAATAAAACAGACCAAACTTAAGATACATGTCTATGATGTGGAAAATTTCAGTCTCAGAGTTCAGACACAAATGCACAACCAGCATATTTTAAATAATGGCACAGAGCAATGAAACTCTTATTAATTACAGCAATGCAAAAGCCCTCAATTTTAGCCAATTTTTTATATTGTCATTTACAGCTGTGGAATTGAAATCCTAAAGAAATGTCCAAGGCATAGGTGAACTGAAGAACTGCTAAGTAAGGCTGCATATTGATAAGAACATAAGAATTAGGAGCAGAAGTAAGCCTTACGCCTCCTCGAGCCTGCTCCACCATTCAATAAGATCATGGCTGATCTTTGGCCTCAACTTCACTTTCCGCCTGATTCCCATATCCCTTGATTCCCCTAGACCCCAAATTCTATCTATCTCAGCCTTGAATATACTCAACGACTCACCATCAACAGCTCTTTGGGGTAGAAAATTCCAAAGATTCACAACCCTCTGAGTGAAGCACTCCTTCCAACAGCCTCGGGCTCGATTTTAGGGTCGGGTTTCCTGTGGGTTTCCAGCAGGGGGGCCCCGAAAATCCCGATATGCGGTCACGTGACCGGATCGCGCCGCGATCCCGACCACTTCCGGGTTCCCCGATGACGTGCGGGGCTGCGTGCGTGGCCCCCACTGGTGGGAATCCCACAGGCAATTAAAGCCAGCAGGGTTCCACTTGAGAGTACTTACCTTGCTTGTTGAGGTCAGTTAATGAGCTGAATCAGCTGTCAAAAGAGGAAGTGTGGGATTTTACCTGCATCGCAGAGTGTTTCCCACACTGGGGGAAACAGTCTCTCTCCAACCAGGCGTGTTGCAGCCAGCAGCCTGTGGCAGGTGCCAAGGTGCACTCCACGGGGGAGAGCCCTCACCCACGCAGGAGGCCACCGCGTCACATAGGGCAACCCCTGCCCCCCACCACCCCCCGCCAAGCCAGAGGACAGACCGACACGAAACCGCAGCCCCAGTCCGAGGAACCACCCACCTACCCTGCACAACCCCTCAGACCAACACCTGCCAGATGGGTGGTGCGTGGACACCCTCGGAGGACGAACAGCATGACCAGCCCCAGCAGCCTCGCAGTCCACGCCGTCCGCCGCAGAGACGTGGAGCCCCCCAAACAGCGTTGTTGCACGCCCACCTGCACAGCAGGAGGGAGGGCTACCGCAGAGAGAGACGCATCGCAGAGGGCACTACCCTCGCCACAGGGTCCACAGACCGAGGCGCAGCTCCCCGGACCTCTCCGAGCAGCAGTGCACACGGAGGCGCAGATTCGCTCGACATGTAGTCGTGGAGATCTGCAGGCTCTTTCATGCCGAGCTGCTCCTGGCTGGCCCCAGCACCAACTGCTTACCTGTCGCTGTCAAAGTCACCACTGCCCTCCACAACTTCTCCTCCGCATCCTTCCAGGGTGCAGCTGGCTACACCGCCGATGTCTCTCAGTCGTCTGCGCGGAAGAGCCCTGCAAATACCCCTGCACCTACTCTGCAGTAACACAATGGGTGGCATCAGTGGTGGGTCCTCATAGTGATACCCAGGAGCGGGCATTATTGGACACAACAGACAGGATTCGCGGAGACATGGCAGTGGTGGTGCCAATATAATGTGTGCTGTTTGTTGTTCTGAAATTCAATATAGGTAACACCCATGGCAAACCCTCCGACACCCTTGTGCACCCCCTTCATGCTCACGAAACATTTGCCTTACGCTGCCTACTGCACATATGTGATGCATGCCCTGTGGCTGCAGCACAGGTGGTGGCAGGTTGAGTGAGGCTGGCCGTGAGGGAGATGCACGAGAGGGTGAGTATGGGATAGAGCCATGAGATTGTATGAGGATTGGGTCGCATGTTAGTGGCAGGATGAGTACTGGCGAGGTGAGTAGGTGGAGGTAAGATGAGGATGGGGTTTGAGTGGGTATGAGGGGTGATGTGACAGAGTAGTGTTGGCGGTGCCGAAGGAGATGTGGGGTTGGGGCAGTGTTGTGGCAGATGGAGTGTAGGGGAAAGACTTCGTGTTCTCACTGTGGCTGACCTACTGAGGTCATTGCAGCGCCTCCTGCACTGTATGCAGGTGGGCGATATGTTGGTTGCGCAGGTGACCCCCTCTGCCACCTCGAGCCAGGCCTTCTTGGTGGCAGAGGCTGGCCGCTTCCTCCCGCCCGCCGGGTGGAAGATCTCTGTCCTCCCCCTCCTCCTCACCCCATCTGATGATACCTGGGGTGAGGCATCATTAAACTGGGAGCAGCCTTCCCCCTGGGCTGCTCCATGCTGCAATTTGTTCCATTGGTTGCAGCATCTGTCAGTGGAGGACTGCCCCTTTAAATAGAGAGCCTCCAGCTGACAGGTCGTACTGCGCATGCGCAGCCCGTCCGACGTGCAGACCAGCAGCGCGGACCCCGGAGGAGCAGGTAATTGATTCCTATTAGTGTGTTGCCTGCTACGATCGCGCGGGCAACCCACTAATTTCACCGAGCGTGTTGACCACGCTCCCGAAACCCAACCCGCCGGAAACCCACAGGCCTGGTAACATCGAGCCCCTCATCTCTAGACAGAGGTTAAAGTGGGTCAGAATGCCTTGGTACAGATTTTATCAGATAGAGTTCCCTTGCTAAAGTGAATCTTGGATATTAACCCTTTGTGTTCTCACGACAGGCTCATGCATGAGATATAAGCTTTTCCAAGTGCTTCAGTGCAAGTAGGGTAGTGTGCTCTCCAGCCTTAACTTCAGTATTCTACGAGCATGGTGGATAGAGAATATCTATGGATGTTGTCTGTTTGGACTTCCTGAAGGCATTTGATAAGGATCTGCACAAGAGATTATTAACAGAAATAAAAGTGCACAGAATTGGAGGTAACCTTGTGACATGGGTTGGTAATTGATTGGGAGGTAGAAGACAGAGATTAGGGAGAAAGAGAAAGTTCTCCGATGGGTGGGATGTGACAGGTGGTGTTGTGGAAATGCATAAAGAGATACCTGACCATATTAACTATCTCTAATACACCTAACTCACGAATGTAGAAATGCATGATGGATATTTGACCATATTAACTGACCAGCTAATTCACTTTTAAAACTCACATAATAGTTTCTCATGAAAACACATAGAAGCACAATTGTGTAATTACTTTGAGCTTTCTCATGCTGATAACTGTCTGACTAACAGAAATGAATGACCGAATAGCCTTGAGACTAGCTACAGACTTACTGATAATAAAGACAGTTTCTTAGGGAAAAGCACTTTCCCAGACCTACGTGCTAAAGTAATAAAGGGCTATGGACGTTCGGGGTTGGGGGTGGGGAGCAGGCTCACTACTTGATTAACTACCTGAGCCAATAAAGAATATACTTGTACGCCCATATTCTATGACAGGTGGGCGTTGTTACTGAACTGTATAAACGTGAGCTGTTTCTTGAACTCAGCAAAGATGTAGCCTCAACCATTGTTTGAGGCACTCTTCCACTTGTACAAGTTTCTTAATAAATTCTCGCTTGTCTGAATTAAGTGTTTGGGTGTTAATGCATTGTATAGAATAAGTAATATTAAGTTTAAGTTTTCGACAGTGTTTCCCAGGGATCTGTACTGGGGCCTCCCCTTTTCACCATATATATTATTGACTTGGATGAAGGAATAGAGAGTTGTATTTCCAAGTTTGCAGATGACACTAAGTTAGGAGGCAGAGTAAGTTGTGTAGATGGGAGCAAGAAGTTATAAAGGGACATAAACAGATTAAGTGAGTGGAAAAAACTGTGGCAGATGGAGTTCAATGGAAGGAAGTGTAAGGCCTCCCACTTTGGCTCCAAGAAAGACAATTTTCTGAAGGGTGAGAGACTAGGAACTGTGTCGAAGGAAAGGGATTTGGGTGTCCGGGTACGCAAATCACTAAAAGCTAATGTACAGGTACAAAATTGTCTTTTCCACACTGCCTGAGGAAGGGGAAAGCCCCCGAAAGCTTGTGGGATTAAAAATAAAATCGTTGGACTATAACTTGGTGTTGTAAAATTGTTTACAATTATTAAAATCTAGCCAGTGTACATATAGGAGACTGTTACGGTCATATTACTGGAAATACTTTACAGCATTTCTGCAAAATTATTTATTGTGCTGCAGTATATTTCTCAGTCATTTTATTTGTGTACAGCCTAGAGCATGTGTTACATATGTAACAGAAACGAACCATACGAAAACAAAATGATGGCACATGAATGAATTGCTGAACATAATTATTGTGGAGTATGCAGTCAGTTCTTTTAGGGACATTGTGTAATACTCAATGCAAAAGGAGTTGACTTAAGCATCTTGAATTTATAATAAAGAAGTTATTTTTCACCCGTTACTTCAGCCATATTGTGTTCTGTTTGCTTGGTGATTTGTGGTTTGGCTTAAATGACTTGAGCCTTTCATCCTGCGGGCACAGCCAGGATTACAGCACTTCACATCAATTAGGCCTCATGAGTTTATATCACTAGGTGAAACAACATTGGGCTCCATTAGAAACAATTTGGCAGCTTCATGGGAAACTGCCAGTGAAAAAAAGCCTGTACACACATTGTCTTTTGTTATCTCTCCTCGGGTTAGATTACTTCATTTATTCAGCCTTTGCAGACAATAGATGTGTCAGGTATACCAGAGTAATCCTTTTACCCCATTCTGCTTAGAGTGACACCCGAATGAAGATGAGCTGTGTCAGAGACTATTAGTTTCTTTGGAGAATGCTGACAAGGATCTACACGAGTGCAGAAATTAAACCGGAATCATTAAGATATAGTATGGAGGACATGATCTTCGTTGCTTTGAAAGTATTACAGACTTGCAGAAAATCGATGTACTGAGACATTCTTTAGACGAGTTTCTGCCCTTTGCAGATCTGTGGTTATTTGCTTATTACATACTTCTTATGTTAACAATTATCTATAATAACTGAAATTAACAATAAGACAGGCATCATTTAACTTAAGTCAAATCCATACCAAATCTCTAAACACAGCAAACATACTGCTATAAACAAAGATATAAATACTGCATCAGTGCATCTTTAGTTTAAATCTTCGTAATTGAGAAGTGTACACACATGCGAAGGTCAGTCGTACAAAATGTCTGAAGGACACCTGTGTTCTTCCCCAGTACAATAATGCCATTAACCCAATAGAGGCCCACTTTCACACATGCATTCAGCTCCTCTGTTGGCCCAGTAGGCAGTGGTACTACATGGTTTGGCTGGCGCAGTTTGACGTAGCAGAGATCAAAAGGTTCGAAGTTTGATTCCCGGTCTGTGCTGAGTTGCCTAATCTGAGCCAAGACAGCAGTTCATGTGCTTCAAATGGGCTTAGTGTCCCTGAGGTAATGAGAGACAAAGAGAATCAGAATTCATGCTCCTGATTGCTATCTAGTGACTCCTGCTGGAGAGCGCACGCGTGGGATCAGGCTTGCCTGTGATGCCATCCATAGTTGAATGCCCTGTTGACACTGTCTAGGCTCACACACGAAGAATGGCATCTTCGGTACCATAGGGCTGCTAGTGCCCATGGAAACTGTAGCCCAGAAGATGTGGGGAGGGGAAAAAAAGCATTTGCAAATAGATTGACTCACTATAAATTTCATTTGTACAACCTTCAGCCTACCACTATCAATTGACGGATATTCTTCTCATCTGAATGTCTAACCTATCACCGAATCAAGCTACCGAGAAGTCCGTGCAGCTAGGGTTTCTGTTTGCCTGCCATGGAGTGCATGCTCTCCTCTTCATAGGAATATGCTGCATTTACTCTAGCTCAGAGATCTTAGGCAAAGGTTGGTAACAGCCAAGGTTTAGGGACCGCCAAGTGATGATGGGGATAACCAGCTAAAACTGCACAGCTTGCCAGCACATGGCACTGGTACCACCCTAGCATTGGATTCCAGTGAGAGATTTATTCCTCCTTGTCCCATCAATAATGGAGGCTGGTTGGTCATTGAACATTGGCTAGATTAAGTATCGGATTATAAAATTTGCCACATCTCAATTCCAATCTCCATTCTGGTGCATAAGGGGTTACAAGCAAATACTGCTTTAGGCCGGTCAAGATTAAATAAATCAGCAGCTCATTAAATGATTCTTAAATCATAAAGCACTTTATAACTTAACCAAATATGGAACGATTTCCTCTGTGCACTATGTATAAGGAAATCATAAACTCATTCTTTGAAAGTGGTTTTTCCAATACATTACACAAACCAGACAGGGGAAATCTGTTGCTAGTATTAATAAATAATTTAATATCAAATGCTAAAGAATCAAATGGGTTACTAGATTATTTAAAATGAACAAAATGATAACCGGTCCAGTAATCATGGATGAGTGGAAATCCTTATGGAGTTCTGCTGATTACAGAATACCCCAATCCCACACGTATTCTGTGTTCCCACTCTCATTTGTTTAATAGACAATTAGACCTGAATTTTTGTAGAAGTGGCTGTGCACTATGCCAGGGCTCCTGAGCTGTAGGTACTTATTTACACTGTGAGATGGATTTTGAAAAATCAAAGCTGGAATTGTGATTATTGAATGATTGCGGATGTGCAAACTTAAGATTGAGCTGTTTAAGAACAATTCCGACTTAGATTTTTTGACATTCTCGATGTCTGGAGAAGCTCTCTACAGTCCAACAATGGAAAAGTCACATTGTTAATCTGAACTGGTGGGGCTAAGCAATCAGTCTACATGGGGTCAGGGAAAATGGTGCCCTGCAGCAGCTCACATCACCAGAGGCTGGAGGCTGCACTATGTCCCTACAGTGATCGCGAAAATCTGCTCAGTTGGTGGTACTCCATGCTACTGGATGCACCAGTGTCACATAGGAACAGGGATAGGCCATTCAATCCCTCGAGCTGTTCCGCCAGATCATAGCTGATCTGTATCTTAACTTCATTTACCCGCCTTATTTCCGTAACCCTTAGTACCCTTGCCAAACAAAAATCTATCAATTTCAGTTTTGAAATTTTCAATTGACCTAGCCTCAACAGCTTTTTGGGGGGTGGAGAATTTCAGATTTCCACTACCCTTTGTGTGAAGAAGTGCTTCCACATCACCTCTGAACAGTCCAGCTCTAATTTTAAGGTTATGCCCCTTTGTACTGGACTCCCCCACCAGAGGAAATAATCTTTCTCTATCTCCTCTACCAACTCCTATATTAAACATCTCATTTAATGACCTTAAACTAATTCATTAAATCTTTAATCACCTCATTGATATCACAGTGCTGTCTCTGAAGCTAGGATTGTCAGCAGTGGCAATGTTTTAATATAAATGCAGCATGTGCTCCATCCTCATATTCTGTCGCGTCTGTAACACCCCCGACTTCCTATGTTGCATTATTTGGCTTGCTGTTGGACTATTTATTGCACTCTCTGAAACCTGCTTCCCCCTAAACTCCAACAAAGAACAACTGGGTTAAAATCACATGGTACAATACTGCTAATGAACATGTAAGAGCATTTGGATGACATTCTTCTGTTCATTATTTTAACAAAGACATTAACCCAAGGAGTCTCATATGAACATGTTCACACTTTTGTTACAATGCAATTCCCCCCTGCCCTTCCCTGTGGTAAAGAATGAGCATCCTGTCCCATGTTCCACTCTGAGGTGCAATAGCAGAGATGGGACAGTGTAATGAAATATCAATACTATAGTGGTGCAATGTCACAATTAAGCCCCAGCAGCTACTTTTTTTTCCTGCTATACTTTCTCCCTAGTTTTCAGTCTCAGCTACAGTACTTTGGCTTCCCCTGTACCAGAAGTACTCATTAATATTTTACCATGGGCCATATGCAAAGGTAAGGTTCCATTCCTAGTATTTTTATAGCATTCCAAAAGTCTGTTTTCCATCCTGGAACTGCCTCTCCTCTCTCCACCATTGCTGGCAACCTAGCCACATACAATGAAGCCTGTTTCAGGAGAGAGAGAGAAAACATAGAAAGTTTTGTGCTTCATGTGAGTCCCATCTGTGCATTTTTGCACTGCTGAGCAACTGCACGGAAAGGAAAAAAAATTGCCTGACAAAGACCAGTAAACAATTGCCTGTCGCAGATTTTAGTTATCATTTATCCCAAGTCACTTCATAGTAAGACATGCAAACATGTGCCAAAATATAGTTTGGTGCCCATGCTTAAAGCAGAATGGAAAACTAGTCTGAAAAATGTCTTTTCTTGATCTGATAAATGCATTTGATTTTCCTCCTCTTTCTGTGATATTTGAATTTGTTCCTGCACATGTATATCTCTCAACATATTGTTTATCCTTGCATCCATTTTTTTGCTTTCACCCTGCAATTTTCCTGGCAGTTT
The DNA here is from genome assembly GCF_035084215.1 of Heptranchias perlo. NCBI lineage: Eukaryota > Metazoa > Chordata > Chondrichthyes > Hexanchiformes > Hexanchidae > Heptranchias > Heptranchias perlo. The sequence continues at coordinate 79,798,749 of NC_090332.1, forward strand.
AATTTGCTCTAAGTGCTAGAGCTAGCATATGTGCCAATTGTATCTGATGGTCAGTTTAGCTCAGATGATAGCATTCATAGAATCATAGAAGTTACAACATGGAAACAGGCCCTTCGGCCCAACATGTCCATGTCGCCCAGTTTATACCACTAAGCTAGTCCCAATTTCCTGCACTTGGTCCATATCCCTCTATACCCATCTTACCCATGTAACTGTCCAAATGCTTTTTAAAAGACAAAATTGTACCCGCCTCCACTACTGTCTCTGGCAGCTCGTTCCAGACACTCACCACCCTTTGAGTGAAAAAATTGCCCCTCTGGACCCTTTTGTATCTCTCCCCTCTCACCTTAAATCTATGCCCCCTCGTTATAGACTCCCCTACCTTTGGGAAAAGATTTTGACTATCTACCTTATCTATGCCCCTCATTATTTTATAGACTTCTATAAGATCACCCCTTAACCTCCTACTCTCCAGGGAAAAAAGTCCCAGTCTGTCTAACCTCTCCCTATAAGTCAAACCATCAAGTCCCGGTAGCATCCTAGTAAATCTTTTCTGCACTCTTTCTAGTTTAATAATATCCTTTCTATAATAGGGTGACCAGAACTGTACACAGTACTCCAAGTGTGGCCTCACCAATGCCCTGTACAACTTCAACAAGACTTCCCAACTCCTGCATTCAATGTTCTGACCAATGAAACCAAGCATGCCGAATGCCTTCTTCACCACCCTATCCACCTGTGACTCCACTTTCAAGGAGCTATGAACCTGTACTCCTAGATCTCTTTGTTCTATAACTCTCCCCAACGCCCTACCATTAACGGAGTAGGTCCTGGCCCGATTCGATCTACCAAAATGCATCACCTCACATTTATCTAAATTAAACTCCATCTGCCATTCATCGGCCCACTGGCCCAATTTATCAAGATCCCGTTGCAATCCTAGATAACCTTCATCACTGTCCACAATGCCACCAATCTTGGTGTCATCTGCAAACTTACTAACCATGCCTCCTAAATTCTCACCCAAATCATTAATATAAATAACAAATAACAGCAGACCCAGCACCGATCCCTGAGGCACACCGCTGGACACAGGCATCCAGTTTGAAAAACAACCCTCTACAACCACCCTCTGTCTTCTGTCGTCAAGCCAATTTTGTATCCAATTGGCTACCTCACCTTGGATCCCATGAGATTTAACTTTATGTAACAACCTACCATGCGGTACCTTGTCAAAGGCTTTGCTGAAGTCCATGTAGACCACGTCTACTGCACAGCCCTCATCTATCTTGAGTCAACAATCTGTGGATCGAAGCCTCACTCTTGGACTTGACTGCACATAATTTGACTGACACTTTGTACACTACTCAGTGAGTGCAGTACTGTTATCCTTCAGATGAAGAGTTTAACCAAAGGCCTGATTGCTTATTCCTGTGGTTCAAGGTGGATGTTAAAGATCCCATGGCAGTTATTTAAAGAACTGCTGGGAGTTCTGTTGGTGTCCTGGTCAAAATTCATCTCTCAACAGGATAAATCTAACCCAGGCAATTGCCACCCTATCAGCTCCCTACCTGTCATCAGCAAAGAGAAGGAAGGAGTCATCAATAGTGCCATCAAGTGACACCTACTCATCCATAACCTGCTCACCGATGCTCAGCTCAGGTCTGCCAGAACCACTCAGCTCCAGACCTCGACACAGCCTTGATCCATTTTTTAGATGAAAGAAATGAATGCCAGAGGAGAGTACCTGCCCTTGACAACAAGACAGCATTCAACTAAATATGGCGCCAAGGAACCTTGGCAAAAATGAGGTCAACAAGGGTCAAAAGGAAAACCCTTCAGTGGCAGCTGGTACAAAGGAAGATGGTTGTGGTTGTCGGATGCCAATAATCTCAGCCCAGGACATCACTGCAGAAGTACTTTAAGGAAGTGTCCTTGGCCAACCTTCTTCAGCTACTTCGTCAATGACTTTATCGCCATCATAAGGTCAGGAATGGGCCTGTTTGCTGACCGATTCCACAGTGTTCGGCTTGATTCACAATTCCTGCGATAATGAAGCAACTCATGCCAGGCTACAGCAGGATCTGGTTAATATCCAGCCTTGGGCTGACAAGTGGCCAGTAATATTCACAGCACATAAGTGCAAGGTGATGACCATTCCAAGGAAAAGAAACCTCAACCATCTCCATGTGATCTTCAATGGCACCATCATCACTCAGTCCCCGCCATCAACATCTTGGGGTCCACCACTGACCAGAAGCTTAACTGGACCAACCATATTAACAATGCGGTTACAAGAGCAGGACAGATGCTGGATGAGTGGCTCACTTCCTCATCCATCAAAACTTCTCCACCACTTACAAGGCTGTGATGGAATACTCCTTACTCACCAGCTGCAACACTCAAGATGCTTAACACCATTTAGAACAGAGCTGTCTGCTTGTTCGGTGCTCTTGCCACAGGACTTAATATCTACTCCTTCTGTGACCGACATACCGTGGCTGCAGTGTGGACAATCTACAGGATGCACTACAGCAGCCCATCCAATTTTCATTCTGTTGAAATCAATGGCATGGAAATCAAATGGTTCTAATACAGGTGGGTGATCCACTCTGCCGGATGACTGTCCATGTGGTGAAGATGAAAACTTACACCAATAATCCTTGTGGCTGGATCAATATATGCAGGGACGTGCATTCTAAATATGGCAATTGTATATTCTAATTATGGAAATAAACTGACCTCATGAAATAATGCAAGTTCTCTCTACTGCTTGCTTGCTGTGGTTCCAACGGCACTGCAATGTGACCATTTAATTAGTCCTGTTGTTTTGCTCCAACACTTCCAGAGGGAGTTTTCATTTCCACACCGTTCACCTGAGGAAGGAGGAAGCCTCCGAAAGCTTGTGGAATTTAAAATAAATTTGTTGGACTATAACTTGGTGTTGTAAAATTGTTTACAACTTCCAGAGGGAACAGTGAGCTCAGGAATTATTAACATTGCTACCCAAAGAAGGGAGCAATATCTTTTTTGGGCACAAGCATGTTCAGCCCAACTATACAGGCCAACAATACAGCTTCTTGCTCTGGACCAAATGGGCGTACCCTATAGGGAAGACCTGGTAGCCAAAAAATAAAGTTGTCAACCATGAGTTTCAAATAGGGAGAATCTGGCAGTTGCTCCAGTGCTGTGAAATCTGCCCTGCTACCGACAAGGGGGCTAATTCTGCAGTACCGGTGCCTCATGCCAAATTGCAGATCTACTTCAAGAAGCAGTTCTGTATTATAAAGAGGGCCTAAATCCCCATGCTTAACCATTATTTAGCTACAATTCTGCTGTCTTTACCTGGTCAATGTAAGTGAGGCACATTTTAGGTTGCTTAAGTTTTATCCTTTAACATTCCAGAGAGCCACTGCACTGAGCCACTGTTGGCCCAACCTGCAGTTTATATGAGTCCCTCATGTAGGGTGGAGCACTGAGCTTTGGAAAAAACTGGATTCCCCCAGTGTGTGCTAAACTACTTACTGGCATGAACTTGTAACCCGAGGGTCCAGATTTTCATCAGTGAGGAGGTGTAGCGCAGTTTCAATGAATCTAGAATAAATTCAGGATGAAAATCATAAGTATGATAAGGGCATTAATGCATTTGCCGCAGCTTCTGCAGGGTTATTATCTCTGTTATAATTTACATCCTGAAACAATTGAAAGCACATTCAGATAACTCACCATAACAGTAAATATGACTCCACTTATTCAGTGCTGTTACACAACCAATTCCCAACAATCTCCTGATACCCATGATGCTACAAGGATTCCCGTAAATACCACATAGTGGGTCCCATATTACTAAGCTAAACACCAACTGCTTAGAAACAATTGACATTCCATAAACGTCCAGTTCATTTCACCACATTCTCTCCCTTGGTAATTATTGATGTTCACTCTGACTGCTGTACAATGTTTTACGTATCATGACAAAACATTAAAGTTCCTTTTGCTTTCCCAATTTTTTAGCAAGATAAAAAAAAGAAAGAAAAATAAAGAATTTTTCATGACCTCAGGATGTCCCAAAGTGCTTTACAGCCAATGAAGTATTTTTTTAAAGTGTGGTCGCTGTTATAATGTTGGGACATGCGGCAGCCAATTGGTGCACAGCAAGATCCCTCAAACAGCAGTGAGATAACCACCGGATCATCAATTTTTGGTGTTGGTTGAGGGATAAATGTTGGTCAGAACACTGGGGAGATCTCCCCTGCTCTTTGTCAAAAGCCACAGGCGAGAAGATCCCAGGCTTGAGTTAGCTGATCTCTTTTGAGGTTGCGACAAGGGTGCTATAAATGGCCACATTTCCCAAGGGTTAGGGAGGGGAAAATTGATCAGGGTTGCCACTATGGATAGCTATCCAGTAACCAGTGCTGGAAGTGTGCACGTATGGACATTGGGTGAGGATCAGGCTTGGCTGTGATGCCCCCATGGTTAATTAACCACAGAAACAGGCCATTCGGCCCAACCAGTCTGTATCAGCACTTACCCTCCACACGAGCAAATGGTTCTAATCACATTTACCCATCAAGTACCCATATTCATTCAACCCCTTTCCTTCATCCACCGATCTAATATAATCTTGAATGTTGACATAGTTTCAGCCTCAACCACTAACCCTGGAAGTGGAATCTTACAGCCTCACAAATCTCAGTGTGAAGAAGCTTCTCTTGCCCTCTGTTCTAAATCTCTAGCATTTAATCTTGTATCTTTGACCCCTTATTCTTTGCCCCTCAACTATTGGAAGCAGTCTGCTTCTATCTACCCTGTCCCATCCTTTCATAATTTTAAACAGTTCTAACATATCGTCCAATAATCGGCATTGTTCTAATGAGAAAAGACCCAATTTTTCCAGCCTTTCTTTATTCCCGCTTAAACTGTAGAAGCAGATATAATTCAGGCACACCGTGTAAATGGCTGGGAATTATTTATTCTGGTCATGCTTTGGGTGAAAGCTCTCGTTTTTTTGGTGTAGCTTTGAGATGTGAAGTGGAAGATATGTATTTGACTGAGATGGACAGCCTGCTGTGAATTGTTATTCAGATTTAACATAGGAAAACAGCAGATATGTTGGGCAGGTCATTTAATTCCTGCATCAGGTTGGGGCCAGCCTGAAATGGCTGATGGTGAAAGGAGAGAGGTTCATCGTATAAATAGGGGAAAAACTGGCATCTTGCACTCTTATTTATACTAACCCCTGAAAGGATTAAATGTTAATGTTCAAGTGGGTTCCTTCAGCATTGCATGTAGTCCACTGTTCTTTTCTTCACAGCAGCAACCTTTTTAGAATAAAGATATTTATGATCTCCTCACAGTTTAAACTGCCAATCTTTCAAAGAAACGGAGTAAAAAGGGACAATTAAGTAGATATGAAACATTTGGGAAAGCTGCTGGTTCCAAGCAATCCAAGCCTTTGAAGTTCAAGATTGTCTTTTTATTTGAAGCAATCAGCTGTAAAACTGGAGGAGTTTCTTATATTGTGCAAATGGTCAGACTAAAAGTGAGCCCCCTACGGCTACAACCACAGTGTGACTGATAGTTCTGCCTTAACAGGGATAACATTATCCTGTAGTTAAAATATTATGCCGGCCTGTTCGGAACAGTACACAAAGCAACCTAAATTCAGAATTGCATTTCTTGGCGATTTTAAATAGTTCAGAAGAATTGCGTGCCATTGTTCTTTCTTTCCGCTGAATTATTCAACAAATGTTTTGTATTTTTGTGCACAGCAGAGCATCTATATTGAGTGAATGGCTACACGACCATGTGTTGGTTTCTGTCTGGCTTAACAAGACGGACAACCATGGTGGACTCCAGTTCAAGACCGCACGCTCCAAGCTACAGTGATGATTTATGCTATTTCTTCTTTTAGGAGAAATAAGTTGCCCAAAAGAAGAAATCTGTTTATGGGCAACTGGGACAGAAAAAAAAAGTTGAAGAGCAGCCATCTTGGGTTCTAGTTCCAATGACTGAGATATTTAGATTCAGCTTCTCACTTGGTTCTGATACAGCTGTTGGGCTCAGCTCATCATTTAAAAATCTTCTGCTGCATATTTGTAAGGGATACTGTCTTAGTCTTACATGCAATTAGAAATCAATAACTTGGCTTTCCAGTGGCACACAGACTAGAAAAGTGTGCAGGAGCTAGGACAGGTGCCAGCTCACCAGAGAGCGATTTCACATACTCGCTCTGCTACAGAGGACTTGGATACTTGGCTACTTGGCTACTTGGATTTTGAGGGCCCAGTCTACTGAAGAAGGCTGATGAATATACACCAGAAAATGTTAGGTGTACTGGGCAGCCTGCCAGTGAGCATGCGCACAATGACTGAGAGCATGGAGGAGTCCAGCTCCAACTTGCGTCAAGGTTTCACGCAGACCATGAAGACCATTCTGTCCAATCTGGAGCAAGTGGTCAGCTTCATGAACATGACAGTGGTGTCCACCATGATGGAGGCTCTGGTGACAATCTGACAGTTTCCATAGCAGGTCTCACTGGAATGCCACAGGAATGCTGAGGCGCAGTCCCAGGAGAGTAGCCTTGGCTCCATGGGAGAAGCACCGGCTGTTGCCTCTCAGGATGACAGCAGGCCTGATTCCTTACCAACCATTCTGCCAGTGCCCTTGTTAGTGCCACACAGCCAGACTGCCCCGGCCCATGCCAAGTTGCTGCCCTCAAAGCCCACAGCTGCTCGAGGTTACCCGACATCTCTTCAGTGTCTCCAATGGAAGCTCAGCAGCCTTCCACCTGCCAAACTGTAGCCACTGGGGATTACTTCATAGGAGCACTAAGGTAGGTAAACGAGCACACAAGATAGGCACTCAGGGCTTGCACGAGGGTGATTCTTAATTATTCCTGTTAAGTATTAATCACAGATGGAAATGAGTTGCTGAATTACATTTTTTTTCCCGGATGGTGGTGGTAGAGCTCGGACTTTTGGTGAAATGGGCATGGTAGGGATGCTTCATGTGAAGCACACTTGGATGAGCTGCTCTCTAAGAGCTCTGGCAGCTACGGGCACTGGTGGTTGATGCTGTTCCTGCTTTTCTTCCTCTTCCTGGTACTCTTCCTCCTCCGCTTCTTGCAGCCCAGGTGGTGATATGGGCTGATCTCTCAGTGCACCGAAGTTATGCAGCGTGCAGCACACAACCACAAATCTGGATACATTGTCAGGACTGCACTGCAGAGGTCCTCCCGAATGGTCCAGGCAGCGGAAATGTTGTTTGAGCACCCTGATATATTTATGGTGGCAGCATGGCTCTCGTTTTAGGCCAGCGCTGCAGCTGTGCCCGGATTCCTGACAGGAGTCATGAGCCATGCTGTAGGGGATAACCCTTATTGGCAAGTAACCAGCCTGTGACCTGACAGCCTGGTTGAAATAAAAGCAGCAGAGAGGACTGGCACAGGATGAATGAATCATGACTGCTGCCAGGAAACTGGGCACAGACCTGCATGATGCCCTGCCGGTGGTTGCAAACCAACTGGACATTGAGGGAATAAATTTCCTTTCTGTTCAGAAAGGTGCCAGGCTGGTGATGGGGAGCATGCAGGGCAATGTGTATGCAGTCTATGCCTTTGTGCCTTTGGACTAGGGAAGCCTGTAATGCAGGTGAAGCCTAATCCTCTCTCGTCCTGCTTCGCTCTGTCCATTAGGAAAGTGATGTAGATGTTCCTTCTCGTGTAGAGAACTTCGGTGACCTCTCGAATACAGCAGTGCACAGCAAACTGAGAGATGTCGCTGATGTCACCTACTGCAGCCTGGAAGGAGCTCATTGCATCAAAGTTAAGTGCAATGATGACCTTAACAGCCACAGGCAATGCTGTCTATGCCTTGGTTTAAGATCTAGTTGTGACATAGATCAGTGATAGCTTCCTTGGTGAAATGAATGTGCCTGACACGTTGATCCTTTGTGCAAATGAGGTACTAGAAGTACTCCCTGAAGACCCACGGTCGGAATGGCCTCCTGTGCAGTTCCCTCCTCCTCCCTCTTCCCCCAGGTTCTTCTGCTTTCTCCTATCTTCTTCACTGCTCCCCCTCGTCCTCCAGCCTTAAAGGCAGACTTACCAGACCACCCATGACTGCAATAAAACTGTTTTTGAAGGCAGACAGAAGCAGTATCTCACCAGCTCAAAGTTATTAGCAGAAGTCAGAATTCAGTTGCAGAATGCAGAAAATAGGTTAGAAAAGGCCCAGAAGTTAACAACAGCCTAAAAGGACAAATCCGCAACTTACCAGTATGGAGTGGATGAGCCCTTTAAATAACGCCACTGAAGGGCTCTTGCTGTCTGTTAGCATCATGATTTGCTGAGTGAGTTTATCAGGTGGCGAGTCAAGCACTGGGGCAGACCAATTGTACAAAACAGTCCTACAACAAGCGTAGGACCCTTATTTAAATATTAAAATGAGGTATTGAACTACTTCCAACGTGTTTCCTGGATGCTTACGGAGGAGCCTGATCCAATATGGCGGGTGGCGCCCCTCTGGTCAGAATAAGCAAGTGCCTGCTACCCACCATACTGGATCCTTAGGTGCCCATTTTATACCTGGAAAACAGGCGCAGCGCAATCAAATTTTCAGGCCCAAGTGTCTAAACAGAGAAAGAATAAAGGTAAATGAGATTTAAGACAGAGTTGGAAATTATAAAGCAGATTTGGACAAAAAACAAGAGAAAATATACGGCACAGAAAATAGGGAAAACAAATTAATTTTAAAGGAAAGAAGCAAAATCTAGCTATCGATCTAGTTATATCTGAGGGGAGGAAAGTTACAAATCTTGAAAGGGGAGGGGAAGAAACACACTTATGGTTGTGCCACTTAGAAAAACAGTTCCTGTGGGCTTTTTAGTGATTGGGATGTTTTTATAGTCTATGTTTACACACCTGTCATATATTTAATAAAAGGGAATTCATACTATTTATTTTTATTCAGTGAGTTATGAATTAAGTGGGTGTTTTTAGATCTGATCGCAGAAAAATTAATGAAGGTAATGGGCTTGAAGGGAAAGTGGTGAGAAGATGGAATATTAAACAAATGCGCCTTTAACTGTGTCTGAAAACAGAGCACCTTCTGTGAAATATAATGAAATGTATTGTGGGGGAAAAATTGGATAGGGCCTGCTTTTGGGCAGGGGTAGCGTGATCCGGTATTACCCTGCGCTCAATGGTCCCTGAGCAGACAGGATGAGACTTTTGTCAGGCCTAAGGACTTACCTGCAATCTGCGTTGGAAACCAGCGTTGAATGAGGATTCCATGCAATTCACAATTTCCACTTTCAGGGGGAGCTCCAATCTCTTAAAGGCAGGCTGTCTGTTAGAAATCCCTTAAAGGTAACTGGTACCTGTTATTTGCTGAAAATAACAGTCTGCTGTATGCACGGAGTCTGAACAGAGATCAGACATCGTGCACGTAAAACACAGATGCAGGTCCTGTCCTTATGCTTATACACTGATGAGTTATGTTAAAACATTGAATAAAGGTTGCGCACCACTAAATCCCACATCCTCCAATCTGCACACCAGACCTCACCAATCTGCCGATCTGAAATGGAAATGGGGCTCACTCCATCCACCTGAGGCACTGATGGAAGGCTTGAACCAGCTTGATGGTTGGGCCTCATTTCTATTTGACAGGTGAGCTGCCAGCATAAATCATTTAGGACAGTGGCAAATCCAGAGGCCCTGATGCTTTTGGGACAACTGAATGGCCAACTCCTGTATCTAATATTTCTCGGGAAGAAAATTCTCCAACTACGTTTAGGCACGATCTTGCTGGAGACTTAAAAAAAAAGACGACTTACCATTGCTCTGAAAACAGATGAAAGACAGACACTGATGGAATGAAGCAGGCACACTTCAAGCAATTCCCTTGAGCTGATGTGACTGAAGTGCATTTGTTTCACTGCTTCACCCTGGAAATGGAAACAAATGGCAAAGTAAAGGTAGTGACAAATTCTGTAGTTTGTGAACAGCACAATTTAATAAAAATAATAGAAATACATGAAGGTTGGAAATAGTAATGATAAAATATAATTTTTAAGGTATGGTGAGCCACAGTAGCTCAAGCGATTGGGGTTTGTGGGATAGAAATTAGCCTGAGGCCCATTTTCAGGCTCAGACTCAGCGCAGAATGATCAATGATCTCCTAAACAAAGGCCCGAGAATGTCCCGAAATTGGACCTCAGGTCACATCTACATCTTCGAGGTGAGCTGACGGCGCCGGTCGCACCGGCCCACGAGAGAAATTAATTTCAGGCCACCGGCATCGGCCCTCAGGTAAGTTCCAGAAAGGGGTGGGGAGGTTTGGATCGGGCAACGGGGCATTCGATCGCTAGGACTATGGAGTTGGGGGGAACACTCCTGCTCCTTCTGGCTCCAAAGAAAGATTTTTAAAAATGTTTCAAAAACACACCTTCAGTTGGTGACCGCGGGGGCCGTTCAAGAACCCTGAGTGGAGCAGGCCTGATGCTCATCAGGAACAAATTTTGCAGAGCAGTCCTTCAACATGCATCCAGCCCCTCATTAACTTATTTAAGGGGCCTAATGCCTGCTTTAGGCATTTGACTGGGAATGGTCTCCACAAATTTAGCAGTGAGTCCAATGCCAGCACAAATTGGGTGCAGGCTATCCCACTGCTAAATTAGCATGCTTTGCTCCCATTTAATGCCTGAAAAATGGACGCAATGCATACCAATTTCTACCTGTGAGTCAAAATCCACGGCCTCCCCGTCATGCCAAGTCCCATTCACCCACCATCCCTGAGCTTGCTAACCTACATTTGCTCTCGGTCCACCAACACTTCGATTTTAAAATTCTCATCCTTGTGTTCAAATCCCTCCATGGCCTCGCCCCTCCCTATCTCTGTAACCTCCTCCAGCCCTGCAACCCTTTGAGGTCTCTGCGTTTCTCCAATTCTGGCCTCTTGACATCCCACTTCCGTTTATCTACCAATGGTTTGGGACGTGGAATAGTTTTGCAGCTGGCAGAGGGAAGGTATTGAAGCAGATAAGTGAATTCAAAAAATATTAATCAAGAGGGAATGGATCAGTGAAAGAGCAATTCTCCAGTCTGAGAGAAAAAAAATGTTCAGCTATTGAAGGCGCAGAGGTACTCAAAAGTGAATTGTTAAACTTTTGGACAGCTTGGCTACAATTTAGTTTTATTTTTTAAGGAAACATGGTGAAAGTATGTGGAAAAATGAAAAAAAATTTACTGCTATGTCAATTTGGATATTATTGGTTGTCATATGAGAATCAAAATAGCACACTAAATAAGAAAGAAAATGTATGCAAATAACATAAATTGTTGTACTTTCTCTGAGTTAGAGCTCTTGTGTGATGTCATTTCCTTTATGACTGACAGCAAAAGCCCAAACCCAGATTTTCCCCCTAAGTGGAAAACGGGCAGCTGGTCAGCGGAATATGCCGGCCGGCTGTCTGGTAAGCCTATCGAGAGGCCCAGCCTTCATTTGCAATGGCCGGGGGGCTGCAGCCAGACACCGAACCTCCCCCCCCCCCCCCCCACCTACCGGCTCCGGGCCTTTGCAATATCAGACAGCACAGTCAGCCTCCGAGCCACAGGAAGGTAGGTTCCTGGGGGTTGGTGACTTGATCTGCGGAGGAGAACAGGTTGGGGAGACATAGCGGCAGTGGCCCAGAATAGGTCTGTGGATCCTGGAGGAGCCTTCCTGCTCCTCCCAGCCCCACAAAAATAAAGAGGTACTCACTTTTGGGATCCTCCTCGGCAGGGCCACCAGCTGATGCTGGTCAGAGTGTGCGTGATGCATGCACAGCTCAGCTCAGTCCAAAAATGGCAAGATTCTTCCAGGCCTAAAGTGTTAGGCCTGGGGGAATCTTGCCGCAGCCATGGCGATGGCGGGAAGGGGGCGGTAGGTCATTGCCCACCATTTTCAGGGTGCTACCGTCCTGTTTCCGCCGGCAACAAGGCCTGAAAATTCACTCTACATTTCATTGGCTGAGCCACTGTAACTGTAAATTAAAAATCTCATTATTTGATTGTTGTTACACTAAAAGTGGGCTTGAGGATTTTCAGATTTTAAAAGCAATTTTTTTCTACTTTTTTCTTTATTTGAATTACTTTGTTCTTATCATGGTGAGGGATGTTAGCGTTAGGGAATGGAACTGCTTCCATTTCAGGCATCTGGCATCGGTATTAAGCACTCCAACGTCAGACACAGCACAGCTCTATGCAAAGCAATGCTCCCTCCGCTCCAAGCCCCAATCTCAAAAGAGCACTTTCTACTGTAACCGTGTGATACTTTTCCCCCGTTTCCTACACCATTCACCTTTATGAATGAGAGGTCTAATTCGGGACATTTTCGCGCTGCAGGCTGATTGAGACTGCCCAAACTCACTTCATGTTAGGAAGCTTACAACCAGCGGAGGAAACTTTCATTGCATCTCCCTGGCTGGATTTGAACCTAACTCGAGAGCTGAAAAGCCAGCATCTCACCCACTGCATCACCCAGTTCCTGCAAAAGTGTTTATTTTCAGGTGAAGAGATGCAGTTTTATTTCAAGTTTAACTTTGGATAATTAGTGCAATTATGTACAAAAAGTACATACAATTCATCCTCCCTACTTTATCTTGGTTTCCTCCCAACCACGCTGCTTGACGTATGTGCATTCGTTGCAAGCCACGAGGGAAGCACAATATGAGTTGAGGATTACGGCATGGTATTTTTTAATGCAGGAGCTTAGAATCAACTAAGGTAAGTGGGTTTGTGCCACCGTTGCTCTCTATTGAGTACAGCTTACCTCTTTGCAGTGCTCCATCCAAGTGGATATTCTGAGAGCATATCATTGAGGAAGGTGAATTGGAATGACTTCCTTTCACACCCTTCAAATTGGGAGTCAAGTAACCATAACTTGGGAATTGCTGGCTGCTGCATTTACCAACAAAAGCAACAGTGACTACACTTCAGAAAAGTGATTCATTACCTGTGAAGTGCTTCAGGATGTCCTGAAGACATGAAAGGTGCCATCTAAGAGTAAGTCTTTCCTTTCTTCTTGTGCGCTTCCTGCTTGCTCAAAATGACTGCAGGACTTTGCCAGCGGGTCCATTTAAATCTGCTCAAGAACGCTAATTGTTGGAGGAGCCTGTGAATATGGCTAGCTTCACCACAAGGCATGTGCAGTACGCTAATTGCACCCTCTTGGAATAGTCAGGTCTTTGTACATTGGGAGCTAAAGCTCTTTCAAAGAGCTGGCACAGGCACAATGGGCCGAATGGCCTCCCTCTTTTTTTATTTGTTCATGGGATGTGGGCGTCGCTGGCGAGGCAGGCATTTATTGCCCATCCCTAATTGTCCTTGAGAAGGTGGTGGTGAGCCGCCTTCTTGAACCGCTGCAGTCCGTGTGGTGAAGGCTCTCCCACTGTGTTGTTAGGAAGGGAGTTCCAGGATTTTGACCCAGCGACGATGAAGGAACGGTGATATATTTCCAAGTTGGGATGGTATGTGACTTTGAGGGGAACGTGCAGGTGGTGTTGTTCCCATGTGCCTGCTGCTCTTGTCCTTATGGGTGGTAGAGGTCACGGGTTTGGGAGGTGCTGTCGAAGAAGCCTTGGTGAGTTGCTGCAGTGCATCCTGTGGATGGTACACACTGCAGCCACAGCGCGCCGGTGTGCTGTATCGTTCTATGATCCTATGAAAACTTTACAACAGCAGTGTCAATTTGTTTTTACTGGCAGACACTTCTGAGCCATGGGCATTGTTTTCAGTACTGTACCGTCACTTGGTTTAATGGAGGAGAACAAATGGGAATAAAGAGGAGCTGGTGGCCACAATGAACAACACAAGAGGCAGACTGTCCACACCCATCAATATGCCACTCACTATATCTGTGGCCAGATGCAGCTACCAGGCAATGAGGTAACAGGTGACCTACTATTATTCAGCAGGGCCAGTGCCTTCATTTTCTTTCCCACTAAACAGCAAGAGTACATTGTTTAGTGATTATGTTACTGGACTAGTAATCCAGATTAATTATCCCAGAGAATATGAGTTCTAATCCCAGTTATGGAAGTTTGAGAATTTGAATTCGGTTTTAAAAAAATGTGGAAATAAAAAGCTAGAATCAGTAAAAGTGACCATGAAGCTGTCGGATTGTTGTAAAAAACCCTACTGGTTCATTAATGTTCTTCAGGGAAGGAAACCTCCCATCTTTACCTGGTCTGGGCTCTATGTAATTCCAGCTCCACACCAATGTGGTTGACTCCTTAACTATCCTCTCAAGTAGCCTAGCAAGCCATTCAGTCGGCTCAACTAGGGATGGGCAATGATCGCAGGTCTTGTGAAACCCACTTCATGAGGGTGAATGAATGTCAGGGCTACTCACTTCACTGCACTCTTGGATTTCCCAAAGTACAAGAGTGATTAATGGCACAATGTGGCCACCTGAACCACAGACAATATTACAGGAGAGGACATAAAGGCAACAACAACTTGCATTTATATAGCGCCTTTAACGTCGTAAAACATCCCAAGGCGCTTCACAGGAGCGTTATCAAACTAAATTTGACACCGAGCCACATAAGGAGATATTAGGACAGGTGACCAAAAGCTTGGTCAAAGAGGTAGGTTTTAAGGAGCGTCTTAAAGGAGGTAGAGAGGCGGAGAGGTTTAGGGAAAGAATTCCAGAGCTTAGGGCCTAGGCAGCTGAAGGCACGGCCACCAATGGTGGAGCAATTAAAATCGGGGATGCGCAAGATGCAAGAATTAGAGGAGTGCAGAGCTCTCAGAGGGTTGTAGGGCTGGAGCAGGTTATAGAGATAGGGAGGGGCGAGGCCATGGAGGGATTTGAAAACAAGGATGTGAATTTTAAAATCAAGGTGTTCCCGGACCGGGAGCCAGTGAGCACAGGGGTAATGGGAGAACGGGACTTGGCGCAAGTTAGGATACAGGAAGCAGAGTTTTGGATGAGCTCAAGTTTATGGAAGATGGGAGGCCAACCAAGAGAGCATTGGAATAGTCCAGTCTGGAGGTAACAAAGGCATAGATGAGGGTTTCACCAGCAGATGAGCTGAGGTGGGGGGGAGATGGGCGATGTTACGGAGGTGGAAGTAGGCGGTCTTGGTGATGGAGCGGATATGTGGTCAGAAGCTCATCTCCGGGTCAGATAGGATGCTAAGGTTGCGAACGGTTTGGTTCAGCCTCAGACAGTGGATAGGGGGAGGGATGGAATCGGTGGCTAGGGAACATAGTTTGGGGCGGGCACCAAAGACAATGGCTTCAGTCTTCCCAATATTTCCTCCAACTGAAGGCATGCTACTGTATCAGTGTGCAACACCCACAGTAATTTCATTTTAAGACAACCATGTTTGCTAGACTTATTTGAAGGTGAGGGGTGACTGGAAGGATGGCTGCTTGGAGACCAAGGAAACTCTCTGCAGTCCTAGCTGCTGAAAAACTAGTGGCAGCCATTTAGAGACACAGAGTACAGATACAATGAGACCTGTGCAGCTTCCAGAATTGTTGTAGAGCAGTTCCTTGCAAAATCAGGGGTCAATAAAAATCTATCTATAGGTTCAGGGAAGTGGAAAATAACCTTCTTGTCATAGTTGAATTGAAACTGGGTTATTTATTAGGGACGAATTTTTATTGACAAAAATTCTTACTAGGCTGTAATATTTTTTTCCATGTACATAGTGGATTTTGTGGGTGGGTTCGAAATGCGAGGTACATATTGATTGATGTATTCCGATTTATTCTGAGTGTAAGAAGTCTGTGCTTCTACAATGTACATTTATTTGCTGGTTCAAAGACTGAATCTAATTGGTTAAAATTAAGGAACAGTAGAGGAGCTATTATGCTGCTGGGTGTGTATAATAGGTCACCAAATAGTGGGAAGGAGATAGAGGAGCAAATTTGCAGGCAAATTGCAGAAAGATGCAAGAACTGTAGAGCAGTGATAATGATAGAGGTGTTCAAAATCATGAAGGGTTTTGATAGAGTAAACAAGGAGAAACTGTTTCCAGTGGCAGAAGGGTCAGTAACCAGAGGACACAGAATTAAGGTAATTGGCAACATGAGGTAATTTTTTTTTTACGAGCGAGTTATTATGATCTGGAATGCACTGCCTGAAAGGGTGGTGGAAGCAGATTCTATAGTAACTTTCAAAAGGGAATTGGATAAATACTTGAAGGGGGAAAGTTTGCAGGGCTATGGGGAAAGAGCAGCGGAGGGGACTAATTGGATAGCTCTTTCAAAGAGCTGGCACAGGCACGATGGGCCAAATGGCCTCCTTTTGTGCTGTATCGTTCTATGATTCATGTAGCCCAGTCAACCTGCGCCTTCAGGCGTTAAGTGAAACTGGGAGAATGATTTGGTATATTGTGTCACAGACCACCTCTACATTTATGGTCCTTTTCTAATGTTTTCTAAAAAAAAATGGACTAATTATGGACTGATATCCAGTATCCAATGAGTTATGCTGAGGATATTTAGAAAAGTGTATCATTTAGGAAGGATGGTCTTCGAATTTACTCAGGCCCTGTGGCATATTGTGGGGTGGGGGGGGGGGGCGGTGAGTAAGGCACGTGGAAGGGGGGAGAAAAATTGTGCAGGGCCCAGAACTACAGGGTCTTCATCTAGATCAGCACAGAATTTCCGCTGGGGTCTGGGGCAGATGGAGGTTCTTCCACCCCATACAAGGCCCATGAATTAGTAAGATTTGGAGCCAGTTGGAGAGCTTCTACTGTCAGACTTCCTGTGGCATTTATCTCATTTGGGCCCAGCCATCTCGAAGCCAGGAAGAAACCAGCATCCAGATCTTTGTAGGGGGGAAGTGGGGCCCACAGGGGTCTCTGGGTCAGGTCATGAACTGGAATTGACTCTTCCAGTTTTTTTAGATCAAACCTCTCATAAGGGAGAGGGGCATTTATGTGCAGAGCTACACCTTTTGCTAGGGGGGATGAAAGCGGCATCTCCAAGTGGCCATCTGGCGCTGCAGCTTGTTTTCCCCTCTCAATCTGCCATCCAAAATGCGCCCATACTGGCAATGACGAATGGGAAAAATATTTAAAATAGATGACCCCACGCTGACCCTGGATACTGTGGGCAGAGGTCATTGGCGGAGTGGGACCATGTATTTTCAGGCTCATAATGTTCAACCTATTGATAAGAGAATAAGTATTAAAGGCTACTTAAATGATAAAAGCACTTGAGGATATGTGACATGGGTAATCTCCTCCTACAAGGTAAGGCTTCTTTGTATAGCAAAGTTATGGAGTAGCAGGACGATAGTGATTGTGTGATCTTGGGGGTTGGGGAGGAAGGGCTGGACTTAAGGTCCCTAATGTGTTCAGACATCTGAAAAGCTGCTTCAAGATGCAAATGGTATGCTCATTATGATTCTGATAGTTGTATGGACCCTGTTGTATCTTCACCCATGTTTTGCCCGTGACTACTGCAAGAGTGTCATTAGCCAGGGCTGAAGAGGGTAGCCATCCTTCCAGTCTCCCTTCACCTTCAAATAAGCCTGGTACAGATGAGTGGTGCAAAATTAAAGCATTTTTACTTCTGGAAAGTTGATCGCTGACCAGCTGCACACTGATGGAATAGAACCTTTCTCTGTTCAGTTAGGTCTTTGCTTTGTGGCTCAGGGTCTGGATTGATGTGCCACCAATCATCCCTTGTGCCTTCAGAGATGAAACAATCCAGTAAAGTTGGGAAGCCCAACTGGTCTATGCTGGCATTTATGCTCCATACGATCATCCTCCCACCCCTCATTAACTTACCCTATCAGCATATCCTTCTATTCCTTTCTCCCTCATGTACTTATCTAGCTTCCCCTTAAATGCATCTATACTATTCGTCTCAACTACTCCTTGTGGTAGTGGGTTCCACATTCTTATTATTCTGGGTAAAGAAGTTTCTCCTGAATTCCCTGTTGTAGTTGACTTCTCATCCTTGGCACATGCGAACCTGCCTGGGTTCCAACGCTTATTTCATGCAGGCAGGATTAGTGTACCGCATGTACGATGTGTGAAGTTAGTCATTTTGTTAGCTGCCTCCTTAACAAACAGCTAACAAGGAATAACAAGGAGAACAAGTCTAATGCACAGTCTATGCATTACAGTGTCCCTCAGCAATTTAATGATGTGTCCAGCAGCAGAAATCACGCAATTTGCTGCCCATCACCATCAGTGTAATGCTTCAAACCCACAGTAACTTTTAGGATTGGGTATTTTATTGGAGAAGATGTGAAATATATTAGTAGATCTTTCTTCTAAGGCAAAGTTCAAGATTCTGTTTATTTCTGCAAAGGAATTGAAACTGATATGTTCAAGCCTCATATTGTTTACAATATCACAGAGACTGGGCTTGAGGTTTTAACCATCGCCATTTGCAAGTAGGCTTTGATCCATAATATTGATTTTTGGGATTCCCAGACTTGTCTACTTACCTTTCACAAGAAAGGTGACCAGCATTTTCACTTTGTTGGAAGTGACTCTCTCCTCCCTGAAGATGGTTCAGAAGACTGCCTGTTTGGTTTAGGTACAGGCTAATCATCCTTGAATTAAGTATTTGCCTCTAATGCTACAAAAGGATATTTAGAAAGGATTTTAATGGTGACTGGCAGGTTTAGCACACTGCTCTCTCATCTTTGGGACATTCTCTTAAAGTTAGTTTTAGAAAGAAATTTGGTATCTGTTCTGCAGCAAGATTCTATGATAATGGGTGGGTACAAGCACATAGCGCAAAATAGCAGAATATTCAGCACTAATAGGTACTAAATCGATACTTTTACAAAGGCTAAGGATGGCTTGTGTGGGAAAGGGAATATTTAAGAGACTCCCATTGGCATCCAAAAACCAGCCTCCTCACTTACTCCTTTCATTGAAGAAGTACCTAGAAGGAGTGCAAAATTAGAATGTAGAACCCACAATACATACACTGTCACCAAGGACATCACCATTGTAAAAAAACATTAAGCACACATGTACTGAGCACTTGTAGGGCAATAAATTGTTACCACTTAGTCCAGAGAGTTTTCTTCTGCTAGTGCAGAATAAGGTGCGAGCAAGTGTCTTTTACCTTGCATCACTTAAAGCATAAAATATCTCCACTGGGGCATTTTCAAAATAACACCCATGGCACTGGACTCTGGAGGCTGCAGTTAGGTGTCTTGGCACTTGCTGAGGTGGAACCTTGATATTGTAGGATAGAGGGTTGATGGAGCGTGGAACGCTTTGTCACAGGGAGTGCTTGAGGCAGAGACCATTGCAACTTTTAAGGAAAAATTGGGTAAACATTTGAGGCAGAGGAAAATACAGTGGAGAGAGCAAGATAGTGGGATTCATTTTGGATCTTGAAGTGGACATCTTGGGGGTCGGGTAGCCAGGAGAACTTCGCAAAAGCAAGGGTGACGGATTCCAGGACTTTCTGCAAGAAAGGCCTTGGGCTGAAGATTTCTGGATTCAATTAAATTTGTGAAGATTGGAGGAGGGGAGGCGCTTGAGGAGGGCATTTAAGAAATCAATCTGTGAGATAATGAAGGCATGGTTTAGGGTTCTGACCATGGAGAGAGAGGGGACGAGCAACAGCTATTACAAATGAATATCTCACACTCAAACATCACCACAATTGCTTCTTCTCCTTTATTTACAATGTAAAGTGGAAGAGATTAAAGGATCAATTTTAACCTTGCCCAGCCGGTGGAATGTGCAGGCGGGGTGGGGGGGTTGGTGGTGCTTAAATCGGAGACCAGGAGGAAGCCTCTACCCATAGTATTCCCACCCCCACCCCCACCCCCACCCCCCCAAAATTTTAACTCGGGAGCGAGCAGGCAGAGGCCTCATAAATATTGAAATGCTGGGGTCTGATGATGTAATTCGGACCTCGTCGGCAATTTATCTTGGTGATGTGTAAATTAGGCACAGTCTCCACAGTCCCCGCCAGGAAAAGCTAGCGGCAAGCGGCATCTGGTCAGAAGAGGCCTGGGTAAGTATTAACATTTTGCATTTTTGAGGTGTTCCTTGAGAGTGCTTCTTCTGGTCTCCTGTGCCCTGTGCTTTCCCCCTGCCTTCCCCCCTTCCCACTCCGGTTGCGATGGGCCTGAACCTCCTCCTCCTCCTTTGCTCACTTACCTTGCCGGGAACCGTTTCATTCGGTCTATGGCAGCGGCCTGCAGCCAAGCGGTTTTCCACCCCTGTCCTCCAGCCTCCGGGTCATCCCTGCCGGGATGGGAGTCAGAGACAGGGATTTTAAATGAGGCCCAGGAGTTAAAATCCCCTGGACCTCATGTTCTGGGTGGGCAGGACGGCTCACTTCCTGCTTCAGCTGCAGCTCCCCCGACTCCCATCCCAAGTTACAATCGAGGCCTAAGTAACTGGTGCTCCAATGTTCCATTATTGATCTTCTTACTGTTCTGTCATATCTTCACAACTTTCATGACTGGTCTGATAGCTATGTCCATCGAGGTGTGCATATATCCAGTATGTGGCTTTTAACAAGGCATAAACAGTATCTCTGCTGGAGCTCTTATTTTACCCAAAAAAGACTTCTGTTGTAGCTGTCATTTAAATATATCTAAGAACTAAACTTTGTGCTGTCCAAATTTATGTCAGTTCTCTATTTGTTTCACACTGGACACAGGACGGCTGATTTTCCTCAACAGATGAAAGTTCAGGAAAAAGTGGGGGGGGGGGTGCCTTCCCTGGGACAGGAAATCTTGGTGCTTGTGGGTCCATAAAGGAGATAGGAGCAAAGTCATAGAGTCATAGAGTCATAGAGTTATACAGCACGGATAGAGGCCCTTCGGCCCATCGTGTCCGCGCCGGCCATCAGCCCTGTCTACTCTAATCCCATATTCCAGCATTTGGTCCGTAGCCTTGTATGCTATGGCATTTCAAGTGCTCATCCAAATGCTTCTTGAATGTTGTGAGGGTTCCTGCCTCCACAACCCTTTCAGGCAGTGAGTTCCAGACTCCAACCACCCTCTGGGTGAAAAAGTTCTTTCTCAAATCCCCTCTAAACCTCCCGCCTTTTACCTTGAATCTATGTCCCCTTGTTATAGAACCCTCAACGAAGGGAAAAAGCTCCTTAGTATCCATCCTATCTGTGCCCCTCATAATTTTGTACACCTCAATCATGTCCCCCCTCAGCCTTCTCTGCTCCAAGGAAAACAAACC
This sequence comes from Heptranchias perlo, assembly GCF_035084215.1. NCBI lineage: Eukaryota > Metazoa > Chordata > Chondrichthyes > Hexanchiformes > Hexanchidae > Heptranchias > Heptranchias perlo. Next base: position 79,819,941 of record NC_090332.1, read on the forward strand.
CAATCTTCCCAGTCTCTCTTCATAGCTGAAGCGCTCCAGCCCTGGTAACATCCTGGTGAATCTCCTCTGCACCCTCTCCAAAGCGATCACATCGTTCCTGTAGTGTGGCGACCAGAACTGCACACAGTACTCCAGCTGTGGCCTAACCAGTGTTTTATAAAGCAAAAGAAAAAGAAAAAGAAAGAATGAAAGACTTGCATTTATATAATGCTTTTGTAATACAGGAAACACGGCAATGTGATAATAACCAGATAATCTGTTTTAGTGATATTGGTTGAGGGAGACATACTGGCCAGGATATCAGGGAAACCCTCCATCTGCTCTTTCTCGAAATAATGCCATGGGATTTTTCATGTTCACCTGAGAGGGCAGACGGGGCCTCGGTTTAATGTCTCATTCGAAAGATGGCACCTCTGACAGTGTAGCATTCCCTCAGTACTGTGTAGGAGTGTCAGCCTGGATTTTGCACTCTAATGTGGGACTTGAACCTACGACCTTCTGGACTCAGAGGCGGGAGTGCTAACATTGGGCCACAGCCAACAACGTGCACCTGAAGTGCACGGCTCCTACCCAGCGTCAGGCTCGGGGATGGGGTTGGATTCAGGAAAGCTGGCTTTATGTTTCTACTATAGGTTGGTTCCAGGCATTTTACCAGGCAAAGGTGAGTTAATGGGCCTCAAGGCGTAGTCATTGAATTACTGTTTGCACAGATGCTTAACGATTGCTTTGTCCTTCACTTTAATCTTAAATTATTTTCCACAGTTCTTTGACTTTCACTTGAATTACTCCATAATTCTACAAATGTTCTTAGGTTATCTTTACACATCCATCAATATACTTGAATGTGTGTCTGCGTGTTCACTTCTGTTTGACTAAAAGAGAGTTTTCCATACGTAGACACTCATCTTCCGCCCTCTTCAAAATAGCTTTTGCACGGCAGTGCTTGGATCTGATGATGCATTAGCAGGCACAGTGCGAGGACAGTTATCATATGGGACGGCATCTCGAGAACAGCACTCACATCTTTCAACCTAACAGCTAGTGGCACAGATACAGACTTAACTCTTAAGCATATAACGTGCGGACGTTCCCGACAGAAACAGGAGTTTAGTAACTGTCCCTGATGAATATTAAGCATTGTACAAGTGGAAAAATATTTGATGATTAAACACTTGGACTTTTTAGGAACATATTGGTATCTTGATGTGCCAACATGACATTAATAAAAAAAACTGTAGGTGCTAAATTTTGTGCATGCACAGTGATTGACTCCGAGATAAGATAAAAAAAGAGTGGTTGAAAAGCTTAAATATCAATTGCACAATCTATGTGTAATGGAAAGTGTTTACATTCTTACAGTAGTGAGTTCATCTCGCTCACAAATTATATCTGTTTTGTGTGAATTACTTTGAAGTTACTGTAATTGTGTGAAAACAAAGTAATATTATCGAGCAGGTAACATAACAACCCTTTCTTAGATAGCTGGAAGATAGCGCTCGCAAATTGTACAAAGGAGTAAGTTTAAACTTTGGGTTTAAACCACCACATTGAGCGTGATAAGATCTTTAATGAGCAGTTGCATGCTGCAGCAGTATTGAATGATACCCATCATGTCAAAAGGGTAGGGATCTGAATTTTAAGAACTATCATGAATTCCATCTGAACTGTTTTTGGAAAGCATCCACAATACCACACACTCTGTGATTATTCTTGTTAAAGACCTCCATCAGAATAAAACTTGGCATAGACTTGTGGTTTTACCCTACTTAGATGTGAATGTTCCCTGTTTGCACATTTCAGCAACCCATTGTTGATTCACTCTGATTTAAGCTACAGATATCGATGCTTGCACTATTGCCTCATATTTTTGGATTGTAAGCAAAATAATCCTGGCAGTTAGTCAGTCTCTTTTCTGTCTCAGTTATGCCCAAAAACTGGATGATTTTCCCTGTCTCTGGGGGACATTATCATTTGTGAGACCGTAGACTGCGCATAATTTTTGGAATACTGAACTAATACTGTAAATTAGTCTAATAGCTGTTGAGACCCATTCAAGCATTTTAATGTCCACTACGCTGATATGTGATAGTGAAAGATTGCCTTGTTTAAAATACAACCCAACTGCAATCAGTCAGGGCCAATCTGTTGATAGATTTACTTTCATGTTCATAACACACCCTGCTATCATGTCAGTGCATTCAGCAGTTTTTGAACCAAAGCCCAATTCACCCTAGGGCCATTCAGTTTTATCAATTTTACTGGATCTTTGATTCTGAAAGACCCTGATGATGCTGAAATAAAGGGGATTGGTCTAGCTGTTAGCACAGCCACTGTTGCGAAAGTTCAAAGTATCCTGTAGAAGCAGTGATTCTCCATCCAATTTGAATTAACTACAGTATGTCCAATTTAAAACTCTTTCTGGTAGATATTAACTTTTGGGCTGCTCTGGGGGTGAAGAGGAGTAGGAGTGCATAGTAGATCTTCCAGAAGGACGGTCCGGGTCTCTGCTGCCATAGGCTCCTCACCCCGAGCCACGGGACGCTCGCAGCAATTCCCCTCCCTGGACTTACCTTGCTGCTGGTAGACTACTCTTGGTGCCGGCAGCAAGGTAAGTCCAGGCAGCCTTCAGGCCACCCGAACTTCATTCAATGTAAAATTCTTAAATTGCATTCAGGAGATCTTTTTTAGCCAGTATGTAGCAAGCCCAACAAGAGGGGGACAGTTCTGGATTTAGTTTTAGGAAATGAGGCTGGGCAGGTGGAAGGAGTATCAGTGGGAGAGCATTTTGGTGGTAGTGATCATAATTCAGTTAGTTTTAGCATAAGTTATGGAGAAGGATAAAGATAGAATAGGAGTTAAAGTTCTCAATTGGGGAAAGGCCAATTTTACTAAGCTAAGAAGTGATTTAGCAAAAGTGCACTGGAAACAGCTACTTCAAGGTAAATCAATATCAGAGGCATTCAAGGGGTGCAGAGTAAACATGTTCCCACAAAGAAAAAGGGTGGGGCTGCTAAATCTAGAGCCCCCTGGATGTCAAGGAACATACAGTGTAAGATAAGGCAGAAAAGGAAAACTTATGTCAGACACCAAGAACTCAACACTACAGAAAGCCTGGAGGAGCATAAAAAGTGCACGGGTGAAATTAAAAAGGGAATTAGGAAAGCAAAGAGAGGGCATGAAAAAGTATTGGCAATAAAATCAAGGAAAACCCAAAGAAGTTTTATAAATACATTAAGAGCAAGAGGATAACTAAGGAAAGAGTAGGGTCTATTAGAGACCAAAAAGGTAACCCTATTGTGGAGGCGGAAGATGTTGGTATGGTTCTTAATGAATACTTTGCGTCTGTCTTCAGAAAAGAGAGGGATGATGCAGACATTGTAGTTAAAAAGGAGGAGTGTGAAATATTGGATGGGATAAACTTAGTGAGAGAGGAGGTATTAAGGGGATTAACATCTTTGAAAGTAGATAAATCACCAGGGCTGGATGAAATGTATCCCAGGCTGTTAAAAGAAGCAAGGGAGGAAATAGCGGAGGCTTTGACCATCATTTTCCAATCCTCACTGGATACAGGCATGGTGCCGTAGGATTGGAGGACTGCTAATGTTGTACCATTGTTTAAAAAGGGAGCGAGGGATAGACTGAGTAATTACTGGCCAGTCAGTCTAACCTCGGTGGTGGGCAAATTATTGGAATCAATTCTGAGGGACAGGATAAACCGTCACTTAGAAAGGCACGGAGTAATCAAGGACAGTAGTTAAGGGAAGGTCGTGTCTGACGAACTTGTTTGAATTTTTTTGAGGAGGCAACAAGGAGGGTTGACGAGGGTAGTGCCTTTGATGTAGCCTACATGGATTTTGGCAAGGCTTTTGACAAGGTTCCATGTGGCAGACTGGTCAAAAAAGTACAAGCCCCTGGGATCCAAGGGAGAGTGGCAAGTTGGATCCAAAATTGGTTCAATGGCAGGAAGCAAAGGGTAATGGTCGACGGATGTTTTTGTGACTGGAAGGCTGTTTCCAGTGGGGTTCCGTAGGGCTCAGTACAAGGTCCCTTGCTTTTTGTGATTATATATTAATGATTTGGACTTAAATGTAGGGGACATGATTAAGAAGTTTGCAGATAATACAAAAATTGGCTGTGTGATTGATGGTAAGAAGGAAAGCTGTAGACTGCAGGAAGATATCAATGGACTGGTCAGGTGGGCAGAAAAGTGGCAAATGGAATTCAATCCAGAGAAGTGTTTGTTACCAGTGCTTCACAGTCCAACTTTAACCCTTAAATTCTGAATGAAAAAAAACACATCCATGCACAAAGCAGTAAAATGTCCTTGTTAATTGTATTTGCTGCCATAACCCTATCCTGTCAAATGTTCTTCTACTCTAGTACTGATTTTCAGGCAGTCTGTTGCCAGGTTAAAGCTCCTGTCTCAAAAGTGTTTAAAAAAATTATAAAATCAACCTTTGTAACAGAAAAAGATAATACCTGCATTTGGGGAGGGCAAACAAGGCAAGGGAGTACACAATAAATGGGAGGATACTGAAAGGTCTAGAGGAAGAGAGGGACCTTGGAATGCATGTCCACAGATCCCTGAAGGTAGCAGGACAGGTAGATAAGGTGGTTAAGAAGGCATATAGAATACTTTCCTTTATTAGCTGAGGCACAGAATATAAGAGCAAGGAGGTTATGCTGGAACTAGATAGAGTGGATAGGAAGGACCTATTTCCCTAAGCAGTGAGGTCAATAACCAGGGGGCATAGACTTAAAATGATTGATAGAGGATTGAAGGGGAGCTGAGGAAAAAATTTTTCACCCAGAGGGTGGTGGGGGTCTGGAACTTACTGCCTGAAAGGGTGGTAGAGGCAGAAACCCTCAACTCATTTAAAAAGTACCTGGATGTGCACCTGAAGTGCCGTGACCTACAAGGCCCACAGCTTTTTTTTTATTCGTTCATGGGATGTGGGTGTCGCTGGCGAGGCCGGCATTTATTGCCCATCCCTAATTGCCCTTGAGAAGGTGGTGGTGAGCCGCCTTCTTGAACCGCTGCAGTCCGTGTGGTGATGGTTCTCCCACAGTGCTGTTAGGAAGGGAGTTCCTGAATTTTGACCCAGATTGAGTACTGTGTACAGTTCTGGTCACCACATTACAAGAAAGATGTAATTGCACTAGAGAGGGTACAGAGGAGATTTATGAGGATGTTGCCAGGACTGGAAAATTTTAGCTATGAGGAAAGATTGGATAGGCTGGGGTTGTTCTTTTTGGAAAAGAGGAGGCTGAGGGGTGATTTAATTGAGGTGTACAAAATTATGAGGGGCCTAGATAGAGTGGATAGGAAGGACCTATTTCCCTAAGCAGTGAGGTCAATAACCAGGGGGCATAGACTTAAAATGATTGATAGAGGATTGAAGGGGAGCTGAGGAAAAAAATTTTCACCCAGAGGGTGGTGGGGGTCTGGAACTTACTGCCTGAAAGGGTGGTAGAGGCAGAAACCCTCAACTCATTTAAAAAGTACCTGGATGTGCACCTGAAGTGCCGTGACCTACAAGGCTACAGACCAAGAGCTGGAAAGTGGAATTAGGCTGGGTGGCTCATTTTCAGCCATCGCGGACATGATGGGCCTAATGGCCCCCTTCTGTGCTGTAAATTTTCTATGATTCTATGATTCCCCATGCCCCCCTGTCAACCAGTTGGAGCATTGCACCCTATTCAAATGAGGCCTAGCTGTAAAAATCGTCTCGGCCTTCAACAAAGACCCCCATACGGGATTGATGTCCGCTCCCAACGGATTCCCGCCGGCGGTTAAAATCGGCCCTGTTGATGCCAAATTGATGTAGCTATAACAGTTAAGCTTCCATCCATCTAAATCCTTATTGTCATATCACAGCAACTGAGATCGTACTACAAATCAATTAAGCATAAAAGGGAACACAAATAGGCTGCTAATTTACTACGTTGTTGAAATGATGTCTTTCTAGTGCTGGGTAATAATCAAAGACTGACACCTTGATGTGCATTAGCTCACATGAGGAACAAATTGATTCTGTGTAACACAAAGATACCCTTAGGCCTTTCCTACTGAGACTCGTGCTAAACTGAGCAGTAATCTCTTTTAAAGCTTCGTAACTAGGGTTAGGGGTCATTATAGTGTGTGGGGGTAAGCAGCTGCAGATCTGAAGAAGAACATTCTTAATTTCAGTTTATTACCAAATAACTTCAAATACGCTTTAAAACCAAAAAAAAAATCTGAAATGCAAGCTTTTTGAGCTCTAATGCTCACTGATTTGTTTCTCATTAAGTATGGCAAACTGTGAAAATGATCTCTGAGCACTTATAGTGATTGTAAAAAGGGACTGCTTTAATCTTTAGATTTAACATTTAATCTCTTTAATGCGGACAGTTAACGGTTGAATCCCTTGTTTTGAAATTGAAGAAAAGATCTATTTTTGTTCAGGTTTACTAATAAAGTACTTGAGAGATTTCTGGCATTGATCAACCATTTGTTGAGCTGCTGAAAAAAAAAAGGTATAGGGGATGATAAATTAAAATAGGATTCTACAGCTCGACTGACTGACCTGCTCCTAGACATGGACGTTATAGAGATAACTTTATGAAATCATGCTCCAAGCAAGTAGCCTCACCCACCGGGAGCACATATCAGGGATTCAGGCATGAACTGCCCATTGCCCATTACGGCCAGAAAACTTTAGGGAGTCTACACCCAAATTCCCAATATCTGCGCTCGGTGAGTAAAACTCTGCGGTGGGAGCGTCATTTCATTAAAGTGCCCCTATAAACTTTGTGTCTAGTAGGAACAGGTCTGTCAATCCAGCTGTAGGGTATACCATTCTAGTTTATCATCACTGGCACAAAGATTGGCTGACATGCAAACAGAGGGCCAGATTTTGCTGAAATAATAATAACGATGCACGCTGTTATTAATGGGCAAATCGGCCAGCGATTTATAGCGAGGAAATGATACCCTGTGAATTGCAAATCACCACAAGTTGCTGGCCAATTGGTGCATGAAAAAGTTTAACTAACGGGACACACTGTGAGATGCCCCACTCCAGCAAAATCTGACCCCATGTCTCAAAGAAGATAGTTGAGTTAGGGTCTTTCGACATCTATAAAGGGAGCTAAATTGATAACTATTGAGGGGTGGATGCAGAGAGATACTAATAGCATTGCTTGCTATTTTTCAGGTTAGTTAGGAAGGAACTCCATGCTGCTTACAGTAAGAGGATATTCAGGTAGGTAAGCAAAAATGGATTCTTGATGTGCCGAATAGCTTTTCCTCACTTCCATGTATTCTTCAACAAAAAAAAACCAAAATAAAGCAATGAAGCTTTAACAGGCTGTTTCAGGGCTGCTGCACTTGTAACTTTGAGTTGCCTTGTAGTAGCCTCAATGGAATAATAATCAGACAGGCTCTACTATGGCCAGGCGATCCACTCTGTCAGAAACCACCCAGGTGCTGAAGACAGAAATTTACCTCCTCCTCTTTCGGAGGGCAATTAAAATTCATTCTTTTTAAGGGCGACATGGTGATATCTGTGGTAGGGTTTGGCTCCAGACCTGGTTTGGGTCTAAAGGCCTAAAGATCTGCTGAACTTATCGACCACTAATCCCGCTTCAGTTTTTTTGCTAAATGGACCACAACCCTAACGCGGCAATAGGAACATTGAAATCGTTGGCTTGGCGGGCTTTAAGTCCACTTCCTATCGAACAGTCAGATAATGACACTGAAAACAGTTAAAGGTGAATTTGGACATCTGAGAATGGTTGTGAATAGTAAGCAGCTTCTATGGGAAAAGGCATGTGTGGTGGGTCGGATTGAACTCGAAAATTAAGGTACAAATAACATTTGAAATAGAAAAAGGAAAGATAAAATAAAACCATAAAATGCTGGAAACACACAACAGCTCCATAAAGATCTGAAAACAGAACAGAATCGTTAATGTTTAAAGTGGAAATGTTAACCCTTTCTTTTCTCTTTTAAAATGCTGACTGACCTGCGGTATGTTTCCGGCAGTTTCTTTCTTTACTTCAGGTTTCCCGCATTCATGATTTTGCTCTTTTTATCTCAACCAAAGGACAGTTCATTTGTTTTCATAGAGTGATCTGGCAGAACACTTGCTGAAAGCAAATGTAAGCTCGTCATATTGGCTGATGATATTAAAATAGAGCGAACCATAGATACAAAGACCCCGATATTAACTCCTCCCGCCTGACGAGAACAGAGTAAGGAGGCAATTAAAATGAGGGGAACGATTTACCACTTCTGATCCTGCTACACTCCTGATGGGTATGAATATTAACCTATTCTTTTGAATCACAAGCTGGCAGAGTCCTGTTGAAACATGCAGATTGGGGGCTTGATGACGTCATCAGGACCCGATGTGCTATTTTAGTCTGAGGCCTGAGCGGGGGAGCAGTTACAGCTTCCTTGTCAGGCCAGACCTGTCGGGAGGGGTATTGTGGGCCAGAAGAAACTCAGCCAGTTAAGTTTAAAAATATTTTTTAGGTTTCCTTGGGCCTTCCTTACCCTGGGCTTCACAACCCTCCCCCATCACTTTTGCCACCACCCCCACCCCTTACCCCTCTCTTACCACTTACCTGACTATCAGGGACCGATCTCGCGGGTCCCAGGTTGCATCCCCCTGCTTGCGACCTTCCGCTCCCGCCGCCCGCCAGGTAGTGCACCTGGCTGAGTTCAGGCGGGACTCCAATTAAGATCGGTCGGGCCTCCACGAACCCAGACTCCCTGGGTGCGCCGCCCACTTCGGAGCTCGGACGCACCGTAACCGCCCCCTACCTCACCTTTAAAATCGGGGCCAAAGATGCAACTAATGATTTACAAAAGGATTCAGATCAGTTTAGTAACTGGGTAAGTTAAGTTTAACACTGGAAAATGTAAAATAGTGCATACTGGTCAAAAAATGTGGGTCAAAGATACAAAGAGCCCTACTTTTGCTAGACATGGGTGTAAGGGACAATTAGTTACTCTAGACAAATACTTGAATCCCAAAATAAACCCATAAAGTTCATTTAGTAAATCTATTGCTAACAGTGGCCATTACTTTGACAATTTGATTTGGTTTGGGATCAGTTATAGTACGCTAATTAGCTGAGTGGGACCAGCTTAGAGGTGCAGGGTCAGTTGCAGTATCAGCTGTGACATGCAGGCAGCGTCAGTCACAGTTGATATTCCAGCTAATCTCAGGACTCACATTTAAGTTTCTGCATTAAATGTAATATAGCATGATGTTATAGCGCACACCAGGAGGATCAGTTTCGGGATTAGTTGTAACATAGCTCAGCTGTAGTGTACTAGAAGAATCAGCTAAGAGGTTGCTGTATTGGTGTTTGACTGCTGGGGATCAGCTGTAGTATCAGCTGTGATACACTAACAGCATCAGCTACTTTAAGTTTCTACATGAGCTACAATATAGCATGATGCTGTGTGGACTACAGTGCACTGTAGCTGATATAGGAGTTTTTACAACATCCCATTATATTATTGTTAACATAGAAACTTAAAAGCAGTTGATACAGTTAATGTGTTACAGCTGATACTACAGCAGATCCTGGTACTCAGTTTTAAGTTTCTATGTTAACTCTGTCTTCAGGGATAAATTAGACAGTTGCTTTTACTGGACATAACACCCATGCTCAAACCAGTCCATTATTTGCGACTTACACCGAATACAGTGAAAGGAATTGAACTAGCTCAAAGAGATTTAGAAAGGGATCTGCTAGTAATAGAAGATTTGTCACTTTTAGCATTTAGGCAATGTGATAACGTAATTAAAGTAGCTAATACAATGCTGGAATATCTTACCAGAGCTGTAGAGTAGAAGTCTACAGAGGTTATGATGGGCCTGATCATAATTGGAGCACTGAATCCAGTCACCAGGCCACAAAAAACGACAGGCATTGGGAGTGACAAGACTGATCTCAAGTATAAAGATAATGAGCCATGAAGAAAGATCAGTTAATTTCAAGCTCTACAGTTTAGAAAGCAGTTAAGGGGAAACCTCACTGATATATATAAAATAGTAATAGATAAGGGAATGTAGAATATTATTTCAAAGTAAGCCAGGAATGTAGGACCAGAGGGTATAAATTTATATAAGTGAAAAGTAAATTTAAGACAGACATCAGGAAGAGCTCCTTTAATCAAAGAGTGATGAATGTTTGGAATAGTTTATCAGATGGGATAGTGGTGACAAAAACATTAAGAATACTCAAAATGCAGTTGGTGCTAAAATAGAAGAGTTTGAGTACTAGAGAGATAATCTGCAATGGACCAGCTGGCTCTGTTTCATCTTTGATTTTTGGTATATTCCAAACACAGGATAGTCACCCAAAACCATAACAAAAGGAGAAAGTTGCTTAATCTGCAGAAGAGTGATCTAGGAGCAAACTTTACGGCCTGGAGTTTCCTCCTTGGGCACAACCAGAAGTTAGACCCAAAAATGTGCCAATATGGCGCTCATTTTGCCGACGTCAAGTTATGGCCAAGTATCCTCCCAATCTCGTTTAGAATACACCTGAACTGAAAATGCGCATAAATCAGCGTAAATCAATGTAAACAATTGAAGCCCAAAGAAAGCGCCAAACCCACACCATGGGCATGATATTAAAAGTGAAAAACAGGTGGGTTGGGGGTGGGGGGCATTCAAAATTACAACCATTTCAGACCTGCCTCCAACCTGCCCCAACCTGCCTCCAATCCGCTCATTTCCGGTTTTCACCGGGGTGGGACGAGAGTCGGGGGACCAACCCGCTCCCAGGAGGTGGGTCAGGCCTTAAAACCTTTGAAGGAGACTTTGGGCCTCCATTTTCCCACAGTTTCTGATTTCAACCCCAGGAGGCCGAGATTCCTGGGCCTTCTCTTTCATGCCTCGTGAAAGGAAGCGAGAAGGTCTGAGACTAACAGGTAGGTGCCTTTCTGCCACAGCTTGTGGGCCCGGAGGAGCAAGAGTGCTTCCCCCAGGCCCAACAAGCCTACCTGCAGCGACCCCCCAACGATCGCAGAGCCCTGCCCCTGATCTCCGCCCCCCCCCCACAACAATCGCGGACTCCCGACCCCGAACCCCGATCCCCGATCCTGCGATGACCCCTGATCCTGACTCCCCCCCCCCCCCATGACTGACCCCCGATCCCTCCCCCCGTGACTCCTCCAGTGACCCCGTGCCAACCCATGCCAACCCATGGCCCATGCCAACTGATGCCCCATGCCAACCTATTCCCCTGTGCCAACCCATGCCCCATGCCAACCTAAGCTCCCCGTGCCAATCCATTTGTTTGCACCGAGGGTTTGATAGACGGACGTAAAGGATTGAGGAGTCTTGGGCGTATTGTATTTACTTGCATAACTCACTGATGAACAAAATTCCGTAATCTTTTAAGCCAGAGATACATAAATGTAGAGGAAACTTCAGGCCTACATCTTTCAAATTTAAATTTATTCCATGTATCTAAAGTTATATTGAGTACATGTTTTGAGCATCATGTCACACTTCAGGTGTCACACTTCCCTGGCGTTGTGCTGGTATCTATGCAAATTTCTTGGAACTAATTGGCTCAGATTTTGCATTCACTGAACAGTAACAAATCAGAACTGAAGAGGTAAGGAACGTTCGAATTAAAAGTAAGGAAGATGGTGAGAAAATCCATTGATGAGGAATGAGTAAGTAGAAGGAAACTGGACAGTCAAATTGCTCTTTTTTTTTGAAAGATACCATTCCTGAATTTGCAAGCAGCAGGAAGCAGCAAAACAAATCCCTCCAAAAATGTTGTGAAGTTGGTTTGATCCACTATCTTGAATCTGTTCCCCCAGCGGAAAATCAATTGGTAAGAGTAATATTTAAATCAAAAGAACCATAAACAATTAAACAGTCCTAAATAAAATGTTGTACTGGGATCTTGAATTTCAATTTAGAGTACTTGGCAGAAGTTTGAAATGTTGGGTTTGGCTTTGTTCACAACTGATGGCTGCCATCCAACTCAATTACAGCAAGCCCCACCCTCTTCATTTTGGATCCAAAGTGCAGGTTAAGTGTCCCTCCCCTCTGAGTCAAATTAACACTAATGGGCTGGAAATTGCTCATAAAATAATGGTGAGCCTAACAGTGCTCACGGCTATTAATGGGCAAATCGAAGAGCAGGTTCCAGCGATTGCACGTGCGCAGTCAAACGCAGAAATCCAGACTTACTTTTCCTGATTCCCTGCTGATCTGACAGCTTCAAGTTAAAGGTATATCACAGGCAGGAATCAATGGACCAGCATGAACTTGCTCTCCTGCCCAGCTGGAAACTACCTAATCTCACCAGAAGAAAGGTATGCTGCGTTATCAGGTTTAAACTAACTTTTAATGGCGTGCTAAGTATTAATGACTGTCAAACAACCTCTCTGGCACTGAAAATTAACTTTTAAAAACGTAGAGTCTCACTACTCCCGATTTTAATTGGTTTTGGACATTTAAAAAAAAAATTAAATTAAAAAATGTAAAATTTTAATTTTTTTACTTTTTCTTTCTGTCTCTTTTATCTCAGTCTTTTAATATTACCCTCTCTTTATTTTGCTTTCTCTATCTGATTTTATAGTACATTTACTAATTGTACCTGACACTTCCTGGTTCTTAGTTTGCATGATTTGTAAATGAGCTTCACTTCTTGATTCTCAGAGCGTGGCTTGCTTCAAGCTGAGTGGTGGAGGGGACACAGAGATCCTTTCCCTGCTCTCACAGGTCAGAGAAGCCTGGGAAAGCATGCTGCACTTTTTGCAGCTCTCAATTAAAGCAAGTTGGTGCCCAGAAGGCCGCAAAAAGTTTGTGAGTGAGTTAGTTACTTACGAACGGCGGGCGATATGTTTTCGCCACTCAGCGCAATTTCTGGCCCAATATATATTGGAGCTTGGGATGAACCAGGAATTTTTTTTGGTGATTTACAACAAGACTAACCATTCATAAAGCATATCAGAACTTGCTGTTTGTAAATGCTGTTCCTTTGCTTTCTCGTCTAGTGCCTGTGTGGTAACTATTTCTTTTGGTATAAAACAGCAAAACAATAAAGTCATGGATTCTAAATTACGAATGACATAATTAAGCAGGTTGCTTCTTTATGCTATTTATGTTGATTAAAGTAGCCATATATTTATTCACTGTTCCAGAGACAGACTCTTCCCACTCCCACCCCCCCCCCCCCCCCGCCTCCACTCCCAATCACCCTCCTCACCCTTTCTTAGAAATACTACTCTGGCTTGGGGCTTGGAACGTGAAGGACAGCAAGAACGAGAGTAGGAGAAAGGGATAATTACGAGAGATGGAGAGAAAATGAGGAGTGAGGCAGGAGAGAAGTAGAAGTGGATGAGGTGGAGGGGCAGTAGTGAGGGAGGTGTCATAGGGGGAGGAGAAGGAAGAAAGAAAGACAAAGTATAAAGGAAGGAGAGAAAGGTGGAGGGGAGAGATACTCATAGAAGTGAAGGAGAAGAAGAGGAAGAGGAAGAAGTGAAGAAGGAAAAAGGGAGAAGACTTTTTTTGTAGATTTTTAATGTATGCAGAAGACCCATATAATGGGACATAACTTTTGAATTTGAGCTAACTCAATTAAAAGCAAATGCAAGAGCAAGCTCTTTACACAGTGGATTAAGAGAAGGTGAAAACACACTGTCCCACAAGGCGATAGATACAGAATCAATTGATGTGTTTAAAAGGAGATCGATACTTACCTGGGAGATAAGGGTAATAAGGGATAATGGGGCAGATAATGTGGTCCCAGCACAGTATCCCACTGAGCAGCCCTCACATGATAAAGCAAGATCAGCTTATTTAAATATTTTTGCGGCGCTCCCAACATTTCGCACATGAAGTGTTAGGAGCACTATGGGAGCTCAGGGGCTGGAGACTGGACTGTAGACAGATAGCAGCCCTAAAAGCACCACTTCTTTTTTTGCATTGAAATGCTTTGGAGCTCAAAGACCCCCCTCAGGAATTCACCATTAGAGGCCAAGAAAAAAACAGGGCTGTGAACGAGAGATCACCCTGTCATGAGGAGATGACCACCCAGGAGTAAATTCTTTAATGGTTGATGTAGGCCTCCCTATAGCTTCTTTTGGAGAAGGTGCTCCAGCAGCATTATGGGGACGACCTTAATGAGCCTACTGCACAGTTGATGCACAGGGCCTTACCACACTAGGAACTCCCTGCCATCACTTCCTGGTGTTCGTTGCATTGGATGCGGATTAGATCTCTCAATTTCTATGCTCGATTTTACACGGTTTCAGAGCCCGAACGCAGTGGTACCTTGGGCACATCTCATCACATTATCGGCCCCATGAAGATAAAAGCATGGAAGTGGGATTAGAGAGGTAGAGGTGCATGGCTAACAAAATTGGCAAAGCAGGACTGATAGGCTGAGTGGCCCATTCCTGTACCTATGTTCATAATACACTTAGCTGCAGCCTGACATCTATGGGTGTTCTCTTACAGGAAGCACTAAGCTATATTCTGTATTAGATGTTATTAAATCTTAGACCTTAAAGCTTAAGTGGATGAAATTCTGTGGTAAAACACAAATTTCCTTTGTTCACAATGAGGTAACCTTGCTATGTTAGAAAGAAGGGCTATTAAGCTAAAAAAGCCAACTTATATCAGAACACAATAAAAAAAAGTTAATTCATGGGGCACTGGCACCAGTACTGGGGAAAGAGGGAACTGTTTCGTTGGATGGGCTCCACTTAAACCATGCTGGGACCAGTGACCTAGAGAATCGAATAACTAGGGTGGTAGATAGGGCTTTTAACTAATAAGAGGGGGGAGGGTTCAGATAAGGGTAAATTTGTAAGTCTAAAGAGAAAAGTCAAGGCTGTAGAGCAGAGTAGTGATTTGTGTAAAAACAAGCAGAGTGTGTCAGGAAGGGACAGAGAGTTTAACAAAGGTAATAGGGCATTAGTGACACATCAGGGGAAAATAATAAAAAGTTAAAATTAAAGGCACTATATCTGAATGTATGAAGCATTCGTAACAAGATGGATGAATTAATGGCACAAATAGAGATAAATGGGTTTGATCTAGTAGCCATTACTGAGATGTGGTTGCAGGGTGACCAAGGTTGGGAACTAAACCTTTTACTCCTGGGTGGTTAGCTCTTCATGATAGGATGATCTTTCGTTCATAGCCCTGTTTTTTTCTTGGCCTCCAATGGTGAATTCCTGAACGGAGTCTTTGAGCGCCAAAGCATTTCAATGCAAAAATACACTTGGTGTATTTGGATTTTCAGAAGGCTTTCGATAAGGTCCCACACAGGAGGTTGGTGAATAAAGGTAGAGCACATGGAATTGGGGGTAATATACTGGCATGGATTGAGAATTGGTCAACAGACAGAAAACAAAGAGTAGGAATAAACAGGTGTTTTTCAGGCTGGCAGACTGTGACTAGTGGGGCACCGCAGGGATCGGTGCATGGGCCCCAGCTATTCACAATCTATATCAATGACTTGGATGAGGGGACCAAATGTAATATTTCCAAGTTTGCTGATGACACAAAACTAGGTGGGAATGTGAGTTGTGAGGAGGATGCAAAGAGGCTTCAAGGGGATATAGACAGGCTAAATGAATGGGCAAGAACATGGAAGATGGAATATAATGTGGAAAAATGTGAAGTTATCCACTATGGTTGGAAAAACAGAAATGCAGAGTATTTTTTAAATGGTGAGAGATTGGGAAATGTTGATGCTCAAAGGGACCTGGGTGTCCTTGTACATGAGTCACTGAAAGCTAACATGCAGGTGCAGCAAGCAGTTAGGAAGGCAAATGGTATGTTGGCCTTCATTACAAGAGGATTTGAGTACAGGAGTAAAGATGTCTTTACTGCAATTATATATGGTCTTTGTGAGACCACACCTGGAGTATTGTGTACAATCTTGGTCTCCTTACCTAAGGAAGGATATATTTGCCATAGAGGGACTGCAATGAAAGTTCACCAGACTGATTCCTGGGATGGCGGGATTGTCGTATGAGGAGAGATTGAGTAGACAATGACTGTATTCTCTAGAGTTTAGAAGAATGAGAGGTGATCTCATTGAAACATATAAAATTCTTACGGGGCTCAACAGGGTAGATGCAGGGAGGATGTTTCCCCTGGCTGGGGAGTCTAGAACCATGGATCACAGTCTCAGAATAAGGGGTAGGCCATTGGGGATAGGGCAGGAAATGGCATTGAGGTAGAAGATCAGCCATGATCTTGTTGAATGGAGGAGCAGGCTCGAGGGGCAGGCTGGCCTACTCCTGCTCCTATTTCTTATGTTCTTAAATATTCCAGGGTACTTGACTTTTAGAAAAGATAGGCAAAATGGAAAAGGAGTGGAGTGGAGGGAGCCCTGATAATAAAGGATGAGATAAAGGCAGTAATGAGAAAGGATCTTAGCTCAGAAAATCATGATGTAGACTCAGTGGAGTGGAGCCAAGAAATAACAAGGGGCAGAAAACACTGGTGGGAGTGGTTTATAGGCCCCCTAACAATAGTAACAGTGCTGGACAGAATGTAAAGCAGGAAATTAGAGCAGCATGTAACAAAGGTAATGCAATAATCGTGAGGGACTTTAATCGTCACATAGACTGGGCAAACCAAATTGGCAAAAGTAGTCTGGAGAACGAGTTCATGGAATGCATTCAAGATAGCTTTCTAGAACAATATGTCAAGGAACCAATTAGAGAACGGGTTATTTTAGATCTAGCATTGTGTAATGAGACAGGGTTAATTCGTAATCTTATAGTTAAGGATCCTCTGGGGCAGAGTGTTGATAATATGATAGAATTTCATATTGAGTTGCGAGTGATGAAGTTAAGTCCGAAACTAGGGTCTTAAATTTAAATAAAGCCAATTACATAGATATGAGGGGTGAGTTGGCTAAGGTAGATTGGGAAATTAACAGCACTGTGGGAGAACCGTCACCACACGGACTGCAGCGGTTCAAGAAGGCGGCTCACCACCACCTTCTCAAGGGCAATTAGGGATGGGCAATAAATGCCTGCCTCGCCAGCGACGCCCACATCCCATGAACGAATTAAAAAAAACTTGGCTCAAGGTGGCAGAGGAGCTGAGCAACAGGAACACAGTGGCAAGGTCATGGGTGCAGTGCAAGAAGTGCTTTAATGACCTAACCAGGTCAGGAAAAGTGAGTACAGTTACTGATTCACCTACATCCTGAAGTGTACATTACCCCCGCTCTCACTCTGTCTTGCCAAGCGTCCTCCATCACATCACTCCTCCCACCCACTTAAGTCTCATTATCAACTTACCTTCACTTTGTGTGCACTTCCTCACCTCCCCATTTGTGCATCCACCAGTGCCACTTACCCCAATCCTCATGCAATGTGATGAATCTGTGTGTTACTCACCCTCTGATGCATCTGTTTCATTGTCAGCCTCACCCAAAGCAATGCATCCATCAAGTGAACACGTCACCTTCACTCACTCACACGTTTGTTCTTTCTCCTCTTGTAGGAGAAGAGAGTGCAAAATGCACAGGAGAGGAGTAGGACTGGAGTGGGGGGCCACCACAAATAGTGCCCCTGACAGAGGAAGAGGAGGAAGCCTTGGAGCTCAGCCACATGGTTGAATGCCTGGTCATCGGAGATGGCGAGACTGGTAACCCGCAAACGGCTGGTGACAGAACTTTAACATCCTTCACACACATCATGAATTGATATTATCAATGATTGACCTGTTGCACATCTCAGTATGCTCATTGCAAACTAACTTCTGCAATGATTGTTAATATTGCTTTATGTTCTCTTCCAGGGCCTTCACGGATTGATGAGGAGGCACATGCCAGGGAAGAGAGCGATTCCTCAGAGGAGCTCCATTTCTTTGAGGGCGCGCTGTCACATCATATCCAGCCATGCACCAGCACAGATACACACACCTTGGTGGGTCCTGTTAGGCAGATATTTGGGTTGTCATCTGGTGATTCACCACTCACAAGTGAGCACGAGCAGATACTGGTGGCAGGGGCAGCTGTGGGAAATCTGCATTGGAGCGCACACTTCTCTCCAAGCTCTGCTCAGCTGGACACAGATGCTGAACCCCGGGGGCCATCGTGGAGAACAAGAATGATAGAGGTACAGCTGCACCTTTGTGAGGTAGAATCATAAAATCATAGAATCATAGAAAGGTTACATCATGGAAGGAGGCCGTTCGGCCCATCGAGTCTATGCCGGCTCTATGCAAGAGCAATCCAGCTAGTCCTACTCCCCCGCCCTTTCCCCGTAGCCCTGCAAATTTTTTCCTTTCAATTACTTATCCAGTTCCCTTTTGAAGGCCGATTGAATCTGCCACCACCACTCCCTCGGGCAGTGCATTCCAGATCCTAACCACTCGCTGCATAAAAAAGTTTTTCCTCATGTCACCTATGGTTCTTTTGCCAATCACCTTAAATCTACGTCCCCTGGTTCTTGACCGTTCCGCCAGTGGGAACAGTGTCTCTCTATCTACTCTGTCTAGACCATGAGAACAACCCCAGCTTCTCCAGTCTATCCACGTACCTGAAGTCCCTCATCCCTGGAATCATTCTAGTAAATCTCTCCTGCACCATCTCTAAGGCCTTCACATCTTTCCTGAAGTGCGGTGCCCAGAACTGGACACAATACTCCAGTTCTTTAACCGCTTTCCCAACCTGCCCTGCCACCTTCAACGATTTGTGTACCTATACCCCCAGATCTCTCTGTTCCTGTACCCCTTTTAGAGTTGTGCCCTCTAGTTTATATTGCCTTTCCTCGTTCTTCCTACCGAAATGTATCACTTCGCATTTTTCTGCGATAAATTTCATCTGCCACGTGTCCACCCATGTCATCAACCTGTCTATGTCCTCTTGAAGTCTATCGCTATCCTTCTCGCTGTTTACTACCCTTCCAAGTTTTGTGTCATCTGCGAATTTTGAAATTGTGCCCTGTACACCCAAGTCCAAGTCATTAATATATATCAAGAAAAGCAGTGGTCCCAGCACTGACCCCTGGGAACACCACTGTACACCTCCCTCCAGTCCGAAGACAACCGTTCACCACTACTCTCTGTTTCCTGTCCCTTAGTCAATTCTGTATCCATGTTGCTACTGCCCCCTTTATTCCACGGGCCGCAATCTTGATGATAAGCCTACTGTGCGGCACTTTATCAAACGCCTTTTGAAAGTCCGTATACGCCACATCAACTGCATTGCCCTCATCTACCCTCCCTGTTACCTCATTAAAAAACTCTATCAAGTTAGTTAAACACGATTTGCCTTTAACAAATCCGTACTGGCTTTCCTTAATCAATCCACCCTTGTCCAAGTGACTGTTAATTGTGTCCCGGATTATCATTTCTAAAAGTACCCCCACCACTGAGGTTAAACTGACTGGCCTGTGGTTGCTGGGTTTATTCTTGCACCCTTTTTTGAACAAGGGTGTAACATTTGCAATTCTCCAGTCCTCTGGCAGCACCCCCATATCTAAGGATGTTTGGAAGATTATGGCCAGTACCACCACAATTTCCACGCTTACCTCTTTCGGCATCCTAGGATGCATTCCATCCGGACCGGGTGACTTATCTACTTTAAGTACAGCTAGCACTTCAAGTACCTCTTCTTTATCAACTGGTACTGGAAGATGTGTCTTGCGCACTCTCCAAAATAGCGGAGAGGATGGAGGAGTCCACCTCCAGCATTAGTGGAATGATGGCGCAGGTAAGTGCGGGAATATCTGCGATGGAGAGAATGGCAGCCTCCATTGAGCTTCAAGCACAGCTCATAATTAAGTCCATTCAGGCCCTGACAACAGCCGTGCAGACTCTGAATGCCAGCATGTCTGTTGTCTTAAACAGGCAGACAGATACTGTAGCTGTGACCTTTGAACATGTCAAGGATCTGCACCAAGCAGTTGTCCAGCAGAGTGGTAGGAGTGATGTGGCCCTGGCCCAGGAGAGGGATGATGGCGAAAGCAGACATGGAAGTGGGGACACCACTGAAAGCGCTCCCATGTCTCATCTGTTGCTCCCCCCCCACATCAACTGGTACCCGCAATGCTGCCTCCTCCCGATGGCTGAGTCTGCCCCTGCACAGGTGCAGTTGGAGCAGTCTTTGGCGGGGCCCTCACGGGCTCCAAAACCCAGAGGGCGTAGGCCAAGAGCACCTCAGCAGTCAGGGCAGGGACCTGATCAACTTGCCACTACCTCTACTGAAGCCACAAGGGATGCACCACATAGAAGCAGTAGGAAGAGGAAGGCTAAGGTTTTGTAATCACCAAGGATATGCACAGGGTGTCTGACTGAATGTCATGATTTTCATTTATATTTGTTTTTTCTTACATGCACATTAAATGTTATAATTGTCACCACCACTGCCACGTCTTGTCCATTTTTGAGTCTCTTTTGTGAATGCACCCTTTCATGTGCTTCATCATGATCGCCAAGACTTGTTGCCACCCATTGGGTGTGTTTACAATGGGTGTATGTGTGGTTGAAGGACTGTTTTGTGGAAGCTGGGGGGAGGGGGACGGGGGGGGGGGGGGTGATGGGGGCTGGTGGTGGTTGTTGTTTCAGGCGGTCTGAGTAGTTCACTATCTTCTTATGAGAATCTGTTAGATACAAGTGAGTCCCTGGCATCACGAGCAGCCATGTGAGCCGCTGCTCTGGTGAAGGGTTGCTCATCTTCATTGTCCTCCTCATCATCATCTTCTTCAATGTGGTTGGTGGATGAGGATGCTACATGAGCGCATTCGAGCTCCTCCACTTGCAACCCTCTCTGTTGAGCGATGTTGTGCAGGATGCAACACGCGACTATTATTCTACACACACTCGCCGGTGAGTACTGAAGGGGTCCCCCAGATCTATTCAGGCACATCTTCAACAGTGCTATGGCTTGTTCAGTGACAGAACTGGTGGTGATGTGACTGTCGTTGTACCACTGCTGTGCCTCGCTGGTGGCGTTTCTCACAGGTGTCATAAGCCACGTCTGTAGGGGGTATCCATTGTCTCCAAGGAGCCAGCCCTTAAGTCTGCCTTGTGTGTGGAAGAGGGCCGGGTTGTTAGATTCATGCAGAATGAAGGAATCAATGGCAGCTACCAGGGAATTTGGCACATACCTGCAGAAACCTCTTCTGGTGGTCGCAAACCAGCTGCACATTGATGGAATGATATCCCTTTTGGTTGATGAACAGTCCTGGCTCATGTGCAGGTCCTCGGACTGCTACGTGCGTGCAATCAATTGGGGATGCCAGCCAGAGAGTTAAAAGCCACTGCTCTCTCAGTCTGGCTGATGACATCGAAGGGAAAGCTCACGTAGTCGGATGCCCTGGCAAATAAGACATCTATGACCTGTACACACTTATTTGCTGACGATGAGAGATCCTGATGATGTCACCAGTGGCACCCTGGAAGGATCCAGAGGTGAAGAAATTGAGGGCAGTGGTGACTTTGAGTGCGACGGGCAATGTGTGACCACCAGGCCCAGCCAGGAGTAGCTCTGCATGAAGGAGTGTGCAGATGTCTGCAACCACCTGGCGACTCAATCTCAGCCTGCGTAGGCACTGCTCCTCAGAAAGATCCAGGAAGCTCAGCCTCTGCCTGTAGACCCTCTCATGAGGGTAGTGCCTCCTGCGACGTCGGCCCCTCCGTTGGTCTCCTCTCTGCTCTTCTCCAGGTCCTTGTGGCGCACCTCTGTTTTGTGCACCTGCAACTCCCAGAACTGCACGCCGTGCCTGCTGTGGATGGTGATGTGCCTCCTCCTCGGATGTACTGTGGAATAAATCCATTGTGCTTCCCATCCCGATTTTGTCAGTTTGAGGGGGTCCAAAATGTAGGTAAAACGCAAGAATTCTGAGTGTAAACAAAGATATCTCAGTCGAAGTACAAAGAACTCCCAGCCAAAGGTTGGTCTGAGAGAAGTGGGTGCCCTGCTGCAAAAACTCACCTTTTATTCACGTGTCAGTCACTGGTTTAAAGGTCCAAATGAGGGTGGGCTTCAACTCGCCTCTGTTTCCATGGCGTATTTCAGAGGCCATGGGAGACACGTTCAGGAGAAGCAAATATGGTTCAATACACGAAAAGTTAAACGCTTTAAGTGCTTTAAATACCTAAATTGGCCCTTGGACTATCGGCCCGCCGGCTTTAAGTGCCGGTGGGACTTTCGAGTGACAGAAGTGCGCGCGCACCCAGACTTGTCTGGGTCAAACTCGAAAGTGGGCGCGTTGGAGCCGGGATGCGGTCCCGCTCCGAAAACAAACTATTTTCACTGCCCACCCGCGCCCTACCCACCTGTTGTTGGGGGTTAAAATTTAACCCCTGGTTCCGAAGTGTGCTTCAGATGACCTCAGGCCTAAATTAAATCATACTGTTTGCATCAAAGCTTCATAGCAATGCAACAGTGGAGTATAACTGGCCTGCGTATTCACTCTGTATGGCAGTTGATTGTTAACATCGTGACCTAGAAATTTTTCGGGCGCTAAATGAACTCTTAACCTTTGCATATGGAGGGCAGGAAGTGCGTGCTCATTATGATTGGTGTAGGTGGATGGGTTGGGGTCAGGTGCACACGTAATAGCAGAATTATGTTATTTAAATTAGGGTCCTCCCCTTTTCGATTTTCGAACACCGCAATATATTACCCGCCACGTGCTGAACTTGCACAGCACAGCATAGCGCTAACTGTCAGGAAGACCCCGCCTTACCTGAATGTGGAGCCAGGAGGAGCAGGAGTGCACCTCCCAACCCCACATTCAAAGAATGCGGGCCTCTACGCACCGCCCCCACCCCCCCTTGCCCCGGCTACCAATCAATCCCTTCGGCCACCGCTACCTCCCCCTCTCCCCACCTCAAGGGCAACCGCTACCTTCCTTCCCAGCCAAAGAGGCCCAATCACTCACCTCTAGCCTGAGGCCTGATTGCCCACATCCATGCACTGATGGCCCACCCCTGGGCACTGATCGCTCACCCCCGGGCACCAATTGTCCATCCTTGGCCCGTGACCTGATTGCTCACCCCCCGGGCACTGACTGTTCATCCCTGGCCCATGGCCTGATCGCCCATCCCCGGGCACTGATCGCCCACTCCCCAGACACTGATTGTCCATCTCTGGCCCTTGGCCTGATCGCCCACCCTTCTTCACTTACCTGAGAGCTGCTGCGCGCTAGCAGCGGCCCGATCTTCAGCTCCGATTCACCGGCAGCTCTGCGAACCTTGCTGGTTCCATGGAAATGAGGTCCAAGGCCCAATATCAGGGGCGACTCCGGCCTCACCGTTCTGGTGCAGGGATTTTACCCAGCGCGCCTGAATTTGTAGGCCCTTAAGTTTTGTGACTAATAGACCAATTACTCGTTTCAAGCATTTTCCTTGCTGAAGAAATATATATGTGCAGTATCGTGTTTGTTAGGCCTTGTACCTTTTAGCCTCTCTCTCCCTCTGTCTCACATTGTAAAATGAGCTCTGTATGTAATCATTTTAAAGGTATCCAGCCTTCAGCCAAAGGTTTACCTTCTTTGAACCCGAGCTGTAGATAAAAGAGAGTGTAGCATATGGCAGTATATAAAAGATCACTGATACATTGCTCGCAACATACTGCTTGTTAGAAACATACTGCTGGTTTTACTTAGATGCCTTGCTGGGTTTATTTGTGATTGCCAAACCCTCAAAGAGATATCTTCTGGTGAATCTGTAGTTTGATATGGACCTCAGAAAGTTAATCTTTTTGCAACAAATATGGAAATATAATCAAGGTTCATAAAAATGTACAAAAATAAAATAAACTTGTAACAACCTAGAATGAATCACGTGACCTGGTGTCATTTCCATTGTGATGTCACTTAGTTTGGAAATCCCCTTTAATCTGTGTCACTCAATACTACCAGCGATCAAGTTCATTCACTTTTATTACCTATTGACAGTCATGGTGTATAAAAATGGTGAGAAAAACTGTAGGCAACAGGCAGATCTAATTCCCTAAGCTCCAGAATTCCCTCCTTTAACCTCTCCACCTCACTTCATCTCCCTTTAAGACGCTCCTTAAAACTACCTCTTTGACCAAGCTTTTGGTCACCTGTCCTAATATCTCCTTATGCGGCTCAGAGTCAAATTTTGTCTGATAATACTCCTGTGAAGCGTCTTGGGATGTTTTACTACATTAACAGCGCTATATAAAAGCAAGTTGTTGTTGTAATACCAGCAGATTTGTACAATTTTCTGAAATCCTGATCATGACTTTAAAAGCCTCCCATCTTCTGCTGCTCCTTTATCGAAAGTTCACATAATACATATGTAAATATTATTCTGTACCAAATCAATTCTGACCTCCTTCCCAACCTCCCCCTCCACAAAAAAAAGAAGTGAGGCCGAGAAATAATTCACGAGCAGGAAAGGTCATGCACAGTCTCGTGAGGGGAAATATTAAACATCTCAAAATAAAAACAGAAACAATGCCAGAAAACACTGCGCAGGTCAGGCAGCATCTGTGGAGAGAGAAAAACAGAGTTAACGTTTCAGGTCAATGACCTTTCATCAGAACTGGAAGGTGATAGAGATGAACAGCTTTTAAGCAAGTACAGAGCCAAGGAACCTCTCAGTGCTGACATGACACATCAAATTTATGAAGCTTGTAGAATAGAATCAACGAATTTTGCAGCATGGGAGGAGGCCATTCGGCCCATCGTTCCTATGCCGGCTCTTTGAAAGAGCTATCCAATTAGTTCCACTCCCCCGCTCTTTCCCCAGAGCCCTCCAATTTCTTCCCTTCAAGTATTTATCCAATTCCCTTTTGAAAGTTATTACCTTTTCAGGCAGTGCATTCCAGATCATAACAACTTGCTGCGTTAAAACATTTCTCCTCATTTCGCCTCAGATTCTTTTGCCAATTACACTAAATCTTATAAAATATGTTTTTAATTGAAAAAAAATTTAATGAGCTTTCTTCTTTATTCAAGAAAACTACTGATATCACCTTGCGCTGAAGTACCAGTGCAAATCTTGAGCTTTATTTCATTGATATTTCACATGAACTGTGATTAATAAAAAAAAAATTGTTTTTCAACAACAACAGTAACAACAACTTGCATTTATATAACACCTTTAACGTAGTAAAACGCCCCAAGGCGCTTCACAGGAGCGTAATCAAACAAAATTTGTCACCGAGCCACATAAGGAAATATTAGGCAAGTGACCAAATGCTTGGTCAAAGAGGTAAGTTTTAAGGAGCATCTTAAAGGAGGAGAGAGAGGTAAATAGACGGAGAGGTTTAGGGAGGGAGTTCCAGAGCTTAGGACCTAGGCAGCTGAAGGCAAGGCCGCCAGTGGTGGAGTGATTAAAATCAGGGATGTGCAAGAGGCAAGAATTGGAGGAGTGCAGAGATCTTGGAGGGTTGTAGGGCTGGAGGAGGTTACAGAGATAGGGAGGGATGAAGCCATGGAGGGATTTGAAAACAAGGATGAGAATTTTAAAATCGAGGCGTTCCCGGACCAGGTACTGATGTAGGTCAGCGAGCACAGGGGTGATGGGTGAACGGGACTTTTGTAAGATATTTTCACCCTTTCCCCTCTATTGAGTAGCCCACGCCAAGTGCCTCTATACCTCTGTGCCAACCGTATGTGAATGTTGCTTCGAAACCAATTGTTGGGACTTGCCTGCCCACAATAGCACAACTGAGATTGAAAATGAATGTTTATAATTACAAGAATGCATGGTTTTGTTTTGGAAGTTGGGGGGGGGGTGGTGTGGGAGCTAGGCATTAGGTGTCCCACATAGTTATAGTCGAATACTTCAGGTATTAGATATTTCAAGTTTTGACACTGGAGAGCCAAACCAATTTAGAAAACCCAAAACAGATACAGAAAATGCTGGAAACACTCAGCAGGTCAGGCAGCATCTGTACAGAAAGGCAAAATGTTGATGTCTCAAGCAGAATTCTGGCATTTCCTGTTTCTTGTTTCAGATTTCCAGTATCTACAGTATTCTTGTTTTAGAAAATCCAAAGTTCAGATGGCCTTACCGTCTAAAAGGCCTCTCAAGCCCAAACTGAATGCTGATCCCTAATATTTAGCCATATTAATATTTTTCACTATTAGCTCATGTTTCATCCCCAAAAGGCTCCATTCTTCAATGAACTGTTGCTTTCTGATGTCACACATCAATCACTTTCAATCCCTGCTGTGCTCAAAGCAACAGCCTGATTGACTCGGAGACCCAAGCTGCCCTTGCACTAAAGGGAAACTGATATCAACTCAGAAAGGAATCAAATCCAAAAGTATTTAAAGTTTTACCTAAAATGCTTAGAATAAATCCTAATATGCTGCAGATTTCTAAAATGTTAACAGAGCAGAAAGATATCGTTTAATTTACAGTGGTTTTAAAATATATAATCAGAAAACATTACTGGATAGATTTGAAGTCTTACAAGTCGCCCATTATACAACAGTGTTGTGCTGCAATACTATTTTTCCTCAAGATGAAAGCACATGCTGATGGAAGGCCCAACCGAAACATTAATCTGCCTTTCACATTCAGCCGCTGACTCGTCCTGTATATTTCTCCGTTTTGAGTTCAGATATCCAGCATCCACAGCTTTCTCTTTAAAATATATTCTTCTACTAAAAGACTTTGGGCCTAGAAATCTGGAACCCAGCTCCGTCGCAATTACTATGGTGAGAGCAGGAACTATGACCCTCTGGTGACCCAAGAACCTAACCCTATTGGATTTCCCCTATTGGGGTCAGGCAATTTACATGTTCTTTGCGGATACCCAGTAGGGTTGCTCTGGAGTCTCCAAGAATTAAAAACTAATCTCCAGTTGCTGCGAGCAACACAGGAGAAAAATAATGGGGGGCATATAAAAAATAGTTTTTTTTAAATTTCCTTTGAATACTTTTGTTCATTAGTTATAAAGATATCAGTCATGGAAAAGAAGGCTGTTTGACTGACAGTCAGGAATCATTCAATTAGGTAATGGGGAGTCTATTCACTTTCCAATGGACGTGGGAAGGTGGGGCACAACGAGGATGGGCGACCAATGGCAGGAGTATGAGGGTGGAGCAGTTGGATGCAGAAGGACATGTGATGACACTTCCAGGAATATGTCCAACCAGAGTTGGCAACCCTAGCACCCACTAGGTCAGTAGGTCCGTCTGGAAACGGCAGCAAAAAACTTCAAATCGGCCCATTTAAAAGAAATTTATTCCACTGGGGCTGAAAGTTCAGTTTTGGAGTGTTCCGGAACATGAGACTGGCCTGGAATATTTTTTGTGGGCCCCACTTCTACCCACGAAAGGTACAATGTGTCTGCCTCTTGCAGGTGTACAGTACACTGGGGTTACCAGAGGTGCGACTAGCGGGAATTCCAGCAGAGAACATAATCCTGCCTCCCTTAATGACATCAGGCTGCAAGGGGACTGGACACAGTATCTGCCTGCCTACGCCTCCACAGGAAACCCCAGGGAAACTTCAACAGTAACAACAACTTGCATTTATATAGCGCTGTTAACTTAGTGCAATGTCCCAA
Source organism: Heptranchias perlo (assembly GCF_035084215.1). Taxonomy (NCBI): domain Eukaryota; kingdom Metazoa; phylum Chordata; class Chondrichthyes; order Hexanchiformes; family Hexanchidae; genus Heptranchias; species Heptranchias perlo. The sequence continues at coordinate 79,847,451 of NC_090332.1, forward strand.
GGTGCTTCACAGGAGTGTTATCAAACAAAATTTGACACCGAGCCACATAAGGAGATATTAGGATAGGTGACCAAAAGCTTGGCCAAAGAGGTAGGTTTTAAGGAGCATCTTAAAGGAGGAGAGAGAGGTAGAGAGGCGGAGAGGTTTAGGGAGGGAATTCCAGAGCACAGGACCTAGGGAGCTGAAGACACGGCCGCCATTGGTGGAGTGTTTAAAATTGGGGATGCGCAAGTGGCCAGAGTTGGAGGAGCGCAGAGATCTCAAAGGGTTGTAGGGCTGGAGGAGATCACAGAGATGGGGAGGGCCGAGGCCATGGAGGCATTTGAAAACAAGAATGAGAATTTTAAAATCGAGGCCTTCCAGGACCGGGAACCAATGTAGGTCAACGAGCACAGGGGTGATGGGTGAACGAGACTTATTGTGAGTCAGGATACGGGCAGCAGAGTTTTGAATGAGCTCAAGTTTACGGAGGGCGGAAGATGGAAGGCCAGCCAGGAGAGCATTGGAATAGTCAAGTCTAGAGGTAACAAAAGCATGGATGAGGGTTTTAGCAACAGATGAGCTGAGGTAGGGCGGAAATGGGCGATGTTACGGAGGCGGAAGTAGGCGGTCTTGGTGGTGGAGCAGATATGTGGTCGGAAGCTCACGTCAGGGTCAAAAAGGACCCAAGGTTGCAAACGGTCTGGTTAAGCCTCAGACATTGACCAGGGAGAGGTTGGGAGTCGTGGCTAGGGAGCGGATTTAGGGGCGGGGAGCGAAGACATTGGCTTCGGACTTCCCAATATTTAGTTGGAGGAAATTTTTGCCCGTCCGATGTCAAACAAGCAGCGTGACAAATCAGAGAAAGTGGAGGGGTCAAGAGAGGTGGTGGTCAGGTAGAGCTCGGTGTTGGCAGTGTACAATGTGGAACCTGATGTTGTGTTTTCAGATGATGTCATCGAGGGGCAGCATGTAGATGAGAAATAGGAGGGGGCCAAGGATAGATCCTTGGGGACTCCAGAGGTAACGGTGCGGGAGTGGGAAGAGAAGCCATTGTAGGTGATTCTCTAGCTATGACTGGATAGATAAGAATGGAACCAGGAGCGGGCAATCCCACCCAGCTGGACGACAGAGGAGAGGCGTTGGAGGAGGATGGTGTAATCAACTGTGTCAAAGGCTGCAGACAGATCGAGAACAATGAGGAAGGATAGTTTACCATGGTCAGTCACATAGGATGTCATTTGTGACTTTGATAAGGGCCGTTTCAGTACTGTGGCAGGGGCAGAAACCTGATTGGAGGAATTCAAAAATGGAGTTGTGGAAAAGATGGACACGGATTTGGGAGGCAACAACACGTTCAAAGAATTTGGAGAGGAAAGGGAGGTTGGAGGTGGGGCGGTATTTTGCAAGGACAGTGGGGTCAAGGGTGGGTTTTTTGAGGAAGGGGTGATGACGGCATATTTGAATGGGAGGGGTACAGTACCTGAGGAGAGGGAACCGTTAACAACATCAGCTAACATTGGGCCTGGAAGGGAAATTGGGTGGTCAGCAGTTTGGTGGGAATAGACTCGAGGGAGTAGGACAAGATGAGCTTGGAGAGGGTATGAGGGGAGATAGGAGAGAAACTAGAGAAAGATGCGAGCTCAGGGATAGCCTTAGGGGAAATTTGTCTTGGTAGGCTAGGGGAAGGGAGGGAAGAGGCAGAGGCAGCTGAACGGATGGTCTTAATCTTAGTGACAAAGAAGTCCATGAGCTCCTTGCAATTGTTGTTGGAGGTGAGGGCGGAGGAGGCAGGGAAGAGGGGTTTAAGAAGACAGTTTGTAGCGGCGATAGAAGCCAGGGGTTATCTTTGCATTCCAGGATGATCCTGGAATAGTGAGCAGTTTTGGCAGAGGAGAGCAGGACCTGATAGTGCTTTATGTGGTCCAGTGGGGCAGACCTGCAGTAACTGGGATGTGTCCCAATACCTGCCTCCAAAACTCTCTGCCCACCGTAGCTGTGCCCCAAATCCACTGATAAGTTCATGACCTTTATATTTTCCCCTCAAAAATAGTGCACTTTGTGAACTGACTACTAATATGTCTGTTTTGTTGCCGCTCTCAAATGTGACTGGAGTATATGGTCAAAACAAATATTACCTGCTCTTCACTGATAATAGCACAAATACTGAACGTGCTCACACTGTGAGGATGAACTGTACATGTTGTGTAATACTGTAGTTTCATGAAAGTTTGCTTGGCTCTGTGTTACGTACACAGACCTGGGCATAGGTTAATAATATAAGAATGCATGACTGCGTACACAATGACAGTGATATATGAATAGCTTATTGTGTGATGTAACTGAGAACAATTGCTACTACAAGGTTGACTTTACACTGGTTGCAATTATGCTGCAGCTGGTGCAAAGCCAACATTTTATGTGACTTCAGTCCCATTAGTTTTGACTCAGGGCATAAAATAAACCCATTTAATGCATCCATTAGTCACTTACAATGTAGACATTTTTGGTATAGGTCTGTAGCTGTATTTATATTTAAATGTTGCATATATGTTTGTGTGTTTATATATTTATATATATATATATATATACATTTATATATATCTATGGAGAGAGAAATATATATCCATTATTAACTAAAAATTCCTCCATGCATTACATTCATCCCATGGATAAAGTCAGATATCCACAATGAGTTTGCCTGTAGGACATGGAGGAACTTCTAGCTATAAAGGTACAATAATTACTGTGCACTATATTGCATATTACAACAAGATTATACATTCCTTTATTAAGCACCAACAATAAAATTATCCACGTGTTCCCAAAAGGATTCTTTTCAAAATATTTTTTGGATTCGTATTTCTGATGAAAAATCGTTCTTAATGCCTGGCAGGAAATGGGAATGTTTGAGGTGCATCTTTTTTTTAATGTGGCTCCATTCATATTTATTTAGATGAAGCAATCCGTCAGAGTAAATTCTCTAATATGAAATTCCACAGCTGCCTGAACATTTTACTGCTTGGAGACCCACTGAGCAGTGCACAATATATTCTTTCTCAAGTGAATCCACTATTGCTTTCACTGCGTTTCTGTTTTTAACACTGAGATCAATGGGAATTAGAACATTAATTCTGAACTGCTGAACTCATCATTTCTGTTTGAGTCATAACATCAATCACTTAGCAATTTGGTGTCGGTGTGGCAAAGTCAAAATTAGAAGCAAGAGAGGGATTTCATGTTGTGCATTAAGATGTAAACTACTTAGAGTCAACGAGAAACATTAAATTGCTGGATTGGCCAAAAGCGACAGGCTATGCAATTCTTTCTACTTTAGCTTTGTAGACACCTATCAGCTAGCCTTTTCAGGGCTATTTATACTGGCTTCCACTATACACAGTAATATGGTGGCCGATCAGTGCTAAATAAGAAGTAAGCAAAAATGTTGATGTCTGTTTTCTGAATGTGCAGCTTTTATACAATGATAAGCCCCCAGACTTATCAACACGGTGGTGCACTGCAGTTGTGCAATGAAGTGGAACGGAGTCAAACCATTATAAACCATGGGGACACAACAGCACCAATGGATGAATAGAGATTACTACATGTCAGGGACTGACAATTCACAATAAGTTAAACAATGAATAACACAGGTCACATAACTCAATGAGCTCCACCATGAGCTGTGGCAACTATGACATTAGCTGTTGGTTTTTCAGAAGCAGCTCATTTCAGCATGTGTTTTGATAGCATAACAAGTTTGGGTTTGAACTTTGCTTTAAAGGCTTTAGCTTAATCCTTACCTGATGTTTCTTTCACTTACAAGTGTGAGTGAAAGAATGTCAAGGCAGTACCTATTAAAGTTCTATAACTTGTTGATTGAGAATGAGATTGAGATATTTATTGTGAAGAAATATTCATATCTAGCTGTGACTTTTTTTGTGGTTATCTAGTTGGGAGATATTAATGCTCAGACACTTTTCCATTTTTGCCATCTATTGTCACCACCAAGTACTCTCAGGTAAGGTTTATTGGTCAGGTGCAAATTCAAACTCTTTCAATTTTGCACTGATAGAGAGGAAGATTTTGGAGGAAATCTTCTTCCGAAGTGTTTTAATCCCAAGTGCAGAAAAGCCTTTTCCGTTTTACACAACAACAACCCTCTTCTAATGAGCAGAGAAAGGAGAATATCATTCTTTTGTTTCAAGCTGGAATCAAACCTGAACTGCAGAGTTGAAAAGAGTTGAAGACTACTAAGAATAAGAACAATGACTAGGGTAATTCTGAATTTAGGACTGAAGAGAGATTTGCAGCACTGAATTTATCTTCATTAGAAAAATATGATTGAGAGGAGTCATGATCCGATTTGTTTTTAGATACTTATATAAGTGGATAATGCAGATGCAATCAGGTTATTAACTTGGACAAGGGCACAAAACAAGAGGGGGTTAAGTACAAAATAAACAAGCATCAAGCTGGATTTGAGATTCAAAGAAATTTCAGTAGGTACTCATTCCTTCCAAAATAAATCAGAACGCTTTCATTAAAAGAAAGAATTGCATTTATACAGCGCCTTTCATGACCTCATGGTGTCCCAAAGTGCGTTCACAACCAATGAAGTATTTTTGAAGTGTAGTCATTGTTGTAATGTGGGAACTGTGCAGCCAATTTACGCACAGCAAGCTCCCACAAACAGCCATGTGATAATGACCAAATCATCTGCTTTAGGTGTTGGTTGAGGGATAAATGCTGGCCAGGAAACTGAACCCCCACCCCCTACCCCCCCCCCCCCCCCCCCCCACCGTGCTCTTCTTCGAAATAGCGTTTATCATTTACGTCCAACTAAGAGGGCAGTTGGGGCCTTGGTTTAACGTCTCATCTGAAAGACGGCTCCTCGGAGAGTGCAGCACTCCCTCAGTACTGCACTGAATGTCAGCCTAGATTATATGCTCAAGTAGACCTGAAATTTGGTAATACAGTATTAGAATAGTATTTTTTTATTTATTTATTAATATTTTTATAGAATTATAAAAATAGATTTTTAAAATTAATTTTTATACCTCAAGAGTCTTTTGTAAAGCCCAATGGGTGGATTTTAACCCTCCCTGCCCAGCGCACATTGGGTGAGTAAGCAGTTAAAATCCACCATGTGACTTACCTGCCGATGACCTGCCTGCACTCCACCGTTTCTGATTTTTTTTTACCAGCATTTCTGGACAGGCAGCTAAGCCATCCAGCCAAAGCTGGTGGGGTCCTGCTAAAAACATGCAGATCAGGGTCTGATGATAATATCAAGCCCTGACTGCAATTTTTACTCCAGCCTGAACAAAGAAGCCTCTGCTGTTTTCTCACCAGGTGAAAGCCTGTGTGAAGAGGGTCAGAAGCAGAAGAGGCCATTCAAGGTAAGATTTTAATTTCCTCTGGGCTCCACAAGGAAAGTTTTGGCCTCCCTTTTCCCAGACTAACCCCCCACCCCCATTTCCTAATGCAAGATACCCCTGCAAACTCCGTCCCCACATGTGAGTTCCACACTTCTGGCAGGTGCCTCCCACCCACTTCCTGCCTGTCCCGGGCGGGAAGTTGGCTGTTGGCATATTAATGAGGCCTGGTGGTTAAAATCGCCATTGGCCTCATTCTACTGTGGGCGGGGCGGTAAATTTCCAGGTGGAAACCTGCTGCAGGTTAAAATCCACCCGAGGTTTCAGTACGTCGGGATTCAGCACCATGGGAATCTGCTATTTCCTCCACCCCCCCAACAAAGTAGAGTATATTTTGTATAGACTCTGAGATTTAACAAAGAATTAGATGAATAGCTGTTTAGGAATAAGCCTGAGGGTGATAAGGATAAGTACAGAAAGAAACAGTCAAATGCTATGTGTAGTGTGGTGATTCCTGAGCTCTTGGGCAGTCTCACTCAATTTCTAATGGGTGTGTGTCAAAAGCTTAAAACTGCTCACAGAGTGGCACAAAATCAGTAGTTCAATTTAATGCTGTCACATCATGTCAAGGAAGGCAATTTGAATGCTGTAGAATGTAAGGTTGGGTAGGTATTCTGGAATTTTACCTCCTCAAACCCATCTTTTAAAAAATATTTTTGGTCGCCCCCTCCTAACCTTTCCCTTCATGGCTTGGTGTCCATTCCCTTATCGATTTCAATTTATTGTTCTACCCCCTCTGAAAAGCACCTTGACACATGCAGCAACAGTATGATTTAGTTTAAGAAGTTTCCTTTTTGTTCTGTTGAAATCTGACTTTATGTTTCAATTCTTTTATTGGTGGTGCCTCCTTAAAATAAAGGGGCAAGTGCAAATGTGTTCTCTGTTGATGACACCGGAGCAACCCAGTGTCCTCTTTATGGCCCAATTAAAAAGAAGCAACTCAAGCTCCTCCTCTGCAAATTCCACATTTAAATAACCAGGTGAATGACAAGGGTGGGACATTTTCTACATTAAAGGTACGATGTAAATGTTGTTTTATTTTAGGATCAGGCAGAAATTTGTACATCTTTTTGTTGAGAAGGGGGACTGAGAGTTTTCAAGATGCTCAACAATACTGCTTGATTTTTTTTTAGGGGAGGTAAAGGAAGTGAATTAAAGTCCCTCAAACTAGGGAGATCGGCAGGTAGTGTGGGAGGAAGGTCCATGATGGAAGAATCATATTTGAACATTGGATGGAGCAGGCTTGACAGACTAAAAGACTTTTTCTCATTCTATGTTTTCTTCTGTCTTTCTAAATAATGACAGGCTTTCAATTTTAGTTGAAATTCTCAGATGAGCTTGATTGAGAATAGCCGATGAGAAATGGTAATGTGATGGGATTTATTGGATTTAGTCACAAGCCTAGAGGAGTGACTGTAAAACAGCTCTTGTATTTAGTAATAAACACAGGAATGTGCTCAAAATCTGGAACAAAAATGTAAACACGCTTAAGTTGTGATTGAATGGCAGTAATAGGTGTATGGGTGTAATTGATGATGGACAACCTGTGGTTTTATACATTAAATCCAAATGCTTATTCATAACCACAATATACTGCAATCCAGCCTGTCCATTATTGTTTTTAATTTTTTTTTAGCGAGACATAATGAGTTTTTTAACTCACAAATGGGTGGTCCTTTGTGCTGAATAAGGAGACAAAGGGGTAGGTTTTCATCTTTGCTGCCAGGGCGTTAAGCATTGCCTAGGTGGAACGTAAAGAGGAAAATCTGGCGACGAGGTTCCCACGATGGTAACAGAAGCCGCCAGATTTTCCTTCCATTGAAATGAATAGAAGGAAATTCCGATGGGTTCCATTAGGGATGTGCCCAAGGGACGAATCTCCCCAGCCACAATTTCCTCTCTGCACTCTGCCCAGGAGACGCTTAACGCCCAGATGGTAAAGACAAAAATCCACCCCCAAAACTGGGGACAGGAAATCTTGATCTAGACAACAATAAAGTAGTAACTAATTTACATTTGGAGATCTTAACTTGTTCAATAGATTTCTATCATTGATGAGATTAAAATGTTAATTAACAAAATGGTCAAATTCTGGATTCAGTAGGAACTAGAGGGATTCAGGTTAGAATCATAGAATGGTACAGCACAGAAGGAGGCCATTTGGCCCATCATGCCCGTGCTGGTTCTTTGAAAGAGTTATCCAAATAGTCCCATTTCCCTGCCCTTTTCCCATCAGTAAATACAGTATATGTTTATTGGAGTGTTAACTTTCACTGTTCTCGGTGAACCTAATGACAAGAAAATGTAGGCAGGTCAAATGACCTTTTTGCATTTTGACTTCCAACGATAATAGAATATTTATTCAAATTCCATTGTGACACCCTGCTCTAAGTAACTGAATGCTTTACTTCTTACTGATCCTCAAAGTGTCTGTCACTCAGACTTGCTTACCTCAGATGCGTGAGTTTAATTAGTTCTGAGCCAGGGCATCTGATTAAGTGCTGAGCAAGAGTGCAGTTGTTGTTCCATCAAGGTCTTCAGTACTAACTCCTGCTGAGGAAGGAAGATATTTTCACAAATTCAAATCAACTAGTGGGAAGAATATAGTGGAGCAAATTTGCAGGGAAATTACAGAGAAGTGCAAAAGCTATAGACTAGTGATAACTGGGGACTTCAACTATCCTAATATAGACTGGGATAACAATAATAATATAAGGGGCACAGTGGGGGAGGAATTTTTGAAATGTGTTCAGGATAACTTTCTTAACCAGTACGTTTCCGGCCCAATGAGGAAGGAGACATTGCTGGACTTGGTTCTAGGGAATGAGGTGGGCCAAGTGGAGCAAGTGTCAGTGGGAGAGCATTTAGGGTGCAGTGATCATAGTATGATAAGGTTTAGAATAGCTATGGAAAAGGACACGGACCACTCTAAAGTAAAAATACTCACTTGGAGGAGGGCCAATTTCAATGGGATGAGAACAGATCTGGCCTGGGTAAATTGGAATCTAAGATTGGCAGGCAAAACTGTAATTGAACAGTGGGCAGCCTTTAAGGAGGAGATGGTTTGAGTACAGTCTAGACACATTCTCATGAGGCAGAAAGGTAGGGCAACTAAAGCCAGAGCTCCCTGGATGACAAAAGAGATAGTGAGTAAGATGAAACAGAAAAATGGGACGTATGACGGATGTCAGGTTGATAACACAAGTGAGAACCAGGCAGAATATAGAAAGTACAGAGGGGAAGTGAAAAAGGAAATAAGAGGGGCAAAGATAGATTAAGAGAATAGACTGGTGGCCAACATAAAAGGGAATCCAAAAATCTTCTACAGTAAAAGGGTAGTAAAAGGAGGGGTGGGGCCGATTAGGGAACATATAGAGGAGATCTACTCATGGAGGCAGAGGTACTAAATGAGTTTTTTTTTATTCATTCACGGGATTGGGGCGTCACTGGCAAGGCCAGCATTTATTGTCCATTCCTAATCGCCCTTGAGAAGAAGGTGGTCAGCTGCCTTCTTGAGTGAGATTGTACAACTGAGTGGCTTGCTAGGCCATTTCAGAGGGTGATTAAGAATCAACCACATTCCTGTGGGTCTGGAGTCACATATAGGCCAGACCAGGTAAGGACAGCAGGTTTTCTTCCCTAAAGGGCATTAGTGAACCAGATGGGTTTTTAATGACTATCCAGTAGTTTCATGGCCACCATTACTGATACTGTTTTTTTAATTCCAGATATTATTTAATTAAATGAATTTAAATTCCCCAGCTACCATGGCGGGATTTGAATGCATGACACTGGATTATTAGTCTAGGTCTTCTGGATTACTAGTCCAGTAACATAACCACTATGCTAACGTACCCTTAATTTGCATCTGCCTTTATCAAGGAAGAAGATGCTGCCAGAGTCTCCGTAAAGGAAGATACAGTTGAGATTCTGGATGGGCTAAAGATTGATAAAGAAGAGGTACTTGAAAGGCTAGCTGTACTTAAAGTAGATAAGACACCCAGTCCGGATGGGATGCATCCTAGGTTGCGGAGGGAAGTAAGGGTGGAAATTGCGGAGGTACTGGTCATAATCATCCAGATATCCGTAGATACGGGGGTGGTGCCAGAGGACTGGATAATTGCAAATGTTACACCCTTGTTCAAAAAAGGATGTAAGGATAAGCCCAGCAACTATAGGCCAGTCAGTTTAACCTCAATGGTGGGGAAACTTTTAGAAATGATAATCCGGAACACAATTAACAATCACTTGGACGAGGGTAGATTGATTAGGAAAAGCCAGCATGGATTTGTTAAAGGCAAATCATGTTTAACTAACCTGATAAGAGTTTTTTGCTGAGATAATGGAGAAGGTAGATGTGGACAATGCAGTTGATGTGGTGTATATGGACTTTCAAAAGGCGTTCGATAAAGTGCCACATGGTAGGCTTATCATCAAGATTGCGGCCCATGGAATAAAGGGGCAGTAGCAACATGGATACAGAATTGGCTAAGGGACAGGAAACAGAGTAGTGGTGAATGGTTGTTTTTCGGATTGGAGGGAGATGTACAGTGGTGGTCCCCAGGGGTCAGTGCTGGGACCACTGCTTTTCTTGATATATATTAATGACTTGGACTTGGGTGTACAGGGCACAATTTCAAAATTTGCAGATGATACAAAACTCGGAAGGGTAGTAAACAGTGAGGAGGATAATGATAGACTTCAGGAGGATATGGACAGACTGGTGGCACAGGCGGACACGTGGCAGATGAAATTTATCGCAGAAACATGCGAAGTGATACATTTTGGTAGGGAGAACGAGGAGAGGCAATATAAACTAGAGGACACAACTCTAAAAGGGGTACAGGAACAGAGAGATCTGGGGGTATATGTGCAAAAATCGTTGAAGGTGGCAGGGCAGGTTGAGAAAGTGGTTAAAAAAGCATACGGGATCCTGGGCTTTATAAATAGAGGCATAGAGTACAAAAGTTTGGAAGTCATGATGAACCTTTATAAAACACTGATTCGGCCACAACTGGAGTATCGTGTCCAGTTCTGGGCACCGCACTTCAGGAAGGATGTGAAGGCCTTAGAAAGTATGCAGAAGAGATTTACTAGAATGATTCCAGGGATGAGGGGCTTTAGTTACGAGGATAGACTGGAGAAACTGGGGTTGTTCTCCTTGGAACAGAGACGGTTGCGAGGAGATTTGATAGAGGTATTCAAAATCATGAAGGGTCTAGATATAGAGAAACTGTTCCCATTGGCGGAAGGGTCAAGGACCAGAGGACATAGATCTAAGTTGATTGGTAAAAAAACCAAAGGTGACATGAGGAAAAACTTTTTTACACACCGAGTGTTAGGATCTGGAATGCACTGCCCGAGGGGGTGGTGGAGGCAGATTCAATCATGGCCTTCAAAAGGGAACTGGATAAGTACTTGAAAGGACTTGCAGGGCGGGAGAGTGGGACTAGCTGGTTTGCTCTTGCATAGAGCCGGCGCGGACTCGATGGGCCGAATGGCCTCCTTCCATGCTGTAACCTTTCTATGATTCTATGAAGTTTTGGATTTTCCTAAATGCTCATAATGATACATACAAAAAGACAGTGGTAATAGTTAGACCACGACTTCCCTGCTACAAGGTGTCGAGTGAGATTTTGGGTTGTGATCTCTTGTGCCCAGTTTCCCCTGCATGTGCATCGGCTGCCAAAGTGAAAGCTGGTGACTTCCAAATGTGTAGGATGCCCGCCTGAAACAGGCATTAATCGCCTTGAATATGCAAATCAGAGACCTAATGCTGGTTTTAGAACCACGATGCAAAGTTGGTTATGTGCTGTGCATGCTCCGCCCAGTTTTCTGGTCCTAAGTGGTCGAACCAGCAGCCTTTAAAGGGACAGCTGAAGGCTGACGATAAAAAGGTAGCTAACATTTTTTACGGTTTCATTGCCTGTGGAGCCAGGGGGAGCAGCAATGTTCCTCCTGTTCCACAAAAAACTACGGACCACTGCCCGCCTGAGCTTACTCTCCTCCACGCTTCCTCTTTTCTCCCCCAGGACGCACCTCTGGTCCGGCTCAGCATCGGTGCCGGCTGAAATTCCTAAGGCCCTGACCGGTGAGCTGTATTGAGTCACCCAATTGGTGTCCACAGCTCGTCGGTTTCATGCAGATGAGGCCCGAGGCCCAATTTCGATCGGGCCTCGGGCCAACGTCTTTAGGCGAGCTGCACCCGTTTCGCATCGGTTTTCAGCATTACTTGAATTTCTCCCCATATATGTGCAGCATTGCACAAATGTTGTCACTGCAGTAATGGACTTCTGCTGCGTTAGATTCATTTTGTTTTTGATTGGAGTTGCCTCATTATGAATAGTGCAATGTCAAATGTTATGTCACCTTGAGTGGTTGATACTGCAATGCCTCCAGGTACCCATATAAATGGCACGTATATTTAGCTCTGGCTCTGCATTTCTGGTTCTTCATTTTTTGTGCCTTTTCACAAAATATCTGCATTTCCACGTCTATTTTTTTTGTCTTTTACTTGCCATTGCTCAAACTTCCTGGACCCTTGTTTCTGTATCTCACCTGAACACTTTTATTTTTTTGCAACTATTGCCATCAGCTCATTGTAATTCTTTTTCCACAAATGCAGCTTCACCTCTGACCTAACTTGAAAGACCTTTACTATGGGCTGCCACCACCCTTTTGTGGCCAATGAGCCACATTCTGCAGCCTTCTACTATTCATTTGTGCAAGTTAAATGTTAGTAATTTTTAGGCTATTCTGGCCAATGTTTTTTGACACTGTAGTGTATACATCCAAACACTAGAGGGGGAATTAGGGGTTTTCTGTTTGAGCAAAGATCATGCTGGATCACTTGTGGCAAGTGGGGACTTTTCCTGTCAATAAGTAAGCAGTGTTTATTTAAAAAAAACACGACAATTTTGGAAATGGCTGTTAATGAGAGTTTTGTGGATAATTTTACAGAGCTAAGCATGAGTTCAGGAGGTATGAATATGCTAACTTCTGCACAGAATGCACGCTTCACTTGAAATGACTCAATAACTGTAGATCCAGTGCATCCCAGTTGTCTAAATAACAATACAGTTCGACAAATAATAGGAGATTACCATATATACCCAAATTTGACTGATACAATGCCCTACTTCTGTCCATCCAAAGTGGGAGAAATGGGTGAAATGGTTCGAGTGTGCCATGACTGGTTTCGATGTTACCAATACTGTGCGGGAAAAAGCCTGAGGCCTCTGAGAAGGTAGTGTGTTAACTGTAAACAAACTCATTGGGGTAGATCATTGACTTCAATGGAAATAAAAATTGGAAAAGATGCCGACTCGCTATCACCCGTTTTAAACTATCGCATAAAGTCAAGATCTACACCATTCTGTATGATAGGAAAAATAAAATGTGCAGTCCAAGACAGAATGGAACCAAATATATAAATAATTTAATGTCAGGAAGTAAACAGGCATAAAATCCTATAGCTTAAAATATGCATTGCGAATTGAAACAGTGAATTGAAGTTGGAATTATGAAGATGTAAAAAGGGCTGTGTCATTTTTCCCACCCCCCCCCCCCATCTCTCAAGCAAAATAATTGTTACTTTTGGGGATATTAACTTTTTTAAGAAAAAAAAGAACTTTAGTAAGAATATAAATAACACAATCAACAAAAAAAAATCTAAGGAAGAATCTACGTGGATTGGGATCCCTGTGGTGCAAGGACTTGTACAAGTTATCAAAGGGAAATAGATCTGTGAAAGACAAGAGTCAAACAATCAAATTATTGACCTGGTTAGGAAATTGGCTGTGCGGCAGGAGACAGAGAATAGGGATAATGGGCAGGTACTCAAATTGGCAGGATGTGACTAGTGGTGTCCCACAGGGATTTGTGTTGGGGCCTCAACTATTCACTGCATTTATTAATGACTTAGATGACGGGATTGAGAGCCATATATCCAAGTTTTTAGATGACACAAAGATAGGCAGTATTGTAAGTAGTGTAGATGGAAGCATAAAATTAAAGAGAGATATTAATAGATTAAGTGAATGGGCAAAATTGAAATCCATTTGCCACACACCATCCCGACTTGGAAATATAACGCCGTTCCTTCATTGTCGCTGGGTCAAAATCCTGGAACTCCCTACCTAACAGCACTGTGGGAGAACCTTCACCACATGAACTGCAGTGGTTCAAGAAGGTGGCTCACCACCACCTTCTCAAGGGAAATTAGGGATGGGCAATAAATGCTGGCCTTGAACGAATAAAAAAAATGTAGGCAAGTGTGAGGTCATCCACTTTGGACCTAAAAAGCATAGATCAGAGTACTTTCTAAAAGGTGAAAAGCTTGAATCAGTGGAGGTCCAAAGAGACTTAGGGACCAATGTACATAGATCATTAAAATGTCATGGACAGGTACAGAAAATAATCAATAAGGCTAATGGAATGCTGGCCTTAATAGCTAGAGGACTAGAAGACGAGGGGATAGAAGTTATGCTACAGCTATACAAAGCCCCTTTGGTTAGACCACATCTGGAGTACTGTGTTCAGTTCTGGGCATCGTACCTTAGGAAGGATCTATAGGCCTTGGAGGGAGTGCAGCGTAGATTTACTAGAATGATACCTGGACTCCAAGGGTTAAATTATGAGGAGAGATTACACAAACTAGGGTTGTAGTCCCTGAAATTTAGAAGATTAAGAGGTGATTTGATCGAAGTTTTCAAGATATTAAGGGGAATTGATAAGGTAGATAGAGAGAAACTATTTCCGCTGGTTGGAGAGTCTAGGACTAGGGGAGAAAGCCTAAAAATTAGAACCAGGACTTTCAGGAGTGCAGTTAGAAAACACTTCTACACGCAAAGGGTGGTAGAAGTTTGGAACTCTTCTGCAAATGGCAGTTGATGCTAGCTTAATTGTTAATTTTAAATCTGAGATTGATAGATTTTTGTCAGTCCCATATCCCTTAATACCTTTTGGTTAAGGCGGGTATATGGAGCTCGGTCACAGATCAGCCGTGATCTCATTTAATGGTGGAACGGGCTCAAGGGGCTAAATGGTCTACTCCTGTTCCTATGTTCCTAAGGGAGAGTCTGCATGGGTTTGAGAATTCTGCTGCAACAATCAAGGGCTTTGAAATTATAGTCAAAAAAGATGATTATACTTCCACCCCCCCCCCAAAAAAAATACACTACTACATTTGATGAAATCATAAACAATTACTGGTTTGCAAGGGAAGAAAGGAATTGGAGTAATAGCTGAATTGAGGAGCCTGGACCCTGGATTCCTGAGTATGTGAATCACAGTGACCTGCCAAACATCAAAACGGAACGATTATAAGGAGCGATTATGCACGTGCTTTTCAATGACGGTGAAATAGTCTGAAAATATCTGAGTCCCTGCAAAAACTGGAAGGCACCACGGGTTTCTTATCAGATGCAAGAAGCTGCCTGTGGTACAACGTTCTGCTTTATCGAATACGATGATAATGATAGTTAAGGACAACATTGAACATTCAGGCCAATCACTGGTGAAAAAAACTTCCTGGCTTCAGCGAAAATGAATAAATCAAAGGATTTAACTACTGAATATCTGGAGACTGCACACAGCCTCTTGTATGAATCATAGAATTATACAGCACAGAAGGAGGCCATTCGGCCCACTGTGCCTGTGCCGGCTCTTTGAAAGAGCGTTTCAATTAGCCCCATTCTCTCGCCCTTTCCCCATAGCCCTGTAATTTTCTCCCCTTCGATTATTTATCCAATTCCCTTTTGAAAGTTACTATTGAATCTGCTTCCACTACCTTTCAGGCAGTGCATTCCAGACCATAATAACTCTGGGTAAAAAAAAAAGTCTCCTCATCTCCCCTCTGGCTATTTTTCCAATTACCTTAAATCTGTGTCCTCTGGTTACCGACCCTTCAGCCAGTGGAAACAGTTTCTCCTTATTTACTCTATCAAAACCCCTCATGATTTATCTTCCCTTAACTTTCTCTGTTCTAAGGAGAAAAATCCCAGCTTCTCTAGTTTCGCCACATAACTAAAGTTCCTAATCTCTGGTATCATGCTAGTAAATCTCCTCTGCACCCTCTTCAAGGCCTTGACATCCTTCTTAAAGTGTGGTGCCCAGAATTGGACACAATACTCCAGCTGAGGCTTAACCAATGATTTATGAAGGTTTAGCATAACCTCCTTGCTTTTGTACTCAATACCTCTATTTATAATGCCAAGGATCCCATATACATTTTAAACAGCCGTATAAACTTGTCCTGCCACCTTCAAAGATTTCTGTACGCAAACCCCCAGGCCTCTCTCTTCCTGCACCCCCTTTAAAATTGTACCATTTAGTTTATATTGCCTCTCCTCGTTCTTCTTTCCAAAATACATGACTTCACACTTCTCTGCGTTAAATTTCATTTGCCATGTGTCCACCCATTCCACCAGTCTGCTCATATCCTCCTGAAGTCTATGATTCTATTCTATAAGATAAAGGCAACAATATGTCATGTGCTTTTCATTTATTTATAATATGAGGCTTACTTTCAAGAGCTAACACCTACAGTAAGATAATGACTTATCTGAATGTAAGTTATTATTGAAGTCAATGGAAATAAAAATTGGGCGAGATGTAAAACGAGCTATCGATTCGCCATCACCCGTTTTACACTATGGCACAAAGTCAAAATTATCTCTCCTGATTTTCCAATATGTACTCCTGTAAAATGGGAGCAAAGTCATGCATTTTATATGTATATATAATCTCCAAATATAATCTATATCCTTGCAAAGATAATGACTTCATAAGTAGATGATTATAAAACACTGAAGTTTCACCCTATTGGGTTTGTAGTGTCATTTGAATGCCTTGAATACATTCCATCAAAAGTAAAATACTGCAGATGTTGGAAATCTTGAATACATTATTCCTTTGGTGTAAATTCACACATATATTGGGCCAGATTTTGCTGAAAAAATAACAGCGTCTGAACGAAGCACACTGTTATTAACGTGCAAATTGGCCTGCAACTTATCATGAGGAGGAGATACCCCGTGAATTGAGAATTGCCACAGGTTGCTGGCTGATTTGCGCAGCTCCGCCGTTTGCTTCCTGCAAACGACACCTTGAGCTTAACCGCCTCGTGATTTTCATGAAGTTGCTGCATTTGCACATTAATTGCCCATTAAACTTGGCATAGAAAGGTAAGTCTAGTAATTATCAACGTAAGTACCCCTTTAACAATGTGATAATTGTTAATGATTGCCAATCAACCTCTCTTGCCCAGAAAGTGAACAATTATAAATGTGGAGTCTCATTCCTTCAGGTTGTGAATTGTTTTAGGAGATTTAAAAAATCTAAAATTTTTACATCTATTTTTCTTAACTTTCCTTTCTGTCTCTTTTCTCTCTCTTATTCCAATCTTTCTTTCCCTCTCTTTGTATTTCTCTTTTTGTACCTGATTTGACAATGAATTCACCCCCTTTAATTCACCCTCCTTCTCAGTCCTTCCTGTGTTTATTTCCTAATCTTTTAATCTCATTGGTTAAGGAGAGCCCCTGTTTGTCCCATTGTTCACCAAGGTCCCAGATGCCCTGTTTCCCTCGCTGCGCCGTTATCAGCTCGCACTTCCAGCAACTTCGTGGGCAAAAAATTTTAAAACCTAAACATGCACGAACAAATCTAACTAACTGGGCACGTCACGAGATGCCCCACTCCAGCAAAATCTGGCCCATAATGTGGTCACTGTACATTTAAGTGTACATTCACAGCTAGATTTTATGAAGCTGTTGTGCGTTTTGATTGTGGGAGGAATGTGTTGAAACATCCAGGCCTTTGGCATGACTGTGCTTGTACTGGGAGATATGTGGCTCAGAGGCAATATAACTTACACCTTAGTGAAGTTTGTTCATTTTTCTTCAGATATTGCTCGTGTACGTTTTGTATAGCCATTGACAAAGGTCAGTTGGTTAGTGCAGAGAGAGTAAAGGCAGGGACAGTGGGTGCAGAGAGAGAATAATGGCAGTGACAGTGGATGCAGAGCGAGAGTGAAGGCACGGACAGAGGGTGTAGAGAGTGAGAGTGAAGGCAGGGACAGTGGGTGTGGAGAGTGGGACTGAAGGCAGGGACAGTGGGTGTGGAGAGTGGGAGTAAAGGCAGGGACAGTGGGTGTAGAGAGCGGGAGTAAAGGCAGGGACAGTGAGTGCAGAGTGAGAGTAAAGGCAGGGACAGTGGGTGCAGAGTGAGAGTGAAGGCACGGACAGAGGGTGTGGAGAGTGGGAGTGAAGGCAGGGACAGTGGGTGTGGAGAGTGGGAGTGAAGGCAGGGACAGTGGGTGTGGAGAGCGGGAGTGAAAGCAGGGACAGTGGGTGTAGAGAGTGGGAGAAAAGGCAGGGACAGTGGGTGTAGAGAGTGGGAGTAAAGGCAGGGACAGTGGGTGTGGAGAGAGAATAATGGCAATGAATGTGGATGCAGAGTGAGAGTGAAGGCAGGGACAGTGGGTGTAGAGAGCGGGAGTAAAGGCAGGGACAGTGGGTGCAGAGAGAGAAATTTTGGGGTAAAGACATAGAAACATAGAAAATAGGAGCAGGAGTAGGCCATTCGGCCCTTCAACCCTGCTCCGCCATTCAATTTGATCATGGCTGATCCTCTATCTCAGTACCGTATTCCTGCTCTCTCCCCATACCCCTTGATGCCTTTTGTGTCTAGAAATCTATCTAGCTCCTTCTTAAATATATTCAGTGACTCGGCCTCCACAGCCTTCTGTGGTAGAAAATTCCACAGGTTCACCACCCTCCCTGCATCCAGTCTGTCTAGCCCTGTCAGAATTTTATATGTTTCAATGAGATCGCCTTTCATTCTTCTAAACGCGAGTGAATACAGGCCAAGTTGACCCAATCTCTTCTCATACGACAGTCCTGCAAGACAATGGCAATCGATGGAGAGAGAGGAAAGTAAAAGCAAGGGTAGTGGGTGCAGAGGGAGAGAGAAAGAAGAATAAAGGCAGGGTGTGGAGGAAAAAAGGAAAAGGGATGTTAGAGTAAAGAAAGGGACAGTGAATGCAAAAAGAGAGAGCAAAGACAAGCAGTGGATGGAGAGGGAGAGGAAAGGCAGAGATAGTGGTTGTACGGAGAGAGGGAGGTGAAAGTAAAGATGAAGTAATGATTGTAGAGAGAGGGAGTAAAAGCAGTGGCACTGGGTCCAAAGAGAGCAAGTAAAGAAAGGGACAGTGGGGGCAGAGTGAGCATGATACAGCTGCAAAATACAGAGAGAAAAAGGGGCTGACTGTCTGCTTGAGAGAACTGGGGAAGCATAGACATAAAGCCACATCATTCTTCTCTGTGATACAGTAGATCAGTACAGCAATCCACTATGCCAGTGCTCAGTTTTTCTAAATGACTGTAATTTGGGGGATTACTTTTAATATAAAGTAATAAATGTCAGTTTAATTTATGGATCAAAAGCTCGTGGAAGGTTAAATGGCACCGCTCCAGAATGAAAAGAGTAAAAAGCACAATTGTCTCATACAGTGAGAGTCGCAAGAAGCAGAAGGAAGCAAACTACTCCGATATTTAAATAGAGGTAATATTACATGCTGGGTTTCCCGTAGCAACCTATGGTTTATAATTTATAAACGTGTTAACTGAGGGAACTGTAGAATTAGGCAATGTTCTAAAGAAAGGATGAATGAGTGTAAAAGGGATGCGCTATGAGGAGAGAATAGAGAACCTCCAGCTCCACAGTTAAGAGATGGACCACTTTGAGGTATATCAAATATTAAATGAGATCGAGGAGTTAAATCCAGCACTTCAAATTAAGCCAGGGAAAGTAGGATCACAGGACATTAAATGAATGAAAAGTAATTTAAAACTGATATCAGGAAGAACTTATTTACTCAATGAGTTCAAATGTTTGGAACAGTCTGCCAGGCAGGGTCATAGAGAGAAAAACATTAGAGGTGACTGAGAGATTATTCATATCAGGAATAGCTGAACAGGCTAGGGCTCTTTTCTCCAGCGAACAAATGTTATCTGTTTTTAATATAACGGGTCAGTTGCTGTCTTTTCTATGTTTCTACCTCTCTATCTCTGTTTTTTTTTTGTTTGTTGTTTTTTTTGGTGATTTGTATATTCTGAGACCTTGCAGTTAACACCTGTCTGTCTGCACACTGATTGCCTTGGCAACGGGCAGTTGAAAAAACTGTCTGTAATCACCAAGCATTGTTCTGTGAATTATAAATGCGATTTCATTTCGAGGATTTCATTTCGACATCGTTCACTTGAGGAAGGAGGAAGCCTCCGAAAGCTTGTGAATTTAAAATAAAATTGCTGGACTATAACTTGGTGTTGTAAAATTGTTTACAATAGAAAAGATAAGGCTGAGGGGTGACCAAATAGAGGTCTTTAAAATTATGAAGGGGTTTGATAGGGTAGATGTAGAGAAAATGTTTCCACTTGTGGGGAAGTCCAAAACTAAGGGCCTTAAATATAAGATAGTTACAAATAAATCCAACAGGGAATTCAGGAGAAACTTCCTTTACCTAAAGAGTGATAAGAATGTGGAAATTGCAACCACAAAGAGTAGTTGAGGTGAATAGTGTTGATGCATTTCGGGGAAGCTAGATAAGCACATGGGGGAGAAAAGAATAGAAGGGTATGCTGATAGGGTTAGATGAAGAGGGGTGGGAGGAGGCTTATGTAGAGCATAAACACCGACATAGACCAGTGGGCCGAATGGCCTGTTTCTGTGCTGTAAATTCTACATAATGTTCCAGGTATGGCTGGATGCTGCGAGGGGAGAGCAAGGATACTACAGGGGTGAACTTTGATGAGCCAAATGACCTTTTCTTATCCATGATCTTTTTTATGATTTTCTGAATATTCCATTAAACTATTGTTTCACTTTCAGGAAACATGTTCATTCAGCTTTAGCCATGATACTCAGCTAACATCATACTGAATAAGTCCAAACTTGTGTGGGTGGCATTTTTTAGCAGGTTTAGGTGGCATTTTTCACAGTTCATGAACAGAGAGCCACACTTGTCTGAAACAGAGTGGGAATGGCCAGATCATATTGCATATATAGCACGAGCCCTGCTGATAGGGTTCTTCGACATATTTCTTTTACAACAGCTTGCTTATATATAGCTCCTTTAATGTAGGAAAACATCCCAAGACACTTCACAAGTACATAATCAGACAACAATTGACACCAAGCCAAAGAAGGAGACATTAGGAGGGAGTGACAAAAAGCTTGGTTAAAGATGTAGATTTTAAGGAGGGTCTTAAAGGAGGAGAGAGGGAAAGAGGTTTAGAGGTTTAAATCCAGAAATGCCTGTGGCAATGTTATTACATGAACACTAAACAGTCATTTTCCGAGTCTGCTGCCAGCGGGGAGCCCCGCAGTGAATAGTGGACACTTGGGAACACTGGACATGATGGGAAAACCATGAGCAGCATGTTTGACTCTCCAATGTGTGCTGGCAGTGGACGAGGCTCCCCCTTGGCTGCATAGCCTCATAAGATCACCCCATCAGTGCGTTCATATAACATTGCTGTGTCTGCTATTTGAACAGGGTGTTAAACTGTCTTCCTTCCCTCCGACAATCTTAAAACCCAAGTTTGATATTTCCTAACAACTACTTAATTTATCTTTCTTTTCTCCCACTCTTTTCTTTGCATGATTCTTTTATGTCAATCTCTTTGTTCTGATCAAGGTGAGGGATATTCGTGCTGGGGAATGGGACGTTTTCCATTTCGGTTCCAGTCTCACATCAAACACTGCTGAGTCAGGGATTGATACTGCATTTCATTAGGACATCAGCAGACAGGAGAGAAATTCATCCCCACAGTCCAGATGGATTTGAATTCCCATCTATGGGTCCAACCTATTGCCTCCAATTGCCTCATACTCTTTTACAACCTTGGCGGTGTCCTTTACCCAGACTCCTCCAAACTTGGCTGAGAGCGAGCAGAATCACTTCATTCAATGGGGATAACTTTCTTAATTGTGATATTGTCGGGGCCCAGAGCTCTGACCTGAAATACTTGTAACTTCGTGCGGTCTGGTATTCTCACTGATTGCATGGTGCTGTTATTCCCTTTTAGCTAGATCTACTGCCTAATTTTACACTTGTCCATTTGACATCGCATAAATACAATACAGCAGTAAACACACTTTATCAGCTGTTTAAAAACTATTTATTAAGTGTTCTTGACTGGCGTGTGTGTCTGATTATGAACAGGTTCACATGCCCAGATTTGTCATTCAAATGCTCTTTGTCTATCTTTACCTCAGACTCCATATGATATGTCCAACCATTCAATCGTGTTCAGTTATTTTAAAAAATGTGTTTTGTGTTCTGTGAAGTTTCCTGAATTCTGCCAAGACACTATTCACAGTTTTTGATGAAAAAAAAATCACAGGTCCACAGTCATGCTGAAAGCGAATATTTAAGTTATGTTTGCACTATGCAAATGAGGGTCCTGCAGGGAATATCAAGTTATATTGGTGGCATTTGCTGGCTACAGATGCTGGTCAATTTGCTGCTGCAGATCTCTTAAAAAGAAAGTTCTAACTTTTTGTGTTATGGTGCTTGATGCCCTCATTTATTTATTTGCCTCAGAACCATCAGAGGTTTTGATAGAGTAAATAAGGAGAAACTGTTTCCACTGGCAGGAGGGCCAGCAACCAGAGGACACAGGTTTAAAGTAATTGGCAAAAGAGCCAAAGCCAGAGGTGAGATGAGGAGAAATTATTTTACGCAGCGAGTTATTATGATTTGGAATGAATCGCCTGAAAGGGTGGTGGAAGCAAATTTATTGGTAACTTTCAAAAGGGAATTGGATATATACTTGAAAAGGAGAAATTTGCAGGGCTATGGGGAAAGAGCAGGGGAGTAGGACTAATTGGAAAGCTCTTTCAAAGAGCCGGCACAGGCACGATGGGCCAAATGGCCTCCTCCCGTGCTCTATGATTCTATGAACTGTCATCTGCATGTTGTTTCTGGGGTTGGCTGCTAAGCCATGACATTATATTACTCCGCTTTGGTTTCATACACGCCCCACTGCTTTCTCCTCCAGTGCTCATTCCTTTCAGGAGAGCAGAGGGAGATTCAGGAAGCCAACACAGAGGCAAGGCAGCCAATATAGAAGAGTGCGCCAGATCTTCATGTTTCAATACCCAGTCTTGAAGGCAGCACAGAAATAGGTAACTCTGATTGGGAATCATCCACTGTGGAGTAAAATTTGTATCTAGTTATGTCTATATTTTTAAAAAGGTATAAATATGTGATGAATATTCTTTATTCAGATTTTTTACACTGGAACATCCTTTTAAAATAGACCAACATTTAATCTTTAATCTTAAGTTATCTTCTTGCTGGAAATTTTGGGATAAAAGTCCCTTATAGAGTGTCTCCTTGCTACATTTTGTCATTGTAAAAGCAGTAAATGAGAATCTGCTATGTCACATCTCACATTACAAACCCATTAGTTTTCAGGTCAGTGGCAGGAGGTCAAAGGTCCTGTGATTTAATTCTCCACAAGATGACTCAGCAAAGTTCAGTGACTAGCACCTGGATTTCAGTTAATGATCTACCCCTCCATTTCAACACTTGATATCAGTATTTAGAAAATTGTACTTCTACAGTTGCATTTGAATGCCTAATGTCTGTGTTCAGCAAAATCTCAGGAACAATACTGTTTTCACCACACTTAAGGTTCTTCAAGGTATTCACTAGTTTTAGTGAGCAGTAGAGGTCAGTAAAATTGGTGTTCCTGTTGCTTTCTATTCATGTCACCTTGACAGACTTGCCCTCTCAGGGGGACATGTAAGATCCCATGGCATCGAAACAGAAAAGCATCAAAAAGCACAAGACCAGGCAGAACAGGGAAGAGCAGCTGGGATGCGAAGGCAACGTGGATGAGCCTACCGACAAGGAGAAGCAGCAGCATAAATGGCCTGATTTACAGGGAATACCACTAGTATACAGCATGCCACAAGTGTATTCCACTCGTTATGTGGGAGCGGTTTAGCTCAGAGTTACAGTGATTCAAATGGGAGCGAATTTGTTAAAACGGATTGGTACTAAATGAGCCCACTGTTTTATGCAATCTGGTAGGTTGACTGCCTAGATTACTCATAAAACTAATGGGAAACCAACAATCCTGTTGGTTGCATCTCCAAAGGTGTCAGGCTGCGGAGTTTGTGGGGCCAGCATCAAATTCTTCTTTAGCTGATGTGGCACCATATCCAGTAAGTAAATTGATGGCTTCTCCAAAGGTTCAGCAGTCAGTCCTTTGGAGACATTGGGCGTGATTTTAGCTGGGAGCCAGGAACCCAACGCGTCTGCAAATATTTGCGTGGGGAACCTGGAAGCGAAATGAATGCGTCGCAATCTGTGATCGCAACTCAATTGAAGGTAAATATTTGTGCTTCCAGGTTTCCCAGGCAGCCAGATTGACAGGATGGCTGCCTGTCGGAAGTGAAAGGAGCCGTGAATAGGAGAGGTGGGAGGGGGAGAGAGATCGTGGGTCGTGATAGAAATCAAAGGGGTAGGGGTACGTGGACGACATCGGGTGAGCCTTGGAGAAAATCGGGGGTCCACCTTCGGAGGAGGAGGTCCAGCATCGAGGGGGTGGGGAGGGGGTTGTTGGCCAATCACGGGATTCCTGTCACGCCAGGTAAGCTTGTTGGGTCTGGATGAAGCACTCATGCTCCTCCGGGCCCACAAGCAGGGCAATAAAGGCACTCACTTCATGGATCCGGCCCTTCCCGCTTGCTTTCACCTGATGTGAATCGGAAGCGATGGGAAACCCAAACAGGTAAGGTGAAATTTGTTTGACATTTGTAATACACAAAAAATTAAGTGCCTCAACTATTGCAATGAGGTACATTGTCCCTTTGAGTATTGGCCTGCCGGCTTTAAGTGGGACGGGACTTCTGAGTTTTTGTTGCGCACGCATCCAAACGCGCCTGGGTTAAACCCGGAAGTGGGCGTTTTGGAGCCGGAATGCAGTCCCGCTCCAAAAATCAACTATTTTTATTGCCCACCCGCCCCCAACCCACCTGTTCTTGGGGGTTAAACTTGCCCCCTTTGTACCTAATTTTAGAAAAGAACAATGTTACCAATTTTAAAATCTATTTTTAAAAATTTTGCTAATATTTTTTAAAGAACTGAAAAGAACGACTTCCTCATTCCAAACATTATAAATACTTTACTGCCAATATTTTACATTCACTTTATTGCAGAGCCCCAGGTTGCATCCCCATTCTCTGCTTAGTTAGCTGATCTCAACCAGAGCAGTTGTGGGGCTCCATAATAGAACTGCAATAGACCCCAGCCAGAAGTGTAAGTGTGGAAATCAGCTGAGGACAGAAAGGTTTCAGCGTTAAGGATCTGCAGACACTCACTGTGAAGGCTCATACATGTGGAAGAGACATTTAGGTAAGTTACTAAAAGGCACTCAGCATCAGTTGGGAATTTAGCCCAGCAAGTAGATTGCTCTTTCCAGAATAGGAGGGCAATGAAGAAGATGGTAAAAAAAAAGCCTAACTTGTTTTAACTGTGTTGGTATTTTCTGAATATGCACTTCTGACTTGGAGTCTTGCCCACCAAAACACCATATCAGGCTTTGGGTCATTTTCTACGTTAAACGCACTACATAAATTGTTGTTGTTGCTGTTGTCACTACTACTGTCACTGTTACTACTACTGCCCATGATTTTACATCCAGCAGGAAGGACACATCAGGAAACCACTAGCACACATCCCTACAATTTCCCATCCATTATGTGCAGAATATTTTAGGGAGTACATTCATACCATCCTGATATGTGCTTCCGGTGGGAAAGGCTCCGCACCAGGGAGCACGCATTCAGAAAATTGGTCCATGCATTGGTACGCAAAGGGAAGAACTGGCCTCACCAGAACCAGGAAATTTAAATAACCAGTGGCCTCTCATACTGCCCAATCATTTTATTACTCATCTGTTGGGAGTACCAGTGAGTGCAGAGTAACACTGCTCATTTGTTCAACGATGCGACTGATCTGTGTTTTGTAATAATAGAGGGTGGTGGCAATAAGGTGGAAAAATGGAGATTCTAGCATAATACTGATTAGTGGAACTGGTGGAAAATGCAGAGTTAATACAAATAGGTTAGCAAGTTTGATTTAAGCACTTTAATATCTTTATAATTATTACAAGCAGTGATCAGTAAAACTAAATTCCACTGTAATGCTACAGGCCTGAGTTTGGCATTTTCTTTTCCCAACAACTTACATTGCCAGTGCCTCTCACACTGCATTAATACTAATCCTTCCATAGTGTCATCACACAAGCATCAAACATGGAAGGGAAGAGGTGATGTGGTTCATTGCTTGTGCTGTGCGAAATAGGATTGGCATCATGGACTAACAGCAGCACGCATTCAATAAACTCTACTTGCTGCCCCATTGATTTGTGCATGCCTCATATTGGGATCTAAGTTATGGTAACTTGTGCCGAAGTGTTTGTTCTGTCTGAAGCACCAATGCAGTTCTGCTTCCTATCTGGATTTATTTTTCTAACAAATATGTCGATTTTCTGGTCCAGCTCCTCTCAGAGTTTGCTATTGCCATCCAAACTGTTACTGTACGATAGCCATTCACTGTCATTTTAGTACATCGCAGAATGCAGTAATACATTCCAAATGTCTGTCTGAGGTTTTAGTATTTCCACTTTGATTCCAGGGATTAATGTCAGTGACATAATCCAGAGCTTTGTAAATTATGTTGCTCCAGATCTAATGGGATGTAATTGTTGTATGATCCAAATGTGGTATCTTAACATTAAAATTAATGGACAGAAAGTCAGGGAAGCTACAATTGCCCAGGATGTGGACCCTGTGAGTGCCTCTCCCCACAGGAAGCACCAGATATTGGAATCACCCCAAACATTCGAGCCATTTTTTCATAGCACATTTACTGATTCCCTGGAGTACATCACTGTGAGCCAGCAATACACCACCAATACCTCAATGCATTTTTATCAAATACTTCAGCCCAGATTTGAACCTGGACTGGGAATCGTGGGTGCGGAGGGTAAAGTGGGTGGCGATCCATCCAAGCGAGTTTAGCTCCCCTTACTGACTCCCGCCCCAAGTCACTGGTGATGACTTAAAGGCATTGCATTGAGAAATCATATGGTCAAGGGCCACAGTGAGCATCCAAGGAAACAGTCCAAGGCAAAGTAAACGGGGTGGGGGTCCAGGACGATCATGGCCATGGGAACGGGGGAGAAGCCCTGGGCGAAAAAAGCCCATGGATTCCTTGTTGAGCCAAAAGGAGTACCCCTGCTCCTCCCCGTCCAAAAATTAACACTTACCAGGGCCTCTTCTGGTCCTTGCTACTTTTCCTGGTGGCTCCGAGAATGTGTGGGTCTTAGTCGACTGGCAGTTAAAATTATATGCACGCCGGAATGATGTCAAGGGACTGCGACTTTGCCTTTGTAATTAGGCCTCTGCTTGTCTGGGGTGGGCGGCGCTCCAGAGACCCCCAAAAAAATCACCAGTTGAAATGGCGTGCAGCGTGAACGGTTCAGGAATGCTGCGGGAAGTTCCCAAACCCGATTTTAACCCCTGGCCTGGCTTGCTCCCGCCAGGTGGGTTAGGTTAAAATCGCACCTTTCCTCTTCACTGATGGAAAACTGCACAGTCATTTTTTCATGAGCGAGTAGGTTCACAATCAAAGTAGAAAAACGAATTGATTGCAGCGCTGTCAATCTCACTGGGCCAAATTTACTGCAGGAAAGCTAGTTCACATAACCTGTCGGACAGTAAGATGCTTTGGAGTGTTTAACAGCTACAAATCACACATTTAAAATTCAGCCAAAAACTAGAAGGTGGCTTTCTGTACAAACGTTACAAAGAAACAGGTGCTGAGCAGAGGGAGAACTCAAAGTGCGGCAGACGGCAAGGCTGGTGGAAGCGGGAGTTCCGCAGGATGCTTGGCTGTCCTCTCCTTTTCTCCTGAAACTGAAAGTCTCTCCCTCGCAAACACTCAGAGTGACAACCCTACGGTCCATAAAGCGGCCACTTAACTGCTGCTGCTTTCCATTGCCTCTATCTCCCTATTTTTCCAGTTCCTTCGCACATCCCAGGACCAAGCTGCAGCAGATGAAGTGGAGGGCAGCCCACCTGAGAAACCTCCGTCCCTCACTCTGACCCTCGCAAACACCGACTCAGAAATCAGCACTCCGCGCACTTTAGGCAGTTAGTTTCAGGGGTCTGCATTGGGTGATTCACCCATTAGCATACAGGGGTCCAGTGTTGCCTCAATGTCTCTGCTATAACATTGTGAATAATTAGGCACCTTTTCTGTCGAACATCAATATTTCCCCTTTTATGGCCGTCTAAAAGCTGCTCCTGTGACAGATTTTGCACTTCCCAGCTGAGTGTGTTGCAAGCCAAGCTCTCTGGTCAAATATTTCCTTTGCCCAAAACCTATTCAAAATATAGAGCGGAGGTCATATTGGGTATTGCCCGCTGCCACACTACAGGTGTATATATGTACTTGCTGTGGGCCAGCACGGTCTCATTTTTGCTGTGATTACAAAACTAGCATTTATAACTGCAGTGTTGGTGAGAACCAAAATTGCTTCACACCGTCACTACAGTTATAGCGTAAATTCACCCTTAATTATTATATGTTGCACTCGTTTTACACTCAAAATGGGAGAAATGCATACCAATTTCTACCCCACAGTACCTTATAATGTGAGCTCTGTTTGAAGGTGTGGCAGGGAGCCACCATTCTAATATTATAATTTTTCAGTCACTGTAGGCTGGCACTATAGACCCTCCAACCTTTCCTCCCCCCAATTCACAAAGGCATTCTCTTTCCCTCCAAACCTCCCCCAGTTCACAGCCACTATACCCTCTCCAATCATCCCCCTTTCACAGAGGTACTCCAACCCGCCCAGTTCACAGTAATACTCTACCCTAACCATCCCTGCCAGTTCTCTCTCCATCTCCAATCATGTCCCCAGTTAAAAAGGAATGTTGGGTATACTGACAGATTGAGTTACAACCCAATGTCTCACTGCACTTTCAGTGTAATTACTTACTTTCACATGTCATACATTCAGGGCCATTTTTGTGTTATCAATGTTTTTGAAGCTGTTAGTCAGCTTTTGCTAGTTTTCTAGGCTGGCATATTGATTGATGAAGAACTAATGGTGCACCCATCAAAGGTAAGAAATAGAATTGTTCGTTGGATTGTGAGAGACATGAAGAAACAAAGGGAACCAATTTTCGTGCCTGTATTCAGATGGGATCTGGCAATAGCAGGTTAAAATAGTGCCCTGTTCCTAGAGACGTCCAGCTTGCCTGATTTTGGAGCAAGCCAAGCGCAGGTAAGCACGCTCCCACCCGAAACAGGCCATAGCCTCCTTAAATATGTGAATCAGGGTCGTACGCCATATGTAGGACCATGATGCAATTTTGGTGTTGCATTGGGTGGAGTGCGCTCCGCCCAGTGGAACTCAGCATTGAGGACTGAACCCACAGTCCTGAAAACCCCAAAGAAAGTTGCGGCACTGATATTTGTGCCCCTCAAAAATATTCCTACCTGCTGTCCGTTCCTGCGTGCCCCTCCCTTGCCTCCGCCCCTTTAAGGTCCCACTGCCGGCTCATGTCTACAGCGGAGCCGCCAGATTTCCCGCCTCCACAGTTGGCGAGCTGCCTGCCGGGGTTCGTTCAACCTTGGCAGCTCACCGAAATTAATGAGGTTGCACCATGAAAATTGGTCGGGACACGCACCGATTTCATTGGGTGGGGGGCAGGCTCGCTTTGCCCAATGGAATCAGCCACAAGTAAACTTACCCCTCTGTCTTTGAAAACGTGTGCGTGATGGTTCACTGCGAGTAAATTGTGCAGACATTTTGGGTTAAGACAGAATGTTGAAGTGCAACTGCACCTCAGCTGCACCTGGCATTAAGATGGAGATCTGACTTAAGCACTTGCAGCTCTTGTGGCCCCTTTAACTAGAAAGTGCACTGTCAGGAATTCAAATGATCCCAAGATTGGTTGCACTGTGGTAAACGTCACTTTAATGCTACTGTTTTTAAGTTGAGTGGCCTGGAAAGAACTGTAGTATTAATTAAAAATAATATTCCAACAAAAAATACACAGAAAAGTTTATTATATTGATGATGGTTAGATGGCACATTAGGGAAAATGCTTGGCATAGCAATATATAGTGCTTGAAATAAACTGACATTTAACTAGGTCTTTTTTATGAATAGAGGCTATTAGAGCAGTCTGAGGCTTTCAAGAATATGGGCTATTAACTTTTAGCAGATTGAAAGATCATTTCATCTTCGAAATAAATGGGCTAATAACTGTTAAAAAATATGGCAAAAAGGGATTTTATGCATAGATTTTAACCAGTAAACTATCAGAAGAAATGAAAAATAAGCCTGCCAAACACTTTCTCTTTATGACACCCCTTTAACACCTTCAAAAGAAATTTGAGGCTTCAACCATTACTTGCATTTCTATAATTCTCCTCGTGCTGTGTGGTAAGGATAAAACAGTGGATATAGGAGGGGGGGGGGGAATGGAAAGTCTAAGGGTGGGGGAGAAAAGGCGGTGTTAAAGGGAAGGATTTGAGGCTTTTAAAAGCGGGGAGGTGGTAAGGCAGAGATAACTGGACAGGGAGTACGAAAGGGTAGGAGCATAATGATTGAATCAGCAATAGTTGATGACCGAGTGGAGAGAGCAGGGTTCAAGGATAGGCCCTAGGGATGGAGGAGGGGGGAGTGCATGCAGAAATGTAAGGCAGGAGATCATTAAGATAAGGTGGGGCAAGACCATAGAGGGATTTGAAAGTTAGGACAAGAATTTTGATGTCAATTTGCTGGGGCACAGGAAGCCAGTGAAGCTTGGGCTATTCAGGGGTGATGGAAGTGCAGGATTTAGTGCATGAGGAAGTGGGTTGCAGTGTTCTGGATGAATTGAAGCTTGAGAAGGGTTGTGACCCCCCCCCCCCACCTCCCAATCACCGCCTCGACCCCCCCCCTCCCAATCACCGCCTCGACCCCCCCCCACCTCCCAATCACCGCCTCGACCCCCCCCCCAATCACCGCCTCGACCCCCCCTCCCAATCACCGCCTCGACCCCCCCCTCCCAATCACCGCCTCGACCCCCCCCCAATCACCGCCTCGACCCCCCCCCTCCCAATCACCGCCTCGACCCCCCCCTCCCAATCACCACCTCGACCCCCCCTCCCAATCACCGCCTCGACCCCCTCCCAATCACCACCTCGACCCCCCCTCCCAATCACCGCCTCGACCCCCCCTCCCAATCACCGCCTCGACCCCCCCCCCCAATCACCGCCTCGACCCCCCCCTCCCAATCACCACCTCGACCCCCCCTCCCAATCACCGCCTCGACCCCCCTCCCAATCACCGCCTCGACCCCCCCCTCCCAAGCACCGCCTCGACCCCCCTCCCAATCACGGCCTCGACCCCCCCCCTCCCGATCACCGCCTCGACCCCCCCCTCCCAATCACCGCCTCGATCCCCCCTCGCAATCACCGCCTCGCCCCCCTCCCAATCATCGCCTCGACCCCCCTCCCAATCACCGCCTCGACCCCCAATCACCGCCTCAACCCCCCCTCAATCACCGCCTCGACCACCCCCTCCCAATCACCGCCTCGACCCCCCTCCCAATCACCGCCTCGACCCCCCCTCCCAATCACCGCCTCGACCCCCCCCCTCCCAATCACCGCCTCGACCCCCCCCTCCCAATCACCGCCTCGACCCCCCCTCCCAATCACCGCCTCGACCCCCCCCAATCACCGCCTCGACACCCCCCTCCCAATCACCGCCTCGACCCCCCCCTCCCAATCACCGCCTCGATCCCCCCTCGCAATCACCGCCTCGCCCCCCTCCCAATCATCGCCTCGACCCCCCTCCCAATCACCGCCTCGACCCCCAATCACCGCCTCAACCCCCCCTCAATCACCGCCTCGACCACCCCCTCCCAATCACCGCCTCGACCCCCCTCCCAATCACCGCCTCGACCCCCCCTCCCAATCACCGCCTCGACCCCCCCCTCCCAATCACCGCCTCGACCCCCCCCTCCCAATCACCGCCTCGACCCCCCCCTCCCAATCACCGCCTCGACCCCCCCTCCCAATCACCGCCTCGACCCCCCCCAATCACCGCCTCGACACCCCCCTCCCAATCACCGCCTCGACCCCCCCCTCCCAATCACCGCCTCGACCCCCCCCTCCCAATCACCGCCTCGACCCCCCCCTCCCAATCACCGCCTCGACCCCCCCTTCCCAATCACCGCCTCGACCCCCCCCTCCTCCCATTCACCGCCTCGACCCCCATCCCAAAGTCCTATTTGCTACCTGTCCCGATTTGCCAATCGTATCCCCGCCCAATCGATCCTCTCCCAATCGCCCTGCCATTCTCGCTCGACCCCCTCCTGATCCTATCCCATTCCACTTTAACGATCGAAATGAGTCCCGAGGCCCCTATATCGGGTGGCGCAGGGACAGTTCGTACCAGCAGTCCGGCATGAGTGAATGTTTAGGCAGTAATCTTTTCTGATACAGCAGTTTAATAGTAAACCTTATCTTTTCATGTGAAATTTCCAATCAGTTCTATGACCTTCTGATAACTCAATGAGCAGATGTGGCAATTAAACACCGATTGACCCACGGCTTCACCCCTTCTCTAGCTCTGTGACCTCCTCCACCACTATCTCCCATCAGGAGCCCTTTGTTCATCTAACTCTGACTTCCGAGGCATCCTCCCTCCCTCTGTTCCACTATTGGTGGCCGAATTTCCAGCTGTCTCAGCTCTACACTCTGAAGCCCCCTCCCCAAACTTCACCACCTCCTGGCCTCTTCCCCACATTCTCCAAACATTGAAAATGCCTTCGATCATGTCTCCTAACTCTTCCTATTGTGCTCAGTGTCTACTTTTATTGTTCTGTGAAGGTGCAAATATAAGTTTGTCACACGAACGGTAGTGTTGTAGTACGAATCCGGAATCAAGACCTGATCTGACTCTGGAGTCAAGTGGAGTGTGACTTCATGGAGGATGTCGTCTCACACCACTTTAGTTTGACACTGCATGGTGTACCTCCTGTGTAGCGTCCTACTGGGTTTAAAAATTGCACAGGGCACTTTTAAGATATACCAACAAAAGACATGTTTAAAGAATATGAACACTGCTACCTGTGCTTTATAAACATTTAAGATGCGATTGCTGGGAGAGAGCTCTGCACATTGCCTATGGCCATACACATAGTGCTCTGCCCCGTGCATGAAGCATTAGGGAGTTCCAGTCCGGAAGTGTAACACGAGGTACATGTCTGGCTGGAATCAACACTGCGGCTACCAGTCTGAGGCTGCGAGCTGCAGCGTGAATGTCGCATCAGTCAGCACTAAAACTGTCAAGTCAGGTACTTGTGGTTCTCATAGGTCTCCCACCAACCATGTCAGTTGTCAACACTTACTTAGGCATTACTATAATACAGGTAGTTGGCGACCAAACCAAGCTGGCATGCTACCCTGCAAGACTTCCTGGCTTCATTCTGCTTGTCATTTTGCTAACTATATATATATATATATATACATACATATAGTTGCTTTATAATTTGCATGTTTGGATTAATTAAGTTCAAAATATATCACTAGCTTTTAATACTTAGGTCATTTTAATACTCAGGTAATTTAAGTATAGTAAAAATATAGATTTTTTTAACTCAATTCTCTTTTCAAAATGCTGATGCAAAGATATTGAAAACCAAAAAGCGGAGGGGCAAATGGGAATTAGTATCTTATTTGGGGGCCCTGTGAAATTCCTCTTTTTAATGAAAATGCAAAGAATGCCTATTTTAATTAATGACCTGCTACTGAAATTGCATTTTCAGAAATTGCATGTCTTGAAGACCTGTGTTCCTGTAACCTTGCCTGTAGATTGATCATTTCAAAGAAGAACAGTCATTTTCCTAATTTTCATTAATTTCACGCCCATGGCCATTTGATTTTGTGGGCTGGCAATATTCTAGCACTCAACAAAGTTTGTCATTACAAAGTGATGGGTTGAGGTTGGGATGGGAATGTCTTTTTCCATTCAGCATGCTGTTAAAATTTAAACTAGCATAGAAGTGGACCATAGAACCCAAAACTGCACGAGTTTCTTTTTTCATAGTGACAAAATGTAGGTGAAAGGTCAAGGCTCATAGTGTAGGCACCACTAAAAGAGTAGGAGACAGTGCAATTCAGGTATAGAGATGCCCAAGTCCAGTAAAGGGAAGCTGAGTTAGGCCATCTTCAGGCGGTAGTTTCAAACCACTAAGGCTTCACGCCCACTGCAGTATACCTGAAACAGGTGGAACGTGAAGTCTAGAAAGTTCCCAGTGTGCATCATCGTGGAGCTGAAACAACTTTGCATCAATGCAAAACATGTAATAAAACTGGCCTAAAAGATGCCTAAAAGGTGGTCACTCACCTTGCTAAATGGTGATTGCATGAATTAAAGTAGATGGGGTCGCTTCTTTTACTAAGCGCAATCTCGAGTCCAATTGGCATCACTAGTTCTTCATTCAATTAATGTTGCACATACTTGCAACATAGTCAAAATCACTTCAATGATGGTGAAAATATTAATTGTTCAAGACTCTCATGAGGAAGGAACAGTGCAACAAGGATGTGAAATAAGTTGCCAGGAAAGGGTCATTGATGGAAATAATGCTGCCAGAGTCTCAGTAAAGGAAGATATAGTTAAGATACTGGATGGACTAAAAATTGAGACAGAAGAGGTACTAGAAAGGCTAGCTGTATTTAAAGTAGATAAGTCACCTGTCCGGATGGGATGCACCCTAGGATGCTGAGGGAAGTAAGGGGGGAAATGGCGGAGGTACTGGCCGTAATCTTCTAGACATCCTTAGATACGGGGGTGGTGTCAGAGGACTGGAGAATTGCTAATGTTACATCCGTGTTCAAAAAAAGGTGTATAGATAAACCCAGCAACTATAGGCCAGTCAGTTTAACCTCAGTGGTGGGGAAACTTCTGGAAATGATAACCCAGGACAGAATTAACAGTCACTTGGACGAGTGTGGATTGATTAGGGAAAGCCAACACAGATTTGTTAAAGGCAAATCATGTTTAACCAACTTGATAGCGTTTTTTAATGAGGTAATAGAGAGGGTAGATGAGAGCAATGCAGTTGATGTGGTGTATATGGATTTTCAAAAAGCATTTGATGAAATGCCACATATTAGGCTTGCTATTAAGATTGCGGCCCATGGAGTAAAGGGGGCAGTGGCAGCATGGATACAGAATTGGCTCAATGACAGGAAACAGAGAGTAGTAGTGACCGGTTGTTTTTTGGACTGGAGGGTGGTGTTCCCCAGGGGTCGGTGCTGGGACCACTGCTTTTCTTGATATATATTAATGACTTGAACTTGGGAGTACAGGGCACAATTTCAAAATTCGCAGATGACACAAAACTTGGAAGGGTAGTAGACAGTGAGAAGGATAGCGATAGACATCAAGAGGACATAGACAGGTTGATGACATGGGTGGACACGTGGCAGATGAAATTTAATGCAGACAAATGCGAAGTGATACATTGTGGTAGGAAGAACGAGGAAAGGCAATATAAACTAGAGGGCACAACTCTAAAAGGGGTACAGGAACAGAGAGATCTGGGGGTATAGGTGCACAAATCGTTGAAGGTGGCAGGGTAGGTTGGGAAAGCGGTTAAAAAAGCATACGGGATCCTGGGCTTTATAAATAGAGGCATTGGTGTACAAAAGTATGGAAGCCATGATGAACCTTTATAAAACACTAGTTCGGCCACAACTGGAATATTGTGTACAGTTCTGGGCACCGCACTTTAGGAAGGATGTGAAGGCCTTAGAGAGGGTGCAGAGGAGATTTATGAGAATAATCCCAGGGATGAGGGACTTAAATTACGTGGATAGACTGGAGAAGCTAGGGTTGTTCTCCTTAGAACAGAGGAGGTTGAGAGGAGATTTGATAGAGGTATTCAAAATCATGAGTGGTCTAGACAGAGTAGATAGAGAGAAACTGTTACCATTGGCGGAAGGGTCAAGAACCAGAGGGCATAGATTTAAGGTGATTGGCAAAAGAACCAGAAGTGACATGAGGAAAAACTTTTTTACACAGCGAGTGATTGGGATCTGGAATGCACTGTCCAAGGGAGTGGTGGAGGCAGATTCAATCATGGCCTTCAAAAGGGAACTGGATAAGTACTTGAAATGAAAAAATGTTCAGGGCTACGGGGATAGGGCGGGGGAATGGGACCAGCTGGATTGCTCGTGCATAGAGCCACTCGATGGGCCAAATGGCCTCCTTCCGTGCTGTAACCTTTCTATGAGTCTAATATAAATGGTTCAAGAGTCAACTAGGTTCTGGAGAAGGAGGGGATGGACAGACATGATGATGAGATGAGAAGGTACGACTGAAATCAACCATAGAGGGATAGGCTTGTTCGGCCAAATCACTTTTTTCAGTCCTGAATTGTGCTATGTTCTTACAAAACACACTAGCCCTTGCACAGTGCTATTTTTGGAAATAGATTTTATGGCACAGAACTAAGTGACTAAAGCAACTTCTGTAAAACTCATTATTTTTGCAGAGAGAAAATGCTCGAGTTATTCACAAATGGGCCACCTACCATGATCCTTTCCGGCGAGGAAAACTTAAGAGCTCCAAAATGGGGGAAGTGCAGCCAGAAATTAAAGAAATATTGAAGGTAAAATATATTAGATGCAAATATTTCTTGTGCGACAGTTGGTTCAGTGGAAGAAAAGGATGATTTTAAACAAGCTTTGCATCTGCAAGAATAACCTGTGTCTAAACAAATCAAGCTCACATTGTCAAAACTGTTACCAAGAATTTTTATGAAGTGCCATGGAGCAATTATGGGATTATAGAGACATAATTCATTGACTGTCAAAGTAACAGCTAATAAGCAACTTGTGAGATGTTTCTTTGGAGTTAAATTTGTCCTGACTTGCTGTGTATCTGAACTGCTGGGGTGGAAATTGGCAGAATGTTCAATTATAAAAGATTCATCAGTGGAAAATTGTGGAAGAACCGGAATGACGTACATTCCAGTGGCCTTTGCCAAGTCGGAGAATGCATAAGTTTGAATCTTCCTTTTAAAAGTCTTTATAATAATTTTTTTTAAATTGTAACATTTCACATTTGAGGATAGCTGAGTGGAAAGGATCATTCTGTGGGAGTTTTCTTGCTCGAGCCACAAACTTAGTTTTCCCCTGATGCAATGTTGTTCCCCCACCATCGATTAGTATTACATGACAGTGTTTGCTTAAGACACAGTAAACAGTGCAGCGATCTCTCTCTGGTGAAGCATTGGCATTTAAACCCGACCTAACCTGTACCATGGGATTCAGTTTTCACTGCTTTACATGGAAGGAGTGAACAACTCATTTCACAATTTTAAAATTATAACGTGACAGGAAATCAACAAAATATATGGGCTGAAATACATGTTGACTTTTATTTTGTTGCGTACCTTGTCTCACTGAATTCCACTTAGCTGGAACCAATGTTTATAATGTGATAGATTGTACAATTAAAATGGCTTCAACTTTGAAGACCCACTCCTTCACATCTACTTATCGCCTTCATGAAATTCTGAAGAGTTGTCATGTGGCAGTCATGATAAAAATCTGTATAGTCTGGATTATGCATCTCTCTATGTCTGCCTTCAGTCCTGCTCTGTGATCGCCTGCTGGGAGGAGATGGTAAAGCTTACAACTCTTCCCCATTTGACAGCAGATTTGCGCATGAGATTTCCCACTCTCCTGTCTCTGGGATGCAGTCCGACAAATTGTAGGGCCAATAGGCTTAATGGAGGCCTTTCGTTACTGCTATGGATGCTGAAATAGCCCTGCCTCCATGGTTGCAAGAGAGAAAAAATATTTGTCAATCCCCTACAAAGAGAATAGAAATACTAGAAAAGGGAAAATTAGGGCGAACAGAAAAGAAAACGGGAAAAAGAGGATAGAAAAGAGGACCCAAGAAGGATCCATTAATACCATTGGACCATCCTCTGTGGCCCACGTGACAGTTGCCTGTTGCAGCTTTTATCCATGCTTATGATTTTGTTGGGCGATGACACTTCAACTATATGGTCCATGATTGAAAATCCTACACCTAGGATTTGTGTGATGTTGACAGCTCTAAGGGCGATACAGGAGCAGTTGGGTTCTGCTAGCTTTATTTCCCCCTTAACAAATTGTTACCACACCGTGCTCCACC
The DNA here is from genome assembly GCF_035084215.1 of Heptranchias perlo. Lineage (NCBI taxonomy): Eukaryota > Metazoa > Chordata > Chondrichthyes > Hexanchiformes > Hexanchidae > Heptranchias > Heptranchias perlo. The sequence goes on from NC_090332.1 coordinate 79,885,171, forward strand.
TAGTGGCTTAGCCCAAAACAAATTTTAAAAAAATTAGTCAACAAATGCAAGAGAATTCAATGATTGACAGTCCAGGAGTTCATACTTAAAACCTGTAGAATGGGAACTATCTGCTCAATAGCATGAGCTACCAGGCCACATTCTAAACACAGGCTTTATGTCTCCCATTAATATGACTTTTTAAATATTATCCACAATGGAATAGATATGAAGGTGTAATATTCCAGGAATTTGGTTCTATACTTGCAGCTAATGCAAGCACTAATACCAACAGTTCCGCAAAGCACAGAGATAAACAGTTATAACTTCAGGTTTATCACTCTAGAACTAAGACAGAAACAGCCATTACTAGATGTACCGCTCTCAAGCACCTGAACCTAGAAAACGAGCAAAAGCTGACCAACTGCTTCAAACAAGCTGACGCTCCCCTAAAGAAGCTGACAACTCAGAAATATAAGTCTATGAAATGTGAATATAAGTCTATAAAGTGTGAAAACAAGTTATTACACTGAAAGTGCAGTGGGACAGATACTGGTAACTTAAGATGTAGCTCTCCCAACATTCCCTCATTAATACTGGAGGGGGAAAAAAAGTATATGAAAACCTGAAGGGGGCTGCAAGTGTTAAAGGCACACAATATATTGTCTAGGGAGGTCTGCAGATATGCCTCCCCCTTGAAGACTTTGATTTTTTTGGCATTCTATTTGGTACATTTTGCAGTATTCAGAGAATGCAATGAACACATGCACTGCATCCTTTAATTGAAATGAAACATTTGCATAATTTAATTGAAAGCTTTTTACCATTTGGGAATTTATTATTTATTGTTACATATTGGAATTTCTTTTTCTCAGTAGCAACAGATAATCTATTACTGGGAGAAAAATGCCTGACCCACCCATTTAACTAACTCTTCCGCCCTCTTGTGTGATATGTACTGGTCCACTATACAAGCACAAACATTGCCCTCTGCATTACCTCAACTACCAAGGCTACCCATCCTTTGATCTGCTGATACCATTAGAAAGAAACTCACTGAACCAAATTGCAATTAAATTCAGTCAGTTCATTTCTCTATTAGTGATATGTGTATTTAGTGGTTTTAAGCCACTGTCCTGTGTAACTTTATTGGAACAGTCACAGAAATCCTGGGGTAGATTTTGGTCTGGGTCCAGACTCGCCGGTGTGCGACTAGTGCGTCCCCAAACCAAAATGCCTAAGAATCAATAGAAATTGTTCCTCGGGCCTCCATCAGCATACGTGGCGTGAAGTGCCAGCGCTGGTCGCACTTCCACAGGCAGCCCACCCGAGTGAAGACATCAATGTTGGGCCTCCTGTCACGTCGGCAGCAGGCCTCAGGTAAGTCCCAGGAGGGGGGATTGGAGCGTTGTCTGTGCAAATGCATATTACATAGAATTGCATAGAATTTTACAGCACAGAAACAGGCCATTTGGCCCAACAGGTCTATACCGATGTTTATGCTCCACATGAGCCTCCTCCCACCCTACTTCATCTAACCCCATCAACATATCCTTCTATCCCTTTCTCCCTCATGTGTTTGTCTAGCTTCCCCATAAGTGCATCTATGCTATTCGCCTTAACCACTTCATGCGGTAGCAAGCTCCACATTCTCACCACTCTCTGAGTAAAGAAGTTTCTCCTGAATTCCTTATCGGATTTATTAGTGACTATCTTATATTTATGTCCTCTCATTTTGGACTTCCCCACAAGTGGAAACATTTTCTCTACCTCTACCCTATCAGACCCCTTCATAATTTTAAAGACATCCAGCAGGACACCTCTCAGTCTTTTTTCTAGAGAAAAGAGTCCCAACCTGTTCAGCCTTTCTTGATAGCTGTACACTCTTAGTTCTGGAATCGTCCTTGCAAATCTCTTTGGCACTTTATCAGTGCTTCTATATCCTTTTTTAATATAGAGACTAGAACTGTGTGCAGTACTCTGTGTGGCCTAACCAACGTTCTATACAAGTTTAACATAACTTTGCTGCTTTTGAATTCCATTCCAGAAATGAACCCCAGAGCTTTGTTTGCACTTTTTAATAATTTATGAAGCTGTACCCCTAGATCCCTTTGCACGTCAGACCTGCATCCCAGCAAGAGTCAGCTTCGGGAGTGGAGGAAAGTTGGAATAAAATTGAAAGAGTACGTCGCCAGTCATTGTCTCAAGATGATGTGTTATCGTTTCCACGAATACCTAATATATGTAAACAGAAACACAAAAATGCTGGTAACTGTTGAGTTGTATCGACAATGTTATGATTTTAATGACTGATAAACTCACTGATGCTATTTATGTATTTTAATATTAAAGCAGTTAAACTGGTTGACAACAGATAAGTCGCAAGATGGCACCTTGTAAATAAGAGCATGGAACAAATTCTTTTGTAACTACAAGTAATGGATACGTTTTTGGGTGACTGTTAACAGTTCCACAGATGACAAAATGATGAAAATGCTCTATGAAGCTCTCAACGTGAAAAGAAACTCAGCTGGTACATGTGCTGCCCAGTTAGGTACTGAACCATACAAAGCAGGAAGATCCCAGGTTCAATCCCCAATCTGTGCTGAGTTAACTGATCTCAGCCAGGAGGCAGTAAGAGTGTTGCAATTAGCTTCAGAGCTCATGGGCCGCAAAGGTGAAAAAAAATTCTGGAGTGTCTATTGACACCATTGTGTCAGCCAGTGAGTTGGAGGCAGGGCGGAACTTACCGCATTTATTCAGCAAACAAAGTTTATTTACTCAGCAAACGGAGCCTATTTAAAAGTGTCTCTATGAACTGCAGCAAACAGTTAAAAGCAGGGTGATTTTCTCCAGCAAAATGCAGTGAGTGGAGGATAGTTACATAATACAAATTATGTGTGTAAAATCAATCCCAGTCACTTACAGCAGCTGGTTTCCAGGCGTGATTGACTCAATCATCTCCATTCTGGCTGGGACAAGTGGTGTCACTATGTGCAGCCAACACGATCAACCAGGGCTCCCTCTCCTGATTGCTATTCGGCAGTACCTGCTGTTAATGCTTGTGCGTGTGGATGTTGGATGAGGGCTCAACTGCGAAGCTGCCCACAATTGAATAAGCCCCCAACACTCACTGCCTCGACTCACACATGAAGAACGGCTCCTCTGTTGAGGTACTGGAGGGGGGCTGGTGCCAGTGAAAGTGTATCCGAGCAAGAGTCAGGAATGGGGGGGGTGGGGAGAAAACTAGTCGGGGAAAAAAATGACGAAACTATAGGTTAGATCATTATGATCCTGTGTCTCAGCCAAATATTTCCCCGATGCAAATTTAGGATTAAATGTGGTGAAGCCTGTAGACAAACAATCATTAACACGAGTTGGTACAGGTCAGGATAACTGCCAAATACTTCCAGGAAGATTTTAAGAAGCATTGTGCAGGGGGACCACACATCTCACCTGCAAATCACTCAGCATACTCCTTGTCTTGGTCTAAATTGCCCTCCATAGGAACGAGGTCACAAGTTCACCAGTAGGCAGGCAGAGCTTCTGGCAGCCTTGGTTGTTTAAATCATTTACTATACCTGTTCTAAGTTAAATGACTGCATCAATCCCTGATGTGCCTCTTTTTTTCTCTCTGTTTCTACTTCCAGCTACTGTCTTACAAAAGTTTGCAAGCCTGCGCGAGAAAATGCATCGAGTTAATCGATCTAAAGCTATCGCTTAGCAATAGACAAGCGAGAACTATGTCATGGAGCTTCCTTCGAAAAATAAGCTCGGTTAGACACACTAAAGTCAGTCCCAAGCCAATCATATTCACATGTTAAGTATGTAAGAAAATAGATGATTTCATCACCTACGGTTTGGGCATTTGAAAAGGGAAATAGTGATCTCACTCAGTGTGCTAAAATCCTCTGTTATAAATGAGTTTGTCCTACCACCATGTTCGGCAATAAATGATCTCACCAGACGTGCTCCTGTAATAAACTGGGCCAATAAGAGTGTGCAGGAGAAAATAATGCCTGCAGTGAGCGCTTCTACCCAGGAGTCCTGACTGCCGAAAACATAAATTGTAGTCCGATAAATCTCTCCGGATGCAACAGTGTTGCCCACACACCCTCCGTGATGAGGGTCTGCAGTAACGAGACCCATCCAGCAAGAACCAGCCCTGCACTGTGGACCGATCTGTCTTTCTTCTGTTCAGAAAAAGTTTCCATATGTACTCATACTCTCTGCGGCCCCTGTAGGCTGACAACAGATGTCCACCATAAATTCTGTTGACCCACGGAGACACTTTCAACATTCTCCGAGTCCATTTTTCTTGCAATAGGCTGACCCATTCCACAGTGGGCTCCACTGGTCAACACCTGACAAAACTCTGAGAGCAGTAATGTTGCAATTTAATAGGTCTTTTGTATGTCTTATAGCCTGAACCGCGAGGAGACTAAGATGAATTAAATTCTAATTGGGAAAAGTAATGGTTTCAGTAGTCCCTTCACAACTTGTTCTAGTGTCCCCACAGGAGTACTATTAACGCAGTTACAATCCAACTCCTGTTACAAGTTCTGGATACTAAACGTTGACCTATCATCATAAAATAATGTTCAGAAACTCGTCTAAGCAATAGACGATTTGGGTATCTTCCAGTGCAGTTAAATGTGACGGAATTGTTAAAGCTTAATCTATTTTAATTGTTTCTTTAAATCTGGCCAATTAATTCAAAAAATATTTTAAAACATAAGACCTGTTCACATTTTTTTAATGTATTTATGCAAAATCTGTAATGCTATTTAATTGTGGGTTATTTTTACATTATAAATGTGTTTGTGAAATGTTTGCGCAAAACACAAATTAGGAACAAACCAATGAGGAGAAACATTATAATAAACTGTACATACCATCACTGATGCAAATATAGCATTTGTGCCTTCATACTGAGGACAAAAGTGAAACCAAAACAAATTAAATTGAGGGATTAACAGGTGTAACAGACACCACCACCATCCAAATGTGTAATATTGCTCTCCTGATTTTTATTTTTTAAATATATTTTTAGATTCTCATTTTGTATCTGAACAGTAGGGAATAGCTAAATATTGTTTGCAAGATTGCCTGAAAGCCGACTATAATTGAAGCATTTATAAGACTTCAACAGAGCAGGAAAGCCTTTAAAAAAGGGGATGTGGAAAGAAGCTTTTACAATACAAACTTTCATGGAGCTAAGGGAACAGCAAGAGCCTTACATGTAAGCTAGAGAATCCTGTTAGTGGTCAGCAAGTCAAGTTAAAATTAATGATGAGAGCTGTTTATAAAGTGCCCCAAGTACAGTATTTCATCGCTGAAGTGGTACACAATAAAAGATGTCATGCCGGGCAGATCAACAGACTAGCCATGCTTACCATTATGCTACCAACCATATCTGCAGGTTCTGGCACACCTACAAGCCAACGACCAAGAAGGAACTGCCTCCGCAGACTCGAAGCCATCAGGGAGTCGGTTGCTGTGCCTTCTGCTGCAAGGGAACCTGCAGCTAACCTGTACCGTTAGGGATAGCACTGCCAATGTCAGTCAAAGTCACCAGCACCCTCCACTTTTCTGCTTCCAGGCTAGCATTGGGATTCTCTGCAGTATTAGCTAATGAAAGAGGTGACTCATGCATCACTCAGAGTGGCTAGCACTTTCATCTCCTTATCCTAACTTACATCATCAGGAGCAGGACAATGGAGGGAGAAACACAAGGTGCTTTCCAAGCCTACAATGTCAGAAAAGGGACAAATGTTAGAAACTGTGGCTCCAGGACACATCTTCAAACAGAGCTTGTGTAGCAAGATACTGTTTGTGTGGCTCTGTGTATAACTGTGTGGTAGTGAGTGAGAAGGAGGACAAGACACAAGTTGGATAGTACTAGCCCCATGTTGGGAGGAAGCTTACTCTTTCTCCATTCTATATTGTGCATGCTGACTGGCGGGGGTACTGCAGGGATTAGTCCTTGGGCTATTGTTGCTTTCAATGTTTATTAATGATTCTTTCCCAGTTTGCTGATGGTACCAAATTGGGTGCAGCCATAAATAGTAGGGAACAAGTGGACCAATTGCATGTAGTATCTGGACAGGTTGGGGGATATCATTTAATATATAGAAATGTAAAGTCATGAAGCTAGAGAAGGGAAACAAACAGTGGGAATACAAAATAAATGAGAACAGTTGACAGAAAATGACAGAGGAGAAGAATTTGGGGCTTTTAGTGGAAAACATCATAAAATCGTCAGCTCAAAATGCAGTGGTGATGAAAAAGGAAAACGTAAAGCTTAAAAGATAGACCACAAGTCCCAGGAAGTAATAATTCATTTTTTCCCTCACTTTGATCATTGTTTACAGTTCTGGGCACCGTCCTACAACTAATCTTGAGTATTGTGTATAGTTTTGGGAATTGTACAACACAGTGGACAGTCTGTCATTGAAGGGAATACAAAGAAGGGCAACTTAGTTGTTAAATAGAATTAGGTACCTAAGCTATGAGGAAAGACGAAGAGTACCAGGATGTATGCATTGGGAAAAGAGGCACCTTACATGTGATCTTATTGAAGTATTTAAGATCTTTAAGAAAATATGTAAACTGAATCCCAGATTGATATTCAATATTAACGTAAATTCTAGGACAAGGGAACATAGATTCAAACTTAGGCATGAAAAAGTGAACACACTGTTAAGATGTAACTTCTTCAAGCAGAAGGTGGTAAACATGGAATATCCTACCCACAGAGGTGGTGGAAGCAGACGATATTATCAATTTTGAGATGGTAATGAATAAGTTTTCAGTATCAGAGTATCAGTGGTAAATTAGGTTAAGCAGTCTGCGACCATTGGGATAGGCCTGATAGATTGGGATGATCATTTCTGGACTTGTTCCATCCTGTGTTCCTAAGTAAACAGGAACAATGGCTGGGGGGTCAGGTCGGGTTACTTTAAGAAGCACTGAACTTAGGGTGGCTGGGGAGGATGGAGTGTGGGAGGATGGATCTAATGGGTTTGTGCCCCACTTAATACTGACCCAAATCCAGTTGGGCAACACAAGCGAGTCTTCCACCCAACCCCCTCTGTCTTGACAGTGTTTCTGGGGAAGTTCCTGGGCTTCCCAGGAAGTCCTTCCATTATGACTTCATTAGGCCCAATGGAACTCCTGCCAACTGAAAACTGGTGTGAGTTCTACTCTCCGCCATCTAAAAGCCCCAAAATGCTGGGATTGATTATCTTTAAAGGTCTGCTCTGGTATCCATTTGGGGTGAAGAAAGAAGAAATTTTGACTCACCTCATTATCCCCATAGGGGGCCTTTTCCACCCCCATTGGAGCGGCAGAAAGCTACTCTGATTTTCTGTATAGCTTTGGGCCTATCCCAATGGTCGCAGACTGCTTAACCACCTCTGAACTGCCCTTAAAGGTGTGAGACTCCTCTCCAGAATATAATAATAACCCTCTCCCCATGATTTGGTGATGGGGTCTACAACAATGGCCATGGGTGTCTGGGACCCCGGAATATTGGGCTTAGTGTGCCTAGTGATGTGTCATGGATGACCGTGATCCACTGGAGTTTTGGTGATTGGCTTTATGGAATTGGGAAGGAATTTTCCAAAGTTTTTCCTTCAATTGGCCACAGGCTTTTTCCTCTGGTTGAGTGAAGCACAGTCTAATGGATTGAGTGAGTAATGGATGGACCTGATAGACTTTTCTCACCTTTCATTTCATATGTCTATATATGAGGATGTCCAGGGTGGCCTTCTGCAAGGGAGTCAAGGGTTTGTCAGTTTCTGATCCATCTTCCAGTTTGGGTTTGTTTCCTTGTATTATGTGCCATCTTGTGCAAGCAGAGACGTAGGCCCATATTGAACTCCCAATGCCTGTCGGAAACCAGGCGAAGAGGCAATTAAAACAGAGTGGGGGACTTACCCACTCCTTTCCTGCCCTGATCTGACCAACTGCAATTTTAAATTAGACAAGGACACTCGCCCCAAGCCAGCGGGATCCTCTTTAAATATGCAGGTAAGGCTCCAATGATGTCATTGGGACCCGATTTTAACCTGAGGCCTGAGTGGGGGAACAGTGATGGCTTCCCTGCCAGGCCAAACCTGCTGGGAGCTGGATCGGGGTCCAGAAGAAGCCCAGGAAAATAAGTTCCTTTCAATTTTTTTTACGTTTCCTTATGGGCCAGGAGGGGCAGGCATGCTTCCCCGGGCCCCTCAAGGAAACCATGGGCCTTCCTTGCCCCTGGCCTCCGCCCTACCCCGAACAGGATTACACTCCTTGAGACTTACCTGACTGCCGGGGACCGTTTGCCTGGGCCCTCGGTAGTGTCCTCCTGCTGGGCTTGGGCAGCGGTCTGAGCCTAAATATGGAAATGAGGTCTGGGGTCAAAATCTCTCCGGACCTCGATATGTGAGTGTTGTCGTCCCGGCCTCCCCCACATGCACCGATCCCACCACAAGTTAATATCGAGGCTGATAGCCTTCAAATTTTGTAATTTAAAGAAGCACATATAAAAAGAAAGAAAAAGTTGCATTTATAAAGAGCTTTTCATGACCTAAGGATGTCCCAAAGCGCTTTACAGCCAATGAAGTACTTTTTGAAGTGTAGTCACTGTTGTAGTGTAGGAAACGCAGCAGCCATTTTGCACACAGCAAGATCCCACAAACTGCAATGTGATAATGACCAGATAATCTGTTTTTTAAGTGTTAGTTGAGGGATAAATATTGGCCAGGACGCCAGGGAGAACCCCCCAGCTCTTCTCCGAATAGTGCCTTGGGATCTTTTATGTCCAGCTGAGAGGGCAGACAAAAGACGGCATCTCCGAAAGTGCAGCACTCCTTCATTACTGATCTGTAGTGTCAGCCTAGCTTTATATGGTAACAGCTGCTTGCCCAACCTACAGCCAATCCTGGATGTCAGTAAGTGACCATGCAATCATGCAGGTCTGCAGCTAGTGAACCACAAGTGTTGCTTCTGGCCTGCATTTCCTGACATACATGCTGCACTGTTGTTCTCTGGGGAGCTTGCCCTTGGGTACCAAAACACCAACCCTCCTCACATCCATCTCATGCAGCATCACCACCAATTAACCAACTTTCTGGTGTTGTGACACTCCATCATTTGCGCACAGACTTGGTTTCCCACCTCCATATTTGCTTTTCCTTCCTTTGTTTTTTGCCTGTCCCTTTTCCCTCCTCATGCAACCTCGAGAAAGACTGGAAAATAAATATAAATTACTTGCAGCCTTCGGCAAAGCTGAAATATATTTTGTCCCCAGAAATGAGGTCTTACTATAAGTGGCCACATCCCTTTACTTGCGAGCTCCTACCTGCAGACCCAAACCAGCCCAGGAACATGCCTTGCACAGGTAACGAAGGCTGACCAGGGAAAATTTATTTCCTGATTTGTGTAAGCACAAAGATGCCTGGAAAATCTTCCCTTAGGTGTCTGAAGTGGACGGCACTCCATTCCCCAGTACCAACAACCCTCACGCTGAACACAAAAAGTCATACAGAGCAGAAAGTAAAAAAGCAATGGGATAGCTCTTGATTTTATACAATAGTATAAAACGTCCATTGTCTTCAATCGAAATAAAAATGGGTAGAGATATAATAGGGGCTGCCAACTCGCTATCACCCATTTTACACTGTCGCACAAAGCCTAGATCTACCCCATTTATGTTTTTGCTTGTGAATGTACCGATTGCACCTTTTTTTGTTAAGTCGCAAATGGTTCAGTGCAATCACTTTGTAGCCTGAATTTTGATACAAGTTAAATATTTTTTTTTCTTTTGAGGTTTGAAAGCAAGAATAATGAATTCACTCATTTTGCAAAATAGAATATTTGCAGTAGAAACTCATGAAAATGATTTTTTTTCCTTATAACGAAGCGTCACATCCATTTTTATGATGGTATTTAGGTAAATTGACATTTGTGACCTCAATCAGATGGTTCTTTTTTTTAATGTTCATTTTAATTTTGTTGTATTACACTGATGTGGTTTAGGTTTGTTGCTTGCTGCCCCTCCATTTTCAACATATATAAAGGGCAGAAAGAGGACAAAAAGACAGTAACTAAGGAATAGGCATTAAATTAAAGGGAAAAATAAAGATCTTTTAAAAATGTGAGACTAAAGCCTAGAAATTAGCAGACAAAGTAATTTCATAGGAATGCATTAAGCGCTTATAAAATAATATTGCACAGTGTAATTCCTAGGCTCAAACCCTAAAAAATATTCATCAGTAACATCTAATAGCATTAGTATCTCACCACCATGGTACAGGGAGCTACAAAATGCTCTCAGTGCTTTATTTAAAAGCAATTCAAGTCATCATTTGTTTTCAAAACTACAGTTTAATAATGTTAGACATTTCAGATTAGCAAAGAATACAAACTACCGTGGTTTCAGAGCTGAAAATGCAATTGATAACCTGCCAAAATAATTTCTTTTTCACTTTTCATGTACTAAATGCTTCATTGTAAAGCATTTCTAAACCATCTTAAAAGTTTCAATTGCACAGACTCATATTCGGTCTCGTGCAAAGCTCATGCAAAGGTAAATATTTTAAATTGCCATTTTTGTTCTTGTTAAAATTTAGTAGATCAGTGAAGTTGGATTTATTCTATACTGTTGACAGGACAGGAATTGATAGAGCAAGTCCTGTGTGTTCCACTGCAGTTCTACTAATACACATGGAATACAATGGCATCAAACAGGACATGCATGTGAAGTTTTGGACTTGAAAGCAATAAATACAGAACATTTCAAGATTTGGCCCATTTTGTAGGCTACCTAAGAACAGAAAATTCTCTTAACTAATTTATTGCTTTGAATTTTACCACCATGAGCAATGTTCAGGCCTGGTAGTTCCATGCCCTTGGGCAGCCGACTTGTTTGCCAAATTTACAGGGAAAAGCAGTTTGTCAAACCCATTAGCAGACCTTCAGTACCTGTTGGCGTAATTTACTGGTACGGTGTTTGCTTTGGATCAGTCATTCAACCAACTGTTTGTAATTGTAACTCCACTGGGACAACTTAGCATGCAAGTGCAAGTATTTTTCTTGAAACCTGCCTTCATTTATTACCTGCATTTACTTTTTTTTGATCTACTTTCTTTTCTCTTCTTGGCTATAGACATAGTTTATAACCAACTTTCTGTGTGTTTATGTCAGACTGTTTTCCCCTATAACTACATTTATTCTCCACCCTCTTTCTTTATTAGAGCTTTATTGGGTCTGCCCAGGTCAATGCCAAATTTGTCCACTTAACAGTTAAACATGACTATAAAGAATGACTGGAGTTAAGTCAACTAATAAAAGAAAGGCTCTGTATTTTTCCTTTCTCTCTCCATTATATATGATCACTTCCCATTGTATTGTATTGCCGTTTTCTTAAAAATATAATGAACATTGTTAAAGTCATCTTATTGCTTCAAACTACCTTTTGCTTTAACAAAGGGATAACAAACCTAAGAAATTCATTTGTGATAAAGGGTCACACCTCGCTTTTAGATGCTGATCTTCTGGTTTCATTTCAGGTTTTTGCGTTTTTTTCTTTTTATCAGCTGTCACATAGTCTCTCCCATTGAGCCCCTTGTATTGTGCATCAAAATTAAAATATGATTCGTTGGCTATTTCTTTTGAGAAAGCTTTTAGTTGCTGAGATTTCCAGTCATATGTTGGTATTTAATATTGCTCTTGCTGTAACAAACTGGGTATGATCATCGTAAGAAGTTAACCATACAGTCTGAATACTGAACTAATAATAGTTCTAGCAAAACAAGATCTAGCAGTTTAAGCCAAAGAGACAGGCTTTGAATGCCAAGAGCCAAGTCCCTGTGGTGAAACAGGACCCCTTCCCTTTCCCTAGCTCAAAGGCAACAATTTACAACATATACAACTTCAAAAAAGTGCCTTATCTCTACAGGCATCACACATAAATTATTCCACAAGAAATGACAGTTAAATGTTCAGTGTAATTAGGGTAATAATTACTAAGTTTGTATTCGGCGTGCTTAACAGCAGAATCTATTTTATCAGTAGTACTTTGACAGTTGCATGACGTGAAATGTTCCCTACTTAGTAGGCTAACTTCAGATTTACTGAATGCATTTGCATGCGATTGCTTCGTAAAGCAATGGCATTGCTTATTTTTCCTGAGCTTGGCAAATAATTATGAAGTGTCCAGAGATGCATATTGTATTGAGGAAAAGCACAATGTAGATCCGAGATTCTCTGCAGAACTGCTACCTCTTTTATTGCAGTCTGCAAGTTTGCTTTTAATTTCAACCTACATCTAACAGCCATAAGCAAAATATTCCTATCATCAATTAAGGTCACCACAAATAGATACTGATTTACAGTATTTAAGTTGACTACTCAAACTGGTCAGATTTTTATTTATTGAACTCATTGATAAATGAACTTTGGCATGGTTATTAGCTTGTTCCTCATTGTTTGCACACTCTTTGTACTGTGTCTGAAACAGATAGTACGTATGTATAAATATATCCAGATATATGATTGTGCAAATAAAAAGAAAGAAAAAGAAAAGACTTGCATTTATATAGAACCTTTCACGACCTCAGGGCGTCCCAAAGTGCTTGACTGCCAATGAAGTACTTTTGGAATGTAGTCACTGTTGTAATGTAGGAAATAATCGACATTCTTATATTAAGAAATAAAAGAACGATCAGTGATCTCAAAATGTTCCAGCACTTGAGTATCTCAACAGACATTATTGTTGCCAGTACTTGATTGACCTGCCAGAAAGTGTGTTTCCCCAGCCAGGTCCCTTAAGGTGACCAGATGATATTACACACTTACCCCCTATAAGGAAGTAACTTCACCTGTCACTCAAGAAAGAAACTTGATTTTGGATTTCTCATCTGAAAGACCAGTCATAGGAACATAGGAACACAGGAACAGAAGTAGGCCATTCAGCCCCTCGAGGCTGTTCTGCCATTCAATTTGATTATGGCTGATCTGTACCTTAACTTCATTTATCTGCCTTGGTTCCATAACCCTTAACAACCTTGCCTAACAAAAATCTATCAATCGCAGTTTTGACATTTTCAATTGACCTAGCCTCAACAGCTTTTTGGGAGAGAGTTCCAAATTTCCATTGCCCTTTGTGTCCCATAGTATTGTAGGGACATTGCTGCTTCAGATCACTTTTAAAAGTGATTTACATCAAGATGTTGAAGCAGTGAAACTCTTATAACTTTAGTGTGGGACAATTGGCAATGGACACTTCAATACAGCAGAATAATTGGGGTCTTTCACTGCAATGGAGCTTTCTCAAATATCAACCACATTGTACCAAGAAAATGACAAGCTGTTTTTTTTAGCACATTTTGACATCAAAAAGTCTTCTAGAGTTTAAAACCTGCGATATGAAGGATACATTGTGATTTTACACCTGCACCTTATGGTCACCGCTATCAGTAGTAAACTGTCGCTCACCTGGCAGTCTATTTACTTTGATATGGTGGCTGCCATCTCTTGGGAAGGAAAGTAAAAAATTTGAAACTGCACGTAACATATGATTGAGAGATAACTTCTTATGATTTAAGCGGTCTGTCAATGGCTTTTGCTCTTTGTGTATGCGCCAATCTGCTCACTGTGACAAAATTCACTTGTTATTTATTAATGATTCCTCGTCGTAACCTATTTTTCCCCCATTCTTTTATTTCCTCTTTACCAAATGCCATTCCATGACTTAAGGGAAGGACAGATAATGAGTTTGCCATTCTTGATCAAGCAATTGGAGGGAAATGTACAAAGTGGAGGTTGGATGCTCTCCAGAGTGATGAACAGAAAATGAACCAGTCATCTTGAGCTCTTCCTGTGCATCTTATAGTAACTGGCAAAAAATCTTCATTGAAGTTTGCTTGCCATCCTGGCGAGGGAATGGCGCATAGAAGTGTACTTAAGAGGTCTCTTGATGTTCTTAAAAGATGCTTTAGATGGTTCTATCAATGGGTTGCTGTACATCATTCAGTTATTCAGGTGGATGTTGAAAATCCTATGGTACAATTTGAAGATGAATGGGGAAGTCTAGTGTCCTGACTGACATTCCTCCCTCATCCAATACACCATAAATATATATTCTGGCTGTTCATTTCATTGGTGTTTCTTGGATTTTGCTGTGTACAAAATGGCTGCCACATTTTAGTAGGTAACAATTTCTGCACTTCTTGAGATGTTCTGCCATATCTTAGTGACAGTTTCTCATTGTCAGAATGTTGTGTGTTCAAGTTTCCATTATAAATGTGGACATTGGAATTTATAATGGAAATATAAAAATTAGAACAGAATGTATGACTTGTGCATGTAATTAGCAAATGAATTTCAATATAGATAAGTGTGACATTATGCATTTTGGTAGGAAGAGTAAGGAGGCCACATACTGCTTGGATAATAAGAGTCTAAATGGGGTAGAGTAGCAAAGGGATCTCGGGGTACAGATACACAAATCACTAAAAGTAGTGATGCAGTTTAATAAGGCCATTAAAAAAAGCAAACCAAGCACTGGGGTTCATTTCTAGAGGGATATAATTGAAAAGCAGAAAAGCTATGTTAAACTTGTATAGAACCTTGGCTAAGCCACACTTGGAGTACTGTGCACAGTTCTGGCCTCTATATTATGAAAAGGATGTAGAGGCACAATGGGAGGTACAAAAAAGATTCACAAGGATGATACCAGAACTGAGAGGATATACTTAGTAGGAAAGGCTGAACAGATTGGGACTCTTTTCTCTAGAAAGGAGAAGGCTGAGGGGTGACCTGATAGAGGTCTTTAAGACTATGAAAGGATTTGATAGGGTAGACATTGAAAAAATGTTTCCACTTGTGGGGGAGTCCAAAACTAGGGGCCATAAATACAAGATAGTCACTAATAAATCCAATAGGGAATTCAGGAGAAACATCTTTACCCAAAAAGTGGTAAGAATGTGGAATGTGTTACCATAAGGAATAGTTGAAGGGAATAACATAGATGCATTTAAGGGGAAGCTAGATAAGTAAATGAGGGAGAAAGGAATAGAAGGATATGCTGATAGGGTTAGATGAAGAGGGGTGGCAGGAGGCTCGTGTGGAGCATAAACACTGGCATAGACCATTTGGGCCTTATGACCTGTTTCTACGCTGGAGACTCGATGTAACATGATGTAAATCCCCACTCCAGAGACTTGACCACGTAATCTAGGCTGACACTCTGTGCAGTACTGAGAGAGTGCTGCACTGTCGGAAGTGCCGTCTTGCAGATGAGACGTTAAACCCAGGCCCCGTCTACCCTCTTAGTTGGACGTAAAAGATCCCATGGTGCTATTTGAAGAAGAGCAGAGAAGTTTTCCTTGGTGTCCTGGCCAATATTTATCCCTTAAACAACATCCCTAAGAAACAGATTATCTGGTCATCATCTCATTGCTGTTTGTGGAACTGAGTTTTCCTACATTACAACAGTGACTACACTTCAAAAGTACTTCATTGGCTGTAAAGTACTTTGGGAGGTCCTGGAGTCGTGAAAGGTGCAATATAAATACAAGTTCATTCTTTCTTTAAACAAACCTGATGGGTCAAAGAGAACTCCAGGGCTACAACAGCTGATTTAATTCAACCGAGTTCATCTATTTGCTTGAATGATATTCTCTCCTATTTCTCTTAAATCCTAAGTTTTTATTTATAAAGTGTGATAGGATTTGGGCCCTGATTAGGTAAAATATTTCTTTAGTAAATACTCTATCAAATGACTGAACTAAGATGTGCATATATTTACTATAATTTCTCTCCTTTTTTCAACCTTGGAGTCCCAAGACCTTTCTGTTTAGTAAATGCTATGAATTCATGACCACTAGAACTGTCCCTTCTCATGATGGATGATAAAGTAGCAGAATTGCTGGTGCTCGTGCTGGCACTTCGACAAACAGATGGAGAGCAGGCAGTCATGCTGAGTGGCAAAATCCCCTCATTCCCTTAGAGCCACTGCAGTGTCCTCTAGAGAGCTACGTCAAGACCTATTGTGGAATGTGCAGCGCTGGCAGGATGCGTTTTTGCCAATTAGGTTGCCATGAAAGTCTTTGGCTGCATTATGATCGCGTGGAAAATAATCTCAGTTCCTTCTGACATCCTAGGAAAAAAAAAAGAAACTCCCCTACATCAGAAATATATGGCAGGAAGGGTCAGTAGTATAGGGAAGCTTCTGAAATATATTATATGACTATTCATTGACTTGTGCATCTTATTGTGATCTGTCACTTTCAGAGTAATGTGTCAGCTGTGGCTCAGTAGGTCGTAGCACTTTTGCCTCTGGTGGTAGAAGGTTGTGGGTCAAGTCCCACTTCAGAAACTTGATCACAAAATCTAGGCTGACACTTCAGTACAGTACTGAGGATGAGATGTTAAACTGAGGCCCTGTTTGCCCTCTCTGGTGGATGTAAAAGATCCCATGACACTATTGAAGAAGAACAGTCCTGGTCAACATTTATCCCTCAACCAATGCCACCAAGAAAAACAGATTATGTGGTCATTATCACTTTGTTGTTTGTGGGACCTTGCTGTGGGCAAATTGGCTGCTGCATTTCTTACATTACAACAGTTACTGTACTTCATTAGCTGTAAAGCACTTTGGGACATCCTGAGGTTGTGAAAGGCGCTATATAAATGCAAATCTTTCTTTCTTTATACACTATAGCAAGTACTTGTGGTAACGTTTCTTCTGAAGTCCTATTCTACATCATTTTTGATTTAAGTAATGATATTTCGGGCATTACCAAATTATTGGTAGTACTCCTGTGGCTTAGGCTCGAGAGGGGTTAGCAGACATGATATGATTATTAAATTAAATGTCTATAAGGAAGGCATTCAAGAGCACTGTGAAGGAACTCTGTTCATTGCTTAGATGAATGTAAAATGTCCTGGGGTTTTGAATTTCAAAGTAATAGATTAGTTGAGATATGCAATTTGTGAATTTTCAGTACTATAAATATTTGATATTATAGAATCGGCGGGCACAGATAATGTTGTTTTAATTAGGAATTTTGTAGAGGAAGCCATTCATTGTTAGTATATTTTGCGTCTCTTAACTGTATTGCGAAATTTCAGCACTAACTGGAAATGCAATTCTTTCGTCATTGTGCTGATTCCAAAGAAACATTAGTCATATTTTGAATTTCACTTTACTGTGTAATAAATTTCAGGATCCAGCAGATGGCACTTTTAGGGACTTGTTTTAATCAAGGATTGTATGTGCGTTATTGCAATACTAATCACATGCAAAGGACTACAATTAGAATGCTTCAGTTACATTTTCATAGCGAGCACATCAACCTAGCAGATGTTTTAATGTCATACAGAATGTGCATTGTAGTGTGTAGCATTAACAGATAATTATATTCTCTCTTATATAGCAGAAAGGATAAATAGGGCTGTGGAAAAGGCTTTAAACTAATATGACAAGGGGAGGGATCTGGTAGAAATAATATAAACCTAATGAAAAAAGGAACAGAAGATGAGGGTAAAGGTCAGACCAAGGTAAGGAATAAAGATAACATAAACGGTCAGGGAACAAATACAGTTATAAAACAGAAGTATAAAAAGACTGTTAAAAATAAAGTGAGAGTATAATGGAGTTTTTACAAAGGGAGTTAGAACAAGTCCAGGAACTATAGACCAGTTATCTTAACGTCGAAGGTATGAAAGATAATGGAATCTTTACTCAAAGTTGTAATAGAAAAACATCTAGAAACAACAACAACTTGCATTTATATAGCAATTTTAACATAGTAAAACGTCCCAAGGCGCTTCACAGGAGCAATTGTCAAACAAGATTTGACACCGAGCCACATGAGGAGATATTAGGACAGGTAACCAAAAACTTGGTCAGAGGTAGGCTTTAAGGAGCATCTTAAAGGAGGAGAGAGAGGTAGGGAGGCGGAGAGGTTTAGTGAAGGAATTCCAGAGCTTAGGGCCTAGGCAGCTGAAGGCACGGCCGCCAATGGCAGAGCGATTAAAATCGGGGATGGGCAAGAGGCAAGAATTGGAAGAGTGCCAAGATCTCAAAGGGTTGTGGGGCTGGAGGAGGTTACAGACATGCCAGTAAAGAATAGTCAGCATGGATTTCAAAAGGGAAGGTCATGCTTGACTAACCTTGTTGAATTCTTTGAAGAAGTAACAGAAAAAGTAGACAAAGGTAATATAGTAGCTGTAATATATTTGGATTTTCAAAAGACATTTGATAAAGTACCACCTGGTAGACTTATGATTAAGGTCAGAGCATGTGGAGTCAGGGGACAAGTAGCAGAATGGATAGCAAGCGGGCTACAAACTTGCCAGCTACTTCTAGGGGTAGCTACAGGCTGGCAAAAGATGGGAAGTGGTGTTTCACAGGGACCAGTGCTGGGACCACTGTTGTTCACCATTTACATCAATGATTTGGACTTGGGATTCAGAAGTACAATTTTAAAATTTGCGGACGACATCAAATTGGGAGGTATAGCCAATACTGAGGAAGACTGCGACAAATTACAAGAAGATATTAATAAGCTTGCAGAATGCGCATGTAATTGGAAATTAATTTCAATATAGATAAGTGTGAGGTGGTGCATTTTGGTAGGAAAAATAAGGAGGCCACATACTGCTTGGAAAATAAGAGTCTAAATGGGGTATAGGAATAAAGGGATCTAGGGGTACAGATACACAAATCACTAAAACTAGTGACAAGTTAGTAGGGTCAAAAAATAGCAAACAAAGCCCTGGGGTTCATTTCTAGAGGATAGAATTGAAAAGCAGAGAAATTATGTTAAACTTATCGAACCTTGGTTAAACCACACTTAGAGCACTATGCACAGTTCTGGTCTCCATATAATGAAAAGGATGTAGAGACACCAGAGAAGGTGCACAAAAAGATTTACAAGGGTGGTACCAGAACTGAGGGGTTATACCTATCAGGAAAGACTGAACAGGCTGGGGCTCTTTTCTCTAGAAAAGAGAAGGCTGAGGGGTGACTTGATTGAGGTCTTTAAGATTATGAAAGGGTTTAATAGGGTATTTATTTTTATATTCGTTCATGGGATGTGGGTGTCACTGGCAAGGCCAGCATTTATTGCCCATCCCTAATTGCCCTTGAGATGTGGTGGTGAGCCGCCTTCTTGAACCGCTGCACTCCGTTTGGTGAAGGTTCTCCCACAGTGCTGTTAGGAAGGGAGTTCCAGGATTTTGACCCAGTGGCGATGAAGGATGGTGTGAGACTTGGAGGGGAACATGCAGGTGGTTTTGTTCCCATGTGCTTGCTGCCCTTGTCCTTCTAGGTGGTAGAGGTCGTGGATTTGGGAGGTGCTGTCGAAGATGCCTTGGCGAGTTGCTGCAGTGCATCCTGTAGATGGTACACACTGCAGCCACAGTGCACCGGTGGTGAAGGGAGTGAATGTTTAGGGTGGTGGATGGGGTGCCAATCAAGCGGGCTGCTTATGTCTCGGATGGTGTCAAGCTTCTTGAGTGTTGTTGAAGCTGCACTTATCCAGGCAAGTGGAGTATTCCATCACACTCCTGACTTGTGCCTTGTAGATGGTGGAATGGCTTTGGGGAGTCAGGAGGTGAGTCACTCACTGCAGAATACCCAGCATCTGACCTGCTTTTGTAGCCACAGTATTTATGTGGCTGGTCCAGTTAAGTTTCTGGTCAATTGTGACCCCCAGGATGTTGATGGTGGGGGATTTGGCGATGGTAATGCCGTTGAATGTAAAGGGGAGGTGGTTAGACTCTCTCTTGTTGGAGATGGTCATTGCTTGGCACTTGTCTGGCACGAATGTTACTTGCCACTTATCAGCCCAAGCCTGGATGTTGTACAGGTCTTGCTGCATATGGGCACGGACTACTTCATTATCTGAGGGGTTGCAAATGGAACTGAACACTGTGCAATCATCAGCGAACATCCCCACTTCTGACCTTATGATGGAGGGAAGGTCATTGATGAAGCAGCTGAAAATGGTTGGGCTTAGGACACTGCCCTGAGGAACTCTTGCAGCAATGTCCTGGGGCTGTATGTAGAGAAAATGTTTCCACTTACAGGGGAGTCCGAAACTAAGGGCCCATAAATATAAGATAGTCACCAATAAATCCAATAAGGAATTCAGGAGGAATTTCTTTACCCATAGAGTAGTTAGAATGTGGAACTCGCTACCACATAGAATAGTTGAGGCGAATAGCATAGATGCATTGAAGGGAAAGGTAGATAAACACATGAGGGAGAAAGGAATAGAAGGATATGCTGATAGAGTTAGATGAAGAGGGGTGGGAGGAGGCTCGTGTGGAGCATAAACGCAGGCATAGACCAGTTGGGCCAAATGGCCCGTTTTTGTGCTGTAAATTCTATGTAATTCCACGTAAGATTCTTGGTTTCTGAGCAAGTGCCTTTTTCTGCAATTTTCCTGCCCTATGTTGCCATTTTATTTATGCCTTACATTCACTTGTTATTGGATTGAAGCAGGCCACATAATAGTGAGCCAGTGATATTAAGAAGCAAGTGGCACCATCAGTACTCTTTTAACAAATCACTGGCAAGTAAATATAATTATCTTTAGCACATGTTGTTAATCTCTGTTTATCCAGTGATTTTTCTGTGAAATAATTTTGCTCAACACAGTGCTACTGGGATAAAAATAGAAACTGCTGGAAATACTCAGCAAGTCAGGCAGCATCTGTGGAGAAAGAAACAGAGTTAATGTTTCAGGTCGCTGACCCTTCGTCAGAACAATGCTACTGAGAAACTGGGCTACAGGAATGACTGAGTGACTCCGTGTGAGGCAGCTCAATCCATAATAATATAGTCATTAACCCAGGATGCTTCAGGGTGGGTTTTCTCCAATAATATCATCAATGTTCCCACTTTATACGGAAAAAACAAAACACCACAGCAGAATGACAACTAAACAACGAGTTAAAAGGAAAGGCCGTGAAATGAGGCTGTGGAACGTTTGATGCATTTGTCTGAAATTCCCCTCCCCTCCTATTTTTGCAAAAGCATTAACCCATTCAAAACAAACAAGTTAATACCTTCGCTGAAGTAGCAGAAAGAAGGAATTTCAAATGAACGTGTTAAACGACGGTACCGCAATATCCTACAACAGAACTTTGATACGGTGAATTTTAGAAAGGATGCTACAAATAGTACTTATTCTTCCAAATATTAATCAACTGCTGGCGATGCTAAAGGAGACAGTAGTTACCTGGAGAATATATGTGTTAACATCACTGTTAGATTAGGCGAAAAGAAACTGGTAAGACACAGACAGTACGTCGCAAATAAAAGGTTTTACTTAAGAGAGTTTACTCAAGAGATGTGGCGCCGTGCAACTCATAAAACTCTAGGAAGTTTAATAAGTACCAGCTAGTAAAAACAGAACACGGAATTGTCAGGATACATCCAAGACTTCGAGTAACAGAATATTTATTGAGTAAATTGATCCACATTAAAAGAAGAGGCTATAGATATTTCTAATAATGTTTAATAACCAGCTGGTAACAAGCAAATAAATGAGGAGCAAGTAATGACCACGCACCCCAGGAGAAGTAACAAGATCTTAGAAATGGGCATTTTATAGTGTTTGGAAAGTGATTGAATAGAATAGAGGGATTCACGTTGAAATTACTGGCAATCTTGTGAACACATCTTTTATTAATATGGTGAAGTGAATCAATTGAAGTTTGCGTTCAAAACTTTCAACACCAAGATTTGATTAAAATAGATTAATTCAAAAGTGAAACAAATTGAGACTGATGGAAAAGAATTGAAATAATGTAAATGAAATAATGTTTTTTCCCTCGCCTTACCTCCTACTATCCTTTATTTCTAGAAGTGCTGAGTTTAAATCAGCTGCCACTAGGGTGAGATATTGGGGGCTGCTGGTGCCCATAGATTCATAACCCAGCAAGAGTCAGTGCCTTCAAGACAGGTGGTGAGAAACGGAGAGAAGATTGAGGCAAAAAGAATTCAAATGGGAAATTCAATCATATCCTCAAGGGGGTAGAAATTCCAACGGTTTCTCCCAATCTCCTGCTGTAACTTTAGGCGGAAGATCAGCTGTTTACACTGTTTCTCTGGGATTTCCGATGAACTTATGGCACAAAATCAGGAGAACGTCTCGGAAGTTCTACACCTCTCCCCCCACCCCCACAACGTTTTGCTAAAGATTTGAGATTCAAGCTTTTAATCCTCTGTTATATTCTGAGGCTGTGTTTACATCACAGCTACGGGTTTGAGACACAATTGGCTGCAGTCATGTAGCATCTCCAGCCCTACAACCCTCCGAAGTCTCTGCTCTCCTCCAACTCTGGCCTCCTGCGCATCCCCAATTTCCTTTGCTCCACCATTGACGGCCGTGCCTTCAACTGCCTAGGCTGTAAGCTTGGGAATTCCCTCCCTAAACCTCTCTGTCTCTCTACATCTCCCTCCTCCTTGAAGTCGTTCCTTAAAAGCTACCTCTTTGACCAAGCTCATGGTCTTATGTCCTAATATCTCTTTATGTGGCTCAATGTCAAATTTTGTTTGATAACGCTCCTGTGAAGCACCTTGGGATGTTTTACTACATTAAAGGCACTATATAAATGCAAGTTATTGTACTGCCCAGCTCCCAGTTGAATTCTCACAGCCACGGGAGAGCTCTGCCTGTGCATGCTGATACATATGTGCAGAGCTCAGCTCCCAACAGCGGGCTGAATTTCCTTAGTGTTTCTCCCGCTCTGCCATTGTAACCTTGATGGAAACCCCGCTAACCTCTGGTAAACGGGGTTTCTGTTCAAGTTATGGAGGAGAAACCCCCCCCCCGAGGAGATTCACAAGGGTAGGCGTATCCTCCTTCTCAAACCATTTAAAAGGAACCTGCAAGCATTTTTTAATCCAGGTTTGCGATTGTACTGTCGTTGTACTCCGTGTGGTGTCAAACTCAAAGCATTGTGCAATTGCCTCCTCCGGGAGGTCTCACAGCATTCTGCACTGGAATCAGGTCAGCAATCAACTCCAGAGTTCTGATGAAAGGTCG
The DNA here is from genome assembly GCF_035084215.1 of Heptranchias perlo. Lineage (NCBI taxonomy): Eukaryota > Metazoa > Chordata > Chondrichthyes > Hexanchiformes > Hexanchidae > Heptranchias > Heptranchias perlo. The sequence continues at coordinate 79,908,204 of NC_090332.1, forward strand.
TTGACATGAAACGTTAACTCTGTTTTTCTCTCTCCACAGAAGCTTCCTGACCTGCTCAGTGTTTTCCAGCATTTTCTGTTTTTATATTAGCTTTCCTGCATCTGCAGTATTTTGCTTTTGCTCCAGAGTTATATTTTCCCTTTTGCTTTGCTGCAAAGACGGTTCGCAGCTGATGCAAAATGACAATATAACTGCAGTCTTAATGTATCTGGTATTGTTCTCTGTAGTTGTATTGTAATGTGTTTACTGATTTTACACAATGTTCTTTTGATTTCTATATTATTGATTGACTGCATTCAGTTCCGCTAATATTCACTGCAAAACATTAACAAAAAAATGCCTCGGAGGTTCCTACGATAATGTAGAAAATATTTAATTATGACGTAAGTTGTTAGCTTGCAGAAGAGTAGGAGTGAAATCTGTCTTGGGTGGCAGGGCAAAATGGGCGATAGCGAATGGGCAATATAAAATAGAGGGCACAATTCTAAAGGGGGTGCAGGAACAGAGAGATCTGGGGATATATGTGCACAAATCGCTGAAGGTGGCAGGGCAGGTTGAGAAAGCGGTTAAAAAAGCACACAGGATCCTGGGCTTTATAAATAGAGGCATAGATTACAAAAGTAAGGAAGTTATGATGAACCTTTATAAAACACTGGTTCGGCCACAGCTGGAGTATTGTGTCCAATTCTGGGCACCGCACTTTAGGAAGGATGTGAAGGCCTTAGAGCGGGTGCAGAAAAGATTTACTAGAATGTTTCCAGGGATGAGGGACTTCAGTTATGTGATTAGAGTGGAGAAGCTGGTGTTGTTCTCCTTAGAGCAGAGAAGGTTGAGAAGAGATTTGATAGAGGTGTTCAAAATCATGAGGGGTCTAGACAGAGTAGATAGAGAAAAGCTGTTTCCATTGGCAGAAGGATCGAGAACCAGAGGACACAGATTTAAGGTAATTGGCAAAAGAACCAAAGGCAACATGAGGAAAAACTTTTTACGCAGCGAGTGGTTATGATCTGGAATGCACTGCCAGGGGTGGGGGGATGGTTGAGGCTGATTCAATCGAGGCTTTCAAAGGGGAACTGGATATGTACTTGAAGGAAAAAACTTTGCAGGGCTACGGGGAAAGGGCGGGGGAGTGGGACTAGCTGGATTGCTCTTGCAGAGTGCCGGTACCGGCCTCGACGGGCCAAATGGCCTCTTTCTGTGCTGTAACCATTCTATGATCCTATGATTTTATTCTACGAATTGGCAGCCTGTTTTACATCCCGCCCGACTTTCTTTACTATCAAAGTCAAGGGAAAAGATAATCGGGCAGGATGTAAAACGGGCTGCCAATTACTCACTGGACTTAATTTAAATAGCAGACAGTATTTTTAAACATCATGCCAATCTTGAGAGATTGCTCATTTTGCGCTACTGCTCAAGACAATTTTCACCCCCATTGTTCCAGACCCTCTTTTAATGGTGTCACACTACATGTTTGTTAGCCGGTACTCTGTTAATGAGAAGGCGTTTTGTAAAAGGAACATCTACTCAGGCAACAGCTCACTCCCCACATGTCCTGCGGTGGCTACTGTCGTGGTTACTTTTACAATACAGCTTCTATTGTTGTTCAACTGTGAATAAGAGAATCATCAATAACTGGAGGCGTGAAATGCTTAATTTTTCCTCTCCTGAGATTGGCATTAAGTTTAAAAATGCTATTTAACGTTTGCTATTTAAATTAAATCCAGTGAGTAATTATCTCAAATTATACTCATCGTGATCATGGGATTTAAATGGTTCCAAATAACAGAAACTCAATTGCAAATACAGACCACCCACTTTGTTGACTTTTGAATGCACGCGCCATTGAGGCTGTGCTGCAGAAATAAATCGCTTTCTCAGGGCAACTATAAGGAACCTTACAACACCAGGTTATAGTCCAACTGTTTTATTTGAAAATCACAAGCTTTCGGAGGCTTTCTCCTTCCTCAGGTGAGTGTGGGATCCCACAACCTGGTGTTGTAAGATTCCTTACATTTGTCAACCCCAGTCCATCACCGGCATCTCCACATCAGGGCAACTCGAGTTGGATAGGCTGAACTATGGGATAAAACCAGTCTCTAGATCAGCACCTATGTCAATGTGAAATGCCAGTCACCTTTATCAATTAACAGCAGTTTCTAAACAATTATTATGAGTAAATATAAGTCGTAAGGACATATGAACCACTTCCTGTGTCGTCTTAGCCATAAAATAAGCTATCGTTCAGTACTTGTTTTGTTAAAGTTAGTAAATTTGTATGATGGTAAGTGAGAAAAAAACATATATGATATGTACAACACATATGATATGTACAGGACCTTGTCACAGAAAATGTAGTTGATTACACAATAAACCCATATTAATGACCCCACCGTAAAGATCCTGGATTGTCAGCATGGCTCAGTTGGTAGCATTCTCACCTTCAACTTTTCAGGTTATAGGCTCAAACCTCACTCCAGAACTTGAGAACAGAATCTAAGCTGACATTTCAGAGCCTCAATTTAATGTCTCATCTGAAAGATGGTACCTCCAACAGTGCAGCACTCCCTCAATACCGCAGATTACGTGCTCAGGTCTTTTGACTTGTGGGACTATGAATCCACAATCCTTCTGACTCAGAAGCGAGAGTGCTACACACTGAGACATGGCTAATAATCATTACCAATGGTGCTACTGACAACTTGTGACAGAACGTCAATACTTTACTTTGTTTTTACTGTGAGGATGTGAAATTTGGACACATCTGTTCTTTCCTTTAGTATGCGACTGGAAGTCTAATTGCACAATATACGTGTATGGCCAGATATAACCTTGCCAGGGAGTGGTTTCAAGGCTGCAATCTAATCTCAGGTACTCTGATGCCAATTCTAGATGACTTGAACATCATTTGCAAGGTTTATGATGTCATCTGAATTCCTTGATTAGATTGTTATCCTTGTTTGTCCACCTACTGTTTTAGAAGTAGCAGGTGTCATAACATAACTGAGATCTGAACTCTCTGCGCCTTTTCAGTACAGATTGTGATTTTTTTTTGTTGTCTTCCAGTAAAAACTTTATTCCTTATAAAAATTTCCAGACTTTTCCTGCACCTTTCTGAGCTGCCAGAAATTTCTCCAACATCAATTTTCTCACAGGATTTTGCCCAGTAATATTTTTCTCCCTCACAATGTGTAGGAAGCCATCTCCCTCCCCACCACCGCCACCCCCGCCCCAAGTAGTAAGAGGAGGAATATTTGAGCTGAATGCACAACATAATATTAATAAGCTGGACATTGTGGGGGAGGGGGAGATTATGATTAGCATTACCTGTACTTAGGTGCAGACATAAGTGCGAACCTTCTCAAGATTGTAGCACGCAAGGGGCTGAACTGGCACATAACGACATAAAGTAAGGAGAAACAAGGAAGGGTGCCAGAAAACGTGAAAGAATTTTACAGACAAATTGCGAAAAACAACCAAATTGGTTACTTAAATCACAATTAAGCAAACCGAGGGCTAATAGAAAAACATTGATGAATGCCAGAAGACATGCAGAGTTTAATAGACAGCTCATAAAAAGTAAGAATAAGTGCAGAACAGCCATATTTGTTGCTTAAATTACTTAGATTTAATTAGGCGGTTTAATTAGCATCTCCAGAGTATGAAGTGATTACTGCACTCCTTAAGAATTGTGTGACACCTTTTGAAGGAGTGAAAGCATTCATGAATTCATATCAATTCATTTTAGGGATAATGATATTAATTTGTTCTTTAGGCAGTAATGAATGAGAAGGCGTGTATCAACCACGATTTAGCTGTGTAAAAATAATCACTAACATGGCAAAATCGCTGATATTTGCAAAATTGTTATTAGTTCTCTTTTGTGAATGTTGTGATGATTGAAGTGAAGGATGTCAATACTGAGGAATAGAAAACATTCCCTTTGTAGGAACGCATGTCTAGATTTTCCTCACTGGACGGCTTGATCAGGAAAATTCGACAGAAGTTCTAACCCAGCAGAGGTGCACAAGGTTTGGTTTCTGACACGTTTTCTGGTGGGTGGGAACAGTGATGGTGGAAACACCACCTCAAACAGGCTTTATGTAATATTAAATTGGGGGCACGCCACTTTTATATCCCATTTCCAGCAGTTCTTGCATGCAGCATGTTTGGTGTAAAAACCGCCCAATTGAAATGGGCATCCAGGAATGCAAAGCAGGGGACAAGTATGGAGGTCATGGATAGGACACCATAATATAAAAGTAAGTGAATTTCAACCATTTTTTAACCAGCTTTCTTCATTCATTTTTTGATTTTGTTTTTCTTTCTGGCACTTAAGTTCTCATGAACTTTCATGCCAGTTGTAAATTGTTTATTTTAATACCCCAGGCATGATTGGAAAGAAGATGATGGTGTTGGCCTTGCTGAACTATGTATCACTCACGTCGCCTGGAAGGAGCCAGAAGCATAAAAGTTGGGAACCATAGCTGCTGCTGACAGTGCTGACCCTAAGGTTGTCTACAGGTTTCCTTGAAGCAGATGGCACAGCTCTGTAACTGCCACCTTGCTGAACCTGAGCCTTCAGTACACCTCCATTTATGCCAGAAAGCTGTGCCCAGACCTGTAGCTATGGCTGGCAGAGTAGTGAATACAGCCTGTCCACCTCTGGTGCCCTCTTGGCATCTCTCATCGTCTTTTTCCAGTTAATCCAGTGACAGGGGAGCACTGCGAGCAATTTCTGCGGCAGCAAAAAGAAATGAAGTGTACAGTTTCAAGAGAGTGGTTCCCAACGTGTTGGAACCTGCTGGCCTTTAACGCCCATTTGAAATGGGTGATACCAGAGTGCTGAATGTGCAATCACGAAAGCTGAAAAACAGCAATGCTAATGAAGGAGTTGCCATTCCCAGCCGGCAACCCGGACCAAGCATTGACGCACATCGCTGCATGGGTGGAAAATGAGTGAATTGGGATATTACATCAGCTTTACTATATTGACAGGCTGTGTAATTTGGACACATTTAATCGTTTATAGGGAAATTATATTTATCAAATTATTTTAGTGAAGTGTCTAACACAGGACGAATCGCCATCTACCTGTGTACAATAAAGAAATTAGAACTCCAGGGGATAAAAACAGAGCGAACTTGTAATGTTCTAAACAATGAAAGTATAGGCACAGAGCCAGTCTGCAGCAATACCTCCACGTTTGGTTTTCTGCCTTTGATGAAAAAGGAACTGAATGCTACCGGGACTTGATGGTTTGACTTACAGGGAGAGGTTAGACAGACTGGGACTTTATTCCCTGGAGAGTAGGAGGTTAAGGGGTGATCTTATAGAAGTCTATAAAATAATGAGGGGCATAGATAAGGTCGATAGTCAAAATCTTTTCCCAAAGGTAGGGGAGTCTATAACGAGGGGGCACAGATTTAAGGTGAGAGGGGAGAGATACAAAAGGATCCAGAGGGGCAATTTTTTCACTCAAAGGGTGGTGAGTGTCTGGAACGAGCTGCCAGAGGCAGTAGTAGAGGCGGGTACAATTTTGTCTTTTAAAAAGCATTTGGACAGTTACATGGGGAAGATGGGTATCGAGGGATATGGGCCAAGTGCAGGCAATTGGGACTAGCTTAGTGGTATAAACTGGGCGACATGGACATGTTGGGCCGAAGGGCCTGTTTCCATGTTGTAACTTCTATGATTCTATGATTCTATGAATACTTACCTTTTTTAATTGAGCAAGTACTGATTCAAAGTTAGATGAACACCACCTATTTGTTAATTTATATTTCGGTTATTAGAAAAGATTACCAGCAGACTTATTGCTGAATAACTGTTTTGTTGAAAACTAAGCTGAACTTTGGGAGGAACCATAATAATAAGGATTTTCTATAGCAAGACCCTGTAGGAGGGAGGCACAACAACCATTAGTACTTGAGTCTGCCCCAATTGTGCTTAGGGGTCAGAGGACTCCCAAGAGCTCTGACTGACGTAATCCCTGAGCTCCGTAGAGGAGAGTGACACGTGTTGTCAGCAGATCGATGAGAGAGCCAACCTGTGAAGTGTGACACAAGGATGGGAGGGGCGACTCCGCAATCCCAACCTTCTAGCAGCATCCACGTGCTCGTAGGGGGCGTGGCTCGGAGAATGAGGACCGCGGTGATGGTGCTCCCTGTGAGAGAGGCTTCCCTACTGGAACATGGGAACATCTTGTGATGCTTTCATATAGCTGGCTGAGCCATTTGGCCTGGGCTGCATTCAGTTATACTGTCCTGAATTCTACCTGTCTCCTGCTGACTCAGCGAATCAACTTTGACCTCTGTAGCTGATGTAACCCTTCGTGTTGGTGAGGTAATATCCTGCAAATAATGTGATCTTCTCTAGGCTTGCTATTTGTTCTTTTTATACCCTTCAGACATTTCATGTTGCTGGTAATGTCCACCTTTTTATCTTGCTCCTCAGAGTGATAGGGGTAGAAATCCGTTTTCGGGCATTAAATTGGCAGTCAATATACCAATCTCGTGATGGGACGTCCTGTGCCGGAAATGCGCCCGGAATGTAGCGGCCGCCTGAAATGAGCGTTGGGCTGATTATAATATGTAAATAGGGTCCTGCTCGTGTATTAGCATCCTTTGGGGAAATTGGTGCCTGGTAGCATTGGATTCGGTCATTCTTAAACCCACCCAGCAAAGCGTGGCGGGAAGGCTCAGGAAGCAGGCTGCAGCAGCGGAATTTAATGAGATCCTCCATTAAGGTGAGTCTCTGGATTGTCGTTTTAGGTGGCTGGGGATTTTTGGAGCCATGTTTTGGCTCCTTTGGCTGAGTTTGGGAAGTTTTTGCTACTGTTGGAAAACTGACTTTTTTTTTATTCGTTCACGGGATGTGGGCGTTGCTGGCGAGGCCGGCATTTATTGCCCATCCCTAATTGCCCTTGAGAAGGTGGTGGTGAGCCGCCTTCTTGAACCGCTGCAGTCCGTGTGGTGACGGTTCTCCCACAGTGCTGTTAGGAAGGGAGTTCCAGGATTTTGACCCAGCGACAATGAAGGAACGGCGATATATTTCCAAGTCGGGATGGTGTGTGACTTGGAGGGGAACGTGCAGGTGGTGTTGTTCCCATGCGCCTGCTGCCCTTGTCCTTCTAGGTGGTAGAGGTCGCGGGTTTGGGAGGTGCTGTCGAAGAAGCCTTGGTGAGTTGCTGCAGTGCATCCTGTGGCTGAAGCTGCACTGTTTTACTTCCTTAGCTGCAGTGGTACTGGGAAATATGAGGATGTTGCTGGGATTACCATTGAGGGGGAATAGCAGCAGCAACAGGCATGGAAGCACATACCTGTGGAGGTTCAAAGAAGAGGGCAAAGTGAGTAAGGTCACAGGAGGCCTTGCACAATGTGGATCTGATGGAACAGGTTGTCGTACCTGAACATGACAGAGGAGCAGTGTGTGAGGAAGCTGTTCAGTGGGCAGGCGGTCACTGATCTGTCACCTATGATACCAAACACCAGGGCTCACACAACATTGCCTGTGCCTGTTAAGGTATCGGTAGCTCTCAACTTCAAGGCCACTGGCTCAATCCGGGCTGTAACAGGTGACCATCAGACATTTCGCTGTCCAGATGACCATCAGACAGGTGACAGATTCCCTCTTTGCAATAAGACAGCAATACATCACCTTCCCCATAGAGGCTGCCGATCAGGAGAAGTGAGCTCTCAGATTCATCTGCATCGCTGGATTTCCTCAGATGCAAGGTCTCATTGACTGCCCACATATTGCCCCGTGTTCTCCCCTTCAAGGAGTAGCCATGTTTTATAACAAGAAGAGGGTCCCACCCGAACGTGCATCTGGTGTGTGATCACAGGCATTGCACAATGTAAATCTGTGTCAGGTTTCTTGGCAGTAATCATGATGCCTTCATACAGCGCCAGTCCTCAATCGCCCCCTGTCTTCCGCCCAGACCACCTTGGAGCAAGGGGGTGTCACCTCTACACCTGACTCATGACTCCTGTCAGGAGCCCGGGTACAGACATGGACTGCTGAAACATAGAGAGCCACGCCATACAAGAACAAAAGCTCGCATCTCTGCCTGTAATGCTCATCGTGTACGTTTCTGGTTGGGTGGATCTTTTTTATAATGGACACCGAGAATACGCTCAATGTGAATGGGCGCCCGGGTTTGCTAAGTGCAGGGTTAGAAGAATTTGACATTTAAGAAGACACAGCGCAAGTCACCGGAATGTTTTTGTAGGTTGTGTTTCAAATTCATTGATGGAGGATTTTTTTGGCCACTCGATACCCTCCAAGTTTTTATGCCAAGGTTTCTTGGCGTTGCCACTTTTGAATTATTTTCCCAGAAATTTGGACCATGGGTTTCCTTATGGGAATCCCTCTGCATTTATGCTTTTTTTGGAAAAAAAGAGGGGAAGCAATGGAGAGATTCCAGTTTTTGAAGTTTTACCAAAGCAGATCTGTGCCCTCTTTGTTATTCCCCTACCCACATGTGCAAGCAGAGGTGTACTTACTTTGCTTTGTCAGAGGGACCAGTGTAGATTTTACTCGGGTGCTCTGTGCCTGAGAGGAGGCAGTCGCCCACATTTTTCCCATTTACAGGAGTGCACCTCCCGGCTCCAGATACAAACCACGTGGGCCGCTGCCAGCCACCACTCGACCCTCCCGAACACCACCGCCACTTTTCCGATCCTAGCTGCCACCCTCCCTCCCGATCACCGTCACCGCTACCCTCCCTCCTAGTCGCCCCGCTTCCCTGCCCCCTTTAAGAACTTACCTGAGGTCTGCTGTTGATGTGGCAGTGGCACGATCTTCGAGTTCTCTTCTCCAGCGAGTTGCCTAGAGACACTCATTAGGCGTCTGCTGCTCGTCAGTTCCATGACAAGGAGGCCTGAGGCCCAATATTACCCTCACCTGGGGCCTATCCATTTCAGGCACAGGGGATCGTCCCCTTAGCCCCATTTGTGCCCGTTTTTGGACGCATTCGAATATCTAGGTCTTCATGTACTAGGTTTCAACCATCATATTACTGAGGATACAGCACTCTGCTGCCACACTAAAATACTCAAAACGCTGACTAAGTCATAATTACCAGTACACCATGGCAAAAATAGGTGGTGCTAGTCTTTTTCACAATAGATTTAGGAGATATGTGAATGAATAAATCTGCTCTTTTTTTCTTGTTATGTCTGTCAGCTATCGAATGGAAATAATTTTGGCTAATTTTGAACGATCAAAACACTGATAACTATTGTTTGCTTGCTATAAGAGATTCTGCCTAAATGAGTTTTGCTAAAAGCCGTGATCAAGGGCTACGAGTGATATTCACACATGACTCTTTGTTACATTGCAAGTGAGGCTTGTTAGGTAAACCACAAGAAAATGAAGTCATGTACTGTATCCCGAACTCCAGAATTAAGAATATTGCAGCGTTTGAAGCCTATTTTATTCAAGATATTTTGTTTTTCCTTTGCAAGGAATTAATTCAAAGAACACTGTGTGTTTGCCATTTATAAAATATCTTTCAGTAGATTGTGTGATTTCAGATAACAGTTTATTTTTGCTTTGATTCCATTCATAGTCGTAAATATAGAATAAGAGTATTGCATTAATCAAGGTCTCTTCATCAAACACATGAAAACTTTCTCAGCTTATTTTTTTATATTTGAAAGCAATGACTAACTACTTAGCCCCAATATTAACTTGGAGCCGGGAAGAGAGCCGGGAGGGGGGGTTTGGCTGTCGGGAAACCCGGAAGTAAGGGCTTCCTGCGGGTCCTACTGAGTTTAACGGTAGGACCTGTTCTAAAATTTTTCAAAAGGTTTCCTGTCCGAAAGCCAATTTGATGGACAGGCTGGTTGCCTGTAAGACGGGAAAGCAGCCGGGGAGTGGATGGAAGGTAAGTCGGAGTTTGGGTGGTGGGATCAGGGAGAGATCGGGGTCTTCAGGGTTTGGGTGGGGGTGCTGTTCGCAGGAGGGCAGAGGAAGTTGGAGATCGGGGGGTGGTGGTGAGCAGTCGGATCATTGAGGGGTGAGAAGTCTGAGATCGCTGTGGGGCAGAGGGAGTTGGAGATCGCAGGGGGCGGGGAGAGTTGGAGATTGTGGGAGGGTGGGGGGAGTCAAAAATCACGGGGACGTGAGGGAGTTGGAGATCGCGGGGTGTTGAGGGATTCGGAGATCGCAGGGTCGTTGAGGGATTCGGAGATCGCAGGGTCTGATCGCGGGTGTGTAAAGAGGTTTGCTTGGGGAGGCTGGGGAAAGCACTCCTGCTCCTCCTGGCCCACAAGCAGTGATGTAAATGCACTTACCTCATGGATAAGGCCCTTCTCGCCTCCTTTTACCTGTCAGGAATCCCGTGACCCAGGAAAACCATGAGAGAGGGTTGGTCGCCTGCCCCCTGACCTGCCTCCAATTAATTTCCAACCCTCCTCCGACCCGCCCTCTGTCCCGGAGGATAGTTGGATAGTTGGCACCTCGTTAAACCCTGGAAGTGGGTGCTTTGGAGCCGGGTTGCGGTTGTGCTGCAAATTTCTATTATTTTAACACCTGCCCCCAACCCACCCATTCTCGGGGTTAAAATCCTCCCTCCCCCCCAATATATTCAGAAATCTTAAAAGGGACTTTCACTGGCTGCAGGGTACAATGTACTCACCTTATCTTCACACTTGCATAATTCTGTTTTTTTTTTATTCGTTCACAGGATGTGGGTGTCACTGGCAAGGCCGGCATTTATTGCCCATCCCGAATTGCCCTTGAGAAGGTGGTGGTGAGCTGCCTTCTTGAGCAAGATTTTACAACTGAGTGGCTTGCTAGGCCATTTCAGAGGGCAATTAAGAATCAACCACATTGCTGTGGGTCTGGAGTCACATATAGGCCAGACCAGGTAAGGGCGGTAGGCTTCCTTCCCTAAAGGACATTAGTGAACCAGATGGGTTTTTACGACAACCCGGTAGTTTCATGGCCATCATTACTGATACTAGTATTTTTAATTCCAGATTACTTTTTTTTATTTAATTAATTGAATTTAAATTTGCCAGCTGCCGTGGCAAGATTTGAACTCATGATTCTGGATTTTAGTCCAGGCCTCTGGATTACTAGCCCAGTAACATAACCACTATGCTACCGTACCCGGGTTGGAGATAGAACTATAAATTCTAAACTAAGACGTCAAATTTTTAAACTGCATTAGGGTTAGGGTTAGACTACTTTTTTGAATTATTTTATTCGTCATTTTGTATTTTATCCTCTTTCTTTTTTATGAGGTCTTTCCACACACACAGTATTTCCCAATAGTGATGATTTACACCAGGAACACCTTGAGGACAAGAACAACTCGTAACTCCTTTTTGTTTCCATGCCAAACCATCTCCTCAAATCTCTTTCTCTTGTCCTTGCACGCTGACCTCCAACACCAACTGTGAAGAGTTTATAGATTTCTTTAACTGAATGATTCAAGAAATTTGTTCAGGTGCCTGAGGTGCCAACTATCCAACTATTTTCCTTCCCTTACCTCTCAATCACTAATCCATTTCAAGCCCAACACCCCTGTCACTTTGAAACTGTTCACCCATCAGCCCCCTCCTCCCCCCCTACCCTATTCCCCCATGCCTCTCTCCAAGCTTATCTCCTTAAAGAAATGGACTTCCTGCCCCTTTGATCTGCTCCCCACCCAACTCCTGATCATTCAACTACCACTCCTGATACCAGGGTTCACCAATATTATTAATGGCCTCCTCGGTTCAGATATTAATCCTCTTCCTTTCAAAACTGCCTCATCACCATCCCCCCACTTCAAAAAGCTCATCCTTTACCTGCCCGTCCCCTCTAACTACACCCAACCTTTAAACCTCCTCTTCTTATCCAAGTTCCTTTAGTGTGCCATCAACCCCCCCCACCCCCCGCCTCCACCACCGCTACATCCTGGCCTTTCCCAAAACTTCCTGTTCGAATTCGTTCAGTCCAGTTTCCACCCTGCTCACAGGACTGAGACAGCACTGGTCAAAGTCACTAACAACATCATCTGTGACTGCGACTGTGGCACTTTATGCTTCCTTAACCTGTCGGGAGACTTCTAGATTGTCGGTAGCACCATTTTCCTCTCCTGCCTTACCTCAGTGATTCACCTTAGTGGGACTGCCTCAATGTAGTTGTACTCCTACCTGTCCCCATGCACCCAGTTTATCTCTAGCAATGACTTCTCCTCCAGCTCCCACACGGTCACCTCTAGCGTTCCCCTAGGGTCTATCCTTCGGCCCTTCCTCTTCCTCAACTACACATTACTCCTTGGTAACTTCATCCATGGATGGGGTCAGCTTCCACATGTATGCTGATGGCACTCGGCTCAACTTCTCCACCATGTCCCTCAACCCCAAGACCATTTCTATGCTCTCAAACTGGTTGCCTGACATTAAATTCACAGATGAGTTATGTCTCCTACAATTGAACATGAAAAAGACCAAAACCATTATTTTTGGTCGCCGCCAACAACCTAGCACCTGCCATTGACATCATCTCCCTCTCTGGCATTCTGCTCAGGCTAAACCAGACTACAAGAATCTTCATCGTACTGTTCAAACCCTATATCCTATCCATTAGCAATGCTACTTATTTCTACCTCTGCAACATGACTCGCCTCTGACCCCACCTTGTGCCCCACTCATGCCGAACAATTATCTATATCTCTGTCACCTTTAGACTTGACTTTATCAACACCCTCTTTGCTGGCTGGAGGAGGTTACTGAGATAGGGAGGGGCGAGTCCATTAAAATTTAACATCGAGGTGTTGCTGGACTGGGAGCCCATGTAGGTCAACGAGCACGGGGGTGATGGGTGAATGGGACTTGGTGCGAGTTAGCACACGGGCAGCAGGGTTTTGGATGAGTTCAAGTTTATGGAGGGTGGAAGACGTGAGGCCGGCCAGGAGAACATTGGAAAAGTCCAGTCTGGAGACAACAAAAGCATGGATGAGGAGAGTTCACCATAATTCTGTGTGATAGTTACTACTATTTGGTGATCCTACATTAACTCCAGGTTTTACATGTTCCTGCTTAGGAAAATACTGTAAAGTTAAGTTTACATGTCACGTATCAATTCCATGTATCTGAACTATGACTGTCATCATACCTTTCTCTTCTGCATTGACCCATATAGTGACAAAAATGTATCTGCGCAACTACTTCCAACATAAACTCATGTACCTTTGTGACGCACAATGATTCAAAGACTTTGCATGCTCAGCAGAAAGTTACTGAACTTGATAACAATCACAATTTGAAATTATGATAAAGTACAAGTAAAGATTTCTTTTTTACCACAGGTTATCCAGTCAAACTTCTCAATTAGCTGGAAGAAATATTAAACTAAGCCTTCAATTGACATATGCTCTCAAATGATTATAATAAACAACTGTGGATTGCAGCTGAGGGAAGTCTGAAAACAAATAGGAGGGGATACTAATGGCAAGTCATCCTGTTTAGGAAGCAGTCATTCAAATGTACCCATTTGAACTCATATTCCAAAAGGTTGCACATTTGTGACATTGTCTTTTTCCTCTTGGGTTTTTGACATGACTCAGAAATATTTTACAAACATGAGGAGTTGATCAGCTAATTGTTGTGATGTTAGTGAGGTTCTTGCGTCATTCCATCTTAGGTGTGTTGAGCTGCCTCTTTTGTGAATGAAAGATGACATTTTTAAGTCAATCAGAAATGCAGGCAGTTGGAAACAAGGGATGGGAATGGAAACATCTCTTTTTGAAAAGAAACATCAAGGTCATTGCTCCTTAGATTTTTCTTTTAATGGGGTGTTCCTTACCAACTCCAGATAACAATCATTTTGCCTACTACATACAGATTTTACTGTATATTCAAATGGTTTTCAGCTGTTAAGTACATTAAGGAAAGTACATATAGAGGTATATACAAGATACTCTGCAACTTTAAATGTTCTTAAACAGTGATGATTGTAAATATGTTTATGCACTATTAATATTTCCACCACATTTTAGTGAGTGAAGTGTATGATACTCTACAACATCCATTTAATCTCCTAAGCATAAATCCTAAAAGTTTTAAAGGAAAACTCCAGAATATTCGACCATCTCCGCATTTCCTTTGGTTAGCCCTGGCCTGCTCCTTTCCACAGATAACACCTTCCCCTTGCAGAAGCATGGGAAGCATTGGGTCACTATGTCACCTATCATTCCCCAGATGAGACAATAGGAAGTTGCTGTGATCCTGTGGAAGTGCACGAAGGGATACTTGACCATATTAATGTGGAAGTGCATGAATGGATACTTGACCATATTAACTCTTTATTAACTCACTTAGCTCACATAATAGGTTTAGCTACAGCACACATAGAAGCACAATTGTGTAATTACATTTAAGCCTTGGTATGTTGATAATTAAGTTAGGTGAACAGGTGCTTAGTACAGCCTGGCATCTCTTAAGATAAGGGTGTAGCTGACTACAGAATATAATAAGAATACAGTTTCTTGAACGGCCATGTGGCCTTGAGACTAGCTTCAGCCCTACTGATAACAAGAGACAGGAATGTAGGGAGGAAGGGACTGCTCAGGCCTACGTGCAAAAGTAATAAGATGGCTATGGATGTTCGGGGGGCAGGCACACTACTTGATTGACCAACTACCTGAGCCAATAAGGAATGTATGTGTACGCCCATATTCTGTAACAGATGGGCCTTCTTTACTGAATTGTATAAACATGAGCTGTTTCACTGACTCGAGGAAGTTGTACCTTCAACCATTGTTTTGAGGTGCTCTTCCACTTGTATACAAGTTGGGCTCAATAAAGTTTCTCTTTGTACTACTGGTTTGGGTGTTAATGCATTGGTATAGTGTAAGTTTCGACAATCCCTCGACTCGCTGCTCTGGGATGTACCCCTCTGGAGGTGTTTGAGAGCAACTGCGATGATTTACTCATTGATTCTCATTTACATTTTGATGGCTGAGCCATGACTCGTTGCCTCCTCCTGACAGGGTGGATGAGATAAGGAACAGACTGTGTGAAGAATCACTGGGAGAAACCCACATCAACAATTCCTTGGAACAGTATACTTGAGTGCCAACAGGCTTTGTCACTATACTGCCCACTCAGCATGCCCTGTTAATAATAAACACCTTTTTTTAACTATTAGCTAGTATAATGTGTTTTTTAAATTCATTCTCTGGGTATGGACATCATTAGCAAGGACAGTATTTATTGTCCATCCCTAGTTGCCCTGGAGAAGGTGGTGGTTGGCATTCTTCTTGAACCGCTGCAGTCCATGTGGTGAAGGTACTCCCACAGTGCTGTTAGATAGGGAGTTCCAGGATTTTGACCCAGTGATGATGAAGGAATGGCGATTGTATGTCTAAGTCAGGATGGTGTGTGACATGGAGGGGAACCTAGAGGTGATGGTGTTCCCATGCACCTGTTGTTCTTGTCCTTGTAGGTGGTGGAGATCATGGGTTTGGGAGGTGCTGTCGAAGAACCCTTGGCGAGTTGCTGCAGTGCATCCTGTAGATAGTACACATTGCAGCCACGGCACGCCAGTGATGGAGGGAGTGAATGTTTAAGGTGTTGGATGGGCTGCCAATCAAGTGGACTGCTTTGTCCTGGATGGCGTTGAGCTTCTTGAGTGTTGTTTCAGCTGCACCCATCCTGGCAAATGTAAAGTATTCCATCACACTCCTGACTTGTGCCCTGTAGGTGGTAGAGAGGCTCTGGGGAGTTAGGAAGTGAGTCACTTGTCACAGAATACCCAGCCTCTGACCTGCTCTTGTAGCCACAATATTTATGTGGCTGGTCCAGTTGAGTTTCTGATTAATGGCAACCCACAGGATGTTGATAGTGGGGAATTCAGCGATGGTAATGTCATTTACTTTCAAGGGGAGGTTGTTAGACTCTCTCTTGTTGGAGATGGTCGTTGCCTGGCACTTGTGCGGCGTGAATGTTACTTGCCACTTATCAGCCCAAACCTGGATGTTGTCCAGATCTTGCTGCATGTGACCATGGACTGCTTCATCATCTGAGGAATTGCGAATGGAGCTGAACACTGTGCAATCATCAGTGAACAATACCAATTCTGACCTTATAATGTAGGGAAGGTTATTGATGAAGCAGCTGGGCCTTGGATACTGTCCTAAGGAACACCTACAGCAATGTCCTGGGGCTGAGATGATTGACCTCCAACAATCACAACAATGTTACTAATTGGAGAGGGTAGAGAAAACATAAGCACAGGAGATGTTCAGACCAGGTTGGTGCACACAGACAGACTAACACACTCTATATATTCAGAGCAGGCGGAGAACACAGACAGGCTGGGAAACTAAATGATCGGGGAACAAACTGAGCAGCACTCTATAAATTATCAGAGAATGTTCACAACACATAGACTAGCGCATTGGGTATAACGAGAGCAGTGGGAAAGATATTAAGAGACTAACGCACCGTAAATGATCACACATAGCAGAAAGGATTGAAGTCAGTGGGTTTCCATCATGGTTTCACATAACTTTCCTTGAACAAAAACAATTGTATAATTGGAACTGGAATGTTCTCACTTCTACATAACCAACATCCTACTGACCAATTTTTGTCGGTCAAAAAAGTCTTATTCAGTTGTACTTTGTTCCTAAAGTAACAATTTTTTCAAAATCTAAACTTAACTTACATCCCTGTTTCATTATCTGAAAGAAAAGCTACCCGTGTTCTGTATTTGTTTCATTTTTAGCATCAGGAAAAGGACCTTTTTTCCATATTAACACTGAATAACCCAAAGTACCCTAGTTTGCATATGTTTGATTTTCAAAGAGACACGTTTTTTTGGCAAACAAAAACCATGCTGTCACTATATAACATACAAATATAATTATATTAATAAATCATTACTGCATATTATATTTTTAATCAAAAATATTTGATTGCTTAATAAAGGAGAGGTATATGATGTAAACGTTTTAAAACAACATTTTAGATTAGTTTAGGCTAGTAACTAAAGCCTCAATTTTAACTCGGGGTGTGAGTGAGATGTGCAGGGGACGGGCAAGCTCGCTTGGTCACACTGGCGTGAGGTCTGGTCGCTGGAAACCCGAGGGAACGGTCCCTAGCAGCTAGGTAATTGAATTGGGGGAGGAGGGGAATGTCTGGGTCTGGGAAGGCCCTAAAATTTCCTTATAGGGCCCGGAACAGTTCTCCTGCTCCTCCTGGCCCATAAGAAACCATAGAAAAAAAAATTAAATTATCTTCCTGGGCCACTCTTAGTCCCGATCCTGCTTGCTGCCAGCTTGTATCTGGCATGGACGCGAATATGAGGGACGCTGCCCACTTTTACCACCCTGCACGCCACGTTCTCATCGGGCACCGGGGGTTAAAATCAGGACATATATATTTGGATAGATTACGCAAACAAAACTGTGGAGTTGCTAACAGCCTAATCTCAGTCAATGCTAGTCATCAAGTGCATTTTTAAATAAATGTTGTAGAACAAAAATGATGAAATGTGATAATGTTTTGTGATTCTAGTCAAGCTTTGTAAAACATGGATAAAATATTGCTCACCATGAACTTGATGCATTGTTGTCCCTTTTTTTGATGATCTTTCAATTTTAGTGAGATTTCTCTCATACATTTTTCTGTTTATCTCTTCATGAATGTCTGTTCTCTATATATTTATATTTTGTCATTATTTGTAGTGAGTTCTGTCTTTATTCCTAGCACTCATCTGCTTTTCAACTTTGAATATTTATGTCTGTCACATCAATTGAAATGTGTACCTGACTTTGTTTATTTGTAAACAATTTTACAACACCAAGTTATAGTCCAGCAATTTTATTTTAAATTCACAAGCTTTCGGAGATTTCCTCCTTCCTCAGGCAAATGTTTCAAGAGCTCCTTGAAGCCTACGCATTTATACATATAGAACAATACATGGTGTTTACAGACTGCCCCTGCAACTGCCCGTTGCCAAGGCAATCACCGTGTTCAGACAGAGAGGTGTCACCTGCAGAACCCCCGAATACACATTCAACAAAAAAACAAACAGGGAAAAAAAACAGAGAAAAAAAACAGAGAGAGGCAGAAACATCCGGAAGGCAGAGAGAGCCAGCAAATGACCCATTATATTAAAAACAGATAACATTTGTTCGCTGGTGGGGTAACGTGTAGCGTGACATGAACCCAAGATCCCGGTTGAGGCCGTCCTCATGGGTGCGGAACTTGGCTATCAATTTCTGCTCGACGATTTTGCGTTGTCGTGTGTCTCGAAGGCCGCCTTGGAGTACGCTTACCCGAAGGTCGGTGGATGAATGTCCATGACTGCTGAAGTGTTCCCCGACTGGGAGGGAACCCTCCTGTTTGGCGATTGTTGCGCGGTGTCCGTTCATCCGTTGTCGCAGCGTCTGCATGGTCTCGCCAATGTACCATGGTCTGGGGCATCCTTTGCAGGAAAGGATGCCCCAGAGCATGGTACATTGGCGAGACCATGCAGACGCTGCGACAACGGATGAACGGACACCGCGCAACAATCGCCAAACAGGAGGGTTCCCTCCCAGTCGGGGAACACTTCAGCAGTCATGGACATTCATCCACCGACCTTCGGGTAAGCGTACTCCAAGGCGGCCTTCGAGACACACGACAACGCAAAATCGTCGAGCAGAAATTGATAGCCAAGTTCCGCACCCATGAGGACGGCCTCAACCGGGATCTTGGGTTCATGTCACGCTACACGTTACCCCACCAGCGAACAAATGTTATCTGTTTTTAATATAATGGGTCATTTGCTGGCTCTCTCTGCCTTCCGGATGTTTCTGCCTCTCTCTGTTTTTTTTCTCTGTTTTTTTTCCCTGTTTGTTTTTTTGTTGAATGTGTATTCGGGGGTTCTGCAGGTGACACCTCTCTGTCTGAACACGGTGATTGCCTTGGCAACGGGCAGTTGCAGGGGCAGTCTGTAAACACCATGTATTGTTCTATATGTATAAATGCATAGGCTTCAAGGAACTCTTGAAACATTTGCCTGAGGAAGGAGGAAATCTCCGAAAGCTTGTGAATTTAAAATAAAATTGCTGGACTATAACTTGGTGTTGTAAAATTGTTTACAATTGTCAACCCCAGTCCATCACCGGCATCTCCACATCTTGTTTATTTGTGGCCTTTTCTGATATCTCTCCCTATCTATCCCTTTGTGTCATCCTATTTACCATTCTTTGTTTGCTTTGTTTGCTTTGCCCTTTTTGACTCCTTGCTATCTTCAGTATTATTCCAATCCATTCCTTATCTCTTTCCTCTTAGTTGTCTTTTCCTCTTTTCTTGAAGTTGACTCTTCAATTTCTTTCATCTTCTTCCAATACTGTACTTTGAATAGAAGTTAACTGAGAGTTTCAACACTTCAACATTTCCATCTGCACACAATAGTCGGGGAAATTGAACCTGAATCTGAATGCATGTTTAGCAGCCACATTGTGTATGACACAAAACTTCCTCCAGGTCCTCTAACTTCCTGCGTTCGCACCAGAGTGAGGTTCCCAACTGCTACTGATTTTGGGGACTTGTTTGTATTTAACTTGCAACAGGTAGAGTGAACCATGGTGCTGAGTGATGTCTGCTTTCATGGTTTCAACACGACTAGAATAAATATTTAAACCACAGAAACTCCAAGAAAATGCTGTCCTCTCTCTTTCTTCTTCCTTCACATAGAATCATCACAATTTACAGCACAGATGGAGGCCATTCAGTCCATTGTATGCCTGTGCTGGCTCTCTGAAAGAGCTACACATTTCATACCATCTACTCATTTCATCCTATTCCCTGCCATTTATTTAAAAAAAATTCCAAGTGTTTAGCCATTTTCTTACTGCACAAAGTATGGTAATAGTATAGAACCAGGGCAATTAACAAAGAAATAATTTAGGATACCTGTTCCTTTAAGAAAATATATAAGAACATCAGAAAGCATAGAATGAAGAAAGGACATTCGTCCATTAAGCTCACTCATTCCACAGATCAGGTGCTATCTGCTCTATTAAGGTCAAGTACTGCAAAAATTCAGTCTCCTGAGGGAAAGTTTGCTTAATTCTTCCTGATCCCCAAAGGAAACCAAACAAAACCCAGGAACATTCATCCATCCTTGGATTTCCACTAGTTAGCCTCTTGATTGCTGCCTTCCATAGATAACACTAACCCTGCACCAACATTACTGGTACCATTGTGTCCTGTGGAATATTTGATTATGCAGTCTGTAACTATCCCTATAACCACCAATCCCACTCCCAAACAGATACTTCCCTCACTTTCTTTCAAAGACTGGAACTTGACTGCTTTTGTTCCCAATGTGTGGACTTCCCTATTCTCAAGATGCTATATGAAACCCCATGCCATATACTTCTGACTTCCTTTCCTGCTGTAATCAGGATCAGTTAAATTGCACTACACTCATGAGCAGGAGAGACCCACAATATGAAACCCATTTTTAGAAATAAATGATTTCTCAGTTTAGTTCCAATAGCTTTGACTATGCATCTATCTATAATATATTAAACATTGTTACATCTGCGCACACTTTCTGTCAGTACTACTTGACATCCTGCTGTCACATTTATCCCAACTTTTTCTCATTTTAAATTCCTATCTTCACATTTATTGGTTTTGGCTATGTAAACTTATTACTCTGATTATGTAATTCAGCACTGAGTTCCCACAAATAGCTTAAAATGCTTTGTGAAACTTGTTTTAATTTTGCCATTTTTTCCAGTAGCTGAAATTTCTTATGTTCAAAATAAGGGGAGAGGGAAACTAGTGAAGTGGGTCCAAAATATATTTTGAAAATTCTTTCAGCTGCCATCTTGGACTCTCCCTAAGGTAAGACGCTTACTGCTGGTAGTAAGTTTTGTAAAATAAAAAGGCCATTAAAAATAAAAAACGAGACAAAATGATTAAACTTATTTACACAGAAGCGTTTTATGCATTTGAAATGTGTCTAAGAATAATTCAGTCAGAGGCCTGTGCCTCTCTGACAAGACTAGGGCTTGAGCTCATGGGTTTTCCAGAGCTATCACTGCCAGCTGAAAAGGCTAAACAAAGTAAGGAGCTACAATTATGGGCATGTATACGTTAATTTCTGTGGCTGCAACTCCTAGAATTTTTTTGATTGACAGCAAGATTGCTCATTCGCAGTGCCAGGTATTTATAAGCCCAATTCCTTCCCCATCCCCGTCCAACAATGGAGAAGCACTAATAGGACTATTATCCCAGGAACCTATTTTTAAGAGCAGAACCTGTTTTGCATAAAAATGTCAAAAGAAGGTAAAGCATAAAAGCATGTTGTTGTTGTTGTTGTTGTTGATGATGATGATGAACAGGCAGGCCAAGAAGCATGTGACTTGGTTGATTGAATGAGCAAACAGGTAGATAGACCGAAATGCACTTGGGGCAAATGGATGGGAGATCTTCACAAGGCAGCTTACCCTTAACTTCATTGTTCCCAATACTCCCTGTATTACCCAGAAACTATCTCAACCTGGTCCATCCCAATGAACCCAGATTTGTTCTCAATCCCCCCGTCCAACCTGCCTAGAGTTCTTTGCAGTCTGGCTTGCCCTGCACTGCCCAGATTCATTCCATCACCTACTCTCCTCCATTCCCCCTCCCTTTGGCCCCGTCCTGGTTTTCTCATTAGCTGTATCTGCATTTGATTTTCCCACTGTACTTGTCATTACTATCGGCAAATACAGTGGGAGTGCTGAATGCAGATGCAACTGATGAATAACCCGATGGAAGGGAAAGTAGTCAGGTAGGAATAACTTGAGGCAGGGTCAGGAAGGGAGGGGAACTGCCAAAGGAAGGTTGGAATGGGCTGCACTGTGAAATAATCTGCGTTTGACTCCAGAGGATTGTTGGGGAGGAAGTGTGGGGGGGTTTGAGAACAAAGCTGGGCAGATCAGGGAAGGCAGGACTGCAAAGGACGATGGGTGTGTCAAGTATTGAGTGGAGTGTAGAGAGTGAGCCAAGTCAGGCTGCTAATGATACCATAGAGAGTGGGCGAACTCGGATCACTAACAAGACACAGGGAATGGGGTGGGTCAGATCACTGGAGGGTGCATGGAAGAGCAGTCCAGGCTGTGGAAGAAGGGAGTATAGGAAGTAGGTTGTTGAATTGACAACTTGCATTTATGTAGTGCCTTTAACGTAGTAAAATGTCCCAAGGCGCTTCAGATGAGCGTTATCTTAGAATAGAATTATAGAATCATAGGAAGTTATAGCACAGAAGGAGGCTATTCGGCCCATCATGTCCAAGCCAGTCGAAAAAGAGTTATCCAGCTTAATCCCACTTTCCAGCACTTGGTCCATAGCCCTGTAGGTTACGGCACTTCAAATGCACCTCCATGTACTTTTTAAATGAATTGAGGGTTTCTGTTTCTACCACCCTTTCAGGCAATGAGTTCCAGACCCCCACCACCCTCTGGGTGAAAAAAATTCTCCTCAGCTCCCCTCTAAACCTTCTACCAATTACTTTAAATCTATGCCCCCTGGTCACTGATCCCTCTGCTAAGGGAAATAGGTCCTTCCTATCCATTCTATCTAGTCCCGTCATAATTTTATACATCTCAATTAAATCTCCCCTCAGTCTCCTTTGTTCCAAAGAAAACAACCTCAGCCTCTCCAACCTTTTCTCATAGCTAAAATTCTCCAGCCCTGGCAACATCCTCGTAAATCTCCTTTGTACTCTCTCTAGTGCAATCACATCTTTCCTGTAATGTGGTGACCAGAACTGTATGCAGTACTCAAGCTGTGGCATGTGGTATATTCTATGCCTCGGCTAAAAAAGGAAACTATTCCGTATGCCCTCTTAACCACCTATCTACCTGTCCTGCTACCTTCAGGGATCTGTGGACATGCACTCCAAGGTCCTTCTGTTTCTCTACACCTCTCAGTATTCTCCCATTTATTGTATATTCCTTTGCCTTGTTTGCCCTCCCCAAATGTGTCACCTCACATTTCTTCGGATTGAATTCCATTTGCCACTTTTTTGCCCACCTGACCAGTCCATTGATATCTTCCTGCAGTCTACAGCTTTCCTCCTCACTATCAACCACACGGCCAATTTTTGTATCATCTACAAACTTCTTGATCATGCCCCCTTCATTCAAGTCCAAATCATTAACATATACCACGAAAAGCAAGGGACCTATTACTGAACCCCACTGGAAACAGACTTCCAGTCACAAAAACACCCATCACCATTACCCTTTGCTTCCTGCCACTGAGCCAATTTTGGATCCAACTTGCCACTTTCCCTTGGATCCCATGGGCGTTTACTTTTTTGACCAGTCTGCCATGTGGGACCTTGTCAAAAACCTTGCTAAAATCCATGTAGACATCATCAAATGCGTTACCCTCATCTACCCTCCTTGTTACCTTCTCAAAAAATTCAATCAAGTTAGTCAGTCACGACCATCCCTTAACAAATCCATGCTGACTGTCTTTGATTAACCCGTGCCTTTCTAAATGACAATTTTCCCTCAGAATTGCTTCCAATAATTTGCCCACCACCGAGGTTATTAGGCAAAATTTGACACCGAGCCCCATAGGGAGATGTTAGGACAGGTGACCAAAAGCTCGGTCAAAGAGGTAGGTTTTAAGGAGGAGAGAGAGGTAACAAGGCGGAGAGGTTTAGGAAGGGAATTCCAGAGCTTATGGCCTAGAGAGCTGAAAACATGGCCGCCAATGGCAAGGAGAAGGAAATCAAGGATGCACAAGAGGCCAGAATTGGAGGAATGCAGAAATATCAGCAAATGGTGGGCAGAACCAAATGAAGAAGGGAGGGGCTTGTTAATCTGCAGCCAAACAGGAGGAATCAAGTCATTCACGGAAAAATCAGGCAACAATGCCTAACTCAATAATTTATGCTCCAGCCAAACTCTCCAAACTGAGCTCCAGGCTCCTGACTCAGGAGTAGGCAACTCCGAGAAAATACCTTCCAGGGTCTTGTTACACTGCAACATTATACGGTAATACTTTGAGTAAGAATAATCTTTAAGTCTGAATTGTTTAAGTTCTAATGGGTTTCCATTTGTTATAATTGTTACTTTCAGTGGTACCTTCAGGTCGTTAAAAAATTCAAAAATAGTGGTGTGGACCAAATAGCAATGTTTGATTGGTCAGCTTCTGCTCCTTGCCAACTCAGGATTGGTAGCTCAAATGATTGCTCAGTTCCTGATTACTCATTCAACTGAACTGAATTGTTTTTGATTTGTTCACGTTTATTCAATCAGATATTTGATTGGTGATTTTAAGAGACAAGCCCTAATTTCAGCCAATCACTAATTTTGCCTTATAAAATGTGCTGCCCTGCCTTAGAGGAGTGGTGTCTTGATATGTGACACTTTCAGGTGTGACGCTTTCAAGTGTGACACCCTGAAGTGTGACGCTTTCAAGTATGACATGTTTAAAGAGCGTGAAGCATCACTGTGCCAGATACAGGTTTTAATTATGTAGACATGTATTTGACAATATTTTGTTTTTATAGAAATACTATTATCTACGCTTAATATTACAATCTTTGGTTTAATATGTTTACGTCCTTAATCAAACTCCGGAATAGGGTCTGAATGGAGGAAGTTATGATATAAATTCATCCTTTATGTTCTGTGTCCTTGCTAAGAAATAATAATAAGGATAAGAAGCACCAAGCTTAGGTGTTAACTGATATAAATCGTGACAGGAGATGAACTTCGACTGGGGTTTTGAAGATATTCAGAGAGTCGTGATAGCAATGCAGTGTAACCACAAAAAGATAATACAACATGTGGGTTGAGAATGTAGTTAACTAAATAAAATAAGGGGTGAGAAAACATACTACCAGCATAAAACATTCGCAAGGGGAATTACTGACAGATAGCCCTCAGCTGTAGTATCTAGGCTACCATAAATTACTTGTTGATCATGCAGATAAAACACTGTCAAAACAGCAGAATAAAAAAAAGGCAAAGGTGGTCTCCTACCCTTTCTTGTCACGTACAATTAGATAAGCATCTGGATTTGGTTGAACTCAAGGTAAAAAAAAATTGAAATGTATTGAATATTACTGTGTACAAACGAGGCGTTGCCATTGTGTATCTCGATATTTATTTCCACCATAAGGTGTTAGAGGGAAGGCAGATGGTCTGACATGTTTTGGAGGAGTGGCTGGCGAGAGTAGTTTTGTTCACTGAGATGGAATGATATATAATATAAATGCTGAGGGTGTAGCAGCACAGATATACACGGACAACAATCTACCCTTTAATTTCAAAGGTAATCAGGTGCTCTTTTCCTGTTCCCAAAATGTCCTATGTAAACCATTATTTATTGCAAGAGTGAGGTCCAACATCTTATCTTAAAAGCATCTATTAAAAGAGTTTTTTGGGGTGGCAAGTATTACCTATTTGGGCTAAGTGATAGCATGTTCCTGTCGTGTTATATGATGTCAGACCTGTTTCTGATGAGCAATGCAATCCTCTGGTTAAGCAAGAAATAGGATCAGAGGTTTTAATCAAGACCAGTATTGTCTATGCTCAGTCTGTTTTAAGTATCAAATAGTGCTTGTACTGGATATTGATGCTTTGATAATGTTACTTTGGCTAATGAGGCCACTCTGTTGATATGGATAAATATTGAAAGAAATTTAGGGTTTAAACTATGTACCATCAAGAAACAATAAACTGTTAGTCCTCTGATTAAGAAATGTAAGGAAAAACAAATTAAGCACATTCCATGCTAAAACATCCATAATTTGGATTTGGGATAAGGTAAACCAGAACAATACATTTAACTCATTAGAAGCACATCGATAATAGTACAAAAATGACAATGTTGGATTATTTGAAAATCTACGGCACTGTAAAATAAAGTGCCTCTGATTTTGAGGACCTCTGCAGGTTGGGAGGTGTGGATCAATTCATGGCATCATCAGGGGTAATGTCCACCTTCAATGCTCGGGTGGTAAACCGATGGAGCGGATCGCCCGCCTGCTATAGAACCCGCCTACTTTTCATTTCCATTCCACTAGTTCACCGCCCAAGCAGTGAATGTGAAGACTATTCCCATCCTGTGTGCAGGCATTAAGGTTATGCGAAGACTAATTAGTGCCAATTTTAAATTTCAGCAGTGGCAGAAAAATGGTGGCAATGGATTGGCCGCCCGTTATACACCCCACCCAATTTTTCAGCAGAAGAAATTTTTTCCATGGAGCCTTTGGAGGGAGGTTGTGAGGGTAAGATTGGGAGAGCACCAGTAAAAAGATATGTACGATAGTGTAGTGGACTTGTAGTCCTGAGGCCTGGACTAATAATCCAGTAGAACGTGAGTTCAAATCCCACCTTGGCAGTTTGAGAATTTGAATTCAGTTTAAAAAAAAATCTGGAAATAAAAAGCTGGTGACCATGAAGCTGTCGCATTGTCATAAAAACCTCACTGGTTCACTAATGCCCTTTAGGAAAGGAAACCGGCCGTCCTTACTCAGTTTGGTCTATATGTGACTCCAGTGCCACACCAACATGTTTGACTCATAATTGCCCTCAGAAGTGGCCTCACAAGCAACTCAGTTGTATCAAACCATGACAGCAGTTGAAGAAGAAGGCTCACCACCACCTTCTCATAATTAGGGATGGGCAATAAATGCTGGCCTTGCCAGCGATGTACACATCCCAAGAAAATTAACTGAATTAAGTTATTTTTTAAAAAGATTATGCATCATATTGTATCACTCATTGCTTGAAAGACTCAACCATGTAAATTTAGCCTAATATAATTTGGATGCCAATAACACATTTCACATTATATAACACATGTATAAAATTCAATTTCAGCTCTTACCTGTGTGCCTTAAGGTTTGTGAAGCAAATATACAGGTCAGGGTCTTACACAGCAGTTTTAAATGAAATCTGCCTCTAAATTGATGGAGTCTCCACGGTCACTGAACCTAATTCATACAGTTAGAATTGTACAGATCCATCGATGCCCATCCATAGTTGATTCCTCAGAAGAAAATGCGAGTATCTTGCGTGAGGAGCAGGAAATGAAGAGAAGAAGTAGCAGGGGATTAGGAATGAGTGCACAGTACTGGTAGCATGCAATGTTACCCATGTCCCAGGGGCATCACGTCACCAATAGAAGTGAGTGCCTGAGGGAACTATCTCCTTCAGGCTCCTTCACAGGCTGCCTCATAAACAGGAAAGGACACTAAAAGTACAGAGGGCAGGAGTTTTCATTTACTATGTTAAAAATCGTAATATTTTTATTCACCTTTTTATTGAAAACACATTTTAGAAAGTCACTTTTTATCCCTTTGCATTTGTATCCTTTTTTTGAGCAGTGTGGGAAAAGTTATCATTTCAATATCATTATTTGAAAATAACGCAGGGTGGAGACAGCACCAGTGGCATTTTCAGTTTCCAGAGTGCACCAGCAAATTTGGTGTTGCTTTACTCCCTGTGACTTCATTTTCTAATCAATGCGTGTAGAAGATGAGTTTGTGTTAGGTAATTTATTGGAATAGCTAGATAAAGTGCAGGCTCCATTTCTGTCATAATTTTAAATTCCCTTTGAGCTACATCTATAATATGATATAACAATTATGGCTAGAGCATAGGGATGTCCTAGGGAGTTGTGTTAAGACAGAATCCATATGAATTGCCGTAAGGAAATAAGAAGGAAAATGGTCCAATTCTTGGTGTGTATTTCAGGCCATCAAACCATGGAGATGAGATAGGGGTGGAGAGAGATCCAGGAACAACAGGGCAATATTATTGGGTGATTTTAACAATCCTAAGATAGATGGCAATAAAGGTAATGCATGTGGTCAAAGTGGGGAATGCCTCTTAGAATTCATCCAGGACTGCTTTCTATATCAGTATGTTTCTAATCCATCAAGGAAAGGTGTATTTGCTTGATTTAGTTCTAGGAAATGAAGTGGGGCAAATACTCATGTGAGAGTATGAGAGGAATTGGAAAATGGTGACCACAACATAGCTAGGTTCATTGTCAAAAAAGGAAAGGATAATTAAGAGTCAAAGATGAGAGTGCTAGACTGGAAATAGGAAACGTTCAGTGAGGTAGACGATCAGGGATCTGGCCCAAATTAACTGGGCAGAAAAGTTGACAGGCCAGCAGTGGGAAATCTTCAAATATGAGTTGGATAAAGTACAAAATAAATATATATTCCCATAACAAAAAGAGGGTGCATCAAAATATTGAGTTCTGTGTATAAACAGAGAGGTTAGAAATAAACTCAAACTGAAAGTGAGGCATATATTTCCCATAGCAGTGAGGTCAGTAACCAGGGGCATAGATTTAAAGTAATTAGTAGAAGGATTAGACGGGAGCTGAGGAGAATTTTTTTCACCCAGAGGGTGGTGGGGGTCTGGAACTCACTGTCTGAAGGGGTGGTAGAGGCAGAATGCCTCATCGCATTTAAAAAGTACTTGGATATGCACTTGAAGTGCCGTAACCTACAAGGCTACGGACCAAGAGCTGGTAAGTGGGATTAGGCTTGATAGCTCTTTTGCGGCCAGCACAGACACCATAGGCTGAATGGCCTCCTTCTGTGCCATAAATTTCTATGATTCTATATAATAAAGTCAGGGCTAACCATACTAAAGGTAATCATGAGTATATAAATTGTAGTAGGGAGGTTAAAAGGGAGATTAGAAAGGCTAACAGTCCAACCTATATTTGCAAACTGTGCTGTGGGACAGATTGTGGAATTTACCCTACAATGTAAATGGGGCAGATCCCACAGTGCTGGGAGCTCCAGCATTTTGCAGAACCACATGCGCTTGAAAGAGTTTCATAATACAAAGGTGGTATTGCTGCATTTTCATGAGAACTTTACTATTGTGTCTTTCAGTTTTACATTAGGGGCAGGATCCAAAAGCAGTACTCTCTAATCAGAATTTCCACTTAGATTTTTCCAAACTTAACTACCAGCAATTACATCATTTAAACCAAACTTAAGTACTTCCTTTGAAATGTTGAAGATCTCTCTGAAAAGTTAAGTAGTGCAGTAATTGTCAGGCCAGAAAATTATTTTATCACCCCGTGTTTCCTCTTGATCTGATGTAATTATAGTTTTAAAGAATTTACCATGAAATAGAAAGAATCATTTTGTGAAAAATATGCCACATCATTTTCAATGACAAGAGTTCTAGGTTACGATTTATACTGTATGACCTATTTATTTATCTCTTTAGAGAGTGGACAAGTTTCTGCCATGCTTCTTTGTCTGTTACTGGCCATTAAGTGGAACGCAAGAGTGGCCTGGGGCAAAACACCTTCTGATTTTCTCTCCGTTCCAATATGGAGGGGTTTAACCTCTGCTTGGCATCAACTCCTGAGGGGACTGACAGCAAACTAGGAACTCACTGGGGGCACTTTTGACTTTGGCCAATGGTGTAAAATGGGCAATATCAGATCAGCTGCCCGTTATTCACCTCCCCCGATGTTCTGAAAATCGAGACAGATATATAATGGGGGGGCTGATCCGATATCATCTATTTTACACTATTGCCCAAAGTCAAAATTACCCCTGTTGTGTGAGAAATTGCATATGTTCTGCCAGGGTCACTGTCACATTTTGGGATTTTTTGACCATTTATCCACAGAAAGGATTTAGAAAAAAAGTTACTTTTGACGTTGGGTTTTTAAAGTAAAGTGAATTCTCATCAGTAATAAAAGGGCACATAGATGAAAGTTGGTTAATATGCTGATGGGAGTTGTTTTCCTCAAACACAGTAAACAATAAGGAACTCATTAACATGCCTCGGTAATTGATAAACATTGTGTGGAAATTCTTTGATCCCTTGCTAGGAACAGGAGTAGACCATTCAGCCTCTCAAGCCTGCTCCACCATTCAATTAGATCATGGCTGATTTACACCTCAATTATATTTACCCGCCTTTGTTCCATATCCCTTAATAACCTCACAGAGACTTAAGGGCCGAATTTAATCCAACATGGCGGGAGTGGTGGAGGTGGGGGGGTGGGAGGGAAGAGGTAAGATGGCGGAGTGGTTCGTTATAATCATTATAATATTTCAGAAAATCAATAAATGCAGCCACCCAAGCCAAAGCTTTGTTCAGTTTCTCGGTGTCATTAGGATAATTATTTATAGGGAAAGTGATCACTAGTGCTGTAGCATTGTTATAATCATCATTATTGCATTTCCGACGTATTCCCTCCACCCACCATTTTTACTTTCCTGACTTCAGGCACAGGAAGGCCACCCGCCCCAGAGGAGCGGGGACCTAACTTAAATGGCAGTGTCGTATCCCATTTTAATGCAATCCCGACTACAACCCACGTGATCTCAGGCCCACTAACTAACACTGGTGGCAGCAAACATCCAAGTCCAGATAAGTCCTTTTAAATAAATGTTTAAAAGTTCTTTGTGGTCCAAGAGGAGCAGGAGTTTCGATGGAAATAGACAGTGAGAATTATGTATATATTCTAATATGGTTTTTACTGTGCTTTTGGCATTCATATTATATTATATTAAAATAAAGTGTATGTGGTTGATATTTTCAAAATGTGAACGACACGATATAACGTACAATGCAAAAAATATCTTACCAAACCCAGAGGAGGGAGTCAACAGGCTGCCCTCACCATGAGATAGAACTGAATTATTTCAGTTATTGCAGTTCAATATTTCTAGCTGCCTTTCACCTTTAGAGATGAAAATAAAATTTCCAATTGCTGAAACTGGAAACATGAACAGAAACGCAACAGCCCATCAGGGACTGAAAGACGCTAATGTTTCAGCTGGAGCCCTTTCATCAGAACTGGTGGAATTATAATGAAGAATCTTTGAAATGTTAAAGTAAAAACAAAAATTGCTGGAAATACATGACAGATCAGTCAGTATCTGTCAACAGAAAAGACAGGCTATGACATTTTGGGTGTGTACCCCTTCATTAGACATTGAACTGCTAATCAATATTTAATCATTTCATTTGCTGATGGATCTGCTGTGTATTTCCACTGTATTTGATGTTTATTTTGGGCCATTTTCACCTTGCCCAAACTTCTCAGGTCCTTAGTCCATTTGCTACGGTCATCTGCACACTCTTCATTTTGAGGATTTTTTAAAGCAAATTATTTTCCTCCATTTGTTTCTTGAGCCAACAATTACCTCATTTTGACCCTTGCCTTGTTGATAGGTCCAAAGAATTGACTGTCACCCTGGGCCAGATAACTTAAGCTCACATAGCAAGATGCTGAAATCATAGAATCATAGAAAGTTTACAGCACGGAAGGAGGCCATTCGGCCCGTTGAGTCCACGCCGGCTCTATGCACGAGCAATCCAGCTAGTCCTACTCCCCCACCCCATCCCCGTAGCCCTGCAATTTTTTTCCTTTCAAATACTTATCCAGTTCCCTTTTGAAGGGCATGATTGAATCTGCCTCCACCACCCCTTCGGGCAGTGCATTCCAGATCCTAACCAATCGACATGTAAAAAAGTTTTTCCTCATGTCACCTTTGGTTCTTTTGCCAATCATCTTAAATCTATGTCCTCTGGTTCTTGACCCTTCCGCCAATGGGAACAATTTCTCTCTATCTATGTTGTCTAGACCCGTCATGATTTTGACTACCTCTATCAAATCTCCTCTCAACCGTCTCTGTTCCAAGGAGAAAACCCCAGCTTCTCCAGTCCATTCACGTAACTAAAGTTCCTCATCCCTGAAATCATTCTATTAAATCTCTTCTGCACCGTCTCTAAGGCCTTTACATTAAATAAGCACCAATACTACAGTACTAAAGCTAGTTCAATATCTGGACTTTTTCTAGCATAGTAATATGAACGCTATAAAACTAAAACAAACATGTAAATGCAATGGCCCAGATTTTGCTGTAGCAGGGCATCTAGCAGCATCTGCTGTCAGTTAGATTTGCCCTTGTATGTTTAGGTTTTTAAGTTTTTTGCATGGCAAGTTGCTGAAAGTGTGAGCTGATAACGTCGCAGCAAGGGAAATGGGGCATCTGGGACCTGAGTGTACAGGGCAAGCAACTGTGCACCTCCTTAAGCAATCAGATTGAAGGATTGTTAAATTAACAGCGCTAGGACTGAGAAGGAAGTGTAAATTAGAGTGGGTGAATTCAATGTCAAATCAGGTACAGAAAGAGAAATAAAGAGAGGGAAAGAAAGATAGGATTGTGAGAGAGAAAAAATAGACAGAAAGGAAAAATACATTTTTAAAATTTAAAACACTTGTAATAGTTAATTTTCAGTGCCAGAGAGGCTGGTTGACAGTAATTAACATTTATCAAGTCATTAAAAGGGTACCTAGACATGAGGGGCACTAAATTGTGCCGTGTAGCGCCCGTCGTTTTGGCGCTACGTGGCCTCTCGAACATCCAAGATGGCGTCTTGGCTGCGCATGTTTCCAGCGTGATGTGCACCGGACGCCATCTTGGTATAGGAGTTAGCACATGCGCAAATACCGAATGCCAGAAGCATGTAAAGTAGGGAGAAAATGCGTGCAATCAGTGTGCAACGCTGATTTAAAGCGATAGACACCATTTTGGACCTTAATGCTCAACTCAACGCACAGTCTTAACCACGCACACCTGAACATGTCTTAGAGTGCCTGTAGGACCTCCCATCAGCGCTATTTATAGAGACCATGCAGGATTTACAGGTTAGTTGCTGGATTATTGATTCTGGTTGCTGGTGGAATAGGAATTTTTTTGAAGCTTCCTATACTTACTGAGAGTTCCTAGAGTACATTTGAGAGCGGTTTGGCAGGTACTGCCTTACAGTTCGGAAAGTTACAACCGTGGTTGAACAACATTCCTGGCAACCATGGGTGGTCTGCTAGGGCTCCTTCTCGGCATTGAGCATGACTGGGAGCATTCAGAGAGGCCACACATAGCAGGTCGAGCTGCGAGGAGAGGGAGGACGAGGAGGCTCAGGGCACTGATCAGGAGGCCATATCCAATGAGGGCCTTCCGGGACCAACTCCCTTACCTCAATATGAATGAGGAGTATTGCATCCAACATCTGAGGTTCACCAAGGAAGCTATGACCGAGATCTGTCAACTGGTGTGGCCACAACTGCAGCCTCAGAGCAAGGCAAGGACAGCATTGCCTATGGCTGTGAAGGTCACTGTGGCGCTGTATTTCTACGGTTCAGGATCATTTCAGGCCTCTGCTGGTGACATGTGCAACATCTCGCAGTATGCAGTGCACTGCTGTAGAAGGGAGGTCACAGACGCACAGTACGAGATGAGGAACAGGTTTATCACCTTCCCTCTTGAAAGAGACAAGCAGAATGAGCGAGTACGGCGGTTCACTCGCATTGCTGGCTTCCCCATGGTCCAGGGTGCCACTGACTCCACGCACATTGCCTTGCATGGCCCACACATCAACTCGGCCGTCTTCGTCAACTGAAAGGGCTTCCACTCCCTGAATGTGCAGCTGGTGTGCAACCACATGCATTGAATCATAGAGGTCAATGCCCGCTATCCTGGGAGCAGTCAAGAAGCCTTCGTCATGTGGCAGTCCAACGTGCCAGCTATCTTTCACCTGCCTCGGCAAGTCAAAGGCTGGTTACTAGGCGACAAGGGCTAGCCCCTCTTGCCATGGCTCATGACTCCGGTCAGGAACCCACGCAGACATGCACAGCAGACCTATAATGAGAGTCATACTGCCACAAGCAACATCGTGGAGCATACCATAGGCCTCCTCAAACAATGCTTCCGCTGCCTAGACCGGTCTGAAGAAGCCCTGCAGTACGCCCCTGAGTGGGTGGGCAGATCCGTGGTGGTATGCTGTATGCTGCACAACCTTGCCATCATGAGAGACCAGCCTTTGCCACTAATGATCGGAGAAGACCCTGAGCAGAGGTGGAGGAGGAAGAAGCTGAGGAGGAGGAGGGGGAGGAGCCGGAAGAGGAAATGGAGGAAGATGCAAGAGTGGAACAGGAACCACTCGCCTTGTCTGCATGGGCTCTGCATGCTCGCCTGATCCTTGCCCGCTATCAATAATTTGAACTAAATCCCCCAACTCACCAACGGTCCTACACTCCCCATCTTACCACTCCCACAAGACAATCAAATCGTCCTCCATCTGATTGCGCATTGGTTTCCCCCTCAGCTCATTGCATGAATAAAAACCACCACCAAATGCAAATTCAAAGTCACATTTATCAATGACTAGATGAAATTATGGAAACAGAACAGAACTGTTCACCCTTTTGCATTCCCTTAGTGCCTGTTGTTCGTGTGCCTTTACCTTTCCTAGAGCTCCTATGAGCTGCTTCCCCAGTGGCTGGAGCACGGGTGGTGGGAGGCTGCTGGCCTTCAATGGAGGAACATGCAGATGGCCTTGGAGGAGACCTCGAGCAGCTCTGGGCTGGGAGGGCCCGGTTTCAGACTGCATCATCTCGGCATGGGCTGCAGCAGTCTGGCCTGACTGGCCAATAGGCAAAAACAAGGGCACTGGCGGGGTGGTAGGGGTGGGAGCAGGAATGCCGTCGTCCTGAGAGAGGACAGCAGGTCCGATTGCCATGGCACCACTGCCACTCTCCCGGTGCGGCGCCTCAGCAATCCTGGTGATCAGCTGGAGAATGGATTGCTGGAGTGCTGTGACACCCTCGAAGCTCCGATCAACAGTGGTCCCCAGAGCCACGATAGAAGCAGTCTGAGCTTCCATTGCCGCAGTCTGAGCTTACATTGCACTTTCTGAACAGCAACTCTAGCTTGCAGACCTTTGACGACATCGGTTTTTACTGCAATGGAAACCACGTCATCGGCCATCAGACGCTGCATCATGGTGGGTTCCACAGGTATGCTGACCGAGGTGACCACCTGTTCCATGTGGGAAAGGATGGGCTCCAAGCTCTGTACCAAGCCCTGTGCCAAATTGGAGCTGGACTCCTCCATGCCCCTTGTCAGTGTGCAAGCTTTCTGGCAGGCTTTCCAGTGCCCCAAGCATTTGTTGGTGTACGCCCATCAGCCGTCTTCGGTAGCCTGGCCCATCGAAGTCCTCATCTGACTCCTCTGCAGCAGAACTAGTGAGCGACCTCACCCTCCGGCGAGCTGGCACCTGTGGTATCCATTCCCCCTGCCCCGGCTCCTGCGCACTTGTGCCCGGTATCTCACCACGTGCAGATCCCTCCTCTAAACTGGCCTCCAAATGACGTGCAGTGTCAGTCTCTGAGCTGGTGGAAGCGAGTGTCAGATCGAGTGACGGTGTGGCTTCAGTGTCCTCCTCCTCCTCCTCCTCCTCCCCCTCAGACGGTGCCTGCTCCAGTTCTTGGGTATCTGCAATGACAAAGGGAAACAGGTTGAGTTGTGGAGCGGGGAGAAGAGCAAGTAAGATGTGCGTGCCGACAGCACGTGAGTCAGAAAAGATTATGGGAGGAGAGGGCATGTTGTCATGGCTGCAGCGACGACCCGATGATCCGAAGCACTGTCTCCTCTAGGCGGGTAAGGACATGTAGGCGTCCCTGTCCACCCTCAGGTCTCTCCTGATGCCAGCTGTTATGCACCACCTTCTCCTGCAAGACAGAGGACAGTGCGTCAGTGAGTATCCTGCAAGGTGTGTGCGTGATGTGCCTGTCATGGTCGAATAGCTGCCAGTGTGTGTGACCTGTGAGTGTAGTTGTGTGGCAGACAAGTGTGATACTATGTGTGGGTGAGATGCAGCATGCCAAGTGTAGCATTGCAAAGTGTCTGTTGGTGGGTGGGTGACGGAGAGTGTGATGCGTGGAGCAGTGGTGCAGTTGGTAGGATGCGCCACTTGACACTTGCAGTCGCTCACCTTAACCACTCGTGTCAAATCATTGAACTTCTTTCGGCACTGCACCCACATGCGTGGTGCCATTCTCCTGGCGTTCACTTCCTGGGCCACAGCCCGCCAATGCCTGTGGAGCTGCTGTCTGGAGGGTCTCCTGCCACCCTGTGGGTACATATTGGCCCTCCTTTCGTCCACTCCTTCCACCAGGGCCTCCAGTGCATAATCCGAGAAACGTGGGGCCCTCTCTTGCGCCAGACCTGCCACCCTTGTGTCCATCATTCCCTCCTCCTAGTGAACTGTGCATGTCTCTTTTAAAATGTACACCTGCACCATTAAGAGGTGCAGGCTGCCAGTGACATGCGCTGAGCACGCCCCTTTTCCGGCTTCCTCATTCTCCATGAAACCTCTCAGCAGCGCGGGTAGCGCAAGCTGCACGGAGATATGGTAAGTAGCAAGCAGCTTGAAATTCGCGCACTGCCTGCATGGGGGCCATCGAGCATGGGGTAATAGCGGATCATGCTACCCGCTCCCGAAAATGGGCCCCATCGAATTTTTTTTCTCCCGAAATGACAAGAATTAACTTTCTGTGGTGTGTTTCGTTTGTATCTACCACACAAATACAGCAACTTCACGGCATTCAATGCATTTCAATGGTGAGGCAGACGGCGAGATGCTGTTTCCGCAAAGCGAATGGCGGAGCAGCACAACTCGGACAGCAACTTTTCTATATCCGCGTTTAACCGTCTGCCTCTTTCCTGAAGTTGCTGTACCATTTGTGCAAAAATAACGGCAAACGCCATCCCTATTTGTCACCTGTTGTCCCTATTTTCCACCCATTCTCATTTCTTAATCCATTTTTCTCCGGCCTCTTTGATTTTACTTCATTTTGCTTAACCTAACCTATTCTATCTTTTATAAGCACTTTATCTCCAAACAATAACTTTTAAATCTTTGACGTAACTTTTTTTTTCTCTCTTCCTCCTGGCTTCAAATATCCATTTTGGAGACCGAAGTAACTTTTTAAGAAAGTGTTTTCATTGGCTGAAAACTGGCGGAAAAGGCCTAGATTTTTTAGAGCCAAAGTGAAACTGTTGAAGAGTAAGGCTGGATTAATATGGCACTCTATGGGGCCTAAAATGGATGAGACAAACTCCTAGAGAGGTTCACATACCTCAGGACTTTGATGCACAGTGTTGTCTTCTGAGTTTTAATGCCACTATTTCCTTGACATGCACCCAAAGCCACTTTACATCAACACAAAGTGGCAGCATTAATGCAGCCTTGCATGGTCACACTATTACTGTGATGAGATAATGCTTTATTATATTTTTGATTCATAAAAACATGGAAGAGGCTGCTGAATGGGGTTATAATGGATGGTAGCCCCCAGAACCTGACAGTGCCCGGATGAGTAAACTTGCCCTTGGTGCCGGAAGGGTTAACAAATTAAATTAGGAAGTTGGACCCCCTGAAGTTTGGCTTACACCTCAGTATAGTTTTCCTTGCCATCCTGTATTTAGTAGAAATTAAGTGTGGCTAATATTCCACCTGATACCCTAATGTACTAGTGAGAAAAAATTAAGATGTGAAAAAATGGTGATTCACATGTTAACACATGAGTGGAAAATTTAAGAAAATACCTAAGTGTCTCAGAAAAGACAATTCCTCCCTTTAACGTTTATTAGTGGTGCTTTGTCCCTTGTTAAAAACTGGTTGAAAATCAGTAGGGAATCCAGCAGTCTTAAAGAGGGACTTTTGACATGAAAAACTGGTTTACACACTCTTTTTGCAAACACGTTATTCAATTTTTAAATTTTTAGTTCTCATCCTTGTTTTCAAATCCCTCCATGGCCTCTCCCCTCCCTATCTCTGTAACCTCCTCCAGCCCTACAATGCTCTGAGGTCTCTACTCTCCTCTAATTCTGGCCTCTTGCACATCCCCGATTTAATCGCTCCAACATTGGCAGCCGTCCCTTCAATTTCCTAGGCCTTAAGCTTTGGAATTCCCTCTCTCCCTCTCTACCTCTCTCTCCTCCTTAACGATGATCCTTAAAACCTACCTCTTTGACCAAACCTGTCCTAATTCCTCCTTACGTGGCTCGGTGTCAAATTTTGTTTGATAACGCTCCTATGAAGCACCTTGGAATGTTTTTACTATGTGAAAGGCGCTATATAAATGCAAGTTGTTGTTATGTAAATTGTAATCATCTGTGCACGTGATCAGGCTTCTTTGGTTCGTGTGTTTCTTGCAGAGAATGGGGTTCGGCAAATGAAGAGTGTGTTTTAATTTGAAATCTTTCGTCCGCTGCATTTAATCAGTTCTAACTGTATTTTAGTCATTTACATCTGTCAAAATTATGTTTCAGTATCACTAACTGTGTATCTCAAATTTTTTGGTCTCCATTTCATTTTTCTTGCCATTTTTTTCTCAATTTCCTATTGCTTTCCTTAGCTCTGTCTTTGATCATTTATTCAGTTTTTTTTGTTTGTGTTCACAATCGGTCTCACCGCCCTTGGGTTAGTCTGCAGAATAATCAGTCACCTCTGATTACTATCCAGTGACCCCTACTAGAATGTGTATGTGTGTGGACAAACGGACATACGAAAATCACGGACAGGAAAAGCTGGATTGTTCTTGCATAGAGCCGGCGCTGACTCGATGGGCCGGATGGCCTCCTTCCATGCTGTAAACTTTAAAAAAAACGAATGAAGAAAAATTCTATGTATTCAGGTAGTATTTTCTGGTGCATTTTGCTTTGCTTCTCCATTATTGTGTCATATGTCCATATTATCATTTGTTTCCCAGCTGATCCACTATTCTCTTAATAAATCACCATTTTATGATCTCACCATATTCAATTCTCTCCTCAAATATTTTAAACTCCCTGAATTTCTTTTCCTCATTTGTAGAAACCTCTTGATGGAAAATCATTCATTCTCGGTATCCTATGCTGGATTTTCACTCAGGATGGAAATAGAGTTTCATCCAAAGCCCCATAATGGTTGGTTTATCATTTTCCTGGGCCCCAGTAATTCCACACAATTATTGTTTAAGACCATGCAATCATAGAATCTTTTCAGTTTTTAATGTGACTTATATTGATGCCATAAAAATGCATTCAAAGAAACAGAAAATGCAGTGCAGGACTCAGTGAGGATAAATTAAAGAATTGCAATAAAATGCCAGAAAAAGGGTTTTGTTTCCTGCTGTGCCTAAAATCCTGGGCTTAATTTTACACCCGTTTTGAACCGTAGTAATTGCAGGAAATTTGTGTGCACAGCTCTGGGGGCGGAGTCATTATAACGACCCGAGATGCGATCAGGTGCATGGATTGATAGACAGGCGTAAAAGATTGAGGAAATTTGAGCATGGCGTAATTACATGCATAACACATTTACACCCGAGTTTCCACGATATTTTACACTGTGTATTTGCTTCACACCTCGATTACGCATGTCTCCGGGTGCAAAAACACAGGAAATTCCACCCCACTGTGCCTAATGTGCATGAATGATGATTAGATGGCTTAAAACTTTAATTTTCATACTTAAAGAAGGAATATATAGTGTTAGTTCTGCACTTTCCTTGGGCCCCGCTTGTCTACACTGATCCTGCCTAATGTTTAGGTTCCGACGTATGTTAATGAGATTGCCAGGAAATTTATGCATAAATTGACACGGGCAAAGTGGATGCACGGACGGGCATAATTTCGGGCATAGGAAATTCCACCCCAAAATGTTTTATGTTTCACATTGATGCAGAATCTATGGTGTAACATGTGTGTGTGTGTGAAGTTGTTTAAATTCAATTTAAGTATTCTTAAACCATTTGCAGTGCAAAGCAAATTTTAAAAAGATTTTAACCCATTTTAAACCTTTTAATGTTAGCAGAGAATCGACAGTCCAGTCAGCTCTTGGTGGTGAAAAGGGTACTGTGCATATGGATAAGCAAGTCTGAGCAGAGCTCTGCTTTCCCTGACTAAAAAATGAAGTGATGCTGCCAGTATAACTCCGGTCTACTAGCCCCACATCACTCTAAGCAGGTGCTCATAGTTTAATTGTGCTCTAAAGAAAAATGAGTGCAAGATTAGTGTGTGTTTTTACCAGTATGGTAGCCGCACTGGGACATAAAGTACACAACACACAAGGTAATGGTTAAATTGCTTAAAGGGAATATTTGCTCGGGTATCAATTTATTCCCTATGTATTCAAATGGAGAGTTTATGCTGTAAACAAACAGTGTTGCATTTGGCTGCTAATTCCAATTCATTGCTGACACAGCACTGGTCCAATATTTAATTAGCCAACATCAATACAGTGCCAGTCTGTTCAAGGGTAAGATGGAAAAACTAATGTATAACTAAACTTGCATACAATATAATTCCTAGAAGTAAAGGGAATTAGGGGTTATGGGGAGCGGGCAGGAAATTGGACATGAAACTGAGTTCGGATCGGTCAATGCCCTGTGGGTGGCGGAGAGGGCCCAGGGGCTATGTGGCCGGGTCCTGCTCCGACTTCTTGTGTTCTTTAGATTTGTGGTTGGGATCAGATCAGCCATGATCTTATTGAATGGCGGAGCAGGCTCGAGGGGCCGATTGGCCTACTCCTGCTCCAATTTCTTATGTTCTTATGTTCTTATAATTGACTGAATCATTCCTGCTATGGTCATCATTGCTTCTCTTAATTTTTCCTTCATATTCCTCTAAAGCTCAGAATAAGCCACTTTAAACACTCTCCTTCCTTCCTGCGTCCTTAGCATGTTATAATCAAGATTTACCACACCCTCTCCTACTCTAGTTCCTCCTATCCCAGAACCTCAAAATTGCAGAACCCCTTACCTCTGTCAATCTTCCTCCTTCTCTGACAGTGCACTAGCTTTTATAATTGAAGCTGGCCTAATCACTAGTTAATTGATTTTCATTTGATTTTGCTCCTATCCTTTTCAGCCTTGACTGTGTCTGCACGACAGAATGCAGCCCTTCAAATAGATTTTTCAAAATATAAAAAAATTAGAAGCATAACTGGAACTTGGGATCAATTTGCACACATCAAGGGAATTGCTTGGAATGCACTTGCATAAAGTCTGCATAAGTGTAAATTTTGACTAAATGTTAAGAAAAAGCAGCAATCAGAGCTTCATTTCCACATAGATAACACAGTACCACGACTCTGTGATGATTGCTGATCGTTTTTTCAACAACAACAACTTGCATTGATATAGCGCCTTTAACGTAAGAAAACGTCCCGAGACGCTTCACAGGAGCGTTATCAAACCAAAATTGACACCGAGTCAAAGGAGATATTAGGAAGGGTGACTCTTGATCAAAGAGGATGAAATATTTCCAGCAGGCTGTCTGAGTAACCTCATAACCTCTTTATTATTACCCTAGTTTAAACCCAGTCTTGAAAATACTGTAGCACAATCATTCACTTGTACCTTAATTATATGTATTATAGATTGTTTGAACACACAAAACAACAGCTCTAACTAACCACCTCCCTTGAATTACATAATTCTCACCTAATTCAAACCCATAGTTAGGCAAGTTTATGAAGCTTTTTCATGAGCACTTGCAGTATAATCTATTATTATTAGGATAAATGTTCTGCTTCAGCATTCCTGGCACATGCAGGGAGCGCATATCAGAAAATTGCATACCCCCAACCCCTCCATCCATTATGGATGGAAAATTACCAGGCTGAGTGGAGTGGAGGGTTGTGGGGGGGAGGGTGGTGGTTGAGGTGCAGATCAGCCATGATCTAATTGAATGGTGGAGCAGGCTCAAGGGGCAGAATGGTTTATTTCTGTTCCTAAGTGGAAACTCTTCCTTATTGTTGCTGTTTAAAAGCAATAAATAGACAGTGGAAAATTAAAAACAGAGAAAGTTGGAATTCTGATGAAAGGTCACACCAAAAATGAACCTCTCTTTCCCTTTCATATCTGCTGTTCACTTCCAGCATTTTCTGTACTTACATAGATAATGTAAACATTTTGTTCACTATGGGGGTGGTCTTATTAAGAGAATAGTATGTTTTATCTTAATTCAAATGGGTAGCTAAAAATGTCAATTACAGGAGCTAATTACTTATAGTTATCTATATCCTTTAATTCTCTCCATGAGGATTTGTGATTATTTCATATTTGTGAGCACAACTATAACCTTTTATTACAGTCTATGATATTGTTGGGTCTTAAAGTAAGGTGTGCTGTGTTTAACTACCAACAGATAAATAATTGAGATAGGATACTAGAACTATTCAGAACTGCTATCGTGCTGTAATGTAATTGAAAATATGAAAAAATGGCTAATAATGGAACAAAACATTTATTTTTTAATGATTTTTTAAAAATCTTATCTTGTGTCTACCCATATAAAATGGTGCCATAGTTAAGATATAACAGTTTAATTACCTCTAAGCATGCATTGTTGATTTTCCATTTTTCTTTTATCGTACTGTGTGATCAGTTCTGTTGTTTGTAACAACTTGCGTTGCTCAACCTTGTTTTCATTTTAACACACGATATCTAAACATCATGATTATTATTATAGATGAAAGCAAAGTGCTCAAATGTCAAAGTATTTCAATTACAGCAATTACATACATTTCATTGGGTGATAATATCTTTTCTCAAATAAGCAAGAGACCATTCCAAAATACAATGCCATTATCAAACCAGATCACTAATTATATAAGCCCCGAGCCTGGCACAAAAGTTTATAATAATACAGTGTACAATAGGAAGGTGACCAATACAGCAGCTCTGAGCATCCCTGTTAATATTGAACTACAGATGGTTACAAGCTAGTTGAGATTGTAGTTTGTATTATTGATGCTGTGTCATTTTTTTGAAATATGCAAACAAGAAATACCTTTTACAAAAGTACTTCTTGAGAACGAATTTTAAGAGATCACAGAAGACGTCATTAAGGAGTCTTGTTAAATGTCTGCCAGAAATGACTGAACTTTACCACATAATGGCGTAAACTAAATTCATGGGAGTTATGTCTGGCTACATTAACAGCTCATTCAAAATGATCTTGCAAGCTTGAAAGTAGGATGAGTGATGCCCCAATCTAATCCCTACATCTTTTCTAAGGTGTCAGATGAGGGCACCACCAAAGTGGCCTTTCTCCGCGTGTAGCCCTAGATTGTGAAAGGCTGCGGCCTATTTATTTGGGGCCATCACAGCCAAATTTGATCGTGCCCACAGCAACATCCAGACACAGGAAGTCTGGCAGAATTTTCCCTTACCTATCCCAGAGATGTACAATTGAGAGTCAACTGTACCACCACAACTGCTAAGGATCAAACCCGGTGGCTTCCTCAATACTACACTGGGAAGCCATTTTTCTACTAAGCCATTCGAAGAACTAAATATACATTTAATATACACAGGATAAAATACAGACTGAGGTGCGTTACAAGGCAATAACACATTGAGTGGTTTGGGTAACATTATGAACATCTAAGAAAGAAAGAACTTGCATTTATATGGTGCCTTTCCCGACCTCAGGGCATGCGAAAGCGCTTTACAGCCAATGAAGTGCTTTTGAAGTGTAGTCACTGTTGTAATGTAGGAAGCGCAGTAGTCAAATTATGCACAGCAAGGTCCCACAAACAGCAATGAGATAATGACCAGATAATCTGTTTTAAGTTCAAATATTTTTAGTGATGTTGGTTGATGGATAAATATTGGCCAGGACACTGGGGAGAACTCCCCTGATCTTCTTCAAAATAGTGCCATGGGATCTTTTACGATCACCTGAGTGGGCAGACGGGGTCTTGGTTTAACGCTTCATCCGAAAGACGTCTAGAGAGAAGCTGGCATATGCAATGGTTAGAATAGGGAAATTCAGAGCACAACTTCAAGGACCAGTAGGACAAGGAGGCACAAGTTCAAACTGGTGAAAGGTAAACTTAGGATCAACATCAAGATGTTTTTCACACAAAGTGTGATTAACACTTGGAATGGACGTCGGGAAAGATAGTGGAGGCGATTTTGGAATCACTTAGGCAATAAATTCATGCTGTTGATGAGGGGACTATGGACGGGAAATTCCTCAGATCTGCTCCCGCTCTGCTGGCGTTATTTCACCGGATGCATGGTGGAAGTCCCGTTTACGCAAAGTTAAGCACCTCCGAGGAATTTCCTGGCCTATATATGTTTAGATAAAAAGCTAACAAAGCTGTCTTCTTCACCTAGCCTTCTTCATCTGTATTTATATTTTGGTCTTATAGATTAACCACATCATCTGAACCTCAAGATATGTTTCGTCCTTGAGCTGTTACTTACAATGTATGGCTGGGGTGGCTACACTCTGTTTCTGGTGAGAGTTCCTTTTGCAAGCGATGGGGTTGTGGTGAATAGCAACAAACAGATGGTTTCTCAAAACAAATCACACGATTTGGATCAGTATCACATTGAACCATCTGATTTGATCCACAGCGAGCTCAGGTTTTGTTTCACTGCGTTTTACAGAGCAATATGTCCCGAAAGATGGATAAGAGACTGGGAGGGGGGTGTCTAGGCATTCTTTCAGTCACAATAGATTTGGGTCTCCTATGGAT
Organism: Heptranchias perlo; assembly: GCF_035084215.1. NCBI lineage: Eukaryota > Metazoa > Chordata > Chondrichthyes > Hexanchiformes > Hexanchidae > Heptranchias > Heptranchias perlo. The sequence goes on from NC_090332.1 coordinate 79,952,545, forward strand.
CCTTTAAACTCATAAAAGAACCGTAGTAATTTAGTCCCAATGGTGAGCTATTCTCAATTCATCTAACTTTCCTTTAGTTTTTATCCAAGTTTCAATTGCTGTCATGGACCGTATCTCTCTTTTATTTATTTTGCCATAATAAAGCATGCAATCATTGTAGCTCAGCAGAAAATGGGCTGAAATTCCCATTATGAAGCCTTTCAACTAGAACAAAGGAAAGTTGCATTTTCCATAAAATTTAAAAGATTCATAATGCTCCATAAAATCACCAATATGTCTTAACAGCAATCAACTAAACAATGTCAGCTTGGCTCAGTTGGTAGCACTCTTGCCCCCAAGTCAGAAAGTTGTGGGCTCAAATCCCATTCCAGGACTTGAGCACTTAATCTGGGCTGACACTCCACTGCAGTACTGAGGGAGTGCTACACTGCGAGAGGCCCTGTCTACTGAAATGAATGTTAAAAATCCCATGGCAGCATTTGAAGAAGAACATGAGCAAACATTCCTGTTGTGGCCAATAGATTAACTGATTATTCATTTCATTGCTGATTGTGGGATCTTGCTGTGGGCAAACTGGTAACTGCATTTGCTTCTGCCAACACTTTCAAAGTAATTCATTACATTTTTGCACAATGTGATAAGATGCTGTATAAAGGCCAGTCTGTCTTTCTTTACTTTTCTTAAAGCAGATGTCCGTTAAAAGTAAAGCATAAATGCAAAATTTAGCCCTAACCTGCAGTTCTTCCAGTAAATGCCTGCAAGATCGCGTGGCATTTTTCTGTTTAAATATTCTTTTTAAAGCCAATAAAATAGGCCTACACACCCGCTAATAGCAAGCATGTCCTTGGTCGCCATTGAATACAGGGACATGCTCAGAATGACTCCATCACATCTTTTCTTGTCCACATGCTATGACACCAGAGCCAACTGACCATGTCTGCCATTACACTGCCATCCATATCTATGTACCCTGGCACGGACTGAGGGAGCTGCCTGTCTAGGCTATACAGGTCAATATGAAAGCCATTGCAAAGCTGTGCTAACTGCTGTAAGGACACTTGAAGCCAACCTTCAACCTAAAGTCTGCACTCCCAGTGGCAATTAAGATTACGTCCTCCTTCAACTGTTATAACTCGAGTTGTTACGATCTGGAATGCACTACCTGAAAGGGTCACGGAAGCAGATTCATTAGTAACTTTCAAAAGGGAATTGGATAAATACTTGAAAAGGACAAATTTGCAGGGCTATGGGGAAAGAGGGGGGAGTGGGACTAATTGGATAGCTCATTTAAAGAGCTGGCACAGACATGATAGGCCGAATGGCCTCCTTTTGTTCTGTATGTTTCTATGATTCTAACTTTAGCTCCTTGAAAGCCAACTTGGGGATTATTTTCAGTATCAGCCAATTTGCTGCCCACAGATGTATCACACAAATGACCGATGCAGGGTCATCTTCTTTTCCACTGAATAGCAACAACAGTTTAACACAACTGCACAGAATGCTGCATTTCACAAAATGCGAGGGGCTACTATGGCCATTCTGCAGCCCACCTTATATGTCAATAACTGAACAAGCAGTTGGAAGGATTTGCAACTCATTAAGGTTTCACTGAAGCAACAGTTCTGTATGTAATTTCCATCCTGTATGAGTGCCATGCTGCTGTATGGCTGTACGTGGCAAACATTCAAAGGGCTCTGAAGATTCATGTTATCATAGAATCATAGAATCATAGAAGTTACAACATGGAAACAGGCCCTTCGGCCCAACATGTCCATGTCGCCCAGTTTATACCACTAAGCTAGTCCCAATTGCCTGCACTTGGCCCATATCCCTCGATACCCATCTTACCCATGTAACTGTCCAAATGCTTTTTAAAAGACAAAATTGTACCCGCCTCTACTACTGCCTCTGGCAGCTCGTTCCAGACACTCACCACCCTTTGAGTGAAAAAATTGCCCCTCTGGACCCTTTTGTATCTCTCCCCTCTCACCTTAAATCTGTGCCCCCTCGTTATAGACTCCCCTACCTTTGGGAAAAGATTTTGACTATCTACCTTATCTATGCCCCTCATTATTTTATAGACTTCTATAAGATCACCCCTTAACCTCCTACTCTCCAGGGAACAAAGTCCCAGTCTGTCTAACCTCTCCCTGTAAGTCAAACCATCAAGTCCCGGTAGCATCCTAGTAAATCTTTTCTGCACTCTTTCTAGTTTAATAATATCCTTTCTATAATAGGGTGACCAGAACTGTACACAGTACTCCAAGTGTGGCCTCACCAATGCCCTGTACAACTTCAACAAGACATCCCAACTCCTGCATTCAATGTTCTGACCAATGAAACCAAGCATGCTGAATGCCTTCTTCACCACCCTATCCACCTGTGACTCCACTTTCAAGGAGCTATGAATCTGTACTCCCAGATCTCTTTGTTCTATAACTCTCCCCAACGCCCTACCATTAACGGAGTAGGTCCTGGCCCAATTCGATCTACCAAAATGCATCACCTCACATTTATCTAAATTAAACTCCATCTGCCATTCATCGGCCCACTGGCCCAATTGATCAAGATCCCGTTGCAATCCTAGATAACCTTCTTCACTGTCCACAATGCCACCAATCTTGGTGTCATCTGCAAACTTACTAACCATGCCTCCTAAATTCTCATCCAAATCATTAATATAAATAACAAATAACAGCGGACCCAGCACCGATCCCTGAGGCACACCGCTGGACACAGGCATCCAGTTTGAAAAACAACCCTCTACAACCACCCTCTGTCTTCTGTCGTCAAGCCAATTTTGTATCCAATTGGCTACCTCACCTTGGATCCCATGAGATTTAACCTTATGTAACAACCTACCATGCGGTACCTTGTCAAATGCTTTGCTGAAGTCCATGTAGACCACGTCTACTGCACAGCCCTCATCTATCTTCTTGGTTACCCCTTCAAAAAACTCAATCAAATTCGTGAGACATGATTTTCCTCTCACAAAACCATGCTGACTGTTCCTAATTAGTCCCTGCCTCTCCAAATGCCTGTAGATCCTGTCCCTCAGAATACCCTCTAACAACTTACCCACTACAGATGTCAGGCTCACTGGTCTGTAGTTCCCAGGCTTTTCCCTGCCGCCCTTCTTAAACAAAGGCACAACATTTGCTACCCTCCAATCTTCAGGCACCTCACCTGTAGCGGTGGATGATTCAAATATCTCTGCTAGGGGACCCGCAATTTCCTCCCTAACCTCCCATAACGTCCTGGGATACATTTCATCAGGTCCCGGAGATTTATCTACCTTGATGTGCGTTAAGACTTCCAGCACCTCCCTCTCTGTAATATGTACACTCCTCAAGACATCACTATTTATTTCCCCAAGTTCCCTAACATCCATGCCTTTCTCAACCGTAAATACCGATGTGAAATATTCATTCAGGATCTCACCCATCTCTTGTGGTTCCGCACATAGATGACCTTGTTGATCCTTAAGAGGCCCTACTCTCTCCCTAGTTACCCTTTTGCCCTTTATGTATTTGTAGAAGCTCTTTGGATTCACCTTTGCCTGATCTGCCAAAGCAATCTCATATCCCCTTTTTGCCCTCCTGATTTCTCTCTTAACTCTACTCCGGCAATCTCTATACTCTTCAAGGGATCCACTTGATCCCAGCTGCCTATGCATGTCATATGCCTCCTTCTTCTTTTTGACTAGTGCCTCAATCTCCCGAGTCATCCAAGGTTCCCTACTTCTACCAGCCTTGCCCTTCACTTTATAAGGAATGTGCTTACCCTGAACCCTGGTTAACACACTTTTGAAAGCCTCCCACTTACCAGACGTCCCTTTGCCTGCCAACAGACTCTCCCAATCAACTTCTGAAAGTTCCTGTCTAATACCATCAAAATTGGCCTTTCCCCAATTCAGAATTTTAACTTTTGGGCCAGACCTATCCTTCTCCATAGCTATCTTAAAACTAATGGAATTATGATCACTGGTCCCAAAGTGATCCCTCACTAACACTTCTGTCACCTGCCCTTCCTTATTTCCCAAGAGGAGGTCAAGTTTTGCCCCCTCTCTAGTCGGGCCATCCACATACTGAATGAGAAATTCCTCCTGAATACACTCAACAAATTTCTCTCCATCCAAGCCCCTAATGCTATGGCTGTCCCAGTCAATGTTGGGAAAGTTAAAGTCCCCTACTATTACCACCCTATTTTTCTTGCAGCTGTCTGTAATCTCCTTACATATTTGCACCTCAATCTCCCGTTGACTATTTGGGGGTCTGTAGTACAATCCTATCAAAGTGATCTCTCCCTTCTTATTTTTCAGTTCTACCCATATAGACTCAGTGGGCGAACCCTCGGATATATCCCCTCTCACTACTGCCGTGATGTTCTCCCTAATCAAGAACGCAACTCCCCCTCCTCTCTTACCTCCTGCTCTATCTTTCCTATAGCATCTGTACCCTGGAACATTGAGCTGCCAGTCCTGCCCCTCCCTTAGCCATGTTTCAGTAATAGCGATAACATCCCAGTCCCATGTACCCATCCATGCCCTGCTTTGGAAGGCTGAGCTGTACAACAGTAACAGGTCATGAGGACACACTTTGCACAATACATACTTGTGACAGATACTTGCTGTAGGAATCTACCAGCATCACCATGGCACCTTCCCTCAAGTACGCCATCTTCTTTCACATTTGCAGCTAGGTGTAGAAAAGAACAATCACCTTTCAGCTATCTCCTGCCAGGTGTTTTGGATGATATACAGTCAGGAGGGAGTGGCCCTGGGAGTCCTCAACATTGACTCTGGACCCCATGAAATCTCATGGCATCAGGTCAAACATGGGCAAGGAAACCTCCTGCTGATTACCACCTACCGTTCTCCCTCAGCTGATGAATCAGTCCTCCTCCATGTTGAACACCACTTGGAGGAAGCACTGAGGGTAGCAAGGGCACAAAATGTACTCTGGGTGGGGGACTTCAATGTCCATCACCAAGAGTGGCTCGGTAGCACCACTACTGACCGAGCTGGCCGAGTCCTGAAGGACATAGCTGCTAGACTGGGCCTGTGGCAGGTGGTGAGCGAACCAACACGAGGGAAAAACTTACTTGACCTCGTCCTCACCAATCTACCTGTCGCAAATGCATCTGTCCATGACAGTATTGGTAGGAGTGACCACCGCACAGTCCTCGTGTAGATGAAATCCCGTCTTCGCACTGAGGACACCATCCAACGTGTTGTGTGGCACTACCACCGTGCTAAATGGGATAGATTCAGAATGGATCTAGCAGCTCAAAACTGGGCATCCATGAGGCGCTGTGGGCCATCAGCAGCAGCAGAATCGTATTCCAGCACAATCTGTAACCTCATGGCCCGGCATATTCCTCACTCTACCATTACCAACAAGCCAGGGGATCAACTCTGGTTCAATGAGGAGTGTAGAAGAGCATGCCAGGAGCAGCACCAGGCGTACCGAAAAATGAGGTGCCAACCTGGTGAAGCTACAACTCAGGACTACATGCATGCTAAACAGCGGAAGCAACATGCTATAGACAGAGCGAAGCGATTCCACAACCAACGGATCAGATCAAAGCTCTGCAGTCCTGCCACATCCAGTCGTGAATGGTGGTGGACAATTAAACAACTAACGGGAGGAGGAGGCTCCGCAAACATCCCCATTCTCAATGATGGCGGAGTCCAGCACGGGAGTGCAAAAGACAAGGCTGAAGCGTTTGCAACCATCTTCAGCCAGAAGTGCCGAGTGGATAATCCATCTCAGCCTCCTCCCGATATCCCCACCATCACGGAAGCCAGTCTTCGGCCAATTCGATTCACTCCACGTGATATCAAGAAACGGCTGAGTGCACTGGATACAGCAAAGGCTATGGGCCCCGACAACATCCCAGCTGTAGTGCTGAAGACTTGTGCTCCAGAACTAGCTGCGCCTCTAGCCAAGCTGTTCCAGTACAGCTACAACACTGGCATCCACCCGACAATGTGGAAAATTGCCCAGGTATGTCCTGTCCACAAAAAGCAGGACAAATCCAATCCGGCCAATTACCGCCCCATCAGTCTACTCTCAATCATCAGCAAAGTGATGGAAGGTGTCGTCGACAGTGCTATCAAGCGGTACTTACTCACCAATAACCTGCTCACCGATGCTCAGTTTGGGTTCCGCCAGGACCACTCGGCTCCAGACCTCATTACAGCCTTGGTCCAAACATGGACAAAAGAGCTGAATTCCAGAGGTGAGGTGAGAGTGACTGCCCTTGACATCAAGGCAGCATTTGACCGAGTGTGGCACCAAGGAGCCCTAGTAAAATTGAAGTCAATGGGAATCAGGGAGAAAACTCTCCAGTGGCTGGAGTCATACCTAGCACAAAGGAAGATGGTAGTGGTTGTTGGAGGCCAATCATCTCAGCCCCAGGACATTGCTGCAGGAGTTCCTCAGGGCAGTGTCCTAGGCCCAACCATCTTCAGCTGCTTCATCAATGACCTTCCCTCCATCATAAGGTCAGAAATGGGGATGTTCGCTGATGACTGCACAGTGTTCAGTTCCATTCGCAACCCCTCAGATAATGAAGCAGTCCGAGCCTGCATGCAGCAAGACCTGGACAACATCCAGGCTTGGGCTCATAAGTGGCAAGTAACATTCGCGCCAGATAAGTGCCAGGCAATGACCATCTCCAACAAGAGAGAGTCTAACCACCTCCCCTTGACATTCAACGGCATTACCATTGCCGAATCCCCCACCATCAACATCCTGGGAGTCACCATTGACCAGAAACTTAACTGGACCAGCCATATAAATACTGTGGCTACGAGAGCAGGTCAGAGGCTGGGTATTCTGCGGCGAGTGACTCACCTCCTGACTCCCCAAAGCCTTTCCACCATCTACAAGGCACAAGTCAGGAGTGTGATGGAATACTCTCCACTTGCCTGGAAGAGTGCAGCTCCAACAACACTCAAGAAGCTCGACACCATCCAAGATAAAGCAGCCCGCTTGATTGGCACCCCATCCACCACCCTAAACATTCACTCCCTTCACCACCGGCGCACTGTGGCTGCAGTGTGTACCATCCACAGGATGCACTGCAGCAACTCGCCAAGGCTTCTTCGACAGCACCTCCCAAACCCGCGACCTCTACCACCTAGAAGGACAAGGGCAGCAGGCGCATGGGAACAACACCACCTGCACGTTCCCCTCCAAGTCACACACCATCCCGACTTGGAAATATATCGCCGTTCCTTCATTGTCGCTGGGTCAAAATCCTGGAACTCCCTTCCTAACAGCACTGTGGGAGAACCTTCACCACACGGACTGCAGCGGTTCAAGAAGGCGGCTCACCACCACCTTCTCGAGGGCAATTAGGGATGGGCAATAAATGCCGGCCTTGCCAGCGACACCCACATCCCGTGAACGAATAAAAAAAAAAGCTGGATTGCTCTTGCATAGAGCTGGCATGGACTCGATGGGCCAAATAGCCTCCTTCCGTGCTGTAACCTTTCTATGATTCTATGATTCTATGTGGGGCCAGGGTGGCTGAAAGCTATGTCATCAGTGGCGATGTGAAGGGAGAGGAAAATGCGCAATAGTCCTGAGTTAGAGGACCGAACGTGCAGGTGGAGACATAAGGCTGAAGGACGTTGCAGATCTAGGGTCGGGAAACGCCATGGAATGATTTGAAGATGAAGAGTGGAGGACAGTGTAGGTAAAGTGAGGATGAGGGTGATGGGTGAGCAGGACTTTGTGTGGGACATGTTGCAGGTGGTTGCATTTTGGACAAGTTGAAGTTTGCCGAAGGTGGAGAATGGGAGACCAGGAAGAAGGACTTTAAAGTAATGGAGTCTGGAGGAGCATGGATAAGGTCCATGGGGCTGAGGTAGAGGTTGAAGCGGGCAACACTGTGCAGGAATAGATAGGCAATCTTGGAGATGGATAAGATGTGAGGCTTGAAGCTCAGCTCAGGGTTGAACAGGATGCCATACTTAAACATGATCTGATTCAGCCTGAGGAAATAACCTGGATGAGGACTAGAATCAGTGGTAAAAGAGTGGAGTGTATGGTGGGGGCCAAAAATGATGGCTTCAGTCTTCACTATATTAAATTGAAAGAAGTTGTGGGTTATCCATGATGGTGTCAGGCAGCCATTCCTGACAGCACGGAGATGATGGAGCTGTAGTGCTGGGTGACATCAGCATACATATGGAAGCTAACCCCATGCCTGTGGATGATGTCACCGAAGGACAAAGGTGAATGGGGCCAAAGTTAGAAACTTGGGGGCAAAAAGAGAAGCTATTGCTGGAGATGATCTGGCTGCATTCAGATAGATAGGGGTGGAACCATGCAAGGGCAGTCCCACCGAACTGGATGGTGGAGGAGAGACAAAGAGGAGGATGGCATAATCAACCATATAAAACACTGCAAAAAGTTTGAATTGGGCAAAGCGGGATAACGCATAACAGTCACAATCATCAGAGGATGTCATTTGCCATTTTGGCTAAGGGTGGTCTTGGTGCTGTGAAACCAATGGGATTAAAACAGGGAGTTATGGACTAGGAGGTGACAATGTTTTCGATAATGTTAGATAGGAAAAGGAAGTTAGAGATGAGGCGGTAGTTGGAGAGCACGGACGGGTCGAGAGTAGGTTTTTTTGAGGAGAGAGGTGACAACACTGATTTTTAAAGGGAGAGGGTTGCTGCCTGAGGAAAGGGAACCATTAATAATGTCAGTTAGCATTGGAGCCGGAGTGGGGGGGAGGTGGGGATGTTCAGTGGTCAGTAGCTCAGTGGGGGGAGGTTTGAGGTGGCAGGAGGTGGTTCTCATGAAGGAAATGAGTGAGGAGAGGACATGGAAAGAAACTGCAAATTGACAAGGGATTAGGTCTAGAGTGGAGGGGATACTGAGGGAGGTCAGGAGCAGGGCAGGAGAGGAAGGGAGTTCATATGCAATGGGAGTTTAATTCAGAGGATTTATTGACTTGAATTTCAATTTTTTTTTCATTTCTTTAATTGATGTATTTTATTTTTAGATTAGGAGGAGAAACCTTAAATGTGCCTATACAGGTGCTGTTAATGATCCATGACATTATTCGAAGAAGAGCAGGGGAGTTTTCCCTGTGTCTTGACCAACATTTATCCCTCAACCAACGGTACTAAAAACAGATTAACTGATAATTATCTCATTACTATTTGTGGGTCCCTGCTGTGTGCAAATTGGCTGCTAGGTTTGCCTACAAAACAGTGACTTCAAAGTAACCCATTGGCTGTGAAGCGCTTTGGGACATCCTGCGGATGTGAAAAGGTGCTATCTAAATGCAAGTTCTTTATTTTACCTTTTGCTGCAGATTGTTCACCATTGCCATTGCAATGTAGAGAGGTTGCTTCTGAAAGACATCTCATTCGGCTTTCAAATTTCTCATCTAATGAGATTTTTCAGTGCAAAAAGCAAACAAGTGATTTAAAGTAATTGAATGGTGCTGAACACTCTGCATCATTACAGTGAAAAATGCCTTGCTAACTGAGTTCACAAGCTTGTGATTTGTTACTGTCAGACATGAGTGAAGCTGCAACACTGCTTTCCGTAAACAGGTAATACCAGTTACTTCTGTAGGTGGCATTGCGATAGGACTTTCAGACCCCAAAAATAAGGAGATACGCTCAACTAGTTGAAGTGTGGTGACCTCCGCTCCCTGACCCTGCCAGAGTATCCAGGGTCAAGGAGAGGTCTCTTCATTAGCGTGCAAATGGGGGGCACCCATACATTCTGGGTACTTGCCAGAAAAGGTGGCATGGAAGGTCTAGTGCTAGATGGCTGCTGGTAGCGCCCCCCCATCCAACCCCACACACAAGTGTTGGTATAGTTAGGTTGGCCCCCACAACAAGCAGAGGAGCCCGATTTGCATATTTAAACTACCTCCTACCTGGTTTGGGCAGGAATACTGGGCACTCATTTTAAAGGCCTGCCTGAAAGTTAATTTAGGTGGGCATATGGGTGCACAAGGTACCCACCAGATTTTTAACCGCTGCTCACCCGTTTTGGAAGGGAGTGAAAAGAGAATCCTTGCCCTCCCAAAAGAGTGCATTATCCTGGGACAACATACTTGCAATTCTCTGAGGAGCAGTGCATAAGGAGGCTTGGCTTCTCTAGAGAGACTGTTCCAGAGTTGTGTGAACTTCAGCAACCAACTGCCACAGCTAGCAAACCATTGTCTGTTGCAGTCAACATCATTTTTTTGCCTCTGACTCCTTCCTGACTGCCCTGGGGATATCAGCAAAATTAGTCATTCTGTGGCCAAGAGGGAAAAGTAGCAGGTTTTGAGGATTCGTGTGTAAGCAGAAAGGAGATGCAGTGAAGTATTCCTTGCTGACTTGAGGATAACCATGGGAAGCCCAGAAGGAAAGGATTGATAATGCTGAGGCTAAAGTAGGGTTGTGCAGAACTGTGCAAAGAGTATGAAGAGGAATCTTACCTTGTCAAGCCTGGTGAGATCATTGAATTTTTTCCTGCACTGCAGCCTGGTCCAAGGGACAGTGCTTGTGACATTGATATGCTCTGCTACCTCTCTCCATGCCTGTTGATTAATTGGTCTCGGCACCCATCACCTATTGACCATCGGAGGGGAAGAGGACTTCCTCCCTGCTGCTTACGGCTCATTGAGCACCTCCACCACTGCATCTGCGAATCTGGGGGCCCTGCAGCTCCATAATACAGCTGTTTGCTATCTACCACCGGAAAAACCACCTCCCCTTTAAGCTGCTGCAGACTGCCTTTAAGTAGCGGCCACCCTGCCGAATTTCTGCCCTCCCAATTGATGAACTGTGTATAGGGAGCCTATTTTGTTTACTTTAAATTAGGCCTTGCCACGGAAATGGCATGTGGTCCACGCAGATTCCTTTGGGTGGGCACTGCACACGCCCTGTCCACCATGCCCAATTAAACCTGTACATGAAAATCACCTCCACAGTGTCGTTATGTTAGAGGTGCTGCCAGTCTCTGCTGGGACTGATGTGAAATTGGTAGTTCTGAGTTACACTGCTTGCTCTCACATTGCTCTCTGTTCAGAGAAAATGGAGCTTCATCCAAATACTGGTGGCATTTTAATGTTGGTCGATGACCCCGTCATCTCTCTGTTAATATTAAAAACGGAGGTTAAAAAATTCCTAGATTGTCGAACTGTAACCAGTTTGAAGTTATACTGCTAGACATGTGAAGCTAGAATGCTTTGAGAGTACTTTCCAGAGGTGGTCTAACACTGCTTAAATTGGATTTGGGTGCCCCCAGAAAGCTGTGGAGGCTAGGTGAATTGAAAATTTCAAAACTGAGATTGATAGATTTTTGTTTGGTAAGGGTATTAAGGGTTATGGAACCAAGGCGGGTAGATGGAGTTAAGATACAGATCAGCCATGATCTAATTGAATGGCGGAACAGGCTCGAGGTGCTGAATGGCCTACTCCTGCTCCTTTGTTCCTATGAATTACACTGCAGTTTACAGTGATTTAAGCCAAAACTACTTTGCATCAACACAAACTGTGTAATTGAACTGACTTACTAGCAAATTTGGAGCATATCCTGTTATGAATTTAATGGTCACCTTTATGGAAGCCTTTCTCCACTGTGTAACAGCCTGTAGACTGTGTGTTTGTGTGTGTGTATGTGTGTGCTGAGGCTGAGAGCAGAGCGTGTGTTAAGGTTGCCTACCAGCCACATCCAGTATTGATTGATGTCAATGAGGCAATGCAATGATGAAACCCTTAATTTTATAGTCAACGGGCCGCATCGAGCAAAGATTTAGATTGTCCCATGTAGCGTTTTTTTGTTTCCTCAGGAACAGCAGAGAATGTGGTTGCTCAGACCAGAAGGCAGACAAACATGCCATTATCAAACAAGGTTAAATGCAAGCTAAAATGCCAAATAGGCTTTGAAACACTTTGAATTCTTTGATGCATGACAAATGGAATACACCCTGATTGCTCTGTGTAAGCATTGCTGATATTTCTTCAGTTGGTAGAAATTACAGAAGCAAATAAACAAGGCAATAATTTCCCAGTCTTGTATCAACAATATACAGAGGTCAACCCATTTGGCAATTTCTTTTAATTCCAATTATCATTAACATTGGGGGCAGCTGCAGGAAATGATACTGCAGAATGACTGGTACTAGTCTGATGTAGATATCCAAACTGTTTGATCCTGAAACAAAAGTAAATTATAATTTTACTGCCAACTATACTTATACTGAAGTGTTTTTTTTTCTCTAAACTTGTTGCAGCATACTAAATACCACAAAAGGCTTTAATCCTCGCTGTTACTCTCGTTAAATCCGTTAACCCATTGAGGGTTTTTATAAAATGCACTGTTTGGTCCAGCAAAGTGTGACACCATGGGTTTCATTTCATCTGGCAGCAGACTAATTAATATTGTTGTATAAAATTGATTTCTGTACAATGCCATTGTTAATAAATGGGTTAGCAACTGTGTTAAAATAGCGCACAAAGGAATTTTAGGTGAACACATTAACCAGCGGACTATCAAAGGATATTAAGCTTCTTTATCAGGGTGGAGGAAAGGCAATTAGATTTTAAAATAGTTTGAAACATTTTTTACTTACTTGCATTTGAAAATTTGAATGTGAACTTCCCTGATGACTCAGTTGCTAAGGGCCTGGTGTGGAAATGAACAGTACAGACCAGGAATGGCCCTATGTCTGAGCAGAGTTGGCTGATCTCAGCTGGGGCAGTAATTTGGATGGTAACAAATTGGCCTCAATGTCACTGGGCTCGGGAGAAGAAAAATCAGCCAGCATTCCCACTCCTGCCTCCTGACTTCTGCATGTGTCAGCCATGGCTCAGTGGTGGCACTGTCGCCTCAGAGGGTTGTGGGTTTGAGTCCCACTCCAGGGACTTGATCACACAATCTAGGCTGACATTCCAGTGCAGTACTCATCCTTGTTTTCAAATCCCTTCGTGGCCTCACCCCTCCCTATCTCTGTTAGCTCCTCCAATCCTCTGAGATCTCTGCACTCCTCCAATTCTTGCCTCTTGCGCTTCCCCATTTTTAATCATTGCATCATTGGTGGCCTTGCATTCAGCTAGGCCCTGGCTCTAGAATTTCCCCCCTAAACCTCTCCGCCTCTCGACCTCTCTCTCCTCCTTTAAGATGCTCCTTTAAAACCTACCTCTTTGACCAAGCTTTTGGACACCTGTCCTAATCTCCTTACGTGGCTCGGTGTCAAATTTTGTTTGATAATCGCTTCTGTGAAGCGCCTTGGGACGTTTTACGAAGTTAAAGGGGCTAAATGATTTCAAGTTGTTGCTGTTGTTGTACAGAGGGAATGCTGCACTGTCGGATGTGTCATCTTTCGGATGAGGCATTAAACCGAAGCCCCGTCCACCCTCTCAGGTGGACATGGCACTATTTCAAAGAAGAGCAGGCGAGTTCTTCTTGGTGTCTTGGCCAATGTTTATCCCTCTACCAACAGTTGAAAATACAAATTATCTGGTCATTATCACATTGCTGTTTGTGGGACCTTGCTGTGTGCAAATTGACTGCTGCATTTCCTACATTACAACAGTGACTATACTTTTAAAAAAAACTTAATTGGCTGTAAAGCACTTTGGAATGTCCTGAGGTCATGAAAGGCGCTACATAAACTCAAGTTCTTTCTTTGAAAGTGCATGTGTGTGTGCAGACATTAATTGAGGAAAGGTTTGGGTTTGGCTGTACAGCCCCCTGTAGAGGAATACCCCACTAACACTTGCTGTCTGGATTCACACCTGAGAAATGGCCATTTGGGCACGGAAGTAGAAGCTAGACGATGCCTGTGGCACTGTGCCCAGCAAGATTCAGTAGCGGCAAGCAAGGAGGAAAGAAAATTGGAGCGGGCAAAGTAATTACCTTTCAAATCTGATATTCTTTAGGGTAACGCACCGTTAATTGCTGCTGATATAGCTTCCAGTTTCTTTAATGCTCAGGTATACTTTTTATAAATAATACTTGGCCTACCTCGTAAACAGTACTTGTGATTGTTAGGGTAACAGGGAGCAAGGTGCAGAGTGGCAGGTCGTAGTGTCCAACACACATCCATGATGGCTCTCACAGATGTACTGATCACTGCTGCAGAAATGTCTGTTGTATTGCAAATGCGTTTCATGCCGGTTCCTTCATTTTGTGTAGGGTTACTGTCCAGATTGTCCAAGGTGTCTTGATGACATTGTTGTGCCTAGATCATCATTATGACTGCATGTTTTTCATGCCCTGTGCCGATTGCATGCAATTTTAGATGGGAAGCGGGCACAGTGTTACTTTTTCGTGGGACCAGCACCAGCAGAATTCCAACTTGTCTTTTGAACTGAAGCACAAATAACTAGAGTGGGTGGAATTTAAGTGGACACCGATGGCATTTCTGAATCCATAGGAACCCAAGAATGAATACATCAGATTTGCTTTATTTTATTTTTTATTAAGTTCATTCATAACCTGTGAAACTTGTCTACTCTGACTGCAAAAAGTCAGAGTTTGACGAAAAGTCCTGTGAAAAACATAGGCCTCAGAATACAGTGAAACAATGTCCTGAATGACATTTTACGAAGATGATAAGATAGCATTGCTTTAAATACTTTGGGAATCACTTGTTGTCTGGGAAACTGCCCCCGGTGAAGGGATCCTCACTTTGACGATATCTGCCTGTTTTTTGAATTTATAAAAACCTGTATTTTTTTGTTCCCTCTGTGGCTTGATGGGTAATTGATTCATTTCAGAGGATGGAAAATCATGCAACCTACCAATCGGGCACACTGACCCCTGCGCTCCAGTTCCCAATATCTTCTCCCGTTGCCCGAAGCTCTGAGTTGGGAGCCCTAAATCATAAAATTTACCCCAATTTCTCAGTGTGTGGCCTGTGTGTTTTTAAAAAAAAAATAGTTGTTTCAAAGGTAAAAAAAAAGTTAACAACTTGCTAAAGTTTAAAATCAACACCCCCCACTCCTACCACCCACCCTGCCCAGGGCCATCTTATTTGCTGCTATCCTAGGTTATCGTGCTAAGGCATGAAAGCTGGGATTTATGCTTGTGCGATTCCCAGCCTGTGGAAAACCACAAGCTTAGAAAGCACAGAAGCAGAAAATCCAGGCAGATCCGTCTTCACCCAAACTTGGCTCTCGGGAGCTCTTGCTGTTTCCCTGAATGCAATGAATAATGGGCGGTGGCTGGTCCAATGACACGGTCAATAGCTATAGATGTACCACGTTTCTTTATGTAGACTTGGAATATAGTAGGATAGGGTTTTTCAGCCGAGAAGGCAATCTTCTCATAGTAAAATTGTAAGAAAATGATTCCCCCCCCCTTATTTTTTGTTTCTAAGTAATTTCCCGTTTTCAAAAAGGCTACTATCCTGAGTGTACATGGAGTGTACCCTTTAATATATAAAGACGAAAACACACTCAGCTTATAATCAGTGCCAATAATTAAGTAATGTCGACATATTAGTAAAGTACTCATTGTGTATATTATAAGATTCTTTACCTTATACTTTCCAACATATTGGGGTAGATTTTCGTTTTCACCGCATGGCCAGTATCTGGTGGAGCAGATCGCCCGCTCTTTAGAGAACACACCCAATTTTCATTCCAATGCAATCAACAGAATGAAAATCAAATAGCTTCTACAATGGGCAGATAATGGGCATAATCCGCTCCACCAAAATACTGCCCATGTGGTGAAGCAGAAAATTGACCCCATTGTCTTTTAGTTAAAAATACCATAGGCTAAATCCATCAGTCCTGCGATCCCAGAGGGGAGGCGCACTTGAAAAGAATGTGAGCCATAGAAAGGACTACTTCACTGTAAACCCGTATTATCCAACCCACACTCCCTTTGAGCTTGTCTCCTCACCGGGAGTGTTAGACTGGTGAGTTTACCCACATCATTCTGGGCTCCCCGGTGGCTCAGGCAGTCAGAATAGTGAGCAGCCGAGCCACATAAACCAGGAAGGTACCAGGTTTAATCCCTGATCTGTGGTGAATTGGGTGGTAGGGGGTGCCCCAGCACTCCTGGGTTAGGGAATGGAAAATCTGTTAGGGTATCTCCTGATCGCTGTTCAGTGGCAACTCTGCCAGAAAGTGCCACATATGTGGATATCAGGTGAGGACAGTCACCTGATGACCTCCATGGGAATAAGTAGCCTGCTTGCTGCTCACTGTGCAGGCTTATATACAAAAATGGCTGCTTTAGTAAGGTACCAGAAAGCACATGGACCTGTACCCCAGGAGGGAGCCAATGCCTTCAGGAGGGAAGAAAATCAGAGGAGAAAAAGCACTGTTTGAGACCATCATTTGCAGAATTAACATATGACGGAAATCTGCCCACTTTACCGTTAAACTACAAATAAAATGATTTTTTCTTGTATTAATCAAATCTAATTGTTGGCTTTAATGATATTATACGTGTTACAGTAAAGGGTCAGCAGGGAAAAATCTCTGTGCAATGTCAACCAGAGATCAAATAAATCAATCAGTGCTCATTGCACACAGCAGTGGAATTTTGCATGTTTACATGTTCTCTTCAGGGCTTACAGTTTATAATTTAGTTACTTTAAAAGGTTTGTTTATTTTTATTAAAATCCCATCAAATGCTTCAAGGGTGCCCATGATTGGATTTACAGACCATTACATTTTTAAAGGATTAAATCCTAATTGCTCTGAAATCACACAGCATGTCTAAGATGTGGTTTCATAGATGCGACCATTACAATGTCATTTCAGACAGTGTGATAATTAATATAGACACGTTAGGGCTGATTCCGCAATCCTGGGCAAACAGGCACTTCAGTGCCCTGACAATGGTGGAGTATTGTAAACAATTTTACAACACCAAGTTATAGTCCAACTATTTTATTTGAAAATCACAAGCTTTCGGAGGCTTCCTCCTTCCTCAGGTGAATTCACCTGAGGAAGGAGGAAGCCTCCGAAAGCTTGTGATTTTCAAATAAAATAGTTGGACTATAACTTGGTGTTGTAAAATTGTTTACAATTGTCAACCCCAGTCCATCACCGGCATCTCCACATAATGGTGGAGTAGGAAGCTGACTGTGCCAGATTCGGCAAGCTCAGCTACTATACATCACTGTAATATTCTCCAGACGCACAAGGAGCGCTATGGCTACTCGTGAGTGTAAAAGGGGAGTGCAGCAGCTCTTTAAGGGCTGCTGATCTTAAAGGTCTAGTGTTCTTTGCTTTTGCTGTTTTCTATTATGGCTGGTTGCAGGAAAAAAAAGATGACTAGGTTCCCAGGGCCAAGTGCCAGCACTACCCCCTTCAATGAGAAGCTAGATGTATTGGTGGAGGAGGTGCAACAGAGAGTCCATTTTGAGGGCAGAGGGAAACCCTCCTCTCAAAGCCAACGTGCAGCAAACAAGGCAGGAGGTAACACACAGAGTCAATGCATTCGGTGCAGGTCATGGACTAGATGGGGAAGAAGTTATCTGGCCTAAGGCAGAATGCCAAGGTACAGTTGACTGTAGTTTGCCAACTCCAGTGAAATAAGTCCCTGTACTATGCATGCGCCATGCACTGAGCTGCTAACATGATGCAGCATCGGCAATGCAGCAGAGAAAGCAGTGGGACAAACTCTTGTGTCTTGCACTCCAAACTACCATGTCTTTAAAACTTTAGCTGCAACTAGATGCAGCAAGTGCGAGACTGTAGAGTGCTTACGGATGGATGAATTAAGATGGGCTGAATGGCCTTCCTCAGCGGTAAGTATCTTGTGATCTTGTGAAGAAGCCACCTTACAAATTGTCAGAGAGGAGGACATAGGTGATGTGGGCGAGTGAGAACTTGGAGGCTTTGTGCCATCTCAACCAGGTAAGTGTTTTCTTCAACTATTTCTTACTTTTTGTTCAAGCTCACTCACTCAGTGATATGCTTGCACTTTAACGTGGGGACTCCCAGCAGGACTCAACTCAGGTGGATTCCAAGCCTGGCATGAGAAAGGAATCACCAGATTCGGCCAGCTCCGCCAAAAAAGCCAGATTATGCCCTTCTGCTAGTTAGTTGACAAACCTAACCTCTTCCAGCCAACCTTGTTTGGAATTCTTGGAATTCTTTCTCCAGTCCTCAAAGGCCTCTTGAGGATGTACTCCCGCTTTGTGCACTATGCTCACTTCCAATACTAAAGATGGGACAGAACACCTATGGTAAGCGTAGGAATGAGACCTAGGCCATCCGCTAAGGGAGGATGGGTAGCAAGAGATATAAAGTAAAGTCCTAAACACCACCACCTGCAGCAAAATAGATGACTGCTAACTCAAAATCATACATTGCGCATCCTGCACAAATTCCACATATTTCATCCCTCCAGCCATTCTGGACAACAGTCTGGAAGATCACCAGGACCATGGCTGGTGTTACAATCTCAGAGAACCCAGTCCAATGCTTGTTGGGCCTGCCCACTACAGGGGAGGGCCTCCTGCAACAAGCAAACATTCATTATTAGTTGCAAGAAGACACATCTCCCCTCCTTGGTGAATTGCAGCCCTCCACACAGCAAACATGTAGGTGCAATACATGTACCAACCAGACCATTCTATGGTTCTATGATAATGACTATGTTCAGCCTGCCATTGGAGTTGGGGAAACACCAAGCAGTCTGGGGCTTGCTCATGGAGGCTTCTTCAGTACAAACCTGCTACCATTCTCCCAGCACAGCAACCCTTCCACTGGCCATGAGGGCAATAAAAAACATGACCACTAGTATGCAGGACCTGCTTCACCTTGCTAATTAACTAATTAAACAAGCTGCCTCAACTCTCTGAGCCGCATTGCTCCTGATGCAAGCATAGTGATGCCAAGAAAGCTGGAGGTATTAATGCACTTATCCCACATGTACAGTGCAATCAAAATGCACAATGGTTTCATAAAATATATATGTAAATCTACACTTAATTGTAATATGTGTGGATGTATGTGTAATGGGGGTCGATTTTCACTCCCTTTGCCTGGTGGTATTGAGGGGGCGGTAATGGCCTTAAAATGGGGTTAGTAGCCTTATCGCCCCCTCAACACCGGCCATGCATTTGAAAAGGGGCCTTCCGCCGGGTGTCCAGAGCACCCGCCTGTTTTAAAATGGAAATCGATATAAATATTGATGTAAATAGGACACTGGTTGCCATTTTAGGTTGGGACTGGTATGAGCCTGCGCAGTGCCCGCATAAATAATCAGGGCCACTGTCGCCCCGTGACCTCCCCCCTCCACGATCACGACCCTCCCCCCATCTGCAATTTACCTTCCTGGTGGCAGCTCTGGCCGGTTTTCCTTTGCTGAATCTAGTGAGCTGTGTCGGAACGCCTGTTTGGCGCCCTACAGCTCACCTGGCGAACGTAAATGAGGCCACAGCCTCAAAATCATGGCATCCGCTTCATCGCCAGAACGGGCAGTGGACTAACGCACTCCACCGGTCGGCCGGCCACAAGTCAAAATAGACCACATGACTTCATAAAATATATATTGGCATGTATCTTCTTGACAATCCAATCATGAGTTGCGATTTCAACACAATGAAGATGTTGGAGGAGGAAGAGTGCATAGGTCAGAGCATTGCAACTGAAAAGGAAAAGAGAGGATAATTCAAAGGAGCAATAATTCTAGTAGTGTTGATAAAATAGAGAAAAGAAAGGCAGCGACACTGAGAAACAGCAATCGTTACTGCATGACATAAAGAGGAAGGAAATTCCACGGGGAGTTCTTTCAATGCAAAGTACCTCCTCATGACTATGGGAAAATAATAAAGTTAGAAAAATGTAGTGAGGCTGAAATTTCATAGGGTTTCAACCCGTTTCCTATCGTGACTCTAGCAGGAGACCAATGGAGCCCCCCCACCCCGGGAAACAGCAGATGCAGCTGACTGGCTCCATTCAAACAATGCCCCAAACCCAAAAATGGTTTCGGCCTCCCCACGCCAGCTTCGGACGGGTGCCATGGATGTTCCACTCACTTACTGCATAGAGTTTGACATAACCGTACCTCCTAATAGCATTCTCTTACTAGAAAGAAAAGGAATTAACACTGAATCCCAGCTCAGTTAACAATCCACTTTGAACAGCAAGTCTGCTGAGGACCACAGATGAAGGGGACACAGGGTCCCTAGGCCATATTATAAGCATCACTACTCCAATGGGTCAGAAATGATTGAACATAAACATTAACCTGCTGCCCTTATATGTTATATTGGGAAGAGGTCTCCATTTAGGGACTTATGAAAGATCACCAGCACATAATCAATATTATATATATATGTGTGTATTTGATCTGCTCCAGTTTATCTTTCTCTAACCTTAGCATATTTTAATCAATCATTCAGCAATTCTAAGCACAAACACTAACCAAAATATCTATTTTCTGTTAAAATGTTCTGCTATCTTCGGTAAGAACTAGCAGTAGATTGAAACTAAGTCAAGTTTTATTGTCCAGGAATGGGTCAGAAAGAGATTTCTGGTGGATTTTACATGGAAACAAAATCTGCTTAATATTTTCTACCAAATGGTCCACAAGAAAAATCTACCAGTGAAAAATAGAAGCACCTAATTTGCATTTACCACCTTGACTATTTGATGTAAAACATCTCACTTACACAAATTGTCTTTTTTCCCTATTGGTAAGGTTTGGGCTTGGCTGTAGTTAACCAACCTGCCTATTCTGACTGTCTAGACTCACAAATGGTAAACATGGTAACTGGGTGAGGTGCCAATGGACTTGCAGCACCCAGGGAACCATGACCGGCATTAGTAATGCACTGGAGGAAAACATTGAAAGAGGTAAAGGAACATAATAGATAAGGTCCAGTTGGCAGGCACTATAGGACGAAGATATTAAGGGTAATTAAGAGCCTTGCTCACCAGCAGGACGTCTTGCCCACTGGCATATTGGAAATTTGGATATGTGTGGCGCATGACTTTCTGAACATTAATATCAACGTCCCATCACAGAGAGGAAACTAAACCTTGGACCTTCCTGGTCTGTGAGTCTCGGCTAGTCACTGCATTAACTCATTAAGCCAAGGGGGAACACTAAAACATTTGAAGGGAGAATTTCGTTGGAGGTTCTCCCATTCTCCTGGCATTACTTTGGTGGGAACCCTGGGAAAATGATATAAGTGGCCATTCACGCCGTTTCTCCAGGATTTGCGCACATCTTCTGAAATTATTGCACGGGATCGGGAGAACCCTGCAGAAATTCTATCCCTTCACAATCACCAATTCCAGTCAGTAGTATGCCCCTAGGCTCCTATGAGTGCCATTCTAGAACCATTTGTCAGCACATGTTTGAAAATGATCAGGGGAGGACTTTCGATCTGATTTTGCCTCCCTCCCTGTGAAGAAATGTCTGATTTTGACTCCCCACCTCCCCAAGATAGCATGGCCAAGAACAGTAAGGTCACCACGTGGGGTTTTGTTGGCATGAACCAGCCCCATTGGCTGTCCTATAACCATTTGGTCCTTTTAATTGTAACTACAAATGTAATATTTTTGCATTGAGTTATTCATATTTGATTACATTTGTACTTGAAGTATATTGAAATTCTAGCATATTATGTTTAGTAGCCGAGAAATTAGTTCTCTATATCTTTGTATGTATTGGCTTGTGGTTCAATAGAACATTCTTCCTCTTATTATTACAGATAAGCCACAATCTAATTAAATAGTGGAACAGGCTTGAGGGCCTGAATGGCCTACCCCTGTTCCCATGTTCCCGTGCTGTTACACAAGTGACGGAGATGATACATAATAAATCACATTGCACATTTCAGCCAATCAATAGGCTACATCTGTTCATGCAAAGAGCATCCTTATTTGGAAAGGAAAGCTGGAAACAACTTGCATAAAAGGTCAGTGTATTTTGGTTTGTTGTTGCACAATGAACTGTAGGCACCAAAGTTAACTGTCGAAAATTGTCATGTTTACATAAATCGTACTGAAACTCATTAAGGGCCATATTTGCCTCAGTTCAGAAAAGATGAGAGAATAACATTTCTCATTGTTATTTTCCGACCGTTAATGAAATAACAGGAATGTGTGGTTTTGAAATGCATACTTCCCAAGAAGTGTGATTTTCTTAAGACGATCAAGAGAAACAACCAATTCCAATGCATCTCCAAAATGAGCTTTGGAAAGATCTCAAGCAGCTAACAAGCCATTTAACTGGTAGAAATGTCAAAAAGTTTATCACTTCAGCAGAGCAGTACCCACTATTTCTCTCCTCACTCTTACCTTGTTTCATTTCCCTTCCCCTGAACAAATTAAATGGTAAATGCTCACCCAGCTTCACAGCCTGAGTGCCACCTATTTCCCAACACATCTACACTGCCTGCAGGGGGCGTCCTGTGCACATGTGCAGAGCTAACAGTGAAGGGTTTGGAACTTCTCTGCAATCAAACATGGTGGCCATTTTGCACTAGCAACGTGCCACAAATAGCAGTAAGATGAATGACCAGTTCAACTTTCCTTTTTGTGAAGGCGTTGTTTGAGGGGGAGGAATGTTGGCCATGATGTTAGATGAATTTCCTACTCTTCTTTGAATAGTGCCATGGGACTTTTAATATCGACCCGAGCCACTGGAAGAGGCAAACAGAACCTTGGGCCTAAATTTTTTACGCCAAGCTGAGAAGACGCCGGGGGGGGTGGGGGGGGGGGGAGGGGGTGTGGGGAGAGAGGGAATTTCTGACGGGAAACTCAGAAGTACGGGTTTCCTGGACGTCCTTACAATTTTAACGTAAGGATGTCTTTTATTTTTCTTTGTCGGTGTCCGGCCCGACAGGCCAACCAGATTGACAGGCTGGCCTCAGTTGGACGGGGGAAGAGGAAGGAGGCGGATGCGAGAAGGTAAGTCTTAGATGGGGGTGAGGGGGGAGGGTAGTTGGGGTCGGGAGTCATTGAGGGTCATGGAGGGGAGGGGCGAAAGTCATTGGGGGGTCAGGGTCAGGAGTTATCGTGGGTCATGGAGTCAGGAGTCATCGGGAGTTTCGGGGTCAGGAGTCATAGGGGGTCGGGGTCGGGAGTCATCGGGGTCAAGAGTGTTAATTGTATGATTTATATCAATTAGTGTTAATTGTATTCAGGTGGTGGGTATCAACTGGGGACTCTTGTATCCTTTTCAT
Source organism: Heptranchias perlo (assembly GCF_035084215.1). Lineage (NCBI taxonomy): Eukaryota > Metazoa > Chordata > Chondrichthyes > Hexanchiformes > Hexanchidae > Heptranchias > Heptranchias perlo. The sequence goes on from NC_090332.1 coordinate 79,975,690, forward strand.
AGGAGAGCTTAGCTAGGATGTGATGTGTGTGTAAGGTGAGTAAAGGCATGGAAGCTACTAAATATTCTAGTATTCTATCCTTCACCACATGGGTATCCAATTTTAACAAGGATTCATCAGGGGTCGGGGATCGTGAGTCATCGGGGGGGTCGTGAGTCATCGGGAGGGAATCGGAGATCGCAGGGGAGTCGGAGATCGCGGGGGGAGGGAGGGGGTTCTCTGCAGGTAAGCTTGTTAGACCTGGGGTGAGCACTCCTGCTCCTCTGGGCCCACATGCAGTGTGAAAAAGGCACTTACCTGATGTTTCGGGCCTTCTCGCCTCCTCTTACGTGGCGTGAAGGAGAAGGCCCAGAAATCCCGGCCCCCAGGAGTCAAAAACAAAAAAGCTATAGAAATGGAGGCCCGCAGCCTCCATGAAAGCTTTCAGTGACTGACCCACCTCCCAAGAGTGGGTTGGGTGCCCACCCCTCCTCCAGCCTCCGTTAAAGCTGGAAATGGATGGGTTGGAGGCGGGTTTTAGATTTTTAAAAGTTTTACTGCCCCCTTGCCCCCAATCCACCCGTTTTTCTGAGTTAAAATTTAGGCCTTGGTTTAATTTCTCATCGAAAATTGTCGCCCTCCCTCAGCACTGCTCTGGTGTGTCCCAAAGGCCCTGCTCATTCCTTTTCTCCAGCCACCCTCTGCTGCATTTCATGTAGGTGGCTTATTTGAACCATCTAAGCTCCCCCTCCCCAGGGTACTGGCTTGCACTATTCACTTCAGTCACTACTGTTGAGCGACTTTGAATCTTCCCATTCTTTAAAGTCAGCAACGCCGGACTTGAGCAGGAGTAAAATATTTGACTTCAAAGCTATGAAATGTTTCACAAGTTCTTCATTAGTGACCTTAACGAAGATTTGACAAAGTTCAGTAATCCAATTTTGGTGGGATAAAAATCCCCAGATCAGCGCTAAACATGGGCCAATAGTCTGTTTGTATTTTCTGCCAGCACGCTCTTGACATGCCTATTTTTTTCACGAAAATTAGCAAATGGTGGAAATTGAGATCAACACCTCTTGTCTTATTCTCTAATTTGACCGTGTGATGTGAAGCATTTATCCCCCTTAATATTCTGGCTGGGCTACTGATGTTGAAAATAATCTCGTCTATGCTGCAGAGTGGATTCAGAGCACTGGCAGCAACAGTGGACCAACTGTTCTTGCACAAAATTTGCACATTTCAAGTTGTTCAATGGTCACAAATGCAGCTTTAAACTGACTCCATGGGCACGATTTTAACTTTAAAGTCCGGGTGTATTGGGGGTGGACGGGGGGGCAAACAAAATCGGGCATTTCTGGAGCGGGAAGGAACGCTGGCTCCAACTCGCTGGAAAACGCGCACGAATCTGACCCATCTGGGTGCGGCCCGGTTCACGAGTCCGGAAGTCCCGCTGGCGGGACGATATTTAAAACAGGAATTGAACTACTTAGAGTACTTGAAATCTTCATTAATATGGTTAGTCATGCTGGGAAGCGATTTCAACGCTGCCTCAATGTCTTTCCCGTGCTGTATGAAGCACGTCATGGGAAACTAGGCGGGTTTCAGCCTTTGGCCATTTAAATCCCTGTTTGACAGATGGGGATAAAAGGTGAATAATTGCGGCAGGGCATTCAGTTCTCTCAGACAAACTTTTCGCTGGGAGTTCTTTGTGTTTAGACTGAAAATTCTTGGTTCACATTCAGAATTGTTCTGTTTACACATATTTATCTACTTTTTGGATCCCCTCAACCTGACACCATCAGGAGTGGGAGAGGGGGGGGCGCAATGGCTGCATTCACCAGTACATCTGAGGAGGAGACACATCACCACCCTCGCCAGGCACGGTGTGCACTTCTGCCACTTGCAGCTCCACAGCACAGAGGTGCGCCAGAGGGACCTGCACAAGAGCAGCGAGGGCAACAACAGAGGGAACAACGCCCCCGGAGGCACTACCCTCGTGAGAGGGTCTACAGACCGAGGCTGAGCTTCCTGGACCTCTCTGAGGTGCAGTGCCTATGAAGGCTCAGAATGAGTCACCAGGTGGTTGCAGATATCTGCAGCCTCCTTCATGCCGAGCTGCTCCCGGCTGGGCCTGGTGGCATCGCATTGTCCGTGGCAGTTAAAGTGACCACTGCTCTTAACCTCTTCGCTTCCGGATCCTTCCAGGGCACCACCGGTGACATCACCGGGGTCTCTCAGTCATCTGCACACAAGTGCATAAAACAGATGGATTATTTTGCAGGGCGTCCCCATGGACAACCGAAGCCAGATGGAGAGGGCAGTGGGTTTCCACTCTGTGTCTGGCTTCCCACGGGCACAGGGTGCAATTGATTGCACGCATATTGCAATCCGAGCACCTCCACATGAGCCAGGACTATCCATCAACAGAAAGGGATATCACACCATCAATGTGCAGCTCGTTTGCAACCAGATTAATATATTTCTTCATGTGTGTGCCAGATTCCCTGGCAGCTGCCATGATTCATTCATTCTGGATAGCTCCTCGGAGACAAGACTCATGACACCTGTGAGAATCTCTATCAGCGAGGAACAGTGTCGCTACAATGTCAGTCACATCGCCACCAGGTCTGTCATTGAACATGCGATAGGACTGCTGAAGATGTGATTTCAGTGCCTGGATTGGTCTGGGGGAGCGCTTCAATACGCACCAGCGAGAGTGGGTCGAATTATGGTCATCTGTTGTGTCCTGCACAACATGCACAACAGAGAGAGTTACTGGTTGATGAGGCCTCGTGCCCTCATCCACCACCATCCACATCTGCCATCAACATTGAGGAGGCTGTGGAGGAGGACGAACCCATCAGCAGAGCAGCGGCTCACCTGGCTGATTGTGAGGCCAGCGAGTTACTAATATTTGAATGATTCTCCTAAGGACATCAGCAAAATGAGGATCGTCCAGTCCTCAGACCACCTGGAAAGTACAACGCCAACACCAGTGCCCCCCCCCCCCACCCCCCCAAAAAAAACCAGTCCTACAACTATACATACAACCTCTGTAAACTCACCCACTAGGTGGCATCAAGTCTCGCCATTCACGATAAAGCACATGAAAGGGCGCTATCACAAAAGCCAGTCAAGAATGGGCAAGACGTGGAAGTAGTGGTGAGAATGCTAACATTTAATGTGAATTTAACAAAAAACAAATATAAATGAAAAACGGGACCATCTGTCAGACACCCTTGTGCATACCCTTTGTGATCACAAAACTTTAGCCTTTCGCTTCCTACTACTTTTACGTGGTGCATCGCCTGTGGCTGTAGCAGAGGTAGCAGTAGGTTGCTCATGTTCATGCCCTGACTGTTGAGGTGCTTTTGACCTACGCTGTCTGGGCTTTGGAGCACGTGAGGGCCCCTCCAAAGACTGCTCCATCTGCACCTGTGCAGGGGCAGACTCGGCCACCTGGAGAGGAGGCAGCATTGTGGGTGCTGGTTCGCAGGGGGGGGGGCAACAGGTGAAATGCAGGAGCGCTTTGAGTGGCGTCCCCACTTCCATGTCTCCTTTCGCCATCATCCCTCTCCTGGGCCAGGGCCACATCCCTCCTACCACCCTGCTGGACAACAGTTTGGAGGACATGTGTGATGCCTTGGAAGCCCAGTTGTAAAGTGTCTGTCTGCCTGTTTAAGGCGGCAGAATGTTGTTCACCCTGAGTCCGAATGGCCATTGTCAGGGCTTGAATGGACTCATTTGTGAGCCGTGCTTGAAGCTCTATGGAGGCTGGCCTTCTCTCCATCGCAGACATTCCCACACTTACCTGTGCCACCAGTCCACTAATACAGGAGGTGGACTCCTCCATCCTCTCCGCTATTGTGGAGAACGCGCATGGCACCTGTTCCAGTACCTCGCAAATGTGCTGCTGTCCCTTGATCATTCTCTTTTTAAAGGATGGCCCTCGGGGTTCAGCATCTGCGTCCAGCTGAGCAGAGCCTGGAGAGGAGTGCGCCCACCGACGTGGACTCTCCACAGCTGCCCTTGCCACCAGTGTCTGCTCGTGCTCACTTGTGTGTGGTGACTCACCAGGTGCCAAAGCAACTAACTGACTACTAGGACCCACCGAAGTGTGAGTATCTGCACTGGTGGATGGCTCACTAAGATGTGACGGTGCGCCCTCGAAGGACAGGAGCTCCTCTGAGGAATTGCCTTCTCCTGTCACTTCGGTCGCTGAAGGGCCTGGAATAGAACAGAAAGCAATGTTAGGCATCATCATGGATGTGTAATGTTGCGATAAGCATACTGAGTGGTCAACATGCCAATCATTGTTAACATCACTTCATGTTGTTTGTGATGAATGTTAAAGTTGTGTCACCAGACGTTTATGGGGTGCCAGTCTCGGCATCCCTGATGGACAGGCACTCGAGGGTGTGGCCTCCTCCTCCCCACTCTGTGCGGACCACTATTTGTTGTGGCCCCTCTCCTGAGCATCCAATTATGGGCTAGTGAATTCAAATGATGGGAAAGCAACATATCACATCATTTAGGTGCCATCCTTAGATCAGTAGCAGCACTCTTGGCTCTGCGTCAGAAAGTTGTGGGGACAAATCCCACTCCAGGCACTTGAGCACAAAATCTAGGCTGACACTCCAGTGCAGTGCTGAGGGAGTGCTGCACTGTCGGAGGTGCCGTCTTTCGGATGAGGTGTTAAACCAAGACCCCATTTGGCCTCTCAGATGGATGTAAAAGATCTCATGGCACTAGAAGAGCAGGGAAGTTTTCCCAGTGTCCTGTCCAACATTTATCTCTCAACCAACACTAAAACAGATGATCTAGTCATTTATCTCATTGCTGTTTGTGGGATCTTGCTGTGCGCAAATTGGCTGCCTCATTTCCTACACTGCAACGGTGACTACACTTCGAAAGTATTTAATTGGCTGTGAAGCACTTTGGGATGTCCTGAGGTTGTGAAAGACACTATAGAAATGCGAGTTCTTCCTTTATGATGTATTTCCCATTAATAATGCCATAGCAACATCAGTTCCTGCCGTTCAGCATTGTTGGGGTGGATGGAAAGGTATTCAAAAGTTAAATCCCCATTCGATTGTGAGATGCTTGATTAGATTCCTTCTGTCTGGGATTTTTGACATTTAAAAACCAAAACAAGCATTTACCTCATTGCCCAAGAGGCAGATGGCCACACGCTGCAGACACAGGCACCCAAATGCTAACCTGCATTTCCCATCCTCCTCTAAGACAGGCACCCTGGCACAGGCAGGAAGCCTGCTGGGAACCGCTAAACTTATTTAAATTAGACTAAATCCGGCAAATCATTGGTGTAGACCGAGGGCGGCCAGAAGTTGCCGAAGTTGCAGCAGAAGAAAATGCCACCCACTTACTTTTTAATTTAAATATAAACTGGCACGACAACCAATTTGTGTCACCACGGTTGATTTTCAACTCTTCTGAGTCCCGTTATGACTTAAATAAGATTCATTCAGATCTTACCTCTGTACAGTTGCTGTTTACCTCAATAAATAAGTCTTAATAGGACCATTTACTGCATGGCCATGCAAAGGCTCTGTGGGGAAAGGCAACTGTTTAGAGCCTTCCTGCCATTGTATACCGAGGGGCTGCAATCAGGGAAAAACCCCTCGAGCAGAATGTGAAATTCAAATTGATGTAATGTACTGTAATGAATCTGTAATCAATAATCTGTTTTGAGTGTAATGCAATGAGACACCCTAGACTGTCATGAACTGTAATTATGTACAATGTGTTCATTGAACTGTACTTGATGTAACCTGCAAATTGTATAATCTGTATTGTGTACGTTTGGAATGTGATATGACAATTGTATTGTATGTATTGCTGCAAATTTTATGAATAAAGTATATTTTTTTGAAAAAAAAAATCAGGAGCAAAGTCCATCAAAAAAACACCAGGTCTGACATCTCTTCTGCAAAACCGTAACTAGTTGTAGAAACAATTTACTCCAAAATGCTTTCACTCCTCTTGGTTACTGTGCTGATACTGGCTGACATCTATGCTTTAATACATCTCATCATCCCAACTCTTGAGCATTAATTTGCTGGTCCCTGTTTAATCCTAACTGTTTAATTTCAAATGCACACACGTTAAGAAAAATCTAAAATTGTGCCTTTAACTTGCTTATCCCTCTATTTATTAATACAGCTTCAATTAGTATTTCTCTTAAGTTTCCATTGTCCTCTTAAACTCCAAAAATGCTAATTTGCATTTCCTCCTCCCTGCATCTTCACTGTTTTCAAATCAAGACACATTGCACTGATTCCTGCTTTAACTCACTTCTTCTCAAGATCTCAAAACTGTAGAGCTCCTAAACCTCGTCAGTATTCCCTTCCTCTTCTAATCTAAGACGTTTAAAACCCAAGCTTAGCATTACTGAATCACCACCCTCTGTGGTTGATTGTAACGCAGATTGGGTTTGGGTCAAGGGGGATGGGGTGAGTGCAAAACTCTCTCCTTGGCCTAAAATTCAGGCCCAGGGTATTTTAGCTCATTTAAATGCCGCCGTTCTGCTTCCCATCCAGAATGGGTACAAAGAGAGCCCTCAGCAGCTGCCAGTAGGCGAGGATTGAGTGGCCCGAGATTTCCAGGTAAGTGTCAGGAAAAGGGTTTTGGGAGGGTTTTGCGGAAGGCAAGGGGTGGGAGGCTGCGGGGTGGGGTGGGGGGCGCAGTCTGCAGCAGGGGAGTCATTTTCCCTGTGGGGCCCAGATGAACACTCCTGCTCCATCTGGCTCCACAAAGGAACATTTTAGATTTATCTGATAGGTCCCCTTCTGTCTTCAGACCTGCTTCTGCCTAGCAGGATGGCCAGTCCGGCTTTGCTGCTCAGGCCCCGGTTAAAACTGCATCTTGGTCCTGTTGACATAACGGGACCCCGATTTGCATAAATATATGAGGTTCCCACCTGCTTTAGGCGGCTGCCTCATCTGCCTGCAAAATCATGCAGGTTGAAATGATCGGGGTCTGAGCGAGTAAGTAACTTGCTCCTTTTTAACTGCCCACTCACCTGGTTTCTGCCTGGTGGGTCGGGTTAAAAACCAACCCTTCTGATTTATCTCTCCTATTCCTTGCAATCTTTGTGCCACCATCCTGCACCCTTAGATCTTGGCCCTTCAACCAAGGTTCCTCGGTGATAAAAACAACTATTTGTGTTTTCAAACACAAATAGTTGTTCTAATAAGCATCCAAACAGAATTGAAGTCTAATATGTTCAGTGAGGCAGATTGCAGTAACTTGCCAGTGCTTTTCGCAGGTAATACTGAAAATACACTTTAATTCTTTAATGGCTTTTCAATAGTTTTGTTGGCTCAGAATACACATCACGCAGTTACAGAATTTTTAATTTATAGTAAAAAAAAACTACAAGCAAAAGAAAAGTCCTTTTATTCTGTATATTTGCTTTTAATTTATAGTATCCCAATCCTGGAAGTTCTGTAGTAAATCATTTTGTGGAAAAATTTTATTAAAACATATATTATTAAAGCTGCAACGGAAATTGGAGAGTTATTTATTTTAGCTTTTAAATTGCCTAAGTTACCTCTTAAGCATGCGGCATCTGTTAAATAAAGGACTATTATACGTTGATAAGGGATATTTTCTTGTTCACATTTCTATGCTCATGAAATGTGGTTTGACTTCCAGCCATACATTTCGCTAAGGGTCTTTATAGTTATGTCAAGTATGCTGAGGAGGGGGCATAGTGTAAGTGTGATTTAATGTCGTTTTTATTTAGATGTTTTTGAATTCAGTTGGTGCACATACTTGATTATCTGCTTTCAATATTTTTTTCTTTTAAGAGAATGCTGACTATTGCCTTTTGCCCTCACCTGTATATTTATCCTGAAGGGTACCTGCATGCATTCCGCAACTGATCAGATTTTTAAGATAAGCAGTAAAGAATAAGCTATAACCGCAGAACACGGTACGTATTTAGCCAAGTTTTTAAGGGGTCAGATTTTTCCTTCAGCAGTTGCATGAGCACATTCGAGCAATTGGGTAGGCCTGCCTGTACACCAATACATGCAGAAAACCCTTGCTCACTTCTTGGTCATCGCACACTATTAATGAGGCAAGTTAAGCATTCAAATGCAGTCTGTGTATGACTTGATCTCAATTGGATTGAGGTCATACAAGGTTAAGGGTATCTCCTGCGTTTCCTCCAGTTCTAGGTTTTGGTAAGAGGGTGGTTGGTGCATGTAGGCTGGAACTCATCTGTCCATATATACTGTTTAATTGATGAAAAAGTCAATCTCATCATCGGACTTAGATTGGGATTTAACTCCTAAAGCTCCTAATGGAGGTGGAAATTGTGTGCAAGGATAATTTACAAACAATTTACAAACCCCTCACGCCTGGCGTAAATGGAGCAGTAGTGCTCTGAAAACAGGGAGCAATGTCCTACTGCCCCGGTCCCGCCATCGCTGTGGCCGTAGCAATGTTCACTGGGGCCTTCTCCGGAGCTGCCCCCGTAGTCAAGCAGTAGGCCCATTTAAAATGGCAATCGGGATCCTGTGGCACTAATGAGACCCTGATTACCATTTTTGGCCTGATCTAGCTAGAGCCTGCGGCGTGCCAGCTCTGACCAGCATTAGGTGGCGATACGGCCAAAGAGGGCCGGAAAGGTGAGTCCCTCTTTGTTTCTGGAGGCCTGGGCCATTACTGCACTGGCATCCCCCCCACCCTCCCCCGCCCCCACCAACGTTGATCGTCCTCTCACCCAGGAATCTACTTTTCTCCAACCGGGAGGCCGGCCGGGCTGCTCAATATTGCCGCAGTCTAGAGCCAGTGGGTCAGTCCTAAAGATTGACCAGGCCTCCTGGCAGGTCTACTAGGCTACCGGCTGATTTCCAGGTCCGGCAGCCAGCAGCCCTGATATCACTCTAGGGGAAAATCCACCCCAAAGTGTTTACATTTCTGTTTCAGCAGGCGGAGAAGGGATTGCGAGCTTGGCGTGTTGTCCTTGTATTAACACTGGGGATAAGTTTCCACGGAGGTTCTCCTGCTTGCCTGCTGTAACTTTTGGTGGAACAGCCATGGCACCCTGGAAAAAACAGCCTTTTGCCCCATTTTCCTGGGGTTACAGCAACAACAACAATAACTTGCATTTATATAGCGCCTTTAGTGTAGTGAAACATTACCACGGCTCTTCCACCAAAGTTACAGTGGATGATTGGGAGAACCCCCGCAGAACTTCACCCCCATTGTTTTTAGGGTTATACTAATCCAGTGTTGAATGACAAAGGAAAATCAATCAGATCTATCACGTTTTGAAACAACTCCACATTCAGCAGCTCAACCCCTAATTTCAAACTCTATCTCGCAGACTGAGTGACTTCTTCAGTCTAGCTCTAACTGGTTGCTTAACTGCAACACTGATACATCGCTTACAGGTGTTAAGGGAACATCTCTAAATTCTCATGCTCAAACTCATATATAATTACATTTGGTACCAAGGCAGGATGGAGAAGAAAATTACCTGTGGGCATTATAACATTGTATTTCAATGTTAAATTGAGCTGGATGTCCTGAATGGCACATTGTCTTTTCCTAGTTTTACTTTTGTGCATCAGGATGTGAATCCTTCTGTTTCCACCCCCCCCCCCCCCCCACCCCCCAAATCCACTTGGTGTTCTTGAGTTGCGGATTGAAGCTGCCCTGTGCTGGCCAGTAGCAGGAATAACCCTGTGACAACTCTGTCTGATTTTCTCTCTCCACACTTGTGTAGACAGGATCAGCAACTCGGGGAACATGAGAGACTGAGCCTCCTCCCTCAGGGTCAAACATCAGCCGCGTGTTAGTGCGCCATTGCACCACATCCAGTGTGCCATTTCTTCCTGAGTTTTCTATGTTCCTCCTTCTGTAGTCATGTTACAGCACTGAAGGCAGAATGTAAATTGCAGCAGGTTTTAGGCAAAACAGGTTGAAATATAGAAGTATACGGGCAATTTTTTCAGATGTGTTGTCAAAATGGGTCAAACTATTGAATGATATTTCCTTGAAAGGCTATTTAGAATCTTGCATTAAAACCATTACCTCAATAGATTGAACAGAAAGGGAAAAACACTAAACTGGAATTTACTTCAGATTTCTTCCTATGATCACAATTCCATTTTTCCGAGTCCTTTTTATCTTGCACAGGGCGAAATGTGCCTTTTAATGCAGTTAACCAGTGCTCAAGGTAACTTTGCATTTTCTGAGTAATAAGATTCCAAATACTGGTTGCAAAAATGCTCTCAGCTGCGTGAATCGGACATCTTTCACATTTACAGGAAATAAACAGGCGCTCCACATGGAGTACAGATGCAAGCTTTTGTCTGAATACATTGTCCTGATCTGTGAGTGGTCTGCACTTATGTAAGTGTTCTGGAAAAAGAATTACCTCAACATTTGAAAGTTGACTCTTGCAAGGAAGAAGAAGACTGCAGCATATCTAAATGATTCCCCGAAAATTATCGGGGGTGAATTTCTGTGGGATTCTCCCTCTTGTCTGCCATAACTTTGGTGAAAGGGCCGCAGAAACCATGGGAAAACAGCACCAACAATTTGTGGATGAGCGGGAGAACCCCTTCGGAAAATCACCCCCTATATTCTTAACACTCCGATGGCTCGTTGGTGGATGCAGTGTCCATTGTGGAACAAGCCATACAGCTGGGAAGGTCCTAGGCTCACCTTTTGGTCTGTGCTGATTGAGCTGAACTCAGAAGGGTAGCACTTGGCTTCAGTGCCCCCGAACTAGGGAGGGGAAGAATCAGCCGGCGTTCCCTCCCCGAATTGCTATCGGGACCTCTGCAGGAAAGTGTTCATTTGTGGACATTAGGTCAGGCTTAGTTTGATGCCCTCCTTCCTTTAGCTTTATTAGCACATTGACATACATTGCCTAGCCTCATAAATGAAAAATGGCTAGTTGGGCATGTCTGGAATGAGGTTGACATCCTTGGAACCAGACCCCAACACAGGAGAAGAGGGGAGAATATTGGAGAGAAAGTAATATATTATGAGCATAACTATAATAATAGAACCTTGTTATAACCTAACTCTATTATAACATACTTTTTGCTCTATTCCTATCTGATATTTTGTTAGTCAGTTGAGGAGATGAAACCTCAAGTAACAATGCCCATGCAAAGCAGCCTCAGGTCAGCAAGGGATTGGAAGCTTTCCAGTGACAGAGAAATAGGTATTTCCTGGGACATTTGCAGTAGACAAGCAAGTCAGATGGATGAGATCATCATCAATAACAACATAGAAAAAATGTTATCAGTCACTTCCTTCCACCCTTACGTATGGAGCTGTGTAATTGTTTGAGTTGCAAATACTAATAAGTATGTCTAGGGCCAGATTTTGCTGCAGCAGGGCATCTAATGGCGTCTGCCATTAGTTAGACTTGCTCCTCCACCCTTCACCTCAAAACAATTTTTCCCACTAAATTGCTGTAAGTGCGAGCTGATAATGTCGCAGCGAGGGAGACAGGGCATCTGGGACCTGAGTGAACAGGGCAAGCGACTGTGTAACTCCTTAACCAAGGAGATTTAAGGATTGGGAAATAAACAGCGGAAGGATTGAGAAGGAGGGTGAATTAAAGGGGGTGAATTCAATGTCAAATCAGGTACAGAAAGAGAAATAAAGAGAGGGAAAGAAAGATTGGATTAAGAGCGAGAGAGAAAAGAGACAGAAAGGAAAAGTAAGAAAAAATAATTAAATTTTAAATTTTACATTTTTAAAATCTCCCTGAAAAATTCAAAATCTGAAGGAATGAGACTCCACGCTTGTAATAGTTAATTTTCAGTACCAGAGAGGTTGATTGGCAGTAATTAACAATTATCACGTCATTAATAAGGTTACTTACGCTACTAATTACTAGCCCTAAATATCTGTGGCGGGTTTAGTTCGTATCTACCACGCAAATACAGCAACGTCATGACATTCAAAGCATGTCAATGGTGAGGCAGGCAGTGAGATGCCATTTTTGTGAAGCTAACGGTGGAGCGGCACAACTTGGACAGCAACTTTTGGATTTAACTGCGCATCTGCGCCTTGCCTGAAGTTGCTGTACCATTTACGCATAAATAACAGCGAGTGCCATTAACCTCACCGTCAGCAAATTCTAGCCCGTGATGTAAGTGCAGAACAAACAACGAGCAGGAAAACCCACTTCTGCACGTGCATGGTACCATCCAATCCCTGAATTGGGCAAAACGATATATTTTCAGGTGACCCCTTGGACTTATTCAGATTTAGTTCACAAAGTTCATCCATAAGCACAGGATGTAATGGTGAAGAGAAGCAATCATTACAGACAATCAAGTATTCCTGAATGAGCTGTCACACAAGAGCGCATAATCTCATTGTGTGTACAGCTGTGGTAGCCAAGTTAGTTATCTGATCATCAGGTCTACGCAGACTGGCTAATCACACCATTTGCTTCATCTTCTAAACCAAAAGGCCTTTAAAGTCAGTATTTGATGTGACGAGAGAGTTAGTGTATCCACTGCTGGTTGATAGTGAATATTTGGGGTGGGGGTGGGGATAAATGGCAATGCTATGCCATGTTGTAGGAGGAAAAGATAGATGTGTGAATGTGCAGAAGGCAAACAATATGGGACAGGAAAGGATCAACCAATTGCAACCTGTGAGGAGAAAAATAAGGTTTAAAATAATCTTGAGGTTAAAAAAAATCATACAAACTGAGTCAATGAATATGGAGGAAAAGGTATCTCTTGTATCAGCATTCCATCATTGCAGTGTTGGCCTGTTACTTGCAACACACATTATTGTTGTAAACCTTGTCCCTCTTGCTGCTTTTCCCCTAGGAGACGAGGGAAATATGCTGCAGTACAATCGTATGTTTTGTTTTGAAGTACAGCTTAGTTTGCCCCTTCCCTCCCATATTATATGAGCAGGGCAATAGTTTAGGTCATTTTATAGTAAGGGCAACAGGTCAATCAAAAAATGGACAGCATTGATTTCTTAATCAATTTTATTTTTCTAATAGGGTCATGACCTTAAGGGTAATCTTTTCAAGATGATTGTTTTGAAAATGCGACTGATTCAGACTGTGAGAGTATAGCTGGGGATCCTTCCAGTTCTCCATAGTTTTTTGGGAACCTTACATATTATCCACATTGGATGTGTCATCAGAAAGCAAATTATTGGGCCTTTGGGTGTATTCATCTCAAGCATCATTGAGATCTCCCCAACCACATCGTTCTAAAAGCCTTGAAATTGAGGGTAGTTCCAGATCTGGTGCATGACAAAGAAGGAGGGGATGACAGAGCCTCCAGCAGATGCCTTGTCATCCTGAGCATTTTCTTGGTGGGTGTGCTTAATGGCTTGAATAGGAAATGGAGAAATGATAACAATTTACACATATCTGGATGTCATGTAATCTCCAGATTGTGAGGTAAATATTCATTACACAGATAGAGACCTACTCATGGTCTTCAAGGTTTCACAGGCTCAGCAATGATGATGGAGAATTGAATGAAAACCACTGTTACCTAACTGATTCTTTTGACTTGTGTCGAATTGTGCTCATATGTAAAATCCATCAACCACCAAATGTGTTGGAAGAGCGAAATATAGCAGGGCAGGAAGGAGAGGAACAGAACCTCTATTCTTTTAAACTTTCTCTGCTCCTTTCCTGAGGGTGCTCATTCTTGCTTGGGCTATGGTTTCTCGTGTGTTGGCAGCCAGCCCGTATCTGACTCAAGTGATCGTTCTTCATGCAGGAATCTGAATCGAGCATCAGCAGTCAATTCAACTGTGGGTGGCATCACCGCAGGTCCCGATCCTTTGCTGACCAGATGTCCACACCTGCATCCGGTAGGAGTCATTACATGGCGATCAGCAATGATTTTTTTTTCCTCTTCCTAGCTCAGAAGAGAACTAATGTTTCAAGCTCGGACCGGCATGTGTGATGCAAATTACTTCTAAACATCGTGGGGGAGTTTTCGCCTTCTCCGCCTGGGCAGCAACCTGACAAAGTGGATCAAATCGCCCGCCTGTTGGGCGAACCCGCCCGGTTTTCATTGAAATCAATGGAGTCAAAATCCGGCGGGTTCTACGAAGGGTGGGCAATCTGTCCTGCCAGGTTACCACCCAGGCGGTAAAGTCGAAAATGAGCCCCATGCTCCCCCACATGCTCCACACTTGGGACCATTAATTTCTCTGCTTCCATATCAATAATAAACGATTGCATGGTACTATTGATAGGCAACTCGATATAATTAAAAGCAGGTAACATGCTCATCTCTATTTACTTCTGCCATATATCCATTAAATACCAGTTAACGTCTGTAACATTAATTCACCGATCCTGTGCTCCTGGCAGGGAGCCGCGCCCAGAGGAAGCACGCGTCAGAGACTGCTGTAACCTTACCTCGAACCCACACTTCCTTCTAGTGCATCTTCCTGCTGCAAGTGTGGGATCGGTGAATTTATCTTTATATGGTTGTTATTAAAGTGGGCAGTGGACAAGAGGGTGCATTTTGTATGATTTTAAATAGTGCTTTTATTGATTTGATTATTTTCAAAGTGAAATACTCCTACTAGACAATGCTGTTTCGCTGTTAAGTTTGAATCACACAACATAGTTACAGAACCTTGCTGCCCATCTGTAACAACACTTGCCTTTCCAGTATATATTGCAGAGAATAGCCCACATGCTTCAACTGAACAGCACAGTGCAGCAGGAACCCTTCAATGTGTTATCGCCTTGCAACACACACTAAAATGACATGTTATCCCAATTATCACCACATGCGTCATTGGGTCGAAGTCATGCTGTGCGATATTTGTAAGAACACATTAACGAGTTTGTCTGAAATGTCTTTGACTGCTATTTCAACAGACAGTAACCTATTCAGTTTAATACTTTCGTTAAAAGAGCAGAGGAATTTCAAGCAAACGCGTTTGTATCATTATCGTACAGTGTGATTTCAACTCAGGATGTGATGTGGAGAACAGCAACAGGTCTACAGTGCGCACAACAGTGAAATAAACTCTCAGAGCTTTGGCTAGCATTATTTTGGTCACCAGAGCCTCTGAGATGATGTTACTGCCTGTAGTACGCATAGTCCCAGTTTGCTGCTGAACTATGCACAACTGTTGTTGCTGAGGTGGTCTTGGAGACTGAAGAGATGCATGCCTGGAGCTCCCCAGGTGGGCAAGACTCTGGAGGGGCTTGATATACATGGTGGTTCTCTCTGATATGGGTCATGGAGGAGTTCAGCAATTTAATATCTCCCTGCGATTTTGTTAGTGTATTTTTAGTTTTCCACTCAGCAACACTTCTCCATTATGGCCAGAAATACATTCAAATTTTGAAACTTGCCTAATGCTTTAAAGAATTCGGAGGCACTTTTTGCTATGTGCTCATTTTGGTGCATTGTACGAGATTGTTATTGCTGTTTAAGAATTGCTCAGCTCCCCAGTGACACAGATGGTAAAGAGTACAACTGAACCATACGGACAGGAAGGTCCCAGCGTTGACCCCTGGCCTGTGCTGAGCTCGGCTAAGCTGGAGCTGAGATTAGGGTGCCACATCTGGCATCAACAGCCCTATGCAAGGAAAGGGAAAAAAAATCAGCCAGGGTTCCCAGCCACGTTGCTATCCATGAAACCCTGTTCATTACCCGATTGGATGATTCTTCACTGTCAGTCAATAGCCTTTTCCCCCCATGTCCAATATTTTTATAACTAATAAACAAAAGTGTTCAACGAAAGCTTTAAAAAAACAATTTTTTAATGGCCTTATGATTTTCCTCCTGGGTTGCTTGCAGCGGTGTCCTGGAGATTAGTCGTTAATTCCTGGAGATTCCAGGGCAATTCTGGAGGGTTGGCAACCCTATGTAAAATATATGTGTGTGAGAGAGAGAGAGATTCGGCATGGCTGTGCTGCCTTCTACAGTTGAACAGTATGCTAACATTCACTGTCTAAGTTCACACATGACGAAAGCCCACTAGGGTGAAATACAGTGGGCCTTTATTTTTTATACTGAACTAATTTGATAAAAAAGATCAACATGGGAGAAATGAGGGGGGCAAAATTGGTCCGTGTAATGCCCGTTCTGTAGGCGCTACATGGGCACCTAAGCCCCGAAAGTGGGGTCCGAGATCTACGCGCACACATCTGGCGTGACGTGTCTAGGACCGCCATCTTGGTAAAGGCCTTTGCGCACGTGTACCTGACGAACGCCAGCAGTATGTAAAGTAGGGAGATTATGATGTTAGTAAGCGTGCAACACTGATTTAAAGGGAACGCTGCTATTTTGGAACTCTATGCTCCAGCCAATTCACCATCTTAACCTCGCACAACTAAACAGGTCTTAAACAGCACGGAGGACCCCCCAATAGAGTTATTTAAAGGGATCATGCAAGAGTTACAGGTTCGTTGCTGGATTATTTGTTCTAGCTGCTGATGCATTTGTACCTGTTTTTGGAGGTTTCCTATATTTGAATAAAATTGCAACACTCTACAGGAAGTGGGCTAGCTAGCTGACAGGCAACAGCAAGGGCACTGGCGGAGTGGCAGGGGTGGAACAGGAATGCTATCATCCTGAGAGAGGACAGCAGGTTCACGTTCCATGGAGCCACTGCCACTTGCTGCCTCCTGTTATGCGCCACCTTCTCCTGCAAGAAAGTGGCAAGTGTGTCGGTGAGTGTCCTGCAAGATGTTTGGGTGATGTGGCTGTCATGGATGAATAGTTGCCAGTGTGTGTAATCTGTGAGTTTTGGGTTTGGGACTTGCAACAGTGGTAATGTGTGAGGGTGATATACAGCATCTGCTTTGAAGAGTTGCGTACTGATTAAAAGAGTTTGTTGATCGGTGGGTGATGGGGGTGTAGTGCGTGGAGCAGTGGATGCGGTCAGTGGTGCAGTTGGTAGAAGATGCCACTTGACAGTTAATCTCATGCACCTTGATGATTCATGTCAAATCATTGAACTTCTTCCTGCACTGCATCCATGTTCGTGGTGCTATGCTCCTGGCATTGATCTTGTCCCCTACTGCCTCCCACTGCCTTGTGAGCATATGTCTGGAGGTTCTCTTGCCCCCCTGCGGATATAGGATGCCCCTCATTCTGTCCACCTCTTCCACCAAGGCATCTAGTGGATCATCCGATTGGCAGACTGGCCTGGTCTGGCGTGCAGATTGGAGGATGTGGGATGTAGTTTTGAGAAATCTTTATTCAATATTTTAAAATGCAACAACAGTTTTTAAACATAAGGATGTGACGTGCATCCGTGTTTTACTTGTGCAATTTCTGATCTCCGTTCAGACTCCGTTCAGATCCCTATCTTATATTTTGAAAACATCAGAGTCCCACAAACTTTGAGCAGCCAAGTTGTTGCTCATTAAAAATTCCAGAGTTCCCATCATCACCATGCTTCACCATATGGCAGCACAGATTCACTTCGCAATTGACATCCACCACATCCTGCAGCCACTCAAAAGCACAGGTAAGGCTGGCTGCACACAGCAATCATTGAAATCACCAGGCAGCATGAATGTTACATCCTGCCTGCATCTCAACGATCGGGTGCGGGTTAATCGCACACCGCGATCCCAGTGCCCGTTTTCGGGGGTTAACCAATTTAACCCCCAATGTGTCAGAGACAAAACGGACCATATTTATTCACTGATCCAATTTACATGCTGTTTACATGTTCTCCTCTCCCCCCGCCAAATTGAAGCAGGAAATATTTTGGTCTTGCACAGGATACAACTGTTCACCCATTTTTCCATTGGTTCTGAGGATGGGCATATTGAGGTCCAGTATGGACTATTATATGCAACAAAGAGATCCAGTTGCTGTCGCCTTTTGACCTGCACTGGTTGCAATCTCATAAGTAACAGAAGGAGCTTGTTCACAGTATGTATGGGCACAGAATCAGATGTTTTTGTTGGTTAGCTTGTATATTTTTTATTTACACGGTGCCATAGTATTCCAAGGGGTAGAAATTGTCATGCATTGCACTCGTTTGGTGGGCGGACATCGAATGCAAAGCTTACAAATTAGGCAATGGAATGGCCTGTGCCTAATCTCCACAGGTGTTGATCCCACTGCTAAATTTATGGGGCCCGTTTTTTAGGCGTCCACCTCCTTGGATCTGTTAATTAGGAGCCTAGCGCCTGCTGAAGGACTCCTTGGAGAAATTAATTTGAACGGGGCAGACATTGGGCCAGGATTCTTCAGCGCCAACGAAAAGCATGTATTGGAAAAAATATTTGCTTTTAAAAACCCTTCTTGTGAACCCAGGCGGAGCAGGAGTGCCCCCCCCAACACCCTCCACAACTCCACAGGTATTGCGATCACCACCAACCCCGCCCCCCCAATCCCTGGAGTTTGCCCCAACCCCCCCCTCCCAGGACTTAACCTGAGGGTCACTGCCTGTCCCGAACTGAATTCTCCTGTGGGGCGAGCTGCCTGTGCAGATGGCCAATGTCTATCGCTCTTCGGGCCTCTTGCTTTGGGTGCGCAGAGCTGAGTCTGGGCCTGAAAACGAGCCCAAACGAATTTTTACCCCCAAGTGTTAGCACCCTACCTGCTTCTTTTTCCAATCTTAAAGGGCCATTGTGCTACTGGAAGGATGAACTAAGACATTGGGTCGGCATCCAAGAGCCCAACGTGGCATGAATCCAGCATCTGCAGGAGGGAAGGGGAAGAAATTATAAAGAAAAAGATTGGTTTGGTGAGAATACCATTAGTGTGCTTTGTGACAATAACAAATAAGAGTAGTGGAATGATGTAAAAGTAAATGGCAGCATGTGAGGGGTACTTGATTGTTGCAGTATTATTAATCAGAGTTCATTGCTAGGTTTTTCAATGCTGTCTATGTTACTCGAAAATAACACGCTCGACATAAACTATCACAACCAGAACTTCTTTTGCGTTTACCAAAAAAAACAAATTCAGATCAGTCTTAACCACCTGTGATCACCAAGACTACCTGCGAGTTGTTACTCGAGAAACAGGCGCATTCTGCCTTCTCTGCCTCAGTCAAACAGTCAGAAGCTCCCGCACGCATTATAAAACCTCTCCAAAACATGTCAACTGCTACAGCCAATACAATAAAACTTTAACTCTGGCTTTACATCTACTGCTTCTTGAACTGAAACTCCACCAAAATTATAACAAAATAAAAACTAATTTAGCAAAAAATAAAGTTATAAAACCCTTATAAAAAGGATTTGCTTCACTCCAGATGCAGGTCACAGCAGCAGAGAATCTGCCTTTTCAAGCCACTTTCAGTTTCTAGCTCACCACCATCACAGCCCCAAGTCCATGATACTTTCTTCTCAACCTTTTGCGGTCGCTATTTCCAAAGTGAGTGCCTTCAGACTGCCGTAACTTCCCATAGCGGCGGCGGGCATCTGCCAGCCTCCTGCCCTGAAGGTGCCCTCCCGCTGAACCTACAAACTGGTGTAACTGCAGAGATCTCAGCCTGTGGATTTTTGGGGGGCTTGTGATGCAACTGCCTAAAAGTAGAATTTTTTAAAAATGGCTTGCAATATGTTGTACGTTTGGAACTCACCAGTGACATCAAAAGGGATCACAAAGGTATCCAAGCTAGCTATTTTGTAATCGTGTAATAAAAGCAGTGTTTTAAGGTGTTGCCTTTACTGTAGAGGTGTGAAATTTTAATAGCTGTGATTTAATTCCAGTACAGGGTGTTCTCATTCCATTAGGGCCCTGAATTCCATTTTCCAAGTGAGAAAAAGGCATCCTTGATGTCATAAGGAAGCTAGATAAGTACATGAGGGAGAAAGAAATAGAAAGATATGTCGTTAGGGTGAGATGAAGTAAGGTGGGAGGAGGCTCATGTGGAGCATAAACACCGGCATAGACCTGTTGGGCCGAATGACCTGTTTCTGTGCTATGAAATTGTATGTAATTATTTGTAGAATGGGGTTTTCCTCTGTGCTCTTCTAAGTGAATCCTCTGATGTAAAGTTATTCCATATGAGGTGAAGTGTTTCGCCAAATCCGTGTGTTTATGTGACGGGATATTGAAAGGTCCTTGTCCCAGACTGCATAATTTGCTCAGGGCAGGCTCAGACTAGTATGGGCAGCAGTGAGAGCTGCAGGAAAGCCTCGGGGATGTATTTGAGCTGATAGTTACATGGCGTTAGATCCTCTTAATCTTTAGTGCATGTTAGAGGAGTTTTGCTTATAAGTGCTTATATATTTGTCATTTTCTGCATTTCCTTGCGGCAATTTACTGTCAAACATAAGTTAAGCAGCTAAGTGGCAATTAAGCTGAAGTTATGCTGATCTAATACCTTAATAACCATGAGTGAGACACTTAAGCTTTGTTAACAAAGTACAGGAATGATGGTCACACTTCGTAAAGAAAGATTTGCATACGTTGGTCCAACAGTTGATCAAAAAGAAATAAAGGAAAACTATGGATCCCAACAACTTCGATGCATCAAAATAGTTGAGGTAAGCTGGACCAAAATTCGGCCACTTTTACCAGCAATGCTAATGAATGTAAGATCCAGCTGAAAGACCTTTGTAAAGTGGTACATTTAAACGTAGCCCAATTAATGATGTCTAAAGATAGATTGAGGACATGCAGGAGGAAAATGACCATCTTCGAAACAAACATGTTAATAATTTTTAACACTGAGAGGAGGATAGAGACCACATCCACCCAACCCTTGCATACTGGTTCAATTATACTGTAGTGTATCATTTACAAGTTATAAATAACAACCATGTCTGATGTTGACTGACTTGATTTAGGTGCTAATTTCAATGAATATATTATATCCTAAGGTATAAAGGCCAAGAAATAATGGCCCCGATATTGCTCTCTTATGTGCCTGAGGAATGCTCAATTCCCAGGTGCAAAGGAGGGGTAAGTGAGGAGGAGATCAGTCAGGGTTCTGATCCTTCTTATGTTGACCCAGGATTCCTGGGCTACCCACCAAAGGAGGGAGGTGTCTAACTGCACCTCCTGCCTCATTTGCCTCTAGGAACACAGTTGGGTGCCCATTAGAGGGGTGCCTGAAGAAACGAGTTGTGGCTTTTGCGGCTGACTGCCTTCAGATGATAGGATCCGAGAGGGGGTAGGCAGCAAGACAGTGGAACCTGAACAGGTAAGTCCTACAGGCAGATAAAGGAGGATGAAGTCAGGCACAGTGCTCTGTGGGTGCGCTCCATCTGACAGGTGCCCAGGCAAAGGGTGGAGAGGTATATTGGGGCAAACATGTTCATATGGTAGATCTCTGCTATTTAATGCAGATATCAACCCATTTATTTTACACAGGTTAATGAATGTTGTATGGATGCATTAAGCGCGCACCTGCTAATATTATCAACAGTAATTTATAAACGTTTATAACCTTTGCTGTCTTCTTGTTCTTCCATATACGTTAAAGCAAACACAGTTCAAAGTCTTATTTTTTTTAAACACTGGGGATGAACTTCTGCAGTGGTACTCCTGCTTGTTCGCCATGACATTGGTGAAAGAGCTGCGGAGACTCCGGAAAAACAGCAAAACCGGCGATTACGCTGTTATCCCAGGGTTTCCGCAGCTCTTCCGCCAAAGTCTTACCGGATGAGCGGGATGACCCCCGCGGGAATTCAGGGTCCACCCCCGCCCCCCCCCCCCCCCCCACCACTGTCTTCAGATGATGCGCAGTCCAAAGACTGATATTCATGACGCCTAACTTCACATCTTCACACACTCTTCTACATCGCAAGCAATGGCTCTTTCTTTGACTAAGTAACTCATTACTCATCGAAGGAGTACCTTGATGATTCAGAAGAAGAAGAGGAGTAGAAACAATCTGTTAGCATTGGAGATGCAAAGTTTGGAAGAAGACACATTTGGAAGAAAATAGAACAGCTCTCTAGTCCAGGATTATTGTTAAGCGAATGGTTGTTTTCATAATTCCTACAACTGTCCCATTTTCCTCCAAATGCAAGTAAAAATTTGTTATCTCCCTGGGTTGATCCCCATTCCATGCTGAGTTAGCTCACCTCAGCTCGGGCCCAGCCTGGGTGTTCCAATTGACCTCAATGCTGTTTGACTACAGAAAGGAATAATCGGTTGAGTTCTCATTCCTGATTACTATCTGGTGACCCTTGTTGGAAGGTGCATGTGGGTAGGTGTTGGCCGAGGACAGTCTCATACTCTACTGCAGTGCAGTGCATGGTAAAATGGACTGCTGACACTCATTGTCTGTGCTCACATGTGAAGAATTTCCAGTTGGGTGAGGTACTGGAGGGCAACTGGACCAGCGTGAGTTAGTACTTTCTGGAAAGGAGGGGAGAAAAGAGAATAAAACTGGCAAGGAAAACCTAAGAAAATATATATTGTATAATGCAGACAGGTCTGGTGATCTTTCAGAATTTCATCCAGGTTACTGTGGCAGAGATTTACGATGTGACTTGAACTGGCATCACTTAGATTGATAGTAACCAACAGCTCTTAAACATAACTGTGCAAGCTGGCTTGGGATAAATAACCAAGACTGGCCCCATAGTCAGTTTGCTAACAGACTGTGCCCCAAATGTCCAACCCCTCCCCCCCGCCCCACCCCCAGTTTAGAGAAGATGCTTGTCAAACCTCACATGAAATTAAAGATGGTTTAGCTTAAGGGAATTTGAGTCTGCTTCAAGTGAGAATTCAAGACTTCACGCATTGCTTTTTCGAACCTTCTCCAAAACAACGCTGTCACCTGGATCCCTTGTGTGTAGAAGTTGGAATACAGAGCGTGCTAATTTGATGAACCAGTTCAAATGCAGTGCTAACTATCAGTGTATCACTTAAGGGTTGCCAACTCTGGTTGGAGGCATTCCTGGAAGTATAATCACATGATGTAGCAACATAGCAACATTAGGAGCAGGAGAAGGCCATTCAGCTCCTCAGGCCTGCTCTGCCATTCAATTAGATCATGGCTGATCAGCACCTGAACTCCATTTTCTCGACTTTGTTCCATATCCCTTGATATCCTTACCTAACAAAATTCTGTCTATCTCAGTCTTGAAAGCTCCAGTTGTCCCATCATCCACATCCTTTTGGAGGAGAGTGTTCCAAATTTCTACTATCATTTGTGTGAAAATCCTGATTTTGCTCCTGAATTGCCTACCTCTGATTTTATGATTATGTCCCCTTGTTCTTGATTCCTCCACCAGAGGAAATAGTTTCTCTGCATCTACCTTATCAAATCCTTTTAACATTTTAAATACCTCATTCAGATCATACCTTAATCTCGTGTACTCAAGGGAATACAAGCCAAGTTTATGCACCCTGTCTTCATAATTTAACCCTCTAAGCCCTGGTATCATTCTGCTGAATCTGCCCTGCACCCCCTCCAAGGCCAATATATCCTTCCTGAGGTGTGGTGCCCAGATTGAACACAATACTCCAGATGGGGTCTGACCAAGGCTCCATAAAACTGAAGCATAACGTCTTCCTCATTGTATTCCAGCCCCCTTGAGATAAAGGCCAAAATTCCATTAGCCTTTTAGATTGCTTTTTGTACCTGGCTTTTAATGATTCGTGCATTTGGACTGCTAAATCCCTTTGCTCCTCTACAGTTCCTAGTTTCTCACCATTTAGAAAATACTCCGATTTATCTTTCTTGGGTCCAAAATGGATGACCTCACACTTGCCCACATTGAACTCCATTTGTCATAGTTTTGTCCACTCACTTAATCTGTCTATGTCCCTTTGCAGCTTTCTGCTCCCATCTGCATTACGTACTGTCCCTCCTACCTTAGTGTCATCTGCAAAGTTGGATATGCAACTTCATCTAAGTCATTAATAAATATGGTGACAAATTGAGACCCCGGAACAATTCCCTGGTTACATCCTGCCAATCAGAGTACTTAATCATTATACCCACACTCTGTCTCCTACCTCCCTACCAATTTCCAACCCATGTCAAAAGGCTTCCTCCAATTCTATGCACTTTCATTTTTGCTAATAATCTCTTGTGTGGAACCTTATCGAATGCCTTCTGGAAATCCGTATAGATGAAATCCATAGACATTCCCTTATCTAGCTTCTTTGTGACCTCCTCAAAAAATTCAGCTGGATTAGTCAGCCATGGCTTACCCATAACAAAACCACGTTGGCTCTCTCTGATCAGCTCAGATTTGTTCAGGTGATCAGTCACTCTATCACTAATGACAGATTCTAGTCACTTCCCCACAACTGACGGTTAACTGACTTATTTCTCCCACCTGTCTTAAATAATGGAGTGACATTAGAAAATTTCCAATCTAACTGCACAATTCCCAAATCAAGAACGCTTTGAAAGATTATGACTAATGCTTCTGCAATTCCTCACCTACTTCTTTTAATATCCTGGGGTGGAAACCATCAGCTCCTGGTGATTTATCTATTTTAAGTCCCATTATTTTCTCCATTACCATTTTGTTACATATATTGAATCCAATAAGTTCCTCCCCTTGATTTGTTTTTAGTTTCCCTTTTATCACTGGTATTTTATC
Organism: Heptranchias perlo; assembly: GCF_035084215.1. Lineage (NCBI taxonomy): Eukaryota > Metazoa > Chordata > Chondrichthyes > Hexanchiformes > Hexanchidae > Heptranchias > Heptranchias perlo. The sequence goes on from NC_090332.1 coordinate 80,000,174, forward strand.
CTCTTTCTCTACTATGAAAATGGATACAAAGTATTTGTTTCAAGAATCTGCCATTACCTTGTTTTCTATTACAGTATTACCTGAGTCTGTCTTTAATGGGCCTGCATTTCCCTTAGCCATGCTTACTCTTAATATATTCATAAAAACATTTACTGTTAACCTTTATATTACTTGCATGTTTTTATCATATTCCCTTTTTGCGGCTCTTAACATTTTCTTTGTGTCCTTTTGTTGCTTTCTATATTTCTTCCAGTCCGATGGATTACCACTTTTCTTGGCATTTCTGTAAGCCATTTCCTTTGGTTTTATACTCCTATGTTTACCACGGTTGCTTGACTGTACAGATGGGACTTATGCTCTATAGTGATATGTATTGGCCTTGTATTATACTAAATACTTCTTCCAACCATTGTTTTTCTGTGGGTTTATTTATTAACAGCTCACCCCAGTTTAATGTGTTCAGCTTTCATCTCATTGCTTTGAAGGCAGCCTTACTTAAGTTTAAAACCTTGGTTTGCGTGTGATCTTTCTCCTTCTTGAACTTAATGTCAAAATCTATCATGTTACGGTCACTGTTTGCAAGATGCTCCCTTATTATCAGATTATTAATTAATTCTGGCTCGTTACTCATTACTAAATCTAGTATGGCCATTCTGATCACGTGACATCTGTAAATGTTATTGCATTCACCTTATAAAGGTTGGGTCCCCTGTAGTTGAGTATCTTTGCTGTTATGTGAGAAGTTGCAAGAATTAGGAGGCCACCCGTGAGCAGAACTTTGATTCCACCAGTAACTAATAGTAACTCACTGAAATAGCACCGATATCTAATAGCAATACTGGTATCATTCAAATTCCCTAATAACCAACTGTAATACACTAATTCACTAATAGTTTATATGTAATTGGTAGTAATAAGTGTACTGCCTAAATATCCTACCTGTAACTAGTAATAATCCTATAACCTGTTGATATTCACACTGCAACTACTTGAACCTCCCAACAAGGTATGATCAGGGTCCCCAGTCAATGCCATTTTTAATAGGTCCCCTTTCTCTCCACTTATCTCCTTGGACTCTGGTTTGGACTCAGATTCTCTGTGAAGGTGACAACTCTGAACTGAGAGCCTCAGGAAGAGTCGATCTGTACCTGGACTTCACACATCAAAACTGGCACAGATTGACCTGAACCAAATCGAGCAATTGCACAAAAGGCCAGCGGGCTCAGTGTTGGGGGCACTTCTCACAGGGCACATCGTCCTAAACTCAGCTCAGCACCAACATTTCTAAACCACTCCTCTGACAAGACTGCAGTCAGAGGCAATCCTGTAAGCAAACTGGCACACTTGCCATCAGAGACACCAAAGGGCTAATTTTCAATGCCTCTGGCAGGCGGCAACGAGGTGGCAAAATCATGGCACTGAACTTACTATCCCATTCCTGCTCCCAAACTGCCCACTGCTATTTCGTATCTGTCCTTGAAATGGACAGCCAGAGTGGCCGCCTGATTCAGGCAGGCATCTCATTAAGGCATGCAGATTGGATGTACTTAGGACTGCAATGCAAGTTTCAGGTACCAATGGGTGGAGCATGCAGGTACACACTCCAACCATTGGTACTAGGCATAGAGTAGCCTTGGTCTTTAATGGGACCAATGCAGGCACGAGTAAGTTTTCGGTTCTTTCGTGGCCCCCTGCTTCCCGATTACCTCTCCATCCTTTAAGCCTTAACTTCCAGATTGGCTCTGCGCAGTAGCCGTTGAGTTTTTCATTCCCCCCCATCAGCAAGCTTCCTGTGAGCACTGGTTCAATGCTCACAGCTTGCCAATTAGATGCAAATGAGACCCGACCATCAAAATGGCTCAGTCCTCTCGCCGAGGCTCCGCCCACTGCCTGCCTACCCAATGTCGATCAATAAGGAAATTTATCCCCAAGACTCCTTTTGGGAAAGGGCTTCTCCATTTGCACTGCTGTTTGCATTGCCTCTGGACAATTGCTTCACTGATTCTGCTCTTGGTTTCTTGATGTGCTTCCAACTATTGGGTACGGTCAGTGGCAAATTTAAACAGCTGCTGCTGGTGGCACTTAGGCTGTGTCCTCTATTTTGGAATGGGCCTTGAATGGGCTGTATTTTTATCTGTCAGCTTGACTTTCCAGCCTAAGAGTGTGACAAAATACAAATTGTTCTTTATAATACTTTGAACAGAACCAGCTAAGGAAGAAAACCTTGGAGATCTAACAATGGTCTTAAACTATTACTAAATTTCTAAATATGCACAATCACTTTCATATATTAAAACATTGTCTTTTCTTAGAGTCACAGAGTATTATTTGGAGGAACCAAGGGGTTTAGGTGCCTAGGTGCACAATCACTAAAAGCTAGTGCACAGGTACACGAAGTAATCAAAAAAGCTAATGGAATGCTTACCTTTATCTCAAGGGGAATGGAATACAAAGGGGAGGAAGTTGTGCTTCAGTAGAACAGTGCCTTGGTCAGGCCCCATCTGGAGTATTGCATTCAGTTTTTGACGCCGTACCTCAGGAAGGCTATATTGGCCTTGGAGAGGGTACAGCGCAGATTCACCAGAATTATACCTGGGCTTAAAGTATTAAATTACGAGGACAAGTTTCATAAACTTGGCTTGTGTTCCCTTGAGTTTAGTAGGTTGAGGGGAGATCTAATTGAGGTCATTAAAATGATTAAGGGATTGATTAGGGTAGATACAGAGAAACCATTTCCTCTGGTGGGGGATTCCAGAAAAAAGAGGCATTATCTTACAATCAGAGCTAGGCCAGTTAGGAGTGAAATCAAGAAGCACTTTTTCAAACAAAGGGTATGGAAATCTGGAACTCTCTCCCCCAAAAGGCTGTGGATGCTGGGTCAATTCAAATTTTCAAGACTGAGATCGAAAGATTTTTGTTTGATAAGGGTATCAAGGGATATGGAGAAAAGGCATGATCAAATTGAATGGCAGAACAGGCTCAAGGGGCTGAATGGCCTACTCCTGTTCCTATATTACAGGACAGAAAGAGGACATTGGCCCTGAATTTCCATATAGTTTTCAGCATTTCTATATGTCAATCAAGGCACTTTTTTGGGCAGTAAAATGGAACAGTAGCTGTTTCTGCTGGATTTTCACCCCAAAATTGTTCTCCCCAAGCTTCCAAGTGCGATTTGGCCCTTCCTGCTGGTTCACGGAAGTGAGTAAGCAAGTAACGCAGGTGGTGAGAGCAAGGGGATCAGGGCAGAAAACATGGGGCAGGAGCACGTTGCAGGCCCTCTTTGTTTGGCCTGATCCTGACATTCTCTCCATCTTCATCTCCATCCTCCTCACTTTCTTTATCCTCATAATCCACGCGAAAGAAATTCTGTCTTTCTTCCCCCTGCTCCACCTCCTGCTTATCATCATTGTCATCATTTTCCTCCTCTTCCTCATCCTCTGCAACCCCTCCCTTCCCCATTGCTTTGAAGGATCTACAGGAGAGGAAGGTACAAGAGAAGAATGAGCATTACCCATCTTGGGAATAAGAGACAGAGAAGGTGGTGGAAGCTTGTGGCTGTGTAGTGCTTCACAGGGATGCCACAATGACTGTGTAATTGTTTAGTTATTAACCAGGCACTGATACTATGTGCCCAACCTTGCCATCTCCTAATGGCAATGCACAGTGCCTCTCATCAGCTCTGTGGCCTGCCCTTTGTAAAGGGTGAGCTCCTTAATATCAGGGATGGCCCCTCCAGTATTCTGCCTCTCGCAGGCAGGGACTGAGTGAGTGAAGGCTATCAATTGAGGAGTGTGTGCCAGGTGACATTGGACAGCTGAAGTAAGAGATGTGGTAGTATCACTTTGTTAAAATGGAGGAAGGGGTTTTACAGTTGTACATGCAAGTAATTGCTGTGAGATCTCAAATTATTGCCACCTCTGGCAGCATGCATTGTGAACAATTAGTTGTACAGCTGTAATTTTGAGAGGGTGAAAGGTGTACTAGTGCCCAGCAGCCTAAGGAAAAAAAGGGAGCATGGCCGGTGTGTTACCTTGCCTGTCCTGATCCGGTCGTTGAACTTCTTGCAGTGCTGGACTGCAGTCCTAGGGCTGAGAGTGTTGGCACTCGGTATCAGTACCATCTCCCTCCACTTGGCACGACAGGCATTTATTGTAGGCCATGGCCACCCAGAGTCTGTATCTGTTCTGCTCCATTTCATCAAGGAGGGTTTTGTCGGTCTGTGGGTGTGGAATTGCGGCATCTTCTTCACGGTCCCCTGTGCCATGCCCTTGTTCCTTCTTTGGCTGTCTGTGCCAATTGCTCCTGTAGTAGACATTCTTGAAAACACTCATGGAACATCCAGTCAAGCTAGCTGACATCACCTTACTGAGCCAAGCATTTTAGTATTTTCCTGCTGCTTCCCCAGCCTGCTCCTGCAATCTTCAGCCAGAACTGGCTTTTTAAAGGCTGCACTCTAATTTCCAAGCATCCCACCACATTACTCTCGTTTTACACAGGATTTCCACCAATGAGTCCTCCAATAGCTATGCAAATGAGCAGACCCCCGAAACTCTGTTGCAAATACCTCTGCATCGACGGGTTCAACTCCTCTCACATTGGCGCAAATGTAACTCACCACGTGGGAATTCGGGGTCAATTTGAATAATTAAGCTTTCACTAGTGTTTTTCTCCACAAGTCACTTTCCCGATTGCTAACCTCATACCTTTAATAGTCCTATTTTTCATACAAGTATTATTTCCCTTTTATAAGGATTGAAGGGCTCTGCTTCAACAAGTTTTTTATTTTGTGGCAGAGATTTCCGCATTCTTAACCATCCTCTGTCTAAAGAATGTTATTTTCTAACCTCCCCTTTAATTCTTTTTGTGATTGGCCTAAATTTGGGACGTCTGGTTATGATCTTGCCAACAATCTATCATAACCAGTTTTCAATCTTGAAGACTTCTATTAAATCACCCCCTTAATCTTCTCAGCTCCAATGAAAAGAGCCCTAATTTCTCAAATCTTTCTTCTTTACTGTAACCCCTCAACCCTGGTTAAAAATCCTACGGAATCAACACTTGCCTCTTTTCAATTACTTTTATCACTTTCTTTAAACTGTAACAAGAAAACAAGGCTCTATTTCTTTTATCGTGTACTTCAGTCCATCAGTGTTCATCTTAAGCTATTAATGTTGTTCTGCTGCTAGTACAACACAACAATTCACTACTCTGAGACAGATTGGTTTGGTCATACACTATCCAAATATTAAAAACCATTATTTCATACTGGAGGTGCCGCTGGTTATCTGAGAAAACATATTTCAGAATTACCGCCAAAGAAATCTAGGCTGTGTATTTTTTATTATATCTTTGTGCTCTAACTAGAGGTACTGTCATCCTGTCAGTTATGCTCACATCTTGGGGGTTGGGGGGGGGCACGGGTGGGGGTGAGAAATCCAAACTGTTGCTAATGGCAGAAGATGATATAACTTCATAATGCACAAACCTTAATATATTACCCGATATCTGAAACACTCACCCCTCAAAATCATGACAATCCTCAAGTACCCAACATATGGAACTGTATCATATAAATGCACTGGTTTATGGATCCAGCCCCTCTTGTTTGCAAAGCGACCCCTCCTTGGCACTGAGTGCTGGCAGTCGTAATGGAGAATAAGGCAGTTGATGCATACTTTTTCCAACACACTTTGATTTTGTCCTTCATGTCCTGGCTGAAGCAGCACTGCTATCTTGGTTATGGGCTCATTCTCTGTCTTTATTTTTGTCCCCACTATGAAGTACTTGGCTCCTGCTATGGATAATATATCAAGTGGTTGAGTCTCTGGAGACTAGGCTACCATCAAGAAGGAAAATAAGTAAAATAAAAGTAATATTTAATCTGGATTTGAGTGAGAGCTGACTTATACAGCACAATGTTTGATTGTACTAACATACCATGTTCTCAAATAATGTGCTATATGTTTCCATGATCACCTACTGTAAAACAGTTTAAAAATGGCTGACATCCAAAGTGCAGACTATATAATAACAGATAACTAAGAGGGATAGATGGATTCAGGTGATGCCATAAACCAAAAGAGGAAAGCTCAAATGATTTATACCTGACAGGACAAGAAGAAAATGGTGTATATGTTGGTTCCAATCTGAACCTTTTAAGGTTTCCATGGAATATAATTTGTAGGGTTAATTCCACATTTTCCATTTACTTGTACATTCTGATTACACAGTATCAGTTGCTGGACAATGGGGTGAGCTGTTTCTGAAAATGGAGTTCCATCAATGGATTGAACATTGTATTGTGTTCTATCTCACTAATAAATGACAGTGAGATCTTGTAAGAAGTCACAATTGTAGTTCAAACTCACTCTTAGCTAACCAGTCTCCACTGAAATGTAAATGTGCCCTGGCTCCACTGTTTCCAGAAACATTGTGGGTTATCACATTTTGTCCACTGTCTGTGTTAGATAATAAAGAAAAGAAAAAATTGCATTTATGCAGTGCTTTTCATGACCTCAAGGCGTCCTAAAGTGCTTTACAGCCAATGAAGTACTTTTGAAGTGTAGTCACTGTTGCAGTGTAGGAATGTTTACAAGAGCTATCGACTGTGTGAAAAATAGTGCTTTAAGAAGATCTGGGATTAGGACCCTGTGGCCTAAAAAAAATCTAGGCTTATGTGCCTTCTTGGTAAATTCATCCTTTAATTCTTAACATAAGTTGGGTCACCTGGGGACGTGCCAAGTGAAGGTAAGCCTACTTCCTTGCAAGAAGAGAGGGAAAATACTGTATAGTGGAAATAAAAATAGGAGGCACATGTACTGCTTGCATGGGATCTAACATGCCAAGGAAGAAGCTGAAAGATGGAGGGCAGTTAGTTGACTTGTTGCTCTTTGATAAAGAATGTGAGGCAGTAATAAACCAAAGAAATAGATTGCTACATTACATTGCTAAAGCAGTTGAGTTTAAATCCCCAAAGGTCATGCTGAAGTTGTATAGTTCAGAGCAGGACACCCTACTCATTTAAGTAACAATTAGATATTGTAAAGGGAAGAGGGCAGGGTTCGTATTCTGGAAGGATGAGATCAAATGGGCTGGAGGACCTTCCTCATCTGAACCCCCCCCCCCCAAAATCACCAGCGCTACCTCCCCTCTCGGACCCCACTTCCTAGCCCCTTGGCCCCACCATACATCCTGGAAGGAGATGCGGTATCGCAAATTAAGTTTTAAAATACCTGAGATAACATCAAATAAGAGTTTATTGGTGTTTCAGAGAGGCTGCCACAAGCAGCCATCTTGATGTCCATCTGACAGTTGCACACCTTCACTCGCTAGGCTCAGTAATAGTTTACAATTCCAAAGGACAATTTTTATTAAAAGTGGATTTATATTTTGTTAACTTTAGATTTTTTTTGTGAGAGCAAAACAAATCTGCTTTGTACACATCATCACAACGGGAATGCACTAATCCGCAGTGTATGTAGATCCTACTGACAAAGCCTCTGCAGCACCAACAGACAGCAGTTTTTTTCACAATATGGCAAGCTTTCCATAAAAGCCGTACACGGAGATTTAACATTTGTGGGTTACTCATGAACTGTGGAATTCAGGAAATGTGACCTAACTACAGAGAGTTTGCTGGATTCCGACTTTTAAGTCTTAAAATAGAAAAACTAGACTCACAAATAACCATCAAGTATTATTCATAAAACTTCACTGAAATATAAATTGTTGCCTTATGTGAAAGCGAATCACAAGAACCACATTCCACTTTTTTTTGCCATTTTGGAGTTTTATTTGATTTTCCCCTCTGTCTTTCAAATGTCTTCCAAAAGTCTCCAAAACTTGAACCTATCTTTCCGTTTCAGATGCTGCCAATGTGCTCTGTCTTTCTAGTGTATTCTGTTTTTATTTCTGTGTAAGCAACACACTGGCCTGCTGCTGGCTCGATTTACTGACTGGGCACTAATTGCTGTTTCAGGTATCTTTGTCTTGTGCCCATGTTGGCTTTTTGAAGATCTACTGCTAACTTTTGTAACACTCTCCATAGGACAACCAACAGAGTTGATGCCGGCAACTGGTAATCTCAGAAAGCTGTATTTTTCGTTTTCTAAATTTATTTGATCTCCATGTAATGTGAATCTTGTTGTGTGCTATATTAGTGCTTTGATTTTTTTTAATGTCACATAACCAGATCCTTCATGGCATTGGTCATGCTGAGTTTATGCAGACACTATTTTATAACTGGAGCATTTTACCGTGTAACGCATTATTGTATACTATGTAGTAATATCCCATTATGTTGCCTGCAGATAAAAAGCACCAAGTTTTCTCTTACTTGGTACCTCTTGTGATGAAAAATAGGAAAAGTCGGCATGTCCTCTCTCACTTCCGGGTGGAAAACGGGAGCAAAAATGACCAGTTTCGCCCCAAGGGTGACTGAAATACGTCCAATGGCATATTGGATGATTTTCAGGCATCTGGGGCAGCTGCCTTAAACAGGCCCCTTGCATATCTTAATGAAGGCCTAATGCCTGTTTAAGGAGCAAAAGATGTCAGCACTTAGCAGAACTTCTGCTGGGCCTGCTCCGCTCAAATTATGGTGGGGTTGCTGCGTCCTAACAAGCAGCCGCCACCAGAAAAGTTTTTTTTTTACTTACCTTCCTGTGGAGCTGGGAGGAGCAGGAGTGCATTCATGTCAGCAGAAAAATGGTTAATATAAGGGTGGCAAATTCTGGCAAGTTTGGAGGGAGGTTCTGAATATAAATACTGAATTTAAATTTTTTTTGCGTAGAAGCTTTTAGTCGCAATGAACACTTTTGCTAATATCTCAAGTTTTCTTGTATACCCTTATATACCCTGAGTCTAAGTATACTTAAGGTTATATTTATATACCCGGGACAGTGTACCCAGTTTGTATCCAGAGCTGCTCCTCCTGTGAAACATGTAGATTTACTTATTTATGTAACTGTGGTATTAAGGGAGAATAAATGTACTCGTTTTTCTGTCTGCTGTGGGTAAAGAAAACACTGTTTCCTTTTTTTCCGGGAACTAATGAAAAAGTTACTTTCTTACAAACCCCTTTGCAAATTCTTTTATTTCAGTAGAGACGTGCACTGTTCTCCCACTTGAACACCTCAGTACCTCACGCCCTCCTTGCAAAGAAGTAACCTTGCTGTGACTAACCTAATAACTCTTTTATGTATAAAAATAAACCTAGATTTTTTTTAAAAAAACAAAATTAATAGGATACAAAGGATCTAAAATATTATTTGGTTAACCTTCATTTTAAAATTCAAAAAGAGTTGGCTCCAAATCGTGGTGATAGCAGGTTTTTAATATCGTTTGAAGAAATCGCACATAAACTTGTTGGACTTTTAGATCTGTGTAGCTAAATGTGTGGAGCGCTTGAATAAAATAGTATACAATTCCAGTGGCATTTGGAAGCCTCGAGCCAGTTACCCTCCTTTTCCCCAACCATTTTAAACTGTGCTGTGTCTGAGGTCCCTGGGATAACACAGCCCAATTGCCCTTGACGGCTGACTCAGATAGTGACTCAGAGTCACTGCTGGGTTCTGGCTCCCTATCCTCTCTTCCGGCCCTGGGTCTCTTAACCCAGCCGAACCATGCTGTGTGCTTATATTCGTCCCAAGCCTTGAATTATGGCTGTGTTCTTATCTACTCTGCTAGCACCTATTTCATCCAGAACTTTGTAAGCACCATTGAATTATGTCTTGATAGCTTTAGATTGATTGATTAACACATGTAAGTATTTCATTTGTGAGCCATGTGCGCTCGCTCTTTTCTTGGTGTGGCTTGTAACTCAAACACCTTATGGGGCTCCCATTATGCACAGAGATCTGCCAGACTGCAGTCAGCTGAGTAGCGCCTGTGGCTAGGAAACAGGAAAATTTGAGGATATAGAATGGAATCTGGAGTACGGAAATTTGAGATGAAGAATAAGACTTATGGCTGGGGAGGAGGCATGAACAAGGTGCAGGTAAGTTGTTTAGAGCAGTGGGTCCTCCTCTTTCTGTCTGGGTAATTGTCGTCTGTGGCTTTCCTTCAGAGAAAGCAAAGAAGAAAGCCTGTGACTGGGAGGAGGCATCTGATTGGTCAGTACTAACCACATAACCAACACCATTTGATTTCCATGGACCAATCAGCTCTCCAAAAATGGATGGACATAAAAAATGGATGGACAGCATTCGACATTTCTAATTATATTGCCGTGGGCTGACACAGTTTGCAGCAAGTTACAAGGTGGCAGCACATTGAGGGCTTGTGGTGATATCATAAGCCTCAAATAGTTTTTATTCCGAGCACTTCAAGCCTGAAGTGTGGTACTGCCTTAGAAAGCATTCCAGAGCATGCTGTGCTATACAGTATGTCAAAACATAATGGAATGTTCAGGTGAAGGCTGCCACTCAAAACATCAAACTCCCGTTTTCTTCCAGACACTGAGCAACCTGCAGTGCATTTTTGGAATTCACTCATTTTATTTCAGAATTATAGCATTTATGGTTTGCTCTATTTATCCTCTCTACTGTGAAGACGGTGGCATGATCACTACCTGCGCTTCATCATTAGAACAGTCAGCGTTCGAGTGCTTTGTGCACTCCACTTTCATTTAGTTGTTAACCCTTGCTGAAATTAACCATTTGCATGGAATTAATTTCCACATCCAGTTCTACCTCTCCAATAACCATTCTCAATTCCATGGCCACCTCTGTGTTGGCAGATTGAGCATCCAACATCAACACCAACAACTTGCATTTATATAGCGCCTTTAATGTAGCAAAACATCCCGAGGCGCTTCACAGGAGCGTTATCAGACAACATTTGACACCAAGCCACATAAGGAGATATTAGGACAGGTGACCAAAAGCTTGGTCAAAGAGGTAGGCTTTAAGGAGCGTCTTAAAGGAGGAGAGAGACATAGAGAGGCGGAGAGGTTTAGGGAGGGAATTCCAGAGCTTTGGGCCTAGGCAGCTGAAGGCACAGCCAATGGAAGGGTGAAGAAAATCGAGGATGCACAAGAGGCCAGAATTGGACATGCTAGAACTTTCTCCAATTGAACATTGGAAAGACCAAAGCCATCTTATTCTGCTCCTGTCAAAGATTCAGCATCCTTGTACCCTATTCCATTTCCCGCTTCGGTAGTTTTCTTAGGCTGAACCAGATTGATCACAACCTTGGTGTTCTGTTCGCCTCTGGGCCAAGCTTGAAACCCCATATCCTATCAACAATGCTGCTTACTTTTACATCTGCAATATCGCCTGTCACCACCCTTACCATACCACTGCTGAAACCCTTATCCTCACTTCATCGTCGCTGGGTCAAAATCCTGGAACTCCCTTCCTAACAGCACTGTGGGAGAACCTTCACCACACGGACTGCAGCGGTTCACCACCACCTTCTCAAGGGCAATTAGGGATGGGCAATAAATGCCAGCCTCGCCAGCGACGCCCACATCCCATGAACGAATAAAAAAAACTTTCTTTACTTCCAGTCTTCACTTCTCCCAAATTCTACCAGACACAAATTTCAACTTGTCCAAACCCCTGCCTCCTGTATCCTGTCCCATACAATATTGTTTGAGAATGGAATGTTTTGTCATAGGAAATAGTTGAGGTAGAGACCAATGCATCTTTTAAGGGAAAACTAGGAAGATACAAGGAGATGAGGGCAGTGAGGTTAATTTTGAATTGCTCTAGGAAAGAGCCAAAGCAGACACAATGGGCCAAATAGCTTCCTTTTCTGCTGTAAACTTCTATGGTTCTCTGGTTCTATTTCCTCCTCACCCATTGCCTCTCCCCTTACAAATTTCAGCTGTCTCCCTGTCTCCTAGCATACTAAATTCAAAATCATCATTCTCCTTTACCTCCCTCCATTGCCTCACCTCTCCCTACCCCATACAGCCCAGCCCATGCCCTTCAGTCCTCTGACATTTGCCTCCTGAGCATCTCACTCTCTGCTCACTTCACCATCTTGAGGTGTCTAATACCATTTTCAGCTTTCACAGCTCGACTCTCGAACTTTCTCTGTGAACCCTTATACCTTATCTTATCTTTTCAAAACAGTTCCAGTTCATCTCTCCCAATTCCCTTTTATTTGATTGGTGCCTGTTTCCCCTTTTGGACATGTTTTGGGATATTTTACCACATCGACTGTGCAATATAAATGCAAGTTATTATTGTTATCTAGGCCTTTTCTCTTCACCAATGGAGTAAAACTAGGGAGTATTCTTGTGCCCAGACTCTTTGGACACTTCTTTGTGGCCATACTTGGTCACACAATAAGAGGTCTGCATATAGAGGTCCGCATTGCTTCTGCACACCCAAGAAGCTCCTCAATTAGAAAAGATTATGAGACGTGACAAAAATCACAGAGAAGCTGATGTGTTAGCTATTGTTTTCAAATGAATGCACCCTAGATGTACAGCTCTCAAGATGACCTGCAGCTCATTACCAACTGGCTTGCCACAATAGCAAACAACTACTGCCCTTATCATAAGCCTTAAGAAAACAAAGGACATGCATCAGCCAGCCCCAAGGATCTACAACTCCAAACCAGTCATCCCCATTGGTAATACTGAGCTGAATGTTGTAGTTTGGTTCACTTATCTGGGTAGCAAAAATTGATAAATTAATAGCTTTGCAATCAGAAGAATGAATAAGAGTTACATAACCAGCATGGAATCAAGCTAAGAACAAAATGTCAATTAGTGCGAACGTTGCCAGAATGTTGATCTGAAGAAGAACTGGAAACAGCGGCAATATAAACAAGAAGGGTGATCCAGAGTGGCTGTTCAGGCTTGTGAAATGTGCAAGACCAGTTGCCTCACATCTATTGCCCTGAATTAGACATACAAACTGATTAGCTTTTCCACTAGAGCTCCTATATTCAAGGAGGAAGAAATACCACAACGCCTCCCAATGTGATATCATTGAATAGCGTGTCAAATCTGTCGTGTAACTGTGGATGAATCTGCAATCTACGTGGTATCATTATAGAACAATCTGCACTCTACATGGTATTATTATAGAACAATCTGCACTCTATGTGGTATTATTATAGAACAATCTGCACTCTATGTGGTATTATTATAGAACAATCTGCACTCTACATGGTATTATTATCGAACAATCTGCACTCTATGTGGTATTATTATAGAACAATCTGCACTCTACATGGTATCATTATAGAACAATCTGCACTCTACATGGTATTATTATCGAACAATCTGCACTCTATGTGGTATTATTATAGAACAATCTGCACTCTACATGGTATCATTATAGAACAATCTGCACTCTACATGGTATCATTATAGAACAATCTGCACTCTACGTGGTATTATTATGGAACAATCTGCACTCTATGTGATATTATTATAGAACAATCTGCACTCTATGTGGTATTATTATAGAACAATCTGTGCTCTACGTGGTATTATTATAGAACAATCTGCACTCTACATGGTATCATTATAGAACAATCTGTGCTCTATGTGGTGTTATTATAGAATAATCTGCACTCTATGTGATATAGAACAATCTGCACTCTATGTGGTATCATTACAGAACAATCTGCACTCTATGTGGTATTATTATAGAACAATCTGCACTCTATTTGGTATTATTATAGAATAATCTGTACACTATGTGATATAGAACAATCTGCACTCTATGTGGTATTATTAAAGAACAATCTGCACACTATGTGATATTATTATAGAACAATCTGCACTCTATTTGGTATTATTATAGAATAATCTGTACACTATGTGATATAGAACAATCTGCACTCTATGTGGTATTATTATAGAACAATCTGCACTCTACGTGGGATTATAGAACAATCTGCACTCTACGTGGGATTATAGAACAATCTGCACTCTACGTGGTATTATAGAACAATCTGCACTCTACGTGGGATTATTGTAGAGCAATTTGCACTCTATTTGTTATTGTTGGGCCAGATTTTGCTGTGAGTGGCGAACGAACAGTGCTAGCCATTCATTAGGCTTGTACTTGCTCAGAGGCTTTCTATGATCTTTTGCACAGTAAGTTCCTGTAAATTAGAGATCCTAAAAGCTCAGTGCCCTCGACGGGGCATCTGGGACCTGTGCGAACAGGGCAAGCCGCTGTGTATCTCCTTAACCAATCAGATTGAAGCATCATTAATAACAGCGCAGTGTCAGAAACAGGAAGTGTAAGTTAGAACAATGAATTCAATGTCAAATCAGGTGCAGAAAGTGAAATAAAGAGAGGGTAACAAAGATTGAATTGGGAAACAGAGATAAAAGAGACAGAAAGAAAAAGTTTTAAAAAAATTATTGAATTAAAAAAATGCCCCAACAATGATTAAAATCTGAATCAATGCGATTCCACAGTTGTAGAAGTTAATTTTCAGTGCCGGAGAGGTTATTTGGCAGTAATTAAGATGTACCAAGCTGTAAAAAGGATACTTAGACTTGAAATGACTTCACTGAAGTTTTTTTGGCGTGTATAGTCCATATCTATCAGATAAATACAGGAATTGCGTGCCGTTCAGAGGAGCCAGACAGTGAGATGCTGTTTTCACTCAGTTTTTGAAGGAGCATCACCTCTCAGCCAGTAACTTCCAAATTTCCGCGTTTCACTGCGCTTGTGCAGTCGCCGGAAGTTACTATCTGATTTGCACATGAATAACGCCGTGTGCTGTTAACCTCAATGATATTTTTATGGCAAAATCTGGCCCATTATAAATCAATCTGCACTCTATTTAGTATTATTATGGAGCAAACTGGACTCTATTTAGTATTATAGAGAAATTTGCACACTATTTGCTATTATTTATAGATCAATCTGCAATCTGTGTGATATTATTATAGAATAATCTGTACGCTATGTAGTATTATAGAACAATCTGCACTCCATGTGGTAATATTATAGAACAATCTGCACTCTATGTGGTATCATCATAGAATAATCTGTACACTATGTGATATTATAGAATAATCTTTACATTGTGTGATATTATAGAACAATTAGCACTCTATGTGGTATTATTATAGAATAATCTGCACTCTACGTGGTATTATTATAGAACAATCTGCGCTCTATGTGGTATTATTATAGAACAATCTGTACACTATGTGATATAGAACAATTTGCACTCTATGTGGTATTATTATAGAACAATCTGTGCACTATGTGGTATTATTATAGAACAATCTGCACTCTATGTGGTATCATTACAGAACAATCTGCACTCTATGTGGTATTATTATAGAACAATCTGCACTCTACATGGTATCATTATGGAACGGTCTGTGCTCTATATGGTGTTAATATAGAATAATCTGCACTCTATGTGATATAGAACAATCCACCACTCTATATGGTATTTTTATAGAACAATCTGCACTCTATGTGGTATTATTATAGAATAATCTGTACACTATGTGGTATTATTATAGAATGATCTGTACACTATGTGATATTATTATAGAACAATCTGTACACTATGTGGTATTATTATAGAATAATCTGTACACTATGTGGTATTATTATAGAATGATCTGTACACTTTGTGATATTATTATAGAACAATCTGTACACTATGTGATATTATTATAGAACAATCTGTATACTATGTGATATCGAATAATCTGTACTCTATATGCTATTATAGAACAATCTGCACTCTATGTGGTATTATTATAGAACAATCTGTACACTATGTGATATTATAGAACAATTTGCACTCTACATGGTATCATTTTAGAACAATCTGCACTTTATGTGATATTATTATAGAACAATCTGCACTCTATGTGGTATTATTATAGAATAATCTGTACACTATGTGATATTATTATAGAATAATCTGTACACTATGTGATATTATTATAGAATAATCTGTACACTATGTGATATTATTATAGAATAATCTGTACACTATGTGATATTATAGAACAATCTGCACTCTATATGGTATTATTATAGAACAATCTGCATTCTATGTGCTATTAATATAGAATAATCTGTACACTATGTGATATTATGGAACAATCTGCACTCTATGTGGTATTATTGTAGATCAATCTGCACTCTATGTGATATTATTATAGAATAATCTGTACACTATGTGATATTATTATAGAATAATCTGTACACTATGTGATATTATGGAACAATCTGCACTCTGTGGTATTATTTTCGAACAATCTGTACACTATGTGATATTATAGAATAATCTGTACACTGTGTGGTATTATTATAGAACAATCTGCACTCTATATGGTATTATTATAGAACAATCTGCATTCTATGTGGTATTAATATAGAATAATCTGTACACTATGTGATATTATGGAACAATCTGCACTCTATGTGGTTTTATTATAGAACAATCTACCCTCTATGTGATATTATTATAGAACAATCTGTATACTATGTGGTATTATTATAGAATAATCAGTATACTACGTGATATTATAGAACAATCCGCACTCTATGTGGTATTATTATAGAACAATCTGCACTCTATGTGGTATTATTATAGAACAATCTGCACTCTATGTGGTATTATTATAGAACAATCTGCACTTTATGTGATATTATTATAGAATAATCTGTACACTATGTAGTATTATAGAATAATCTGCACTCTATGTGGTACAGAACAATCTGCACTTTATGTGGTATTATTATAGAACAATCTGCACTCCCTGTGGTATCATCATAGAATAATCTGTACACTATGTGATATTATAGAATAACCTGTACAGTATGTGATATTATAGAACAATTTGCACTCTATGTGGTATTATTATAGAATAATCTGTACACTATGTAGTATTATAGAATAATCTGCACTCTATGTGATATTATTATAGAACAATCTGCACTTTATGTTATATTATTATAGAATAATCTGCACTCTATGTGGTACAGAACAATCTGCACTTTATGTGGTATTATTATAGAACAATCTGCACTCCATGTGGTAATATTATAGAACAATCTGCACTCTATGTGGTATCATCATAGAATAATCTGTACACTATGTGATATTATAGAATAACCTGTACATTACGTGATATTATAGAACAATCTGCACTCTGTGTGGTATTATTATAGAACAATCTGCACTCTATGTGGTATTATAGAACAATCTGCACTCTATGTGGTATTATTATGGAACAATCTGCACTCTATGTGGTATTATTATGGAACAATCTGCACTCTATGTGGTATTATTATAGAACAATCTGCACTCTATGTGGTATTATTATGGAACAATCTGCACTCTATGTGGTATTATTATGGAACAATCTGCACTCTATGTGGTATTATTATAGAACAATCTGCACTCTATGTGGTATTATTATAGAACAATCTGCACTCTATGTGGTATTATTATGGAACAATCTGCACTCTATGTGGTATTATTATGGAACAATCTGCACTCTATGTGGTATTATTATAGAACAATCTGCACTCTATGTGGTATTATTATAGAACAATCTGCACTCTATGTGGTATTATTATAGAACAATCTGCACTTTATGTGATATTATTATAGAATAATCTGTACACTATGTAGTATTATAGAATAATCTGCACTCTATGTGGTACAGAACAATCTGCACTTTATGTGGTATTATTATAGAACAATCTGCACTCCCTGTGGTATCATCATAGAATAATCTATACACTATGTGATATTATAGAATAACCTGTACAGTATGTGATATTATAGAACAATTTGCACTCTATGTGGTATTATTATAGAATAATCTGTACACTATGTAGTATTATAGAATAATCTGCACTCTATGTGATATTATTATAGAACAATCTGCACTTTATGTGATATTATTATAGAATAATCTGCACTCTATGTGGTACAGAACAATCTGCACTTTATGTGGTATTATTATAGAACAATCTGCACTCCATGTGGTAATATTATAGAACAATCTGCACTCTATGTGGTATCATCATAGAATAATCTGTACACTATGTGATATTATAGAATAACCTGTACATTATGTGATATTATAGAACAATCTGCACTCTGTGTGGTATTATTATAGAACAATCTGCACTCTATGTGATATTAGTATAGAACAAACTGCACTCTATGTGATATTATTATAGAACAAATTGCACTCTATGTGGTATTATTATAGAACAATCTGCACTCTATGTGGTATTATTATAGAACAATCTGCACTCTATGTGGTATTATTATGGAACAATCTGCACTCTATGTGGTATTATTATGGAACAATCTGCACTCTATGTGGTATTATTATAGAACAATCTGCACTCTATGTGGTATTATTATAGAACAATCTGCACTCTATGTGGTATTATTATAGAACAATCTGCACTCTATGTGGTATTATTATGGAACAATCTGCACTCTATGTGGTATTATTATAGAACAATCTGCACTTTATGTGATATTATTATAGAATAATCTGTACACTATGTAGTATTATAGAATAATCTGCACTCTATGTGGTACAGAACAATCTGCACTTTATGTGGTATTATTATAGAACAATCTGCACTCCCTGTGGTATCATCATAGAATAATCTGTACACTATGTGATATTATAGAATAACCTGTACAGTATGTGATATTATAGAACAATTTGCACTCTATGTGGTATTATTATAGAATAATCTGTACACTATGTAGTATTATAGAATAATCTGCACTCTATGTGATATTATTATAGAACAATCTGCACTTTATGTGATATTATTATAGAATAATCTGCACTCTATGTGGTACAGAACAATCTGCACTTTATGTGGTATTATTATAGAACAATCTGCACTCTATGTGGTATTATTATAGAACAATCTGCACTCTATGTGGTATTATTATAGAACAATCTGCACTCTATGTGGTATTATTATGGAACAATCTGCACTCTATGTGGTATTATTATAGAACAATCTGCACTCTATGTGGTATTATTATAGAACAATCTGCACTCTATGTGGTATTATTATGGAACAATCTGCACTCTATGTGGTATTATTATAGAACAATCTGCACTCTATGTGGTATTATTATAGAACAATCTGCACTCTATGTGGTATTATTATAGAACAATCTGCACTCTATGTGGTATTATTATGGAACAATCTGCACTCTATGTGGTATTATTATGGAACAATCTGCACTCTATGTGGTATTATTATGGAACAATCTGCACTCTATGTGGTATTATTATGGAACAATCTGCACTCTATGTGGTATTATTATAGAACAATCTGCACTCTATGTGGTATTATTATGGAAAAATCTGCACTCTATGTGGTATTATTATAGAACAATCTGCACTCTATGTGGTATTATTATAGAACAATCTGCACTCTATGTGGTATTATTATAGAACAATCTGCACTCTATGTGGTATTATTATGGAACAATCTGCACTCTATGTGGTATTATTATGGAACAATCTGCACTCTATGTGGTATTATTATGGAACAATCTGCACTCTATGTGGTATTATTATAGAACAATCTGCACTCTATGAGATATTATTATAGAACAATCTGTACTCTATGTGGTATCATTACAGAACAATTTGCACTCTATGTGGTATTATTAAAGAACAATCTGCACTCTATGAGATATTATTATAGAACAATCTGCACTCTATTTGGTGTTATTATAGAACAATCTGTAACCATGTGATATAGAACAATCCAGCACTCTATGTGGTATTATTATAGAATAATCTGTATACTATGTGATATTATAGAACAATCTGCACTCTATCTGATATTATTATAGAACAATCTGTACACTATGTGGTATTATTATAGAATAATCTGCATTCTCTGTGGTATTATTATAGAATAATCTGTATACTATGTGATATTATAGAACAATCTGCACTCTATGTGGTATTATTATTGAATAATCTGCACTCTATGTGGTATTATTATAGAATAATCTGCCCTCTATGTGTTATTATTTCTAGAATAATCTCTACACTATGTGATTTTATTATCGAACAAGCTGCACTCTATGTGGTGATATAGTAGAGCAATGTGCACTCTGTGGTATTATAATAGAGCAGTGTGCACTCTGTAGTATTATTATAGAACAATCCACACTCTGATATTGTTATAGAACAATCTGCACTCTGTGGTATTATTATAGAGCAATGTTCACTCTATGGTGTTATTATAGAACAATCTGCATTCTGTGGTATTATTGAATAACACTCAGTGGTATTATCATAGAAGAATCTGCACTCTGGTAATATTGTAGAATACGCTGTGGTAATATTATAGAACAATCTGCTCTCTGTAGTATTATCAGAGAACAGTCTGCACTCTGTTGTATTATTATAGAACAGTCTGCTCTCTGTGGTAATATTGTAGAACACTCTATAGTATTGTTGTAGAACACTCTGTGGTATTTTTATAGGTCAATCTACACTCTGTGGTATTATTACAGTAGTGGTTGTTGGAGGCCAATCATCTCAGCCGCAGGACATTGCTGCAGGAGTTCCTCAGGGCAGTGTCTTAGGCCCAACCATCTTCAGCTGCTTCATCAATGACCTTCCCTCCATCATAAGGTCAGAAATGGGGATGTTCGCTGATGATTGCACAGTGTTCAGTTCCATTCGCAACCCCTTAGATAGTGAAGCAGTCCGTGCTCGCATGCAGCAAGACCTGGACAACATCCAGGCTTGGGCTACTAAGTGGCAAGTAACATTCGCGCCAGATAAGTGCCAGGCAATGACCATCTCCAACAAGAGAGAATCTAACCACCTCCCCTTGACATTCAATGGCATTACCATCACCGAATCCCCACCATCAACATCCTGGGGGTCACCATTGACCAGAAACTTAACTGCACCAGCCACATAAATACTGTGGCTACAAAAGCAGGTCAGAGGCTGGGAATTCTGCGGCGAGTGACTCACCTCCTGACTCCCGAAAGCCTTTCCACCATCTATAAGGCACAAGTCAGGAGTGTGATGGAATACTCTCCACTTGCCTGGATGAGTGCAGCACCAACAACACTCAAGAAGCTCGACACCATCCAGGACAAAGCAGCCCGCTTGATTGGTACCCCATCCACCACCCTAAACATTCACTCCCTTCACCACCGGCGCACTGTGGCTGCAGTGTGTACCATCCACAGGATGCACTGCAGCAACTCGCCAAGGCTTCTTTGACAGCACCTCCCAAACCCACAACTACTACCACCTAGAAGGACAAGGACAGCAGGCACATGGGAACAACATCATCTGCACGTTCCCCTCTAAGTCACACACCATCCCGACTTGGAAACATATCGCCGTTCCTTCTTCGTCGCTAGGTCAAAATCCTGGAACTCCCTACCCAACAGCACTGTGGGAGAACCTTCACCACACGGACTGCAGCGGTTCAAGAAGGCGGCTCACCACCACCTTCTCGAGGGCAATTAGGGATGGGCAATAAATGCTGGCCTTGCCAGCGACTCCCACATCCCATGAACGAATAAAAAAAAAAATTATGGAACAATCTTGTGGCCCAGAAATTGCTCGGAGGAGCAAATCAACAGTGCTCGCCACTCCATAGATTTATACTACCCCACTAACTTACCGTGTTCTTTACTGGGTGCAATTCCTCTAATAGGAAGCAGAGAAGAGCCCAGCGTTAGTTCAAGTGAAGCTAGGACCTGTGGGAGAAACGAGAGGAGCCCACTCTCCACTCTACCAATCAGATTGCAGTCTTTTTAGACACGCTGCAAAACTATTTCTACAGGCTTGGAATATGAAATCCAGAAAGTGAAAGGTACAACATTAAAATCATTGTAAAAACAGTAATAGATAGCGAAAAAAAGAGAGGGTAAGAAATAATCGAATTAAATAAAAGTGTGGTGGTATTATTTATAGGTCAATGTACACTCTATGGTGTTATTATGGATCATTATCTTGTGGCCCAGAAATTGCTCGGAGTGGCAAACCAACAGTGCTGTCCACTCCCTAGATTTATACTACCCCACTAACTCACTCATGGGAAAAGTTAAAAAAAAATTTAATGACCAAAAACAATTAAAATAAGGAGTAATGAGACTCCGCATTTTTAAAGTTAATTTTTAGTTGTTTGGCAGTCATTAAGACTTAGCTATTAAAACTTAGTTTACACCTGGTATTTTTAAGCGTACCCGTTTTGTGGCAATATTACTTACTTTCCAGCCGGACAGATGAATAATTTGGTGCTTTTTTAATGATTTCACTGATTGCAGCTGGCGATGTCCCTTTAATTCGAAGCTGTCATATCGCCGGCGAACCAGTAGGAGCAAGTTCCGATTTCCGCCTTTCACTGCGCATGTGCGAACGCTGGAACTTGCTCCTCGATTTCACCACTGACAACTTTGAATGCTGCTGAGCTCATCATTCTTTTCCAAGCAATTTCTGCCCCATTATTATGGAACAATCTGCACTCTGTGGTATTTTATAGAGCAATCTGCACTCTGTGATAATATTGTAGAACAATATGCATTCTATGGTATTATTATAGGACGGTCTGCAATCTGTGGTATACAATCTGTGGTAATATTGTAGAATATTCTGTGGTATTATTGTAGAACAATATGCATTCTGTGGTATTATAATAGAGCAATCTGCACCATGGTATTATTGTAGAATAATCTGCACCCTGTGGTAATATTATAGAACAATATGCACTCTGTGGTATTATTATAGATCAATGTGGACTCTGGTATTATTATAGATCACTCTAGTATTATTATAAAACACTCTGTGGTATTATTATAGAATAATACAAACTCTATGGCATTATTAAAAAATAATTTGCACTCTGTGGTATTATTATAGAACAATCTGAAATCTGTGGTATTATTACAGAACAATCTGCAATCTGTGGTATTATTGTAAAACAATCTGGACTTTGTGATATTATAGATGAATCTGCACTCTGTGGTATTGTTATAGAACACTGTTATTATTATAGAACAATGTGCACTCTGGTATTATTTTAGAATGCTCTGTGGTATTGTTATATAACAATCTGCACTTTGGTAATATGTAGAACACCCTGTGGTATTATTATAGAACAATACGTACTTTGTGGTAAAGTTATTGAGCCGTGTGCACTCTGGTATTGTTATAGAACACTCTGTGGTATTATTATAGAACAATATGCACACTGTGGTAATATTATCGAACCGTGTGCACTCGGTGATATTGTTATAGAACACTCTGTGGTATTACTATAAAGCAATGTGCACTCTATGTGGATTTATTATTATAGAAAGATCTCTGCATATTGTGATATTATTATAGAGAGAACTCTGCACATTGTGATATTATTATAGAGAGAACTCTGCACACTATGATGTTGTCTGTACAATATATGTGCCATTATGTGGCAGTAACTCTCTCAGGGACTATAATACTGAACCCGCTGTTCTTAGAAACACGAGTGCACTTTGTGGCTTGCAGCACCAGCAGAATGTGTTGTATTTAATTACTGTGCTGTTTAATACTCAGCTTCAGTACACTCACAAATTTGCACAAAACTGTATTTCAGTGAAGCTTAATTCATTAAGTGATTTAGCAATATTCTGAAATTTTTTTGCAATGCAGAAGTATTGCAATATTCTGGATATCAATGTAAAGTATGGATACCATGCTGGTCACTATTCTTTCTAGGTACAAGGGATGGGGTGGGGGTGGGGGTGGGGGGAGATATTTTCATCTTCAGTTGTAAAACAGTTTTACTCCACTTTGTACTGCTTTAAATCTTGCCAGAATCCCAAGTGCTGATAACATATGAAGTAACAGAGGAACAAGAGCAGGCCCTCGAGCATGTTCTACCATTCAATTAGATCATGACTGAACTGAATCTTAACTCCATCTACCCACCTTGCCTAACAAAAATCTATCAATCCCAGTTTTAAAATTTTCAATTGACCTAGCCGCGACAGGTTTTTGGGGGAGAGTTCCAGATTTCCACTACCCTTTGTGTGAAGAAGTTCTTCCTGACATCACCCCTGAACTGCCTAGCTTTAATTTTAAGGTGATGCTCCCTTGATCTGGACTCACCCACTAGAGGAAATTAGTTTCTCTCTATCTACCCTACCAAGTCCTTTCATCATCTTAAACACCTTAATTAGATGAACCCTTAATCTTCTATAAAGGGAATAAAAGCCTAGTCTATGCAACCGGTCCTCATAATTTAACCCATTTAGCCCAGGTATCATTCTAGTGAATCTGCGCTGCACCCCCTCCAAGGCCATTACATCCTTCCTTAGGTGCGATGCCCAGAACTGAACGCAGTACTCTAAATGGAGTCTAAACAGAGCTTTACATAACTGTAACATAACTTCAACCCCTTTGTATTCCAGCCCCCTTGAGATAAAGGCCAACATTCCATTAGCCTTTTAAATTATTTTTTGTACCTGTCCACTAGCTTTTAGTAATTTCTGTACTTGGACCCCTAAATCTCTATGCTTCTCCACAGCTCCTACCTTCTTGCCATTTAGAAAATACTCTGATCTATCTTTTTTAGGTCCAAACTGGATGACCTCACACTTCCCCGCATTGAACTCCATCTGCCACAGTTTTGCCTACTCACTTAATCTATCAATGTCCCTTTGCAACTTTCTGCTCCCATCTACACTATTTACTGTGCCACCTAACTTGAGTGTTGTCCGCAAATTTGGATATACAGCTCTCTATTCCTTCATCTAAGTCATTTATAAATATAGTGAAATGCTGAGGCTCCAGTATACATCCCTGGGGTACACCACTAGTCATATCCTATCAATTGGAGTACATACCCATTATCCCTACTCTCCTACCTCCTAATTAATTCCCTCCCATGTCAGTAGTTCATCTCCAATTTCATGCGCTCTCATTTTTGTTAAGAGTCTCTTATGTTGAACCTTATCGAATGCTTTCTAGAAGTCCATATAACTAACACCCATAGACATTCCCTTATCCACATGTGCAAGCTCTATGCCATGTGTTAGCCGCTGGTGCCCATGCAGCACACAGCAGTTCACAGTATCTTCCCCACAGTATCTTCCAGACTCTGAGAAGGCAAAGTTGCCAAAGCCATTCCCAGGTGGTCTGCAGAAATGGTTGGTGGCATCTTGGCAGGTACAGCCAAATGGGCAACTCTGGCCCCTGATCCCCCTGGCATGTCTTCTTTAGTGGAATACTATGTAAGGCATGACATGATGTGATTGGTATGTTTCTGAAGAACCTTCCAGCGTAAAGGTTAGACCTTTAGGCATTGGGCATTTACATCTGATTCTGGTGCAGCCGTCACTGGGAAGAGGAGCCTACACCACCACCAACAACAACAACTTGCATTTATATAGCACCTTTAACGTAGGAAAAAGTCCAAATATCCCAAGGGTGTAATCAGACAAAAATTGACACCGAGCCAAAAATATTAGTACAGGTGACTAAAAACTTGGTCAAAGAAGTAGGTTTTAAGGAGGGCCTTAAAGGAGGATGGAGATGTGGACAGACAGAGAGGTTTAGGGAGGGAATTCCAGAACTTACTTCCTAGACGGCTGAAGGCACGACCACCAATGGTGGGGCGAAGGGAGTGGGGGATTTGTAAGAAAGTAACACCATCTGTCAAAGTGAGGCTTGCTACCTCTCTTTGCAGATGTTAAGGTGTGGGTGTGGGCCGGAGGGCACTGAGCACCTCTTGGGCAGCCTGACCTGTCTGGCATCCTTCTGCTGGTCTCCTTCAACTCTGAGGGATTCCTTGTGCCAAGCCTTCTGGTGCCAATAAAAGCTGCTCGGGGCAAAATAGATAAACAACTGGAGCTGGCATAAAGGCTCCAGAATTATTCTGACTAGGCCTGTGGACCAATTTCTACCCCAATGAGTCCAATCACATTTTTAAATTCAATTCTCCAGCTACTTAAATAAAGCAGAATACCTAGACAGGATACTGGAAATCTTCAAATATAATATGCACTTTTTAACCCCCCAAATTTTCCAAAATATACATGGACATTAAATTATTCCCAAAGCACTAAAATGCAGCCAAAAGTGGAGAATCTGCACTAAAATGACAGATGATCATTGGAAGGTGTTCAAAAAAGAATTTAACGTGATGCAGAACTAGTTTATACCCTTAAGGGGCAAGAGCTTCACTTGCCAAAAAAAACAGCCATGGACGACAAAAGAGGTAAGGGACAATGTAAAACTAAAAGAAAAAGCATACAAAAATGCAAAAAAAAATCACAGAATCTGGGGACTGAGATACAAAAAACAGCAAAGGGTGACAAAACAGATAGTAAGAGCTACAAAAAGGGAGTATGAAAAGAAACTTGCAAGGGATATCAAAATCAACACAAAAGAAATTTACAGTTGTATTAGGAAAAAGAGGGTGGTCAAGAGCAATGTGGGCCCCTTAAAAACTGTTAATCTTGATATTGTAAATGAAAATAAGGAAATGGCGGACATGTTAAATAATTACTTTGCATCAGTATTTACAATAGAGGAACAGGATAGCATGCCAGACACCCCAAGGAAACTAATTTTGAATCAGGGATGCAGTCTCACCATAATTAATGTAAGCAAATTTACAGTGATGAAGAAAATAATGGCACTAAAGAGAGACAAATTCCCAGGGCCAGATGGTTTCCATCCCAGGGTTTTAAAAGAAGTAGGTAAGAACATTGAAGAAGCCCTAACTATAATCTTCCAAAGTTCTTTCAATTCAGGAACTGTACCTTTAGATTAGAAAATTGCAACTCACTCCGCTATTTAAGAAAGGTGAGAGAGGGAAACCAGGGAATTATAGACCAATTAGTCTAACATCTATTGTCAGGAAATTACTAGAGTCTATAATTAAGGATAGAATGACTGAACACCTTGAAAATTTTCAGCTGATCAGAGAGAGCCAGCATGGATTTGTAAAGGGTAGGTCATACCTGATGAACCTAATTGAATTTTTTGAAGAGGTGACTAAAATAGTGGACAGGGGAGTGTCTATGAATGTTGTTTATATGGACTTCCAGAAAGTATTCAATAAAGTCCCTCATAAGAGACTGTTAGCTAAACTTGAAGCTCATGGAATTGAGGGCAAATTATTGACCTGGTTAGGAAATTGGCTGAGTGGCAGGAGACGGAGAGTAGGGATAATGGGCAGGTACTCAAATCGGCGGGATGTGACTAGTGGTGTCCCACAGGGATCTGTGTTGGGGTCTCAACTATTCACTGTATTTATTAACAACTTAGATGACGGGATAGAGAGCCACATATCCAAGTTTGCCGATGACACAAAAATAGGCAGAATTGTAAGCAGTGTAGATGGAAGCATAAAATTACAGAGCGATATTAATAGATTAAGTGAATGGGCAAAACTGTGGCAAATGGATTTCAATGTAGGCAAGTGTGAGGTTATCCCCTTTGGACCTAAAAAGGATAGATCAGAGTACTTTCTAATTGGTGAAAAGCTCAAAACAGTGGAGGTCCAAAGAGACTTAGGGGTCCATGTACATAGATCATTAAAATGTCATGGACAGGTACGGAAAATAATCAAAAAGGCGTACAGAATGCTGGTCTTTATAGCTAGAGGACTAGAATACAAGGGGGTGGAAGTTATGCTACAGCTATACAAAGCCCTGGTTAGACCACACCTGGAGTACTGTGTTCAGATCTGGGCACCGCACCTTGGGAAGGATATATTGGCATTGGAGGGAGTGCAGCGTAGATTTACTAGAATGATACCTGGACTCCAAGGGTTAAATAATGAAGAGAGATTACACAAACTAGGGTTGTATTTCCTGGAATTTCGAAGATTAAGGGGTGATTTGATTGACGTTTTAAAGATATTAAGGGGAACTGATAGGGTAGATAGAGAGAAACTATTTCTGCCGGTTGGGGAGTCCAGGACTAGGAGATATAGCCTAAAAATTAGAACAGGACTTTCAGGACTGAAGTTAGGAAACAGTTCTACATGCAAAGGGTGGTAGAAGTCAAGAACTCTCTGCTGCAAATGGCAATTGATGTTAGCTCAATTGTTAATTTTAGATCTGAGATTGATCGTTTTTTGTTAACCAAAGGTATTAAGGGATATGGGGCTAAGGTGGGTATACGGAGTTAGGTTACAGATCAGCCATGATTCTCATTGAATGGTGGAACAGGCTTGAGGGGCTAAATGGCCTACTCCTGTTCCTATGTTCTTATCATAAACAGGGGGGGGGGGCGTATCACACTCAAAGATGTAGAAATATATATATCTTTTCATATCAACTTTTGGCATCATTGACATTATTAGCATCCATAATTGTCCTGCAGTGTGCCTTTAACGGCACAGATTACTTTTAGTTTTAATCATTCATTTTTAAATATATAATTACGATTAATTAGTTTTAATTATATAATTTTATTTATAATTTAACAAATTATTTTTCATTAATGATTTTTGCTATTGTCACAGTTCACAGATATCATATTGCCGTCTTGTCAGGCAGCACACATCTTACAGTAAAAAGGGGATAGTGTTTTAGCCTACTCACAGGCGCAGGCTGATGCCCCCTTTCAGCTGTTTGTTTGGAGGCTTGGCAATGCAATAGCAGCTTTCTGAATTTTGTTGCACCTTATGGTGAGGTGCTGAGCAGAGTCAATCCCCAAAGCAGTGCAACTGAACTCAGCAGAGTGGGAGATCAAACCCATGTCCCTTCATTTTCTCATTCCCATGGGCCTTGCATGTTTGTACTGCAATGCTCAGCACCAATTCGTCACCCAAACCATTATTCTGTATTAGCTGCTGAACTGTTAAATCATGCTTTGGTTCAGCGATGGTAAGTCCCTTTGTCGGGTCATTTGACTTTATACCTACACCAATCTGATATTGCTGTATTTTATTATATAATGTATTTTATTACATTAATTATCACTGTGCAGTAGTTTTTGATTTAAACTTATGGCATTCACTATACAGAAACACTAATACATGATTTGTGCACTGTCACAACTAACATGCATTTTACAAAACCAATATTTTTGATACATTGCCCTTAAGTTTTTGTTAGTTATTTTATTACATTTCTTTTTCTTTACTTAAGGTAAACTACAATGTAAAATTCCATCATGTCAAGAGATCTAAGAATTGCACATGCTCACAGGAGCATCTCAGCAATTCTGTAGAGTTCTTCCATTGTCGAGCTCGGATGCTCTGCCTCTTCCTTCAGGAACTGAGCTCTTGGTTATATACATTAGAAGAGTTTCTGAATATCTAAAATCAGTACATGCCATAAAACATAATCTCTTCCCAATTATATATCATTAAAACTTCAAGATGTTATAGAACCTTATACTTCTTGTAGCGCCCTTTGCCCTCACTAAATCCACTTTTTAATATCCTATTCCTTTAAGCAACATAATACTCCGAGGTTTCCTGCTCATGCTGACGGAGCTCTTAAAACCCTCTGCCTTTAGGCAAATTGCCAGGTTCTCATGGTTTTACTGTGGAAAGTTATGATGACTTCTGGAAAAAAAAAATCTTGGTTTCTCTTTGAGTAGTGTATCTTTTCCGAATTCTTAACCTCTGTGGTTTTGCTAACTCAGTTTTTTCTGCCTTAATAAGAACATTTTTCATGTGACAGAAAAAGCACATTGGTAATGCTTTGCAGACTGACAGCCCATGATGATTCTGCACTGAGTTTATTTTCGGTCTGTTTAAGGGTCCTGGTAGATATCTTTTAAAATCGTGATCAAGAAAAAAACCATTCCCATTGAAATGATATATTATTTTTCAGCTACTGTGAAATAGGCCTGGTACTTAAGTCATCCAAATTGACTGGTGACTGCTTTTGCCAGAATAAAGGGGGTTTGAGTAAAAATAGTATCACGTTACAGCTATTTGTATCTTAGAGTTAGACTTTTCATGCTTATTATTTCAAATAGTTTTGGAAACAGATATAGAAACCATTATTTTGTTCAAACTGCACATCTTAGAGCCTTTAAATGCTGTTTTACTTTTGCTAAAGATATATGTACATATATCTATAAATTTAGATGTCATAATAGTGCTCTGTTACTGATTTTATGATTCTGAACATGATATTGGTTTTCCACCTGGATCTCATTTGGCTTGCTGCATGCTGGTCTGAGGCAGCTTTTATTGGAGTCTTGTTCATATATTTTCAGCCTTGTGCTTTTTGACCTTGGTAAACTCCCTTGATGCTAAGATATCATTGGCAGGGTAGAGAGGGCTGGCCTGTTGCAGTACTCTGTTGGATAGGGTTTGGGCACAGTTTGAAGTGGCTGCAGCTATTCTTCATGAATCTCTTGGTGCATATCATTACCAGCAGTGCTGTCTCCCTCTTAATTTGCAGTGACATAGTAATCACTCGGCATTATCCTTCCCTCTCCACCTTCTGGCCACCCGACTCAATAATACTGCGTTCCAATCCAATCATTGACAGATACTGTAAGGCTGCAATAATATTCAAACCATATAATGATTATTAAAAAAAATTGCAAGAAGCAATTGCAAGACTCTGATTTTTGATTGCCTTTATAAAAAGTGTATGCATTTTTGGGGGGACTGTGGTAGTACTCCCTTTGGAAAATATCACTTTTAGCATTTTAGCTAAAAAATAAATGCTGGTGGGGGGAGAGGGGTCACTAAGTGAAGTAGGGCAAGAATTAAACATGACTATTTTTAAAAGGTTGCTGACCCATTACTATCTGGATGGTGCCTTTTGTGGAATGATTACATTCCAATGTTGAATGCAGTCCAATAATCTATTATTAGTCTCACAAATTTGGTGGGAATATGTATGTATGTGGGTGTGATTACCTTTAGATGATATCTGCTGGCGGATTATGACTGCCCTTAGCATATGAACATTGATCAGGTCCTAATTTTCATTGCATGGACACCAAATTATTTACAAACTTTACCTACACTGCCTTTAAGTGTCAGCTTTGGCTCAGATGGTGGCGCTCTCACCTCTGAGTTGGAAGGTTGCGGGTTCAACCTCCACTCTAGGACTTAAGCACATAATCTAGGCTGACACTCCAGTGCAGCACTGAGCGAGTGCTACACTGTCAGAGGGACTGCCTTTTGGGTGGGATGTTAAACCGAGGCCCTGAATGCCCTCTCGGATGAAAGTAAAAGATCCAGTGCCACTGTTTGAAGAAGAGCAGGGGAAGGGTTCCCACCTCATCTCCGGCAAATTTCGGTGGTGGAGTGGGAAAAGTTCCGAGGAAATTCTGGGCCAATATTAACTGGTCGGTTACCGATCTGCTTTTTGTAGGAACTTGCTGTGTGAAAACTGGCCTACAAAACGATAGTATCTCGGCTTGAAAGGTAATTCATTGGCTGTAAAGCACTTTGGGATGTCCTGAGAACTTGAAAGACGCTATATAACAACAACAACTTGCATTTATATAGCGCCTCTAGCGTAGTAAAACATCCCAGGGTGCTTCACAGGAGAGTTATCAAACACCATTTGACACCGAGCCACATAAAGAGATGCTAGGACAGGTGACCAAAAGCTTGGTCAAAGAGGTAGGTTTTAAGGAGCTTGGTAAAGGAGGAAAGAGAGGTAGAGAGGCGGAGAGGTTTAGGAAAGGAATTCCAGAGCTTAGGGCCTAGACAGCTGAAGGCATGACCGCCAATGGTGGGGCAAAGGAAATCGAGGATGCACAAGAGGCCAGAACTGGAGGAACCCAGATTTCTCAGAGGGTTGTAGGGCTGGAGGAGGTACTGCTGATAACTTGTGATTGGCTGCTAATTTTTTTTGTAATCGTAAATTAAGCTGCGTTCAGAGTTAAATGCAAGTTCTTTTTTCTTCTTTTTTAAAGATCCTTTCTCAGAATTTTCTTGACAAATTTTTGCCACAGCTTGGCAAATCAAGAAGGAAACACGAATATTTCAACTATATACAAGAAAACATACAATGTAGTTATAATTCTATATGATGAGCTGAATCATAAATCCAGGGTAAAAAAGAATGAAGTGATGTTATCTGAGCTTTTATGGTGTGTGACTGACTGATGGTAAGATAAGTAAGACATAATCAAGGGCAAAGAGAGAGAGGGTCCCACAGGAGGCTATCCTGCTGGGCCACTCGCCAGTATTAAAGCATGCAGGACATTGTCTGTCAATACTTAAGGCTGTGGATTAGGAGGAAAAAATAGGAGAAAATCCAGAACTCACTGCACTCATAGGCCCAGAATGAGAAACTCCCTAGGTCAACTCTAATTTGTGCAGTGTCATGCTGTAGATATCATCATAGGATGCTCAAACAAACCCTGTGATCTAGGATGCCTTGTCACTCACTCCCCCCTTTTAAAATAAAATCAAGGTTCTCTTTACTATTGGCAGCAGTACCAAGGCTCCAAACTGCTTATTCTTATATCGTGGCGGGTGGGATTATAAATCCAAGACCCAGCTCGGGATCAGGATTCCCAGTCATTCCTAGGATCTGTTGAGTGCTGGGGTTCAGATTCCTCTCCGCAAGCCACAGCTAGCTGCCACAGACACTGCTGGTTCTGCAAGGAGGAAAGCAAATGTGGCTTCTGCCACAAGACATTGAAAGGCAAAGTTCAACCATGGTTGAATCATTGAATCATAGAAAATTTACGGTACAGAAGGAGGCCATTAGGCCCATCGTGTCCATGCTGGCTGAAAATGAGCCACCCAGCCTAATCCCACTTTCCAGCACTTGATCCATAGCCTTGTAGGTCACGGCACTTCAGGTGCACATCCTGGTACTTTTTAAATGAGTTGAGGGTTTCTGCCTTTACCACGCTTTCAGGCAGTGAGTTCCAGACCCCTACCACCCTCTGGGTGAAAAATCTTTTCCTTAGCTCCCCTTTAATCTTTCTACCAATTACTTTACATCTATGCCCCCTGGTTATTGACCTCTCTGCTAAGGGAAATAGGTCCTTTTTATCCACACTATCTAGGCCCCTCATAATTTTGTACACCTCAATTAAATCACCCCTCAGCCTCCTCTGTTCCAAAAAAAACAACCCCAGCCTATCCAATCTTTCCTCAAAGCTAAAATTCTCCAGTCCTGGCAACATCCTCGTAAATCTCCTCTGTCTCCTCTCTAGTGCAATTACATCCTTCCTGTAATGTGGTGACCAGAAGTGTACGCAGTACTCAAGCTGTGGCCTAACCAGTGTTTTATACAGTTCCAGCATAACATCCCTGCTTTTATATTATATGCCTCGGCTAATAAAGGAAAGTATTCCACATGCCTTCTTAACCACCTTGTCTACCTGTCCTGCTACCTTCAGGGATCTGTGGACATGCACTCCAAGGTCCCTCACTTCCTCCACTCCTCTCAGTATCCTCCCATTTATTGTGTATTCCCTTGCCTTGTTTGCCCTCCCCAAATGCATTGTCTCACACTTCTCCGGATTGAATTCCATTTACCGCTTTTCTGCCCACCTGATCAGTCCATTGATATCTTCTGCAGTCTACAGCTTTCCTCCTCACTATCAACCACACGGCCAATTTTTGTATCATCTGCAAACTTCTTAATCACACCCCCTACATTTAAGTATGACATTTGAAATAATGGTTTGTGTGTGTGTGTGTGTGTCAGTCAGTGTGTGTGTAACATAGCCTGGAATTCGAATTTTAGAGCATTATATATCATGTGTGTTATAGGATATTCAGATGGGAGTGATGGTGTAGGCACAACCTTGAATTGGCCCGATCTCCACCCTCCCCGCCAATTCTTTATGCATGATTGCACCAAGGTTGATGGGTGTAATGGGACTAAATAAATTATGTTTGTTATTGCCACTCGTAGCTTTTTAAAGAATTTGCCCTTGGGATATGGGCATCGTTGGCAAGCCTGCATTTATTGCCCACCCCTAGTTCCCCTGTGAAGATGATATTAGGACTTCTCCTTGCTTTATAGTAACAAGTCCACTTTAAAGAGTATTAAGAGTCAACCACGTAGTGTGGGGATGGAGTCATGTGTAAACCAGACCAGGTAGACGTGAAAGGTTCCCTTCCCTGAAGGACATTTTTTATTCTGGCCACATTCTGTTATTTTTAACGACTAGACTATTGCAGTGTTCCACTTATATTTTCTTTTATTACTGTGAAGAGCCCAAGATACTTTTGATTTGAATGCATAAGGTGAAATTTTGTGCTGAGAGATGTTAATGCTCAAGGAAGTCACATTTTTCAGCTTTCTGCTGTCAGTATCAACTACAAGTACTCCCAATACAGTGATAGAACATTGTAAAGCTCCCTCTATTCTTACTCAACAACATTCTTTAGCTTCAACCTCAGAAGAATATGGCCTGGAAATTCCGAGAAGAATGATCCGCCAGTATTTTTCTTGACCTCATCCTCACCAATCTACCTGTTGCAAATGCATCTGTCCATGACAGTATTGGTAGGAGTGATCACCGCACAGTCCTCGTGGAGATGAAGTCCTGTCTTCGCACTGAGGACACCATCCAATGTGTTGTGAGGCACTATCACCATGCTAAATGGGATAGATTCAGAACAGATCTCGCAGCTCAAAACTGGGCATCCATGAGGCGCTGTGGGCCATCAGCAGCAGCAAAATTGTATTCCTGCTTAATCTGTAACCTCATGGCCTGGCATATTCCTCACTCTACCATTACCAGCAAGCCAGGGGATCAACCCTGGTTCAATGAGGAGTGTAGAAGAGCATGCCAGGAGCAGCACCAGGCGCACCAAAAAATGAGCTGCCAACCTGGTTAAGCTACAACTCAGGACTCCATGCATGCTAAACAGCGGAAGCAACATACTATAGACAGAGCTAAGCGATTCCACAACCAACGGATCAGATCAAAGCTCTGCAGTCCTGCCACATCCAGTCGAGAATGGTGGTGGACAATTAAACAACTAACAGGAGGAGGAGGCTCTGTAAACATCCCCATCCTCAATGATGGCGGAGTCCAGCACGTGAGTGCAAAAGACAAGGCAGAAGTGCCGAGTGGATGATCCATCTCGGCCTCCTCCCGATATCCCCACCATCACAGAAGCCAGTCTTCAGCCAATTCGATTCACTCCACGTGATATCAAGAAACGGCTGAGTGCACTGGATACAGCAAAGGCTATGGGCCCCGACAACATCCCAGCTGTAGTGCTGAAGACTTGTGCTCCAGAACTAGCTGCGCCTCTAGCCAAGCTGTTCCAGTACAGTTACAACACTGGCATCTACCCGACAATGTGGAAAATTACCCAGGTATGTCCTGTCCACAAAAAGCAGGACAAATCCAATCCAGCCAATTACCGCCCCATCAGTCTACTCTCAATCATCAGCAAAGTGATGGAAGGTGTCGTCGACAGTGCTATCAAGCGGCACTTACTCACCAATAACCTGCTCACTGATGCTCAGTTTGGGTTGCACCAGGACCACTTGGCTCCAGACCTCATTACAGCCTTGGTCCAAACATGGATAAAAGAGTTGAATTCCAGAGGTGAGGTGAGAGTGACTGCCCTTGACATCAAGGCAGCATTTGACCGAGTGTGGCACCAAGGAGCCCAAGTAAAATTGAAGTCAATGGGAATCAGGGGGAAAACTCTCCAGTGGCTGGAGTCATACCTAGCACAAAGGAAGATGGAAGCGGTTGTTGGAGGCCAATCATCTCAGCCCCAGGACATTGCTGCTAAAGTTCCTCAGGGCAGTGTCCTAGGCCCAACCATCTTCAGTTGCTTCATCAATGACCTTCCCTCCATCATAAGGTTAGAAATGGGGATGTTCGCTGATGATTGCACAGTGTTCAGTTGCATTCACAACCCCTCAGATAATGAAGCAGTCCGTGCCCGCATGCAGCAAGACCTGGACAACATCCAGGCTTGGGCTGCTAAGTGGCAAGTAACATTCGCGCCAGACAAGTACC
Source organism: Heptranchias perlo (assembly GCF_035084215.1). Classification (NCBI taxonomy): domain Eukaryota; kingdom Metazoa; phylum Chordata; class Chondrichthyes; order Hexanchiformes; family Hexanchidae; genus Heptranchias; species Heptranchias perlo. The sequence goes on from NC_090332.1 coordinate 80,036,052, forward strand.
AGGCAATGACCATCTCCAACAAGAGAGAGTCTAATCACCTCCCCTTGACATTCAATGGCATTACCATCGCCGAATCCCCCACCATCAACATCCTGGGGGTCACCATTGACCAGAAACTGCAGCTCCAACAACACTCAAGAAGCTCAACATCATCCAGGACAAAGCAGCCCGCTTGATTGGCACCCCATCCACCACCCTAAACATTCACTCGCTCCACCACCTGCGCACTGTGGCTGCAGTGTGTACCATCCACAGGATGCACTGCAGCAACTCGCCAAGGCTACTTCGACAGCACCTCCCAAACCCGCGACCTCTACCATCTAGAAGTACAAGAGCAGCAGGTACATGGGAACAACACCATCTGCACGTTCCCCTCCAAGTCACACACCATCCCGACTTGGAAATATATCGCCGTTCCTTCATCGTCGCTGGGTCAAAATCCTGGAACTCCCTTCCTAACAGCACTGTGGGAGAACCGTCACCACACAGACCGCAGCGGTTCAAGAAGGCGGCTCACCACCACCTTCTCAAGGGCAGTTAGGGATGGGCAATAAATGCTGGCCTCGCCAGCGATGCCCACATCCCGTGAACGAAAAAAAAAAGAAAAAAAAAATTTGGCGGAGTGGAGCCACCACCTGCCATCGCTCACGGCCGGAGACCCTCTCCCCAAAGGTGTCAGCTGTGGCTGAGTGGTAGCACTCTCGCCTCTCAGACAGAAGGTTATAGATTCAACGTCCCACTCCAGAGACTTGAGCACAAAATCTGGGGTGTCAATCCAGTGCAGTACTGATGCAGTGCTGCACTGTTGGAGGTGCTGTCTTTCAGCTGAGCCGTTACACTGAAGCCCTGTCTGCCCTCTCAGATGGACATAAAAAATCCCATGGCATTATTTTGAAGAAGAGCAGGGGAGGTTCTCTGGCCTATATTTATCCCTCAACCAACACCACTAAAACAGATTATTTGGTCATTATCACGTTACTGTTTGTGGGATCTTGCTGCACAATTTGGCTGCCCTGTTTCCTACATTATAACAGTGCTGCACTTCAAATGTACTTAATTGGTTGTGAAGTGCTTTTAGACGTCCTGAGGCCATGAAAGGCACTATATAAATGTAAATCTTTCTTTCTTTCAAATCCCAGGGACTGGATCATTTGCATTGTTGAGGCGGGCTGTTGGTAGGGGTACGTTAGCAATAACCACCCCAGCGAATCTGCCTTTCTAAGGCGGAGCGGAGTCCTCCTGAGGCCAAGAGAAAACATTCTTTTTTCAATCTTCTGCTTCCACCGGAGCCACTCGACACCAGAGAAGGTAATTGATTTCCTTCTGGATCGATTACCTTATTCTAGTAAAGGTTTGAGGCCTTCAGAAGCCCTTAGATGCACTCACAGCGGGTCTCAACTAGTGAAAGAACAGTGGGCTAACTGATTGCACCATCTAGTCCCTCTTAGTCCTGCTTTTGAAAAGAATGTAAAACAGAATCTTGTAATATGTTTGTTATTGTTGTTGTTGTTACTCTAGAATAGTATAATATTCATTAGATATTTACTACTGCGACTAAATTCCCGTCGATCAGCTGAGCAGCGACAATGGGGCCTAATGAATTCACTCCGTTGTTGTTGGTTGAACTAGCATTGCCGCTTCAGTCATCTGTATCCCGTTCTGTGACAAATCATTCTTGACATTATCTATCCAGAGTTTCCTTGGTCTTCCTGGGTTTCTTGTTCCATGTACCTCTATACGCAGGGCCATGAAAGGTATTCTAGCTGTTTCCAAACCATCACAGTCTTCTTTCTTGGATCTTCTGTATCAGTGTTGTTTCTTGTCCAAGCCATGTTCTTATTATCTCATTCTTGATTCTTTGCATCCAGTATTCCTCTCAACAGACTCATCTCTGTTGTATCTTTTGCTGGTCAACTTTTCTCATGTTCCAACACTCAGATCCGTATAATAATATGGAGATAACCATCGCTTCATAAACTTTTACCTTTGCTTTTGCCAAAATATCTTTTGCCTTCCATATCCTGCTTAATCTTTCGAAAGCAGCAGAAGCAAGTCCAATCCTTCTTTTGATGTCTTCTTCACAACTCCTATTCTCTGATACTAACCCATCAAGGTATACAAACGTTTCTATCTGTTCAATTGCCTCCCCTACAACTGTAATGTGTTCATCTTCCTGATACTTTTTAAATGACACGATCTTTATCTTCATGATAATATGGTATCCACATTTTCTACTCTCCACGTACACCTTGTCAGTTATTCTCTGCAAATCTGTTTTAAATGTTGCTATAAGGCCGATGTCATCAGCAAATCTGAGACTGATTAAAATTTTGCCATATAAGGAGACTCCCTCAATATCATGTTAGTGCAAGATTCAGTACTGTTTCAGTATATATATATTTCATTTATATAATCACATATATTTTATGCAGTATTACTATTGGGTTCATGAAATGACCAGTTCTCGACTATTGGGATTGAATGTAGTATTGATTAATGTGCTTAGGAAGCCTTGTACAACAATTGATCAAATAATCAGTCCCCTTGCTAAGTTCAGTTCAGTTCTTTCCAGACCCAGATTTGAGCATTCCAGGCACAACATTTTCACCCGAAATAATACTACACTGAATTATTCTTGGCACAAATGCATCACAAAAAGTTGTTTTCCTTCACGCAGACACTACAGTAATCACTTGAGTACAGCCTAAATCTGTAATGAAATGGAGTAAGGCTCTCTGGAATCAGGTCAAGTCTTAACTTTACATTTACACTATGCAAATTTAACGTTAGCGTAAATGCATCCTAATTGTAGCTCCAGTCCCCCTCAAAGGTGAACCAGTTCTTTACTGGTCTTAACTCCTCCATGGCTTATTCCTGTAGCACAATGGAAAACTTACATGGCAGGAAATAAAAGAAACGATGAAAACTCCAGACTAACGATTCATTGACCCTCTGCATTCGCACACCACAAGCTGCCTAGAATCAGGGCTCAGTGAGGCTGATAGTACTGTGGCTTCTGTTGCTGATACATAAGAACATAAGAAATAGGAGCAGCAGCAGGCCACATGGCCCCTCGAGCCTGCGCCACCATTCAAACAGATCATGGCTGATCTTCGACCTCAACTCCACTTTCCTGCCCAATCCCCATATCCCTCGATTTCCCTAGAGTTCAAAAATCTATCGATCTTAGTCTTGAATATTCTCAATGAATCAGCATCCATAGCCCTCTGGGATAGAGAATTCCAAAGATTCACAACCCTATGAGTGAAGAAATTCCTCCCCATCTCAGTCTTAAATGGCCGACCCCTTATCCTACGACTATGACACAAATCGTTGTAGCAGTGACAAGGGGGTGTCTTAAAAATTGCAAGAGATTTTTGTCACATGGTATTCCATGAACAGCCCCTGCTTGTCACTAAAATCCAAAATATTCCCAATGGAGGTGAACTGAAAAGTCTAATCAATGAGTAGTGACATTTCGTCGGTGAGATATTTGCAATAAGTTACCTTTCAGGATATAAATGTTTGAGCTTCAGATGATCTTATTGGCTTGAACTCTAGGTCCACCATTTCTTTTGTGAAAATTCTTCCTTTTCCATGGAAGAAGGCTCCAATTGCTCTCCGCTACTGTTCCTAACTGGGCATTCTTCATGTGTTGGCAAGGCTACTTGATTGGTCCTCCCTCACCCAATCTCAACATGCAGACATTTTCCAGCAGGAACCATTAGTTCGGAATCAAGAGCGAGAACCCTGGCTGAATTCCGTACACCTCCCTAGTCCAAGGATGCTGATTGTGGCATCCGCACTATTGCCGCAGCTCAGATCACATAGCTCAGCACAGACCGAGGAAAGAAAGAACAAAATACTTGCATTTATATAGCGCCTTTCACAACCTCAGGACTCCCCAAAGCTCTTTACAGTCAATGAAGTACTTTTGAAGTGTAGTATCTGTTGTAATGTAGGAAATGCAGCACCCAATTTGCATATTGCAAGGTCCCACAAACAGCAATGTGATCATGACTAGATATAGTGATGTTGGTTGAGGGATAATTATTTTCATCTCATCCAAAAGACAGCACTTCCAACAGTGCAGCACTTGAGTGTCAGCCAATTTTTTTTGTGCTCAAGTCTCTGGAGTGGGACTTGAACCTACAACCTTCTAACTGAGAGGCAAGAGTGCTACCACACTGAACCTCAGCCTTCCTATGCTGTATAGCTTAGTACAACATCACTTATCCACTAAACCAGTTCATCAACATGGAACTGATAAGTCATGGAAGACCTTCATATCCAGGTTTGAAAAAATGGAACAAAATGATGTTTTAAAAAAAAACATGGATGACGGACACTAATCATGAGCTACAGCGATATCCATTGTGCATTGTATAAAAGCTGTGTATAACCATCGGTGTGTGTATTGCCAATGTGTTCTGACAAAAATATTGCTTCCATACCTTTTTACTGTAGCTGTATTGATATCTTTATATGTGACGTGTTTCTTTGAGGAAAGAATTCTGTTTGGATGCCCTGCTACACAGGATCCTGACTCTCTCCACTTCAGTATACCAGTTTGGCATTGTTAAACATTAAATCAGTGTTTTCTGATATTAGGGTGTGTGTTCCAGTTTTCAACACATTTGTGTTGACCTACAAGTCATAAATTAGATTATTATATCTAAATATTTAAGTCTAACCTGGCCCTTTTATACCAATGAATCGCTGCGAGACTGGTGCCTGTTTTAGAGCAGTGTCTGTTGGCACCACTGACTTTTACTGCTGGCTCTATAGTGCTCTGTTCTTGGGCAAGGAGGAGCTCCGCATATTCATGCCAAAGTTCAACTTTTAAAGTGAGTGTAGCCAGCTCTATCAGCTCTTCACTCTTTACCTAGTAACTTCCTCGAAAAATTCGACCAGGGTTGGTAAGACATGAGCTTTTATTCCAGAAGCTATGTTGTGACTGTTTAATTTCCCTTTCTCTTTTGAGGTGTTTCATACAGAATATCTCTACTGATCCCTTCTAGCAGCTTGCCTATAAATGACACCACGTGAATGGACTTATAGGAGGTCATTTTCACTTTGGAGGCAGGTGGAAAGTTGACAGTTGTTATGCACCCCGCCCGATCTGGAACCCACAGTTACCACCTGTGCCCAAAGTGAACACTATCTCCATAATTTCCCAGTTCTGACTTGTTGCCCTTTTTAAATATTGGTACAACTTGAGCCTCCGTCCAGTCCATTAGAGCAATCCCAGACTCCAGTGAGCTATTAAATATATAAGGAAGAGGTTCATTTAGCACACCTCCCATTTCTTTGAGCACCCTTCGGTGAATGCCTTCTGGACCAGCAACTCGATTTCATTTGGGACCTATTAACTTCACGCGAGAAGCCATCTTTTCAAACTTTGAATAGCAAGTACAAAAAGATCCCAGGTGGTCCGATGAAGGCGTTGGGGGTGGTGTCCGCAGGTTTCACCAATGACACCAAGATTTGTGCCAATGTTAGAAACCTGGATGAGAAAACAAAAGTACAATTGCATCTACATGTGATGGGGGAATTGGTCAGCATCAGGCAGATGACAGTTAATATAGGCAAATGTAACGTGATAGACATGGGTAGGGATAATGCCAAGCATGTGTATACCTTGCTGCGTTCTTAATTAAAGTCTGTTGAGTGGGAACGAGGCCTAGGTGTTATAGTGCATGAACCTCCCAAGGTTCACGACCAGTGCCACAAAGCTATAGTGAAAGCAAATAGAGTATTAGGATGTATAGCTAGGACGATCCAATATAAAAGAAAAAGCACCATAGTGTTCTTGTACAAGATCTTGGTTAGGCCTGATCTAGAATACTGTGTCCAGTTTTGGTTCCCTCACATGGTGCAGTGATCTAAAGGCCCTAGAAAAGGTTCAGAGGATTAATATCCTAGTTTAAAAACTCTTAGTTACCACGATACACTCAAAGAGCTGCTTTTATTTTAATTTTACTCTTGAAAAGTGTAGCCTTCAGTGTAATTTGATTGAAGTACATAAAATGCTGAAGGGATTAGATTGTGTCTATGTGGATTTATTATTTGAATTAGATAGGTTAGGAAGAACCAGGGGACATGCATATACGTTACATGAGCACAGAACCAGGTTAGATATCAAGAGGTCTTTCTTTTCACAGATGGTCATTGACCTTTGGAATAAGTTGCCAGATTGTGCAGTGAGAGTGGATTTGCTGCAAAAATTCAAAAAGGAACTGGGAGAGCTGGAAGGAGGCCGACATCACTTCGTACAAAAGGTAGGTGAGATTGTTGGGCGATGTAGCTCATGGTTACTGTTATCTTCTGGAATTCATTTTTGAATGCCTTCAGGGATCAGGGAGCAATTTACCAGAATTCCTTTCCCCCGAATTGTTCTTTTTCTTATCTGTTTTTTTTTCTGCCTCTCCTAAGGGATTACATGCTGCTGGAGGGTGGGGGACATTGAGGGTTGTGATACTTAGTTCCAACACAACAGTATGCGACAGGCTCGATGGGCCAGATGGTTAATTCCTGTCCATCTTTTTCATATGTTGGTAACTCCTCTGGATGGTCTCACAACTTGGTGCACAGTTAAATCATTGACTTCACTTCCCCGTTATTTGGCAGCTTTAGAGTAAGGCCACTCTGTAAATATTTCATAAGTGTTGTGCTCCTGCCAGGTCAAACAGTTTTCCCCCTAGCATTAATGGTCTTAATAGTGAGTTACCATCAGGGCAGAATCACTGACCTGCCACCTGGTTTTTCAATTTTAAAATAGCTGTGATAAGCCTGGCTATAAATTCTTTTCAATTTACACTTCTGATTATGTTCTAAATCTCCTCATGGATATGGTTAGAGTCCGATCTTCAAGAAGTGGAGGGATGGGAGCAGGCTGAAACAAAGAGGTATCACGGCTCCCATTCAGGCCCAACCTATTTTTATTTAACTGTACGATCGTCCCCCCTTCTTCGCTTCTGCCAGTAGTAGCCCGCAGAAACTGTCCCAGCTGGCACAGTGCAGAGTACCACCAGGAGACATCATTTAATGTGCTGGTTACCACCGGGCAAGGAAAACAACCAACTGGCCAGGAAGCGGGCTCACCACTCAAGATGATGTGGCCACCCAAAGACATTTTGCACATGTTGAGAGTCATTGCTTATAAAAAGGTCTCTAATGGAGTTACCACCTGGCCCATTAAAGAGTCTGACAGGAGTAGAGGTCGGCTGCTAATGTGACTGGGATACAATCTTTTCCTCAAAAAGTACATATTCCCTTTAAAGAGCTGATAGTTTCATTGTGGTTATTCGTTTGGAATTAAAAAACACTCCATGGCAGTCATTACATGCTTTATTACCAGAAAATCACACAAAATCACAGCGTACATGTAGAAGAGGGCAAGTGAAGTCTCCAAACTACCCAAAAAACAGAAAAAATATGTTGGAAAGATATTTTATTGGCTGCTATAACTTAGGTTGCAGAAATTCACTTGACATTTGGCATTTTGTTTTAATCTAAAATTGGCCTGAATTATATATGGCATCGGGAAGGACACAGAAAATCATGGAGAGACCAAAGGAAAAACTCTGCTCTTTATGAATCGACTGATTCTTCTTTAGTTTAATAAGTTTAAAATGAGCTTTGCTGTTTCAACTATGCCACTCTTCATTTTATTTTATTCATTTCAAATGGTCTCTATTTACACTACTGTATTTTATTTTAATTCTAATGTCATTATCCTCCCACTGGTAAGTCTGCTTTTCTGACAATATAAGCCAGGTAATAAATATAGGATTCATCTTAATAATATATACACTTCAATGTAATCTCCAAATGACCTCACATTGCCAGTCCAAAACTTATTTCCCTGTTAAGGTTACATTTCTTAGGGCATTAATACCATGTTAATGCCTTATAGCAATGATAGTCTGCAGACCCAAGATTTTCTGTTGGTTTTGTTTCGCAGTCTGGCCAGAGAAAGAAGATCCCTGCACATTTGAGGAAGCTTGCTTGCACAGAGTTCCCCTCACTGGTATCTGGTTCAATTTTAAAGCTAACACAGAACTGATGGGACAGCCCGCTCTCTGCTAACATTAAAAAGGTGAAAAGTTGAGTTTCAAAGCCCCAAGTGGCCATTTGGATCACCTGGTTACTTGTTAAAAGTTCACCTCATAATTCACCAGTTGCAGTTATACTGCAATGGACGTGAGGCTGAAGAGTTCAATGTGATTACTTACGAATATAGGAGCATACGAAATTGACGGGCAGGAAAAGACCAGCTAGTCCATCAAGCTGGCCCCAAAAAGGGTGTGTTACTACATAACACCATACATTGCAATTCAGAGTAAATTCATTGCATATGAAACACTTTGAGTCGTTCGTGAGGAGCATGATAAGGCATTATAGTGCAAGTCAATCTTCTCTGTTACGTATAATTTGTTTTTATTCATTCATGAGATGTGGATGTCGCTGGCAAGGCCAGCATTTATTAATCCGTAATTGCCCTTGAGAAGGTGGTGATGAGCTGCCTTCTTGAACCGCTTCAGTCCGTGTTAGGTAGGGAGTTCCAAGATTTTGACCCACTAACGATGAAGGAATGGTGATATATTTCCAAGTCAGGATGGTGTGTGACTTGGAGGGGAACGTGCAGATGGTGGTGTTCCCATGCGCCTGCTACCCTTGTCCTTCTAGGTGGTAGAAGTTGTCGTTTTGGGAGGTGCTGTTGAAGAAGCCTTGGCGAGTTGCTGCAGTGTATCTTGTAGATGGTACACATTGCAGCCAGGGTGCGCCGCTGGTGGAGGGAGAGAATGTTTAAGATGGTGGATGGGGTGCCAATCAAGCGGGCTGCTTTGTCCTGGGAGTGTTGTTGGAGCTGCACTCATCCAGGCAAGTGGAGAGTATTCCATCACACTCCTGACTTATGCCTTGTAGATAGTAGAAAGGCTTTGGGGAGTCAGGAGGTGAGTCACTCACCGCAGAATACCCAGCCTCTGTCCTGCTCTTGTAGCCACAGTATTTATGTAGCTGGTCCAGTTTAGTTTCAGGTCAATGGTGACTCCCAGGATGTTGATGGTGGGGGATTCGGCGACGGTAATGCCGTTGAATGTCAAAGGGAGGTGGTTAGACTTTCTCTTGGTCATTGCCTGGCATTTGTGTGGCGCAAATGTTACTTGTCACTTATCAGCCCAAGCCTGGATGCTGTCCAGATCTTGCTGCATGCGGGCATGGACTGCTTCATTATCTGAGGGGTTGCAAATGGAACTGAACATTGTCCATTCATCAGCGAACAACGCCACTTCTGACTTTATGATGGAGGGAAGGTCATTGATGAAGCAGCTGAAGATGGTTAGGCCTAGGACACTGCCCTGAGGAACTCCTGCAGCGCTGTCCTGGGGCTGAGATGATTGGCCTCCAGCAACCACTAACATCTTCCTTTGTGCTAGGTATGACTCCAGCCACTGGAGAGTTTTCCCCCTGATTCCCATTGACTTCAATTTTACTTGGGCTCCTTGATGCCACACTCGGTCAAATGCTGCCTTGATGTCAAGGGCAGTCACTCTCACCTCACCTTTGGAATTCAGCTCTTTTGTCCATGTTTGGACCCAGGCTGTATTGAGGTCTGGAGCCGAGTGGTCCTGGGGGAATCCAAACTGAGCATCGATGAACAGGTTATTGGTGAGTAAGTGCCACTTGATAGCACTGTCGACAACACCTTCCATCACTTTGCTGATGATTGAGAGTAGACTGATGGGGCGATAATTGGCCGGATTGGATTTGTCCTACTTTTTGTGGACAGGACATACCTGGGCAATTTTTCACTTTGTCGGGTAGATGCCAGTGTTGTAACTATAATATATGGGGGTAACAATGTACCCCAATCTAAATATGACCATTTCATCGAGATGATCTCACATTTGCTTGAGTTGAGTGTCTTCACATCTAAATTACACTGTACCATTTGATCGATGCAAAACCAAAAACTTTAATATTGACATAAAGAGATTTAATTCCCTCAGGTTAAGGTCAGCGGTAAAGTAGCACAGACAGGCATTTAACAGGAAAATGCTGTCATTGCAATAAGAACAGTGCTCAGAGGAGATAAATCCCAAAATGTGTAATATAACAGGCCTCTTAGAGTGAGGTTCTGTTGAATGGTGATGATTAAAGGATTTGATATGGTAGATAAGAGAAACTATTTCCTCCAGTGGGAGAGTCCAGAACAACCTTAAGGCATAACCTTAAAATTAGAGCTGGAACATTCAAGGATGATGTCAGGAAGTATTTCTTCACATAAAGGGTAGTGGAAATCTGGAACTCTCTCCCCCAAAAAACTGTTGTGGCAAGGTCAATTGAAAGTTTCAAAATTGCAATTGATAAATTTTTGTTAGGCAAGGGTGTTAAGCGATATGGAACCAAGATGGATAAATGGAGTTAAGATACAGATCAGCCTTGATCTAATTGAATGGCGAAACAGGCTCGAGGGGCTGAATGGCCTACTCCTGATTCTATGTTTTTAGGCCAGCGCGGACACGATGGGCCGAATGGCCTCCTTCTGTGCTGTAAATTTTCTATGATTCCATGATTCTATGTTCCTATGAACGGGACTTGATGTGAGTTAGGATACGGGCAGCAGAGCTTTGGATGAGCTTAAGTTTATGGAGGGTGGAAAATGGATGGCCAGCCAGGAGAGCATTGGAATAGTCCAGTATGGAGGTAACAAAAACATGGATGAGGGTTTCAGTGGTAGACGGGCTTAGGCAGGGGCAGAAAAGGGTGATATTATGGAGGTGGAAGTAGGCGGTTTTTCTGACAGGGAGGATGTGGGGTTGAAAGCTCAGCTCAGTGTGAAGTAGGACACCGAGGGTGCGAATAGTTTGGTTCAGCCTGTCATGGCAGTCATGGATGATGATGGAGTCGGTGGCTAAGGAATGGAGTTTGTGGTCGGGGCTGAAGACATTGGCTTCGATCTTCCCAATGTTTAATTGAAGGAAATTTCGGCTCATCGAGGACTAGATGTCGGATAAGCAGCCTGACAACACCAAGGCAGTGGAGGGGTCGAGAGAGGTGGTGGTGAGGGCAGAGCTGGGTGTAAGATGATGTTGCCAAGGGGCAGCATGTAGTTGAGAAATAGGAGCTGGCTAAAGATCGATCCTTGGGGGGCTTCAAAGATAACAGCATGGGGGCGGGAAGAGAAGCCATTGCAGGAGATTCTCTGGCTATGACTGGACAGGCAAGAGTGGAACCAGGCGAGGGCAGTCCCACTCAGTTGGATAACGGAGGAGAGGGGTTGGAGGAGGATTCTGTGCTCAACCTTGTCAAATGCTGCAGACAGACGGGTCGAGAAGGATGAGGAAGGATAGTTTAGCAGGGTCACAGTCACATAGGATGTGATTTGTGACTTTGATTAGGGCCATTTTAGTGCTGTGACAGGAGCCGAAACCTGATTTGAAGGGTTCAAAAATGGAGCTGCAGGAGAGATTGGCATGGTTTTGGGAGGTGACAACACGTTCATGGCCTTTGGAGAGGAAAGGGAGTTTGGAGGTGGGGCAATAATTTGCAAGGACAGAGGGGTCAAGGGTGGGTTTTTAAGAAGGGAGGTGATGACGGCAGATTTGAATGGGAGAGGGACAGTACTTGAGGAGAGGGAACCGTTTGCAATATCAGCTAACATGGGGACCAGGACGGGAGGTTGGGCAGTCAGCAGTTTAATGGGAATAGGGTCGAGAGAGTAGGAGGTGGGTCTCATGAATAAAATGAACTTGGAGAGAGAGCATGAGGGGAGATAGGAGAGAAATTAGAGAAAGGTAAATTCAGGGCTAGGGTGGGGGGAAACCTTGGGAGAAGTTTGGCTTGGTGGGCAAGCAGAAGGGAGGGACGCGGTAGAGGTAGCTGAATGGATGGTCTCAATCTTAGTGACAAAGATGAGCTCCTCACACTTGTTGGAGGTGAGGGTGGAGGTTGCAGGGGAGAGGGCTTTAAGGAGATAGTTTGTAGTGGAGAAAAGAAACTGGGGGTTAACTTTATATTCCAGGATCATCCTGGAGTAGTGAGCAGTTTTGGCAGAGGAGAGCAGGGCCTCATAGTGCGTGATGTGGTTCAGCCAGATCTAGTGATGAATGGCTATACCAGTTGTATGACATATTGAAAGCTGCATCACTTAGACCTAATGGAGCAAAGATGGGGGCCATTCCCAGGGAAATGACCAAGGTGGGAGAGAGTTAGGGGTTTACTGTGGACAAAGGCATCAAAGATGGAGCTGAGGGTGTGAGTGAACAGATCGGTACCTACAAACATATCATGGTGATTGGAGCACCAAAGGCTAGAAAGTTGGGAGTTTGAATGTGCCATTGTAAATGACTTGGGACAAAGCTTTTTCCAGGGACAGATGCCAGGTGGGGAGGCTTCAGTAATGGGGAAGGTGTCATCACCCGTGAACCAAGTTTCCATCAAGGCCATGATGTTGATGCAATCATCCACAATAAAGTCTTGAATAGCAAGGGCCTGTTCACAAGTGAATGGACATTCTGGAGGGAGTGGGGCAGTAATTGTTGATCTGCTGGCAGAGTCCATGGGGTCAGCGGTGGGAGGGATGAGTGGGACAGGAAGGAAGTTGGCAAGGTTGGGCGGGAAGATCGATGAGAGAGTAGGGTGGGGTAGTTGGGGTTGATGTTCATAAGGATGCAGTGATGAGTGCTTCGATGGGCCCTTCAGAGAATGCCGAGAGAGGCACAGAGGGAAGCTGTGGGCTGACCCAAGAGGGAGTTAAGCCAGGGACAGCGGCAGGAGAGTAGAAAGGTCCATTATTGCCAGGTCCATCATCATCAACATCTTGGAGCTCCTCAGTGACCAGAAGCTTAACTGGACCAGCCTTATCAACAACATGGCTACAAGCTGCATTGAATGGCTCACCTCCTGAACCTTCAAAACTTTATCATCTACAAGGCGTGTGATAGATTATTTGCCACTCACCTGGATGGATGCAGCTGCAACAACAATCAGGAAGCTCAACACCATCCAGGACAAAGCAGCGGCCTTGACTGGTGCCTCTATCACTGGACTCAGTATCGACCTCCTCCACCTCCGGTGCACTGTGGCTGCAGTATGTACAACCTACAAGAGCAACTCACCAAGGTTGCTTCGATAACACGTGCCAACCAAACGACTTCTATCACCGAGAAGGATGAAAGCAGCAATGTCTTGGGTACGCCACAGCTCTAAGTCACACATCATCCTAACTTGAACACATAGCACCATTCCTTCCTCATTGCTGGGTCTACATTCTGGAATTCCCTACATAACACCATTGTGGGATCACTATCACCTCAAAGACTACATCAGTACAAGAATGAATCATACCATCACATTCCTGTGCTTACTAGGAATGGGCAATAAATGCGACCTTGCCAACATCACCAATGTCCCGTGAACAAAAAAGAAATGAAGCTGTGTTTTTTTTGTCACAGTAGGATAAACAAAATAGGCTATATTTTTGGACCAAAATGAAAAAGTCTCAATCTAAATGAGTGAGACTGGACAGATCTACAAAAGTGAGAAACGGGACAAATGTATCAAACTGAGTGATTGCAGATCAAGATATTGAACTAGTAACTTATTGTTGAGCAATCTGTGTGGTTTGTAGCAATGGGTGTCAGATGCAATTCAATAGGCTCAGTAACATCCCTTTCTGCCTATTCTCACAGAAGCTGGAGAATACCAATGAAAATGATTTTTGTGTGCACACCCATTTGGTATATAAATACTGCTGCAAGACCGAGAAATAGTGCAGGAAGTTAGAATGATCTTATACTGAGCCTGAAGTTAGAATGATCTTATATTGGACCTGAAGTTAGAGTGATCTTATATTGGACCTGAAGTTAGAATGATCTTATATTGGACCTGAAGTTAGAATGATCTTATATTGGACCTGAAGTTAGAATGATCTTATATTGAGCCTGAAGTTAGAATGATCTTAATTGATCCTAAAGTTAGAATGATCTTATATTGGACCTGAAGTTAGAATGATCTTATATTGGACCTGAAGTTAGAATGATCTTATATTGGACCTGAAGTTAGAATGATCTTATATTGAGCCTAAAGTTAGAATGATCTTATATTGGACCTGAAGTTAGAATGATCTTATATTGGACCTGAAGTTAGAATGATCTTATATTGGACCTGAAGTTAGAATGATCTTATATTGGACCTGAAGTTAGAATGATCTTATATTGAGCCTAAAGTTAGAATGATCTTATATTGGACCTGAAGTTAGAATGATCTTATATTGGACCTGAAGTTAGAATGATCTTACATTGAGCCTGAAGTTAGAATGATCTTATAATGAGCCTAACCCCACTCCTCAGTCTTTAGTAACCATATTAAATTGATGATCCCTTGGCATTAACTCTCCAGCCAGAGGAAATAGCCTTTCCCTATTTACCCTATCAATATAAAAGCATAGGAACATAGGAATTGCTAGACAAAAAAAGACCAAGGTCCATCTAGTTCGCCTTCTACCATCCTGATAGTTGCATGATACAACAATAATGGAGTTGTTGACTAATCATAGCAATCAATCTCTATCAATTAATCTACAACATGTCGCGAGGAAATCTCCAGAGGTGAAGAGCTTTGGGAACCATAGTTCCAAAGTCATTTGTATCTTCCCAAGCATGCTACACTCACCACATGTCATGTATCAAATTACTCATATCACAGAGATTTGGGTGTCCTTGTCCACGAAACGCAGAAAGTTAACATGCAGGTGCAGCAAGCAATTAGGAAGGCAAATGGTATGTTTGCCTTTATTGCAAGGGGGTTGGAGTACAAGAGTAAAGGAGTTTTGTTACAATTGTACAGGGCTTTGGTAAGACCACACTTGGATTACTGTGTACGTTTTGGTCTCCTTACCTAAGGAAGGATATATTTGCTTCAGAGGCGGTGCAACAAAGGTTCACTAGGTTGATTCCTGGGATGAGGGGTTTGTCCTGTGAGGAGAGATTGAGTAGAATTGGCCTATACTCTCTGGAGTTTAGAAGAATGAAAGGTGATCTCATTGAAACATATAAAATTCTTAGAGGGCTTGACAGGGTAGATGCGGAGAGACTGTTTTCCCTGGCTGGAGAGTCTAGAACTAGGGGTCATAATCTCAGGATAAGGGGTGGGCGATTTAGGACTGAGATGAGGAGGAATTTCATCACTCAGAGGGTTGTGAATCTTTGGAATTCTCTACCCCAGAGGATGCTCAGTTGTTGAATATATTCAAGACTGAGATCGATAGATTTTTGGACTCTAAGGGAATCAAGGGATATGGGGATCAGGCGGAAAAGTGGAGTTGAGGTCAAAGATCAGCCATGATCTTATTGAATGGTGGAGCAGGCTCGAGGGGCCATCTGGCCTACTCCTGCTCCTATTTTTTATGTTATTTTGTTCTTATGTTCATATACTATATCCCAAAACCTTTATTAAATTTTCTTTTAGCCTTCTCTGCTCCTTTTAGAGCATCTTAAATTTATCCTCATAACTATAGTTTCCCATCCCTGGCATCATCCTGGTACAATGTACTCACTCGATGATTTTTTTTGTCCTTTCTATAATGGAGGCGCCCAGAACTGCTCACAGTACTCTAACTGTGTACTAACCAATGCCTTGGGCCTGGAGTTCAAATGATCTTACATTGCTATGTGTAATTGTTAATACTGTGCTGTTAATCTAGCCTGATTCTAATAGATATGAATATGCATACATTCATCTAGCTGTGGTACTTATAGATTACCTGAATGGTAAGTGTTTGAAACGTGAGACCTGTGGAGAAATATTTGCTAGACGATACTGAATATCCAAATGATCTGCCATCTAGTCCTTGTAACTCCAGTTGGACCTTTTTGTTTCTGATGTCTTACCCTATCATCAGAAACATAATTTTATCACGAGATGGTCATTAATCTTGTTGACCCACCATTCTTAGATTAATTAAAAATCTTGAAGGGAGGGAGAGAGAAAACACGGAGCTATAGGCCAGTTAGCCTGACATCAGTAGTAAGGAAAATGCTAGAATCTATTGTTAAGGACATAGAAAATCATAATATAATTAGGCAGAGTCAACATGGTTTTATGAAAGGGAAATCATGTTTGACAAATCTATTAGAATTTTTTGAGGGTGTAACTAGCAGGGTGGATAAGGGGGAACCTGTGGAAGTAATAAATTTAGATTTTCAAACGGCATTCGATAAGGTGCCACACAAGAGGTTGTTACACAAGATTAGGGCTCATAGGATTGGGGGTAGCATGGATTGAGGATTGGTTAATGGACAGAAAACAGAGAGTAGGAATAAACGGGTCATTTTTGGGTTGGCAGGTTATAACTAGTGGGGTGCCGCAAGGATCAGTGCTTGGGCCTCAGCTGTTTACAATCTATATCAATGACTTAGATAGGAGACTGAGTGTAATGCATCCAAGTTTGCTGATGATGCAAAGCTAAGTGAGAAAGTAAGCTGTGAGGAGGACACAAAGGCCCCGATATTACCAGGGAGGCAGGTTGGCAGTGGGGGGCTGACTGGGCGCGTGGGTAACCCGCCCAGTAAAATTGGTGGGTTCCCCACGCGATCACAAGTAAATTGAAGCCACTTACCTTGTCTTCCGGGTTTCCCGTTGGAAACCTGCACAGCCGGCGCTGCGCACCCACATCACAGGCTGTCAGGCGGAGGAGCCCTATTTAAAGGGGCAGTCCTCCAATGCTGCTCCTGCAGCAAACAACCAAAACAGCAGCATGGAGCAGAACAGGGGAAAGGCTGCTCCCAGGTTTAGTGATGCCTCACTCCAGGCGTTACAGGATGGGGTGAGGAGGAGGAGGGACATATTCTACCCGGCCGACGGGAGGAAGTGGCCTCCCTCTGCCACCAAGAAGGCCTGGCTCGAGGTGGCAGAGGAGGTCAGCAGCAGCAGCAACATCTCCCGCACCTGGATCGAGTGAAGGAAGCACTGGCTGCTGGCTGAAACACGTCTGCTCCAACAGGGAGTGTTTCCCACAGCACGGGAAACACGCTGAGAATACTTGAAAATTCCACCCCTGCCAAAATCTCCTGTCAATGAGGTCTGTCAAGTATCTCAACTATCGAAATAAGTATGTAAATTGTCATCCCGCCGGCTTTAATTGCTGGTGGAAGTCCCGCATGCGGGAGCTGCGTGCGCAATCGAACCCCTCACTGGGGAACTCGGAAGTGGGCGGGTTGGAGCCGGGCTCTGGACCCGCTCCGGGATTCCCCCATTTTACGAGCCCCTCCGTCCCCACGCTCCCACTTGGCCATCCTAAAATCGACCCCAAAGAGACTGCTTAGAGATATAGACAGGTTAAGTGAATGGGCGAGAATGTGGGGAAATGTGAAATTATCCACTTTGGTAAGGAGAATAGAAAAGCACAATGTTTTTTAAAAGGTGAGAGATTAAGAAATGTTGGTAGTCAGAGAGATTTGGGTGTCCTTGTACATGAATCACAGAAAGTTAACATATAGGTACAGCAAGCAATTAGGAAGGCAGATGGTATGTTTGCATTTATTGCAAGGGTGTTGGAGTATATGAGTAAGGAGATCTTGCTGCAATTATATAGGGCTCTGGTGAGACCACACCTGGAGTACTGTGGGCAGTTTTGGTCTCCTTATCTAATTAAGGATATACTTGCCTTAGAGGGGGTGCAACAAAGGTTCACTGGATTGATTCCTGGGATGAGAGGGTTGTCCTTTGAGGAGAGATTGAGTAGAATGGGCCTATATTCTCTGGAGTTTAGAAGAATGAGAGGTGATCTCATTGAAACATATAAAATTCTTAGAGGGCTTGACAGGGTAGGTGCTGAGAGGCTGTTTCCCCTGGCTGGAGAGTCTAGAACTAGGGGTCATAGTCTCAAGATAAGGGGCAGCCATTTAGGACTGAGTTGAAGAAAAATTTCTTCACTCATAGGGTTGTGAATCTTTGGAATTCTCTAACCCAGAGGGCTTTGGGTGCTCAGTCGTTGAGTATATTCAAGACTGAGATTAATGGATATTTGGACACTAAAGGAATCAAAGGATGTGGGGATCGGGTGGGAAAGTGGAGTTGAGGTCAAAGATCAGCCGTGATCTTATTGAATGGCGGAGCAGGCTCGATGGGCCATGTGGCCCACTCCTGCTCCTATTTCTTATGTTCTTATGAAAGGAAATGTTTTTTTGCAAATTGAGCCATATGTTAACCATGTTAATCGTGACTCTGTTGGTAGAATTATTGCCTCTGAGTCAGAAGGTTGTAGATTCAAGTCCCACTCCAGAGACTTGAGCACAAAATCTAGGCTGACACTCAGTTGCTGTACTGAGGGAGTGCTACATTGTCAGAGGTACCATCTTTCAGATGAGACGTGAAAACAAGGTCCTGTCTGCCCTCTCAGGTGGTAGTAAAAGATCTCATGGCACTATTTCGAAGAAGAGCTGGGGAGTTCACCCTGGAATCCTGTTCAATATTTAACCCTCAACCAACATCACTAAAAAAAAAGTATCTGGTCATTATCACACTGTTGTTTGTGAGACCTTGCTGTGCGCAAATTGGCTGCCACGTTTCTGACATTACAACAGAGACTACACCTCAAAAGTACTTAATTGGCTGTAAAACACTTTGGGACATCCTGAGGTTATGAAAGGTACTATATAAATGCAAGTACAGCTACAAGACTGGCATCTACCTGACAATGTGGAAAATTGCCCAGGGGTTACAGAGAACGGGCAGGATATTGGACATGAATTTAGATTTGAGGTTAGGATCAGATCAGCCAAGATCTTATTAAATGGCAGAGCAGGCTCGAAGGGCCGATTGGCCTACTCCTGCTCCTATTTCTTATGTTCTTATGTATGTCCTGTCCAAAAAAAGCAGGACAAATCCAATCCAGCCAATTACCGCCCCATCAGTCTACTCTCAATCATCAGCAAAGTTATGGAAGGTGTCGTCGACAGTGCTATCAAGCGGCAGTTACTCACCAATAACCTGCTCACCGATGCTCTGTTTGGGTTCCACCAGGACCACTCGGCTCCAGACCTCATTACAACCTTGGTCCAAACAAGGTGAGGTGAGAGTGACTGCCCTTGATATCAAGGCAGCATTTGACCGAGTGTGGCACCAAGGAGCCTTTGTAAAATTGATGTCAATGGGAATCAGGGGGAAAACTCTCCAGTGGCTGGAATCATATCTAGCACAAAGGAAGATGGTAGTGGTTTTTGGAGGCCAATCATCTCAGCCCCAGGACATTGCTGCAGGTGTGCCTCAGGGTAGTGTCCTAGTCCCAACCATCTTCAGCTGCTTCATCAAAGACCTTCCCTCCATCATAAGGTCAGAAATGGAGATGTTCGCTGATGATTGCACAGTGTTCAGTTCCATTCGCAACCTCTCAAATAATGAAACAGTCCGAGCCCGCATGCAGCAAGACCAGGACAACAACCAGGCTTGGGCTGATAAGTGGCAAGTAACATTCGCGCCAGACAAGTGCCAGGCAATGACCATCTCCAACAAGAGAGAGTCTAACCACCTCTCCTTGACATTCAATGGCATTACCATCACCGAATCCCCCACCATCAACATCCTGGGGGTCACCATTGACCAGAAACTTAACTGGACCAGCCATATAAATACTGTGGCTACAAGAGCAGATCAGAGGCTGGGTATTCTGCATTGAGTGACTCACCTCCTGACTCCCCAAAGCCTTTCCACCATCTACAAGGCACAAGTCAGGAGTGTGATGGAATACCCTCCACTTGCCTGGATAAGTGCAGCTCCAACAACACTCAAGAAGCTCGACACCATCCAGGACAAAGCAGCCCGCTTGATTGGCACCTCATCCACCACCCTAAACATTCACTCCCTTCACCACCATCGCACTGTGGCTGCAGTGTGTACCATCCACAGGATGCATTGCACCAACTCACCAAGGCTTCTTCGACAGCACCTCCCAAACCCACGACCTCCACCACCAAGAAGGACAAGAGCAGCAGGCACATGGGAACAACACCACCTGCACGTTCCCCTCCAAGTCACACACCATCCCGACTTGGAAATATATCGCCGTTCCCTCATTGTCGCTGGGTCAAAATCCTGGAACTCCCTTCCTAATAGCACTGTGGGAGAACCTTCACCACACGGACTGCAGCGGTTCAAGAAGGCGGCTCACCACCACCTTCTCAAGGGCAATTAGGGATGGGCAATAAATGCCTGCCTTGCCAGCGACGCCCACATCCCATGAACGAAAAAAAAAGCCTGTCTGTCATTTCTCCAAAGGATGGATTAAATGTTTCAGCAATTTAAAAAAAAACTGCTGTAGCTGACAAACCTTTGATTTTACAGGGCATTGTCATATTGGGAAAGTGTTGTTTCAGTTATTTTAGCGGGTTTGTAAAACAAGAAATATGCCATGATGGGATTGGTGATGCGTCGATGATTCTGCATGGCATAAAAAGTTGAAGCTTGTTGAGCTCACATACAGCTTCATATCAAAATTCAATACTCACCTCACATTGACTCATGCTGCAACAGGTATGTAGAGTCTTCTGCATGAGAGACTCTTCCCCTCCATACCCATTGATGTCCTTCTGTGAAGGTTTGTGATTCGGCAATTTCAATATAAGCTGCAGCGTGAAATGTTCAAAGCGACTTTACAGGGTAAGCTCTGTTCCCAAAACCAAAGGCTTACCGGAAAGAAAAAAATTCCCTAAGCTCGTGTCAAAATCTTTTTCAGGTGCAGTCGGTGAATTGTCAACGTAGTCATAGATCAGTTCAGAGGATTAAACACAATCTTTAAAGCCAGAAAATACCAAAGCAGCTCTTCGCAGAGTGTTGGAATGTGAGTAATTATTTACCATTCTTTGTAGCCCAGTTTGGAGAACCTCATTGGAAAAATTCATTTGGAATATTTGAAAGATGTTAGAGTTCAGTAAATTTCAATTCAGAACTTTGGTGTGATTCAATATTTTTGTGGAGAAACTGATTATAACAAATATATATATATATATGGTAAGTGGAACTGCTGTTTATTGTATTTATTATGTATTGTAAATTAAAATATCACCATGTAAAGTTCATCAAATAATAATATGTAATATATATATTTAGTTATGGCTTTCTCAGCTGAGGTATTCATAAAAAGTGATGCTCTGGCTAAGGTGGATCAAGGCCTAGTCCTGTGGGCTTTATTGCTCATTATACACTTGGATTGACTATGACCCTAAGCTAATGAAAGCAATGAGTAACATTGGACTGCTGAAGGTTTAATACCCAGATTAAGCTAAATCCAGGATTGTTACACCAGAACTGTTCCACTTCAGATTCTACATCCGCAATGTGGGATCTTAATTAGGTATCAGCCATGGCTCAGTGGGTAGCACTCTCGCCTTTGAGTTAGGAGGTCGTGGGTTCAAGTCCCACTCCAGAGACTTGAGCACAAAATCTAGGCTGATACTCCAGTGCAGTATTGAGGGCGTACTGCAGTGTCAAAGGGACCGCCTTTCAGGTGAAGCCCTGACTGCCCTCTCAGGTGGACGTAAAAGATCCCATGGCACTATTTGAAAGATGAGCAGAGGAGTTCTCCCTGGTGTTCTGGCCAAAATTTAATCTTCGATCAACACTAAAACAGATTATCTGGTTATTCTCACGTTACTGTTTGTGGACTGTGTGCAAATTAGCTGCCGTGTTTCCTACATTACAATAGCGACTACACTTCAAAAGTACTTCATTGGCTATAAAGCACTTTGGGATGTCCTGAGGAAGTGAAAGGTGCTATAAAAATGCAAGTCTTCCTCTTCTTCAATTAGATCACTTATATATTGGATCCACTAGAGCAAACAGTCCAAATCAAAACTGGGCTTCAGTTATACTGCAGTACAGTGTTGGAAAAAAGAGACTGAGAGCAAGTTGGTCACGGTGCCCTGGACTTTGTTAGTTTGAAGGGGATATGATGGTTTTACTGCACGCTAGGAAATGGATTTTAGCGTCATTCTGACTCTTAAAGTGCAATGCCGCTGAAGTACAAAAGGCAACAAGAATATAAGAATTAGCGCTGCTGTGAGATTAGAAGTATGATAGTCACACTAGCCCAAAATAAGTCCCTAAATAAACTACCGCAGGAATTGCCTGCCTATCACTTTTAAGGCAACATTGGATCCCACATGAAAGGAAAGGTTTTGCCGAGCGATAAGTCAAGAGCACCATCCCCTCCCCCAAGATTCAGGAGATGGCAGAGATGAGCTGCAGCAGGACGAGAAGCTGAGAGAAGAATGGGCTTCTTAGCAGGGTTGAAAAGGAAGTCATTTACTGAGGCTGGTTATTGACAGGTACATTGATTAACTGAGCTTCTCCAGGCTACTTTAATGTGTGTTTGTGATTACTTGAATCTCAATCATGAATTACACATTAATGACTTGAGATAAGTGACAACCAGAAAACTGCCCCAGATGTTAGGCCTTTCAAGCAAATAGGCTGAAAAGCCAAGAGCAGAAACTTGTGACTTTTCAAAATGATCCTTTAATAATGTAAAACACCAGTTATATAATCTTACCTTTATTTGGGGCAATAACTTCATGAAAAAGAGTGGCAGAATTTTTTTTAACATTTCATTATGTCACTTGATGCTTGACATCAATGTGAGGGCAGTGACACAGGATACTTCATATTATCATAGTAGGTACAGCACAGGAGGAGGCCATTTGGCCCATCGTGCCTGTGCCGGCTCTTTGAAAGAGTATTCCAATTAGTCTCATTCCCCTGTAGATTTATTCCTTTCGAGTATTTATCCAATTCCCTTTTGAAAGTTATTATTGAATCTGCTTCCACCACCCTTTCAGGCAGCGCATTCCAGATCACAACAACTCGCTGCGTAAAAAAATGTTTCCTCATGTTGCCTCTGGCTGTTTTGCCGATCACTTTAGTTCTGTGTCCTTTGGTTACCGATCCTTCAGCCACTGGAAACAGTTTCTCCTTATTTACTCTATCAAAATCGTTCATGATTTTGAACACCTCTATCAAATCTCCCCTTAACTTTCTCTGTTCTAATGAGAACAACCCCAGCTTCTCCAGTCTCTCCACATAACTGAAGTCCCTCATCCATGGTACCATTCTAGTAAACCTCTTCTGCATCTTCTCTAAGGCCTTGACATCTTTCCTAAAAGAGTTGAGGGTCCTTTCCTCTACCACCAATTCGGGCAGCGAATTCCATACACCCACCACCCTCTGGGTAAAAATGTTTTTCCTTATGTCCCCTCTAATCCTTCCACCAATCAGCTTAAATCTACGTCCTCTAGTTCTTGAACTCTCTGCTAGGGGAAACAGGTACTTCCTGTCTACTCTATCTCGGCCCCTCATAATTTTGTACACCTCAATCAAGTCTCCCCTCAGCCTCCTCTGCTCCAAGGAAAACAACCCCAGCCTATCCAATCTCTCCTCGTAGCTGCAATTTTCAAGCCCTGGCAACATTCTTGTAAATCTTCTCTGCACTCTCTCCAGAGCAATTACGTCCTTCCTGTAATGTGACGACCAGAACTCCGCACAATACTCCAGCTGTGGCCTTACCAGCGTTTTATACAGTTCCATCATTACATCCCTGCTTTTGTATTCTATACCTCGGCTAATAACGGAGAGCATTCCGTATGCCTTCTTCACAACCTTATCTACCTGTACTGCCACCTTCAGGGACCTGTGCACATGCACTCCAAGGTCTCTCACTTCCTCTACCCCTCTCAATATATTCCCGTTTACTGCGTATTCCCTTTTACTGTTTGCCCTCCCTAAGTGCATTACCTCACACTTCTCCGGGTTGAACTCCATTTGCCACTTTTCCGCCCACTCCACCAACCCATTGATATCTTCTTGGAGTCTACAGCTATCCTCTTCACTATCAATTTTTGTGTCGTCTGCAAATTTGCCAATCATGCCCCCTACATTCAAGTCCAAATCACTAATATATACCACAAACAGCAAGGGACCCTTCATACAAGGAAACAAAATGTCAAGCAGCCATTACAAATGTGGCCGGCCAGGTGAAAGCTGACGGAGATAGAATCACACCTAAACTCGAATGGTTACGTCTGATGGGGGAGCAGGTTGTGGCCGCAGCATTTGGAAATTCAGCAATTGCAAATTTGAAAGGGTTACGCAGAAAACTCCTAAATAAAGGGAAACAAAATTTGTGGAATATGCAGAAATTCACTGGTCACAGATTTTCACTGACCTGGGCTAAAAGCAAATTGTGTTGTTTTTTTTTTGTCTCTCCCAAACAGACCCGAGACCCCACAAAAATTAATTGGCGTCACTAAGCAGGGTCTCCATCCTTTGTAAGATTTCAGCTACCACACATTCCGGTGTTTTGTTTGGCTGCCTCTGGCAGCATCTTGGTCTCACAATTTAAAAACAAAATCCCACTGGAAAACTTTATTGCACACATGCCAAACTTTTTAATCCACTAACAGACAATTTTTCTAAGGAATATCCTGATTTAACTGTAGCTTCCCTAATATCACTACACCCACTCTTTTCCTTCCTAGTTACACTGATCTTTACTGTCATTTTGAGAATGCCTGAGTTTAAGAGACGCCCTCTCCGTAACCCAGCCAAACGTTTCATCGCCCACTTTAAGATTGAACTTTGCTGAAGCTGTGAATGTGTTTTATTATGAATTAAGCTTTGAAATGTTTGATAGAAACCAGGTAACCAGGATGAGTTTATGTAGAGTTGAAGTACATGTACAGACCAGATTCCTTCTTCCCTTGAGGTAATCGTGTGTATTGATACAACACTGCCACCTAGTGCCAAACATTTGAATTTACCCAAGAAGAACACGCCGTACAAAAGCTCTCTGTCTGCAGGATATTAGTGGTTAATAATTCTTTCGACAAATGTTGTTCTATATACAAACCAGAGATTAAACTCTTAACAGAAAGAAATTCCATCATTATATTTTTTTAAAATTATAACCAAAACATGTGATCGTAAATCCATGGTGGGGTGGGTGGGGGGATGGGTGGGGGGATGGGTGGATGGGTCCATGTCAGCATCAGTGCCAGAATGTGACCCGCTCGAGGCCTCTGTCGCTGAGCCTACCAACGTTTGTAAGGTCAGGGGGCTGGGCCTTGAGAGCGGATCTCAGGTGGGTTGGGATGCTCCTTAGGCACCCCATGCTCAAGAAAGCAAAGACACAGCCTAAGATTGCCAGGTTCCCCCAAAAAAAGGGAAGAAACTGCTCTTGTGTGGCTCTCGTAGTCCCGTTAGTTGACCAAGGGGAGAATTTCCAAAGGATCAAACATTGTGAACAAATGCAAAGCTCAAGAATTTTCTTATTTGCAACTTGTTTCATTTATTCTTAGGTCTCCCAGTATCACTCAGCATTTTCCCTTCCAAAAGGGCCGCCATGTGACACTGACTATGTCAGTACCAGTCAGTAAGTCAATGGGCGGGGGTGAATTTCCCTTTGATTTATCCCTGTCTTCTTTCATGTGGAGCAGCATCTGGCTTCTCCTCTTCATTGCCAATTCTGGGTTCCAAATTCCAAATCTGGAACTCCCTCCCTCAAAAAGCTGTTGAAGCTGGGGGGGTCAAACGAAAATTTCAAAACTGAGATTGATAGATTTTTGTTAGCCAAGAGTATTAAGGGATACGGAACCAAGGCGGGTAGCTGGAGTTAGGATACGTATCAGCCATGATCTAATTGAATGGCGGAATAGAATGGAGGGGCTGAATGGCCTCCTCCTGTTCCTATGTTCCTGGGTGCTCAACACTTGTGGTATCGTGGGCACAAAACATATGCCCAAATACTGTGAGGCACAACATGTTGACCTCGTCAGTCTCTCTGTAATACCCCTCGTTTATCGATGATAATAACTATGGTTATTACACAAAAATATTCTCTCAATTTATTTCCATTGAAGTCAATCGAAATAAAAATCAGGAAAGATGTAAAATGGATTGCTGACTTGCTACCACCCATTTTACATTATGGTGGAAAGTCATGATCTACCCCATTATGTATTAGGCTGGTGATAGCTGATGCAGACTAAATTTCTTTCCCTTCTCATTTATTCTCATTTTGAAAAACAAGCAGAAATCCTTCAATCATTTGATCCTATGCCAGCAGTCAACGGCGTGACTTGTATCCACACCTGATGTAAGTCCATTCACCGGTGTTGAGTTTTTGACTGGTCAATAAATTCGACGACTGAGTGCGTTTGAACCCCTGTAAGTGAGTGATTCTCACACTCTTTGCGCCCTTTGATCAGGCCACAGCAGAATGCGGGGCTGCACGCCTCTGGGACCAGGTGAAACCGTCAGACTATTTGATTATTTTTTCAAGTGGAGGAAAAGTCGGAAAACCAAAACAAATTTCTGCAGGACGCGTGGTATTAATACAGTGCGACACTGTCTGGGACTTTAAGACTGCATCTGTACTGCGAAGAGATCCAAACACAGGCCTGGCGTGGGCTATAAACCACATACGCACAGCATCGTAACCTCTGTCAGTGCTCAGAACCCCATGAAATGTGGGTAGGTCAAAGTCAGGCGATGGGAGGCTTTAAGATTCTAAGAGATCTATATAACATGTTTTCATATTTGTGGTTATAGATTATTAGTATCATTCACCCAACTTGTTAAAATATAATGAGCTGAAAAAAATCTACACAGCGCATGTTGTGACAATACACATGTGCACAATGTTGAGTTACATATAGCAGTGAATTCCACTGGGACTTCATTAACCATGGGAACTTGCCTAGTTATTCCAGCTTTAAAATAACACTGACTTCAACATTAGTAGATACATTCTACATATAGCAGTTTCGTCTTATATAAATGGTATTTATTTCACCTTAAAACAAACAAAAAAATAAGTTCACTCTCAAAGCAGTTCCCACAGCATTTATTTTGAAGACTGAATATTCTTCCTGTTTATTTGGCAAAATACAGGTGAGTGATGCTGGTGTTATGAAGTCTGCATATAATGGCCACATTGGATTGATTTTATACAGTATTTGGCTTCACATCTATAAAGTCAAATCGTTTTAATATTCAGCAACTCCCCAGTTCCAAGTTATAATTTGGACAATTCCTAACGATTAAAACAACTTTCATTTTCACTCTCGTGGTTGCTCTTAAGTCATTTTGTTGAAAAACATTGTTATTTCATTTTAATTAAGTCTGTGGATGTTATTTCAAAACTGTGTGCTTAGTGGAGTTCAGGAAAATGACAGACTAGAGCCTAATAAGATCATTCTCAGCCAAAGCATACGGAAATCTTAGGGGGATTTTCCAAACTTAAGAATCCCGCTGGGCCGGGACAGGAATTCTGTCCGCTCATTTAGCCCAACGCTGTCTCCAGCGGATTGTCTGACTGTAGGCCTTGAGTACCTGGCTGATCACCTCCAGACTGATCATCTCCAGACTGATCTCCTCCAGACTGATCATCTCTAGACTGATAGCCTCGAGACTGATCATCTCCAGACTGATCTCCTCCAGACTGATCTCCTCCAGACTGATCATCTCTAGACTGATCATCTCTAGACTGATCATCTCCAGACTGATCATCTCCAGACTGATCACCTCGCCCCCAGACTGATCTCCTCCAGACTGATCTCCTCCAGACTGATCACCTCCAGACTGACCACCTCGCCCCCAGACTGATCTCCTCCAGATGGATCATCTCCAGAATGATTTCCTCCAGACTGATTTCCTCCAGACTGATCACCTCCAGACTGATCACCTCGCCCCCAGACTGATCTCCTCCAGACTGATCTCCTCCAGACTGATCTCCTCCAAACTGATCTCCTCCAGACTGATCGTCTCATCTCTAGGCTGACCATCTCCAGATGATCTCCTCCAGACTGATCGCCTCCAGACTGATCGTCTCACCTCTAGACTGATCACCTCCAGTCTGATCTCCTTCAGACTGATTGCCTCCAGACTGATCACCTCACTCCCAGACTGATCTCCTCACCACTCGACTGATAGCCTCGAGGCTGATCATCTCCAGACTGATCTCCTCCAGACTGATCGTCTCACCTCTAGACTGATAACCTCGAGACTGATCACCTCCAGACTGATCTCCTCCAGGGCAGTTGAAGAAATTCTTTTTTTTCCTCAAATTTCGATAAACGTTCGAGAATATAATCCATTGAAATCTTGCCCCTCCTTTAAAGGTGTTGACTCATTCTGGTTCAGTTGCACAGTTGCCAACAGCCCCTTCAGTACCTTTCACAAATTGGC
Source organism: Heptranchias perlo (assembly GCF_035084215.1). NCBI lineage: Eukaryota > Metazoa > Chordata > Chondrichthyes > Hexanchiformes > Hexanchidae > Heptranchias > Heptranchias perlo. The sequence goes on from NC_090332.1 coordinate 80,064,297, forward strand.
AATTCTCCGAGTGTCAGCCTAGACGGTGAGTGCTGGCAGGGCTGTTCAGCTGCAGAAGGCTAAACAGCCCAGCCGAGAGGCGTCCTCAGCCAATGTCCAGATGGGTGCACTCTCCACCAAGTTGCTAGTGATCGGGAGTGGGGATCCTGGTTAATTCTTTTTCCCTTACCCTGAGGGCAGGGCAGGGGGAAGAGAACATAGGTGGGTGTGCGCAGTGCTTGAGTGGAACGAGCGAGGAAATCTCAGAGCAGCACTGACCATGGTAATATTGATAAAATAAAGAGAGACAGGAAAGACTGCAACAGGTAGGGAAAGGTTGGAGGCTGGAGATGAAAAGCCTTTTGTGTTTTACAGAAAGTGAGTGTGGATAAATTGGAAAAAACTACTCATTTGATAGCTGCTAAGAATTATAGCAGGGGAATGGGACTAATTCGATAGCTCCTTCAAAGAGCCAGCACGGGCACGATGGGCCGAATGGCCTCCTCCTGTGTAGCTACTATGATACTAATTGAGGTTGTGTCCACTGAATGGAATGAGTAAAAATGGAAAAGGGTTTCAAGTTTTCAATTCTGTTCACAATCAAAGCCATCTGTACTAGGATGTTATTGCCACTAAAGCACACAGGTACGGTAGTGGTTATGTTATTGGGACTAACGTTCCAGAGAATGCGTGTTTAAATCCCACCATAGTACTCTGAGAATTTGAATTCAGTGTATTAAAAAAAGCTGTCATTAGTGAAAGTGATTGTAACTTGTCATAAAGGCGTAACTGGTTGCCTTTTAGGGAAGGAAACCTACTGTCCTTACACAGTCTGGCATTTATGTGACTCCAGTCCCACACCAACGTGGCTGACTCTTAACTGCCCTCTGAAATGGCCTCACAAAGCCATTCAATTGTATCAAGCCTTTCGAGGGCAACTGGGATGGGTAATAAATGCCAAGATGCCCACATCCCGAGAATGAATAAAAAAAATACGGATATGTGATATTACATAGAAAACAGGAGCAGGAGTAGGCCATTCGGCCCTTCGAGCCTGTTCCGCCATTCAATATGATCATGGCTGATCCTCTAATCAATACCATATTTCCGCTCCCTCTCCATATTGCTTGATGCCTTTTGTGTCTAGAAATCTATCCAGCTCCTCCTTAAATATATTCAGTGACTTGGCCTCCACAGCCTTCTGAGGTAGAGAATTCCACAGGTTCACCACCCTCTGAATGGAGAAATTTCTCCTCATCTCAGTCCTAAATGTCCTACCTCGCATCCTGAGACTGTGACCCCTCATTCTGGACCCCCCCCAGCCAGGGGAAACATCTTCCCTGCATCCAGTCTGTCTAGCCCTGTCAGAAATTTATATGTTTCAATAAGATCCCCTCTCATTCTTCTAAACTCGAGTGAATACAGGCTGAGTCGACCCAATCTCTCCTCATACGACAATCCTGCCATCCCAGGAATGAGTCTGGTGAACCTTCGCTGCACTCCCTCTATGGCAAGTATATCCTTTCTTAGGTAGGGAGATCAAAACTGCACACAATACTCCAGGTGTGGTCTCACCAAGGCCCTGTATAACTGCAGTAAGACATCCTTGCTCCTGTACTCAAATCTTCTTGCAATGAAGGCCAACATACCATTTGCCTTCCTAACTGCTTGCTAATTACGGAACAACAGCTGGAAGTTCCATTATAGAAATCGACGAATTTTTTACTGAAAACTGTCTAAAGTTCTGCTATTAAACAGGCAGCTTATGGCAAGCCGTGTTACAGTCCAATTGTTTCTTCCCTGTTAGCAGGAAGAGCACTGTCTAACATGTGTTTCAAATAGAAATAATTCATGGCACTAATTATTCTTTATCGGCCACGGAGCTCCCAACTCTTTGATGAGATTAAATCGAGCCCCTTTGTTTTCCTTATCAGGGTTTGTATTTTTACACTTGTTTAACGCTCCCCGACAGTACAGAATTCCTGTGCTCTACATTCGTCTTTTTAAAAACTGTTTCGCGTATGCTTCAGGTTAGCCACACTTTAGTTGTCATTTAAAGTTTTTCTGTAATTCGTATCGGACACAAAATTTTCTGCAAATCAGTTGCGGATTTTTATTTTTGAATAAAAACCTTAAGTGATGATATCCTAATTACAAACCCTCAAGTCCTATCAAGGGCGTGGCTCACACCTCTCGATCGCCCTCTCTTAATCAGGATATTGCACTCACCTCAGATTTCTCTCTCTGCTTTCTTAACGGAGATATCAACCCATTTGAAGCACTGGAGAAAGTGCAGAAAAGATTTACAAGTATGTTACCAGAATTGAGAGGATGCCAGGATCAGGAAAGATTGAGCAGGCTGGGGCTCTTTTCTCTGGAAAAAAGAAGGCTGAGAGGAGATCTGGTGGAGGTCTTTAAAATTATGAAGGCGTTCGATAGGATGGATGTAGATAAACTGTTCCCACCTGTGGGTGAGTCCAGGATAAAGGGGCATAAATGTAAGCTAGCCTCTAACACATCAAATAAAAAATGTAGAAAGAATTGCTTTACACAGAGAGGCATTTAACAGGAGGCTTGATGCTTACATGAGGGAGGAGGGAATAGAGGGCTATGGGATCAGGGCGGGAAGAAGTAATTAAAGTGGGTGGAGGTTGTGTGGAGTATAAACACTGGCATAGACCAGTTGGACTGAATGGCCTGTTTCTGTGCAATAGATTCTATATAATTCTATGTAATATCCCAAGGATAAACAGCAGGGCTGAGAAAAGCAACAGCTTCATGCAAGACTCCCAAGTCAGCACAATTAGCTGATTTGGCAGCTCATAAAAAACTCTGCTCCCACCAAAAGCACTGACCTGAATTGCACTCTTGAGAGAGACGACATGAAGTGCACTGATAGTTAATATCATCACTGCCAGCACAGAAACTCAACCAAAACTGAATAAACCAGCACATAAAATATAAAATATGAACCCATAATGCGCTCACATCAAATTCCTTTCTCTGCTATTTTAATGGAAGTGTCAACCCATTTAAGATAAACAGGTTAACGCTTCCATTAAAATAGCAAAGGTGAATTTGATATGGCCCCTTAAGGACTCAGACAGTAATGTGGCACACAATAATTTGCAGTCTTGTGCCTGTGTGGTATACTGAGTCACACAGACCAAGAAGGAACCAGATTAATTCCTACAGTGTGTTGAGTTAGTTGATCTCAGCCAGGGTGGGGATAGCATTGAGACCATTACTCCTGTGCAATGGAGAGTAAATATGAGCCAGAGTTCCTGCTCGGCAGAAACTTCTTTACCCAGAGACTGGTTAGAATGTGGAACTCGCTACCACAAGGAGTAGTTGAGGCGACTAACATAGATGAACTTAAGGGGAAGCTAGATAAACACATGAGGGAGAAAGGAATAGAAGGTTATGCTGATAGGGTGAGATGAAGGAGGCTCGTGTGGAGCATAAACACCGGCACTGACCGGTTGGGCCGAATGGCCTGTTCTTGTGCTGTAAATTCTATGTAATTCTAATCACTAATCAGTGACTTCTACTGGAAAGTGTGCTTGTGTGGATGTCAGATGAGGAGCCGGATCAGGTTTGGGTCTGACGCCCTCCTATAAGGAAGGAGCTTGCCGACAGGGCTTGAAAATGTTGACCTTGCCATCAGTGCCGGTCTGCCGGGAACCTCTGCCACTGGATTTCCAGGGGTCAAGGGGAGGTTCTCTCGTTAGAATATAAATGGCTGATGCTTACACCACTAGGGGCATAACTTGTGCTCTGGCCAGAAGCAGGAGGCAGGAAATGTGGCAGTGGTAAAACAACTCGCCACCAGCATCACCGGCCCAGAAGAAGGCCTTCCTCCTCTACCCAGCCTCGGTCCCTTCATACGGGGGCCAAAAAAAACTCTCAGCAAAATCTTTTTGAGGGTTCAGGCCAAGTTCCAGGCCTGGACCTCAGTTGGTCCCAACTCCCACCAGCTGGGAGGCCAGTACGCTTCTTCTTAATCAGTGTACCGGCTACCTGGCGGATCCCAGGCCAGAAACATCGATCAATTTAGACTTTTGCACAGTTAATCGGTGGATGGGCCAGCCCATCAATTCCTGCATCGCCCTAGCCCCACAAAAATAATTTTAAATTTGCCTTTGCCAAGTCCCTACGGCTCTATCACCTATGGATCTGATGCAGGGTGCACGATTCAGCCAGTTCTCTCCTAAAATGTCATCAGGGCCCAACTTGCTTCTCTAAAGAGGCCTATTGCTTGTTTCAGGCAGGCGCTTTGTCAGAGTTAATGGGGCGACTAGGCTACAGACCCCATTTTTAGGCCCCTACTGCCCCAGAAAGGCTGAATATCCCAAGTGGAAATCAGCCCCAAGAAAACTCTTATGGGGCTAACCTTATTTGGGGCGGATGGAGGTTTGGCCTGAAACAAAGCCCCACAGAGGCTGGCAGGAAAGGCTGAGACCTGGCATATCTGGGTCTGCTGCCTAATTCCTAGGCCTTCTGCCCCACTCCCACCCAACTTACACTGAGTGTGCTGAAAGACCAGTGGACATTTGGGGCGTCACTGTCTAGATTTGTGCTTGAAGAATGGGCGTTTGGGTGAGGTGTGGGAGGCTCAGTGGCACTTGTAGAACCTGAACCCAGAGTGAATCAGCACACTCAGGAGACGTGTAGAATGGAGAAACTCAGAAGGGGAAAGTAAGAACGGACAAAGATACATCCAGGAGTGAACTGAAAGGGGTAACCTAATCACTGAATTCAGGCAAAGTCTATAAACCGTTTGCTGTTGCAGTCCATGATGTCTTCAGGACCTCTCTATTAGATTACTGCTGGTTATCACTCCCAGGTATCTATCACTGTCTGTGTAATTAGAACTTGTGATTGAAAATCATCAATTGCAGCTAAACTTTCTACAAAAGCTATCAGATCTAATTACTGTATTTTTGCTCGATCTGCATTAACATTATAGCAGTCATTTCTGTGAGTTTAACCAAAATACTAGATAGCATAAAATAGCAATTGAAAGAATAATTGTTTATAACAGCATTCCTAGACTTATTAATACAACTTGCATTTATATAGCAACTTTAACATGGAAAAGGCCCTGGAAGCTAGGTCAACATCCTGGGGGTCACCATTGACCAGAAACTTAACTGGACCAGCCATATAAATACTGTGGCTACGAGAGCAGGTCAGAGGCTGGGTATTCTGCGGCGAGTGACTCACCTCCTGACTCCCCAAAGCCTTTCCACCATCTACAAGGCACAAGTCAGGAGTGTGATGGAATACTCTCCACTTGCTTGGATGAGTGAAGCTCCAACAACACTCAAGAAGCTCGACGCCATCCAAGATAAAGCAGCCCGCTTGATTGGCACCCCATCCACCACCCTAAACATTCACTCCCTTCACCACCGGCGCACTGTGGCTGCAGTGTGTACCATCCACAGGATGCACTGCAGCAACTCGCCAAGGCTTCTTCGACAGCACCTCCCAAACCCACGACCTCCACCACCAAGAAGGACAAGAGCAGCAGGCACATGGGAACAACACCACCTGCACGTTCCCCTTCAAGTCACATACCATCCCGACTTGGAAATATATCGCCGTTCCTTCATTGTCGCTGGGTCAAAATCCTTCCTAACAGCACTGTGGGAGAACCTTCACCACACGGACTGCAGCGGTTCAAGAAGGCGGCTCACCACCACCTTCTCGAGGGCAATTAGGGATGGGCAATAAATGCTGGCCTCGCCAGCGACGCCCACATCCCGTGAACGAATAAAAAAAAAATTGAACTTTTGAAAACTGAGATTGATAGAGTTTTGTTAGTCAGGGTATCAAGGGATATGGATCAAAGGCAAGTTGAGGCACAGATCATCCATGATCTGATTGAACGGCAGAACAGGCTCAATGGGCTGAATGGCCTATTCCTGCTCCTATAGTCATCCAGGGATCCACTTGAAGAATGGCCACTTGGGTGGGACACTGGAGAGTGACTGGAGCCGATGAAACCATTACCCACTGTTTGATTCACTGCCTCCAAGAGAGGAAGAGAGAAAGTAAGGAAAAAAAAATCCACATCCACTGACAAATGTTTTGTCAGTGGAAATTCATTATTTCCAACTTTTCCGCTAAACTTGTAAAGAACATCGGTTTCCAGCCAAATATGTACTTTTGGCCCATAATTATAGGTCTGTTAACATGGAACAACAACGTGATCTAAGGTTTCATGTTAACTCCAGTATTAACTTATGTGCCAAGAGGCTTTAAGTTGCTGTGTGATATTAGTAACAAATTCTTTAATGTGCTTGTATGAGGAGTGAGTTATATTTGTCGGTTGGGTATGCATAGAATTTTACAGCCAGAAGGAGGCCATTCAGCTCAAGAAAATGGCGTCAGCTCTCTGAGAGGGCCATGATTTAATGTTTTCATGTATTTATCCCTCCCCCCTTTTAAAAGTGATTATGGATTGTGCGACCACTGCTGTTACTAGTCGAGCATTCCATGTCCTGACAATTCTGTCCAAAAGGAATCTTCTAATCTTTCCCCTCGTTCTTTTTGCAATAATCTTAAATTTATGCCCTCTAATTATCAATTCACTGACCAGCGGAGATAGTATTTCCTTATTTACCTTATGAAAACCCTTCCTAATTTTGGACATCTCTATCAGGTCTCCTCTTGATCTATTTGTAGTGAAAAGACCCCCAGTTTCTCTAATCTGTCCCCATAACTAAACCATAAGTCATTCCTGTCGTAACGTTAATGATCTCTTCTGTGCTCTTTCAATGGCCTTGTCATCCTTCCCAACACAGGGCACCCAAAACTAGATATAATATTCTAAATGCAGCCTAACTAATGATTTGTCTAAGTTTATCATTACCTCTTTGATTTTGTACTCTTGTGCTCCCATTTATAAAACCGAGGGTCTCGTACATTTTTTTTCTCACAGTCTTTTTTATTCGTTCATGGGAAGTGGGCGTCGCTGGCAAGGTCAGCATTTATTGCCCATCCCTAATTGCCCTTGAGAAGGTGGTGCTGAGCCGCCTTCTTGAACCGCTGCAGTCCGTGTGGTGAAGGTTCTCCCACACTGCTGTTAGGTAGGGAATTCCAGGATTTTGACCCAGCGACAATGAGGGAACAGCAATATATTTCCAAGTCGGGATGGTGTGTGACTTGGAGGGGAACGTGCAGGTGGTGTTATTCCCATGTGCCTGGAGCCCTTGTCCATCTAGGTGGTAGAGGTCGCGGATTTGGGAGGTGATGTCGAAGAAGCCTTGGTGAGTTGCTGCAGTGCATCCTGTGGATGGTACACACTGCAGCCACAGTGCGCCGGTGGTGAAGGGAGTGAATATTTAGGGTGGTGGATGGGATACCAATCAAGCGGGCTGCTTTGTCCTGGATGGTGTCGAGCTTCTTGAGTGTTGTTGGAGCTGCACTCATCCAGGCAAGTGGAGAGTATTCCATCACACTCCTGACTTGTGCCTTGTAGATGATGGAAAGACTTTGGGGAGTCAGGAGGTGAGTCACTCGCCGCAGAATACCCAGCCTCTGATCTGCTCTCGTAGCCACAGTATTTATATGGCTGGTCCAGTTAAGTTTCTGGTCAATGGTGACCCCCATGATGTTGATGGTGAGGGATTCGGCGATGGTAATGCCGTTGAATGTCAAGGGGAGGCTGTTAGACTCTCTCTTGTTGGAGATGGTCATTGCCTGGCATTTATCTGGTGCAAATGTTACTTGCCACTTATGAGCTCAAGCCTGGATGTTGTTCAGGTCTTGCTGCATGCGGGCTCGGACTGCTTCATTATCTGAGGGGTTGCGAATGGAACTAAACACTGTGCAATCATCAGCGAACATCCCCATTTCTGACCTTATGATGGAGGGAAGGTCATTGATGAAGCAGCTGGTGATGGTAGAGCCTAGGACACTGCCCTGACGAACTCCTGCAGCAACGTCCTGGGGCTGAGATGATTGGCCTCCAACAACCACTACCATCTTCCTTTGTGCTTGGTATGACTCCAGCCACTGGAGAGTTTCCCCCCTGATTTCCATTGACTTCAATTTTACTCGGGCTCCTTGGTGCCACACTCGGTCAAATGCTGCCTTGATGTCAAGGGCAGTCACTCTCACCTCACCTTTGGAATTCAGCTCTTTTATCCATGTTTGGATCAAGGCTGTAATGAGGTCTGGAGCCGAGTGGTCTTGGCGGAACCCAAACTGAGCATTGCTGAGCAGGTTATTGGTGAGTAAGTGCCACTTGATAGCTCTGTCGCTGATGATTGAGAGTAGACTGATGGGGCTGTATTTGACTGGATTGGATTTGTCCTGCTTTTTGTGGACAGGACATACCTGAGCAATTTTCCACTCTGTCGGGTAGTTGCCAGTGTTGTAGCTGTACTGGAACAGTTTGACTAGAGGCGCGGCTAGTTCTGGAGCACAAGTCTTCAGCACTACAGCTGGGATGTTGTCGGGGCCCATAGCCTTTGTTGTATCCCTTGCACTCAGACGTTTCTTGATATCACGTGGATTGAAACTAATTGGCTGAAGACTGGCTTCTGTAATGGTGGGGACATCGGGAGGAGGCCGAGATGGGTCATCCACTCCTAGCTGAAGATGGTTGCAAGTTCTTCAGCCTTGTCTTTTGCACTCACGTGCTGGACTCCGCCATCATTGAGGATGGGGATGTTTACAGAGCCTCCTCCTCCCATTAGTTGTTTAATTGTCCACCAACATTCTCGACTGGATGTGGCAGGACTGCAGAGCTTTGGTCTGATCCGTTGGTTGTGGAATCGCTTAGCTCTGTCTATAGCATGTTGCTTCCGCTGTTTAGCATACATGTAGCCCTGTGTTGTAGCTTCACCAGGTTGGTATCTCATTTTTAGGTATTCCTGGTGCTGCTCCTGGCGTGCTCTTCTATACTTCTCATTGAACCAGGGTTGATCCCCTGGCTTGTTGGTAATGGTAGAGTGAGGAATATGCCGGGCCATGAGGCCCAAAGCGTCTCATGGATGCCCAGTTTTGAGCTACTAGATCTGTTCTGAATCCATCCCTTTTAGCACGGTGTTAGTGCCACACAACAGGATGGAGACCGCCTCCAGTGTGAAGATGGGACTTTGTCTCCACAAGGACTGTGGGATGTTCACTCCTACCAATACAGTCATGGACAGATGCATCTGCGACAGGTAGATGGGTGAGGATGAGGTCAAGTAGGTTTTTCCCTCATGTTGGTTCGCTCACCACCTGCCGCAGGCCTAATCTGGCAGCTATGTCCTTCAGGACTCAGCCAGCTCGGTCAGTAGTGGTGCTACCGAGCCACTCTTGCTGATGGACATTGAAGTCCCCCAACCAGAGTACGTTCTGTGCTCTTGCTACCCTCAGTGTTTCCTCCAAGTGGTGTTCAACATGGAGGAGGACTGATTCATCAGCTATTGGAGGATGGTAGGTGGTAATCAGCAGGAGGTTTCCTTGCCCAAGTTTGACCTGATGCCATGAGATTTCATGGGGTCCGGAGTCAATGTTGAGGACCCCCAGGGCCACTCCCTCCTGACTGTATACCACTGTACCACCACTTCTGGTGGGTCTGTCCTGCCGGTGGGACAGGACATACCCAGGGATGGAGATGGAAGAATCTGGAATGTTGGCTGAAAGATATGATTCTGTGAGTATGGCTATGTCAGGCTGTTTCTTGAGTAGTCTGTGGGACAGCTCTCCCAATTTTGGCACAAGTCCCCAGATGTTAGTGAGGAGGACTTTGCAGGGTCGACTGGGCTTGGTTTGCCGTTGTCGTGTCCAGTGCCTAGTGGTCCGATGCCAGGTGGTCCGTCCGGTTTTATTCTTATTATGACTTTTCGTAGCGAGATTGTACAACTGAGTGGCTTGCTAGGCCAATTCAGAGGGCAATTAAGAATCAACCACATTGCTGTGGGTCTGGAGTCACATATAGGCCAGACTGGGTAAGGACAGCAGGTTTCCTTCCCTAAAGGGCATTAGTGAACCAATTGGGTTTTTACAATAATCCGACTGCTCATCACCACTTTTACTGATCCTAACTTTTTGTTCTAGATTTATGTCGGTTTTTTTTTAAACTGATTTCAAATTCACAAACTGCAATGGTGGGATTTGAACTCATGTTCTCTAGATTATTAGTTTAAATCTCTGGATTACTAGTCCAGTAGCATAACCACTACACTCTCTTCTTGGCAATTTTAAATTGATGACCCGTTGGTGGTGATCTTCGTTTTGAGTGTTGTTTAGACAGTCGGTAGACTGGTCATTCACTGTGGATGCAGACAGGAGTCAGCGTGCGACCTGACCCATTTCAAGCCTGCGGTCGGCGAGCAAAACGTACTCCCTAACAGGCAGCTCGCTGATCAGGAGATGGGAAACCAGATGAATATGAAAGGCTTCCAACAGCATCTTAAAGGGGAGGGGTAATCTGTGTCAAGAATAAAAAGAAACAGGACTTTAGGGCAGCAGGCAACATGTGCGTATAACTTACAGCAGCAATCGCATTAAATTCGAAAGCCTTTAAGGTGCAAAGCTCACATGCAGCTGTCATAAAAATGTCCACCTAAGCTCCAACTGGCTTTCCCCTACTGCAGCTGAGGATATCTTTAATTATCATTGGCAATGGCCGGCTCTTGAGTTGGTGGGCGGGAGCAGGAACCAGTGGTAGTCAGAATAGAGGAGACGAAAATGGCATCTGAGCGCTTAATTGCGACATTTCACCCTGATTTGCATATAGGTATGAGCCTCCTGCCTGTCTCCAACGGGAGATTCAGCCAACATAATGGAGATCGGCCTGAGATGGACGGCAGTGCGGTGGTAAGTTAGCACAACTGCTTGCTGCTTAATGTTGGCCCTGCTACCACCCCAGTGCAACTATCACTAACTTCTCAACCAGAGGAAACAGTCTCTCCATTTTTACCCTTCAAAATGTTAAAAAAATCTCCATTAAATCTCCTCTTATCTTTCTCTGCTCCATTGGAAATCGTCCCAGTGGCTGAAGTCTCTTCTCATAACTGCATTTTTTTTATCCCTTGAAAAAAGCAATGATCCTAACACTGATCCTTGGGGAATGCCACTTGGAAAAACATCCATTAATGGCCACTCTCTGGTCTCTGTCCATCAACCAACTTCCTATCAAGGCTGCCACTCCCTTTAATTCCATGCATCTTAACTTTATCAAGAATACTCCTTTACGGAACTTTATCGAATGCTTTTTGAAAATCCATATACACAACATCCACTGCATTTTTTTAACCAATACAACACTATTCCTTCAAAGAATTTTATGCTGCTAATTCGTATCATGCAGGCGTTGCACATTCAGCAGGAAATAAAAGGAGACTACTTCAGGCATCAGAATGCCGTAGATAAATAAAGAGGCCAGAAAGTGGCCAAAATGGAAGAGGGAAAATGGAGCTTATTGGTGTGATAAAAATGATTAAAAATAGAGAATATGAGAAAATAAGGAAAGAGGTTAAGAAAGGGATAATGAAAGCAAGGAGGGAGTACAAGGAGAAAATCTCAAAAAATATTAAAAAGAACAGGTAAGTAGTCTACAAATATATCAATAAAAATAGTATTCTCAAATGTGAGTTGGGACCCCTGAAAAGAGAGGAATAGTGAGTTAGTTGAGGTTAAGCAGAAATTGGTAGGCACATTTAAATACTTCACTTCAGTATTTTCAAAAGAAAAGGATATTGGGGAGCAAGTAAACCCTAAATTGGTTGAAAGCGAGATGAGAGATATAATGAATAAAAGTATTGGAGAAGTTACTTTGGTTAAAAGAGGACAAAATGCCGAGAACTGATGGGCTATATCCAAGGATCCTGAGCAAAATGGGGGAAGAAATAGTGGAGGCCCTGAGAAATTATATTCCAGGATTCTATTGAGAGAAGATGTGTGCTGGAGGGCTGGTGAGTGGTCATTTCCAAAAATGGAGACAGAGCTAACCCAAGTAATTACAGGATAGTTAGTTTAACATCTGTGGCAGGGACAGTTTTGGAATCTTTAATTAAAGATGAAATTACTAAATATCTAGATGAAGCGAAAATAATTAGAAGCAGTCAACATGGATTTCAGAAATATTGTGTTTGACAAACCTGATAAGGTTCTTTGAGGAAGTGACAGATATGGTACATGGGGAAATGCAGCGGATGTGGTGTACAGGGACTTTCAGAAAGTCTTTGACTCAGAGAATCTCAGCGATGTTGTCTTGGGCCTATAAACTCTATTGGGAGAATAAGAATGCCTGTGAGCACACCTTCTTCATTTGCTGTCCCCGTAGACTGCACTCCTTTTGTTCCTTCCTCCTGTTGCTGTTCCTGCTCCTGTTCTTTCTCCTCCTCTTGAGTGGAATTGCCAGAAGGACTCCCCATAAATAAATAAGTGTGATGCCGAAAGTCCCTTAAGAGTTCAAAACATTCCACAGCAACTACCAGCACTTTGAAATCATCTAAGTAGCAAAACACCACTATCTATCGTAAACAAAATGTCTCCCAAAACTTTCCACAGTTTTACCTGAGAGCAGCAGACGATCCCTTTAAATATCGTTAGAAATGGCCATCTCCCACTTGTACCGCCCATGTTTTGAGGCCGGGAACAGGAACTGGCGGCTGCAACACAGGTAGAGATGAAAATGTGTTAGTGTTGTAACAATATTGTCTGATCCTGAGTCGCATTTACTAAGGAAGCTCCCTCCTCTTCCTGATGGGAGTTCTGGCCAACCAGGTCTGCCCAAAGACCAGAATGGTCAGAAACCATTTTTAAGTGAAAACAGGTTGGTAGGAACATGAATATCATCCCCTCGGAGTTCAGAGCAGTTTCTCAGAAGCGTTAGAAGCGAGTAGCAGTCTCCTACAGGATTCTGTTCTGAGACTGCATCTGTTTACAGTGTACATCAATGATTTGGATAAAGGGCTAGGGGTAATGGTGTCCAAATTTGCTGATACCAAAATAGGAGCATAGTAAATAATTCTGAGGACCCAAAGGAAGCTGCAAGGGGCTATTGATAAGATGATAGAATGGGCAAAAAAGTGGCAGATGGAATTCAAGTAAACGTGAGGTGATTTTTTTTGGTTTAAAAAAAAACATAAGTAATAATTATACTTTGAAAGGGGGAGCAGAGGGATTTGAGGGGTCTGCTCCGCAAGACATTAAAAGCAGCCCCTAAAGTGGATATGGCCTTTAAAAAAAAGCTAGTGGAATACTGGGTTTTATGGCAAGAGGTATAGAATATAAAAGTCGAGATGTAATGAAGAATCTATATAAAAGCTAAGTAAGACCACAGTCGGAATATTGTGTGCAGATTTGAGCTCCACAAAACAGGAAGGATGTTGAGGCAATACAGATGATACAGCACTAGGATGCTGCCTCGCATGAGGAAATACAAATTTGAAGAAAGACTTGAAAATTGGGGCTGCTTTCGTTTGAACAGATATTGCGTGGGATTTGATAGAGGTGTTTAAAATTATAAAAGGATGGGGCACTGTAGATAGAAACAGACTGTTTTCAGTGATTGAGTGATATGGAATGAGGGGACATAGATATAAGATTAGGGGGGTGAATTTCCAAGGGTGTATCCCGGAAAAATAGCATAAACAGGAAATGTAAGAGATTTTAGGACAGAGGACAGGAGCAATCTTTTTACACAGAAGGATGCGGAAGGCACTGCTGGAGTGAGTGATTGAAGCAGAGATTATGTCAACATTTAGGAATAGGTTAGATAGATGGTTTAAGGTAAAGGGAACAGGGCGGGCACATGGGATTTGGAGTACTGCTCGTGTGGACACTAACACGGACTGGTTGGCTGAATAGCCTGTTTCCATGTTGTAATTTCTATGTAATTCTACGAACCCCAATTTAAACTTGTCAGATTTGCTAAGACCAACCACAAGATTTTTTTTTTAACTTGCAAAACTGACAAGTTTATATTGAATTTGTCAGACCCACCTTGCCTTTTACAAATCTATGCTGGCTATCCTTTTTAACCCATGTCATTCCAAGTGAATATTAATTGACCCTGTTTTATGGCCTCTAGATGTTTGGCCTCAATCCTGATGTTAAACTGACAGGCCTATAGTTACCCAGTTTGTCCCTTTCTCCCTTCTAGAGCAGAAGTGTTTCATTAGCAACCTTCCAATCCCCTAGTACAACCTCCATATTCAAGGAAGTTTGAAAGATTGTGACTCAAGCCCCTATTATTTCATCTCGGACCTGCTCCAGCATTCTAGATACATGTCATTAGATACATGCCTAATTCCACTTTGAGTTTCACCAACTTTTTCAGTATGACTTCCTTATCTATAATCCTATCTAATTGATCAACCTCATCTTCTTACATCCTTTCAATCTCATTATCAAGCTCTTCTGTGAAGACTAAGTACTGATTTAATGTCTCTGCCATTATATTTGTGAGTTGGGTATACATTGAAGTGTGGGTTATGTTTATGAGCTGGGTACGCATTGAGGTGTAGGTTATATTCATGGATGGATACACATTTCCACTTGAAGGGTTGACTCATCTGTTCTCTCTGCAGATGCTGACAGACCGGCTGAGTGTTTCCAGCATGTTCTGCTTTCGTATTAGTTTACATTGAGGCCGCCATAAGATTTCATGGGACCCATGCACCGAGAGCGAGTGGGCACGCGTCCCTCTAAGGTCAACAGAAAAGGAACTTGAGTGACCCAATGCTGCTGGGCCACTGGGGCAGCACACAATTTTTAAAAAGGAACAAGTAGCATAGGCGCAGGTTAAATTCAAGCAGAGGTTCATCCTGCTGTGTGAAATGACAGTATGCGACTTTGGTTTATTACTTGAAGCATTCATTCTTAGGCATCCTACCTCTTTGACCAAGCTTTCGGTCACCTGCCCTAATATCTCCTTATGTGGCTCGGTGTCAAATTTTGTCTGATAACGCTCCTGTGAAGCGCTTTGTTTTACTACGTTAAAAGGCGCTATATAAATGCAAGTTGTTGTTGTTGTCTTCAAAAAGGAAGCCAGGAGTTCCTATGCAAGGAGTGACTGTTCTTTCAACGGGGATGGGGGTTGGTAGATTGAAATCAAAACTGGTTTACCTTTACCCTAAATGACTGCGATACAGACGACCAGTTTGGCTGTGGAATATAACTGACACAGGATGCACGATTTTTACAGTGCATTCCACTTTCTCATAACTATTTGTGTGTCGTGCACTTTACAAACTGGATCCTGGTTTCATCCTCTTGTGTGGTTACGTTTGCAAAAGCTGTGGTTTCTCCGCACGATACAGTAGCTGGTACAACAGAGAGTTTTGTAGTTAAAAAGAATTGCATTGTAAACGTGGGTCGCCTCCGCTTTCTCCGAGTGAAAGCTTTGAACTGCATGATTTGACTAATTTAGGAATGGTAATCTAGTGCTTTTGAGTGGTGTTTTTTCTACAAAGCCTTTGCAAATATAGTCAATATATGATAAAGGCCCTGTGTCGTCCTGCCAACAATCCGGGCAACAGCCCAGACTGTCTCCAGTAGCAACTGCATCTAAACAGTTATTACCTGCAGCACAAGGGGATTATGCCAGACTGTTTACTTTCCACTAATTTGTTGCTTGCAATCAACAAAACAGATAGCTTACGGCTCTTTATTATTTTTTCGGCAAAAAAGCAAATGAATACTGCTTGTTTTGGGCGAGTGCCGTGGTGAATTTGACTGCATGTGTCAGCAAGTAGTAACTTGTGTTGGCGGCCCAAGAGGCCAAAATGTTATTTTAATGTATTTTTATTCACTATGTAAAGGATTATGCATTTCACTTGAGTCAAATCAGGGATGTGAATGGTGGGGCAGTGTATTGAAGCAACGCAATGTAGAACCATAGAATTTGACAGCACATGGGCCATTTGTCCCACTGTGTTTGTGCCTCCTCTTTGATAGAGTAATCCCAAACTAATCCCATTGCCATACCCTTGTAACAACTTCTGCTTCAAATATTTATCCACTTTTCCCTTAAAATCTCCCAACAACCCTCTGTGTAAAGATATTTCTCCTAACCTCTCTTCTCACTCTCTTGGTGATACTTTTAAATTGTTGACCCCCTGTCAGTGACTCCCCAAGCAGAAGAAAGAGTCTTTCTCTATTCACTCTATCAAAATTCTTCATAATTTGAAAACAATCTCAATTAAATCTCCTCTTAACCTTCTCTGCTCCAGTGGAAATAGTCCTAGTCTCATAGTCCTAGTGTACATGGATTTTAGCAAGGCTTTTGACAAGGTCCCACATGGCAGACTGGTCAGAAAAGTAAAAGCCCATGGGATCCAAGGGAAAGTGGCTAGTTGGATCCAAAATTGGCTCAGTGGCAGGAAGCAAAGGGTAATGGCCGACGGGTGTTTTTGTGACTGGAAGTCTGTTTCCAGTGGGGTTCCGCAGGGCTCAGTACTAGGTCCCTTGCTTTTTGTGGTATATATCAATGATTTAGACTTAAATGTAGGGAGCATGATAAAGAAGTTTGCAGATGATACAAAAATTGGCCGTGTGGTTGATAGTGAGGAAGAAAGCTGTAGACTGCGGGAAGATATCAATGGACTGGTCAGGTGGGCAGAAAAGTGGCAAATGGAATTCAATCTGGAGAAGTGTGAGGTAATGCATTTGGGGAGAGCAAACAAGACAAGGGAATACACAATAAATGGGAGGATACTGAGAAGTGCAGAGGAACAGAGGGACCTTGGAATGCACAGATCCCTGAAGGTAGCAGGACAGGTAGATAAGGTGGTTAAGAAGGCATATGGGATACTTTCCTTTATTAGCCAAGGCGTAGAATATAAAAGCAGGGAGGTTATGCTAGAATTGTATAAAATACTAGTTAGGCAACAGCTGGAGTACTACATACAGTTCTGGTCACCACATTACAGGAAAGATATGATTGCACTAGAGAGGGTACAGAGGAGATTTACGAGGATGTTGCCAGGGCTGATGAATTTTAGCTATGAGGAAAGACTGAATAGGCTGTTTTCTTTGGAACAGAGGATGCTGAGGGGAGATTCAATTGAGGTGTATAAAATTATGAGGGGCCTAGATAGAATAGATAGGAAGGACCTATTTCCCTTAGCATGGAGGTCAATAACTGCGGGCATAGATTTAAAGTGATTGGTAAAAGGATTAGAGGGGAGTTGGGGAGAAATTTTTTCACCCAGAGGATGATGGCGGTCTGGAACTCACTGTCTGAAAGGGTGGTAGAAGCAGAAATCCTCATCACATTTAAATAGTACTTGGATATGCATTTGAAGTGTTGTAACCTACAAGGCTACGGACCAAGAGCTGGAAAGTGGGATTATGCTGGATAGCTCATTTTTGGCCGGCACAGACACGATGGGCTGAATGGCCTCCTTCTGTGCAGTAAATGTCTCTGATTCTATGATTCTATCTCAAGTATTTCCTCATAACTGTTGTATCCCATCCTTGGAATCATCTTGAAGAATCTATGCTCTACACTCCCTATGGCTTTAATGTTTCTTCCATAAGGGGACATCCAAAACTGCACAAAACTGTACTCTAATTGTGGACTAACCAATGTATTATATGTGTGGGATGGTGAAGCACAAATTGAACTCTGCTGAGTTCCTGCACTGTTGTGCAAAGAGTCTGACTGACCAGAGGGCAAGTAATTCCTGTCAGGGGGTGACGGTGAGGGGGGCGGGGGCGGTGGGGGAGGATTAGCGGGGATGGACTCAGAGTCATCGTTGTTCAGAATGGCACTGGTGGAATCATGGGAATCATGTCACGGCTATAAATTCTGTTTTCTTTAAATTATATTGTTGTCATGATTCTCCCTCTTCAATCTGTAGTAACTCATAAAATTAGAGATAACACAGCACCCAAAAGATGAAGGGAGACAGATGAATTCCATTAGGATCTTTGCGGTACCAGTTATAAAACTTGCACTTCTTTATTTCTTTTCTGCCTATTCCAAAGAAGTAGGTGACTATTCCTCAATGATTAAAGACTTTTCAAAGTCAAAGGCCATCTTGCCTGAAGGATTTACCTTTTACAATAAAGAAGAAATATCAAATATTTGTCTTTTCTCGAGAATTTGTTCCATCTGGTTATTTTTGCTGTAAGCGAATTTCAACAAGTGAATAAGGGAGAGAGACCAGGCAGCTATTCTGAGCAAAACTCCAGTACAGTGGCTGCCTAGAGTTGTTAAGGTGTCAGATTTGATTATGGGGCCACAAATTACTGCCATGAACTTGGAACTTCCACAGAGTGAGGCTTATTTAGAAAAATTTACTTCAGTTAGACCTGACTGAAGGACAATTATACCCTCTTGGAACTTGACAGGTGCCTAGGTAGATGACTCTTCTACATTACACTCCTACTGTTTTTATGCCCCTTGGGTTAGAAGCCTCCTCCTGTTATTGCACACAACTACAGAGGATGGGTACAGTAAATCAAGAAGCAGATCGTTAACAAAAGTTGCTTTTATGCTGGTCGTATTTTAGTTTAAATTATGGGAGACCAGAGGTTCGTAAACTGGCTCCCAGTGTTTCACATCACTAAATTCAGCTCTCTTATCCGGGCAGAAGGCTCAGATTTAGATGGCGGGAGCCCAGCTTATGGATGCTGGTCACCCGAAATTCAAATTAAAACAACAACAATTTTAAGCATTAAGATTGGCAGCTGGGAAGGCTTGTTTAACAGATCTTCCTGAATGCTAAATTCAGTGAATCCCAGCAAGATTGCGGTTGCATTGTAGCTTGCTGCACGAGACCCATGATCAGAAGCTAGTGCTACTACAGTAAGGGTGTCAGCCATGGCTCAGTTGGTAGCACACTTACCTCTGAGTTAGAAGGATTGTGAAAGTTCAAATCCCACTCCAGAGACTTGAACATAAAAATCTAGGCTGACAGCTTAGTGATGTGCTGTCTCTCAGCTGAGATGAGATTAAACTGAGGCACCATCTGCCCTTTCAGGTGGACATAAAAGGTCCCATGGCATTATTTTGAAGAAGAGCAGGGGGAGTTCTCCCGAGTGTCCTGGCCAATATTTATCCCTCAACCAACATCACTAAAACAGATTATCTGGTCATTATCACATTGTTGTTTGTGGGACGTTTGCTGTGTGCAAATTGGCCATTGTGTTTTACATACATCACAACAGTGCTACACTTCAAAACTACTTCATTGGCTATAAAGTGCTTTGAAATGTCCTGAGGTCGTGAAAGGTGCTATATAAATGCAAATCTTTCATTTTCCTTTTTAAAGGCTTGCGCAATATAAAAGCAGCTAAGGAGTGCCTCTGCCTTTTTTTCACTGACGGGAAATCTGGTGTGTCGGGCCTTTAATAAGGTATACAAAGTTCATGAGAACAATGTGACAAAACCATATTGGACAACAGATGGCTAACAGTGATGTACTCACAGGAATTGAATTGAAGGAGTTCCACTGACCCTGAAAACTGTTCCAGCTTCATTCCCATAGACTTAAGATGCTAAAAGGCCCTCATTAAAAACCTTTCAAGTTTTGTTCTCTTGGTTCATGATGAAACCAGAACCACAGATTCAAATATTGCCCTTTATCACTGCCAGGCATGCTTTATTCTCTTTAATGTATACCAGGTTGTGTTAATTAAGTTCATCTGAATTGCTTACAGGGGAGTCAGCAGACATACACCACGTAGCAATGGTGTGCAACTTTATTCTTCAGGTGCTATAGCTGGTGACCAACCTATGGGCCAGTTCTGGTCCACTTACCAATTTCATGCATCCCACTACTGTCTTGAACAAATATAGGCAGATGAGGGCCTACTGGCTGGATATGTAATGCATGTACCTCGAAAAGTTATGCATTACAACAGGCCTGTGGCTGCCATTATCATGTTCTTCTCCAAAATTCTTTTAGAAGTTTCCAGCGGTTCATATCTCAGATGAAAAGGCGCCGTCCCTATTTGCTGTGGGCATTTTATGTTCAGCACGTGACATTCCCGCAGCCAACAGAGAGGCCATTGTTCCACTTGAACTTTACAATCAAAACTCAATCTTGAACTATCTTTAAGCTTCTCCGGTCAGCTACTTCTGGAAAAGTTTAAAGGGAAATCTGAGGCTGCAACTTGAGGAGTTTCTGCTTTCAAATGCACCACTCTGGGCAACTGCTGAACTGAAACTTGAGACTTCTCCACAGAAAGGGGAAAAAAATCCAAAGCAACTACAAAACCAATAGTTCTAATGAAACTACTGGCCCCGTAGCTTTAATGGAGAGCCTTTCTCTTGCTGTACCGAGGCTGGGATTGCTCCATCTCCTAATAGAATGCATTTGCTTTCTCCTCACTGTGCAGCAAAAGATGAAGGAACAGCATTGAATCCCACCTCTGGTAACATCCCACATCCAAGCAAGCAATGAATAGAAGTATTTGGAAATCGAGGTCTGCCTCTGGCCATTGGTAAAGGGAGGTCAGCCACAAGTATCCTCAAGAACAAATCACTGACCTGCAGCCTCACAAGATCACAAGATAATTACGGATGAGGAAAGCCATTCAGCCCATCTTAATTCATCCATCCAGAAAGATTCTAAACTCCCCCCATTGCAGCATCCAATTGCTTCTGAAATGATTCCTGGGTTTTTGCCTTCAGGACTCTATATGGAAGTTTATTTCACATGTTGAATTTATTCTAATACTAGTGATACAAGGATTTTGTCCCAAGAGATGATCGTAAAATACAAATAAAATTATGTATGTTAAAATATATACTTTAGCAGAGGAAATATCAATTCCTGGTGATGTCAAAGAAATAGCGGCATCATGGAATTATGCTGAAGGTGAAATTTTACAAGAAGTATTAACCCATTATTTTCAACATAATGTACTGATAAGAAATGTGATATAATAGTAATCTGTATATATTTTGCAACCACACACACCCTTTTACTCTACAAGGTACAAATATATTGATATTTAGATTTCCACCCCTTTTTTTATCCTGTAGATGTACTTCTTTCCTTGCACATCAGTGCTAACTTCGTATTGTACCCTGTAGTTGAGAGGCTAGTCCAGTCCATGCCAGGGACAGACTGCTTTATGGGCTGTTCTATGATCAAGCAACAAGAGATATGTTTGCAGAGGAGTGGACTGAGAAGGTGACGGTAGTCTCCTCCACCAGTGCTGCAGCACCACATGTGACAATGCAAAACATCTCACCTAGTGGAGGAACTGAAGAAGTCCAATATGTTTTTGGGAGGCTATTTGGGGAGGTGCTAATCAACATGAAACAAGTTTTGGAAAATAGAACATGTTCCTTTTACAACCAAATGTTAGTTTTTGTTCCAAAAAATGGTCTTATTGAATTCAGCAAAATTTACACATTTTCTTGAGTTATTTTATACTAAATGTTACAATGGATAGCCCGGTGGTGAAGAATAGAACACTAGAGCCTGGTCTTCAGTTGCTTCCAAGCCTTTATTCACAGAGCTCCACATTACACACCCCATACCCTAGATAAGCTCTCTTATATATAGATACAAGCGAGCCCCAATTGATGTGCACCATCTGAATACAATTAACACTAATTGATATAAATCACATGGATACAATTAACATAAAGGTTACATCACAGGGTTTGGTACATGCAGATACACACAGTGAGAATGTCAAAGAGTTCGATATATTTAATTACTACCTTAGATATTGAGGGTTGATGAGGTAAGGATGTTTCCTTGATTTATAGACTCAGGCTAAGTGTGGAGGATGACTCAGGAATCTCCTTGGGTTTTGTTCAGTGTGCAGTCCCTTGGAATGCTAATAAGGGCAGTTAGGGATCTCTCTTGTCATCTGTTGTTGCTTGGGTCCCTTTGGCTAGGGAGGAGAGGAGGGGGCCACGGAGACTTTGGGGATGATGCGAATCCAAAACAAATAAATTATGGCGGGGAAATTGCTTGGAGTTGTAGAGGAGCGGAGTGCGGTGGGAACCCCGTTTATACGCGTAAACGGGGCTTCGGCCATTTCTGGTGAAGTCACGTCGGTGAAGCGGGAGTAGCTCCAAAAAATTTTGTGGCCTTACTTTAACAAAAGTAACACCAATTTCTGGATTACTTTTAACCTTCCTGTAGCAAGAGAGGTTTAAGCCTGCAGTGCAGCTATTGATTTAGGACTGGACTCTGCCAGCGACAACGAGTAATTGTCAGAGTCTTGATATATTGCAGGTTGATCTCAGTTTCACTAACACTGAAGTACAACAACAACAGAGCTCTGGGCATGTGTGCGCTCCAATTTTTAATGTTAGCAGCGTGTGGGATGCAATGTCTGCTTTGCCTTCAAAATGATTTTAGGCAAAGTTTTGAACATTCCCAGGTAGTTCAAAGGATCATCTAGGATCACTTGAGCGTATCTTGTGCACAACTGGCTTAGCCATCCTTCGCCAGATAAGGCTGGACCATATCAAGCTCTACTGGGCCTTGTTCTACTCTGCCAAAAGTGCCACTCCTCTAGGATCATTCCAGATGGAAAAAGGTCATCTCAAGCTCCTTTTCTCTATCTGACTCCTTAAACCCCCTGCCTCCCTGCCCCCTCCACCTTGACCTCTAATCACAAGTGCGAGGAGCACATGGATTTCTTTGTCACCAAGATAAAGACCATCTATTCAGTTACCTCTGTTGCTTCCTACCTTTTCTTTGCCAACCAAGCCAAACATATCCTCATTCTCCTTTCTACATTAGCCCTAAAGCCCCGTCTCCCTTTAGTTCTTCCTCCAACTTCTCCATACTCTTTCCAAGCCCATCTTGTCCACCTACTGCTTCCCCGACCCTATTCCTACCAAATTTCTGACTACCCAACTTCCCTTCCTGGCCCCTATACCAACTGACATGAACAACGGTTCTCTCTCCTCAGGCACTATACCCCTCCCTTTCAAAATGCCATCATCAGGGCCCCCCCCCTAACCTCAAAGAAATCATCCCCATCCCCCGCCCTTGCTAACTGTTGCTCCATCTCCAACTTCCCTTGCTCTCCAAAGTCCTTGCACATGTCATTGCCTCAACATCAGTGCCCATAACTTCTGAAATTGCCTATTTAAATCCCTCCAATCAAGTTTCTGCCCCATCGACAGCATCAAAACAGCCCTATTCAAAGTCATGGGTGGTATTGCCTGTGACTGTGAACCTGGCCCATTATCTCTTCTCATCCTCCTCAACCTCTCTGCAATCTTTGTCCTGTTTGACTACACCATCCTCCATTGCCACTCCTCCCTTGTTCAGCTCAGTGGAACTGGCCTTGTTTGGTTCTACTCTTACCTTTCTAACATAGCCAAAGTATCTCTAGAAATGGTTACTCTTCCCACCCATGCACCATCATCTCGGGAGTCTCTCAAGGAACCGTTCTTGGCCCCTTCCTCTTTCCCATCTACAAGCTGTCCCTTGGCATATATCATCCGTAGATATGGGGTCAGCTTCCAAGTGTATGCTGGTGACACCCAGCTCTACCTCTTCACCACCCCTCCCAACCCCTCTAATACCTCTGTGCTTTCACACTGTTTGTCTGACATCCAATCTTGGATGAACCGCAATTTACTTCAGCTAAACATTGGGAAGACCAAAGCCATCACTTTCAGCCCCCACTACAAATACTATACCTTTGCCACGAACTCCATCCCCCTCCTTGGCCAATGTCTCAGGCTGAACCAGGCTGTTCGCAAACTTACCGTCTATTTGAACCTGAGTTGAGTTTTTGACGCCATATCTTCTCCATCACAAAGACTGTCTCCTCCCACCTCTGTAACCTCACCCAGGTCTGCTCCTACTTCAGCCGATCTGCTGCCGAAACCCTCATTGATGCCTTTGTCACCACCAGAGTTGATTACTCCAATTGTCTCCAGCCAGCCACTCATCCTCCACCTTCTGTAAACTTCAGTTTATCTAAAACTCTGCCACCCATATCCTATCCTGCATCAATAATAATATCATAATAGCCTCCTTCAGCATTGCAGCCCTCGAACTTGCCATTCCTTTGCCTTCAGCCTCTTTTGTATCTCCCCTGCTTTCGCTCCACCATTGGCAGCTGTGCCTTCAGCCACCTAAGCTCCACACTTTGAAATTCCCTCCCTACACACCTTCACCTCTCCAACTCGTTCTCCTACTTTAAGACCCTCCTTAGAACCCATCTCTTTGACCAAGCATTTGGTCAGCCTTCCTAATCTTTCCTCCTTTTCCTGGAATCCATCGTTCCTTATGCCTCTGTGAAGTGCTTTAGGACATTGTTCTACGTTAAAGGTGCTATATAAATGCAAGTTGTTGTGAGTGCTGTTGTTGTTGTAGGCTCTTCCGAATGCTTTGCCTGGAGTTATACTGCAGTCAGTGTGAACTTAAAGCAGCGTGAAATAACTTTCTATAGAAGATCCTAAATGTTTGGCTTTAATGTAGTCAAGTGTCAGATCAATACCTAACACCTGAGTCATACTCATACTTTTCACATTGATGCACACAAAGCTGTTTCACATTCAAGCAAAAGTGTCAGCATAACTGCACTCTAAATGCTAAGTTCTGTATTAGAAGGAAAGAATGTCCTCAGGACATCCCAAAGCACTTCACAATAAATTACTCTTGAAGTGCGCCCACTGTTGTTTTGCAGGCAAACGCAGCAGCCAATACAGCAAGTTCCTACAAACAGCAATGAGAAAATGTCCAGATCATTTGTTTTGGCGGTGTTGGCTGAGGGAAATATGTTGGCCAGGACAACTCCCCTGCTCCTCTTCAAAACGCCATGGGGATCCTTTATATCCACATGAACAGGACCTCCGTTTAACATCTCATCTGAAAGACAGCACCCCCAACAGTGCAGCACTCCCTCAGTACGGTGTTAGCCGAGATTACATAATCATGTCCCTGGAAAGGGGCTTAAACCCACACTCTGAATCACAGCCAAGAGTGCTACCAATGAACCAAGCTGGATTTGAGTGTATGTTTGTTTGTGCAACCTATTGCTCTTTCAATGCATTTCCTGATATTGACAGTTCCACCAAGAATTTTCTTTATATTTGACTTCATTTTAAAAAAATATAACAAGCGTTAACTGCATAAAATATTTCTTATGCTTTCGTGCTGGAGTTATAGCTTCACATAGAAGAGCTGGGAGTGCCACGTGGATTTTATTCACTGCACATAAAATAATGACTCTGAAATGTCCAATATTTAAACGCAGTATGACTTTGTCATTTAAAAATCATCAGTATTTAAAAGCAGGATTATGGAATGTGAAAGGACCATTCGACCTATTACGCCTGCTGTTTACACAAATCACTTCCAACTACCCTTTCAGGAATTCTACCTCACCCACTTAATCTTCTGAAGGAAAGTTCCACGTAAATATTCCCTGATTCCCAGAGATAATAAAGCAAAATTCCAGAATAGCCAACCTCATGTCTCTACTATTCAGTCCTGGAATGCTGCCCTCCACTGACACCCTTGCTTAGGAACAACTGTATCATGAAGTATTTGATCATCTCAGTCTTTATGCTGATAGGGGTTGACTTTAACCCTGGACGAACATCGAGCAGGGAGTGTGATCGCACCGCACGCCTGACGTCCTCGCCACGGTGCCCGAGCTATTTTGAGAGCTGGGCCTTATTAACATTTGATCGGCGAACTGCATGTGCTCAGACGCAGCTCGATGATTGGGGTGGGTGGCAAATCCAGTGGCTGGTCGGTGGAGCCAAGCCAGAAATATTGAATGACAGGAGGGGAAGCAATCGCTTGGGACAGGGAAGGAGGGGCATTAGTCCGAAGGATTTTTGTGGGGCGAGGTGGAGCATTCATGTTCCTCATGGACCCAGAAAAATCTTGTACTTACCTCTTTTTGAGACGTCTAAGAAATCCTTTTAAGGATCATTGGTTAGGCCACTCTACACCTGGTATCAATGGGCAAAGTGTACACAGCAATGCTGCACCTGAAAATCGCGCCAGGGTCCTATGTATGGCTTAGGACCCCAAGTAGCATATTGAAAGTAGGCTCCTGCCTGAATCTGTCAGGTGCTTGGGCTGTCCTTATGAGGGCCCTAACAAAAATGGTGGCAGTAACATGGTGCACTGCTATTTTCCACTAACTACAACATTGTTCTGGCCGGGCCCGTAATGTTCAGATGGTTAAATCAATTGCTTTTGCCTCCCACTGCTCTGGCAGCAAAACATCCTTTTAATGTCTAGTCTGTGTCCTTTTAATTCTGCACACACGGTCCAGGTCAACTAGGCTGCTTACATCTAGATCATTTTATTTCTTCCGACATTTTAAAGACCCGCATCAAATCCCCGCTCAATGTAAACAAGCTTAGTTCTTTGAATCTTACCTCATAACTTTGAGCTCAGCTTCAAGGACACATCCTCGTCACTCTTTTCTGAACCTTCTGCAATGTATCAATGGCCCAGATTTTACTGCCAAAATCATGGTGAGCTTAATGGCGTTTGCCATTATTAATGTATAAATCGTCAAGCAGCTTGTGGCGAGGAAGAGATACTCCGTGAATTGTGAATTGCCACAAATTGCTAGATGATTTGCGTGCTGCGCTGTTCGCCTTGCCCTCAACCTCCCCGTAGGTTTCAAGAAATTGCTGCATTTACGCATTAATTACCAATTAAACTCGCCGCAGAAAGTTAGGGCTAGTACTTAACAGCGTAAGTACCTTTTTAATTATGAGATTTATGTTCCTGCAATGCCACTCAACCTCTCCGGCCCAGAAAAATTTAAACTTTTTTCTTACTTTTCCTTTCCATCTCTTTTCTCTCTCTCTCTTAATCCAATCTTTCTTTTCCTCTCTTTATTTCTCTTTCTGTACCCTAATTCACCCTATTTCCTTCTCTACCATTCCTCTGTTTCTCTCTCAATGCTTAAATCGCATTGGTTTAGGAGATACACTGTTGGTCCCATCTTTCACCCAGGTCCCAGATATCCCAGGTTGCCCTCGCACTTCCAGCAATTTACTCTGAAATGTCCAATATTTAAACGCACTTCCAGCAATTTACAGGGTAAAAAAAATTCGAACTGAAGGGTGAGGGAATAAGTCTAATTAACGGGGCACATCATGAGATGCCCTGGTCCAGCAAAATCTGAGTCAATGTGATTTCTGAGCACAATAGGGCTGATTCTCTGATAGCCCGCTCCTCGATAAGAACACTCAGTTGGGGTCTCAGGCCTGATATAGCGAATGTGGACTTACCAATGATCCGCAGAAAGTTAGAATAACAGATTAACATGCAAAATGGGTATAACCTATAATCTGTTTAATAACATAAACACTGCCCGGGCACAGTACTGGAAGATTCACCTGGCACAGTTCCAGAGCACTGTTTGAAAGCAGGCACAGGTTAGCAAATATATATATTTATCCAGAATTGTTGGCATATTTGTGACATCAAATTTTGCACAATGCCATATGTACATAAAATCACAGCTTAAAGGGGCACTGTCTTTGCGATAAAATGTTTGGCAAACCTTTTTCCCTTACAAATGCAATAACTTAAGTTCCATGCAAATGCATTCTCCAATCCCTTTCATGGGGTAACATTGTGATGAAGTGGTGCTGGCTCTCTGGCTTATCTCCCACCCCAAACAGAAGCAAAGTATACATCACAGCACATGGCCTGAAAAGGTACAAGACTGGCTAGCCCAGGGAGATAGTTATTTCCCAGGACTTTCCTTGTGTGCATGTAGATATCAGGTGTAGTGGACCTGTACGTCAGGTGTACTGTGCACGTGTTGAATGAAGCAGCTGGAGTGCACAGAGCTAAGGGTATAGATTCTGGTTGTGATGTGGCTGGCTTTGGTAGAGGTAGAGTGGTGAGCTGAGCTGGACAGTATGGAGTGGTTGCTGCTGGCACAGGTCCGATTTCACTCTAAATGTTTATTTTCAGTCAGAACAGATTTTTTTTTATGCCAACTAGAATTATGTGCCCTAAAGCTGGTATCACATCTCTTGGAGATATGTAACATCCACAAGTTTCAGTACTGTGTTCTTGTGGATGCGTTAGTTGATTATGTAGCAGTGCGTCTCTACCAGATTCTCAATTTTTCTGTATAAGTAACTATAAGAAACTTCTGCCACCATGTTCTCCACTCTACTTGTTAGTAACCACAAAAAGCATTATTGTAATTTTTGTTTGGCATAGTAAGATAGAATGGTGTCCTTGGGGTGAGAAGTTGGGGTGGGAATTCTCTGCATATAGTTATAAGCAGCCACAGGATCTCATTGTGGATTCTGTGTGTTATGCCCCATTTATATTAGCAGTTTTATATTGGCAATAAAAGCACGATTGAAGCAATACTGGTGTAAAAGTGTACAGAACTTTTAATATCCACATATATGCAACACTGTCTAAAGTGTCACTTAATTCTCTTAGTAGTACAATGGGTATGCACAGCACTTGATTGTCTAAAAGTCTTTGGAAATGGGAATTATGCCAAAGGGTAGGAAATATTACAGCCATGTTCAAGAAAGGGATAAACCAGGAAATTATAGGTCAGTTGATCTTACCTAGGTTGTGAGTAAACTCCTAAGGGATGATTTCACGATCCCACACTCCCAAGAGGGAGCCACGCATGATGGGAGCACAGGTCGGAGAATTAAAGTTATGATGCTGCAGCCCTATCTCCAACCTGTGGTCCTTTTAAATACAGCTGTCTCATTGGGACTGCGGAATCACACATGTAGAGTCTGTAGTATGGGATAAAATTAATGAACACTTAAAAAGGCATTGATTAATCAGGATGGATTTGTAAATGGCAGGTCGCATTTGACTACTTTAATTTAATTTTTTGAGAAGATCAGAGAGTATAGATAAGGGAATATGGTGAAAGTTGTATTCATGGACTTTCAGCACGCATTTGATAAGGTGCTACGTAAGAGGCTTGTAACAAAAATGAAGGCATAGGATATTAAAAGCAATGGAGCTGCTGGGATAGAGGGGCGGCTTAAATTGGTGAGGTGAATGTAGTGGTGAGCCTCAGGCAAGGGTTTTCTCTCACTCCCCAGTAAGAAAAGGTGGGGCATAGTTGTGGAAATGGGGCCCTTTATCTGCCCTTTACAAATTCATCCTGAAGGGGAGAAAACTGAAAAAAATAACAGAATTAAATACGATTTCTCTCTGCTAATAAAATGTCCTCACTCACTGTGCTCATCACTTTACCCTCGCCATCTTGTGGTTCTCTGCATTTCTATTGGCTACTCCTTTTAGGCATGGCACTACCTTTAGAACAGATATTTTTTCCAACAGGGACACAAACTTCCATCTGTAGTACAGAAATTCAGTGTACAATATACTGTTCTATGCTGAAAATAACTCCTAAAGCAATAATTTTAATAATTGTAATTGGGTGACCTTTGACCTTTGAAGATCAGACGAACATTGCCTACAAAGCGGAAATGCCCTTTAGTGGTGGACATGACAGCTGTTAGAAATCTTTCCTGCAAATCTGATGGTTACACAGGTTAACCAACGAAGCATTTATAATTCAAATAGTGATACAGCCTACATAAGAACATAAGAAATAGGAGCAGGAATAGGCCATATGGTCCCTTGAGCCTGTTCCGCCATTCAATAAAATCACCTGCGTGATTTATTTTCCTTAGACATCAGTGCAAAAGAAAATTGGACTGGGTGTTAAAGGGGCTGCCAATTTGATATCTCCTGTTTCTCACCACCTCGGAAGACCAATTTCACCCTCATGGTGAAGGCTGATAATGAGGAGGTCAGAACTTACAGTGCAGCTTCCATTTCTTCATGCCTAATGAACACATAAATCAAAACTCAAGAGCTGCTTACCCCAAATTCACTGAGGTTTCCCTGTAGTTTGGCTGGTTGAGCACCAGACTGAGGGCCAGAATATTTTGAGGTTCAAATTGGGGCAGGTTTCAGTTGGCTTTTTGTTCTAAGTTGGATAAAATGAGTGCTATGTCTTAGGATGCGGAGAGAAAGCAGAAAACTGTAGGAAATGAGCAAAAAGTACATATATAATTTTAATTATAGACAAAATATCTTAAGTGCTTTAAGCAATAGAGATGTTCGGACTGTATTCTGTCTGATGCATCGTTCAGCGGCTGCCATAGCTAGAACTTTGGTTAAAAATATGATTGACCCTTCCCATTTTTTGTGTAATAGTACAACTTTAATTCTTGGATGTTTGGCAATGGAAACAAGGACCAATAGAGACTGGCCTCTGTGTCCACTCTCTCTTTTACTCTAGTTTGGATAGGATTCAATGGGCAAATTGAAGATAATCAGCACCTAAAAAGAAATAAATGAGATTTGTATATAGGCAGTAACAAAGTTAATATATAAAAGTCAACCAGGCCAAACATTGTGATGAATATAATATGCTCATCATGAGGGTTTTATATATTGGGGCATAGAATACAAAAGTAAAGAAGTAATAATAAATCTAAAGAAAATATTCGTTAGGCCACAGTTAGAGTACTGTGTGCAGTTTAAAGCACCCAATTATAGAAAAGACAGTAGAGCCATAGAGAGCATACAGCGTAGATTGACCAGGATGACGCCAGGGATGAGAGCCTATAGTTTTGAGGAGAGACTTGAGATACTGAGACTATTTCCACTGGAGTAGAGAAGGCTAAGAGACTTACTAGAGATTTTTAAAATTATGAAGACTTTTGAATTGGGAAAGATGGGCTGTCAGTGATAAGGGATTATCAATTTAGAATTATCACTCAGAGTGAGGAGAAAGGTTAGGAGAAATTTCTTTACACAGAGGGCTGTTAAAGCATGGAGTGCTTTGCCGCAGGGAGTGGTTAAAGCAGAGACCATTGCATCTTTTAAAGGGAAATTGGGTAAATATTTTAAGTAGAGGAAGATACAGGGCTACGGGGAGAAAGCAAGGCAGTGGGATTAGTTTGGGATTGATGCAGGGCTATAGGGAGAGCACGAACAGTGGGATTAGTTCTGGAATAATACAAGAATATGGAGAGAGTGTGGACAGTGGGATTAGTTCTGGATTGATACAGGCCTCTAGAGAGAGCATGTGCAGTAGGATGAATTCTGGATTGATACAGGGCTATAGGGAGTGCGTGGAAAGTGGGATTAGTTCTGGATTGATACAGGGCTATAGGGAGAGCGTGGAAAGTGGGATTAGTTCTGGATTGATACAGGGCTATAGGGAGTGCGTGGAAAGTGGGATTAGTTCGGAATTGATACAGGGCTATGGGGGAGAAAGCGGGCAGTGGGATTAGTTCTGGATTAATACAGGGCTATGGGGAGATTGCAGGCAGTGGGATTAATTCTGGATTGGTACACGGATATGGAGAGAGCGTGGACAGTGGGATTAGTACTGGATTACTGTAGCAAAGAGCCAACACTGTTATCCATCTGTGTGAACATCTATGGCTCTTACAGTATAGCAGCAATGTCTAGTGGCATGGAATTTTAGTAATGTGATTGATTTCATCACTACTGACCAGGCTGACCTAACCAGGGATTCACTCCCATTGTCTGTATACGATCTTTTCCATAGTTCAAAGAGAGTCTACGTCTGCAACTGCTGAGAGACTGGTGAGGATGTTACTTCAGGGCACATTCAGCATTTGCAGATATTTCCTGTGTCTTTGGGGCTTAGTAAGCCAACAATAGGCAACATTGCGAAAATGTGTGATTTCATTTATGATTTATTAATTCTGCATTTTTGTTTTAATATGCACAATTCACTGAATTACAACAAAAAGAGAATTGTGACCATGCACATTAAAACAATAATGCGAAATCAATAAATTAGAAATGAATTGCACCGTGTTGTCGGTGCTAAATAAGATCCCAAAATCTGACGGCATTCTTCTGTGCTGTGCTGTCCTTTAGCATTGTTCTTTCAACCTTTATTTAGTGCTAATAGCTCCGTGCATTTGCTCCAAAGGGGAATATTATAGTTAGGGGAAATATTGCTCTAGAATATCCCCTTATTATTACATTCCAAGTCAAAAATAACATGTACCTTAGCAACACAGGAAGGGAGAATACAGTACCGCCAGAAGGCCAATTATATGAAAAGAGGCCTGCACTCTCCTTTGTTCATATTGGAACCATTACCAAAGGCTGTTTGACACACAAACACACATTGAGAGAATCTAGCAAAATTAACATTAAAAGGTTTAGGATGTAGTTTTAACACAAGGCCTAAACAGGGGCACTGATTTCCAAAGATAGTCTTTTCCCTTTAGTAAGACACTAGTTACTAAAATCAATGGAATTAAAATTAAAACAAAACAGGGTGGTACTGGGTGAATACAAATCTAATGGTCCTATTTATATGAAGGAGCATTGGACAGGAAATTACTGTTGGTAATGTTATCGTAGAAATGTTTAATGCGCTTGTAAAAAAAGTACAAATTTTAAAATAAGGGAGAGAGGAATTTGATAGGAGCACATTAAAGATTCATTAAATCATTTTGCTGACAGTAATTTCCAATCTAAGGCTGCTCTTCTTGCCAATTCATTTGAATGAAATCCATAAAATTGGACGGATCTTTTTTCCTAACTCCTTTACATACACTTGATATCTTGCATGAATATTTTGAGCCAAGGATAGTTTTGCCAACAAATCTGGAATAGAATCATACAGCACAGAAGGAAGCCATTTGGCCCATTGTGCCTGTGCCGGCTCTCTGAAAGAGCTACCAATTAGTCCCACACCCCTGCTCTTTCCCCATAGCCCTGCAAATTGCTCCTTTTTAAGTATATATACACTTCCCTTTTGAAAGTTACTGTTGAATCTGCTTCCACCACCCTTTCAAACAATGCATTCCAGATCATAACAACTCACTGAGTAAAAAAAAAAATTCTCCTCCTTTCCCCCCTGGCTTTTTTGACAATTATCTTAAATGTCTCCTCTGGCAACCGTGGTTTAGATGACTAAGAGTCTCCTGTTCTTTGCGGTCTTGTAAAATGGGTGGGGAAATGAAAAGAAAAAAAGATTTATGATCAAATCCTTTCCAGGAGGAGGGCTGTTCCTTTTGAAGCAAAGCATACATGGATAATACAGTTGCAGATTACCCATGCTATTTCAGTGGACAGTGTAGAGTTACAGAACAAGGATTGATGGGAGGTTCAATTTCTTGACATCTGATGTACGCACAAGCAATTAATATTTAGGTGTCAGCCTTGGCTCAGTTGGTAGCCCTCTCATCTCTGAGTCAGAAGGTTGTGGGTTCAAACTCCACTCCAGGACCTGCGCACATAATCTAGGCCGACACTTCAGTGCATCACAGTACATTGGAGGTACTGTCTTTAGGATGAGATGCTCAACCAAGGCCCCATCTGCCCTTCCAGGTTGAAGGCACTATTTGAAGAAGAGCAGGTGATTTCTCCTGGTGCCCTGGCAGGCCAGCTTTAGGCTGTGACACTTCTGCTGCTGCAGGAATGGCCAGAGTCTTGAGCACATAACCTAGGCTGATTATTCAGTTCAGAATTAAGGGAGTACTGCACTGTTGAAAGTGCCATCTTTCGGGTGAGAAGCTAAACCGTGGAGCTGTCTCTTGATCAGATGTATGTAAAAGATCTCATGGTGCGATTTAAAGAAGAGCAGGGGAGTTTTCCCAATGGCCTGACCAACATTTATCCCTCAACCAACACCACTGAAAAACAGATTAACTGGTCATTTATCTCATTGCTGTTTGTGGAACCTTGCTGTGCACAAATTGGCTGCCAGGTTTGCCTACATTATAACAGTGACTTCATTCAAAAGTTGACTGTGAAGCACTTTGGGATGTCATGAGGATGTGAATGGTGCGAGTTCTTTCTCTATATGCTACAAGTGAAATGTGATGTTTAAGTTAACGGTTAGTTTCCATGATTTACGAACACTTAAACCATTTCCTAGTGAGTAATTTTGACAACTATTTTAGCATTTATTTTTCAATATTTAGCAACAAACATCAGCCAGTTCTCTGATCTCGATCAAGTAATAATACATAAATCATTCACTTGCACTGCATTACGCTGTGAACCAGCTACTAGAGCATAAGACTAATGGATAATAAATTTATTGCTATACAGAAACATCTTGTAAATACTGCCACTATAAAGAATCTTATTAATGTGTAGAAAAGGAAATTTTTAAGGTATTTATTGAAAGCAAATATGGTTTACATAATTAATATAAGTAAGATGAATGTATATGTGTATAAACAAGATGCATGAGAATATAATACCAATGCCCACAGTAGTTAATCATATCAGCCACTTCAGGATTGTGAAAGGTTTGGAATTTAAGGATGATTGATCTTCTAATAAATTATATGATCTTTCCAATAAGTGAACTGACCCCCATAATTAACTATTACCCCTGGACAATAATCTGTTTATTCCATTTCTGTGATTGTTGGAAAGGTTCCCGGAAATTTGAAAAGTGAAATGTAATGTAAGCTTAGGCAAATATTTCAAAAATACAATCAGAAATTCAAGGCATGTAAAGCAAGGGAGCCTTACAAAGTATACACACCGAGTCGGAGCTCTGGATGGGTAAGTCCTTACTGCAAATTAAAATACGTGAATATGGTTACAGTGACAGCGAGAGAGGTTTGTGCTGAATCCGCATTGTCAATCAATCCCTTGTAAAAAGAATTATTATTAATTTCTAAATTGCTTTGACAATACAGATATCACTAGAGGCTTCAATTGCAGGGATGTTCAGTATAAAATATAATGTTACTGAAATTCCTCCCTAATATATTTGTATCTAAACTGTTGCTGTGCTAGTTGACAGATGGATAAGTACTGCAACTGAATACTGCAGCATCAGTGATTAATAACCACACTACTTGTGTGGTCTCAAGGAATTGTTTATTTCCAGTGGCTTATTTCTCCACTGGGAATATTTTAATTGTTCCCATGAGAGCCTCCCTCTGCAGCAGTGCAGGCAAACCTTCATCACTTCTATCTTGTTCCTCATCACTGACCCATTCTCTTTTCCTGCCACTTCAATTTCCTTTTCCCCCTGCTTTCTCATTTTTTGTTGTTTTTTACTCTCTCTCTCTCCTCCTGTCTATCTGGCCTCACCTGTCCCTCTCTTTGCCAATTAGTTTTCTCTACTTCAGCTTGTTTTGGACAGCCTCGTTCTTTCTCATTTTCTATTGCTTCTGCCTATTTGGTTTAGTTTGTTTCTCATCCTTGCCTGGCCTTCTCTTTTTCAACTAGCCATTCTCATTTCTGCCCATCCTCTTCTTGTGCTTGTCTATCTCTTCCTACCTGGCTCAGTTGGTGACAATGCTGGCTCTGAGTCAGAAGGTTGTGAGTTCAAACCCCATTCTAGGCCTTGAGTACTTAATGTAAGCTGGTACTTCAATGAGGGAATGCTGCATTGTTTGAGATGCTGTCCTTCAGATAAGATATTAAACCATTTCTTTGTCCTAGTGGTTCAGATGGATGTTAAAAGATCTCATTGTACAATTTAAAGAAGTGCAAGGAATTATCTGGGTATTCTAGACAACATCACCAAAACCTGATTATTTAGTCATCCATCTCATTGCTGTTTGTGGGGCACTGCTGTGTGCAATTGGCTGCTGCGTTTGCCTACTTAGCAATAGCTTCAAAAGCAATTAATTGTATGTGGATTGTTTTGGGATGTTTCTGAGAGTAGTGATAAAGCACTATATAAATGCAAGTTCCTTCTAGTCATACTCCCTACCTGCCTTTCTTTTTGTTCTCATCTCTTTCCTCCTTTCTGTTTCTCTCATACCTTAGTCTTTCCCAACTGCTTGGACCTTCTATTCATTTAATCTTGATCATCACTGTCTGCTTTTGTCGTTTTATCTCAGTCTCTCTTGCCCGTTTCTGGCCCTCTCATTTTGTATCTGTAGTCTCTCTTCTCTGTGCTTGTTTCGGTCTTGTATGAGTGCTTATCCTTTTGTGCTAGTCTCCCCCTTTCTGCCTGTTTCTCTCTTCTGATACTGTTTAGTCTTTGCCCTGCCTCTTTTAGTGCTGAGGGTAGGTTTTACGGAAATCCTGGAGGACCCATGGACATCTGCACCTGAATTCCTGGTATGCACTCCCAGAGGGTGAAGCCCCATATTGGGAGCACAGGTTCACCCCCGGTTTCATTCCTCTTACCTGCCTCTCTTTTTTCTGTTGGTTTGTTCCCTCTCCTCGATGCACCTTTCTTTTTGTGTGGACCTTGACCTTCTTGTCTGCTCATGCTTTTTATCCAGGTTTTATTCTTTCTCTCTGTTGGCCCCTCTCTTTTCAATGATTTCTCTGTCTAACCTGCCTGCATTTCTTTGTTTGGCTGACCGACTCCCAGCTCTCTTTCAGTCCTTATTTTCTCTTTCTGGTGGGAGATCTTTCCCTCTAGTTCACTGAGTTGCTTTCTCCCAACCAGCATATTGGTTTCCTTCTTTGACCATCCTCCTCAGCTGTAAAGATGAACTTGTTCCCCTATATTGAACACAGTACCACCCCACAGTTTCCATGAAATCGCTGGTCCTACCCTGTACCATGCCTCTTTCTTCAATACCAGTTTGTCTGTAACATTTTGTTTCAACATATGGTGCTTCACAGTTGGTAGGAAGGTCACAACTGGATTCTCTCACAAGGCTAACTTGAGTGCATCCTGGACAATTTTAATTTTAATTTGAACTTGTTTGGGATTTTTGCAAAAAAGGAAAAAGAAAAAAGGAAAGGGGGTGGGGGAAGGGGAGGAAAGAACAAAAGAGAAGGTCTGTGATAGGGTGGAGGGCAGGAGTGATTAAATGATTATGTGATTAATGTTTATCTTTAATTAACATTCCTTCATTCCTAAAACTCTAACATTAAATCAAATCCTTTTGATATGCAATTTTATCTAATTTCTCAATTAATTAAATTAATTTAATTTCAGTATTTATATCATTTCTATATACAATTTCATCTATAGCATAGAATCATAGAATCATACAAAGGTTACAGCACGGAAGGAGGCCATTAGGCCCATCGAGTCCGCACCAGCTCTATGCAAGAGCAATCCAGCTAGTCCCACTCCCCCGCCCTATACCCGTAGCCCTGCAAATTTTTTCCTTTCAAGTACTTATCCAGTTCGCTTTTGAAGGCCACGATTGAATCTGCCTCCACCACCCCCTCAGGCAGTGCATTCCAGATCCTAACCACTCGCTGTGTAAAAAAGTTTTTCCTCATGTCACCTTTGGTTCTTTTGCCAATCACCTCAAATCTATGTCCTCTGGTTCTTGACCCTTCCGCCAATGGGAACAGTTTCTCTCTATCTGCTCTGTCTACACCCTTCATGATTTTGAATACCTCTATCAAATCTCCTCTCAATCTTCTCTATTCCAAGGAGAACAACCCCAACTTCTCCATTCTATCCATGTAACTCAAGTCCCTTATCCCTGGAATCATTCTAGTAAATCTCTTCTGCACCCTCTCTAAGGCCTTCACATCTTTCCTAAAGTGCGGTGCCCAGAACTGGACACAATACTCCAGTTGTGGCCGAACCAGTGTTTTATAAAGGTTCATCATGACTTCCTTGCTTTTGTACTCTATGCCTCTATTTATAAAGCCCAGGATCCCGTATGCTTTTTTAACTGCTTTCACAACCTGCCCTGCCATCTTCAATGATTTGTGTACATATACCCCCAGATCTCTGTGTTCCTGTACCCCTTTTAGAGTTGTGCCCTCTAGTTTATATTGCCTCTACTCGTTCTTCCTACCAAAATGTATCACTTCGGATTTTTCTGCATTAAATTTCATCTGCCATATTAAATTCTGAAAAAATCTACCATTAAATTCATTTCTTTTTAAACATCGTTTACATCATTTCCAATTGTGCCAAAAATAACCAGCACAATAAGACAATCTCCATTACATCATTTAATACTCCTTTTCTTATAAAACAGCTTGTCCTCCGATTTACCAAGATCAATGCTACGGGTAATCAGTTAGCATTCATAAGTAAAAACAAAACAGGAAAGCCACTCGATTTGTGCTATAACCAGAATAAATGACTAATTTTTCACACTCTAATGGAAAATATACCACGCAGTGACAGCCAACTACATAACCCATTCACCCCTCAGACATGTGGGTTATGCAGTCTGACGTTACCTAGGGGGCTTAGTTTACACACTATTTTCAAAGCCACTGATTTTCATTTTCATGAAACAAATGGACAGAAACACAAAACATTGTCCCCAGAACATCAACACATGACGCATGAGGGCCAATGTTCCAAGCTGGTCCTAGAGGCTCCCCACCGGCAGAAGAAACTGAGAAAATGGCCCCCCATTCAGGCATCGTTAACCAGCGGTCCTGATCATAAACGGATGGAATTATGAGGTGCAATCCCCAAAACACCATTAAATATCCTGGAACTCCATGTCATAAAAATGGAATTTGGCCAATTTAGTCACCATAAAACAGTGACCCTGGTTATTAAAATGAGCTAGATAACATATTGAAATTACTATCTATTATTTTAACACAGTGGTTAACCCATTTAATAGAGGTTGCTCACCGCGTTCAAATCGGGCAAACAGGAATTTAACATAAATGTGTTAACCAGTGCACAAAAAGTAACATACAGAGGATTTCAGCCTTTTGATGATTTAGTTCTCAGCAGATCACCACTTGTTTTATATACATACACACCCACACATATGTACATCCACACACATAGAGAAAGCAAGAGAAACACAGTTATTAGACAGTAACAGTGAAAAGGGCCAGATTTGTGAAGTGTACCTTTGGCTAAACTAGAGCCCAGGAACTACAGTTGGTGATATCAGCGGATGTGTGTTTACATACTCATATAACATTCCTCTATCCGCTTTTAGCGGAGGCATTAACTCGTTGATTATAAATGGGGTAACGCCATTGCTAAGATAGTGGACCGAGCAATGCCATAGTAACACAGTAAGTGTTTGTCCCTCGCTGTCAACAGCTGTAATTGTTAGGCTCAGCTGTCAAGGGTACGAATCACAAATGAACTCCTTATCACTCAGGTGGACCAGTACATAGTAGGCGACACGTAAATTGAGATCTTATTGAAATCTAGTCAGAAGCTGAAGAGGGCTTGAGGCAATGAGTCAAAATTTCCTGGATTGGAACATGGTGATTGCCTGACAGGGTTCCCATGGAAACAAGTAACATCACAAAAATAATAAAGCTCCCCAGGTGGCCTTGGGTAAAGAGACTGCCCAGTCTAGCACTAAGTCATACAGACCAGACCAGTCCAAGTTTGATTCCCGGTCTGGCAGTATGTGGAGTGATACAAATGGCTCCATCACCCCTGGTTAGAGAGAAGAAAAATATTAGTAGGATTCCCGTTCGACCTCTGCTGGAAAATATGGGTAATTGGATGTTGGGTCAGAATCTGGGGAACATTTCTCCTGTGCACTATTTGTAACAAATTTGTAAATATACTTCTAGAGCACACAGAGAAAATCTCTCCTCTCCCCCCCCCACCATCTGATTGGCTTGCCTGTAATGCCTGCTACAGTTGAATAGCCTGCCAATACATACTATCTGGGGTCACACATGAAAAATGCCCAGTTAGATAAGGTAGTGTCATAGCCCAAAGTGCTCCAGCAATTTCAGGGGAGAAAAAGAAAAGGAAGTATCAGAGGCCAAACATATAACTGATAAGGTCAATATTGTTGGAGTGTAAGGGTTTGAGGTAGACGCATCCTTAAGTTAGGTGATTTGCATTGATAGGATACTTGGTAGAGAGAACAGGGCCTGGAAATTAGATAGCACAGCACTCGTTTTTCAGGCAAAAAACAGGCATTGAATGGTCCAGTATATCATCCGGTGTGCACACGTTCAGATCCCCGCGGAAGTGTGCCGTGTGCCACACTGATTAGGGTGCCCTGTCGTCATCCAGGCTGCCCGCCTGAAACTAGGCCCATCATTGCCTAGCACAAATTGCGGGCCTAGCGTTAATTGCAGTCTCCTTTCCGAAAATGGTACGCGACTGATTGCAGCGTGTGCCGTGTGCGCTGCGGTCATTTTTCTCGGGCGCACAACAGCCAAACCAGCGGTCTTTAAAGAAACCGCTGGAGGGTGCCACCAAAAAGGTAAGTGAATTTTTACTTCCCTGAAAGTGAAGCCAGGAGGAGTAGGAGCGCTCCTCCTGGCTCCGCATTACAACTGAGGGCAAATGAGCTGGCCGATCTCGCTCCCCACTCCGTGACCTCCGGCCTCTGGGGCTGTGACTGGTGACCGCCTATCGCCGGTACTTTACTGCATCCGGATAACGCCCCAATTCAGGCAAGATCCAATTTCTAGGCGCAGGACACTTAAGAGGAGCTAACACCCTTGTTTCCAGCTGAATATCTTTTCCGCAGTTAAATTCCAGACATGTTGCAGGTAGACTGAATAATGAATACCTGCAGATTCTTGGGCAACAAAATTATTCCTACCTCTTTGAAAACAAATAAAGGAAACAAGAGAAAACGCACAAAAAAAAAACATGGCTCAGTCAGATAATATTGTGTTGACGTGGCACTTCACGCAGTGATATCATACACATGGCATCGGTCAGGGTCGAAATTGGTGTACATTTTTCGGGCGCAAAACATACCAATTTGCGCAAGCATCGTTGCCACTGCTAAATTCGTGGGAACTATTTGTTGGGCATCCTGGACGGGCACCTAAAACAGGTGGAAAGCCCCTCAAATATTTTAATAAGCGGCCTAATGCCAGTTGAAGGACCCGTCTACAAAATTTGTTCCCGATGGGTGTGACAGATGCCGACAGCTCACCCCGAAGATGTAGCTGAGACCTGAGACCTGAGGCCTGAGGCCTAATTTCAAGGTGGACTCGGGCCTCTGTTTGGGCACGGAGGCTGAGCCTGAAAACGGGCTCAGACTAATTCTTACCCTTGTGTGTTTGGTGGCATTGGAGGTGAGGGGATTGGACTGAATAGTTGTTCTGGACAGTGGCGTTATAGGTTGGGTTGCTCCAAGATGGGGTTTTGAGATGGGTTGCTGCTCTTTTGTTGTTCTGGTTGTGTTGGTTGGCCCCTCTTTAGTGGAGGCTTGTGAACAATACTATGGTATGTAAGTAGATTGAGATTGAAAAAGCTCTCTGGATAAATGAATATAATGAGGCGGATTTTGCTGCTAACAGCGTTCACCATTATTTATGTGCAAATCGGACAGTAACTTCCGGCGAGCGCACATGTGCCATTAAACGTGAAAATCCGTAAGTTGCTGTCCGAGATGCACTGCCCCTCTGTAAGCTGCACGAAAACGGCATCTCGCCGTCTGGCTCTCTATTCAAATGTATTGAACAGCGTGAAGTTCCTGTACTGACGTCGTAGATATGGACTAAACTCACCATAAAAAGTTTGGGCTTGTCTATTCCAGTCTAAGTACCTTTCCAATGGTGTGGTACGTCTTAATTACTGCCAAACAATCTCTCCGGCACTGAAAATTAACTTTTACAAGTGTGGACGGGCACAATTCGCTATTGTAACTTACACTTCTTGATTTGACTCTGCGCTGCTCATGAACGATTCTTCAGTCTGATTGATTATGGAGATACACAGTTGCTTGCCCAGTTCACACAGGCCCCAGATGCCCTGTCGTTTGGATCTCTGACTTACAATAACTTGCCATGAAAACCCCAAAGAAAGTCTATGGGCAAGTGTAAGTCTAACGGATGGTTCGTTGCTCACAGCAACATCCGGCCCATTGTGTTCTGTATAAAAAAAATTTTCATAAAATATACTTTATTCATAGAGTTTGCGGCAATACATACAATACAGTTGTCACATCACATTCCAAACGTACACAATACAGATTATACAATTTGCAGGTTACATCAAGTACAGTTCAATGAACACATTGTACATAATTACAGTTCATGACAGTCTAGGGTGCCTCGTTGCATTACAGTCAATACAGATTATTGATTACAGATTCATTACAGATACATGACAGATTCATTACAAGTACATTACATTACATCAATTTGAATTTTACATTCTGCCCGAGGGGGTTTTCCCTGATTGCAGCCCCTCTGCATACAATTGCGGGAAGGCTCTAAACGGTTGCCTTTCCCCACAGAGACTTTGTGGCGGCCGCACCCGTCCTTAGTGCGTCCCTGAGCACGTAGTCTTGGACCTTGGAATGTGCCAGTCTGCAGCACTCGATCGAGGACAGCTCCTTGCACTGGAAGACCAGCAAGTTTCGGGCAGACCAAAGGGCGTCTTTCACCGAGTTGATAGTCTTCCAGCAGCAGTTGATGTCCGTCTCGGTGTGTGTCCCCAGGAACAGCCCGCAGAGCACAGAGTCCTGTGTCACGGAACTGCTTGGGACGAACCTGGACAGATACCACTGCATCTCTCTCCAGACCTTCTTTGCAAAGGCACGTTCCAGAAGGAGATGGGTAACGGTCTCATCTCCACCACAGCTTCCTCGGGGACAGCGCGCGGTGGCGCTGAGACTCCGTGAGTGCATGAAGGATCTGACAGGAAGGGCCCTTCTCACCACCAGCCAAGTTAGGTCTTGGTGCTTGTTTGAAAGCTCTGGCGATGAGGCGTTCTGCCAAATGACATTGACAGTCTGTTCGTGGAACCAACCAACAGGATCCCGCAGGGTCTCGAGGACGTTACATGTGGGCCACTTACTGATTGTCTTGTGGTCAAAGGTGTTTTCTTGCATAAACTTTTCAACGAAGGACAGTTGGGGTGGAACGGTCCAACTGGACGGAGCGTTCCGTGGCAGCGTGGCCAGGCCCATCCTTCGCAACACTGGGGACAGGAGGAACCTCAGCATGTAGTGACACTTTGTGTTTGCGTACTGAGGGTCTATGCACAGCTTGATGCAGCTGAACACGAAAGTGGCCATCAGGATGAGGGCCATGTTGGGTATGCCTTTCCCCCCTTTCTCCAGAGATTTGTACATCATGTCCTTGCGGACACGGTTCATTTTTGATCTCCAGATAAAGTGGAAGATGGCTCGGGTGACTGTCGCGGCACAGGAGCGAGGTATGGGCCAGACCTGCACCACGTACAGCAACACCGAGAGCACCTCGCACCTGATGACCAGGTTCTAGCCCATGATCGAGAGGGATCGTCGATCCCACAGTCCCAGTTTCTGCTTCACCTTAGAAATACCCTCCTTCCAGTTCTTGGTGCACGCCCCGGCCCCCCCGACCCAGATCCCCAGTACCTTCAGGTAATCCGACCCGATGATGAAAGGGACAAAGGATCGGTCAGTCCAGTTCCCAAAGAAGATGGCCTCGCTTTGGTACGATTTACCCTGGCCCCCGAGGCCAGTTCGAACGGGTCTCAGATGCTCATCAATCTATGGACCGACAGCTTTTTTTTTTTTTTGTCAGTGCAATATATACGCTTTATTCTCACTAATAATACATACACACACATGTACAGAGACGCTGGGAACGAGCTGTTTTTCTTTTTGAATATCTCCCCACAGGGAGGTGCACCGTTCCCAGAGACACTGCAATACTGGGTCGATGCGTGGAGTGGACGGAGCAAGCCCCTAGTCCACCTCCCTGTTCCAAAAATCAATTTAATATATGGTCCCCAGATAGGGGACGTATCAGATATTAAACTGATAAGAACAGATTTTTTTTTTTCTCAAAAAATATACTTTATTCATAAAATTTGCAGCAATACATACAATACAGTTGTCATATCACTTTCCAAACGTACACAATACAGATTATATAATTTGCAGGTTACGTCAAGTACAGTTCAATGAACAC
Source organism: Heptranchias perlo (assembly GCF_035084215.1). Classification (NCBI taxonomy): domain Eukaryota; kingdom Metazoa; phylum Chordata; class Chondrichthyes; order Hexanchiformes; family Hexanchidae; genus Heptranchias; species Heptranchias perlo. Next base: position 80,107,937 of record NC_090332.1, read on the forward strand.
ATTGGACATAATTACAGTTCATGACACTCTAGGGTGTCTCATTGCATCATGCTCAACACGGATTATTACTTACAGATTCATTTCAGGTCCATTTCAGATTCATTACAGGTACATTACAGCAATTTGAATTTTACATTCTGCCCGAGGGGGTTTTTCCCTGATTGCAGCCCCTCGGTTTACAATGGCGGGAAGGCTCTAAACGGTTGCCTTTCCCCACAGGGCCTTTGCGGCGGCCGCACCCATCCTCAGTGCGTCCCTCAGCACGTAGTCCTGGACCTTGGAATGTGCCAGTCTGCAACACTCGGTCGAGGACAGCTCCTTGTGCTGGAAGACCAGCAAGTTTCGGGCAGACCAAAGGGCGTCTTTCACCGAGTTGATGGTCTTCCAGCAGCAGCCGATGTCCGTCTCAGTGTGCGTCCCCGGGAACAGCCCGTAGAGCACAGAAACCTGTGTTACGGAACTGCTCGGGACAAACCTGGACAGATACCACTGCATCTCTCTCCAGACCTTCTTTGCAAAGGCACATTCCATAAGGAGATGGGTGACGGTCTCGTCTCCACCGCAGCCTCCTCTGGGACAGCGCGCGGTGGCGCTGAGAGCTCGGGAGTGCATGAAGGATCTGACGGGAAGGGCCCTTCTCACCACCAGCCAAGCTAGGTCTTGGTGCTTGTTTGAAAGCTCTGGCGATGAGGCGTTCTGCCAAATGACATTGACAGTCTGCTCGGGGAACCAACTGACAGGATCCACCATCTCCTTTTCCCGCAGGGTCTCGAGGACGTTACGTGCGGACCACTTGCTGATCGCCTTGTGGTCAAAGATGTTTTCCTGCACAAACCTTTCCACGAAGGACAGGTGGGGCGGAACGGTCCAACTGGACGGAGCGTTCCGTGGCAGCGTGGCCAGGCCCATCCTTCTCAACACCGGGGACAGGTAGAACCTCAGCATGTAGTGACACTTTGTGTTTGCGTACTGAGGGTCTACGCACAGCTTGATGCAGCCGCACACAAAGGTGGCCATCAAGATGAGGGCCAGGTTGGGCACGCCTTTCCCCCCTTTCTCTGGAGATTTGTACATCGTGACCCTGCGGACACGGTCCATTTTTGATCTCCAGACAAAGTGGAAGATGGCTCGGGTGACTGTCGCGGCGCAGGAGCGAGGTATGGGCCAGACCTGCGCCACGTACAGCAACACCGAGAGCACCTCGCACCTGATGACCAGGTTCTTGCCCACGATCGAGAGGGATCGTTGATCCCACAGTCCTAGTTTCTGCTTAACCTTGGAGATACGCTCCTCCCAGTTTTTGGTGCACGCCCCGGCCCCCCCGAACCAGATCCCCAGCACCTTCAGGTAATCCGACCTGACGGTGAAGGGGACAAAGGATCGGTCGGTCCAGTTCCCAAAGAACATAGCCTCGCTCTTGCTACGATTTACCCTGGCCCCCGAGGCCAGTTCGAACTGGTCGCAGATGCTCATCAATCTGCGGACCGACAGCTGATCCGAGCAAAAGACGGCGACGTCATCCATGTACAGGGAGGCCTTGACCTGAGTGCCTCCGCTGCCTGGGATCGTCACCCCTCTTATGCCCGCATCCCTCCTGATGGACTCGGCAAAGGGTTCGATGCAACACACGAACAAGACGGAGGAGAGAGGACAGCCCTGCCTGACTCCAGATTTGATCGGAAAGCTTTCTGATTCCCACCCGTTGATTGAAACTGCGCTACTGATGTTTGTGTAGAGCAGTTGGATCCAATTGCGGATTCCCTCCCCAAACCCCATTTTGGAGAGCACGTCCATCATGTACGTGTGGGATATTCTGTCAAAGGCCTTCTCCTGGTCCAGGCTGATCAGGCAGGTGTTTACCCCCCTGTCCTGTACGTAGGCGATCGTATCAGAGATCTTCCAGCCGGGTACGGCGCAGGTCTGATCGGGGTGGATCACCACCTCCAGGGCTGACTTGACCCGATTGGCGATGACCTTGGACAGAATTTTGTAGTCCACGTTAAGTAGTGAGATGGGTCGCCAATTTTCGATTTCTTCCCTCTCCCCCTTCTGCTTGTAGATGAGGGTGATGATGCCTTTCCTCATGGAGTCTGACATGCTGCCTGTCAGGAGAATACCCCCGTACACTTCCAGCAGGTCTGGGCCTATCCAGTCCCACAGAGCCGAGTACAACTCCATCGGTAAGCCGTCGCTTCCGGGAGTCTTACTCTTCTCGAAGGATCGGACGGCCTTTGTCAGTTCGTCCAGAGTTAGCGGGTGATCCAGACTCTCCCGCTTGCTGTCGTCTAGAACCTCCGTGATAGACGACAAGAAGGAGTGGGAGGCCGCGCTGTCTGTGGGCTTCGCGTCGTACAGTCCGGCATAAAAGGATTTGCAGATCCTCAGTATGTCGGGCTGCGAGGACGTGACCGAGCCGTTCTCTTCCTTCAGGCTGCTGATCACAGAGCTCTCTCTGTGCACCTTTTGGAAGAAGAAGCGCGAGCAAGTCTCGTCCTGCTCCACGGAGCGGACTCTGGACTGGAAGATGATCTTGGAGGCCTCGGAGGCAAAGAGCGAGGCTTGCTGGTCCTTCACCTCTCTGAGTTCCTCCCCGACATCGATCCCCATCGACTGCAGCAGGAGAAGATTCTGCATGCTTTTCTGGAGTCGGGACGTTTCCCTCTGCCTCTCTCTCGCCTTCTGAACACCTTTGAGGATGAAGAACCTCTTGATGTTCGCCTTGATGGCTTCCCACCAGTGCACTGGGGAATCAAAGAGGGGCTTTACGGTTCTCCAACCTTTGTAATCCCTCTTCAGTTCCTCAATGTTTCCCGGGGTCAACAGTTTCACGTTCAGCTTCCATGTCCCCCTGCCCACTCTCTGATCGTCCTGTAGGTGACAGTCGGCCAGGAGGAGGCAGTGGTCAGAGAAGAACACCGGTGTGACCTTGGTGGATCTGACCTTGAGCTTCGGGGACACAAACAGGAAGTCTATCCTGGAACGGACGGACCCGTCTGGTCTGGACCAGGTGTATTGACGCGCCGCTCCGTCTGCAGGGTTGCTGAAGACGTTGCACAGCTTGGCGTCTTTCACCGCTTTCATCAGGAGTTTGGACGTGGCGTCCAGTTTGCTGTCGGCTCTGCCGGATCGTCCAGCCGCATCGATGATGCAGTTGAAGTCCCCGCCGAGAATGACCGGCTTGGACGTCGCCAGCAGCAGTGGGAGCTGCTGGAAGACGGCCAGCCGCTCGTCCTTCAGAGCCGGGGCGTACACGTTGATCAGCCGGAGCGGAGCGTTTTTGTACATTACGTCTGCTACGAGGAGACGGCCCCCCACCACCTCCTTTACTTCGGTGATGGTGAAGTTGCCCCCCCGCAGCAGAATCCCCAGGCCGGAGGCACGGTTATCGTTGCCTCCCGACCAGATAGACGGCCCGTGGGCCCAGCGCTGTGACCATTGCCTGTAATTGCTGAGATGCGGCAGGCCGCACTCCTGTAAGAACAGCAGGTCGCTCTTGACCTTGGCCAGGTAGTCCAAGGTCGACACACATCGCGTAGTGCATTTAACGCTACGCACATTAATGGACCGACAGCTGATCCGAGCAAAAGACGGTGTAAATGTAAAGCTAAGAATCGAGACAGTTACTTGCTCCAGCTTGTGTGGCTTCCAGGAGATGCCTTTTGTATTTGACTTCCTTACAGTATTAATGTGTTGATTAAGCCATTTGGGTGGAGCGGACAACATTCTCCTGTGGATCATTCAAGCTGCACATGGGACTGTCAGAGAAAGCATTATCCATTAATACGCATTTTTCTTATGTCCATCTGAAATTTGCGGTGCATCTCAAGCATTTCAAAGGCTACTGGGACATTAAAGGGTGTGGTCTGAGAGGCAGAGAGAAAGAATGTCATGCATGACAACATAAGAAAGAATGTAGACACACAATGGGTCAGCCACCCGGGGAAACATTGAAACATTAAGAGAGGAATGTGATTGTGTATCAAAAACCTGCAAAGGAGACAGTCAAGATCAGTTTATCACAGATCAGAGGAAACACCTCCCTACCTGCGAGACAATACGTGCAGGACTGGTCACGCCCCAGGCAGAAAACAGTGTGTAATGATTGAACCACAGCTACCAGAAGCACAGTCGGAATATCGAAGGGATCAGATATATCTAGGGAACGTGAATGCCGGCAAAACGGCCTAACCCTGTGTCGCCCTAAAAGGGGAGACGTAACTGAAGCAGACGTAGTGAGGAATATAGAAGTGCCATCCCGCCGGCTGTCCAGTCCTAGACGGGTAATATATTTCCAGTCTGGGGTTGTTAGTTATCACTCGATGATGTGTGCATCATTTGCTGTCTGTGAACAATAAAGCCTCAATTCTTTACCAATACGGTGTCGAGTCGAATTGATTAAAAGGAACTACCGTACCTCGTTACAAGATTCCAACAAATTGGCGACTGCGGCAGGACCCTGATAAAAGAAATTGAGTGCTTTGTCCTTCACAAATAGACTTAAACCAACCTAACTGATCCTTACATAGGTAGAGTAGGAAAATCCTAGAGGGAGTGGAGGGAGTGTAGGTTTATACCCATCGATAACAAAGACGGGTAGTATGGCAGGGCCACCGGTGTGTGTGGCAAAGGATTTAAGTCCAAAAGAGGTGACGTGGCTCATAACCTGTATGACACAATTGTAAACAATTTTACAACACCAAGTTATAGTCCAGCAATTTTATTTTAAATTCACAAGCTTTCGGAGACTTCCTCCTTCCTAAGGTAAATGTTTCAGGAGCCTGAAACATTTACCTGAGGAAGGAGGAAGTCTCCGAAAGCTTGTGAATTTAAAATAAAATTGCTGGACTATAACTTGGTGTTGTAAAATTGTTTACAATTGTCAACCCCAGTCCATCACCGGCATCTCCACATCATGTATGACACAAGGTAGCGGTTGACGTACATTAGTATAAGGGAATGTACTCCAAAGGAAATAGTCAATAAAAAAGTAAAAGTGTAAAAGGGAAAACGGATGCTAGTGTATGTGATGCATTTTTGTGCATGGAGAAGTGAAGAAAAAGAGAAAAAATGGGTGGAAGAGGTAGAGAAACTGAAAAAGGAGTTAGGACGAACAAGCGAGGAGAAAAGAGGAGTAGAAGGTCGAAATAAGGATCTCACGTTATGCTTCAACAACAGCATAAGAGTAGTTGGACCACGACTGCTCTGGCCGTTGGCGCACAGCAAACAAAAACAGAAGTAAATCTGCAGGAAGAAAATAAGAAGTTGAAACAGCAGTTGGAGGACGCCCGAGGTGCCCTGAGGGAAATAGCCAGCCAGAAGGATAAGGGGGAGGCTCGGAGTGAAATTAAGAAAATGGAACAGGAGGGAGCCAGGGATAAGGAGGCTCAACGTAAAATAACGTGCCTGTCCTGTTTAGTCACCCAGTTACAGGACAAGTTTAAGAAAGGGTCTTTCCTACATGAGAACTTAAATTGGGGCAATTTTGGCTTGAGTAGCAAACTTCGGAAATTTAAAATTGGTCAGGGAGAAAAAGGATAAGTTGGTTTGATGGAATACAGGAGGGAGGGAAATATTCTGTTCCATCTCGACTGCTAAATGTGTCTCTGTTTGCTTACACAGAGCTAAAGCAGTTTAACTCTCTGTTGTCCACGTCTTAGATATTAGGTGTAATTTAAAAATGTGCTGTCTTACATTTGTTTTCTCTGTGTATAAGCATGTTATTTTTGATATTGAGTCGTCATGTTTTTGGTGTTGAACTGATTTGGAGTAATTGATAGATCGAGTGTTTGATTAAATTATCAAATGATGAAACCAGTTTTCTGTGGCTGGCCACCACAGACAGCTAGTTATTTAAACTTTGTGAATATTCCTGGGGCTTCAGATCCAGGATTATCACGTGGAATTTGGCACTCTGAGTTTATAACCCATTAGAGGAATCAATATTTTAAGGTGTATGAGTGTATGAATTGTGACTTGATTTAGTGCCTTCAAAATCTTTCAGGTGTTTCTGTCTGTTTAAAGTTATCAAAATGAGGTAGCAGTCGAGAGACCAGAGACCAAAATAAAAACGATTTAATGAAATTTGGGTTTTTAGTCTAAATTACACAAGTCCAGGAGAAAACCACTCTTGAATTAAAATGGACAAGCTTAAATTCTAAAGATTGTGTTTAAAGTTAATCACTTCCTTATCTTCCTCAAGATCTTTCAGAGTCTGAGAGGCCAAGAGGTGATTAGCATTTCAATGCTGCACCATTGCAGGATTGTTTAAGTGTCAGATTTAATTTGAGAGGACATTTACAAATGCATTTCTTTAACCCATCCAAGGCTCTTAAGGCAGGCCAAGGTGGATCTTTCTTTGTTTTTAACAGGTGACCGTGGAGTTCAGGACCGTGTCAGTGGCATGATACTTCTTTTAAATGAAAGTAGCTCTACAGAGTTACGGGGCAGCCTTCACTGGAAACATGTTGGTATCAGCTGGTGTTTAGAATTTAAATTCAGATCTGTAGGAAATATTAAAAGGTCACAGCATAGTGACAAGATGGACTAAGAACTTTGCCTCTCAAGGCTCGCCTTTTATCTTCAGAGACAAAGTGCTCGAGGTGGGGAGACATGGGCCCCGATATTACCAGGGAGGCGGGTTGGCAGTGGGGGGTCGACTGGATGCGTGGGTAACTCGCCCAGTAAAATCGATGGGTTCCCCACGCGATCGCGAGTAAATTGAAGCCACTTACCTTGGCTTCCGGGTTTCCCATTGGAAACCTACGCATCGCAGGCTGTCAGCTGTTTAAAGGGGCAGTCCTCCAATGCTGCTCCTGCAGCAAACAGCCAAAATTACAGCATGGAGCAGTCCAGGGGAAAGGCTGCTCCCAGGTTTAATGATGCCTCACTCCAGGTCTTACTGGATGGGGTGAGGAGGAGGAGAGAAATCTTCTACCCGGCAGACGGGAGGAAGTGGCCTGCCTCTGCCACCAAGAAGGCCTAGCTCAAGGTGGCAGAGGAGGTCAGCAGCACCAGCAACATAGCCCGCATCTGGATACAGTGCAGGAAGCACTTCAATGACCTAACCAGGTCAGCCAAAGTGAGTACACTTACTCATTCTCCTACACTCCGTCTTCCACATCACAGCCCTCACCCCACAACTCCTTCTGCACTGCCAACACTACTCTATCACATCACTCCTCACACCCACTCAAACCTCATCCTCAATTTACCTGCACTTACTCACCTCCCCAGTACTCATCCCACCTCTAGTACTCAGCCCAATCCTCATACAATCTCATGGCTCTGTCTCATACTCACCCTCTGATGCATCTCTTTCACGGTCACCCTCAACCAACCTGCCACTACTTCTGCTGCAGCCACAGGGGATGCATCACGTATGAGTAGTAGGAAGCGTAAGCCAAACCTTTTGTGAGCACAGAGGCTGAGGTCATCCACGGGGAAGTTGATGTAGTGGGAGGCCCTGCAAAACAAGCTGTCGGTGACCTGCCTTATGCACTTGTGTGCAGACGACTGAGAGACCCTGGCGATGTCCCCGGTGGCACCCTGGAAGGATCTGGAGGCAAAGAAGTTGAGGGCAGTGGTGACTTCGACAGCGACAGGTAAGAAGATGCTGCTTGGGCCAGCCGGGAGCAGCTCGGCATGAAGGAGGCTGCAGATGTCCACGACTATCTGTCCAGCGGACACCAAAAGGCAGGCAGTCTATCAGTTTCAGCCCAATATTATTCGGCCCACGTAGAATCATAGAATCATAGAAGTTACAACATGGAAACAGGCCCTTCGGCCCAACATGTCCATGTCGCCCAGTTTATACCACTAAGCTAGTCCCAATTGCCTCAAAGACAATTATGTATGAAGGTGTTTTTTTGTCTACTTAAATCAGATCCAAAAAGGGATTTAATGGGAAACAACTGGATCCCAAATTTCATTTAAAAAATAAATAAATCTGGAAATCACATGGGACTATGGTTTGGTGGAAGATGCGAAGCCTCCGGTGTGTGCGTTATGCCAGGAAGACGGAAGCAAAATGACATAATTCCAAGGTGGATTCCTGCAACAGTGGCAATGCCATCGCTACCTGCTGCTAAAAGATTGATTGAAATATTTAATGTGGATTTGATACACTTCTGAAGGAAGATATACGTGAGGAGTTCGTGAACTATCTAAGGACATTGGTTAGTGGGAATGAGAGAGTCTGGAAAGCCCGAGATACCTTTTTGCGGTTCCAGGAGTGGCTATTCGGCTGTGTTGTGCTGCAGAGCTCATCATTAGTAGGTAGTTTCATCTGGATGAAGAATCCCCTGACTGCTCTCTACAGGTCAATTGTTGGAACTCGGAGAACCATGGTATATTCCGAGAGGTTTGTCAATCAACATTTTGCCTCACACCAACCAAAAATGACTAAATCGGGGATAAAATAATGTTTTTTGTAACACGGCCCCATGATGTTACAAAAAACATTACCCTTCAGACGGAGGCCTTATAAGCAGTTGTAAATTTTGCCCAGTCAATTCCGTACGCTTTCTTGAGTCTTAAATAGTTGTATCAATTGTTTTATTTATCGTGGTGTGTTGGCTCAAGAGCGTAGCAGACGACTTTATAACATCCTGTGAGATAAGCTGCAAGAGATCACGCAAAAAGAAGGGGTAGTGCACCCTCGCTGAAGGGGTTAACACCCAAATTACTGTACTAGAACTAGTTAAGCATTCCAGACACGCCGCCCACACAATTAATGCCCTCATTAAAGAAACGAAAAGCGCCACAAAAGAGGCCTTGGCTGCACTCACCTGCACAGCCTACAGCGCTTGGTTGATTGAACAAGCCAGGGACAGTCTCTTTCTTATCGGGCAGGGTAAATTATCCTATTGGATCACAAATAAAGACCTCGCCGGGTAGAATTTAAGGCACGACTCACCTACACCCAAATGTGCCAGGTGCGGAGGGTGACAAAGATCCTGCTGGTCGCCCACACTTGTGTTGTGCGATCTACACATGCCCGCAATGACTGAAGGAAAACCCAGGACGGAAATATCACTGCGGATCAGCCTTACATCGGTTTAGTCCTCAGATTTCCAACCCCGACCAAAAGACACCATGCTCCTGTCTTCCGTGTGGAAAACATAGGAGTGATCCAAGGCCAAGTACTGGTGCGACACAAGCAAGCTCCAACTTATGTCACCGTAATCGATAATTATACCTGGGTGGCCCCGGACCTGTTGGGTGCTCCCACCTACAGGATACCTGGTTGTGCCCATATGATGTAATCGACCATTATGTCCCTGCCTGTGGATTCACGTGGGACTGGGGTACAATCAATTGCACAATGTCAGCCCAGCCTGATTGGCAAAATCCGTTAAGCCACAGCTATCGAAGTAAGGAGGTCTATTGCGTCACCACCACTGCGATAACCTAAACATCAATGGGCGGGTCCTATTAAATGTCAAAACCCACTCCCAAATAAATATGACCATCAACAATACCCTTAAGGTGGCACCAGTACGTAGCCCGATTGGGTTTTGACATTCCCCTACTCTCAGAGGAGTTTGTCCAAATAATAGAACCATAGAAAAGATACAGCTCAGAAGGGGACTATTCGGCCCATCGTGTCCGCGCCAGCTCGAAGAACAACCAGGTGCCCATTCTAATCCCACCTTCCAACAACCGGTCCGTAGCCCTGCAGCACATAATCTCGCGCCTGAACACGTCCCTTAAACACTTGTACCAGGTCCAGCAGGACAAAGCAGCATTGTACAAAGACTTTGATGAATTATATGTTGAAACAAAATGGTGGGAGATAGCGACCAGCATATTGACACACCCGTGGACCCGTATTGCCTCACATGTTCTGGTGGTTCAGGTTTTTATGGTGATAATTTTAGTATGTATGTTTCGCTGCTTAAGGGAATGTTAGGTAAATTTAGGCGCCACACGGAAATGACAAAACTTATTAATGATCAAATAAATAATATATGAGGACTCGAGACTATTGTCCCTTGGCCTTAAGAGAGGGAGAGATGTAAGAAAAAATGTATAAGCTAAGAAACATGAAATATGAAATTAATTGTAGATGGGTTAAAGAAACTAGGTTAAGCAGCCAAACCAGACGCGTGCAAAAAACCATGAACCAGCAGCCACATTAACCCTGCTAAAAGGAGGGAGGTGAAGGCACCAGAAATTAGCAGCCCATCAACTCACTGGAAGAAAGAATGTAGACACACAATGGGTCAGCCACCCGGGGAAACATTGAAACATTAAGAGAGGAATGTGATTGTGTATCAAAAACCTGCAATGGAGACAGTCAAGATCAGTTTATCACAGGTCAGAGGAAACACCCCCTTACCTGGCCAAATCACCTGCGAGACAATACGTGCAGGACTGGTCATGCCCCAGGCAGATAACAGTGTATAATGACTGACCCATAGGTACCAGAAGCACTGTCGGAATATCGAAGGGATCAGATATATCTAGGGAACGTGAATGCCGGCAAAACGGCCTAACCCTGTGTCGTCCTAAAAGGGGAGACGTAAATAAAGCAGAAGTAGTGAGGAATGTAGAAGTGCCATCCGTGCTGGCTCTCCAGTCCTAGGCGGGTAATATTTCCAGCCTCAATTCTTTACCAATATGGTGTCATGTTGAATTGATTAAAAGGAACAACCGTACCTCGTTACGGGATTCCAACACAGTGCAGTTTTAAAAGACTAGGCCCTTTACTATTCTCATTGTATTAGAGCTTATTCTGTTCTGCATGTGTCCGACTTGTTTAATGTCTAATTTTTAATTTAAACCTAGTTGGTTAGTTCGTTCAGGATGTGATACTAAGTTAAATGTAGTATGTTGACAATACCATCTTCTGGATTGGCTTGGACAGAAATAAAAGGTCACTGGGCACTAGTGATCTAGACTTGCGTGAGTCCTAAAGGATAGGAGGCCTCTGCGATATGAGAAGAGCAGGGCCGCAGTTTGTGGCTCATAAACGATGCAAGGTCTGCTTACAGGGAGTATGACAAGACCATTGCAAGGGGGAACAACTCACTAAAACAGCCTAAAATGATATCACACTGGAGGTAATGAATTATGAGAGATACCTATCCTGTCACAAGGTCCATCAAAGGAAATTTCCAAGAATGGGAGCTATCTGCCTTTATTGACAAACAAGGCGTTTGTGCCCAATGAGGAGTGGGGGTGATGGAAACTTGAATTATGTCCCACATCCCATGATTTTTTTCTAGGTGTCAGCTGTGGCCCAGTTGGTTCTGAGTCAGAAGGTTGTGGGTTCAAGTCCCACTCCAGAGACTTGAGTACAAAATCTAGGCTGACACTCCAGTACTGAAGGAGTGCAGCATTGTTAGAGGTGCCGTCTTTCAGGTGAGACATTAAACTGAGGCCCCATCTGCCCTCTCAGGTGGATGTAAAAGAACTCATGGAACTATTTCAAAGAAGATCTGGAGAGTTCTCCCCATTGTCCTGGCCAATATTTATCCCTTAACCAACATCACCAAAACAGATTATCTGGTCATTATCTCATTGCAGTATGTGGGTCCTTGCTGTGTGCAAATTGGCTGTCACGTTTCCTGCATTACAAGAGTGACTACACTTTATTGACTGTAAAACGCTTTGGGACGTCCTGAGGTCGTAAATGCAAGTTCTTTTTTTCTCAAAGTCAATATTACATAATTTGTCTTGGGACGCAGCATAAAATATATAAAAGATATGGAAACTGCAAGCAGGAGGAGGGGAAGAGTAGCAGTCTTAAAAATGACAGAATCCTATTCAATCCAGGGAATCCTGCTGAATGGGTTTGAACCTTTGATCAGTGAAATCAATGTGCTGCAGTGGTCAGCGCTGGGCAACCCACTTTAAATTATTTTTCTTTAATTCTTTGAACAGTAGATTCTTTTCACGCTCAACAGAAATGGGATGCCGGTGCTGGGGAATGGAAATCTAATTTTACAAGCCTCCTGTCAATAACTAGCACTCCTAGTCCCTGCCTTCAGGATATGCACGCTCTAAAAATAGCAAGGCCGCTCATATCTTCACCTGCTGCACATGTTGGGGAAAGTGTCACAAACCCCCCCACCATCATCATTTTTACTTTTTCAACCAGTTTTTATTATAATGGGAGGTATAACGGTTAATATTTAATTAGCATACTTTTGTAAAATTATTACTGGAGTTTTCTTTTAATTGCTTAATCTAGAAATTATTTTTTATGTAGCATTAAATGACCATTGCCTATAGCGTTCAGCGGTAGATGCTGAAACAGTCACTGAATGGGGCTTCCCACGGAGTCATGGCCAGCTCGTTGTAACAGCACTAAGAACATAAGAAATAGGAGCAGGAGTAGGCCATACGGCCCCTCAAGCCTGCTCCGCCATTCAATCAGATGATGGCTGAACTTCGACCTCAACTCCACTTTCCTGCCCGATCCCAATAGATTCTTTTAAGCAGCCTCTCAGCTTTTAAGAGGCCTTTAAGTAGCCATTTAAACCATTGAAATAGGTCACGTCAGCTCAGTTTAAGTAACTCTTGTGATTTTGCTGTACAATGGAGCATCGGAGATGTGCTGTTTTTTATGAGCAGCTGATGGAAACATTAAAACAGATTTTAACTTTCGGCAGTGGCAGATAGTAGGTAGCAGAGGATTGGCTGTCCGTTATATATCCTGCCCAATTTTCCTTACCACTGAAGTCAATGGAAATGAAAATCAGAGTGTTAAACAAATGTCCAATCTGATCTGCCTGTTTTCCTCCATCGCTGAAAGTTAAAATTAGGAGAGGGAGGAAGGGAGGGAGGAATGATTGGTCGGATTGGAGAGGGGAATGTTAGACCTCAAGATACCTACTAAGGTCAGTCAACTAGTAAAATGCTTGACAAGCACTTGTTATAAGTGAACATGCAAGGAAGTCAGCCTCGCCTAACCTCTCTTTCTTACTTTCCCATGCAAACTAGTACGAGGATGGTAACCAACACAGTACTGTCAGCTGAGAAGCATGAATGCTTAGCAGGAACAGGGATATTCATGTATGGAAAAGATACAGTTATAAAGTGCTCATGCTAATCTGTTTGCACAGCAAGAATTCCAAATAGGGAATCAGGTAATGAATGCCTGGAAAGTCAAGCCAGCAGAGTGACACTTGTTCAACTGAATCATGCAGCACACCATTGAAACTGTGTCGCTACAGTGACACTGCCAGTGCCTTCTGCACTTTCAGTATATTAATAACATTCTTCCATTTGCAGGACAACCCAGCTTTTAATTGCTAGAAGTGGTGGACCTAAACAATACAGGCCCCTGTCTCATTCAAGGAGGCTATTTTAGAAATAATTTGCAAGAGAGCATCGTGGCAGAGATAGAAGATGAAAGCAGAGGCTGTCTCCAAGCTCATGGCTGGAAGTATAATAATCATGTCACGCAACATTATCCCACTGAGTAATTGTCACGTAGGCACACATTCAACTTGAGTAATAGTACAGAGAATAACATGCAATCACATTTCTACTGCAGTGTGATTAACTGAGATAACATTTTGATATTTTGTCCTCTTTTCACAGAAATGGAAGAACAGAGTGTAGACATAGCCAGTATTTAAGAGCATTTTATATCAAAGCCACCACCTCTGCAAGCACCAGCACCAGCACATTTCAGAGGACCTAAATAGTGAGGTTCTGGAGGAAGCACAGATTTAGTCACATTGCACAGGCGAGGAGGAACAAGTAGTGTTGCATCGTCAAGACCAGGCATCTGCTGGCCAGAGACCCAGCATGTTAACTGATCCTTCTGGAGTATGTTGGGATTAATGCTTTGCATAACATGCTTAAAAATGGAGACTTCTGTCCCAGCAGAATTGTCCATGAGTCACTTGTGTCTGTGGAACACATACTGAAAAGTTTTGAAATGATTGTGCAGGAGCCCACTACCTGGATCTGCAGTCATGGATGCATCTGTACTTCAGTCTGTCTTGGAGTGCATAGTGGTGCCAATGGTATTCGCAGGGGAGCACTAGCCACAGACACAGTAGAAGCATTCCTCATGAATTCCTCAGGTTACCATTTATTACCTTCTCTACTGAGGGAACGGTTGGCTAATTAGTAATGGCAATCATTCACTCCCTTCTGTAGTCCCAGAACAGGACCTACACCTGCTCTCCACAGACATAGGTTCCTCTGGGTCTATCAGGGCTGCTCCTGGTGGAATTCAGGGTAGCCCAGTCACGTTCGTAGAAATACCTCAAAGTGCTGACTTGATGTAATGGGGGATGGGGAGAAGAAGCTCCCATCCTCAGTTCAGGATTTCCTGGCAATTGCATATGGGCAGGTCAGGATTCATTTCCAATTATGACCCATCCCCTCCCCTCCTCCAACCACAACTCCACTGAAATATCTACACTGCATTCTTTGCCAGCTTCAACATGCTTGGAGATTGGATGTAGGCAGCTTTGAACCAAGGATTCACAGTCCTCATAGTTGCCCAAAGTTCTGCTCTCAGACAGATCAGCGGACATGAAATTGGAGTGCAACAGATGCGTGTAATTGTCATAGATCATGCCGATGGCTCTGAGGACATCACCACATCTGGGTCATCAAGCATCCCCATGTAATTGGCAGTAGATACGTCAGAAAGGCAGCAGCACCAGGCAGCCAGAACAGCACCGAACATGGTGGCTCAGATACAGGGCCATTGAACTACCCACTATACGGAGGTCTCGTGCTACCACAATTCCAGCAGGCTATCAGTGAAAATCCTGCAGCCAGCCAACATACTCCTTCCAGTCGGGAATCACTGAGAAGCAGTAGGCCAGGCCTGAAGCTCCAAGCAATCCAAAACCAGAAAGGGAAGCACCGCAGCAAATCATGCTGATAGCATTACAAAGCACTCAATATTTGGAATATAAGCACTGCACTTGAATTGTACATTGTGTGGCACGTTTATTGATTCAAGTAAAGCAGAAGATGGGAATAGATAATATATAAGGAACTAATGAGGAAAGTATGACAGAAGATGGCTTGTGGAAAGCTAAATGTCATACGTTGATTGCAGATTTATTAAGTGGGGCAGCTTGGCCAGTTATGGGAAGGCATTTGGATTAGAGCCTGACATACCAGCCTTCCATGCTGGACTGATGCTTCTACAGGTAATTCTTCATTTTCACTTTCATCTCCTGTTCTGCCCTAGTTTTAGCATTCTCTTCCGCCCCCATGGTGAGGCAATTACAGAGCAATGTTATACAGGATGCAGCAGCTGACAATTATTCCTGAGACCCTAGGGGGAGATTGTACTACAAAGACACTTCCGATTTGCCTGGAGATCAGATATGCAGCTTCAAGATCACAGTAGTATGTTCTATTATCATACTGGTTTTAGCATAAGCTTCAGTTTACCTGCGCTCTGCCTGCTGTATGGTTCATATAGGGTATTGCATTGTATATAGAGAAGTTATGTTAAACTGGTATAGAACCTTGGTTAGACCATGCTTGGAGTACTGTGCATAGTTTTGATCTCCATATTATAGAAAGGATATAGATGCATTGGAGAGGGTGCTGTTAAGATTCACAAGGGTGATACCAGAACTGAGACGATATACTTATCAGGAAAGGCTGAACAGGCTGGGGTTCTTTTCTCTAGAAAGGAGAAGGCTGAGGATGACCTGATTGAGGTCTTTAAGATAATGAAAGGTTTTGATAGGGTAAACATAGAGAAAATGTTTCCACTTTTGGGGGAGACCAAAACTAGAGGTCATCAATATAAAATAGTCGCTAATAAATCCAATAGGGAATTCAGGAGAAATTTCTTTACCCAAAGAGTGATAAGAATGTGGAACATGCTTCCATAAGGAATAGTTGAGGCAAATAGCATAGATGTATTTGAGGGGAAGCTAAATAAATATATGAAGGAGAAAGGGATAGAAAGGTATGCTGATAGGGTGAGATGAAGTAGGGAGGGAGAAGGTTCATGTGGAGCATAAATGCCGGCATAGACCAGTTGGGCCGAATGACCTGTTTCTGTGCTGTAGTTTTGATGTAACTCAATGTAACCCTGGGAGAGCAGGCCCAATTCATTGCATGTTAGTGGGACCTCACTGTACATTGTGTGTGCCACCTGACGTCATGAGCAGTCCTATCCTACTCTAGCTAGTCCTCCTCAGCCAATTGCAATGCATGTGGAGCCTTGATTCCTGTACCCACTATAGTCCAAATATTCTTAAATTGTAGCTCAGTGTGCATGAAGAAACAGTGAGGAAGTGATTGAATGAGGGAATGTGTAACATGACAGAGTAAAGACAAAGTGCATGAGTGGGTAGAGGAGTGATTGGGACGTGCCTGAGAAGACTGTGTGATCGAGTGATTTGGAGTGTGAAGAAGGTCGTGTGAGAAGTCTAAGGTTTAAACAGGCAGTGAATGAAGGCAGGATGCAGGAGGAATGGACGGTAGCAATGTGTGAATTTTGGAGCAGATAATTTGCCTGCTGATTGCAGGAAAGTACCGAATCTATCTCGATGAAATCCGCCTGACAGCTTGGTCAAGATGGGGGAACTCACTGCTTAAGGAATTGTGCATGTGTCCTATCAATTTGAGGCATACTACATGCTGTAACTGTGACATTTTTCCATTTCCCTTTCTGTATTTTCATTTCCTTCCCCTCTCCATATCTCTCTTCCGTATTTCCTTTTCCCAGCAGTAGTATTAGTGGAATGATCTTTCGATACCCAACTGTTAGGGTGCCTTGGATGAGCCAGCTTGTAGATGGCATCCACTCCATTCTTTGAATCAGCGGAGTGCTGGAAATTGCTCTCAAAAAGCATCAGAAGATTGGGGTGGTCATTTCAGTAAGTCCCGAAACTTAATTTGCTGAACAAACTGCTTTAGGAGCTAATTTTCATACAGTCAGGAATCAAATTTTACCGGTGTGGTTTCATGATAAGGAGTGGAATTCATGACATGAGATCACAGGAAAACAGGTAAATTCAGACTTTAAACCTAAATAGGAAATAAGGTAAAATAAATACTAATCTCCAGAATGTCAATTGTAGTTAAATGTTGGAACACATCTCAGAACTAATCCCCAAGACAAATAAAGCACTGCACTATTAATATTTATACATTATGGAGTTGCTTTTGCAGTTAATATTAATTGGCATGGCCTTCCCCATTGTCAGATGAAGGGCCATACAATTCAGCAATGTGAAAAGTACTTTAAGGGGAAGCTAGATAAGTACATGTGCAAGAATGGAATAGCAGAATATGCTGACAGGGTTAGATGAAGAGCGGTGGGAGGAGGCTCATGTGGAGCATAAACACCGGCACAGAGACAAAGTTGGGCCAAAAGGCCTGTTTCTGTGCTGTAAATTCTATGTAATTCTGTGTAATTCTATGTACTTTGCAGGCCTGTACAGGTGATTGAAAGCTCAGCCGACTTCCAACCAGAGCCAAATGTTGCTGCTGGCAGCTGTTTACTTTTGCTGCCAGTGGCACTTTGCCATCAGAGGCACCCAGAGGAGAGTTTGGTGCCTCTGACAGCACTGGTACCAGATTGTTCATGCGGCAGGTAATCTCCGACGGTGATCTTGCTGGCAGAGGAATCAGGCAAGATAAATGGAGTACCAGACATATTTTGCTTCTCGCACGGAGGATCATTATGACTGGCAGGCCTTCCAATCTCTAATGATGCACTGTCACTGTGCTGACATCCTCAGTCCTCTCCAAACCCACTGTTTTGTATTATTCTGCCGTCACGACACTTCATTCAAGAGCCTTTCTAGGCCTTGCTTGCTCGCAGAAGGCAGGCATTTATGGTGTAATCAAGACAAGTGGCAGTTTTTCCCTGTGAAGTGTTCACCCTTCAGCACCTCAACTGAAAATTGAGACCCTCCCTCAGATTAGAGAGGTCTAGTGGAATCAAGTGGAGCTCTTGGCTGGGAACCCATGCCCACATTAGCGTGAAGGAGTCTTTTATCTATTGAACCACTGTGACTCACCATTTTAAAGGGTGAAACTGTTCATTATAAAACGTTTATACATTTGTCGCAGACTTTACTTATTACCAAATGTTTTTATGGCGGAGAAAAAACAAGAACTTATGTAATCCATTTCTTTTACTCATTGGGCAGCTGCTCTCCACAAGGCCCCACTGTTGTCTTGTACTACCCTGGAGTTTTACAAGAGTGTGGTCAAAACAAGCAAATTCTTGGGTAAAAGCATGGGTAGCACATGTGAGAGAGAGAGAGAGGGAGAGAGTGCTGTGCAGCTGAACGATATACACTTAAGTACAGTGCATTTGTTATCATTTTGGGGGGAGTTTCGGTTGCAGGGACAATTTGGTGCAACAACCAGGAACATCCTATCTTGCAGAACTACCACCATTATCTGCCATGGGCACACAAAGATCAGACTGGAGAAGATGCCATACAAATTGCAACCCCCTCCACCCCCCTTAAAAAATTTAAAATGAATACATTGCAGAGGGAAAAACTTGAAAAAAAAAGAAATGAAACCAAAACTCAAAATCAGTGATGTCAGTGCACAGTCATGGATGTTACTGTCTATACAACGGTTGCACGCAGAATTGCAAAAAGGGAAACTATGTGACACTGCTGGTTAATACCACTGGGTAAAAGACTGGCTGAGCCTCTCACTTAACCACTGAGGTATCCTGCCTGTCAGAACAGCACCTGGCTTGCATTGCTGGCCTCTAACAGTATGAACCCATTATATATTTCTAAATCTTTTAACACCTGGTTCCACTGTACCTCTTTCTCACTGCCACCTGTTATACACTTTGTGTTTAACACTCCGAAAATGCACAGATAATAAAAGTTTCAGAAACGCACGGAAAGCATGTTGCAGATGTTAATGAACGGAAGAGATGGACGCTGTTTGAAAAATTTAAGATGTCTGCCGGGCACTCGCAGTAGTATTAAGTCTCTTGGCTGCAAAATGGATCATTTTATCCTTTCAGTAGTCAAAGTAAGTTAGCCGTGAAGCCCAATGAATTAAACGTTTTTGCTCCACGACCCTACCTATGTGTTGCTTTGACACAGCTACAAGATTTATAAGATTTATCCATGACGTCTGGCAGCCATTTGGCCTGTTAGTCAGTTCTACTAATTTTGTTTCACTTTCTGCACCCACAATCCAAACTGCTCGGTGATATTAACGTTCTTTTTTTTACAATATATGCAACAAAAAAAAGTTCTCTTTTAATTGTAGTTTAATAGGAAAGTTTTAAACTACATCACTTAAACAAATATGTTGCTCATTTAAAATTTATGAAACTCCTTGTTTGCACTTGTATATTTTATTTGGCAGAAAGCAGGTTGAAGCCCAATACATCATATGTCCTTTGGTGATACTATTTAAGCCAGAAATTCCAAAAACTCACACATACGACACGAGCAAATGTTCCAATAATGTACCCTTCTGCTAAACATGCAATATATCTCACCCTTTCCAAACAGAAATAGATTTCTTCGATTTATTTGATAAATTTGACCTCAGATTTCCAGTTGGAATTATTGCAGATCCCGGTGTTTTTCTTCATGTTGGTGGGCCCAAGCCTAATCACCCAAATCTCCCAGGGAGGCAATAAATTACAGCACTGAGATGGTGCTTTGTATTCCTACTGCTGCAGAGTAAGCTGATTTCACAGCGGTGTATTTTGACAGCCAGGACTTTAAATCATTGTTTTATGACAGATGGGAAAACTTGTACATGTTCACGGTGCTGATTTATGTTCATTAGGGTCTGGAGGATTCCATAATTTGAGACTAATGTGAAAACAGATCGATCGACAGACACCGAAGGGGCAGGCTGAGCCGTACATTCTCACTGCTAGAAACAAAT
The DNA here is from genome assembly GCF_035084215.1 of Heptranchias perlo. Classification (NCBI taxonomy): domain Eukaryota; kingdom Metazoa; phylum Chordata; class Chondrichthyes; order Hexanchiformes; family Hexanchidae; genus Heptranchias; species Heptranchias perlo. Next base: position 80,127,773 of record NC_090332.1, read on the forward strand.
GGCATCCATATGAGTCCAAGGGGCTTATTCAGTCTGAGGCTCATTGGTGTCATGTATTTAGTCAATGAAAGAATCGCGCGTAAGCCTATAGAGAAAAGCTTTAACTTTGGCCTCAACCAGATATCTAAAACTGCAGCTATAAAGAGTTTATTAATTGTTTACAAATATCACCATCTGTTAGGTTAAATGTTTGGAGCCATGTAAATAATAAATTGTTACCTTTTAGCGGTAAAAGGTTTTTGTTTCTTTCCTCCAAAATACCTGTTGCATGCAGAAATAACTGGTGAAAATTAGCAAAGGGTGTCCAATATAGCAGTGATCTAGATAATTGTGAAGAATGAGAGTTATTTAATTTCCACATCTTGGTCCACTATACTGGCACATTATTGAAGCTTTAAGAGAGAGTTGAGCTTACGTGGTACTAAAGAATAACTTGGAATATCCGGAACAGCTTGCAACGTTTTTTCCCCCCCCTAAAATGTTACATCTGTTGCCCAGATTTTCTTTTTGTTCCCCTCCCCCACCCCAACAAGGCCACTTTCCTCCACTCGGCCTTGTTCAGTTCCGTGGTCAAAGCCATGGTCTTTTCCAGAATCCCCAGTTGGTGCCAGCCACTCTGTGATTGGCCTGCGGAAGGTACGATTGGAGCAATGCAAGGTGGCAGAATCCATTTACCTTGGGGGGGTAATGAGGTGCGCTATCTACTGGCCTGGCTGAAGGTTTGTGTCACCCATTCCAGCCGAGGATGGGAAATTCAAGTGCTTGGGCGTGCCAGGGCTTGAGCACATGGACTCTTCATTGGAAAGTGTCCGCTCACACTTTCCGTGTTGAGAACAGAAAGACTCAATATGTAAAAAATATAGGAACATCTTTCCAAACATCAAGGGTAAGAGAAAACAGATTGACAGGCACAGGGCAGTAATTCATTGGAGGATTCAGGTGGCACTATAGATCCTGAGAGCAAAATTCAAGCGGTTTATAATCACAAAATGAAGTGATTGCCTTGACATCAGAACTGTGTGCAACATTTCAAACTTATGCAGGCGTTTTATTGTCTTTTTTGGGTCAGTTCTTGTGCTAATAGTGAACTCTGGCATGGGAGAGCTGAAATAAGAGATGCGGTATCGCCTTGTGAAACTGGAGAAAGGGGTTTTAGGATTGTGCTGTTAAGGGAGATGGGTAGCAATACTGTAAAATCCCAAGTTAGTGTCCCCTTAACCAGAGTTAGTTGTAAACTGTTAAATTGAGGGTGAAGCATGTGCTGTTGACCGGGGTACCCAAGGAAGAAAAGGGGGAGTGGCCTGTGTGTTACCTTGCCTGCCCTGGTCAGGTCATTGACCTTTTTGTGGCACTAATCTGCAATCCTTGGGGTGAGACAGTTGCCATTCACCTCTCTCCACATGGCACAAGTGACCTTATTGGTAAGTTTCCTGTCACCCAGGACTCTGCCTCCCCTCTGCTCTATTTCACCGAGCAGGGTTTGCAGGTTGGACTCTGTGAAATTATGGCATTTTCTTCTCAATGCTATGCCCGTTGTTTGGCTGCCTCAGCTAGATTGTCCTGTGTTAGATATTCTTGTAAAGTGGCACAAAAACATTTGTGAGACATGTAGTCAAGTTAGCTGACAGTCAACTGACTGAGTCAAGTGATATTCCTCAGTTATCTGCTGCTGCCCCAGTCTACTGCTGCAACCTTGGCTTTATGCCAATCACTACTCTAATGGATATGCAATTGAGTTGACCCAGGAAACTCTGGTGTAAATGCATCTCCAGACCATCAGCAGGCACAACTCACTTTCCATTGGGGTAAAAGCGGTGCAGTCTCTAGGCCAGTGTGTCACTGCTCCCATGCACTGTGTTAATGTATTATTTTTGTTATACTGCTCATAATCCTTTATAAGTTCCTCATGGGATAAAACAATGCTCTGCTATTAGTCAATGATTATCCTTTGTGTTCTTTCACACAATATCCAGCTATTTACAAAGCATATTTGGTCTGACAATATAATGTTAACAACAGCTTGCATATACATTGTGCCTTTAACATAAAAAAACCACTGCTTTTGTTTTGTGCGCTACTCACATATTTACATTTTTAGCTGATTTACAGGCATAGGGCTGGATTAAGCACTAAAGGCGCAAATTCTGCCATCAGGCTGGGCACGTCACCAGCGTAACTGCTCGGAGGGCTCGAAAAATGGGGCAGAACTCAGGTCTGCAATGATTCCGCCCTGTGACGAGGAGGCTGGGAAATTCTGGGGGTGGGGGTGGCCCTCCTCCCCCCCCACTTCCCCATCCCACAGTTTCTGGGCTTTCCCAGGAAGTTCCGGCCAGCGTGCAACCTGATAGGACCAATGAAACCTGCGCCTGCAGGCACAGACTCCGTTATGGAACTTGTAAAGGCCCCAAAATGCCTGCGGGTAAAGGTCACTGATCCCAGAGGGGTTTGATTACCTTATAGGGAAGGCTCCGCCGCTTTCTGGGCCTCCTGTGCTGCCCTGGGGTGGTGAGGAGTCAGGCCGACATTCTGGGCCTCCAGTGGGCAGGTGCCACTGTTGTGCCCGTTCCAATCACGCTCTTGGTGGCACCCCTGCAATTTGGGTCGGGGTCCGGTGTCCCTGGAAGTCGGCGGACTGAGGTCCTGTGCTGCCGAGGTAGCACGGCCCCAAAATATTTAGCATTCACCTTAGATACTCAGCATTTGGAGGGAAGGATGAGTTGAATGACGTGCAAGTGTAAGAATGACATTGTATGTACACATGGCAAGCATGTGTTCCATCTCTTCCTCTGCCTACAGAACCCAATCATGCTTGCAATGTCAAACCAAAGAATCAGAAATGGTCTGGCAGCCACCAGGCTCTGGGAAAGATCCATGTTTAATCTGTGGGTGGAACCACAAAATACATCATGTGCGCCACTAGGCACTTTCCTCTCCACTCATAATATTTGGGGTACTGTATTATTGAGTGGTACACACTGTCTCCAAGCCAAAATAATCTATTCCCTGCGTTGAGCTCTGGGACATTTTTTATATTCCAATTGGAAACAAGATTTCTTGCTTCGAGCAGTATGTTTGGACCAGACTACAGTGCTCTATTCCAAGAAAGGAACCTTGCACAAGAAAATGATATGGGCAGATTGTAGTCTGTACTACAGTGCATAATTTTCTTCACGAATTTCATAGGTATCCTGCTTCTGTTATAATCACTATGTGGTTATTACAACTGGCATTGAAATATATGACCTCATGGAAAAACATACAACAGCATCCAGTGTACATAGGAGTTGACGTGTACTTTTTAAAATGTTTATAAAAACAAACAATAGAACTATGTTTTCTTGCCATTAGACTTTGTGTATTTTGACCGTGCAATCAATGGAATGAAAATCAAGTGAGTTCTATAAAGGGTGTGCGATCTGCCTTTCCAGACGATCACTCAAGCAGTAAAGATGAAAATTTACTCCCTAGAGTTTCCGCTCATTGATGTCAATGATTACAGCTGGGAAGTGCACATGTGGATGAAGGGCAAGGACAGGATTAGAAACAACTGTGGTGCCTTCCAAGGTTAAATATTCCGAGACACTGCCTAACAGTTCACCGCACCCCCCCACCCCGTCTCCTGAGATAAAGTAATTCAATTCAGAAATGAAAAGGTGGTGAGAGTGGGACCTGAGTGTATAAAGTGGGGAGAGCAGGACCTGAGTGTATAAAGGAGCGAGAGCAGGACCTGAGTGTATAAAGTGGGGAGAGCAGGACCTGAGTGTATAAAGTGGGGAGAGCAGGACCTGAGTGTATAAAGGGGTGAGAGCAGGACCTGAGTGTATAAAGGAGCGAGAGCAGGACCTGAGTGTATAAAGTGGGGAGAGCAGGACCTGAGTGTATAAAGGGGGTGAGAGCGGGACCTGAGTGTATAAAGTGGGGAGAGCAGGACCTGAGTGTATAAAGGAGCGAGAGCAGGACCTGAGTGTATAAAGGGGTGAGAGCGGGACCTGAGTGTATAAAGGGGCGAGAGCAGGACCTGAGTGTATAAAGGGGCGAGAGTGGGACCTGAGTGTATAAAGGAGGTGAGAGTGGGACCTGAGTGTATAAAGGAGCGAGAGCAGGACCTGAGTGTATAAAGGGGCGAGAGCAGGACCTGAGTGTATAAAGGGGTGAGAGTGGGACCTGAGTGTATAAAGGGGCGAGAGCAGGACCTGAGTGTATAAAGCAGTGAGAGCAGGACCTGAGTGTATAAAGTGGGGAGAGCAGGACCTGAGTGTATAAAGGGGTGAGAGCAGGACCTGAGTGTATAAAGCAGTGAGAGCAGGACCTGAGTGTATAAAGGGGTGAGAGCAGGACCTGAGTGTATAAAGTGGGGAGAGCAGGACCTGAGTGTATAAAGAGGGTGAGAGCAGGACCTGAGTGTATAAAGCAGTGAGAGCAGGACCTGAGTGTATAAAGCAGTGAGAGCAGGACCTGAGTGTATAAAGTGGTGAGAGTGGGACCTGAGTGTATAAAGGAGCGAGAGCAGGACCTGAGTGTATAAAGTGGGGAGAGCAGGACCTGAGTGTATAAAGAGGGTGAGAGCAGGACCTGAGTGTATAAAGCAGTGAGAGCAGGACCTGAGTGTATAAAGCAGTGAGAGCAGGACCTGAGTGTATAAAGGAGTGAGAGCAGGACCTGAGTGTATAAAGGGGTGAGAGCGGGACCTGAGTGTATAAAGGAGCGAGAGCAGGACCTGAGTGTATAAAGTGGGGAGAGCAGGACCTGAGTGTATAAAGAGGGTGAGAGCAGGACCTGAGTGTATAAAGCAGTGAGAGCAGGACCTGAGTGTATAAAGAGGGTGAGAGCAGGACCTGAGTGTATAAAGCAGTGAGAGCAGGACCTGAGTGTATAAAGGGGTGAGAACAGGACCTGAGTGTATAAAGGGGGGAGAGCAGGACCTGAGTGTATAAAGGGGGGAGAGCAGGACCTGAGTGTATAAAGCGGGGAGAGCGGGACCTGAGTGTATAAAGGGGGTGAGAGCGGGACCTGAGTGTATAAAGGGGTGAGAGCAGGACCTGAGTGTATAAAGGAGGTGAGAGTGGGACCTGAGTGTATAAAGGGGCGAGAGCAGGACCTGAGTGTATAAAGGAGCGAGAGCAGGACCTGAGTGTATAAAGTGGGGAGAACAGGACCTGAGTGTATAAAGTGGGGAGAACAGGACCTGAGTGTATAAAGTGGGGAGAGCAGGACCTGAGTGTATAAAGTGGGGAGAACAGGACCTGAGTGTATAAAGGAGGTGAGAGCGTGACCTGAGTGTATAAAGTGGGGAGAGCAGGACCTGAGTGTATAAAGGAGCGAGAGCAGGACCTGAGTGTATAAAGGAGCGAGAGCAGGACCTGAGTGTATAAAGTGGGGAGAACAGGACCTGAGTGTATAAAGTGGGGAGAGCAGGACCTGAGTGTATAAAGTGGGGAGAACAGGACCTGAGTGTATAAAGTGGGGAGAGCAGGACCTGAGTGTATAAAGTGGGGAGAACAGGACCTGAGTGTATAAAGTGGGGAGAGCAGGACCTGAGTGTATAAAGGAGCGAGAGCAGGACCTGAGTGTATAAAGTGGGGAGAACAGGACCTGAGTGTATAAAGTGGGGAGAACAGGACCTGAGTGTATAAAGTGGGGAGAGCAGGACCTGAGTGTATAAAGGGATGAGAGCAGGACCTGAGTGCATAAAGGAGGTGAGAGCAGGACCTGAGTGTATAAAGGGGTGAGAGCAGGACCTGAGTGTATAAAATGGGGAGAATAGGACCTGAGTGTATAAAGGGGGGAGGGTGAGACCTGGGTATCTCAAGAGCCTTCAGCTGCCTGGGCCCTAACCTCTGGAATTCTCTCCCTAAACCTCTCCGCCCTCTACCTCTCTCTCTTCCTTTAAAACGCTCCTTAAAACCTACATCTTTCACCAAGCTTTTGGTCACGTGTCCTAATAGCTCCTTATGTGCTTCAGTGTCAAATTTTGCTTGATAACGCTCCTGTGATGTGCCTTGGGATATTTTACTATGTTAAAGGTGCTATATAAAGGCAAGTTGTTGTTATTGTTGTTGAACTGAAGTGTGTATGTACCTTGTCAGTTGATTGATATCTGATTGTATAGTATAACATTACAGAACTATGGGGAAAGAGCAGGAGTGTGGGACTAATTGGATAGCTCTTTCAAAGAGTCGGCACAGACAAGATGGGCCGAATGGCCTCCTTATGTGCTGTCAGATTCTATGATTCACTGCATGCAATACAGGAGAAGCCATTTAAGTGGAATACCTTGATGGATGCTGATTTGTTTTGATTAACTAACTATTGTAACAGAAGCTGCAGCTGACTTCTGTTTGCATTGCTCACTGACTCCACCATCTCCTCAGTCAGTCAGTATTTCGGTGCTTTGAGGGACTCAAGATGTTCTAATGATGCACTAATATGGCTGAAAAATCGCAACATTTTACCGAGACTCGGAACAGCAGTTGCCCCTTGCAACCGAGCAGATTGGATTTGGCCATCCCAGTGGGTCAGTCTGCAGGAATACATTAAGGAAAATTAGGTAGTCACAGGCCATCCCTATAAATCGGACATCCCACTTATCTGCGTCTTGTTCAAATGTGCAGGGAAATAACACATTCTGTATGTAATATAGTGAATAACAAACCCTGTATGTACTATAGGGTCTAACATACATAAACTAACACCCTGTGTATAATTATAGGAAATAAACTATGCAAAATAACATCTACTGTATAATATAGGAAGGTAAGAGTCCCTCTTTGCAATGGATGCCTGGGAGTGGTTGCAAGACAGTAGGCTGAAAAAACCCATGAAGTCAATTACTATGTAGTTACACTCTAGAGGCCGGACTTCTGCATGATCGTATGAAACCCCAAAAGAGTATTTTGTGACCCAGGTGGAGGGAGGTGGTAGTGGCACTGACTGCCATCTCTATCACACATCCAGAATAACAGACCAGTGCAGTAAAAAAGTTCAATGAGCTGATGAGGGCAGGCAAGGTAAGAAAATTGCCACTGTCCTTTTTTCTCCAGGTACCATGACACTGATTACCCTCTGTTATCATTTGGAGCACAATTCGATCTTCATGCTTTACTGTTGTTCAAGGGCTGTCTAAGGGGGTTATGGGTTGACATAACCCCCTTACAAGACTGACCTGCATACAATAGCTTAAAAAGACCTTCCTCTATTCTAAGAGGATGCCAACAAACCTATAACAGCTATATGATGCCACCTGGAAGACAGCCATCACTTGGTAGCTTTCACCTAATGCACTCAATCCTGTTTCAGGAGAAACTGACGAACAATGCCCCAGAAAGGCAAGTGACTGGAGAAGGCATTCTTGACATAAAACGGTATGAGGGACAGGCCATTGATCTGTTGAGGAGACACTCGACTCTGTGGGAGACGGAAAGATCAGTTTGAGCAGGCTGCAGGTTAGTGGGTGTAGACTTAAAATTCATCATGGCATCCCTGTAAAACATCAAGCCACCAGAAAACTACTCTTTTAAGTTAAAGAGACTTGTCTCTTTTATCACTGGAGGTTTTGCTCACCCATTCTTACCTCAAACTCTCTTTTCCTCCAGATCCATCATGGCAGACACTGATGAAGAGGGGGAAGATGATAATGAGGAGCAGGAGAGCAGACATTTCTTCCTCATAGGTTATGATGGTGGTGATAATGATAAGAATGTGCACAAGGACGAGGATAATGAGGACCAGGCCACCCAAAAGTCCCTGGATTAAAATCTTGCCCCATGTTCCTCTGCTCCAAACCCCTTCCTGTCACTTCGAGGGCACGAGTTGGCACAGTCTCTTCATAAGTTCTGGGATCAGAGCCCCATGGTGTCTTTGATCACAATTGGTTGACAGCACAGACTTCAGAGACCTGGAAGATTGGTTAAAACTATGGGGTTCTCCTGCAAACCTTAGTTTTAGCATCTGAGCAATGAACTCTGTGGGTGAACTGGAATTCACATCACATTGATGCACCACATCACACTTTGAAAGTCCATAAAAGAGGCAAACTCAACTATTCCTTCCATAGGTCCTGTTGTTTGCCAGAATGGTTAAGAAACACTGTTCTGAAACGTGCCTATTAATCTCTTGTGGACTGATTCTAATTGTTTAATTATTGGGCTGTTTAATATTTTGCTGTGATTTTTTCCTTTCGCATATATTTTGCCTATAAATAAATCTGATCAAGTAGATTTAGCCTGCATGCATTGCTTTAGTGATGTGTTATTTTCCACCTTTGAAGGTGGAGGGAGAACATGGAAAGGGGCATCATACGTATTCTCCAGAGAAGAGTTTAGAAAGATTAGGAGTTAATTAGCAAATTGGGAACGCCATCACTCAGTCGCCTATATTTGGTCCCACACTAAGTTCATTCACCCATTACTTCCATCCTCACTGATCTACAATGGCTCCCTGTCCCCTAATACATTGAACTTAAAATCCCCATCCTCATCTTCAAATCCCTCCATGGCCTTTTTCCATCCTACTATTGCAGCCTCCTCCAGCCTTACATCCCCTCCCATATCCTTTGGTCCTCCAACTTTGGCTTCTGTGCATCCCCTCACCATCCCCCCATCCCTCCATCTCTCTCTCTCTGCCCCGCTGTTGGTGACAACTCATTCAGTCACCTCAGCCCCATTCCCTGGAATTCCCTTACCACTATCTACCACTCTACCTCTCTTCTTATTTCTCCACTCTTAAAAGCCTTCTCAGAACCCCTCCTTGCAATCAACCTTTTCTGTCTTTGAAGGTGGAGGGAGAACACGGAAAGGGACATCATACGTATTCTCCAGTGAATCCTAACTCTCCTACCATAGCTCATCTCCCGTTTTTTTTTCCCACAGTGAAGCACCATGAGACCTTTTCATTTGTTAAAGAGTAATGTAAACACAAATTGTTGTTGTTGTAAGTATGAGTTGTGCTTTGAATTCATCTGTTAAATGCAACATAACTGCAAGCTTGAAACAAGTTTAAAAATCTGGATCTCATACTGTTAGGCTCCACGGGGTTGTTTTGAACAGCTAATGTTCTAAACTGATGGTGAAAGAGTTAAAGCTGCTGCACTGTATAGTGACTATTATTTAGTAACAATATATTTCAGTTGTACTCATTCACAAGTACTCATGTGGCAAAAATTGCCGGAAATATCACTGCTGTTATGATAATATTTACTTTGGAATTTTTTTTTCAGCATTGTGATTTGACCCATAAATATTGATTTGACCCACAAATATTCAGCCTATGAGATTTAGCAACGCTTGCTCTGTCAATCACCGTGGTGTCTGGCACATAATGCTGAGCTTCCTAACTTACCCAAACTCTGCAATATCTCAGTACCAATTTAGGGCTGTTGTAACTGTTGAAACCAGTGGCAGATTTCTACCAATAAATGAGGTGAATGTTTTGGCTTCAACTTCTGTGCCTTGTGCTTTTAATCTCCATGCCACAGTAAACATCAGCAGCGGTGAAAGTGAAAGCAGACTCAATGATGACCAGGCTAGCATGAGTGAATGAGGCACTTCCGTTCCCCTGCACAGGTCATGAGGTACCTTCAGAAATCAATTAGGGAAAAGAGGACAAAAGAAAAATTAATTTTTAAAACCATTTTCATAGCAATTCTACACAGGCAAGCCACGGTGTCTTTTTCCAAGGTTTCCTTTTCCTTCAAATAACTTTCCCAATCATTGTGGAGCTCCGTACGGCTGAGTGAAACCACTTTACTACCCCGACAGGATGGAGCAGGAGGACATCAGCCTCTCAGAATGACAGTTGCCATATTTCTTCCTTGCCTCTTTCATCTCCTTATTTATATAATCACCCTATTGCCATTTCAACAGGAAAACGGTGAGGATCCAATTGTACGGAAACACTTTTTGAAGCAGTTCTCAACTATAAATGGACTGACCAAAAATTGTCCTGAAATCCGTAAGAATATAAGAATTGTTAGAAATAGTAAAAGGCCATTTGGACCATCAAGCTTGTCCCTTAATTCACAGATCAAACTCACTTGTTGCCTTCTCACCATATCCCTCAATGCCTTCTCTCACCAGGAACACATCTAATTGTCTCTTGAACCAATTCATGAGGGTCGATTGACTGAGTTCAAGCTGCCAGTAAGGAGCCTTGCCCACGATATTGGATGGAATTTGTATTAAACATGGCGGGTTAATGAGGCTCCTAACCGGCAGTGTGAACTTGGAAAATTACTTTAGAACTGTCCACTTCAGTGGGTTTTCTGAAAACTTATTACCCTTCCTACTCCTAATTGACTCGATGTGATAACAGCACACTTGGAGGGCATTAATGGGATTGGAGAAAGTCAGCATGGGTTTATGAAAGGGAAATCATGCTTAACAAATCTACTGGAGTTTTTTGAGGATGTAACTAGTAGAATAGATAGGGGAGAACCAGTGGATGAGGTGTATTTGGATTTTCAGAAGGCTTTTGATAAGGTCCCATACAAGAGGTTAGTGGGCAAAATTAAAGCACATGGGATTGGGGGGAAGATACTGGTATGGATTGAGAATTGGTTGACAGACAGGAAACAGAGTAGGAATAAACGGGACTTTTTCTGGTTGGTAGGCAGCGACTAGTGGGGTACTGCAGAGATCAGTGCTTGGGCCCCAACTATTCACAATATATATCAATGATTTGGATGAGGGAACTAAATGTAACATTTCCAAGTTTGCAGATGACACAAAGCTGGAGTGGGATGTGAGCTGTGAGGAGGATGCAAAGAGGCTCCAATGTGATTTAGACAAGTTGGGTGAGTGGGCAAGAACATGGCAGATGCAGTATAACGTGGATAAATGTGATGTTATCCACTTTGGCTGTAAAAACAGAAAGGCATATTATTATCTGAATGGTGATAGATTGGGAAAAGGGGAGGTGCAACGAGACCTGGGTGTCCTTGTACACCAGTCGCTGAAAGCGAGCATTCAGGTGCAGCAAGCAGTTAGGAAGGCGAATGGTATGTTCGAGAAACTGGAAAGTACTACAGTACAAAGGGATCTGGGGGTCCTAGTGCAAGAAAATCAAAAAGTTAGTTTGCAGGTCCAGCAGGTGATCAAGAAGGCCAATGGAATGTTGGCTTTTATTGCTAGGGGGATAGAATATAAAAACAGGGAGGTATTGCTGCAGTTATATAAGGTATTGGTGAGACCGCACCTGGAATACTGCATACAGTTTTGGTCTCCATACTTAAGAAAAGACATACTTGCTCTCGAGGCAGTACAAAGAAGGTTCACTCGGTTAATCCCGGGGATGAGGGGGTGGACATATGAGGAGAGGTTGAGTAGATTGGGACTCTACTCATTGGAGTTCAGAAGATTGAGAGGCGATCTTATTGAAACATATAAGATTGTGAATGGGCTTGATCGGGTGGATGCGGTAAGGATGTTCCCAAGGATGGGTGAAACTAGAACTAGGGGGCATAATCTTAGAATAAAGGGCTGCTCTTTCAAAACTGAGATGAGGAGAAACTTCTTCACTCAGAGGGTAGTAGGTCTGTGGAATTTGCTGCCCCAGGAAGCTGTGGAAGCTACATCATTAAATAAATTTAAAACAGAAATAGACAGTTTCCTAGAAGTAAAGGGAATTAGGGGTTACGGGGAGCGGGCAGGAAATTGGACATGAATTTAGATTTGAGGTTAGGATCAGATCAGCCATGATCTTTATTGAATGGCGGAGCAGGCTCGAGGGGCCGATTGGCCTACTCCTGTTCCTATTTCTTATGTTCTTATGTTCTTATGGTCTGCATTGCAAGAGGATTTGAGTACAGGAGCAGGGATGTCTTACTGCAGTTATACAGGGCCTTGGTGAGACCACATCTGGAGTATTGTGTGCAGTTTTGGTCTCCTTATCTGAGGAAGGATGTTCCTTGCCATGGAGGGAGTGCAATGAAGGTTCACCAGACTGATTTCTGGGATGGCAGGACTGACGTATGAGTAGAGATTGGGTCGACTAGGCCTATATTCACTAGAGTTTAGAAGAATGAGAGGTGATCTCATCGAAACATATAAAATTCTAACAGGACTAGACAGACTAGATGCAGGGAGGATGTTCCCGATGGCTGGGGAGTCCAGAACCAGGGGTCACAGTCTCAGTATACGGGGTATGCCATTTAGAACCGAGATGAGGAGAAATTTCTTCACTCAGAGGGTGATGAACCTGTGGAATTCTCTACCACAGAAGGCAGTGGAGGCCAAGTCATTAGATGTATTCAAGAAGGAGATAGATATATTTCTTAATGCTAAAGGGATCAAGGGATATGGGGAAAAAGCAGGAACAGGGTACTGAGTTAGACGAACAGCCATGATCATTTTGAATGGCGGAGCAGGCCTGAAGGGCCGAATGGCCTACTCTTGCTCCTATTTTCTATGTTTCTATGTTTCCATGTTTGACTAATTTTTGTCCCATTATATTATGACTGAATTTGTTGTTATAGAAGTGATACTTCTCATAGATTACAAGTAAAGCTTAAAGAAATAGTGTACGGCAGGAAGTACTCAATTAGTTTGACAAGTGATCCACTTACCAAACATGTAACGAAGCTGGGGCCTAGAGTTCACGTTGAACTTCTGTGGAGGTTCGCCCCTGGAAATCCCTCCCCCCCCACCCCCCCCCCCCCCGAGTGTTTCACTTTACTCTCTAAATTCCTTGACTGTTATGCAAGAAATCCATATTCTCCAGCAGTTTAGTTGGGAGAGGAAGCATCCAGAGTGAAGAAAATTTTTTCAAGTGTCAGCCTTGGCGTACTGGTAGCACTCTAGCCTCTGGGTCAAGAACACTTGCGTTCAAGTACCACTCCAGAGACTTGAGCACATAATCTAGGCTGACAGTTCAGTGCAGTACTGAGGGAGTACTGTACTGTTGGAAGTGTCATCTGTTGGATGAGACATTAAACCGAGGCCCTGTCTACCATCTCAGGTGGATGTAAGAGATCCCATGGCACTATTCTAAGAAGAGCAGGGGAGTTCTCCCCGGTGTCCTGGCCAATATTTATCCCTCAACCAACATCACTAAAATCAGATTATCTGGTCATTATCTTATTGCTGTATGCAAATTGGCTGCCGCATTTCCTTACATTACAAGAGTGACTACACTTTGACAGTACTTCATTGACTGTAAAGCACTTTGGGACTTCCTGAGGTCGTGAATGGTGCTATATAAATGCAAGTTCTTTCTTTCTCAAACTCAATATTACATAACTTGTCTTGGGATACAGCATCAAATGCAACATTACTATAACAAAAACAAAGTGCTCTTTGACATAAAGGTAAAAGAAATTATGATTAAGCAATACCTTATTACTATCACTAGTTGTCTCCAGCACTCCCTCAAAATTACTCTATGACGAAGCATACAGAGTAATAATCGCAGATGAAAAAGATACTACTGAATAATATATGATTCCAGTAACTCAAAAAACAGGAGCGAGCAAGCTATAGGCCCATTATCATGTGTGGTATATTTTCCCCATGAACCATCAGCTACCAATTTACATTCATTTTTAAAAAAAATAGTTAGTTTTAAATTATTATGTAATAGCGATCAGACTCTCTCCACCTGGTTGCCATTGTACACAGAATGGTTTCACTGTTCTATATGGAGACATCACATTCTATGTGGTCATGAACAAATGCAGTCATGTAGTAGGCACTAGCATCTTGTGGTAGATATCCAGTACTGCAACTCAACCCAAGATGTCTCATCCTGGCAAAAGTTCTGCATAAAAATGCACTTTCTAACTATTGCGGCTCCATCACATTGCACCCTAGCACTTACTCAGTTTGGGCGCAGTAAGCACTGGCACACATGTAGCGCACTTACTCCTATGTCGACAATGAGGCTGTGGTGGGCAAAAAAACAACCAAGGCTACAGCCAAGTGAATGAATGGCTTTGGCTTCAGGAATGTAGTGTATAGTCACTATGGAGCCACAAAAATCACATTTACTGTTCTGGTCTGGAGTTTTCTTTCCTTTAGGCAGTTATACCCTTTCTGCTGTCATTATCAGAGTTAAGAATTTGATGAATGTCTACTGGGCTACAGCAAATTGATTATTTTGCATCGTTCATTCACAGCGCTGCTATTGATTCTTCATGAAGGGGGAAGGTGTGCAGCCTGATGAATGAGTGAGACTCTGAAATGAAGAGGTGCTTGGCAGAAGAAATGACATAGGGCCAACGTTGCAATCCTGTTTGTCTTTAGAAGCCAATATAAATGTTCAGTCGAGCCAATATTTGCCACATTTGCCCTCGCCAGACAATGATATCTTTTGACCCACAATCTTTTATTCCCCTGCGAAAAAAGGGTCATTTGTAAATGCACATTCATTTATTTAGACTGAGTGGAGCCCATTTGACTTTTGACCCCCATATCAAACATTCCATTTATTTTACTTCTTGCATACTTTGACATCTGCCAAGGTACTCAGATCTGTTTGCACACACCAGACTCTACCATTGGATGGCAAGAGAAAATTGGACGAATGTTTGTTTGAAGCAGAAAGTTGGCAAATTCTTTATAAATTATGAGGATACGCCTGGCATCGCCTAATCATTACTTCCTGATTGACCTAACTCTTCGTTTTTTCCGTACTCTGAGCCTTGGCTCTTTACCTTAGTGTCTCGATGAAGAAATTAGGGCGAATTGTGCTTTGCTGTTGAAAATATTGTAATGATGACAAAATAATCACATTTCAACGTGAGTTATAATCAACTGTGACGCTCTCCAATTAACTACATGACATTGGTAGCCAGGGCAAATGGCTGTCATCCTTGATGCACAAAAGAAGAATAAAAGAACTTTCGTATAATGACTTTCATATTCTCGGGATTTCACAGCCAAATAATTAATTTCGAAAGTGTCGTCGCTGTTGTTTTGTAGGCAAACTTAGCAAACAATTTGCACAAAGCAAATTCCCACAAAGAGCAAATGAGATAAGCGACCAGTTAATCTCTTTTGGTTGAGAGATGAATGTTGATGACAACACCGAGAGAGATCACTGCTCTTCCTCAAATAGCACAAAGGGATCTTTTACATCCACCTGAACTATCAGAATGGGATTAGGTTTAATCTCTCATTTCAAAGACAATGAGAAAAAGGGCCTTTCACAACTAGAGCTGATAGATCTATTTTGTCAAGGCCACAGACTTAGAGATAATTGGGATGAATTTTCTTGCTGTTTTCAGCATATTTCTAGTGCATAAATCGGGACAAGTAACTTTTTGTGGCAGGAAACTGGGCAGAGCCTGTTTCCGCCAGTTTTGTACCATAAAATCATTCCCTCTGAATGCCCTTGTGCTTTTTGGCCCTCCCTGTGATCCACCCGCCAAGTCCCAAGAGCCCTCATTTAAATATAGTGTGGGCCAGTGTCATTGCAGCTCCGACTTTCCTGCTTCTACACACTCAAAGCACTAGGGGTAATGTGCACTGAGAATTAATAGGCCCATCAGCTGCCAGGATCAGCTGAGACAGGCAACAGTGAGGAGTTTCTAAGCCTGAAAAGTCGAGAGCTTCATTCGCGAGTTTTGCAGCCTTGAAACGCATTTTTGCAGTGATTTTTTTTTTGCCATTCAATCTATATAGACTTGGACATCCTTCTCTCTGTCTCTGATAGGGTCTGGCCACAAATAGATTTTCAACTTCACCAACCCTTCCCCCAGTCACACCCATAGTTAGGGCTTCTCAGAAGCAAGTGTGGCAATTCCCGATGGACATACCCTTGTACAGAATAGAGCAAAGGAGAGACAGGCAGCTTTTAAGGAGGATAGACCCCACAGGCTGTATAAGTTATGTAAGGGCCTTAGTGAGGAGATGTATATAAGACTGTGCCTCACCAAAGAGAGCACCTTTGTCACCTACTGCACAAGGACCTTCAAGCACGATCATCTGCCTGCACTGCTCTCTCTGTGGCTATATAGGTGACCATCGCACTCCACTTCTACGGCACAGGCTCATTTCAGGCAGCCATTGGAGAGCTACGTAATATTAGTCAGGGTGCAGTATGGGCATGGATTTGAGAGCTGCGGCATCACAGGAAGAGTGATAGGGCCATCCAGTTTCAGGGACCCATCAATGGTACCCATTTGCTTTGCGAGCTCCAACAGAAAACCTCCTCTATTATTTCAACAGGAAGAGCCTCCACCCTCCCTCAATGTACAGATTATGTGTGACAACATGCAGAGGATCCTACAGGTCCATGCTCAATATGTTGGAAATTGTAATAATGCATTCATCCTTCAAAATTCATTGACGAGAGGTTGGGACAGAGGAACACAGGCAGGATTTCTCTGCAGGAACTGATGGCTGGGCTCAAGACAGCAAGGTCCCACAAACAGCAATGAGATAAATGACCAATTAAACTGTTTTAGTGGTTGAGGTTGAGTAGGCATAGAAACAGGCTATTCAGCCCCTTCAGCATGTTCTGCCATTCAATTAGATCATGGCTGATCCGAGGTCAGTGAGGGGGCACTCACACCGGGAGACCGCCCCTGCTCTTCTTCAAATAGCAGCATGGGATATTTTACATCCACCTGACAGGGCAGATGAGACCCGGTTTAACGTCTCATCCAAAAGACAGCACCTCCGACAGTGCAGTACTCCCTCAGTACTGCACTGGAGTGTCAGCCAAGGTTATATGCTCAAGCCCTGAAGGGGGGCTTGGACCCACAGCCTTTATAACTCAGAGGCAAGAGTGCTACCACTGAGCCAAGGCTGATAATTTCATTACTGTCTGTATCAGGTGCTTAACACGTAAAAAGTGAACTCTTTCGGTTACATGTATCATCTAGATTATCCAAATATCGGGTAAAAGAAGTATATTTTAAGAATTAAATGTATAATATAAAGAGAGACAGAGATAGAGAGAAACGGAGAGAAGGAATTCAGAAAGATTTAGATAAATCTGGAGAAGAGTACAGAAAGTTAAAGGAAAGAATAGCTTGTGAAGCAAGACTTTGAACTTTAGCCAAAAATAGACAAATCTTTAAGTGTATCATGAGCATATAAGAATTGCATTTCCCTGAGAATAAAGGAACAGAACAGAATAGAGTTTTAGTCCAAATATAGCTACCAATGTACAAGTTTGATCTACCCAAGAGAGACAAACAACCCAGGAAGGAACAGATACCACACCTACGGCAGAGAGCTTTGCACCGACATCCCAGGAGGTGAACCTGGGTGACCAGAGGGAGGCAAGTCAAACAACTCGACTACAATAATTGGGAAGGACGATGTTGCGTGAAATTAGGAATCATTTAGTTAAAGCTAGAAGTTTATCATCAATATGCTGAACTACACTTTAATATATCTGGCACACTTGATTTCAAGGCTGTTAACTTGTCAGCTATACAAGAAATCTAATTGTAAACCTAACTTACCAATTTTGGACATTGAGTGTAACTGAATTTTATTTATAATAAGTAATGAGCAGTTGATGCAGAGTTATGGGGATATGCTTGAACTGCCTTTCTAACCTTAAGCTTAATGATTTTGTCAGTTAATTATATTGTCTTAAGATCCTTACATATTTTTAATGTTTCATATTAAAATGTTACTAATTGTGTTAGCATAAGTGTTGATAAAAAATATTAATTCATGATTTCATTGCCTGACTTCTTCATAAATGATTTGGCAAGAAGCAGTTCATGTAATTGCATTCCCTGTATCTTAAAAGGGAGAATGGTTTGTGTAACTGTTAATTTAACTTGGACCAGTTAATGTAAGATGGTTCAAGTGAGCAAGACCTCTGATAAACCCTAGAGTGGACAGTAAAGTCCCTAATTACCCCTTGAAAAGAAGTTAAGAACAAGGGGTTAAGGATTCATCAGGTGCCTTTTAATTAAGGTTCTTTAATTATCCTTACGTGCCCCAATTCAAGTGTTTCCTTGCTGGTAAGAAAATTAAGAATAAAAAAAGATAATAATTAAAATTCTTCTGAGGCTCACATTGTTTTTCTGTTTAAAAAAAGGTTCTTTTTAGATTTTCCTTACCCTTTATGAACCATTTCCCTTTAAGATAGTGCTGACGCACACAAATCTATTATATTACCATGGTTTTAAAATGATTTATTAGCATGAATAAACATCTGGATTCTAATCTACTAAGATCCAAAAAAAATTTGCACAGTTATTAAAGTTGCAAATAACACATTCATTTTAAATGAAGCTAAATTACCTCAGGGAGGTACCTAATCTGAATGTTCCATTGTCATTAATATATTACACAATTAAATCCATTTGTAATTCTGAAGTCAACCTTTCAAGCAATTGTATTATTATCATCATACACGCATGCAGCTAAATTCTATCTCGGTCCCATGAGGAAGTAATATTTACCATCACTAAAGAAAGTATTTACAGGCTAAATAAGTCAACATTTTTTGTACATTACTTAGAGTAAGGATTCTATTTGATTTATATCAGGAGAAATTAGGAGCCTTGAAAAGCTAATTATTTTCGCCAGGGTACAATAGCATTGACTCTTTGAGAGGTCTCACTGTTGCCCAGTCTCAAGAGTCAAAGGATCAGATTGTGTGAGGACATCTCTGTTTTGAAAGCATGTGTAAACTGGAGCTTTAATATTACTGCTTTAACCATTGTTCCCCCAGCTCTCCATAAACGTTGGGAACGTAGGAATGTAGGAAGCTAAGAGACACAAGTTAAAATTAGGAAATTAGGAGGAATAAGGGAATCAGGTGGAACTGTTTAACCAAAAGGGTAATAGAATTGTGAAATTAGTTGCTGGAAAAGGATGCTGAAGCAGACAATATGAATGGTTCAAAAGGCAATTGATGCATTTCTGGAGAGAGATGGGATGGAGGAATATGGTGAGAAGACGGTAATCATCTGTGGAAAAGAGATAGGCTTATTTGGGCCTAGCTATGTTCCTTAAAAATCTCATATCCATATCTTAACAAAATAATAATTTGATTTTTGTTTTATAAAGTGACTTAATTGACAGATAAATCAAAAAGGAATATAAGCAAAAAAAAAACAAATTAGGTTGTATTTTTTGCGATCATCAAAGTGATGCTAATGCTATTGAATGGAACAGTTTCCATTTCAGGCACTCAGTGTCACCATCAAACACTGTCAGGTCAGGTTTGGAATGTGTAGGAATAGAGTTCCCTCTACTCTTCCTCAACAATAGCCCCAACCTCAGAAGAGAACCCCCTATTACACCGCTGTGGGTTATTTTTTTCATTTCCGACACCACTCATTCTTAGGCCTGTCTGAGTGATATTGCCAATGACTTACAAATTAGGGCTAGTTTTGTGCTATAGGCTGATGCTCACTAGGAACTGGAGTGAGATTGCCTAGACTCCTTTTACATAGGATCCTTACAGCCAGAGGAGACTGTCAACCTGTCACTTTGGGCTGGATTTGAGCCCAAGTCCCCGAGGTGAATGGCAAGTATCTAACCCACTGCACCACCTCCATATGTTTCCAAGTGGATGGTACCAAATATATTTTGGTATAAGGTAAGCTTAGCTGCTGAATGTGGAAATGTAATAGTACTGTGAAAGCTACATTTTTGCATGGCTTGAAATTACCCTACGTTGGCAAAGGAATTCCATTTAAACTGTAAAACATTCGCGTGCTAATATTGCACAGTGTGATTTCAACATTTTTATCTTCTTCAAACTCTAGAAATCAAAAGATATTTTTAAACCCTTAGTCCATTTCAATTGAAATAAAGTGTTTTATTTATGCAATAAAGCTTTTATGGATAATAGCTTTTGACAAAATAACTCAACCACATTTGATCGGAAAGGGGCAGTGCATAGAATGCCAAACCTTCCTGATTCTCCGCAGTTTCAAGAATTTTGTTTTGGTTTATTTCCTGATTGGTTTTCTGCCTATTTGGATTATTTTCCTGCAGCTGGTTATATTTTCACATCCTCTGGTGATTTTTTTTTTTGACTGTTCATTGGCTATTTTTCGCTATCTAGTTAACCCACTCCTCCACAAGTGGTTTTCCTGTTTTTAATCAATTGCAAAGCCTGTTGATGTTAAAAGAAACATTCAGTCTGATGGCAAAACTCAGCTGAATAGCAGGAGTGTTGGGATGAACAATTTGTGGGCTGGAAACAACTCCAGACAGGTAGGGAGCAGCTTGTTAGGATTTTCAATAGAAGCCTATTGCAAAACTATCATTTTCACCACCCTCCTGCACAGGAACAGATGGCAGGAAACGGATTGCATGTGCCAAGTAGAAATCCCCCAACTCAGAACAAGAAGTAGATTCTTATTTTTAAAAAAAAAACCTGCACAGATATAGCTCATGGGGAATACGGTTCTTCATTTTTAACATAAATGTCCATTGGGCTTGTCTGAAATAGCTGCTCACGGCTGTGTGCTTCTCTAATTCCAGATTAGAATTATCAGTGTTAATTACAGTCCATTTCTCTTAATTAAAAGTTGTGTAATCCAAATGACCTGTTAATTTGAATTGAAACCTTGTAAAAAGCATAATGTGAACTTTTTTTTGAGCAAGAAATTAATTTAAATTAACAATCTGTATGACAATAAGAAATATTTTGCATGTATTGTATACTAAAAATCCTCGAAATACGGAAGATCCTGAGAGTGATGCACTTTAGAAATTTAATATGAGTTATCTGACCAAGTAACACATGAGTAAATTCTGTCGAGTCACTAATTATGAGAAACATTCTATCACTCCAATCCTGAGCCAGTATACTAATTATCCTGTGAATATAGTTAGAAATATCAGCTCTTTTAAGATATTTGATAGTTTTTAACCAATGTTTCTTTTACATTAAGTTAGTGTGGGCCATTTCTTTGGATTGTAATCCAACACAGGCCCCACTGTGCCATTGCCATGATGTGTTGCCAAGATTGAAATGGCCCTGCAAGGGCTATCACAGCAGTGGCATCACTTTGGTAGTGTCACATCTGGTGTTTAAAATTACGTTCAAGTGGTTGGTAAAATAAATATTAGACTGCAAAGCAGATCTTATCAGACTTATTAGAAAAAATCAATTTTCTGTTTCTCGTACAACAAATTTGAACTGAGCAGTGTAGTTTGTCACGTTACCTTGGAAGTTGTATACTTTTTCCAGCACAGAAAATTATATCAAGATGTCTATTCAATGGAGACCATGAAGAGATTTTGAAATTCATGGAAATATTTTTTTAGTTGCCTTAATTTAGTGTTGAGTATGAGAAATAAATAACTATTTTTTTATTCCTGGTAAGAAGCTTCTCAATCTTGTTGAAAAATCAAATGATAATATTTAAGATAATACTTGTGCAAATAGTGAAAAGGTAGAAATTCTTTACTATCAAGAGACTTATATATATATCCTTCTGATCTGTAACACCGTGCAAAAACAGCTAGACATCTATCTCTATTTGAATTAATCTAGTTGTTTTTAACCTGATGTGGGACTTCGAATAACATTCGGAATGGGCCAGGTGATAACTGTTGATGTGAGAACCTGGATAGCCAAAAAAGATGCTTGAATACAAGTTTCTGTCTATATCCCTGTATATTATTCAGTGCTAGGTTTCCCTTTAAATTATTCAGCTTTTTACACATTTTGCTAGATAAAGAATGTTCTACATTGCACACTACGGTTTGTCTTTTTTTAAACTGATAATTGCAATTATGTGATCTGAGAGAAGTTCAAACTATTAGTTTTATATTTAATTTTTTTTGCCAGAGGAGATAATTAGACTTTCAAACCACTAACCTAGGTTTAGTGTCAAATGAAAATCCAGGTTATATTAATCAATGATTCCCATTTGAAGGGATTTTATTTATTGTGCTAACTTGAAGGATTAACATCCGACAATGGCACTTGGAATGTATGTAGTGACCATACTCGATCAGTTGTCAAAGGATCGAGAAAAAACAGGGGTCTGAAGGGAATATATATTATAAAACTTAAAAGCGCATTTTGACAAAAGTCCAACTAGAATAAAGTTGAGAAACATCCATTGTGGGTCCAGCTGAAGACACAAATAGGCTGTATTCTGGGGATATAAAACAGGATTAAAGGAACATGAAACTAGATCTCTGTAATGAGTGTATGAATACTGTTTACAATTTCCTTCACTGATTTTGATACATTGATTTCTAACTATTTTTCTGTGTCTGCATGGTCCTAACATTTTAATCTGTGCCAAAAGATATTGCTGGTTTATATAAAGACTCCTCCAGTTCCAAGAAAAAATAACCATTGAGATGTTACTCACTGCTGGTGTTTGAGAATTGGATGGTGCAATGTTCTTGACCCAAGAGAGAACACCATGGGTACAATTTTATTCTAAAATAAGAAGCTTATTGATTGCAAGATGACTACCTCATGTGATCTTAGGAGCTCTTACATCTCAGGAGTAAAAGTGTGACATTTCAATGGATATTGTGTTATGTTGGAAAAAATTAACTTCCAAAAATGTATAATGAAAAAAAGCTGAAGGAACTGAAAGTAGAAAATTCACCAGGTTCAGACAGTATGAATCTCAGAATACCGAGGGAGGTGAAGGAAGAGATAGCAGAGGCACTAGCCATAATTTTCTAAAAGCCATTGGAAATAAGAATTGTGCCAAGGGATTGGAGGCTAATGTTATGCTCTTATTCAAGATAAAGAAAAGGGATAAGCTAGGAAATTATGGGCCTGTTAGTCATACCTTGGTTGCAGATAAGCTTCGACACCAGTAATTTCCGTTGGGCTCTCCTCATATCCTGCCATAACTTCTGCAGATATCAGAGGGGAAACCCTGGAGAAATGGCATAAATAGCCTTTTATACCGTTTCTGCATGGTTCTTGCCAATCTTCCGCCAAAGACCCTGCAGAAATTCTGCCCTCTAGAGTCCATAAAATAGGTTAAAATCCTACCAACTGCACAGACTGATGATATTAAATTAAGGTACATGGAAAACTGGGGAAGTATGCAGGAGATTGCAGGAAGACACAGTTAGGTCAATGAAATGGTCAAATAGGTGGCTTATGCAGTTCAATACAATGTGACATGGTATATTTTGAGAAAAAGAACAGTGAAAGGAATTTTTTCCTAAATGCCAAAATTCTTAACAGTGAAAGAGCAGGGAGGTGCAGATACATAGATCTTCAAAAGTAGAGCTACAGGTAGAAAAGGCCAGAAAAAGGCAAGTGGGATACTGGAGGAAAAATTCGATAGGGCCTATTATTGGGCAGTAGGTAGAGTGATCTGTTATTAACCAGTGCCCAATGGCCCCTGCGTAGGTAGGATGAGAACTTCGTCCAGCCTCAGTACTCACCGTCAATCTGCGTTGAAACCCAGGCCTTGCATGTCGACTCAATGAAATTTGCACTTTCCACCAGCATGGGGAGCCCCAATCACTTAAAGGGAGGATGTCTCTTCAAATCTCTTAAAGGTAGCTAGTACCTGTTATTTGCTAAGAATAACAGTCTGCTGTCTGCGCAGTCTGAATGGGGATAAGATATAGCACACGTAAAACACAGATGCAGGTCCCAACCCTATGCTTACACACTGATGAGTTGTGTTAAAACGTTGACTAAAGGTTGCACACTACTAAATCCCACATCCTCCAGTCTGCATGCCAGACCTCACCAATCTGTCGATCTGAGTTGGTACCAGGCCTGTGAGAGTGCATGCACCAAGGTTCTCTGCTGATGCACTACAGGTCTTAGTACAAGAGGTGGACAGAAGGAGGGACATCCTATAGTGGGGGGTGAGGGGGGGGTGGGGGGACAACAGGCCCTCCAGACATGTGGCCAAAAGGCTGTGGGAGGCAGCGGGGGATGAAGTCAATGCCAGGCGCACAGCACCACGAACATGGATGCAGTGCAGGAAGAAGTTCAATGCTTTGACACGAGTGGTCAAGGTGAATGAGGTCAACTGTCAAGAGGCATCTCCTACCAACTGCACCACTAGCCACATCCACTGTTCCATGGATTACAACCCCATGACCCACATACCAATCAGATGCTTCCTCTCACCCTTACACATTACCACTGTTGCAAGCCGCCCACCCACAACTCACAGACCACACACAATAGCAGCTATTCAACCATGACAGGCACATCACCCAGACACATGTCCTGTTTTCTTGCAGAAGAAGGTGGCGTATAACAGGAGACAGCAAGTGCCAGTGGCATTTAGCCCCTCAAGCATGTTCCTCCATTCAATGAGATCATGCTGGACCTGTGACCTCACTCCATATACCTACCTGAGCCCCATATCCCGTAATACCCTTGGTTCACAGAAATCTATCAATCTCAGATTTAGAATTCACAATTGAGCTAGCACCAACTGCCGTTTGCAGAAGAGCGTTCCAAAATTCTATCACCCTTTGCGTGTAGAAGCGTTTCCTAACTTCATTCCTGCATGTCCTGGCTCTAAATAATAGGCAACAGCCTGACATAGCCATACTCACAGAATCATACCTTTCAGCCAACGTCCCAGACTCTTCCATCACCATCCCTGGGTATGTTCCGTCCCACCGGCAGGACAGACCCACCAGAGGTAGTGGTACAGTGATATACAGCCAGGAGGGAGTGGCCCTGGGAGTCCTCAACATTAACTCTGGATCCCATGAAATATCATGGCATCAGGTCAAACATGGGCAAGGTAACCTCCTGCTGATTACCACCTACCGTCCTCCCTCAGCTGATGAATCAGTCCTCCTCCATGTTGAGCACCACTTGGAGGAAGCACTGAGGGTAACAAGGGCACCAAATGTACTCTGGGTGGGGGACTTCAATGTCCATCACCAAGAGTGGCACGGTAGCACCATGACTGACCGAGCTGGCTGAGTCCTGAAGGACATAGCTGCCAGACTGGGCCTGCGACAGGTGGTGAGCGAACCAACACGAGGGAAAAACTTACTTGAACTCGTCCTCACCAATCTACCTGTTGCAAATGCATCTATCCATGACAGTATTGGTAGGAGTGACCACCGCACAGTCCTCGTGGAGACGAAGTCCCGTCTTCACACTGAGGACACCATCCAACGTGTTGTGTGGCACTACCACTGTGCTAAATGGGATAGATTCAGAACAGATCTAGCAGCTCAAAACTAGGCATCCATGAGGCACTGTGGGCCATCAGCAGCAGCAGAATTGTATTCCAGCACAATCTGTAACCTCATGGCCCGGCATATTCCTCACTCTATCATTACCAACAAGCCAGAGGATCAACCCTGGTTCAATGAGGAGTGTAGAAGAGCATGCCAGGAGCAGCACCAGGCGTACCTAAAAATGAGGTGCCAACCTGGTGAAGCTATAACTCGGGACTACATGCATGCTAAACAGCGGAAGCAACATGCTATAGACAGAGCTAAGCGATTCCATAACCAACGGATCAGATCAAAGCTCTGCAGTCCTGCCACATCCAGTCGTGAATGGTGGTGGACAATTAAACAACTAATGGGGGGAGGAGGCTCTGTAAACATCCCCATCCTCCATGATGGCGGAGTCCAGCACGTGAGTGCAAAAGACAAGGCTGAAGCTTTTCCAACCATCTTCAGCCAGAAGTGCCGAGTGGATAATCCATCTCGGCCTCCTCCCGATATCCCCACCATCACAGAAGCCAGTCTTCAGCCAATTCGATTCACTCCACATGATATCAAGAAACGGCTGAGTGCATTGGATACAGCAAAGGCTATGGGCCCCGACAACATCCCAGCTGTAGTGCTGAAGACTTGTGCTCCAGAACTAGCTGCGCCTCTAGCCAAGCTGTTCCAATACAGCTACAACACTGGCATTTACCCGACAATGTGGAAAATTGCCCAGGTATGTCCTGTCCACAAAAAGCAGGACAAATCCAATCCAGCCAATTACCGCCCCATCAGTCTGCTCTCAATCATCAGCAAAGTGACAGAAGGTGTCGTCGACAGTGCTATCAAGCGGCACTTACTCACCAATAACCTGCTCACCGATGCTCAGTTTTGGTTCCGCCAGGACCACTCAGCTCCAGACCTCATTACAGCCTTGGTCCAAACATGGATAAAAGAGCTGAATTCCAGAGGTGAGGTGAGAGTGACTGCCCTTGACATCAAGGCAGCATTTGACCGAGTGTGGCACCAAGGAGCCCTAGTAAAATTGAAGTCAATGGGAATCAGGGGGAAAACTTTCCAGTGGCTGGAGTCATACCTAGCACAAAGGAAGATGGCAATGGTTGTTGGAGGCCAATCATTTCAGCCGCTGAGCATTGCTGCAGGAGTTCCTCAGGGCAGTGTCCAAGGCCCAACCATCTTCAGCTGCTTCATCAATGACCTTCCCTCCATCATAAGGTCAGAAATGGGGATGTTCGCTGATGATTGCACAGTGTTCAGTCCCATTCGCAACCCCTCAAATAATGAAGCAGTCCGAGCCCGCATGCAGCAAAACCTGGACAACATCCAGGCTTGGGCTCATAAGTGGCAAGTAACATTCGCGCCAGATAAGTGCCAGGCAATGAGCATCTCCAACAAGAGAGAGTCTAACCACCAACCTTGACATTCAATGGCATTACCATCGCCGAATCCCCCACCATCAACATCATGGGGGTCACCATTGATCAGAAACTTAACTGGACCAGCCATATAAATATTGTGGCTACGAGAGCAGGTCAGAGGCTGGGTATTCTGCGGCAAGTGACTCACCTCCTGCCTCCAAAAGCCTTTCCACCATCTACAAGGCACAAGTCAGGAGTGTGATGGAATACTCTCCACTTGCTTGGATGAGTGCAGTTCCAACAACACTCAAGAAGCTCGACACCATCCAAGATAAAGCAGCATACTTGATTGGCATCCCATCCACCACCCTAAACATTCACTCCCTTCACCACCAGCGCACATTGGCTGCAGTGTGTACCATCCACAGGATGCACTGAAGCAACTCGCCAAGGCTTCTTCGACAGCACCTCCCAAACCCGCGACCTCTACCACCTAGAAGGACAAGAGCAGCAGGCACATGGGAACAATACCACCTGCACATTCCCCTCCAAGTCACACACCATCCCAACTTGGAAATATATCGCCGTTCCTTCATCGTCACTGGGTCAAAATCCTGGAACTCCCTTCCTAACAGCACTGTGGGAGAACCGTCACCACACGGACTGCAGCGGTTCAAGAAGGCGGCTCACCACCACCTTCTCAAGGGCAATTAGGGATCGGCAATAAATGCTGGCCTCGCCAGCGACGCCCACATCCCATGAACAAATGAAAAAAAATGTCCCCTAGTCCTAGTATTCAAGTATAGGAGACCTCCAAAAACAGTTACAAATGTCTCGGCAGCCATAAGCAATAATCCAGCCACTAACCTGTAACTCCTGCATGGTCCCTTTAAATAGCACTGGTGGGGATCCTCCAGGCACCCTAAGACACGGTCAGATGGTCATGGTTAAGACCGTGCGTTGAGTTGAGCGTTAAGTCCCAAAATGGTGTCTATCACTTTAAATCTGCATTGCACCTGATTGCATCCATTTTCTCCTTACTTTACATGCTTCTGGCATTTGGTATTTGTGCATGCACTAACTCCTATACCAAGATGGCGTCCGGTGCATATCACGCTGGAAATGTGCGTGCGCAGCCAAGGCGCCATCTTGGATGTTCGAGGCCGCCGAGCGCTGTAACAACGTGCTGTACATGGCCTAATTTAGCACTCACAATGTTTTATACAAACAACAACTTGTATTTATACAAAGGAGCATTGAAGGCAAAAGCAAAGAAGCTATGTTGAATTTGTAGCAGATAATGGATAGGCCAAAGTTGGAGTATTATATACAGTTCATTATAGAATGGATATTAGACCCCTAGAAAAGATACAGTGATGATTTGCTAAAAATAAAAATTATAGTTTTGAAGAAAGGCTTGAAAAATTAAGGCATTTTCCTTTGGAACAAAAAAGCTTAATGGGATCTGAATAGAGATTTATAATAATATGAAAGGTTTTGAAAGGGTAGATAGTGAAAGACTGTTTGCACTGGTTAACAGATTGAATACAAAGAGGCACAAACTCAGAATTTTCATTTGAAGAAGGAAGTTAGGAGAATTTTTTTCTCAGAGGCTTACTAGAACATGGAGTGTTTTACCACAAATGGCTCTTGAGGCAGAGATTATAATATTGTTTAAAAGGGAATTGGATAAGTATTTCAAGGGGAAGAACATAAAAAGATATGGAAAAAAGGTAAAGCTATAGGATTGGGGTAGATAGCGCTAGATTAACATCGAGCACCAGCAAGGGTGCAAAGATTTAAATGGCCTCCTTCTGAGCTGTAATCTTGATGTTTCTGTTACATTATGCAAGTTGGGTGGATTGTGAGTACCACATTTTTTTTCAGAGAAACAAATAGTTTATTAAACTAACCTTTAACTTGATTAATATCCAGGCATCAGATAGGGCTGACAGGAGCTTGCATGTATTGCAATCCTGAGAGACAGCAGCATCATACGACCATATTCCAGCCGTGCCACTAGCACTGGGCACTGCCTCTACTTGGCCACTGATCAGCAAGAGAGCTGACCGAATGGTAGCAAGAAGCTCATTAAAGCCCTGAAATATGGTTGTCCACTGAAATGGCCGATCAAGCCACTCAGTTGTACAATCTCGCTAAAAAAAGTTATAATAAGAATAAAACCGGACGGACCACTCGGCATCGGACCACTAGGCACCGGACATGACAAAGGCAAATCAAGCCCAGTCGACCCTGCAAGGTCCTCCTCACTAACATCAGGGGACTTGTGCCAAAATTGGGAGAGCTGTCCCACAGACTAGTCAAGCAACAGCCTGACATAGCCATACTCAGAGAATCATACCTTTCAGCCAACGTCCCAGACTCTTCCATCACCATCCCTGGGTATGTCCTGTCCCACCGGCAGGACAGACCCACCAGAGGTGGCGGTACAGTGATATACAGTCAAGAGGGAGTGGCCCTGGGAGTCCTCAACATTGACTCTGGACCCCATGAAATCTCATGGCATCAGGTCAAACATGGGCAAGGAAACCTCCTGCTGATTACCACCTACCGCCCTCCCTCAGCTGATGAATCAGTCCTCCTCCATGTTGAATACCACTTGGAGGAAGCACTGAGGGTAGCAAGGGCACAGAATGTACTCTGGATGGGGGACTTCAATGTCCATCACCAAGAGTGGCTCGGTAGCACCACTACTGACCGAGCTGGCCGAGTCCTGAAGGACATAGCTGCCAGATTGGGCCTGCGGCAGGTGGTGTGTGAACCAACACGAGGGAAAAACCTACTTGACCTCGTCCTCACCAATCTACCTGTCGCAAATGCATCTGTCCATGACAGTATTGGTAGGAGTGACCACCGCAGAGTCCTTGTGGAGACAAAGTCCTGTCTTCACACTGAGGACACCATCCAATGTGTTGTGTGGCACCATCACTGTGCTAAATGGGATAGATTCCGAACAGATCTAGCAGCTCAAAAATGGGCATCCGTGAGGCGCTGTGGGCCATCAGCAGCAGCAGAATTGTATTCCAGCACAATCTGTAACCTCATGGCCCGGCATATTCCTCACTCTACCATTACCAACAAGCCAGGGGATCAACCCTGGTTCAATGAGGAGTGTAGAAGAGCATGCCAGGAGCAGCACCGGGCGTACATAAAAATGAGGTGCCAACCTGGTGAGGCTACAACTCAGGACTACATGCATGCTAAACAGCGGGAGCAACATGCTATAGACAGAGCTAAGCTATTCCACAACCAACAGATCAGATCAAAGCTCTGCAGTCCTGCCACATCCAGTCGTGAATGGTGGTGGATAATTAAACAACTAACGGGAAGAGGAGGCTCTGTAAACATCCCCATCCTCAATGATGGCGGGGTCCAGCACGTGAGTGCAAAAGACAAGGCTGAAGCGTTTGCAACCATCTTCAGCCAGAAGTGCCGAGTGGATGATCCATCTCGGCCTCCTCCCAATATCCCCACCATCACAGAAACCAGTCTTCAGCCAATTCGATTCACTCCACGTGATATCAAGAAACAGCTGAGTGCATTGGATATAGCAAAGGCTATGGGCCCCGACAACATCCTGGCTGTAGTGCTGAAGCCTTGTGCTCCAGAATTAGCTGCGCCTCTAGCCAAGCTGTTCCAGTACAGCTACAACGCTGGCATCTACCCGACAATGTGGAAAATTGCCCAGGTATGTCCTGTCCACAAAAAGCAGGACAAATCCAATCCGGCCAATCACCGCCCCATCAGTCTACTCTCAATCATCAGCAAAGTGATGGAAGGTGTCGTCAACAGTGCTATCAAGTGGCACTTACTCACCAATAACCTGCTCACCGATGCTCAGTTTGGGTTCCGCCAGGACTACTTGGCTCCAGACCTCATTACAGCCTTAGTCCAAACATGGACAAAAGAGCTGAATTCCAGAGGTGAGGTGAGAGTGACTGCCCTTGACATCAAGGCAGCATTTGACCGAGTGTGGCACCAAGGAGCCCAAGTAAAATTGAAGTCAATGGGAATCAGGGGGAAAACTCTCCAGTGGCTGGAGTCATACCTAGCACAAAGGAAGATGGTAGTGGTTGTTGGAGGCCAATCATCTCAGCCCCAGGACATTGCTGCAGGAGTTCCTCAGGGCAGTGTCCTAGGCCTAACAATCTTCAGCTGCTTCATCAATGACCTTCCCTCCATCATAAGGTCAGAAATGGGGATGTTTGCTGATGATTGCACAGTGTTCAGTTCTGTTCACAACCCCTCAGATAATGAAGCAATCTGTGCCCCCAAGCAGCAAGACCTGGACAACATCCAGGCTTGGACTGATAAGTGGCAAGTAACATTCACGCCAGACAAGTGCCAGGCAATGACTATCTCCAACAAGAGAGAGTCTAACCACCTCCCCCTGACATTCTACGGCATTACCATCGCCGAATCCCCCACCATCAACATCCTGGGGGTCACCATTGACCAGAAACTTAACTGGACCAGCCATATAAATACTGTGACTACAAGAGCAGGTCAGAGGCTGGGTATTCTGTGGCGAGTGACTCACCTCCTGACTGCCCAAAGCCTTTCCACCATCTACAAGGCACAAGTCAGGAGTGTGATGGAATACTCTCCACTTCCCTGGATGAGTGCAGCTCCAACAACACTCAAGAAGCTCGACACCATCCAGGACAAAGCAGCCCGCTTAATTGGCACCCCATCCACCACCCTAAACTTTCACTCCCTTCACCACCGGCGCACAGTGTGTACCATCCACAGGATGCACTGCAGCAACTCGCAGCAACTCGCCAAGGCTTCTTCGACAGCACCTCCCAAACCCGCGACCTCCACCACCTAGAAGGACAAGAGCAGCAGGCACATGGGAATAACACCACCTGCACATTCCTCTCCAAGTCACACACCATCCCAACTTGGAAATATATCGCCGTTCCTTCATCGTCGCTGGGTCAAAATCCTGGAACTCCCTTCCTAACAGCACTGTGGGAGAGCCTTCACCACACGGACTGCAGTGGTTCAAGAAGGCGGCTCACCACCATCTTCTCAAAGACAATTAGGGATGGGCAATAAATGCAGGCCTCACCAATGACGCCCACATCCCATGAACGAATAAAAAAAATCAAGGCGCCAAAGCTACTGGAGACAGCCCTCTCTGATCTGGTACCCCAGGCCTCAATGACAGTAGTCTGAGCAGCCATGTCAGTAGCTAAGACTGCACTTAGGACCTCTGGGAGGAAAAAATTAATGCTCTCTGGCTTCCATGATATGTAATCTATCCAGTTGACATCAAGCAAATCATTTTGGGGGTGAGAATAGATAGCTGGAACAAACAAGCCCAATCACATGAGGCTTTTAGTGTAAGGTTGTGAGGGAAGAGATGGTTGAAGGTAAATGAAGGGTTTTATATTGCCTCTTGTGCATTGGTGAAGCACTTTTAAACAGTGAAGGGAAGTTGGTTTTAACTGTAAAGCATGGTTATTATACTACATTTGTATAAGATCTCACAGCCAGGTTATATCTTGGCTGTCCTGGTGAGGTCATTGCATTTCCTGGGCACTGTATTGCACTGTGGGGGGTGAAGGAGGAGGTACTCACTGTCACCACCTCCTTGCACTGAGACTGGAAGCTTCTTTGGATGAACACCTGTGTTAAGTCCAAATATTTGATCTCTCCTCTGTCTTATTTGGGCCAGTAATTGCTCCACAGATGAGTCTGAGAATTTTGCCGATACGTTTTCATGAAATTTTCAGGTAGGGCTCTATGTATTGTGGTCCTTTAAGTTGGTGCAGTGTTTTAAATGGTGCAGCAGCTTCAGATATTTCCTCTACCCTTGTGACAAGCTCCTAGTAACAGGCAGTATTAACACACAAAACTCTGGTATTAACATCAGAATGTGCAGAATATCAGAATCTCTTGTTTCACCCCAAGAGTCCATATCAAAAACAAGTCATAATCTCTCACCCCTCAAGAAAGAACTTTAGATGTATCCCCCCACCAACCCCGCTTTGTAAACATTGAGAGACCTCACAACTTCCTATGTCACCGATAAATAAAGAAAGACAGAACTTGCATTTAAATAGCGCCTTTCATGATCTCAGGACGTCCCAAAGTACTTTATAACCAATAAAGTAGTTTTGAAGTGGAATCACCATTGTAATGTAAGGAAACACAGCAGCCAGATAGGTCGCACATAAAGCAATGACCAGATATTATTTTTTGGGGTTTCTAAGTGTTGATTGAGGGATAAATATTGGCTGGGACACCAGGAGAACTCCCCTGCTCGTCTTAGAATAGAGCCATTGGCTCTTTCACCTGGGGTCTCAGTTAAATATCTCATCCAAAAGATGGCACTTCTGACAGTGCAGAACTCCCTCAGTAAGCGTCAGCCTCGATTATGTGCTGAAGTCTCCGGACTGGTACTTGAACCCAAGGTGCCCTTGACCCAGAGGCTCGTGTGCTACCAGTATGCCAAGGCTGACACCTAAATTCTTTTTCTTCACTCTGGATGCTTCCTTCACCAACTAAACTGTGTTGCGTAACAGTCAAGGAATTTAGGGAGTAAAGTTCGATACTTGAGGAAGGGGGGAGGATTTTCGGGGGAGAACCTCCATAGAAGTTCAACATGGACTCCAGGCCCCAGCTTCACTACATTTTGGTAAGTGGATCTCTTGTCAAACTAATCGAGTATTCCTGCCTCACACCATCTCTTTAAGCTTTACTTGGAATCTATAAGAAGTTTCACTTCTATAACAACAAACTCAGTCAAAATATAATGCGACATAAATTAAAAATTAGGAAATTAGAAGTAGGAAGCTGACACCATACTAGGCTCTGCCCCTGACAAGGCCCGGTGTAGTTCACAACCTCAAGCAAGGACCTGGTGTATGTAGGTCCTGGCATAATTGTTGGCTAGTCCAGCACATTGCCACTGGCATTACAGCATGAGTGAGCTGGAAGGACCAAGGGTTTTCAGCCCTAAGTTGTTTAGACAGGTATGGGGCAGGGTGCAGGGTTTGCTGGGAGTGGATGTAGAAAACCTACATCCCTTCTAGCTCCCATCTTCCATAATGAGAAGTAAATGCTGGGGATGTGGCTTCACAAGAAGCTATAATAAACTTATTAAATTTAAGAATGAAACGTTTGAACAAGTAGCAATCATAAAGTAGCCACTTGAGGACAGTGCCTCTAATTTCAATTTCAAAGCCCAGAAAAGTCTCCATATTACTTACTGTGCTTAAAAAAATATATAATTAAAAAACACACAGTCCCAGAACTAACTGGATGCTGAGAGGGGAATGGAGACCTCTGCTCTTTTTTTACTCCATTTGTTACAGAAAACGTTCTTTCCTGATGACCCTGGATCCTCTGTAGAAGCACAACCTCTTAACAAGGCAACCAGCCTTTTCACAATCAGAATGAAGGAGGTGAAATTGGCCTTCATCAAGGTAAGGAAAATCAGGTGTGGTGTAAAGCAGGCTGCCAATTTGCTGTGAGCCTGTTTCATGCTACTGGCGAAAACCAATTTCACTCCCGATATCTCTAATTGGCCCCAATGGAAGGATCTAATCTATTACATTTAAGCACTGAAAGTGTGGTGAAATTCCTGCTCCATCGATTTTGGCCAACCTTCTGCTGGTGTATAGGAAATCCTACAAACAGGACTTATTTGCAAATTCATATCATTTAAATTATAGATGATTTATTCGCATTAATGTTTGAAGATGCGGGAGCTCCATACAGCGAGCAACAGAATTGGAAACCCAAGGGTACAGTTTCCTTTCTTTTCAAATATTGGGTGAAATGTCATTTCCATAGACGTTAACAAACAAAAATCAAAATGCAATTTTGCTGAAAATGATTTTGTGCTCACTCATTTGTTAGCGGGAATAAAAGAAAAAGGGTCAATCATGACTCATCTGTAATAAAGTTGCTAACAAGAGACTTAGCTGGTATAAATGGTGACTATTCCATCATCTAACTTTGGTATGGCTAAATCCATCAAAAAAATGGACCAACACCTAATGCTTTGCCAGCATTGTTCTTTTGAATGCCAAGCCTTGAAGCCACAGATCTCCAGGGCTATGGACAAAAAAGACTCAATGTCTATTTTATAGAATCATAGAATGATACATCACAGAAGGAGGCCATTTGGCCCATCATGCCTGTACCGGCTTTTTGAAAGAGCTCTCCAATTAGTCCCACCCCCCTGCTCTTTCCCCATAGCCTTGCATATTGCATCTCCTCATTCTTCCTACAAAAATGAATCACTTCACACTTCTCTGTGTTAAATTTCAACTTCCGTTTTATTGAATTGGATCTGGAGGACCTATGAGACCACATCTTTTGGCACAGGGTGGGGAGGGGGTGGGGGTGGAGGAAGGGGTTGCCTACAAACTTTCACCAGACTCAAGGAGCTTGACAGTGCGTTATGGACCAGACTAACTTGACATTCCTGACATACTTGTTGAGTCTTTTTTGTCCATAGCCCTGGAGATCTGTGGCTTCAAGGCTTGGCATTCAAAAGAACAATGCTGGCAAAGCATTAGGTGTTGGTGCTGTACCAGACAGAGTGTTTCAAATGGCAACTCAGGTGGAGGAGTCCACCAGCAGCATGTGCAGTAGAGGACCATTTAACAGCATTGCAGCCTACAGAGCACATGGCAGCTCCAGGAACATCTGCATGGAAGACCCCATGATTGAGAGCCTGTCTGCAATCTTTGCTTCCTGTGTGGAGCCTTAAACTGCTCCCTCTGAGGTCTCAGGTGCCAGATTGCAGAGGGCTGTCTCTTCCACTTTGGACAGGTTTGGCGAACAAGCATTACACAAGAGCTTCACTGATCTCATTGGGACCATTAGGCCTGTTTTCTCCCTGATCAATGGCTATGCAGAGCTAACGCCCAATACCGGTAGCATGGCAGGAAGGCACACAGTTGATAGTGCTGTCTTTCGGGAAAGCAGCATGTGCAGGCCCTCCAACCAGGCCCCATCCAATTCCTGCACACATGGCAGAGAGGAGGCAGAGCCAGATTACTTGTGTGGCTGCACAAGAGGTGCATCCTGTAGAGGGTTCAGACCAGAACTTAGCTACTTCAGAACCCAGAGGCTTCCCTAATGCTCAGAAACCAGCCACTGTGTCCACTTTCTTTGTGAAGTGAAGTGTCCACTGTTCCTTAGTTAAGTGCAGGGAAGAATGCCTCTGCCTGTATACTCTGGTGTCGAAATAACTTTGAGCAAGTGCCAAGTGCCTCAACAGTCTGGTTTCCCTCTGTTGCTTCCGAGAAGGAAGATGGAGTTGAATCCCCAATGGGAAACCCTGTCTAATTATACCCTGTCTAAAGGCACAGAGGTAGTTAGCAAAATAGCTGGCAACAGTGCAAAAAACCAAAAAGCCAACAAAAATAACAAAATAATCTAGTTTTAACGGCAGCAATCACTCAGTGCCCCGGTGGAGGGACATCAGTCAGGGTCCTAGCACCTAATCTGTATCCAGTGACCCATGTTGGAAGTGGATGTTGGCTGGGAACCAGACTGAGATCAGTTGTCATGTTCCCCACAGTCAAATAGCCATGGCTGACACATGAATAACAACCATTTGAGAAAAATATCAGAGGTTGCCCAGCAGAACTAGTGCCAAGCAACAGGTCAACAACTCCAGGAGAGAAGGGGCGGGGGTGGGAGGTGGGGTGGGGTGGGGGGAGGAGTGGCGGGGGTGGGCGGAGAGAGGAAACTGGCAAGAAAAGAGAATTTTTAAAAATGAAATAAAGATTCAGCTCTTCAGATGTGTAAAAAATTGGTACCACAGCTTCTCTAAAATATTCAGTGTTCCAGACCAAGGCAATTGGCTTCAATCCATTTCTATCCACATAAGTACAATACTCTACAGATTACAAAAATATTCCATGGTAGTTTTCCAAAGAATACAATTTACTCTTTGCAAAAATCTTTACCGCAAACCCTGAACAATAAACACTGAAGCTGTAGAAATCTAATGTAAATTAGACTCAAATGTATAACATCAAACATTTTACATTGATTTAAACAAAGTGTAAGTATTGTAGGCTCCTTATGCACAACATATGATTAATGGATAGAGTAGAATAAATAAATCAATTTTAAAAACATTTGGAAATACTGAACAATTTTGGAGATTTCTTGAAAACCTGACATTTACTTTTGTGGTAAAACGGACCAGGAAATATTTCAAACCTCCTGGATGTGTTTTCTGTCCTTCTCATTCTCCCATGTATTTTCTCTTTGTATCTATTTACATTGGAGCTATGTGTCTGAGTCAGGGTTTCTCCACAGGCGCATAGAGCTGTCCCTTCTCACAACTCCAACGTGCTTGTCCTTAACTTAGAACAATGACAAATTTGACTAAATTTGACTTTGGAAATGTTTCTTTCTAAGCAGATTTTTCTGCTTGCCAAACATATTTTTTTAATTGTCTAATGACTCATTATGCCAACTCATCAGCATCTGAACTATTTCTTCTGCCACATCAGTCATTTCAGCAGAGAGAATTCATTACGTCTTGGAGGCTTCATACATCCTGGGACTGTCATACTTAAATGACAACACAAATGACAAAAGCTCGAGATTTGGTTCCCAAAATGTGAGTGCTTCAATCCCTGTGGGAGTTCCTTGTATTTTACAAGATTCCTGGTGAAAATACAAACATAGACAGAAAATTCCCCAAATCGCCCCATCTGTGGGATCCCTGGTACTCATGCAAGCTGTCCTTTAAGAATCTGAGGGCCTATTTTGTTCCAGTGTGGGAGCACTCCTTAGCTCAGGGTCCTGCAGCAACAGGGATTTGAGGGCTTAAAACAAAAAGGAAAGGGGAAGATAAGGAAGAGAAAGAGCAGGACAGGAAGAGAACAGAAGCTAAAGAACAAGAGGAATAAATGCAACCGGCGGGAGAAGCAGCAGAAAGAAGCAAAAAAAGCACAGAAGTAGCAGAGAGAATTCAGAAACAGTAGAGAGTAACAAAAAACAGAGAAAAAACATAAATTAAAAAAGAAGCAGCAGAGAAAAACCAGAAAACAACTGACAGAAACCAGAAACAGGAGAGAAACAAAAGGAAAAACAGGAATAACAGAGATAAACTAGGGACAGCAGAAGAAAAGCATCAAAGCCAAAAGAAAAATAATCAGGAAGGAAAAGCAGAGAAGAAAGCCATTAAGGGAGTAAACAGTCAGATATTGTTATAATAGAACATGGGATTTTAAAATTCCTGCAAGCATAGAAGCTGAAATATGTAAAGTATAAGAATAGTTAATTTTTTTACTAGATGCTAACTAGTAAACAGAAAAGTATACAGAGGAAAACAGAACAAAAATACAGAGAAACTATGCTTACAGGAAACTCTGATCACAATATGGAAACACTGAAATTTTAAGGTGGTCGTCTTTGAATTGCCAACATGAAACTGATGTTAAGTAAACAGCACAGACTTGTCTCTAATTCATCTCTCCTGTATCCATTTGAAGAAAACATTAAATTAGCCAAATACAGCAGAGGATTGCTAATTTATTGGCCTGGATTTTGCTGGAGTGGGGCATCTCCTGGTGTGCCCCGTTTGTTAGATATTTTTTCTTCAGCTGGAAATATTTTTTGGCCGTAAATTGCTAGAATTGTGAGTTAATAACAAGGTCAATGGGGCATCTGGGACTTTGACGAATGGCAGGACCAACAGTCCAATTAAATTTAAGGATAGAGAAAGAAACAGAGGAAAGACTGAGAAAGAAATGGCGTGAATTAGAGTCAAATTAGTTATAGAAAGAGAAATAAAGAGAGGGAAAGAAAGATTGGATTAAGAGAGAGAGAAAAAGAAACAGATAGGAAAGTTAAGAACAAAACAATTAAAATTTTTAATTTTTAATTTTAAAAACCTCTAGGAGCAAATTGCTACCTGCAGGAATGAGACTCAACAGTTTTAGTTCCATTTTTTGTTCCATTTCTAGACCGGAGAGGTTGAGTGGCATTGCAGGAACATAAATCTCGTCATTAAAAGAGTCCTTACGTTGTTAAGTACCAGCCCTAACTTTCTGTGGCGAGTTTAATTCGTATTTATGGCGCAAATGCAGAAATTTCTTGAACCTCGCGGGGAGGTTAACGACGAACTCTGGGTTTTGCGAGGCCAACAGTGCAAATCGTCCAGTAATTTGTGGTGATTCGCAACTCATGACATATCTCTTCCTCGTCACAAATTGCTGGGTTATTTACATACTAATAATGGCGTGTGCATTAAACTCGTCGTTATTTTACCAGGAAATTCTAGTCTGTTGTATTTTCAGATGGATAAAATACTAAATCATTTTTTTTTTAAATTTGGAATCTTCTACTTCTACGATTAATTAACTCCCTAAGTGTTAGGGTAGCTGAACCCTGAAATCAGCTGACACTCACTTTCCAGATTCATGAATGAAGAATGATCATTTGGGCAAGGTACAGGAGGGCAACCATCAGATAGAATCATACTCTAGATACGTCAGGTCTTCAGGAGAGATAAGTGATTTTGCACTGAGAAAAGATTAGTACCAAGATTACCCCAGCAATTTATATTTTATTATGTTTTTCCTGTTTTCTCCTTCCTGCCATCTCCTCATGCTGTGCTTTATCCCCTTTTAATGTTTTAACTTGACACTGTGAGGTATAACAGGAGAGTCTGAAGTGATTAGGCCTCAGATTTTCTTCTCTCCATGCTAGCAAACTGCTAAATACCTCTTCATTAAGGGCTAGCACCATCAAAGTCATAGTGGACTGAATGGCCTCCTTCGATGCTGTAATTTCTTTGATTCTATGGCAGCATGGCCAAGGTCTTGTGTGGAGGTCTGAGCATAAACTCAAACCTTACTACTCTGTGGCACTGGCACAGTCTGTGGTAGCTGCAAAGGCCAGGTCCAAAAGGGCTATTCTTTTTTCTGCTTGATCTGAGCTTTACCTATCCATTTTCCCACAATACCTCTCCATCTTTCGTCCCTCCAGAATTGCATTTAATTCCCTTATGAACTTAGTTACACATCATGTCAGCTCCAGTGATCATCCCTGATAACTTATTGCAAAACTCTTAATCTTTGGATGAAATGTTTACTCTCAAATTGTGATAAGAGCAAATTTGGAATCATGGACACCATTTAGAAAGGAATGCTCTGTATTACCTCCAAAATTAGCTTTCTGCAAACTGTTTCTTAATTGAAATGTAACTTACATAGAAATTAGCCTCATTGCTGTTGAATTAACTGTGATGGAGGATATGCACTAAACATTTTCAAATGTGACATTAATCGAGTTTTTATCTTATCTGCTCGAAGAAGCATTTTGTTGACAAATTAAATCTTCCAAAACTAGACAGGGAGTCTCGCAATCGGTTTGCCTTTAAAAAAAATATGATTAACAAGAACTCTTTTGCCTTTTCTGCCTGTCCATATCTGTTGACGGGCAGATATGGTTTGTTAAAACAATGCACGTTGATTACATCTTTTGACAACTGAGAAAATGTGTGGGAAGCAAATTAACACAGAGTAGAATAACAGATAATTGAGATGTAGGTGAAATTTAGAGAGTTGTGTACAATTAAAGGTAAGTGTCAGAACCGGGTGTCAAAAGTACTTGCAGCCTTAAGAAAGGCTCAAAAGGCATTTCAATTTTGCCAAGGCTGAAAGAGGGAGCAGGTGAAGAGATGTTAGGCAAAAATGAAGTGAAAGGAAAGCTAATGTGCAGACACGAATTTAAAGGCTTACACAATGCAAGGAAATCTAAAAATTTAGCAGACTGGAAGAGCAATAAAAAGCAACAAAGGGATACAAAGAAAGTAATAAGAGGTGAAAAGAAAAAACTTGCAAGGGATATCAAAACTGTCCGCAAAAGTTTTAATAAATACATTGAGAAAGAGAGTGGTAAAAGGGGAATGTTGGCCCATTAAATAAAGTTGCAAGCGAGATTGTAATGGATAATACGAAAAAGAGCACTTGGGCAAACATGAACTGATCAGAGAGGGCCAGTATGGATTTGTAAAGGGTAATCATGTCGAACGAACCTATTGACATGGGTAGGGAATTGGTTAGGAGGTGGGAGACAGAGTAGGAATAATGATTATGTACTCAATTTGGCAGCATGTGATTAGTGGTGTCCCCCACTGATCCGTACTGCGGCTTCAGCTTTTCACTATATTTATAAATAAATGACTTAGATGAAAGAATAGAGAGCCCATATATCCAAGTTTGCTGATGACACCAAGTTAGGTGGCACACTAGCGTAGGTAGGAGCAGAAAGTTGCAAAGGGATATTGATAGATTAAGTGAGTGGGCAAAACTGTGGCAGATGGAGTTCAATGTGGGGAAGGGCAAGATCATCCACTTTAGACCTAAGAAAGATAGATCAGCGTATTTTCTAAATGGTGAGAAGCTAGGAACTATGGAGGAACAGAGCGATTCGGGGACAAGTACAGAAACCATTAAAAGCTAGTGGACAGGTACAAAAAATAATTAAAAATTTGAGGTTAAGTCCACTGAAAATTTCAAAACTAAGATTGATAGATTTTTGTTGGCAATGGTATTAAGGGTTACGGACCCAAAGCGGGTAGATGGAGTTAAAATACAGATCAGACATGATCTCATTGAATGGCAGAACTGGCTAAATGGGCTGAATAGCTTACTCCTATTCCTAGGTCCCAAAAAGCAGAGTTGTTAAATTAATACTTTGTATCTGTTTTCACATTGGAGGAAGAGGGCAAAATACCAGTACAAGGAACTAAAAATAGGTCTGGGGGAAGAACTTATTGGATTTAATATAAGTTTTAAAAAATGGCAATGGTGAAAATAATGGGACTTGAGATTTAAAAATTCTCCAGGAGCTGATGGGTTCTACCCCAGGGTATTAAAAGAAATAGATGAGGAAATTGAAGATGCTTGACTCATAATTTTCCAAAGATCTTTAGATTCGGGGATTGTGCCTTAGGATTGGAAAATTGCAAATGTCACCCCATTGTTTAAGATGGGAGGAAGGGAAAAACCAGATAACTACAGACCAGTCAGTTTAACATCAATTGTGGGGAAGTTACTGGAATCTATCATCAGAAAGAGGGTGACTGAACACTTGGCCATGTGTCAGTTAATCAAAGAGAGTCAGCATGGATTTGTGAAAGGTAGGTCATGTCTGACTAAGCTACTTGAATTTTTTGAGGAAGTCACTAACATGATGGATAAGGGATGTTACCAATATGGACTTCCAGGAGGCATTTGGTAATGTTCTGCACAAGAGATTACTATCAAAAATGATAATTGGTTGGGAAATAGGAGACAGAGGGTAGGGATAAAGAGTTCGTTATTTGAATGGTGGGATGTGACAAGTAGTTTTCCTCAGGGACTTGTACTACAGCCTCAGCTTTTCACCATATATATGAATGACTCGGATGAAAGAATATTGTATATTCAATTTTGCAGATGACACTAAGTTAGGAGGGATAGTAAGTTGAGTGGATGGGAGCAGGAAGTTACAAAAGGGACATAGACAGACTAAGGGAGTGAGCAAAACTAGGGCAGATGGAGTTCAATGTGGGGAAATGTCAGATCTGAGAAATACATATTGGAATATTTTCTTAATGGTGAGAGGCTAAGAGCTGTGGAGGAGCAAAGGGATTGAGGTTTCCATGTTCACAAATCACTAAAAGCAAGTGCACAGGTACAAAAAGTAATCAAAAAGGCTAGTGGAATGTTGGCCTTTATTTTAAGCGGTTGGAATACAAAAATGGGGAAGTGATGCTTCAGTTGTTTAGAACTTTGATAAGACCCCATCTGGAGTACTGTGTTCAGTTTTGGGCACAGAACCTCAGGAAAGATATATTGGTCTTGGAGAGGACACAGAGAAGATTCACCAGAATGATAAATTATAAGAATAGGTTTAATATACTTGCTCTGTATTCCCTTGTTTGGAATGTTGAAGGGTGATCAAATAGAGTTGGTTAAAATGAGAAAGGGATTCGATAGGGTAGATACACAGAAACTATTTTGTCTGGTGGGGGAATTCAGAACAAGGGGGCATAATCTTAAAATTAAAACTAGGCCATTTAGGAGTGAAATCAGGAAGCACTTTTTCACGCAAAGGGCAGTGGAAACCTGGAACTCGTTCCCCCGAAACGCTGTTGGTGCTGGGCCAATTCAAATTTTCAAGACTCAGATCAATAGATTTTTGTTGGGTATCAAGGGATATGGAGCAAAGGTGGTTAAATGGACTTGAGGTACACATCAGCCATGGTCTAATTTAATGGTGGAACAGGCTCGAGGGATTGAAATGCCTATCCTGTTCCAATGGCTGAAAGCCTATCCTGATTGTTTGAAATGGAGGTAGTGCTGCATGAGTTGGCTAGAATTAAAAGTATTACAGCATGACTGGAAGGAAGATAGCGACAGGTTTGAAGCAGTCTCTGACTTTTCTTGTCACCTGGTCTGCCAGCCCTAATCTGCATGTTGGCTGGAGGTGCACAGCTCTGCACCTAGCATACTGTGAAGACAGTTCCTCATAGTCATGGCCAGGTAGGTGCACCAATACCTACAGATATGATTGTTAGCATCTTGATATATGTGCCCAATCAATTTGTGTTGGCTGCTGCTCACCTTGGCATGCCTTCTTTCATGCAGTACCACTGAAAGCATGACAAACTGTGGATTTGGGATGTTCCTTAAGAACCTTCTGGCCATACTAATAGGCAGGTATTCTTATATTGCAGTTGTGGCATTGGGCCTACTGACATGGTTTACCATGGCAATTGGAGCTTGCGCATGCGTTAAACCATTGCCGTTGGAAGATGCAGGTGTGGATGCACCTGATACAGCTGACCAGCCTGCTGTCCTTAGTCAGAACTTCCACACCTTCCTCTAGAAAGCTGAGATGGAGGGATTCCCATTGGGAAACCCATTGGCGGCAGTAATGGATGTGTAGGAGCATTTATGACAAAGGTTCCTCAAATCCTAGCATAAGGTAACGTCTTCAGAAGAGGAGCGGAGCAAATTAGGGGGAAAAGGTGAGTTGTACCAAGAAAAGATTAGTACCAAGATTAACCCAGCAATTTTTATTTTATTATTTTATTTTTTTCCTGTTGCTCCTTCCTGCAGTCTCCCCTTTTGACTAGATTCTGTGAGGTACAACAGGACAGTTTGGAGTGATTAGGCCTAAGATTTTCCTCTCTCCACGCTACTAAACACTTGCCACTTGCTAAACACCTCATAATGAAAAGATAGCAACATAACAGGTGCAGTGGACTGAATGGCCTCCTTCTGTGCTGTATGATTCTATGGCACTCTCTTTCTCACTCTAGAGTTTTTTTGGGGGGCTCAACATAATTGTCCATTCTCGTAGTTGGGTCTTTGCTCCCTATGACCCAGAAAGTGCTTTCAATCACCTGGATATCTAGCTAAATGTGTAACCTGCCCAGGGATCAAACAGAGAGCCCTCCTCATTTTGTTTTGGCTTATTGGTTTTGCCACATGTCCTCACGTGACTTTGAAAGGTGGCAGAATAACACTATCCTTTAAATGACAATAAAATTATTAAACAGTAACGAATGGGTATAGGGTAGCAATAAAGCAGCATCCATTTTGTAATAGTTATTTTAGTTAATTATCTCCTCGAGTAGGTAGAAAATAACATATAGTTCACGATTGCTGCACTAAACTCTGTCTTCTGACATGACAGTTCTTTCCCTTCTCTCCACATCCACAAAAACTACCTGGACTTCCTATCGCTCACCAAAGGCCTCAGACAGAATCTCTGATTTGAACCAGCCAGGCTGAGAAATAAACCAGGCCCAAACAAATTTTAAATAACTGTCCTTTAAATTCAAAAATAGATGATAATCAAACACATATTTGAAAAAGAATTCCACCGAGATGCTTGTATTAATTTAAATGTAATGTTTGGCTTCCCTTTTGGACACCAGGCTCAGGCAAAAGACTGATTGCATCAATCGTATAAGTTAAACTCGGTCATTTTCTCTCCTATGAGCGAAGCTGGTTTTTAACCCTTTGTATACCATGAGCATTAAAGAAGCCAATACCATGATGCATTTAAGGCAAAAATGCTTTTTTTTGTCACACGGGAATCAGAGGCTATTTCCATGGAAATTTCCTTCAGGACATTAAATGAGTTCGACAGAGTTGATGAGAGGAAAGAACTGTGTCTGATTCGTGGAAGGATGGACTTGTTAAGCTGAATGGCTTTTTTGCCTCTTCCATGCTTCTTAACTTTCAGGATAAAATGCTGGAAACACACAGAATTTTTTTTCACTATCAGCATGTGGAATAAAGTG
This sequence comes from Heptranchias perlo, assembly GCF_035084215.1. NCBI lineage: Eukaryota > Metazoa > Chordata > Chondrichthyes > Hexanchiformes > Hexanchidae > Heptranchias > Heptranchias perlo. The sequence continues at coordinate 80,172,526 of NC_090332.1, forward strand.
TCTGATTTTACATGAAAATGTGTTGAGACAGTAACAATGGAAACATAAATTCAGACATGTAAGGCAGTGGTGTGTGTGAGGTCTTGGAACAGGAGCAGGTTCTAGGTCAAACCCATCCAGGGTTTATTGTGGCCAATAAAAATCTGACATCAAATAGGCTGAATGTCGAGTTCCCACTCTCCTGACTTCACCATTATTCCTGGCTCTCAATTAAGATAAATCTCATTTTAAGCATATATTGTTTTCTCAGCCAGCATTCCTCAAAAGCTCCCTTTTAGAACCATTCTGTTGCTGATGGCCTAACTTTCAGTAGCCTTCCATTAAAACAGGTTATTACTGCCCTCTCGTGGTAGGGATGTGTAGCTGCAACAATTAGAAAGAAAAATTGCTATTTCTGTTGCTCTGTAAGGGCACATTATTTTGGTCAAAGATCACACAGTGCCTTTTAATTGTGATGCACAGTAGAAATTTTACTACTATGTGGTAATGAGCATCGTAGCAAGCTTTCACGGTTGCATCATTTGGTTTGCAAATGTGCACCATGATTTTATAAGAGAATATCATACTGAGTACATATCACGAAGATACAATATACTGTCTGCATTGTTCACGTCCTAGATTTTTCAGTTATAGTATATAGAAATGATTGAAATGCTCTGACATTGCTTCTAAATCTAAATGCTTCTGCAAATATAGTGAGAAATGTCTTCACTATTATCCGGGTGTGCTCCTTCATTTTCTCGATGTTTGAGAGGAGCCTGCTTTGATTCTGCAGGCCATCCCACCGAAGCTTGTTTGAAGTTGATTTTTTTTTCAAATTGCACAGGAAAGGCGAAGGTTATGACAGTAGCCTGGGGCTAACTGCCACCAGCTGACAGAACAGACTGAGTTATCTTGTAAGTAATGGATAATGATACTTTAAACATCTGTCAGGAACCTCGGACACAGAGGGACTGATTTTCATTTTTCAGGTCTAAGTTGGTTCTAAATTGTTTAAAACGGGTGCTAATCTTGCCCGGAAGATCAAGTGGCAAGTACCACTCAATTCTCTGGTCCAAGCTAATTTGAATAATTAGTCACAACTCCAGGTGCAAGCTCGGGTGGTTTACAGGCAAGACACAAGTGAGGAAAATTGTATGTAAGTTAAATTTAAGGGGAAGAGGACAATTAAAGAGGAGTGCCACATTGGTATGGGGATAAAAATTCAGCAGGCTTTTGAAGACCATTCATTTAAAACTATCAGCAGCCTTTGCCAATGCTAATGGGTTGGTGGATGAGGTAGAGGTGAGCAAAAGTGAAGGAAAAGAGAACCATAAATGTATGCACGAGTCTGCGGACAAGTAACAAAGCACTTGGCCCCCTGTTGGCTGGCCAATGAGGTGGTGCTGCATGAGATGCTTGCATGAAAGGCCGCTCTCTGTGCCGCTCCACAGCACCAACCCCGCCGGTCAGCATTGCAATATTTCTGCAAGGAAGTGCAGCTAATTTTCAGGTCACTGTTTATTGTCACCACATGTGCCAGGCCTCTGCTGCAAGGTAGCCATATAGTCCTTACAGCAGATGGCGACAGTTCGGCAACTGCCACTCTGACCCAGATCCTAAAAAGACAAACCCCCTCCCACCAAGGTCATTGGCAGAAAAGTGTGCCCGGGCCTACGGAAATGGTTGGTGACCTCTTGGCAAGCTGTGGCAATTAGGCAGTGAGCCTGGCTTGCCTTTTCTCATGCGGTGCAACATAAAGCATGACATGCTGTGATTAGGGTGTTTCTAAGGAGCATCAATCATAACAACTAGTCAAACACTACGGCATGTCACTGTTTAACCGTGTGCAGATACGGATGCCGACTGGGCATTGGGGGCAGGGAGCACAGAGCTCTTCTTGGACAGCTTGACCTCTATGTAGGTTCCCCTCTTCTTCTAAACATGTCAGCTGGGTGGACTCCATTGCCAAACCCATTGGTGGCAGGAAAGGGAGCTGGGTGCAACAATTAGACAATAACTGATACTTTTTTTTTGCCTGTGTAACAAGAAGGGTTCAAATGGTCTAAAGGCACTTATTTGAAATATTGTGGGCCTTTTAAATGCTCCCCCCCCCCCACCCAGAAAGATCTACCATGGCCCCCTTCCCAGCAGGTTTCCTCAGCATCCAGCAAGCTCACAGGCCATGAAAAGGAGCGACACCCTTCCCAATCTGTTTTTAATATAGTAATGAAACACGCTCCTGCTTCTGATAGGAGGTTGCAGTGCATGTTCCGCTACCCAACTGGAAATTGATGTGGGGTCGAAATTAGGCCTCAATCCTGTTCTGTCCAGAGAAGTGGAGAGAGCTTCTTGAAGTTGTTGCAGCTGCACCCGTGCAGGCAAATGGCGAGTGTTCCATCACACTCCTGACTTGTAGATGGTGGAGGAGCTTTTGAGGGGTCAGGAGGTGAGCCACGCATTGCGCAGCACCCAGCCTCTGCCCTGCTCTTGTAGCCATATTGTTGATGTGGAGTTCTCTTTAAGCTTCTAGCCAATGGTGACTCCCAGGATGTTGATGGTGGGGGACCCGGTGATGGTGGTACTGTTGAAGGTCAGGAGAGGTGACTGGGCCTCATTGGGCACCTGATGAGAGGGAGGTGGCCCATGCCTCTTTATGCTGGGCTACGATATGGCCCTGAAACTGGTGCTGCCACTTCTAATGATGACTGGTTGCTCCTGCCTGCTTTCTGGCACATCTATTGTCATTTGAGCAGGGAAGCTGGATGGGCCTGATGGGACACTGAGAGATAGTAGCCTCATCTATGCCTATTCAGCCATGCCCCTGCTGCTGGGCATTCCTCAACATGTCCACTGACCTCTGGGCAGCAACTAGGCTTGCGAAGTCCTGCATAACGGCTCTCTCCATTCAATCCCCGTGTATGTTAAAGCCAGATAAGAGAGCCTTTGTTACTGGAGCCCAAAGCCTCTATAGATTCAAAGTACTTGAAGGACCTGTGTCACTGGTGGCTCTGTTTCGGATTCTTTTAAAACGTCCACGGCGGGCTGTAGTTCCGTTAAGCGATCAGACATGACTGCATAGATGTGGGCAGTGGAATGGTCCATAGTCACCACTCGGGTGCTTTGCACACTCTCAAGTGACTGCATAAAAGCTTTGTACTCTTGTGAAGGGGGTGGAGGAAGAGGCAGAGGCAGAAATGGAGGGTCATGATGTTGAGGTAGGGAGAGTGCTTCAAAACTCAGAGAGAACTACTTCTGGTACGTGATGCTACTCCCACCTACGATTTTCCATGAAACTATGATATCTCACACAAAGAAGGATCCACAAATGGCATATTCTCTCCTCGTGCTGACCTGGAAAGATGCCGACACAAGATGTAGCTAACCCTACTTTCGGTAGATATTTTGATTGAGCCAGAAAGGGGTGGAGACCAGCTATCCCACCCCATATTCCTCCTGACACCACACACAATGGCAGCTTTGCACTACCAGCATCCTAAGAATTTCAGGGCTCAGTGTTCCCCCCCAAAACCAGAAGCAGCAGCATTCTTTTAAATGGTGGCCAGATTTTGTGACTGGCAGCCAATTAACTTGCAGGCCTAACTCCCTCTGCAGAAGGCTTGGGTAAATGAAGGGGCAGAACTTAGATTGCAAAATTTGGTGGAGCCACCCTCTGTGCTACAGTACAGATGTGCCTGTGACATGAACGTGTGCAGGCCCACTTTTTCTCTGGCTGCGACTGGGTGGGTAAGAGTGGAACCAATGCTGTGGGAAGGGCAGAAACATGATTCAGATATAGAGTTATGGGAAAGTTGGGAATGCTTTTGGGAGGCAACAACATGCTCAAGGACTTTGGAGAGGGAAGGGAGATTGGAGATGGGGCATTGTTTGCAAGGACAGCGGGGTCAAGTGTTGGTATTTTGAGGAAGGGGTGATGACGGCAGATTTGAAGGGGAGGGGGACAGCACCTGAGGAGAGGGACCAATGTCAGCTGGCATGGGGCCAGGAAGGGAAATTGGGTGGATTAGTGGAAATAGAATCAAGAGAGTAGGAGGTGGGCCTCCCAGAATCGAATTTTGCAAAGGGCATGTGAAACAGGCATTGGGCCCTTTGCGTCCTTTGAGCCCTTGGTGTTTGTAGCAGGCACGTGCCCTGAACGCCTATGGAGGAGCCCTAACCAATATGGCGGGCGTCGCACTTCCAGCGCAGAATGAGCGCACACACAGCACTGGAATATTGGACCCTTAGGCGCTTGTTTTATGCCTGTAAAACAGGCACAGCGTGATCCAATTTTTAGGCCATAGTCCCTTCATTGTTGCAATGTAGCGCTGTTGATTTACTCCAGAAGTTCAGATCTAAGGCAGCCATTTATCATTCTCCCAAGGTAAGGCTTTAAAAAGGTAAACCCTGTGAAGCTTCACCCCTGCTTTAACGGTAAAGAAACAGATTTCTGGGAGATTAATCCAACATTACAACTCACACCTATAGCACTAAGGAGTTCCATTTCCTAGGTGATTCATCTATAGTCGGAGTTAGCTGCATCACTTTCAGTAATGTTCTTAAAGGAGTTCATCAACAAAGCATTAACTGAATTATCTGGGCAATCCACCTATGTGCTATTTTGTATTTTCCCTTAAAGTAGGAAAATAGAGTACAAAGCTTTGGGACTGAACTAAGATCTTCTGGCATACAGAAAGATAAAGAATTTCTGCTTGTTTTTGGGCCAGATAATCTGCAAAAAAAGCCAGAGGGAAAGTAAAATCTATGAAATGTGTTAAAATTCAATGCGCTGTGCATTGAATGATAGAATGCAGGTTCGTGCCTGTAATTCCCTATATGGTGAGTTCCTTATCTCAGCTGTGTTGTCAAAGGGAGATGCTTCCCTTGAGAGGAAGGAAGGAACAAATTGGTGAAAGAGGCTTTTATCACACACCTTTTAACAGCAAGGCGTATGTTGACATTTGGCAGAGGCTTTAGAGCAAAGCACTGAGAAACTCAAAATAAAAATGGGGGGCAAAAACAATTGTTTTCTTCTGGCCCTGCCTTCATTGCAAAATTTCTACAATATCGTCATTTCCTGGTGAACTGATTCAATGTGAATGCTGATGGGGAGCAGTGACATCAAACAATGTGGCCGTCTGTACAGTTGAAATCATCTTTACATTGCTCGTACTGTCAATCCAACGAAAGTGATCGAAGACTTCCAGTTCTTTTCTGTCTCCGTGGTGAGCACAGTGCTCCTTTAAAAGGATTCCCCCCCCCCCAACCTTCTCCATTTTTTTTAAAGAATGAAATAGATACCCAATTTTCCGTTTTATTTATGCTACTTTCTCCAATTTTCTAAAGTCTCTTTGTGTCACAAATGTTCTTAACTGGAAAGAACAGGCTTTCCTGTTAAGAACAGGCCTGCTCCGAGGCCTAGCCAGTTGCTAGGGGGTGCATAAAGGTGACTGGTCTTTTGATTTCCCCTCCTTCTCTGTCAGGCCTTCCCACAATGGCATGACTGACAAATACTTACGGTGTGGGAAACCAGGAGCAATTCTGTTTGAATCCTTTCAGGACAGCAATAATTTGGTGAGGAGAATAAAATGCACTGTCAAGGAAAATTGATTGTGAAGTTATACTGCTTACTTGGTGTTATTACATTTTAAAAAATGTTCGGCATTAGAATCGTACAAAATGTTGCAACTGTTATGTTTGTTATAAGTTGGGAAATGTCTGTAACTTGAAGGCTAAAGGTGGGTCAATACTCAAAGGAATAGGCTAACACTTTAGTTCGAAGGAATGAGAGCTGCTGGCTCTTGCTGTATATTTTTGTATGCCTGGTTTAAAATAGTTAATCGTTGTTGCACCCACAATTTCTCTTTCAACGGGGAAAATGCCAATTTTTTTTCTGCTCATGTACATGTGGTCTACCAGATAGCTATCACATTTTGTAGAATCATTTGTTTGTAGACTTTTTTTTTCTGGTGACCACCCATGTTAAGCAGAGGTCTTGGCCTGGCTCGCACTGATGAGATTTCCAAACCTCATCATTAGTCAGGCAGATGCACGGCCTGCCTTAAAAGTCCCAGCCATTGAGGCCATGATATTTTTCCAGTTTGTGCTGGTTTCCCTTCCTCACCTTGATTCCTGTCAAAGTCACACATCTGCTGTTCAGGTCAGACAGAAAGGAAATGGTATTCCCATCTGCAGACTAAACTCTAGATGTAAACATTGAAAATGCAACGCACGCCATGAGCGGGATTTGCGATCTTACTCTGCTCTCTTCAGTTTGATTTTCATGTTTTGAACAACTTTGAGGTAGAAACACATTTTTACACAGTTGACTAAAATTCGATGGCCAGTTAACTGTGATTTTAAGGACTGAACTGCATCACTGTTGAGAATTAGACTGGAAATAATCCTGATTGGAAATCCAAATTAGGAAAAGGTATTGCAACATGATTGATAGATTTTATGTAAAATGGAGTGACATGGTGGTCCAATGTACTGGAACTCCAGCATGCTGTGCAACATGGAGGTGGGCTGGTGGGGGGGGGCGGGTGTTGGTTGCTGGCATAGGATATGGTGGGGGAGAGGGGAATTGGGGTTGCTCCCACAGTGATTTTGGATCTCATCCATGGTGTTTTTGGAGCTGCTAAGGCCAAACAGAGAGGGAGGCGTCCAAGGAATAGGCATCTGGTCCACTTCATAAAGAGTTGCTTATGAGGGCACTAGCAGCACGATGGGTGCAAATTTCTTAACTTCAGCTGCGAGTAATTTGTGCAGCAGGGAGATCAGAGGAGAAAATTATTAATGTCTAAAATAATTTTTAAATGTAACGTGGGATTTTAGGACCACAAGATGATTAACTCTTCAAATTAACTCTTCTTTTGTACAGCTTTCAAAACATACAGACTTCTCCTAACACACTATGAGCTGGATTCCTCTCTGCAATCCCACCCATAAATCAATGGAGAATGAGGGAATGTTCAGACGACAAGGTCAAATGCCACCTCACCGTCCTGACATTTGCCTCTCCCCGGCCCCACTGCTGGTTGCTCCTTCCCCCAGCGCTGCATGCGAATGGCAATAGGGGTGCGAGGCCCAAGTTCCCATGGGGATTTGCCATTGCTTCCCGGAGCCACCATTTGGAAGTGGCGGTAGCCCCCGAGAAGCAGCGGTGAAGGCCCCAAGATTCCTCAACCCTTGCAGAGGCCTCCTTGCCCTCTAATTTGGGCCAAGCACTTACCCGCTGGAGGTCTACATCTCGACCGAGATCCTCTGTGGGAACCTTAATGTAGTCATCGGGGTCCTACTTGCCCTGTAAGGTCTCTCGCCATCTCTTGTGCTGCAGAGAAGAGTTGAATAAGAGGCAGGTGCTTCCCCATATGGAGGAAGGGAGATCTTATAGCTGAGTTACCCTGGCCACTCTTGTGATAGGAAGCAGGTCACTTGGTTAGGGAATGAAACGGGACTTACAATCATTTAAAATGTACAATAATGTAAAAACGTTGAATTGGAAAGGTGGATGACGGTACCAATCATTGAAACAGATTACAACAAGATTAATAGAGGAATTTGGGGGGACAAGTTTTACATTTCTGGACAAAACAATTCAAAGCAAGATGAGACATGTAATAAAATACCATTGCTTAGGAGGAATGACTTCCAGGGTTCCTTTAGTCAGACTCTGCTTACTGTCTCTTTGGTAGGTTTTGACAAGCATATGCTTGTACTAATACTTCTTGCAGGCATTCAGAAATCTACCTTTTAAAAATAAATGTAAGAAAGTTTAGCAAAGCTACAGATTGTTTAGGATCCTTGCCCAGAGATTGTATAAAGTTAACAAACCCTACCGGTTAAAATGAGTGTCTGTAAATTGAAACTCCATTGGCCTACAACAATGCATAATATGTCTGTTCACTTTTTTTTAATTAGAAGGGTTCTTTTCTCCTCCAACTTTCTTCCTCCTCTCCTGAAGCCACTAACTCGTGCTTAGGTACAGGTCTACAGGTGCTACCCACCCCTCCAGTCCCTCACACAATTGGCAACCCTTCACCCATGAGTCTACGCAGTAGGGATAATTTTCCGACTTGGCACTGCCGTTGTGTAGCCTTGCCCGCTCGGAGTGCATATCAGAAATTCGGAAGCGGCTCTCCACAGTAGGAGCATGAAGCTGGAGCCTAGTCGTGCTGTTACCTGATGTCCACTATGGCGCACCTTCCAGCATGAGTCACTGGCTCGCGATTTTTCCTCTCTCTCTTGCCCAGAAGTGCTGAGTAAAATTGGAGCTCCCTTATCAACACCCTAACTGCAATCAGCATCCAACATGAGAACTTCCTGATCTGTAGCATTTCGTTCCACGCTGGGCAGTGCATTTACTAACAAGAGTCTTTGGAATGGCACATCTATGCTCCTTTATCCACCTAAAAGAAAAGCTTCATAATGGGAAAAGCTGCAGTAAATATACACCAACCAGCTGCAATACTGCGTTCAGAAAAAAACCTGTTTAATATTTCAATGGCTGATTTTATCCTATCATTGTGAATATAATTTTCTTTAAACCTCAGACATAAAAAAGACTTTAATCCGCTAACAATCTTTACTGCCAGAGTCAATGAAAGGTTTCTGTTTTGGAATCGTTTGCTTTGAAGTCATTCCTTTCCAAATAAGATCAGGCATTTGGTGATGATTTATTTCTATTTAGACAAGTGGTGAGCAGAGAAAGAGAAATGGAGGATTTGGATACACAGCATTCATATGAAATCACTGAGATTTTCAGCTGGGCTTTAGTGACCATTTGTTATATTGGCAGTGCCTCATGCTCCTGTTTATTTTATATTAGTGTTAGAAAGACATTATCTCACTTCTCCAGCCCACGAGGCTGTGGTTCATATTCTTAAGAAATAAAAAGTACTAAAACAACACAGTAAAGTCCATTTACTTAAAGATTTATGTGTTTTTCTTTCATTTTAGATTCTATCCTGAAACACTTACCTGGCCAATAAGAAATTAGGGGGTAGATTTTCGTGCCCCGGTTTTTTTGGTAGCGGGCCAGCAGAGGCGGGAATGTGATGGGCAATTGTTCTGCTGGCTCCCTGAGGCTCATCGCCACTCCTGGCGTTGCTATGGCAGCCAGGGCTATTTAAATTTGAAATCCTCCCAAGGGAATTGTGGGGTGAGCGACTCGTTTCTGCAACCCGCCGCAGACATTTTCCTCACGCGCTCTTGAGGCAGGCTCTCCTGCAAGGCCAGGAATACCATGAGCTCGCCAAAATCATGCAGCTAGTGCTGACTCCGGTAGATCCGCCAAGGTTAGTGGTCCAAAAGATGGATGGGCACGAAGCCAGGCCCCATCGCTTATTTGGCGGGATTCGCACCAGTTCGGAACACGTAGGCCCAGGAGTTCCTGGGGAGATGGCTGTAAACTTATTTTCTCATCAGTTTATAATACAGCATTAATAGATCCAAAGACATTCTCATTAATTTGCAAATTTGTGATCGCAAAGTCACAAAATAATTACGGATGAGGAAGGCCATTCAGCCCACCTTCTTAGACTCATACTGCATAGAAGGAGGCCATTCAGCCCATTGTGCCTGTGCTAGCTCTTTGAAAGAGCTATCCAATTAGTCCCACTTCCCTGCTCTATCCAGAGAGATCCTAACTTCACCCCATTATAGCATCCAATTATTTTTTATATGATTCCTACATGTTGATCACTCTGTGTGAAGAAGAATTTTCTGGTTATCAGTCCTAAAATTACCTTTTACTAATTTGAACCTGTGTCCCTTGGATCTACTCCCACAATTTAATTTAAAGTAATATTTTATGTTAACTTTCTCTAATGGTATATAATAAATTCAAAATCCAATGTAGATTTTGCTTTCTTATTTTATGAGAGTTTTCCTATATAATTATCTGCACTTTCAAAGTTACTGGGCAAAAAATCTAGTCCTGGGTTCAAAAATGCATTGACCCAAATTGTGTAGCATTATTTGGATGCAAAATCACCTGAACTACACTCAGACAAGAGGTGTGAGACCAGTTTAGGGAGATGAACTCACATAGTTTTGGCTTCACATTGCTGTATACAGTACTTGTGGTATAGCAATGCCCTTTTAGCCTTCTTAGCACAGATCCTGTAAATTATACTTGTTTGTAATGCACATGTGTATGAAGGCAGGGTCTTGATACTACAGTAAGTTGATCTATAGATTACTAAAAGAAAAGCAATAACGTTAAATTTTCAAAGCGATTCTGGCATATTTTCAGTCTGAATTATGATGGGTTTTCATAACTTGAGTCTTGAAACTGCATTATATTTCAAACTGTGTGACAAAACTGTATGCTAAACAATGTAAGATAGTGTGAGTGTGTACAGTATTGACAGTGATACCTATACATTGAAACAGGAACAATGTTGTCATCTTGCAGCTGAAACAATATAGACCAGCGGTAATAATAGATTTTATTCCCAATTAATACTTACATTATTATATCCCCGTTACTCAAATTTTCAGTTCAGTGCTACTTGCTCACTTCAGAGATTTGTCCTCATCAACTGTACTCACATATCCATTCAGTGAAAAATTTGTTGGTGATTAATTTTTATCGGGTTTACTGGTGAGTTTGCTGGACTATGCCAATAGCAAATGGTGACAATTGGGGAAGATTGATTGATTTATTTTAGTCGGTTATTGGGGAAAGAGATTTACTTCAGTTGGTTGGGAAGGCATGGTTGGGGGACGGGGGTCAAGTGCAGAAGGAAAATAATTATACATAGATGGGACGGTTTTGCGATCTATCAAATGTTCACTTCACTGCATAACTGGCGATATAAGATATCGCAAGGTAAATTGTTATGTTGAAGCAGCGAACAGCAGCTTAAATATGTGGATTTCTTAAACAGGGCCATCTGGTGAACAGACTGCGCAATTATCTCTATCTATGTATATACAGCCATTATGTAGCTGTGAGTCAGCAAGCAGTGAGATTACCAAAAAAAGGGTCTGAAATTCTACAACTCCCGAGAATTGACGATCTCCAGCCAGAGTTATGGTGGGAGACCAGAAGGACCTGCCCTCCACCCCTCCCCCCCACTCCCAGAATTTCAGGGCCAAATTGTTCACCTTTGAAATACAGCCTTAAGATTTCTCCTCAATGATTTAGTGAATCAGAGCAGTAAAACAGTTTCAGATTTTGCACAAAATGTCAACTCTTTGAGGCTGAAGCAAATCCAGCAAAAAGCAAGTTACTTTAAAACTTGAAAACTGTGATCTTTTTTGCCTCTGCTGCAGAAAGCATAGCAAAAAAAAATAGCTTAGAACTCATTCCTTAATCACTAATTTCTGTAGCCATGGTCACCGGCCCGCATTGCTCTCTCTGTGGTTATGAAGGTGATTACTGCACTCAACCTTTGTGGCACAAGCTCATTTCAGGCGGCCACAAGGGGATCTCTGTAATATCAACCAGGCTGCAACATGGGAATACATTCATCAGGTGACTGATGTACTCCACACGCGAGCTAGCAAATTTATCACCTTTAGCATCGCAGCAAGGCAGTAGCAAGTTAGGGTCATACAGTTTCACAGGGTTGCTGGACTCTAAAGACACCCAAATTGCTTTGTGAGCTCCTACAGAAAACCCCCTGAACCAACTCAACAGGAAGGACTTCCATTGCCTGAGTGGAGAGATTGTGTGTGACATCAAGTAAAGGCTCCCACATATGCCATATTCTACAATGCAAGATATGCTGGAAGTTACCACGATGCATTCATACTTCAAATTTTGGACCTCACTAAAGAAAATCAGGTGAACGGGTTAGTTGTGGGTGATAAGGCCTACCCTCTGCTCCTACGGATAATGACCCCACTAAGAGTGCCCTGAAGAGCAAAGGATGAGCGCAATAATGAGGCACATGCCTCTATAAGAGTGGTTGTCAAGAGGAACACCGGGGCCTTAAAGTGACACTTTCTCTGTCTAGACAGGCCTAGAGGGCTTTGCAGTATGTGTGCCATGCATAGTTGTAGTCTGCTGTGCTCTGCACAACATAGCCATACAAAAAGGCCTGAGCTTGGACGTCGCTGGAGATGTGGTCCTAGCTGCAGAACCACATGGAGGAGAGCATCGCAATGACCTGCACTCAGAGGACTCCTCAGTGACTGTTGCAAAGGGCATCAGAACACATCTCATCACTGAATCCTTCTCTTCTGGTTAACACAGTCTACCTTTGACACCAATGGCCGACCGCCATCTCCCCCAACTTCAAGTAAAGGAACAATCCTTCAATCCAGTACCCATTCAACAACAACACATCAGCCCTCTTTGCCCCTCCATGACTGTTCCAATAATCATCACCTGATTAAGACAGCATCAAGTAGGTACACCCTTTCCTTTGCGACCCTAACCTTCGTGAATAACAAAGCACAACATAATTGCACATTCGGTTTTATTATACCAAAGTGAACACAAACCAACCTACTCTTTTATAACATTATGCTTCCCCTGAGTGGCTACACATGCCTTTCTTTCACCTATCCTAGTGTTTCTCCTCTGTGCAACCTAAGGGTCAGTATTACAAGGAGTGGTTGGCTGCTCATGTTCTACAAAAGGCTCATTGGACTGAGCGGGCCTTCACTCATGACAGCTTGCTTTTGGCAGGGAGCCACTGGTGGCTGCATCTCTGGAGCTTGTTCCTGGGGAGCCTGGTGTCACTTCCTATGCTCCACTGGAGTGGTGTTCTGAGGGGGAAGGCCAAAGGCCTAGCATATACTGCTGTCCTGAGAGAAGGCAATGTAAAGAAGGGGTTAATTAGACTGTTCTGAAGTCTACTAGCGTTATGCTACTTGATTTCTCTTTATATTGTAGTAATGCTAACCTTTAGCGTTTGCCTGTTAAGCAAGGAGGTATAAGTCAATTTAAAGTACCACTGGGCTATTGGGCCAGAGCTGACCCTGTAGCAATGGTCAGTTTCAGGATGAAGTAATAAGAGGTTTAATTAAAGATGTACCAGTGCATTCTGGTTCCTACATTTCAGAGAACTTTAATCATTTGGTAACAAGTGCGGAGAAATAAGTTTAGTTTGGAAAAGGAAAATATCTGGGCGTATATTATCTTTTTAATTGGTACGAATGATTGGTACAAAGACAGACTTATAATTAAAGGTTTTACTTGGTAGAATAGCAATTACATGGAACAAGAGTGTAACTATCGATAAGATAACAAAGTAAGGGAGTTATACTTGTTAGCTCAACAGAAAAAGAGTTTGTTAAGTAAGGAAATCTAAAGTTATTGATAAGGGATAAGTCAATTAAATTATCCTTATATAGGAGTTGTATTTTAAATTTTATATAATTATGTAATGCAGAATTGTGTGGATAGTCACTAGAGTGAGAGAAATGTATGAAACCAAACTTTTTTTCAATGAATATTTGGATTCGCTAAGGTCTGATCAACCTGTATACCAACTGTGGAGTACAGTCAACTGTGACGTGTTTGAGTCCCTCAACTAAACCATTAGGTTTAGTTGTATGTATTATCTTTTAGTGTATGTTTAAGTATTATCGCGGATACTGTATGCTTAATAATGACACCTGATTTTCAATGTTAAAGAACCTTATTGAGAGGTGTAGAGGAATGTAGGGACCTTGGAGTGCATGTCCAAAGATCCCTGAAGGTAGCATGCAAGGTGATAAGGTAGTTAAGAAGGCATATGGAATACTTTTCTTTATTAGCCGAGGCATAGAATATAAGGGAAGTTATGCTAGAACTGTATAAAACATTGGTTAGGCCTCAGCTTGAGTACTGCGTACAGTTCTGGTCACCACATTACCGGAAAGATATGATTGCACTGGGGAAGGTACAGAGGAGATTTACAAGGGTGTTGCCAGGGCTGGAAAATTTTAGCTATAAGAAAAGATTGGATAGGCCGGGGTTGTTTACTTTGAAACAAAGGAGGCTGAGGGAAGATTTAATTGAGGTATATAAAATTATGACTGGACTAGATAGATTGGATAGGGAGGACCTATTTTCCTTAGCAGATGGGTCAGTGACCAGGGGGCATAGATTTAAAGTAATTGGTAGAAAGATTAGAGGGGAGCTGAGGAGAATTTTTTTCACCCAGAGGGTGGTGGGGGTCTGGAACTCACTGCCTGAAAGGGTGATAGAGGCAGAAACCCTCAACTCATTTAAAAAGTACTAGGATGTGCACTTGAAGTGCCGATACCTACAGGGCTATGGACCAAGTGCTGGAAAGTGGGATTAAGCTGGATAGCTCTTTCTCGGCTGGCACGGACATGATAGGCCGAATGGCCTCCTTCTGTGCCATGACTTTCTATGATTCTATGATTCTCTATGATTTGAGGAGTAAATTCAAAATGAGAACTGATCCTCTAACAGCAGCACCAGGCAGGTCGACTCCAACCATTGCTATTCTGCTGGGCCACTGATCAGTGTCTCCACTGATCAGTGGTCTAATGATGGTTATCAGATCCTGAAAGCTCTGAGAGACAGCGGCATGCATCACGGTTCCTAGAGTCTGGAAGCCGCTATGCAGGGTGCTGTCTATTCTCTCCTCTACTTCCACCAGTGTTGCAGTCTGTGCTCCTGCGGAGTGGGAGGCACGGACTGGTCCCTGGCCGTTTCTTAGGTGCAGTTTGCAAAGTAGCTGCCACATGCTCCATTGATGCCTGCAATGAAGTAAAAGCTTCCCCAATGTTGCCAAAAACGAGAGCCGCAGACGTGCCAGTTGCTGCACCTCCACAGGGACTGATCTCAGAGCCTGCACGTAGCAAAGATCTTCCTCAAACATCCTTCTTTTCAGGTGAGTACCCATTGGCTTTGGGTCCCATGACTCCAAAGCCATGGGCAGCCTTCTCCTCAGCCTCTGCTGGAAAGGTGGCATATCCTTACCCATTTACTACTCCTCCAGCTCCCTTGTGCTCTGTGACTCACCTTCTGCCACTTCCTCACTAAAACTACCTCATTCCCTCTGGGTGAAAGTAACTGAGTTGGCGTGTGGGAATGAAGAAGCAAGTGACGCAGGGAGTTAGTTCGAGGTGTTGGGGCAGAGGAACACGGGGATAGGAGATCTTTGCAGGAAATAATGGGTGGGTTTGCTTCTCCTTCATCTCTCTCTTCATCATCTTCCTCCTTGTCTTCTCCCTTGTCATTAACAATATTTATTCTGCATCCTGTAAACCTGCAATGTGAGGAAGACTTATTAAATTAAAAGCTCTATGTTTGTAGTGATGGGGAGGGAGTTGCTAGGGTAGGTGTTAAGTTTCTTTCTGTATTCCTCATGAAAGTGTCTCAAAGAGCCTTTAACTGATCTTTGTCTCATCCCGTCTCTGTTTTTAGATTTCTATTTCTGCTTTATGCTTTCCTGCCGTTTCCTTTCTTTCTCCCTGTAGATTTTTGTTTCTTTCTCTCTTCCTTTTATGTGCTTTTTTTGTGCTCTCTACTTTTGCCTTTCTTTCTGTTTTTTTGTTTTGCTTCGTCCTCTGTGTCCTCTTCCTTAAGGTGCTATCTCTAGCCCGCTGTGCAATAGTAGAACAGAGAGCAGGAGAAATGTTTTTACACTCAGGATTGTGAGGCACTACTAGAGTTAATTGAAACAAAGACCATGTCAAACTTTATGACTAAAGTTAGACAGGTGGTTGAAGGAAGGGAGAATATATTTGGTGGAGGATAAACACCAACACAGACTGGTTGGGCTGAACATCCTGTTTCCATGTTGTAATTTTATGTAATACAAGTTTCCCTTCAATCTGTGCTATCATCAAATGGAGAAGGAACTCTCCCCCCCCCCACCACCAAATAGGGGATGGCGGGTGAAAAATGTGCCTTAAAAATGGGTTGAAAATCAGGGGTGGGGCAGCTTGGCTGCCCCTTTGACGCCCAAGGCCCACCTGATGCGATATTCAGGCGGGTCAGTTAATGAGCGAGCAGCCCGCCCACCCAGATCAGGTGGGTTGGGCTGCTTAAATATGCTAATTTATGCTAAGAGGTTGTTAGCTGTGGCTCAATGGGTAGCACTCTCGCCTCTGCGTTAGAAGGTTGTGAGTTCAAATCCCACACCAGAGACTTGAGCACAAAATCTAGGCTGACACCCCAGTGCAGTACTGAGGGAGTGCTGCACTGTCGGAAGTGACGTCTTTCACATGAACTGAGGTCACGTCTGTCCTCTCAGGTGGACGCAAAAGATCCCATGACACTATTTCAAAGAAAAGCGGGGGGAGTTCTCCCCAGTATCCTGGCCAATATTTATCCCTCAACCAACAGATTATCTGGTCATTATCATATTGCTGTTTATGGGACATTGCTGTGCACAAATTGTCTGCTGCGTTTTCCCACAGAATAACAGTGACTACACTTCAAGAAGTACTTTGATTGCTGTAAACCGCTTTGGGACATCCTGAGGTCATGAAAGGCGCTATATAAATGCAAGTCTTTCTTTTTTAGGTGGTTAGTTGTAGGACTCTGATTGCAAAATTCAGGTACAAATGGGCACACGGTGTAACATGCATGCTCTGCCTAAATGTACCAGGCGATGAGCGGCCTAACCAGAAATCCTTAAAGGGACTGCTGGAGGCCACGAAAAAGAAGGCCAGGGAATTTTGAGCTTTTAGTTTTGGGGGCCCAGGAGAAGCAAGAGTGCTCCTCCTGGGCCCACAGAAATCTCCGGCCCTCTGCCGGCCCTATCAAAACCCCTTCCCCAGAGATTGCCTCCCCACCATCCAGACCCAACCTATCGGCTGGCTCAGCCTAGGAGAAGGCCAATTTCCAGCATCCACAGCCGTTTGGCATCCACAACTCACCGGCGGCATTTAAAAGAGGCCTCAACCCCAATTTGGTTCAGGCCTCGTGCCAGCACACACGGTTAGGTGGAGCGGTTGGCCGCTGACTTAGTGCCCATTTCAGTTGACTTCTCACTACCACTACGCTAGCAGGTAACCAGTTGTATTTGGGACATGAGTGTGCATTTAAATATTGTAAACAATTTTACAACACCAAGTTATAGTCCAGCAATTTTATTTTAAATTCACAAGCTTTCGGAGGCTTCCTCCTTCGTCAGGTGAACGATGTGAAAAACGATGCTGGACTATAACTTGGTGTTGTAAAATTGTTTACAATTGTCAACCCCAGTCCATCACCGGCATCTCCACATCATGCATTTAAATAGGTTGAACTCTTACTTGTTATTGTCACAAGTTTCATGTCTAGTCCAGATATTCTGCTCCGTCCGGTAACCACATAACAATACATAGAAGTTACAACAGGGAAACAGGCCATTCGGCCCAACCAGTCTGTGTCGGTGTTTGCCCTCCTTGCAAGCAAATAGTTCCAATCACATTTACTCGCCCTGTTCCCATATTCCTTCAACCCCTTTTCCTTCATCCACCTATCCATAGTTTCTACTTCAATCACTAACCTTGGAAGTGAATTCCACAGCCTCACAACTCTTTGTGTGAAGATGTTTCTCCTGCCTCAATTCTAAATTTCTAATATTCAATCTTGAATCTTTGACCTCTCAATTTTGACCCCTGAATTTCTGGAAACAGCCAGCTTCTAACTACCCTGCCCCATCCTTTCATGATTTTAAACATTTCGATCATATCGGTCCATAACTTGTGTTGTTCAAAGGAATTAAGACCCAATTTTTCAAGTTTCGCATTTGTATTTCCTAATACCAGGCAGCATCGTAGTGATTTGAGTGGTCTGAGCATCTTACATCTAAGAGTATGCCCAATATCTAATTATATAATAGCATAGCCCGTGTGTATGTGTGTAGAACAATAGCACCCCCTTAGGATCATGTATTTCACATGGACCCTCACATGCACTGCCCCCTAAATTTTGGAAGACGGACTAAGAAACACTTGTTGAGACAAATCCAATCCTTGAGCTGCTTTATTTCACAGAAAGCAAGTTATGTAACAAAATCCCACTTACTCCAACCAAATTCCGTTCCCTGGTCATGAATAAGAAAAATAATGAACCAGTTATTGAGTTAAATACACTTGCTTTTAGTCTGTCTTAGCGTTGGATCAGATCAAGGTCAGGTCTGGTCAGATTTCTTCTTAAGGCAACCTGCCTGGATCTTACTGGCCTCCCTTTCAGCAAACCTCACCAACTGACCTCTCAACATGTGGGTCTTTGTTCTCTTCTTTCCTGTCCCACAGGAAGTTGGGGCTTGGTTGCTGACCGCTCCCCCAGTCCAAGGGTTGGCCATAAATGCTGCTAATCAAGGCTGCTACCCTTTGAAATTAGTTTTGTGGAAAGCACGACAGGATTATTCCGACCCCCCTATGGTGTGAATGCTTACTGGGAGCACCTGAGATGAAATACTGACTCCCCTATTGTTCCCGATCGTCATGGGTAACAGTATCAAGATCTGGCTCATTAACATTTTAATCCCCTCTTTGTTCCAGCAGCTTTATGTTGGAGGAGCATTTCTAACCTTGGTGAACTCCCTTCTAAATTAAAACCTGAACATTAAGCATAACCATTTCCATGAAGAAAAACACATCAAAAATCTCAAAATGTGACTGTTATAAGAACATAAGAAATAGGAGCAGGAGTAGGCCAATCGGCCCCTCGAGCCTGCTCCGCCATTTAATAAGATCAAGAAATGTTCATAAACTGTTCTGGACTATTCAAATCAAATGCTACATTTTATTATATTTCTGGTAAAAAAATGTGCTCTATAGGGACAATTTTCCAATCATCTGTGCCACGACAGGAGGCATGCAACCAATGCAAGAGGATCATAAAATTGAGAGACCAGGCCCTTTATCCAGTTCCCACTGGGCTGCAATGTTGTGACCTTATGTGCATGTGTCCGTTTCATGCCTTTATCTCACCAAAGCTCCAGATTTGATGGAAAAACATTCAACAGAAGAAATGTTGCCACTCATGTGCTGGGTTTGCTCTTTTTCCTTTGAGTGCCCATTTGGACTGGCAGCAAGAAAAGCTCCACTTGCGTAAGAGTTCATAAATTTTTTTGTATTTTTTAATGTTTATATTACCTTTTTATCATTGTGTTTTTAGTGGAGGTTCTTTCCACATTGTTGAAATTCTTATACTTATTTTTGGAATAACATTTTGGAGACCAATTTTTATGAAGTTCTTCTGGTAAAATTGTTTTTAAAATGCCTCCTATACTGTAATTCATGGTTTAAGTAGTAAAAGATGAAGCAAGTCATTCGAGGGAGATCAGAAGGCATCTGCAGACCTTGGCACAACCAACTGCCAATGACTGAGGACATCTGCCTCAGCTTGTTCCAAGTTAGCAGAGAATCAGTTACAGAGCTTGGTTCAGTTAGAGGCAAATATGCTAATTGAACATTTTAGTATGTGTTACCTTTGCTGCAAACTATGACTTTTTATAAGTTCATTTTTTTTTCCCTCACCAGTTTTCTCTCCTTCCTTCCTCTCCTGTAAGTGTTGACTCATGTTGAGTTGCCAGGTACCATCTGGTAGCTTGGCTATTCTTCATATGTGGATCACAACGGTGAGTGTTATTCAAACAGAGAGGACATCACAGCCAAGCCTGATCCTTTTCTCATCCAATAAATTACTGGTTAGGCCTCAGCTGGAGTATTGTGTCCAATTCTGGGCATCAAGCAATAGGAAAGAAGTCAAAGCTTTGGAGAGGGCACAGAGGAGATTTACTAGAATGGTATCAGGGTTAAGTTATGTGGAGAGACTAGAGAAGCTGGGATTGTTCTCTTTAAAGCAGAGAAGGTTAAGGGGAGATTTAATTGTGTTCAAAATTTTGAGGAGTTTTGATAGGGTATTTAGGGAGAAACTGCTTCCACTGGCAGAAGGGTCGGTAACCAAAGGAGACAGGTTTAAGGTAATTGGCAAAAGAACCAGGGGGGAGATGAGGGGAATTTTTTTTTACGCAGCATGTTGTTATAATCTGGAAGGCACTACCTGAAAGGGTGTTGGAAGCAGATTCAATGGTAACTTTCAAGAGGGAATTGGATAAATACTTGAAAAGGAAAAATTTGCAGGACTGTGGGGAAAGAGCAGGGGCGTGTGACTAATTAGACAGCTCTTTCAAAGAACTAGCACAGGCATGATGGGCCGAATGGCGTCCTTCTATGCTGTATGATTCTATGAATATGCATACACATGCAGGTGCAGCAAGGCTTGCTGGATAACAGGTAGCAATCAGGAATAGGAACTCTGACCAAAATCTAACCCAGAGGAACTGAGGACCATTTGTGGGGCCTATACCACTACCCTGGCTGATATCAGCTAACTCAGCACAGAGCTGGGATCAAACCAAGGACCTTCTTAGTTTGTATGGATCAATGCTAGCAACCGAAGTCTAAGGGTATGGTTATGTGACCTGGACTAATAATCCAGGAGAATGTGAGTTCAAATCCCACCACGGCTGTTTGAGAATATGAATTCAATTTTAAAAAAGCTGTAGAAAGTGACGACAAAGCTGTCGTTTTGTCGTAAAAACCAACTGGTTCACTAATGTCCTTTAGGGAAGGAAACCTGCCATCCTTACCCGGTCTGGCTTATATGTGACTCCAGTCCCACACCAACCTGGTTGACTCTGACGTGGCCTAGTGTGCCACTCAATTGAATCAAACTCTTCAAGAAGGATCAAGAAGGCCCACCTAGGGATGGGCAATAAATGCCAGCCTTGCCAGCGACGCCCACATCCCAAGAATGCCCTTTGCCCATCAATATTTTTGTTGTTTTCTGCTTACATGGCCCAGAACGAGGGTCCGCAGAACTTGGTAGAGTTATTACAATTCCACGACTGCAGTTTTATAATGACAAATAATTTAATCATGCTGCGCGTACTTCATTGTAATGATTTGAGTAGCTGGTTAAATATTCATATTGGAATATTACTCTTATGTTTGTTATGCCAAGATGCTGGAGTGGTATTAGCTGACTTCCTGTAATATAAATAGGCATTGTCATAGGAGCATCTGCTTTGCTCTGTTTGATAAGGCTGAACTCCATTTTTGTATGCTCTCCTATTTACACTTCCTCAAATTATTTTTGTCTTCAGTTGACAGAGATGAATGAAGGGATTAATATATATTGGAAAAGTCCTATGAACAGTTTGCCAGCAAAGAGAAAGGATTGATATTATTTCCCACAGGTAACCAGACACAGACAAAGTGGATTAGAAGTAATTTGCTGTGGGGCTCAAATGTGATCATGAACCATTAGCACGACAGCATTTATGGGAGCCTTTAATTGCTTTTCTCAAATTAAAAACTCCCGTATCCTGCATAAAAGGTAATGTAACTCTGGATGTATGACATCCTGATCTGGATATATTCCTAGATCTCAAAATACAAGTTAAACAGAATGTTTTCTAGATGCTGCCCCAGCCTTTGGTGTGTCAGTTTGCACTTTGCAAATAGTACTTTAATTTTTATTTAAACACTTTTTTTTCTTTGGTTCTGTGTTTGTGTCGGCCTGCTAATATAATTGTATCTTTGTTTTTCATGCAGGCAAAATAAAATTAAGCGGCTTACATGCTAACAGGCAAATAACAAGAATGGATGCAGAAGTCTGACCTTTTATTGCATTTTTCTTATCTGTGTAAATAATTTATTGCAAGTTAATCAGGATTTATGTCGAAGCCCCAAAATATTAAACCCAGCATCATTCTCCTTGATGTGTGAATAATAGCGTCTGACTGGCAGAAATGGTTACATTTTTTTCCAAATACCACCAGTGTTTTATTTTTGCTTTTATTTTGAAGGATGTTTATTAGGGGAAATGTTTATTTTTGTGTATTTATCCCCTCCTTTGTCCAGTTGCTTTGCCTGATGGATCTGGGAAGGTGAGCAATGGCCTACTTCCAGGCTGCCACTACCGTAGTTAGAGACCAGGGACTCACCAGGTAAGACTGTCCCCTCCCTTTTCCCCTCAGCTCTGCTGTAAAATGCCTCCATGTCACATGCAGTTCATGTCAGGAATTGAATGGAGAGGGCCTTTGCCTCTTGTTAACCAGAATTATTAACACATGGTGCTATTAGTGATAGAACTGTCTGACTGGGCTGCATTTCCAGTTAATTATAGAATTGTTAGCTTCCAGAAATAAGATTCAGTGACTATTTCCCCATCCCCCAACTCTCAATCATCCAACAACAAATGAGGTGAGGGAGGGTGGTTCTTTAGCAGAATTGCCAAATTTTATATAACAAATGCAGTTTAGTAGAAAAACTACAAAGGTTCCACTTTAGGTGATATGCATTGTGTCATTTCATGATTTCAAATCGTCAGTCAGATTTGAGATACTTTCAGTGTGAACAGCTCGTTCACAGTGAGAGGTACCAAACATGAGTGAGACTTGGCAGACTTGTACGGTGTGGATATTTAGCTTTGGGGAGCTTTCAACTTGGAAAAGCCTGTTTTATCTCCAAAAAAATGAGAGCTAAGGAACTGAAACTCAGGTCCCGATCTCACACGCCTGTTTCGTGCACAGAATTCGCCCGTTGCCATTTTGAATTGGGGTTTTATTTTCGGTGTCCAGCGCGTCTGCCTGAAATTGGTGGGCGCCAATTTCAGCTTGCTAATTAGGGTCCTACGCTTGTTTTAGGACCCAAACGCCATTTTGAACAGCTCTTGTGTCCTTTCACCAATTCTAAATCAGTCACGGAAATCATTGGCGGGAACGACAAGGAGGCCACCATTTCTATTGATATTTAAAGCAATCATCATCTGCCCTGAGGTAAATCAATGGTTAATTTCTTTGGACCTGCAGAGTGCTGCTTTTAAGCTTTTTAGGACTTCCTGGATTTGACAGTAATTGTTTCTGAAAGTCATTTGGTGAGTCAGCAGAGGGGTTTTGACCAAGGGGCTTCTGGCAAACTTCCGACTAGTTTCCGACTAGGGGTTTGCTGCTTACGCTGCCATTATGGCTGGAACAGGAGGAGGAGGATAAGCAGGCTAGAGTCCAGGGTGACTGCAGCTGCAGCTGCAGCGAGAAGAGGCAGAAGCTCGTACCCTACATCAGCGTACAGGTGCAGAACATCGTACCTGCTGTTCAGTGAGGAGCAGTCTGTGAGGAGGCTGCACATTACCAGGCAGGCTGTCACAGCATTGGTTTGTCCTACAAGAGGAAAGATAGTGTGTGAGTGAGTGGTGTGCTGAAGAGTTTTGAACATCTGTGCATGAGGGTAGAATATATTGGGCTAGAATACATTCAGCCGCCTAGTGCCCACTGTTACGATGCTTTGCGGCCTCCTGAAGTGCCAAGATAGTGTCTTGGCTGCGCACGCATGTTTCCAGCATGACATGTGCCGGATGCCATCTTGGTATACATATTAGCGCATGCGCAAATAACGAACGCCGGAAGCTTGTAAAGTAAGGAGAAAATGGATACAATCAGTGTGGAATGCTGATTTAAATTGATAGACACCATTTTGGGACTTAACGCTCAACTCAATGCACTCAAACCACGACCATCTGAACGTGTCTCAGAGTGCCTGGAGGACCCCCACCACCGCCATTTAAAGGGACTATGCAGGATTTACAGTTGCTGGATTATTGCTTCTGGCTGATGATACATTTGTAACTGTTTTTGGGGGTCTTCTATACTTGAATAGTAGGACGAGGGGACATAGACTAACATTTAGAGCCAGGACATGCAGGAGTGAAGTTAGGAAACGCTGCTACATGCAAAGGGTGGGAAAAGTTTGGAACGCTCTTCTGCAAACAGCAGCTGATGCTAGCTCAATTGTGAATTCTAAATCTGAGACTGATAGATTTCTGTAAACCAAGGGTTTTAAGGGATATGGGGCTAAGGCGGGTAGATGGAGTTAGGTCACGGGTCCACCATGATCTCATTAATGGCGGAACAGACTCGAGGGGTTAAATGCCACTGCCACTTGCTGCCTCCTGTTATGCGCCACCTTCTCCTGTAAGCAAGAGGGACGTGTGTCTGGGTGACGTGCCTGTCATGGTTGAATAGCTGCCAGTGTGTGTGGCTTGTGAGTTGTGGGTGGGTGGCTTGCAACAGTGGTAATGTGTAAGGGTGAGATGAAGCATCTGATTGGAAGAGTTGAGTACTGATTGAAAGAGTTTGTTGGTATGTGGGTGATGGGAGGTGTAGTCCGTGGAGCAGTGGATGCGGCTAGTGGTGCAGTTGGTGGGAGACGCCACTTGACAGTTGACCTCACTCACCTTGACCACTCGTGTCAAAGCATTGAACTTCTTCCTGCACTGCATCCATATTCATAACTTATAAAACATAGCAAATAACAGTAACTGGCTACCTTTAAGAGATTTTAATAGTTAGCCTGCCTTTTAAGAGATTTGGGCTCCCCCTGGTGGAGGAAAGTGCGAATTGTATTGAATCCTCATGTCAATGCTGATTTCCAATGTAGCTTGAATGTAAGTCCACAGGTCTGACCAAAGTCTCGTCCTGCCTGCGCAGGAAGCACTGGGTGTGGGTTAATAGCAGATCGCACTATCCGGGCCCGGTTTTTGGGGTTATTCAATTTAATCCCCGTTGTCTGGTGTTATGAAGAAGCATCAGGTGTGTGCAAGAGAAGGCATTAATAGTGAGAGCAGTGGCAGTGTCAGAGTGTGGAAGTGGCAGAAGGAGAAGGGCCGCTGAAGGGTGTTGCAATGGTTGATGAAAGGAAAGTGAAGCAGGGGAGGTCAACATTATCATTGATGCTGTTACAGTAAAGTAGTGCAGGCCTGTGCTGACAATGACAACAAGACTGTGAATGGGAGTCTTACCTTAACAGTCCAGGTCAGATCATTGAACTTCTTTCTGCAATGCTTCCAGTCCAAGGGCTGAAAGACTAAATTGCAGGATTTACATGTTCAGCCATCTTGGATCATGCTTCCCTGGCAGTGTGGCAGAGGTGCGGGCCACCAGGAACTGACATTGGGCCCCACCAAAATCCCTCTCCCAATGGGCAAGCTGTCCAATTACCAGCCCGATTCGCGTTGACAGCTCGCCTATCAAACTTAAATGAGGCACAAACTTAAGAACATATGAACATACAACCAATGACGGACAGGAAAAAGACCCTCTGGTCCATTCAGCCTGTCCCACCCAATTGTGATACCTTGTGTATCACAATATATACACTCTCTACCCCACACCATGTGATCTCGTGGGAGAGGCTCAAAACCAGATTAAAACCCGGGCCAATTTGGGGGAAAAAATCTGGGAAATTCCTCTTCGACCCCTTTGCCGATAGAAAACACATCCATGAGATCACTCTGGCCCTGATAATTCTATGCATTATATTACCTGCCTTTTGTAAGACGTGATTTCAGGCCCAGACAGAAACAGGTACAGTTCTCACTTGAAAGAATTCAGTGAATCGGCGTCTACTGCACGAGGGGGCAGCATTATTCTCTGGGAAAAGAACCACCTCCTAACATCTAACCTAGATCTGATCTTGTACAACTTAAAGTTGTGATCCCTGGTCCTCCCTAATGTATTTGATTGGCACAAATGGTCAACTGGAACACAATCTATCCCTTTCATCATCTTATGAATCTCGATCAGATCACCCCTAAGTCTATGCTTCTCTAAAGTGTAGACTCCCAGCTTCTTTAGCCTATCTTGATAACTAAAAAGCTTTAAGCTGGGTATTAGTCTAGTGGCCTTTCTCTGCACCCTTTTCAAAAGCCTCAATATCACCCACCATGTGAGGAGACCAAAACTGGACACAGTATTCCAAATGAGGCCTGACCAAGGATAAAATAGTGTGTTTTGTCTTATAGTCAATTGTCCTATAAATGCACCCCAAC
This sequence comes from Heptranchias perlo, assembly GCF_035084215.1. NCBI lineage: Eukaryota > Metazoa > Chordata > Chondrichthyes > Hexanchiformes > Hexanchidae > Heptranchias > Heptranchias perlo. The sequence continues at coordinate 80,198,258 of NC_090332.1, forward strand.
ACCCTATTTGCTCTAGCTAACACTTCATGGCATTGCTGATGAACATTTAGAGACCTATGCACTAGAACTTGCAGATCTCTTTCTTTCTCCACCTGCTTTTATGGTTTTCTCTGATGCCCACATGCATGACACTGCACCTCTCCAAATTAAACATCATTTGCTAGTCATGAGCCTAGTCCCCCAACACATCAAGATCCGCCTGAAGCAGCCGAGCATCATCTATAGTCCTGACACTCACCCAGATCTTGGCATCATTAATAAAAATAGTAAAGAGCAATGGTCCCAACACTGATCTCTGCGAGACACCACTGGTGACCGGTCTCCAAACAGATCCAAATCCATCTATAACTACCTTCTGCTACGTCCTTCCAGCCAGTTCTCAATCCAGCTCAATGTATTACCACTAATAGCGGATATGTCATTAATTTAATGCCCCAATGACAAGCACTCTTTTACTATAAAGGACAGTGCTGATTATCACTTGGCCAATATTATTGTGCATTAACATGTCCAGATATAACTTTACTATTGAGTTACATGGGGTAATTTTGGAAGAGAGCTCATTTAAACGATGATATTACAAGTATTTGACAGGTACAGTAATAGATGTACAAGAGTAAGAGAATTTTCTTTCCTTCCCAATTTTCTTCCTTCCTTCCCTGAAGGCACTGGCTTATACTGGGTACAGTTCCGTGAGTAGCCACTCATCACGTGTGAGCCTAGGCAGTAATGGGTGGCAGGCTATCTGACCATGGGGAGCATCACAGCCAAACCCAATCCTATCCTCACCCAATATCTGTAGGTGCACACTTTCTAACACAGGTCACTGGATGGAGATCAGGAAGGGGATCAACTGGCTGATTTTCCCTCTCTTTAGCCCCTGGGGCATAGTGTCAATTTGTAACACTCCTAATGCCACTGCCACTAAGATAGGCTAACCAGCACTAAACTTGAGATTTACCTGAACCCCTGCTCTGTATGGTTCAATACCATCTTGGTTGCCACATTAACCCACCAGCACTGGAATAGCTCAAGGCTTAATAAACATAAACAATTATAATGGTACTCACGTTATATATTCATAGTGTAGGAGCACAGTTTGTATGCTATAGCCTACCATATCATACTGGTGTGCACTAAACTAAGTCAGTGGATTCTGCACATGGATTTTATTCAATCACTCTTGAGAATGTTCGTGATAGGTTTAATATAGAAGCATTCCCGAAGGACAGAACTACTCTGCTGGCATTAATAATAGAATCAAATTCTATTTTATGAGGTCAACACCTACCAACACCTTTATGTTTTAATAACAGGCTTGAAGGACATAACTCCAAAGGGTTGATGATAACAGAATTCAGAGATGTTGAAGTCAGGCATATGACAGATGTTATCCCTAGAAGACTCACAGAGTGAATGATCTCTCTAATCTGCACAAATATTTGGACATTCTGCAATTCATGCTGTAATTTTCACCATTTTAAATGGTGCCACCTGTTTAACATTGTGGCTTTAACAGATGGCTAAAAAAATGAAGGAAAGCACACATTGACTGGCAAAGTTTCTTCTCTACTTAATTTTCAATGCCTGCATGATTCATCCATTGGAGCTTGTGTGACACTGTTAAATGTCAGTGTCAAAGCTGTTTGAAAATAAATCAATGGATGGTTCTGATTTTTCTCTCGTTTACAAGAATCAGAGCGTTTGCTGGAAATGTCAATGTTTTCCTCATCTTGACTTTTTATAAACTAATTTTCTGACGTAGAATTGTTTGCCTGAGGGGTTGTAGACATCTTGATGCTTCCACTAAATCCTTGCCATGGACATGCTGATGTCTGATGAAGGTTGTTAAAGCAATCAATGCCATAACTTAGTGCCGCTTTAAAACCAAGCACTGCAGAATATAATTTGGATCAGTTGGCCTGGGAGAGGGAGGGGGAGGGGTGAGGAGATTGTTGGGGGATGGGCGCAGGTAAATGGTTGACATTGAGTGTAGAACTCCAATTTAATTTTCTTTTTTACTAGACAACTAATTTTGAAATGTTACTTGTTTAACTCTGCTGCCAATATTAGTAATTCTTCCTAATTTCCTGGGTTTGGCAGTTAACTAGAACATTCTACTATTAATTAGGACAGGACTGCCCATTAATCGCAGTTAACGTCTGCGATTAACGCACGTGTTTTTTGGCAATTTATTGGGCCGTTAGATACCCTGCGACAGCAAATTATGGCTGAATGTTTGTTAATCGCAGAAGTTACAGAAATAACAGCGGGTTCCGAAAAAAAGCAGCTCTGACATTCAATACTTTGTTTTCAAACATCACCTAGCCTTCCTCTTGTGATTTCAAATGAAAACTATAAAATTATTTTAGTTTACCTGACAATGAATCATCTGGTGTCCTGCTCTTGATGCTACTGCTTCATAGCCATTCATCCGACTCCTACTGGCAGGAAATGTAGGAACAGGGGATATGAAAAACATAAAGGAGGCTGTCAGTCAGGGAGCAATAGCACTTGCCTCTTGATGTTGGGGTGGGGTTGGGTTGGGTTGGAGTGAATTGGATTGGATTGGGTTGGGGTGGGTTGGGGTTGATTGGGTTGAGTTGGGGTGGGGTGGGGTGGGTTTGGTTGGGTTGGGTTGGGGTGGGAGGTGTGTGTCACTCCAGGTCAGGTAGTCAGACGGAAAAACACCAGGTTGGGTGGGATGTGGCAGAGTAGGGCAAAGAGCGATCCTTAAAAAAAGGAAAGAGAGCTAAAAATAAAAGTAGAAAATAGAGCTGTCAAACAAACCAAGGATAATAATCGTGGTTAACATGGACCAATATTCAACAGAAAGCAATCGAAAGCAAAAAAAGTAAACTAAAATATTATGGAGTGAAGCACTTAAAGAGAACGACTTGTGAATGGAAAGTTTATTTTTAAAATGGTTCATTTGATAGAAAAATGGTTAATTGTATCTACTGTCAAACTGAGATCAGTATCACAGAAGTGCTCTTCACAGTAAACAGTTCAGTTTGTGTTTTTCTATATAATTCCATGTAATGGGACCACTGTTGTTCACAATTTAGGTTAACAATTTGCACTGGGGAATCGGAAGTATCATTTGAAAATTTGCGGACAACACCAAATTGGGAAGAATGCGTCAAATGCAAGAAGGCTTTAATAAACTTGCAGAATGGATGTGTAATTGGCAAATGAATTTCAATATAGATCAGTGTGAGGTGGTGCATTTTGGTAGAAAAAATAAGGAGGCCACATACTGCTTGGGTAATAAGGGTCTAAATGGGGTAAAGAAGCACAGGGATCTCGGGGTACAGATATACAAATCACTAAAAGTAGCGACGCAGGTTAATAAGGCCACAAAAAAAGGTAAACCAAGCACTGGGGTTCATTTCTAGAGGGATAGAATTAAAAAGCAGGGAAGTTATGTTAAACTTGTATAGAACCTTGGAGTACTGTGAACAGTTCTGGTCTCCATATTATAAAAAGAATATAGAGGCATTGGAGAAGGTGCAAAAAAGATTCACAAGGATGATGCCAGAACTGAGAGGATATAATTATCCAGAAAGACTAACTAGGCTGGGGCTCTTTCTCTAGAAAAGAGAAGGCTGAGGGGTGATCTGATAGAGGTCTTTAAAATAATGAAAGGGTTTGATAGGGTAGATATAGAGAAAATGTTTCCACTTGCAGGGGAGTCCAAAACTAGAGGTCACAAATATAAGATAGTCGCTAATAAATCCAATAGGGAATTCAGGAGAAACTTCTTTACCCAAAGAGTGGTAAGAATGTTGAACCTGCTACCACAAGGAATAGTTGAGGCAAATAACATAGATGCATTTAAGGGGAAGCAAGATAAGTACATGAGGGAGAAAGGAATAGAAGGATATGCTGATAGGCTGAGATGAAATAGGGAGGGAGGAAGCTTGTTTAGAGCGTAAACGCTGGCATAGACTAATTGGGCCGAAAGGCCTGTTTCTGTGCTAGACTCGATGTAACTCGATGTAATAGTATCAGTAATAAAACTAACTCCAATGAGATGGATGCAGTAATTGATTAAAACAAAGATTAACTGAGATTAAAATTTTTAATCGAGAGATTAATCGCGATTAATTTGTAATCATTTGACAGCCCTGCTATTAATGGTAAGATAGAGTTTACAAAAATAAAATAAATATATCAGTACCATTATATAATCAAATAATATTCATTGTTGTTTATCAAAATCTTGTCTACAGATTGGTTCAATTTTTGGATCAAACCTGACTTGTTTCCTAGAAGTCTGTTATAGAATGTCAATTGCAATGAGGGAATTCTGAACATATGGCTAATATTTTTGTTGTTTATGGAGATTAAAGACATTAAACTCCAATTAATTTCAGGTTAACCCTACACAGTGTCTAACTTTGTGCTAAATTATTGACTATCAAATGCAATGTTTCCTCAAATCAGAACCACTGCACATTTTACAACAGTTCAGTAATTTGCCTTTCTCAGTACTGTACCTGGAACAATGTAAATAATTTTAATATTTCGTATTTTTCTCATATTTTCTGTTTTTTGTTACAATGGCATGTGTCCAGTCTGAACTAGCATGCGTTCAATTAGAAGGCTGTTTCATGTATGTGTGAAAACCCAGAATTACAATTAGTGGCAGCTGAACGAATTCCTTTGGATGAACTTGTTACAGCAGTAGAAAGTCAGGTGGGCAGAAATAAATAGGGGGCAAAAACAAGTTTGAATTTAAAACAAAATTGATTTTGGAAATGTTTTAAAAACCATAAGTAATAGATAAAACTGGAATACTATACAGTCAAAAGAAACATTGATTGGGTTACTCAGAAATATCAACCAACGTGTACAAAAAGCTATAACTTGCCTTCAAAAATATTGCACTCTTACAGCATCCGGATAAGCCTTCTTACAAAAAAACGCTAGACCCTACACTAAGTTGCTGTTTGCCCACAGTAGTCATTACTCACTATTAATATATTTGGTGCTACTCATCCTTTAGTATTTATGTGGCGTAAATTGCTGGGAAAACCATTACTGTTTCAATAATATTTACTTTGGAACCCTTGTTCTCAGTATGTTTGACTAATGTTATAAAAGACCAAAAGGCCTTTGATTGACAGAGACATCATATTTTCTCTTATGAGACATTACAGTATTCCCCAGAAAGTAGATAAAAGCAGCTGGACAAAATGATGACTCGAACAGCGATGTTCTTATAGATGGCTGGCTTGCTGGAGAGTTCAAAATTTTGGCAAGTGATCTTCAGGGAGATGTCCTGGCTCCGTTCCTCTTTATCATTTTCGTTGACTGTTGACTGCATACTACGTTGGTCAAAGCTAGAGTATAGTTTTACTTCCCACCCGCCAAATAAGGTCCAGAAGATGATCTTGAAAATGTTCTGAACCATTTTGACTTTGTGGAGAGACTTGTTCTCCTAGAAAATAGGCTAGATGGAGCACAAGAAGAGGTTGCAGTATTGTGGAGGCTGGTCCAGTGTGAAGCACGGAGAATTATGGCACTGGCTCATGCATCAAAGGCATTTAACAATGAAGTCAAACAGGAAGTCAACTACTTCACATATATCAGCTCACAACTGGCATTTAATGGAAATGACATAAACAGATACAAATCACCTGCTTTGGTTGTATTTGGAAAACTTAAGAACATATAGAATGCTACTACAATTTAATTATACCTCAATTTAAACAATTTCAACGTTTGTATCACTAACCAAAATCGAATGAAACAGCAACTCTTACCAGGGTATTTATCAGTTACCAACTACTTACCAGAATGCAGGCAGGTGCAGATCTCTGCCAGCTTTGTTGAATCAGGCACATTCTAAGGAAACCAGAAGAGAGCCAATGAATGTCTATGGACTTGAACTATTCACCCATGGGAAGTGATGCCAAGGAATGTCCAAGCTCCACTACGCCATATACATTTCAGGGCTGATATGGGAGAGCAAAAGATAAGAGGTTGTCAACACCTGAGCCAGATGGAAAAAAAATCGTGGTTGTCTGCAGCTGAATGACTGTCCATTTTGTCTATCATATTGATGTCAGATTTATAAAAGCTCTGTTTTTAACACTCAGTGGGTCTTGGGTGAGGTCGATGTAAAGGCATTCTCCGGGCTGAATTCGAAGATAGCTAGCGAACATCATAACACACTCAGGAAACCTCAAGCTACAAGTAACTGGAGCAGTAAGGATTTCATACTTGCATCATACTGCTTTTTGCAATTCCCTAATGACGTTTTCTACAATTTTACATTTGCTATCTAACAGCACCTACATCAGTAAGAGGCTCTTTCTATTCAGGATTAATAGGAGAGGGTATGCAGGCAGTGCAGATTTGTTTGCAGGTAGTATATTTGCAAAGCTTTGTTGACTTGCACGTTGTGAAGTAGAATTACGTGAGACTCCAATTCCCATTAATTGTTTGCAAACAGTATAAAGCCGCACAAACTGATTACATTCCTGGCAACACGCCTGTTGCAAAGAAGATGACAGGGTGTGAGATGCAGGGAAAACCCCTTAGAGAGGTTGTTCATCCACAAATTGTTTTCCTGGGCCAGATGGACACCCAGGTGAACTGAAACGACTGGCTTAATAAGCAACAGTGGTGAACCTGGATGAGCTCAAGATGGAGTCCTAACATCAGCCAGCTTTTAAAAAACAGAAGGAATTACGATTAAGTTGAATGGCCACTTAGAATCATAGAATCACACAGCACAGAAGGAGGCCATTGAGCCCATCATGTCTGTGCCAGCTCTTTGAAAGAGCTATTCAATTAGTTCCACTAACTTGCTTTTTCTCCATAGCCCTGCAAATTTTTCCTTTTCAAGTATTTAATTCCCTTTTGAAAGTTATTATTGAATCTGCTTCCACCGCCCTTTCAGGCAGTGAATTCCAGATCATAGCAACTCCTCTGTTTTTTTGTTGTTGTTGATTTATCACTTTGGTTCAAATAGTGAATGCTGATGACCTGATCAGTGGGACTATTAGGAGGAATTATTGAACCTGACCGTGTGAGGAAACTGAATTAACGAGCTGACCTCATGGGCTCCATTTTGGCACCCGCTATCGGGTGCGTTCCTGGCGGGGGGGCTCCGAAAATCGGGGAATCCCGGAGCGGGTCGGGAGCCCGGCTCCAACCCGTCCACTTCCGGGTTCCCCACTGACGCGCCAACGTGTGCGCGCAGCCCCCGCATGTGGGACTCCCGCAGGCACTTAACAGTATTTATCTTGCTATTTCAGGTCATTAACAGACCTGATTAAGGGAATATGTCAGGAGGGGTGGGATTTTAGAAACAACTGAGACTGTTTCCCATACTGGACGTATTGCAGCTATCAGCCTATGGCAGCTGCAAAGGTCCATTTGACAGGTGGGGGGGGGAGACCCTCACTCATTGCAGGAGGCCACTCTGTCACTTGGGACAAAGTTTGGCCTCCACCACCCTTCTCCTGACAATTAAATTCACCAACTTGCGCACTTACCTCGTGGTCCAGAGACATGTACCTACCTTGCGGACCCCCTCAGATGTACATCTTCCGGATGGGGACCGCCGTAGCTGCAGTCATGACCTCCTCGGAGGGCGAACAGCATCACCAGCCTCACCGGCCAAGCCATCCACCTCTGACACGTGGAGCTCCACAATACAGTGCTGTAACACATCCACCTGCACAGCAGGAGGGAGGGCAGCCGCAGAGAGAGATGCGTCGCAGGGGGCACTACCCTTGCCACAGGGTCCACAGACCGAGGCTCAGTTTCCTGGACCTCTCTGAGCAGCAGTGCACACGGAGGCTCAGAGTCACTCGACATGTAGTCGTGGACTTCTGCAGCCTCCTTCATGCTGAGCTGCTCCCAGCTGGCCCGATCACCATCTTCTTACCTGTCGCTGTCAAAGTCACCACTGCCCTCAACAACTTCTCCTTCGCATCCTTCCAGGGTGCCACCGGGGACATCACCGACATCTCTCAGTCGTCTGCACAAAAGAGCCCTGTAAATACACCTACACCCACTCTGCAGTGACACAATGGGTGGCATCAGGTGTGGGTCTTCATTGTGATCCTCAGGAAAGGACATTATTGCACAAACCAGACAAGATTCGCAAAGACGTGGCAGTAGTGGTGACAATATAATATGTGATGTGAGTTGGTCAGAAATTCAATAGAAGTAAAAACCATGACAAACCCTCAAACACCCTTGTGCATCCCCTTCATGCTCACAACACGTTTGCCTTACGCTTCCTACTGCACATATGTGATGCACGCCCTGTGGCTGCAGCACAGGTAGTGGCAGGTTGAGTGAGGCTGACCGTGAAAGAGATGCATGAGAGGGTGAGTATGAGATAGAGCCATGAGATTGTATGAGGATTGGGTTGAGTGGTAGTGGTGGGATGAGTACTGGCGAGGTGAGTAAGTGCAGGTAAGATGAGGATGAGGTTTGAGTGGGTATGTGACAGAGTAGTGTTGGCAGTGCTTCTAATAGTACTGCACCTGGAAGGGGTGCTGTAAACTTAACGTTACATGACTAATTGACTGCAATGGGGCAGCACCTAACATTACGTGACTGCCCCTAATTTTGCAGAAAGCAAAGATTTCAGTGTGATGCATTACAACATAATTTAGAAATCAAAGCAAGTCTGGGTAACACATTTCCTCAGCTGTTTTTGGTTTACTCTGAAATTTGTTTCTCTCCTGAGTGAGAACCTTCCACTGTTCCAAATCCCTTTGTCCTCACATACACTGTGTTCCTCTCACATTTCCTGTTTCCCCTCGCATTCCCTATTTTTCCCTCGAGTTACCTGTATTTTCCATCACTTCTCACTGCCGCTGCCCTTTGCCTTTGTCCGTTATCCCGGCTCTGCCCCTCTCCCTTCCTGTCAACCAATTCCCCCCGCATGACCCACCTGGCCCAATCCCCTTTTCCGGATTCCACCCGGGTAATTTAAATTGAGGGAAGAATTTTAATGCTGCAGGGCCAAAAATTAGTTTTTCAGCTTTAAATTCATACCCTCCCCCCCACATCGTGCAGGGCCCTTCCCACCCTCCCGGTTATCAGGTGGATTTTACCATCTTTGCGGTGATATTTCCCAGGATTTCTCCCCTCTTGAATTTATCCAAGGGGCACAGCCACAAAGTTCCACTTTTCTCCCAGGTTGCTAGCAGCAGTTGTTTTTGGCAATCCTGCCAGAAACAGGCAGGAGCTTTGGGTGCCCAGCTGTATGCCCCTTTCAAAATGGCGCCAGCCGCATCGTCAGGGTTAAGGTGGCGGTAAGGCCCCCATTAATGGCCAAGCAAAACAAGTTAAAATCGACCCCAGGGAAGGAAAATTATATGTTCCAGCTACACAAATTCAGAGTTCACGCTGTATCTCCTAACTGTGCTGATACAAAGGCCCAGATTTTGCTGCAAGTTTAATGCGCGAGCCATTATCAATGTGTAAATCGTCCAGCTACTTGTGTTGAGAAAGAGATACCCCGTGAGTTGCGAATCGCCACGAGTTGCTAGACGATTTACGCCGCTCCGCTGTTAGCTTCACGAAAATGGCAGCTCGCCCTCAACCTCCCCGTGAGTTTCAAGAAATTGCTGCATTTGCGCGTTAATTGCCAATTAAACTCGCCGCAGAAAGTTAGGGCTAGTACTTAACATCGTAAGTACCTTTTTAATGATGAGATTTATGTTCCTGCAATGCCACTCAACCTCTCCAGCCCAGAAAGGGAACAATTTTAACTGTGGAGTCTCAGTCCTGCAGGTAGTAAATTGTTGTTACAGATTTTTTAAATTTTAATTTTTTTTCTTACTTTTCCTTTCTCTCTTTTTTCTCTCTCATAATCCAATCTTTCCTTCCCTCTCTTTATTTCTCTATCTGTGCCTGGTTTGACTCTAATTCACCCTATTTCCTTCTCCGTCTGTTTCTGTCTCAATCCTTAAATCTCATTGTTTAAGGAGATAGACTGTTGGTCCCGTTGATCACTGAGGTCCCAGACGCCCCATTCCTGTCGTCGAGCTGTTGTCAGCTCGCACTTCCAGCATCTTACAGCACAAGAAAACTTTCGAGCTGAAGGGTGAGGGAGAAACTTTAACTAACGGGACATGCCGCGAGATGCTCCACTCCAGCAAAATCTGGGCCAAACAATTTAGAGGATACTCAGCTTTAACGATGAACATGTTTTACTTTTGCCCCTAGTAAGCAAGTTTATTTTTCCATGCAATAATTATGACGTCATTGTACATTTTATTATTTACACTTAAATGAATTGGGATAGAATTTTCTGAACAAAATTTTACCATGTAATGGTTTAGCAGCAGATCACTTTTGTTCACATTCTCAACAAGTAGTTTAGCTTCATAGAATCTAAATAACGCTAATAAACATTGAGCTGTTGCGTTGGTCCGATTAGTTGCAAAATTGTGCTCTATATTTCTCCTCAGACCATCATTGATTTTTAAGCAGATCTCTAGTGCAGTATAATGTTGAAGCAGTCGTGACATGATCTGCAATCATATATTGCAAATTACATACAGTTGATTCAAAAAAAGTCTCAAAAAAAGAGCATGTTTTTTCTCTGACATTGGTATAAGAGACCGATCACTCCTTCGTACGACCCTCACGGAGGTGGCGGAGGCACGAACCGCACACACAACATACTTTCCTTCCCCGGTTGCCAGCAGCGGGGCACCCGGGAGATCGATCGGCAATTCTGGGAGACTCCCAGACAATCCGGGGGGCTTGGCAGTCCTATTCAAAAGAGTCGTAGCTGGCTTTGATGGCCTCTCAGATTTTGACCCCGTAGTCTCCATAGCAACAGTGGGACCACTCATTAGAGATGCAGCTGCCATGCCTATGGCCAGTGTAACTGTGCCCTCACTGCGACCACTATTGGCGTCTATAATGTTCCCAATGTCCTTAACCTTTTCTCATTCTTGGAACTTAGAATTATCTTCTGTATCATCCCTTCTGTACGCTCGCTTAAGGGCAATGATATCCTTCCCACGATTAGGTGATCAGAACTGCACCCAGTACATCCAGAAATGTGAACAGCAGAATGATTTTATAAAAGTTGACACTTGTGAAAATGCAATTATTTTCAGCCGAAATAATTTAAATAAAACGCAGAAAATGATGGAAATAGGCAGTTGGTACATCAGCACCTGTAAAGAGAAAAGACAGATAAATGCATTGGGTCCAGACCCTTCAATGGAAAAGGGCTTTTTTAAAACACAATGTTTGCATCTACATTAGTCATCAAGCAGTAGAAATTGGAGCTCGTTGCAATTTCGGGGACTGATGTCCTCGGATGTCTGAGAAAACATTCGACCTGAAATTGGTTCAGGCCATTTTTCAGGCATTCAAGATGGCCACCTAAAACAGGCATTCGGTCCCTTGCAGACACGAAAAAGGGGACTAATGCCTATTTTAGGACCCCTCGGTGATATTCGGCTGCTCTGCTCGGTTTTTCTTGACATGGATGCGGCCTAGCCAACGAAAAGGTAAGGTTAAGCTTTTTAAAAATCTGATAGGGAGCCCAGAGGAGCGGGAGCGCTCCTCCCAGCTCCACAGTACTCCTAACAGCCGTTGCCGGCCGCAAGTCCCCCCCCCACCCCGACACTCCCCCGAGCACCCCTCTTCCCCGTCCTTTCCACTTACCTGAGGGCCGCTACTGGTGAGACAGGTGGCCTGAAATTCACTTATTCAGTCGGGAGGCATGACTAGTGACGGCAGCTCGCGCGATTATTTAGATAAGGCCTGAGGAACAATTTCTCATGATCCTCGAGCCTCCGGCTTATCCATCCCTGCGCCCATTGGACGCCTGAAAACTGGCCTAAACTAGTTTCTAGGTCCATAGTAGCTCTGAACACACAGATTAAAGTACATAAACCAGTCATAGAGCACAGAAGCAAAATCATTATTGGTACTTATCCTGTCCTGTAGGATTATACCTTTCTTTAGTGCAGCATTTACAACCAGTTTATTACTGGAATAAATGTAGCAGTTTATGTTATGCAGAATATTCCAGATTTATAACTGAATCCCATGAGTTTAAGAGCTTGATTTATGTATTAGAGGCACTTATTGGAGAGTAGTGTTTAAACTCTGCTTCAAATTTTATTGGCAATATCCTGCTTGCTGAGCCCAATGTGTCCCACATGTATTCAGCGATTTATAAAAAATACTGGAAAGTTTCACCAAAAGTTTATGCTTTGTTACATCCTATTCCCCACTCCCTCAAATGATCATTTCTTCACTCCTCCATCGACATCACCAGATTTTGTATATCCCTGCCCTCCGAGAAAGAAAAGAGCATTTCTTAAAACATTTAGCATTTTAAAAAAAACTGTTTGAATAATTTATACTGTGCACTCCCTAATCCATAGGGAGACCCTACCCCTCCACACTAAAATAAAGAGGGCAAGGAAAGTATAGGGGGAATCGGTTTTTTTTGTTCAATGTACTTCCCTATTTTACAGAAGATGGTATGGAGTCTGGCAGCAGCTTTGTAATGTTGATGGGATTGTGTTATCTGCTCCTCCAGAAGAAGCAGGTGCACACTCACCTCTGAGTCAGAAGGTTGTGGGTTCAAGTCCCACTCCGGAGACTTGAGCACAAAATCTCGGCTGACTCTCCAGCACTGATGGAGTGCTGCACTGTCAGAGGTGCCGTCTTTTGGATGAGACCTTAAACCGAGGCCCCGTCTGCCCTCTTGGGTGCTATTGCACTATTTCAAAGAAGAGCAGGGGAGTTCTCAATATTGATCCCTCGAACAACATCACTAAAACAGATTATTTGGTCATTATTGCTGTTTAATGGGACCTTGCTGTGCGCAAATTGACTGCCGCGTTTCCTACATTACAACAGTGACTACACTTCAAAAGTACTTCATCGGCTGTAAAGTGCTTTGGGACATCATGAAAGGTGCTACATAAATGCAAGTTCTTTTTTATTTGCCGTGTGCGCTTCAATATTTTCCCCCTGATCATAACTGGGCTGAGCGCTCAGCTCACCTGTACAGGACCGGAATGTGGTTTTTGCATTTCTGGCCTGTGTGGACCATTTCCAGCCACCCTGGAAGTTTCAACGTCTAGAAACTGTGGCTGCAACCATGGTTTGCAAGTAGCTACCGCTGAAGCTCTTTGCCTTCAGCCGCTGGAACCCACTGTTCAATGGGACGTGAAAGAAAAACGAAAACTTGCATTTATATAACGCCTTTCAGGGCCTCAGGATGTCCCAAAGTGCTTTACAAGGGAATGAAGTACTTTTGAAGTGTATTTACTGGTGTAATTTTGTGGTGTGAGTCCTTAACTGTGGTCGGGAGGGTGATGTAAAAAATAAACCTCACGTACCTTATGGTGAGTTGTGCTGCTCACCATGCCGCTCATTAGAAGCTCCTGGTACCTGATGCCCACTTAGGGAGGGCTCAACCCCATGCCTGATGATCAATTCTTGGCTATTCATCTTGGGGTGGGTGGGTGGATAAGTGATATGTCTTTGTAAGTGATATGTAAGTGGTGTGCCTAAATAACACACCAGGCAATAGAAGTTTGCAACTAAGTCAACTCTTTGTGGTGGACTTGGTAATCTTATACCCGAACCAAGCTGCTCTACAGGACTCCAGAGCACTGTTAATGGTTGACCAGCCAAGCTAGCCCACCATTGGAAACTGAAAGGGTAGACCCATAACAGCGATGGGTGGGATTCATCCCACTTGGCTTGAGATTGTTAATTGTATGATTTGTATCAATTGTGGTTAATTGTATTCAGGTGGTACGTATCGTTTTGGGACTCTCTTCAATCCTTTTTATAGGAGAGCTTAGCTAGGGTGGGAGGTGTGCAAGAGGAAACTCTGTGAATGAAGGCTTGGAAGCAACTAAAGATCAGGCTGTAGTATTCTTACCTTCACCACATGACTATCCAGTTTTAACACAGATAACAAAGCTCTTCCGGGTAGGATGGTCCTAGCTGGTACAATTCTGGAACACTGAGCATTTTAACTGGTTAAACTCCAGAAGTACTCCTGCACACCTTTGGGTGAGGATCGATCAATCTATGCCTAAACTCCCTGGGCTTGAGTAAGCGTGAGAGGGTGTGCACTCTGTAATGGGCAAACAGAAACCTTACAGGTGGATGTTGGTTTCTCAGTAGCTTCATTTGGAGACTCCTAAACATTGTGATGTGTTTCTACACAAATGGGACATAACCCATTGCACCTGGGAGCTACAGCATATTATAGAACTGCTTCTCCGCAGGACAGTTTTGCAATATAATGGGGACATTAACTTCCTTTTGATTTACATTATCTGTAGGCTATACCAATCTGAATTCATGAACAATAATGAAGCCAGATCTGTGAATACTGTCAAGTGACATTATCGATAATGCTAAACAAATCTCAAAGTAGTCCCAAAGTAAAACAGCATCACCTCTAGAGGTTAGTCTAAATAATAGTGCCTCAAAATGAGATTAAATCCCTCCATGGCCTTGCGCCTCCTTATCTATGTAACCTCCTCCAGCCCTACAATGCTCCGAGATCTCGGCGCTCCTCCAATCCTGGCCTCTAGCACTTTCCCGATTTTCATTGCTCCACTATTGGTTGTCGCACCTTCAGCTGCCTAATTCCTAATCTGTGGAATTCCCTCCCGAAAACTTTCCATCTCTCTATCTCTCTCTCCTCCTTTAAGACACTCCTTAAAACCTACCTCTTTGGCCAAGCTTTTGGTCACCTGTCCTGATATCTCTTTATGTGCCTTGGTGTCAAATATTTTTTGATAATGCTCCTGTGAAGCACCTTGGGACGTTTTACTATGGTATAGGCGCTTCATAAATGCAAGTTGTTGTTATTGTTGTTATATATCCATTTGTGAAATTGTTTATTACTGTAGCTCATTCCGGAGTTGTTGTATGTGCGACTCTGAGATCACAAAGGAGCTCCGAGCAGTTTCGTTTGACTGAAGTAAAAGGCAAAAAGAAACTTTACAAACAGTCTATAAGACATTTCAACAGCTGTTTCGTGACTGTAGTGCAAATTATTTTGCATTAAAGGAATGTGACTTGGTAAGGCTTTACAATGGCCCCGTCTTTGAGAATGCAAAAATACCAGTTCTCATATTTTATTTACAAAAGACCGTTTACGAGCAGGTTTGTAATGGATGTTGTGCTGGTTGGAGTTCTTGTACTGGTGCCATTTCTGAGGCTGGGATGCTGAATATAAGAAATCGAAGCATGAGTAGGCCATACGGCCCCTCGAGACTGCTCCACCATTAAATCAGATGATGGCTGATCTTCAACCTCAACTCCACTTTCCTGCCCGATCCCCATATCCCTTGATTCCCTAGAGTCCAAAAATCTATCTATCTCAGCTTTGAATATACTCAATGACTCAGCAACCACAGCCCTCTGGGGTAGAGAATTCCAAAGATTCACAACCCTCTGAGTGAAGAAATTCCTCCTCATCTCAGTCTTAACTGGCCGACCCCTTATCCTGCGACTATGCCCTCTAGTTCTGGACTCTCCAGTCAAGGGAAACAACCTCTCAGCATTTACCCTGTCAAGCCCCCTCAGAATCTTATATGTTTCAATTAGATCACCTCTCATTCTTCTAAACTCCAGTGAGTATAGGCCCATTCTACTCAACCTCTCCTCATAGGACAACCCTCTCATCCCAGGAATTAATCTAGTGAAGCTTCGTTGCACCACCTTTAAGGCAAGTAAATCCTTCCTTAGATAAGGAGCCAAAAGATAAGGTGCTCACCTGGAGCACACAGTACTCCAGGTGAGGTCTTGCTAAAGTCCTGTACAATTGTAGTAAGACTTCCTTACTCTTGTACTCCAACCCCCTTGCAATAAAGGCCAACATGCCATTTGCTTTCCTAATTGCCTGCTGTACCTGCATGCTAGCTTTTTGTGTTTCTTGTGCCAGAACACCCAAGTCTCTCTGGACACCAACATTTAATAAGTTCTCACCATTTAAAAATGTTCTGTTTTTCTATTCTTCCTTCCAAAGTGAATAACCTCACATTATACTCCATCTGCCACCTTGCTCACTCACATAACCTGTCTATATCCCTCTGCAGAATCTTTGTGTCCTCCTCACAGCTTACTTTTCCACCTAGCTTTGTATTCTCATCAAACTTGAATACATTACACTTGGTCCCTTCATCCAAGTCAATAATATAGATTGTAAATAGCTGAGGCCCAAGCACCGATCCTTGTGGTACCCCACTAGTTACAGTCTGCCAACCTGAAAATGACCCGTTTATCCCTACTCTCTGTTTTCTGACTATTAACCAATCCTCTATCCTTGCTAATATGTTACCCCCAACCCCATGAGTCCTTATCTTGCGGGACAACCTTTTATGTGGCACCTTATCGAATGCCTTTTGAAAATCCAAATATACTACATCCACTGGTTCCCCTTTATCTACCCTGTTAGTTACATCCTCAAAAAACTCTAATAAATTTGTCAAACACGATTTCCCTTTCATAAAACCATGTTGACTCTGCCTAATCATATTATGATGATCTAAGTGCCCTGTTACCACGTCCTTAATAATAGATTCCATCATTTTCCCGATGACTGATGTCAGGCTAACTGAACTGTAGTTCCCTGTTTTCTCTCTTAACTTCTTTCTTGAATAGTGGGGTTTCATTTGTTACTTCCAATCCGCTGGGACCATTCTAGAATCTAGAGAATTCTGGAAGATCATAACCAATGCATCCACTATCTCTGCAGACACCTCTTTTACAACCCTCGTACATAGGCCATCAAGTCCAGGGGATTTATTGGCTTTTAGTCCCATTAGTTTCTCAAGTACTTTTTCTCTACTGATAATAATTACTTTAAGTTCCTCAGGCTCATTAGCCCCTTGGTTCCCTATTACTTTTGGTAAGCTTTTTGTGACTTCTACTGTGAAGACAGATACAAATTATTTGTTTAATGCATCTGCCATTTCCTGATTCCCCATTATAATTTCTCCTGTCTCAGCCTCTATGGGACCAACATTTACTTTTGCTACTCTCTTCCTTTTTCATTACTTGTAGAAGCTCGTACAATCTGTTTACTTTCATGTTATAAATTCTCCCTCTTTATCAATTTTTTGGTCATCCTTTACTGGTTTCTGAAACTCACCCAATCCTCAGGCTTACTAGTCTTCTTGGCAGCATTATAGGCCTCTTCTTTTAATCTAATGCTGTAAGACTAACTTCTTTAGTTAGCCATGGGTGGATCGCTTGCCCATGGAGTTTTTATTTTTCAATGGAATGTATATTCGTTGAGAATATTGAAATATTTCTTTAATTATTTGCCATTGCTTTTCAACCGTCATACCCTTTAATTCCCCAATCTACCTTAGCCAACTCGCCCCTCATAACTATGTAATTGGCTTTATATAAGTTTAGGACTCTAGCTTCAGACTTAAGTAGGTCATTCTCAAACTCAATGCGAAATTCTACCATATTGTGATCAGTCTTCCCCAGAGGATCCTTTACTGTGAGATTACTAATTAACCCTGTCTCATTACACTAAGCAAGGTCTAAAATAGCCTGTTCCCTGATTGGTTCCATGACATATTGCTCTAGGAAACCATTTTGAATGCATTCCATGAACTCATCCTCCAAACTACCTTTGCCAATTTGATTTGCCCAGTCTATATGAAGATTAAAGTCCCCCATGATTATTGCATTACCTTTGTTACAAGCTCCTATTATTTCATGATTAATACTCTGTCCAATGATATAGCTACTAATAGGGGGCATATAAACTATTCCCACCAACGTTTTCTGCCCCTTGTTATTTCTTATTTCCACCCATACTGATTCTACTTCCTGATCTTCCGAGCCAAGATCCTTTCTCACTACTGTCCTTATCTCATCATTTTATTATTAGGGCTATACCCCCTCCTTTTCCATTCTGCCTGACTTTTCTAAACGTCATGTACCCTGGACTATTTAGTTCCCAATCTTGAATATTTTTTTGGTGACCCCACCTCCCCTTATCTGCCTGCTATTCATTGATTTAGTGCAGCAGCAGGAGATGCTGGGAACAATGGGTGAAGGCAGGACCTTCAGGTTTGATTGGCCAAACCTTCAAGAACAGTGCAAAGATAGTGAGTCCCATCAGGAGAACTGCCACAGTGAGGCAATGCTTCTTTAATTTATAGGCTTAACAAGTGCAGGGTATATTATTTGGGCAAGTACTTGAGAGCCTTGAAGGGGTTCTATTTAAAGGCATGCAATGCACTAAGACTCACTGTAGGCCCTTACCTCACAGTATTTCTTTAGAAGGATTGATTGGCCAAGGAGCCCAAACTAGCCGATGGTGGCAGACACTGGATCAGTCCTTCATATTGTCAAGTTCCTGTCACTAAAATTGCACTGGTGGAAGCCAGGGAACAAATCAGCCACCTGCTATCTTGGTTACAGAATGTACATGGCCTGGGGGAAATGGATGGCTAGGAAGGGATATAAAGGCCACTGTCTTCATCAACAGGGAGAAAGAAGAGCTGTAATAGTTGTGTAACTCTGTTAGCAGCATCCTAACTCACACCAAGTCCGGTTCACCCATCAATCCTGTGCTCGTTGACCTACATTGGCTCCCGGTCTGGCAACGGCTCTGTTTTAAAATTCTCATCCTTGTTTCAAATCCCTCCATGGCCCCGCCCCTCCCCATCTCTGTAACCTCCTCCAGCCCTACAACCCTCCGAGATCTCTGCGCGCCTCCAATTCTGGCCGCTTGCTCATCATCGATTTTAAATGTTCCACCATTGGCGGCCGTGCCTTCAGCTGCCTAGGCCCTAAATTTTGGAACTCCCTCTCTAAACCTCTCTGCCTCTCTACCTCTCTCTTCTCTTTTAAGACGCCCCTTAAAACATACCTTTTGACCAAGTTGTTTCATGACTGTATATTGGATAGTGCAAATGATTTTGCATTAAAGGAATATGACAGGGTAAGGCTTTACAATAGCCCCATCTTTGAGAATGCAAAAATACCAGTTCTCATATTTTATTTATGATAGACTATTTACAAGCAGGTATGTAATGGACGTCGTGTTCATGTACTGGTGCCATTTCTGAGGCTGGGATGCTGAATGTTTTATTGTTGACCCCTTATCTGCCTGCTGTTCATTGATTTAGTGCAGCAGCAGGAGATGCTGGGAGCGATAGCTGAAGGCTGGACCTTCAGATTTGATTGGCCAAACCTTCAAGAACAGTGCAAAGATAGCGAGTCCCATCAGGAGAACTGCCACTGCTTTTGGTCACCTGTCCTAGTATCTCCTTATGTGGCTCGGTGTCAAATTTTAATTGATAATGCTCCTGTGAAGCGCCGTGGGACGTTTTACTAGGTTAAAGGCGCTATATAAATGCAAATTGTTGTTGTGGTTGTGTGACATTGCCATTATGTTTGCATCTTATGCCAAAGATGCTTGCTGCTCCTCTTCCCACCTTCAAAAGACTTCACAAAACCTATCTCCTCAACCAGTTCTTGGCTCGCCTCCCCTAATTCTTCTGCTACCAAACAGTGACTATTTCCTCCTCCCTTAGTTTCTTTCCAGTGGAATGCCCTGAGGTACTTACCATGTTAAAGGCGTTATCAGTGTATTATTGCTGTTGTTGTTGGAGATACCAGACTGGGTGAAAGGATCAGACACCCTAAGACAGATGTGTCAGGATGCAGTATTTGACTTCAATTAACAATGCGTCTGCTTGTACTGGTGTGTTCTTTGAAGTTTGTATCACCCATGTTGAACCTGTCAATAAGGTGTCTATTGACTCCCAATCTCATCAACAACAACAACAACTTGCATTTATATAGCGCCTTTAACGTTGTAAAACATCCCAAGATGCTTCACAGGAGCGATTATCAAACAAAACTTGACACCGAGCCACATAAGGAGATATTAGGACAGGTGACCAAAAACTTGGTCGAAGAGGTAGGTCTTAAGGAGCATCTTAAAGGAGGAGAGAGAAGTAGAGAGGTTTAGGGAGGGAATTCCAGAGCTTAGGGTCTAGGCAGCTGAAGGCATGGCCGCTAATGGTGGAGTGATTAAAATCGGGGATTCGCAAGAAGCAAGAATTGAAGGAGCGCAGAGATCTCGGAGGGTTGTAGGGTTGGAGAAATTTACAGAAATAGGGAGGGGGCAAGGCCATGGAGGGATTTGAAAACAAGTAAGGGGTCTGTTCTTTACAATTGTTACAGAGTACCATAATACAAAACACAAAGACCTGTGAAAGATATTTGATAGTGTGGCTCTACACGGTTTCATTTTGTAACTTAATCATCAAAGGTCAAGTCCATATTTATTGGCTTGGGACAGAATTCGTTGCCCAAATTCATTTCTTCAAGTTAGTTGCAGTCAGAGAAAGTTATACTAAAATTACTTGCTACACTTTCATAAACAGGATAGATTAGAGAATAGTTCACAGTAGTCATTTCTCGTTGACAGTTTAGGTGACAGCGACACCTTTGCATCAGAGAACCTTTGTGTCGCTATTAAGTTTGAACAATTTTAACATTGTCACTATTGGCGGTAGACTGCAAGACAAACACAAGGAATGGATTGCTTTGAAAGTCGACAGCAGATGGTGCTGCTCATGTCAAAAAGCTGCCATGGCATACATGCAACAGTAGGGGGCGGCACAGGCCTTACAGTCAAGTCCACCAGGGCTGAAGTCAACCTCTGGAGCCACTTGGAAAAGTTTCAATTTTGCTGCTTGGAAGGGGCAAATAAAACAGCAGTGTAGACATGCACAAAAGACTCTCAGCTGTGTTTTCTGCATTCTCTCCTACAATAAAATCAGTCATCTGTGCAGGTCTCACCTGTTTTAGCGGAAACTTTCCTGCTCATAGGGCTTCCTATCTGTAATCTCAGTGTTGGATTCTGAAAATCTGATTTACCCTTTTGACTCTCTGTATCAAAACCCCAAACCAACAGCTGGCTGAATTTCTTTGTATACATCGATATAAACCCTCCTTCCCCATCCCCCCGCCTCCCCCTCACCCCCCGCATTCACTGTGTAAAAGTGAGATATCCTATTCCTGCTCCCATAAAACTTGTGCAAATCCCAACAATAGCAATCCATATGGTTCAGTCATTGGAGTTACATCGCTTCAGCTCAAGGCATGGAGGAGATTTAGCAGAAGGCGGATGGAACCGTGAAGGACCACATTTTTTCATGTAAGTGGAAGAACTGGTCAATACAGAGTGGACAAATTGGTAGCATCAGATGCACATCATTACATGCATTCTAGGGTTGATTGCACAGAGGTGCGCTCAGGACTCAGCCCCTCGCCAGTAACACGTAATCAGGAAGGTAGGCCTCAGTGCACTTGGCACTGAGCTCCCATTTCCACTGGAGAAGAAGAATAAGAAAGAAGAAAGAATTTGTATTGATATAGTGTCTTTCACGACCTGAGGATGTCCCAAAGCGCTTTACAGCCAATGAAATACTTTTGAAGTGTAGTCACTGTTGTAATACAGGAAACGCAGCAGCCAATTTGCACACAGCAAGCCCCCACAAACAGCAATGTGATAATGACCAGATAATCTGTTTCATTGATGTTGACCAGGATATCAGGGAAAACTCCCCTGCTTGTCTTCAAAATAGTGCTATCGGATCTTTTACGTCCACCTGAGAGGGCAGACAGGGCCTAGGTTTAACGTCTCATCAGAAGGACGGTACCTCTGACAGTGCAGCACTCCCTCAGTACTGCACAGGAATGTCAGCCTAGGTTTTATGCTCAAGTCTTTGGAGTGTGTCTTGAACCCACAACCTTCTGACTCATAGAGACAAGAGCGCTATCAACTGAGCCACGGTTGACAGAATTAAAGTCTTTTGAGACTCTGCTATGTGCATGCGCTGGCCTCATTACACATTTCGGCCCCGAATTTCCACGTGTTGAGTTGCACCGCTGTTCCGCCAGTGAAAAAAGATTTGCACCCACTGGTGGTCTGGAGAGGTAGTTACACGAGAATTCCCTGGGTCAGCTCGTTTGCATACCCAATGGGTATAATTAGCTGAAGTTTCAGGCCTTTAAAAATACAATTCAGCCTGAAAACTTCAGCAGCTGACTGGGGGACAACAAGATAAGGAAGAAACAATACTTGACTCCCTCACTTCACTCTCAGATAACTTCATTGCATGTCTCCTCAATCTTTTTATCGTCCTTTTCCAGAATTATGTCTACCAGGACCATCTGGACAGAGAAGACAGCAGGGCAAGGCCCCAAGCAGGAGAACTATTCCCAGAACTTTTCTAATGCAAATCTCCAAGCTCCCCGGGAGAAGATAGAAGGAAGGAGGAACAGACTCTTGGGTGTTGATGCCAGCCAGCCACTCTGGAATATCACTCGCTCTACCTGGAGGGAAGTGCTACTGACACTGAGTGTCAATTCCTTCACTCACAGGACTGCAGAACTGCGCCGGAAAGTGTTCACCGACCTCACCAGGGCAGGTGAGGTAACACAATGGACACTCTGCCTTTTCTTCTTTGCCCACCCTGAGCACCAGTACACTCTTCAGTGTCTTGAAGCAACTCTTTCACAACTAACCCTTCACAAAGCACTCCCGTTAAAGATGGCTGTAACTCTGCATCTTGCACTATGGCTTCCCAGCTCCCTTAACAGCAATTACTTGCACGCACAATCTTAAAACCCATTCCTCCAATTTAACAGCTTTTCTTACTTCATTTCTCCCATGCCACATGGTGCACATTCCTGAACTGCTAACCTTTTACCATCATTTTCTCTATCGTGCTGGACTAATTAATGCATAATGCACGGCAGAAGAAGTCGACTGAGGGGGTGTCCCTAGTTTTAAACACCTCACCCTCTTCCAGGATAAGGCCATAGAGCTATTGAGGTCAGTGGCATCTTGCCAGTTCCTAGTTAGTGACTGAACACCTGCACTGTCATCCTGGAATCCGTGTAAAGCATCAAACAGACATACCCATCCACCCGCGCCCCCCCCTCCTTTTTCTGTCTCCTTATTCCCAAGGTGGTAATACTCACCATTCTTAGCATCTACCCTCCTTTTCTGGTTGATGTTGCACAGATTGCCTGTGGCTGCCTGAAATGACCCTGTGCCATAAAAGGTGAGTACGGTGGTCATCATAGCCACAGAGCGAGCAGTGCGGCCAGATGAGCTGTGCTATTGCCTCTTTGGTAAAGGGCACTCTTCTTATGCAAGAGTCCTCAGAAAGGTCCTCATATGAGCTGTGATACCTGTATATTCTATGGGAGGGAGGTTTAATATTTGGTAGGCCACATCCTCCTGAAATGCTGCTTGACTCTTTTGTTTCATCCACAACAACAACAACTTGCATTATATACCGCCTTTAACATAGTAAAACAGCCCAAGGTGCTTCACAGGAACGTAACCAGACAAAAATTGACACTGAGCCAAAGAGAGAGACATTAGGACAGGAAGAGGTAGGTTTTAAGGAGCGTCTTATGGAGGAGAGTGGGATAAAGAGACAGAGAGTTTTATACAGGGAATTCCAGAGCTTAGGGTCTAGATGACTGAAGGCTCGGCTGCTAATGGTGGGGTGAAGAAAGTGGGGGATCCACAAGAGGCCAGAGTTGGAGCAACGCAGAGTTCTTGGAAGGTTGTAGGGTCGGAGAAGATGTCAGTCGATAATAAATCTTGACCTCGCACCTAATTCGGAAATGAAGCTTGGAGTGAGCAGGGGTGGATTCCGTGGACAGAAAGGCAGTCCCGTCAGCGTTTGAAGGCTCAAATGATGTCTGTTGTCAACTCCACGAGTACCCACAATGTAAATACAAATGGAATGTTTTTCTTGACTATTGCCCAGTCTGTTGCCATTTTACTGTTGACTTGCTTCAACTAAAGATGGCAGTTTCAGCAATTGTGTTTGAACAAGCCTGCTTACTCTATCGCAAGGAACAGGCATTCGGATGTTAAAGTTCTAAAACTAGTTGACAAAACTACTCAACAGTAGTTTAGCTGCAAGATAATGCCTCCATGTTAACAGGGCCAGTGTGAGCGAAATTTCTCACAGCTGCATACAGTGAAAAGGCTTACCCAAGGTAAATAATTTGTTCTGTGAACACAATCACGCTGAAGGAAGGTGGTGATTCTTCTGACCGTGTGATAATGGAATTACTTACTCTTTTAAGTTTGTCCCACCTACTGTTTCCCTTACAATGTGGGAGCTATAGGACAACACATAATGCGTTACCCCAAAGCACATTGAAGGATTTGGATGATAGCTGCTTTAATATTACGTCAGACCTGTGCTACAGTTGCTCGTTCCCAATCTTGCTGACTGGGATTCGCTACCTCCATCGCCAGGAAGACCTGCTAAAAGTTAGACTGAAGGGCTGCCAGTTATAGATGTTTTACGTTCAGCTTGTAGATGCTGCGTGAAGCCTGTGCTTCTGGAAAGCCAGCAGCACCGACACGAGAAAGCCATCCATGAGCCATTGGAGAAACGCTTGAGTGGTTTGTTGATGCCATTTGAATCCAGAGGTACGTTACTGCTTGGATACACACTCCTGGATGAGCTATAATGTGCTTTCAGTTCCTTGTCAAATACGCCGCGATTTTAAATTTCTCATCCTTGTTCAAATCCCTCCATGGCCTCGCCCCTCCTTACCTCTGTAACCTCCTCCAGCCCTACAACCCTCAGAGGTCTCTGCTGTCCTCCATTTCCGGCCTCTTGCACATCCCTGATTTTCATCGCTGCTCCATTGGCAGTCGTGCCTTCAGCTGCCTAGGCCCTAAGCTCTGGAATTCCCTCCCTAAACCTCTCCACCTCTCTCTCCTCCTATAAGACGCTCCTTAAAACCTAGCTCTTTGACCAAGCTTTTGGTCACCTGTCCTAATGTCTCCTTATGTGACTTAGTGTCAAATTTTATTTGATAATGCTCCTGTGAAGTGACTTGAGACGTTTTACTATGTTAGAGGCACTATATAAAATGCAAGTTGTTGTATAATTGATTAGTAATAGTTTGAATAGATAACGCATCTGTATAAAATTCCTTTTGTTCGCTGTTATAATGGTGTTAACCTGCTTATTTTAATTTAAATGGGTTCACACCATTGCTAAAATAACTGAGAGGAATTTAATATGAATGCATTAATGTGTTTGATATTAGTATCGCAAAACACAATTAGGGCCAATTTTCCACTTGCTCCGACCCCTCCTTCCACCAGTGTCAGGCAGAGGGAGAAATACATCCACATTTCCTGACCCTTCCAGTGCAGATCCACCCGCTGCCAGAGCCTTTTGCTGGGATCAGGGGGCAGACACAGGAATGTAGCAGGAGGCCTGAGAGGCCTGCAGCTGTGTTCTGTGCCACCTGCACCAGAGCCTGCTCGAGGGCCAAGCATTGCGCTGCGGGGATGGTAAACTCACCTGCTGTCACCAAGGATCTTCAGGATAGTCCCTCGACCTCCGTGGATGCTCCAGTCTGTGGAGGGACCCAGCGCTGATCACACTGCTTTACAAATCTACGTACTTTGTGACCAAAGGTAAGATTGAAATCTCCTATTTTATTAAAAGAAAAAGAAAGAACTTGCATTTATATAGCACCTCTCATGACCCCAGGACGATCCAAAGCGCTTTACAGCCAATTAAGTATTTTGAAGTGTACTCACTGTTATAATGTAGAAAATGTGGCAGCCAATTTGCACACAGCAAGGTCCCACAAACAGCAATGTGATAATGTTCAGATAATCTGTTTTATTTTGTGATGTTGGTTGAGGGTTAAATATTGGCCAGCATACCAGGGAGAACTCCCCTGCTCCTCTTCGAATCATGCCTTGGGAGCTTTTACATTCACCTGAGAAGGCAGACTGAGCCTCGGTTTAATGTCTCATTCGAAAGACTGCACCTCCTACAGTGCAGCACTCCCTCAGTACTGCGCTGGAGTGTCGGCCTAGATATTACTTGTTATTTAACAGCTCAGAGGTTACAATACTCCTGGTTTTAAAAGCAACAGGATTGCAAGTTGGATCAGCAAAACTACTTTCTGAAGCAGTCCTGCAATATAAAAGCAGCACTATCAATTCTTTGTTATTGTTTGCAATTCAACTGCAATGTCATTTGCTCTGGTGCATCTGTCCTGCTGTATTTTTAATACAATGCCTCTTTTAGCCACATGGTGGCTCTGTCTATTAGTTTTGATTTTATTGACGAAGAAATGGTCGCAGAAAGGTCTGGAATGAGTTGCAGCTACTGAAATGTGAGTGATGATTTTCCTCCTCCCTCCCCCTGTCCAGGCACCAGTCAAGTGGAGTACATCTGAAGTGCGTTCTACCTGACACGATCTGTTCTGCCTGGATTCCTAAATCCAGTCCATATGTGTAGACCCCCTGCAGGGTCTAGCTGCTGGAAGTGAGAGGCCTACAGCAGTTGGCAATGGCCTCTGGAAAGCTGCGGGGCCATCTGGTCTCTGCCCAAACAACACGATGAAGGCAGGTAACTCAGTTCACTGGAATAGGCTTGTATTCCCATTGACAGATACATTACTATTTTCTCCAACAGAGGGAGTGAATGAGCTGCCTGATTTCATGTTAATGATTGAACTGCATCGGTTTAAAATACCCCAAAAATAGATGAACCTTTGTAATGCATACAATTATGTTTGTCAATTAGATTCATTTTTAAAAGGGTTCATAAAAAGTTATGTTTGTAAACATGAGAGCTCGTACTGTGGCTTCACATTGGGTGTCAGCTCATCACATTATGGGATGCTTTTGCCTCAGGCCTGTTCAATGCCCCAATTGCAAGTGCACGATTCCCCACCAGTGACACTTGGAACCTGTGCACCCGTTGCACCCATGTCACGCTATGAGCTCCTTCACATGACCCCACTTGTGCATTGCAAGGACTTCCACTCTGTTAATGTGTGCAGATCTGTGCTCACTTTACTGGCAGCTGGCATGACACCTTTTATATTGCGCCCATCCTCCATCCCCCAGCTCTTTGCCCCTGCATTGCAAGTAAATGGCTACCCCTTGTAAACTGGACTCATGACTCCTCTCAGGAACCAATGCTCGGCAGCTGAACTGTGCAACAATCTGACCCATGATCGTAGAGCTGTCATTGAGCTGGCCATCGAACTCCTCAAGCAATGGTTCTGCTGCCTGGACAGGTCTGGTGATGTCCCGCAATAGAGCCAAGAAAGAGTGTCCAGTATGGTAGTGGTTTCCTGTAAGCTGCATAACTTTTCTCTGCAATGGGGACAACACATGGAGCTACCATGGGATGAGGATCTTCAGCATGATGAGGGAAAGGACACTGATAACATAGAGGATGACGAGGAAGTAGGAGAGCTCTTTGGTTGCAACTCATGGAAGAGCGCTTCAGGTGAACAATCCCTGCTTCCATGGATTAACAGTCATGGACAACATCTCTGCCAGTTCTTCCACCTTCAAATAAACTGCATCTACCCAAAGGCCAACATTGATCTTCATGACAAGTAACATTGCAGGGCACCAGGTACACACTCTGCACATAAAGATTTCAAATAGGTTTATCATTTTACTGACTTACACACATGCCTACTCACTAATTCTCATCCTGGTGTGAACCCATAGTGCTTGTCTTAAGTGCTCTCCAGTGCTTCTATGACATGCCTCCCCCACCCCACCCAGTGGCTGCAGCATGGGATGTGGAAAACTGCTGTGGCTCAGTCAAGGACTCATGAGATGCTCATGGTCGGCGACTTCTAGGAGCTTGGGACCGAGAGGGTCCAGTTGCAGACTGCAGCAACTCAGCATCTGTCAGGGTAGTCTGGCCTGGCTGCTTTTCTGGCACCAGGGCTGACATTGGTTCAGGGGTTTGCGAGGGTGCAGATGTAATGTTCCATTCCAATTACGTGACCGCCCCCGTTATTGGGCTGCAGCTCAGAACTCCTACTGATCTGTGGGAGAGCAGACTGAAAGACTTCAGTGATCCGATTTGAGCCTCTATTCATCTGGTCTCCCAGTTTTTCCTACATTACAAGACTTCAGAAGTACTTCATTGGCTGTAAAGCACTTTGGGACATCCTGAGATCATGAAAGGCGCTACATGTAAATGCAACTTCTTTCTTAAGGCAGAGGAGATGATTGAGTCTAGAGCCTCCAGAATTTATCCCTGATAGATGGTATGACTGGTGCCACAGACTCCTGCAGGGAGGTGACCACACACTCCTAGGTTGACTGCAGAGTGTCGATGCCATGTGCCACACAAGTTGACACTGGAATCTTCCACACTCTCTGACATGTTGCAGAAGCTCCCTGACAGGTTGTGCAATACATTAGCAATCACCTTTCTTTTAAAGGCTGGTCTCCTAAAATCTGCATCTCTGCCCTCTTCAGC
The DNA here is from genome assembly GCF_035084215.1 of Heptranchias perlo. Classification (NCBI taxonomy): domain Eukaryota; kingdom Metazoa; phylum Chordata; class Chondrichthyes; order Hexanchiformes; family Hexanchidae; genus Heptranchias; species Heptranchias perlo. Next base: position 80,226,598 of record NC_090332.1, read on the forward strand.
AGAGCAAAGATGGGAGCTGGCCCTCTGGTGAGCTGTTTCCTGGGCCACCCTTTCCACTTGCTCCTGCTTATTTGCACTCAGCGAATCACTCAATGCAGACCCCTCTAACTCACTATCTATGCCACATGGGGTGCTGAATTCACTGCCGGTGCTTGGAAGGGTGAGAATGAGTGGTGGTGCATTAACTGGAGGGTTCTCTTCCCCCCTCAGTCTGTGTGACTACGAGGCCTGAACCATCTAATGGACCTAGAAAAATGGGAGAGAGACAAGTGTTAGCATGTAACGGCAAAGGTAAACAGCAGCAGATGAGTGGCAGTGCAACCCACCACCAGGTAGTCGTACTGAGTGTGTGACTGTGTAAGGAGGAGAGATAAGTAGAAAGGGAAAAGGGAGGTAAAATGCCCAAGCACCCTGTTGTGCCTGGCCTCTGGCCTGACCATCTCTGATGCTGTGTGCCATCTCTGTGCCAGGGCCTATTAATACCCACTATCCCAGCAGTTGCCATGTTTCATTCATTTTGCGGCAATCCATGGTTCCACCATTATTTGAAGGGCCAGGACGACTGGATAGATGGCTGATGGAGGCGGGGGGTGGGGGGGGGGAGCTATTGGCCTTCATTGCAAGAGGATTTGAGTACAGGAGCAAGGATGTCTTACTGCAGTTATACAGGGCCTTGGTGAGACCACATCTGGAGTATTGTGTGCAGTTTTGGTCTCCTTATCTGAGGAAGGATGTTCCTTGCCATGGAGGGAGTGCAACGAAGGTTCACCAGACTGATTTCTGGGATGCCAAGACTGACATATGAGGAGAGATTGGGTCGACTAGGCCTATATTCACTAGAGTTTAGAAGAATGAGAGGTGATCTCATTGAAACATATAAAATTCTAACAGGACTAGACAGACTAGATGCAGGGAGGATGTTCCCGATGGCTGGGGAGTCCAGAACCAGGGGTCACAGTCTCAGGATACGGGGTATACCATTTAGAACCGAGATGAGGAGAAATTTCTTCACTTAGAGGGTGGTGAACCTGTGGAATTCTCTACCACAGAAGGCAGTGGAGGCCAAGTCATTAGATGTATTCAAGAAGGAGATAGATATATTTCTTAATGCTAAAGGGATCAAGGGATATGGGGAAAAAGCAGGAACAGGGTACTGAGTTAGACGATCGGCCATGATCATTTTGAATGGCGGAGCAGGCCCGAAGGGCCGAATGGCCTACTCTTGTTCCTATTTTCTATGTTTCTATGTTTCCACACTAACCACTGCAGCCATGGCTACTTGCCGAATTGAGGAAGCCAAAGTCAAGAGGGAAAGAGTCATATAATGAGGTTATGGGGGAATCAAACCATCACCACCCTAAAGAAAAAGTTCAGAGGCCAAAACCGATTGGGGAAATGCTGCATTTTACACGGTCTGTAGATGGTCTGTCAACAACAGGAACTAAGAGTGTTAACATGGTGCTACCCAGTCTATATGCAAGATAACACATCAGTACTCGTTTGACTAGGGTGGCTGAGTGTTATGTATATGGTGTCACACTAAGAGACACCTCCATTGTCTATGCTGAATTCTGTCATTCCCTTGCTGCTGGGTACCATCTTAGAATGGCCAAAGATCTGTGTCAGAGCAAACCACTGGACAGCAATGAGGTTGTTGAAGCCCAGCGTTATCTGCCTCCCCAACATGATGAAAACAGACAGGACAGACTGTTGCAAATTGAAGGCCAAGGTCTCTAGAGCCCCAGTCAAAGAACTTTGTGATGGAAAAAATACCTCAGTTTAGCACCTCTGCCAAAGGGGTTCCACTGCCAAGGGCTCTGGAGTGGCCACATTCTGCATGGTGGTCTGCAGCTTGCAGCTGGGTGAGACGATCAGGCGGCACTGCACAGACATGGGTTGTGGACTTGACTATAGACAGCAACCGCCCCACCCCCCAACCCCTCCAAGTCTGTATATCCTGCTTGTCACACACTCAGAAAACGGCATGAAGTGCTAATCTGAAGCTATCAAACTGCAGTTCCCTGGGCTCAGCAGCTGGAAGAGGCCTGGAGCTGTCCCTTAGGCTAGCAGGTTGTGCCTCCTCCACATCTACCTTTACGTGCTCTTCCTCGCTTAAGCTCTGTGCTTCATCAAGTGCTCCCTTCTGTGACTGACTAACTGACCCGCTCAGAGTATATTCTGGCTGACTTCCTGTCTTCCACTCTCCATAAACTTGAGCTCATCCAAATCTCTGCTGCCAGTATCCTAACTCGCACCAAGTCGTGTTCACCCATCACCCATGTGCTTGCTGACCTACATTGGCTCCCGGTCCAGCAATGTCTTGATTTTAAAATTCTTATCCTTGTTTTCAAATCCCTCCATGGCCTCGCCCCTCCCTATCTCTGTAACCTCCTCCAGCCCTACAACCCTTCAAGATCTCTGCGCTCCTCCAATTCTGGCCACCATTGGCGGCCATGCCTTCAGCTGCCTAGGCCCCAAGCTTTGGCATTCCCTCCCTAAACCTCTTTGCCTCTCTACCTCTCTCTCTTCCTTTAAGACACTCCTTAAAACCTATCTCTTTGACCAAGCTTTTAGTCACCTGTCCAAATATCTCCTTATGTGGCTCGGTATCAAATTTTGTTTGATAACACTCCTGTGAAGTGCCTTGGGATGTTTTACTACATTAAAGGCATTATATAAATGTAAGTTATTGTTGCAAGAGTGGATGCTGCCACACACTGTAAGGTGCTTGGTTTAGGGCAGATATTTGCCTAACCCATTTCCTAGAGGAACAGAAGAAGAACATTTTCTGAGAATGGAATCACAAAGGCATCCCTTGCTACAGAACGTTCATGTCAAGACACTGAAGTATGTCATGCTGTATTGCAGTGAAAGCTCTTGCGTGAGCAAGTGAACTCCGCATTACCATCACCGAATCTCCCACCATCAACATCCTGGGGGTCACCATTGACCAGAAACTTAACTGCACCAACCACATAAATACTGTGGTTACAAGAGCAGGTCAGAGGCTGGGTGTTCTGCGGTGAGTGACTCACCTCCTGACTCCCCAAAGCCTTTCCACCATCTACAAGGCACAAGTCAGGAGTATGATGGAATAATCTCCACTTGCCCGGATGAGTGCAGCTCCAACAACACTCAAGAAGCTCAACACCATCCAGGACAAAGCAGCCCGCTTGATTGGAACCCCATCCACCACCTAAACATTCACTCCCTTCACCACCGGTGCACTGTGGCTGCAGTGTGCACCATCCACAGGATGCACTGCAGCCACTCGCTAAGGCAGCTCACCACCGCCTTCTCAAGGGTAATTAGGGATGGGCAATAAATGCCGGCCTTGCCAGCGACGCTCATATCCCATGAATGAATAAAAAAAATGAGTGAGCAAGGAAATTAAGAGTAAAAACAAAGGACAGTACCTTCCCCCACTTTCCCTATTGCCTCCAGGCTCCAAATCTCCAGCCCTCTAATGGTAAGGAGAAAACAATTGCAGACTAGATGACCCTACTATTTGCAGATGCTGCCTTCTCTTGTTATGTGTTGCCTTCTCCTGCAAGCAGATAGAAAAGGAACATATGTTGTTACAAGGAATGTGACAGAAGATGTGTGTGACTTAAGTGTGCAGGCCAGACACCACCTTATGGTCATGCAGCATGCAGGTATCTTGGTGTTTGTTGCTTGCCACGTTTAATGGCCCACAAAGCAATTGCTTTATCCTACCTGCAATACATCGTGCCCTGGATGAAGATGGGTACGGTAGCATAGTGGTTATGTTACTGGGCTAGTAATCCAGAGGCCGAGACTAAAATCCAGAGTCATGAGTTCAAATCCCGCCACGGCAGCTGGCGAATTTAAATTCAATTAATTAATTAAATTCAATTAATTAAAATAAAATCTGGAATTAAAATACTAGTATCAGTAATGATAGCCATGAAACTACCGGATTGTCGTAAAAACCCATCTGGTTCACTAATGTCCTTTCGGGAAGGAAGCCTGCTGCCCTGACCTGGTCTGGCCTATATGTGACTCCAGACCCACAGCAATGTGGTTGATTCTTAATTACCCTCTGAAATGGCCTAGCAAGCCACTCAGTTCTAAAATCTCGCTACGAAAAGTCATAATAAGAATAAAACCGGACGGACCACCCGGCATCGGACCACTAGGCACCGGACACGACAACGGCAAAACACCAAGCCCAGTCGACCCTGCAAGGTCCTCCTTACTAACATCTGGGGACTTGTGCCAAAATTGGGAGAGCTGTCCCACAGACTAGTCAAGCAACAGCCTGACATAGCCATACTCACAGAATCATATCTTTCAGCCAACGTCCCAGACTCTTCCATCACCATCCCTGGGTATGTCCTTTCCCACCGGCAGGACAGACCCACCAGAGGTGGCGGTAACAGTGATATACAGTCAGGAGGGAGTGGCCCTGGGAGCCCTCAACATTGTCTCTGGACCCCATGAAATCTCATGGCATCAGGTCAAACATGGGCAAGGAAACCTCCTGCTGATTACCACCTACCGTCCTCCCTCAGCTGATGAATCAGTCCTCCTCCATGTTGAACACCACTTGGAGGAAGCACTAAGGGCACAAAATGTACTCTGGGTGGGGGACTTCAATGTCCATCACCAAGAGTGGCTCGGTAGCACCACTGCTGACCGAGCTGGCCGAGTCCTGAAGGACATAGCTGCTAGACTGGGCCTGCGGCAGGTGGTGAGCGAACCAACACGAGGGAAAAACTTACTTGACCTCGTCCTCACCAATCCACCTGTCGCAAATGCATCTGTCCATGACAGTATTGGTAGGAGTGACCACCGCACAGTCCTCGTGGAGATGAAATCCCGTCTTCGCACTGAGGACACCATCCAACGTGTTGAGTGGCACTACCACCGTGCTAAATGGGATAGATTCAGAACAGATCTAGCAGCTCAAAACTGGGCATCCATGAGGCGCTGTGGGCCATCAGCAGCAGCAGAATTGTATTCCAGCACAATCTGTAACCTCATGGCCCGGCATATTCCTCACTCTACCATTACCAACAAGCCAGGGGATCAACCCTGGTTCAATGAGGAGTGTAGAAGAGCATGCCAGGAGCAGCACCAGGCGTACCTAAAAATGAGGTGCCAACCTGGTGAAGCTACAACTCAGGACTACATGCATGCTAAACAGCGGAAGCAACATGCTATAGACAGAGCTAAGCGATTCCACAACCAACGGATCAGATCAAAGCTCTGCAGTCCTGCCACATCCAGTCGTGAATGGTGGTGGACAATTAAACAACTAACGGGAGGAGGAGGCTCTGCAAACATCCCCATTCTCAATGATGGCAGAGTCCAGCACCTGAGTGCGAAAGACAAGGCTGAAGCGTTTGCAACCTTCTTCAGCCAGAAGTGCCGAGTGGATAATCCATCTCAGCCTCCTCCCGATATCCCCACCATCACGGAAGCCAGTCTTCGGCCAATTCGATTCACTCCACGTGATATCAAGAAACGGCTGAGTGCACTGGATACAGCAAAGGCTATGGGCTCCGACAACATCCCAGCTGTAGTGCTGAAGACTTGTGCTCCAGAACTAGCTGCGCCTCTAGCCAAGCTGTTCCAGTACAGCTACAACACTGGCATCCATCCGACAATGTGGAAAATTGCCCAGGTATGTCCTGTCCACAAAAAGCAGGACAAATCCAATCCGGCCAATTACCGCCCCATCAGTCTACTCTCAATCATCAGCAAAGTGATGGAAGGTGTCGTCGACAGTGCTATCAAGCAGCACTTACTCACCAATAACCTGCTCACTGATGCTCAGTTTGGGTTCCGCCAGGACCACTCGGCTCCAGACCTCATTACAGCCTTGGTCCAAACATGGACAAAAGAGCTGAATTCTAGAGGTGAGGTGAGAGTGACTGCCCTTGACATCAAGGCAGCATTTGACCGAGTGTGGCACCAAGGAGCCCTAGTAAAATTGAAGTCAATGGGAATCAGGGGGAAAACTCTCCAGTGGCTGGAGTCATACCTAGCACAAAGGAAGATGGTAGTGGTTGTTGGAGGCCAATCATCTCAGCCCCAGGGCATTGCTGCAGGAGTTCCTCAGGGCAGTGTCCTAGGCCCAACCATCTTCAGCTGCTTCATCAATGACCTTCCCTCCATCATAAGGTCAGAAATGGGGATGTTCGCTGATGACTGCACAGTGTTCAGTTCCATTCGCAACCCCTCAGATAATGAAGCAGTCCGAGCCTGCATGCAGCAAGACCTGGACAACATCCAGGCTTGGGCTCATAAGTGGCAAGTAACATTCGCGCCAGATAAGTGCCAGGCAATGACCATCTCCAACAAGAGAGAGTCTAACCACCTCCCCTTGACATTCAACGGCATTACCATCGCCGAATCCCCCACCATCAACATCCTGGGGGTCACCATTGACCAGAAACTTAACTGGACCAGCCATATAAATACTGTGGCTACGAGAGCAGGTCAGAGGCTGGGTATTCTGCGGCGAGTGACTTACCTCCTGACTCCCCAAAGCCTTTCCACCATCTACAAGGCACAAGTCAGGAGTGTGATGGAATACTCTCCACTTGCCTGGATGAGTGCAGCTCCAACAACACTCAAGAAGCTCGACACCATCCAAGATAAAGCAGCCCGCTTGATTGACACCCCATCCACCACCCTAAACATTCACTCCCTTCACCACCGGCGCACTGTGGCTGCAGTGTGCACCATCCACAGGATGCACTGCAGCAACTCGCCAAGGCTTCTTCGACAGCACCTCCCAAACCCGCGACCTCTACCACCTAGAAGGACAAGGGCAGCAGGCGCATGGGAACAACACCACCTGCACGTTCCCCTCCAAGTCACACACCATCCCGACTTGGAAATATATCGCCGTTCCTTCATTGTCGCTGGGTCAAAATCCTGGAACTCCCTTCCTAACAGCACTGTGGGAGAACCGTCACCACACGGACTGCAGCGGTTCAAGAAGGCAGCTCACCACCACCTTCTCGAGGGCAATTAGGGATGGGCAATAAATGCCGGCCTTGCCAGCGACGCCTACATCCCGTGAACGAATAAAAATTGGCAGAGTGCTGTGCATTCTTCCTCAGTGGTTACAGTAAATGCTAGTAAGATGCATTGTCAGGTAAATTGAAAGGAGACAAAATGTGAGTGGCACTTACCCTGGCAAACCTCCTGGAACCATCAAATTTCATCTCGACCTGCTCCCAGGTTCTGCACACAGCTGATACAGCATTGAACCCTTCCGTCACCTCCATCCACATTGCTCTGATGCTTGACACCTCACAGGACCCTGTGCAGCAGCACTTCAAAACTGCTTCATTAAATGGACCTGTTCGCCTTATTGTCTTCTTGTGGCCATTTCTTCCCCCTGCAGCAACAGGTCGGCTTTATGAGCAAGCAGTAGCAGCCCTGTGGATACCCCACTCTTCGACCTTGTGTGTACCCAGCAAGATATGCGATGTGAACCAGGAGCAACCCACTAAAATGTATATGAGCCAGTTTCGCATTGTAGTGCAAGGAAATAACTGCAGGACAGTAATTTAATTGAGGGTATTCAGATGCCATCATAAACGTCAATATAGCTATTATCTGAACCTTAAAATGAGTTCAATGCCTTGAAACTACTGGTGCGCACAATGCTTGTGGAGCAGTGGTCCCACCAACACTGCACAGGGACTGTAATATCAGCTCATGATTTTGCATACATGCCAACTTAATTATTTCTCTGATTTTTCTTCCCCCCCACACTTCCCTTTCTCCTCAAGCCATTGAATCATGCTGGGTTTTACTGCCATAATCACTAGCATCCTTCCCAAGACTTCATCTAAGGGCCGTTCTTCATTTATGGGCTTTGATAGTAAAGCCCTAAATTTGCAAGATTTTGATGGCTGCAATAGTGAGTGCTGCGAATCGGCCGAGTTGACCTCTGCACTCGATTCTCCAATCTTTGACGTCCTGTGGGGTGAGACTCAGCACCAGGAGAAAGGTCTCGCCAATTTGGGACTTGAGTGTCAGTAGGCTGTTCAGTCACAAAGGACATCACAACCAAGCCTGAACTTGTTTGCAGCCAACATTCGCACCGAAGGGGGAGTTTAACAATTCTGCGCTCTTAGCTACATGTTTAAATCCCCGAAATGTGCTCCACATGCCCAATCTGGAAACACATTGCTCCTATACACTTTACAGCAGGATACATTAAATAGCGATGTGGAATCCAGGCTGATATTTCCTTGCGTTAATCTGGGTTTATTATACATTTAACCCTACATTTCAAAAGGAACTAACTGGGGTAAAGTTACTTGGGAACGCTGCGCTGCAGTACACACAACCATAGATTACTCTCCAGTGGTTTTGTGGTTCAAATTTGTTTCCTAGTTTGTCCGCACCTCCCAAGAATGACAGCATGCATCCTTCAATAAAATATTTTTAAGATTGCAGCATATACATTTTTATCATAACTGAACAGATAAATACCATAGGAATCATTCTCTGATCTTATGCATCCAGCAGGGATCCTCACTCTCCCAGAGCGCATATCAGAAATTTGAGAATGCACTGCCCACAATTTCTGACCATTACTGTTCTTGGAAATGATTTCGGGGCAGTAATTTAATTGCCGGGATTCAGAAACCATCGTAAACTACACTATAGTTATCATCCGCACCTTAAAATGAAATGATTGCCTTAAAACCAATTGGTCGTATGTGCTGCTTTTAACAAAACACATTAGTAGAACTCCCATGATGTTGCTCATGGGTAGTTTGGACCATGGAAGATGGCGTTCTATATGTAAATTCACTGAGCTGATGTGACCACTTTACTTCTCACTGATATCTTGCAGTTGCCTTTTGAGGGCTTAGAGATGGGAGCACTTGGGGGCAGGCTTTGGGAATGCATGGTTGAGATCAAACTAATTTCACTGGTGCTGGTTGTGAAGTGCTTTGTACTTTCTGAATGGTGAACCTTTGATGGTTGGGGGAGCTTCACTGCGGTTCATGTGACCATCTTGGAGGCACTATGTATGAAGTGTTGCATGGAGATGTGTTGGAGCCTACTAGAAGAGCTGCTCTTTGGTCCTTGTGTATTTGAGTTACTCTCTCCTTTTTGTATTTTTTTTTGCTCTGTTACTCTTGGCCATTCTTTCTGTTACTCTCCTCATACCTCTGTTACCCTACCTTTCTCTCTGTGCTTTTCTTTCCGTTACTCTCCTCCTATGTCTGTTATTCTTCGTTTCTCTGTCCTTGTGTCTGTTATTCACTGTTTTTCCTTAATTCATTCTCAGAATATAAGCATCAATACAAGTTTATAACAGTTAGATACCTGAAATTAGATTACATCAATCAAAAGTAACATTGAAAGATCATATAAAGTAAGACATGGGGTATGATATTAAAAAGACTGTGCAGGGTCTAGTCAGGCCTAATATTGGCATGGATGGTTGGGACGAGGATGACGTCACAGATTTTACACTAGGAAAGGCCTTAGGCATGATGACCAAAGCTTGAAAGGATTGTGGAGGGGAATAATAATCAGCTGGGGCAAATGCCATCCCCAGAATAATAAGGTGGAGGAAGGGGATGAATATTGAATGCTCTAGAATCCTAGTATCAAGTCCAAGGATCAACTGATAACATTGGCAATAGTGCAACTTACCCATTCCTCAACGACAGTACTCCAAATTGGAGACCAAACATGAATAAATTTAGTCTGCGATAGTTGAAGGGAACACATCTCTTTGACTGAGCCACCTTCCATAATGGCTCTTTCTGCACCGAGCAAGATGGTATCATCATCTGACTCTAGGGAACTTCAAGACAACGGCATACCGCATTCTGGGGTCCAACAGATTGGGTCTGGTAGAGATACTTGGAGTGGACTTCAGTTCCTGAAAATATTAGGGGGAATATGATTAGATTAAGGGCCGGGTACAGAAGATATCCAAGCGGATGCTAACTACTCCACAGCCCCTTCAAAACTAATCCACAATCTTCGACTGCCAATGATGCAACTGCACTGATGCCCGAGGGGCGATTTTCCGGTTATCCTTCCTATACACAGTTGCTCATTGATAGATTAGAAACTCCAGACAAAATCATCCTGCAGTTAATGGGGGTGAATTGCCGTTGGTGTTCTCCGCTCGCTCGCCGGAACTTGGGCGGGAAGAGCCGCTGAAACCCGGGATTAACGGCCGTTTCTTCGCCTTTTTTCCAGGTTTTCTGCGCCTCCTCCGCCGAAGTTATGGGGCCTGAACAGGACAACCCCTGCAGAAATCCACCCCCTTACGCCTTTTGTAAATGAGGTGAATAAGCCGTATTCGTGGAAATCAATCAGATTAGAAAGGAGGAAATGAAGCCACCTCTTCACATCCTCACAATACCATCCGAAGTGGATGGTGGGTAGTTAGCAACCTTTAAGTGGTGCAAATCGGGAATAATCTGCCCTCCTAGATAAGCAAGGGGATGATTCCTGCGGGGGTTTTGCCTGATTGTCCGCCGTAACTTTGGCGGAAGAGGTGCGGAAACCCAGGAAAAATGGCGGAAATGCCGCTTACGCCGTCTTTCTGAATTTTCCGCGAAGTTACGGCAGACAATCAGGAGAACGTCGCCCAGAAACTCACCCCCCCCCCAAACCCCCACTTTCAAAAGAAAAACCTGAGTAAGTCCAACAGAATGAGAACGATTCTTAAATGAAGGAGAGTAAGGGGTGGAAAATTGTCTCGGATGGTGGCGCTAAACACGGGGTATCTTATCAGCCGCCTGTTATACGTCCCGTCTGATATTCCGTTCTGTTGAAGTCAATGGAGATGTATATCGGGCGTGAAGTATAACAGGCAGCTCATAGGATACCATCCGTTTTACACTATTGTCTGAGATGAGTATCTACTCCTAAAGCATCACCCAGGACATGGCTTCTGATTTAACATAATTGATCTTACAACCTGATGCCAAATAAACGCCAGCACAACGGAGAGGGAAATCTTGGGGGGGGGGGGGGGGGGGGGCGGGGGATTGTGCTGGAGACATACAAAAGAACATTAGCACATAAAGAGAAACCTGCCACTGAATTCACTTGATTTCCTATTTTGCCATTAATTAATAATAACATTACCCTGGGCTCTATTTTGACTTATCAAGTGATCACTGACAAGCTGAAGCAGTCAACTGTCTAAATAAAAATTTAACATAATAACATACCTTACTATAAAAATGCAAGGAAATGATTTATAATGTACTGAAACATACAGAAATTAGAAGTTAATTTTAAAAAAATTTTAAATGTATTTTTTAATGATCAAAAAATATTAAAATAAGGATAGTTAGACATTCCATATTTTCTAAATTTAATTTTTTGTTGTTTTGCAGTCAATATAAGTCACTGCGCTTTTAAAAAGCGGTGTAGGGCTGGTATTTTCAGCCGTACCTGCTCGTGATGTAAGTATCTTCGTTCCAGCTGGGCAGATGGGTAAGTTTACAGATGTTTGCTGATTGTATTGATTGTAGCGCAGGTGGCCCTTTAATTCGTAACTGTCAAAACGCCGGTGAACCAATAGGAGCAAGTTCGCGATGTCGAGGTTTTACTGCGCGTGTGCGCATTCGCGAAAATACTCCGATGGATTCGATGGCGGTTGGGATGGACTCCAAGGTAAGTCATTTCTGGGTCATTGTTCATACTATCAAATAACAATCTTGTTGCCCGTGCCAAACTGGACACAACATCTTACTGAAGAAAGTATGGGTCTGATACCTGATTAACAATGAAATCCCAAGTGTGCACTAAAGGACAATGTGGTTATATTACAGTTAGTATGTTTTTAATATTAAGATGCCAGCATAATTTGGATTTATCAAAACCCCCAGTTTAAGTACACACAATAAAGAAATGTTATTCTTCCCAATAGTGATATACAAAATGCTAATTCCAAGTACACATTCAAGGCGTTTGTACATGTGCATGGAACATTTATCATTGAAGTCTTCCTGAATTATGAATAAAAGCTTTGCTTTTTTGTACTTTGTACGACAGTCAATTTTAATCAGAGGTAAGTCTAGGTTGGGATGCAGGGCAATTGAGAAGATTACATACAGCATGGAACAAAAAAAGGCCATTCAACCCATCAAGTCCACAGTTTCCACAGACTGCGTACAATCTACTCCATCATGGCCTCTACCAAACCTGTGCTGCAGAAAAACCTTCCTTATCTCCAAAGATTTTGAAACAAATCTCCAAACTATTCATTCATTCCCACATTCCCACTATCCAACTATGACCTGCTGGCCACCACAAACATTCTGGCTCCTCCCTCCCTCATGTCTGACACCACATCACCACGTGCATCATTGTGTCCAGCATTGCATTTGTTCCTCTCAATCTATACTTTTTCTTCTAATCTCCAACTCTAATCCCAAACGGATATTTATACAGATCCTTTCTGAAGTTCAACAAACTATTATGTTGCTTAGATTCATTTCCCATGTTACGTGACTTCTGCATTTTCTAATAATTTAGTTACCATCGGCGGTGTGCACCAGATGGGCAATATTAGCCAATTGTCTGGTGAGCAGCAATAATTTTGGTCCAAAAGATTGATACAAGAAGCAGTCTGACATACTTTTCATTAAAAATGGGAATAAAAGCAAGTCTTCTTCTAACAATGATGAACTGTGAATTAAACCATGAGAACCTGTGACTTTAAGAATGTGCAGTTTGTGAAAATGTGATTTTGTTAATGGCGAGGAAAAAGTAGCAGCCAGTAATGAGGTAGCTATATTAACGATCATTTAATGCTTCCCAAGCATCCATGAGCCATTAAACCAGTGTAAACGTCAAAGAGTTCGATAATCTGGCTGTGCAGCAAATGTGCGAATACTGACAGACAAATGAACACTGAGGCACTGCAAGTGCCAGTAATGGAGCAATGCAAGTACATTTTTGGTGGGAAGGACAGCCCCATAGCAAGAAGTGTATCAGTGCATGACCAACATGGTGAACACTGTCTCCACGATTCCAGCTGGTGCTCCAGAAGAAGGTGCAAAACTTAAAGAACACAAAGTTAAGGGATGGATTTTACTGCTGCACAGAACATCTATAGACATGATGGAAAGTAGGAGTTAAAAATATCTACAACAAAAAAAATCAGTCAACATTTTTTTTTAGAAAGACTCCACTTCTTCGGAGGTCCCGGCCATCTGCCTGCCCTAGACCCCACCGGTGGAGCCCACATCTGCTCTTGTGGAGGCCAGTACACCTCACCTGACTGGGCGTACTGGCCTCCACAGAAATGCCAGGCCCCCAGTGAGCTTGAGGAGTGGGAAGTCCTGGTATAGAGAGACCACCGCCTAGCTCTGCACTCTTTTCATTATTTGCCTTGTAAGGGATGGACGTTGGTTCCATCATTTAAAAGGCAATCAAGAAACTCTGAGAAACGGTGCTGACCCAGCACAACCAGGTTCTCTGACATTTTGCTGGGAGTTCCGCTGGTCTCCCGCCAGAACTATGGCAGCAGACCAACAAGAGCCCTCGAGGAATTGTGCAGCCGAGATCTGCAAAGAGACTTCTAAAATACCAATATTCATTCCACGTCAGGCAGTGCCAGGGCAACCAACTCCAGTGCCCAATGACTTTTTACTCCAGTGTTTCTTAGATATCATGCCTTTGGAACAAGCTTACGATCACTTCTGGTTTACACAGCTGGAGTTTGCTCAGAATGTGCAATGAGGCCTGATTCTAGAAGATTCATTGGGGTCAGTAGTGTGTACTTTGGGCAGCCACAATGTCTGCACCGCAACATTCCCAGCACTTGCTCAGTTTGGAAAATCCTTGTTAATCTGTGCGTTTTACATTGTGTTGCCACAATGTGTCCACACACACTGAGAATAGAGCGTGTAATGATAATACTGTGCCCACGTGGCAAGCGTTTGTACTCGTAATGTACCATAGAACAAAAAGAACTCAGTGGGCCACCATTGGAGTAGTAGCTACTGTGAGTCCATGACTCACATACCCACTGTGATCTGAGACCTCCTCCCCTTCTCATTCTGCTCCGCTGTGATATACTGGCCAATTAGTCTCCGTGCTATTCACTGCTCTCACTGCTGTGGTGATACGACAAAATTTTACTCTTTGTAGAGCACAGATCCTGCAGGTCTGACTGGAGTTAAACACTCACTTTTCAATGTGACTCTAGCTGCGCAGTGCTGCACAAGCTCATCGTTAGTGACCTTTAAGAAGTTTTCGAACTCCGGTGTTGGACTGGTGGGAATGCTCAGAGTAAGAGTCACTGCAGAGGATCATCCATTGACACTTTCTTGCAATGTTTCACCAGTCTTGACTCATGTCTACTTTTTTTTACTAAGATTAGCAAACACGGGAATGTTGGCCCTAATAATTTCTTCTCACTTGGATCTAATGGAGCTGTTTAAAATCTGGGAGAAGTAAATAAAAAATTTTGAAAGATTTATGTGTTACCTGATGAGCTCTGGGTTGACACTGTAGTGTCCATATATCATGAGTGTAGGGAAATCTACTGTCAGAATAAAATATTAAAAATAACAAAGAAAAAAGTTAAAACAAATATACTTTCCTCTCCATGCTGATAAAATCATTATCAAAATTGGAATAGCAGTTGTAGTTACTAAAACTGGAAGCTTTCTAAAAAGTCAACATTGCCTGTGTTTTGTTATTCATTCTGTTAATAGATTTTTTATCATTTAACTGTAGTGTACCTCTTTACTACTTGTTTGCATACTTTCTCTATTCAGCTCTCTAGCACTCTTTCAAATGTAAAATGCCTCATTTTTATTTTAGGACCCGGTTAAAAACAATAGTTACACAGATTCCTGTGTGGTTTCTGTGGTTAAGGCTGATTCATGTTTGCCACATTCTGTGGCTTTCAATTGCTAAACGTAAATGGGAGTACAGCTGTTGCATCTTTCTTTACATACTAGATGGTGACTGGTAGACACAATAAATATTATCACTGTGCATCTACACTGCACTTAAAATGCCAGTCGCTGGATTCTAGGCCGTGCATTAAATCATCTACTGCATGAGAAGGCTCAAATGCTAAATGCTTACAGTAGACAATCATTATCAGTCTGCTTTTGAGAGCCATGCAAACCTGTTTGAAAAGAAATATCTTACTTAGAGATTTTAAAGTTATATATCAATGGCCATAACATATTCAAGAGCCTTGTAATAGGGTTGTGCTGCATTGTAATTTTGCTTTAGAAAGTAAAGAAGGTTCCAAGGTTTTTATCCTTTCCCTACAATAAAGCCAGTCGGTCTAGAGAATGGATTGCTTATGTAATAAACTGGCAGCAGAAACATGGCAATGTACAATCACATTGTTACATACTTGTCAATGAAGCGTTTAAAATTATTAGTACATTTGAGTATTAAAAAAACATAAACAAGGGCTCTTATTTTCTAGTGCATTTCATACATGTGATTTTTCTAAATATGCAGAGTACAGCACTGCTCACAGTATTATGGTGTAAAATATGTGCAAGGCTACCTCTTTAATTTCAAAACATGATTCAACTTTAACATTCAAACTCATAAAAACTATTAAAATACCAACTCCGAAGGGTGGGTGAGATGTAAGACTAGAAACTGCTGTTGGCGATAATAGTGGGCAAACATTTAACACATTTGTATGGCATTCCTCCTTCCATTATTTTAAAATAGACATTTGCCTGTTTATTTTAAATGAGTTAACACCTCCACTAAAATAGCGGACAGTGGAATACGAATGGGTTAATCCGTTAGTAGCACCAGCAACAACTTCCAGGCTATAATTTCAATGGCTGTGGAAGATACCTGCTTTACAATGACTGCAGTTGACATCACTTTGTACTTCATATTTGGGATTGGCGCTGCGTTGGCAGCTGCTGAAGTCCAGTCTGAAAAATGTAACGCAAGGACTATGAACAGCGCTGTACCCGGACAAGCAAAGAAATGTGGTAGATTTGCACTTGTGCCATATGGAGCCAGCCGCAGTATAATTACAAGCTGGTCTGGGCCTGTGGATTGTGCACCACATAAAGCTTTGACGATGCGCTTGATATCATCATGTTGTTGCATTAATGGAGTGACCCACCCATGCATCCTAAAGTTAAAAAGAAATATTATAGCCAGCCTTAGCTTGGTAAATCTATTTATTTGAAATCAGTGGTAGGAAATGGTACTGCAGTGGCCCTGGTAAGTACAACTGGGGTATCAGAGGCACCTCTTTGAAATGGCGAAGGCAAAACATTTTCATCTAAATAATGGCTAAATGACCATAACAAATACGCAATCAAATGAGAAGTCAAATAAGCAACGACTATAGCGAAATCGGTTTAAATTCTATTATTGTTTTGGACAAATTTTAAATGGCACATTGTAAATGATGTAAATGTTCCTTTTGATTCAACACAACGGCTACGTTAAAATTTTGACTATGCAGTGAATAGGAAAATAACCTACGGTTTAAAAAGGCCTGCTGCACGTTAACCCTTTGTCACCCATGCCATTTCAGAGAGAGCCTGATTGTCCCAGAATAGCAGACTGCCACATTGCTTCATTTACTGACATTTTGTGACAATCCTGAAGCTCCTTACATTGGAGTGCTTCAGTACACAGGGGTTGAAATTCACAGTAATCTGGCAGCCCCAATATTAATGGTGGTGCCAACTGAAATCCAACTATCTCCTAGTTCATACCTTGTAATGATCACCATTCTGGTACTGTTTGGCTGCTCTGATTTCCATGGGATAACAAACATGTTGCAGGCGGTTACCTGGATACCATATTAAAATTGGAACAGATGTGTTGCTACCACAGTGGTGATGCTTTGATTTCTATGTGAGAAAGCCTTGTTGAAATTCTGATGTCCAAAACCAAGAGTGGAAATAATTGGATAGCTCTTTCAAAGAGCCGGTACAGTTATGATGGGCTGAATGGCCTCCTGAGCTGTATCATTCTATGAAGATTGCTCCTGACACTAGGAGAAGAGCACGTGTAGGACAGGGGGAGCAGAAGCACCCAATGGACCTGAGTTTAGGCTATCAATACTTTGGAAGGGCTATCAGATTTGATGAGCATATAGCCTATCTGAAATAGACTGGGTGTGGTAGGGTAGTGGTTATGGTAAAAGACATGTAACCCTGAGTTGCAATCCCATTATGGTAAGTTATGAAACTGAATTCAATAGATCTTCTAATTTGGGGGCTAGCACCAGAGATAGCCTAATTGGCTACCAGTGCAAGATTACTACAGCAATGTCTGCATTGTTCTCAATCCTTTTAGTTAAGACATTCTTGAACTGTCAATCAATGAAGAGAGCCAAAGGCCACTGGAGCTATTTAGAAGTGGTTGAAGTAGAACTGGGACAATATATTAAGTTACTATAATAGATGTGTACATATCATTTTTTCTATTACATAGACTGTTTTGTATAAATCTTGACAGAAACTCTTCAAATCCTGAACTTTCTTTGTATAATTCAAAATAAATCTATGATTAAAGTGATGCAACAACAGGAAAAACGAGCTAATGTGAAAACCTAACATGAGTTGCATAAAATAAATGGAATGGTGTAATATTTCTTCATTGGAGGTATTGAAGCACATTGACACTAGATTATTGATCATGTCTATTTAACTCAAACTGCTGTGTTAGATGATCATCTCATCACGTTCACTTCCACCAGATGATGAGCTGCATTGATCCAATGAGTTTGATGAGATGGGCTAAGAATAACATTGAAAATAACTTGAAGTAATAGTCTAAAATATTACCTTTTTAATGCTGCCTAATCTGCTGATCTAGCATCTTGTTTCTTTTACTTACTGACCAAGTGGAAAATCGTGAGGTAGAATGCAGTGTGTACCACTCAGTGGTACATTGTATTGGAATCCCAGTGTGCTGTCCTCAGACCCACAAAAGAATGTTACATTTCATGGATGTCTTTGAAGTAACATTTTAAGAAGTCAATTACTCTAAAACACCGAGTGAGTTGTGAAATATCCCCCTAACTTTTATGGCAAGTTGTTAAGGATTATTCATCCAGGACATCCCAAACCTGAGTTTGAATAGTGTACCAAGGAATGTTACTGAGTCAACTGTGTCATCAAAGTCAGTTTACTCTTAAGCCTACCTTACCTATGGACATATGAAAGAGTAAAGACCACCAGACCCATCAATACATACCCAGTTCGTTAAACAGTGCAATCTTGTGCACAACCTTTCCTTGTCGCTAGTAATATTGATTCCTTGGGAGGAAAAATTTGAGGAAATACTTTGAGGCCAATTCCTCGAGAAATCTTGAGAAATTCCTCCCCAACTCCCTAAGGCAATCTAGCAAACTCCTGGAGACCAAGGTTACTCATGATGCATGACTACATAACTAATCTCTCCTCCTCGGAGATATTTCCCAGTGTCCTTATCAAGAAAGAACTGTACAGGACTAGAAAAGATCATTTCTCTCCATTGGGCCTGTTCCAATGGTCACAGACTTCATATCCTGCTTTGTCTCTCTTATACATCAGTAGCCCTATCTGCCAAAAATACAATTATCACCTTCTTGAACTTTACAACATCCTCCACTTGCAATGCTTCCCAGGATAGTCTATTCCACATATTTACTGCCCTCTGCATATTCAACATTTCTTGTCTAAGTTTGAATCTATGTCCTCTAGAACTTGTATTAATATTGAACATTTCTCTGGGATCCAACTTATCTGTTGCCTTTAAAATGTTAAATACATCAATAAAGTTACCTCTGAGCTGTCTTTTACCAATGTAAATATCTCTAGTACCTGTAGTCTTCCCTCATAACACAGATGCCCAGTCCCACATCAGTTATAGCTGCTTTTATATCATGTTTCAATGGAGTGTTTGTGCCACCAGTTCCCATAGAATAAGCCTTTCACAGCAGGCAGCAGCCTCGCTGTAAACTTACTGGATTCACTCGAGACCCATTCATAATAGATGCTCTTCTTTGTACTCACTCCAAAGCCAGGATATGGCGCAGTGCCCAGCGCTGTACACAATTCCCAAAGTAGGAGAGGGCCAGTGATTTGTACAAAGCAACTATCACTTCCTGGGACTTGGGGCATGATTTTAACCCTGAAGAACGGGTGGGTTGGGGGTTGGGGGGGCCAGTAAAAATTTTAAAAATTTGGAGCAGGAACGAGTCCCGGCTCCAAGGCATTGATAAATGAGTTTCACTCAGACGCATCTGGGCGTGTGTGCGCTTCAGAAACCCAGAAGTCCCGCCGGCAATTAAAACCGGTGAGATGCCATTTAAAGAGGCAGTTAACATCGTTGAAGTACTTAAATCAATTAAATTTGCGGGGATTGAGGCAGAGAAACGATTTTAACTCTGCCTGAACGTGTCTCCCGTGGCTTCTGAAACATGCCACGGAAACGGAGGCGAGTTGCAGCCGGCAGCCATTTGAACATTTAAACCAGTGATTGACAAATGGGGATAAAAGGTGAGTTTTTGCAACAGGGCAAGCAGTTCTTTCAGACAAACATTTGTCTGGAAGTTCTTTATATTTAGACTCAGATTTCTTTGTTCACACTCAGAATTCTATTTGCCTGCATTTTGGACCCCCTCAAACTGACACCATCAGGATAAGGGGGCACAATGGATGTATTCAGCAGTATATCTGAGGAGGTGTCACATCACCATCCGCGCCAGGCCTGGCCTGCAGTTCTGGGAGTTGCAGCTCCACAAGACAGATATGCGCCACAGAGACCTGCAGAAGAGCAGAGAGGGGACTAACGGAGGGGCCAACGTCGCAGGAGGCACTACCCTCGTGAGAGGGTCTACAGGCAGAGGCTGAGCTTCCTGGACCTCTCTAAAGAGCAGTGCCTACGAAGGCTCAGATTGAGTCACCAGGTGGTCGCAGACATCTGCAGGCTGCTTCATGCAGAGCTGCTCCTGGCTGGGCCTGGTGGCCACGCATTGCCCGTCGCAGTTAAAGTCACCACTGCCCTCAACTTCTTCACCTCTGGATACTTCCAGGGCACCACCGGTGACAGCACCAGGATCTCTCAATCGTCTGCCCATAAGTGTATATGACAGGTCACAGGTGGCTTGTTTGCCAGGGCATCCGGCTACGTCAACTTCCCCATCGACGACATCAGCCAGACTGAGAGGGCAGTGGGTTTCCACTCTCTGGCTGGTTTCCCATGGGTACGGGGAGCAATTGATGCACACACATAGCATTCCGAGGACCTCCACATGAGCCAGGACTGCTCATCAACCAAAAGGGATATCACTCCATCAATGCACAGCTGGTTTGCGACCACCAGGAGAGGTTTCTGTAGGTGTGTGCCAAATTCCCGGGCAGCTGCCATGATTCCTTCATTTTGCGCGAATTCAACATCCCGGCCCTCTTCCACGTTCAAGACACTTAAGGGCTGGCTCCTTGGAGACAAGGGATAACCCCTGCAGATGTGGCTCATGACACCTGTGAGGAACCCCATCAGCGAGGCACAGAAGCGTTACAACGACAGTCACATCACCACCAGGTTTGTCATAGAGCAAGCCATAGGACTGCTGAAGATGTGCATCAGGTGGCTGAATCAATCTGGGGGATCCCTTCACTACTCACCGGTGAGGGTGTGTAGAATAATAGTCGTGTGCTGCGTCCTGCACAACATCGCTCAACAGAGAGGGTTACCGGTGGATGAGGTCCCATGCGCTCCACAAGCAGCCGCATCTGCATTCAATATTGAAGAAGAAGGCGAGGAGGAGGATGAGGAAGATGAGGAGGATGACGATGTGCCAAGCATCGGCAGAGCAGCGTCTCACCTGGCTGCTCATCATGCCAGTGAGTCATTCATATTTGATAGATTCTCATAGGGAAATCTTCAAAGTTACTACTTAGACCACCTGTAAGGACCAGCACAACCACATCCCCCACCCCCACCATCCCAGGTTGCACCAAACAATCCCACAACGACACATACACCCATTGCAATTGCACCCAATGGGTGGCAACAAGTCTCATCATTCATGAGCAAACACATGTAAGGGCGCTTTCACAAAGGGACTCATAAATGGGCAAGACGTGGCAGTGGTGGTGATAATCATAACATTTAGTATGAAGTTAACATAAACCAAATATAAATGAAAAACATGACCGTCTGTCAGACACCCTTGTGCATACCCTTGGTGACTACAAAACCTTTGACTTCCTCTTCCTACAGCTTCTACATGGTGCATCCCCTGTGGCTGCAGCAGACATAGTGGCAGGTGGCTCAGATTCATGCCTGGACTGCTTAGATACTTTTGGCCTATAACCTCTGGGTTTTGGAGCCAGTGAGAGCCCCTCCAAAGACTGCTGCACCTGCACATGTGCAGGGGCGGAATCAGACATCTAGAGAGGTGGCAGCATTGCGGGTACTGGCAGGAGGTCGGCGGGGGGTGGGGTTGGAATGGGTGAGATGTGGGAGCGCTTTGAGTGGCATCCCCACTTCCATGTCTCCTTATGCCATCATCCCTCTCCTGGACCAGGGCCACATCACTCGTTCTACTCTGCTGGACAACAGTTTGGAGCACATGTGTGAAGCCTTGTAAGGCCAGTGCTAATGTTTCTGTCCGCCTGTTTAAGGCAGCAGAATGAAATTTGCCCTGAGTCCGCATGGCCGCTGTCAGGGCCTGAATGGGCTCATTTATGAGCCGTTCTCGAAGCTCAACGGAGGCTGCCATTCTCCCCATTGCAGACATTTCCGCACTTACCTGCGCCACCAATCCACTGACGATGGAGTTGGACTCCTCCATCCTCTCCATTATTGTGGTGAGTGTGCATGGCACGTTTTCCATTGCCTCGCAAAGTTGCTCCTGTACCTCTATCATTCTATTTCTCAAGGATGGCCCCCGGGATTCAGCATCTGTGTCAAGCTGAGCAGATCTTGGAGAGGAGTGCACCCACTGACACGGCCCCTGCCACCAGTGTCTGCTCATGCTCATTTGTGTGTGTTGATTCACCAGGTGACAACCCACCTACCTCTCTAATAGGACCCACCGAGGTGTGAGTATCTGCACTGATGGATGGCTCGCTCAGAGGCAGGGAGCTCCTCTTCAGTCTGTGACGCCCCTGGAAGAGAACATACAGCAATATTAATAATCATCGCAGAAGTAATGTTGCGATGAGCATACTGAGGTGTGCAACAGATCAATCATTGATAACATCAGTCCATGTTGTGTGTGAGGGATGTTAAAGGTCTGTCACCAGATGTTTGCGAGGTCCCAGTCTCGACATCCCTGATGGGCAGGCACTCCGCCGTATGACTTATCTCCATGGCCACCTTCTCTGCCTCTGTGAGGGCCACGATTTGTGGTGGTCCCCCTCCAGTCCTCGCCCCCTCTCTTGCATTTTGCACTGTCTACTCCTACAAGGGGATAAGGTACAGATGTATGAGTGAATGAGGGTGAAGTGGTCACCCGATGTATCGCTTTGGGTCAGGATGCCAATGAAGCAGATGCTTCAGGATTTTGGTGAGTGGGAGAGGTGGGTGCACAAATGGGGAGGTGAAGAAGTGCACAGAAATTGAAGGTTACTTGACACTGAGCCTTAAGTAGGTGTGAGGAGCTTTGCAGGGCAGTGTGAGGGGGGAATGTTCACCACAAAATGCAGGTCAATCAGTAACTGTACTCACTTTTCCTGACCTGGTTAGGTCATTAAATTTCTTTCTGCATTGCAGCCACAACCGGGGCACCGTGCTCCTGCTGCTGACCTGTTCTGCCACCTCCAGCCACTCCTTCTTTGTGACAGACCCAGGTTTCTTCCTCCTATCTGCTGGATAAAGCACCTCCCTCCTGCTTCTTACTGCGCCCAGCAATGTCTCCAGGGTAGGGTCTGAGAACCTAGGTGCAGGCTTGGCTCTGGAACATTGAATATTGATTGTAGCCTCTTTTCTCCTTCAAAATGCATTGTTGGAGTGGCCTTTTAAATAGTGGGATTTAAACACAAGAAACCCGGAAGTTCAGTTAAGTGGCTTCAACTTAGTCATGATCGCTCGGGAAACTGCAGGATTTTTTTCACCGGGTTTCCTACCTGATTATTCACTCCCTGCTGAGATCCCGTTAAAATCATGCTGTTGCACTCTACTCCTGAAGCTTTATAGCCTAAGATTCTGTTTGCCTTTGAGGCTGAATGCACAGCCATGGAGGTAGGTTTTTAGGAGGATTTTAAAGACAGCAAAGGGCTCCAAGGTAGAGCGGTCCAGCAGAGAGAAAATCTCGGAAGTATGGGTGTAATAGCTGAAAGATCAGCTTCTAACAGTGGAGGGAGGAGAGAACAAGCAGTAAATCAAAGGCAGGGAAATAGAGGATTTGGGCTGGGATGTATGTTGGAGAAGATTCCCTAGACAGGACGTGGTAAGGCTGTGAAAGAATTTAACAATGTAGAGGAGAAACTTGAAATCAATTTGTTAATGCAAAAAGAGCTAGCGGAGCTTGCCAGGCAGGGGTAACAGGTGTGTAGGACTTTATGTAGGAGAGAACTCAGGCAACAGATTTCAGGATTAGTTCCAGTTTGCGAAGAGTGGAAGTGGGAAGTATAATGAGGACACCTTTTGAAAAAAATCAATCCTCAAGTGATGAAGATGGTGATAAGGGTTTCAGCAGTTGAGGGGGTGGGTTGAGGCATAGGTAGGCAATGCTGTGGAAATGAAAGAAAGTGGCCAGATGTGGTGTTGAGAACTCAGCCCAGGATCAAAACAGACAGCACATTGCACATCACCTGCCTCAGCCAGACTATGCAACCAGGAAGGTTGATGGTATTGGAGACAACAGCCAAGCAGGATGGCTTCGGCTTTACTAATGATGAGCTGTAGGAACTTTCAACTCATCCAGGACTTCGTGTCAGGCAGAAAGTTGAATAATACAGGAGCAATAACAGGCTTGAAGTCAGTGGTAATGGTGAAGAGACGCTGTTGCGTATGTGAATTCAGGAGCAAAAAAAAAGGGAGAATAATAAGTAAAAGTAGCCTGCCAAAAAAAATTGATTGCAGAACATCCATCACCGTGACACCACTGTAATTGCATCCTTTTGCTTTTTAACTGTTTATAAGTAGGTGACGTCATTTTCTGACTGCTTTGGAAGGCCGTTTGATAGAAAAAGATTGCACAAATCTATTCTGCAAAAACCCTAGGAGAGCCCATCTGACGATTTTAACGTTAATGGAAGCCTTTATGTACAGATATTATTCCATCCCTTGGTAGCTTTAAATACTGGACATTCTAATTCCGATTTCATCAGAGGGAAATGGCAGTTCAGGTTTGTGAATAATCTTGTGCGTTTAGCACAAATACCAGCAGGCTTCTGAAATTTAAAGTGAGATATGATGGGGCAGACCTCTAAAAACATTTATAAAATGAAGATGACCTTTGAACTACCATTCTACCTCTGAAAGACGGGAGATGATGTTCCTTAATGATACCGCAGTGGTAAGGATTCTAGTTCCCATGGTACAATACATGAGAGTATTGCTACTAAATCAACTTTCCTTGCTTACAGACAGGCTATATGTAAGGGATTCAAACAAGCACTTAACATTTACCTCACAAAGACTTAGCTGTACTTCCTGAAACAAAAGTTTTTTTTAAAAAAAGAAACCCCAGTTCTTTATTTGTAAACCTATCTGAAGGAGAAAGTATGGCATTCACAGATAATGCATATCCATAAGCGGTGAGTTAAAGAAAATGACCAAAGAAACAGCGCAGACCATATGGTTTATTTTCCATCATCTAAAAAAGAGAACGACTTGCATTTATATCATAGAATCATAGAAAGTTATGGCACAGAAAGAGGCCATTCAGCCCAGCGTGTCTGTGCTGGCCGAAAAAGAGCTATTAATCTCATTTTCCAGCACTTGGTCCATAACCCTGTAGGTTACGGCACTTCTAGTGCACATCCAAGTACTTTTTAAATGAATTGAGGGTTTCTGCCTCTACCACCTTTTCAGGCAGTGAGTTTCAGACTCCCACCACCTTCTGGGTGAAAAAATTTCTCCTCAGCTCCCCTCTAATCCTTCTACCAATTACTTTAAATCTACGACCCCTGGTCACTGACCCCTCTGCTAAGGGAAATAGGTCCTTCCTATCCACTCTATCTAGTCCCATCATAATTTTATATACCGCAATTAAATCTCCCCTCAGCCTCCTTTATTCCAAAGAAGACAGCCCCAGCCTATCCAATCTTTTCTCATAGCTAAAGTTCTCCAGTCCTGGCAACATCCTCGTAAATCTCCTCTGTACCCTATCTAGTGCAATATGGTGACCAGAACTGTACGCAGTACTCAAGCTGCGGTCTAACCAATGTTTTATATAGTTCTAGCATAACCTCCCTGCTCTTATATTGTATGCCTCGGCTAATAAAGGAAAGTATCCCGTATGCCTTTTTAACCACATTTTAACCACTGTTCTGCTACCTTCAGGGATCTGTGGACATGCATTCCAAGGTCCCTTTGTTCCTCTACGCCTCTCAATATCCTCCCATTTATTGTGTACTCCCTTGCCCTTGTTTGCCCTCTCTAAATGCATTACCTCACACTTCTCTGGATTGAATTCCATTTGCCACCTTTTTGCCCACCTGACCAGTCCATCGATATCTTCCTGCAGTCTACAGCTTTCCTTTTCACTATCAACCATATGACCAATTTTTGTATCATCTGCAAACTTCTTGATCAAGCCCCCCACATTCAAATCCAAATCATTAATGTATACCATAAAAAGCAAAGGACCTAGTACTGAGCCTTGCGGGACCCCACTCGAAACAGCCTTCCAGTCACAAAAACACCCGTCAACCTTTATCCTTTGCTTCCTACCACTGAGCCAATTTTGGATCCAACATGCCACTTTCCCTTGGATCCCATGGGCTTTTACCTTTTTGACCAGTTTGCCATGTGGAACCTTGTCAAAAGCCTTGCTAAAATCCATGTAGACTACATCAAATGCGTTACCCTCATCAACCCTCCTTGTTACCTCCTCAAAAAATTCAATCAAGTCAGACTCGACCTTCACTTAACAAATCCATGTTGACTGTCGTTGATTAACCCGTGCCTTTCTAAATGCCGATTTATGCTGTCCCTCCAAATCGATTCCAATAATTTGCCCACCACCGACTGGCCTATGATTACTCAGTCTATCTCTTTGTCCCTTTTTAAACAATGGTACAACGTTAGCAGTCCTCCAATCCTCCAACATCACACCTGTAGCCAGGGAAGATTGGAAAATGATGGTCAGAGCCTCTGCAATGTCCACCCTTGCTTCTCTTAGCAGCTTGGGATACATTTCATCCGGGCCTGGCGATTTAAACCCCTCTCTCACTCCTCTCTCACTATGTTTATCCCATCCAATATTTCACACTCCTCTTCCTTAACTACAATCTCTGCATCATCCCTCTCTTTTGTGAAGACAGACACAAAATATTCATTAAGAATCATACCCACATCTTCCGCCTCCACACATAGGTTACCTTTTTGTGCTTATATAGCGCTTTTCATGACTTCAGGAAGTCCCAAAGCGCTTTACAGCCAATAAAGTACTTTTGAAGTGTAGTCACTGTTGTAATGTAGGAAACGCGGCAGCCAATCTGCACACAGCAAGGTCCCACAAACAGCAAAGTGATAATGACAAGATAATCTGCTTTAGTGGTGTTGGTTGAGGGATGAATATTGGCCAGGACACCAGGGAGAACTCCCCTGCTCTTCTTCGAAATGGAGCCACGGGATCTTTTACATCCACCTGAAAGGGCAGATGGGAGGGCCTCAGTTTAATGCCTCATTCGGAAGACGGCATCTCTGACAGTGCTGCACTCCCTCAGTACTGCACCAGAATGTCAGCCTAGATTTTGTGCTTAAGCCTCTGGAATGGGACTTGAACCCAGGACTTTTTGAGTCTGAATGCAGATGAGGAATAAGTTTAATAGCCTCATGATGCCTGCTAAGGTAGGGTAGCCAGTGGAAGGGCAAACTATGCTTGTCGCCAAAGGGCTGTTCCTGTAATCGGGAATTCCCGATAAGGGTGTCTGATCACAGGGAGCACTGGTTAGAAAATCATGGGCCCTGAGACCATGATTTTCTGTCCATTTAAATTAATGGATGAAAAATCTGGGACTGGGGCCAGGAACTTACACACTTCTCATTGTGAGTGCCTGATTTGCACGCTCCGTGCTGTCGTGAGTGCCTGATTTGCACGCTCCGTGCTGTCGTGAGTGCCTGATTTGCACGCTCTGTGCTGTCGTGAGTGCCTGATTTGCACGCTCTGTGCTGTCGTGAGTGCCTGATTTGCACGCTCTGTACTGTCGTGAGTGCCTGATTTGCACGCTCCGTGCTGTCATGAGTGCCTGCTTGGGGAATCCGCCATATAGAATGTTCCAGCACATAAACAAATCATTTGGCCTGTCAAGTCAGCACTGGTGCTTTTCCACTGGTCTGGTTCCATCCTCCGGCTCGCTCTCCCTGCCCTTTAACTTCTATTCCAAGCAACTGTCAAATTCCCTTTTACAAGACTTTATGCACTCTGATGCAACAACGGTTTGTGGCAGAGAATTCCACGTCGTAACCACCCGCTGCACAAAGACAATTTTTTTCCTAATCTCTCCTTTCGTTCTTTTTGTAATTATCTTTAAGTTGTATCTTCTTGTTACTGTCTTGCCGACTAGTGGAAACAATTTATCACTATTCTCCTCCACGAGATCAACCCTCAGCCTTTTCAACTGTCTAAGATTACTGCTATAGAGGCTTCAGCTTCCAATCTCCTTATAGGCTCAATTGCCTGGTTTCAGCATGCTAGGGGATAGTTTGGAGAGAGCCATTATGTAAAGCTTCTCTGCTCTTATTGTTGCCCAGAGTTCTGCTCTTACTCAGTTCAGTGGACATGTTGAGGAAGTGTCCAGCGGTAGAGTGATTGCTGGGGTAGCCATGGATGACTCTCAGAGTTACACCACATCCATCCCTTCCATCCCCACCTCCGCACGGTGAAAGATAGCAGGCAGAAGGAGGTAACCATTGTATCATCGGACGTGGAACAAGTAATTGCAAGGCCATTTCATCACCCAACACAAGGGATTCAGGGTTAACCCAATCCCAAACTGTCACCCAGCAGCCAGCCAGCCACCTCACTTACTCCTGCCGCTTGGAAAACACCTAAAAAGAGCACAAGAGTGTGCTCTATAGCATATCAGTGCATACACTTTTACCAAAGGGGAGTATCAGGGCAAAGAACAAGCCACATTCAGAGTATTAGCTTTGGTTGCAGTTTGTATTAGCTGTATTCAGAGAGGTTTCTTCTGCAGGTATCGAATAAGGTATTTGCAAGTCAAAGGATTTGCATCCATGGTGGTTGAATTAATGCAGCAGTGTTATGGTAAAGGTGCTTTGGACCACTGTCACTGTAGTGTGCATGGATGA
This sequence comes from Heptranchias perlo, assembly GCF_035084215.1. NCBI lineage: Eukaryota > Metazoa > Chordata > Chondrichthyes > Hexanchiformes > Hexanchidae > Heptranchias > Heptranchias perlo. Next base: position 80,255,020 of record NC_090332.1, read on the forward strand.
TGAGCACTGGATACTCGTCACCTCTTCACTCTGGGCTGCATTCAAACTCAGGCCCCAGAGAGGAGTGTCTAATTCACGAAGGGTAATTTTCCAACTTGGCACTGCTGGTAGGAAACCTTGCCTGCCAACAGCAGATATCGCCAACCCAGGCATAAATGATTGAAAAATGATGCATAACATATGCTTGGATTTCCCTTACGCATTTCTGGCAGGCAAAGCTGCTGCTTCCAGTATCGACAAGTCAGTAAATTACCCCTACTGTATCACCCAGCATCCTATTTCTGTTTCTGTATGAAAACCCTTTCTAGTTGAAACTGTGATGTTTGAGTGCTGCACTCTGCGCCAGTGTTCTGGGGCTTGGAATGGTATAGCCAGCTTCTACATATAGCCAGCTTCTTGCCTCAGGCACATTGCCAGAGGAAAAGACCAGTTCGAGGCTAGAGGATTTTCCACTGGAGTGGAAGTTAAAGACTGATGCATCGACTTAGAATCATGGAATGTTACAGACAGAGGGAGCCAATTTGGCCTAATGCACCTCTGCTGCCTTTCTGAAAGAGCTATCCACTCATTTCCATTTCCATGTCCTTTTCCAATACCCTTTTAATTTTTTCTTTTTCAGTCACTTTCCCTTTAAAAACTATTGTGAATTCTGCTTCGACCACTCTTTTAGGTGGGGCAGTCCGTGTCCTGATAATCCTCTGCATTAAAAAAATGTCCTAACCTCTTCCTTCATTCTTTTGGTGCTGATCGTAAATTTATGCCCTCTAGTCACTGAATCACCACCCAGTGGACATAGTTCTTCCCAAGTTAGCTTATCAAAACCACTGATAACTTTGAATCAGATCTCCTCATGACCCAATGCCATCCATATCCCAATAAGAAATTGCTGGTTTCTTACAATAACGAAGTAGCCTTTCAAAGGTCAGAGAGTTACTTGATTCTGGTGACTGACTGTTTTAGTTGGGGACAACTTCTGTGAGAGGCCAGGATAGTGAAATGTGAGACAGGCACTGAGCAGAAGAATGATGGTGAAGAAGGGGAGAGAGCCAGTGGAAATGGAGAGCATTACAGTGTAGTAGCAGCGACTACTAGTAGCACTCGGGGAATGCTTATTAAGGTCTCAAAGTAATTCTTGTGGTGGTACTTGAGACCCCATAAATCACTGATTGTAAATCAGGGCTACTTAACCCTTTCATAAAGGGTAAAAACATTTTCCCTTTGTGCTAATCTGTGCGTCAGTAGGTTGAGAGGTCGGTGGCTGCATCTTTTCTGCTCGAGCCTTAGAGGAATGGGGTGACACTCCTGTCAGTGAAGTCCTTGCAGGTCCTGCTTCTGGCTGCATCTCACCTCCTTGAACTGGGTTCTTGGCACCACGGGCAGCATTGGTTGAGGGGGTAGTGACGTGCTGTCATCCCGAGAGAGGGTACCATGTTCCACTCTCATTGCACATCTGTCCCTGATATGAGGCTGCAGCTCAGCATTCCCACTGATCTGCAGGAGAGGAGATTGTAGCACATCCGTGATGAGACTGAAGACTGAAGTCCCTATCCATTCAATCTCCCAGCCTGTCCAATGTGAAGGGGATGGATGGGGCACAGAACCTCTATGGTGCCAGTATGAGCTTCCCTGAGAGATGCTGCTACTGGTGCCACAGAACCCTGGAAGGAGACCCAAGCCTCAGCATCCATTAAGTTGACCACACATCGATGGCATGTGCCAGAGCCCCACACAAGTTGGCTGTGGACTCCTCCACCATCTCCAAGGCATCGTGGTAGCTTCATGGCAGGCAGTCCAATACAGTCATCAATTGCTGGTTTGCAGAAAATATTTTTCCTTTTAAGGCTGCTTTCCCTCAACCAACATCACTAAAAGAAGCAGATTATCTGATCATTATCTCATTGCTGTTTTTGGGAGCTTGCTGTGTGCAAATTTCCGACATCATTACAGCGCTTTGGAACATCCTGAGGTCATGAAAAGCGCTATATAAATGCAAATAATTTTAAATGCAAGTTATTATCACCATCTACACATGTTCCCTCACACACTTTAATGCAGACACTGAATTGGAATGTATATAACCCTAATGTGAAAGGGAAAGAGATTGCCGTAATATAACTGCATGTGGTAAATATTTCTTTTATGCACAGCAAGCAAAATATTTGTGATAAGACATTAGAAAGGCTTGACTTTGATGATCAAATGTTGGAGACATACTTATTTACTGTAGGCCAGTTTAAAAATGAGTTTCGTTCACTGTTTTTGTTGCTGCTGAGAATGACACACCTGCAGCATGAGTTTAGTGTCACTTGGCCTTCATTCACGCAGCTTGTAATGATCTGTTTGTTTTTGAGGGGTTATAAGAGGCTGCTAGCCTTCTGCTTTGCAGCAATGGGTAATAAAGGCAGGTGCAGACAGGCAGGGTATGGGCTGCATTTGACCTTTAAGGTTTTTGTTTCATGACATGTTATATTACTGTACCATTCACAGCACATTGACTTGCTGTCTTAACAACTTTTAACCTTTGCTCTCCTTATGTGTGACTGAGTATCAGCACATTTATCTTTCAAAGTGTCATTCCCGTTTTCTGAAAAACAACCCTGTGCCATTTGGTCATGTAAGATACCAATTGTTCGTTGCACTTTACAACATAGCAACAGATTTGCATTGTGTAGTAGAATGAAGAATGCACTGGGGGGAGAAAAAGCAGCACAGAATACCAAATGGATTCAAATTATACAGTTAGTACTGTTACAAAGTGGCAAAGTGGCTTGAAACATTTATCAGGTCAATGCATTGAAGCCTGATTAAAAGGAGGTGTTTAAAAATCAGCTGGAGTTCCTGTTGCTGGTTGTTATGCAGTGATTCCTGCTGGAAAATGTGCCTGTGCGGAGGCTGTGTGAGGACGGGATCGGGCTCAGCTGTGATGCCCCATGTGGTTGAATAGCCGACCGATACTCGCTCTCTGAAGTCTACATGAAGAATGGCCACTTGAGTGAGGTATCGACGAGTCAGCGTCACCTATGATAACCATGTGGCAGCATGAGTCGGCGCCTACAGAACAGGGAGGGAGATCATTGGAGGGGAAGGAAGTTTCTTAAAAGGGGAGGGGGGCATTTGACGAAGAAGCAGTAACAAAAATCCGAGAAGTAAAATCACTCCCGTTTAATCAGTATTTAATTTTAAAAAGTGTTATCAGCAGCATTATAATATTTGGGAGCAGTAACAACAACAGCAATAACAATTTGCATTTATATAGCGCCTTTAACATAGTTAAAAGTCCCAAGGTGCTTTGCAGGAGCGATTATCAAACAAAATTTGACACTGAGCCACATAGGGAGATACTAGGACAGGAAGAGGTAGATTTTAAGGAGCTTCTTAAAGGAGGAGAGAGTAATAGAGAGGCGGAGAGGTTTAGCGAGGGAATTCCAGAGCTTAGAACCTAGGCAGCTGAAGGCAGGGTTGCTAATGGTGGAACGAAGAAAATCGTAGCTGCGCAAGAGGCCAGAATTGGAGGAGCGCAAAAATCCGGAGGGTTGTAGGGCTGGAAGAGGTTACAGAGATAGGGAGGGGCGAGGCCATGGAGGGATTTGAAAACAAGGATAAGAATTTTTAAAAATGCAACCAGAGTATTTAATTGCCTGTACTGCTTGAAGTGGTTACTATTACTTTTCAGATGCACTTCTGTGTTATGTTGTTTCAACTGCGGCATCACAAGCTGTCCTGTTAATACCTTTATATTGAGTGATAGGCAAATGAAATCAGAACTGAAGAGATGTATTAAAGGGAAATAATTCAAATTTTGTTTACTTTTCTTAAAGGAATTAATCAACCGAACATTATTTCATTCCAATTCTGTAACAATGACACAAAACCAGCCAAGAGCATTCCACAATCAATGTAGTATGGAGTCAAGTGGAGAATAACAGATTCCTCAAGGTGATTACTAGACTGCAGTTTCTCAGTCTTCCTTTTCTGTTACAATCTTCAGGCTTTTGAGACCCAGGTTCAGCATCACCTGATGACTGCTTTACCTGTTTCTTACCCATGCTCGTATTAATCGTGATCAAGTCCTGCACCAGGGCCCTTGGCCCTTCATCTTGCTTTCTCAATTTAAATAAAAAGGTTAATGAAAAGAGAATATATCACAAGAACATCTGTACAGATGCAATCAGATTACAGCTACCTCCCTCCTATTTGTCACTATATCTAATACTGACTGTTTTATTTTCATTTGGCAAATTTATTCTGGTTTCGGTTCGTTTTTGTGTTGGTAGTGTCAATTTAGGTCCATTTACTCTATTTGATGAAATGTATGCAAGGAGATTAATGTTCACAGCATCATTCATTGAGGATTATTGAGAAACAATATGCATCTTGATTAATATGCCCAGTATCTATTGTATTTTGTTCACCTGTATAGATCAATTTATAAAAGCTCTCTCAATTTTGCTTTTCTCACTTTTCAACATGTCAGCAGATCATGTAATTTAGTCAAGAATGTGACTGCAGCTCCAACAACACTCAAGAAGCTCGACACCATCCAGGACAAAGCAGCCCGCTTGATTGGCACCCCATCCACCACCCTAAACATTCACTCCCTTCACCACCGGCACACAGTGGCTGCAGTGTGTACCATCCACAGGATGCACTGCAGCAACTCGCCAAGGTTTCTTCAACAGCACCTCCCAAACCCACGACCTCTACCACCTAGAAGGACAAGAGCAGCAGGTACATGAGAACAACACCACCTGCACGTTCCCCTCCAAGTCACACACCATCCTGACTTGGAAATATATCGCCGTTCCTTTATCGTTGCTGGGTCAAAATCCTAGAACTCCCTATCTAACAGCACTGTGGGAGAACCTTCACCACACGGACTGCAGCGGTTCAAGAAGGCGGCTCACCACCACCTTCTCAAGGGCAATTAGGGATGGGCAATAAATGCCGGCCTCGCCAGCAACGCCCACATCCCATGAACGAATAGAAAAAATACCTGCGAGTGGATGTGGACTGTTAGTAAATACAATTGTAGAGAATTTAATGTTTTATTTTGTCCTTTTTTAGTGTATTTTCTTCCCAGCAGTCTGTGGACTGATACTTCTTTGAGTGGCGATGATGATGATGTTCTGAGACTATCCAGCAGGGGGTGCTGAAGTGCGACTTTGAAGTATTTCTCCAGATAAATTTGTCTTATTTCCCAGTTGCTTGTTCTCTATCTTCTGCTTGTTGGTGGTGTACCTCAAGCCACATTCTGAAGTAGCAGTTTACTGCCATTAAAAAGCTCAACTTTAAATAAAGTGTGGGGTTCTATCTCAGGTTCTTTAGTGTGTGGAATATTTCAGTGTGCCTGAAGACATCTGGTGGCAGCTCATGGGTCCTGCACCAACATTTTTAGATATTTATTATTATGCAATTCAAGAACCGCTGAATATCATTGGAGTATTTGATCACCTCTATTGATACTTCTCTGTGCAATCTTCCATCCTGAGCAAACCAGGTGATTATCCAGCTCTTTTCTTAAAAGGAATTAATCAAGGCAACGTAAGTGCTTTTGCTGGGAGTCTGCTCCCATTGCGCTGCCAAGAGGAAAAAAATCTTCTAATCCCCAGACTCGCTTGTTAATTTTGTACTTGTGTCCTTTGGTTATGCATTCACAACTCAAATTAAATACTAATTACATCTGTGTGATCTGTACCTTTAATTTGAAATCATCAAAGACTGAGGGGAAATGCAGGGGAGAGGGGTGGGAATTGTTTATCTGGGAGCACTGAATTACAAATTGGGGTGTATTAAGGTTTGTAATCCTGACTGAGACTGAGGAACACTTTGTTACAAAACCCCATAAATCACAATGTGGTATATGTTTGGGCAATAAAAGATTTGAATTTGAGCCTGCTAATGAGGGCATTAAATAGATTAATGCTCAATATTCCCTCGTTTTACTAGTTCTGTTCAAAAAAAACTTTTTAAACCAATAATGTCACAGAAAAAGAATACATTTGCCATAGTTAAGTGCTTAAGTAATCTTTTAAAAAGCTCCGGTGTGTGTTTCGTATGTCATTTTGGATTTACAGAAGATAGTGCCTGGGCAGATGCAAGTTGATTTAGATGTGGTTAGGTCTTTTAAGGGTGATGAAGAATATCACAGCTGTAAAGAAACAGCCTGTGAAGAGAACAGCTGCTCGACAAGTCAGTGGCACAAAGAACACCTAAAGAATGCTGCGAAAGCATTTCTTTTCAACTATGCATTGAAACAAAAAGCAACCAGTAAAGAGAGTGATTCACCTCGCAGATGTTTTAAAAAAAACACTTTTGAATTTTTATATTTCTTGAAAAGACATGGACGTTTTCCAAAATGCTTTTTGGAAGAGTTTAATACCCTGTAGGAATGGAGCCAAACACCTGGGACATTCTAAGGCTGGGTTTCGTGCAATACCTTAAACCTGTAGAACGTTGAAGGGTTGCTGTGGGGCAAAATGATTTGTTTAAGTCTCCAGATGAACTAGCTCAACTGATGGAGGTGAGGCTCTCATGTATAAGCTGCCATCAGAAATTCTTTCAAGTTAAAAGAGCTATGTGCTTTACGTGTGGGCCTAACTAAGGCCTTGTTAATGAAAGGATTTTCCAGAATGCTTTTCCATATCAATTGGTAGCAGTAGAATGGACATCTTCTAAATTAAAAATATGAATGAATGTGTGATGACTGGGCTGCAGCCCTCAGTGCCACAGAATGACACAGATTGGGCCAGTACCTATAATTCCCTATGTGGCGATCTCAGCCATGTTATAGTTAGATGTGAGATTCCAGTGGTAGGTTCAAAGTCACATTAGTAAAGACCTGGAACATCCTTCCTGCCTGCCTTCTTGGCCATAGTTTGGAAAAATAAAGTATTACCCTCCTCCCTCCTCTATTGCTGAATCCAGACAGCAGTCAAGACAATGTTTGGATAAAAGCCATTCAGTAGAATCCATTTATTTAGAAGAGCTACTTTAAATATCTTTTTTGTGAAGTTATCAACTCACTTTCTCTCCCCACCCCCAACCTGTGGTCAAGAGGGTGGACTGGTGACCTGCTCACAGGTGTCACCTAAAGCCTCTGTGTGGGCTGTTGCAAGGAGACATGATCCCTGATTTTAACTGGGGACAAGGGGTGAGGGTGGGGCTCATGAGGTGAGCATCAGGCTCTCCCCAACTCACCGACACAAGGCCCGGGCCGTTTTTACTACCGGGCCTCATTTAATTAAGTTAGGCCCGACTCCCAACTAAATGCAGCATCAACGATGTGGTGACGACGAGTGGGAGCAGGTGAACAGGGCAGAAGGCTGCCACCTGGGACCCGTGGAAACAGTCCCCAGCAAAGATAAGTCTGGACGGGGGGTGGTCCGGAGACAACCGCGGGGGAGAGGGAAGCCCAGGGCGGGAGAGAGGGAAGCCCAGGGCAGGGAAGGCCCGAGGTTTCCTTGTGGATAATAGTTGATGAATATTAAAACCAAATTGACTGCTTTTGTGCATTACTTCCAGCATTAAATAATATACACCAACAAGGCAACTGTCCTAACTGCAATGAGAGCTGATTAGATAGCCTAAGTGTTGACTGGAGACTGAAATATTTCTTAGATTTCTGAAGTCAAAGTTTGGATGGATTTGTTGAGCACTTCCTTTTGTCAAAGGTCACTTCTGTCCAATTTCTTATGAAACCATTGGCATCAGGTATTATTTTTAATTTTACCAATAGATGTTGATTCCTTTTCTTTTAAATAAGCTCGACTAGGTGTTCCATTCTAGATATAGAACCTACTTTTGTGGAAATATCACGTAACAGCAATGGCTGCTTATCAGTCACACTGAGAATATAGTAAGGATGTGGCTCCATTTCTAATAGATTTGTATTCAGGAACAATCCTATCATGCCAATAATTTTTGCGACTCATGTTTTGGATTTTTCTTGACTATTTGATCAGAAAGTTTTTTGGGGAAAAAAAGTTACTTTAAATATTAGGTTTGTAAAGCAAAGTGTATCCACACAAGTTTTCAGTAAGTAATTTGCTGGCCTGTCGTGGCAATCGGTACATACCTCACACCCATTATGCTGGGAAATCTCTGGTCCCGGATGCTCGATAAGGGTTGTCCAGCAGGTCTTCTGTTCTGGCTGTGATTACCAAGACATAAAAATAGACAGAGATAAGGGCAGTCAGACAGGTTTTTAAACACAAAGCTGTGCGAGCTTTCCCCAGGATGAGAAGGAGAATGTAGAAGGGTGGTTGGGAATTATTTTGATTAAGTCAAGCAAGACAACTGCTGATGTGGGGAAGTATAGCATGTTCATTATTTTGTATTATTATAAGAATACTTATTAAATTAAGTAAGTCCAATCATAACTGTTGTTCTGTATATTCATTTCCTAGGAAATAAAAAAGCTATGCTTGTCTTAACAATTGTCCTTTCAGTCCACCTTCAAAAAGAATTTGAGGGTCATGTGGGGGCTAGGGCAGAAGACAGGTACTGATTACAAAGAGGTATTATTGTTACAACTTAGGATTATGCTAAGTAGATTGTGGGCAGTGTGAGTTTTCTCCTGCATGTAAGAGGTGTGGGGTCATCTTGGAGTACTGTGTCCAGTTTTGGGCACCACACTTTAGGAAAGATGTGAAGGCCTTAGAGAGGGTGCAGAAGAGATTTACTAGAATGATTCCAGGGATGAGGGACTTTAGTTACATGGATAGACTGGAGAAGCTGGGGTTGTTCTCCTTGGAACAGAGAAGATTGCGAGGAGATTTGATAGAGGTATTTAAAATCATGAAGGGCCTAGACAGAGTAGATAGAGAAACTGTTCCCAGTTGCAGAAGGGTCAAGAACCAGAGGGCATAGATTTAAGGCGATTTGCCAAAGAACTAAAAGTGACATGAGGAAAAACTTTTTTACACAGCGAGTGGTTAGGATCTGGAATGCACTGCCCGAGGGGGTGGTGGAGGCAGATTCAATCATGGCCTTCAAATGGGAATTGGGTAAGTACTTGAAAGTAAAAAATTTGCAGGGCTACGGGGATAGGGCAGGGGAGTGGGACTAGCTGGATTGCTCTTGCATAGAACTGACACGGACTCGATGGGCCAAATGGCCTCCTTCTGTGCTGTAACGTTTGTATGATTCTTTGATTCTAACTTATAGGAGTGACTGATGCCATTGATCTCAAAAGTATCTACAGCAAACCCTCAACTTGGAACAGTGACTTATCAGTCTTTTATTAACTTACACCACTGGTGTTCTAGTGGACTGATACAATTTTGTGCAAAGAAACTGAAAAGAAGCAGGGGGGCCCTAGATCATGCAAAGACATTATCAAAGAGAAGGGCCAAGGCTACTGTGCATTGTAGTAGTTGACTCAATGTTGAATAACTTTGCTTGTACAAGATATCTGATGACTGTCTACTCGTCCATTACCAATCCCACATCAAGGGGCCGATTTTCGGATGGCCGAGCGGGTGCATTGGGAGCAGGGGGGCTCCAAAAATGACGGAATCCCGGAGCGGGTTCAGAGCCCAGCTCCAACCCGCTCACTTCTGGGTTCCCCAATGACGCGTTCGGGTGCGTGCATTCGCGCCAGACAAGTGCCAGGCAATGACCATCGCCAACAAGAGAGAGTCTAACCACCTCCCCTTGACATTCAATGGCATTACCATCGCAGAATCCCCCACCATCAACATCCTGGGGGTCACCATTGACCAGAAACTTAACAGGGCCAGCCATATAAATACTGTGGCTACAAGAGCAGGTCAGAGGCTGGGTATTCTGCGGCGAGTGACTCACCTCCTGACTCCCCAAAGCCTTTCCACCATCTACAAGGCACATGGCGGGTACTGGTTGAGAGGGGGGCAACGGGTTAGACGTGGGAGCGCTAAAAATAAATGGCATTACTAATGCCAGCAATCAATCTGCAGGAATCCCTCACTAACCAAGTGTACTTTAACTGTTGTGCTAGGCGAGAGTTATTTTAAACATCCAAGCTATCAATCAAATTGAGATTCAGTAGTCAAGTTGCATTTTCGCTCTAAGCAGTCTCAGGCAATGTATTTTATTTCTGTATGGAACCAAAGTAATTAAAACATAAATTAAGTACAAAAAATACAACATCCTTGAATGATGGAAACATGTTGTTCGTTGTCTGGTATTGTCAAATTGATTTTTAAAATTATATTGGTACTACTTACAGCTGGCAGAGGCTTCCTTGTCTATCAGTACCTTTTTGCAGTTCTCTCTATTAGCCAGCTCCCTGCTTGAAATGTGAACTGATTTGCCTGCCAGCCCTGGCTGACATAACACCTGCCCTGTGTTTTGGCAGGTGGAACATTGTTGGAAATACTACACCACTCCGGGTCTTATTTGTTCTCAGATCTACACAGAGCATCTGTAACACTGGGTTATTCCGCCATTGTGAATATTCTGCCAATTATTCTACCATCTCTACCCATTCGGATTTCAAAATGCACTGAGGGAGATAACGTCTCATGTTGCTAAGCAGAAAATGGCTTTTCATTTGTTACTGAAACTTTGACAATGTTGTTTGCTGAACAAGGGTCATAATTGTATTCTGCTGAATAAGACACCTTAAGAAGCTCATTTTGTGATGCAGCATGTGAGTTTACTCATTTCTGGCTGCAGTTAGGCTTTGGGAGCTGCCAATGAGTTTATTCATTAGGAGCAAGCACCATGACATGACCCAGACAATCTATGGCCATTAACACCTATTGTGTAGTATATGACCATATCTGTGTCTCTTATAGTCCATTTTCCCAGTGGAAAAGTAAGGCAACCAGCAGAGGGAGTTTGTGCCCAATCTTTGGTATCTGTCGCCAATCTCTACCAACTCAGCGGTGAGCAGATGCCCCTATTTCCTTGTGATATAGGGTGGGTGGGGATCCTTCCATTTTTCCTGGCAATCCAGGATGGATTGTGCACCAGCCTAGCAGAATTTAGATTGGACTTTAACCTTCAACATACCAAGTGCGCAAATATTATGAACCCCCTAAGTTGAAAACTAAATAGAAGTGAACACTCATTCATAAACAATAGACTCAAAGCAGGTTTATGACTAAATAGCTTCAATAACTGGAGAAGCAACTGTAAATATAGGCAAGAAATTTAATTACTCGAAGATAGGGTATAATAAAATGAAAGGAAGATAGTGGAAATAAATTGGCGGCTGCCAGTCTATAGTAGGTGCTGGTGTGGTCCCATTCTTGCTGTCACATGTTCGTAATGTCATATTTAAAGCAGGTGGGCTTATAGTCCACCCGCAGTGCTCACAATATACTAATTGGATATTACTGTAAATTTTTGGAAATCCCAGACATAAAATCATACCGGTTCTATTTCTTTTTGATAGCACAAGCCCTCACCAAATTTGACCTATGTTTTTTCTTTTTTTTATTCGTTCACGGGATGTGGGCGTCGCTGGCGAGGCTAGCATTTATTGCCCATCCCTAATTGCCCTCGAGAAGGTGGTGGTGAGCCGCCTTCTTGAACCGCTGCAGTCCGTGTGGTGACGGTTCTCCCACAGTGCTGTTAGGAAGGGAGTTCCAGGATTTTGACCCAGCGACGATGAAGGAACGGCGATATATTTCCAAGTCGGGATGGTGTGTGACTTGGAGGGGAACGTGCAGGTGGTGTTGTTCCCATGTGCCTGCTGCTCTTGTCCTTCTAGGTGGTAGAGGTCGCGGGTTTGGGAGGTGCTGTCGAAGAAGCCTTGGCGAGTTGCTGCAGTGCATCCTGTGGATGGTACACACTGCAGCCACAGTGCGCCGGTGGTGAAGGGAGTGAATGTTTAGGGTGATGGATGGGGTGCCAATCAAGCGGGCTGCTTTATCTTGGATGGTGTCGAGCTTCTTGAGTGTTGTTGGAGCTGCACTCATCCAGGCAAGTGGAGAGTATTCCATCACACTCCTGACTTGTGCCTTGTAGATGGTGGAAAGGCTTTGGGGAGTCAGGAGTTGAGTCACTCGGCACAGAATACCCAGCCTCTGACCTGCTCTTGTAGCCACAGTATTTATATGGCTGGTCCAGTTAAGTTTCTGGTCAATGGTGACCCCCAGGATGTTGATAGTGGGGGATTCGGCGATGGTAATGCCGTTGAATGTCAAGGGGAGGTGGTTAGACTTTCTCTTGTTGGAGATGGTCATTGCCTGGCACTTATCTGGCGTGAATGTTACTTGCCACTTATGAGCCCAAGCCTGGATGTTGTCCAGGTCTTGCTGCATGCGGGCTCGGACTGCTTCATTATCTGAGGGGTTGCGAATGGAACTGAACACTGTGCAGTCATCAGCGAACATCCCCATTTCTGACCTTATGATGGAGGGAAGGTCATTGATGAAGCAGCTGAAGATGGTTGGGCCTAGGACACTGCCCTGAGGAACTCCTGCAGCAATGCCCTGGGGCTGAGATGATTGGCCTCCAACAACCACTACCATCTTCCTTTGTGCTAGGTATGACTCCAGCCACTGGAGAGTTTTCCCCCTGATTCCCATGGACTTCAATTTTACTAGGGCTCCTTGGTGCCACACTCGGTCAAATGCTGCCTTGATGTCAAGAAACATAATGTTCTCATCCTCAGCATATACAGGGAGCAGTCTTTCTCTCCCTCTCTCTCTCATATACACAAACACCTCCCCAGTGGTCATTACATCAATTCAGGTACTATATACTGTCGAATTTTGAAGAAATTTTGATGCCTACAGTCATAGACCTCAAAACTGCAGAACTCCATATTTCCTTTAGTCTTCCCTCTTTAAAACCCATGTCTGATATCACCTAACCAACATTTTCTGATCTACCTCTTACTCTTTTCAATCATGATGGTGTCCTACACTATGGGGGTGTAACTCAACTACAGCCAGGGAGCAAAATGAGCAGTAGTGGATTGGCGGCCTGTTATAAACCGCACCTTGATCTACAGACCTGTTACATTCAGTGTGAAGGACTCCAGGGGCTGGGATCCATCATGCACAAATGGCCGGTGTTGGGGTAACTTCTCTTGTCTCTAATTGTTAAAGTGATTTGTCGAACAGCCATTGATTGTATTGTTTCTTTGTGCTGGGAGAAACGGTCCCCGGCAATCGGGAGGCGGGCAGGCTGCACATCGGGGCCTTGGTAGGGGGGGGGGAGCAGTCGGCTGTGCTCGCGGCAGGGGCAAGAGAGTGGCCGCGATCGGCAGAAGGGAGGCTGAAGGCTACCTTGGGGGGCTGGGGGGAGCACTCCTGCTGCTCCTGGCCCACAAGGAGTTCTATAAAGAGCACTTACCTTCTGGAGGCGGCCTCCATTTCACTGCTGGGTTTCCCGAGCCCTGGGAAACACGGCCGGCAGCAATTAAATTTAAATCAGGCTCCAAGTGCACTGTGGGATTTAAATATGTTAATGAAGTGTCCTGCCTCTTCAAGACGAGACACTCACACGCCTCGCAACCCGCTGCTGTACAAGTGATGGCAGGCACGTACACATTGGGATTGGGGTCTGATTTCGCATTTTTTAGGGCTCAACCTCCCCATGAATTGAATTTTATATATATATAAAAAATTCTGTATATATAAACTTTTTATATGTATATATCAAACAGTAATTTTTATGAAAATGACTCTTTTTCTAATTTTTTTTTTTACTTTTCCGAATTTTTTTCCCCGGCTCCTCTGTAGATACTGAGCCTCGAATCCCTTTTATTCTGGCACTGTTTTAGTTTGGCTTCTACCAGACCAACATCCACGATTTAGCTCCTGGCATTTACACAGCTCAATCTCTTATCCCAGTGGCAGACTCATAGGACAATGTGAAACTGGGTCTGTGAATCTGCTGCCTGCATGAGGGAGCTGAAACCTCCCATGATCCAAGTTAAACCAGTGACAGGATAAAGGTGGCTTTACTGAGGTACAGTTCTACAGGTGCCAGCAGATTTAAGGAGAGGACAGGCGAAAACTGGGGAAAAAAATAAACTTGAGGATTAGGAATCAATATGTGGGATTGAGATTATGATGACGTGAATTGTATTTGATCAATGGAAAGGGCAGGCTTGATGGGTGAATGGCCTTTCCTCATTCTGTTCTCTCTCATGTAGGTTAGGCCAGGTGCTAAACAAGGCATCAAAAACCAATCATCCTACTGCCTCTTGACCGAGTATCAGTTATGTCTGTGACATCTTTAATTTTCACAGTTGACGTGCTCAGAAGATCAGAAACGTGTCTTTGAAAGAGAAAGAGTCAGAACACAAGAGGATTAAAATGGCAGAAGGAGCAGCATTGGGGGTGGGCTAGGGTTGTCTCCTGTGACCAAATCCCGAAGATTCTCAGAAAGTTCACTGGTGGTAATGTTGGCAGAGATAAGGGCAAGAAGAGACAGGCTTGCTTTTGCCCCTAGAAAGGAAGCCCCTGAAAAAGTTGGACGGGCAGTATGAAGGGAGGTGTCTCAGTCAGTCAATCACCCGACGGATGGCAATGCAGTGCTGAAAATGTTTTTAACAATCTCACAAGATTGGCTGCGGTAAGTGAAAGAATAACTATCCACGGTCATCCTGAAACGATGCTGGAAGCATGACTCACCTTCTTCACCCACAGTGTAAATGAAGAGATGAATGAGCTATCCCCCCAAACCATACATCTCTCTCCCACCATTCCTCATCCTCAAGGATAGTTCGGTTTGAGCATTACAGTTTTGAGATTGCTGCATCACCTGCAACCTGAAAGCATTGTCACCATAGAATGTCTGCAGACACCTGTTGAAATTCCATTTTGAGTTAATGGGCTCGATTTTAGCGTCGGGTTTCCTGCGGGTTTCCAGCGGGGGGGGCCCCGAAAATCCCGATATCCGGTCACGTGACCGGATCGCGCCGCGATCCCGACCACTTCCGGGTTCCCCGATGACGTGCGGGGCTGCGTGCGTGGCCCCCGCTGGTGTGAATCCCGCATGCAATTAAAGCCAGCGGAGTTCCACTTGAGAGTACTTACCTTGCTTGTTGAGGTCATTTAATGAGCTGAATCAGCTGTCAAAAGAGGAAGTGTGGGATTTCACCTTCATCGCAGAGTGTTTCACACACTGGGGGAAACAGTCTCCCTCCAACCAGGCGTGTTGCAGCCAGCAGCCTGTGGCAGGTGCCAAGGTGCACTCCACAGGGGAGAGCCCTCACCCACGCAGGAGGCCACCGCGTCACATAGGGCAACCCCTGCCCCCCACTACCCCCCGCCAAGCCAGAGGACAGACCGACACGAAACCGCAGCCCCAGTCCGAGGAACCACCCACCTACCCTGCACAACCCCTCAGACCAACACCTGCCAGATGGGTGGTGCGTGGACACCCTCGGAGGACGAACAGCATGACCAGCCCCAGCAGCCTCGCATTCCACGCCATCCGCTGCAGAGACGTGGAGCCCCCCAACACGGTGTTGTTGCACGCCCACCTGCACAGCAGGAGGGAGGGCCACCGCAGAGAGAGACGCATCGCAGAGGGCACTACCCTCGCCACAGGGTCCACAGACCGAGGCGCAGCTCCCCGGACCTCTCCGAGCAGCAGTGCACACGGAGGCGCAGATTCGCTCGACATGTAGTCGTGGAGATCTGCAGGCTCTTTCATGCCGAGCTGCTCCTGGCTGACCCCAGCACCAACTGCTTACCTGTCGCTGTCAAAGTCACCACTGCCCTCCACAACTTCTCCTCCGCATCCTTCCAGGGTGCAGCCGGGTACACCGCCGATGTCTCTCAGTCGTCTGCGCAGAAGAGCCCTGCAAATACCCCTGCACCTACTCTGCAGTAACACGATGGGTGGCATCAGTGGTGGGTCCTCATAGTGATACCCAGGAGCGGGCATTATTGGACACAACAGACAGGATTCGCGGAGACATGGCAGTGGTGGTGCCAATATAATGTGTGCTGTTTGTTGCTCTGAAATTCAATATAGGTAACACCCATGGCAAACCCTCCGACACCCTTGTGCACCCCCTTCATGCTCACGACATGTTTGCCTTACCCTGCCTACTGCACATATGTGATGCATACCCTGTGGCTGCAGCACAGGTGGTGGCAGGTTGAGTGAGGCTGGCCGTGAGGGAGATGCACGAGAGGGTGAGTATGGGATAGAGCCATGAGATTGTATGAGGATTGGGTTGCGTGTTAGTGGCAGGATGAGTACTGGCGAGGTGAGTAGGTGGAGGTAAGATGAGGATGGGGTTTGAGTGGGTATGAAGGGTGATGTGACAGAGTAGTGTTGGCGGTGCCGAAGGAGATGTGGGGTGGGGGCAGTGTTGAGGCAGACGGAGTGTAGGGGAAAGACTTCGTGTTCTCACTGTGGCTGACCTACTGTGGTCATTGCAGCGCCTCCTGCACTGTATGCAGGTGGGTGATATGTTGGTGGCGCAGGTGACCCCCTCTGCCACCTCGAGCCAGGCCTTCTTGGTGGCAGAGGCTGGCCGCTTCCTCCCGCCCGCCGGGTGGAAGATCTCTGTCCTCCCCCTCCTCCGCACCCCATCTGATGATACCTGTGATGAGGCATCATTAAACTGGGAGCAGCCTTCCCCCTGGGCTGCTCCATGCTGCAATTTGTTCCATTGGTTGCAGCATCTGTCAGTGGAGGACTGTCCCTTTAACTAGAGAGACTCCAGCTGACAGATCGTACTGCGCATGCGCAGCCCGCCCGAAGCGCAGACCAGCAGCGCGGAGCCCGGAGGAGCAGGTAATTGATTCCTATTAGTGTGTTGCCTGCTACGATCGCGCGGGCAACCCACTAATTTCAACGGGCGTGTTGACCACGCTCCCGAAACCCAACCCGCAGGAAACCCGCAGGCCTGCTAAAATCAGGCCCAATCAGTTTGCCTTTCTAAATTTATATTTGCATCGCAAAGGAAAAGGTCAGCCATAATCAGTGGTGGAGTGACGGCAACTGCCAGGGCCGGGAAGGCCGTTTGGAGATGGAGGGGAGCTGACAGGTTTCGGTTGGCAATAGAATGAACAGTACTGGGAGTAGTTACAGACATTCTGGTCAATTCAGAAGCCTGCAGGCATTGCTCAGTCACTTCTGAATCCTCCGAAAAAGATTGTCCTTTGTATCCCTCATGGGTGATGGATGTTCAGAGAAAGAAGGAACTGACAAGCAGCCTAACAGCCCCGCAGTGCCCTCTCCTGCAGCTCATTCATTGGGTTCCATATTAACCCCCTCTCACCCCACAACGGGTATCAAAACATTACATTAAAATCCTTTAATATCACAATGAATTGTTCAGTTCCAACATAATTAAAACGTACCCTAAATGACTTACAGTACTTGAGAGCTTCAAACTCAGCTGCTGAGATCACAGGGGACTGTCTGCCCCCAGGAAATGTGCTTAAAGCAATGAGTTTCTAATTTAGAATACATTACATCGAAGAGTTTACTTGCCCCAAGGAAATTCTGCTGTACAAAAAAAACAGCTGCTAACTGCTCTCACTAAGGGATTATATGAAGAAAACAATGTATGAACAGTTTTTAGACAATACCCAGATTAGATCAGTAAGAATGAAGGATTTGATGGAGAGATTGTGCAGCTTGTTATCTGCATGCTGTGGCTGCAGAAGGAATGCTGGCTGCAGACACACAGGAATTGCATTCAATTTATCTCCACTTATAAATAAATCACTGAAGCTCATTTATGAAGTTGAATACAGCTTTTAAAAAGATACCAGTAAAAACAAATTGCGGATGCTGGAAACAAAAACAGAAAATGCTAGAAACACGCAGGAGTTCAGTCAGCAACTGGAGAGAGAACAGACAAATTGACATTTCGAGTGTTGTCCCTTCTTCGGAAATGAAGTAGCTGGATTTGGCAGAGCAAATGCCGGGAACTCAAAACATTTAACACAACTAGACAGGGCAGGGAGTTATGCTTCAGTTGTACAGAGCCTTGGTCAGACCCCACGTGGAGTACTGTGTTCAGTTCTGGGCACCGCACCTTAGGAAGGATATATTGGCCTTGGAGAAGATGCAGCGCAGATTCGCCAGAATGATACGGGGGCTTAGGGGGATAAATTATGAGGACGGGTTGCATAAACTTGGCTTGAGTGTAGAAGATTGAGGGGTGATCTGATCGAGGTGTTTAAAATGTTAAACAGATTCGATAGGGAAGATACAGAGAAACTATTTCCTCTGGTGGGAGAATCAAGAATGAGGGGACATAATCTTAAAATTAGAGCTCGGTCATTCAGGAGTGCAATCAGGAATAGTAGAAATTTGGAGATCTCTTCCACACAAAATTGTGGATGCTGGGACATTTGGAGCTGTGAAGACTGAGATTGATAGATTTTTTGCTAGGCAAGTGTATCAAGGGATATGGAACAATGGTGGTAAATAGAGTTGAGATAAACTCAGCTAATTGAATGGCAGAGCAGGCTCAAGGGGCTGAATGGCCTACACCTGTTCCTAATGTTCCAAGTCAGACATGACCACCCTTCGACAAATCCATGCTGACTCTCTTTGATCAGCTGATACTTGTCCAAATGCTCAGTCACTATGGGCTCGATATTGCCAGGGCTGCGGGTTCGCAGCGGGGGGGCTCACGCCCGGCGAAATCAGTCTGCCCCGTGCGCGATCGCAGCCTAATTGGATCCACTTACCTGGTCTTCCGGATTCCCCACTGCTGATCTGCGTGTCGGGCGGACTGCGCATGCGCAGTAAGGTCTGTCAGCTGGAGGAGCCCTATTTAAAGGGGCAGTCCTCCACTGACTGATGCTGCAAGAAATAGGAAAAATTACAGCATGGAGCAGCCCAGGGGGAAGGCTGCTCCCAGTTTAATGATGCCTCACTCCAGGTATCATTAGATGGGGTGAGGAGGAGGGGGAGGACAGAGATCTTCCCCCCGGCGGGCGGGAGGAAGCGGCCTGCCTCTGCCACCAGGAAGGCCTGGCTCGAGGTGGCAGAGGAGGTCACCTGCACCACCAACATATCGCACACCTGCATACAGTGCAGGAGGCACTTCAATGACCTAAGTAGGTCAGCCAAAGTGAGTACACTTACTCATTCCCCTACACTCCGTCTGCCACATCACCGCCCCACCCCACATCTCCTTCTGCACTGCCAACACTACTCTATCACATCACTCCTCACACCCAGTCAAAGCTCATCCTCATCTTACCTGCACTTACTCACCTCGCCAGTACTCATCCCACCACTACCACTCAACCCAATCCTCATACAATCTCATGGCTCTATCTCATACTCACCCTCTCATGCATCTCTTTCACAGTCAGCCTCACTCAACCTGCCACTACCTCTGCTGCAGCCACAGGGCATGCATCACATATGTGCAGTAGGAAGTGTAAGGCAAACGTATCGTGAGCATGAAGGGGATGCACAAGGGTGTTTGAGGGTTTGTCATGGTTTTTACTTATATTGAATTTCTGACCAACTCACATTACATATTATATTGTCACCACTACTGCCAGGTCTTTGCGAATCTCGTCTGGTTTGTGCAATAATGCCCTTTCCTGAGGATCACTATGAAGACCCACAACTGATGCCACCCATTGTGTCACTGCAGAGTGGGTGTAGGTGTATTTGCAGGGCTCTTTTGTGCAGACGACTGAGAGACGTCGGCGATGTCCCCGGTGGCACCCTGGAAGGATGCGGAGGAGAAGTTGTTGAGGGCAGTGGTGACTTTGACAGCGACAGGTAAGAAGATGGTGATCGGGCCAACCGGGAGCAGCTCGGCATAAAGGAGGCTGCAGATGTCCACGACTACATGTCGAGTGACTCTGAGCCTCCGTGTGCACTGCTGCTCAGAGAGGTCCAGGAAGCTGAGCCTCGGTCTGTGGACCCTGTGGCAAGGGTAGTGCCCTCTGCGACACATCTCTCTCTGCAGTTGCCCTCCCTCCTGCTGTACAGGTGGATGTGTCACAGCGCTGTGTTGTGGAGCTCCACATGTCAGAAGTGGATGGCATGGACGGCTTGGCCGGCGAGGCTGGTGATGCTGTTCGCCCTCCGAGGAGGTCATGACTGCAGCTACGGCGGCCCCCATCCGGAAGATGTAGATCTGAGGGGGTCCGCAAGGTAGGTACATGTCTCTGGACCCCGGGGTAAATGTGCAAGTTGGTGAATTTGATTGTCAGGAGGAGGGTGGTGGAGGCCAAACTTTGTCCCATGTGACAGAGTGGCCTCCTGCAATGGGTGAGGGTCTCCCACCCCCACCTGTCAATTGGACCTTTGCAGCTGCCACAGGCTAATGGCTGCAACACGTCCATTTCAACTGGGAGTGTTTCCCCCAGTATGGGAAACAGTCCCAGTTGTCTCTAAAATCCCACCCCTCCTCACATATTCCCTTAATCAGGTCTGTTAATGACCTGAAATACCTAAGTAAATACTGTCAAGTGGCACCCCGCTGGCTTTAATTGCCTGTGGGAGTCCCACATGCGGGGGCTGCGCGCGCACGTTGGCACATCTGTGGGGAACCCGGAAGTGGGCGGGTCGGAGCCGTGCTCCGGAACCGCTCCGGGATTCCCCGATTTTCGGAGCCCCCCCCGCCAGGAACGCACCCGATAGCAGGTGCTAAAATAGAGCGCTATGTCTCTGATGATAGATTCCAGTAACTTCCGCACAACTAATGTTAAACTGATAGGTCTGTAGTTTCTTAGTTTTTCCTTCCTTCCCTTCCTAAATAATGGAGTGACATTTGCAATTTCCCAATCAAAGGGCACAATTCCTGAATCTAGAAAGCTTTGTAAAATTATGACTAATGCATCTGCAATTTCCTTACCTATTTCTTGTAATATCCTGGAGTGGAAATCATCAGGATCTGGAGATGTATCTATCTTAAGTCCCGTTATTTTCTTTATTTATATTAAATCCTCCAAGTTTTTCCCCTTGACATACTTTTAGGTTCTCTTGTACTGTTAGTATTTTGTCCTCATCCTCCACTGTGAAAAAGGACAAAGTATTAATTTAACGAGTCTATAATTTCCTTATAATCCATTAAAGTCTCGCCTGCACCATCTTTAATGGGCCCGCATTCCCCTGTACCACTTTCTTTCTCTTAATATATTTGTAAAAACGTTTTAATATTCCTTGCAAGTTTCTTTTCATATTCCATTTCTGTACCTTGCATTATTTTCTTTGTATCCCTTTGTTGCTTTTTATAGCTCTCTCAGTCCATTGGATCTCCACTTTTCCCTGCATTTGTGTAAGCCTGTCCTTTTAGCTTGCTGTCTCTTACCTCATTGTTTGACCAAGGTTGCCTAACTGCACAAGTGGAGTCTTTGCCTTTTAGGGATCTGTATTGGTTTTGTATCATACCAAATATATCGAGTTACATCGAAACTACAGCACAGAAACAAGCCATTCGGTCCAACTGGTCTATGCTCCACACAATCCTCCTCCCTCCCTACTTCATCTAACCCTATCAGGATACCCTATTATTCCTTTCTCCCTCATGTGCTTATCTAGCTTCCCCTTAAATGCAGCTATGCTATTTCCCTCAACTGTTCCTTGTGGTAACGCATTCCACATTCTTACCACTCTTTGGGTAAAACATTTCCTCTTGATTTCCCTATTGGATTCTTTGAATACTTCCTACTGTTTGTCTGTAGGTTTACCATTAACAGGTCAGCCCCATCTACTGCAGTTAATTCATTTCTCATGCCTTCAGAGTTTGCCTTACTTAGATTTAAAACCTTGGTTTGTGAAACTATCTTCTCCCTCTTCAACGTAATATCAAATTCAATCATATTATGGACACTATTTGCAAGATACTCTCTTACCGTTAGATTGTTAACTAATTCTAGTTTGTTATTCGTCATTAAATCTAGTGGGGCCCGTTTCCTCGTCGGTTCTAAAGAATTGTTTTAGAAAATGGTTCTGATTACACTCTAGAAATTCATTGCCTCTACTGAGCTGTTCTGCTTTTCCCAGTCTATGTGAAAATCGAAATCTTCCATTATAACCACATTGTTTTCGAGAGATGCTTTTGATCTCCTGATCTCCGTATTTATACATCCTCCCACAATATCACTACTATCAGGAGGTTTGTATACAATTCCTATCAGAGTCTTGCATCCTTTGTATAGTGTTTCCACTGCCTGATCACCTTTACTGAAATCCTTTCTTTCTGCTGTATCTTTTATCAATATTGCTACTCCCCCTCCTTTCCCAATTTCCCTGTCCTTTCTAAAGATCCTATAGCCTGAAATACTTAGATCCCAATCATGCTCAGGTTGTAGCCAGGCCTCTGTAATGACTAATACATCATACCTTTTGAGCTGAATTTGTGCTTCTAAGTCACTTGTTTAATTTCTTCTTCTACGTGCATTCATGTACAGAACTCTTACCTGGGTAACTGTTCTGACCCTGCCCATATGCCCTGCTGGTCCTTTTCTCACATTTTTTGAATTAATGTAGTTTTTCAGCTTGCACCCCCTAACTTATCCCACTGTCCCATTTAACCTTTCTTCAAGACACGGGCACCTTTGGTTTAGCTGAAGGCCATCCCATTTGTACAGCCTTCCCTGGCCCCGAAAGTTGTTCCAATGTTCTAGGAATCTGAAACCCTCCATTCCTACAATGTAATTCATTGGCTGTAAAGCACCTTGAAACATCCTGAGGTCATGAAAGGCGCTATATAAATACAAGTCTTTCTATTCTTTCTTTTTTTCTTTCTATCCTTCCAGCCATGCGTTGACAATCCTAATCTTTCTCTCCCTGCCTGATCCAGCACATTTGGTTGGGATGGGGCGAAGAACAGAGTGGAGTGCCTCAGACCTCAGTGTCAGGACCATTTTTATTTCTCATTTGCATAAATGACCTAGACAGAGAACTCAGTGCAAAGTGGTCAAATTTGCTGACGATACGATCTGGGAGGGGCAGCGGAATCAGAGGAAGCAGCTCAAAAATTATAGAGTGAGTTGGACAAAATAAATGTGTAGACAGATAAACGGCAGATGAAATTCAATGCAAACAAGTGCAAAGTACTGCACATAGAATGGAAAAATAAGCGACACACGTATATTGTGAATGATGTTGAAATAACTAAGGGTGAAGTGGAAAGAGGCCTAGAAGTCTTGGTAGAACCAACACCAAACATGTCCCACCAACGCAGAACATCAATCAACAAATGTTGAACTATATATCCAAAACAGTTTATTATAAGTCAAAGGAAGTCATGACCAAACTGTACAGAGCTCTGGTCTGACCTTACCTTCAATACTGTGCCCAGTTCTGGTTGCTGAGAAACAAGGGAGACATTCAAGCAGTGTGGGCAGTGAAGAGAAGGGCCACAAGGCTAATTCCTAGTGTCAGGGGTCTGAGTTATGAGGGAAGACTGCAAAGACTTGGGCTTTTCAACTTGGAAAAGAGGCATCTGAGAGTTGATCCTATAGAGGGATACAAAACAGTAAATGGCATGGAAAAAGTAAATCTGGAATATTACTTTAAATTAAATTGTTGAAGTAGGACAAGGGGACATAGGTTCAAACTGGTAAAAAAGTATCTTTAGGACTAATATCAGGAAGTTCTTCTTCATGCAGAGACTGTTCAATTCTACGGAATAGACTTCCAGATAGAGTGGTGGAGGCTAAACAATCAGGAGTGAGAACTGCGGTTGCTTGTTCACTTCTTAACCTAAGGCTACTGCTACTAATTGTAGGTTCTGGCAGGGCTGAGGGATCAGCTAACTCACCACAGACCACAGATTGAACCTGAGTCGTTCCTTATCTGGCCCAGCATCAGTGCAGTTACTAAGTGAGTCATCAGTGCAAATTTTTTTTCTTGTCAAGTAATTATCTACTGATGAGGAGGAGTGCAAAAGGTTTGAATAATGAGTAATTACAAGATAGTATTTTTACTGGGTAGAGTCCCTTTATTTTCTCATTTTTCTTCTCGACTAGGGCAACACAACAATTGCAGCTGAGAGGGAAGGTAATTTCTTTTAAATCTTTCACCAGTTCTGCTGTTACACGGCCAGTGGAAGATGCATGAGATTAGCCGAAGTATGAGTCTTTGAGTGAGTATTCCCTCCCTTCCTTTCGGCTTCCACTCAGTGCTTCACTTTATTCCGATAATCCAGCAGAGTGGCGAATTTAACCTGTATCCTACAATGTTATAATTCTTTGAAGCACTGCGGTCTGCCTTTGCTTTTTGTGGGTGGGAGGTGGGGGGCTACCGTTGTTATTAAATTGTAAACAATTTTACAACACCAAGTTATAGTCCAGCAATTTTATTTTAAATTCACAAGCTTTCGGAGATTTCCTCCTTCCTCAGGCAAATGGAAGGAGGAAATCTCCGAAAGCTTGTGAATTTAAAATAAAATTGCTGGACTATAACTTGGTGTTGTAAAATTGTTTACAATTGTCAACCCCAGTCCATCACCGGCATCTCCACATCGTTGTTATTAAAAATAGCTTTACACCCTCATCTGTCAATCAGTCAAGTCCTTTGCATGGAGCTTAGCGGCTGTCTGTTACCTATAGTGATTGTTACAGCTCTGGTTTGGTGTAGTGATTCTGCTTCATTGTAAGAGGCTTTTCATTAGAAGTAATTGTGTTTCCTTCTGCAGGTCAGGTTTTCTATTAGATTTCCATATAATATCTTCTATTTGTTGTGTTTTGTGAAGTACTGATTCCAATTGTGTGTTGATCAGAGATTCAGGATATATGTCCCTGAAAGGAGATTGATGTGCCTTCAGCTGCCCAGCCCCCTCACTCTGCAATTCCTCCCTAAACCCCTTTGCCCCTCCATTTCTCTCTCTTTTAAGACTCTCCTTAAAACCTACGTCTTTGACCAAGCTTTTGGTACAAGCCTCTTAATATCTCCTACTTTGGCTTGACATCTATTTTTTTAATTGCGCTTCTGTGAGTCACCTTGGAATATTTTTCTACACTTAATGTGCTATATAAATGCAAGTTGTTGTTGTATGTAATCTGTTTTTTCATTTATTATGTGTGTTTATGTTTGTGTGTGTGTGTTTGTGTGTGCATGTTTGTGTATGTGTACGCTTGTGTGTGTGTATGTTTGTGTGTGTTTGCATTTGTATGTGTGTGTATGCTATTGTGTGTGTAGGTTTGTGTGTGTGTTTGTATGTGTATGTATTTACGTCTGTATGTGTATGCTTGTGTGTGTATATGTTTGTGTATGTGTATGTTTGTGTGTCTGTATAAGTGTGTACATGCAAGCAAGCGTGTGCGTAGGGAAAGGAGAGCTCATTTTGTTGTTTAAAATTGGGGTTTGGATTGATCCTGCTGTTTGTGAGTGATGTTACTGTTGATATGCCTTTGTTGCGAGTACGTTTCATGTCATGACATGACTGACAGTTTTATCGTCATCTCTGATGAATTTGGCAGCCGCATAATGCACAACCTAAGTCCTGATCATTGCTTTTTGGAGGCCTAAACCACAACATTGTATAAATATAGTTTATTCACAGGTCACAAGAGAAAAGCCAGGTAGGGATTCCAATGCTGATTGACATGGAGCAACTACTGCTGGAAGTGTGCCTGTGTAGTCACCAGGTGAGGACAAGATCAGGCTCGACCGTGATGCTCTCCACAGTCTGATAGCCTGCCAGCACTCACTGTCAATCTTCGCAAGTGAGGAATTATGGCCACTTCAGTCAGATGCTACTGAGGAGGTAACAAGATGTTCACAACAGCTCCTGAGGGGGGAAAAAAGCAAGATACTGGAGATTGACCCTTGCCTGTGGGACCATACTCCAGTGAAGGGCTTCTGGAGAGATGAGGTGGGGATGGGAGGAAATAGGAGAGAAAAAGACGACTTATCATTGACTGTCCTCTCTAAAATGGTTCACATGTACATAGATCACTGGCCCTGTTTTGTTTTTAAATTGACCACAAATTGACAAGCAGCTGGATAGGAAAAAGGGATTGAAGCTACTGGATAAACGTGAAGGTAAAACATTAATTACTATGATTGCAGTTCACTTGGCTGTAAGGTTAGAAATTACACTGCTACTTTGACAGAAAAGTAGAAAATGATACAATTGTTATACAAGATGTTAAAAAGTGACTTCACTATTACGATGAGGAATTCCCTGCCCACCATTTATTTGGATTGTCGGAAGATTGTATGTGGCTGTTTAACAGTAGCAAGACGTACCAAGCAACTAACTCTGAGATCTGATAGTGTGCTTGACTCATACAGAATTTGTTAACAATGTTAACAACTGGCAAAGTCATTACATGCAAAAAGGGTGTGTTTCTCTGTCATTTATTTAAAACATTAAACAAGATGTCAGCTTTAAATCAGTCAGTCCAGCTGTGAAGCATACGCTAGGGACTAACCCGGGGTCTAATTATAGCCAGTGTGATGGTGAGATTGATGTACACAATTTTTTTTTGGTGTTCCTTTTGTGTCCCAGGACCAATATTACATAGAATTACACAGAATGTACAGCACAGAAACAGGCCATTCGGCCCAATAGGTCCATGCCGGTGTTTATGCTCCACACGAGCCTCCTCCAACTCTACTTCATCTAGCCCTATCAGCATATCCTTCTATTCCTTTCTCCCTCGTGTTTATCTACCTTCCCATCTATGCTAGTCACCTCAACTACTCCTTGTGGTAGCGAGTTCCACATTCTAACCACTTTCTGGGTAATAGGAGAATACACTTAACAGAAATTATTTAAAAGGAACGCGGGAGTAGATTTTCAACTTACTGGCCAGGTGTGAAACTGGTGCTGTGGATGAACCGTTCGTTAGAGAAACTGACTGATGAGAACTAGGGAGGTTCTTTACCATGCGTCTGATCTGTAACGTCAGTTTTACATCCAGGCGGCAAATTGAAAATCTACCCCATTATCCATATGAACGTGTTTAGCAAATCATTTATTTTGTTTGTGGAAATATGAACCACATGGTCCTTTTCATCATGTCGACCTTTCCCACAAGTGATGTGATGATACTTTATGTCATGTGTTTGCACACAAACCGGAAACATTTTTTTTTCCACAGAGGTAACGCTCCTTTAAGAACATTGGACACAAATATTGTTTTAATTTGAGTATCTTATTCTTTTAGCCAAAAAAAGAAATATTTTTGATCACCTGTGGCAAAAATATTAGAATTTTCTTGAACCGGGTGAGGAAATAATACTGATGGTGTGTTAACGTGTGTTAGTCAAATGGCAAATTAACAAATAAAACATAAATTATTCTGTCTATTTATCACAAGAATGGCAATGAGATCTCAGTTGAAACTACCATATGAGTTGTAGTTAATGGCTATGATGACAAATGGCATACAGCATTACCCGAAACCTTTAGACAATCATAGTTATGGTGGCATTCTACGCTCATAAGCAAGCAGGCAACAAATATCTCCTTATAGAGCTGAGTCTTATGCTTTCATGATCAGTGGAGAGGTCTAAAATACTGTTGAAACTTGTTTGCTTCTTGCAGAAAACATTTTGACAGAATTGATCCATAAAGCATTCTTTGTCTCTGTAAGAATGTTTTTGAGACATTTCTTTTATACTTCCTCAGCGATAGGAGAGTGCATGCATGCACGATGAAAAGAATTCTGTTAGCATGGAAGGGACTCGTGCAATGATTGATGACCCACCACTTTTATCACTGTGCACTTGTCCAGGGTGGTCTGTTTCTGACATTAAAGCCACAGAAACCTCATGTAGAAAAACCAGGATGTAAAATATCCATAAATACCCGCAAACTCAATTTATCAAATGAGCACAAAAGGTATTTCAGTTAAAGAAGATAAAGGAGATCATGTGGAAAGCAATTTGGCCGCCTTCCAGCGACACTCCTGTTTGTCAAAACATATATCTTTCCATATGGCAGTCTTCAGCTTTAAAGATTTGAATTATAATTTTCCTACTTACATTAAGGAAAAAGTTGATTTGAATCGGAGGAATTTTATTTTTGGTAGATTATTTACTGATTTTCTTCCCACATTTCCTTTTCTAGTTCACCCCTGGCCATGAGGACGTAGAGGCAGGGAATCTGATCCCAGGGTCTCTAGCACTCCAACTCTTCCTCTCTCCACATGGTCGAACAGGCCCGGCTTCCACTTGGCACCTCCATAAAATTGCATGGCTGAGCATGGGAACTCGAGGGCTGATTTCTTGAGTCACCCTGGCCATTGGCATCGGACTGGAACCAGTGACTGGAGGCCGGAAAATCGGGCGGCCTCCTATGTTGCCAGACCTCTGCGACTTTTGCACTATATGCGATCTTCCATGCTCTTAAAGGACCCTTACACAAAATGTGTGAGTTTCATCTGAATATTATAATAAATTTAAATTAGGCACAGTGCAATTTACAGTCTGCTTAGGATGAGATCACGTTTTGCACTTCTTTTGTCCAAATGTAGTGGCTCTGAGGAAAACTCTGCATATGATGGAGCTCTCAATGGGGCACACATTTCTTATCCTTTTTAATTTCCAGTTTCATAGAACATATTTAGTATTGCTTTTTATTCACTTTTTGATATTTTTATGATTTAAAGAAATACTTTTGGTGGAATTTTTTTTCATCATTACTATTGGTAATTTTTATCCAGAACCTAAATTGTCGAAATAGTTGAAAAAACAGGGGACAAGAGAAAGGATCTTTTATAATACAACATTTCATAGGAGATCAGGGAGTGATAGGTAAGTTATAGTGTCCTGTGGCAGTTGGCAAGTTAAGTTAAAATTAATGATTAGTTATTGGTGATTGGTTTTGATGTACCTCACTATAGTACTTTATGGTTGGATTGGTAAAAGACAAAAGAAGCCATGCCAGGGAGATCAGCTGGCACCAGATTTGGAATGCCTGTCCCCAACATTATGCCACCAACTATATCCACAGGCCTTGGCGCACCTATCTGGCAATGACCAAAGGAAACTGGCTTTGCAGAATTTGGGTCATGGGAGAACCAGTTGTAAAGCTACGCAATCTGTTGCAAGGTGACCTGCAGCCAAGTTACACCATCAGGATAGGGCTGCCAACCTGCCAGGATTGCCTTGGAGTCTCCAGGAATTAAAGATTAATCTCCAGGACAAAGCTGCGAGCAACCGTGCTAAATGGGATAGATTCAGGACAGATCGAGCAGCTCAAAACTGGGCATCCATGAGGCGCTGTGGGCCACCAGCAGCAGCAGAATTGTATTCCAGCACAATCTGTAACCTCATGGCCCTGGCATATTCCTCAAACTACCATTACCAACAAGCCAGGGAATCAACCCTGGTTCAATGAGGAATGTAGAAGAGCATGCCAGGAGCAGCACCAAGCGTACCTAAAAATGAGGTGCCAACCTGGTGAAGCTATAACTCAAGACTACATGCATGCTAAACAGCGGAAGCAACATGCTATAGACAGAGCTAAGCGATTCCACAACCAACGGATCAGATCAAAGCTCTGCAGTCCTGCCACATCCAGTCGTGAATGGTGGTGGACAATTAAACAACTCATGGGAGGAGGAGGCTCTGTAAACATCCCCATCCTCAATGATGGCAGAGCCCAGCACGTGAGTGCAAAAGACAAGGCTGAAACGTTTGCAACCATCTTCAGCCAGAAGTGCCAAGCGGATGATTCATCTCGGCCTCCTCCCGATATCCTCACCATCACAGAAGCCAGTCTTCAGCCAATTCGATTCACTCCACATGATATCAAGAAACGGCTGAGTGCACTGGATACAGCAAAAGCTATGGGCCCCGACAACATCCCAGCCGCAGTGCTGAAGACTTGTGCTCCAGAACTAGCCGAGCCTCTAGCCAAATAATTCCAATACAACTACAACACTGGCATCTATCCGACAATGTGGAAAATTGCCCAGGTATGTCCTGTCCACAAAAAGCAGGACAAATCTAATCCGGCCAATTACCGCCCCATCAATCTACTCTCAATCATCAGCAAAGTGATGGAAGGTGTCGTCGACAGTGCTATCAAGCGGCACTTACTCACTAATAACCTGCTCACCGATGGTCAGTTTGGGTTCTGCCAGGACCACCCAGCTCCAGTCCTCATTACAGCCTTAGTCCAAACATGGACAAAAGAGCTGAATTCCAGAGGTGAGGTGAGAGTGACTGCCCTTGACATCAAGGCAGCATTTGACCGAGTGTGGCATCAAGGAGCCCTAGTAAAATTGAAGTCAATGGGAATCAGGGGGAAAACTCTCCAGTGGCTGGAGTCATACCTGCTGCAAAGAAAGATGGTAGTGGTTGTTGGAGGCCAATCATCTCAGCCCCAGGACATTGTTGCAGGAGTTCCTCAGTGCAGTGCCCTAGGCCCAACCATCTTCAGCTGCTTCATCAATGACCTTCCCTCCATCATAAGGTCAGATATGGGGATGTTTGCTGATGATTGCACAGTGTTCAGTTCCATTCACAACCCCTCAAATAATAAAGCAGTCCGTGCCTCCATGCAGCAAGACCTGGACAACATCCAGGCTTGGGCTAATAAATGGCAAGTAACATTCGCGCCAGACAAGTGCCAGGCAATGACCATCTCCAACAAGAGAGAGTCTAACCACCTCCCCTTGATATTCAACGGCATTACCATTGCCGAATCCCCCACCATCAACATCCTGGGGGTCACCACTGACCAAAAACTTAACTGGACCAGCCATATAAATACTGTGGCTACAAGAGCAGGTCAGAGGCTGGGCATTCTGCGGCGAGTGACTCACCTCCTGACTCCCCAAAGCCTTTCCACCATCTACAAGGCACAAGTCAGGAGTGTGATGGAATACTCTCCACTTGCCTGGATGAGTGCAGCTCCAACAACACTCAAGAAGCTCGACACCGACCAGGACAAAGTAGCCCGCTTGATTGGCACCCCATCCACCACCCTAAATATTCACTCCCTTCACCATCGGCGCACTGTGGCTGCAGTGTGTACCATCCAAAGGATGCACTGCAGTAACTCGCCAAGGCTTCTTCGACAGCACCTCCCAAACCCGCGACCTCTACCACCTAGAAGGACAAGGGCAGCAGGCACATGGGAACAACACCACCTGCACGTTCCCCTCCAAGTCACACACCATCCCAACTTGGAAATATATCGCCATTCCTTCATGGTCACTGGGTCAAAATCCTGGAACTCCCTTCCGAACAGCACTGTGGGAGAACCTTCACCACACGGACTGCAGCGGTTCAAGAAGGCGGCTCGCCACCACCTTCTCAAGGGCAATTAGGGATGAGCAATATATGCTGGCCTCGCCAGTGACACCAACATCCCATGAATGAATTAAAAATAAACTGCAGTGTCAACCAATGTACTATGCATCAAACAGATATATCAAACCACATCCTTCCCATTGAACATTTACAAGACACAGTTACTCAATGTTACAGCCATGTGAGCATTAGGTTCTTACTCCACCTCTGCCACTACACTTGGTCCTCCCCACCTTGCACGATGATTCATCTGGTGCAATCTTCTCAAGTTCACTAATTACGCTCTTGGCGACATGTGTAGCAGTGCTGGAGCTCGCAAACGTCGCTGAGAGTGAGGCAGGGTTGCTGTAAGATGCTGTCTTGCTTTGGTCCACTGGTAAGTTTCTCTTTCAGGCACAGTGACAGGAAAGGAACAAATGTTGGCTCCAATTGTAAGTGTGTGTGATGCTTCTGTACCAATGTGGAAGCGAATGAGAAAGCGAACAAGATATAGGAGCAAAAAACAGAAAGTGCTGTAAAACGCTCAGCAGGTCAGGCAGCATCTGTGGAGAGAGGAAAACAGAGTTAACGTTTCAGGTTGATGACCTTTCATCAGAACTCAACATCTGAAGACATATGAGCTACATTGGACTCACCCTGTGCATGAGAGGGGCCTTGTTGCTTGACTTTCTTATCCTCTATGTTTTTATGTACAAGGATGTCCAGTATGACCTCCTCCATGGAAATGTAAAGCTTGGAACTTTCTAGACGTCCTGCACTTTGGGTCCGTTCCCTTGTATTTTGTGCCATCTTGTCATGCAAGCACGGTAATCCTCAGACGTTGTAAACTGAAGGAGCATATACACAGTGACAGACACCTCCCCAACCTGCATCTCAACCTGTTTGTCGGTAAGCAACGGTGCATTATGCAGCTAGGTTGTGTGACAATAATTTTATGTATAAAAACCTTGGAAGATGTGAACATGCAATTGTATGTTGCAGAGCATGCCTTTAGCTGCCTAGGCCCTAAGGTTTTTTTTAATTTGTTCACGGGATGTGGGCGTCACTGGCAAGGCCAGCATTTATTGCCCATCCCTAATTGCCCTCGAGAAGGTGTGGAATTTCCTCCCTAAACCTCTCCGTCTCTCCACCTCTCCCTCCTTTAAGGCGCTCCTTAAAACCTACCTCTTTGACCAAGCTTTTGGTCACCTGTCCTAATATCTCTTTATGTGGCTGGAATAAAATTTTGTTTGATTATCGCTCCTATGAAGCACCTAGGGGTATTCTACTACGTTAAAGGCACTATATAAATGCAAGTTGTGGTTGTTATTGAATATGTGACATGCTGGAATATGGTTATGCACGAGAAGCAATGAAGGACCTTTAAGCTTGTGTGCGGAGTCAGCGTGGGTCAGCAGTAAATATGCAACAGGTTGACAGGCAACGTTTTGTGGATACAAACTTGGGCCATCTACCTGGTAAATGGCAATGTTGGGTAAGCTTACCTTGGTGGCCTCCTTAAAGTATGTCATCTTCTGTATCTGTTTTCAGATTGTACGCGTAATGTATACAATGTTAACTTCACCTCCTGCATTGCAATCTGCAATGTTGTCCTCGGGGAGGGTGTTTTTGGGTGCCAAACAGGGCAACCCTCCTCCAACCCACCAAATACAACAGCAGCTCTAATTTGCCAGCTATTAAACAGAGGATTCAGGTGCTGTGCCATTCATCATTTGTGCACAGGTTTTGTTACCTGTCTCCTTCATTATTTTGCCTTCTTCTGGTTTTTTTCCAGCCACTTCTGTTTTCCTCATACAGGCTTTGACAAAAGCTGAAAAATACATTTAAAATATTTGCAATCTTTGGAAACACTGAAAATTAATTTTGTCTCTATATGCAGCCACTTACCTTTATTTGTTTGCATCCCGTTAAATGATGGCTTAAGGGCTAATGGGGACATCTTAATGCCAAGGTGAATCTGGGCCAAGAGCTCATCAAGCATGGCGAATTACGGTTGACCTGTAGGGGTCAGGAGTGGAAGTCATGTTGCATCCCAGCACTTACACTTGGATGTTGCCACTGTTAATCTTTGCCCCTGTTCTTTGTTACAACAGGATTTAAAGAGACGGTCACCAAACCAAAACCAGATAAAAATATTAAATTTTTGTCGCATTCAGTGGCTGCTAAGTTTACACTTCAGTGTTTGCAAAATGTGAGCCGACATCATGTCAGTCTCTGGCACAAAATTTGGAGCTGTAACATGCTGCACACCTTACCATGTGTTTTATATTTTGAAATATATGATAATAGATCATAGTATGAGCTCCTTGATAGCTCTGCTGATAAATGCACTGTATGGTGTGGATCATATGGTGAAGCTACAACTCAGGACTACATGCAAGCTAAACAGCGGAAGCAACATGCTATAGACAGAGCTAAGCGATTCCACAACCAACAGATCAGATCAAAGCTCTGCAGTCCTGCCACATCCAGTCATGAATGGTGGTGGACAATTAAACAACTAACAGGAGGAGGAGGCTCTGCAAACATCCCCATCCTCAATGATGGCAGAGCCCAGCACGTGAGTGCAAAAGACAAGGCTGAAGCGTTTGCAACCATCTTCAGCCAGAAGTGCCGAGTGGATGATCCATCTCGGTCTCCTCCTGATATCCCCACCATCACAGAAGCCAGTCTTCAGCCAATTCGATTCACTCCACGTGATATCAAGAAATGGCTGAGTGCATTGCATACAGCAAAAGCTATGGGCCCTGACAACATCCCGGCTGTAGTGCTGAAGACTTGTGCTCCAGAACTAGCCGAGCCTCTAGCCAAACTATTCCAGTACAGCTACAACACTGGCATCTACCCGCCAATGTGGAAAGTTGCCCAGGTATGTCTTGTCCACAAAAAGCAGGACAAATCCAATCCGGCCAATTACCGCCCCATCAATCTACTCTCAATCATCAGCAAAGTGATGGAAGGTGTCGTCGACAGTGCTATCAAGCGGCACTTACTCACCAATAACCTGCTCACCGATGCTCAGTTTGGGTTCTACCAGGACCACTCGGCTCCAGACCGCATTACAGCCTTAGTCCAAACATGGACTAAAGAGCTGAATTCCAGTGGTGAGGTGAGAGTGACTGCCCTTGACATCAAGGCAGCATTTGACCGAGTGTGGCACCAAGGAGCCCCAGTAAAATTGAAGTCAATGGGAATCAGGGGGAAAACTCTCCAGTGGCTGGAGTCATACTTAGCACAAAGGAAGATGGTAGTGGTTGTTGGAGGCCAATCATCTCAGCCCCAGGGCATTGCTGCAGGTGTTCCTCAGGGCAGTGTCCTTGGCCCAACCATCTTCAGCTGCTTCATCAATGACCTTCCCTCCATCATAACGTCAGATATGGGAATGTTCGCTGATGATTGCACAGTGTTCGGTTCCATTCACAACCCCTCAAATAATGAACCAGTCCGAGCTCGCATGCAGCAAGACCTGGACAACATCCAGACTTGGACTGATAAGAGGCAAGTAACATTCGCGCCAGACAAGTGCCAGGCAATGACCATCTCCAACAAGAGAGAGTCTAACCACCTCCCCTTGACATTCAACGGCATTACCATCGCCGAATCCCCCACCATCAACATCCTGGGGGTCACCATTGATCAGAAACTTAACTGGACCAGCCATATAAATACTGTGGCTATAAGAGCAGGTCAGAGGCTGGGTATTCTGCGGCGAGTGATTCACCTCCTGACTCCCCAAAGCCTTTCCACCATCTATAAGGCACAAGTCAGGAGTGTGATGGAATACTCTCCACTTGCCTGGATGAGTGCAGCTCCAACAACACTCAAGAAGTTCGCTTGATTGGCACCCCATCCACCACCCTAAACATTCAATCCCTTCACCACCGGCGCACAGTGGCTGAGGTGTGTACCATCCACAGGATGCACTGCAGCAACTCGCCAAGGCTTCTTCGACAGCACCTCCCAAACCCGCAACTTCTACCACCTAGAAGGACAAGAGCAGCAGGTACATGGGAACAACACCACCTGCACCTTCCCCCCCAAGTCACACACCATACCGACTTGGAAATATATCGCCGTTCCTTCATCGTCGCTGGGTCAAAATCCTGGAACTCCCTTCCTAACAGCACTGTGGGAGAACCTTCACCACACAGACTGCAGTGGTTCAAGAAGGCAGCTCACCACCACCTTCTCAAGGGCAATTAGGGATGGGCAATAAATGCCGGCCTCGCCAGCGACGCCCACATCCCATGAACGAATAAAAAAAGATATAGTAAGGTCTCAGGTTCGAAACCTGGTCAGTACTAAGATTAGCTGATCTTTCTTGAGACAGTGATGGGTGCACTACAATTGGTTTCCAGTGTCATCAGGCTAGAAAGGGTTATGGGGATGGGGAAATCAGCCCGGGTTCCTGCTTCTGATTGCTCTGCTGAAAAGTAGGAATCAGACATCACGTGGAACAGGGCTGAGCTCAGGTGCAATGCACCCTTCCTGTCCCTCCACCCTCCCCCCACCCCACAGCCCCCAGCTCCCAGCTGAGTAGCCTTCCAATGTTAACTGTGCTAACCCACACATGGAGAACAGCCTCGTGTCTGAGGTAAGTGTACCCAGCTTGAGTTATTATCATCAGGAGAAAAGGGGAGATTTAAAAAAAGATAAAAACACCGTATGGAAATGGTTGGAAAGTGAAGGGAATCTGATTGTTGAATAAAATGTCAGGGCGGGTGGAGCAGGCTTTGTACTGTAATAAATCTTAAACTGCTTTATATCTGAAGTAACTAAATTATTCCATTAACCACTGTGACCTATTGAGCATCCCCAATTTCCTTTGTCCCTCCATTGGTGGCTGTGTCTTCAGCTGCCTAGGCCCTAAGTTCTGGGATTCCCTCCCTAAACCTCTCCACCTCTACCTCTCTCTCCTCTTTTAAGATGCTCCTTAAAACCTCCCTCTGGCCATACTTTTGGTCACCTGCCCTATTAACTCCTCATGTGGCTCGGTGTCAAATTTTGTTTGATAATCGCTCCTATGAAGCGCCTTGGGATATTTTACTATGTTAAAGGCACTATATAAATGCAAGTTGTTGTGAGAGACAACCTCAAGATGATATCTGTGAGCTGGAATATATCTCTCTGTAAATGGAATCTCCAGCAACAGTTAAAGTTTTTTTTTATTGTTTTCTGCTGTGGTTTCTCATATTACCAACCGTACTCTGCTGTGATTCATAGAGCACGGAATGAGTTGCTGACATAGCCTGTTGATGGGGTTGCTTTGGTACCAATGGAGCGCGGCTTAATTATATATCACTGTCTTCATCAGGAATGAAAAGATCATTAACTCAAGGCTCAAGGAAAGCAGAAAGAACAGACGGCTGTCATGTCTTTTGTGGAAAGCATGCTTTGCGCACTGAAGTGTGGAAAATGTGAATGACATCAGTATACGACCAGCTCCGTCTCCATGCATTGAATTATTGTCAGGTTAAAATTCACGCACTCAAGCAAGTGCAAGTACCAGCCGTTCATTTCTACAGCTTTTTAATCTGACCAACTTGGTGCTAAACAGAAGGAGTTGATGAGGCCTTAGTTTCTAGCCTTCATTGTGAACTGGAGTAGGTAGGTCAGTGACAGACAACATTATTAATGACTTTTTGATCTTTGTATGCGTCTGTTAGGCTTATGTTGACTGAATGTCGTCATTAGCTCGAGGAATTGCAAATACATGGTCTAGAGCCACTGAAAAGTGGATAGGAAGGACCTACTTCCCTTAGCAGAGGGGTCAATAACCAGGGGGCATAGATTTAAAGTAATTAGTAGAAGGATTAGAGGGGAGCTGAGGAAAACCTTTTTCACCCACAGGGTGGTAGGGGTCGGGAACTCACTGCCTGAAAGGGTGGGAGAGGCAGAAACCCTCATCACATTTAAAAAGTACTTGGATGTGCACTTGGAAGTGCCATAACCTATAAGGCTACGGACCTGGAAAGTGGGATTAGGCTGGATAGCTCTTTTTCGGCCGGAACAGGCACGATGGGCCGAATGGCCTCCTTCTATGCCGTAAATTTCTATGATTCTATGAAAAGGGCTGCTGTTTGTACACATAAAGCACAACACCAGCTATCACAATAGATATTCCAGGTCCCAATAGATGGCAGTATTTTACTACTTCACGGTAATAAACCAAACAGTTTGTAAGACAACTCCCCTTGACTAAAGAAAGGGTGAACGTTTTATGGTTTCATGATGTCTGTTGTGCATTCAGTAGGATGAGAAAGTTTGCTCAGTTTGGCAGCCAGGATGGGTTGAGCTAGCATAAATCTACTGACGCTGTGGCTTTTCCAGTTCTATCCCTAAATAACTGTGTTCAGGCTGCCCACCCAACCCCACTGTGGGTCAGGATCAGGTCAGGCTAGAGCTGGCTTACTTGCAGATAGATAGATAGATGCATGATTCCATCCAGATAAAAGCAGTTGAAAGCAGACTGAAGGTTCAGCTTCTGTTATTTGATCATACTTTCAGTGGAGAGTTCTATTCAGCCACAGTTACTTTGTATTGGGGTACAAATTCGTCAGCGCCCAATTTCGGCAAAGCGGCCACCGGGAGGCCCAAGGCTGGCCAGGAATTGGGCCTCAGGCCCCATTAATATTAATTGGCCGAGCTACCAGCACCAGTTGTGCCTCCACGGGCAATACGAACACTGCAGTATGTCGGCAAATAAATGCAAGTAATGCAGTTCTCAGTGAAGTGGACAGACACGGTGAGGTTACAGATCTCCTCGTTAGGATGTCATGGGATTACTTCTCACCCTATTGGGCTCTCTGGAAGGACTGATATCTGAAGTAGGAAACACTATCAGACAGACTACAGAGCACTCCCAACTGGAACAAGTTCATTTTTGGCAGCCAATCTGGACCTTTAATTATAAAGTTAATACTTCTAATCCTAAAGCATATATTGAGGTGCCTAAATGCGTGACAGGTCCTAGCAACATTAATCCTCCTACCTAATGCAATTCCAAAGGTCATCTACTTTCCATCCAGGGTTCAGCTTCTGTTATTTGATCATACTTTTCGTGGAGAGTTCTATTCAGCTACAGTTACTTTGTATTGGCGTATAAATTCGTCAGTGCCCAGTTTCGGGCTTGAAGGTGGCAAAGTGGGCCACAAGATGTGCCTGAACCGGGAGGCCCCAAGGCTGGCCAGGAATTGGGCCTCAGGCCTCATTAATATTAATTGGCCGAGCTACCAGCACGAGTTGTGCCTCCACAGGCAGCTCTACCGTTTG
The DNA here is from genome assembly GCF_035084215.1 of Heptranchias perlo. Classification (NCBI taxonomy): domain Eukaryota; kingdom Metazoa; phylum Chordata; class Chondrichthyes; order Hexanchiformes; family Hexanchidae; genus Heptranchias; species Heptranchias perlo. Next base: position 80,293,405 of record NC_090332.1, read on the forward strand.
AAGAAATGAATAACTGGCTGCTTGCCTTGCCGGCAGTGGCCCGAAGGTAAGTCCAGGGGAGAGGGGCAATGTGGGGGGTGCGGGGGGTGCTATATCGGATTTAGCAATGGGGGGCTAAAACAAGCATTAGGAATCCATTTACATATGTACGGTTAAGGGGAGATTTAATGGAGATGTTCAAAATTATGAAAGGTATTGATAGAGTAGATAGTAAGAAACTGTTTCCACTGGCAGGAGGGTCGGTAACCTGAGGACACAGATTTAAGATAATTGGCAAAAGCACCAGAGGGGAGCTGAGGAGAATTTTTTTTATGCAGCGAATTGTTATGATCTGGAATGCGCTGCCTGATAAGGGTGTTGGAAGCAGATTCAATAATAACTTTCAAAAGGGAATTGGATATATACTTGAAAAAGAAAAAAATTACAGGGCTAAGGGGAAAGGGCAGGGGAGTGGGACTAATTGGATAGTTTCTTCAAAGAGCCAGCACAGGCACGATAGGCCGAATGGCCTCCTTCTGTGTGCTAAGATTCTGTGACTCTAATGCTTGCTTTAGGTGGCTGCCAGGGATGCCTGAAAAATCACTTGGCCCAATATAGGGCCGGACAACGAGGTCCAATGCTGTCCACCCACTGATGCCATTCATGCCAACTGTACCTGCAATTCCCCATCCCACACACACCAACCATCATGCAGACCTTATTGTCTCATGTCCATGATTTGATTTAAAGATTGAATTATTAAATGAATGTTCTCCACTCCCTTTTTCAAAAATAAAGTATTTTAGAGTGACCCCTCACCCTGTAGAACGATGCATGTCAACCAGAACACAGACAGGAAACTTACTCCTGGTGTCTGCCTCTGCTGGCTGCTCTGTAGCAAAATATCAAGCTGGGATAGGGGGGTGGGGGAGTGCATCTGTGTGTAGAATTGATACACACGCTAAGTATTTACAGAACATTAGTTCATTTTTGCCCACACTCCTAAAATTCTTGCAGGGAGTCACCCAGATTAGTGCAATTTAAAAGACAAACCCTTCAATAATGGCTATTTGGCCTCTTAAGGGCTTGTTAAGTTCCAATTAGAGGCAAATGTACAATTTTGACTTCCAGCCCCCATCAAACAGTAATCCCCGCTATAAAGGTGGCATTAAGGCAGCAAAGAGTTCACAAAGGACCAGGGCAGAGTAGAGCAGAACCCATTGTAAGCAGTAACTCAACTGTTTCAATTCGCACAGTAGCATAGGTGCATTAACAAGTCTGACAAGCAGAGAACAGCCGAGGAGGTCAAAGGCAATAGGAGGAGGAGCACAAGGACTTGCTACTATCCAAGGAAGCATTGTAAGCACAAATAGCAGAGCCACCTTGACTTCATTGAGGAAAAGTGTGTGAGGAAGCTCCATCTTACTAAGAAAGCCATTGATCAATTGTGCCATTTCCAGGATCCATACCTACAGCCAAAGAGCAACATCAACACTGCAGTAATAGCAGTGGTATAAGTAACCATACTACTCAATTTTTTTTACTACAGTTTCCTTTAAGACAATGGCAGGAGATTTGGCAAGGGTCACTCAGTTTGCAGTTTGGCTACACAACAACAGTGATTACATTTTAAAAAGTAATTAATTGGAGCATTTTGAGCCATCGTGATAAGGTACTCTACCAATACAAGTTCTACCTTTCCTTCACTGGTGCAGAGCTGAGATACAGATGTTTTCGTTAGATTTTCCACTTGCAGCCTGGACGTAATGCTCATGTTGGGGTCGGCCGTATCATATAGAAACCATCTCCATTGATTTCCCTGTTGCCGAAGTGGTGAAGACGAAAATGATTCTGCCACATGTTGGCATGCTGCACACTGCACTAAATTTAGCACCGGGATAAAGCAGGAGAGGCAAAACATGTTTTTGTAGAAAAATATACTGTTTGAAGGATGCCATCAGCTGCACCTATATATACATCCCATAATATTTATCAACAGAAGAGAATGTCACTCGAAGAAGATCCAAATTATCCATGACTGCTGCCAATAAAGTCTGCATGTCAATACACGACTTCCAGGGAGTGTCCATGCTGCCATTACTTAAGGCCATTATTGGTCACCCACCTATTCCCAATTGGCAACAGGTTGAATGATTGGCTCTTTGGAAATATGGGTTAGCCAATCAAAGTATGGCTCACTACACCACCATGCAATCCCTGCGCTCCTCAGTAAAGAGATAACAAAGCACATGAGATGCAGGCACATCATCACACCTACCTCTGGCACATTGAAACAATGGTTCCAACATTAGGACTGCATTACAGTTTGTCCCAGAATCAGTTGGAAGAATGGTCATGGTGTGCTGCATGCTGCACAAGATAGCCATGGAAAATGGCACTCACTTGCTGGTAGACGAGGACCAGGAGCAAGCCACACACAGGAGAAAGAAAGAAGGAACTTGCATTTAAATAGCACCTTTCACATCCTCAGGACACCCCAAAATGCTAATGAATGTCTCTCGAAGTGTAATCACTTTTGTTATTGTTATCCAGGTTAACACAACAGCTAATTTGAACACTGCAAGGACCCACAAACAACAAACGACGAACTAATAAGTTTTGGTGGTGTTGGTTAAGAGATAAATGTTGGCCTGGACATCAGGAGAACTCTTATGCTTGTCTTTAAATAGTAGGCAGACATGGTTACAGTTTAACATCTCATCAGAAAGATGGCACCTCTGACCATACAGCTTCCATCAGTGCTGTACTGAACTGTCAGCCTAAATTATGTGTTCAAGTCCTGAAGTGGGACTTGAACCCACAATCTTCATACTCAAAGGCAGGAGTGTTACCACTGATCCAAGCTGACATTCCAAAGATACAGAAGAAGGCATGGGTTCTGCAATGAGCAAGTGACTGGTCCACCTGTTTGTGTTCTGAAGTATTCTCCATTTTGTCGCTGGCCCTGTGAGGTCTGAATCATGAAGTGACTCAACAGGGACCATGGCAATGTTAGATTTCCACTCAGTCTTTCTTCAGCCCTCACCTCTGGCCCTTCCACACCTGTGCGAAATGAGCCACTCTGTGATTCTTCGAAGTCTGTGAAGCCTTCCTGAGTGTTTATCTCTGGGCTGGTGCCTGTTTCAAATGATGATAACACAGAGTGCTGACAAGGCCCAACTTGCTGCTCCTGTGATTCCAGCAAAGAAGAAAATGGCACACAATAAGAACATACATATAATTGCCTTGTTATGATTGTACAGGCAGCATATTTTACACTGCACCACATTCTTGCTTTTCAGCTTCTATGTCTTCTATACAGTGGATTGCCTCACATCCACAATAGGAGGGTGAGTGGTTTGGCCTGCTGAGACTCTCTGGCCAGTTGCCTTGGGTGCCTTATGCTGTATGCTCCCTTTTTATGTAAGGAGAAGAAAAATATATATTCAACGAGTGGATATTTTGATCTGTAGTATAGTTTTAGTAGCTTATTTTGAAGTACCAGAATGTTTGAAAACCAACTCAGTGCATTGTAATTATCATAGAATTACATAAAATTTACAGCACAGAAACAGGCCATTCGGCCCAGTAGATCCATGCCAGTGTTTATGCTCCACAGGAGCCACCTCCCACCTTACTTCATCTCACCCTAGCAACATATCCTTCTATTCCTTTCTCCCTCATGTGTTTATCTAGCTTCCCCTTAAATGTATCAATGCCATTCACCTCAACCATTCCTTGTAAGAGCGAGTTCCACATTCTCACCACTCTCTGAGTAAAAAAGTTTCTCCTGAATTCCTTATAGGATTTATTATATCCATAGAACACATTGGGCCCAATTTTGCCCTGAGCAGTGAATGAACGGCGCCCACCGTCCGTTAGACTTGCACTTGCCCGTAGACTTTTCATGGGCCTTTTCAGAGCAAGTTCCTCTCATCAGGCCCTCAATCCAATGTGGTGCCCTCTACAGGGCATCTGGAACCTGTGTGAACAGAGCCAGCAACTGTGTATCCCCTTAACCAATCAGATTGAAGCATTGTTAATGAGCAACGCAGAGTCAGAACCAGGAAGTGCAAGTTAGAATAGTGAATTCAACGTCAAATCAGATACAGGAAGTGAAATAGAGAGAGAGGGTAAGAAATACTGAATTAAGAGACAGAGATAAACGAGATAGAAAGAAAAAGTACAAAATTATATACTTTTTTTAAGTGTCCAACAACAATTGAAATGTGAAGGAATGAGACTACACACTTGTAAAAGTTAATTTTTATTGCCAGAGAGGTTGTTTGGCAGTCATTAAGACTCACCATGCTATTAATCTGTAATGTACCTGTAATGAATCTGTAATCAATAATCTGTATTGAGTGTAATGCAATGAGACACCCCAGAGTGTCATGAACTGTAATTATGTACAATGTGTTCATTGAACTGTACTTAATTTAACCTGCAAATTGTATAATCTGTATTGTGTACGTTTGGAATGTGATATGACAACTGTATTGTATGTTTTGCTACAAATTTTATGAATAAAGTATATTTTTTTGAAAAAAAAATTTAAAGTTTGCTTGAAACCTTTGAACAGCATTTACGATTCAAAACAAAATAACTTGATGTATCTTTTTTGGGCACGACTATTTCGTGTCCATCAGGGCAGTGCAGGAACTTCACACCATTCCATTAATCGGAGCGGTGAGTAAGCCGGCGAGATGTCCTTCCCGTGAAACTTACGGAGGAGCAGGGCATCTGGTACAGCAACTTCCGGATTTTCACGTTTGCGCATGTGTGGTCACTGGAAGTTGCTCTACCATTTGCTTGTTAGGCTCGCTGTTATTTGCAGAGCAAAATCCGGCCCATTATATACATAATCACAGTTGTATCTATGAATAATCATAGTCACTCTTCAGTTTTTTTTCAGTTGCACTTTGCTACATAATTCTTTGTTGCCCTGCTATACTAATTCTTAAACATCATCATGGCTTCCCTTTGTGTTGTAATTGCAGCAGGTTACTGGATCAATTTGAATTAAGTATACTAAATGTACTCAAGCAAACTTGCCTGACACCTATAACTTACTATATGGCAGGCTACATTTTCTACTGTCATCGTCATTCTTCACCTTGCCACTTTCCTTCAAGTCAAACACTTTCTTTTGGCTATCTCGCCACATTCTGCAGTTACATAACTTCAAATTCATAGCCAGGGTGATACCCCTCTCTGCCCGTTTTCTCCCCAGATTATCTTCAGCAGTGTATAAAGCTATTGTGTCTGCCCACAACATCGATTAAGACCTGCAAACTCTTGTCAGTAAATTTTGGTTTTCACTGTGTGTCGTCCCTCCATTTCTTCATGAAATTGCTGGATTGGACGACAATGTACTATTTATATTGGTTGAGTGACTAACTTGTTAAGCAACATTCTTGAAGGAATGCTTGGATTGCCTACATAGTGCCTTATTTTTAGTGCATCCGAGCTCCCAGAAAGCATGCAGAGTAAATTTGTGCCTCCTGCAAGTGCATTAAAAAAGGGCAAAAGATGGAACTCCAATTTAGCAAACATTCTGTGTGCTGAGAGGAATTTAACCTGATAAAAGAATCACCAAAGTTGCAGAGGTTGAATTGCTCCCTCAACTTCCCTTCCTCCTCCTCTCTGTGGCAGAAGCATTTTACCTCTTTGGTTGAGGGTCTAGCTGAGATTGGGAACTTGTGCTATCGGAAAGCAGAGCTGGGTCAAACTATTCTACGGCTCAATACATTAGTACAACACTGACTGTACTCATAACCTCTTTTAAACCTGCTGGCAAAGCATCATCAAAGGAAGAAAATGATAATACTTTGTGTGAATTTTTTTTCTGCTTTGTTTTGAATAGTAAATGCTGTTCAAAGGTTTCAAAATATGCATGAATTTTCTACTGAGTAACCTTGTCAAAAATGATTCCCTGCAAATTTCTCTTCTCTTTTCTCCTCCAATTTAATCTTTAGTTTACTGCCTTTGGCCATATTCCATAGCAGCTCTCCACTATGCCACTCAAGTAGTCTTCTACAGGTGTGTGCTGAAGGCTTTTTGACTATGGAAAATATCAAAGCCAAGATCTGTCTTGTCCTTTCTTGACATCACATGCAGACTGATCCATCAGGGATTACTGGATACAGACAACTCCCTCACCTCTCCTCTGGAACCAGGGACACTGAAGCAAACCAAAAAGCTCCACCACTGTCCCAGTTGTGACTGGTCAACTCAACATAAAGTAGGGATCAAACCTGGGTCCTTTCTGGGTTGCACCACACCATATAGCAATGCATTTACCCATTGAGCCACTGGGATTAGCTTCTGCAATTTTCTGAGGATGAATTGTATAAATTAGAATCGGAACTCGTCTGGATGAGTGCAGCTCCAACAACACTCAAGAAGCTCGACACCATCCAGGACAAAGCAGCCCGCTTGATTGGCACCCCATCCACCACCCTAAACATTCGCTCCCTTCACCAACGGCGCACTGTGGCTGCAGTGTGTACCATCTACAGAATGCACTGCAGCAACTCGCCAAGGCTTCTTCGACAGCACCTCCCAAACCCGCGACCTCTACCACCTAGGAGGACAAGGGCAGCAGGTACATGGGAACAACACCACCTGCATGTTCCCCTCCAAGTCACACACCATCCCGACTTGGAAATATATCGCCGTTCCTTCATCGTGGCTGGGTCAAAATCCTGGAACTCTCTCCTTAACAGCACTGTGGGAGAACCTTCACCACACAGACTGCAGCGGTTCAAGAAGGCGGCTCACCACCACCTTCTCAAGGGCAATTAGGGATGGGCAATAAATGCTGGCCTCGCCAACGACGCCCACATCCCATGAACGAATAAAAAAAAAACTGAAGGGCTGAAATTCCGTTGGGTTTTCACCAGTCTCTCACTTTAACTCTGGCAGGAAAGCAGTAGGATCACCAAGGAAATGGCAGAACTGGCTGTTTCTCCCAATTCCCCGAAGGCTACCAACAGTCTATCGGCAGAGTTATGGCAGAAGTGAAAACCCCGGAAATTTCAGCCTCCAAGTATTTCTCATTAAGTCTCTGTTGACTATCAGAGCATTATAAAATCCCTGGTACCCTCACTCTGAATCCCATTTTGGATTTCACTCCTCGTTCTGTGCTTGTCTGTCCACATTTTTGCTATAACTAACTGACATTTACAGTTTTAACTTTGGATTATATATTTACCTTATTAAAATATGACAAGATGTCAAGATATAATGAAGAAGGCCTCATGACCTGATGACACAACAACCTTCAAGACATGAATATCTCATGATCTTTACATTGCCCACGATTATTTTGGCACTTGGCCTTGCCTTGTACTAAAAGAGTCCCTTGTATGCATGTCTCATTTTTTCCTTTATTGACTAATTAAATAAATAAATATTATTTTGCTACAGGCTTTTAAGAACCCCAAGTTCGACTTCACCGAACCACAATTCCCTGATCTGCTCCAACCTCTGTTCTAACTTGGCGGTGCCCCTCACGATGTCCCTTGGCTCTTCCCCGCGGTTTCATAATTTAAAAAAAGAAGGAATACATTGAAAAAAACTCTAATATTACAATATTTTCTATTTGGTGCAGAACTTCCATGGCAGTCCTCAGCAGGTTAATGGCTTATCTCAACCGGCCCTTCTTTAGATCAGCTCAGATTTCTCACCTGGGTCAGTGCTGATCCCCACTACTCAGCTCGTGCTATTTGCCTTGAACCATACATTTCACATGCCAGCAGTAAAATTGAGTTTGCAATAGAAAAGATAAAGTCACCTAGACTTTTTTTTTTTCCAAAGCCCCATTGTACACATTTTAAGCATTTGGTGATCAATGGTGTTTTTTAATGTAACTTCAGTTGCTTCGTGTCTTATGAAAACATCATTTGTTGGAAGATGATTGTCTGTAAATGAGAGGGGGAAAAAAGGGGCCTGAAATGATTTCGACCTTCTTGTGCTATCCAGACGCCCGACGTCAATCTGGTAAAGTGCAACTGGTTTTACATTTCCAACAGCAGTAAACTGAAACCGAGCAGGCACTCCTTGTGATGAAAAGGTATTTTTCAGAGAGTGAAAATTTTAATTAAGGGACAATGGGAGAGCTTTTATTACTACAATCCAAAGGTAAATAAACAGCTCAAGGTATGATTCTTACTACCTGTTACCTAAGAGACCTCACGTCACATACCTGATAAATCATGGACAGCAGCTTGCTGACAATGGTCCAGCTTACTCTGCCAGTGATAGTATAGTATTGTACACGAGACAGACAAACAAACATGGTCTGCAGGCCTAAGGTATTTAGCACTCCAAACAAAATCTGTCTCCATACACTTAAGATTAGCACACAACTTAATTTAAAAAGAGAAAAAAAAATGCCACAGCAGCTAAGGTGGAATCTGATAGTCTGGCAACGCGCCAAGCTGCTTCACTTAAAATTCTTTAAAAATCTAGTTCAAGTGAGCAATAATGGATGAACAGGTTTACGCTGTCCTTCTCCAGTCAATACTCACTGATACTTTGTATACTGCCCACCTACTGTTATCATTCACAGGAAATCTGTCTACAGCTGTATCATAGGAAGGAGATTATTGCCCTTGGCAGTGCACAGCGGTGAGCGATGAAGATGATTCCATTTGTCAGGAATTTAAGTTAAGGTTAAGAAGCTGGGCTTGTTTTCTTTGGAAAGGAGACTTCGAGGTGACCCAATTGAAGTTCTCAAGTTTATGACGGCAATTGACATAGTTGATCCAGGTAAATTGCTCACTTTGGTGAAGAATTCAAATACCAGAGGACATGAGGTAAAAATGAGAAAGTTAAACAGCACCGATGGACTGAAGTAACTATCTGGTTTAGCAGAAAATAATACAAATTATATGACCTCAGGTCTGATTCCTAGTTTGTGATGAGTTAACTCATGCCAGCTGAGGCAGCAGTTGGAGTACTGCAATTTGCCACAGCACCACAAGCCTGTGGAAAGGAAAGAACAGCCAGGGTTCCCAATCCTGATTGGTATCCAGAAAGCCTCGCTGGAAAGTGCATGTGTGGCTGTCAGGTGAAAACAAGGTCAGGTTCAGTTCTGACGCCCTCCACAGTTGCCCATTGACAGTGACCGTCTAGGTTCATACATGAAGGATGGTCATGTAGGTGAGATACCAGAAAGCTCAGCAAAGTCTGAACTGATCCAGTGAAGGGTCAGTTAAGATAAGCCAAAAATCTCCCTGTTATGTTCTAGAGATATCTCTGAGTGAGGCCTGCTTCATAAGGAGTGGAGAACTGCTAGAATTAATGGGCTTGATTTTAAAAGTAAAAAACGGGTGAGTTGGGGGCAGGGAGGGCATTGAAAATTGCCACCATTGCCACCTCCAACCTGCACATTTCCGGTTTTCACGGGGGCGGGACGAGGGGCGGGCGGCCAACCTGCTCCCAGGAGGCGGGTCGGGCCTTAAAACCTTTCAAGGAGGCTTCAAGTCTCCGTTTTTAACTAATTCCCCATTTCAACCCCGGGGGGCCTGGATTCTCAGGCCTTGTGCTCAATTTTCAAATGGAGCCGGGAAGGGGGCTGGGGGGGGGGGTGGGGTTTAATTTGAGGTTCGGGAAACCCATTAGTAAACCCAGACGGCCTTACGATTTTGACATAAGGACGTTTTTTTTTGTCGGTTTCCCGTCTGACTGACCGGCTGATTGACAGGCTGGCCTCAGTCGGACGGGAGACCAGCCAAGGAGACGACGTCTGCAGGTAAGTCTGCAGGTAAGTTTTTATTTGCATGGAATGGGGGAGGGTGCGGGGAGCATAGGTGGGCACGGGGGCATGGGTGGGCAAGGGGTACGGTTGGGCATAGGTGGGCACGGGGATCGCGAGTCATGGGCGGGTCTGAAATGGTGGCAATTTTCAATGCCCCTCTGCCCCCAACATACCTGTTTTTTACTTTAAAAATCGAGCCCCTTTTTTACGCCTCGTGAAAGGAGCGAGAAGGCCCGAGACTGCAACTAAGTGCCTAGGGGAAAGTCCGCGATCGGGAGGGGGGGGGGGGTGTCCGCGATCGGTGTGGTGGGGGGTTGGGGGTGTCAGTGATCGTTGGGGCGGTTGGTGCAGGTAGGCTTGTTGGGGGACGCACTCCTGCTTCTCCATGCCCACAAGCTGTGCCTTTCTAGGCACTTACCTGCAGTCTGTGGTCTTCTCGCCTCTGAGGCGTAAAACAGAAGGCCCGGGAATCCCGGCCCCCCAGGATTGAAATGGGGAATTAATTAGAAATGCAGGCCTGAAGCCTCGTTGAAAGGTTTTAAGGCCCGACCCGCCTCCTGGGAGCGGGTTGGCTGCCCGCCCCTCGTCCCGTCCCCGTGAAAACCGGAAATAAGCAGGTTGGGGGCGGGTCTGAAATGGTGGCAATTTTCAATGCCCCTCTGCCCCCAACACACCAGTTTTTTACTTTTAAAATCGCGCCCCTTTTTTACACCTTGTGAAAGGAGACGAGAAGGCCTGAGACTGCAGCTAAGTGCCTAGAAAGGCACAGCTTGTGGGCCTGGAGGAGCAGGAGTACTTCCCCCAGGCACAACAAGCCTAGCAGCACTGACAACCCCCCCTCCCATCGCAGACCCCCAACCTCTGATCGCGGACCCCTGACCCCGACCCCCTGACCCCGATCCTACCCCTCCCACCCTGGTCCTCCAACCCCGACCCCGATCCAATGACCCCGATCCTCTGACCCCGACCCCAATCCTCCGATCCCGATCCTCAGACCACCGACCCTCCCCGTCAACGATCGCGGACTCCCGCGATGACCCCCGATTCCATCCCCCCTGACTTATGACCCCCATGCCCGCCAATGTCCATCTATGCTCACTGCCCCCCATGCCCACCCATGTCCCTTGCCCACCCGTGCCCCTTGCCCACCCATGCCCCTTGCCCACCCATGTCCTTTGCCCACCCATGTCCCTCCATCCCCCAACCATCCATGGCAAACAAAGACTTACCTGCTGACCTACCTGCAGACGTCGTCTCCCTGGCTGGTCTCCCGTCCGACTGAGACCAGCCTGTCAATCAGCTGGTCAGTCGGATGGGAAACCGACAAAAAAGACATCCTCATGTCAAAATCGTAAGGACGTCCAGGAAACCCGTACTAATGCGTTTCCCAACCTCAAATTGACTCCCCCGCCCCCTTCCCGGCTCCGTTTGAAAATTGAGCCCAGTGCATCTTTATATGTGAAACCTTATTGCTGAAGCTGATTATCATTTTTGCATAAGAAAGTGAGAGTTGGTATCATCATAAAAGAAACCGATCTTACTTATCCTTATTTACTTTTAAAGGAATAAGTGCATTGAACAACTGGTTTAACATAGCTGAGTTACCATTGTGGCAAAAAAAAACTATTTTTGTCTAAGGTTTACATTGGTATTGGCTCCTTTAACTCAGTCATGGTACTTAAGGAGTTAAAAATCAGCTTCACTCTCAAAATAATCTCCCTGCTCAACTTGATTGGCAAAAGAACCAAAGGTGACATGAGGAAAAACATTTTTATATAGCGAGTGGTTAGGATCTGGAATGCACTGCCTGAGGGGATGGTGGAGGAAGATTCAATCATGGCCTTCAAAAAGAACTGGATAAGTACTTGAAAGGAAAAAATTTGCAGGGCGACGGGGAAAGGGCGGGGGAGTGGGACTAGCTGGATTGCTCTTGCGTAGAATCATAGAAAGGTTACAATACGGAAGGAGGCCATTCAGCCCATCGAGTCCGACTCGATGGGCTGAATGGCCTCCTTCCGTATTGTAGCCTTTCTATGATTCTATGATACCATGTTGTGATGATAAATCAGTTTAGTCAGTTTGATTGAGGGATGAGCCAACGCACTCCCTCCATCACAGACGCTCTGCGGCTGAAGTATGCACGATTTACAAGCTGCACTGCAGCAACTCACTAATGTTACTTTGACAGCACCTCCCTCCCCTGCAACCTCTACAGGTTCTAGAGGAACAAGAACGGCAATGTCATAGAACACCATCAGTCCCAAGTTCCCCTCCAAGTCACACGCAGTCTGATGGGTATATATGTCACCATTCTTTCATCATCACTGGATTAATATCCTGGAACTGCCAACCTAACACCATTGTGAGCGCATCATCACCATAAGGGCCACAGCAGTTCACTTTCTCCCAACAACTAGGGATGGGAGATAAATGTGTTCTTGTCAGTGTTACCCATCCTGAGAATAAACTTGTTCAAAAACTCAATTCAAATACAAACATGCTGTGTGATTTGTTCAGATCTCCATCTGATTGACAACTCTTTAAATAACTACTTGGCTCCAGTTACTGTTTCCAGGTACATTTATTAACTGCACTTTTTAAATCAATAAATTTGATCTGGAGCCTTTGGAGAGGGATTGATTATCTGACTGAAACCTCTGAAGAGAATAACATGGTTCTGACAACTTAGTGAAAGAACAAAGGAAAGAAAGGAAGAACGAAAGAAAGCAAAAATGAAAGAAAGAACTTGCATTTATATCATGCCTTTCATGACCACAGAACATCCCAAAGTGCTTTACAGCCAACAAAGCACTTTTGAAGTGTAGTCACTGTTGTAATGTAGGAAAATGCAATAGCCAATCTGCACACAGCAAGGTCCCACAAAAAGCAATAAGATAGTGACTAGATAATCTGTTTTTAGTGATGTTGGTTAAGGAATAAATATTGGCCAGGACACTGAGGAGAACTCCACTGCTCTTCTTTGAATAGTGCCATGGGATCTTTTACACCCACCTGAGAGGGCAGAGGGGGGGCCTCGGTTTAATGTCTCATCTGAAAGACAGCACCTCTGACAGTGCCACATTCTCTCAGTATAATGAGGGAAAGATTAATCAAATAACTCTGTTGAAAAGTAATTATAGTTTTAGTACAATAGTTATGAATCATTATTTTCTACTATACAAGCAACTAATAAAATTTAACAGCTATTGTAGATATATCTGTTTCACCTGTTATTTGCTTGTTCATTTACTGTTTAATATACTTTTTCAGCATTTAAAGTCAAAATAAAGTCATGCGGGCATTACTCTGCCCATGGAGGCATGGTATAAACCGATAAAAAATATGTTCTCTGTTCATTATCTGGCATGCTACAATATTTTACCTAGATTTCAGGGCTAGTGGAAGCACTTTCAACGTTGTAGGGAGCAAGGGCTCACTTAAGAGAGTAGTGCAAAACATGGAAGTAAAATTAAGTGTAAAAAGGGTAAAAGAAAACAAAAACACAACAGGCACACTTGGCAGCTTTGATTTCCTCTTAATAAGCACATAGGAGTGTGAAACACCACCTTTCTGCAGTAACCATCAGATTGGCTGCATGTTAATGGCTGGACTAAGTTGCTGACATACTCTGATAATGATTGGTATTCATTGAAACATTGTGAGTTACAGTGGCAGTTTTACTGTAGCCACAGGAGATTCACTATTGTGTTCTTACAAGCAAGATAACCTTGATTGAAGTGAAGCATTAGGCTGGAGGAAATCAGAAGTGGGGATTGGAAGAAAATGTGGAGATGGAAGTAGGAATCAAGGGGAAAAAGGTTACATTGGATGATAGAAACATGGGCAAGGCAGACGAATGACAGGACAACAGGGAATATTGAAGAAAGGAGAATTGAAGGAAGAAAGAAAGGACATTAGGAAGGAAAAGAATGGGAAGGGAGGAAGGGAGGGAGGGAAGGAAGAAAGAAAGGAGGATTTTCCTTGCCTTAGTATCCTAGGAGCACCTGTACGAGAGGAACTGGAGGGTCAGGAAGTGCAGTGCCCTGAAGGGGAGCAAAACGGCATGCTGCAGTTGGAAGGTGAGATTCCCAAAAGACCACAAGGCAGTTAAGCTCGATCTCTGGGAACCATCCAGAGAAACCTAACTCTCAAAACTTTCTCAAAATACAAAACTACAACAATAACATATCTGTCCATCCCTCCAGGTCTACCCATGGGCATTGCAATAAAACGGAACCCCAGTTTCCTGTGCCCTCATGACTGCAGCCAATCGGATTCTTCAGCATCTACCCGTGGAACACCTAACACATGAAAATTAGGCCTGACCAGAAATCTGGGCGTAACTCACCGTATCCGAGCACAGCACATTTCTAGTGCACTGTCCATACGTTGCGCTCACCTGAATTAGCCCGAGAAAAATCAGTTTTTGAGACTTGAACAGAGCCTCATCAGTGAGCCAGAGCCCCATCCATGACTACTGACCCTCTCAACTTGCACACTGCATGCAGATAGGCTGCCAGCTATCAACAAGCCCACTTCTGGGGGGGGTGGTGGTGGGGGTAGGCAACAATTATTTCAGATTAAGATGTGTAACACCTCTAATATTAACACTTGGAGAGCAGTTGCTCCTTCAGGTCCTCCTAAGTTGATGTTTTATGGACCTTCCTGGTCTGTATGGCGAGCTACACACTGGATACTCTGGCTGAGCCATCAGGAAAGTTGTACAGCTGCTAATGTTGTTTGCAAACAGACATGTATCCAGCTAATTCTTGAAGGAGTTAACAGATCATCAGTTTTTTGTTCAAAGTGTGTTCCACATACACACTGTAGAGCAGGGAAAAACATTTCTTCTAATTTCTAGTCTTGCATCCCTATTACTTATATTAGCAACAAATTCAGCTGAGGTCAATGTTTAATAAACGTACAGAGTTATCAGGTCAAGATAGATTAATTCCAGTTTGTGAGTCCATCTCAAAGACCAGTTCAGACTGGTTCTTCAAGAATTACATTCCACAGTCTGGTTTTCTATCTTGCAATAAGGTTTCAAAAAATAAATCTTTTATAGATGACTTCAGCTTGCATATTGCTCCTAAATTTGGTTTTACAGCTCATAATTGAGCTACCTATAAGTTTTGCTCGTGATTTTACAAGATGGCTTTGTTCTGCCTCTCTGGTTAATGCGCCATATAAATTCATTGCATAGTTATTGTACAATGCTGTTTGCTTATAAACTCCTCTGTCTCTTACCACCCTGTGTAAATATGAAAATGTCAGGTGAAAAGGGTAGAGGCTTCAATGTCCTGTTGCACATGAATGGTAACTTAAGACCACGGTTCCCGTGTAGGGACTTCCTGATCTCAGCTGGGCTGTTTTGAGAAGGTGCTGAGTAGAGATTGAGCACTTCTAAAAAAAAGAGGAAGGAAAGATTGTCAAATCAAACTACTCTTGGATCAATCAGTATCAGAGTGGTATTTGTAATGTCTGTGTGTATGTCTTTTATTGTGATGGAGTGGATCTTTTACCTCATGCTTCTCTGCACTCACTGTACAAATGTCTTTTTCCTGTTCTTTCTGATTATGTCAATGATTTACATACTTTATTTAACATATAGACAGGAAGCAACAATCCTGGGACATGTTTAAAGCAACATTACCAATATTTTGGACGTTACAGCATTATCAAGGAGCTATCTCCCAGTCCCCTTTGGCTGGGGAATGTTGTGTGACACTGGGAGAGCAAGAGAGAGATCAAACCAGGGAATATCAATAGGAATGCAGTTATTCAGCCACGCAAAAGTGACAGTATAATTCTGGAGTCTGGTTCTAATCTCACTCCAGTTGGAGGCTGTCGCACATCCCTTTGGCTTGACACGACATGGAGTGTAATTTCAGTGCAGTGTCAAAATCTAATTTAAAAAATGCTCAGGAGGTCTGTCTTGGGCACTTTATAAACTGAAGCATTTAAATGTTGAGAGTGCAGTCATTCCCACCCACACTCTGAAAAGATTTACAATGTTCTGGCTAAAGGCACATATGCACTGAGCTCCTGGCCACAAGAGTCAGGTTCACAACTGGGCAGCATTAACAAGATTCTACTGCCTGCAAGTTGATACTCTAGTGATTGATCTTGGTTGTTGCAGTATAACTGCAGTCTAAAATAAGAGCTGTCTTCAAACAATAAGAGCATTGTTTTGGCTATTTGGCACATTGTAGAAAGACTAGTGAAAATATTAAAGGATGAAAAGCTGAGGTTAATGTTAAGTTTTTCGATAGTTTCATTTAAGTCAGTGAGAGCTGAATTTTATGAAGTAGTTGCATTTAGGTAGATTTACCATGCAGTATAAAGTGAGGTCTAGGCCATAATTCAACTTTGGGCAGAATTACCACATGTTCCCATTTTGCCTTGTAAATTATTCAAGGGTGAAAATGGTTATTGCCCAAGTCATTAAGATCCAATTAACCAATAATTAAGGGGCAGATTCTCCTCAATGACACCTGCTTGTTATTTTGCATCATTTACTTGAGCGTTAAACATGGTGGTATTATGGCCTGTTTGAAATATGGTTGAATTACTCTACACCATTAGAAAAAGTATACAAGAACATCTTTTACGTGGCTCCTATTGTATGTGACAGTGCTTTCCTTTTCTAAAACTGTTACCTTTTTGTCTTGACAGCTCAGTCCTTTATTGTGGCACCTTTGAGATGCTCATGATAGCATGACAAATGACCTTTAATTGTTGGAACGGTTTTTACCTATATAGGTACCTGTATAGTGTTTGCACAGGAGTTCTGACTTCCTCAATCATATCTTTTCCCAATTTGCTTTTTGCTTTAAATTTTATTTCCAGGGTTTTGTCACATAGCATTAAGGACAAAAAGATGGAAAATAATCACGTATAGTACTAGTATGCAAAAGAATGAAAAGATTGTTATAACTTCAACGTATCAGTAAAGTTAATGAGAGAAATTAATATAGCATGTCTATTTTTTTTTACTTGAAATGGTAATAATGTGTACTTGAGTCAAATGCGGGGAGAAAAATGAAAGAACTTGCATTTATATAGTGCCTTTCATGATCTGTGGACATCCCAAAGTGCTTTATAGCCAATGAAGTACTTTTGAAGTGTAGTCACTGTTGTAATGTAGGAAATGTGGTGGCCAATTTGCGCACAGCAAGGTGCCACAAACAGCAATGTGATAATGACCAGATAATCTGTTTTAGTGGTGTTGGATGAAGCATAAACATTGGCCAGGGCACCGGGGAGAACTCCCCTGCTCTTCTTCAAATAGTGCCATGGGGTCTTTTATGTCCACCTGAGAGGGCAGATGGGGCCTGGTTTTAACGTCTCATCCGAAAGACATAACTATGAGTTGAGGGAAAGATTATCTGTGATTGTGCAAGAAGAATGTATGAGAGTTGTTCTATCACATGTCTATGACCCCAGGAATTTCCCAATGAAGAGCATATATATTTGTTTATCTACCTCTGGTAATAGCCAAGGAAGAGGAGCTCTGTTTCAGCAAATTCCTTAGGTTGAAGTGAAAAGTATTCATCGCTGACTCAAATTATACACAATATTTAGCTGTGGTGGTCTTTATGGGTCTGACCAATTATTCTGTATTAAAAATATCAATTTAAAATGTATACAGTACATACATTTAAAATGAACACAAAATGTATTGAATTGTTAATCTGAAGTGTTTGAAATTGACCATTTTAGATTTATTCATCAACTCAAATATAGCATCAGTTCGGACATTGAAAGTTTTGATATGGTAACAATTCTTATGTGGCTGCTCCTGTCATGAACTTTTTGTATTAAGAGTGTACTATAATTTTCATATCTTCCTCCCCCAGAGCTTAGCTTGTCCGACACCATCCTCAATGGCCCTTGTGCATTTCCACCCTCATAGAAACTAGTCTTTATGCCACAATATCTACCGGAAGGAATCGCTTAATTTAAAAAAAGTTAAGAAAAAGAATTGTATTATATTACATGGCTTCCACTGCCTGCAGTTTAATGAAAGGGGTTTTGATGTCTAGTTTATGTGGGGAGATGTTCCTGAGCTCTGGTGGCCTGCGCAGTAATCTAATCGTGAGTATGTGTATGATCCCTATCACATTGTAGTTTAGTTTGATCCTTTTGGTATGTCCTCATCTTTAAAATTGCCAAATGCCTACATTTTGGGCCTCTGAAGCCAAAATCTCTGGTACATAGATGTATAATCTTTATTGATTTCAGAGGTAGTTTGTCCATTCTCCTTTCCCCATTTAGTTCCTCATACAATACTTCTGGTGTACATAGAAAGAAGAAAGAATGAATTGCATTTATAAAGTGCCTTTCATGACCTCAGGACGTCCAAAAGTGCTTTACAGCCAATGAGGTACTTTTGAAGTGTAGTCACTGTTGTAATGTAGGAAACACTTTGTGCACAGCAAGTTCCTACAAACAGCAATGTGATAATGATCAGATAATCTGTTTTTAGTGATGATGTTTGAGGGATAAATATTTGCCAGGACACTGGGGAGAGTACTTCCCTGATCCTCTTAGAAATAGTGGCATGGAAGGGCACACAGGACCTCAGTTTAATGAAAGACAGCACCTCCAACAGTGCAGCACTCCCTCTATACAGCATTGGAGTGTCTGCCTAGGTTATGTACTCAAGTCTCTGGAGTGGAGCTTGAACCCACAACCTTCTGACTTGGAGGTGAGAGTGTTACCACTGAGCCACAGCTGACACCATGGTATGTTTTCCGTGGAGCACCTATGGTTCTTGCCCCGGTACAGTCCAACCCAGGGATCACCTGGACTTCACTCTCTCCAATGTCAAAGAGAAGTAGATGGGCTGTCAGTCCTCTGCATGTTCACTTTAGCTAGCCTTCCCCTGTTTATACCAGGAACATCAGAGCTGCTGCACCTGGACCTCAAAATTATGCACCAGTCCAAAAAGTCCACACACTTGAGGCTTTACGCACTGCCTGAGGAACCATCTCCCAGTAATGTTGCCTGAAAATCTGCCTCTTATATACATTAATCCAAATGCAGTTAACCATCACTCATTGCTGGAGATGCATTCAACAATCTGCTTTGCCCATTGGTGCCCCAGTGATTTTGGTCCATGTCTTTTTTGTGTTCCGCAACCTCCAAAGTCAAAATGATAAGACATTTGACGGTGTTACAGTTGTCTATAGCTCCACCCATTGTGCCATCTAATTTATAGGGTTTTTTTTATCTAGCCGATTGAATTAAGTTTAGATCCCAGCTGAATTAGATCAAAATGTTTACATGGCACCTTCTCTCTGGACCGTTACATGTAGCAGATGGTACCAAATAACACGGGACTGTCTTGTACTGCATGGTAGAAACCAGTTGGGATTCAAATCAAGCCATTTACATGAGCCTGGCTTAAATCTGCCATTTTACAACAGCCTGGTTTGAATCAATTTACTCCACTGCCAATTTAAAGCTGGCATCAGGAGGTAGGTGTCTGCATTCTGAGCCAACATGGTAGTAAACATTTACATGATGCATTTAGAACAGCTGTAAACTGAGAACAAACCCAAACTGACATCTGTTGTGTAAATGGGATATTAGATACCTGAACTGCTCAATAGATTATTAATCAGCAAGCATTCAAGGCAGGGCCATGGATCTCCACACAGTGAGTTCACAAGTTGGGTTATGTTGTCTGGGGGAAATGCCAACTAAATACCAGCTGCTCCACATCAGGTGGCAGGGAAAATGTGATGGCTAAGAGACCTTTGGCCACGCTCACACCTACTAGTGGCAAAGTAGCACTATCACCATAGACTAGAAATGGGATACCCTCCTACCGTCCTGACCATGGAAGAATGCATAGCGCAGAGAGGCCGTTACTGGGTGAGGGTTCCACAAGCACAGGAAGGGAGGAATTTTATTTTTTAATCCATACAAGGTAATGGAGAACTACAGAATTGTTTCTCACTATGGTTACGCTGAACGTATTGGTTAGTTTCAAAATTCTGATATGAGGTGAGCAATCGTGTTGGAGTATAGTGTGAAGCGTTTTAACATGGTATCTAAGGTAAAGTCCTGTAAAGAGGAACTCAAGAGCTTCAAACAATTTAGATCTAATCACAAAACACTCTCCCCAAACCTAGTTTACAGCACTAATTAATTGTTATCACTTCATCGACACAGGAGGTGGCACAGTTGACTCTGCTCACAGCCTCTGCCTGATGTCAGAGATTGGAAGCTCAGTGTATGGGGAATTGCAGGCACGAGTCTCTGTCCTACTTCTACCTGATGCACATGTTATTTTTTTTATATAAACAGTGAAAAACATGTTTGAGTTCCACTCACTGCTCGCTAAAGTGAAATGTGAGAATTCTGCTTCCTTTACGTTTTTTTTAACTGGAGGGAAAGTTATTTACCAGCATGTAGGTATTTGCCCTTCTGTTTAATTATTAGTACCTCTTGATTAGAACGGTAATTCTGATGAAAGCTCCCACCCAAAACTTCCCAATTTTTCGGGTGTTGGTTGACCAGCTGTGCGTTTCCAGCTTTTTCTATTTTTAAGTGGAATAATAAAAGAAAGACTTGCATTTATCTAGCCTTTCACGACCTCAGGATGTCCCAAAATGCTTTACAGCCAATGGAGTACTTTTGAAGTGTTGTCACTGTTGTAATGTAGGAAATGCGGCAACGAATTTGCACACAGCAAGGTCCCACAAACAGCATTGAGTTAATGGCCAGATAATCTGTTTGAGTGATGTTGGTTAGGGGATAAA
Source organism: Heptranchias perlo (assembly GCF_035084215.1). Classification (NCBI taxonomy): domain Eukaryota; kingdom Metazoa; phylum Chordata; class Chondrichthyes; order Hexanchiformes; family Hexanchidae; genus Heptranchias; species Heptranchias perlo. The sequence continues at coordinate 80,313,922 of NC_090332.1, forward strand.
TATTGGCCAGGGCACAGGTGGAAACTTCTTCAAAATAGTGCATTGGATTTTTTACATCCATCTGAGACTAAGTCATGGTGGGTGAAGGGGGGGGGTGCAAAAGAGGCCAGAATTAGAGGAATGCAAGTTCTCGGGGCGGGGGGGGGGGCTTGAATTGCTGGAGGAGGTTGCAGAGATAGGGAGCAAAGGGGCCATGAAGGGATCTAAACATGTGGATGAGAATTTTAAATTTGAGTTGTTCGGGGACTGGCAGCCAATGTAGGTCAGCAAGAACAGGGATGGGTGAACAGGACTTGGTGCAGGATAGGATACGGGCAGCAGAGATTTGGATGAGCTCAAGTTAATGGAGGGTGGAGGATGGGACAAGAGAAGAACTAGCCTTTTAATATATCAGTGTAGTTCAGTGCATGGCCATTTCTCTTTGGCAGGTGCCCAATGAACAAATATTATAGTGTGTGTATGTGCCAGACAGTACATATCTGAACTGGAATTAACTTACCAAGATGGCAATATATAATACTACATTTCCACCAACTCTACAATAGTATGGGCTAGCCATGGCTCAGTTGGTAGCACTCTCCTCTCTGAGTGAGAAGGTTTTGGGTTCGAGCCCCATTCCAGAGACTTAAGCACATAATCTCAGATGACACTCCAGTGCAGTACTGTCAGAGGTGTCATCTTTCAGATGAGACGTTAAACCAAGGCCTCAGGTGGAGGTAAAAAATCCCACGGCACTATTTGGAAGAAGAGCAGGGGAGTTCTCCCTGATGCACTGCCCAATATTTATTCCTCAACCAACTTCACTTAAAAAAAACATTATCTGGTCATTATCACAATACTGTTTGGTGTGAGCAAATTGGCTGTCCTGTTTCCTACATTATTACCAGTGACTACATTTCAAAAGTACTTCACTAGTTATAAAGCGCTTTGGGGCGATCTGAGGTCATGAAAAGCGCTATATAAACACAAGTTTTTCTTTGTTTAATATTACCTACTTTTTCGCTAAACTTAACAAAAACAGGAATTCCAGCCGCTTAGTGACATAGCCTGAAAAACGAGGGAATTGAAGTACAGCAAACCTTAAGTTCACTGTTGGCTCTAAAACCCCAACGGACTTTGTCCAAGTCTTTCTCTTATTGTTAGTCCACTAAACAATGCCAACTAAAAAGCCATCATTGTCACTGTGAGTGTCAGTATTTTGTGTAATTGTAGGTGATGCGTACGCTGCTGCATCTTTGTTCCGATAACCCTGCCAGCTCACGCTGTTTGCCGAGCTACAGAGGATTTGTTGACAAGTTCTACTTGAGCAAATTGTGTTTAGACAACAGTATATTTCATTCAGGTCTGCTGCACTGACTAGTCCAAGGTCAGTTTTATATTCTGTTGAAATCATAAAATGACACTTGAGATAAACAGAGTGTTTACTCACTCCGTGTGAGCTGAAGCTGATATGTAAATTTATCCTTATTCTTTCATCAAATTTGCATTTGCCCTCTTAATCAAACACTGCGAGGCTCCAAATCAAACAGCTTTTAATGATGGTCACCCAATTATGACCCGCTTGCCGTATCAGGAAGAGAAACAGCAATTTAGATTCAAATGAAAAGCGCACGGTGGAGTGGCTATTGTCAGCCAGTTAAGCAATAATTGGATAAACTTTTGGTTGAAATGAATGTGTTTTGATGTTGTAGTGCCTGCCTGGCGATTACAGTGCTCCTCTCCTGTTATTGTGTTCATTTTATCTGCCTAAAACAGACCTTATTCACCTGCCGCTTTCTGATGTGGCTGAGGCTCCTTCCATTAAACAGCCTCTAGTATCTCCAGTCCATGAGGTATCTTTTAAACTCATCACCTTTAAAGATCTAGGTCTTTAGTGAAAGCCGCAAAGCTTTTGCAAGTTGCTACATTTGCATTTAAATGGTTGATTTTTCCACGGCACGGTAATCTTGCAAGTAAGCTCCAGAAAGTGTATGTTTTGACATAATTCTAATGGAATAGCCTTTGCAAACAAGAGCCTGAAAGGAAAGCCAAGTTATAGATCTGCGCTCGTCTAATTTTGACTCTGACCTTTTATCATGCAACACCTTTGCAGATTAGGCCCCAATTTCAGCATTGCTGGTTTTGTCTCTTTCGTTTTTCTAAACGGCAGCAGCAAATTAGCAGAAATTCGGTCCTGTAAAGGAATCCTGAGCCTTACAAACAGCAATAATAGGACAGCCATAATTCAAGTGGCTGAGTAAGCATCACTATGCACAGCAGTGCACTTTAAACTCAGAACCTGGACCAGTTTGGTAGGGAGATGATGGGGGGGAGTGGGGGGTGAGGGTGCTGATATGGGGGAGGGGGGGGGTGCGGAAGAGCCTGTTTTTTTTTATTTATTCTGCGCCTTTTGTTTGCATGTGGTGTCTGGAGAAGCTCATGTCTTTCTATGCTGCTCCGTTCCTTCTCACGAACAAAACCATTGAAAAGTTAACAAGTTCAGGGCAAATCAAGTGACAAGGCAGACAAAACAATGGGAGAAAAAGTGTCTTTCTTTAGAAGCATCTCTGATTCTTCTCCCCGTAAGGGACAGAAAATAAGAATGTTGACTCGAGCCCTCGCTAGGGAACTGAAGTCTTGGCATTTGGAATGTTGGGCACATTAATGAATTGCCCCTGGATCCACCAGTACTGCTAACATAACTCATTGCACAGATACAGGAGTGCATCTATCCCCTGACTTTAGTGCTTGTCTTGCATTAAAAAAAACCCAGAGCAGAATTTCCAGTCTTAGTGCGGCTGTCAAATGGCTATCTAATTGTGGCAGAGCTGCCGGAGAATGGATATCTGCCTTTCTCCTGTGGCCTGCAAGTGTTTTCTGCCATTCACGGAGGCAAAGGATGCCACACACATTCTGTTTGTTCAACATGAGCAAACAGATTGTAAACTTGCTGATAATTTTTGTACTGACAATGTCATTTACAGCTGTCAGCCTTTTGTCTGGCTTGTTTGCTTTATTCAAATATGAACCAAATGGACCTCCCTTCCACCGCTTTCTTCTGCATTAAATTCACATCAATTCACTTCCATTCGGCCTTATCTGCAATTCATTGGAGGCCAATCATCTGGTTGAATGCTTTGGTGTTGCCATGGAGGTGAAGGGTCCGGTTAGGCCCTCTGTGAGCTTAAGGTCTTGAGCATTTCTCCTGATACAGCCTCCCACTCCTCCCCCAATAGACATGAGACTATTCTGGAACTTGATTGGTAAATACTCATCAGAATTTAATTATTCCGTGCAAGCTGGATATGAAAGTTTACCTGACGTACAATTTTGAATTACACCCCATTTTTCTTTGTCAGTAATCGATGCCTAAGAAGCTGTAGCATTTGGGCTGGTAGCCTCTGCACATTTGCCCCAGCACTTTGCTCTTGTCTCGGTATAATAAATGGCAGCTGGCTTGATTTTCTTCCAGCTGCTTCCCAGGGAGTTCAGAAACGTTCTGGAAGCATCTCCTATTGTTCGGAAGGTCAGGGCAGACAAACTGCATGCAGCAATTCAAATGAATATGTGTGTCTGTAAAAGCACAGCTGATACTAGTTGGTGTGCTGCCTTGCTGAACACATGCGCGTGCACATAGCCCCGATTTTTAACCCGGTATGGGAATCGGGCTGGCGAGAGAGGGGGTGAGCACCAAACTCCCTTGACCTCACGCAGCTTGAGGAGAGGGCGATTTTAACTCCCGGGCCTCATCTGCTTGCCTCCGGTCAGTTGCGCGCCCGCCCGGCGGGCAGGAGTGTAGTCTCGGGCAGCAGGAGGCTGCCAGCTCGGGCTGAAGGAACAGTCGCTGGCACTCGGTTACGTCGCGAGGAATGGGCATTTTGGAGGGTCTCATGTTCGGGAATTGAAGGGAACCCAGGGCTTCAGGCCCTTGCCTCCTACTCAGGAGAGCAGGTTAAAGTGGAATTCCCTCCCCAAACTTCTCTGCCTCTCTTGCCTCCTTTAAGTCTGCTTAAAACCTACCTCTGACCAAGCGTTTGGTCTCCTTTTGTGGCTCAGTGTCAATTTTTGTCTGGTCACGCTCCTGACTTGGGATGTTTTACTACATTAAAGGCACTATATAAATGCAAGTTGGTATTGTTAAAGAAAGAATTTGCATTTATCTAGCATCTTACACAACCTCAGTATGATCCAAAGTGCTTTACAGCCAATTAAGTACTTTTGGAGTGTAGTCACTGTTGTAATGTAGGAAACACGGCAGCCAATTTGCTCGCAGCAAGGTCCCACAAACAGCAATGTGATGAAGACCAGATAATCTGTTTTAGTAAAAGGATTAATATTGGTCAGGACACCTGCTCTGCTTCGAAATAGTGCCATGGGATCTTTTACATCCAGGGTCTCAGTTTACGTCTCATCCGAAAGGCAGCACCGCTGACAGTACAGCACTCCCATATTACTGCAATTAAGGTAGCAGCCTAGATTTTGTGCTCAAGTCTCTGGAGTGGGACAGGAACTCACAACCTTCTGACGCAGAGGTAAGAGAGCTACCCACTGAGCCAGTGTCCTCACTTAGTGCAAGGTAACAAACAAGGTCCTGAAATTCTGATGGCGCAATGTCAGGCTGGGACTGCCGCCTGTCTCCAGGTCATGGTCCCAGCCCCATTGTAATTTGCAGGGTCGGGTAATTTAAACCGGCTTATCAAATACAGCCTGCAACATCTCAGATATGCTGGAGGGGGCGAGGGAGAGCAACACAGATGGGATGTAGGCAACAAACGGGATATGAAGAGCGGGGAGGGGGAATTGGAAAAGAGCATAAGAAATAGGAGCAGGAGTAGGCCATACGGCCCCTCGAGCCTGCTCTGCCATTCAACAAGATCATGGCTGATCTTCTACCTCAACTCCACTTTCCCACCCTATCCCCATATCCCTTGATTTCCATAGTGTCCAAAAATCTATCGATCTCAGTTTTGTACATAGTCAACTACTAAGCATCCATAGCCCTCTGGGGTACAGAATTCCAAAGATTCACGACACTCTGAGTGAAGAAACGTTCCCTCATCTCAGTCCTAAGTGATTGACCCTTATCCTGAGGCTATGACCCCTAGTTCTAGACTCTAGACTCTCCAGCCAGGGGAAACAGCCTCTCAGCATCTACCCTATCAAGCCCTCTAAGAATTTTATACATTTCAATGAGATCACCTCTCATTCTTCTAAACACCAGTAAATATAGGCCCATTCTACTCAATCTCTCCTCATAGGACAGCCCTCTCATCCCAGGAATCAATCTAATGAACCTATGTTGCACCCATTCTAAGACAAGTATATCCTTCCTTAGGTAAGGAGACCAAAACTGTATTCCAGGTATGGTCTCACCAGAGCCTTATGTAATTGCAGCAAAACTTCCTTACTCTTATACGCCAACCCCCTTGCAATAAAGGCTAACATACCATTTGCTTTCCGAATTGCTTGCTGTACCTGCATCTGTGATTCGTGTACAAGGACACCCGAATCACTCTGAACACCAACATTTACTAATCTTTCATCTTATAAAAAATATTCTGCTTTTCTATTCTTCCTACCAAAGTGGATAATTTCACATTTCTCCACATTAATCTGCCACCTTCTTGCCCAATCACTTCACCTGTCCATATCCCCTTGTAGCCTCTCTGTGTCCTCCTCACAGCTTACTTTACCACTTAGCTTTGTATTGTCAGCAAACTTGGATCCATTACACTCGGTCCCTTCATCTAAGTCATTGATATAGATTGTAAATGGCTGAGGCCCAAGCACTGATCCTTGTGGCACCTCACTAATTACAACCTGCCAACCCGAAAATTACCTGAATATTCCCACTCTCTGTTTTCTGTCCATCACCAATCCTCGATCTATGCTAATATATTACCCACAATCCCATGAGTCCTAGTCTTGTGTAATAACCCCTTGTGTGGCACCTTATCGAATGCCTTTTGAAAATCTAAATATACTACATCCACTGGTTCCAACTTATCTACCTTGCTAGTCACGCCCTCAAAAAACTCTAATTGATTTGTCAAACACAATTTCCCTTTCATTAAACCGTGTTGACTTTGCCTAATCATTTTATGATTTTCTAACTTTCCTGTTACCACGTCCTTAATAATAGATTGTAGCATTTTCCCTACTATTGATGTCAGGCTAACTGGCCTTTAGTTCCATGTTTTCTCTCCCCCTCCTTTCTTGAATAGCGGGATCACATTTGCTACTTTCCAATCCACGGAGACTGTTCCAGAATCTAGGGAATTCTGAAAGATCAAAACCAATGCATCCACTATCTCTGCAGCTGCCTTTTTTAAAACCCTAGGATGTAGGCCATCAGGTTCAGGGGATTTGTCGGCTTTTAGTCTCATTAATTTCTCCAGTACTTTTTCTTTACTAATATTAATTACTTTAAGTTCCTCACTCTCATTAGACCCTTGATTCCCTACTATTTCCAATATGTTTTTTGTATCTTCTACTGTGAAGACAGATATAAAATATTTGTTTAACCTCTCTGCCATTTCCTTATTCCCCATTATAATTTCTTCTGCCTCTGCCTCTAAGGGAACAACATTTACTTTCGCTAATCTCTTCCTTTTCACATACTTGTAGAAGCTCTTACAATCTGTTTTTATATTTCTTGCTAATTTACTCTCGTATTCCATTTTCTCCCTCTTTATCAATTTCTTGGTCATCCTTTGCTGATTTCTAAAACCCTCCCAATCCTTAGGCTTACTACTCTTTTCGGCCACATTGTAAGCCTCTTTTAATCTAATACTATCCATAACTTCTCTAGTTAGCCATGGTTGGATCATCTTTCCCGTGGAGTTTTTATTCCTCAACTAAATGTATATTCATTGAGAATTATGAATTATTTCTTTAAATGTTCGCCATTGCTTATCTACCGTCATATCTTTTTATCTAATTTTCCAAACTACTTCAGCCAACTCGCCCCTCATACCTACGTAATTGGCTTTGTTTAAATTTAAGACCCTAGTTTTGGGCTTAAATACATCACTCTCAAACTCAATATGAAATTCTATCATATTATGATCACTCTTTACTATAAGATTACTAATTAACCCTGTCTTGTTACACAATTCTAGATCTAAAATGCTTGTTTCCTAGTTGGTTCCTTGACATATTGTTGTAGAAAGCTATCTTGAATGCATTCCATGAACTCATCCTCCAAACTACTTTTGCCAATTTGATTTGCCCAGTCTATATGAAGATTAAAGTCCCCCACGATTATTGAATTACCATTGTTACATGCTCCTCTAATTTCCTGATTTATACTCTGTCCAACACTATAACTATTGTTACGGGGCCTATAAACAACTCCCACCAGTGTTTTCTGCCCCTTGATATTTCTTAGCTCCACCTATACTGATTCTACAGTAAGATCCTTTCTCACTACTGTCTTTATCTCATCCTTTATTACCAGGACTGCCCCCCCCCCCAACCCCATCCTTTTCCACTTTGCCTATCTTTGCTAAAAGTCAAGTACCCTGGAATATTTAGTTCCCAACCTTGGTCACCCTGCAACCACATCTCAGTAATGGCTACTAGATCAAACCCATTTATCTCTATTTGTGCCATTAATTCATCTATCTTGTTACGAATGCCGTATTACCTCATGTGACCTTAATCACTAATGCCCTATTACCTTTGTTAAATTCTCTGTCCCTGACACGCTGCTTATTTTTACCCAAATTGCTACTCTTCTCTACAGCCTTGACTTTTCTCTTTAGACTTACAAATTTACCCTTCCCTGAACCCTCCCCCACCTTATTAGTTTAAAGCCCTATCTACAGCCCTAGTTATTCAATTCTCCAGGACACTGGTCCCAGCCCGGTTTAAGTGAAGCCCGTCCCAACGGAACAGCTCCCTCTTTCCCCAGTACTGGTGCCAGTGCCCCATGAATCGAAACCCCTGCCTCCCACATCACTCTTTCAGCTATGCATTTAACCATCTAATCTGTTTGGCTCTATGCCAATTTGCGCGTGGCTCATGTAGTAATCCAGATATTATTACCTCTGAGGCTCTGTTTTTTAATTTGGACCCTAGCTCTTCAAACTCCCTCAGCAGAACCTCATTCCTAGTTCTACCTATGTTGTTGGGTCCTACGTGGACCATGACAACTGGATCCTCCCCCTCATGCTCCAAGTTCTTCTCCAGCCACGAGGAGATGACCTTAACCCTTGCACCAGGCAGGCAACACAGCCTTCAGGACTCCTGGTCGCGGCTACAGAGAACAGTATCTACCCCTCTGACTATACTATCCCCTACCACTACCACATTCCTTTTTACTCCCCCCACTTCAATGGCCTCCTGTACCACAATGCCGTGGTCAATTTACCCATCCTTCCTGCAGTCTTATTTTTAGTTTTTTTTAAAACTAATTAATTTATCTAGTTTAAGTTATTAATTTAATAAAGTATGAGCAATTTATCGGTTTCTAGTTTAAACCACTCCGCGAACCTAGAAAGCAAAAAAATGTATTACTCACCAACCAGTCACCAACCGCCTGTCCTGTGCCATCATTGGTTCCAGGAGTTGTTTACCACAGCCGAATGGACGCTATTTAATTATTCTAGTTCTTTATATTAGACCCGTACCTCAATACTTATCCTCGGTATTCACCTTAGCTTCCTCAGGTTCTACCGCTCCTTCCTCTCTGCGCTGATTCTGACGTCACTCCGACATCACTCTTTCAAATTTATGCCTGTCTTTCAGTTGGTCTCAGTTCCCGTTCCTTCTAGTCTCGGGCCTCCGCTGCCTCCGCACTTTATATCCCCACTCCACTCTCGCTCAGTTCCCGTTCCTTCTAGTCTCGGGCCTCCGCTGCCTCCGCACTTTATATCCCCACTCCACTCTCGCTCAGCTCTCGTTCTTTCTAGATAAAATAGTTGAAGGAGCAGTGGCAGAAAGGGTGGAGGAGGGATGGGGGGGTGCGGAAGTGAGGGTGAGCGGGAGGGGAGGTCGGGACTGGAAAATACCTAGAGAAGAGGCACAGATCTGGTGCAGCACAGCGTATTATTATTATTAAATACGTCACCCTCAAACTCAATGTGAAATTCTATCATATTATGATCACTCTTCCCCAGAGGATCCCTTACTATGAGACTATTAATTAACCCCATCTCATTACAAAAGTCTGTAGGCTCAGGTGAAAAGATACCTTCTAGCTGGTCTTGTCTTTTGGCGTAGCCTTTTCCTGTGTGCCTGTCTCTTTTTCTCTTCCTCCTGCTCCTGTTCTCCCTCCCATATTGGGAATGCCCATAGTGAACCCTGATGGAAGGGAAAAGATTTCCCTGTCTGACACTGCTGAAAGGCAGCTTGTAGAATCCTAAAAAGGAACAAGCAGCACTATCGGCACAGAGGGAAGGCTGGTCAATCGGTTAGGGAAGAAACAAAGGATCAGACAGCAAAAAAAAAGAGAAAGAAACAACGAAGGATACACAGGATTGCCCAGGAGTCTCCCTGAATGGGGCATGAATCTCCCGGGCACTACTGCCAGCAGCCCAGGAGATCACCGTGACTTCAGCCAGCTGCCGCTTCAGAGAGCCAGCCCCTGCTTAAGAGTGACCGGAAATGGGACCATCTGGTGGAGAAAGTCGAGAATATTGGGGGGAAGAGAGAGAGTTGGAGCAGGGAGAGGTGCAGGGCTAGGATAAACAGGGATTAGGGGACAGGGAATTGGGGCTTGGAAGGGGGGATGAATGGGTGACTGGGGGATCGGGAGATTGAGGCTTGGGGTGGAGGGAGTGAGTGAAAGTGGACTAGAGGATTAGGGCTCGGGTGGGGAGAGAGGGAAACAGGTGAATGGTGGCTCGGGGTTGGGGGGTGGAGAGAGGGGGTGAATGGGAGCGGGGAAGAGAAGACTGTTTAATGCGGGTCAGGAGATTGGGGTTCTGGTGGAGGAGAGAGAGGGAAGTGGGGGTGGGCATGAGGCCCAACATCTCCTTCAGAGCCGGGAACAACAGCAAAGTGGTGAGTTGGAGTGGTGTTGAGAGAGAAGCAGCCAGTAAAAGGGTGAGTGAAACCTATGGACTTTACTGTGGATTAATAGTGAAAGGTTATTTCCACTGGTGGAAGAATGGGGAACAAGGGGACGGAGATCAAGAATTCTCAATGGAAGAGCCAAGGGGGAAGGAGAAGGAAGGTCTCTGCCCTGAGGGCTATTATACCATGGGATACTTCACCACAATTGGCTAGTAAGGCAGAGACTAGAACACCATTTAAAAGGGAATGGGATAAATATTTGAAAAATAAGAACATTTAAAGATTTGGGGGGATGGTGGGCGGATAGGCTTACTCTTAAAGGGGAGGCGCACTGTGGCTGCAGACAGGAGTAAACACTTGTGAACAGAGAAATGGCTGCAAGACCTGTAGATCAGACCCTCAGGTTCTCCGATGTCACGTTGGAGGCCTTGGTCAAGGTGGTGGACAGGAGGAGGGAGATCTAGTTTCCCACAGGAGGCAGAAAGCCCTGCAGGCAGCACCTCTGCCACCAGTGGGAAGAGGTTGAAGAGGTCAATGCCAGGAGCTCGGATCGCAGGACATGGTTGCAATGTCAAAAGAAGTTCAATGACCTCACCAGATTTTTCAAGGTAAGACTCCTGCTCTCTTACTCTCTGTTCACACCTCCAACATCCCCAGCCTCACTACTCATGTTACTCTCCTCCCCCTACTTCCCTTCACTCTCCTACAATCGCTGCACCATACTTCACTCCACCTCCATCTCATATTCACACACTCACCACTATTGCAACCCTCACTTCCCCACACCTCACATCTTACACACTACATAACAACTATTCGACCATGGCACGCACATTGTCTATACACATCACAAGACTCTCACTAACACAGTCCCTACTTTCTTGCAGGTGAAGGTCGCGCACAACATTCAACTAGAGGCCGTGGCTGGAGGAAACGAGTCCACTTGCATATAATCTCCCCCTGGTAAAGACGTGCTGGCCATCGTGGGCAGAGGGAGAGTCACGGCCATGGTGAGTGGCAAAGCTGGTGGAGGCATCGTGCTGGGTTTCTTCACACCGTATCCTCTTCTTCCCTTCGTACTTTTATCTCACCCTACACACTCTGCATGACAAACTGCAGATGCTTTCACCAGCTACTTCTCTCTCTCTACTCCCCTTCACACTAAAAGCTAACCCTTGTCCCTCTCTTTCATTTCAGGTGCTGAATATGTGGATGCTCCTTTGCCACTTCAGGAACAGGAGACCAGCCTATCTGAAGATGCACTGCCACTCGATCTGACCCTAGCAAGCACCAGCTCAGTGACTGGCACCATGTGTACTTTAGAGGCTAGGTTAGAAGAGGGGTCTTCACATGGTGAATCACTGGACACAAGTGTGCAGGAGCTAGGGCAGGGGGTTAGGACACCACAGGTGCCAGCTCGCCGGAGGGCGAGATCACATACTCGCTCTGCTACAGAGGACTTAGATGCTGACATAAAGCGCCCAGGCTACCAAGGAAGGCTGATGGCCATACAGCAGGAGATGCTAGGTACACTGGGCAGTCTGCCAGCGAGCTTGTGCACAATGGCTTAGAGCATGGAGGAGTCCTGATCCAGCCTGTGTCGGGGCTTCACACAGAGCATGGAGACCATTCTGTCCAACATAGACCAAGTGGTCAGCTTCATGAACATGACAGTGGCGTCCACCATGATGGAACCTCTACTGACAGCTCTGACGGCTGTCATGGCAGCTCACACTGCTACCATGGAAGCTCAGACAGCTGTCATATAGGCTCAAGGGGCCAATGTTGAAATGGGATTCCAGAGCGGCGTGTCACTCCTGCACTCTCTGTTCTCACGCAGAGCCGTAGAAGTGCTGAGGCCCAGTCCCAGGAGAGTGGCCTTGGCTCCATGGGCGAGGCACCCGCTGTCCTCTCTCAGGATGACAGCATGCATGCTCCCCTGCACCCACTCCACCAGTGCCCTCGTCAATGCCACACAGCCAGCTGGGCCAGACTGTCCCGCCCCACACCGAGAGGCTGCAATCTGCAGCCAGATCCTCAAGGCCCACAGCTGTTCGAGATCAACCACAGCCGTCTGAAGTATCCTCATTGGAAGCTCAACAGTCTCCCACCTCCCACGGCTCAGCTACTGGGGAAACACCGCATAGGAGCACGAGGATAAGTAAACGAGCGCACAAGGCAGGCACTAAGGGCTTGCACAAAGGATGATTATTGTTTATTTCTGTTAGCTATTAGATACAGATGCAATTGAGTTGTTGGATAAATTTGTTTTTTGTTGTGGATTTGGTGTTGGTGTTTATAGTTGTAATGAAGTGAGGGCAAGACACATAAGACTGGATTGAAGGAAGGTAATCAGATGGTGATAGTAAGGACGGTGGTGATAAGGATTGTGGGACTGTTGGTGTATTGGGGATGGAAGGGATGGTTCATGTGAAGCGCTGTTGGAGGAGCTGCTGTCTGAGAGCTCTGGCAGCTAACGGCATTAGTGGCCGATGTTGTTCCTCCTGCTCCTGCCCCTTCTTCTGCTGCACTCCTTGATGCCCAGCAGGTGATATGGGCTGGACCCTCATGATGGCAAAGTTATGGAGCATGCAACAAATGACCACAAATCTGGATAACCATTCAGCGCTGTACTGCAAAGCTCCTCCAGAACAGACTAGGCAGCGAAGTTGTTTGAGCACGCCGACTGACTGCTCAATGATGTTTCTGGTGGCAACACAGCCCTCGTTGTAGGCCAGCTCTGCTGCTGTGCCCGGGTTCCTGACAGGAGTCATGAGCCATGCTATAGGGGATTGCCCATGTCGTCTAGTAACCAGCCTGTAACTCGATGGCCTGGTTGGAATGAAGGTAGCTCAGAGGACTGGTGCAGGATGAATGAATCATGACTGCTGCCAAATAATCGGGCACAGACCTGTATGATGCACTGCCTGTGGTCGCAAACAAGCTAATTGTTGAGAGAGTGGAATTACTTTCTATTCATAAAGATGCCAGGCTGGTGATGGGGAGCATGCAGGGCAATGTTGGTGCAGTCTATGACACCTTGAACCCTGGGGAAGCCTGCAATATGGGCAAAGCCTAATGCTCTCTCGTCCTGCTTCTCACTGTCCACGGGGAAAGAGATGTAGGTGTTCCTTAGAAATATAGAAACATAGAAAATAGGAGCAGGAGTAGGCCATTCGGCCCTTCGAGCCTGCTCCACCATTCAATATGATCATGGCTGATCCTCTATCTCAATACCATATTCCCGCTTTCTCTCCCCATACCTCTTGATGCCTTTTGTGTCTAGAAATCTATCTAGCTCCTTCTTAAATATATTCAGTGACGTGGCCTCCACAGCCTTCTGTGGTAGAGAATTCTCCAGGTTCACCACCCTCTGAGTGAAGAAATTTCTCCTCATCTCAGCCCTAAATGTCCTACCTCGCATCCTGAGACCGTGACCCCTCGTTCTGGACCCCCCAGCCAGGGGAAACATCCTCCCTGCATCCAATCTGTCCAGCCCTGTCAGAATTTTATATGTTTCAATGAGATCCCCTCTCATTCTTCTAAACTCAAGTGAATACAGGCCGAGTCGATCCAATCTCTCCTCATACGACAGTCCTACCATCTCAAGAATCAGTCTGGTGAACCTTCGCTACACTCCCTCTATGGCAAGTATATCTTTTCTTAGGTGTTCCTTCTGGTGTATCGAGCCTCAGTGACCTCCCTGATATAAAGGTGGACTGCGAACTAGGAGACGTCACTGATGTCACCTGCTGCAGCTTGAAAGGAGCCCGTTACATAAAAGTTAAGGGCCACAGTGACCTTGACGCTTGTAGAGGAGCCTGATCTAATATGGCAGGTGGCGCACCAGCAATCACATTGGACGCTTGGGTGCCTGTTTTACGCCTGTAAAACGGGTGCGACGCCAACAAATTTCTAGGCCGTGAAGTCCAAGTACAGATTGGCTGTGACTGCGGCTCCCAGTTCAGAGTTGGCGCCTTCACATAGAACCTGAGTTCAACAGCTGCTGGTGCGAGACCACAAGCAAAGATATCCAACTACAGGGGACCCAACCTTTATAAGGTAAATGCACTGACATTCGCAGGTGTCATGTGATCAGACGTTACATGGTCACAACGTCATGTGATCAAACCTCCAGGACTGCCTCCAACCAGAGTTGGCAACCCTAAGGATAAACAAACTGACGTTGCTGTGCAAGTTTTCGAGTTTCTTGGTTTTGCAGCTCCCTGACGCTGGAAAATAGCCTCAGCCCAGGAGAGTGGAGTTTTCCAGCCCTGATTTAGTGCCTTTCAGCATCACATTAGAATCTGTCGTGAGATTCTGATTTGATTTATTGTAAAGAATCTCAATTAGATTTGGGGGATTATCCAGGTCAGTTGTAACTGGGAATCTACTGTCCAGAAAATATTTCAAATTCCGGAGGTAGTAATGATCCACTTTGTGAAATACCTCTTGAACTCTTGGTACTTGTATGGCAAGAATTTAAACCGCTGGGATAACTGTGAAATGCAACACTGAAAATATTGTCCTTCGCTTAAAAATTTCTGAAATTAATCATGAAATTAACTGCGCCTGTCGATGTGAGTGGTACACACATTTAGATGTATGGGGTCTAGCCTGGCCTAGGAGCATGTTATTGTCAACACTGTATATTTAGAGTGACACTAAGTGCAGATCACACATGGCTTTTGCATTTAGCATTAGGCACTGCACCAAATTGATGCTACAGGCTGGTCCCCATTCTTACTTTGGGATCAGATTTGGAAGCAGTTTGCAAACAGAGATGCCTATATCCAGTCCTGTAGTAAGTCCCTTTTGCCCATCACCCCACTCCTCACAGATCTACATTGGCGTTCCTTGGCGTATTGAATTTAAAATCCTTGTCCTGGTCTTCAAATTTTTCCACGCTTTTCCTAACTCACCTGTGCAACCTCTTCTAGCCTTATATCCCCTCCTGAGTTGTCTAACCTTTCTCTTCAGTCAAACAAGATGTCAGCCTTGGCTCAGTGGTAGCACTCTCCCCGCTGTCAGAAGGCCATGTGTTGAAGCCCCACTCCAAGGCTTGAGTACATAATCTAGACTGACACTTCAGTGCAGTACGGAGGAGTGTTAGACTGTCGGCAGTACAGTTTTTTGGATGAGCCGTTGAACAGAGGCCTCGTCTACCCATCCCCTGGCACTATTCGAAGCAGAGTAGGGGAGTTCTCCTGGAATCCTGGCCAATATTTATCCCTCAACTAACAACACTAAAACACATTATCTAGTCATTTATCTCATTGTTGTTTGTGGTACCTTGTTGTATGCAAATTGGCTGCTGCATTATACCAGTGACTATACTTTATAAAGTATTTCATTGGCTGTAAAGCTTTGGGATGTTCTGAGGTTGTGAAAACTGCTATATAAATGCAAGTTCATTCTTTCTTTCTTCTTTTCTGTGCGTACCCCATCCCTTCGTGCAATCATTAATGGACAAGCCTTCAGCCACTTGGTCCCTTTCTCTCGAACCTCTTCCCTAAACCCCCACCTCCTTTCCGCTTCTATCAGCACCTTTCAAAAGCTCTTCAAAACCCATCTTTTCCACAAAGCTTTCCGTCAGCTCTCCTAATTCTTCCACCATGGCTCTGTTCCCATTCCTTTATGCCTTTTATCTATTTTATTGTTTCTTCCCTGTTTGTAAAGCACCTTGGAATGTTTTATCTCAGAACTCTCTGTATCTGAGTTGGTGCCAAGGCCAATGAGAGCCATTTCAGGGGCAAATTTCAGCCCCTGGCTGATAGAATGCCTGCAGAGTCCTGTCAATAAAAGCTGTAATGATGGGTAGACACCCCTCTCAATTCCTGCCTCTCCTGTTCCCACGATCCGTGCCAGCAGCTTTTACATATTAGCCTGGAAATTATAGTCGCACCCCAAGAGACAGTTCGCCACTTGTCGGGAGGAGCAAAATCGGATGGCTGGAATGTTGGCCTACGGTAAGTCCAGGGGGGGGAGGTGAAGGTGATCAGAAGGAGGGGCCGGTGCGGGTGCAGTTTTAATGTGGAGCCAGAAGGAGCCGTCCTGCTCCTCCTGGCTCCGCATTCAGGTAGGTTTTAAAAACATACCTTTGTGTTATTTTCCGTGGCCGTAGCGGCCCCTTTAAGCTCCGATGGGGTTTTCTCCAGGGCCCGTTGTCCTGCAATGGGCGCAGGACCCTTCTGCCATATTGGAATTGGGCCAGCGCTGCTTTCAGGTGGCCGCCAGGAATGCCTGAAAGCAGCGGGGTCCAATATGATGGCGGCCATCCCGCCAGCCAATATCGGACGCAAGACCCCAGCATTAGACCCTTCAGCGCCAATTTTTCACCAAAAAACGAACGATAAGCAATGCAATTTCTAGGCCCACATCGCCTTTTCCTTCCAGTACTAGCATTTTAAAATTAAAAGAAGAAATAATAGAGAAAATACATTTCAGTAGCCGCATATGCGCAAGCATACTGCATATGTATGCCCAGCCTTTCAAGTACAATTTCTGGTGCATTATTTGTCTTTAAATTTAAGCACGCCTGAAAGGCCAGAGATGGGCAGTGAAGAGGAAAACACTGGTGGGTGGGTGAACTTGTGTGAGAAGGTGGGAATGGTGCTAACATGCGCAGTGTTTTTACGTTGACTCCTGTTTCGTGGAAGTCCTTGCCTCAATGTAAACAGGGTGGTTTAATTAGTTGCAGCTGCTTTTATATTGTGCTTGTTTAGATTAGATTCAGGGAGACTGATATCCACGATCCAGCTCCTGCCATTCACACGTAACTAACCTGGCTATCTTATACCAACAGCAGAATTGCAGGTCCGGTTTTCGTAGGTGGACAATTCTGCCACCAGAATAAGGGAGATAGACGTTGGTCTCCCATAATCAGACCTAAACAAGTGCCAGTTTAAAAGCCGCTCAAGAGGCATGAACTTGCAATGTCCAGCACAGGTTACAGCCCCAGGGTTCAACCATAAACATGATATTAGGCTCTGAGTTAAAATTAAGACTAGCTGCTTTGATGGACCAGTGCGTAAGGGTGCAGCTTGGTGTAGTACTGATCCATACAGAGCAGAAAGTCCCAGGTTCACTCTCTAGCCATTATCCTGATCATTATCCAATGACTCTTGCTGAGAATTGTGTGTGTGATCGTTAGGGGTAGGATCAAACTAAGCGGTGATGTCCTCTGTGGTGGAATAGCTTGGGCGCACTCACTGTCTAGGCTCACACATACGGAATGGCCACTTGGATAAGGCACTGGAGGGGCCAATGGAACTTTAGTTCAGTAAGATCTAAACAACGGTGAGACAAGAAATATCAGTGCAAACTTTAACTGATTAAGATTTGACGTTGGCCGATTTAATTGTTTCCAGTTTTGTCTCCTCCTTGCCTGAAGGCACTGACACACATTGGAATATAGATCCTCATGCACCAACACCCTCCTTACCATGTCCAAATGACCATTCTTCATGTGTGAGGCCAGATGGTACCAGCAGTCTACTTGGGGGCCTCAGAGCCAAAGCTCAATCTTGTACTCATGCAATGCCCAAACGTGCACCTTTCCAGCGTAGGTCGTCGCAGAGATAAGTATCCTGTTCAGTGAAAAAAAAAGATTGAAGGAAGCAGATTGGAGCAGAAACTTAGTGCTTCAACATGGTGTCCTATGGAATGTTAGAATGTGTGAGCCTAGACAAACTGGGTTGCTAAACTTTGTTGAGCATTATGAGATATGCTGAGTCAAGTCAACAACAACAACAACAATTTGCATTTATATAGCGCCTTTAACGTAGTAAAACGTCACAGGAGCATCAGCAAACAAAATTTGACACCGAGCCACATAAGGAGACATTAGGACAGGTGTCCAAAAGCTTGGTCAAAGAGGGAGGTTTTAAGGAGAGTCTTAAAGGAGGGGAGAGAGATAGTGAGGCAGAGAGATTCAGGGAGGGAATTCCAGAGCTTAGTGCCTAGGCAGCTGAAGGCATGGCCACCAATGGTGGAGCGATTAAAAGCGGGGATGCACAAGAGGCCAGAAATGGAGGAGCGCAGAGATCTCGGAGGGTTGTAGAGCTGCAGGAGGTTACAGAGATAGGAAGAGGCATGGCCATGGAGGGACTTGAAAACAAGGATGAGAATTTTAAAATCGAGGCATTGCTGGACCTGGAGCCAATGTAGATCAGCGAGCACAGGGTTGATGAGTGAACGGGGCTTGGTGCAATTTAATATGGAACGGCAGATTTTTGGATGAGCTGAAGTTTACGGAGGGTGGAAGATGGGAAGGCGGCCAGGAGAGTGTTGGTATAGTCGAGTCTAGAGGTAAAAAAGGCATGAATGAAGGTTTCAGCAGCAGATGAGCTGAGGCAGGGGCAGAGACGGATGAAGTTACGGAGGTGGAAGTAGGCGGTCTTGGTGATGGAGATGATAAGGGGTTGGAGGCACAGCAAGTAGGACGCCAAGGTTACAAACATTCTGGTTCAGTCTCAGACAGTGACCAGGGAGAGGGATGGAGTTGATGGCTATGGAACGGAGTTTGTGGGGGGGACCAAAGACAATG
The DNA here is from genome assembly GCF_035084215.1 of Heptranchias perlo. Taxonomy (NCBI): domain Eukaryota; kingdom Metazoa; phylum Chordata; class Chondrichthyes; order Hexanchiformes; family Hexanchidae; genus Heptranchias; species Heptranchias perlo. Next base: position 80,332,469 of record NC_090332.1, read on the forward strand.
GCTTTGGTCTTCCCAATATTTAATTGGAGGAAATTTCTGCTCTTCCAATACCGGATGTCACCGAGGGGCAGCATGTAGATGAGAAATTGGAGGGGGCCATGGGTAGATCCTTGGGGGACTCCAGAGGTAAAAGTGCGGGAGCAGGAAGAGAAGCCATTGCAGGTGATTTTCTGGCTACGACTGGATAGGTAGGAATGGAACCAGACAAGGGCAGTCCCACCCAGCTGGACGACGGAAGAGAGGCATTGGAAGAGGATGGTGTGGTCAACCGTGTCAAAGGCTGCAGATAGGTGGAGAAGGATGAAGAGGAATAGTTCACCATGGTCACAGTCACATAGGATGTCATTTGTGACTTTGCTAAAATCAAGGTGCTTCAACAACAACAACAACAACAATTTGCATTTATATAGCATCTTTAATGGAGTAAAATGTCCCACGGTGCTTCAAAGGAGCGAAACCAGGCAAAATTTGACACTGAGCCACATAAAGAGATATTAGGCCATGATGCATCCAACAGCTGGAACTCACGTTGTGGGTTCATTCTTGATGAATGACCAGTGAGCAAGGTACCAGAGTACAGCAGGAACCCAGAGAAGAGTTCCCCCGCATACTGTCAACAACTTCACCAGAGAGTGAAGGAAAAATGCCTGACACATTATGAGAACGTTAATGGCACTGGTTCAATGATGTACCAGAGATATATTTAAATGTGGATTTAATTATTAAGTGACAACCCCATTATTCACATTTTACAGTTGAAAAATATAGGCCCGGAATTTCCTGTAACTTATTAGCGTAATTATGGTGTAAGAGAGGAGTTTCTTTCCGAGGAAGTTCGTACGTAATGGATTTACACCGGTTTCATGCTGAAGCATCGCTACATGGCTACATGCAAATTTCCTCAATTGCCGCTCATTTACATAGCACCCCCACCCCAAGCAAAGGACCAGCTCGTGCAGATTTACCCCCAAAAATGTAAACCGAGGTCACATGATATCGATGTAACTGGAGGAGTAACTGCATTTCTGAAGTCTGAAACTTTAATATCTTGTAGGAGAAAGATATTTCTATAACTATTGACGCTCCCCGTTCAAAATTTTTTATTTCCTACTGTATAAATAATTTTAGCTGTTAAATAGAAACTGCATTGTCAGCCCTACAGTTTCAAATACTTCTTCATGCTTCCCTCAAATGCACTATAAACTTAGTTAAATGATCAGTCAACATGAATACATAAATTGCAAGATCCAGTGCATTTGTCGTTTCTAAAGAACTGTGGTCATGAAGTTTTATTCTGTCATTATGTTTTGTAAATTGCTAACGCACAATTGCAGAGTTCTTCGAATTACTTACTTATATATTATGTGATTTGCTGAAATAGAGATTGATGCGTTGAGAGATTTTGTAAGTATATATTAAAATGAATAAATATTGGTCCAATTCAGCTAGTATTCTAAGTGCAGTTTTCTAAAAATTCACAATTGGGCTTCCTGAATTAGTAGCACTGATCAAGGGCTAAAGATTAGTGAAAAACAAAGTTTAATTTATTAACAAGTTTGATTATTTAAAGAAATACACAGTGGAGTAAAAATGTTAGCACACTGGTGTATAGATTTGATCAACTTTATTAGGACATGACTAAAACAACCATTCACTTAAGCTTCTGTCCATCTTTTAGAAATTAGAATGCCAGGTAATACCGCTGAATTATGGCAGATGGAGTTCAATGTGAGGAAGTGTGAGGTCGTCCACTTCTGGATTCGAGAAAGACAAATCAGAATATTTTCTCATTGATGAGAGATTAGGAGCTGTGCAGGAGCAGAGGGATTTAGGTATCCACAAATCACTAAAAGCTAGTGCACAGGTACAAAAAGTAATCAAAAAGGCTAATGGAATATTGGCCTTTATCTCAAGGGGGATGGAATTCAAAAGTGAGGAAGTGATGCTTCAGTTCTACAGAATCTTGGTCAGACCCTGTCTGGAGTACTGTGTTTATTTTTGCACGCTGAACCTCAGGAAGGATATATTGGTCTTGGAAGGGGTACACCACAGATTCACCAGAATGATAACAGGGCTCAAAGGGTTAAATTATGAGGCCATACACTTGGTTTGCATTCCCTTGAGTTTAGAAGGTTGAGGGGTGATTTAACTGAGCTGTATAAAATTATTAAGGGATTCAATAGAGTAGAGAGAGAGAAGCTATTTCCTTTGGTGGGGGAATCCAGAACAAGGGGGCACAATCTTAAAGGAGTGAAATCAGGAAGCACTTTTTCACATAAATGGTAGTGGAAATCTGAAATTCTCTCCCCCAAAAGGCTGTGGATGCTGGGTCAATTGAAATTTTCAAGACTGAGATCGATAGATTTTTGTTCGGTAAGGGTATTGAGGGATATGGGGCAAAAGCGGATAAATGAAGTTGAGGTACAGATTATCCTTGATCAAATAGAACGGCAGAACAGGCTCGAGGGGCTGAATGGCCTACTCCTGTTCCTATGAATTTATACTTGTTTTACGCCAGTTTTTAAGCTCTAGCGTAGGCAAATGAGCTTTGCGGGAAAATGGAGATACGTTCTCGCTCACATGATCTGCGCAGAAACCAATGCATAATTTCTGCGTCAGTGCGATCCAGGAAGTTTCAGGCCATCCAGTAAATATGAAGAATATGCCTCCCAGAACTGGGCTTGATGCACCCGGAGCACAAATTAGATTTTGGGGTCCAGAGTGCGGCCAGCAGGGTTTTCCATTAGGAAGTGCACCCATGTAAAATTTGGGAGTGCACCTCTGTAAAATTTACCCTTCTATGTTTTGCAATCATATCCCTAAGATTCACTATTCACATTGGTATTAGTAAGGATTCAAATAGTGAAAACAAAATGTTGCCCTTCTTCATGCAGTAGAACATGGAAATTTAAAATGTATTCCTGCAACTCAGGATACGCATGCACACCCAGACAGACAGACAGACACACACACACACCCACACACACAACGCACACACAACACACAGACGCACACAACAGACACACACACAAGACAGACACACAACACAACAGACGCACACATACAACACGCAACACACACACATCAGACACACACACAACACACACACAACAGACAGACACATACAACACAGCAGACACATACAACACAACACAACATGCGCATGCAACACACACGCACACAACACACACTTATCAAAGGAACCTGAACAAAGTTCTAAAAATGAGAAAGAAGCATATGATGGAAGATCAGCCATCACTGCGGCCTTAGTGAGTGCTGCCACCTTAACCTCCAGCATTGTTCTGTGCACCCACACCCAGTAGAACTGTGGTCAGAGTGCCCAAATTTATTTCATGGAGGATTCCTTGCAACTAATAGATAGAAAAGTCTTTCATCTCATCAGTCTGAACTAGATTGGAATCCAAGACCCAAAGAGAGAAGGTGGGATGCTGCTTAATGTGCCACCCAGTGCTTTAAATCTTTTTCTGCACCCCACACAGAACAGCCACAATTGGCACAACAATTTGGCACAATCCACCCCCAGTCATCAACTGCAAAGAAAATAAAATGGCCCACAGGATAAAAGTGTTTCTGCTTGTTTTGACCACGTGCTAAATATATGGATAATTCGGAAAGTCCTTAAGCACACAGGTGGGCCCTCACTGTGTGGTTAGTAGGGAGGTTACAGTCAGGCGACCAGGCTGGGACAGTCCTAGTGTTCTTCATGCGTATCATTACATTTCTTTTACTCATCTCGCTCTCTGATTGAAACACAGACTACCTGCAATCCTTTAATGAGCACTGAACACTGTCATGGACTATCTGAATACAGATTTCATTGGGCAAATGGTTTCGGAAGTGCTTTGCCGCCAATAAATTATATTGAAGTGTAGTCACTGTTGTTATGTAGGCAGACGCAGCATCCAATTAGCAGGGTACGGTAGAGCAGTGGTTATGTTACTTGACTAATAATCCAGAGAATGCAAGTTCAAATCCCACCATGGTAGTGTGAGAATTTGAATTCAGTTTTTTGAAAAAGTTGGTATCAGTAAAAGAGAAACTCTTGGGTTGTCGTAAAAACCCAACAGGTTCACTAATGTCCTTTTGGTGAAGGAAACCTGCTGTCTTTACTGCTACATGTGATTCCAGTCCCACACCAATGTGGTTGACTCTTAACTGCCCTCCAAAGTGGCCAAACTAGCCACATAGTTGTATCCAGGGCAACTGCGAATGGGCAATAAATGCCTGCCTTGCCAGTGATGCCCACATCTCGAGAAAGAATTTTTAAAAAATTGCACACAGCAAGGTCCCTCACACAACAGTGAAATAAATAACCAGATAGTTTGTTTTACCTGGATGGTAAACTTTGGTCAGGACCTCAGGAGAACTCCGCTCTCTTCTTCAAATAGTGTCAGGAGATCTTTTACATCCACCTAAGTAGACAGAGCCTCGATTTAATGCTGCATCTGAAAGACAGTGCCTCTGATTTCAGCATTCCCTCAATGCTTCACTCAAGTATCAGCCTAAATTTTGTGCTCAAGTGCCTGGAGTGGGGCTTGAAGCCATAAACTTCTAACACAGAGGTGAGAGTTCACCCATTGAGCCAAGCTGACACACAATTGTGATTCTCCAAACCCCTTTAACCAAGTTGTTTGCTGACACTGACTGCCCAGACTCACACGTGTAGAATGGCCATTTAAGTACCACAGGGCTTGGTGTGTCTGTGAAGCCAATGTCAGTATGAATCAGCGCTTTCAGGAAAGGAGGGGAGGAAAGCGGACAACAACTGGAAAAAAATCCTTCATCCTACTACTTTATCATGCAACATGTCAGTTGATTGACATGCTGGGACAATGGGAAAGCAATGAACAATCAGCTGCTTTTATTGTATTTCATGAAGATACCTTTTTTAATGAACGGGATGTTATGTCATGAATGATTCTCAGGGAAACTTTTGGCAAACTGTGCTAACATAATGCACCTCAAAATTACGATCCATATTCGTGGCAGCCCATGGCGTATTGTTGAGGAGGTCAGGTTTCTGGGGATGCAGTCTAAAAGTCTGCAGCACCAATGAGATGGTAACCAATCTCTTCAGTGCAGTCTTGGCGAGGGCAGTAATACTGGTGTAGGTTTGCTCTCATTAGTCAAAGTGGCTAGCAACAGCAGAATTTCATCACTTGCACATTCTGACCCATTGACGCGATGAAAAACATGACAGGACTTTGCTATATTGATCTTGTTTGAAATCTAAGGCACGATCTACTACCAATGGCCAGCTTAAGGAGCTGTAAATGATACCCTGCCAGTGATATGGCCCATTGTCTCTCTGCCCTCGGCTGTGTGAAATGTTGGCCTGGTCTGAATGCGCTGTGGGAACTTTGACAAGATTGGCAAAAGGTTGCTGAAGAGGCAAGGATCAAACAAAGGGCAGCAGGTAACGTTACTACTTAAAAAAGAATCTGATGGAATAGTTGAACAGCAGGAATGTACACTGAAGAACACAATGTGAATTGATGTAATTTCCTCTGCTATCACTTCAAATCTAATGGGTAAGGAAAGTTAATCCGCTAACTACAATTTTTATATAATGATTGACAAAATTCCAATTACTCATGAGTAATTCTGCTGCCCGTATCCTAACTCGCACCAGGTCCTGTTCGCCCATCACCCCTGTGCTCGCTGACCTACATTGGCTCCCGGTCTGGCAACGCTCGGTTTTAAAATTCTCATCCTTGTTTTCAAATCCCTCCATGGCCTCGCCCCTCCCTATCTCTGTAACCTCCTTCAGCCCTTCAACCCTCCGAGATTTCAGTGCTCCTCCAATTCTGGCCTCTTGCGCATCTCTGATTTTAATCGCTCCACCATTGGCGGCCGTGCCTTCAGCTGCCTGGGCCCAAAGTTCTGGAATACCCTCCTTGAACTTCTCTGCCTCTCTACCTCTCATTCCTTCTTTAAGACGCTCCTTAAAACCTACCTCTTTGACCAAGCTTTTGGTCACCTGTCCTAATACCTCCTTATGTGGCTCGGTGTCAAATTTTGTTTGATAATCACTCCTGTGAAGTGTCTTGGGACGTTTTACTAGATTAATGGTGCTATATAAATGCAAGTTGCTGTTGTTGAGTGAGATGAATGAAACTTATATGGGGCCCACTTGAGGGTCCAAACTGAAGGTTTTAAAAAATTATTTTGAAATGGGGCTGATAGAGAACATTAAGGATGTTTCCAGGGTTGGGGGCAACATCTCCTAACAGCTCTGTACCAGAATTACCAGCCCCCTCCCCTCAGTGGCGGGGTACCTGTTGTATTTAATTGATGGAACTTCCCCCTGGTTCCACAAACTCCCACGGGGTCAGCACCAGGGATTCCCTGTGGGTGCATCAGAGCACTTATGCCAAAATGCCACCCCTACATATTTTCTGGGCCGAAATTACTTACTGGATTATTAGCTGTTGATTGTCTCTCTTGACATTTTCTGTTTTGAAAGTTTGCTGTTCTGCTCCATCTCATTTGTCCCTTCCTTCCCTGAAGGCACAGTGGGTAATTTTGACTTTGGATGATAGTGTAAAACGAGCGATATCGCATCAGTCGCCCGTCTTACATCTCTCCTGATTTTCATTTCCACTGACTTCAAATTCAAGATTACCCCCACTGACTCACACAAGAGTACAGTTCCATGGGCTACACCAACCCTGCAGTATCTTGTTTATCCTGAGGGTACTGAGCACAACTCTAGTGCCCCTACCTTGCCCCAGTTAATGCGGCACAGATAATAGATTGAATCTAGGACAGTTTTGGGCCTTGTTACGCACTGCCTTTACCCACTGAGCCATCAGAGTAGTGCAACTTGAAGATTATCAATATTAAATGTTTTCACAGAGAAACATTTTATATGAAGAGGAAGAAAGAGGGTGATGGCATTTGACTTGCAGCAGTACAGAGACTGGCAGGAAATGTTCAAAGGGTTGCAGGAGGATTTCTTCCAGTGTGGCATCAAAAATTACGTCGTGAAGAATCGGTTTACTTCAGCATAAGGGGGTGAGGGCGATTTTAAATGTACCCGGCCGGCGGAAACGGGTCAGATGATCAGTTAAAAACACCCAGGTTAATTATCCACCAGAAAGCCGCCAGGATCTCGCTGCCTCTGATTTTAACCAGGTCTCCTGAACAGGCGGCATCGACACCCTCCCAAAGCCAGCGGGATCGTTCTTTACATATGCATGTTGGGTCTCGATGATGTTATTGGGACCTGACGGCAATTTTAACTCAGGCCTGAGTTGGGAAGTCACTGTGGCTCTCTCGCCAGGCTGAACCAGGTCAGAAAGGGTTCTGCCCCAGAAGAGGCTAAAAAAGCTAAGTGCTCCTCCGGGTCCCATAAGGAAAGCTTAGGCCTCCCCTCCCCTGGACTCCTCCCTCCCCCCTTCCCGAACACAAGACCCTTGCAAGGCACCTCCAGAACCTGATCCAGCCACCTACCTTGTGTTGGTGGGTGGCCTCCGGGATGCGCGGTGTTCCCGCCCAATCCGCGGGACGTCCGCTGGCATTCCTTGCCAGTCTCTGTTGCTACAAGTCAAATGCCATCACTCTTCTCTTCCTCTTCATATAAAATCTTCCTCTGTGAAAACATTTAATATCGATAATAATGAGGCTCGGGAGTTAAAATAGACCAGGCCTGATTTCTGTAGCAGCGGATGAGTTTCTAACTCACCTCGTCACCCACACACCCAAAACCCGCCCGGAGTTAAAATTGGGGCCAAAGTGATTTCTCTTCCTGTTGCATTTCTGTGTTGTCCAAGAGAAAACTTTTGATTGTAGAGCATGGGGCTTCTTTTCAACGTTACAATGCAAGGTTTGCTGAGCTAACTGGTCAGCAGAATTCCTTAAACTACAAAAGTGTCATTGGCTTGAAGAAAACTTTAAGCAGTGGCATGGGGATTCTTGTATAGATGAAGAGCATTGAAAGTAGAATTTCATTCTTTGTGTTACTTCATAATGAGGGTTCCAATTAAGGGACAGATTTTTTTAGAGATTAAAGTGGAAATGTTGAGTTAGTTCATTATCAAATAATATAGCAGTCAATTTTAAAGCTTTTGAAGGATCCTAACCATGTTGTTCATGAGTTGTAACAATATTAATGTTGGTCACCAAGGTGAGGGAATTCAGTACGAGAGAAGATTTCAAACACTACCTGGACTGATACAGCATGGATTAGATGCAGGGTAAAACTCCTTTGACTATCTCAAGTGTGCCTTAAACTCAAACTCAGAAAACTACCCTACAGTCTATCAGTGTGACATTTTAATTTCCCACACAAACCATCCAACCATCCTCATGGTATCCCTGAATGAGATTGCCAATTTAGACAGGGTCAATTTAAGATATATTGACCATAGCAACTGGGCTAAAACGTCCCAGATTGGCTTTACCCCGTGCCCCTAACAGCTGGAGCTTGAGAGAGAGAGAAGAATTCATCTTATTTGGAATGGATTTATTTCAAATTCTAATCTCCAGCAATTATAAAATATCAAAAAATGTACATTTTTGGTGAATTTTCTCTTCATCGAGACTGACGTCAAGGTGGCAGATATCATCGCTGAACATTAGAATATTTTCCCAATTTTTGTTACTTTTATCTGCATGCAATCAGTGCAAAATATGTATAGTTTGGGCCACATGCAGACGAAAGCTCTCTCTACTCTGCCTTATTAATGTACCTTAGCCCTTACCTCTCTACTCCACCAATTAGAATATTTGCACTTCCCACACAAGTTGCCGTTATGATCTACTGAGTGAGATTTCGAATTTGCCATTTGGTTAGGTGATCAGTTTTTCCCACTAAGAAATATTGAATCTGCTTAATTAATTGCACTAGGGTCCTTACAGTCAGCAGATTGAAGAGATTATGATCCCAGCAGTCTGGGTTATATTCAAGCTAACGTCCCAAATGTTAAAGGAAAGTATTTTGCTCCACCCAGTTTCCCAAAGTTTAATCAAAACCAAAATACTGCAGGTGCTGGAAATCTGAAACAAAAACAGAAAATGCTGGAAGCACTCAGCATGTCAGGCAGCATCTTTGGAGAGTGAAACAACTCACTTGTTCTGACAATAGGTCATCTACCTGAAACATTGGGGGTGATTTTAGGAGGCAATTGCGGGTGCATTGGGGGTGGGGGGTTCTGAAAATCGCGGAAATCCCATTCGGGTTCAGAAGCCGGCTCCAACCCGCTGACTTCCGAGTTTCCCAGGGACCTACTTGTGTGCACACGGGGGACCCGAAAACTGAAGTCCTGCCAGCAATTAAAGCTGGCGGGATGACAGTTAAAGAGCCAAATGTACCTCATTGAGGTCCTTAAGGCACTTTACCTGTGACAGATGAAGGGATTAGAAAGATTTTTAACTTACCTGGGTGGCTTGCCCACTGCTTCTGATTCACGACTGGTGAAACCAGACATGAAGGGCTGGATCAGGTAAAAAGAAACTAAATAAATTAAATAAAAAACCATGGAAGGAAGTGAAAATACTAAATGAACCGACCTTTGAAACATGCTCTAATGTCCGATGTCTTCCGCTCCGATGTCCCCCTCTTCACCCTTCTGATGTCCCGCTATTCACCCCCCCCCGATGTCCCCCTATTCACCCCCCCCGATGTACCCCTATTCAACCCCCTGATGTCCCCCTATTCACCACCCTGATGTCCCCCTATTCACCCTCCCAATGTCCCCCCGAAGTCCCCCTTTTCACCCTCCCAATGTCCCCCTCTTTACTCCCCCCCCCGATGTCCCGCGATGTCCCCCCGATGTCCCCCTATTCACCCTCCCGATGTCTCCCCAATGTCCCCCTCTTCACCCTCCCAATGTCCCCCCGATGTCCCCCTCTTCGCCTTCCCGATGTCCCCCTCTTCACCCTCCCGATGTCTCCCTCTTCACCCTCCCGATGCTGTCTGACCTGCTGAGTGTTTCCAGCATATTCTGTTTTTATCTCAAAATTTTATTTTCTGGTTCCTTCATATTTTCTTTTTTTTGTCTGAGGGAAGGAGCGGTGGGTGGGTTTGTGTCCAACTTTTGCATATTTTGCCTGTCAACTGAACCTTTAGCCAACCGGCAGTCAATACGGAGATGCAAAGATCTCAACACTTTGAATAATATTATGTTTCTACAGAGAGGTCAGTTGGTTGCCTACGTCTGCTTGAAGATTTATGCCCACCTAATGGAAATATTTACCAAAGGGGTACATCTTCGCCACCATCTCAGTTGGACATGACAAAGGTCAGCTTGCCAACATCTTACAAGTCAGAATGTCTGCTGTTCCCCACCAGAGAAGGCGGCCCACAACCAAAGATTGTAAACTGAGTGTGTGGCACAGTGAGTTAAACATTCACCTGAAACCTGGGTGCAAATCCAGCCCAAACTATGAGGAGAAGAGGTAAACCTCTTTCTGCTGGATGTAAGGATCCTAGGCAAACAGAATTCCAAATGAGCACCAGGCCCGAAACCATTCTTCCTAATTCATTACTAAACTGGAAATCTCAGCTAGAAAGCCCACAGCATGGCTGGTATGGGAAAATGATAATAAAGTGTACTAAAGGGTGCTTTTTTGAGGTTGGGCCATAACCTTTGTCATGCATCAAATGTGCTGACCCTGGGAGTGTTTGGTTCTGAACTTAATAGCCAAAGCCCAACGTGTTCCATTCCCCAGCATTAACACTGTTCACCTCCTACGAACACAGAAAAGCTGAAATAATCTTGCTGCAGGATAACTAGATTATTCAATCATTGCTAACTTTTCACATCCTCACTGCATCAGTCATCAGGGACTCTGAGTGGCTTGCGCAGAATAGGGGGATTTGAAGAGATCAGCTAATCTGACGTTGGGCCAAACACGAGCATGAATGTTTCGTTCTGTAAACACACTAGCAAATAGGCGGGTTTTGGTTGGGCTGGAATCTGGTACACTTTTGAAAGTTTGTGAAAAACAGACGCTAGCAGTGTGTTGCTCTTTGTCAGCAGTTGTTGCTCCTGCATCCACAAACATATTCTTTACGACTGGCATCAATGACTTTTCCACATTGAATTAGAAAAGAGATCACCGTCTACGCATCTCTCCAGTATCTACGGTCAATGACCTCAGCCACAGCGACAGACAAGTGCTGGATCTGTCACATCACGTGAATTGAACGCACTGCCGCCAAAACTGACTGGGTTTGATGCAGGGGTCACAAGTATAAGAGCACGTAAAGACTAACAGGAATTTAAATCTCTACCTACTTGCAGGCATCTTAGCCAATCTGCTCACATCTGCACTGTCAGGCACTGAATGCGTATGCTTTTAGGTTGCAAAATTGTATCTGAGTAGCAAATAATTTGTGTGTAAAATTAGGCTTTTGCATTTGAGTGACTTAATACAGAGCTCGGAGGTGTAATCCTGTTCCTGTGCTAGGGACCATCTTTTCATACTAGTTAACTCTTTTTGCTTACCTCACCTCCCTCTCTGAATAGTGTACTGTAAAAAATGCAGAATTTTGATCTCTGTTTCTCCGCTGCCTGACCTGCTGAGTATTGTGTGCATACGGAGCATGAACTCGTTCCCACAGTACTTTTTGTACTCTTGTGAAAATAATAATTATAGACAAACTCTTAAAATTCTGATATTAAGCATGAGTACTAATCCCCTCCAATTCAAAATCTAAGGTAATTAAAAGCTCTCTCTTGAAATTCATGTCAAACGCATTTTGAATGTATTTATCACAAAAGCAAAATACTGCAGATGCTGGAAATCTGAAATAAAAACGGAATATGCTGGAAATACTCAGCAGGTCAGGCAGCATCTCTGTTTCTCTGCTACCTGACCTGCTGAGTATTTCCAGCATTTTCTGCTTTTATATTATTATGGAATTTGTTTATATTGCTTAGTTGAATTTTCCATATTGTATCCCCAGATCTACAATCTGCTTCTTCTTTCTGCTGGGAATATGGAACAGGCTATCAAAGCACTAGTGAAGCTAAACGACTATGTTTGGATATCAGTTTAATTATGGAGGGAGAGAGTACGGTGTGTTGCACTGGGGCAAGCATTAGCCTTATATCTCTGAGAGCTGAGGGTAGATCTTGACATGAATAGAAATAACTTGACTGGAAATAAAAATCAGGAGGAATGTAAAATGGGCTGCCGACCTGTTTAACACTATCGCACAAAGTCATCTCTAAGACCAAATTCAGCCCCGATTAATAGTCTAAGAGGTTAGTTCATAGTAGATTATGAGTTATTAATAGGAATCCAAAATGATTATTTGAAGGAAGATTATTTAAATCAAAACAGTTTTATGACTGTACGTTAACTATTTCCCCCCCATCTTTTCAAAGGAAGGGACATACACAGTCTGGGGTTCATGTTAAGGATAAGCTCTGGGGTGAAGTAACAGAGCTGATGGTGACAGCTATGGAGCTGTACCTCAAAATGAGCCATTGCTCTCTGGAAATGAAGGCAGATAATTGGGAGAAAAGGTAATTCTGCTACGTTCATTAACATTGATATTTTATGTAAAAAGTACATTTGAAACGTTTCTTTATATTAATTGGCAATGTATATGCTATTTGTTATTTGATTTCGAAATATATCATATCAATTATTGTCACAGATCAGTAGTCATTGCAGGTTAATTCTCCCACTAGTGAGATGTCTTAAAATGAATTCAGAAAGGTTATTTACAACTCTGCAATTATTGCAACAAAAATAAATCGTTTTGTGCTCATGTTGTGCTCGTGTGGAATAACATATTGGCTTGCAGTTGGCAAACTGTGCTGAGTTTATGAGAGAACGTTCATTCGAAGAAAAAAAAATGTCAAGGCAAAAGTCTGTATGCCTTGGGAAGCTGTAAAGTAAACACTCATTATGTTTAGGTGCATGTAGGTGCATGATCCTAATGTAAAGCAGGTCTCTCTGCTGCTGTTAGTGAGAGAGAGGGGGTGGGGACTGACATGAGGTTGTTCCATACCATCTTAAACCTTAAATTTCTTTATGCAGTTGATCCAGAATTATTACAGTTAAGTGTAATAATTTCAGATTTCAAAATAGAACTTGCTGTGACTTTTCTCTTCCATTTCAAAATAAATCCTTTAACTCTTTTATGTGTTGATGACACAAACGATAATCTTGCTTTCTCAAAGGACTAAAACCTCAAACACATTTAAGAGCACCTTCTGTGCAAGTTTAATGGCACAGTAATGCTATAGGTAGTAGTTTTTGAGACTGAGAATTGCTTCGCAAGATGCACAGCCAGCTGACCAAAGTTATTTTGCTGCCTCTGCACCTTTCTCTGTCCAGGGAAAATGGAACTGTGTGCATGTGTGCTAATATGCACACCTAGAAGCCCATTCATCAGCATCCAAATGCCGGTTCAAAGTTTTAAATTTTAACGTAGAACTGACAGAACAGTCAGCTCATTGCCAACATTAAAAAAGGTTAAATACGAAGTGGAAGAAATTCCTGGATGGCCAGTTTGCATTGGAACTTTTTAAAACCTCGCTTTGCACCAGTGGCAATAATGTGAGGGGGGTCTCCTGGCGTTGGTCACACACTGCTTGCCAGAATGGGAAGCGTCATTAGCTCAGTAACTTCACTGCTGAATTGTATTGCCAGTTATGCATTTGTGCAAAGCTAAAAGCACATTACTGGGCCACAGAGGTCAGTATGATTTTTGCCCTCAACTTTGCCCCTCACCTCATGTTGGGATACAGTTTCGCAGTTAGCAGTCACCCTGCAGTAGCTTGCTCAAATGGCCATACTTCACATGTGAACCTAGACAGTGAATGTTGCCACTCAAAAGATTGTGGAACGCATCAGAGCTGAGGCCTGATCCTGTTCTCACTCAACGTTCACACACGTGCACTTTCTAGGATGCCATTGGATTGGAATCAGGAATGGGAACAATGGCTTATTTTCCCCTCCCTAGCCCTGTCTAACATCTATTGTAATGACTTAAGTGTCACCTGTATGATTTATCATTAGTGTCAAAATCACATAGCTGTGGTGGAAAATTCATGATGTGACAAACTGTCATCCAGCGTTTGACAAATATCCATTTCTTTGTTTGAAATGTTGCAAAACTAGAAAATCAGCAAGGTTTCGTGAATCCAAATAATATTTGAAAGATGCGATCTTCAAACGAAAGCCAGCAATTGATATATATCAAATAGCAGACAATAAATGGTTCAGCCCTTAGTTAAAATATAAACAAACACCATCTGCTAACAGTGCTTTTATAAAGCATACATACTTTATGATCATTAATTTATTTTCATTCCATCTCAATTCAATACTGTATGTGTGAAAAACATTCCTTGTATTTTTAGACTATTGTATATGGAATATTCAGAATGAATTGAAGAATAGCAAACATAAATGAGCTTGGATCCATTCCCACTCTTAAGCAAAGAATCAAAGGAGCAACCCCAACTTAAAATGTTACATTAAGAAAAAGAACACTTAGGGCCAAATTCCGCACGTCGGGAAATCATCTAACAGTAGAATGACACCCAGAAATTGCTGTGTTGCATGAGTCGACACATGTGTCCATTGGGAAAGAAGGCCACATGATTCCGGCACTGTTTGCAACATTACAAATGGTTTGTTGAAATTTTCAGAAAAGGTTCCAATTAGGCCCGTTGACTGGGTTAAAGTCCAAATGAATGAGCAATATTGCAGTTCCACAAACTTAAGGGACCTAAGGAACTGTCATGTTCAAGTCCAGTTCAGACCTGGCACTGAAGAAAGAAAGAACTTGCATCTACTGTACAAAGAACCTTTCACATCCTCGGGACATGCCAAAGTGCCTCCTCACAGCCCAAGAAGTACTTTTGAAGTGTAGGCTATGTGGCAGCCAATTTTCCCATTGCAAGACCCCACAAACAGCAATGAAATAAATGACTAGATAATCTAATTTTTGTTGGTGTTGGTTGAGGAAGGAATGTTGGCCTGGACACCAGGAAAATTCCCTGCTCTTCTTCGAATAGTGCATGGAATCTTTTACGTCCACCTGAGAGGGCAGATGGGGCCTCAGTTTAATGTCTCATCCAAAAGACGGCAGCTCCAGCATTGTAGTACTCCCCCAGTACTACACAGAAGTGTTGGCTTAGATTATGTGCTGAACACTCTGGAGTGGGGCTTCAATCCATGACTTTCTGCCTACGAGGACAAAATCTTTCCCAATACCACATGAACACAGTAACACTGCGTTTTATCCTATGCTGGCTGCTAGCATCCTTTCTGTGGAGGAGAACAATGAACATAAGGTTTGTGAATATCTGATTGCCACCTATTTCAATTAAAGGACTCTTCTGTGCCAAGAAGAGTAATGTCAAATACTTGTCTGTGTAAAGCCAAGTAATACATGCACTCACCCATCAAAACATAGGAACAGGAGTAGGCTATTCAGCCCCTCGAGCCATTTAGTTAGATCATGGCTGATCTGTACCTTGACTCCTTTACCCGCCTTTATTGTATATCCCTTGATACTTTTACCTAACAAAAATCTATCAATTTCAGTCTTAAAAATTCCAATTGACCCAACATCCACCGCCTTTTGCGGAAGAGAGTGCCAAATTTCCACTACCTTTTGTTTGAAAAAGGGCTTCCTAATTTCAGTCCTAAAGGGCCTAGCTCTGATTTTACGATTATGCCCCCTTGTTCTGGATTCTCCCACCAGTTTTATATACCTCGATTACATCTCACCTCAACCTTCTTACCACGCCCTTTTCCCTTGCACCATCATCCCTTTTGTCATTTAATCACTCCTGCCCTCCACCCTATCACAGACCTTCCCTTTTGTTCTTTCCTCCCTTCCCTTCTTCCCTCCACCCCCCCTTCCCCTGCCTTTGCCTGGCTCTGTACTTGCTTAAAAACTGTTAAATCTTTAACTTCTCCCAGTTCTGATGAAAGGTCATCGACCTGAAATGTTAACACTGTTTCTTCCTTCACAGATGCTGCCTGACTTGCTGAGCTTCTCAAGCATTTTCTGCTTTTATACCACTAGTCACATCTCACTAATCAGAGAACTTTCCCTTTATCTCCACTCTCTCTCCTATCTCCCAACCAATTACCAACCCATGTCACAAGTTTACCTCCAATTCTTGCTAATAATCTCTTGTGCGGAACCTTATTAAGTGTCTTCTGGAGGTCCACATAGACAACATCCACAGACACTCCACTATTCTTCATGTTAGTGACCTCCTCAAAAAATTCAACTAGATTAGTCAGGCCTACTCTTCACAAATCCACGCTGACTCTCTTTGATCAACTGATACATGCCCAAGTGCTCAGTCACCCTGCCTCGGATTTTTTAAAAAACTTATAATAAACCCACTAAGTTCCTCTCCTTGACTTATTTTTAGATCTCCTTGTACCGCTGGTATTTTGTCCTCTTCTTCCACTGTGAAAGTGGATACATAGCATTCATTTAACAAGTGTGCTATTCCCTTATTATCACAGGATCTAAGTGTCATGGCAGTTCCTTGGTTACTTGGTATTAGCATGGAAGATGGCTGAGGTTGACCTCACAAACTATCCAGCACTTTGACTGAGTAATAGCCTTTGTCTACAAAACAACAGTGACTCCACCTCAAAAGTAATTAATTAGCTGTGAAGCATCCTGTCCATGTGAAAGCACTCTATAAATGCAAGTTCTTTCTTTTCTATTTTTGTAGGTTGCTGCTTGGCCCAATGGAGCTGCCAATATCAAAGACACTGCCTGTCTAAGAAAGAAACAACTTGCATTGATATAGCTCCTTTCATGATCTTCCGTATCTCAAAATACTTCACAGTCAATAAATTACTTTTGAAGTGGAGTTGTTGTTGTTATGTAAGCAAATAAAGTAGCCAATTTGCACACACCAAAGACTTAAATTTATGTAGCACCTCTCTGACCTCAGGACATCCCAAAGCGCTTTACAGCCAGAGGTATTTTTGAATTGTAGTCACTTTGTAATGTAGGAAACGTGGCTGACAATTTGCTTACAGCAAGATCCCACAAACAGCAATGAGATGTTTTGGTGGTGTAGGTTGAGGGATAAATGTTGGCCAGGGAACTGAGAGACTCCTCTATTTTTATTCAAATAATGTCTAGGAATCTTATATGTCTATCCGAACAGGCAGATAGGCCTTGGTTTAACATCTGACTTAAAAGACAGAACCTCCAGCAATGCAGCACTCCCTCAGTACTGCGCTGAAGTACTGCACAGACAGGTGCCAGAGTGCACATAGCAAGTTGTGTGCCTCAACAGAGTTTCAGTGGTATTTTGGAGATGTTACTGCATTGATGACTAGCTAACCCCTATCAAATCCCCAGTGGTAGACACTTTCCACTGCGTACTCTCTTTTCCCATTCTCTGCCAGATTCAGTGCTTGTGGCGGTTGTTGCTAGCCCAAAAAAGTCCCTTATATTTTTTTCTCAACTAGTCGTGCGTTTGGACACAGTTTTCCAAGGTGCTTCTTGGGCCACAACTGTTTTACTTTCCAGTGAGGTGTGTCCTAAGTGTCATGCCTTTTATGTACATAGATGGTGATCTGAATCATGTCAGTTAATTCATCAAATATTTTGGGGATTTGTTTGAAAAATTACTGGGTATATTATAGTATGTGTATAACTAAAACATAATTTTACACTTTACCTGAGAGTTGCTTTATCTAGTTCTGTTGTGACCACTTCCAGTTATAGAAGCAAAGAACTTGCCTTTATTTAGTGCCTTTCACGACTTCTGGACGTCCCAGAGTGCTTTACAGCCAATGAAGTACTTTTGAAGTGTAGTCACTGTTGTAATGTAGGAAAAGCATAGCAAGGCCTACAGACAACAATGTGATAATGACCAGATAGTCTGTTTTAGTGATGTTGCTTGAGGACACCGGAGTGAACTCTCCTGCTCTTCTTCAAAATAGTGCCACAGGATCTTCACATTCACCTGAGAGAGCAGACGAGGCCTCAGTTTAATGTCTCATCCTGAAAGACAGCACCTCTGACAGTGCAGGGCTCCCTCAGTGTGTCAATCTAGATCTTATGCTCAAGTCTCATGTAGTGGGACTTGAACCCACAATGTTTTGGCTCAGAAGCAATTTACCTCACAAACAGGTCGCAACACTATATGAACACTGCTACATGTAGGTAAATGAAGCCCTCACTCACCAGTTTCTTCTTCCACCTCTATATTGATTTTAATATACCCATCCGCTGCATATTATATAAAAAGGACAGCCGCCGCAGGATTTAATTTAAGTACATTTTGGAATTGTTCTGTACATGCTGTTGGAGTTTTTTCTACCAGAAAATAAATATTCATTATCTGCACCTCAGAGATGAATGGAGTAGATTTTCAACTTGCCGACCAACTGTTAATGGGGATCAGTTGCCCATTATGGAAACTGCCTGATTTTTATTTCAATTTATTTCAATGGAAATGTTTCTACAATGGGCCACTAAACCACTCAATCTGATAGCGATTGTGAATTTCAAATATTCTGACTGCTCTCTGCGACTCTCTCTGACTAACCGATTGTTAATCTAAATCTGTGAGATGAGCTTTGGGCTGGATCTCCTTCCGCTATATGGAATGGAATAGTGGAGGACAAACCAGCAGGGACACCTGCCATGTACCTCACCTCTAACAGTGCTCCCTCACTCCGTCCCAGCAAGGGAGGTCGCCAGCCATCCCTTCCGTGTCCCACTGCATTTAAATGAGGGTGGGGAGGTGGGCTGGAGGGAAATTCAGGCCCAAGTCGCTACCCACCAAGTTTTCAATTACAGATGGCTCTTTCCAATCAAGGGTCCTGACTCAGAAAAAGTTGTCAGTCAATGTCACTACTCCAAGAGATGGTCTATTCTTTAAACTGTGACCGAGGGCTCTCAGAAGACAGAACTGGCTGCACGGCACATTGGGTCAATTGAATTGGACAACACCTTAAACAGCAAGGTGCTGTGATGGTACTTCTGAAGGATAATGGGGCCATCTCTGACGACAGCACAAGATTTTAAGATTGCAAATAGTGGCTCCCTGGAATGATTAACCCTTCGTTCACCCTTCAGATCACCCTGGTGTGGGCCAAAACAAACTTACTTCTTTTCCAGGCAACTGTCTGATCTGAGCTGCTAGCTTCTATTGACAAGGATACTTGGTGTAACCTTGGGTATCAGCCTGCTTCTAGTAGTACAAAGTATATGTTAAAAATTCAAGACAGCCAAAAATCCATTTTGCCACTGCTGCATTAATTTTACGTAATGGGAATGATTTTTTATTTGACATAAAGAAAAAGATAAGCTTGGTTGTTGCTGATGATTTATTGTATATTGTAATTGGAATGTACAAATTGGTATAATGTTTCCTAGAGGTTGTAGGTCCATCTGGAGAATTGCGTTCAGTTTTGGGCACCAAACTTCAGGAAAGATATAGGGGGTACAGTGCAGATTCATCAGAATAATACCAGGTCTTCAAGGGTTAAATTATGAGGCCTGGTTGCATAAACTTGGCTTGTATTCCCTTGAGTTAAGAAGGTTGAGGGGTGATCTGATCAAAGTATTTAGAATGATTAAGGGATTCGATAGGCCAGGTACAGAGACACTGGTAGATACTGGTGGGGGAATCCAGATCAAGAAGGTATAATTTTAAAGTTAGAGTTAGGCCATTTAGAAGTGAAATCAGGAAGCTTCTTTTCACACAAAGGGTAGTGGAAATCTAGAACTCACTCCCCCAAATGTTGTGGATACTGGGTCAATTGAAATTTTAAAGAATGAGGGCAATACATTTTTGTTGGGTAAGGGTATTATGGGATATGGAGCAAAAGCAGGTTAATGGAGTTGAGGTACAGATCACCATCTAATTGAATGACAGGACACGCTCCAGGGGCTGAATGGACTCATCATGTTCCTATATGAGAGTCAAACATTCAACATCTGTTTCATGCAGATAACAAGATCGATGGATGGGTATTAGGTGACTCCTATTGTCCTCCCTACCTTCTTCTGTGAAGAGTATTAGTAGGTAACAGGAGGGGCACCCCAACGAACACTCTACGTTCCACCAGGTGTGAAAGGATGGACAGAGAGTGGGGATGTAAATCCGCCTTGGACGGTACCACAAAATGGGCGGTAGCGAGTTGGCCGCCCATCTTACACTCTGCCCGATTTTCTTTTCCATTGAAGTGAATGGAGATGAAAATTGGCCGATATGCAAAATGGGCGGCCAATTCGCTATTGCCCGTTTTGCGTTACTGTCCAAGACGGATTTATACCCCAGTGTGTGAGTAGTTCAAAAAGCAGTATGATGAGTTGGTGAGTTACATGAGTGAAACAAAGTCTATCCCTTTGGCTGCCACCAAATTGGATTTGCAGCTTCAGATTACATAGAATTACATACAGTGTACAGCACAGAAACAGGCCATTCTGCCCAACAGGTCCATGACGGTGTTTATGCTCCAAATGAGCCGGCCCCCACCCTTCTTCATCTAACCCCATCAATATATTGTTCTATTCCTTTCTCCCTCATTCTCGGGGATGAGGGGGCAGACATATGAGGAGAGGTTGAGTAGATTGGGACTCTACTCATTGGAGTTCAGAAGAATGAGAGGCGATCTTATTGAAACATATAAGATTGTGAAGGGGCTTGATCGGGTGGATGCGGTAAGGATGTTCCCAAGGATGGGTGAAACTAGAACGAGGGGGCATAATCTTAGAATAAGGGGCTGCTCTTTCAAAACTGAGATGAGGAGAAACTTCTTCACTCAGAGGGTGGTAGGTCTGTGGAATTTGCTGCCCCAGGAAGCTGTGGAAGCTACATCATTAAATAAATTTAAAACAGAAATCGACAGTTTCTTAGAAGTAAAGGGAATTAGGGGTTACGGGGAGCGGACAGGAAATTGGACATGAATTTAGATTTGAGGTTAGGATCAGATCAGCCATGATCTTATTGAATGGCGGAGCAGGCTCGAGGGGCCGATTGGCCTACTCCTGCTCCTATTTCTTATCTATCGTCCCCTTAAATGCATCTACGCAAGTCGCCTCAACTACTCCTTGTGGTAGTGAGTTCCACATTCTAACCACTCTCTGGGTAATGACTTTTTTCCTGAATTCCCTATTGGATTTATTTAGTGGCTATGTTATATTTATGGCCTTTAATTCTGGTCTCCCCACAAGTGGAAACATCTTGTCTAGGTCTACCCTATCAAAACCTTCCATAATCTTAAAGACCTCTATCAGGTCTTCTCTTATCTAGAGAAAGGAGCCCCGGTCTGTTCAATCTTCCCTGATAGGTATAACCTCTCCATTCTGGTATCATCCTAGTAAATGTTTTTTGCACCTTCTCCAGTGCGCCTATATCCTTTTTATAATATGGGGACCAGAACTGTTCACAGTACTCCAAGTGTGGTCTAACCAAGGTTCTATACAAGTTTTACATAACTTCCCTGCTTTTCAATTCTATCCCTCTAGGAATTAACCCCAGCACTTGGTTTGCTTTTTTTTAATGGCCTTATTAACCTGCATCGCTACTTTTAGTGATTTGTGTATCTGTACCCTCAGATTCTTTTGCTCCTCTACTCCATTTAGATTCTTATTATCCAAGCACTATGTGGCCTCCTTATTCTTCCTGCCAAAATGTACCACCTCACACTTATCTATATTGAAATTCATTTGCCAATTACACACACATTCTGCAAGTTTATTAATGTCTTAGTGTATTTTGTCGCAGTCCTCCTCAGTATTAACTATAGCCCCCAATTTGGTGTCGTATAAAAATTTTGAAATCGTATTTCCGATTGCCGACTCCAAACCGTTTGTGTAAATGGTGAACAACAGCATCCTTGTGGAACACCACTTCCCACCTTTTGCCAGTCTGAGTAGCCAACCTTAATCCCTACTCTCTGTTTTCTGTTTTGTAGCCAGTTTGCATTCCATTCTGCTACTTGCCCCCTGACTCCATATGCTCTGACCTTAGTCATGAGTCCACAATGCGGTACCACATGAGCCTCCTCCCTCCCCTCTTCATCTCACCCTTCTATTCCTTTCTCCCTCGTGTGCTTATCTAGCTTCCTCTTAAATGCATCGATGTTAGTCGCCTCAACTATTCCATGTGGTAACGAGTTCCACATTCTAACCACTCTCTGTGTAAAGAAGTTTCTCCTGATTCCCTATTGGACTTATTAGTGACTATCTTATATTTATGACCTCTAGTTACATTACAACTCTTTAGCACCTGGCTGATAGAAAAATTAGACCTAAACACCTTATTTTGAAATGGTATGTTCATATTATATTGGTAAATCTGGCCAGGCTGTGCTTCTTTGCTTGTGTAGATGTGTAGAATAGGAAGTTCATTTTCTGTTTATTTGGAACGTGCTGATGCTCAGAATGGAAAGAGAGGGATTGCTTTGTCTTACCTTTTGTGTAGGTTAGGGAGTTGCTATTGCATGTACCTTTTCAGCACTGTGCAGGATTTGTCCCACAGAGGTGTTTATTTTAGTTTTAATTTGCACAAAGCTGTAGTGCTGACAGTAGGAGCTTAGGAAGAGGGTCTGGTATTTTTTTTTTCAAAAGATGTTAAAATGGTACAGGTGGAGTGAGGAATGAAGAGCCTGAAAGAACCAAGAACTGAGGAGGGACCGAGACCAAGCACGAAGAAGAAAACACGTGGGTGAAGCAGAAATGAAGAGAGTGAGAGACAGCTAGAAAAGCACAGAGACAGTCTGATATGATAATGAAACAAGAAGGACATCTAACTTTGAGAGCACAAGCAATGTCAACTGTGCAAAATTTTTGGATTCCTACAATCCTGCGTTCCCCAAAGCCATGCAAGCCATGACATTTGATGAAAATGGCCTAGTTGATCCTAGAGAGCACCCTTTCCACCATAGCAGAGATGTGGCTGGCCTGTAAACCTTCCACAATAAAGAAAAGAGTTCCTAGTGCATATGACAGACAACCAAATTCATGCCAATAACACAAGAGCTGCTGTAATTACACTTCAACATTCTGGATCAATCTAACATTCTGCACTGCTAGGACCCTGGGTTGCGTTACATTCCAAAAAAGACCTGCCAGGACCTTAAAGTGAGTTACACTCACAATGAGACTGTCAGGTTTCTGGACTTTTTGACTATTTTTCCATGTAAAGATTCTAGATATGAGTTATTATAAAATGTACTTTCCAGTAAATGTTTGCTTTAAAGGTGTTAATTTGAGAGGACAGCAGATGTGTATTAGTTTCAGGCGAGTGTCTGAACCAGCATCCTGGGGACAATGAAAGATAATTTGACATTCCAGTGCCCATTACACTCTTTGCTGCTGCAACAAGAGATATGGGGATCGGGCGGGAAAATGGAGTTGAGGTCGAAGATCAGCCATGATCTGATTGAATGGCGGAGCAGGCTCGAGGGGCCGTATGGCCTACTCCTGCTCCTATTTTTTATGTTCTTATAACAATCCTATTCATTTGGGTCATTGCCAAGTTAGGCTGGAGGACTCTGCTCGAAGCAGAGAGATTAATCATTTTTAACTAAAAGTTAAACTGTAGATGTTGAGGGAGAGGAATTGACCATCTTTATCCATTTTTGGGGCGAAAATGAGCATTGGGAGGACAAATTTTGGGTTGCGATCTCTCATGTTTGATCTCATCTGGAAGTACATTGGCTGCCAATTTGAAAGCTGGGGATGTCCAGTTTGCAGGGCATTCACTGGAAACAGGCTCTAGGTGTCCTGAATATACAAATCAGTTCTCTAACTCTGGGTTTAGGACCCTGATGCAATACTGTTCATCAACTGAGTGGAACATACGCTGCGCCCAGTTAATCCAGGTCTTCAGCGGCCTACCCGTCCTCAAAGGGCCTGTTGGAGGCCGCCTACAAAAAGGTAAGAAAACTGTGTATAGTTTCATTTCTGTGGAGCCAGGTGGGGCCACTAGGAGCAGGAGTGCCCAGACTCTCCCCCCTCAATGTCACCTCCCCACTCACCGGAACTACCTGCAGGCCAGCTCAGCATCAGCTGGCCAAAATTCCAAAGGCCCTGACCATTGAGCTGCATCAGGACGCCCAATTCATGCAGATGAGGCCCAAGGCCCAATTTCGATTGGGCCACGGGTCAACGTCTTCAGGTGCGCGTTGTGACTGCGCTGCCCATTTCCCGCTGCAAACAGGCGTTACTCAAATTTCTCCCCCCAGGCTTTTTTAAGGAAAGGGTAACAGACACCAGAAGGCAAAATCAGAAAATAGGGGAATCACTCAGGAGGTCAATTAAATAAGAAGACCCATCAAAGTGGGACAGCGTTGCACATTTATTATGCTTCAGATCACAAGGAGGTTCTACTATTACTCTCCCAGGGCCCACGACTCTACAAATGGATATAGGGCAGTGTGAACCAACTCCCATAAAAGTGAGACACACAGATTGCTTATGGCACTGAACCCAAGAAGGTATATATGGCAGGCCTGAATTTGTAACAGAGATCCTTGAGGACCCTAGGATTTGTTATATTTACAATGAGATCTGTCAAAACATTGGGATTTGCAATATAAGCAAGGAAATCTGTCAAAATCTTAAGGAACAGAGGCACAATTAATTCAGCCACTAAAGTTACCTTCCCGAATGTTATAGTAATGATTTTGTGGTGGCACATTAACCTCAGCATTATAAAGCCAGTGCTGCCATCTCATAGATCGTACTACATTGCTATTGTCGGTAAAAAGTGCTGAAACAACAAATCAAATAAAAGTTGAATATAGGAAGAGAAATAGAGTGGTAAAGTGGGTAAGCCAATGGATTCGACATTGCTTTCTATTGCGCCTGGAGAATGGTCATTTACTAGGCACTACAGAGAGGAATAATGGGTGGAGAACTGTCACATTGGGTCTTCGGCCCCCCCCTCCTTAGTGCTGTGCCAACATTTCCAGGGCTCCCCACACAGCTGGCCCTGTGCCTGACTTCTCTATCTCACTTTCCTCTTGTTACATTCAAAGTGGTGCCCCAAGAAGCTGGTGTTGGCTTTCTGCACGGGAGCCTTCCAGTTTAGAGGGTCGAGGGGGGCCAGGCAGCAAGACAAAGGGATACAATATACTTACTGTTAGGCTAGAGGGATATTTATTCAGCATCTGGCCATGCTGGAAATGTTTTGGTTCAGTTTCTCAGCGTTGACATTCTTCAACTCAATGGGGTCGATTTTAGGATAGCCGAGCGGGCATGTTGGGGGCAGGGGGGCTCGTAAAATGGGGGAATCCCGGAGCTGGTCCGGAGCCCGGCTCCAACCCGCCCACTTCCGGGTTTCCCAGTGACGCATTCGGGTGCGCGCGCAGCTCCCACATGCGGGACTCCCACCGGCAATTAAAGCCAGCGGAATGACAATTTAAATACTTACTTACCTAGATGAGTCCTTGACAGACCTCATTGAGTGGCGATTTTGGCAGGGGTGCAATTTTGAAGGATCCTCAGCGTGTTTCCCGTGCTGTGGGAAACACTCCCTGTTGGAGCAGATGTGTTTCAGCCAGCAGCCAGTGGGAGATGCAAAGGATTCTTTGACAGTTGGGGGGAATATCTCATTTATTGCAGCAGCGCAGTCTGTCACTTCAGACAAAGTTTTGGCTGTAACACCTTTGCCTTTCCACTCAAAATTATTAATTTATACCCTAAATTCTGCTGTGCAAACACATTTACCTACTTTGCGGACCCCCTCAAACTCACACCGTCAGGATGGGGGGGGCGCCATGGCTGCATTCATCACTTCATCCAAGGATGATCAACATCACCCAGCCTCGCCAGGCACGCCATCCACCTCTGCCACGTGGAGCTCCACAACACAGTGCTGCGTCACAGGCACCTGCACAAAGTAGTCGTGCAACTACACATACGCCCACTGTAGGGTGACCCAATGGGTGGCATCAAGTGTGGGTGTTCATGGTGAACCTCATGAAAGGGACTTATTGCACAAGCCAGTCAAGAATGGGCAAGACGTGGCAGTAGTGGTGATAATAATATTTATTGTGAATGGAAAACAAAACAAATATAAATAAAAAACATGACAAAGCGTCAAACACCCTTGTGCATCTCCTTTGTGCTCACAAAACCTTTGCCTTACGCTTCCTACTACTCCTACGTGGTGCTTCCCCTGTGGCTGCAGCAGAGGTAGTGGCAGGTTGCTCTTGTTCATGCCCTGACCGATTAGATGCTTTGGGCCGACGCCCTCTGGGTTTCGGTGCCTGTGAGGACCCCTCCAAAGACTGCTCCACTTGCACCTGTGCAGGGGCAGACTCGACCACCTGGAGAGGAGGCAGCATTGCGGGTACTGGTTGAGGGGGGGGCAACGGGTGAGATGAGGAAGCGCTTTGCGTGGCGTCCCCGCTTCCATGTCCCCTTTCACCATCATCCCTCTCCTGGGCCAGGCCCACATCACTCCTACCACACTGCTGGACGACAGTTTGGAGGACATGTGTGACGCCTTGTAAGGCCAGGGCTTGTGTATCTGCCTGCCTGTTTAAGGCGGCAGAAAGTTGCTCACCCTGAGTCCGAACGGCCGTTGTCAGGGCTGCAATGGCCTCATTGTTGAGCCGTGCTTGAAGCTCGATGGAGGCTAGCCTTCCCTCCATCGCAGACATTCCCGCACTGACCTGCGACACTATCTCAGAGATGCCGTCACGTCCCTGTGACAGTATCTCAGAGATTCCCTCCTGTACCTGTGCCATCATTCCACTCATGCAGGAGTTGGACTCCTCCATCCTCTGTACAATTGTGGATGCGCGTGGCACCTGTTCCAGCACCTCGCAAATGTGCTGCTGCCCCTCGATCATTCTCCTTTTCATGGATAGCCCCCCAGGGTTCAGCATCTGTGTCCAGCTGAGCAGAGCCTGGAGAAGAGTGCTTCCACCGACACGGACTCTCCACAGCTGCCCCTGCCACCAGTGTCTGCTTGTGCTCACATGTGTGGTGACTCACCATGTGCAACCCCAACTAAGCGAGGACGGGGACCCACCGAGGTGTGTGTATCTGCGCTGGTGGATGGCTCGTTCAGATGTGACGGTGCCCCCTCAGAGGCCGGCAGGTCCTCTGAGGAATCGCCCTCCGCCATCATGGCAGTCGCTGAAGGCCCTGTAAGAGAACAGAAGGCAATATTAAGCATGATGACAGAAGTTGAGTTGCTGAAGATGGCAAGGCATGTTAACATCATTTGCTATTGTGAGTGCTGAATGTTAAAGTTCTGTCACCAGCTGTTTGTCGGGTGGCAGTCTCGGCGTTCTCCACGGTCAGGCACTCGAAGGTGCGGCTCAATTCCTGCTCCGTGTCCGTGAGGGCGACCTAATGTTGCGGCCCCCCTCAGGTCTTCGCCCTCTCCCATGCATTCTGGGCTCTCTTCTCCTATAAGGGGAGAAAGTAGAGAGGCTTGAGTGAGTGATGGTGACGTGGCCAACCGCTGAATGCATTAGTTTGGGTGAGGCTGAGCGTGAAAGAGATGCAACAGAGGGTGAGTATGAGACAGAGCCATGACATTGTATGAGGATTGGGTTGAGTGGTAGTGGTGGGATGAGTACTGGGGAGGTGAGTAAGTGCAGGTAAGTTGAGGATGAGGTTTGAATGGGTGTGAGGAGTGATGTGATAGAGTAGTGTTGGCAGTGCAGAAGGAGTTGTGGGGTGAGGGCGGTGATATGGAAGACGGAGTGTAGGAGAATGAGTAAGTGTACTCACTTTAGCTGACCTAGTTAGGTCATTGAAGTGCTTCCTGCACTGTATCCACGTGCGTGAGATGTTGCTGCTGCTGCTGACCTCCTCTGCCACCTCGAGCCACGCCTTCTTGGTGGCAGAGGGAGGACACTTCCTCCCGTCGGCCGAATAGAAGATGTCCCTCCTCCTCCTCACCCCATCCAGTAAGACCTGGAATGAGGCATCACTAAACCTGGGAGCAGCCTTTCCCCTGGGCTGCTCCATGCTGCCGTTTTGGTTCTTGGCTCCAGGAGCAGCATTGGAGGACTGCGCCTTTAAATAGGGCTCCTCCAGCTGATAGCCTGTGATGCAGGTGCGCAGTCCGCCCGCTGTGCAGGTTTCCAACGGGAAACCCGGAAGCCAAGGTAAGTGGCTTCAATTTACTTGCGATCATGTGGGGAACGCACCGATTTTACTGGGCGGGTTACCAATGTGCCGAGTCAATCCCCCGCTGCCAACCCACCTCCCTGGTAATATCGGGGCCAATGAGTCTAAAAATTGATGAAAAGTAGACTTTTTAAAAATGAGTGAGATATATCAGGTCTGCAGCTCTCACAGGGCCAGAGTTTTACAAGCATGTGGGCTATGCAGATTGCAGCTGTAAGTAAATTTGTATCCCCTCCTGCAGCTCAAGAATATTTTCGCAGGCAGCATCCACGACAGGCAGAACTACAGCAATCTGGAGGGAGATGAGATCTACTGAGTAGGTAATCAAGTAATTGTTTATCGTAAACTTTAAAAAATCATTTAAAAACTGTGCCTCGCTTACTCTGCCTACATAACAACATTCACTGCACATCAAAGTAATTCATCAGAGGTGAAGCGTTTTGAGGCAGTTTATGTAGTCTATTGGACATCATATAAATGTCAGTCTTTCTATCTTTCTTTCTTTCAACAGAGTATTCTGTTAATATGGCACCAGGTGGGGCCCCAGCATAACTGTGATCCAACAAATTGGGGAATAGACATGCTGCCCTTCCCTTCCCTTACCTTTTATTTCCCTCTCTCAATCTCTTCCACTGCTTTGTGAGATGACCCACAAGATCTGCCACTGGTATTGGATCAGGCCCACTTGCCTCACTTTATACAGCGCCTAGACAGGCATTTCATGCTACCTTTTCAATCCTGTTTTTTTACCCTGTGTGTGTGATTTTGTACTAATTGGGACTATACTACCCACAAATGTGTTGTGATACTTTATATATACTCTGTGATACAGTGCTGCTATTTCAGGTCTTTTTATTTTAGGCTATGTTCTTTCACTCTGATTTTTTTGTTACTTGTATGTTACTATCTTAAATAAAAGTTGTTCAAAAATCAGACTGTCATACAGAATGATTGTACATCTAATTTACATTAACAACAGATATGATTCAGTGAGTTTATAATTGAGCCATTGGGACCAGCCAAGTCTCAGGTTCAATCCACAGTCTGCGTTGAGTTACTGATCTCAGTTAGTGGAGCGTTAATGGGCCAGAATTGGCTTTAGAGCTCCTGAGTTAGGGACAGAAAAATTGGTCAGGATTCCTGTTCCTAGGTTGTTGTCCAGCAACCCCTCCTGGGATTATGTGCATGGACATCAAGTGAGGATGGGATGGAGCTCGGCTGGGATGCTTCTGCCTCCATGTTATAATTGAATAGCCTGTTGATACCATCATGGCTCACCCATAAATAACGGCCATTTGGACGAGGCTCTTGAGGACACTTGTTTACTGCGGGATGTACCATAACAAGAAGTCAACGCCTTCCGGAGAGGCGAAGAGGGGTGGGGATGGAAATTGGCGAGAAAGAGATCCCTTGCTTCCAAACTAGCTCTCTTTAATTAGATTTTGTTTCATATTCTTTATTGACATTTTTGTCTTTCGTTTTTTTCATTGAATGACCACTCAGATATATTTGCCGTTAAAAATGTAAACTGAGCACAACGATTGATAAAAAAGGCTTTGTACAACAATTTGTCGTATTATTGTATTAATCAGAGGAGTGAACATCATGTTATGAGTAAGATTTATGATTGCAAAGAGTGAGACGCATCAGAAATCAGTGGAAACAGAAGAGGGCCGGAACTGTCAGAAGCACGTACATGGTTTTCCAATATGTGCTCCCAGCGGGGGAGGCTCTGCACCAGGAGTGCGCATTTGGAAAATCAGCCTTAAGTAACTGTGTTTGCTTTTATGACAGATGCAATTAAATAGGTCACATTTTTTACACCAAAAGTGAGCAAATCTTATTCCAAGTGCCAGACACTTGGCAGGTCTGCTTAACATACCAAACAAGTTTACTCAGACTTCAAGGATTAATTCAGATATCGAATTGAAGCCTGCATTGAAAGTCGTGAAGGTGCAAAAACAGTAAATGAAAGCCCAGCAAGTCTTTGTCTCTCAATTACTTGCCCATGTGACAATTAGGCTCTGCTGCATTGTCTTTGGTCAGGCCTGCTGTGCTTTTGTATGCAGAAACCCAGCGTTTATCTTTCAAGGCTGGAGAAAGCCGAATGATCTGGCCTGCGTGCTAGCAAAAAGGGATCAGAATTCAAACCCGCAATCTCCAGGAGTCCCCTTTGTGTCCTGGCAAAGGGCACGCAGTGGATCAGAGGCGACATCCCAGTTGTGTTTGCTTTGAGCGCAGTCGTTAATTTATGAATAATAAGGGAATCTCTTATCATGCCTAATTGAATTGGTGCATGATGTGGAGGTGACCAAACTGCTTTGATCGCTGTGATCCTGAGTGATGCTGAATTTGAAGTAGCTGAAGACACGACATGTGAATCCTCAGTAGATTTAGTCTTTTATTTGTTTTAACAGAATTTAATCTTCACACAGCCGAGCGCCTCTGCTGCTTTCTCTGTTTTACCCTTTTGATTGTGGCTTCCTGCAGCAGTTGTGCAAAGCGTGTAAAATTCCACGCCATTGTGCCATTTAAAAGCAACAGGAAGTTAAAAAATATATTTGAAATCAATGAAATTCCTGTCAGTTGTGTATTGATTCTGCTTTTCGGAAGTAACTGGCCTCTGACCAATTAAAATACTCGAGGTGGCTGGGTCAGTAAAAAGCCAAGCAGCAGGAGGAGTCTGTTCATGGCAGTCTTTTCATTTCACAACAAACACCTAATATGCCAGGTTAAATATTCAAACTTGTCAATTTGTGTTTGCTATATGAATTGAAAGAGAGTGAGACACAAAACCGAGAGAGAGAGACACACACAGTTTCCAATTCAGTGTACATATAGAGGGAATGGTTGATGGCCGTGCTGTTAATCAGTCTTTGGCCCTTTTCAAAAGGCCTCCAGAAATGGCTGACTCCATTAGTGTCCATGATGTGGAGATGCCGGTGATGGACTGGGGTGGACAAATGTAAGGAGTTGCACAACACCTGGTTATAGTTCAACAGTTTTATTTGAAATAAAACTGTTGGACTATAACCTGGTATTGTAAGACTCCTTAGAATTGGAGGAGCAGAGATCTCAGAGGGTTGTAGGGTTGCAGGAGGTCACAGAGATAGGGAGGGGTGAGGCCATGGAGGGATTTGAAAGCAAGGATGAGAATTTTAAAATTGAGGCATTGCCGGACAGGGAGTCAATGTCGGTCAGCGAGCACTGGGGTGATGGGTGAAAGGGACTTGGTGCAGAGTTTTGGATGAGCTCAAGTTTATGGAGGATGCAAAGTGGGAGGCCACATCTCATTATTTGGAATGAGACTCATTCACATTGATTTAGAAATGCAACTATTGCATCAGACGCTGCTACATCGATTTAAATGGGTTTGCAATTGAGCTCATTCTTTTTCATTCATTTCTCTCTTAATATTTCCTTGATGTTGAGAGCTGTATTGCTCCCTTGGTCCTACCTAGCCCTCTCAGAATTGCAGCTAGTAAATCATGAGAAATGCTCCCTAAAGACCTGCTGTGTGTGCAGCCTCAGGCACAGTGTTCTCCTTCTCCCTCTTCTCCCAGCTCTCTCTTGTCCTCCAACCCCAAAGGCAGACCAGCTAGGCCACACATGACTGCAATATAACTGTTTGCAAAGCAGATGAAAGCAGTCCGACACCAGCACAAAGTTGTTCCCAGAACGTAGCCAAAAAAATAGGCCCAGAAGCTAGCCATTAGCCTAAGAGGACAAACCAGCGACTAACTTATAAGGAGGGGATGAGCCCTTTAAACAGCACTCCTGCAGGGTCCTTACTGAGTGAGAGCCATGAGTTGCTGGCCGAGTTTATCAAATGGCAACCCGCACTGGGGCAGACCAATTTCACGAAAGGCTCCTACAACAGCACAGGACCCTTATTTTAATATTATAATGAGCTTCCTGAATCGTTCCTGCATGCATACCGGAGGTTTATGGAGCAGCCGGATCCAATATGGCCGACGGCGCACTTCCGGCGCAGGACGAGTGTGCCCATGTCACCCACCATATTGGACCCTTGGACGCCATTTTTACACCTGAGAAACGGACATGGCGTGATTGAAATTCTAGGCCATCGTGTCTAGCTTTGGCTAAGCCAATGTATTACATCTTTCATTTATTACGCAATAATAATAATTACCTCATGGAAAGCAAAAGTCACAGCAAAACATGTAGCTAATAAATATTTCATACTTCTCAACTTGACCTTATGTGACTTTAGTTAATTGGTTTATAGATCTACGTGAACTGTAGCAGCCTGGGGTGGGGGGTGGGGGGATGAGGTTTGACCCTGTCTATCAGTGGCACAGTCAGCAGGCTAGTTATATACAGTGAAACCGTTCAGTTCTTCAAACTCAAGGCTGCCATTAATCTGTTTTTCTTCATAGGCTGATGTATATATTTACTTTTCTGCACAACTCAAGTCAGCTATTTATTTTCCTTTGTTTTGTTTGCTTAATTAAAGTGGAGTTCATTTTCTGCGGTACTTATATTATTTCTCCGCAGTAGGCATTAACTTGAGACCAGTATCCAGAGGACCCAAGTTATACTGAGCAGAGCTTTGCACTTCTGTAAATGCTGATTACATTTTCAATATTAGCACAAAGAACAGAAAGGACACTCGGCTCTTTGCTAACATTAAAAATGAGGTTTAAGAAGTTTCTAGAAGGGCCGACTCTCGACATCCTGGGATGGGAGACTAGCAAGTGTGCCAAAGATGAGGAAGTGTGAGGGTAGCGGTACCTCAGGGGTTTGTTAATACTTTCTGCCTCTCTTTGTTCCTATCCTATTCTATTCTTTGCTAACTGTCAGTAAAGCACATACAGAAGCTTGTAAGAAATATGTGAGAGCTGCACATCGCGATGTCATTGTAATGTAACCATGGCTCATTTGGTAGCGCTCTCACCTCTGTCAGAAAGTTGTGGGTTAGCAACACAGGAACAGGAATAGACCATTCAGCCCCTCAAGTCTGTTCTGCCATTCAATGAGATCATGGCTGCTCTGTATCCTAACTCCATTTACCCACCTTGGCTCCATTTACCTTTATAACCTTGGCTAGCAAAAATCTAGCGATCTCAGATTTAAAATTAATTGAGCCAGCATTTACTACTTTTTGTGGGAGAGAGTCCATACTTCTACCACCCTTTGTGTGAAGAAGTGTCTCCTAACTTCTCTCCTGAAAGATCTGGCTCTGATTTTAAGATTATGTCCCCTTGTCCTAGACTTTCCCACCAGCGGAAAAAGTTTCTCTCCATCTATCCTATCAGCTCCTTTCAAAATCCAAAAAACCTCAATCAAATCGCCACGTAACCTTTTATATTCCAGGGAATACAAACCTAGTTTGTGTAATCGCGCCTCATAATTTAACCCTTGGAGCCCTGGTAACATTCTGGTGAACCTGCGCTGCACTCCTTCCAAGGCCAATATATCCTTTCCAAGGTGCGGTGCCTAGAGCTGTACACATTACTCCAGACTTGGTCTAGCCAGGGCTTTGTAGAGCTGTAGCAAATCTTCCTCTCCTTTATATTTTAGCCCTCTAGATATAAAGGCTATCAATCCATTAGCCTTTTTGATTATTTTTTGTACCCGACTACTATATTTTAGTGATCTGTGTACATAATCCCTATATCTCTTTGGACTGCCACTGTTCCTAGCTTTTCACCATTTAAAAAATACTCAGATCGATCCTTTTTTGGTCCAAAATGGATGACCTCACACTTAACTGCGTTGAAATCCATCTGCCACCGTTTTGCCCACTCACTTAATCTATCAATGTTTTTTTGTAATTTTATGCTCCCATCTACACTACTTACTATGCCACCAATCTTTGTGTCATTGGCAAACTTGGATGTATAGCTCTCTATTTTGTTATCTAAGTCAATTATAAATACAGTGAATAGTTGAGGACCCAGCACAGATCCTTGTGGGGCATCACTAGTTCACTTCCTTCCAATTCGAGTACATACCCATTATCTCTACTCTCTGTCTTCTACTGCTTTATCAATCTCTTAACCAGGTCAGAGTGTTTCAAGTCCCACTCCAGAGACTTGAGCACAATATCTAGACTGACACTCCAGTGCAGTACTGAGGGAGTGCTGCACTGTGGGAGGTCCCGTCTTTGGGACGAGATGTTAAACCGAGAACCCCATCTGGCTTCTCAGGTGGACGGAAAGGATCCCATAGCACTATTTTGAAGAAGAGCAGGGGAGTTCTCCCCGGTGTGCAAATTGGCTGCCACGTTTCCTACAGTGACTACACTTCAAAAAGTACTTAATTGGCTTTTATGCGCTTTGGGATATCCTGAGGTCGTGAAAAGCGCTGTATCAATGCAAGTCTTTCTTTCTTCCCCTTCCCTTTAGGAGAGAAAAAGCCAGGCCTCATTCCATCATGGCATGCTCCAGCACTCACTCCAGTCCTCCCAGACAGCACCCCAGGGGAGTTAGAGAGTGTCGAGCAAGGGCAATGCACTGGGTGAGACAAGCAGCACGGGTGATCAGGTGGCGGCACATGAGGAACAGGAACTTGGGAATCTCTATCTCACAGGCGCTGCTTTTAACAGAAGTATCAAATAAAAAGAAGAATTACAAATGCTGGAAATCTGGAATAAAAACAGAAACAGCTGGAAATACACTGGGGATCAGTCAGCATTAGGGTTACGACATTTCAGGTAGGTATCCTTCATCAATACTGAAGGCTGAGATATAAGGGTACACATTGTAAAAGCCATAACCCGCCTTTTCCCTTTACAGGTACTGACTGACCTGCTGTGTATTTCCAGCTTTTCCTGTTTGAAAATGTTAGAATTTGCTTGCCGATCACCAAGTGTTGGTGCAGGAAATTTGGGGCGGTGCCAGGCGAAGGAATCAGCTTCCCACATCTGCAGTACACTGCAGGGCGTTTTCACAACAAGAGGCATGCGGCAGCTCCAGGAGCACGTGCAGCAAATAGCCCAGTGCCAGAGGCTTCACGCATCCATTTCACAGACTACTGCTATAAAGGTCTGGGGTGCCACGTTGGAAAGGGCAATCTCTTCTGGTATGACAGGGGGTTGATTGCAGACAGTCCTGAGACACGGTTCAGTGATTTCACTGGGATAATCAGGTCTGGTTTCACCATAGAATGGTCGTGGTGAGATATGGCTGGAATGGGCACGGATTATGATGGTATCTCTCAGGACGTCAGCACATCTGGACCCTCCCGCCAGCCCCTTCTCATAACTGCACATGTGTCAGAAGATAGATGGGCCAGGTTGCCCCTGCAGTAATGGGAATGGTGCAGCCTGCAGGAAGCCCAACTCAGGACTCAGCTGCCATGAACCAAGAGACTCTTGCTGATGCACAGCAGCAAGTCACCTCATGCATACCTGCCACTGACATAGCTCCAGGGTTAAGAGTACATACTAAATACACCAAAACTACAACAACTTACATTTATAAAGCACCTCTAACATAGTAAAACGTCCCAAGGCGCTTCACAGGAGCGACTAACAAACAATATTTGACACCAAGTCACATAAGGCGATATCAGAACAGGTGACCAAAAGCTTGGTCAAAGAGGTACGTTTTAAGGAGCGCCTTAAAGGAGGAGAGAGAGGTAGAGAGGCGGAGAGGTTCAGGGAGGGAATGTCAGAGTTTAGGGCCTAGACAGCTGATGGCACGGCCACCAATGGTGGAGTGAAGAAAATCGGGGATGCGCAAGAGGCCAGAATTAGAGGAGCACAGAGATCTCGGAGAGTTGTAGGGTTGGAGGAGGTTACAGAGATAAGGAGGGGTGAGGCCATGGAGGGATTTGAAAACAAGGATGAGAATTTTAAAACCCAATGTTTTATCCTATCTACCACAGTGGGAGAGCTAATTCTTTTTCCACCTTAAATGGGAACAGAAATCTATGGGGAGTTCGTTCTGTTCAAAGTACTCCCCTGCTATAATCAGAAAACATATATATCTTTTACTGTTATTATTATCTAAATGTCCTACATTTAATTTAGGGTGCGTGAAGACCCACCATTTCAGGTCATATCTAGAGCTACCCCACAATGTCAGGGACAGGGAGGGGCTCCATTCACCCTGGAGTGGCTCTACATTTCAGACCAGCCTGGGAGTTGACCTGGAGCTAACCAACCCCGTGTGTACCCTGCACTGGCTGGATGCGGCCATGTAATCTGCCGGTAGAGTGCTTTCCCATGCTAATACTGTAAAAGATATAGGGGCTGAAATTTGTCTTTGGGCAGTTGCACAAAAGGGCGATTGCGAATCAGCAGAGCTTTATCAGACTCATTTTACGCTCATGCCCATTGCTCATTTTGCGCCAATTCCCAAGATCAATTTCGTCCCCATATTTCTTATATTTTTTTCCTGATAGACTTTGGAGGAAATACTTTGAACAGAATGTAACACCCTTAAACTTTCCCTCTCCATTTCTCATCAAGACAAGGTAAGCATTGACTGAGAACAACCCTTCGGCCCTTCTTTCTCAAACTGAATTTTTTTCTTTGTATTTAACGTTCTCCTCGAGTATTTTTAAAATCATCTGCCTTTTCCTTTCCCTGTTTTTCAGCTTTTTTTTTTCTCCGATTCTTTCCGTCTTTCTTTGCTGACCACTACATTCCTAAATATTTCCTAATCACAGTCAGCTAGTTGAGAGAGGAGGCTGAAATAGATTGCAAAGGGCACAGAGCGGGAAGGGGAGTAAAGGCCAACGTGCACCGAGGCCATTTCACTTCATTTATTTTTTTCCCAATCAACCATCGAGATACAGCATGAGCCTTACACAAGTGAGGCAAGGATGAATAAGCAAGACATGGGTTTATTGTCTAGGATAGGACACACTAGCACGTATCTTAATTAAAGATTTAAGACAAGACGCTTAATGGCGTAAACTCCTAATGTCTATTTTTAATGTGGTTTAATCATTTTTCTTATATTAATTATAAGAAACAGACTTTAATCTCAAATTGATCCCCTTGGAGGTGGAAAACTACATAATGAACTATTCTAGTTGGATCTTTTTAGAGTATAGCCAACTCAATGGGAATGCATGGCTCCGTCTGCTTTCTCAGGTGGACATAAAAATCCCATGGCACTATTTCAAAGAAGAGCAGAAGAGTTCTCCCCGGTGTCCTGGCCAATATTTACCTCTCAACCAACATCACAAAAAAAAACAGATTATCAGCTCATTATCAGATTGCTGTTTGTGGGACCTTGCTGTGCGCAAATTGGCTGCCGCGTTTCCTACATTACAACAGTGACTACACTTCAAATGTACTTTATTGGTTATAAAGTGCTTTTGGACCTCTTGAAGTCATGAAAGGCACTATACAAATGTACGTTCTTTATTTAATGCTAAACACTGCCACTCCACTAAATATTAAACTCAGAATAAGGAAGAAGACAGTTTAATTTATGAAGAAAAAGAAAAGGTATGTGAAAACAGAAAGGTTATTTTAATGGGGGACTTACGCCAATGGAATATATATTGGGAATAACCAAATGGTTGGTGTTTATGTTCCTACTTGTGCTCTCCTGGCCAGCCTCCCATCTTCCACCTTCCATAAACTTGAGCTCATCAAAACTCTGCTGCCCATATGCTAACTCGCACCAAGTCCCGTTCACCCATCACCCCTGTACACGTTGATCTACATTGGCTCCCGGTCCAGGAATGCCTCAATTTTAAAATTCTCATCTGTTTTCAAATCCCTCCATGGCCTGGCCCCTCCTTATTTTTGTAACCTTCTTCAGTCTTACAACCATTTGAGATCTCTGCCCTCCTCCAATTCTTGCGCATCCCCAATTTTAATCACTCCACCATTGGCGGCCATGCCTTCATCTGCCAAAGCCCAAAACTCTGAAATTCCCTCCCTAAACTTCTCCACCTCTCTACCTCTTTCTCCTCCTTTAAGGCGCTCCTTAAAACCTATCTCTTTGACCAACCCTTCCTAATATCTCCTTATGCACCTCGTGTCAAATTTTGTTTGATAATGGTCCTGTGAAGTGCCTTGGGACGTTTTACTATGTTAAAGGCGCTATATAAATGTAAGTTGTTGTTATTGTAAATGCGATGAGCCAGAGTGTTAGGGAAGCCATGAGAGATAGCGTGCATCTTAACCTGGTAATGGTGAATGACCCAGATAACATAAAAGAAATGGAAGCTGTGGAAGGACAGAGCACACAGAATGATCAAATTTGACATGATCTGGGATTCTGGAGCCAGGTCTGTATAATTATCAAAAGGCTATCTTCAAAGGAGATCTAAGGTAAGCTGAAGATCTAAGGTAAGCTGAAGACGAATTGAATACCTTAAAATGGATACTTCTGATCACGCCGGATAAATACATAACTAGCATTATCACACACAAACTAAACAAGCATGACCCTACATAGGCCAATAAAACAATCAAAAGTAAAACAATAAAGGAAAAAAATGCTACAAATCTTGTGGGGAAAACAGTGAGGGAAACGTTCATGCCATTTTTCCAGGGTTTGCATGACTCTTCTGCCGAAGTTATGGTGGACAAGCAGGCGAGCCCCTGTGGAAATTCTCGCCCCCCGCCCCACCCAGTACATTTAGTTGTTAGCTCTCAGAATACCTCTGTAATTGTAGCTAAATTGGAAATAAAACAGGAACAGTAAGTAACCATGCTCAGAAGATTGCAGACATCTGATGGCATACTTGGGCCGCAGCAGTGTGGATTGCTTTGACCTGCGTAAAGCATGGTGACATTCCTGTTTCGTGAAGCCTTGGCGAAAATATTCCAGGTGTTCCTTACAAAATCTGCATTTCTCGCGTATGTGAGTGTGAGGCCATTTTCTTGCATAGTGTGAAGAACGCAGCGAAGGGGCTTGTGTTTGTCAGGTTCTGCTTTGTTGGGTACACATATCAGAATATCATCGCTTACATTCAAGACTAGGATACCTTCAGTAAAGTGTCAGATGGTACAGTGAAATATCTCTGCTGCTGAAGTTATACTGAAGTTGGCCTTTGGTATCGCTTCGGGCTAACGTGTGTTGCAAAGGTTGCAATATAGGAGCTCCTCTTTAAGTTCCAGCTGGTGATACTCAGCATTGAGAAAACACGTGGGGGGTTGTTTATGCCATTCCTCTGAGTTTTCCGTGGCACTTCCGTCCAAGTTACGATGGATGAGTGGGAGATGCTTGTGGAAATTTACCTCCATGATTCGTTTACCTCTGCAATAATTTCATCCAGGGATCGCACATGATGTTCTTCATACATAATTACTTTGTTTGCTGATTGCGTAGTAACACAAAGGTGTATATCATTAGAATTCTTGCGCTTGTAGATGATTACTAAGGAAAATAGTCAAAGTGGACCTACTGCATATTCAATTGTTTTAGCTTAGCCTCAACTTTCTTTCATAGAGGAAATGGGGATGTAGCCCAGTGGTAGAGTGCATGCTTTGCATGGATGAGGCCCACAGTTCAATTCCACGTCTCCATGTCGTTCAGATTAAGGTAGTGTCATGGTTATAGTACTGGACTAGTAACTCAGAGGTCATGGGGTAGATCTTGACTTTGTGTGATAATGTAAAACAGGTGATAGCGAGTCGGCAGCCTGTTTTACATCTCTCCCCATTTTTATTTTCATTGGAGTATATGGAAATAAAAAATTGGTTGACGCAATCCCATATTATTAACAACAACTACTTGCATTTATATAGCGCCTTTGACATAGTAAAACGTCCCAAGGCGCTTCACAGGAGCAATTATCAAACAAAATTTGACACCGAGCTACATAAGGAAATATTAGGACAGGTGACCAAAAGCTTGGTCAAAGAGGTTGGTTTTAAGTAGCGTCTTAAAGGAGGAGAGAGAGGTAGAGAGGAGGAGAGGTTTAGGGAGGGAATTCCAGAGCTTAGGACCTAGACAGCTGAAGGCACAGCTGCTAATGGTGGAGCGATTAAAATCAGGGATGCGCAAGAGGCCAAAATTGGAGGAGCGCAGAGATCTTGGAGGGTTGTAGGGCTGGAAAAGGTTATAGAGATAGGGAGGGGTGAGGCCATGGAGGGATCTGAAAACAAGGATGAGAATTTCAAAATCGAGGCGCTCCCGGACCAGGAGCCAACGTAGGTCAGTGAGCACAGGGGTAATGGATAAACGGGATTTGGTGCGAGTTAGGATACTGGCATCAGGTGAGCTCAAATTTATGGAGGGTGGAAGATGAGAAGCCAGCCAGGAGAGCATTGGAATAGTCAAGTCTAGAGGTAACAAAGGCATGCATGAGGGTTTCAGCAGCAGATGAGCTGAGGCAGGGCAATGTTACAGAGGTGGAAGTAGGCGGTCTTGATGATGGAGCAGATACATGGTCGGAAGCTCATCTCAGGTTCAAATAGGATGCCAAGGTTGCAAATGGTTTGGTTCAGCCTCAGACAGTGGCCAGGGAGAGGGATGGAGTCGATAGCTAGGAAATGGAGTTTGTGGCACGGACCGAAGACAATGGCTTCAGTCTTCCCGATATTTAGTTGGAGGAAATCGGTTGCACTATATTGTTACTGAGATAGATATAGAACATGGAATATATTTTTGAGTCAGTCCAGATATACCTGGGGTGACAGCTAAGTGCAGTCTGTGTACCGTAAGTAGTTAATGAACTTTTCTATACTTTCTGAACCCTCTTTAATTCTTCCTGAATTATCCATGAACCTCTCACTAATAATTTTTAAGCATTCTTGTCAGCAAAAATGTCGGGTGTGAAATTGGTCTTTAAAATTGGCAGGAGACGGTCTCCCAGTGAATCAGTAGTTCTTTTTAACGGTGTAAATCGGGCTGCCAATTCACCATGAACCTGTTTAACAGTACTGCAATAGACCAATTTCACCCCCACTGTGTTTTCTTAACGCTGAATGTTTATTTGCAGCAAAACTCCTCGATTGTTACAAGTATACAATCGCCACATGGTCTTTGCTCCAATAATAAAATCCTAACTCCGCCTGTCATATCCAGATGAATACCTTGCAGCGAGGGCAGAATTAGGCAGGACTTTCCTTCCCTCGCTGGTTGAATAGCCTCACTATCTGGACTCACACTTGAGGAATGAACGTACACCTGTAGAACTGAACCAGAAGAAGAGTGGGCAACCTCAGGGTAAGAAGGGAGAAACTTGGCAAAAAGACTGTAAACAATCTTCTCACTATTCTCACAACAACCGTGGCATCCTATTTGACCCTGAGATGAGCTTCCGACCAGACATCCACTCCATCACCAAGACCGCCTACTTCTACCTCTGTAACATCGCCCTAGGCCCTAAGCTCTGGTATTCCCTCCCTAAACCCCTCTGCCTCTCCACCTCTCCTCCTTTAAGATGTTCCTTAAAGCCTACCTCTTTGACCAAGCTTTGGATCACCTCTCCTCCTGTCTCCTTAAGTAGCTCAGTGCAAATTTTGTTTGAAAATCGCTCCTGTGAAGCACCTTGGGATGTTAAAGGCACAGTATAAATGCAAGTTGTTATTGTTATTGCATCACGCACTGATATAATGGGGCAGAATTTGCAGCAGCCGGGCATCTCACAGCATCTGCTGTTAATTAGACTTGCTCCTGGCACCCTTCAGCTCAAAAAAATGTTTGCCCACTAAGTTGCTGAAAGTGCGAGTTGATAACAGCGCAGTGAGGGAAACAGGGCATCTGGGACCTGAGTGAACAAGCAACTGTGTAACTCCTTAAGCATTGAGATTGAAGGATTGGGAAATAAACAGCGGAAGGA
Organism: Heptranchias perlo; assembly: GCF_035084215.1. Taxonomy (NCBI): domain Eukaryota; kingdom Metazoa; phylum Chordata; class Chondrichthyes; order Hexanchiformes; family Hexanchidae; genus Heptranchias; species Heptranchias perlo. Next base: position 80,374,290 of record NC_090332.1, read on the forward strand.
CTGAGAAGGAGGGTGAACTAAAGGGGGTGAATTCAATGTCAAATCAGGTACAGAAAGAGAAATAAAGAGAGAGAAAGAAAGATTGGATTAAGAGAGAGAGAAAAAGAGACAGAAAGGAAAAGTAAGAAAAAATAAATTTTAAGTATTAAATCTGACATTTTTAAAATCTCCCCGAAAAATTTAAAACCTGAAGGATTGAGACTTTACACTTATAATAGTTAATTTTCAGTGCCAGAGAGGTTGATTGGCAGTAATTAACACTTATCACGTCGATAATTGTTAGTTTCTGTGGTGAGTTTAATGGGCAATTAATGGGCAAATACAGCAAGTTCCGAAAAATACGGGAGGCTAAGGACAAGATGCCATTTTCGCGAAGCTAATGGCGGAGTGGTGCAACTTGGACAGCAATTTTTGAATATTTACATTTAACATCTGCATCTGCTCCTTGCCTGAAGTTGCTGTGACATTTGCCCATAAATAACAGCGAGCGCCATTAGCCTTGCAGTTATTTTGACAGCAAATCCTGGCCCAATATGTATTACTCTGGCTTATCTAATACCCTGCACTGTTCTCCAAAACATAAAATCTGCTGTATTTAAAATTCTTAACTCATTACAAATGCACCATTTTCTTACTACAAAGATAATTAGACATATTACTTATCAATAGTAGATGGACAGGCCTTGGGCCTAGTAGGAATAAGTTCAACTACCGCCAGTTCATGCTATTTGGAATGATAACCCTACGTACTTAATAACTTGGAAAACAAACTCAGATTTCTGAAACACCAATTAACCCTTTCAGAACTCCACTAACTCCACCAAAGGAAAACCAAAAAAATCACATGTGTCAGGATTCTGAGAGAAAAACATAAACTGCTGGAAAGGCACAGCAAGTCAATCAGCATCTCAAAGAGAAAGGCTAATAGTTTACGTGTGAACTTCATCGCAACTAACAATGATCAGGTTGGAGGAACTCCTTTTACAGGACTGACAAGGGCATGCCTGTGAAAACAAAGAAGGGAGAGGAGACATCTCTGTGTCCCAAAATGTAGATTTAGTTTGTTCCTTCATGTGCAGGTCTATCATATTGTTAGGCCTCAGCTATAGTATTGTGTCCAATTCTGGACACCACACTTGAGGAAGTATGTCAATGCCTTGGAGAGGGTGCAGAGGAGATTTACCAGAATTATACCAGGAATGAGGGACTTCAGTTGTGTGGAGAGACTAGAGAAGCTGGGATTGTTCTCCTTGGAGCAGAGAAGGTTAAGGGGAGATTCAATAGTGGTCAAAATTTTGAGAGGTTTTGACAAAGTAAATGAGAAACTGTTTCCACTGACAGGAGGGTCAGTAACCAAAGGACACAGATTTAAGATAATTGGCAAAAGAACCAGAGGGGAGATGAGGAGAATTTTTTTACGTAGCAAGTTGTAACAACCTGAAATGCACTGCCTGAAAGGGTGATAGAAGCTGATTCAATGGTAACTTTGAAAAGTGAATTGGATATATACTTGAAGGGGAAAAACTTGAATGGCTATGAGGAAAGAGCAGGGGAGTGGGACTAATTGTATAGCTCTTTCAAAGAGCCGGCACAGGTACAATGGGCTGAATGGCCTCCTTCTGTATTATAAGAGTCTATGTTTTTGTTTTCAATACCTTATAATTTTTTTAGACATATAGGATGCAAGTGAGTATTTTGTAAAGTGCAATCCTTACTCAGGGATGTGATGTCAAAAGTCATGTAAATATTAATTTATAAGAAAAGCCATTTTTAATGGAGTAATTTGGCTGTTTGCAGCCAATGAACAAAGCGTATTGCTCTTATAAAGATATTACTAAGCAACTGAGATCCAGAAATTCCCAAGTTTGATTCCTGATCATAAGACCATAAGAGACCATAAGAGATAGGAGCAGGAGTAGGCCATTTGGCCCCTCGAGCCTGCTCCGCCATTCAATGAGATCATGGCTGATCTGATTTTTACCTCAACTCCACTTTCCCGCCTTTTCCCCATATCCTTTGACTCCCTTGCTGATCAAAAATTTGTCTAACTCAGCCTTGAATGTATTCAATGACTCAGCCTCCACAGCTTTTTGGGGTAAAGAATTCCAAAGAATCACGACCCTCTGGGAGAAGAAATTCCTCCTCATTTCCATCTTAAATGGGTGACCCCTTATTCTGAGACTATGCCCCCTAGTTTTAGAGTCCGCCATGAGGGGTAACATCCTCTCAGCATCTACCCTATTGAGTCCCCTCAGAATCTTGTATGTTTCAATAAAGGTCTCCTCTCATTCTTCTAAACTCCAATGAGTATAGACCCAACCTGTTCAATCTTTCCTCATAAGACAACCCTTCCATACCTGGAATCAACCTAGTGAACCTTCTCTGAACTGCCGCCAATGCAAGTATGTCCTTCCTTAAATAAGGGCACCAGAACTGTATGTAGTACTCCAAAGTTGGGGAAATCAATGCTGAGTTAGTTGGCACAGTCAGGGTGGAGGGGTAAATCAACCAGGGTTCTCATTTTTGATCCACACACCAGCACATTTTGAGCTAAAATGTGCTGGTGTGTGGATGTTGGGTCAAGGCAGGATTGGGATAGGTGGTGATGCCTTCCAGGACTCAATAACCCCAGAACTTGCATTTATATAGCACCTTTCACAACCTCGGGGCGTCCCAAAGCACTTCACAGCCAATGAAGTACTTTTGAAGTACAGTGACTGTTGTAATGTAGGAAACGAGGCAGGCAATTTGTCCCACAAACAGCAATGTGATGATGCTCAGATAATCTGTTTTTTTTAGTGATGTTGGTTGAAAGAGAAATTTTGGTCAGGACACTAGGGAGAACTCCCTGTTCTTCTTCGAAATAGTGCTGTGGGATCTTTTACTGAATAGGACTGTCAATGCTCAGACCTGAAGAGTGGCCATTAGGGTGAGATATCAAAAGACGTAAGTCACCACCTTCAGGAGAGGAAGGAAGCTAGTTGAAAGAAAGAAAACGACAACAACTTGCATTTATATAGCGCCTTTAACATAGTAAATGTTCCCAAGGCACTTCATAGGAGCATTATCAAACAAAATTTGACACTGAGCCACATAAAGAGATATTAGGATAGGCGACCAAAAGCTTGGTCCAAGAGGTTGGTTTTAAGGAGCATCTTAAAGGATAATGGACAAAAGGCCTCATGCATTCTCACAACTTATATATCGCTCAGTTTTTATATATAGCAAGTCACTCCAGATTGGAGAAATTAGTCCACCATTCAAAAATTGCCTCAGTGATCTCCCTTTTGAGGTTTGCTCCAATTTATCGTTTGGGATAGCTCCCAGACTAGACGTGTATCCATTTCTGCACTTTGCCGGGTACTGGAATGTATTATGTCCATGCTGCCGAGAGCTAAGGCATTTTCAAGAGGACCCTGAGCAGGCTGCAAACGGCTAGACCCCAACGTTAACTGCGAGATATGTACCCTCAGTCAGACTGTGCAAACTTTGACATGTGGATGCGGATCTTTCCCATATTTGCCATCGGCTTTATCAGTTTCCCAGAACAAATTTGAGCAAAAGGAAACATTACCTCCATAAGCCAAACAAAGGCAGTTTTGAAATTTTGTCTATTTACACGTGCGTCAGATGTTTTTGCTAAGGCTCTTGAAAAGTGAGGATAATTGAATGGTGCCAGTGTGTTCGTGGGAGGCTGATGAGTTGTAAAGGTTTTATAAACAACCGTGCTAGCTTCAGCTGCAGCGTAGCCAACAATGTTTGTTAATCTCGCTGATCAAGTGTGCGCCCCTCACAGTACAAATACACCAGAGTTCGAGGGAGTCAATAGTGTAACTTTACTGTTTGCAAAATCGCTCCGTATTATAATCAGAAAGTTTACCGAGAGCCCAATAGTCAAATATAATAAACTCTTAAGCAAGCTCATGTACAAAAACAAAGAAAAACATCCCCATTTGACATTTTTCTTCCTGATTGTGTTTGCGGAAGGATCTGGAAAATGGAGAGAATGATGCGTGCTATCTCTGCAGGTTTTTAATCTGTGATAATTGACTCAAAAATGACTATCATTTCCATTCATAATTTTTTTTAACGCTGGGGTTCCTATTGGTACAGTTGTTCTGTAATTTGCTTGCACAGTACTGCAGTAGGGCCAGTTTTACAAAATTGCTCTCTTAGTGTAGAACCTTGCTTGCCCGGAGCGCGTAATGGGGAAATTTAGGCACGGACCCCAGAACTTTGCAACCATTCAAATCTTGGGCATCGCACCCATGATGGTGATGGATGAGGCTCTCCATTAGCAGCACACACATGTAAAATCATTCTCAGTGGATCTGTTTCCGTAACGATACGCACTAATATAGCGATGTTACCCACTTCAGGATTAAGGTGGTTAACTGGTGCAGAGGGGCAATTGGTTCAGAGTGCACACAGACTACCCACCTTGGTCTAAGGATGCCATTAGAGTGGATCACTATCCTTGTTTTAATTTCTATTTGAAAATCAAGTGAAGTATCTTGTTTACTATAGGCTTGTTTGTAAATGTAGTCAAGAAGATGCCTTGATACAAAGGGGATAATTTTGTCTTTGGACAATAGTGCAAAACAGGTGATATCTGTCCCGATTTTCATTTCCATCGACTTAAGCGGAAATAAATATCGGGAGAGATGCATAACGTGAATCACCCAAAGTCAAAATTACCCCCGATCGCTTGTTAAACAAACATGCTTATGTTACATTATCTCAGTATTCACCTCACCGTGTTCTATCTGCATGAAAAGTGATGTGGAGTCATTAAGTAAATACACAGCAGCTCAGGCTGTGGATCCAGCATTGGTTTCATAGAGACTGGGGAAGGTGAGGTGAGCGAATTTCCTCAGGGCTTCTCCCGCTCGATCATCATAACTTCAGTGGAAGCTCGGCAGAAACCTCATTTGCACGTTCCAATAATAATCAGAAAAAAACCCTGCCTGATTTTATCCCCTTTCTAACTCAGAGGAGCTGAGGTGAGTTGCCCCTACTGCTGCTCCAGCTGACAGCAGCTAATTTGGCCCAGTCCAAGGGCTGAACCTGGCACTTTCCTATTTTGTGTGGCCCTGTGTGATTAATATTATAATCATAAAGCTGCTTCTGCTGTTTGAGCAGCTTTATTGCTATATAATTGCTTGTTGCAGCATCACTGTGCTTGAGCACCAAACTTTTTTTTTAAAAAACTGAATGGCCCAAGGAGATAGAAATTTCTTTGAACTGCGGGCTGTCAAAGGCTTTCCTGTCATTCCTTTCTTAATCAATTCTTTTTTGGGAATGAGTAGTGGCACAATATGCAGCCACTCAGACGATGTCATTTCCAGGCCAGGCCTTCTGATGATGTCACTTCCTCCCTCAAATGACCTCCTTTCCCTTCTCAGAGAGTGCTAAGTATTATGGTATAGATCCACAAACACTGGGACCCCCCCCACCGATCTCTTACCCAAATGGCCATTCCTCAAAAGCAAAATACTGCAGACGCTGGAAATCTGAAATAAAAACACTCAGCAGTCAAGAAAAGTCGATGTTTCAGGAACTGAGGAAAAGGTTGCATCTAAAATGTCAACTTTTGTTCTCTCCACAGATGCTGCCTGACCGGCTGTTCATTCTCATTATGTGCGCCTCGAGAGTGGGTCTCAACATTCGCCAAACATGGAGGGCATCAATGACCAAACCCGTTCCGTCCTCATAAAATGGCCACAAGTGTGCACCTTCCAGTTGGGTTCACTACATATGCTTAGAGCTTGGCGGGGATTCTTTCGATTGTCCGGCGTAAGGATCGCGGAAACCCCGCAGAACCGGCATTAACAACAGCATCAACAACAACTTGCATTTAAACAGTACCTTTAACATAGTAAAACGTCCCAAGGCACTTCACAGGAGCGTAATCAGACAAATTTTGACACCGAGTCACATAAAGAGATATTAGGACAGGTGACCAAAAGCTTGGTCAAAGAAGTAGGTTTTAATCAGCGACTTAAAGGAGGATAGAGAGCCAGGGAGACGGAGAGGTTTACGAGGGAATTCCAGAGCTTATGGCCTCGGCAGCTGAAGGCACGGCCGCCAATGGAGGGGCAAGGGAAATCAGGGATGCGCAAGAGGCCAGAGTTGGAGGAGCACAGAGATCTCGGAGGGTTATAGGGCTTGAGGAGGTTACAGAGATAGGGAGGGGTGAGGCCATGGAGGGAATTGAACACAAGGATGGGAATTTTTATATCAAGGCCATTTACGTAATTTCTCCAGGGTTTCTGTCGGCCTTCTGTTGAAGTTAACAGCAGATGATTGGGAGAACCACCACAGAAATTCTACCCCAGTACCTCCTAGTCTGTGTGGGTAGTACTTTATTCAGCAGTGCCTCAGCTGACATTAGAGAGGTGACAGTCTAGGGTTCATGGCTATGTTTAATGTAACATTACACGGTCACCATAGAAATTACTGCCTTGCAGTTCTATTAACATCAGACAGCAAAGAACTTAAACATCCCCGCTGGGAATTTCCACAGAGAGGTTCTCCCAATCTTCTGCTCTAACTTCAACGGAAACCATGGAGAAATGGTGCAAACGTGTCGTGTATCCAGGGTTTCCTCTTATCTTCCGAGAGAACGCCTGCGGAAATTCTACCCCAGTATTTGGACATGTTTACACACAGCTTTGGAATATTGTCACCCAAGTTCACTGGCTTGAAACTCAGAATATAGGCTACAGGCGTTTGAACAATACCATCACTATGGTTACCATTAAGAGAGGGGCTCATTTGGGCTCATTGTTGACTTGGAACAAATTCTCTTTGTCATTGTATCATCTGTTATCAGATGTCATTAGTCATACCTCACCCACAACCAGACATTTAATTCAAATCATTTATGAATCATAACATTTTGAAACGTTACTTTTCTTACAGTCTTTAAATTACATTCTCTCTAAGTCAAAGCAACTATAAAAATTCTTCAACAATCAGGGGGTTGGGGAGGAGTGAGTGTTTTTCCCCCTATCTTCTTTTAACCTCTGCCAGTTCAGTAGGCCTTAGGATCTTGACATTTCTCTCATGATAGCTTCAGATTGCCATGAGGAAATGTCACCAGGTTCATTGACATTTGTACTGCTTTGCATTTGGGAAAATGGGCCTCTGCAGTATCTCTCACCACGGGGGTTATTTTAACTTTTGACGATAGTGTAAAATAGGTGATATCAGATCAGCCATTCGTTATACACCTTTCCTGATTTGTGTTTCAAACAGCCGAAAAGAAATGGCCACGGTCACCTTCATCGCCCGGGGGCCGAGGTGCTGGCTCGGCTGGAGGGCCGCGACTTCGAGTTCCTGATGAAGAAGAGGAACGTGACGATCGGCCGCAACTCGAGCCAGGGCCAGGTGGCTGTCAACATGGGCCACTCCAGCTTCATCTCCCGCAGGCACTTGGAGATCTTCCGCTGTGGGGAGGCTGCCACCGTCGGTTTCTACCTGAAGTGTCTGGGCAAGAACGGGGTGTTGGTGGACGGCGTCTTTCAGCGGAGAGGAGCGCCCGCGCTGCAGCTCCCCAGATTATGGACCTTCAGGTTCCCCAGCACAAACATCAAGATCTCATTTACTGCACTGTGCAGTGAAAAAAAAGAAAAACAGGAGGCCCCAGAATCCCCAGTGAGGCCAGTACAACCACAAATCTCCCCTCTGAAGATAAACATTCCAGACAACATAGCTGATCTGATCAGTCCCCTCCCTTCTCCTACTGGAACAATCAGTGCTGCAAACTCCTGCCCTTCCAGCCCCAGGGGTGCTGGTTCGTCTGGCTACCGAATAAGTCGTGGACTTCATTGTGACCTGCAAATAATGTCTGACCATACACAGAACAATTCGGAGAATGACAAGGAAACATCAGATGGAGACAGCCCAAAGGATGATGCAAAGCCACCTTACTCCTATGCACAGTTAATAGTTCAAGCGATCACAACAGCACCAGATAAACAGCTTACATTAAGTGGAATCGACACACACATCACAAAGAATTATCCATATTACAGGACAGCAGACAAAGGCTGGCAGAATTCCATCCGACACAATCTTTCCCTGAATCACTACTTCATTAAGGTACCACGTTCCCAGGAGGAGCCTGGGAAAGGCTCATTCTGGAGGATAGACCCTGCTTCTGAAAGCAAACTACCAGAGCAGGCCTTTAGGAAACGAAGGCCAAGGGGAATGACCTGCTTCAGAACTCCCTTAGGACCTCTTTCTTCCAGATGCACACCAGCTTCTCCAAGCCACCCTGGTGTGTTTTCATCCCACTCCAGTGGTGTGCAAGCCCCAGAGAGTCTGTCCAGGGAAGGTTCTCCAGTCCCCACAGATCATGAATCTAGCACTGTGCAACCTAAGTTAGCAGTAATACAAGAGGCAAGGTATGCTCAGAGTGCACCAGGATCACCGCTGTCTACCCAGCCAGTTTTAATCACTGTCCAACGCCAAATTTCACATTCTATGAAACCTGTCACGTATACCGTGGCCACTCCTGTTACATCAACGTCCCAGCAGTCTATGTTGCAAACTGTTCATGTGTTTCATCACAATACAAATAGTACAAACAGTTGTTCAAGAACAAGTGAAAGGGAAAAGCGTAGAGCAGCGGAAAGAAAGTGTACTTTAGGCACGACGGATAAAATAAAAACTAGAAGGCGTAAGGCGATTAACCCAGCATCAAAGCTGTGGCAGGGGGTTGGGAATCTGAGCAGGGAGACAGAGGAAAGCGTGTCAGGAAGGGACAGAAGGTATGGAGTAAAAGGTAAAGTGTTAAAAAAGGAAAAAGCAGGAACTAAGTGTCACAAAACATATTTGAAAGTTCTTTATCTGAATGCACGTAGCATTCGTAACAAAATGGACGCGTTAACGGCACAAATAACGACGTATGGGTATGATCTTGTGGCCATTACAGAAACATGGCTGCAGGGTGACAACGACTGGGAATTAAATATGCCAGGGTATTTAACAATCAGGAAGGACAGGCAGGAAGGAAAGGGAGGTGGGGTGGTTATGTTAATAAAGGAAGGAATCACTGTAATACAGAGAAATTATATTGGGACAAAGGATCAGGACAATGAAACAGTTTGGGTAGAGATAAGGAATAATAAGGGGAAAAAAGCATTAGTGGGCGTAATATATAGGCATCCTAATAGTTGCAACTCTGCTGGAAGAAGTATTCATCAGGAAATAGTCAGGGCATGTAATAAGGGAACAGCTATAATTATGGGGGATTTTAACTATCATATTAACTGGACAAATCAAATTGGGTAGGGCAGCCTTGAGGAAGAGTTTATTGAGTGTATTAGGGATGGATTTCTTGAGCAGTATGTAACTGATCCTACAAGGGGGCAAGCAACCTTGGAACTGGCCCTGTGTAATTAGCCAGGATTAATTAATAATGTCCTAGTTAAGGATCCCCTTGGAATGAGTGACCATAACATGGTTACATTCCATATCCAATTAGAGGGTGAGAAGGTTGGTTCTCAAACAAGCGTGCTGAGCTTGAATAAAGGAGACTATGATGGTATGAGAGCGGAATTGATTAAAGTGGACTGGGAAAATAGATTAAAGGGTAAGACGGTACATGAGCAGTGGTGTTCATTTAAGGAGTTATTTTACAACTTTCAAAAAATATATATTCCACTGAGGCAAAAAGAGTGTAAAAGAAATGACAGCCATCCGTGGCTAAGTAAAGAAATTAAGGATAGTATCCGACTAAAAATAAGGACATATAAGGTAGCCAAACTTAGTGGGAGGATAGAAGATTGGGAAGTCTTCAAAAGACAGCAAAAAGTAACTAAAGGATTGATTAAGAAAGGGAAGATAGATTATGAAAATAAATTAGCAAAAAATATAAAAACAGATAGCAAGAGTTTCTACAGTTATATAAAAAGAAAAAGGGTGGCTAAGGCAAATGTAGGTCCCTTAGAGGATGAGACCGGGAAATTAATGGTGGGATACAAGGAGATGGCAAAAATGCTGAACAAATATTTTGTTTCAGTCTTTACGGTAGAGGACACTAAGAATATCCCAACACTGGACAAACAGGGGGCTCTGGGGGGGGGGGGGAGGAGCTAAATACGATTAAAATCACTAAGGAATTGGTATTCAGTAAATTAATGGGACTCAAGGCGAATAAATCCCCTGGACCTGATGGCTTCCATCCTAGGGTCTTGAGGGAAGTGGCAGTAGGGATTGTGGATGCTTTGGTAATAATTTTCCAAAATTCTCTGGACTCGGCAAAGGTCCCGGCAGATTGGAAAACTGCTAACGTAACACCCTTATTTAAAAAGGGTAGTAGGCAGAAGGCTGGAAATTATAGACCAGTTAGCCTAACATCTGTGGTGGGTAAAATTTTGGAGTCTATTATTAAGGAGACAGTAGCGGACCATTTGGATAAACATAATTTAACAGGACAAAGTCAGCTTGGCTTTACGAAGGGGAAGTCATGTCTGACAAATTTGCTTGAGTTCTTTGAGGACATAATGTACAGGGTGGATAAAGGGGAACCAGTGGACGTAGTGTATTTAGACTTCCAGAAGGCATTTGACAAGGTGCCACATAAAAGATTATTGCTCAAGATAAAGAATCACTGGATTGGGGGTAATATTCTAGCATGGGTGGAGGATTGGTTATCTAACAGGAAGCAGAGAGTTGGGATAAACGGTTCATTCTCGGACTGGCAACCAGTAGCCAGTGGTGTTCCGCAGGGGTCAGTGCTGGGTCCCCAACTCTTTACAATCTATATTAATGATTTTGAGGACGGGACCGAGTGTAACATATCAAAGCTTGCAGATGATACAAAGATGGGAGGGAAAGTAGAGAGTGAGGAGGACATAAAAAACCGACAAGTGGATATAGACAGGCTGGGTGAGTGGGCGGAGATTTGGCAGATGCAATACAATATTGGAAAATGTGAGGTTATGCACTTTGGCAGGAAAAATCAGAGAGCAAGTTATTATCTTAATGGAGAGAAACTGGAAAGTACTGCAGTACAAAGGGATCTGGGGGTCCTAGTGCAAGAAAATCAAAAAGTTAGTATGCAGGTGCAGCAGGTGATCAAGAAGGCCAATGGAATGTTGCCGTTTATTGCTAGGGGGATAGAATATAAAAACAGGGAGTTATTGCTGCAGTTATATAAGGTATTGGTGAGACCGCACCTGGAATACTGCATACAGTTTTGGTGTCCATACTTCAGAAAAGACATACTTGCTCTCGAGGCAGTACAAAGAAGGTTCACTCGGTTAATCCCGGGGATGAGGGGGCAGACATATGAGGAGAGGCTGAGTAGATTGGGACTCTACTCATTGGAGTTCAGAAGAATGAGAGGCGATCTTATTGAAACATATAAGATTGTGAAGGAGCTTGATCGGGTGGATGCGGTAAGGATGTTCCCAAGGATGGGTAAAACTAGAACTAGGGGGCATAATCTTAGAATAAGGGGCTGCTCTTTCAAAACTGAGATGAGGAGAAACTTCTTCACTCAGAGGGTAGTAGGTCTGTGGAATTTGCTGCCCCAGGAAGCTGTGGAAGCTACATCATTGAATAAATTTAAAACAGAAATAGACAGTTTCCTAGAAGTAAAGGGAATTAGGGGTTACGGGGAGCGGGCAGGAAATTGGACATGAATTTAGATTTGAGGTTAGGATCAGATCAGCCATGATCTTATTGAATGGCGGAGCAGGCTCGAGGGGCCGATTGGCCTACTCCTGCTCCTATTTCTTATGTTCTTATAAAAATCACTAGTAGCCAAAAACAACTTTCCAGCGACTTACCTTAATAGAGGTGGGGACCCCTTTAAATAACGTTGCTTCAGCCAGCTTCCCGAGTGTTGACGCCATTTTCTTGCGGGCAGGCATGAGAAAGCACAAATGAAAGTCTCCTAGGCATCAATTTTTAAAAGGGGTCCTAATTCAAACATATTTTAATGAGGCCAGCGTTCGTTTCAGATGGCCGCCAGGGACGCCCAAAGTCCGCCTTTACCAATATGGCGGCAGTCACTTTTTGTACGCACTTCCTGCGTGGGACTGCGAAATCAGTAAGTCCAACGCTGAATTCGCACTCTAAAAATCAGCGGGGAGCGAAGGAATTGCTACCCACATGATTCTATGCCTTGAAATGTGTAGATTACAATCTCTATCAGAGGCTAGTCATAGACAGACAGTCCACCACTGAAATAAGGACACATCTGCTGTGCAGAGGACGATGTTGCTGAAACATAAACCATACTGGAGTGAACTGTCCTGACAGCACAAGGAGAGCTGAAGGTAGAAAATTAAAACAAGAATTTGCACTATATTTAGTCAATTTTTTTTTTAAAAACCCACACGCTCATTTCCTTAGTAGTTCAGGATTGAAATGGGGTTGCAATCCACTAAAACTGGACTGTTGGATGAGTGACAGTTATAGAGCAAAATCCAGTATCGATCGCCACAGAGGAGATGAAATAGCCATGACATTTTGAAGAGAAATTTGTGAACCACAAATATGAGAGTGATAGATGCAGCATGACAGCACATAAATCAATACAAAATACCTAGATTCCTTAATGCCATGAGCCTCTTGGTGGATCTTTGCATTATCAGGAGCTATGCGGAGGTTCACCACTCCTAGATTTGACAGTGCTTTTGTATTGACTGAATCGTCAGGAGACACTGGAGTAATAACAATCAGGCTGCCAATTCAGAATCTCCTCACTGAGACTAAATTCCATTCTCTTAAAGGAGCTCAAAAACTGGAGAGCTTCCTTAAACCCTGAATGGATACTGTAAAGGGCAAAGGAAGCTCGGAAGGTGATGAGGTTTAAGTCAAGTGCTGTTGCTGCTTTACTGAGTTTGAAACCAACTGCTTTGAAATATTCAGTCATCTTGATTTCTAGCTCACAGTCCAAAATATTCATCTACTGAGGTTTTTGAAGACTGAGATGAATAATATTGCTGAGAAGTTAACCTTTAGTTTACATAGAATTACATACAATGTACAGCACAGAAAAAGGCCATTCGGCCCAACAGGTCCATGCTGGTGTTTATGCTCCACATTAGCCTGCTCCCATCCTTCTTCATCTAACCCAATCAACATATCCTTATATTCCTTTCTCCCTCATGTGTTTATCTAGCTTCCCCTTAAATGCATTTATGCTATCGGCCTCAACTCCTCCCTTGTGGTAGCAAGTTCCACATTCTAACCACTTTGTGGGTAAAGAAGTTTCTCCTAAATCCCCTATTGGATTTATTTGTGACTATTTTATATTTATGGCCCCTGGTTTTGGTCTCCCCTGCAAGTGGAAACATCTTCTCTAGGTCTACCCTATCAAACCCTTTCGTAATCTTAAAGACCTCCATCAGTTCATCCCTCAGTCTTCTCTTCTCTAGAGAAAAGAGCCCCAGCCTGTTGAATCTTTCCTGATAGGTATAACCTCTCAGTTCTGATATCATCCTAGAAAATCTTTCTTGCACCTTCTTCAGTGCCTCTATATCCTTTTTATAATATGGAGACCAGACCTTCACAGTACTCCAAATGTGGTCTAACCAAGGTTCCATTCAAGTTTAACATAACTTCCCTGCTTTTCAATTCTATCCCTCTAGAAATGAACCACAGTGCTTGGTTTGCTTTTTTTAATGGTCTTATTAACCTGTGTTGTTACTTCTAGTGATTTGTGTATCTGTACCCTTATATCTAACCTGCATTTGGATCTGATGCACTTTTGGGTTTTGCGGTTGATTTTCCAATGTACGTTTGGAGTGAAAATTACTATAAGACCTGTTTTTGTAAACATTTTCTTACGTGCCTGGGCTGTAGGAGCATTATTTTTTTGTTTTAAATATTTAATTTTCTCTCTTCTCTCCTGTCCGGCAGACAATCTCCAGTGCCTCACACAAGTGGCCAATATCACGTTTGAGCCTCGATGGTGAATTGTTTTGCTCCTGGCTGCCCAGTTCACTTGAGTACAACAGGTGGCTGGAAGCAGAAAATCCAGGCTTCATTGCCTGGGTTCACACATGAAGAGTAGTCACTTCAACAAGGTACCAGAGGACGGTTGGTGCCCATTGAACTGTGCCCATTATTGGTTCATTAATCTCAACTCTCAACATGCATTCAGTTCACTTTTTTAATAAAAATAGGAGTTTAGCCTGCATGAATTTTTAAATGTAGTCATCTCTTTCACAACCCCACAATGTTCTGGCACAAGGCATAGTTTTGAGAATAGGACAAATAGCACAACATCTGCACCTAAAAATCAATGCTAAAGACCTTTGCTCTCACAACATAAAATGTTCTTTTTAAGTTAGGGTCACTGTGTCTGTCCATGAAAATGTTGCAACTGTTTGAATTATAGTTTCCAGAAGTTGTACAAATGCAGAAAAGCACCAGAGAGTGATTGTGTTTCAGGTCAAAACACAATCTTACCAAATATTTCTTAGGCAAATAAAGAATCAACAACACCAGGTACCCAAGAATGATTATAAAGCAATAATCCCATTGAGGGGGTTCAGGCATAAACACAAGAACAAAACTCAAGTATTTAACAACCATTGTGTGAACCCTTTGATGAGATTGGGGCTGGATTCTTAGAATGCTTCCAAGATTGCTTCCTTAATCAGTGTGCTGTATGACTAATAACAAAGGATGCAGTGTTAGATCTGATTCTGGGTAATGAAACAGGACAAGTGACCTGAAGGTAGGAGGACACTTAGGAAATAGTGATCATAATCTATTTATGTTCTTATTGAAAAGAAAGAGGAGTGAAAGAAAGAAAGAAAGAAAGAAAGACTAGTATTTATATAATGCCTTTCACGACCTAAGGACATCCCAAAGTGCTTTAAAGCCAGTGAAGTACTTTTGAAGTTGTAATGTAGGAAAGGCTTTGCTGGTACTCTTCTCTTTCATCGCCTGTGGAACTGGCTGAAGCCTGCACTGAGCAGACTCTGACCAGTTCCAGTCTACAATGGCAATCGGTGATCTATTTACGTCATAAAACCCTAATTTCCACATTAAAAGGGGCATATAACCTGAAACAGGTGGTCACTTTGGACACCCAGAGATGGGCCACTTTTAAAATGGCCGCATCGACGGTGTTAACGGGGCGGTAAGGCTACCGACCCCATTTTGAGGCCCCATTAATGCCAGGCGAAGGGAGTAAAAATCGAACCAAACTCTGTAACTAAGAATTAAGCACCCACTACTAGACCAGTAGCAATCAGATAGATCCAATAAACAGGTAGATAACATTTTACTTTATCAATTTTTAAAAAGAGCTTTTCCTTTTTGACTATAGCTCCAACCACAAATAGCTACTTGTTAACACATGGCGATGATCTAGTAATGATCTAGGGAAACTAATGACCTAATATAAAAAATATTTTACCCCTTGGTGCATGCAAAGGCCATTTATTTTAAAGGACAGGCTTTTGAAAAGCTGAAGTGTCCAAATTAGGGGAGTTCAGTGAATTGTTTTTGACTGGACCAGTTTGAGTCATGTCAGGTTCTCAATTTGATCAAGTACTCATCCTTATAAAGCTGAGAGGCTTATAATGAGAATAGAGTATATGACTTACTAATAACACTGAAAATTCATGAGAGGGATGTATCATAGGCCTGCCTTTCTTCATCTGATAATTACTGTGAATGGGAAAAGAATATGGCAAGCCATTAGTTACTTTAAAACTTAAATGTGATTACATATACAAACACAGATGTGAAAATGCTCACAAAATAAAAGCCTCCAATAAAGACAGGAGTTCGATGGAAAAACCAAACAATATTAAATTCAGAGAGTCAACAACTGCCCCACTTCTTCCAAGGACCTCCAAATAGACAGACTTACTTTGTACACACATTAACAGGGACAGTGTGAGCTGTTGAATATGATGACTGCTAGCTTGTACGTCTGCTATGTATCCAAGCTGACTGATTGTATAATGAATTAAATTGTTTTTGCACTAGCTCATGCTCTGTAACCACCATCACAAAAAGGCAAATGTCTTTTGCTTATGTAGAGATAGCCCAATATTAATTAATAAAAACCAAGAAATAAATGGATAAATTCCTTTGCTACAATAGTGGATAAAGGAATTTCATCCAAACATGTTAACATATTCATTATTGATGAGTGTGATTTCAACCTGAAAATAGATGGGACTTTTAACCTAATGGACGAGGATTTTCATAAAATTGCACCCAAAAATAACCTTCCAACTTACTAAGGGTTGTTATTGTTCATATATTTGCCTACCAGTTGTCTCTGGCTTCACCACTTTGACCTACCTGAAATCTTATTAATATTAATTAGTACATTTTAATGATGGGATGCAAAGAAATGCAAAATACATCTATCACTCTCTACTGCAAACAAAATCAGGTATCATCAAATCTAAACTGTTTTTTGATTAGAGTGAAAGAAAGCATGGCGTAAGGAAAGGTCATTTGACCCATCAAGCTTGTGTCTTTTTTTATTCGTTCATGGGATGTGGCGTCGCTGGCGAGGCCAGCATTTATTGCTCATCTCTAATTGCCCTTGAGAAGGTGGTGGTGAGCAGCCTTCTTGAACTGCTGCAGTCTGTAGTGAAGGTTCTCCCACAGTGCTGTTAGGAAGGGAGTTCCAGGATTATGACCCAGCAACAATGAAGGAACGGTGATATATTTCTAAGTCGGGATGGTGTGTGACTTGGAGGGGAATGTACAGGTGGTGTTCCCATGTGCCTGCTGCTCTTGTCCTTCGAGGTGGTAGAGGTCGCGGGTTTGGGAGGTGCTGTCGAAGAAGCCTTGGCGAGTTGCTGCAGTGCATCCTGTGGATGGTGCACACTGCAGCCACGGTGCACCGGTGGTGAAGGGAGTGAATGTTTAGGGTGGTGGATGGGGTCTTCTACAGACCAAGAACATATCGCCCTATCATGGACTCTACTCCACCCATTTAATCTCCTGTGCTCTGCATAAATACTCCCCGATTGCCAAAGATGGTCAAGCAAAACTCTAGAATAGAGACAAGAATCGTTCCCCCCCCCCATCCCCCTCTCTCCAGCCCCAGCAGCACAGGAGCCATTTTCCTCATGGAGTATTTGATCGTCACCATCTATACGCATCCCAAAACCACCAATCCCATTTCCAAACAGCTATTTCTCCTTTTTATTTGAAGAAAATCATCCATATCCCTCCCCTGGGATGGTCTCACCCCTTTTAACTTACTTTGACTGACTGGGATCTTAAAACCTACCTCTTTGCCCAAGTTTTTGGGCACCTGTCCTAACATCTCCTTATGTGGCTCGGTGTCAAATTTTGTTTGATAATCGCTCCTGTGAAGTGCCTTGGTTTTACTACGTTAAAGGCGCTATATAAATGCAAGTTGTTGTTGTTGTTGATGATGCAGCTCTGATGATTGAAAAACTTTCTATTCTTCTTAGGATGCTTTTAGCTGTTGCATTCAAATATGTGGTTACAGTGCATATTAAATGCAGCAGCCATTTGTAATTCCAATTTTGCATTATATTAATGGCTATCCTCACATTATAATGCTTCTTCCTAACATCCTTCCAGGTCCTTTAGGCTTTTTTGCGCCAGTATTGATGTACTCAGCAATCCAGGCATTGCGGGCTGCTGTCTGGTCAATGTCCGCACCCATGAGGACGGCCTCAACCGAGATCTTGGGTTCATGTCACGCTACACGTAACCCCACCAGCGGAAAAAAAAGTGATCTGTTTTATAATACAACGGGTCATTCTCTCTCTCTTCCTTTCGGATGTTTCTCTCTCTCTCTCTCTCTCTCTCTCTGTCTGGTACTGGCCATTTGTATATTCAGTAGTCTTGTATCTAATGTCTCTCTGTCTGAACACTATTCAATTCCTTTGATTGCCTTGATAACGGGCAGTTGGAAAGATTATCTGTAATCACTAGGCATTGTTCTCTGACTATATATGCGGTAACTTTCAAGGAATCCCACACTCACCTGACGAAGGAGAAAGCCTCCGAAAGCTTGTGATTTTCAAATAAAACTGTTGGACTATAACCTGGTGTTGTAAGATTCCTTACATTGGTCAAACAAGATCACCTTACTTTTCATGCAGTCTGATAAAAAGGATGGCCAGGTCAATTTCAGAAAAGCAGGATTGATAAATGGTGCAGTCAGGAGGAAAATGAAAACATTAGAGTGGGTTAGGGTTAGGGTTAGGGTTAATGCACTAAAATTAGCTCATATAGGTAACAGACAGAGAGCCCACTTATCCCACTTATGCCCGAGACACCGGGCATTGCGGACTGGGCACTGAACCTTCTCCCATGAATTTCACTGAATAGCCTAAACATTATGGGCCCACATACCTGTGGGCCACAATAATGGCAGTAATGGCACGAACAAGCTCCTCCAGTGCTGACCCTGCCAGAGTACATGGGGTCAGTGGAATACCAGCTCATTTGCATGGAGCCAGCAGGTGCTCATGCCATTATGGGCACACCACAGGCTCCTGCCAGCCCCATGTTGATAGACACTCCAGCCTAAGCCCCCCCCCCCCCAACCCTCCGGAGAAACTGCTTCTCTGCCCCCTTTAATCCTCTTACCAAAGGGACCACCTTCTTTAAGGATCTGGACAGCTATTGAGATTTTTGGAGATCCAGGCTGCTTCTCTGGCCTTGAACCCCCCCCCACCACCACTTTGGTGGCCACAACTCGTGCCCTTCTGGAGGTCGGTATGCCTCCCCTCACTGTGAGTACCAGCTCCTAGACATACGCTGGATCCCCAATGGACTGGGCAAAATGGGAACTCGGCCCCTTCATATTAATGGCATTGTAAAGGGTGATTGAAGGCTCCATCCTTACATGGCTGAGTGTGAAATCATAGATTTGGCCGGGTCCCGGCATC
Organism: Heptranchias perlo; assembly: GCF_035084215.1. Taxonomy (NCBI): domain Eukaryota; kingdom Metazoa; phylum Chordata; class Chondrichthyes; order Hexanchiformes; family Hexanchidae; genus Heptranchias; species Heptranchias perlo. The sequence goes on from NC_090332.1 coordinate 80,393,168, forward strand.
TCTGGGTCCCACCCTATTCCCGATCCATCCAACTTGGCTCCCATCAGAGTTACAGAAGGAACAACCAAGGAAATTCGGGCCTCAGCATCGCAAAGAATCTTGTGAAATACATTCTAAAGAAAGTAAGTTTCAGTTATTGTAACGTTAAGCTGGATGAAATGTGAATAGTTTAAGCCTGTCGGAGTAGAATTGTTGTGGTCACATCCTGAGATTTTCCTTTGGTTGTTACTTCCAGCAAAATTGTAGATATGTTCAAAAGGAACGCTAGAAATACCGACCAGAAGAAATCTTCAGGAAGAGATTCACATTATTGCTGCCATAGCAACCAGGGTAGTTCTTCCTCCTGAGTTGGTAAAATGTCAAACTAAGTTTTGGCATCATGGCAGCTATAAATTTAAAAAAACAAGTAGCTGATAGTTGATCCTAAATATGTAGCGAACGTAGTTCAAAATTATAGCATCATGGATACTCACTTTAAAGTTATTGGTTTGGAATTTTGAAAAAAAAAAGTGCCTCGACCTTTAACCTTTAACCTTTAGATTTAAACCAACCACTGCTGATAAAATATACTGCTGCAATAAACAGCCCATGGCATTCTCAAACCAAGGCCATCTTTAGACTGGATTCTTTAATAATTGTTCTTGTCAGTCAACATGTGGCTCTTTCAGTTAATCTGTCACTTCAAAATTATCCTCCCCCAGACACTTGGAAGAAGAGTATTGTTTGTCCCAATTTATCTGCAATCGGGTGACCGATTTGAGGTCAATAGCCTTAGATCCTTTGTGTCTGAAATTCTTGAAACATTCGTTGCAGAGCAGTTGACCTGAGTGTTAGAATGAGCGGGGATTTCTCTAGCATTCTCTGCCGTGATTTTGCACCAGTGTATTTCCGTGATGAGAGCTGGATGGGTTTGGATGGAGGCCTTTTGATTGATGTCGTATCAGTAGAAAACCTTTCACATAATGCCAAGCTGACCGACAGCCTCAACAAGCTGACATAGGCCCCAAGAAAGTGACAACTCAAAAACAACCCTGATTATATGCCTGTTACCTGTGAAAACTAGTAGTTACACTGAAAGTGCAGTCGGACAAGGGTTTGTCATCGCTTCAGCTGCAGGTGTACCCAACTTTCCAATTACTTGTACTGCAGAGAAAAAGATAACTAACGGACAATGGAGCAGTGGTGGGCTTAGAAATTTCTGAATGCTGAAGGTGTGAGATTTATTTTCCAGAAAGCCCGAAGGGCATTACTCCTGAAAATGTTGACACTTCCCTTCATATATTTTCCAGCACTTTGCAGTCTATTGGAACCCTGCCTTTCGGAAGTAAATTATCCTGTGGAAATTTTAAATATAAAAATGAAGTCGATGTCCGGGCATCACTGTGAATTTGCTGGGTCCAGTTTCTTCCATTGGCAATTTGACGACATAACGATTGGTGAGACCTTTTCCAACATGCCTATAATAAACTCAATTTTTCATGTGCCTCATGTGAATGGAGCCAGAACCAGGCTACTCCAAGGCCTGCTGTTGAAAGTAATAGATCCTGTAAAAGTATAAAAGTGGTATCCTACTCACAGAAGCAGATGTACACTAATGTTAGGATTTTAATTCATGCAGTTCATATCGTTGAACCCTACTTCTTTGTGGAATCATCCCTGCTGCTTTTATGCTGGCATTTTTTGTGGTGAGCAATACAAGCAGCGATGGCCATCTCCACATTGCTTCCACAGCAGCCTTGTTCTGAAGTGTGATTTACAAAAGGGGCCGGTCGGACAGGAAGGCAGGCGGAATTCTTTGGGGGTCCTGGACCCCTCAAGTGGACTTGAGATACACTGTACGATGGAGAAATGCCTCATTTCTCTTGGTGTCCCTGCCACCCAGCATAATCCAGGTCCTGGCTGCAGATATTCCTGACCTGGGGATTCTCTACTCCGGCCATTCTCCCCTGACATAAGTCGGGGGGAGGGGGGTCATGTTTAAGGCAGGTTCTGCCCTAAAGAGAACCTCCCCATCCTCAGCAATCTCAGTGTATCCAAGTCCCAACCTAGTTCCTGGGTCACCTGATCCACACCCAGCAGACTGATGTGGAGGGAGCGCCTGAAGGGTCCTCGGATTTTTTGGGTCCTTAACCTCTATCATAATAGATGAAAAACAACGATTTGCATATGGGCTGCCAGCGTCTGTGGAGCTGTACCCAGGAAGAGTCAGTGACCTCAGCAGAGAAAACCAGAGGGACAGTAAAAAGAAATCCTTTCATACAAGTTTAATTTAATTATTCACTTAAATGAACTGAAATTCTTTTGGTTGCACTACTACATAAGGTAATGAGGTGATATTTCACACTCACCAAGCACTAACGCCACAGAAATGATTTTGATTGCTACTGTAGTTAATTTTCACTGCCGATGCTAAGAGCTTTATTAAGTGAGAGCCCCCCAGTGCAGCACCTATTACTGGTTTTTTTTTAGGAAATGATTTTCCAGCGTTAGTTGCATTCAATGTTTAAACTCACGCAGTTGTTTCCCTTTTATCTGCGGGCTGCAGAAATTCACCTGCTAAACGAGAAATTCTCCCTTAGCAACCCCACTGCCGTCAATAAAACAGGAGGCCTGAAATAATTGATTAAAATGGCCCCTTTTGTCACAGCCTTGACAAAACGACGGAACCAATAATTTCATTTCCACTGCTTTCAGATGACAGCAAAGCTTAGAAATTACTGATGGTGACATTCGTGAAGAAACGCTCAAAAAGTTTGCAAGACATTCCTTTGTCTGCCATTTTAGCAGATACGTTAACCCATTTAACATAAATGGGTTAAAGCTTGTGGTAAAATGATGGATACGTGCAATTTTGGACAATCATGTTAAGCATTTGTTCACTGATTTAACCAACAGTAATTTCTGGGCTTAAACTTTCTTGATGTAATCCGTGATAAGTTTTCGACAATTTTCCTTTTCCTTTTGTTTTTTTTTTGTTCCACTATTGTTTGTACTTATTCCTGTTGACACTAAGGGTCTCAGCCATTTCACCTTCACCCCTCACCCAACTCGCGCCTGATGGCATTACTGGAAACACCGCTGGCAGCCTGACACATTGATTAGAACGGCCCTGACATCGGGAAATCCAGGGGCAGAGGCATGGGAGGGCAGAAGTCAAAGTTACACCAGCCCTGCAGCCAAAAGGAAAACGATTCAATGAAAATGATTGACTTGATGAGTATTTATAAACAATGGTCCAGGTTTTGCTGGAGTGGGGCATCTCGCGACATGCCCCGTTTGTTAGATTTCTTTTTCCTCACCCTTCAACTCGTAAGTTTTTTGCGTCGTAACTTGCTGGAAGTACGAGCTGATAACCGTGTGGCAAGATTAACGGGGCATCTGGGACCTTGGTAAACGACAGGACCAACAGTTTATCTCCTTAACCAATGAGATTTACAGATTCACAAAACTAGGTGGGATCGTGAGTTGTGAGGAGGATGCAAAGAGGCTTCAAGGCAATTTAGACAAGTTGAGTGAGTGGGCAAATACATGGCAGATGCAGTATAATGTGGATAAATGTGAAGTTGTCCACTTCAGAAGGAGAAACAGAAAGGCAGAGTATTATTTAAATGGTGATAGATTGGGAAATGTTGATGTACAAAGGGACCTGGGTGTCCTTGTACACCAGTCACTGAAAGCAAACATGCAGGTGCAGCAAGCAGTTAGGAAAGCAAATGGCATGTTGGCCTTCATTGCAAGAGGATTTGAGTACAGGAGCAAAGATGTCTTACCGCAGTTATACAGGGCCTTGGTGAGAGCACACCTAGAGTATTGTGTGCAGTTTTGGTCTCCTTACCTAAGAAAGGATATACTTGCCATAGAGGGAGTGCAGCGAAGGTTCACCAGACTGATTCTTGGGATGGCATGACTGTTGTATGAGGAGAGATTGGGTTGACTCGGCCTGTATTTACTACAGTTTAGAAGAATGAGAGGGGATCTCATTGAAACATATAAAATCCTGACAGGGCTAGACAGACTGGATGCAGGGAACATGTTTTCCCTGGCAGGGGGATCCAGAACGAGGGGTCACAGTCTCAGGATATGGGGTAGGATATTTAGGACTGAGATGAGGAGAAATTTCTTCACTCAGAGGGTGGTGAACCTGTGGAATTCTCTACCACAGAAGACTGTGGAGGCCAAGCCACTGAATATACTTAAGAAGGAGCTAGATAGATTTCTAGACACAAAAGGCATCAAGGGGTATGGGGAGAGAGCGGGAATATGGTATTGAGATAAAGGATCAGCCATGATCATATTGAATGGCGGAGCAGGCTCGAAGGGCCAAATGGCCTACTCCTGCTCCTATTTTCTATGTTTCTGTTGTTTCTATGATTGAGAAAGATTCAGAGGGAACAACGGAGAAGGAAACGGGATTAATTAGAGTCAAATTAGATACAGAAAGAGAAGTAAAGAACAATACAAAGTTTGGATTAAGAGAGAGAGAAAAAAGAGACATAAAGGAAAAGTCAGAAAAAATCTTAAAATTTTAAATTTTAAATTTAGAAAAACCTCTAGGAACAATTTACTACCTGCAGGAATGAAATTCCACAGTTTCAATTCTTCAATTTCTGGGCCGGAGAGGTTGGGTGGCATTGCAGGAACATAAATTTCGTCGTTAAAAGGGTCCTTACGTCATTAAATACCAGCTCTAACTTTCTGCGGCGAGTTTAATTGGCAATTAATGTGTAAATGCAGCAATTTCTTGGGATAGACAGGCATCTCTGCAATCGCCAACCTGAGTCCCGCATAGTGTGTTGCCTCCTTGGTGCCAGGGTAAAGGACATCACTGTGAGGGTGAAGAACATTTTGAGGGGGGGAAGGGAAACAGCCAGAAGTCGTGGTCCATGTGGGAACCAACGAAATAGGAAGGAAATGGTTTGAGGTCCTACGGTCAGAGGTTCAGGAGCTAGGGAGGAAGTTAAAAAGCAGGACCTCAAAGGTAGTAATCTCTGGATTACTACTAGTGCCATGCACCAGTGGCTATAGGAATAGTAGGATAAGACAGGTTAATGCGTGGCTGGAGCAATGGTGCAAGAGGGAGGGCTTCAGATTCCTGGGGCATTGGGACCAATCTGGGGCAGGAGGGATCTGTTCAAGATTGATGGTTGCACTTCAACAGAGCTGGAACCAATGTCCTTATGGGGTGGTTAACTAGTGCTGTGGGGGAGGGTTTCAACTAATTTGGCATGGGGGATGGGCACCAAAATGAAACACTGGAGAGGAGAACAAGGTGTACAGAGGACTGGGAGGAACAAGTAGCACTAGAGTAAAGAATAGTTCAGAAATAGGAGGAATCAGGCAGGGGGCAAATGCGTCCCAATCTAAGATGAGTTTAGCGTGCATGTGTATTAATGCAAGTAGCATGGTAAATAAAGTTGGTGAGCTGCAGGCTCAAGTAGCCACATGGGACTATGATATAGTGGCAATAACAGAGACCTGGCTCAAAGAGGGGGAGGATTGGGTACTTAATATTCCTGGGTATTCAGGAAAGATAGAGAAGGAAAAAAAGGAGGGGGGTATCAGTATTGATCAAAGAAACTATTATAGCACTGGAAAGGGATGATGTAGTTGAGGGGTCAAAACACAATCTATCTTATTGGAATTAAGGAACAATAGAGGAGCTATTACATTACTAGGTGTGTACTATAGGCCACCAAATAGTGGGAAGGAGATAGAGGAGAAAATTTGCAGGCAAATTGCAGAAAAATACAAGAACTATAGAGTAGTGATAATGGGGGACTTCAATTATCCAAATATAGACTGGGACAGTAACAGTGGAAAGGGCAAAGAGGGGGAGGAATTCCTGAAATATGTTCAAGAGAACTTTCTGGCACAGTGTATTTCCAGCCCAACCTGGAAGGAAACAGTGCTGGATCTCGTTCTGAGGAATGAAGTAGGGCAGATGGAGCATGTTTCAGTGGGGGAGCATTTGGGGAACAGTGATCATAATATCATAAGGTTTAGAATAGTTGTGGAAAAGGACAAGGAACAATCAAATGTGAAAATGCTTAACTGGAGGAGGGCAAATTTCAGTGAGTTAAAAAGCGATCTTGCCTCGGTGGATTGGAATCAAAAACTGGTAGGCAAAACAGTAATTGAACAATGGGAGGCCTTCAAGGAGGAGATGGTTCGGGTACAGAGTAGACACATTCCTACAAGAAGGAAAGGAAGGGCATGCAAAGCTAGAGATCTCTGAATGATATAGAGATTAAAATGAAACAGAAAAAGGAAGCTTATGATGAATGTATGGTTCATAATACAGTAGAGAACTAGGCTGAATACAGAAAGTACAGAGGAGACCTAAAGAAGGGAATAAGAGGGGCAAAGAGAAAGTATGAGAATAGATTAGTGGCTAACATAAAAGGGAACCTAAAAGTCTTTTATAAACATATAAATAGTAAAAGGGTAGTCAAAGGAAAGGTGGGATCGATTAGGAACAAAAAAGATCTTCTTGTGGAGGCTGAGGGCATGGCTGAGGTACTAAATGAATACTTCGCATCCGTCTTCACTAGAGAAGAGGATACTGCCATTGTAGAGTAAAGGAGGAGGAAGTAGCGATATTGGATAGGATAAAAATAGATAAAGAGGATGTACTTAAAAGACTGGCAGTACTCAAAGTAGAAAAGTCACCCAGTCTGGATGGGATGCATCCTAGGTTACTGAGGGAAATAAGGATGGAAATTGCAGAGGCTCTGACCATAATCTTCCAATCCTCGTTAGATATGGGAGTGGTGCCAGAAGACTGGAGGATTGCAATTGTTACATTCCTGTTCAAAAAAGAGGAAAGGGATAAACCCGGCAATTACAGGCCAGTCAGATTAACGTCAGTGGTGAGGAAACTTTTAGAGAAAATAATCTGGGACAAAATTAATTGACACTTGGAAAAGTATGGGCTAATAAATAAAAGTCAGCATGGATTTGTTAAAGAAAAATCATATTTGACTAACTTGATTGAGTTCTTTGATGAAGTAACAGAGAGGGTTGATGAGGGCAGTGCAGTTGATGTTGTATATATGGACTTTCAAAAGGCATTTGATAAAGAACCACATAGTAAATTTATTAGCAAAATTAAAGCCTATGGGATTAAAGGGACAGTGGCAGCATGGATAAAAAATTGGCGTTGGGACAGCAAGCAGAGCGTGGTGGTGAACGATTGTTTTTCAGACAAGAGGGAAGTATACAGTGGTGTTCCCCAAGGGTCAATTTTAGGACCATTGCTGTTTTTGATATATATTTATGACCTGCACTTGGGTATAGAGGGTATAATTTCAAAGATTGCAGATGATACGGAAACTCGGAAATGTAGTAAACAATGTGGAGGATGGTAACAGACTTCAGGAGGACATAGATAGACTGGTGAAATGGGCAGACATATGGCAGATGAAATGTAACGCAGAGAAGTGTGAAGTGATGCATTTTTATAGGAAGAATGAGGAGAGGCAATATAAATCGTACAATTTTAAAGGGGGTGCGGGAACAGAGAGACCTGGGGGTGCACGTACACAAATCTTTGAAGGTGGCAGGACAAGTTGAGTAGGCTGTTAAAAAAGCATATGGGTTCCTGGGCTTTATTAATAGAGGCATAGAGTACAAAATCAAAGAAGTTATGCAAACCTTTATAAAACACTGGTTAGGCCTCAGCTGGAGTATTGTGTTCAATTGTGGGCACCACACTTTAGGAAGGATGTCAAGGCCTTAGAGAGGGTGTAGAAGAGGTTTACTAGAATAGTACCAAGTAAGAGGGACTTCAGTTATGTGGAGAGACTGTAAAAGCTGGGGTTGTTCTCTTTAGAGCAGAGAAGGTTAATGGGGAGATTTGATAGAGGTGTTCAAGGTCATGAATGGTTTTGATAGCGTAAATAAGGAGAAACTGTTTCCAGTGGCAGAAAGGTCGGTAACCAGAGGACACAGATTTAAGGTGATCAGCAAAGAGCGAGAAGCGACATGAGCAAACATTTTTTTACACAGTGCATTGTTATGATCTGGAATGCGCTGTCTGAAAGGGTGGTGGAAGCAGATTCAATGGCAACTTTCAGAAGGGAATTAGATAAATACTTGAAGGGAAAAAACTTACAGGGCTATGGGGAAAGAGCAGGGGGATGGGACTAATTGGATAGTTCTTTCAAAGACCCGGTACAGCACAATGGCCGAATGGCCTCCTCCTTTGGTGTGCCTACTATGATATACTTAAAAAGGAAAAAATTGGAGGGCTAAGTGGAAAGAACAGGGGAGTGGGACTAATTGGATAGCTCTTTCAAAGAGCCGGCACAGGTATGATGGGCTGAATGGCCTCCTTCTGTGATTTTCCCAGCAAATTCTGGGCCATTATATGCAGCACATCACAGCAGTTTAGACTCGACTAACAAACTCCATTGTCAGTGCTGTGCTGAGCTAGTCTGCTTCAAACCAGTTGATAATTGATACACTGTCAGATGTTGCTTGTTATGGGAACATCTCTAAATTACATGCTCAAACTGATATGAAACATTGGCACTTATTGAAGTAAAAGAACACCTATGAATGCATATAATCTACCATTACAATAATATACATAAAGCTTCATTCTCATGTTGGTTAAATATTGTTCCAGTAGATACTAGATGTGCATCTTATCATCAATAATAATATTTTTCTTATAAAGAGGAAGGACTTTCTATCTCAGTGGTGTAGAGTTGACTAGAATGAAAAATGGGTGCAATGCGTACCAATTTCTACCCCTATATGTGACCCACAAAATACTCACTTATGCGGCCTACAAAGACAAAAGCTTGGACGCCCCTAATGTGCAGGGGTACCATGGTGTAGGAATCTCATATATTTGTTCCTCAGATTTATGAGTTTAAAAAAATCTACAAACAAAGACTTGCTTCATTTAGCTGGGATTTTCAGGAAACTCTGAAAATTTTAAGTTCAAGTTTAAGTTTTAAAAGTTAAGGCATGTAGTTTGCTCAAATTGTCACGGGAATACATCAAATGGAGGCTTTCCCACAAGAAAGGGAGGGAAGTCATGTCATGCCATTCCCTTCTTCACATCTCCTAGTGATCATCTCAAAGAATGCCTTCAAGTGAGTCCCGTGCTTGTTCTTTTCAATTGGACTCTGATATATATGGTAGGACAGGAATCTAAGGAGAAGAAGCAGTGGAAATTCATTTAAAATGAGGGCAATGTGCCTTGGCAATACAAGTGGTAGAAGCCGTGCCTTCCAACCAAATAACTGTGGACACAAGAACTTGGGCTGCCTTTCATTCAGATTTGTTTGTACAGTGTGAGAGGGAATTTCAGTGACCAGGCCATTAAACAGAGCACCAAAGTAGGCGGAGACATATTTTGTTTAAAGAGAGAGAGCCATGTATCATTTTATTCAATATAATATCATGTGCAAGTGATTTAATTCATGTGTTTCCTCACAGTTTACGTCATCAGGCGATGCGTCTATGAATTATAAGAAAGAGCTTGCATTTATATAGCGCCATTCACAACCTCAGGACATCCCAAAGCGCTTTACAGGCAATGTAGTACTTTTGAAGTGTAGTCACTGATGTAATATAGGTAACGCAGCTGCCAATTTGCGCACAGCAAGATCCCACAAATGTGATAATGACCAGATAATCTGTTTTCATGATGTTGGTTGAAGGATCGATATTCGCCAGGACACTGGAGAGAACTTCCCTGCTGTTCTTCAAAATAGTGTCCACCTGAGAGGACAGATGGGGCCTTGGTTTAACGTCTCATCCGAAAGGCAGCACTTCTGACAGTGCAGCATTCCCTCAGTACAGCACTGGAGTGTCAGCCTAGATTTGTCTCTGGAGTGGGACTTGAACCCACAACCTTTGACTCAGAGGCGAGAGTGCTACCACAAAAGTTTGCAGATCGATTTTTCATGAAGGCAGGAACAGTTCGACAAAGGGAAGATTTTATTCATTCATTGGTGATCCTGTTGAAAACCTTCATTGTCAGCAAAGAATCCTGATTATAAATTCACATTTATTCTGATAGCAAAAGGCTCGCACATCTAAGATAGTATTTTTTAGAACTTTAAAAGATAAGAAACAATATAAACTCCATTCAGGCTGTGTTCACATGCTGTCCCTGAGATCTGGGATCAGGACTCCTTCAAATTGTTTTCATCTCCCCTTGAAATCAACTCCATATCCTTGTACTTTATGTTGAATTAGGATTCTGTCCATTTCCTTTTTTTTGAATATTTTGATCATGTTCTCGTTCACTAAACGAAGTTGCAATCTTTTTCATAAATGAACAACTTTAAACAACGGCTTCGAATAAACTCCTGTCTCCCTGGGCTAACCAGCTTGTTTTGCTTTCACTGTGACGCTGAGATAAACATTAATATTGCAATAATAAAGCGGCTGAAACGTCAGAAACAGTTTCAGTACTGGTGACATTAGCCATAAACTATGAAATTGGAAAAACAAGGTCGTAATTTTATGTATAAATTTAAGAAATGTATCTGTGATTGCAGATTGTCTCTTTCTTTATCCTTTACTGTCTCTCTAATCTCTCTGTACTATTACTTATTATAACTTTAAATGTACCCTTTTCTATTTATTTTAACACTCTTTTGGCTATTTATTTCACTTTGAAATCCTTTAATTTCCTCTCTTCTATATTCCTGCTTCCACTATCCATTTTGAAGGTGGGATCAGCTTGTTTAAAAAACAGTTTTCATTGGCTGAAAAGCGGCTTTCAAGATTGAAAAGCCTAGGTTGTGATATCGGATCTGGTTGCACTATAAACAGTCATGTGAAGAGGTAAATTCATTGACAGCTCCCTCAGCCTGTGATCCCCCAGGTAAGTAAACCTATCTGTAACATTCACACTTATGATGTGGAGATGCCGGTGATGGACTGGGGTTCACAATTGTAAACAATTTTACAACACCAAGTTATAGTCCAACAAATTTATTTTAAATTCCACAAGCTTTCGGAGGCTTCCTCCTTCCTCAGGTGAACAGTGTGGAAAAAACCTTACAGAATAGAATCATAGAAAGAAACAGCACAGAAGGAGGCCATTCGGCCCATTATGCCTGTGCTGGCTCTTTGGTAGAGCTATCCAATTAGTCCCACTCCCCTCCTCTTTCCCCATAGCTCTGTAAAATATTTCCCTTCAATTATAGATCATTACAACTCGCTGTAAAGTGTTTTTTTTCCTCATGTTGCCTCTGGTTCTTTTGCCAATTACCTTAAATCAGCGTCCTCTGATTAACAACACTTGTGCCATTGGAAACAGTTTCTCCTTATTTACTCAATCAAAACCCTTCATGATTTTGAACACCTCTATCAAATCTCTCCTTAACCTTCACTTACTCCAGAGTAGCTTTAAGCTGATGACTTAAATCTTGTTTGTAGACTTTTTCTGGTTTAGCACCAAGAACTACTCCCCAATCCCCTTCATGAATCTAAAACCTTGGATCAAACAATTCCCTTCCTTCTTTCATTACAAAATGTGAGCCTGCAGAAACATTTCAAGCAAGAGTTTACTAAATATACTGCTCTGCATTGTGTTTCCTAAGAGAGCACGTCCATGTTACCCGAATAGATGTGTACATTATGAATCATGGATTTTACTGTGCAGCTGTGGGAAATGTAAAGGCTTAAACACAAATAAGTAAATTGATATTGTGGGACCATATGTTGCTCACACTGTCCATTGACTATTTTTGTACATCCTTTCATTGATAGAATTGTGGGTGGCAACAGGAAATTATTTTCCAAACGGTGTTTATTTAGCTCATAATTGACAGGCTTGACGTGCTTCCTTCCTATGTGTACATGTACAAGTCACTAATGATACTTACTGAGACGGTCACATTTTAGCCTTGCCCACACGTGTAAAGATTTATTTCTTGGACTTCCAAGTAATAGTCTATGGTTCAACCAGATTCATTATTACAAGCTTGGTTTTTCAACCCTGAAAGTCGGTTTTCAATAGTGATGGTGTAGTTGTATAGTACATAGACATAGCATCCACCTGACCCATGCTCCTCCCTATCTCTGTAACTTCCTCCAGTCCTACAACCCTCTGAGTTCTCTGCGCTCCTCCAATTCAGGCCTCTTGTGCATCCCCGATTTTAAGCGCTCCACATTGGCGGCCATGCCTTAGCTGCCTAGGCCCTAAGTTTTGGAATTCCTTCCCTAAACCTTTCCAGCTCTCTCTCCTCCTTTAAGATGTTCCTTAAAACCTACCTCTTTGACCAAGCTTTTGTTCACCTCTCCTAATACCTCCTTATGTGGCTCAGTGTTAAATTTTGTTTCATAACACTCCTGTGAAGCATCTTGGGACATTTTACTACGTTAAAGGCGCTATCTAAAATCAAGTTGTTGTTGTTGTTGTTGTTGTTCATTAAATACAGTGGCCCAAAAATTCCTGGGTTGGGAGAAGGTGGAAGTCACCATTTGTACCTATGTGGGGTGGGACCCTAGATTCGCCAGGCTTTTGACCCCAAAACCATGTCCTCAAAAATTCCGGCTGGATTGAGGGAGGTCTGAAGAAATGCCCACTTTCTTGGTGACAGAAATCGTGGAGTTAGGACATGACGGTGTTACCCATTCTACATTCCATGAATTCCAACTTCCCATGCTCCATTCTAATTGTATGCCACTATAGAAAAGGCCCCGTTGCCAGGACCACCCCAACAAGGCAGGAAGGGTTAGTTAAAGGGAAACTGCTGAAGATGAAATTGACTTTTCAAACGTTTGGTGACTTCTCAGAATTCCCTGCAGATATCTGCAAAATCTTAGTCGGGAAGCCTTCAGTTACATTCTCCATTACCCACAGAGAGCCTTCTAATGAAGGGGAATTAGACAGCAAATATCTGACAACTGCAAAATGGGCTTCCCAATGGGAATCCCACTTTGTATGACATGCATGTTTGAGGAAGAGGAGCAGCAGGGAGGCCAGGTTGATTAGGCAGTACCAGAGCAGAGTGAGACCATCCCAGTGATACTTATGCGACAGGATACATAGACTCCGGTGATTTTTCCAAGATCGTTCTCGTGAGCTGCCTTTCAATCATAAAACATTGAAAGAGCTCCGTTCATTGCTATAGCCAGATCTGCAAACAAGAACTTTTAATAGAAAGCAGAGCTCTGACAGTGGCACAGAAAGGGACCACAACACTGAACACTTAAACTATAGGCTCGTTGCAGGGAGCCAGAGGAGATGTTTGCCAGACCAGCCAATTCACTGTACATTCATGTTTAAGGCAAATCACCAATGCTCTCTTTGCCAGGGCAGCTCTTTTTATACACTTCGACAGTGGGTCCAGACAGATGGGTTTGAGGGCAATAAATGTTTGTAGAATTGCTGGATTCCCCAGAGTTGTGGGAGCTGTTGGTTGTAGCCCTGTGGCATTGTAAGTCCTGAATGTGAACCCCATTTTTGCATCAACTGCAAAGACTTCCATTCCCTAAATGTGCAGGTTATTTGCGACCTGTACAGCACAGCTTCCTGCGTGTGAATTCATGATATGTGGGGAGCTGCCATGATCATTTGATACTTCATCAGTGCAGTAACCCAACTGTATTGCAACAGCAGAGGCAAGGATCAGGATGGCTGTTGGGTGACAAAGGATATCCACTACTCCCATGGCTCCTGATGGTACTTTGCAGGACCAGCAGTACTGCAGGGAAGTGTGACAAGAATTAGAATTAGCAAGAATTAGAAATAAATAATCCATTGGATTAGAAGATTAGAAGAATCCATTGGAAAAGAAGATTCAGGTTCAAGATTGGGTCTGGGGGAGCGTTGCGATATGCGCCAAGACTGCTTTGTGAAGCATGTTTTGTGCTTCATAACTTTGCAATCGGGAAAGGGCCGATGATAGATGACGCAGAAGCTGAGGATGATATTGCTGATGACAAAGACCAGGCCCATGAAGAACTTGAATCTGGTCCAGTAGCTAGTGCTGCTAGACAGCTGAACTCCAAATTCATTTGGGACTCCTTCAAAGACTCATTGACTAATATCATTCTGAGGTCTCAGCCCATCAAAGATCTGCCTCCTTTCACCAACCTATCTGTGGTCTATGTTAAATCATTGCTTTTCAAATCTAGCCATTATATCATAATCAGCAACCTCAACATTAGAAGAGTACCCATTCCCCATTGTTCTACAAGATATCTAAATACCAAGTAACCATTGCATCAATAATTGCAGTGATTTATTCCAGGTATTGATAAAATCATTACTTCACCATTCACACTCCTTCTGACCACCTGACCTATTCTCTGCCCGATTCTAACACTTCTTCTGTGCTACCTGAGGGCTTGGGCCTGCACGTTTCCTACATTACAACAGTGACTACACTTCAAAAGTACTTAATTGACTGTAAAGCGCTTTGTGACAGCCTGAGGTAATGAAAGGCACTAGATAAATGCAAGGCTTTCTTTATTTTTTCTTTTGGGGTTTAGATATGTATATAGCTGTTCTAAACTACTATGAACCTCTTGGGATGGAGGTGGCTCTCCTGTCAGGGCCCTCGATTACTGCGGTGGACATAGGACACCCTGACTTTTTGTTATGGGCTCCTTGACATCCTGGTACAGCACAGTTGAAGGCTCGTGGGCGGAGCTGATGGAGTGCTTCATCGTACTGCTGCCTCGAGGAAAAGCAGCCTCATCAGCACTCACACTGGTACTGGGAACAAGGTTCTGGTTTTCAGTGATCAGCCAGGAGACTTAACCTTATGGAAGCAGAAAGATCCTTATATGCATGTGAGAGAGTAAACCGAATATGCTCTAGTCCTCCCGAGCGGGAGCCCTGTATACTTCCCTGGTATCTGGTTGACAATGACCTTTTCAAACAGTTTCCAAGGCCTGCAGTCCTTCCTTCAATGTCTCTACATTGAACTGACTGAGTTGCTTGGACACCACAGGGAGTGGGAGAAGGCTTGTTCCTGGAGCTGCCACCTTTGCCCAGATGGGCAGCAATGGTGAGAAACCCTCTTGGATGTTGACACGCAGCAGGGCATTGGACTCCACTGCTACCCCAGCCAGGTGCAGCACATCTTGGGAGAGGCTTTGCTGAACCTTCACATGCAGTTGATGCTCCGATAACACATTCCTTTTCCTGACAGGACCCCTGAGATCATCATCCGCATGCTCTGTAGTCAGGAGCTGATACCTCATAAGGCTCAGCTACATTAGGCTATGCTTCCACACCTGCATCCACTGGCTTTCTTACACTCAACATATACCAATTCTAAAGCTATCTGTACTCCCCTTCCTCCCAAGGACTGTCTCTGGACTACTCAAGGCAATAGGGAGAGTGAACAGTGGAGTGGGTGGATGGATGCCAGTATTGCCAGAAGTAGAGGGCACTGCAATCTTTTGGCCATCATCGTCCTTCTCTTCTGTCTCTTGACTTTCAACCTCTGTAGGAAAAAAACATTAACTTAGATCTGTATGATCAGTGTGCTATCTCAAACAGCCACTTTACAGATCCATTAATAGGGAACTGATAGTTGATGCAGAGATTGAAGAACACGTGGAAACATTATATAAGAACAGGCATATGTGATCACAAACCCAGTGAAGGCATATTATCTCCCACATCTCCCTCCCCAATTGCTAGGCAAGAGTTGATTCCATTGACAGCACCCTCTCTTCGTGATAAGTTAATGTGTGAATGTCTGAGCCTTCTCCCCCAGTGACCTGCTGCTCCGTGGTATTATGTGGTGTCTTCCCCTGCAGCGGGAATGCATTGTTCTAAATGGCTGCAATATTCTCCAGATCCAGCAATCACATTTCAGGGCCAGTATGTAGTAGACAATAATAATATTTGTATTTATATTGAAATGTCTTTACCTGAGGGTAGATTGTGTCAATCAGTTGTAGATATTGTGCAAATGCAACACAGACACAGGACTATTCTGAACATTGGGTGAGCGGGTCTTAAGCATGCTTGGGACCCAATTCTTTTTACCTGCATTTTGTGTGCAAGAATGCTTGGACATTTTTCATGCCACAGCCTCAGTAAGGACCCATAATGTATCCAAAAATATTTTTGCCAGGACCAGAAGATCAACCCGGTAGTGACTAAGTAACTCTTTAAAGTGCAATAACTTTTATTATGTAGGCAAACGCAACAACTCTATGCCACCCATAGTCCCACAAACAATAATGAGATAAATAAACAGTTAATCTGGTGTTGGTTGATTGAACAAGTTGGGTCTATACTCATTGGAGTTTAGAAGAATGAGAGGAGATCTTATTGAAACATATAAGATTCTGAGGGGACTCGATAGGGTAGATGCTGAGAGGATGTTACCCTTCATGGGGGAATCTAAAACTAGGGGGCATAGTCTCAGAATAAGGGGTTGCCCGTTTAAGACGGAAATGAGGAGGAATTTCTTCTCCCAGAGCATCGTGAATCTTTGGAATTCTTTACTCCAAAAAGCTGTGGAGACTGAGTCATTGAATACATTCAAGGCTGAGTTAGACAAATTTTTGATCAGCAAAGGAGTCAAAGGATCTGGGGAAAGGGCGGGAAAATGGAGTTGAGGTAAAAATCAGATCAGCCATGATCTCATTAAATGGCGGAGCAGGCTCGAGGGGCTGAATGGCCTACTCCTGCTCCAATCTCTTATGGTCTTATAGTTGAAGGGGGAATGTCATCCAGGATGCAAGGGGAATCCTCTGCTTTTTGAATTGTACTGTCAGATCTTTTACATCTACCTGGACTTTGGAACATGCAGACGGATCCGTGTTTTGACATCTCATCCAAAGACCAGCTCTTCCCACAGTTCGCACTCCTTCAGGGCTGCACTGGAGTGTCAGCTTAGATTAGGCATTCAAGAACTGGTGTAGGGTTTGAACCACACTTGTGCTGTGAATAGAAATGTCAGAGGGAACAGCAGCATGGGTAATCTGACAACAGTTTTCTGAAGTAAACAAAAAGGGCTGAACTTTATTTATTTTGCATCATCAATAAATAGTATTAAGACGACCATGGACAACATTCGCCTGGCACCATCATTCTGCCAACTCAGAGATGATGGCATGTTATGGAAAACTGCTGCATCTATGTTTGCCCGCTCCAAACATTTACTCAAAAGGCATCACGACCACTGTCCTGAACAGACCAGGGATTTTAAATGGCATTTGTGAGATTGCACATTGTCTCTATTAGGCTATGGCATGATCAAGAGAGTGGCTATTTAACTCATGTCACTGCATATGACCTTTCTTTCCCTGGTGCTCTGGCACACTAGCAGCAGTGACACAAAATGGACCGGATTTAAGTATTCACTTGCTGGTACCTAAATCTGCAGTGCAGCTATAGTATTACATTCCTCCAGCTCCCTATTAATAGCAGCTTTGATGCTGAAGGGTGTAATGGAAATATAATCTAACATAAATAACTTTATATAGCTTTATCTACTCTTTAATAAATCAGGTGATTTTTTTTAAGTTATCATTTTTAGCCATCAAACTTTAAACATTAGTCATTGTTTGGAATAAAACAGCAGTGAGATCGAACTAATGATATAAAATTTTTAAATTACATTTTTTTTTGTTTGCTACATACTAGAACTGGTTATGCAGAAGCAGGTGGGAAAATAATGCCCTACAACCTTACTTCCTCGAGATGGGCTGGCACGTCTTCTCAGAGTTCAGTGGATAAGAAATTGTGGGGGCTCCATGAGTGTGTGAATAGGTGCTGTACAAAGGTGTAGAAAGAAATTTGTACGAAATCTGTTAGAGAACAATAAGTGCTTGATTCCTAGAAAATGATTAAATCAGGGCCGATTTTCCTCCCAGTCCCTATGGTGGGCAACTTTGGCCTATGCCCCTGACCCTGGCTGATGCCCTCCTCACTGAAATATGATCAGTAGGATGCCTGCCTCAGGGAGCCCGTCTCTGAGGAGGGAGTAAAATCGCTGCTGCAGGTCTCGGGGTCTACACTAGCACAAGCTGCTCGGCTACCAATTGTGCAGCTGAAGAAAATGTAATATTTTTTGAACAAATCGAATAAATGGAGCCGGGGGAGTGTAATGGATCATCCCATCATTGATTATACTCCTTTGTGAGAGGAATTTAAATTTTAAATCCCTCTCTGAGTGCATTTCTAGCATCCAGCATTGCAATGGTGCAAAAGATGCGTAATACATTATATATTATCATCATTTGCAATTCATTTTGATATGGCTGCCAATATTTGGCTGGCTTTATCGAGCACCCAATTTTCCTTTGCCACTTGTTGGAGTTACTCAGGTAAGATAGTGTAACTTCAGAGAAAATCTTCCCCTTGGCATTTTCCTTATCCACTGAGGGTAGACAAGTATATAAATTTAGACTCCTTATGTACCACAGTTATGTCATGAATTAAGCTTACACATGCGTCACGGTGCGGGGGGGTGAAGGAGGTGAAAGACACTCCACCCTCCCCACTAAACCAATCTTGCACACGGGTAGTCTGAGTTGTACTTTAGTGACTTTTTTAGTGGGGACGATTTTAACTCCCCGCATCTGGTGGCTGGGGGGGGGGGGGAGAGGGGCAGTTAAAATGGAGTGGATGACTTACCCTCTCCTTTCCTGCCCTAATCTAGCCGATTGCAATTTTAAAAAAAATTATGCCTGCAAAAGATCTTTTTTTTATTTAAATAGGTGAACATTAATTAAGGAAAGCCAGCACTGATTTGTTAAAGGCAAATCATCTTTAACTAACTTGATTGAGTTTTTTGATGAGGCGACAGGGAGGGTCGATAAGGGCGATGCGGTTGATGTGGTGTATATGGACTTCCAAAAGGCGTTTGATAAAGTGCCACATAATAGGCTTGTCAGCAAAGTTGAAGCCCATGGAATAAAAGGAGCAGTGGCAGCATGGATACAAAATTGGCTAAGTGACAGGAAACAGAGAGTAGTGGTGAACGGTTGTTTTTCAGACTGGAGGGAAGTATACAGTAGTGTTCCCCAGGGGTCGGTACTAGGACCACTGCTTTTTTTGATATATATTAATGACTTGGACTTGGATGTACTGGGCACAGTTTCCAAATTTGCAGATGGCACAAAACTTGGAAGTGTAGTAAACAGTGAGGAGGATAGTGATAGACTTCAAGGTGACATAGACAGGCTAGTGGAATGGGCGGACATGTGGCAGATGAAATTTAATGCAGAAAAATGTGAAGTGATACATTTTGATAGAAAGAATGAAGAGAGGCAATATAAACTAAAAGGTACAATTCTAAAAGGGGTTCAAGGACAGAGAGATTTGAAGGTATATGTGCACAAATCGTTGAAGGTGGCAGGGCAGGTTGAGAAAGTGGTTAAAAAAGTATACGGGGTCCTGGGCTTTATAAATAGAGGCATAGAGTACAAAAGCAAGGAAATCATGATGAACCTTTATAAAACACTGGTTCAGCCACAACTGGAGTATTGTGTTCAGTTCTGGTCACCGCACTTTAGGAATGATATGAAGGCCTTAGAGAGGGTGCAGAAGAGATTTATTAGAATGATTCCAGGGATGTAGGTCTTCAGTTATGTGGATAGACTGGAGAAGCTGGGGTTGTTCTCCTTAGAGCAGAGAAGGTTGAGAGGAGATTTGATAGAGGAATTCAAAATCATGAAGGGTCTAGACAGAGTAGATAGAGAGAAACTATTCCCATTGGCAGAAGGGTCAAGAACCAGAGGACATCGATTTAAGGTGATTGGCAAAAGAACCAAAGGTGACATGAGGAAAAACTTTTTTACACAATGAGTGGTTAGGATCTGGAATGCACTGCCTGAGGGGGTGGTGGAGGCAGATTCAATCACAGCCTTCAAAAGGGAACTGGATAAGCACTTGAAGGGAAAAAAATTGCAGGGCTACGGGGTAAAGGCGGAGGAGTGGGACTAGCTGGATTGCACTTGCAGAGAGCCGGCACGGACTCCTTCTGTGCTGTAACCATTCTATTTTTCTATGATTCTATGATTAACCAGAGATTTGCTGTTGTTGTTCTCCCAGGGTGATCTTGGGCTATCCACTGACGACAATCCCCATTCATGTTCTAGTGGAGCTGAACTGCACTATGTCACAAAAATGCACATTCCCATGTGGCCTGAAAGCAGCTACTTTACAGAAGTACTGTCTTCATTCGAAACTGGCAACAAAAGGTCTGTTTGGCAAGGAAGGAGAGCTGTGTAAACTAGTGTAAACTAGCTGACAAGGCAGACAAGTGTTTGCCTAGTACCAATGACAGGTGGGGACAGAACTAGCAAAGTTATCTGGGATATTCATTGGGATCACAGACTGTGTATTGTTGGTGAGAGTACTTCAGTAGAGATCAGAGGTCACTCTTTGAACCTTCATGATGTCACTTCCAGTTTTAGGTGACCAGACAAAAAGTTCCTCGGCCCTCGGTCCTGGGGCAGCCCAGTCTTTTCTATTTGGGTTTTGGGGGGAAGAGGGAGGGGTAGCAGCAAAATTCCTTTCTCTTTACAGCCCTCCTCAAACCCGTTTTGTTTTTGCTTGTGTAAGTTATGTGTGTGGTTTGATCACGACACTCAGCTGCAGACTGCAGTCCAACTAGCGTGCCTTTTTGTGATCAAGACCAGTGACTCAAACTTTGATGACCACACATGCGGAGGTCGCTTATTCACTGTTAGGCATCCCCACCTAAAGACAGCCCTTCTTCAAAGCATAACAAGGGCATGACAGAGAGCGAGATGGTTTGGATATCTAAGCACAGATAAATCCTTTTAAGATTCATGACACAGTAGTGTTGCAATCTTGTCTGAAAGTTTAAATTGACACTTGCAGGCTACCATTACCAGGGCACTGAGGTTTCCTTTGTATTAAAATGATATCCCACCTAAACATATATAAACAAGAAAGCAAATCAATTGAACTGTTTGTTACCAATGTAATTCACAGCATAGTGTAAATTATTGTGCAAATTTACTATTCAATGCCAGTATCTCTGAGGGGATTATAAAAGAAAATAACCAAATATTGATGTTCAGTAACTTCAAATATTTGGATTGTGTTTTGTGGCTTCAGTACTTCAAATGAGACCAAGGAATAAAAAGAGAGAGTGGAACAGTAAACAAAAAATAAATATTGACAGTGAGATGCCTATCATGTCTGCCATCACAGTCTGCTAGTTTAACCAAAGTAGGAGATCCAGCCTGTGAGAGCTTTCAAAGTAATGACACTCAGGATTAATTGTTTGGTTTATTCCTTTTATTTAATTCAAGTTCATAGTTCAATAGAACATTGTAATAGATTTAAGTCCATGCAAGGCACACATGATACCGTCTAAGTTTGGTTTGTTACAGTAATGGGAATGGATCATATCCTATTTACGTAATACGACAACACCTCAGGAGTCAGCGCTGTAATATAAATGAGGTGGCCCACATACCTTCCAGTATAGGGGACACCACCTCCTGAGGTGGTTATGTTCCCTGTCTCCAGAGGCAAAGCGTTGGCAGTGGTTGCCACATGCTATCAGGCCCACCATTTTATCATACTCGCTGACCTACATTGGCTCCCAGTCCGGCAGCGCCTCGATTTTAAAATTCTCATGCTTGTTTTCAAATCTCTCCATGGCCCCACCCCTCCCTATCTCTGTAACCTCTTCCAGCCCTACGACCCTCAGAGATCTCTGCGCTCCTCCAATTCTGGCTTCTTGCGCATCCCCGATTTTAATCGCTCCGCCACTGGCAGCCGTGCCATCAGCTCCCTAAACCTCTCCGTCTCTCTACCTCTCCTCGATTGAGATGTTCCTTAAAACCTACCTCTTTGACCAAGTTTTGGTCACCTGTCCTAATATCTCCTTATGTGGCTCGGGGGTCAAATTTTGTTTGATAACCGCTCCTGTGAAGCAACTTGGGATGTTTTTACTAAGTTAAAGGCGCTATATAAATGCAAGTTGTTGTTGTTGAGCTCCCAGCCCATCTGTCTGGTTTTGATAGTGCCGGCCTGATTGGGCGTTCCCCCAACATCTGGGAAAGCCCGTGGCCTAAATGGTAAAAATGTCACTTTATTACTAACGTGAATGGTTATGTGCTGAGTGTTTAGTTCCAAGTTCCATTTGCAGGGAACCAGAAGGTTGACGTAATCATGTTATTGCTGTGACTGTGTACATCTTTGACACCTTTTTTCAGCATCAGATAGGAGAGAATGTCATTGAATTACGTAGAATCTACAGCATAGAAACAGTCCATTCGGCCCAACTGGTCTATGCCAGTGTTTATGCTCCACATAGAATGAGCCTCCTCCTACCTTACTTCATTTATCCTTCTATTCCCTTTCTCCCTCATGTACTTATCTAACTTCCCTTTAAATGCATCTATGCTATTCACCTCAACTACTCCATGTGGTTGTCAACAGATCAGTAAACTCGTCAATGGCCCTCGGAGGAAGAATGCATCTGGACAAATTAACGTCTTTGGTTTGCCATGGGTTAAAATTTGTCAAAATGTCTTGTTTCATTTCAGAAATCTTTGCAGACTGAATGAAGCATCAGAATGGAAAAAAAAACCCACATGCACAAATACAGACTTGCCCATTTTTTTTAAAAAAACAAACCCTTTGATTTATTTTTTAACAGTGTGCAACATGCAGTTATGTCAACCCTGGCTGTTGGTAGAATCCTATCAGACACTTCACTGTAGCCCCACACAGAATGCAGCAGTCGTTCGATTGGAGCCTCATTCAGTTCCAGTGAAGTTCTGGCTGCTTTTTTAAAACCCTTGGTGAGTGTGGCTGCTTTCAGAGCAAACACATGTTCTTTGCAAGGAGCACGTCTCACTAAAGCACTGCTTTGAAAGATGTGTTAAGCTTTTTACGACTCACAGCAACTAGACTTCTCTGTGGATATAATGCTTTCTATACATTCTTCTCCCCAATCCATTCTGGAATTTTTTGCATCAACAACAATTGTCTTTTTTTTTACCGCACAGGCTTAAAAAAAGTTGAACAAGGTTAAACATTAATCTTTATATCAATGGTACAAGTGATAGAGCAGCATAAATGGTGCTCAAGCTTCTGAGATAAACCGTCCTGACTCATATGGCAGGCAGAAGTTAAAACTGGCTGTGGGCATTAATGATTAAAATAAGAAAAGAAAATATTAAATGCTGGAAATCTGAAACAAGAACGGAAAATGCAAGAAATAAATCACTAATTAGGCCTCAGCTGGAGTATTGTGTCCAATTCTGGTCTATAGGCAGGATGCTATAGGAAGGATATCAAGGCTTGGAGGGGTGCGAAGGAGATTTACTAGAATGGTACCAGGGATGAGGGACTTCAATTATGTGGAGGGACTGGAGAAGCTGGGATAGTTCCCCTTACAATAACAGCAACAACTTGCATTTATATAGCACTTTTGGCGTAGTAAAATGTCCTAAGGTGCTTCACAAGAATGTTATCAGACAAATTTTGAAACTGAGCCACATAAGGAAATATTAGGACAGGTGACCAGAAGCTTGGGCAAAGAGGTGGATTTTAAGGAGCGTCTTAAAGGAGGGGGGAGAGGTGGAGAAGTGGAGAGGTTTAGGGAGGGAATTCCAGTGCTTGGAGTCTAGACAGGTGAAGGCATGGCCGCTAATGGTGGGGCAACGAAATTGGGGATGCACGAGGCCAGAATAAGAGGAATGCAGAAATCTCAGAGAGTTGTGGGGCTGGAGGAGGTTACAGAGATAAGGAGGGGCGAGACCTTGGAAGGATTCGAACACAAGGATGAGAAATTTAAATTTGAGGCGTTGCTGGACCGGGAGTCAATGAGCACAGGGATGATGGGTGAACAGGACTTGGTGCAAGTTAGGATACGGGCAGCAGAGTTTTGGATGAGCTCACAGTTACTAAGGGTGGAAGGTGGAAGGCCACCCAGGAGAGCATTGGAATAGTTGAGTCTGGAGGTAACAAAAGCATGGGTGAGGATTTCAGCAGCAGATGAGCTGTGGCAGGGGCGGAGATGGCCGATGTTACGGCCGTGGAAGTAGGCGGTCTTGGTGATGGAGAGGAGATGGGGGTCGGAAGCTCATCTCAGGGTCAAATAGGACGCAGAGATGGCAAACAATCAGGATCAGCCTCAGACAGTGGAGTGGCCAGGGAGGGGGATGGAATCGGTAACTAGGGAACAGAGTTTGTAGTGGGGGCCGAAGGCAATAGCTTTGGTCTTCCCAATATGGAGGATATGTCTTCTCATCCAATATTATATGTCGGACAAACAGCATGACAAATCATAGGCAATGGAGGGGTCGAGAGAGGTGGCGGTGAGGTAGAGCTGGGCGTCATCAGTTATACGGGGCCTTGGTGAGACCACACCTGGAGTATTGTGTGCAGTTTTGGTCTCCTTACCTAAGAAAGGATATACTTGCCATAGGGGGAGTGCAGCGAAGGTTCACCAGACTGATTCCTGGGATGGCAGGACTGTCGTATGAGGAGAGATTGGGTCGACTCGGCCTGTATTCACTCGGGTTTAGAAGAGGGGATCTCATTGAAACATATAAAATTCTGACAGGGCTAGACAGACTGGATGCAGGGAGGATGTTTCCCCTGGCTGGGGGGTCCAGAACGAGGGATTACAGTCTCAGGATACGGGGTAGGAAATTTAGGACTGAGATGAGGGGAAATTTCTCCACTCAGAGGGTGGTGAACCTGTGGAATTCTCTACCACAGAAGACTGTGGAGGCCAAGCCACTGAATATACTTAAGAAGGAGCTAAATAGATTTCTACACTCAAAAGGCATCAAGGGGTATGCGGAGAGAGCGGGAATATGGTATTGAGATAAAGGATCAGCCATGATCATATTGAATGGCGGAGCAGGCTCGAAGAGCTGAATGGCCTACTCCTGCTCCTATTTTCTATGTTTCTATGTACCTGTAGAAACTGAAGTTGTGTTTTCGGATGATGTCACCGAGGGGCAGCATGTAGATGAGAAATAGAAGGAGGCCAAGGATGGATCCTTAGAGCAGAGAAGGTTAAAGGGAGACTTAATAGAGGTGTTGAAAATAATGAAGGGTTCTGATAGAGTAAATAAGGAGAAACTGTTTCCACCGGCAGGTGGGTCTGTAACCAAAGAACACAAATTTAAGATAATTGGTAAAAAAAACCAAAGCGGAGATGAGGAGAAATTTTTTCACGCAGCGAGTTGTAATGACCTGGAATGCACTGCCTGAAAGAGTGATGGAAGCAGATTAAATAGTAACTTCCAAAAGGGAATTAGATATGCACTTGAATAGTAAAAATTTGCAGGTATTTGGGGAAAGAGCAAGGGAGTGGGACGAATTGGATAGTTCTTTCAAAGAGCCAGCACAGGCACGATGGGCTGAACGGCCTCCTTCTGTGCTGTCTGACTGTATGATTCTATGGACACAATTTTAAAAGAGAACGGGGGCGGGGGGGGCATTCAAAATTGCAAACATTTTGGACCCGCCCCAACCCGCCTCCAACCCGCCCACTTCCGGTTTTCACCGGTGCGGGATGAGGGGCGGGTGACCAACCCGCTCCCAGGAGACGAGTTGGTCACTAAAATCTTTCAAGGAGGTTGCGGGCCTCCATTTTTCCAGAGTTTCCAATTTCAACCCCAGGGGGCTGGGATTCCTGGGCCTTCTCCTTCATGCCACGTGAAAGTAGGCAAGAAGGCCCGAAACGAATGGGTAAGTGCCTTTCTGGCACAGGTTGTGGGCCTGGAGGAGCAGGAGTGCTTCCCCCAGGCCCAACAAGCCTACCAATGATCGTGGACACTCCCACCAACGATCGTGGATCCCACCCCCCACCCCCCCCCCCCCGATCTCTGACACCCCACCCAATGATCGTGGACCGCCCCCGATCTCCAACCACCCCCCAAAGACCGCGGACCACCGCGATGATCCCCGATTCCCTTCCCAATGATTGCGGACCCCCCTCGATCTCTGACACACCCAACGATCGCGGACCCCCGCGATGACTCCCGTGACTGACCCCTTATCCCTCCCCCCATGACTGACTCCCCCCATGCCCACCGGTGCCCCCGGACCAACCCTTGCCTCCGTGCCATCCCATGCCCCTGTGCTGCCCATGTCCCCGTGTCCCCATGCCCTTGTGCCCCCATACCCACCCATGCCCCCATGCCCACCCATGCCCCCTGTGCCCACCCATGCCCCCCTGTACCTGCCCATGCCCCCCATCCATAAAAACAAAGACTTACCTGAAGACTTACCTGATCACGTCCTCTCCCTGGCTGCTCTCCTGTCTGACTGAGACCAGCCTGTCAATCAGGCCGGCCAGTCGGAAGGCAAATCAACAAAAAAAAGTAAAAGACCTCATTACGTCAAAATCGGGGTCAAAACCATGCGCTATGATTCTAAATACACAACAGGGCAGTGAGAGAAAAGACAAGTTTAGGTTTTGGGTAGCAGTTTAGACAGTAATTTATCAGCATCATATTATACTTTCAACTCAGGATGCCAATTCATGGACAAGATCTTGGAGGGAATGGACCATTTCCAGTACATATTCTGGAAGCAAGAAGAGTCTGTATGGCAACCGTTTGAGTTTTCACCAAAGCTGCAAAGGCTGTGATCATTGATTCCTATTGTGAGAGTCCAGCTGCAGCATTCCTGGAGATGGTCACATTCGCCAAGGTAGACTGCAGGGTATTGCTGCCTTGGGAGATGACACCACACAGGCTGGAAGCAGACTCCTCCACACCCTCAGCCATGGTGGTGAAACTCAATGACAGGATTTCCAATACCTCATACAGCTGTTTGTGCGAGGCAAGCAGTATTCTTCTCATTGCTGGGCCCCTGAAGTCCTCATCTCTGTCCTCCTCAGCAGAGCTGGGAGAGGACCTCGCCCTCTGGCAAGCTGTCTCCTGGCTGTCCCTACCACCACTACCTGCTCCTGTGCACGAGAGCTAGATGCATCACCACATGCGAAAGAGGGAAGGGACACGAGTTAGGGAGGCATTGGGAGGTTGCACAGTTGCAGAAGACATGCATCACAATGTAATTTTTACCTCCTTTTTCCTTCGACACAATTGGCAATCTTACCCCAGTGTCATTCAACCATGTGCAAATCATAATGACAACTTGGGTTTTGAACCTGGGTCACCTACTTGAGATCTCATTGCTCCGGTAATGTAGCGACCATGATGCATTTTTTTTTAATTGATATGGTTGAGACATTATAAGATCTTCGTTTATATACAATTTGCTTCACCGGATGTATAAAGAGATTCATATTACAAGGTAATCTGTTTTAATATTATAGACTGGATTTTCCAACTGGCAAGAAGAATGTTGCTTTGGAAGTTGTGGAATTATTTTTTAAATGCTCAACAAAACCATCCTTGAGCCACCTGTCCTCTCCAACTACAATCCCATCTCTAACGTCCCGTTCCTCTCTAAGGTCCTTAAATGGGTCACTGCCACCCAGCTCCATGCTGATCTTTCCTAAAGCTTCCTTTGCAAATTTTCTGCTGTGCCTTGGCCAAAGTCACAAATGACATCCTCTGTGACATCCTCTGCATTAGCCCACCTTGTCCTTCTCTGCAGCATTTGATGTGGTGGAACATACAATTCCTTGCGCATAATTTGAGACAGGTTCTGGGACACTCCGCTCATGCGAACTTAGGGTCTGCTCCACCACTCTTCAGACAGCGGAGGGGCCATGCCAGGAATTCAGGGCCTCGGTGTTGAAAAGAGCACAGTCGTATTTTTATTTGGAAAATACATGAAGATGGACTTTAACTTCAGGTTTTTGAGAGCTGATTTTTTTTCCAGTATTTGTGTTTTTTATTGGCAGTTTAGTGTTGAGGGTTCTTGTCCCAGATTTTTAAAAGCAAGGTTTATCGCTGCTACAATTAAAACCTAAATATGGGAACACCGATGGATATTTCTCTTTTTGTATTATTTGGAGGAGGAAGAAAGGATGAAAGGAGTGATTTGAGACCAAGTTTGCTTGCAACAGAACGCAGGCCACCCTTGTTCACCCATACCAATGTAGCTGTGTCTACAGACCAAGGCATCTAGGATAACTGTCTTCACAGGTTATGCTTCACCAGAGGTAGCAGAATTGTGCCATCTGCTAGAATCTGATCTGCAGACGACTTCCACCATAGGGATGGCACCATTTGTGGCAGTCAAGGGCACCAGACATTCATGTTTTGGCTCATTCCGAGCTATCACAAATGACATCAGCAACATCAATCAATTTTCGATGCACAGATGCAACGAAAAGGTGGGCCTGTGATGTATTGTTCATCTGGTCAAACAATTTCATCATTTTCTCACTGGAAAGCCATCAGCGAAATAAGAGGGTCCTGTGCTATTTTTTTAGCACGGATTTCCCCACAGTCTAAGTGTTAATGATGCCACCCATGTGTCCATCTGTGTTTCTTTGCATGATCCCATGGCCTTCAAAAAGTGCAAAGGGTTCTACTTGTCCATGTGCAAGTGGCTGGTAACCAACAACACAGGATCATACAGATTAATGCATGTCGAGGACCAGTCATGACATCTTCATGTTAAGACAATTCTTTGTACCTGGCTATTTGAAGGAGAAGGCAGACAACAGGGATGGCTCCTCTGAGACCAAAGCCATCCTCTTTAGTACTTGCTTCTAACACCATTGCGACTGCAGCTGAGCAAAGAAGCAATGGGACCCATGCAGCCGCCAGGGTAGCTATTGAACACATTACTGGACAGAGGATCGATTATCAGATGTAAACTTGAGGATCATCTGTACAATGATAAACTAGTAAACAACAGTCAACATGGATTCAAAAAGGGGAAATCCTGCCTGACCAACCTCCTTGGCTTTTTTGAGGAAATGGCATTCCAAGTGGCCTATGCAAAGCCTTCAGCTTGGTGTACCTAGACTATGAAAAAGCATTTGCCAATGTTCTGCACAAAAGGCTACTAGTTAAGCTCAAAGCACTTGGAGTTCAAAGTCAACCTTGGAATGAATAAGAAATTGGCTAAAGGAGAGATTTCAACAGGCACGTGTTAAAGGAGTTAAAATGGAGTGGGGGGCAATTACTGAATGGGGGGGGGGGGCAGGAATTGGCATTGGATCCACTAGTGTTGCTACTAATTTACATTGATGATTTGGATTCAGAAATTCAATGCAAATTGGTCAGATTTGCAAATGATACCAAACTGAGGGATATTGGAACTGGAGGAGACAGCCCAGAGATTACAGAATGGGTTGGACAATTTATGTAAGTAGGCGGAGCAAAGGCAGAAGAAATTTAATATAACCAAATGTAAGATTTACATTTAGTGCATTGGAAAGTATGCCAGAAAACTTGCGCACAATGACTCGATGGGCCGAATGGCCTCCTTCCGTGCTGTAACCTTTCTATGATTCTATGATTCTAAGTTTTCTGCACATAAGAAGGAAAAATATTGACAACGTATGTCCTCTAAGGATGCTGTTGAAATAGTTAAGGATGAAGTTGAAAGAGACCTCAGGATAATAGTAGACTCAAGTCTTAATTTGTTCAACACTGTAGAGTAGTAATTAACATATTGTCCATCCTTAGTTGCCCTGAGGGCATTAAGAGTCAACCATATAGCGTGGGTCTGAAATCATATGTAGGCCAGACTGGATAGAGGTGGCAGCTTTCCTTAACACTAGTAAACCAGTTGGGTTTTTATGACAATCCAGCAGCTTTCATGCTTTCTTTTATCTGGTGCTAGCCTACTGTCCATAGTGGAATTTGAATTCACAACCACTGGATTGCTAGTCCAACACCATAACCACTAGGTTACTGTACTCTGTTATAAAGCATGTACGATACATTATGGATATTCTGATAGTGTGAGGCCCATCTATAAAATTTTACAGCACATTTATTACCTGTTTTATTGTCTGCCAGAAGAAAGGATTTGGATCTCTTTTAAAACTATTGCAAACATGCGTCAACCTTTCGTTAAACATTTTTATTTTTTTAGAGCCATTTACTTTCTTTGTTGCCAGTTCACCTGACTTGCAGCTGCTAATTGCACGCTGAAGAGAGAATGGATCACAGTGGCTGGCAGGTGCTGAAGAGTTGGAGTGTTCCCACCAGCTGCTTTCAAATGTTACTGCTATCCCGATCCAACTGCTTTGGCATTGTATTATATTTTATTGCACCATATTTACTTCTGTCAGTCTCGTTATTTACCCAGAAGCTTTAAACAGAATCTAATATATAATCTTTTAAATATCATCTTGGGGAATGTATAAAGAAAGAAAGAACTTGCATTTATATAGCATCCTTCATGACCACAGGGCCTCCCAAAGTGCTTTACAGACAATGAAGTACTTTTGAAGTGTAATCACTGTTGTAATGTAGGAAACGTGGCAGCCAATTTGTGCACAGCAAGGTCCCACAGACAGCAATGTGATAATAACCAGATAATCGGTTTTCTGATGTTGGTTGAGGGATAAATATTGGCCAGGACACAAGGGAGAACTTGCCTGCTCTTCTTCAAAATAGCGTCATGGGATATTTTACGTCCAGCTGAGAGGGACGACAGGGCCTCGGTTTAACGTCTCACCCAAAAGACGGCACCTCCGACAGTGCAGCACTCTCTCAGTACTGCACTGGGAGTCTCAGCCTAGATTTTATGCTAAGGTGTCTAGAGTGGGACTTGAACCCGCAACCAATGCTAGCACTGAGCCATAGCTGACACCTGAGGGACATTAAGGAGTAACATGTGGAACATTATCGTACCCTGTAATTTGTTCATTCTTCGTTACAACTGTGTGTATGGATGATTTAGAGGAATAAATTCAAACAAAAAAAATTATAAATTTAATCTCTGGTGGTGTGAATTAACATTTGCAAGAGTAAAAGGAGCCAGCCAGTCATTTCTAATTATATCCAGTTCTTAGTATTAGTCAACATAATAGTGGAGAATGGACAACACTGGTGGTTAGTTTGATGGGGCCAGAATATTCCATCATGCAACCAGTCGATGTTGAGCTCCTTTCTAACTACGGAAAGCTGAAAAACAAAGCAGAGAAGATGGGAAATCTTAAATAAAAGCAGATAAAAATAGAAATCAATCAACATCTGACAAAGACGTGTTATAGAAAGATAGCTTACAAGTTTCACCCACAATCTCAACCTGCCTTTCTCTTTTGAATGTTGATCGACCTGCAATGCATTTCCAGCATTGTTGAAAAACAAAAGCATTTCTCAGCTTGTGAGTAAGAGCAGTATATTTATCCCCTTCATCTCCTACCCTTCGTTGTTTCTCTCTTTTATTGCTAGATCTGGTCCTTTGTTTCCTAAGCTCTTCTGTGATCTACTGACCAGTTTCTTATACTACACCACAAGTAGATTTCACTCCTTTTGTGATTAATTCCCTCTTGTTACAATCCAGGTATGTATTCGTCTGCAATTTATAGCATTAAAAATAGTTTTCACCAGGCAAACATTGCCTCAAATGCATTGGAATCACACTGTGCAATATTTGTAACAAAAGTGGTAGCACATTAGAATGAAATTCCTTTGTCTGCTATTTTAATAAAGGTGTTAACCTGTTTGTTTTAAATTTCAACTCGAGTGTTTTCCCAGTTCTGAGATTTAGCATAAAATAATGTCATACATCACCCCAATGCTTGCTGACCTACATTGGTTCCCAGTCCACCAATGCTTCCATTTTAAAATTCTTAACCTCATGTTCAAATCCCTCCATAGTCTCACCCCTCCCTATCTTTGTTACCTCCTCCAGCCCTACAAGAACTCTGCAATCCTCCAACTTTGGCCTCTTGTCCATTCCCCCCTTTCTTCACACCACCATTGGTGGCCATGCCTTCAACTGTCTAGGCCATAAGCTCTGGAATTCGCTCACTAAACCTCTCTGCCTCTCCATGTCAACTCCTTTAAGACCCTCCTTAAAACTTACCTCTTTGACCAAGCTTTTGGTCATCTGTCCCAATATCCCTTCTTTGGCTCGGTCTCAATTTTTGTATGATTACATTCCTGTGAAGCACCTTGGGACGTTTTACTACATTAAAGGTGCTATATAAATGCAAGTTGTTGTTGTGAAGATGTCTGATAATGGACACACACTGCAGCTCCTGTATGGGATCATTCTCTGCATTGTGTTTTACTGAGTATTTTGCTATATTCAGAGATTTGTGTCACGTGTGCAGCAAATTGCACACCAGAGTTAATCTTCCAACAGTTCCCATGTATACAGGATCTCGCTTTTCAGGAACATACATGACCACTTTACAGTGAGGGTGAAACAGCTGCCAGTTAAATGCCAATCAGATATTGGCATTCCATAATGTTCTGTCGGCATGCTATTTGAGTCCATTTCATGTATATTATCACACTGGAGGCAGTTTCTGAGTGCACACTGCAGGTGGGACACTTCATCCAGCAACCATGATTAGTGGTGAATCATGGGGACACTGCTCACCATTTTCTCGATGTGCATGGCCAGCATTAGAAGCTCTCCGCCAGCAGCTGATGCTCAGAAAATCGAACCTAATTTTGTACAACTAAGCACTTATCTGTACCTTTCAATTAGTTTTTTGTTAAATAAAGTTAAACCCAACCTGTTAGGTTTTAGATAAAAAGTATCCGTTTCATGTTTGCTTCCATATTGGTTTCTCTGACTGCTTAAATGTATTTGTGCCAAGTTTGTAAATCAAGGAGCAATGAAGAGAGAATAAGCGAGCTACAGTATCTGGTGTTGAAAGAAAGGAGAAAACTTAACTGTTACAAGGTTCAGGTCTGCCTTAGATATCCTCTTGGGCACAGCAGTGCTGGTCACTCCCGTAAGCAGTTGAATGTCTTACGATTAGGGGTGTGCCTGTACTGCCCAATGTCTAACGATATTATAACATAATGCAGGGGTGCAACCTTGAGATCTGAACCAGATGTTTTTGTGTTTTGCTTCTTCAATCTCTCTAAAGATGGACCAAGAAAATGATGAGGTCAGATATAATTCATTAAGCTACTTTATTTCACATGACATATAGACTGATGGTTATGATCAGATTAACTTATTTCAATGATTACTACTTATTTTTGCATAATAGTATAAGGTAATGAATACACCACTCTTGCCCACATCAGTGGGTCTTCTTAATTGGCTTAAATAAAATAACTCCTAATGAGTCTCCTGCATGCTACCTCAGAGTCTGGCCAATGCTTGTCCCTTGCAGCTTTCTGTTTGAAAACCTGATTGGCTGCCCAGACTTTTGTCTCTGTTTTATGTCACCTTTTGTTCACAGTCAAAAAGGGTCCAGAGACTTCCCAACATAATGGGTGTGGGGTATTTTATCATTGATAAGACAGAATTGCTTATTATTTAAAGCATTGGGAAGATAGCATCAAAGTTCATCTCATTAATATATCAATCACCCATCATCTCAGCACCTACCTTAAAACTTGTATGGATACACTTTAAAAAACAAACATTTAAAAGTAACTCCTTTTTCCAAATCTTTTCTTCAGAAAATGGTCAAATAACAAAATATGACAACAGTATATTATGATGACAATCAGTGGGTGGATTTGTAGAAATTATTTGTTGTGAATCAGTCAAGAACTAAGGTTAATGATTATTAGCTAAGGAAACATTGAGTTCATTGTAATGAAAAATGCAAGGAATGACTACTTCAAACTGAGAATAATTATAGAATATATTTCTGTCAGAGGTGTTGGTTAAAGCATTCAAAAATAAATGGACACATCCATGGTTCTACAAAAGGAACACAGAAGACTATAAGAATGCATAGAACTAGAAAATACCATTTGGTCCATCAAATGTGTCCTTTTCACAGGCCATGTGCAATCGACTCTGTCATGGAGTCTACCCGTTATATTTAATCTCTTGAGGAAAGGTTCTGCAACATTTCTATCATGCCCCGCCCCCCTGCCCCCCACTTCCAAAGGTAAGTAAAGCAAAACAGCACAGTATCTATCTAGCCCTTCACCTGTAGTATGTTCGGCAAAAATGCAGACAGCCAACTACACTTTCTTTTGAGATAAGGACCTTTACAGTTGACTTACTCATAATCCTCTGCACTTAACGGAACTATGGGTAGACTGGAGAAGCTGGGGTTGTTCTCCTTAGAGCAGAGAAGGTTGAGAGGAGATTTGATAGAGGTGTTCAAAATCATGAAGAGTTTAGATAAAGTAAATAAAGAGAAAGTGTTCCCGTTGGTGGAAGGGTCGAGAGCCAGAGGGGACAGGTTTCAGGTGATTGGCAAAAGAACCAAAGGCGACATGAGGAAAAACTTTTTTACGCATTGAGTAGTTATGATCTGGAATGCGCTGCCTGAAAGGGCGGTGGAAGCAGATTCAATCGCGGCTTTCAAAAAGGAATTGGATAAATACTTGAAGGGAAAAAATCTGCAAGGCTATGGAGAAAGAGCGGGGGAATGGGACTAATTGGATTGCTCTTATGAAGAGCCGGCATGGGCTCAATGGGCCGAATGGCCTCTTCCTGTGCTGTAACCATTTTATGACTCTATGTATCCTTGACTAGATGTCTCCTTATTATGACATTTTCATAGTCCCAGTAGTGCAGGAAGCACGATGTTCCTCTCTACCTGTATTTAAACTACATGTAACCAAGGTAACAGTTGAGAATGGTTTCAATGGTTCCGCTCCATAGTCCTAGACAGCAGAATGAAGTAAATGAGTTGAAAGGCCTTTTCTTTTTCCTTAC
The DNA here is from genome assembly GCF_035084215.1 of Heptranchias perlo. Lineage (NCBI taxonomy): Eukaryota > Metazoa > Chordata > Chondrichthyes > Hexanchiformes > Hexanchidae > Heptranchias > Heptranchias perlo. The sequence goes on from NC_090332.1 coordinate 80,427,822, forward strand.
TTCTTAGATTCTTAATTGTTACTGGTTAATTGGTTAAAACAAAGATGTCATAGAATCATAGAATCGTTACAGCACAGAAGGAGGCCATTCAGCCCATCGAGCCTGTGCCGGTATATTTCCTTATATAAATGGGTTTTTAACTTCCTTTTGATCCCGAGGGCTGAACTTCCATGGGGGTTCTCCTGTTCGTCCGTCTTTTGGATGGGATATTAAACCAAGGCCCCATCTGCCCTTTCAGGTGGACGTAAAAGATCCGATGGCAGCATTTCAAAGATGAGCAGGGGCATTCTCCCCGGTGTCCTGGCCAATATTTATCCCTCAACCAACATCACTAAAAACAGATTATCTGGTCATTTATCTCATTGCTGTTTGTGGGATCTTGCTGTGCACAAATTGCCTGTCACGTTTCCTACATTATAACAGTGACTACACTTCAAAAAGTACTTAATTGTCTTTAAAGCACTTTGGGATGTACCCTTGAAGTGTAGTCACTGTTGTAATGTAGGAAACGTGGCAGCCAATTTGCGCAGAGCAAGGTCCCACAAACAGCAATGTGATAATGACCAGATAATCTGTCCTTTAGTGCTGTGGATTGAGAGATAAATAATGGTCAGGACACCAGGGACAACTTCCCTGTTCCTCTTTGAAATAGTGCCATGGTATCTCATATGTCCACCTGAGAGGGCTTGGTTTAACATCTCATCCAAAAGACAGGACCTCCAACAGTGCAGCACTCATTCAGTACTGCACTGAAGTGTCAGCCTAGATTTTAGGCCCAAATCCTGGAGTAGGACTTGAACCCACAACCTTCTGGCTCATAGGTAAGCTTGCTACTAACTGAGCCACAACTGACAAGGTCAAAGAGCACACTGATGCATGCTGCTCAGGCTTGCACGTGTGATTGCTTGCAGAAGGAACAGGAGAGCTGTCCCAGTAGTGACTTCAGGAATGGAGCAGATAAATTTGAGGGGTGGAGGGGCGGGTAAGAAAATAGGACTGCTTTTATTTTGCGTGAGACTGGTGCTAGTGACACTGGTTCCCAACACGAGGGTTGCATACAGCTGGCCACAACCCAGAAGTAAACTTCAGAAGGATTCCTTAAGGCTAGCAAGACCCACGTGACTGGGAAAACCTGTGGCTCTTTCAGGTCACCAGCCTGACATAGAATTACATATTACATAGAATGTACAGCAGAGGGAGGTCACCGGTTACAGATTTTGGCTTAGTACAAAGAGGAGAATAGTCAATTCTCTCTTAATTCTCATTTCGCTTTATTAACGTTGTTAGATCATGTACATATAGCTTATATGTCTGGTTAGATATAGGCATGCAGTTTACAGAAGGTTATACAGTTTAATACCCAAACTAGGATTTAAACGCACACCCACTAGGTTTCTCTGACACTCCCTGAGTGGTCACAGAATAGGAAGGATATTATATTACCCGGAAAGGAGACCTGACGCTGGCCAGGCGTTCCGTTCTCTCTCTCTTGACGTCGTCTCCACGTCCCTAACGTAGGGTCTTCCACTTCCGCGATGGTTGGTCTCCGGAGTCTCGCACTGGCACCAAGCCTGCAATTCTTCATTCTTATTCCAAGTCTTATCTCTTCGAGCTGTGTTGTCTTTCTCCCGTTGGTTTAGGTTTGCTCGAGTGGTCGGTGTCATCCCCTGATTGGCTCTGTCCCAAGGGGTTAGGTAGCATTACCTCATTACTCCTTTTCTAAATAAGGACTGGTATCTCATCACATCCCCTTTGTCTCTTAGAAACGTAACTAATTCAAACCGGTTCCAGCCAGCCCAGACCAGTGACTGAACTTCAGGTTACTTCAGTTCAAAAGTTACTTTTGCCTGAGTGTTAGCAATTCGGAATAAACTCAGTAGTTTTTGCAGCCCCTGGCCAACAACAGACACAAGCCATTCGGCCCAACTGTTCCATGGTGGCGTTTGTGCTCCACATGAGCTCTCCTCCCACCCTACTTCAACTAACCCTATCAGCATATCCTTCTCTTCATTCCTCCCTCATGTACTTATCTAGCTTCCCCTTAAATGCATCTATACTATTCGCCTCAGCTACTCCTTGTGGTAGCGAGTTCCACATTCTTACCACTCTCCGGGTAAAGAGTCCTGCGAGTTTACTTTCAGGTTTCAGGACAGGGCACGAGGGTCAAGAGTCAGTGCTGCTCGCAAGACTCTTGCACAAGGTAAAAGCAGCCTCTTCACTCAATTGATACACCATTGCTGACATATTTAAAATGAAACGAACTCTCAAAGAGCCACAAGAGACTGAAAGCTATGATAAAACAACCCAAAGCGATTGAAAATGTAATTAAGCGCTCAGTAATCAAACACTAAACAAGATTACACTGCAATAACATCTTTCACTGTGTTTTTACGGTTACAAGGCACGCAGATACTTCAGCTGCGCTATGCCAGGCTGATGTAAAACAAAGTTTCTGCGTTGTGGTTAGTGTGCCTCATTCAGAGGAGTTGAAGCAGAACCTTCACATCTGCAATCCCCCCATCTTCTCCATTACCATGTGCAGCACTTTTCGTTCCAACTGCCACGTGCGTTTTCTTGTTTGGTATGAAGCAAATTCTTCTTTTTAACTGAACAGACTAATTGAGCCAGACTTGAGACAGCTGACAGATAGGCAGAAAACACCAGCCTGGACGAGAAGGGGGAGGGCAATGGTGGGGGTCCGTACCTGACAGCTCTTTGAAGGACGAGCACCTGTTGACTGTCTACCAGGTACAGTGAAGCCTGTCAGATACTTAAAAAAACAAGCGCACGTACAAGAGTTCCTGTTGTAAAATGGCAGATAAAAGCAGTTAGGGAAACCTAAACGACCAGCCAACATTTGTACCTGAGTTAGCTTAAAGCAATAAATAGATAGGGCTTTATCGCCTGTCTTTTATTTAATATCCTGTGTGCGTCTGTGTGTGCAAACAGTATCATTGTAACCTTATCCAAAATATATAAATGAGTCCTTTTTTTTGTCTCGCAGATGAAAGTCTGTCATCCTTTCAGCTTTGAACATGTAGCTTGCCTCATTAGAATATGCTTATACATATTCCTTGAAAAGTTAAATTCTGCTCCATTGTATTGCAGGGAAAAATCAAAGGATAATAAAGAAGTGAACACAAAAAGCAGATCTCTTTTACATTCAATGAATTGTGAAGAATGATCCTTTTTTCTAAGATTGTACTGTTCAAAACAGACTATAAGTCTCACTGGTATATAAGTTACTCCCTGTATTTAGTGAACTTGAAGGCAGGAACTCATGTGGTAAAGTATCTGGCATATCTTGGGAGCAGGGCAAGTGGGCAGTTATGTTGGCAGAAAGTTCTGGAAATACGTCAGCATTTGTAACGAGAAAGAAGACAGGTAAACATTTCCGGTGTGTGGACTCTTCATTAGACACAGATGCTGACAGGTCTTCTGTGTATTTCCAGCCTTGCCTGTTTTTATTTCCAATTCTCAGCATGTAAAGTTTTCCTTTAATCTCTGCCATTAAGGTCAATCTGTTTCTTTGCTTTGCTCTTGATTGGGGAAATTAGAGCACCGTGCGTGCGTAAAGAAGAACTTGCATTTATACAGTGCCCTTCACAACCTGAAGATGCTCCAAAGCGTTTCACAGCCAATGAAGTACTTTTGAAATGTAGTCACTGTTGTAATGGAGAGAAACACAGCAACCAATTTGCACACAGCAAGGTCCCACAAACTGCAATAAGTTGAATGTCAAGATAAGCTGTTTTGGCGATATTAGTTGAGGGATAAATGTTGACCAGGACATTGGGAGAACTTCCTTGCTCGTCTTCAAATAGTGCCTTGGCATCTTTTACGTCTATCTGAGAGGACAGATTGGGCCTTGGTTTAACGTCTCTTCTGAGAGTCAGCGCCTCTGACAGTGGAGCATTCCCTCAGTGTATGCCTAGATTATTTGCTCAAATCCCTGGAATGGGGTTTGCACCCATGACCTTCTAACTCAGAGGTGGGAGTGCTACCACTGAACCAACGCAATGACCTTGCTGATTGTATTCAGATCCAAACATGAAGCTCTGCTCAACAGCCTCCGACTGCCAGTGAAACTTTTGAAGTTGGAAGGAAAGTTCACGGATCTACCCGCTATTAGAAAATTAAAAGGTGACTGAGCCTAAAATAGTCAGCTGCATGCCTGTCGCACTGATAATACAGCTGATTACCGTTTCAGGGATGGGTGGCCACCTCTTACAGGTGGTCTCACTTCCCGAACCGAGTGACAATTCTGTGAAAGCTATACCATTATATTGTACACCTGGCATCAGTGCAGTACAAAAGATTGTGTCACGCCAGTACCAAACATGCAGTCTAACTGGGGCATTGTATATAAAGCTTTACAGTCAATCGGAAGCTCATTGCAGTCCTTTTAAACGTAATGCGCACCCTTTTTTATAACTTCAAAGTATACCTTTGTTTATACTTCTGTAGAAATTTGCTGCACTTACCATTTATAATACAGGTGGTTAAGAGAACAAGCAAGATAGGACAAAGGAGAGGCAAACAGATTCAGTCACATGTCTATATTATTTCAGTTATGGTATTATATAAAAAGAAAGACTTGCATTTATATCGAGCCTTTCACGACCTCAGGGCGTCCCAAAGCGCTTTACCGCCAATGAAGTACTTTTGAAGTGTAGTCACTGTTGTAATGTAGGAAACACGGCAGCCAATTTGCGCACAGCAAGATCCCACAAACAGCAATGCAATAATGACCAGATAATTTGTTTATTAGTGACGTTGGTTGAGGGAAAAATATTGGCCAGGACACCAAGGAGAACTCCCCTGCTCTTCTTCGAAATAATGCCATGAGATCTTTTACGTCCACCTGAGAGGGCAGACGGGGCCTGCGTTTAACATCTCAGCAAGTGATTTGGTGTTGTGCAACATCTCGTCCAATGGTAAATCTCCTGGATTTCTATCCTTGCTATATGATTTGTTGCCTGGATACTGTCCCGGAGACAGTGCGAAGGCTGTTTCTAAGTAGATCCAGACAATAACAAATCACTTGCCCTGGCAACTTATTACTGATTAAAAGTTATCTTTAAATGTTCCTTTTTTTTTAGAATATCTGTTACTTTCTTCCCGTTTCCTATCGATCAGTCTTGCTGTGTCGTGCAACAATTGCCTAAGCCAAATGGTCAGATACTGACCCATTCCCAGTTCTCTTTTGTTTTACTTTCATTTCATGGGGCTAGTCTTGGGGAAGCTTCAACATTTTGTCTGCCATTTTCCTTTATCTCCTTGGTTTTGACATTTCTGGAGCTGAGACAGTGGGGACACAGCCCATTGCTCGGTTGCAGCCAGTACATCCTGTAACTAGCCACCAGGAGGCACCAGGGACTGCCTAAGCGTCTCAGTGGGTCATTTCAATTTTTGGCGATAGTGTAAATGTGTAATGTTGGATCAGCCGCACATTATAAAAATGGGCGGCCGATCCGCTATCGCCTGTTTTACACTATTGTCAAAAATTAAAATTACCCCCAGTCTCTCTTCAATTCCCCTCTTATCTCTCTGCGAGACACCACAGCCTCCATTTGGTGCCATCCTGCTTCACATGGCTTAGATGGGGAGTGGAATGGAGTGAGAGTTAAATTGGTGTGTGAGACCTTCACTAATTCTACTCTCTAAACATTCACTGGAAGAAATAGGAGAGTTACCTCATATTCCCTTACTGGATCTCAGCATTGTGCCCAACTGTGATAACACGGCCGAGATATCTCACCGTGTGCTAACTCACAGGCCAAAATTCATGTCCTAACTCACCATGCGGTGACTCATAGGCCTAAGTCTATGTTCTAACTCACCCTGCGGTGACTCATAAGCCTAAGTCTGTGTTCTAACTCAACATGCGGTGACTCACAGGTCAAAATCCATGTCCTAACTCACCGTAAGGTGACAGCAACATACAACAACAATTTGCATTTATGTAGCGCCTTTAACATAGTAAAACGTCCCGAGATATTTACAGGAGCGTTATCAAACAAAATTTGACACTGAGCCACATAAGAAGATATCAGGACAGGTGACAAAAAGCTTGGTCAAAGAGGTAGGTTTTAAGGAGCATCTTAAAGGAGGAGAGAGAGGTAGAGAGGCGGAGAGGTTTAGGGAGGGAATTCCAGAATCCACGTCCTAACTCATCGGGGGTTAAATTGGATAACCCTCGAAAACGGGTGCTGGGATCGCGCCCACTCGTTGCGATGCAGGCAGCACATAACATTCGTGCTGCCTGCTGTTTTAAATGCTTGCTGTGTGCAGCCAGCGCTACCTACGCTGTTGATTAGCTGCATGCATCAGCAGGGGTCCCTGATATCATGAGTGGCTCACGCTTCTTAAAGGCTAGCTGCACCTCTTAAAGGGGAGGTGCACTGTGGCTGAAAGAAGTGGTGAAAGTCAATTGTGAAGTGAATCAGTGTTGCAACATTTGAAGAATGGCTGCAAATTTTGTTTGATAACGCTCCTGTGAAGTGCCTTGGGATGCCTGCGAGAGAGCATGCACCACGGTTCTCTGATGATGCACTAGAGGCTTTGGTGCCAGAGGTGGAGAGAAGGAGGGGCACCCTGTGTCCACAGGGGGCCAAGAAGCCCTCCAGACATATGCTCGAGAGGAAGTGGGAGGAAGTGGCAGATGAGGTAAATGGCAGGAGCATAGCGCCAAGAACATGGATGCAGCGCAGGAAGAAGTTCAATGATTTAACACGAGTTGTCAAGGTGAATGAGTTCAAGTTTCAAGTGGCATCTCCTACCAACTGCACCACCAGCATCATCCACTGCTCCACGCACTACACTCCCCATCACCCATCTACCAACAACTCTTTCAATCAGTAGTCAACCATTCAAATCAAATGCTTCATCTCACCACTGTTGCAAGCTGCACACCCACAACTCACAGGTTACACACGGCAGCTATTCAACCATGACAGCCACATCACCCAAACATCTTGCAGGACACTCTCTGACACACGTCCTTCTTTCTTGCAGGGAAAGGTGGCGCATAACAGAAGGCAGCAAGAAAGAACTGGAGGAGGACAAACAGGTCTACACATCTTAACACCCATGGAGGAGACAGTGCTGGCCATCTTTGGAAGGGCCATTGCTGAGGCCGTGGCCACTGGCAATGTTGGAAGGATCGATGATGAGGGTCTCTGCATAGCTAATCCACCTTCTCGCTTCCCACTTCTCTCTCATCTTTTCTGACTCGTGCTGTTGATGGTGTAAGCACGCACGTCTTACTTTCTCCTCTCCCCTCACCACAACTCAACCCGTGTCCATTTGTCATTTCAGATACCCAAGAACTGGAACCTGTCCAGTCAGACGAGGCAGAGGAAGAAGACAGTTGATGATGAAGAGACACTGTCACTCGATCTTACACTCGCAACCATCAGCATAAAGACTAACACTGCACGGACTTTAGAGGCTAGGATGGAGGAGGGATCTACACGTGGTGAGGCACCGAGCGCAAGTGCACTGGAGCCAGGGAGGGGGGAACAGATACCGCAGGTGCCAGCTCACCGGAGGGGGAGGTCGTACACTAGTTCTGCTGCAGAGGGGTCAGATGAAGACTTTGATGGGCCCAGTTACAGAAGAAGGCTGATGGGCGTACACAACCAAATGCTTGATGCACTGGAAAGTATGCCAGAAAACTTGCGCACAATGACAAGAACATGGAGGAGTCCAGCTCCAACTTGGCACAGGGCTTTGCGCAGAGCTTGGAGCCCATCCTTTCCCACATGTAACAGGTGGTCACCTCCATCAGCACACCTGAGGAACCCACCATGATAGAGTGTCTGATGACTGATGTCACAGCTTCCATTGCAGCACAAACATCTGCCATCAAAGGTCTGGCTGCTGCATTGGGAGCTCAGACTGCTGCTATCATGGCTGTGGGTACCACTGTTGAATGGGGCTTCCAGGACATCACAGCTCGAGGTCATCCTCCAAGGCCACCTACAGTCTCCTCCATTGAAGGTCAGCAGCATTCCACCAGCCACTGGAGATGCATCCCATAGGAGCACTAGGAAAGTAAAGTTACACGAAAGACAGGCACTAAGGGAATGCACAAGGGTGAATAGTCTCATTTTGTTTGCATAATTTCATGTATTAATTTATAAATAGGCATTTGAATTCACATTTGGAGGTGGTTTTTATTTTTGCGATGAACTGAGGGAGGAACCAAAGTGTAATCATAAGGAGGACGATTTGATGGTCATGTGGGAGAGGAAAGGTGAGGAGTGTGGGACTGTTGGTGAATGGGGAGGTGTCGTTGAGTTTACTGGTATCGCTCATTAATAATCTGATCATGCAGAGCCCTTGCAGACAGGGCCTGTCTATGTTGTAGGCTCCTGCCTCTTCCTCCACATCCTGTTGCACTTCCTCCTCCTCCACTTCCTCCTCTGCCTCTTCCTCCTCCTCCGCCTCTGCCTCTTCCTCCTCTTCCCCTTGCTCAGGTTCTAGCCTGATAGGCGGTGGCAAGGGCTGTTCCCTCACAATGGCCAGGTTGTGCAGCATGCAGCATACAATGACAAATCTTGATACCCACCCAGCTGAGTCCTGCAGGGCTCCTCCAGAGCAGTCCAGGCAGTGGAAGCGTTGCTTGAGGATGCTTATGGTGTGCTCGATGATGTTCCTTGTGGCAGAATGGGTCTCGTTGTAGGCCTACTGTGCATGTGTGCGTGCGTTCCTGACTGGAGTCATGAGCCATTTCATGAGGGGATAACCCTTGTCGCCCAGTAGCCAGCCTTCGACTTGTCGTGCTGGTTGAAATACAGGTGGAACCGAGGACTGCTGCAGGGTAAAGGAATCATGACTGCTGCCAGGATAGCGGGCATTCACCTGCATGATCCGTTGCGTGTGCAACTGCACATTGAGGGAATGGAATCCCTTTCTGTTCATGAAAATGGCCTGGTTCAGACGAGGAGCACGCATGTCGATATGTATGCAATCAATGGCATCCTGCACCATAGGGAAGCCTGCATTGCGAGCAAAACCTCATGCTCGCTCCTCCTGCTTGTCTCTGGCAAGAGGGAATGAGATGAATCTGTTTCTCATTGCATACAGAGCCTCAGTGACCTCCCTTATACAACACTGCACTGCAAACTGCGAGATGTTGCTTATATCTCCAGCAGCAGCCTGAAAGGAGCCAGAGCCATAAAAATTAAGAACCACGTTTACCTTGTCAGCCATAGGTAATGCTGTTCTTGCCCTGCTTTGAGGCTGCAGTCGTGGCTGCAGCAGTTGACAAGTTTCAGTGAACCGCAGACGTCTGATGCACTGGCCGTTGCTGAAGATGAGGTAAGAGAATTGGTTCCTGAAGACCCTCTGCAGAAATGGCCTCCTGCTGAGTGCCCTGCTCCTCCTCCTCCTCCCTCTTCTAGCAGCTTGTCCTGCTCTGCATGGCCCCTCTTCATTCTCCCAGTCATGTTCAATTCTCAGAGGAAGGCCTATCAGTCCATCCATGTCTAGAAGTAATATTTTTCAGCACAATATTTTAAATGCCACTAATAGTACAGCCAGTCCAGTCAGACCACTCCCTGTAGAATAATGAAACTTTAACCAAGTATAGGAAACATCCAAAAACGCATTCAATTGCACCCGCAGCCTGAAGAAATAATCCAGCAACTAACCTGTAACTCCTGCATGATCTCTTTAAATAGAACTGGTGGGGGGGCCCTTCATGCCATTTATGTCCTGTTCAGCTGTGCGAGGTTAAGATAGTGCATTGGCCGGAGTGTGGCGTTCCAAAATTCCACCAATTGCTTCAAATCAACGTTGCAGACTGATTTGCGTCATCATCTCTCTACATGCTGCCAGCAGTCATTAGGCGCGCATGCGCAAACCCCTTTACCAAGATGGCGTCCTGCGCACTTCCCGTTGGAAGTGTGTGTGCGCATCTCGGGCGCCATTTTTGAGACTTAGGTGTCCACGTAGCGCCTACAAAATGAGCGCTAAATGGCCCAATTTCACCCCCCACCATGTGGTGACTCACAGGCATGAATTCTGGCCTGTGATTGATAGATAGATGGATAGATAGATAGATCGATCGAAAGACAGACACATTAAATGGATATAACTCTTGTGTATGGCACATCACTGTATAGTGACTCACAAGCCAGAATTCATGTCCTGACTCACCATGTGGCGACTTACAGGGCAAAATTCATGTTGTAACTTATCAGGTAGTGATTCATAGGCCAGAATTCATGCCCTATCACTCCATGGAACAGTGCAATAGAATTCCCATTATTCTGCATCTAAGAGATGTGCTTCTAAATGTACTGAACATCTATCTATGTAGATAGATAGATAGATAGATAGAGATAGATAGATGGATGGATAGATAGATAGAGATAAATAGATAGAGATAGAGAGATAGATAGATAGATGGATGGATGGATGGAAAGATAAATACATTAAATGGATATAACTTGTGTATGGCACATCATACATTAATCATGTAGGGTGGATGGAACTGGGTGGTGCAGTTGGTTAGACACTGGCCTTTCACCTCTGGGACCTGGGTTCATGATTTAGCCCAGGCTTATAGGATGAAACACGTTCTCTGTTTGCTGATTGATAATGAGGTTGGGCAGTCCCAATCCAGTTCCCAGTGGGCAAGGGCTTATTACACAATAATTCAGCACTAATTGGTAATCTCACTCGGAGAGACCACAGGATGGCTGGTGTGAGAAATAGCAAAAATGTCTCTTTGGTGCGTTAGGGGAAGCTGGTCTGTGGTTGAGTATTGGGGCAGAGGGAGCTCTGTATCTAGCTGGTAACGACAATGACAGTGCATAAAATGTCCCTATAACACCACGAACAACTTCAATAAGAACTACAAATCTACCATGGGAAGTAAGGGAGAGAAAATATATTTATTATAATCTTGAGAAAAGGAAGAAAGATTTTGGATAGGGAGAAGGGAGCAATAATTAAGTAATGAAAATACTTGCATCCCAAGCAAATACTGAAAATCCACTGTGGGAGGGAGGGCAAAATATATATATAATATGATGTTGTAACAAAGAATAAGCGGTTTTGGAGTGGGGAAAACAAAGCTAATTGCATGTTAAGTACATTTTGTTAAGAGAGACATTAAATAGTATTTACAGATATTATCTATGAGGCCTATATCTTTCAGTACCAGTGAGGTACATGTAACATTTTTAGTGTGTATCAGTTATGTAGAGGCTGAAAATCTGGCATAAATGCCAGGCTATGCCCACTAGGAGCATCTGCTGTTGCTGCTGGAAGACTTTCCAAATCAGGAGAGGTTTCTTCCTTTGCATTTCACTAGCAAGCACCCATACCTCTAGGGACAAACCTGGGGTGCCCCCCTAGTAAAGGAGGCTGCAAACTGTGGTTCTGGTTGGCAAGTCTGGGGGAAGGGTGGGGACGGAGAGAAAAGATGTGGCTCTTGGCCTATTTTGTAAGGGATCCGTAATGTCTTGAAAACATTTGGCTCCTCCTTGGGGTCCAGACCACGTACATATGGGCCCCATTGCCCCCATTTAGCAAGCCAATATTCCTACTTTCACTCAGCATAGTAGATGCTCATGATCCATCCAGATACTGAGAGGCCAGGGACGTAGGAGCTCCCGCTGTTGGGTGTCACTGCCCCCAACCCCACTCTCCCCAACAAAGTCATCAGGAATCTCCCATGCAAGACCGGGTCTCAGAATATCTGGGTGCTACTTAATGTGTGGCTATATTACCACTCTCTCACCGGAGTTACTGTGGGAATTCACTAGAATGACTGTGGATTTTTGGTGCCATGACATATTGCTTTAGTCAGTTTGTATTACAGTTCTGGCCAAGGCATTGTTGTGCTTAGGCTGCCATGGGCCTGTAGTAAAAATCCGAAACCACTTTCCAAGTCCCAGACTCTCCATCAACATTACCATAGGAGATCTATTATTACTACTATCATAATTATTAAATTGTTAAGGGGTCAACTTAAAGTCATAATAAAGTTTTCATTGCACTAATTCGAAACACCCTGCCTCAAAGTGACGCAGCTGTGTACTATACTCTACGTCAATCTTGTGTCCTTGGAGTTTTATTACATTTTACCATTCAATACAGCCCAGCTGCAAAATGCTGTTCCCCTTAAGCAATTGTGTCAAGCAAATTTTACAGCAACTGATCATATGATCTCATTTATTTTTTGTTTACTCCATTGATGCCCTTTCTAATATACCAGGCTATCAACAACATTGTCTGAGAAAGTCGGCAGTGGTTTCAGAATGACACTAGTTATCGGAGCCCAACACTAAGAAGCTCAGCTTCCACTTTTATGCCAGGCCCTTATTTTCCCATCAACAAATCTTTAATCTCTATAAAGTCCAAGTCCACCAAAGACTTGAGTATTGCTTTCATATCAGAGAGGACTTTTCTTCCATCTTTCTTGCAGTTCTGGGCAGAATATAAGAGAAAAACCTCATCTGATGGAAAATGTTTCTCTCACCTCCAGCCTCTAACCCCTCCCTCTATCTCCATGGCAACCATTCTTACCCTTCTCTATGTTATTGGTATTATAATGGTTGTTGTGTCTCTGCACTCCCCTCTCTTATTTCTGATATTCCAAAAATATCATTTTCCTCCCTCCTCCATTGTCACTTAGTCAAAATGAATACTCACTGCACTGTTACTCCTCATTGTTTCCCAGAACCTCAAAAGAACAACAACAGCATGTATTTATATGGCACCTATACACGAAAAACATCTCAAGGTGCTTCATAGAGGAGATAAGGAACAGCTACTGAGCCTTTGAAAAGAATTCAGAGAGAAGACTGAAAGCTTGGTTGAAGAGATGCATTTTGAGGAAGCTTTTAAACGTGGAGCGGGAGGTAGAGAGGTGGAGGGCTTTGAATAGGGAGTTTCACAAAGTGGGACCAAGGTAATTGAAGACTCTGTCCTGAATGTGGAGTGAAAGGGGGGTTGCCCAGAATCAGAGGACTGGAAGTTGCAGGAAGGGATGTTAGGTTGTTAAAGCTTGCAGAGGTAGGTTGGGGTAGGACAGTTCCACATACATCATGGGGTCTCTGCTACCTTGACAAGTGTCCATTTTATTATGTGTGGGCTGAAATAGTGAATGGCAACAGGCTATTCAACTGTAGAATGCATCACATCCGTACCTGATTCTGCTTGCACCCAAAGGCCACACGGACTATCATTCCAGCAAAGATTACTGGATGGCAATCAAGAACAAAAGCCTTAATTGAGATCAATTGTAGCATCCCAATGCTGCCTCAGTCCAGACTAGGTATTCAAGTGGGAACCTTGTGATGTACATGGTTTAGTACTATTCCACTTGTTGCTTCTACCCTAAGTCATGAAGGGATCTTGTAAGAATAAAAGAACTAGCAAAGTTATAAGGTAAAATCACCTTATGCAATATTAGCAAATGAACAGTTGCACCTTCATACAAAGTTAATTGCTACTTTAACAAAGGTGTTTAGATGATTATTTTATTTGAAAGTTTAGTTCCTTTGTTAAAATAGTGGACAGTGAAGCTTCATATGAATGTGTTCAGATGCTAATATTGCACAACATGATTTCACCTCATTAGTTTTAATTATTTGTAACTTTTAAAAGGTGAGATTCACTCTTTAAGTTAATAGGGAGTCTATTTTTAACCAATTTAATTCATTAATTGAGTAAGTAAACCCAATATCATCAAGAGCGATGAAAGGAGAGTAAATTTTAAAAATCCCAATCGAACACTTTTCATTTTTGTCTTTCATTGTTTCATGGTTTCAAATTTTTAAATATATCCAATATATTTCATGTCACAACCAGCTGGCCGTCAGAAATTAAACATAAAACCATTTTCGAAGATCTGGAGTGCTGAATCTGTAGTTTAAAGGTTTCATTTGTTGTAAATCTCTTATTGCGGAGTCGGGTGAATTTCTTTTGTGTCAAGTTAAGGGAGCTCAAACCTGGAAATGGAATATTGTACATTTTCTGCAGCCATTGACAGCATCGAGCTCAGCCCAATTCAGATTGAATGGAAGGTAACACTCCCTCTAATCTGTCCCAGGTTCAGAAGAGCACTTCTTACTATACAAAGTGTGAATTTTCCATTTCCCACACCAGTCAACCTTGTGGCCTCAGTTGGGCTGTTTTGACACTGGCACTTGTTTAGTTCCGATTCTGGCAGTCTACGAGCGAGCTCTCTGAGTACGGGATCTGACGAATATACCCCAGCAGCAGAATCAGGTTTTTGTTTTGTGTGAGAGTGCCTTTCAGTGCCAATTAGTGTAGAATTATGGGGAGTTTTGTGCTAAGAATGTTGCAGCTCGTTTTATTTGCAGCCAGCATGTGAGCAACACTTTCACCTTACCTGTCTGGATAAATTTCGAACCCAGGTATAAGAGGTAAAAGTACAGTGTGCTAACACACCACACTATCTAACCCTGTCATAAATAATTTTAGAAAACCCTCCTGAGTGAGCAAACCTCTCCAAATGTAACAAGTGATACTTAGCACTAGCTCGGTGACATCAGGCCTACAAGTAGGATGTGCACATCCTGTTTCACATGCACCAAATGTTAACCTTACATTCACAGTATACTACCACACATCAAAAAATTCCACATTGCAACATGATTCAGTTTTTTTTAATTTACCCACTCCTCTCCAGTGTAAACATGAAGGTTAGTATGACCCAAACAAAAAGCCTGCCACCTGTTATTTGCAGATAAAATTATTTGCATGACAGATTATATTATGGGCGGAAGAACTTTGCTGGGCAAATACAGATTTTTTTTAAGCAATGACATTGAAACAAAAGATGAAGTTCAGTCAAACATATACTTATATTTTTGACCTTGGAATTATGCTGTGGGATACTGTAAGAACGCTTAATGCATTTGTCCGAAATTCCTCTTTCTGCTACCTTTGCAGAGGGGTAAAATCATTTGTTTTAAATGAGCTAGCCTCTCTGCCAAGCCTCTGAGTCAGAAGGTTGTGGGTTCAAGCCCCAACTCCAGAGACTTGAGCACAAAATCTAGGCTCCAGTGTAGTACTGAGGGAGTGCTGCATTGTCGGAGGTGCCGTCTTTCGGATGAGATGTTAAACCGAGGCCTTGTCTGCCCTCTCAGGTGGATGTAAAAGATTCCATTGCACTATTTCAAAGAAGAGCAGGGGAGTTCGCCACGGTGTCCTGGCCAATACTTATCCCTCAACCACCACTATAAATAAACAGATTATCTGGTCATTATCAAATTGCTGTTTGTGGGACCTTGCTGTGTGCAAATTGACTGCTGCATTTCCTAAATTACAATAGTGACTACACTTCAAAAGTACTTCATTGGCTGTAAAGCGTTTTTGGAGGTTCTGAGGTCTTTTCTAAGTTAGCAGAGTGAGAAATGTCAAACGAATGCATTGACTGTTTGCACGATGCAATAGTATCCCACGGCATCATTTCAAGTCATCTGCATTCTTAAAAAAATTCTTCACTTCTCTCGACTCCTCTCCTGAAGGTGCTGACTCATGCTAAGGTATGGTGCCTTGGATAACAGCAGGTTCCTGGTAGAGTAACACAAAACCAAACAGGAGTGGGAACCTTGGCTGATTTTTCTTCTCCTTAACCCACGTTGCAAAGGCTAATTGTAGCATCTCCTACGGCCACCTCAATTGAGATCGACACAATCAGCTCAGACGACAAGTCAAACCAGGGTTACAAACCTGGCCTGCAAGACTTTAGTGCCGTATCAGGTGGTGCATTTACCGAGTAAGCTACCAATGGAATTATTTACTTTGTTAATAATGATGAGGACAGTTTTATAATAGGTGAGCATAATAAACTCAGGACTTCCATTGATTCAACAGTGCTCTGTGGTCAAAACAAGTAGCAGTGTTTTGTTATTTGAGCCGATTGCTTCAGGGCAATATTTTATATGAACTGACCCAAGTTGGAATTTCTTGAAATCTTATGTGCTACTTGAAGCTTAACATACAAATTGAGGTATATCAGAAAGTATAGTGGATGTACTCCCTTCATCCCCATCTTCTTCAGAAATTGTGCCAACTTTTTTTTTTATTCGTTCACGGGATGTGGGCGTCGCTGGCAAGGCCGGCATTTATTGGCCATCCCTAATTGCCCTTGAGAAGGTGGTGGTGAGCCGCCTTCTTGAACCGCTGCAGTCCGTGTGGTGACGGTTCTCCCACAGTGCTGTTAGGAAGGGAGTTCCAGGATTTTGACCCAGCGACAATGAAGGAACGGCGATATATTTCCAAGTCGGGATGGTGTGTGACTTGGAGGGGAACGTGCAGGTGGTGTTGTTCCCATGCGCCTGCTGCCCTTGTCCTTCTAGGTGGTAGAGGTCGCGGGTTTGGGAGGTGCTGTCGAAGAAGCCTTGGCGAGTTGCTGCAGTGCATCCTGTGGATGGTGCACACTGCAGCCACAGTGCGCCGGTGATGAAGGGAGTGAATGTTTAGGGTGGTGGATGGAGTGCCAATCAAGCGGGCTGCTTTATCTTGGATGGTGTCGAGCTTCTTGAGTGTTGTTGGAGCTGCACTCATCCAGGCAAGTGGAGAGTATTCCATCACACTCCTGACTTGTGCCTTGTAGATGGTGGAAAGGCTTTGGGGAGTCAGGAGGTGAGTCACTCGCCGCAGAATACCCAGCCTCTGACCTGCTCTCGTAGCCACAGTATTTATATGGCTGGTCCAGTTAAGTTTCTGGTCAATGGTGACCCCCAGGATGTTGATGGTGGGAGATTCAGCGATGGTAATGGCATTGAATGTCAAGGGGAGGTGGTTAGACTCTCTCTTGTTGGAGATGGTCATTGCCTGGCACTTGTCTGGCACGAATGTTACTTGCCATTTTCAGCACAAGCCTGGATGTTGTCCAGGTCTTGCTGCATGCGGGCTCGGACTGCTTCATTATCTGAGGGGTTGCGAATGGAACTGAACACTGTGCAGTCATCAGCGAACATCCCCATTTCTGACCTTATGATGGAGGGAAGGTCATTGATGAAGCAGCTGAAGATGGTTGGGCCTAGGACACTGCCCTGAGGAACTCCTGCAGCAATGCCCTGGGGCTGAGATGCTTGGCCTCCAACAACCACTACCATCTTCCTTTGCGCTAGGTATGACTCCAGCCACAGAAGAGTTTTCCCCCTGATTCCCATTGACTTCAATTTTACTAGTGCTCCTTGGTGCCACACTCAGTCAAATGCTGCCTTGATGTCAAGGGCAGTCACTCTCACCTCACCTCTGGAATTCAGCTCTTTTGTCCATGTTTGGACCAAGGCTGTAATGAGGTCTGGAGCCGAGTGGTCCTGGCGGAACCCAAACTGAGCATCGGTGAGCAGGTTATTGGTGAGTAAGTGCCGCTTGATAGCACTGTCGACGACACCTTCCATCACTTTGCTGATGATTGAGAGGAGACTGATGGGGCGGTAATTGGCTGGATTGGATTTGTCCTGCTTTTTGTGGACAGGACATACATGGGCAATTTTCCACATTGTCGGGTGGATGCCAGTGTTGTAGCTGTACTGGAACAGCTTGGCTAGAGGCGCGGATAGTTCTGGAGCACAAGTCTTCAGCACGACAGCTGGGATGTTGTCGGGGCCCGTAGCCTTTGCTTGGATACCATTTCATTGAAACCAATATGTTTATGATGAACCGTATCGAGTTTTAAGAGATTTGCACTTTGAATTGTAAAGAGCGATACCTTGGCCAATTCTTCATGGGATGAGACACAACTTGATGAGCACTGTGATGCACCAAAGCTTGAACTTAAGGTTGAAACATTAAACTGAGGCCCTTTCTACCATCTCACGTGGATGTAAAAGATCGAATGACACTATTCGAAGAAGAGCAGGGGAGTTCTCCCCTGTGCCCTGGCCAACATTTATCCCTCAACCAACATCACTAAAAACAGATTATCTGGTCATTATCACGTTGCTGTTTGTGGGAGCTTGCTGTGCGCAAATTGGCTGCTGTGTTTCCTTCATTACAACAGTGAATACACTTCAAAAAATGTACTTAATTGGCTGTAAAGCTCTTTGGGACGTCTTGAGGTCGTGAAAGTCTTTCTTTTTTGTTGATAATTCACTGTGGTGAATAAATGACCCAGTTAAGATGGCAGTGGGCAGGAATCAAGTGGAAACACACCTGCCAGGCAGTGTGGGTTAAAATTCTCCCTCTACTGTTAACATATTCTGTATTTCATGTGTGCTGCAGAAGCTAAATGTATCAGGTGCTCGGCCTATCAATTTGCCCAAAGAACAGACTGGGTAATAAATAACATCTTGAATCATTTTGTAGCTTCAGACAGGGTGGCATTGGATGGCACTACAATTGGCGCCAGTGTTCCAGGCCTAGGGATAGGAAAAATCAGCCAGGGTTTCTGTTCCTGATTACTGTCTAGTGACTTATGGTGAACTGTGAGTGTGTGTGTATGTTAGGTGATGGTAGAACTTGGCCCAACTGTTTTGCCCCTGAGGTCAAATTGCCTGTTAATTCCCACTGACTAGGCTCGCACAGTAAGAATAGCCAATCACATGATATACTGGAGTGCTGTTGATATCTAGGGAACCATCCCCTAGCATGTGTCCCTGCCTTCTGGAAAGGATGGATAAAGGAGAAAAGATCAGGTAAGAAAACGTTTTTTCCTACATTACAACACTTCTAAAGTACTTAATTGGCTGTTAAAGCACTTTGGGGCGTTCTAAGGATATGAAAGGTGCTACATAATGCAATTTCTTTCTTTCTGTGGTGAAGATGTTGGCCGGGAATTTCCTTGGGTTTGCTCTCGCTCCACCACCATAATGGAAACCCTGTTTACGCACCTAAAGGGGGTTTTCTACTACATTGGGAGCAGCTCTGAGGAAATTACCAGCCGTTGTTCTTAACTGTGCATTTAATAACGATATGAAATATATTGAATAAAATATTGATTCTTGATATTTAGGGTGATTTTGAATTCTAAAAAAAGTTTGATGCAAACTTAAAACTAGATCAAATGCATTTTGTAACTACAAAACGGTGGTTATGCAATACTAAAGAACGTCTAAAGAAGGGGATACTCTAGTGGTATATTTCAGAATATTCTGCTGTGCCTAACCTAATCACTTAATCTTGTATTTTTTCCTGCACTTGGTCCAAAGTTGACATGCACAAATAATAAGAGTCTAAGAACATAAGAAATAGGAGCAGGAGTACACCATACGACCCCTCAAGCCTGCTCCGCTATTCAATAAGATCATGGCTGATCTTTGACCTCAACTCCACTTTCCCACCCTATCCCCATATCCCTTGATTTCCTTAGAGTCCAAAACTCTATCGATCTCAGTCTCGAATATACTCAACTACTGAATACCCATAGCCCTCTGAGGTAGAGAATTCCAAATATTCTCAACCCTCTGAGTGAAGAAATTCCTCCTCATCTCAGTCTTAAATGTCTGATCCTTTATCCTGAGACCATATCCCCGAGTTCTAGACTCTCCAGCCAGGGGAAACATCCTCTCAGCATCTACCCTGTCAAGCCCTCTTAGAATCTTTTATGTTTCAATGAGTTCACATCTCATTCTTCTAAACTCCAAAGAGTATGAGCCCAATCTACTCAATATTTCCTCATAGAACAACCCTCTCATCCCAGGAATCAATCTAGTGAACCTTCATTGCACAGCCTCTAAGGCAAGTATATACTTCCTTAGGTAAGTAGACCAAAGCTGCACACAGTACTCCAGGTGTAGTCTCACCAAAGCCCTGTACAATTACAGCAAGACTTCCTTACTCTTGTACTCCAACCCTCTTGCAATAAAGGCCAACATACCATTTGCCTTCCTAATTGCTTGCTGTACCTGTATGTTAATTTTCTTTCTTTCGTGTACAAGGACACTTAAATCCCTCTGAACATCAACATTTAATAGTTCTCACCATTTAAAAAATATTCTGTTTTTCTATTTTTCCTACCAAAATGAATAACCTCATATTTCTCCACATTATACTCCATCTTGCCCAGTCACTTAACCTATCTATATCCCCTTGCAGACTCTTTGCGTCCTCTTCACAGCTTATTTTCCCACCTAGCTTTGTATCGTCAGCAAACTTGGATACAGTATACTCAGTCCCTTCATCTAAGTCATTACTATAGGTTGTAAATAGCTGAGGCCCAAGCACCGATCCCTGCGGCACCCCACTAGTTACAACCTGCCAACTCGAAAATGACCCGTTTATTCTACTCTCTGTTTTCTGTCCGTTAACCAATCCTCAATCCATGCTAATATATTACCCCCAATTCCATGAGCCCTAATCTTGAATAACAACCTCATATATGGCACCTTATTGAATGCCTTTTGAAAATCCAAATATACTACATCCACTGGTTCCCCCTTATCTACCCTGCTAGTTACACTCTCAAAAAACTCTAATAGATTTGTCAAACATGATTTTCCTTTCATAAAACCGTGTTGACTCTGCCTAATCATATTGTGATTTTCTAAGTGCCCTGTTACTACGTTCTCAATAATAGATTCCAGCATTTTCCCTACTACTGATGTCAGGCTAACTGGCCTATAGTTCCCTGTTTTCTCTCTCCATCCTTTCTTGAATGGGGTTACATTTGGTACCTTCCAATCTGCCGGGGACTGTTCTAGAATCTAGGGAATTCTGGACGATCAAAATCACTATCTCTGCAGCCACCTCTTTTAAAACCCCAGGACATAGGCCATCAAGTCCAAGGGAATTGTCGGCTTTTGGTCCCATTAATTTTTCTAAAACTTTTTCTTTACTAATCTTAATTACTTTAAGTTCCTCCTTCTCATTAGACCCTTGGTTCCCCATTATTTCTGATATGTTTTTTGTGTCTTCTACTGTAAGACAGATCTAATATATTTGCTTAACGTCTCTGCCATTTCCTTGTTCCCCATTATAATTTCTCCCGTTTCTGCCTCTAAGGGACCCATGTTTACTTTTGCTAACCTCTTTCTTTTTATATATTTGTAGAATATATAAGTATCAGTTGATACTGAGGTATAAATGTTTTTATCAAGTTAGATATGAACAAAGATTTCTTTTCCAATGAAAGCACTTAACTGTGAATACCAGTGTTTGCTCTACAGTGGCACTGAAAGGTGTTTGAGTGTAAGCTGATTTGGTGGCTTCAGCACAATGGTACAACAAGGCACCGTGCCACTGAGTGGGAGGATGCAGCTTCAGGCCAACAATTCCCCATGTTGCAAGTTGTCAAGTTCAGTTGAGCAAGCAAGGGCCGTGCTGAATGGAGACTACGGGCTCCATTTTAGTACCCGCTATCGGGTGCGTTCCTGGTGGGGGGGCTCCGAAAATTGGGGAATCCCGGAGCGGGTCGGGAGCCCGGCTCCAACCCGCCCACTTCTGGGTTCCCCACAGACGCGCCGACTTGCGCACGCAGCCCCCGCACGTGGGACTCCAGCAGGCAATTAAAGCCGGCGGGGTGCCACTTAACAATATTTATCTAGCTATTTCAGGTCATTAACAGACCTGATTAAGGGAATATTTCAGGAGGGGTGGGATTTTAGAAACAACTAGGACTGTTTCCCATACTGGGGGAAACACTCCCAGTTGAAATGGACGTGTTGCAGCTATCAGCCTGTGGCAGCTGCAAAAGTCCATTTGACAGGTGTGGGGGGGGGAGACCCTCACTCATTGCAGGAGGCCACTCTGTCACTTGGGACAAAGTTTGGCCTCCACCACCCTCCTCCTGACAATCAAATTCACCAACTTGCACACTTACCCCGGGGTCCAGAGACATGTACGTACCTTGCGGACCCCCTCAGATCTGCATCTTCCGGACGGGGGCCGCCGTAGCTGCAGTCATGACCTCCTCGGAGGGCGAACAGCATCACCAGCCTCACCGGCCAAGCCATCCACCTCTGACACGTGGAGCTCCACAACAGGGTGCTGTTACACATCCACCTGCACAGCAGGAGGTAGGGCAACCACAGAGAAAGATGCATCGCAGAAGGCACTACCCTCGCCAAAGGGACCACAGACCGAGGCTCAGCTTCCTGGACCTCTCTGAGCAGCAGTGCACACGGAGGCTCAGAGTCACTCAACATGTAGTCGTGGACATCTGCAGCCTCCTTCATGCCGAGTTGCTCCCGTCTGGCCTGAGCACCATCTTCTTACCTGTCGCTGTCAAAGTCACCACTGCCCTCAACAACTTCTCCTCTGCATCCTTCCAGGGTGCCACAGGGGACATCGCCGACGTCTCTCAGTCGTCTGCACAAAAGAGCCCTGCAAATACACCTACACCCACTCTGCAGTGACACAATGGGTGGCATCAGGTGTGGGTCTTCATTGTGATCCTCAGGAAAGGGCATTATTGCACAAACCAGACAAGATTTGCAAAGATGTGGCAGTAGTGGTGCCAATATAATATGTGATGTGAGTTGGTCAGAATTCAATATAAGTAAAAACCATGACAAACCCTCAAATACCCTTGTGCATCCCCTTCATGCTCACAACACGTTTGCCTTACGCTGCCTACTGCACATATGTGATGCATGCCCTGTGGCTGCAGCACAGGTAGTGGCAGGTTGAGTGAGGCTGACCATGAAAGAGATGCATGAGAGGGTGAGTATGAGATAGAACCATGAGATTGTATGAGGATTGGGTTGAGTGGTAGTGGCGGGATGAGTACTGGCGAGGTGAGTAAGTGCAGGTAAAATGAGGATGAGGTTTGAGTGGGTGTGAGGGGTGGTGTGACAGAGTAGTGTTGGCAGTGCAGAAGGAGATGTGGGGTGGGGGCAGTGATGTGGCAGACGGAGTGTAGGGGAATGAGTAAGTGTACTCACTTTGGCTGACCTACTTAGGTCATTGCAGCGTCTCCTGCACTGTATGCAGGTGCGCGATATGTTGGTGGTGCAGATGACCTCCTCTGCCACCTTGAGCCAGGCCTTCCTGGTGGCAGAGGCAGGCCGCTTCCTCCCGCCCGCCGGGGGGAAGATCTCTGTCCTCCCCCTCCTCTTCACCCCATCTAATGATACCTGGAGTGAGGCATCATTAAACCTGGGAGCAGCCTTCCCCCTGGGCTGCTCCATGCAGTAATTTTTCCTATTTGTTGCAGCATCAGTCAGTGGAGGACTGCCCCTTTAAATAGAGCTCCTCCAGCTGACAGATCTTACTGCACATGCGCAGCCCGCCCGCCACGCAGATCAGCAGTGAGGAACCCGGAAGACCAGGTAAGTGGATCCAATTAGGCTGCGATCGCTCGCGGGGCAGACTGATTTCGCCGGGCGCGTCGCCCCCCCCGCCGCGAACCCACAGCCCTGGCAATATCGAGCCCTACGAGTTTCTCCACAGGAGGAAACAAACAGAAGGGGCCGTATCTCCCTGAGCAAGTCCCTCACACCCGTAGAAGACCATTGCATAAAGAGGGCTGGGAATGATGTGTGGGATGGAGGTGATAAAATAATTAAACATGGCAGATACAAATCAGAAAAACCTCCTACAACAGGTGGGAAAGAAGCATCAATAGATACATATGTGAAAGAAAGAAGCAAGAAAGACTTGCACTAAAACAGATGACCTGGTCATTATCACATTGTTGTTTGTGGGATCTTGCTGTGCGCAAATTGGCTGCCGCGTTTCCTACATTACAACAGTGACTACACTTCAAAAAGCAATTCACTTGCTGTAAAGGGCTTTGGGGCGTCCTGAGGTCATGAAAGGCACTATATAAAGGTAAGTCTATCTTTCTTTCTATTTGTACAGCGCCTTGCATGACCTCAGGATGTCCCAAAGTGTTTTACAGCCAATGAGTTACTTTAGAAGTGTAGTCACTACGGCAATGCAGCAAATACAGCAGCCAATTTACGCACAGCGAAGTCTCACATACAGTCATGAAATAAATGACCAGATCATCTGTTTTAGGTGTTGGTTGAGTGATAAATGTTGGCCGGGATATCAGGTGAACTCCCCTGCTTTTCTTCAAATAATGGCACATCCACATGAGAGGGCCTTGGTTTAACGTCTCATCTGAAAGACAGCAGCTCCGACAGTGCAGCGCTCCTTCAGTACTAGAGTGGAGTGTCAGCCTAGATTTTGTGCTCAAGTCTCTGGAGTGGGACAACCTTCTAACCACTACATGTCATGTAAAATAATTCTGAATTAAGATAAATTAATGATGACAATAAAATGCAATGCATAGTGCTACCCTTTGCTGCAGAAAAGGATTTATTAGATCAACATGTTTTCTGTACCTTAGTAACGAATTTAGGTAATAAAAAATATAGTTTGATCAGTCATTTAAAATATACTTTGACTTGTCGATTGTCAGTGCATCATAACACATCCCCAGTATTTCATAAATAAAATAGCTGAGCGTATACTACAAAACAGAGCGGACTGCGCATGTGCAGTAAGATCTGTCAGCTGGAGGAGCTCTATTTCAGTCTCCACAAAACTCCTGCCCCTTCCCCTACAACCCATCTCCCCCACATTGAATTCATCTGAGCAGTCTCACTAACTTTCATGCATCTGTTCTTCAGGATAGTGCCCCCACATGATATTTACATAGCATTTCTACTCCTTTTTGCAGCTCATCAAAAGCCATTGTCCTTGTTCAGTCACCCGTATTATGTGTTGTTTAGTAAACAGATGCTACCTTCATTGATTCATGCAATGCCTAACACTGTCTTTTACCATATCCCCCCTTAAGCCCTGTGTGACCTTCAGGCATCTCTATCTACTCTTGTGGCCATATCCATCCATAACATCTCCATCATGCTTCTCTTGCACTGTCGGAGGTGCCGTCTTTCGGATGAGACATTAAACTGAGGCTCCGTCTGCCCTCTCAGGTGGACATAAAAGATCCCATGGCACTATTTCCAAGAAGAGCAGAGGAGTTCTCCCTGGTGACCTGGCCAATATTTATCCCTCAACCAACATCGTTATCTGGTCATTATCACATTGCTGTTTGTGGGACCTTGTGTACAAATTGGCTGCCGCGTTTCCTACATTACAACAGTGACTGCACTTCAGAAGTGTTTTAAAGCGCTTTGGGACTTCCTGAGGTCGTGAAAGGTGGTATATAAATACAAGTTCTTTCTTCTTTCTTTCTATATGTCCAACAACAGTAGACAGACTCGATGGCAGTGGAACTAAACTGCAGCATTACCACTCCAGCTTCCTCTCCACATCCCACCCCTACTGCAACCATCAATTCTACGTTACTGGCTCTAGGGAGTGATTATACCAATCTCACAGTCTGCGATGCCCTTATTATCCAGGGGAACCAAGGTGCACTGCTATAGATAGCTTCAGGTTCACCCATTTCCTAAAAGGTGGGGAGCAACAGGGAAGCACTCAACAAGACTTCCGTGCCATAACAAGTTTCTCTGGAATTATGGCGGTAGATCACTGCACACATGTTTAGACATGTCCCGGTTGTGTAAAATGCCTGGAATAACACCACATATGTTTATGACTACCACTCAGGGTTAACCTGTGACTTGCCCCTTTAAAATCTAATCAGCTATTCCAATATCATTGGAGGGAAATGATAGCCTTCAAGGCTGGCTTCTGGGTAACCATGGATATGGCACCAAGCTATGGCTGATGACACCAATACAAAATTCTGCAACATATTGTTACAACGAAACTCACGCAGGCACAAGGTCAGTGATCAAAAGGACATGCGGTCTGTGCAAATTTTGATTCTGTTGCCTGGACAGATTTGATGTTTCCCTGCAGTGTGCCCCTCCAGAAGTTCTGCAAGATGTTCATTGTATGCTGTCTCCTTCATGCTTTGGCCAAACAACGTGACGTTAGTCTGGATGCTTCAGAAGAGACAATGTTTGCCTTGGCAACGGAAAATGCAGAGCTAGAGCAGTCAGTTCATGCAGGTGATGCCTTTGTAGGGTCTGGGGAAATAAGAAAAATGCTTTTTTATGATCCAGGGACTTTTTCTTAAGGCACAATGATAGAAAACCAATAGAAACTTCAAGGCAGCAGATATCTCCCATAAAAGGAACAATTCACAAAGAAACTTAAATCTTGTCATGGCCGTAATCCTTAATATCAGCTGCGACATTCAATATACAATGTACCCAATACAACTTTAGAAAATACTCCCTTAATATTTCTCACTTATGTACAAATGAGACTGGCATATACCAATTAATGTTTCTATAACTAGGATAAATTATGTCAAACTCACCACAGTAAAATGGAACTAATACTCATTTACTGCTATAAATGTCTATTTCTGAATATAATTGTGTGTGCGCTGTATTTGTTGCATTTGGTGGCTCTACTCTATGAAGTCCAAGTATTCATTCTTAGTGTAAATTTGGTTATACCACTCATTATGTTATCAATGCTTGTGGAGAGACCAAACACAGCAACTTCTTCTATAAAAGATCATGACCTGGGCTAGATAGTTGGCAATACTGATGTTTCAGTCTCCTGAATATTTTTGCCTTCTGCCACTTCACAAGAGGATGTAAAGGATTCTGTTCTTAATTGGCCAGATGTGTGTTTTGCAGTTGACATCACCACAGTATGATATGTCCAGACAGCCTTTTTCTATCAATGTGCTATCCTTAAATTTCTGATGATCCTATCTGCAATGCAGATCCTACTGAAAGCCACTGTTGATGTTGATTAAATAAACATGTAAAATGGATAGTCGGCAGCTCTTACGTTAGCTACACTAGACGACAAGATAGACACAGACAAGGAGTGCCGTTTGGTCACTTTAGCTCATCCATCTAGAAACATCCAACAATCCCTTCATCAAAGTACCTAAAAAACACATGACATGGACTGTAGACAACTCCATAAACGATTCAAGGATTTTATCTCCACTACCCTGTCCAAAACTCCATTCAAAAGATCACAAGGTAGATACAGTTGAGGGAGGTCATCTGACCCATCTTAGTTCATCCATCTAAATGCAAAACGACATCCCCTTCATCAAAACATCTAACTGTCTCTTGGATGAGTCTAAGGGTTATTATCATCACTATCCTACCAGGAAGACCATTTTGAATGTTAACGACTCTTTCAATGGAATGAAAATCAGGTGGGTTCTATAAAGGGTGTGCGATCCGTCGCGCCAGATTGTTGCCCAGGCGGTGAGGACAAATATCTATCCCAATTTGAGAATAACTTCCTTGGACTTTTACTCCAGTGTTTTGGCCATATAGTTCAGCATGATATTTGTTTTGTTGATTGCTGATCTGCAGCGATTGAACATGCCGAGCGTTCAGCGATATGCAGAAAAGGAAAACAGGATTCCAATATGCCATGCACTCCAGTTATGGAACATTGTATCTCACCAAGCTTGAGTGCACCACACCTTTCTATGTGCTGTAGACATCTGATACCATCAGGGTGTTACCAAAGGTGGAGGACAACCTGCTTCCTCCTCCCATCCTTCATGATCAGTTGGACCTGTTACTCTGTTAGTCTTAGCTTCCATCACCTATCGGTACAGATAGCATTTTTAGCAATCATTTCCACTGGTATAACTGTGTGGTAATGTTTTGAAGCCAATGGGGTAATTTTAACTTTTGATGATAGTATAACATGGGCTACAATGGAAAGGAAAATTGGGAGAAGTGTATAACAGGCAGCCTATCCAATGTCATCCATTTTGCACTATCATTAAAAGTTAAAATTACCCCCCTCCAAGAGTTTAATTTTTGACTGGTTGAATTACTTTACACAGGAATTAAATCCTGGTGTTTGTTTACCATTGACTATAAATTGCCATACAAAATGGAGTGAGCCTTTTGGCTTAGTGATAGCATTTGCGTCTCTGAGTCAGAAGATGGAAGGTTTGAGCCCCACTCCAGACAGTCCCAGCACGATGAGTCCGGAGCTTTGGCTCTGAATTCTGGGTTGTCATCCAGCATCTGGTGTGTGTGGGTGTGGGTGCCCAACCCCTCCCCCCCCCCAGCGTATGGGCTGAGGGAACCCAAAACACCTTCCCACCATATAGGACTAACCACCCTATTGGCTGGTATAAAGATGGTTACGGCCATGTTGCAGCCTGTCGGACTGTTAATCAGCCTGAAAATCCTTCCACTACTTCACACTGTTACATCGAGTTATATCGAAACTACAGCACAGAAACAGGTCATTCGCCCCAACTGGTCTATGCCGGCATTTATGCTCCACACGAGCCTCCTCCCTCCCTGCTTCATCTAACCTTATCAGGACACCCTTCTAATCCTTTCTCCCTCATGTGCTTATCTAGCTCCCCCTTAAATGCATTCTCCAAGGGAAGAGTATGAAGATACAAAGACAACAACAACCATGCAAAATAAAGTTGTAGCATCCCTAATCATAGAATGATTAAGTTCAGCATGATCTGAGATTCAGAACTACCCCACAGCCAGTCAGGTATATCATTTTAAAAGGGCTTATTTCAAAGAAATTGGGGAACAACTTAAGCAAATTGAGTCGGGGGAGGCTGTTCAATAATATTTCAGACGAGGAAAAGTGAAATATCTTTAAAGGCCTAGGGATGAATTTCTGTTGGGGTATTCCTGCTTGCCCGATGTAACTTCAGTGGAAGAGCCAGGGAAAAGGTAGAAAGAAAAACCATAATCGTCATTGACACCATTTTTCTGGGGTATCCTAAATGGATTAATAAACAAATCAAAATGAAATATAATGGAAAAATTACCTTTACAAATCATGCAGGGAGAAAGGGGACGAGGTTCACTGG
Organism: Heptranchias perlo; assembly: GCF_035084215.1. NCBI lineage: Eukaryota > Metazoa > Chordata > Chondrichthyes > Hexanchiformes > Hexanchidae > Heptranchias > Heptranchias perlo. The sequence goes on from NC_090332.1 coordinate 80,456,533, forward strand.
GATAAATGCAGGAACGTGCAAAAACCTGTTGAAAGGATGGTCAGAGGGGCAAAAAAAACCTAGAAAAAAGAACATCTACAGACACTAACCACAGCAGGAAGAAATTCTGTCAGGATGGGGGTGATCAGGGAAGAGTGAAAATCACAAAAGATGCAAACGGGCTCCTAGGAGAGGATAAGTGAAAGATAGTAAACATTGTGAATGAGTGCTCCCTCCAAGTATTCACAAGGGACGATATGAACAACCTGCACTGCACAAATAGGGTTAGCTGAGGCAAAATGAATGATTTTGATGTCGATGAGAAGAAAGACAAAGGGGGCAATTTTAAACCCCAAGAACAGGTGGGTTGGGGGCGGGTGGGAGTTGAAAATAGTTGTTTTTTGGGTCGCGACTGCAACCCGGCTTTATTTCCGTGTTTAATGTTGGCGCGGAAAAGTACAGGCTTCCCACTGGGAATGCAAAGTCCGAAAATTTTGTGGTTGCGAACCAAAAAAAATCTATTTTCAACTCCCACCCGCTCCCAACCCACCTGTTCTTGGGGTTTAAAATCACCCCCCAAGGATCAAAAGGGTTCAAAACCAGTAAATCCCCAGGGATAGACGGTATTTATCCCAAAGTGCTAAAGGAGACTAGGGGGAAGATTTATGAGCCACTGACAATCATTATGTGGGAGTACTGGGGTGGTACCAATAGACTGGTGCCAAGCTAACATGACGCCAATATGTTAAAAATGGGGGGTAAATCAGACACAAGCAACTATAGACCCATTAGTCTTACTTCAATTCTGTTTAAAATAATAGAATTAATTATCAGGGGCACAGCTGAGATTAGTTGTACAACTTAATTAACAACTGTCAACATGGATTCACAAAGGGCATATCATGCCTGACCAACCTGCTTGATTCATTTGAGGAAGTGACATCCCAATTAACGGTGGCAAGTAATGTGTTGTACATAGACTTTCAGAAGGCTATCAAGTTAAGCCTAAGGCTGTGGGAATTCAGATTAAATCGTGGGTATGGATAAGAAACTGGCTGAAGCGTAGAAAACAATGGGTAAATATTACAGGAATTACATCAGAACGGAGTGGGAAGCCCGAAGTGGAATGGTGTTGGGACTCCAATGTTTCTATTTTAAATCAACAACTTGGATTCAGAAATCCAATGCAAAGTAAGACAAGGGAACAAAGTTTCAAAATAGTAAAAGGAAAATTTAGGACTGATATCAGGAAGTTCTTCACCTTAAGAGTGATCAATATATGGAAGGGACCCCCAGATAGTGTAATGGAAGAGCAAACTCTGGAATCATTTAAGAACCAATTAAATGCTTTAGGTGGACTTTAGGGTCATTCTGGATTGATGAAATAAGATGGGCTGAATACCTTTCCTCATTCGTAATTACCTTATGATCTTCTGAGCACTTTTGTGATTGGCTGATAACGCAGCATAACTACCACATGGTCACCGTCAAATAATAAAGATTACAATACAATTATAAAGAAACATTGTCAATGTGTACTTTGATCCATATGCAATTTTCTTTCAATAAATATTCTTAAATTTTGAAGTACTGTCCAATATGATTTATGCAGTAGTATAAGAGATTTGTGCAGAGGTGACAGATACATGGGACTGATTTCAAAACTATAATCTCATTTTAATAGTTAGATGACACGGATGAATTGTTTGTGCTTCATTCTTACAGTTCCAACCATCACTTAATCCTCCAAATGAGATTACAGTTCCAACCTTCACTTAGTCCTCCAAGTGAGATTACAGTTCCAACCATCACTTAATCCTTCAAGTGAGATTACAGTTCCAACCATCACTTAATCCTCCAAGTGAGATTACAGTTCCAAGTTTCCTTGTGGGCCAGGAGTTATTTGGTAGAATGTTATTAGGGAGAAAATTAAAATTGGGGAGACAGGTTTTGCATGATATGACTGGCAATTAATTAAATTATAAAATAAGCAAATTAACCAATAAGAAAGAAGAACATTGACTGATTGAACACAATAGTCAGTGTGCCACAAACAAATGATGCATCCATAATGTTCACACTGAAGGATTAGCAATTGCAGTGTCATCACTGCAGATTTACTCTGTGACAATCTCTTAACAGTTAGCATGTAATTACGTTAACACATGTGCAAACTACATTCCTTCCCCAAGGGAAAAGTCTACCACTGTTGCCCTGGAACTTCCTGAAACCACGCAATATACGATGTGCGCCATAAATCGGGCAACGGCGCTCTCCGGAATCTTCCCGCACTATACTTACGCCAAAATTTCCTGGAAAATCAATTCAACCAGGACGCAGCGAGCTCACTGACCAAGCAGGGACCTCGTTTGATGCGCAGCCAATGCCTGACCCCGCGGACCTACCACGTGGTAGTATGATAAGCAGAGAAGATACGCCATAACTCAGAGTGAGACTTGGCACTGGGAGGTAAGGGAGCAGTTCAGAAATCACCTTAAATTAGTTTGAAGAAGTTAATTTTAATTCAAAATTATTGTGAAACTGTAAGAAGTCATTTCCAGTGTCCGCACATCCGCAGATATGTTCCAGAGTCAAGAAGAGGTGCAGAAAAGGGCTGTGAACTTCGGGGATGAGGACCTGCAGGCCCTCCTCGATGAGGTAGAACAGAAACGAGTCTGGCTATATTAAGTGAAATCGGAAGAGGGCATCTGTCACCTGTTGAATGCAGCTCCTTATCTGATGTTATAGATAGCTGACTGGAAGGAACCACAGCCATAAACATTGAGAGCCGTGGTCACCTTCATTCCCATCGACAAGGCCCCTTGGGAGGTAGACCCGGCTTTGGGTCCTCCTACAGCATATTGCATAGGTGACCAATTACTTCCTTGGTGAACCGCAGCCTGTGCACGCACAGCTCTTCTGACAGTGCCTCGATCAACATCTTGTCATATGTAGTCTCTGGGGGTGGGGGGAATAGTAGTGAGTTCGGTCTCTGGCCATGGAGCCTTATGCACCATGCCTCCTCCCTCTGCTCCTCCTCCTGGTCATCCATGATAATGAAGAACAGGGGAATGCCCAGTGGATAGGCCATTGCAATCCTTTCGACTTCTTAACGCGTAGAGAGGGGAGGAGGTCTTGAAAGTAGTACCTTCAGACACTCACAGGACTTTGGATGGCAAAACTTGCAAGTCTGCCAAAACATGAGAGAATCAGTGAAGAAAATTCCAGACAATTTACAGACATCAGAGATGAGGCTCCATAGCTTTAATGGTCCCTTTGTTGGCCTCCCAGACCGAGAGCCACGCGAGGGCCGTAAATCACCTCACTACCAGGTCACGTGCCCCATTACTTTTCAATCTAAGTGTGCTGCAGTGAGAAAATGGGCTTCAATCTAGGACATTCGTGATGGCCATTGACTGCAATGGTGGGCGGAACTATGACAATGGACTTTTCTCAGTCTTGGAGAGGGTATCGGCGATATGGCATGAAAGCCCCAGAAAATTTGGGCACGACATAAGTAATGGCATAAATCATCATTTTCTGGAACTTCTATGCCTCCATACGTCATATATGTGTCATTACTACGCCATAGATTTCCAGGAATTTCTGGGCCGTTAGCTCATTATCCTTTTTATACACTGTGATCGAGGCAATACGCTCACAAAGTTTGCACCCACGTGAACAAATAATGCCGAATTTTACAAAGTTGTCATCAATTTCGGATTATCCTTTGGAAGCTACTACTACAACAACTTGCATTTATTTAGCACCTTTAATTTAGTAAAACATCCCAAGGCACTGCACAGGAGCGTTATCAAACAAAATTTGACACTGAGCTACATAAGGAGGTATTAGGACAGGTGACCAAAAGCTTGACCAAAGAGATCAATTTTAAGGAATGTCTTAAAGGAGGAGTGGTGTAGAGGCGGAGAGATTTAGGGATGGAGCTCCAGGGCTTAGGACCTGGACAGCTGACAGAATTCATTTTGTCTGAATTTGCCTGAGCAAACATTTTTGATCAAAGTTCTGCAGTGTTCCACGTGAGCCGAGATCAGTTTTTTTTCTGATTTTAAAAACACGTATGCCTAGTTTACATTATTAGCTTGCCTATTCAAATAGTAATGCACCACTTCCAACCTTATAACTTCCAGATTACTCTCCTCTCCAAAAAAAATCAAGTTTTGCTAAACATACGGTCACATCTTTTTCAAACAAATCACTCTTTAAAGTCGAACCTGGAAAAGTTTCCTCAGCTATTTTTGTTACAGCGTTCGAGTATGATTAATAATTAATAAACTGTGTTACGTCTCAAAGTACCAGCATAATTTGGCTTAAATTCAACTGCGAAAAAAAAGGTGGGTGCTACCTTCAAAGCAGCTCTACCTGTTTCTGTCACTAAAAAGGCTTTTTAAAGAAATTTGTCCCAAGTTTCACAAGTGCATGAATTGTCACTAAAATTTATTATTGGATACAATTTATTTTTTTAACCTAGGAAGTGTTTTAATTTGTTTTCAACCATGGAATATTTAAGGAGGTCAAAACTGCCTACTTCCAGTAGGCCCAGGATAAACATGTCAGGCAATAGTATTGCTCTCATCCCATGTTTTTAGTAGCAAGTTGTCCAGAGATTTATTAAATTACTGAGCCTTCTCCCAGTATAGTCAGTGCAATGTTTTATTTACCTATTCAAAAATTTAGCGGCGTGTTTATATTTTAAGCAACTTACCTCCCAGATTATTTAAATGGTGTTATTTAGATATAATTAAGCTCCTGTTGTCCCTTATTGTTTGTGTACCCAGTCCGCGATATGCTGATTATTTTCAGTCGTTTATATCCTTCTGCAACTTTTTAATATCTTTATTTCTTTTCCTGTTGGTTTTTGGTGTTTACTTAAAACTCTTTTATCGTCTTTTACTGATAGACTGTATTTTATTGGCCAATTTAATTGCAGAGGCTTTGAATTTGAACACAGTGCAGTAATATACAAATATAAATATTTGAACAGTATATGACAGGCTGTAGTCTAGTTGCAGCCACAGCAAGTAATAAAATTGCATGGTACCACTAGGGGGACTATAGAGCTCTGCAGTGTAACTAGGAGGATTATGGGAGCAATGCCCATACACTGTGCCTTTTACGCGTGGCAGATAAAAGTGTTTGTATCTGAGGGCTGTAGCCAAGACCTTCAAGTAACAAATTTACCTCCATTTAACTTCACTGTTACTTGTGACCCTTATAAAATATCGTGGGCAAATAGTGTTTTCTAAAGTGGCTGCAGCAAGATTCAAATCTCTGCCACTTGTTTATGGCGCAATCATTGCTTTCCAGTGTTTGGTTAGGGTCACCAAAATAGTCCCACTTGAGAAAAATAAATTTGTTTTCTTCCCCGAGCTAAATACTTGAACAGATTTAATTAGTTTACTCGGACCTGCGCATTTGGTCACCCAATGTTGCTTCTTCAAAGGAACGTCTGTCTCTGTCTCACTTTTTAAAAAAAAAACAATTTTTTTTTGTTCTCCTTAGCTGCGCGCGTATGAATGGTTCGCGAATGAAGGGGGGTGAGAGGCGTTGGACTTGAAATGTAAGATCGCCAGGAAGCAGAAAGGGAGGCAAACAGTGGAGCTAATTTAGCCAGGCATAGCTGGTGTTGTTTGTGGTTGTCCCTGACAGCAGTGCTGACTCCAAAGCACCTGTGTTTGCTCACTAGCTTTCCTCAATCTGCTAGAAAATGGCCTCAGCATGTCACATGGCGGCAAGATAGTCCACGCACCATGGGAATACAAAAGCTTGGGCTTTTAGCACAGTTAATCATTAATGCAGCTTTTCTTTGTCCCATTCAGGAGTGCTGACAGGCGCTTTGATATTTCATATTTGCCATCAGGTCAGTTGCAGTTAGAAGCAGGTACAATTGAACATATCGACTCCTAGCGTGTAGCTAGCGACCTCTTATATTGCCAGGATAGATTGTATTTTCCGGATATGGGATATTATAAAGTTAATCTTTTAAGCTGCAGGTTGCATTTACCTGGAGAAATAAAAAAAAAGTAATAATGAAAGACAATAAAAGTGTCTGCTGTTTTTACGTGAGCAATTCAGCTCATTTCTACCGCCTTCAGCTCACAATTACTGATAAGTGTACACCGTCAAGCAAAATAGTACAAAGGTCACTGGAGAAAACAAGTATTGTTCACGTTTTAAAAAGACAGTATTTCTTTTGTCAGATTAGGCAGGGCTATGTCAGTCTTTTCATACAATGTAACAATAATTTACAAAAACACAAAAGATTTTTTTTTAAATGTTCCCCCTCAAGTTTCACCTCTCCTCTTCTCTTTTCTCCTTTCCTCTCCTCCACTCCCCTCTTTTCTCCTCTTTTCTCTTCTCTCCTTTCCTCTCCTCCACTCCCCTCTTCTCTCCTCTCCTCTCTTTTTTTCTCTTCCCTTCTCCTTTCTCCTCTCCTCACCTCTCTTCTTTCCTCTCCTCTCCTCTGCTTTCCTCTCTGGAAGGTATTTATTCATTGCTTGTTAAGGTTCCACATGCACTGCCCACCTACCAGTACTTCATTTATGAACCTTACCGGTGAGTATCAGAGACTATTGTCCACAGGGGGCATCTCAGCCAAACCAATCCTGCCTTGGCATGACATTCAACACCTGCACTTCCAGTGGGATTCATTGACCAGCTGTTGGGAGCTGCAACCCTGGCTGATTATTTTGTTCCCCCCCACTCCTTCCCCACTCAACCAGGAAAGCGATATTGAAGCTACAATTAATGTTCGGACCAATGGTAGTACCACTACCACCATCCTAGCTGAGTTCAGCTAACTCCTGGTCTCTGTGGTTTGTCTACAGCTACTAACAGAACCATTGGAAGAGCTACAAAAGGCCATATTTGTTTTTAAAAGATGCAATAGTTTTATTGTGGCCTAGCTTCAATTTAATTGTTGAAAACAGGAATTTTGTTCATGTCAAAGACTATTCCACATTGTACATTATACCATAACATGTTGTAAAAGATTATTTTAAAACAGATTTGAGCGAAATGCAATATTTTGACTGACAGGTTGGATCAAAGGGAACATTGTATATTTATAATCAGTCAACATTGAAGAAGCAGTACAGAACAGTCCCATCACCATGATAAAATCTAAAAAAGAATGCTAACTAGTAATGGATATAGTAGCCTAGTGGTTATGTCTCTAGACTAGCAGCTTAGTGATTTGTTGAGTTCAAATGCCATCATTGGAAGTTGTGAAATTGAATTCAATAATCTGGTAATTTGTGGGATAGCACCAGAAAATGACTATGATAGCTGATAGATTGTTTTTAAAAACTCAACTGGTTCACTAATGTTCTTCAGGAAAATGAATCTACCAGCCTTACCTAGTTTGGCCTACATGTGACTCCAGTCCCACACACTATGTGGTTGACTCTTCATGCCCCCAGGGTAACTGGAGATGGCCAATGAGTACTATTTGCCTCCATCCAAAGAGAAAACATAAAAATATGTCTGAAACTTTCAAATAGTTAGCAAAAGTGAAAAATTAAGCAAGTGCTCGGTTCATGAAAAATTGTCATGCTGACCGATTTTTGTTTACACCTACATAATCTTATAAGGTAAATTGTAGCAAGATGAATCATTGCATCACTTGTGTGTGACACTATTGTGAAGAAATTGGTGCATAGCTTTCTGACTGAACAATAAAAGGCTAGCAAGCAACTTTTCATGAAGACAGTGCCCCCTTAGAAATGGTTCCTCCTGAACAAGATCGTAGTGAATAATCCAACAGGGGTTATGCTGGAAAAAGGGATCTCATGTTGATTATGCATTTAGCTCTCATCTTTGCTTTAATAAGTTGTTATCTGTCTCAACATCAAACCTGTTGGATCATTTACTATCGCCTTAAGATTGCTAATAGGAAAAACAATGAAATATATCAACGAGCAAGTGGCATAATGTTAATAAGTGAAGTAAGAATCTATATAAAGGTGATAGCCAGTTGCAAGATGAGCAGTTTCTTCTTGCAGTGGTAATAGCTTCCATGTACTCTAGAGATTTCACTAGTGCTGCGACATTCTGTGAGAAGGGCAGGGAAGCAGAATGAATAATATAAGCCATTGCTATGGCGAAGATGTTGGCTTAGCGAGATCAAAAGTTTAGTGAAATATCTCAAATTTTCTCCTATCCAACCCATACCCATTCACACTATCCTCCTTTTCGGAGGGTGGAAAAGCTCGGCCAAAGATGTCTCCACTTGCCGATGTTGCTATTTGGTCAGCCCCACAGGAAACATGCCAGAGAGCTGCCTGAAGGAACACCAATTTTTCCCGCTTCCTCCCTCGCAGCAGGCCAAGATACGAGTTCCGCACCCTAATGGGCGATCTGAATACAAATGCTAATTGAGAATAGGTTCCTAACTCAAGTCTCCCAGGCTGTCAGTACATGTATCTGTCAGATGTTTAAAAGCCTTATATAGAGGTTGACTGACATATAGATCTACCATGGTGTTGCATTGGGGGAGTCAAGACCAAATGCAGTCTTCAGGTGAAGCAGGGTTGGACGACAGGGGGTAATTGTACCAGGGCATGCAGATGATATTTTAGCCCCTTTTTAAAGTCATACATTCTGTCTTTTTTATGTAATATTTGATTTAATATTATTCTAAAATATTAAAAATCTTACATCTGAGTGCTCTTCCTAGCAACTAATTCCATTGTAAATTCCTATATCCAGATTTATAATGGAAGCTGCCTATGTAAACTTATCACACTGGTAAGTGTAACAGGACTTGCAGCACCTCCAAAGGTGGGAAGGTGTAATTACTGTGTGACAAGTTTACATAGGAAATTTCCATTATAAATGTGAACATAGCAATTTATAAATGACAGGACCAACAGTGCATCTCCTTAACCAATGAGATTTGAGGATTGAGAAAGAAACAGAGGAACCTCAGAGAAGGAGGACGAATTAGAGTTAAATCAGGTACAGAAAGAGAAATAGAGAAAGAAAGATTGGATTAAGAGAGAAAGAAAAAAAAGGGACAGAAAGGAAAAGTAAGAAGAAAATTTTAAAATTTAAAATTTGACATTTTTAAAATCACTAACAACAATTGACTACATGCAGGAATGAGATTGAACACTTTAAATGGTTCCCTTTCTGGGCCAAAGAGGTTGATTGGAATTGCATTAATAATTATCACGTTATTTAAAAAGTACTTACGCTGTTAAGTTCCAGCCCTAACTTTCTGCGGCGAGTTTAATCGGCAATTAATGTGCAAAACCAGCAAGTTCTTAAAAATAACAAGGAGGCTAAAGGTGAGATGCCAATTGTACGAAGCAAATGGTGGAGCGGCGTAAATCGACCAGTGAGTTCTGGACATTCGTAACTCACAGTGCATCTCTTAATCCCTGAATTTGTTGGCCAATTTATGCGTTAATAACGGCATGCATCGTTAACACACCGTTATTTTTCCAGCAAGACTTGGCCCATTATTGTAAAAATTATTGCATTTTATCTTCGATATCTCAGACCAGCCATTCTGTTCCATTATAATTGCTGCATTTATGGGATTCCCATGGTGCACACAGATTCTGTACAATTAATAAGCACAGAGGGCGTAGTCTGAGATGCTTATCTCCTGTGAAGCCCCTTGGGACATTTTACTTCATTAAAGACACTATATAAATGCAAGTTGTTGTTGTTGTTGAGTCGGTGCTCACATATGATCGAGTATCTTCACTTGTGAGACTAACATCCCATCTCAGTGCTGGGACTGTAATCACTTTCTTGTCCTCTAATCAGTTCCCAGAATTACCTCGACTAATTCTTGAAAAACAAGACATTTTAATAATGTTCCTCAGTTCTACTTTTAATTGCAATCTCTGTGACTCCTTGACATGTAAAATATATAGACAACAACTTGCATTTACATAGGTCCTTTATTATAATAAAACAATCCAAGGCATTTCACGTAGGAGAACATGGACACTGAGCAGCAGTAGAAGAATTGTTTCTCTCTTCCTCCAATGTGGTCTTTATGTTGTGGACAAATTAACAAAAACCTAGTAAGAGACATGAAGAAAAACAACTGTAGCCCCTATGTAGTGTTACAATGCCATGGTCTTGTCACACCAGTGCAAATATATCTTATCCTTAATATACATAAACTCTAATAGAACTTAACCATTTTTCTTTTTGATTCTAAAGGTGGGGCACACGATGAATACAGTTCCACCAGTGCCAGTAGCTCTCCAGTCTCTTGACCAAATGGTCATTCTTTGGGCGGTGCTTGTCAATGAAGAGCATTAGCACCAAGACTGGTCCTGTCCTTACCCAACATTGGCACATCAATACTTCCAGCAGAGGTCACTTGAAGAAGGAAACCCAGTTGATTTTTTTTTTCTTAACCCATCCCCAAGGATGCTGAGGAGGTTTAGCACTGCTACTCATACAGATTGACTAACTCAGCACAGACCAAAGATCAAACCTGGGTTGCACCTTTTATGTCTGTATAGCTTAACACCACTCCACACAATGCACTTACCCACTGAGTTATCAGGAAGCCAATGGTGCCTTATTGTCAGTGTTTACAAATGATGCACAGAAGCAGGGAAGGGGAGAACTTTTCAGTTGAAATAAAAATAATAATATACTATACTACTCTGAGGTAATATCATTGGGGGTGATTTTAAACCCCAAGAACGGGTGGGTTGGGGGCAGGTAGGAGTTGAAAATAGTTGTTTTTTGGGTCGCGACCGCATCCAGGCTTTATTTCTGGGTTTAATGCAAAAAAGTACAGGCTTCCCACTGGGAATGCCAAGTCCAAACATTTTGCGGTTGTGACCCAAAAAAATAACTGTTTTCAACTCCCACCCACCCCCAACCCACCCATTCTTGGGGTTTAAAATCACCCCCATTGTGTCTAAATTGGTGATAGGGTAGTCTAATTGGGTGATGTATTAATAGAACATCATTGTCAATAATAGGTGCTCAGAAGACCTCTGTACCTTGGTTTGTCAGCACATGACCTATTGGTGCGACATCATCGTCTCATCTTCCTATGATGTCACTGTGACATAAACGACCTACACTGGCTCCCATTCTGTAACGCCTCGTTTTTAAAATTCTCATCCTTGTGTTCAAATCCCTCCACGGCCTACAGCCCTCCGAGATCTCTGCGCTCCTCCAACTCTTGCCTCTTGCCCATCCCCAATTTCCATCTCTCCACCATTGGCAGCTGTGCCTTTAGCTGCCTGGGCCCTAAACTCTGGAATTCCCTCCCTAAACCTCTCCACCTCTGTACCTCTCTCTCCTCCTTTAAGTTGCTCTTTAAAACCTACCTCTTTGACCAAGCTTTTGGTTACCTGTCCTAATATCTCTTTATGTTACTTGGTGTAAAATTTTGTCTGATAACGCTCCTGTGAAGCACCGTGGGACGTTTCACTACATTAAAGGCGCTATATAAATGCAAGTTGCTGTTGTTATTGTAACCTTTCTCCTAAGCCAAAATTAATGATTGGTTCTTCTGTTGCTGAATTTGATTGGCTATTGATGAATCCTATGTAGAACTACCCTCCTGTGTACATTAATGGCAGAACAGTAATGTGCATCAGTCACAAGACACTGATTCCTTGTTATAAATTGGCTTCTAATTACAACATGTTGTATAATCTGAAAAAACTGTGCGGGTGGTTTAAACCGCATTTTGTTAGTATACGCCAAATTTACATGTCGACCAAATTAACTTTGGTCATTGAATAAATAAATATATAACATTTGAAATTAAACTGTTTAAAATGAAAATAATTCACAATAAATTGATCCAAATCAAGGTGACTACATATGGTTTCAAATTTACTTTTTAAATGCAAATATAAAGTAGACTTTATTATGAATTTAATATGGTGGTGATAAGGAGATTAATCTCCTTGATAACAGACTGCAAATAAGCCTAATGGGTCCGTGGTTCAAACAAGGGTTTCTGTTTAATGGGAACAGGCAAGAGATGAATGGCTTGTTAAACATTGCCAACATACTTGCTTGGTGCCATTCAACGGTCACAGCAAGTGGAAACAAGAACCTTGTGCTGTATACCCATTTGCTAATTTGGGCGAACTTTTTTTTTCTCTATCTTATCTCTTCACCTTCCTTACCTCAGTGTGATTGCAGACTTTTAATGATCTTTGTCTCTGCTGAGCACCTCCAGCTCTTACCAGTATAAAAATAAGTGGACAATGTGCCCATGTGTATTTATGCGGTTTTATTAGCAGATTGTTTCACTGCGTTTTACCTGTTATAAAATTATATGATTGCGAACGTTTAACGCGTTGCCAAATGAAAATGGCAGGAAGTTCCACTCTTATTTTAATAAGGACTCGTTGCCTTCTCTTGGCTGCCTTGGGTGGAAAAAAAGTTAATAATTCACCACTGTTGGATTGTGAAGGTTTTAGAAGCTTTTGCCTGACACATACTTTTATTTTGATATGTTTGGCTTTATTATAAATGTATTATAAAATAAAAGGGAAGGACCAAAAACTCCAACTTTGAAGTGACCCAATTTAGACTAAGCTAGGTGTGTTACTTCATTACACACATTTGGCCCAATATGGATATTTTTGATTGGCTTGTCTTTTAAAAAGAAACATGGTGACATCCAACTACAGAGAGAAAAAAAACCTTCTTTTCATCTGGATGTCCTTATTTAGGTGTCAGCCTTAACTTGGTGGTAGCACTCTCGCCTCTGAGTCAGAAGATCCTGGGTTCAAGCCCCTCTCCAGAGAGTACAGACTGATACTTCAGTGCAGTACTGAGGGAGTGCTGCACTGCCAGAGATGCTGTCTTTCAGAGGAGACGTTAAACGGAGGCCTCATCAACCCTCTCAGATAGATGTAAAAGCTTCCATGGTCCTTTTCCAGGAAGAAAAAGAGAGTTCTCCCAGTGTCCTGGCCAATATTTATCCCTCAACCAACATCATGAAAATAGATTATCTGGCCATTTATCTCGTTGCTGTTTGTGGGACCTTGCTGTGTGCAAATTAGCTGCCGCATTGCCTTACAACAGTGACTATACATCAAAAGTATTTCATTGGCTGTAAAGCGCTTTGGGATGTCCTGAGGTTGCAAAAGGCCCAATATAAACGCAAGTCCTTTCCTTTCCTTTTTATTTTATGTATCCTGTTATAGATTCACTCACTATAATGGCGGATAGTGAGGAAGCAACCGTTGTGTATTTTAATTTCAAATAAAAATTAGTCCTACCGTAAAAGATCCGATGACACTATTCGAAGAAGAGCAGGGGAGTTCTCCCCGGTGTCCTGGCCAATATTTATCACTCAACCAACATCACTAAAACAGATTATCTGGTCATTATCACGTTGCTCCTCGTGGGACCTTGCTGTGCGCAAATTGGCTGCCGCGTTGCCCTACGTTACAACAGTGACTATACTTCAAAAGTACTTCATTGGTTTATACAGCACCTTTCATGACATCCTGGGACGATTTAGGACATCTTGAAGTCATGAAAGGCGCTATATAAATGAAAGCCTTTCTTTCTTTCTACCAGATGGTGGTCTGACAAGGTAGCATTTGCTTAACAGTACTGGCTAAAGCTACAATCCCTGGTAGTCTAGTTAGAGATGATGGAGTTTTGTAGTTATGCATCTCACCAATGTTTAGTCATCTAGTGAGAAGGGTGATAGCCAGTCTTCGAATTGTGGTCATTTCATCAGTCTGGCTGTCTCTTGAGAATGCTAGTCGGCTATATAGCACTGGTGCACTCATTCGATCCATGACAACCTGTTGGGAAAAGACAGCAGGCTAACTTGTGGTAGTGATGTGTCAGTGTCTTTCACTGAAAACAGCTCCGATTGGTGACGCCTCTTACTCCTGATCTTTAGTATAAATTTTTTTAAAAATCAGATTATAAAATGGTGAGATGCACGGATAAAAGATATCGGTAACTTGAGCTCTGGTCTGTGAAGCTCAATTTTTTTGAGAGGGCGATTGTTTTTTTAAGCTGATGAAAGTGATTTGGGGAATAAAATTTATTTCCAATGCCACCCAACATAAGCATCAAGCATTTTCAGGTCAAGTATAACACTGGTTGTTAGATGCAGGGTAAAAGCTCCTTCTACTCGAACCTAGCAATGTACCCCAAGCTCAGGGCAGCAGTCTCTACTGTGCCAGCATGAAATTTCCTTTTTCTATGCCAGCTATGGTTATATCCTCTCTAAGTGAAATTGGCAGTTTAATGCTATGTAATGGACATTGGACTTCCAACCACTAGAATCTTCTTTGTCCTTGCTTGAATTCATGCACTGCGGACCCTCACAGCTGGCAGGGAGAGTAAAATTCCAGCTTTTCAGTCTAATGTAAGGAGTCTTACAACACCAGGTTATAGTCCAACAGCTTTATTTGAAATCACAAGCTTTCGGAGCTTTCCTCCTTCGTCAGGTGAATGTAGGGTTCCATAAAGGCACAGCATATATAGTCAGAGAACAATGCCTGGTGATTACAGATAATCTTTCCAACTGCCCGTTATCACACCTCGGCAGAGATATAATCAAAGCAATCAAAGGAGTGGATGGTGTTCAGACAGAGTAACATTACATCCCAGACTATTGAATACACAAGCGGTCAGAACACAAAGACAGAGAGAGAGAGACACCCGAAAGGCAGAGAGAGAGAATGACCAGATGCGTTAAAAAACAGATAACTTTATTTCACTGGTGGGGTTACATGTAGCGTGACATGAACCCAAGATCCCGGTTGAGGCCGGCTCATGGGTGCGGAACTTGGCTATCAATTTCTGCTCGACGATTTTGCGTTGTCATGTGTCTCGAAGTCTAGACTGGGTTCAAATCCATTGATGAAAGGGCAGTGTATTAAACGGTGGCACCACCCTGACCCCATGTTCTATTACCTTGGGGGTGAAATTGGTCTTTGGCGAAAGCGGAAATGGACGACAGCAAATCGGGAGTCTACCGAAATCCAATTTTAACACCCCCCCCAACCCCCCACCATACTCTGAGTGCACAAACACCGAGCCTTTTAAAGATGAATTTGAACCAAAACTCCACTTAATGAATCCCAGTAGGCTGCCCCAATGCTATGGCGTATTCATCAGATTCCCAGCGAGTTGAATTCCCGCGGTGGGGGGGGGAGTTCTCCCTTTGTCGGCCGTAACTTTAGTGGAAGATCCATGGAAACCCGTTTACGCCATTGCTGTGGGGTTTCCGGAGACCTTCTGCTGAAGTCATGGCGGATGATTGGAAGAACCCCGGCAGGAATTAACGATGCTAGTTGTCCATCGGACCACTTCATGGCAGGTGATACTCCTTGTATAAACCACCTGCCAGGTTAGTAAACAAAAGGAATGGATCAGTGGCGCAATATCACCACTGCATCATAGATCACAGCTGGTGGGGAAAGATATTATTTTGGTTGTAACTTTTATTGTATTAAAGGGAATCTAGAACATAAAATATTGCAAAACTTCACACTACGGCAAATGCAGTGCCTGACAAACAGGTTAAAATTCCGATCATGCCAATTTTGGAGCAGAGTCTCCAATGCAGGCTGTTCCAGGAAATAAATGCATCTAAAAATTCCCTATCGAGGCAGTAGTACCCTTCTAACTTTTTCTTAGCTTTATACATTTATACTTTATATATCCTCTATATGATTACCGTTGTTGCTTTGGGTACGTCTAAGTGTCAGCCTTGAACTGGTTGTTTTATAAACTTTTTAGCGTGATTGTTTAAAAATGTATTTGTTACCGGTGAGACCTAAGTCTAGTAACCTGTACAGGTTTTATAACTTACAAGAGAAAATTAGTGAATCAGTATCATTAAAGCCAAGCTACAGGTGCGGAGTCAATAAAATGTGAAATATTGCCCGAGTCTGTTTGTGCCAGGTGCATCTTGCTTCATTTCTCTGCAGATCTGCACCTTTCCCTAAGCGAGGTCATTGTGCATTGTGGTGCCTTTGTGCTTTTCGGGGCCCCTGTCCCTGTCCCTCTGTGTCATTCATTTACAGTTTAATCATCGACATGAAAGACCTTCTTTCAGCTCCCTCTAATAACACAGTTGATTCCTCACCACCACCCCCCACCTCCCCCAAGCACCTTACCTGATCGTTGGAGAATGTTTAATAACCCCGGAAATCCTTTTGGACTTTTACCTTTAAGCATTGTTAAATCAAATCAGGAACTAGATATATCTAATCATTTCGAGAGAATTACATATTTTGCTGGGTTAAATATATTTTATCCTAGTTGAATGTGTGCAAAGAGAACTTTAGTATTGACTATTTCATCAAATAGCTTTCTTGTTTTGACAGCTAATTCTTTCAGTGATATAGTGGATGGCTGACAGTGGTCTACTCGCTGTTTAGTCACCAAGCACTCCCATACAACTGCATGGTGTTTTCGAGCATTATACTGGTCCAGGATAACTGAGGGGAGGCTGCTGTTGCCTATGTCCATCTCAGCACAGCCAGACTTCCTTTGTTTACTTCAGCTAGCGTGGGATACTAAGGGACAGTTCTCTCACACACACACTCGCATGTCTTCCCCGCTGTCCTCTTTTAAAATAATGGTTAAAATTTGTTAACAAAGTTCCCCTGATAGCCCGGTGGATAGGTACACCTTGTGCTTTTAGTAAGCTCTATAGAGCAGACGGCTCCAATTTTGATCCCCCATCTGTGCTGAGTTAGTTAATCTCAGCTGGGGTAGTGGTAGAAACACTACAATTGGCCTTAGTGTCCTAGGCTAAGTAAAGGAAACACCAGGGAGTGTTCCTGCTCATAGTTGCTATCCAGTAACTCCTGATGGAAAATTTATGCTGTGCATGTGTGTGTGTAGACAATGGATGAGAACAGGGTCAAACTGTGATCATTTTAGTTTTTCAAATTGACACTCATGCCTCGGTCCACACATGAAATATGAGGACAGCTGATTCCTGTGGAGCAATACCTCACCATGAGTCAGCACCTTTAGGAAGAGAAGGAAGAAATGGGAAGATAATTGGCAAATTGTCGAACTGTGTTGATAAATCTTACAGATTAATCTCTGGCTTAGTTGGTGGCACTATGATCTCTGAATCAGAAGGCTGAGTTCAAGCCCCACAGGATTTGAGCATATAATCCAGGTTGATAGTGGCAGCGAAGCTCTGCATTGGCAAAAGTGCCATCCTTTGGATGAAACATTAAACCAAAGCCCAATCTGCCAGTTCCAGTGGTTCAGGTAGACACTATAGATCCCATGGCACTATGCTGCTTCCTCAATCAGCACTACCAAAAACAGATTAAAAGATACAGTGCGAAATTTAATGTTGACCAGTTCATCAGCTAGCTTTCTTGTTTTGATAGCTAATTCTTTCAATTAGATAGTTAATGGCATCAGGTGGTTTGTACGCTGTTTAATCACCAAGCACTCACATACAATTGCATAGTGTTTTCGAGTATTGTACTTGTCCAGAACCAATGGTGTTGGTGGGATCTTGCCATGCACAAAATGAGTGCCAAATTGCCTACATAATAATTGTCACTGCATTTCAAAGTAATTCATTGTATGTGGACTGTTTTGAGATGTTTCTGAGAGAGGTGATAAGGCCTTATATGATGGCAAGTCTTTTTTTCCCTAATTGTCAGTAATTGTTTGTGAGACATATAATTCAAGTTTGCTCACTTGTGTATGTGTCAGATTCCTGAGATTTGTCAACAAATTTTTTGACAGCACAAAACTAGTTGACAGAGGGTAGGCCAGCTGGAAATGAGTTAGTTATTGATCTTTACATTTATAGACTAGATTTATTCAAGAAGAGAAAACATTAACCACTTGAAACAAATGGACCCAATGTGTGCCAATGGCTTCAAAATGTATACACTAAAAAATTAACATTAGCATTTATAATTAACGCATAATTCAACATTAGCAAAAGTCAACTGCACTAAAACAATAAGTCCTCCACCGAAAAATATAAATTAAAACCGAGAGCCATTGTAAACTACATCTATTCCAATAATTCAGCCTGCCTTATCCTTTATACTCCTCCAGCTATAAACTGAGAGAAGTCATAGTGCTGCTTGGAGGCCTACTTTACTTTATTGTGGCGAAATTGCTTTGTTTAAGGTAGTCTCTGAGTCCAGAGCCACTTTAAAGCTTTCAATTATATTGTAAACAAACATGCAACTTCAAGCTTATTGATATAAGGCATCTTTTACTACATGGATAAAAGGTTTGTTTTATGTCACTAATTTGAGATTTAAACACTTATCTGCTGTTTGGCTATATCTGGAATATACTTGTTAAAACTGGACTGTGTAATGCATTTTTGAGCATTGTGACATTTATAGGTTTCCCCTTCCCTGCTTTGTCCCATTTAGCCATGCCATTGATTCTTTTTGTTGTTACATGATCTCCTTCAGTTGTCTGAGTGACTGAGTCACAAATATCTTCTTGCTTACTATCAGTGACCCCATGATCTGCTGGCAAAATGTGCTCTTCCATGGGTAGGATTCACCTTGGCACAAAATACAGCTGAGTTTGAGTGACAGTCAAGGATGGACCTTGAACTGAATTGTTGGTTGGGTTTCCCAGTTTTTGCACCCACCCCCACCTCCCCAACCTGTTCTCCCCTCCTCACCTGAAGGCTAGACACGTACTGGGCGATGGTTCCACAGGTGTCATCATTCTTCAGGTGTTCAACTTAAGTGGCTTTGGATATTTTGTGTGACTTTGGATACTGAATGTCAGTGAGGTATTGGATTGTGGGAGGCATCACAGCCAGGCCTGAACTTATTTTCATACAACATCCACATTTGTGCACTTTCAAGATGGAGGTCACTGGATAGCAATCAGGAGTAGGAAACCTGGCTATTTTTCTGCACCCTATCCTGATGATATTGATGCCAATTGTAGCACCCTAACTGTTACCTTGACTGATTTCAAGGAACTCATCACAAAACATCGAATCCTGGACCCTTTATAGTTTGTATGGCTCAGTACCATTCATGCACTTTATTTACCCACTGAGCTATTAGAAGAATCTTGGTAACTTTTAAAATATATACTAAAATCCTCATTGACTAGAAAACACCTTGGTTCCAGTACTTTAAAGTTCACAGTTAATTTACAAGGCTTCTGGTTACAGCTCCATGCTCATAATTGATAGTGAAGAGCACCTAGGGGCTGGAACCACTCCCAAGTTTAAATCAGATCACAGTAAAAATAGAAATATACTGAGTAGATTGCTGGCCTCCCACCCTGCACCCTGCATGAACTCTAAATTGTCCAAGGCTCAGTCGCACATGACATATCCCACACTAGGTCCTGATTGCCCATCATCCCTGGGCACACTGATCTATACTGTCTCTCTGTTCCCCAAAACATTAAAGTCAAGATCTTGCCTTGTCTATAAACCCCTCCATGGTCTCGCCACAACCTACCTCTGCCTCCAGCCCTATGTCTCTCCTCCCCCTCCCTTTCATTCCACAAATAGTGGCACCTTGGTCCAACTCCAAAGTTCATGGGGTCAGGATTGACCTTACTTATCATGCCACTGGAAGGCATCCACACCCCTAGGGACATATCTGGACCACCCATCATTGGCAGAAGGCCAGAGAATCTGGCACAGGTCGCTGGGCAGGCAGAGAGGTTGCTGGTTCTCCCCCAGAAACAAGTTGATGATGATCCCAATGGTTCCCTTGTTGTTGTTTTTTAATTGTGCTCCTATCTGAGGAGCCCCACTACCACTGGTGGTTGGGGAGGTATGTTGGGTCTGACCAGGGTTAACTCCATTGACCATACACTATTCTCCCAGTGAAGGCCCGAGTCACGGGAATTCCTGACATAGAGATTCCGTACCCCCGGCCCTACCTCCTTACAATGATGGCCATGTGTGGGATAGGTGGAGACTCCAACAGGCTACCATGGATGCACAAAGTTAAGATCCAATGCATCCAGGTCCCACCCTAGATTCTGGCCATTCTGGCAGACTCCCACTGGAATTATGGTAGGAATATGCCAGAATGGTCACAGATTTTTGGGACCTTGGTTCTTTTGCATTGTGAAACATCCTAAAATACTTGACTGAGGTACACCAAGAGTTAGAAAAATTAAGGGAAGTGAATGAAAGTATGATCGAGCTTTGAGGATACATTTGAAGGTGGAAGAGACGTGGAGGGGTTTAGGAAGAAAATTCAGTGTGCAGAGCCAAGCCACCTGAAGTTTCGGCCACTGACGGTGGAACAGATGGACACACAATAGGACCAGGTGAAGAGCTCCGGCTGTTCAGTAGGGTTGGGAGAGATTGAAATGGTCGAGTGAATGAGGGTCCACTCAGATTTGTAAACAAGGCTGTGGATTTTGAAATCAATGCACTGGATGACAGAGAGCCAGTGAAGGCCGGCAAATACAGGTGATAAATACACTGGGTTTAACACAGGGTAGGATGAGGCCAGTGGAGTTTTGAACAAGTTGCAGTTTGCATAGAGTTGAGCTTGTGAGCCTGATGAGGAGCATTGGAGAATTCAAGCCTGTAGGTGAAGAAAGCCACTTCGAATCTATCCCGCACTCTGAATTCACTTCCTGTACTTGTATACTCATTGATGTGTACAGATCACAAGATCACATCACTTACGGACTTCAATATGTTAATGCTTCCCCAGATGATAGTGCTTTACATTCCTTTCAATGCACTTTAAATATCTCACATTCTATCAGGAGCCAAACAATGTATTTTAATGTTTGCATTGCTTGAGATAGCTATTTAAGACCTAACCCTTGAAAACTGATTTATCTTGGATAACAGATAAAGTTGTTGAACTCCCCTGCACTGACATCCTTACAAGGGACAATTCAACTGATATTAGTGTTTAAGTAATGGTTTTAGCCCTCAACCTAAAAATAAATTCCTGCTGGTACAATACCTGGGTCATGATCAAATGTTTCCTATAGTCCAAAGGGAAAAAATTACTTTTATACTGCACAACTCTCAGAAACTTCCCAAAGCACTTCACACCAAATGAAGTATAGTCATTGTTATTGTGTAACAAACACAACAATTTTGCAAACAGTTCCCCCAAGCACTAATGATACGAAGAACCAGTTCATCAATTTTTGATGTTGGTTAAAGGAAGAACTTTGGCTGGAAGATCTCTTTACTCTTCTTCATGCAGCACCTGGAGATCTCTAACGTCTACCTGAATCAGTCCTCAGTTTAACGTCTCATCTGAAGGACAGCACCTCCAACAATGCAACACTCTCTCAGTACAGTAATAAAGTATAAGCCTTTGTGTTGTCAAATCCTAGTGTGGAGCTTGAACCTAAAACCTCTGGCTCAGAAGCAAGAGTGCTAAACTGACACTTTGTACAAATTTGGCCTTGTTGCGGCTGTTTGTTGCTCTCTCACAGTGGTAGATTTTGATTTTGTAAAATAGTGTAAAATGGGTGATAGCGAATTAGCAGCCTGTTTTACATATCCCGTCGGGAGGGATGTAAAACGGGCTGCTGATTCATTATCACCCATTTTACAGTATCGCACAGTCAAGATCTATCCCACTTTGTCTCTGTTCCTCTCTCGGCTGTTTCTTGCTCTTTTTCTGTAATACTGCTGTTTCTTGTGCTCTCTTTCTCTATTGCTGTTCGTGGCTGTTTGTTGCTCTCTCTCTCTCTCTCATGCTCTGCCTTGAAGTGCATGAGTCAGAATTCATATCAGTCCAAAACTTAGGCTATCATATTAGAAAGCCTGTTGGTCAGCCATTTTTATGATGTGAAGATTCTCACAGTCTTGGTGAGAGTTCACTCCCTTCTGTATAATTTACAAATATGCTCAAATGTTTTTTTTACCATAAGAACTTGGTTGGTGGCTTTAAAGATTCCTGGATGAAACTGAGCTATGCAGAGCAAAAAGTCCTGGATTTGATTCCCAGTCTGACCTGACTTAACTGATCTCAGCAATAAGGGTGGTAGCAGAGGCATTACAATTTGCCACAGTATGCGAGTATGAGGGAGAGGAAGAATCAGTTAGGTTTCCTGCTCCTGATCACTATCCGGTGGCTTCTGCTGAAAAGTACACGTGTATGGATGCAAGACGTGAATTGGTTGGGTTTAGTATTGATGTCCCGTCATAGTCGAACAACCTGTTAACACTCACTGTCTAGGCCCAGACATGAAGAATGGACACTTGGGCAAGGTACAAGAGGCCGGTCACCAGTAAGAGTCAGTGACTTGAGGAGAGGTGGAAAGAAACTTAGATGGTAAAAAGAATTGTAGACACGGTGAGTAGAAGGACGAGCTGGATTCACTTCCACTCACACGCTCAGTCAATAAAGTGTTTTGGCGACCTACCAAATTTAACGGCTGCCAAAAGAAAGAAAGGTCAAGCATGCTCATACAAGACGTTCAAAGACTGGCTGTGGGAAGGCGTAGCTGTGACTGTATTTCTACTTTTCAGCAGAAGAACATTCATGTTACAGCTATGTTAATTGAACTCCAAGCCATGCATCAGCATCTTAAACTCCAGCCCAAGAAAACTGACATGTTGATGCAAGATTTGAATTTTGAACTGCCATATTGAAAAAAGTCTGAGATGCATATAAAGAAAATAAATCCCATTTTCATCAGTTATTTGGACATTTTAGTGCTGTTCATGAAAAAATCTATACCCTTGCCTTGACTTTTAAGCGGACACAATAAGCACAGTAGCTGTTTTGTTTAACATTTCCTTCGTAATAAACTTTGTTTTGTGCTTATATAAATGAGAAATATGTCTGGCCCAAGTATAGCTGACCTTGGAGTTTATTAATGAATGTGTTATATCTGGTGATCTTTTCATGTATTCCATGGAAAGGATTTGCAAAGGCAGTTACCTTAAATGTTGTGTTTTAAAACATTATGGGCGCTAAATTGGGCCGCGTAGCGCCCATTGTGTAGGCACTACGCGGACTTCTAAGCCCCGAAAATGGTGTCTGAGATGCGTGTGCACGCTTCCAGCGTGATAGGTGCAGGATGCCATATTGGTAAAGGCATTTGGGCACGGGCACCTGTCAAACGGCGGCAGCATTTAAAGTAGGGAGATTATGACGTAGATCAGTGTGCAACGCTGATTTAAAGGGATCGCTGCTATTTTGGAACTCCACACTCCAGCCAACGCATCATCTTAACCTCGCACAGCTGAACAAGTCTTAAACGGCCTGGAGGACCCCCCCCCCCATCACCGCTATTTAGAGAGATCATGCCGGAAGTTACAGGTTCGTTGCTGGATTATTGCTTCTGGCTGCTGATGCATTTGTGCCTGTTTTTAGAGGTCTCCTATACTTAAATACTAGAACTAGGGGACATAGCCTAAAAATTAGCGTTCAGACTTTCAGGACTGAAGTTAGGACACACTTCTACACGCAAAGGGTGGTAGAAGTTTGGAAATCTCTTCCGCTAAGGCAGTTGATGCTAGTTCAATTGTTAATTTTAAATCTGAGATTGATAGATTTTGTTAACCAAAGGTATTAAGGCATAAGGGGCTAAGGCAGGTATGTGGAGTTGGGTCACAGATCAGCCATGATCTCATTGAATGGCGGAACAGGCTCGAGGGGCTAAATGGCCTACTCCTATTCCTATCTTCCTATGTTTCTATAATAAAGTTTCAATACTCTACAAGGAGTGGGCTGACTAGCTGACAAGCAAGAGCAAGGGCACTGGCAGAGTAGCAGAGGTGGGACAGGAATGCTGTCATCCTGAGAGAGGACAGCAGGTTCACGTTCCATGGAGCCATTGCCACTTGCTGCCTCATGTTATGCACCACCTTCTCCTGCAAGAAAGCGGGAAATGTGTCGGTGAGTGTCCTGCAAGATGTTTAGGTGATGTGCCTGACATGGTTGAATAGCTGCCAGTGTGTGTGACCTGTGAGTTGTGGGTGTGCAGCTGCAACAGTGGTAATGTGTGAGGGTGAGATGATGCATCTGATTGGAAGAGTTGAGTACTGATGGAAAGAGTTTGTTGGTATGTGGGTCATGGGAGGTGTAGTGCGTGGAGCAGTGGATGAGGCTAGTGGTGCAGTTGGTGGGAGATGCCACTTGACAGTTGAACTCACGAAACTTGACCACTCATGTCAAATCATTGAACTTCTTCCTGCACTGCATCAATGTTCGTAGTGCTATGCTCCTGGCATTGACCTCGTCCCCTACTGCCTCTTACTGCCTCGGCAGCATATGTCTGGATGGCCTCTTGCCCCCACTGCAGATATGGAAGGCCCTCCTTCTGTCCACCTCTTGCACCAAGGCCTCTAGTACATCATCAGAGAACCTTGGTGGACGCTCTCTCGCAGGCCTGGTACAAACTCAAATCGGCAGATTGATGGAGTCTGGCTTGCAGATTGGAGGATCTGGGATGTGGTTGTGAGCAATCTTTAAACAATATTTTAAAATAAATCAACAGTTTTTAAACATAAGGACAGGACTTGCATCTGTGTTTTATGTGTGCAATTTTTGATCTCTGTTCAGACCCGTATCTTATATTTTGAAAATATCAGAGTCTCGCAAACTTTGAGCAGCCAAGTTGTTGCTCAATAAAAATTCCAAAGTTTCCATCACCACCAAGCTTCACTATATTGCACAGATTCACTTCACAATTGACTTCCACCACGTCCTGCAGCCACAGTGCACCTCCCCTTTAAAGGCTGCCTTTAACTGGTGCTAGCCACTCCCAATATCTGGGCCCCCAGCTGGTGCATGCAGGCAATCAACAGCGCAGGTAGCACTGGCTGCACGCAGCAATCAGGTAAATCACCAGGCAATCACCAATTTAACCCCCAGTGTATTCATGCAAGTTAAAAGAAAGGGGTATTTGGGATGATGTTTGAAATGCTAATATGTTAGCATTGATATTGTTTCCCCATAGACTATAAGTAATAAAACAAAATCATTAGACTGTCTTGGCAATCAAAATATCTCACACCCACTATGTTGGAAAATCTTCCATTCTTTTTTCTGGCTGTGAATAGCGAGGTACATAACACACAGACACAGGCCAGTGAGACTATTAGAGCAGAATGCTGTGCAGATAGGCAGGTTTTTTGAAACAGAAAGGCCCAGAGAAAATGGCTGTGAGGAGGATACAACACAGAGGGAGTGGGTAGAAATTAATTTGTACAAGTCAAGTAATACAACCTAATGATGCGAGAGAGGATAGCTTATTTATTATTTTATATTATTATATGAAGACAAGTTGTACCAATTGAACTAAGTGGTTCTGATCATAATTGTTGCTCTGTATCTTCACTTACTGTAAAATAAAGCAGCTTAATGATTCATATCAAGTCCTTGTTCCAACAAGTGTTTGCTCAGTCTGCTTATGAAGAGATTGAAGAAATACATATAAAAGATATAAATATTCGGTTCAAGTTACAAGAGGGTATTATTGTTACACCCTCAGGTTACACCATTGTACAAGTTGATATCGGGCAGTGTGAGACAATTTCCATAAAAGTAAGATACTTAAACCACTTACAAAAGCAACTGATCCTGAGAAATTATCTAGAGCAGATGCAAATTTGTAACAGGGTGCAAATAGTGAACATATAGTGAACAAATCCCAATGTATTTTTTCACTTATTTTTACTCAGTAAGTACACTGGAGTCAGGCATACATTGAACCAGATGTACAGAATTGCTCACTCTGTTGTGCCACATAACGCTCCTTAACTGCAATCTCAGAAATGTGTCTCTTATGTAAGTTCTTTCAATTCCCACATCAATCATCTCAGGGCCTCTTTTGGTAAGACTGAAAACCTATTATTAGTTTCACCCACTAGGGGCTGGACTGCGACTACCCTATGTCAATTCATATAGGTACCCTTTTAGCCAGCAGCGGGAGAGGACACTTTTCGCCCATGAGCCTGAATTTGGGGCTTGAACTTGGGGACTCGGAGAGGTGAGGGTCCCTCGCGCTACCGAGTCTCCCTCAAGTACTGTACGAAATATAACGAGACCATACTAAACGAGTAATAAAAGAGGTAGCCATGGAAATAGTGGATGCATTGGTTGTCATTTTCCAAAATTCTATCGATTATTGAATAGTTCCTGCAAATTGGTAGGTGGCAAATGTAACCCCACTATTTAAAAAAGGAGGGAGAGAGCAAATAGGGAACTACAGACCGGTTAGCCTAACATCAATAGTAGGGAAAATGCTAGGGTCTATTATAAAGGATGTGGTAAAAGGACACTTAGGAAATATCAACGGGATTAGACAAAGTCATCATGGATTTATGAAAGGGAAATCATGTTTGACAAACCTACTGGAGTTTTTTGAGGCTGTAACTGGTAGAATAGATAAGGGAGAACCAGTGGATGTGGTTTATTTGGATTGATAAAGTCCCACATAAGAGGTTAGTGTGCAAAATTAAAGTACAAGGGATTGGTGGTAATATACTGGCATGGATTGAAAATTGGTTAACAGACAGGAAACAGAGAGTAGGAATAAATTAGTCTTTTTCGGGATGGCAGGCAGTGACTAGTGGGTTACCGCAGGGATCAGTGCTTGGGCCCCAGCTATTTCCAATAGATATATCAATGATTTGGATGAGGGAACTAAATGTAATATTTCCAAGTTTGCTGACAACACAAAACTAGGTGGGATCGTGAGTTGTGAGAAGGATGCAAAGAGGCTTCAAGGCGATTTAGACAAATTGAGTGAGTGGGCAAATACATGGCAGATGCAGTTTAACATGGATAAATGTGAAGTTATCCACTTTGGAAGGCAAAACAGAATGGCAGAGTATTATTTAAATGGTGATGGATTAGGAAATGTTGATGTACAAAGGGACCTGGGTGTCTTTGTACACCAGTCACTGAAAGCAAACATGCAGGTGCAGCAAGCTGTTAGGAAGGCAAATGGTATGTTGGCCTTCATTGCAAGAGGATTTGAGTACAGGAGCAAGGATGTCTTACTGCAGTTATACAGGGCCTTGGTGAGACCACACCTGAAGTATTGTGTGCAGTTTTGGTCTCCTTACCTAAGAAAGGATATACTTGCTATAGAGGGAGTGCAGCGAAGGTTCACCAGACTCATTCCTGGGATGGCAGGATTGTCGTATGAGGAGAGATTGGGTCGACTAGGCCTGTATTCACTAGAGTTTAGAAGAATGAGAGGGGATCTCATTGAAACGTATAAAATTCTGACAGGGCTAGACAGACTGGATGCAGAGACGATGTTTCCCCTGGCTGGGGGGGTCCAGAACGAGGGGTCACAGTCTCAGGATACGGGGTAGGACATTTAGGAATGAGATGAGGAGAAATCTCTTCACTCAGAGGGTGGTGGACCTGCAGAATTCTCTACCACAGAAGGCTGTGGAAGCCAAGTCACTGAATATATTTAAGAAGGAGCTAGATAGATTTCTAGACACAAACGGCTTCAAAGGGTATAGGGAGAGAGCGGGAATATGGTATTGAGATAGAGGATCAGCCATGATCATATTGAATGGCGGAGCAGGCTTGAAGGGCTCCTATTTTCGATGTTTCTATGTTTCTACACCAATAATACATTTCATTGCATAGAGGCTTTCTTTACCTAAAGTTTAGTTGCTATTTGTGTCTGCTTTCTTTTCTGACAAAAGTTAAACCTAAGGTTAAGAATAACAAACCACCTGAATATTATTCCTTATTAAGTAAAAGAAAAAAAATGACAACATAATTCATTTCTTCTGCATAACTGAAATGAAATACGACAAATCACATACTGAGGCATAAGCAAAATATTCCATATATGGTGTAAACTATTGATACTAAGGTTGCTGCATTTAGATACATTAAGCAAAGATTTCCATTGTGAGTTAGATGTAATGGAATTATAAACCTGTTCTTTATAAATACACATACAATTTTGATACACCTATTGTACAGAGGAAACTTTCCCCATTAATGTTTTCTATGTGGCCATTATTAATTTGGATTTACTGCATTTTCCATTATTTGGCAACATTTTGCAGTTGCCTGCAACCCACCCAGCTGAAAGTGCTTGTCCTGCCTATGTGCCGATGCTCTTCAAAAACTTATCTGCTGGTAGTCATCAGCTGATTAAATGTTCATCAATTGAGCTCAGTGGAAATAAAAATCGGAAGAGATGGAAAACGGGCTGCCGACTCGTTAGCACCTGTTTTACACAATCCCACCAAGTCAAGATCTACCCCAAGCTGTACCAATTGAACTAAGTATTCTGAACATAAATGTCCCTCTGTATGTTCACTTGCTATGAAATAAAACAGCTTAATTATTCATATCAAGCCTTATCCCAAATGTTTTCTCAGTCTGCCTTTGAAGAGATTCACTGGGATTTTAAATGCACTTTAAACAGGCAGCCCCAGCATCTCTAAATATCTGTGAGCAGCCAATGTTCATTATGTTGAGCATAAAATTGGCCTTGCATCATGTCTGCTGGTCTTCAATAGATGAGGGAAAAAAATGTAAGAACATAAGAAATAGGAGCAGGAGTAGGCCATATGGCCTCTTAAGCCTATTCCGCCATTCAATAAGATCATGGCTGATCTCCTACCTCAACTCCACTTTCCCGCCCTATCCCCAAATCCCTTGATTCCCTTAGTGTCCAAAAATCTATTGATCTCAGTCTTGAACATACTCAACGACTGAGCGTCCACAGCCCTCTGGGGTAGAGAATTCCAAAGATTCACAATCCTCTGAGTGAAGAAATTTCTCCTTATATTGCTCCTAAATGGCTGACCCCTTATCTTGAGATGAATTTAACCCTATCTGCCCGGTGGAAACTGCGCTAGGGTTAGAGTGGGCAGTTAAAATTGCCACCGGGAGTTGATCAATTTTAACATTGTCTACCAAGCAGGCAGCAAGGACACCATCCCAAAGCCAGTGGGGTCCTTTTTTACTTACCCATGTTGGGTCCTGATGACATCGTCAGGATCAACTGCAATTTTAACTCTACGGCCTGATCGGGAAGCTGCAGTGGCTTTCCTTCCACTGAAGGCAGTGAGAAAAGGATCAGGGCAAGAAGAGGCCCAAACAGGTAACTTTTTTCACTTTCCATGTGGGGCCAGGAGGAGCAGGAGTGCTCCTTTCTAGAGCAGCAGGTGAGTTTCTAACTCACACCAGCACCCACCACCCTAAAACCCGCCTGGAGTTAATGGGGTCATGATCGTTTGTCTGAACTGATTCTGCTTTGACCTGGTAAAACAATTGGAAAGAAATTTGAATGTGGAATAACTTCACTGTGAAGGGTTTTCTGTTGTATGTGATTTTGTTGTAAGTGGTTTGAACTACATGAAAAGCAATAACTGCAGTCAAATCATTCAGTCACTTCCTGTATGACTTTGTGGTACTAAGATGTTTTGGTATAAGTCCTGTTAACTTACAGATTCCCTAATGCTTTTTTGCAGTAGATCCCGTGAAAACAATAAAGGAGCTAACTGAGCTCTCAGCTTTCTGACTCTGATCTGTGTCACATTGTTAACTGCAACATCTTATGCATTACTAGAACTGAGTTTTAAAGCAATGTAAGCATTTATTTGAATATATTCTGCTTAAAACATAATTGTAATATGTATAAGATCATATGAGGGATGGCGATATGAGAAGATGTTTTCCCCTTTTCAATTTTTGAAATTGTGATTTATTGGTTTACTGTATTTAAAAAATATTAAAACAGTGTCATGGTGGCTCAGTGCACATTGTCTCAGAGTGGGCAGGATCTGATCTGCGCCTGAGCTTCCCTCTATCGTGGGCATGGTTTTCATCCAGTCTATCGAAGGGAGATGCCAAACAGAGGCTCGAAATTCTCAACAGGAAAGCAAGAAAAATTGCTGGGTAACTAACACTGGGTCACTCTCCCAATCCTCTTAGCAGCCAGCTACAGACCTTCCAACCTGAGGAACAACTGCACGATGGTGTAGATTCAGCCAAGTGCCTCGGTAGGAGATGCAGCCATATTGGCCGTGGATTCAGGCATTCTGTTCGCTTCACTCGAAACTTCAGGTAGTCCGCAAATCCTTAATTGATTCTGCTTAATTTAGCTAGGTCCGATATTACAAAGTTGTATGGACAGAGGCCTAGGAGCAGGCTGCTTGCTTTCCATCTTGACTGGAAAATGACACGTGCTGTAAAGGACTGAAAGAAAAGAGGAATAATAACTAAAATTTAAATAAAAATATATTTAAAAATATGTCAAAATCTAAATATTTATGTCCGTCTCGTACATACTGGTGTCTTTGGAGAAGTAAGGTACGACTTCATGTTGTGCAAACACCTTCAGTACAAAGTGCCAACTGATTACTACATTGCATCCATGAGGAAAGCTGCAAAACAGTATGAAGCATAGAATAAAAGAGACCCGAGAGTAATTACTGGCCATGATCCCATTATGGGATTCAGCAAGCACCGTGAAATGTGCTCGTGAAGCTCAAGAGATTTATTACCATTGTCTGAACCCAAAGATTAAATCATTGGGTTGAAATGCTCTTGAAGCATGCTAAGCATGCATGAACATTGGGTAATGACCAGATCGGTTTTGACTTTGCTGCCCTCCAGGGTGGAGAAGCCCTGGCCAATACTCACTGCCTGAAGGAATGGCCACTTGAATACCATCACCATGTTGCTCTTCACCAGATAAACAATTTTGAGTTCCTGGGCAACAAAGACCAGAGCTGTTTAATTTGCTCCAATAGTACAACCCAGATTCGCCAGGATACTGCCTGGTAAGAGGAAATACAAATACAAAGAAAGACTTGAAAGTTGGGTCTTTCATCATTAGAATAACGCAGATTACTGGGCGATAGAATAGAAGTGTTTAAAATTATAAAATGTTGGTCCAGGGCAGATAGGAGCAGACTGTTTTGCAGTAGTTGAGGGGCCAAGTACCAGGGGTCATGGATACAGGATTAAATATAAAAGATTTAGAACGTTGGACAAGAGAAATTTCTTCACCCAGAGAGTTGTCTTTTACAGTTTGCTGCCCTCCCCTGGCAAATGCACTGACTTTTGCTGGAATACAGTTCCAGAGGAGCTGGCAGATCTTGGCTGCCTTGCCAAATGGTAATAGGCAGTGAGCAATGACAGGCTATTCAACCATAGAACAACACAACTAAACCCAATTCGGTCCACATCCAATGCCTCCACACGTTCAATTTCCGGCAGGGTTTAATAGATAATGATCGGCAGTCAGAACTCTGGCTGACTCCCCCCACCCCCACCCAAACCAGGCCCAGAGTGCTGAGACTCTTACTGCCAGCCCAGCTAAGATCGATGACTCTCTGGCAGTGTGATGTTAAAACAGGGAAATTAATACAGAAACACTCAGCAACTCAGACAGCATCTGTAAAGAACAAAAAAGTGTTGACATTACAAGCATAGCCTTTCATTAGATCAGAAAAAAAGAAAGAATTTGCATTTATATAGCGCCTTTCATGACCTCAGGACGTCGCAAAGCACTTTGCAGCCAATAAAGTACTTTTGAAGTGTAGTCACTGTTGTAATGTAAGAAACACAACAGCCAGGGGTGGGGTGGGGGGATGGGGTGGGGGGGGATGGGGGGGAGGGGTGGTGGGGTGGGGGGGATGGGGTGGGGGGGGGATGGGGTGGGGGGGGATGGGGTGGGGGGGGTGTGATGGGGTGGGGGTGGGGAGGGGGGGATGGGGTGGGGAGGGGTGGTGGGGTGGGGAGGGGTGGTGGGGTGGGGAGGGAGGGGGTGGGGGTCCATTGCTGCATTCATCACTCCATTGGAGGACGAGCAACATCACCAGCCTCGCCAGGCACGCCGTCCACCTCCGCCACATGGAGCTACACAACAAAGTGCTGCGCAACAGGCACCTGCACAAAGTTGTCGTGCAACTACACATACGCCCACTGTAGGGTAACCCAATGGGTGGCATCAAGGGTGTTCATGGAGAACTTCATGAAAGGGCATTATTGCACCAACTAGTCAAGAATGGCCAAGACGTGGCAGTAGTGGTGCCATGTAATATGTAATGTGAGTTGATCAGAAATCAAATATAAGTAAAAACAATGACAAACCCTCAAACACCCTCGTGCATCCCCTTCATGCTCACTACACGTTTGCCTTATGCTTCCTACAGCACATACGTTATGCGTGCCCAGTGGCTGCAGCACATGTAGTGGCAGGTGGGGTGAGGCTGACCGTGAAAGAGATGCATGAGAGGGTGAGTATGAGACAGAGCCATGAGATTGTATGAGGATTGGATTGAGTGGTAGTGGTGGGATGAGTACTGGTGAGATGAGTAAGTGCAGGTAAGATGAGGATGAGCTTTGAGTGGGTGTGAGGAGTGATGTGATAGAACAGTGTTGGCAGTGCAGAAGGAGATGTGGGGTGGGGGTGGTGATGTGGCGGAAGGAGTGTAGGGGAATGAGTAAGTGTACTCACTTTGGCTGACCTACTTAGGTCATTGAAGCGCCTCCTGCACTGTATGCAGGTGCGCGATATGTTGGTGGTGCTGGTGATCTCCTCTGCCACCTCGAGCCAGGCCTTCTTGGTGGCAGAGGCAGGCCACTTCCTCCCGTCCGCCGGGGAGAAGATCTCTAATAAGAATATAAGAACATAAGAAATAGGAGCAGGAGTAGGCCAATCGGCCCCTCAAGCCTGCTCCGCCATTCAATAAGATCATGGCTGATCTGATCCTAACCTCAAATCTAAATTCATGTCCAATTTCCTGCCCGCTCCCCGTAACCCCTAATTCCCTTTACTTCTAGGAAACTGTCTATTTCTGTTTTAAATTTATTTAATGATGTAGCTTCCACAGCTTCCTGGGGCAGCAAATTCCACAGACCTACTACCCTCTGAGTGAAGAAGTTTCTCCTCATCGCAGTTTTGAAAGAGCAGCCCCTTATTCTAAGATTATGCCCCCTAGTTCTAGTTTTACCCATCCTTGGGAACATCCTTACCGCATCCACCCGATCAAGCCCCTTCACAATCTTATATGTTTCAATAAGATTGCCTCTCATTCTTCTGAACTCCAATGAGTAGAGTCCCAATCTACTCAGCCTCTCCTCATATGTCCACCCCCTCATCACCAGGATTAACCGAGTGAACCTTCTTTGTATTGCCTCAAGAGCAAGTATGTCTTTTCTTAAGTATGGACACCAAAACTGTATGCAGTATTCCAGGTGCGGTCTCACCAATACCCGATATAACTGCAGCAATACCTCCCTGTTTTTATATTCTATCCCCCAGCAATAAAAGCCAACATTCCGTTGGCCTTCTTGATTACCTGCTGCACCTGCATACTAACTTTTTGATTTTCTTGCACTAGGACCCCCAGATCCCTTTGTACTGCAGTACTGTCCAGTTTCTTGCCATTAAGATAATAACTTGCTCTCTGATTTTTCCTGCCAAAGTGCATAACCTCACATTTTCCAATATTGTATTGCATCTGCCAAATCTCCGCCCACTCACCCAGCCTATCTATATCCCCTTGTAGGTTTTTTTATCTCCTCCTCACACTCTACTTTCCCTCCCATCTTTGTATCATCTGCAAACTTTGATATGTTACACTCGGTCCCCTCCTCAAAATCGTTAATATAGATTGTAAAGAGTTGGGGACCCAGCACCGACCCCTGCGGAACACCACTGGCTACTGGTTGCCAGTCCGAGAATGAACCATTTATCCCAACTCTCTGCTTCCTGTTAGATAACCAATCCTCCACCCATGCTAGAATATTACCCCCAATCCAGTGATTCTTTATCTTGAGCAATAATCTTTTATGTGGCACCTTGTCAAATGCCTTCTGGAAGTCTAAATACACTACGTCCACTGGTTCCCCTTTATCCACCCTGTACGTTATGTCCTCAAAGAACTCAAGCAAATTTGTCAGACATGACTTCCCCTTCGTAAAGCCATGCTGACTTTGTCCTATTAAATTATGTTTATCCAAATGTTCTGCTACTGTCTCCTTAATAATAGACTCCAAAATTTTACCCACCACAGATGTTAGGCTAACTGGTCTATAATTTCCAGCCTTCTGCCTACTACCCTTTTTAAATAAGGGTGTTACGTTAGCAGTTTTCCAATCTGCCGGGACCTTTGCCGAGTCCAGAGAATTTTGGAAAATTATTAACAAAGCATCCACAATCCCTACTGCCACTTCCCTCAAGACCCTCGGATGTAAGCCATCAGGTCCAGGGGATTTATCCGCCTTGAGTCCCATTAATTTACTGAGTACCAATTCCTTAGTGATTTTAATCGTATTTAGCTCCTCCCCCCCTAGAGCCCCCTATTTGTCCAGTGTTGGGATAGTCTTAGTGTCCTCTACCGTAAAGACTGAAACAAAATATTTGTTCAGTATTTTTGCCATCTCCATGTTTCCCACCATTAATTTCCCGGCCTCATCCTCTAAGGGACCTACGTTTGCCTTAGCCACCCTTTTTCTTTTTATATAACTGTAGAAACTCTTGCTGTCTGTTTTTATATTTTTTGCTAATTTATTTTCATAATCTATCTTCCCTTTCTTAATCAATCCTTTAGTTACTTTTTGTTGTCTTTTGAAGACTTCCCAATCCTCTATCCTCCCACTAAGTTTGGCTACCTTATATGTCCTTGTTTTTAGTCGGATACTATCCTTAATTTCTTTACTTAGCCACGGATGGCTGTCATTTCTTTTACACCCTTTTTTCCTCAGTGGAATATATATTTTTTGAAAGTTATAAAATAACTCCTTAAATGAACACCACTGCTCATGTACCATCTTACCCTTTAATCTATTTTCCCAGTCCACTTTAATCAATTCCGCTCTCATACCATCATAGTCTCCTTTATTCAAGTTCAGTATGCTTGTTTGAGAACCAACCTTCTCACCCTCTAATTGGATATGGAATGTAACCATGTTATGGTCACTCATTCCAAGGGGATCCTTAACTAGGACATTATTAATTAATCCTGGCTCATTACACAGGACCAGGTCCAAGGTTGCCTGCCCCCTTGTCGGATCAGTTACATACTGCTCAAGAAATCCATCCCTAATACACTCAATAAACTCTTCCTCAAGGCTGCCCTGCTCAATTTGATTTGTCCAGTTAATATGATAGTTAAAATCCCCCATAATTATAGCTGTTCCCTTATTACATGTCCCGACTATTTCCTGATTAATACTTCTTCCAGCAGAGTTGCAACTATTAGGAGGCCTATATACTACGCCCACTAGTGTTTTTTTCCCCTTATTATTCCTTATCTCTACCCAAACTGTTTCATTGTCCTGATCCTTTGTCCCAATATAATTTCTCTGTATTACAGTGATTCCTTCCTTTATTAACATAGCCACCCCACCTCCCCTTCCTTCCTGCCTGTCCTTCCTGATTGTTAAATACCCTGGCATATTTAATTCCCAGTCATTGTCACCCTGCAGCCATGTTTCTGTAATGGCCACAAGATCATACCCATACGTAGTTATTTGTGCCGTTAACTCGTCCATTCTGTCCTCCCCCTCCCCCTCACCTCATCTAGTAGGACCTGGAGTGAAGCATTATTAAACCTGGGAGCAGCCTTCCCCCTGGACTGCTCCATGCTGTAATTTTGGCTCGTTTCTACAGCATCAGTCAGTGGAGGACTGCCCCTTTAAATAGGGCTCCTCCAACTGACAGCCTATGATGCGGGTGCGCAGTCCGCCCGCTGCGCAGCTTTCCAGCGCGAAACCCGGAAGCCAAGGTAAGTGGCTTCAATTTACTTATGATCGCGTGGGGAACCCACGGATTTCACTGGGCGCATTACCCACGCGCCCAGTCGACGCTCCCGCTGGCAACCCGCCTCCCTCCTAATATCGGGCCCGATGTCTCCCAGCAACTGCTTCCAATATGAAAACCTTCTGCAGAAAACGAACGGGGAGCCATCGTAACAACATAGATGGTGCATTCCTGGCACCGATCACTGTTCAGTTAATGTTATAACATCATTCCGCAGTATCGTTACAATGTTTATAGGCAATCCAAAAATCAACAGAGTGTTTCAAAACATTCTAGTTGCTCTGGCATGGCATGACTGTGAATAGTGTCTGTTGAAACATAGTAACAGCTTAACCAGCTCGTCACAACGTTTTTCACACAGGAAAGATAGCATGAAACCATTTTGTCAGATAACTTCCCAGATCACTTACAGTGCACACATTGAGCTATCCAGGCACTGCTTACATGTTGTTGAATGATACCGTTTTTTTTGGGCTGTAACAACGTGTAATTATTTTAGGTGCCATGCAGCAAGCCCAACACCATGGTGAAACTATCATTTATAATGGGCCTACTTACATTCCATCAAACTAATTTATATTTTTCTGGTTGCTAGAGATGGGATAGTTAATTGTATTTGGCCATTTTATTGTATTAAAACATTAAGGTTGATTTTGCTGTACTATGAACAGGACATTTAGTTATGGCACTAGATTAACAAAACCACATTTCTAACTGATAATTACAGTAATCAAAAATTAGGCTATGTTTTACAATTATTGCTACTTTTTTGTTTTAATCTTCTAACAATTTTTTTGTTTTCTTGTCAACACCCGTCATGCTCTGATCCAAGGAGGTGAGCAAACATGAATCATAATGACCTGTTTGATTTTCCCTTTCTTCATTCCCTGGAGGAAGTGCATTGTTTTCACTCAGCGCTTCCCCTGACACCATGGCCTACACTTCAAATTTGCTATATAGGGCTTGGTGGAGGGAGGGATATGAACCTCTGATCTACTGTCCAGTGAAACAGGTTTCCAGGTCCTCTGCTGTTCACATTGGGGCTGAAATAACCAATGGCTCTGTTCTGAGGAATGGGACCTAAGTGCACCTAAGACCCAAAGTGCCGACCCCATCCCAAATTGTGGGGAGGGTGTCATTTGTACATCCAGTAGGCCACCAGCGCCTGAAAGGGAGCTTCAGTGGCACCCACCTCGGTGCACCCTTGAAATGTGGAGCAACCACATAAGATGCATCCGAAAGAAAGTGGGATTCAATGGAAATACTTTACAATGGATACGTAATTGTTTGACCAATGGAACCTAGAGGGTGGTCGTACAGGGGTTGTCATCAGCCTGTTACCTGTGGGGTCCCACAGAAGTCTATTTCGGGACTTCTGTTTAATATTGTCATAAATGATCTGGAGCTAGGAGTCACAAGCACAGTGGCTAAAATTGCAGATGATACAAAGCTAATGAAGAAGGTTGACTCTAAAACTGAACAGGATAAGCTACAGGAGGATTTGAATATACTTGGAAAGTGGGCAGACAGGTAACAGATGAAATTCAATGTAGAGAAATGCAAAGTGCATCAAATGGGAACAGAAAATCCAGAATGGACCATTACTTCAATAGAAAGAAAATAATGTGTATGGGAGATGAAAGAGATCCGGGGTCCTGATTGACAATAAATTGAAGCTATTGCAACAATGTTTGGTCGCAGAGTATCAACTCAGATGTTGGGATGTATTAAGGTCAATATTGAGCCGAAACAGTAAGGTACTTCTTCCGCTTTATAATCATTGGTGCAACTGCACATAGAATACTGTGTACAGTTCATATCATGGTAGGATGCAGCACAAAAGGAGGCCATTCGGCCCATTGTGCCTGTGCCAGCTCTTTGCTAGAGCTATCCAATTAGTCCCACTCCTCTGCTCTTTCCCCATAGTCCTGTGAAATAGTACCATAGTAGGAAACAATAGATACAATAGTTCTGGTTGCCGCAGCATAAAAAGAAGGTTGCAGCTATTGAAAGGACACAGAAGAAAAAACAGAATGATTGAGGGGATGGAGGTATTGGAATAAGAGGAGTGAACCAAATTGGGCATGTTCTCACTGGAAAAGAGAAGGTTGCGAGATGATATGATTACTGTTTTTAGGATTCTAAAGGGACTAGATAATGTAGACCTTGACCAGCTGTTTTACCTTGTTCTGTTTTACCTTCCAATGCTCTCCTGGCCGACATCCCATCTTCTACCCTTCACAAACTTGAGTTCATTCAAAACTCCGCTGCCCGTCTCCTAACTTGTACCATTATCCCTGTGTTTGCTGACCTACATTGGCTCCCGGTCCTACAACACCTAGATTTTAAAATTCTCATCGTTGTTTTTATATCCTTCAATGTCGTTGCCCCTTCCTATCCATGTCACCTCCTCCAGCCCAA
Source organism: Heptranchias perlo (assembly GCF_035084215.1). Taxonomy (NCBI): domain Eukaryota; kingdom Metazoa; phylum Chordata; class Chondrichthyes; order Hexanchiformes; family Hexanchidae; genus Heptranchias; species Heptranchias perlo. Next base: position 80,494,627 of record NC_090332.1, read on the forward strand.
CAACCCTCTGACCCTCCGAGATCTCTGCGCTCCTCCAATTCTGGTCTCTTGCGCATCCCCAATTTTAATCACTCCACCATTGGTGGCCGTGCCTTCAGCTGCCTAGGTCCTAAGTTCTGGATTTCCCTCCCTAAACCTCTCCGCCTCTCGACCTCTGTCTCCTCCTTTAAGATGCTCCTTAAAACCTACTTCTTTGACCAAGGTTTTGGTCACTTGTCCTAATGTCTCCTTATGTGGCTCAGTGTCAAATTTTGTTTGATAACGTTCCTGTGCAGCGCCTTGGGATGTTTTACTACATTAAAGGGGCTATATAAATGCAAGTTGTTGTTCAGAACAGTAGAACCAGAGGACACAACCTGTGTTTGAAGGGAGTTAAATTCAAAACAAATCTGTGGAAATATTATTTCAGTGAGCGAGTGGTCAATCTATGGAACAGGCTCCCTAAGGAGACAATGGAACCAGATAGTATTGATTCATTCAAATTCAAATTAGATTTCTTTCAGAAAATAATATTTTGGGATACAGTGTATGTGTAATTTGAGATATGGCATGTGGGAAGTGTAGCATGCTTGGGAGGAACAGGTGACTTTGGACCTATGATCCCCAAAGTTCTCCATCAATGGGGTTTTCCTTGTGTTATATTTGGGTCTGTTGTAGACTAATTGATGGAGGTTGATTAGTCAACAACTCCATTATCATTGTATCATGCAACTACCAGGATGGCAAAAGGTGAACTAGAGGGACCTTGGTATTTTTTTGTCCAGCAATACCTATGCTCCTATGTAGGATGTAGCTCCTGACTTTAATTCCGAGTGGGTTGTAGGCGGGTCAGTAGCGAGGTGAGTTTAAAATTAACCTCTGCTGCTGAGAAAAGGCTTGGAGTATTTTACCTCCTGGGCCTCATTGTAATGCAACTGGTGGGTTTCCCACTGAATAGGTCGACCCTACGGGACACCCACCCACACCCGGTGCAGTTTTCGACAGGTCAGCCAGAGGCCAATTTAAAGCAGGAATGTGCCTCTTAAAGCAAAGTGCATTGCCTTGTGGCTTGTTTCATTTGCAAGGTGGTGTGAGATGAATCTTCTGAGAAATGTGTAGGAGACAGGCGCCAAGATTCTCAGAAGCTCCCCTGGAGGTGCTGCTGGGAAAGGTGAGGGAGAGGAGAGAACACCTGTTCCCCAGCAGTGCTAGGAGGGTTGCCAAACACATTCTCAACCAGGTATGGAGATTGTTGAGGTTGTCAACTCCAGGAGTGTCACCTCTAAGACCTGGATATAGCGCAGGAAGTGCTTCAATGAAGGGGTAACAAGGATTATTAATGCAGGGGAACTTTTTGGCACTTTTCAGGTGAGTGGATCAATGAGAGAGCTTCTGTATCAATTGATCCCTATGGTCTCTCTGGCTATCTCTCTCACCTGCAGTAATATAACTAGCCCAGCTGCTGCTCCTCTTCTACCAACTGGCCCTCCAACCTTAGTACCCAAGCAATACTAGCACCCTTGACAAGCAGAGAGCACTTAGTCAGGGTGAGTGAAGCTGAAAAATGAGAAAAAATTAATGTGATAGCTTACCAATGGCTTGGAAATCCAATACGCTCTGCAGCTCAGGCATCTCTATAACTGCTTTCAGGTAAATTCCCCTTTAAATTCTCTTCGCAGCTCTGGTCATAAAGTTTCTGAGACCAATCCCATGAAGTTTTACTGAGCAGGTTGGCCACTGGGCAGTTAAAATAGCACATGGTCCCAATGACATCATAGGTCCCAAATTTGAATATATTTATTCGGCAACCACCAGGTGCCTTTCTCACATGTTTCAATACTGCAGTTAAAATGGTGGTCAGCGGGTTCCTAGCAGGAACAGGCTGGTGAGTCGACTTTCACGATTTTAATCACTCACCCGCCCTGTTCTCGCTGGACAGGTAGGGTTAAAATCAGGGCCGTTGTCTTTCCGCCTGCATTGTTTGCAGACATTGCTTTTTTTTTAAAGTTGACCAAACCTTCACACCTGCCGGTAGACTGCTGCAGGCCTTCAAATCTCCCAGCAGCATGCAAGTTCCCACCTAAAAGTAAATGACCTCCCAACCATGTTTTTTCTGTGGGGAAACTCACCCACATTATTCAAATGATGCTGAACCCAGGAATATGCACACACTCCGAGTCCAATTCTTGCAGTGTCACACTTCTTGTCAGGTTTATCTCATTGGAACATTTAGGCTATTGTGTTGGACCGCCAGTCCAATCAAATCATACCTGTTCTCCAACAACAGCTGAAAGGCTTTGAGGTTGGTGACCAGCTATTCAGTTTTGAGGCTGCACTCAACTTTGCTCTCCTTTTGCTGGTGGAAGGCCTTGCAAGGTGGTGGGGGGATGGTCTGTAAGTGTCCCATAGCCTGGTACAGGAAATTACAGGTTCACCTAGACTGTCACAGGACTGGTACAGCACACTTTAGGTACTTTGGTCCTAAACAGCACTGTTGCAAGAAGGCTAGGAAAATTTGCTTCATGCTTCTGATATTGGCGCAAGTGCGACATTTGCATGGAGAAAATAATTTCTCTATTTCGACTAGCACAGGCTAAGCTGCCTTCTGCATGAATACATTAATGACAGAGGGTGCTGCAGGATCGAAGAGCACCACATGCGACTGATCATTCCAGAAATTTTAATTGTTGCATTCAGGAGGCTAACATATTCAAATCTAAATGAAATGCATTTGAAAAATTGAAATGGAAGAAGAAAAGAAGACACTGGAGACAGAAGTGATAAAAAGACTTCTTTACTTGAAGAAACAGGAGACTATTGCAGGGTAAAATACATTTTTGCTTGCACTTTCAAATCAATTTACATATCAGTTTAGTTACCTTCACTATATTTTTGGGCCAATTGTAAATAAATAGGGAAAAATATATTTCTATGTGCACAGTTTGCAATACAAAGTTACTCAAGGTATCACTGGATCACATAATTAAATATGATTAAAAAACAAGAGTCCTGTTTCTGCCTTCTAAAATACCCTCTTCTCAAATATTTAGCTAATGAATTTTGAGCGAACCCTGATTTGAAAGATCCTCTTCAGGGTGGTTCCTTGGATTGGAGGCCACCTCACCTACAAACGAACTGGGCTTTGCTCCAGAACTCACACACAAAGTCCATGAGAGGACTCAGTGGAGCTCTGAATGATGGCATCCCATTTGGAGGCAGCTTGCTATTTTTAAAATAGTGTGGTAAGCAAATCGACTATATTTTTTTATTGAGGAACTTAAGTGGATGGACAAGGCCCAAGGAGCAGAAAACGACCAAGGTTTAAAATAAGAGAGCAGAAGACAGGGTGCAAGATGAAGGAAGAGCATGTAGTGCAGTTTATTTTCAGCTTGGGAGGCAAGTTCAGAGGAGCAATGGACATAGTGGTTTCGATAAAGTAAAAATATGAAAGGTTGTGGTGGAGAAAGAGTTGGCGGTTAAAGGTGACATCAGAACTATCTTTGCATCCACGTGTGCGAGGGTGTCAGCTGACTCTCCGTACACGTGGGAACAGTATACATGTTTTAGACAGAGAAAGCCCACTTGCCTCATTAACAACTCCAAGAGCAATTGCATAACATAATGCAAAGCAACCACGTCAATGTGCACTCTGGAATGGTCATTTTCAATGGTCTGATGAAACACATGTATATATACTCCACCAGCAGACTTCAGTTTAACTGAGATGTCAAAGGGCATATGTGGCTGGCGTTCCCCGGATCTGTTGTTGTAGTCCTCCTTGCTTGCATGTTGTACCCCTGAGCTGGTTCTATGGAGGATCTGACAAGCAGTGATGGTGTCTGCCTTTGCTTCCCTGGGTGGCACATCCTTGGTCATTAATATTGATGTCCCCTCAACTGAAAAGTCAATGTTCTTTTATGCCTTTCTTGGTGGCTCAGAAAGTGCATTGTGTAATGTATACCTGAGCCATAGAGACTTGGAAGATCCCAGGTTTGATAGCTGGTCTTTGCTGTTCTCTGACCTGAGCCTGGATGGGCAGCGGGAACTACAACTGGCCTCCAGGTTCCCAGGCTAAGGGAGAGAAAATTCAGCTAAGTTCCTCGTCCTGATCACTATCAAGTGATCACTGCTGGAATGTGGATACTGAGTGAGAACAGGTTTGGATACAATGTCCCCCCACCACCATGGTCCACTAGTCTGCTGACACTCACCGTTTAGGCTCACATAATGACAGCTGGTTGAGGGTTAGGGAACTGTTAGCACCTGTGGCCCAATGTTGGGAAACACCTGAGGGAAAACAGGAAACAAATGTTTATTTTTAGTTCAATTCAATTGCAGGTGTGAGACTTCCAGTCTTGCAAGCCAGAAAGTAAAAGAAAGAACTTACATTTATATAGCGTCTTTCACGACCGTAGGACGTCCCACCGCCTCTGGTGCACCCCAATGCATATATACTTTAAAAATAGTCACTTTGAGAAAACCTTTCATTTGTATCATTACTAGCTACAGAAAATAGTTTGCTACACGTGTTACAGTCAATAAAAGTACCTAGTTACAGTGAACAAAGATACTGATAGCTTCATACAATTCAGTAGAAAAACAAATAGCATTTCCTCAGTATATCTTGAAGCCGGACAATAACCTATAACATAATTATCTTGGACTCACTGTATACTTTTCCATTCACCCAAATGACTGCCTGTTATTGCCAAAAAGGGATCCCAACAGAAAGGTTCACTTTGAATGTTGAATATATTTCCTGATTACCATAGGCTTTATGGAGAACTTTTTTGTTGTTGCGGTTTTGTTAGGGAGACACTGTTGTGTGTGTGTTTTTTTGTACGATGATAACTGTGGGACGGCGACGAGCAAAGATGAGCAACGGATCACCACGGACAAACAGACAGGTGCTTGTCTTCTCTGGAGACACGCGAGGTCACTTCTTAAGGCTACACTTTAGACAATGTGAATTCTTTGGCTTTTCATGCTCAGCTTTTGACCACCCAGCAGGAAAAAGATACTGATTTTTTTTAAAAGGTCCAGGCAGCTCAAGAGAGTTTGCCTGATCTTCCTGTGTGCTTGCAGGTGTATTTCTCCTTTCCATTATTTTATCCTTAACAAGAATTAATTGGATTGCATATAACCGAGGTTCAGCTTGCTGACTTTTTACCTTCTAATGTTAAGCATGCCAGCAGGTGTAGAGAGCAATCACTGAATGCCTGTGACCAAGTCTGACACCGTGATGCAATTTTAAAGACAGGGAGGAAAAAAAGGATTGAAGAATTTAACAGCTTTTCTTCAGATTTTTATTTATTTGAATACTTGGCCAGCTTTCCGGATTAATTTTATGTGTCTAGCCCGCAGTGTCGCTTTTACACTTTTTCTGTTAGCTGCGAACTGTGTGCTGTTAATGTTTTTTTTTCCCCCTCTGAGGTTAAACTATTCCCCCCCAATCCCCACTCCCTTAAAAAAAATACCTGTTTCTTAAGCATGTAATGAAAGATTTCAGTGCAAGTGATGACAGGAGCTCAAGAGAGACCTAGAACAGAAAGAGGCGGTAAACCACTGTAAGGGAAGCTGCAAATATGAAATGAAAAGAGAACATTCTGGAAACACCAAGTCAGCGTCTGAAAGAGAAAGATACGTTAAGGTTTCGTGTGGAACCCTCACCCACTTCTAAACGTTAATCTGCTTGTCTCTTTCGGATGCTGGCTGCCTTGTTCTGTGTTTCCATCATTTCCTGTGATTAGGTAAGCCACCGTTATAGAAATGTTAAAAGAGGAACAAAAAAGTAGATTTTGAGCAAAAATTAGTTTCAAATTCAACAATTCCCCCATCCCTCTCGTTGACATTACATTTCTCAGTCTTTGAGAATGAGCTGCACCTTCACAGTAACACAGTCAGTGTGAATAGTGGCGAATGTTTTGCTCATCTTTATTCCGAGTCGAAACTTCCACGTCTGACTGGTGCAAGAATTCTGATGTGGCTATCCTGTTAGTTTCCTGGTTTTTAAAAAAAGAAATCAAATCACAGTGCAAGGAATTGGGCTCTTGAGTGCTGAATACCCTTCTCCAAAAGACATTTTCTGCACATTTCTGCTTCTAAATACCCCGAAAATAGAATTAAAGCAATGGACCACGCCGCGTAACATTTCCTCATTTACATTATTCTTCAAATTTCGTATTTAAAGGAACAGTAGCTAAATGGGAAAAAATGTTTTTAGTTTGGCAAGAAAGAACAGCCAGAAGTTAGGTGTCAGTTTAGTCATAATGACGCGATACAAAAGTGTCACGATGTGTTTTGACATGATTTGTATCATCGCATGTTTGCAAACAACCCAGAAAAGGCTCGTTACGTATATTTTTAAATGCGGAAAATGTTATCACTTTAAATAGTGATCTTGTGGTAGTTTTGCTTTTTGGTAGTAAAGTGCTATTCCAAACCTTCAAGAGTTAATGCCTCCTCGTCTATGAGGTAAACTGGGGCAGAGGTGAAGGTCGATGCTGCAAGAGCACATGTAGTTTGGATCATTGTGATCTGAAGTGATTGCAATCTCGGAGAGGGCTGCAGTGTAAACAAAACTAAAGATAGTCTCACCAATGTGAGCTTCTGCCTTGCATACCATGACGTGCTGACTACAGCCTGGTTACCTAACTTGTGGGATAATCTGCTGCTCTGGCCAAATATATAAGATCACATTTCTTTTCATATAGCTCTTTATAAAGAAAAAAAATAGGAAAAAAAAAGGCTTCCCCGTTTAGATTTTGAGGAAACATCCAATTGAGCACTCACCCTCGCAAACTAATATTTCAATGGTATCCATGGAAATGCTTTCAATTGGTAAACAGTAGAAAATGTCCTCCCAAAAATAAAGACAATGCAATGAACAGCTAGGAGTGCTGAATAAAATGTCATACAGTAAATGTATTAAGGGAATTAAAGGGGAAAGTATGAGGCCTTACTCACCGCAGCTTGGCAGCTGTGCTCTTATCTGGCCAGAGGAAGATTCTTGGCAACAAAAGGGTCTAAAAAGCCCCAGTTGATGCATGGGAAAGCCATTGGTCGAGCATTGTGGCTGCCCTTCTGCTGAGCAAATAGTTCAAACTGTTCATTCCCATCTTCTATTCTCTCCCTGGTACATTGTTTGTGTCCTTGCATTTCATTCCGCGAGGAAGATTGCTCCCTGGGCCTGTGAGCAAACAGTCCAGAAAAGAGCCAACTATCTTCCCCCCTGTTCCCTGGAGAACTAGCATTTTTATTTCAGCTTCAAGCTGTCAGAGAGCTGAAGAGTTTATGTCAGCATCCTGAATTAATTGCCTTAAGTAGGGACAGACCGCATTTGTCACCAAATGTCCAACAAAGCATTTTCCAACATTTTTCTGCTGTTATTTTTCTTCAGTGATACACCCGCGCTATGCTACCTTTTACCTAACTGACCACTATCGATGATAATGAGGTTCTGTACATTCATTTGTGTCTTGCGATAACTGATTTTTCTTTTGTCTGCAGTGTTGTGTTTCCTGCCTAGTGTAAATGAAAGGCCGGGGAGGGGGAATTCGCTTCGGTTAAACTGTTTGAAGAAGTTCATAATGAAGACAAACATTGAGGACTGGCCTGTGTAGCAAGAACATCAATGAGAAAAGAAACCTAACTAAACCAACTGCGAATCTGACAAAAAGCATTCCAACAATTGAACGCATCTATCATAAAACCGATTTGCAATATTGCATTTTATGAATTTAATCCTCAGTTGCTCCTGTAGTGCTTTTTTGTTTGTTAAATCTGCAAATAACAATTGAACTTGTTCATTTAAACTGTAAAATAGGTGAGATAAATTAAAATATCTGCCATCAAATTCAAACAATGTGCCACCGCGTGTTAACACCTTCCAGCTAGGATACTTTGAAATTGTTAGTGATCATTTTTTTGTGTAATTAAACTACATGATCCAAATCCATCTTATGTTCAGTTCTATATTTATCATATGCTGACTTACTGGAGCCAACTCAAGGTAACACTTATGTGGAGTTGCATAAAAGGCACTTTTATTATTTTGAGCCGGTCTGTGATAGACTGGTTTCTGCTCTAAAACAGCAACTCCCCCCCTCATTGACTCAGCAGCTGCTCATTTGGTTTTATCCTCAGTGTGTAGCTGTTCCACATTAAAATGCACCACGCAAATGGTGCAGATTTGTTTGCTGCGCTGTTACTGCTGGGTAAAGATGCCAACCTCCGCTGCCAGTTTTAAACCAGCTGTGAATCAAAGTAATTCGACTCGAGCTTGAGTAAACAGCCTGAATCAGATGCCTTCTGGTTTCCTCCTGTTTCTCTTCCCCCCCCCCCTCATAACACTCGCAGATGCGAGTGTAAACCGATACCGTCTGATCAATGTCTTGCATGGGGGTCAGAGTAAAGGGCGCATTAAAGTCACCTGTAGAAACAAGACATAATGGTGAGCAGCAGCATAGTGGCGTTCTCACTAATATCCATAGTGTTTTTTCATGGATGGGAACGTCCCCTTAACTTATGAGTGCAACATAGGTAAAAGTACACCTGAAGCTCACTATCACCATGGAGACATCTTGTTTATTCTACGGGTGGGAACCACAGTTCTTAACATAGTCTTTAAGTGAAGCTTGAACATTATTCTCGGCTTCCAACTCTTGCCTTACCATTTGCATTTAGTGTGTCCTTGTTGTTCTAATTTTTCATGCTCATGATTTTGTAACCCACTAACGAAGATACCACTCATTCCCAAAGGTCACAGTGCAATCTGCCGCTGTCCCATGAGGAACCAGCCTGTTGCCAGCGAGCAGATTTGAACAAGGTTTTCTCAATCCCTGAGTCACCTTGCGCTTTGAGTCCACTCATTGAAACTGGCCAGTTGTTCAATGGAGGCGATCATTATCCATTGCATACGTATGCAGTGGCGTTAGTGTTTCCTTTATGAATAAAGAGAACAGCGTCCACGACACCACACAACCCTGCCACGGTAACCTCTGCAAGACATGCCAGATCATCGACACAGATACCACCATCACACGAGAGGACACCACCCACCAGGTGCATGGTTCATACTCCTGTGACTCGGCCAACGTTGTCTACCTCATACGTTGCAGGAAAGGATGCCCCAGAGCATGGTACATTGGTGAGACCATGCAGACGCTGCGACAACGGATGAACGGACACCGCGCAACAATCGCCAAACAGGAGGGTTCCCTCCCAGTCGGGGAACACTTCAGCAGTCATGGACATTCATCCACCGACCTTCGGGTAAGCGTACTCCAAGGCGGCCTTCGAGACACACGACAACGCAAAATCGTCGAGCAGAAATTGATAGCCAAGTTCCGCACCCATGAGGACGGCCTCAACCGGGATCTTGGGTTCATGTCACGCTACACGTTACCCCACCAGCGAACAAATGTTATCTGTTTTTAATATAACGGGTCAGTTGCTGTCTTTTCTATGTTTCTACCTCTCTATCTCTGTTTTTTTTTTGGTGATTTGTATGTTCTGTGAGACCTGGCAGGTAACACCTGTCTGTCTGCACACTGATTGCCTTGGCAACGGGCAGTTGAAAAAACTGTCTGTACTCACCAAGCATTGTTCTGTGAATTATAAATGCGATTTCATCTCGAGGATTTCATTTTCACATCGTTCACCTGAGGAAGGAGGAAGTCTCCGAAAGCTTGTGAATTTAAAATAAAATTGCTGGACTATAACTTGGTGTTGTAAAATTGTTTACAATTATGAATAAAGAGAGCATCACTGCAATGAGGAGAACTACATAGCAATTTTATAGTTCATCTTTGGTAACTCATCTCAGAACTGGGTTTGTAAAGTGCTGCTACTGGAAGAGATAAAGCCAATTTGAACTCCGATAGAATGTGGCCTCAAACCCCCCACGCAACCAAGATCAAAGTTGCAAATAATCAGCCCAGGACTGTATTAATCCCTTCAAAGATGACTTTAATAGTTATTGAATGATATCACAGCATAGAATTGATCACTTCAGGGAGATCAGATATACCAATTACAGTCTGCATAGAAAAGCCACCCATAAACCTAAGTTTCTAAATGCCATTGTGTAAAGTTTCCACTTGACTTTTCATTGTTCACCTGAACAAAGCCAAGTCTTCTGTACTGCTTGGATTGTCATACAAGAGCAAGAGATAAATGCAGAACTTTAAAGTGCTTTAAATATCCTCCAGATAAAAGCGCCCTGCTTTGTTCTGTGCTTTTGTTTTCAGTGGCATTTCTGAAATGGATTACCTTGTGAAGGGAACAAATGAGGTAAGCGGGCAGACATAAGCAACTGGAGTGATTATTCTTAGCTGGAAATATTGATTCTGTCAAATGAACAGTAGTTAATCAGTAACTATTGAGAGGTATCAGTGAAGTCACCCGAGTCAGAAAAGCTAGTTTTATGCAGGCTATGCCATCATTTTTTTTATATTGGACGCTGAGTCAAGCAGCAGCTACAGTGACTAATGTCCCATTTACAGCAACAACAACTTGCACTTACATAATGTCTTTAATATAGAAAAATGTCCCAAGGCACTTCGAAGAGGCATAAGGCAAAATGGGCACTGAGTTAAAAGAAAGAAAGATTAGGAGAGGTGGTCAATAGCTTGGTCAAAGAGGCCAGATGCACAAGGCCTGCATCTCAGGAGTCAGCAGCATTAAGATAGCACAAAACCTTTATTCGGGACAATTCCAGGTCTTTCCAAAATTCATTTGAGAGACCAACGATAGTGTCATGTCTTCTAGAAATCAGTTCACTTCAAAAAGTGTCTAAGTCTTTTATATTGTCACTGTAAAACCAGGTTGTGCTGGAAACAGGAAGGACTCTGGTTTCCAAAGGACAGTATAGACACTTTTCCACTGAAAGTGTTCCATCAGTGCCAAGAGTGAGATCCTCCTGCTGCCAACAATACACTATAATGGTGTGAATTCTGTACCTTTCATGCCGCCCATGGACCAACTTTTCATCGGTCCAGAGAATGGAGGTTGGAGGCACAGAAAGCAAGTGCCTCTTCCACTGACCTTCCAACGGGGCACCAGAGACACATGGGGGCAGTATAGAATGAAGGGCGGCAACGGGACACCACTTGAACACCACTCTTACAAAGCCCCATGGGACATAACTAGCTGGTGATTATTGGAGAGGGTCACATATTTAGACACACTGGTGGTAATTTTGACTTTGGATGATAGTGTAAAATGAGCACTATCGATATCAGTTCAGCTGCCCTTTATACATCTGTCCAGATTTACAATTCCATTGACTTAAATCAGGGGAGATGTATAATGCGTGGCTGAATCAATATCGCTCATTTTACACTATCATCCAAATACAAACTTACCCCCACTTAATCTTAAGAATCATCCCACTTGAAACTTTATAAATTACCTGTAGAAATACAGCTGAAAGATAAACGAGCGCACCTATTGTCCAAATGTGAATGGAAGACCACGGCTCTTCCCTTGGCGCAGTGGGTTAGAACACAATCTTTGCATATCTGGGTTCTAATCCTGTGCAGTCAGTCAAAAAGGGCTTCAGTCTTTAACTGCATTCAACTGCAATCGCAAAAGCTGCTTTGATATTGGTTTTGTACAGCGTTGGTGCGACCTGTTCTTGACATGTGGGGCAAGTGCAGCCATTGGCAACACCAAAGTAAGCTTGTTGGATTCAGTAAGGCTGGCATCGGGGAAAACGGGTAAGTCTGGCTAATTTGGCAAGTTGGCTTTGGTGTTTCCAATGACTGCTTGAGACCCCCCACTTTGAGAGATGGCGGCACCAGCATGGGTCAAAACCATTATAAAAACTGGTACAGACATTTACAATAATCTGATCTCCCCCCAACCCTCCCCCGTTTGGTTCATGCATTCGCTGGCCAGCTCCACTGGGCATCTGCCACATGTTCTGAATTTAGTTGGCGGAAAAATAGTAAGAGATTTATAATACAAATTCTGAATTTATGCTGGCCTGGTATGAATTACCTGCTTAACACCTCCGCATTGTTATTCTGATCTAGGACTGGAGTAAATAAATCTACACTGTTTACACTCGGGAATTTTCAGTGAATCGGCTACAGTATAAATTCACAACAAATGCTAATGTCCAGCTGTAGTGTAAATGGGGCTTCTGAGGGCTGTTAAGGGTTCTAAGCAAAATTAGTTTGGACAGTCTCATTCGTGTTCCCAGTGGATAGGTTTACAGCTGAAAATTGCTCACAGATTTGGCACAATTGGCACTAATTTGGCAGTCTTAATCAGAGTTGACATAGGGATAGACAGTTTGGGAAGTGGAAATCACTCTTATAATTATATAAAGCTTGCTATGATTAGATCAAAAGCAATAGTCAATGTTCATCAAGGTGCCTGTTGCCATTGATATATTTGTTCACCTTCTCCTTAACTGTTTGGAGTGATCACAGCATTAAATCCTCGATGTAGTGACCACTAACTGATACGTACTAGTTGATCTCCTCCCATTTAAACTATATGGGTGGCCATTTGTTGCTTTTTTGTTCAGTTTTTCCTTCCCTCCCAGGTGGCCATGCTTTAAGCCTGAACAGTGAGGACTGGCAAGCTATTCAACTGTGGAGGGCACAACAGTCAGCCTTATCCGTGCCCTCACACCAATATCCCCAAGTGCACCCTTTCAACAGGAGTCACTGGATAATGCTGAGGGGTGGGAGCCCTGCCTGATTTGTCAGCTGAACTGAAGCCAATTATTGCGCCTCAGCTGCACAGACATGATGCCGTAAATTACTTCTGTGCCGTAAATATCTATGATTCTATGATTCTTTTCCAAAGTGTGATCAGCTAACACAGCATAGACCAGGAATTGAATCTGTGACCTTCTGGTCAGTATGGCTTAGTCACACAAACGGCAGTGCTTTTGCCTACTTAGACACAGGGGAGGGAGGGTTGTTGGGACATGTGTCACTTGTTTTGTAAATGTATGAAGTTATATACCTTCACAGATCTCCTTTTCTGAGCTAACGGACTGAATTTTCAGGCCTCCCACCCAACGGAAACACTACAGTAACGCTCCCAAAATGGTGGGGTGTCCTACTATGCCATTCTCGCCATCTCTGTAGCCATGGCAATGTCCCCCCCAGGGCGTACAGCTTGATGGTTGGAGTGACCTCCTGAGAGAGGCTATAGGCCCATTTAAAATGCTAATCAGGGTCGTATGACGTACACAGGACCCTGACTGCCACTTTTGGACTGAACTGGGCTGTGCGAGCGTCCAGCACACTCTGACCAGCAACAGCTGGCAGCCCGGCCGAGGAGGATTCCAAAGGTAAGTACCTCTTTATTTTTGTGGGGCCAGGAGGAGCAGGAGGGCTCCTCAAGGCTGCACAAAATCAACTTGGGCCACTGCCGTTCTGATTCCCCACTTCAGAGATCGGGCCTCCCCACCACGGACCTACCTTCGTCCAGCTCAGAGGCCGGTCAGTTGCCGAAGGTTGTGGCAGCCCAGTACTGGCCAGTTGCCCCGGGGCAGCCCATGTATGGATTGGGTCTCCTGCTGGGAGTACCGGGCAGCCATCTGTCACGTTCCACTGGCCAGCCGCCCAAAGTCCAAGCGGGAGGGAAAATCTACCCCAATTGTTCACAATCTGGACTCCCAGGTTACTTTGCTGATTTAAGGAGATAACTATAAAAAAAATTAGGCCCAAATGAGGGATCAGAGACAACTGTCTCCAACTTGGGTGCCAAAACTGCCAGTTTCAATGATGTGCCATGAAATTATGGTCTATATATCCTATCTCTAGCATTCAGAATTTAGCTTTGTCAGTAGTTCCATTGAAATTAGTGAGTGGGTAGGATCAAGAGATAGGCTCTGAAACTAAAGCTTAGGCCATTAGATACTTAAGTCAAAAATAATCTAAATCCCATCCATAATTGTACATAACCAGGGATAGTTTAATGTTGTTACTCGGTATTAAATGGGAAATATTCATTCCCCAGGACTGCAAAACTACTGACTCTTATCTTGAGCATGAAATCTTCACAAAAATGAATGCCCTCTGTTTCTTCATCAATATGCTGCTGTATCTTTTATCCTATTATAAACCCATGTTAACAGGTACAAAGATGAACAGTTCATTGTTCCTGTTTTAAATTCCATAATTACTTTACATTCCCCTGGTTGTTTCATTTAAAATGCCCATTTAAATTTTCCATACTTCTGCTTCCTGATAGTCCTACTTTTAAATCTGCCTGAGTACACAGATTACTGGTTGGCTGATTTTGAATTTATTAAACTGACAAGTTTTTAAAACCATTCTGCAGTTTAATATGTAAATGTTATTATATTCATACCCTGGGGAGATACAATACAGTATGTTCTTGTGTGGCGAAAACTGATAAATACTATATGATAATTCAGTGTCTAGTTTTTTTGATGAACCATGTGACTTTAATATTTATGACCTTCCTATTTGGCTCACAAAATGAACAAAGGGCCCATATGTATATCTAGCCACATCCAGGATGCTGTGGTAACCAGGCTTCAGCACATTGGGCAATTGCAAACCAGACTTTGGTGCCAGATTTCCACTTCACATCTGTAGCTAGATTTTCAGATCTGTACCTGGATGTTCATTTTTCACTTTAGATCTGGATTTTAATTTTCAGATCTGGATTGGGATCTTAATTTCAGTTTTCCAACTGAAATCATTAGTTTCCGAGTTACATATGCTGTATTATTATTTTCAACAACACACTCAGCCGTTGAACATAGCAACATAGGAACAGGAGTAGGCCATTCAGCCCCTCGAGCCTGTTCTACCATTCAATTTGATCATGGCTGATCTGTATCTTAACTCCATCTTAACTCTATCTGAACAAAGAATGACGGCGCCTGTCAACATGGAGGCCGTCAAAAGCACTGCCTTTGAAAGAAAAATATATGATGCAAATGAAAGAAATTATTTCAAACACTTGACAAAACCGGAAATGAAATGGTTTATGATGCCTTCCTGCATCTTTGTGCTAGAGAGAGGAAAATGTCAGGCATATTTCCCATTCCTGCTCACTATCCCGTGCTAGAAAGTAGATGTGTGTCTGGCAAAAACAGGATTCGACTCAGCTGATTTGGCCCCACAATCAAATAGGCTGCGGACAATCACCATCCAACCTTATACATGAAGATTTGGGCAAGGTACCGGGGGCAGCCAATAGCCAAAGCACTGCATCCCAGTTTGAGTCAAAGGGGTAGATTTTGACTTTGTGCAATAGTGTAAAATGGGTGATAGTGAATCAGCAGCCTGTTTTACATCTCGACAGATTTTTATTTCCATTGAAGTCAATCACCCATTTTACACTATCGCACAGACTCAAAATCTACCTCAATGCCTGCAGGAAAGGAATGGAGAAAATTGTGACTGAAAACAAGTCAAGAAAAACTGCCGATAATGTTTTTTATTACGTTATTTGACTTTTAATTAAATAAATCTTCATGGTTGCATTTATACATAGTGACCAGAGCATTTCTTCTCCTTTAATTGTTTAAAGGTGTATCCAATGCTACAGAAACCACCCCACATTGTAAAGAGTGAAGTTTCTACAGCACTGGGAACTGTAGCTTTTTGAAGTCATTCTCTTATGTAAATCATCATATGTGAATCATTGCTGAGTTGCAATGTGGAGAATGAGAATTCAATACATTTTTTTTCTTTCCAAGCATTGGGCAACTCAGCTGTGATCAGAACAGGAACATCTTCAGTAACTCTTGTCTTAAGTGCTCACAGTTCAGAGTTATGAACAACACATATTAGAATCAGATCAGGATGACACAAACTGAAAACAGGTTAAAAAACAGAGCATAAATATACAGTGAATGGAACTGAATTAGTCCAATGGACTGGGATCTTGAGGTAACAAGAGACTTGTCGCTTTCAATACTGAGACAATGTGGAGAAGCAATTTTTAAAAAATGTTGGAAAATATAGCCAGAACAGTGGAGCTTATAACGGTAGTGCTGAGACTTTGGCCCTGAAATTCCTCGGAATTTCTGCTGCTGTGCTGCCGTCACTCCATTGGAAATGTGTCGGTCACCCTGTTTACGCGCGTAAATGGGGCTTCCACCACACTTCTGGTGAAGCTGCAGAAAGTCCGAGGAAATTCAGGGCCTTTGTAATGTATTGATCACACTACACCTTGAGCACTGTGTCCAATTCTGGTTAACACACTTCAAGAGGAACATAGACACATCAAAAAGGTAACAGGGAAGAGCTACAAGAATGATATCAAGCGTAAAGGGATGAATTATGAGGAAAGATTAGAGAAGTTTAAGCTCTACAGTCCAGAGAGGAGAAGGTTAAGGGGGCACCTCATTGTGGTCTTAAATATTAAGTGAACCCAGAATATTACTTCAAGCCAGGTCAGTTACTTTAAGTCAAGCCAAAAAGACAAGAGAACATAAATTTTAAATTAGAAAAAAATAAACTGAAAATAGATATTAGAAGACATTACTTAATTCAAAGGGTGATAAACATTTATAAATAATCCATCAGATAAGGTAGGAGAATCGAAGACATTAGGGTGTTCCAGATAAAGTAAGACACTGGGTTAGGTGAGCTGGAGTACGAGAGAAGAGGTCTCCGAACTTATGTTATCATAGGTTGCATGGGTACCCACCATGGGCGCTACATATGGACTGAGATTTCTTGCTCCAACGGAACGCGGGCATAAACTCAATGGGGTAGGCTTTATACCGTGGCTAAGCTGCTGATTTTCCTGGTCAGGTATTCTAACACATAAACTTCCTTTCTTTGTGGCTTTTCAGCTTCAGCGAGTTGGGGGTGGGGCGGGATTGATAATAAAATCCAAAGGAGACTTTGCCCCAGATTCGTAGATGGTCCGTTTCCATTGATTAGTTGCGTGCAGATTGTTGGGACTGCGGAGCCTCCATATGATCACGGCTGAAGACTGATTACTTCTGGAGCTGATAAGCTTCCATTTCAAACTAATTAAAAAGCTGCTGAATGCTAGCTGTGGCGAGGGTTTGAAGAAATGTCAACATCTCACTTCCTAGAAACGCTGAAGTTGATTCAAATGGCAAACATGGAAGTGATATTTCTATGAAGCTGTTGCAAGAGATATTTTCCACCAACTGGGCCAGGCTGTGAAGAAGTCTGCCCAAACAGAAGCGAGTGAAGCTCCTGAGAAGTTTCTGTTTGCAGTCCCAAACGTCTGCATAATGTAAGAGTTATGGGCTGGGATTACTGAATTGAAAGTAATGTACGAATTGGCCCCTTCACCAATTATACAGGAACGTGTCAAGAACTGCCACCGGATTCTTATTGTTTTATTGTCCTTGATGGTGAGGTTATGAAGAGAAAAATCATTATGATTAAAGTGAATATCATTCTCTGCTTATCCCTACATCTCAAAAGTGCTGCTCCTTGTTTGTTGAGATTGGTTGTTACTCTCACTTTCCAGCAAACAATTAAATAGCTAAACAAGTTAAACCAGATGTTCCCATGAACAAGGAAATGTTCCTTATTAGACGGGCGACATCATTAAGTGCTGGAATTATGCAGACTTCAATTCAACAATGCTGCTTCCCTTTTGGGGGTCTTTATGGTGCAAATTGCAAAACAAAGAAATCAGTCTTCTCCCTGAATATCTGTCACCTTAACAATGTGGCCCTCTTTAGTGTCACGGGAAAATTAAATTAAACTAAACGGGACAGTCATTTAATTGTGCCTGGATAATAGACTCAAGAAAATTGCGGCTACCAGGGGAGTACAAAGAAAAAGCAAATGTTTGTATATAAAATAAACGTCAGTCCATTCGCTTCCAAATATGGGTGTCCTTTTTAATTTATTGGTGTTATGTGTGAATATGTAGGTCTGTCACTGTTAAATACTGTTAACACCCCCCATGTGGTGTTGTCACTGTGCAGCACAAACAATGTCACAATGTAATTCTCCTCGTTAGCAGTGACGCAGGGTTTCTGCACCACTATGTAGGTGGTAGAGATAGGTAATCCATTGATTAGTAATGCAGGAAGCACTGCCAATGTTACTTTATCATGTTTTTTCAGTGGTGCGTGGGCCTTTGCTTTATGATCTTTTTAATGTCGTCTTGCAGGCAACGCAGCAATGATTCACATATGATGCATTTACATAAGGGAATGACTTCAAAAAGCTACAGTTGTCAGTGCTGTAGAAACTTCACTCTTTACAGTGTGGGGTGGTTTCTGCAGCATTGGATACACCTTTAAACAATTAAAGGAGAAGAATTGCTCTGGTCACTGTGTATAAATGAATCCATGAAGATTTATTTCTACCTCTCCTCCTTTAAGATACTCCTTAAAACCTATCTATTTGATCAAGCTTTTGGTCACCTGTCCTAATTTCTCCTTTTAATGGCTCAGTGTCAGATTTGTCTGAATATGCTCATGTGAAGCATCTCAGGATGTTTTACTAAGTTGTTGTTGTAGTGAAATTATAAATGTATGCTTTTGGAGTCAACATTTTTAACGGAGATATCGACCTTCCCCAGTGATTGAGGAAGCTTCATACAGACCAGCAGAAGTTAAACCCCTTTATAGGCTGTATGTGACATGTATGAGTGCTTCATCCACTCAGCACAAAACAACATGGCTTCCCTCTGACAGCAACAACAATAACAACAATAACATGCATTTGTATGGCACCTTTTAATGCAGAAAAACGTATCAAAGGGCTTTGCAAAGGTGTAAGGAAAAATGGACACCAAGCCAAAGAAGGAGATAATTAAAGAGATGACCAAAAGCTTGGTCAAAGAGGTGGGTATTAAGGATGGTTTTAACAGAGGAGAGTGAGGGGTTTAGGGAGGGAATTCTGGAGCATAGGACCTAAGTGACTAAAGGCACAGATTCAAAGGTGGGGCAAAGGGAGGGAAGGATGCATTAAAGGTCAGCGTGAGATAAATGGAGAATTGGGGGGGGGGTAGCACTGGAGGAGGTAACAGAAATAGGGAGGGGTGAAGCTTTGGAGGGAATTAAACATGAGGATGAGAATTTAAAATTTGAGGTGATGTTAAATTGGGTACAAATGTAGGTGATCAAATGTAGGGGTGATAGGTAAGTGGGACTTGGTGCAGGATAGAATATGGACAGCAGGGTTTTGGATGAGCTGAAATTTATGGAGGGAGGAGAATGGAAGGCCAGCTAAAAGAGCATTGGAATATTTGTGTCAGGAGGTGACAAAGGCATTGAAAAGTGTATCAGCAGGAGATGAACTGAGGTAGTGACAGAGGCAAGTGATGTTACGGAAGTGGAAGTGGAGTCTAACCACCTCCCCTCAACATTCAATAGCATTACCATTGCTGAATTCCCCACCATCAACATCCTGGGGGTCACCATTGACCAGAAACTTAACTGTGGCTACAAAAGCAGGTCAGAGGCTGGGTATGCTGTGGCGAGTGACTCACCTTTTGGCTCCCCAAAGCCTTTCCACCATCTACAAGGCACAAGTCAGGAGTGTGATTTTTAAAAATTCGTTCATGGGATGTGGGCGTCGCTGGCGAGGCCGGCATTTATTGCCCATCCCTAATTGCCCTTGAGAAGGTGGTGATGAGCCGCCTTCTTGAACCGCTGCAGTCCATGTGGTGACGGTTCTCCCACAGTGCTGTTGGGAAGGGAGTTCCAGGATTTTGACCGAGCAACGATGAAGGAACGGCGATATATTTCCAAGTCGGGATGGTGTGTGACTTGGAGGGGAACGTGCAGGTGGTGTTGTTCCCATGTGCCTGCTGCTCTTGTCCTTCTAGGTGGTAGAGGTCGCGGGTTTGGGAGGTGCTGTCGAAGAAGCCTTGGCGAGTTGCTGCAGTGCATCCTGTGGATGGTACACACTGCAGCCACAGTGCGCCGGTGGTGAAGGGAGTGAATGTTTAGGGTGGTGGATGGGGTGCCAATTAAGTGGGCTGCTTTATCTTGGATGGTGTCGAGCTTCTTGAGTGTTGTTGGAGCTGCACTCATCCAAGTAAGTGGAGAGTATTCCATCACACTCCTGACTTGTGCCTTGTCGATGGTGGAAAGGCTTTGGGGAGTCAGGAGGTGAGTCACTCCCCGCAGAATACCCAGCCTCTGACCTGCTCTCGTAGCCACAGTATTTATATGGCTGGTCCAGGTGAGTTTCTGGTCAATGGTGACCCCCAGGCTGTTGATGGTGGGGGATTCGGCGATGGTAATGCCATTGAATGTCAAGGGGAGGTGGTTAGACTCTCTCTTGTTGGAGATGGTCATTGCCTGGCACTTATCTGGCGCGAATGTTACTTGCCACTTATGAGCCCAAGCCTGGATGTTATCCAGTTCTTGCTGCATGCGGACTTGAACTGCTTCATTATTTCAGGGGTTGCGAATGGAACTGAACACTGTGCAATCATCAGCAAACATCCCCATTTCTGACCTTATGATGGAGGGAAGGTCATTGATAAAGCAGCTGAAGGTGGTTGGGCCTAGGACACTGCCTTGAGGAACTCCTGCAGCAATGTCCTGGGGCTGAGATGATTGGCCTCCAACAACCACTACCATCTTCCTTTGCGCTAGGTATGACTCCAGCCACTGGTGAGTTTTCCCCCTGATTCCCATTGACTTCAATTTTACTAGGGCTCCTTGGTGCCACACTCGGTCAAATGCTGCCTTGATGTCAAGGGCAGTCACTCTCACCTCACCTCTGGAATTCAGCTCTTTTGTCCATGTTTGGACCAAGGCTGTAATGAGGTCTGGAGCCGAGTGGTCCTGGCAGAACCCAAACTGAGCATCGGTGAGCAGGTTATTGGTGAGTAAGTGCCGCTTGATAGCGCTGTCGACGACACCTTCCATCACTTTGCTGATGATTGAGAGTAGACTGATGGGGCGGTAATTGGCCGGATTGGATTTGTCCTTTTTGTGGACAGGACATACCTGGGCAATTTTCCACATTGTCGGGTAGATGCCAGTGTTGTAGCTGTACTGGAACAACTTGGCTAGTTCTGGAATACTCTCCACTTGTCTGGATGAGTGCAGCTCCAACAACACTCAAGAAGCTCGACACCATCCAGGACAAAGCAGCCCACTTGATTGGCACCCCATCCACCACCCTAAACATTCACTCCCTTCACTACCGGTGCACTGTGGCTGCAGTGCGTACCATCCACAGGATGCACTGCAGCAACTCGCCAAGGCTTCTTCGACAGCACCTCCCAAACCCGCGACCTCTACCACCTAAAAGGACAAGGGCAGCAGGCACATGGGAACAACACCACCTGCACGTTCCCCTCCAAGTTAAACACCATCCCGACTTGGAAATATATCACCGTTCCTTCATTGTCGCTGGGTCAAAATCCTGGAACTCCCTTCCCAACAGCACTGTGGGAGAACCTTCACCACACGGACTGCAGCGGTTCAAGAAGGCGGCTCAGCACCACCTTCTCAAGGGCAATTAGGGATGGGCAATAAATGCTGGCCTTGCCAGCGACGCCCACATCCCAAGAATGAATTTTTAAAAATGCAGTCTTTTTGATGGACAGAATCTGGGGACTGAAGCTCAATTCAGGGTCAAGTAGGATACCGAGGTTGTGAATAGTCTGGTTTAGCCTGAGACAATGGCTGCGTAGGGGCATGAAGTCAGTGGTGAGGGCACGGTGTTTGTGGTTGAAGTTGAAGACAGAGACTTCAGTCTTGCCAACGTTTAGCTGGAAGAAATTGCGCTCATCCAAGTCTAGAGAAGTAGTCTAATAGCACAGAGGCAGTCAAGGGGTCGAGAGAGATATTGTAGAAGGCTGGGTGTCATCAGTGTACCTGTGAAAGCTGACCTCATATCCACAGATGATATTTCCAAGGGGCAGCATGCAGATGAGGAAGAGGAGGGGTCCGGTGGGGTCAGGTGGAGGAGTGAGGTGGGGTGGGGGGGGAAGAAGCCATTGCTGGAGATGCTCTGGCTCTGATTGCCAGTCTTAGCCAAGGCCTTCAGTGGGAGCCATTATACTAATCTTCAGTGCACTTATGTCCCTTTAAAGTCCTTCACCTCTTCTTCTAGTGAAGCATTGGTTTCCCTGCTATATCATTGCTGGAGTTTCCTCGGTTGCACCAGCGGGCTTCCTCGCAATGGCAGGAATCTCGCCACAAGCCGGCCATGTATATGTAATGAACCCTGACTCAGGAAAAAAAGGTTGGGGTTAGGGTGGATACACAGGATAAGGGGTGGGTGACAGTCCCACCCCACTGAAACAAGTGTCAGCCTTGGTTCAGTGGTAGCACTCTTGCCTCTGAGTCAGAAGGTTGTGGGTTTGACTCTCACACCAGAGACTTGAGCACATAATCTAGGCTAACGCTTGAGTGCAGTACAGAGAGAATGCTGTACTGCTGGAGGTGCCATCTTTCAGATGAGGTGTTAATCTGAGACCCCGTCTGCCCTTTCAGGTGGACACAGAAGATGCCATGGTACTATTTTGAAGAAGAGCAAGGGAGTTCACCCCAGTGTCCTGGCTTAGATTTATGTCTCAACCAACATAACTAAAAACAGATTATCTGGTCATTATCACATTGCTGTTTGTGGGACCTTTCTGTGCGCAAACTGGCTGCTGAATTCCCTACAATACAACAATAACTACACTTCAAAAGTACTTCATTGGCTGTAAAGTGCTTTGGGATGTCCTGAAGTTGTAAAAGGCGCTCTATAAATGCAACTTCTTTTTTTCCATCCTAAGAGGAGAATGTCCCCCCACAATGCCTTCAGGAGAGGAGAGAAAACCTGAGGAAGGAAAAAAATGGATAGAAACCTAAACAAAAGCTATAGGTCCCAGAACCTTAGAAAGCCTTTACACTTGATCATGGATTCTAGATGTTGTCTGCTTCTAATAGCATTTTTTTGTGTCTTCACACTGGAAGGCAAGAGGAGAAGAACCATTACTGAATCCCAGCTCTGGCAGCACCCCACACCTTCAAGGCCATGAATGAAAGCTCAGAGATACATCCAATGCTGATGATTCCATAAGTCCTCAGGGCATACGACCTCCATTCTTGTCATCGCGCAATGGTTGAATCTTGACATGTTGATCTCCTTCATGCCCATTGATAAGGCAATAAATACCTTGCTCATTTCACAGAATAATAGAAGGTTACAGCATAGAGACAGGCCATTCAGCTCATCAAGTCTGTGCTTGTGTTTTTCTCCTGCTCACTTCCCATCATTTCTAATATTCCTCCTTTTCAAGCAACTAATTCCCTTTTAAGTTCATTTACGACCACCGCTTCAACAATGGTTTGTAGCAGAGAATTCTACATTCTAACCATTCTGTGTGTAAAGAAATTTTTCCCAACCTCTCCATTTGTGCCCTCTTGTTACTGTCTTGGAAGCAATCTATCATAACCTTTCATAATCTTGAAGGCTTCTATCAGGTCACCCCTTGACCGTCTCAGCTCTAGCAAAAAAGCCCTGACTTCTCAAGTGTCTCTTCATAACTGTAATCCCTCTTCCCTGGTAACACTTCAGTAAATCAACATTATATCTTTTCCATTGCTTTTATATCCTTCTCATAATCGGGAGCCCAAAAATATACACAATACTCAAACTCCAGGCCTTATTCAAGTTCAAAATTACTTCCTTGCTTTTATATTCTATGCCTCTGTACACAAAACCATGGACTCCATTTCCATTTTCATGACCCTATCTACTTCTGCTGTCACCTTTAATGACTTGTATCTCTGCATACCAAGGACCCTCTGCTCTTTTATTGAGACAAGACTGAACGTGAGTCCACAAATTAGCTTATTTTTCAATTGTAAAGTGATTGATTAGTGAAACATTTGAAGTAAATCTCAGTACAATACGATTTGATTCTGTTACCCTCCTCTTAACAAGTAAAATATACTAATTTTGCCCGCTTAGCAGGCTAAAACATTCACTTTTGTTGGACTGTACTAATCTGAAATCTGACCAACTGTCTACACATAGATCAACTTACTTCTTAAGGAAGGCTTGCCTCCTTCCCGTTCCACTTGGCAGTCTTTGTAGAACTGACCCAGAACATGTGTTCAACAACAATAGCAACTTGAATTTATATCGCGTCTTTAACATAGTAAGAACGTCCCGAGGCATTTCACAGGAGCGTTATCAGGCAAAATTTGATGCCGGGCCACATAAGGAGATATTAGGACAGGTGACCAAAAACTTGGCCAAAGTGGTTGGTTTTAAGGAGTTGTAAACAATTTTACAACACCAAGTTATAGTCCAGCAATTTTATTTTAAATTCACAAGCTTTCGGAGATTTTCTCCTTCCTCAGGCAAATGTTTCCTAGGTTTTAAGGAGGGTCTTAAAGGGGGAGAGAGAGGTAGAGAGATGGAGAGGTTTAGGGAGGGAATTCCAGAGCTTAGGGCCTAGGCAACTGAAGTGCGAGTTAGGATACGGGCAGCAGAGTTTTTCCCCTATTCTTCTGTCTGGACAGCAAGTTGAGGGCTTGACCTCTGACCCACTCCCTGCCTGGGGGTTGGTCTGTAGAACTGTCAATTAAACCAGCTACTCCCCCCCACCCTCCCTTGGGGTGGAGACCTTGAGGAACTAACACCTGCTGTTTTCAAAATGAATACGGTTATCCCAACACAATGAGCCTGGATGGTTCACAGGAAAGACTTCACAACCTTTATTGTTTTATCAGAAGACAGGCCACATTCGGCAGATCAGTCTGTGTGGCTTGGCTTGAATATACATCTGCCCCCTCCATAGTTTAATCCTGCAGAGGGGATTTTTAAACCCTTGTGAGCACAACTTAATTTAAAAGTAACGCTTCATTATAAATCATACCCAGTTCTGCTGCAGCAACATGAGGAACAGGAGTAGGTCATTAAGCCCCTCAGACCTGCTCCGCCATTCATTTAGTTCATGGCTGATCTGCACCTCAACTCCATTTCCACCTTTGCTCCATATCCCCTGATACCCTTACCTAACAAAAATCTATCAATCTCAGTCTCGAAAGCTTCAATTGTCCCAGCCTTTTGGGGGAGAGAATTCCAATTTTTCTACTACCCTTTGTGTGAAAAATTGCTTCCTGATTTCACTCCTAAATGGTCAAACATTCCAAACCTTGACACTTATTATTGTGATCCTGCCACCAAAAATATCTATTTCTATTAACCTCACTAAAGTATCTATCGCAGGAACATCTGTCCACAATGACATTGGTAGGAGTGATTACCATACAGCCCTTGTGAAGATAAGGTTTCCTCTTCACAGTGAGGGCATCCTCCAATGTGTAGTGCAGCACTGCTATCGTGCTAGGTAAAACAGATTAAGGGCTAATCTAGCAGCACAAAATTGGCATCCATGAGGTACTCTTGGCCTCAGCAGCTCAGAATTGTCAACCACCACAACCTGTATCATCATGGCCCAGCACATCCCTCATTCCTCAATCACCATCAGGTTAGGAGACCAACCCTGCTTCAACAGACAGTGTAGAAGGGTGTGCCAGTAGCAGCACCAGGCATGCCTTAGAATGAGGCACCTATCTAGTGAAGCTATAACAGAGCAAAAAGCAGCAGGCAAAAAACAGAGCTAAATAGTCCAAAAACCAATGAAATAAAAAGAAAGAAAACTTGCATTTATATAGTGCCTTTCACAACCTCAGGACATCCCAAAGCACTTTACAGCCAATTAAGTACTTTTGAAGTTTAGTCACTGTTGTAATGTAGGAAACATGGCAGCCAATTTGCACACAGCAAGGTCCCACAAACAGCAATGTGATAATGACCAGATAATCGGTTTTAGTGATGTTGGTTGAGGGATAAATATTGGCCAAGTCACCAGGGAGAACTCCCCTGTTCTTCTTCAAATAGTGCCACAGGATCTCTTACATCCACCTGAGAGGGTGAGTGTCTTGGTTTAACATCTCAGGCACTTTGGACAGTCCAGCAGCCCTCAGTACTGCACTGAAGTATGAGCCGAGATTTTGTGCTCAAGTCTCTGAAGTGGGACTTGAACCCACAACCGCCTAATTCAGAGGCGAGAGTGGTACCACTGAGCCACAGCTGACATCTATTGGATCAGATCAAAGCTCTCTAATCCTACCATATCCAATTGAAAATGGAGGCCAATCAAGACATTTACAGGAGGGAAAAAGACAAGGCTGAAGTGTTTGCAAACGTCCTCAGCCAAAACTACCAAGTGGATGATCCTACTTGACCTTCTCCTGAGGACCCCACCATCGTGGAGACCAGTGTCCAGCCAATTCAGTGGACATCACGTAACATTAAGAAGCAGTGATTGCACTGGACAAACAAAAACAATAGTCCCTGACAACATTCCAGCTGTGGTGCTGGAAACCTACACAACAAAATTAGCTGCCCCATAGCCACATTTATCCAGTATAGTGGAGATATTGGCATTTACCCAACAATGTGGAAGATTGCCCAGGTGTGTGCTATCCATAAAAAACAGGATAAATCTAACCAGTTACTGTCCTATCAGTCTGCTCCGAATCATCAGTAAAATGACAGAAGGAGTCATTAATAGATGCAATCAAGCAACACCTACTCACCAATAACCTGCTCGCTGATGCTCAGTTTTGGTCCATCAGAACCACTCTGCTCCAGACCTCCTCACAGACATGCACACAAGAGTTGGATGCCAGAGAAGGCAGCATTCAACTGAATTTGGCGCAAAGGGGACCTAGCAAAACTGAGGGCAATGGGATCAAGTTCATACCTTCACAAAGGAGGCCAAACATCGCAGCCCCAGGAGTTTGCTCCTGGATTGCTGCAGGAGTTCCTCAATGTGGCATCCTCAGTGCAATCAGTTGCTTCATCAAAGACCTTCCTCTGTCATAAGGTCAGGAGTGGGGGTGTTTGTTGATGATTCCACATGGTGCAACTGCATTCACAATAGGCTGAAGTAGAAGACTCCACCTACATGCAACATCCATTCACCCACCCTTTTGGTAAGAAGCACTCGAAAACATTCTTGTATATTCAAAACAGCACATCAGGAAAGAATACACGGAACTGGTGAGAGGTGATTATTATCCCTTTACTGTTTCCTGTGCAACAAGCAAAGGTCAATTATTGTGATTCAGGTTAATTTTGTGAATAAGCAGCACCTTGCCGTCTGAGAATGGTCGTGTTACATGTGCAAAGTACTTTTGTTTTGTTCTCTTTTCATCTCCTCCCTTGACGATACTGGCTCCTGTTGGGGTACCACGCCACTGATGTCAAGTAGCCAATCTTCATGTGCAAGGCTAGACAGGGAATGTCAGTGGGCTTTTTAAATTTGCGGTGGGCATCACAATGGAGGCTCTATCTGACCTCACCTGACACCCATACAGGCACACCAGTCAGCAGGCATCAGTGGATAGTAACCTCAATCACTTCTGATCGGTTTTCATTTAGCCCTGCTGGAAAGTGTGTGTGTGGATGTCATGCAGCAGCAGAAACTGTCTCAGTTGTGATTTTTCTCCCCTATAGCCCAGGGGCACTGATACCAATTATAACATCTTTACTGTTACTGAGATCAGCCAACTCTGCATGGACCAGGGATTGAACCTGGAACCTTCCTATTTTGTATCTCTCAGTACCACATCACATAGTGCATCTTAGAAAGGTACGTTAGCAAAGTGGCACAGTGCATTGAAGTTTAACATTCTGTGCTACTGAGTGGTAGAGTCGCAACTTTGCCACAATGGAGAGGCACTGGGCAGAGGCCAAGTGCTTCTCCGCAAAGATAAACCATAGGAAATGGCTCTCAGGGCCACCTTTCCACTCCTTCTAAAGGCCAGCTATCGAGCAGCATTAGCAGAAATCAAGGAACAGCTCTCCAGACCCCCTTTTAGTTAAGGAAGACATGTAGAAACTACAGAAGGGAAAATAAAGGGAAATACTAAATGAATTACAGAATAAAAGTAAAGGTGGGCTCAGTGGTCGGATACGGGTTCACATCTACATTACCTCAGGCCATGAGCTCAAGGTATTGATCACCCAATCAGGAAGGTCCATAGTGGGCTTCCCCACAGAAAGAAGAATTTAAGGAATCTTACAACACCAGGTTATAGTCCAACAGTTTTATTTGAAAATCACAAGCTTTCGGAGCTTTGCTCCTTCGTCAGGTGACGAAGGAGGTAAGCTCCGAAAGCTTCTGATTTTCAAATAAAACTGTTGGACTATAACCTGGTGTTGTAAGATTCCTTAAATTTGTCCACCCAAGTCCATCACCGGCATCTCCACATCACAGAAAGAAGAGAGGAAGGGAATGAAAATGAAGGACATATCCCCTAGCTTTCAACTGGACAGCACTGTTACCAAAGCTTGGAGGCAGGTCACCTATCTGCCTCTCAATCCACATACCTAAGAAAGGAAGAAGATAGATTAAACAGAGGACGATGGGTAGAATGAGTTCAAATTAATGTACAAATTGTTCTTGCAGATCGCTTGACAATTACTGCACTTAGGAAACTTTAAGAATTGAGCATCACCATCAGGACGCCTTTTAAAATCAAACACTTACAAAGAATTTTATAATTAATGTTAACATATTATGAGGTCTGTCTATTCTAGTTAATCTTGTTTATCCTCAGGGGAAGCTATGTTAAAACAATGACTGAGCCCGACAGTGTAATGGAGCTGAATAAACATCAAAAATACAGTCACTCACCCAGCAGTGTTTCGGTGAACTTTGTTAATTCAGTTCCCTTGCACTGTCAAACTTAGTACTGTTCTCAGCCAACAGCTGCTGATGAAAAGCACATAAGAGTTTTTAGGAACAGGGAAAGGTCATTTGGCTCAACAACCATTGATTTCAACTGCCTCTCCCCCCTCCACCGCGCCCCCCGCCCCGACCTGCCTTCTCATCCTATCCCTCTTCCTCCTTCTCCAGAAACACATCCAGTTGCTCCTTGAATCCACATATCTTATTCACTTCAATGGCCATTCCTGGTATGATGTGGAGATGCCGGTGATGGACTGGGGTTGACAATTGTAAACAATTTTACAACACCAAGTTATAGTCCAGCAATTTTATTTTAAATTCACAAGCTTTCGGAGGCTACCTCCTTCCTCAGGTGAACGATGTGGAAATGAAATCCTCGAGATGAAGTCGCATTTATAATTCACAGAACAATGCTTGGTGATTACAGACAGTTTTTTCAACTGCCCGTTGCCAAGGCAATCAGTGTGCAGACAGACAGGTGTTACCTGCCAGGTCTCAGAATATACAAATCACCAAAAAAAACAACAAACAAAAAAAAACAGAGATAGAGAGGTAGAAACATAGAAAAGACAGCAACTGACCCGTTATATTAAAAACAGATAACATTTGTTCGCTGGTGGGGTAACGTGTAGCGTGACATGAACCCAAGATCCCGGTTGAGGCCGTCCTCATGCGTGCGGAACTTGGCTATCAATTTCTGCTCGACGATTTTGCGTTGTCGTGTGTCTCGAAGGCCGCCTTGGAGTACGCTTACCCGAAGGTCGGTGGCTGAATGTCCTTGACTGCTGAAGTGTTCCCCGACTGGGAGGGAACCCTCCTGTTTGGCGATTGTTGCGCGGTGTCCGTTCATCCGTTGTCGCAGTGTCTGCATGGTCTCGCCAATGTACCATGCTCTGGGGCATCCTTTCCTGCAACTTATGAGGTAGACAACGTTGGCCGAGTCACAGGAGTATGAACCATGCACCTGGTGGGTGGTGTCCTCTCGTGTGATGGTGGTATCTGTGTCGATGATCTGGCATGTCTTGCAGAGGTTACCGCGGCAGCGTTGTGTGGTGTCGTGGACGCTGTTCTCTTGAAAGCTAGGTAATTTGCTGCGAACGATGGTTTGAGGTTGGGTGGCTGTTTAAAGACGAGTAGTGGAGGTGTGGGGATGGCCATAGCGAGGTGTTCGTCGTCATTGATGACATGTTGAAGGCTGCGGAGAACATGGCGTAGTTTCTCCGCTCCGGGGAAGTACTGGACGACAAAGGGTACTCTGTTGGTTGCGTCCCGTGTTAGTCTCCTGAGGAGGTCTATGCGATTTTTTGCTGTGGCCCGTCGGAACTGTCGATCGATGAGTCGAGCGTCATATCCCGTTCTTACTAGGGCGTCTTTCAGCGTCTGTAGGTGTCCATTGCGTTCCTCCTCGTCTGAGCAGACCCTGTGTATTCGCAGGGCCTGTCCATAGGGGATGGCCTCTTTGACGTGGTTAGGGTGGAAGCTGGAAAAGTGGAGCATCGTGAGGTTGTCCGTGGGCTTGCGGGATATGACGCTCGACTCATCGATCGACAGTTCCGACGGGCCACAGCAAAAAATCGCATAGACCTCCTCAGGAGACTAACACGGGACGCAACCAACAGAGTACCCTTTGTCGTCCAGTACTTCCCCGGAGCGGAGAAACTACGCCATGTTCTCCGCAGCCTTCAACATGTCATCAATGACGACGAACACCTCGCTATGGCCATCCCCACACCTCCACTACTCGCCTTTAAACAGCCACCCAACCTCAAACAGACCATCGTTCGCAGCAAATTACCTAGCTTTCAAGAGAACAGCGTCCACGACACCACACAACCCTGCCGCGGTAACCTCTGCAAGACATGCCAGATCATCGACACAGATACCACCATCACACGAGAGGACACCACCCACCAGGTGCATGGTTCATACTCCTGTGACTCGGCCAACGTTGTCTACCTCATAAGTTGCAGGAAAGGATGCCCCAGAGCATGGTACATTGGCGAGACCATGCAGACACTGCGACAACGGATGAACGGACACCGCGCAACAATCGCCAAACAGGAGGGTTCCCTCCCAGTCGGGGAACACTTCAGCAGTCAAGGACATTCAGCCACCGACCTTCGGGTAAGCGTACTCCAAGGCGGCCATCGAGACACACGACAACGCAAAATCGTCGAGCAGAAATTGATAGCCAAGTTCCGCACCCATGAGGACGGCCTCAACCGGGATCTTGGGTTCATGTCACGCTACACGTTACCGCACCAGCGAACAAATGTTATCTGTTTTTAATATAACGGGTCAGTTGCTGTCTTTTCTATGTTTCTACCTCTCTATCTCTGTTTTTTTTTGTTTGTTGTTTTTTTTGGTGATTTGTATATTCTGAGACCTGGCAGGTAACACCTGTCTGTCTGCACACTGATTGCCTTGGCAACGGGCAGTTGAAAAAACTGTCTGTAATCACCAAGCATTGTTCTGTGAATTATAAATGCGACTTCATTTCGAGGATTTCATTTCCACATCGTTCACCTGAGGAAGGAGGTAGCCTCCGAAAGCTTGTGAATTTAAAATAAAATTGCTGGACTATAACTTGGTGTTGTAAAATTGTTTACAATTGTCATTCCTGGTATATTATCCCACAGCTTTATTGCCATCTGGATAAAATAAATTCCATCTTCTCTGGCTGCTGACTTCCTAATCATAGAATCATAGAATCTTACAGCACTGAAGGAGGCCATTTGGTCCGTTATGCCTGTGCCAGCTCTTTGAAAGAAGTGTCCAATTTAGTCCCACACCCCGCTTTTTCCCCATAACCCTGCAAATTAGCCCTCTTCAAGTACATGTCCAATTATCTTTGAAAGTTCTGTTTCCACCACCCTTTCATGCCTTAACAACCCTCTTTTGAAAAAATTCTCTTCATTTCCACTCTCGTTCTTTTGCCAATTATTTAAAATCTATGACCTCTGGTTACTGACCCACTTGCCAGAGGAAACAATTTCTCCCTACTTGCTCTATCAAAACCCCTCATAATTTTGAATACCTTCATTAGCTCTCCTTTTAACCTTCTCTGCTCTAAGGCGAACAATCCCAGCTTCTCCAATCTTTCCACATGACTGAAGTCTCTTATAATGTTTAACTTGTGTCAACTAATGTTTGAGCCTTTTGCCATAGTGGACAACTTGCCAAGATCCATTATTTCAATCAGCTTCATAGTCTCAAAAGCCTCTGTTGGGTGATCGCAAGGTCTTCCGTTTTCCAAGGAAAACGAGTCCAACTTTCTTCCTCTCCTCAGGACTCAGATGCTATCACCACGCACCGCATCAAGTATTAAAGAAAAAAAAATCAAAAATGTTTCTTAGAAGTCTTTGTAAGTGATTTTAAAAACGTTAATGGTCCGACTCCCACTACAAAGTCCAATCATACCAGCAGCAGAAGTCAAAGTAGTGTTAAAGTGGGTTTCAGGAACTCATCAGCTTGTAATGTACTGCACTGGATCTTGCTTCTTAAGAATTTTCTGAGCTATAATTACCATTTTCCTGGTGAACATGGCTGCTAAATATGTATAACTGGCTATCTAAATTCACACATGAAAATAACAACCTGGGTATGGCCCTGGATGGCTGCTGGTGTGACAAGAAACCTGTGCAAAGCTAGTCCCGGGGTTTGAAGAAATTAACCCTATATCTGTGTAGGCTTGTATAATTGTCCTGGGAAATTTATAGATGCGTGCTAAAATTTTACACTTACACGGTTTTTATATCAAACTGGTGCCTAAGAAACTGTACTCCAGTCTGGGTCAGTAACTTCAGGAGAGAAAATTGGAGGGACAAAAAAAAGTGAAATTCAGCACTATAACTCTTTCCATTTTTGGTTTATGTTGCTATTTTCAGAGTCTTAACAATCACCTGGTACTGAGATAGATGAAGTCTCATATGTTGAAAGTTTCTATATATCAGAGAGATCATTTCTTATCTATCACAAAACTCTTACATTATTAATATTGTAACAGCCAGTAATAAGTATGAATCAGCATCTTGGCACTTTCAATTTGCTGTAACTCATGAGGGAGTGTCTTATAGTACATTGGTTGCACATATAACAGTCTGCTTTCAGAAGAAAGAAGACAAGCACATTCTTTGTTTTGTTATACACTCAGTATATTTGATGTAGACAAAAAGGGAGTCATCAGTTTCCAAGAAGGAAGTTCTTGAACCATGCAAAAAGTTGGCACCGGTATGTGAGAGAAGTAGGTCGCCATGATTGCAGATGAGAATAAGAAAGAGGAGGCTTGTCCTACTTTCGAGCAGTCAGGTTTTGGAGGCCACATGTTGTTTGCTAACATAGGCTTGCTAGGGCTGTGAAGGTTACACAGATTTATAGAGATTGGGAGAATTGTTCAGGCCAAGGACAAACTACACAGTCTTGTTGTTATCAAGAGATGGGTTTACACTGTAGTAAAATCTGCCTCTTTCACGGTTGCATTTCTTTTTTTCAAAAAAATGTCTCTAATTTCCCCCAATTTCTCTCCATCATGTATTGGGAAGGTGGGTGTGAGGTCTACTTATATAAAACCTCATTAAGACCACAGTTAGGAGTATTATGTGCGTTTTTGGGTTCCAGGCTATAGGAAGGATGTTGAGGCAATAGAAAGGATACAGCACAGATTCACCAGGATGTTGCCTGATATGAAGGAATACAAATACAAAGAAAGACTTGAACAATTGTGTTTGTTTTCATTAGAATAGAGGACATTGTGGGGTTATTTGATAGAGGTGTTTAAAATTATGAAAGGATGGGAAACAGTAGATAGAAGCAGACTGATTCCAGCGATTGAGTGGTCTAGAATGAGGAGACGTAGATATAAGATTAAATGTAAGAGATTTAGGACAGAAAGCAGGAGAAACTATACAGAGGCTATGGAATGTACTACCAGAGATAACGACTGAAGGGAAGATCATGCCAACATTTAAGAATTGGTTAGATAGGTGGCTGAAAGAAAAGGGAATAAAGAGATATGGGAACATAGCACCGATAAGGACTACTGCTCGTATGGAGGATGAACACCAATATGGACTGGTTGGGCTGAACAGCCTATTTCCACGCTGTAATTTCGATGTATTTCCAGCCCTGTATAATTGCACTTTTAACACTGAAGGAGTGTTGTCACATTTTAGTCATTCTTGCAACCAGAAAAACTCATCTTGAAGGGCCAGATTCCTTCCCCTTTTGACTAAGGGAATCACTGCTCTGCAGTCTCCAACAAGCCTTGATTAGGAATGGCTGCGCCAGCTAAAATAAAATAAGGGCAAATGGTACACAGAGGTCAGAGATCTTTGTTTGAGCGCTGTTCCATTGGGACCCCCTATTGCAATATAAAAGTTTTGACAACTGCATCTTTGATTTTCTACTTTCCATTCCAGAAGACTACTTGGTCCTAATTTACAGAAGGCTAGTGGAGTAAACAAACCCCAATCATCCATGGGTAAAAAAAACAACTTGCATTT
This sequence comes from Heptranchias perlo, assembly GCF_035084215.1. Lineage (NCBI taxonomy): Eukaryota > Metazoa > Chordata > Chondrichthyes > Hexanchiformes > Hexanchidae > Heptranchias > Heptranchias perlo. The sequence goes on from NC_090332.1 coordinate 80,528,790, forward strand.
ATATCATGTCTTTCACATACTTAGCTTCATAACCAATAAATTATTTTTGAAGAGTAGTCATTTTTGTTATGTAGGCAAATGTGGGTATGGTAGTGTAGTGGTTATGTTGCTGGACTAATAATCCATCAGACTATAAGTTCAAATCCCATGTATGGTAGTTTGAGAATTTGAGTTTAGTTTAAAAAATCTGAAAATAAAAATACTATCTTCAGTAAAAGTGACTATGAAAGCTGTCAGATTGTCATAAAAATCCATCTGGTTCATTAATGTCCATTTGGGAAGGAAACCTGCTGCACTTTACCTGACAGTATGTGACTCCAGTCCCATACCCACCCTCTGAAGAGCCTAGCAAGCCACTCAGTTTTATCAAGAAGGCAACCCACCACCACCTTATCAGGGCAACTAGAGATGGGCAATAAATGCCAGCCTTGCCAGTGACACCCACACCCTGAGAATGAATATTTTTTTAAATGCAGCAATTAATTGGCAGACAGCAATATCCCACAAAAAGCAATTGGGATAAATGACCAATTAATTTGTTTTGCTGCCATTGGTTGAAGGATGATCATTGTCTGGGATACTAGAACTCTCTCCGCTGACTGAGCTGTGTGTTACCAACATTTTCTGGTTTTGCCTCAGATTTCCTCCATCTGCAGATTTTTGCTTTTCATGTTCTGGGAGAACTCTCCTGCTCTTCTTCAAATAAGGCCATGGAATCTTTTACATCCATGTGAGCAGCAGACAGGATCTCGGTTTAACATTTCACATAAAAGGCGGCAACTCCAACAATGCAGCACTCCTTTATTACTGCATTGAAGTGTCAGCTTGGATTATGTGCTCATGTTTGGGAGTAGGATGTAACCCACAACATTTTGACTCAGATGAGGGTGCTTTTACTGAGCCAAGTTGACACTTATGAGTACCCCATGAGGGGCTATCCTCTACAGAAAAGACAATAATAAAAGAAAGAAGGAATTGCATTTATATAGTGCATTTCATGACCTCAGGATGTCCCAAAGTGCTTTACAGCTAATTAAGTACTTTTTTTGAAGTGCAGTCACTATTGTAATGCAGGAAATGTGGTAGCCAATTTGCGCACAGCAAGGTCTCACAAACAGCAATGTGAGAATGACCAGGTAATCCGTTTTTTAATGCTGTTGGTTGGGGGATAAATATTGGCCATCACACCGGGAGATCTCTCCTGCTCTTCTCCAAAATAGTGCCATGGGATCTGTTAAATCCACCTGAGAGAGCAAATGGGGCTTCTACTTAACGTCTCATCTGAAAGACAGCACCATCTGACAATGCAGTGCTCCCTCAGTACTGTACTGGAGTGTCAGCTTAGCATTTTATCCTCAAGTCTCTGGAGTGAGGACTATGAACCCACACCCTTCTAATTCAGAGGCAGGAGTGCTACCACTGAGCCATGGCTGACACTAAATAACATAGACAGCTGTTCGCCTACACAAGCTGACAATAACAAAGCAAAAATAAGAGTTTCTAAAATTAAATTAGAATGATATGTTTTGGGGGAAATCAAATAAAAGCTATACTGTGGTGCCAATTTTGTAACAGTGGGCAACACTAAGTTGGCAGACACGGAATGCCCGGAGAAACGGCACACATGCCGTTCATACCATTTCTCCAGGGTTTCTGCCATTCTTCTGCCAAAGCTATGGCATACAATTCAAAGAACCCCCATGGAAATTCAACACCTATACTCTGAAGTCCTGGTGTGGGGATTAAGCCCATATCCTGAAGGCAAGAATGCTTCCACTGAGCCAACCTGACACTAGAGATTGAACCCCTAAATGTAATGATTTTTTTAAAAAATGATTGAACATATGCACAGATGCAACACAAGAACAAGGTTCCCATAACCAGCCTCTATTTGGTTACCATATATTTTTTCTGAACACAACGTAGGTTATTGGACAATGCAATAAAAAGAAAAAAAAACAAATGCTATAAACCTGAAATAAAATCAAAAAATACTGGAAATAAACAGCAGTCCTGACGGCATCTGCAGAGAAGAGGCAGATTATTGAGGTTTCAGATGTGCAATCCTTCACCTACCAGTCATCAGTTGAAGGGTTACACACCCGAAATGCCAATAGCTTGTCCTTACTCTACTGGACCCCCTGGGTTTTGTGCTAGAAGCTGAACAGATCTCAGAATTTCAGCCTCAGATCTGAATCTGTAAACTGACAGGCATTGATGTAGCTCAGCAGTGCAACTGGTAACATTGTGATGATAGCCAAACCCTAACAGCACCTGGCTTGGGTTTGCCGGCTACCACAACATTATCAGGAACGCAGATTCTTGCACTGTGAGTGCACGCAGAGTAAATGGGGCAGGTTTTGCTCACTGCCTTAGATCTCAGAGGTGAACTTTACTAGAGCCTAAGTGCTAGTGTAAATACGGCACTAACAACACCATCCTACTCTTTCCTTGCCCCATACACACTCCCTAACGGAAAGGCTATTCTAGTAATGAGCAAATCATGAAAACTTCATAATTTTTCTTCTACAATTTGCTTCCGTTAAATTACTAATTGATACAATTATGTATTTGGATTATTCTGGTTTTTCACTACAGCTCACAAAAGGCAAAAGTTTTAACTATTTGTGAAGTCTGGTGCTATAGTTACAGTCCCACAGGATATATCGCACACATTGGCAGAAAACCAACATTGATCATGAGCTATCCCACCCCTAGATTACTTCTCTCACCAGCCATCAAAGGTCAGATGAGATCCCCCCACCCACACTGCTGAGCTGCAGCCCTGGCCTCTTTGAGGCTGGGGCTAAGGCACATCGTTTGGGCCAAGCAGTGCTTTACTCTGCATTGAAGAATGCATTTGGATTACAACTGGATCATCAGTGCAAAGTTTCACAAAGACTCTGCAAGCTGTAGTGTAAATGCAGCCCGAATCCAGCATCAGGTCCCTACCCGACACCAGAAAGAAGGGGAGCTAGACTCGTTGATGGAGACGGTGTCACTGCACATTGCTTTGGAATTCGTTTGAGCCTTAGCGTTGAATTTACACTGCATGGGGGGTCATTTTACCTTTGGACAATAGTGTAAAACGTGCGATACAGGCTCAGCTGCCCATTAAACACCTCTCCTGATTTTGATTTCAATTTAAATCAAAATTACCCCCCCACCAGTTTAACATTGGTGTGAAGTTGAAACCACTTTGCACCAATGTTAAACTTGTAGTGTGAATTGCACCCTAAGGATATCACAGCTGAAGTCAATCCTGTCCTCTCCTGACACCCATGCTCATGCACTGTCCAGCAAGTGTGATGTACTAGAGCTGGGAGTGATTTATGCTGATGTGGCATACTGAAACGGCACAAACTGATCTATACCCCAGGACTAACACCTCAACTTGATGAGCACAAAAATTCACATAAAGAAGTAAAATTAAAAATTAGCCCTGCCGCTTCTGAAGGCACTGACTGAAGCTGGGGCATGACTCTAAAGGCAGCCCTCCTGTATCTTGCTCAAGCAGCCATTCTTCACTTATGGGTCTAGAAAGCCAGCAGGCTATTTCACCATGAGGGCATCACAGCTGAAGTCGATCTTGCCCTCACCTGACACCCATGCGTATGCACTGTCCAGAAAGTGTCAATGAATAGTGATCTGGAGGAAGAGCCCTTCATTGATTTTTCCCCTACCTGGCTCAGGGACACTGGGACCAGTTACAGTACGTTTGCCTGAACTCTGGCTGAGGTTAGCTAAGTCAGCACAGATTAGGAATCAAACTGGGGGTCTTCCTGGGCTGGATGTCTCACTATCGCATCAGGTGGCACATTTCTCCACTGAGCATCAGAGAACTTAGAAAAAGTCATTTTCTGTTTATAATGTTATGGTGGTCTGACACTTGTTGATGTTTTTGCAGTATGATAGTTATAATGGCTGTACCGGTGGATACACGAAGAATAAGGGAAATTTATGATTCTGAGAAGGTATGATGTGGAGTATAAGATGATGGGTATCAGAAACCAATCTCTTACTATGTGTCAAATTAAACTGTGGTCAACCTTTTGTAGGAGCAAGCCTCTAAAAGGAGCAGGGGAGTTCTCCTCGGTGTCCTGGCCAATATTTTTCCCTCAACCAACATCACTAAAACAGATTATCTGGTCATTATCACATTGCTGTTTGTGAGACCTTGCTGTGCGCAAATTGGCTGCCCCTTTTCCTACATTACAACAGTGACTACACTTCAAAAGTAATTCATTGGCTGTAAAGCACTTTGGGACGTCCTGAGGTCATGAAAGGTGCTATATAAATGCGAGTCTTTCTTTATTCTTTCTTTACTAAGACGGATAGAAGAAAGGTTGATGGTATTAATTTTGACAATCCTTAAAAGGACACAAGCTTGAAAATATGGACCAAGCCATTAATTTTCTTTTATCATATTCGTACATAAGTTGATTTTTTTTTGTTGGTATCTTAATTTCTTTCCCTGTTTAGGTCTCCCCATGTCATCTATCATTCTCTGGCCAAGAACACCAGCCAGCAATGCGTTCCTCCCTTTCTAGCAAACCTGCTCTGTAACCAGTCATGCAGCTTTTATCATTCTCTCCATGGGAAAATGGGTAGTATCTTCTTGCTCCCTCTCATTTGATGGCAGAGCTGAGAGATAGAGATCACTTTCCATGGATAGACACACGTTAGGCACTGACTTATGGGGAGCACCTGCTCCTCCAATGGTAGCGTTAAGCTCGTAATTAATCCCCAATACAGTGATCTGTCCAGAACTGATTTGTCTTCAGCTCAATGAAAAGCAACAAATATCTGTTGGCTTGTATTTGTGTACATAAACAGTCCCCAGAAAGACTTGTCTATCCTATCAATCACCCGCTCCCAGGACAGACACCAATTGCCTCATCCAATCCAGTAATCCACCTCTCACCTGCCTTTCCTGGTTATATGTTCAACTTTAGCCCATTGGAGAAAGGGGTGGGGTGGGTGGGGGGGTGTTGGGAGAAGCTGCCCATGACACACACTGGGTCTGACAGTGCCTTTGTTTTATCCCGCCAATGTTGCATGTAACTTAGCCACTTTGATCACAGGTGCAGGCCTGTGCCTGACTGCTCAACAGCATTACATAGTGCTGCACCTCACGCAAATGGATTTTAATCTATTAGAGAGTCTGGCCTGATGTTTTCTCCACATTTGCACCCAGATACACAAGTAATCTGGGTGCAAATTAATTACGTAACGTAAAAGATCGTGGAATTTTGGGAATAAGCGAGTTACGCACGTAACTATAATACGCCCAAGTCTCTTCGATCTTTTACGTCCATCCATCTAATGCTCTGTCTGAACGAATCTCCGCCCACAAAATTGACCATGCCTCCAACTCTCAAATGCAAGTATCCTCCAATTACGTGTGTTCGGGGGTCTCTCAACATTACAACCAGATTTTCAGGTGCAGCAGGAAACAAAGACATTTTTTTTTACTTTCAATTGCAATTTTTTGAGCGTTTTTTTAAGAAATTTATCCTCACTGAGACCTGCTCTGTATATTCTGTTTCTTTGAATGCATTTTTATGGCAAAGTATAAGTCACATTAAAAATTGAAAAGCTTTCCCGTTTGCAGATTCTTAAAAATGCTGTGTCTGATGTGCACGAATGATGGTGAAATTAGTTGAAATTTAGAATTTTAAGACTCAAAGAAGAAATATAAGGGTTCAATGTTTCCTTGGGCCCAGGTTCTTTACATTGATTTATGCCCATTTTAAACTTGGGCGTATTCTAATGAGATTGAGAGGATACCTGAGTATAACTTGACATCGGCAAAATGGGCGCAACTTCAGGCACAATTTTGGGCTGCGCCCAAGGACTGAACTCCAGGCTTCTTTTCTCAAACAAGTATTTGTGTTATGGTTACTAGTTTGTTACACTGTTCCCAGCTTCAGTGACACGTTTACCAGTTTTCACGTTTCTTACAGCTTATACTGGGATTGCTCTGTTCAAGCTATTCTGAGATAAGTTGAGTGATCATCCAGACCATGTGGAGCAAAACAGATGTGTCTAAGTAATAAGCACACACCATCAGTGCCATCCATTATTGGACCTGCCAGATCTTGCAGCATTGGGTGAAAGGTAATTACCAAGTCAACTCTCACACCAAGATGTGACTGCCCAGAATAAGACCAAGAACGTAAAGTATGAGGCGCCAAAACTGAAGCCTCCTTTTTTTTTAACAAAACGCTGAGAAGCAGGAATGTAGTTCAAAGAGTCAAACCTCCCATTCTCAAAAACCCCAACAAGGCAACATTTTTTCATCATTCATCCACATGGCTGCTGAGGGGATTTGCCTGGGGAAGAAGCGGATGGAAAAAGTGAAGCCTAGAATTTTACACCTCTTTGCAAGACAGCCGCACAGGAGACAGAAACTGAGCTGAATCCATAATGCCACGAGAAGCTGACCGATTACTCAGAAAGATTCTATAAGCTACATATCTTTTTTCCCCCGCCTTTTTCAATATTCTTTATTTTCCATCTTCTGTTTCTGAATCGGGACCTATTTAATGCCATTTCTTTTACTTGATCTGATTATCCAGCCTGATGTTCAGATCTCTATTCTTTGGTTGATACGTGAAACAGGCAAACCAGGCCGAAGCTTTATCGAACTGCACTTGGAAAAGAGAGAAAATTCAGGTTGGGAGAGATAAAGAAGAAACAAACTAATATGTCTGTCATTATTAATTGGGGAGGGCAGGTTACAATCACCTGGTCATTTTAAACTATTAGAAACTAATCAGATTGGGTCAGGTTACAGAACTAAACTTTTTCAATAAACCTGACAATCTGTAAACAGCAATCCTGGGACTATATTTGCTGAACGTGTGTGATTGTGTCTTCCTCTCCCTCCCCCTCCGATTTGTGATTAAAGAGTGTGGTAAGTTTATTCAGACCTTCACAATAAGGTTACTTTTGATTCCAGTGTTCTCTCCTTTTCCCTCTTCCCTCCTGAAGGCACTGACTTTTGCAGGGGTACAGTGCGACAGCAGTAGTTAAAGTCGATTTTTTAAGATGCTTCCTTAATACACCAAGCTATTGTAACCTTTAACCCTGCCCTTATCAGCTTTTACTCATATGAGTTGAACCTTCTTTCTCCCAATAGCAGCTGATTTTGCACTGGAGGGGAACTAAGTTTTACGATTTAAACAAAATTGAATTGTTACTTTTTTTTTAATCCTTTAATGATAAATATGGAATTCAATTCTTGGCCTTTTGTATCCGTAGGATTTCAATCCCTATTTGCAGTTGAGAAATATTGTTTCTATATATATTGTTTTAGCCTACCACATTCGCAGCTGTTCTATTTTGTGAAATCCATCCCAGAGTGTAAACTAGGAAGATTTGGCAGCAAGGGAACCAGGCTATATTATAAGCTACTTTTTAAAATTGTATGTGTTCCCTTGCAAGCACGCATTAAATCTGGACACACAAAGGGTGATTGGAAAAATGGCATTTACAACACAAACAACAATCTTTGCTGGGTAGATGGTAATCCACTTAACTGTGCCTTAGGCAGCATATATCCTATTGTTAGAATGTAACTAGTTTTATGGTCAGTATGGCACTAATGGTGTTGGTCTGAGGTGACAGATTTTTTTTGGATGACACATACCCAATGTACACAATATTAATATCAATCACATAAAGTAAAACCAAGAGCATAAAGAATTGGAAACAGTAACGTTTATTTGAAATGGACACATTTAGCCCAGGAATTGATTCATTGACCCTTGATCCTATAATTTATATGTGAACATTCCTCACGTTATCTAGCAAATCATAGAAATGGGAGTAGGCCATTCAACCCCTCGAGCCTGTTCTGCCATTTAATTAAGTCGTGGCTGATCTGTAAGTCAACTCCATTTACCCTCCTTTGCTCCATATCCTTCAATACCCTTACCTAATAAAAATCTATTGATCTCAGTCTTGAAAGTTTCAATTGACCCAGCATCCACAGCCTTTTGGGAAAGAGAGTTTATTCCCCCCTTGTTCTGGATTTCTCTACCAGAGGAAATACTTTCTCTGTATCTATCCTATCAAAACGTTTTATCATTTTAAACACCTCGATTAGATCGCCCCTCAATCTTCTACACTCAGGGGAATACAAGCCAAGTTTATGCAACTTGGCCTCATAATTTGACCCTTTAAGCTGTGGTATCATTCTGGTGAATCTGCACTGTACCCTCTCCAAGGCCAATATATCCTTGACAGAGTGGAAAAGGGGTGGGGGGTGGGGATAATACACAAATTCTATAGCTTGTGCTTCATTTTGTGAACAGATTATTGCACACTCTTGCATCTTAAATTGATCCTTTAATTCTAGATTATTTCTGTTTTCCATCTCACTTGAGGGCACATACTGTTTCCCTGCTAAAAATATGGCCACGTGACAAGCTCTTATTTATGCCACTGTTGAAATCATAGTTAGGAGTGACACACCTTTGATTTTTTTTCTCTCTCTGTGAGGAAAATACTTGGTCTGGATTCAGCACCTTCCATTGACAGCACATCCGAGATAATGAACTCACTACATCTGGGGGAACACGGGCATAAGCCTGCATTGGCACAGTGCCATCCTCAGATTACTTATAGCCCCAGGTAAAACCGTGAAAAATATTATTGGGATGTGACTATAAGAGACTCAAAAAGCATCCCTTGAAATTGATGTCTTCTACAACATCCATTAAAATCTGTGCTAAAAGTGGCAACTTAAAAACCCAATATAAGCTAAATGTTTGTTTAGCTATGTTCTTTAAAAGAATTTGATGCATTCTTCACTGTTTCTTTTTTTTTGTGATGTCTTTTTGAATAATTCAAAGACTTTTATGTTGCTATGCACAGGCACTGTTGCAAAACGTATTGAAAGTAAAATGGCATATTATTCCTGCAGTGTTCTTTGGAGCATCTTCCTTTTGAAGTCCCTTTCAGAAAGCAGTCGATTGCTGCAGCATTTTTGTTGTTAGTTGCTATGGTAATCTTCCTTGATTGGATTAATAAAATCATTGTGAAACTAAAGAAGGCTACAGATTCTTCCCATGGTTCAAACATGAAACCTATCTATGGAAACGGTTGCCTGCTTTTATTTTGTAACATTGACAGCTTATTCCAGTGTAAAAAGACAATTTGACAATAAATATAATTTTTGCAATTAGTTTACAAGATTGCATAGCTTGTAAATCACCTTTAGTTGAAAAGGTTCCTTTTTACATAATATAATGTAATGCCTCAGATCTTCAGTTGTTCTAAATAATCTTTTTTTATTTGTTGTATGCTTTATATAACTGTTGCCAATAAAATGCTTAAAATATATTCTTCCCAATTTGAGATCCATAAAGTAAAATTAACAAATGTTATCAGAAGCTAACATCAAAGGGAATGTTCTGTCAACTTTAAAATGTAATGGTAATTTTTTGCCTAAAGTGTTATTGCTTTGTTCCTCATCTTTGTTGATTCAGGAGTGAGCGTCTGAAAAACTCCACTTGGAAACGACCACTAAATGGACTGTAGCTATTTAATGATTCTGCATGATCTTTTAACAATCTATTTCTCACATGGTTCTGTGTAACGTGTTTAAGATACAGTTTTGTAGCTTCATTCCTATTCCAGTCCATGAGCTACAAAGAGAAATGATCAGACCAAGAGCAAACAATAACAGAATATTGCTCAGGGTAATATATAAAAGTGTGATAGATACCAGGGGGGTGATAACAAAGCAGTAACTTAATTGATGAGCTCAAGTGACAACATGAAAATAACTTTGAACAGTTTACAACCACCATCAGAAGCTTGGGATTAGTGCAGAGTAAAAACTGTAAATGCTAGAAATCTGAAATAAAAATAGAAAATGCTGTAAATGCACAACAGATCAGTTAGAATCTCAAAGAGAGAAAAGTGGGTTGAACTATCGGAAGTTGAAATAACTATAGGGTAACCCGACGTATTTGTTATTTTTGTATAATTATCTATGGGAATGTCCTGTGGCATTGCTCATCGATAAAAAAAGAAACATTTGAGAAATAAATAAATCCCTGGCATTTACCTTCCCCACTCCCTATTATATTATAATTAGAAATAGAACAAATGAGCATCAAAACATAGAATATATTGTAGATCAAGTTATATATAAATAGAAATGTATATAATTAAAAGTATATCTAATTGCATAAATATATTAAACTCTACATGAATCTAATTATATCAAATTAGATAATTGCAAAAGATTATGCATAAATATATATTTTATTTGATGTAAATATATAAAATTATACATTAAAATATTTCAAATGAAATAGGAACATATCTGATTGATTAATATGAGTATCTATTATACTGAAGTAATTAGACATAATTAAATGTAAATATATCTCAATATGAAATTTAAATGTTAAATTGTTATAAGTTTATCTTTAAAAATAATTTTTATGTAATAATTAAACATTTCTGATTATATAAATACAAGAACAGGTAAGGATGAGGCTGAGATCCAGGATGAACTACGAATGCTTTTACCGTAACTCATTTAAGTGACAGCATAGGTCTTATAGTGGCGGAAAGAACCTGAATGATAATGAAATATGTTGGGAAAGAAACAGTACCGGTCGGTAAATGTTACAGAACAGTTGACTTACAGCATCCTCGTGCATTTCTGACAACCCTCAGAACAAGACGTGAAAACAATGCCTGGAAGCACTTAGTTTGCATGTTATTTATTTATTAATGTGCAAATACTATTTCGGTGTTACATGTGCTTTCTTGCATGCATTTCTCGAGCCAGGGCTCAGCTAGGTGAGCCGGACTGGGCCGGGAAGCTTCAGGGGAAGGTGCACCCAAAGTTAATGATGCTTGCCTTGGTACTTCAGACTATATTGGGGGGGGGGGAACAATTGAAAGATGAATTAGTGATTTTTCCTGAATTTTTATGTTATTAATGCTATGTTATTAATATTATTGGGGGGTTGTTGCGAAACTGGCAGCTGTACCATCGAGATTTTTTTTGCTGCAATGTGATTGAGTAGAATTTGTTTGCTACAATATGATTGGTGGACATTTTCCTCTAATGTGATTGGGTAGAAATTTTGCGAGGGGCGAGGCTTTTGTGTAATATGATTGGCGAAATAATAAAAGTAGCAAGTAACCAGTTAGAAAGCAGAAACAGTAATCAAAAAGAAAGATGCAAATATCCTTGGTACAAACTGCTCGCAACACTCACTGCGGGGATAGACGAATAAATTGATTGATTGCATCAAATGTATGGATTGGTTTTACTGTATTTTAAGGCAGGGCTTATACTCTTAGGGGCTGTCAGCATGACGCTGACAGATTATGTACCACATGCCATTGATTCTGATGATATTCATACTCAATGATTGCAGCAACATTACTCCCAATCGATTGAAAAATAATTTGCAGCTGATTATCAAAATTTCCGCATACACTATAACTGTATGGATTATGGTTATAGTATTGAAATACATGATTGTTCTGCTCCTTTTGATTTCAAGGGGACGAGTGTGCGTTTACATTTTGTGCATAATTGCAATGTTGTCAATACTTATGGATTTGGCATCTATGCCTTGTACTGAAAAAGCACGTTTTAGAAGTTCTTGCTGTGTTTTTTTTGCGATACCAATACAGCTCCAAATGGAATTGTCAAGTCCTTTGGCCCTCCTTGTGACAAATAACTGATTGGTGAGGTTCAGGTACCAACGATTAACGCGCTGCAATATATCCCTTTGTGTGCTGTTTCTAGGCAGGCGTTAGTTCATTCAAAATAAATGGGTTGATGCCTTCGTAATAATCGCGCACGCATAACGCAGTGTCTGTACCCGAACTGATCAGAAAACATCCCCTCTTTGTGTCGGTGTAAAGCAGTTGCAGCTTCAGATTGGTATAAACATGTATGGTGCAGAGTCAGGCATGAAGCGCCCAGAATCAGATTAAGGCAAGCCGTGTTACACACCTCAAAGATGTGGAGATGTCGGTGATGGACTGGGGTTGACAATTGTAAACAATTTTACAACACCAAGTTATAGTCCAGCAATTTTATTTTAAATTCACAAGCTTTCGGAGAATTGCTGGACTATAACTTGGTGTTGTAAAATTGTTTACACCTCAAAGAGGTCGTGTTCCATCGCTTTGTTGACTATATTCGAATGTGGATGCTGACGATGCACGGTCGTCAGTATAACTCGAATCTGGCAGCTGTGCGTTTTCTGAAAGCAGCAGCAGAAATATAATGACGGTGTAATATAAGCAGCTAGCTTTGAGGCTCGGTCTCCCCCACCCTCTCATGAAATCAAAATGAAGGGAAAATTATAAACTATAGTAACTGCTTTATTGGTTTTCCTTAAGTAATTTCTTCCTTAAGTAATTATTTCCCTTACTCGACTTCCCTTATAGCGTACTATAAAAATTATATTGTACACAGGATTAAATCATTGACAACGGGTCTTTGTCGTTTAGCAATTAGAGCAAAGCAATGAGTTTAGTAATTTTTCCAGCCGTAATCAATTATTGTATAAAGGAAGTGTAGGAATAGCCTCAAACTACAAATGGTCGACCACACACACAGGGCGAATAAATGTATATGTATCAGGGACACGTCATGATACTTTTCTTGGATAACGAGATCTAGAAAGACGAACAGTGACTGGACGGTATTGCTGGTATTTTAAGATCATTTGGGTGGAGCCGATTTTTATTGGCGAGAATGCGAAAGTCAAGTTCGGAGCTGAGTCCTATAGTCTGACGGGAGACAGATATTAGATTTTAATTATGAAACTTTCGATGATAAACTATAGTTTGTGCACCCGACTTAAATAAAAACTGATTGAATTTCGCATCAAACTGTAAAGGAAAATTCACGAAATCAATAGTGAAACTAGTTGGCAAACCTTTTCAATGCATCATTGTGTACATGAGTCACATATATAACTGAATTATTATAATTTAATGTCAATACCAAACATTCTTGGGTAGTTTGCTTATTCTGTTCTTTTCAAATTATTCCTGACATTTAATAACATGAAATGACAAACGAGATTACAAGTTGAGACAAAATAAGGGTAAGGTTGTCGGCATCTCTAATGGGAGGTGATTCTTCTGTTTACAGAGTCTCAGGTGAGGTCGCTGTGAGGTCAAAGGCAGGCTTGTTTTGCCTCACTTTACTTGAATAAAGGGGCAGAAAATTTCACACCAAAAATATATATCTTGGAGCTATTCATAGTGCTCCGTTTTTACTCGCCCCTTACCGACTGCGCACCATTGCACTTTGTCCTCTCGCCTGTAAGGTTAACACACAAACAGGCACAGAACAGCATACATCGCACACACACACAAATACACACAGCACACACGCAGAATACACACAATAAAACACACACAGAATGCACACACTAAAACATACACAGAACACACACTGTAAAACACACAACACACACAGAACACACACACTAAAAACACACAATGCACACACTAAAACACTGTAAAACACAACACACAGAGAACTTACACACTAAAACACATATAATACACACAGTAAAACATACAACACACACCAAACACACACACTAAAACACACACAACGCACACACTAAAACACACAAAACACACACAGAACACACACTAAAACGTACACAGAACGCACTTTCACACACAGGCATTCAAACACGCAGAAATCACTGACATTCAAACACACAGAAACGCACTCACACGTTTAAACACAGAGCCCACACACATTCAAACAGCAACTTGCATTTATATAGCGCCTTTAATGTAGTAAAACACACACAAAGCACACACAGAATAGACATTCACAAGCAAATACTCAATAACACAGCAATACACGTACACACTACTACTAACACACAAGCACACACACACACATGAACAGTCATAAACAGTCAAATACAAAGAAGGAGCTCACACACTTAAACATACACAAAACAACCAAAGAACACATATTCACACAAAACAGCAAACACACGCACCAAGTATACATTCACACAGTACACACATTCAGCACACAGACGCTCAAATACACGAACGCACACATATATACACATTAGCAGATAGTTACACTGTACCTAGATGCACAGACATTCACAAAGTCTCACACGGCGCATACATTCGCACACACTCCTGCAAACATACGCCCATAATGTACAGACAGAATCACAAAAGGCACATATTTGCACTCGCACAAACATGTATACGCATATAAATACACGCAGGACATATTGTCACGCATAGGACACACATAGAACTCAGATACAAACACACACATGTCAACCCAAAGTTAGTTTACTCACACAGAGGGACAAAACTCATGCATACATCTCCTCACACATACAGGCTCAACATACATCCGCACACACCGACATGTTCATACACAGCACGTTCTGGCACTCACACACAGTCACCTGCATGCGAACACAAACGCAAACACATCTACATACTCGCAAACAGAGCATAAATTCACGCATATCTGAATCTAACTGTGGCATTTATATTTGCATGATGCAGATTTGATACGGAAACAGTTCATCGAAGCTGAACCATAGTCAAGTGTTGCAAATCAGAAATATCAAAAGATACCCATTTGCTAAAGGCACCTCTTCCTTGCTGGATTCTCATCCTGATAGTAGTGTATCAAACCGGCGGTCAGATCTGGTATCTCATACAAATGCAATTATTTCTAAGAAGGTTACAGAAACCACGTCCAAAACGTGACTGATTTGATAAATAAGAACAATAAATAAGGTCCTTGGGTTCAAACTTTATAGAACACGCGTGTTTGCAAGCACCGAAAACAAATAACTGAGTTTTGTGAACATAACGAGTGGCGAATGAATATATAAATACAGATTGTATCTATCGAGGTGAAACCGGCGATTACTACGGAACTCACAGAATATGGTATAGAAATGATTCCCGATCAAACGAGGGTGGATATTCCCGGTTAAACTTTACGAATTGTCCCCATGAAAAAGAATGAGAATGATTAGAAATAGTTTCTTTATTTTATTTTGAATATAAAAATGTCCAATGTGATTTGCTGTGTAGTATCTGCGACATCATAGACCTACCAGGACCAATTTTTATTTTTTTGGAACCTTCTTATTAAATTTTGCACAGAAGATACTTGGTGAAACATTACACACACCAGGTCGTGAATAAAGTCCAGCAGTAGGACATTGATAGAGGGTAATTTCTCTATCGATTTCTTGCAGAAGCATCACCGCTGCCCTGGCCGAATGGAAACATAACAAATCAAAAGCCAATAACTCATAAATAAAGGGTATTAATGTAATAGCGAAATTATCCAACAATTTCCACATGACACAAGGGCACGAGCATTTTCTGCTATCATTTTGTCTTATTGTGTAAAAGTTGGAACTTTCGATGCCCTCTTTCTGGATTTTGGCGCGTTCCCTGCAGTTTGGTGCCGCTTGAAACATAGCAAGATTACCGCCTTATGTCTGGCAGAATTAACATTCTCCTAATACGCTTGCAATATTACTTTGTAGGTGCTAGATCATTAAAAAGAAAGACGGGGGAAATCCAACTACAATGTTGTGAACACAACATAATTTTTAAAAATAGCAATTATTTCGTTAGAGAATAATGCCACAGTTAAAGTCCTTACAGGCTCGCAATATGTAGAATATGATGTGTGAGTCGCCCTGTGTATACCTGGAGCAATATAACAATTAGATGAAGTGTTCCCATTTTCACTGCTGGCTTCCATTTTGTCTTATCAATTAAAAGCCATAAATTGGAAACAAGATAAGCTGTACAAATTAGCATTAAGTGATATATTCCGTCATAATACAAACTGTTTTTAATTATCATATGGAAAGTGTACCTATGTAGAATTTATGTAGAGTTACATGCAGATCAGTACAGAGTCGCGCAGTCTAAGAGCTCCTTCATTGCAATCTGACTGCGAATCCTTTAAAAAGCGTTGCCCTTTCGCGTTTACAAGCAATCGGGTCCATAACATACAAATTTCTGTCAGTACTTTGATAACTGGCGGATTTTTGTTACATTTTTTTAAAAATTGTAATTATTACAAATATATAATATCCAATCTCATTTGAGCAACTAAAATAGTAAACCCGCAGCCACACACACACACATTTCGTGTTGTTATTTAAACGATTTTTAAAATTGTCACGAAGTTATGGATTGGTAACAATTTTATTTAAACAGACACCGAAGAAAAACCTCCAAGCGTATTCTTGGAATTGCGCTTAACTGCGGAAGAAGGGAATGAAGAAAAGGCGACGCAGGCCGATCCTGTACCGCACTGCTGCTCCTGGGTTAGGGCAAGCATTTGAGCCAGAGTGTGAATGGTTGTGACGAATTCAGATAGATCCCTCACACATCACGGTGCAAGCATTTGGCTATTTTTAAGTATAGCAAATTAACAGCAATAATGACAGCTCCTATTATGCGACTTTATTGCCAACATCCCTTCTCTGTTAAACTCCATAGTTACCTATCCATCTCTTACATTGGCCTCATTCCCCGATTTTACACCATTGAGGATTGTAACGCTTTAAAAAAAATAAAAGATATTTCAGTAGTTTTGGTTTAAAGAATGGTCTTTTTTCCCATTCCTTCCATTCTAGTCCTCCCCGCCTTTATTACATGATTCGTTTTAAACCCATCGGGATTTTAATAGTTTTCTTTATCGTTCTACACAAAAATTGCTCTTTAATTACCTTATTACCAGAAGGTCAAGTATAGTTGGTGGGGCAGACAGCGCTAGTCCATACGAGAGCACATTTGAAGTTGATAATTTATATGTGTTTACAAAGCGATCTTGAAACTAGTTAATTTTAACGAAGGGTGTAGGACCATACTGAAGAAAAAAATCTGAAATAACTCGGAATATTATCAACTTGCGGTTATGAAATTCACACTCGCAATTTAAAAAGAATCTCCCTCAAGAAAGAGGCATACCGCCACTGTCTATTCCCCATTAACATGTGTAACTATCCAGACATTGGAGAATTGGTTATTTGTGATAATTGTGATATTGTGCAATGGTTTTTTTCTATTTCGGGCTCTGTAGGTGTGTAAAGTGCGTAGAATGTGTGTAAAATGCTGGATGACCCAACTAGACCCAACTTCCACCCAAGGCTTTAATGTACTGTGTGCTACCGACTGCTCCTGCTACACAGATAGAGGATTAGCAATATTTCAAAAGAAAGACGAGTTAATGCGGTATAATGTGAACTGTCCCACCCCTGCAATAGGCTAAAGCAGAATTACAGCTTGTACGATTCGTCTCCCATCAGTCTCCCGGGAGACTGCACAACTTGGGTGTTCCCGACCACGGTTAACTAGTTAAATCCCGTGTTTATCCTTCGACTTTCTAAACTTTGGATGCAACTTTCAACGCCTGGAGACCAAGGTCCATTTTTTTGTGTGTGGAGGTTTTCCGAAGCTTTTTCAGTGATGCAACTTTTGATGGTCAGAAGAATTGGTCTAAAATATACCAGTGGAATTTGGTCGCTAAAGAGAAAAATAAACTAAAATGTCGTCATTTGACTTGTTTGAATAAAAGTTGTCATTTGCAGGTCAATTCTATCTCAGTGACCTCGGCTGTTGGAAATCCACATTTCCCGAGGGTGATTTCCAAAATGATAATAAACCAATTTTAAGAGCTCTGCTGGTTAAGGGTCCCCTGGTTTTAACAGGCGTGCAAAATAAAAGCGAGATAAGTGACGGGTCTAGGAACATATTTCTGAAGCGGAGTCTCCTTCCTGAGGTGGTTGCCTCAGGAGTCCCTGTGATTTCTAGCCCTATAACCCAGACGAGCAAAATGTGGGCGACGTTTACTAAATATATGCAGATAAAGTAACTTGTACAAAATGTAATTAAATTGCCCTATAGAAGTAAACGGATCAAGAAGACCCTTATTATAGGCGGTAGCTGCGTCGTGTTGCCACGACAACAGTAAACCGTCCGAGCTTACCGTCTGTAATGTACTAGGTCTTAACCGAAGGCATTTGGAGCCTCTTCTGACATTTGAAATCTTTCTGGGAGAATGTCTGTGTAGATTTGGTGGTGGTGTGGGGAGGGCATGGATTCACAATGCGCTTTCTTCACTGGATTTGCCTCCTGATACAAACACCGCCACATTATAACCTAATTAAACTTTATTTTCTCCCCCTCCCCGCAAAAAAACCCACTCCGCTCAGGTCGTTTTCTGTTTCACTTAGCACCATGGCTGCAAGTTATGTCCGGACAGAAATCCTTTTTTTTAGTGCATTGAGGGGTAAAAAAAGAGCGATTCTGCTTTTGTAGGTATTACTTTGTTCTTTTCGTTGGCCGGGGACCATTCTGTTCTCTCTTTTTGGTATAATTAATGCAATCCCCATCAAAAGGTATTAGGAGTCCTTTGGTGTTGGGCCGACGAACAGCTAGCCAATATAATCAGAATAAAAAAAAATATCCCCCATCAAACAAAATGCAACGTTACTAAATTTCACAATATAAACCCAAGTTCATTGCTAGTCCTTCGTCAGTCTTATACTATTGCGATATTTTTTTTATTTACAAGGTCGATGTTTAATTCTGTCTCATATTTATTTTGAAACTCTAATGACCTTTTGTTCATTATCCGAGATAATTTTAAAATTAAATCGAGCGAGGATCACAGAATATTACTATTAATTCTGTGACGTTAACGAGAGGGGTTTTTTTTAGATGTGGAAGAAACGGCCTACTTTGAACTTAGATATCAAAAGGCCAGTTGCGTTTAATTCAATGCTGGAGTGGGTTTGACAAAAGGTTATTCCCTATCAAAGGATGTGAAATGAAGTACGTGGGTATACACTCATTTAATGACAAGTAATTGACAAATCCGAAGACTCGCATTACTAGAGGGATAGAACTGTATTAATTATTTAACAACGATTACCCTTTCAGCGTGTCCTGTACAGAACTGGTCATGTATTGAAAATATGACAAGTTAAATCACACTTTGGTGCAACAGAGAGAGAAAAAATCAGGCAATATTCGTATTTCAGATTGAGAACAATTGGAGATTTTGAAACAAATCATATGTTGTATGCTGTAAAGCTGACCTGGCTGATAATATAATTATTCAAAGTATATATTTATTGTAGCATATCCGTAAGTAGTAATATATATATACATAAAATAGAGGTAGATATGACAGATAGGTGGATATGATAGATAAATAGATATATGATGTATATATACAAATAGATTATAGATATTTTTCATTTCTTTTGTTAATGAATGCTTTATAAAACTCTGCCTTTTCTCAGATATGTTTTGTGATACAATATTAAAATAACCTGTTGTATTAAATTTTCGGAAATAATGCGTTGATTAAAGTTAGATTTGCAACTTTATCGGTAATTTTCGAAAATACGATTAATTTTATAACATGCATTTTTATAGAGTAAATCCGGTATTTTTTTTATAGTTTCTTTGCTCTTCTGCTCATATAACGCCACAAAACAAAGCGGCCGCAGAATGATTTAGTTTTTAAAATGTGGGAAGAGAATCTGACTGAGGATAGATGGGATTATTTGTTCCCGTCTGTTGCCTTGGTTTGATTAAAACTGCCAGAGTTGGCCAGTGCTGTGTAACGCTTGATCTTTACCGATCTCGCTCAGGTTTGTTAGCTGTCTGTAAATGCCCGATCCAGCTGTGACAATGCCGCAGTTCGCACGCGTTGTCTGTTTTCAATATGAGGTTAATGTCCCATTGGCTGGTGTTTTAATCACTTTTTTAAAAAAAACAACTAAATCGAACTGATATCTTGAACAGCGGGTAATATAAGAGTGCAGTTCAAGTAAGAGTTAAAAATCTTCCAGCCTTAATTAAAATAACTTGTCGAATCGCGTTGAAACTAAAGGCCAGAGAGAATGGAACATTACAAATTAAATGTGATGTATTTCAATGCTTTAGTTATAACAGCAGTGAATATATGTCCTAAAATAGCGAATAAAAACCTAACACATGGTGCTTTAGCGGGTTGATTAAGTAACAATGCTGATATAATCCATGCAATTAAACAGTCGTAATTAAGTATAAAGTTAGAATTAAATTAACATTTCTTTCCTCCACTAATTTTTAAAAAATCATCTTAATACTGAATGAATAATGTGACCTATAATGGGAATTAGGAACTCCGTGTAGATATTTCAGTTCATTACAGACTTTTTGTTGATTCTGTATTTTCAAGATGCGGCCGGAAAGTTTCCTATCGCCAAGAAAATGCATATTTTTAATTTTGAAGCTGACATGGCTAGATCTCATGTCTTCCATGAAGATTGCATTAGGATGCCAATGCGATTTGCTTGTTATTTGGAGGTTCCCGTTTCTTCGCGTCGCTCAGGTCTCGGAAAATAGCTCTTTTTCTGATTTTTTTTTATCTTCGTGATGTTCCTCTTTTACTTTCGGTTTCACCGTTATATAATTAAGGATTTCCTATCTCTTTCAAAATGATCCCCGGGACGTTGTTCAAAGATAAACCAAACTTCAATTCCCGGTGCTCCACTTGTTTAAAACAATACATTGCGTATCATTTACCCATTCATCAAAAGATGAATCTCTTGAAAATCTGTTATTTCCAATTATCTATGCATCCATCCTAACTCTTTTGTCTCTACCTATTATTTTTCCTATATATCTCGATCTACATGTCCATCCAGCTGTATATATCTTTATTTGTCTATCATCTGCCCATTTATATATCTGTCAAATGTATAACAGGTTTATTTTTGTCCATTCTATTCGATCACAATAACACTCAGGAATGAGTGTATATATATATATATATTTGTTAAATCCAATTTCCTCTATTAAGTATTGCCAATGAAAATAACCTTTAGTTAACAGTAAGCAGGAACCTAAATTGTTTGTGGAAGTAAAAGAACGGATGAGTTTTACTTTTAAAAACCAGTGGGTTATTTGCAAAAAAAATCCCAAATGCTAAATCTTGGCAACCATCAATTTGAAATAATTGTGTTTTATTTTAAGACACCGGCATATTTATTGATTGCCCGCTGTCTGGTTTATAAAATATCTATTATTGCAATTGATTTTCAACTTAGTCGCAATCCACTAAGGCAAAAAATAAAACAGAAAAAAACAAATTGTGTTTTCAGTTTCAAACCGAATGTAATAATTATAGGACCTAACATCTCGCTTCATCTCGCTTTTGAATCTCAACCCAAGTGCAATATAACACTGGCTTCTTGGTAAGAGTTCCTGTTTCCAGGTGAGGTGTCAACAATGGTTAGGATCGCATTATCTGACATCTGCTGGAATAATTCTTACATTTCTTTTTAAACCTTAAATGCATGCACATCCTTTCAGATAACATACCTGGTGCCTCTCGGCCTGCCATGATGATAGTCCAGCTCTTGAAGCTGCTCTCTGACTATAAAGAAGTCGAGGCATTGCAGGATTATTTGAGCTCAACTCAGACAGTGTTGACTTTAGCACAAAGCAAAGATTTCACTGCCCGGCTAGGTTCAAAATGATTATTTTACCAAGATATTGATCGGTGTCCTAAAATTCCTTTAAGCACAATGCACGAGAAATTAGGAGAATAACAGATACCTGCGGAAATTGACTGAAGTGTGACATGCAATTGAAAATTTACCCTCTTGGAATTTGACTCCAAAATTTCTTGTTTACTTGGCCCGGTTTATTCACCGTTCACATGTAATATTTTATTAATAAAATCAACATATAGGATGGAGTTTGAAATGAATGTAAATAAAACAAAAATGAAAAACGTTTCCCATCCATTAAGTGCAAAGATTTAATATCGGAACATGTGATGCAATAAAATGTCAACGCAAGATTCTGGTGATTCTGGAGATTTTTATATACGTGTGTGTAGGAATATATATACATATACGTGTACATATATATGTGTGTGTACGTATATGTGTGTATTTATATATGTATATGCGTGTGTATATGTATGTGTATGTATATATGTGTGCATATATGTATATAAGTGTGTGTATATGTGTGTGCGTATATGTGTATGTATATATATATCTAACTGCTTCTACAGCCATCAAACTGACCTGCTTGTGTAATTATATTGTGCAGCCACAGAGTTTGATGCACTGCGACAACTTATCTTGCCGGATCAGTGAAGTGAGAGACACTTTTAAGTAGTTTAAAAACGACCCCCTGACAATGGCCCTCTGATATGGAACATGCAGGTTAGAGCATCACATGCACATGTCTTTGTCGCCAATGCTGGCTCATTTCTCGCCGTATTCTGCCTCACTCCGGGAGGCTTTTATGTGATAATGAAACAAATTTCATGGTTGGTTCACGACGTGTGTGTCCTTGGAGCGAGATACAAGTAGTTCCTGGGCGATTGCAGTTGCAACGGTGTGTTGGAACAATGCGGAATTAGAAAGGGATTTAATGTTGTTATTTTGGTCGGACAGTACTCTATACACTTTACTGTCGCGTGGGAAAGATATCCAGGATTGGGAAATGCCAGTAATTTGACCCCAAGACATTTATTTTTTTAAAAATATTTATTATTACTGAATTCTCCCTGTTCTGATTTCTATATCCCAGGTTTTGAAACCAATTCCTTCGATATATTGACATGCAGTAATTTTACACGTTTCTCTATGATTGTCCATCTGTCGCCTTTAACGTGAGCTAAAATATATAACAATGACATGGCTGCAGGATGTCAGGGTGGCGTTTAAATTTAGCACAAGGCCCGTTGCCAATCCATTCTCCCGGTAAGATATCACAAGTTAAAACTAATCATTAATCGACTCGCCAAATCTTGTTATTCCTGGCGTCGGGGGAAACAAGGTTGGTTGAAACAAGAACTGCAAAACGTTATGCGACATCTTCTCAACTCTTGTACAAAGCATGACTGTTCCTTGAAGTCCCCTTTTTGTGTTTAACTTTGGTTGGGAGAAATTGGGTGTTGTGAATGTAGTAAGTTTATGCAATTACAAACTGCGGCATTGCACCGTCTGCTGTATATCACTGTGAACACTGTTTGTATGTTTTACACTGATACTTGGGTTAGAATTACAAGGTTCCAATGAAATTAGATTCTTTCGTTAAACCATAAACGTTTTATCTGCCTAAACCAGTGTTTTGTTTTACCAATCGATCTACAAGAATCAGGGTGCCTCCTTTCTCTGACCCAAAGCACAAAAAAATATTTGTTTGCATGTATATATTCACGGTTGCACTGTTTTGAGTATAGCATCGAGAGGTTAAATTTATCGTAAATTAAAGTTGAATCTATTTTAAACAGTGATATTTTAAAATCCTGGTGATTTCGACAAACCTTGTACTTTCTTTGTATGGTATCTATCAATATGGCAATTTGATACTCGCTCGTATAGTAGGTTTGCAAGTATTACAATTGAAATCTTCATTTTGATTTTTTTTAAATGGAGAGTTGAGGTTAGTGTTTTAACTTTCTGCGGTATTAACACGTCAGCCTGGATAAGCATGGAACAAAATGAGAGCTAATGGACCCATTATCTTACTCAACAATGATGCCGGTCATGAGATTGAACGAAACAGATAAGACAGATGACTGTCTCCCAGCAGGAAGCTAATACCAACCCCAGAATTCTATGTACCAGGGCAAAATCATCTTAAACATAGTCCGATTTACACTGACTTATCTGGATTTCCATGGTTCTGGATTCAATTCACAATATTACTGCATTTAGCGGCTTCCAAAACGGAAAAAAGGCAATTTTAATAATTCAAATGAATAGCACGCCATGCACTGTCAGTGAAAAGAATACAGTTATAAGTTATTGAAACACAAAACAGGTTGTGCTATCTAGTTGGCTGTGACAGTTGGTTAAACAGGAAACTTGCCAAATCAATCCGACATATTTCGTAATTAAATTAAATGAAAAGTCAGGGAGTATAATACTGAAATTATAATCGGATTTAGAGATTCAATATCATTGCTTTAAAGCTTTCAATAGTGGACATATTCTTTTGAACATATAAATTGCGGTTAAGTGGCCTTACTTAATGAAACAATTATATAAGCCTGATCTCGTTTAACTGTTGTAGAGCATTCAATCAGACGCGCCGTTATCCATGAAAATAACCCGATATCACTGAAATGTCACAGGGATCAGATATGGTACACGCATATAACGAAAATATAAACTAGAGTTTTATATACCGGAATAAACACCGCAGATAATTAATGTGCAAAACAGCGCTCGTTCGCCTTTCACAATCCCTTTCACCCAAACATCAAAATATTAGTAAATGTACTGTTTTATTGCGTAGCTTTTCGGAGGAGCCAAATGTTAAACCATACTAATATAAATTTAGATTTACACTAACAGGCAGCCTCGCTACAAAAGGAGGTGTCAGTCAACACTGACTCTTGTCCATATTGATGCAAGTTAAACATTCCTTTTAAATACCTCTTCACTGAAGTAGCAGTAATGCTTTTCATAGCTAGGGAAACCTACACCATTTTTTTTTCAAACAGAACCAGAGACAAGATAGAAGCAGACTGACCAGCCCCTTTACCTGGCGCCACACTACACGGTTGCAACAGCACCATGACTGAGGAAATACTAATCGGGACAGAAATCATCCGACAACGCTAATTCTAAAAGGCACAAAAAGCTCTTACCTGTGCGGCAACACAAGCCTTATTGAATCAAAAGTTCCCAGCGCTCAGCCTATTGACATGTTTTCATCCATTTAGCACAAGGGTGCACGATTCGACCATTCATTTCGAAAGTTAAATTGTACTATTTGGGGGAATAGGTATCGGCTCGTTAGTACCATGCCATAATATTATTTGAAAGAATAGTTGGGGAACATCGAGTGCATTTTAACATCGAGTTTGGGTGAGGAAAATTAATTGTTCCGTGAGAGCTGAATTTATCAGCATTTTAAAAGCTCAGGTAAGTGTCGGAGCAACTGAACGCGGCTGTTTTGTTGATAAGGAAATCGCCTTTTGAAATGTCTTCAAATGTCTAATAACGATACAATCGGACAGGACGAACATTGTGCATGCAGCTTTTAAACAAGAATCACAGGTCGTTTAGCCCGATCAAAATATGTTCGTTTATTTTTTTTTTGTGTGTGTGTTTTATTACATTTGTCTTTATAAAATGTTAACATTTTAACAGCTTCTTACATCGGTAAACAAAAAAAAAAGAGTCCTCCACACTAAAATCTACAGCTTAACAATAAATTAAATCACTTTCAGTTCGTGTAGCAAGTGGGAATATGCAGTCGCCGGCTCCCCGGGTTACCAAGAGCTCGGGACAGGATTTATGGAATTACCAAAAGTGCAACAATTTGTGAACAATTAACTTTTCACTCATGGGAACTAGCAGACAGCATCCCTCCCGATAGCGAGTAGTGTAACCACTGCAATTGACAGAATTAGTTGTGAACATCTAACACTTAACACTTTTTTAATATAGTATCTGAAATTCGGTAGTCCACTACCAGAACAGACGTTTTACAAGCCATAAATAAAGCATACACAAACCATAAATTACTCGTAGATTTTTTTTTGTTAAAATGGTAGCAACATTCCTTCGGGGTTTTTTTTGTTGGAAAGGAATCGAAGGTTCGTTTTGGTCCTTTGTGGAAAGCTACAGGGAGTATTTTAACTGTACACAGAAATATAACGGGAACGTTGAATTTTTCTCTCTCTGTATCTTGAAAAACATTTAAAACGGTGCTCCCCGCAAAATACAGTCGACTCGCCAAAAAAAAAATCGCTAAACAACGTGACATCTAACAATTTCAAAACATCAAAAAATATTTTCGAATGTCTGGGCACAAACAACGATTGTTTTTTTTAAATTCTTATTACAAATATACACAGCTGGCAAAGTCCATTTGTGCGTGGAAAGGTTTTAAGAAGAGTTCATAATAGGTCTAGAATACACACCTTGATAATAAGACGTGTCGCTCACGATTGGCGAAGATTCTAAGACCGTTTTGGAGCTCATGGGGAGGTTGGCTGACATTGGGGAACTATAGTTAGAATAATGCATCACCTGTTCGTAAGCCTTTAAGTCCATTTTGTGGTGCTGTTGTTCGGAAGACATTAAGTTGTTGATTGAGAATGGGTGGTTGAATGAATAGTGGTGATCTGGTTTAAGGTGAGCCTGGGCTTCCGATGGGATGTGAGACAGAACCGAGTGGTGCTGATGCATCAAGTGTTGCTGGGCTTGCGAGACCGCGTTGCTGGCGTGGCTGTGCTCGGGGCTGAGGGCCGAAGAGGTCTTCATGTCCACCATGGACCTCTTCTGCTCGGTTCCCGGAGAACCGCTGGAATGGGGAGACTCGTTGCCGGTGCTGCTCTCCGAGCTGCTGCCGCTGCGGGTTGAGCCCGTCTCCGACGCTTTCCTGTTGGGGTCCTGCGCGTTTTTGATCGCTTGTTTTTTCTCGCACTTGAAGCGCTTCTGCCTCCTGAGGTAGCAGCCGTTCTCGAACATGTTGCCCGAGTCGGGGTGCAGGGTCCAGAAGGAACCTTTCCCTGGCTTGTCTGGCGATCTGGGAACCTTGAGGAAGCAATCGTTGAAGGACAGGGAATGGCGGATGGAGTTCTGCCACCGTTGCTGGTTCTGGCGATAGAAGGGGAAGAGGTCCATTATCCACTGGTAGATTTCACTCAGGGTCAGCATCTTGCTGGGAGACTGCTGGATAGCCATGGTTATGAGCGAGATGTAAGAGTAAGGAGGTTTTGCATGAGTGTAACTACGGCGGTAGGTCTTGGGATCTCTCGATCTGTTGAGGTTGGACTGGCCATACATCGGGCTCATGCTCATATTAGTATAGGATGTCAGGGCGTTCATGGAACTAGCCTGAGCGCTCATCGGACTCATGCTGGGGCTGAGGGCAGTGCCCATGCCCGTCATCCCAGCACCCATGCCATTCATTGCCCCCGGTCCAGGAGACATGCCAGTCATTGCCGGGCTCATGCCGGTGCCCACATAAGACATGTTCATGGATCCCGCTGTCATGTTGGCTGTAGTACCCATTGCAGACATACTCATATAGGTGTTCATCCCGTTCATTCCGATCCCCGCATTCATGTTGCTCACTGTGGGATAGCCCTTGAAAGGAAAAATCAAACGTTATTATTAAGAAACGGCCTAACGTGTTAAACAGCCGGGTTGAGTTTACAGGATTTCATTATTGTGCTAATCCAGTCATTATACTGCAGCAAATTATCAATTAAAATATTGTTAATGTTTACAATTAGCAAAGTTCGACCTTTGTTGGGGTTGTTTATTTATTCTTGGTAATAAAACTTCACTCTTTGTGCTAATAATCTGATTAACGAAGCAGCCATCCACTGGGTATCTAATGACGAGCCTGGCTGTTTTTATTGCTCGTTTTATCGATCTTAGTTCTTACTCTTGCCTGGGACAACTCCCCAATAATCAAAGATGTTTTTAAATAAAAAAAAGAAAACCGTAGATATAATAGGGAATCAATTTAACATAAACGAGTTCAGCAGAAAGTATACATCCCAAAGCAGCCTAGAGATAGATAAAAGCCCTGATAATGGTCGGTATTGTTAATAAACTTTCAATAAATCTGTGCATTGTCAAGTCAAAACTCAGCATCTGGCTTTCCGTAAATAATACTGAATGTAATCATCGGCCAAAAAAAAAAGTTAAATAAGTTCTGTCTCCAGCGCCTTAGAAGTATTTAAATGTACAACAGAAACTTTATTTTAACCAAATAGAACTTTGTTTAAAGACTCTTGCGTGCAAATCGAGGAGGAATTGGAGGCGCCGCAAGTCAATATTTGATCACAAAGTTAATATTATCTTAAGGCTAATATTATCTTGTACATAAAAGAGGATTGCTTTTTTTTTTGCCGAAACCTACCTCGGGCTCTCCATAGTAGGAGCTCCAGTCCGTGTGCTCGTGTCCTTCCATTTTCACTGCGCCCAGCATGTTGGGGGTAGTGTGCATTATAGGGCTCGGGCAGGGAGAGAGAGAGAGAGAGAGAGTGAGTGAGTGAGAGAAAAAAAAAAGTTCCTGCTTAAGAAGATCGTGGGCGATGGATCTCCCCCGTGTCGGATTGCGGAATAGGTTATTTGGGAAGTGCTGGGACCTGTAGGTTGGTGGTAAACTGCCGCTAGAAGCGATCCGAAGCAGCCTGACGATGACAGTGGCTTGAAGTGACGTGGCTGGCTGGCGGTGGACGGTGATATAGCTGTGCTGTGTGCGCGCCACATGAACCTCCAATCCCAATTTCCTTGCAGCCTATTTGAATAATCATCTCACACCTAGGCGTGAGAGCATTCGGGTTTGCCCCCCTATTGTACACCTGCCACCAGCATCAAAAGGCAACCTTTGAATAGATTCATTAAACCTTAATCTGATTTGTTCCATTAATGGAGGGGGGGAGTGGGTTATTTGGAACTTACTTCTTAAAGAAATCAGTTTTTTTTAACTGAGTCATTTATACAGTACAGCACGGTGTGAGATATTGTTTTCTAATTGTTATTTTATTGATCAAACGAGCAAGTAAAGATTTTTTTTTGAACGGAGTTTGAGGTGCATCGTGTTTATTTTTTTTGATTTGTTCGGTTGTGTCTCTGCACACGGAGTTTTTTCAACGAAAACTTAACCGTAGGTTGTCACAACAGATCTATAAACACTTTTTTTTCACAATGAGGTTTTATGGAACGACTGGCCGCTTTTTGCTAGCTAAGGGCTTTCAGGCTGCCCAGTCTACCCCCAGTGACAGATGGGGGCCCAGTACAGTCGGTTCCAAGGTTGCGTGAGGATAAAACGGCTTCTTTCTGCTACGTTTCGTAACAAAGGCAAACAAACAAAACAAAAAACGATAAGGAAATTCGATAGAAAATTAAAGTAAACCGCATTCATGAACGCCTCACTCTCCGATTGGCTTCGTTCATTTATTTTGTGTGTGGGGGGAAAAAGTGTAAAACTTTTCATAAACATGGATAACGGTGTAAATACTATACTGTACCGCCACGTGAAGGTGTACATATTAACCTTCTCAGAGACATTCAGAAAGATTCTTGGTTTAATACTGGCCATGAGAGATGTCTATTATCAGTAAAACAGCGAGGTAACAAGCATTGCTTTGATTGTTAAACACACACACATGTATATACACAAATATTGTCCTTTTCAATTATTCAAAACATCACTCGGTTTTCTGTATTATATCAGGTAACGTTTGTATATTAAATAAACCCCACGTGCATGTGTTTATCAACAAACGCTTAAAGCATCCAGTAAGTGTTTGGATAAAGGAGTCTCCCGAAACATCAAATTCTTGGACACAGGATTAACACATCGGTTCGGTAAATGCATCACCTGCGGGCACACTTGGCGATTTCTAAATCACTGTGGGTTTTTAACAGCAATTAATAAATAAAACAGCACTCGTTGTTATTGACCGTTTCGTAAGTAGTTCAGTCAATTTTAATTTTGGGGGCAACAATGGACAGTTTTAGCTTAATTTAACTCCTGCAATACATTAAAGGAGACCGGTACTTGTAGAGTGCGGACAAAACCAGAGTTATACTGCAGGCTGCAAATTGTACTCTGTCTTGACATGGTACAGCTCGGTGCATGCTTGTTTACACTCTTCTGGGGCTCCTCCCACGCTATTGTTTAATGTTAAGTGAGTTCATAGTGCGGTGCCTTCCTCACAACATTAAACAAAAATAAAACCAGACTCTATGATGCTCGGGATCCCTTTTAATCCTAGCGCCATCCCCACACTGAAATTACATTCCAATAGTTACCAACTCAGATGGTGTGAGACGGCTTGCTGGAGGATGTCTCCCAGCAATTGGCTTTAGTGTACCGGGGAGTCAGACTCACGTCCAATGTGTCCCATTAAATGCCTTGTCATCAATGCGAAACTGGCACTATGAGTGCAGCCCAAAACATACACCATTTGAAAACAAAATACATTAAACACTGTTTGATATTTAAATAATGTTTGATATTTACGGGGTTCAATCATAACACTGTGAGATCCTTGATATAATCTAATTACTGTTCAAAATAAATATGAAAAGAAACAAAAGTTTGAACCACGGTGCTGAGAAAGATTTTGTCTTGCAATATGGCACCCAACTTTGGTGGGGGAGAGATAGATATTAGACCCTGCCATCTGATCACATCTAACGGGTGGGTTCAACCGATACAACCAAGTTGCTGCTGTGTGTCTTCGCTGCCAACCCATAAAGTTTAGAAACGCCTTTTAGTGAGCGTGGGGCTGCTTTGTTGCTACAGCAGCAGTTACTACGGGTGGCAAATGTTTACTACAGGACACTCCGTCTAGCTGTGCAGTCCTGAGCTGCGAAGTCCCCTTGTGTGTATTTACATCCTGGAGGGGTGTTACTCTGGGTTTTCAGCTCACCTTTCTGCTTTCGTGGTCGCTTTACCACAAAATAAAATGCAACTTTAAAAAAAAGTATCGCTACTCCAGCTGTTTACTGATTCTGTCTCACTGTCCAAACGAGGTATTTTTGTCCAATTGGACGCGCCGTCTAATTAATATTTTAACAATTTGGTGTAGAGCAAACAAAAAACAGGTTCACATTAATGTTAACATTTCATAAATGGACCTCGACGTGAACTGCATTGGTTTGAGTTATGTTTTATAGTGCAGTGTCTCTAAAATAAACATAAATAAAGCAAAATACTGCGGATGCTGGAAATCTGAAATAAAAACAGAAAACGCTGGAGAAGCTCAGCAAGTCAGGCAGCATCTGACCTGAAACGTTAACTCTGATTCTTTCTCCAAAGATGCTGCCTGACTTGCTGAGCTGCTCCAGCATTTTCTGTTTTTATAAATAAAGCTGGTCAAGGGCTCCCCCTGATGGTCGGCTGCTGGTAATTCGGCCACTCTGACCAGCTCGGCTCATGCACTGCTGAAAACATCCTCGCATTTGCTGAGAACGGTACTCTTCGTGTTGAAAAATCGCGAAGACTATGAAGGGACCGCGTGTCCCGCCGGTTAGGACTATCAGCAGGGGACTGGGGCTAATTTTGTTATAGCAATAGAGGGCTTTACTAATAGGAGCATTTCACGGCTGACTGTGTGTATATTAAAAGAAAAACGTACAAGTAGACATTTTATTATTATGTAAAAAATCATAACAGAATTCCTTATGGCATGAATACAGTGCATTTTATTAATGTAAAAACTGGGAGACTTTTACAACAAACATTGTGGCAATATTTGGCTTGAATAGAGCAATGGGAATAGTTTGCTGTTATATCCGTCATTAATCGAGTTTCTAATTTACCTATAGCTTCAGAATAATGGGAAAGCTTTTTTTTTGTCCTGATATTGAATCATGGGACCATAGAAGGAGGCCATTCGGTCCATCATGCCTGTGCCAGCTCTTGGAAAGAGCTATCCAATTGATCCCACTCCCCTGCTCTTTCCCCATAGTCCTCCAAATCTTTCCTATTCAAGTGGGCAGCCAATTCCCTTATGAAAGTTATTATTGAATCTGCTCCCACCACCTTTTCAGACAATGCATTCCAGATCACAACAACTCGCTGCATATTCTTTTGCCAATTATCGAAAATCTGTGTCCTCTGGTTACTGGCCCTTCTGCCAGTGGAAATATTTGCTCTTTATTTACTCTATCAAAACCCTTCATAATTTTGAACACCTCTATTAAATCTCCCCTTAGCCTTCTCTGCTCTAAGGAGAACAATCCCAGCTTCTCCAGTCACTTCACATAACTGAAGTCCTGGTACCATTTTAGTAAATCGCCTCTGTACTCTCTTCAAGGTCTTAAAATCCTTCCTAAAGTGTGGTGCCCAGAATTGGACACAATACTCCAATGATTTAAAAAGCTTTAGCATAACCTCCTTGCTTTTGTACTCTATGCCTCTATTTGAAAAACCAGTATGCTTTTTCTACAGCCTTATCAACTTGTCCAACCATCTTCTATGATTCTATGAAGACATTAGTGGGCTGAGGTTGCTGATCGCAGGGTGACAGTTGTAGGGATGCTACAATTGGCCTTAGTGCCCCAGGCTAAAGAGAGGGAGGGGAATTATCCAGGTTGGTCAGCTCCTGTTGCGATGCAGAGACTACTGCTGAAAGTGGCTTCAAGATGTCAGACGAGGACAGGGGTAGGCTTGCCCTTCATGCTCGAAGAGACTGGCAATGCTCACTTTAAAACTATAGTAGTGCAACTGGAGGCAGACGCATGGTTCTCCCTCCGTTGAATGGGCTCCTAAATGTAAAGGAGCCAAGATTTGGCGAGCTGACGAGTATCATAGACACACAGAATCGTGGATCTGCGTATACATGTGGGGTTAAGTGAAGCAGATGCAACGAGTCAGCCCCACCCATTTGCACACTCCATTACATAGCGGAGCCGATCAAGCTTATAGAGACTGGGTTCTACACACAGTGCGAAAACAGCAGGTCAGCCTCCTGAAACAGGACTCCAAAACCCAAAGTTGAAGCACTAAAGTAAAGCGGCCATTATTTGGGTTGACACATGAATAGTGGTTACTTGGACCAGGTATCAACACGGTTCTGAGCAACCATGAAACCAACCAAACGGGTTGGTTTGGTTGTCTTTAGCCGAGCACATTGGATGAGGGAGGAACTGCAGACAAGACGAATGCAGAAACTCGATATGTCCCATCATATATCATCATGTACCTAAAATATCTACACTGATGTAATTTTTTGACCTCACACAGAACGAAACACACACAAATTCATTTTGTAAATTATTTTTCTTACAGCAGAGCGACCCAAAGGGGATTTTCGAACTCTCCTCGTGTTCGAATTTATTGTTTGGTCGATCTGTTTCAGAGGTTTGCGGCAGTCGGACAAGGTAATGTCATTTACCAGTGTTTTTCTCCTCTTTTCAACCTTGGCCTATCCTGTTCTGTGGAGCTTGACCCTTCACCTAAATGTCTCAATCGAAAACCAGGGAAAGGACGGATTTAACGAACCGTTGACACTCAAAACGTTAACCTCTCCTTTCTCTGTTCAGATATTGAAAGGCCTGCTGTTGATTTCAAGCATTTTCTACCTTTTGCTTTAAATTTGGCTTTTTACAAACAATCTCAGAAAGCTCAAGTTGAGGAGGTCTCAACCTGCGGGTCCTCTCGTATGGAGCAGGATTACTACTGCAACAATACATCACCAATAGGGTAAAACTAACCTGTCTCACCACAATCTAAACCCGACTCATGTTCCCTATCAGTGAGTGAACTATCTACCGTTTTCCCATTTCGCTGGTTCTCTATTACATTTCACACATCAGAGCTATAATTCTGACGTTAGTTTTAAAAAAAATTACTCAGCAACACTTAACATAAGCAACTTTCCAATCCTGTACCACACTACAATGATAAATCATTAAACGTCAAAACTTGAACGACATGAAAGATGTCTTTGAACCACAACAACCTCTGCGTTAAACGCATGTTAAACTAGTAAAGGAATCCCCAAGAACCCGTCTCAAGTACATCTAAATCGACCGAGTGTTGCAGACTGGCACATTCCAAGGTCCAGGACTACGTGCTCAGGGACGCACTGAGGGTGGGTGCGGCCGCCGCAAAGGCTCTGTGGGGAAAGGCAACCATTTAGAGCCTTCCCACCATTGTACACCGAGGGGCTGCAATCAGGGAAAAAAACCCCGGGCAGAATATAAAATTCAAATTGATGTAATGTACCTGTAATGAATCTGTAATGTACCTGTAATTAATCTGTAATCAATAATCTGTATTGAGTGTAATGCAATGAGGCACTCTAGAGTATCATGAACTGTAATTATGCACAATGTGTTCATTGAACTGTACTTGATGTAACCTGCAAATTCTATAATCTGTATTGTGTACGTTTGGAATGTGATATGACAACTATTGTATGTATTGCTGCAAATTTTATGAATAAAGTATATTTTAATGAAAAAAAATCAAATCAAAAGCATAATACTGCGGATGCTGGAAATCTCAGGCAGCATCTGTGGAGAAAGAAACAGAGTTAACATTTCAGGTCGATGACCTTCAAGTACATCTAACCCAGTTTCATTAGATCTGCCAAGTCTCACTCGGTTTCAGCAAGATTCACTTTGTGGCAAAACAATATTATAACCATCAAATCTTATGGCGATAAACTAACAGCATCTCTATCCAATTCAATTGGACTGCAAGGTGTCCCATCGACTTTCTAAGAAATATCTCCCTGTTGGCAAGGATCTGACACTGGGGTCATGGCGTGTCCTGAACACAAGGCCAGCAGAGCTCTGCCGAGCGAATGCTTGCGAGTTTCCTTCTGGTTGCTTCCTTTTTTCCCTCACTTTTATCACGTTTGGTTTGTGAGTTATATTGTTCCTCTCCGCCCCTTTTCCTGAACTGTTTGTACAGGAGGCGAGGCCACGAAATACGATTTAATTTAAAAAAAAACACTGCAATAAGCGGATATCACAAGATGTTTTGTAAATGGTTGGATTAAAAGCGTCACCTGGTCTTGAGGTATCTCTACCGTAATATTTTATATTGACAGGATCCTACTAATAACGCCTTTCCTACATTACAACAGTGACTACACTTCAAAAGTACTTCATTGCCGGTAGCGCTTTGGGACGTCCTGAGGACGTGAAAGGCGCTATATAAATACAAGTCTTCCTTTGCTACATGCAATCGGCAGCTACAGGTTGTTGAGCATTACACGTAGTTAGCATGTGTTTAACAGATATGTATTATATCGTTCATTAAACTCCATTATGTAGTGCAACAAGCCATTTCGATTTGGGAGTTTATAATCTCTGAAAGCTCCCAGTGCTCGGTACAATGGAGTTCATTCTGATATCAGCCTCCCATAAACTGAATCTTTTGGTTGTTGGGGGTCTCAGCTCCATCTGGCGGTGCCCATATCGCACGGAGATACATCTTTCGGTGTCTATTATTCCCGTTGAAACGCAGGGTTGTGTTTCTCAATTTTACGAATATCAGCATCGCTTTGTTTCTCAAGCTTTCAATAAAATTATTTTGCTCTTACTTAAGTCATTTGCAACTTTATCATTTTTAAACCTATGGTTTCAGCAAACAACGCGTCAGTTTAACTATGCTTTACTGGATTATCTTTCTCGTTATGAGTCAAGTAAACCTCAGTGCGGTGAACAACACACAGGACTAGCTTATTATAATGCCAAGGGTTTATCCTTCTGAGTCGAGAGATTGTATCTTATGAAATACATACATATTTATCACGTGTGCATAAAGAGGCCCACATACTCAAACTTTTATTGCCCTAAATTG
The DNA here is from genome assembly GCF_035084215.1 of Heptranchias perlo. Lineage (NCBI taxonomy): Eukaryota > Metazoa > Chordata > Chondrichthyes > Hexanchiformes > Hexanchidae > Heptranchias > Heptranchias perlo. The sequence goes on from NC_090332.1 coordinate 80,564,157, forward strand.
AAGGAATGGTTTGAAAAACGCTCTCTGTCACACCTGGATGTACAGTAATATTAAAACACACCGGTTGCTAAAAACACTGATCAATGGTCGTGAGATTATATGACAGAACAATAATTAAAGTTAACAGAATAATTTGTATTTATTCTGGTCTTTTCTGTTACCCAACACAATTAAGGAGTCTTTGAGACTGTGTTCCATTCCTGTAACACACTCCGATGTGCCAATATTGGGGGTGGGTTGTTCTGGTCGCTATGGGGGGCTATATGGTAAACGCATTGTCTTTGAATGCATTTATCATGTTCCTCATTGTTTTCAAGAATGACTTTCAGTAAATCACTATTATAGAATCTGATAAAACAGAATGAGTGAGGGACACTTTTACTCGCCGACTACATTCCGACAATAATTGTAGAAATGACACTGCAATCCTCCTGAAGGATTACCCAGTAAGATCCATAACACTGGCCTCTTTTTCTTTTATTAGCAGAACAATTATCTTTATGTTACTGCAAAATATTGTCTTCTTTGTAGCAAGGCAGAAATGGGGTGGGATTCTGCCCTGGCTGCGGATGTCACTGCAATGCCGTTCACAGATCATCGGTACTGTGTAACTACCGCACCTGGCTACATGTTCCACCATACGTCCCGCCCCTCACCCTGCTCAAACCGCGGGGGAAGGCAGCAGCACGACTCAATCAGCCGAACCTCTCTTGGTCCCTTCTGTGTCTATAAACCCTTCTGCTTCATTACTTTTCTCCCTGCCTTTAAAAGCCATCTTAAAACCTATCCAACCCAAGTTCCCTAACTCTCCCACCAGTGCCAGCAATGGATTTGGTCTGATAATAAGTTATATATTACATGTCTATGTAGTTTGGGGGTACATTGCTGTGCAAACATTTCCTACGGAAATTCTAATATTAAAATGTCCATGCTTACATATTACAGTCACATGTCCCTGTAATTCCTATAGGTGGAACTCTAATATGCGTTCCAACTTTAACCTTAAGATTTACCCATCATAAATCCACGTAATACTATTCCATGGCGCAGTGTTACCTTTTCCCAATATGTCACTCAAAATGCTTTCTGAAAAAAAAGTTAACTGACATTTCTAATGTCCAAATTCAGTTTTTAAGCAATAACAAATAAAAATGACCTATTTCACCATCACATGATTAAAATTATCCATTGAATTGCCTCTTCTGTCCATTAATGCTTTCAATATAAGGGCCCAATATCTCCAAAAAGCCTGGAATTAGACTTAATATTTTTTCCGAGAACTATGATGTTGTTACTTGAATGCAGATTGAGCAATATGACCATGTGCCATGGGCTCAGTTTGCTAGGATGCATTAACACCACTTACTCAGGTGAACTGCTGAAGAGTTTCCTTTAGCTATTAACAGTTTCCCCTCAATTGCTTTTCAGAATAATTTGAAGAAAAGCTGGAGGACAAATTTCAAAAGCTTTATGCAGCTAAAAGTTATATTTAGTGTTTTTCTTTAAAAAAGGGAGGGTTTATATGTTTGTGTATGTGTGTGTGCGAGAGAGAACGACAGGCTATAATGTTAACACACCCGATGTAGGTTTTGTTTTGTGTTCTATAAACTTCAGAAAGCATATTAAGCTGAGAGAGAGAGAGAGGGACAAAGTGTCCTTCCTGATTCTAATGAATTTGCTTTACAAAAGAAGAAACTTAAGTTGAATTTTGAAGCAAATGTGAATCCCCTATCACCTGTGCCTTGTTGATAGTTAGAAAATGTAAATATTCTAATTATTGATACCTGTGAGAAAGACAGAGAGAGACAGAGAGAGAGAGAGACAGACAACAGAGACAGAGAAAGATTTGATAATTCAGTGTGGCCAGCATCTCACATCCGTGGCACTGGGTATACTAGCTGTAGGTGTTTGCCATGACAGCCATGTGGAGAAGATAAAACAGCCACAAAATGGAATAAAGTTACCTCCATAAGTTTCACAGTATGTAGTGCAAGAAATAATATATACTCTGATCTGAGTATAAAGCAGTAATTCAGACATCAGTTATAAACAGCATTGTTTTCATACATTGACACATCATTTTCACCCTTCAATGTGATTACTGCATTTTTACTCTTTATCTATTTAACTGACAATGAGTCATTACTTGTGATATAAACTTCTACAATGCATTGATTTCATCTATATAAACATTTGCCTGAGGAAGGAGAAAATCTCCGAAAGCTTGTGAATTTAAAATAAAATTGCTGGACTATAACTTGGTGTTGTAAAATTGTTTACAATTCATCTATAGGAACATGGCTATGATCTGCTCTTTTGGTACAGTTTCCGAAGCACTTGCTGCAGCAAAGTGCAAAAAGTAGCTTCATCCACTTTGCTTCATAGCACTGACAGAAACTGACACAACATTGATGTTAACTGATGACATTGACATGCCATAATGTTCACTGTTAGTTGTGCATAAGCAAATGGTTGACATGGAGTTTCAAGGGATTGACGTACTACTGCATTGGAGTAAGTTGAATGGAAGAGGGTACATCATTCAAAGACATGACATCAAGTTTCACATGTACGTGGATGACACCCAGCTCTATTGACCACCACCTCTCTCGACCCCTCCACTGCTTCTGTGTTATCAGACTGCTTGTACGGCATCTAGTCCTGGATCAACCGCAATTTCCTCCAATTAAACATTGGGAAGACCGAAGCTATTGTCTTCGCCCCCCCGCCACAAACTCGCCATCAATTCTATTCCCCTCCCTGGCCACCATCTCAGGCTGAAGCAACCTCTGCGTCCTATTTGACCCCAAGATGAGCTTCTGCCCCATAATCGTTCCATCACCAAGACCACCTACTTCTATCTCCATAACATTGGCCGTCTCCACCTCTGCCTCAGCCCATCTGCTGCTGAAACCCTTATCCATGCTTTTGTTACCTCCAGACTTGACTATTCCAATGCTCTCCTGGCCAGCATCCCATCTTCCACATCCATAAACTTGAGCTCATCCAAAAATCTGCTGTTCGTATTCTAACCTTTACCAAGTCACGTTCACCCATCACCCCTGTGCTCGCTGATCTACATTGGCTCCTGTCCACCATAGCCTCAATTTTCAAATTCTTATCTTTTTGTTCAAATCCCTCCATGGCCTCGCCCCTCCCTATCTCTGTAACCTCCTCCAGCCCTACAAGCCTCCAAGAACTCTATGTTCCTCTAATTCTGGACTCTTGTGCTTCCCCCATTCCCTTCACTCCACCATTGGCTGCCCTGCCTTCAGCTGTCTAGGCCCTAAGCTCTGGAATTCCCTCCCTAAACTTCTCTGTCTCTCCACCTCTCTCTCCTTAAAGAGCCTCCTTAAAACCTATCTCTTTGACCAAGCATTTAGTCATCTGTCCTAATATCTCCTTCTTTGACTCAGTGTCAATTTTTGTCCGATTACACTCCTGTGAAGTGCCTTGCGACGTTTTCCTACGTTAAAGGTGCTATATAAATGCAAGTTGTTGTTGACATATCAGCGTTAAAATTCAAAGTGGCAGCACTTTTTAGCAATGAATGCCTTTTCTCCAGTTTCTTCTGTTGCATGAAGCAACTATTTCCCTTCTTCTAATGTAGTATTACGACATGTTACTTCTGATCGGCAAATTTTACCATTGTGTTTGCTGCCCTGTGTCTGTGGTGCCATCTAAGCTCTCCAGTTCTTTATCATACTTTTGCATTGAAAGGGCAGCTGTGTAAAAAATGGGCTCATCAAAAGATGGAACTCCTTTGATAATCAGTGCTTGAAGCTCACACTTCACTGCTAACTGCCCAAGTCATGTACAAGGCAGATCCATTGCTGCTCCTACATTTATTGAGCCTAATGAAAGATAATTGTTTCATAGCGTGTATTTTGTGCAGTGTGAAATGTTTCTTTTGTGCTTTTTTTTACCACTGCTGTAATCATCACTGAGTCCCATATTAGTCAAGAGAATGCAACAACAACTCGCATTTATATAGCACCTTTAATGTGGTAAAACGTCCCAAGGCGCTTTACAGTAGCATAAATCTGGCAATAATTAACATCAAGCCAAAGAAGGAGACATTAGGGCAGGTGACCAAACGCTTGGTCAAAGAAGTAGGTTTCAAGCAGAGTCGTAAAGGAGAGAGAGGTGGAGAGGGAAAGAGGTTTGGGAAAGGATAGAAGATTGCTTGTAGCTCATCGCCATATAATTCATGAATAGAGCCATCTCCTGCTCAGGCACAATAATATATAATCCGATCATTGTTTCTTCCAATCTCTCTAGCCACTTTGGCCAGCAGATTGTAACTGAGGAATTTTGGGCCACAATTTGCACCAAATATGGACAAGGTAGCCATTGCTGAAGTCATGTGCATACACACTGTCTAGATATATTCAAATGTGTATTTTCAAAGATCAACGTGTGTGTGGGATTGGATCCTGCATAAAATTGAAGGTAAACCACACCTTTTACAAAATCACAGGTCTCTATATTCATTCCATCCCAGCCATGATGGACACCAATGAACACCAGCATTACCTCCCTGATGAATTACTTATGAGGGCCAATTTTAATTCCTGGGCTGAGGTGGATGGCAAACCGATCTGGCTCTCTGCAATGTGAGATTTTATCTCTTGAACCAGTCTCCTGCCCGAACCCGGCGGGAATGCAAGCTGGCCGGTAGGCGGGAGCATGATTTCAAGCGGCAGGAGGCTGACGCCAGAGACCCGAAAGAACTACTCAGGTAAGTGGTTGGGTGTGGGGGGAGGTGGGGGGTGATGGAAGGTTTGGTTGGGTAAGGGGCCAGGAAGCTCGGAACAGGGGAGGCCCAATATTTCTTTTCCGGGCCTCTTCTCGGCCCTGGCTCCTGTTGACCCCAGGTTCGCCTGGCAAGGAAGCCACAGCGGCTTCTCCACGCAGTCCTCCAATTAAAATTGCATTCAGGCCCAGATGATGTCACTGGAACTCAATCTGCATATTTAAAGGAGGACCCCACGGTCTTCCGGCAGGTCTCCCGCTCGCCTGCTCAAAAGAGCAGGTTAAGATCACAGTCTGTGGGAGGCCAGCGGGATCGGTACAGGTAAGTTGCGTCGGCCATTTTAACTGCCCGCCTTCCCTGTTTCCACAGGCAGGGTTGGCAGGGTTAAAATTGGCCCACAGCTGCAATTACATAATAATATTGTGTCAAACAATGAAGCACTTTTGGAACAGTTTGCTACTTTAAAGTTGCTATAAAAATGCAAGTTGTTGAATACTATTCCAAGGTCAATGAATGAAAAACCTCACACACGGACATACTTCTCCAACATTATAAATACATTATTTAACAATACCAAGCCTTACAGAAAACTGTGTTAACGATGAACAGTTTTAGAACTATCACCAGTTTTTTATTTGTTCCAATTTACCCCTTCTTCTCCTAAAGGTCCTGCCTCATGATGGGATATGGTTCCCAAAATGGCAGTAGATCTCTGGCACCTTGCCCAAATGGCCATTTTACATGTGTAGGCCTTGACAGAGAGTACCAACATCTATAGCGGGCACTATGGCCAATACTATGTTCACCCAATATCTGTATATGCACACAATCTAGCTGGAGTCACTTAAATAGTGATCAGGAGCAGGAACTGTAGCTGAATTTTCCTCTCCCTAGCCCAGAAATGCTGTGACCAATTATAACATTGCCACTGCTGCCCTGGTTGAGGTTAGCTAAAAGCTCACACTGAGGGTCAAATCTGGGATCTTCCTGGTTTTTGTATCTCGTCATTACACCAGTAGACTTACCTAGTAAGCTACCAGAGGCTTTTGAATGTCCTTTCTTTACATTTACGAGATTCTATAGGTCTGTGGGAACTTCCTGACGAGGGGATCACCCCTTGAGAGAGAGAGAGAGAGAGAAAGTAATATATCCATGACAGTAATGCAGTGTGGGTGAGGAATTTGCAAACTCCACTTTGTAAAAATGATTTGCGTTAAAAGGGAAAAACACACAGCTGTGCTATTTCAACACCAGGAAGCTTCTTGTGCCCCCTCCAGTGTGTCTGCATCACAAGTGGAACGTCATTTCCTAGATGAAGAAAGTCAAGTTTGGCCGTGGCTGCAGGGAGCTGATGAGGTGTTAATCTGTTTAATGTCAGTGTCATTCTATTACAGTACAGTAACTCGGCAAGTAGTCAGTACCTATCAAAAGTACAATCCACACCCTGCACTGAGAGTGATCTAAGAGGGTTCTAGGCTATAACAACAGAGAATGCATACTCAGAAGTGTCGAGTAGGCAGGGGCCCACTGTCAGGGCATTTTATACTTTACACAGTCAATGATGGCTATGTTAGTTTGCTCCAGCTCCACACTGTTAACCACTAAACAGTACAAATGGATAATCTGCATGTCGCCACACATCAGAGTCAGGACAGGAAGCAAGTGGCTTCGTAAGAAAATCAGCACCAGAGATGCCACCATTTTAAATACCTTCAAACCAATTTGAACTATATTATTCGAAACACCTTCAGGAAAGGTTATAATTGGTGTCAAATAATACCAAGTGGGGTAGATTCGTTAGATCTTTCTGACTGGACCAATTTGAGTGCACAGTATGTTTGATAGCACAAGTCCAAAATAGGACTGACTGACCAATTATTTTTTTAATACCATCACCAATGGTGATCTGAAGACAGCTGACAGATCTCACCTTTAATTTGAAAAGAAACCAAATTTAGTTTTAAAAAAAATTAGCCTGGAAGTCACTGTTGCCGGTATTAGTGGCCAAACATTTAATGCATTCATATGGCATTGCCGTGGCTGTTATATTAACAATGGCTTTAAAATAAATGAGTTAATGCCAGCATTAAAGTAGTAGACATAGGAATTTCATATGAATACATTATGCATTTGGCTGCTAATGTCATCAATAATAAATTCTAGGCCTATATGTTTGCTTCTGTTCCTCTTGGAGTTTAGCAGTACGACATATCACTCCCTATTTAGAAGGTAGCCAAGTGATCTGCATCTAGGCTTTTTGCTAGATTACTGTAGTACTGGTCAATAAGTAGTGGACAGGACGATCACTACCAACCACCTCCTTAAACCCTTCTCCCCTGCCCTTCCACCTTCACCTCCAACAAGTGTGAGGAGCTCATGGACTTGTTTGTTACAAAGATTGAGACCACCCATTCTGCCTGTGCTGCTTCCCCCCTTTTCCTTGCCCACCAAGCCAAACTTCCCCCCAGGCTTCCTCTGTCCTAGGCCTAACCCCGTGTTTTCCTCTGATTACTCTCCTACTTCCCCTCATGTCCACTCCAAGTTCATCTTGCTTATCTCCTGCTCTCTTGACCCCATTCCCACTAAATTGCGAGGCATTGGACCTCCTTCACTGGCCCCCTTGATAGCTGACATTGTAAACTATTCCCTCTCCTCAGGTCCTGTTCTCCTCCCTTTCACCCCCATTCCCAAAAATCCACCCTCAACTCCTGTGTCTTTGCACCTACTGCCCCATCGCCATCCTTTCTTTTCTCTCCAAAGTCCTTGAACATGTTGTTGCCTCTTAAATCCGCGCCCATCTTTCCCTCAACTCCATGTTTGAATAATCACAGCATAGAAACAACCCCAATCATTGGGGACATTGCTTCAGGAGTTCCTCAGGGCAGTGTCTTAGACCCAACCATCTTCAACTGCTTCATCAATGACCTTCTCTCCATCATAAGGTCAGAAATGGGGATGTTCGCTGATGATTGCACAGTGTTCAGTTCCATTCGCAACCCCTCAGATAATGAAGCAGTCTGTGCCCGCATGCAGCAAGATCTGGACCACATCCAGGCTTAGGCTGATAAGTGGCAAGTAACATTCGCACCAGACAAGTACCAGGCAATGAACATCTCCAACAAGAGAGTGTCTAACCACCTCCCCAAGACATTCAATGACATTACCATCACCGAATCCCCCACCATCAACATCCCGGGGGGGTCACCATTGATCAGAAACTTAACTGGACCAATCACATAAATACTGTGGCTACAAGAGCAGGTCAGAGGCTGGGTATTCTGAGGCAAGTGACTCATCTCCTGACTCCCCAAAGCCTTCCCACCATCTACAAGGCACAAGTCAGGAGTGTGATGGAATATTTTCCACTTGCCTGGACGAGTGCAGCTCCAACAACATTCAAGAAGCTCAACACCATCCAGGACAAAGCAGCCCGCTTGATTGGCATCCCATCCACCACCCTAAACATTCACTCCCTTCACCACTGGTGCACTGTGGTTGCAGTGTGTACCATCTGCAGAATGCACTGCAGCAACTCGCCAAGGCTTCTTCGACAGCACCTCCCAAACCCGCGACCTCTACTACCTAGAAGGACAAGGGCAACAGGCACATGGAAACGACACCACCTGCATGTTCCCTTTAAGTCACGTACCATCCTGACATGGAAATATATCGCCTTTCCTTCATCGTCGCTGGGTCAAAATCCTGGAACTCTCTACCTAACAGCACTGTGGGAGAACCTTCACCACACGGACTGCAGCGGTTCAAGATGGCAGCTCACCACCACCTTCTCAAGGGCAGTTAGGGATGGGCAATAAATGCTGGCCTCGCCAGCGACGCCCACATCCCATGAACAAATAAAAAAAAATCAAAGTCACAAAGTCACATCCTCTGTGACTGTGACCATGGTATATTTTCCTTCCTTATCCTTCTTGACCTCTCTGCAACCCTTGACATGGTCAACAACACAATATTCCCTGCCTTTGCTCAGCACCTCCCACTGCAATGGGTTGAGATCAGGACCTCAATAGATTGGGGGATGATGCCCTCTAGTGGTGCTATCTCCCACTCCTCTACTGTGCCAGCCTTCAAGTTGGGTGCAGTGTTTTGTAATTTGTTGAGCAGGTCACAAACTCTTTCAATATTGAATTAATTTTGCAGCTTTCAAACTTAAGTCCAGTTTCTTAATTATATCCGATTAAAAATAATGTTTGGTGAAAATATAAAACAGACTACTTCCTCATTAATAGAAAAGAGCAAAGCAATACTAACCATTTTTGCTTCTTTGTAAAATTTGCACCTCATAAGATTGCTTAGCTTTTAAAAAAATGGATGTAATCTTGAATCTTCTCTCCTATCTTTTTCAAGTCTCTAATCGTCAAGCATAATCTTCAAGATCTGGGCCAGAGGTAACTTTCCTACCACTCTCAGTGCTGCAGCATGACTGGTTAGCAGAGATACAGTTCAAGAAGAGAACAATTCCACTCTTACTGTGTGTTGCTGCTGCTGTCTGTAGTAATGACTTTGGAGACAGTGCTGTAAAGTTTATGAGGTGATCAGGTGGTTTTGTTTGGTAAGCAAATATAAAATGCAGCTGGAAATAAATTGGCAAATCCTGCGCATCCCCAATTTTAATCGCTCCACCATTGGTGGTCATGCCTTCAGCTGCCTAGGCCCTAAGCTCTGGAATTCCCTCTTTAAACCTTTCGGCCCCTCTACCTCTCTCTCTCCCTTTAAGACGCTCCTTAAAACCTATCTCTTTGATCAAGATTTTGGTCACCTGTCTTAACGTCTCCTTATGTGGCCCGTTGTCAAATTTGTTTGCTAACACTTCTGTGAAGCGCCTTGGGATGCTTTACTATGTTAAAGGTGCTATATAAATGCAAGTTGTTGTTATTTGTCTGTTGCCAACGGTGCTGTGGAATCAAACCCACAATGTAGGGTATTACCAAACAGCTTCTTATTGTCACCTGTGGCTCAGTGGTCGCACTCTGGCCTCTGAGTCAGAAGACTGTGGGTTCATAGTCTCACTCCATAGATATAAGCACAAAATCTAGGCTGATGCTCCAGTGCAGTACAGAGGGTGTGCTGCACTGCCTGACGTGCCGTATTTTGGATGAGACGTTAAACTGAGGCCCCATCTGCCCTCTCAGGTAGACGTAAAAGATCCCATGGCACTATTTCGAAGAAGAGCAGGGCAGTTCTCCTGTTCAATATTTATCCCTCACTCAGCATCACTAAAACAGATTATCTGGTCATTATCTCATTGCTGTTTGTGGGACCTTGCTCTGCTCAAGGTGGCTGCCACGTTGCCTACATTACAACAGTGACTACACTTCAAAAGTGCCTCATTGATTATAAAGCATTTTGAGACATCCCAAGGTTGTGAAAGGCACTATATAAATGCCAGTCTTTCTTTTTTTTAATGATATGAAGGGTTACCTGAGAAAGCCGATGCCAGTTTTATCTCAACCATTCATCCCCCATCCCTCCAGCCTGGAAGATCTTATTTTTTTGTGCCTCTGTCCACATGCCAAGTAAAAGCTGGCAAGAAAAAAAATCATTCAGCAATGCAAATGAATCTGAGTGATTCCTTTAGTCACAGAGCCTGACACATGACCTTCTGGTTGGGGGAAACCACCTGAAGCAAAAGATTGCATACTTAACAGTAGCTGCAATGTGTATTCATTGTAAAGCATCTAGTCAGATTCATTCCCTGCTATAATTATAATTAATCATTCCAAATTTGTCTTTCAAAGTCAAAAAAAAATTCCCTTAGATTTGATAGTGAAATTAAAACTAGAAAAGGAGATATTAATCGCCTTGTAGGCAAAGCATTTTCTGTGGTGTCCGATACAATGAAGATTTGCCCCTTCTTTAAAATACAATAAATGGTCAAAACATGTCAGTGCAATGCAGTATTTATAAAACCTTAGTTTCAGTGAATGCCAAAGTCCACTTGAACTGTAGGTGACAGATTTTTTGTCCTACTGCCAGTATTGACATGGTGGTAAACTACTGCCGAGAGTCAGAGCGAGAAATGCCCGCAGTTTTAAGGCAGTTATTGTTTCTTGTCCGAAAGGTAAACAATGGGGGTGATTTAAAGTGTGAGGATGGTAAACATTTAACCAGGTTCCCAGAGACCCTATTTGCATCTTTCCTCTGATAATTACAGCTGGTTTTATCTATTGGTGAATACTTGGAGCTGAATCTTAAATTCGATATTTAGTATGTTCCAATAAAACATTTAGTCAAAAAACTACCAGACAGCGAAATTCCGCTGTGTGATATTAGCGTACAATTGCTTAACATGTTCACACGAAATTCCTTACTCTGTTATTTTAATGGAGGTGTTAACCTATTTAAAATAATTGCGCCATATTGCGTTAAAATAGCCAACAAAGGAATTTCCCACAAATACGTTAACTGTTCGTACATTAATCCTTGATAAAGAAAGGACTTGCATTTATATAGTGCTTTGCAGCCAATGAAGTATTTTTGAAGTGTAGTCACTGTTGTAATGTCGGAAACACAGCAGCCAATTTGCACACAGCAAGCTCCCACAAACAGCAATATGACAATGATCAGATAATCTGTTTTTAGCGATAAATACTGGCCACAACACCAGGGTTAACTCCCCTGCTCTTCTTTGAAATAATACTGTGAGATCTTTTATATCTATCTGAGAGGACAGATGGGTCCTTGAGTTTAACATCTCATCTGAAAGACAGCACCTCCAACAATGCTGCACTAGCATATCAGCCTAGATTTTGTACTCAAGTCTCTGGAAGTCAGATTTGAACACATAACCTTCTAATTCAGAGGCAAGAGTGTTACCAACTGAGCCATGGTTGTATGCTATTGTTTTAAAGCTTTGGTGGTGAGGGTGCCCTGATATCATGCTGAATCATATGAATAGTTGAACAGTTCCAGGTTTGGTCCCTGGTCTGTCACTGAATTTGCTTACCTCAGGCGGTTGGAGATTGGTGCACTACTATATCAGCACCTCCTAAGCTAGGAAGGGGAAAATCAACTAGAATCACAGCCTAGTGATCTCCTCTGGGAAATTCTGAAGGTTGTGAATGTTAGATAAAGAGAGGGTTTTGCGATGAGGTCCACAGTCTATAACAACTTGCATTTATATAGCGCCTTTAACGTAGTAAAACGTCCCAAGGAACTTCACAGGCATGTAATCAGACAAAATTTGATACCGAGCCACATACCAAGATATTAGGACAGGTGACCAAAAGCTTGATCAAAGAGGTAGATTTTAAGGAGTGTCTTAAAGGAGGAGAGAGAGGTAGAGAAGTGGAGAGGTATAGGGAGGGAATTTCAGAGCTTAGGGCCTAGGCAGCTGAAGGCACGGCCGCCAATGGTGGAGCGATTAAAATCGAGGGTGCGCAAGAGGCCAGAATTGGAGGAGCGCAGAGATCTCAGAGGGTTGTAGGGCTGGAGGAGGTTACAGAGATAGGGAGGGGCGAGGCCATGGTGGGATTTGAAAACAAGGATGACATTTACATAGGAGTAATGGTCATCTGAGTGAGATGCTAGAAAGTTGCTGGGACCTATAGAAACACAAGCCAGAATGAATTAGCCCCTTCAGGAAAGGAGGGAAGAAAACTGGTAGTAGGGGGAGTTTGTGATGGAACTGAAAGTTAGACTCTAACAGCCTTTGCCCTATTATACACTCTTCATGACTCTGATAAGTGAAAAAACACTTCAGAGAATTCTTTCAGATGGAAACAACAGTGACATAAGGACCATCTGTTGATTTTCTTCTTAAATTCCCTTTAATATACAATATGGTAACAATTGCTAGTTCACTAATCTCATGCAGCACATGAGGGATATTAAGCTTATTGGTACTAAAAATAATTTAAAAAAATAATTCAACATAAATTGCTCTAATGCACATTAATCATTCTAAATATATTTTACAAAGCAATAAATATGGTATCCATTGGCTTTTAAGTTTCTTTCTTAACTGATTTATAACAGCCGGCAACTTTCAGGAATGTTCTACGAGCGGGGCTGAGATAAGGACTCTTTTCTCAGCAATCATTGTCTCCTCATCTGCGCGCTTCAAAGTGTCCTGAGTCTTGGCCAAGTTACACTATCTTGATCACACGAGCCTTGAGTGCACCTGGGTCAACTTAAAGGCAGGAATAAAGATTTCAAGTCACTTTAATGGTTAAGCAGTGGGGGCCTCAGCTGTTTGTCCAGATGAGAATGGGATGGCTTCGCTAAAAGGGCAAGCTCCAAATCGAATGCTTTCAAAGGTCAATGAATATTTATAAATGCGGTCGGGTGCAAATACACTGTTTACAACAGTTGTAAGCAAAGGTTTTACATTTCAAACACAAATAAAACTCTTGCCCCGCAATTTCATTTTCAAAACCGGCTTCACTGAGTTTGCCAAGAGGTATATTGTCACTTATATTTAATTTATCACACTGACAGCCGTTTCAGTTTTCTCCAATCTAGTCCACATGCACAAAAAAATACATGTTCAACAGTGAAGATTTTCTTTCCTTGGCTGAAATTGTTCGAATATAGTCCCCACTGACAGCTGGAAGAGTTTGTGATGTCAGCTCACCTACGCAGGGCCCTGCTTTAAAACATGTGCCACAGAATATTATTGCTACTGCGCAGGCATGTTCCAGAATTCTTTATTATGTTTAGCCGATTTTCGTGGGCGTTTTTAAAAACCTGGCCTGGCCCAATCACCTGCCTTGTCACAGCTACGTGGGTGGTGTCACGGTTACGTGTTTAGGATAGTCGTGCTTGAGTGTTGCTTTATCATGGAGATTGACTGATTAAAGGAATGAAGGATACATCTTGAGGTGGGTGCACAGGTTACTTAGTAAATTTAAAAAAAAAATACAAGTCAGTGGCCGACACCTTAAAAACAGTTATGGTCAGAAACGAGATCTTTCCCACTAGTGCTGATTACAGTAAATGCAACCTTAGAAAGAATAAATAAAGCACTCCTACAGTAGATAGGGAGAAACTGTTTCCACTGACAGGAGGGTTGGTAACCAGAGGACACAGATTTAAGATAATTGGCAAAAAATACAGGGGTGGGGGAGATGAGGAGAAATTTATTTACTCAGCGAGTTGTTATGATCTGGAATGCACTGCCTGAAAGGGCGGTGGAAGCAGATTCAATAGTAACTTTCAAAAGGGGATTGGATACATACTTAAAAAGGAAAATTTTGCAGGGCTACAGGGAAAGAGCAGGGGTGTGGGACTAATTGGTAGCTCTTTCAGAGAGTCGGCACAGGCACAATGGGCCAAATGGCCTCCTTTTGTGCTATATCATTCTATGATTCTATGATTAGGAACAGAATTTAATTGTAGACCATTTTCCCCCCCACTGTATTTGAAGTGGATTTCACCACTAGATTCCCTTTAGTTTTTATTTATTGATGTTTTTCTATCACAGGAATGCAGCCAACAGCAGATGCACACTACACCTTCAGTTGGCTGCACTTATCCGTGCAATTTGCCTGGTGTACTGGGAAATTACGACATCATGAAGTGATGGTCTACGAATCTGTCATGAGGGGAAGACCTGTTGTAAATGAAATGCAGGGATCTGGTCCTCCAAGACTGCCATCAACGACAAATGGATGTCCACACAACACAGTGGAGCCCAGAGACTGGCATCTGATGAAATGTTCTAAAATGGTGGAAGCAGTGTACGTGACCGGGTTAACTTTTGATGCATTTTAAATCGTCAGGTCATAAAGCATCACCATTTGCTAAGCTTTCTCAGCGTATGGTGCTGACAGTGTTGTAGACTAATTGATAGAGATTGATTGCTATGATTAGTCAACAACTCCATTAACATTGTCTCATGCGGCTACCAGAATGGTAGAAGGTGAACTAGGTGAACCTTGGTCTTCTTTTCGTCTAGCAATTCCTATGTTCCTATCACGCTGGCAGCTCATTAGCACTCAGGCAAGCTGATTCATCCCCAGTGCCCTAAGAATTTTTAAAATATCTTCTCAATCAGCATTAACTGATGGCAACTGGAAAATCAGGTGCCGGGAGCTTTTCAGGACTGTGTATCGTGAAAACAAAGCACAAATATATCCCTGTCTATTGTGACTGAAAAGTAATTGCAATAAAATAAATATGGGCCGTTTCCAAACAGAGTTTAAACTTAGAACAAATTCGTTGCTCTGGCAAAGCTCCTGTGAAGCACCTTGGGATGCTTTACTACATTAAAGACGCTATATAAATGCAAGTTGTTGTTGTTGAATTGGCAATGATTGAATCTTTATGCAGAACCAGATAGAGGCAGAATTCAAAGCGCGTATACAAGGTATTTACAGTGTTGTGGTAATCAATCGCACTGTCCATACTGATCACATAGTGATTTAATCTTGATTTAATTTGTTACATGTTCTGTGCCTGTTACTGTTATGATAGCAGGAAATGTTTAATGTAATCTAAGGGATGAATGATACTTTACTGACACTGGGGAGCTGTCTCACCGATACCAATAATGCAAACAGGGTTTAGAATGAATCTGCCACTATACTGGCACTTGCTTAGGTCTGATTCTGGGAGACCTGTGTCAGTGAGCTGGCTCCTGGTGTTTGCACTACGAAATCTGACTCACTTATCCCAGTGACAGGATTGTAGAACAACAACAAACTTGGGCTGCGGTTCTACTGCTGAGATAATTACTATATAAATTTATATAGTTTATCTGTATGTATATTTGTGTGTGTATGTATGTATGTGTATCTAAGTGTATGTGTGGTGCTGTGGAAATTTGTATGTATGTGGATATATATGCATATATGTATGTGTGTATATGTGTATATCTGTATGTATTTATGTGTATATGTGTGTGTATGTGTGTGTTTGATGCATTTAAGAGGAAGCTAGATGAGTACAGAAAGGAACAGAAGGACATGTTGATACGGTGAGATGAACTAGGGTTGGAAGAGGCTCATGTGGAGCACAAACACCGGTATCGACTTGTTGGGCTGAATGGCCTGTTTCTGTGCTGTAAATTCTATGTAATTCAGCATAATGAGGGATTCCACTATCAATGTTGGGAATCTGCTTATGGATATGGTTTCTTGGAATCTGACCTAAACAAACACTAATATCAAAACGGCTTTGTTGACAAGTGAGCAAATTGCTCATAGCCTAGAAATTCTTCATGAAAAATTCCAACTTTATTGTTGGTCACTCTCAATGAAGTTGCTATCCGCTGAATTTTATCCTTCTCTTAAGTCAAATTCCCACTTTTCCTTCACAACACAGACATATCCCCATAACTTCCCACCACCTTTGGGCTGTCCATAAATGCTAGCCTCTTGATGCAAAATGCTGCCGACTTGCATTGAAGTGAATAAATGCATTGCAAACTGGAAGTATTGTTTAAAAGGAAGGAGCAAATGAAAAATAAAGGAGCATTTACACCTAAAATTGGCACAGGTTTATAATCTGAGTGGTAGTGAAATCTTTGGGGCAAATGATCTGGTGTCATACGACATCCTGCAACAAATTTACACACTTACTTTTGCCAAAAAAGTCCCAGAGGCAGTGAAAATGCTGGTTTCTGGATAGATCTGAGTGATAATAGATCAGTTCCCCTAGTAATCTCTCATCTCAGCAGACTACAACAAGCATATTAATAGGTGAGCATAATAATCTAAACCAAATTGTTCAAACCCATTCATATACAAAGGATTGGTACATTCTACCCCTACAAATCTCATTACAGGACTCTGGTTATAAATAACCATAGAAAAGTGTGTTGTTCAGAACCAATGTGTTTGTAGGTACACTCAAGTGACTTCTGCAAGATTAGTATGTTACTTAACAGTGAGAAAATTCCCTTTAATCTGTTCTGTGTCTACAGCTGATGATATTTTGACCCAAAACTGAAGGACAAAGAAAACTATTTTAGCAGAAAAACCAGCTAGTTATGAATTCCCCACCCGCTCTCGGTTAATAAGATAACTGCTATTAATAAAAGGTAAGGAGATTGATTTCCTGTGTGTTCATGTCATTGTATTTGCCAACCCTTTGGGTCATTCATCTATGGACTGAGAAAGAGCAAACATACCCCAGCAGGATGTTAGGAGACTATTGTCTGGGAAATGGCAGAGTTAACAGCTCCCCTTTTACGTGAGATTCCTGGGTTATGGCGTAGTCAAGAAGGACCATTAAAGCCATCTTCAGCTGCAAATGAAAACATTGCTTTTGAATGGGCTCACTGTGATCAAACAATTAAGTTCAATTTCTTTAAAAGCAATTGGCCAAGTGGATATTAAAAAGAAATTGTTCTTTTTTAAACTGATTCACCTCAGAACATGTTTGGCTGTGATTTTTAAAAACAATATGCTCATAAGAAATCATCAAGTTATGCCCAGTTACTTATTTCCTTATTTAATTTTATTTGGATGAGCTTCTGGAATGACTACATCCACAGAGTGACAACCATTGTAAGCGCTTCATTTTTTTTTACAAATATGTGACAATGTTGAGGTAAGGGAAATGGAAACCAATGGAAGAATTAAGGGCTTACAGACTCTGTTATACTGGTTTCCAAAGCTTTGAGTCTTTTGTGGTTGCATTTCAGTTCCTCCAGAAGCATAACTCACACTTTTTGCAATTTTGTGAGCCGACCCAGAATGCAACATCCTGATGACATCATGTGCACCATCTTGCACTCTACATTGATTGTACGCTGCACTACAGTGTATTATATTCTGGCACAGGTACCAGAACCTGGGCCACTTTGTGGTCACATTGTAGCTAGAGCCTGACCAAACCAGATCTTTGATCCAGTTTAAGATAGTTCAGGAGTTATACCTAAGTGATCTTGCTGCATTTTTGGAACTGGATTTTAGATCATTTTGGAGCCATTGCAGTTCCAAAAGTGTAGTGAAAAGGCTTGCACAATGGTTCAGTAGATAATGGATTGCCTAGTGTGGTACTGATTCATACAAGGAAGATCCCCTATTTAATCGTCAGTCTTTGCTGTTAGCTTATCTCAGCAGATGTTAACGGCGTGGAGTTATTTTACGCTGTTGTTATTTCAGAGTAAAACTCCCTACTGTTTAAGGTGGCAGAATTGCCCAATCTGAATGTGCCATCCTTTTACACCTTTGCTGCCATGGCTGATACCAGGTAACTTAGCAGAAACTGAGGACGAAACCTGGGGCCTTCTGATCTGTTTGGTCTAGTACCACACTAGGTGGTGCCTTTACCCAAAAACAGCATTTTAATGTCACATTTTGTGCTACAGTGACAAACCATCTTGCTTTCAGTGTAAATTAATTGTTTAAGAGGGCGTGCCAATACCACTGGAATCCATACCCCTCTCTGTCTTCTTGACATGGTTGGTGCATGGGGTTGAGATCAACCAGTGGGTGGGCCAAATATAAATGGCCCAGTTGGTCTTTTCTCGTCTTGGATACACAAACAGACCCACCAAATGAGAGGGACTGAGCGTGTTTTCCCACTGTGCCACATCCAGCTCAACGGCTGGAACTGACATAACATGAATGAGGTGCAGGAGACCTTGCTACCAGTCTGAATCCAACTACCCTCCCAATCCTGAGCTAGTAGTCTGGTGCCAGTAATAAGGTCTATGAGCATGAGCCAGGTTGAAACCATCTGCACACACTGAACACTCCGGTTTTGTCCAAAACGTGAGCACTTTGAGTGTTGAATGAAACTCCAAGGGCAGTAAGTTTAACGGGTCATGTTCAAGTGGATCAATGCTGTTTTAGATCCATTGCTTTCACCTCGAGCTGGCTTTGTTGTATGACTCCTGCAGCAAAAGAAAAACAGTGGAAGGTCATGGACTTGTTTTGTGACAGGTGGATTAAAAACTGCCTGAAACTCATTTCAATTTTACCATACAAACCATCAGAAAGAGGCAATCTTCATCTCTGCTTTCTGTGCAACATTAGAACTCTCCCACAGTTGAAAGGTCAGTGCTTTCACACATTGAACCACTCGCTACTTTTGAATGAATGATTTTACTCAACAAATATGTAATGAATGGGAGAAGCCACAAGTTTCACAGTATGTTACTTACTAAGATGCTAAGATGCTAAAAACTAAAATTATATCACACAAAGGGGATAATTAGTCTTAAAACTGTGCTTTGACAAACAGTGTGTATTCTTGTAAGTGCAAAACAAATATGTTCTGCTAATTTGAACTGCTGGCCTCAGGGCTAAATCAAATCAAATGCCATAATGTTACTTTTTAAAGACTGGATACTGTTACAAAATTTACATGAATTATAAAATAATCATAAACACAGAACTGAAATTGTACCTCAATAGCTGCGGTGGAAGTAACATTTATATTGCACCCTGCAATGTCTAAATCTACTGTGAAAGGGCTGAGTATAAGACACGTATATGTACACTCCGCCTGATTTTCTTTCCCATTGACCTCGATTTTTCTTTCCCATTGACCTCAATTTTGCACGACTGCAAAGACCAATTTCAGCCTCTCTGACTCTTGCTGGGAAGTGGTTTCATACAACTCAACAGTATCTTGCTCAAGTGTCCCATTCCTTAAGTGTGAGCCTAGATAATAAATGTCAGCAGACTATTCACTATGAAGGGCATCACAACCAAACCATTGATGTGATATCCATGCATGATCTTTACACCGGGGATTCTGGATCGCAATCGGGAGTAGCAAATCTAACCAGGCCACTGGTGCTGAGGCCATTTAGGAGCCCCAGCTGCTGACTCAACTCTGACCAGCTTAGGGGTGTGTTTTCTAATGGGTTAACAATAAATATAATCACTATTCTGATTGCACATCAAAGACAACTAGCTTGGAGTCTTACATATAGAAGACATAAGCTGGCGCATATAACAAAGCAGTAATACATTAAAGAGTTCAGAAGATCATTTAACCTTCCAGACAAAACTTGAGATGCTTATTATTGACAAACAAGCCTCCACCACTGTTATCTGCTTGAAGGAGACAATAGTCTTTGTTATACAAAAGAAGAAAGAAAAGACTTGCATTTATATAGCATCTTTCACTTCCTCAGGGCATCCTAAAATGATTCACGGTCAAAGAATTACTTTTGAAGTGCAGTCACTGTTATTATGTAGGAAAATGCAACAGCCAATTTGCACACAGCAAGGACCCTCAAAAAAAATGTGATAAATTACTAGTTAATCTGTTTTTAGTCCTGTTGGTTGAGGGACAAATGTCTGCCTGTTCATTTGGGAACTCCCCTGCTCTTCTTTGAATAATCTCATGGGGTGTTTTACGTCAATCTAAACAGGCAGACATGGCGTTGGTTTAAGTTCTCATCCAAATGACGGCACCTCCGACAACGCAGCATTCCCTCAGTACTGCACTTCAGTTGTACAGGTGAAATGCATGGGGCAGTTTTATTCCATTTTAAAATTTATTTTTCTTTAATTTGCCAGAATAGTGGGTGTCATGATGACCAGTGATAGATAGCAGGCTCCTGTGGCTTGAACCTCTGTGATCTTTGAGGTTGGTTTGCTCTCTGCCTTAGAGCTGGACCATATGCTAATTGTGCTTTAAGTAGTAGTAATTTTGTGATTTGGTATTAGTTGAATGTACATTAATGTTCCTCATGCTCTTAAACTTTCTTCTCAGAGTAAATATTTCTAACATGTTAATGCACAGACCCTGAATTAATGCTCTTCTTGCCTATTAACTGCTTGTTAAACACCAATGAATTCTCAAATTTACTCAGGAGTTGTTTCATTCCTACATCATATTAATTTCCAGTAACATAACCATTACACTACTGTGCCTTCTTTGATCTTTTCTGATGATGCCCAGCATTTGATTAGCCTATTTGGTTATTTTCTGCACCTACAAAAAGACTTTTGTTCCTGACCCCAAAATTATTTGTTCATTTACTGCTCCCCCCACCCACCTCCCTGTGCTTCTCCATTTAGATGTATTCCCATCTGCCATTTTTACACCACACAATTTGTTGAGTTAAACTGCATTTGCCTTCATTGCACTCAATTACTTGGGCTCATTCCATTTGAAATGTTTCTGTTTTCTTCTCAATTCACCATACCTTAGTATCAAGGGCAAATTTGGATCCACTTCACTCTATTCCTAAATCTACATCATTTATATGTAGACTGTAAAGCTTGGCTCCAGCACCGATCTGTGGGACCCACCACTTGCCACCTCTGGTTACTGACTCACTAACCAGTGGAAATATTTTTCTCCTATTTACCGTAACAAAACCCTTCATAATTTTGAGCATGTCTCCTCTTAACCTTTTCTGTTCCAGTGAAAAGATCCTCAATTTCTCCAATACCTACTCATAACTAAAGCCTCTTATCGCTGGTAACATCTTGTAAATCTCTTCTGTAACCTTTCCTTAGCCCTGACATCCTTTGTAATTATAGAAATGACATACAGAAAGGACATTAGGGCTATAAAGAGCAAAAAAGTGTATTCATCAGGATGATACCAAAGTTGGGAAAACATAGTTCTGAACAGACATTTGAGATACTGAGAGAATTTCCATTGGAGCAGAGAAGGCTAAGAGGGGATTTAATTGAGGTTTTTAAAAGGGCTTTGACAAGCTGAATCAGAAAGTACTGATCCTCTGGTTGAAGAATAAGTGATGAGGGATTCTCAATTTGGAATTATTACTAAAGAAAGGGAGAAGATAGATTAGGAGAAATGTGTTTACCAAGAGGGTTGTTAGAAGGATAGGGGCATCTATCGCTGGTCAGGACCAGACCCAGCCCAGTGGCACCTTATTTCTTTATTCGTTCATGGGATGTGGTCGTCGCTGGCGAGGCCAGCATTTATTGCCCACCCATAATTGCCCTTGAGAAGGTGGTGGTGAGCTGCCTTCTTGAACCGCTGCAGTCCGTGTGGTGAAGGTTCTCCTACAAGTCTGTTAGGAAGGGAGTTCCAGGATTTTGACCCAGCGACGATGAAGGAACGGCGATATATTTCCAAGTTGGGATGGTGTGTGACTCGGAGCGGAACATGCAGGTGGTGTTGTTCCCATGTACCTGCTGCCCTTGTCCTTCTAGGTGATAGAGGTTTGGGAGATGCTGTCGAAGAAGCCTTGGTGAGTTGCTGCAGTGCATCCTGTAGATGGTATACACTGCAGTCACAGTGCGCGGTGGTGAAGGGAGTGAATGTTTAGGGTGGTGGATGGGGTGCCAATCAAGCGGGCTGCTTTGTTCCGGTTGGTGTCGAGCTTCTTGAGTGTTGTTGGAGCTGCACTCATCCAGGCAAGTGGAGAGTATTCCATCACACTCCTGACTTGTGTCTTGTAGAAGGTGGAAAGCCACCTGTTGAAGGCCACTGAAGTTCATCTTCATCTGCAAAGTGAAATGAAAGTGAAAAAGAATGTATATTTAATGTAGTGCCTTTCACATCCTCCGGACATCCCAAAGCGCTTTACAGCCAATGAAATATTTTTAAAATGTAGTCACTGTTGTTATGTAGGCAAAGATAACAACCAATTTACACACAGTGCCATGGGATCTTTTACATCCACCTGAACAGGCAGATGGGACCTCTGTTTAACAACTCCTCTGAGAGCCAGCATCTCTGATAATGCCCACTATCTCAGTACTACACACTGTTCGGGATGTATTTTTACAGGAAGATACAAAGGTCGAACAACAGTCCACATGTTAGCAGGTGAGGCAGAATTAAATGTATAATATCGTGCAAGCTGAAAATGGAAAAGCAGAGTGAGTAACTATGTGCAGTCAGTTCTATCTGTGCATTAGATTCGTTAGTGAGCAAACTTTCCCATCTGCTGTTAAGCAGGTCTGCCTTTTCATAGCATCATAGTACCTTAGTAGATACAGCACAGGAGGAGGCCATTCAGCCCATCGTGCCTGTACCAGCTCGTTGAAAGAGCGAATCAATTAGTCCCATCATCCTGCTCTTTCCCCATAGCCGAGTAACTTTTTTCCCTTCAAGTATTTATCCAATTCCCTTATGAAAGTTACTATTGAATCTGCTCCCACCACCCTTTCACACTGTGCGTTCCAGATCACAACAACTCATTGCGTATTCTTTTTCACATTATCTTGAATCTGTGTCCTCTGGTTACCGACCATTCTGCCACTGGAAATAGTTTCTCCTTATTTACTCTATCAAAACCCTTCATGATTTTGAACATCTCTATCAAATCTCCCCTTAACCTTCTCTGCTCTAAGGAGAACAACCCCAGGTTCTCCAGTCTCTCCACATAACTGAAGTCCCTCATCCCTGGTACCATGCTAGTAAATCTCTTCTGCACACTCTCTAAGACCTTGACATCCTTCCTAAAGTGTGGTGCCCAGAATTGAAAACAATATTCCAGCAGATGTCTAACCAGCCTTTTGTAATAAAGAATAAAAGCATTTATATAGCGCCTTTCGTGACCTCAGGACGTCCCAAAGGGCTTTCCAGCCAATGTTTTTTTATTCGTTCATGGGATGTGGCCGTCGCTGGCAAGGCCAGCATTTTTTGCCCATCCCTAATTGCCCTTGAGAAGGTGGTGGTGAGCCGCCTTCTTGAACCGCTGCAGTCTGTGTGGTGAAGGTTCTTCCACAGTGCTGTTCGGAAGGGAGTTCCAAGATTTTGACCCAGCGACGATGAAGGAACGGCAATATATTTCCAAGTCGGGATGGTGTGTGACTTGGAGGGGAACATGCAGGTGGTGTTGTTCCCATGTGCCTGCTGCCCTTGTCCTTCTAGGTGGTAGAGGTCGCAGGTTTGGGAGGTGCTGTCGAAGAAGCCTTGGCGAGTTGCTGCAGTGCATCCTGTGGATGGTACACACTGCAGCCACAGTGCACTGGTGGTGAAGGGAGCGAATGTTTACGGTGGTGGATGGGGTGCCAATCAAGCGGGCTGCTTTGTCCTGGATGGTGTCGAGCTTCTTGAGTGTTGTTGGAGCTGCACTCATCCAGGCAAGTGGAGAGTATTCCATCACACTCCTGACTTGTGCCTTGTAGATGGTGGAAAGGCTTTGGGGAGTCAGGAGGTGAGTCACTCGCCACAGAATACCCAGCCTCTGACCTGCTCTTGTAGCCACAGTATTTATGTGGCTGGTCCAGTTAAGTTTCTGGTCAATGGTGACCCCCAGGATGTTGATGGTGCGGGAGTCGGCGATGGTAATGCTGTTGAATGTCAAGGGGAGGTGGTTAAACTCTCTCTTGTTGGAGATGGTCATTGCCTGGCACTTGTCTGGTGCGAATGTTACTTTCCAGCCAATTAAGTACTTTTGAAGTGTAGTCACTGTTGTAATGTAGTAAATAGTTAAGAAATGCCCTCATTGCCACTATTTAATGCTTTGTTTCCTGTAACATACTGATAAATTCAGAGTAACAGTGCTATTGTGTGAAAGTACTGATCGATACTTGCAACCTCCTTGGTTAGGCATTTCTACCAATGTAAGTTAATTGATGCTCATATTCATATATAGCAATGTAATAGCCCGTAAGAACATATCAGAATGTCAAATATTTGACAGTCATAACCATATATAATAGTGACATAATTCATGGTGATCCCGATTGCTTCCCTTGACACCTTTCTGTAAATTAAGCACCTTCTTCTGCATGTCCTTCTAAGCACAACAATTTGTGGAGACCTCCCATGTGATTCTCACTCATGCATGCTTGATCCTCTGTTTAGTGGTGGGCTGCCCTTCTGACCCCTAGAGTGCATTTATCTGTTTCCTCACACTGTCCACAATAAGCTGAATGACCTTGCCATTAAACTGAGCCTTACCACACATTGCTCTCTCCATCAGCAATCCAATTTTCACATTCACAGCTGGATTGAGACACTGGGGGTAATTTTGACTTTGCGCAATAGTGTAAAGCATGTGATAGCGAGTCGGCGGCCCGTTTTACATTTCTCCCAATTTAATGGAAACCTGTAGGCAAATGTGGTTGCAATTCTGCACCAGCAACATCTCAGAAATTGCAGTGAGATGAATAATCAGTTCACTTATTTTTGGTGGTGTTGGTTGAAGAAGGGGAGTTGGCCGCCTCACAGGGACAATCCCTGCTCTTCTTTGAATAGTCCCAGTTGATCGTACGGAACTTTGATTTAGCATCTTATCAAAAGGAAATGTACAACAATGTTTTCAGATGAAGGAAATGTTTCCCATTATAACTCGTATGTTGAGACTGGGATGTCGTGTTGGGTCACAAAGTGTAAATATATCAATGCCATGTCACTTTGGCCATTTCAATTTGCCTGTATTTAATGCTAAGAATTGCACTTGCAGCGACAAGGAGCGAGACCTTTGCTTTCAATGTAACTGGGCTCATAATTACTCCTCGCAGCCTGCAGTGAGAACAAACATGGACATAAAGCGCAGGACCTTCGGGGTAATATCACTTGTCACAGCTGTGACAACTGAAGTTAAGAATGAAGGCTTGTTGCTTGTCGCAGTTTGTTTGCCCGCAGATGAATCTGAAAGGCGCCAGGACTGGGAACAGTTACAATAAGGGCTCAATAAAATGTATCCAAGTGTGGGATCTGTAAGGGCATCTCCACTGCTTCAGATCACATTGATATGTACAAATACACTTCTGCCCGGAGTAAGAATTTCTTCAAATAAATTCCTTTGATATTGAAGGATTCTCCCCAAAGATATTTCATCCAGTGTGTACAAAGAGCAAACAGGACTAACATTCAGGGTGTTCCTCCTGAGATTTGCATCTGGCTGTTTTGTGCATTTGGAATTTCTGACCTAGTATTTTTTCTTCGAAGACTTTCTCATGCTAATAGCTTTGCTTTCGCTTCCAGCACCTGCTTTGCTGTCAGAGGGCATTCGAAGGAGAGTCTTAGCATTCTGTCACACATGGCCAGCAAGAAAGGGACAAGCAGCCAGGATGTGACATTACAAAAACTTCAAACTTATTCCTTGTTTTTTTTTGCTCCTCCTCCTCATTCTTTCACATTTAAGATGAGAAAGAAAATAATTGAACTGAGCATCAGATTTATTTAAGCTTCTGTGAAGTTTCGTTTCCTCATTAACGCATTCCCATAAAATTCCTTATGCGTTTGCATAAATTTCCATTTAAGAGGGTAATGACTTTGTTGAAATAATATGCAAAAGAATTTTGCATAAATGAATTAATGAGAATGCATGACCAGAGAAAACTAATGCCCTGGATAATTCCAGAACTTAAATGCAATCTAACTTTAGGTATCCCATCTTTAGCAGGCTTAAACTATTATTTCATACTCAAGGTTTTGAAAATTATTTGCCCAACATTGCAATTTTAGCATATATTTGTATATATTAGAATTATTTATTTTAAGCTTATGCATTCAACCTATATATTCTATATTTGTGTGTGTTTTAAAAATATTGCATCACCCCCCAGTAAAATGGATTATAACCTAAATTTCTCTATATGATTGCATCATAATGCCTTTGGATGTAAAGGTACACTAGGAATGTTTCCATACTTCCTGTTCCCATTGGGAATCACACTCCTAGGAAGTACAGGTTGGAGAATCAGGGCTACAATTTTGAATTAACAAAAACTTGCATTTATATAGCACTTTTAACATAGTAAAACATCCATAGGAGCTTTAACACACAAAACCAAGCCACATAAGGAGATAATAGGACAGGTGAGCAAAAGCTTGGTCAAAGGTTTTAAGGAGCGTCTTAAAGGAGCAGAGAGAGGTATAGGGACGGAGAGGTTTAGGCAGGGAATTCCAGAGCTTAGGGCCTAGGCAGCTGAAGGCACACAGGTGGAGCGATTAAAACCAGGTTGTACAAGAGGCCAGAATTGGAGGAGTGCAGAGATCTCGGAGGGTTGTAGGTCGGGAGGATGTTACAGAGATAGGGAGGTGCAAGGTCATGGAGGGATTTGAAAACAAGGATGAGAATTTTAAAACTGAGGCGTTCCCGGACCGAGAGCCAATGTGGGTCAGCGAGCACAGGGGTGATGGGTGAACGGGACCTGGTGCGAGTTAAGATATGGGCAGCAGAGTTTTGGATGCACTCAAGTTTATGGAGTAATTTTAAACTCTTCTTTGCTCCCTTAGCATTTCAGACTTTTATTACTCTGTCTGGGCTAAAGATGCACTTCAACCCCTTTTAATATTATACTTTGCAGGTAAGTGTTTACTATTTGATTAAAGCAATTTATTTCTTCCTGATTAAATCCAACTAACCCCTATTTTTCTGATTATGTAAACTCTGCCTCATTATTGACCTGAAAAAGCAGATATAGTTTCACCCTATTTTTTGACCCAAATTCAAGAAGATAAAGAAAACCCAAAATCAGAAGGGTGGATATGGTTCTAAGTGTCAGCCTGGGCTCTGTGGTCGCACTCTCGCCTCTGAGGCAGAAGGTAGTGGATTCAAACCCCACTTCAAGAGCTGAACATGTAATCTAGGCTGACCCTCTAGTATAGTAGTGAGGGAGTACTCCACTGTCATTTATCTAATTGCTATTTGTGGGACTTTGCTGTGCGTAAATTGACTGCTGTCATTGCCAACAAAACAACAGTGACTGCACTTCAAAATCACTTTGGCACGTCCTGAGAATGTGAAAGGTGCTATATAAATGCAAGTTCCTTCTTTATTATCTCAGCAGCAATGTGCTACACCCATCTTTTAATGTACAAGCTGAAGGCTCAAGCAAGAAAGGAGATTCTTCCTGATTTAAATTAAAATGGTTTGGGCTGATAAGTGGCAAATGATATTCGCGCCAGATAAGTGCCAGGCAATGACCATTTCCAACAAGAGAGAGTCTAACCACCTCCACTTGACATTCAATGGCATTACCATCGCCGAATCCCCCACCATCAACATCCTGGGGGTCACCATTGATCAGAAACTTAACTGGGCCAGTCACATAAAGACTGTGGCTACAAGAGCAGGTCAGAGGCTGGGTATTCTGCGGCGAGTGACTCATCTCCTGGCTCCCCAAAGCCTTTCCACCATTTACAAGGCACAAGTCAGGAGTGTGATGGAATACTCTCCACTTGCCTGGATGAGTGCAGCTCCAACAACACTCAAGAAGCTCGACATCATCCAGGACAAAGCAGCCCGCTTGATTGGCACCCCATCCACCACCCTAAACATTCAATCCTTTCACCACCGGCGCACTGTGGCTGCAGTGTGTGCCATCTACAGGATGCACTGCAGCAACTCGCCAAGGCTTCTTCGACAGCACCTCCCAAACCCGCAACCTCTACCACCTAGAAGGACAAGGGCAGCAGGCACATGGGAACAACACCACCTGCACGTTCCCCTCCAAGTCACACACCATCCCGACTTGGAAATATATCGCCGTTCCTTCATCGTCACTGGGTCAAAATTCTGGAACTCCCTTCCTAACAGCACAGTGGGAGAACCTTCACCACACGGACTGCAGCGGTTCAAGAAGGCGGCTCACCACCACCTTCTCAAGGACAATTAGGGATGAGCAATAAATGCTGGCCTTGCCAGCGACACCCACATCCCATGAACGAATAAAAAAAAAATGTAGTACACTTTTATCGTTGGAACATGGATTAAATCCAACCCAGACAGAAGAGATGATAGTCTGCTCTATTTTTTGTCCTTTGTGAATTGAGCTGGACAGTCTCAATTCAGTTCCTAGGGGGCATTGGCCCACTCCACAGCATGAAATCTCACTTAGAGCAGTCATAGGATGGAAATGGAAAAAAGTTAGCCTCATATATGAGGAGCTGCTCTTCTTAGCTCAAAGCCGAGCGACATTCTTAAGGCAGAGTAGAGCGAACTTCACTCTGCATCCAAGGGTGCAGTTGTACTCCATCTACAGTGCATGTTCAAACCAGGCAATACCTTGCTTACACTGCTGAGTCCTGATTCAAATTCTACCAACCAGAAGGGAGCACTGTACTTGCAAGCTCATATGGATGCACAGGTCTGCAATCAGCTGTTACCTTTTAAATGTGTTGAGAGCACAGGTGGGAACAACAGCAGACTTCCAAGGGATTCCCTCTCCCCCTCCCCTTCCTGAGCACTTTTTAAATGCAGTTTTATGTTGCAGTGGACATACAGTGGAAAATACAGTAACAGGCATCATAAGGTCATTTTGTTAGTTGCAATGGCAAATCAGACTTTGTAAGAGTAGGGTATCTTCATCCATTAATAGTAGAAATGCAGGAGATGAAATTTATTTCAGTTCTGTGACCTGTAACCAACAGATATCGCTGTTCACCCTAATCTCAGGACCGAGTTACATTCTTGGCAATGTTTGTTTAGCAAGAAATTCAGGAGGTTCCTGGGGCCCAGGGTCAGACTCTCTCCCTTGGAAGCCATTTTTTGTAGCTATCTAATAATTCTGTAACATTCCTCAAACATTTGCAATCTTTAAAATACACTTCAGGGGCATATTATAATTAAAAAGCTTCTTTAAATCAAGACTGATCGGAAAATGTGTGACATCAGTGGTATTAAAATTTAAGTGTTCACTAGATTTCAACCTCTACAATTCCTTTACAATTTATTTTTTAAAAATCACATCATTTAATAGGTCGCATGCTCGTCATTCATGCACTCAGAACAATTGTTATCTGGTTGCTGTGTAACTACAGTTCCATTCCGCAGAGTTCTCGTATGATTTACTTGCAGAACCATTTTGCCAATAAATTCAAATATTTTATTTGTTAAGTGTTATTCATTATTCCAGGTGTCAGTTTGACTGATTTTGAAGCACTCTCACCTCTGAGTCAGAAAGTTTGGGGTTCAAGCCTCACTCCAGTGCAGTACTGAGGGAGTGCTACAGTGTCAGATATACTTTCAACTGAGACGTTTAACCAGATGGATGCAAAAGACCCTCAGCTCACTATTCAAAGCAAAGCTGGGAAGGCTCACAGTGTCCGGGCCAATATTCATCTTTCAGCCAACACCCCCGAAAATACATTAACTGGTCGTTTAGCTCACTTGCTACTTGTGGTCCCACACTCCTGATCTTTGGCCATCCTCCTCGTGGGTCTGCTCCTGGCCATGGCCAAGGTGGCCACTTACAAGCCCAGGCTGGAAGCAGACCGTGGGGGGCGGTCGCTCTGGCTGCCTGCCTCTCTTCTGTACCCGAGTGGCCCTGGAGAAGGAGCACGCGTTGCCTGCCGGTAGGCTTGAGGCTTTCCGCGACCAGTGGGCACCTCAGGGACTGGACTGTGTACTGGACATGGGCAATGATATTGTTATTTAAGTTATAAGTTTCTTTGTTTTATGGTTTCGGCCTTTATTTGTTGTGCCCCTCTAAAAAGTGGGTACGTTTGTTTGGTTTTTGTTCAATAATACTGGGGCAACCCAGTATCTCCTTATAGCTTCATTAGAAAAGGTTACTTGTGGGACCTTGCTGTGTGAAAATTGGCTGCCATGTTTGCCTACATTACAACAGCAACCACACTTTTAGTGAATTGGCTGTAAAATGTTTTGGGACAGCCTGAGGACACGAAAGGTACGATTCTAAAGCCACTTCTTTCTAATAGCACAGGTAAGCGTTTTAAGGCATACTCATACAACTGGTACCAGTCTGAGGCCACGAGTTGCCCAAAACGACCCAGAGCTGCCAGAGGTGCATTTCACTGCCACTGCAGCAAAGCTCTGTGGCCATCCAAAATGGAGCTCATCGCATACACGCTTATCCAAACCCAGTTACGTTTAAGTTAATAAAGAGCCAACGGTGAGAAAAAGAAAAGATGAAGAATTAAGTTTAATGATCGCAGTGTGAGAGTGTATCCAGCCCATTGGTTTTAGAGGGTGTGATCGGAAACTAAATGGGTATGGATTGGAAAGGGAGTTCTGTTAAAGAAAGAACTTGCATTTCTATAGCGCCTTTCACAACCTCAGGACGTCCCAAAGCACTTTACAGCCAATGGAGTACTTTTGAAGTGTAGTCACTGATATAATGTAGGAAATGTGCCAGTCAAATTGTGCACAGCAAGCTCCCACAGACAGTAATGTGATAATGACCAGGTTATCTGTTCTTTAGGTATTTTGGCTGAGTAGTTCCAGTTGGCCTGGATAAATATTGTCTGGGACACGGAGGGGAACTCCTATGCTCTTCTTCAACATAGTGCTATGGGATCTTTTATGTCCACCTGAGAAGACAGAGGGGGCCTGAGCTTATCATCTCATCCAAAATACAGCAACTCCCTCAGTACTGCACTGGCGTATCAACCTGGTATTTTGTCCTCAAATCTCTGAAGTGGGACTAGAACCCACAACCTTCTACCTCAAAGGCATGAGCATTACCAACTGAGCCACAGCTACCCTAGCTGTTTCATTTTTGTAATTACACTAAACGTGAATTTGATACCGAGCTGTTAGTACGATAGTAGCATTTGTGTGCCAGCTCCATTGCCAAGCTCGTGCATGGGTTTCGCACTCCCCGAACTCAGTCACTTGCTAGGCTGAAAGGTAATACAATGACATTGACATCCAGCCAGATTAGTAACCCCTGAGCTCCCTGGGGGAATAGGGCCACACTCAGGCTTCCTCAGCAAGGAAATGACGTGCTACTTGTGATGCAGGGATGCCCTACTGGAACTTCCTGGCTCGGCTGGAGTGCAACTGTTTGCTTTTTCCCTTCTTGTAACGAGCAGCTCAAGTTGGCGAGGGCTGCGTATTTCAGGTGAGCAAATAACATCAGTGTAATGGATAAATCACTCATTTGAACTAAAGCTGTCTGACTTAGCACCAGGAAGTGCTGGCAGCCAATATCGTTCCAAGGCCAGTGTGCAAATGCAAATGATCACTGACAGCTGGAGGGGATTAAAGAGAAATGTGGATTCTAGATGACTTTCTTCACTTTCAGTTTCAGGACAGTGAATCTGTATGGAGAGGGGAGGGAACACTGACAGTTTATAACCAACAAAACAAGCAGATGTGGTCTCTGAAATCAAAGAGTTGCTCCCTGGACTAGTTTCGATCGCCTGGCGGCAGGGGGTGGGGGTGATTTTCCCAGATTTTCTCCCCAAATTGGCCTGGGTTTTTATCTGCTTGTTCACCTCTCCCAGGACATCACCCGGTTTTGAATGGGGTGGAGAGTGTATATATTGTGATACACAAGTTATCACAATTGTACATATTGTGATACACAATGGGGGTGATTTTAGGAGGTAAACGCAGGAACATTGGGGGCTTCCGAAAATCGCACAAATCCCGTTTGGGTTTGGAAGCCGGCTCCAGCCCGCTGACTTCCGAGTTTCCCAGGGACCCACCTGTGCGCGCACGGGCGACCTGACACCAGAAGTCCCGCCTGCTTTAATTGCCGGCAGGATGACAGTTAAAGAGCTAAATGTACCTCATTGAGGTCCTTAAGGCACTCTCTGCTGTGACAGAGTAAGTGATTAGAAAGATTTTTAACTTACCTGGGCGGCTTGCCCACTGCTTCTGATTCACGCCTGGAGAAACCAGACATGAAGGGCTGGATCAGGGAGAAAGAAACTAAATAAATAAACACGCAATGACGTTAAAACACTAAATGCACCTACATTTGAAACCTGCTCCGAAGTCTGATGTCTCCCGCTCCGATGTCCCCCTCTTCACCATCCTGATGTCCCCCCCATGTCCCCCTGATTTCCCCCTGATCTTCCCCCGATCTCACCTCCCCGATCTTCCCCCGATCGCCCCCCGGTCTTCCCCCTCCCCCGACCTTCCCCTCTGCTCACTCCCCCGGGTCTTCCCCTCTCCTCCCCCCCCGATCTTCCCCTCTCCTCACTGCCCCCCCCACCCAGTCTTCCCGTCTCCTCCCCCCCCCGCCCCCAATCTTCCAGTCCAGCGCCGGGTGACATCTGGCTCTCTCTCTTCATCCCCCCACCCCCCGCATTGCAGATCCTGATGGCAGCCAGCCTGTCAATCAGGCTAGCAGCCAGACGCGAAACCCTGGAGAGGGTGTTAATCATCGGCAATCAACGTGCGATCGCGTCAGAAACGGTAAGTTTGATTCATGCGGGTTTGCCACGTGCCCAATCGGCCCCGCTGCCAACCTGCCTCCCCGCTAATATCGGGGCCCTTGTTTTAGAGTGGAGTGAGATGGCAGTACTGGGTAACACTGCCAACTCCACACTGTTCTCAGGCAAAATGGAGCCCTGTGCATGATTGCTTAAATAGATCTGCAGAGTTACAGTCACAACACTGGTTAAACTTTAAAGCTCGGGCTGTCAGTTCTGTTTTTATAAATTGTTCTCTCGGCCTCTAATTTTAACCCCCTCTTTTGAAGGTGCTGCCCCATGCTGGGAGAGAGTTCCACCTCTGGTGCCTGGTTCATGTGTGAGCCTGGAAGTTATTCAACCATGGGGATATCACAGCTGAGCCTGATCCTGCCCTCACCTGACATTCACATATAATACACTTTCCAGTAAGGATCATTGCTTAGGACTCAGGAAAGGGGAACCCTAGATGGGTTTCTCTGCTCCCCAGCCCAGGTGTGCTGTAGTGCAGAATTTGAAACACAGCACAAAAAGATCATAACTCCTGGTGTTCCAAATTTTGTTTTAGTTCATTGATTGTTTAGTGATGGTTCCTTTGAATTCGATGCTCTTGGTTAATGCTCCCTTTGTCATTTTGTCTGTACTTCCTAATTACTACATAGGTGAACATGATGTGGAGATGCCGGTGATGGACTGGGGTTGACAATTGTAAACAATTTTACAACACCAAGTTATAGTCCAACAAATTTATTTTAAATTCCACAAGCTTTCGGAGGCTTCCCCCTTCCTCAGGTGGTGTGGAAACCTGAGGAAGGAGGAAGCCTCCGAAAGCTTGTGGAATTTAAAATAAATTTGTTGGACTATAACTTGGTGTTGTAAAATTGTTTACATTGGTGAAGGCATCATGTGTATGCTGCCACCTTGTGGCACTACATGGAGCATATGGGAAGAAGCCAACAAAAAGGTGCCAAACTGAAAGTCAACATAAGGATAAACTAATGTGGTTTACAATATTGAACAAGTGATCAAAAGTTGTGCACAGCTTTAACCAATATCACACATTTCCACTATATGTATAATTAACACTTTTCAAAATAAAATCATGATGTATTGCCTTTTGACAATACCAATACTGTATTATGCACAGCATGTGTGCTATTTTCCTGTAATTTGCAACGAATAAATTGCAAGAGCAGAGCAGTTAAAATTACGCAGTGCGTAACACTTCAGCTGAAAGTACCCGGTGCAATAAAAGTTCAGAATAACCGGTCCTCAGCCAACATATATTATATTCTGTCAAATTTTGACTGATTTCGCTCCTGTGAAGTGATTTGGGACATTTTATTATATTAAAGGTGCTTTATAATTGTAAGTTGTTGTTGTATATAATGCAGAACTTTAGATTCATATGACCTTGATCAACCGCATGAATATTTGAAGCCCTTGATGTGGCCTTGTTCAACTTATTGTTATCTAATTGTTATTTTATATGAGCTGTGTCAGTCAGCCATTGAAAAAAAAATCACCATCAAAACATACCTGCCGGTGCTGGAGGTCTCACGTCACCATACCCCCAAATTACCCCTACTGTTTAAAGACAATCTAAATATCTAATAACTATGTATCACATCCATAGATCATTTTATATAAATGAAGAAGTATAAGAGGTCATTTCAATGCTGACCCCGGCAGGTTTTACAGAGTCACTCAATATAGATGGTTAATGGCAGACTCTGGACAGAGACCCGCCAACGATCGGGTGCAAGTGTATGTGGGGGCAGAAACTTGGCCGCTGCTTTTAGGATTTAATGCCCTGTATTAGCTTAAAGGAGTAGTGGCAGCTGAAGGAACGCAGGAGAGGAGATGGGAAGTGACGGCAGCCAGCAGACCTGCAGGACGCAGAGCTTCAAACTTCACCGGCGTTGAGGGGGAGGTCCTCACGGAAGTGATTACAGGCAAGGCAGGCAGGACTCTTTGGCGCAAAACCATCTCAGGCCACAGTGAGGGCGCTGTGGAGGGAGGCGGCTGGAACAATTAGTTCCACCTTCACAAGCTCCAGGTAAGCCAGAAAGAATTTGATTTGGGTGGAATGGGCAAGGGAAGCTCATCACCCCACCCCATTATTGGGTCCCTCTATGCAGCACCTTGTATGTTGCATCTTGGCACAATCAATGTGGGGTTGACTGTTACTCCAAGGCAGGAAACATAGAAACATAGAAAATAGGAGCAAGAGTAGGCCATTCGGCCCTTTGGGCCTGCTCTGCCATTCATAATGATCATGGCTGATCGTCTAACTCAGTACCCTGTTCCCGCTTTTTCCCCATATCCCTTCGTCCCTTCAGCATTAAGAAATATATCTATCTCCTTCTTGAATACATCTAATGACTTGGTCTCCACTGCCTTCTGTGGTAGAGAATTCCACAGGTTCACCACCCTCTGAGTGAAGAAATTACTCCTCATCTCGGTTCTAAATGGCATACCCCGTATCCTGAGACTGTGACCCCTGGTTCTGGGCTCCCCAGCCATCGGGAACATCCTCCCTGCATCTAGTCTGTCTAGTCCTGTTAGAATTTTATATGTTTCGATGAGATCACCTCTCATTCTTCTAAACTCTAGTGAATATAGGCCTAGTCGACCCAATCTCTCCTCATACGTCAGTCCTGCCATCCGAGGAATCAGTCTGGTAAACCTTCATTGCACTCCCTCCATGGTAAGGACATCCTTCCTCAGATAAGGAGACCAAAACTGCACACAATACTCCAGATGTGGTCTCACCAAGGCCCTGTATATCTGCAGTAAGACACCCCTGCTCCTGTACTCAAATCCTCTTGCAATGAAGGCCAATATACCATTCGCCTTCCTAACTGCTTGCTGCACCTGAATGCTCGCTTTCAGCGACTGGTGTACAAGGACACCCAGGTCTCATTGCACCTCCCCTTTTCCCAATCTATCACCATTCAGAAAATAATCTGCCTTTCTGTTTTTACAACCAAAGTGGATAACCTCACATTTATCCACGTTATACTGCATCTGCCATGTTCTTACCCACTCACCCAACTTGTTTAAATCACATTGGAGCCTCTTTGCACCCTCCTCACAGCTCACATTCCACCCCAGCTTTGTGTCGTCTGCAAACTTGGAAATGTTACATTTAGTTCCCTCATCCAAATCATTGATATATATTGTGAATAGATTGGGCCCAAGTACTGATCCCTAAGACTATGGTGGGAGTTGTGTATAGGACCCCTGGCAGCAGCTCTGAAGTGCTAGATTGTATAAATGCAGAGATTAGACAAGCGTGTAAGAAAGGCATAGTGGTCTTAATGGGGGACTTTAACCTTCACATAGATTGGGGAAAGCAGACTTGCAACTGTCAGAAAGGTAGTGAATTTCTTGAGTGTGTCCGGGATAGTTTTCTACAGCAGTATGTCCTAGAGGCAACAAGGGGGCAAGCCATACTAGATTTAGTAATGAGTAATGAACCAGATTTAGTTAACAGCTTAACTGTGCGTGAACATCTATCCAATAGCGATCATAACATGATTGAGTTCAATGTAGTGTTTGAAAGGGAAAAAAGTGAGTCAGCTGCTAAGATTCTAGACTTGGGTAAGGCCGACTTCAATGGGATGAGACAGAGACTGTCCACAGTAAACTGGGCAAATCTGTTAATGGGTAAAACGACTGGTGATCAGTGGGAAATGTTTAAAGAAACATTTAACAAGATACAGAACCGGTTTATACCCCTGAGGGGCAAGAACTCTACTTGCCAAAAAAAACAGCCATGGACAACTAAAGAGGTAAGGGACAGTATAAGACGTAAGGAAAGGGCATACAAAACGGCAAAAAATGGCACAGATCCTGGCGAATGGGAAAGATACAAAGATCAACAAAGGGTCACAAAACAGATAGTAAGAAAAGAAACTTGCAAGGGATATCAAAACCAATACAAAGAACTTTTATAGTTATATTAGGAAAAAGAGGGTGGTCAGGAGCAGTGTTGGCCCCTTAAAAACTGAAAGTGGGGATATTGTCATTGACAATGGGGAAATGGTGGACATGTTGAATAATTACTTTGCGTCATATTTACAGTCGAAAAAGAGGATAGCATGCCGGAAATCCCAAGAAAACTAATATTGAATCGGGGACAGGGACTCGATAAAATTAACATAAGCAAAGCAACAGTAATGAAGTAAAGCAACAGTAATGAAGAAAATAATAGTACTAAAGAGTGACAAATCCCCAGGACCAGATGGTTTCCATCCCAGGGTTTTAAAGGAAGTAGGTGAGCACATTGCAGATGCCCGAACTATAATCTTTCAAAGTTCTCTAGATTCAGGAACTGTCCCTCTCGATTGGAAAATTGCACATGTCACTCCGCTTTTTAAAAAAGGAGAGAGAGGGAAACCGGGGAATTATAGACCAGTTAGCCTAACATCTGTTGTGGGGAAATTGCTGGAGTCTATAATTAAGGATAGGGCGTCTGAACACCTCGATTATTTTCAGTTAATCAGGGAGAGCCAGCATGGATTTGTGAAAGGTAGGTCGTGCCTGACAAACCTGATTGAATTTGTTGAAGAGGTGACTAAAGTAGTGGACAGGGAATGTCAATGGATGTTATTTATATGGACTTCCAGAAGGCATTTGATAAGGTCCCATATAAGAGATTGTTAGCAAAGTTAGAAGCCCATGGAATCGAGGGAAAAGTACGGACTTGGTTAGGAAATTGGCTGAGCGAAAGGCGACAGAGAGTAGGGATAATGGGTAAGTATTCACATTGGCAGGATGTGACTAGTGGAGTCCCGCAGGGATCTGTCTTGGGGCCTCAATTATTCACAATATTTATTAACGACTTAGATGAAGGCATAGAAAGTCTCATATCTAAGTTTGCCGATGACACAAAGATTGGTGGCATTGTAAGCAGTGTAGATGAAAACATAAAATTACAAAGCGATATTGATTGATTAGGTGAATGGGCAAAACTGTGGCAAATGGAATTCAGTGTAGACAAATGTGAGGTCATCCACTTTGGATCAAAAAAGGATAGAACAGGGTACTTTCTAAATGGTAAAAAGTTAAAAACTGTGGATGTCCAAAGGGACTTAGGGGTTCAGGTACATAGATCATTGAATTGTCATGAACAGGTGCAGAAAATAATCAAGAAGGCTAATGGAATGCTGGCCTTTGTATCTAGAGGACTAGAGTACAAGGGGGCAGAAGTTATGCTGCAGCTATACAAAACCCTGGTTAGACCGCACCTGGGGTACTGTGAACAGTTCTGGGCACCGCACCTTCGGAAGGACATATTTGCCTTGGAGGGAGTGCAGCGTAGGTTTACTAGAATGATACCCGGACTTCAAGGGTTAAGTTACGAGGAGAGATTACAGAAATTGGGGTTGTATTCTCTAGAGTTTTGAAGGTTAAGGGGTGATCTGATCGAAGTTTATAAGATATTAAGGGGAACGGATAGGGTGGATAGAGAGAAACTATTTCTGCTGGTTGGGGATTCTAGGAGTAGGGGGCACAGTCTAAAAATTAGAGCCAGACCTTTCAGGAGCGAGATTAGAAAACTTTTCTACACACAAAGGGTGGTAGAAGTTTGGAACTCTCTTCCGCAAATAGCAATTGATATTAGTTCAATTGCTAAATTTAAATGTGAGATAGATAGCTTTTTGGCAACCAAAGGTATTAAGGGATATGGGCCAAAGGCAGGTATATGGAGCTAGATCACAGATCAGCCATGATCTTATCAAATGGCGGAGCAGGCACGAGGGGCTGAATGGCCTACTCCTGTTCCTATGTTCCTATGTTTCTATGTTCCTGCCTGCCACCCGGAAAAAGACCCGTTTATTCCTACTCTCTGTTTCCTGTCTGTCAACCAATTCTTAATCCATGCCAGAATATTCCCCCCAATCCCATATGCTTTAATTTTGCACACTAATCTCTTGTGTGGGACCTGATCAAAAGCCTTCTGAAAATCCAAATACACCACATCCACTGGTTCTCCCCTATCTATTCTACTAGTTACCTCCTCAAAAACTACAGTAGATTCGTTAAGCATGATTTCCCTTTCATAAACCCATGCTGACTTTGTCCAATCCCAAATGCCCTCCTAGTGTTCTGTTATCATACCTTTGATAATAGACTCTAGCATTTTCACCACTACTGATGTTAGGCTAACTGGTCTGTAATTCCCTGTTTTTTCTCTCCCTAAGTAATGGGGTTACATTTGCCACCCTCCAATCTGTAGCAACTGTTTCAGAGTCTATAGAATTTTGGAAGATGATCACCAATGCATCCACTATTTCCAGGGCCACTTCCTTTAGTACTCTGGGATGTAGATTATCAGGCCCTGGGGATTTGTCAGCCCCATTAATTTCTCTAGCACTATTTTTTTTTACTAATACTGGTTTCCTTCAGTTCCTCCCTCTCACTAGATCCTTGTTTTCCTAACATTTCTGGGAGGTTATTTGTGTCCTCCTTTGTGAAGACAGAACCAAAGTATGTGTTTAATTGTTCTGCCATTTCTTTGTTCCCCATTATAATTTCCCCCATTTCTGATTGTAAGGGAGCTACATTTGTCTTCACTAATCTTTTTCTCTTGACATATTTATAGAAGCTTTTATAGTCAGTTTTTATGTTCCCTGCTAGTTTACTCTCATACTTTAGTTTTCCCCTCTTAATCAATCTCTTTGTCCTCCTTTGCTGAAGTCTGAACAGCTCCCAATCCTCAGGCTTGCCGCTTTTTCTGGCAATTTTATATGTCTCCTCTTTGGATATAATGCCATCCCTAATTTTTTTTGTAAGCCACGGTTGAGCCACCTTTCCTGTTTTATTTTTGCGCCAGACAGGAATGAATAATTGTTGTAATTCCTGCACACGTTCTTTAAATATTAGCCATTGCCTATCCACCATCATCCCTTTTAGTAAAGTTCCCCAATCCATCGTAGCCAACTCGCACCTCATACTTTCGTAATTTCTATTATTTAGATTCAGGACCATAATTTCGGATTCAACTACTTCACTCTCCATCTTAATGAGGAATTCTATCATGTTATGGTCGCTCTTTCCTAAGGGACCCTGCACAACAAGATTGTTAATTAATCCTTTCTCATTGCACAAAACGCAGTCTAGGATCGCCTGTTCTCTAGTTGGTTCCTCAACGTATTGGTCTAGAAAACCATCACGTACACACTCCAGGAATTCCTCCCCCACAGTATTATTGCTAATTTGGTTTGACCAATCTATATGTAGATTAAAGTCACCCATGATTATAGTTGCACTCTTCTTGCATGCGTTTCTAATTTCCTGTTTAATGCCCTCCCCTACATCTCTACTACTGTTTGGGGGCCTATAGACAACCCCCACCAACGTTTTCTGCCCCTTGGTGTTTCTTAGCTCCACCCATACAGATTCCACATCGTGATTTTCCGAGCCAATATCCTTCCTCACTATTGCATTGATTTCCTCCTTTACTAACAACGCTACCCCACCTCCTTTCCCTTTTTGCCTGTCCTTCCTAAATATTGAATAACCCTAGATGTTCAGTTCCCATCCTTGGTCACCCTGCAGCCATGTCTCTGTAATTGCAACTATATCATAACCATTAATACCTATCTGCACTGTTAATTCATCTACCTTATTGTGAATGCTCCTCGCATTAAGACACAATGCCTTTAGACTTGCCTTTTTAAGATTGCTAGCCATCTTAGTTTTATTTTGCACAATGGCCCTATTTGTTTTTCGCCCTTGTTTTCTCTGCCTTCCACTATTGCTTCTTCCCTTTCTGTCTTTTGTTTCTATCCTTGTTTTCCCCTCCTCTGTCTCCCTGCTCAGGTTCCCATCCCCCTGCCATTCTAGTTTAAGCCTAGTGACCTAGTGAGCGGGAGTGGTAGCAGGGAGGTTCGGACGATTTTAACGCCCAGGCCTCATTAACATGCCCGCTTGCCGACCATAACAGCCGGGAAGTTGGCGGGAAGTGCCATGTTAATGAGGCCTGGCCGTTAAAATTGTCCAAACTCCCTGCTGCCACTCCCGGATGCACTGGCCACTCACCAGGCCGCGTTTTGGCCTTGGAGGTCACTGACCGGGTACAAGGTAAGTGAGTCGGAGGGTTCAGGGAGGGGAATCACGGTTGGGGGTGTGGGGGGGGAACTCAGGGCAGGGGAGGCCCAAGGTTTCACTGTGGAGCCCGGAGAAGCACTCTACATCACACACCATCAACAACTACTGTCACCGCACATGGCCAGAGTGAATTCGCTCACTGAAAGAATGTATTCCTTTGTATAAATCATCACAATTACCATTGAATCTGGAAAGCTACAATGTAAAAGGCATCATGTTATCTGAGTTTAAATAGGTGTTGCTCCTCAGGCAGGGAGATGCAACTCTACTTGACACTTACATGCACTGTCTACCACATCCAATCCTTTCTCCTGTATTCCCACAGTTTACTGAGATTTTTGCATCTGAATTCAAGATAAATTGAGCCTGAATTCAAAGAGGAAGGTTATGGTAAATGATTACGATTCCATTTTCCTCCAAGCCTCTGAGAAACCATCTGGACCAATGCGCAAGACATCAAAGCAACAATGCCTCAACTCTCTCAATCTGTATGGAGATATAGATTGGTTAGCGTATTTACATCTGGGCTCCGGTCAAAGTTTCTGGGGCAGAATTTCCGCATGGGATTGCCTGATCTCCTGCCGTAGCTTTGGCAGAAGATCGGTGGAAACCTTGGAGAAACGGTACAAGTTTCCCCTGATCTTCTGCCGAACTTATGGTGGGAGCTCAGTCGACCTCCCCCCATTACTGGCTCCTGACAGCAAAGGAAAGCCATGTTTGTGAGGGGTGGCATGCTGTCACCCTGAAGACCAGCCTCGTTATACGACACCCATATTACGTGCAAATGACGGGCTCTTGGTTTGAATTCAGCTGATACAATCTGCACAAGGCATGGGTTTATAGGACAGAGGGGCGTGCATTGCTGCAGGAGTTCCTCAGGGCAGTGTCCTAGGCCCAACCATCTTCAGCTGCTTCATCAATGACCTTCCCTCCATCATAAGGTCAGAAATGGGGATGTTCGCTGATGACTGCACAGTGTTCAGTTCCATTCGCAACCCCTCAGATAATGAAGCAGTCCGAGCCCGCATGCAGCAAGACCTGGACAACATCCAGGCTTGGGCTGATAAGTGGCAAGTAACATTCGCGCTAGATAAGTGCCAGGCAATGACCATCTCCAACAAGAGAGAGTCTAACCACCTCCCCTTGACATTCAACGGCATTACCATCGCCGAATCCCCCACCATCAACATCCTGGGGGTCACCATTGACCAGAAACTTAACTGGACCAGCCATATAAATACTGTGGCTCCGAGAGCAGGTCAGAGGCTGGGTATTCTGCGGCGAGTGACTCACCTCCTGACTCCCCAAAGCCTTTCCACCATCTACAAGGCACAAGTCAGGAGTGTGATGGAATACTCTCCACTTGCCTGGATGAGTGCAGCTCCAACAACACTCAAGAAGATCGACACCATCCAAGATAAAGCAGCCCGCTTGATTGGCACCCCATCCACCACCCTAAACATTCACTCCCTTCACCACCGGCGCACTGTGGCTGCAGTGTGCACCATCCACAGGATGCACTGCAGCAACTCGCCAAGGCTTCTTCGACAGCACCTCCAAAACCCGCGACCTCTACCACCTAGAAGGACAAGGGCAGCAGGCGCATGGGAACAACACCACCTGCACGTTCCCCTCCAAGTCACACACCATCCCGACTTGGAAATATATCGCCGTTCCTTCATTGTCGCTGGGTCAAAATCCTGGAACTCCCTTCCTAACAGCACTGTGGGAGAACCGTTACCACACGGACTGCAGCGGTTCAAGAAGGCGGCTCACCACCACCTTCTCAAGGGCAATTAGGGATGGGCAATAAATGCCGGCCTTGCCAGCGACGCCCACATCCCGTGAACGAATTTTTAAAAAAAAATGTGGTAGTCAGCTTGTGAAAACTAACAAGTGGAGGTGCGTCTGGCAGCCCGAGGAACAGCATCTCTTTAAAACGGAGATCAGCTTCTCTTTGATTATTGAATGTGAAGCACAATTAAAGAAAGTCTTTGATGACAGAAAATTGATCTTTTTATCCCAGCTGAGGCAAGGATCAAGAAATATTCATTTCCAATACATTTGAACTATTTTCCAACGCTGCAACAGTGACTACACTTCAAAAGTACTTCATTGGCTGCAAAGCGCTTCAGGGACATCCTGAGGTCATGAAAGGCGCTATATAAATGCAAATTCTTTCTCTCTTTAAATTGGCAGTAAGTATTTTTCACCAGTTTTTCTCCCCTGCCCCCTTTTAAAAATCAATGACAGGGAGGGTGATGGCGTCGGAGGATTAAATAAGACAAAAGCATGGGGTAGATTTTTTTGGGCCCTGCTTGGGCCTGATGGAAATTAATGTGCGCAAAGTGTGTCTGTGGCTGTCCAGGTGCAGGTAGGCCTGAATTTCCTGTCCCTGGTCATTAACAGATCTGGGCACACCCACCGCTCAGGCCCACCCTCTGGTAGGGTCTTTCAGTTGGAAGTAAAAGATAACCCATGACACTTTTCAAAGAAGAGCAGGGGAGTTCTCCCGATGTCCTGGTCAACATTTATCCCTCAACCAACACCACCAAAACAGATTATCCGGTCATTTATCTTATTGCTGTTTGTGGGATCTTGCTGTGTGCAAATTGGTTGCCGTGTTTGCCTGCATTACAACAGTGACTACACTTCAAAATAATTAAAATGCTGGGAAGCATTTTGGGATGTCCTGAGGATGTGAAAAGTGCTATATAAATTCAGATTCTTTCTTTTAGAAATACAATGAAACCCATTCATTATCAACATAACTTTAGCTTATTATTCTTGTTTCTAAAGTCTCTACTTTCCCCAATGGATCACCATTAAATTTATGCCTTGCATTGTGTCAGTTTAATGTCAGTCCCTGCCTTTCGTTGATACACCCGTCACACCGATACATATTTTCATTGATGCAGCAATTCTTTTAATATTTTCCTCCAGATAAGACGTTGTAAAGCTAAATTCAATATACTCCGCGAGCTGCTTCTTTCCCTTCTACAACTTTAGATCTGCCCTAATCAGATGCTTTTGCAGCAATGATAGCAAGCTTACTGTAAGGGACTGAGATGAGGAGAGTGAGGCCTTTCCCTCTACAGCGTACAGGGAATTTGAAAACTGAGACATCTTGGGGCTGAATTCCCTTGGCCATTCCACCGAACGCCCAATGGAACTCTGACCTCCGTTGGGAAATGCCCGTCTGCCTTGTAAGGGGCTGAGCCACTGCCCATCCCTTACAAGGCCAACCATGTTGGAGGGGATGTGCTACGCCGGGGGTTCCTGCTTTCCCGGTCCGTGGGAGACTTGGCGTCAAACTCGAGGCTGGTACATCAAGTGAGATGAGGCATATCGAACTCCGGAAGTGTAGAATTAGGCTCCAGGGGGGTCCAGGCTAGGGAAGCTGGGGAGAACATTATTTTTAGAAATGTTTGTATTGGCCCCATCATTGGGGGGATGGAACGGGGTCTTTCGTGGGGTGGGGGGGAGGGGTGGTGGTGATGCTGGGCACCCTCTCCTTGGATGGTGGCTGGGTGTTGGAGTTGCCTCGCAGCATGAGGTCGACAGGTGCCCACGCCATTACGGGCACATCTAGGAAAATG
This sequence comes from Heptranchias perlo, assembly GCF_035084215.1. Classification (NCBI taxonomy): domain Eukaryota; kingdom Metazoa; phylum Chordata; class Chondrichthyes; order Hexanchiformes; family Hexanchidae; genus Heptranchias; species Heptranchias perlo. Next base: position 80,608,551 of record NC_090332.1, read on the forward strand.
GGTACGGTAGCTCAGTGGTTATGTTACTGGACTAATAATCCAGAGGCCCGGACTAATAATCCGGAGTCATGAGTTCAAATCCTGCCACGGCAGCTGGGGAATTTAAATTCAATTAATTAAATAAAATCTGAAATTAAAATACTATTATCAGTAATGGTGGCCATGATACTACCGGATTGTTCACGAATGTCCTTTAGGGAAGGAAACCTGCCGTCCTTACCCGGTCTGGCCTATATGTGACTCCAGACCCACGGCAATATGGTTGATTCTTAATTGCACTCTGAAATGGCCTAGCAAGCCACTTAGTTGTAAAATCTCGCTAAAAAAAGTCATAATAAGAACCGGATGAACCACTAGGCACCGGACACGACAACGGCAAACCAAGCCCAGTCGATCGTGCAAAGTCCTCCTCACGAACATAGAGTCATAGAGTCATAGAGTTATACAGCACGGATAGAGGCCCTTCGGCCCATCGTGTCCGCGCCGGCCATCAGCCCTGTCTACTCTAATCCCATATTCCAGCATTTGGTCCGTAGCCTTGTATGCTATGGCATACATCTGGGGACTTGTGCCAAAATTGGGAGAGCTGTCCCACAGACTAGTCAAGCAACAGCCTGACATAGCCATACTCACAGAATCATACCTTTCAGCCAATGTCCCAGACTCTTCCATCACCATCCCTGGGTATGTCCTGTCCCACCGGCAGGACAGACCGACCAGAGGTGGCGGTACAGTGATATACAGTCAGGAGGGAGTGGCCCTGGGAGTCCTCAACATTGACTCTGGATCCCATGAAATCTCATGGCATCAGGTCAAACATGGGCAAGGAAACCTCCTGCTGATTACCACCTACCGTCCTCCCTCAGCTGATGAATCAGTCCTCCTCCATGTTGAGCACCACTTGGAGGAAGCACTGAGGGTAGCAAGGGCACAAAATGTACTCTGGGTGGGGGACTTCAATGTCCATCACCAAGAGTGGCTCGGTAGCACAACTACTGACCGAGCTGGCCGAGTCCTGAAGGACATAGCTGCCAGACTGGGCCTGCGGCAGGTGGTGAGCGAACCAACACGAGGGAAAAACTTACTTGACCTCGTCCTCACCAACCTACCTGTTGCAAATGCATCTGTCCATAACAGTATTGGTAGGAGTGACCACCGCACAGTCCTCATGGAGATGCAGTCCCGTCTTCGCACCGAGGATACCATCCAACGTGTTGCGTGGCACTACCACCGTGCTAAATGGGATAGATCTAGCAGCACAAACTGGGCATCCACGAGGTGCTGTGGGCCATCAGCAGCAGCAGAATTGTATTCCAGCACAATCTGTAACCTCATGGCCCAGCATATTCCTCACTCTACCATTACCAACAAGCCAGGGGATCAACCCTGGTTCAATGAGGAGTGTAGAAGAGCATGCCAGGAGCAGCACCAGGCGTACCTAAAAATGAGGTGCCAACCTGGTGAAGCTACAATTCAGGACTACATGCATGCTAAACAGCGGAAGCAACATGCTATAGACAGAGCTAAGCGATTCCATAACCAATGAATCAGATCAAAGCTCTGCAGTCCTGCCACATCAAGTCGTGAATGGTGGTGGACAATTAAACAACTAACGGGAGGAGAGGGCTCCGTAAACATCCCCATCCTCAATGATGGCGGAGTCCAGCATGTGCAAGCAAAAGACAAGGCTGAAGCGTTTGCAACCATCTTCAGCCAGAAGTGCCGAGTGGATGATCCATCTCAGCCTCCTCCCGATATCCCCACCATCACAGAAGCCAGTCTTCAGCCAATTCGATTCACTCCACGTGATATCAAGGAACGGCTGAGTGCACTGGATACAGCAAAGGCTATGGGCCCCGACAACATCCCAGCTGTAGTGCTGAAGACTTGTGCTTCAGAACTAGCTGCGCCTCTAGCCAAGCTGTTTCAGTACAGCTACAACACTGGCATCTACCCGACAATGTGGAAAATCGCCCAGGTATGTCCTGTCCACAAAAAGCAGGACAAATCCAATCCGGCCAATTAACGCTCCATCAGTCTACTCTCAATCATCAGCAAAGTGATGGAAGGTGTCATTGACCGTGCTATCAAGCAGTACTTACTCACCAATAACCCGCTCAGTTTGGGTTCCGCCAGGACCTCTCGGCTCCAGACCTCATTACAGCATTGTTCCAAACATGGATAAAAGAGCTGAATTCCAGAGGTGAGGTGAAAGTGACTGCCCTTGACATCAAGGCAGCATTTGACCAAGTGTGGCACCAAGGAGCCCTAGTAAAATTGAAGTCAATGGGAATTAGGGGGAAAACTCTCCAGTGGCTGGAGTCATACCTGGCACAAAGGAAGATGGTAGTGGTTGTTGGAGGCCAATCATCTCAGCCCCAGGACATTGATGCAGGAGCTCCCAACCATCTTCAGCTGCTTCATCGATGACCTTCCCTCCATCATAAGGTCAGAAATGGGGATGCTCGCTGATGATTGCAGAGTGTTCAGTTCCATTCGCAACCCCTCAGATAATGAAGCAGTCCGAGCCCGCATGCAGCAAGACCTGGACAACATCCAGGCTTGTGCTGAAAATGGCAAGTAACATTCGTGCCAGACAAGTGCCAAGCAATGACCATCTCCAACAAGAGAGAGTCTAACCACCTCCCCTTGACATTCAGTGGCATTACCATCGCAGAATCCCCCACCATCAACATCCTGGGGGTCACCATTGACCAGAAACTTAACTGGACCAGCCATATAAATACTGTGGCTACAAGAGCAGGTCAGAGGCTGGGTATTCTGTGGCGAGTGACTCACCTCCTGACTCCCCAAAGCCTTTCCACCATCTACAAGGCACAAGTCAGGAGTGTGATGGAATACTCTCCACTTGCCTGGATGAGTGCAGCTCCAACAACACTCAAGAAGCTCGACACCATCCAGGACAAAGCTGCCCGCTTGATTGGTACCTCATCCACCACCCTAAATATTCACTCCCTTCACCACTGGCGCACAGTGGCTGCAGTGTGTACCATCCACAGGATGCACTGCAGCAACTCGCCAAGGCTTCTTCGACAGCACCTCCCAAACCGTGACCTCTACCACCTAGAAGGACAAGGGCAGCAGGCACATGGGAACAACACCACCTGCACGTTCCCCTCCAAATCACACACATGGAAATATATCGCCGTATCTTCATCATCGCTGGGTCAAAATCCTGGAACTCCCTTCCGAATGGCACTGTGGGAGAACTTTCACCACACGGACTGCAGCGGTTCAAGAAGGCGGCTCACCACCACCTTCTCAAGGGCAATTAGGGATGGGCAATAAATGCCGGCCTCGCCAGCGATGCCCACATCCCATGAACGAATGAAAAAAATCTAGGAAAACAGTGTGACATTGTGCCTGTAGCAGATGATACTCGATGTGGAGTAACAACTCCAAGTTCAAATTCATGTTGGTTTCAAATGCTGCCCATACTCTTTGGAGAAGTTTAAGGAGTCAGCTTTTCTTTTCTTTACTGGCCCCTCCCTCCCTCCCTCCCTCCCTCACCCCCCCAGTGCCACAACACACACTTTTCCAACTATTTCCTCCTACCAAAACCTAAGCACTGTTCTCCACCCTCCATCCATGTTGCACAGCTGTACCTGTTTCAATCAACACACTGTCTGTTCCATTCGTTATATGTGGAGAGTAAATGATGTGGAGGAAGGAGGAAAGAGGAAGCCTCCGAAAGCTTGTAGATTTCAAATAAAAATTGTTGGACTATAACTTGGTGTTGTAAAATTGTTTACAAGTGGAGAGTGAAGGCATCTTTAGTCCACTACAATAGTTAACCATCAGGTGGCAGTATTGACTCATGTTCCATTGAGCTCACCCTTTAAGCTTGCTGTGAAGTTATTGAAAGTATAAATAGAGAACATGAGATGAGGAGCTATTAGTGGGGTGGTGACAATTTGTTCGAAGTCAGCACGCTGTAGATCATGCATGGGATTTATTTTCTGGGGGTGGATGGGGTCTGGGAGCATCTAAAATATTTCGATTTTTGTCACTATATTTGGTGTGTTTTCCAGTGTTTTGGTGTATGTACTTTTTATTCTTGTATAATCTGCAAGGAGGGAATAACAAAGGATGAGCAAAAGAGAGTCATATCACAGTTAATGCGGATGGACTGTCGTATGAGCACCTCACTGAAAAAGAAGGAGGCAACAGGGCAGCCCTGCCACCAACTGCAGGATGACCTGCAGCCATGCTCATATATCCGCATTGCTGCCTTTGCGGCTGTTGAGGTGATGACTGTATTCAATGTTTATGGCACAGGCTGATTTCCAGCCAGCCAAGGGGGTTCTGTATAGAACAGGCAATGCATTCATCAGGCACCTGACGCACTGTACAGGACAGCTGGGGAATTCATCGCATCCAAATGAATGCACAGCACCCTTTCATTAACGACTCTAAACTCCATGAATAACAAAGCACGATGTCAGAACGCATTCTATTTTATTATAACAAAGTGTACAGTGAACACAAGCCAACTGACTCTTCCTTAACACCGTGCTTCCCTGGGTGGCTACACGTGCCTTTCCATCACTTATCCTCTGCTGCTCCTGGGTATAACTCCTGGCTTCACGTTAAAACTGTTGGCCACCGCTCGCCCCCACTCTCAATCTCCCCAACCCCGACTCACCAGTGCCCCCGTCCCCGTTGACCGATCTTCATCTTCTGTGCAACTGCCCCATGGGGCGTGACCGGTCTTGTCCTGATGATCCAAGAGGACCAACTTTGCTCTTGCTCATCAGTTTTGGCGCGGCGGTGCCTGTTTGCCGAAGTCAGATGCGCACCAATATCTGGGCCGTCGCATTCCCTGTCTGTGCCACGCTCCTGTCCATTCTCTGTCTGTGCCACGCTCCTGTCCATTCCCTGTCTGTGCCAAGCTCCTGTCCATTCTCTGTCTGTGCCACGCTCCTGTCCATTCCCTGTCTGTGCCAAGCTCCTGTCCATTCTCTGTCTGTGCCACGCTCCTGTCCATTCTCTGTCTGTGCCATGCTCCTGTCCATTCCCTGTCTGTGCCAAGCTCCTGTCCATTCTCTGTCTGTGCCACGCTCCTGTCCATTCTCTGTCTGTGCCATGCTCCTGTCCATTCTCTGTCTGTGCCACGCTCCTGTCCATTCTCTGTCTGTGCCATGCTCCTGTCCATTCTCTGTCTGTGCCACGCTCCTGTCCATTCTCTGTCTGTGCCATGCTCCTGTCCATTCTCTGTCTGTGCCACACTCCTGTCCATTCTCTGTCTGTGCCATGCTCCTGTCCATTCTCTGTCTGTGCCATGCTCCTGTCCATTCTCTGTCTGTGCCACGCTCCTGTCCATTCTCTGTCTGTGCCATGCTCCTGTCCATTCTCTGTCTGTGCCACGCTCCTGTCCATTCTCTGTCTGTGCCACGCTCCTGTCCATTCTCTGTCTGTGCCATGCTCCTGTCCATTCTCTGTCTGTGCCACGCTCCTGTCCATTCTCTGTCTGTGCCACGCTCCTGTCCATTCTCTGTCTGTGCCACGCTCCTGTCCATTCCCTGTCTGTGCCACGCTCCTGTCCATTCTCTGTCTGTGCCACGCTCCTGTCCATTCTCTGTCTGTGCCAAGCTCCCGTCCATTCCCTGTCTGTGCCACGCTCCTGTCCATTCCCTGTCTGTGCCACGCTCCTGTCCATTCCCTGTCTGTGCCACGCTCCTGTCCATTCTCTGTCTGTGCCACGCTCCTGTCCATTCTCTGTCTGTGCCACACTCCTGTCCATTCCCTGTCTGTGCCACGCTCCTGTCCATTCCCTGTCTGTGCCAAGCTCCTGTCCATTCTCTGTCTGTGCCACGCTCCTGTCCATTCCCTGTCTGTGCCAAGCTCCTGTCCATTCTCTGTCTGTGCCACGCTCCTGTCCATTCTCTGTCTGTTCCATGCTCCTGTCCATTCCCTGTCTGTGCCAAGCTCCTGTCCATTCTCTGTCTGTGCCACGCTCCTGTCCATTCTCTGTCTGTGCCACGCTCCTGTCCATTCTCTGTCTGTGCCACGCTCCTGTCCATTCTCTGTCTGTGCCACGCTCCTGTCCATTCTCTGTCTGTTCCATGCTCCTGTCCATTCCCTGTCTGTGCCAAGCTCCTGTCCATTCTCTGTCTGTGCCACGCTCCTGTCCATTCTCTGTCTGTGCCACGCTCCTGTCCATTCTCTGTCTGTGCCACGCTCCTGTCCATTCTCTGTCTGTGCCATGCTCCTGTCCATTCTCTGTCTGTGCCACGCTCCTGTCCATTCTCTGTCTGTGCCATGCTCCTGTCCATTCTCTGTCTGTGCCACGCTCCTGTCCATTCTCTGTCTGTGCCATGCTCCTGTCCATTCTCTGTCTGTGCCATGCTCCTGTCCATTCTCTGTCTGTGCCACACTCCTGTCCATTCTCTGTCTGTGCCATGCTCATGTCCATTCCCTGTCTGTGCCATGCTCCTGTCCATTCTCTGTCTGTGCCAAGCTCCTGTCCATTCTCTGTCTGTGCCATGCTCCTGTCCATTCTCTGTCTGTGCCATGCTCCTGTCCATTCCCTGTCTGTGCCACGCTCCTGTCCATTCTCTGTCTGTGCCACGCTCCTGTCCATTCTCTGTCTGTGCCATGCTCCTGTCCATTCTCTGTCTGTGCCATGCTCCTGTCCATTCTCTGTCTGTGCCATGCTCCTGTCCATTCTCTGTCTGTGCCACGCTCCTGTCCATTCTCTGTCTGTGCCATGCTCCTGTCCATTCTCTGTCTGTGCCACGCTCCTGTCCATTCTCTGTCTGTGCCACGCTCCTGTCCATTCTCTGTCTGTGCCAAGCTCCTGTCCATTCTCTGTCTGTGCCACGCTCCTGTCCATTCTCTGTCTGTGCCATGCTCCTGTCCATTCTCTGTCTGTGCCATGCTCCTGTCCATTCTCTGTCTGTGCCACGCTCCTGTCCATTCTCTGTCTGTGCCATGCTCCTGTCCATTCTCTGTCTGTGCCAAGCTCCCGTCCATTCCCTGTCTGTGCCACGCTCCTGTCCATTCCCTGTCTGTGCCACGCTCCTGTCCATTCCCTGTCTGTGCCACGCTCCTGTCCATTCTCTGTCTGTGCCACGCTCCTGTCCATTCCCTGTCTGTGCCACGCTCCTGTCCATTCTCTGTCTGTGCCACGCTCCTGTCCATTCCCTGTCTGTGCCAAGCTCCTGTCCATTCCCTGTGTGCCACGCTCCTGTCCATTCTCTGTCTGTGCCACGCTCCTGTCCATTCCCTGTCTGTGCCAAGCTCCTGTCCATTCCCTGTGTGCCATGCTCCTGTCCATTCCCTGTGTGCCACGCTCCTGTCCATTCCCTGTGTGCCACGCTCCTGTCCATTCTCTGTCTGTGCCACGCTCCTGTCCATTCTCTGTCTGTGCCACGCTCCTGTCCATTCTCTGTCTGTGCCACGCTCCTGTCCATTCTCTGTCTGTGCCATGCTCCTGTCCATTCCCTGTCTGTGCCACGCTCCTGTCCATTCCCTGTCTGTGCCAAGCTCCTGTCCATTCTCTGTCTGTACCACGCTCCTGTCCATTCTCTGTCTGTGCCAAGCTCCTGTCCATTCTCTGTCTGTACCATTCCTTTATCCATTCTCTGTCTGTACCATTCCTTTGTCCATTCTCTGCCCATGCCATTCCCTTATCCAGTCTTTGTGCGAGCTGTTCCTATGTTAGACAGTCTTGTAAAGTGGCACAAAATAAACAACACTGGGGGTCAAATGTATAATGGTTAGAATATGGAGCTCGCTGCCACAAGGAGTAGTCAAGGTGAATAACATTGATGCATTTAAAGGGAAGCACGGGAGAAAGGAATAGAAGGATATGCAGATAGGGTTAGATAAAGTAGGATGGGAGGAGGCTCGTGTGGAGCATAAATGCCAATATAGACCTGTTGGGCAGATTGGCCTGTTTCTGTGCTGTAATTTTGATGAAATCCGATGTAAAAACATTCATGAGACATCCAGACAAGCTAGAGTGAGAAAAGAAGCTGTCTTTCTCACCGTTTCTCTTTCTCACCGTCTGTCTTTCTCTCCGTTTGTCTTTCTCACTGTTTCTCTTTCTCTCCGTTTGTCTTTCTCACTGTTTCTCTTTCTCTCCGTTTCTCTTTCTCACTGTTTCTCTTTCTCTCCGTTTCTCTTTCTCTCCGTTTGTCTTTCTCACTGTTTCTCTTTCTCTCCGTTTCTCTTTCTCACTGTTTCTCTTTCTCTCCGTTTCTCTTTCTCTCCGTTTCTCTTTCTCACTGTTTCTCTTTCTCTCCGTTTCTCTTTCTCACCGTTTCTCTTTCTCACCGTCTGTCTTTCTCACCGTTTCTCTTTCTCACCGTCTGTCTTTCTCACTGTTTCTCTTTCTCTCCGTTTGTCTTTCTCACTGTTTCTCTTTCTCTCCGTTTCTCTTTCTCACTGTTTCTCTTTCTCACCGTTTCTCTTTCTCACCGTCTGTCTTTCTCACTGTTTCTCTTTCTCTCCGTTTCTCTTTCTCTCCGTTTGTCTTTCTCACCGTTTCTCTTTCTCACCGTCTGTCTTTCTCACTGTTTCTCTTTCTCTCCGTTTGTCTTTCTCACCGTTTCTCTTTCTCACCGTTTGTCTTTCTCACTGTTTCTCTTTCTCTCCGTTTGTCTTTCTCACCGTTTCTCTTTCTCACCGTCTGTCTTTCTCACTGTTTCTCTTTCTCTCCGTCTGTCTTTCTCACCGTTTCTCTTTCTCTCCGTTTGTCTTTCTCACCGTTTCTCTTTCTCACCGTTTGTCTTTCTCACTGTTTCTCTTTCTCACCGTTTGTCTTTCTCACCGTTTCTCTTTCTCACCGTTTGTCTTTCTCACCGTTTCTCTTTCTCACCGTTTCTCTTTCTCACCGTTTCTCTTTCTCACCGTTTGTCTTTCTCACCGTTTGTCTTTCTCACTGTTTCTCTTTCTCACCGTTTCTCTTTCTCACCGTTTGTCTTTCTCACTGTTTCTCTTTCTCACCGTTTGTCTTTCTCACCGTTTCTCTTTCTCTCCGTTTGTCTTTCTCACCGTTTCTCTTTCTCTCTGTCTGTCTTTCTCACCGTTTCTCTTTCTCTCCATTTCTCTTTCTCTCTGTTTGTCTTTCTCTCTGTTTGCCCTTTCCTCTTTCTTGCAGAGGCCCCATGGAAAATGGCAGCAGGTGGGAATGGAATAGAAATGAAGCAGTAGGTAAAGAATTGTAATTTTGGAGGCTGTTACTGTCCCATTCCTGCCCAGAGGATTCTTCACATCGTCTGGAAATTACTGTTGGGTGATATTAATGGATGAATGTTTAACACATTCATATAACATTCATCTGTTGCTACATGAAAGGGTTAATGCCTCCATTAAACCAGCGGGCAGATTTTGTCTAAATATTTAGATACGATTGGAATGAGTTTAGGCAGAAATCCATAACTCCTGTGTATAAAAAAATATTTAACATGGGGGGGCCCCACTTAAAGAGGAAGTCTAATGCATAGAGCTGTGCTGTAATACTGAATGCTGCACACGGAGATATCTGTATCCTTCCCACAGTGTCTCACTCACTACTGCACATTATGGTCAAAAATCAGCCCACTCAGCACAGACCAGGAGTGGAGCCAGGGGTTTTCCTGGTCCGTAAAGCTCAGTACCACACTGGGAGTACCTTTACCTACTGATCCTCTACAGAAGCTCAGGACTGCTGTTAGCACCAAAGACAAGGATAATGGGAAGGTACTCACATTGGCAGGATGTGACTAGTGGAGTCCCACAGGGATCTGTCTTGGGGCCTCAATTATTCACAATATTTATTAACGACTTAGATGAAGGCATAGAAAGTCTCATATCTAAGTTTGTCGATGACACAAAGATTGGTGGCATTGTAAGCAGTGTAGATGAAAACATAAAATTACAAAGCGATATTGATAGATTAGGTGAATGGGCAAAACTGTGGCAAATGGAATTCAATGTAGACAAATGTGAGGTCATCCACTTTGGATCAAAAAAGGATAGAACAGGGTACTTTCTAAATGGTAAAAAGTTAAAAACAGTGGATGTCCAAAGGGACTTAGGGGTTCAGGTACATAGATCATTGAATTGTCATGAACAGGTGCAGAAAATAATCAAGAAGGCAAATGGAATGCTGGCCTTTATATCTAGAGGACTGGAGTACAAGGGGGCAGAAGTTATGCTGCAGCTATACAAAACCCTGGTTAGACCGCACCTGGAGTACTGTGAGCAGTTCTGGGCACCGCACCTTCGGAAGGACATATTGGCCTTGGAGGGAGTGCAGCGTAGGTTTACTAGAATGATACCCGGACTTCAAGGGTTAAGTTACGAGGAGAAATTACACAAATTGGGGTTGTATTCTCTAGAGTTTCGAAGGTTAAGGGGTGATCTGATCGAAGTTTATAAGATATCAAGGGGAACAGATAGGGTGGATAGAGAGAAACTATTTCCGCTGGTTGGGGATTCTAGGAGTAGGGGGCGCAGTCTAAAAATTAGAGCCAGATCTTTCAGGAGTGAGATTAGACAACATTTCTACACACAAAGGGTGGTAGAAGTTTGGAACTCTCTTCCGCAAACGGCAATTGATACTAGCTCAATTGCTAAATTTAAATCTGAGATAGATAGCTTTTTGGCAACCAAAGGTATTAAGGGATATGGGCCATAGGCAGGTATATGGAGTTAGATCACAGATCAGCCATGATCTTATCAAATGGCGGAGCAGGCACGAGGGGCTGAATGGCCTACTCCTGTTCCTATGTTCCTATGTCTGTTTATCCTTGTGTCTTTGTGAAGTACCTTGGGCCCTTTTGCTACCTTAAAGGCCCTATTTAAATGCGAGTCGTTGATGTGTGTTGTTGTTGTTGCCTGCACTGCCCTCTCCTGGTGTAAGCATTGAAGTGTTAGCATGGATGTGAAAGCTGCACTGATCCTGCAGTCGCAAGCTTCCCTGCTGGGAGGAACCCAGTGGGGGAGAAATTCGTTTAGGCCAGTTTTCGGGCGCGAAATGCTCAGCACGCTCGGATGGTGTGCCAGAAGCTGAAGGCCCGATGCTCATCCACAATTGGGCCTCAGGCCTCATCAGCATGATTCCCGCAAACTGGTGATGCTCCTTCCCCCCACTAAAAGCTGCCCTATCGTTTGAGATGGCGTGGTCCCTATCGAAAGCCACAATCCATCATCGCTGGTGATGATGAAGGCTGGAATAGGTGGGGAGATGAGAAGGGGAACATCAATGGTAAGGTAAAAGATAAGAAGAAAAGTCTTAGTCCAGTGCTGACTTTTGACATGGCTGGTTGGGTCAGAGTTCAAACATTGTCCCTGGTCCTTCTGCCTACTGTGGGGGCTGGGGAGCCAAGCCCATGGCCAGACGAGACAGGCCCTGACAGGCCCGGCAGCCGTCTGCTCCCCGATCTGTCTGGCAACCTCAGCTGGAGGGACGAATGATGCTGCCAAGGGAGGGGTCTGAGCTGCTCTGTCTGATGACCAGAATATGATGAAGGCCACTGGCTGTGGGTTGTCCACGTCCACAGGTGGGGGAGGGGCAACCTCGCAGTCAGAATCAACACAAGGTCCTCGGGTTGGGCCACACACACCGGGCAGAACAGCCACCATTAGAAGTCATCCCAGATCATTCTCATATCATGCAAGAGCGGTCCCTCCTGGTCCCATTCCTCTGAATCTATCAACTAAGTGGAGTTCAAAGGAAGGGATACGGCCTCTCAGCTGGGCTTTGGGGCTCAGGAAGTCTGCCACCCCAAACTGTGAAGCTAGCAAGAGAAAGAGAGAGGAAATCCTTGAGCAGCTGCAGGTAGCCCCCAACCTGTGGATGAGGGGTGAGGCAATTAGAAACGGCTTGGTGTCAGATCCTAGCGGTGGGACAGGTCCAGGAGAAAAATTGCTCGGGTCAATATCGAGGAGATTTGCGAGTCTGCTGTGGTGTTATGGACAACCAGTGCACCTCCAATGAAGTGGAGGAATCCCTGGAGCCCATGGGAGGCTCAACCCTCTTTGCAGGGGAAGAAGTAAGCCAATTCATTAAGCGTGTTTTCTGCCACATGAATAAAGTACAACTGGCCCTGGAAAGGTGGTCTGATATGGTGATGCTCATAGGATGGACCAAGAATCAAATTGCCATCCTATTAATTTATTTCAACTACACCAACAATAGCAACTTGCATTTATATAGAGCCTTTAACATAGTAAAACGTCCCACGACGCCGAGATATTAGGACAGGTCAAAGAGGTAGGTTTTAAGGAGTGTCTTACAGGAGGAGGGACAGGTAGAGCGGTGGAGAGGGTTAGGGAGGGAATTCCAGAGCTTAGGGCCTAGGCAGCTGAAGGCACAGCCGCCAATGGTGGAGCTATAAAAATCGGGGATGTGCAAGTGTCCAGAATTGGAGGAGAGCAGAGATCTCGGAGGGTTGTAGGGCTGGAGATTTCAGAAGAGGAGAGTGTTAAATCGCTAACAGCAGCAGAGCAATAAGATCTGGCAAGTGTGACTCAACAGCTAGGAATTGTTGCTTAATAGCAGAAAGCTTATTTTTGATTTAAGTTTTAAACTGGTTTGATGATGCCGTTCACCTTGGTGTCATTTAAAAATGGAGCTGGCAGTGAGGGAGCAGATTCAGTTGAGTGTTCTTCCCCTCAGAAGATTTGCTTCCTTGGAGGTGAGAGCGAGTTATTTACTGTTCAAGGTTCTTAATGGCGGTTTGGTAGAAATTTATATTTCCATTAGCATTTTGAAATTCAGGGAGAACGTTCTAGAATAGACGTTCTGGTTAATGGTGAGGGTTTGTGCTTTTCTGGTGGGGTGACCACTAAGAAAGGATGAAATCTGGTGAGAAGGTATCTATGGTTACAGCAAAACCTTTAGATTCTGCAATAGTTGTGCATTATTGGTGTGGCCTGTTATCAAAGATAGACTATTTATTCCAAACAAGTTACTCAATAAGCTTGGAGCAGATTTAGCAAATAGAACTTCAAGTTGACAAAGGGGCAGATCCTGTGAGCCTCAGGTGAAATAGTAAATAACATTCCAGTTCAAATCATGAGCTCCCACTGTTGGTAAGTTGAGGGTTGGGAGATTTCCTCAGGTTTCTGTTACTGACATTATAAATATAGTGGAAGCACTTCCTTTGACTGCTTTTTCTAGTGAAAACCTAAATATGTTGGATTTAGCTAGAAGTGGTGAGCATGGGAAAGCTTTCTGCTATCTTTACAATATTGCTCCTTCCTAGATTGGTGCATGAGTTACATAGAATTACATCGAGCCTACAGCATTAAAACAGGCCATTCGCCCCAACTGGTCTATGCTGGTGTCAATGCTCCACACTAGCCTCCTCCCACTCCTCTTCATCTAATCCTATGAGCATATCCTTCTATTCCTTTCTCCCTCATGTGCTTACAATAATCACCAGGCAGGACTATCACGCCCCCCAGATGTTGACCTGTCCCTGTTGTGTTATTGGATTGATGGAATGAGCTCGTGAATGAAAAATGGCTCTTAAGTGTTCTGCTCAGTTGTATTTTAAAGTGGAACTGAAATTGAACTTTCAAATGAGTTGGGTGGATTCAGCTTGCCTAGTTGGTAGAACTTTGGAGTTGAAAAGTTGTAGGTTTAAGCCCCATTCCAGGACTTGAGCACATGTACTCGGCTTACACCTCAGTGCAGTACTGAAAGAGTATTGCTTTGTTGGAGGTGCCGTCTTTTGGATGACTTGCTGAACTGAAACTTCGTCTACTGTTTCAGTTGGAAGTAAAAGGTCCCATGACAATATTGGAAAAAGAGCTGTGGGGTTTACATGATGCCCTGGCCAACATTTATCCCTCAAGCCAAAGCACCAAAAAACAGATTAACTGGCCACTCCAAGTTGGTGGGATCTTGCTGAGTGCGAAATGGCTGCTGTTTGCTTACATAAAGCAGTGACTGTGAAGGGCTTTATGACATCCTGAGGATGTGAAAGGTGCTGTACAAATGCAGGCTTTTGGTTTTCTTTAGTTGATAATTTGTGGAGGGTAGTAAACAGAATGCTTTATCGCATCTCAGAAATCTGTGCTCCATTATAAATGAATTACTTTCCAGTGTGGTAACTCTTATACAGGCAACTATGGCAGCCATTTAATGCACAGCAAGATCGTACCAGCAGCAATGAGCTGAATGAACAGTCCGTCTTTTATGGGGTTGGCTGAGAGGAATGTTCTTCATGACACAAGGAGCATTTCCTGCTTGTCTATGAAGAGTGCTGTTTGATGTTAAGATGTCCACCCGAACAGGCAAATGGGGACTCAGTTGAATGTTTGAAGCACTGACTTGTTTTGAACAAATGTGGGTTACTGTGAATTGAGACATTCCACACCCTCCACTATAGCTAAAGAAAATATTTTATAATATTCTTGATAGACACTGGTTGAGCTGCAGTGCACTGAACCTGAGATTCAATTGGAAATGAGTTTGGGGAGGGTAGAGGGACCCACATATCTCCATGGTTTACTAGCAATAAGTTAAATGATGTGCTGTCTTGTAAGTGTAACAGAGTGAGAGAGGCGATACGTAAGCCCTAGGATGTTGAGCGCTCCGTATCCAAGATAGGGATACCACTTTAAGAAATCATAGCCTTCGATTGCAAGGGAGAAAGAAGGTAAGAAAGTTAGTTGAAGGCACTCGAAAGAGGAAGGTCAGACAGGAATAGCCTACAATGGATTTGCTGTTAAAGTGTAGCTATGCATCCCTGAAGGCTACAAAGTACAATTGCTGTGCATTCTTGAATGGATGTTCAGTTTGGTTCATTGTCAGAATACCAATTAGAATTCTGTCTGTCAGAAGGTTAATTAGGAAGCTGTAGGCATTGTGGTTCCACTATTATGCTGTAAAGCAATCTGCAAGAAACATTGATATCTGGCACAATAATGCTGAACCTTGAAATTTCAAAATCTTGCCTAGATGTAAGTATCTTTTAAATAATATCTTGGTATGACCAGCCATTTTATTCATTTTTTAATGTTGATGTTTCAGATGTTGGAGATAAATCAAGCTTTGGTTCCTTGCAGTTATTTTATCATCAACTGTTAAGGAATTCAAAGAGGTTAGTAATTTTGTCACATGACTGCAGAAGTACTTTGGATCTGGCTGTCAGCTTGAGAGCTGCATAATGAGAAACTTCTGAGGAGCTGTCTGTGCCACAAGTTAACAAGTTGTGACCCCAGAACATTGTCGTGAAGGGTGGCTGTAGGATCAATTCTTGACAGTCCTTATAAAGGAGTTCTAAATGTGCAAGAGAAGATTTTGCAGTTGCTACACATAGTATCTAACATGTTGTTGAACCAAAATGACTTTTACCAATCCTATTATTTGTGAGCTGGGTATGAGATTGAAGCAGGTCAGAAAATAAGACTGAAGTCAATCCTGGGACTAGTGGGTTGAAGGGTACCTAGGAGAAAGATGAGCTTGTTCTTGAAGGCTACCACTGAGCCAAGGTGAACAATATGTCCATTCCCAATCTCCTACACCACTGTCTAGTGCCCCAACCACACCCCCTGGGTGACACTAATTCACTGGTACTTCCTCCAATCCAGTGTACTATAGTCTCTGCTCACAGTACAGTCTTTATTAGAGGAGATGGAACTCAGATTAAGTGACTACTTTGCCAAAAACTTATATTCTGTCTGCAAGTAATGTGAACTTATGATCACTTGCCACTTTGATTTCCCCATCCCAACTCTAACCTCTGGACCTTCTCTATCATTTCAGTGAAGCTTGAGCAACAGTACCTTATCTACCTATTGGGCAGTTAGCAGCCCTCTGGCCTTGTTCTTGACGCCTTAACTAGAACTCCCACTTTCCCTTCAGCAGGAAACACTGGCCCACGGAATCAATGTGTTGGCCTTCCTGTGTAGGGATGGTGGGGGGGTGGGGAATGAACAAGTTGGTCTTGGGGTGGGGACCCTCGGAATATCAAGCTGACGGGGCAGCCTGAACCTTTGATGTTGTCCTGTATTTTTTTCCCTCTCTTGGGCTGCTGTGACCTACTCCAGTCTAACAGATTTTTTCTGCTTCCATTTCCACCTGCCTTACCACCGCCCCCCCTCCTCCTCACCATCTCAGCTATTCACATATTCTGTTTGTAAATTGTAAATGACTTGAACTCCTTATGCTTTATTTTCCTGTTTGGGGCGTGCAATCCATGCGTGGCCCTTATTCCAGGCCCAAAAACAGACCGATAGGTATTTCAACCCCCAGAAAGTGGATATGTATATGTACATTTTTTTCACTGGCCACATGGGGGCAGATGTGAGCAAAGACCATGGTAACAGTTGATGAATGATTCATCATAATTTGTTGCAGATAAATTAAATTCCATAAAAAGATTGTAATGGAAATTATAATGAGCATGAACTCAGCATATGAGTTAACTGGTGACTGAAATTAAAATAAATACAGATGAGGGAATTCATTTGGCACATCTGCCTCATCCTTGCATAGCAGCCTGTGAAATGTCCCCAACCCATCATGGCATCTAACTGCCTGTTGAGTGCAGACTGTTTGTTTCCATGGTCCCATCCAAAAAAACATCCTAAGTGTTGATCATTCTTTGTGAAGTGCTTCCTGATCACCATACTAAATCCTTTTGTGGAGGCTCCTACCTCCATTTGTACATCCTACCATTGTTCTGTAGCTGTATTGTAATTTAAGTGCTTAAGATGAACCTTTACTTTACCCCTTTCTATATTGTATACTTTTTTTGGGCGTGTTGACACTGCAATTGTCAGTGTGAAGTGGTTTGGCTTCACTGACTCTCCAAATGCAGTGAGACAGCTGCATATAGTGACACCACTATTCCCAGTTGAGATGTTTGGGTAACTTCCCCCATCAATCATGCTGGAGACCGCACTGCTGGAAGTGACTGGGATTGATTTTACACACATAAATTGTAAGTAACTATCCTCCAAGCACTGCATTTTGCTGGAGAATTAACCTTGCTTTTATCAGAAGAAGTTGCTATAGTTTCGGTCATGAGCTCTGTTTGCTGCAGTTGGTAGAGACTCTTTTTAAATAGACTCTCTAGGCTGTTTGCTGTAGTGCGCTGTTTAAATAGACTGTTTGCTGAGTAAATAGACTTTGCTTGCTGTAAAGTAGACTGTCTGTTGTGAGCCCTACCCTAAGTCCTGCCCTGCCTCCAACTCATTGGCTGACACAGTGGTGTCAATAGATCTGGTGTGAGTATAAACCAATTAACTTAACAGCAGTGGTAAGAAAGTTATTAGAAGCTTTGCTAAAAGTTGAGATAACAAAACATTTAGCATTGGAGAATATAATAAAAAAATAGTAGGCATGAATTTCTAAAGGGAAGGTAATATTTAAACAACCTTATTGAATTATATTAAGAAATTACAAAGAGTAGACATGGCAATGCGATGGATGTGGTATACATGGACTTTCAGGAGGCCTTCGATAGGGTGCCACAAGAGACTCATGACAAAAAAACATAATTCCCACATTCTAAGTGAGAGAAAACAGCATCAGTTCTGAAATGAGTGTTCTCTAATGTTGGGTTTGTTTTTCCCCCTCCATATCCCAGAGTACTGAAGCCAATTGTACAGCTCCAGCTGCTGCCCTGACTGAGATCAGCTAAGTCATTATAGGCATGGAAGGAAAGCTTGGGTTTTCTTGGTCTGTAGTACTCAGTACCATACAGTATGTTTACACATTAAATGATTGAGGGAACATGCTAATTTTGTTTGACATTTTGAGACTTTATAATGTACTTCTCATTTTATCCAGCTTTAATAGGTGCATTTTCCTTCTAGAACTACACACTAACACTCACCAATGTTGGTGATATTCCATAAGAAGTGCAAGCCAATTGACCATTAAGAAAATAGTCAGTTCTGGCACAAGAACAATACTGTACAGTAGTGGTAGTGGGACTATAATTCTTCCAATTCACTGGTTCCTTTAGGACTTCCTGCATGTCCATGCAACTTGATTGGATTGCTGACATTTTGTACTTTGGGCACTGGCAAGGACTTATCAGCTGGATAGACTCAGCTACTGTAGCTCCTCACTGCACAGTATAGTAGGACTCTAAATGAACCCCACTCTACTTGGTTTTGAACAAAGTGGGATTCTAAAGCATTAGAAGGACATGGGGCAATTATCACCAATGAGGCACATGCTGTCTGATTTTCTTTTGAGGCCACAGGACCGTCTATCACTACTGACCTATGGGACTGGTTGTCATTTGTGATGAAGTGAATTTGAGAGTCCAACACAATCAAATGGTCCTTCACGAACAACTGCTCACCTTTTCAGATTAATGGTCTTGTCAAAATAAGAGGGAAATGAAAGTGACCTAAGGTGCTGCTGGATAGTAATAGGATTTCTGGAGATGCCTTTCACTCCATATTGACTGCACTTCAAGGAAGTCAAGTGGGTAAACATAAGAACAATGGGGTAGGCAGCAGAAAAATAATACGCTTCTTTATTTTAAAACATTATAGAAAATTAATACAGCCGTCTGCACTGTTAGCTCATACAGAAGTGCACTCTTCAGTGTACTCATAAAATTAAACGTGCAAGAGTAGAAATAGTATTAAAACGAAGAAGAAATGAGAAGTTGCATAAAATAAGAGCTCATTTATCGTAAGGAGTTAAAATGAAGTGTGAACTGGAGGGTTGTTGGACTAGTACAGAATTGAGGAGGAAGTATTAAAGGACTAACTCAATGGTCATATGCTCTTCATGTGTTAATCTGGTTTTCGTGGCTAACAATAAGGCATTGAAAATCCAGCCTAGGTGCAGAAAAAAAGATTAAGTGTCTTTCCATATTAATTTAGTTGATTGTGGGTAACTGATCTGAATCCTGAAAGATATCTTTACTCCAATTTATTATGGAATAAAATGTGATACATTATAGTTATGCATAAGAAAAGGCCCAGTGTTGTGGAATTCTACAATGGGGAGAGCATTATGATATAAGACAGCTCAGGGCACATTTCCATTTTGCCAGTGTCTAGGTGTATAAACTGTATTTGGTCTTTTGAATTGCAGGGAAGACATATTTACCTCATTACAAAGCTGCATTTTTAAGTATATTAGTGCATTTTGACAGTACAGTTAAAAGTTAACAGAATTTAATCAGCTGATCAGAATAAATTTGAGAATCTGTAAAATTCTAAAGGGCCATTGTGTCCTCACTGAGGAGGATTTAGTTGTCGAAGAAATTGCTGCAGAGATATTGAGAGGCTCTGTGTGTCATGTGATTGTATCAGCTGCAGTTTGATTGTTTTTAAGTTACTAACTCTCTCCAAAAAAAAAGTTTGACTTCAATGATGTAACCAGGCCAAAATTTAAGATCCTGGCATTTGATTTGCTTAAAAAGGTCAGCTGAGGAATCAGTTGTTCAATCAGTTTCCGTTGCCTCTGCTGCCAGGTGAGTCTTGGATGGCCCACAATTTCCTCCAGTTAAACATTGGGAAAACCAAAGCCCGTTGAATTTGGTGCTTGCTACAAACTCAGTACCATCGCCAATATCTCTCTCTCTCCCCAGCCACTGCCTCAGGTTGAACCAGACTGTTCACAACCTCAGCACCTTATTTGACCCCGAGCTGAGTTTACAACCTAATATCCTCCCCTTAACAAAGGCTGACCATCTTCCATTTCTGTCACACCTGCATGTCCACCATGCCTTTGTCACCTCCAGACTCAAATATTCCAATGCACTCCTGCCAGCCTCCCACCCTCCAATAACTTCGGCTAAACTCCGCTGCCCGTATCCTATCATGCACCAAGTCCTGCTAGACCATCATCCCTGTCCCTGCTGACTTACATTGGCTTCTAGCCCCCCATTGCCTCAAATTTAAAATTATCATCCTCTTTAAATCCCTTCATGGTATAACGTTAATATGATAGTTGCAAAGCTACTCCAGGCACCTGAGTATCATTATTACTTTAATATGAGTACTATTGTTGCTGTGGTATTACTGTTTCATATTAGCTTTTTCTGCATTACAGTGCAAGCTGAAACTTAAACTCTTTTAGGGACAATGGTGTTTCTTGGACCTTCTAATACTCTGGGGCAAAACTAAATAAATACAATCTATAATATTAAAAATCTCATGCTGTAATTGTACTGTCCCACCAGTAGGTTTACATAGGCAGTTTCCATTATAAATGTGGGCATAGGAATTTATAATGAAAATATAGAAATGACAGAATATATGATTTTGAAAAGAGGTCTGTGAATTCTACACTTGGTCCTGACTCCCCCAGCGGTCATTTTAACTTTTGGCGATAGTATAAAGTGGGCGATATCGGATTTTGATGAGCTTTATACACCTTGCCCAATGGAAAAGAGAATCAGGAGAGGTTTATAACAGGCGGCCAATCCAATATCGTCCATTTTATACTATCACCCAGTTAAAATTACACCCCACCCCATTTGCAATTGGAGATTGATCATTGAATACAATAAAATTGTAAAGCCAGGTGTCTTTTCTCAGTGTAACGGTGAGACCACCCCTTTAAACCATAACTCTACAATTTACCTGTTTTTTTTTATATGCATGGAACAAAATTTAACACGAGTTCCCACAATGATTCAGTATCCAGATCATTTCAGCTGTGGCTGTTCCTTTGTTCTAGCGATGGCAGTGGGTGGAGTAATAAACAATGCGAAAGGTCTCACAAAATCACAGCAGTAGTTTGGAAGAAATCCCACTTTTGGCGCACAGACTTGCCTGCTCTTATCAGAATTAATGGTGACCGCCCCCTCTGATTTTCAGTCCATTGATTATAACTCCAGGCAAAGCTCTGCACCAGCAGCACAATTTTGTAAACTGACTCCATCTCAATTAACTCAGCCAACCAGAAGGACCCAATAGTTCACGTCAGGGTCGATTTTTGAACTATTCCCGCTGGGCAGGAAATGGCAGGCAGCGGGTTAGACGCCCATATTACAACCTGCCCGATTTTTCCATTCTATTGGAAAATCGGGCCAGGCGTAAAACGGGCGTCTAACCTGCCGCCCATTTCTCGCCCGGTAGGAACAATTAAAATCAACCTCTTCCCCACCCCCCCCACCCCTGCCCCCCACAACCACCAATCAGAGCAGGCAATTGTTTCTCAGATGATCTCGTGTTTTTGCCTGGAAGTCTATTCCATTTGTTTTCCTTAGAGCAGAGAAGGTTGAGAGGAGATTTGATAGAAGTGTTCAAAATCATGAAGGGTTTAGATAAAGTAAAAAAAAAAGAAACTGTTCCCATTGGTGGAGGGGTCGAGAACCAGGGGACACAGGTTTAAGGCTATTGGCAAAAGAACCAAAGGCGACATGAGGAGAAACTTTTCGACGCAGTGAGTAGTTGTGATCTGGAATGAGCTGCCTGAACGGGTGGTGGAAGCAGATTCAATCATGGCTTTCAAAAAGGAATTGGATAAGCACTTGAAGGGAAAAACATTTGCAGGGCTACAGGGAAAGATCAGGGGTATGGGACTAACTGGATTGTTCTTATAAAGAGCCGGCATGGGCTTGATGGGCTGAATGGCCGTCTTCTGTGTTGCTTTCTATGATTCTATGTTGGTCACTTTTTGTATGAGGACGAACTTTGTAATATCAGCCCTAAATATGTTGTTTATTGGTCTAAATCTTATCTCCTTGTCCAATTGTGATGGATCAGTTTGAGGCAATGTTCTAGATCTACTTTTTCTATATTATTCTTTTTCTATACTATCAACTGTCTAATGTACCTCAAGAAGATCACCTCTCCTCTCAGTTGCCTCCTTTCAAGATAGACTGGAAACAAGTTAAGGTGGTGCCCATCTTCAAAATGGTGACAAAACAGTCCCAGGCAACTACCAATCTATTAGACTTTAAAATAATGGAACCAATTATCAGGAGTACACTTGAGGATCACCTGTATAGTAATAGCCTAGCAAAGTGCAGCGAACATGGCTTCAGCAGGGGAAGCTCATGCAGGGTCAAGAGCGCCACCAACACGAGCCAAACTAGAAAGAGGCCAATGAAGGATAACTTAATTTACTTTAACAAATTAGTCCTCCTTTGACTACTTCAAATAGAAACATGGAAAATAGGAGCAGGAGTAGGCCATTCGGCCCTTCGAGCCTGCTCCGCCATTCAATATGATCATGGCTGATCCTCTACTTCAATACCGTATTCCCGCTCTCTCCCCATAACCCTTGATGCCTTTTGTGTCTAGAAATCTATCTAGCTCCTTCTTAAATATATTCAGTGACTTGGCCTCCACAGCCTCCTGTGGAATAGAAATAAAATCTCAATCACTACAGGAGAGTGGCACAAGGGCCCTGATTTTAACGGTTGGGGGGGAGAATGGTGGGCATAGCCCCTGAAGTGCACAGCTCTCCTGGAAACAATGGAGACATGGAGGCCTGGCCGGTTTTAACAGCCAGGCCTCATTTCCATAAATTTTGGCGGACTCCCGCTCGAACCTGGCTAAATCTGCTAGCTGACCGGCAGGCGGGAGCGGGAATTCGGACGGCAGGAGGACCCGCCAGAGACCATAGGGAACGGCCACTGGCGGTCAGGTAAGTGGAGGGGGGAAAACTCGAGCCGAGTGGTGAGAGGGAAGTATTGCTGCTCCTCTTGGCCCACAAGGAAACCTGAGATTTTTTTTGAAAGCATACCTGCCTGGGCCTCTTCCGGCCCTCGATTCACCTCCCCGGCAGGTTTGGCTTGACTAGGAAGCCATTATATTGGCCCCTCACCCCCCACCGCCCCAACTTGCTCAGATCCCAGAGTAAAATTACAGTTGGGTTCCCACTACCTTCCTGCGGGTATCCTGCTCAAAACAGCAGGTTAATATTGAGACCTGGCAGGAAGGCAGAGGGGTTAAGTTGCTGCCCTCATTTTAACTGCCCCCCCTGCCCGGTTTGCGTCAGGTGGGGTGGGGAGGGGCCAATTAAAATTGGGACCTAAGAGATCGAATTAGCAAAACTTTTGCCGATTCTCTTCCAAACTTTTCTGCTATTTTAATCTTAAACTCTGAAGTGTTTTCCCCTGGCAAAGCTCACCGTGAAATCTATGGCTGTAGCGAGTGAATTGCAAAGATTCTGGCAGCCTCATGATCTGCTGTTTGATCTGAGCCAGGCTTTGACAGCAAAAAGGGTCCTGCAACTTAGAGCTGTAACATTTCTAGAGTACCTCATGTCTCTCGAACATCTGAAGTGCTTCATGTGGAATGATCTACTCTGAAGTGCACTGATTATTGTTCTGCAGACAAATGCAGAAGCCATTTTGCAAATAGTAAAATTTTGCTAACGATAAATATGAATGACTAATTAGTGGATGGTATTGGTTAAGATGGTAACCTTGGCCAGGGCACCGGGAGATACCTCTGCTCTCCATTTACATCCACCTTGAGTTACTAGGAACAGGAAGACAGGGCTTCAATTTATCATCACATCTGAAGAACAAGAGTAGGAGATCAATAGTTAACTTTCCCACTAGTTGATAATCATAATAAAAATTGAACTGATAACCTAGCATATTCCCTCTCATTCTTTTGTGTGTTCTGAATTAAAGAGCAACAATTTAACTAAAATAAAGACAGAAAATGTTGAAAACACTCCGGGTTAGGCAGCATCTGTGGAGAGAGCAACAGAGTTAACATTTCATATCATAACCTTTCATCAGAACAATTTAACTAGTTTGATTAATGCCCGGGAGTGAAATTACACTGTGCAATATTAGCATCTGAAATTTCTTTGCCCACTATTTTAACAGACCCGGTCTGTACTTGTTAAAAATGTTATCAATAATTGGGGTTTAATCACTTGTTGCCAGTATCTGCCCAACAGAAAACATCTCCCTAGCTCTGAATTGTAATAATCTTGTGCAGTCAGTGCTTCGACTGGCAATAATTAAATGAACACAGACACCTATTATTACCAGTAGATTTTGAAGTGGTATAAAATCCTAATGGGACGGATATTTCTTGGAAAACAAGCTTGGTTTTTAAGGTATTGTTACTGTCAAAATAAATATCTCTGATAGGATTGAAACCAATTTGTCAATGGACAGGAAGCTTACAACGCTATGCTTCTGGACACCGGCTTATCTGCTGCTGTGGTATGTGCCACCTCTGTGTGTGTTTCATTCCGAATTGCAATTACAGAAATGGAAAAACAGTGACGTTTATGATTAGGACATGGTTTGCTGTGGGGAGCAGCAATGTGGGAAACATTTAGTTTGAGTGTCAGTCTGCCCACAGTCCATGCACTTAAAGTAGGAGCCATCTCTAGGCAAATGTATATTTTGCTCATCCCTCCTCTCCAAGGTGGTGACGCATGCTGTAATACAATTTCATGGGCATCCAACACCTTTCCCAGTGGCCACTCTTCATGTTTGAACCCATACAGTGAGGGTCAATGGGCTATTTTACCAGGGGGGGCCTTGTTGTCCACAGCACATCCACACCCGTTCTCCCACATACACTTTCCAATAGGCATCACTGGATGGCAATCAGGGGCTGGCTGATTTCTTCCCCCCACCCCCCTCCCCCATCCTAAACCCAGGGGCATCGAGGCTACTTGCAACAGTCAAATTGTTGGCCCGGCCGAGATAAGCTCAGACAGCATAGCTCAGGGCCAAACCTTGACCTTATGTTCCCCAGGGCTCAGTACAACATCCCTCAGTACAACATCCCTCAGTACAACATCCCTCAGTACAACATCCCTCAGTACAACATCCCTCAGTACAACATCCCTCAGCGTGGGAGCTGGGAAAAGTACTCTTCATGGAGAAGATTCACATCATTGTGCTTGATGTGGACACCACCACCACCAACAACACCAACTTGCATTTATATAGCATCTTTAACATAGTAAAACGTCCCAAGGAGCTTCACAGGCACGATTATCAAACAAAATTTGACACCGAACCACATAAGGAGATACTAAGACAGGTGACCAAAAGATTGGTCAAAGAGATAGGTTTTAAGGGGTGTCTTAAAGGAGGAGAGAGAGGTAGAGAGGAGGAGAGAGAGGTAAAGAGGTGGAGAGGTTTAGGGAGGGAAAAAATATTCCCCAACATGTAGATTCCTGACCTTTGAGCACAAGAGTCACCAAAAATTATTCACAAGCATTGTCCACAAGAGTTAGACACCCCCTTCCTCTGATCTGCAGTCGATTTGTTGGAAATCAGAGACCTTCCACCCACTGAACGAAAGCGGTAACATTTTAAAAGGACCAATTCTCTTTCTTTGCTGCAATCAATGTGGAAGAATAAACATAATACTTGATTCATGCAGATTGGGCATGGGCTGTCCCACTGCAAAATTTGTCAGCAACGTACCTGTTTTGTGCCCTAATAATGGGCACAGCAGATACCAATTTCTACCCCATAGTGTAAATGGATGCAAGGGACAATCGGATGTGTTTCTGGCAGGAGCGGATTAAAGTACCGGCCAATGGGAGCCATGTCCAGGAGCCCCAGACAAATACGGGGTCCTCGGTAAAACTCACCATACTGCAAACAACTGCTGGATCAGTTTAATTGCAGCATAGTATATTGTGAAACTATTCGCTTTATTATTAATGCAGAGTGTAAACATACTGCAGGCCGATTTCTTCATTCATTTTCCTGCACATTTGTGTTTTAATGGATCAGGGGTACGGAGGAGTCCTTGAAGCCCAGTGTCCCAAGAATTCTTAATTCAGCTTCGGTTTCTGGAGAGAAAGTAGGGATTGAGGAATGTTGTGAAAAGAGTGGGTAGGCAGGGTTTAATTACAAGAAAGGAACAGATTTGTTGGGCCTAGCGGCCTTTCCCTGCTTTTAAAATGCTTGGGGCTGATTTTTAGTTTGGGTGTCCACCAGGCTGTGGGGTGGGGATATGGGTGAAGTGGTCATGCCACCCGCCCGCTGGCACCAATGGGGGACACCACAGTTGGGCCTCATTGGAATAGAATTGGCGGGCAGCCAGCTCTGAACGAGAGCTGACAGGCAGCTCGCCGATTGGTGGGGGTGGGTGGGAAATCCAGCGGTTCCTCCTTGGAGCCGACATGAAAGAAAGAAAGACTTGCATTTATATAGCGCCTTTCACGACCCCTGGACATCCCAAAGCACTTTACTTCCAATGAACTGCTTTTGAACTGTAGTCACTGTTGTAATGTAGGAAACACGGCAGCCAATTTGTGCACAGCGAGGTCCCACAAAAAAGCAATGTGATAATAACCAGATAATCTGTTTTAGTGATGTTGGTTGAGGGATAAATATTAGCCAGAACACCAGGGAGAACTCCTCTGCTCTTTTTCGAAATATTGCCATGGGATCTTTTACATCCACCTGAGAGGGCAGACAGGGCCTCAGTTTAGCATCTCACCTGAAAGATGGCACCTCCAACAGTGCAGCACTCCCTCAGTACTACACTGGAATATCAACCTAGATTTTTGTGCTCAAGGTTCTGGAGTGGGAACTTGAACCCACAAGCTTCCAACTCAGAGGCGAGAGTGCTACCACTGAGCCACGGTTGAAAGGGGGTGCTTTGAGGTGGGGGTGCAACCCTGGGGTGGGGGAGGGTGTGGCACGGAGGAACAGGCAGTGGGTGGGAAGATGCTTGTGTGGCCAGGAGGAGCACATTCATGGCGCTCCTTACCTTACAAATATCAATGCCACTGGTTACTTTCAGCCTTTCCGGGGCAATCTGCGGCAGTCTCTTTAAAGACCGTTGCAGCAGTCGCTCAAAGCTCAATTCCAATGACAGAGCACACACTCCATCCAGTGGAAGGCCAAAAATGCATTGGTGTCCTCGAGATGGCGTACCACAACAAACCAACAACAACAACGTGCATTTATGTAGCACCTTTTTAAGATAGTAAAATGTCCCAAGGCACTTTACAGATGTGTTATCAAACAAAATTTGACACCAAGCCACATAATGAGATATTAGGGCAGGTGACCATAAGCATGGCCAAAGAGATAGGCTTTAAGGAGCATCATAAAGGAGGGGAGACATGTGGAGAGGTTTAGGAAGGGAATTCCAGAGCTTAGGGTCTAGACAGCTGAAAGCACAGCTGCCAATGGCGGAGCGATGAGAATCAGGGATGTGCAAGATGCCAGAATTGGAGGAGCGCAGAGATCTCGGAGGATTGTAGGACTGGAAGAGATCAGAGATAGGGAGGGGCGAGGCCAAGGAGGGTTTTGAAAACAAGGATGAGAATTTTAAAATTGAGACGTTGCCAGACTGGGAGCCAATGTAGGTCAGCCAGTACAGGGGCGATGGGTAAACGGAAATTGGTGCGAGTTAGGATAAGGGCAGTTAAGTTTTGGATGGAAACTCTGTTTAATGTAGTAGAACATCCCAAGGCGCTTCATAGTTTTTGTCTAATTACACTCCTAACACCGAGCCAAAGAAAGCGACACTATGACAGGTGACCAAATGCTTGGTCAAAGAGGTAGGTCTTAAAGGAGGAGAGAGAGATAGAGAGGAGGAGGACCCCAATTTAAATATTTTAATAAGGTTCCGACCTGTTTCGACCAGGAGCAGCCCACCCATTTTAAGACCCCACTCAAAAATCAACTTGGCGGGCCTCAGGCATCCAGAGAGCAGTAGGCTTTTTAAAAAAGAATTATCTTCTGTGTATCGCTCCATTTTTCAGCCCGAGCAAGGAGGTGGGCAGACGAAAGATTTGATCAGTGCACAATGGAGCTGTTAAGGATGTGCCAAAGTAAATGAACACAATGGATTTATCAGTTAGATAGTACTAATTAACCACTGTTGTCTGTGTGTAACACAGTAATTCTGTCTAACTTTCCAGCTACTTTGTCATATTTCTAACAGTTCCATTGTTTTGTCATCGTAAATCTGTAGAGAGTGGGTGTTCCCTGGACAAAAGTGTGTATTATATGGCTTGCTAACATAGCTGCAAACTTGAAGGGAAACCCCATAATTTCTGTCTGCTTCTACAAAATACAATTCTAGGAGTGGTGCTTCCTGCATGTTGAAGTGATTTTCAAATCACTACTATCAGACAGTGCAATAAGCCCAGCACCCACACACCCTTCATATTCAATCTCCTGAAAAACAAACCAAAAATAAAGCATTTTTGTTTTTCAAGTCAGCACTTTGAACACACAAATTAATTTTTAAACCATTTGTAATTGAGGAGAGCAAGCACCAGAGATCAAAGCATGGATAGCCCAAGTGGAGTTTCAACAGGCCAGCTGGATGAGGTATCAGAGAGTGAATGACAAGTTTAGAACCATACAATGGCATGCAGTTAATGCTTTTAGGAGAGAGGGAGGGGTAGTGAGAAAAGAAGGAAGCAAAAAATAACATAAAACTTTTGAATGAATACCTTCAGGAGAAAATGGTTGTGGGGGGAGAAAAACTGGCTTCAAATTCCAGTCTTGACTGCCGTTGTATTTAAGGTTTCTTCTACTGGTGAGTTTTTCTGATCCACTGATGGACACCCCCACTATATCAAGGAAAGGAAGCTGGAAGAGCAACCAGGCAATCAGCCATCAGCTGAAGTGACGTGGCTATTGGAGAAATCTGTTCACTGAGGATGTTCCATCCACTCTCAAGCAGGATAGTGCTCTGAAAATTGAAATCAGTAAATACACGCTCTGTGCATACAAATATCACTGACTCTTTAGTGATATTTTTGCTTTGACTTCTGAACCATGCATTGTATGGATGAGTACTAAAAAGTAAATGTTTGACTCTTGGCACGTTCCAAAAGTAGACCAAGTCCATCAAATCTCACTTGGATACAGAAGTGGATTACTGGTTATTATTCCTTTTGCAATTAAGGGTTAAGGGATAATGGTTGAGGGATCAAGCTATCGTATAACAGAAAGTTGCTAGGCCAGGCATTTACCTAGACTCAGAAGATTAGGATGCAGGATAGCAGTTATGTAACAGATTCGGACATGACACCAATTGATAATCAATGCCTCATTTATTAATAGTCAAATCAAACATGTAAAGGTATCAAATATTTAGACAACAAAGATCAAAACAGTATTACCCCATTTGATCTCTGGGCAGAGGTCGTAATTAAATTAGTGATGTGGTCCTTTCAAGTTTTCCGACAGTGAGGTTACCTCCTGATAGTCAGATGTTCTTCTGACAGCGTTGTCGTCTTCAGACAGCTCGGTGTTCTTTCAACAGTTGGGTGGTCTTTGCTGATTCCTCTGCCTTGAGCTCAAAAGACGTTGGGTTTTTATGTCCCCCTGGGTCAGAACCTCACACCATACATGGAATAATATTCATAAAACCCTTATAGATTAACAAAGTTGTTTTTCAAAGAATTCAAGATGGTCAGCTTGTTTTAACATTACTCATGTAACCATAAGACACTTTGCACGGTAATTTTTCAAGGTGGCCAGTTTTTTTGACCGCACACGTCTAGCTATCTCATCCTGATCCTGGACTTGTCGCTATCTTTAGATTATTGTTCTGCTTTTTGGGTCACTGTTCCTCTTCTATCATGTAGCTGTCTTGTCTAGTAATGATGTGGAGATGCCGGTAATGGACTGGTGTTGACAATTGTAAACAATTTTACAACACCAAGTTATAGTCCAACAATTTTATTTTAAAATCCACAAGCTTTCAGAGGCTTCGTCCTTCCTCAGGTGAATGTGGAAATGAAATCCTCGAACCTATCACATTTATAACTCACAGAACAATGCCTGGTGATTACAGATAGTCTTTTCAACTGCCCATTGCCAAGGCAACCAAAGTGTTCAGACAGATAGGTGTTACCTACAGGGCCACCGAATATACAAACGGCCAGAACTAAAAAAACAGATGATGTGGAGATGCCAATTAAAAAAAACAGAGCGAGAGAGGCAGAAACATAGAAACATCCGGAAGGAAAAGACAGCAATTGACCCATTATATTAAAAACAGATAACATTTGTTCGCTGGTGGGGTTCATGTTCATGTCACGCTACACGTTACCCCACCAGCGAACAAATGTTATCTGTTTTTAATATAACAGATCAATTGCTGTCTTTTCCTTCCGGATGTTTCTATGTTTCTGCCTCTCTTGCTCTGTTTTTTTAATTGGCATCTCCACATCATCTGTTTTTTTAGTTCTGGCCGTTTGTATATTCGGTGGCCCTGTAGGTAACACCTATCTGTCTGAACACTTTGGTTGCCTTGGCAGCGGGCAGTTGAAAAGACTATCTGTAATCACCAGGCATTGTTCTGTGATTTATAAATGTGATAGGTTCGAGGATTTCATTTCCACATTCACCTGAGGAAGGAGGAAGCCTCCGAAAGCTTGTGGATTTTAAAATAAAATTGTTGGACTACAACTTGGTGTTGTAAAATTGTTTACAATTGTCTAGTAATGAGGGTGACAAGGGTCAATCACTAGTCAAAGGTTAACAGTTTACAATTCAGCAAAATAAGCCGCACACTCAGCAAAATACGCAGCATAGCCTGCAGAGCATGATGGTTAGTAGCATTAAGAAAAAGATGTCAATTTTTCCCTATTTCCAATATTCTTACAGATTCCCCAGCTTGAGAGTGACAAAATCCTAAGGGTTCGATCTCTCATCTATCCTTCAATAAGCCTGTCAGTTCTAAGTGGCCCCGCCTCCATCTAATGTTCCTGATGGCACGTTTAAGTATGCTTAATGTTTTTGCGTCCAAAATTTAGAACTACTCGTAAGTTTTCCATCTGGAAGATAATGTTTACTTGCATTTTTGTATCATTATGATCTTTTCAGGCACCAATATCTTTGCCCCAGTTTAGTATTTCTGGTTGGTATAAAGCAAGATGCTAACTGCCAAACTGGACATATGGTGTTGCCTTATGTTTAGTGCTTCTTGTTAGTTGTAATGCAATACCTTCCTCTCTCCGAATAAACGATGTTGGTCCTTTTCAAATTCAATAGTACAATTAGGAGATTCTTCACCCAGAATGAAACCATGAGCTGGCAATGCAATTTGTAAAACGTCACATCTGCACAACCAGGATCCACTTTTCCTTGAACAGCATGAAGTGTTTGGTGCAATCCAGAATCCTTCTTTTCCCCTTTACTGATATCTTCGACCTTCTGGATAATTTACAAATTCCTTATGTTTATCATCCTCCAACAAGCCCATCGATTCCACTTTAATTACTTCCATCAGTTTTACATCAGCAGATAGCAATGATATTGCCACTACCACAGGAATCAGTTGTGAAACAAAGTCCCTCTGCTTGCAAGCTTCTTAGCATAATATACCAATCCATGTCTTCATACCTTACACCAATCCATATCCCCATCTGATTTACAGATTTTCATTTGTCTGTCCAATATAAAATTTGGGATCCCATTGTTTTCTATAGCATTTAACCCCCTTTTGAATCTGAACATTGTAAAAACTCTCCATACATTGCCTTGAAGATCAGTTGTTCCTTAGTTTTTGTTATTCTGAATGATTGCCAATATCCCTAACCTGTCTCTCTGCCAGTCGTTTTATTAAAACCAGGGACTCCCCTTGTTCTGATATAAAATCCCCCATCTGCCTATTCATTCCTTTAAGTAATCTCTCTATTTGCTTGTGCAATGTTTTATCATGTTCCCATTATCTCTGTGTGAGTTCACCTAAATCTCTTCCCGATTGCGCTTAGTAAAACTGTGTACCATTTCTCTTAGTGTGATAAAAATCTACATACATTCAATGACATAAATCAGAAGACACAAGATACAGAAGGAAAAATTTAACAGAGCAGGAATAATCTCTAATTGCAAATTATAACAAGCTTCTTGTGTTTGTGTCACCATAAGTTCGTTCAGGCATCTTTTCCTGCGCCTCCTATTTTAAAGTTATATTTACATTAGTCTCAATTTTAAAGATCAAGCCTACACCATCTACACTCAGGCATGCGTGCAGGGAAACATCCATATCGGCCTAGGTATCGGTTCCCCTGTTTGATACAACAATCTAAATTAGGCACCTTCTGTAATGCTGTTTTCCTGTCATACATCATTAACTTACGTGAGTTTACCCTTTGTTTATACACTTCTCTCTCTAAATATCCCACAGAATGTGGTTTTGCCAATTCATAAATACTTGGGTCGTAGCATCCATGATAGGTAAGGATATGGTAAAAATCAAGGTTTATTCTTATCCCTAACTCAGCCCACTGGGTGAATAGAGCATACCCCAGATTGCGGACTGTTGATACTGGTGGAACTTCAACCCTCACATTTGTTTCACCATTTCCCTTAGAATACCAACGGACACGTTCGTAGTCCCTTAATATATCCTGGGACTTCACCTCGCATCAAAATCCTCAGTGTTTGATCAATAAACGAAAGCACATATGCTCTGTTTGCCGTACAAAGAGTTGCCCCTCCTATTCCCTTTGCTAGCTCATTTCCCTTTACATCATCTCATTTATTTTACCCTGCGTCTGAGTGAAAAACTTGGAAACGTTGTGCATGTTATAGATGGTATATTGTTCTTCCTGTGCTAGCTCATTGAATGCGTTTAGGATTGGTGCATTGACCAGTTTGGCCTGCGCATGTTCATAATGACGCTTCTTTATAGTCTCAACATCTACCCGATTCCAAATTGATATTCCTGTTCTTTATAGTCTCAACATCTACCCGATTCCAAATTGATATTCCTGTTCTGAAAACCCCCGTTATCCAATTGTAATTGTATTGTCTTGAAGATGCCTTCCTCTGGTCTAGTTTCTACTCCCGTTATGTAATCTATCACTTTCTACTTCTTTGCGCATTTTATCTGCACATGCCTTGTGGACATTTACCACAGTACCGTAAATTGGATGTTATTCACTTATGGCACATTTTATAGTTTCTAAGTCCCTGTCATATTATACTCCCCAATAATAAATGTAATTAATATCACATCGTCCATTTTGCTTCATCTGTGGAGAAAGCACAAAGAATTATTTCTTCTGCCTCCAGTTTTAATGTTCCCCTTGGCTGGAACATCACACCATATATGGAACAATATTCATAAGACACTTATAGATTAACGAAGTTGTTTTTCAAAGAATTCAAGATGTTCAGCTTGTTTTAACATCACTCATCCAACCACAAGACACTTTGCAAGATTGTTTTTCAAGAAGGCCAGTTTGCTTGATCACATCCATCTAGCTATCTCATCAGGGTCCTCGTCTTATCGCTGTCTTTGGATTATTTTCCACTTTTTGGATCATTGTACCTCTTCTATCACATAACTACCTTGCCTCACAATGAGGGTGACAAGGGTCTGTCATTAGTCAAAGGTTAACAGTTTACAATTCAGCAAAATAAGCCGCACACTCAGCAAAATATGCAGTACAGCCTGCAGAGCATGATGGTTAGTAGCATTAAGAAAAAGATGTCAGTTTTTCCCTGTTTCCAATATTCTTACAGTGAGGAGTTATTTTATTTAAATCAAACAAGATGACTCACTGGTATGGGAAGCATTTTGTAAAGACAAGTTATACTGATTAAATTAAGTGAGTCTAGACATGATTATTCACTTGCTGGCTGTAAAATAAAACAGCCTCATCTTCCCAATGGTCTAATTTCTAAAAGATTGCACAGAGAGGCATATGCAAAAGACACAATATCCAATTCAGATCACAAGGAAGCCCTATTGCTACACCCCTTGGGTTGTGCTATCGTATAGTTAGATATTGGATAATACGGGCACATTCCTAAATGCAGGGTGCTTAGACCACTTACGAAAGTGTTCAGCACCACTGTGCCTAAGAGAATATCTAGCTAGGCCCAAAACTTGGAAAAATATATTTATTTATTCTTTTGCTATGATGTCTCCTTTATGTTAACCTCTGCCAATTAACAATATTACCAACAGATGCCTGAGGATGTAAAAGGCCGTGCTTTGTGCATTTAAGATATTGTAATGTTAATGTTTGAGAGGGCACACTAAATGGAAATATCCAAAGGTTGAACACTGAAAGTGTTAAAACTCATAATGGGTATTGTTATATTTTAGAGAAAATTGGATTTTGCTAAAACCTATTTTCCAGACCAAAACCACGACAACGATGTGAAACTGATGATCTCTACATCGTCGATCAGACCGACCACAATACGACCTCTGACATGCAGATCAGCTGACCCGAATTATGGGTGCCAAATCATTGCCAGTGTAAGCCAAACCCACCACAGTAGTTGATTATATGCTGGCAAAGGTTCAAAAGTTGTCATTTTCGGAGGTGGGAAGGGGAGCAATCCAAAGCTTCTAATTATTACAGGATCATCATATGGATTACATTGAGAAATAGCACAGAATGATATATTTTTAACAATGAGGTTGACTGTATTCAAAGCATTTCAAGTTAAAAATACACAGCCTATGTCATCAGAAAAAATAATTCAATACATTCAGTGTATTGGTTAGACCAGACTTGTACTGTGCACAGTTCTGGTCTCCATATTATAAAAAGGATGTAGAGGCATTGGAGAAGGTGCAAAAAGATTTACATGGATGATACCAGGAAAGATTGAACAGGCTGGGGCTCTTTTCTCTAGAAATGAGAAAGCTGAGGGGTGACCTGATAGAGGTTTTTAAGATTATGAAAGGGTTTGATAGGGTAGACATAGAGAAGATGTTTCCCCTAGTGGGGGAGACCAAAAGTAGAGGCTATAAAAAGAAGATAGTCACTAATAAATCCTATAGGGAATTCAGGAGAAACTTCTTTACCCAGAGAGCGGTTAGAATGTGGAACTTGCTACCACATCGAGTGGTTGACATGAATAGCTGCGTTTAAGGGAATTAAATGCATTTAAGGGAAGGCTAGATATACACACGAGGGAGAAAGAAATAGAAGGATATGCTGAAAGGGTTAGATGAATAGGGGGTGGGAGGAGGCTCCCGAGGAGCCTGAACACTGGCATGGACCAGTTGGGCCAAATGGCCTGTTTCTCTGCTGTACATTCTGTGTGATTCGATGTATCTTTTCTTCATAAGATATCTCTCTCTACCTTTCCCTCAACCCATAATACACAAACACAGTTTAAAAAGAATACCATTTTTTCAAGGGCTTTAAGAGGTCATTTAATTCAGCAAAACTACAGAGGACACTGGGCATAACACAATTACTTATCATGTCAGACTCCATGGCAGTGAAGCAATCAGCCCTGAGGTCTTCTGGCATATTTAATTCTCATTTATATTGATGGATGGAAAAGACAGATTCCATTATTAAAACATAATTATCCAACCAGAAATTAATGAAAAGACAACCTGCCCAAGCATGAATATAGTGGCAAAATTTAAACTCAGTCATCCCCATTGGGTACTGAAAGTGACTCATACTTGGTATGGTAAAACAGTACTGCTTAGAACAGATGCTCCTGTTTAATGATCAACACCTTTTCTTGCTTTCTTGTCTTCCACACCTTCCTCCTTAATAGAGCGTGACACAGCCTCGGCTACAGGTTTCTCTATTAGCCACTCCGCATCAGCAGATGGAAGTTGGCTTTTGCAGAGAAAGCCTGATCTTTCTGCCAGCTTTCTTTCCTTGATACATTGGGAATTTCCATCAGGAAAAGTCACAAACGGAAGAAGCCTTAAATACAACGGCAGTCAATTCTGGGATTTGAAGGTATACTTTTATTCCCTCAATTTTTCTCTTTCTCTCTTGAAGACACTATTTTGAAAGTTTTATTTCTTCTTCCTTTTTGTTTTACTAATCTTTCTCCATCACTCCCCCTCTCCTTAAATCACTGACTCCTTCCTAGTGTAT
This sequence comes from Heptranchias perlo, assembly GCF_035084215.1. Taxonomy (NCBI): domain Eukaryota; kingdom Metazoa; phylum Chordata; class Chondrichthyes; order Hexanchiformes; family Hexanchidae; genus Heptranchias; species Heptranchias perlo. The sequence continues at coordinate 80,644,240 of NC_090332.1, forward strand.
GGTTTTAAAAGTTGCAAGTCACCCTCTGGTACTTCACCCAGGTGGTCATTCTTCATGGATGAGCCTGGACTGTGATTATTAGTGAACTATCCAATTATTTGGTTCATCAATCTTGGCCACAGCAACATGGTCATCACAGATTATCTTAATCTTGACATCCACACATCCACCGGGGATCACTGGATAGCAATCAGAAATGGAAACCCCAACAGATTTTTCCTCTTCCTGGTCAAGGGAGCATCGAGGTCAATTGTAGTGCTCCTGCCACTACCCCCAGCTGCAAACAGCTAACCCAGGTAAAGCCAGTCATGTAGGCTGGGATCTTCCTGCTCTGTATGTTGTAGTAATAAACCAAACAATGCATTTATAATTGAACCACTGGTAAATGGAACCTAGCTTTTTAAAATAGGAATCCTTCTCTATCACAGAACTGGGAAGCTGCCATGACCAAACTGGACCACAGCAGGTTAACTTATAATTTCTTTTGTTAGCTATACAGAAAGAGCTACTGATAGACCTGTTATTCCATCATAGTGAATGCAGCACCAAGCTCATAGATTAATGAAAGTTTCAAAAATTTGGTCACGGCGAGACTACTCTTTTAATTGAGCTTCTCTGACTCTTTTTACGTATCAACAATTCAATTTGGCAAAATGATACAAGACGCACTGATGCTGTCAAAGCATTTGTCATTCACAGTTTGAACCCCAGATTTGTGTCCTCCAATACTGGGTTTATCCTTATGACCTCTCATCCAATGGATGGCTAACCAATAAACATCATAAAAAGTGTTCTAGTTGCACAGCGTATCAGTATAATATTTGACAGCAGTTCTCTCTTACTTACCAATAAGAATTGTATCTTAAGACCAAAAGTTAATTTGGACATGTCTTCCTATAGGGAAAGATTTCCTCTGTGGATAGTGAAAGCATTCTTTATAAATGTGTTTCCAATTTTGCTACGGATAGCAAACCCAGAAAATTTGTCCCCTAGAATTGAATGCTAAGCACGCCCCAGGCATTCACAATAAAACTGGTGCCCCTGTTGCCTAGATTTCCTACCAAGAGCCCCAGATGTTTGGTGGTGTTAGGAATGTGAATTTTGTAATATCATAGGCAAGGGCTGCAGTTCTGTTCCTATATTAATAATGAGTTCAAACACGGAGTCAAAAGCTCTTGGTTTGTCAAATGTTAAATGAACCAACTTACTTTCAGCCAATACCGAGATTACGTAAGATGCGGCCGCAGAAGAATACACGTTTATAGCTCAACCTTCCAGATCGCTTCCTTTCCTTTCATCTTCTCTCCTCATATTGCAATGATCTTGCTTTTAAACTCGGCTAAACGGCCATTACCCCCTCCATGACCTTCGTTCTTGGTTTTACATCTGGCATTATTAGCTCAACATACCAAGACTCAAAGGCTGCACAACATGGGTCTCAGGACATAACATGAGCTACCTTATCTATTTACTTTTGCAGAAAAGGATAAACATATAGATGTATCCATGAGAAGATTAGAACTATCCAAGGTTATTTTATACGATGACAGTTACAGCCCTACAGATTTGTTGACATTCTAAGATATCGCCTGTCGGCTACATTTTTAATTCTAAGATTTTAACTACAGAACTAAAAATGAAAGCAATACAAATGATTCTTTCATGTAAAATGGATTTCTTAACTATTTCTCAATCTTAATCTCTAACAGTGGTACTCGGGCGGTGGGGAATGGGGTAAGGATCGGCACTGCTGGATTCCTAGACATTTTCGTACCTCCCCAATTTTCTGGCATCAATTCAGGCGGAGAGCGGGAGCCCATTGTCGTCAATTCCACCACATTTATGCTCATTCTTAATTATGTCAGTATAAAACTGGCATTCAAGCTTGTCAGACACCACCCTGAAGGCAGAAGTAACCTTAAAGGGATTTATTCAGTTGCCAGGTGCTGTGAGATCATTATTATTGCCGATTTTTTTTGTTGTTGCTTTGTTTGATTGAAGTTGTCACCTGCATTTGTGCCATTTGTTAAGGGGCTGCCATTGCATACAGAGCACAATGTGATTTCCTCCTAGGAATTCCCCTATATCTTCACTTCTTCAAAGAAGAAGAGTAGGAAGAGGAGCAATGGTTGGAGACCAGGTTAGTGAAGTTGCACCAACCCACTGGTCCCCTCGCAGCAGAGGCCCTGCCAGCTGCATTTGACTAAGAGGCTTTGGTTTTTAAATGAAACGGCCGCAAAGTTATGCCACATGCAACAAGAGGGCCTGCAGCCCACCTTCACTGTGTGCACTGCACTGCTCTTAACAGTGGGTGTTAAGATCACAACTACCCTTAATTTCTGTGACATGGGGGTCATTCCAGGCTGGCCCTCAGGACATCTGTAAATTAGCCAAACAGTTGTGCACAGATGCATCAAGCAAGCCGCAGATGCATTGCCTTCTAAAGCTAACTGCAGCTTTCGGAGCTTATAAAGCTCCATCTAGCGCTAGAAATGTGCAATTGCAGACGTGACTGTGTGTCACAAAATGGTGATGCCCAAATGTCCACTGTGTGCACAACAGTGAGAGTTAATGGCCTAGAAATTGGATCATACCCGAATCGGCGCACGGTTCCAGTGGTATGCGCACTACCCACACCTAATGAGGCTGGTGGCAGGACCACGGCAAGTTGGTCCACTGGCCTCATTGGTATAGGATTGGCGAGCTGTGGGCGCCAGTCACTGCCACAGAGGCAGCTCGCCAGTCGCGAAGGCTGAGCGAATTTGGGTGGCTTGGACGCTGGCTGAAGGCCTCAAGTGAGCCCGGGGGGGGTGGGGGGTGGGGGTGTGGTGGTGTGGAATTAATCGGGAGCGTGGCTGGCAGCAGCCCGCGATTTTAATATGGAGCTGGGATGAGCACTCCAGCTCCTCCTATCTCCACATTAATTCAAGTAAAAAAAAAACCTGAAACATAACTTTTGGGTGGCAGCCTCCAGCAGTTCCTTTAAGGACCCAATACGCACATCTGGCACGGAATGAGCACGCACAGGCCCCCCTCCCACTGCAACATTTGACCCCTAGGCGCCTGTTTCACATCTGTAAAATGGGTGAAGTACAACCGAATTTACAGGCCTGTGTGTTTAGCAGAAGGAGGGGAACAGCCGAATACGCAGGAGATTACTTAGTCACGTTGTACATTGTGAATATGACGAGGCCCAGCACTGAGTTAAGATGGCCTATCGCAACTAGCATGCTAAGATAGTCATGTCATTTTGTTTCTCTCTTTTAGTCAATAGACAGTGCAAAGCCAATTGTCATATCTTCCAGGCAGCACTGCTGCACATTTTGTCTACAAAATGAGTCAACTCCTTTTAATGAGCATGAGCAGACAGAGAGATTCCTCCTTACAATCACACAGTCCGATGTTCTAAATCAGAGCAAAGGCAGAGATCCAGCTTCTCATCGATTGGCCCAAACCCCAACTCCACCAGATGTCCCACCAAATACCATTTGCTTTTCTCTGATACGATACCAATTTAGGAAATCCTCAGCGAGGCTCATGGTATTGAAGGAGACATGTTTGTTTTCCATTCTTTTAAATCAATTATATTAGTACAGTCATCAAGAATGGCTGCAATGATTATCAAATTCAAAAATTGCTAGGCAGAAATGTAATCATATCTAGAGTGCCATGCAATCATCAAATTAAAAAAACAGACATTTTTTAGCCTTGATTTATATACGCACAGTAAAAATATTGTTATCTACTTTTCCAGAATGCAATTTGTCTTTAAAGACCAATCCATTTTTAACAGGGAGAAAAAAATCCAATCTGTGCCAAAAATGAATATGTATTAGCACTGTATAAAAGATAGCTTTCTGTAGCTTGCAAAAAATTATGAAAGGTAGGTATCTAAAAACAGTTACATGCTTGATAATCAGCATGTCTCTAAGGGCTTCATAAAGATAGAAAAAAAACCTACCAGAGAGGTACAAAGGAATAAGAGAACACATGCTAAATGCATTCATATTTATTCATAAACACTTAGTTAAGGGTGCATTTCATTATCATATTGTTATAGGGAAGTAGGCATCTCTAATTGTTCCTATAAAATACTGACAGTGCATTGAAATTCTTATTTACTTTTGTGAAATAAAACAATAATATTCCGCCAGAACTAAACAGTGTCTTTCTACTGTCAGTCCATTTTGTATACATTAGAAGTCCTCGTCCTAATCAAATTATCGTCAACGAACTACAAATACCAAACTATTCCCTGTTCATAACCTGCATACTGCGGGGTAGAAGTTCGTCTGGGCCCGTTTTCGTGCCCCAACCGGGAGGCCCGAGGTCGGCTGGAAATTGGGCCTCAGGCCTCATTATCACTTTATACATGAGCTGCCAGTGCCTGTCGCGCCTCTGCAGGCAGTTTGCGTATTGTAGATGCCAAATGTCCACCGGCAGCGGCCTGAATATACTTCCCAGGAATGGGTTGGGGTGGGGGTTGGAGCAGGCGATGGAGGGAAGGGGCGATCATGACGACTGTGGAGTCAGGGGAGCATTCCTACTCCTCCTGGCTCCACAGGAAGCTTACCTCCCATTGGTGGCCGCTGGGACCACTGAAGAATTATGAGGGGCACGGCCAGCAACTGTGGAGCTGATTGCAAACAAATTTAACAGAGGGGTCCTTCGACACGTGATAGGTCCCTAACGAGCTAACGCCTGTTTTAAGCGGCTGTCTGGGATGCATTACAAATGGGTCCGACCAATTTAACAGTGACCCGAACGCACGTGCAGATTGGGCACTGATTGCTAAATTTGACAACATTGTGCCCATTTTACACACGAAGAACGGATACACACACCAAATTCTATCACTGCGTCTTTGTGTTCTAAGAAATCCATAGTCTTCTTCAAGTTTTTTCTAAGCTGGTCAAATGCAATGTAGAAAAATCATTTCATTTTTCTTTACTGTTATTCTTCACAATAAAATAAATAATTTGACAAGCGCATCGTAAAGAAGAACTGCCACTGATTATCAATAAGTCCATTTCAAATTATAATTTTTTTCCCCCAATTTTCTCCCCGTCTCTCCTGAATTCGCGTTGAGATGTGGTTCATACAGATCTGCTTCTTGGTACCTCGGCTAAATGTCCGTCATTCACCTGTGTGTCTGAACAAAATGCACGTGAATTAACTCTGCCTGAGCTGCACCTCTCTATCCTGCGCTCCACCCAGGTCATGCCCTGGTTAGCTTTGGACCCTATCGAAAAGTGGCAATCCTATTTTCACCAAAACGCCCACAAGTTCAAAAGGTGAATGCAGAAGAAGAAGCCCATTTGGCCCGCCTTAGTTCATCAGTACATAAAGAAAACCTACAGCCACACAATCACAGATTCTAACTGGTTCTTGAATGATTGAATGGAAGAATGATGGCAAAAACCAAAGTGTTGATTACACATTATGTGAAGAACTTGTTCTTGATATCAGTCCTCAATTTGACATTCAGGTTCTCTTGTCTTACTGTGATGGTTTACCTCAAAAGGCATTCCAGATTGATCTTTTGAAGGGATTCGCAAAATTTCACATGTCCCCCCCGCCCCCGAAGATTTATTGGAGTTATTAAAAAAATAACCCTGGTGTGACTGTGTTCTAAACAAGCCAGGGCCTCTCAAAATGGCTGCAGTCAGACACATGGCCAAAAGCCTGCAGCATTTGAAACTGGACACCTTTCCACAAGGGCAGACAGGGATTTTTTTTGAACAATGCAGGGAGACAAGCAGTTGCATTCATGCCCTGAGGCAAGCCATCAGAAGTAATCCCACCTAAGGTGAACCATCAAGGAACATTCAGGAACAATGGAAAGCAGTTATGGAACTCATCAGTACAGATACCGGCCATTATGTAAATAGGCCAGAGATTGGGGTCCTTTGTCTTACGTTTTTGTGCTCAAATCGAACAATGGAGCAAGCTGATGAGGCACAAAAAAAAACCTGATACCGGGAGGATATAACTGGGGCTTCCCAGAATCTCTCTCTCTCTTCTCTTCGCCTCTTGGCCCGGTGTCCTGTCTGCCTGCTAGCAACTAAGAAGGAAGGCCATCCAGTAAACCTCGCAACCACATGTCGACGGCAGCAGCAGGGCACAGGGGCCAGGCCTTTTCATCTGTTTCACCGGTGAGCATTAATTTTCTGGCCACCACAAGACAACCTAGCTAGGTGTAAGGGTGGGAGTTAAAGGATTATTGCTAAAAATGTGATTTTAGAATTTTCCCTCGATGTGTCCGTTTCTTCCACCCCGTTAAGTGTAAGACTGTATTGTATCCATAGCGATTTCTTTTATCTTCTGTATAATACTGTTTACCTTGTAGTTTTAGTTTTCTTATTAATAAACATTGGTTTTCCTTGTACCAATCCACTGGTCTGTTTGTCCTTGTTACCGCCCGATAAGTCCTCAGCTCAGAATCAGGAAGGGGAAAGCGATTCGCAACCGCACTGCGGGCAGGGCAGCTCAGGAAAAACATAACTGGCTGACCTATAATAAGCCCGAGAAACAGTAAAGACCCCTTACACTTTTCTTCACCATTCAATGCTAAAAAGCCTGAATTCCTCTAATCTTCTCTTATTGCTTTGGATCTCTGACACTGGAGATCACTTTTGTGTCTCTTCACTGGAGTGCTTCCAGGATTTGACTGTTTCTTTTGTGCCCAAGCTGCTATCTGACCAGAGTTCTACACAGTTTCAGCATAACTTCCTCTGCCTTATACACTACCAAATTGACATTATAGCTCAACATTCTGCTTGCTTTGTTGACTGTTACTCCATCACAACTTGACGTGTTAAGTGGTGAATCTACAAACATTCCCAGATCTCTTTCAACCTCACCTTTATCTATTTGTATATCATCCACGCATATGCACTTTCCAGCAGCAGTTCCAGGAAGAACAGCCAGGGTTAGGACACACCTGTTCAATTTCTTTGTTGAGGAAGTTGAAACAACTCACATCCTCTGAGATTTGAGAATTCAGCACAGATTGAGGATTGGAATTGAGACCTTCTTAACCTATATGGCACAGTACCACATCAGACAATGCATTTACCTACACAGCCAGTGTGATTTTCTCATTTATTTTGCAGGATTTCTCCATTAACTAACGTCTCCATTTCCTATGTAGTAGCAGCAAAGGGAAAAGAAATAAGTACTGCTGAGTTAAGGAGCACCTTAGAAACACACACTGACAATTTATTGCTCACTGCTGCCTATCATCTAAATTGAAATTTAAAATAAACACGGGAGCAGAATATCCTATTCTTCTGAAAGTCACAGCAATGTTGCATAATAAGAGATCAGTGTAAATTGAGATTGCAATCACTTTATGTTCTTTAGTCTGAGCAGAATGATTTTGTGGTGTGTTTGCATTATAAATTTAGAATTGGTGCAAAAATCAGCTTTAGTTTCTGACTTACTGCACAGCCACCTTCGTTCTCCATTGATGCTTTTCCGTTGTGCTTTTTTCTCATTTATTGCAATAGGGGCAGCATGATGACACAATTTGATTATGTCAAGAATGTATTTCCTGAATTGTCACTTATAATGAAGCATCCTCTCACACCTACTGGTCCTTTCAGTTACTAGAACATTCAAACAGGTAAAACCAGTCAGGATAATTCAGCTGTCTTGGAGCTGAAAATGTAAGGATTTGAAACATCATGCAGATACATATCTTTGTGATTGTGTTCAAATTGGAGCTCAGAGATGGTGTGTGTGTATATACTTCATACACTCACTCACTGCAAAGTAGAATATATATTTTATTTTACAACACTCCCATTCCCTACTTTAATGACTGAAAATAACTCAATAAAACATAGAGCAGAGAAGGTTAAGGGGAGATTTAATAGAGCTGTTCAAAATTACGAGGGGTTTTGATAATTGATAGGGACTAATTGGATAGCTCTTCAAAGCGCCAGCACTGACTGATGGGCTGACTAGCCTCCTTCTGTGCTGTATGATTCTATGATATGAACAAACAAAAAAGGACTTATACACTACCAAATTGACATTATAGCTCAACATTCTGCTTGCTTTGTTGACTGTTACTCCATTACAACTTGACGTGTTAAGTGGTGAATCTACAAACATTCCCAGATCTCTTTCAACCTCACCTTTATCTATTTGTATATCATCCACGCATATGCACTTTCCAGCAGCAGTTCCAGGAAGAACAGCCAGGGTTAGGACACACCTGTTCAATTTCTTTGTTGAGGAAGTTGAAACAACTCACATCCTCTGAGATTTGAGAATTCAGCACAGATTGAGGATTGGAATTGAGACCTTCTTAACCTATATGGCACAGTACCACATCAGACAATGCATTTACCTACACAGCCAGTGTGATTTTCTCATTTATTTTGCAGGATTTCTCCATTAACTAACGTCTCCATTTCCTATGTAGTAGCAGCAAAGGGAAAAGAAATGAGTACTGCTGAGTTAAGGAGCACCTTAGAAACACACACTGACAATTTATTGCTCACTGCTGCCTATCATCTAAATTGAAATTTAAAATAAACACGGGAGCAGAATATCCTATTCTTCTGAAAGTCACAGCAATGTTGCATAATAAGAGATCAGTGTAAATTGAGATTGCAATCACTTTAAGTTCTTTTGTCTGAGCAGAATGATTTTGTGATGTGTTTGCATTATAAATTTAGAATTGGTGCAAAAATCAGCTTTAGTTTCTGACTTACTGCACAGCCACCTTCGTTCTCCATTGATGCTTTTCCGTTGTGCTTTTTTCTCATTTATTGTAATAGGGGCAGCATGATGACACAATTTGATTATGTCAAGAATGTATTTCCTGAATTGTCACTTATAATGAAGCATCCTCTCACACCTACTGGTCCTTTCAGTTACTAGAACATTCAAACAGGTAAAACCAGTCAGGATAATTCAGCTGTCTTGGAGCTGAAAATGTAAGGATTTGAAACATCATGCAGATACATATCTTTGTGATTGTGTTCAAATTGGAGCTCAGAGATGGTGTGTGTGTATATACTTCATACACTCACTCACTGCAAAGTAGTATATATATTTTATTTTACAACACTCCCATTCCCTACTTTAATGACTGAAAATAACTCAATAAAACATAGAGCAGAGAAGGTTAAGGGGAGATTTAATAGAGCTGTTCAAAATTACGAGGGGTTTTGATAATTGATAGGGACTAATTGGATAGCTCTTCAAAGCGCCAGCACTGACTGATGGGCTGACTAGCCTCCTTCTGTGCTGTATGATTCTATGATATGAACAAACAAAAAAGGACTGGAAAAGACAATCTGACCCATCAAGCCTGTCCCCTCCAGCATGATGCAGCCTCAATAACTATTGACTCATCCCACCCCCCACTTCCCATTGATGTAATCCCCTTGGAGAGGCAATAAAAAACTTGTGGCTCATTTAGAAAGAAAACTCTCCAACCCCTCAATTGTCAGAGCTCCAAAAATGGAATATGAGAAAAAACTTGCAAGGGATGTCAAGGACAACACTAAAGGTTTTTACAAGTACATTAAGGGAACGAGGGTGATTAAAGGTAATGTGAGCCCCTCAAAGACACACGTAGATGATATTGTAATTGAAAATAAGGACATGGCAGACTTGCTAAATAATTACGGTCTTCACAATAAAGGAAGAGGATAAAGTACCAGAGATACGAGGAAAACTAAAAGTAAATCAAGGGGAGGAATTTACTAGATTTAATAAGAGTTAAAAAAAGGTAATGGAGAAAATAGTGAGACTGAAGATAGACAAATCTCCAGCACCTGATGGTTTCCAGCCAAGGGTATTAAACGATGTAGGGAAGGAAATTGTAGATGCTTTAGTCATGATCTTCCAAGATTCCCTTGATTCAGGAATTGTCCCCTTGGATTGGAAAATTCCCAATTGCACTCCATTATTTAAGAAGGCTGGGGGAGATAAACCAGGAAATTATAGACCTATTAGTTTAACATCTGTTGTGGGGAAGTTACTAGGATCTGTTATTAGGGACAGAGTGATTGAGCACTTGGACAAATAAGAACAGATCAGCAAGAGCCAGCATGGATTTGTAAAGGATAAATCATTTCTAACGACTTAGTTGAATTTTTTGAGGAGGTCACTAACATGGTAGACAAGGGAATATCTATGGATGTTATTCATGTGGACTTCCAGAGGCATTTGATATGTTTCCACATAAGAGACTGTTAGAAAAACTGGAAGGGCATTGAATTAGAAGCAACCTTTTGACGTGGGTAGGGAATTGGTTAGGAGGTAGGAGATAGAGAGCAGGGATAATGGGTATGTACTCCAATTGGCAGGATGTGACTAGTGGTCTCCCTCAGGGATCCGTACTGGGGCCTTAGCTTTTCGTTGTATTTATTAATGACTTAGATGAAGGAATAGAGAGCCATATATTCAAGTTTGCTGATGACATTAAGTTAGGTGGTACAGTAAATAGTGTAGATGGGAGCAGAAAATTGCAAAAGGACATTGATGGATTAAGTAAGTGGGCAAAACTGTGGCAAATGGAGTTTAATGTGGATGGTGAGAAAATAAGAACTGTGGAGGAACAAAGAGATTTAGGGGTCCAAGTACAGAAATCACTAAAAACTAATAGACAGGTACAAAAAATAATTTAAAAAGCTAATGGAATGTTGGCCTTTATCTCAAAGGGGCTGGAATACAAAGGGGTGGAAGTTATGCTATAATTGTATAAAGGTCTGGTTAGACAGCATATGGAGTACTGCATTCAGTTCTGGGCACCACATCTCAGGAAGGAAATTTCGGCCTTGTTGGCCTTGGAGGGGGTGCAGCGCAGATTCACCAGAATGGTATCGTGGCTAAAAGGGTTAAATTGTGAGAACAGGTTGCATTAACTAGGCTTGTATTCCCGAGTGTAGAAGATTAAGGGGTGATCTAATTGAGGTGTTTAAGATGATTAAAGGAATTGATAGCATAGATAGAGAGAAACTAGTTCCTCTGATGGGGGAGTCCAAAACAAGGGGGCATAACCTTAAAATTAGGGCTAGGCCATTCAGAGGTGATGTCAGGAAGCATTTTTCACACAAAGGGTAGTGGAAATCTGAAACTCTCTCCCCCAAAAAGCTGTTGAGGATGGGAGTCAATTGAAAATTTCAAAACTGAGATTGATAGATTTTTGTTAGGTAAGGGTATGAAGGGATATGGAACCAAGGCGGGTAAATAGAATTAAGATGCAGATCAGCCATGATCTAACTGAATGGCAGAACAGGCTCGAGGTGCTAAATGGCCTACTCCTATTCCCAAGTCCAGATGTTCCTAAGGCAGTAAGGCAAGCTCCAGGAGACTGTGGTAATTCATGATCTACCAATACCCAGCAACCCTACAATCTACCTTTTTATAACTTGAAATGTGCTCCTTTCTGTGGGCTCTTTCAGTGTCTTTTGAAGGACTACAGGGAATCCACACTCACCGCACACTGTTCCAGAGGGTGATGACCCTGCAAAAAGAAATGATTCCTAGTATCTAACCTAACTCTTTGTTTACTTTATACTCATGCCCCCTAGTTCTCCCATCCCTACCCATCTCAAATAACTTATCCAACTGGAAGGAATCTATTCCCATCATCATTTTGGTTACCCTCATCTCTGCCTTGGTCAGGAGCTCACTCTGCCCCATCATGTATGGGGGCCAAAACTAGATACAATACTTCATTGTAGCCATACTGAGACCTTGTAAAGCCTTAATTCAGTATGCTTAATTTTACATTGTATTGTCCTAGCAATATACCTGTTAAGGAATGGATGTTCTCACTTATAGTTTTATAAGTTATTCCACAAGATAATAGAGTTCAAAGGGATTTATTGGCTTTCATGGGAATTAATCATACAATGATAACTATCATTAATAATAATAATTATAAATAAAAGTAGGGTCACACTTACGATACACGTCTGAAGAATTCATCGATGGTTTAAAGGCTGATCAGGACTTGTCGAATTCTGTAGTATCTATTCTAACTTCCCTCTTTCTATCTTTCTTTCACTCTAGCTTTGCTAGAATTTGCATGTTTCAAAGTATTACCTCATCCAATTAGCTGCAATAACTTCAGTTTTAACAAGAATAACTCCCCAAGCCTCACACCCACTCCCCAATTTTCCAGATCTATGGCAGGTGCCTTTCCAAGGCTAGAGCTAATGGAAACAGTTTTGTGGCCTGTCATTATCAGCTAAAACACTGTGATTGGAATCCATTTTACGAACTGAACATTGCTAACAGAAACTCACTTAAAAGCTAAAATTAATTTAACCGTTTCCTTATATACCCTAAAATCTGATTTGCCTTTTTAATGGCCTTGCCACACAGTTTGTGGACCTTCAGTTGTTTATCCACAATGATTCCCAGATCCCCCTCCTTCTCTACAACCTTTAGCAGGTACTCCTACATTGTATACATAAGTCTGGAGTTTCCTAGGTCCTAATACATAAAACTACATTGATCCACATTAGCAGCATGTGCCTTACACAGTTATTCCCCTAACATATCTAAATCAGCTCGCACTCTAGTTATTTGATCTAAATTTCCAACTCCCACAACCTTTTTGTGTTAGTAGCAAACTTTTGAATGATTCGATAATGTCCTCAACCAAATCATTTATGAAAACGTTGAGCATGTTGCTCACTTTAAGTGCTCGCACATCACGGGCACGATTTTAACTTTGAAGTCCGGGTGGGTTGGGGGCGGGGGTCAACCAAAATCGGGCATTTCTGGAGCGGGAAGGAATCCCAGCTCCAACCCGTTGCAAAACGCGCACGACCCAGACCGTTCCCGATCCCGTTCCCAAACCCGGAAGTCCCGCTGGCAATTAAAGCTAGTGGGACAATATTTAAACCAACAATTCAAGTACTTAGAGTACTTGAAAGCTGCCTTAATGTAATTAATCATGCTGGCAACATGCTGTGGGAAACTCGATGGGTCGCAGCCAGCAGCCATTTGGCCATTTAAATCCCTGTTTGACAGATGGGGATGAAAGGTCAGTTATTGCAGCAGGACACTCAATTCTCTCAGACAAACTTTTGGCTGGGAGATCTTTGTGTTTAGACTTGAAATTCTTGGTTTACACTCAGAATTGTTCTGTTTACACATATTTCCCTACTTTTTGGATCCCCTCAAACTGACAACATCAGGAGAGGGGGGTGGGGGGGTGGGGGGGGGAGGGGGGGGAGGCACAATGGCTGCATTCGCCAGTACATCCGAGGAAGAGGAGCATCACCATCCTCGCCGGGCACGGTGTTCACTTCTGCCACTTGCAGCTCCACAACACAGGGACCTGCAGAAGAGCAGAGAGGGCAACAACAGAGGGAACGACAACCCCGGAGGCACTACCATCATGAGAGGGTCTATAGACTGAGGCTGAGCTTCCTGGACCACTCTGAGGAGCAGTGCCTACGGAGGCTGAGAGTGAGTTGCCAGGTGGTCGCAGACATCTGCAACCTCCTTCATGCCGAGTTGCTCCTGGTTGGAACAGATGGCATCGCATTGCCCGTCGCAGTTAAAGTGACCACTGCCCTCAATTTCTTTGCCTCTGGATCCATCCAGGGCGCCACCGATGACATTGCTGGGGTCTCTCAGTCGTCTGCCCACAAGTGGATAAGACAGGTTACCGATAGTTTGCTTCACATGGCGTCCCACTACGTCAACTTCCCCATGGATGACCTCAGTCACGGAGAGAGCAGTGGGTTTCCACTCTGGCTGGCTTCCCATGGGTACAGGGTGCAATTGATTGCAATCGAAAGCATCTAAGCAGTCAGGGCATGCAAGCACCTCCACACGAGCCAGGACTATTCATCAACAGAAAGGGACATCACTCCATCAACGCATAGCTCGTTTGCGAACTCTGGAAAAGATTTCATGGCAGCTGCCATGATTCATTCATTCTGAGGGAATCCAACCTCCCAGGCCCTCTTCCATGCACCAAACAGCCTGAAGGGCTGGCTCCTCGGAGACAAGGGATACCTCCTGCACACGTGGCTCATGAGGATCCCCATCAGTGAGGAACAGTGTCGATACAATGACAGGCACATCGCCACCAGGTCTGTCATTGAACATACGATAGGACTGCTGAAGATGCGATTTCAATGCCTGGATTGGTCTGGGGGAGCGCTTCAATACGCACCAGCGAGAGTGGGTCGAATTATGGTCGTCTGTTGTGTCCTGCACAACATGGCACAACAGAGAGGGTTACCGGTGGATGAGGTCCCGTGCCCTCATCCATCATCCACACCTGCCATCAACATTGAGGAGGAGGAGGACGAACCCATCGGCAGAGCAGCGGCTCACCTGGCTGCTCATGAGGCCAGGGAGTCACTCATATTTGAACGGTTCTCAAAAGATCACAAAGTGAGAATAGTCCAGTCCTTAGACCACCTGGAAAGAGCAGCGCTAACATCAGCTGCCGCCCCCCCCACCCCGACTACTTCTACTTGGTGCATCCCCTGTGGCTGCAGCAGAGGTAATGGCAGGTTGCTCACGTTCATGGCCTGACTGCTTAGATGCTTTCGGCCTACGCCCTCTGGGTTTTGGAGCCCATGAGGGCCCCACCAATGACTGCTCCATCTGCATCTGTGCAGGGGATGACTCGGCCACCTGGAGAGGAGGCAGCATTGTGTCCCCTTTCGCCATCATCCCTCTCCTGGGCCAGGCCCACATCACTTCTATCACCCTGCTGGACAACAGCTTGGAGGACATGTGATGCCTTGGAAGGCCACTTCTAAAGTATCTGTCTGCCTGTTTAAGGTGGCAGAATGTTGTTCACCCTGAGTCCGAATGGTCGTTGTCAGGGCCTGAATGGACTCATTTGTGAGCCGTGCTTGAAGCTCTATGGAGGCTGGCCTTCTCTCCATCGCAGACATTCCCGCACTTACCTGTGCCACCAGTCCACTAATACAGGAGATGGACTCCTCCATCCTCTCCGCTATTGTGGAGGGAGTGCATGGCACCTGTTCCAGTACCTCGCAAATATGCTGCTGTCCCTCGATCATTCTCCTTTAAAAGGATGGCCCCCGGGGTTCAGCATCTGCGTCCAGCTGAGCAGAGCCTGGAGGGGAGTGCGCCCACCGACATGGACTCTACACAGCTGCCCCTGCCACCAGTGTCTGCACGTGCTCACTTGTGTGTGGTGACTCACCAAGTGCCAAACCAACTAACTGACTACTAGGACCCACCAAAGTGTGAGTATCTGCACTGGTGGATTTCTCACTAAGATGTGACGATGCACCCTCAGAGGCCTGGAGCTCCTCTGAGGAATCGCCCTCTCCCATCACTGCAGTCATTGAAGGGCCTGGAAGAGAACAGAAGGCAATATTAAGCATCATCACAGATGTGTCATGTTGTGATTAGCATACTGAGGTGTTCAACATGCCAATCATTGTTAACATCAATTCATGTTGTGTGTGATGAATGTTAAAGTTGTGTCACCAGACGTTTGTGGGGTGCCAGTCTAGGTTTCCCCAGTGGACAGGCTCTCGAGGGTGTGGCTGATCTCCAGGGTCTCCTCCTCCGCCTCTGTGAGGACCACTATCTGTTGCGGCCCCCCTCCAGCCCTCGCCCTCTCGCGTGCCTTTTGCGCTCTCTTCTCCTATAATGGGAGAAAGTACAGACATGTGAGTGAGTGAGGATGAAGTGTCAGCCGATGAATGCATTGCTTTGGGATAGGCTGACCATGAAAGAGATGCATCAGAGGGTGAGAATCAGACAGAGACATCACACTGGATGAGGATTGGGGTGAGTGGTAGTGGTGGGTTCACAAATGGGGAGGTGAGGAAGTGCTCAGGAAGTGAAGGTAAGTTGAGGATGAACCTTAAGTGGGTGTGAGGAGTGATGTGATGGAGTAGTCTTGGCAGTGCAGAATAATGTGGTGGGGGGGTGATGTGCACCACGGAATGCAGGAGAATCAGTAAGTTTACTCACTTTTGCTGACCTAGTTAGGTCGTTGAAACGCTTCCTGCACTGGACCCAAGTGCAGGATATGTTGCTGCTGCTGGTGACCTCCTCTGCCACCTCGAGCCAGGCCTTCTTGGTGGCAGAGGCAGGGCACTTCCTCCTGTCGGCTGGGTAAAATAGATCCCTCCTCCTCCTCACCCCGGCCAACAGCACCTCAAATGAGGCGTCACTGAATCTTGGAGCTGATTTGCCCCTGTGCTGCTCCATTCTGCGTGCTTGCTCCTTGCTCCAGCAAAAGCCATTGATGCATTGGCCCTTTAACTCCAGGCACTCCAGCTGACAGCAGGTCATGCGGGTGCGCAGTTTGCCCGCTGCGCAGGTTTTGGATGGCAAACCTGGAAGCAACATTACGGGACACCAATTAAGCCGCGATCACGTGTGGAACGGTAAAATTTTATTATTCAGGTTTGCCACGTGCCCCTTGACCCCACCGCTGCCATCCCGCCACCTTATTAAAATCGTGGCCCACATCTCTAATAATGTTTTCCAGCATCTTCCCTACAACCAACTTCAAACTAATTGGCCTATAATTCCTCAATGATGGCAGAGCCCAGCACGTGAGTGCAAAAAACAAGGCCGATGTGTTCGCAACCATCTTCAGCCAAGTGGATGATGCATCTCGGTCTCCTCCCGAGATCCCCACCATCACAGAAGCCAGTCTTCAGCCAATTTGATTCACTCCATGTGATATCAAGAAATGGCATGTGCACTGGACACAGCAAAGGCTATGGGCCCCGACCACATCCTGGCTGTAATGCTGAAGACCTGTGCTCCAGAACTGGCCGCGTCTCTAGCCAAGCTGCTCCAGTACAGCTACAACACTGGCATCTACCCGACAAAGTGGAAAATTGCCCAGGTATGTCCTGTCCACCAAAAGCAGGACAAATCCAATCCGACCAATTACCGCCCCATCAGCCTACACCCAATAATCAGCAAAGTGATGGAAGAAGACGTCAGCAGTGCTATCAACCAGTACTTACTCACCAATAATCTGTTCAATGATGCTCAGTTTGGGTTCCGCCAGGACCACTTGGCTCCAGACCTCATTACAGCCTTAGTCCAAACATGGACAAAAGAGCTGGATTCCAGAGGTGAGGTGAGAGTGACTGCCCTTGACATCAAGGCAGCATTTGACCGAGTGTGGCACCAAGGAGCCCTAGTAAAACTGAAGTCAATGGGGATCAAGGGGAAAATTCTCCAGAGGCTGGAGTCACACCTAGCAGAAAGGAAGATGGTAGTGGTTGTTGAAGGGCAATCATCTCAGCCCCAGGACATTGCTGCAGGAGTTCCTCAGGCGTTATGATGAAGGGGCCCAAATGAAACATCAACCTGTCTTTTTCTTTCAGATACTGGCTGACCTGTTCATTTCCTGTTTATTTCTGTATGGGACATAATGGTCAGGACTTTCTCCTTTATGGGAATGGGGGGGCGGGGGGGGCGGTGGTGGGGGGGACTCCTGTGCACCTGACTGTTGTGCTGCTGATCCCAGGTAGGCTCCCGATGGTAGTTGTCTGCCTGTGTTCAGGAGCCCAGCTTGGGAAAGTTCCCAGGCCTTGGGCACCAAGTACTGACCACTTGCAGAATGTAAAGCTAAGGGGCCTTTTGTGCCAAACATTTAAGCATAGCAGGCCGAAGGAGTGAAACAATTGCCTGATGATCGATTCCACTCCTTAGGGGTGGGGATTGCAATATAAAGGCCATTCCACCAGTCCTATCAATGTTGGATGCAAGTAACATGCTGGTGTTACTAGTATCCAGTGTTTCTACAGCGGTAATGACAGAAAATGTGACGCCTGACATCACTCGGTCGTTACTATCTCCTGTAAATGCACCGGCGAGCGGGAAGAATGCCTGCTGTCCCTTTCGGTGGACAACCCATCAGTGATAGAGACAAAAATTCAGCTATCCTGTGCTCCCAGTGGCTCAGACACTGGCACCGCAGAATGTCGCCAAGCCACACTCCTTCAAGAGTGGCTCCTAGCAATGAGTTTGAGAGCACTGAAGGCACCCAAGAGTAGCAATAAATTAAGTTTCATTTTAACGTTAGCAGAATTTTACATAAAGTTACTTGGCTTCAAGCATTGCAGATTGAGTGTGTGACCACTTATGCAGTTTTATTTTCATGCACAAAGTGATTTTTCCTCTTACTGTCTTTTGTAATTGCACATTTAAGAAAATAAATACAGATTTCAACTGCTTACTCATAAAAATTGATTACCCCCACTCAGACTTTCATTTGCACTGTTGTTTTTCTTTCATAACACAAGACAGCTTCCCTTACTTCCCATGTGGCTGTCTAACGTTAGGCTCATGCTGAGACTTGATGCTATAATCCAAACTGAGCACTGAAACCTGCAGTGTTAGACATATCCAATTCCCTTTGCTTGCACTGCTTGCAGTAGGATGCCTGCCTACAAGAACAAATATCCACTGACGTCAGTTCAATGTGTTTACACAACAGCGAATACCATTTACAATAATGGGCTGCAAAAAGTGGGGTCTATTCGAAGTCTTGAATCAACGCGGATGTGCAGAACCTTTCTCGAGATTTACAAGTGTTTCAGTCCTCCAGATTGACAAATATTTCAATTAAGTACAGCAGACTATTATTATAAGAGTGCAGAAAAACTAGCTGAATCATTTAATTCTAAACCCATGATATCATTAGTGAAAACTGTACCGTCGTGTTTATTTGTTGATTCAGCAAAGTTTGACCGCTGTTTAACTCCCTGATTAGCTCTCTGAAGCAGTTCACGTTAAAGCTGGATCTGATTTGGCACAAGTAAATGACCCAATTTATATTCCGAAATGGAGTTGGATCGTAGCCTTTATTTGCCCAATTTGGCTGCAGAACACACAATCAAAATATATCGGGTTATGACTCAGTCCAGAACTGCTGCTTTGCGGGGGAGTAAGCACTGCTGGTACGGTAATACAGCTCACCGTTGGTGCTGTTTCGAATTTCAGCTGAACCAAAGCACCCAGTGTGCGTGACACTGCTTCATCCAACGATGCAGACTTAAAATCTCACTGACTCAGCCCATCAGGACCAAGTGGAGAAAGGCAAAGAGTCACATGGGCATTTTCAATGTATCTCAGGTGTTAGCCATGGCTCAGTGAGTAGCACTCCCTTGCCTCTGAGTCAGAAGATTGAGGGTTCAAGTCCCACTTCAGCATATAATTTAGGCTGGCACTCCAGTGCAGTACTGAGGGAGTGCTGCATTGTTGGAGGTGCTGTCTTTCGGATTAGATGTTAAACCAAGGACTCCGCCTGCCCTCTCATGGTGGACATACAAGATTCCATGGCACTATCTTGAAGGAGTGCAGGAGTTCTCCCCAGTGTTCTGGCCAATATTTATCCCTCAACCAACATCACTAAAAACAGATTAGCTGGTCATTATCGCTGATTGTGGGATCTTGCTGTGTGCAAATTGGCTCCTGCCTTTCCAACAATAATTAAACTTCAAAAGTACTTAATTGGCTGTAAAGTGTTTTGGGACATCCTGAGGTTGTGAAAGGCGCTATAGAAATGCAAGTCTTTCTTTCTTTTGACGTGCACAGATTTCAGGGACATCCAGCTAATATCCCAAGAAATGGCAGCAGGAAAATTTGTCCACTGGCAGTGAATATCCGAAAATCAGGCGAGCAGCACCCATGATTTTCTGATACCCAATTATGCTATCTCCAGCTTTCACAGAATTACTTAGTTACCACAAACATACTTAGGTTATCTTTCTGCACAAGAAGTAACGGAATCATGATGTGATTTGGTTACCGTTTGGTAGGATTTTGTACACAATTTACACCACGACTTTAATGAATTTGACATGAAAATTCTATTATAGCAAAGGCATAAAACTCTAGGAGGAGAGGGTTATAGAACTGAACAGGGAGTATCTGGAACATAATGGCAAAGCACTTCATGGGCACTTAAGTTTTATTATAAATTAGTATATTGGGCTCTTAGTAGAGCATTCTTATTTTTGAATATCAAAGGCGTGATTTTGACCCCGAGCCGGAAAGGGGGAAGGGGGGTTAAAATGCGGACGGGATATCTGGAAGTACGATTTTGACGTAAGGACGTCTTTTATTTTTTTTATCGGTTTGCTATCTGACTGGCCGGCCTGATTGACAGGCTGGTCTCATTCAAACGGGAGACCAGCCAGGAAGAGGACGTGTTCAGGTAAGTCTTCAGGTAAGTCTTTGTTTGTATGGATGGGGGGCATGGGTGGTCATTGGTTGGCACAAGAGGCATGGGTGCATGTGGGCATGGGATGGCATGGGAAGAGGTTGGCACAAGGGCACATTTGGCACGGAGCATAGGTTGGCATGGGGGAGGGATTGGGGTTCAGTAACGGGGGGGCCTCGTAATTGGGGGTCATCATGGGGGTCCGCGATGTGTGGGGGGGTTTGGGGTCGGGGGTCTGCGATTGGGAATCAGGGTCAGGGGTCCACAATCGTTGTGGGGGCACTGGGACCGGGGTTGGGGGTCTGCGATTGTTTGGGGGGGGGGCGATTGGGGATCAGGGTCGGGAGTCCATGGTCGTTGGGGGGGTTGCTGCAGGTAGGCTTGTTGGGCCTGGGGGAAGCACACCTGCTCGTCCGGGCCCACAAGCTGTGCCAGAAAGGTACCTACCTGTTAGTCTCGGGCTTTCTCGCCTCCTTTCATGAGATGTGAAAGTGAAGGCCCGGGAATCTCAGTCCCCTGGGGTTGAAATCGGAAACTGTGGGAAAATGAAGGCCCAAAGCCTCCTTGAAAGGTTTTAATCACCAACCCGCCTCCTGGGAATGGGTTGGTTGCACAGCCCTCGTCCCGCCTCAGTGAAAACCGGAAATAGGCGGGTTGGGGGCTGGTCTGAAATTATTGCAATTTTGAATGCCACCCCTTCCATCCCCATCCCCATCCCCAACCCACCCGTTTTTCATTGTTAAAATCATGCCTCGAGTGTCGATGCAATGGGTTCCTTGACCCATGACAACTTTGTTGGGAATACTGTTGTGTTTATTAGTCTATGTCTTTATTAGTCTATGCCTTTTCATTCCTCATTATTTCAACCCCTCTCTGGCAGTAAACCTGAGCGAGAAAACCTCAGGGGCTGATTTACCATCGACAATGTCATGACGCAGCAGGTGAGATGAGCTTTAAGCTGAAGAACTTTTCATTGCATCTCATTTGTACTGCTGTCAATGCCACAGTGCTCTCCTCCTCCAGAGATGGAGGTAGTTTCCACAAATAAGCCACTTGGTATTTATTGCCAAGTCAATCTTTCAATTTGTACACCCAGATGTAAACTCACATGCAGCTCCGTGCTGGAGTGCCATCAATCATCCTATTAAACAGCAGTTATCGTAGGCTAACTAAAAGGGTAATAATTTCTACATGCAGAAAACAATAAATTGGATTCGTAGCTTTTATCACTAGGCATTCTCAGTACAGCCATCCCCTGCTGGCTGCCATTGATATATATTAATCCCTCGTACTTAAGGATTATTAAAGTCAGTTTTTATTGCTAATTTAAGAATCCACTTTTTCTCCGGTTTCATTTATCGTATAAAGAAACTGGAGAAAATAAGTGGGGGAGAAAAATTGGACCTCCAAAAATCTGGCTACATTTGGAGAAAATCCAAAAAAAAAGTTTTTATTATTTTGAAGATTGCTAGAACTCAAGAAAACAAACAAGGGACTTGGAAGAGGGTATGGTAGGTATAATCAGGCTAAATTCATAATTCATAATGATTTACACAATCCATGGACACCATTTAATGGGGTTCACCATCAGACTGTCATCTAAATCTTCAATAGATTTTCAAAATATAAATTAAAGTCAAATTAAAGAACATTGGGCCAAAAATCGGCAAGGTGGGGGCATAATGCAGGTGCATCTCAAATTTGAGGGTCAAGATTTCAAGGCGGGGCTGGCTTTATGCCTTATTTCCATTTCACTGAAATGGGTGGGTCAGAAGAGCCATTTCCTTCACCGGTGTTGCACATGTGAGCGAGATGAACAGTGCAAAGCCTCGGAATTCCCATCATTTCCACCCCCATGCGACATCATTACCATCGGCGTAACTTACAAGCAGATAAAAGAAGTGTAGCCTTCCCAGGAGTAGGTCTGCCCATCAGAAATGACCCATTTAAAGATGCTTATTGCCTGGACAACTTTTGCCCATATCTCAGGGTTGCGCGCATATTTCGGGGTTTTTTGCTGCGGGGAGCTACTCAGCGGCACTTCAAACCGCCGGAGTGAGGGACTCTCAGGTCACGAGCAGCATGGGTTTCTCGATGGGGATTCCACTATTTGAAATCTTAATGGAGGAGGAGGAGAACAGAAGACAGCAAAGGAGAGTCATTCAGCATCAAAGAAGAATAAGGCCAATCTGCTATTAGGTAGCTTCAAAAGAGAATGAGGCCATTCCACTATTGCCCCCACAATCAGTCGATGGGCTCCAGAGGGACTGAGTGGAGAGCTGTACCTTGACCAACTTTTGATTGACTAAGGAAGTCCTGGACAAAATATGCTACCTTCAGCATGATGACCTGCAGCCCTGATCATTACAAAACTGACAGCCAGTGGCTGTCAAAGTCTTTACAGCTCTCAACTTCAATGCAACCAAAGGCTTATGCAGTGTAAGCCAGACCAGTCCTGGACTGCGCTCGATGGGTCACCAATACCACCTTTAAGAGAGCTGGAGAATTCATCCCAAAATGAATGAATTCCTCAGCTCTCCAAGAAGGACATGGTTATTTAAGTTATCTGTTGCTTCAGCAAGGACTGGAAATGGATTCCCAAGGAGGAGGTGGGCCCAGATACTAGGGAGGTGGAGGAACCCTGAAATCAGCCTCCTGAGGAGCAGTACTCGGAGGGTTGTTCCGTCCTGGATGATAGGGAACTTCCTAGGGACATCATCACTAATACATTGTCCACAGATTAAAGCTCTCCCCTGCGATAAACTCTATTACTTCATCTCCCCAGCCTTCCTGCCAACTCCAATCATTCCATACCTAAACATCTATCTTTCTGGCCCCCCATTAACAAATCTGTCACATCCTTCAACCAGACCTCATGAGGACCACGTGTCCTCCTGCTTATTGAACAACAAAGCCAAGTCAAAGTACAACATCATATTCATTTTACACTAAGACTGCTCAATCTTGCTAATCATAGTGTTTCCTTTTGGTGCCTAGATATGCCTTTCTATTCCTATCCTGCTGCCCTGGGTGCCATCTGACGGTAAGTATCATGAGAGGTCATTAGCTGCTGAATTGGTGTAAGAAATTGTTGGACTGAAGTGGGGTGAATGTCAAGGGCAGGTGGTTAGACTCTTTCTTGTTGGAGATGGTCATTGCCTGGCACTTGTCTGGCGAGACTGTTACTTGCCATTTATCAGCCCAAGCTTGGATGTTGTCCAGGTCTTGCTGCTTGCGGGCACGGACTGCTTCATTATCTGAGGGGTTGCGAATGGAACTGAACACTGTGCAATTATCAGTAAACAGCCCCACTTCTGACCTTATGATGGAGGGAAGGTCATTGATGAAGCAGCTGAAGATGGTTGGACCTAGGACACTGCCCTAAGGAACTCCTACAGCGATGTCGTGGGGCTGAGATGATTGGCAGCTGATACTTGTATTTATATAGCGCCTTTCAACACCTCAGGATGTCCCAAAGCACTTAACAGCCAATGTAGTCACTGTTGTAATGTAAGAAACGTGGCTGCCAATTTGTGCGCAATAAGGTCCCACCATCACTGAAGTGTCAACCTAGATTATGTGCTCAAGTCTCTGGAGTGGGACTTGAACCCATGACCTTATTGGCAATATTGGGATGGGCAATAAATGCAGTCTTGCCAGAGTCGCCTGCATCCCGGAAAACTACCAAAACTACTTATCTGTGTAAGTGTGCGTCACAAAAATTCTGAGTTTGCTTCCTTCTTCTGCCACCACTTCCTCCAATGCCGGATTTGAATGCCACAAAGTCTTGAAGAAGCAAAAGGGCCTAGAAATTGGGTCGCACAGCGCTCATTTCTCAGGCCTTATTCAGACTACTTAAGACTGGAAGTGCTCCGCCCGCCATATTAGGTAAGGACAAAAAAATATGTGTCCTTTACCCACTCTTGAAACAGGCATTAGGACTTTTGGATAGGCAAATAAGGGGCCTAATGCCTGCTTGAGGCCCCCCTCCAAGATTAGTTTGCCCTGAGGGAGCTGGCACCGGCCCCAGCTCCACTCAGAGAAACCAGGCCTAGGGATAAATAACTTACCTTCTCCCGACCCCGCATTAAAAGTAACTGATCACTGCCGCTCCCCCACTCCATCGCCGCCCCTCGCGGCCCTGACCACCACCCCCCCCGCAATCTCCCTCCCCCAATCCCTGGCCCCGTGACCCCAGGATCCAATTCCCCCGATTCCCTGCCACCCCCTCCCCGAACCCCAGCCCCTGCAATCCCCGGACCCGACCTCCGATCGCCTGATCCCCGGCAATCACAACCCCCCAAATTCCACGGCAACCGTGATCCCTGGCTCCGTGATTCATGGACTCGACCCCTGACCCCAATCCCCGGCCCCACTTTCCTGAGAGTCACTGCGACACTGGCAGTGGCCCAATATTGCATAACCCTTCGCTGACGGGCTCTCATCGCCTTGTCGGCTCCATTGAAATTAGGCCCAATGTCAGGGGAGATTGCCATGCCCGAATTTCTAGGCCAAGAAATCTTTTGCTAAGAAATCACTGCAGTTGAATATTCTTCTCAAAAGCTGGTGAAGAAAACACATCACGTAGTTGCTGTGTCTCAAGGATTCTGCTGCCACCTTAAGTGACTGCGATTCACTGTTCAATAGTGATGTCCCATGATATTACTCATTACTTCCCTTTGTGTTACATTACTCATGGATGAAAAGTAAAAGGCTTATGCTCAGGACTGAAAGACTTTCTCCTGCACGTGTCGCAACAAGATCACAGAAAAGCAACAAAGAGAGGGAGTCAATTTCTTTAATAATAGATTTCCCCTGATTATTGAGCCCCATTTGAAATTCTGAAACAATTTCATTCCAATACTACTTCTTATAGTTATTAACATTTTATGGGATTCATTAATTCTGCTAATGATCTTATGTACCCTACTTGTTGGCAGTCTTACTCGACACATACTTAATGTGATTGTATGATGTTATTTTGTCCATTATTTTAATAGAAGTGTTAATCTCCTTATTTAAAATAGGTTATCAATTCTATTAAAATTGCAAATAAAGAAATTAAGGGCTACACTCAGAGTAAATTACAATCAATAAATCATAAGAATTGGTCTACTAATTTTGCCAACAGTCATTACTGGCCTCAAATTGTTTTCTCGCCATAGAGAACACAGTCTGGTTTCGAAACTGACTTGAAATTGACAAATAGTGTCATTAGTCCAGGAAAACAAGGAAATTACTTGGGGCTCGATTTTAGGATCGTGTTTCCGGCGGGTTTCCAGCGGGGTGGCCCCGAAAATCCCGATCTCCGGTCACGTGACCGGATTGCGACGAAATCCCGGCCACTTCCGGGTACCGCGCTGACGTGCGGGGCTGCGCGCGCAAGCCCCACTGGTGGGAATCCCACAGGCAATTAAAGCCAGCGGGGGTCCACTTGAGAGTACTTACCTTGCTCGTTGTGGTCAGTTAATGAGCTGAAGCAGCTGTCAAAAGAGGAAGTGTGGGATTTTCGGTTCAAGGCAGTGAGTTTCCCACACTGGGGGAAACAGTCTCCCTCCAACCAGGCGTGTTGCAGCCAGCAGCCTGTGGCAGGTGCCAAGGTGCGCTCCACGGGGGAGAGCCCTCACCCACGCAGGAGGCCACCGCGTCACATAGGGCAACCCCTGCCCTCCACCACCCCCCCGCCAAGCCAGAGGACAGACCGACACGAAACCGCAGCCCCAGTCCGAGGAACCACACACCTACCCTGTACAACCCCTCAGACCAACACCTGCCAGTTGGGTGGTGTGTGGACACCCTCGGAGGACGAAGAGCATGACCAGCATCAGCAGCCTCGCAGTCCACGCCGTCCGCCGCAGGGACGTGGATCCCCCCAACACGGTGTTGTTGCACGCCCACCTGCACGGCAGGAGGGAGGGCTACCGCAGACAGAGACGCGTCGCAGAGGGCACTACCCTCGCCACAGGGTCCACAGACCGAGGCGCAGCTCCCCGGACCTCTCCGAGCAGCAGTGCACAGGGAGGCGCAGATTCGCTCGACATGTAGTCGTGGAGATCTGCAGCCTCTTTCATGCCGAGCTGCTCCTGGCTGGCCCCAGCACCAACTGCTTACCTGTCGCTGGCAAAGTCACCACTGCCCTCCACACCTTCTCCTCCGCATCCTTCCAGGGTGCAGCCGGCTACACCGCCGATGTCTCTCAGTCGTCTGCGCGGACGAGCCCTGCAAATACACCTGCACCTACTCTGCAGTAACACAATGGGTGGCATCAGTGGTGGGTCCTCATAGTGATACCCAGGAGCGGGCATTATTGGACACAACGGACAGGATTCGCGGAGACATGGCAGTGGTGGTGTCAATATAATGTGTGCTGTTTGTTGCTCTGAAATTCAATATGGGTAACACCCATGACAAACCCTCAGACACCCTTGTGCACCCCCTTCATGCTGACGAGACGTTTGCCTTACGCTGCCTACTGCACATATGTGATGCATGCCCTGTGGCTGCAGCACAGGTGGTGGCAGGTTGAGTGAGGCTGGCCGTGAGGGAGATGCACGAGAGGGTGAGTATGGGATGGAGCAATGAGATTGTATGAGGATTGGGTTGCGTGTTAGTGGCAGGATGAGTACTGGCGAGGTGAGTAGGTGGAGGTAAGATGAGGATGGGGTTTGAGTGGGTATGAAGGGTGATGTGACAGAGTAGTGTTGGCGGTGCCGAAGGAGATGTGGGGTGGGGGCAGTGTTGTGGCAGACGGAGTGTAGGGGAAAGACTTCGTGTTCTCACTGCGGCTGACCTACTGCGGTCATTGCAGCGCCTCCTGCACTGTATGCAGGTGGGCCATATGTTGGTGGCGCACGTGACCCCCTCTGCCACCTCGAGCCAGGCCTTCTTGGTGGCAGAGGCAGGCCGCTTCCTCCCGCCCGCCGGGGGGAAGATCTGTGTCCTCCCCCTCCTCCTCACCCCATCTGATGATACCTGGGGTGAGGCATCATTAAACTGGGAGCAGCCTTCCCCCTGGGCTGCTCCATGCTGCAATTTGTCCCATTGGTTGCAGCATCTGTCAGTGGAGGACTGCCCCTTTAACTAGAGAGCCTCCAGCTGACAGATCGTACTGCGCATGCGCAGCCCGACCGACGCGCAGGCCAGCGCCGTGGACCCCGGAGGAGCAGGTAATTGATTCCTATTAGTGGGTTGCCTGCTACGATCGCGCGGGCAACCCACTAATTTCGCCGAGCGTGTTGACCACGCTCCCGGAGGACCACCCGCTGGGAACCCGCAGGCCTGCTAAATTCGGGCCCTTGATGTTGATGTGCTTAATAAAAAGAGCATAGAAACAACTTAGTTTATATTTTATTTGATTTTGTAAAAAATAATGCAAGTTTGTTTTCCTTCCTGTATACACTCTGTTCTCCTTTCCTATAGGGGCTGACCAATGTCAGGATATGGTTACATGGTTGTGGAAGCTTTCTGGTATTTTACCCAAATGAACATCCTCCCTGTAGCAGCTTAGGTAATGAGTGCTGGTAAATTACTTGACCATGTTGGGGGTTGGGGCTATCCCAACTAAGTCCGGGGGAGAGGGGGGTCATCCTGACTAAGCCCGGGGTTGGCGGGAGGGCGGTGTTCATCCCATCTAAGCCCAATCCTGTCTTCACCCACCATCCACAGATGTGCATTTTCGCGAACAAAATTCAATGGATCGCAATCAAGGGAGGAATCCTGGCTGATTTTCCACTTTCAAACTCGGGGCACAAATGCTCATTGTAGCACCCCGGGTTACCAGCCTTCAACCTTCCTGGTTTATACGAGTCAGAAGCACACACAGCGTTGTAATTACCCACTGAGCAACTTTATAAACATAAAGCTCAAACAGTTTAACTGCTATTAGTATTCATAGCAAAGGCAAATAATAAAACATTAAAAACTGATGAAGAAAATAGGAAAATAATTTTCCCAAGGAGCCTCAAAAGCCTAGGGCTTGGGAATTGTTATTTAACTGATGCTGTTTCTTTTATTATTATCGATGTACAGTATTCATAAAAATATTTAGAAATGTTATAAACGTGAAAGAGAATGCGAATAAATGATGTTTACCTCTGGATTACTGTCATGTATGAATTTTTAATTTATCTCTGGCTATTTCTATGGCAACGTAGCAATTATAATAAATTTTGTTAAACTTATTCTTAGTGAGCAGACTGAGCACTTTGTGTACTTGAGGGAAGTGATGCGTGAGTGTAATACCAATGACATAATGTTCGCAGGATTATGTTTAGAACTACACGTACAGATTCACATTTAAAAGAAAAATATTCAGTAGCAATTTATCTAGTCAATCCTAAGCGCTTATGTGTTATCTCCCTTTAATTTATTGCCTGACAACAAAATAATCCAGAAAACAAGGGATGAATTTCTTGGTATGAAGAATGTGCGGCTTGCGTTGGTGCTAACTAAGAGTGGCAGGATGATTTTCTGTGCGGACTGCAATACCAGCAATGAGGATTGATCTTAATTTACCCTGAGTGTAGCCCCTAATTGAATCCACAAACTCAGTACAAAGGGATCAAGGTGCAGAAATATCAAAGGTATAAATTTGGAGTGTTGAAGGGCCAGTCTACATAATGTAAACATCATGTTCTTGTGTTTTCTTTAGTTAATGTTTTGTCCTCACATTCTTGGGTTGGCGGGAAAAAAGGCCCAGATTTCATTGGAATTAACGAATGGCAAAGAAAATCATGAGAAGACCCAACTTTGGAAGGTGCATTTCCTGAGATGCAAATGCTTCAGTGATCATGAAAAACTACCAGCCAATTATGATGTGCCTGCAATAATGGGCCATTAATCTTACCCAAGCAGTTCAAAAGTCGCTTCACCAGAATAACAGTCAAAATGATCAATAATCCAACTGTGGAGTGTGTAACTTTTGTGGAACAGGTGAGAAAATCTCAATTTACTGATGCTGTTAATCTCTTTCATGAACGAAGAACTTTTGGGGAGGGAAGATAGCACTTCCCCCTCCCCTCAGTATTTAAAGGAGGGGCCAAGCATGACAGTGAACTCAGTCTCAATTACTCAGAGGAGCTGGCTGGAGGTCCAGAAGAAGTTGTGTGATTTGTGAGAATAGAGTGAATATTACTATAAGGTAGCAACACAGCAAATATATGGATGTGAGAGAAAGTAGCATAGTTGTTAAAGATATTTATATACTATAAAAAATCTTGCGTGTGGTATTCAGTTCCTGCCCACAAATGTTGTCTGCTGCAACACTTCCCATGTCAACATTTAAAATATCCTATGTAAACATTTTACTGTCACACTTTGGTTGTGAATCAATCGAATAACTAAAAATGCTTTTTGAAAATAAAAATCATCTGCCATTTTTTTCAGTTACTAAAATTTTTAATGTCCAAAATAAGGTTTTAATTAATATATATATATTTTTTAAAAATACATATTTCACAATAACATGATAAAAATGATCTAATGCATTGTCTTTTAATACCTTCATTAAAATGTTTACTTGAAGGCCTCAGTCCCTTTTAAAAAGATTGTGCTTGAACTTCATATTTTTTGTCCAGAGCAGTGAAACTGTTAGCTGAAAGCAGATCCTGCAGTCTGTGCATGTGCAATGTGCACAGTTTCCTAGGATATATCAATAGCATTTAAGATAACAAGATGATATAATGCTGCTTAGCCTCTAATAAAATAAATTTGGTTGATTTTTTAGAATTATTTGCTAAAAAAAAACTAAAGGACAAATTACAAAAGCTTTATTCAACTAAAATTTATACTGAGCGCTGTTTAAAACAGAGGTTGTGTGTTTGTGTGAGTGGGAGAGAAGTAGAAAGAGAAAAAATGACAGATTGTACTGATCATACACCAGTTGCAGCTTTCGTTGGCTTCAAATTATAATTACACTATAAACTTCAAAAAGCATATTAAGCCAAGGGAGTATCTTTCCTCATCCTAATTTGAGTTCTTTAAACAAGTTGAATTTTGCAAGCAAACAAAGCTCTAATTCTCACTTGATTATTGCTTGCAATTCGTTGATCATTAAAAAATATAAACATTCTAATTACTGGCACCTGTGAGACAGAGAGGAACAGAAACACAAAGTGAGAAGAGAAAACAGAAAGAGAAAGAAACAGACAGTGATAAGCTTCCAGGAATCAATTACAAAACATCAAATTTAATGTTTGCAGTGATTTATCATGCTGCCAGACCTGAGATGCCCCCATTCACACCCAATGTCTTTGTCTGCCAGCAATACAGCCACACACCAAGGGCTCGATTTTAGGGTCGGGTTTCCTGCGGGTTTCCAGCGGGGGGGCCCCGAAAATCCCGATATGAGGTCACGTGACCGGATCGCGCCGCGATCCCGACCACTTCCGGGTTCCCCGATGACGTGCGGGGCTGCGTGCGTGGCCCCCGCTGGTGGGAATCCCGCAGGCAATTAAAGCCAGCGGGGTTCCACTTGAGAGTACTTACCTTGCTTGTTGAGGTAAGTTAATGAGCTGAATCAGCTGTCAAAAGAGGAAGTGTGGGATTTCACCTGCATCACAGCGTGTTTCCCACACTGGGGGAAACAGTCTCTTTCCAACCAGGTGTGTTGCAGCCAGCAGCCTGTGGCAGGTGCCAAGGTGCACTCCACGGGGGAGAGCCCTCACCCACGCAGGAGGCCACCGCGTCACATAGGGCAACCCTTGCCCCCCACCACCACCCGCCAAGCCAGAGGACAGACCGACACAAACCCGCAGCCCCAGTCCGAGGAACCACCCACCTACCCTGCACAACCCCTCAGACCAACACCGGCCAGATGGGTGGTGTGTGGAGACCCTCGGAGGACGAACAGCATGACCAGCCCCAGCAGCCTCGCAGTCCACGCCGTCCGCCGCAGAGACGTGGAGCCCCCCAACACGGGGTTGTTGCACGCCCACCTGCACAGCAGGAGGGAGGGCTACCGCAGAGAGAGACGCATCGCAGAGGGCACTACCCTCGCCACATGGTCCACAGACCGAGGCGAAGCTCCCCGGACCTCTCCGAGCAGCAGTGCACACGGAGGCGCAGATTCGCTCGACATGTAGTCGTGGAGATCTGCAGGCTCTTTCATGCCGAGCTGCTCCTGCCTGGCCCCAGCAACAAGTGCTTACCTGTCGCTGCCAAAGTCACCACTGCCCTCCACAACTTCTCCTCCGCATCCTTCCAGGGTGCAGCCGGCTACACCGCCGATGTCTCTCAGTGGTCTGCGCGGAAGAGCCCTGCAAATACACCTGCACCTACTCTGCAGTAACACGATGGGTGGCATCAGTGGTGGGTCCTCATAGTGATACCCAGGAGCGGGCATTATTGGACACAACAGACAGGATTCGCGGAGACATGGCAGTGGTGGTGCCAATATAATGTGTGCTGTTTGTTGCTCTGAAATTCAATATAGGTAACACCCATGGCAAACCCTCCGACACCCTTGTGCACCCCCTTCATGCTCACGAAACATTTGCCTTACGCTGCCTACTGCACATATGTGATGCATGCCCTGTGGCTGCAGCACAGGTGGTGGCAGGTTGAGTGAGGCTGGCCGTGAGGGAGATGCACGAGAGGGTGAGTATGGGATAGAGCCATGAGATTGTATGAGGATTGGGTCGCGTGTTAGTGGCGGGATGAGTACTGGCGAGGTGAGTAGGTGGAGGTAAGATGAGGATGGGGTTTGAGTGGGTATGAGGGGTGATGTGACAGAGTAGTGTTGGCGGTGCCGAAGGAGATGTGGGTTGGGGCAGTGTTGTGGCAGACGGAGTGTAGGGGAAAGACTTCGTGTTCTCACTGTGGCTGACCTACTGAGGTCATTGGAGCGCCTCCTGCACTGTATGCAGGTGGGCGATATGTTGGTTGCGCAGGTGACCCCCTCTGCCACCTCGAGCCAGGCCTTCTTGGTGGCAGAGGCAGGCCGCTTCCTCCCACCCGCCGGGTGGAAGATCTCTGTCCTCCCCCTCCTCCTCACCCCATCTGATGATACCTGGGGTGAAGCATCATTAAACTGGGAGCAGCCTTCCCCCTGGGCTGCTCCATGCTGAAATTTGTTCCATTGGTTGCAGCATCTGTCAGTGGAGGACTGCCCCTTTAACTAGAGAGCCTCCAGCTGACAGATCGTACTGCGCATGCGCAGCCCGCCCGACGCGCAGACCAGCAGCGTGGACCCCGGAGGAGCAGGTAATTGATTCCTATTAGTGTGTTGCCTGCTACGATCGCGCGGGCAACCCACTAATTTCACCGAGCGTGTTGACCACGCTCCCGAAACCCAACCCGCCGGAAACCCGCAGGCCTGGTAAAATCGAGCCCCAAGAATCCATCATATAACTAAAACCCACATTTGCCTCCTTCAGCACTGCCAAACCTCGGATTCTCCCTCCACAGTGATGCAAGACCAAATGATTCCCGCCACGCTGCCAAACCCCAGCAGTCCCTTTTAAAACTTTTTAAATGAATTCTCAGAGTCTTGTCAAAGAAGCCATTGATATTAACAAACATTAGCTCACAAACTACGAAAAGAGGAAAGAACAAGGTAGATAATCCAATTACTGCTCTTAACTGCCTCCCTGCTTCTAATTTGAGGTGCACCCCAACCAGTCTCCATCTATCCCCACCCTCCTCCATTTGGCTAAACTTGTTCTCACCCTCAACAACTTCCCTGGAGAAGCTCGACAAAAAATTTAAAAATTACTGTGTTGACGTTTTCAGTTTATCCTTGATGGAGTCGACTCCCTGGCAAATCATCTCTCTTACTCTCACTCCAGCAATTCATGGACAAAAGTAAATAAAAATGCTATATGTATTATTTTTAATATTTGACTTTCTTTGGCTGCAAGAGGCAACAAGCCAGCAAATTTGTAAGGAGGGGCAAGCAAATGGAAGGTGATTCAATTAGCAAATTGCGTATTATTAAATACATTCTCCAACAGTTAGCAAACACGGTTCAGATGATGATGCTTCCCAGAACTGCTCCTTTTTGAAAACTCCCAAAGGCTTAACTTATTGGTTGGTCTTTGATGTAATGTTTTTCTTGACTCTGTTGATGCATTTTTTTGGAATTAAACCAATTATTTTTTTCTCACTCTACCAACCAGTTGTGTGAAAGCAGTTACATATTACTATGAGAAACAGTGCAATATTTACCAGCAGTTATTGGAAAAGAGACATCTGGGAAGTTAAACAATGTTATTGTACTGCAAAGCCAAACAGACACTGCTTGGGGAAAAAAGTGTCATTAGCTTAATAAATGAGAATTAGAAATATTATCTTACACAATATTATTCTGATGATTCCATCACCAAAGCAAAGAACATAAACACAGTCACATTAAAGCCATTTGTCTAACATAGAATTGGAAAATAGCTATTTGCAGCCTTGGGCCTATCAAGTAAGAACTCACAGTGAGAATGAAAACATGGAAGGGGGAATTTCCTCTCTCCGTTATATATTGTGGAATTATTCTTTATAAGCATGTTTATGATTTCATATACATAGCGCACAGAGGAAATCTTCCCTCCAAATTGTCCTGTTAATAATTCAGAGTTCAAGGGGTCCTTTTCAGAGTCCTTTTCAGGGTGGAGGTCCAATCCCACCTGCCCCTTTGCATCCGCCCCAAACCTGACCCATTTCCCTGGGCAAGGCCTCATTGCCTATGCACAGTGGGCTCCTGGTGAGATTCCCACCGTCAAAAGGGGCTCTGTCTCAAGTTAAAAAGCATTTGGTAATAGTTTAAATGAGAAAGATGACCTGGATTTAATGTTTAAGAACCTTGGGGTTGATTTTCCTCTTTCCATAAGCATTGCCTGGGTGCAGCTCAGTGATTAAAACCACTCGATTTTACTTCCACTGAGGCAAGCCAATCGAAAAAATAATTCTAAGTCCTTTCATCCCCCATTTTTTCTTTGTGACTGAAATTTGTAATCTCCAAAATAAGGGGGTATATTTTCATCTTTACAATTGGGAATTAGGCATCGTCTGAGTGGAGTATCAAGAGGAACATCAGATGGGGAGGATCACATGCTAGTAACAGAACCTGCCTGCTTTGCCTGACATTTAAATTAATGTTACTTAACATCGGTCCCCATGACTGTTGTTGTGATACACATGGACGGGCATTCATGTAGATGCATTAGCGCATGTGGTACACATAGTTCAGAGTTAAGCTTGGCTAAATCCGAATGCCAATTGTGTCACATCCACCTACACTCCTGCAACTGCTTCTCTGATGGGTTTGCTACCTGTAATGGACCTAGTCATGCCTGGAGATTAAGCTCATCCCTGCAGAACACAGAGGTAAAGAATGTGGTGACAACAGTGGCATGGACATTAGAAATACCCATCATTAGGAATTGTTGTCAGGCATAACCTTCAACTTTGGGCCTAGCATAATGCTCCCAGACAGACTGAGCAAAATGGCCTTGCAAATCAGTCTGCTTATGAATCCCTGTTCTTGGCTGTATTTCTTTTAACATAAAACTACTAACACATAATGACCACAGGACATCTAATTTTCAGTTAAATTTGGCAGAATGTCAACCACAATATAGCGCAGTTTTTTAAAAAATTACATGATTTCATTCTAGTTAATTTTCCTGTTACAGGAGTAGGCTGAGTGCTATAATAGCTACAGTTATGTAACATTTCTGCTGTTTTCACCAACTGTATTTTTATTAGAATACAATGCAGCATATGTTAAGACAGATGTCTGTTGTAAGACAGATGTATCTGCTTGTATTTAGAGTTATTTTATTTGGCACGTTTGAAATATGTGAGGACAATCTGTTTATATCACAGCCATTTAAGTGGTCACTTATTGATGTTCTTGCTGAGAAGTTTTTGCGAATGTAAGGCTGTTTCCAGTGGGGTTCTGCCAGGCTCAGTACTAGGTCCCTTGCTTTTTGTGTTATGTATTAATGATTCCATAGAATCATAGAAAGGTTACAGCCCGGAAGGAGGCCATTCGGCCCATCGAGTCCACACCGTTTTTGGATTTGAGTGTGGGAGACTTGATCAAGAAATTTGCAGACGATACAAAAATTGGCCGTGTGGTTGATAGTGAGGAGGAAAGCTGTAGACTGCAAGAAGGTGTCAATGGACTGGTCAGGTGGGCAGAAAAGTGGCAAATGGAATTCAATCCAGAGAAGCATGAGATAATGCAATTGGGGAGGGCAAACAAGGCAAGGGAGTATACAATACATGGGAGGGTACTGAGAGGTGTAGAGGAACAAAGGGACCTAGGAGCGCATGATCCCTGAAGGTAGCAGGACAGGTAGATAAGGTGGTTAAAAAGGCATCCGGGATACTTTCCTATATTAGCTGAGGCATAGAATGCAAGAGCAGGGAGGTTATGTCACAACTGTATAAAACATTGGTTAGGCCTCAGCTTGAGTACTGCATACAGTTCTGGTCACCACATTACAGGAAAGATGTGATTGCACTAGAGAGGGTACAGAGGAGATTTACGAGGATGTTGCCAGGGCTAGAGAATTTTAGCTATGAGAAAAGTTTGGATAGGCTGGGTTGTTTTCTTTGGAACAAAGGAGGCTGAGGGGAGATTTAATTGAGGTATATAAAATTATGATGGGGCTAGATAGAGTGGATAGTGAGGACCTATTTTCTTTAGCAGATGGGTCAGTGACCAGGGGGCATAGATTTAAAGTAATTGGTAGAAGGATTAGACGGGAGCTGAGGAGAATTTTTTTCACCCAGGGGGTGGCGGGGGTCTGGAATTCACTGCCTGAATGGGTGGTAGAGGCAGAAGCCCTCAACTCATTTAAAAAAGTACTTGGATGTGCATTTGAAATGCCATAACCTACAGGGCTATGGACCAAGTGCTGGAAAGTGGGATTAAGCTGGATAGCTCTTTTTCAGCCAGCACGAACACAATGGGCCAAATGGCCTCCTTCTGTGTCGTAACTATCCATGATTCTATGATTCTAAGTGGGTTGTATTACAGTTTAAGCATGAGGCTGAGCAGTATGCCAACATTCCTCTTCAGCCCTGATACAATATAGGACGCCGCTGTCGTCTGCCATTCTTGCTGTGCACAAATTGGCTGCCGTGTTTCCTCCATTACAACAGTGACTACATTTCAAAAGTACTTAATTGGCTGTAAAGTGCTTTAAGACATCCTGAGGTCGTGAAAGGTGCTATATAAATGTAAATCTTTCTTTCTTTCTTTTTTTCACATGGAGTATAAAGTATATAAACACTTCAGAAAGAAAGCCTGCTTGGCAATTTGTGATTGCTAAAAAACCAAGGTAGCATTTACTGAGCTAAAGCCATGACAAATGATAATCAAGGTGCTGAGACCATTAGCAGAGTTATGCAGACTGCTGCTTAGAATGTACCAGGTCACTGGAACTGAATAATATGCCACATACATTGTATTTTCTCATAATATATGAATGCATTTTGAATGCAGGTAATATATTTTTCATGTTTGCAGGCAGTATTGTGGACAATCAACTTCTGTACCCTTGATTCAGCAGGGGAGGATGTAACAAGCCAAGTTTTTGCAACCTGTCCTCATAATTTAACTCTCTAAGCTCCGGTATCATTCTAAAAGTAAATCTATCTCTCTGGGATTTATTGCCTTTGTTAGCTGCAATTTTGGAGACTTCTCAAGATCAATAATGGGACCTATGCTTGCTTTTAGCAGCCATAGGTCCCATTGGGTTCATTTTGAGAGTGTGAATACACAGTTGAAGTCCAAAAAACATGGGGTTCTTGAGAAAAGGGAGAAAGCTTCTATCGGATACCAAGGATTGCAGGATACCTTAATAAATAACCAAGATATTCAGCCACTTCATCTCTCCCCTCACCTTAGGCTGTAAATTGCAATGGAATTTACTATTTGACTACATGGGAATATCTCCCCTCTTTCATACTTCCAGGTAATTAAGATTCATCTCCATGTTAATTTAACACTTAGAGAAAGATTATGCAAGTTAATTTGTGCGTTATTTAAACATTGCTAAGAAGCTTAAAACCCTTAAGTTTTGTTGCCAAAATTATGCTGCTTTCCCCCATTCTCTTCACATGTACTGTTTGATAGGATTATTTCATAAATTAAACCACCAACATGAGAAGAATGGATGAATTATATAGAATTACATGACAATTACAACATGGAAACAGCCTGTTGGTGTTTTATCCTCCACATGAACAGTAGTCCTAATCTCATGTGCCTGCACCGATCACGTGTCACTTTATTCCCCTTTCCTTCAACCAACTATCTGATTATTCTTAAATGTCGACATGGGTTCTGCTTCAATCGTTAACTCTGGTCGTGCCTTCCACAGCCTCACAGCCCCCTGTGTAAAATTTTCTCCTGCAGTCTGCCTAAATCTCTTTCATTTAATAGGAACATAGGAACACAGGAACAGGAGTAGGCCATTCAGCCCCTCGTGCCTGCTCCGCCATTTGATAAGATCATGGCTGATCTGTAATCTAACTCCATATACCTGCCTTTGGCCCATATCCCTTAATACCTTTGGTTGCCAAAAAGCTATCTATCTCACATTTAAATTTAGCAATTGAACTAGTATCAATTGCCGTTTGCGGAAGAGAGTTCCAAACTTTGTGTGTAGAAATGTTTTCTAATCTCGCTCCTGAAAGGTCTGGCTCTAATTTTTAGACTGTGCCCCCTACTCCTAAAATCCCCAACCAGCGGAAATAGTTTCTCTCTATCCACCCTATCTGTTCCCCTTAATATCTTATAAACTTCGATCAGATCACCCCTTAACCTTCGAAACTCTAGAGAATACAACCCCAATTTGTGTAATAAATTGTGTAATTTAATCTTAAATCTATGTCCTCTTATTCTAGACCCCTTCAATCACTGGCAACATCTGTATCTATCTACCTGTCCCATCCCTTCATAATTTTAAACATCTCTGTCTAATCACCCCATAATCTCCTTTGTTCTAAAGAAAACAGCCCCAATTTTTCAAGTCTTTTTTCCTCATACCAGGTAACATTATGGTGAATCCGTGTTGTCCCCTCTCTAATGCCTCAACATCCTTTCGATAGTGTGGAGCCTGAAAGTGTACACAGTACTCCAACTGCAGTCTTATTAACATGTTATATAGATTCATCATTAAATCTTGACTTTTATATTCTATACATCTTGCCGTAAAACCGAAATCCACTCGATTTCTTTTTGGCCTTATTTTCTTCAGGTGCTGTTTTTAAAGTCCTGTGAACCACCTCAATGTCATTCACTGACATTGTTTTCCATCTCCCACTTTTTTGCCTATTCCACCATTTCCTTGCGGCTTTATTTGGTTCTCAGAACTATTTACTATTCCTCCTATTTTAGTATTGTGTGCAAATTTGGACACCATTCTCTAACCCTATATCCAAATCATTGATGTATATAATGAACAGAAGAAGTCCCAGAACAGAACCCTGTGGGACATTGCGATCCACTTCTATCCAGTCTGACTAACTGCCCTTTATTCCTATTCTCTGTTTCCAGTTTTTAATCCAGTTTGATACCCTCCCCCTAATTCCATATCCATTAATCTTCTTCAATAGTCTCCTATATGGATCTGATTCAACCTATTCTTCATCAGGATGAGCAACATTCATTTGATAGTAACATTGTAAAACATATTCAAGATTTTAATGCTCAGTGCTCTACTACTGAGTTTATCTGTCAGGACATATTCAGGCTGTTATTGTGCCAGTAAATTACCGTGACATGCAGCAGTTCACCCTGTTTAGCTTAGGAAAATTGTATCAACAGTTTATGTTGTTGTCACATGATGGACTTTGTTAATCTTTAGGCTTTTGAGCACTGCTTGGCTGGAAAACTGATGGTTAGAGATAGTTTACAGAGGCCAATTTTTAAATGTGGGACCATTTTCAAAATGGACAGTGGAACCCATGATAAAAGAGATAAGTATAATAGTTACTCATTTTGTTTTTTGAGATAAAATAACTTAGAATGCACTTTACTAGTTAGAAATAAAGCAAAAGTTTAAAACAGGTTAAAAAAAAGCTAAGACAGAGTGAGCAGAAGTAAAATGCTTGTAATTTTGTAAAATTTAAATTGTTTGCCAATGTTTATTTTTGTAGCGCAGAACAGAAGCATGCTGAGTAGCCGTATTACTGTAATCACAGATCAGAATTTTTGATACAAAAGGAATCCATTGCGTCCATTGTGTCAGTGCTGAGCTAAGCTCCAGGGGAGTTATCTGTTTTAGTCCCGTTTTCCTGATGTGTCCCCATATTTCTGAATATTAATACTAGTCTTCTCCAAATGTTTAATTCCTTTTAAATCTCGAGATTGGCCTGCCTCATAGCCACTTATGGCAATGCATTCCATAATCTAATGACCTTTTACGTGAAAATTTCTTCTCATCTCCCACTTTTTGCTTCTAGTATTAATCCTAAATTTATTTCTCCTTGTTACTGATTCACTGACTAGTGGAAAAAAATATTTCACTATTTAACCTCTCAAACTCTTTCATTATTTTGAACACTTCTGTGTTATCTACTCTAAACTATCTCTGCTTCAGTGAATCTAGCAGCAGATCTTCAAGTCTCATCGTAACTGGTGTCATAATAATGAATCTGCCTTTTACCTTTTCCAACACTTTGATATCCTATCAATAATGAAGTACCTAAAACTGCACCCTATACTTCAACCATGGTCTAACCAATGTCTTTACAGATTCAGCACCATCTCCTGGCTTTGGCATACCAGCTAGTTGTTCTAGTTTATATTTCCTACGTTCCTAGTTTCCTTATGGCTTTGAGGAAACTCTTATGCCAACCACTAGGATCAGAAAATATTTCAGTGTCAGCTTTGTGAACGCACACATTTCTTACTTCAGATGCTGCATCAGGGAAATCAAACTTTTACCCAATCTTATTTGAAGGAATTCTAAAATAAAACAGTTGATGGAGGTTATAAAAATAATTGCTAAGAAACTGGTAAGTGCCCAAAACTCATTAAAGGACATTTCAGCAGTCATGAATAAGTTGAAGCAGCACTGTTCTCAGCTCATGGACCACGGAGAGGCCAAGTTTCTACTCTTTTGCCAGCCCTCCAGCGTGTTACCTGTTGTCCAAAAGTCACCAACTGAGAAACAATAACTTGTGTGTGTTTTTGCAGAAGGAGGATGGAGGTTGTTAGAGAAAACTCTGCCAGTAGTGGAAAATATGAAAACAGCTTTTCTCTCCACAGGCTCTTCCTTCATATCAGCAGGATTTGGCAAGGATCAGCTAGTTTGGAATTCACCGATACATTAGTCAGGTCAATGATTCATTGTTCAGATGTGCTGGGGTCTACAGTAAATTCAACACCAGATGCAGCAGCAAGAGAGGACATTAAGCTTGTACAAAAGAGCTTATTTCTTGTGGCATTTCTTACAAGTAGTCTGGGGTGTTGCCTGCTCATTTAAGGCCAGTACTTAGATGTGCCCTGTGCACATGCTAAGAGTCA
This sequence comes from Heptranchias perlo, assembly GCF_035084215.1. Lineage (NCBI taxonomy): Eukaryota > Metazoa > Chordata > Chondrichthyes > Hexanchiformes > Hexanchidae > Heptranchias > Heptranchias perlo. The sequence continues at coordinate 80,684,898 of NC_090332.1, forward strand.
TTGGAGGAAAACTGTTAAGGAAAGTTTCTGTAGAATGACAACTACTTTTAAATCCCTGGCTTTAGGAGACAGAGAGTAGGGATAATTGGAACATTCTCTGACTGATGGGAGGGGGCAAATGGTGTTCTCCAGGGATCTGTACTGGAGCCTCAGCTTTTCAAAATATATATTCCTGATTTGGAGGAAGGAATAGAAAGTTGTACAACCAAGTTTGAAAATGACACTAAGTTAGGAGGCATAGTAAATTGTGTAGATGGGAGCAGGAAATTACAAAGGGACATAGACAGATTAAGTGAGTGGGCAAAATTTTGCATGCCAACACATGAGGCCCGATATTAGGAGAGCGGCGAGCTCCCAGTGAAATCGGGGTGCTCCGCACGCAATTGCAGGCTAATTGCAGCCACTTACCTGTGCTTCCGGGTTTCGCGCTGGAAAGCTGCGCAGCGGGCGCCCTGCACATGCGCAGCATAGGCTGTCAGCTGAAGGAGCCCTATTTAAAGGGGCAGTCCTCCATTGACTGATGCTGCAGAAAATAGGAAAAATTACAGCATGGAGCAGCCCAGGGGGAAGGCTGCTCCCAGGTTTAATGATGCCTCACTCCAGGCATTATTGGATGGGATGAGGAGGAGGGGGAGGAAGTGGCCTGCCTCTGCCAATAAGAAGGCCTGGCTCGAGGTGGCAGAGGAGGTCATCTGCACCACCAACATACAGTGCAGGAGCTGCTTCAATGACCTAAGTAGGTCAGCCGAAGTGAGTACACTTACTCATTCCCCTACACTCCGTCTGCCACATCACCGCCCCCACCCCACATCTCCTTCTACACTGCCAACACTACTCTATCACATCACTCCTCACACCCACTCAAAGCTCATCCTCATCTTACCTGCACTTACTCACCTCGCCAGTACTCATCCCACCACTACCACTCAACCCAATCCTCATACAATCTCATGGCTCTATCTCATACTCATCCTCTCATGCATCTCTTTCACAGTCAGCCTCACTCAACCTGCCACTACCTGTGCTGCAGCCACAGGGCATGCATCACATATGTGCAGTAGGAAGCGTAAGGCAAATGTGTCGTGAGCATGAAGGGGAAGCACAAGGGTGTTTGAGGGTTTGTCATGGTTTTTACTTATATTGAATTTCTGATCAACTCACATAACATATTATATTGGCACCACTACTGCCACATCTTTGCGAATCTTGTCTGGTTTGTGCAATAATGTCCTTTCCTGAGGATCACTATGAAGACCCACAACTAATACCACCCATTGTGTCACTGCAGAGTGGGTGTAGGTGTATTTGCAGGGCTCATTTGTGCAGACGACTGAGAGACGTCGGCGATGTCCCCGGTGGCACCCTGGAAGGATGCGGAGGAGAAGTTGTTGAGGGCAGTGGTGACTTTGACAGCGACAGGTAAGAAGATGGTGCTCGGGCCAGCCGGGAGCAGCACGGCATGAAGGAGGCTGCAGATGTCCACGACTACATGTCGAGTGACTCTGAGCCTCCGTGTGCACTGCTGCTCAGAGAGGTCCAGGAAGCTGAGCCTCAGTCTGTGGACCCTGTGGCGAGGGTAGTGCCTTCTGCGACGCATCTCTCTGCCGTTGCCCTCCCTTCTGCTGTGCAGGTGGATGTGTCACAGCACTGTGTTGTGGAGCTCCACGTGTCAGAGGTGGACGGCGTGGCCAGCGAGGCTGGTGATGCTGTTCGTCCTCCAAGGATGTCATGACTGCAATTATGGCGGCCCCCATCCAGAAGACGTACATCTGAGGGGGTCTGCAAGGTAGGTACATGTGTCTGGACACCAGGGTAAGTAATTTTACTGCTAGGAGGAGGGTGGTGGAGGCCAAACTTTGTCCAAAGGGACAGAGTGGCCTCCTGCAATGAGTGAGGGTCTCCCCCCACACCTGTCAAATGGACCTTTGCAGCTGCCACAGGCTGATGGCTGCAACACGTCCATTTCAACTGGGAGTGTTTCCCCCAGTACGGGAAACAGTCCCAGTTGTTTGGAAAATCCCACCCCTCCTAAAATATCAGGTCAATCAGGTCTGTAAACGATCTGAAGTACCTAAACGATTACCTTAAGTGGCACCCCACTGGCTTTAATTGCCGGCGGGAGTCCCACAAGCGGGGGCTGCGCGCGCATGTCAGCGCGTCACTGGGGAACCCAGAAGTGGGCGGGTTGGAGCCAGGCTCCCGACCCGCCCTGGGAATCCCCGATTTTCGCAGCCCCCCCACCATGAATGCACCCGCTTGGGGGTGCGAAAATCGAGCCCATGGTTTCCAGGGAGTGTCCACAATGACCATATGTTAGGGGAATCATGGGGGTAATTTTAACTTTTGGCGATATTGTAAAGCGGGCAATATCAATCGGCCACCGATTATGCACCTCTCCCAACTTTCCTTCGGGAGAGATATATAATGGTCAGCCAATCCAATATCGCACGTTTTACACTATTGCCAAAAGTTAAAATTACCCCCATGAATTCCTCACTCATTTTAGAGTGAAAATTTGAACATTCAGGTCTTCAGGGATATGGATTATCCACTACTCTAAAACCCCTATACCCCAGAAAGAGCCATTAAGAAGATACATGACAGGAAGCAACATGACTGAGCAGACATTTGGCATGTTGAAACAGTGGTTGCGAACTGAATTTTGTTCGAACTGAATTAGTGGTGCTCTACAGTGTGCCCCAAAAGGTGTTAGTGAAATCAGAGTGGTGTGCTGCATACTGAACAATATCACCATTGAAAGAGGTAGACATTGTGCAGTATTGGTGGGTGAGAAGGAGCAACAAGCTTTGACATAGGAGAAGTAGGAGGAAGAGGATGAGCAAATAACAGAGCAGACCAGTCCAACACAAAGATTCACCAGTAACTAAATCAGAAATTCTTTTCTTGAGATTTGTTGCATTGAACAGTCTTTTATTTTCTGTTTTCCAACATCCACTTCTTATTACTGTGTTTATCTAGAAAGTGTAAATTTAAAAATAGAGCAAAGATTGCAAAGTTTAAGGTAAGGTCTTGTGCCTTTATTACAGTAATAGTGAAGGTGTGGAGTGCTTAAAGTGATATGTCATTATTGCCTTCCTCTTGCACTAGTGCACCTTGGTCTTTCTATTGTACTAGTGGAAGGAGTAGACATGGAGACTTCCTGAGAGGCCTGCTGAGGATCTGCTGGTGATATTTTCTCGGGTTGAGCTTCATTTGTCACTCCCAGACTTCACATCACCTACAATCTGAAGTGCGCTTTTACTGCTTAATACCTATTTAAATGACAAAGTGGCCCAGGGATTGAAACAATAAACCCTTTGCTGCATATGTACCAAGTGCTTTTCTCAGTTTGCCTTCAAAAAGATTGGAGAAGCACATATAAGGCAAGTGCAAATGACACAACACCCAGTTTTTATGTCAAGGGGATGCACTCTTACAACCCAGGGTCATGCTATCATATAAGTAGATACTGGACATTGTGAGTCAACTCTAGAATGAAAGGGGCACAGGATCCACTTACAGGAGCAACTGATGTTACTGAACCCAAGAAGGCAAGGCCCAAGATTGTAACAGCACTGAATTGTAAAGTGGGCCTTGAACTCATAACCTTCTGACTCAGAGGGAAGAGTGGTACCACTAAACCAAGCTCACACTAGGGTCTTTACTGCCAGCTTTTGGCTGCCCATACTGTGTATGACCTCCCACCCTACCACCTTCATTAATGCCCCTGATAAGTGTAAGGTGAGTGTCTTGCTGTGTTCTGCCGCCTTTAGTGGCCTTTGACTATACACAGCTTCCTTCTGAGAAGAACAATAAGCATGGAATGAGTAGACATATTTTCTACTGTACATTTTAGATATCTGCATGTTGTTATGGCCTAATACAGAGCTTACCTGAATGTAAAGTATCTTGTCCACTTTAGAGCTGACTGGGTGCATCAGAATTGTTGGCCAAATGTGTGAACATTAAGAGACATTCTTTATCACCTACATCGATCTATGTTTTCCTTTTTTGCCTGCTCTACTAATTCTTACTTAAATAAAATGGCATACTTAACCTGAATCAAGTTAAGTGTATTATTTTGTTCAAGTAAGCATGTCTGATATCTGTGATTGACTTTTATTTCCATAAATGGCTTCCTACATATATGGCAGGCTCCATAAGAAGCAGCCTTCACTTATTCATGGCCATACTTACTACTCCCCTTTGCACCTTTTCTTCAAACCCACCACATTTATGTTAAAGCCCTCTAGTTCTTCAAGCCTAGACTACTGTCTTCCTCAGTTTAATGGTGCGTTGCTTCTCCATACCATACAGAGCATTTCACTATGCCCTTACACCATCTTTTAATACTTGGAGATCCTCGCCTGAAAATTGGGATTTGCACAGTTTGTGCTCTCCTTCGATTTTTGTCTGTGATTGCATACTTCACAGCCTGTGATAATCCTTGTAGAATTGAACAAATGCACAGTAGGGCCCACGGCTGGAGTGGCTATTTGGTTAATTCTGCAGTATTATGGCAAATGATTTCCGACTGTGTGTTTCTTTTAATTAATCCACAGAATGAAGCAGTGCACGTTAAAAATGGTATTAAAACAAATTAACTCGCATTGAATGCAATTTCTGTAGATTAAAGGAATTTCACACCCACAAGTTCTTTCATGGTCTTAGTTGCCACTGAACAGCACAGACTGTTTTTTCTGTTCCAATATTTCTTAAGGTAATTAAAGAAAGTTCAAAGTTCAAAGAAAATAGGACATTGAACAATCTAAAAAAAATTGCACATGTGCTTGAATTGGACATCTATAGGGGATTTCTATCTTTGTATTCAAGACAATGAACTGCTTCAACTACAATCATAAATGTAAGGGAAGCCAAATCAAAGACAACAAAAAAAATGAAAAACCTCTGCAAACAATGTAGAATTGAACAAATGTATATAATTCTTTCTCTTTATTACATTTATACTCTTATTTCAATTACTTCAGGTACATGAGAGGCCTTTATTTTTCATAACTCAAGGCCTTCAGCTAAAGCTTTAATGGTCAATGGGCATAGCCAAGGCATTGTTCGTGGAATGCACTGTACCAATGGATTTTTGAGAACAATGATCAAGCGAAAAAGACTGGCGGAGAAATTCGACTTCCGCCCAAGACAGCTGTGAAGCTGGCGGAGTGGCTGCTCCACCTGCCCACTTGTGCCAGTGTGAGGCCCAATCCAAATTTGGGATTCAGGCCTCATTTAAATGTGTACTGTGGGCGCCAAATGGGTGTCCCGCTGCAGCTCTGGGAGCACGGGAAATTGGCCGGGAGGATGGGTCTGGGGGAGAGGGGATGCTGGGGTGGTTTTGGACCGAGGTGGAAGGGCGTTGAGCAGGTCGGCAGAGGGCTGGAGATTTTTTGAGGGCCAAGAAGCCTGGGTCATTTGTCCAGCGGCCTCTAGCGATCCCTTTAAGGAACGCTAATTAGGCCGCTCAACGCCTGGTACAACTGAGAGGAGCGTGCACAGTTCACACTCTGCCCATTTTTACTTGAATTTTTCAATTGGGGTCCTGCAACTGGCGTAGGAACCCAATTTGCATTTTTGAGCAGGTTTATGCCTGTTTCAGGTTGGCTGGGCTGCTCGTCCATTTAGCGGCCCACCTGAATATTGCATCAGGCAGGTGCTGGGTATCAAAGGGGCAGCCAAGGGGCCTCCCCTCCGATTTTCAACTGCTGGCTGCTGATTCTTCAAATGCAAACAACGGGCGACTGTGAGTTCAATTTCTCCCCCTATTTTTCCTAATGTACAAGCCCCAGTAGTTCAGCCCAAATCATCAAATTAAAAGCTATAGTACACTGCCAAAAATAGCTGTATTATTCAGAACAAATTCCTTACAAATCAAAATTATTATTCCTGGATTTTTCCTGCAGTAAAAATTGAAAACTAAATCATCAGTGAATAAACTATTCCCAGTTTCAAGAGCAGTTGGAGTGAGGCGAGAAATAAGTGAAAATAAGAAAGGAACGTTTTATTTGAAGCTACAAAGTGTGATTTGTTTTCATGCTACTGAGTTTTATTTTTGAGAATATTATTCTTGGGTTCTCAGATGTTTGCTTAAAAAATGTTAAACAGAATTTCTCAAGAAAGAATGCTATGTTTGGCAGCATGTGTTGAGAAAGGTTCTCTCTACAACAGAGAATCTTTGAACTGATTAAAGCATGTGGTTATCGAATCATGGTTTAGTCAAATGTATTGGTGCTAAATTGCACCTATCTCCGATTGTATAGATCAGCTTCTTTGTTGTGATGTTGGTGTATAAAATCAACGCAAAGATGCATGCTTTTGGTCTCCGCAAATCAAAGGTGTGGTCTACCAACACCTCGGACTGAATTCCCCTCCCGTTGGCAAGTTAGCACTTGAGCACAAAAATCTGGGCTGCCACTCCAGTACTGTACTGAGGGAGTGCTGCACTGTCGGAGGTGCCGTCTTTAGGATGAGACGTTAAACCGAGGCCCCCTTCTGCCCTCTCAGGTGGATGTAAAAGATCCCATGGCACTATTCAAAGAAGTTAGGGGAATTCTCCCCAGTGTCCTGGTCAATATTTATCCTTCAAGCAACATCACTAAAACAGATTATCTGATCGTTATCACATTGCTGTTTGTGGGATCTTGCTGCGTGCAAATTGGCTGCCTCGTTTCCTACATTACAACAGTGACTACACTTCAAAAGTACATAATGTAAAAGCGCTTTGGGACGTCCTGAGATCATGACAGGCGCTACATAAATGCAAGTCCTTTCTTTTTTCTTTTTAGCAGCGGCTTAGGAATACTGCCCGCCCACATGAATCTACTGCTAATCCAGTGCAATTTCCTTCTGGGGCTGTCATTTGCTATGCAAAGCAGATTTGAAGCATTAATACCGCTCCTGATCGGCTTACCACTGCTGGGAATGTGGGCAACTCGGCTCTGGTGTAGCATTTCTGCAAGAATTTCTGAAGCATCAACAGCGTCAGGGGTGTCGGCAGCAGGAGATTCTCAGACGCACAGTGGAGGTCCTTTTGGCAGAAGGGAGGAAGACTGTTGGACACGGAGGGCAGGAAGACCCATAAGCGAGTGGCTCAGGCTGAATGGAAGGATGTGGCAGATGCAGCCAGTGCAATTTCTACCACTACAAGAACTGCCACACAGTGCAGGGAAATGATCTCACGACACAATTCAAAGAGGAGGGGGGTTCTGCAGGTGCCCTGGCCAAATTGGCTGTGAAGCGCTTTGGGGCCTCCTGAGAATGTGAAAGGTGCTATATAAATGCAAGTTTTTCTTTTCTTTTTGAACTGCTTTACTGTAGTTACTCCGTTCTATGCTCTGATGTTTTTTTCAGTGCGCTGAGACAGTAATTAATGCAATAGGTATGTACCTTTGTCGTGAAATAAAACTATCTTGGTTACTCTTTTTGGCTTTACAAAAGCATAGGTGCATAATCACCTATGTAACGCTCGACAAAATAGTTAATGCAATCAGTAGGGGGTAAATTTCCTCGGCCCTACTCCCGCTCCCCCAGTGTGGCTTCAGCCGAAGTTCGGCACAGACCCTGTTTATGCAAGCTAACAGGGTTTCTGCAGAGCTTCCATCAAAATTAGAGTGACAGAGCCTTGAGAAGCCCCCAGGAAATTCCCGGCGTATAGGCGTCACGACCTGCTTAGCTATTGTACACTCACGAAACCTTTTACAAACTATGATAAATAAGCGTTTTCATTTCAGTATCTAAATTCAATGATTTACTACAATCACAAGCTGTGCAGAGCCACAAGCATTTCGTAATTATGCTTATTTCTCTTTATACCCACTAAGGGAAGATCGTGCCTGACTAACATGATTGAATTCTTTGAGGAAGTAACGAGGAGGGTTGATGAGGGTAGCGCACTTGATGTAGCCCACATGGATTTTGGCAAGGCTTTTGACAAGGTCCCACATGGGAGACTGGTCAAAAAAGTAAAAGTCATGGAATCCAAGGAAAAGTGGCAAGTTGGATCCAAAATTGGCTCAGTGGCAGGAAGCAAAGGGTGATGGTCGACGAGTGTTTTTGTGACTGGAAGTCTGTTTCCTGTGAGGTTCTGCAGGGCTCAGTGCTAAATCCCTTGCTTTTTGTGGTATATATTAATAATTTAGGCTTAAATGTAGGGGGCATGACTAAGAAGTTTGTAGATGATACCAAGATTGGCCGTGCGGTTGATAGTGAGGAGGAAAGCTGTAGACTGCAGGAAGATATCAATGGACTGGTCAGGTGGGCAGAAAGGTGGCAAATGGAATTCAATCTGGAGAAGTGTGAGATGATGCATTTGGGGAGGGCAAACAAGCCAAGGGGCTACTCAATAAATGGGAGGATATTGTGAAGTGTAGAGGAACGGAGGGACCTTGGAGTGCATGTCCACGGATCCCTGAAGGTAACAGGACAGGTAGATAAGGTGGTTAAGAAGGCATTTGGGTTACTTGCCTTTATTAGCCGAGGTATAGAATATAAGAGCAGGGAGGTTATGCTTGAACTGTATAAAACACTAGGTAGGCCACAGCTAGAGTTCTGCATACAGTTCTGGTCACCACATTACAGGAAAGATGTGATTGCACTTGAGAGGGTACAAAGGAGATTTACGAGGATGTTGCCAGGACTGGAGAATTTTAGCTATGAGGAAAGATTGGATAGGCTGGGTTTTTTTTTTGGAACAGAGGAGGCTGAGGGGAGATTTAATTGAGGTTTATAAAATGATGAGGGGCCTAGATAGTGTGGATAGGAAGGACCTATTTCCCTTAGCAGAGGGGTCAATAACCAGGGAGCATAGATTTATAGTAATTAGTAGAAGGATTAGAGGGAGCTGAGGAAAAAAATATTCACCCAGGGTGTGGTGGGGATCTGGAACTCACTGCCTGAAAGGGTGGGAGAGGCAGAAACTCTCATTGCATTTAAAAGGTGCTTGGATGTGCACTTGAAGTGCCGTAACCTACAGGGCTACGGACCAAGTGTTGGAAAGTGGAATTAAGCTGGATAGCTCTTTTTCGGCCGGCACAGGCACGATGGGCCGAATGGCCTCCATCTATGCTGCAAATGTCTTTTAAAAAAAACACAACATACACTTCCCAGTGCACTCAATCTGCTGGCCTCCAAGATAACTCCGATCTATAACTAGCTTCTGACTCCAAATTTCCCCCAAACCCAGAGAGAGGCTAACCACCTCCCCTTGACATTCAACGGAATTACCATCGCCGAATCCCTCACCATCAACATCCTGGGGGTCACCATTGACCAGAAACTTGACTGGACCAGCCATATAAATAGTGTGGCTACAAGAGCAGGTCAGAGGCTGGGTATTCTGCGGCGAGTGACTCACCTCCTGACTCCCCAAAGCCTTTCCACCATCTACAAGGCACAAGTCAGGAGTGTGATGGAATACTCTCCACTTGCTTGGATGAGTGCAGCTCCAACAACACTCAAGAAGCTCGACACCATCCAAGATAAAGCAGCCCGCTTGATTGGCACCCCATCCACCACCCTAAACATTCACTCCCTTCACCACCGGCGCACTGTGGCTGCAGTGTGTACCATCCATAGGACGCACTGCAGCAACTCGCCAAGGCTTCTTCGACAGCACCTCCCAAACCCGCGACCTCTACCACCTAGAAGGACAAGAGCAGCAGGCACATGGGAACAACACCACCTGCACGTTCCCCTCCAAGTCACACACCATCCCGACTTGGAAATATATCGCCGTTCCTTCATTGTCGCTGGGTCAAAATCCTGGAACTCCCTTCCTAACAGCACTGTGGGAGAACCGTCACCACACGGACTGCAGCGACTCAAGAAGGCGGCTCACCACCACCTTCTCAAAGGCAATTAGGGATGGGCAATAAATGCTGGCCTCGCCAGTGATGCCCACATCCCGTGAACGAATAAAACAAAAAAATTCCCTTATATTTCTGCCTTCCTTTAGATGAAATTTTTTGTGCTGTGACAAAATCTGTCAAGTATAAGAATTTTTATCACTACAGGAGATGCTCTTTGCACAAGAGATGTTAGGAAGAATGTAAAAATTGTATTTAAACCTTGAACCAGTGCCAGTGGAGTAATTAGAGGATGTAACCCTGTAACTGGGATCTTAAAGTCATCAAGGAACAGTAGACAGGAAAAGGAGGAGAGGAAATAGCAATAGAAAGCAAATCGAGAGCTTCAGTCATGTATTCGACAAGTAACTCACTAAATACATTTGAGTATGAAAGGTGGGAAACCAGTCCCAATGCCGGAAATAATGATCTGCACAGGAAGAAAAACGGAAGGGTCATGTAATGGACTCTAGAGAATAGCTAGAGATTTAAGCAGTTTTATTAACTATTTACTGGCAGGTTTACACTGTTTACCAGAACTGGAGTCTTGTTTTCTGAACAAAATGGACAGGAAACTGTAAAAGCGGGCATGAGTCAACTACCAGATTTAAAACAATATCACAATGAAATAATAGGTTGCACAAATGTAAAAGCAACTGGAAACCTGAGATAAATAGAAGAAAATGCTGAAGTTACACAACATCAGCATCTGTAAAGAGAAAAGACAGGTCACTGTAAGGGTCCATATCCAAAATGTGCCCTTTCTTTTCTTTACAAGTGTTGCTGGACTTTCTGCGTACTTCTTCGTCATTTTCAGTTGTTGCTACATATTCCTGCAATTTATCTTTAAAGAACATAAATCTTTTGGCACAACTTGGATATTTTGGCAGTTAGATTTAAAATTTGGTGTTTCTCAGAAGTGAGGTGTTCGAAGACATAGGCAGTAACCAGGCGGAGAGTGAGTCGCCCGCCTGTAAGAGAAGTCTGATTTTCATTCCGTTCAATGGAATGGGAAACAGGCTGGTTCTATGGGCCTGATTTTAGCAGGCCTGCGGGTTTCCGGCGGGTTGGGTTTCGGGAGCTCGGCGAAATTAGTGGGTTGCCCGCGCGATCGTAGCAGGCAACCCACTAATAGGAATCAATTACCTGCTCCTCCGGGGTCCACGGCGCTGGTCTGCGCGTCGGGCGGGCTGCGCTTGCGCAGTACGATCTGTCAGCTGGAGGCTCTCTAGTTAAAGGGGCAGTCCTCCACTGACAGATGCTGCAACCAATGGAACAAATTGCAGCATGGAGCAGCCCAGGGGGAAGGCTGCTCCCAGTTTAATGATGCCTCACCCCAGGTATCATCAGATGGGGTGAGGAGGAGGGGGAGGACACAGATCTTCCACCCGGCGGTCGGGAGGAAGCGGCCTGCCTCTGCCACCAAGAAGGCCTGGCTCGAGGTGGCAGAGGGGGTCACCTGCGCCACCAACATATCGCCCACCTGCATACAGTGCAGGAGGCGCTGCAATGATCGCAGTAGGTCAGCCACAGTGAGAACACGAAGTCTTTCCCCTACACTCCGTCTGCCACAACACTGCCCACACCCCACATCTCCTTCGGCACCGCCAACACTACTCTATCACATCACCCTTCATACCCACTCAAACCCCATCCTCATCTTACCTCCACCTACTCACCTCGCCAGTACTCATCCTGCCACTAACACGCAACCCAATCCTCATACAATCTCATTGCTCCATCCCATACTCACCCTCTCGTGCATCTCCCTCACGGCCAGCCTCACTCAACCTGCCACCACCTGTGCTGCAGCCACAGGGCATGCATCACATATGTGCAGTAGGCAGCGTAAGGCAAACGTGTCGTGAGCATGAAGGGGGTGCACAAGGGTGTCTGAGGGTTTGTCATGGGTGTTACCTATATTGAATTTCAGAGCAACAAACAGCACACATTATATTGAAACCACCACTGCCATGTCTCCGCGAATCCTGTCCGCTGTGTCCAATAATGCCCGCTCCTGGGTATCACTATGAGGACCCACCACTGATGCCACCCATCGTGTTACTGCAGAGTAGGTGCAGGTGTATTTGCAGGGCTCGTCCGCGCAGACGACTGAGAGACATCGGTGGTGTAGCCGGCTGCACCCTGGAAGGATGCGGAGGAGAAGGTGTGGAGGGCAGTGGTGACTTTGACAGCGACAGGTAAGCAGTTGGTGCTGGGGCCAGCCAGGAGCAGCTCGGCATGAAAGAGGCTGCAGATCTCCACGACTACATGTCGAGCGAATCTGCGCCTCCCTGTGCACTGATGCTCGTAGAGGTCCGGGGAGCTGCGCCTCGGTCTGTGGACCTTGTGGCGAGGGTAGTGCCCTCTGCGATGCGTCTCTCTCTGCGGTAGCCCTCCCTCCTGCTGTGCAGGTGGGCGTGCAACAACACCGTGTTGGGGGGCTCCACGTCTCTGCGGCGGACGGCGTGGACTGCGAGGCTGCTGGGGCTGGTCATGCTGTTCGTCCTCCGAGGGTGTCCACACACCACCCATCTGGCAGGTGTTGGTCTGAGGGGTTGTGCAGGGTAGGTGGGTGGTTCCTCGGACTGGGGCTGCGGTTTCGTGTCGGTCTGTCCTCTGGCTTGGCGGGGGGTGGTGGGGGCGGTGGCCTCCTGCGTGGGTGAGGGCGCTCCCCCGTGGAGTGCACCTTGGCACCTGCCACAGGCTGCTGGCTGCAACACGCCTGGTTGGAGGGAGACTGTTTCCCCCAGTGTGGGAAACTCACTGCCTTGAACCTAAAATCCCACACTTCCTCTTTTGACAGCTGATTCAGCTCATTAACTGACCTCAACAAGCAAGGTAAGTACTCTCAAGTGGAACCCCGCTGGCTTTAATTGCCTGCGGGATTCCCACCAGCGGGGCTTGCGCGCGCAGCCCCGCACGTCAGCGCGGTACCCGGAAGTGGCCGGGATTTCGTCGCGATCCGTTCACGTGACCGGATATCGGGATTTTCGGGGCCCCCCCGCTGGAAACCCGCCGGAAACCCGACGCCGAAATCGAGCCCTATGGGTGGGCGATCTGCCCCACCAGATTACTGCCCAGGCGGTGAAGACGAAAATCTACCCCATAGTTTTCGTGCCCCTCCTTAATATTCCTTTAACCGTTAAACTTTAGCAAGCTAATTGTGTCCGCTGCAAGATAACTATTTGAATTCTATTAGAGATTTAGGGCTCGATTTTGAGTGGGTTAACGAGGCAGTAACGGTCTCAACATGGGGTTGGTGACCTTACAGCCCCATTAACTGGCTTCATTTTAGAAGGGGCCTACCACCGGGTGTTCAAAGCTCCCGCTAGATTCAGGTGCTAGGCCCCTTTAATTTTGGAAATTGGGGTCCTATGGTGTAAACAGGACCCCGATTGCCATTTTAGGTAGGAACTGGTTCCGATCAGTTCCAATGGCGATGAGAGAGGAGAGGCCCTCCAAAGATAAGTGTTCAAAAGTGCAACAGCTCCTCCGGGGCCCACAAAAATAATCTGGGCCTCTGCCACCCCAAGACCCCTTCACCCCCCCCAATTTACCTTGCTGGCAGCAGCTCCGGCCTGATTTTCAGGCTCCAATCAGACGATTGGACACCTGTTTGGCACCCTGCAGCTCGCCTGCTGAGTTTACGTGAGGATGGAGCCTCAAAATGACGTGGGCCTCCGCCGCCCAAAACTCAAACTCTATCTCTTATAATCTATTGTCCTGGTAAACGCTGTCAACTATCAAATAACATGGATGACCCGGTAGCTGGTTACAGGATTATTCACCAAAGCTGACACAAAAATAGCTCAAAGAAGGAATGAAATGTAAAAAGTCAATTTAGTCCAACAAGACCTTGTATAATCTAACCTGTTATGTACTTTATTACACTCATTTAATCCAACACCCAGCTCTACCTCACCACCACCTCCCTTGACCCCTCCACTGTCTCTGATTTGTCACACTGCTTGTCCGATGAGCAAAAATTTCCTCCAACTAAATATTGGGAAGACCAAAGCCATTGTCTTCAGTCCTCACCGCAAACTCCGTTCCCTAGCCACCGACTCCATCCCTCTGCGGCTGAACCAGACCGTTCGCAACCTTGGCGTCCTATTTGACCCTGAGATGAGTTTCCGATAACATATTTGTTCCATCACCAAGACCGCCTACTTCCACCTCTGTAACATTGTCTGTCTGAGCTCATCTGCTGCTGAAACCCTCATCCATGCCTTTGTTACCTCTAGATTTAACTATTCCAATGTTCTCCTGGCCGGCCTCCCATCTTCCACCCTCCATAAACTTGGACTCATCCAAAACTCTGCTGCACGTATCCTAACTCGCAACAAGTCCCATTCACCCATCACCCCTGTGCTCGCTGACCTACATTGGCTCCCAGCCCAGGAACGCCTTGATTTTAAAATTCTTATCCTTGTTTTCAAATCCCTCCGTGGCCTTGCCTCTTCCTATCTCTGTAACCTCCTCCAGCCCTACAACCCTCCGAGATCTATGCCCTCCTAAATTCTTGCCTCTTGCGCATCCTCAATTTTAATTGCTCCACCATTGGCGGCCGTGCCTTCAGCTGCCCAGGCCCTAAGCTCTGGAATTTCCTCCCTAAACCTCTCCACCTCTCTACCTCTCTCTCCTCCTTTAAGACGCTCCTTAAAACCTACCTTTTTGACCAAGCTTTTGGTCACTTGTCCTTATGTGTCTTAGTGTGAAATTTTGTGTGAAAGTCGCTCCTGTGAAGTGCCTTGGGAAGTTTTACTACGTATATATATAAATGCTATATAAATGCAAGTTGTTTTTGTTGAGGTAAAGTTCTACTTAAATACTTCCAGTCCCCAAAGATTATCGAGCAAAACTCCACCATATTTATCAAACATTATTGTTGGCGATATTCATGGGTGAACTCTTTATATGTTCATGAGCTATTCCTTTTTGGACTACTTTAATAGAGGCATTATCTCATTTAAAATAAATAGGTAAAGGCTGTGTAAAATAGTAGACAAGGAATGTCAAATGAGTGTGTTAAATGTTTATCCACCAATATTACCAACAGTGATTTCTAGGGTCTTATTAAATAATGACATATCTATCCAATACAGAGAGCTAGTTATGGAGGTAATTCTGCCATTCATTGCATAAGAACTTGGTTGAGATTTAGGTAGGTAGACAGCAAGTTGGAAAGTTTGCTGCTGAAATAACGATAGAGCTGGTGATTTTATAAAAAGAATGGTTTCTCTTCAATTTTATTTGGAACCCAATTTCATACACAACATTGCTAATTAAGTCTATGTACAGAACTCATTCAGACTATTGTCAGACTCCTTCCAGCTCTGGTCTCAAGTCCATATCACTGTGTTAAATCTGGAAACTCTGTATATTTGAGTGTTTTGACAAAGTCCTTATCTGCTGGTCCATGTGGCCCTCTATCGCTTAAGTTTATGTAAAGCAAATATACCTCAAATGATGCAAATACTTGCTTATGAACACACCCACAAATTTGTACCTTGTGAAGGTGAATTTTCTTTACACACTTGCCATCTATTTAAATTCAGTAAATACTTGACATAATCACATCGAAGAAATGCCTTTTGAAATAAAAAAATCCATCCCTCATAACGTTAGGTCAGAAGTCATTGGGGGTAATTTTGACCTTGGGTGATAATGTAAAACCTGCACTATCAATTCAGCTGCCCTTTATACATCTCTCCCGATTGTCAATTCCATTGATTTCAATTGGGAGAGATGTATAATGTGTGGTTGACTCGATATTGCCCATTTTACAACATCACCTAAGGTCAAAATTTCCTACATTACAACAGCGTCTACACTTCAAAAGTACTTCATTGGTTGTAAAGCATTTTGGTAATGTCGTAAAGTTGTGAAAATGCTATATAAATGTAAGTTCTTTCTCTCTCTCTCTCTTTCTTTCTTCCCATTATGTGAAACAATCTAATGCACATTCCTTTTTATTTAAATAAACGCTCTTCAACCTCGCATGTTTGTGTTGGCTGCCGTCCAAAGCACTCTCTAGTGAGCGCTGTGGTCAGCAAAATCCACACTGCACTGGTTCTGGGTTATTAAACATTAAATAACTGTTCCAAAATCAGCAGCCACAATTGGGAAACATGGCATAAACAAGTCTGATTTGTTCTAGCTTGGCTACTGCAAGGTTTTTGCAAAATGATTTAACTCTTTGCCCATCACACCACATTTCTGCACGAAAAGTAGAAACATGGTAAAGGCTGCATTTTCTCCTCTGCAACTTTTAAAGAAAAAAGAGAGATGAGTAAAAAGAGGTGTGATGTCAGTAAAATGTACTAATGGGTTTTTCGTGTGTGTGTGTAGGACTAGCCTGAGCATTTCTCCCCCTCCAAAGATAGATTAACAAACAATGGGGGTAATTTTGACTTAGTGCGATAGTGTAAAGCGGGCGATCGAGAGTCAGCAGCCCATTTTGCATCTCTCCTGATTTTCATTTCTGGAAATAACAATTGAGAGAGATGTAAAAGGGGCTGCTGATTCATTATCATGTGTTTTACACTATCGCACAAAGTCAAAATTACCCCCATTGAAGAATCAATACAAAACCTCATCATGCCTCTGGTTCTTTTGCCAATTACCTTTTTTAATTACAATTAAAGAGAGCGAGCACCTCTATTAAGTCACCCCTTAGCCTTCTCTGCTCTAAGGAGAACAACCCCAGCTTAGAATCATAGAATCATAGAAAGGTTACAGCACGGAAGGAGGCCATTCGGCCCATTGAGTCCGCGCCGGCTCTATGTAAGAGCAATCCAGCTAGTCCCACTCTCCTGCCCTATCCCTGTAGCCCCTTAGCTTCTCTAGACTCTCGACATAACTGAAGTCCCGCATCCCTTGTGTCATTCTAACAAATCTCCTCTGCACCCTTTCTAAGGCCTTGACGTCCTTCCTAAAGTGTGGTGCCCAGAATTGGACTCAATACTCCAGCTGGGGCCTAACCAGTGATTTATAAAGGTTTAGCATAACTTCCTTGCTTTCGTATTTATAAATGTAGAAAAGCATATAGGAAATATTAGTTTATTAAAGAAAGAACATGCATTTATATAGCACCTTATTATATCCTTGGGAGGTCCTAAAGTGCTGCACAGCCAATCAAATACTTTTTGAAGTATAGTCACTGTTGTATTGTAGGCAACCAATTGGCATGCTGCAAGGTCCCACAAACAGTTAATCTGCTTTGGTGGTGTTGGGTAAGGGAGATATGTTGGCCAGGACTCCACTGCTCTTCTTCAAATAGTACCATGGGATCTTCTACATTCACCAGAACAGGCAGGCAGGGCCTTGGTCTTATCTGAAAGACAGCACCTTTTAACAAGGCAGGGCTTTCTCAGTTCTGCAATGAAGTGTCAGCCTAGACTATGTGCTCAAATCCAGGAGTGGTCTTAAACCCTAGACCTCTGAGTTGGAGAGGGCAGTGCTATCACTGAGTCAAGCTGACACTTAGTTACATATATAACATTACAAACATCAATTTAAACATTTTTGGGATATGTAGCCTTATGCTGCAACCCAGACTCTTAAAAAAAGTCAACTTATTTTTGGAAATCAAATAAATAACATGCTTATGCAAAACATACGAAATGGTATTGGAGTCTGACAATCTGATATAATCAGATTCGGGATGAGTAGAATATAAACCACACCACCAATCTGGCAAAATTGCCATGCCTTGAAGGGCCTTTATTTTAAAAAAATCTTTGAATTGCAATGGCCCCTTCAACGTCAGTCATTTACCATCTCCCAACTCCTTGTTCACCTGTTCCCAGAATAAGCTGTGTTTAAGAATATTTTAATTCACTTTTACTTCCTCCTGCAGATAGAATTATTCTAGTCTTCATTATCAGTTTGACTTCTGCAAATCTACAGCAAAATTAGAAATCGTTTTTCTCCTTTGAAATATTCCCCAAATTATTGGAGGTGAAATTTCTCCCGTCAATTTGACACTGTAGTAGATTTTCATCTTGGGGTTTTTTCAGGCGCCTGCTTAAGCAAATAAACCAATTTCAAGTAAAGAAAGAAAGAACTTGTATTTATGTACTGCTTTTCACAACCTCAGGATGTCCCAAAGCACTTTCCAACCGACAAAATATTTTTTGAAGCTTAGTCCCTGCAAGATTGAACAATGGAGGTGGGAGGATGGATGAATATTCTGGATTTGTATGATAAATTTGGGGGAATCAGGGAGTATTTATGTAAAACTTTCCCTGAGAAGATTAATGGGTTGAATAAAATCTGTGTCAGTCAGCCTTGATAGACTGAAAGGCCTTTTCTCATTACATGCTTTATTTTGATTTTATGTGTGCTATATATATTTTTTGGGATAGCTTTTTTTGTGTAAAACCTATTTCCCCAGGAATTGTGTGAATCGGTGGCAGCTAATTTATTTGATATTGCTGTTTTCTGTTCTGTTTGCAATTTGTGTGATGTAGGATCTGTAAGAATGTAAACTTGAACAAAAAAAAAACATACAATCAGAAAACATGGAATGAGGAAAGACCATCCCCCCATCAGGTCAAGTGTAGCATCTCTCTTATGAACTCTCCCCTCCTATTTAATCTCCAGAGTGATAGCACAGCCTCAAGTCTCCCTGACTGCAAAGTCAAACTCAAAAACATTTATCAACCCTTAAAATCTCCATTAATCAATCTTGGCCAGTTGCTTTGTGAGGTGGAACATCAAAAAATATGAGCACTGTCACAGGGCATTAATCACAGACAGAAATAAGTACTTTTCAGCATATTTTAACATGCAAAAATTAACAACGTTGGCGGAGATTTATTTGGATATACTAAGATGCTTATATAATTCAACCGTGGTTCTCAAAAAGGAATTGGATAAATACTTGAAGGGAAAAAAATCTGCAGAGCTATGGGGAAAGAGCGGGGGAATGGGACTAACTTCATTGCTCTTACAAAGAGCCGGCACGGGCTCGATGGGCCGAATGGCCACCTTCTGTGCTGTAACCATCCTATGATTCTATAATATTATGTGCATGCCATTTTTTTTTCCTTCTGCAATATGTTGCCCTGAGCTTTCCATTAGGCTATCAGAGAACACTCAGTACTTGCACAGCCCCACTAGTGACTCACTCACAACCCTAAACAGTAGCAGGTAAGTCCAATTGTTTCAAGTTCTTTCAGTGTAAGGCAATGGGAGAAAAGGCATCTCCCTGTAATGACAGCTGCAAGAGATTCAAAAGATACCAAAGGCACTGACTGCTCCATTAGTCACAAAGGCTCTGCTATTTATGGCCTAACATTATAGGAAATGATTTTCATTTAGTAAATTGAGAGGTGGAGAGAGTTTGAATATCATTCACTGGGAATCATTTTTTTTTTGCAAGCAATCCATTTGCCTGAATTTATGCAAAAAAATGCATATGTGTTATCTTTTATTAGTATAACACACATCTTAGATAGTCTTTTTTAAATGATTTGCTCTTGATGCATAATATCTATAACTCTACAGTTAGAGCAATGGCTAGTTAAAAGAAAATGACGATACTTTTTAAATTTTTTTAACTACTCTCCATCTTATTTCTTGTGCGCATCAACATATATTTCTGTCAGTTTCAATCCATTGGGGGAAAATTTCCTCTGCGTGCAATGGGACCAAAACACTTTAGGATCTAAATTGGGCAGCATAGCGTCCCTTTTGTAGGCGCCACGCGGACTCCTAAGGACCCAAAATGGCGCCTGGAATGTGCGCACACACATCTAGCATGACGTGCGCTGGACACCATATTGGTAAAGGTGTTTGCGCACACGTAGATAACGAACGCCGACACCATGTAAAGTAGGGAGAATATGTGGTAGATCAGTGTGCAACGCTGATTTAAAAGGACAGATGCGATTTTGGAACTCAACGCTCCAGCAGCCAACGCACAGCTGAACACGTCTTAAAAGGCATGGAGAACCTTCCCCACCAGCGCTATGTAAAGGGATCATGCAGGAATTACAAGTTCGTTGCTGGATTATTCTTTCTGGCTGCTGATGCATTTGTATCTGTTTTTAGAGGTCTCCTATAGTTGAATACTAGGACTAGGGACACAGCCTAAAAATTAGAGCCAGGACTTTCAGGAGTGAAATTAGAAAACGCTTCCACACGCAAAAGGTGGTAGAAGTTTGGACCGCTGATCCGCAGTTGATGCTAGCTCAATTCTTAATTTTAAATCTGAGATTGGTAGATTTTTGTTAACCAAGGTATTAACGGCTATGGGGCAAAGGCAGGTATATGGAGTTAGATCACAGATCAACCATGATCTCATTGAATGGCGGAACAGGCTCGAGGGGCTAACTGGCCTACTGCTGTTCCTATCTTCCTACAATAAAGTTTCAATACTCTAGAGGGAGTGGGCTGACCAGCTGACAGGCAACAGCAAGGGCACTGGCGGAGTGGCAGGGGTGGGACAGGAATGCTGTCATCCTGAGAGAGGACAGCAGGTTCATGTTCCATGGAGCCACTGCCACTCGCTGCCTCCTGTTATGCGCCACCTTCTCCTGCAAGGAAGCGGGACGTGTGTCGGAGAGTGTCCTGCAAGATGTTTGGGTGATATGGTTGAATAGCTGCCAGTGTGTGTGACCTGTGAGTTGTGGGTGTGCAGCTTGCAACAGTGGTAATGTGTGACGGTGGGAGGAAGCATCTGATTGGAAGAGTTGAATGCTGATGGAAAGAGTTTGTTGGTAGGTGGGTGATGGGGTGTGGTGCATGGAGCAGTGGATGCGGCTAGAGGTGCAGTTGGTGGAAAATATCAAGGGATATGGGGATCGGACGGGAAGGTGGAGTTGAGGTCGAAGATCAGCCATGCTCTGATTGAATGGTGGAGCAGGCTCGATGGGCCGAAAGGCCTACTCCTGCTCCTGTCTCTTATGTTCTTATGTATGCCACTTGAAAGTTGACCACTGGTGTCAAAGCACTGAATTTCTTCCTGCACTGCATCCATGTTTATGGTGCTATGCGCCTGGCATTAACTTTGTTCCATACTGCCTCCCGCTGCCTCGGGAGCGTATGTCTGGATGGCCTCTGCATTCGCCCCCCCCCCGACCTCCCCGCCCCCCACAGATTTAGGATGCACCTTCTTTTGTCCACCTCTTGCACCACGGCCTCTAGTGCATCATCAGAGAACCTTGGTGCACGCTCTCTCACAGGCCCGGTACAAACTCGGATCAGCAGATTGGTGGGGTCTGGCATGCAGATTGGAGGATGTGGGATTTAGTAGTGCGCAACCTTTATTCACTGTTTTAAAATAACACAACAGTTTGTAAACATAGGAACGGGACATTCATCTGTGTTTTGCATGTGCGATGTCTGATCTCAGTTCAGACTCTGTGCGGACCCATGTCTTATATTTTGCAAATATCAGAGTCCCGCAAATGAGCAGCCCAGTTGATGCACATTAAAAATTCCAGAGGTCCCATCATCACCGTGCTGCACTATATTGCAGCATAGATTCGCTTCCCAATTGACTTCCATCACTTCCGACAGCCACAATGCACCTTCCCTTTAAAAGGGTGCAGGCTGCCTTTGAGTGGAGCTGGCCACTCGTGATATCAGGACCCCCTGCTGGTGAGCAGCCACTCAACAGTGCAGGTGGCGCTGGCTGCACACAGCATTCAGGTAAATCACCAAACAGCACAAATGTAACCCTCTTTATTTTTTTTAAATTCATTCTCAGGATGTGGCTGTCACTAGCAAGGCCAGCAATTATTGCTAATCCCTAATTGCCCTTGAGAAGGTGGTGGTGAGCCGCCTTCTTGAACCGCTGCAGTCCGTGTGGTGAAGGTTCTCCCACAGTGATGTTAGGAAGGGAGTTCCAGGATTTTGACCCAGCGACGATGAAGGAACGGCGATATATTTCCAAGTCGGGATGGTGTGTGACTTGGAGGGAAACCTGGAGGTGATTGTGTGCCCATACACCTGCTGCTCTTGACCTTCTAGGTGGTGGAGTTCGCGGGTTTGGAAGGTGCTGAGGAGTGCTGAAGAAGAAGTTGTCAATCAGGCTGGCTGCAGGGCGTGAAACCAGGAAACAAGATTAATGAGAATCAATTATCTCGCCATCCCACCACCCTTTTAAAATTGAGCCCTAAAAGTGAGTTTGTGAAAACTCCCTGTGTTTGGTATTTTTAGCAAAATTGTAAACATATTTGCTTGGAATCTGAAACCCATTTCAAGGAATCTAGTGCACAAAGGAAATCTTGCTCCAGGCTGAGTGAGATGGAACGTGTGAAGTGCAAGTTTGAGTGAGCGAGAATAAAAATGTGACTGGGATTGCTATACTTCAACAGTTGTTTTTACAAACAGGTTTCATGTAGAATGAATATATGCATAATGATACTTCAAAATGAAGCTGGAATTTACACCCTTTCTACATGAAATGATTAAGTAGCATACTTTATTCCAGTTCTCATATCATAGCTTTAAAATCAAAATGCCAAGTGAAATTCTGCGACCCATTAATATTTTATCATAGAGTCATAGAGTCATAGAGTCATACAGCACGGATAGTGGCCCTTCGGCCCATCGTGTCCGCGCCAGCCATCAGCCCTGTCTACTCTAATCCCATATTCCAGCATTTGGTCCGTAGCCTTGTATGCTATGGCATTTCAAGTGCTCATCCAAATGCTTCTTGAATGTTGTGAGGGTTCCTGCCTCCACAACCCTTTCAGGCAGTGAGTTCCAGACTCCAACCACCCTCTGGGTGAAAAAGTTCTTTCTCAAATCCCCTCTAAACCTCCCGCCTTTTACCTTGAATCTATGTCCCCTTGTTATAGAACCCTCAACGAAGGGAAAAAGCTCCTTAGTCCTTATTTGATTCATAAGGCAAACTATTAATGTGGACATCAGTCTCAATCACACATATGCAAAGATCCAAGAGTTTCAAGCTAATTGTTCCCTATGTTGTAATCATTTCCATTACACAGATAATATTTTTTTAAATCTCAATTAAGCTGAGTTGGCACTTTAAAGGTTCAAGAACCAAAACAGTTGGGCCACATCAGTAGCAAGCTTGCATTAGGCAATAAACCGTGCAAAAAAGAAGCAACGAGATCCTAATGAGTTTTTTTTTTATTCGTTCACGGGATGTGGGCGTCGCTGGCAAGGCCGGCATATATTGCCCATCCCTAATTGCCCTTGAGAAGGTGGTGGTGAGCCGCCTTCTTGAGCGAGATTTTACAACTGAGTGGCTTGCTAGGCCATTTCAGAGGGCAATTAAGAATCAACCACATTGCTGTGGGTCTGGAGTCACATATAGGCCAGACCGGGTAAGGGCGGCAGGCTTCCTTCCCTAAAGGACATTAGTGAACCAGATGGGTTTTTACGACAATCCGGTAGTTTCATGGCCATCATTACTGATACTAGTATTTTTAATTCCAGATTTTTATTTAATTAATTGAATTTAAATTCGCCAGCTGCCGTGGCGGGATTTGAACTCATGACTCTGGATTTTAGTCCAGTTGATCTAATACATGCCAATAACAAAAAGTGATGCAACATTTACTACCAAAATAGGACATTTCTTCTGTTGGGTACAGTGTTTAAGGACTAGGAGTCAGCCACCATTTATAGTGAAGGGAAAATAGGAAATTTAGGCAACATGTTTTTGGTACGCGAAGAATAGGATTGTGGAATGAATTATCGGCAGGGGCTGAGGAACAGAAAACCATGGCAGGTTTTTAAAAAAGACCAGACAAATTTTTCTTAGGAAAGGGAATTAGAGGTTTATTAGTTCTAGAATCATGGCAAGGAAGGGTGATTTGGAAGTGTAAGCTAGATGGATAAATGGTCTTCTCTTGCCAAAACATTATGGGGATGGGGCGGGGGATTTTCAACTGCCAGCCGCCTGTTTCTTGCTCAAAACAAGCGGGAGGTGGTTTAAATATGCAAATGGTTGTAGGACCTTGAGTCCAGTTTTCATGGAGAAATGGGCGAGCATGTGAAGTGCAAACGAGTCTCAGTTTTTCCTAGGTGTTAAGCAGCCTAACCTGGAGGCCGCTCAGAAAAAGTACGTTTTTGTTTTTTTTTTTAAAAATAGATTTTTGTGGGGCTAGGAGGAGCATCAAAATCTTCCGGCCTGTTGCTGGCCCTTTCTTGCACCCCCACCCAGCCCGGATCCGATCTCTCCACCACACCCCCCCCCCCCTCCAAAACAGACCCTCTCTGTACTGTAAACTACTGAATAGTGGCTTATTGTTCATTGTAAGATGTTAGCCTTAGCCCAGTGGTTATGGGCTCGAGGATGAGATGTTAAGCCGAGGCCTTCTCAGGTGGATGTAAAAGACCCCATGCTATTTGAAGTGTCCCACCCAGTATCTATCCCTCGACCAACATCACTAAAACGGATTATCTGGTCATTATCACATTAATGTTTGTGGGAGCTTGCTGTGCACAAATTAGCTGCAGCGTTTCCTACATTACAACAGTGACTGCACTTCAAAAGTACGTTATTGGCTTTAAAGTGCTTTGGGATGTCCCGAGGTAATGAAAGATGTGATATCAATTCAAGTCTTTTTTTCTTCCTATCACTAGTGTCTAAGTCTTGACAGATGGGTTTGGCAGGCTCTTTTACCATGGTGAGAGTGGGCAGTGGGGAGAAGCATTAAAACCAAGTCCAAACCTGTTCACACATTCGCATTTCCAGCAGGGGTCACTGGATAATCATCAGGATCAGGTAAACCTGACCATTTTCCTCTTCCCTAATCCTGGGCACTTAGGTCAATTGTAATGCCCGACTCCAGCCCCTGTTGGGACCTAAGTTTTAATCAGACAGGTGAAAGGTTTCTTCTTATGTTGACTGAATCCTCATGAAATGAGTTCAGCAAGTCTGAATCCAATTCCAAACCAGCCCAATGGAGAGTACAAAACTGCCCATAATTTGGAACAATTATTTTTGACAAAGGGAGGATGTCGGATTAGAGGTGGGAAAAATAAAAAATGCTACAATAATGTAATAAGAGGTGCCTTTCTGAAGATGCTGCTCAAGCTCTGAGTTTCGGTGTCACTGCAGGGCATCTGCGAGGCTGAGACCTATGTGGATAGCACATTTCAGGACGTGGTCACCCCACAGCTTAAGAGAGTGTAGGCAGAGAGGGATTGGATGACTGCCAGTCAGACAAGGAGGATCAAGCAGGTTGTGCAGGAGTCCCCTGAGGGGCATCTCGCTCTCTAACCAGTATTGGTACGGGAGAGGATTGCTCTGGGGAGTGCAGCCGGAGCCAAGACCATAGAATCATGTGCAGCTCAGCTGTACAGGAGAGGAGGAGAAAGGTCAGGAGAGTAATAGAGATAGGGGATTCTATAGTTAAGGGAGCAGACAGGCGTTTCTGCGGCTGCAGACATGATTCCAGGATGGTATGTTTCCTCCCTGGTGCCAGGGTCAAGGATGTCACTGAGCAGCTACAGAATATTCTGGAGGGAGAGGGCAAACAGCCAGAGGTCGTGGTCCATATTCGTACTGATGACATAGGTGGAAAGAGGGATGTGGTTCTGCAGGCAGATTTTAAGAAGTTGGGAAAGAGATTAACGAGCAGAACCTCAAAGGTAGTAATCTCCAGATTACTCCCGGTGCCAGGCACTAGTTAGTACAGAAATAGGAGGATAGAGCAGATGACTGCATGGCTGGCGAGATGATGCAGAAGGGAGGGCTTTAGATTCCTGGGACACTGGGACCAGTTCTGGGGGAGGTGGGACCTGTACAGGCCAGATGGGTTCCACCTCAACAGAGCTGGGACCAATATCCTCGCAGGAAGGTTCACTAGTGCTGTGGGGGGGTGCTGTTTAAACTAATTTGGCAGGGGGGTGGGCATCAGGATGTAGCATTGGAAAGGAGAAACAAGGTGCACAAAGGATTGGGAGAGAAAGATAGCACTAGAATAAGAAATAGTACAGTATTAGGTGGGATCAGACTAAGAGAGAGTACAAGAAAGTCTAAGATTGGTTTACAGTGCACATGTGTAAACACAGGAAGCATGGTAAACAAGGTTGGTGAGCTGCAGGCGCGATTAGCCACATGGGAATATGATGCAATAACGGAGACCTGGCTCAAAAAAGGGCAGGATTGGGTACCAAATATTCCTGGATACAAGGTGTTCAGGAAAGATAGGGAAGGAAAGAAAGGAGGGGGTGGTGGCAGTATTGATTAAGGATAATGTTGTAGTGCTGGAGAGAAAGGATATCCTTGAGGGGTCAAGGACAGAATCTATTTGGTTAGAGTTAAGAAACAATAGAGGTGCTATTACACTACTGGGTGTATTCTATAGGGCACCAACTAGTGGGAAGGATATAGGGGAGCAAATTTGCAGGGAAATTACAGAGAGATGCAAAAGCCATAGAATAGTGATAACGGGGGATTTCAACTATCCTAATATAGACTGGGATAGTAATAATATAAGGGGCAAAGAGGGGGAGGAAATTTTGAAGTTTGTTCAGGAGAACTTTCTTGACCAGCACGTTTCCAGCCCAATGAGGAAGGAAGCATTGCTGGATTTGGTTTTGGGGAATGAGGCGGGCCAAGTGGAGCAAGTGTCAGTGGGGGAATATTTCGGGAACAGCAATCATAGTATCATAAGGTTTAGAATAGCTATGGGAAAGAACATGGACCATTCTAAAGTAAAAATACTCAATTGGAGGAGGGCCAATTTCAGTGGGATGAGAACAGATCTGGCCCTGGTAAACTGGAATCAAAGATTGGTAGGCAGAACTGTAATTGAACTATGGGCGGCCTTTAAGGATGAGATGGTTCGGGTACAGTCTAGGTACATTCCCACGAGAGAGAAAGGTAGGGCAACTAAAGCCAGAGCTCCCTGGATGACAAAAGAGATAGAGAGTAAGATGAAGCAGAAAAAAGGGGCATATGACAGATGTTGGGTTGATAACACAACTGAGAACGAGGCTGAATATCGAAAGTTCAGAGAAGTGAAAAAGGAAATAAGAGGGGCAAAGAGACAGAATGAGAATAGACTGGTGGCCAACATAAAAGAGAATCCAAAAATCTTCTGTAGGCATATAAACAGTAAATGGGTAGTAAGAGGAGAGGTGGAGCCATTTAGGAGCCAAAAAGGAGATCTACTTATGGAGGCAGAGGGCGTGGCCGAGGTACTAAATGAATACTTTGCGTCTGTCTTTACCAAGGAAGAAGATGCTGCCAGAGTCTTAGTGAAGGAAAATGTAGATGAGATACTAGATGGGCTAAAAATTGATAAAGAGGAGGTACTTGAAAGGCTAGCTGTACTTAAAGTAGATGAGTCATCAGGTCTGGATGGGATGCATCCTAGGTTGCTGAGGGAAGTAAGGGTGGAAATTGCGGAGGTACTGGCCATAGTCTTCCAAACATCCATAGATACTGAGGTGGTGCCAGAGGACTGGAGAATTGTGAATGTTACACACTTGTTCAAAAAAGGATAAACCCAGCAACTACAGGCCAGTCAGTTTAACCTCGGTGATGGGGGTACTTTTAGAAACGATCATCCATGACAGAAGTAGCAGTCACTTGGACAAGTGTGGATTGATTAGGGAAAGCCAGCACGGATTTGTTAAAGGCAAATCATGTTTAACTAACTTGATAAAATTTTTTGATGAGGGAACAGAGAGGGTAGATGAGGTCAATGCGGTTGATGTGGTGTACATGGACTTTCAAAAGGCGTTTGATAAAGTGCCATATAATAGGATTGTCATCAAGATTGAAGCCCATGGAATAAAAGGGGCAGTAGCAGTATGGATAAATAATTGGCTAACTAACAGGAAACAGAGAGTAGTGGTGAATGGTTGTTTTTCAGGCTGGAGGGAGATGTACAGTGGTGTTCCCCAGGGGTCGGTACTAGGACCACTGCTTTTCTTGATATATATTAATGACTTGGACTTGGGTGTACAGGGCACAATTTCAAAATTTGCAGATAACACAAAACTTGGAAGTGTAGTGAACAGTGAAGCGGATAGTGATAGACTTCAAGAGAATATAGACAGGCTGGTGGCATGGGTGGACACGTGGCAGATGAAATTTAACGCAGCAAAATGCAAGGTGATACATTTTGGTAGGAAGAATGAGGAGAGGCAATATAAACTAGAGGGCACAATTCTAAAAGGGGTTCAGGAATAGAGAGATCTGAGGGCATATGTACACAAATCGTTGAAGGTGGCAGTGCAGGTTGAGAAAATGGTTAAAAAAGCATATGGGATCCTTGGCTTTATAAATAGAGGCCTGGAGTACAAAAGCAAGGAAGTCATGATGAACCTTTATAAAACACTGGTTCTGCCAAAACTGAAGTATTGTGTACAGTTCTGGGCACTGTACTTTAGGAAAGTTGTGAAGGCCTTAGAGAGAGTGCAGAAGAGATTTACTAGAATGATTCCAGGGATGAAGGACTTTAGTTACGTAGATAGACTGGAGAAGCTGGGGTTGTTCTCTTTGGAACAGAGGAGGTTGAGAGGAGATTTGATTGAGGTATTCAAAATCATGAAGGGTCTAGACAGAGTAGATAGAAAGAAAATGTTGCCATTGGCGGAAGGGTCAAGAACCAGAGGACATAGATTAAAGGTGATTGGCAAAAGAACCAAAGGTGATATGAGGAAAAACTTTTTTACCCAGCGAGCAGTTAGGATCTGGAATGCACTGCCCAAGGGGTTGGTGGAGGCAGATTCAATCATGGCCTTCAAAAGAGAACTGGATAAGTACTTGAAAGAAAACATTTTGCAGGGCTACAGGGTAAGGGCGGGGGAGTGGGACTAGCTGGATTGCTCTTGCATAGAGCCAGCACGGACTCGATGGGCCGAATGGCCTCCTTCCGTGCTGTAACCTTTCTATGACTCTATGATTTTACGATAGATTAACCTGTGCTGTGGTAATCTCCTGTGGAAGTGTTTGATGTTTCCCACATCACATAAAAAGTGGCAGAAATATTCAGTTTCCCGACACTGAACATTTTGATGAGAAAAAAATTGTGTGTGCCTTTATTCACCAGGGATTATTAGCCAACAGGTTAAATGCCATGCTTATAAAGCAGCAATCATCATTTAAACTGTTTATATAAATCAGCAGGTTTCTATTAAGATGTTAATTTTAAAATTGTGTTGCCATTATCATGCTCCCACTTGCTCACCCAGGGGTGACCAGGTTCTAGGGTTGCCATCTACTTTACTCATCGACAACTCTTCGTAGTTTAATGCATGACTACACAGTAAAGGCACAAACTTACCATTAATGAGAGTTTGGGCTTCTATTTGCCAGAAAAAAGCAGCGTTTATCCTGATTTTAAGAAATCATAGCCCAATTTTTTTGGAAAGTAAAATCTATCTTCAAAATGGACAACAGTGATCCAGGATGCAAATAAAGTATTTTATTTTTTAAAAAAGAAAAAGAAGATAGATTTGAAAGAAAAAGAAAAGATTAAGTTAAAATTAAAAAAATAGGAGAATAAGTAAAAGGAGAAGAATCATACAGCACAGAAGGAGGCCATTCAGCGCATCATGCCTGTGCCAGCTCTTTGTTTAAATTCGTTCATGGGATGTGGGCGTCGCTGGCAAGGCCAGCATTTATTGCCCATCCCTAATTGCCCTTGAGAAGGTGGTGGTGAGCCGCCTTCTTGAACCGCTGAAGTCCGTGTGGTGAAGGTTCTCCCACAGTGCTGTTAGGGAGTTCCAGGATTTTGACCCAGTGGCGATGAAGGAACGGTGATATATTTCCAAGTCAGGATGGTGTGTGACTTGGAGGGGAATGTGCAGGTGGTGGCGTTCCCTTGCCTTTGTCCTTCTAGGTGGTAGAGGTCGCGGGTTTGGGAGGTGCTGTCGAAGAGTTGCTGCAGTGCATCCTGCGGATGGTACACACTGCAGCCACAGTGCGCCAGTGGTGAAGGGAGTGAATGTTTAAGGTGTTGGATGGGGTGCCAATCAAGCGGGCTGCTTCGTCCTCTTTGAAAGAGCTATCCTATTATCCCCAGGCCCCTGCCCTTTCCCCATAGCCTTGCAATTTTTTCCCCTTCTGGCATTTATTTAATTCCCTTCTGGAAGTTATTATTGAATCTGCTTCCACCACCCTTTCAGGCAGTGCATTCCAGATCATAACAACTCGCTGCGTAAAAAAAGCTCTCCTCATCTCTCCTCTGGCTCTTTTGCTAATTACCTTTTCTAATTATAATTAAAGAGAGAGAGAGCAGAAGTGTTATCACAGAAATGAAGTTACTTCTGCTATTTGAAAAGCTTCATTACTGTAATACTACTATTTAATTCAGTGCCACAGTGTGTGCACCAAAAATGGGCAGCACAGAAAGCCTGCAATTTCTTTCCATCTGCCCATTTTGTAATACATTAGAAGTTCAATTAAAGCTGAAGTATTTCTTTTTGGAATAAATAGCTTTAATTGCATTGTGCATTGCTGACTAATCTGTAATGTATTGGAGATAAATGATACCCCACCTGGACAGGAAAACTGGCAGCAAAACCAAAACTTATCAAGCACAACACTGTACCGAACATGGCTTCTTTTTAACATTGAGCATTATTTTGTAAAGAGTGTGTTTCTTTTGACCTAATATGGAAACATTGCCTTGCTGAAAAACTATGATTAAGTTAGGTCACCATCTGTACTGGGAGTTACACTGATTTATTGACGCTGAATGTTTAGCTCAAACTTCTCGAATGGAAAGAAAAAAGTGTCAGGAAGTTGTTGCTTCAAAATGGAAAATCAAAATTGGACTGAATTGGATGTGTTGGCACAGTTCATGACATTTGAAAGTTTGGCAGCCTGACGAATGCGCACATGTTTCATTAGCCTGGTTCATAAAAAAACACTGACATCACAATGTTATGGTCTTAATAGTGGAAAAACGTTGAGATGAGATGCCTCACAGAAATTCACCAAAAAAATGATTCAGTGCAGACTTGAAGTTATGGGCTCAACTCCACCCAGCTCCAGCTGTTGACTCTACATAGGAAGGACTCTCTGACTTTGGCAAATACCTTTTCCTCTTCTGTGCAATCATTACTAAAGCTGCTGTATGCTTGTTGCACGGTAGCTACAAAAAAGTTACAAAGTGATGGAAGTTTCAACACATGTCATTAATCAGGAATGACAGGACAATTGGAAACCCCAATCAAAATACATAGGCCATCTGCCATTTCTGTGCAGGAAGATGAATGAATTGAGTGCTCACTCTTCAATAGAAACTAGGAGGCAGACATGAAGATCTGAAACTGGAATTGACAATACCTTAATGTTCAGTTTTGCAGTTATAGATTTCTTGTTACTTTAGGCTTCTTTTGGACTCCAAATCCACCTCTAGTTGTAATAACATAATTCTGTACAATTCATTTCACATTTTGCTCAAGAAATGTACAGAAGAATTTTTCTGATGTGAATGGCCTTTATAGCATAGCCACTTAATACAGACTAAAAATAGTAGGTGGAAAAAGGTACATATCATTATACGGAGAGGCCACTTATTAAGTATTATTCGTAGATGTCAGTTTCCACAGCACGACGATGATTCAAGTTTCAACCTGCAATTTGGTAACTATCGATCAACAAAGACTATGGGGGCAATTTTAACCCACCACAGGATGGGTGGGACAGTGTCGGGGGGGTTAAATTATTAAAAATGCGAAACCCGACCCCAACCCTCCCCGAACGTGCCTACCTCCCAGTCTTACCATGGCAGGTTGAGGGTTGGCCGAGGAACCCACTCTGGAGAGGCGGGTCAGTAATTATAATATTTCAATGAGGCTGCATGCCTCATATTTTGTCAGCGATTTGGAATTAACGCCTCCAGCACGGGTTTGCTCAGGAAACCAGGCAACTAAAGGGAGGCAGGAACTGCCAGATCCAGCAGCTAAGTGCTTTTCCAACACTGCTTGTGGGCCAGGAGGAGCAGGAGTGCTTCCCCCAGCCCCTCAAGCAAATCTGCCACGATCTGCCTCCCTCCCCGCAATCGGCCGACCCCCCATCCCCCCCCCCGTGATCTCCACCCCCATGATCTCTACCCCTCCCCGCGATCCGATCTCTCCCCCTTTAGCTTTAACTCTGGCCTAGCAGTCGAGGAATGGAGATGTGGGAGTCTGTGCTTTTACTGGCTTCGCAAGAACTGTGGTAAATAAAATCAGAAGTGGCCATAAAACGGACGGCCGATCCAAACCCCTCAGTATCGCTGAGATTCAGGGAAACTCCCCGAGCTGACTGTTTGTATTTTGTTTTCAGCTCATGTACCATGACACTGGAGAAAAATATTATGGTAATAAGTCACTCAAACATGAGGAATAGCATTATTATTATAATGAGAACCCTAAAGCAAAAGAATTTGCATTTATTTAGCATCTTCTCATATCGTCAGGATATCCTGAACAGTTTACAATCACTGTTACTTTTTGAATTGCAGTGAGTACTATTATAACAACAGCTTGCATTTATATAGCGCCTTTAACGTAGTAAAACGTCCCAAGGTGCTTCAAGGAGCAATTATCAAATAAAATTTGACACCAAGCCACATAAGGAGATAGAGGTAGGTTTTAAGGAGTGTCTTAAAGAGAGAGAAGTAGAAAGGTTTAGGTAGGGGATTCCAGAGCTTAGGGCCTGGGTAGCCGAAGGCATGGCCAGCAATGGTAGAGAGATGAAAATCAGGGATACGCAAGAGGCCAGAATTGGAGGAAAATGTAGCAGCCAAATTTTGTAGAGCAAGGTCCCACAAATAGCAAATGAATGAATAATCATTTAATCTGTTTTTGGCCATGTGGGTTGAGGGAAGAATTTTGGCCAAGACACCATGGGAACACCTTGCTCCTCTTTAAGTAATATTGTGGGATCTTTTACATCCACCTGAGCAGGCAAGACTGGGCCTGAGTTTAATGTCTCATTCAAAAGATGCACCTCTAACAAGTTAGCAGTCCCTCAGTACCTAAACTACTTAAGACACCTATAACGCATTTTTGTGAGCTATAAATGAATATATAATCTGCAAGCATTTCCCTCCTATAATCTGTCATTTTTAATTTTACTCTTCTTACCTATATATTTCATTCAAACCTTCCCCACACCCTTTTTAATTCCACCTTGTAAATCACTTTCCCTTACCTTTTAGTACTTGGTCCTCTACTCCTCCCCAGGGCATATTTTGCCATAAAAGGATTTAATTGAAAGCCCAGAATCAGACAGGTTGAACCAGGAAGTACTGCTAAAGAGTGCGACTGGCACTCATAGGGTTAAAATACGCTTATATGCTCCTCATTCTGTGCCATTTTGTCCATTGTTTTTGGGAGGTCAACGTTTCAAGTTTCAATATAAAAAAATTACAAATGGCTTCTCCCATCTTGGCTTTTGTTCTATTTTAAAATGAGGTACAGTCAGTAATGAGAACCCCGATGGTTGTAGTTCAAATCTGATCCATTTCAGCTGCCGTTTTCAAACAGGAAAAGATTCAGCCCTCCAAGGTAAATCAGGACACAACTCTAATTCTTTAAGTGACAATTAACTACAGAACTGATGACCCCAGCTTTCTCTGTCTTCTGTCAGATGGCAAAGAACAAAGAATAACACGTGTCTGTCAGGATCTTAAGTCACTACACAGAGTCAATATCAACACCATCATATGGTCACGTGCAATCTTTTCAAAACACTAATTAACTCTATTTCAACAAGTATGTTTCTCGCCATTCAGTGTCACCTGTCACGTTTATTTAACAATGATTTCATCTGAAATATATCTGATTGGGTTTCATTACATCCCCAATTGAACATGGAAAATCCCTTTGGCTGAATTTGAATTGGGCACAACATTTAAATGGTAGGTTTGAGCAATTTCTCTTGATTGTAGTCCCGCACGTGTTTGGCTCATCTTGTGAGAGGTCAGCCAGGTGTCACACTGAAGATAGTTCTTGCATCACATGCAAACTAATCAAACAATTATCAATCAACCTCAATCATCCTCCTGTCAATCGTCGTAGTAGTAGAGAATCTGAGTGCAATATTATGTGTGTAAATTTCATTATAAAATTATGCAAAGAAATGATTGTTGTGACTGACCTGCCTTGACTTTTAATTCCCTAAAAGCTAGATGTAGAACCAAAACCACACTTGGATAAAAATGACATGAAATGAGGTATTGCCAGTTCAGGGAGATGTTATTATGTAAGGTGATTTTTTTTTCCTCTTTCTTGGTGCTCTTTAGTCTTGCAGCAAAACACGCTAATGGATTGAACTCCAGTTGCTAATAGGAACCTACCCAGAGCTCATCGTAAGCTCCTGCACAGCCTGGGTTATTCAGAAGCCTTTACCTGAGCTCAGCCCCTCAACCTCCTAATGGAGAAATGCGTGAATCTGCAACCTGCACAACAGGCCGACCTTGACATTTCAGATTAATTCCTTCTAAACAATACCTAGTCAATCTGCAATGTGTATGTGCTGCCTTTTATTAATGGTAACAAATCTGAAATTACAAAGGGTGTTTTGGGGTTTGTTGTTGATCTTCAAACACCACGGCCCCCGATTTTAACCCAGTCTGTCCGATGGGGTTTGTGGGGGGGGCGGGGATTAAAATCACATCTGAGGGCTCCATGCGCCTTTTCTTCAATTTTAACTTGCCTGCTTTTGGCTTCAGTTCAGGAGCTCACCTCAGGCTGGCCGGGGCCTTGCTAAAATCTCAAAGTGATGCGCCGATGACCTACCAGCCCCAATGCGATGGAGGCTATGCTTCTGCAGGCAGCATGTCACAGACCTTTGCAGCCTCCTGGGATAGGACCTGCTGGAGCAGGTGAGCATGCTTTGCCAGTGACCCTCCTGAATTTTTTTGTCACTGGATCCTTTCAGGCTGCTATAGAGGACATGAGCCACATACCACAGTCTGCAGGACACAGCTGTATTAGGCAGGTGACCAACACCCTATTTACCAGGGCAGAGCAGTACATCACCTTCCCCACTGACCTCAGCAGTCACCAAGACAGAGCTCGGGGCTTTTGTAGTGAATTCCTTATTTTGTGAGATTCTTGGACACTGGACGAAGTCAAGCAAAGAAAGTCACCCTCATTCACGGTAGTTTCATTAATCAAAGGTAATTATTTAATGATATTATCATTCATGAAGCAAAATCAAACCATACATATGACTTTCCTCTATAAAATCTCGTTATACACTTAATAATTCACAACGTTATTATGTAATGACTTAACAATTCATACACACATCAGGCAGATCATTAATACATATACAACCTTTAAACCAAGGATTTTGCTCATCGGGCCTGAAGGTTGATCAGCTCTTCAGAACTGGAGGTCCTCTTCTTCTTGCGAGATGTTCAGCTGCAGTGTGAGTTCCTTGTGACTGCCGGGTGGTGAAGAGAAAAGACCGTTCTTCTCTCAAAGTCTTTTTATATATTTTTTTACTAATGGATCGTTGGATTGGGGAAGGTCATTCTTTTTGTCCAATCGCTCTGTTGCTATTCCTCAATTATTAACATACCTCAATGATTGACAGTTTTAGGCCTTGATCATGTGACTGAAAACCCTCTGATGTAGAAAAGACCATGTGTTCGAACCATGGATTGTAAAATGTCCCTTTACTGTCTCTGTTTATGGCCTTATGTAGAGATAGCCCTTTTCGTTTCTATGCACAGACATTCTTAATGGTCCTGACGTCTCCAATTTTGATTGCTTCAGTGTCTTCAAATCCATTCCTTATACCATTTGACCATAAGCTGGATGCAATACTAATTGTTGTTTTACAAATCCCAGTTCTTTGAACAGATTACCAGATAGGAATGAAATGGCCAATGCCTTTTCACACCTATCATTGCTTTCCTGATCCGAAGCCTTTGATGTATGTCTTTGTTGGCTTTTCTTACATTACCCCCTGCTGTGTTGAAAAGCTTGTGTTTCCAAAAGCCTATGTGTTTTGAAAGCCTGACAATGCTTTAAGTTCAATATTATCCATCTAGCTTATTTATTTAATAATCTAGATATCTATCCGCAGTACAATGTCTTCAATCCCGAAACTCAGACTTCTCCGATGCCATCCGTGTCAGTGAGGGAAAAACAGGATTTGCAAGAACACAGTTTACCACACTATTGTGTTTGCAGGTTTTCAAATGCCTTTGTTTAAAAGGGGTACAGTTAACCCTTTCCTTCAAATGTCTTTTGTTAAAGGGGTTCTGAACCCCGCTCTTTGCAGTAGTGGCTGGCTTCCCTCGTGTGCAGGGCGTCATTGACTGTACACACGTAGCTATTAGGGCAGTGGAACAGGAGCCAGCAACATTCATCAGTAGAAAAGGATACCACTCCATCCATGTCCAGCTAGTGGCCGATCACAGGAACATCATGCAGGTCTGTCCAAGGTACCCAGGGAGTTGCCACCATGCTTATATACTCAGACAGCCGACCAGTCCGGGGGGACAGGGGATACTTCCTGCTGACCTGGCTGATGACACCACTCCATAACCCCACCACAGATACAGTCGAAGCCAGGGCGCAATCAGGATCTTTATAGAGCACACGATGAGACTGCTCAGACAATTGTCAAGCCTCGATCGTTCAGGGGGCTCTCTACAACATGCTCCAGATAGAGTCTGTGGTCTGCTGTATATCGCACAATATCGCACAACAGAGAGGCTTGCGTTTGGAGGAGGTAGAGCAGCAGCAGCGGTCATCATCAGACAAGGAAGACTGGGGGGAAGGAAAGGAGGCAGCACAGGAAGGAGGGCCATTCAACGCCTTGCAACAATGGTGGGAGTTAGTTAGTGGGTGAGAGGGCGAATGTGCAGATGTGCTGACATCCTGAAAGAGGCCAACAGGTATTACTCCCGTCACACCGCCATCACTCCCATCGCACCACTGCCACTCCCGTGCGGCTGGGGCTCATCACTTCCAGTGATCCGCGGCCGAGCAGACTGCAGAAGATGAGTCACCCCTTCAAAGTCCCCATCAATTCGATCCACCAATCTCTCTATTGTGGAGCCCAAAGTCTACGTGGCAGCCATTTGAGCTTCCGTCAAAGCATGCAAACACGGATTCCTGTTGTGAGGGCATGATGGTGCGGCCTCAGGTGGACTGTCCTCCTCTGAGGTGTCTTCGATTGCAGGAGCCTCTTGCTGTTGAGAAGGAGAGAAGAGTTAGGATAGGAGATAGAAGCAGGTGACAGTCTTGAGAATGCACCTTGATAATGTGAAGCTTGCTGCATATTTGCTGAGTCGAATGAAGGGATACAAGTAATATGCAGACACCCTGCCATTAAGCATGCTGCCCTCTCCTTTCCTGATAGCAATACCTCTGCCAGGGCCAGTGATGTCCAGGGCTTCTTGCTTCTTGTGAGAGCTATAATGCTGGGGATTCCTACACCCATCTTGGTCTTCTCCTGAAGAAGGAGAATGTGAGAGTTGATGGGCTAGAAATTGGACTTTGTTGCGCCCATTTTACGGGCATAAAATTGGCATAACGAGGGTTAATTTCAGGAACCAAGATCCTGCACTCAATGCACACCTGAAACACGCCTGACCCAACATTGGTTCAGACCATTTTTCAGGCATCTCTGTCAGTCACCTAAAATAGGCATTAGGCCATTCACATATGTAAATGAGGGCCTAACACCTGTTATAGGCCCCCTTGCCGAAATTGGCCAGCTTTGGGCCTACTCCGCTCAGGATTCTTTGGCGGCCAATAAGTTGGTTTTATTTTAGATTAAAAATCACTGCTATGAGGTCAGGAGGAGCACAGTATGCCCAATTGGCCCTCTTTCCCCGTTGCTGCTCCACCCTCCTTCCCAGGAATTACCTTCGGGCCGCTGCCAGCAAAGCAAGCTTATCATTTTCTTAAAATAGGTGAGTTGCCTGTGGATGCACGAATGAGGCCGGCAGCTCCCCCAAATAATATTAATAGGGTCCGAGGCCCAAATTTAGGCCTCCCAGTTGGGACGTGTGCGCGGCACCCATTTCGGGCCCGAAAATCGCCGAAAGGAATTTCTACCCCAGTGAGTGTGTGTTGAGAAAGTAAGTGAAGATGTGTGTGGGTTGTGCTTATAGTGGATGTGTTGAGAGGTGGAGAAGAAGCAAGATGGAATGCTGACGGGGGAAGCTGTTGAATGTAAAGGGGATGTGTGTGCGATGTGAAGTGAGGAAGCAGTGATGGGAGGAGTTGATGGTTGTACAAGTGGCAGCATGTGAGGTGAGAATGGTGTCAGTGTGTGGTGTGAAGAGGGGAAAGGAAGAGGTGAGTGTGCTTGGAATGAGAACGAGAGGCGTGTTAGTGTGGCCTTGTGATTGTGTGGTAAAGAATGTGGTGTCGGGAAGGGCATTGTCGAGAGTGATGGGGAGGGGGTGAGAGGAGTGTTGTGAGGTGCTGTTGAGAAAGGTGGAGAGGTTAAGAGCTGTGTTCACCCTTGCTGTTCTTGTGAGGTCATTGAATCTCTTCCTACATTGAAGCCAGGTCCTGGGGGTGATGCTGGTGGCAGCGACCCGGTCCTGGCCTTGGGGATGCCCTTGCAGGTTTTGAGGAGGGGCTGCTCTCTCCTGACCCTCCACGAGTACCTCCACGGAGGCCTCTGAAAAGGGTAGGGCAGCCCTTCGACTCAACAGCCTTGTCAAATAGTCTTCCAGAGTTGTTGAATGAAAATTGCAAGCAGTGCATGCAACCTTGCTTTAAGAGATGCATCCCTCGGGAGTGGTGGGGAAATGCTGCATGGGATCAGGAGGGCAGCCCGCCTATCAAATTTAAGCGAGGCCCGGGAGTTATAATTACCCAGGCCTCACACCGGAAACGTCATGGGGGCTTGCCACCCACCCAGCTCACTCCTCCCCACCACCCCCCCCACCCCACCACCCACCCTGATGCAGGTTTTCTCCCTAGCATGGGCCCATGCTCAGAATCCAGTTACTGTAGTGGTAATGGACCTGGCTTCTGGGTCATTTTGGCTGCTGTCCAGGTCAAAGGTCTTCTTGAGTAATCTGCAAATTCCAGTGGCTCCCAGCTCCACTTAGTTCCTTAGACCTGAGCGGAGGTGGGTGCAAGCCCAACGCCCACTTGTTCTAAATGGCCCTCCAACTGGACTCCCTGGCAGTGATGCAAGGGGAAACTGCCTCCCCCCCCCCACCCCGCCTCCTTAACATGGTTGCGCTCCATCTGTGTTGGCCCACTGTTGGGGGAAAGCCCAAAAATCCTGGTGCGATATAAAAGAAGCAGGTAGTTAGTACTATGGGGTTTCTCTGCTTCTTTTTCCTTTTCTTTTCGCTGGAACTGAGGGATGCCCATGCAAATTGGAGAGGAAAATCATCCCTATTATTTTTTTTTTGCACTCCTCTCTGTGAGGATTGTCAATGCTGACATGTAGAACAGTATCTAATCCAGGTACCAAGGAACAGCATCAAGAACTTCCAGAACAGGTATAGCGTAGATAAATGCAAAGTGAAGCTTCCTCTACTTTTTCCCAACAATGTGCCTCAGCCATCAGCAGCACTTCCTACTGCATCAATGTGATGATTTCCACTTTCCACGCCAACCATTCTGTGGCTTCTGTAAGGAGGATTACCAATTAATGCTAAATGAATTGGCAATTAGTTGCGACTTGGGTCCAAAGTCACTAGAGTTAACTCTGCTGTGAATGTAAACGTCAACAGTTTCATGGCTCTTAGGCTTTATTGAATTTGTTGTTAACGTTGATCTGTTTGAATTATATTCAGGAGTTGTCCGTTTATGACAAGTGGCCAATAAAAGGAGAATAGCTCAGAAAATTCTTTAGACTCATTTTCTGCACTGGTGTCATGAGAAATTTCACGTGAAATAGATTTTGTGGTTATGACTTTCATTCATTCATTGTTCTGTTAACCTAGTTATATTTTAGGTGTCAGCCGTGGCTCAGTGGGTAGCACTCTGGCCTCTGAGTCAGAAGGTTGTGGGCTTAAGAGATTTGAGAACAAAATCTAGCCTGACACTGCAGTGCAGTACTGAGGGAGTGCTGCATTGTTGGAGGTGCTGGCTTTTGAATGAGACATAAAACCAAAGCCCCGTCTGCCCTGTCAGGTGGACGTAAAAGATCCCACAGCACTATTTCAAAGAAGAGCAACTGAGCCAATATTTATCCCTCAACCAGCATCACTAAAAAACCCCAGATTATCTGGTCATTATCACGTTGCTGTTTGTGGGATCTTGCTGTGCGCAAATTGGCTGCCGCATTTCCTACATTTCAACAGTGACTACACTTCAAAAAAAAACTTCATTGACTGTAAAGCACTTTGGGATGTCCTGAGGTCGTGAAAAGCATTATGTAAATGCAAGTCTTTCTTTCTTTACAGAGAATAAAGTACTTCAGATAATTCTAATATATCTCTGGAAAATGCATGTGAACAATTATATAGCCTAGCCTTTTACAAACCCTGCTTTAGAAAATGGTTTCATGTTTACCACAAGAGTGTGAGTGAAAATCCTTGGGCATTCTATTATTATGATAATTACATTATTGTAGATAACATGGCCTAGAAATTCAGGTGTACCCATTTTGCAGGGGGAGCAGGGATCAATCCCTGCGTCTGAATGGTGAGGTTGGAGGTGCCCCAGATATTGGGCCACGGACCTCATTAACGTCAAGCCAGCGAGGCACTAAGAGCCCATCAGTGAAGAGTGAATGAAGATCGGGTGACTGCTCACATCCTGAGGACATGTGTGAGGGGGTAAGGGGGATTGGTGCCCGGGGAGAGATATAAATCAGAGGCCGGGGGAGTGGAGAGATCGTGAGCTGGGGAGAAGGGGAGATAGATGGTGGGGGGAGATAGATGGTGGGCTGAAGGGAGATCATGGGCCGGGGGAGAGAGATGAAGGGCCTGGGGAGAGAGATGGTGGGCTGGGGGTGGGGGAGAATTCATGGGCCGGGGGGAGAGATCATGGGCCTGGGTGGGGAGGGAGAAAGATCGTGGCCTAATTATATGGTAATTTATCTCATTGCTGTTTGTGAGATTTTGCTGTGTGCAAATTGCCACATTTCCCTACATTACAACAGTGACTACATTTCAAAAAGTGCTTTGTTGGCTATGAAAGTTCTTTCGTATGTTGTGAAAAATATTATATAAATGCAAGTTCGTTTAAGTCAAATTCATTTGGAAGTATGGTAATTACACCGATGCAAAACAAGTGCATCGCATACAACTGTTCTAAGAGTCCAAAATCTTAGTAGCACATTCCAGAATCTTTTGATTAAGTCTGACGGTGCTCTCTTACCAACTCAGTGTGGAAACAGACAGTCAAAACAGAGAATTAAAACTCTTCAGAAAACCATACAATCCTTACGCTATTCATCTGGGCCTTTAATGTCAGGCTTTGACATACCAGATCAAAAAGGTTCTTTCTCAATAGTCAGACAATCGTGTTAGTAGTCAATTCTACCACTTGACTTGATAGGACCTAAATGGCAGCCACTTGGCTGTCTGGGTTGTTTCCTTATGATACCTGGGCAAGACTCAAAGAATGCATATTGGAATTTTGATTGGCATGAAACGCCGTTGTTTCAGCAATGAAAAGATATGGGGGTAACTTTCATCTCTACCACTTGGGCAGTAAACAGGACGAATGGATCACCCGCCCATTATAGACCCCATCTGATTTTCATTTTCATTGGAATCAATGGAAATGAAAATCAGACTGATTCTATAACGGATAAGTGAGTTTATTGCCCAAGTGGTGAATGTGGAAATGATCCTT
Organism: Heptranchias perlo; assembly: GCF_035084215.1. Classification (NCBI taxonomy): domain Eukaryota; kingdom Metazoa; phylum Chordata; class Chondrichthyes; order Hexanchiformes; family Hexanchidae; genus Heptranchias; species Heptranchias perlo. The sequence goes on from NC_090332.1 coordinate 80,726,441, forward strand.
AATGAGTTTAATATCTGCGTTGACATGAATTTGTATTTCAAAGGCTTGAGGTTGTTTTTGATGCAATTAATTTATGATTATAATCTACAACATCATTAAGGGGAATCAGTTTGGCTAAATGACCACCCTAGAGATGCAGATGTCTCCAAGTAAGCTTTGTATTGTGTTTACCCTGACAGTAGGACAGAGCGGCGGGTGAAATTGGTCTTCGGCTGTAACGCTAGACGGGAGAGAGAGAATCGACGGTCCACTTTACACCTTGTTCAATTTTCTTTCTCATTGACTTATTAAAAAAAAGGCTGCCTGCAGCTGGGCTTTAAATTATATGAATCAATCTAAAAAGGCATCAACAAAAAAATATAATACAGAAATGTAACCAGTCAAGGCATGACAGAGCATTTCTTCCATCACAATACAGTCAAGTAATAAACGGGTAACAACAACAACTTGCATTTATTTGTTAACGTAGTAAAACATCCCGAGGCGCTTCACAGGAACGTTATCAAATAAAATTTGACACCAAGCCACATAAGGAGATATTAGGACTGGTGATCAAAAGCTTGGTCAAAGAGATAGGCTTTAAGGAGCGTCTCAAAGGAGGAGAGAGAGGTGGAGAGGTTCAGAGAGGGAGTTTCAGAGCTTAGGGCCTAGACAGCTGAAGGCACTGCTGCCAATAGTGGGGTGAAGGAAATCGGGGCTGCACAAGAGGCTAGAATTGGAGGAGCGCAGATTTCTTGGAGGGTTATGGGCTGGAAGAGGTTACAGAAATAGGGAGGGGCAAGGCCAAGCGGGAATTTGAACACAATGATGGGAATTTTAAATTCGAGGCGTTGCTGGGCCAAGAGTCAATGTAGGTCAGGGAGCACAAGGGTGATGGGTGAAAGAGACTTATGGAGGGTGGACGATGGGAGACCGGCCAAGAATGCATTGGATTGGGTCTTGAAGCCACAATCTTCTGGCTCAGAGACAAGAGTGCTACCACTGAGCCAAGGCTTTTGCAATATACCAAAGCAATTTACAGCCAATGAAGTACTTTTGAACTGTAGCCACTGTTGTAATGTAGGAAAATGTATCAGCCAATTTGGCTACAGCAAGGTCTCACAAACATCATTAAGATAAATGACCAGATCATCTGTTTTTTTAGTAAAGTTGCTTGAGCGCACCAGGGAAAACTCCTGTGCTCTTCTTTGAATATTGCCGTGAGATCTTTTACATCCACCTGAGAGGGTAGACGGGGCCTTGGTTTAATATCTCATCCAAAAGACGGCATCTCCGACAGTCCAGCACTGAAGCGTTCACCTAGATAATCTTCTCGAGTGCAACTGGAAGCCACAACTTTCTGACTCAATGGCGAAAGTGCTACCACTGAGCCACAGCTGACACCATCTCCAAATTGGTTACAGTTGTGTAGTTAAGATCATAAGAACATAAGAATTAGAAGCAGAAGTGGACCATACGGCCCATATGAGCCTGATCCGCCATTCAACAAGATCATGGCTGATCTTCGACATCAACTCCACTTTCCTGCCCAATCCCCATATCCCTTGATTCCCCTAGAGTCCAATTCTCTCGTCTTCATGTGAGAACTAATGTTGCAGCAGCTAAATAGGTGATGGCATGTTTTAGGGGTGAATTAACTGGGTCAAATGAAATAACTGAAAGGAACTACATACAAAGACATTGTTGCTTTTTCAAACCAGAAGTAAAAACAGAAAATGCTGGAAATAGAGGCAGAGAGAAACATTTCAGGTTGAACCATTTAAGGGTTCATTTTCTGTTTCAAACGCTGATGAGCCCATTATTTCCAACATTCTCTGCTTTTATTTCTGATTTCCAGCATTCACTCCTTTTCTCTGTAACAAGAATAATAATTATTTTTTGATGTTAAAAGCAAAGACATGTTTTGATATTTTGATAGTTTGACCCTATTGTAATCAGATACAAGGTAGCAGATTAAATATTTCTGCTCCTAATGGATATTTGCTAGAACTTTTCTGGCGTTTCTTGAAATGTCAATTGCTTTTGCGAGAAATCGGAGTGGACAGTAGAATTGGCTGCTGGTTTGGACCTTTTCTTTGGGATCCGTGCATTATGTGGATGAACTGCCAAAAAATGTACACTTGTGGCCAATCCAGTTTCAGGAGGCTTTTGGGCCCCATATGATGGAAAAGACAACAAATAACAGACACGACAGATGACACAATTGGGACAGCATTAAAGCCAAATTGATAAACACGGAGCACAACAGCTGCCTTTGCATTTAGGGGATTTGTATCAAAGGAACTAATCCACGTAGTACAAACACAGCCTTACTTATACTGCCAAAAAGACCAGGCGGGGTGTTGTGGGGGGGGGGATTTTAAGCCCCAGGATGGGTGGAGGGGGGATAAATTCTTAAAAGTGTGGAACCCGATCCCAACCCGCTGCGAACGCGTCTCCTTCCAGTTTTACTGGGGCTTGTTAGGGGCGCGGGTGAGTAACCTGCTCTCGAGAGGCGGGTTGGTAATTTAAATATGCGAATGAAGCTCCAAGCCTCAGATTTTAGCAGCCATTTAGATTTAACAGCTGTGGACCGGGTTTCCCAGTTGCTGAAGGGAGACGGGAGCTGTCCGACCGAGCAGGTAAGTGCTTTCTCCAGCACTGCTTGTGGGCCAGGAGGAGCAGGAGTTCTTTCCCCCTGACCCCCCCAAGCAAACCTGCTACGATCGGACTCCCTCCCTGCGATCCGACGACCCCCCCCCTACCCCCATAATCTCCAGGCTGACCACCCCCGCGATCTCTCTCCATCGCCGAAATCTCTCACCCTCAGAGTTTCCAATCAATTTGGCCCTAAAAATGGTTGCAAACTGGGTGAAACTGACCACAAATCAAGGGGTGAGTTTTCCACCCATTTAGTGTCCCATATAAATTTTTGCTGAACATTTCTTTCTCTTACCAGTGACACCCGCCAGTTTGACAGTTTTGATATTTAAATGAGGCCCCAAAAGGTGTATGAGTGTCCTTTGCATGATTCCCCACTGTTCCTTGAAACAGTAGCAGATGGTCCCATGGTTTGGTTTTACTGAGTACTGGCTGCCTCAGGGCAAACCAATTTTGCAGTGGGGGCCTCAAACAGGTGTTAGGCCCCTTATTTGCATATGCAAAGGGGATAAGGCCTGTTTTAGGTGTGGGCCCTTGACGCCTTTTTTTTCCTTTATCAATATGGTGGGTGGCACACTTCCAGCCGGAAATGTGTGAGTACATTCTGCCCACCATATTGGGTACTTTGTAGGCCAGTTAGTGCCCAGACAACGGGTGCTCCACTGCCAAATTTATAGGCTTACAACACAAGTTAAAATAGAATTGGATAGGTAGTTGTAAAAGAAAAATATGAAAGGAAATGAAGAAAGGGCAAGGAAATAGGATTAGAGTAAATAGCTTCAATTGAACAGCAGGCACGATGGGCCAAATGGGCTCTTCCTGTAATGGGTTGTGATTTCTATGATTTGGATGGGAGAAAAAGGGCTTGTTACATTGTATTTGTAACTGTAAAGTTACTCATATTCTCTAGTTCCTGAGAGTAGTGAAGAGTATTTTTGGAAGCTTATAGAAAGTGTAATGTGTATAATTAGATTGGTGGAGATAAGTGAGAAGGAAATCACTATCTGATTGTATTAATTGGGTCAACAGTTCTGTAATTTAGAACAGCTAAGCATGTGAGTAATTATTGCTTCTACAAAGAGTCTATGAGAGTATATTAACAGAGCAACGGATGTACATTGTTGAGTTAGGTAGATATGTGGACCTAGAAATTTGGTCACCTGTTCTTGTTTTACAAGGTTCGTGCAGCTGCTTGTTGCATAACTTTGCTGTACTGAGGGACCAGCTCTTACCGCCACCTGGGCAGCAAGAAATGGAGGAGGAGGAAGAGCAGCACGAAGAGGAGGAAGATCAGGAGCAGCATCGATCATCCGGGGCCCCAGCTGCCAGAGGTCACAGACAGCAACTCATCCAAGAGCGCTTCATATAAACCATCTCTCTCATCCCCAATACACCAACACTCCTTATCACCACCATCCTTACTACCACCATCCAATTGCCTTCTTTCAGTCCAGTCTTATGGGTCTTGTCCTCACTTGACTACAAATATTAACACCAACACAAAATCCAGAAAAAAAGATTAATCCAACAACTTTATTGCATCTGTGTATAGTATTTAACAGGAATAATTAAGCATCACCCGTCTACCTCTTAGTGCTGTCGTCCATGCTCATTTACCTATCCTAGTTTCTCCTAGTAGGTGTATTTTCAGTGGCTACAGCTTGCCGAGCTTCCTTTGAGGACACTTCAGATGACCATGTTGGGCAACTTCGAGCAGCTCTGGGCCTTGAGGGCCCGGCTGCAGATTGCAGCAACTCAGTATCCTCTACAACCATGGCTAATGATACCTGTGCACTTTCCCAGGCTCTGAGGACTACAATGAGGTCTGTTCAGGCATCAGAATAATCACTGAGTAGGCTATTGGCATTCTGAAGGCATGCTTTGGGTGGCTGGGTCAGTTGGGGGTGGGGAGCTCTGGAATCTATTCCGGATAAGGTATCAAGGATTGTGGAGGTTCACTGTACATAACTTTGCCTTGCAAAGAGGCCTACTCACGAATGGTGCTTGAGGGCCAAGAGGATGGTGCCCAAGTGCAGCAGGGTGAGCAGGCAGGCAAACAGAATCAGCAGCAGCACAAAAAGGATGCAGAGGATAGCATTTCTGGTTGCAAGACAAATTCATGATATGGGAGACCTCTCTTGACTATCTGTTGTGTCCATTGCATGACTAGACCTGTCAACATCTCCCCCCTTTCCAACACAAAGATGCACTTATGTACTGATATCTGTCAGAGCAACAAATCAAGTGGCTAACATCTCCTGGCCTTAATAAATCACTTCCCATACTAATCACATTGGCCCAGATTTTCTCCAAAAATAATGGAGAGCCGGACAGCGCTCACCGTTATTTGAGGGCAACTTCCAGTGATCGCACATACGCAGTCAAACACGCATATTCGAAAGTTGCTCTACCAGATGCCCTGCTCATCCGAAAGCTGCGTGGGAAGGACAGCTCGCCAGTGAAATAAATGGACCAGCGCGAAGTTGCTCTCATGCCCAACTGGAAATGAACTAACCTACACAGAAAAAGGTACATTCAGTTTTTTAGGCCTAAGCTAACTTTTAACGGCGTGGTAAGTTTTAATGACTGCCAAACAACCTCTCTGGCACTAAAAATTAACTTATAAAAATGTGGAGTCTCATTCCTTCTGATTTTAATTATTGTTGGACATTTTAAAAAAATATTTTTTTACTTTTTCTTTCTGTCTCTTTTATCTCTGTCTTTTAATTCAATATTTCTTACCCTCTATTTCACTTTCTCAAACTGATTTTATATTGAATTTACTGTTGTAGCTTTCACTTCCTGGTTCTGTGTCTGTGCGGCTGGTCGAAGATGCTTCAATCTGATTGTTGAGGGGACAGAGTGATCCTTTCCCTGCGCATACAGCTCACAGATGCCCGGGAGAGGACGCTGCACCTTTTGCAGCTCACCATTAGAGGAAGTTCCTGCGCTAAATCCTGTGGATGGGTAAGTTTGAATCTAATGAGCGGCATTTGCCACTCAGAGCAAATTCCAGGTCAATGTCAGCAGACAAAATCAGCTTCATTGATTCACAATTATGCATATTGTTTCTCACTACCATACTCCTCCTTGTTGCCATTGGCACTTTTCAAACTTATGTCCCTAATCTACTGCTTCTCCCCGGTGCCCACTGAGCGTCAGAAGTATGTGAGGTAGCTGATTGCTCCACTTCATTATAAACCCCATGAAAGTGAAATGGCTCTCACCTCAGGGCCTGCTGCAGACTGCATCTCTTTGCTGCCACAAGGTCAGTTTCTCCATGCCTCCTTTTGTGACACATGAGCAGGTACCTGAGGGGCTGGCAGGGTGGATGCATATATTGTAATCCTGAACAACAGCCGCATCATGCAATTGCATTCTTGCCATGCCACTAGTACTGAGCATTGGCTTTGCTTGGCCACTGATCAGATCAGTGAAGTTCTGAGAGATGGTTATTTGCAAGGCTCGGAATCCATTAACCTGGCATCAATGCATGTCTGAGCATCCATGCTAGAAAGTAAGACTGTCATTAGTGCCTCTATTTTGGAGGCCTCTACTTTAGATAGGCCTAGAGCTGCCATACACTCTAGTGTGGATTGCTTTGCTGAACTCACATCTGTCTTTGTGCTACAGATATGGATAGCAGATACCTCCAATGCATCCAACACCTGACACACATCCCCAGATAATGTCCCCAGTGCCTTCACATGTGATCTGTGCTCTGATAACATCCTTATTTTAAAAGCTGGACTGGGTCTCAAGACTCCTGAACTGGGGCAGATGTCTCTTAACCCTCCCGCCACTAGTGTCTGCCTCCTTATGTTCCACCCACAGTCTCTCCTGTCCACTTATGCTCTGTGCGTCACCCTGTGAACTTCCCTCTGGCTCGCTATCTAACGGCCCAAAGGTGGGTGTAACTGGGCTGGTGTGAAAGAGAGAAAGGGTGATTAACAGCACGTGTTAAGAAGTGTTGAAACAGAGAGATGTAAGTATGGGTAGGTGAACTGTAAAATTAATTGTCATTACAAGGAGTTACCTGAGAGTTTATTTATGTATTTGGCTGATAAGTTGCCATACTATGTTGAAGAAAGAAAGAAAAATCTTATATTTATATAGCGCCTTTCATGACCTCAGGACGTCCCAAAGCGCTTTATAACCAATGAAATACTTTTTGAAGTGCAGTCACTGTTGTAATGTAGGAAACGCGGCAGCCAATTTGCGCACAGCAAGGACCCACAAACAGCAATGTGATAATGAAAAGATCATCTGTTTTAGTGATGTTTGTTGAGGGATAAATATTGGCCAGGACACCGCGGTGGGAGAACTTCCCTGCTCTTTAAGCATGAGGGAAGAGACCATGAATGCTGGAGAACTTAGAGAAGAGTAAAGGAGAATAAAGGGAAGGATAATCTCTGGAGAAAAGGTTTCAATGCAAAGTACTTTCCTTCCTATGTTTTTACTTACAATTGATTTAGTCTTCTACCTCTTATGGGAATTACTAACAGCATCATTGTGCATTCCCCAAGGAGACTTGACATTTCAGATCATTCTCAGCAGTCAACAAATGCCTGTTTTGATTCATCGGGGATTCGAATCCTTTTAGTTCATGGGCAATGCTCAAAAGCTTTCTGATTGAATAAATCGGTTCTGAACTAAAAGGATATTAAACCTCACTGAGCTAATGTATGAGTTCATTGATAGACTCTGTGTTAGGGACCTCCACATGTTCTTGAAATCCAAGGTCTCCAAGTGTACGGTATGACACTAGCAATAATAACACCTCCCAACAGATTTATTCGGAGACATAAAAAAAGTCTCTGAAAGTTATCCCTCCAACAGCCTCCTCTTGCAACCAAAATGTTTTTAACTGCAGCCACTAAAAGTTTTACCACAAGCTAACATCACATCGGGCAGTATAGGGAATTCCTTATTTTGTGTGATTCTTGGACCCACTTGGTCTAAATCCCAACCTGCACTTTGTTGGTGAAAGTTTTGAATTATCTCTTGTAGCATTGCACTATGTAATTTACTGTGGGCTTGATTTCATAGCCCTGATAAAGAGGCTATCAGAGCGTGCCAAAGCATAATGGACAACATTACGGACTTCTTGCTGAGTCCAGATAATGACTATCTTACATTATGCAACCATTCACGAATTTAAAAAGTCACCAGACCATTTCCAGGTCCTGGATCTAGGATTGGGCAGGGTGTCTCCCTAGCCTTGGTCCCAATTTCATTGTTAACTCAAAAGAACCCAACTCTGAATTTGGAAATTTGAATTTCTATGTCCCTTTTTATTTTAATTCCAATCCCTCTGCTAGGTACCAATGTATTCGACTCTATCCTGATTATTCCATTCATCAGTCAGTTTCACCATGGAGCATGTGTCAGTGCCCTTGTTAAAAGTCCGCACTCTCCTGGGCCACATTAACCATTTCATCTCCCCCTGCATGATCCCTAGAGGAATCTTACTTTCCAATACAATATTTTCATTATTCCTTAAAACGTAGCTTAAACATTCGCAACCAAGTCCAAGTTATACTTAACACATTTTTGTTTATTTTTTTCCTGAACTCTTCTTGGGCCACGTTTGTTCCCAAAATATTTGAGTCCATTTTATCATTTCAAAATTATCCCATTTCCAGAGATCAGTATTATTGGACTGACAGAACTTGTCAATGTACAATTTTATTTCCCCAAAATACTCCCTCTGATACATAAAACTCGACAGGAACCACTTAAGACTAGATTCCTTTAGTTTTAAATTAATTTGATCATCCCCTTAAATTTTAAGTTAATTTTTCCTTTGGGTGCTTGAACAGCAGCTCATATCAATTATAATTGTCTTACCAATTTCACTTTCATAAGCAAATTATAACCAGGCTTAGTGGTTTTACAGAAAAGACAGAAGTGCTTGAAATTACTTTTAATTATTCCGATATCTACCCCTCCACAAGCACTCTGTCTTGGAAAATAACAAATAGCCCTGAACTGGTTAAAACTGAGCCTTTGAGAGGCAAAGTTTTGGTCCAAATGTCACCATGTTGTGACATTTGATATCTGCCGATGTCTGTAAATAAGGTCTTAAATTGCTAACCCCACTGGACCACTTCTGCGGTCCTGAAAACCATAGTTCCCTGTGTAAAAGAAAAATAGGAAAACCACTGTGGCTCCTCTTGAGAGCCCAAGGGGTTAAAAATAACAAACAATTCATTAAATTTTCTTCTGTCACCCTTTATCCCGGGACCGGAGAGGACTCCACACACATTTCTGTGAATGAATCTAATTACCTCACTCCAGGAGGAAAAGTCAGCAAAGGGAGCACAAAAATAATGCCCAATATTTCTTTCTATCACGTGGGGAAATATCCACTTAAATTAAGAAACTTTAAAAAATCTCATACGCTTATCTAAAGCACTACGACAACAGCACTAAATGATCTATTTTAAAGAATAATCCCTTTAAACTGAAAAATGGCCAGAGGGACATGGGAGAGATCTCCAAGCTTTTCTGTCACTCAAAGTTTCTCTCTTGGAACTCACTAAGGGATAATAAAACTGCTCATGAGTCAGCAGATTAACTTGCTGGAAGCTCAGGGGGTGGGGGAGGAGACAATCACGATCGCAGTTTTTTTTCGCTGTCCTCCCTTTAAAACACAAGGGCTTTAAAGAAGTTCAAATTGATCTTTTCCAAAAAAGTCTCTGTGCTTTTTTAACAGTGAAAACTTACACAAAGATCCGAATGCAATTAAACTTTGGATTACATATTTCAGCATCTCTGACTTCCAATTTTCAAAACATGAGCCACGAAGGCACAAAAGATATACCAATTTTATCTCTTAATGGTCACTTTGTTATGACCACCATCAATCACAAGATCAAAGGGTCAGTTTGCTAACAGCTATCACATTTCACAACCAAGGTGAATAAACATATAGGGCACTAAATTGGGCCGTGTAGCGCCCGTTCTTTCGGCGCTCCACGGCCTCTCCAACATCCAAGATGGCGTCTTGGATGCGCACGCACGTTTTGTAAAGTAGGGAGAAAATGGCTTCAATCAGTGTGCAACGCTGATTTAAAATGATAGACACCATTTTGGGATTTAACGCACAACTCAATGCACAGTCTTAACCCCGATCATGTGAACGTGTCTTAAGAGTGCCTGAGGGCCCGCAACAGTGCTATTTAAAAGGACCATGCAGGATTTACAGGTTAGTGGCTGGATTATTGCTTCTGGCTGCCGAGACATTTGTAACTGTTTTTGGAGGCCTCCTAGACTTCAATACTAGGACGCGGAGACATAGCCTAACATTTAGAGCCAGGATATGCAGGAGTTAAGTTAGGAAATGCTTCTACACGCAAAGGGTGGGAGACGTTTGGAATGCTCTTCTGCAGATGGCAGTTGATGCTAGCTCACTTGTGAATGTTAAATCTGAGATTGATGGATTTCTGTGAACCAGGGGTATGAAGGGATATGGGGCTAAGGCGGGTATATGGAGTTAGGTCCACCATGATGTCACTGAATGGTGGAACAGGCTCGAAGGACTAAATGTCACTGCCACTTGCTGCCTCCTGATATGCGCCACCTTCTCCTGCAAGAAAGAGGGACATTTGTCTGGGTGATGTGCCTGTCATTGCTGAATAGCTGCCAGTGTGTGTGGCCTGTGAGTTATGGGTGGGCGGCTTGAAACAGTGGTAATGTGAAGGGTGAGAGGAAGCATCTGGTTGGAATAGTTGAGTACTGATGGAAAGAGTTCGTTGGTATGTGGATGATGGGGGGTGTAGTGCGGGGTGCAGTTGTTGTGAGATGCCACTTGACAGTTGACCTCACTCACCCTGCCCACTCATGTCAAACCATTGAACTTCTTCCTGCACTGCATCCATGTTCACGATGCTGTGTGCCTGGCATTGACTTCGCCCCCCGCTGCCTCCCACTGCCTTTTGGATATATGCCTGGAGGGCCTCTTGCCCCCACTCCCCCCCCGAATATAGGATGTCCCTCCTTCTGTCCACCAAGGTCTCTAGTGCATCAGCAGAGAACCTTGGTGCATTCACTCTCACAGGCATGGTACCAAGTCAGATTGGCAGATTGTTAAGGTCTGGCGTGCAGATTGGAGGATGTGGGATTTAGTAGTGTGCATGGGATGCGTTCATTCATGGGATGTTGACGTCACTGGCAAGGCCAGCATTTACTGCCCATCCCTAATTGCCCTTGAGAAGGTGGTGGTGAGCCACCTTCTTGAACCGCTGCAGTCCATTTGGTGAAGGTTCTCCCACAGTGTTGTTAGGTAGGGAGTTCCAGGATTTTGACCCAGCAACGATAAAGGAATGGTGATATATTTCCAAGTCAGGATGGTGTGTGACTTGGAGGGGAACGTGCAGGTGGTGTTGTTCCCATATGCCTGCTGCCCTTGTCCTTCTAGGTGGTAGAGGTCACAGATTTGGGAGGTGCTGTTAAAGGAGCCTTGGCAAGTTGCTGCAGTGCATCCTGTAGATGGTACACACTGCAGCCACGGTGTGCCAGTGGTGAAGGGAGTGAATGTTTCGGGTGGTGGATGGGGTGCCAATCAAGCAGGCTGCTTTGTCCTGAATGGTGTTGAGCTTCTTGAGTGTTGTTGAAGCTGCACTCATCCAGGCAAATGGAGAGTATTCCATCACACTCCTGACTTGTGCCTTGTAGATGGTGGAAAGGCTTTGGAGAGTAAGGAGGTGAGTCACTCGGCACAGAATACCCAGCCTCTGACCTGCTCTTGTAGCCACAGTATTTATGTGGCTGGTCCAGTTAAGTTTCTGGTCAATGGTAACCCCCAGGATGTTGATGGTGGGGAATTTGGTGATGGTAAGGCCGTTGAATGTCAAGGGGAGGTGGTTAGGCTCTCTCTCTTGTTGGAGATGGTCATTGCCTGGCACTTGTCTGGCACGAATGTTACTTGCCACTTATCAGCCCAAGCCTGGATGATGTCCAGGTCTTGTTGTATGCAGGCACAGACTGCTTCATTATCTGAGGGGTTGCGAATGGAACTGGACACTGTGCAATCATCAGCGAACATCCCCATTTCTGACCTTATGATGGAAGGAAGGTCATCGGTGAAGCAGTTGAAGATGGTTGGGCCTAGGTCACTGCCCTGAGGGACTCCTGCAGCAATGTCCTGGGGCTGAGATGATTGGCCTCCAACAACCACCACCATCTTCCTTTGTGCTAGGTATGACTCCAGCCACTGGAGAGTTTTCCCTCTGATTCCCATTGACTTCAATTTTACCAGGGCTCCTTGGTGCCACACTCGGTCAAATGCTGCCTAGATGTCAAGGGCAATCACTCTCACCTCACCTCTGGAATTCAGCTCTTTTTTCCATGTTTGGACCAAAGCTCATTATTTAATGTTTTACCATAACTCATCAGTGTGTAAACATAGGGATGGAACCTGCATCTGTGTTTTACGTGTGAAGTGTCTGATCTCCGTTCAAACTCCATGCAGACAGTAGACTGTTATTTTCAGCAAATAACAGGTACCAGCTACCTTTAAGAGATTTTTAAGACACATCCTCCCTTTAAGAGATTGCGCTCCCCCTGGTGGTGGAAAGTGCGAATTGCATTGATTCTACGTGCAAAGCCTGGAATGGAACGCTGATTGCAGGTGAGTCCTCGGGCCGGCCGAAACTCGCGTCCTGCCTGCACAGGGGCCATTGACGCGGGGTAATAGCACATCACGCTACCTACGCCCAAAAACGGCCCCTATCCAATTTTTCCCCCATAGAGTTACTGTCAGTGTCTCAATATTTCAACACATCAATTTACACAACTTAAACTTCAAATCATTAAAGCATTTAAGACATTCAAAATGCCAATTTTTCATCTGATAATCTCATGTCCGGAATTTGAGATGCTCACATTTTTTTTATAAGAGCCAGGATTTCACTTGGCTACAATTTATTAGGTTAGTTAACCTCAATAACTCCAATTTTAATTCAGCAATATCAGAATTAAACACAAGACAAACAGATAAAGTTATCAATAAAGCTCGTGCTTAAATTACATCGTCTTTCATTTCATTCTTTCTCCAGGCGCCTTTCAAAAATAACTGTTACGTTGAATTTCACGAAAGGAAAAGTTAGTTTACAAATTTAAATAAAATCTTTGTAATATTTCTTCGCCTTGAAAAGGAAAGAGAAGCCACAGCCAATGGCCTCAAACATTCACACAAGCTTTTAAAAGAGCTAGTACAGCCACACAGGCTTCTTAAAGAGATAGTACAGCCACACAGGCTTCTTAAAGAGCTAGTACAGCCACGCAGGCTTCTTAAAGAGCTAGTACAGCCACGCAGGCTTCTTAAAGAGATAGTACAGCCACGCAGGCTTCTTAAAGAGATAGTACAGCCACACAGGCTTCTGAAAGAGATAGTACAGCCACACAGGCTTCTGAAAGAGATAGTACAGCCACACAGGCTTTTTAAAAGAAACAAGCTCTTTTAAAAGAGCCAGTACACTGAAAACAAAAGAACACTTTCTGTAGCTTATAAAACAGTAGAAAAGGGACAGCATCTTCCCCTTTCTCCTTCTCTATTTCATCAGATTAATTTATCCTTGATACAGTTTTTCATGTCTGCCAAACTAGGATAGAACTTCGCTGTTTCTTCCCATCCCCCAATTCCTGCCACCTTCCGCGGATGTTCCAAAGTCGACGGCAAAATGTCCCTTTTTACCACAGTTGTAACATTTCTTATCAGCGTAGATGTTTATTCTGGGTCCTTCTTTTTCCCATCTTGCATGGTACATACCTGCAGGGCTTTTCCTAATTCAGCTATCCTACATTTACAATGGGAATGAGATATTTCTGGCCCTCTACAACTTTCTTTGTTGGCGCTCATCTGTACTCGCATGGCTGCCTTTAGGTCGTCCTTCTATAACACTTCCAGTACACTTTGTTCCAATACCTCACAGTTTTGACTTCTTTCTTTCAAAGCCTCCGCACAGATAACGTTATTTGCCCTAGCCAATGTAAGATGCTCTAACAATTGCCCCTTCTCCTCCTGTTCCTTCTTAAAAACATCTTTCAACCTCTTACAATCTTCAGTTTGTAACCTTTGCTTTTTCATCTCATCACTTTTGTTTGCTGATGGTATGTAACCATATTTCAGTCTAATAAACCTAATAAATTTCCTTGGTAACTCCATTGCTATGCATTTTTGAATTGCCACTTCCATTATTATATTTCACCCCTCTCTACCTGTTTCTGATTCTCAAACATTGTCCTTTAACCTTCCCATTATACCTTCCACCCGTTCCTGCCCAGAAAACTATGTTTCTGTCTAAACGTTAGCTCCAGTATCATTCTGTAATGCCTCCCACCCTTGGAAAACTATGTTTCTGTCTCAACGTTAGCTCCAGTTCTGTTATACCTTCCACCCATACGTTAGCTCCAGTATAACCCTTTCTGCTAGGACACAATATTTTCACTTTCTTTATCTATGTCAGGGTCCCATCTGGGGTGCCATTAATTGTAGGGAATTCCTTATTTTGTGAGATTCTTGGACCTGGAGGAATAGTCAAGCAAAGAAAGTCACCCTCACTCACAGTAATTTCATTAATCAAAAGTAATTATTTAATGATATCATTCATACAAGCATTCATGAAGCAAAATCAAACAACTTTCCTTTATAAAATCCCGTTATACACTTAGTAATTCGCAAGGTTATTATGTAATGACTTAATAATTCATACACACATCAGGCAGATCATTAATATATATACAACCTTTATACCAAGGATTTTGCTCATCGGGCCTGAAGGTCTGTTCAGTCCTCGATGTCCTCGTCTTCTTGCATGATGTTCAACTGCAGTGTGTGTTCCTTGTGACTGCCGGGTGATGAAGAGAAAAGAGGAGAAGAGAGAAGAGTAGGGAAGAGGAGAGTAAAAGAGCCTTCTTCTCTCAAAGTCTTCTTGCTATATTTTTTTCCAATAAGATGTAGGATTGGGGAGGGTCATTCTTTTTGTCCAATCTCTCCCTGTTGCTATGCCTCAATCATTAACATACTTCGATGATTGACAGTTTAGGCTTTGATCATGTGACTGGAGACCCTTTGATGTAGAAAAGATCCTGAGTTCGAACAGTGGGTTGTGAAAGGCTCCTCACATTTCTATGCCCAGACATTCTTAATGGTCCTTGCGTCTCCAATTTTGATTTCTTCAATGGTGTCAAATCCGTTCCTTATACCATTTGACCATATGCTGGGTGCAACACTGTTTGATGTTTTACAAATCCCAGTTCTTTTGGACAGGTTACCAGATAGGAATGAGAGGCCCATGCTTGTGAGGCCCATACTTCCTTTCACACCTATCATTGCTTTCCTGATCCGAAGCCTTTGATGTATGTCCTTGTTGCCTTTTCTTACATTAGCCCCTGCTGTGTTGAAAAGCTTGTGCTTCCAAAAGCCTATGTGTTTTGAAAGCCTGACAATGCTTTAAGCTCAATATTATCCATCTAGTTATATATTTAACAATCTAGATATCTATCCACAGATTGATTGTCTTCAATCCTGAAACTCATACTTTTCCAATGCCATCAGTGTCAGTGAGGGAAGAACAGGATTTGCGAGAACACATTAGGGTTAGGGTTAGCGTTTACCACATTACTGTGGTTGCAGGTTTTCAAAGGTCTTTGTTTAAAAGGGGTGCAGTTAACCCTTTCCTTTGTTAAAGGGGTTTTGAACCCCACAGCGGTAAGTATTCACATCTGTAATAACTCAGCTAACTATAGGCTGCACATACGTCTCCATGTTTATTTTTCCATCTTTGTTCAAAGAACAGATTTATTCCACGTTTATTTCTGCCACATTGTATTTCTACCAATAGAAAATAATCATCCAATTTAGTCTGTCACCATGAGACAACTCTTGGCAGATGTTGGTTAGACAACATGAAACAATCTGCAGCATTTCAACGCTTACCAGAATTCTATGGTGTAGTCAAGAAGAAAGATTCATTTCTCTGTTCAGAAATGCTTGGCCTGCCCATTTAGGCTCTTGAGCTAGAAGCAGCAATTTGTTCTATAGGATCCCAACTGTTCCAATTTGCTACAAGTGCATGCAAGAGGCAGCTGTTTTAAGGAGGAGACTTCTTGTACACTGAATGCAGGTAGGAATGTGAGTGAAGAAATAGCTCCCGGTGAAGGCTGGGGGGCTGGGGAGGTGGTGGAATATAGGGTACCCCACTGCTTCATGGGTATTCATGCTAAGCCATTCAACATACTTTGAGAGAGTGGGAGAAAGTAATTGTAAGTGAGAGACATGCTTCATACAGTGCATCAGTGGAAGATCTGGGTGGTTTCTCTAACCTTGTTTGATCAAATAAGATAATTACACTTCTTCCTACGCTGTTTTCACATGCATGGAATTGGCAGTGATGGATGTGGTGACCTCCTTCTATTCCCCTTAGGCAGATTTCCTCGTGGCACTGTGTCCCTCCCTCTATCCAATTCCTTGCTGATTTCTGCAGCCCCATCTGAAAATCTGACCACTTTCTGACCTCCTGCACTCCTTATGGATATGTTCTCTTCCCTAAATGTTGCCTCAATGTCAACTAGAAGTAACACAATGCCTGCCCCCTTTAAAATGCTGCAGGCCTTTAAATCCTGCAGTAGCACGATTTCCAGTCGCCCACCACAATGGTCAAGCTCCCAGTCAGAGGTCTTTCTGATTTCGTGACTTGTCCGTGACATTTTCATGAGGCTGACTCTTAGAAACTAGAGTGGGGTCAATGCTCAGCATATTGAGCGGCTGTGAACCATGAAACGCCCTGCTTCAGGCCGGCCTCACGCCTGTTCGGAAAAATTGAGCATGTATCTCTTACTTTCATATTTTGCTGTTGTGTATTTAGTAGGTAATTTCTAAATGAGATTTTTTTTAATTAAAATTGTTTTTTCAAATATGTTTTATTATTTTCTCCCACCTCCCCTGCGCCAAACAGTTTCCCTCTCAAGAAGAGGGATTGACCTGCTCCCAGACTGTCATTCATTGCTGCTCTACAGTTGTCCACCAGGAGGTGTGTGATCATCAATGTTTGCACATTTATAAATAGGAAATGGATTAAATATCAGAATTGTAATAAAAACATCATATATCTTTAAATCTCCTTTTAAAATAATTTACACTAGAACCGAGAAACTATCAGCTTATCATGATAATTGTCAGATAGGAATATCCACTACTTTATCAGTTTTACTGATTCTGCTTTCAACTTCCATGGATACTGTGCTGATTTTAAAAAATGTGATTGGCATAGCTTCACATTGATTTCACAGATTGGAATACTTCCGAGTTTATTCCGAGCATTTTCACGGTCCTCCATATCATTGGTCCTTTAAACATCATTGCCCATAAGTGCGGGCATCTCTCTTCATTGAATGCCAGTTCTACCCATCCTCAAATCTGATATTATATTTCATCATTCTATTTTATGCTGTCCTTCAAGTATGTCCTCCTTGAAAACACCTCCCCTCGATTAAGAGTAGAGTACATTCTTCAGTAGGTAATGTCCTTGGGCTCAATTGGGATGGCAGCAGGGGGGGTCAAGGTGCATGTGGCAAACCCAAATAAAAAAAACTTACCTTTCCCCATGTGATCACGATTTAATTGATCTTGGTTCTGGGTTTCGCACCCAGCTGCCATCCTGTGGCTAGAACAGAGAACGGGGGGGAGAGGGACAAAGTTCTGGGGGGGGGGAACATAGATAGGGGGGGACATCGGACATCACTGGGGGGGAGACATCGGGATACATCGGAGGGTGAGAGATCAGCGAAGAAACATTCGGGGTGAGAGGTCGGAGAAGAGACATCAGGGGGTGAAAGATCGAAGAAGAGACATCGGAGTGGGGGGTGCAGGTGACATCGTTGGAAAGGTAGATGTATTTAATTTTTGACGTTCTGAGATGTAATTTAATTTAATTTATTTAGTTTATTTTTTACTGATCTGGCCCTTCACGCCTGGTTCACCAGGCCTGGTCCACCAGGCATGAATTGGAAGCCGTGGGAAAGCCACCCAGGTAAGTTTAAAATTGTTTTAACTACCTAATATGTCAGAAATAAAGTACCTTAAGTACCTCAATGAGGTACATTTGCTTCTTTCAACATCGTCCCGTCGGCTTTAATTGCTGGCGGGACCTCCGGTTCGGGAACGCTGCACACACCCAGATGACTCTGGGTCTTACGCATTCCTCAGCGGATTGGAGCAGGGAATTCTGCCCGCTCCAGAAATTCCCAATTTTCGCTGCCCCCCATCCCCCGGCCCCAACGCACCTGTACTTCCATTTGAAAATCGAGCCCCTTGTCTACGATGTTACTGCATCACATTTTTAAAAATTACTAATTTAACATTTTAACTGTGAAGCATTAAAACTATAGACAAAGAATTCATCTGAGATGTTTATATGCTGGGATGTTTGCTAAATGTTTCTCATGAATACAATTGTCTGAATTTATTTATATTTTGTTAGTGTGATACAATCAATGTAGAGTTTCTTTATATATATATAAAAAAAGAAAATGGAATTTGGAGACCAAACTGGAATTAAATAGAGGTCTTGGTTTTGCAGATATCGTCCAACTCAGATCCCAGGATTCTCAACAGTGCATTAAGGTTGTGCGACCAGACACTAAAGATAATGGCCTCCTAAATCTGTATTGCATATTGTGGCCTCCCATTACTTTGGCTTGTCAGGATTTGCATTCACTGACAATTTGCAATACTGACCTTACCGGGCAAAAGTTTACCTAAAGATTTCCCAATGAATAACTGGCAGTCAATGCAGAAGAATCCTCTGAGCATTGACATGCAGGATTCATTGTAGCTGGTCACAGACTATTTGAACATCGAGGGAGTAAAATCTCTTTCTATTCAGCAAATTTAATATCTCCACAGTTGGAGCCTGCAGTGTAATATGAGTGATCTCTGTTGTCCCCTGAACTTCGGGAAAACCACCAACATGATAGAACTGAACAAGCCTGCCCTGCTGCTGCCCAGGAGTCATCCCAAAATGGACAAATTCCCCCAACTCTCCTGAAGATGGTATTGGTGACTTGTCATATGCAGAACCTTATAGAACCCTGGCTTATGTTGCACATGATGCCCAGTTACAGCTTGGAAGGTGCCTGTGACAAAAAAGTTGGAAACTGTGCAGACTTTGACAGCCTAATGGACAGAGTTATTTATTTACTTGACAGGAGCTGCAGGTCACCATGCAGAAGGTGGCATAGCTCATCTAGAGCTACCTTAGTGAAACCAGAGCTCCTCGCTCAGTCCCTCATAAAAGCTGCGGGGCTGATATACTTGTGTGAGGTGGCGGTAACAGCAGGTTGACGTCATCTACTTTTGATGCTGCCTCATTCTCCATATCCTTTTCTTCCTCCATTAGGGTAGCAAAGTATCAGCCTTAGCTCAGTGGCAGCACTGTCGCCTCTGAGTTAGAAGGTTGTAGGTTCAAGACCCACTCCAGTGACTTGAGCACATAATCTAGGCTGACACTTCAGTGCAGCACTGAGGGAGTGCTGCACTGTTGGTGATGCTGTCTTTCAGATGAAATGTTAAACTGAGGCCCTGTCTCCATTCTCAGGTGGATGTAAAGGATGCCCTGCTACTGTTTGAAAAAGAGAAGGGAAGCTCTCCTGGTCCCCTATCCAATATTTGTCCTACAAACAGCATTACTAAAAAAAACAATTATCTGGTCACTTATCTCATTGCTGTTTATGGGATCGTTGTGCATAAATTGGCTGCTTCATTTTCCCACCTTACAACAGTGACTACACTTCAAAAGTAATTCATTGGCTGTGAAGTGTTTTGGGGCATTGTGAGATTATGAAAATGTAAGTTCTTCATTTAAACAGGGGAATCTTCATTGGGAAGCCCAAGCTGCTCATGGATCTCTGACTGTGGGTGGGGGCTGCTAGAGCAGGGGGCCATGCTTTTCCATGGCTGTCAAAGTCACCACTACCCTTAATTATTTGCCACAGGCTTCTTCCAGCATGCTACAAAGGACATCATTCGCATCTCCCGATCTGCAGTGCACAGCTGCATCAAACAGGTCACATTAATAAAGATATCACCATATCAAAATCAAACCTCAATGCTATATTAATTATCCCTTGATTTTTGTAGAAAGTTGTTTTCAATAGTTTTGTAGTGATGTACTGTGGTGATCTTTTTTTTATTTGTTCATGGGATGTGGGCATTGCTGGCGAGACCAACATTTATTGCCCATCCCTAATTGTCCTTGAGAAGGTGGTGGTGAGCCGCCTTCTTGAACCGCTGCAGTCCGTGCGGTGAAGGTTCTCCCACAGTGCTGTTAGGAAGGGAGTTCCCGGATTTTGACCCAGCGACGATGAAGAAACAGCAATATATTTCCAAGTCGGGATGGTGTGTGACTTGGAGGGGAACGTGCAGGTGGTGTTGTTCCCATGTGCCGGCTGCCCTTATCCTGCTAGGTGGTAGAGGTCACGGGATTGGGAGGTGCTGTCGAAGAAGCCTTGGCGAGTTGCTGCAGTGCATCCTGTGGATGGTACACACTGCAGCCACAGTGCGCCGGTGGTGAAGGGAGCGAATGTTTAGGGTGGTGGATGGGGTGCCAATCAAGCGGGCTGCTTTGTCCTGGATGGTGTTGAGCTTCTTGAGTGTTGTTGGAGCTGCACTCATCCAGGCGAGTGGAGAGTGTTCCATCACACTCCTGACTCCCCAAAGCCTTTCCACCATCTACAAGGCACAGGTTAGGAGAGTGTTGGAATACTCTCCACTTGCCTGGATGAGTGCAGCTCCAACAACACTCAAGAAGCTCGACACCATCCAGGACAAAGCAGCCCGCATGATTGACACCCCATCCACCACCCTAAACATTCACTCCCTTCACCACCGGTGCACAGTGTGTACCATCCACAGGATACACTGCAGCAACTCGCCAAGGCTTCTTCAACAGCTCCTCCCAAACCCGCGACCTCTACCACCTAGAAGGACAAGAGCAGCAGGTACATGGGAACAACACCACCTGCACGTTCCCCTCCAAGTCACACACCATCCTGACTTGGAAATATATCGCCGTTCCTTCATCGTCGCTGGGTCAAAATCCTGGAACTCCCTTCCTAACAACAATGTGGGAGAACCTTCACCACACGGACTGCAGCGGTTCAAAAAGGCGGCTCACCACCACTTTCTCAAGTGCAGTTAGGGGTGGGTAATAAACGATGGCCTTGCCAGCGACGCCCACATCCCATGAACGAATAAAAAAAAAATCACACTCCTGACTTGTGCCTTGTAGATAGTGGACAGGCTTTGGGGAGTCAGGAGGTGAGTCACTCGCCGCAGAATACCCAGTCTCTGGCTGGTCCAGTTAAATTTCTGGTCAATGGTGGGGGATTTGGCGATGATAATGCAGTTGAATGTCAAGGGGAGGTGGTAAGACGCTCTCTTGTTGGAGATGGTCATTGCCTGGCACTTGTCAGGCACAATCGTTACTTGCTACTTATCAGCCCAAGCCTGGATGTTGTCCAGGTCTTGCTGCATTTGGGCATGGACTGCTTCATTATCTGAGGGGTTGCGAATGGAACTGAACACTATGCAAGCATCAGCGAACATCCCCATTTCTGACCTTATGATTGAGGGAAGGTCATAGATGAAGCAGTTGAAGATGGTTGGGCCTAGGAAACTGCCCTGAGGAACTCCTGCAGCATTGTCCTGGGGCTGAGATGATTGGCCTCCAACAGCCACTTCCTTTGTGCTAGGTATGACTCCAGCTATTGGAGAGTTTTCACCCTGATTCCCATTGACTTCAGTCTTACTCGGGCTCCTTGGTGCCACACTCGGTCAAATGCTGTCTTGATGTCAAGGGCAGTCACTCTCACCTCACCTCTGGAATTCAGCTCTTTTGTCCATGTTTGGACCAAGGCTGCAATGAGGTCTGAAGCCAAGTGGTCCTGGCGGAACCCAAACTAAGCATCGTGAGCAGGTTATTGGTGAGTAAGTGCCGCTTAAAAGCACTGTCGACGACGCCTTCCATCACTTTGCTGATGATTGAGAGTATACTGATCAGGTCCTGTGTGGGTCGTTTGTTTTCAATGCCTTTTAGAATTGTTGACATGTCTGCACATGGAGAAGTTTGTTTTATTCATTAACCTCGCAGTGTATTGCGAATGTCTTGGTACCTATAGTGTTGTTATGGGATCACAGATGGAGTAGATGCGATTACTCTTACAATTTGAGGTGCTTATAAAGCAGTATTCAGAACTTCAGTGGATGCAATTAATATACATGTAAAATCATATCTCATCTCCTTATTTATTCGTTTCTTGCTTTTTAGTTCTTGTTCTTTTTTCTGTTTCTGTCATCAGATCTTGCCTGGTGTTACATGTTCGGGTTTACTGTAGAAATGGGGTAGAAATTGGAATGCATCGCGCTTGTTTTACAAAAGGCACCAGCAGCTCACCCAGAATAATTAGATGAGGCCCAAGGCCGAATTTTGGGCCGGCCTTGGGCTTCTCTGCTGGAGCGAGCATTGCTAACTATTACGCCAACTTCTTTTATTCAGTGACCTCACTCACTCCCACAAGTGACTGAGATGAGCGCGTACTTTTATGGGAGTTGAATCACACTGCTCTATATCGACTTTTACAGTAGTGGGATCCAGGAGTGTAACAATGAAACTCCCTTGTGATCTGGACCAGTTATTGGTATCTCTTGCACATGTACTTCTTAAATCTCTTCAAAGATGGACTGAGTTAACACTAGATGAGGTGAAGTTTGGCTTGAATCATAAGTCGCTTTATTCCACAGTGAGATGAAATGTACAGAGCAATATGGATGATCAGTGTCACGTAGTTCAATCAGTACAACTTTACAACACATGATAATACAAAATAAAGAACTTGCGATGTTACACACATTCTGGTAGGTCGTCTCACTTAACCTAAGCAGAATAATATCACTGCATCCTGTCCTCCAGCACTTTCCTTGCAATCTCCTACTTTTTCAACCCTTCTGCAGCACTTCACTGCTTGACTCTCTTTTTGTTGTCAGTGTTCTGATTTTTAAAAGCTTCTCTCACAGACCAAAAGACATCACAGTGGTTTCTTACACCTTGGTTGTTGTGTCTTTCTGAATACTCAGACAAACTAACGAATTATCTTTTGTTCATCCTCTGGGAGAAGTAGCTTCCTGTTTAGCACATTAATTACCTTTCATCTGACTTTTGATTCACAGCTCACAATGGAGCTGGCCTGAGAATCTAGCCCCTTTAAGGTAAGTTTTAACTTAAAACACATTTTAAAATAACTCGTATCTAGGTTCCTTCTCCAAAAAATGGGCAAAGAGTGCTGAAACATGAAAAATGGCTATTATTATTTGATTTTGATTTCTATCCCAGGAGAGGGACAGAAATCTATGGAGGTGGGGCTAACCAAAAATCCATAGAGATGGAAAAAGCATTGTATGAAAACTATAGAGCTTATAGCTTCATTAGAGCACTTTCACTGGCATTGTGGACAGTAGGATTGTCCTGCCTCCATATTGTTCTTTTGTGTTCCCTTGCTCGAAACAATGAAATGAAAAAATCATAAAGCCGACTTTTAATAGCATAAGAGGTTGCAAATTGTGACCATCATATGGGATGACATGAGATCACAGACTCACAAATGATACTGTTTGCATTGTTGTGAAGTGGGGAAAAGCTCAACTCTGTACGTGGGTGCTGAAAGAAATGCACAGGGTTCTGCTAACAAGGCTCATTACTTCGACATATGATAGTCGGTTCTTTTCAATCATTAGAAATGAAAATGATGGTGCAATGGGCCAATGAAGGGTTTTATGGGGGAGAAATTGGTCTGCGCCCAATCACATGGGTGCCATTAAGTTGAGAAACTGGTCTCCGTGCCTAATTGACATGGAATCGGCAGGCTGAACACTCTATTTGCGCTGTTGATTGGCAACTCGCCTAATGGGGTGGTGGGGTGGTGGAGGTATCGGGCGTCCTTGACGTAATTTAAAGTCAGCCTGCGCTTAGTTGCACTTAGTTGCACTTCGGCTGCTGTACGTTGACAATTGCCTGGCATACTTGAAAAATATTCGAAACATTAAACGTGAAGTTTACGAAGTTTCCAAACGGTCTCATGGAACGTTTAAGACTGAGTTTGCAGTCGATACTGCAGTTGTACTGCACCTGGTGTGAAACCAAGAGTAGAAGATTACCTCTGGAGACCATGAAAGGCGAAGAAAGAACTTGCATTTATATAACGTCTTTCATGACCTCAGGACATCCCAAAGCGCTTTACATCCAATTAAGTATTTTTGAAGTGTAGTCACTGTTGTAATGTAGGGAACTGCGGCAGCCAATTTACACACAAGGTCCCACAAACAGCAATAAGATAATGATCAGCTAATCTATTTTTAGTGATGTTGGTTGAGGGATAAACATTGGCCAGGATACTGGGGAGCACTCCCCTACATTTATTTGAATAGTGTCATGGGATCTTTTACACCCACCCAAGAGGGCAGGCAGGACCTCGGTTTAACATCTCACCCAGCGGCACCTTCAACAGTATAGCATTGAAGTGTCAGCCTAGATTATGTGCTCAAGTCTCTGCAGTCAGACATGAACCCACAATCTCTGACTCAGAGGCAAGAATGCTACCACTCAGCCAAGGCTGACACCTAATGACTAATGTAATGGTGTATTGGCAGATGTCTGGATGCACAAACTGCCTGGTTGCTATCTACATTAGCTGAATAGTGTGGCCCTAAATAGGGAAGAAAAATAATTTTTAAAATGCAAAAGAAGTATGTTTTTGCCATCGTTTCTTTCCTGCAGAATTGCTTTTGTCATTGCATCAAATTTCAGAAGTTATCGGGGCTAGCAGTGACTCCATTAACTGCTTTAACCCTTTATGTAAATCTAGTTCTGTGTACTTGATACAATTCTCCCTAAGATCTATGCTCATTGTAGCAAAGAAGTACGGTACAATTTTTGTAGAGTAATATTATCTCCTGCACATTCTTAATTATCTTACAAGGTCAGCTAGTTTAAATAAATTTGCAGAGCGCCCGGCACTGGGATTGCCGTAGGATCAAACAGGGAATTATCCAGATTAACTGTTCAAGGAGATCATAGAGGCATAAGGCCTAATTCTGCCAAAAATAGCTTGCTCCCCCCAGTGTTTACGTGTGAATCTGTGCTAGTAGAGTGGCATCCTAACTCTGCCGGATTTTGCGGGGTTGGGTAATTTACATTTAAATAAGCTCCCTTTTCCAGTGAGCAGGGTGTGTTGAGGCATTGGGTGCAGGAGTGGGCAATCATTGTAGCAGCTGTTAAAGAACTAATGCACTCTTAAAGTCTGACTTACTGGACAACTCCCTTCAGTGCAGGGAGCAGGGAGCATAGAGGTTTTATTGGTGATGGTATCTCTGAGAAAAGTGACAATTTTGGGGGCAGAGGGAAAATCCTCCAAATAGAGATGGTGCACACTTAACATGGCAGAAAGCGGCTAATTATATGAATGCTCAGCGCATCACTCATGGGAGCAAATGAGAAAATAGCTCCCTGGGTTGATGAAGAGTCTCAAGGTAGGGAAGACTAATATGTGCCCACCAACAGCAAGGGCATGGCCTCGCAATGCAAGAAGTGCACTCTCATAAGTAAGAAGTAAACAAGAAGTAATCTCTCAGCACGCTACTTGGCCCTATAGTTATACGCATCAACAAAATGATGATAGGGCTACCTGCGGTCCACCCACATACATGCCTTCCCCACTCGCTGCCCTGCCCATATATGTGCCCCACACACATACCTTTGTTCAAGACTTGCTCAAAGCAATTATCATTCTTGATATAAATTTGAACAAAACTACGTGATTCTCAAGATTTTTCAGATTGTGCCCCATCAAAAAACTCTCAGCCTCTTACATTCCTTTAGGTACGGATGTTGATAATGCTAAGTCTGGAAAGAAAGCCTCTTCTCCTTCACTTCTGCCTTTTGCTCTCATCATTCATTTTTGTTTCTGTCTTTCTCCTTCACTTCTACCACTTTGCCTCCACTTCAGTCTCTTTAAAAAAAAAAAGCTCAATTAGGATGAGGAAAGACACTATGTGTGTGTCTTTCTCTCAGGTTAATACACGTTCTGATGCTTATAGAGTATTTGTTGGGGTAGAAATCGCTCGGAACGGTGAACAAACACCGCTCGCCGCTCCATAGATTTATACTAACCCACAAACTTACCCGTGGTCTTTTCTTCAGCCACTTCCTCGAATAGGAAGCGGAGGAGATCAGATCGCAGCATTTCTGACAGCTGCATTCACTGTCACTGCAGGCTTGCAGCGTTAAACCAGGAAGTGAAAGGTACAATATTTTAAATCAATGTAAATACTGTTATAGACAGCGAAAAAATAGAGGGTAAGAAATATTTGAATTAAATAAAAGAGACAGAAGGGAAAAGTTAAAAAATATATACTTTTTTAATTAAAAAAAAAATTTAATGACCAAAGCTACTAAAATAAGGAGTAATGAGACTCCACATTTTTAAAAGTTAATTTGTGGTTGTTTGGCAGTCATTAAGATTAACCGCACTGTTAAAACTTAGTTTAGACCTGTATTTTTAAACCTACTTGTTTGGTGGCGTGATTAGTTGCTTTCCAGCTGTGCAGACAAGCAAGTTTGCAGTTTTTCAATGATTTCTCTGATTGCAACAGGCGATGTCCCTTTAATTCGAAGCTGTCAAGCTGCTGGCGAACCAGGAGGGGCAAGTTCTGGATTTCTGCGTTTCACTGTGCATGTGCGAACGCCGGGAACTTGCTCCTCCATTTCGCCATGAAAAACGGAGAGTGCTGTTGAGCTCTCTGTTATTTCCCGAGTGATTTCTGCCCCAATATACTTTCTACAGGTTATAGAGTAATTATAATTCAAAACAAGGAAAAGCTGGAACAGATGTATTGTAATTTGCTTTTTGTCTCTCACTCAACACACGTACACACATGCTTGTGCATACACACGAGACACGTGTTGAGATTTTTGACTCCTTGCCCTGGGAAGAATTTGAGATAAATTCATACTGGGATAATGCTTTTTAAGTTAGAGAGCGAGAAATCCTTGTTTATGCTTAGTGCTGACCAGTTTCAGAAAAATGACTGGTCAGGATGGTATATTTAGCCAGCTAAGAGATATGGCATGCTTTGTTATTTTCGGTGTTACAATGAGCATTATGAAATCAGTTAAAATTTGAAAGTAACTCTGCTCACAGATTATATGTAAAATAAATCTGCTTCTTGATTTATAATTGGCCTCATCTCATTGGAGTGTTCACCAGTCCACCTTCCGGGAGATAGGGGAAATGCATGTGGTATCCAGTTTGTGTAACATGGCATTTCATTGATACAAGCCCAGGTCATGCTATCATCTGACAAGATATTGGGCAGTAAAGGTAAACTCCTGATCTTAAGGGAAGGGGTCCACTTATGGGAGAGATGCTGAAGCAGATGCTGAAGATGTTGATGCTGAACCTGAGACAATACTGAGTGCAGAACCAAATTACATAACGCACACCTTCTCAGTTAAAGGAAAAACCCTTATTTAAATCTTAGAATCATAGAAAGTTGTTACAGCACGGAATGAGGCCATTCGGCCCATCGAGTCCATACTGGCTCTATGCAAGAGCAATCCAGTTAGTCCCACTCCCCTGCCCTTTCCCCGTGGCCCTGACAATTTTTTTCCTTTCAAGTACTTATCCAGTTCCCTTTTGAAGGCCATGATTGAATCTGCCTCGACCACCCGCTCAGGCAGTGCATTCCAGATCCTAACCACTCACTGTGTAAAAAAGTTTTTCCTGATGTCACCTTTGGTTCTTTTGCCAATCACCTTTAATCTATGTCCTCTGGTTCTTGACCCTTCCACCAATGGGAACAGTTTCTCTCTATCTACTCTGTCTAGACCCTTCATGATTTTGAATACCTCTATCAAATCTCCTCACAATCGTCTCTGTTCCAAGGAGAACAACCCCAACTTCTCCAGTCTATCCACGAAACTAAAGTCCCTTATCCCTGGAATCGTTCTAGTAAATCTCTTCTGCAACCTCTTAAGGCCTTCAGATCTTTCCTAAAGTGCGGTGCCCAGAACTGGACACAATACTCCAGTTGTGGCCAAACCACTGTTTTATAAAGGTTCATCATGACTTTCATACTTTTGTACTCTATGCCTCTATTTATAAAGCCCAGGATCCTGTTTGCTTTTTTAAGCACTTTCTCAACCTCCCCTGTCACCTTCAATGATTTGTGCACATATACCCCCAGATCTCTCTGTTCATGTACCCCTTTTGGAGTTGTGTCCTCTAGTTTATATTACCTCTCCTGGTTCATCGTACCAGGAGAGGTACATCACTTCGCATTTTTCTGCGTTAAATTTCATCTGCCACATGTCGGCCCGGGCCACAAGCCTATCTATATCCTCTTGAAGTCTATCACTATCCTTCTCACTGTTTACTACCCTTCCAAGTTTTCTGTCATCTGTAAATTTTGAAATTGTGCCCTGTACACCCAAATCTAAGTTATTAATATACACCAAGAAAAGCAATGGTCCCAGCACTGACTCCTGGAGACCACCACTGTACACCTCCCTCCAGTCTGAAAAACAACCATTCATCACTACTCTCTGTTTCCTGTCCCGTAGCTAATTCTGTATTTATGTTGCTACTGCCCCCTTTATTCCATGGGCCGCAATCTTGATCATAAGCCATGTGCACTTTATCAAACACCTTTTGAAAGTCTATATACACCACATCAACTACATTGCCCTCATCTACCCTCTGTTACTTCATCAAAAAACTCTATCAGGTTAGTTAAACACAATTTGACTTTAACAAATCCGTGCTGGCTTTCCCTAATCAATCCATACTCGTCCAAGTGACTGTTAATTCTGTCCCGGATTATCATTTCTAGAAGTTTCCCCACCACTGACATTAAACTGACCGGCCTATAGTTGCTGGGTTTATCCTTACACCCTTTTTGAACAAGGGTTTAACATTTGCAATTCTCCAGTCCTCTGGCACCAGCCCCTGTATCTATGGATGTTTGGAAGATTATGGCCAGTACCTCCACAATTTCCAACTTTACTTCCCTCAGCAACCTAGGATGCATCCCATCTGGACCGGGTGACTTATCTACTTTAAGTACAGCTAGCTTTTAAGTACCTCCTCTTTATCAATTTTTAGCCCATCCAGTATCTCAACTATATCTTCCTTTACTGAGACTCTGGCAGCATCTTCTTCCTTGGCAAGGACAGATGCAATGTACTCATTTAGTACCTCGGCCATCCCCTCTGCCTCCATGAGTAGATCTCCTTTATGGTCCCTGATCAGTCCCACCCCTTCTCTTACTACCTTTTTACTGTTTACATGCCTGTAAAAGACTTTTCGATTCCCTTTTATGTTGGCCGCCAGTCTATTCTCATATTCTCTCTTTGCCCCTCTTATTTCCTTTTTCACTTCCCCCCTGAACTTTCTATATTCTGCCTGGTTCTCACTTGTGTTATCAACCTGACATCTGTCATACGTCCCTTTTTTCCTTTTCATCTTACTCACTATCTCTTTTGTCATCCAGGGAGCTCTGGCTTTAGTTGCCCTACCTTTCTGCCTCGTGGGAATGTGCCTAGACTGTACCCGAACCATCTCCTTTTTAAAGGCCGCCCATTATTCAATTACAGTTTTGCCTGCCAACTTTGATTCCAATTTACCCGGGCCAGATCCGTTCTCAACCCACTGAAATTGGCCCTTCTCCAATTGAGTATTTTTACTTTAGAGTCGTCCGTGTCCTTTTCCATAGCTATTCTAAACCTTATGGTACTATGATCACTACTCCCTAAATGCTCTCCCACTGACACTTGCTCCACTTGGCCCACCTCATTCCCTAGAACCAAGTCCAGCAATGCCTCCTTCCTCATTGGGCCGGAAACATACTGGTTAAGAAAGTTATCCTGAACACAATTTAAAAATTCTTCCCCCTCTGTGCCCCTTATATTATTATTGTTATCCCAGTCTATATTAGGATAGTTGAAGTCCCCAGTTATCACTAGTCTATGGCTTTTGCACCTTTCTGTAATTTCCTTGCAAATTTTCTCCTCTATATACTTCCAACTAGTTGGTGGCCTATAGGATACACCCAGCACTGTAATGGCATGTCTTTTATTTCTTAACTCTAACCAAATAGATTCTGTCCATGACCCCTCCAGGACATCCTCTCTCTCCAGCACCGCAATATTCTCCTTAATCAATATTGCCACCCCCCCCCCTTACTTTCCCTCCCTATCTTTCCTGAACACCTTGTATCCAGGAATATTTAGTACCCAATCCTGCCCTTTTTTGAGCCAGATCTCCGTTATCTCCACGACATCGTATTCCCATGTGGCTATTTGTGCCTGCTGCTCACCAACCTTGTTTACCATGCTTCGTGCGTTTACACATGTGCACTGCAAACCAGTCTTAGATTTTTTTTGTGCTCTCTCTTCGTCTGATCCCACCTAATACTGTACTATTACTTGCTCTAATGCTATCTTTCTGCCTCAATCCTTTGTGCCCCTTGTTTCTCCTTTCTATTGCTACTTCCTGGTGCCCATCCCCCTGCCAAATTAGTTTAACCACCCCCCCCACTGCACTAGCGAACCTCCCCGCGAGGACATTGGTCCCAGCTCCGTTGAGGTGCAACCCGTCCGGCCTGTACAGGTCCCCTCCCTCAGAACTGGTCCCAATGCCCCAGGAATCTAAGGCCCTCCCTCCTGCACCATCTCTTCAGCCACACTCTTCTGCTCTATCCTCCTATTTCTATACTCACTAGCGCATGGCACCAGGAGTAATCCAGAGATTATTACCTTTGAGGTCCTGCTTCTTAATCTCTTTCCTAACTCCTTAAAATCTGCCTGCAGGACCTCATCCCTCTTTCTACCTATGTTGTTGGTACCGATATGGACCATGACCTCTGGCTGTTCAACCTCCACCCCCCCACAGAATGTTCTGACCTGAATAGTACCGGAGTATAACTTTTGAAATATGTCACATAGCTTTTTGTCGAATAGTTTTGATTACTAACCAAATAGATTTTGTTAGAGACTGGGAGTGAAGCAGTCCATCATTTGACTAGTTAAATGCTACTGATTCATTGCGGAAAATCAGGTATACCACATAGGCCCTGATTATAGGATTTGCCTTCGGCTGGAAGAGACGCTGTTCTGTGCGAAATGTGCCCAGGCTTTTGAAAGAAGCTAAGGCCTTCAAGCTAAAACTTTAAGAAAATTATTAAAGTAAGCTTAAAAAAAACTAAAAGGCTCCTTGGTAAAAACAGAAAATGTTGGAAACACTCAGCAGGTCAGGCAGCATCTGTGAAGAGAGAAACAGAATTAATATGTCAACTCTGTTTCTCTCTCCACAGAAGCTGCCTGACCTGAGTAGTATTTCCACCATTTTCTGTGTTTATTTCAGATTTCCACAATCCGCAGTATTTTGCTTTGGTAAAAGGCTCTTTAGTTTCTTTTTAGTTTGTTATGGCACGCAAACAAATATAACCATTTATTTGCATGGTAAAATGAGCTTAAGTGCTTCTGCAGAAAGAATTGTGGGGCCCAAAACACCAAATGGACCCTGGGCCAAAGTGCAGAGGGTTCCACGACAAGGGGTTGGGACAGAAAGTGGTTCTGCTGGAATTACATCTCAAAGTAAATCCCAAAGTGGGGAAGAGAGTGGTACTTCTGCCTGTCTCCCCATCTACCATGTGAAGGGGCTATCTCTGGAGGAGTTCCAGGGCTACCCCTGGAATTCTGCCCAGCACACCTTCTGGAGTTATCACGAGCTAAGAGCTGGCATGATTCCCACGGAGTTGGCTTGAAAGGCCCCAGAACCCTTGCAGCCAAAGGTGATTGATCACAGAGAGAATCAATTGCCTTTAAAAAATGCACTGGGAGCTGAATATTTGAAACAGAAATAGTAAGGTAAGGCCAGTAAATGGGCAAGAAATTTTTGGGTGCCCTATTTATTGAAGAACACGACAGGGGTAAAAGGCTGCCACAATCAGGAGTCAAAGTTGAAAAAATCTGAGCGTCTGCGCCTTATCACCATATAGTGGCATTGTGACAAACAGCAACGTTTACATACAATATTTCCATACTGATTTCCATTATAAATGTTGACATAGGCAGTTTCAATGTTAAAAGTCGTTTAAACTTTCAATAAAAAGTGTGACTCAAAATCATGAAGTAAGGTTAATGGACAGGAAGCATGATTTTGAATAATGTGTGGATATATTGAGATTGAGATGTCTTCAACCCCACAAAGTCCACATTCTCAGGCTGCACTAATTGACCTTGGGTGCTATAAAGTTCTAAGGGCCCTGTCTATTAACATAGGTTCTTGAGAGGTCATTTTTTGACTTTGCCTGGCCTGTTGGCTGTGCATATTAGAAAGTTGAGTGTTGCTGTGCATGATCTTGTGACCATTAATAGTTGGCAAACCATTCGCAGCACATACCTACATTTCCATTAGGTGCAGCCAATGACCAAGGCTCTCGGCCAGCAAGACAAAGTCCGAAATTATCCATTTGAACCTAGCTATTATAGTTAGATTACATTTTTGACAAGGCACATCCCATGGCATGGTGACAAAAGTACCATTTTCACTGATAGAATAATGAGAGAGACTCCCTGTTGGTTTGTAAAGCTTGATGAGTTCTTCTTTAGCAGAAAGTTATTGCCAGATAATTGACAAAAATAATGACATATTAAAGAATTTATTTGAGGTTCAATTCAGTCCCAATGGTTATTTGCTTTCCTTTTTCATAAAAGCCTTTCATCATCTGTCAGCTACAGTTTCAGTCACCCTACAATTTTCCCTACATCAATAAATCTTCAATTAAAATTCATCATCGGCACTTGCTATTATGTGGTAGCAGCTCTACTGTTTACGTTTCATGTTGTTTACTGCCTGTGTATACCCTCCTGCTTGGTTTTGTCTCTGCTTGTTGATTCTACAGACGTTTAACCTCACTCTTTAGTTTTTTTTAGTCACCACATTCTTTATTCTGTTCCCTTATCCGATTACTCAAGATGTTCTCTAATGTTCTGTCATATTTGTCTTTATGAGATATTTGTTTTGGGGGTGGAAATTGGTTCTGGCCCAACTTCGGGTCCCTAACCAGTGATGTGCCAACATCGCGTGCCTCAAATGGGTGGCCCGAGACCGGCCCAAAATTGGTCCTGGGGCCCCCATTAACATTTATTGCACGAGCTGCCAGTGCCTGTCGTGAGTCCACAGACAGCTCGCGCATTTTACTTAGAACATCGGGACGCTTGCAAGATGGCAGCAGCCCAATGGTAAATTCCAGGAAGCAGTGGGGGGGGGGGGGGGGGGGGTTTGGAGCGGTAATGGGAGAAGGGTTGATCATGAGGACGGTGGAGTTGGGGGACCATGGGGGTTATATTGGATAACCCCCGAAACCGGGCACAAGGGTCGCAGTTCACTATTAACCCACGCCCGGTCGTCGAGGTGCAGGCAGCATGTAACAGTCATGCTGCCTGGAGATTTACCTGATTGCTGCGTGCAGCCAGCCCTACCTGAGCTGTTGAGTGGCTGCTCACCAGCAAGGGACCCTGATATCGTGAGTGGCTAGCACCACTTAAAGGCAGCCTGCACTTCTAAAAGTGAGGTCCCCCTCTTATTTGCTAAATATAAGATACGGGTCTGCACAGAGTCTGAACGGCGATCAGACATCTCACACACAAAACACAGATGCAGGTCCCGTCCCTATCTCTACAAACTGTTGTGTCATATTAAAATGTTGAATAAAGGTTGCATGTTACTAAATCCCACATCCTCCAATCTGCATGCCAGACCCCACCAATCTGCTGATCCGAGTTTGTACCAGGCCTGCGAGAGAGCGTGCACCAAGGTTCTCTGATGATGCACTAGAGGCCTTGGTGCAAGAGGTGGACAGAATGAGGGGCATCCTATATCCGCAGGGGGCAAGAGGCCCTCCAGACATATGCTCCCAAGGTAGTGGGAGGCAGCATGGGACAAAGTCAATGCCAGGTGCACAGCACCACAAACATGGATGCAGTGCAGGAAGAAGTACAATGCTTTGACACGAGTGGTCAAGGTGAGTGAGATCAACTGTCAAGTGGCATCTCCTACCAACTGCACCACTAGCCGCATCCACTGCTGAACACACTACACCCCCCATCACCCACATACCAACAAACTCTTTCAATCAGCACTCAACTCTTCCAATCAGATGCTTCCTCTCACCATCACACATTACCACTGTTGCAAGCTGCACACCCACAATTCACAGGTCACACACACTGGCAGATATTCAACCATGATAGGCACATCACCCAAACATCTTGCAGGACACACATCCCGCTTTCTTGCAGGAGAAGATGATGCATAACAGGAGGCAGCAAGTGGCAGTGGCTCCATGGAACATGAACCTGCTACCCTCTCTCAGGATGACAACATTCCTGTCCCACCTCCACCAGTGCCCTTGCTGTTGCCTGTCAGCTAGTCAGCCCTCTCCCTGTAGAGTATTGAAACTTTATTATAGGATCACAGAAAGATAGGAATAGGAGAAGGCCATTTAGCCCTTCAAGCCTGTTCTGCCATCCAATGAGATTATGGTTGATCTGTGACCTAACTCCATATACCCGCCTTAGCCCCATATCCCTTAATACCTTTGATTAACAAAAATCTATCAATCCCAGATTTAAAGTTAACAATTGAGCCAGCATTAACTGCTGTCTGCAGAAGTGCGTTCTAAACTTCTATCACCCTTTGCGTGTAGAAGCGTTTCCTAACTTCTGAAAGTCCTGGCTCTAATTTTTAGATTATGTCCCCTTGTCCTAGTATTCAAGTTTAGGAGACCTCCAGAAACAGGCACAAATGCATCAGGAGCCAGAAACAATAATCCAGCAACTAACCTGGAACTTCTGCATGATCCCTTAAAATAGTGCTGGTGGGGGAGGGGTCTTCCATGTTGTTTAAGACCTGTTCAGCTGTGCGAGGTTAAGACAGTGTGTTGGCTGGAGCGATATGTTCCAAAATCGCATCTGTCCCTTTAAATCAGCATTGCACACTGATCCACCGCATGTTCTCCCTACTTTATATGGTGCTGCCGTTCGTTATCTGCACGTGCGCAAACACCTTTACCAAGATGGCGTCCAGTGCACGTGATGCTAGAAGTGTGCGCGCATATTAAGGATGCCATTTTGGGTCCTTAGGAGTCTGCGTAGCGCCTACAAAATGGGCACTGCGTGGTCCAATTTAGCCCCCCATGCCTGCTTCTCTTTACTCCACAGGAACAGTTTTGTTTTCAGTTTTTTTTTAAAAACTTACCTTTTGGCGGCGTTTGCTATCTGCAGCAGAGCAGACCCGGCTCCTGATCCGCTCAGCAATCCAAACCAATTTCTGCAAGGGGGCCTCAAACAGGCATTAGGCACTTCATTCACATATGTAAGGGGCCTCACGCCTGCATTAGGCAGCCACCCAGGTCGCCTACAAAGGCCCCTTTACCAATATGGTGGCACCCATAACACAGGCGCAGATCGGGCGTTTCACCCTGAAATAGGACCACCTAAAATTCATCCAATGCAGAAAGGGAAAATAAGTCATTAATGGTGTATGAAAGAAAGGCTGAAAAGAGGAGAAGGAGTTCTCGGCAAATTGAGATTTAGACTGTAGATCACTGAACACAAATCTGAGAGCACCACAGGAGGAAAATAAAACAGAAGTAAAACACCGAATACATAAAGGTCGAAGGAAACAGTAACAAAAGAAAACAGTATCTATTACTTCCTTCATTTTGGAAAGTCATGGATAAACACAAAGACACACAAGTAATTTCACTGCGCATGCACCAAATGGATTAAAAAAATAGAAAATGAACACATGAAAACATGTATTTTTTCCCCGAATAAAGGCAGGCCACTTGAATCCAAACCTTCTGAGTTGAGTCAAGCTTTGGATGGATATTTTCTGATTTTATCTACCTGAGCTTTATTCTGGAGAAATTAGAGAAAAATATTGATATTAAAAAGCCTGCTCCCCCTCACCTTATTGATGTGCATTTCCATCATTGAAATAGGCCTTTCAGTGAAATAAGAGTTAGAAAATAATCTTGACATCAGCACATGTCCAATTCAATACCTTTTAAATCTACTTGAAAAAATAGTCATTGATGTCAGATACCAAACTGTTGGGGGAGGGGTACAACGAGATGCAGCTCAATTAATCTTGAGGAAAAGGCTAAAGGAAATTCCACTTTTTTATGAGGTCAAGTGAAGCATAACCTCCAATATACTTTGCATGGCTCGACTTTATCTAAAAATTCAGATTAATTTCTACAGATTTTCC
Organism: Heptranchias perlo; assembly: GCF_035084215.1. Classification (NCBI taxonomy): domain Eukaryota; kingdom Metazoa; phylum Chordata; class Chondrichthyes; order Hexanchiformes; family Hexanchidae; genus Heptranchias; species Heptranchias perlo. The sequence goes on from NC_090332.1 coordinate 80,762,474, forward strand.
ATTGCCTGTGCCAAGATTTGCAAAATTGAGGTAATCAAAGATGCCTATGGCAGCCTTTCTTATCCTCAGCACCTCATCAGTCCTTCTGTTTAGCCAGACTTTACAGCTGATCCCATACAATATTGCTGCATTCCTGATGCATATCATGGTGTCGCTGTACAATATATGTAATAGGTCTATAAATATTTGAAGCCATTTCCAAAAGATGTGTTCATAGAAATAAAACTGCCCATTTATAGTGTTGTATGTTCTTTTCCTGATCAGGCCATACAATTTTACAGTTGTGTAAGGGATTGAGTGGGTGCAGTAAATTGGAACAGTGTTCATTCACTGCTGCATTCTGGCTTCGATACAAAGATATAGAGAACTGGCCTTTCTATAATGCCTTTCACATCCTGAGGACATCCCAAAGCACTTCACAACCAATAAATTACTTTTGAAGTGTAGCCACTGTTCTTGTGTAGGTTATCCACTAAAGGTAGAAAGGATGAAAGTTTTCTCTCTCTCTCTCTCTGGGGCAATTAATAAGGATTTTAAATGAAATTGCTTTGGGACAGCTGAAGAGAGTTCTGAGTGAATATGAACTAAGGGCATAAATCTCTTCTCCTCCCCACCAAATAATTTTACAAAAACTCTCCGTAATTGGACAACCACCCTCAGAGAAGCACGAGGGATGGCTGGTATTCAAATGGGGCACAGCAAGAATGTCTTCAGGCTTGATTTCAATTTTCCCTTTAGGCTCATATTCCCTTGAATATAAAAGATTAAGAGGCGATCTAATTGAAGTGTTTAAGATGGTTAAAGGATTTGATAGGGTAGATAGCGAGAAACTATTTCTGCTGGTGGGAGGGTTGTAGTCAATTTTGACTCTCTATTCGATGTTCAAGACTGACACCATAATGGTTAATAGGCATATGACTTTATTTAGCACAAGTAAGAATCAATACCTGACAGTATTTATGCAGTAGTTTACAAAGCACAATTGAGAATTATATTACCTTGTTGTCCTTTGGGTAGAGGCCGCGACTCTGTTCCACGTTCCCTCATACTCTCATTCTTGTTTACCTTCTTTTCTGCCCTCTACAACAAGCATGAGTTTTGGGCTCTTTTTTATAGTGGAAATGATGTCTGATGATTGACAGACATTAACCCATTTAGGTTACTTTCCCTTTTCTCTTAATTACTCAATGGGCCAATGGGGGCCTGCCAACAGTGGGCCCTGGGCTGGTGATGTTCACATACCCAAGGGTTACCTCCTTCTAAGTTGGAGACCTTTCATCTCTTTTTGTTCAACTTTGTTGCAGACCCTAGTTGATAAATCACCCAAAATGCTCCAAAAGTGACAAGGCATACCTAGTTTCAACATTCCAGGATGTCTGGAGCAGTGGGGGATTACCCATATGTTCTTCCCTTATTTTATAACAACAGGATTCTAAGGCTTTTATTGCCTGCAGTTGCAGTAAGTTAATTTAAAAGTATTCCATGTTATAGCACAGTACTTCCAATTGAAGCTTTAACTAATTAATCCTTTTCGAGCCTAGTTCCCCTAAATAACTTTTAAAACCTATATTTCCTTACAGGTTCCAGGACGAGAGGGCATAACCCTAAAATTAGAGCCAGGCCATTTAGTGGTGATGTCAGAAAGCACTTCTTCACAAAAGGGTGGTGGAAATCTGGAACTCACTCCCCCAAAAAGCTATTGAGGCTAGATTAATTGAAAATGTCAAAACTGAGATTGATAGGTTTTTGTTAGGCAAGGGTATTAAGGGTTATGGAACCAAGGCAGTAGATGGAGTTAAGATACAGATCAGCCATGATCTAATTGAATGGTGGAACAGGCGCGAGGGGCTGAATGGCCTACTTCTGCCCCAATGTCCCTATGACTTGTGTTTGCGGCTGGGCCTCTTTCTTCTTCCGCTTCTTTCGAGGTACTGCTTCTTTGCATGGCAAGGCTGTGCAATATACAACAGACTACCATGATCTTTAAGAGCTTGATGGGGCTACACAGCAGCACTCATTTGATCTGTCCAAACATCTAAGCCTTTGTTGCAACATTCCAATGGTATGTTCCACCATGATCTGGTGGCCATAAGTGTTTCATGTATTGCTATGGCTACCTTAAGAGGTAATGAGCTAAGACTGGTGGATATCCTTGGTCTTCAAAATATCAGTGGCTCAGCTTTCGTGATCCTACAGATAATGGTGTCATGAAAGATTGAAGCGACATGACTGCCAACCAGGTAATGGGCATTCATGTACATCATTTTGCGCATATAGTCAGAGACCAGATGTAAAATAATGAAATGAGCCCCTTTCTGTTCATGAAGGCTGTGAGACTGTGGGGGTGATTTTAAACCCCAAGAACGGGTGGGTTGGGGGCGGGTGGGAGTTGAAAATATTGTTTTTTTTGGGTCGCGACCGCATCCCGGCTTCATTTCCGGGTTTAATGTCAGTGCGTAAAAGTACAGGCTTCCCACTGGGAATACAAAGTCCAGAAATTTTGCGGTTGTGACCCAAATAAACAACTATTTTCAACTCCCACCCGCCCCCAACCCACCCGTTCTTGGGGTTTAAAATCACCCCCTGTGAGTAGAGGGTCCATATGGCCACGTGTACCATCAATACTACCCAGCACTTCAGGGAAACCTACCTTCTCTCTCCAAGACCATAATTTTAATTACAGGCATTAGGGGAAACTCACATTCATGGTACCTGTCATGTTGGCGAACAGTGATTTCTCCCATTGGAAATGTTCATCTTGCAAAGTAACGCAGCTCCTTTAAAAAGCAACTGCAGCGATTTGTGATTTCTTGGAATGTGAATCGTATTTCACATTACTTTGGTTTTTAAATCTCTTACGTTATTACAATTAATGCACCGATGCCAACATTCCAATTTCTATTCCAGGGACATTCCATTCTAAAAGGAGAGGGGTCCCACGGACTTAAATTATTGATTTACCACCCTCTCGCGCGATAACGAAGACCAGCTAAATATGTAGTTTCCTGCTGTGTTATTAGGGCTCTCTTTTGTCCTTCTTGTTAAGACCTGAGAAGTAGCAGAGTCCTGATGCTATGCCAGAACGTATGCATTTTTCATATAAAATGCGCATAATTTTTTAATAAAAGTCTCCTGTTGCAATTGGAAAATAATCACACCACAGGATTCAGTTTTTATTTTAGCTAGAAATGAAAATAGATACTCAGGGGGAGGTGGGGGGGATTTTAACTGCCAGCAGGAAACCATTGGTTTAAGTTAAGATTCCCGCCTGTCTGCAGCGGAACGAGGCCACAGTGATTTTAACCACTGAGGCTCATTAACATGGCATCGGCCGACGTCCCGTCTGGAACAAATGGGAAGTGGGCAGGAAGCGGCTGCTGGGCTGCAGAAATTCGAGATGGCCAGCACCCCAGTAAGTGGGACTGGGGTTCCAGGGGGGGAATCTCACAATACGGAAAATGGGGAGTCCGGGACTGGGAAGGCTTAAACTTTTCTCACGGGGCCTGGAGGAGCATACCTGCTTCTAATCCACATCTGACTTGACCTTCCCTGGCGGGAAAGCCACAGCTACTTCCCCACTCAGGTCAGAGTTAGAATCGCAGTCGTGGCCCGATCCGCGTATTTAAAGAAGGACCCTGTCAGGTTCAGGTGGGAGCCTTTTCCACCTGCTCAAAAGAGCAGGTTACAAATGAATACAGTGGGATCCAGGGTTAAAATCAACCCCCCAAGTTCTGGGTGCTGAGATACCTGATCTTACCTGGTCCTATAGAAAAGGAACAGATCAAATTAAAAGTAACCTGAATTTTGATCAATTTGGATCATCTTTAAAGGGGCAGATATTTACAATGCCATTTATTACTCGAGCCATTACGATGATATTCACAAACGGACAAGATGACAGAAGAAGGCTCCTAACCGACTAAAAGTCTGATTTGACACACACTTGGGGTGATTTTAAACCCCAAGAACGGGTGGGTTGGGGCGGTTGGGAGTTGAAAATAGTTGTTTTTTGGGTCGTAACCCAGCTTTATTTCCGGGTTTAACGTCAGCGTGTAAAAGTACAGGCTTCCCACTGAGAATGCAAAGTCCGGAAATTTTGCAGTTGCGACCCAAAAAAACAACTATTTTCAAGTCACACCCGTTCCTGGGGTTTAAAATCACCCCCACTATGACAGGTTAAGTATTGCAGAGTATCACAAGCATTTAATTTACTTGCTGCCCCTATCACTTTCCACTGTAACTATGTCAGAACTAAAAGCTTTCACACCTCTAATCACATAGATATACCTTTCCATTTAAAAGGTATTCCATTGCATTGAAGCCACATTGTGATCCTGGGCATATTTGCCTCAACCAGAAATATTGTAAAGCATATTATTGGGATAGGAAAGCAAAGAGTCTGGTTTCTGGATCGCTCAGGTGAGGTGTTCCCCTATAGCCCAGCAAAGATGTCCAAAATAATGCTAGCCCATTGAATTCTGCATAACTTCTCAATACAAAGAGGAGCAAGCAGGATGAAGAGGAAGGCCTCAGTCCAGCAATGGAAGAGGGGGACGAAGAGGAAAAAGGGAAGAAAATGGAGGAAGCAAAGTTGCAACGAGGGAGATTGACGTGGCAGGCACGTCAAAAGCAAAATACTACGGATGCTGGAAATCTGAAATGAAAACAGAAAATGCTGGAAATAGACAGCGAGTCAGGCAACATCTGTGGAGAAAGAAACAGAGTTAACGTTTCAGGTCGATGACCTTTCGTCAGAACTGGAAGAAGTTGAAGATTAAACAGTTTATAAGTAACTACAGGGAGGGAGGAAGGAGAGGGGAGGAAAGAACAAAAGGGAGGGTCTGTGATAGGATGGAGGGCAGGAGTGATTCAATGACAAAAGGGATGATGGTTTAAGGCAAAGAGGGTGTAATGGGACAAGTAAAGAAACAAAAGATGGGTTTAGAGCAGCTGTAAATGGCAACAGCAGAATATTACCCGCACCTGCTGTCTGAAAAAATGGGAGCAGTCGTTATGATCGGAAGTTATTGAAATCAACGTTGAGTCCAGAAGGTTGTAAAGTGCCTAATCGAAAGATGAGGTGCTGTACTCGAGTTTCTGTTAAGCTTCATTGGAACAGTGTAGGAGGCCGAGGACAGAGAGGTCAGAGTGGGAGTGGGACGAAGAATTAAAATGGCAAGCGACTGGAAGGTTAGGGTCATGTTTGCGGACTGAGTGGAGGTGTTCAGCAAAGCGATCACCCAAACTGCGTTTGGTCTCCCCAGTGTGGAGGAGACTGCATCGTGAGCAGCGAATACAGTATACTAAATTGAAAGACGTACAAGTAAATCGCTGTTTGACCTGGAAGGAGTGTTTGGGCCCTGGACGGTGGGAAGGGAGGAGGTGAAAGGGCAGATGTTGCATCTCCTGCGCTCGCATGGGAAGGTGTCGTGGGGAGGAAAGCGGGTGTTGGGGGTGGTGGAAGAGTGGACCAGGGTGTCGCAGAGGGAATGGTCCCTTCAGAATGCTGAAATGGGAGGGGGAAGACGTGTCTGGTGGTGGGATCATGCCGGAGGTGGCGGAAGTGGTGGAGGATGGTACATTGAATGTGAAGGCTGGTGGAGTGGAAGGTAAAGACAAGGGGGACCCTATGAGGGTTCTGGGAGGGAGAGGAAGGGGTGAGGGCAGAAGTGCGGGAAATGGGACGGACACGATCGAGGGCCCGGTCAACTACAGTGGAGGGGAATCCTCAGTTAAGGAAAAAGGGAAGGCATATCGGAAGCGTTGGTGTGGATCAGATCATCAGAACAGATGCGACAGAGACTGAGAAACTGGAAGAATGGGCTCTGAGTCCTTACAGGAAGCGGGGTGGGAGGAAGTGTAATCGAGCTAGCTAAGGGAGTCGGTGGGCTTATCATAGATATTGGTTGACAGCCTATCCCCAGAAATGGAGATAGAGAAATCGAGGAAGGGAAGGGTCGTAGATGGACCATGTGAAGGTGAGGGAAGGGTGGAAATTGGAAGCAAAGAACTCACTGAGAACTGCCTCCAATAATTTCCAGATCTGGATCTTGCATAAGTGTTGCAGCCAAATGTGAAACCAATCAGTGTTCCCAGAAACAACATGTTATTCATTTCCATTTACTGTGACTTACAATCTTCTATCAACATTTGTTTCCTTAACATGGCCCTTTCCAACAAAAGCTGTCAGCGAAAACGAAAAATAAAATGCTCAAAATCTATTTGTTGATATTTAAAAGAAAGAGCTTGCATTTCTATAACGCCTTTCATGATCTCAGGATGTCCCAAAGTGTTTTACAACCAGTGAAGTACTTTCAAAATGCAGTCACTGTTATTATGTAGGAAATAATTGCACAACAAACTGCCTAATACAGTGTTTCCCCTTGGTGAGCCTACAATGAGTGCTTCTCCTACTGCCTGACCTATAATGTCTAAATGCTCCTTCAGTGAAAGGATCAAATGTTATGGCAGGATGTTGATGTACATTGTGATCCCTAAAGGATAGAGGTGGTGTTGTACTGCAGGGAAAGTGAGAAGACCTTGCTATAATTATAGCCATGTCCGAGAAGGCGGTGGTTGCCAGTGCCTGCTCACTAACTGCCATTTCTTTAATTCTTAGGCTTGGACAGATGTGTGGTCACCTAAAAAGGAAGCTGTCTCATCTGTCCTTTCTCCTGCTATACACCAGGTGCTGGATGCCCCTACAGGGTTATTTGCATGAGAACAGACCGTAGGGAACTATTAATGAGCATGATGCCCACCGTTCTCAAGCTGACTCCCCCACCCCCACCTGTCAAATCCAGCAGGGACAGATTCCTGTAAGTTGGAGCCCAGCATCTCCAGAACCAGAAAGTGTTCATTAGAGAAGCTTGAGTTTGGACTGGGTCTACCTTGGAAATGGCCATGAAGTTGTCACACGCTCCATTGTGTATCCTAGTTGAACAAACCCCTCGTACGTTGCTGCTGAGAGTTTGGAGATGCAGTGTCACATGTTCTCCAGCACCTCTTACAACTCTTACAAGATGTCATGAAGGCTTTTTGCTCATCATTCATCTCTCTTCTGAAGGAAGCATATCATTCCCTTCCCCATACAGCCTCAGGCTGTGAGTCTAGGCAACAGGTTGCTATTCCTCAGCTGCCACCTCCACTTACTCTTCCTCACTGATACTCCCTTGTCAAACCCACTTTCTAAATGCCTGGGTTCTTGGATCTGTCATGGTGCTTGTGCCAGTGTCTGAAACAACCAGCTATAAAGTGCTTCGATCCTGGTTGCTGCCAAATGACACTGCCTCACGTTGAAAAGACCCTAGAGGAAGAGAAAAGAAAGATGTGTTAGAATGGTTTCAGGATGAAAAGCCCACCACAGAAGTCACCTGACAATATGTTGTGTCCAAAGTATTCCTCCATATTATTGAATAAGAGAGTGACTAAGGGTGCCAATGAGACTAGGAAAAGGAGATATTTGCTGGGCGGTGAGAATATACCTCCCAATTCTCCTCCCTCAACGCCTTCAACAGACGTCTGGCCAATAATGACAAGGACAGTCTCCTCAAATTAGGACAACTCCTTGAAATTGGAAGGACTCCTGATGGTACGCATGCGACATTGATGGTTGTGGGCAGCCTTCTCCTGAAAGCACACACAAGACATCCAGATATTGGCGGAGTACCCAGACAACCACCCTTGTGCCCACTCCGCACGTGCGACAGAATGCCAGTGCAGTGTGCGTGTGGTTTCTGATCGCAGTACTGGTTGACAGCAAACCTTTCAACATTTAAGTTTCTCAATGCAAGCTATCTCTGACCCCGCAAAAAGTGTATAGAGAGAGGAAATGGTTGTCTTCAGTGAGGCTAGTCCTCCCCTTGTTGGCCCAAGCTTGCCCACATTGCAAGTGGGTGCAGTCCCAATTTTTTTGACATGGCAAAAATCAGGGCGATTATGTATTAATAATAAACCAATTTACACATTTAAATTAACTCTCTGCATGTTTGGCCACAATCGCAATTACTTTGAGTGTCCTCAAGATGGTGGACATCCCAGAAAGCGAAGGGTTAACGCTCCCAGTTCACTTTAGAAAATATTCTTATTTATCAAAAAGAGTTATTGGCTGAACTTCCACCTTGACAGAGACAGCAGTACATTTATTCCAAGCATGTTTATTTTGTAAAAAGTTCAGTCTTTCTCTGCCACATGCAATTTAGATGTGTTTTTTTGTTCTGAAGGTTTACTACAAAATGCAGAGTATCAGCTGCCTCAGTGGGGCGGCTGTTTATAATACTATTGGCATGAATTTCCACATTCCGCCAGACCACTGTAACTTTGGAGGAGGAGACTCGGAAAGTCCAGAAAAAAAGGCATCAAAACCATTTACACCGTTTTTCCAAGGTTTCCGCAGCTCTTCTGCTAAAGTTACGTAGAAATTCAATGCTTTTCGTTTCTGAAATTGACGCTAAGGTACACTGTTGATGCGGTTCAGAGAGAACTTCTCAGTGCATTTAATCTGTGTTATACCTAATCAGACCGTCCACACACAGCAAATAATAGCAGCTAATGTACGGTAACTTAAAGCAGAAACAATAACGCATTGGGTAGAATTTTAACCTGCTGCCCACTCCTCCCCGCCTCCCCCACCGGGCAGGAACGGAGCGTGAGACGGGTTAAAATCGAGCGAGTTCATTTATCGGTCAAAGGTCGCTCGGTTCCCACCTGCCGCCATTTTCTTTTCGCCGACATTCGAGTTGGCTGAGGCCCCCACTACAGGCAGGCAGGGGCCTAATTGTAGGCTGCATATGGTGATACCACTTTTTCCAAACAGAGTGGAGATGATTGGGTAATTCCCCTGTCCATAATGGACAAAAGAGCTGAATTCCAGAGGTGAGGTGAGAGTGACTGCCCTTGACATCAAGGCAGCATTTGACCGAGTGTGGCACCAAGGAGCCCTAGTAAAATTGAAGTCAATGGGAATTAGGGGGAAAACTCTCCAGTGGCTGGAGTCATAACTGGCACAAAGGAAGATGGTAGTGGTTGTTGGAGGAAATCATCTCAGCCCCAGGACATTGCTGCAGGAGTTCCTCAGGGCAGTGTCCTAGGCACAACCATCTTCAACTGCTTCATTAATGACCTTCCCTCCATCATAAGGTCAGAAATGGGGATGTTCGCTGATGATTGCAGAGTGTTCAGTTCCATTCGCAACCCCTCAGATAATGAAGCAGTCCGTGCCCGCATGCAGCAAGACCTGGACAACATCCAGGCTTGGGCTGATAAGTGGCAAGTGATATTCGCACCAGACAAGTGCCAGGCAATGACCATCTCCAACAAGAGAGAGTCTAACCACCTCCCCTTGACATTCAACGGCATCGCTGAATCCCCCACCATCAACATCCTGGGGGCCACCATTGACCAGAAACTTAACTGGACCAGCCATATAAATACTGTGGCTACAAGAGCAAGTCAGAGGCTGGGTATTCTGTGGTGAGTGACTCACCTCCTGACTCCCCAAAGCCTTTCCACCATCTACAAGGCACAAGTCAGGAGTATGATGGAATACTCTCCACTTGCCTGGATGAGTGCAGCTCCAACAACACTCGAAGCTCAACACCATCCAGGACAAAGCAGCCCACTTGATTGGCACCCCATCCACCACCCTAAACATTCACTCCCTTCACCACCGGCGCACTGTGGCTGCAGTGCGTACCATCCACAGGATGCACTGCAGCAACTCGCCAAGGCTTCTTCGACAGCACCTCCCAAACCCGTGACCTCTACCACCTAGAAGGACAAGAGCAGCAGGCGCATGGGAACAACATCACCTGCACGTTCCCCTCCAAGTCACACACCATCCTGACTTGGAAATATATCGCCGTTCCTTCATCGTCGCTGGGTCAAAATCCTGGAACTCCCTTCCTAACAGCACTGTGGGAGAACTTTCACCACACGGACTGCAGCGGTTCAAGAAGGCGGCTCACCACCACCTTCTCAAGGGCAATTAGGGATGGGCAATAAATGCCGGCCTCGCCAGCGATGCCCACATTCCATGAACGAATAAAAAAAAATAACGCCTGGAGCCCGCACAGCTTGTAAGTGATTGGGATTGATTTTAGACACGTAAATTGTATGTAGCTATCCTCCAAATTACTGCATTTTGCTGCATTTTGTTTGCTGACTAAATCGACTTTGTTTGCTGCTACCTCACAACCACCTCCCTCAACCCCTCTAATGTCTCTCATTTGTCACATTGTTTGTCCGACATCCAGTACTGCATGAGCAAAAATTTCATTCAACTAAATATTGGGAAGACCGAAGCCATTGTCTTTGGTTCCTGCTGCAAACTCCGTTTCCGAACCACCAACTCCATCCCTCTTCCTGGCCACTGCCTGAGGCTGAACCAGACCAACCTTGGCGTCCTATTTGACCCTGAGATGAGTTTCCGACCACATATCGGCTCCATCACCAAGACCGCCTACTTAACCGCCCGTCTCTGCCTCTGTCTCAGTGCATCGCTTCTGAAACTCTCATCCATGCCTTTGTTACCTCCAGACTGGACTAATCCAATGGTCTCCTGGCTGGCCTCCCATCTTCCACCCTCCATAAACTTGAGCTCATCCAAAACTCTGCTGTCCGTATCCTAACTAGCACCAAGTCCCATTCTCCCATCACCCCTGCGCTCGCTGACCTACACTGGCTACTGTTCCAGGTTCAAAATTCTCATTCTTGTTTTCAAATCCTCTGTGGCCTCGACCCTCCCTATCTCTGTAACCTCCTCCAGTCCTAGATCCCTCTGAGATATCTGCGCTCCTCCAATCCTTGCCTCTTGCACATCCCCGATTTTAATCGCTCCACCGTTGATGGCCATGCCTTCAGCTGCCTAGGCGCTAAGCCCTGGAATTCCTTCCCTAAACCTCTCTGCCTCTCTACCTCTCCTCCTTTAAGACGCTCCTTAAAACCTACCTCTTTGACCAAGCTTTTGGTCATCTGTCCTAATACCTCCTTATGTGGCTCAGTGTGAAATTTTGTTTGATAACACTCCTGTGAAACGCCTCGGGATGTTTTACTATGTTAAAGGCGCTATATAAATGCAAGTTGTTTGTTGTTGTAAAATAGACCGTTTGCTGTGAGTCCAGCCGTAAATCCCGCTCTGCCTTCCAACTCATTGGCTGACACAGTGGTGTTACTAGACACTCTGCTAATTATACTGTAAAAGGGGTAGCCTGATGATGTCATCGGCCCCGCAACGCCATTTTAACAACTCAGTGGGGGAGGCCTGCCCACTGACAAACCTGCCAGAGATACCTGGCGGGAAGCTGCAGAGTGCCCAAAAGAGGAAAAGGTAAGGTTTATTTTTAAAATCTTTGGGAGGATTCTTTGTGAGCCAAGAAGACTGGTCCTCTGATCCCTGGAACAAATCCTTGGGGCACCCTCTCCCGCCATCTGTTTGGGAGCCGCCCCCGCACTTATCTTATGGCAAGGAACATTCTCCAGGCAAGAAGCCTGGACCATCAACCAATTTAAATAGATTGTCCCCCACCTTGTTCAGGGAGCTGATAAAACCATTAGCAGGGTCGGTGAGGGGGCCTGGTCAGCCTCCCTTCACCACAGCGGGCATGGCAGGGTGGTACCATAGATACATTCAAAGTGGCACTTGTAACCGCCTAACCCATGCACATGCAGTGCCCTCCCGCTGACCCTGCAAACTCTGGATGGGTCAATTCTGGAGGGCACTAGTGGGTATGATCATGTCCGGGATGGCAACCCAAGGAATTATGGAGCCATGGTACACAAAAGACTAAGTTCTCATGCAACATGAATGAGGAAACATTGCTATCTGGTTACTAAGATATTTGGTTGCTAAGGGAAACATCACTTATTAGAACATAGATAGAAATCTCACTGAAGTTACACATTATGGGCCCGATATTAGCACCCGCTATCGGGTGCGTTCCTGGCGGGGGGGGCTCCGAAAATTGGGGAATCCTGGAGCGGGTCGGGACCCCGGCTCCAACCCGCCCACTTCCGGGTTCCCCACAGACGCGCTGACGTGCGCGCTCAGCCCCCGAATGTGGGATTCCCGCAGGCAATTAAAGCCGGCAGGGTGCCACTTAATAATATTTATCTAGCTATTTCAGGTCGTTTACAGACCTGATTAAGGGAATATTTCAGGAGGGGTGGAATTTTACAAACAACTGGGACTGTTTCCCATACTGGGGGAAACACTCCAAGTTGAAATGGACGTGTTGCAGCCATCAGCCTGTGGCAGCTGCAAAGGTCCATTTGACAGGTGGTGGGGGGAGACCCTCACTCATTGCAGGAGGCCACTCTGTCACTTTGGACAAAGTTTGACCTCCACCACCCTCCTCCTAACAATCAAATTCACAAACTTGCAAACTTACCCCGGGGTCCAGAGACATGTACCTACCTTGCGGACCCCCTCAGATGTACATCTTCCAGATGGGGGCCTCCGTAGCTGCAGTCATGACCTCCTCGGAGAGCGAACAGCATCACCAGCCTCGCCGTCCACCTCTGACATGTGGAGCTCCACAACACAGCACAGCAGGAGGGAGGGCAACAGCAGAGAGAGATGCGTCGCAGGGGGCACTACCCTCGCCACAGGGTCTACAGACCGAGGCTCAGCTTCCTGGACCTCTCTGAGCAGCAGTGCACACGGAGGCTCAGGGTCACTCGACATGTAGTCGTGGACATCTGCAGCCTCCTTCATGCCGAGCTGCTCCTGCCTGGCCCAAGCACCATCTTCTTACCTGTCGCTGTCAAAGTCACCACTGCCCTCAACAACTTCTCCTCCGCATCCTTCCAGGGTGCCACCGGGGACATCGCCGACGTCTCTCAGTCGTCTGCACAAAAGAGCCCTGCAAATACACCTACACCCACTCTGCAGTGACACAATGGGTGGCATCAGGTGTGGGTCTTCATTATGATCCTCAGGAAAGGGCACTATTGCACAAACCAGACGAGATTCGCAAAGACCTGGCAGTAGTGGTGACAATATAATATGTGATGTGAGTTGGTCAGAAATTAAATATAAGTAAAAACCATGACAAACCCTCAAACACCCTTGTGCATCCCCTTCATGCTCACGACACGTTTGCCTTACGCTTCCTACTGCACATATGTGATGCATGCCCTTTGGCTGCAGCACAGGTAGTGGCAGGTTGAGTGAGGCTGACTGTGAAAGAGATGCATGAGAGGGTGAGTATGAGATAGAGCCATGAGGTTGTATGAGGATTGGGTTGAGTGGTAGTGGCGGGATGAGTACTGGCGAGGTGAGTAAGTGCAGGTAAGATGAGGATGAGGTTTGAGTGGGTGTGAGGAGTGATGTGATAGAGTAGTATTGGCAGTGCAGAAGGAGATGTGGGGTGGGGGCGGTGATGTGGCAGACGGAGTGTAGGGGAATGAGTAAGTGTACTCACTTTGGCTGACCTACTTAGGTCATTGAAGCGCCTCCTGCACTGTATGCAGGTGCGTGATATGTTGGTGGTGCTGGTGACCTCCTCTGCCACCTCGAGCCAGGCCTTCTTGGTGGCAGAGGCAGGCCGCTTCCTCCCGCCCGCTGGGGGGAAGATCTCTGTCCTCCCCCTCCTCCTCCTCACCCCATCCAATGATACCTGGAGTGAGGCATCATTAACCTGGGAGCAGCCTTCCCCCTGGGCTGCTCCATGCAGTAATTTTTCCTATTTGTTGCAGCATCTGTCAGTGGAGGACTGCCCCTTTAAATAGAGCTCCTCCAGCTGACACAGCTTACTGCGCATGTGCAGCCCGCCCGACGTGCAGATCAGCAGTGGGGAACCCGGAAGACCAGGTAAGTGGATCCAATTAGGCTGCGATCGCGCACGGGGCAGACTGATTTCACCGGGCCCAATCGCCTCCCCGCCGCGAACCCGCAGCCCTGGTAATATCGGGCCCTATAATTCAGTCTAGATGCAACTGAAGGCATAATAAACAAACAATTAAAATCATTGGGACAACAGCAGAAATTAAATGTTGTCAAATGACTAGATGACAGGTACAGTATTTGCAGCGATAGTTCCAGGGGGTTTCTCCCACTTGTCCACCATAACCCCATTGAAACGGTGTTTATGCTGTTTTCCTGGGATTTCTGCAGCTCTTCCACTGATTTTATGGTAGACAAGCAGGAGAGCCCCCGAGGAAACTCACCCCCTTGATGGCCTGGGTGTGGATTCAAAGATATTCATGGAACGGATATCTGAAAACCTCAATTGAATTTTGCATTTTTATGGAATTCATTGCGTATGTCTGATTCTATAAAGAATCAGTAACACCCACCAATTCTCCAAAGTGGCATGTTACCTCAGTGGCATTTTCCTTGATTGAGCCACATTAATCCATGTACCATTTGCTAAAATTGTCTTAAGTTTTTCCAGTTTATTTTTTTACACACTGTAAATAATGTCCTTTTGTGGAAAAACTAGTGACCCCTTCCTCCCCATTCTACATACTCAAGCATGCAGAAAGCACAATTCGAAAATATGATTTAAAGCTGAAGACGCCTCCTTAAGTTAACGAGCAGTGGGTGCTAAAATGCAAAAGCTCACAATCACAATGAAAGTTACTGGGAGAAAACCAATTAAAATGAGGAGAATCCAAAAGAATCAAAACTCAGATTTTAAGATCAGCGCACATACTGCTCACACAAAGCATTTCATTAATTCCCTTGAGTGTGGAAGATTAAGGGGTGAACTGATCGAGGTGTTTAAAATGTTAAAAGGATTCGATAGGGTAGCTATGGAGAAACTATTTCCTCTGGTTGGGGAATCAAGAACAAGGGGACATAATCTTAAAATTAGAGCTAGGCCATTCAGGAGTGAAATCAGGAAGCACTTTTTCACACAAAGAGTCGTAAAAATCTGGAATTCGCTCCCCCAAAAGGCTGTGGATGCTGGGACAAATGGAGCTTTAAAGACCGAAATCGATAGATTTTTATTAGGTAAGGGTATCAAGGGATATGGAGCAAAGGCAGATAAATGGAGTTGAGGTGCAGATTAGCCATGGTCTAATTGAAAGGCGGGGTAGGCTCGAGGGGCTGAATGTGCTACCCCTCTCCCTAATGTTCCTGTGTTCCCAAGACAGAATGTACTGCCTGGTGCTCATTACTACTGAACAGTCACTGTTGAGTACAAATGCTTGTTTTAAACAGGAATGGAAGTTGGTCTGTTAACGTATGAAATGGTTTTATTGTTTTCATGTGGCCTCTCGTCCATCTCCATATTAAATGAGGCACTGATACATTAATGCACTACTTGTCATTCTGTTTGTAACATAAAAGGAATTGATACATCAGTGAAGGTCCTTTATTCAATTACAATGCATGCCAGGAGACACAAATCCATCTCTGTTGTTCCACAGTGGTATTCCCCAATGTGTATCCTTATGAAAATCGGACATACCACCAAAACAATACTCCCACATTTTATAAACCCTGCTGATGGACTGTATTTCTCTGCAGGTTTTGACAAGCCAAAGTTATTGAACATTAATCTTTAAAATTTGGCATATTACTGTGGGAAAGGCAGGAGAGTTCTGATGTGATTTTGGCAACAAGTGAAATTGACAGTAGTTGTGAGAACTCCAAGTCAGTGAAACACAATGTCTCCGCCAACTTGCGAATTGCTTCAGAATCAAAACCACTCAGTGGATTTGTGTGAATTTCCTTCTCATTCGCCTCAGAATATGAGACATTGATCAAATGTTTCCCTCAAAGCACTGGGTTTGAGCCAAACAGTGAATGTATTGGTTGTACAGGTAAATTTATAGCGATGTATTGTGCTGTGAGTGGCTCCATTATCTGATTCGTTCACCACAGTAATAACTGGAAAAAAATCTATGGACCAGACAGTAAGATTAGGTATTAAACTTTGGCAGGTGATTTATCAGTTAATAACCAGTGAGACTATTAACATCTGTGAGGTAAATAGAAATAAAAAGAATTGGGATTGAGGGGGTGAACTTTAGTCTTAGCCCAGTGCCTCGACATAAATCGTAAACAATTTTACAACACCAAGTTATAGTCCAGCAATTTTATTTTAAATTCACAAGCTTTCGGAGACTTCCTCCTTCCTCAGGTAAATGTTTCAGGAGCTCCTTGAAGCCTACGCATTTATACATATAGAACAATACATGGTGTTTACAGACTGCCCCTGCAGAAGTGTCACCTGCAGAACCCCCGAATACACATTCAACAAAAAAACAAACAGGGAAAAAAACAGAGAAAAAAAACAGCCACCTCTCTGTCTGAACACGGTGATTGCCTTGGCAACGGGTGATGTGCCTGTCATTGTTGAATAGCTGCCAGTGTGTGAAGGGGGACGGGGAAGGAAGGCTAAGGCCGCGATTGGGAGGCGAGGGGGTGGGGGGTGTGGGTTGGGACTGGGGAGGCCGAAGGCTTCTTTGAGAGGCCTGTCGGGAGCACTCCTGCTCTTCCTGGCCCACAATGAGCTTAAAACCTGCCAATGTTTTGAAACTTACCTGGGCCTCTTCTGATCTGTGGGCTCCTCCCACCGTGTTGCTGCTGCCAGGCAGCAGACAGTGCAGGACTCCCCCTCTGTTGAGGTTAAAAATAAGTCCCAGCGCCGATTGACCTCTTCGGGCCATGATTTTTCCATGTTAAGTAGGTTCTCGCTTGCTTTTAGCGGGAGTCTGGTCCAGGGCCTGTATCGCCACCATGAATATTCTGGCAGCCGGAAATGGGGGCGGGTTGCTCAATTCCGGGATTTTAACTCCCAATCCAGAACCCCTCCTGCCCATCTTGGGGGTTAAAATCTTTGTGTCAGCAATTGAGGCAGACGAAGGAGGTCATCTTTCCAACTCGGTCAGCGTGCTCAGAAGGAGGTAGCAGATTGCATCAGTGTTAATAGTGCAGTGGTCCTGAACATAGTGTCCAGATTGGGACCTCACTGTAACGTCCTTGATAAAGTATTACTGGAATGACCAGAATGAAGAACTTCCTCATACATACAGGCTTAGTGGTTCTTGTGTAGTTCCTATGGTTGCTCATTATGTCTTAGGTACCCTTCCCTGCACCTCCCTTTCCCAACAACTCATTCTATACCAACATCCTCAACTGCTGTACCTCCTGAAAACTCTTTCCGTGTACTATATCGGCACAATGCTGAAAACTCCCACGTGGTGCATGGGTTTCAATGTACTTCATATTACTTATGTAAAATACTTAATGCATTCTACTGATTAGGCAGGAGAAGACTGCAAATAACAAGGAGAGAACGTGCATGGGAGGAGGTCCCCATATCTGTGTCCTTTTATTGCACTTGTGGAGATGCCATTGCAGATGCAGGGAAGAGAGACTGTGGAGGAAGCAGGAGATGGGATGTAGCAGTCCTGACCCCACCTCAGGATTAGTAGCAAAGTTATCCATCATTTACTTCCCATCATATTCAGTCACTCAATCATTGCCACCAATGCATGCATTGAAGAATACCTTCATGCCACTCATTTAGCTGGATGTTGTGTCTTATAAGTTGTCAAGGACACATAATTGTAACACTTGTTTATCTGCTCTTTCTATAGATATGCCACAGCCAGCTAAAGCAGGCACCAGGCAAGTGGAGGAACCATACGCCTTACAATATATCGCACCCTTCAATCTATCCCTGCAAAGCAGCAGCAAAGTTACAACCACCCCAGTGGATGTCGATAGCAACGAGTTTGAGAAGAGTGTGCTAGGTGATGCACTGAGCATGGTGGTGGTACAGGAGGAATAGGAACCATTTAGCCACAGAGTCAGCTCATGTCTATTCTCAGCTGCTGAAGGCAGGGATCCAGACCTCAGGGGCCCTGCTTTTAAAAGGTTACTTTCTGAACAGTCGATAAAGAGTGTGCCTGGTTTATTTCAGCACATGCCAGAGTGGAGCAGTCCACAACCCACATATGTGGTGTGCGGATGCATGGGATGGAAATTCTATTGCCCACCATGCAGCATGTGGCAACTCCAGAAACATTTGCAACAGAGCCCCCCAGTGCAGAGGTTTTAATGCCAAGCTTAGCATCTCTCATGAATGCTCAGACTGCTATCATACAGGTCTTAGTTTCCACTGCCTCCCCCTTCCTTGACCAGCCTTGCAGATCACAGAGAGACAGCCATTGATAAGGGCTTGACTTAGCCTACTACTGTTTTTGGGTGTGCCGTCACGTAGATCAGTATACATGTGGAGACGGTGCTCAGTAGCAGGGACAGGCTTTTACAGAGGATAGAAAGGCATGCTTGGAAGTTCTGCAGGGATTGGCATAATGCAGGTGTAAGTCCATTTTTTAGGGCCACGGTGAAGATATGGGGAGGACTCTTCCTGCAAGAGCTCAATGGGATAATTATGATAAGATTTTCTCAATTGGAGCCTGGTGAATATATCTTGGGGCTGAGAAAATTGGGTGATCAGCATCAACCTCTGCCTCGTCCTTGAGTAGGTGGTGGGCCCTCCTCCAGGTGCTCCATCTTCAATTGCCATTGGATAGCAGAAATATGAAGCATGCTGCAAACTATAATAATAGGTGATACTTTTGCTGGCCTGCACTGCAAGATACCCTTAAGGATCCTTGCTTCACCATGCCTGCTGTGCTTGATGATCGCTATACCTGCACTCTGCTGCAATCTGTAGCCGCCACAAAGAGATAATGACCCATGATCCACTTCGAGGATCCAACCGAGGATCCATTCCCTCTTGCTTCTGCAGAAACTAATATGATTGCTTGCTCTGGTAAACACTGCATCAGTCACCTCTGCACTGGGGGGCTCTGTTGCAAATGTTTCTGGAGTTGCCACATGCTGCATGGTGGGCAATAGAATTTCCATCCCATGCATCCGCACACCACATATGTGGGTTGTGGACTGCTCCACATGTGAACTAATGTTGTTGATGTCCCAACCACCAGAATTGGAAAGAGCCACAGGCGATAAAATTCAAAGCTAATGTGAGCTTCACATTGACTGACAGCCTAGCGCCCGCCCTGGAGTCTGGCTTGAACCATGCGGCAGCACTCAGTCTTAGCCTTCACCTGTGGTGTTCCTTAATTAAGTCCAGAGAATTCCATCATGGCCAATAAAGGTGGTTGACAGGGTCCTCCTGTAGCGTAAACTGGCTTCCTAGCATCCATGCATTCCTCCTCCTCCTCTTCTTCCTCCAAATTGCACACATAAAGTGGGATGCCTAATGGGCAACCATTGGCCCAATTCGTGAGGGATTAGCAAAATTGAAGAACTTCAAAACTCCAGTAGAAAGCCCCTTTGCCCACAGTTAACCACAGTGTAGCAAAGTCAAATAATCCCGTAGGAAAAGTGCCAAAAAGTAATCTGAAATCACACCTATATGTTGCTGGCTGTCTCTTTAAATTTCTTGACATTTAAAAGCACCACTGAGGAACCGGGGATACTTCACTTACATGGTTGAAATGAAGAACTGTAATACTTCCAGTGTTCGTACTGAAAAGTGTCTCAATAAATCTTGCCCATTTCTGGTGGGAGCTTCTGTCGTAAATCCAAATGCAACCCAGAAATGCATGCAAGCCAAAAATTGGGCAATGACACAGCAAGAGGGCATTCGGTCCTATTTTGCAGACCATCATATCGTAACTGCACTAGTTTATGGAGCATTGCAGACACAAAAATCAGCCCGAGGTTTCTAAAGCTGTCAGCACAGAACTGATTTTAAGTGCAGTATTTTCTTTAAGTGTAATATATAGTTATTTAAAGATTGATATAATTCAACCCATTTTACTCTAATAAAAACTGTTAATTTAAGAATCTTCTACTATATGTTTTACAAGGTGCATTCATTGAAATATGTTTGTTATACAACTGCATCAGAATGATTGTATCGTTCAATTCCCTAAAAAGCGTCTTATGGACTTAAATACACTGGAGGCTTGCTAGAACAAAACTGTACATTTGGTTGTAACAAACCCCGATCAAGTCCTCTGAAATTACTAGGAATTCTTGATGCTGAACGATTCCGTTATAGTGCCCCTATCATTATAATGACTGAACTATCATTTCGTCATCCCCTTCAATTTCATTGATTCAACTCACACGCTTGTTAACATGAGTTCACAGTGAAATTGAAGCAGACAATGAAATGTTAAGAAAATAATTATAGTGGCATTTAATCCTGCACGATGAATGTTTGAGGTGAGAGATTTAACTTTTAAGAATGACTACATCTCAAATTATGATCGCATCAAATATTTGTCAAAAACTTATGCGTAAGTGAACATTAGGAAAGTGCGAAAGCATTACACTTCCAAAAATGTTTTAACCTTTTTGAAGGCTAGAAATCCATTTTAAATACAGACTTTCCATAGACTATATGGGAGGGGGGGAAATAAGCAGTCTAAAAGCAAACTAATTATAGTGGCATTTAATCCTGCACGGTGAATGTTTGAGGTGAGAGACGGCAAACTCAATTTGGAGGCAGTAAATGGAGTCTGTGGGCCAGTGGCAGAGTGGTACCGGACCTGTTTGATGGCTGGTAAAGTGAAGGTGCTGCTGCATATAGTGGTGCAAGGAGGGCCCCCCTGTTTGACACTCCAGTGTACCCTCCCCAGAAGATGGCTGCATATAGTGACACCACTATTCCCGGCCATAATGGAGATGATTGAGTAATTCCCCCAACAATCACGCCTGGAGACTGCACCGCTGTGAGTAACTGGGATTGATTGTACACACATAATTTGTATGTAACTATCCCCCACTCACTGCATTTTGCTGGAGAAATCAGCCTGCTTTTATCGGGAGAAGTTGCTGTAGTTTCGGTCATGAGTTCTGTTTGCTGTAGTTTGTAGAGACTCTTTAAATCGACTCTGTAGACTGTTTGCTGTAGTGCGCTGTTTAAATAGTCTCTGGTTGCTGAGTAAATAGACTTTGTTTGCTTTGCTGTTTGCTGAGTAAATAGATTTTGTTTGCTGTAAAATAGACTAGGCTGTGAGTCCTGCTGTAAGTCCCACCCCGCCTCCAACTCATTGGCAGACACAGTGCAACTCATTGGCTGACACAATGGTGTCAATAGACACTCTGCCAGAAGATAGCAGTGTATCATACCTCACAAGAGATGGTGGCAAGAGTCAATGCTATGGAGAGTAACTGCAAAATAGGGGATCAAATGCAGGAGAAGGCAACATACTTTATGGAATCTGACATGGATGCAGTTATCACCAAATGCAAACACTAAACAGTGAATAATCCCAAAAAAGAAACTGTGGTCTGGAGCTAGTTCATGAACAGTTAAATAAACCAGCCAGGCAGTTGAATCTTTTGAAAGCATCCTTGCAGAACTTGGAATGAAACAAATGCTTTTTAATGATAGATGATAGTCTGATTACTTAATGAATCAACAGGATACAGCCCATTCAGGATTTATGTAGGCATATTCCTTTGGAGCTTTATAACACAGCTTTTTTTTAAATGAATGCACAACTTCCATTTTAAATATTTTTACATTTTTAAAATAATCTTATTTTAAACTAAGCAATACAGTAAATAAATGGGGGAAAAAACATACAAAATACTCAATTTTTGTCACCATGGAGAGATATGGTTGGACGTCATTGACAAATCTATGGAAGCTCCACTGACATTTGTGGATAATTTTGCCAAGGGGTAACAGGTAGAATATGGTTATGGTTATGGAATATGGTTACGTTGCAGGCGGTTTGAGGAAATTGCCAATGACTAGCAGAAAACAGTCCTGCCCCATGTCCTTATCGCTCATGTACGTGAATGGAGTTTGGTATTCCATGTGCATGAAACAACAAGCATGCTATTCTGGTTCCTGTACACTGTGTAAGCTCCTTTCAAGAATGTCATTCTATCCAGACATCAAATTGGGTTCCAATTTGCTGGGTTCTTTTGCTCAGATTTCAATTACTCACAGTGTGAAAGAAGAAAGAATCCAAGGGATAAGAAAAAGGCACAGTGGCACAGACGTCTAGTCCAAAAATCCACAAAGGTTGACTATCGCCTAGGAGTAGGAGCTCAGCTCATTCATTATTTTTATGCTAGTTTGTCACCCAGTTTCTTTATATGAAGAAAACACCCATTGTTTGTGTAATGTCGCAATGGCTACAAAAAAGCATGTGCCCATTTTCTTGAAAATTCTTGAGCAACACTGAAAACGTGATATCGAAGCTAAATTTGAGGTGCTGCTCTTATTGACTTTTAGTAAATAATAACGTGGAGGCAGAAGGAAAGAAAACACATCCACAACACATAGTTACGCAGAGTTACATAGAGTCGACAGCACAGAAACAGGCCATTCGGCCCAACTGGTCTATGCAGGCATTTTTATGCCTCCTCCCACCCCTCTTCATCTAACTGTATCGGCATATCATTCTATTCCTTTCTCCATCATGGGCTAATCTAGCTTCCCCTTAAATGCATCTATGCTGTTCGCCTCAACTACTCCTTGTGAAGTCCTTTGACATACATAGGACCCCGATCGCCATTTTAGGACAGCACTGGGTGGAGTGTGCACCGCGCACGCTCCCTCCAATATCAGCTGGTGGTACAACCGAAGAGGAGCTAAAGGTAAGTTTGAAATTTATTTTTCAGCTTTTCTTGTGGGCCAGAAGGGATGTGAGTGCTTTAAGCAGGAGACCAATTTCAGATATTAAAATGAGGCCCAGTGGTTAGAATCAGCCTGGTCTTGTAAGCTTTTAGACATCCTGGTGCACTGCCCATTTTGGTCCCTCCAAGCACCGATCCTGCCCCGAGTTAAAATCAATCCCCTAAATGGGATAGATTCAGAACAGATCTAGCAGCTCAAAACTGGGCATCCATGAGGCGTTGTGGGCCATCATCAGCAGCAGAATTGTATTCCAGCACAATCTGTAACCTCATGGCCCGGCATATTCCTCACTCTACCATTACCAACAAGCCAGGGGATCAACCCTGGTTCAATGAGGAGTGCAAAAGAGCATGCCAGGAGCAGCACCAGATGTACCTAAAAATGAGGTGCCAATCTGGTAAAGCTACAACACAGGACTACAGGCATGCTAAACAGCGGAAGCAACATGCTACAGACAGAGTTAAGCGATTCCACAACCAACGGATCAGATCAAAGCTCTGCAGTCCTGCCACATCCAGTCATGAATGGTGGTGGACAACTAAACAGCTAATGGGAGGAGAAGGCTCCGTGAACAACCCCATCCTCAATGATGGCAGAGTCCAGCATGTGAAAGCAAAAGACAAGGCTGAAGCGTTTTCAACCATCTTCAGCCAGAAGTGCCAAGTGGATGATCCATTTTGGCCTCCTCCAGATATCCCCCCATCATAGAAGCCAGTCTTCAGCCAATTCGATTCACTCCACATGATATCAAGAAATGGCTGAGTGCACTGGATACAGCAAAGGCTATGGGCCCCGACAACATCCCGGCTGTAGTGCTGAAGACTGGTACTCCAGAACTAGCCGTGCCTCTAGCCAAGCTGTTTCAGTACAGCTACAACACTGGCATCTACCCGACAATGTGGAAAATCGCACAGGTATGTCCAGTCCACATAAAGCAGGACAAATCCAATCCGGCCAATTACCGCCCCATCAGTCATAGAATCATAGAAGTTACAACATGGAAACAGGCCCTTCGGCCCAACATGTCCATGTCGCCCAGTTTATACCACTAAGCTAGTCCCAATTGCCTGCACTTGGCCCATATCCCTCGATACCCATCTTCCCCATGTAACTGTCCAAATGCTTTTTAAAAGACAAAATTGTACCCGCCTCTACTACTGCCTCTGGCAGCTCGTTCCAGACACTCACCACCCTTTGAGTGAAAAAATTGCCCCTCTGGATCCTTTTGTATCTCTCCCCTCTCACCTTAAATCTGTGCCCCCTCGTTATAGACTCCCCTACCTTTGGGAAAAGATTTTGACTATCGACCTTATCTATGCCCCTCATTATTTTATAGACTTCTATAAGATCACCCCTTAACCTCCTACTCTCCAGGGAATAAAGTCCCAGTCTGTCTAACCTCTCCCTGTAAGTCAAACCATCAAGTCCCGGTAGCATCCTAGTAAATCTTTTCTGCACTCTTTCTAGTTTAATAATATCCTTTCTATAATAGGGTGACCAGAACTGTACACAGTACTCCAAGTGTGGCCTCACCAATGCCCTGTACAACTTCAACAAGACATCCCAACTCCTGCATTCAATGTTCTGACCAATGAAACCAAGCATGCTGAATGCCTTCTTCACCACCCTATCCACCTGTGACTCCACTTTCAAGGAGCTATGAATCTGTACTCCTAGATCTCTTTGTTCTATAACTCTCCCCAACGCCCTACCATTAACGGAGTAGGTCCTGGCCCGATTCGATCTACCAAAATGCATCACCTCACATTTATCTAAATTAAACTCCATCTACCATTCATCGGCCCACTGGCCCAATTTATCAAGATCCCGTTGCAATCCTAGATAACCTTCTTCACTGTCCACAATGCCACCAATCTTGGTGTCATCTGCAAACTTACTAACCATGCCTCCTAAATTCTCATCCAAATCATTAATATAAATAACAAATAACAGCGGACCCAGCACCGATCCCTGAGGCACACCGCTGGACACAGGCATCCAGTTTGAAAAACAACCCTCGACAACCACCCTCTGTCTTCTGTCGTCAAGCCAATTTTGTATCCAATTGGCTACCTCACCTTGGATCCCATGAGATTTAACCTTATGTAACAACCTACCATGCGGTACCTTGTCAAATGCTTTGCTGAAGTCCATGTAGACCACGTCTACTGCACAGCCCTCATCTATCTTCTTGGTTACCCCTTCAAAAAACTCAATCAAATTCGTGAGACATGATTTTCCTCTCACAAAACCAGTCTACTCTCAATCATCAGCAAAGTGACAGAAAGTGTTGTTGACAGTGCTATCAAGCGGCACTTACTCACCAATAACCTGCTCACCGATGCTCAGTTTGGGTTCCGCCAGAACCACTCGGCTCCAGACCTCATTACAGCCTTGGTCCAAACATGAACAAAAGAGCTGAATTCCAGAGGTGTGATGAGAGAGACTGCCCTTGACATCAAGGCAGCATTTGACCGAGTGTGGCACCAAGGAGCCCTAGTAAAATTGAAGTCAATGGGAATCAGGGGAAAAACTCTCCAGTGGCTGGAGTCATACTTAGCAAAAAGGAAGATGGTAGTGGTTGTTGGAGACCAATCATCTCATTGCTGCAGGAGTTCCTCACCTGACGAAGGAGATAATCTCCGAAAGCTTGTGATTTTAAAATAAAATTGTTGGACTTTAACCTGGTGTTGTAAGATTCCTTACAGGAGTTCCTCAGGGCAGTGTCCTAGGCCCAACCATCTTCAGCTGCTTCATCAATGACCTTCCCTCCATCATAAGGTCAGAAATGGGGATGTTCGCTGATGACTGCACAGTGTTCAGTTCCATTCGTAACTCCTCAGAAAATGAAGCAGTCCATGCCCGCTTGCAGCAAGACCTGGACAACATCCAGGCTTGGGCTCATAAGTGGCAAGTAACTTTCGCGCCAGACAAGTGCTAGGCAATGACCATCTCCAACAAGAGAGTCTATCCACCTTCCCTTGACATTCAACGGCATTACCATCGTCGAATCCCCCACCATCAACATCCTGGGGGTCACCATTGACCAGAAACTTAACTGGACCAGCCAATAAATACTGTGGCTACAAGAGCAGTTCAGAGGCTGGGTATTCTGTGGCAAGTGACTTACCTCCTGACTCCCCAAAGCCTTTCCACCATCTACAAGGCACAAATCAGGAGTGTGATGGAATACTCTCCACTTGCCTGGGTGAGTGCAGCTCCAACAACACTCAAGAAGCTCAACACCATCCTGGTCAAAGCAGCCCGCTTGATTGGCACCCCATCCAATACCCTAAACATTCACCCCCTTCACCACCAGCGCACTGTGGCTGCAATGTGTACCATCTACAGGATGCACTACAGCAACTCGCCAAGGCTTCTTCGACAGCACCTCCCAAACCTGCGACCTCTACCACCTAGAAGGACAAGGGCAGCAGGCACATGGGAACAACACCACCTGTACGTTCCCCTCCAAGTTACACACCATCCCAACTTGGAAACCTATTGCAGTTCCTTCATCGTCACTGGGTCAAAATCTTGGAGCTCCCTTCCTAACAGCAATGTGGGAGAACCTTCACCACACGGACTGCAGCGGTTCAAGAAGGTGGCTCACCACCACCTTCTCAAGGGCAATTAGGAATGGGAAATAAATGCTGGCCCTTGCCAGAGATGCCGACATCCCATGAACGAATAAAAAAAAACTAAATCAGCAGAGATAACACACTACAGAACATGGATGCTTACCTGTCACTCGACCTCCTCAGGGAACATGGGCACAGGCCTTGCTGCTTGGCCCCTAAGTATCAATCATTAAATAATTATTTTCTTTT
Organism: Heptranchias perlo; assembly: GCF_035084215.1. Lineage (NCBI taxonomy): Eukaryota > Metazoa > Chordata > Chondrichthyes > Hexanchiformes > Hexanchidae > Heptranchias > Heptranchias perlo. Next base: position 80,788,902 of record NC_090332.1, read on the forward strand.
GAACCGATATCTATCTTAATTAGAAGTTGGCAAGATTGGCCCCCAATGGGTGTGCTGGGTGGGACAGCCGATGAAAGAGTAGGATGGGGCCATTGGGATAGCTGGTCATAAGGAGCCAGCGACAGGTGCCTCGACTGGCCCTTTGGAGACTGCCGAGGGAGGCACAGAGGGAAGCTGTGGGCTTATCCAGGAGGGTCTCAAGCCTGGGATGGCGGCAGGAAAGTAGGAAGGAAATGGAATAGTGATGGGCAAAGTGCCTGAGAGGAGAGAAATGAAAGGAGGCATGGCTTGATAACAGGAAGGGAACGAGGCAGGAGAGAAGGACCCAAGTGCGGTAAAGAGAAGAGAAGGGAAAAGGGAGATAGAAGTAACGGGCTCAGTCAGGAATGCACACACAAATGACACACAGAAACTCAGGTCACATAGGCGTGGCAAAGATGTCCTGGTTGAAACCGAGCATAGGGAGGAGACAATAAGAGAGAGAGACCAATGTTAAAGTCAGAGGTCCCATAGTGGGATGAAGTTGACTTGTAGATAGGATGTGGGGTCAGCTTGGAGCACTGCCGAACTATTGTCCAGGTTCAGAGACAGGTGTGGAAGGTGAGTGAGGCCAGGAGCTGTTTGAGGTGCCGAGTATCGGTTGGTGCAGTGCTGAAGGTTTTCCTGTGGAAAATGGAGAGCCGAGGAGGCATGGAGCATGTAAGATCCATCTTTGGGACTGAATGCGTTTTTCCACAAATGGAAAGGTAACAGAAGATCTTCAAAAGAGAAGTGGGTCGTTTCTAATTTTTTGTGGGTATGTTTGGAAAATCATCTTCCATTGAATCAAGATGTGGACTTATTAACAAGTCAAGTATTTGAGTGGGAGAACGAGTGGCTGCATCAATTATATATGAGGCAAAGCCTTATTCATTTTAGTGAAAAAGTATAAAACTGTTCAAGAGCAAAATTAATTATTGCAATGGAATATTTCATTGCGTCTATTGTAAATCCATGATGCGGTATTTTTTTTTTGGTTTGGCTGCTGTCTCCTGCCCCTATTAAAATTGAGATGAGATTATCTCCTGCACTGAATGGTAAGAGTCATATTGCTTGCTTTAGATAACACACTTCCGTCTATCGGAGTCCTGTTTGAAAATACCGTTTTGAGACAAAGTCAGATCACGGATATTTGTTTACAGCATGAAGTATGCAGATACATTAAAATAAAAGCTTATGCATCAGTATAAATTAATTACAGCTAATGAAGGCTGCAGGAAAAATAAATCGATCAAGGCGAAATGGAGAGAAACATTTCAGCCTGTGCATCAATACATTTTTAAGAGAAATTTCATGCTCAGAAAAATAATATTGCAATCAGTATCATGGGAATTTGTTAACCCTAGCAACATGTACTTTTGTATTTTATTCCCCAAAGCAGATAATGGGATAATCACACACAGCCAGAATATCTAGATGTACAATGGCGAGACCCAAATGTGTGACAATGAGACACCAATGGACTGGATATGTTTTGAATGTGTCCTCAAGTGCACTTCTGCAATCTTCCAAAAGGCAGACTAATTGACACTTTAGTGAGACAAGGCCATATACAAATTGTTAAGCTGCTTTTTTTTACAGTCAGTAAGCGAATGTACAGAGCAACATTTATAGCAAATCCCACCTTACTTCAACTTAACTTCAGTCCCTCCTTCTAATAAAGAATTTCATAAATAATACCAGAAAGTCCCCTTAGTGGGCTAAGTAATACTTCCTCTTGGTCAGTCCTATCACTGAACCTAGCCAAGGCTTGATCTGAACCCGAATAGCTCTCTTTTTAAAGTAGACTGGCCTCAGCCCTATCTGCCTCTTAAAACTTAACAACTGATCTCAGCCATGTAGTCACCTGTTTCCTTTATCCAGTCCCTAGAGAAGGAGTATGGCAGTTTGATCCCAGATACCTTTCTTGTTCAGGGATTGGGCAGAGGAGCTGCCAATCAAGCCTGCTTCAACACCCTGGATGTGGGTTCCTTAAAACTAATTCCTGTTGTTTTCAAAATAGATAGTGCTATCTCACCACAAGGAACCTGGATGGTTCACAGAAAGAGCTTAACAAATCCCATCCCCACTATTTTAGACCAGAAGATAGGTAACATTCCAACAGCAAGTCCATCTGGCTTGACTACACGGCTCTAAATTGGGCCACACAGCTAGGAGCTACGCGGAGTCCTAAAGACCCAAAATGGGGTCCGGAATGCATGCTCACACTTGTGGATGTGTGGCTTGCAACAGTGGTAATGTGTGAGGGTGAGATGAAGCATCTGATTGGAAGAGTTGAGTACTGATGGAAAGAGTTTGTTGGTATGTGGGTGATGGGGGATATATGGAGCAGTGGATGCAGCTAGTGGTGCAGATGGTAGGAGACGCCACTTGACAGTTGACCTCACTCACCTTGACCACTCATGTCAAAACATTGAACTTCTTCCTGTACTGCATCCATGTTTGTGGTGCTATGCGCCTGGCATTGACTTCGTCCCCTACTGCCTCCCACTGCCTTGGGAGCATATATCTGGAGACCTCTTGCACCCCCCCCCCGCCACAACTGCGGATATAGGATGCCCCTCCTTCTGTCCAACTCTTGCACCAAGGCCTCGAGTGCATCATCAGAGAACCTTAGTGCACGCTCTCTCGCAGGCCCGGTACAAACTCGGATCGACAGATTGGTGGGGTCTGGCATGCAGATTGGAGGATGTGGGATTTAGTAGTACGCAACCTTTATTCAATGTTTTAAAATAACTCAACAGTTTGTAAACATAAAGACAGGACCTGCATCTGTATTTTACATGTGTGATGTCTGACCTCAGTGTGGACCCATGTCTTATAATTTGTAAATGTCAGAGGCCCGCAAATGTTGAGCAGCCCAGTTGTTTCTCATTAAAAATTCCAGAGTTCCCATCATCATCATGCTGCACCATATTGCAGCACAGATTCACTTTACAATTGACTTCCACCACTTCCTGCAGCCACACAGCACCTCCCCTTTAAGAGGTGCAGGCTGCCTTTAAGTGGTGCTGGCCACTTGCGATATCTGGGCCCCCTGCTGGTGAGCAGCCACTCAACAGCGCAGGTAGCGCTGGCTGGACGCAGCAATCAGGTAAATCATCTAGCAGCACGAATGTTACGTGCTGCCCGCATCTCAACGACCGGGCACGGGTTACTCACACACCGCGACCTCGTGCCCGGTTTCGGGGGTTATCCAATATAACTCTTTTTTTTTAAATTTCAACATATGCTTTATTTCATAAAATTTAAAGATACCACAATTCCAAAGCGACACAATTCAAAACAATACAACACGGATCATACACAATACTATTCCAATATTACAATTTTAACACAGTACATATCTTATAATACATGCTGTACAATACAAGGTGGGATGACCTTACACAGTGACCTTTCCCCATATAGCGTTTGCGTCGGTCGGACCTCACTTCAGTGCATGCCGCAGCACGTACTCCTGGACCTTGGAGTGTGCCAGTCAGCAACACTCGGTCATTGACAGCTCCTTCAGCTGGAAGTCCAGCAGGTTTTGGGAGGACCAAAGAGCCTCCTTCACCGAGTTGATGGTCTTCCAGCCGCAGATGGTATCTGTCTCGGTGTGCGTCCTGGGGAACAGCCCGTAGGGCTCAGCATCCCGTGTTACCGAACTGTTGTGGATGAACCGGGACAGTTATCCAATATAACCCCCTATATCTCCTCCCTACTCCAGCTCTGATAGCAACCTGCATTTTAAACCTTTGTAGACTCACTTTACCTTAAATGTAACACTTCAACAGCAATGATATCCAAATCCTTCCATGGTAAAATGGCTCAAAATCCTGAAATGTGAGGTGGACAAACATTTCTTTATTAGAAAGTCCCCGAATTCCTCCACATTAGTGCTCCATCTGTGGACTAACATGAGGGCTGGAGAACAAAGAACTGATATGAATTCAAAGATGTCTCACACCTTTTCATTCCACCTAAAATGAACCTGATGTTGAAAGAAGTAATGAACTACACACCAAGAGGGGTCAAGGACATCTTCAGAGGAGAAACGGTTTTAAAAAAAGGCTACATCCCTAAATACTTTGGCATGTATAGATTTTACTGAACTGTTCAAGGGGCATCCTCCAATACTCAGCAGCAAAACATTTCTCACATCACCCTAGTATGCTGCATTCTTCACAATCTGGCAGTCGAGAAAGGCTTACAACTGAATGGTCAGCAGAAGGATCCCACTGAGCCACATCACATTATCTGGTCATTTACCTTAGTGCTGTTTGTGGGACCTTGCTGTGTGAAAATTGGCTGCCGAGTTTTCCTACGACAGTGGCTATGTTTCATAGGAACATAGGAATATAGGAACAGGAGTAGGCCATTCAGCCCCTCGTGCCTGCTCTGCCATTTGATAAGATCATGGCTGATCTGTGATCTAACTCCATATACCTGCCTTTGGCCCATATCCCTTAATACCTTTGATTGCCAAATAGCTATCTATCTCAGATTTAAATTTGGCAATTGAGCTAGTATCAATTGCCATTTGTGGAAGAGAGTTCCAAACTTCTACCACCCTTTGTGTGTAGAAATGTTTTCTAATCTCGCTCCTGAAAGGTCTGGCTCTAATTTTTAGACTGTGCCCCCTACTCCTAGAATCCCCAACCAGCGGAAATAGTTTCTCTCTATCCACTCTATCCGTTCCCCTTAATATCTTATAAACTTCGATCAGATCACCCCTTAACCTTCGAAACTCCAGAGAATACAACCCCAATTTGTGTAATCTCTCCTCGTAACTTAACCCTTGAAGTCCGGGTATCATTCTAGTAAACCTATGCTGCACTCCCTCCAAGACCAATATGTCCTTCCGAAGGTGCGGTGCCCAGAACCGCTCACAATACTCCAGGCGCGGACTAACCAGGGTTTTGTATAGCTGCAGCATAACTTCTGCCCCCTTGTACTCTAGTCCTCTAGATATAAAGGCCAGCATTCCATTAGCCTTATTGATTATTTTCTGCACCTGTTCATGACACTTCAATGATCTATGTACCTGAACCCCTAAGTCCCTTTGGACATCCACTGTTTTTAACTTTTTACCATCTAGAAAGTACCCTGTTCTATCCTTTTTTGATCCAAAGTGGATGACCTCACATTTGTCTACATTGAATTCCATTTGCCACAGTTTTGCCCATTCACCTAATCTATCAATATCGCTTTGTAATTTTATGTTTTCATCTACACTGCTTACAATGCCACCAATCTTTGTGTCATCGGCAAACTTAGATATGAGACTTTCTATGCCTTCATCTAAGTCGTTAATAAATATTGTGAATAATTGAGGCCCCAAGACAGATCCCTGCAGGACTCCACTAGTCACATCCTGCCAATGTGAGTACCTACCCATTATCCCTACTCTTTGTCGCCTTTCGCTCAGCCAACTTCCTAACCAAGTCCATACTTATCCCTCGATTCCATGGGCTTCTATCTTAGCTAACAGTCTCTTATGTGGGACCTTATCAAATGCCTTCTGGAAGTCCATATAAATAACATCCATTGACATTCCCCTGTCCACTACTTTAGTCACCTCTTCAACAAATTCAATCAGGTTTGTCAGGCACGACCTACCTTTCACAAATCCATGCTGGCTCTCCTTGATTAACTGAAAATACTCGAGGTGTCCAGTCACCCTATCCTTAACTATAGACTCCAGCATTTTCCCCACAACACATGTTAGGCTAACTGGTCTATAATTCCCTGGTTTCCCTCTCTCCTTTCTTATCCTGCAGTCATGAAAGGCACTATACAAATGCATATTCTTTCTTTCTCTGTAAGCATGGTGGCTGAGCTTCAGGCTGTGACAGTTCTGATGGCCTGGCTCTGGCTGCTTTCTGGCTCCTGGGCAGTCATGAGGGATAACAGCACCAGCATCATTTCTGGTCAGCACCTGCTGTGAGCCTCCATGTCACCGTGCTCCCAATCTGCTGGTGAGCATGACAGCAATGACATTGTGGAAGCCTGTCCCAATGTCGTGCCTCATTTGGGCATATCAAATAATCGTGGGCATACTCCCTGTGATTTTCTATCCATTGATTTCAATAGATGAAAAATCACAGGTTGTGTGTCCATAATTATCTAATATAAACTGGCTGCATGCAAGTTCCACTCTTGGGCCTACACAAGTCCATGGCTTGGATTCTCCAAGGTTATCCCACCCCAAAATCGTTGGGATAGCGGTGTGAACAGATGGAAAATTGGATGGTGAGGGTTACCACCGTTCCTCCACCTGCCCCTGCCGGGAAGGCTACAGCTTCCTCTCTGCATGCTGGTGATTTCCCAATTTCCTTGTTGTTGCCGTGGTCTCTGCCGAGGGACTGCCAGGAGAAGGGCAGCTATTGTAAATGGGGTATTGGCGGGAAGCCCTCTCGGTCACTGGATGGAGGGAGAAAATCAGTAGTGGCCTCCTCTCCCTCCATAGTGCAGACAGACCCATGCCACTGGCAAGCACAGCCCCCATTCTGCCATGTTCACAAAATGGCTGCTCACGTCTATGATCTGTTACCATGCGGAGTACGCTTTCAAACAATGTAAGGGCTTGGGGCTGAATGGCGCAGATGAGATCACTGTCCTTTTCTCTCATTTTCAATATGTCTTTGGAATTATTGCCGCCCAGGGGATAGCTTAAACTGCCAGCTGTTAAAATGTGAAGTCTCGTCCTTCGTCCCTATTCTATTGGTAATGTATTAGTTATCAGAGTCCTTGTCAGCCCTGAAATCCCTCTTTAAAAAATGGCAAGCACTTTGAGTTGGTATTTGTGGGTTGCCAGGCAACACAACACACAGCCACTGCTGTTGAAACTGTGTTCTATCTGTTGCACATTCAAAAGCAGATTTCTGCAGTACAGTTCTTAACGAGAGGGATGGGGGTAAATCTGTGATCTTTAGGTAACACTTTACCCCCACCATTTGTCCAGGGAGACATTTCAATTTGCCAGAGTTCACAATTTCACCTCAGTCAAATTTGGGTGCAAAATAGAGAGGGATTTACTCACTGGAGACAAAGTTTTCAAAGAAAAACTGTAGCAAAAACGTGGCTTTGAAATAAAGAAAGATGATAAATGATTCTACGATTCTATGATATAAATATTTGAGCAGTACTGAAGCAGATCATGAGAGCAAGATACTGCCTTCTCTGTCTACTTACAAACATAAGGAGTCTTCCAACACCAGGTTATAGTCCAACAGCTTTATTTGAAATCACAAGCTTTCGGAGGCTTCCTCCTTCGTCAGGTGACGAAGGAGGAAGCCTCCGAAAGCTTGTGATTTCAAATAAAGCTGTTGGACTATAACCTGGTGTTGTAAGACTCCTTACATTTGTCCACCCCAGTCCATCACCGGCATCTCCACATCATACTTACAAACATAAATGCACCTACCAGAGGGAAACAAGTCTCTCTCGCTGTCAGAATTTCCCCATTGCGATCCTTTTTGTTTAAGCTCTGAACGATATTCCAGTCATAATATCATGTTCTAGCTGCCAGCTTTTCTCTTTTAAACTTTGTTACCTGGTTTACCTGTCATCTTAATTCATTTTTCCTGCCATAACCTCTTCTATTCATCGTTGCCAGATTTCTCCTTGAAAAGTCTCAGAACTTATTTGACCATATCTTTTTCTCTCTTTCGCACCAAAACTTTCTGGCCTGGAGATGTTTAGGGGCAAACAGATGACAAAGGGGGTGAAATTCGTCTGGGCCGGTATCGCAAAATGAGCGATAGTGAATCGGCCGCCCGTTTAACATTGCAGTGGATGGAAAAGAATATCGTCCGGAGTGTAAAACGGGCTGTCGTTTTAGTATCGCCCGTTTAGCATTAACGTACAAGAGAAATTTCACCCCCAAATAGTCTGAAGAAATTTCTGAAAGGGTAGGGATTCACAGAATCATAGATTTATACAGCACAAAAGAAGGACGTTTAGCCCCTCTTGCCAATACTAGCTCTCTAAAAAACGGTTGAAATTCCACTCCTGGTATATTGTTGGCACTGAGGCACTTTGCACAGTGCAATTCACACTACCAGCGTGCAGAGAGGACCTTTCTGGTTATACCGAGGTCTCCTCATTAACGTTTTGCAGGGGCCCCTCCCAGCACAATTTGCACGACGTGCTGGGAGCGCTGACATCAAGGGTGGAATTTCCTGAGCCGAGCTTTAAAATTGTAGGCCCAGCGCCTTAGAACTATACCTGCACTTCCTGTTCTGTGAGAAAAGCTTCTTTTGATCTGGTCTGTGGCAAATCTGCAGAAACTAAGCCAAGAGTCTGACAATTGCCAAGTGGAAGTCAGGACAGCTCCCTTTAGCATAACATGCTTGGAGGTAATGTTAAGGGACACCATTGGTCAGCTCTGGTAGGCCTCAGGAAGCAGTCAACCTTTCATTCATGTCTTCTGATTCCAGGCCATTGAAGCCCACAATGGACGAGAAAGGCTAAAAACTGTCTCATTCTTTCTGTAAGTCTCTCCTCCTCCCTGTCTCTTCTCTCTTTTGCGTCTCCAATGTCACTGTGTGGCTTTCGCACAGGTTCTTTCATTGATATACTCAGTAGTCTTTAGTACAACTGGAGGATATGGAAGGTGATATATAAATGCAAGTTCTTTCTTTTCTTTCCCATTAACTGAAGAGTAACAATCCCCTTGTTTATAATTTTCTTCCTTTTGTTTTGGTTCCATGATGCTGGACACTATTCTGCATCTATTCCATATCTTCGCCAGTGAGCTAGCCATTCGAAGGTATGTTGCTATATGTTAAAAAGTAATTTCAGACTCAATACATGCTACTGAGCCAAACTGAATATGATAGTTTTAAAACTTTTGTTTTACTGAGAATTCATGTTGCAGCATTGCTTGTAAGATTCCATCTTTCCTCGACAGTTCAAGGTTGAATTCATAACATAAACGTAAATTTTATAATCTAGCAGGTCATTTACAATTCTCCAATCAATCTAATCTTTCTAATCTAGTCTGATTACTGTACAAACATGTGCAATGGAGTGCAACCGGATTTTAAACTCACACTTATTATGCCACAAACAAAAGCAATGAGTCAAGTTTTAATTTCTTTTCATGGTTGGAGATCTGAAGCTTTTAATTTTATTACCTGTGAGTCTACATAAATTAAGGAATGAAAATATCAATATTCATTAACAATGGGTAGAATTCAGTTTTAGTTATTTGATGATATAGAGGAGTATGGTTTTTCCAAATATACCCAATTATCCTTATGGAAGTTTTAATACAAGTTATCTCATGCATTTTCAATGCCACAAGAGATTTAAGGGTAAAAATTCCTGTTGGATGCAATTTGAGTGCGAATGATGCTGACTTTTTTCATCTGGCCTTTCCACTCAATATTTTGTATCAATCTGTACAAGCTCCTGCACATGTAGTAAGGTTGCACGAGGCCTTATCGTGTCCTTAGGATAACCCAAAAGGGTTTCACAACCAACCAAGTGCAGTCACTATTGTTATGTAGGCAAACACGGCAGCCACATGAAGGCCCCACCAAACAGAAAACAATTTAAAAGACCAGTCAATCTTCTTTTAAGTGTTGTTGGTTGAGTGAGGAAGTTGACCAGGATACTAAAAGCATTCCCTGCTCTGCTTCAAATAGTGTCAGGGGATCTTTTACATCTGCCTGAACAGACAGTATGCTGCCTCATCTGAAAGGTGGCATCTGACAATGGGAACAAAAATAGGCCATTCAGCCCCTTGAGCCTGCTCAGTCATTCAATTAGATCATGGCTGATCTGACAATGCAGCACTCCCTCAGTATTATGCTAAAGTGTCAGCCTAGATTAGTGTACAGGTTGTGATGTGTGCCTTGAACCCAGAGACAAGGGTGCTACTAGCTGTGTGATTCGAGTATAATAGAGGGTTTCTGTCACCACACACCAGATTCGTAGGTACTGCACTATAACTCATGCTGGATAAAGTGAGGTAAAGGAGGGCTACAATCATTAGCATTCAAGGACATCCTCCCCAGTAGAGATAGCTGCCAGAGTGAATTCAGTCAGCAATGCCCAAAGTATCTGGGTCAAAAACAGGAGATCCCAGGAAAACTGCCAAGGTAAGACTACGCAAAGTTTCCTCTATCAAATATACATGTCAAAGTGTTTCCTCATAATATATTACTTTCTGCTGCCTCTCCAAAGCACTCAACCTTTCTTACTATTTTCATACCTTCATGCATGGCTATACTGCAGCAGGACACAAATTTAAGCTGAAACTTATGAGAGAAGCTGCTGTCGCACAGAACTCTTTAAAGGGTTTTACATAGAAATTTAACATAATCTAACTGCATGACGTATGCTCACACACAATGGGCACTGTCATTTCACTGCACGTGCTCTTTACACCTGCAACATCTCAGGACTACTACTTGCAGCACATGACAGCACATAACAGAAGGGAACAGACTCGAACTGGAGGAAGGCCTGAATTTCAAGCCATTGACTCCCTTTAAAGAAGCCGCACTGGACATCATAGGCCATGAGAGTATAGAGGGAATGGGGGAGAGTGATGCCAAAGGCCATCCCCAAGCACAAGGCTGGTACTGTCCTGCTCTTGTTATGTCTTCTCCATTCACTCACAAGCATATACAGTACCAAAGTACAGAACCATCACACACATTTATTGCAATACAACAACAACTTGCATTTATATAGCACCTTTAACGTAGCTTTTATCAAACAATATTTGACACCAAGACACATAAGGAGATATTAGGACAGGTGGTCAATGAAGTAGGTTTTAAGAAGTGTCTTTAAGAAGATGAAGAGAGGCAGAGAAGTTTAGGGAGGGAATTCCAGAGCTTAGGGCCTAGGCAGCTGAAGGCACGGCCGCCAATGGAGGAGTGATCAAAATCAGGGATATGCAAGAGGCCAGAATTGGAGGAACGCAGAGCTCTCAGAGGGTTGTAAGGCTGGAGGAGGCTACAAAGAGAGGGAGGGGCGTGACCATGGAGGGATTTGAAATCAAAGATGAGAATTTTAAAATCAAGGTGTTACCGGACTGGGAACCAATGTAAGTCAGCGAGCACAGGGGTGATGGGTGAGTGGAAGTTAGGATATGGGCAGAGTTTTGGATGAGCTCGAGTTTATGGAGGGTGGAAGAGTGGAGGCCGGCCAAGAGATCATTGGAATAGTCAAGTCTAGAGGTAACAAAGGCATGGATGAGGGTTTCAGCAGCAGATGAGCTGAAGCAGGGGCGGAGGCAGGTGTATTACGGAGGTGGAAGTTAGCGGTCTTGGTGATGGAGCGGATATGGGGTCGGAAGTTCATATCAGGGTCAAATAGGAAGCAAAGGTTGCATATGTTCTGGTTCAGCCTCAGACAATGGCCAGGGAGAGGGATGGGGTCAGTGACTAGGGAACGGAGTAATGCAAGTACTGTTTGAAGTTTCGTTTGCAGACAACATTGTAACATAAGCTCCTCTCCTGCTTTTATAGGATGAGAGGAACAGTATGCTCGCACCCACCAGTCATCTTGGAGCAAGCCAGAATCTCACACTACCCTGCACAATTCACACCAATTGCTACAAACAGCAGCACAACTACACCCACTGCGGAGTATTTAGAAGGTCACACTGATCATCTTGCAGGAGTCACTTGAGTCTGTTCCAAAAATACTCTACAAGGTTTAGCTAGGAGTGTGGAGGAGTTCACTAACTGCATCTGTTCAGTCATGCTTGAAAGCTTCTCTGGACTGCAGTCTGCCGTGAAGCACATGACAACTCCAGAGGCATCTGCTGCGGAGTCCCCTGTGACACAGGCCTTAAGCATTGTGAGAGTATCTCTCATGAATGTTCACGCTGTTGCTATACATGTCTTGGACTGCAATATATAAAGGCTCTTTTATTTGGTTGTAACATGCTGGGGGATTAGCTTTAGAGAATATCGAGGCACGGATTCACAGACCTCATTGTTGCCTTCAGGTCCGTTTGGGAGTGCTCAGTGGCAAGAGCACAGCTAGAGCTGGCCTGGTTAAAGCTCCTGTCTCTTGAGGCACTTCCACATCATGCTCATCCAACACTCCTGCACAGGTGACAATAGATGCGACAGAAAGCAGGCAGGACCATCCAGTTACACGAGTGGCACACTTGGCTCAATCAGTTGTCGGTCCATCCTAGAAGCCAGCGCAAGGAGTGCTCCTCCAGGCTCCACAAAAAGCAAACTGGGCTACTGTCGCAGAGGGTCCCCTCCCACTTTGTGTAGCAAGACTGTGGAGCATGCAGCAGACAATGATGTACTTGGAGGACTTTGGGGATGGTAATGTCATCTCTATGGTGGAGGTTGTCTGCATGTCTCCTTGCAGCAGAAGGCATAGCTCTATAACTGCCTCCCTGCTGAACCAAAGCTTGTGAAGGCAGTTCTCCTCCATCATTCCCATGTAACTGTATGCAGACCTGTACAAATGGTTGGTTGCATCATGGCAGGCATAGCCAGTTGACCTCAAAAACAGAAAATACTGGGACGATGCATTGGGAATGCTGTTCCTAGCAACCCTTGTTTGATCTTCGTTGTTCTCTTCTATGGAATCCAATGAGGGGGACCACAATCTCCATTGCTTGGAATTGAATGGTAGCATCACGGGATCCAACGTGAGGTAGCCAATTGGATACAAAATTGGCTTGACGACAGAAGACAGAGGGTGGTTGTAGAGGGTTGTTTTTCAAACTGGAGGCCTGTGTCCAGCGGTGTGCCTCAGGGATCGGTGCAGGGTCCGCTGTTATTTGTTATTTATATTAATGATTTGGATGAGAATTTAGGAGGCATGGTTAGTAAGTTTGCAGATGACACCAAGATTGTGGACAGTGAAGAAGGTTATCTAGGATTGCAACGGGATCTTGATAAATTGGGCCAGTGGGCCGATGAATGGCAGATGGAGTTTAATTTAGATAAATGTGAGGTGATGCATTTTGGTAGATCGAATTGGGCCAGGACCTACTCCGTTAATGGTAGGGCGTTGGGGAGAGTTATAGAACAAAGAGATCTAGGAGTACAGGTTCATAGCTCCTTGAAAGTGGAGTCACAGGTGGATAGGGTGGTGAAGAAGGCATTCGGCATGCTTGGTTTCATTGGTCAGTACATTGAATACAGGAGTTGGGATGTCTTGTTGAAGTTGTACAAGACATTAGTAAGGCCACACTTGGAACACTGTGTACAGTTCTGGTCACCCTATTATAGAAAGGATATTATTAAACTAGAAAGAGTGCAGAAAAGATTTACTAGGATGCTACCGGGACTTGATGGTTTGACTTATAGGGAGAGGTTAGATAGACTGGGACTTTTTTCCCTGGAGAGTAGGAGGTTTAAGGGTGATCTTATAGAAGTCTATAAAATAATGAGAGGCATAGATAAGATAGATAGGCAAAATCTTTTCCCAAAGGTAGGGGAGTCTATAACGAGGGGACATAGATTTAATGTGAGAGGGGAGAGATACAAAAGGGTCCAGAGGGGCAATTTTTTCACTCAAAGGGTGGTGAGTGTCTGGAACGAGCTGCCAGAGGCAGTAGTAGAGGCGGGTACAATTTTGTCTTTTAAAAAGCATTTGGACAGTTACATGGGTAAGATGGGTATAGAGGGATATGGGCCAAGTGCAGGCAATTGGGACTAGCTTAGTGGTATAAACTGGGCGACATGGACATGTTGGGCCGAAGGGCCTGTTTCCATGTTGTAACTTCTATGATTCTATGATTCTAATGTCATCTCTATGGTGGAGGTTGGCTGCATGTCTCCTTGCAGCAGAAGGCATAGCTCTATAACTGCCTCCCTGCTGAACCAAAGCTTGGGAAGGCAGTTCTCCTCCATCATTCCCATGTAACTGTGCGCGGACCTGTAGAAATGGTTGGTTGCATCATGGCAGGCATAGCCAGTTGACCTCAAAAACAGAAAATACTGGGACGATGCACTGGGAATGCTGTTCCTAGCAACCCTTGTTTGATCTTCGTTGTTCTCTTCTATGGAATCCAATGAGGGGGACCACAATCTCCATTGCTTGGAATTGAATGGTAGCAAAAAGAAGTGAAGACAGCTTTAAGGAATTCCTTCCCATCAGGTGAGATCCTGAAAAGCCCTTAACATCCATTTTAGTGAGTTTAGTGCCCTGCGGGATCGGGGTAGTAAATCAAGAATGTTATTTCTTTCCCCATTATCGGCTCATTTGCTTAGAACTTGACTGGGAAATGAATCTCTCACATGTTCTTGTGATTTTTCAGCCCTTGTTTGCACAGTTCCTGTGATGCTTTTACCAGCATGAATTCCGAGACTTGAAAAGCAAACCACAATCTGCCAGAGATACTGCACATTGGAACATGAACAAGTCCAAAACAAAGGGATGTATAAATGTGAAATATTAATCCAAATAGAACTGAGTGAGTCTCGAGTTCATTTTATAACTGGATCAGTGTCAGGTTAGCTTAGATAAAGTCATCTTTAAACTCCTTTAGGTGTAAGTAATCTATAATATTCACTAATTTTACTGTCATCGGCCTCACAAAAGTCCAGATGTGTATTTTTTGTTATAATTGTTAAATCACTATCTTGAGTTCCTTAAAACAGAAGTTATTGAATCACTTCAGATTTCTTCAAGGTACAATGGGTGTCTTCACATTGTATAAGCAATGATGGTTTTGAAATGTTTAGAAAAGCTATTTTACTTGATGTAAATCTATTGCTAAATCATATCATTGCAATTTTCATTAGTATGGCTGCAATTGATTAATACTTCTTCTTCAAACAATCAATTGAACTTTTATGCTGCAGTTATACTACAACTACCAGTCTCAGACCAGTAGATGTGGAGTGTGATGCTCAGTCAGCAGACCACAGTTATACTACCAATTGTGCATTGCTATATGTTGCACTAAGGCCATACAACAACAAATTTTTAACATTAGGACAGCATGGGTGGAAATATTGGTTTCCTGCAAACATTAAAAAAAGAACATAGAAAGATAAATGTCAAGAGCTCAGAAGGTCTAATGGACTGATTGGCCATTTTTAAAATGCATTGTTGCGCTAGCTAGAGCTACACTACACCCTATAAGAACTCAAACTGGTGTGATACAACCTCCTGGAGCAATGTCACACCACTTGGATTTGATTCATGAGTTATACTGCCACATTTGTGCTAAAAATTGCTTTCCATCAACATGAAAGTGGTAGCATAACTTCACCATTACAACCATATTGGGTACATAAAAACTGCTTTGCATGCGTAATAAAATATAAATGTAAATTATTTTTCTTATAAGACATCTGAATTATTCATTGTTATTGTGCATTGTTGGATAATGCTATATTTAAATTATGTTCAAACAATAACTGCTAGTTGCTCTGATAGTTGAAAAGTTCAAAATATAAATAATGGCAGTTTTGAATTTATTTTTTGTTTACAAATCCCCTCTCACTCTCCAGCGTAATTTTGCATTATTTTCTTGGGTTCGAACTTTTCGACAGTCCTTAAAAAGCTTATTTGCCAGTACCCCGTCCCCCATTATTTTTCAATCATTTTACTAAGGGAACAAGACTCAAAATAAGTGTATTACTAATTTTTACCGGGCTTGCTGATCTGCTTACTCATGTCTATTTTTTATTTAAATTACAACAAGAAGAAAACATATCCCCTAGTCTTTAAAATAGCACTTATGGCATGCCAACATTAAATAAGGGTTTACTCCATAATCCTAATATGAGTTATATGCAGGCTTTAGGTTATGGGAAACCTTTAGCTAGTCAGTCCATATGCAAACATAATCTATGCTGTTTCTGTAGTCTCAGCAGCCAGTGGGTAAATTTATAAGATGTCTGGCATTTGCCTCCAGTTACACCCTGTTGCTATGCCCCCTCATTATGCAAGACTAAAAAAACATTTTTAAATGTTATTTTCTCCAAACGTCTTTCTTTTGGAAACCTCAATGTGTTCTTGGAATATTTGTTGCCAGTGTGACGCAAGGCTTGAATTGTAAAATTTATACTGCAACTACTGTTCTGAGAACGGTAGCTGCAGTATTGCATTCAGCCAGACAGTACCTCATTTATTATGGCTGGATTCAGCTGGAATTCTCCTGCCTGGAGAGACCTCTATATGTGCGTCTGCTTACAGTCGTGGGTATAGCTCCTCTCCCCGCCATTTAATCTTAAATGTTTTGAGAATGTGGGTAAGAGCTTTGTAAACATTTAAATCAACTTCAGGTAAGAGGCACCAGGCCCCTCTAAGGGGGGATTTAATTGAGATGTATAAATTTATGAGGGGCCCTAGATAGAGTGGATAGGAAGATAGCAGAGGGGTCAATAACCAGGGGGGCATAGATTTAAAGTAATTGGTAGAAGGATTAGAGGGTAGCTAAGGAAATTTTTTTCACCCAGAGGGTGGTGGGGGTCTGGAACTCACTGTCTGGAAGGGTGGTAAAGGCAGAAACCCTCATTGCATTTAAAAAGAACTCGGATATGCACTTAAAGTGCCATAACCTACAAGGCTACAGACCAAGAGCTAGAATGTGGGATTAGGCTGGATGGCCCTTTCTCGGCAGGCACAGGCACGATGGGCCGAACGTCCTCCTTTCTGTAAATTTCTAGGATTCTAACCTTTTCCCAGGCCCGGAGGATGATTGGACCGCCCGATATTGCAGCCGTCCTTAGCCGGCAGGCTGCCCCGAGGTGCTCCTTCTCCACCCACAGTCCACCGGCCGTACTCTAATGTGGCCCAGCCCTCAAAATGGATGGGGCCTCCCACTGGCACTATCAGCCGGCCGAAAACTGCACGGAGGGTAAATCTAATCTGTACTCTTTGTAAATACCAGTGGGCGACTGAATTTTAGAGAAATAGCAATCGACGTAGAAGAAAGAACTTGCATTTATATAGCACCTTTCACGACCTTAGGACGTCCCAAAGCACTTTACAGCCAATGAAGTACTTTTGAAGTGTAGTCACTTTGCAATGTAGGAATTACACACTGAATTAAGGATGCTGGTATTATACATAGACAATGTTCTCCCCATTACAGGTAGTGTTACAATACTGAAGTAAACTTTAGAATAGTCTTTACCAAATGGCTTCACATGGCATCTTTCCACCCTACATTGTTGCTCTGAGCCGCATAATAATTATAAGGTATAAAAACATCAGTAACATTTCCCAATGGGCTCTGTGAAACAAATACAAAAGACTTCAAAGGAATTCATGTTTTCATTTTAACAGAACCATAAATTTCTTGAATTCCTTTTTGATCTGAAAGGGCAGCGAGTTTTGTGATGAGATGCTCTTTAGCTTCAGGATTAAGCCACAGATAAAAGGTCTATCATTGATACTTCCTGTTTTTAGGTGGTTATCAGTTTGGATGAGGTTCACTGCAACCATTGCTCATCCACCACTACAGATACGGTACAGTAAAGCCCGTGCTGTACATCATTCATTAACTTCTTCAGTACGGTCAAGCTTTCCACTTACATATAAATGAATTTTTTGACCAACTAGTTTGTGATGGGAGATATGGAAGCTCTTCCTTCACAGCTTGGAGGTGAACAGCTCGAGGTCTGCCTGAACTTTAATTATGTTAGCGACCCCTTTAGATAAAAGGTGGAACTGGGACACCTCATATGGTGAGAATGGTTTACTTTTAAAGACATTCCTTTGATTGACATGGAGCCAAGTTAAATATTTGGAAAATGAAACACAGCAAAACTATACCAAGCAGAACATATTAAAAATGTGAAGATACCACCAAATGTAAATCCTCTCTTCTGGAACTTTAACAGCACAGAAATGCAAAATATTTACGGAAAAAGAACAATCTGTTAATAAAACATTTACCCTAGGCAAAGTAACATTCTAATCTTAGAGTCAAAGTGATAAAAGTATTTACTCTGATCAAATATGCAGGATACAGCTGTTTCACTTGGTCTGCATTGAAGTTACTTAAATCTACGTTAAAATTAGAGGTTAGTACTCATTGTAAGCTTCCCCAGTAACCAGACTTCTGCAGATAGACCAATGGAATGACACTGGGCCAGCTGAATGCCATCATGCTAAAATATACATTACAAATGCCCTCCCCAAGAGGAGGGCACCAGTAATATGAGCGGTCTATCCAAATTAAAATTGTATGCGAGTTAAATTAAAATTTCATCCTCATAGTCAATGATACAACCAATATCCTGTGGTGCCCACCCATTGCAGGAGGCTTCAAGCCTGTGGACACCGCTCTATCTCTTCCCAAGGTCACCCGGGCATGCACTAGGCCTCGGAAGAGTGGCAAGCAGTTGTAGCGACCCTCTTCGTGGATGCTACGTGCTCTGCATCTGTGGATGACGGTTTTAGCCAGGCGCAGGAGCAGACCCACCAGGAGCTCCTCCAATCTGCTCGCCCCTCTGTGGGGAACCGAAGATGAGGAACATGGGACTAAAATGTAACCACTAGATAATGGGACAGAACCGTCCAGATTTACATTTGTCCGAAATGCACTTTAATTCTTTTAAAGAATCATGTACCTTGTAACCGTTTGTCACCCGCTCATTGCGGTGATGACACTTAAAAATTCTTTCCATAAGCTGGTTCCCTGATTTGAAAAAAGGGTGCCGGGTTGTTTTATTTAAGTCGTAGTTTTTCTAACGATACACATGGTTTTACAATTACATTAAAAATGGTACCTGTTCCATAACAAATGTTACCCTGGCAAACCAGCACAGTAGCGTAATTTTATTAAATTAATCTTCATTTTATTTAAGAAATGGTAAATGCGATTTTCAATATCTGCGGCAATGGACTTGACATGAAGGAAAGGAGCAACAAATTAATTTGAAAATTCAGCGATTACCAAAAAACTGGGAGAATTGGTAAGACTGCTATCTTCGTCAGTGTAGAAGAATGATGCAAAAGCTTAGCCTGCCCTTTCTCCTAAACTTAACACACGCCTCCTGTTTCTATTATTTTTTTTTAAAAAGCTGGGAATTCCTGTTTGGTATTTCTAGCCTAATTCTGTCCTTTTTGAAGCTTTTTGTGATTTTGTTGGAAATACAGAAATCTTCATAAACACATTTATTGGGTGGTAGAGCCATAGGAATTCTGACCTCCAGCTTCGGTTTACGAAAATCCTAACCCCAACTCCAATACAGGCAAGGAAAACCTGTTTTATGTTAGTTAAAACTTTTGTTACAGGCAAATAAAGTGAAATTATTGCAAAAGTGATTCCATTGAGTATTCAGTGTCAGATCTAGACTTTGTATTATTCAGCTAAGAAAAAGCAGATTTCCACACGACAGCAAGTAGTCTCAGAAGTGCATAATGAGGAGATTTCAACCACATAGCATGAGTGTAGCAGCTATTAGCTAAGGAAGAGAGGAGGACAGCCCAGGAACAAAGAGGGTGTAAGAGGATCATGACTCACAGAATGAACTGTCTGCAGTCTATTACAAACATATGAAAATGATAGCCAGGGCGAGACCAGCATTCTATTATGCACAACAAAAGAATGGCAGACTGTAAAATATATTGACAGTGAATTGCATAGTTTCTGTTAATACAGATGTATTTTGCAGGTGAATTGTTCTCTTGTGCATTGTAAGCATCTGTGTGCTGTTTCCTGTGGAGCCCTACAACTATGTGCTGCTCTAGTTGTGGAAATAGCTGTGGTAGATGCATGCTCAGATAGCTGCCAATCTGCTAGGATGCAGGAAGCCCACAGCCTACTTTTGCAACAAATGTTGATAGACCTGCATCATTTCCAGATCTCCCCTTTGCTGGTGCCACTGTGGGCTCATTGCTTTCAGAGGCACCAACTGTCACTTATTCAAGGCGAGGCGATGATACAGAATTGACACGAATACTATGATACTGCACTTATGCCACTAATGGAGAACATCTACCCATGAGGCACACTGATCTGTCTGAACTAGCACTTAACATAAAACTGACCCTTAACATGGTCACTTACGTTTACATGGTGGTTCACTACCATAGAGCCTCTAGCCTACCACATCTACTTCAGAATGACTGCTGATCGGAAGGAAGTTAGGCTCAGATACATCGTTCTAAATCCATTGAAGATACAGCAAAACAAAGAATATCAAAACACATTTCTCACAACTACATTAGGTAGTCAGCAATTCATAGGATTCCAAATAATGTTTTCCCACACAAGTGCAGCTGTCACTTATAACAAGAATCAAAGATACCTCTCAGATTATCTGTCTGTACCTAACCGATGTGTCAAGCTGATCAAATTGAATAGAAAAACATCTTAAGCAGATAGATGTCAGGAAATGCTTATTAGCAATAGTGTCTTTGAAGTGACCTTTTGCATATGGGACCATAATGTCTATTCTCTGCAGTAAATAACATTTCATTGCCGGACTTTGGTGAAAAGATATTAAAATATATGGACTTTCTTATTATTAGAAAGATGACAAACTTCCTATTCATCACAGTTAATTCATTTGCACTTTGTGCTGTCCTATTTTATACCAGCTTTGCCTTTAAACGCAAGAGCTAAAATGATTGAGACTGAAGGATGATCTGGGACATGGTAATTCATTCCTGCAGTACATTAATTTGCCCATCATGGCATGTGCAATGACATTTGCATAAACTATTATTTCAACATGTAATACCTTACTTGCTGCATTCTTCTTAACATTTTTCTGTATGAGAAGAGCTTTTTAGATATGTAGCTTTTTGGATATGTTTGTGCACAATATCTGGTATTTTAGAGTCTGCTATAATTCTAAGTTCAAGCTAAAAATGGTTTCTCCTGGGAGGGTTAGAGGTAATTTAATATGAAAATATGAGCTATTGTTTAGACCTCAATACAATGTTTATAGAGTAAAGTTAAACAAACAGGTTTAACACCTTCTGTTAAAATCATGGATGGAAGAAAGTCAAGCAAAAGATTTAACCCCTACAGTAATTTTTAGCCTTTATTACTTTTTTTAAGCTGTCAAAAAGGCTTATTTTCTTGTTCTAGAAATGAAAATCATTACAAAATGCAATTAGTAAAAAAGCAATGTGCAGAAAAATGTGATCAGCTAGAACAAGAGCTGCTCTCAGATGCATGTGACCGACTGCCTCCAGTCTGAGGTTTGCTATTTAGTAAACTCTTATTGATGATAAATGTCATTACTGACATTTCCCTATGGGTGTTGACTGCTTGAGCACAGATGGTGTAGGCTCTCCCTGGTAAAAAAAAAGAGACATCAACCAGGCATGTATAAATAAACTGAAAACAGTTTTCTAAATTATTGAACATAATCCTTCACACTGGCCACGATTTGAGCATGGCGGCAGGAAGTCAGTGGGTTTGCGCAAGGGAAACCTGGAGGCAAAATGAGCGCATTTAAATCTGCGATCGAATCTCGATTGCAGTCAATTTCCTTTGCTTCAGGGCAGCGGGCCGACTGCACTCTCGAGTGACATGATTTAAAGCCCACTATTTAAAGGGCCAGTCCAAGAATGGATTTTGAAGGAGAAAGGAGAAATGGAGTCCAGGAAAGCAAAGGCTGCCCCTCGATTTAATGATGCCTCCCTGGATGTACTGCTGGCTGCAGTGAGAGCCAGGAGGGAGGTAATGTTTCCAATGGATGGCAGGAAGAAACCTGCCTGTGTAACCAAAAATACTTGGCTGTAGTTGGCAGAAGAGGTGAGCAGCAGGAGCATGGTGCCCAGGGCTTGGAGTCAGTGCAGGAAGCATTTTAATGACCTAACCAGGTCAGGAAAAGTGAGTACAGTTGCTGATTCACCCACATCCTGTGTTGTTCAACACCCCCCTCCCCCCCTCACTTTGTGTTGGCTCGCCTACCCCATTCTTCACTTTCTTTGCACTTCAACTGCTCATTTATTCACCCACCACTGCCACTCACCCCAATCCTGATGCACTGTGATGTATCTGTCTGATATTCACCCTCTGATGCATCTCTTTCATGGTCAGCCTCACCCAAAGCAATGCATTCATAGGGTGAATACGTCACCTTCAGTCACTCACAGGTCTGTTCTTTCTCCCCTTGTAGGAAAAGAAAGTATAAAACGCAAGGGAGAGGAGCAGAACTGGAGGTGTCCCACCACATGGTGGAGGTGACAGATGTGGAGGAGGAGTCCATGGAAATAAGTCGGACCGTCGCATGCCTATCCATTGGAGATGGAAAGATTGGCAACCCGCAGATGGCTGGTGACAGAACTTTAACATCTTGTGCACACATGCTGAATTGATTTTATCAATGATGTAACTGTGCCAGACCTCATTATGGTCATTAGAAAGATTGTCACTTTTGCAATGAATCATTAATATCACTTTCTGTTGTTTTCCAGGGCCTTCACGAGAAATCAGCAGAAATGGAAGAAAGTGATGCCTCAGAGGAGCTCGTTCCTTCTGAGGGAGCACCGTCACAGGATATACAGCCATGCACCAGTGCTGATTCTCGCACTTCGCTGGGTCCTGTTAGACAAATAGTTGGGTTGTCACCTGGTGATTCACCACTCACAAGTGAGCACAAGCAGACACTGGTGGCAGGGGCAGCTATGGAGAGTCCGTGTCGGGAGATGCACTCCTCTCCAAGCTCTGCTCAGCTGGACAAAGATGCTGAACCCCGGGAGCTATCGTTGAGAAGAAGAATGATAGAGGTGCAGCAGCAACTTTGTGAGGTAATGGAAAAAGTGTCACGCACACTCTCCACAATAGTGGAGAGGATGGAGGAGTCCAGATCCAGCGCTAGTGGATTGGTGGCGCAGGTAAGTTCAAGAATGTCTGAGATGGAGAGAATGATATCCTCCATTGAGCTTCAAGCGTGGCTCTCTTATGAATCCATGCAGGCCATGACGACAGTTGTATGGACTCTGGATGCCAACAGGTCTGCCACCTTAAACAGGCAGATAGCTACCTGTAGCCATGGCCTTACAACATGACACATTTGCTCACCAACTTGCTGGCCAGCAGAGTGGTAGGAGTGATGTGGCGCTGGCCCAGGAGAAGGATGATGGCAAAAGAAGACATGGAAATGGGGACTCCACTCAAAGCGCTCCCACGTCTCACCCGTTGCCCTCTCCTCAACCAGTACCCGCAACATTGCCTCCTCTCCCGATGGCCGAGTCTGCACCTGCATAAGTGCAGGTGGAGCAGTCTTTGGCGGGCTCCTCACAGGCTCCAAAACCCAGAGGTCGTAGGCCAAGAGGATTTCAGCAGTCAGGGAAGTTATCTGGGCAACCTGCCAATACCTCTGCAGAAGCCACAGGGGATGCACCACATAGAAGTGGAAGGCTAAGCAATTATAATTCACCAAGGTTATGCACAAGGGTGTTTGACAAGCTGTCATGTTGTTAATTAATTTTTTTTTGTTATGGCACATTAAATTTAATCATTATCAACACCACTGCCACGTCTTGGCCTTTAATGAGTCCCTATTGTGAATTCGCCCTTTCATAAGAACATAAGAAATAGGAGCAGGTGTAGGCCATATGGCCCCCCCGAGCCTGCTCCGCCATTCAATCAGATCATGGCTGATCTTCAACCTCAATTCCACTTTCCCGCCCAATCCTCATATCCCTTGATTCCCTTAGAGTCCAAAAATCTATCGATCTCAGCCTTGAATATACTCAACCACTGAGCATCCACAGCCCTCTGGGGTAGAGAATTCCAAAGATTCACACCCCTCTGAGTAAAGAAATTTCTCCTCAACTCAGTCCTAAATATCCAATCCCTTATCCTGAGACTATGCCACCTAGTTCCAGACTCTCCAGCCAAGGGAAACAGCCTCTCAGCATCTACCCTGTCAAGCCCTCTCAGAATCTTATATGTTTCAATGAGATCACCTCTCATTCTTTTAAACTCCAGAGAGTATAGGCCCATTCTACTCAATCTCTCCTCAAAGGACAACCCTCTCATCCCAGGAATCAATTTAGTGAACCTTCGTTGCACCCCCTCTAAGGCAAGTATATCCTTCCTTAGATAAGGAGACCAAAACTGTACAAAGTACTCCAGGTGTGGTCTCACCAAGCCCTGTACAATTGCAGCAAGACTTCCTTACTCTTGTACTCCAACCCCCTTGCAATGTTAACTTTCTGTGTTTCGTGTACAAGGACACCCAAATCCCTCTGAACACCAACATTTAATAGTTTCTCACCATTTAAAAAATATTCTGTTTTTCTATTCTTGTGAGATTATCCAAAGTGAATAACCTCACATTTCCCCACAGTATACTCCATCTGCCACCTTCTTGCCCACTTACTTAACCTGTCTATATCCCTTTGCAGTCTCTTTGTGTCCTCCTCACAGCTTACTTTCCCACCTAGCTTTGTATTGCCAACAAACTTGGATACATTACACTCAGTCCCTTTATCTAAGTCATTAATATAGATTGTAATTAGCTGAGGCCCCAGCACCCCACTAGTAACAGCCTGCCAACCTGAAAATGACCCATTTATTCCTACTCTCTGTTTTCTGTCCATTAACCAATCCTCTATCCATGCTAATTTATTACCCCCAACCCCATGAGCCCTTATCTTACAAACAACCTTTCGTGTGGCACCTTATCGGATGCCTTTTGAAAATCCAAATATACTACATCAACTGGTTCCCCTTTATCGACCCTGCTAGTTACATTCTCAGAAAACTCCAGTAGATTTGTCAAACATGATTTCCCTTTCATAAAACCATGTTGACTCTGCCTAATCATATTATGATTTTCTAAATGCCCTATTACCACGTCCTTAATAATGGATTCCAGCATTTTCATGATCATTGATGTCAGGCTAACTGGCCTGTAGTTCCCTGTTTTGTTCCTCCCTCCTTTCTTGAAAAGCAAGGCTATATTTGCTACCTTCCTATTCACTGAGACCATTCTCGAATCTAGGGAATTTTGGAAGATCACAACCAAGCATCCATTATCTCTGCAGCCACCTCTTTTAGAACCCGAGGATGTAAGCCATCAGGTCCAGGGGATTTGTTAGCTTTTAGTCCCATTAATTTCACCAGTACTTTTTCTTTATTAACATTAATTACTTTAAGTTCCTCACTCTCATTAGCCCCTTGATTCCCAACCATTTCATGTCAGTCTTCTACTATGAAGACAGACATGAAATATTTGTTTAACGCATCTGCCATTTCCTTATTCCCCATTATAATTTCTCCTGTCTCTGCCTCTAAGGGACCCATGTTTATTTTTGCTACTCTTCATTTTACATACTTGTAGAAGCTCTTACAATCAGTCTTTATATTTCTTGCTAGTTTACTCTCATATTCTATTTTCTTCCTCTTTATCAATTTTTTGGTCATCCTTTTCTGGTTTCTAAAACTCTCCCAACCCTCAGGCTTACTACTCTCCTAATACTATCCTTAACTTGTTTTGTTAGCCACGGATCGATCACTTTTCCCATGGAGTTTTTATTTCTCAATGGCATGTATATTCGTTGAAAATTATGAAATATTTCTTTAAATGTTCGCTATTGCTTATCTACCATCATATCTTTTAATCTAATTTCCCAATCTATCTTAGCCAGCTCGCCCCTCATATCTATGTAATTGGCTTTGTTTAAGTTTAAGACTCTAATTTCGGACTTAAGTATGACACACTTGAAATCAATGTGAAATTCTGTCATATTATGATCACTCTTCCCCAGAGGATCCCTTACTATGAGATTACTAATTAACTCTGCCTCATTACCGAAGACAAGATCTAAAATAGCCTGTTCTCTGATTGGTTCCACAACATATTGTTCTTGGAAACTGTCTCAAATGCATTCCACGAACTCGTCCTCCAAACTATTTTTGCCAATTTGATTTGCCCAATCTATATGAAGATTAAAGTCCCCCACAATTATTGCATTACCTTTGTTACAAGCTCCTCTTATTTCTTGATTAATACTCTGTCCAACACTATAACTACTGTTAGAGGGCCTATAAACTACTCCCACCAGTGTTTTCTGCCCCTTGTTATTTCTTTTCTCCACCCATACCGAATATATTTCCTGATCTTCCGAGCCATGGTCCTTTCTCACTACTGTCCTTATATCCTCCTTTATTATCAGGGATCTCCTTTTTTATTTTGTCTGTCTTTTTGAAAAGTCAAGTACCCTGGAATATTTAGTTCTCAACCTTGGTCACCTTGCAATCATATCTCAGTAACGGCTACTAGATCAAACCCATTTATCTCTATTTGTGCCATTAATTTGTCTATCTTGTTACAAATGCTTCGTGCATTCAGATAAAGTGGCTTTAATTTTAACTTCTTACTATTTTTCCACGATTTGACCTAATTCGCTGATGCACCATTACCGTTAAACTCTCTGTCCCCTCCTGAAACACTCTGCTTATCAAATCGCTAGACTGCTCTATGGCCTTGACTTTTCTCTTTAGATTTATAAATTTCCCCTCACCTGAAGCCTCCCACCCCCCCCACCCCCCCACCCGCCTTTTAGTTTAAAGCCTAGTTATTCAATTCGCCAGGACTTTGGTCTCAGCCCGGTTTAAATGGAGCCCATCCCAACAGAATAGCTCCCTCTTTCCCCAGTACTGGTACCAGTGTCCCATGAATCGAAACCCCTGTCTCACACACCATTCTTTGAGCCACATATTTAACTCTCTGATCTGTTTGACCCTATGCCAATTTGCGCCACCTTTGAGGTTCTACTTATTAATTTGGACCCTAGCTCCTCAAACTCCATCAGCCGAACCTCATTCTTAGTTCTACCTATGTCATTGATTCCTACATGGACCACGACAACTGGATCCTCCCCCTCATGCTCCAAGTTCTTCTCCAGCCACGAGGAGATGCCCTTAACCCTTGCACCAGGCAGGCAACACAGCCTTCAGGACTCCCGGTCGCGGCTGCAGAGAACAGTATCTATCCCCCTGACTATACAAAACCCTTACGACTACCACATTCCTGTTTACTCCCCCCACTTGAATGGCCTCCTGTATCACGTGCTGTGGTCAATTTGCCCAACCTCCCTGGAGCCTTTGTTCTCATCCAAACAGGTAGCAGGTACCCCGTACCTGTTGGACAAGATCAAAGCCTGAGGCTCCTCCATCACTACATCCTGGGTACCCATACCTGCCTGACACTCAGTCACATCTTCGTGTCCCTGACCACTGACCAAATCTAAAC
This sequence comes from Heptranchias perlo, assembly GCF_035084215.1. Lineage (NCBI taxonomy): Eukaryota > Metazoa > Chordata > Chondrichthyes > Hexanchiformes > Hexanchidae > Heptranchias > Heptranchias perlo. The sequence continues at coordinate 80,816,054 of NC_090332.1, forward strand.
TGTTGCCTAACCTAAGGGGTGTGACTGCCTCCTGGGACAAAGTAACCAGGTAACTCTCCCCCTCCCTGATCCATCGTAATGTCTGCACCTCAGACTCCAGCTCAACAACTCTGAGCCAAAGTTCCTCGATTTGCAGACAATTACTGCAGATGTGGTTGCCCGGAATCTCACTGCTCTCCATCAACTCCCACATGCTGCAGTTACAACACATCACCTGCCCTGCCATTCCAATCTAACCTCGTTTCATATGTTTAATTAGTTAAAGTTTTTATTCACTCGACATTTTTAGTTTTATTAACTAATTATTTTATCTAGTTTAAGTTATTGATTTAATAAAGTCATAGTTATAGTTTCCCAGCTCTTGGTTTGAACCAGTGCCCTTGATTATAGAGCAAAAAAAAGGTAATACTCACCAACCAATCACCCACCTGCTGCCCTGTGACGTCATTCCTTGATTCATTTTTGCTCTCGCTCTCTCTCCGCTGCTCGTTCATACCCGGGCCTGGGTCTCCGTGCTTTATATACCACCCCGCTTTAAAACCCCCGGGCTTTATATCCCCCCACACTTCAAAACCCCCGGGCTTTATATCCCCCCACACTTTAAAACCCCCGGGCTTTATATCCCCCCACACTTTAAAACCCCCGGGCTTTATATACCGCCGGGCTTTATATCCCCCCGCACTTTATATCCCCCCGCGCTTTATATCCCCCGCGCTTTATATCCCCCCGCACTTTATATCCCCCCGGGCTTTATATCCCCCGCGCTTTATATCCCCCCGGGCTTTATATCCCCCCGCGCCTTATATCCCCCCGACTTTATATCCCCCCGCGCCTTATATCCCCCCCGACTTTATATCCCCCCCGCGCTTTATATCTCCCCGCGCTTTATATCTTCCCACGCTTTATATCCCCCCGGGCTTTATATCCCCCGGACTTTATATCTCCCTGCACATTAAAACCCCCCGTGCTTTATATCCCCCCGCGCTTTATATCCCCCCGACTTTATATCCCCCCGGGCTTTATATCCCCCCAGGCTTTATATCACCCCGGGCTTTATATCCCCCGGACTTTATATCCCCGCGCACTTTAAAACCCCCGCGCTTTATATCTTCCCGCGCTTTATATTCCCCCGGGCTTTATAACCCCCCGCGCTTAAACCCCCCCCCCCCCCGGCTTTATATCCCCCCGGGCTTTATAACCCCCCGCGCTTTATATCCCCCCCCGGCTTTATATCCCCCGCGCTTTATATCCCCCTCGTTATATATCCCCCCGTGCCTTACATCCCCGTGTTTTATATCCCCCTGGGCATTATATCCCCCCGGGCTTTATATCCCTCCGCGCTTTATATCCCCCCGCGCATTATAACCCCTGGGCTTTATATCCCCCCGCGCTTTATAACCCCCTCGTTATATATCCCCCCGCGCCTTACACCCCCGTGCTTTATACCCCTGCCGGGCATTATATCTCCCCACGTTTTATATCCCCCCGGGCTTTATATCCCTCTGCGCTTTATATTCCCCCGCGCTTTATAACCCCCATGTTTTATATCCCCCCGTGCTTTATATCCCCACCACGCTTTATATCCCCCACCGCGCTTTATTTTCCCCCGCGCTATATATCCCCCCACACTTTATATCCCTGCCGGGCTTTATAACCCCCGCGCTTTATATCCCCCCGCGCTTTACATCCCCCGCGTTTATATCCCCACCACACTTTATATCCCCCACCACGCTTTGTATCCCCCCACGCTTTATATCCCCCCGCACTTTATATTCCCCCGGGCTTTATATCCCCCCGCGCTTTATATCCCCCCCGTGCTCTATATCCCCCCCGGGCTTTATATCCCCCCGCGCTTTATATCCCCCCGCGCTTTATATTCCTGCCGGGCTTTATATCCCCCCACGCTTTATATCCCCCCGGGCTTTATATCCCCCCGCGCTTTATATCCCCCCCGTGCTCTATATCCCCCCCGGGCTTTATATCCCCCGCACTTTATATCCCCACCACACTTTATATCCCCCACCACGCTTTGTATCCCCCCACGCTTTATATCCCCCCGCGCTTTATATTCCTGCCGGGCTTTATATCCCCCCGGGCTTTATATCCCCCCGCGCTTTATATTCCTGCCGGGCTTTATATCCCCCCGCGCTTTATATCCCCCCGCGCTTTATATTCCTGCCGGGCTTTATATCCCCCCGGGCTTTATATCCCCCCGCGCTTTATATCCCCCCGGGCTTTATATCCCCCCGGGCTTTATATCCCCCCGGGCTTTATATCCCCCCCGCGCTTTATATCCCCCCGCGCTTTATATCCCCCCGCGCTTTATATCCCCCCCGCGCTTTATATCCCCCCGCGCTTTATATCCCCCCGCACTTTATATCCCCCGCACTTTATATCCCCCCGCGCTTTATATCCCCCCGCACTTTATATCCCCCCGCGCTTTATATCCCCCCGCGCTTTATATTCCTGCCGGGCTTTATATCCCCCCGGGCTTTATATCCCCCCGCGCTTTATATCCCCCCGCGCTTTATATCCCCCCGCGCTTTATATCCCCCCGCGCTTTATATTCCTGCCGGGCTTTATATCCCCCCGCACTTTATATCCCCCCGCGCTTTATATCCCCCCGCGCTTTATATCCCCCCGCACTTTATATCCCCCCGCGCTTTATATTCCTGCCGGGCTTTATATCCCCCCGCGCTTTATATTCCTGCCGGGCTTTATATCCCCCCGCACTTTATATCCCCCCGCGCTTTATATCCCCCCGCGCTTTATATCCCCCCGCACTTTATATCCCCCCGCGCTTTATATTCCTGCCGGGCTTTATATCCCCCCGGGCTTTATATCCCTGCCGGGCTTTATATCCCCCCGCGCTTTATATCCCCCCGCGCTTTATATCCCCCCGCACTTTATATCCCCCCGCGCTTTATATTCCTGCCGGGCTTTATATCCCCCCGCACTTTATATCCCCCCGCGCTTTATATCCCCCCGCGCTTTATATCCCCCCGCACTTTATATCCCCCCGCGCTTTATATTCCTGCCGGGCTTTATATCCCCCCACGCTTTATATCCCCCCGCGCTTTATATTCCTGCCGGGCTTTATATCCCCCCGCGCTTTATATTCCTGCCGGGCTTTATATCCCCCCGCACTTTATATCCCCCCGCGCTTTATATTCCTGCCGGGCTTTATATCCCCCCGCGCTTTATATCCCCCGCACTTTATATCCCCCCGCGCTTTATATTCCTGCCGGGCTTTATATTCCCCCCGGGCTTTATATTCCCTCGCACTTTATATCCCCCCCGCGCTTTATATTCCTGCCGGGCTTTATATCCCCCCGCACTTTATATCCCCCCGCGCTTTATATCCCCCACGCTTTATATCCCCCCGCGCTTTATATCCCCCCCGTGCTCTATATCCCCCCCGGGCTTTATATCCCCCGCACTTTATATTCCCCCGCACTTTATATTCCCTCGCACTTTATATTCCCCCGCACTTTATATCCCCCGCGCTTTATATCCCCCACGCTTTATATCCCCCACGCTTTATATCCCCCCGCGCTTTATATCCCCCCCGTGCTCTATATCCCCCCCGGGCTTTATATCCCCCCGCGCTTTATATCCCCCACGCTTTATATCCCCCACGCTTTATATCCCCCCGCGCTTTATATCCCCCCCGTGCTCTATATCCCCCCCGGGCTTTATATCCCCCGCACTTTATATCCCCCACGCTTTATATCCCCCCGCGCTTTATATTCCCCCGCACTTTATATCCCCCCCGCGCTCTATATCCCCCAGCGCTTTATATCCCCCCGCGCTTTATATCCGCCCGCGCTTTATATCCCCCAGCGCTTTATATCCCCCCGCGCTTTATATCCCCCAGCGCTTTATATCCCCCCGCGCTTTATATCCCCCAGCGCTTTATATCCCCCCGCGCTTTATATCCCCCAGCGCTTTATATCCCCCAGCGCTTTATATCCCCCAGCGCTTTATATCCCCCAGCGCTTTATATCCCCACCGCACTTTATATCCCCACCGCACTTTATATTCCCCCGGGCTTTATATCCCCCACGCTTTATATCCCCCCGCGCTTTATATTCCCCCGCGCTTTATATTTCCCCGCACTTTATATCCCCCCGCGCTCTATATCCCCCCCGCGCTCTATATCCCCCCCGGGCTTTATATCCCCCGCACTTTATATCCCCCCGCACTTTATATCCCCACCACGCTTTATATCCCCCGCGCTTTATATCCCTGCCGGACTTTATATCCCCCCGCGCTTTATAACCCCCGCGCTTTATATCCCCATCGCGCTTTATAACCCCGCTGCTCTCGCTGTACTCTCGTCGCTTCATGATTGCCAAGACATGATGCCACCCATTGGGCGGGTATCCAATGGTTGTATGCGTGGTTGAAGGACTGTTTTGTGCAAAGGGTGGAGAGGGTTGTGTTGATGGTGATGGTTGTTCCAGGTGACCTGAGTATTTCAAAGTCTTCAATTTGCACATCTCATTATGGGAATCTGTTGAAGATGAGGGCATCCCTGGCATCACGGGCATCAATGTGCACGGCTGCGCTGGCAATGGGTTCCCCATCTTCATTTTCCTCCTCCTCAGATGTACTGTGGAAAAGATCTATTGCCCCCCACCCTGATCTTGTCAATTTGAGGGGCTCCAAAATGTAGGTCAATTTGTCTGAACACAAGAATTCTCAGTCTCAACAAATAAATCTCAGTCTAAACACAAAGAACTCCCAGCCAAACATTTGTCTGAGGGAACTGAATGCCCAGCTGCAATCCCTTTTATTGAGATGTATCAATCACTGGTTTAAAGGGCCAAATGAGCTTTGGCTACAACTCGCCTCCATTTCAATGGCGTGTTTCAGAAGCCACGGGAGACATGTTCAGGAGTAGTTAAATTTGTTTCTGTTGCAGAATCCACAAAAAGGTAAGTACTTAATGTGTTTCAACGACCTGAACTGGCCGTTTAAATATCAGCCAGCCGGCTTTAAGTGCGGACAGGACTTCTGGGTTTCTGTCACGCGCGCATCCAAACGCGTCTGGGTTAAACCCGGAAGTGGGCACGTTGGAGCCAGGATGCGGTGTCATTCCAAAAAGCTGGTATTTTAACCTGCCACCCACCCCCAACCCACCTGTTCTCAGGGGTTAAAATTACCCCCGACTCACTCACAAGCACTCCAATGGTTCACATCACACAAGTATTTTGTAGTAAAATGTGAAAATTGGGAATCCCAATGCATTTCTTTTTAAATAAAGTAAAATTTAATACCATTCCAACCTCAGTCTTTATTTATGTCCAACCCTGGTAATGCAACAATACAGTGACAGGAATGGTGAAGTAAAGCCAGTTAAGGCATTCACACCAGGGCATATCCTCCTTATCTAAAAAAAAATGACTTAAACAAAATAACCTTCACGTAACAGCTGACCATACTCCTGAAAATGCCTTTAAGAAAAACAAATAGTTTTCAAAAACTGAATTTTAATAGCTTATTTGTTAAATATGATTCCATTGGGGATAAACTACAATCTAATTGTGACTCTCACAAACTCTCACTTTAAAACTTTTCTAACTCAAGTCTGTCTCCAACCAGCACTGGTCAAAAAAATGGTTCAATCAGTCCCACCGTCCAACATACTGATAGCCTCCAATCCCAATGAAAATAAAGTGGTTTTTTTACTCTTATGAAAAATCTGACACAGGTCGAAATGCAGATCTGTAAAAAGCTGACGGTTGGTATGTATGGCTTTTCCAGCCGCATGGTGATTGTTGATATTTGTTTGCTGCTATTAACTAATCTATTTTCAAAGAAATCGCACATTTCAAAATCTTTTTTTTGTTAAGGTTTATGAAAAATCAGATCTCGCTTGAATTTATCACTTTAACAAAAAAGTTGAGGCCACGGTTTCTGATAACCCTCCTTCTAAGGTGATTTATGTGAATCCTATCTATAAGGGAGCTGACAAATTCTAATCCAAAGGCCCTGACAGTACCTCTGGGGCTGCTGAGGGTGGGATCATGATATTAACGGAAAACTGGATAATATTTATATTTACCATAATTATTGGATGGTCATAACTACCTCAGTATTTATTTCCAACCCTGGTAATTCAACAATACAGTGACAGGAATGGTCAAGTAAAGCCAGTTAAGGCATTCACACCAGGGCATATCCTCCTTATCTAAAAAAAATTGACTTCTGAGCCAGAAGTAAACTATTCCAAAGTTACCACATCCAGGACTCTTTTTTTTCCCACATCAGCTTGCATTATTAAAACCCTCCACTTATTACACCAAGCCCAACAGCTGACCTGACTTTGGTTTTCCCAATAGCAGTGTGAACTCCTCAGACATCCGAAGTGTCCCAGCTGGAAGTTTTCTGCCGAGGCCGGATACTGCCCTTCCCTTACAGTGTGCTATCTGGTAGGAGTCGCAGGCTTGTTTGTTCCCTGTCTCCAGAACACGCTCGGGGGGATCTGCATTCACTGAATCCTCTCCAAATCTCTTTGCAAAAGAGAAAATGACCAAACATGTCCAACCGCCGATTACCTGCAGGGGCAGTTAGCTCCCTATTCGAGGCCGGTTGCCAATTGTCTGGGAGATTCCCCACAAGAAGTCAGGGGGTTAATCGGGAGCTGTCTCTAGGGCACTCGCCAGCACCTCCCAACGGCAGCTCCCAAAACAGCGTGATCCCTCCGTTTGGGTGTTCGATGTGGATTTGACATACAGAGACCAAAATATACATAACAAAAATAGTTTTAAGGTGAAATTTAGCCGAGGGTTACACTGATGCTTTGAAGTACTCTTGATGCACACCTGGCATTGTGTTATTTCCAGAAACAACACCCTTGACCTCCAATGCAGAGTGGCTGGGCTACACTCGTATATCTCAAATCTCTCCCCCCACGCCCCACGCCCCACACACAACTCATAAGACTGCAAGAATATTCCCAATACATATACTAATACTATTTCAATGCATTTGACTCATAAACGCATATAAATTGCAATTAGTTCTAATTGAGGTTTAGCATTACTTCTGAATTCTGATACTGTGAAGTTAAACACGAACAAGCGTAAAGTTTCAGCTAACAGAACGGGCATAATTGCTGTGCGTGTATACCAGAGGCGAGAGGTGATGGTCACACAATCCGGGACCACCAGTCTCATCCCGGGGACGCTCTGGGTTCCTTATTTCCAGTCCTGGTTGTTTGCCATTTCTTTGCGTTGGATTGGAGAGCTCGGTGTTTGTCTCATTAAATCGAAATTTCACGCTAATATTTACATTGTCACCTTTCTTTTAACAGGATATTTATGCAATACAGTCAATAGCTATTTTAAAGCCAATTTTTCAACAACAAAACGAAAAATGCCCCGTGGGCACGCTCTAAAAAACAAAAACATTCGACTTTCGCGTCTCCAGTGCTTTCAGAATCGCTTTGTTTGTAAATTAGAAAACCTATTAGCTTTTTTTAAAAGAAAAGGGTCGCATATATTTATCCACAGCGTGAATAGCTTTTACATTTGTGATTCAGGACAGAATATTGTTGAGTGGATGACGCAGGGCTGTAGGTAAGTCGCTGACAATTATTCATTCATCAGGTTCTTGTATTTAAGTAGCAGCAGTAGCGAGCGAGCGGATCAGTCTGCACAGTCTGGTGTGTGAGTGCTCGCTCTATTGCTCTCTCAGTCTGCCTCAGATTCGCTGGCCAGAATGCTGACTCGCTAAGGAGGAGATAATGGGGGAAAAGGGAGGAGAAGAAAAAAAGGGGGTGATTTTTTTTTAAGTCTTGTCAAAAGGAAGGTGAGAGGTAGAAACATATCGCCGAGGATGACCACACGTAGCTTGCAGCTACCTACAGATCAGGACATGACAGCCAGGGTGAGCTTTTGGAACGAGTCCAGCGGCCAGATGGATTTGGTAACGGATTTGCCCTCCAACTACTCGTTCAGCGTTTATGCGGAAGAAAGGGATGCCAGGATGGTGGTGATTCAGTTTATTTATGCCATCGTGTGCCTGATAGGACTGATTGGCAACTCGATGGTCATATTTGTCATCCTAAGGTACGCCAAGATGAAAACGGCCACCAACATCTACATCCTGAACTTGGCGATTGCGGACGAGCTGTTTATGCTCAGTGTGCCCTTTCTGTCTGCCTCTGCCGCTTTGCAACGCTGGCCCTTTGGCTCGCTCATGTGCCGCACCGTCCTCAGCGTTGACGGCATCAACCAGTTCACCAGCGTCTTCTGCCTCACCGTCCTAAGCGTGGACAGGTACATCGCCGTTGTCCATCCCATCAAAGCGGCGAGATACAGGAGACCCACCATCGCTAAGATCATCAATATCTGCGTCTGGATCTTATCGCTGATCGTTATTCTGCCCATTATCATATTTGCGGGCACTGCGCCTACCGAGGACGGCGGCTTGGTCTGCAACTTCCTCTGGCCTCAGCCTTCCTGGTCAGTCGCTTTTGTCATCTACACTTTCCTCCTAGGCTTCCTTATCCCCGTCTTCGCCATCTGCCTGTGCTACGTCCTGATCATCGTGAAGATGAGAGTGGTTGCCCTCAAGGCTGGGTGGCAGCAGCGCAGAAGGTCGGAGAAGAAGATCACCCGCATGGTCCTGATGGTGGTGACTGTCTTTGTCATCTGCTGGATGCCTTTCTACGTCGTGCAGCTGGCGAATGTCTTTCTCGCTCGCCTTGACACCACGGTCACTCATCTGTGCGTTATCCTCAGCTATGCCAACAGCTGCGCAAACCCTATCCTCTATGGCTTCCTCTCGGACAATTTTAAGAGGTCCTTTCAGAGGATTTTGTGCTTCCGTTGGCTGGAGAACGGCACAGAGGAGCCGGTAGACTATTACGCCACTGCCCTGAAGAGCAGGGTATGCAATCCCCTAGAATTTCAGCCGGATAACATTGCCTCTGACCCCGTTTACAGGAACGGTACTTGCACCTCAAGAACAACCACATTATAAATATATACAAGTCTTATTCTATTACCTCTTGACAACGTTTTTTTTAGGAAACAGTTAAAATATATTTTACTAAAAATTAGTAAATTATGGTCGTGATCATCATTATTGTTACAAGTGTGAACATCAGGATTATGGTGGTTAGTGTCAATGTGGAACACGTCCAGAAATAAACACATTATGCCCCTTTATTGCTTTCCCAGTGGGTCTGTCTCTGTCTCTCTCCCTTTCTGGAGTGTCTGTCCCTCGCCAACTATTGACCGTAATTGTGAGCTACATCGGCGAACTGTTGCTCCATTGTTAACGAATTAGCCCAGGGTGTGTGGTCCATCAAATTTAATTAAGCTTTCAAGATCATTTCTGTAACCCTATAGTGCACATTGTTAGACCATTCAAGTCAATAATTTGGGCCAAACAATGTTTCGATCTTAAGTCACAGTCACTAACTGCTTTATGCTGATTGCAGTCTAGTTGTTACAGCACTAACCTATTGATTAAGGTTACAGAAGCAGAGAGCCCGGGTATTAACTGCACACAAGACTAGAATTGTAACCATTGCAATAAATTTTACCAATTATGTTGTGAAAATTAGAGTCAATTTTTGTATTATGCTCTTGGCAAAACTTGTTTCAAAAGCGGGAAAATGTGCTCCCCAAAAGTGCGCCATAATGATCTGTTCTATTCCCCAATGATGCTACTCTGGATGGATTGTTGATCGATTATGTTAAATGGTAGAATATAGTGAAAGCTATGTTCTCACACATGAATGTACATCACTTTTATGATTGTAATCACGGGGTTGTAAAGACACTGTACTTCAGTGATCTTGTGATATTCAATATGCCAATTCTGAAGGCTGACAGCTTTATCACGTGAAAGTATCTCCTTTTAGACACAAAGCTGTTGATGTGGAGGGAGCTTTATTGTGTCACCACATGATCATGCGTTAGCTTAAAGATGTATACACAGTTTAGAAAGGATAACAGGTAATTAGGCAGTTAGAATGAGGTAATTTGAAGCTAATGAACTAAGGCAATATCTGATATGAGCCCAAAACATGCTAGGGCAGGAGAGAAGGATAAGATAAGTTCTCATTATGTACTATACTTTCACCCAGACCTGAAAACACAGCCTTCTCATCCCCAAACGTTACCTGACTTGGAAAGACAAGTACAGTATTCAGTTTAAAGGCACAACTTCCATCTATCATAAACTAAATCTACACACTTGAATTATTAATCCTAAGGATTGTACCCTTGGACTAAGTTGCTTTCAAAAATGAAAATACAGATTGGGTGGTGAGTGACACATTATGGTAGAAATTGCTGTTGTTCTGTTATTGTACAAGCAGCTAACATACTTGTATCAAGAAGACCTCGGAACATCCCAAAATGCTTTACAGCCAATAATGTGCTTTTGAAGTGTAGTCACTGTTGTAGGGAAACACTACAGTTAAATTGCGTACAGCAAGGTCCCACAACAGCAATGAAATCAATGACCAGATCATTTGTTTTAGGTGTTGGTTGATAGATAAATGATAGCCAGATCACTGGGAGAACTTCCCTGCTCTTCTTCAAAAAGTGCCATAGGATCTTTTACTTCTACCTAAGAGGGCAGACAGGGCCTCGACTTAACATCTCATCCAAACGACAATGCAGCACTCCCTCAGTACTCACTGAAGCATCGGCCTAAAATATCTGCTCAAATCTCTGGAGTAGGGCTTGAACCCATGACCATCTAGAGGGCAAGAGAGTTACTACTGGGCCAAGGCTGATACCTGTCTTTGCTATTTAATGGAGGAGTTACTCATTTAGAATGATTGGTTAGCTCTTCCAAAGAGTTGGCACAGGCATGATGGGCTGAATGGCCTCCTTCTGTGCTGTATCATTCTATGATTCTAAAATAAAATTGTTTTTTCTTGGACAACAAAAAAATCCCCTAGAAATGAGTATACTGTGATCATGGATAGAATATAAATTCAGAGGAGAGAGTTGAACATTTTTTTCCCATTTATAATCAGATTAATAGAAATATGTAGATCAAGTGGGTAAGCAAAGGAAAATAGAAGATTTATAAATATGCACTACAATATATATACTTTTAAGTTTCATGTGTACCCACATGGGAAATCCACCAGTAGTGATAATAAAATGGATATTTTACCAAACACTGAACACTGACTTGTTGTACACAGGATCCACCAATTTATGTACTATTCTCAAAACACCATATCTTTGTTAATCTACAGAATTAAATTTCACATTTTCACATATTATTAGTTGTGTCTATTTTTAACTCGAAGGCTACTTTGTTTTGTTCATTGTCCTGTTGTATAATGTGCGGTTATAATTACTTGAAATTGTTAAAAGATTTTGATATAGCCTTTTTGATTTCAGTGTTTGCATTAAATTATATTGCAATTGTTGCATACTATCTGGGAAAATGACATAATCTGTTGTCTCAGCATATGTGTAGTTCATACTGTGTATGTGGTTCAAGTAAATGTATTGGTAAAACTTGATTAATTTGAAAAGTTGATATAAAACAAATGCAGTCAATGGCTCTAAACTCTCTTTGCTCCTTCATTTGATAGGTTAAGTCATGAGTTTCAAACAAGAGTTAACTATTATTTATTTTGAAACTAAGTTATAAAACATTCTGAAAAAGGATGCAAAATATCTTGCGGATTGTTCATCAATATAGTTCTTTCTGTTTGTCAGTGATCATAAATAATAAAAGACGACTGCAGAAACAGTCTCAATTTCTCTTCTTTCCTGCCTATAAATGTTGTATCTGGTTAACAATGAAGAATAGTAGGACAAATGTTCAAATAATATTTAAATAGACAATAACTGTGAGGTCTACAAGGCAGTGATCTGATATGGGATTCCTGTTGTTGTGAAAAGTGTAAGAATGAAGGTCACTCTGGGGTGTCGATGCTTCTAACAACACATACTGTGATCTTCTTGAGTTGAGTTGGTAAGTTTTGGGAATGGTGTTTTGGCACACTTGGTAGCACTCTCACCTCTAAATCAGAAGATTGTGGATTTTTCAATGCCCCTACCAGGAATTTGAACTTGTGCGTAGCTGACACTTCAATGCATAACTGAGGAGGGGAGAGTGATGGACCCAACAATTACAGGCCAGCCAGCCTAACGTTGGTGGTGGGGAAACTTTTAGAGACAATAATAAGGGACAAAATGAATTGGCACTTGGAAAAGTATGGGCTAATAAATGAAAGTCAGCATGGATTGTTAAAGGAAAATCATGTTTGACCAATTTGATTGAGTTCTTTGATGAAGAAACAGAGAGCTGATGAGGATAGTGCAGTTGATGTCGACTTTCAAAAGGCATTTGATAAAATACCATATTGTTAGCAAAATTAAAGCCAATGGGATTAAAGGGACATTACCAGTGTGGATACAAAATTGGCTAAGGGACAGAAAGCAGAGTGTAATGGTGAACATTTGTTTTTCAGACTGGAGGAAAATACACAGTGGTGTTCCCCAGGGGTCAGTATTAGGACCACTGCTCTTTTTGATATATATTAATGACCTGGACTTGGGTATGGAGGATATCATTTCAAAGTTTGCAGATGACATGAAACTCAGAAATGCAGTAAACAATGTGGAGGATAGTAACAAACTTCAGGGGGACATAGTCAGACTGTGAAATGGGCAGACACAAGGCAGATGAAATTTAACGCAGAGAAGTGTGAAGTGATACATTTTGGTAGAAAGAAGGAGGAGAGGCAATATAAACTAAATGGCACAATTTTAAAGGGAGTGAAGGAACAGAGAGACCTGAGGGTGTATGTATACAAATCTTTGAAGGTGGCAGGACAAGTTGAGAAAGCTGTTTAAAAAGCATATGGGATCCTGGGCGTTATTAATAGAGGCATAGAGTACAAAAGTATGGAAGTTATAAACCTTTAGAGAACACTGGTTAGGCCGCAGCTGGAGTATTGTGTTCAATTGTGGGTATCACACTTTAGGAAGGATGTCAAGGCCTTAGATAGGATGCAGAAGAGATTTACTAGAATGGTACTAGGGATGAGGGATGAGTTATGTGGAGAGACTGGAGAAGCTGGGTTTGTTCTCCTAAGAACAACGTAGGTTAAGGGGAGATTTGATAGAATTGTTCAAAATCGTGAACAGTTTTGATGGAGTAGATAGGGAGAAACTGTTTCCAATGGCAGAAGGGTCGGTAACCAAAGGACACAGATTTAAAGTGATTGGCAAAAGAACCAGAGGCAACATGAGGAAACATTTTTTAATGCAGCAAGTTGTAATGATCTGGAATGCACGCCTGAAAGGTTCGTGGAAAGAGATTCAATAGTAACTTTCAAAAAGGAATTGGATAAATACTTGAAGAGAAAAAATTTACAGGGCTATGGGAAAGAACAGGGGAGTGGGACTAATTGGATAGTTCTTTCAAAGAGCTGGCACAGCCTAAATGGGCTGAATGGCCTCCTCCTGTGCTGTACCTACTATGATACTATGTTTGTGTTATCTTTCAGGTATAGGCGGTGAAATTCAACTTTGGCGGGGGCACAAAATGGGTGACAGCAAATCGTTCACCAGTTATACACCTCGCCCAATTTTCCTTACCATTGACGTCAATAGAAAGGAAAGTCAAACAGTTTGTACAACGGGCGGCTGATTCGCTACCACCCATTTTGTACCCATTGCCAATGTTAAATTTCACGGCCCATAATGTTAAACCGAGGCTTTGTCTGTCTGTTTCGCTGGTCCAGATAGATATACCATGGCATTATTTGAAGAACAATGAGCTCTCCTGGTGTCCGAGCCACCATTCCTGCCTCAATCAACACATCCAAAGACTGATTAACTGGTCACTCATCTCACTGATGTTCGTAGAAACTTGCTGTGCATAAAATGGCTACTGCATTTGCCTAAAAACATTTGCTGCATTTCATAAACAACAGGAGGAAATCTAAAGTGACAGAAGGCCATTCAACCTATCAAGCCCACTCTACCCAGACTCCATGTGTGATTACTCGATCATAATCTTCCCTCCTGCCTCCTGATTCCCTACTTTAGGGAACATTAGTTTCCCTTACACTAAGGGTACACTAAGTTCTGATGAAGGATTGTACCCAAAATGTTAACTTTTTCTTGTTTTTGCAGATACTGATGGAGTTGCAGTGTATTCCCGAATGTTTCTGGTTATGTTACTAAGTTTCTTCCTTGATCTCCCTGAAAAAATCAAGCAATGTTATTAATATCTCTTTATATTAACAACCCCCAACCCCACTGGATAACGAATCAGTTTTTTAAAGGTACAAATTAACCTTCAATCAACCACTTTCTTTGGGAGCTTGCTGCACATATCTACTATCCTGTGGGGATAAAAAGATCTTTTTCCAGAATCTAACCGTGCTCAAGCCTTGTGAATCTTGTACTTTTGTCCTTTGCTCATTGTCCAAGCTATATAACTCGTTTACTTCCATCTCATCTATATCTTTCATTATTTTGAAGATCTGATTCATGTCTCACCACTGCCCCCGCCCCGACCCCCAGCCTAGTCTTCATTTCTACAGTGAAATAACTTTGATCGCCTTCCTTTGTAACTTAGTGACCTAGGACCCAGAATCACCCTGGTCACTTCAACCTAATTCACTGTATGTGAAATACTTTGAGATGCTCCTGAGATATATGATAAATGCAAGTATTTATTTTGTCTTTTTCCATTGACAATAGCTCTTTTTGTGGGCACCAAAGGCCAGTGTGTTGAATGTCATTAATAGCGATGACATCCACATTGGAGAAATAACAATTATGATACAATCAGTGCAAGTTTACTGAGGAGTCGCCCTTTCTCCAGGGGTCTTCCATCATTTCCCAGTCACTAGTGAAGAGAGGGCAAATCTTGTTCCTAGGCCTTCGTCGGTGCCAGCTGTGGCTCACTTGATAGCACGCTCAGCCCTGAGTTAATAGGTTGCGGGTTCAAGAGACTTGCTCCAGAGACTTGAGCAAATAATCCAGGTTGACATCCCAGTGAAACACTGAGGGTGTGTTACACTGTAAGAGGTACTGCCTTTTGGATGAGGTGTTAAACTGAGGCCCCTTTTACCCTCTCAGGTGGATGTAAAAGATCCCATGGCACTACAGTTAATTACAACAACAACTTGCATTTATATAGCGCCTTTAACGTACTAAAACGTCTCAAGGAGCTTCACAGGACCATTATCAAATGAAATTTGACACTGAGGCACATAAGGAGATATTAGGACAGGTCACCAAAAGCTTGGTCAAAGATGTAGGTTTTAAGGAGCAGACAGAGGTAGAGAGGCGGAGAGAGTTAGGGAGGGAATTCCAGAGCTTAGGGCTTAGGCAGCTGAAGGCACGACCAACATTGATGGAGCGATTAAAATCAGGGAAGCGCAAGAGGCCAGAATTGGAGGAGCACAGCGATCTCGGAGGATTGTAGGGCTGGAGGAGGTTACATGATAGGCTCAATTCAACTAATATTTGATGTATGTTAACACTCCTTTCATAGTTGATTCCCAGCACTGTTTGTTTCAAATATGATTTTATTTACATCTAAAAACAGATTTCAATAGGGGTATTTTCCATTCACCTGACAGAAACTATTAACAGCATAGGGTAGATTATTAGCTGTCATTTGTTACAAGATTGATGATACAGGTGTACCCATTGTTAGTCAAAATACACAGGAATCTCTAAAAATGTCAACAAAGGTGGATCTCATCATTATAATCTTTCATTAAATATATTTAGTCTTTTTGTTTCCAGTGATTCAGCAGAAGAGAAGTTTCCATTGTGTTAATGGTAATCAACACACTGCAGAGTAAAAATAATAGATATAATAAGACAAAGATAACCAATTAATTTTTTTATACCCACCAGCAAGTAATGTCCTGACACCATAATATGGTCATTGTATTATCATCATTGTAACCTTAGCTTGCTATTTCTCATGAAATCATTAAGCTGTTCTTTTAGAATGCATTCACAGTGTCACTAGAAATAGCAAGCCTAGGAAATCTTCCTGCTATATTTACGACGATACTTGCACACAGCAACCAGAGGAAATCTCCCCCCACCCCTCTCCACCCCCCACTCACATAAAGCTGCTCAGACTATCTCCAAATTAATTCATGGCTGCAATCAGATAAACAAAAAATGTCATTTTTAATTGTCATTCTTATTGTGCAGATAAAGTGGCAGCAATTTAGTACTAGCTAGATATTAAAGGAATGGTATTCACATCAAATTGTGCTAGCACCTGATATTTTACTTTAAACTACACTTCTTTAAGTTAATTATTGTAAGATCCAAACTAATGCAAGGGGCCACATAATGGTAAACCACATTGGTGGTTTATTACTTTGATTCCTTGCACTAACACATTGGCCCTAGAAGGGTTGGGGCCATGTTGCCCCCTCTTGATCACTATTGAGTGAGCACTGTTAGAAATGCAAGTATGTGGATGTCAGATGAAGCTAGGTTTGAGATCAACTCCAAGGTTGAATATTCCGCTGACACTCTGGCTAGACTCATACATGATTAATGAGACCAGAGCTTGCCAGTGCTTTGCCCCTGTTTGGTATATCCCCAGGATGACACAGCTGAGATCAGGTATTCAGCATGTGGGGAATAATCGGTGTGGCCTGACATCCTATCACACCACTATTGAGTCCATTAGAGTTCCAATGCACTGCACCATCATGCCACCCTGAGATTGACATCACATATGCCAACACTCAGTCTCTGAATATAAGGATGAATTGTATCATGTGTGCTCCCAGCGCAGAGCCTCACCCATTGGTGTGCATATTGGGAAATCACAGATGCACTCTCCATGACTTGCCACCCATGAACATAAAATTGTAGTGATTACGTCTGGAATTTTCTGATATGCACTCTCAAAAATGAACTGGAAGTCCTCGGGAATGCGCCTGTGATTTCCCAATGTGCACTCCTTGTGGTAGGTCACATTGTTAAATCAGTCCTACAAATTATATTACAATGCAGAAATTGCACAGAGGGTGTGGGCACATTATTTATTTTAGTTTCCTGCAGCTTTAATAGAATTTGGGAGCAGGAAACATCCATGGGAACAGATTTCACAGATCCCACTTGTTATTGAAATATTAAAGTGAAAGAAATATCACACTGTGGTTTTTGGCAATATGGGCAAATCTATGCCTATGCTTAGTTTGTGATAATAACTTGACATTCCTTGTTCTCAGCAAGCCTCCAAGAGAGTTTGTTAGCAACAGCTGAGGAAAATCGTATTCTACACCATTGATGATCACAATGCAGTATACAATATATACTAGGCTCTTAGTTCCTTTGCAATATTGCTAAGGAACTGAAAATCACATCCTTTATTACACCCACTTATAAATAGGAGTTATTGCATCATTATGCATTGCTCTGTTAATTGAATTTTTGTGCCAATTTCAACCACGCAAAGGTATTTCTAAATTTAAAAGATTTAGAAAATAGTAAAATAAATCTGAAATACAATGCTACTAGTATAGTTCATCAATAATAGTAAGCAATATTAGGAGTTAACTATATATCTGTGAGTGTAATGTATTTTAATCTTGGGGGCCAGGTTTTTTGGGGAAGGTTTATGCATTTATCATAGATATATTTTCTATAGTCTTGTTTAACCATTTTACCATAGTGAGCAGAGGAGATTTTTCCCCTCATGGTTTATGGTGTCATCTTCCTCCCTTAAATTATTGCTTTGCTACTCTCTGTCAATCATACATTATGCAATACATAGTCTCCCTCATTATTCCACTCAGAATTCTGAAGAGAAGCTTGTAATGTGAAAGAGATCCAGAATGTATACTACAGTCAGCGGTGTGACATGATGATGCCTCTGCAAGAAAGGCTGACTGATTAATTAATGTACAAGAAAGTAACAAGTGAAGATATGCATCGCATTTCATTGCTGGACTTGACATATTCGATATATGGCACATATTTCAAACATAACTTCAATATAATTTTTTTGTCATATTTTTACATTTTAATTCACCTTTAATAAGAATAAGCTTTAATTTGTCAGGGTAGAATGTCACACAAAGCACTACCAATTCAGCCATTATATTATTTTACCATCCAAATTTGGATTGGCATTTACATGCACTTTGGGAAGGCATCCCTCTTTTACTTAATGGCTGACTACTGGAATTCAAAGCAAATTTCTGTTGTTCCTCTACTCATTTTACATCATCATTGGTTGGACTCTAGCAGAATTTGTTGCATGTTGATGTAATAGAAAGTGAAGCAACACTGATAGACTTTTACTATGCTTGATATTGCAGATAGTGAATTTGTAATCTAGTTTACTTTCTTTTTGGAAAATTAAATGACTCAGTGCATCCAAGCATAGAGTTCCCTGATACCTAATTCTTGAAACCAGTCTAAGTTTGAGATGTGACTGGACAGGCATATGAGACTCATTGAATCCCACAAGTCAAAAAACTAAATGGCTGCTGTTGCATCCTCCACCTCACTCTCCACAGTCAGTTCCTATTTCCAGTATCTCTGCACATCTGCATGCGTTGGAGTGCTCTATGTATGTGTGTACAAATGTACTGTGCTCATGCATGGATGCTGATTTGTTTTTAAAAATTTAACTTGAAAATACCTCCAGGTTTCAACTGTGCAGTGCCATGGTAGACCAGAGGGCAAAACATTTCATATGGATGTGAAGTGGACATAGAAGAGGAGGGGGCTGAGATGTCCAAAATAAAGGGGTTCCATTCACCTTGATAAGCATAAAGCTCACAATTAAAAAAAACACTCAGGTGTATGGTCCCATACTCTTCCCAGTCGCTATAGATATTTCTGTGGTTTGCTTTTGGACTTGGCAAAGATGACAAATGTATGTCTATCAATATTGTAAAAATGCTACACTAGGCACAATTCCTTTATTAACAATTTTGTCACACTTCAGGTGTCACACAAGTATATATGCAAATTTATGCATCATGCTTTTGCCTAATTGGCTCCTATTCACATTGGTCGTGCCTGCATTAAAAATACTTTCCAACTGATTGGCTTTGCAAATCTATTAAGTGTAATTTGTTCACGTGTAAATATATTAGCAGGAAGGCAAACCAATCAAAGCACTCAAAATTCATAGATTTTTTTAGCCTGTTGACTTTAAGCTCAAAATAAGGATACTAACATCATAAAAGCATATATTTCTAAATAACATGATTAAACTTACCCATAAAATTGCCTTTGTGTCTTTGAGTGCCTTCATTAAAGTGTTTGCTTGGAGGCCCCAGCCTCTCTCTAAAGTTTATTCTTAAAGTTGACATTTTTTTTCCCAGAGCTATCACGCTGGCAGCTCGAGAGGGTTATCAGCTGCACATATGTCAGTAATTCCTAGGCTGCCATAGTCTGAGTATGTGCAGTGTGGAGAATTTCTCAGGATACATTAATATGATTATCTCAAGGCAAGAGGAAGTGTGCCTTTCCTCAGCCTGTAAGAGGATTTCTGAGTTTATTTTTCCAAATGGTTTGAAAACTTGATGGAGAAACAATTTTAAAACCTTTTTCCAGATAAAGTTTCAGATTTAAACCATTATCAAATAATCAAACTCTCGTTCAGAATACAACAGGCCAAGGATCAAGCGAGACACTGTAGTTATTTTCTAACTTTAAAGAATTTAATTTGACATACAGACAACTGTTTTAACCAGAAAGAAAGAAGTAGCTTTTCAAACAACCTTTTTCTAGTGAGTGCAACTCATGACAAAGAATTGATCAAATCCTTTGTTCTTGGGAGAAAAAGAAAGTTCCTCTCCTGTGCAGTCTTGTCTTGACATTGCATTTGGTTCTCCTGAAATCGCTTGTAGAATGAGCTGTTTTATATGTTTTTCCTTCAAAATCTGCTGTTCAATCATCACATGGGTTGTTTTTGAATTCTAACGCTAAAGAACCTCTTAGCAGGTCCATAGGCCTTGCTTCCTTATCTAATTCACCAAGGCCAGTCTTGTTGTAAACACATCCTACCTACTGACTTCCCTTCTTTCCTAAACACACTAAGTAAATGGTGTCAATGCCAATTTCCTGTGGTTTTCACAACTCTTCTGTCGAAGTTACGGTGGACGAGAGAGGAACTGCTCCTGCCACAGTACTGAAACGGCCCTTATCAAAGTCACAAATGACATCCTATGTGACTGTAACGATGGTAAACTATCCCTTCTCATCCTTCTCGACCTGTCTGCAGCCTTTGTCATGGTTGACCACATCATCCTCCTCCAATGCCTTTCCTCCGTTGTCCACCTGGCTGGGATAGCGGTCGCCTGGTTCCATTCTTATCTATCCAGTCATAGCCAGCGAATCACCAGCAATGGCTTCTCTTCCCGCTCCTGCACCGTTTCCTCAGGAGTCCCCCAAGGATCTTTCCTTGGCCCCCTCCTATTTCTCATCTACATGCTGCCCCTCGGCGACGTCATCCGAAAACACGTCATATTCCACACATATGCTGACGACTCCCAGCTCTACCTCACCACCTCCTCCCTCAACCCCTCCACTGTCTCTCGTTTGTTGCATTGCTTGTCCGACATCCAGTTCTGGATGAGTAAAAACTAAATATTGGGAAGATCGAAGCCATTGTCTTTGGTCCCCGCCGCAAACTCTGTTCCCTAGTCACCAAATCCATCCCTCTCCCTGGCCACTGTCTGAGACTGAACCAGACCATTCACAACCTTGGCTTCCTAATTGACCCTGAGATGAACTTTCAACCACATATCCGCTCCATCACCAAGACCGCCTACTTCCACCTCTATAACATTGCCCGTCTCCGCCTCTGCCTCAGCTCATCTGCTGCTGAGCCCTCATCCATGCCTTTGTTACCTCCAGACTTGACTATTCCAATGGTCTCCTGGCTGGCCTCCCATCTTGCACCCTCCATAAACTTAAGCTCGTCCAAAACTCTGCTGCCCGTATCCTAACTTGCACCAAGTTCCGTTCTCCCATCACCCCCTGTGCTCACTAGGTAACATTGGCTCCCAGTCCAGGAACACCTGGATTTTAAAATTCTCATCCTTGTTTTCAAATCCCTCTATGGCCTTGCCCCTCCCTATCTCTGTAACCTCCTCCAGCCCTTCAACCCTCTGAGATCTCTACACTCCTCCAAATCTTGCCTCTTGCGCATCCCCGATTTTAATTGCTCCACCATTGGTGGCCATGCCTTCAGCTGCCTAGGCCCTAAGCTCTGGAATTCCTTTCCTAAACCTCTCCACTTCTCTACCTCTCTCTCTACCTTCAAGACGCTCCTTAAAACCTACCTCTTTGATCAAACTTTTGGTCATCTGTCTTAATACCGCCTTATGTGGCTCGGTGTGAAATTTTGTTTGATAATCACTTCTGTGAAGCACCTTAGGACGTTTTACTATGTTAAAGGCGCTATATAAATGCAAGTTGTTGTGGTTGAAATTCACCCCACTGACTCATATGGTTCCATGAATGCCAGCAACCCTCTGGCAATGTGCCCATATGGCAAATCTTTATCGGTGAGCCTAGACAATGAGTGTTATCACAGCCAAGCCGAAGCCTATTCTAACTTCACCTCTACATATGTGCACCTTCCAGTATAGGCTGTTGGGTGGCAATCAGCAGCAGGGATCCTGGTTGATATTTCTCCACCCACTGCTCTGGTTGAGACTAGCCAACTCAACCTTGCCTTATTGAATTGTAGAATATACAAAAGCTTTATTATCAGCTGTGGCATAGAGGCAGCACTCTCAACTCTGAGTCAGAAGATTGTGGGTTCAAGTCTCACTTCAGAAATATGTGAATATATTCTAAGCTGACACTCCCATGCAGCAGTGAGAGTTGGAAGTGCTTTCTTTTGGATGAGACGTTAAGCCTCTCACAAAATCTTCAGGTTTTTTTGGTATTAATTTTCTATTATTTTTTTCAGGTTAGTTACCTTTACATGAACTCACTGTTGGTAACTGTCTTTGTCTATGAAAATGGGCTAGCAATGTACTATTCAATCCAGGCATACAACATGTTGGGAGAACTGCGAATATCTTAACAATTGGCATCCTTTCTGCAGATCGGGAACTGTTACCAAATGCAGTTTTTGCGACTGAAAGGTCAGAAGAATTGTTTTTTTTTAGAAATTATTCCATACATCTTTATTAAAAAATAAGCAATATAATTCAGTTCAAATGAACGAAGAGACATCTTCGGATTTTTACAAATTTGAAAAAGATTTTAAAAATGATTATACAGATAGTTAAAAAAACATAATAAATATAGATGTACAGATTCTCGTCCTCCCACCCCTCTCCCCAAAACGCGCGAATATTCATTGGAAGAACCTCCAGCTGTATAAACGATTCTTCCGTTTAATGCTAATACTAACGCCCGAGAAGTGATCTAATGTGATTTCGGATGGACAAAATCATTTCTCACCATGTGGGTGACAGGCTCAGACAACTAAACAATAATGTATATGGATGGAGAGTATCTCGATCAAACGAGAAGGTCCGAGATCCAGCCTTTCACTGCTTAAGCCTGCATAACTACCGCTCCAAATTAACAAAAGTGAGGATCTCCGCAGTTCTTTGCTTGGTTTGCAGAGGCTGCCCCTAACCTGAATAACAAGGACGCCCATAAACGAAGTCAGCTGTGAGGAAATACTGTATATCCAAATGCAATTGAATCAACAGCAAACCCACACAAATTTAGCCAACTCCAAGGCTATGGGTGAAGTTCGAGTATGAACTTTATCTTGAAACGGGTTGATACCTGCCTAAAAATAGCGCTCAGAGGAATGTAGTGGGAACCCATTCGGTTCAGAGATGGGAAGTACACACGGCCCACAGCTTCACGTCGTTTGTTGTAACTTCAAATCATTGTTTTTTTTAAAAAAGTGTCTTCACATAAAGTTTTTTTTCCCCCTCCTATATAAAGTTTTCAAATATTGCCCAAATCAGGTCCCCACGTTAGATTTGTCATCAGTGTATTGAGACTGCTGTTTGTGGTCATCTCCAGATGTGACCTGACTGAGATTAACATCTTGCTCCAAATTGGCAGATTTATACTTGGTCGATGTCTGCCATTTGCCCCGTTTTTTAAGCAGGTGATGCCCCAGGCCGGCAAGTATTAAAATCACCACCGCGATGGCAAAAATGCTACCGAGGACAACCCCGAGCGACAGCCCAGCGCCGGCGACATGGTCTGTGGGCAGTGTTGGTCTGAGTGTCGGCTCGGACGTGGGTATTGTGTCGGAACTGCCCGACCCGTCTTCACTCTCGCAGGTTGTCCCGTCAGCCTGGAGCTGGTATCCCGGTTGGCAAGCGCATTTAAAACTCCCAAAAGTATTGGTGCAGAGATGATCGCACATGTCCGAATTGCACTCGTTGATGTCGAAGCATTTCTTAACATCATCGTCGAGAATGTAACCAACTGGGCAGTCGAGCCTGTCTCCAGTCCCGCGGGCTTCGCAGGGATTGGTGTTGGTCTCGCAATGGAATATGCACAGCCTCTGATCATTGGGATCCAGCTCATACCTGGAATAACAGATACAGTTAAAACTCCCAATCGTGTTGGCACACTTATGTTGGCATAGCCCGGGAGTTTGGGCACACTCATTGATATCCTCACACTTGTTGGCACTGGACAGATAGAACCCAGAGAAGCACTGGCAAGCGAAGCTACCTGCGGTGTTGACGCATCTCTGCTCGCAAGGATTTTGCATGCATTCGTCCACATCTTCGCATCTTCTGCCGTCCGCGGCCAGTCGGTAGCCGTCCTGACACATGCAAAACGGAGACCCGGACTCCACGAAGCAGAAGTGCTGGCAGTCGGTGCCCTGGCACGGGTCGACCAGGGAGCAACTCTGATTGTCCTGGTTCAGCTCATGCCCCGGGAAGCATCTGCATCTCGGCCCACCCTGGGATTCACACGTGTGATCGCAGCCGCCGTTCTCCACCTCGCAGTCCCAAGGAGCCGGGGTCTGAGAGTCCCAAGCCCAGGTCCCGTTGCCCCTTCCCTTGCATTCGAACCTCAGCCCCGAGGGGGCAACCGACGCCACGGTGCCGGGGGGCAGCTCGGACAGGTCGGAGCTCTCGGTGCCGAACGGGGTGCGGTATGTGAGCGAGCCGTTGTCCACTCTCAGGCTTTTGCACATCCCGTCGTACCTGAACTCGCAGAGCACCCCGTCGACTTTCTCGTTGCACGGTCGGTCTTGCCAAGTCCCGCCTTTGGAGACAGTCACGCATCTGGGTCCGCAGGTTGTGGAGAGCGCCCCCCAGTTACTGTAATCGCTGTTGGAGTCGCCATCCACCCACCGGTAAGCCCTCAAGCGGGTGGTGTCGCCGGGACAGGTCTTCTGGTGAAGTTGCAAACCGATCCAGAAGTTCTCGCCCTGGTGGTCGCTGACACTCTGCAGCAGAACCGAGATGGCTTCGGCCGCCACCGTGGACCTCACCGTCATCGCGTCGCCCAGTCCACCTTTGCAGATGTTTCTGGCCATGTTAAACTTCCTGCGCTCCCGCTGCAGACTGTAGCAGAAGTTCCCAACGCAGATCGTCGGCACCGACTCCTCCGGCTGCTGTTTGCTTCTCTCCGAGTGCACCAAGGGCACAAGAGCGATCACATAGATCAACACGCCCAGCATTATCTGGTTGTTGTATTCAACAAATATATAGACAGGGCGCCTTGTCTCGTTTGCAGTCTCCTTTGCCCCTTCCCTTCAGCCGACGCTAAACGAGTTCTTTCGGACTGTCCCGTGTATGTTATTAAAATAGCCCCGGGAGCTCAGATTTAAATACATTGGCCGAATTGCACACGGAAGGAAGGAAGTTCGTAAGGGCTGAGACTGTGATGTAAGTGATTTGAGTGGATACTGTACCATTGCCAATCAACCCACACCCTGACGATCGACCTGACAACTCTGCGAGTTCTCCAATCTTCTCGTGTAGCGGTCTGCAGAACTTTAAACAAGTTTCAAAGCACTTTTTTTTTTAAAAAAATCATCCGAAGAGATCGAAGCGCTTGTAACCTTTCTAACTCCCCACATAAGGGTGCAGTGACATTTCTCCCTTTACAATCAGGCCCTGTAGATGTAGCGAGGGGTGGTGGAGATATTCTTTTCCAATATTTAATGGTGAATTGAAAGTGTTACTTTAACTCTTTGGACCGGATTTTCCAGTTTTGCAGAATCACATTTATGATCTGAATTGCTAAACAAATGCTGCTCGGTTCAGTGTATAAGGCTGAGCATGAAGGGCAAAAAGTTGATAACTTTCCAAAGAGACGTTTGAACTGTTTTACGAAAACAGGTTACAAAGCAGTTTTTAAGTTGACATTCTGGCAATCGTTGGTTGCTTTTTCCCCCCCCCCCACCACAAAAACACCACATTCCCGAAATCGTTTGAAAATTACAGTTTCTTAAAGCAAAATAAAATGTCCACAAGTGCAAACTTTTTTGTTGTTGTTACCATGTTATCAGGTTACAGCCTTAACTCTTTGCACTGGAAACCAAGTCGCGTAACCGTTACTTTAAAAAAGAGTGAAAGGATGATCAAGGTCGAAATGATCAAATCAAAGTAAATGATTATCACTGACTCGAGGTCAGCACAGCAAGAACTGTTAAAGTAGAAACGTTTAGTAACGATGTCGAGAGATCCGCATTAGCCCAGTTGGTAACAACTTCAGTCGTGATTTTAGCTGAGCTCCCGGGTCACAACATCATCCCGTGTGTCACACTTCTTGAACAGAATAAGTAATTACAAACTTTTTATTGCAGTTTTATCCTGTAGTTGCCACGGCATCTTCGAGTCAAGCCCCTCACCCACAATAAACTATTTTTGAGCCACATCCTAAAACGGTAAAGCTGTGAATTAAACACACACACAAGCTACGGAAACATTCGTTTTAAGTTGTTACTTCCATTTATTTGTACCCAGTCTTGCCCGACTTTGACCGCCGTGAGCACTAACATTTGTATTGTAGCAATCCCAGCGATATTCCATGAAATGTAACGATTGGAATGTCTCCTAATTCGCGCTTAAATGTTGTTAAGATGTATTTTGTTTGTGTCTTAACCGTGGTCTGGTATTTCCTGAAAAGCTAAAAACGCCAGAGTCAGCAGTTTGGTGGCGCTGTTGTTTCTTTTTGAACAATTCCAACAAATAAATAACTGCAACCTCTCTCTGGGTTACAATACCGAAAAAACGAGGAAGGAAATACTGGCATTGACTTCTTCGGTAAAAGATCGTATCTGCCCGGTTTCATTTTCAGCGACAAGTTTTCCAGTTTAATGATTTAACCCGTTGTTTCCCATCTTAACCTTACTGGTTCCAAATCAGGACTGTTGAACTGCAGGACATCTTGCTGGTTTTTCTCCTCCTTAGCCCATTTACACGGAGGCCACAAATGCAGCCCCAGTTGAGATCAGCTGGCTTGCTATAGACTGGAAATCCAACCCCTGGTCTTTTGGTCCGTAGTATGGCTTAGTACTACATCAGAATTGCTTTTAGGTTACTGGGGAGATCAGGTCACATTTTTAAATCCAAATGAGTGAGACTGGCCAGGCTTGAGTATCTGACATATTTAACCATACCAAGGGTCAGAATGAAGTTGCATATCTGTTTGGCATTCAAATAGGACCTGCGAAGGGGGAATGGATGAAAGAGAAAGCAGAGCATGATGTATTTATAGAGGCAGTTTTTTTAAAAACTGGGATACAAAATTCTGCAGTAGAGTGAAAAAGTAATGAATAAGGATCTTCGTCCTTGTATGCTTTTCGCACCAAACTCATGGTCACATTTGCAAAATGTAGCAAGAAAATCCAAGTTATAGGACCACCAAAGGCCAAAATCAAACCCAGTTGTGCCGGCTACTGGTTCTAAGACTCATCCAGGAATATAAATGTAAGTTCTATCTTTATAGTGATGCTCCAAGTTACAGAGCAAAGCTAGAAAGCTTGCTAAAACCCAGTCAACATGACCCTGCAGCTTAGGTCATTTTCTGGACTTAATATGTGACATCAACCAGCAAGGATTCTGACAGATGGAATGATATGCTGTCAAATTCCAATTAACAGGACGGGACGCATTCCTGAATACCTAGCAAAGATGCCACATAGATACGCCCCTGGGACATGCACTGCTCTGGTATAGTCAAGCAGAAGAAAAATGATCACCATATAGTAATAGACAAAAGTTAAAATACCAGTTGCTCTTCAGGCTGTTCAATTTATTTTTGCAAATTCAAATAAAATGTAGTTCTGAAAATAATTAAAATATGAATTTAAATGAAATAGAAGGAAAATGTAATTTTGAAATTTAAAAAAAAGATGCTACCCTATACTGAAAGCAGCTTAGTGTTAGAATTAAAAAGAACCTCTCCAGTTTAATTCTATCCTTATCTTCTCCAAACTCTCTCAAAGCAGAAGGCCATCTATCCATAATATATTTGAAAAATCTTACATCTGCATGCACATCCCGTCTACGAAACTTAGAGTCATAGGGCTCGATTTTAGGGTCGGGTTACCTGCGGGTTTCCAGCGGGGGGGCCCCGAAAATCCCGATCTCCGATCACGTGACCGGATTCGGACGAAATCCCGGCCACTTCCGGGTACCGCGCTGACGTGCGGGGCTGCGCGCGAAAGCCCCGCTGGTGGGAATCCCGCAGGCAATTAAAGCCAGCGGGGTTCCACTTGAGAGTACTTAACTTGCTCGTTGTGGTCAGTTAATGAGCTGAAGCAGCTGTCAAAAGAGGAAGTGTGGGATTTTAGGTTCAACGCAGTCAGTTTCCCACACTGGGGGAAACAGGACCCTTCAAACCAGGCGTGTTGCAGCCAGCAGCCTGTGGCAGGTGCCAAGGTGCGCTCCACGGGGGAGAGCCCTCACCCACGCAGGAGACCACCGCGTCGCATAGGGCAACCCCTGCCCTCCACCAACCCCCGCCAAGCCAGAGGACAGACCGACACGAAACCGCAGCCCCAGTCCGAGGACCCACCCACCTACCCTGCACAACCCCTCACACCAACACCTGCCAGATGGGTGGTGCGTTGACATCGTCGGAGGACGAACAGGATGACCAGCCCCAGCAGCCTCGCAGTCCACGCCGTCCGCCTCGGAGAGGTGGGGCCCCCCAACACGGTGCTGTGGCACACCCACCTGCACAGCAGGAGGGAGGGCAACCGCAGAGAGAGATGCGTCGCAGGAGGCACTACCCTCCGCACAGGGTGTACAGAGCGAGGCTCAGCTTCATGGACCTCTCCGAGGAGCAGTGCATACGGAGGCTCAGAGTCAATCGCCAGGTAGTCGCCGACATCTGCAGCCTCCTTAACGACGACCTGCTCCCTGATGGACCAAGCAGCATCTTCTTACCTGTCGCCGTCAAAGTCACCACTGCCCTCAACTTCTTCGCATCAGGTTCCTTCCAGGGTGCCACCGGGGACATCACCGGGGTCTGTCAGTCCTCTGCACACAAGTGCATAAGGCAGGTCACCGATGGGTTGTTCCGCAGGGCCTCCCACTACATCAACTTCGCCATGGACGAGCGCAGCCAGATGGAGAGGGCGGTTGGATTCCATGCCATGGCCGGCTTCCCACGGGTGCAGGGTGTAATCGACTGCACCCACATCGCAATACGGGCACCTCCGCATGAGCCAGGGCTGTTCATCAACAGGAAGGGGTATCACTCCATGAACGCCCAGCTCATCTGTGACCACCGCCAGAGATTCCTACACGTGTGCGCCAGATACCCCGGCAGCTGCCACGATGCCTTCGTCCTCAGGGAGTCCGCCGTCCCGCCCATCCTGCAGGCACCCAACGCCGGCAACGGCTGGCTCCTCGGCGACAAGGGGTATCCCCTCCACACGTGGCTCATGACACCTCTGAGGAACCCCATCACCGAGCCGGAGCGTCGGTACAATGACAGCCACACTGCTACCAGGTCTACAATTGAGCAGACCATAGGGCTTCTCAAGATGCGCTTCAGGTGCCTTGATCGTTCTGGGGGAGCGCTCCAATACACACCATTCAGAGTGGGACGAATCATAGTTGTCTGCTGTGCCCTGCACAACATGGCCCAACAGAGAGGGGTGCCGCTGGAGGAGGCCCCATCCACACCCGCCACCCACATTGAGGAAGGCGAGGGCGAGGAGGAGGCGGAGGAGGAGGAGGCGGAGGAGGCGGAGGAGGAGGACGCGCCAGAGGATGTTGGACGACCCATGCGCCGAGCCGCGACTCACCGGGATGGTCGCCGGGCCAGGGACGCACTCATACGTCAACGGTTCTCCTAGAGTCACACACTGCGAGGCGCTCGCATCTCCTCACCTGCACAGGCGAGCGGCCATACCAGCCCCCTCCACTGAAGAGTGCTGCCAGTAATCCTGCACCCACAGCAGTGTGCCCAATGGGTGGCAGCAGGTGTTCGCCGTCATGATGGCCTCCACGGAACGCAACTATTGCACAGGCCGCGGAAGAATGGACGAGAGGTGGCAGGAGTGGTGAGAATAGACTATTTAATATCTGGAATGTGACATCATATAAGAAACAAAGTACAAAATAATAAACACCCTGGTGTATTCCCTTTGTGATTATAAGGCCTTTGCAATTCTTCTCCGGGAACCCCTACGTGGTGCTACCCCTGTGGCTCCAGCAGAGGTAGTGGCAGGTTGCTCGTCTTCTTGCCTTGACCGGGTAGATGCTTTTGGCGGACGGCCCCTGTGTTTCGGTGCCCGTGAGGGCACCTCCACAGACTGCTCCTCCTGCACCGGGGCAGGGGCAGACTCGGCCACCTGGAGAGGAGGCACCATTGCGGGTACTGGTTGAGAGGTGGGCGACGGGTGGGACGTGGGGACGCCTTGAGAGGCTTCCCCGCTTCCATGTCTCCGGTCACCATCATCCCTCTCTTGGCCTCGGCCCACATCACCCCTTCCACCCTGCTTGACGGCAGTTTGGATGGCATGTGTGAGGCCTTGCAAGGCCACCCCTAGTGTATCCCTCAGCCTGTTGGTGGCATCGGAATGTTGCTCACCCTGAATCCGTACAGACGTTGTGAGGGCCTGCAAGGACTCGAAGTGGAGCTGTGCGTGACGCTCGAGGGAGGCCAGCCTGTCCTCCACCGCAGACAGTCCCGCACCTACCCGCGACACTGTGTCGCCGGTACCTTCCTGTGCCTGCGCCACCAATGCCCACATGCAGGAGGTGGACTCCTCCATCGCCTGCGCTATTGTGGACAATGCGCGCGGCACCTCTGCCAGCACCTCAGCAATTAGCTGGTGGCCCTCGACGACTCTCCTTTTCTCTGGTGGCCCCCTGGGTTCAGCATCTGGGTCCGGCTGAGCAGAGCCTGGAGATGAGTGCTCCCTCCGTCGCGGACCCTCCGCGGCTGCCCATGCCAACAGGGTCTGCTCATGCTCACTCGTGCGCAGTGACTCACCAAGTGCTACCCCAACTAGTTGGCGAGGGGGACCCACCGAGGTGCGTGTCTCTGCGCTGGTGGATGGTTGGCTCTGATGTGACGATGCACCCTCAGAGACCGCCATGTCCTCTGAGGAATCGCCCTCCACGCTCGCTTGACCCAAAGACGGACCTGCAAGAGAACAGAGGGCACTTTGAGGCATGTGGACCAACTTGACAGTGCGCCTGATGGCAGGTGATGAGACGGTAACTCGCGATCATGGGTGTTGAGTGTCAGCTTTCCCTTACCGGCCGTTTCGGCAGCGACACACTCGCCATCGGCCACCGACAGGCAATGTCGCGTGCGGGCGAGGTCGAGCGCCTCCACCTCTGCGTCGGTGAGCTCCACCACTTGCGGCGGGCCACCTCCGGTGTGTGCCCTTTCGCGGTTGTTCTTGCTCCTCTTCTCCTGTGAAGGCAAAACACAGATGTGTGAGTGGGTGCGTCTTGCATCGTGAGACGCATCGAGCATCGGTGTGGTTGGGTTGAGCGTGGCGCGGAACGGATGGGAGGAAGCGTGGGCCACGTGCCCATCCCATTGCATGGGGATTGGGGTGTGTGGTAGTGTTCGGGTGGGGTCAGGGACGGTGGGTACTTGCGTGCACGGCGAGGATGGTGAATGAGTGGCTGTGAGGATTGCTGATGGAGCGCAGTGGTGGCTGTGCAGGAGGGGGTTGTGATCTGCTTGGCGTGATGGTGGGGACGGGATGTGGGAGGGTGCGTTGGTGTACTCACCTTGCCAGACCTAGTCAGGTCATTGAAGCGCTTGCGGCACTGCTCCCAAGTCCTTGGGGTGTTGCCCCTGCTGCTCACCTCCGCCGCCACCTCTGCCCATGCCTTCCTGGTTGCGGCGGCAGGGAACTTGCGCCCATCTTCTGGGAAGAGTGTTTCCCTCCTCCTCCTCACGCCCTCCAGCATCAGCTGCAGTGCCAGATCTGAAAAACGGGGCGCAGCCTTTCCGCTTTGTTGAGCCATTCTCCCAGACCTCTTGCTTGCAGCAGGAGGGGCTTTGGGAGACTGCCCCTTTAACTGGAGCTCCTACATCGCGTCGACGGTACTGCGCATGCGCAGCCGGCCGGCACGCAGCTGGGGAGCGCAGAACCCGGAAGCAGGGCTTAATGGGTCCAATTATCCCGCGATCGCGTGGGGGACGCACACAATTACCCGTCCGCGTTTTCCACGCTCCCGGAGCACCACCCGCTGGGAACCCGCAGGCCTGCTAAATTCGAGCCCATAGAGTTATACAGCACGGATAGAGGCCCTTCGGCCCATCGTGTCCGCGCCGGCCATCAGCCCTGTCTACTCTAATCCCATATTCCAGCATTTGGTCCGTAGCCTATAGATTCTTCTTATATTTTTTTGCGCTTTTGCTTGAAATTATCCATTTTAAATTCCTGTGTCCACATTTATAATGGAAGCTGCCTGTGTGAACTTGTCATGCTGTAATATATAATCTCCCATCAGTGGTGGGCTATAGCACCTCAGCTTTTGCATCTCAGTTCTTCAGCTTATATCACCGAGAAATTCCTATGCTCCAATCAGCTCGGCTTCTCAAATTGCCATAGGTCTTGCCATTTAACTATAAATAATAATATGAAACCAAAAGTATTATATGAAAATAAGGACAGAATGTATGACTTTAAAATGTGGACTGGATTATATCTGCACACCCAATTCAATTATTCCCTATCTTATAACCCGTTTCAATTCAAGACTATACTTGCCCTTGACTCCCTATGTGCAACACAGCAAGAGACTGACCAATAGTTTAACATTTCTCTTTTAAAATACATAAAGGTTAGTGCCTGTTTTCTGAATGAATACTCACAAATAAGGGATTTTGTAAAGCCTTACCCAGGAGTATTCCTCTAACCCCCTAGACAGTGATCTCAGCTCTTGATTGGTCTTTTTAAAACCCAGATGGTCCTGTGCCATTTTAAACATTTTCTCCTGAGTTTTCCCTCAGTACCTTCGAAAACTAAACCCGGCCTAAAAAAACATGTGGAAACATTGCAACTATGCTGGTGTTGTATTCATTAATAAATAAGGATTGTTTCATAAGGGGCACTATTCATAGCTTAGTAAACTGAAAATGACAATCCTCCAAACATTGTGCAGCCCATTGCTGTGAGCTGAAATACTGGGTCATCAGTTCTTTCTGCTGTTAAAAATAGACTGGTAGTTGGCAAACAACATTCTGTGTATGTATTTATATGGTGGACCTCGACCCCAACATCAGAGCAATACAAACAGGCAGAGAATACATGGTTCTTGTTTGTATTAGTATGAAAATAGAACTGAAATCACCATTGTTAAAATGGTATCAAATGAGCCTGGGCAGTCGTAACTCTTTCTACTGCACAGAAGTCAAAGCAAAACATTGTCCACAATTATGCACTAACTGATAGTCTCAGTCAAAGAGAACAACAAGGATTACCAGTATGGAAAACAAAAATATGGCATGGGTGCAGCACACAATGTTTGTCAGGGGTTAGGTTCAAAATATATTTTTGTGGTATCATAGAAGGAGCTTTTTTCTACTTCCGACTGTGTTGCATGTGACTAGAAAATGCACGATGTAGACACTGGCTGCCCAAATTAAGGATTTATTCAACTTCCCAGTTGTGGCATATCTCAACAATGCTTAAAGTGGTTCAAACACTACAGTACCCAAATTCTGCACCTTAACAACTTAAGTTCCAATGAGATTTGCAAACTCGTCTATTTTTCGTTGGTCGTTCATAAACTCATGCCATTAGGTCAAGATCTAGGAATTTTAACCAGTTAGAACATCAGTTTTGTTTTCAATGCGCAGCACATAGGGAGTACACTGGAGGAAGTTACAGTGGGATCAATGAGGAATTTTAGGCGCATTTTACGTCCAAAAAACAGCATCTGACATTTCCTTTTATTCATTTTCCTGCCCTATTCTGGCATCTCTGAACGTTAAATACTCATCTAAATGATTATTTTCCCCCGAGTGACTCTATCTGGGCTGGTGTGTGCAAGAATGAGCGTAAATGATGGGGTGGGTGAGTATCCGCTCAACTTGCCAGAGGTTTTCCATTGTCAGACACCTCTGCTCCTTTCTGGCTTGCAGCTTCTGAAAAAAAGTCACAAAGGTTACCAAAGGAGTGTGGTTAATGTAAGAAATTCCAGTTGGTTAATTAATGTTTAATTAATTTAGGGGTTTGATAGGGTAGACATAGAGAAGATGTTTCCACTTGTGGGGGAGATCAAAACTAGGGGCCATAAATATAAGCTACTCACTAATAAATCCAATAGGGAATTCAGGAGGAACTTCTTTACACAGACTCAAAAGCAAAATACTGCGGATGCTGGAAATCTGAAATAAAAACAGAAAATGCTGGAGAAGCTCAGCAAGTCAGGCAGCATCCGTGGAGAAAGAAACAGAGTTAACATTTCAGGTCAAAGACCTTTCGTCAGAACTGGAAGATGTTAAAAGAGTTAAAGTTTTTAAGTAAATACAGAGCCAGGGAAAGGGTGGGGGGGGCGGGGAGAAAAGAACAAAAGGGAAGGTCTCTGATATGGTAGAGGGCATTCCTGCTCTCGCCCCGAACTGGAAAATTTCATCAACTTTGCTCCCAATTTCCACCCTTCCCTCGCTTTCATATGGTCCATCTCCATTCCCTTCCCTTCCTTGACTTCTCCATTTCTGGGGCTAGGCTGTCAACTAATATCTATTATAAGCCCACCGACTCCCACAGCTACCTTGATTACACTTCCTCCCACCCCGCTTCCTGTAAGGACTCTATTCCCTTCTTCCAGTTTCTCTGTCTCCATCACATCTGTTCTGATGATGCTACCTTCCACACCAGTGCTTCCGATATGTCTTCCTTTATCTTCAACTGAGGATTCCCCTTCACTGTAGTTGACAGGGCCCTCGACCGTGTCCGTCCTATTTCCCGCACTTCTGCCCTCACCCCTTCCCTTCCCTCCCAGAATCATCATAGGGTCCCCCTTGTCCTCACCTTCCATCCACCAGCCTCCACATTCAAGGTATGATCCTTGGTGATTTCCGCCACCTCCAGCGCGATCCCACCACCAAACACATCTTCCCCTCCCCTCCCCTTTCAGCATTCCGAAGGGACCACTCCCTTCACGACACCCTGGTCCACTCTTCCATCACCCCGAACACCTGCTCTCCTCCCCACGGCACCTTCCCGTGCGAGCACAGGAGATGCAACACCTGCCCCTTCACCTCTTCCCTTCCCACTGCCCAGGCCCCAAACACTCCTTCCAGGTGAAACAATACTTTCTTGTACTTCTTTCAATTTAGTACACTGTATTCGCTGCACACGATGCAGTCTCCTCCATATTAGGGAGACCAAACGCAGACTGGGTGATCGCTTTGCTGAACACCTCCACTCTATCTGCAAGCATGACACTGACCTGCCGGTTGCTTGACATTTTAATTCCCCGTCCCACTCCCACTCTGACCTCTCTGCCCTCGGCCTCTTACATTGTTCCATTGAAGCTCAACGTAAGCTTGAGAAACAGCACCTCATCTTTCATTTAGGCACTTTACAACCTTAGGGACTCAACATTGATTTCAATAACTTCAGATCATAACCAATGCTCCCATTTTTTTGGACCAACTGCTGGTAATGGTTTTGCCATTTACAGCTACTCCTGACCAATTTTATGTTTCTTAACCTGTCCCATTACCACCTTCCTTGCCTTGCACCATCATCCCTTTTGTTATTTACTCTCTCTTGCCGTCTACCCTACCACAGACCTTCCCTTTTGTTCTTTCCTCCCCTCCCCTCCCCTCCCTCCCCTCCCTCCCCCCACCCCCACCCTTCTCTGGCTCTGTACTTGCTTAAAAACATAACTCTTTTAACAACTTCCAGTTCTGACGAAAGGCCGTCGACCTGATACGTTAACTCTGTTTCTTTCTGCACAGATGCTGCCTGACTTGCTGAACTTCTCCAGCATTTTCTATTTTTATTTCTTTACTCAGAGAGTGGTTAGAATGTGGAACTCGCTACCACAAGGAGTAGTTGAGGCGAATAGCGTAGATGCATTTAAGGGGGAGCTAGATAAGCACATGAAGAAAAAGGAATAGAATGCTCTTGTGTGGAGCATAAACGCCGGCATAGACCGGGTGGGCCGAATGGCCTGTTTCTGTGCTGTAAATTCTATGTAATTCAATGTATTGGTAGAACAATTTCTAGATAGCTAGAACTTTTTGGATACAGAGAGATAAGATATATAGAGAGATAAGATGTAAACTGACTGTGGGTTCAAGGCCTCCCATTTCTCCATCACTCACTGCCTGGGTGAGGTGCATATCCAGAATTGATAGAACCTCTTCCTCGTTATGAGTTAGAACTCATGTCTAAAGAAAGAAAGAAAGACTTGCATTTATATAGTGCATTTCATGACCTCAGGATGTCCCAAAGCACTTTGCAGCCACTGAAGTACTTTTGAAGTGTATTCTCTGTTGTAATGTAGGGAAACACCACAGCCAATTTGCTCACAGCAAGGTCCCACAAACAGCAACATGATAATAATCAGATAATCTGTTTTAATGATGTTGGTTGAGGGATAAATATTAGCCAGGCACCAGGGAGAACTCCACTACTCATCTTCAAAATAGTGCCAAGGGATCTTTTGTGTCCACCTAAGAGGGCGGATGGGGCCTCAGTTTAATGCCTCATCTGAAAGATGGCACTTCCAACAGTGCAGCACTCCATCAGTACTGCACTGGAGTGTCAGCTTAGAATTTTGTGCTCAAGTCCCTCGAGTGGGGTTTGAACCCACAACTTTCTGACTCAGAGGCAAAAGTGCTACCACTGAGCCATGGCTGACACCTCGGGGGGGGGGCCTTCCCTGTAGCCTGCAGTTCCCTTGAATTATGAGTTGTCTTCCCCTGCAGTAAGAATGCATGGGGTGAATTGGCTACAAGAAATTCAGATTTTTGTTTCTTATATGCTGTCAGCATTCAAAGAATGAAGGGGAATTGTAACAACTAGAAGGGAATATGGGCATGGGAGGTGAAACTTCCAAGGGCATACATGCTTGGCAGACTGTAAGGGAAGGTAAATTGTAAAGTTCCATGTGACAGAGGAATGGGAGCATGCACAGTGAAACTCTGTAGGGCACCTCATGAACACTGAGGGATTAGGGTGATGCCTTGTCTCAAAGGATCTCATGAAACAGTAATGGCAGTTATTTGGCAAGTCATTTACCTTTGATGTCCTTGTATGATCATTAAACTCCTTTCTACATTGTCAGAGGTCCTGGGGATTTGGTGATGCCACTCATAGCTTCATGATTCAGACAGCTGAATTTGCTGGCTTTCTTCCACTCACCCCAAAAATGACATCTCTCCTTTGCCGACACTCATTTAAGAGTACCTCTACATCCTTCTTCAATAAATTTGTTACCCCTTTCTTGAACCCTTTCACAGGTTGCTGTGCCCCTACTCAGCCCTTCGTGGGTTTTCTGGGCCCTCTGGTACAGCTATTTAAAGGCTGGTGAGACTCACATTCTTGTCCCTCCCATTATTATGCAAAACAGTTGACCCCAGGATTTCTGATGGGGTCAGTATTGAAGGCTATCGGTGCACAGAAGTCCGACAGTGGAGCGGGGACCCAAGAATTTCAGGACCATGATATATTTTAGGTGTCAACAATGGCTCGGTGGTAGCACTCTCACCTTTTGAGTTAGCAGGTTGTAGGTTCAAGCCCCACTCCAGAGACTTGAGCGTACAATCTGGGTTAACACTTTAATATAATACTGAGGGAGTTCTGCACTGTCGGAGGTGCTGTTCTTCGGATAAAATGTTAAATCAAGGCCCCATCTGATCTTTCAGGTGGATGCAAAAAAATCTCATAGCACTACTTGAAGAGAAGAGCTAGTGTCCTGGCCAAAATTTATCCCTCAACCAACATCACTAAAAACAGATTATCTGGTAATTTGCTCTTTGTAGGGCCTTGCAAATTGGCTGCTGCTTTTCCTACATTATAAAAGGGACCATACTTCAAAAGTACTTCATTGGCTGTAAAGTGCTTTGGGGCATCCTGAGGATTTGAAAGATGCTTTGTAAATGCAAGTTCTTTCTACCTATTGTTGATAGTTTTCTAAACTCCACCCAGCTGTGAAGCTCAAGCAAATTTACACTTGCTGCCCAGCACTTTCCTTAAATTTGACTGATTGCAGCACAAATCAATGAGTCTCTGTTAAGTGGTTTCTATTTGCTTTGTAATAAAAATGTATTTGCATTGGGATAATGCTTTGAAGTGACATTTTACATACCAGGTAGCGATGCAAATCCTCTCCAGCATGTGGAAAACAAATTTAAAATGATAAGCCACAACTCATGAATAGTTTTTTTTTGATTTGAAGGTGACAAAACTTCTACTCGTCACAAGTATCTGTACAATTGTTTAAGCACTGATGTTTTAACTTGCCCATGGTATATTCTGTGATCACTTTGGTGGATGCACATGTCTTATTTTACCTGTTTTCAGACGGTCTCCTCAGATACCACAACGACGTCATGAGCCAGAGCTGCAGAAGGTAGCCTAAAACCCCACAGGAGTTACTCTGCAACTTTGTGGGTCAAGTTCTGATGCTATGGTGGCCTGCCATGTAATAAAGGCATCAGCTGTCTCAGAAGCAAGAATTGACCTATTTAATGTGGTGCTGTTGGTCCAAATAAGATGAACATTCACAGAGTGTAAACCTTTCCAATTCATTAGGATGTGGCATTGTGTGAGGGAACACAAAGGGCCATATGGGTAGAATCTGTAGCCACCACCCCCCCACCCCACGCCTTCAGGAATACTGTCAATCTATTAAATTGGACATGCTACTGCTGGCTGTACATGCAGAAGAGAGATAAAATTGCTTGTTTAAGCAAAAAAAGGCAACTTTATACATCTTGGACAGCTGATTGGCTTTATGTTGCTGATGTCCCCAGTGGTAGCCTGGATTGAACCCAAAAGATAAAAATGAAAGGTAGTTGTGTTCTGGGCAGCCACTGATAGTGCCACGCTGACCTCTGCCTGCAGGTTTGGGTGTGACGGTACCCACAAGTGGGTGAAAATCCCTCCGATGTAATCAACCTACCTGGAACCTCTACATTGATCTTCTTCTTCCAAAAAACGGAAATAAAAGGTGTCCCATAACTGTGACACTATTATTTACATTGGGGAAAAGCGGCAGGTTCCTAACAATTACCTGACCAGCTAAGTGAGCAGAGGCAAAAAAAACCATAGCTCCCTTGGAAATGGTATCAAGACGTACCTACCAGTGATCATGTAAGCTTCTGTAAGCCCACTTCCATTAACAGCTCAGGGGGCTTAGCAATCCTGGGTGCTCATTTTATATGGGTGGGTAGCTGAATCAGCAGTATCCTAACATCAGGAAATTCAGGAACATCAGGAAATTGGATAAATTATATTAAAATTTAATGTTTCCTTTTGGGCTCATTTTAATATTTTAATATTATAAGCAACAAATTGATGGGTGCCTCGGGAACAAGAATGAAATCCAAAGGCAAGTTGGATTGGATGCTAAATGGGCAGAGAATCAGCATGACTGATTTCTGCCTCTATTTCTGGCCAATTTGTGCCCATTTATCAGGCAAAAAGAATTGGAAAATCTAAGCTAGATGCAAACTTTTATTAAGAAATACAGTAGCAAATGTGATTGTTGTGTGTTGAATTATAGAACCTCTACAAATTTCTTTAATCTTCCAAGCCCCTTTTATTTGCCTGTTCTGCTTGAATAATTGATGCTATGTTTGATCTGCAGGTCTTTCATAGTGTACAGTAGAACAACTGAACATCGGCCATGCTTAAGTGAAAATACAGCTTTAATGTACAGCGATCTGGAACCAAGAAACCCAAATGAATCACGGTGTTCAAACAAAGAAAACAGAATGTGCATGTCTCATGGAGGGAGCCAGGAGATACTTGCTTAGGAGTTCACACTTTGCAGGAAAGCAGGATTCACGTATAGCTCCATCAGGAAACCAACACAGGATGCAGCCCTCACCTTAGCATAAGAATAGATATTGTTTTAAGCCTGTAACATGGAGGGAAACAGCATTAAATTGGTGTGAACTCAGCTTTCCATTGATTGGAAAAATTGGGCACCTATTACCTGCCCATGAGTTCAAAAGCCTCTCAATTCTGTTGCACCAGTGTTGTGCAAGCCAGTTCCAAAGTCTCTACCAAGAGCTTTCCTGTGATACCTTGAGCAAGATCAGGAAGTTTTGGTGGGATATTGTAGGCATGAACCCACTGTACAAAACTAGGATATTTTGTCCACCATAATCCCAGGGCTTCTTTCTTTTCTTTACCGTATTTCCAGGGTCAAAATAATTTCTTTAAAAACAAGATTGGGAGAGAAAACCACATTTAACCCTGGCTGGAATGTAGCCCTCCTGTAGATTCTGTAGAGACAAACTGGTTGCTTTGTTCTGATTAGTCAAGATCATTGTTCAGCAAATAAAGATAAATCTCAAAGACACCCATAGGTTAGAAACAGGTAACTCGAATCGTGGGAAGAATAAAGACTATAATTTATCAGTTGCAGAACTTTGCTAAGCTCACTGGGGTTAAGTCCAGGTGAGCAGGCTATCTCTGGGATTTAAATCCCTATAAAAAAGAAAGACTTGCATTTATAGGTCCTTTCACGACCTCAGGATGTCCCAAAATGCTTGACAGACAATTAAGTACTTTTTGAAATGTAGTCACTGTTGTAAGGTAGTAATAGATGATTGTCAGCTATATTTAATTGCAAAAGATACCTCTTTTATTTTATTTTATTTGATCTGCAAAGGGGGCAGAGGCATATTTTCATCCTAGCTTGCAACTGCAACTCCTCTGAGTCCATCGATGAAGAAACTAACATCTGAAGATTCCAGACGAAACCTCAAAAAAGTTGGTGCAAGCCCAGTCTTATTAAGAGAGTTAAAGAATTGTTGTGTCTTTCATTATTTTTCACATCTGAGGAGGTATAAGTTCAAAGTTATATAATCAAATGAAGCCTGCTGTATTGATGTTCTGCTACAGTTCAAATTTTACTTTCAATAAACCTGATTCACGGGCTGAACGGGGTAGATCTTGACTTTATGCGATAGTACAAAGCGGGTGACAACGAATCAGCTGACGGTTTTACATTTCTCCCGATTTTTATTTCCATTCAAGTCACTGGAAATAAAAACCACGAGAGATGTAAAACAGACTGCCGACTCACTATCACCAGTTTTACACTGTAGCACAAAGTCAAAATTTACCCCATTGTGTATAGAATATCTGAATGCTAGGAGAACATGAAAGGACTCATGCCAATTCCAGTAAACAAATTACAGGAACAAAGATCAAAATTTAACAATGCTACATTACCAGATACTGTACAGATAAGGCTACACTTTGAATGGTATGGAGCAAAACCTTGCTCATGGAAGTGACTTTTGCTGCAGAGCATGAGACAAATATCATCGTATGATAGTATGTTACAATGCAGAAGGAGGCCATTCAGCCCACCGTGTCTGTGCCGGCTCTTTGAAAGAACTATCCAATTGGTCCCACTCCCCTGCTCTTTCCCCGTACCCCTGTAAATTTTTTCCCTTCAAGTATTTATCCAATTCCCATCTGAAAGTTATTATTGAATCTGCTATCATCACCCTTTCAGGCAGTGCATTGCAGATCATAACAATTCTCTGCGTAAAAAAATGTTTCCTCATGTTGCCTCTGGTTCTTTAGCCAATCACCTTAAATCTGTGCCTTTGGTTACTAACCCTTCTGCCACTGGAAACAGTTTTTCTTTATATACTCCATCAAAATTGTTCATGATTTTGAACACCTCTATCAAATCCCCTCTTAACCTTCTCTGCTCTAAGGAGAACAACTCCAGCTTCTCCAGTCTCTCCACATAACTGAAATCCCTCATACCTGGTATCATGCTAATAAATCTCTTCTGCAACCCCTCAAAGGCCTTGACATCCTTCCTAAAGTGTGGCACCCAGAATTGAACACAATACTCCAGCTGAGGCCTAACCTGTATTTTCTAAAGGTTTAGCATAACTTTCTTGCTTTTGTACTCTACACCTCCATTTATAAAGCTCAGGATCCCACATGCTTTTTTAACAGCCTTCTCAACTTGTCCTGCTACCTTCAAAGATTTGTGTACACATACCCCCAGGTCTCTCTATTCCTGTATCCCCTTTAAAATTGTGCCATTTAGTTTATATTGCCTCCCCTCATTCTTCCTACCGAAATGTATCACTTCATGTTTTTCTGTGTTAAATTTCATCTGCCATGTGTCTGCCCATTTCACAGTCTGACTATGTCCTCCTGAAGTTTGTTACTATCCTCCACATTGTTTATTACATTCCCAAGTTTTGTGTCATCTGCAAACTTTGAAATTATATCCTGTTTATCAAAGTCCAGGTTGTTAACATATATCAAAATGGTCCTAATACCCTGGGGAACACCATTGTATACTTCCTTCCAGTGTGAAAAACAACCTTTCACCACTACTCTCCGCTTTCTGTCCCTTAGCCAATGTTGTAACCATGCTGCCACTGTCCCTTTAATCCCATAGGCTTTAATTTTGCTAACAAGATTATTATGTGGTACTTTATCAAATGTCTTTTCAAAGTCCATACACGACATCAACCCTCATCAACCCTTTCCGTCACTTCATCAAAGAACTCAATCAAGTTAGTCAAACATGATTTTCCTTTAACAAATCTGTGCTGACTTTCATTTATTAGCCCATACTTTTCCAAGTGCCAATTAATTTTGTCCCGGATTATTGCCTCTAAAAGTTTCCCCACCACCGACGTTAGGCTGACTGGCCTGTAAGTGGCGGGTTCATCCCTCTTCGTTTTTTTGAACAAGGGTGTATCATTTGCAATCCTCCAGTCCTCAGGCACCACCCCCATATCTAAGGAGGATTGGAAGATTGTGGCCAGAGCTGCCACAATTTCTACCCTTAATTCTCTCAGTAACCTAGGATGCATCCCATCTGGACCGGGTGACTTTTCTGCTTTGGGTACTGCCAACCTTTTAAGTACCTCCTCTTTATCTATCCTGATCTGGTGAAGCTCTAAAAAGGTAACGCCCACATCCTATCATTCCATGACACAGTGTACAGGTAGACACAGATGGTGTACCACTGCATTGCCAGCATGAGAAATTAGACCATTATTTCTCCACATGCCCTGTAATTTATATTTTTTGCTCCCATTGAAGCAGCTCTAAAAGTAGCACATGCATTTTATTTATTTTGTGTTACCATGTTTACAGTACCTTTTTAGTACCTTGTTTTTATTATATCAGAAACTTTTGTTAGTAACTAGCAAGTCTCCTCTGCTCATTGTGAATTGGAGTTTAGGCCGTTTTATAACAATCGAGGTATTTCTAACATCATTGATTTACGATGACTAAGTCAAATTTTAAATGGCGTCTTAAGATTTTTACTGGTGCTTTGAAGATTGAATTCCACAACTCTGCCCATAATTCTCTAATAAATGATTGTCCCTTTTTTATACATTCTCCTTTATTTATGTATTTGAATTTTTATCCCTTACCAG
The DNA here is from genome assembly GCF_035084215.1 of Heptranchias perlo. Classification (NCBI taxonomy): domain Eukaryota; kingdom Metazoa; phylum Chordata; class Chondrichthyes; order Hexanchiformes; family Hexanchidae; genus Heptranchias; species Heptranchias perlo. The sequence goes on from NC_090332.1 coordinate 80,859,082, forward strand.
TTTTAAAGCTGAGAATACATGGCAAGATGTAATGCAAGATGTAGAGTTAGATCTCTAGCACTTAGCAGTAATGGGTAGGTGGAGTGAGATTTAGGTGCGCTGAGGGCAGTCCAATGTGTGGGGATGGTGCTGGGCTTTGGCAGCATTATGGTGGGGCTGCTGTGGTTTGGTAGCAGGTGGGGGTGGCGAGTGGTTCCTTTTATCTGGCAGAATTCCTCATGGCTGATTCCTCCTCCCCACTGTAACTTTGCCAGAAGTGCGGCCAAAACCAAAACGTTTCCACTGCATTTCTGGCAGAGTTACGATGAGAGAGCAGGAGCAGCTCCGAGGGAATTCTCAGATATGATTGGAGAGGAAAGGCAGACAGACAGGGAGACAGGCTCAGGGATACATTTCCAGAAACCAATCACAAAACACCAAATATACTGTTTGCGGAGATCTCTTAGAAAATTGCAGATCAGTGTTGTCATCCCTGGGATGCTGCCCCCCATCTCCTCCAGATATACGCCCTGAGGAATTCCTGCTGCAATGTCCTGGGGCTGAGATGATTGGCCTCCAACAACCACAATTATCTTCCTTTGTGCTAGGTATGACTCCAGCCACTGGAGAGGTTTCCCCTTGATCCCCATTGACTTCAGTTTTATTAGGGCTCCTTGGTGCCACACTTGGTCGAATGCTAATTTGATGTCAAGAGCAGTCACTCTCACCTCACCTCTGGAATTCAGTTCTTTTGTCCATGTTTGGATCAAGGCTGTAATGAGATCGAGAGCTGAATGGTCTTGGAATAAACCAAACTGAGCATCAGTGAGCAGATTATTGGTGAGTAAACGCTGGTGGATAGTACTGCTGACCACTCCTTCCATCATGTTGCTGATGATTGAAAGTAGGCTGATAGGATGGCAATTGGCCAGGTTGAATTTGTCCTTTTTGTGGACAGGACATAACTGGGCAATTTTCCACATTGTCGGATAAATGCCAGTGTTGTAGCTGTAGTGGAACAACTTGGCTAAAGCTGCAGCTGGTTCTGGAGCACTATAGCCGGGATGTAGCCTTTAATGTGTCCAGTACACTCAGCCATTTCTTGATATCACGTGGAGTGATATCTGCAGGATTTACACACCTACTTGTGAGTTACTGAAGACAGCTACCTCTACCGACTCTGCGTCAGTGAGGACCCAGTTGCATAGCTTTGTCATTTGTCAAAGGACATCTGCAGCCTACCTGGCTTTATCACTGTCAGTCAAGATCATCGTTGCCCTCAACTTTTATGCCCCTGACTAATTCAAGTCAAGAGCTGCAGTATCAGCTAATGTGCTGCCCACACATGAATCAAATAGGTGACTGATACATTGGTCAGAATGGCCAGCACTTTTATCACTGCACCACTGAACTTCCCAAAGGACAGGGGGTCATTGATGATTGCCATGTACCCAACCTGAAGTTCACCCTGGCTGTCAGTAAGTATCCGTGTTCGTTACAGTGGTCTGATATATGAAGCTCTTGAAAAGTGGGAGTGTGGCAAGATTTTCAATTGTCTTGACTATACCTTTCTGAGGTAAGGCTATGCATGACATGCAATGAAAGAGCGGTAAGGTTGTTTGAGGGCTTGGTGTGAGTGAGTGGCAAACCATTGCACATGGCTCCACCTTCCTCTAAGAAATTTTGTTCCTGTGTTGATCACCAAGACAATGCTCATCAGCAGAAGCATACTTGGAGTAGGCACAGGTGAGGCTGCTGTCTCACAGGGGAATTACAGCAACAAAGCCATCAAGCTCCCCCCACCCCACACACACACCATCTTAAATAGAGGTGCCGCAAAGCAACCAGAACCAGGCTGATGTGGCGGAACCAGCTGGAACAACAACAACAACTTGCATTTATATAGCGCCTTTAACATAGTAAAACATCCCAAAGCACTTCACAGGAGCGATTATCAAAAAGAATTTGACACCGAGCCATATAAGGAGATAATAGGGCAGGTGACCAAAAGCTTGGTCAAAGAGGTGAGTTTTAAGGAGTGTCTTAAAGGAGGAGAGAGGGGTAGAGAGATGGAGAGGGTTGGGCGGGGAATTCCAGTTGCAGGGTCTTGTCACCCAGTACAAGGAGGTAACATAGAAACATAGAAAATAGAAGCAGGAATAGGCCATTCGGCCCTTCGAGCCTGCTGCACCATTCAATATGATCATGGCTGATCCTCTAACTCCAATACCATATTCCCGCTCTCTCCCCATACTCCTTGATGCCTTTTGTGTCTAGAAATCTATCTAGCTCCTTCTTAAATATATTCAGTGACTTGGCCTCCACAGCCTTCTGTGGTAGAGAATTCCACAGGTTCACCACCCTCTGAGTGAAGAAATTTCTCCTCATTTCAGTCCTAAATGTCCTACCCCGTTCCTGAGACTGTGACCCCTCGTTCTGGACCCCCCAGCCAGGGAAAACATCCTCCCTGCATCTAGTCTGTTTAGCCCTGTCAGAATTTTATATGTTTCAATGAGATCCCCTCTCATTCTTCTAAACTCGAGTGAATACAGGCCGAGTCGATCCAATCTCTCCTCATACGACAGTCCTACCATCCCAGGAGGTAAAGGGTTATCTCAGTCCCAACAGGCTCCCACTGTCACCCAGTAACCTTTGAGTCATTATTAGTTCCTCTTCTCCCTCCAGTTTTCTTCCCTTTTCTCCCTTCCTTTCTTGAAGGCTCTGACACATGCTGGGGTAAGATTCCACAGGCAGCATCAACCCCCTAATACCATTCTTCATGCATAAGCTTGGACAGAGAGCGTTTGTAGGCAATTCAACTGTGGACAGGATCACTGCCAAGTCTAATCATGTCCTTACCCGGCATTAATACATGTGCTTTTTTCAGGACGAGTAACTGGATAGTGATCAGGAGTGGGAGATGTGAGCCCATGCTCATTTTTTCACCACCCTCATTCAGGGTTACCGAGAACTATTGTAACATCATGGCTGCTGTCTCAGTCGAGATCAATTAACGCAGCACAAACCAGGAATCACACGTGTAACATCTGGTCTGTAACACCACATTAAAGTTTTTATATTAAACAACATATGGGCCAATTTCTCAACATGTGCACTCAGTGGGAGTACATCCCTACTGGGAGTGCAATATCATAAAATCAGCCCCTTCCTTTGATGTTTTTTCCATTTATTATTTTCATTCGTTGTTTGAAATTATTGTAGCACACGTAACAATTACATACAAATTAGACAGACTTTTATTTTTAAAAATACGCAACAAAAGGAAGTACCAAGGCAACCCACATGGTTTTGCTAGTTACTGTGTCAGTAACAACCCTTTGAGTCAATTCACATTTTGCATATGTTAAAAAAAATTCACGAGTATGCCCACTGGGAGTGTATACAATAAGCAACATTTTTTCCTGTGTTTTTTTTTCATCCAACAATAATATCGGCTGAGACAAAACAGACATGGCTCCCCTTTCCTGGAGTACCGCCAGCAGCCTCTCAATGCAAACCCCTCCCCCAGTGGGGCACACTGCAGACAGGCGTGGTACATATGCAAGGGACCTACTTTTTTTTATCCTTTTCTCAAGGTCAGGTGATTCCTCAAACTGCCTCGGACAGTGACCCAAAATTTGGGGTGCTGCTTGCTACCTCCCTTCCTGCCCCTCTTTCCCCTCTCTTTCTCCACAACTCCCCTAGAGAAATGGCAAACATATAAGCTTAGGATGACTTTGCATTGCTTGTTTTTGGTGCTTGGCTGGGGAGACATTAGGGCCAATTTTCCTCACTTATATGCCATGGGAACACACAGTTCCCAAAAGCAAAGCAGAGGAATAAGGGGCAGAAGCCCACAATGCCTGAACTCTGCTCCCCCCTTGCGTTGCTCAGGATTCCCCGAGGGTGGGCAAAGCAGCACTGCCCGCATCAGATGTAACATGGCAAATGAGGCTGAAGGAGTGTGACTGGCAATTTCCTGTTGGACCATCCTGAGGGTGCCCATTTGAAGGGAAGCCCAGGAAATGTTGGCCTTAGGTGCTGTGCCCAGTTCCGCTCGGATCCAAACAGAGCGGCAAGCAAGAAAATGCGAGAAAGAGGTAACACAAAAGAAAAGGTTAATATTTTAAGACGTCACACCTTTTCTGACACAGGGTTTAAATATAACAGTACCGCAGCAGTGTTCCTGTGTAACAGGCATTTACAATGTTTGCATTATACGAGACAATTCATGCAATTACTAATCTACAACAACAACAATTTGCATTTATATAACGCCTTTTGCATAGTAAAACACCCCAAGGCGCTTCACAGGAGCGATTTTCAACAAAATTTGACACCAAGCCACATAAGGAGATAATAGGGCAGAAATCGCTCAGAAAATAACGGTGAGCTCAACAGCGGTCTCCGTTGTTCATGGCAAAATCGAGGAGCAAGTTCTGGCCCTCGCACATGCGCAGTGAAACATGGAAATCCGGAACTTGCTTTTACTGGTTCGCCAGCGATATGACAGATTCGAATTAAAGGGACATCGCATGCTGCAATCAGGGAAATCATTGAACCAGGACCAACTTGCTCATCTGCCCGGCTGGAAAGTAAGTAATATTGCCGCTAAACAGTCATACTTAAAAATACCAGGTCTAAACTAAGTTTTAACAGCATGGTAGGTCTTAATGACTGCCAAACAACTAAAGATTAACTTTTAAAAATGTGGAGTCTCATTACTCCTTATTTTAATAGTTTCTGGTCATTAAAAAAAATAAAATTAACAATTTTTTTAACTTTTCCCTTTTGTTCCTTTTATTTAATTCAATAATTTCTTACCCTCTCTTTTTTTCCCTGACTATTACTGTTTTTACAATGATTTTAATGTTGTACCTTTCACTTCCTGGATTTCACATTCCAAGCCTGAAGAAATAGTTTTGCAGCTTGTCAAAAATGCTGCAATTTGATTGGTAGAGGGGAGAGTGTGCTCCTCTCATTTCTCCCAAGGGTCCTAGCTTCCCTTGAATTGACCCTGGCCTCCCTATTTGAGGAATTGCACCCAGTAAAGGCCGCAGTAAGTTAGTGGGTTAGTATACATCTATGGAGTGGCGAGCACCATTGGTTCGCCACTCTGAGCAATTTCTGCCCCATTAGGACAGATGACCAAAAGCTTGGTCAAAGAGGTAGGTTTTAGGGAGCGTCTTAAAGGAGGAGAGGTAGAGAAGCGGAGAGGTTTGGGAAGGGAATTCCAGAGTCGATCTACATTTGTAAAGTATGTCCAATTAGCACAATTCATAATGTGTTTCAACAAAATAAATATAACCTCCCAGTTTTCTAAAGATTTCTATTAGAGTTTTGAAATGATTATTTTAAAAAAATACCAATTCCATGCCTAATAACTATTTGCTCCTGTAGAGTGTTGTATCTAAGGGATCACTTAAGTTAAAGCAGAAGATGATGAGAATCCCCATGGAGATTACCAGTGCAAATCATTAATATAGATTAGAAACAGTAGAAGTCCCAATAATGGTCCTTGGGGCACTCAAATCAGCACCTCTCCTCCACTCTAACATTTCCCCTATAACACGTACATGATGCTTTCTACCCTTCAGTCAATTTATTATCATTGCCCTTGTTTTACTCTGAAAGGATTGAGCATAACTTGTAGCCTTTTATGTGGAACATTGTCCAATATATTTTGTAAGTTTAGGCACACTATGTCATAGGGATGTCCAAAGTCTATTTGGAATGTGAGAAAAAGTCAAGGATGGTTAAGTAAGATCTTCCCCTTCTGAATCCATACTGGCTAGTTTTTATTACATTAATGTCACACAGGTAATCCTCAAGCTTGCATCTGATAATTGATTCCATTATTTTACCAACTATTGCAAATGATAAGATCTGTGATTGCTTGCTACTGCTTTGTCAGCCTTTCCAAAAATGGGCACCAAATTATTCTATTTCCAATCCGCTGCGACCATTTTCATGTCCATCAATCATCCCTGACGATTGACAGCGCCTCAAAAATCTCCTCTCCTATCTCTCTTAATACTCTGAGATAAATATCTCTGGGGGTTTACATGTTTTGAGCCTGTCTTAGTGGCCTGGGACTTGCATCTCATTTATATCAAAGTCATTCATTATTTGGGTTATAATATATTAGGGAGGACATGTTTATATTTTCTCTAGTGAATATTTTGAGGAAGTAATATTTAGTATATTAACATCCAAGGTATGTATTTATCTGGCATACTCAGCATTATGCTTTTAAAGGGGATCCACTTGTGTTCATCCTAATGTAATTGCTGATAGGTTAAACAAAGCAATAATGCATTTAAAGCATCGTCCAATGATGATGCGTAGACCATACTGTGATAGGACTATTATAATCTGTTGCTTTATCTAAAAAAAATTCTAACTCGTTCAGATTTTTGGCCACATTTTCTTATCAAGAACATCATAAACAGAGTGCTATTCGCATAACTGTGCATAAAGTTCACACTTGAGCTGGGGCTATTGATCCGACAAAGGAATACTTTAGAAAGTAAAAGCAAGCCTCAACAGGCTACCTAAATCTACATAGTCATTCGATAATCAAAATAAATCTGTTGTATGTTGCTGCTTTGAATGCATGACGTTATTTTTAAAGACACAGAACAAACCTGACCGAATTTTTTTTCAAGGTCGTCAAAAATGATTTAATTGTAAATTAACCTAAATGGCCTAATTCAGGTTAATTATTTTTCTGACGGTGTACGGGAGTTTGGAAGGATCTCACCACGAGTGGAATTGAGAGCTGTTATGAAACCTCGTTCATTCTGATCTCAAGTCTATACTTCGGTCTGATTTGCCTCAATCTCAATGTATTTATCGGCAGAAGGGTTGAAGTCGGCAGATGTGATTTTGCCCGAAGCTCTGGATGAGGGTGACCTCGCCGCTTCCACCCAGCTGTAGTAATCCCCAGCGCTGTTGATCTTCTTCTTGGCTGAGCTGTGGCGTCGGCACAGTATCAAAGCCACCACACAAAGTACAAGCAGCACGGCAGCGACAGATCCCAGGGCACACGCCAGCAGCCACGCTCTGCCCTTATCGTTTTTCACATGGCTGGGAGCCCCGCCCGTGTCCGAGGGCTGTGTTACTGTTAGCAAAGGAGTCGGTGACCAGCTCCCTGCACTGAAGTCTGCGACAGCCCCGTCGGTCTGTCCGCTTACTTCCCCGGTAGTGGGGCCACCTCGCATTTCTGGCTGAGCGTGGGTCTCTGAAAATTCAACGGTGGTGCCCAAGTCAGAGGTATCGACTATCACAGCAGCTGGCGTGGTGGGACTCCAGTCTCCAGCTGTTGTATCTGTGCTCAAGTCTTGGACTGTGGCAGTGAGCGATGTAGGCACGTCCTGTGGCACACAAGATACATGATCTTCACCTAATGTGTAACCTTCACTGCAGGAGCACTCAAAGCTCCCTTCGGTGTTGGAGCACATTCCAACACATGGATGTTCTAGGCATTCGTCCAAATCAATGCAGGAATGCCCACTTCCATTGATTCCATAACCCGCTCTGCACTGGCATCTATAGGAACCGTCGGTGTTCTGGCAGATGTGGTCACATGGATACGCGGAGCATTCATCAAGATCCCGGCATTGCCCTGCTATTATTGTATAGCCCTCAGTGCAATCGCATCGGAAGCTTCCCGCTGAATTGACGCACAGCTGAGCGCAAGGTCTATGGGCGCATTCGTCGGTGTCCACGCAATTTCTCTCGTTTTCCGCCAGCTCATAGCCCACGGGGCAGATGCACTCGAATCCAACCGAGAGGTTGACGCATCTGTGTTCACAAGGGTCGCCCTTGCAGTGATCTTGTGGCTCGCAGGAGTGCTGGTCGTCTCCTAGTTGGTAGCCATTATTACACTGGCAGTGATAATCCCTCTCCCCATCACTCACACAGACCTGGGCACAACCCCCGTTGTCAATGTTGCAGCCAGAAGGAGGGGCACAAAAGTGACCATCCATCGACCAACCATACAACTTCGGACTTTTTTCCACGCACATAACATAAGGCAGAGAAGGTGAAACCCCATTGTCCTCACAGGACACAATTGCCAGGGAACCAAAGGGTACCAGAGCCAACGAGGAGCTCTCTGTGTTAAAGGGGGTGGTGTAGGTGACCGTTCCTGGCCCGCTGAGACTGATCTTCGGGCACATCCCTTTAAAGCTGAACTTGCAAAGGTAGCCGTCCACGCCGAGGTTGCAGACGCCGTCTGACCATTTGAAGTTCTCGCCTTTTCTGCTGCCTTGAGAGGAGGAGACGATGTGGACGCATCTGTGCGCGGTGCAGGTGCTCTGGGGCTCCCTGCCCCAGTTGGAGTAAGCGGTCTCTTCACCCCCTGAAGTCCAGCTGAAACCCCTCAGCGGTTTGTGCTGCTGGTAACAGTGCCTCTGGGACAGCTGGAGTCCCATCCAAAACTTTCGTTTGCCGCTTCTCGATGGGGCCATGGGGAGACTGGACAGCAACATCTGGATCTGCAGAGCCTCTTCTGCATCCTTCGCCGTCACCAGGTTACCTCCGTTGGCCTTGCAACTTTCCAATGCTTTGTGGAACGGTTTTCTGTCCATGTGCACGGTGTAGCAGGCATTGCTGCCGCAGACTGTTTGCGAGGGGACTGACAGCTGACCCTTAACTGCTGCAAACAAGATCTGTAAAACCAACAGGAGCATCCTTTAAGGTAGAACACAGGAATCAATTTGAAAATAGGCGAGTCTGAAGGTCTCTAAACGGTCGATAAAGCCTCAGCCACAAATATAGAGGCAACTGGCTGAGAATGTGCCGCAGTATATTTTCATACCCCTTTGACCGAGCTCACTGGTTCTACCCCATGTATCCTGTGTTGTTGTAAACGATTCTCCCACGGTATAAGCATCGCTTCCAGCGGAAGCAGGGAAGGAGTCACTTGAGAGTGTTAGCATTCCTTTACTCCTTTACATTCCAGCGTGGAAAATAGCGAAGATAAATCTTCAAAGAAGTTAAATGCACTGTAACATCCATTACCTTCCTTTCCCCTCCAGAAGGATCATGTCTTCTGCCATTTGGCTTTACAGTGAACGTTTTGACATATCGAAAAAAAAAATCTCAGTGCTTCATAGTGATGTTTTATTTAGAACAAGAGACTGGACTCAAGTAAGTGTCTTTCTCTCGGAGAAATTGACTGAAACTCCAGCCCCAGTGTTATTCATACCCTAACGTTATGGTGGGTACAAACATTTGGCACACGTTATATCACGGTTAATGCAAAGCAGGTCGTTGTGGGAAACAAAAGTCTTCCTGTTAATGTGAAAGTATGGATAGATGCATTTAGAAAGTAATCCCCCAGGCTAACCCCAACCCCCTTTCCCCTGCGATCTTTATCATCGAGGTCGTGGGAATGGTACTTTTTAAACGATTCTCAGCCAAAACAGCTGTACTCGCTATACTTAAACTATCAGGCGCGCGAATGGGAACTTTTTTTAAAAGTAGATTTTACCTAAAGATAATTCCCTTAGTTAAATACGTTTTCAAATAAGGAAGACTGATGTGCTTACTTATTAATAAGAACAAGACTAATATTTCCCAAACTGATTTGATTGGGAAAAGTTTTGCTGTTGTTAAGGATTGAATGGATTCCCAGAGGACATGAAATTCCACATTTAATGATACTGTGAGGTCTCAGAACTTATATATAGAATCATTATTGTGTCATACAAAATAAAACCATATGTGTCTTGGGAGCCACAATTTAAACTGAATTTCAAAAATGTCTAATTATTATAACTGGTAAGTTGCAATAGTTTATTATAATGTATTAGTTAAAAGCTACGGAGGGTATAATTAATACCCTCCAAACCAAATGTTCACAGACCACATATCCTGTTTATAGCTGTTTATTGGTTTAACCAACATAAACATACCAGAATTATAATGCTCTTAATTTACAGAACTCAGCAAGAAGTATTTTTCCCACAAATTACTAAATAAAAACAAATAAAGTAGTGGAATAATCTTATATTAATTATTCCTGTAGAGTGGAATCATATATAATTATTTGGAAGGTGAATTACATTCTGGCAATTTTCTTTCCACTTAAACTTATATATAGGATCCTGGATTGCTGGCAGTGAGTTACAATACATTAATTAAATCAATTTGTTTTGATGGCATTATACAGCCAATGATGAGGCTCCAGTGCAGAAACCAGGAAGCTGATCTCACACTATAAAGTGAGGACAACTTGTTACCATATTATCACAGCGCTCTAAAAGCACAGCGTACAATGTACTGGGAATGTGCAATGGTCAAGGGGAGTAATAGCTGGCAACATCAGCGCTTAAGGGGTTGCTGTTTGCTGTAAAAGGGGTTATACTGCTTATGGTGGAGAAATGGCTGCAGCAAGGCCAAGAAACCAAACAGCATTGTTCAAGGAAGCAGTTTTGGAAATCTTGTTACAGGAAGACTGTGGCAATTATACATGCACTTTCCAAATGCACCGACATACCCATGTTTTACCAGGCCACTCTGCACTGCTACTAATACAATGCATTTGCCTTGTGGTTCAATAATTTGATAAACATCAAACATGAAGCACATTGCCAGTACAAGGTACCTGTATAATAGACATTCAAAGATTCACATGCAGTGACAGCAGGCCTGGGCATTTGGATAACACACATGTTCTCTCATATTCCTTATTCCAACATATGTCCTTTTCTATCTAGTTTTAGGAGAAAGCCACACATAACAGGCAGCAGTGCATGTAGAACGGGGAAAGAGTGGGTCACCTAACCTACGATGCTTGACTCCTTACAAGGTGAGAGCCCTAATGATTCTGGAACTGGAGGCAATAAAATGAGTGGTGGAGGTTAAGTTGGAAGCTTTCTCTAAGTTTAAAGCTAGTAACATCCTGTGTTTTTCATTCTTTATCTCCTTACTCACTCATTCATCTACTCACAGCCATACACTGAAGACATGCAACATAAAGATAATGGAATCCATACTCAAAGATCCAATAGAGAAACATTGAGAAACCAAAAATATAATAAAGAATAGTCAGCATGGATTTCAAATGGGAAGGTCATGCTTAACCAACCTTATTGAATTCTTTGAAGAAGTAACAGAAAGTGTAGACAAGCACAATGCAGTAGATGTAACATTTTCAAAAGGCCTTCAATAGGTACTGCGTAGTAGGCTCATGACTAATATCAGAGCATGTGGAGTCAGGGGACAAGTAGCAGAATGGATTGCAAGCTGGCTACAAAACAGAAACAGAGTAGGGGTTAAAGGTAGTTACTCAAACATGCAAAAGATGGGAAGTGGTGTTCCACAGGGGTTGGTGCTGGGACCACTGTTGTTCACCATATATTTAAACGATTTGGAATCAGAAGTACAATTTCAAAATTTGCGGACGACACCAAATTGGGGAGTATGGTTAATACTGAAGAGGACTGCAACAAAATATAGGAAAACATTAATAAATGTGCAGAATGGGCGTGTAATTGGCAAATTAATTTCAATATAGATAAATGCGAGGTGGTACATTTTGGTAGGAATAATAAGGAGGTCACATACTCCTTGGAAAATAAGAGTCTAAACGAGGTAGAGAAGCAGAGGGATTTAGGGGTACAGATACACAGATCACTAAAAGTAGTGATGCAGACCATAAAAAAAGCAAACCAAGCACTGGGGTTCATTTCTAGACGGATAGAATTGATAGACAGATAGCAGTGGGAGGCATTCAAGGGAGAGATTCAAGGGGTTCAGAGTAACATGTTCCCACAAAGAAAAATGGTGGGATTGCCAAATCTAGAGCTCCCTGGATGACAAGGAGCATACAGTGTAAGATAAGGCAGAAAAGGAAAGCTGATGTCAATACTACAGAAAGCCTAGAGGAGTATAGAACATGCAGGGGTGAAATTAAAAAGGAAATTAGGAAAGCAAAGAAAGGGCATGAAAAAATACCGGCAAGTAATATTAAGGAAAATCCGAAAATGTTTTATAAATACATAAAGAGCAAGAGGCTAACTAAGGAAAGAGTAGGGCTTATTAGAGATCAAAAAGGTAAACTATGTGTGGAGGCCGAAGATGTGGGTATGGTTCTTAATGAATACTTTGCATCTGTCTTCACAAAGGAGGGGGAGGATGCAGAGATTATAGTTAAGGAGCATGAGTGTGAAATATTGGATGGGATAAGCATAGTGAGAGAGGAAATATTAAGGGGTTTAGCATCTTTGAAAGTAGATAAATCACCAGGCCCAGATGAAATCTATCCCAAGCTGTTAAAAGAAGCAAGGGAGGAAATAACGGAGGCTCTGACCATCATTTTCCAATCCTCACTAGATACAGGCGTGGTGCCGGAGGATTGGAGGACTGCTAATGTTGTACCATTGTTTAAAAAGGGAGAAAAGAATAGACCGAGTAATTACAGGCCAATCAGTCTAACCTCAGTGGTAAGCAAATCATTGAAATCAATTCTGAGGGACAGTATAAACTGTCTTTTAGAAAGGAATGGATTAATCAAGGACAGTCAACATGGATTTGTTAAGGTAAGGTCGTGTCTGACAAACTTGATTGAATTTTTTGAGGAGCTGACAAGGAGGGTCGATGAAGGTAGTGCATTTGATGTAATGTACATGGATTTTAGCAAGGCTTTTGACAAGGTCCCACATGGCAGATTGGTCAAAAAGTAAAAGCCCATGGGATCCAGGGGAAAGTGGCAAGTTGGATCCAAAATTGGCTCTGTGGCAGGAAGCAAAGGGACGATGGGTGTTTTTTGTGACTGGAAGGCTGTTTCTGCAGGGCTCAGTACTAGGTCCCTTGCTTTTTGTGATATATATTAATGATTTAGACTTAAATGTAGGGGGCATGATTAAGAAGTTTGCAGATGATACAAAAATTGGCCATGTGGTTGATAGTGAGGAGGAAAGCTGTAGACTGCAGGAAGATATCAATGGACTGGTCAGGTGGGCTGAAAAGTGACAAATGGAATTCAATCCAGAGAAGTGTGAGGTAATGCATTTGGGGAGGTCAAACAAGGCAAGGGAGTAGACAATAAATGGGAGGATACTGAGAGGTGTAGAGGAAGTGAGTGACCTTGGAGAGCATGCCCACAGATCCCTGAAGGTATCAGGATGGGTAGATAAGGTGGTTAAGAGGCCATATGGGATACTTTCCTTTATTAGCCAAGGCATAGAATATAAGAGCAGGGAGGTTATGCTAGAATTGTGTAAAACACTAGTTAGGCCACTGCTTGAGTACTGTGTACAGTTCTGGTCACCACATTACAGGAAAGATATAATTGCACTAGAGAAAATACTAGATTGCACTAGATACAGGCGAGGTACCGGAGGACTGGAAGACTGCAAACGTAGTACTATTGTTTAAAAAGGGTACGAGGGAAAGTCCGAATAATTATAGGGCGGTCAGTCTTAATTCAGTGGTGGGCAAACTATTAGAATCAATACTGAGAGATAGGATAAACTGTCACTTGGAAAGGTATGATTTAATTAGGGATAGTCAGCATGGATTTGTTCAGGGAAGGTCATGCCTTACAAATCTGATTGAATTCTTTGAGGAAGTGACAAGGAGGATTGATGAGGGTAGTGCAGTGGATGTTGTCTACATGGATTTTAGTAAGGCATTTGACAAGGTCCCACATGGCCGACTGGTCAGAAAGGTAAAAATCCATGGGATACAGGGAAATGTGGCCAATTGGATCCAAAATTGGCTCAGTAACAGGAAGCAAAGGGTAAAAGTCGATGGATGTCTTTGCAAATGGAAATCCGTTTCCAGTGGTGTGCCACAGGGCTCAGTGTTGGGTCCCTCGCTGTTTGTGGTATATATTAATGATTTGGACTTGAATGTAGGAGCATGATTGGCAAATTTGCAGATGACACAAAAATTGGCCGTGTAATTGATAGTGAAGAGGATAGCTGTAGACTCCAAGAAGATATCAATGGGTTGGTGGAGTGCGCGGAAAAGTGGCAAATGGAGTTTAACCCGGAGAAGTGTGAGGTAATGCACTTAGAGAGGACAAACAGTAAAAGGGAATACGCAGTAAACGGGAATATATTGAGAGGGGTAGAGGAAGTGAGAGACCTTGGAGTGCATGTGCACAGGTCCCTGAAGGTGGCAGTACAGGTAAATAAGGTTGTGAAGAAGGCATACGGAATGCTCTCCGTTATTAGCCGAGGTATAGAATACAAAAGCAGGGATGTAATGATGGAATTGTATAAAACGCTGGTAAGGCCACAGCTGGAGTATTGTGCGCAGTTCTGGTCGTCACATTACAGGAAGGATGTAATTGCTCTGGAGAGAGTGCAGAGAAGATTTACAAGAATGTTGCCAGGGCTTGAAAATTGCAGCTACGAGGAGAGATTGGATAGGGTGGGGTTGTTTTCCTTGGAGCAGAGAAGGCTGAGGGGAGACTTGATTGAGGTGTACAAAATTATGAGGGGCCCAGATAGAGTAGACAGGAAGTATCTGTTTCCCCTAGCAGAGAGTTCAAGAACTAGAGGACGTAGATTTAAGATGATTGGTGGAAGGATTAGAGGGGACATGAGGAAAAACTTTTTTACCCAGAGGGTGGTGGGTGTATGGAATTCGCTGCCCAAATTGGTGGTAGAGGCAGGGACCCTCAACTCTTTTAAAAAGTGCCTGGACCTGCACCTAAAGTGCTGAAAGCTGCAGGGCTACGGACTGGGTGCTGGAAGGTGGGATTAGATTGGGCATCTGGTTGTTCATCGAGCCGGCGTGGACACAATGGGCCGAATGGCCCCCTTCTGTGCTGTATCTTTTCTATGGTTCTATGGTTCTATGGTTCTAGGAGATTTACGAGGATGTTGCCAGGACTGGAGAATTTTAGCTATGAGGAAAGCTTGGATAGGCTGGGGTTGTTTTCTTTGGAACAGAGAAGGCTGAGAGGGATTTAATTGAGGTGTATAAAATTATGAGGGGCCTAGGTAGAGTGGACAGGAAGGACCTATTTCCCTTAGCAGAGAGGTCAATAACAAGGGGGCATAGATTTAAAGTGATTGGTAGAAGCATTAAAGGGGAGTTGAGGTGAAATTTTTCACCCAGATGGTGGTGGCGTCTAGGGCTCACTACCTGAAAGAGTGGCAGAGGCAGAAACCCTCATTACATTTAAAAAGTACTTGGATGTGCACTTGAAGTGCCTTAACCTACAAGGCTACAGACCAAGTGCTGGAAAGTGGGATTAGGCTGGGTAGCTCTTTTTTGACCGGCACAGACACGATGGGCCGAATAGCCTCCTTCTGTGCCATAATTTTTTCTACATTTTCTATGTTTTTTCTAAAAGCAGAGAAGTTATGCTAAACCTGTATAGAACCTTGGCTAGACTACACTTGGAGTACTGTGAACTGTTCTGGTCTCCACATTATAAAGTGGGTATAGAGGCACTGGAGAAGGTGCAAAAAAGATTTGCTAGGATGATACCAGAACTGAGAGGTTATACCTATTCAGGAAAAATTGAATCGGCTGGGGCTCTTTCCTCCAGAAAAGAAAAGACTGAGGGGTGATCTGATAGAGGTCTTTAAGATTATGAAAGGGTTTGATAGGGTAGACATAGAGAAGGTGTTTCCACTTGCGGGGGAGACCAGAACTAGGGACCATAAATATAAGAGGGCGGGAGTAACTATGACTCCCTTCGAGGCCTTAGTAGGTGGTCTCGGATTGTTGCCCTCTGGTTGCTGAAGCTGTGACAGTTTTGTAAGTTCTCGGTCACAGTGAGCCGTGCCTCCACGTGGTCCCGCTGGAAACAACATAACATCGTTGGCTGAATGGGCTGCTCAAAGAACTTGCTTAACGGGTGATCTGCGTAGATCCGCAGAGGTAAGCGATTTCTCTCTTGACCTGTCCAGGCAAGAGCCCAGGCAGATGCCTGGTGTGGAACCAAAAGTTGGGGGTAATGGCTTGCCCTCAGCCAGTGTTTGTTTTGGTAAGTCCGGTTACAGTAGGATGGTAGCTGTAGTTGTGCAGCTCTGCTGTTAAATTGCGACCCAACTAGCACTCATTTGGTGAAGTCTTCGTCTTACTGTAACTGTGATTGTCTTGTGTGTTCTCGGTCACAGTGAGTCGTGTTCCCGCCAGCCTCCTCACGACACGTGGCTGTTGTGGCTGCTCAAAGAATGCACAAAGGGTGATCTGACGGAGATCACACTCCCTCAGGAGGGGAACCTTCTAAAACAAAAATATGTGAGTTCACTCATGGCCGGATGAGTTTGGTACCGGGCAAAAAACCTCCCCGCCGATTGGTGGCAGCCAACCAGGGATCTAGACTGACTCCTGCAGTCCCAGCATCACAAGCCTCTATCGAGATGGAGGATGGCAACTGTCAAGATCTACAAGTGCCCAGCCGTAAACCAAATCACGAAAGACTGGACTAGAACGGACTGTCAGTCAATTCCGAAGACCAGGGGACCGCGAAAGTAGTTCTCAGCCGGTGATGTCCAAGAGAGCTCCACAGAACCTCGAGGAAGGCGTTCCAAGAGGAGAGCCGATATACCATTCAATCCCCAGTTCAGTGGGTATGGAAATCAGAATAGAAGCAACCCTGCAGGGGGTTCCCGAAACAAGAGACGCTATATGGACGTTGAAATGACAAAGTTGATGGGTCAACTAAAGAGCCGCTAATCCGACTCTCTGTAAATACATTTCATGTTAAATCGTTGTTGTTATGTTATTGTACGTTGTCTGATGTGTGATAATTAGTAATAAAGTGCAACCATCAGATGATGATCATGGGTATTCGGCAAGCAATGCCGCTAACCAAACGACACTAGCTCAGTCGTGTCTCTCCGTTATGGTGGATTCCATGCCTGGTGAACCTGTCAGTAACGTCTGTTTTCCCAATCACAGATCAACCCCTCCTCCCCACCTTTAGTACCTGCGATTCACTAGCAGCCGGCCCAACTTGGCTGTGGTGAAGCTAGATATTGCAACGTGGACGAGCCACGTAAAACCTTGAAATAGGCACTCATTCAATGGGCACTATCCCACGAGTGTATCAAAAATAGTCACTAACAAATCCAACAGGGAATTCAGGAGAAACTTCTGCACCCAGTGAATGGTAAGAATATGGAACTCGCTACCACAAGGAGTAGTTGAGACGATTAGCGTAGATGCATTTAAGGGGAAGCTAGATAAATACATGAGGGAAAAGGAAATAGAAGGATATATTGATAGAGTTAGATGAAGAAGGGTGGAAGGAGGCTCACATGGAGCATAAAACCAGCATGGATCTGTTGGGCCAATGGCCTGTTTCTGTGCTGTACATTCTTTGTAAAGCATTAGAATGTCTTGTCATGTAAATTCTGTTTTAAGGGGTGACTTACCACCAGCATTCTAAAACATATAAAAACAAAAGCAAAATACAGCGAATGCTGGAACTCTGAAATAAAAACAGAAAATGCTGGCAAATACCCAGCAGGTCAGTCAGCACCTGTGGAGAGAGAAACAGAGTTAACATTTCAGGTCGATGACCTAGCATTTCTAAACTATATGGTTGTTCTGCTCCTGTAGGTACCCAAGTGCAGAAGGTGGCAGAGCCCAATGTGCAGTCTCAACCGAACACCTTACAGCACCCAGTGTCACCTATTCCTACCGTGGCAACCACAACCCCAGGTTTATCCACTCTGGGAAGGCCAGTTAGTCAGTTGCAGGATACGACACTTGGTGAAGCACAGAGAATGAGTGAAGATGAGCAAGTGCAGGTGGAATTGGAAGAGCCACAACCTGCTGGTTTAACACCCAGACTGAGAACTTTTTCAGCTGCTGAGCTGAGGGATTCAGACCTGCCGGCAAATGCACTTTGGTGTCCTGCATCAGCAGTTCATGTAGTCACTTGAGAGTGTGACAAGCAGTTTGCACAGCTTGGGTATCCCTGGAGGAGAGCAAAACTCTAATTTGTACAGTGCTGTATAACTGTCTGGCTTAGCTGCAGATAATGACGCAGACTATGGGCCTTCTTCTGCAGCAGAATCCATACCCCCCCCAACCTTTGGCCAAGGTCCTAGACATAGCTTCAATAACAACAACAACTTGCATTTATATAGCGCCTTTAACATAGTAAAACATCCCAAGGCACTTTACAGGAGCGATTATCAAATGAAATTTGACACCAAGCTACATAAGGAGATATTAGGACAGGTGACCAAAAGCTTGATCAAAGAAATATGTTTTAAGCAGCATCTTAAAGGAGGAGGAGAGAGGTAGAGAGGCAGAGAGGTTTAGGGAGGGAATTCCAGAGCTTAGGGCCTAGGCAGCTGAAGGCACAACTGCCAAGGGTGGAGCAATGAAAATGCACAAGAGGCTGGAATTGGAGGAGCGCAGAGATCTCGGAGGGTTGTGGGGCTGGAGGAGGTCACAGAGATAGGGAGGGCTGAGACCATGGAGGGAATTGAAAACAAGGATGAGAATTTTAAATTTGAGGTATTGCCGGACCGGGAGCACAGGGGTAATGGGTGAACGGGACTTGGTGCGAGTTAGGATATGGGCAGTAGAGTTTTGGATGGGCTCAAGTTTACGGAGGGTGCAAGATGGGAGGCCGGCCAGGAGAGCATTGGAATAGTCAAGTCTAGAGGTAACAAAGGCATGGATGAGGGTTTCAGCAGAAGATGAACAAATGCTGTGACAGGAACTCTAGTTGCCTTGGGCCAGATCTTGACTTTGTGCGATAGTGTAAAATGGGTGTTAGTGAGTCGGCAGCCTGTTATACATCACTCCCGATTTCAATGGAAATAAAAACTGGAGCGATGTAAAACAGGCTGCTGACTCATTATCACCTGTTTTACACTATCACACAATGTCAAGATCTACCCCTTAGGTTCCAATGTATTGCCTCATTTCATTTCATGTTGGAAATCAGATTGAGACAGCTACAATGCTGGGCTTCAGTGGTCTTATTGCTGACTAATGGAGTACTCCCACACAGATCCCTGGCCATGCTGATTGAGTACCCAGCAGCAGGAGAATGGCAGTAGCTGGCAGCTGTCTCTCAGGGTCAAACCTCATTTGTGTTACTCAGCTGTCTACCATATCAATACCATGATGTGGAGATGCCGGTGATGGACTGGGGTTGACAATTGTAAACAATTTTACAACACCAAGTTATAGTCCAGCAATTTTATTTTAAATTCACAAGCTTTCGGAGATTTTCTCCTTCCTCAGGCAAATGTTTCAAGATCTCCTTGAAGCCTACGCATTTATACATATTGAACAATAATACATGGTGTTTACAGACTGCCCCTGCAACTGCCCGTTGCCAAGGCAATCACCGTGTTCAGACAGAGAGGTGTTACCTGCAGAACCTCCGAATACACATTCAACAAAAAAACAAACAGGGAAAAAAAACAGAGAAAAAAAAACACAGAGAGAGGCAGAAACATCCGGAAGGCAGAGAGAGCCAGCAAATGACCCATTATATTAAAAACAGATAACATTTGTTCGCTGGTGGGGTAACGTGTAGCGTGACATGAACCGGGATCTTGGGTTCATGTCACGCTACACGTTACCCCACCAGCGAACAAATGTTATCTGTTTTTAATATAATGGGTCATTTGCTGGCTCTCTCTGCCTTCCGGATGTTTCTGCCTCTCTCTGTGTTTTTTTTTCTCTGTTTTTTTTCCCTGTTTGTTTTTTTGTTGAATGTGTATTCGGAGGTTCTGCAGGTAACACCTCTCTGTCTGAACACGGTGATTGCCTTGGCAACGGGCAGTTGCAGGGGCAGTCTGTAAACACCATGTATTATTGTTCAATATGTATAAATGCGTAGGCTTCAAGGAGATCTTGAAACATTTGCCTGAGGAAGGAGAAAATCTCCGAAAGCTTGTGAATTTAAAATAAAATATCAATACCAGTAATAGCTGTAGTTACTGATCCAATGCAAGGGGATGTCTAACTACCTCTATGTCTACAGGCAGACAATACCTCAGCAGCCATTGACCTCACTTCCACCTCCCATTGTGGAAGCAATGGTTAGGGGGTACTTTAATAAAGAGGAAGCACTAGGTAAAACACACTGAGCACCTGCACCACACTTGGTAAAGGGAAATAAAATTTGAGACCATTGATACTCCCCTAATCTGTCCAGTTCTTTTGGCATGAGGAAGATTTGGACAGATACAGTCCATGCATTTTCCCCATACATACAGATGGTACAACTGGCCAGAGGTATTGGACATATGTGAAGATGATTATTTTTCATTGGGTATTCCAAGTGAATAAGTCATCTGTTGGAGCCTGCCTTCAGACCCTTGCTGATTGATTGTTTGTTCAGAAATGCCTTTCAGTTCCTGAACAGGGCCACTTTCTGCCACTGGTCAATGGTGCCTGTCTTCTTCTAACTGCTCTGTGACAAGGCCCCTTTTCAGGGTGAAGTTGGGTAGGACACAGCAGGCATGTTAATTTTGCACACATTGACTGGTTTGTACTGCACTTTCCCTGATCAATCCACGTAAGTGAACCTTAAAGATGTCAATGGTCATGCTCCAAGACAAAAAATATTTTACTAAACCATCTTTATGAACTTCTCCAGTTTAAAAAAGTAATGTTTCTTTAAATTTAACGTGGGATAAATTATGTTCCCCCTGATTCTTAGTTCACGATATTGGCAGTGCTGGAGAGAGATCAGGTTGTGACAGAAGCAAAGCTCTTGTCTTGATTCAGATCATAAATTCTTTATATTGTATCTTTTTTTATATGGAATTTTAGGCAAGTCAATATATTGCAAATTTACACTGTACTTTTGCTCGTTACATTCTGTAAATAGGGTTGCCAACCCTCCAGGATTGTCCTGGAGTTTCTAAGAATTAACCCTATCTGTAAATAATTATTTTGCCTTTGTGGGTGAGGGGAGATGGAGTCAAGCTGAATACACAAACTCAGCCTAGAGATATTTATTGGTATGGAGGTGGATCAAGGCAGTCAGTCTCCCACAGTGCAACTGATGGCCTATACTTACAAGTTAATTGTAATTCCAATTACTTCAAACCCTTGAAAGGCTAAGTACAAGCATGTTTGCACTCTCCCAAAGCCATTAGATTGAGGATAAGCAAGCTATTTGATACAGAAATCAGGCTCCCTGTGGGAAAACAGGTTACATTGACTCATCTTGTAAATTAGCAGATTGTGGGGAGGGTGAGAAATATCTTTCACACTGTAAAATAAAATTGATTAATGACAAATTGCCTGCCTATGGAGAAAAAAAATCCTTTGATATGGTGTGGGAAAAGCCTGCATGGAGCGGTCGGCGTAAACGTGGCTGGCATTCTCCATTCCACAGCTCCTTGTTTCAACCATTTGTTTCCACATTGTAGTGATGAGGCAGAACTTCATAGGGTAGGAATTCACCATGTTACAATCTGCATAGATTCTAAAAAGGGTTCTGAGATTTTGGACACTTTTTTGTTTTTGGAACAGTGTGAAGTAGTTTTGTCAGTAAAGCAGTGTATTGTGAATTATTTGCTGTATATCTTTTGGTTCTGTGTTATTAAATATGGTGCAAATATTTTAAATGTTTAGCTTCAGCCTGAATAATATCATCTGACAGAACGGTGTTTTCGGTCTTTCAGGAATGACAGGAGTAGCATGATGTATCATAGGAACTGGAGTAGGCCGTTCAGCCCCTCAATTCTGTTCCGCCATTCTATTATATCATAGCAGATCTGTACTTCAACTTCATTTATCCGACTTCTCTCTGTATTCTTTGATTCCCTTACCTAACAAAAATCAAGCGATCTCAGTCTTAAAAATTTCAATTGACTCAACATCCACAGCCTTTTTGGGGGAGAGAATTCCATATTTTCACTTCCTTTTGGGAGGGGGGAAATGCTTCCTGATTTCACTCCTATATGGTCTAGCTCTAATTTTAAGATTATGTCCCCTTGCTTAGAATTCCCCAGCCAGAGGAAGTAGTTTCTCTCTATTTACTCTAAATCGTTTTATCATTTGGACCACCTCAGTTAGATCACCCCTCATCCTTCAAAACCCAAGGGAATACAAACCAAGTTTATGCAACCTGGCCTCATAATTTAACCCTTTAAGCCCCGGTATCATCCTGGTGAATCTGTGCTGTATCGCCTCCAAGGTCAATACATCTTTCTTGAGGATCGGTGCTCAAAACTGAACACAATACACCAGAGAGGGTCTGACCAAGACTCTGTAGAATTGAAACATCACTTCTTCAATTTTGTGTTCCAACCCTCTTAAGGTAAAGGCCAACATTTCATTAGCCTTTGTGATTAGTTTTTGTACCAGCTTTTAGAAATTTATTTACGTGTGCACCTAAATCCCTTGCTCCTCTACAATTTCTAGTCTCTCACATTAAGAAAATATTCCAATTTCTCTATCTTAGAGCCCAACAATCCATTTCCCCATCTGCCATAGTTTTATCCACTAATTTAGTCTATCTATGCCCCTTTGTAACCTTCTGCTCCCACCTACACTACTTACTGTGTCTCCTAACTTAGTGTCATTTGCAAACTTGGATAGACAACTTTTTATTCCTTCATCCAAGTCTTTAATATATATTGGCCCAGATTTTGCTGGAGCAGGATATCTCGCGATGGGCCCCATTCATTAGATTTGTTCCTGCACCCTTTAGCTCAAATTTTTTTTGCACCGTAACTTGCTGGAAGTGCAAGCCGATAACGCAGCGAGGGCAATGGGGCATCTGGGAGCTTAGTGAACGAAGGGACCAACGGTCTATCTCCTTAAACAATGAGATTTAAGGATTGAGAAAGTAACAGAGCAACTACGGAGGAGGAGGTGAATTAGAGTCAAATCAGGTGCAGAAAGAGAAACAAAGAGAGGGAAAGAAAGATTGGATTAAGAGAGAGAGAAAAAAGAGACAGAAAGGAAAAGTGAGAAAAAAATGTAAAAGTTGACAAATTTGACACATGCTGTGGAGCACCCACGCTCCTCCCGCCTCCTCAGGAAGGTCAGCAAAAAAGAAAATACTTATTGCTGGTGGCTGCTTCTTAGGCTGCAGCAATCCAACCAAAACCTGAGTAGAGAGCAGATCCAGCACCTGCTGCGCTCAGTGCTGGCCACTTTTGCTGAGGGGTCCTTAAACCAAGGCCCTAAAGCCCGCTTAAGGCGGCTGCCCGGGACGCCCCGAAATCATCCAAGGCCAATATGGTGGCAGACATATTTCAGGTATCCTTGGGATGCAGGACATAGCTCTGCCGAATTAGTCATTTTTGCCCCCGTTTTCCACCTGGAAAATGGGCGCATTGAGGACCAATTTCTACCCTATGTTTCCTCTGTGTAACATCTTATCCCAAAAAAATATACTTGAGACTACAGACTGCCTATCAAAGAAAAACCTGACTCAATTGATTCATCCAAAGTAGCTGTTAACATAAGAACGTAAGAAATAGGAGCAGGACCAGGCCATCCTACCCCTCGAGACTGCTCCGCCATTCAATAAGATCATGGCTGATCTTCGACCTCAACTCCACTTTCCCGCCCGATCCCCACATCCCTTGATTCCCCTAGAGTCCAAAAATCTATCTATTTCAGCCTTGAACATATTCAATGACTCAGCCCTCTGGGGAAGAGAATTCCAAAGATTCACAACTCTCTGGGTGAAGAAATTCCTCCTCGTCTGTCTTAAATGGCTGACCCCTTATCCTAAGACTATGCCTCCTGTTACATTCCAAGAAGCTATAAAAAAGCAGCTTTCTAAAGATGATTGATTCCCGTTCTCTCCTAAGTATTAAATTGTTTAACATTTTGCCCATGTCTTTTTTTGCTTCCACGTATCGCTTATAAATAAATCTGGAATAATAGTTTAGCCTTTAGGAAGTGATCTAACAGTGTGATATTTTCCATCCAGGACAGGGGGTTTAGTAGGTACCCGAATAACTCCACAGTAAGCAGTTTACTGTGATTAGGATTAATTGCTATTCTTGAAATACACCAACAAAAATAACTCAGAGTTCTGATGAAAGGCCCACACCTGAAACTATTCTTTCCACATTGACGTTTGTTTGGATCTGATTATGTCAAACATGAATAGTTCTTGTGAATAATCTGATTAATATTCTATACCCAGTTAAGTGACAAAAAGGAATCATAAGCCTAGAAACGGGATCAGGCAAATAACATGTGCTGAAGGGTCCATCCTGGGGTGGGGCATGCACGTGCTCAGTCTGGGCTGGAAATGCACGCCCTATTGGTTAGGGCGCCTTGTAGTCATCCAGGGGCCCCACCTGAAACAGGCGTTAGGCCCATTGACTATGCAAATCGGGAGTCGAGTGCCTTATTATGTGAAATTGGTCCATGGTCTGCTGGAGGCTGCCACCACAAAGGTAAGTAGAACATTTCTTGCAGCAGTTTGCCGGCCACCCCTCAGCCGCTTCTCCCGATCTCAGGCTCCCCATAGGTCCGGTGTCAATGGCCCGGCGGCCAATCTTTGCCTTCTTCTTGGGGCGCGTCTGGCATTCCCAGCAGGCCGGTCGCATCCTGGTGACACAAGAGGACCAATTCCGCGTGGTCCTCCTGTTCATCAGTTTGGGCGTGGTGGCTCGCGGTTGCAGTTGGGTTTGTGCCCGACTTTGGGCACGCACCAATTACTGGGCCTTACTTTCTACATTTGTCGAATGATATTAAAAGGATACTTTAAACGGTATCAAGAGCGCAAATAATGCCATGATGCCCTGCATCTTTCCGGTTTTATAAGCAGCACAATGAGGCAGGCTGCAGCTCTAACTTTTTAACAATAATATGCAGCTTTGAAAGAGAATATAATGAACCACCTTTGCTGATGTAGCTGTGAGACTGGAGACATTCATTTGTATTCTGTGAAGTAGGAAGCAACAATTGAATGTCCCTGAGATCACGAAGCTTTAGAAAACAAATTATTTCTGTTAGTGGCTCAGGTGTTAATGCATTTATTGTTCATCTTCAGGGCTGCACCATAATGATCTTACTGCACCCTTCTGTCAGTCAAGTCTCAATATTATTCTGCACTGATGATATTATCGTCTCTTCATCATCAATCAATTTAATTCAAACACTACTTCTAAATGCAATTGGCACTGATTTCATTAAACTATGGACACAGTTTATATTATTGAAATGATAGATGGCAGACTTAATGTAATACTGTGTTTTACATAACACTGATAGAACACTTAAGTGAACAGCAGGATTGGAACCCTAGGACATACTACACTTTTATCCCTCCCTCTTATTACCTCTTTCACTTCCAACCATCCAGAATCTTACACAAAATTAATATTGTACAAACAAATGATTAAAATCAAATGAAGAAATGTTCCTTGAGAATGCTGTACCCTTAACTCTTCTGATGATTCAGTGAATTTAACAATTGAATGGCTGCACAATATAGACCAGGAAGATTCCAGGTTCAGTCCCCAGTCTGTGTTGATTAGCTGATCTTAGCAGGGGAGAGTCATTACACTTCATTGCCTTGCCCGGTTAGAGATGTATAAATCAACCATGGTTCTTGCTCCTCCTTATATTTTTGTTTTTTTTATGTTAGATATTTTCTTGGGTTCGTTCCCACTCCAGTAAGTGGACCTCTTATTCCCTATCAATCAGAAGGGTAGATCTAGACTTTGTGTGAAAGTGTAAAACGGGTGACAGCGAGTCGGCAGCCTGTTTTACACCTCTCCCCATTTTTGTTTCCATTGATTGCAAAGTCAAGATGGAGGACTTAGAGTGATTGCACAAAGTCAAGATCTACTCCAGAGTGGGCTTTTACCCATCTAGAGAAATGCAGCAAGGCCCAAAGGTTTTGCAGAAAATCCTTGTCACGGTACTCCAGCTTATCAGAATGTATCGCATGTCGTGATGTGGTCTCATCTTTGGTAGGCAGAAGAATATACGCTCTGCCAACCAGAACTCAAGCTATAATCCAATGAAGGTGTTGAACATAAACAGGCAACATAGAAACATAGAAAATAGGAGCAGGAGTAGGCCATTCGGCCCTTCGAGCCTGTTCTGCCATTCAATATGATCATGGCTGATCTTTTATCTCAATACCATATTCCCGCTCTCTCCCCATACCTCTTGATGCCTTTTGTATCTAGAAATCTATCTGGCTCCTTTTTAAATATATTCAGTGACTTGGCCTCCACAGCCTTCTGTGGCAGAGAATTCCACAGGTTCACCACCCTCTGAGTGAAGAAATTTCTCCTCATCTCAGTCCGAAATGTCCTACCCCATATCCTGAGACTGTGACCCCTCGTTCTGGACTCCCCAGCCAGGGGAAACATCCTCCCTGCATCCAGTCTGTCTAGCCCTGTCAGAATTTCATATGTTTCAATGAGATCCCCTCTCATTCTTCTAAACTCGAGTGAATACAGGCCGAGTCAACCCAATTTCTCCTCATACAACAGTCCTGCCATCCCATGAATCAGTCTGGTGCACCTTCACTGCATTCCCTCTATGGCAAGTATATCCTTTCTTAGGTAAGGAGACCAAAACTGCACACAATACTCCAGGTGTGGTCTCACCAAGGCCCTGTATAACTATAGTAAGACATCCTTGCTCCTGTACTCAAATCCTCTTGCAATGAAGGCCAACATGCCATTTGCCTTCCTAACTGCTTGCTGCACCTGCATGTTTGCTTTCAGTGACTGGTGTACAAGGACACCCAGGTCCCTTTGTACATCAACATTTCCCAATCTATCACCATTTAAATAATACTCTGCCTTTCTGTTTTTCCATCCGAAGTGGGTAACTTCACATTTATCTGCATTATACTGCATCTGCCATGTATTTGCCCACTCACTCAACTTGTCTAAATTGCCTTGAAGCCTCTTTGTAATGAACGGTATTCAATGCAAACAGTATATTTATAGTGATTACAATTATAACTCTCTTTGAAATGTCAAGACAAAAGATGCGTCTCCTGCACTAACCTTCAGCAGAGCATTAACCCTTGAAACACGGTCATGACTTTAAGCTATAATGGAGCCCTCTGGTTAGCTATATACCCTAAGGGCCTCAAACGGAACTGGCTTTTTGATGTAACACAACCAAAACGTAGCTCCAAATTTCTTGGATGATATCCCAGACAAAAGAGAATTAAAAACAGGAATTTCTCATAAATACATTTCAGATTCAAAATGGCATTTGCTCAAATAAGTACAGCTACCAAGTAAATATACAAGTTGGGAGAAAAATTCAGATACCAAGCAGGAATTCGATGAGTGGTGAGTGAAGGAGAGGTAGGATTTGAGAAGGTTTTTGGAAGTGGGGAGATAGGTAGCAAGCTGCAGGAGATTTGGGAAAGAAATCCAGAAAGCAGGTCTGTGATGGCTGAAGGTTCTGCCATTGATGGTAGAGTAAAAGATGGGGACATGCAGAGCAGTTTAAATAAAAAGTTTTGGGCATTGGGTAAAGGACTTGCATTTTTATAGTGCCTTTTACGACCTCAGGATGACCCAAAGACCTTTACAGTCAATGAAGTACTTTTGAATTGTTGTAATGTAGCGAAATGTGGCAACCAATTTGCACACAGCAAGATCCCACAAACAGCAATGAGATACATGACCAGATAACCTGTTTTAGTGATGTTGGTTGAGTGATAAATGTTGGCCAAGGCACTGGAGAGAACATCCTTGCTCTTCTTCGAATAGTGCCATGGGGTCTGATACCTCTGAGAGGGCAGACGGGTCCTCGGTTTAATGTCTGATCCAAAATACACACCTCTGTCAGTGCAGCACTCCCGCAGTACTGTACTGGAGTGTCAGCTCAAGTCTCTGGAGTGGGGTTTGAACCCATGACATTCATCACTCAGAGGTGAGAGTGGTACCACTGAGCCAAGGCTGACACATTATCTTTACAGCATAATTTTTCTCCTCAAACTTCTCTGTCAATTTTGTCCCTTCACCTCTCTCATGAGGGTGTTGACACTTTGCTGGAGAACAATTCCAAATGCATTGGTCACCATCTGAGATCTTGCCCAAGTGATCATTATCACCAGTCCACATTCAGAAGAATGCAAGGCGTGAGCTGGAGCAATGAAGGAAGTTCCAGAGCCAAAGGTGCAGCAAGGCCATGGCGGGATTTGTAGATAAGAGTGAGGATTTGTAGCCTATGCATTGGGGGGTGGGGAGCCAGTGGAGGTTGGCAAAACACAGGGTGATAGATGAGGATGATTTATCATGGGATAGATGCAGGCAGCAGAGTTCTGGATGATATGGAATTTGTTTAGGGTGGAAATTTAGAAGCTGGTAAGGAGAGCATTGGAGAAGTCAAGCCTAAAGGTGATGAAGACATGAACGAAAGTGTCCTTGATTTCAGCATCAGGTGGGGATGGAGACGGAAAATATTGCAGAGGTAGAGACATGAGTTTGCAGTAACAGATGGGATAAAGGCAAAGGCACTGATTTAGTGCAATTCAATGTCTTCTCTATATGATTGCATTTTTCACCCAGTGGCTATCCAACTGTAGAGGTAACCTCTACCCTACTCTTCTGGTAAGAGTTTAACCAATGGAAGGAGTCTCATCCAACTGGGAGTTTCAGATTGTTCAGAGAGAATGGTGGAGGGATCACTCCGTGATGGTGGAGGATTAAGGCAAAGTGTCTTTGAACAGTTACCATGGAGACTGAATGCCTTCAGGCCAGACACATGACTGATGTTGAAGATAAAGGCATTTATGTCACCATCCTTCCCAGCTTCTTACTCGTCACAATGTACTTTGTGGCTATGACGTTGCCAATACCTCTTTTGTACTCCAACTTATGGCAGGCCCAAAGTACCTTTCACTCCCGCAGGCACGGCTTCTTCAATACACCCTCAACAAATATAGTTCTACATCTTCCACACTCGGTGAGTGTTGCTGTGATGGTTAATCACTAGGTTGCAGCTGTCTCTATGCATGTGTAGTGTGGTTGCAGTGATCTGATGTATTGTTCAATAATGTTCAGCATCCTTGATGGGGAGAAAGAATCAACTTGCATGTACGTGATGCCCTTCGGGACATCTGACAGCACTTCACAGCTAATGAAGTACTTTTGAAGTGTAGTTACTGCTGTTGAGAGAACAGTTACTGAGCTAAAGCTATGAATTTCCCCAACAGTACGTTTGGATTGGTGACAGTTAGGGAGGGAATTTTAGTCCCTCCAAGATGGGCGAGAGAGAGTATCCTGACCCCAATCTGCTGCTAACATGCCTACTTCCGGTTTAACCGGGGCAAGGTGGGGGAGTTGGTGGCGGGGGGGAACTAACCCGCTCTTGAGAAACGGGTCGGTAATTTTAATACCTTATTGAGAATGTGTGTCTCAGATTTTAGCAGCCATTTAGATTAACCGGCTGCAGGCCGGGCTTCCCAGGGCTCGGGAAACCTGGCAACTAAAGGGAGGCGAGAATTGCCGGATCCAGCAGGTAAGTGCTTTTCCAGCACTGCTTGTGGGCCAGGAGAGGCAGGAGTGCTTCCCCCCGGACCCTCCCAAGCTAACCTGTCGTGATCGGCCTCCCTGCCCCGCAATCTTCCGACCTCCTCTCCACGATCGGCTGACCCCCCCAATCCGATGTTACCCCCTCTGCGATCTCTCCCCCCTCGCCATCTCGCCCCACCCCGCGATCTTTCATCCCCTCCCCGTGATCTCTCCCCCCTGCGATCTCTCCTTCCCTCCCCCCTCCCCGCGATCTCTCCCTCCCTCTTCCTCTCCGGTCCCTGGCTGGGGCCTTCTACTGCAGGCCTTCCCGCCCGACAGCCAGCCAGCCTCTCAATCTGGCCACATTCTGGGGTGCGAAACATAGAAAAAAGTTCAAATTCGGCAGGGCCTCCACGTTCCCCATATTTCCAGGTTTCCCGGCCACTGACAGTCGTCCCCGCCCCCTCTCCGCCTCCCCGTAAATATCGGGGCCTTAGTTTCCGATGGGGGTTCAGAGAGTAAATGTATGTTTACTAAAGTGTTAAACTGTAATAATTATGGCTCAGCAAATCAATATGTGGGTATCACAGGGCAACTAAGAGGAAGCATTAGCATTCCCATGTGTTTGTTGATTGCTTGCATCTCATGAACAATTCCTCCATGAAGACGGTAAGTTCTAACACTTGTAAAATGAATGTAAGGAATCTTACAACACCAGGTTATAGTCCAACTGTTTTATTTGAAAATCACAAGCTTTCGGAGGCTTTCTCCTTCATCAGGTGAGCGAGTGTAACCCCAGTCCATCACCGGCATCTCCACATCATTGTAAAATAAACACATTACTCCTCTCTGCAGCAGCCAACATTGCTTTAAAGGGATATAAAATCCAGACACAATATGGTCTGATTTGGGTTAATTTCAGATGTTTACCTATTAGCTTAATAATTTGGGTCACTTTGGGATTTCAGTTCAGTCATCATTCATTAATGCCAACATTTAACCAAGGGAAATACAAAACTGATCAATCTTCCTCATTTCAAAACATAAAAAGCTCTACGTGGCTTGTCTTATGACTTGCTCTAAAAATAAAGCGATACAGAGCCATGCATTTATGCACATCCCATGTTCAATCTGTGCTCTGTATTGACCTCGGCCGTGGCTAACAGTAGAATCACTACAATTAGTCTCAGTGTTCCAGAGCTTGAAAAGTAAAAAAATCAGCCTGTGTGTCCACTCCTTGTTGTCCAGTGGATAGTGCGTGTATTGACTTCAGCTGAGGACAGGATCGAGTTCATTTGTGACGCCCCCCATAGTCAAATAGTCAATTGGCACTGACTAAGTGAAGTACCGAAAGGTAGCTGGTATACCACAGCAAAAGGAGAGAAAATTGGAATGGGATTTTTTTTTTTAATTACCAAAAATGGGTTAAAAACACATTATTTCTTTTTCTTTTTCTAACAATATGGCCCCATTTGATTCTCATTAATAAGGATGTGTAATTTCGAAATGATAACTGAAGGTTATTAATTGTCTAGTCAAAAAATCCTTCACAATAGCTGTAGCAGCGAGCTGGTTTCTAACTGCCTGCATACACAAAAAGAGCTTCACTAAAGTTGCTTCTGATGATAGACACAGACAAATGCCTTTTTGATCAAACCAAGATCGTTTCCTTTACCTTATTGACTGGGTTCATTGTACGGCCTTAGGATGCACATTCTGCAGAAAGGAAATGTGTGAACACTGCAACTTGTACTCGACTTGTAAAATTTCTGTCTAGTCAGCTTTTGAGGAATGACCTGCGATGACCTCGATAGTGAGAGACTCGACTTTTATTAACCATTGCCTTTTGCTTATGCACATTAGTTCCATTAGCCTTTTGCTGCCGTGGCATTTTTGGTGTAGAATTGTTTTTTTTCTCAGTTGCTTATTGTTTTAAATTGCAGAACAAAGGCTACATGTCCCTCAGTGCTATTTATCAATTGAGGGAAATAGTTTTGTCCGCTGTGGGGATTAAATGACCGAAGCAGTAAATATTCCAACAAATACCTCGTGGCCAACAAACAAGAGAGATAGTTTCACAATTAAAATAGGTTCACTTCAACTCTAACTGTAGTTAACGGAAATGTTTGTGTCAGAAACAGTGGTGTATGCAATCTGTGGAAAACATTGAAGGGGATGGGCCCCAGAAACATTTTTTAAAATTACACATTGAAACAGATACTTTCCTGCATTCCAGAGATCCTAGACTGGAGGAATGGGAAGGTTGTGAATTGTGATCTCCTTGTATACTCTACTGGTTAGAAAGTGTAGGTATTTCATTCAGGTTTGTAAGGCGCTGTAATATCTGGCAACGTTCTAGGCACAATGGCCCTGAATTTCCCCGATCTCCTGCCGTATCTTCAGCAGAAGATCACTAAAGACCTCGGAAAAACAGCTCAAGCGGTTATTTTTACGCTGGCTCTCCAAGCATTCCGCCAACCTTCCACCGGAGAAACCCCGTGGATTTGCCTGTAATCGAAAGGGAGTGGCTTTTAAAAATCGTATCACTTATGATCCAGGTCATTACCGTGTAATGCATGTCATCTCCTGCTCCACCATCAATGAAACAGTCTTCAGCAATCAGAGCCCTGTTTTCTGAAATTCTTTCATAAAAACTCCTGCAGCTTGCTACCTATCTCCCCACTTTCAAAAACCTCCTCAAATCCTACCTGTCCTTCAGTCACCTCCCTTGCCTCTTCCAATTCCTGCTTGGTATCTGAATTTTTTTCTCCCAACTTGTATATTAGCTTTGATGTGGAGATGCCGGTGATGGACTGGGGTGGACAAATGTAAGGAGTCTTACAACACCAGGTTATAGTCCAACAGCTTTATTGGAATCACAAGCTTTCGGAGCTTTGCTCCTTCCTCACCTGACGAAGGAGGAAAGCTCCGAAAGCTTGTGATTCCAATAAAGCTGTTGGACTATAACCTGGTGTTGTAAGACTCCGTATCTTAGCTTGGCAGCGGCATTTCTTTAAGCAAATGCCATTTTAAACCCTAAATGTATTTGTGAGAAATACCTATTTTCAAAATGTCACTCGACAGCGTATTAATTGCTTTCGGTAGCATCTTTTCCAAATAGCTAATATTCTGTGTGGAGGAAATCCTTTGAATTTGAAGAATTGCCTGAGGTTTGTCAACTTTCTGCTCATTGGCCTCAATATTATTCCCTGCCCACAACGGGCGGGAGAGGGTTAAGGAGTTAAGTACGTGGAGCGCGACCCCAACACGCACTGCACGCGCGCTCCGCCTTTTTTACGGCAGTGGATAACGGGGTGTCCGAGTGTCTCGCCGTGGAGAGGCGGGACGCTTAATTAACATATTTAAATCAGGCTCCCGCAGTGCAATTGGGAGCCTGATTTGAAATTCACTGCTACTGCGCGGGTTTAACTGGCTGTGAAAGGAAGGCTC
The DNA here is from genome assembly GCF_035084215.1 of Heptranchias perlo. Lineage (NCBI taxonomy): Eukaryota > Metazoa > Chordata > Chondrichthyes > Hexanchiformes > Hexanchidae > Heptranchias > Heptranchias perlo. The sequence goes on from NC_090332.1 coordinate 80,891,892, forward strand.
TCCAAGGTAAGTGCCTCTCTTGGCACTCCTTGTCCGTGATGTGATGAACACCCCCAAACAGGCGCAATTAGCGGAAGCTTGCGTATGAGGAGAGATTGGGTCGACTCGGCCTGTTTTCACTCGAGTTTAGAAGAATGAGAGGGGATCTCATTGAAACATATAAAATTCTGACAGGGCTAGACAGACTGGATGCAGGGAGGATGTTTCCCCTGGCTGGGGGGTCCAGAACGAGGGGTCACAGTCTCAGGATACGGGGTAGAACATTTAGGACTGAGACGAGGAGAAATTTCTCCACTCAGAGGATGGTGAACCTGTGGAATTCTCCACCACAGAAGGCTGTGGAGGCCAAGCCACTAAATATATTTAAGAAGGAGTTAGATAGATTTCTAGACACAAAAGGCATCAAGAGATATGGGGAGAGAGCGGGAATATGGTATTGAGATGGAGGATCAGCCATGATCATATTGAATGGCGGAGCAGGCTCGAAGGGCCGAATGGCCTACTCCTGCTCCTATTTTCTATGTTTCTATTCCGACCCAGGGACGTGGTCAGTTTTGTGGGCAGGGCCTGCTTCGGGCGGATGGACTTTTGAACCAGCGTAAAAGATCACGGATAATCCAGCATAAAGTGGTTAGCAGCGCAACTCACGCCTAAAATTCCGCCATCTTTAGCACTATTTCATTCAATTCTGCCCAGATTACGCTGATATCTGGGCGGCAATCATACAGCAACGCCAGGCCATTGTGCCTAATTTGCATGAATGATAGTTAGAAGGCTTGAAACTCTAATTTTGATACTTAAAGAAGGTATACATAGAGTGAGTTTGATGCTTTCCTTGGGACCCGATTACACTAATTGCTGTTTGTTTATGCCCATTTTTATGTTCCAGTTTATACTAATGAGATTGGCAGGAAATTTAAGTGTAAATAGACAAAAATAGGCACACGAATGGGCGTGATTTCTGGTGTAACTTCACAATTAGTCCCCCACAGGAAATTCCACCCCATTGTGTCTACATGCTTTTTGTTCCAATGTGCATAACCTTACATTTATCTACATTAAAATCCAACTGTCATTCTTGAATCCACTTAATTGGTCCAAATCCCTTTTGAGTGCTCTCAGTCTTTCTTATACACATAATAAAATTTGTTGGCAGCAATTTTTACAATATTAGAAGAAGCATAACTAGACATTAGCCCTCAAACAGAGCTTTATTTATTATCTATATGTCATTATCTTGTACTTTGAATTGAATCTATGCTTTTTCTAATCCTTTCTGATATTTCTACCTCACTTATTTCTTAAGGAGTTTCTCTGAGCTTTTACTCTTTAAGTACTGCTTACATTTCCTTATGTAAAGTTCTTTCAATACCTCTGTGCAATCTAAAATTTGCATCGCTTTTACCTCCCTTAAAATTCCTTTCTGTTATCCTCAACTAAATTTATACAACTCCAAATCGGCACCACTGTTATTTTAAAATATTTGTGGCTTCCCTTAAAGTATTTGAGCCATTGTGGTCTCAGTCTTGTTATATTTCGTTTTTCTTCACATTGGGAGATATTTCCTTTCCACACCCTTTATAAATATTCAGTTTTTCTTGTTATTTTATCCATTTCCCACTTAATCTTCCTCAAGCCCTTCTCACAGCTCCAAAGTTTGCTATTCTAATGTCTTGCACAATCATATTGCTGTTAAACACTTATGGCAGAAAAAATGATTAGAAAACTTCATGTACATACACTTGACATGCTCGCAGTACCTCCCTGTGTGTGCTCATTTAACTCATTTATTATTAAATGGTTTTAATAACTACATGAAAAGGATGATGATGATGGTTTGTCCATCATTGTCAATGACAGCCTTTGATTCATCTATAATTTAATACAGGTCCTCCTATGACTGTAAAGTCTGATTTTCGCAAGGAATGTTTTCCCATACACAGGACATCAGATGTCAGATTGACCTGAGAGCTGATCTTTCCTTCATTTCCCTCTGCTCTCTTTTCTTTGGCTAGCTGGATACGACTTGCTTCAAGCTTTGTCGTGCCACCGTGAATCATCTTTTGTCACTTTTTCCTGTCACAAGCATTATGTTCCCATGTGTAAGTTGAGATGCCTCATTTTTTTTTAAGGTTGGTCTTTAAGCAATCCTTATATCTTTTGAACTTTTGAACTCTCATTTTGAATAAATGAGAGCATTGATCGAGTTTCAGCTCACTGTAGAATACCCTCTTCGGTAGTCTAGTACCAGGCATTTGGACTAGGTGAGCAGCCCACCTTAGCTGTGCCTTTATTATTATTGCCTTTATGCCTGGCATATTTGCTCTTCTGAGGACCTCTTGTGTCACCATCGAACTTTCATGATCATTCTGAGGCAACCTAGGTGGAAATGATTGAGTTTTCTGATGTGGCGCCTGTAAGTGGTCCAGATACCGCACACGTACAGTAAGGATATTTTAAGTATTGCCTTGTAGACTTTAAGTTTTGTAAATTGTAAACAATTTTACAACACCAAGTTATAGTCCAACAAATTTATTTTTAATTCCACAAGCTTTCAAAGGCTTCCTCCTTCGTCAGGTGAACGGAATTAAAAATAAATTTGTTGGACTATAACTTGGTGTTGTAACATTAAGTTTTGTAGCCAGAGTAATGTCTCTTTTATCCCATAACCTCACACGGAGCCTTCGAGAAGCACCATTGGCTTTAAACAATCTGCGGATCACCTCATCATCTAGGAGTGCATCACGTGACATTGTGCATCCTAAGTAGGTTAAACTATCCACTGCAGACAGTGTGTCCCCTTCGATGGTAATATTGGGTGGCACATAAGGTTTTCTAGGAGCAGGCTGTTATATAACTCCCATCTTCTTCAGATTGATAGTGAGGTCAAATTTCTTACAAGCATTTGAGAAATGGTCCATGATGATTTGGAGGCCTTCTTCTGTGTGGGCAACAACGGCACGGTCATCTGCAAACAAGAGCACCCGAACATGTACTTTGGAGGTCTTGGTTTTGGACTGCAGGCGGCGGAGATTGTACAAGTTGTCATCCATCCTGAAGCGAATATACACTCCTTTATCCATGTTCCTGAAGGCATAAGTAAGCATAGAAACAAACAATGAAAATAGCACATACAGGAATGTTACCTATCAGAATTTCTATCCTAAATCATTAAAATACATTAAAGTATTTTGCTGTCAGCCAAGTATAAAGAGGAACTATTTGTGCTGCTTGCATTTTCACAGGCTGTGAGTTCTCATATTTTTGTAAGAGCGGTTCCCATGCAAGACTGAAGGAAACTCTGCCTACATTAGCCATAAATTTTACAACAGATAAGACAATGCACTAGAGCCAAGATTATCAAAATGGCAGTCACATGAGTCTGCTATAAAAGCTACATTCCAGATGAAATCTCTTGAAAACAATAACAGCATGAAATAGGCCATAAAGCATCTGGTTGTCTAATTCCTCCTCTGTCTTGGAACTGTATGGAGAGTAATGACTTTATTTATCATGATGATCTATAGCTAACAGTAAATGTATCAGAGAACATGAAATGAGAACTCATTATTTTAACTTAAAGTTTATGATTTTGTTGCCTGCTGAAGATCAGCTATTATAAAAATTGAAATGATATCTGTTTACAGTGCTGCAATTGGAGCAGTTGGTTAAGAAAGTGTAAGTTTTTGAGCACACCAAAGCTGCTCAAGAATGCTCTGTTTTTTCTAGGAAGAACCTAGGCTCAATTACTTTTCTGATTAATAGCTGTCCATTCTACTGCATGTCAACTGTATGTGATTAATAGCTGTCCATTATACTACGTGTCATCATGACTGCAAATATGTCCATCTGTATGTTTTGTGGAAAATTCTCCTGTAGACTCCTCAACTTTGTATACTCCAAAAATAATGGAAAATAATAATTGAAAAGAAAAGGACAAAAATGAACTGACTTGCGGATGACGGGCCCATGCATTGCAAAGACTGACAATATTAATGACCAGAGTAAGAGGTCAAGAAAGCAAATTTTAAGTGATTTAGTCCTTAAAGCAATTCATGCAAATTGCTGTCTCCCTACGTTGATCAAATTTGTTTTTTTTTTCCCAGCTCACTCACTGGGGTTAATTTTAGCTTTTTGTTGCGGGGTGAAAATGGGTGATTGTATATCTGCAGCCGGTTTTACACCCTGCCAGATTTTTTTTTTCCATTTACTTCAATCATTCGCTTTTCGCCTGACGATAAAAGTTAAAATTACCCTCACTGTGATGTAAACATTGAGGATAGAACCGAAAAGTTAGTCAAACATCAGGATAGTATTATTAATATAATGCTAGCCTAAACTATTAAACAAGCAAAACACAAACCTACATAAAAATTAAAAATAAGCAACTGGTCTGTGGTTGTCCAGTCATCCCTTTTCCTTCCTTATTCCCTACTTTTCCCTTTTTCTCAACATCAGTTTCACCCCTTTTTTTGCCTATCCTACCCACTCAAAACATGCTTTCCTACTTTCAAAATGATGTGGAGATGCCAGTGATGGACTGGGGTGGACGGGCACCTCAGCACCTCACTCGACCGCAAGCCCACGGACAACCTCACGATGCTCCACTTTTCCAGCTTCCACCCTAACCACGTCAAAGAGGCCATCCCCTATGGACAGGCCCTGCGAATACACAGGATCTGCTTAGACGAGGAGGAACGCGATGGACACCTACAGACGCTGAAAGACGCCCTCGTAAGAACGGGATATGACGCTCGACTCGTCGATCAACAGTTCCGACGGGCCACAGCAAAAAATCGCATAGACCTCCTCAGAAGACAAACACGGGACGCAACCAACAGAGTACCCTTCGTCGTCCAGTACTTCCCCGGAGCGGAGAAACTACACCATGTTCTCCGCAGCCTTCAACATGTCATCGATGACGACGAACCCCTCGCTAAGGCCATCCCCACGCCTCCACTACTCGCCTTCAAACAGCCACCCAACCTCAAACAGACCATCGATCGCAGCAAATTACCCAGCTTTCAGGAGAACAGCGTCCACGACACCACACAACTCTGCCACGGCAACCTCTGCAAGACATGCCAGATCATCGACACAGATACCACCATCACACGAGAGGACACCACCCACCAGGTACATGGTTCATACTCCTGTGACTCGGCCAACGTTGTCCACCTCATACGTTACAGGAAAGGATGCCCCGGAGCATGGTACATTGGCGAGACCATGCAGACACTGCGACAACGGATGAACGGACACCGTGCAACAATCGCCAGACAGGAGGGTTCCCTCCCAGTCGGGGAACACTTCAGCAGTCAAGGACATTCAGCCACCGATCTTCGGGTAAGCGTTCTCCAAGGCGGCCTTCGAGACACACGACAACGCAAAATTGTCGAGCAGAAATTGATAGCCAAGTTCCGCACCCATGAGGACGGCCTCAACCGGGATCTTGGGTTCATGTCACGCTACATATAACCCCACCAGCGAAAAAAAAGTTATCTGTGTTTAGTACAACTGGTCATTCTCTCTCTTTCTCTCTCTCTCTCTCTCTCTGTCTTTGGGTTCGGACCGTTTGTATATTCAGTAGCACTGTATGTAATGTCTCTCTGTCTGATTGCCTAGACAACGGGCAGTTGGAAAGATTATCTGTAATCACCAGGCATTGTTCTCTGACTATATATGCGGTAACCTTCAGGGAATCCCACACTCACCTGACGAAGGAGAAAGCCTCCAAAAGCTTGTGATTTTCAAATGAAACTGTTGGACTATAATCTGGTGTTGTAAGATTCCCTACTTTAAAAAAAAATTCTAAACAGTTAATTAATTTTTTTCTTTCCCTCTCTGTTCTCAGCATCCATTTTGGAGGCGGGGTGACCTTTTTTTAAAAAGAGAAACAAGTTTTCATAGGCTGAAAACTTGTCTTAAAAGCCAGTTTTCCAGCCAATAAAAAGTTTCGATTTGGAATTTGACGTGGTTGCATTATAAGTGCACAGTTCGTTCATTGCTGGGAAAACTACATCTACCTCAGGAAGTTTCACTATTGTTTTGGAAGCAATATTATAAGCCGATAAAGGAGAATCGGTTCTTGGTTTGCCGGTAAATAAAATCGGAAAAGGGAATACAGGTGTAGGTAAAATTAGAAAGGAGCATTCAATGCCAACCTCCAGCCTGAAGTGAGTAGATATCAGGCTTGGCTCAGAAGATCATGGGGTCAAGCCCCGCTCCAGAGACTTGAGGGCACAATCCAGGCTGACACTCCCAGTGCAGTACTGAGAGAGCGCTGCACTGTCAGAGGTGTAACCTTTCGGATGAGATGTTAAACCTTTCGAGTGGACATAAAAAATCCCATGGCGCTATTCAAAGAAGAGTAGGAGAGTTCTCTCCAGTGTCCTGGCCAATATTTCCCTCAAACAACATCACAAAAACTGATTATCTGGTCATCTATCTCATTGCTGTTTTTGGGACCTTGCTGTGTGCAAATTGGTTGCCGTGGTTTCCTACATTACAATAGTGACTACACTTCAAAAGTATTTCATTGGCTGTAAAGCGCTTTGGGATGTCCTGAGGTTGTGAAAGGCGTTACATAAATGCAAGTCTGTATTTCTTTCTATTATTGCGTTTGTCATAATATAGAGCTTCATAATTCGAGGGAACCTGCTCTTATGCAACTCAAAAGAGGCAGTGCCCTTTCTGCACTATTTTGTGGACTATAGAATTTAATTGTACAAATTAATGGAAGGTAAGTGGATAAATCTTCTGATGTTAGTGTGAAACCTAATTCTACCAACAAATTGATTGTGGTTACCTCACCTCCCAACAGATCCTAAAATTTGGGTTAAACCAGATAAAAGACATCAACATCTGCACACTCCAGGTGCTGGAGTGATGCTTCGAGCTGCTTTTCTGGTTTGGCGCAGAGGGCCCTTCATCTTCGCTCCATGCTGATGGGCAGCATCAATGTAGAGCACATTTTCAGCCACCTGAGTTACATGCAGATGATTGAACAAAGTTTTATGGAGCAGCGACATTGAGGATCCAGCTTATGATCTGTGTCCATTCCTTTCCGCATTACACTTTATCAAAACAGTTGTCATCCGTTATTATTTAAAATATCTCATTTGTTCCTTCAAAATTGTTTTGAGGATTAAACAGGAAGTTTTCTAATTATGAACAGTGATTTCTCTTAGACTCAATAGAGTACACATTTTCTCACAGTTGAGCTGATTTTTTTTGGACCCAAATAAAGGAAAAAAAAAATCAAACACAAAGATCAGAAAGCCTATTTATGCAGTTTGAATTAAATATGTAGTCTTCTCCCCTCTTGATCAGATCACGAAAGCATTCTCACAACTAGATACTGACAGAACACTGCATGGAATTCTTGGGAAAACTGACAGCCCACAGCATTCTTCTTCAAAGTGGTCGCTGCAGGAATGATGAGAGCCACAGTCGCAATCCCATAGGCCATTTTATCTGTAGGGAGCTGATGAAACAGTCAGATTCCACAACAGGTAGGAGATGAGGGAAATCTCCAATGGTCCATAAAATGACTGTCACCGTGACTTAGGTTTCTGGGGGGAAACTACCTATTCAGGATGCACGTAAGCAGATTCTGGAACACAGCCGATACATGCAAAGCCACGAAGCTGTCAACTGTAAATGAAAAAAAAAAATGATTTGTTAGGGTTCATTAAGAAAGTTTTAAACATAGAGTAGGTGAGGCACTAATGTGACGCTATAAAGAAAAAAAACTTCAGATGTCAGACTACTTTTAAAAAAGTACCTTTTATTCCTCATGTAAACTTCTCAATGCTCAATTGGAGGTTTAAAATACAAGTGTCATTGTACTGAGTGAAAGAGATAAGGTGGAACTTTTGGATACAATGAGAAACACGCAACTCAGTAGGAGTATTTCCAGGAAACGGGTTGGTAGAGGGACTCAGCAGGAGAGAAAAGAGTTATGGTGAGTCAGAGTTGTCTGATGGGAGAATTGATAAGGTCGTACGAAAAGACAGACAGATAAAGACAATCTGATCCATCGAGTCTGTCCCATTTCACCACACCTCTTACCCACCAGCAGCCATATAATCTCCTGGGAGAAGCAAAATGACAGATTAAATAAAACCTTGGCCAATGCAAGGAAAAAAGATTTCTGGTAAATTCCTCTCTGACCCCTGAAGGCGGCCAAAAATTCCTGGCGATAACAGTGACCACGAGGTACATCGCCCATCATCCCACCTACCTTTTGTAAGCAGCAGTATTGGCCTCCTCCAGGAACCTGTCTGGCTCCCTTTTGAATGCTTGCAGCAAATCTGCATCTATTGCACAAGCTGGCACCATATTTCAAAGCTTAATAATCCTCCGGGAAAAGAAAAACCTCCTGATGTCTAACCTAGTCCTACGCCTACGAGCTCCTTGAGCATATCGTGATTGCTAAGGGTTTCAGATTAGGTATTAATCCAGCGACCCTCATCTGAACCTGTCCTAGGTCCTCTATATCTCCCAACATGTGAGAGGATCACAACTGAAAAAGTATTACAGGTGGGGTCTAACAAATGTCTTGCACAGGGACAGTATGTTGTTCTTTGTTTCATCCTAGGTGTACAACCTAATACAATGTTTGTTTTCACTACAGCCTCAAAACAGTGGCTGTAGATTTGTAATGACTCCTGCACTATAACATTATGGGGGTTAAATTCAGGAGCGTCCATTATTGGACACCCCCTCCCCACCGTGAGGTCTGACGTATCCTGGATATTGGGACTTGGACCTCGTTACAATGAAGACGGTGCAGTTGGAGGAGGCAAGGTAGGTGCTCAAAGTTTGGGTGCAGCGGGCCACAGGAACCCCGTCAGGTCTTCGGGCTTGTTGCTTTGGGGGTTAGGGGCCTCGGACCTGTTGGCGCAGGGGTCAGGGAGGAATTGGGGGGGGGCCTGGAGGTCGTGGTCAGGGGGGAAGCAGGGAGATTGGGGGGGGGGGGCTGGAGATTGGGGCTGTGGGAAGAGGGGGATGGACATCAGAGGTCGGGGCCAGGACCTGGAGGTCGGAGGTCGAGGATCTCGGCACCGGGAGCGGCAGCAGTCGGGATGGCGATTGTGGTAAATACTTACCTTTTTATTTATGCGATGTTTCCGATTGGTTTTTCCTGAGTGCACCAGCTCTGGCGATGGCTGCCTCAAGGCAAACCAATGTTGCAATGGGGACCTGAAGCAAGCGTAGGCCCTTTATTTGCATATGCAAAGGATCTAAAGCCTGCTTCAGGCATGGGTAAAGGGCACCTCTTGTTTGTTGTTACCCAATATGGCGGGCGGCGGACTTCCAGTTGGAAGTGTGTGCCACTTTCTGCCCGCCATTTTGGGGCCTTAGGAGGCCATGTAGCGCCTGAAAAATTCAAGAACCGAAACCATATATATCTTGTTTTGACGTTATTTGTTTATTTGAACTATTTTTAAGAGACTGAAGCAAAATAAAGAACTCTTTGAGGACAGAGTGTTCACATACTGCGGCATGGTTAATGAATTCAGTGTGGAGGCAATCTGGTGTGTATATCATGGAATGAAGAAAATAGTAGGCACAGATTTCATCATTGCTTTACTACTTTAGTAAATGTAATTTTGAAGAAAAGTATAAAAAATTAAGCAATTGTAACTTGACTGATAAGAAACCTTTGACATGAAAGGGAATTTAATGACATGTTCGTTTGAGTCTGCAAATTTAGAAATGTCCCATTAACACCATTAAGTGATGCATTGATATTGCAATTAAGGGATGACAGTTGTAAGCGAGCAGTGAGCTGCTGTATGTAAAATAGTTTTCATAGATAATAAATCTGGTTGTTATTGCTTTATCATTTGGTGCTGGATTATCAGGAACTCTACTGGCAATATTAACACTAAAACAACAAAGCGGTCAGTTTAAATGGCTTCTGTCACCATACCTGCACTCTGGACTTCTCCCTAAACCCCTTCCTTTTGCTACCTTTTTTCTTACTTTCAAAAGCCTTCCACCATTTTGACATACCTTTGGGTCCACTCCCCTCACTTCTCCCCATTGCTGCTCCTGTGAACCACCACGTGACATTTTGTTATCTGAAAGGTTCCGCCAGGACCACTCGGCTCCAGACCTCATTACAGCCTTGGTCCAAACATGGACAAAAGAGCTGAATTCCAGAGGTGAGGTGAGAGTGACTGCCCTTGACATCAAGGCAGCATTTGACCGAGTGTGGCACCAAGGAGCCCTAGTAAAATTGAAGTCAATGGGAATCAGGGGGAAAACTCTCCAGTGGCTGGAGTCACGCCTAGCACAAAGAAAGATGGTAGTGGTTGTTGGAGGCCAATCATCTCAGCCCCAGGGCATTGCTGCAGGAGTTCCTCAGGGCAGTGTCCCAGGCCCAACCATCTTCAGCTGCTTCATCAATGAACTTCCCTCCATCATAAGGTCAGAAATGGGGATGTTCGCTCATGATTACACAGTGTTCAGTTCCATTCGCAACCCCTCAAATAATGAAGCAGTACGAGCCCGCATGCAGCAAGACCTGGACAACATCCAGGCTTGGGCTAATAAGTGGCAAGTAACATTCGCGCCAGACAAGTGCCAGGCAATGACCATCTCCAACAAGAGAGAGGCTAAAACCACCTCCCCTTGACATTCAACGGCATTACCATTGCCGAATCCCCCACCATCAACATCCTGGGGGTCACCATTGACCAGAAACTTAACTGGACCAGCCATATAAATACTGAGGCTGCAAGAGCAGGTCAGACGCTGGGTATTCTGCGGCGAGTGACTCACCTTCTGACTCCCCAAAGCCTTTCCACCATCTACAAGGCACAAGTCAGGAGTGTGATGGAATACTCTCCACTTGCCTGGATGAGTGCAGCTCCAACAACACTCAAGAAGCTCGACACCATCCAGGACAAAGCAGCCCGCTTGATCGACACCCCATCCACCACCCTAAACTTTCACTCCCTTCACCACCGGCGCACCGTGGCTGCAGTGTGTACCATCCACAGGATGCACTGCAGCAACTCGCCAAGGCTTCTTCGACAGCACCTCCCAAACCTGTGACCTCTAACACCTAGAAGGACAAGAGCAGCAGGTACATGGGAACAACACCACCTGCACGTTCCCCTCCAAGTCACACACCATCCCGACTTGGAAATATATCGCCGTTCCTTCATGGTCACTGGGTCAAAATCCTGGAACTCCCTTCCTAACAGCACTGTGGGAGAACCTTCACCACACGGACTGCAGCAGTTCAAAGAGGCGGCTCACCACCACCTTCTCAAGGGCAATTAGGGATGGGCAATAAATGCTGGCCTCGCCAGCGACGCCCACATCCCAAGAACGAAAAAAATATATAAATCCAAGTTGTTTGTTGCATATTCAATAAGGTAATTCCTTGCAGATGAATAAAATGTAGGGCATGCAATGTAAACACAACATTGCAATGTTAAAAAAAGGATTTCTACAAAAAAAATTATCTTAATTGCATTGTGAAGCATTGCTAAATTATTGCTTAATGACATGACTAGATTAGTCTCATCAGCAACCTGGCTCATTATGTCACATTATATCACTTGCTCAAAAGACTATAATTATTTAATCCAAATTGCCTGGTCAATAATGTATGCAATCACTTAAAGGTTACATCATCATCAAAGGTTTATTATATTTCCAACTAAGGAGATTTATTAATTTGTTGTTACTCTGACTCACTATTTCTCTAAAGGGGCACCATTTTCATTGAAAAGTATTGAAAAATCATTTTCATTTGTTTGCATGTGTGTGCCGCAATGATATAAATGATGTAATGGTATCCACCTTTCATTCTTTCTTTCTTTCTAAAAGCCGACAAAATCCCCTGGACCTAATGGCCTCCATCCTTTGGTTTTAAAAGAGGTGGCTTCAGAGATAGTGGATGCGTTGGTTTTGATTTTCCAGAATTCCCTAGATTCTGGAATGGTCCCTGTGGATTGGAAGGTAGCAAATGTAACCCTGCTATTCAAGAAAGGAGGGAGAGAAAAAACAAGGACCTACAGGCCAATTAGCCTGACATCAGTAGTAAGGAAAATGCTAGAATCTATTATTAAGGATGTAGTAACAGGGCACTTAAAAAATCATAATATGATCAGGCAGAGTCAATACGGTTTTATGAAAGGGAAATCGTGTTTGACAAATCTATTAGAGTTTTTTGAGGGTGTAACTAGGAGGGTAGATAAGGGGGAACCAGTGGATGTAATATATCAAAAGGCATTCGATAAGGCGCCACACAAGAGGTTGTCACACAAGATTAGGGCTCATAGGATTGGGGGTAATATATTAGCATGGATTGAGGATTGATTAACGGACAGAAAACAGTGTAGGAATAAACGGGTCATTTTCGGGTCGGCAGGTTGTAACCGTGCTGTAATCTTTCTACGATTCTATGATTCTATAAACTAGTGGGGTGCCGCAAGGATCAGTGCTTGGGCCTCAGCTGTTCTCAATATATATCAATGACTTAGATGAGGAGACCAAGTGTAAAGTATCCAAGTTTGCTGACGATGCAAAGCTAGGTGGGAAAGTAAGCTGTGAGGAGGACACAAAGAAGCTGCAAAGGGATATAGACAGGTTAAGTGAGTGGGCAAGAAGGTGACAGATGGAGTATAACATGGGGAATTGTGAACTTATCCACTTTGGTAGGAAGAATAGAAAAGCAGAATATTTTTTAAAAGGTGAGAGACTAAGAAATGTTGGTATCCAGGGGGATTTGGGTGTCCTTGTACATGAATCACAGGAAAGTTAACATGCAGGTACAGCAGGCAATTAGGAAGGCAAATGGTATGTTCGCCTTTATTGCAAGAGGGTTGGGGTATAAGAGTAAGAAGGTCTTGCTGCAATTATATAGATGTCTGGTGTGACTACACTTGGGGTGCTGTGTACAGTTTTGGTCCCCTTACCTAAGGAAGGAAATACTTGCCTTAGAGGGGGGTGTAACAAAGGTTTACTGGATTGATTCTTGGGATGAAAGGGTTGTCCTATGAGGAGAGATTGAGTAAAATGGGCCTATATTTTCTGGAGTTTAGAAGAAGAGAGGTGATCTCATTGAAACACATAAAATTCTTAGAGGGCTTGACAGGGTAGATGCTGAGAGGCTGTTTCCCCTGGCTGGAGAGTCTAGAACGAGAGGTCATAGTCTCAAGATAAGGGGTAGGACTGAGATGAAGAGGAATTTCTTCACTCAGAGAGAAGTGAATCTTTGGAATTCTCTACCCCAGAGGTTTGTGGATGCTCAGTTGTTGAGTATATTCAAGATTGAGATCGATAGATAAGTTTTTGGACACTAAGGGAATCAAGGGATATGGGGATCGGGCAGGAAAGTGGAGTTGAGGTAGAAGATCAGCCATGATGTTATTGAATGGTGGAGCAGGCTCAAGGGGCCGTATGGTCTACTCCTGCTCCTATTTCTTATGTTTTTTCTTTCTTTCTTTCTATTTTTGTGGCTTCATTGTGATGAAAATGGTCCTTGGTTGTTCCACCTCCCTAAACCACAAAGGGTTTGTCAAACACTCTTTCAAAAATCCAGTATTCTTTTAGCCTAAATCCTTGATGAGCAGCCCGTATGTGACCAGTGTGCCTTTTCATTGCCCATAGGGTACGAGATATGTTATGGCTTCTCTGAGATGAGTTGACCAACTTAGTGGCAATTTCTACCACCCAGTTCTACGCTCCCCCCCACCCCGCCCTCCGCAAATTCGGTTTATGCCAATAAATCTTAATTTAAAGGGTCGTTGCCTTCATGAAAAAAGAGATTGAAAATCCACTTTGTAAAAGGAGCTATCACCATTAAGAAGAATGCCACTTTTGATAACTATGACATATCAAGACTTGATGTGGAGATCCAGTGATGGACTGGGGTGGACAAATGTAAGGAATCTTACAACACCAGGTTATAGTCCAACAGTTTTATTTGAAAATCACAAGCTTTCGGAGCTCCGAAAGCTTGTGATTTTCAAATAAAACTGTTGGACTATAACCTGGTGTTGTAAGATTCCTTACATATATCAAGACTTGTGAGAGTACCACGTTAAACGTATTACAGTCCCCACCACTTACACCGTCCCCATTTATCCTGGACAGCTGCCTATATCAGGAAAATGGCGCCAACCATTTGCCATCACCAGAGGTGTTAATTACAAAGGCGTCGCTTAAACTGTATTCAGCGTGCCGACTATTTCGGCCTGTTGAAGCTGCTATTTCCACCTCATTAAGGTGTGGGTTACCTGTCATTAACTCCTGTGACGGTTGTATTGTTGCATTCCCCAGCTGTCACAGCATGCTTCATTTACTCTGATCTCCAAATCAGTGGCCCTGTAGGTAACACCTCTCTGTCTGAACACTCTGATTGCCTTGGCAACGGGCAGTTGGAAAGACTGTCTGTAATCACCAGGTATTGTTCTGTGATTTATAAATGCGATAGGTTCGAGGATTTCATTTCCACATTCACCTGAGGAAGGAGGAAGCCTCCGAAAGCTTGTGGTTTTCAAATAAAATAGTTGGACTATAACTTGGTGTTGTAAAATTGTTTACAATCTCCAAATCTAAAGCATTGCAAGAGAAAGCAACAGGCATGTTTACAAGGATAATCTCCCCTTCGTTCTTTGTAATTCACGATTCTGGTACTTTTAATCACCGATTGTTCTTAGTGAAATCATCCCCTTGTAACACTTTCTCTCTCCCTCTCTCTCTCTCTCTGTCAGATTTCACAGGGATAACTGTAAGGAGTTTATGTGGATCGTTATTCACGCTGCGTCAATGTCACATCCAGGTTGTAAAAATTTTCAATTAAAGCAGTGTCAAAAGGGGAGCTGCAGAATAATGGGCCAGAATTTGCAGTAGCCGGGCATCTAACGGCATCTGCTGTCAGTTAGACTTGCTCCTGGCACCCTTCAGCTCAAAAAAATGTTTGCCCACATAGTTGCTGAAAGTGCGAGTTGATAATGGTGCAGTGAGGGAAACAGGGCATCTGGGACCTGAGTGAACAGGGCAACCAACAGGGTCTCTCCTTAAGCAATGAGATTGAAGGATTGAGAAATAAAGAGGAAGGACTGAGAAGGAAGTGTAATTTACAGGGGGTGAATTCAATGTCAAATCAGGTACAGAAAGAGAAATAAAAAGAGGGAAAGAAGATTGGATTAAGAGAGAGAAAAGAAAACAGAAAGGAAATGTAAAAAAAAATTAATTTTAGATTTTAAAATCTCGACGAACAATTAATACCTGAAGGAATAAAACTCCACACTTGTAATAATTAATTTTCAGTGCCAGAGAGGGTGATTGGCAGTAATTAACAATTATGATGTCATTAAAAGGGTACTCAGGCTTGAAATGACAAGACTTAACTTTCTGTGGCGAGTTTTGTTTGTATCTACCGCGTAAATACAGCAACTTCACGCCATTCAATGCATTTCAATGGTGAGGCAGGCAGCGAGATGCCATTTTCCCGAAGCTTAACGGCGGTGTGGTGCAACTCAGACAGCAACTTTTGGATATTGGCACTTAACTGCGCATCTGCCCCTCGCCTGAAATTGCTATACCATTTACGCATAAATCACGGCGAGTGCCACCAACCTCAACGTTATTTTGACAGCAAAATCTGGCCCATTATACAGATAACATGTACAAAAAAGCGGCAACCATTTCATATACAAGCAATGTATACTGGAGCTCACCGCAATCTATGTGTTGAATATTTAGGATGTGGAGATGCCGGTGATGGACTGGGGTTGACAATTGTAAACAATTTTACAACACCAAGTTATAGTCCAGCAATTTTATTTTAAATTCACAAGCTTTCGGAGACTTCCTCCTTCCTCAGGTAAATGTTCAGGAGCTCCTTGAAGCCTACGCATTTATACATATAGAACAATACATGGTGTTTACAGACTGCCCCTGCAACTGCCCGTTGCCAAGGCAATCACCGTGTTCAGACAGAGAGGTGTCACCTGCAGAACCCCCGAATACACATTCAACAAAAAAACAAACAGGAAAAAAAACAGAGAGAGGCAGAAACATCCGGAAGGCAGAGAAAGCCAGCAAATGACCCATTATATCAAAAACAGATAACATTTGTTCGCTGGTGGGGTAACGTGTAGCGTGACATGAACCCAAGATCCCGGTTGAGGCCGTCCTCATGGGTGCGGAACTTGGCTATCAATTTCTGCTCGACGATTTTGCGTTGTCGTGTGTCTCGAAGGCCGCCTTGGAGTACGCTTACCCGAAGGTCGGTGGATGAATGTCCATGACTGCTGAAGTGTTCCCCGACTGGGAGGGAACCCTCCTGTTTGGCGATTGTTGCGCGGTGTCCGTTCATCCGTTGTCGCAGCGTCTGCATGGTCTCGCCAATGTACCATGCTCTGGGGCATCCTTTCCTGCAACGTATGAGGTAGACAACGTTGGCCGAGTCACAGGAGTATGAACCATGCACCTGGTGGGTGGTGTCCTCTCGTGTGATGGTGGTATCTGTGTCGATGATCTGGCATGTCTTGCAGAGGTTACCGTGGCAGGGTTGTGTGGTGTCGTGGACGCTGTTCTCTTGAAAGCTAGGTAATTTGCTGCGAACGATGGTCTGTTTGAGGTTGGGTGGCTGTTTAAAGGCGAGTAGTGGAGGTGTGGGGATGGCCATAGCGAGGTGTTTGTCCTCATTGATGACATGTTGAAGGCTGCGGAGAACATGGCGTAGTTTCTCCGCTCCGGGGAAGTACTGGACGACAAAGGGTACTCTGTTGGTTGCGTCCCGTGTTAGTCTCCTGAGGAGGTCTATGCGATTTTTTGCTGTGGCCCGTCGGAACTGTCGATCGATGAGTCGAGCGTCATATCCCGTTCTTACTAGGGCGTCTTTCAGCGTCTGTAGGTGTCCATCGCGTTCCTCCTCGTCTGAGCAGACCCTGTGTATTCGCAGGGCCTGTCCATAGGGGATGGCCTCTTTGACGTGGTTAGGGTGGAAGCTGGAAAAGTGGAGCATCGTGAGGTTGTCCGTGGGCTTGCGGTAGAGTAACTGGACAACTGGACAACCAGGAACACTACAGACGGTTACCCGCAGATCCGACCAAAGAACACACCCACCAGCTCAACAAACTGATCAAGACCTTCGATCCAGACCTTCAAAGCATCCTACGCACTCTCATCCCACGTAATCCCCGCGTGGGAGACTTCTTCTGCCTCCCAAAGATACACAAAGCCAACACACCCGGACGTCCCATCGTATCAGGCAACGGAACCCTGTGTGAGAACCTCTCTGGATACATCGAGGGCATCCTGAAACCCATCGTACAGGGAACCCCCAGCTTCTGTCGCGACACTACAGACTTCCTACAAAAACTCAGTACCCACGGACCAGTTGAACCAGGAACACTTCTCACCACGATGAACGTCTCGGCACTATACACCAGTATCCCCCACGATGACGGCATCGCTGCGACAGCATCAATACTCAACACCAACAACAGCCAATCTCCGGAAGCCATCCTACAACTCATCCGCTTCATCCTGGATCACAATGTCTTCACCTTCGATAACCAGTTCTTTACCCAAACACACGGAACAGCCATGGGGACCAAATTCGCACCCCAATACGCCAACATTTTCATGCACAAGTTCGAGCAGGACTTCTTCACTGCACAAGACCTCCAACCAACACTATACACCAGATACATCGACGACATTTTCTTTCTATGGACCCACGGCAAGGAATCACTAAAGAGACTATACGATAACATCAACAAGTTCCATCCCACCATCAAGCTCACCATGGACTACTCCTCAGAATCAGTTTCTTTCTTGGACACACGAATCTCCATCAAAGACGGGCACCTCAGCACCTCACTCTACCGCAAGCCCACGGACAACCTCACGATGCTCCACTTTTCCAGCTTCCACCCTAACCACGTCAAAGAGGCCATCCCCTATGGACAGGCCCTGCGAATACACAGGGTCTGCTCAGACGAGGAGGAACGCGATGGACACCTACAGACGCTGAAAGACGCCCTAGTAAGAACGGGATATGACGCTCGACTCATCGATCGACAGTTCCGACGGGCCACAGCAAAAAATCGCATAGACCTCCTCAGGAGACTAACACGGGACGCAACCAACAGAGTACCCTTTGTCGTCCAGTACTTCCCCGGCGCGGAGAAACTACGCCATGTTCTCCGCAGCCTTCAACATGTCATCAATGAGGACAAACACCTCGCTATGGCCATCCCCACACCTCCACTACTCGCCTTTAAACAGCCACCCAACCTCAAACAGACCATCGTTCGCAGCAAATTACCTAGCTTTCAAGAGAACAGCGTCCACGACACCACACAACCCTGCCACGGTAACCTCTGCAAGACATGCCAGATCATCGACACAGATACCACCATCACACGAGAGGACACCACCCACCAGGTGCATGGTTCATACTCCTGTGACTCGGCCAACGTTGTCTACCTCATACGTTGCAGGAAAGGATGCCCCAGAGCATGGTACATTGGCGAGACCATGCAGACGCTGCGACAACGGATGAACGGACACCGCGCAACAATCGCCAAACAGGAGGGTTCCCTCCCAGTCGGGGAACACTTCAGCAGTCATGGACATTCATCCACCGACCTTCGGGTAAGCGTACTCCAAGGCGGCCTTCGAGACACACGACAACGCAAAATCGTCGAGCAGAAATTGATAGCCAAGTTCCGCACCCATGAGGACGGCCTCAACCGGGATCTTGGGTTCATGTCACGCTACACGTTACCCCACCAGCGAACAAATGTTATCTGTTTTTGATATAATGGGTCATTTGCTGGCTTTCTCTGCCTTCCGGATGTTTCTGCCTCTCTCTGTTTTTTTTCCTGTTTGTTTTTTTGTTGAATGTGTATTCGGGGGTTCTGCAGGTGACACCTCTCTGTCTGAACACGGTGATTGCCTTGGCAACGGGCAGTTGCAGGGGCAGTCTGTAAACACCATGTATTGTTCTATATGTATAAATGCGTAGGCTTCAAGGAGCTCCTGAACATTTACCTGAGGAAGGAGGAAGTCTCCGAAAGCTTGTGAATTTAAAATAAAATTGCTGGACTATAACTTGGTGTTGTAAAATTGTTTACAATTGAATATTTAGGGCCGTTTAACCTCCACCACTCATAAAACAGCTCAGTCTAGAAGATGACCAAGGAATATTCACGCTCTGTTTGCTTTTGAAAAACAAGTGCAGTCTTGCAGTAACATGGTTTGGTACTCATTTTGTACTACAAGTTCTGGAATAATAAAAGTATAAAATCAAGTGTCGGTCATTTCCCGTTGGGATCATTACCGCGATGTGAGTAACGGAGGATGAAGATTCCCTCCGTCCGTTTTAAAAATGTTCTTGGTTATGCCAGCCACCACGTAGAGCGGGCAAATTATGTTGAAGTTAATGGAGTTAAAGTCAGGAGAAAAATACTACGGGCGGCTGAATCGATATTTCCTGTTTTACACTATCGCCCAAAGTCAAAATTACCCCTATTGGGTGTATAAGGTCACACTATGGTTTGTTATGAGCAATGGCTTGCTTACAGGAGTGGTCCCTTCTGCTGAACAGCCTTTGGTGATGGTGCTCAATGCAGTTCCTATGCTTTGCCTACAGTTGGCACAGTGGAGGACTGCTAAATTGCTCAATGCAATGCTACTCAGTGGAACACTGTCAACTGGATCACTTTGACTGAATCCCAACAGTATGACTCACAATCTAACAGTATTGCATCAATTATGTACCAGGCACATTAACAGGCAAATGAAGGTCAAATAATTGTCAAGCTCTAACTACGTGCTGTAACCAAGTATCTGTTTGTCATTGCTTTTGTTAGTTAGTTCTGTAACTATTACAATTGAAAACCACAAATGCCACTAGGATTTCCTTAACTCTTCACACAAAGAGTCATACTTTGGGACAGGACCCTGCAGGTTTGCAATTACCATAGAACTAAAGAAGATTACAGCATTTTTACATATTGTTTATGGTAGATATTAAAATGTTATTGAAAGAAGTGATAATGACTGGGATCCTGCCTACAATTGGGCAATACAGCAGGTGAGGTGGAACAGGCTCGAGGGGCTGAATGGCCTGCTCCTGTTCCTATGTTCCTATGAGGCCTATCACCGGTGTGTATTCCCCCCACCCCCGCGCCCCGCCCACCGCTGGCCTCTCCTCCCCTGGCTGCGGCATCCAAAACTCCACTGCCCATATTCTATTGTGCACCAAGTCCCGCTTGTCCATCACCCTTATGCTCACTGAACTTATATTTACTTCCAGCCCCACATTTCAAATTTAAAATTCTCATCTTTTTGTTTAAACCTCTCCATGGCCTCACCCCTCCCTATCACTGTAATCTCACCCAGCCCTATAATACCCTCCCTCCTCCTCCACAAACTCTTGGTTCCTCTAACACTGGCCTCTTCTGGACCCCCCCTCACTGTTGGTGACTGTGCTCTCCTAGACCTCCCCACCTCCCCCTCCTTCCTTAAGACCCTCCTTAAAACCCAGCTCTTTGACCAAGCTTTTCATCACTCCTAATCTTGCCTTCCTCGGTTAAGCGTCTGTTATTCTTTATGCCCATGTGAAGTGCTTTGCACGTTTTCTATGTTAGTGGCTTTATATAAATGTAAGTTGTCATACTGAACAGTGAATGCTGGAAACAATGAAACAAATCATGTAGCACCTTTGGAGAGAACAGGGGAGTTAACGTTTTGAGTATGGACCCTTTGAAATTAAAATCAGAGCCCCCTTTGAGCAAATTCATGATAGTCTATCAGATGTCTTCTTAATCTTCTTTGTTCTAATGAAAAGAGTCCCAATTTCTTTGGTCTCTCCTCAAAACTAAAGCCTCTCATTCCTTTTATCATCGTGGTGAATCTCTTCTGCAGCTTCTCCATGGCCAGGACGTCCTTTTTATTCCTTCTCTGGATGTGGACATCACTGGTAAGGCCAGCATTTATTACCCATCCCTAGTTGCCCTTGAGAAGGTGGTGGTGAGCCTTCTTCTTGAACCACTGCAGTCCATGTGGTGAAGGTGCTCCTATAGTGCTGTTAAGTAGGGAGTTCCAGGATTTTGACAATGAATGCTCTTCTTCTGCTTCCTGCCCTTCCCTATAACTTATTTGTAGCAGGACTTTATTTTCCAAGGCTTCTCAATTTCTTGAAATTGTTGGCCTGCCCCTTTAAACAGGTGCAGTGACTGAAACATTCCAACTGCATAGGTAGAAAGAGAGATGAGGTCCTGCAGGCAGATTTTAAGGAGTTGGAAAGAGATTAACAAACAGGACCTCAAAGGTAGCAATCTCTGGATTACTCCCGATGCCAGGTGCTAGCGAGTATAGAAATAGGAGGATAGAGCAGATGAATGTGTGGCTGGAGAGATAGTGCAGGAGGGAGGGCTTTAGTTTCCTGGGGCATTGCAACCAGTTCTGAGGGAGGGGACCTGTACAGGCCGGACGGGTTGCACCTCAACGGAGCTGGGACCAATGTCCTCACGGGGAGGTTCGCTAGTGCTGTGGGTGGTGGGGTTTAAACTAATTTGGCAGGGGGATGGGCACCAGGATGTAGCATTGGAAAGGAGAAAAAAGGTGTACAAAGGATTGGGAGAGAAAGATAGCACTAGAATAAGAAATAGTACAGTATTAGGTAGGATCAGACTAAGAGAGAGTAAAAGAAAGTCTAAGATTGGTTTACAGTGCACGTGTGTAAACTCACAAAGCATGGTAAACAAGGTTGGTGAGCTGCAGGCGCAAATAACCACATGGCAATATGATATCATGGCGATAACGGAGACCTGGCTCAAAAAAGGACAGGATTGGGTACTAAATATTCCTGGATACAAGGTGTTCAGGAAAGATAGGGAAGGAAAGAAAGGAGGGGGAGGGTGGCAATATTGATTAAGGAGATTATTGCAGTGCTGGAGAGAAAGGATGTCCTTGAGGGGTCAAGGACAGAATCTATTTGGTTAGAGTTGAGAAATAATAGAGGTGCCATTAAACTACTGGGTGTATTCTATAGGCCACCAACTAGTGGGAAGAATATAGAGGAGCAAATTTGCAGGGAAATTACAGAGAGGTGCAAAAGCCATAGAGTAGTGATAATGGGGGACTTCAACTATCCTAATATAGACTGATATATATCGACTAATATATAGACTGATATTGACTAATATATATCCTAATATATAAGTGGCAAAGAGGGGGAGGAATTTTTCAAGTGTGTTCAGGAGATCTTTCTTGACCAGTATGCTTCCAGCCCAATAAGGAAGGAGGCATTGCTGGATTTGGTTCTGGGGAATGAGGTGGGCCAAGTGGAGCAAGTGTCAGTGGGGGAACATTTAAGTAACAGCGATCATAGTATCATAAGGTTTAGAATAGCTATGGAAAAGGACATGAATCATTCTAAAGTAAAAATACTCAATTGGAGGAGGGCCAATTTCAGTGGGATGAGAACAGATCTGGCCCGGGTAAATTGGAATCAAAGGTTGCCAGGCAAAGCTGTAATTGAACAATGGGCGGCCTTTAAGGACAAGATGGTTCGGGTACAGTCTGGGTACATTCCCACGAGGAAGAAAGGTAGGGCAACTAAAGCCAGAGCTCCCTGGATAACAAAAGAGATGGAGAGTAAGATAAAGCAGAAAAAGGGGTGTATGACAGATGTCAAGTTGATAGCAGAAGTGAGAACCAGGCTGAATATAGAAAGTTCAGAGGGGAAATGATAAAGGAAATAAGAGGGGCAAAGAGAGAGTATGAGAATAGATTGGTGGCCAACATGAAAGGGAATCGAAAAATCTTCTATAGACATGTAAACAGTAAACGGGTAGTAAGAAGAGGTGTGGGGCCGATTAGGGACCAAAAAGGAGATCTACTCATGGAGGCAGAGGGCATGGCCAAGGTACTAAATGAGTGCTTTGCATTTGTCTTTAGCAAGGAAGAAGATGCTGACAGAGTCTCAATAAAGGAAGATGTAAGTGAGATACTGGATGGGCTAAAAATTGATAAAGAGAAGGTACTAGAAAGGTTGGCTGTACTTAAAGTGGATAAGTCATCTGGTCCGGATGGGATGCATCCTAGGTTGCTGAGAGAAGTAAGGGTGGAAATTGTGGAGGTACTGGCCATAATCTTCCAAACATCCTTAGATATGGGGGTGGTACCAGAGGACTGGAAAATTGCAAATGTTACACCCTTGTTCTAAAAACGGTGTAAGGATAAACCCAATAACTATAGGCCAGTCAGTTTAACCTCGGCGGTGGGGAAACTTTTAGAAACTATAATCCGGGACAGAATTAGCAGTCACTTGGACAAGTGTGGATTGATTAGGGAAAGCCAGCACGGATTTGTTAAAAGCAAATCGCGTTTAACCAACTTGATAGAGTTTTTTAATGACATAACAGAGAGGGTAGATGAGGGCAATGCAGTTGATGTGGCGTATACGGACTTTCAAAAGGCATTTGCTAAAGTGCTGCATAATAGGCTTGTCATCAAGATTGAAGCCCATGGAATAAAAGGGGCAGTAGCAGCATGGATACAGAATTGGCTTAGTGGCAGGAAACAGGGAGTAGTGGTGAACGGTTGCTTTTCAGACTGGGGGGAGGAGTACAGTGGTGTTTCCCAGGGGTCGGTACTAGGACCACTGCTTTTCTTGATATATATTAATGACTTGGACTTGGGTGTACAGGGCACAATTTCCAAATTTGCGGATGACACAAAACTTGGAAGTGTAGTGAACAGTGAGGAGGATAGTAATAGACTTCAAGAGGATATAGACAGGCTGGTGGCATAGGCGGACACATGGCAGATGAAATTTAACGCAGAAAAATGCGAGGTGATGCATTTCGGTAGGAAGAATGAGGAGAGGCAATATAAACTAAAGGGCACAATTCTAAAAGGGGTACAGGAACAGAGAGACCTGGGGGTATATGTACACAATTCAGTGAGGAAGCGGTTAAAAATGTTGATAGCAGAAGTGAGAACCAGGCTGAATATAGAAAGTTCAGAGGGGGAATGAAAAAGGAAATAAGAGGGGCAAAGAGAGAGTATGAGAATAGACTGGTGGCCAACATGAAAGGGAATCGAAAAGTCTTCTATAGACATGTAAACAGTAAACGGGTAGTAAGAGGAGGGGTGGAGAAAGTGATTAAAAAAGTATACGGGATCCTGGGCTTTATAAATAGAGGCATAAAGTACAAAAGCAAGGAAGTCATGATGAACCTTTATAAAACAGTGGTTCAGTTCTGGGCACCGCACTTTAGGAAGCATGTAAAGGCCTCAGAGAGGGTGCAGAAGAGATTTACTCGATTGATTCCAGGGATGAGTGATTTTAGTTACGTGGATGGATTGGAGAAGCTGGGGTTGTTCTCTTTGGAACAGAGAAGGTTGAGAGGAGATTTGATAGAGGTATTCAAAATCATGAAGGGTCTAGACAGAGTAGATAGAGAGATACTGTTCCCATTGGTGGAAGGGTCAAGAACCAGAGGACATAGATTTAAGATGATTGCAAAAGAACCAAAGGAGATATGAGGAAAAACTTTTTTACACAGTGAGTAGTTAGGATCTGGAATGTACTGCCAGAGTGGGTGGTTGAGGCAAATTCAATCAATGCCTTCAAAAGGGAACTGGATAAATACTTGAACGGAATAAATTTGCAGGGCTATGGTGATAGGCCAGGGGAGTGGAACTAGCAAGAGTGCTCTTGCATGGAGCTGGACTCAATGGGCCAAATGGCCTCCTTCTGTGCTGTAACCTTTCTATGATTCTATGCACAGGATATCCTGCACTCACACAGTGACAGACTCCCAATGGAAGTTATACATAGCGCTGGGAACCCATCCTGAATATTTAATTGGCCCTAACTGGGACGGGGGTACAGTGGTGGCCAGAAATCCCATTCTCACTCCAATTTCAGCAGAAACCCCACCGATGAGGAAAATCCAGGTCCTTTTCGTTTGACTGGTTCACAATATTTTCTCGGTACACAGTTCAGTGGTACTGCTGGGCCTAACTTTTTTTTCCAAGAGCTTTATATATAAAAAAATATATGTTATCATTTACAGAATGTTTGGTAAAAGGAGAAATTAAAAAGGCAAAAAATAAAATCGGACTTAAAAAAGACTTTTTTACAAATCAGCATTTCGTTGCAAACAAATTTTCAGCCGAGGCAAAAACTCCTGATGTAAGCTGTTAAATAACAGCAATAGCAAGCCTGATAATAGAGCATCAAGTGTGATAGTTTGCAAATTATTAAAACACTTAAGCATTATGTAACTTTGATTACAGGCAGCCAAAAAGCCCTTGGTAACTGCAACCAGATGCCACCAATAGTCTTTGGGATGACTTCCTCAATTGTCTTTAGAGCAGATTACCAAAAGGTCTCAGTTTCAACAGCAATTTATATCTGATCCATTATTCACTTAACACTTTGTAACATTATATGGGTACTTGCCTCTACTGTCAAGCTCTTTGCTGTATGTCCCGCATATGAGCAACGGATGTTGATCTAGCCAAATCAAATTGATTTCCACAGAGAAAAAAGTTAAAATGGTGAAATGTTTCAAACAGTAACACTGGGTGCAATGGTGTGAATATTTGGCTGTGTAATTAATATAGAAGGGATATCACATATATTCAAAACAAACAAAATATGAGAACAGCTTCAAACCATTGATATAGCTTAATCATCCTAGAAAATGTAGTTACTGATATTTTGAATATTTGGGGGTTTTAAGGACGCCGTACTAAGTCATCCCAATACAAGTAACTTAACAAAATACATTTTTACATACTTTTGATTTATATTATTGTAAATTTACACATCTGAGACCAATAGCTGCAGGGCAGGTTCCAGTCAGGCAGAACAGTGTTTACATTGCCTGGCTCCTGCCTGGCTAGTACTGTCTTGCCCAGGAAAGAACTGTGTGCATGTCTGGCTACAGCATAGACAGAGCCCTCTTCCCAACATTTAAACATTTATATATGTTTAAAAAATAGGCAGAGGGAATCCCTGCTCTCTAAATGTTTACAGTGAGGTTAGGTGGGTTTACAAAGGGCCCCACAGGTTGACTGGACCCCCCTGAGCACTTTATAAATCAGGTTTGGCACGACACTGGGTTTACAGTTCATGCGATGTCGAACCAAAATGGTGTGAGACTATTGCCCCGAAGGTGTTGCACTTTCCTGTGCTACGAGCCATGATGGGAACCCAGCCCACCCCTAGATATTTGTTTGGGGAGCCCGGAAGCCAAATGAGTGCATCGCAATCTGCGATCGCAACTCAATTGAAGGTGAGTATTTGCGTTTTCGGGGGCTTGCTGGCAGCCTGTCGGCCGCGAATCAGAGAAGGGGGGCTGGAAGGAGAGAGAGATCGTGGGCCCTGGAACAAATTGGAGGGTGGGGGGGGGGCGTGGATCGGGGGGTCCAGCATCAGGGGTCGGGGTGGGGTGGGGTGTGGTTCGGATGATCACGGGGTCATGTCGCGCCCGGTGTGCTTGTCGGGCCTGGATGAATCACTCCTGCTCCTCCGGACCCACAAGCAGTGCAATAAAGACACTCACCTCGTGGATCCGGCCGTTCCCACCTGCTTTCACCTGACATGAATCGGAAGCGATGGGAAACCCGAACAGGTAAGGTTAAATTCATTTTACTTTTGGAATACGCAAAAACTTACGTACCTCAACTATCTCAACGAGGTACATTGCCCCTTTAAGTATCGGCCCACCGGCTTTAAGTGGGGGCGGGACTTCTGGGTGTCTGTTGTGCGCGCACATCCAAATGCGCCTGGGCCAAATCCGGAAGTGGGCGTGTTGGAGCCGGGATGCGGTCCCTCTCCAAAAAGCTATTATATTAACCTCCAACCTACCCCCAACCCACCCATTCTTGGGGGTTAAAATTACCCCCATGATATCCATCGGCTCTGATTGTGATGTACACTGCCAGTGCGAAGCTGAAATCGCTTTGCTCCAAGGCTAAACTAGCAGTGTAAATGCATCCTTAAAGATCATGTAGAAAGTAAGAGGGACAAACCGATGTGGGCTCAATTTAACCCAAACCAACTTAAGTCCATCAAAAGTCACCCCACCCCTCTCCCCACTATGTTCTGCTCTCTTGTCTTCCCCCTGTGCACCATTCCTTGGCCAGAGTGGGACCATGCTAAATATCAGAACCATGCTCTAGACCCCAGACTACATGTGAGCAATATCACAAGAGATCGTCTCGCACCTGTTTCTCCTACATTACACCATTGACTACACCTCAAAAGTATTTTGGCGTCCTGAGGTCATGATAGGCTCTATATAAATGCAAGTCCCTTTCCCCTCCTTAATAAGAATGAATATAGTTTTTATAGACACGCCCAAGGAATCACAGATACACCTTTAATGACAGCTAGTGAGCAGGTAGGAATTGCTTGCATTTACACCAGGCCTCATCATATTGTTGAAACATCACAAAACACCTCACACTGACAATTGTTATGTCGGCAAACACAGAGCTATTTTGCACCAGCAACACCCCACAGACAGCAATGAGATGAATAGCCACTTAATCTGTTCTTGATTAAAGGAGGAATATTGATCAGGAATACAGGAATACTCCCTGCTTTTCTTTAAATAGTACCATGGGACCTTTCACATTTACTGGAACACAGATGGGACTTTGATTTAATGCCTCGTTCAAAGGATGGCACTTCTGACAATACAGCACTCCACTGGAGTATCAGCCTTGATTATGTACTTAAATTTTTTTTTTTTTATTCGTTCACGGGATGTGGGCGTCGCTGGCGAGGCCAGCATTTATTACCCATCCCTAATTGCCCTCGAGAAGGTGGTGGTGAGGCCATTTCAGAGGGCAATTAAGAATCAACCACATTGCTGTGGGTCTGGAGTCACATATAGGCCAGACCAGGTAAGGATGGCAGGTTTCCTTCCCTAAAGGACATCAGTGAACCAGATGGGTTTTTACGACAATCCGGTAGTTTCATGGCCATCATTACTGATACTAGTATTTTAATTCCAGATTTTATTTAATTAATTGAATTTTTAAATTTGCCAGCTGCCGTGGTGGGATTTGAACTCATGACTCTGGATTTTAGTCCAGGCCTCTGGATTACTAGCCCAGTAACATAACCACTATGCTACCGTCCCCTTAAATGCCAACTGAGCTCCTATAACAGTGTTCTCACCAGAGTGGTTTTCATTAGCAAAGAAAATAATGGGGCGTATAAAGGAGTTTCCCCAAATGATAATGATGGTGGCTGTGCTCAACACATCATCTAATTGCTTTTATTAGTTTCATGATGGTACCATCTGCCTCTAAGGGCAGGATAATGGAACTATGTGGACAGCCTTTTCAGAGAACAGTACAGGTGCAATGAGCTAAATGACCACCTTCTGAGTCATTACACATCCCTGATTCTATAATCCATCTGGCGACTGCTTCTTCTGTTACCATTCTGATAGTGGATTGAGCGCTGTCTACTACATGAGATTTTGTTGCTGCTTCCACTGTGTTTTCCATCAAAATGGCATAGGCGCTCCGTCTCTATTGATGTCTCCCTGTGAGTTCTGCCTTTTCATTCTCCATAGAAGTTTACAGCGCAGAATGAGGGTGTTCAGCCCATCATGTCTATGCCGGCTAAGAGCAATCCAACCCTAATTCCACTGCACTGCTCTGTTCTGTCTAGTCCTGTAAGCATCCTCTACTTCAAGTGTTTATCCAATGTTCCCTTAAAATATGTAATGGCATCTACCTCAACTAGGTCCTGTGGAAAGCATCCAATGCTCAGATAAATCTCTGCGTAAAGAAAATTCTCCAGCCACTCGTCTTAGTCTCATAGCGACAATTTAGACATTGATCGCCTCTCATCACTGACTCCCAACCAAAACAAGTAGCCTTTGCCTATTAAACCTACCAAAACTCTTCATGGCTGAGAAATTCCGTGGTTTGTACACTCCAGCACTGACCGTTGCCTGAGTTTGCAGGGTCAGTGGGAGGTGACTTCACTTGCATGGGCCAGTGGGTGGAAATGCCACTTTAGATACTTCTTTGGAACCTAGCTGCCACACGCACCAGGAAACTTAGGTGATCGCTTGCCTGTGAGGGGGTGTGGAGGGGCATTGGTCGCCCAGACCTCCGCTGATGCTGGCATGGCTCCGATTGCCCCTCAAGTTAGGGAGCTGAACCAAGAAGTAATTTTTTAAAAATAAAAATTCTCCTCTTTGGGGTCCTTGCCAGGAAACAGCGGGTCCTCACTCAGGGTCATTTACTGTTTAGAGAGTCCCCCTCCCTGTCCCTACCCCTTCATTTGCCTTGTAGTGGACAGCCAGAAGTTCTGCCTCTTAAAAGACAATGCAGAAACTGGCAGAAATGGCAGAGACCAGGCGGATAATTTTAACCCCCAAGAACGGGTGGGTTGGGGGTGAGTGGGCAGTAAACATAGTCGATTTTTGGAGTGGGACCGCATCCCGACTCCAACGCGTCCACTTCCGGGT
This sequence comes from Heptranchias perlo, assembly GCF_035084215.1. Lineage (NCBI taxonomy): Eukaryota > Metazoa > Chordata > Chondrichthyes > Hexanchiformes > Hexanchidae > Heptranchias > Heptranchias perlo. Next base: position 80,921,405 of record NC_090332.1, read on the forward strand.
TTAACCCAGGTGCGTTTGGATGCGCGCACAACAAAAACTCGGAAATCCAGTCCCCACTTAAAGCAGGTGGGCCGATATTTAAAAGGGCAATGTACCTCATTGCAATACCGAGGCACTGAATTTTTCGTGTATTAAAAATGTCAAATAAATTTAACCGTACCTGTTCGGGTTTCCCATCGCTTCCAATTCACGTCAGATGAAAGCAAGCGGGAAGGGCCGGATCCATTGCACTGCCAGTGGCCCGGAGATGGGGGCGGGGGTGGTCACTCAGACCGCCGCTGACACTGGCCACAGCTCCAATTACATTACATAGTGGTTATGTTACTGGACTAGTAATCCAGAGGCCTGGATAAATAATCCAGAGACATGAGTTCAAATCCTGCTACGGCAGCTGGGGAATTTAAATTCAGTTAATTAAAATAAAAAAATCTGAAATAAAAAGCGAGTATCAGTGATTGTGACCATGAAACTACCGGATTGTCGGGAAATCCCATCTGGTTCACTAATGTCCTTTAGGGAAGGAAACCTGCCGTCCTTACCCGGTCTGGCCTATATGTGACTCCAGACCCACAGTAATGTGTTTGATTCTTAACTGCCCTCAGAAATGGCCTAGCAAGCCACTCAGTTGCCAAGAAGGCGACTCACCACCACCTCTGAAGGGCAATTAGGGATGGGCAATAAATGTTGGCCTTGCCAGCGACGCCCACATCTCACGAATGAATAAAAAAAAGGAGCAGGAGTGATTCATTCAGGCCCAACAAGCTCGCCTGGCATGATCTGACCCCCGTGATCGGCGTACCCCCTCAATGCTGGACTCCCCACCCCCCCCCCGATTCTGGACACCCCCCCACCAATGCTGGACCCGCCCCCCCCCCCGACGCTGGACCCCCTTCCCACCAATGGTGGACCCTCCTTTATTTTTCTCCAAGGCCCACCCGACATCGTCCACGTTCCCCCACCTCCCCCCAACCCTCCGATTTCTTCCATGGCCCACAATCTCTCTCTCCCTCCCTCCCCCCACTCCGACTCACGGCTCCTTTCCCTTCCGTTCCACGTGGGAAACCCAGACGCACAAATACTCACCTTTAATTGAGTTGCGATTACAGATTGCGCGCACTCATTCAGCTTCCAGGTTCCCCACGTGAATATCTACAGATGTGCTGGGTTCCCAGCTGCGAGCTAAAGTCATTCCAAAGGTCTTCCTTCTTTCCCTGGGGATTCTGCTAGTCCCACCAAAGTTAAGGCAAGAGACTGGCAGAACCTCGGCGAAATTTCAAGGCCAGGAATTTTAAAAAACTTCTAATAAATCTCCACCTAGCCTTCTCCGTTCCAGTGGAAATTGTCCCAGTATCTCAAGTGTCTCCTCATCATTATAGGTTCTCATCTCTGGTATCAGCCTGTTGAATCTATGCTGCACGTTCCCTTCAACTACCAATAATATAATCATCTATAATTAGGGGTGTTTATGGTTAACAAATAAACATGGCTGTTATTAGTTAATACTGAGGAAGATGACTACAAAGTACATGAAGACGTTAATAAACTTGTAGAATGGACGGGTAATTGGCAAATTAAATTCAATATAGTTAAGTGTGAGGTGATGCATTTTGGTAGGAAGAATAAGGAGGCCAAATACTTCTTGGAAAATAAGAGTCTAAATGGGGTAGAGGAACAAAGGGATCTAGGGGTACAAATACACAAATCACTAAAAGTAGTGATGCAGGTTAATAAGGCCATAAAAAAGCAAACAAAGCTCTGGGGTTCATTTCTAGAGGGATAGAATTGAAAAATTGAATTGAATTGAATGTTAAACTTGTATAGAGCCATAGATAGACTACACTTAGAGCATTGTGCAATTCTGGTCTCCATATTATAAAAAGGATGTTCGAGGATTTTGACCCAGCGATGATGAAGGAATGGCGATATATTTCCAGGTCGGGATGGTGTGTGACTTGGATGGGAACGTGCAGGTGGTGTTGTTCCCATGTGCCTGCTGCCCTTGTCCTTCTAGGTGGTAGAGGTAGCGGGTTTGGGAGGTGCTGTCAAAGAAGCCTTGGCGAGTTGCTGCAGTGCATCCTGTGGATGGTACACACTGCAGCCACTGTGCGCTGGTGGTGAAGGGAGTGAATGTTTAGGGTGATGGATGGGGTGCCAATCAAGCGGGCTGCTTTGTCCTGGATGGTGTTGAGCTTCTTGAGTGTTGTTGGAGCTGCACTCATCCAGGCAAGTGGAGAGTATTCCATCACACTCCTGACTTGTGCCTTGTAATTGGTGGAAAGGCTTTGGGGAGTCAGGAGGTGAGTCACTCGGCACAGAATATCCAACCTCTGACCTGCTCTTGTAGCCACAGTATTTATGTGGCTGGTCCAGTTAAGTTTCTGGTCAATGGTGACCTCCAGGATGTTGATGGTGGGGGATTTGCCGATGGTAATTGCCATTGAATGTCATGGGGAGGTGGTTAGACTCTCTCTTGTTGGAGATGGTCATTGCCTGGCACTTGTCTGGCACGAATGTGGAACTTGCTACCACAAGGAGTAGTTGAGGCAAATAGCATAGATGCATTTAAAGGGAAGCTAGATAAACACATAGTAGGATACATAGTAGGATACACAGAAGGAGGCCATTCACCCCATCGTGCCTGTGCTGGAAGGGAGAAAGGAATGGAAGGTAATGCTGATAGGGTTAGATGAAGAGGGGTGGGAGGTGGCTCGTGTGAAGCATAAACATGGACCAGTTGGGCCGAATGGCCTGTTTTTCTGCTGCACATTCTATGTAATTCTATATTTGTAATTCTCTGAGTCACCACGAATTATGAGGTTGGTGACATTTTTTAAGGTTAATTTTAGTGTAAAGCTTGTTATATACTCACCGGTGATCAAGACTCACAAATCATGACAGGACATTGAATGGCCATGTTAAACTATTATTCAGTCAAATACTGGTAAATCATGTCGTGTAATATTTTTTTCTATGTACTGTCATTCTGGTCTTGTAAGTTAGCAAGATGCACTAATATGTCTATTGCTTTAAAATGGGACAATATTGGGAAGCTCGGCGAGGTACTGACTGCCGGTCATGTTAGCGCTAACCACAATGGCTTCTTAATACTAGAACTTGGAAAAATGATCAATTATATGTCTGCTTTAAGCTAGAAGAGGCAATAAATTACTATCTTCAACTACTTCAGTTTGAAGTCTGGATTCAGCCCTTCAATTTGAGGAGATTAAACTCAGGTGCGATCATTGTCATCTGTGCAAACTCCATACTCCCTCACATTTATTCTCTAATAATGGAAATTACTCTGGTAAGAGCACTCTTGTAGGAGTCAAAAGCAATGGGTCTGACTGGTTTCTGTTCTTGGTGTTTTATCTGTGATTCCTTAGATTGATGCCTAATCATTATCAACTTCAAATATTTTCAAGATCTACTTTGATAAAACAAGGGACTAAAAGCAAGAGTCAAAAATATAGCTGAATCATTTTCTTTTTTCCAAAAAGCTGAGGTAAAATACTTCCCAAGTTCCTCAATAGAAAGATCATTCGAAAAACTGTAATGCACATTACTGGTATTGCTTAAAGTTGGTAAAATTGCCTCATATCTCTCAACTAATATTTTGCATAGTTTTATTAGATTAAAAACAGAAAAGGCTGGAAAAAAAACATTCAGCAGGTGAGGCAACATCCATGGAAAGAGAAACAGAGTTAACGTTTCAGGTCGATGCCCTTTCATCAGAACTGGAAGATGTTAGGGATTAACAGCTTTTAAGTAAGTATAGAGCCAGGGGAGATGGTGGTGGAGAGGAACGAACAGGGTGGAGGGCAGGAGTGATTAAATGATAAAAAGGGATGATGGTGCAAGGCAAAAGGAGGTGGTAATGGGACATGTAAAGAAACAAAGGATGAGTCCAGAGGAGATGTAAATGGTTTCAGCAGAATAGCAGAGGGGGAAGGGAAGCATGGAAAATCTGTCAAAGAGGTCATAGAGTCATAGAGTCATAGAGTTATACAGCACGGATAGAGGCCCTTCGGCCCATCGTGTCCGCGCCGGCCATCAGCCCTGTCTACTCTAATCCCATATTCCAGCATTTGGTCCGTAGCCTTGTATGCTCCCATGGCCCAGGAATGTGTCGGAGAAAGGTGGGTAGACCCCAGGGATCTGTCCACCCCACCGGCCATGTACTGATAGGGGATCTCCACCCCAAGTACCAACCCTAAATCTTATTAGATTACATTGCTACAAAATCAGAATCCACTGGAAGTGAGTCATATTCTATTGCTTTGGAAATCATGGCCTTGTTTTGATTCACTAGGTGTTCCGAGATGAAAAATAAATCGTTTCTTACATCGTAATATCTTAAGTTGAACCTACTTCTAACAGAATAACAAATGATTCAACCTAATAAAAATACTTGTGTTGTTACTATTTGATCAGCTAGTACGCTTATCAAATTTCCCTTGTGATTGGAGTTTCACTCCTGAGGTCATCGGCTCTCGCTCTGTTCCTTACAATTACAATTTCAAGCCTCTTATGTGCCAACAAATCACAGCTTTGTAGTTTCTCTCGCGGAAGAAGGAGAGAGAGAATCCTCCCATTGTCCTGGCCAACATTTCTCCCTCAACCAATGCCACCAAAAGCAGGTGAACTGATCATTGCCCTAATTTGTTGGTTACGGGATCTTGCTGTGTGCAAGTTGGCTGTTGTGCTTGCCTAGAAAACAATAGTGACTACACTTCAAAAAGTAATTCATTGTCTGTGAAGCATTTTGGAACATCTTAGAATGTGCTAAAAGTGTTAGATAAATGTATTTATTTTTCTTTCTTCTATTTCCTCCCCCACCCCCCGTAATTATGATTCGAGAAGACCTGCAGAAAATCAAGAGTATTGAAAGCCGCGTGTTTAGTCTGTAAAAAGATGATATTTATCTAGAGCTGCTAAACCAGAGTAATCATCACTAGACTGCAGTACCCAGAGGAATATGGTGGGAAGATACATGGTGAAGAACCATCTTGTTTTAGATCTAGTATGTGGTTCATGTGTGAATCATACAGGGGATATAAGCACTAGAGACTATTTTATCTGAGAGAATGATTTGTGTTTTACAGCCTATTCTTTCATATTACAATTCTATGGAGGCTCTTGAGAATGATTTAGGACTTTTGCTGGCGTTGCTGTTTCTTTGGGTTATTCTCTTATCTGCTCGATGTTTTCATGGCGAGAGACATACAATAGTTTATGATACCCCTAACAGTAACAGTAACAGATGTGGATATCACAAAATATGGATTTATGAAACACAATTACCAGTCTGCCATCTGAATCTATCAGATGCAAAATAAAATTAGATTTATTTACTTGTAATAAAAAAGCGACTGTCAATCAGGTTAAAAATTGTCAATTGAGGCAAGAAAGGCCTGAATATTTTGCACAAATAATTTTATCACATCTTAGTGACATTTTTCAGAGCAGTATTCTGAGATTTATTCTGTTTGTACCAGCATGCCAGAACCCTTCATGTATGATTTATGCATTGCTGACTGGTATGTGGAAATTTCACGACATGATGAAATTCAGCTTCAAGAAGTTTTAATTCATCGATGAAGGAATTGAAGATTTTCATTCCATACAAAGAGGTAATGATTCATTCAGATGGCTCAAAGTCTTCTGTTGCAATCACACCCTTCGCTTGTTGGGATCCCCCAATGGCTCAGTCGGTGAATGGATCACCTGGTGTATCACTGCACCATACTGTTAAAGACAATCCCACATTTCAACCCTGATCTGTGTTGAATTAGCTGAGCTTTAATGGTATAATGCTGAGCGTGCAGAATAAATACATTCCCCCGACCAACACGTTCTGATCGAGCAAACGTGACCCTGAATGGATTAACAAACAAAGTAAAAGTGAGATGAAGAGGAAAAAATGGCCTGTACAAATCCTGTAGGGAGAAAGGAGAAGGGATTTACTGGGATGAATATGAGACAGTAAAGAAGCAGGTTAAGAGGATGATTAGAGGGGCAAAGAGAGATCTGGAAAAAGACATACGCTCTGATTTTAACCTTGCCTGCCTAGCGCAAATGTGCAGATGAGGGGTTAAAATGGTGGTTGGTTGCTATGCATTACGTTCCTGACCCCGTCCCCCACACCATTTTAACCTCCAGGTTTTCACAAGCATCAAAACAGGCGGGGGGCTCTTGCATATTGAAACAAGATCTACCCCTATGTCTTTCAGCAGGTCTTGGGTACCCTGGAGGGGAAAAATACCTCCTCACTTACTTTACTATGTTACTAGAGAAATGTAAGGAATCTTACAACACCAGGTTATAGTCCAACAATTTTATTTTAAAATCATAACCTGGTGTTGTAAGATTCCTTACATTTGTCCGCCCCAGTCCATCACCGGCATCTCCACATCATGTTACTAGAGAGAAGTGGAGGGAGTGAATAAGCTCCTGGCAGCCCACTAAAAGCACTCCTTCTCCTGGTGCCTATCTATAGTCCCTACTGATCCTGTCCTCACTCGACATTCACGCACAGGATCAGCACCAAGCTCAACTTAAATGGCCCACATGGTCGAACAGCAACCCAAACTTCACTAACTAAGTTTCTCAGATTAAGAATTTGTATCTGGGCGAGGTACTGGAAGACTGTGGAACCGTAGCATAATGTGAATCACCAGAAGTGACAAAAATAGTTATGTCACTCACTGAGAATGTAACAGTTTACTAAAGGATCATAATATCTAACAGGTGTTCCCATTGAACTGACAATACGGGGGGGAAATGTTAGGTCAGTATGAGTGACAAAGCTTGCAAACCCATTATAATGCTTGGAGCTGTATTTATTTTTAAAGGTGACGTACATCAGAACAGGTCGCATTTTTAAAACCAAAATGAGGTTTAGTCAACTTCAAAGGAGCAGCACTTGATAGGCCTGCTTCTAGAGATTTCCTGTATGCAATGGTATGTTTACATTGTGCAGCCAGAACGAACATAACGACAGCTGTGCACACACCGTTGTTTTCAAGTCATGAATCATGACTTTGTATCTGGCTGCTGAACTTTCCTCAGTGGCTGGGGAACGTGCACGCAGACTAAAAGAGTGTAAAACCACTTAGTGGGTTTGGTCAGCCTGCTGGCGAGCAACAGACACATCTTCCACCAGCAAGAACAGCAACAACAACTTGCATTTATATAGCGCCTTTAATGTAGTAAAGCATCCCAAGGCGCTTCACAGGAGCGATTATCAAACAAAATTTGACACCGAGCCACATGAGGAGATATTAGGACAGGTGACCAGCATCTTAAAGGAGGAGAAAGGGGTAGAGAGGCGGAGAGGTTTAGAGAGGGAATTCCAGAGCTTAGGGCCTAGGCAGCCGAAGGCACGGCCGCCAATGGTGGAGCGACTAAAATCAGGGATGCGCAAGAGGCAAGAATTGGAGAAGCAGAGAGATCTCAGAAGTTTGTAGGGGTTTGAGGAGGTTACAGAGATAGGGAGGGGCGAGGCGATGGAGGGATTTGAAAACAAGGATGAGAACTTTAAAATCGAGGTGTTCCCGGCCCGGGAGCCAATGTAGGTCAGTGAACACAGGAGTGATGGGAGAACGGGACATGGTGCCCGACAGACAGGCACTCGAGGGTGCGGCTTAGTTCCAGAGACTCCTGCTCCCTCCACCCTCACCTCCAACGAAAAGTGTGAGGAGCTCATGTACTTCTTTGTCACTAAGATTGAGACCATCTGTCCAGCTGCCTCTGTCACTTCCCTCCCTTCCCCTAGCCCACCAAACCAAATTTCCCCTAACGTTCCCCCCGTCCCAGCTCTGAACTCGCATCTTTTTCTAGTTTCTCTCCTATCTCCCCTCATGCCCTCTCCGAGCTCGTCTTGACCATAAGACCCACCTCCTGCTCCCTCGACCCTATTCCCACCAAACTGCTGACCACCCAACTTCCCTTTCTGGCCCCCATATTAGCAGATATTGTTAACGGTTCCCTCTCCTCAGGTACTATCCCCCTCCCCTTCAAATCTGCCGTCATCCCCCCTCCTCAAAAAACCCACCCTTGACTCCTCTGTCCTTGCAAACTACCATCCCATCTCCAACCTCCCTTTCCTCTCCAAAGTCCTTGAACGTGTTGTCGCCTCCCAAATCCATGCCCATCTTTCCCGCAACTCCATGTTTGAATTCCTCCAATCAGGTTTCCGTCCCTTACACAGTACTGAAACGGTCCTTACCAGAGTCACACATCCTATGTGACTGTGACCACGGTAAACTATCCCCCCTCATCCTTCTCAACCTGAAAATCGGCCCCATGGTGTTACCATCAAAGGCACCAGTGAAAACCATAGCCAGGATTTTCCACTTTGGTGGAAACTCCACAATGAAGTGGGTTGGACAGTCTTTGTGCTGCTGACCCTGATAGATTTTCTGGGTTCAGTGGAGCTGGGCTTGCTGTCTGGAACGGCTGAAGAGGGGGATCCATTTTAAAAACAAATTAAATTGTGTGCTTGTGAAATGCAATTAATTGCCACTCCATCAATTGTACTCCGTAACAATGCCCTTTTAAAATTAAAATCCCCTCCCACACACCATAGCAACGCTGGGTGTCAGAAACATGCTGGTATTTCTGGTGTTCAGCGTTGCTATGGTGATAATGATGGAAACTGTGACGTATGATATCACTCCATTGTTACCATGCTATTTGAATAGGCATGTCCATATTTGGGTGGGTGTACTCAACAGCTGCCATCACCTCCGAGGATACAGCGGCCATAGCAATATGGGAACAAGAATAGGCTGGTCAGCCCCTCGAGCCTGTTCCACCGTTCCATTAGATCATGGCTGATCTGCAAGTCCATTTACCTGCCGTTTCTCCATATCCCTTGATAACCTTACCGAACAAAAATTTATTGATCTCAATCTTGAAAATTTTGATTGGACCCACACATCCACAGCCTTTTGGGGAGAGAGTTCCAGATTTCCACTACCCTTGATGTGAAAAAGTGTTTCCTGATTTCACTCCTAAATGGCCTAGCTCTAATTTTAAGATTGTGCCCCCTTGTTCTGGATTCCCCTGCTAGAGGAAATAGTTTCTCAGTATCTACTCTATCAAATCGCTTTATCTTTTTAGACACTTCGACCATCTCTTGGGCAGATTTCCTGCTGCCAATGGCCTCAAATTCACTTGAAATCATGCGGTCTCCCAGTGCGAAATAGGGCTCATGTCTTTCAATAGTTCTTGACCCTTTTGAGGCAAAAGTGCCACCTTATTTACTTCATTGGAGAGAAAGGATGAGAGTAAATGTGGTTCAGTACCCAATTAATAGCATATGGTAGATTGTAAAATTCAAACTTTATAGACTATATAAAATACTACAGAGCAGGCAGTTTATTGATGTTTTCTGGTCTCAATCAGGGTTAACTTTTATTTTTTTATCAACAACAGCAATTATGCTTCAAAAGTAATTCATTGGATGTGAAACACTTTGGGACATCTCCAGGATGTGACACAACACTATATAAATGCAAGTTCATTCTTTCTTTAATTTGCAAAATATTACAGCTTTTTTGGCTGAACTTCAATTCCTATGACCAATAAATGTACAAAAGCTATTAAGAAGAAAGAAGGAAAGAATTTCGAGTTATTTGGCACCGTTCATGACCTCAGTACATCCCAAAGCACTTCACAGCCAATAAAGTACAGTGCAGTCAGCATTGAAATGTAGGGAAATTTGCACACAGCAAGGACCCACAACAGCAATGAGATAATGACCAGATAATCTGTTTTAGTGATGTTGGTTGAGGGATAAATATTGGCCAGGGCACTGGGAAGAATTCCCCTACTCTTCTTCAGTAATACTGCCACAGGATTTTTTATGTCCACCTGAAAGGGCAGACGGGGCCTTGGTTTAAAGTCTTACCTCCAACAATGCAGCGCTCCCTCAGTACTGCACTGGAATGTCAGCCTAGATTTTGTGCTCAAGTCTCTGGAGTGGGACTTGAACCCACAACCTGACACCTTAATAGAGGATAAGGATTGGAAGTGGGTAGGAAGGGAAGAAGGAAGAAACTGTAGGGTTCCCCGAGGGTACTGCCTTGGCAAATAAGTTTTCAATATAAATACTTGTTCCAAGGACAACAAGTCGGGGGAGGGCAGCTAAACTCGAATCCCAAAGGCATAGAATAACAACAAGCAGAGATTGTTCAACGTATGAATGCAGCTGGAGGCTCAGAATAATCCAGGAACTCCCACACCCAGCAAGATTTACACAATATTGATTGCAACTGTCCTGCTATTATAACCTTTCAAAAATTTATCTAACTTATACTCTACAAAATATTAAAATTCTTAACTTAGAATGCTTGGCACGAAAGTCTAAAAGCAATAAAAAAACTGCAAATGTAGATTCTCTGGCATGCTAGCAGGGGTGAAGAGTTACTTTCATGAAGAGCGGCTTGAGAGATTAGGCCCCCCGATATTAACGGGGAGGCGGGGAGGGTGCGTGGGAGCGCGATCGCGCGGGGAATACCAGGCAAGGCTGAGGACATGGAGGCCCTGCTGATGTTAACGGCGGGGCCTCATTTAAATAATCTGATGCAGACTCCTGCCTGACAGCCAGCCAGATTGACAGCCTGGACGGCAGTGCAAACAAGTGGCAGGAGGCCGTAGTCGGGGAGCCGTGGGGATGGCCCCAGCAATGAGAACTACATGGAAGCTCTGGGCCATGTTCGGGGCCGGGGAAGGGATGTGGAGAGAAGACAATGGGGGCCGCGATCCAGGTTCGGGAAGGCCGAAGGCTTCCTTGTGAGCCCTGCGGGGAGCAGTCCTGCTCCTCCTGGCCCACAAGGAGTACTAAAGGGAGCAGATCTATAGCACGTACCTTGGCCAGTCGGCACCTCCTGTTGCCGGGAATCCCACAACGCAGGCCTCCCCCTCACTCATGGTTAAATTTAATTCATGGCGCCGTTGGTGTAATCAGGCCATGTCTTTGGAATGTTAATTAGGCCCCCGCCTGCCTTCTGCTGGTTGGGTCAGGTTCCCCGATCCCGATATTTTAACCCCCCCCCCCCGACCCTCTCCTGCCCGTTGGGAGTGGGTGGGGAGGGAGTGGTGGGGATTAAAATCGAGGCCTCACACTTATCTCACTGCAGTTGAAAAAGTTAAGGAGTGGCCTGATAGAAGCCTGCAAGATTATGACGAGTTCTGATAAGGTAAATTGTGGTAAATTGCTTCCACTGATTGATGAGGCAGAATTGAGAGGACACAAATTTAAGATAATCAAAAAAAGGCTTGAAAGGGGAGGTTGGAAAAGATTGCTTTATACAGGGCATAGTTAGAACATGGACATAAATTCTATCAAAAGGGATTCAAATAATTGTTCAGAAAAAGGAACACATAAGGATATGAGGACAGAGCAGGATGGTTGGATTATAGCAGGTGGCTTGGGTGGAGAATAACACTGGCATAGACAATGACCAAATGGTCTGTTTCTGGGCTGTAACATTCCATGTGAAGGTTCTGCAACTGATGGTAGAGCAGAAGAAAGGGCGTTGGAAGATGAATGGTGTAGGAAGGGATCGAAGGCTGGAGAAAGGTTGGAGAGGTAGGGCGGGCCGATGCCATGAAGGAATTGGAAGACGAGGAAGAAGATTTTGAAATTGATGCAGGATGAGTGACTGGGAGGTCGACAAGGATGGGTGAGTGGAGTGCATGATAGGATGTGGACAGCGAACTTCTGGATGAGTTGGATGTTTATGTATGATGGAGCTTGGAAGGCCAGCGAGAAGGGTATCAGAAAAATCAAGCTTGGAGGCAGTAAAGGCGTGGATCAGGGTTTCAGCTGCAGTGGGATAAGTTAGGGGTGGAGGTGGGTGATAGTTTGGAGGTGAAAGTAGACAGTCTTAGTGATCCACTAGTTGTGAGATTTGAAGCTGATTTTGGGTTGAGCGTGACACTGAGTTTGTAGACCATCAGGTTGAATTTGAGCAGGTAACGAGAGAGGGAGGATGGGTTGGAAGGGCCAGAGTGTGGAGTTTTTCAGGAGTGGAATAGATTTGCTTTGGCTTTGCCAATGCTTAGCTACAAAAAGTTTTGGATCATCCACAGACATGCAGTAATACCCTACGCACAAGGATGAAGAGGATCCAATACAAATAACAAATTGCAATGAGGATAACGTCTTGTGCAAGGCTTTGTCCTATGAAAATGTTAACAGACGTTTGGGAAAGTAGATAACTGGAGCAAGAATAACGGAAGTTACACTGTGCTATGAAAAGCAGATTCAACTTTTTTCAAACAGGTTAAAATTAACTTAACAGAAATGAACAGGAGTAAGTCACGTCCACGGCATCAAGGAAGCTTTATCTCAAATTGACAACATTGTAATTCGTACATTGACAGCATGTGAGGACGTGAGTGATTCCAACAAATTCTTCTAATCGCCAAGTATTATTTCCTGAACGCTACTTCCTCTAACGTAAAAGTTTGGTCAGTGATGAGATACATGAGCTGTTGTGTAACTGTAACGTAGTATAGGACATCGCGTGCAAGGCTAGATAGTACAATGGGTCTCAGTGTGCATTGGTGGCATGTTGTTGATAAAATAATGGATATGGTACCACAGTCTTATTCCATAATGTATCGAATAAAATTGGGATACCATACCCATTATTTTATTAACAATAAAATGTAAAATAATATCAAAAATAAACGTAAATTAATCTTGTTGACAAACTTGAAGACATTTTGGCTAGAAGCTGCTTTTCTCTGTAACATGCCTCATTGCCATGGTTTTTATTAACTGTGGACTGCATTTTTGAAGGGTAGACTGCAATTGCTTACGTTTCAGTATTTCTTCTCATGCTTCTCACTTCTCTTCCTGTCCTCTACCATTTATCTTTCCTCCCCTCCCCCCCTTACCAACATATTGCTTCCGATTCGGAATGGACTTGCCAGCTGATAAGAAACTGCAAGAAAAGTTCAACAAATAAACTAGAGAGGGAGTGCAAAATGAATGATAGAGATGTGACTCCAAGAAGAGAACATACAGGCCTTAGATGGAGTGCAAAGCCATTTGTCAGTTGAGTTTCAATATACAAAAATATTGTATGTAACTCATAATATCAACAATTAAGCTATTGGAAACTAAATCAGAAGATCTTCCAACTCAAATTTATTTCATAAACATATAACCTCATTGTCATCATTCTTGATATGATATTAATTATTAACCGAGACTACTGAATAATCACAACAACTTTAAATGAGGTATCTGTAAGCTCATTAATGTCTGTCAGTCATTGTTTGTTATAATCTTAGTCAATCTTCTAAAACTGCCTGCCGGGCTCTAAATTGGGCCGTGTAGTGCCCATTGTGTAGGCGCTACGCAGATTCCTAAGGACCAAAATGGCGTCAGGATTCTAGCGTGACGAGCGCCAGATGCCATATTGGTAAAGGCGTTCACACACGCGCAGATAACGAGCGTCGGCAGCATGTAAAGTAAGGAGACTATGTGGGAGATCAGTGTGCAATGCTGATTTAAAGGGACAATGCGATTTTGGAACTCAATGCTCCAGCCAACGCAGTGTCTTAACCTCGCACAGCTGAACAGGTCTTAAACAGCATGGAAGACCCCCACCCCCACCCCATCAGCGCTATTTAAAGGGATCGAGCAGGAGTTACAGGTTAGTTGCTGGATTATTGCTTCTGGCTGATGGTGCATTTGTACCTGTTTTTGAAGGTCTCCTATACTTGAATACTAGGACTAGGGACATAGACTAAAAATTAGAGCCAGGACTTGCAGGAGTGAAGTTAGGAAATGCTTCCACACGCAAAGGATGGTAGAAGTTTGGCGCTATTCCGCAAACAGTAATCAATGCTAGTTCAATTGTTAATTTTAAATCTAAGATTGATAGATTTTTGTTATTAAGGGATATGGAATTAGGTCACAGACCAACCAGCAATGCTGGCATCCTGAGAGAGGACAGCAGGTTCATGTTCTATGAGTGGCCTCCTGTTATGCACCACTTTCTCCTGCAAGAAAGCGGGACGTGTGTCAGTGAGTGTCCTGCAAAATGGTTGGGTGATGTGGCGGTCATGATTGAATAGGTGCCAGTGTGTACGACCTGTGAGTTGTGGGTGTGCAGCTTGCAACTGTGGTAATGTGTGAGGGTGAGAGGAAGCATCTGATTGGAAGAGTTGAGTACTGATTGAAAGAGTTTGTTGGTATGTGGGTGATGGGAGGTGTAGTGTGTGGAGCAGTGGATGTGGCTAGTGGTGCAGTTGGTAGGAGATGCCACTTGACAGTTGACCTCACTCACCTTGACCTCTTGCGTCAAATCATTGAACTTCTTCCTGCACTGCATCCAAGTTTGTGGTGCTATGCGCCTGGCATTGACTTTGTCCCCTACTGCCTCCCACTACCTCGGGAGCATATGTCCGGAGGGCCTCTTGCCCCCCTGCGGATATAGGATGCCCCTCCTTTTGTCCACCTCTTGCACCAAGGCCTCTAGTGCATCATCAGAGAACCTTGGTGCATGTGCATTCTCACAGGCCCGGTACAAACTCAGATTGGCAGATTGGTGGGGTCTGGTATGCAGATTGGAGGATGTGGGATTTAGTAGTGCGCAACCTTTATTAACATAACTCAACAGTTTGTAAACATAGGGGCGGGACCTGCATCTGTGTTTTACATGTACGATGTCTGATCTCAGATCAGACTCTTATATTTTTTTGCAAATATCAGAGTCCCGTTGAGCAAAGGTCGAGTAGCCCAGTTGTTGCTCATTAAAAACTCCAGAGTTCCCATCATCACCATGCTTCACTATATTGCAGCACAGATTCACTTGCCAATTGACTTCCACCACCTCCTGCAGCCACACTGCACCTCCCCTTTAAGAGGTACAGGCTGCCTTTAAATGGTGCTAGCCACTCACGATATTGGGGCCTCCCGCTGTTGGTGCTGGCTGGACGCAGCAATCAAGTAAATCACCGGGCAGCACAAATGTTACGTGCTGCCTGCATCTCAACGACCGGGCATGGGTTAATCGCTCACCATGACCCCCGCGCCAGGTTTCGGGGGTTATCCAATATAACTCGGCACTCCTCTTCCTGTAATGTAATGAGGTTCACTTTTAGTGACCTTATGAATGGAAGGTGCTACACAGCCCAGCAGTACCGATATGTGATGTTACAGCAGTGGGCGGTCTCTGCTACCTCTCGAGGAGGTGGGGGGGGGGGATATTAACTCTAACCTAGCAGAAACTGGGAGGGGGTTGAGCAGTTAAAATGCCCCCTGTTACTTACCTGCTGGAAAGTTGCCCAGATCCCACCAGAGTGCTCCTCTGGGCCCTACAAGGAAAGTTTAGGCCTCCCCTGCCCCGGACTGCTCCTCCTTCCCCAACACAAGACTCCGTGGAACCTCGTTCCATACACTTATCTTAGAGCCGGCAGGATTTTCTGGAGCATGGCAGCTGCTCCCTGCCCACTTCCCTCCCGGAACAGGAAAGAAGCAGAACGTAATGAGGAAACAGGCTCAGCACTATAACATCTGGGTCTCCTGTGGAAAGGTAAGGCATGATCTCCGATGATGTGAATTTGACGTTTTGTGGAGCTTGGTGGGGGACTGCACTGCTTAAGAATATAATCTGCCGTACACAATAGGAAAGTAGAAGTGATTTTAAACAATTGGCGATAAACTGGAACTGATCATTACTTGTTGACCGTGGTAAGGGGAGGAACAATCAAGGAAGCAAAGTGGGAATATTAAGAGACAACAAATGGAAGATGGTGGAAATTTTGTGAAGCACTGGAGGTAGACCTATGAGGGTAGGCTGTACATGGTCCAGGGAAAGACCAAGCTCAATGGGAGGATTGGCTTTTCTTCGTTCTATGCTTTCTTTAATCTTGTATGTGTCCAGATTTTAGCAATTTGCCATGCATCGATGCTCCGTAGCGATCTAGTGGAGACTAGGGGCATGAGTTTAGCCTGGCAAAATGGGTGGGTTGGGGCGGGGGCGGGCATTAAAAATTGCAACAATTCCAAACCCGACCCCAACTTGCCCATTTCCGGTTTTCACGGAGGCGGGATGAGGGATGGGCAACCGACCTGCTCTCAGGAGGGCGGGTTGGTCACTAAAACCTTTCAAGGAGGCTACAGGCCTCCATTTTTTCAGGTTTTGTGATTTTAGCCTCTGGGGGCCGGGATTCCCGGGTCTTCTCCTTCACGCCACATGAGAGGAGGCGAGAAGGCCCGAAGCTGCAGGTAAGTGCCTTTATAGCATTGCTTGTGGGCCCGGAGGAGCAGGAGTGCGTCCCCTAGGCCCAACAATCCTACCTGCAGTGACCCCCCACCCCCACAACAATCGCTGACGCTGCCCCAATGATCGCATCTCCCCCAATGATCGCAACCCCCAACAACGATCGCGACCTCCCCCAACGATTGTGACCCCCGCGATGACCCCCGTTCCCAACCCCCCCCCTCGGTGACTGACTGCTGATCCTCCTCCTGATGACCCCCGATCCCCCTCCCGATGATTCCCGATCCCCTCGACCCCCCCGATAACTGACCTCCCCAATGACTGAACCCCCCCTGATAACTGACCCGCCCCCGATGATGACCCCCCCCGATGACTGACCCCCCCGATGACTGACCTCCCCGATGATTGACTGCCCCCAATGACTGACCTCACCCAATGATTGACCCCACCCTGATGATTGACACCCGATGACTGATCCCCCCAATGACTAACTCCCCCCCCGGTGACCCCTATGCCCGCTGATGCCCCCATGCCCTCTAATGCCCCATGCCCCCATAACCTCCAATGCCCCCATGCCTGCCAATGCCCCCTGATGCCCCCAATGCCCACCAATGTCCTCATGCCCCCCCATGCACCCTCCCAACACCCCCCATCCCCCCCATCCATCCAATCTAAGACTTACCTGAACACTTACCTCTTCCTTGCTCTGCTCCTGTCCGACTGAGACCAGCCTGTCAATCAGGCAGGCCTGTCAGATGGGAAACCATCAAATAAAAGACGTCCTTACTTCAAAAATTGTAAGGACATCGGGAAACCAGTACTTTCGGGTTTCCCATCCGCAATTCGATCCCCTCGCCCCCTTCCCAGTTCCGGGCTAAAATTACCCCCATATATTGGTTTTCAATGGCATTCTAGCGTGTACATTTCAAGGAGAGAGAGATAGGGATCTGAGCTATGATGCTTTCCCGTCTCCTTCCAGTTTATTGGTGTGCACGGGATGAGGGGCCAAAGGCGGGATCTGGTCTCTTGTATCATTTGGGAAGTATGCAACTGTATATGTTGGCTGGCATCCTTCCCCTCAACCCCGCCCGAAATCATCAGGACCGCTGCTGGCCTTTACTCCCCCAGCCACCTCACGTAAATGGCGGCAGGGAACGGGGTCCAGGACCCCATAAAATTCCCTCCCGTCCACCCATGTTACCGCCACCTCCCACGGGCAAGGTGGTGGCAGGTCCTGGGAAGTGGCAGTAATGGTCCCCAGGTATCTCTATGGAGGGAGAGGGCTTTGCGTTAGCCTCCTCTTCCTCGATTCTGGCCCCACTTACTTTCTTATATCTCTTCCGAGGCCTACCAGCATACCAGTCTTTCGATATTCGGGGCATTCCTGCCCCTTTAACTGTCCAGTTGCCTCTTTGTACGCTGCAGCAGTGGTCCCATTGCATCACCGCTGGGACTACATGCCAGGAAATGGCGGGCTCCCTCTTCAAGACAGGAATCCCGCCAGGAACCTGCCATGCATGAGTGATAGTAATGAAGGGATGGGCGGACACCGCTACTGTGAGGATAATCTCGGCTCTTATCTCTGGTAGTATATTGTGACGAATTTATCTTCGTTCCCTAGAAGTTTAGGAGAAACCAATTGCTAGCTGAAAGGATTGAGGTTCACCCTACAGTTTTATGAATAAGTGAATTTTAGGATCTCTGGAACCAAATCCCAGATTAAATTTGGATCTGTACCCCTAGACGTTGTAAGCTAAAATGCATTTTGTTTTTCTTCTCTTACTGATGTCAACTTGTCATCACTCACAGAAGTCTTTCTCATTATCAATAACTTTTCTCCTGTGTCCCATTCTGACCACTCTCATGCTCCATCATACCATGCTCTGACCTTCCAGTGCTATTTAAATGCTTCTCCCTTGTTGACATTTTTAATGATATATCATTCTAAGCTTGCAGTGTTTCCAGAGGGCTTTGGTTTCCTGTTCAGTTTAACCCATTCCTGCTGCTGCACTGCATGTCCCTGCTTTGAACTGTCGGTATGCTTTATGACACTTCATTTTATGTACTCACTTCGGTCCCTGCTGTCTGCTGACTTAACTCATGTTCTCTGTTACCATGTCCTTTTTGTGGCAGAACCCCAAGCCCAGCTGTCAATCATTGATCAACTGATTGATTTTGATGCCCTTTCCTTGACCTCACTAATTTTCCTGCTACATTCATGTTATGTGCACCATGTATCATCCATTTAACACTTCCTGCTTGTTCCACTGTCAAACATAGCTATTCAAATCAGTTCCATGCTGCCCTTAGGTTAGAATTCAGTTCTCCCAGCTGTCAATCAATACACCACCATTTTTGACCCTACTTTGAGGTTCTAATCTGACAATTTCCAGCCCTGTGGAGAGTCTGCCAAACTGATGAGATGCTAAACCGAGGCCCTGTCTGCCCTCTCAGGTAGAAGCAAAAGATCCCATGGCACTATTTGAAGAAGAGTAAGGGATTTTCCCCTGGAGTCCTGGCTAATTTTATCCCTCAACAAACATCACTAAAACAGATGATTTGGTCATTATCTCATTACTGTTTGTGGGATCTTGCTGTGCGCAAATTGGCTGCCGCTTTTCCCTACAACAGTGACTACACTTCAAAAGTACTTCATTGGGTGTAAAGTTCTGTGGGACATCCTGAAGCCATGAAAGGCGCTATATAAATGCAAGTCTTTCTTTATTTAAGCTATGAATTCTACACAAACTTAATGCCTACCCTTCCTCACAATGAACTTCCCTGGCTTTAAATGTTTGAATTCTAATTTCCTTTATAATTCAAACCTTTTAAGCCCTTTAACAGTAGTTAATTTTTATTCTGTCCACTAGTGGGATCTCCCATGACATTCCCCATAGAAAAGCATATTTCGCTAAGAGTACTTTAGAGTTTCTGTAAGTGTGGGTTTGGAAGACCTACAGTTTCTGGAACTTATGAAGTTCCATCTAGTATTAGATGTGTGCAGCTGCAGGCCTGACAGTTTGTCGCAGAATAATGATGCCCAAATAAGGAGCGTGAGACATACATAGCAATATTTAATATATTGATATATATGGCAATCAAGGTTACACATGACATAATGGGCCTGATCTTGCAGGAGTGGGGCATCTCGTGGCGTGCCCCATTAGCTAGACTTTTTTCTGTACCCTTCAGCTCGAAAAATCTTTGCGCCTTAACTTGCTGGAAGTGTGAGCTGATAATGGTGTGTCGAGGGCAATGGGACATCTGGGACCTTAGTGTACCATGGGAACAACAGTCCATCTCCTTAAACAATGAGATTTAAGGAATGAGAAAGAAACAAAGACAGAGAAGAAGGGTGAATTAGAGTCAAATCAGGTACAGAAAGAGAAATAAAGAGAGGGAAAGAAAGATTGGATTAAGAGAGAGAGAAAAAGGAGACAGAAAGGAAAAGTAATAAAAAAAATTTATAAATAAAAATTTGACAAATTTTAAATTTCTAACAACAATTGACCACATGCAGATATGAGATTGAACCATTTAAATTGTTCCCTTTCTGGTCCAGAGAGGTTGATTGGAATTGCATTAACAATTATCACATTGTTAAAAAGGTACTTACACTCTTAAGTTCCAGCCCTAACTTTCTGAGGCGAATTTAATGGGCAATTAATGTGCAAATTCAGCAAGTTCTTAAAAATAATGGAGAGGCTAAGGGAGAGATGTTTATGTGAAGCAAACAGCAGAGCAACTCACAATGTACCTCTCAATCCCCTGAACTTGCTGGCCGATTTGCACATTAATAATGGCGTGTGTCGTTAAACACACCGTTGTTTTTCCAGCAAGATCCAGCCTAATGTCTACAAATCTTGTTTGGAATCTAGGAAATGAGCAACCTTACTTTTCATTTTAAACCGGGGGGCGGATTTTAACCTCCAGTGCGTTTCAGGCAGGCAGGCGAGTGTAAATCACGCTTGCAAGCTTAAGTTTGAGGCCTGGGGTATTTAACTCCCTTGTCTCATCTGCATGCCACTGGTCAGTTGCCCGCCCAAGTTGGACGTAAAGGGGAAGATGGCCATTTCGGCAAGAGAAGAAGTTCGGGAGGCTGGAGGTCGCTGGCCAGAATCAAAGGGACAGATCGCCAGCAAATAGGAGGGGGTTTCAGGAGGGTCTCACGGGAGGGTAGGGGGAAGTCCAGGGCAGGGTTGGCCACGACTTTCCTTGTGGGGTCCTAAGGAGCATTCATAAAGACTTGGAGGGCCACTTCATCCTTCCCAATAGCTGCCTACCTGCATTCACCTGGCGGGAAAGCCATGGCAGTTTCACCACTCAGGCCTGGATTAAAATCGAATTGGGGTCCCATAGTTGTAATAGGGCCCCAATTTGCATTAATTCACGAGGCTCCTGCCTGTTTTCGACAGGCACCTCAATCACCTAACTGCAGTACGCAGCTACAGTGGTGGCCAGTGCGATTCCAATGGGAATGGGGCGGGAAGATACTAAGCTCATTTTAAAGGTCCCTCTGCCCCTGCAGGGTGGAGTGGGTTAAAATCGCCTCCCTGGTGTCATACCACATTTTCATAGGGAACAAATCCTTCAGATTTCCAGAAATCACCTCATTCTAGTGTGGTGTCGGTATAGGACTGGGTCAGTGGGATGGATTTTGGACCAAAAAAGGATCAATCCTAATATTTTTTGAATAGCTAGGAACAGTGGAGGTCCAAAGAGATTTAGGGGTCCATGTACACAAATCACTAAAATGCGGTAGTCAGGTACAAAAAAATAATCAAAAAGGGTAATGGAATGTTAGCCTTTATAACTAGAGGGCTAGAATATAACATAGAAAACATAGAAAATAGGAGCAGGAGTAGGCCATTCAGCCCTTCAAGCCTGCTCCACCATTCAATATGATCATGGCTGATCCTTTATCTCAATACCATATTCCCGCGCTCTCCCCATACCTTTGATGCCTTTTGTGTCTAGAAATCTATCTAGCTCCTTCTTAAATATATTCAGTGACTTGGCCTCCACAGCCTTCTGTGGTAGAGAATTCCACAGGTTCACCACCCTCTGAGTGAAGAAATTTCTCCTCATCTCAGTCCTAAATGTCCTACCCCGTATCTTGAGACTGTGACCCCTCGTTCTGAACCCCCCAGCCAGGGGAAACATCCTCCCTGCATCCAGTCTGTCTAGCCCTGTCAGAATTTTATATGTTTCAATGAGATTCCCTCTCATTCTTCTAAGATGTGGAGATGCCAGTGATGGACTGGGGTGGACAAATGTAAGGAATCTTACAACACCAGGTTGTTAAAACTGTTGGACTATAACCTGGTGTTGTAAGATTCCTTACATTCATCCTTCTAAGGGGAGGAAGTTTTGCTACAGCTATACAAAGCCCTGGATAGACCACATCTGGAGTACTGTATGCAGTTCTGGGAACTGCACCTTAGAAAGGATATATTGGCCTTGGAAAGAGTGTAGCGCTGATTCACCAGAATGTACCAGGGCTCCAAGGGTTAAATTATGAGGCGAGAGTACATAAACTAGGCTATTATTCCCTGGAATATAGAAGTTTAAGGGGTGATTTGATTGAGGCTTTTAGGATTTTGAAAGGAATTGATAGGTTAGATAGAGAGAAACGTTTTCCGCTGGTGGTGAAGTCTAGGATGAGGGGACATAACCTTAAAATCAGAACCAGGTCATTCAGGTGAGAAGTTAGGAAACACTTCTTCACACAAGGGTAGAAGTGTGGAAATCTCACCCACAAAAAGCAGTAGATGCTAGCTCAATTAATAATTTTAAATCTGAGATCAATAGATTTTTGCTAGCCAAGGGTATTAAGGGATATGGAGCCAAAGTGGGTGAATGGAGTTAGGATACAGGTCAGCCATGATCTCACTGAATGGTGGAAATGGCTCGAGAGGCTGAATGGCCTACTCCTGTTCCTATGTTCCTAATACTGAGAGACCAGCACTTCTCTGAATACTGGAGTGCTCATTATAAAGGATAAAATGGTCATTCAAATTAGCTTGTACTTCCTAAAGTGCTTAGAATCATAGAAATCATAGAATCCTAGAAAATTTATGGCACAGAAGGAGGCCATTCGGCCCATCATGTCCGCACCGGCCGAAAATGAGCCACCAGGCCTAATCCCACTTTCCAGCACTTGGTCCGTAGCCTTGTAGGTCACGGCACTTCAGGTGCACATCCAGGCACCTTTTAAATGAGTTGAGGGTTTCTGCCTCTACCACCTTTTCAGGCAGTGAGTTCCAGACCCCTACCACCCCTACCTGGGTGAAACATTTTTCCTCAGCTCCCCTCTAATCCTTCTACCAATCACTTAAAATTTATGCCCCCTGATTATTGACCTCTCTGCTAAGGGAAATAGGTCCTTCCTATCCACTCTACCTAGGCCCCTCATAATTTTGTACACCTCAATTAAATCTCCCCTCAGCCTCCTCTGTTCCAAAGAAAACAACCCCAGCCTATCCGATCTTTCCTCATAGCTAAAATTCTCCAGTCCTGGCAACATCCTCGTAAATCTCCTTTGTATCCTCTCGAGTGCAATCACATCCTTCCTGTAATGTGGTGACCAGAACTGTACACAGTACTTAAGCTGTGGCCTAACCAATGTTTTATACAGATCCAGCATAACCTCCCTGCTCTTATATTCTATGCCTCAGCTAATAAAGGAAAATATTCCATATGCCTTCTTAACCACCTTATCTACCTGTCCTGCTACCTTCAGGGATCTGTGGGCATGCACTCCAAGGTCCATCTCTTCCTCTACACCTTTCAGTATCCTCCCATTTATTGTCTACTCCCTTGCCTTGTTTGCCCTCCCCAAATGCATTATCTCACACTTCTCCGATTGAATTCCATTTGCCACTTTTCAGCCCACCTGACCAGTCCATTGATATCTTCCTGCAGTCTACAGCTTTCCTCCTCACTATCAACCACACAGCCAATTTTTGTATCATCTGCAAACTTCTTAATCATGACCCCTACATTTAAGTCTAAATCATTAATATATACCACAAAAAGCAAGGGACCTAGTACTGAGCCCTGCAGAACCCCACTGGAAAAAGCCTTCCAGTCACAAAAACACCGTCAACCATTACCCTTTGCTTCCTGCCACTGAGCCAATTTTGGATCCAACTTGCCACTTTCCCTTGGATCCCATGGGCTTGTACTTTTTGACCAGTCTGCCATGTGGGACCTTGTCAAAAGACTTGCTAAAATCCATGTACATTACATCAAATGCACTACCCTCATCGACCCTCCTTGTTACCTGCTCAAAAAATTCAATCAAGTTAGTCAGACACGACCCTCCCTTAACAAATCCATGTTGACTGTCCTTGATTACTCCGTGCCTTTCTAAGTGACGCTTTATCCTGTCCCTCAGAATTGATTCCAATAATTTGCCCATCACCTAGGTTAGGCTGACTGGCCCGTAATTACTCGGTCTATCCCTCGCTCCCTTTTTAAACAATGGTACAATGTTGGCAGTCCTCCAATCCTCCGACACCACACCTGTATTCAGTGAGGATTGGAAAATAATGGTCAAAGCCTCCGTTATTTCCTCCCTTGCTTTTTTTTAACAGCCTGTGATACATTTATCTACTTTCAAAGATGCTAATCTCCTTAATACCTCCTCTCTCATTAAGTTTATCCCATCCAATATTTCACACTCCTCCTCCTTAACTACAATGTCTGCGTCGTCCCTCTCTTTTGTGAAGCCAGACACAAAGTATTCATTAAGAACCATACCCACATCTTCCGCCTCCACACATAGGTTAACTTTTTGGTCTCTAATAGGCCCTACTCTTTCCTTTGTTATCCTGTTGGTCTTAATGTATTTATAAAACATCTTTGGGTTATCCTTGATTTTACTTGCCAATATTTTTTCATGCCCTCTCTTTGCTTTCCTAATTTCCTTTTTAATTTCACCCCTGCAATTTTTATTCCCCTCTCGGCTTTCTGTAGTATTGAGTTCTCGGTGTCTGACATAAGCTTTCCTTTTCTGCCTTATCTTACCCAGTATGTTCCTTGGCAACCAGGGGGCTCTAGATTTGGTAGCCCCACCCTTTTTCTTTGTGGGAACATGTTTACTCCGCACCCCTTGAATCTTATCCTTGAATGCCTCCCACTGCTCTGACATTGATTTTCCTTCAAGTAGCTGTTTCCAGTCCACTTTTACTAAATCACTTCTTAGCTTAGTAAAATTGCTTAGCCATTAGTTTGGTCCAGGAAAACAATTAACGGATGTGGATACCATCTTGAGCGGAGGCAGGGGTGAAGCGAGTATATGTTCTTGAACTAAATAAATGGCCATGTTAATTCAAGGCAACACAATGTAATTCTATGTAATTGCAAGACTGTGTGCTACTTGTATCACTTCAGAGCAATAAACTGGACTTCCCCTGTAATCCCTGTTAATTAACAATTTGTTGACCCACAAAGCATCATGAACAGCAGCTGCATATTAATTAGCACTAGCAAGGCTCCAAATGAATGTTAAAAATTGTATTCTGTAAAATGCCACTTCCACAGATTAGTTCTGCACAAAAACACTGCTTCTTAATTACATCCATCTGCGTGAGTTCCTATTTATAAATTTACATAAGCTTTATGAATAGGGCCCGAGAGGATAAAGATTAGTAGGTCTTTAGGGACAGCGATGTGCTTGATTTATACTGTCAGCTACACATGTATGTGACCATATCCTATTTTATAAATCCCGTTGTCCCTTTCTATCCAAATAGGAATTCCAATCAAGTTACATACATGAGCTCCTTTCCAAGACATTATGATAAACAGGGTGAGTTGGACTATCCATACCAAAATAGGAAATTTAACTGTTAGAAAGAGGATTCTGCACCAGGAAAGGATATTGAAAAGAGTGAACAATGAACCAATATTTATGACTGTTTTAATTTTTTTGACTTCAGCAGAATTCCATAAGTAACCAGTGAGGTCAGAAATCCAGATTGCAACTGGATTTAAAAGAAGATCAGTAGTGTTGTTTTGTAAAACAGTTATTGTTATGCTTAACAATAGTCCCCAATTTAAATTGCTGGCAGGTAACTTTTAAAAATTGAACAAGCAAAGAATGCCTTATTAAAATTAACATTTCCAAGGATACGGCTGCTTTTATTGTCAAATCTAGGGTGGCTCTCCATTTCCAATAGAGCATGATTAATCTCACAGCTTTTGAACTATGCTGTCAGTCCATGATTCACTTTAATAAAATGAATATATTCTTCTAGAAAAAATATATTTTAAAAAATTCAACTGAAGGAAGTACCAGTATATCATTATTGATTGACTGACAGTGTTCACCTTTGTAATGAGCACTCCAGTATTCATAGATATCCTGCTCTCTCAACATTAACCGTGTTTTTTGAATTATCTGTTCATAGGAAAATAGGAATTATTGGTCGGAAAAAGACCACGGTCCATCTGGTTCGCCTGCTACCATCCTGGTAGTTGCATCATGCAATGATACAATCTCAGTAGCCCCGGCACACAATGAAGACACTCAAAGGAGGCGGACCCTTCTATGGAAGCATCATCATGTGCTGCATCACTTCCAATCACCAGAGACTGGCACCCCAGCTGGGTTAGACAGTGAGTAAGAGGGGTCTCTGTATGGCACCCAGCACTAGTGATCAGCAGCAGGTACTGGTGGCAGGGATGGCTTACGAGACAGCTCGCTGGAGGGGAAGGTCCTCTCCCAGCTCTGCTGAGGAAGACAGAGATGAGGACTTCAGGGACCCAGCAATGAGAAGACGGCCACTTGCCTCGCACTAGCACTTATACCAGGTATTGGAAGGCATGCTAATGAGTTTCACCACCATGGCTGAGGGTGTGGAGGAGTCTGCTTCCAGCCTGTGTGGTGTCATCTCCCAAGGCATCACTACCCTGCAGTCTACCTTGGTGAGTGTGACCATCTCCAGGGATGCTGCATCTGGATCCTTACAATAGGAATCAATGGTCTCAGTCTTTGCAGCTTTGATGGAAGTTCAAATGGCTGCCATACAGACTCTGGGCTCAAAACTGTGCTCTATGTTGGAAAGGCAGATGTCCACCTTGGAGAGGCAGATGTCCACCTTAGAGAGATTGCTAGAGCGAGAGCGAGTGGATAGGGGCTTTGAATGCAGCACTCATCTTCTGCAGTCTGCTCTCCCTCAGATCACTGGAAGTGCTGAGCACCAGCCCCATGGGAATGGTAACGGTTCAGCGGGAGGGGCACGAGTTGTCCTCTCTTAGGTGTCAGCACACCTGCTTCCTCGCCACCCTCTCAACCAATACCAGCCACGGTGTCAGAATGCCAGCTGGGCCAGACTGCCCTGGCAGCAGCCGAAATCTGCAGTCTGCAGCCATGCACTCAGAGGTTCGAGCTCCCAGAAACTATTGGCCACAAGGATCGCAAGGGTCTGCTCATGACTAACAGCAGCCTTCCACCAGCTCTGCTGAAGCCACTGGGCAAGTATCTCATAGGAGTAACAGGGTTAGTAAACCTTCTTTTAAGGAAAACACTATGGGCAGTATTTTAACTGTGAAAAACGGGTGGGTTGGGTGCAGGGGGGCATTGAAAATTGCAACAATTTCAGACCCACCTCCAACCCGCCCATTTCCAGTTTTCACCGGGGTGGGACGAGCGGCGGGCGACTAACCTGCTCTCAGGAGGCAGGTTGGTCACTAAAACCTTTCAAGGAAGCTGCGGGTCTCCATTTTGAAAGGTTTAGCGATTTCAACCTCTGGGGGCCGGGAGTCCTGGACCTTCGCCTTCACGCCGGGCGAGAGGAGGCAAAAAGGCCCGAAACTCCAGGTAAGTGCATTTCTGGCGCAGCTTGTGGGCCCGAAGGAGCAGGAGTTCTCACCCCAGGCCCAACAAGACTACCTGCAGTGCCCCCCACCTCCCAACGATCGCAGACACCCCCAAAAATCGTGGACCTCCACGACGACCTTGGATCCTGACCCCGACCCCCGCCCCTTGGTGACTAACCCCCCGGTAACTGACACCCAATCGCCCCCACGATGACTGACACCCCCATGACCCCCAATCCCCCCCACTACCATGACTGACCCCCTCCCCCATTACTGACACGCTCCCGGTGGCCCCCATGCTCACTGTGTCCCCACGCCCCCTGATGCCCACCCATGCCCCACCCCCACATCCATACAATCTAAGACTTACCTGAACACTTACCTGAAGACATCCTCTTCCTTGCTCTGCTCCCGTCCGGCTGAGACCAAACTGTCAATCAGGCCGGCCAGTCAGATGGGAAACCAACAATAAAAATAAAAGACGTCCTTAAGTCAAAACCGTAAGGACGTCCAGGAAACCCGTACTTCTGGGTTTTCCATCCATGATTCGACCCCCCCCCCCACCCCCTTCCCGGCTCCGGGTTAAAATCCTGGCCAATGGGTTGCTCACTTGGGTGACAAAAGAATTCACTACTACATTATGTTTGGAATTGAAATCAACACCTTATTACATTTACAACTTTGATCTATAGTTTCTTCTCATTACTGCTTCTTGATCTGCATTGTCGGACAGTCATTGACCTAAAGGTTGACTGAATAGTTTCACTGTTCTTTAATGCAGAATCAAGGAAGGGGTGAAGGGGTCATTGACAAAGACTGTCAATGCTGAGAGCTTTTTCTGACTTTTCAGATAAGGGAATTGAGGAGGTCACTGAAAGCAGTGCTCTATCAACTACTCCCTGACCTCGCTGGCTGTAATGCGTTCTGCTGGCTCTCCGTCTGGTGGTTCTCCCTCGCCTTCATCTACTTCTTCCTTGTCTGACATTGCCTCGTCTTGTTGCTGTGCCTCTTCCAACTCCAATCCCCTTAGCATTGCCAGATTGTGCAGAATGAAGCAAAGTACAATAATGCAGTCTACTTTGTCTGGGCCATACTGTACGGACCCCCACAGCAATCAAGGCACCTGAATCTTTGCTTCAAAATGCCAATGTTATGCTCTATGATGTTCCCGGTTGTCCTACGGTTCTGATTGTACCTGTGTTGCTCAGGCATGTTGGGGTTGTAGAGGGGTGTCATCAGCCAGGTGTGGAGGGGGTAACCCTTGTCTCCTAGCAGCCACCCTCTGACATTCTTGGAGTGGAAGCTCTTCCTGTTCACATAAGCTTGTCCTCTGGTGCCCTGATACCTATATGAGTGCAGTCTATTACACGAGGGAAGCCGACCACTGCAGCAAGTCCCAGATCTCTCTCATTCTGGCTGTTGGCGTCCAATGGAAGGTAATGTACTGGTTTGCTCTGTCAAGGAGCGTATGAGTGACCTCTTTGATGCAGCTGTTCACAGCACATTGGGAGATGTGTGTAGTAGCCAGGAAGGAGCCTGTGGTGAACAAGTTAAAGGAGGTGGTGACTTTGAAAGCCAGTTGCGAAGCGTGGCCCTTTCGTTCTGCAGGCAGCAGTTCCTACTGCAACACGCTGCATGGGTCAGCAACAGCCTGCCTGGTGAAGTGCAGCCTCCTCCTGCACTGCTCCTCAGAAATATCTTGACCGATAGATCCTTTGGGCTGGGTAATGCCTTCCAGGAGCAGCTCCCTTCACCTGCTGTCTTCAAACAGGCCCAGCTGCTGCTTGTCCTGGTTGTTCAGGTTACTGCTTCTGCTCCTCTTTCTCCAGCTGTGTGTCCATTCAAAGGAGTGAAGCAAAAACGGCACCCATGATAAGCAGTGAGTGCTTAATGAGGGTAAGTAAGGGGGGAAAACACAGAAAGGAGCAAACTCCAAGCTCAGAACTGCCTTGGAAAGGCAGTACTCACAGTGGCACACAGATCCTAATGACCTAAGTAGGTGAGTGCTCCTTTAAATGCAGCTTCCAGTCAGGTCAGTCAGTTTGTAAAGCCAATCCCGCTAACTTATACTTACCAGGTTTGCTGCTGGATAGGACTTCTGACCCGCCCAGTTAAAATCGCATCAGGGTCCAAATGATATCATCTGATGCCTATTCGAATTTATTCACGAGGCACCCTCCTCTTTCTGGCGGGTTCGTTTGTGATCTGCGTCAGCTCCAGAGTTAAAATGGCAGTCGGTGGGTTTCCAGCGGGAAGGGGGCAGTCAGTCAATTTTTGCGATTTTAACCGTTGACCTGCCCTGTACCCGTCGGGTGAGTTGGGTCAAAATCAGGGCCTAGGACTTTACAGAAAAGAATGTGTTGCTTTAGCCATTGTTTTATTTTTATTTTATTGTATTTTCCAATCGAAGTTCATTGTTCCAGTACGATTACTTCAATTAATTTAGTTATGTTTCTGAAATCAATGAGTGCATCAAATAGAAAAAGTCAGAAATAGTCAAAAATTGATTGAAGACAGAGGGAATAAGAAAGGTTATTTCTTTTTGATTGAAGAAGACCGCCACACTGAGATAAAAGCACTTAAAAAAAAAGTACTAACATTGTCAAAATTCCTTTATAATCCCCGAGTGATGAAATCCTAGCTTTTATAGTCAGAAAATAGCTTGCTGGAGACCTGCCATGTTGAGTTTTCCAGCCGCAAAAGACCTACTTGGAAAACAGGCATGGTAGCTCTTCAGCCAGCTTTTACACGGAGTGGAGATCAACATCTTTGCAGCTCCTCAGTTTGATCCCAGCAGTCTCCCATGCAATTAAAAAGTTCAGTACATTTTCTCTTTATGCCTTAGCGAAGTTATTCAGTGAGTATTACACATCCGATCATTGAACATTGAGTTAATGTGACAACTGAAACTTTGTATTTGAAATTTTGCATTGCTTATTTATTTTGCAATATATTCTGAGTGACAGCGATGATTGAATCTATGTGCGTTTATGTGTATCTGAGAGAGAACGCTTGAAACAAGTACAGCAAAGAATGAACTAACTTAAAGGGAGGAAATCCTTGGAAGGACTGCTCGATCGCACAAGTAAGGAGGGGAGGTTGATTAAGAAATCCTCGGCCCAACAGCAGTCTTGGGGCCTCAAAGTCAGGTGCAGCAGGCCCAACAGAGGTTGGAGTTTTGTTGGGACCCATACAAACATATGAAAACATCGGTCAGGAAAAGACCAGGAGGTCCATCTAGGCTGTCCCATAGAATTGTGATGCCTCATGCATCGTGCCAAGAGATTGCTTGACTCCTAGCTGCCATGTAGTCTCTTGGGGGAGGGGAATGCCAGATCACAAACCCAAGGCCAATTAGGGGAAAAAATCTGGAAAATTCCTCTCTGATCCCTATGGACTATGGGAACTAGTTCAGGAGACCACATTCACCATGTCCACGACCTCTTTGTTTGGACCTATCTCTTGTACGATGCGATCTCCGCCTATGCCAGGTACCAGTCCAGATCTCCTTTGCAGAATCAGCACCATACGCACAACTTACTCCATAGGTGTACTATTCTCTGGGAAAAGGACAGCCTAACATCTAACCTCGTTCTTGCCTTACATAATTTATACACATCACGCCTGGTCCTCCTGAACCTTTCTAACTGAAATAATTTGTCAGTGTGCCCACAATCTAGTCCTTTCATTATTTTAAACACCTCAATCAAATCGCCCCTGGGTCCACACTTCTCTATAGTATAGCTCTTTAAACCTATCTGGGTAGCTAATAATCTAGGATGACACTTCTGTGCAGTACTGAGGGAATGCTGCACTGTTGAAGGTGTCATTTTTTGGATGAGACTTTAAGCCGAAGGCCCATCTGCTCTCTCAGGTGGATGTAATAGATCCCATGTGTAAGATAATACTGTAAGAGAATAAGATAATACTGTAAGAGAATAAAAGTAACTAGCTTATACTAAAAAATGCTCAGTGTACAATGGGTCAGATAGAAGAATGGAATATAAAAAGCACAAGAACCAGCAGTTCTGCTGATAAGAGATCTCTCTTGATCAGGGAACAGATGTCATTCATTGAGACGGTCAGTCTGTAATCGAGCAATTGTCAGCAATAAATGTCCTGTACAAGGTAATTGTTAAAGAACGTCAAAATATGTCCCTGCCTAGCCATTGATTTTCTATTGTGTAGATGCAAATGTTGTCACTCGAGACCACATGTTTGCCCGGGAAAGTACAAAAAAGAAAACATTTTGACCAGCTCTCTTTTATCAAACAAAGGAAATAAAGATAATCCTGTTAACTGTTGCATTACTTTAAGGGCCTTTGACCTTGTTACTTGATAAATAACAAACAAAGATCAATCAAGTGAATGGGAGGAAATCCACACTTAATTGAGGCAAACAAGGACACGGTAATCTTTGTAAGAAACAAAGTGACGAAAGGTCTTCGACCTGAAACGTTAACTCTGTTTCTTTCTCCACAGATGCTGCCTCACTTGCTGAGCTTCTGCAGCATTTTCTGTTTTTGTTTCAGATTTCCAGCATCCGCAGTATTTTGCTTTTGACCCGGGGAAGTTGTGGTTTTGGAAGTGATGAGGGTGCTGAGATTAATGAGGGAGCTTTGGAGGATGTGGCGTATCATTACTATGATGATGATGCTAAGGGAGAGTACAGAACCAGGTAGAGGTGTTGTACCGTAGAGTCCACACTAATCCAGCGGGTCAAGTAATGAGTAATTGTGAGGAGGATCGCCCGATCACCCACGTAGAACAACAGACAATGGCGCAAGAGGTAGGTCCAATTAAAGACGGAAGGGACCCATTAGAGCTCACTCAGACATTTGGGGTCTTCATCCAGGGTCATCCTGAACTTGGCGATCCAGATCTTAAGCACATAGGTTGTATGGCTTGTGTACGGACTGCAAGGGGGTGATTTTAAACCCCAAGAACGGGTGGGTTGGGGGCGGCTGGGAGTTGAAAATAGTTGTTTTTCTTGGATCACAACCGCAAAATTTTCGGACTTTGCATTCCCAGTGGGAAGCCTGTACTTTTCCGCGCTGACGTTAAACCCGGAAATAAAGCCGGGTTGCGGTCGCGACCCAAAAAAAACAACTATTTTCAACTTCCACCCGCTCCCAACCCACCCGTTCTTGGGGTTTAAAATCACCCCCCAAGGCACGGTTGGACCCAGTGGTCTTTACCGCCGCCACTAATTCTCAAGACATCAAAACTGCTATTCTTACAGCATTAGGAATCGGTCAGATCGATGTTTATGATGCGATTGGTAAATGTAATCAGGGACAGCAAGAGCACCCACAGGTGTT
The DNA here is from genome assembly GCF_035084215.1 of Heptranchias perlo. Classification (NCBI taxonomy): domain Eukaryota; kingdom Metazoa; phylum Chordata; class Chondrichthyes; order Hexanchiformes; family Hexanchidae; genus Heptranchias; species Heptranchias perlo. Next base: position 80,953,803 of record NC_090332.1, read on the forward strand.
CGAGCAAAGATTGCATGAGCTGTATGTTAAGTTCCAGCTGCTGGCCCCAGTAGGGACCAATCATCGTAATCAGGAGGGATATAAGAAGTTGTTCCTCTCAAAGTTAACCCCGAAAGTTAAAATAGCCCTGGGGGTAGTAGCGAACGAAAACAGTACTTGGGCTGCAATCATGGGGGTTGTACTTCAGGCATATCAGAATGTATGAGCCTTTGGGCCGGGGGTAATACCGGAGCAAAGCCCAAAGTGAAGTCTGAGGTCCATATGGTTGAGAGTCCGTACCCTAAAGGGGCTAGTGTACGCAGCAGGGGTTAGAGTAGGCAACAGGTCTATGGGGCCGGACCAGGGAACAGAAATCGCCCTGGTGAGGAAGGATGTTTTAACTGTGGTAAACTGGGACACTGGCCGAGAGATTGCCGAACTGCACCTCCTCGATCCGGGGGTGGCGGAGGTCCAGGACCGAGGTCCAACCACTCTCCTCCCTACAAACCCCCACGTCCGTCCCTCACAGATCAAAAATTGGACAAATTAATTGCGTTATTGGCTACTCAGCAATTAACTGGAGCTGGCCTCCCTCAGGTTCATTCAGTCCGGGCCTCAGCGCCAGCGCTGGAAGGCGAGCCAACTCGTCCGGGCTCACAATGATGGGGTTCTGGCCTCCATAAATATCCGGTACTAATGTTCCGGAGGACACGTGACAATCGGCCTTTTGTCACTGCTGTGATCAAAGGGGACCCACAGCAGTCGTTATTAATGGATCCTGGTTCTAATGTCACTGTCTTACATACTTTACACACCTCTGACTTTGCAGGAGCCACAGGGGTTATTCATTCACTGCAAGGCTTTAACGGCTCTGTACAGCAATATATGCAATTGACTCATATTGATCTGAGTATAGATGGTATTCAGATGCGAATACCTGATCTGGTCACAATAACCATGCCAATGAATAGGGGGCTATGCATTAACCTGGTGTGGGATATTGATTGATTATATTAACCAATGTTTATGGATAAGAGATGCAATAGGACTACATCGTAATGTGTCTTCCGCGATTATATCCAATGTTTTTGTCGTGCATGCAATTAAGAAACCTGAACCGTACTCTCCCCTCACTCATTCTGACCCAGGCATTCAAGCAATCTTGGACAGATGGATGGGGTGATGGGTAAACATAAATAAGATTGTGGTAGGCTAGACAAGGAAATAAGGGTTAACGGCCCACCCCACTGTAAATGTAAACAATATCCAATTCCCATTGAGAGCTATCCTTATCTACAGGCTTCAATTGACCCTATGCTAGAGCAAAATGTGATCCATCAGGGACCATTCAGGGATCACTCACACCAATTTGACCAGTAAAGAAACCAGATTGTAGTTGGCGATGAACAATTGATCACAGGAAATTGAACTCAGTCACACCTTCGTGCGCACCTGTTGTGAGCAATTCACCCACGTTGCTGGCACAGATTCCGAGGACGGCCGAGATCTTTTCGATCCTCGATATCTCCAATGGATTCTGGAGTGTTCCAGTCCACCCGCAGGATCGGTATAAGGTCGCCTTTACTTTCAACAACCAACAATATACCGGGACAAGTTTGCCACAGTGGTTTCATAACTCCCCTGCAACCTTCCACAAGTGTATGGCATCTATACTGAAGGGATGATCTCACTCAGTCTGTTCTACAATACGTGGATGAGATTTTGATTGCCACCAGGACACGTAAACAACATATGATAATGCTTTGGGATGTTCTGGGCAAACTAAGGTCGGCCGGTCTAAAAATCAATCCCAAGAAAGCTCAGCTACTACAATCGGAGGTATCTTTTTTGGGGATCAGTTTATCGCACCATGGAAAGATGTCTGACACCCACAAAGTGGAGATTATTACAGAGGCTACCATTGCCAGTGTCAAAGATGGCTCTCTGATCGTTTCTGGGGCTGGTGGGGTACCAACGATCATTCATTCCACAGTTTGCAGAACTAGCTAAGCCATTGTACAACTTACTCAAAGGAAATGATGATTCAGTTCAGCGGGATTGGATGGATAAACATACCGATGCAGTAACCGAGCTGAAGCAAGCGGTTGTGCAGGCTACGTGCTTGATTTCTCCAGACTCTAATCAGCCGTTTCACCTGGAAATGGTAGCCACATCCGTAAGCCTAGCAGCTGTATTGTGCCAGGAGGTGCACAGCCGATTGACACCGATCGCTTATGTATCCCGCATCCTGACTGGAGTTGAGAAGACATTCGACCCATGTGAGCAACACCTTCCCGCAACCTTCTGGGCAGTCAAGCATTTACTTATATCACCGGACTACAGACTCTGGTGTTGCATTCTCCCCACACACCTCTGGACTTGCTACTAAAGCCCGGTAACATGTTGGTTTTGTCGCAACAACTGAACCATTGGACATTACTGCTGATGGAACGTGACCTCCAGGTCACCCTTAAAAAGACAATGCTTATTCCGCATCTTTTATTGTACCAATGGGAGTCACACACGTGTCCCTTGCCCATCTTACACATGGCACTATTCGAAGAAGAGCAGGGGAGTTCTCCCGGTGTCCTGCCCAATATTTATCCCTCAACCAACATCACTAAAAGAGATTATCTGGTCATTATCTCATTGCTGTTTCTGGGACCTTGCTGTGAGCAAATTGGATGCCATGTTTCCCTATATTACAACAGTGAGAACGCTCCAAAATGGACATCATTGGCCGAAAAGTGCTTTGGGACATCCTGAGGTTGTGAAAGACGCTATAGAAATATTCATTGTTTTTCTTTCTTTCTTTCTGTCTTTCTGTCTTTCCCTAACCAGCTCCTCCTGACCCCACAGAAATCTTCAGGCCCAATGTTGGCCATTTAGTGGCTCTCCCCAGATTATCTCCTCCACTGTTCAGGGCATGACTTCTGGATTGGCTCTACAGAGAAGCTGCCAGATTCTCCAACCCCTCCTCAGTGGGCTCGCTGAGCGCTGGCAGCTCATCCCAAAATACTTAGATGAAGCCTGACCATGCCCGCCAATGTTGAAAATCCCCCCCGCCCCCCACCCCTCCATTGGGACACCAGCACTATTATAGGAAGGGCTCACATCCAATCGGAGGTGTGGGTATGGGGATGGTGATGGGAACAGTGGTCTGATAGATTTGCTTTCCCTCTTTAAAGTGTATTTCATTGTGACATGTTCTGCACTTTTCTCTTAACTAAAGTAACTGGTTGTGGAGGCAGTTGCCGATGTTAACACTGGAAATGTGACTTCCTGGTTAAAACAATTACCACAAGTTTTTGTTTTTGGTTATTGCAAAATCTTTTTTACTGTTAAGAACAACCTGCAATGACCTTGTAACAATGATTTATGTAAAGTGACAAAGCAGTAGTGTTATTTAATCGATATTTTTAACTACTTTCAATGATTAATTTATCACTTAAAAGTATTCATATTGAGAAGAGGGATGTAGCATTCCATTAAGTATAATGATTTTGAATTTTAAACTTGAAAAACATCGACACGACAGTGTTCAAACATAGAACATGGAAGAGAGAGAGATAGATAGAGAGAGAACACAGAAACTGCCAAATGCTTCTAACAGTACAAGAGTTCTGATTTGTTCACCTAAAACTTGTTTTTATTGGTTCCAAGGATAAAATGTTGGGAAAAAGTCGTCAATAGCAACCACTCTGAAATGATAAGGAGGAAGTGAGTCAGCTTCTACCATTGCTTACTTTTCTGCCTAATGAAAGGAAGTAGGAGGCGGAAAATGTGCCATGGCAAGATTTAATCTTCGTTAGTCCTTAAGGACATCATCGGAGCAGAAATGGGTTAAAACAAACACGACCAGATGCCCTATTTACTGTATGAAAAAGCACTGAAAAAGCAGAACACTAACCATTTTCAGAACAGCAAAGCAGCCTTAATTACAATATTTCAACCAACAACTATATGTATAATGCATGACCCCCAAACATGACATCTCTATAATTCTCTACTACTCTAATGTTTAATTCACATTTTAATGAACTTCTTTAAAGCAACAGCAGGTGATTTAATGCTTTTGAACCGTATGATACGTGAGTTGTATTTATTGTCAAGTTTCGCTGATAACGATGCGTTATGATAAGAAGTATTCTGAATATCCTTTAAAAAACTTTATGACATAAATATTCCAATTAAGGGGGGAAGATTTCTTCTATGCACTAAGTGGAGCAACATCATAAAGCTGGTCCATATAAATGCATTTACGGTTTTGCTACACTTAGTGTACGGAGGAAATCTTTCTTCATGGTATTCCAGCTTTTGAATTTTACCCTTGCTTATATTATCTGTAGACTTAGCACAAGATATTGGCCCAGAAATTCAGCCACGCCCATTTTCGGGTGCATGGGGTGGGGGCGAGGGGGGGCCAAGGGTGGTGAGGCCCGAGGCTCCCCAGATATCGGGCCTCGGTCCTCAATGTAATGGAGCCAGTGTGGCTTGTCATGCCCACTAGTGAAAACTGGTGAAAAATTGGGCCTAGCATCGCAGGGACCCTCAAGTAAGGGGGTCCAGGATCGGGTCGGACGAAGCAACTTGGCGCTGGGGGTTGAGGATCGGGGCCTGGGTCGCAGATCTGGAGTCCGGGAATTGGGGGTCCGGGAATTGGGGGGTTCCAGGATCGGGGGTCAGGAACGGCAGCTATCTGAAGGGGGTTAAATGTGCGGTCGGAGGAGCACTCCTGCTTCTCCCGGCTCCACATTCAGGTAAATTACTTACCTTCTTTGTTGTAGGCGATCCGTAGGGCTGGTTTCCCTAAGTGCAGCCAGCAATGTTGTGGGCTACCTCAGTGCAAACCAATCTTGGAGAGGGGACCTCAAACAGGCATTAGGCCCCTTACTTGCATATGCTTCAGGCGTGACTAAAGGACGCCTCTTATTTGTCCTTACCCAATATTGCAGGCGGTGCACTTCCGGCCGCAAGTGTGCACGTGCTCCCTGGGGTCTCAGTAGGCCGTTTAGCGCCTGAAAAACGGGTGCAATTTCAAGGCCACAATGTTAAACCATCAGTCTGCTTGCTGCATTTTATTGTGTTTCCAATTAATAACTAGGATTGAGTGATGTCGAGTAAATTTGGATTTTTTTTTTAATCAAACTATACAATTAGTTCAAAGACAACTTCATGTATTTCCTGTTGCAATGCCTGGAGCTGTACTTATCTGAATGAACAAAGCTGATCCGATATGGTTAAATTCTGGTAAATCCAAATTGACTTAACTCAGATCAACTTGGATTCAAATTTGACTCTGGAGTTTGTCGTTGACCTTGCAACACTTAAGGATTGGATTGTTTCCACATCCTTTGCAGTCTGATAAAAATAGTTATATGTGCGTAAAGGCAGCCATCCACAACCATCCTCCTGTGCTACTAGAAGTTGATTTACTGTCTCTTCACATCACTGCCAAGCTTCTTAAATATTGGTAAGTTAATTGTATTATTAATTTTGCGACAACTTTGAAAGCGTTTACTTTAATCCTTTCACTGGCACTTTGCGAATGAAGCTCACTCCAGGGGCCATTAATTCGTGCCACGACCCTGTCAAGTTTTCAAACAGCCTCAGTTCCTGGAGCTACCAGAAACAGACTGCTCTAAAAATTCCATTTCCAAGGCTGACACGTTAGCTCCTGGGAAATTTCACAGTGCACTGTTGTTGGCCCAACAGTGTTGTGCTTCCTGACCTAGCAGTGCTACCCAGCGCTGTAGAACTTGGCCCCCTCACCCAGCGGTTCTCTTCCCAGGCCCAGCAGTGCTCCTCTCCCTATCTCAGAAAAGATTTTTCCCTGACTCAGCAGTGCCACCCAGCTCAGTGGGGTTTGGCTTCCCAGCCCAGAGGTGCTGTACTCCCTATCCAGGGCCAATGCTCCACTCCCTTCCCCTACCTAGATCTCTGCTCCATGCTCTGCGCTTCCCATTCAATCCTGGCCTGTGCCCCTGCTCAATCCCAGACCCTGGCTCTCAGTTTCCATGTCACCCAGACATCTGTTGCAGCCCCTCCTGGATGGATGAGACAGAGAAACACACAGAGACAGAAAAAGAGAGACCCTTCACTCCATGCCCGACGTCAATCCCAAACTCCTAGTCCCTGCTCCCTCCCAGTTCAGGTCCCAACTCACTTGCCGCCCACAGCTGCCTTCCAGCTCAAGGCTCGGAACCCACATCTGTTGCAGGAGCTCCCAGATGTACCAGTACTGATGGGAGCCATTTCTTCCGATTCAGTGCAACAGCAACAGACCATCAAGTCCAGGGTAGAAGAGGATCTTAGAAGAGGTGAAGGTCCCTCATTCCCTCCCAAGCCCCAGCTCCTCCTGGCTTTAGCCTGCAGGCCCAGGCCCTCTCTTTCCTTCTCTCCTTTTGGTACTCAGGGAGAAACATGGCTGCTTCTGCATCGGTGAGAGGATTAGTGCCCTTGTGGTTCCAGGTCTCCATGGGAGGTGAAAGACAAAGGAGGGAGTGAGAAACATTCACGGAGAAATAGGCAGAGAGACAGAGGGATGGGAAAAGTGGAAGATATACAAAAAGACAGAGACAAAAAGATAAGGGTGCCATACTAGAAAAAAGGCAAAATTCAGCAAGATAGATAGTCTGGCCCAAATTAACTGGGCCGAGTAGTTAGCAAATGGGTAAACAGGTTGATGGATCAGTAGTGTAAATGTACAAATACGAGAAAGATTGAGTACAAAAGAAATAGATTCCTATAAGGCGAAAAGAGGTCCATCAAAGAAAGACTTCCATGGATAAATAAAGAGATTAAAGTAAGCAAACACAAAAAGGAGGCATCTGATAAAGTTAGACCTAATTGATGAAAGTGGTGAGGGATCTGGGAAGTGTAGTGTGGAGGTGAAAAGGGAGATTAGAAAGGTTAAACGGGAATATATGTTAAAAAAAAAGGTTGGTTGACCATATTGTACCAGGAATGAGGGACTTCAGTTATGTGGAGACACTGGAGAAGCTGGGGTTGTTCTCCTTAGAACAAAGAAGGTTAACAGGGGATTTGATAGAGGTGTTCAAAATCATGAATGGTTTTGACAGAATAAATAAGGAGAAACTGTTTCCATTGGAAGATGAGTCAGTAACCAGAGGATAAGTTAAGGTAATTGGCAAAAAAACCAGAGGCAATATGAGGAAACACTTTTTATGCAGTGAGTGTAATGATCTGGAATGCACTGCCTGAAAAGGTGGTGGAAGTAGATTCAATAGTAACTTTCAAAAGGGAATTGGATCATCCATAGAAGCATGACAGGCTCCTGCTTTTTACAGAATGACAGGATTCCTAGATTGCAGCCAAATGGCCCTATGCTCAATGCTCCAAACTATATAAACAGGAGAGGTTCCGCTCTCAGATCATTTGAGACCAGCGACACGGCATAATGCAAGTGAATGCTCAGTCTCCCAGGAACCTGTCACAATGCCTTCATTTTAAGGCAGTCCACTGTGCCAGCACACTTTGATTGAGAAAAGCCCAAACTGGGCCAAAGCTGATTTTGTTCTCCATGGGAAGGGGTTGCAATGGGCCAGGGCCCATTTTCTTCACAGTGGGGTGTGGACAGAGAGAAAGGGAGAGGAGGAGAGATGGACAAGGAAAGAGGAGGGGATAAGGGGCGGAGGAGGAGCATCGGGAAATAGGGAAGGGGTGGGCTTCACTTGGCCAGGGCCATTTCCATTTCGGTTGGGTGGGGTTGCAGAAAGTTGGACTTTATCCCGGTTGGAGAGGTGCAGGTGTTGGATATCAAAATTGGTGAAAGTTCATGTATTTACCAGTTTCTGCTTGATGTTCGGCAGATAGAGGATTTGTTTCACCAGGGTGAATTAAATGCACAGTTTTTAGATATTTTTGTTGTTGGGATGTAGACAATGCTAGCAGGGACGTATTTATTGCCCAACTCCAGTTGCCCCCTGGACATTAAGGCCCCGATATTAATGGGGAGATGGGGAGGGTGCGGGGGAGGTCGTATCAGCCAAAGGACCCAGCAAGACTGGAGACGTGGAGGCTCTGGCAGCACAAGCAAGCAGCAGGAGGCCACAGCCAGGGACCGTGGGGATCGGGGCTTGAGGCTCAGGGCCGCGACCGGGAGGGAAGGGCTGTGAACAGAGTTGCGATTGGAATCGAGGTGGGGAGGGGGGGGCGAGGTCTGTCACCAATCGGGGCCGGGGGAGGGTGGGCGGGGAGCGGTGGGGAGTGGTCTTGCCACGATCAGGGGCAGTCTGGTTCAAGGGAGACCTGGAGGAGCACTCCTGCCCCAAAAGAAAACCTGGAAAATAAATTTCAAACTTACCTTCTGGGCCTCTTCTGGCCCAGGATCTGGCAGCCGTCAGGTTTTATCTGACAGGGGAGTCGACATTGCTCACCCAAGTGAGTTTTGGATGGACGGTCAAGGCCATCCATTTACAGCTTGATGTGGTTCACATCAAGGACTTTTAAGAGTGGCTCAATTGCTGCCAGATCTTCATGCTGCCGTTTGCAGCATCAGTTGAAAAAGTGATTTGGAGAATTTCTCGGAAGTTTTATGTTTGCCGATCGCATGGAATTTAAGCTGAAGAATTGGTTCCACATGTCAACTGCGGAAGGGTGAATGAATTTAAGCACAAGGATAGATGCCACTATCCAATGTCTGGAGGGCTGGGGAATGGCCCAGCAGGTTGTCACATAACGTTAGGGTGGTCCCACTTCATTAAACACATAACTTGACCCTCAGAGCATCACCTATAGATGCAATTCCATTAGAATATTTTGATCACTCCCATTTTTAATATATTATAGATGGTAATCATGGAGCCTTACTGGTGCTTTGGGAGTCAAATTCCACAATTCTGGCTATTTTTCCATGAATCTGAAAATCAGTAATTCTCATCAGTTAATTATTATTTCTTTACTTTTTTACTCGATTTTTATCTTAAGTTTTTAAAAAAAGAAATCACCTGAAACTCTGTGCCTTGTACATAGAAACATGAACACGAACTGAAGCAAGAAATGAGTGACACAAAATCTGTTGGTCATCGGTACCCATTTTAGTTTCTCCAAGACCTTTTATACACCAAGAAACAAAAGTAAAAGTATCTTCCAAATGCTTGCTTTCTTTGTTTATGCACGAAGCAACCAGCAGCTACAGGGACAGTGCGTTATTTTTTTATTTTTTTGCGGTGGCGTCAACTGGTTGAACCTGGGAAATATCATTTTAAAATATTTTAAAGCTATCATTATGAAATAATTTAGAGGCTGTTTCAAAATTGAAATACCTTCAACTTTGTTGCAGTGAGGAGGGAAGAAACTTCTCGAGGAGAGAAGTATTAGAATCAAAGAATGGAAACAGCACTGCCTAGTATACAAGGATTACCAACATACCAAATTGACAGGCAGGAAAAGACCAACTGGTCCATCAAGCCCGCCCCACACTATGACGGCCGGTCTGTCATGACTAAACACTTCTTCTCACCCTTCCTACCTCCCACCCACCCCAGCAGCCGTGTAATCTCCTGGAAGAGGCAAAAAAAACAGAGAAAAAACCCAGGGCTAATAAGGGAAAAAATACTCTGGAAAATTCCTCTCTGACCCCCACCTCAGGCGATCGAAACCAGTCCAGGAGATCACATGGGCCAAGCGTTATCTATAAAGACACTTACCTTCTATGTGATGCGATCTCTGCCCCAGTCAGGAACTGGTCCAGCTCACTCTTGAAGGCAGAGAGTCCGCACCCACCACACCAGCCGGCAATGTATTCCAGATGCTCACATTTCCCTGGGAAAAGGACTACCATCCAGTCTATTCCTACTCTTCCACAGTTTAAACTCATGTCCCCTGGTCCTCCCCAATCTGTTAAACTGGAATAACCTATAAATAGGGACAGTATCCAGCCCTTTAATTATTTTATAGATCTTTATCAGGTCACCTCTAAGTCTACACTGCTCTAAAGTTAATATGAAATCACAAGCTTTCGGAGCTTTGCTCCTTCGTCAGGTGAAGTCACTCAAATAAAGCTGTTGGACTATAACCTGGTGTTGTGTGACTCCTTACTAAAGTTAATAGACCAAGGTGTTTGAGCCTATCTGAGTATCTGAAGTTCTTTAAGCTAGGAATCATTATTGTAGCTCTTCTCTGAACCTTTTCCAAGGGCACTATATCACTCACCATGTGGGGGGACCAAAACTGGGCACAATACTCTGGATGCGGTCTGACCAGCGGCCTGTATAGTATCAAAATGTTGCCCTTTGATTTATACTGAATGGTTCTATTAATACAACCCAATACCTTGATAACTTTAGCTAAGGTTTCTCTACATTGGTCGTGAACCTTCAGTGATCTGTGAACAATAATACCAAGATCTTATTCTCTCTCAACCTCTTTCACTATTGTTGCCTGCAAATGATATGTGCATTCTGTGTTGGCCCTACCAACATGCATGGCACTATATTTATCTAAGTTAAACACCATTTGCTAATGTATGGTCCACTTTCCCAGCACATCTAAATCTTTTTGGATTTGATTGCACTCCTCTACCGTCTTAACCCTTGCACAGATTTTGGTATCGTCTGGAAATTTACTTACCATACTCCCAACACCACTGTCCAAGCCATTAATAAAGACAGTGAAGAGTAGTGGACCTAGGACCGATCCCTGGGAGACACCACTAGTAACATGTCTCCAGGTTGAACCACATCCGTTAACTACAACTTTTTGGCTGTGGGATTGGAGCCAATTCCTACTTCAGTATTTCAAATTTCTACTGATATCTTGTGAAGTAACCTAGTGTGAGGTATCTTATCAAAGGCTTTCTGAAAGTCTAGGGAGATAATGTCTACCGAATTGCCCTCATCCACTACCCTAGTGACTTCCTCAAAAAACTCTATCATATTTGTTAGGTACGACCTATTTTTTCAGAATCTGTGTTGTGTATTTCTAATGGCCCCTTCTGTTTCCCAGTGATCATAAAGGGCATCTCTTATGATCGCTTCCAGCATCTTCCCAAGAATGGATGTCAGGCTGATAGGCTTGAAAGCTAAGTTTGCAATGGAGTCATGTACAGCTTTACTCAGTAAAACTAATGCAAACACTTTGTAGATGTTACTCATGTCAGAAGGTGCGACAAAATCATAACACAGGAAGTAAGAAAGCATGACAATATTAAGCACATGAAGTTGCAAGAAGTTTAATATATTTTAGACAGAGAGTGAAGGAGGGATGGATAATGGGTTTAATACACTGATGTCACTCTTGTCTTGAGAGACACGTGACTTCAGTGACAGAGCAGAAAATAAAAACATGGGCGGTGTTTTCTTGGTATATGCCCTAGAAATGAGCAAAGTGCCTCACTACTAGAAGTATGGGAAGCTTTTCCAAGGTGACCAGCAAATTTACAAAAATTCGCGAGCATCACTAAGTGAAACTTTTGAAACTCACAAGGCCTGCTGTGCCGTTAACAGTTTTAAAAATAAAAAGATGTCGATGCATATGAAGGGGCCCGCTTTGCCCTGTCAATAACACTGGTCCGAGAAATTCACTGCATCAACATTCATTTTTTGTTTCCCTCTTCTCCAGTTTTCTTTGTGCGCATGCACTCTCCAGGAGGCAGCCGCTTATGTCAGGGTTTCAGTAGTCCTGTGGTGCCTCACTCAGGTGATCATTCAATATGTGTGATGCTGGACAATTAGTATTGGCAGATTATTCGACCATGAGTCCCATAGCAGTCAAAGACAAGTCAATCCATATCTAACAGTCAAATACACTGAATAATAATCAGAACAAAAAGCTTAATTCCTCTCCCCCCTGCCCCCATCACCATCACCGCTCACTGCATTGGTCAGCACGCACCACTCACAAATCATTATGTTAAGATATGCAAAGATTACTGAGCGGTGTTTTGGTGGCATTTAACCCCAAAATATGGGCACCCATTAGTTGCAGAGACAGGCGGAGGAATGTCTGGCCCAATTGCTGGTTAGTGGTTGGATTGCAACAAAGAAAATTTGCTGTCATCAACCTCCCGTATCATTAGACGGCTGGAGTTTTGTTGTACTGAGTACAGGACTCCACCTGTGCTGGAGAGATGTGAGACTATTTTTGTCAAAACGCAGTGGCGCACAACTAAGGCCAACTTCTTATTGTCCTCGTTGTGGGGGGGCGGGGAGGTAATTTTGACTTTGGGTGATAGTGTAAAATGGCTGATATTGAATCAGCTGCCATTATACATTGAAGTCAACAAAAATGAAAATCGTGAGAGATGTATATCCAATATCCAATATTTACACTATCACCCAAAGGCTTAATGACCCCCACTGCCATTTAAAAAGAAAAAGAAAATTTAGGAGTTCCATGAATAATTCTACAACCCTCCCTGATTGTATGTTCAGCGATAATTGATTACTGTCAACATTGATGTGAGTGGTAACATGAATAACCTGCAGATTGATATTACTCAAGAATTGAGCTGTATACCGTCTGCCAAGAGAAGACTAGCCCTCTGTTCCAAGGAAGGCATCAATCAAAACTATGTACTCAAGAGAAATGAAAGTGCAGGGGAGTGCCTTTATGTTCAAAGTACTTCCCCTTTTTATCGAAGAAAACTATACTCTTACCAGATAGTTCTTGCGACTTTGTTTTTTAAATGCCAATTTTATCACTGCCATGGAGACCCTCGAGTGTCATTTCCTTCCTGCTTCAGCAAAGGGCTCTGTTTCACTCCCTGCTCGAGGAAAACATTGATACGTCAGATTTACAAGGAGAAAAAGCAGGCTGAGACTGCCATTCACAAATGAAACTTTGCTTGACATTTATCAGAAACCCTGAAGCTGTTGCTACAAAGGATAATTGATCCATGACAGACTTTCTCACTGTGTGTATATTTATAATTGTGCTTTTAGTATTTGCCAAATATTATGTTTCATTTTACTCTTTGATTGCAAATAAAGAAATTAATTCTTTTATGTGATGATATTTATCATTTTAAAGATAGTTTGGCAGCATAATGTGAGACGACCTACTGTCAGGCAGCTTGTCCGACATTAAAGGAAAGATGAGTCATAAACTCCTCCACTGAACATCAAGAAGATCGAATCCATTGTTTTTGACCCCGCCACAAACTCTGCTCCCTTGCCACTGACGCCCTCCCCTTCCTCACTACTTGCTCAGGCTGAACTAAACAACAAAGCTTTGATGTCCTGTTCAGATCTGTGATAAGTTTCCAATCCCATCATCAGACCCTGAATTTCCACCTCTGCAGCATTCCCCTTCTCCACCCAGCCCCTCTGCTGCCAAACCTTGATCCATGTTATTCTCTCAATTACTACAATGTCTTTTTTGTTTGCCTTCCATCCTCCTTAAACTTTGATTTGTCTAACACTCAGCTGGCCATAATCCTGTCCCACAGTAAATCTCCCTTAACATCACCCGTTACCTTTGGCTCCCTGTCACAAAAGACATTGGCCTAAATGTTAACTCGGAAAAATGAGTGGGTTGGAAGCAGGGGAGGCAGTAAAAATGTTTAAAATCTAAAACCCACCCCCAACCCGCCTCCAACCCACCCATTTCCGGTTTAGACGGAGACGGGACGAGGGGCGGGCAACCAATCCACTCTCAGGTGGCGGGTCGGTCACTAAAAGCTTTCAAGGAGGCTGTAGGCCTCCATTTTTACAGCTTTTTTTTTAACCCCTGGGGGCCGGGATTTCCGGGCCTTCTACTTCGTGAGATGAGGCGAGAAGGCCCAAAAGTGCAGGTGAGTGCCTTTATAGCAGAGCTTGTGGGCCCGGATGAGCAGGAGTGATTCCCCCAGGCCCAACAAACCTACCTGCAGCGAGCCCCCCTCAAAATGATCTCCAACCCCCCCCCCACGATCTGCGACTCCCTCATGACTCCCGAACCCGGACCCCCCCACCGATGACTCCGATGACTACCAACCCCCGATGACTCGCGACCCTGATCTCCGATGACCCCCGACCTCCGATGACCCCTGACTCCAATGACTCCCGACCCTGACCCCCTGATGACCCCCGACAACTCCTGATGACCACCGACCCCCCGATGACCCCGAGCCCCCCCCATGACTGACCCCCCCACATCTAAGACTTACCTTCTCGCATCCGTTTCCTTCCTCTTCTCCTGTCCGACTGAGGCTGTCGAAACCCGAAATTCCAGGTTTCGGATCAGGAACTCCACCCCATCGTCTTCCCAGCTCCTAGTAAAAATTTAGGCCATTAAATATAAAATCCTCAAATAAAAAATTCCTTGATGACCTCATTTCACAATTCCCTTAAGCCCTATATCCCCTTCAGACCTCCGACTCTGGGCTTCTGTGGACCCCCCCCCCCCCCCCGTCTCTTTGACAAGAAGCCTTCAGCTGCCTCAGCTCTGCTCTATGGAACTCCCTCTCCAAACCTTGCTGTCTCTCCACCTCTCCCTCCACCTTTAGAAATCGTCTTAAAATCCATCTTTTCAACCAACCTTTCAATCACTACTCCTAATCTCTCCTCTCATTGTTCAGCATCAACCCCTCTTGTGAAGCTAATTATAATGTTTTTATCTTTATAGGTGCTTAAATAAATGCAAGTTGTTGTTGCTATATTAGAATATAATAAACAGCATTTAGATTATTGTATGGAAAATTGGACAGGCTCTGTTACAGGCATGTGCTCTGCCCAGAAGAGTATTTAATGCCCAGATGAGAGGGAAATCTGCCCTATATTGTGCATTGCATTAAGAAAAACATAACATGTAGCTTCTATCATACCTTCAGGATGTCCACTTTCCAGCCTATTAATTATTTGTGAAGTGAAGTCACTGTTGTTAAGTAGCAAATGTGGCAGTCCGTTGGTGTACAGCAAGATTCTATAAACAGAAAATGAGATAAATAACTTTGGCTTTATTTAATATGTAAAGCTTAGCTTGTGACTTACTTCCTCAAACTATTATTGAAAGTGGAAAGAGTGTGCATTTTGCTTAGTCTAGTTGGTGCCTCTGTCACCATGAAACTTCTTGTAAACTGAGATGACAAAAGAGGTCAAAAAAGGTATACAATATTCTAACAAAGCCTTAATTTAACTATTTTTGAAACTGCACCTATAATGTAATTTTGTACATAGCACAAATAAGTCGAGAGCTGCTAAATTATTCAGTCCTGTTTTGTGAATTGACTATTAAAATTAATATTCTCCTAAGTTTCTAACATGGCTTCATGTCTTCCCATCATTGCCAACAGCAAATAAATCAAGTATCCAAAAGCACAAGAAAGATATAAATATCCATTTTTACAGTGATGTATAGTTGAAACTACCACATTATTGTCAATTTTTGTTCTAGGATGCCAATCCTAGAGGATGCCAGCAACTTAAAAGAATGCAGCAAGCTTGTTATACATGGTAGACATACAGCGCATGGCATGGGAGATGTATGTGTGTGGCCTGGGCTGTTAACAAGACTGATATGTAAACTTTTGTTTAATTATTAATCCAGATACTTCACGGACATCAATTCAATTCTTGTATTGCCCACCCTTGCCAATGTTTTTTGACTCACTAAAAGGTTGTAACCCTACAGTGTGGAGTCCTCTCTTAACTATCATTCAAAATCTCTTTGGCACCACATCATGCGCACTTGGTACGAGCCATTGGTTTTATCTCACTGCTGCCCCATGAACGGTTATGACCAGGAAGAAACTCCAATTTCTCCTTCAAGAGGTGGGCACGGAACTTGTATGCATTCCTCCGACCTTTCTGAACACAAATCAAATGAGCAGCCAGCACCGGGCTGCCAGGGAATCAGAGCACAGACAATTATGAAAATCATAACCTGAATCCACAAATAGACCACTGCAGAAGACACATCCATGATGCACCTCTCTCTCGTAAACAAGGAGTTTGTCCACAGCAGCTGGAAATACCCAGCGCCCACAGCCCAGGTGAAATTGCCAATTAAGCAATTTTACGAGAAAATGTAGTGATTTATTGTCAGAACTGTGTATTTTGTCATCTGCTTGTTCTGCTATTTCTTGCTGAATGTAGAATGGCAGCCTAAGACAGCGTGAAGAAATGAGTGACTTGGTCGGGTTTTTTTGGTTTGTGAAGGTGTCGAAACTTAACACTATACCAATGCACTAACACACTCAGACCAGTATCACAAAGGGAAAAGTTTTACTTTAATTGACTTGTATACAAGGGAAGCTGTACTCTGAACAATGGTCAGAATAACCTCTTCACTGAACAAAGGAAACAGTTCACATTTATACAGTTTAATTAGCAATGTCCACCTGTCATAGAATATGGGCATACATGTACATTCTTTATTGGTTCAGGTAGTTGGTCAATCAAGTAGTGAGCCTGCCCCCTCTGGACGTCCATAGCTCATTCCTATATTGGCATGTAGGCCTCGTAGGCCCGAGCACATTATCCTCCCTACATTCTAAAGCTGGTTATCAGTAGGGCTGAAGTCAGTCTCAAGGCCACATGGCCTCTCAAGAAACTGTATTCTCATTATATTTTATAGTCAGCAATACCCTTATCTGCTTGGGGGGGACAGACAGTACTAAGCACCTGCACAGCCAACTTAATTATCAACATACCAAGGCTTAAACATAATTACACAATTGTGTCTTTCTGTGTGTGTGTGCTGTAGCTACCCCATTATGGGAGCCAAGGAGTTAACATGCATTTCTTCTTTACTATGGTCAAGTAACTGTTCATGCATTTCTACATTAACATGGTCAAGTATCTCTTTATGTATTTCTACAAAGGGGTAGTTTGGAAAACAAAAATGAGGGATTTGATTGCTCATTCCTCTGAAAGTTACTTGTTCCAGATTGGTGTCTTTGCTAGTTTTGATTCATTCTTATTTAGCCAGTTGGATACTTGATTGGTACCCTTAACAAATACGTTATTTGAACCAATGCTAACATTTTGCTTGGATGTGTGGCACTTTCAGGTGCGATGCCATTGAAAGGCGAGAGGCTATGGTTGTGTGCTAGGCATGAGCTTTAATTAAATGGATTTGTGATATTTCCTTGCATTTGACACAGTAATGAATGAAAAGTAAGGTACTTGGTTGGAGGTCCAGATCTGGATTCAAAAGCACAGTTTTGCACACCTGTATGAAGCTGGTTGTATAAGCAAGGTTTCTGAATACATGATTAGGCAGATCTGGATACTAGAAGCACAGATACCTAGCAAGACAAAAGTCAATCAATGTGAAGCTGGAATCTATACTTGGCATATTTCATGAGAATTGTGTGGCACTGGTTATCACTTGAAAGAATAACAATAGCAACACTGGGCAGTATCAGGGAGCTAAAAGGAAGTTTTCATTATATTATTTTTCTCTCCTTTAACTCCTTAAGTATGGTTCCATGGTGCCAAATGCCCTCTGATAACCCGCCCAAGTGACCATTCTTCATCTGTGAGTGTTGACAGGTTATTTAATTGTGGGGGCATCGCAGCTGAGTCTGATCCTGTCTTCATCCAAAACTAGGGGGTAGAAATTGGTTATGGCCTGTTTTTGGGGGCATACGGAGCATGCGCCCCAACCAGGAGGCCCGAGGCTTGCCCGAAATTGGGCCTCGGGCCTCACGAGGAAAGAGGCTCGTATGGAGCATAAACGCCTGCACAGACCAGTTAGGCCAAATGGCCTGTTTCTGTGCTGTAGTTTTGATGTAACTCGATATGCTAAATTTGGGTGAGTTGCTGGCACTTTCGCGTGCAGCTCGCCCATTTTGCACGCGCGAATGTCAGGCTGCTTGCCTCGCCGGCAGTGGCCCAAAGGTAAGTCCCGAAATGGGGGGTTTAGCGGTAATGTGACTGGGTGGGTGTGGGCCGATCGTGGGGGGAGCACTCCTGGCTCCACAGCAACGTTTTCAGAATTTTTTTCCAAAAAACTAATCTTTTGCTAGTGGCTGTGAAGAATCTTAAGAGGACTAGGCCTGATGCCTGCCCCACTCATTGCAGGCCAATTTCTCTTTAGAGATACATGAACTAAGAAAAATTGGTTGAATTGCAGGCCAATTTCTCTAAAGGGATCTAAAACCAGGCCTTAAGCCCCCCCATCTACCTATGTAAGGGACTTAAACCTGTTTTAGGCAGCC
This sequence comes from Heptranchias perlo, assembly GCF_035084215.1. NCBI lineage: Eukaryota > Metazoa > Chordata > Chondrichthyes > Hexanchiformes > Hexanchidae > Heptranchias > Heptranchias perlo. Next base: position 80,971,888 of record NC_090332.1, read on the forward strand.
GCCAGAAACGCCTGAAATATGTCCCGGGTTGGATCTCTTTCAGGTGTAGTTTGGGTGCACCTGTAATAAGGTCCAATTTTGACTCATGGGAGTCACTTAGGATAAAAGGGAACTGCTTGATCTTCCATCCCAGGAGTATTGAGACTAATTGTACCCCCTCACCAGCTGAGATGAGATAACCTGAGGCCCTACTGCTACCTTGTCAGTACTCACCATAGACCAGGGATGTATGCAGGGCCTTCCAGCTCTCAGTGGCTTGTTCTACATTAGGTAGCACATTTTACAATTGGAACCACTAGGATAGTTCAAATCACATTATTTTTCTTCGTTCAAGTATCTCTAAAGATAAATTATTGGATTGCTAAGTGAGTCTGCTGGAAGCTCCTTTAACATATCACGCAGGTCTGTTACGGGTATTGGCAGTAAAGAGGTGAGTCTAAAATGAATTGTCAGCCTCCCTCCTAATGAGTTTTGATGCAGCTGGTAAAATGCTGCTTGTGGAACAGCTGCTTCCCACGTTTCAAATAAATGAAGCTGTCGACTTTAACAAGTACATAATTATAGTCGAGTATTTGGCATTGAGTTGTTCTGAGCAGGGTCATCTGTACCCAAATGGTGTTCTTGGTGGACAATTTTAATGGGCATTTAATGCTCTGTTTGCTTTTATAGCTTAATATGTAAAAAGTATTGTCAACAATGCTTTTTTTAACAATTAATTAAAACTAAAAATAGAAAGACACTAAAATACAATGTTTACACAACACACCCTGGGGAAGAAAGTGTTGGCTACATTTTTGTTATCAAACATATGGCAGATATGAAACTTATTAATTCCCTTACATTTAATTTTATATCTATAGTCCCTCGTTCTAGGCCCTTCAAACAATAGAAACAGTCTGGCCTGGCCCTGATATTAATGGGGAGGGTGCTGTGGGGGTGGGGGGATGGTGGCTGTGGACGGAGCTGCGATCAGGGCCGGGGGAGGGGAGGATGGGGGCTGCGGGCGGGGGCCGAGTTGGGTTGCAAATTGCCCCTACCATGGCAATGTGAGGCCCCGGAGGTTTTAAATCCTGGGCCTCATCTGCATAGACTCATTCAGGTTCCTGCCCCAAACCAGTGGGCAAATGGCAGCTGGATGACGAATGGGACCAAAGGTAAGTCGCTGGGAGGGAGTCTGGGAGACAATCAGGGAAGGAGGCCTTGTAGGTCCCAGGGGAGCCTTGGATGTATCTCGTCAGGTCCTGTCACTTTATCCTCCTTTAGCTATAACTAACTTTTCTGTTATTTATTATAATTTACTATGATATCCCACTGTGAAATTTAATTTTACCATAACTCAGCAATTCGCTCCTGCATAGAAATATTAATCAGAACAGATCAGTTGGAATTCATCATTCATTGTTCTCGACCCACTAAATAAAAATAAATAATAGAGTGAATGTTTTCAATAGATCAGCATTTATATGTACCAAAGTTGTCCAGGAATTTGCCATTGTTCAATTCTGTTATCATTTTTGGGTGGTGATGTTTTCATACCCTTGTACACACTGTGAAAGGTCTCCCCTGCCCTGTGCAGCATGTGCCAAGTCTGTAATCAGTGTTCGTACAGTGCATTCAAAATTGAAATTTAGATATTTGTCTTTTGATTCTTTATCAGTTTTACCAGTAAAACAAAAAAAATATAAAAGAGGGAGAGGGTAGAAATATAACCATGTGTTTAATGAATGTCAGTATCGAGGATGTGGACCACGAGTGCTTTTGCAGGCCATTAACCCAAGATCTCTCTATGTTCATTCAATCATAGAATGATACAGCACAGAAGGCCATTCAGTCCAACTGGCCTGTACCAACTCTTTGAAAGAGCGATCCAATTAGTCCTGCTCTTTCCCCATAGCCCTGCAAACTTTTCCCCTTCAAGTATTTATCCAATTTCCTTTTGAAAGTTATTATTGAATCTGCTTCCACCACCCTTTCAGGCAGTGCATTCCAGATCATAACTACTTGCTGCATTAAAAAAATCTTCTCATCTCCCCTCTTGTTCTTTTGCCAATCACCTTAAATCTGTGTCCTCTGGGTACCGACTCTTCTGCCACTGGGAACAGTTTATCCATATTTACTCTTATCAAAATCCTTCATGATTTTGAACACCTCTATTAAATCTCCACTTAACCTTCTCAGCTCTAAGGAGAACAACCCCAGTTTCTCTTAGTGAATTATGTTGATCTAAAGAGTTTCACCATCTCTCGACCGTTTTTTGCTAATTGTCAAAAAAGTGGGTTCCATAAAGGTTTGATAACATGTTTCTTTTCATCAAAATAAACTTTCTTATGGTGACAGTATTGTACACCGGTTCTCCATTACAATCTTCCATGGAGTGGTAGTAAAACGTGCCTCTGAGCTTGCTATTCCCACTATGGTGACATGTAAATCTTGAGGGAGTGCGATGGTTTGGGTAAGTACAGAACAGAGATCAGGTAGGAACACTGGTGACACAGTCATTTCCCATATGTCTCCTAGGATCTAGCACAAGTTGGGTATGGTGATACAGTGGTTGTGGTATTGGACTAGCAAAACCAGAAGTCATGAGTTTAAATCCCACCATGGCAAATTGTTAAATTGAATTTAAATAAATCTGGTAACTTGGTGGCTTGCACCCAAAAAAATGAGCTTTAAAGCTGCTGGATTGTTGTATAAAGCCTAACTGGTTCATGAATGTCCTTCAGAGGAGGGAGCCTACCTGGTCTGGCATATGTGTGATTCTAAGTGCTTGACTCTAATAGTCTCTGAAATGGCCTAGCAAGCCACTAAGTTGTGAAGGAAAAGTGGTGAGGAGGCCCATCACTAACTGGGGATAGGTTAGAAATGTGGCCCTATCAGCATCTTCCACATCCTAAGAACAAGTAAAAAAAAGAGACCAGTAAGTAGAGATTTTAGAACAGATTGCGTGGTCAATATCTCAGCTGGCAACAAGTCCATGGCATCTCAGGGAAAAAGAAAGGAGCAGGATGAAATCCTTTGAAAGGACAAACGCCCTCCTAAAGTTAAGAAAAATTCAGCTCTTCGATTTAGGGCCTGTCAAACCTCCTGCACCATTTCAAAAAATGTGGTTCATTTGGTTGTCAGGCTGGCTCAAGGACCCGTTGTAACTATTTTTTTCCAGTCCATGAGAAATTTTGTGGGGAAAAAAATGTTTTACAGTGGCCAAATTTTGAAATGTCTGTCACTGATCACCAGCCAGTGAGACCATGTAAATGACAACGTAATCTCCCTTTGCCAAACTGTAAATGACCATGCTACCACATGGAGAAGTTAAGGTGAAAAGAATCATAGAATGATAGAAATTTATGGTGCAGAAGGAGGCCAAATGGCCCAACGTGTCTGTTCCGGCCGAAAAAGAGCTATCCAGTCTAATCCCACTTTCCAGCCCTTGATCTATAGCCTTGTAGGTTGTGGCACTTCAAGTGCACATCCAAGTACTTTTTAAGTGCGATGAGGGTTTCTGTCTCTATCACCCTTTCAGGCAGTGAGTTCCAGACCCCCACCACCCTCTGGGTGAAAAAATTTCTCCTCAACTCCCCTCTAATCCTTCTACCAATTACTTTAAATTTATGCCCCCTGGTTGTTGACCTCCCTGCCAAGGGAAATAGGTCCTTCCTATCCACGCTATCTAAGCCCCTCATAATTTTATACACCTCAATTAAATAGCATAACATAGATGCATTTAAGGGAAGCTAAATAAGCACATGCTGATAGGGTGAGATGAAGTGAGGTGGGATGAAGCCCGTGCGGAGCATAAACTCCTGCATAGACCGATTGTGCCAAATGGCCTGTTTATGTGCTCTAAAGTCTATGTAATTCTATGTCTATGTCAAAGCAATAACAGCAGATTCAAATAATCTAACCCATGACTTAGACAGTAAAATGGTCAACATTTAGGAATGTTGCACAAATAGGATGTTCCGCACCCATGAGGACAGCCTCAACCGGGATCTTGGGTTCATGTCACGCTACATGTAACCCCACCAGCGAAAAAAAGTTATCTGTTTTTAATACAACTGGACATTCTCTCTCTCTCTGCCTTTCGGGTCTCTTTCTCTCTCTGTCTTTGTAATCTGACCCATTGTGTATTCAGTATACTGGGATGTAATGTTTTCCGTGGCTAACCTGTCTGAACACCAACGACACCTTTGATTGCTGTGATCATCTCCCAGCCGAGATGTGATAGGGGGCAGTTGGAAAGATTATCTGTAATCACCAGGCATTGTTCTCTGACTATATATGCTATGCGTTTTTAGAACCCTTCACTCACCTGACGAAGGAGGAAAGCTCCGAAAGCTTGTGATTTAAAATAAAACTGTTGGACTATAACCTGGTGTTGTGCAAGTCCTAATATTTTTAATCTTGTTGTCAGAGTCAAAATTGTAAAATATTTTAATATTTCATAACTACATTAAATAGCTCTGATTTGTTGAATTCTTGGCATTAACATTTCTTTTTTTTAAAAAGGACTGTTCTTCTGTTTACATTTGTTGATGGATTTGATTCATTGTTTTGGCTTGCAAAAAAATAGGCGGTTAGGGAAATAGGGTGGAAGTGGGCTGGAGATTTTGTCCGGCCAAGAAGGGTTGGAACGGAATTTCAGATCTATTGCTTTAAAAAAAAAGACCATTGCTCTATTTAGAGGCTGACACCCAAACCTCAAACATTTTTACCCAGGCCTTGGGCTGTGAGTTTGTTGAGCCAGCTGTGAGGTGTTGCTCACAAGTGGCCTGTTGTGATATATGCCAGAGTCCATGCAGCCTGAGAAACCTTGTTGAGGAAAAAAATGACCTATTATGCAGAGTGGCTCCTGCATCCCAGTTACAGGAAGTGGATGAGTGCTCGGGACATGCTGTTTGAAAGGAGCTATCAAACAGGGCAAGTCTGTTTGTGTTACATTACGCTTTCCTGAAGGTTTTGATTGAAGTCTCGATCTGGATTTTGTTTTGCCAAAAGCTGATTCTAATTGTGGCCGCAGTTTGTTTGCGTTCATGCCCAGGCTGATGGTGGCAGTGACAGAGGGTAGGGCAGCTTCCTTGGCATGCTGCCAACTGAGTGGATTCCTGTTGTTACTTTCACTCTTCCTGCCTGAAGGGAGGGGGGAGGGGGAATAAAATAAGTGTGAAATGACAAGAAACAGGGCTTCATTCCAGCCTAAAGTTATTTTGCTCAGACAGCCATTCAGTTTGAATCATTTTGCAGTCCAATGCCTGGAAATGAGCCAGTCGTGCCTCCCAAACCCTATTGAGCTGAGATAAAGTGAAATTATGATCATAATTTATATTATGATAAACCTCCAAAATTCCACAATGGATAATCTCTCAGTAAAATCCTTTCTTTTTGCCAGTTGATAAAATGGTAACTCTGGTTCGCGATCTTTAATGTGTACAACACCTTCCCTTCTGCTGACATGTTGCAAAAACATATTGGGGCCAATTCCATCCCATCCCTCCTCCCCCCCCCCCCCCGCCAAGAGCAGTAGAGCGCTGAAAATGGCAGTGCAGCACTTATCCCCCAGTTCCCGCCAACATCCATTTCTCCACCATTTTGGTGGGGGCTTTGAAACGGGAACGAGGTGGGAACCTCATTAGCCCATGTAAATCAGGGCCCGATGACATCAACAGGACACCGGTGCAATTTTGAATTACCAATGGGTGGAGCGCACACCTTGCAGGCTCCGCCTGTTAGTACTTGGCATTGAGCGGCCTCAACAGCAGACTCATTCCCTTGAGTATAGAAGATTAAAGGGTGATCTAACTGAGGTGTTTAAGATGATGAAAGGAGTTGATAGGGTAGATGGAGAGAAACTATTCCCTCTGGTGGGCGGGGAGGTCCAGAACAAGGGGACATAACCTCAAAATTAGAGCTAGGTCGTTCAGGGAGCATTGATGTCAGGAAGGACTTCTTCACACAAAGGGCAGTGGAAATCTGGACCTCTCTCCCCACAAAAAGCTGATGAGGCTGGGGGTCAATTGAAAATTTCAAAACTGATATTGATAGATTTTTGTTAGGCAAAGGTATTAAGGGTTGCAGAACCAAGGCGGGTAGATATTGAGATACCGATCAGCCATGATCTAATTGAATGGCGGAACAGGCACAAAGGGCTGGATAGCCTACTCCTGTTGCTATGTTCCTGTGTCGTTAAGCAGCAATCCTTAAAAGGCTGCTCAAAGAAAAATTGTAAAAGAGATTTTAAGACAATTTTTGTATGGCCAGGAAGAACATGAATGCTCATCTTGGCCTCACAAAAATCGTTCTCCTCGAGGCTCACCCCTGGGATTGCCTTCCTCCCCCCCCCCCCCCCCCTCCCTTTATCTTACCTGCACTGGCTGGGGTCTATGGTACAGCTGCGAGCAACTCACCAAAGGAATGATAATGAGGCCTCTGACTGCTACCATCGGGCCATCTCCTGCCCGAGGTGGTCATTTCAAATTCAACCCTATAGTAAGATTTGGTAACCAAAATGGTACCAGTTGGTGGCAGAAGATATTAGGGGGACATTTAAGCCCTCCTCGCCTGGCAGAAGCCAGGGGTTGGGGTGAGGGGGGGGGGGGGGGGGGGGTGGGGAGTCTGTTAAAATGGAGCGGGAAGCTACTGGTAGCGTCCCTCTCGATCCTGTCGACAGGCACCAAGGACACCTGCCGGAAGCTGGTGGGGTCCTTGTTTAAATATGCAGTTCAGGAGCTGACTGCAATACTAACTCCAAAGCCTGTGTGGCTTTCCTGTCAGATCAAACCTGTCGTGAACAGGAGCCTTGGCCAGAAGAGGCCCAGCAAGGTAGGTTTGTTTAAACTTTTCTGTAGTTTCGTGGCTGGTCAGAAGGAACTTTGCTGCCCCAGGCTTTAGTCTCCCTTTCTTGACAGTGATGGCCTCCAGACTCTCCTCCCCTCCCTACACCACTTTACCACCTACCTTAGTGAAAGGGACCGTTCCCCTCCTGGTCCCTGCCAGCAGCCTCCTGCCACCCCGCTGCTGATCCCGGGCGAGCCCACCACTCAGTAGGCCGTGTTCCTGCCCGGGAGTTAAAATCGATCCCATAAACCCAGACAATAAAACTCCCAATTAAAAAAAACAATAAAAAAAGCAAAAAAATCCATATAAATGTATGTAAAATGTTGATTTGTTGTGACATTATTTGCAGACAAAATTGAAAAAAAAAGCTAGGGCCTAAATTTGAACACGGAGCCAGGAAGAGGGTGGGTGGGAGGCAGGGAAATTCCTGACAGGAAACCCGGAAGTACGGGTTAGGAGTAGGTTTTTTTTTGTCGATTTCCCGCCCGACAGGCCAGCCAGATTGACAGGCTGGCCTCGGTCGGACAGGAGAAGAGGAAGGAAACGGATGCGAGAAGGTAAGTCTTAGATGGGGTGGGGGTCGGTCGTGGGGAGGGGGGTCAGGAGCCATCGGTGGGGTTGGGGAGGGGAGTCATTGGGGAGGTCGGGAGTCATTTGAGGTCGAGGGTCATCGGGAGTCAGAAGTCATTGGGGATCAGTATCGGGAGTCATCGGGGGGTTGGGAGTCATCGGGGATCATCGGGGGGTCAGGGGTAATTGGGGTCGGGAGTCATTGGGGGTCAGGGTTGGGGAATTATCGGAGTTTGAGTCATCGGAGCCGTGGGTTATCGGGAGGGTCGGGGTTGGAGTCATCAGAGGTTGGGGCTGGGGTCATTGGGGGTCATCGGGGAGTGCTATAAAGGTACATTCCTGCTGTTTTGGGCCTTCTTGCCTCCTCTGACATGACATGAAGTAGAAGGCCAGGGAACCCAGGGGGTATAAACCAAACAGCTGTAAAAATGGAGGCCCGAAGCCTCTTGAAAGCTTTCACTGACTGACCCGCCTCCTAAGAGTGGGTTGGTCGCCCAACCTTGTCCCACCTCCGTTAAAACCGGAAATGCGCGGGTTTCAGATTTTTAAAATTTTTACTGCCCCCCTGCCCCCAACCCTCCCATTTTTCCAAGTTAAAATTTAGGCCTAGGTCTCTCTCTTCTTGTGACCGTCTCCCTTTGAGGGAGCTCTAGTTGTCTGGGTGTGAAAACGCCATGGCAACCGCTGCTCATGGTAGTGCTTTTTCTACCCATATAATTGCGCCGAAATTTGTGGGGAAAGAATAGCCTTTTGTGGAACATGATCGGAAATAATGGAAGTGGAAAATAACCAATTAGAATTGGACAATCACAAATACTGAACAAAATGTACTTAACCAAAAAAGAAAATTGATATTCATTCAGAGAAGAAAATTGATGCCTGAATTATCCATCTCAGAAGGGAATAAAAGCCTTGGCCGAATCCAATCAGTGGCTTTACTTTATAGCATCACCCTAGTTACCTTTATTGCTGCAGTCACAGAACTGCAGAATCGATTCCATTCTTGTATAAATGTCCATATAAATCGACCTTTCTTTGCACCAAAGAACGAACGCACCTCACATAGACTTCACTCGACCTGATCCCTTTAGCAGCAACGCACTTTAGGGGAGAGCCTCTGCAGTTGTTCAACTCCTTACTTTTCAACTATTAGTTCCTGCATTTGTCCAGGAGCAACCACTTAATACTTGACTGCTGTTTGTGAATAGGTGTGCTGTTATATTCAGATTAATAATCTAAATTTAATCCCAGGAAGTGAAAGCACTGTAATTTAGTGATTCCTACCACTCCAGCCTGCCAGCCTATATTTTATGCTCCATCAATGTTCATCCACAATGGCAATGATTAATTGTCCCCCCCCTTCTTTGAGTCATTCTTTCATTGCAGATGGTCAAATCAATGTAGTCGCGGAGTTTTCTGCTGTGATATATTAGGACTTCAAAAAAATAGTTTGACCAGGCCTTCGCAAGAGATTACAGGTTGTAGCATTGGAAACTGATTATTTGGGTAATAACAGGCAGAGCGAAATTGTAACCGGGGAGTTTTTGAGATGGGAAGGAGTGAAAACTAGTGAAGTTCCAGAAGGATTAATCCTTGGGTTTTTGCTTGCCACTATCCTAATTAACATCCTCAGTGAGATGATCCATGTTGCTAATGGCATAAAACTGTGTACTGAATTAACTTTCAGACGGGTCTTTAAATGGGTGCCCACTCAACCAAAACAGGCAGCAGCTGTTCAGTTATGCAACTCGGGGTCCGACGCCTATTGTAGGCCCCCCGATTGCAACTTTCTAAAAGAAATGAGCAGACCTTGCGGGGTGCGTGCCAGCGCTGTTTAATTGGCGATCCTTAAAGGGACCACTGGAGATGTCTCCAAAAAGTTAAGTTTTTGTGGAGGGTTTATTTTTGAAGACATTTGTGGGGGCCAGAAGAGGTAGGAGTGCTCCCCTGGGCCCTATAAAAATCTTCCGGCCCACAGCCGGTCCGTTCTCGTATCCCCACCCGGCATCCGTTCACCCGACAGGCCGTACCTGCTGGCTTGCTGCGTGCTACAGCCGCCCGATTTTCCCGGCTGCTCGACTGCCACGTTGACGGGCACTGTGGGCACATTGCCGATATCGCGCCCGTTTGCCACCCAAACCGTAAGTCTCTCCCTACAAGTTCAAACTTTGAAGTAGAGCAAACAAGAAAAAAATGCATATGCAAGTGACAGTGGGCAGTTCATTAAAACTTTCCAAGGCAAAGTGGGGGCAGGGTAGGAAGCCACATTAGCCTAGATTCCTCCAAATATGGGTGCAATTTACACCTGAATGGTTAGAAATGGGTTTTGCACTGACACGAATGGAAGTGTACTATTTGCACCCAATTTTCTGAGGGGCAGTGCATTATCACAATTATGCATAAATGTAGTTGCAGATTTAACTGAGTGTAGGGAGCATACTACTGATTGCACATAAGTGAAATTCAAAGGGGAGTTTCAGAAACATAGAAAATAGGAGCAGGATTAGGCCATTCGGCCCTTCGAGCCTGCTCCACCATTCAATATGATCATGGCTGATCCTCTATCTCAATACCATATTCCTGCTCTCTCCCCATACCCCTTGATGCCATCTGTGTCTAGAAATCTATCTAGCTCCATCTTAAATATATTCAGTGACTTGGCCTTCACAGCCTTCTGTGGTGGAGAATTCCACAGATTCACCAGCCTCTGAGTGAAGAAATTTCTCCTCATCTCAGTCTTAAATGTCCTACCCCGTATCCTGAGATTGTGACCCCTCGTTCTGGATCCCCCCAGCCAGGGGAAATTAAAACAATTGGCATAAAGGTTCCTTAAAACTCACCTCTTACCCCTCCTAATATTTCCCTCTTTGGCTTGGTGTCCATTTTTAAAAATTTTACCTCTGTGAAGCACCTTGGGGCATTTTTCTACGTTAAAGGTGCTATTTAAATGCAAGTTGTTGTGTATATGTCTCTCTCTCTCTCTCTGTCTGTCTTTATTTCTAGCTCTTTCTCTCTCAACCTCCCTTTCTCTCTTTTAAGTCTCAGCCTTGGCTCAGTGATAGTGCTCTCAACTCTGAGTCAGAAGGTTGTAGGTTCAAGTCCAACTCCAGGAGACCTAATTTAGGTTAGCATTTCAGTGCAGTAGTGAGGGAGAGCTGCATTGTCAGAGGCGCTGTCTTTAGGATGGGATGTTAAACCAAGGTCCCATTTGCCCTCTCGAGTAGACATAAAAGATACTATATCACTATCCTAAGAAGAGCTGAGGAGTTATCCACATCTCCTGGGCAACCTTTATCCCTCAACCAACACCACGACATCAGAGTTTGACTGTGTATAGTTCTGTAATAATAACAGAAACTGCTGGAAATAAACATCAGGTCAGTGAGCATCCAAAAGGAGAAAAAACAAATTAACATTTCAGGTGGATACCCTTCATCAGAACTGTAGTTCTGTAAGATGTATGATTACTGTTGTAACACTGCAGATTATTTATTAACAGATTGCAGACTAATTTCAGCTGGCTAAATAACAAATTGTCTGCTTTGATTGACCACATTTTTCCTGGTTTTTCAATCTCCTACTGAATGGAATGTCATTAAATATAACTTAGTCATTGGAGTGATTAATGAAATCCAAAATATCACTGGATTTATGACCCAAAGAATTATATCAAATGATGGCAGTCTCTACATTAAAAAAAATCTGTCCTTTTAGTCACAACTCTTTCTCTCAAAATGCTGCATATAAAAGCAAGAGGTTTTTAAGATCGGTTTCTTGTTACTGACAGAAGCTTTAGTCATTGCAATTTTCAGTGGGTAGTAAGATATCTGTTTCGTAAAGTCTTTCACTCTGCTTACCACAGCCAGTCAATTGTGTCAGGTTACAGAACACACTTGGAATGAATTCAGACTTTAGGTTAAAATCCCACTGCCTGAAATCTGAAACAGAACATCTAAATCAGAAGGATTAAAGGAATTGTCAGTTTATATGTAATCTGCTTGGTTTTCTTTTCCTTACTACATCAGCATGAGTGATTCCGTCTAATTTCTCCCACTCCTTTTTGAAACACTCACCGTACACATGACTTGTGAACTCCTGGAACTTTTATTAGCCAACAGGCAGGAAATTAGCCAATTGCTGTCAACCATAGTGCTCAGTATTTGGTAAATCACTTAATGACTCCCACAAATCAAACAATACAGCCCTGATATTACACCATGAAATGCATTGAGTTCTGATATTTGCTTTATTGTTCATAGCTCATTGAAGCCCTTAGTGATTAACATCATCACATTTTAAGATATTGGGGGAATTTTAACTCCCTCCACCCAATGGAAACCGGGCGGAATGACAGTTAAAATCCAAGTGCTACACTTACCGCACGTTTCCTGCCCTGTGACTATTTTAACGCTACTGTTTTCTTGGGTGGCTGAGGCACCATTCAGTGGAAGATTGAAGTCCCAGGAAAAATGTGGCCAATCAAAGCAGACAATTTGTTATTCAGCCAGCTGAAATTAGTCTGCAATCTGTTAACAAATAATCTGCAGTGTTACAACAGTAATCATATATGCAAATCAGGGTCCTATGTGTTAGATAAGACCCAGATGCTATTTTAACTGCCTACTGAGTGCGTTGCCTGGTGCGGATTCCCCTCTCAGTAAAACCTGACTCAAGCGGAGACCTGTAAGGTAAGTGCCAAACTTATTTTGGGGTGGCCCGGAGGAGCCACTGCTGCCCCAGGCTTGCCCTTCCCATTGGAAAACCCTCCTGAAACCCCCCTCCCCCCACTGACTGTCAGCCTGGTGGTCTCTGGGCCACCCGATCTTCGTAGGCCCAAATCCAGCGAGCTGCCTCTGGATGTCCGTTTGGAGTGGGCAGCTGGCCAGCCGGATGTCAATGAGGCTTGGCCATGAAAATGGACCAGGCCTCCCCCTGCAGCTCCTGCCAGGCATCCCTCATGCACTGATGGCTTCCCGTTCAGGCTTTAAAACTCCCCCCACGGAATGGAAAACAGATATGTTTTAAATAAAATAAGTGGGTTGAGGCCTCTGTGCAAATAGTAGAGAGAGGGGTTTCAGTATGTTAATTGTTCATACAGTAATCTATTTGTTTTTATTCTCTTAACTCTTTAGGGTAATTAGAGGTGAGATCAACCAGACTTTAAACTTTTCTAACTAAAGGGTTTATTCACTTTAAACCGTACAGGTTTACAGCTGGAGATGCATACAATCTTTTAATCCATAGTACAATTCGAAATTCAGAATGGCCAATTCTTCTGCTACATGAACACTGAAAGGTTAATTCTCCCCCAACATTCTGCGTGGTAAGAGGTTAACAATCCACTGACTTTCTGCCTCACGTTCTTCTGGTTTAACTCGTGCACTAACCCTTGGTCGGTCTCGTGGGCTGTCTCTTGCATCATTCTTGCTGACAATCACAACCTCTCAACCACCTGACTCCCCAAAGCCTTTCCACCATCTACAAGGCACAAGTCAGGAGTGTGATGGAACACTCTCCACTTGCCTGGATGAGTGCAGCTCCAACAACACTCAAGAAGCTCGACACCATCCAGGACAAAGCAGCCCGCTTGATTGGCACCCCATCCAACGCCCTAAACATTCACTCCCTTCACCACTGGCGGACAGTAGCTGCAGTGTGTACCATCCACAGGATGCACTGCAGCAACTCGTCAAGGCTTCTTCGACAGCACCTCCCAAATCCACGACCTCTACCACCTAGAAGGACAAGGGCAGCAGGCACATGGGAACAACACCACCTGCACGTTCCCCTCCAAGTCACACACCATCCTGACTTGGAAATATATCGCTGTTCCTTCATCGTCGCTGGGTCAAAATCCTGCAACTCCCTTCCTAACAGCACTGTGGGAGAACCTTCACCACACAGACTGCTGTGGTTCAAGAAGGCAGCTCACCACCACCTTCTCAAGGGCAATTAGGGATGGGCAATAAATGCTGGCCTCACCAGCGACGCCCATATCCCATGAACGAATAAAAAAAAAGTAAGTATATCTGCCAGCCTAAATCCACAGAAACAAGTTCGTTATTCATAATGTTTGAAGCTGGTTGTACAGTTACAATCCCAACATGATACTAGAATAAATGATAACCGAGCAATATTCAGTGTTTAAACCCAAGCTTCAACATTCCATCAATAATGAGAATTACGATATGGTTAAGATGAGTTTTGTATTGCTCTCACACTTCTTCCCCGATATCCTATTCTGAGACTGTAAGGATAAAACACTAATTTCTCATGAATTCTTGCTCACAACTTGCTCAATTATGGAACCAAAAAAAATGTTCTAACATTAAAAGCAACAATTTAATGTAACTAGCAAATAGTCGTCCATTTAAAACGGACATCCATTCTACTTTACAATGCAAAGGTAGAAAACTTTAAGTGCGTCAATGAAATATGATCAACAGTAAAGCGGACATCAGCACTCCTGGCAGGGTCCTACCACCCTGCCCCACCCACTTCCCCTGCCCTTCTCCCTTATCTCAGTTTGGACTTGGAAAAAGTTGTCAACTCTAATTAAACAGCACACCTAATCTAATCATTTGGCAAGGAAATTCTTATTTGCATCACCTACTTTCTGGGATATGCAAATAGAAAGTTTCACAACTTCAGCAGCTGAATCATTCTTTTTCCATGGAGTGAAACCGCCTACAATTTAGCTCAAAGTGCCAAGAAGTTGGCAACTTTACTCCGAGTGGCCATCGTCATGCTGTATGTGAAGTAGGAGAAGCCATACTGTCGCTGTAGAGCACTTTTATCTGAGGTTAAGGGCAAAGCACATTGTTGAAATGCGAGTAAACAGAAAGCATTGGTCTGCGTGTAGTTGTGGTATATCTGACCTGGGAGTGCCTGATGCTGATTTTGAGGTCAAATATGGGACCATTTTGGTTACTTATTACTAGAATACTGGAATTGAGAAATTATTTATGAAAGAGATTCCTTCAGTTCTGGCGCCCTCTCTCCTCCAGCCAAGTAGAATGGGGTAATCCTTTATTTCCTTTTAAAGTGTACTACAAAAATATACAACAGGTATTCCCTGGTAGCCCAATGCAAAGATGGATGGGTTGATGCGTCTCTTAGTTAGGTAAAGTAGGAGTGTTCGAAGGGTTGGGCGCTTAATTATAAACTGTTCTGCTCCATAATTTGTGGGAATTGTCCTAGTATTTAAAAGGAGCGCTGGGACAATAATCCTAAAATGTTACAATATTTATTTATTTTCCTTTTTTTCTAATTTAGATTTTTATTGGTGCTTTTCATGCTTGTGATTTTGCTTCGAAATAGAAACATAAAATAATATGAATTTAAAATTCTTATGAAAGGTCATCGACCTGAAACATTAACTGTTTCTCTCTCTACAGATGCTGCCTGACCTGCTGAGTGTTTTCCAGCATTTTCTGTTTTTATTACTAATTTACTGTTCATTTTCCCTCCCTTTCCTTCTTACCCTGTATAATTTGTAGAGACATGAAGGAAAGGGAAGTTAATTCTGAGGAAGGAGCAGTTTTTTGACACCAAGGGTACATTAACATATATCCCATATATATATATATATATATATATAATTTAGAAGACAAATTTTTGATCAGCATGGGAGTCAAAGGATATGGGGAAAAGATGGGAAAGTGGAGTTGAGGTAAAAATCAGATCAGCCATGATCTCATTAAATGGCGGAGCAGGCTCAAAGGGCCAAATGGCCTACTTCTGCTCCTATCTCTTATGGTCTTATCCTCTATAAAAGTTAAAGAAAATATAGTTTACTAAGCATTCATTGGTTTATAATGTCAGCTTAGGAAATGAATTATGACTTAGCACACAGAGGAAAACGTCTCCCAGCGTCAGTATCAGATGCTCCCGGCCCTGGAGAGGGAGCATGCGATGTTCATCGGTACACTTGAGGCCTTCCGTGACCGGTGGGTACCACATGGAATAAAGTGTCGAATAAACACACGCAATAACATTATGATTTTGTTTTATAAGTTTCCTTTTACTTCTTTTATTAGCTGTACTTCCTCTAAAACAAAGGGGCGCATTCAAATGTGTTTCTCTATTGATGACACTGGGGCAACCCACAGCAACCACAACAATGTGGTTTGCCCTAACTTCTGATGGAAACCTCCAACAGCAATAGTATGGATTTTTAAAATCTGTTTACGCAGCCATCTTGACAGCTTCTCTGAGTGAGATCATCAATTTTGATGCTACTTTGAGCCAAATTGTGGGCAGTTTTGTGCTTCAGGGCAATTTTGTGCCCAGTA
Source organism: Heptranchias perlo (assembly GCF_035084215.1). Lineage (NCBI taxonomy): Eukaryota > Metazoa > Chordata > Chondrichthyes > Hexanchiformes > Hexanchidae > Heptranchias > Heptranchias perlo. The sequence goes on from NC_090332.1 coordinate 80,987,583, forward strand.
TTCAAATGATGTTGAGACTGCCCAAATTCTTTTCACCTAGGATGCTTCTAGCTCACAGGGAGGACACACTCATCCCATGATATGTCCCTCTTGAGTTAGACGCAATCCCCAACCCCCAAAGGTGGATGGATAACCTTCTTATTCCAGTATTAAATTAATAACACTGATATTCCCATGTATTCGAATTGGGCTGATCTTATGAACCTGATTTAAACTTGAGGGCACAACTCTAAAAGGGGTACAGGAACAGAGAGATCTGGGGGTATATATACACAAATCATTGAAGGTGGCAGGGCAAGTTGAGAAAGCGGTTAAAAAAGCATACAGGATCTTGGGCTTTTTAAATAGAGACATAGAGGACATAAGTATGGAAGTCATGATGAACCTTTATAAAACACTAGTTCGACCACAACTGGAGTATTGTGTCCAATTCTGGGCACTGCACTTTAGGAAAGATGTGAAGGACTTAGAGACAGTGTAGAAGAGATTTACTGTAATGATTCCAGGGATGAGGGACTTTGGTTACGTGGATAGCCTGGAGAAGCTGGGGTTGTTCTCCTTGGAACAGAGACGGTTGCGAGGAGATTTGATAGAGGTATTTAAAATCATGAAGGGTCTAGACAGAGTAGATAGAGAGAAACTGTTCCCATTGGCGGATGGGGTCAAGGATCAGAGGAGATAGATTTAAGGTGATCGGCAAAAGAACCAAAAGTGACAGGAGGAAAAACTTTTTTACACAGCGAGTGGTTAGGATCTGGAATGCACTGCCCGAGGGGGTGGTGGAGGCAGATTCAATCGCGGCCTTCAAAAGGGAACTGGATAAGTACTTGAAAGTAAAAAAATTTGCAGGGATTGGGACTAGCTGGATTGCTCTTGCATAGAGCCGGTGCGGACTCGATGGGCCAAATGGCCTCCTTCTTTGCTGTGAGCTCTATGATTCTATGATTGGCTGGTGGGGAGCCTTGCCTGTTGACAGCATGTATTGAAGACTCAGGAATGTGCTGCCCACAATTGGTTGGAATTTCTCATGTAATCTTCTGATGGGCGAGATTCCCTCTCAGCAGCATAGACTTGTGAACTCGATCCCCATAGGCTAAATGCTGTAGATTTAAAATGCAGAATCATAATGAAATGCTAAGTCATTGCATAATATTTTGTGTACAAATTGTTAAATTGTAATTACAATTATTAGAGTTTAAAATAGAGTGTTCCATTAAGTTTTGTGTACGTGTCTTTTGGAACTCCTTTTGTTAGATGGAGCGTTCATATTTTGCTAAGAATTATTAAGGATTCTCATCCTCCATTGCCCTCAAATTGTTATGATCTGGAATGCACTGCCTGTAAGGGTGGTGGAAGCAGATTCAATAGTAAATTTCAAAAGGGAATTGGATAAATACTTGAAAAGGAAAAAAATCGCAGTGCGATGGAGAAAGAGCTGGGGAGTTGGACTAATTGGATAGCTCTTTCAAAGAGCCAGCATAGGCACGATGGGCCAAATGGCCTCTTTCTGCACCGTACGATTCCATGGCGCTGATATTTACGATGAGGTAGGGTGATTGCGGTTGAGGCCAAAGAACCCGGCAAGGCTGGAGACACGGAGGTCCTGCCATTAATATTTTGTAGGTCCGTCTCCCGCCCGCCCACCGGCCAAATGGACAGCCTGGTCACCGGGTGGGAGGGAACACCAGCGGCAGGAGGCCGCAACCGGGGATCCTTGGGAACGGTCCCCAGCCATTGGGAGAGGGGAGAGGCCTGAGATCAGGAGTGGGGAGAGGCCCACGATCGGGAGGGTTGGGGGGATGTCGGCAATCGGGGCTGGGGAAGGCCGAAGGCTTCCTTGACGGGCCCCAGGCCTCCTGGCCCACAAAGACTGCTGAAAGAGGGACTTGCCTTTGGGAGTCAGCCACTCCTGACTCCTTTTCACTGCCGAGTTTCCCGACCCCTGGGAAACCGTGCAGTAACAGTAAATTTCAAATCAGGATCCCAATTGACCCTCTCCCGCCCGTCGTGGGGCGGGGGCGGTTAACATCGAGGGCTATCATTCTATGAAATCCTTTAAATGAGCTTAAAGGCCACTTTTAAAATAAAAGAATACTCAAAGTTCCTGTGGAGGATGACATTTGTAAATGTTATGCTGGCTGCATTCCCTTTGACTTTCACTGATCAAAGGTACAAGATAAGATAACATTTGTGTTTATATTTTTGACTGCAACATTGTGGAGATTTCTGTGACAAAGTAAGGACCAGCAGGTCAGAGGTCGTTCAGAATGTCTGCAAATCTTTTTTTCACTGTGCTGCTCTTCTGTTATTGTTTGATACTTCGTAATTTTATATCCAAGCATTTGCACTACATGGTTTAATTAATTCTGATTGAGCAGCAGGCACCTAAATACTGAGTACTTTGTTTATGTCGGCTTTTCAGTTCGGGTTTATTTTAGTAAGTAGCTATTTTCTACTCATTCCCCTTTGTGCTTTCCACCATCCTTGACTAGGTTTCGATGTGTGCATGTGTTCTCCAGATGACTGGAACAAACTCCAAATTAAATGTAAAATCCAAACAGGCTCTTACAGGCTAATTCAAGGACAACCAAAAGTGGGAGGTCCTAGGTTTATAATGACAAAACTATAAAGAGAGATGAGGGAATTCAATTTGTTCCCAGCAGAGAAAAGAAGAATGGGTGAGGATGTGATCCGAGGTTTTAAAATAATAAAGTAATTTGACTGGGAAGATTTGAATGGTATCACTGATTCAATGTCTCCCTCATATTGCTGAGTTCCAGATCTCAACACTATCACCACTGGGGTATAGCTGGTAAAGGTCAGGCAGTTCCTTACACAATTGTTTTACAGTCACTGATCAAGGTCCATACAGATTAGCGGGAGCAAGCTGTCATTATTGTCTATACAAAAGTAGTTGGGAGGGTTTGGGACACTCAACCAGTCATGGATTTCGGCCAGCTCCACCTCCTATGACAATATTGCTGTATGACTACAAAAAGGCCATTAACTTTGGTAGTATGCTGTTCTGTTTATGTGGAAACAAAGGTAGATAGCCAAGCATAATGCTCCACCTCAGCCCAGACAGATACATTCATCCAGTATCCTATAAATTCAGCATTTCCAACGATACAATTCCCAATGAGTCCTTGTCTGCTCCACTCCATTACCCAAATCCCTGATGGTTCCCTCCATAAACCATTGCCTCACTCAAAAAGACAGATGATATACCCAACTGTACCATAAACAATGGAACTATGCAATATTCCTATCATTAATATAGAGAATGCTTTCATCAATCAGCCAGTTTCAACTAAAATGGTTACCTAATTGTTTATTTGGACCTGGAAATGTTGGAGTCTTGCCAAAACAAATGATACCAGAACTAATAAGAAAAAACTCTGCATGTTACAGATGGAAATAAAAATAGAAAATCCTAGGAATACTCAGCAAATCTGTCAGTATATGGAGGGAAATGACATCTCAGTTCTGATGAATGGCCTTCGCCTGGAACATAAACCCAACTTTTCTCTTTTTCAGATGCTGACAAACCTGCTGTACAATTCCAACATTTTCGGTTTTTATTAAAACAAATTACAGTTTAACCAATGCCTTTCAATAGGAGTGAATCATAAACATGCTGAGACTCATTACTGTAAATTCAAACCTTATGACAATGCAGCATAGCATTTTCCTGCTCTTTCCTGTTAATGACGATTTAAGCACGAAAGTGTCGGGATAAAATTGGCACAGTGATAATGGGAGAGAGTTTGGAACACCTTCCGAAAAATAAAGAGGGAATTTTAACTCTTCCCCGATCGGCGGGAAAGAAACATAGAAACGTGGAAAATAGGAGCAAGAGTAGGCCATTCGGCCCTTCGGGCCTGCTCCGCCATTCAAAATGATCATGGCTGATCGTCTAACTCAGTACCCTGTTCCTGCTTTTTCCCCATATCCCTTGATCCCTTTAGCATTAAGAAATATATCTATCTCCTTCGTGAGTACATCTAATGACTTGGCCTCCACTGCCTTCTGTGGTAGAGAATTCCACAGGTTCACCACCCTCTGGGTGAAGAAATTACTCCTCATCTCGGTTCTAAATGGCATACCCCGTATCCTGAGACTGTGACCCCTGGTTCTGGACTCCCCAGCCATCGGGAACACCCTCCCTGCATCTAGTCTGGAGGGCAGTTAAAATGGAGGGGCTCCATTCCCCGCTCCGTTTCTGCCGATTCCCCTTTATTGGCTGCTGGTTTTAGTTGCAGTCTCGTTAACAAATGCAAATCAATGACATTTTAAACCGTTCTTGAGCAGGTCGCTCGCCATGGGTGCCTCATTAGGTGAACCTGTCCAGGAAGTTAATGGGGCCTGCTAATAGTAAATTAATAAACTTTTCTTAGTGGGGCCAGGAGAAGATGAAGTGCTTCTCTGGGCTCTACAAGGAAAGTCCAGGCCTCTGCTGCCCCAGGCTCCTCCCACACCCCCCCACCCCCACCAGCCGTGACACCCTCACAACCTTGGCCTCTAGGCCACCAATCTTTGCACCACGCCCCTCCCCCCACGTGCGCCAGCCAGTTGCTGTTTTCCGCCCGAAATGGGTAGCAGTTGATCGGTGGTAGTCCATAAAACCCATCAGTTAAAATCTGCCAGGCCTCTGATCAAGATTCCCCATGCAGGGTTGTCATCCGTTCCGGCCAGGAATTAAATGCCGCCTTAAAGCCTTTTAAACCACATCTAGTTTTGTGCTCATTGTACTATGCTCAGTGAATCCCTCAATGGGTCATTTTTATTCCACCAAATGTGTACTTACAGAACATATGAACACGTTTACCGGTGTGTGCTAACACTTTGATCATAAAAATAAATCAGTTGGTAAGTTAAATCATTTTTATAATTACCGAAATGCAGGAACCACATTAGTCGCAATACACATTGTGGGGGGGGTGGATTTTCTGACTGCCAGGCTGGTTCACACAAGAGCAGTTCAGACGTATGGGGAATCAAGGAAAGGCATTTTGTCAACTCCCTCTTGCAGTAGTGCATTCAGCTGTTTCCCCCGAGGCCTTTTACACCAGCAGACCGTGCTTTTGCACGGAATAGGGTTGATCTTGAGTGCCCTCGCCTGGCATTAACGAGGCAGTAGCGACCTCAAAATGATTCAGGCGATAGGTCCCTTTTTTTATATATTGAAATCCACGTCCTATGTCATAAATAGGACCCCGATTGCCATTTTAGGTAGGAACTGGTCAGAACGCATGCAGTGCCAGTTCTAAAGGCAAGTCTTGAATTATTTTTGTGGGGCCCAGAGGAGCAGGAGTGCACCTCCCATGGCAGCTGGCTCCTGACATGGAACCACTGCGGGCTGCAGCTCTGGAGAGTGTTCCTGCACAAGCCTGGTCTCGCCTCCCATGTTCCATTGGCATGGCGCTCTGAGGGGGGTGGCTGGAGGCCTGGCATGTGCTACTATCCTTAGAGACGTCAACATACAGCTGCGACTCCTGGATGGCTTGGTCTTCATCATCCTTTTCACCATTATCTTCCTTGCTTGCGCTGCCAGTTGCTGTGGTGGATCTGCAAGCAGAGAGGGTAGAAGGTAAGATTGGGTGAGCATCACTCCCTTGGGATTAAGGCGATAGAGAAGGGAGTGGAAGGTTGTGGTTGTCTGGTGCTTCACAGGGTTGCTCGGGCAACAGTGTGGATGCTCAGTCAGTGACGTGAATTGGCAAGATGCCGTTGACCTCAGAATCTCCCACAACAAGAGTCAAACAAGTCCCCACCAGCTCCATAGCTTTCTCTTTAAAGAAGGCGAGGGTGTTAAAGGTGGGGATGCCTCCTCCGGTGGCCTGCCTTTGGCGGGCATTGTGCACTCATTTCTCCTGCAAAGCGATAAGTAAATGAGGCGAAGGCTGGCTGTTAAGGAGTGTGTGATAAATGACATGGGGGCGGTGCAGTAAGAGATGTGGGGGGATGTGAGGGTGTTAAAGTGGAGGAAGGGGTATTGGTGTTGTGCAAGGCAATTGTTGTGTGTTAGGAGACCTTTGTAGCTGTAGTGCAGGGCAGGGAATTGGAGGTGCCCTCAACCAGAGAGCACGATGAAGGGTTAGTTGTGGAAGTGTTGCTTTAAGAGGGTAACAAGTGCGCCAGTGCCCAAGGAAGAAAAGGGAGCAGTGTGTTGCCTTCCCTGCTTCGCTAAAGATGTGGAACTTCATGCGGCATTGTCTGGAGTCCTGGGGGGTGAGGGAGTTGGCAGTCAGTGGCAGTGCCACCTCCCTCCAGGTGGCACAAGTGATCATTCTGGGTGACTTTGTGGCACCCACACTCAATAGTCTGCTTGTCTTGCCTTCAATGTCCTCCAGCAGGGTTTGGAGGTCTGAATGAGTGATGTGTATTCTTCACCTCTGGCTTGGTGCCATGTCCTGCTACAATCTGGGCACAGGCATCACTTGAATATTCATAGTTCTGTCCAAGTTTAATAAAAAAATATTGGTAAGACATGCAGTGAAGTAATTTCCCAGAGAAATGAAGGAAGCAACCAATGTTCCTGCCTGACCTTCTTCTCCCGCAGTGTTCTGATGAATAGCGCAGGCTGAAATTAAAAGGCTGCACAGAAGATTTCTGTTGGTTCAGCTACTTGCACCAGTTTTACACTGGTTTTACACCAATGGATATGCAAATGAGCATTCAGGCAGCTCCTAAAAGAAGGAAACTTCCATGTATCTCTCTAGAGGCCAGCGGCAGATGTAAACCATTTGTCTCTATTAAACTGGCACAAATTTCATGTTTTGCCAGTTCTTAAATTAAACTTCTCAGGGAAAATAAAATCTGCATCTTCTGCAATAAAAAAAAAATAAACAACAGTTTAATGAAGTGAGGGGAAAAGAAAGAATAAACAACCACTAACAACAGGGAAAGGAGAACTAAATGACTGTAACCTCAGAAAGGCAGGAAGGTCAACATAAGAGTTTTCAGGAGCAGGAAAGAACCACCAAATCTGGCCGCCTTTGATTGATTAAAAGATTTCGCATTCCATTGTATTCTCTCATCTAGTTGTCCCTGCTACAGTTTGCAAGGGGGCTGATCCCAATTTTTGGAAGAAAAAGTATCCACCTTTTCTTCAGGGTCCAGGCCACTTGAATTTTTTTTGAGCCCCATTACCCCCCACAACACAACCCACCCCCCACCCTGCCCCCAGATGGGGTCCACTTGCTCTCATCTCGAGGCCAGTTCATCGCTCTCAATGTACCGGGGCCTCCAGTAACGCATCGGCAACCTCCTGAGCTGCGGAGATAGGATCTCCTGACATAGTGAGTCACCACCCCTGGCTCAGCCTCACTTCCCTTGTGAGGGGTGGTTAGATTTTCCGCCTCTTTCAAGGTCAACTGGAAGTTCTCTGCAGGCTTAACTGGGTCCCTCCTTTATTCTGGTAGATTCTGCTGGAATCCCGTTGGGGTTAGGCTGAGATTCCAGTGGAACCCTTAAGGAAATTAGGGACCCTGGTGTAATACCATGAGACCACAGCCAACTGAGGGATAAACTGGGTACGTGATTGCGAGGGGTGATCAGAGAATGAAATCAGGAAGGCACAGTAGACTAATAAGCAATGGCATTATGCAGCCACAGTTACATTGGTTTTAATGGACACAATCTGCATTACCGATCTCTGACGAAGCTTTTTTCTAAGGTTTGAGAGAGAGAAAAGGATGAGTAGAACCATACCATACTCATCACAATGATGCCACGTGGGGAGAGATGTAAAACGGGCTGCCAACTCGTTACCATCCATTTTACACTATCACACAGAGTCAAAATCCACCTCAATAAGTACAGTTGTCGCTATTATCTCTTTCGCTTTAAAGGAGGGTTTCAGCAGCATACTATTAATGCAATATCCCTAATTTTAATGACTTTCTCCCCTTCCCGCTCGGTCTTTTCTTGAAGTTTGGTTTTCAGGTTCCTGCCATCGTTTCCAATAATTGCCATTTCATTGCGGATCTTTCAGCATATTCACCACTCCTTGTAGAAGTTATTCTGTAACTCCATAACGAAGCTTCTCAACTGCAAAATAATTCTAAATAGCACCATCTGGTGGTGTTATTCACAACAGCATCTCACGCTCTTCAATTGATGGGCCACAATTTGCAGTCAAAACAATGGTGAGGCTAATGGCACTCGCCATTATTTATGTGCAAATGGTACAGCAACTTCAGGCGAGGGGTCGATGCGTGAATATCTAAAAGTTGCTGTTCGAGTTGCACCGCTCCGCTGTTAGCTTTGTGAAAACGGGATCGTGCTGCCTGCCTCACCATTGACGTGCATTGAATGGCGTGAAGTTGCTGTATTTGCACCGTACATATCAACTAAACTCGCTACAGAAAGTTAAGTCTTGTCATTTCAAGTCTAAGTGCTCTCTTAATGACATGATAATTGTTAATTACTGTCAATCAACCTCTCTGGCACTGAACTATTACAAGTGTGGAATCTCATTCCTTCATGTTTTAATTTCTCTCTCTCTTAATCCAATCTTTCTTTCCCTCTCTTTATTTCTCTTTAACATTGAATTCACCCACTCTAATTTACACTTCCTTCTCAGTCCTTGTGCTGTTTATTTCACAATCCTTCAATCTGATTGCTTCAGGAAATACACAGTTGCTTGTCCTGTTCACTAAGGTCGCAGATGCCTGGTTTCTCTCGCTGCGATGTTACTGGCTCGCACTTTCAGCAACTTGCAACGCAAAAAATTTTAAAACCTAAACGTGCAGGGGCAAATCTAACTAATGGCAGACGCTGTTAGATGCCTTGCTACAGCAAATTATGACCCAAAATAATTTATTTGTATTTTTCACTATTTAAAAATAAATGAGTCAGACCATTTCCATTATTAAAATTAATGGATGTACAAATAAGTGAAAGGTAGTCATTTAATCTCAGGTTTCAGTCGACATCCCTAAAGCCTCACTGCTGTGGTTTAGGACATCAAACAAATCCGTAGTTAAATTACAACCTTCTTACTTATTCTAAATAACAACAACTTGCATTTATATAGTGCCTTTAACGTAGTAAAACATCCCAAGGCACTTCACAGGAGTGTGACCAAACAAAATTTGACACTGAGCCACATAAGTAGATATTAGGGCACGTGACCAAAAGCTTGGTCAAAGAGGTAGGTTTTAAGGAGCGTCTTAAAGGAGAAGAGAGAGATAGAGAATGGAGAGGTTTAGGGAGGGAATTCCAGAGCTTAGGGCCTAGGCAGTTGAAGACACGGTCGCCAATGGTAGAGCAATTAAAATCGGGGATGCGCAAGAGGCAATAAAGTTCATATTTATTGACAAATACATACTTTTGTCCATGTATTTGAGATGATTTGTCCATTTTATTCCCTGAAGATGTTGAGTAATGGTATGGTTCCATGACTGCCAGTAACATTCCCAAAGGGCCATACTTTGGGGTAGGTTTTAAACTCCCCCGCTTGGCAGGAACGGTGTGTGTGTGTGTGTGTGTGTGTGGGGGAGGGTGGGGTTAAGATGCTGGGGGTTGTCACGCCACATTGCTGCTCTCCCACCATCTTTACTGGCTGGCGATGGCCTACTTTATGACAAGACGTCATCGGAGCCACGATGGCATTTTAACTTCTGGACTCGGAGTGGCTCTCACGGGGCCAACTCGGATAGCAGAACCACGGCGTGAGTCGCGGAGTGGTCAGAAGAGGCCGAGGTAAGTTTAAAAAAATCACTTTTCTGTGGACTCCTTGTGGTCCAGGAGGGGCAGGAGAGCTCCCCACCCCCAATACCAGGCCCCACAAGGAGTTCTTGGACCTCAACAGCCCCCGGCCTAACCCCTCCCTCCCAGCATCAGCATCGGTTTTCCAAAGCCCCTGCTCAGGGCTAATTTTATGCAGGGGACCTTTCCCTTTTGACCTTGGCTTCCTCGGGCTCCCGATTTTTGCCGAAATGAACTGCTTAACAGTATTCAATTAAAAAGTAGTGATTTATCGTTTATATATCTACATAAAAAATCTTGCATGTAGCACATACTTTCTGTAAGTATCATACTTCCTATTACACTTTAGCTGTTATAGTTCAGATGCCATCTTTTAGGTGTTTCCTCTGACTCACCTCAAGAAAAGCCATGGGAATAGTAATGGAACAAAATAGTAGCTAATTATTGATCATATTTCTCAAAAAATTGCAGGCAGCTTGATGGTATTTGGATCCTCCAGAGGATCAGTTTCTCGGAGCAGTGGATTATCAACCATGGGCTGTCCCTATAAACCTGCTTGACTGTTCGCCTGATGATTGAGAAGGGAGTTTACATCATGTTCCTAAGTGTTTCCTCATACTGTGGCCATAAGAGCAGGTCAGAGGCTGGGTATTCTGCGGTGAGTGACTCACCTCCTGACTCCCCAAAGCCTTTCCACCATCTTCAAGGCACAAGTCAGGAGTGTGATGGAATACTCTCCACTTGCCTGGATGAGTGCAGCTCCAACAACACTCAAGAAGCTCGACGCCATCCAGGACAAAGCAGCCCGCTTGATTGGCACCCCATCCACCACCCTAAACATTCACTCCCTTCACCACCGGCGCACAGTGGCTGCAGTGTGTACCATCCACAGGATGCACTGCAGCAACTCGCCAAGGCTTCTTCGGCAGCACCTCCCAAACCCGCGACCTCTACCACCTAGAAGGACAAGAGCAGCAGGCACATGGGAACACCACCACCTGCACGTTCCCCTCCAAGTCACACACCATCCCGACTTGGAAATATATCGCCGTTCCTTCATCGTCGCTGCGTCAAAATCTTGGAACTCCCTTCCTAACAGCACTGTGGGAGAACATTCACCACACGGACTGCAGCGGTTCAAGAAGGCGGCTCACCACCACCTTCTCAAGGGCAATTTGGGATGGGCAATAAATGCCGGCCTCACCAGCGACGCCCACATCCCATGAACGAATTTTAAAAAAAAGTAATCTCTACTACAAGACAAAACTGGAAACAAAAACTTGTTCTTACATTCAAAGCATACACTCCAGTCTAAAAATCAGCTACTTGTTCATTCCTTACCTTCATTTAGGCAAATGCTGATGCTCAGTATCACCTGCCATCAGAGATATGAGGCATTCATCCACTTAAAGTTACTTAGGTTTTCACCATAGCCTTTCTCCCGGCCCCTTATCTAGTTTGGTTGAAGTCTGCAATAAAACAATAGCAATGCAAGCTACTCAGTTGGTAGACAGAATAGGCCACATACTCTGTCATGAACCATCCAAAGGTATTAATGATGTATACAGCCTTACTTGTCTAGCTTTCAAGCTTACATCATCAGGCTTCACTTTGGTACACTTCATATGCATAATAATTTGAAATATTTCCCTGAACATATGTTGTACACCGTACACTACATAGCAAACATGTTACTTTGTTACAGAAACTACACATTTTTTAATATAAAATGTCAGCTTGACTCTGTTGACAGATTAATTGCTCATTCATCTAATTCGCTATTGGTGGCATCTTGCTGTGCCCAAATTAGCTGCTGTATTTGTCTACATGACAGTGACTATGAACTGCTTTGCGACATTCTGAGGACAAGAAGAAGTGCTATATAGAATGATACAGCAAAGAAGGAGGCCATTTGGCCCATCGTGCCTGTGCCGGATATAAATCCAATGTTTTTCCATATTTTCAAAACATATTAGGTCTATGCCTAAGGTTTTATTACTGTAATATGAATACTAATATTTGAAATTAACAATTTTAATTAAAAATAAAAAGAATGAAATGCATTTATTTGACACCTTTCACGACCTCAGGATGCCCCAAAGCGCTTTACAGCCAATTAAGTACTTTTGAAGTGTAGTTGGACACACGACAGCCAGTTTGCGTACAGCAAGGTTCTACAAACAGCAATGTGATAATGACCAGATAATCTGTTTCAGTGATGTTGGTTGAGGGACAAATCTTGGCTAAGACACCAGGGAGAACTCCCCTGTTCTTCTTCAAAATAGCACTATGGGATCGTTTACATCTACCTGACAGGACCTCAGTATAATACCTCATCTGAAATAACAGCGCCTCCAAGAGTGCAGCACTGGAGTTTGTGCTCAAGTCTCTGGAGTGGGACTTGAATCCACAACCATCTGATTCAGAGGCCAGACTGCTACTAACTGAGCCACAGCTGACACTCCTAGCAAAACATGAACATTTTGTTCTGCTTCCCCAGTCATTTCTTTTCTTTCTCATTTTTGCTCTTGTAATGTCAAATTTTTTTCTACTTAGCCCAGCTTTTAAACTTGTTAAAATTACATTTTTGCTTCTTCCTCCGCTATTAATTTTGATAGCCAAAAGATTGAAAAACGCTGGCATACTTATGTTCCAAATAGGAAGGGTATGCTGACAAGTAATTATAAAATGTTTTGAAAGGTTTATTTTTATTAATTGATATATAAGCAAGGTAGGGGGCTTTAGACAGGAATGCTGAGCCATCAGTTACATTATTTGCACATAATTCTTCACAGGAATTGTGACAATCCAGGTTGTTCAAATAAACAATGATAAACTGTTCTAATCAGAGAAATAAGAAACATCTGAGATGAACATTCACGATAATTAATATAACTGGAGAGCGCTGGGATTTAGTTACATTTTAATCAATTGTTTTCTAGATTGATTGTAAAGTTGCACATTAAGCTGCAATCTGAAGCTAAAATACAGAGGTACGCTATTGCTGAAGTTTCTGTGCTCTACAAGGCAAGGGATATCCGCAGCAGCGAGTAGAATGATTTCCTAATTCAGCTATCCGGTATCAAGCACCCCCAAGTCAGATGCAGCACAGGCCACAACTGCCTCCAACAATGTGCCTTTGCTCAAATGTCAAAAGAATGCCCTTAAGTACAACATGGTGATATTTGCATTTCCTCCTGGCATCTCTGTGAGATTTACAATTCAGTGCCAATTATGAACAAATTTTTGTGGTGCGGAACCGTGCCCAGGAGGAACCTTGTTGAGATCACCCAAACTCATTAGCATCGAGGCCCTTTACAGCCAGCTGTGAAAGAACGAAAGAGAAAAAAGGAAAGAACTTGCATTTCTATAGCGCCTTTCACAACCTCAGGACGTCCCAAAGCGCTTTACAGCCAATGAAGTACTTTTTGACGTGTAGTCACTGTTGTAATACAAGAACCCTTCAGCACATCAGCCTGGGCTGGATTTGAAGCAGAGCTCAGGGGTAAAAGGATAATATGTTAACCAGATCCCTGAAAATGAATTGGGCCAAATCTTACTGGAGCTGGTCAACTCACTGTGTACACTGTTAGTTAGACTTTTACCTGCACCTACTTGCTAGAAGTGTGAGCTGATAACGGGGACGGCAATGGGACATCTGGGACCTTAGTGAACGACGGGACCAACAGTCTATCTCCTTAACCAGTGAGATTTAAGGATTGAGAAAAAAACCAGAGGAACGATGGAGAAGGAGGGTAAATTAGGGTCAAAATCAGGTACAGAAAGAAAAATAAAGAGAGGGAAAGAAAGATTGGATTAAGAGAGCGAGAAAAAAGAGGCAGAAAGGAAAAGTAAGAGTTAAATTTTGCATTTTAAATTTTTTAAATCTCAAAGGACAATAATTCACTACCTGAAGGAATGAGATTCCACAGTTTAAATTGTTCCCATTCTGGGCCAGAGAGGTTGATTGGCACTGCATTAACAATGATCACGTCGTTTAAAGGGTATTTATGGTCTTAATTACCAGCCTTAATTTTCTGCAGCGAGTTTAATAGGCAATTAATGTGCAAATCCAGCAAGTTCTTAAAAATAACGGGGAGACGTAAATTGACCAGCAAGTTCAGGAGATTCGTAACTCACGGCGTATCTCTTAATCCCCTAATCTTGCTGGTTGATTTGCCCATAAATAACGGGGGGTGTCGTTAACACACTGTTGTTTTACCAGCAAGATTTAGCCCACTATCTTAAGAGATAATAGAATGGCTTCTGGTGTACAATTATCCAGCTTTGATTGAGCTAATAAGGACTAAAGGTTTAAAGAGTTTTGATGTACTGATAAATTTGGGTTTTGACCATTCTTTTTCTCTTCACTGCTGGCTGCTTTGAGCAAACATTATTAAAACATTGAAGAGGAAATTAGATGTGCATCTGGAGAAAGAAGAAATTGAGGGGTATGTTGAGAAGGCAGGTCAGAAGGGTTAAGCTATGAAAAAGGGAGGTTTATTAATGAACTTTTCCTGTTTCATCCTTGGGTCTTGATCAGTTTCTCACTAGATTTTAGCAAATTATCCAAGTGTGGCATTCCTTTCCCTGATTCCTTGCAGTACACTAGGATTGTAAGACTATAGAACTATATTTTGCGAATCTCGCAATTTCGACCTAGGAGCGGGGCCAGTTTTGTGGGCTGGGCCTGATCCGGGCAAATTGAATCTTGAACCAGTGTGAAAGATCGCAGGAAACATGAGCGTAAGTGGGTTTGGGCATAACTCACATATTTAAAATTACCTGATCGTTTGCACTGGTTCGGCTGATTCCGCCTGGATTGCACTGATACAACTAATGGAAACTCGACCCGTTAGTGCCTGTGTGGTAAAACTGGCCTCACGCTGCAGTGCTGCACGGCAGCTACAATGGCACAAAGTCAACTTTTTTAGAATGCAATGGTTAACATCTACTCAGACAGCTTGCTGTTTCACGTTTAAATTTCTACTCTTTGTGATTCCCTCCATCAGCTCATTTCTAACATAAGAAATTTCACCCACAAACCCAGTGAATAGAGCTCTATTCATATACTTAAGTAGACATGCGCGAGCCTAAGAGCAGGCAATGTGGTCAAAGATATCAATTCACACTGTCCTCAAACATCCCAGATATGAGTGAGCCATAAAATTATATTTCTGTGTCTTTTTTTTTGCTCTCTTGTTTCTTCTTTAGTTTTCCTTTATTTGTTTTTTGTTATAGGTTTCCTCTATTCTGCTCTTGCTTTCTCCTTCTTAAACTGACTTTTAAATTATCTCACTATTAATCTCTCTCTTCCTTCTCGATCCCTACTTCCCTTTATTTTATTTTATTCTTTCTTCAATTCTGCCAGCTTTTTCCCCTTTCTTGATCTCTGATCTTTCACATCGTTTCCTTGATGTTATATTTCATCTTGCTGTCTGCCTATCTATTTATTCCCATGCTTCCTAATTAAGCCCTAACCCTCATAAAGCATCATGAGACAGTAAGGCAGCCAGAACACTGCATCAGATTAAGAGTCCCACCCTAATAGTCCTTCTCCCCTCCCTTCCCAATATGTGTTCTGAACAATTGAGATAATAAAACGAATTGTGGATGACCCCTTAATCAGTCTATATTTGAATTACTTGGGCATGAAAATGCTCCGCATTGAGGAAGATATTTCTACTTAAAGTTGGTCAGACACACACAATGAGGGTTGGGCAGGAGATTTTAGCTCTTTGTCAGACAACATAAAGAAATGTAGCTTGAAAATAGCAATTGTAAATGAGGAGGTCATTATTAAAAGTTGGGCTTCTTCCAATGTCGTGAACTTGAGGTGCTTGGGAAATGAGTCAAAGTGTAGGAAATGAAACAGAATTGTGTAAAAGGAGGTTTTGACGGTTAAACCTAGTGTACTTTACTATGTGTAATGTCCTCCTGAAGCCACTCACCACACCCAATCGTTTCGATTAGAAACAGCAGAAGGATATGATACTCTGTCAATTGAACTCAATTGTTGTCTTAATCACAGCAATACAATTTCCTTTCAACATAGCACAAAAAACAGTTGGGAGGCGTCCCTTCCAGCTTGCATTTCACAAGTGTCAGTCATAACCTACCGAAACATCTAATGCCTATTAGCAAAGGTAAGAAAACTGCACAAGCAGTACGTTCCAAAAGTCTACAGATAAAAGATGAAATGAGTACATGTCTATCTATCATATATTAAAAATGTAATTCCTGCGTATAATTCCTGCCTGCACTGCTTGACTTCCTGTTGCTACGTTTTTGTCACACTTTTTGTGTCAACTTTTTTTCCCCATTTTAAATTCCTATATCTACATTTATAATGAATTTTCACCCCTCTAATCCTGTCCTACTGCAGATGCAGCCTCTCACCAGTCCTGCAGAGGTAGTGCCTCCATCTCCTATCACCTCGGTCTAATTCCCATGGTGGCTTTGTTCGTCCAGGTTCCTATATAGCGCCTTTCATGACCTCAGGACGTCCCAAAGCGCTTTACAGACAATTAAGTACTTCTTGAAGTGTAGTCACTGTTGTATTGTAGGAAATGCGGCAGCCAATTTGCACATAGCAAGGTCCCACAAACAGCAATGTGATCATGACTAGATAATCTGCTTTTAGTCACGTTGGCTGAGGGATAAATATTGGCCAGGACACCAGGGAGCACTCCCCTGCTTTTCTTCGAGATAATGCCATGAGATTTTTTATATCCACCTGAGATTGCAGACAGGGCCTCGGTTTAACGTCTCATCCTTTAGCTGCTGAATCCCCATCTCCCCTGGTAAAGGTTGCTTCCTACACAGGCAATTTAATATGCTCTTATTTTTCATTACTCCTGCTTCATTTTTAACGGGTATTTTATGATGAATTCCTATAACCTTTTCTGTTCCATGATGATTTATGTTATCTTAAAATCTTTTTATACTCTGACCTTTGCTCTCATCCCTTCATTTTCTCATCTTTAGGTTATTATTATTTCCACTCAAACCCTGCGACCCCCTCCCCCTTTACTAGTTTAAAATTCCTTCTACAGTCCTATTTATCCATTCTGCGAGGACCTTGGTCCCAGCCCGGTTCAGATACAATCTGTCCCAGCAGTATAGGTCATTCCTATCCCAGTACAGGTACCAGTGTTCCATGAACTGGAACACCTCCTTACCGCACCAGTCTTTCAGCCACACATTTACTTTCCTGATCTGTTTATCCCTTTGCCAATTAGTACATAGTTCGGATAGTAATCCTAAGATTTCTACCCTCAAGGTCATGCTTTTTAATTTAGCTCCTAGTTCCTGTTACTTCTAGAAGGACCTCATCCTTGTTCTTTCCTATGTTGTTGGTTCCCACATGGACCACAACAATGGTTCTTCCTTCCTAGTTCCTTTTCTGCCACTTTGATATATCCCTTACGCTGGCACCAAGAAGGCGACACACTTCCTGGACTCTCAATCAGGATTGCCTCTATCCCCCTAATGATCAAAACCCTTAAGACTATGGCTTTCCTATTCTGCTCTCCCCCTTGAATTGCCTCCTGCTCCATGAAGCCTTGGGTACCATTCTGGTTATGCTTTCTGCAGCCTTTTTCCTTATCCCCGCAGATAGCCAGTTAATAATACCTGCTGGACAAGGCCAGTTTCTATGCTTCCTGTTTCTCTGTTTGCAGCAGGATCCCCTACTCTGCTGACTGTCAGTCTCACAACCCTGTTCCTGTATTTTTATCTTTCTATTTGTTGTGGCTGTGTTCTGGAGTCAACTATCCAGATATTCCACCCCCTCATGTGTCGGAGTGTACCTATCTCATCCTCCAACTCAATAACTCTGAGGCAAAGTGACGCAAGACATAGAGGTTTCCCACAGGTGTGGTCATCCAGGACAGTCTCGTTTTCCACAAATTCCCACATTATGCAGTTCTGACACACTGCCTGTGCTGCTATCATCAACTTTATAGATTGAAGAGGATTAGATTGGAATGGAGTGGCATGGCATGGCATGGGATTTCATAATTCCAAGGCTTGCAAATGACACGAAACTCGGAAATGTAGTAAACAGTGAGGAGGATAGTAGCTGATGTCAGGAGGACGTAGACAATCTGAAATGGGCAGACACATGGCAGATGAAGTTTAATGCAGAGAAATGTGAAGTGATGCATTTTGGAAGGAAGAATGAGGAGAGGCAATATAAACTAAATGGTACAATTTTAAAGGGAGATGCAGGAACAGAGAGACCTGAGGTTTTACACACACTAATCTTTGAAGGTGGCAGGACAACTTGATAAGGCTGTTAAAAAAGCATACGGGATTCGTGGCTTTATAAATAGAGTAGAAAAGCAAGGAACTTATGCTAAACCTTTATATCATTGGTTAGGCCTCAGCAGGAGTATTGTACACTTTAGGAAAGGTGTCAAGGCCTTGGAGAGGGTGCAGAGGCAATTTACTAGAATGGTACCAGAGATGAGCAATTTCAGTTATGTGGAAAGATTAGCGAAGCTGGAATTGTTACCTCTAGAGCAGAGAAGGTCAGGGGGAGATTTAATAGAGGTGATCAAAATTTTGAGGGGTTTTCATAGAGTACATAGGGAGAAATTGTTTCCATTGGCAGGAGGGTTGGTAACCAGAGGACACAGATTTAAGGTAATTGGTAAAAGAACCAGAGGGGAGATGAGGCCACATTTTTTACACAACAAGCTGTTATGATCTGGAATGCACTGCTTGAAAGGAAGATGGAAACAGAGTCAATAATAACTTTCAAAAGGAAATTGGATAAATACTTGAAGTGGAAAAATTTGCAGGGCTACGGGGAAAGAGCAGGAGAGTGGGACTAATTGTATAGCTCTTTCAAAGAGCCAGCACAGGCACGATGAGCCAAATGGCCTCCTTCTGTGCTCTACGATTCTATGATTCTATGACTGACAATGTGTCACAAGGTGCAACACTCAGAGGTTGAATGACAAGTTCAACTGCTTACACTTTGCTCTTACAAGTTACGTCAGCATCTGATTCCCTTGAGTAGATTACAATGTTGTAATACATTCCTAACCATCTGTTCTTGATGTTACATCACCTAACCACAGCTTCCAGATAAATAGACACATTAAAGAAAATCTCTAGGAATGTTGCCGAGAATGTACTGCACACACTATTATAAGTCTGGCTCATTACAACCACATAGTCTTGTGGAACAAGTTTTACTTAAGCAATATAAGACTACAATACGGAAAACAATGTGATTACTGAGTTTGAGAGTGGTTTACGCAAAGGTCTGAGAACAGGTTGTTCCTTCTCTCTCCAGGGATGGTGTGTCACACAGGACTGGCTAAAGAAATGGAAAATTACGTAGAAGTTTCAACATGGACACAGGCCATTTGTTCCAACCAGTTTAACCTCCACTCCAGCAAATAGTTCTAGTCACATTGACCCACCCTGTTCGCATATCCCTTCAACCCCTTATTCTTCACCCCCCATCCAATCTAATCTTGAATGTTGACATAGTTTCTGGCTCGACCAGTAACTCTGGAAGTGTATTCCACAGTCTCACAACTCACTGCATGAAAAGGTTTCTCCTGCCCTCCGTTCTAAATCTCGTACATTTAATTGCCAGTAAACGGGACCTCCGTTGCTCTTCTGGTGAAGTTATGGCAGTGGAGCAGGAGCAACTCCTAGGAAATTCCCAGCCAATGTTAAATGAGAGGTGGGGGGGAAGAAGAAAGTAAATTGTTTTTGTATGTTTTCAACTGTGGTTAGGACAAGTCTTTCCATTCCTGTTTAGTGTGGGGGGGGTTTTTTGACTATAGGAAGTTACAATCCCACTGAAGATTCTGTTTGGAAACTTGAGTTTCAGTTTTACAGGTTTAGTTGGATTTTCCTCTTCATATCATCCATGGTGAGTGGGGAAGGGAATTGAAGAAGGGATCTGTTACATTGTATTTTTGTCCAATTTTCTGCCATGATTTTGAGATGGCGGCAGAAGCTTTTGCTCTATAATGGGTGGGCATATTTAATTGAGGTGGCAATCATATGTTTATTTCTTATTTGTTCTCTGTATGCGTGCGACGTTAGCAAGGCCACATTTATTACCCATCCCTAGTTGCCCTGAGAAGCCTGTGATGGGCCTTCTCCTTGAACTGTTGCAGTCCTTGTGGTGATGGTGTTCCCATAATTGTATTAGGTAGGGAATTCCAGGATATTGACCCAGCAAAAATGAAGGAACGACAACTTATGTCCAGGTCAGGATGGAGAACTTGGAGGCGAAGATGTTCCATGACATTGCTGCTGTTGTCCTTTTCGGTGGTAGAGGTCACAGGGGAGGGGACTGCTGTCAAAGTAACCTTGGTGAGTTGCTGACGTATATCCTGTGAGTCGTGCATACGGCAACTACAGTGCGCCAGTGGTGGAGGGGGTGAGTATTGAGTTCAGTGGTACGGCACCAATCAATGGACTCCTCTGTCCTAGAAGCTGTCGATCTTCTTGAGTGTTGTTGTGGTGGTACACATTCAGGCGAGGGCTGAGTATTCCATCACAGTCCTGACTTCAGCCTTGGAAAATGGTGGAGATATTCGAGAGGTGAAGAGATGAGCCATTCATCGCACAGTATGCAGCCTCTGACCTGTTCTTGTAGCCATGGTGTTGATATAATTAGTCCATTTTAGCATCTGGTCAGCCATAACACCGAGGATGTTGATGGTGGGGAACCATCAACATGGTAGTGTGGTTTAAGGTCAGGGGATGATGGCTGGGCTTTCTCTTGTTTAAGATGGTTATTACCGGGCACTTATATGGCGCGAATGTTACCTGCCATTTATCGTACCGAGCTTGAATATTATCTGGGTCCTGCTTTCATCTGGCATGGGCTGCTTCATTATTGGAGGAGTTGTGAATGGAGTTGAATACTGTATAGTTGTTGGCAAACAATCCTACCCTTGATCTTATGATGGAGGGAAGGTTATTGAAAGAGCTGAAGATGTTTGGGCCAAGGTCCCTTCCCTAAGGAACCCTTGCAGCAATCCCCTGGGGCTATGATGATTGGCCTCAGACAAACACAACCATCTTCCTTTGTGTCAGATATGACCCCAGCTACTAGACCGTACGACTCCCATGGACATCCATTTTGCTAGGGGTGAGATCATATGTCCTATTTTGTATCAATGCAGCCTCCCTAATGTTGAGGCTAAATCATGCCCATATAAACAGGCGTTCAGCATGGCTAGGCATTAAATACTCTGCAGCTATTATGAAAGGATTAATGGAAAGCTTATTTCTCAGCCAATTTTGATCATAGTTTCCTTGTTTTTCCAATGCCAACAACTGCTTCACCATCTACTTTTGTGCCTCTATTGTGAGGCACAAATTTCCCTCCCCATCCAACTCCAGTGAGGCCACAATGGATTTCCCATCATTGTCTTTTGGTGGGAGAAGAGTCCTCACAACACACAGTGGACACACAGGTTGGGCAGCAAAAGAAGCTACACAAACCCACCTATCAGTAACCCCCCACCAACTCCCGAGTATATAGGCCAAGGCACTTCTTTCTCCACTTAACCCTGGCACTGTGCGTGCTGAGGCTGAACTTCACAAGAAGAATCCATCACTGACTTATTTCACCTGCTGCAACCTGACTACAGCCCACCTCCACCAGAAGTGCCCCTCTCCCCCCACTCCCTCCCACTGCCAGCGACTTTAAAGGTCACAACCGCCTATAACTATGCTATGAGGTCATTCCAGACATCAGTAACGTTAGCCACTCAGCAGGCATTGTTTGCTACAGCCAGACAGTTTATTCTCTTCCGCATGGACAATTGACAGCAACATGGCAGGGGACCGCAATTTTATAGAGTGACTAAGCTTCCCTAAGGTCCCCAAAAATCAACATTTTCCTCAGGGCCAGCTCCTCCATTCAAGCTCCATCTCTGGTCCCTGAAGGGGGTAGTTCTGGAAATTACTTCAATCATCGTTGAGTAGTAATAATCAGTCTCTAACTACAGACTCAGTCTCACACCAAAAAAAAAACAGCCGCCTCTGTTTAGAAAGCACAGCAGCCCTTTAAGACCTGCTGCACTCCCAATTCCCCAACCCTCCAGTTGACACAGGCTTCCCTGTTCACAGGAACAATATGCAGTGAACTTATTTAGATCATTCAAATGATCTGAACACCACAGAATCCAGCGGTTAGTCGGCTAACCACACATACAGCACAGGTGTGTCCAGGAGTGTTGGCCACTTCCTGACCTTATTGGAGAATCTGCTCTATCGTTACAGAGTAAAATGGACCAGGGTTTATGTGGAAAATGGAAAAGTGTTTGGTGAAATGAGAAAGATACACAAGCAGTTGAATCAAGTCATTTGAAATGGAAAGTATAGGTGCTCTTATTTGTCTGTGTGGGAAACAGAGAAAGAACTTCCATTTATATAGCGCCTTTCACAGCCTGAGGACATCCCAAAGTGCTTTACAGCCAATGAAATACTTTTGAAGTGTAGTCACTGTTGTAATGTAGGGAACATGGCAGCCAATTTGTGTACAGCAAGGTCCCACAAACAGCAATGTGATAATGACCGGATAATTTGTTTTAGTGATGTTGGTTGAGGGATAAATATTGGCCAGGATACCAGGGAAAACGTTCCTGCTCTTCTTCAAAATAGTGTCATGGGGTGTTTGACATCTACCATTGAGGGCAGAAGGGGCCTCGGTTTAACATCTCATCCAAAAGGCGGCTCCTCCAACAGTGCAGCACTCCCTCAGTACTGGCACTGGACTATCAGCCTGGATTATGTGCTCAAATCTCTGGTGTAGGGCTTGAACCCACAACCTTCTGACTCAGAGGTGAGAGTGCTACCACTGAGTCACAGTTGGGGCATCCTGAACTCTCTATTGACCTTGGAGCAAAATTACCATCCCTGAATCAGAAATGGCTGCAATTGAACAGAATTTTCTTAGCAGCTCTCCTCTTTACCTTTCACTTTGATTGCACCATCAACACATGAGCAGTTTATAAACATAAATAGATCCTCACATTAAATAACAACCTAATCTTGTGCCCGTTATTAGTTTCTATGTGTTGTATATACTGAGTAGTTCTTGCAATAAGTATATAGTTTTTACTTTTCTGAACATTATGCAGCACAACCCAATGGCTCAGTAGGTAACTTCACCACATGCTATGGTACTGAACCAGACAATTCCATCAGGTCCCAAGTCTATTCTTGTCTGTGCTTCATTATTGATCTCAACCAGTGACAGTAGAAGGGGTACTGAAGTGTCCATGGGCCATGAAGAGGAAAATTACCTAAGGTTCCTGCTCCTCATTATTGTCCAGTGGCAGCTGCAGGAAGTGTGCATGTATGGACAATAGGTGAGGGCAGGACCAGGCTTAACTATGATGGACTCTAGGATCAAATAGGACACTGATACTCAATTTGTCCAGGTTCACACATGAAGAACAGCTACTTGGACAATGTACAGAGCACAGCCCCAGTCTGTTGTACTGTATCTCAATGTGAGTCATTGACTACATGGAACGAGTACAAAATCAAAGGGAAAACTAGAAGTTAAAGGAGCACAAATTCAAACTAATGTCAGCAAGTTCTTCTTCACATAAAGAGTGAACACATGGAATGAAATTCTGGATAGGGAATTGGAGGGAAAATCCATGGAAACTCGTAAGAAATACGAGGTTCTTGAATGAGACAAAAAGTTGATGAAATTTTGCAATTCGGGGCGAGAGCAAGAAGTGCCACCAACACAGTCATCAAAATACCAGAAAAAGAGGTGGGGTAGGAGACCCGGGTAGGACTGGAACAAAGAATGTTCCCCGTAGCCCATGAATAGGTAGCCATAGCTACGACCCATACGGGTTCACATAAAGTTCTGATTAAAGATCATCGACCTGAAACATGAACTCTTTCTCTTTCCACAGATGTTGCCTGACCTACTGAGTGTTTCCAGCATTTTACATTTTTATTAATGTAATATTCTTTCTGGATAGATTAGCTAGAATGGGCCTTCCTCATCCATATCTATCTTGTGCTCTTGTCAAAAATGTCCTTGTCATTACTTTATTTTTCTGCTGTTATAACTGATCCAGTTCTAGATGTAAATAATTAAAAATATCATTTTTTTTAACGGACAGAATTTACCCATTAAAATTGTTGTGAATGGGGTTCTCTCTAACAGATTGTGGCATTGATAACAAAAAAAGCAATATTACTCCTAGGGAAGAAATAATCTTAAACATTTTTTGAATGCCGAAAAAGGTTTCAGCCCTCAAAGTGTTACCATTTTCAATGTGAGGTGGATTGGTGACTTAAGGATCAATTTTAACTTGGGACGAGAATCGGGAGGTTGTGGGGCATGAAGTAAGAGGCAAACCATCCAACCCCACGGAGTATGAGGCCCGGAAGATTTTAATTCCAAGGACTTGTTTATTTGTCCCGACTCTGACTCCCACCTGAAGACGGCGGGAATGATGTCACCACCGTGATTCAGGCAGGGGTCAAAATGGTGGGACCTCAGGCCACCGCTAGGATCCCATGGAAACGGTCCTCGGCAAGGTAAATGCAGATTGGGGCGGGGGAGGAGAGGGGAGGAGGGGGGAGGGTGCGGAAAATCTGTGATCACTGGAGGGGAGCGACCCAGGGCAAGGGAGGCCCGAGGTATCCATGCGGGGCCAAGAGGAGCTGTATCCCATGATGTGTGGGCCGCTTTCAGAGGCTGCAGGTGGCTACGGTCCAAAGTGTGCAGAAGAGTGGAACACATGAAAGAACTGGCATGAAACTTTTATAATTAAAAGCAGAAAGTGGTCCACAAGCCACAAATATCTTTCAAGATAAAAATCAGATGGCAAATAGACCATTGTAGCTGGAACCAATACAGCAACAACTTGCATTTATATAGAGCTTTAAACGTTGTAAAATGTCCCAAGGTGCTTCACAGAAGCGTTATCAAACAAAATTTGACACCTAGCCAAATAAGGAGATACTAGGACAGGTGACCAAAAGCTTGGTCAAAGAGGTAGGTTTTAAGGAGCATCTTAAAGGAGGAGAGAGAGGTAGAAAGGCAGAGAAGTTTCGGGAGGGAATTCCAGAGCTTAGGGCCTAGGCAGCTGAAGGCATGGCCACCAATGGTGGAGCGATTAAAATCAGGGATATGCAAGAGGCCAGAATTGGAGGAGCGCAGAAATCTCGGAGGGTTGTAAGGCTGGAGGAGGTTACAGAGATAGGAAGGGGCGAAGCCATGGAGGGATTTGAAAACAAGGCTAGAATTTTTAAATCGAGGCGTGGCCAGACCGGGAACCAATGGAGATCAGCGAGCGCAGGGATGATGGGTGAACGGACCTTGGTGCGAGTTAGGATATCGGCAGCAGAGTTTTGGATGAGCTCTAGTTTACGGAGGGTGCAAGGTGGGAGGCCGACCAGGAGGGAATTGGAATAGTCAAGTCTAGAGGTAACAAAGGCATGGCTGAGGGTTTCAGCAGCAGGTGAGCTGAGGCAGGGGAGGAGATGGATGATGTGACGGAGGTGGAAGTGATAGCAGTCTTGGTGATAGAGCGGATATGGGGTCTGAAGCTCATCTCAAGGTCAAATAGGATGGCAAGGTTGCGAACGGTCTAGTTCAGCCTCAGGCGTGGCCAGGGAAAGGAATGAAGTCAATGGCCAGGGAACAGGTTTTGTGGCGGGGACCAAAGACAATTGCAGTGTGACAAATCAAAGGCAGTGGAGGGGTTGAGAGAGGTGGTGGTGAGGTAGTGCTGAGTGTCGTCAGCGTCCATGTAGAACCTGACATTGTGTTTTTGGATGATATCACCGGGGGGCAGCATGTAGATGGAAATATATCGCCGTTCCTTCATCGTCGCTGGGTCAAAATCCTGGAACTCCCTTCCGAACAGCACTGTGGGAGAACCGTCACCACACGGACTGCAGCGATTCAAGAAGGCGGCTCACCACCACCTTCTCAAGGGCAATTAGGGATGGGCAATAAATGCTGGCCTCGCCAGCGACGCCCATATCCCATGAACGAATAAAAAAAAGTAAGTATATCTGCCAGGAGGGGGTCAAGGATAGATCCTTGGGGGACTCCAGAGGTATCGATGTGGGGGCGGGAAGGGAAGAGATTGCAGGTGATTCTCTGGCTACAACTGGATAGATAAGAATGGAACCAGGCGAGAGCAGTCCCACCCAGCTGGATGACAGAGGAGAGGCGTTGGAGGAGGATGGTGTGGTCAACCATGTCAAAGGCTGCAGACAGGTTGAGAAGGATGAGGAGGGATGGTTTACCACGGTCACAGACACATAGGATGTCATTTGTGACTTTGATAAAGGCCGTTTCAGTACTGTGGCAGGGACGGATTGGAGGGGTTCAAACATGGAGTTGCTGGAAAGAGGGGCACAGATTTGGGAGGCGACAACACATTCACAGACAGAGGCTGCAGATGGCTAAGGCCCAAAGGGTGAAAAAGAGCAGAATACATGAAAGAACTAGCATAAAGCTTTTATAATTAAAAACAGAAACAGTCCACAAGCCAGAAATATCTTTCAAGATAAAAATCAGTTTGCAAATAAACCATTGTAGCTGGAACCCATGCATCATTCCACTGGCTCACTAACATTTCCTCTTAGCTGCCATCCATAAAGGGTTTGCCAACTCCAGTTGGACATATTCTGTAGGTTTCAGCACACGACCTCCTGCCTCCAACCACCCGCCCGGTCAACCGGCCTTTTTTTTCCCCATCTGCAATATTTTTATAACTAATAAACGAAAGCGTTCAAAGAAAAAAAAAAATGCAATTTTTTTTATGCCCCCATGATTTTTCTCCTGGGTTGCTCGCAGCAATGTCCAGGAGGTTAATCTTTGATTCCTGGAAACTCCAGGACAATCTTGGAGGGTTGGCAACCCTGCATCCGCGAGATGCCAATTGGACTGTTACAGATTGCTTAGCTGAAGGCTGAAAACAGTAAACGAGGTGAGGTTAATATGGAAATAGTGATTAGGCGCTGCCATGCTTGAATTTCAAAAGCCTGAACACAAGGGGAGTAAAGAAAGAAAGCGGTAAAGAGTTCCATATTATTGAGGTCTTGGGAAACAATTAAGAAAGTTGGAGAGTGTGCAATAGTCTTAATTTCAAAACAGTAAGCATGTAAGGAAGAGGAACAGTATGTAGTGTTATAAATTGGATAGCCAGGTGGTGAAGGATAGAATACTAGAGCCTAGTCTTCAGTTGCTTCCAAGCCTTTATTCACAGAGCTCCACATTACACCCACACCACACCCTTGATCTGCTCTCTTATAAATGGATACAAGAGAGTTCCCAAGTGATACGCACCACCCGAATACAATTAACACTAATTGATATAAATCACATGGATACAATTCACATGTAGGATTGCATATTTGGAGTGCGGAAAGAGATTTCAAGCAATAGACAATTTCAGACTTAACAGCAGCTTCCTGAACTTTAGAAAGTCCCCGTGTAATACCATCAAGCAAGAGTTTGACGAGTAAAATAGATTATCTTTCTTAGCGATAAGGTGAACGCAAACAAATTTCCAAAGAGCAGAAAAAGTAGATTGAAGATACGAAAAGAAAGATGGTACAGGGGTAACCAGGTTTTTTTTTAAACTCCAAAAGTTTCTCTTTTTTTGGCAAAGCTTCCACCAGCTGCTTTCTGCTAAAGTCAATGGGTTTTCTTTCCAATGTATGAACACGTTTTTCCAAATGATTTGAGATAGGTCGAAGGTGCTGCTTCTTGTAGTTACCAGGAGATGCAACAAAGTCAATCTATTGAGGATTGAAGAACATCGATGACGTAAACCAGCTCATATCAGTGGGAAAAGGATGACAAGCTCAAATTAAAACATGGACAGACCTGTGACCTGTTTGATGGATAAGCTTGTCACTTTTAACCGTGTTTGTGTTGTTGATGTGGGGTGATATATGACACATAGCTGAAAACCTAACACCTAAGATTTGTCTAATGTTGACAGCCCTGCTCTGACCTGTCGATAGCAGCACGCTGGAAATTATGCACAATCATGAAAAGGGGATTAAAATCGATTTGTGAGAGGACAAAGTAACGCTTGTTTATCTGGTTTATTTATAACTGCAGTATCCAGGGAGGATAGTATTACAAAACCTATAGTCATTGCATATAAATACGCTTGTGTTACATGTTGCACTGTGCAACTTGTGGCATTAAAAAACATGGCAGATGTGAATGAATTAATCACAAATAAACCATTAGGACTCAATACTTGTGTGCTAATAAGCAGATAAGAAAATTACCCAGGACTCCTGCTATTAATTGCCATCCAGTGACCTGCTGAAAATCACATGAATGTATGGGCCCAGGAGCCAGGGTTTCCATCAGTTTATTTATAGAATTATAATTACCTGACATACCTTCAAGGGAATATTACTGAAGGCTTTACTGATGGCACAAAAAGAAGACAATGGTGTCCATTTGTTCTAATGTAAAACCAGTTACTAATTTGGTTCTTTTATTGTAAGAGTACTGACTTAGTGGATGGAGAATGAAAAACCAATAGACTGAATAAAAAACATTGGGGTTGTATCGAGCTGGGAAGATACTGCCAAGAATGAATGATTAGCTTTGTCAACATTTAAAAAAATGCTTAACTCAACTTTCTAGCATCATTACTCAGTCAAGAGAAATTAAAAATGCATTGTACTTTGTGTGATGGTGTAAATGTGTGATAGCAAATTGACAGCCCATTTTACACCACTCACGATTTTTATATCCACTGACTTCGATGGAAATAACAATCGGGAGAGATGGAAAACAGGCTGCCGACTTGCTATCACCCGTTTTATACTATCGCACCAAGTCAGTATGACCCCCTTTGTATTGCCACTGGTCTGCTGCTCTAACCCCCATTGTATTGCCATTGGTGTGGTGCCTTGACCCTCATTGTATTGCCACTGGTGTGGTGCCCTGACCCCCATTGTATTGTCACTGGTGTGATGCCCTTACCCAAATTGTATTGCCACTGGTATGGTTCCCTGACCCCCATTGTATTGCCACTGGTATGTTGCCTTGACCCTCATTGTATTGCCACTGGTGTGGTCCCCTGACCCCCATTGTATTGCCACTGGTATGGTTCCCTGACCCCCATTGTATTGCCACTGGTGTGGTCCCCTTACCCCCATTGTATTGCCACTGGTATGGTTCCCTGACCCCCATTGTATTGCCACTGGTATGGTTCCCTGACCCCCATTGTATTGCCACTGGTGTGGTGCCTTGACCCCCATTGTATTGCCACTGGTGTGGTCCCCTGACCCCCATTGTATTGCCACTGGTATGGTTCCCTGACCCCCATTGTATTGCCACTGGTGTGGTGCCTTGACCCCCATTGTATTGCCACTGGTGTGGTCCCCTGACCCCCATTGTATTGTCACTGGTGTGATGCCCTTACCCAAATTGTATTGCCACTGGTATGGTGCCTTGACCCTCATTGTATTGCCACTGGTGTGGTGCCTTGACCCCCATTGTATTGCCACTGGTGTGGTCCCCTGACCCCCATTGTATTGTCACTGGTGTGATGCCCTTACCCAAATTGTATTGCCACTGGTGTGGTCCCCTGGCCCCCATTGTATTGCCATTGGTGTGGTGCCCTTACCCCCATTGTATTGTCACTGGTGTGATGCCCTTACCCCCATTGTATTGCCACTGGTATAGTTCCCTAACCCCCATTGTATTGCCATTGGTATGGTGCCTTGACCCTCATTGTGTTGCCACCGATGTGGTGCCCTGACCCCCATTGTACTGCCAGTGGTGTGGTGCCCTGATCACTATTGTATTGCCACTAGTGCCACTGGTGATGAGCAGGGAAAGGTCAGAAGCCTGATACATGCTGTTGTCCTGAGAAACGGCAGTCTGAGATTGGTCACCTCCAGCCATCACCATCCCACAAAATTACCTGTAACAAACCTTTCATCAAAGATCAAGTACAGGGGAATGCCCATGGCTTTTTACATTGACTCAGCACCAGGAGGGTGCTTTACCTGCTGACAAAGGCCAACCTCTGACACACGACTACTGCAGCCTTTGAAGCACCACTGGTACTCACTTAATAGAGAGATACACTGAAGGTGAATCTCTTGCTTAAGTGGGTTACTGATGTAGTGTGGTGCTTGGAGAATATTTGGATGAACTCATTTCACGTGTCAAGAGTGGGTATTGATATATAAATATTTCGTCCCCTGTCAAAAGCCAGTGCTTTGTATCAGTTTCTCACAGGAATCTATCTCCACGTGCACAAGTACTTGCTGTGAAATTGGATGCAAGCTGCAAAGGACAGAAAAAAATCAAGAACGTGCCCGAGCTGAGATCATTTTTAATTACATTTAGAGCCTATAATGTAACGAAAACACATATGATTTAAATAAATGCCACAATTTAAATAAATAAACCACATTCAGCACACCTCACTTATCACAGTCAACCTACATCTTCTGCCAATGCTTTCAAAATAAGTTTCCTCTTGTACAGACTTCACAATAATTTACACAAGCTATAAATTCCAAGTGTCAATGAGGTAAGCTTTCATTTTAATAATTGAAATGCCAAAAGAATTGAGCGCTTGTTCCCGAAATGGTAAAACAGTCACAGAATCAGAGGAAATGTTTCAATGGTTGTTCAACCAATGGTCATTAATGGCTCACCAATTCTGAAAGTTCTGAAACTCTCCCAATGATTTGATTGCACATTAGCAACAGAAATTGTGCGGGTGAGTCACCGACGCTGTTACTGATAGTCAACTTCAAATAAAAGTGCAACCAACCCAAGCCTTGACCTAAGCCTTGAATTCTAAAGTCTAAAGTCCCAACCCCATTCTGATTCATCCCCATTGTTCACAATTTCAAATCCACGCCTAAGATTTAAATGCAACAATTGTATAAAATGTTCCCCTGTTACTGTTTCAAACATATTTCCTCCTTTCCTGAAGCCAGTGCCTTATGCTGGTATCCAATTTTATTAGTACTGGCAAACATCTGGGACCTCACCCAGTTCATCAGCGTTCATTTGTAAGCTTAGCCAATAAGTGGCAGCAAGCTATTCAATCTTTGTAGGGGGTTTGGGCAGGGAGATATCAGGGGCATAATTTAAACATGGAGGTGGGATCTCAGTGGGGGGGGGGGGTTTAATAAACGGGTGAGAAACCCAGAGAAAAAAATCGTGTGGTTTTCCGAGCGATCGCGACTAAATTGAAGCCACTTAACTGAACTTCTGGGTTTCGAGTCCTGAAGCTGCGCAGCGGGCGGATTAAAGCCCACTATTTAAAGGGCCACTCCAACAATGCATTTTGAAGGAAAAAGGAGGCTACAATGACTATGCAACGTTCCTTCTGCGATGATTATTAATATTGCTGTATGTTCTCTTCTGGGGCGTCACGGACCGAAGACGTGGTCGAGGATGATTCCTCAGAGGAGCTCCATACCTCTGAGGGCGCACCGTCACATCTTAGTAAGCCATCCACCAGCACAGATACCTCGGTTGGTCCTAGTAGAGAGGTAGGTGGGTTGTCACCCGGTGAATCAGCACACACAAGTGAGCATGAGCAGACACTGGTGGCAGGAGCAGTGGTGGAGAGTCAGCATTGGTGGGCGCACTCCTCTCCAAGCTCTGCTCAGCTTGGCACAGATGCTGAAGCCCAGGGGTCGTCCTTGAGAAGGAGCAACTTTGCGAGGGAGTGGAAAATGTGCCATGCACACTCTCCACAATAGCGGAGAGGATGGAGGAGTCCAATTCCATCGCTAGTGGATTGGCGGTGCGGGAATGTCTTCGATGGAGAGAATGGCAGCCTCCATTGAGCTTCAAGCACGGCTCACAAATGAACCCATTCAGGCCCTGGTAACAGCTGTGCAGACTCAGGGCGAACTACATTCTGCTGCCTTTGACAGGCAGACAGATATATTAGCACTGGCCTTACAAGGCATCACACATGTCCTCCAAGCTGTTGTCCAGCAGAGTGGTAGGTGTGATGTGGCCCTGGCCCAGGAGAGGAATGATGGTGAAAGGCAACATGGAAATGGGGACGCCACTCAATGCTCTCCCACGCCTCACCTGTTGCACCCCCCCCTCAACTGGCACCCGCAATGCTGCCTCCTCTCCTGATGGCTGAGTCTGCCCTTGCACAGGTGCAGGTGGAGCACTCTATGGAGGGGACTTCACGGGCTCCAAAACCCAGAGGTCATAGGCCGAAAGCATCTAAGCAGTCAGGGCTTGAACCTGAGCAACCTGCCACTATGTCTGTTGCAGCCACAGGGGATGCACCACGTCGAAGCTGTAGGAAGAGGAAGTCGAAGGTTTTGTAACCATCTAGGGTTTGCACAAGGGTGTCTGTCAGATGGTCATGCTTTTCATTTATATTTGGTTTTTGTTAAAATCATATTAAATGTTATGATTATCACCACCACTGCCACGTCTTGCCCATTCTGTGTCCCTTTTGTGAAAGTGCCCTTAAAAGTGGTTGCTCATGGAAGGTGAGACTTGATGCCACCCATTAGGTGCTTTTGCAATGGGTTTATGTGTCATTGTATGACTGTTTTGTGCAACCTGGGATTAGGGGTGGGGGGTGGTAGTGGTCCTTACAGGTGGTCTGAGTACTTGGCTGATTTCACTTTTCAGATCTCTCTATGAGAATCTATCAAGTATGAGTAATTCCCTGGCATGACGAGCAGCCAGGTGAGACGCTTCTCTGCCGATGGTTCACACATTGTCATCCTCCTCATCTTCCTCATCCTCCTCCTCATCCTCCTCATCTTCTTTAATGTTGAATGCAGGTGCGGCTGCTTGTGGAGTGCATGGGACCTCCTCCACCCATAACCCTCTCTGTTGAGCGATGTTGTGCAGGACGCAGCACAAGACTATTATTCTACACAACCTCACCGTTGAACACTGAAGGGATCCCCCAGATTGATTCAGGCACCTGATGCACATCTTCAGCATTCCTATGGCTTGCTCTATGACAGACCTGGTGGTGATGTGACTGTCGTTGTACTGCTGCTGTGCCTCGCTGGTGGGGTTCCTCACAGGTGTCATGAGCCACATCGGCAGGGGGTATCCATTGTCTCCAAGGAGCCAGCCCTTAAGTCTGTCTTGTACGTGGAAGAGGGCCAGGATGTTGAATTCATGCAGAATGAAAGAATCATGGCAGCTGCCCGGGAATTTGGCACACACCTGCAGAAACCTCTCCTGGTGGTCGCAAGCCAGCTGTGCATTGATGGAGTGATATCCCTTTTGGTTGATGAACAGTCTTGGCTCATGTGGAGGTCCTCGGATTGCTATGTGTGTGCATCAATTGCGCCCTGTACCCATGGGAAACCAGCCAGAGAGTGGAAACCCACTGCCCTTTCAGTCTGGCTGATGTCGTCGATGGGGAAGTTGACGTAGTTGGATGCCCTGGCAAACAAGCCATGTGTGACCTGAAGTATACACTTATGGCAGACAACTGAGAGATCCTGGTGATGTCACCGGTGGTGCCCTGGAAGGGGTGCAGAGGTTAAGGGCAGTGGTGACTTTAACTGCGACGGGCAATGCGTGGCCACCAGGCCCAGTCGGGAGCAGCTCTGCATGAAGGAGCCTGCAGATGTCTGCGACCACCTGGTGACTCAATCTGAGCCTTCGTAGGCACTGCTCTTTAGAGAGGTCCAGGAAGCTCAGCCTCTGCCTGTAGACCCTCTCACGAGGGTAGTGCCTCCTGCGACGTTGGCCCCTCCGTTAATCCCCTCTCTGCTCTTCTGCAGGTCTCTGTGGCGCATATCTGTCTTGTGGAGCTGCAACTCCCAGAACTGCAGGCCAGGCCTGGCGCGGATGGTGATGTGACACCTCCTCAGATATACTGCTGAATACATCCACTGTGCCCCCCTATCCTGATGGTGTCAGTTTGAGGGGGTCCAAAATGCAGGCAAATAGAATTCTGAGTGTGAACAAAGAAATCTGAGTCTAAATATAAAGAACTTCCAGACAAATGTTTGTCTGAAAGAACTGCTTGCCCTGTTGCAAAAACTCACCTTTTATCCCCATTTGTCAATCACTGGTTTAAATGTCCAAATGGCTGCCGGCTGCAACTCGCCTCCGTTTCCGTGGCATGTTTCAGAAGCCATGGGAGACACGTTCAGGCAGAGTTAAAATCGTTTCTCTGCCTCAATCCCCGCAAATTTAATTGATTTAAGTACTTCAACGATGTTAATTGCCCCTTTAAATTGCCTCCCGCCGGTTTTAATTGCCGACGGGACTTCCGGGTTTCTGACCGCACACACGCCCAGATGCGTCTGGGTGAAACTCATTTATCGGTGCGTTGGAGCCGGGATTCGTTCCCACTTTTTAAATGTTTACTGCCCCCCCCCCACACACAACCCACCCATTCTTCAGGGTTAAAATCACGCCCCAGTTATCGAGCCTGATCTTGTCCTCAGCTGATATCCACATACACACACTTTCCAGCAGAGGTCTATGAGGAAAGAACAGGTAAGCTCGACACCATCCAGGACAAAGCAGCCTCCTTGATTGGCACCCCTAAACATTCACTCCCTTCACCACCGGCGCACTGTGGCTGCAGTGTGTACCATCCACAGGATGCACTGCAGCAACTCGCCAAGGCTTCTTCGACAGCACCTCCCAAACCAGCAACCTCTACCACCTAGAAGGACAAGGGCAGCAGGCACATGGGAACACCACCACCTGCACGTTCCCCTCCAAGTCACACACCATCCTGACTTGGAAATATATCGTTGTTCCTTCATCGTCACTGGGTCAAAATCCTGGAACTCCCTTCCTAACAGCACTGTGGGAGAACCTTCACCACATGGACTGCAGTGGTTCAAGAAGGCGGCTCACCACCACCTTCTCAAGGGCAATGAATGCTGGCCTCGCCAGCGAAGCCCACATCCCATGAACGAATTAAAAAAAAGAGGGACTAATTGGATTGCTGTTTTAAAGAGCTGGCACAGACATGATAGACTCCTTCTGTGCTGTAAAATTCTATGATTCTAGTGACTAGGGGATGGGATCCTGGTCTGAATTTTCTATTTTTTTTTATTCGTTCACGGGATGTGGGCGTCATTGGCGAGGCCAGCATTTATTGCCCATCCCTAATTGCCCATGGATCACTGACCATGGATGCTGAAGCCAGTTGTCGTACTGCCACCACTAACCTTGTTGAAATCTTCACAGTCTTCATTGTTCAGTACTGCACCTGGCAGCCTCTTTAACTACTCATACTTTAACGCTACGAAACACAGTAGCCCTGAAATTCTGTGAGAATTACCCCCCATCTTCTGCTGTAACTCCAGTGAGAGACTAGAGGAACACCACCTCACTACACCCCTCCCTCCCAAAAAAAATAATCAATAGAGACCCAGGTATGCTGTGACTCCACCATTTTATGGAGGGTTCTGCCGGTCTCTTGCCGAAGTTACAGTGGGAGACCAGAAGATCCATGGTGGAATTTCAGTTCAAAGCCAAATTTCATCCATATTCAACAATGGAAAGCAGAAGTCTAAATACTTTTGTGTGAAAAGTATCCGTCTTTTGTGTTTTCTGCTGGGTTTTTTTCCAGATTAAGTTGCTGAATGAATAACTAACTGGGCTACAGTACAATAATTTGGCAATTTTTATCTTTACTTCACAAAATTCCTGATTCAGGCATAATCCTGATCCAAGTATAACATTTTCTTATTAATCAATTGGTTGTCAAGATTCAACTAACAGTACTAACAGCGGGGGATTGCTGAGCAGCCTGACATAGGAACACGTTTGCTGTAAATGCAAATACGTCTTCGCTTAACGTAATGCAGCCAGTCACTGTTAAATTTGGGTATGTCAGCACAATATTTGGCTTACAAATTCCCATTAACAGAGGGATTATAAATCAGTTTCATGCTGCGTGAACTATTAATAAAACACAGATGTTTTGGAGGGAACTGTTAACCATGGAGTAACTGATCCCTGGACAGCAGCTGCTTTGACGAGAGAGAGAGAAAGAAAGAAAGAAAAACATTTATATAGCATTTCGATAGATTTTTGGAATCTAAGGGAATCAAGGGATATGGGAATCGGGCAGGAAAAGTGGAGTTGATGTCGGAGATCAGCCATGATCTGATTAAATGGTGGAGCAGGCTCGAGGGGCCGTATGGTCTATTCCTGCTCCTATTTCTTATGTTCTTATGTTCACGAGCTCAGGACACAGCCAATGGAGTACTTTTTTTTTCAAGTGTAGTCATTGTTGTAATGTAAGAAATGTAGCAGCCAATTTGTGCGCCGCAAGATCAGTAGAGGTGCCATTACACTACTGGGGGTATTCTAAGGGGCACCAATTAGTGGGAAGGACATGGAGGAGCAAATTTGCAGGGAAATTACAGAGCGGTGCAAGAACTATAGAGTAGTGATAATGGGGGACTTTAACCATCCTAATATAGACTGGGATAGTAATAGTGTAAAGGGCAAAGAGGGAGAGGAATTTATGAAGTGTGTTCAGGAGAACTTTCTTGATTAGTATGTTTCCAGACCAACGAGGAAGGAGGCATTGCTGGATTTGGTTCTGGGGAATGAGGTGGGCCAAGTGGAGCAAGTGTCAGTGGGGGAACATTTAGGGAACAGCGATCATAAGGTTAGATTAATTATGGAAAAGGACAAGGAGCAATCTAGAGTAAAAATACTTAATTGGAGGAGGGCCAATTTCATTGGATTGAGAATAGGTCTAGCCCGGGTAAATTGGAATCAAAGATTGGCAGGCAAAACTGTAATCGAACAATGGGCAGCCTTTAAAGAGGAGATGGTTCAGGTACAGTCTAGGTACATTCCAACAAGGGGAAAAGTTAGGGCAACCAAAGCTAGAGCTCCCTGGATGACGAAAGAAGTAGAGAGTAAGATGAAGCAGAAAGAGAAAGATGTCAGGTTGATAATACAAGTGAGAACCAGGCTGAATATAGAAAGTACAGAGGAGAAGTGAAAAAGGAAATAAGAGGGGCAAGGATAGAGTATTAGAATAGACTGGAGGCTAACATAAAAAGGAATCCAAAAGTCTTCTATAGGCATATAAATAGTAAATGGATAGTAAGCGGAGGAGTGGGGCCTATTAGGGACCAAAAAGGAGATCCATGCGTGCAGGCAGAGGGCATGGCTGAGGTACTAAATGAGTACTTTGCATCTGTCTTTACCAAAGAAGAAGATGCTGCCCAAGTCACAGTAAAAGAAGAGGTAGTTGATATACTGGATGGGCTAAAAATTGATAAAGCGGAGGTACTAGAAAGGCTGGCTGTACTTAAAGTAGATAAGTCAACCGGTCCGGATGGGATACATCCTAGGTTACTGAGGGAAGTAAGGGTGGGAATTGCAGAGGCACTGGCCACAATCTTCCAATCCTCCTTAGATATCAGGGTGATGCCAGAGGACTGGAGAATTGCAAATGTTACACCCTTGTTCAAAAAAGAGTGTACGGATAAACCCAGCAACTACAGGCCAATCAGTTTAACCTCGGTGGTGGGGAAGCTTTTAGAAATGATAAACGGGGACAAAATTAATAGTCACTTTTGGACAAGTGTGGATTAACAAAGGAAAGCCAGCACGGATTTGTTAAAGGCAAATCGTGTTTAACTGTTTAATTGAGTTTTTTGATGAGGTAACAGAGAGGGTTGATGAGGACAATGTGGTTGATGTGTATTTTCAAAAATCGTTTGATAAAAGCTTGTCAGCAAAATTGAAGCCCATGGAATAAAAGGGACAGTGGCAGCATGGGTATGAAATTGGTTAAGTGACAAGAAACAGAGAGTAGTGGTGAACGGTTGTTTTTCAGACTGGAGGAAGATATACAGTGGTGTTCCCCAGGGGTCGGTACTAGGACCACTGCTTCTTTTGATATATATTAATGACTTGCACTTGGGTGCACAGGGCACAATTTCAAAATTTGCAGATGACACAAAACTTGGAAGTGTAGTAAACAGTGAGGAGGATAGTGATAGACTTCAAGAGGACATAGACAGGCTGGTGGAATGGGCGGACACATGGCAGATGAAATTTAATGCAGAGAAGTGCGAAGTGATTCATTTTGGTAGGAAGAACGAGGAGAGGCAATATAAACTAAATGGTACAATTCTAAAGGAGGTGCAGGAACAGAGAGACCTGGGGGTACATGTGCACAAATCTTTGAAGGTGGCAGGACAGGTTGAGAAAGTGGTTAAAAAAGTATACGGTGTCCTGGGCTTTATAAATAGAGGCATAGAGTACAAAAGCAAGGAAGTTATATTGAACCTTTATAAAACGCTGGTCCGGCCACAACTGGAGTATTGTGTCCAATTCTGGGCACCGCACTTTAGGAAGGATGTGAAGGCTTTAGGGAGGGTGCAGAAAAGATTTACTAGAATGGTTCCAGGGATGAGGGACTTCAGTTACGTGGATAGACTGGAGTCGCTGGGTTTGTTCTCCTTAGAGCAGAGAAGGTTGAGAGGAGATTTGATAGAAGTGTTCAAAATCATGACGGGCTTAGATAAAGTAAATAAAGAGAAACTGTTCCCATTGGTGGAAGGGTCGAGAACCAGAGGACGCAGAGGAAGAACTTTTTTATGCAGCGTGCAGTTTCGATCTGGAACGCACTGCCTGAAAGGGTGGTGGAAGCAGTTTCAATCGTAGCTTTCAATAAAGAATTGGATAAATATTTGAAGGGAAAAAATTTGCAGAGCTATGGGGAAAGAACCGGGGAATGGGACCAACTGGATTACTCTTACAAAGAGCCGGCAGGGGTTGATGGGCTGAATGGCTTCCTTGTGTGTTGTAAGGATTCAGTGGGCGCTAAATTGGGCCATGTAGCGCCCGTTGTTTTGGCACTACACGGCGTCTCCGACATCCAAGATGGCATCTTGGATGCGCACGCACGTTTCCTGCACGACATGCGCCAGACGCCATCTTGGTATAGGAGTTTGCGCAGGCGCAGATAACGAACACTGGAATCATGTAAAGTAGGGTTGGCTTCAATCAGTGTGCAACGCTGATTTAAAGTGATAGACACCATTTTGGGACTTAATGCTCAACTCTCGCACAGTCTTAACCCCGACCATCTGAGCCTGTCTTAGACTGCCTGGAGGACCCCCCATCATCGCTATTTAAAAGGATCATGCAGGATTTACAGGTTAGTGGCTGGATTATTGCTTCTGGCCGCCGAGACATTTGTAACTGTTTTTGGAAGTCTCCTAGACTTCAATACTAGGACGTGGGGACATAGCCTAACATTTAGAGCCCAGGACGTCTAGGGGATAAGTTAGGAAATACTTCTACACGCATAGGATGGGAGACATTTGGAACGCTCTTCTGCAGATGGCAGTTGATGCTAGCTCACTTGTGAAAGTTAAATCTGAGATTGATAGCTTTCTGTGAACCAGGGGTATGAAGGGATATGGGGCTAAGGTGGGTATATGGAGTTAGGTCACAGGTCCACCAGGATCTCATTGAATGGCGGAACAGGCTCGAGGGGCTAAATTCCACTGCCACTTGCTGCTTCTTGATATGCCCCATCTTCTGCAAGAAAGCGGGACGTGTGTCTGGGTGATGTGCCTGTCATGTTTGTATAGCTGCCAGTGTGTGTGGCCTGTGAGTTGTGGGTGGGCGGCTTGAAACAGTGGTAATGTGAAGGGTGAAAGGAAGCATCTGATGGGAAGAGTTGAGTACTGATGGAAAGAGTTTATTGGTATGTGGGTGATGGGGGTATAGTGCGTGGAGCAGTTTGTAGGAGACGCCACTTGACAGTTGACCTCACTCACCTCGACCACTCATGTCAAACCATTGAACTTCTTCCTGCACTGTATCCATGTTCATGATGCTGTGCACCTGGCATTGACTTCATCCCCCACTGCTTCCCACTGCCT
This sequence comes from Heptranchias perlo, assembly GCF_035084215.1. Lineage (NCBI taxonomy): Eukaryota > Metazoa > Chordata > Chondrichthyes > Hexanchiformes > Hexanchidae > Heptranchias > Heptranchias perlo. The sequence continues at coordinate 81,027,177 of NC_090332.1, forward strand.
TTTGGATATATGTCTGGAGGGCCTCTTGCCCCCCACCCACCTCCCTGCAGATATAGGATGCCCCTCCTTCTGTCCACCTCTTGCACCAAGGTCTCTAGTGCATCAGCAGAGAACCTTGGTGCATGCACTCTCACAGGCCTGGTTCCAACTCAGATCGGCAGATTGGTGAGATCTGGCGTGCAGTTTGGAGGATGTGGGATTTAGTAATGCGCAACCTTTATTCAATGTTTTAACAGAACTCATCAGTGTGTAAACATAGGGATGGGACCTGCATCTGTGTTTTACGTGTGCGATGTCTGATCTCCGTTCAGACTCCGTGCAGACGGTAGACTATTATTTTCAGCAAATAACAGGTACCAGCTACCTTTAAGAGCTTTCTAAGAAACATCCTCCCTTTAAGAGATTGAGCGCCCTCTGGTGGAGGAAAGTGGGAATTGTATTGCAGGTGATTCCTGGGGTGGGCTGAAACTTGCGTCCTGCCTGCGCAGGGGTAATTGGGTGCAGGCAGGACACAATCACGCACATAATAGCGTAATAGCACATCACGCTGCCTACGCCCAACAACGGCCCCTTTCAAATTTTTCCCCTTAAGATTCTAAGATCCGACAAACAGCAATAAGATATAATCTGCTTTTTAGTGATGTTGATTGAGGGATAAATGTTGGCCAGTACTCTGGGAAAACTCCCCTGCTCTTCTTCGAATAGTGGGATCCTTTATGTTCACCTGAGAGAGCAAACGAGGCCTCGGTTTAAAATCTCTGTGGTAAAATATGATGCTATTTATGGGGAAATTGTTTAATAAGAACCACACTACAGCTTACTGAGCCTGGCGTTTTGTAACTATAAAATTTCCCCAAATTTTTCCATGAACCCCCAAGACATATTACAATCTTAGCTCTTCAGAAAGTGACAGGGCGGTTTAAAATCTAAATATGACACATTGTTGGCATTGCTCATTTTATGTAAGGTCAAATGTACCGTATTGCACAAATACACTGACATCAGTACGTGTGTGTCACTGAAAACGTCATTTCCAGTCCATTATCTTACCAAGAAAAATGTTTGCGGATTTTAACAAATGGAGGTGCCTGCTAGTGCATACTTCATGTACTCTTTGATCTACTTATTATATGGAAGAAGGAAAGGTCAAGATTCTCGGTAATAAATTCTCTTGTTTTGATTTGATACAAACATACTGAAATTAAAATCTTCTGAACAAATTTGTTTATACAGCTGCAATCTTCAAAGTTGTGTGTGCCCGTATGAGCATTGTAAATCAAATGACTTGACAGCTGCGGCTGTGATAAATTCATGGAGATACTATAGCCATGCAAATAGTTATCATCTGTCCAGGCAATAGGTTCCACTAGCCTTTTGTTGACTGAAGGGGACAGATTTCTGGTTCCTGCAGCTGGGCATATTTGGGAAGAGTGCATGCCTCTGGGGGAGTCCACTTGATTTTCCGTCCTTTAGCTAAAATGGATGGAAAATCGAGCCTAGACTCCTCCCTGCCTAATTTTACTTTATGCATTGCTCATAGGTGATTCAAAGTGGGGGGAGTTTTAATTCCCTAAGAACGGGTGGATTGGCACCGGGTTTTAAAATAATAGGAATTTGCAGCACGACCGCAACCCAGCTCCAAAGCGCCCACTTACGGGTTTAACGGAGGTGGGTCGGAGGCGGGTCGGCGGGGAGGTGCGGGTCAGAGGGCGGGCGGGTGACCAATCCGCTCTCAGGAGGTGAGTCAGTCAGTAAAATCTTTTAAGGAGGCTGCATGCCTCCATTTACTGGTATTTTTATTTTGAACCCATGAAGGCCGGATTCCCAGTAGGTAAAAGGAGGCGAGACGGGCCGGATCCATGAGGTAAGTGTATTTACATCACTGCTTGTGGGCCAGGAGGAGCAGGAGCGCTTCCCCTGGCCCCTCCCCCCCCCAAACTAACCTCTTTACACACCCTGCAATCGGACCCTGCGATCTCCGACTCCCCCACCCCCACAATTTCTGACCGCTCAGGCCCTCCCCCCACCCCACCATGATGTCCGACTGCCCCAGCGATTGGCCACCACCCTCCCAAACTCCGACTTACCTTCCATCCGCTCCCCAGCTGCTTTCCCGCCTGACAGGCAGTCAGCCTGTCCATCAAGCTGGCTATCGGGCGGAAAACCTTTAGAAAAATTTACAATGACTCAATCCACTTCCCGGGGTGGTACTGGGACATACAGAAGAGAAAGGTGCTAGATTTTATCACTGGTCATTACAGATCTCAGTTGGGAGTGAATAGGGGTCCCACAATTGACCTCAGTGTGCTCAAGAGAAGGAAAAAAATAGGCTTACCGCACTTGACCATTATCCAGGTGACCCCTGCTGAAGAGTGCTGACATACAAAGGTCAGGTGAGGACAGAATTAACCTTGGTTGAGATGCCTCTCGTGGTTAAATTCCCTGACAACATTTACTGTCTTGGCTCCCACATTAAGAGTGGCCGCTTAAGTGAGGTACTGCAGGGTAGAAGACACCTGTGGAATCATATTCTAGTGTAACTCAGTGTTGGCTTAATGGGAGAAAATTTGACTGAGCATTAATTCATTGAAATGAATGATAAGAACTAATTTCAAAGTATTTTGACTTCAGATCCATTCAGAACAAAACACTATCGATAGAGGATATATATGGACATGCTTAAGCTAAATAAGTCATTATCAACAGTGACCAAATCTCCTTATTCCTGTGCTCACTGGCCAACATTGGTTCCTGCTCCACCAATGCCTCGATATTAAAATTCTCACCCTCGTGCTCAAATCCCTCCATGGTCTCGCCCCTCCCTATCTCTGTAAACTCCTCCAGCCCTACAACCCTCCGAGAACTCCACGCTCCTCCAACCCTGGCCTCTTGTGCATCCCCTACTTCCTTCAGCCCACCATTGGTGGATGTGCCTTCAGCCATCTAGACCCTAAACTCTGGAATTCCCTCCCTAAACCTCTCTACCTCTCTCTCCTCCTTTAAGATGCTCCTTAAAACCTACCTCTTTGACCAAGCTTTTGGTCATTTGTCCCAATATCAACAAGTTCTTTGGCTCGGTGTTAAACTTTGCCTGATAACGTTCCTGTGAAATGCCTTGGGATATGTTACCACATTAAAGGCGCTATATAAATGCAATTTGCTATGGTCGAAATATAAATAGCATTGCACACTGACTCATTATTTATCCTACTTAGATCATTGGATTGAGAAATTCAATAAACAGTCTTTTTTCTTGTAAAGTGCACAATTTGTTTTGATATATTTAATCGCGCAGTTAATCTGCTTTGCAATCCTATGGTATCAGAAAGATTGAAGATAGCGTGGGCAGTAGCATGTCAGTTTATATTAAAGATGATGCATCAAAAGATAAATATGGATGAGAAAGGTCATTCAGTCCATCTTAACTGATTCATCTGTAAATTCTCCTCCTGCCTCCACATTAATACTGTGGGCCACTGCCAGCACTGTACTCGTCTCCCCCCTCCCATTTGTCAAACCCACCCCCCCCCCCCCAGATTCTACTGGGGATCTGGCTCAGCTTCCAAGCTGGCCAAAATTGGGAAGGCTCAGCAAGGCAAGCTGCATCAGTTACCTGATCAGCTACTGCAGCTTGCCGCTATTATTACAATGAGGTCCAAGGACAAATTTCTCACGATCTTCAGGCCTCCATCTTCTGTCGCAGGGATGGTTCCCAGTTTGGCGCCCGAAAACGGACTTAAACCAATATCCACTCCTAAGCGTCAACCGTGTAGCGTGGGATTGCAGTCACATTTCGGCCAAACTGGGTACGAGTTGTCGGCTCCTTTCTCTGAAGGGCGTGAATGCACCCAGTTGGCTTTTTATGATAATCCAGAAGCTTTCACGCTTACCATATGTATTGACTTCAGTTTCACAAATTGCCAAGGTGGGATTTGAACACATAGGGGTCGATTTTCGGATGGCCGAGTGGGTGCATTCGTGGAGGGGGGGCTGCTAAAATTCGGGATTACCGGGGCGGGTCCGGAGCCCGGCTCCAACCCGCCCACTTTCGGGTTCCCCAGTGACGCACTTAGATGCGCGCGCAGCGGGATCCCACTTAAAGCAATTAATTTGATAGTTCAGGTCGTTTGCAGATCTGATTGGGAGGATATTTTAGGAGGAGTGGAAATTTCATCTAAACTGAGCATGTTTCCCGTACTGGGGGAAACATTCCCAGTCGAAACAGACGTGTTGCAGCCACCAGCCTGTTAGAGCTGCAAAGGTCCATTTGACAGTTGAGGGGGAGACCCTCATTCATTGCAGGAGGCCACTCTGTCACTTTGGACAAAGTTTGGCCTGCACCACACTCGCCCTAACACAAAAATTCACAAACTTGGAACCTCAACCCCGGTGTGCAGACACATTTACCTACCTTGCGGACCCCCTCAAACATACATCTTGCAGATGGGGGCTGCCATAGCTGCAGTCGTGACCTCCTCGGAGGGCGAACAGCATCACCAGCCTCGCCAGCCACGCCGTCCACCTCTGACAACACGGTGCTGTGACACATCCACCTGCACAGCAGGAGGGAGAGCAACCGCAGAGAGTGATGCGTCACAGAAGGCACTACCCTCACCACGGGGTCTACAGACCAAAGCTCAGCTTCCTGGAACTCTCTGAGAAGCAGTGCATACGGAGGCTCAGAGTAAGTCGCCAGGTAGTTGCGGACATTTGCTGCTTCCTTAATGACGAGCTGCTCCCGGCTGGACCGAGCGGCATCTTATTACTTGTCGCGGTCAAAGTCACCACTGCCCTCAACTTCTTCTCCTCCAGATCCTTCCAGGGTACCACCGGGGACATCGCCGGGGTCTGCACACAAGTGCATAAGGCAGGTCACCGACGGCTTGTTCTGCAGGGCCTCGCACTATATCAGCTTTCCCATGGATGACCTCAGCCAGACGGAGAGGACAGTGGGAGTCCATGCTGTGGCTGGCTTCCCACGGGTGCAGGGTGTAATCGATTGCACCCATATAGCAATATGAGCACCTCCACACGAGCCAGGACCGTTCATCAACAGGAAGGGCTATCACTCCATGAACACTCAGGTCATCTGTGACCACCGCAAGAGATTCCTTCACATGTGCACCAGATACCCTGGCAGCTGCCATGATTCCTTCATCCTCCGGGAGTCCAACAACCTGCCCCTCTTCCACGCACCCAACACCCGCAAGGGCTGGCTCCTCGGGGACAAGGGATACCCCCTGCACACGTGGCTCATGACACCTCTGAGGAATCCCACCACCGAGCAACAGCGTCGATATAACGACAGCCACATTGCTACCAGGTCTACAATTGAGCAGGCTCTTGGGCTGCTCAAGATGCGCTTCAGGTGCCTTGATCATTCTGGGGGAGCGCTTCAATACTCGCCAGACAGAGTGGGACGCATTATAGTTGTCTGTTGTGCCCTGCACAACATGGCACAACAGAGAGGGGTGCCGCTGGAGGAGGCCCCATCCACATCTGCCACCCATATTGAGGAGGAGGAGTAGGACGAGGAGGAGGAGGATGAGGAAGAGGAGGCCGAGGAGGAGGAGGCAGAGGAGGAGGAGCAACCCATGGGCAGAACAACGGCTCACCTGGCTGCTCGTGAGGCCAGGGAGTCACTGATATGTGAACGGTTCTTGTAACATCAGACAGTATGAAGAGTCCAGTCCTCACCACCTGGACAGAGGAGCGGCCACACCAGCCCCCTCCCCCACCCCCTGCACAAAATAGTCGTGCAACTACACCTACACCCACTGTAGAGTGACCCAATGGGTGGCATCAAGTGTGGGTGTTCATGGTGAACCTCGTGAAAGGGAGTTATTACACAAGCCAGTCAAGAATGGGCAAGACGTGGCAGTAGTGGTGATAATAATAAGATTTATTGTGAATGTGAAAGAAAACAAATATTAAAAAAACATGACAAATCATCAAACACCCTTGTGCATCCCCTTTGTGCTCACAAAACCTTTGCCTTACCCTTCCTACTACTCCTATGTGGTGCTTCCCCTGTGGCTGGAGCAGGTTGCCCTTGTCCATGCCCTGACCGATTAGATGCTTTGGGCCGACGCCCTCTGGGTTTCGGTGCCCGTGAGGACCCCTCCAAAGACTGCTCCACCTGCACCTGTGCAGGGGCAGACTCGACCACCTGGAGAGGAGGCAGCATTGCGGGTACTGGTTGAGAGGGGGGCAAAGGGTGAGACGTGGAAGAGCTTTGAGTGGCATCCCCACTTCCATGTCCCCTTTCGCCATCATCCCTCTCCTGGGCCTTCTGGCATCTCTTCTCCTATCAAGGCAAAACACAGAGAGGCGTGATTGAGTGATGGTTGCATAGTGACCCGCTGCATGCATTGGTGTGGGTGGGGGTGACCGTGAGGGAGATGCATGGGAGGGTGCGTGTGAGACATAGCCATGAGATTGTATGAGGACTGGGTTGCGTGGTAGTGTTCGAATAGGAACTGGGGCGGTGAGTAAGTGCAGGTAAGGTGAGGATGATGGTTGAGTAGATGTGAGGAGTGATGCGAGAGCATTGAGGTGGCAGTGCAGAAGGAGTTGTGTGGTGGTGGAGGTGATGTGGAAGACGGAGTGTGGGAGAATGCGTAAGTATACTCATTTTGGCTGACCTGGTTAGGTCATTAAAGCGCTTCCTGCACTGGACCCAGGTTCGGGAGATGTTACTGCTGCTGCTGACCTCCTCTGCCACCTCGAGCCGGACCTTCTTGGTGGCAGAGGCAGGCCACTTCCTCACGTCCGCTGGGAAAAATGTTTCCCTCCTCCTCCTGACCCCATCGAGCAGCACCTGGAGTGAGGAGTCCGAGAACCTTGGAGCAGCCTCGCCTCTCGGTTGCTCCATGCTGCCAATTTGCTGCAGGAGGAGCATTGGAGGACTGCCCCTTTAAATAGGGCTCCTCCTGCTGACAGCCTGTGATGCGGGTGCGCAGTGCTCCCGCTGCGCAGGTCTGCAACGGGAAACCCGGAAACACGCGTAAGTACTTTCAATTAGGCTGCGATCGCGTGTGGAGCACCCCGATTTCACTGGGTGCGTTACCCACGCGCCAAGTCGGCCCCCCCGCTGCCAACCTGCCTCCCTCCTAATATCCTCCATAACCTCTATGTTGCTAGTCCATTACCATAAACACAAGGTTAACACCGGTTGCTTCAATGTTTTATTTATCGTGTTTAATTATCTGTTCGACTGTGAAAATGATTTTTATAACAAAAGAAGCAAGTGAGTCACATAGCACTTGCTTGATAACTGTCATAGATTAGCATTGCAAAATGCTTCTTTGCAAGAGGATGAACACACAGCTGTTAATGATGGCTTAATGTTTGTTCAATGAGTTACGGTAGCCTACTAAACCATGTGGCATTAGGAAATTGGGCCAAAATTTGTCTAACCTAATTGGGAAATATCTAAACTAGAAACAGAAGGGTATTATAAGAGGGTATAAGTATTAAATAGAGAACAGTTAAATATGTTTATTGATGAGGTAAGTATTTATGGTTACAGAGGTATTAAGAAATTAGGAGGCAAAAATCAATGTAAACATCTGGTATGGAAAATCCCATTTAACTTCAACAATAAAAATAACTTGCCTTTATGTAACACCTCTAATGTAGAAAAACATTGCAAGGTGCTTCACAGAGGTGAAATCAGAGCCAAAGAAAGAGGTTTTAGGAGAGGTGGTCATAAGCGTGGTCAAAGAGGTATGTTTTAAGGATGGTCTTAAAGGAGAACAGAGAGGTAGAGAGGTAGAGGGGCAGAGGAGTTTAGGGAGGGAATTTCAGAGTGTGAAACGACTGAAGGCACAGCTGCCAATGGTGGGGGTGAAGGGAGAGGGAGCGTGCCAAGAGGCCAATGTCAGAGGAACGCAGAGTTCTGGGTTGTAGGGTTGGAGGAGGTTACAGAGATAAGGAGAGGCGAGGCCGTGAAGGAAGCTAAACGCGAGGATGAAAATTTTAAATTTGAGGCACTGGGGGACTGAGCCAATGTAAGTCAGTGAAGACATGGGGTGATGGGTGAGTGGGATTTTTTTGCGGGATAGGATATAGCCAGCAGAGTTTTGGATGAGCAGATATTTCCAGAGCGTGTAGAATGGGACGACAGCCAGGAGAGCATTGGAATAGGCAACTCTGGAGGTGACAAAGACATGGATAATAGTTTCAGTAACAGAAGGGCTGAGGAAGGGAGGGAGACAGGTGATGTTATGGAGGTGGAAATAGGTGGTCTTTGTGATGGAGAGGATATGAGATCGGAAGCTCAGCTTGGGGTAAATAGGACGACGAGATTGCAAGAAGTATGGACCAGCCTAAGATAGAGGCCAGGGAGAGAGATGGAATTGGTGGCAAGGATATGGAATTTGTTGATAGGGCCGAAAAAAATGGCTTTGGTCTTTCCGATGTTTTACAAAGAAATAAAAGACTAGGGGCTCGATTTTACCGTCGGGTTTCCTGTGGGTTTCCAGCGGGGGGGCCCCGAAAATCCCGATATCCAGTCACGTGACCGGATCGCGCCACGATCCCGCCCACTTCCGGGTTCCCCGATGACGTGCGGGGGTGCGTGCGTGGCCCCCGCTGGTGGGAATCCCGCAGGCAATTAAAGCCAGCGGGATGCCACTTGAGGTTATTTATTTTGCTTGTTCAGGTCATTAACTGACCTGATTAAGGGACTGTGTGTGATTTTGGGGAAACATGGGACTGTTTCACACACTGGGGGAAACAGTTCTAGTTGAACTGGACGTGTTGCAGCCGTCAGCCTGTGGCAACTGCAAAGGTCCATTTGACAGGTGGGGGGTGGGGGAGACCCTCACCCATTGCAGGAGGCCGCTCTGTCACTTGGGACAAAGTGTGGCCTCCACCACCCCCCTCCGGACGGTCAAAGTCACCAACCTGCACACTCACCCCGGGGTCCGGAGACATGTGCCTACCTTGCGGACCCCCTCAGATGTACATATTGCGGATGGGGGCCGCCGTAGCTGCAGTCATGACCCCCTCGGAGGGCGAACAGCATCACCAGCTTCGCCATCCACGCCGTCCACCTCTGAAACGTGGAGCTCCACAACACAGTGCTGTGACACATCCCCCTGTACAGCAGGAGGGAGGGCTACCGCAGAGAGAGACGCATCGCAGAGGGCACTACCCTCGCCACAGGGTCCACAGACCGAGGCGCAGCTCCCCGGACCTCTCCGAGCAGCAGTGCACACGGAGGCGCAGATTCACTCGACATGTAGTCGTGAAGATCTGCAGGCTCTTTCATGCCGAGCTGCTCCTGGCTGGCCCCAGCACCATCTGCTTACCTGTCGCTGCCAAAGTCACCACTGCCCTCCACAACTTCTCCACCGCATCCTTCCAGGGTGCAGCCGGGTACACCGCCGATGTCTCTCAGTCGTCTGCGCGGAAGAGCCCTGCAAATACACCTGCAGCTACTCTGCAGTAACACAATGGGTGGCATCAGTGGTGGGTCCTCATAGTGATACCCAGGAGTGGGCATTATTGCACACAACAGACAGGATTCGCGGAGACATGGCAGTGGTGGTGCCAATATAATGTGTGATGTTTGTTGCTCTGAAATTCAATATAGGTAACACCCATGGCAAACCCTCCGACACCCTTGTGCACCCCCTTCATGCTCACGACACGTTTGCCGTACGCTGCCTACTGCACATATGTGATGCATGCCCTGTGGCTGCAGCACAGGTGGTGGCAGGTTGAGTGAGGCTGGCCGTGAGGGAGATGCACGAGAGGGTGAGTATGGGATAGAGCAATGAGATTGTATGAGGATTGGGTTGCGTGTTAGTGGCGGGATGAGTACTGGCGAGGTGAGTAGGTGCAGGTAAGATGAGGATGAGGTTTGAGTGGGTGTGAGGGGTGATGTGACAGAGTTGTGTTGGCAGTGCTGAAGGAGATGTGGGGTGGGGGCAGTGATGTGGCAGACGGAGTGTAGGGGAAAGACTTCGTGTAATCACTTTGGCTGACCTACTGAGGTCATTGGAGCGCCTCCTGCACTGTATGCAGGTGGGCGATATGTTGGTGGTGCAGGTGACCCCCTCTGCCACCTCGAGCCAGGCCTTCTTGGTGGCAGAGGCAGGCAGCTTCCTCCCGCCCGCTGGGTGGAAGATCTCTGTCCTCCCCCTCCTCCTCACCCCATCTGATGATACCTGGGGTGAGGCATCATTAAACTGGGAGCAGCCTTCCCCCTGGGCTGCTCCATGCTGTAATTTGTTCCATTGGTTGCAGCATCTGTCAGTGGAGGACTGCCCCTTTAACTAGAGAGCCTCCAGCTGACAGATCGTACTGCGCATGCGCAGCCCGCCCGACGCGCAGACCAGCAGCGCGGAGCTCGGAGGAGCAGGTAAATGATTCCAATTAGTGGATTGCCTGCTACGATCGCGCGGGCAACCCACTAATTTCAAAGGGCGCGGAGGCCACGCACCCGAAACCCAACCCGCCGGAAACCCGCAGGCCTGCTAAAATCAGGCCCCATGTCTTCGGATGATGTTGCCAAGGGGCTGCATGTCGATCAGGAAGAGGAGAGAGGCAAGGATGCTTGGGCATTAAGCACACAATAAATGACGTTTTGTTTGTAGGTTATTTTCTAATTTTCTCCTGAATTGTGCTGTATAACACACCATCTTTGGACAGATGTTTAGCGGATAACCTGCTCCCAGGCATTGGCCTATTTTGATCTTGAAACAACCATGCCGTGGTGATCAAGAGCATTGTGAATTGGCTCACTTCACAGTTTATCCTTCTTCCTTGTCAAAGAGCACTTGCCTTCTGCTTGGTGCCTCTCTTGGTTGCACAGATAAGATCAGGAAGCAATGACGTGGAGATGTGAGATGTGAATTTGGAAGCTCCCACTCTATTTGAAGACACCATGGTGGTCGAATTTTGAGCACCACTACACCTGCATTTAAATATTTTACTTTTAAAAAAAAGTGAGGGCTGGCTGAAAAACTAAAATGTATTTTCTCTGGAGATACCACTGACACCAAACAAGTGAAGAGCGGTGCACCATATATGGACAGTTTTATATATCGCATAAGGCTGATTTATCCTGGCTAACTGTTTTATTATTCCCTACTGACACTACAGACATGCAGTCATCTGATGACTAGATGATAGCAGCATAACAGCCGGATAATGATTCAAAACCGCTCAATCCATGGACTGAGGTATTAGGTTGGATTAATACTATTTGAAGTTGGCATACATTCATATATGTGTTATAATCATTATGATTTCAACTTATTTGTTGGTTATCAGTCCATGGTCGATCAAACTAGCAGCACATTAACTAAATGGGTTCCGTATTTATCACATGGTTCAGCAACTGCTGCAACAATAAGACTAACCAAACAAAATGGAAAACTAGATAAGTACGTATAATAACATTTACACAACTGTTAGTGAGAGGGAGTATGATATAAGACAAACTGGACAAAATCAGTAGCAGATGCAGAGCCACGGAAAGAAAACTTTTATGGAGTAAAATGATAAATGGGATCTTTCATTCTGTGGAGAATTATTTAAATACAGTTAAATTCCATGCATACCTATTCTGATCTTATTATCTACCTCAGCCTTGGGCACTCTTTTATCCTCAGGAATTTCTACAGATGATGGGAGGAAGTTCCCAGAATATTGCAGACAGAAATTATTTTTATTCCATTGAGTCCAGAGGCAGGAGTATCAATCAGTGTTGGCACTATTTTTCTGGCCATGAGTATAGCCCATGCGACCAGGCTATAGATCGAGTTTTATTATTGCTGGCCCATATAAGCAACTTGCACGCACTGTTGTTTTGCTGTTGCTGTGATTCTGCCTGTGAATATAAAGGAGGCAGATTCCAAAGCATCAGGAGCCCAAAGTAATCTCGAAGCAGTTCCGTCACATAAATACTGCATGAGACAAGCCTGATAGTGTGATGGAGTTGAATTAACATACACAAGCCAAATGACAAGGTTGCGAATGTATCCTGAGTTAATTGCCCTTTCTACTGAGGCCCATATAACTCTTTCAAACCAGTTTCCCCCCAGTGAAACTACTCTACTGCTTAAACTAAAGTATCTAAGATCAAGAGAAATAAATAGAATAAACAAAAGTGAACCAAATATAATCATTATTTATAACTATTTTAAATTTTAAAAGATACTGATTTAGGATCCTTTAATTAAAATAGAACTAACAGGTGGAACTTTCAGGTAGCCTCTGATGACAAGATGACAGCAGCATGTCCATTATACACCCTGCCCGATTTCCCTGTCCGTTGACAGGGATGGCCGATCTTCTACCATATTTTTTACATCCCCGCCAAAGTTGAAAGTTCCGGCAAATAAAAGCAATCACGAAGCATCCCATTTTCAAAGGTCGTTTTTCCGTGACCTGTGCCTACCACTGATTTTGTCTCCATTAATAAATAAGAAAAAACTGCAGATGCTGGAAATCTGAAAAAAAATGCTGGAAACACTCAACCAAGCAGTCAGATTCTGTGGAGAGAATGTAAATGACAAATTAACTGGTGCAAAGTTGAATTTAACTTTCTGTCCCCAATCGCTCACCTATATTATTGTGTTGTACGTATCTGGTGAGTTATTTGAAATGGTAGAATCTTTAGATTGGAAGTAGTCAGCCATGGCTGAGTGGGTAGCACTCTTACCTCTGAATTATAAAGGTTGTGGGTTTAAGTCCCACTTCAGGGATGTTGAGCCTATTATCTAGGCTCGGAGTGCTGCACTGTTGGAGGCTCTGTCTTTCAGATGAGTTATTAAACCAAGGCCTCAGCTGGATGTAACGGATCCCATGGTGCTTTTTGAAGAAAACAGGAGAGTTTTCCCACTCTCCTGGCCAACATTTATCCCTCAACCAAGGTCAAGAAAAAAAACAGATCGGGGGTGAGTTTCCATTTGGGTTCTCCTGCTTAGCTGCTGTAACTTCAATGGAAGAGCCGCGAAAATGGACAAGTGGGAGAACACCCGTACAAGTTCACTACTATTATTTTGTCATCTAGCTCATTGTTTGTGGGACTTTGTTGTGTGCAAATTGGTTACTGCCTTTGCCTACGTTCAACAGTGACTACACTGCAACAATACTTAATTGGATGTGAAGCGCTTTGGGATATTCTGAGGACATGAAAGGCACTATATAAATGCCAGATCTTTCTTTCTAATGAGGGAGCATTGGCTCATTTTCCCCTGGAGCAGTTGTTAAGCCTTCCTACTGAAAGTCAACTCATGCATAGTAAAGCAGAGAATGTAGTGTTGCTGTAATGCAGTTTATTAATTGAAGAAATATCTCTGGTCAGTGTAGCTAATGTTACTATTGGGAGCAAAATTATCCTTATGATTATTATATTACTGAAATTATATCTCATAGTAACAAATCAGTTTTATGCTCACATTAATCAGGAACATACAAATAAATCTTCTATAATTTATAATTTGAGACAATGAGTAGAGTTTAGATTTTTAACCTGCTAATATAAACATGTTATTCAGCAGTTATAATTAGTAACTATTAATACTAGTCAGCATAAGATACATTTTAATAGACTTCAAAATCAGTTTACTAATATATTAATTTCATACCTGCTCTATCATTTCTGTGTCACTAATTTTTCTATTGTAATCGAGAAGGATTTTGTAAGAACATTAATTACTTTCACAGAAAAATCCTTGTATTATGTGTCCAGCTTCCCCTGTTTGTACTTCCTTTACTGGATCTAGTTATGTAGCTGCTTGCTGCCGAGGCCTAATTAAAGCGTGAATGCACCTATTAAAGGGAGGATCCATTTGTTTCTGCCATATTGCTGACTAAGACTGCTGAAAAGAACTGATTCTTCCAAATGAGTCACAAGGGGTGCCCCAAAGTTCTCTGAAGTCACCCTGGAGGTCCAAGTGGGAGAGGTCGGGGCAAGGCTGGACGTTCTCTTTCCCACAAATGGGAAGAAGATTCCAAAGACCTGCATATAGCAGGCCTGGAGAGAGGTGGCTGAGGTTGTGATTTCCAGGAACACCACCCCCAGGACCTGGATTCAATGCAGAAAATGCTTCAATGACCTGAAAAGGGCAGTTTTAGGGATAAATATTGACCAGGGCACCAGAGAGAACTCCACTGCTCTTTGTCAAATTGTGCCATGGGATCTTTTACACCCACCTGAGAAGGGAGATGTTGGTTTAACATCTCATCCGAAAGATAGCATCTCTGACAATGCAGCACTCCCCCTCAGTACTTGAACCCACAACCATAATGACTCAGAGTGTTACCACTGAGCTAAGGCTGACACCCAGCCAGAGATGGCCACACCTCATCATTATCCAGCTGGAAGTGCTCATGCCAGGTGAGAGCAGGATAAGGCCCAGCTATGAAGTCCTCCACAGCCTGTTGGCACTCACTGCCAGGGCTTGCACATGAGAAATAGTCACTCGGATAATGTGCTAGGTGGTAATTGCTTCAATATTGATATGAATCAAATATACAGCAATCTCTGCTCTACCTTCATCAGATATACAGGATTCTCTGCTCTCTAACTACATCAGATATACAGTAATCTCTGCTCTACCTTCATCAGATATACAGGATTCTCTGCTTTCTACCTACATGAGATATACAATATTCTCTGCTTGACCTACATCAGATATACAGGAATCTCTGCTCTCCACCTACATCAGATATACAGCAATCTCTGCTCTCTACCTACATCAGATATACAGCAATCTATGCTCTAATCCACATGGACTGCAGCAGTTCAAGGAGGCGTCTCACCACCACCTTCTCAAGGGCAACTAGGATGGGCAATAAATGCCAGCCTCGCCAGCGATGCCCACATCCCATGAACGAATAAAAAAAATCTCTGCTCTCTACCTACATCAGATACACAGCAATCTCTGCTCGACCTACATCAGATATACAGCAATCTCTGCTCTACCTTCATCAGATATACAGCAATCTCTGCTCTACCTTCATCAGATATACAGCAATCTCTGCTCTACCGTCATCAGTTATACAGCAATCTCTGCTCAATCTACATCAGATATACAGAAATCTCTGCTCTACCTTCATCAGATATACAGCAATCTCTGCTCTACCGTCATCAGTTATACAGCAATCTCTGCTCAATCTACATCAGATATACAGCAATCTGCTCTACCGTCATCAGATATACAGCAATCTCTACTTGACCTACATCAGATATACAGCAATCTCTGCTCTAAATACAACAGAAATACAATAATCTCTGCTCCAACTTCATCAGATATACAACAATCTCTGCTCTAAATACAACAGAAATACAGTAATCTCTGCTCCAACTTCATCAGATATACAGCAATCTCTCCTCTACCATCATCAGTTATACAGCAATCTCTGCTCAATCTACATCAGATATACGGCAATCTCTCCTCTACCGTCATCAGATATACAGCAATCTCTGCTCTAAATACATCAGATATACAGCAATCTCTGCTTGACCTACATCAGATATACTGCAATCTCTGCTCTCTACCTACATCAGATATACAGCAATCTCTGCTCTATCTTCATCAGATATATAGCAATCTCTGCTCTACCTTCATCAGATATATAGCAATCTCTGCTCTATCTTCATCAGATATATAGCAATCTCTGCTCTACCTTCATCAGATATACAGCAATCTCTGCTCTATCTACATCAGATATATAGCAATCTCTGCTCTACCTTCATCAGATATACAGCAATCTCTGCTCTAAATACATCAGATATACAGGAATCTCTGCTCTAATTCAAAAGATATACAGTAATCTCTGCTCTACCTACATCAGATATACAGTAATCTCTGCTCTAACTTCATCAGATATAAAGCAATCTCTGCTCTAACTTCATCAGATATACAGGAACCTCTGCTCTACCTACATCAGCTATACTGCAATCTCTGCTCTCTACCTACATCAGATATACTGCAATCTCTGCTCTCTACCTACATCAGATATACAGCAATCTCTGCTCTAATTCAACAGATATACAGCAATCTCTGCTCTCTACCTACATCAGATATACAGCAATCTCTGCTCTACCTACATTAGATATATAGCAATCTCTGCTCAACCTTCACCAGATATACAGCAATCTCTGCTCTAAATACATCAGATATACAGTAATCTCTGCTCCAACTTCATCAGTTTTACAGGAATCTCTGCTCTCTAACTACATCAGATATACAGCAATCTCTGCTCTACCAACATCAGATATACAGTAATCTCGGCTCTAACTTCATCAGATATACAGCAATCTCTGCTCCACCTAAATCAGATATACAGCAATCTCTGCTCTACCTACATCAGATATACAGCAATCTCTCCTCTACCTACATCAGATATACAGCAATCTCTGCTCCACCTAAATCAGATATACAGCAATCTCTGCTCCACCTAAATCAGATATACAGCAATCTCTCCTCTACCTACATCAGATATACAGCAATCGCTGCTCTCTACCTACATCAGATATACAGCAATCTCTGCTCTAATTCTTCAGATATACAGCAATCTCTGCTCTCCACCCACATCAAATATGCAGCAATCTCTGCTCGACCTCCATCAGATATACAGCAATCTCTGCTCTCTACCTACATCAGATATACAGCAATCTCTGCTCTACCTTCATCAATTTTATTTGAAAATCACAAGCTTTCGGAGGCTTTCTCCTTCGTCAGGTGAATTGTTTCTTCAGCCACCCAACCTCAAACAGACCATCGTTCGCAGCAAATTACCCAGCTTTCAGGAGAACAGCGTCCACGACACCACACAACCCTGCCACGGCAACCTCTGCAAGACATGCCAGATCATCGACACAGTTACCACCATTACACGAGAGGACACCACCCACCAGGTACGTAGTGCATACTCCTGTGACTCGGCCAACGTTGTCTACCTCACACGTTGCAGGAAAGGATGCCCCGGAGCATGGTACATTGGCGAGACCATGCAGACACTGCGACAGCAGATGAATGGACACCACGCAACAATCGCCAGACAGGAGGGTTCCCTCCCAGTCGGGGAACACTTTAGCAGTCAAGGACATTCAGCCACCGATCTTCGGGTAAACGTTCTCCAAGGCGGCCTTCGAGACACACGACATCGCAAAATCGTCGAGCAGAAATTGCTAGCCAAGTTCTGCACCCATGAGGACGGCCTCAACCGGAATCTTGGGTTCATGTCACGCTACACGTAACCCCACCAGCAGGGAAAAAAAAGTTATCTGTTTTTAATACAACTGGATAGTCTCTCTCTCTCTGCTTTTCAGGTCTCTTTCTCTCTTTGTCTGTGTAATTTGACCCATTGTGTATTCAGTATACTGGGACGTACTGTTTTCTGTGGCTAACCTGTCTGAACACCAACGACACCTTTGATTGGTGTGATTGTGTCCCAGTCTAATGTAAGATATGCGATTTGAGAACCTCTCATTCACTCACTCACCTGACGAAGGAGATAATCTCCGAAAGCTTGTGATTTTCAAATAAAACTGTTGGATTATAACTTGGTGTTGTAAGATTCCTTACATTTGTCCACCCCAGTCCATCACCGGCATCTCCACTTCATCAGATATACAGCAACCTCTGCTCGACCTACATCAGATATACAGGAATCTCTGCTGTACCTCCATCACATATACAGCAATCTCTGCTCGACCTACATCAGATTTACAGTAATCTCTGCTCTACCTACATCAGATATACAGTAATCACTGCTTTACCTACAACAATTATACAGTAATCTCTGCTCTACCTACATCAGTTATACAGCAATCTCTGCTCTACCTACATCAGATATACAGCAATCTCTGCTCTACCTAAATCAGTTATACAGCAATCTCTGCTCTACCTACATCAGATATACAGTAATCATTGCTCTAACTACATCAGATATACAGCAATCTCCGCTCTACCTTCATTGCTTCAATTTCAATATGGTTTTAGGAGAGGAGGAAGGGAGAGAACAAAATTTGATAAATTTACAGCCAGTGGTAACCCAGTGCATCCACTGATGGTAATCTCACACCTCGTGTAACATGGAGCACAGAAAAAGAACTTTCATTCTTAACTGTCCAAATTTGGCTGTTATGGTTTCTTAAATCAAAAATGCATGTTTATAGAGCACATTAAAAAGTTAGTGCCAATTTCCACAGATATCCCCACAGACTTTGCCAAAGATTTCCCACAGTTTTCTATTGGATCTGATCTTGTTCACAAGCAGGGCAACATTGAGGTCAAAATGTATTTATGGAGCATTCTGTTATTACAATAGTATGCTTTCATTTTTCATCCTACAGTTTAGGTTTTCTAAATATTCTTTCTGAATGCACAGGGCAATTCTCTGGCACTAACATCAAAGAAGGAATCAAAGGAGATATTTAGTTAGTGGGGTTAAAAGTAGAAGAGGTGACAGGGGTTAAATTGGTTAACCCCTGAAAAAGGGCGCTGGGATCACAGTCCACGATTAACCTGCGCCCAGTCGTTGAGATGCAGGCTGCACCTAACCCTCGTGCTGCCTGGTGATTTACCTGATTGCTGCGTGCAGCCAGCGCTACCGGTGCTGTTGATTGCCTGCACGCACCAGCAGGGAACCCAGATACCAGGAGTGGCTAGCACCACTTAAAGGCAACCTGTACCTCTTAAAGGGGAGGTGCACTGTTGCTGCAGGAAGTGGTGGAAGTCAATTGTGAAGTGAATCTGTGCTGCATTATAGTGAAGCTTGGTGGTGATGGGAACTCTGGAATTTTTATTGAGCAACAACTTGGCTGCTCAAAGTTTGCGAGACTCTGATATTTTCAAAATATAAGATACGGGTCTGAACAGAGATCAAAAATCGCACACATAAAACACAGATGCAAGTCCTGTCCTTGTGTTTTAAAACTGTCGAGTTATGTTAAAACATTGAATAAAGATTGCCCACAACTATATCCCACATCCTCCAACCTGCATACCAGACCCCACCAATCTGCCGATTTGAGTTTGTACCGGGCCTGCGAGAGAGCGTCCACCAAGGTTCTCTGATGATGCACTAGAGGCCTTGGTGCAAGAGGTGGACAGAAGGAGGGGCATCCTATATCTTCAGGGGGGCAAGAGGCCCTCCAGACGTATGCTCCCGAGGCAGTGGGAGGCAGTAGGGGACGAAGTCAATGCCAGGCGCATAGCACCACAAACATGGATGCAGCACAGGAAGAAGTTCAATTCTTTGACATGAGTGGTCAAGGTGAGTGAGGTCAACTGTCAAGTGGCATCGCCTACCAACTGCACCACTAGCCGCATCCACTGCTCCATATATCCCCCACCCACCAACAAACTCTTTCAATCAGTACTCAACTCTTCCAATCAAATGCTTCATCTCACCCTCACACATTACCACTGTGGCAAGCCACACACCCACAACTCACAGGTCACACACACTGGCAGCTATACAACCATGACAGTCACATCACCCAAACATCTTGCAGAACATTCACCGATACACTTTCCGTTTTCTTGCAGGAGAAGGTGGTGCATAACAGGAGGTGGCTGCAACAGGCAGTGGCTCCATGGAACATGAACCTGTTGTCCTCTCTCAGGATTACAGCATTCCTGTCCCACCCCTGCCACTCCGCCAGTGCCCTTGCTGTTGCCTGTCAGCTAGTCAGCTCACTCCCTGTAGAGTATTGAAACTTTATCATAGGAACATAGGAACAGGAGTAGGCCATTTAGCCCCTCGAGCCTGTTCCACCATTCAGTGAGATCATGATTGATCTGTGACCGAACTTTATATATCCAACTTAGCCCCATATCCCTTAATACCTTTGGTTAACAAACTCTATCAATCTCAGATTTAAAATTAACAATTGAGCTAACATCAATTGCTGTTTGCGGAAGAGAGTTCCAAACTTCTACCACCCTTTGCATGTAGAAGTGTGTCCTAACTTCACTCCTGAATGTCCTGGCTCTAATTTTTAGGCTATGTCCCCTCAGTACAGTATTCAAGTATAGGAGACCTCCAAAAACAGGCACAAATGCAGCAGCAGCCAGAAGCAATAATCCAGCAACTAACCTGTAACTCCTGCATGATCCTTTTAAATAACGCTGGTGGGTGGAGGGGTGGGGGGAGTCCTCCATGCCATTTAAGACCTGTTCAGCTGTGCGAGGTTAAGACAGTGCATTGGCTGGAGCATGGAGTTCCAATATAGTGGCGATCCCTTTAAATTAGTGTTGCACACTGATCTACGTCATAATCTCCCTACTTTACTTGCTGCTGGCGTTCATACGCAGCCACCTTTACCATGATGGCATCCTGCGCAAATCATGCCAGAAATATGCCCGCGCATCTCGGACGCCATTTTCGGCGATTAGGAGTCTGCGTACCGCCCACAGGACGGGTCAATTTACGCGGCCCAATTTAGCCCCCGTTTAGTTAGTGGGAATAAAAACTAGTTAACCTAGAAATGTATTAATTGCTTGGATTGAGAACTTTGTTATTGTCAGTTTACTAAAAATATACCCAGACATCACCCAAGCACAATTCTGATCCAAACTGCTTCCTATTTGTAAACAATGTATTGGATTTTTGATCCAAAGGAGAAAATGTTTGGGAATTATTCTGTTTTTAACACATCACATTTGATACAGCCATCTTGCAAGAGCCAGTATATTTTACAAGCCTAAACACTTCTGTGTAAAATGTGTTTTTTGTAATTAACGAAGTACCTTGAGTAATGTTAAAAATATATGTTTAAAATGATGGCTGGCCATTTCCAGATATAACCTGAGAGATATGAAAACATTTGACAAGCAGGATACGACTCTACTATAATTACATTAGGTGATGTAATATGGGCCATTGTATATATATATATATATATATATACTATGTATAATGGGTCTGGACAAAAATAAGCCATGGAGGGCAGGGAGCTACATATCCTACAATCTTGCAAATGTGGAAAGGGACTGTAAACAAAATTGGTTACTCAGTAGGCAGTGTCAATGGTTTTTGATTGACAATCCTCTAGTTTATCTGTGGAAATGGATTAGGCTTCTCTTGCCCATTTCCCTTTGATGTTATCCTGTCAGTATTAAAGCCTACAAATTACTGCTTGTACACTATTGAGAGGCTAAGAAAACTCCTGCCAGTGTTACTTTTAGGTTTAGCATGTTACAAAGGCAATTAGAATCATAGAATCATAGAATGGTTACAGCACGAAAGGAAGCTATTCGGCCCATCAAGTCCGTGGCGGTTCTCTGCAAGAGCAATCCAGCTAGTCCCACTCCCCAGCCCTTTCCCCGTAGCCCTGCAAATTTTTTCCCTTCAAGTACTTATCCAATTCCCTTTTGAAAGCCACGATTGAATCTGCCTCCACCTCCCACTCAGGCAGTGTATTCCAGATCATAACTACTTGCTGTGTAAAAAAGATTTTCCTCATGTCACCTTTGGTTCTTTTGCCAAACACCTTAAATCTATGTCCTCTGGTTCCTTCTGCCAATGGGAACAGTTTCTCTCTATCTACTCTGTCCAGACCCTTCATGATTTTGAATTCCTCTATCAAATCTCCTCTCAACCTTCTCTGCTCTAAGGAGAACAACCCCAGCTTCTCCAGTTTATCCACATAACTGAAGTCGATCATCCCTGGAACCATTCTAGAAAATCTCTTCTGCACCCTCTCTAAGGCCTTCACATCCTTCCTAAAGTGTGGTGCCCAGAATTGGACACAATACTCCAGTTGTGGCTGAACCAGTGTTTTATAAAAATTCATCATAACTTCCTTGCTTTTGTACTCTAGGCCTCTATTTATAAAGCCCAGGATCCAGTATGCTTTTTTAACCACTTTCTCAACCTACCCTGCCACCTTCAACGATTTGTGTACATATACCCCCAAATCTCTCTCTTCCTTCACCCCCTTTAGAATTGTACCCTTTAGTTTATATTGCCTCTCCTCGTTCTTCCTACCAAAATGCATCACTTCGCACTTCTCTGCGTTAAATTTCATCTACCACGTGTCCGCCCATTCCACCAGCCTGTCTATGTCAACTTGAAGTCTATCAATATCCTCCTCACTGTTCACTACACTTCCAAGTTTAGTGTCACCTACAAATTTTGAAATTGTGCCCTGTACTCCCAAGTCCAAGTCATTAATATATATCAAGAAAAGCAGTGGTCCTAGTACCGACCCCTGGGGAACATCACTGTACACCTCTCTCCAGTCCAAAAAACAACCGTTCACCACTACCTGAACCTGAATATTCAAGGGTACTTGACATTTCGGAAGGACAGGAAGCTAGGAAAAGGTGGAGGGGTAGCACTGTTAATTAAGGATGACTTTAGTATAATAGAGAGAAATGACCTTAGTTCTAAAGACCAAGATGTAGAATCAGTTTGGGTAGAGTTAAGAAATAGTAAAGGCAAGAAAGTCACTTGTGGGAGTAGTTTATAGGCCCCCTAACAGTAGCTACACTGTAGGACAGAGTATACAGGAAAAAATAATGGGGACTTGTGAGAATGGAACAGCGATAATCGTGGGTGATTTTAATCAACATATAGATTGGAAGAATCTGATTGGCAAAGGTAGCCTAGAAGATGAGTTCATAGAGTGCTTTCGGGACAGTTTCTTAGAGCTGCATGTTCTAGAGCCAACCAGAGAGCAAGCTATTCTAGATCTGGTAATGTGTAATGAGACAGGATTAATTAATGACCTCATTGTAAAGGAGCCTCTAGGTAGCAGTGATCACAATATGATTGAATTTCGCATTCAGTTTGAGGGAGAGAAGAGTAAGTCTAAGACTAGTGTTTTAAACTTAAATAAGGGCAATTATGAGGGCATGAAGACAGAGCTGGCTAAAGTGAACTGGGAAATTAGGTTAAGGGATAGGTCAGTAGAGATGCAGTGGCAGACATTTAATGAGATATTTCATAACACTTAGCAAAGATACATTCCAGTGAGAAAGAAAGACTCTAGGGGAAGGACATACCATCCGTGGCTAACTAAGGAAGTTAAAGACAGTATCAAATTGAAAGAAAAAGCATACAATTCCTCAAAGATTAGTGGCAGGTCAGAAGATTGGACAGAATATAAAAAACAGCAAAGAATGACTAAAAGAATAATAAGGAGGGAGAAATTAGAGTATGAGAGAAAGCTAACTAGAAATATAAACACAGATAGTAAGAGTTTCTACAGGTATTTAAAAAGGAAAAGAGTAAGTAAAGTGAGCGTTGGTCCTCGAGAGAGTGAGTCTGGGGAATTAATAATGGAGAATAAGGAAATAGCGGATGAATTGAACAGATATTTTGCATCCATCTTCACCGCAGAGGATACAAATAACATGCCAGAACTAATTGTGAATCAAGAGGTGAAAGGGAGGGAGGAACTTATAACATTTACAATCACCAGGGAAAGGGTTCTGAAAAAATATTAGAACTAAAAGCTGACAAGTCCCCAGGTCCTGACAGATTTCATCCTTGGGTCTCAAAAGAAGTGGCTACAGAGATAGTAGATGCATTGGTATTAATTTTCCAAAATTCCCTAGATTCTGGAGGTGTCCCATCAGATTGGAAAATAGCGAATGTAACTCCTCTATTCAAGAAAGGAGGGAGACAGAAAGCAGGAAACTACAGGCCAGTTAGCTTAACATCTGTCCTAGGGAAAATGCTAGAATCTATTATTAAGGAGGTTATAGCAGGGCACTTCGAAAATCTCAATGCAATCAGGCAGCGTCAACACGGCTTTGTGGAAGAGAAATCGCATTTGACTAATATATTAGAGTTCTTTGAGGAAGTAACAAGCAACGTGGATAAAGGTGATCCTGTGGATGTGGTGTATTGGATTTCCAGAAGGCTTTTGACAAGGTGCCTCATCAAAGGCTACAACACAAAATAAGAGCTCATGGTGTAGGGGGTAACATATTAGCATGGATAAAGGATTGGTAGCTAACAGGAAGCAGAGAGTAGGCATAAATGGGTCATTTTCAGGTTGGCAAGATGTGGAGTGGAGTTCCACAGGGATCAGTGCTTGGACCTCAACTATCTACAATCTATATCAATGACTTGGATGAAGGGACCGAATGTATGGTTGCTAAATTTGCTGATGACACAAAGGTAGATAGGAAAGTAAGTTGTGAAGAGGACATAAGGAGTCTGCAACGGGATATAGATAGGTTAAGTGAGTGGGCAAAAATTTGGCAGATGGAGTATAATGTGGGAAAATGTGAACTTGTCCACTTTGGCAGGAGGAATAGAAAAGCAGTATATTATTTAAATGGAAAGAGATTGCAGAACTCTGAGGTACAGAATCACAAAAAGTTAGTATGCAGGTACAGCAAGTGATTAGGAAGGCAAATGGAATGTTGTCATTTATTGCAAGGAGAATGGAATATAAAAGTAGAGATGTTTTGCTACAGTTGTACAGGGCATTGGTGAGACCACATCTAGAATACCGCGCACAATTTTGGTCTCCTTATTTAAGAAAGGACATATTTGCTTTGGAGACGGTTCAGAGAAGGTTCACTCGACTGATTCCTGGGATGAGGGAGTTATCTTATGAGGAAAGGTTGGACAAGTTGGGCCTGTATACACTGGAGTTTAGAAGAATGAGAGGTGATCCTATTGAAACATATTAGATCCTGAGGGGACTAGAAGTGGTAGATGCTGAGAGGATGTTTCCCCTGTGGGAGAGATTAGAAATAGGGGCCACAATTTAAAAATAAGGGGTCTCCCATTTAAGACGGAGATGAGGAGAATTTTTTTCTCTCAGAGGGTTGTGAATCTGTGGAACTTCCTTCCCCAGAGAGCAGTGGAGACAAGGTCATTGAATATTTTTAAGGCTGAGTTAGATAGATTCCTGATTAACAAGGGAGTCAAAGGTTATAGTAGGTAGACAGGAAAGTAGGGTTGAGGTCACAATCAGATCAGCCATGATCTTATCAAATGGCAGAGCAGCCTCGAGGAGCTGAATGGCATACTCCTGCTCTTAATTCGTATGTACATATGTACTCTCCGTTTCTTGTCCCTTAGCCAATTTCGTATCCATGCTGCCCCTTTTATTCCATGGGCTTCAACTTTGCTGACAAGCCTATCATGTGGCACTTTATCAAACACCTTTTGGAAGTCCATATACACTTTATAAACTGCATTGCCCCTCATCAACCCTCCTTGTTACCTCATCAAAAACTCTATCAAGTTAGTTAAACATGATTTGCCTTTAATAAATCCTTGCTGGCTTTCCTTAATTAATCCAAACTTGTCCAAGTGACTGCTAATTTTGTCCCGGACTATCTTTTCTAAAAGTTTCCCCACCACCGAAGTTAAACTGACTGGCCTGTAGTTGCTGGGTTTATCCTTACACCCTTTTTTGAACAAGGGTGTAACATTTGCAATTCTCCAGTCCTCTGGCACCACCCCCCTGCCCCACCCCGTGCCTAAGGATGGGAAGATTATGGCCAGTACCTCCGGAATTTCCACCCTTACTTCCCTCAGCAACCTAGGATGCATCCCATCCGGACCGGGTGACTTATCTACCTTAAGTACAGCCAACCTTTCTAGTACCTCCTCTTTAATAATTTTTAGCCCATCCAGTATCTCAACTACCTCCTCTTTTACTGTGACTTTGACAGCATCTTCTTCCTTGGTAAAGACAGATGCAAAGTATTAATTTATTACCTCAGCTTTGCCCTCTGCCTCCATGAGTAGATCTCCTTTTTGGTCCCTAATCGGTCCCACCCCTCCACTTACTACTCGTTTACTGTTTACATGCCTATAGAAGACTTTTGGATTTCCTTTTATGTTAGCCGCCAGTCTATTCTCACACTCTCTCTTTGTCCCTCTTATTTCCTTTTTCACTTTCTCCCTGAACTTTCTATGTTCAGCCTGGTTGACATAGGACTTTACTGTTTTCAGTATATTGGCTAAAATACGGACTTTAACTCCCACACAGTAAGTCAGCAACGAGAAAAAGAAAAGAAGAAAGAATTTGCATTTATATAATCACCTTTCATGACCTCAGGATGTCCCAAAGTGCTTTACAGGCAATTACAGGCAATCAACATCCTGGGGGTCACCATTGACCAGAAACTTAACTGGACCATCCACATAAATACTGTGGCTACAAGAGCAGGTCAGAGGCTGGGTATTCTGCAACAAGTGACTCACCTCCTGACTCCCCAAAGCCTTTCCACCATTTACAAGGCACAAGTCAGGAGTGTGATGGAATACTCTCCACTTGCCTGCATTGCAGCTCCAACAACACTCAAGAAGCTCGACACCATCCAGGACAAAGCAGCCCGCTTGATTGGCACCCCATCCACCACCTGAAACATTCACTCCCTTCACCACCGTGCACTGTGGCTGCAGTGTGTACCATCCACATGATGCACTGCAGCAACTCGCCAAGGCTTCTTCGACAGCACCTCCCAAACCCACGACCTCTACCACCTAGAAGGACAAGGGCAGCAGGCACATGGGAACAACACCACCTGCATGTTCCCCTCCAAGTCACACACCATCCCGACTTGGAAATATATCGTCGTTCCTTCATCGTCGCTGGGTCAAAATCCTGGAACTCCCTTCCTAACAGCATTGTGGGAGAACCTTCACCACACGGACTGCAGTGGTTCAAGAAGACGGCTCATCACCACCTTCTCAAGGGCAATTAGGGATGGGCAATAAATGTTGGCCTCGTCAGTGACGCCCACATCCCATGAACAAATTTTTAAAAAGTACTTTTGAACTGTATTCACTGTTGCAATGTAGGAAATGCAGCAGCCAATTTGTCCGCAGCATGATCCCACAAACAGCAATATGATAATGACCAGACAATCTGTTTTAGTGATGTTGGCTGAGGGATGAATATTGACCAGAACACTGGGGAGAATTCCCCTGCTCTTCTTAGAAATAGTGCTTGGGATCTTTTACATTCACCCGAGGGGGCACACGTGACCTCGGTTTAACGTCCCATCTGGAAGATGGCACCTCCGACAATTCAGCACTCCCTCAGTGCTGCACTGGAGTGTCAGCCTAGATTCATATACTATTACAATATTAATACTCATCTTATGTTATAGGCAAATATAATTTACAATCATATGTTCTTACGCCACTGTATGATTGCCAATGCAATCTGCTAGTTCTAGAAAGAAGAGAGAAAAATAAGAACTCGGAGATGCTTGAGCCTAGAAATTACTGTTGCTGTAAAGGCAAATGGACAATATCAAACTGAGACAAGCAGCATTATTTTATCCAGTACTATAATTTCAAAAGTATGCTTCTTTATTTGTAAAATACAACTCTACATGCAGTAGTCTGAAAGGACAGATATAGCACTTTGTTCCAGGGTTGAGAGTATGTGCACATGATTATCCTGTACTCCTCTGTGCTTTCTGGACTCTAGGGTTGGCTCATTATTGGATGTGGCAGGTAATCACGGATTAAAACTTCATATTTGCATAACTAAGTCCTTATCTCAGTTGAGCAGTAACTTGATTCGCAACAAGGATGGTGAACAGTATTGTTGGTCTAGCACCAACTCCAATCCAGACTAACAATTGCTTTCCAGGAGAGTATAAAATCTAGTTTAACG
The DNA here is from genome assembly GCF_035084215.1 of Heptranchias perlo. Taxonomy (NCBI): domain Eukaryota; kingdom Metazoa; phylum Chordata; class Chondrichthyes; order Hexanchiformes; family Hexanchidae; genus Heptranchias; species Heptranchias perlo. The sequence continues at coordinate 81,054,760 of NC_090332.1, forward strand.
CCCTTTGGCTGAAAATGGTGACAAGTCCACTGACAGCCCAAATTGTCCGTTACTCTCTCCGGCAAATCTATTAATGCCTCGCAGGCTTTAATGAGCAGACTAGCAGAGAGCATCTTGAGTTTCTTTGAAACTAACAATTGGAATTCATTTCTTAAGATTCGAAATGCATTTGACATCTAGTTACTTTCTCCTGAGAGTGTTAATAACGTTAATGTTGAGATTCTCCCCTTCACAGCAGTATTTGTAACAGGGCAGGGCTTCTGCCAGCCATCCTGACACTGCTGTGACCATGACCCATTTTCCAGACTCGGCCTGTTTATTTATGCAAGGCGGGCTCCCCGCTGACTGGGTGAAAAATCCTCAGGGTGCTACTGCAGCACCAGTGGAGGCGGCCAGCCATTGTGGAAGATGTCAAGAAGTTTAGTTAGGCCTCAGCCAAGATTGAGGCCTTTTCCCTGCGACACGCAGAGAAGGGACAACCAGCAGAGCTCGGAGTGGGAACACGGTGCTGCCTGATTTTGCCTCCTTTTCCACCACTATCTTACCTGATTTATATATAAACAAGGCATCATAGGCTGGATTTTTCTGATTCTGCCCCTACAGGGGTGGGGTGGAACTTCTACCTGCTGCCATGACTCTGCCATGATCCCGGCCCAGTTTCCTGGGTCAAGGGCCATTCAGTGTTCATGAAAGGTTCGTAGTGGATTTTATGCCAGCAAGTGGAAGCTAGCCAATGGCCCCCAGGAGAATCAATCCAGTGCTGCAGTGGGGCCATTCCCACCGCTACCCGGGCCTACCACCATGGTTTACATAGCAAGCCCAGGAAGTGGCAGGAACAGTAGTGAGTGAGACGGGAGCAGTCATCGGCAGTCCCAGCAGAGGTGGGGGAGGGATAGCAGAGGAAAGTCCACCCCCATCGCTTTAATTGCAACTCATGGGTGACATGGGCAATTGTACTGGAAGAAGCAGTTATAGACTAGAAGAATATTATAGGGTGGGCTACAAGAATTGTAGGAGGAGGAAGAGCAAGACCAGCATCCACAAGCAGTAGCTGAGGCAAATAGCATAGATGCATTTAAGGGGAAGCTAGACAAACACATGGCGGAGAAAGGAATTGAAGGGTATCCTGATAGGGTTAGATGAAGTAGGGAGGGAGGTCACTCGTGTGGAGCATAAACGCCGGCATTGACCAGATGGACCAAATGGCCTGTTTCTGTGCTGTAGTTTCGATGTAACTCGATGTAACTATCCCTGAGTTTAGGGAAGTGGCTTCAACTTCCTGTACTGTGTCCATGCTCTTAGATGTAAGGATGTCCAGAGTAGCCTCCTTCAAAGAAGACAAGCTCTCCATGCTCATTGTGTGCAGGCAGTCCTGTCCTATCGGCCCTGTGATGGGACTACATAAACAGCCCCATTTTCTACTCTCCACTGGGCTCAAAATGCATCCTTTGTCATTCTCACCCATTTTCGTGCTCCTAATCAGCAATTAATAAAATGATATTTTTACTGTCACTTCTATGCTATGTAATAAGAACTCATTCAACCTATGATTTAGACAAAATATTATGAATAATGATCCAGCAAAAAAAAACTTCATCAGAAGATACTGAGCACAATTTACATAGAATTTACAGCACAGAAACAGGCCATTCGGCCCAACAGGTCTTTGCCGGTGTTTATGCTCCACATGAGGCTCCTCCTGCCTTAATTCATGTCACCCTATCAACGTATCCTTCTATTCAGCTTCCCCTTATGATGTCAGGATGTTCACAAACCACTGTAAATGAACCTCAAAGTCTCCACACATCCGAGCTGGTGGTTTTTTAAAGAACATTTCATCTTGCTTGTGAACAACTGGGTATAAAATCTTTTTATAAAACACTAGATTGACATGTATGTTTAGGGTTGCTGCCAATCCAGTTTTGGACCAGACACGTTGGTTTACATTCTAGGAATGTGCGGACAGCCCAGACACCAAAAGCGTGAGTTTTATAATGGATGTCCATGTTTTTTCATTTACTTTGCTGTCCTTCGTTGTGGCAATGTGAGTTGTTAAGATTTTCAATGACATTCTCATCAGCAATAAATAAAACATCTGAACTTAAACCTAACCCCATCTCCTGCCTCCTGTTTCCATGGTAACCCTATGTGTACTACCGTGACAAGCTGATTGGAGGCAATGTGATGTCAGCATAAAAGCAGGAATAATTTCAAGAAGGCGGCTCACCACCACCTTCTCAAAGGCAATTAGGAATGGACAATAAATGCTGGCCTTGCCAGCGATGCACACATCCCATGAATGAATTTTTAAAAAATAATGTGGCCTGCTGGACAAACTGGATGGCAGTGATTGCAAGGAGACAGAGAAACATCAAGCGGCTGCAATCAGGAAGGACTCGCAACCAAGAGCTCAAGAGGGAAGGGAATTTCCCCACTGACGAACAGGCGAGGAAGGGAGGGAATTCCTCACCAACATGAAAACTACGTCTGCAATGGCGGAAGAACCCAAATATGCTTTGTGATCCGATCCACGTGAAAAGTACAGACTGGGTGTATGAGTCACATGGTTCCCAAATTTTAGTTTTTCAAGTTTTCAATTCAAGAGTAATGTGTACTTTTCCGCAAAAACTAACAGGACAATTATTCTGAGATGGCATCAAGGGTTCTGTGACATTGCTAAGCGCTGTGTCACTTTAATCTGCAGTAAGCCTACCTCACTTGTGTACCTTTATACTGACGCAGAAATGTAATAAAGCCATAGAAAGTAAGATGCGTTATGTACTAAAAGACAAACACAAAAAGAAATGAAAAATTTGAAAACCTTTTGTGAATTTTAAAAATGCCCCATTTTACCATCACAGTAACACATCCAGCTCTATGATTAATAATGAATGTTCTAGCTTGGAAAAGGTCAGAATAAAAGTGCAGGAATAAAAGTTCAGGCAGGAATACTGTAGATTTATGTGACTCAGAACATTGTAAAGTCACGAAACATCCCAAAACAGAGAAAGAATCATTAATTTGATGGTTGTTATGGCAGTGAGCATTGGAGCCATGTTATTTGACTGGTTCTGGTCTCCCGTTCATTATACGGCAGTGATTTAGCTAAAGAAACATTGATTTAATGCACTATTCTCTGGATCAAATGGAAACATTCAGGATGCTCTGAGATGCACTTATAAGGACTGAATGGAGTTGAGTAAAAATGATTTGTAATGGGTAAGGCCTCGAAATTCGATCGTGTCTGAAAACGGGCTCGCACGTGGCAGGATGCTTGTACTGTACACGCCTGTTACTGTTGACTCAGGCAGCACGTAATATTCGTGCTGGCTGCTGATTATAGTCAGTCAGGCGTGCAGCCAGCTCTACCCATGCTACTCATTAGCTACATTCCTCTTTCAGAGGCTGGATGTTGGGCGTCTCTGACGCCACTTAAAGGCAGCCGACGCCTCTTAAAGGAAACACTTCTGAGCAAAGGAAAGACTGCTAGACTGGTAGATCGTGCCCCAGGTTCTCAGGTGTTGCCTTGGAAACCCTGTGCAGTGGGCAGGAGGAGGGACATCTCAGCCACCAATGGGCAGGAAGCCAGGCATCAACTCCATCAACTCCAACAGTGGGAAGAGGTGACAGAGTATGTGAATGCCAGCAGCTTAGCTCCCAGGACATGGCTGCAATACCACGAAAAGTTCAATGACCTCACCAGTATTGTCAAGGTAACAATATCGCTTACTCTCCGGTCACACCACCTTACTACACACAATACTCCTCTCAGTGCACTTCTCATCAGATTGGGGAAGGTTTTCTTGCTGTGCGGGTTCCATGTTGCACAGTAAAGTTGTGCAGATTGCAGCACACAACCTCAATTTTTTAAAATTCATTCATGGGATGTGAGCGTCGTTGGCAAAGCCGGCATTTATTGCCCATCCCTAATTGCCCTTGAGAAGGTGGTGGTGAGCCGCCTTCTTGAACCGCTGCAGTCCGTGTGGTGAAGGTTCTCCCACAGTGCTGTTAGGAAGGGAGTTCCAGGATTTTGATCCAGCGACAATGAAGGAACGGCGATATATTTCCAAGTCGGGATGGTGTGTGACTTGGAGGGGAACGTGCAGGTGGTGTTGTTCCCATGTGCCTGCTGCTCTTGTCCTTCTAGGTGGTAGAGGTCGTGGGTTTGGGAGGTTCTGTCAAAGAAGCCTTGGCGAGTTGCTGCAGTGCATCCTGTGGATGGTACACACTGCAGCCACTGTGCGCCGGTGGTGAAGGGAATGAATGTTTCGGGTGGTGGATGGGGTGCCAATCAAGCAGGCTGCTTTGTACTGGATGGTGTCAAGCTTCTTGAGTGTTGTTGGAGCTGCACTCATCCAGGCAAGTGGAGAGTATTCCATCACACTCTTGACTTGTGCCTTGTAGATGGTGGAAAGGCTTTGGGGAGTCAGGAGGTGAGTCACTCACCACAGAATACCCAGCCTCTGGCCTGCTCTTGTAGCCACAGTATTTATATGGCTGGTCCAGTTAAGTTTCTGGTCAATGGTGACCCCCAGGATGTTGATGGTGGGGGATTCCACGATGGTAATGCCACTGAATGTCAAGGGGAGGTGGTTAGACTCTCTCTTGTTGGATATGGTCATTGCCTGGCACTTGTCTGGCGCGAATGTAACTTGCCACTTATCAGCTCAAGCCTGGATGTTGTCCAGGTTTTGCTTCATGCGGGCTCGGACTACTTCATTATCTGAGGGGTTGCGAATGGAACTGAACACTGTGCAATCATCAGCGAACATCCCCATTTCTGACTTTATGATGGGGTGAAGGTCATTGATGAAGCAGATGAAGATGGTTGGGCCTAGGACACTGCCCTGAGGAACTTCTGCAGCAAAGAACTGGGGTTGAGATGATTAACCTCCAACAACCACCACCATCTTCCTTTGTGCCAGGTATGACTCCAGCCACTGGAGAGTTTTCCCCCTGATTCTCATTGATTTCAATTTCACTAGGGCTCCTTGATGCCACACTTGGTCAAATGCTGCCTTGATGTCAAACGCAGTCACTCTCACCTCACCTCTGGAATTCAGCTCTTTTGTCCATGTTTGGACCAAGGCTGTAATGTGGTCTGGAGCCGAGTGGTCCTGTATGAGAAGATTCTCTGTGGGCCATACTGCAGAAAGCCCCAAGACTTGTCCAGGCAGCAAAAGTGCTGCTGAGCAGTCCGATGGTATGCTCTTTGATGGCTGTAGTGGTCCCTTGGCTTTAGTTATATCTCTATTCAGCAGGCGAGTGTGATTTACATAGAGGTGCCATGAGAGGATAGTCCTTGTCCCCACGCAGCAAGCTTCTGACTTGCTGAGCTGGGTCAAAAAGTGGGGACTGGTGCAGTACATAGGCATCATGAAGACTACCAGGAAACCGGGCTCAGACCTACACAATTTGCTGGCAGTGATCGCTCACCAGCCAGACACTGATGGAGTGGTAACCTTTCCTGTTTATGAAGGCTTCTAGATGATTGGAAAGTGCCCTGGTGGCTACATGGGTGCAGTCAATCACAGCCTGAGTTGGTGGGAAGCCTGTTGTGGCAGCAAAGCCTACAGCTTTTTGTTAGCATCCATGAGGAATGTAATAAAACCTTCGGCCTTGCAAAAGAGAACATCAATGACCTGCTTGACGCAAACATGGACTGCAGGCTAACTAATGTGACTGGATGTCACCTGCTACAGCCTGGAGAGGGCCTGAGGTGAAAAAAATTGATGTCCATGATCACATTGACAGCCTCAGACAACGCACGGCCAACTGGGAGAGTGGGTCGCAGGCCTTTTTGTAGGAGGCTGCACAGTGACTGCCTCTCTGGTGAAGCGTAGCCTCCTGATGCACTGCTTTTCAGAAAATGGAATGTAAGTGATTCTGGGCCAAAAGACCCGATGGACAGGGTAAGAACTGCTGCGAGCAGCCTTCCTCTTGTGTGGTCTCGTCAGAGCCCCAACTTTAACTGCTCGAGGTTCCCTTACCTGCTCCTGTTGTTCCCGTTTGCTCCACTTTCTCCTCCTCCCCCAACCACAGTAGAGGCCCTCGGCTTCTTGAAGGCTTAGAAGCAGAAGAAAAGTGAAAATCAGTGAATTTCAATGGAAAGACTCATGAAGAAATCCAACCAGGTGAATGACGCACAGATACCAATGATCTGAGTGCTTGCAGCTTAGTGCCCCATTAAATACCATTTCATATCTGTACCACCCAGTAGTATTGGACGAGTCCAGCACTGTGTGCTACTTCTGCAAGTAAAAATGGTGTTGGTGTCCTATTGACATTGCAGGACCCCGATTTGAATACTTTAGCGAGACCAGGCACCTCGGTCGCTCTAGTGAAGGCCCAGAGGAAAATGGCAGCAGGCGGGATTGGAGTGGGAACAGGCTGACAAGTGTGATTTTAGGGCAGCAGCCGTTCCTGTCAAGTGCAGCCTGTTAAAATCGGCCCTAGTAGATTCACGAATCCGAAAAGAGAAAAGACGGAGATCGATGAAAGGTCTTTACCTGAAGTATTAATAGGTCTTTTTCCAGATGCTAAGATATCTACTGTATTTCCAACTCATTAAAGAATGATTACATGGATATCATCAAGTTGTGGTGTATGCTGTTAACAGTTGTTGGTTCGGTACTTCAGTGACAGAATGATCCAATTAATTACAACCTGCATTCTGTTAGACAAGACAAGATAAATGACGAAGGGTTTCATTGGCTTCAAGGGCCAAGTTTCAGAGTTCACACTACTGTGGGGAGTCTTGCCTCCCTGCTGTGCATATCAGGAAATCACAGACACGCTGCCCATAAACTTCTGTTCATTAATTTTAATCCAAACTTGAAAAATTACTCCCTCATTGCTTATGGATAGAGATTTTCTTTTTGTTGATGTAACCCTTATCCTGCTGATTATACTTTCGTTATTCCATATTCAGATTGAGTTTCAGATTTTCATGAGGCTAGCAGTTAAATGATTCATATGATGGAAGATTATCCCATGTGAGTACAATTGTTCATCTGATGTGTTTGAATTATGAAAGTCTGCACCCTCATTATAGAAAACCAAGTGTACCTGAAATGAATTTGAGAAAGCTGAAAACACTTCCTGGTAAGCATGAGACTATAACACAAATTGTCCCTAATTAAGCATATTGGCACAAAATTCGCTCAGAACAACCTTAAACAAGGAAACTAAATCATATTAATGTGTAGAGGATTCTCTTTAGTACTTGGGGCTAAAGTACATTGTTGGGACACAATAGGGGGTAATTTTGGCTTTGTGCAATAGTGAAAAGTGTGTGATAGCGAATAGGCTGCCCGTTTTACAACTCTCTTGATTTTTATTTCCATTGAAGCCAGCTCGATGAAAATGAGGTCTGAGGCCCAATATCAGGGGTGTCTTGGGCACTTTTCTCTCTAAGCTGCACGAATGCACGGCCGCACAGCAGTCTGTTGTGGGCCACGCACTTAAACATTCCGTCCGTGCACCAAAAAAATTGATATTCATCCCCAAGTTAAAGATAATCGGAATGAAATTGTGGAAGGTAAGAGGACGGGTAGATATTCACCCTCCGGACTGGCTACATTCAGTGCACGAAGATTTTTTTCCCTACCTTTCAAACACTCCCAGTTCAAGCCTTTGCAATCCTCACTCTCACTCTTTCTTCAAAAATACCCATTCTGTCTCCATCTTCCTAATCTCCGCAGCAGCTCCTCCACCAGCAGCGTACAAGAGAAAGAGAGAGAGACAGAGACAGAGACACAAACCGAAAGACATACACTGACACAGAGAGCACCACAGCGAGAGAAAGTAAAACACAATGGCCCAGAATTTGCAGTCAAAATAACAGTGAGGCTAATGGCCTCACTGAAAACAGTAGAAAACAGTGCATGGGGCTACAGGTATGGGGGTGCTCATGGGCTGTGTGAGGTGGGACTGGAACAATGTATGTGGCTCAATTTTCTGCAACAAGCTGGTATCTGGAGGTCTCAAGAATCAAAGGTAGAAAAAGGCATTCTGAATTTTCATTATAAAACACAAGCAAAGACAGCCAGGATGGCACATTCGGGAACCGGGCAGCACCAGCAGGACCAGTCACCCATTCCGGAAGCCTTCCCAGGCAACCTGGGACGGTTGGCATCTCTACTCCCCACAGGCAGGCGACCGGCTGAATGCCCACTGGCAGTTGCCAAAGACGTGCCTGAAGTGGCATTTGTACCCACCTGCCCCGTGCGAGTGAGGTGCCTCTTACTGACCCCGCAAACCCTGGCAGGGGTAAGTGTTGGAGGGCACCGGCGGGCGTGATCTCCACACAACCCCAGGGATCACCACCCGTGGAATTTCGGGCCCAATATTTCTTTTCAGTCAGATTTTCAATCTCTGCTGAAAGCACTCACTCTTTCTGTGATATTGTTCCACAGGCAGCATGGGTGCTGCAAAGAAAGAACTTGCATTTATATAGCACCTTTCACGATCCCAGGATGTCCCAAAGCGCTTTACATCCAATGAAGTACTTTTGAAGTGTAGTCACTGTTGTAATGTAGGAAACGCGGCAGCCAATTTGTGCACAGCAAAGTCCCACAAACAGCAATGTGATACTGACCAGATAATCTGTCTTTTGGTGACATTGGTTGATATGGGCCAGGACACCAGCGACATCTTCAAAATAGTGCCACGGGATCGTTTACGTCCACCTGAGAGGGCAGACAGTTTAACATCTCACCCGAAAGACGGCACCTCAGTATCAGCTTAGATTTATGTACTCTGGTCTCTGGAGTGGGACTTGAACCCACAACCTTCTGACTCAGAGGCAAAAGTGCTACTCACTGAGCCACAACTGACACTGGAGGACCCCCTTCAAGTCCTCAAGTGTGAACCTAAACAGCAAGTGTTAATGAGCCAACATGATTCTCCTTATCTTATGCCCATAGTTTAGTCAAAAGTCACTGGAGCAAGAAACCTGGTTGGTTTTCTTCATCCTTTTCTAAGACATAGAAGCTGAGGCCAATCCAGCCACTCCCTGTGACTGAAAACAGCTAACCCAGCACAGGCGAGGGATCAAACATAGAGCCTTCCTGGTTCAGTATGGCGCATTTACCCTCTGAGCCTTCAGGGCTAGGGAGATCAGTGTTAATACATGTACTACTCACAGTATGATATTATCTCCTAGCGACGTTGGCACTCTCCCAATGCACCTTGTGCAATGAAGTGGGGGGAGGGAAGGGGAGGTGGTATTTAAATATTTTAATTAGCTGACTTGAACTGTGGGATCCCCATGCATATCCAGCTGTCGATAAGCAGTGCCAGAAACACATTATCGGTCACAATGCTTCAAGGAGAGAAATAGAAGATGAAAAGAGTAGGCAGAAAATAGCCCCTTACCTTCAGTAAAACCTTATCACAGTTGAACTAATTGAGAATTTTATCTCCATTTCCATTTATTTAAAAATTAGGATCCAGGTTCAATTCATTTGAAGGACTAGAACCCAAATGAATAGTAGAATGGAGACCAGTCTCTTAAGGTCTGTATCATTTTGTCAGCCAGCTCATCAGCAGAGGAGGAAAGGGAAATGAAGCTACATAAAAAAGCATGTAATCTATCCATGAATTCCTTACTCTCGTAGATCATATTGATTGCAGTATGCCTAGAGAATTTTAATAGATTATCGGTGGTAACTTTTGACTGATATCTTTGCTGTATTAGCTGGCATTTTAATTGCATTTCAGAAAAAAAATGGCATATAACCACTCAAGCAAAGAATTTTATTATTCTCAGTGGAAAATCTCCAATAAAACACAGGCAGATTGCTTGATTTGAAAACAGTAATTGTCTTAATTTCATTCAATAGTAATCTTTAGAGACCTTTTCCTGATCCAATGGCATGAGGAAGCAGAACCAAATCCTGCTATTGCTCCAGACCTTTTAAATGGCTTTGACCTTTAACCTGACTGACATCGTTTACCTCTTACCCTCACGTAAGAACCGTCACAGAAAACGTATCACTTGAAAAGTGTCCTTAACAACGTGCAAAGCTTTTGGTGTTTCTTAGTGCCAAATGATCGAGGAAATTTGCACATAGCGATCTTTCAGCATGAAAATGGTGTTAATCAGTTACCTCGGAAAAACATGCCACAGTGCCACTCTTACTCCATAGTTACGCCAACTTGTTAGAAACAAAACTGTGTATCTGGGTAAGTAATGGAGCAGCACATCAGAACACCTTGGGGGGAGGTTTAACCACCCCCCCCTCAACGATGGGCGGGACATTGTTAAATTGTTAAAAGTGTGAAACCTAACACCAACCCGCCATGAACCCACCTACTTCCGGTTTTACCGCGGCAGGTTGGGGGATGGGCCAGTAACCCGCTCTGGAGAGGCGGGTCGGTAACTATGATATTTAAATGAGGCTGCGTCCCTGATTTCTTTTGGCAGCCATTGAAGTCTAACGCCGGGCGGCCGGGATTCCCAGGGCTCGGGAAACCTGGAAGCTAAAGGGAGACGGGAGCTGCCCGATCCAGCTTTTCCAGCACTGCTTGTGGGCCAGGTGCAGCAGATGTGCTTCCCCCAGCACCTTCCGCCGCGCTCTCTCCCCGTCCCCTCTCCGGCGATCTGCCGACTGCCCAAGTGTTACGCCAACACCCCCCTCGCGATCTCTATCTATCCCCCTGTAAAATTCGGCAGGACCTCCGCCTTTCCGGTATTTCTGGGTTTCCCGGCCGCTGGCACGTGCCACCGCTTCCTCCCCGCCTCCCGTAAATACCAGGGCATTTGTTTTACTGGCACAGCAGCAGAGGCACTGCTGGCACTCATTTAAATTGCAGGCAGCAAGGACATACGCCCGAAGCTGACTGGGTCCTTCTTTAAATGTGCAGATCAGGCTCCACTGACGTCACTGGGCCCCGACTGCAATATTAACCTGAGACCTAAGTGGGCGAACAGTGGTGGCATCCCCACCAGACCAAACCTTGACAGGAACTGGATCGAGGGCCAGAAGATGCCCGGGTAAGTTTAAATTTTCCATTTTTTTAAGGTTTCCTTGTGGGCTAGGAGGAGTAGTGGTGGATCCGTTGGGTCCCAGAAGGAAACCTTGAGTCTCCACTGCTCCAGGCTTCTCAACCCCTCCACCACCACCCCCCCTCCCTCCACCCCTGCCTCCAGACCACACCCCACCCCCTTACAACCTACTTTAGTGCTTGGGACTGTTCCATCGGGTCCCCAGCAGCGGCATTTTGCCTGAAATTCTATTTTACTTCAGTGTAACCAATCAAGGACTCTGCTCTTTAATATAGGACAATTTCAAGGCCTTGTCTTATTATTTTCAGCTCTATGATAGATTAGATTATCTGAATTGAATTACCACCCATATTGTTTTATGCTCCAATGCTTGTTTTAAAAGGAGATTGTCTTTGTTTTCTGAAGCGATTTAATATTGTGTGTCCCTGCAGAATGGCCTAGGTGTACTCCCAAACTATAGCTCGGAAGATGGATGTGTTTGCTGTTTTGCTCTAAATGATGTTTGAACTGATCTTATATCATCATGGTTATAAATTGTGGATTTCCCAGTAGTGCTGCGTTGAGACATTACTGCTGTGGTTTTATGGCCATGTTAATAATTTTTATCTGATTCGATGTTATAATAGACCCTGACCATTTTTTTGACTCAATGGGATCAAACAATATATCAGTCTGCAGTGGAGTTATGTAGGTTGGAGAAAGATTTGTGTCCTTGGAGTTAACATTAAAGCCAGTCAAATATATTTAACAAGTTTAATTAATAAATCAGAGGCTAGAATCGTCTCTACCTATTGAGGGATTAAGTATGGTCTTGAGTTTTCATGCCGTTTTAGTCATAATTTGAGTTTATAATCAGGGCAAGTAACTTTATTTTGGCAGCAAAATAGGGCGGAAGTCATTTACACTGGTTTTCCACCCTAAAAATCGATCTCCTCAAGTTCCCTTGTACTTTTTGGCCCTTCTCACAAGATATGTGCACAAATCTTGGAAGGTGGCAGGGCAGGTTGAGAAAGCGGTTAAACCTGGGCTTTATAAATAGAGGCATAGAGGACAAAAGCAAGGAAGACATGATGAACCTTTATAAAACATTGGTTCAGCCACAACTGGAGTATTGTGTCCAGTTCTGGGCACTGCACTTCATGAAGAATGTGAAGGCCTTAGAGAGGGTGCAGAAAAGATTTACTAGAATGGTTCCAGGGATGAGGGACTTCAGTTATGTGGATACACTGGAGAAGCTGGGTTTGTTCTCCTTAGAGTAGAGAAGGTTGAGAGGAGATTTGATGGAAGTGTTCAAAATCATGACGGGTTTAGATAAAGTAAATAAAGAGAAACTGTTCTCAATGGCAGTAGAGTCGAGAACCAGAGGACACAGATTTAAGGTGATTGGCAATAGAACCAAAGGCAACATGAGAATCATAGAATCGTAGAATGGTTACAGCACAGAAGGAGGCCATTCAGTCCGTCGAGCCCATGCCGGTTCTCTGTAAGAGCAACCCAGCTAGTCCCATTTCCCCATAGCTCTGCAATTTTTTTTTCCTTCAAGCACTTATCCTTTTGAAAGCCACAATTGAATCCACCTCCGCCACCTGTTCAGGCAGTGCATTCCAGATCATAACTGCTCGCTGCGTAAAAAAGTTTTTCCTCATGTTGCCTTTGGTTCTTTTGCCAATTATCTTAAATCTGTGTTCCCTGGTTCTTGACCCTTCTGCCAATGGGAACAGCTTCTCTCTATCTACCCTGTCTAGACCCCTCATGATTTTGAACACCTCTGTCAAATCTCCTCTCAACCTTCTCTGCTCTAAGGAGAACAACCCCAGCTTCTCCAGTCTATCCATGTAACTGAAGTCCCTCATCCCTGAAACAATTCTAGTAAATCTTTTCTGCACCCTCTCTGAGGCCTTCACATCCTTCCTAAAGTGCGGTGCCCAGAACTGGACACAATACCCCAGTTGTGGCCGATCCAGTGTTTTATAAATGTTCAGCATAGCTTCCTTGCTTTTGTACTCTATGCCTCTATTTATAAAGCCCAGGATCCCGTATGCTTTTTTAACCACTTTCTCAACCTGCCCTGCCACCTTCAGCGATTTGTGCACGTATACCCCCAGGTTTCTCTGTTCCTGCACCCTCTTTAGAATTGTACCCTTTTGTTTATATTGCCTCTCCTCGTTCTTCCTACCATAATGTATCACTTCACACTCCGCTCCCCCCCCCCCCCCCCAGTAAAATATACAGGCTACACAGGTCATAAGAGGACCTCAGTGAGGAGATGTGTATAAGAAGAGTGTGCTTCACCAAAGAGACAATAAGGCAGCCCTATCACTGACTGCCACTTGCAACCATGGTTATCTGCTCGCAATGCTCTCTCTATGGCTATAAAGGTGATGACCACACTCAACTTTTATAATACAAGCTGATTTCAGGCAGCCACAGGGATCTCTGTACAATCAGCCAGGGTGCAGTACGGGCATGCATGGGTCAGGTAACTGATGCACTTTACAGGAGTGCTGGGGAATTCAACATCTTTGGCATCACATCAAAGCAGCAGCACGATAGGGCCATCAAGTTTTATGGGGCTGCTGGTTTCTCCAAGGTCCAGGGTGCAATCGATGGCACAAATGTTGCTTTCGAAGCACCTACTGAAAACCCCCTGAACTCTGTGAACAGGAACAGCTTCCACTTGTTGAATGTTCCCATTGCGTGTGGCAGCATACAATGCAAAATACGCTGGAAGTTGTCACAATGCAGTTATCCTTCGAAATTCTGTCCTCCCTGACCTCTTCAAGGAAGAAAATTGTGGCAGTGGATGAATTAGAGGGTCACAAAGCCTACCCCCTCCTCCCATGGATAGTGACAGAACTAGAAGATGTGATGGTGAAATAAAGAAGCCTGGAGATCATAAGGATAAAGCTTGAAGAAAGAATGAGTAAAAATTGGTTTGCACTATGGGGACAGCAGATTCCTTTCATACAAAATAACTAGTATTTCAACCCATCCACCTTTGAGGTTCTGTCCAAGCTTGTCCTTCAGTGATAACTGATTAATGCTGCAGTTCATTACACTGTTTGCTGAGTTAATTATAGATTTGACCTTACTGCTACAGAGCTCCTTAATCTCACTTTTCACATCAGTAGGATGTGATTTTGTATTTTTTGAGGTGGATCTTGTTGGCTTCCAATCATACATGAATAAAAGCTGATTAAGGGACACCATAGCTTTAAGGTCACATCTACAATGTCCTTAACACACAGACTGATGAACTACAAAAACAAAATAATCATCTATCACTGAAGGACAAGTTGGAGCAGTGCCAGAATTCCACTCTTTCCTTCAGGATAGTAGAACATTGCTTATTTTGTCTTTTCGGGACTTGGCCCCTGCAAAGAGTAAACAGAGTGCTGAAGACCTGTGCTCCAGAACTAGCCCTACTCTCAGTTAAGCTGTTCCAGTACACTGGCATCTACCCGGCAATGTGGAAAATTGTCTAGGTAGAGTAAATAAGGAGAAACTGCTTCCACTGGCAGATAGGTCGGTAACCAGAGGACACAGATTTAAGATAATTGGAAAAAGAACCAGAGGGGAGATGAGGAGAATTTTTTTTTCCCAGCTAGTTGTTGTTGTAGGTGAGAATATTGCAGATGCCCTCACTATAATCTCCCAAAGTTCTCTTGATTCAGGATTGGAGATTTGCACATGTCACTCCGCTATTTATGAAAGGTGAGAGAGGAAAACTAATGAATTATAGACCAGTTAGCCTAACATCTATTGTTGGGTAATTACTAGAGTCTATAATTAAGGATAGAGTGACTGAACACTTTGAAAATTTCAGCTGATCAAAGAGAGCCAGCATGGATTTGTAAATGGTAGGTCATGCCTGATGAACCTGATTGAATTTTTTGAAGAGGTGACTAAAGTGGTGGGCAGGGGAATGTCTATGGATGTTGTTTATATGAACTTCCAGAAGGAATTCGATAAAATCCCTCATAAAAGACTGTTAGCTAAAGTTGGAGCTCATGGAATTGAGGGTAAATTATTGACCTGGTTAGGAAATTGGCTGAGCAGCAGGAGACAGAGAGGAGGGATAATGGGCAGGTACTCAAATTGGCAGGATGTGACTGGTGATGTCCCACAGGGATCTGTGTTGGGGCCTCAACTATTCACTGTATTTATTAACGACTTAGATGACAGGTTAGAGAGCCACATACCCAAGTTTGCCATGACATAAAGATAGGCAGCATTGTAAGCAGTGTAGATGGAAACATAAAATTACAGAGAGATATTAATCAATTAAGTGAATGTGCAAAACTGTGACAAATTGATTTCAATGTAAGCCAGTGTGAGGTCATCCACTTTGGACCTAAAAAGGATAGATCAGAGTACTTTCTAAATGGTGAAAAGCTCGAAACAGTGGAGGTCCAAAGACACTTAGGGGTCCATGTACATAGATCATTAAAATGTCATGAACAGGTACAGAAAATAATCAAAAAGGCTAATGGAATGCTAGCCTTTATATCTAGAGGACTAGAATACAAGGGGGTAGAAGTTATGCTACAGCTATACAAAACCCTGGTTAGACCGCACCTGGAGTACTGTGTTCAGTTCTGGGCATCACACCTTAGGAAGGATATATTGGCCTTGGAGGGAGTGCAGTGTAGATTTACTAGAATGATACCTGGACTCCAAGGGTTAAATTACAAGGAGAGATTACACAAACTAGGGTTGTATTCCCTAGAATTTAGACGATTAAGGGGTGATTTGATTGAAGTTTCCAAGATATTAAGGGGAACTGATAGGGTAGATAGAGAGAAACTATTTCCGCTGGTTGGGGAGTCTAGGACTAGGGGACATAGCCTAAAAATTAGAGCTAGGAATTTCAGGAGTGAAGTTAGAAAACACTTCTACACGCAAAGGGTGGTAGATGCTAGATCAATTGTTAATTTTAAATCTGAGGTTGATAGATTTTTCTCAACCAAAGGTATTAAGGCATAAGGGGCTCAGGCAGGTATATGGAGTTAGGTCACAGATCAGCCATGATCTCATTGAATGGCAGAACAGACTCGAGGAGCTAAATGGCCTACTCCTGTTCCTATGTTCCTATAATCTGGAATGCACTGCCTGAAAGGATGGTGGATGCAGAGTCAATAGTAACTTTCTAAAGGGAATTGGATAAATACTAAGGAATAAATACTATAAAAGGAAAAAATTGCAGGGCTATGGGGAAAGAGCAGGGCTTTTTTCTGTGCTGCATGATTCCATAATTCTAAGTATGCCTTGTGCACAAAAAGCAGGACAAATCCAACCCAGCCAATTATCACCCTTTCAGCCTACTCTCAATCATCAGCAAAGTAATGGAAGGAGTTGTCAACAATGCTATCAAGCGACACTTACTCACCAATAACCTGCTCACTGATGCTCAGTTTGGGTTCACTCAGCTCCAGATCTCATTACAGTCTTGGTCCAATCATGGACACTGGAGCTGAGTTCTAAAGGTGAGATGAGAGTGACTGCCTTTGACACCAAGGCAGCATTTGACCGAGTGTGGCACCAAGGAGCCCGAGTAAAACAGAAGTCAATGGGGATCAAGGGGAAAACTCTCCAGTGGTTGGAGTCACACCTAGCACAAAGGAAGATGGTTGTGAGTGTTGACGGCCAATCATCTCGGTCCCAGGGCATCACTGCAGGAGCTCCTCAGGGCAGTGTCCTAGGCCTAACCACTTTCAGCTGCTTCATCAATGACCTTCCCTCCATCATAAGGTCAGAAATGGAGCTGTTCGCTGATGATTGCACAGTGTTCAGCTATATTTGCAACTCATCAGGTGATGAATCAGTCCATGTCCACATGCGGCAAGACCTGGACAACATCAAGGCTTGGGCTGATAAATGGCAAGTAACATTTGTGCCACACAAGTGCCAGGCAATGACCACCTCCAACAAGAGAGAGCCTAACCACCTCCCCTTGTCATTCAATGGCATTACCATAGCTGAGTCCCCTATCGTCGACATCCTGGGGGTCACCATTGACCAGAAACTCAACTGGACCAGCCACATAATTATTATGGCTACTAGAGCAAGTCAAAGGATATTCTGTGGCTCACCTCCTGACTCTCCAAAGTCTCTCCACCACCTACAAGGCACAAGTAATGGAATACTCTCCAGTTGCAGGTGCAATAACACTCAAGAAGCTTGACACCATCCAGGACAAAGCAGTCCACTTGATCAGCACCCCATCCAGTAGCTTAAACTTCAACTCCCTGCACCATCAGCGTACAATGGCTTTAATGTGTATGATCTACAAGATACACTGCAGCAACTCGCTATGACTTCTTCAGCAGCACCTTCCAAACCCTCGACCTCCACCATCTAGAAGGACAATGGCAGCAGGTACATGGGAACACCATCACCTCTAAGTCCCCCTCCAAGTCACATGCCATCCTGACGTGGACATGTATTACCATTCCTTCATTGTCACTGAGTCAAAATCCTGGCACTCCCTACCTAACAGCATTGTGGGAGCACCTTCACCACACGGACTGCAGCGGTTCAAGAAGGCGGCTCACCACCACCTTCTCAAGGGTAACTAGGGATGGACAATAAATACCAGCCTTGCTAGCGATGCCTACAACCCGAGAATTGTTTTTTTTTAAATCTGTTTCTGTTTCACTCTGTCCAGCTCAATCTCCACATTCTCAAGGTTTCCTCTTCCTCTATTGCATCTTCTGATTCAGTCTTTTTGTCTCCCAGCTCTTGTCACAAGTCTTCCTGCCTCTATCTTTCTCCAATTTCTAGCTTTAACCATGTGTACTATTGTCTCTATTTCATCTGCCTGTGCTATCTCAGATCTATCAGCTGTTCTTGGTCTCAGAGGGCCCTTAATTTAATGATTTGCTAAAAGATGCCTTGGTACTATTCAAAGAAGAACAGGAGTGCTTCTGATGTCCTGGGCAGCATTACTTCCTCAATCAACACTACTGAAGAACAATTTTCCTGCTTATTTATCTCATTTGTTTATGGAACTCTACCATACACATTGACTGCTGTGCTTGCCTGCATGACAACAGTGATTATACTTCAAAGAGTAATTAATTGGATATGTAGCACTTTGGGATAGAAACATAGAAACATAGAAAATAGAAGCAGGAGTATGTCTTTCGGCTCTTCAAGCCTGCTCCGCCACTCAATAGGATCATGGCTGATCCTCTATCTCGCTCTCTCCCCATACCCGTTGGTGCCTTTTGTGTCTAGAAATCTATCTAGCTCCTTCGTAAATATATTCAATGACTTGGCCTCCACAGCCTTCTGTGGGAGAGAATTCCACAGGTTCACCACCCTCTGAGTGAAGAAATTTCTCCTCCTCTCAGTCCTAAATGTCCTACCCCGTATTCTGAGACTGTGACCCCTCGTTCTAGACCCCCCAGCCAGGGGAAACATCCTCCCTGCATCCAGTCTGTCGAGCCCTGTCAGAATTTTATATGTTTCAATGAGATCGCCTCTCATTCTTCTAAACTCTAGTGAATACAGGCCTAATTGACCCAATCTCTCCTCATACAACAGTCCTGCTATCCCAGGAATCAGTCTGGTGAACCTTCGCTGCACTCCCTCTATGGCAAGTATACCCTTTCTTAGGTAAGGAGACCAAAACTGCACACAATACTCCAGGTGTGGTCTCACCAAGGCCCTGTATAACTGCAGTAAGACATCCTTGCTCCTGTACTCAAATCCTATTGCAATGAAGGCCAACATACCATTTGCCTTCCTAACTGCTTGCTGCACCTACATGTTTGCTTTCAGTGACTGGTGTACAAGGACACCCAGGTCCTTTTGTACATCAACATTTCCCAAATCTATCACCATTTAAATAATACTCTGCCTTTCTGTTTTTCCTTCTGAAGTGGATAACTATTAATGTTAGGCTAACCGGTCTGTAGTTCCCTGTTTTCTCTCTCCCTCCTTTTTTAAATAGTGGGGTTACATTTGCCACCCTCCAATCTGCAGGAACTGTTCCATTATCTATAGAATTTTGAAAGATGACAACCAATGCATCCACTATTTCCATGGCTACCTCTTTTAGTACTCAGGGATGCAGATTATCAGGCCCTGGGGATTTATCGGCTTTTAGTCCCATTAATTTCTCCAGCACTATTTTCTTACTCATACTAATTTCCTTTAATTCCTTCTTCTCACTAGACCCTTGGTTCCCTAGCATTTCTAGGAAGTTATTTGTGTCCTCTTCCGTGAAGACAGAACCAAAGTGCTTGTTTAATTGCTCTGCCATTTTCTTGTTCCCCATTATAAATTCTCCCATTGCTGACTGTAAAGGACCTATATTTCTCTTCACTAATCTTTTTCTTTTTACATACTTGTAGATGCTTTTACAGTCTGCTTTTATGTTCCTTGCAAGTTTACACTCATACTCTATTTTTCCCCTCTTAATCAATCTTTTGGTCCTTTTTTGCTGATACTTTGTGGACATGATTAAGGCGCTATATAAATGGGAAGAGGCACAACTGGTATGATCTTCGCAGCCAGACAGCAATGCAGAGAGCAAAAAGTAGACCTCTGCTGCTTCTTTGTCAACCTGACAACGGTGAGTAGAGAAGGTCTCTGGAAAATCCTCTCCAAGTTTGGGCGTCCAGACATAATTCATTGAAATGGGCAAACAATTCCATGGTGGCATGATGACTAGAGTGATGCAAAATGGGGAAAATTTCATCTCCTTCCCCATTACAAATAGTGCCAAGCAAGGATGCTTCCTTGTACCATCACTCTTCAGCTAGGCTTCTTGTGGCTTTCAATAATCTTGAAATCGGAGTCAAGATTAAATTCAGAACAGATGGCAGCTCTTCAACCTTAGAAAGCTGCAAGTTAAAACAAAGGTTCTGGAAGAAACTCTTTGGTGAATTCCTATTTGATGACTGTGCCCACTCCCAGGATGATTTGCAAACAGACATGAAGCACTTTGCAACAGCTCGCCTGCAATTTGGCAAAACGATCAGCCTTAAAAAGATGGTGGTACTTTCCAACCAGCCCCAGGCAAGGATTACACTCCACCTGCCATCACTATCAGTGATCACATGCTCCAGGCTGCGGAAAGTTTCACCTACCTGGGTAGCCGTCTGTCTAGAGAAGTCCATATCAATACAGAAACATCTTGCAGAAATGCCAAAGCCAGATTAACTTTTGGCAAACTGTGGTGCCTCTGTGACAAGACAGGCATCAGCCTCCAGTCCAAGTTCGAAGTCTACAGGGCTGCCGTTCTCACGACCCCATGAAACTTGGACAACTTATTCATGCCACATTAAGAAAATGAATCACTTTCACCTCAGCTACCTGAGATGACTAATGAAGATCAGATGGCAAGACAAGATGCCTGACACTGATGTTCTTAAAAAACCATCACCAACATTTTATTATGGATTATCTATAGTGAGAACACATTTTCAAGTTAATGTTTTGCTTAATAAAACATGTTTGAAATTATTACAATGTGATGCACAGACACAATAAACATGGGTGGCGGAAATGAGGCTTTGTGTTGAGCCCTTTGAAGTTCGCTAATAAAAATTGCCTAATATCCATGCTGACAAAAATAACCAGTAAAATATTACCTAGAGAATGGGATGTTTGCTTCCATTCTACAGCACTTCCGTCAGTGTCAGCTGATGTTGGCAACAGGTATCCTTCTTTTGACTCATTAGTTCCCCTTGGTGCAGTGGGAGTGAAAGTCATGGGATTTGGGAACTCCAATGCCATTTACTCCTCATTTTAATATATGATTTTATATGACCACACTTTAGGAAGGATGTCAAGGCCTTAGAAAAGGTGCAGAGGAGATTTGCTGGATCGGTAGAAGGGATACAGGACTTCAGTTGTGTGGAGACACTAGAGAAGCAGGGGTTGTTCTCCTTAGAGCAGAGAAGGTTAAAGGGAGATTTAACAGAGGTGTTCAAAATCATGAAGGGTTTTGATAGAGTAAATAAGGTGAAACTGTTTCCAGTGGCAGAGGACACAGATTTAAGGTAATTGACAATAGAACCAGGGGTGAGATGAGGAGACTTTTTTTTACTTGGCGAGTTGTTATGTTTGGAATGCACTGCCTGAAAGGACGGCAGAAGCAAATTCAATAATAACTTTCAAAAGGGAATTGAATAAATGCTTGAAGTGGAAAAATTTGCATGGCTATAGGGAAAGGGCAGGGAAGTGGGACTAATTCGGTAGCTCTTTCAAAGAACCAGCACACACATGATGGGCCGAATGGCGTCCTTCTGTGCTTTATCATTAAATGATTCTATGATTCTATGATAATGAGCTGCCACCAAATCTGTGAGCACCCACATGATAGACCCTTGATTGTGCCTTATGGGGAAGAAATCCAGCAGGAACAAGTCCCACCCCAGCGTCCACCTCCAAAAATGCCGGCATGCACATTTTAAGCTACATACTTGCAAAAAAAGTTGAATAAATTTGAGGCCTTTGTGTCCAGAACCTAGGACCTGAGACACAATAAATGAGAAGAGACTTCAATAGGCCCATATCGATAATATCACACAGACCTAATTCTGCTATCCTTGATGCATCTAACTCTAAAATATAATTCACTGCTGCAGAATTCATCCAATACACATTCACTACTTTTGAATTTATATTATCATTGAGTACAGAATAGGAACATTGCTATCTCTTCCTCACCAGAGCTCAGAGACTTACCATATAATTCCTTGCCAGTGCTCAGTGACTCATGGTGTGCTTTCTCATCCTCATTAGCACCAGTGTGTCCCTGAGTATGTTTATCAGTGCTGGCATCTACTTCAAGTGAGAGTAGTGACAGTTGGTGTTTAGTTTTGCGGTATTTTTCAAGTATAACTTGTGGTTCACTGGGGCTTTCTAGCTTTGTGAACAGAGCAGATGGCACAACATAGGTGCTTCTGCCAATAGGATCCAGGGTATTAGTTATAAAGCGAACAATGCCAAAACAACCAATTGCTTTGCTCTTCTGCATTTGTTCTGGTCTCCAAGTAGGCCTGTCGGAGACTGGTTCAGGCAGTGGGCTTGGGAACTTCACATCAGAACAGTACTTGTAGTTCTGCTTCTGAAAACAAGCAGGTTTCGGGATCCACAAATAGGACTGTCCCAGTAGCCCTACCATTCCTGCTCCTGCCCCACAGAACATATTTCCTCTTATCTCAACTCCATTTTTTTCTTCTCTTGTCCAGTCCCTGCCTACCTACCTACTTACAGGACTTTTCTGATGCCCTCTGCCACTTTAACCAATTCCTGTTTCCGGGCCCTAAATCATCCCAGGGTTCTGATGCAAGGTCATTGGCCTAAAACGTTAACTCTACCTTTCTCTCTCCACAGATGCTGCCTGACCTGCTAAATGTTTCCAGCATTTTCCGTTTGTAATTTAGGTTTCAGTGTCCTGATATAGTTAAAAACATACACAACAGCTTGAGAATAAGGAGTCAAAATCTGCAGTCATTTAAGTTTTTCTTTTAAATCAAAAAAAGCCTTGGTTTTGCAGAATGATGCAGAGGTCAGTGCTTTTCCTGTGAGTAATAATTTTTCACCTTGTATGTAACGGACGCTATACGATGGACATTTCAGTTACATCTGTTAAGTGCATTAGACGTTACTTTATGTGGGGAGAAATGAAGCTAAGATTATGTTAATGTGAGAGTTATGAATTGTAATGTACAAAATTGAAAATTTAAACAAAATCTGACTAGTAACATTTCCATTTATATTGTGTTCTGTTGTTTATCTGCAAGCTTAGTAAAAGTAGGAGGTGTTGTAAGGGGGCAGGGTTAATAAAGCTGTTGGAGTAAAAATAAAAGGCTTCATGAAATAAATAGAAAATATTACCAGAGAAGAAAAAAGCTTCGAGGTAGTGAGACATAAAATGGCTGCTGTCAAAGATTTGGGGGCTATCAAAGCTAGGAAAAGAAATAAGGTCCATGTTCCAAAAAGTTGGAGTCAGGATTGAGCGGTATGTATGGTTTCTCATCGCTAGTCTCATCCCAGTGAATTTATATTGTACAATCTCTACGGCTTTAACTATGTTATGTGGTAACACATACTTTGGAGGAACAGCAAGGAATGGAGGTTTACAGTCATTGAAAAGACTGGGAAGAGCACAGATGAACGGGGACACCTAGGGGTTAAAATACATAGGCCGAGATCATGCCTGCAAATTGGTCCAGCCCAAAATTAATTTTTCGCCCAAAAAACAGGCATGACAGGGAACGTTTTCTCCCCCATAATTTCTTGAAAGTTTAAGTGTAGGTAGTTAGAGCCATAAAAAAGACAAATGACATTTTGGATTTTATAAACAGGAGCATAGAACACAACAGTATGAGAGCAGGTCAGAGGCTGGGTATTCTGCGGCGAGTGACTCACCTCCTGACTGCCCAAAGCCTTTCCACCATCTACAAGGCACAAGTCAGGAGTGTGATGGAATACTCTCCGCTTGCTTGGATGAGTGCAGCTCCAACAACACTCAAGAATCTCGACACCATCCAAGATAAAGCAGCCCGCTTGATTGGCACCCCATCCACCACCCTAAACATTCAATCCCTTCACCACCGGCGCACAGTGGCTGCAGTGTGTACCATCCACAGGATGCACTGCAGCAACTCGCCAAGGCTTCTTCGACAGCACCTCCCAAACCCGCGACCTCTACCACCTAGAAGGACAAGAGCAGCAGGCACATGGGAACAACACCACCTGCACGTTCCCCTCCAAGTCACACAGCATCCCGACTTGGAAATATATCGCCATTCCTTCATCGTCACTGGGTCAAAATCCTGGAACTCCCTTCCTAACAGCACTGTGGGAGAACCTTCACCACAAGGACTGCAGCAGTTCAAGAAGGCGGCTCACCACCACCTTCTCAGGGGCAATTAGGGATGGGCAATAAATGCCGGCCTCGCCAGCGACGCCCACATCCCATGAACGAATAAAAAAAAAACAGTAAAAAAGCAATGTTAAATTTATATAAGGCCGTGATTAGCTTACAGTTGAAATATTATGTGTCGTTTTGAGCGTTCTGTTATAGAAAGGACACTAAAGAGTGTACAGCATATATTGATCAGGATGATATCAATGATGAGAAATTATAGTTATGAAGAGACACTTGAGACACTGGGACTATTTCCACTGGAACAGTGAAGGCTAAGAGTAGATTTAAAAGAGGTTTTTAAAATTATGAAGAGTATCAATAGGGTTAATAGGGAAAGACGATTTGTACAATGACAAAGGATCATTAATTTAAAATGGTCAGTAAGAGAATGAGGAGAGAGGTTAGGTTCTTTTTGAAGAATATTGTTGGAGCATGGAATAATTTGCCACATGGAATGATTGAGGCAGAGACCGTTACATCTTTAAGGAAAAGTGTGAGAAAGCAGGGTGGTTGGATTAGTTATGGATTGCTCTAACAAAGAACGGGCACAGACATGAAGGGCTGAATGGCCTCCTTCTGTACTGTAAACTTCTATGGTTCTATAGCATACAACTTCCCATTGCTCCTGAGCAGATATTCCATTGTTTTCCCCAAAATTTCTAACGCTATGGAATGTTAGAAAAATGCATTCACAAAGCAGGACCGAAATTTAGCAGAGCAAAGGCTTATGGATTCCCAAGTGCTGGAGTTTAACCAGCTAAAACCATATGCTCCAACAGCACAAAGCACTGGTATGCTTCCCGCTGCTTGTTGAGTCAAGACCCCTGTTGAGGCATTGGCCTCCAGAGTTATCTAGAGCTGAGAGTAGGGTTGCCAACTCTGGTTGGATGTGTTCCTGGAGGTTTCATCACATGACCTCCCACTTCCAACACAATAAAACAGCCTTTTCTCCTAGCTCCAATATTTTTACAATTAATAAATGAGAGGGTTCAAAGAAAATTAAAAGAAAACCTCAATTTTTTTTCACTATGGTTTTTCTCCTGGGTTGCTCAAAGTATCCAGGAGATTAATCTATAATTCCTGGAGACTCCAGGGCAATCCTGGAGGGTTGGCAACTCTAGCCGAGAGAGAGAAGAGTCCAGGCCCCCAGTGATAGGTCTATACTTTCACGTTCCATTACTGGCCCACGCTGGCTGGTCAATCATCAACAATGTCCTGGAGTACTGCGGCCCTGCTTGACTTAAATATTGGATTAGCAAGATTGCCACAGAGGATTGACTTGGTTCTCAACTTCCATTGATATGTCTGATGTTTAGGAGCCACCTCAACACAAAAGATACTTTGTCTCCCCATCTAAGGAGGATTTTCACTTATGCCTCACTAATGTAATAAAATGTTTAATAGTATTACAGATCAAAGCAATAGTACATTCTCCAGTTTCATGGTGATGTGCAAAACTCAAGGATTCCTTGAAAGACAAAAAGAGCAAAATTGGGGCCAAATTGGGACCTTTGCCCCAAGGAAATGTATAAAGGTCAGGAGAAAGGAGGAGGAAACCCTTTACATCTGGTGTCTGCCCCATTAAATTGTTCTCGGACTTCCTGGGGGTCAATGAAGCTGGACCTACGCTTACAATAGATGCAGGCCCATTGTTTACATGCAAATGAAGTGGGAGGAGGCATTCACAGTCCTCCTAGCTCCATTTCACGTTCATGCGGCCATGGGGCGCCCAGGTGCAAGGGTGTTGGAGACCTGAGATCTGATAGTTTGAGGGGGCCCGCCAGGAAACTAAAGACTAGCCCAAAGGCACATGGGCCTTTGTTTTTCAAAGATACAGGTATGCTGCTCACCAGCAGCAGCCAGAGGCCAATGGTCAGTTTGCAGCTGCTCTATTCTTTCTTGCCCAATTTTCTGGTGCTAGACCCAGCAAGTGGGCAGGCCAGTGTTGGGGCTGCCTCCGGGCCATTTTAACGGCCCAGATTACCAAAATTGACAGGCGCTTAGAAGGAATAGGCAGTACACACCCAAAGTGTGCAGCTCCTCTCCTTTATTTTCTATCATAACACATTTGTGACACCCAGTTACACATTTTCAAAATATCATTGCATTAATGTTATTTGGAAAATATTACACTAGGATATAAGAATGCAATATTGCACATTTTCATTGTGGTACAAAATGAAGTATTTCTAAACCCGAATGGTCTTACCTTGATATGTCATTGGGAAATACTGCCATTTATCTGGAAGACTTAAAGCTGAGTTCAAATTTAGATTTTCTATTCAGCTGTGACACGTATGTTATCAATAGAGATTACTGTAATTAGCTGACAGCACAGGTTGGAATTATCCAATCATCCATGGTCACCGAACTCTAACCGTAGGCTGCAAAATCAATAACTAACCAATAACTTCCTATTTAAAAAGTTAAAAGAAAGTAATTTTGATATGATTAAAGGCAACAGGACAGCAACAAGAACAGAAAAAGCTAACTGATAAGTTTTAATTGTATCAAGGGTTGGTTAAGCATTGTTTTGTGAAGTGCTATTTATGGGTACAGTCTTGCTCAAAGTGTAATTGTTGTTCAGATGCAGTGTTAATGTGCAGCACTTGAATAAAGCATAGGCTTTTGTATCTTACCATGTGCAGAAACTCAGGAGGCGACTTAAGATAAGAGAGACAAAATTAGCTCAGATAAGAGAGTTAGAAAAGATCCAAAAACATAACAAGGACAGCATGCCAACTGATTGCATCCCCAGTATCTGGTTTCTTTTTCTACATGTAAACTCAACAGCATGTTCAGGATGTAGGAGCCTTATTCTTTCAAATAGTCGTAAGAGTTTTCCAATTATTATTCATTTACTCTAGATCATATTTTGAAAAAAAAAAGTACTTCAACTTTGTTGGAGGCTTTACCATTCTGCCTCTGATCTCTCGGGGGGAAATTTTCACCGTCATCACCCGGGCAATAATCTGGTGGACAGATCGCCCACCCCCAATGTAAAACCCACCCGATTTTCACCACCTTGGAACCATTAGGATGATAATCGAGTGGGTATTACAATGGGTGGACGATCCCCTCCGCCATATTACCACCCAGGCGGTGAAGGTGAAAATTACCCCCTTCATTTTCTTCTTTTTGTGTTCGGGAGTAAACGATCTCTTGCGCATAGCACATAGAAGAAAATCAGACAAGGAGGATTGCACAGACAGAACAGAGCCCACATCACTATCCATCCATTTACATTAACGTACACCCCCGCACAAAAACTCAAGAACAATGCAACAAAATTCAGTTCCGGTCCTTAATTATACAAAAGCCCACAGAAAAGAAGTCATTATTGTTCATTTTGAAAGCTGGAAAGTGCAAAAGAATTCAAGTGAATAAACTCTTAAGTCAGAGAAGTGTTCCTTTTGGGACTAACAAAGGCTGCTGATCTACAGATGGTTTTGCTATTTTCAACCAATGTTCCACTCCTGATCGCGATCCATTGACTTCTGCTGGAAAACGTGAGTGTGGATGTCAAGTAAGTTCCATTATTGAACTCAATTGTGATCTTTCCCACAGTTCTGAGGAAAGATCATTGACCTGAAACATTAACACTGTTTCTTTCTCCACAGATGCTGCCTGACTTGCTGAGTATTTCCAGCATTTTCTGTTTTTATTTCTTTCCCACGGATGGAATACCTGCCAATAAGGCAGGGGTGCAAAACATACTTGTTCCGGCCCCCGGAACAATTTAATCCGGCCTACAGATTTCCAAACCGGCCAGCTGTCCTTGTCCACTGGTGGAATTTAAATTTGGGCAGGAAGTGTCGAATGGCTGAACTATCCCGCTCGGCGTCGAAAGCCCGATTTTTGAATTGGCCGCGGACTCTCAATCACCTGTTGATGGAATTTGAATTTGGGCAGAAAGCCATGGTTGGCTGAACTATCCTGTTCAACCGTGCGAGGCCTTACAGGTCATACAAATCACGAGGACATACAGGTTCTCATTTCTCATTCACCTGTAGCATGTGGTCCTATTTAGTCAGGCTTCTCGCTGTCGCTGTATAAGTTGACTGCCATTGAGGTGATGTGTGTCTTGGATTGGTCTTTAAAGATCTGGAGGTCTTTAAAGATTTGGAAAGTTCTTCAATATTCTGGCAGAAATGAATGTAACCAATCTATTGGTGTTATAGCTTGGTGTTTATAATTTATTTATATTTTGTTTCTGCTTATAACTAAAAACCTTTCTAAAATTCCCTGTTAGATGATCAAAACAGATAGACTGTTTCTTCACTGTAACTTCGATTCTTCATTGGGAGCGAGCAGCAGCCTTCTGGAGTGTTCACTTTCCACGGCTGGTGGGCACCGCAGGGACCAGAGTGCTTAGTCGATCACGACAATGGCATTTTGGTTTACTTTGGTTTGATTGGTATGATTGGGTGTGTCACAAAAATAAAATTTTGTAACACTTGAATAGTCTTTTGGGGTTCCTGACACTGGGGCAATGCGGTGTCTTTTGCGGTTTTGCTTGAAGGTCCATTGGAAAAAAAGAGAGTGACCAGTGTCTCCTTATTGTTCAATTAAAAGAGTAGCCCTTGGGAGTGTTGTGGCATGAGGAGGAGCACTCCACATTAGCATGTGTAAGGAGCCTGTTCTTCGTGGCTGCCTAGTCACCTGAAAAATAGTCCAACCCAATATCAGGTCAGACATCTTTCAGGCGTCCTTGGAGCACAAGACATTGATCTTCGAAATTGACCCTAGTTGCGCCTGTTTTGCACACATAACGAGGTTCAATTTCTACCCCAATGAAGCAAATTTGGAGGAAAATCAGAAGAAAATGTACTTTTTATAGCTAACATTTATAAATTAAAATTCTGGCAGAAAAGACCCTAAAGTCTTTCAGAGATTGATTGGAAGTGTCTTGATGCAATATGATAGGCAGCAACTCTGATCTTGTACTCCTATTAGGATTGCCAAATTGGTTTCACATTAGACTCATGCTCCAATGTCACAGAAGCAGTGTGAAAAATGGAGTCTGTCATCTTGGTCAACTGCACCACTACAGAGGGTCCGCATGGACCTCCATTCATGTGTGCCCGCCTGGCAATTATGGATAATGCTCAAATGTTGCATTATAAAAACATGCATCACAGTGTTACAGATTGATTTCACAATATCTTCTAGGGGTAAATGACACGAGATCTAGGCTTGCACACTGAAACTGCTGATTCAGTTAGCGCTGGGGCCATGAATGCTGACAAGAGGTAACTCAGAGTTCATGATCTCAGGGGAACCTGCAACGTGTTTGGTATTAACACACAAAGGAGAACTAAAGGAATGGAATGGATAAGATTACTTTAAAAACTTACGAACTTTGAAATTGAAGTTGGGTTGAAATAAACGCCTGTGGGCACTAAATCCGTCGGAGTTGTTGCAACTGGCACCCAAATGTTTACTGGATCACTTTGTGGTGCAAAAGCAGTTTGGAATTTCTGGCTAACAGTTACTCTGTAGCTCGCAAGTGCTGATACGCATGTGAGACCACATCTTGTGGCTTTGTTATATTAGGATTTTTTGCTACATTTATACTCATAGTGGTAGGTGCTATGAAAATTTCATAATTTACAATAGATACCGTAGTGCGTTGGTTAGACGAGCAACCTAGTGGTCAAACCCCACCATACCAAGTCCTGCAATTGAATGCAATAAATCTGGTGGGCTGGTAGAAATAAATTCCTATGAAAGCTGTCACTTTATCATAAAAAACCAACTGATTCACTACCGTCTTTCAGGGAAAGAAACGTGTCACCCCTATCAGTCTGGCCTAAATGTGATTCCAGTCCCACTCTGCATGGTTGACTCTTAGGGCCCAATATTAGGAGGGAGGCGGGTTGGCAGCGGGGGGTCGACCAGGCACTGGGCAGCGGGGGGTCGACCAGGCACTGGGCAGCAGGGGGCCGACCGGGCACTGGGCAGCGGGGGGTCGACCGGGCACTGGGCAGCGGGGGGCCGACCGCCCAGTGAAATCTATGTGCTCCTCACGCGATCGCAGCCTAATTGAAGGTACTTACGCGTGCTTCCGGGTTTCCCGTTGCAGACCTGAGCAGCACTGCGCACCCGCATCACAGGCAGTCAGCAGGAGGAGCCCTATTTAAAGGGGCAGTCCTCCAATGCTCCTCCTGCAGCAAAGAACCAAATTGGCAGCATGGAGCAGCCCAGAGGCAAAGTTGCTCCAAGATTCTCAGACTCCTTACTCCAGGCGCTGCTCGATGGGGTCAGGAGGAGGAGGGAAATGTTTTTCCCAGCGGATGGGAGGAAGTGGCCTGCCTCTGCCACCAAGAAGGTTCGGCTCGAGGTGGCAGAGGAGGTCAGCAGCAGCAGTAACATCTCCCGAACCTGGGTCCAGTGCAGGAAGCGCTTTAATGACCTAACCAGGTCAGCCAAAATGAGTATACTTACGCATTCTCCCACACTCCGTCTTCCACATCACCCCCACCACCACACAACTCCTTCTGCACTGCCACCTCAATGCTCTCGCATCACTCCTCACATCTACTCAACCATCATCCTCACCTTGCCTGCACTTACTCACCGCCCCAGTTCCCATTTGAACACTACCACGCAACCCAATCCTCAAACAATCTCATGGCTATGTCTCACACGCACCCTCCCATGCATCTCCCTCATGGTCACCCCCACCCACACCAATGCATGCAGCGGGTCACTATGCAACCATCACTCAATCACGCCTCTCTGTGTTTTGCCTTGATAGGAGAGGAGATGCCAGAAGGCCCAGGAAAGGGATGATGGTGAAAGGGGACATGGAATTGGGGACGCCACTCAAAGCACTCCTATGTCTCACCCGTTGCCCCCCTCTCAACCAGTACCCGCAATGCTGCCTCCTCTCTAGGTGGCCAAGTCTGTCCCTGCACAGGTGCAGGTGGAGCAATCTTTGGAGGGGCCCTCACGGGCACTGAAACCCAGAGGGCGTCCGCGCAAAGCATCTCATCGGTCAGGGCATGGACAAGAGCAACCTGCCACTATCTCTGCTGAAGCCACAGGGGTAGCACCACGTAGGGGTTCCCGTAAACGTAAGGCTAAGGTTTTGTGTGCACAAAGGGGATGCACAAGGGTGTATGACAGAATGTCATTTTTCATTTAGTTTTGTTTGTTTTGCCAAGCGCATTAAAATTTGTTATCACCACTACTGCCACGACTTTGCAAATCTTGTCTGGTTTGTGCAATAATTCCCTTTCCTAAAGACCCACACCTAATGCCACCCATTGGGTCACTGCAGAGTGGGTGTAGGTGCATTTTCAGGGCTCTTTTGTGCAGACGACTGAGAGACGCCGGCGATGTCCCCAGTGGCACCTTGGAAGGATCCGGAGGAGATGATGTTGAGGGCAGTGGTGACTTTGACAGCGGCAGGTAAGAAAATGGTGCTTGGGCCAACCAGGAGCAGCTCGGCATCAAGGAGGCTGCAGATGTCCACGAATAAATGTCGAGTGACTCTGAGCCTCCGTGTGCACTGCTCCTCAGAAAGGTCCAGGAAGCTGAGCCTCTGTCTGTAGACCCTGTGGCGAGGGTAGTGCCTTCTGCGACGCACCTCTCTCTGCGGTTGCCCTCCCTCCAGCTGTGCAGGTGGATGTGTCACAGCACTGTGTTGTGGAGCTCCACATGTCAGAGGTGGACTGCATGGCCGCGAGGCTGGTGATGCTGTTTGTCCTTTTATGAGGTCATGACTGCAGCTATGACGGCCCCCATCCGCAAGATGTACGTTTGAGGGGGTCCGCACGGTAGGTAAATGTCTCTGCACACTGGGGTTGAGGTTCCAAGTTTGTGAATTTTTGTGTTAGGAGGAGGGTGGTGGAGGCCAAACTTTGTCCAAAGTGACAGAGTGGCCTCCTGCAATGAGTGAGGGTCTCCCCCCCCACCTTTCAAATGGACTTTTGCAGCTCCAACAGGCTGGTGGCTGCAACACGTCTGTTTCAACCCAGTACAGGAAACACGCTCTGTTGAGATGAAAATCCCACCCCTCCTAAAATATCCTCCCAATCAGGTCTGCAAACGACCTGAACTATCTAATTAATTGGTTTAAGTGGGATCCCACCGGCTTTAATTGCAGGTGGGAGTCCCGCATGTGGGGGCTGCACGAACCCGGAAGTGGGCGGGTTGGAGCCGGGATCTGGACCCGCCCCGGAATTCCGAATTTTAGCAGCCCCCCCCGCCACGAACGCACCTGCTCGGCCATCCGAAAATCAACTTCTTAATGTCCTCTCAAGTGACCTAGCAAGCCAGCAATTGTAAGAACAATTGCTGTAGAAGAAGAGATGGGCAATAAACACGCCTTTGCCATTGTCACTCACATCTCATGGCAGTGTCCTGACACTGTGTTGGATGTAGTCTCAATACCTGAAGCTATCATGAGGCTCCAGAATCAAATACACAGCATGACTATAGAGATGTTGGCATGATTCTGACTCCCTCAGATCAGTAGTCAAATCAGTGCTAATGAAATATTTACCGACTGCATATACTGGCTCTCGCAATTCCTTTGAAAGTAGATCCAGCACTGCAAATGTACATGCACCAGCATGTTCACAGGCTGTGACACAGCACACGCATGCCTGTGCAAATGCAGTGGTGGGAAAAGGCCAAAGAGGCCAACTAAGTGGCAGCCAAGCTACCTTGGCCAATGCAACTTGATGTATTATTCAATAACCTTGAATCACACTAGCAGGTTCAATATGACAAAGGCTTTAGAGGTGATCCCATTTGGAAGGGCTGCTGGTGAGGACACGATGCTACACATTTGAGAACAGATTTATGAAAATAAGTGTTGTACAATGGGGTTATTAGACTTTCCCCTCTACACACCATTTAACATTCTCAGATATTGATTGGAAGCTATTTTACGCAATGTTGATAAGCAGCAACTCTGAACAGATATTGAACGGCATCTCCTCTTCTGTTAATATGTAACATCACTGATACAGACAAGGAACACATTTGAGTTATTCATAGTTCAAAAGAAAAAAAAAGAAGTCCATTTACATAGCATCCTACCACATTTCAAAAATGTCTCAAAGTGCTTCTCATACGATAAATTACTTTGGCTGCAGTGACTGTTGTTATGTAGCACAGGAGATAAAAGCACAACTCAGATTCAAAAAGTGTGCCCAGAAAGAGTTTTGCACTTTTACACAGATGCGTTTGAACTGTGATCTGTCAGACTTTAAGGTTATGAGAATTTTACAAATAATTTAGGTAACGTGTTATAGTTGGAACGCAGAATATTCCTCAATTCTGTGACTATAAAGGCCAAGAAATCTCTCTCTCTACTATTGTAACAAATTAGTACATTTGAGTGAAATTGCTTTGCTCACCTTTTGAAAAACATCACTATTTAAAATCAATGAATTTATAACTTTGTTAAGACAGAAAACAGAGGACTTTCACCCCTAAAAGGTTATTAATGTTAGCATAGATGCAAGTATGTAAAATCAGGCACCATTGTTTGAGCCTTTAGCATAGTATGGCTGCATATTCTTTTTGAATAGTTTACATGCATGGAATAAATCTGATTAATGTTGTCTTCAAGGGGTTAAGTTTCCAGGATCAAAATTATATCTTCTGGCTTCAGTATTTAACAACACCAGTAAATTGCATTGGTTGACTCCATTGATCACTGCTGCATGCAGGCCGTCCAGTCAGCTCCCCTTTTATGAAACTGAAACTTAGAAATTACTGTTGGTGCATTATTCAGGGATTAACTGTGGGTCACTAAAAGTTTTTTGGGAGTAACAAAGCCAACTGGTTTACATATCATTTTGCTGTGCTCAGTTTGTGGACTAAGATGTGAGCTGCATCTCTCATACAGCAGGCCAACGAACGAAAAGGAAGAACAAGTAATCCTCTCAATCATCTGTGAGCTGCAATTAGGAGGCAATTAACAACAACAACTTGCATTTATATAGCAACTTTAACATAGTAAAATGTCCCAAAGCGCTTCACAGGAGTGTTATCAAACAAAATTTGACACCGAGCCACAGAAGGAGATATTAGGACAGGTGACCAAAAGCTTGGTCAAAGAGGTAAGTTTTAAGGAACATCTTAAAGGAGGAGAGAGAGGTAGAAAGGCAGAGTTCAGGGAGGGAATTCCAGAGATAGGGAGGGCGAGACCACGGAAGGATTTGAAAATAAGGATGTGAATTTTAAAATTGAAGTGATGCCTAGCCAGGAGCCAATGTAGGCCAGCGAGCACTGGGTGAATGGGATTTGGTGCGAGTTAGAATATAGGCAGCAGAGTTTTGAATGAGCTCAAGCTTATGGAGGGTGCAAGGTGGGAGGCCAGCCAGGAGAGCATTGAAATAGTCGAGTCTAGAAGTAACAACGGTGTGGATAAGGGTTTCAGCAGCAGATGAACTGAGGCAAGGGCGGAGACGGGTAATGTTACGGCGGTGGAAGTAGGCAGTCTTGATGCTGGAGAGGACATGGGGTCGGAAGCTCAGCTCAGGGTCAAATAGGACACTGAGGTCTGGTCCAGCCTTAGACAGTGGCCAGGTAGAGGGATGGAGTCGGTGACTAGGGAACGGAGTTTGTGACGGGGAACGAAGACAATGGCTTCGGTCTTCCAAATATTTGATTGAAGGAAATTTTGCACATCCAATACTGGATGTCGGACAAGCAGTGTGACAAACCAGAGGCAGTGGAGGGGTCGAGAGAGGTGATGGTGTTGTAGAGCTGGGTGTTGTCAGCGTACATGTGGAATCTGATGCTTTGTTTTCAGATGATGTCGCTGTATTAAGAATGTGAAGGGGAAAAGGTAGATGCTAACAACATGTGTATACACATAAACCTTAAAGAAAGACTTGCATTTATTTAGTGCTTTTCATGACCACACGACGTCCCAAAGTGCTTTACAAGCAATGAAGTATTTTTGCAGTGTGGTCACTGTTGTAATGTAGGAAACGTGGCAGCCAATTTGCACGGAACAAGGTCTCACAAACAGAAATGAGCTAATGACCAGATAATCTGTGTTAGTGATACTGGTTGGGGGACAAATATTGGCCAAAAATTAGGAGAACTCCCCTTCTATTCTTCGAAATAGTGTCATTGGATCTTTTACATCCACCTGAGAGGGCCAGTTTAACATCTCATCCAAAAGACGGCACCTTCGACTGTACAGCACTCCCTCAGTAGTGTCCTGGAGTGTCAGTCTAAATGCAGCCAATGTAAAACTAACCGTAGTCCTATATTGTTGACATTGTTGAGACGTAACAGCAATAAAAGCATCAGAACCCAGAACACATCACCACTAGGTAAAACAGAAACAAAGAAATAGGGAAATAATGTGTGTGTGCGTGGAACGCTCACCTTTAGAGAATCAAGAATTACTGCCATTAGTAATATTTCTTTCTCTTATGATGTAAGAGAATGTTATTGTTTAAATAAAGACAACTGCAAGTTTGGGTCTCGCTGTGTATGACGTATTTATCAAGAGAGTTTGACACAAACTACCCAATGAAAGTTATCCAAGGGATGAGGTATAAATGGTAACATGCTAAGCATTATCCTTTTTCCTACTGTTATGTGCTCAGCATCATGCATGTCACCTTTCTTTATTGATATTTGAAGTTTAAGTCAGAAAATTCTTATTAAAGAATAGGTCAAATGGTCCTAGAGATTGATTGACACTTGACACTTACAAGGATCCCTGACAATCACTGGCAAAAAAAAATGTAGATAATATGAACGTCAATAATGAAACAGTTTGTCAAAACTGAGCCAGATGTTCCACTATTTATTCAGAATGCACTACAGTATGTAAAAGTACAACTCAGGTTTGAGGACAACAGACATGCCATTCTTAACACTCAAGTACAACATTTGAGGGATGGTATTATGAGTACATAGTAGCAGTGAGGAAGTTCACCCATCACCAGCACAAATCGTGGGCAGGCTACCTGCAATTTTCTGTCCTTTGATTTCAATGGATGGAAAATCATGGCACGGGCGACTGTCCCCGAAATGCCGCCAGTGCCCACTCAGAACATTTAAATATGATCTTCTGCACCCCGCATAATTTTTCTTTGGGCATTTTCGATGTTAAAGGCACCATATCAATGCAAAATGTTGCTGTTGACTTCAAATGTAGAAAAAAGGCAAATATTTCTTGTGGGTTTTTTGCCATAAATGTTATTAATGTCATGTGATATATGGGGGGAGGGAGAGGTAGGGGCGAAACAGAAGCAAGCACAAATAATAACACAACTAGAAGAGGAAATTCAACAAAATGTACAGCCTTCCTGTCTGCATTTTCAGCCATTTCGTTCTTCCTGTGGTTGGTTGCTTTGTTTTTCCTCACGGGAAGTTTTTTCACCTTCACTGGGAGTTTTTTTTTAATTTTCCCTTTCCCAGTTCACTCCTTCAGTTTTTTTTGTGTGTGTATTAAGTCATGAATGATGGGAAAATATTTGGGCAACTTCATGGACACATTTTAACCAGTTTATATTTTCCTTTACATCGTTCAGTTTCATGAACCCTTTCTTTCCCCATTTCAAAGTTATTTTACGTTTACATTTTTAAAGTTGAATTTCTACCCAGCAAGTTCTCAGTGGCAGAATCACAAGATTTTGTCGACAGCAATAACGTAACTATACAAAATAACTGGATAATCAAAACAAAATTACAAAGTGAAAAGTGAATATTAAAACTTCCTTAGCTTTTTCATGCCTTTAATATTTCTTTTGTCCAGTACATTTTCTTTTGTTTCTTGCATCATTTCTTTTATTTTCTTTCCCTGCCCTTTCATGTTCCTACTGTTTGGTTGTTTCTGATCCCCTCGTTTTCACCCATTGCAATTTCTCTTGTTGCTCCCGGATTTTTTTTTTGCTGTTCTAATTTCCTGTTGCATTTCCCGTTCTACCGCTCGCTGTCTCTCGTCCTGCCCCGAAAACCCGTTGGCGATGAATTTCTGCGGAGGTTTTCCAGCTTGTCCGCCGTGACTTTGGCAGAAGAGCTGCATCCATCCCAGAAACACGGCGCAAACAGCATTAATGCCATTTCTCCGGGATTCATCGCGGCTCTTCCGCCAAAGTCATGGGAACAACACCACCTGCACGTTCCCCTCCAAGTCACACACCATCCCGACTTGGAAATATATCTCCGTTCCTTCATCGTCACTGGGTCAAAATCCTGGAACTCCCTTCCTAACAGCACTGTGGGAGAACCGTCACCACACGGACTGCAGCGGTTCAAGATGGCGGCTCACCACCACCTTCTCGAGGGCAATTAGGGATGGGCAATAAATGCTGGCCTTGCCAGCGACGCACACATCCCATGAACGAATAAAAAAAAATGACAGGTGAGCGGGAGAACTGCTGCGGAAATCCACCCCCATTGTGTTCTTCTATTTTATTCACTTTTGCTTCTTGTATCTGCCTTAGTTGCCCTTTGCTTCTCAGGTTCTGTTCTTTCTTTAATTATTTGTTTCTCCCTCGCTCTCTTACTTTCTTCCTCTTTCTCTAGAAATATTCTTGAACCTCCCCGAAAGACAAGTTGATTGTGATGGTCTTTTAAACCTTCCTACTCGTTGCTTGATATTGTTGATTGTTCAAACAAATGCCTTTAACAAATAAGCTAATTTTATACAGCAAATAAAGTAATCTGGCAATGTTAATGTAGCACATGGCAACTTTCCTCCTCAAAGAGGATCCAAGACAATGAATTTGATCGTTTATTTCTGTTAGACGGGTTTATCTATTGTATCTTTTAATGTTTAGTTTAAAGCCACTTAAGAAGTTGAGCTGAATATTTCATTTCAGCTTTTATTTAAAATGTCAGGTAAGAAATGGAAATCAGAGAAAACTATGTTTATATTTTTCAAACTTCAAAAGAAGTTTTCAAAAGAAACACCCTGTTTTTTTCAACGTCCCTGTGATTTCTCTTGGGCTGCTTGCAGCACTGTCCAGGAGATTAATTTTCAATTCCTGGAGACATAAGAACATAAGAAATAGGAGCAGGAGTAGGCCAATCGGCCCCTCGAGCCTGCTCCGCCATTCAATAAGATCATGGCTGATCTGATCCTAACCTCAAATCTAAATTCATGTCCAATTTCCTGCCCGCTCCCCGTAACCCCTAATTCCCTTTACTTCTAGGAAACTGTCTATTTCTGTTCTTCAGGGAAATCCTGGAGGATTGGCAACCCTACTTCTTTCATTTCTCACAGTACATAAGGGGTTAAATAGCAGTTTCACTCACAGAAGATCACACAGTCATTTACTTTGACACAACTGTTACAGATTTTAGTCACTCTGGGGTCGATCTTAACTGGTTTCCGCCAGGAATTACCCACTCCTTTCCCGCCCTGATCTGACCGACTGCAGTATTAAATTGCAGGCGGCACGGAAACTCACCCAAAGCTGGCTGGATCCTCTTTAAATATGCAGATCAGGGTCTGATGATGGCAGCAGGGCCCGATCTGCTATCTTAACCTGAGGCCTGAGCGGGGGAGTAGCGGTGGCTTCCCCGCCAGGTCGAACCTTCCGGAAACAGGAGCCTAGGCTAGCAGAGGCCCACAAAGGTCAGTTTTTCAAAAAACATTTTTGCATCAGGGGAAGCAGGAGTGCTCCTCCAGGCCCCACAAGGAAACCTTGGGCCTACCCTGGCTCGTCTTTACCTCCTTCCCCGAATGTGATTGCATTTGCCTCATTCCGGGGACCGTTCCCCAGGTGGCAGCTTCCTGCAGCCCATTTTAATTTGGAAGTCGGCAAGTGGCATGTTAATGAGGCCCGGCTGATCACTGCTACCGCTCCCAAATGGACACGTCGCTTGCTTTGCAGCGTTCCCGACCGGGAGTTAAAATCGAGCACTCAGTCTCAGCTAGGTGTCGGAAGGAAGAATTAAGCCATTCAATTCAAGTATAAACATCTTGTGAGATTTGGAAGCTTAGTGAATTTAACAGCCTGTTGTTTGATTTCCCCTCCTAGTCATTTGACAACGTTCCCTAAATTTTCCTTCTCTGATGGTGTGCCAAGTTTACCGTGAGAAGCAATACGGGCACAGAAACCTATTAAGATGTTGTAACATGCATACTGACTTAGCTTGGCAACTTTATGTAGAGGAAATATTTCTTCCACATCTGTTCCGAAGTTCGGGCGACAGGTATGACACTTTTGACATGCTCCGTCACCTCTATCCATGCTGCTCCAGTGATACGCCTTGTTGCTTGGCCAAATAGCATCACCCCTCATTGCAGCATCCCCTGCACCAGGACCTCCAGTGCCTGAACGCCATATGGGGCTGTTCAGTGCTCTGTTATGCTTTTCAAGTTAAATCTGAGGTCATTATGCCTTATGCATGAGTTCATTCACATCTGATTGCATATGGAAGTGAAACTTTCACACTGGGAAGCTGTGCAATCAAGAATTGGAGTAAAGAGCTGAAAAACGTGTTTTGCACTATTTCCTGGTAGCCCACCAATGCGAACAATACACCAGATGGAAAAGCTACTCTTTAATCTCCTATTGTACCATAATATTTATAATTCAGTGTTTT
This sequence comes from Heptranchias perlo, assembly GCF_035084215.1. Taxonomy (NCBI): domain Eukaryota; kingdom Metazoa; phylum Chordata; class Chondrichthyes; order Hexanchiformes; family Hexanchidae; genus Heptranchias; species Heptranchias perlo. The sequence continues at coordinate 81,094,209 of NC_090332.1, forward strand.
CTATTGTTTTAATTATCCCTTCCAGCTCCTTGGTTTGGATTTCTTTTGGGTTTCTCATTGATATTTGATTCTCTTTTGCTCTCTCTTCAGTTTCTGTTTATATGTCTCTACTTTACATGCTTCATGCTTTCTCTTTGGGTTTTCTCTCTCCTTACTATCGTTGCTTTCAGAGCCTTTCTTCTTTATGTTGCTCTGATTATTGTGTTGCTTCCCTCCGTTCTGTTTAGCTCTGCTTTCACTTTGCTTGCTAATTTTCTTATTTTTCCATTTCTTCCTTTCATTTCTCTTTCACTTTTTTTTGCTACTTTTTGATATTTTTTTATTTTAGCATGGCAGCCATTTTAGTGGTTCACCGGTGGCAAAAAAAATCCTGTAAAATGGGCATTCATGGGCAGTCCTTCTTACAAAGAATTACATAGAATGTACAGCACAGAAACAGGCCATTCAGCCCAACTGGTCCATGCCAGTGCTTATGCTCCACACAAGCATTCTTCTACTCCTCTTCATCTAACCCTATCAGCAAAACCTTCTATTCCTTTCTCCCTCATGTGTTTATCTAGCTTCCCCTTAAATGCATCTGTGCTATTCACCTCAACTACTCCTTGTGGTAGCATTCTCACCACTCTCTGGGTAAAAAAAGTTCCTCCTGAATTCCCTATTGGATTTATTGGTGACTTTCTTATATTTATAGCCCCTAATTTCAGACTCCCTCCATAAGTGGAAACATTTTCTCTACGTCTACCCTATCAAACCCTTTCATAATCTTAAAGACCTCTATTAGATCACCCCTCAGCCTTCTCTTTTCCAAAGAAAAGAGCTCCAGCCTGTTAGTCTTTCCTAATAGTTATAACCTCTTAGTTCTGGTATCATCCTTGTAAATCTTTTTTGCACCTACTCCAGCGCGTCTATATCCTTTTTATATTATGGAAACCAGAACTGTTCACAGTACTCCAAGTGTGGCCTAACCAAGCATCTATATAAGTTTAACATAACTTTTCTGCCTTTCAATTCTATCCCTTTAGAATTGAACCCCAGGGCTTTGTTTGCCTTGTTTTATGGCCTTATAAACATGTGTCACTACTTTTAGTGATTTGTGTATCTGTACCCCTGGATCCCTTTGCTCCTCTACCTCATTTAGACTCTTACTTTCCAAGGAGTATGTGGCCTCCTTATTCTTCTTACCAAAATGCACTACCTCACACTATCTATATTGAAATTCATTTGCCAATTACACACCCATTCTGCAAGTTTATTAATGTCTTCTTATAATTTGTCGCAGTCTTCCTCACTATTGACTATATTTCCCAATTTGGTGTTGTCCGCAAATTTTAAAATTATACTTCTGATTCCCGAGTCCAAATTGTTTATGTAATTGGTGAAAAACAGTGGTCCCAGCACCGAGCCCTGTGGAACACCACTTCCCACCTTTTGCCAGTCTTAGTAGCTACACTTAATCCCCGCTCTCTGTGTTCTGTTTTGTAACCAGCATGCTATCCATTCTGCTACTTGTCCCATGACTCCACGTGCTCTGACCTTAGCCATGAGTACCTTACCGAAGGCCTTTTGAAAATCCAAATATATTACATCTACTACATTACCTTTGTCTAAACTTTCTTCTTCAAAGAATTCAATAAGGTTGATCAAGCATGACCTTCCCTTTTGAAATCCGTGCTGGCTATTCTTTACTATATTTTTGGACTCTAGATGTTTTTCTATTACATCATTGAGTAAATATTCCATGATCTTTCCTACCTCCAATGTTAAGCTAACTGGTCTATAGATCCCTGGACTTGTTCTATCTCTCTTTTTAAATATAGGAATCATATTAGCTGTCTACCAGTCCTCTGGCACTATTCCCTTTTCCAATGAATGTTTACATATATGTAATAGTGCCTCTGCTATCTCTTCCCCAACTTATTTTAATATGCACGGCTGCAATCCATCTAAACCAAGGGTTTTATCCTCTCTAAGTTTGATTAGTTTATTAATTATCTCCCACCTTTCTATCTTGAATGTCTTTATATCTTTTTTGATCTCTTCTTCTAATGCCATTTCCACCATGTTAGTCTCCCTGGTAAATACTGAGGCAAAGTAATTATTCAACATTTCTGCCATTTTGTTGTCATTATTTGTGAGTTTATCTCATGCATCCCTTAGTGACCCTGTCCCTATCCTGATTTTTCTTTTCTTATTTATGTGTCTGTAGAATACTTCACTTTTTTTAATATTCCTTGATAGTTTAATTTCATAGTTCCTCTTTGCCTTCCTAATTGTTTTTTGACTTCTTTCCTAACCCCTTAATATTCCCTTTTGTCATCCTCTCCCTTATTGTCTATGTATTTAGTGTATGTCTTTTTCTTTAGTTTCAGTTTTGCCCTTATCTCTTCATTCATCCATGGTATTTCATTATTGGTTAAGTTTGTTCTTGTTTTTTAGCGGAATATATTTCTCTTGGACTCTATTGATCACTGTTTTAAATATTTCCCATTGCTGTTTTATCTCTTTGTTTGTCAATATTTTTTTCCAGTTTATTTTCCCTAGTTCTATTTTCATCCCCTCAAAATCAGCTTCTTTCCAATCTATTACTTTGGTCTTTGTCTTTCAATCTTTATCTTAAACTTTATTATGTTCTGATCGCTATTGCCTAGATGTTCCCCTACCCTTTCTTTCCTTATCTGCTCTGGTTCATTTCCCATTACTAGATCTAGCAGCAAATCCTCTCTTATTGGGCTTTTCACATACTGGGTAAGAAAGGAGTCCTGTACATACTGTAAAAACTCCATTCCCTTTTCCCCTTTACCTATCTCTTCTTGCCAGTTTATTTGGGAGTAGTTGAAATCTCCCATGATTTTTATTCTATATCTTTTACTCATTTCATAGATTTGCTTGCATATTTTTTCCTCCACCTCTCCTCCACGATTAGGTGGTCTGTAGAATACCCCTATTAGCATGATCAATCCCTTCTTATCTTTTATCTCAATCCACATGCATTCTGTTTTTTTATCTTACTGTTAGTTAGGTCCCTTTTTTCTACTGCTATTATGTAATTAGTGCAGCTACCCCACCTCCCCTTCTTCCTTCCCTATCCTTTCTGAATATGTTATAACCGGCAATATTTAATTGGCAATCTTGTCCTTCTGGTAGCCATGTTTCAGTTATCCTGCCTACATCTGCCTCCCCGCTACGATTTATTGCCTCCAGTTCCCCCAACGTGTTTCCATGTTTGAGTCAGGAGAAAAGAAATGACATTGACATCTGAACCAATTTCACTGTATTGCCCCTCAGATTGGATGATGCAAAATGTAGCAAATAGAAATTGGCCAATGCTGTGTGTGTATAACAAAAGTGTAAACAGCTGCATGACACACAGGTATTTCAAATCTGTACGGATCTATGAACTATATAAGTGATGCATCGTATGATATAGGCAACTTTAGGTATGTTTATGAAACAGCAGTATTGAGAAATGTTTGTGTTTTCATTATATAAAAGATGATTTACCTCAGTACAATAATCATTTAATTGTGGATATTGCCGATCTAAGACAATCTAATGATTATCAGAGAGACAGATTGGGCAAAGAGAGACAACAACAGTGACTTGCATTTATACAGCGCCTTTAACATAGTAAAACGTTCCAAGGCGCTTCTCAGGAGCTTAATCAGACAAAAATTGACACCGAGCCAAAGAAGGAGACATTAGGACAGGTGACCAAAAGCTTGGTGGAAGAGGTAGGTTTTAAGGAACATCTTAAAGGAGGAGAGAGAGGTGGAGAGATGGAAAGGCTTAAGGAGGGAAATCCAGAGCTTAGGGCCTAGACGGCTGAAGGCACAGCCACCGACCATATAAACACCAATGTTTTCATTGCAAAAGAGATGTTCTTGGCTCTTTTGTAGATGCTCACTTCTTCAGAAGCATGGCAGTACCAGATACAGTCTTTGTTTCAAAATGTTTTTAGTCCAATGGTATCATTCCAGGAGCATGGACAATTCCATTGTGTTACAGATGTTTGAACATTATAGCCCTGATTTTAACCCCCCTTGCCCAACAAGAACAGCGTGTGCAAGGTGATTTAAAATCCGCGGGCCATTTTAACAGGCGTGTGCTGGCCAACCAGCTAGGGCCTCACACCAGGCAGGTGAGAGTCTCGTTGAAATTCAAAAGTCGGGGCCAGATGACGTCATTCAGACCCTGACTATATTTTAACACCATACAGCCGTGTTTGGTGACCTCCTGCTGCATCTGCCCAACTCCGGCCCGTCGGCCTGACGTCATTAATGCCCAGTTCAGGCTGGAGTTGGGCCTGGTACATTTCAAAGAGGCCCGGGAGTTAAAACGGCCTAGGACTCACGTCAGCGAGCCGGGCGAGCCTGACACTCGTCCTATCGGCCCCATGCTCACCCACAGTTAAAATCCAGGGTTTAAAAGCACAGTTACCAGACCGTCACTACCTGTCACTGAATCCTGACCTCGGCTCCCATTCTTCAGGGTGTTCAGATTTCTGGGTGAGTATAACAAATCTGATGTCACACCATCAGGAAGTGTGAAATATCTGGTATGCAGCTGGATGCTAATGATAACTCTAAACAAGATGTTGCTGATTTTAAAACCGCAAGACGTAAAAGAACAAAAGAAAAATGATTATCCCCTTGCTAATTTTGTTTAGTTTTCCTTTGAGAAAAGGACATTATTGGGTTATGAATTCCTTATGTCTCACATTTCTTACTTTTAGTAATGTCCAATAGAGTTAAATAGAGAGTCATTACATGCTTGCAATTCTGACAATTTCAATTTTTCTTCAAGTTGTCTTGTTTTTTAAATGGTAGAAAAAACAGAGATTGAAACTAAATTAATACTGACAACACAAAGCCCTTTTTAAAATTTCTGTCTGACTACATCATTTATATAGTGACAAAGTTACATTCTTTGTTAGACTCAGTCCTTTTTGGAATTGTTTATTGTTCCATTCCCGGTAAAGAAATGTGCTTCTACATGAGAACATAAGAAATAGGAGCAGGAGTAGGCCATACGTCCCCTCGAGCCTGCTCCACCATTCAATAAGATCATGGCTGATCTTCGACCTCAACTCTACTTTCCCGCCCTATCCCCATATCCCTTAATTCCCTTAGAGTCCAAATATCCATTGATCTCAGTCTTGAGTATACTCAACGACTAAGCACCCACAGCCCTCTGGGATAGAGAATTCCAAAGATTCACAACCCTCTGAGTGAAGAAATTTTCCCACATCTCGGTCCTAAACGGCCAATCCCTTAACTTGAGACTATGACCTCTAGTTCTAGACTCTCCAGCCAGGGGAAACAGCCTCTCAGCATCTACCCTGTCAAGCCCTCTAAGAATTTTATACATTTCAATGAGATCACCTCTCATTCTTCTAAACTCTAGTAATCTGTCATCTACTGTTTCCATATTAAATGGCCCAAGATGCCAACAAGGTTTTCAATCCATGAACAATCTGAACCTGGCTTTTTAATCAAGTTCTTTGGGGTCTAATGGCAATTTTGGGAAGCATGGGTTAAACATTTTATGGGTTTTGTATAGATAAAGTTATTCATTGCTAGATGCTCTCTTTAACCAAATTTTTGTTAAAAATGTCTCTCATTCTGGAAGTACTTACTGATTTAAGTACTCAATGTTAAAAATGTACTTGTACTGAAGTTTAAGGAATTAGCCTTGGTTCAATGGTAGCACTCTTACCTCTGGGCAGAAGGTTGTGGGTTCAAGCCCCACTCCAGAAAGTTGAGCACATAATCTAGGTTTACATTTCAGTGAGGTTTACATTTCAGTGAGGTTTCTTGAATGCAAGGTTAAACCTCTCACATGATGCTATTCAAAGAAGAGCAGGGGAGTTCTCCTGGCCAAAATTTATGCCCTAACCAACATCATTAAACCAGAATTTGTGCTTGTTTATTTTTTTTATTATTCGTTCATGGGATGTGGGCGTCGCTGGCGAGGCCGGCATTTATTGCCCATCCCTAATTGCCCTTGAGAAGGTGGTGGTGAGTCGCCTTCTTGAACCGCTGCAGTCCATTTGGTGAAGGTTCTCCCACAGTGCTGTTAGGTAGGGAGTTCCAGGATTTTGACCCAGCGACGATGAAGGAACGGTGATATATTTCCAAGTCGGGATGGTGTGTGACTTGGAGGGGAACGTGCAGGTGGTGTTGTTCCCATGTGCCTGCTGCTCTTGTCCATCTAGGTGGTAGAGGTCGCGGGTTTGGGAGGTGTTTAACTCTGCTGTTTGTAGGACCTGGCTGCATGCAAATTGGCAACTGTGTTTGCCTACATTACAATAGTAACTACATTTCAAAATTACTTCATTGTCTATGGAGTGATTTGAGATGTCCTGAGACTGAAAAGCACGATATAAAGGTAAATTCTTGCTTTTGAAGTTACATTTCCATTATACGGTAAAATTGTGAATCAGATTGTTTAAATTAGCCAGTGACACAGCACAAAGGGTCCCACAAGTCATCTCGAAGCTAAGAAACATTTTCATGCTAATCTCATTTACGTAGAACAGATACTATTGGCAGCAGATGGCATGGTACTGAGGTTTGACAGGACTGGGGAAGGGGTCTTGGTTTGAGACCATTGGGAGAGATTGTGGTTTGGCAGCATTTCTTTCAAGAGGAATTGGTTATATACTTGAAAAGAAAAAATTTGCAAGGCTATGGGGAAAGAGCGAAGGAGTGGGACTAATTAGATAGCTCTTTCAAAGAACTGACACAGGCACTATGGCCTGAATGACCTCCTCCTAGAATCATAGAATCATAGAAAGGTGACAGCACGGAGAGAGGCTATTCGGCCCATCGAGTCTGTGCCGGGTCTATGCAAGAGCAATCCAGCTAGTCCCACTCCCCCGCCCTATCTCCGTAGCCCTGCAATTTTTTTCCTTTCAAGTACTTATCCAGTTCCCTTTTGAAGGCCATGATTGAACTGGCCTCCACCATTCCCTTGGGCAGTGCATTCCAGATCATAACCACTTGCTGTGTAAAAAGGTTTTTTCTCCTGTCACCTTTGGTTCTTTTGCCAATCACCTTAAATCTATGTCCTCTGGTTCTTGACCCTTCTGCCATTGGGAACAGTTTCTCTCTATCTACTCTGTCTATACCTTTCATGATTTTAAATCCCTCTATCAAATCTCCTCTCAACCTTCTCTGTTCCAAGGAGAACAACCCCAGCTTCTCCAGTCTATCCACGTAACTATAGTCCCTCATCCCTGGAATCATTATAGTAAATCTCTTCTGCACCCTCTCTAAGGCCTTCACATCTTTCCTAAAGTGTGGTGCCCAGAATTGGACACAATACTCCAGCTGTGGCTGAACCAGTGTTTTATAAAGGTTCATCATGACTTCCTTGCTTTTGTACTCTATACCTCTAATTATAAACCCCAGGATCCAGTATGCTTTTTTAACCGCTTTCTCAACCTACCCTGCTACCTTCAACGATTTGTGTACATATACCCCCAGATCTCTCTGTTCCTGTACCCCTTTAAGAATTGTGCCCTTTAGTTTATATTGCCTCTACTCGTTCTTCCTACCGAAACGTATTACTTCGCATTTTTCGGCATTAAATTTCATCTGCCACGTGTCCGCCCATGCCACCAGCCTGTCTATATCCTCTTGAAGTCTATTACTATCCTCCTCACTGTTCACTACACTTCCAAGTTTTGTGTTATCAGCAAACTTGGAAATTGTGCCCTGTACACCCAAGTCCAAGTCATTAATATACATTAAGGAAAGCAATGATCCTAGTACTGACCGCTGGGGAACTGTATATTTCCCTCCAGTCCGATAAACAACCATTCACCACTACTCTGTTTCCTGTTACCTAGCCAATTCTGTATCCATGTTGCTACTGCCCCTTTTATTCCATGGACTTCAATCTTGATGACAAGCCTATTATGCTGCAGCTTATCAAATGCCTTTTGAAAGTCCACATACACCACATCAACTGCATTGCCCTCATCTACCCTCTCTGTTACCTCATCAAAAAACTCTATCTAGTTAGTCAAACACAATTTGCCTTTAACAATTCTGTGCTGGCTTTCCCTAATCAATCCACACTAGTCCAAGTGACTGCTAATTCTGTCCCGGATTATCGTTTCTAAAAGTTTCCCCACCACTAAGGTTAAACTGACTGGCCTATATTCGCTGGGTTATTCCTTACACCCTTTTTAGAACAAGGGTGTAACATCTGCAGTTCTCCAGTCCTCTGGTACCACCCCCATATCTAAGGATGTTTGGAAGATTATGGCCAGTACTCCACAATTTCTACCCTTACTTCTCTCAGCAACCTAGGCTGCATCCCATCTGGACGGGGTGACTTATCTACTTTAAGTACAGCTAGCCTTTCTAGTACCTCCTCTTTATCAAATTTAGCCCATCCAGTATCTCAACTACATCTTCCTTTACTGAGATTCTGGCAGCATCTTCTTCCTTGGTAAAGACAGATGCAAAGTATTCATTTAGTACCTCGGCCATGCCCTCTGCCTCCATGAGTAGATCTCCTTTTTGGTCCCTAATTGGCCCACCCCTCCTTTTGCTACCCATTTACTGTTTACATGCCTATAGAAGACTTTTGGATTCCATTTTTTGTTAGCCTCCAGTCTATTCTCATACTCTCTCTCTTTGCCCCTCTTATTTCCTTTTTCACTTCCCCTCTAAACTTTCTAAATTCAGCCTGGTTCTGACTTATGTTATCAACTTGACATCTATCATGCACCCTTTTTTTCTGATTCATCTTACTTTCTATCTCTTTTGTCATCCAGGGAGCTCTGGCTTTAGTTGCCCTACCTTTCTCCCTCGTGGGAATGTACCTAGACTGTACTCAAACAATCTCCTCTTTAAAGGCCGCCCATAGTTCAATGACAGTTTTGCCTGCCAATCTTTGATTCCAATTTACCCAGGCCAGATCTGTTCTCATCCCACTGAAGTTGGCCTTTCTCCAATTGAGTATTTTTACTTTTGAATGGTTCATGTCCTTTTCCATTGCTATTCTAAACCTTATGATACTATGATCACTGTTACCTAAATGTTCCCCCACTGACACTTGCTCCACTTGGCCTGCCTCATCCCCCGGAACCAAATCTAGCAATTCCTCCTTCCTCGTTGGGCTGGAAACATTCTCCTGAACACACTTCATAAATTCCTCCCCCTCTTTGCCACTTATATTATTATTATCTCAGTCTATATTAGGATAGTTGAAGTCCCCCATTATGATGACTCTATGGCTTTTGCACCTCTCTGTAATTTCCCTACAAATTTGCTCCTATATATCCTTCCTGCGAGTTGGTGGCCTATAGAATACACCCAGCAGTGTAATGACACCCCTATTGTTTCTTAACTCTAACCAAATAGATTCTGTCCGTTGACCCCTCCAGGACATCCTCTCTCTCCAGCACTACAATAATCAATACTGCCACCCCCCCACTCCTTTCTTTCCTTCCCAATCTTTCCTGCATACCTTGTATCCAGGAATATTTAGTACCCAATCCTGCCCTTTTTTGAGCCAGGTTTCCGTTATAACCACAACGTCATATTCCCATGTGGTTATTTGCGCCTGCAGCTCACCAACCTTGTTTACCATGCTTTGTGAGTTTACACACATGCACTGTAAACCAACCTTAGACTTTCTTTTACTCTCTCTTAGTCTGATCCCATCTAATACTGTACTATTTCTTATTCTAGTGCTATCTTTCTCTCCCACTCCTTTGTGCACCTTTTTTCTCCTTTCCAATGCTATATCCTGGTGCCCATCCTCCTGCCAAATTAGTTCCCCCACCTCACAGCATTAGTGAACCTCCCTGCGAGGACCTTAGTCCCAGCTCCATTGAGGTGCAACCTGTCTGGCCATTACAGGTCCCACCTTCCCCAGAACTGGTCCCAATGTCCCAGGAATCTAAAGCCCTCCCTCCTGCACCATCTGTCCAGCCATACATTCATCTGCTCTATCCTCCTATTTTTATACTTTCTAGCACATGGCACCGGGAGTAAGCCGGAGATTACTACCTTTGAGGTCCTGCTTTTTAATCTCTTTCCTAACTCCCTAAAATCTGCCTGCAGGACCACATCCCTCTTTCCACCTATGTCGTTGGTACCGATATAGACCACGACCTCTGGCTGTTCACCCTCCCCCTCCAGAATGTTCTGCATCGCACCAGGGAGGCAACATACCATCCTGGAATCACGTCTGCGGCTGCAGAAGCGCCTGTCTGCTCCCCTAACTATAGAATCCCCTCTCTCTATTGCTCGCCTGACCTTTCTCCTCCTCTCCTGCACAGCTGAGCCACCCACTGTGCTGTGGTCTTGGCTCTGGCTGCACTCCCCAGAGGAATCCTCTCCCGCACCAGCTGAATACTGATTAGAGAGTGAGATGCCCCCAAGGGGAATCCTGCACTCCTGTTGCTGTAAGTTTCTATGATTCATTGCAGAAGGGCTTTGGCAGAGAAGCTTGGGCTTTGGCAGAAGTCAGGGGTCAAGTGTGGGTTCTGGCACCATAGAGGGAGAGGAGAATTTGGAAACAAAATTTGTAAGGAGATCGCCCCAGAGATACTGTGGCCCAAATTTTGCTGCCAAAATAACGGCGAGTTTAATGACGCTCGCCTTTATTAATGTGTAAATTGTCCAGCAACTTGTGGCGAGGAAGAGATACCCCGTGAATTGCGAATCGCCACAAGTTGCTAGGCGATTTACGCTGCTCCGCCGTTAGCTTCACGAAAACAGCAGCTCGCCATCAACCTCCCCGTGAGTTTCAAGGAATTGCTGCATTTACACATTAATTGCCAATTAAACTCGCCGCAGAAAGTTAGGGCTTTTTAATGATGAGATTTCTGTTCCTGCAATGCCGCTCAACCTCTCCAGCCCAGAAAGGGAACAATTTAAACTGTCGAGCCTCATTCCATAATTGTTCTTAGAGATTTTTAAAATTTTAAATTTAAAATATTTTTCTTACTGTTCCTGTCTCTCTTAATCCAATCTTTTCCTCTATTTCTCTTTCTGTGCCTGATTTGACTCTAAATCACCCTCTTACTCTGTCGTTTCACTGTTTCTTTCTCAATACTTAAATCTCATTGTTTAAGGAGATAGACTGTTGGTCCCTTCGTTCACTAAGGTCCAAATGCCCCTTTGCCCTCGACACACCATTATCAGCTCACACTTCCAGCAACTTGAGGGGCAAAACATTTTCGAGCTGAAGGGTGAGGGAAGAAGTCTAACTAATGGGGCACGCCGCGAGATGCCCCACTCCAGCAAAATCTGGGCCAATGTATTCCGATTCGAACTTGGACAATGAATAAACCTGTGTTTTCAGATATTAATGGTAAATAAACACTAGGTTGCTGTAATAAATGGAAGTTTCATATATACATCACCCCAGTACATACATTGTTATGCCAAAAGATAGCTCATAAAACATTCAAAAATTCATGTTTAATGCTGTTTCTATGTTGATGTTGGAATATGGAAGTGGGAGAGGGTGCACATCACCAGTGAATTTGAAAAATAATTAGTGTTTCCCGTAGTCACTGCAGCTGTATAAATGGTCTTTATTTAATTGATAATTGTAATTTTCAAATATAAACAACTATTGTTTCTGTACAGCATTCCCTATCCTAACAAACTTCTGAATATTAAAAAATCCTAACTTCTCCCTTCGTGCTTTTGGAGAGTATTCCATCACACTCCTGACTTGTGCCTTATAGATGGTGGAAAGGCTTTGGGGAGTCAGGAGGTGAGTCACTCACCACAGAATACCCAGCCTCTGACCTGGTCTCGTAGCCACAGTATTTATATGGCTGGTCCAGTTAAGTTTCTGGTCAATGGTGACCCCCAGGATGTTGATGGTAGGGGATTCGGCGATGGTAATGCCGTTGAATGTCAAGGGGAGGTGGTTAGACTCTCTCTTGTTGGAGATGGTCATTGCCTGGCACTTGTCTGGTGCAAATGTTACTTGCCACTTATCAGCCCAAGCCTGGATGTTGTCCAGGTCTTGCTGATGCGGAAACGGACTGCATCATTATCTGAGGGGTTGCGAATGGAACTGAACACTGTGCAATCATCAGCGAACATCCCCATTTCTGACCTTATGATGGAGGGAAGGTCATTGATGAAGCAGCTGAAGATGGTTGGGCCTAGGACACTGCCCCGAGGAACTCCTGCAGCAATGTCCTGGGGCTGAGATGATTGGCCTCCAACAACCACTACCATCTTCCTTTGTGCCAGGTATGACTCCAGCCACAGAAGAGTTTTCCCCCTGATTCCCACTGACTTCAATTTTACTAGGGCTCCTTGGTGCCACACTCGGTCAAATGCTGCCTTGTTGTCAAGGGCAGTCACTCTCACCTCACCTCTGGAATTCAGCTCTTTTGTCCATGTTTGGACCAAGGCTGTAATGAGGTCTGGAGCCGAGTGGTCTTGGCGGAATCCAAACTGAGCATCGGTGAGCAGGTTATTGGCGAATAAGTGCCGCTTGATAGCACTGTCGACGACACCTTCCATCACTTTGCTGATGATTGAGAGTAGACTGATGGGGGGGTAATTGGCCGGATTGGATTTGTCCTGCTTTTTGTGGACAGGACACACCTGGACAATTTTCCACATTGTCTGGTTGTTGCCAGTGTTGTAGCTGTACTGGAACAGCTTGGCTAGAGGCATGGCTAATTCTGGAGCACAAGTCTTCAACACTACAGACGGGATGTTGTCAGGGCCCGTAGCCTTTGCTGTATCCAGTGCACTCAGCCATTTCTTGATATCATGTGGAGTGAATCGAATTGGCTGAAGACTGGCTTCTGTGATGGTGGGGATATCGGGGGGAGGCCGAGATGGATCATCCACTCGGCACTTCTGGCTAAAGATGGTTGCAAACACTTCAGCCTTGTCTTTTGCACTTACGTGCTGGACTCTCGTTAGTTGTTTAATTGTCCACCACCATTCGTGACTGGATGTGGCAGGACTGCAGAGCTTTGATCTGATCTCTTAGTTGTGGAATCACTTAGCTATGTCTATAGCATGTTGCTTCCACTATTTAGCGTGTGTGTAGTCCTATGTTGTAGCTTCACCAGTTTGGCACCTCATTTTTAGGTGCTCCTGGTGCTGCTCCTGGCATGCTCTTCTACACTCCTCATTGAACCAGGGTTGATCCCCTGGCTTGTTGGTAATGGTAGAGTGAGGAATATGCCAGGCCATGAGGTTACAGATTGTGCTGGAATACAATTCTGCTGCTGCTGATGGCCCACACTGCCTCATGGATGCCCAGTTTTGAGCTGCTATATCTGTTCTGAATCTATCCCTTTTAGCACAGTGATAGTGCCACACAACATATTGGATGGTGTCCTCAGTGTGAAGACGGGACAGTGGTCACTCCTACCAATACTATCATGGACAGATGCCTCTGTGACAGGTAGATTAGTGAGGATGAGGTGAAGTCGGGTTTTCCGTCGTGTTGGTTCACTCACCACCTGCCGCAGGTGCAGTCTGGCAGCTATTTCCTTCAGGACTTGGCCAGCTCAGTCAGTGGTGGTGCTACCGAGCCACTCTTGGTGATGGACATTGAAGTCCCCCACCCAGAGTACATTCCGTGCCCTTGCTACCCTCAGTGCTTCCTCCAAGTGGTGTTCAACATGGAGGAGGACTGATTCATCAGCTGAGGGAGGTCGGTAGGTGGTAATCAGCAGGAGGTTTCCTTGCCCATATTTGACCTGATGCCATGAGATTTCATGGGGTCTGGAGTTAATGTTGAGGACTCCCAGGGCCACTCCCTCCTGACTATATACCACTGTACCGCCACCTCTGGTGGGTCTGTCCTGCTGGTGAGAAAGGACATACCCAGGGATGGTGATGGAAGAGTCTGGGACGTTGGCTGAAAGGTATGATTCTGTGAGTATGGCTATGTCATGGCTATGTGGGACAGCTCTCCTGATTTTGGCACAAGTCCCCAGATGTTCGTGAGGAGGACTTTGCAGGATCAACTGGGCTGGGCTTGGTTTGCCTTTGTCATGTCCGGTGCATAATGGTCCGATGCCGGGTGGTCCGTCCGGTTTTATTCTTATTGTGACTTTCCTGTAGCGAGATTGTACAACTGAGTGGCTTGCTAGGCCATTTCAGAGGACGATCAAGAATTAACCACATTGCTGTGGGTCTGGAGTCACATATAGGCCAGACTGGGTAAGGATGGTTTCCTGCCCTAAAGGGCGTTAGTGAACCAGATGGGTTTTCATGACAATCCGGTAGTTTCAAGGCCACCATTACTGATACTAGTTTCTTTTTATTCCAAATTTAATTTAATTAATTGAATTTAAATTCTCCAGCTGCCTGTGGCAAGATTTGAACTCATAACTCCAGCTTATCTAGTACCGGTAACATAACCACTATGCTACCGTTCCCAAATGTTTCCATGCTATGTAAAGTCTGACCCAAATTCCAGTCCAGGGGAGGAGCATGTGAATCTTCCCCACATCCAAACACTTCTTTGGGGGCATGTTTGGGGTGTTCTCAGGCTACCCCATTACACTTCCCCTTGGCCCAATACCTGAGAGCTGGCATGAATTCCATTGTAGATCTAGTAAAGGCTCCAGGACTGCCTCAGAGAAAGTGAATCAATTACCATTCTACCATTCTCATCACTGCACGGAGAAGACAAATTTAAGAACCTTAAATCTTTGGTCTTTCAAAGGCCTCTCGCTCCCTCCATCAGTGCGGCAGAGTGCTGCTCCACTTTTCTGGCCGACAGTCATGGTATGTGCCTTAGCTGCGCCAGCACAAGTGCGGGCTACCTGCCCTGACAATATAAATGACCTAATCCCTGCAATTTTGGACAGGTTCAAAGTTTTACCATTTGATGTCTGTGTCTTTTCTCTAATCTTCCTCCCATTGAGTATCACCTTACATTTTTCTACATCTATTGCTCAAACTACGAACCTGTCTATGTCCTCGTCACAATAGTGCCATCTCCAAATGTTGATATTTTGCCCCCCTATACCCAAGTCCAGTTACCGATACATACTGGGAAATTCTGCACACACTCAAACTGCAACATCCAGTAATTTGTAGGCATAGTGATAGCTGTGGGAAAAATATCATCAACACCAAGACACTGGACTGGATTTTAAAATGGAAGTGCGGGTGCTTTGGGGGCGGGCGGTCGGCGGGGGGGGGGGCGAAGAAAATCGGGATTTCCAGGAGCGGGCAGAAATCCCGGCTCCAACACGCTTAAGAACGCACACGACCCAGAGTCATCTGGGTGCACACACCGTTCCTGAACCTGGACGTCCCGCCAGCAATTAAAGCCGGCTGGATGATATTTAAAGCAATGATTCAAGTACTTAAAGTACTTGAAATGTACATAAATCTAATTAAGAGTGAAGGCAAGCAATTTCAACGCTGCCTCAGCATGTTTCCCGTGCTGTGTGAGACACGTCTGGGGAATGAGTCGTGTTTCAGCCGGCAGCCATTTGGATATTTAAATCCCTGTTTGACAGATGGGGATAAAAGGTGAGTTATTGCAGCAGGGCACTCAGTTCTCTCTGACAAGCTTTTGGCTGGGAGATCTTTGTGTTTAGACTGAAAATTCTTGGTTTCCACTCATAACTGTTGTCTTTACAAATATTTACCAACTCTCTGGACCCCCTCAAACTGACACTATCAGGATGGAGAGCACGATGGCTGCATTCACGAGTACATCCGAGGACGAGGAACATCACCATCCTCGCCAAGCACGGCGAGCACTTCCGCCACTTGTAGCTCTACAACACAGAGGTGCGCCACAGGGACCTGCACAAGAGCAGAGAGGGGAACAACAGAGGGAGCGACGTCGCAGGAGGCACTACCCTCGTCAGAGGGTCTACAGACCGAGGCTCAGCTTCCTGGGCCTTTCTGAGGAGCAGTGCATACGGAGGCTGAAAGTGAGTCGCCAGGCGGTCGCAGACGCCTGCAGCCTCCTTCATGCCGAGCTGCTCCCGGCTGAGCCTGGCGGCATCTCATTACCCATCGCTGTTAAAGTGACCACTGCCCTCAACTTTCACCTCCGGATCATTCCAGGATGCCACCGGTGTCTCTCAGTCTGCACGCAATTGCATAAGGCAGGTCACCAACGGTTTGTTCGCAGGGTCTCGCAATATGTCAACTTCCCCATAGACGACCTCAGCCAGACGGAGAGGGATTCCACTCTGTGGCTGGCTTCCCACGTGTACAGGGTGCAATCGATTGCACAAATATAGCAATCCGAGCACCTCCACACGAGCCAGGACTGTTCATCAACAGGAAGGGTTATCGCTCCATCAACGCTCAGCTCGCTTGTGACCACCGCAAAAGATTTCTTCACGTGTGCGCCAGATACCCTGGCAGCTGCCGCGATTCGTTCATTCTGAGGGAATCCAACATCCCGGGCCTCTTCCAGGCACCAAACGCCATTATGGGCTGGCTGCTCGGTGACAAGGGATACCCCCTGCACACGTGGCTCATGACACCTTTGAGGAACCCCATCAGTGAGCAACAGCATCGATACAACGATAGTCACATCGACACCAGGTCTATAATTGAACATGCGATAGGACTGCTGAAGATGCGATTTCGGTGCCTCGATCGTTCTGGGGGAGCACTTCAATACGCACCAGAGAGAGTGGGTCACATTATAGTGGTGTGTTGTGTCCCGCACAACATGATGCAACAGAGAGGGGTACCGGGTGATCAGGCCCTATGCCCTCATCCACCAGGCACATCTGCCATTCACATTGAGGAGGAGCAGGAGCAGCAGCAGCAGGAGGAGGAGGAGGAGGACAAACCCATGGGCAGAGCAGCAGCTCACCTGGCTGCTCGTGAGGCCAGGGAGTCACTCATATGTGAACGGTTCTCGTAAGATCAAAAAGTGAGGAGAGTCCAGTCCTCACACCACCTGGAAAAATCAGCGCCCACACCAGTCCCCCAACCCCTGCAACTAAACATACACCCACTGTAAAGTGACCCACTAGGTGGCATCAAGTGTCGCCGTTCATGATGTAGCACATGAAAGGGCGCTATCACAAAAGCCAGCCAAGAATGGGCGAGACGTGGCAGTAGTGGTGAGAATGATAACATTTAATGTGACTTTAATAAAAAACAAATATAAATGATAAACATGACAGTCTGTCAGACACCCTTGTGCATGCCCTTCATGATCACAAATCCTTAGCCTTTTTCTTCCCACCACTTCTACGTGGTGCATCCCCTGTGGCTGCAGCAGAGGTAGTGGCAGGTTGCTCATGTCCATGGCCAGATTGCTTAGATGCTTTCGGCCTATGTCCTCTGGGTTTTGGAGCCCGTGAGGGGCCCTCCAAAGACTGCTCGACCTGCACCTGTGCAGGGGCAGATTTGGCCACCTGGAGAGGAGGCAGCATTGCAGATACTGCTTGAGAGGGGTGAGACGCGGGAGTCTCAAGTGGGCTTTGAGTGGCGTCCCTACTTCCATGTCCCCTTTTGCCATCATCCCTCTCCTGGACCAGGCCCACATCACACCTACAACCCTGCTGGAGAACGGTTTGGAGGACATTGGACGCCCAGTTGTAAAGTTTCTGTCTGCCTGTTTAAGGCGGCAGAATGTTGCTCACCATGAGTCCAAACGGCCATTGTCAGAGCCTGAATGGACTCATTTCTGAGCTGTGCTTGAAGCTCAATGGAGGCTGGCCTTCTCTCCATCGCAGACATTCTGCATTTACCTGTGACACCACCTCAGACATTTCTGCAGCTACATGCAACACTATTTCAGACGAGTTCCTCACGTCCCTGTGACACTATCTCAGAGATTTTCTCACGTCCTTGTGACACTATCTCAGAGATTCCCTCACGTACCTGTGACAGTATCTCAGAGATTCCCTCACGTACCTGTGCCACCATTCCACTAATGCAGGGTTTGGACTCCTCCATTCTCTGCACTGTTGTGGAGAGTGCGCGTGGCACCTGTTCCAGTACCTCGCAAATGTGCTGCTGTCCCTCGATCATTCTCCTTTTAAAGGATGGCCCCCAGGGTTCAGCATCTGCATCCAGCTGGGCAGAGCCTGGAGAGGAGTGCGCCCACCGACGCGGACTCTCCACAGCTGCCCCTGCCACCAGCATCTGCTCATGCTCACTTGTGTGTGGTGACTCACCAGGTGCCAACCCAACTAACTGCGGACTAGGACCCACCGAGGTGTGAGTATCTGAGCTGGTGGATGGCTCACTAAGATGTGACGGTGCACCCTCGAAGGACAGGAGGTCCTCTGAGGAATCGCCCTCTCCTGTCACTGCAGTCATTGAAGGGCCTGGAAGAGAAGGCAATATTAAGCATCAACAAAGATGTGTCATGTTGCGATGAGCTTACTGAGGTGTTCAACATGCCAATCATTGTTAACATCAATTCATGTTGTGTGTGATGAATGTTAAAGTTGTGTCACCAGACATTTGTGGGGTGCCAGTCTCGGCATCCTCGATGGACAGGATCTCGAGGTTGCAGCTGATCTCCAGGGTCTCCTCCTCCGCCTCTGTGAGGACCACTATCTGTTGTGGCCCCCCCTCCAGTCCTCGCCCTCTCGCGTGCATTTTGCGCTCTCTTCTAGAAGGGGAAAAAATACAGATGTGTGAATGAGTGAGGGTGAAGTGGTCAGCCGATGAATGCATTGGTTTGGGTGAGGCTGACCATGAAAGAGGTGCATCAGAGAGTGTGTATGAGACAGAGACATCACATTGGATGAGGATTGGGGTGAGTGGTAGAGGTGGGGTCACAAATGGGGAGGTGAGGAAGTGCTCAGGAAGTGAAGGTAAGTTGAGGATGAACCTTAAGTGGGTGTGAGGAGTGAAGTGATGGAGTAGTCTTGGCAGTGCACAATGAGTTAGGGGTGGGTGGGGGAGGGGGGTGATGTGCGACACGGAACGCAGGAGAATCAGTAAGTGTACTCACTTTTGCTGACCTAGTTAGGTCATTGAAACGCTTCCTGCACTGAACCCAAGTGCGGGAGATGTTGCTCCTGCTGGTCACCTCCTCTGCCACCTCGAGCCAGACCTTCTTGGTGGTAGAGGCAGGGCACTTCCTCCTGTCAGCCGGGTAAAATAGTTCCCTCCTCCTCCTCACCCCGGCCAGTGAAGTGAGGCGTCACTGAATCTTGGAGCAGCCTTGCCCTTGTGCTGCTCCATTGGGTCTTCTTGCCCCTTGCTCCAGAGGAATCCATTGGAGCAATGACCCTTTAAATCTAGACGCTCCAGCTGACAGCAGGTCATGCGGGTGCGCAGTCCGCCCACTGCACAGCTTTCGGACAGCAAACCCGGAAACGAGGTTAAGGGACACCAACTAATTCACGATTGCGTGGGGAACAGTAAGTTTTTATTATTCGGGTTTGCCGCACGCCCATTGAGCCCACCCCCACTGCCTTCCTGCCACCCTTTCAAAATCGAGCCCCATGTGTTTCAGGCCTTCAAGCAGAAACCTTAGTGAAGGTAGTCAAAGACACAAAAGATAATTTTATACATAAATTGAATCATGTTTTTGTGAAATATGTCATTTCAAAAGTTTGAATTATTTTACAAGCCTTATTTAAATCGGTAATCAAGAGGCTGAGGGAAAAAGCATGGACAAAATATATACGTATTTTTTAAAGTACGTTCAGTGATTTGATTGGCTGGACCGGTGTTCTCTTTTATTGGTAGACTTTGCAGACTGACGATTGCTGATTTGCTCTTTTGTAAAATGCTTAGTAGTTCATAATTGATTTTAATTGGTAAATTGCAAGGATGTTGAATGTGATTTGTTAATATTTTATGAATATGTAATTGGAATGAATGAAGCACAAATTTGACACATAGTGATGACTGAAGTTTGATAAGCGTTAAATGTCACAGCTGAACAAGTGAGAAATGAAGTATGATATATTTATACAGGGTATACAGACATACCATTTTTAAATGATAGGATAGATAGGTTAACAGCTAACCAGCTAGATAGATAGATAACTTGATATCTTCTTTTGGAGACAAAAACTATATAAACACTCTTGTAATGGCAACTGTCAGAAACCGTCAAGTTAACTTAAAACTTTTCGGACTCAAATTTGTGTGTAACTAGCTGTGAGAGAAGGTGACGTCTGATTAATTGATTGGTTCTGACAGGCTCCAGTTTCACCCTCCAGTCCTATTATCCACCCTTTAGTGCTTCTGATAGCATCTAATCCCACCTTTCAACTGAAATGATCTGTTGATATTGGCAATCCCAGTGAAGAAAATGGAGTTTTCTTGTGAATTGCCAATAAGCTGGTGTGTTGGTTCAAACACTGCCTGTCACCTTAAAACGTAAAGAATTAGCATTTATAAATGTCACAAGCACTCCAGCTTCCTGGGTCGGCCAAACATTTCAATTTTCTACTTGCGCACTATGATGCTGAAACAAATTCTATATTTAAATAAGCGTAGATTGCTGTTACATTCAGGTAATGTTACATCAGGTGCTTATAGGGTTAAAAAGCAGCCTTGTTCCACACAACACTCTGTTTTGCTAACTTTTTTTTAGTATCACAAATACATATAAAAGCCAAACTAGTTTAATTTTAAAGAGGAAAAAGGTACAATGCAGCACGCAGGGGTCTAGGCCATCTGGTTTAAATCTTCCACATAACACAGACTTTATTTCCCTTGGGGAAGGATGTCAGGAATTTTCAACTATCTCATTGAGATGAGCAGCATGACGATAGTGAGAAATTGTCCTTTTCTCCCCTTGCCTCCTGCTGGGCTAATGACACAGTGAGGACTCTTACAGTGCACAGCCTGTCAGAAGTGACACAGTTACACTCACAAGGAAGTGCCACTTGGCAAGTTAGTTTATTCCTCCATCTGGACAGTCTGGCTTCCTTAGATTTTTTTTCTCTTGTTGATATTTTATCGTGTTTTTTTATCCTCGGGGTGTCTTAAGTCAAATGTTGAATTGATTCGATTTAAGTTTAATTTAAAGATATATTTATTACAGACAGCTGGTACTGTTAACATGGAAAATGCTGGCAGTGTAAAGCAATAGCCCAATACTAACCCAGCAATAAGAGACAGCAATGATGGGAATGTGGCAGCACTTGTGTAAACACATTTTCTGACCCAAACGACGTTTCTGAAGGGCAGAAAGCAAGTGTGAACGCTAGTGCACTCAAATCGTGCAATCCACTGATTAAAGGGCCAGATTAAGGTGGATTTGCCTCAGATCTTTGATGCAATACATTCATCTCCCAAAGATGAAACAGATATTGGAAAGTCGCAAGGAGAAAGCTGGAATCTCAATTTAAAGGTAAGTAGATGTCATCTTTATTTTCCACTTTCTAGGTTTTGGTCATTATGTGAACTGCCCCAGTAGCATTGGACTTAACACAAGACAGCCAGCAAGTGCAGGAAAGAGCTGCCCATGATGTTGGATAACATGTGGCATACCATTAAGTCCTGTCATTCCACTACACAGTACCAGGCAATGGTAATGACAGTAGAGATGTGCCTAAGCGACTAAAGTTTAACAGGGGGGCACTGACAGAGCTGTGTTATCCCCTTCACGAAGATCTTTGTACAATATGTGCAATCCACATGACACTGGCAACGGCCTTGAAAATCAGCTTTGCACTCAATTTTTATGTGTCGTGCTCTTTCCAGGCTAGCACTGGGGACATCTACAATGTCAACCAGTCTGCTGCCCACACGTGTTCAGACTTGTTAAATGAATGCTTTTATCCATTTTCACAGCAGAGGAAGAGGACAAAATACCAGCAGTATAAGGGAACCTAAAAATAAGTCAACAGGAGGAACTTATTGGATTTAATATAAGTTTTAAAAAATCATAATGGAGAAAATAATAGAAAGGGAGTTGGACTTCAATATACTTCTATCATACTGTCAAATTCTGTTTTATTTTCAATTTAGTTTCTGAGATGATTTCATTATTTTCTTGCAGTTATTCAAGAAAAATGCAGTCATATCTTCTGGTGTGTGCTATAAGGCTAGAGAGAGACCACAACTTCATACAGAAGCTTTATTGGCAATACATAAAGTGATGCTATATAATGCCAGTAACTATGAATTCAGGTGAACATTTGCTTACACTTGAGTTGTTGGTTGGTGGACAGGGTGAAGAGATTCATCCTTTGCCCTGTTAGTTCACCTATTGCTGATAAACCTTTAGTGATGAGAAGATGGCATATTGCCATTTATAGGGTGCACATGCATTCAGTTACATTTTATGGAGCAATGCATTAAAATGACAATTGTTCTATTTCTATCTTTAAAATTAATTTCACCCTACTGAAAAAGTGTAAGTAAATTATATGGGTTGGGTATATCTACCTGTACAGATTTTAATGGCATTGTATATTTTGCCAATGAAAATAGTTATGGAGACAGAACAAGACCTGTTTGGTCTTTCTACTCAAAAGCATCAACAGGATTTTGAAAGTTGGCTACCAGCCAAAGTTCCATTATTTTAATTAACATGATTGCATGATGCCATAGTGGATAATTTCCTGTAATATATCGCAGAATGTTAGATCCTTTTATAAACTTTTCCAATCTTAACTCAGTGAAACTCTTTTTTCCTGCCATCTGGCCTAATTATAGGCTTGCTGTGGTGTTATAAATGTAAAATATGCCTGTCACAATATGAGGTCACAATTATTTTGCAGTGAAGATCAAACCTACTTTCTTACTAGCTCCTCGGTCACCATAACTAAAGTTCTCTTCCCTGTCAGCCTCTTGGCAGCTACAACTCATGGGTCTGTCTCAGCCCCACGTACACTTTGTTTCAGCATTAAGTCATACTGACCACTTTAGAAACTGAACTTATCGCTTTAAATAGATAATAAAGTCGGTACTTGTTGTGCATTACGGGTGTGGGAGATAAACAACAGCAGGAGGACATCAAAAGACCAACTGTATGGAATTAAAGTATGAAAGGGGGGCTTTTGTTTCCACATAGCAGAAGATATTAACTTCATGACTTCCTCCGTACTGTCAGGCTACTTATCCAGCATCATGTTGGATCCCTCCACATACTTGATCTCTCCATAACCTTAATCTCTCCATAATCTTGCCCCACTCTATCACTGCAATCTCTTTAAACCTAAATCCCCTCCTGAACAATCTGTTGCTCTGACTAAATTACATCACTGGCAGGTATTTCTGTTCAGTATTGATGATGTTTTGCTTATCTTTTTCTTCTTTTAAGCTAAATTAGTAATTTTTTCTTATCTTGCACTCAGCTGTTTCTTTGTAGCTACTTACTTGTTGTTAAATTTTCTGCTTTCTTATTCTTATCTATCGGATCCTGCCTCTTTCGCACCATCATTCCCTCCCCCTGTTTTTCTCTAACTTCCCTTTAGCCCTGAAACTCTTATTAAAAAAAAATAAAAATTATGTGTTCGGCACATTGGCCTGATGATTAACTCTGAGCCTCCTTTATTTCCCTCTCTCTTCATCTGTGAACGCTGGCCTGTGTATCAATGTAAGTCAGTGAGAGGTATTAAACCTTACTTCGAATCTGATAGCACCTTTTAACATCCTTCAAAAAGCAGGATGATATCTGTAAGATCGAGCAGCATAATAATTGTCTGAGTTAATGTTGAGATCAATTATTCTGTTAAATCTGTGCTTAATATTAGTTGGGGAATGCTGAGCGCAAGTAATTCCTCTAAGCCCTGAAATGTTGCCAGTGACAACAAACTATCATCAGCAATAAATGTGCAGTAACATTACTCCACATGAAAAGATCCAGGCAAAGAAGAAAAATCTTTTGAAGAGATGAGGTTGGACATTTACTTTAACGGTAGCTTCCCCAGTTACAGTGAGCTGTTTAGAATGGACTGACTCTCTGTTCTGTGGCTTGGCAGCTAAACACTGAAACTTCTCAAATCATGTCGCTGGGGATTGTTCTGGTTTCACACTGGATGCTTGGCTTAACCACTGGTCCAATGATGCTCGAGCAATTTGCCTCATTGAAAGAGAAATTGACTTGTGAACCTATCAGACTTTGAATCCGCAAAACAAATGTCAACCAAAATTGTATTCATAAAGGCCGTGGGTCGTTTACCACTGGTAAAAATTTGTTAGGTTCATTATTATGGTTATATTATTTTTCATTTGTAATATCTCCCCTTTCAGCCTTCCTGCCTCAACATTGCTCCTTTTTAAGCAATAAGGAAGGGATAGGTTGATGAATTCCCCACGGCCTTTATGAATACAATTTTGGTTGACATTTGTTTTGCGGATTCCAAGTCTGATAGGTTCACAAGTCAACTTTTCTTTCAATGAGGCAAACTGCTCGAGCAACACGGATGTTTCATCTACCAGCCCTGCTATGCACTGGTGAAACTTACCCACTGAGAGTGGTTGGCGTAGAGTTAGACTCTGTGCACGAGCGTAAAACGGGTGATACTGAGTCAGCAGCCTGTTTTGCAACTCTCCCCATTTCTATTTCCATTGAAGTCAATGGAGAGAGATGTAAAACGGGCTGCTGATTCGTTATCACTCATTTTACACTATCGCACAGTCAAAATCTACCTCGTAGAGTTTGAGTGCTAGTTAAGAATAGCAAATTCTGACATTCAAATCCAATGCTCTACTATGGTTAGAGCTATAGGAGCATATAATATGTAATTTCTCCACTTCAAGTTACACTAATTGGATTTTCTTGACTAATATGTTTTTCATATATTGTGCCTGGCAAACCCCTTTTCATTTTTTCATGTGCAGATGGGCGTCACATACATTCTGTACATTAAGGAAGTGAAATCCCTCTCTGTTCATGTAGTCCTGCGGGTTTACAATGGGAACCTTCAGTGCCATGTGCGTCCCATCAATCGCTCCTTGGAGAAGCCATCTACACGTTAGAAAGCCAGTGCCCTCCACCTTTGCTCGGCCGGGGATATATCGAATGAGATGAACTCGCCAGCCCCGTGGAAAAGGGCATCAGTCACCTGCCAGCTGCTGTCCCTCACTGCCCCTTGACTGATGCGGCATTGGTTCCCCCCGTGGGCGCCTGGAACAAGCCACACCCATAAAACACCAGAGCTGTGTGACCTTCATCTCCACCGTGCTGGCCCTGCAGCTTGTGGGACAAGGCTTTAGATCATCCCGCGGCAAGTCACAAAGTCGGCCGATTGCACCCTTACCGAGGTTCCTCTGGCATCTGTGGGCAGGACACCTGCAGTCTTTTTCTGTGTTGCCTCACTCTTTGTGCCTCGAGCCTCCAGAACTCTCTCTCCTCTCCCATCTCCTCCTCCTTGTCCTCCATTAAAAAGAGGAGAGGGATGGCCAGGAAATGAGCTAACCTTCAAGTTTTACTCAAGATTAGATGATTTTTGCAGCAGCAGGGCAGGCCCATGTGGTTTCAATTCACCGCTGGTCAGGTGATTAATGCTGGACTCATGTGACCACAGGCGACTGAGAATCTGGGCGCAATTCAATGAAATGGCCCCAAACAAGTGCGATTGAAGGAAACTCGCTTTTCGGACCTGGGGGAGTGGCTAGTTTTGTGGGCGGGGACTGGACGGACGGACTTAAAAGATCGCAGATACTCGGGCGTATTGTAGTTACGGGCGCAAATCATTTACGCCTAAACTTCCGCCACGTTCTATGCTGTTTGACGTAGTTGCGCCCAGATTGAGCTGTTAGCTGGGTGCAAATCAGGAGGAAACTCAGAGCCAAGCATGACGGAGATGGTTTGAAATAAATGGGTTAATGTCTCCATTTAAATAGTGGGAAAAAGAATTTCATTAGAACTTGTTAAGGATTCATACATTAATGTTCAAAGAGTTTAATTTCAAGGCTAAAATGATGTAAGAGGGATGGATGAAGTGATATGTTTATGGAATCTACTTTTCCAGTTGGTTTTTCATATTTCACTTCAATAACATCCCTGGAATTTGGTCGTTATTAGGCTTGATGTTAATATCCAGCTATGGCTTGGTAGTTCAAAGGGTGCAACAAATCCATATGGGAATAAGCTTTCAAAGGAAAAACTTTATGGTTGCTATATAAGGCTATACAATAACAATAATGTCCAAAGGCTCTGGCTATAGTTAGTTAGAAAGTAGGAAATTGAATTTATATAGCGTCTTTCATGACCTCAGGACATCCCAAAGCGCTTTACGGCCAATTAAGTACTTCTGAAGCAAAGTCACTGTTGTAATGTAGTAAACTTGGCAGCCAATTTGCGCACAGCAAGGTCCCACAAACAACAATGTGATAATGACCACTGTGATAATAAATTGTTTTTGAGGGATAAATATTGGCCAGGACAGCAGGGAGAACTGCCCTGCTCTTCTTCGAAATAGTGCCATGTGGATATTTTATGTCCACCTGAGAGGGCAGACGGGGCCTCGGTTTAACGTATCATCCGAAAGACGGCACCTCCAACAGTACAGCACTCCCTCAGTACTGCACTGGCATGTCAGCCTAGATTTTGTGCCCTGGAATGCAGCTTGAACCCACAACCTTCTGACTCAGAGGTGAGAGCGCTACCATTGAGCCAAGGATGTTATTATTTGTTGCCTCTAATAATACAGTAATTGTTGGATGGTCCAAGTGTTAAATATAAGTGAATAAATACAGCGGGTTAAAATCAGGAGGGCCCTCCCAGACCAGCGTTAATATCCCACACACAAATGCTGAGGTACAAAACCCAGATATCGGGCCTCGGACCTCATCATACTGAAGACAGTATTGCAGGAGGAGGTAAGTGCTCCAAGTTTGGGCTGCTGCACAGGTAAATGCTTGGACTCGGGATCAAGGGTTCGAGTCAGGATTTGGAGATTCGGAGTCAGGATCAGGGACTGGCGGGGAGGGATTGGGGCCTTAGAGTCAGGATCGGGGGCTGGAGGGAGAGATCAGGGGCTTGAACTCGAGATTGGGGGCCGGGGGAGAGGGATCATGGCCTCGGAGTCAGGATCGGGGGTCTCACAGGAGGGATCGGGTGGTCAGGGTGGGATCGGGGACCTTGGAGGGCCTGAAGGTTGGGGCCAGGGGTCAGGATCGGGGGTCGGGTAGCCTGGCGGTTGGGCTGGGGTGGAGGGATCGGGAGTCGAGGGGTCAGGAGGTCTGGGCTTGGTGGGAGGGATCGGGGTCAGGGGGCCTGAAGGTCAGGCTCGGGGGGAGGGATCGGGGGTCGGAGGGCCTGGATCTCGGGAGCGGCAGCAGTAGCGAGCGGGATAGTGATTGTGGTAAGTACTTACCTTTTTTTTGATTTATGTGATGTTTAGGGTTGGTTTTCCCCTCGGAGAAATGTTGCAGCAGGCCGCTTATTTGCATATGCCAAGGGCCTAACGCTTGCTTCAGGCATGGGTAAAGGACACCTCTTTTTTGTTCTTACCCAATATGGCGGGTGGCGCACCTCTGGTTGGAAGTGGGCCGACGCTTCCTGCCTGCCATTTTGGGGCCTTAGGTGGCCGCGTAGCAAAACGAGCACTACATAGCCCAACTTAACCCCTAAAGTGTCTTTTCCCTCCCCACTTTATTGGACTATCACATTCCAGATGACTAAAGTTTAAAGGACCTCCATTACATGCTAGTGATTTTGCACTTGATTAATGTTATTGTTTCAGTTCAGCCTTCAATATATTTTCTACAAGTCTGCCATAACTATAAACAAAAGAAAAAGAAAGATTTCCTCTTTAAATCTTGTTCCCATACGGATTTAATTTAATAAAACATTCAAGATTTTTTTAAGCTGGAAGGCAGTAAAAAGGTTTGACTTGTAATAATTTAAACTGGGCACATTTATAAGGTATAGTAAGTTTCCAAAAAGGAAGGTTAAAAAGATTGCAGTTTGAGTTTGTTTAAAAGAGAGTAAAAACAGGAGCACCTGTCCCATGCACCACAGGAAAGGTGAGCAAATCCAGTGGTACCTCTAGACAAGGCAAGCCAGCCCATACTCCCCTTGTCCATTTATTCTCCCTTCCTGTCTCCATGGCCATCAATGAATTCCTGGCCAAAGGGCATGTAATTCTACCATATCAGTTTTATAATTTTGTAAACAGGTTTACTGTATTAACGTGAGTTCCTGAAAATGCTGTGAAAGTAAATTCTACAACCTTATATAAATCAGTGTAAAAATTTCCAAAATAAATCACGCATTCGTATGAGACTGCAATGACGTAAATGCAATTTGAGGAAAAAAATAGCACGGTATTGAGTGAGTTCATATGATTTCTGAAGAGCGTTCTGATGTGTTTTGCCACAAAATCAAACACGAGCATTTGCTGTGAATTTGTTTTTAACTTAATAATCAAAGACAGCAGCCAGAATAATAGCCATGGGGAATGTCATCAAAACATGACATAGTTTTCTAAACAAAAATTCAGAGGAGAGGCAATGTCGAAGGGAAGGCAAAGAGCTAGATTCATTACTGCCAAAGAAGCTGAATAATAAGTTGTATACTTTTGCTTTTTGTTGTTTTTTTTTGCTTTGTTCAGTGTTTTTCACAGACAAATCTATAATGGTTGATGTTGGCCGGAATCAGCAGACTGCAAGGGTCAGGGTACCTGAGAGTGTAGGGTGCAGTGTGATACCACCTCGAGATTCTCCTGTGGGGATATTGGAAAACCACTCCGGAAAGATCAAGGCACCAGAATTGTACCATCAGCATCCAAATTGTGTGCTCAATGATCACGGGGTGGTAGCACAGGCCTTATTCTAGCTCTCCTCGACAAAAGGTGCTGGAGAAACACAAAGGTGTGATTAGCCCAGGGAACAGCAGGTATCCCTTGTCCTCCAGAACCCAACACGGTGCACCTTTATCTGCCTGAAACGTTAGTGTGATGCAGTCGTTCTGCAGAATGAATGCATCTCGGCAGCTTTCCACATACCTGCTATTTACATGAAAGACTTGGTGTTGCTGGTCAATAGTCAACTGCATATTCAAGGAGCGGAATCATTTGTGGTTCATATATTTAAGGGATTGATGCATAGCGCCTGGTAGCCACATTTGTACCGTCTATACCCTTTTGAACTCTGGGGAAACCAGCCACCCAGAAGAACTGCACAGCCCTGTCGTGCTGTGGCTGGGATGACTTTCTGAAATGGATGAAACCTGAAGCCTTGCTGACCAATGCATCTGTCTGCTGAGAAATGCGTATATGAACAGCAAACTGACTTATATTCTTTAGGTCCCAGAATCACCGTGGAAAGATCCAGTGGCAAAGAAGTTGAGGGCAGTGGTGCCTTTCACAGGGATGGTCAGAGCCATGCAGATGGTGGAACTTGGATGCAGGTCCGACGGCAGCAGGGTGCACAGGTCCTGCTGTGATCTTTGATGTCAGCCGTGGATCAGTTTGTAGCACTCTCACCTCTGAGTCAGAAGGTTGTGGGCTCAAGTTGAGACTTGAGCACAAAATCAAGGCTGACACATCAAGTGCAGTACTGAAGGAGTGCTGCATTGTCAGAGGTGCCGTCTTTTGGATGAGACATTAAACCAAGGTCCTGTCTGCCCATTCAGGTGGACATAAGATCCCATGGCACTATTTTGAAGAAGAGCAGGGGGAGTTCACCCCGGTGTCATCAACCAACATCACTAAAACAATTTATTATCACACTGGTCATTATCATTGCTGTTTGTGGGATCTTGCTGTGTGCAAATTGGCTGCCGCTTTTCCTACATTCTAACAGAGACTACACTTCAAAAGTACTTCATTGCCTGTAAAATGCTTTGAGGTTGTGAAAGGCGTTATATTATTTGGGTGAAGCACAGTCTTCTCAAGTAAAGTTCCTGAGACGGATCACACAACTTAGTGCCTGTGAGGTAAGTGGCTCCTCTTCCAATGATGTCAGATCAGCCTTGCCTCTCTCAATTCATTCCTCCTGCTCTCCATCTTCCTCCTCCATTAATATGCTGCACAAGAGAACCCTATTCAGAATATCCTATCACACAGGGAGGAACTGAGTAGCTCGGAGAAATGCCAAAATATGGTCAAAACAATCTCTAAACAACAAACTCTGTACAACTCTGAACTTGCAGGCTGCTTCTGAACTGTTGCTACTTCCTAGAACACATGCTTTACTTTTTTCTTATTCATTCTTGAGATATGGGCGTCGCTGGCAAGTCCAACATTTATTGACTATCCCTAGTTGCCCCTTGAGAAGGTGGTGGTGGGCCTTCTTGAATCGCTGCAGTCCATGTATTGAAGGCACTCCCACAATGCCATTAAGTAGGGAATTCCAGGATTTTGACCCAGCGATGTTCAATCAGACTGGGGCAATTCTGAATGCAGGTAGGTGTTCAATCAGGAGAATTCTCATGGTGTCCTCGCCTTGGAACTCAGTCTCTTGCACACAGAAGTTTAAATGCAGAGTTCACTTGCTAAACCAAGGTTTCTGGAGTTCACAGCATCCTATGAAGATCAGTGACATCCCCCTGAGAACCTCAGTAGAATTTTGCATTTTGTTTGCACCAGGGTCAATTTCACCTGACATCTGCCACTGCTTCCATTATCTCTGGCTGCACTTTGTTGTTATTTAACCTGATATATGAAAGATAACTTGACCTGGTGCCTGGCTTCCAGCTCTGATTCAAATTCCTTAATTGTGGTTATGACCCAGTATGGATCTTTCCAGTCTCATATTTGTTTTGTATTTTATTCTGTGTGTTATGGAGGTTGTACAGATTTTCAATGAAGTTTCCTTTGATTCTTTTCTGATATAATAATTTTAAAACATTTTTAGATCCTGGGAAAAGAACACATATAAGTGACATTTCCTCAGAGACAGGATGTGCAGCCTCACACATTTTTTTTCTGCTTCTTACTTCTACATTTCTCATGACAGAATCCTTGCAAGGATGGTTAGAGGCAGGGCCTTACTTTTTGGTGTACATGAAGACCGTAAGACAAGAAGCTTCACGTCAACTATTTGGAGGTTTTCAGTTCTGATGAAGAGTAATACTGAAGACACTAACTCATCCGTTCTCTCCACATGGTCCTGCTTGACCTGCTGCGTTCTTCCAGCATCTTCTGTTTTTGTCTCAGCTTTCCAGCATTTGCAGTTTTTTGCTCTTTATCTGGAGTTCATGCTGGGATCAACAGCCTACTTTTCTTCAGCTTAGTCCAAAGGCCAAGATACAAAAAAGTCTGAGATTATCACAATGGAAAAGAAGGAACCAGATCATTCCATGTGCCTCATTCTGCAATTCTGATGCTGCGGTTTGCAAGATCACTCCCATCCATGTACAATCCAGACAGCTGTCTCTGGAGCAGATTCTCTTCCTTGAGACACTAACTTTGGGGAAAAACAGGCCTGGAATTTCCTCAGAGCTGCTCCCACTTTGCCAGTGTAAATTCGCAGGAAGTGCAGAGGAAACCCTGCAGGATTTTCTGAACTGGCTAGTATAGTATTGGACATTCCGAGGTTAAAACTAGATTAAACAATGGGCATTTGCAGTTGTTTTAGAATAGTTGTTGAATATTAGAATTGAAACCACAAACCTATCCTTTTGACCAAGCTTTTGGCCACCACTCCAAACTTCCCCTCGATGTTTCAGTGTCCGTTCCATGATTTTTGATTTCCCCTCCTCTCCCTATATAGAACCTATGTTAAAGGTGCTATATAAATGCACAATGACGTGATTGAAATTTCTATCCATTTTTCACCCAAATGCAACATGAATCATCACCCACCCAGCTCCACCTTTCCAAGTGATTTACACAAGGATACTGTTGTTTTGCTATTGTCTGATACTAGGCTTAGTGACATCCTTTTCATTCTCTCTTGCATTTCCTACCAGGAAAGGTACAATTGACCCAAAAAAAACTCTTGAGAAAAACAAGTAAACTTCTTATCGAGTAACGAGACTGATTGCTGCCAAGAAATGCTGCTCTGAGCACATTGATTTCCTGTGGAAGTTTCCTGCCTTGGACCTTCAATTCACTTGGCTAATTTATTTTCCTTTTTTCCTGTCAGCTGCAATGGTCATAGCATCTACAGTAAAGTCACCTTTACGGTTACCACTTTGTTGCGGGCTCGAGTCCCCACACGCACTTGCCGCCTTGTTCCACTTTAAGAAATGTTGCATTTGCCTATAAAACTTGACATTTACTTATCTGATTGTCAACTGAAGCATCATGTGGTGTCATAGTCTGATGTTTACCTCCTTCGTGCAGGATAATATCCAGTTCTATACAATAGTACGTCACTCTTGTATTTAAGAGAGAAAAGTATTTACACAGAGAATAAATATTGAGGACTTGAGGGAATAAACCACTGAGTTATGCTGCTTATTTCAGTAAAACCACCAGCCCATGATGTGTGTACTATTCATACAACATTTTATTGGCTTAAAAAACTTTCCACTTAAATTATTTTGACATTTTTTGTCATTTGAGCTTAGATTTAGTGAGATTCTACAGGCTGACTTGTGTGGTGACGTTATATAAAATAGTGTCAATTCGGTAAAAGAAGTTCTAAAATGATAATAGTTTATATTTAAACCCTCTCTGGAGCCGACTCTCCTCCCATCCCTTCCTCGGTGCAACTTTGGGAAGATGGAATTTCTACCCACCTCACGTTTGCACCACCGAAACCAGCAAATTTCCGAGGATTAGGCTCATCTTAATCACTTCGCCGAGCTCCCAGTTAGTTTGCTTCATGCGTCAGAGAGCTCTCCTTGAAGGGAGCTCGCAACAGCATAACTGGCAGGCTGCCTCTGGGCAGACTCTGGGACAGCCAAAGAAAATCCGATTTTTTTTTTAATATTAGTAAACAGGACCAGATTGCAGCAATGATAAATCTGGCTTGGAAGCTTCTATGAACATAGCAACATAGGAACATAGGAACAGGAGTAGGTCATGCAGCCCCTCGAGCCTGTTCCACCATTCAATGAGATCATAGCTAACCTATAACCTCACTCCATCCACCTGTCTTGGCCCATATCCCTTAATACCCTTGGCTAGCAAAAATCTATCGATCTCAGCTTTAAAATTACTAATTGAGCTAGCATCTACTGCTTTTTGTGGGAGAGAATCCACACTTCTACCACCCTTTACATGAAGAAGTGTTTCCTAAGTTCCCTCATGAATGGCCTGGCTCTGATTTTAAGGTTATGTCCCCTCGTCCTAGACTCCCCCACCAGCAGAAAAAGCTTCTCTCTATCCGTCCTATCAATTCCTTTCAAAATCCTAAAGACCTCAATCAAATCACCCCTTAACCGTCTATATTCGATGGAATACAAGCCTAATTTATGTGATCTCTCCTCATAATGTAACCCTTGGAGCCATGGCTAAAACATCCCCCCCAAAAAAAACCAAAATACCCCAAAAAAAATCAAACACTGAACAATTCAGCTATTAGCAAATCAAAGTTAAGGGTCACGTTCAAAATTGTCTCACAATACATACAACCTCTAATTTTGATTTTAAACAAGAAGGAAAGTAAACTGAAAATTGCTCACTGGCAAAACGATACATTTATTTTAAAGCCTTAAATGATATCTTAAGTTGGTTCTAGATATTTAACCTAATTTATTGAATGCATGCCTGTGGCTGGGTGCCTCGCGACCGATGCGTACTTGGGAAATTTGTCTTGTGGTCCAAATAAGCTGCTTCCCTTCCACAGCCAAAATGTGCCTAACCTAAATCTCCCATTTAATACGGGCAATCTGAAAGCACAACCCATTCCTTCAAGAGCAGTGGGGAATGGTGCCTGTGCTAATTTAAAAGTGATTTTCGGTGGCTTTCATGTAGAATTGGAGGCTCTCACCTGTCTTGGATGAAAGCACTGTAGGCTGGAGTAAAAGGCCAGCTGGAAGATGATGAGCAGCTTATGATGGGTGAAGGTCTAACAAGAGCCCTGTTTAAACCCAGTGCAACCAGCCATGCCGATGGTAATCTACCCTACGGCTTGCTTACATATCCTGAAAGCCTCCTCGATTGTACTATATTTGTTGTTAACAAATGATAACAGTTGGATAAAACAAATCATTTTTTAATATGAAACAGAACATAAATCGTAGATTTATAATTAAATATTTCTTTTACGGAGAGTGGGGGGGGAGTGAGTTAATCTTGATGTCAAATCAGTTCAAATGCAAGCTTCAGTATTCAAAACAAGAATTGCAAAATCATTACACCTTAATTTGTTCCATTCGACCTTTTACTTTGGTCATTTTTCTTTGGATTTTCCATTTAGATGACGATACTTCATCTGTGGAATTAATGTACAGCGCAGACTGTCCAAAATTTGATTTCTCACTGAGTTATTGCAGTTTAAATATACTGCCACCCTAACTGATTGAGTATCTGGCATCTTTTGTATGCTGAAATGCATAAGCAGTGTTAAAAAGGACAGTTAATATAGCAAAAGTGGAAATGCCTCATCATACGTACAAGCCCCGATTTTAACTCGGGACAGGAGTTGTGGATCTCGGCAGCGTGAGGCCCAGGAAATGAGGGCCTCATCTGTATAGTGTCCTGCCCGAAACCAATGGGAGGTGGTAGCTGGTCAGCGGGTAGTACCTGAAGGAACAGTCCCCGGCTCTCAGGTAAGAGGTTGGGAGGGGGTTTAGAAGGGCCTCCTGGCCAGGGGAAGGTGGGGAAGTAAAGGAAAATCGCTTCCCTTTTTGGACCCCAGGCTCTTCTTCCCGCCAGGTTGGCCGCCACAAAGGCTTCTCTGCTCAGGCACCCAATCAACAGTTATAAAGAAGGATCCTCCTGGCTTCTGGCAGCTTTCCCACTGGCTTGCTCAGAAGAGCTCAGGTTAAAATCAGAACCTGTGGATGGACAGTGGGACCTCATCCGGGAAGCTGGCGTGATGCCTTTATCATCCGCCATCCTGCTGTCTCCGCCTTATTCAGCGAGAAGGGCCAATAGGACAGATGGATCCTCGTGGACAAAGCCTACCCCCTGAAGCCATGGCTGATTACACCATCCTGCTGACACCAAGCGACGCAGCACAGGAGAACGCTACAATCCCGCATGTGCAGCCACCCCGCAGATGGCAGAGATCCTGAAAGCCCGCTTCAGGTGCGTGGAAAAGCTTGGGAGATGTCCTGCAGTACACGCCACAAAAAGGCCGCAAGGATTGGCATGTCCTGCTGTGCACTGCACAACTTGGCTTTGCGGGCAGGGCTCAGCCTGGGCACAGTGGAACCTAAGGATCCCAACCTGTGCATCCTGGAGTCTAAGAGTGATGGCCGCTCGGAGGGGTCAACGCTTCGAGCTTTAAGGGAAGTCAGAGGGTTGCACCGAACTGAGGTGCTCAGCAACTGATTGCCCCCAACTTCAGAACCCTTCCCCATGAAGGCAAAGCGAACTGATATCAGTGGAATCTTCCCTGTGGGGCTGTGATCACTAAAACTGACAGACCAGACAATAGGCCCGATTTTAACTCGGGGGCGGCAGTCGTGCGGGCAGGGTCTGAGGTGGGCGGCAAATTGTTGCTTACGTTTATGGGCTACTTCTGACTTCACTTCCTGCTAGGTTGGCCTGGCGGGACAACCACAACGACCGGTTTCTCTGCTCACACCTGCATCACCTCCAGCCTCACTGCTCACAATACTCCCCTCCCACTGTTCCCCTTCACTTTCTTACAATCACTGCACCACACTTCACTTCACCTCCTTCTCCTCAGAACCTGTGATTTTGGGGCTGTACCCAGTTCCATTGAGATCCGACTCCGTTGCGACAGGCTAATGAAATTCTGATAGCGGTATTGAGATGATCGTCCACTTGCTCCCTTTGGATCTGCCATTGAAACTGGCCCATTGGTGCTTTTGGGCCCCAAATGTTTTTTTTACCCTAAAAATCTATCAACTGTGAAGAGAAGACTTCTAAAATAAAGCAGAACAGTACAACGTATTACACATTTAGAATTTTTTTTTAAAAATAAGGTAATGCAACAACACAGTGCAGCCAGAAACAAATGACATTTGCCTCAGAAAGCTCACTTTGCTGTTGCAGTCGGGCAAAATATTCATAGTCACCGCACTCGGCAACAGTTGATTGTGTGGAACGCTTTGAGCTGTTTCCATATAATAAATGAAAGTGCGACTATTGGTTATTAGTGCAGAATTCCAGCAGCGTATTGCGTGTTCCAGCGATCCCAGGTCAGTAAGTGATGCTCTGTATAAGCAGCTTGGGAGTTTTACAAGCAGAAGGTGCAAAGCTTCATGGATAGGGAACATGGAATTCTGGTTTGACAGCGATGGAAGATACACCTTTGGTTGATTCCCCCTATTCAAAATGAAGAAAATTGAGTGAATGAACACTTTAATTAATTATTTTGTGTGCGAGTCTTACTCTGCTCAAAGAAGGCTATTATAAAATGCTCTATTCTTTTGCACCTCATCTTCTCTAATTATACTTTATCGTATTTGACATTTAAAATTTGCACAGCTTATTCACATGAATATTAATGTCACAAGACATACATACTTTGAAAGCTAAAAATAATCTTTCATACTCAAATGTTTAATTAAGAAATTATGACACCAGTTTTTTGAAAACAGATAAAAAGTTCTATCAGAAAAACAATGAGTCATGCAGTTCATTCTTGCGTTTTACAGCACACATTTAAAAGCACAAATTATTTTATTACAGAAGGTCCGAGGAATGTACTAAAGTGAAGACCACAATGAAAACATATCCTGTAACAAATTACGGTCTAAAGGATGGCCTGCAGCAACTCACCAATGTTACTCCCCTCCCCGTGACCTCTACCACTGAAAAGGACAAGAACAGCAATGTTGTTGGAACACAGGTTCCCCTCCGAGTCACACACCATCCTGACTTGGACATACATCATTGTTCCTTCATTGTCGCTGGATCAGAATCCTGAGGTTTCCTAGTCAACTCCACTGTGGGAGCACCATCACTCGTTGCCGGGCGACGAGAACAAATTTTTTTTTCAAATTCAGTTCCTGTAAAGTTTAATTTTTGTGGCACATTTTGCATTAAAAATTGGTTGCTGATTCAGATTGAAAAAGACTATGGGGAAGAAATCACTCCCGAAATAACGGAGGAGCTCAACAGCACTCTCCGTTTTTAATGGCGAATTGAAGGAGCAAGTTTGCACATGCATACTAAGACGCGGAAATCGTGAACTGGCTCCTATTGGTTCACCGGCAATTTTGACAGCTGTGAATTAAAGGGCCATCGCACGCTGCAATCATAGAAATCACTGAAAAATCGCTCATCCGCCCAGCTGCAAAGTAACTAGTTACGCTATAAGACCGTAAGACCAAAAGAGATAGGAGCAGGAGTAGGCCATTCGGCCCCTCGAGCCTGCTCTGCCATTCAATGAGATCATGGCTGATCTGATTTTTCCCTCAACTCCACTTTCCTGCCTTTTCCCCATATCCTTTGACTCCCTTGCTGATCAAAAATTTGTCTAACTGATCAAAAATTTGTCTAACCAAAAGATATGCTTAAAAATCCCAGGTCTAAACTAAGTTTTAAAAGCCCGATAGCTCTTTATGACTGCCAAACAACTAAAAACTAAATTTAAAAAATGTGGAGTCTCATATTACTCCTTATTTTAATAATTTTTGGTCATTAAAAAAAATGTAATTTAAATTTAAAATTTAAATTTGTTTTTACTTTTCCTTTCTGTCTCTTTAATTTAATTTAATTATTTCTTTGGCTTTTTATTTAAAAAATTATTTTTTTTATTTACAATGACTTCCAGAATACTAACTTTAAATGAATGAAGTCTGCTTGCCTGCTCGTGGGCATCACTTCTCTTCCTGACAGATTTTGTGGGCGTATCTTCTATTCTCACAGACTGTTCCACGCGCATCGACTTACCCTGCTCAGAGGCTGGGTAGATCGCGCACAATTTTTTCAAAGTTCAAAATCAAGCAAGTTAACGCCACAGATCTCGCAATAAGTACATTCGTCAATTTAATTTGCAGGAGCTGCAGGGACCGTTGCCACTCTGCGCAAGTTCTGGTCCATTAAAGCAGCATAGGATTGGCAAGTTCTGGCCCATTAAAGCAGCGTAGGATTGGCAGAGCGCAAAGGATCCATTCTGTGTTGTGCTTTTCGAGCACAATAGGAGAGCTTCACAAATCGCCATTAGATGCGTTTCTGGACCCATTGGTGCCCTTCAGATCTGACCCTGCAGGAGTATGTGGGGTCAGGAGGGGGTTACTAATTAGCATGGGGCCTGCGGGCACCAATGCCACTAGGGTGCATCTCAGGCACCCAGCAGCCCACGCAGGCCAGAAACTTCGGCGACTGCCATTTGCCCCCCCCTCGCCTTTCAAAGACTGTTTTTTGGTCTCTTCAGCCCCTTTTGTAAGGAGCTGACACCGTCAATTAAAACACAAGTTATCTGTTTTCAGGGGTCAATACCACTGGCCTCCAAACTTAGGCCCGGTCCCTTTGAGTGCAAGAATGCAGGAACTCCCAGCGTAGGGCATTCCCGCTCTTGGCCCTGACCCCTCCATGTCAGTGGCCTTGTTTGGGGGGGCGAGCACCAGCTCCAGCCCCTAATCAGGATCACTGGAAATGTCAGCGTTAGTCCAGGACCCGATGTTTGTAGGTCCCGGTGAAGTTTCCAGCTGTGCCACTGAAATCCCACCAGAGTTACAGTGGGACTCCCCCGGAATAGCCCAACAGTTCTAAGTCCTATATGTTTCCCTATTGTGACACATATACAAAGAAAGAAAGAACTTGCATTCACATAGCACCTTTTCATGTCCTCAGAACACTCCAAAAATGATCGCATCTAATTCATTACTTTGGAAGTTCAGGTACTGTTGTTATGTAGACAAAGCTAATTTGCATACAGCAAGATCCTAAAAACAGCAAATGAGATGAATAACCAGTCAATCTGTTTTGGTGCTGGTATTTGACAGAGAGGTATTGACTAGGACATCTTCCTGCTTTCCTTCAAATAATGCCGTGGGATCTTTTAAGTCCACCTGATCGGGGAGACAAGTGCTTGGTTTAGCATTTCATCTGAAAGATGGCGCCTCTGACAATGCGGTGCTTCCTCAGTCCTGTGCTGGCATTTAAGCGACATTTGGGCGACATTATGTACACAAAGTGGGGCATGAACCCATGCCCTTCTGACTGGAAGTCAAGATTGTTACCAACTGAGCAAAGCCACCACACATGCATAGTGGAACATTAGGGCGGATTGTCCATTGGCAAGAAATGCAGGGAATGCTGGTTGGAAAATTATGGGCTAACAGCCTCATATTCTCTGTTTCGCAAAGAATGGTCAATTGTCCTACTCTTCCCTCTTTTTCATATATTTAAATAAAAAACATTCATTGTGAGGCAGTGCTCAGAATTAATTTTTTAAAAGTTACTCTGCAATTACCACGGTCATAGTTTGAATTCCCCGAACATTATTTAATTTTTTACAAGTTGAAGTTTATCTTTAAGAAGTTACACAGCAAGTTACACTCTGCCCTTCACCTCTCTATTCACTGAACCCTTTGCCATGCAAATTCGTGCTAATCCAAATATAAACAGAATTAAAGGGATAGGCACAGAATACAAAATATCACTGCACGATGTACTATTCTGCAGCTCAGACCACCTCACCTTAAACGTCCACTCCCTCCACTATCGGCGCACCGTGGCTGCATAAGAACATAAGAAATAGGAGCAGGAGGAGGCCATACGGCCCCTCGAACCTGCTCTGCCATTCAATAAGATCATGGCTGATCTTCGACCTCAACTCCGATCTCCATATCCCTTGATTCCCTTAGAGTCCAAAAATCTGTCGATCTCAGCCTTGGATATACTCAACGACTGAGCATCCGCAGCCCTCTGGGGTAGGGAATTCCAAAGATTGGAAAGAACTCGAATGATCAATCGAAGATGTTGAATGTGAAGTGATACATACAGAGCCCACCTGTAACAAATTAAAAGATGGACAGATTAAGCTACATAGAAATACTCAAAAGTTACAACCTGTGAACAGGCCATTTGGCCCAACCATTCCATGCTGCTATTTACCCTCCAAATAGTCCTCATCACATTTACCCACCCTGTTCCTTTATCCTCTTTTCCTTCATCCACTTGTCCAATCTAAGGGACCATTTTAACCTTGCATGCCAGTCGGGAATAAATGCGGGCAGGTGGCTAAAATGGCAGTTGCGTGCTTTCCTCTCCGTTCCGGACGTACTCCCGCCTGCCGCCATTTTAACTGCCGGGATTTCGTGCCCGCCGCAAGTAGGCAGGAGCCTCATTAATATTTGTATTACGGAGGTTCTATCACACAGTTAGGACCCCGACAC
The DNA here is from genome assembly GCF_035084215.1 of Heptranchias perlo. Lineage (NCBI taxonomy): Eukaryota > Metazoa > Chordata > Chondrichthyes > Hexanchiformes > Hexanchidae > Heptranchias > Heptranchias perlo. The sequence goes on from NC_090332.1 coordinate 81,134,415, forward strand.
GATTTTTACTCCGGATTGCGGCCGTTGCACACAGTGAAACTTGCCAGGCTAAGGGGCGTCCACTATTTGTACTGCCATTTTTATAATGAGTGAATTGGAATCAATCCCTTCAATTGAAGGTGGAAAATTTCAAATTTAATTTTCAAATTCATGCTTCTATGCCTTCCTGCCACTCTTAGCAACTCTTTATTGGTAAGAGGTTAACTCAATGCTTTTTCTCTATAGAGCAAAAATGGCAGTTTATATTTCCTGTACACCCACGCAAGTAGAATCTGTAGCCTGGAAATTATAGTCTTCATTGTTATTATGTGAAAGCTGAATACATTTGTACTAAATTTCTTTATCCAATACCTTGAATTATTGCCTCTTACCATTCAAGTGCAAACCTCCAGTGTACTCGCGTTTGGTCTCGGGCTGGTGCACAGATCGTGAACTGAATCAAGAACAATGTTCCCCTCCACGAAAAGCTTAGATAAATGCTTGAAAGAAGTTGAGAAAGAAAGAAATGCTTTAACTCCCCCCCCATCCCGTGCCTGATGAGAACGGGGCATGCGGCGGCAGGAGGGTGGGGATTAAAATAGAGGCAGCGTCCTGCCCTCTGGCCTGGCCCCGCACTCTGGCTGCCTGTAACTTTAACTCCTGGCTTTCGGGAGGCCTGTGGCACCCTCACTGCAGACGGGCGAGGGCCTCAGAAATATTCCAAATTCGGGGTCCGATGACGTCAATCAGGCCCCCACTAGATTTTAACACGTAGTCGTGCGTTTGCTGCCTGATGCCACTCTCGCCAGGGAAGCCGGGTGCCATTCAGGAGCAGGCCCAGAAGAGGCCCAATGAGGTAATTTACTTTCAATATTTTTTTGGTTCCTTTGTGGGTCAGGAGGATCAAGAATGCTCCTCTGGGCTGCACAAGGAAACCTTGGGCATCCCCAGACCCGGGCCTCTCCCCCGCCACTGATCACGATCCCTGTTGGACCCTCACCAACGCACTTACCTGACTGATGAGGACCGTTATTTTGGGATTCCGGCAGTGGCCTGTAGCCGTGCGATTTTCCACTCCCACCTGCTGGCCTCCCGTCGGGTTCAGGTGGGAATCAGTCCAGGGGTATTGTAATGAGGTCTAGGGGTTAAAATGGCCTGGATCTCACGCCGACAAGTTGGGGTGAATCCACCACTCGCCCCACCAGCCCCACGCCTGCCTCTCACCTCAGGTTAAAATTGGGCCTTTTCTATCCATACAGCATCTTATCACATAACCAAGATGTGCCAAAGACCTCACATTCAATGAGATATCTCCTGAAGTGTTAGTCACCATTGTTAGCAGCCAAATATGCACAGAGCAAGATCCCACAAACAGCAGATGAGATGAATGTTGAGTTAATCTGTTTCTGATAGTGCTGGTCAGGATACAGAGAGAACTCCCTGCTCTTTTGTGTCCACCTGTACATGCAGACTGGCACGGGTTTAACATCTCATACAAAATGCGGCCCCTCCGACAATACAGCAATGTCTCAGAGCAGCATGGGAGTGTCAGCCTAGATTTGGTGCTCAAGCACAGAGTGGAGTTTGAACTCAGAAACTTCTGAAGTGGAAGATAACAACCAAAGTATTAGTTGTAATATGATTCACTCCTTTTGATCTTTGGAAGATGACGTTCTAATTGGAATGGAGGCGAAAAAGAGGAACAAGATGACTTCAACCAATTGACTCATGGCAGACGTTGCTGCTTAAAATGTCTTAGGCATAATCATCACTTCAGTGTGTAATTTATGGCGACGCTTAAAGTTCTTGACCAACTTGAAGAACACAAAGCTTTTTTTAAAGTTATTGTATTCAGCATCAAGAAAATATTTCTGCAACTTATACTAAATTTGACAATAGGGCTCAATTTAAAAAGAAACCATTTTATATTGTCCTCGGACAAGCTCTGGGAGCAGGTTTTAAATCCAACCTAGACTGATGGGAGGAAGATTTCCCTCCCCTGATGCAACATTTGGGGCCCGATTTTAGCACCCGCTACCGGGTGCGTTCTCGGCAGGGGGGGCCCCGAAAATCCCGAAATCCAGGAGCGGGACCGGATCGCGCCTCGATCCCGCCCACTTCCGGGTTCCGCGCTGACGTGCGGGGGTGCGCGCGCAGCCCCCGCTGGTGGGAATCCCGCAGGCAATTAAAGCCAGCGGGATGCCACTTGAGTGTATTTACTTTGCTTGTTCAGGTCATTAACTGACCTGATTAAGGGACTGTGTGTGATTTTGGATAAACATGGGACTGTTTCACACACTGGGGGAAACAGTCCCAGTTGAAATGGACGTGTTGCAGCCGTCAGCCTGTGGCAGCTGCAAAGGTCCATTTGACAGATGTGGGGGGGGAGACCCTCAGCCATTGCAGGAGGCCGCTCTGTCACTTGGGACAAAGTTTGGCCTCCACCACCCTCCTCCTGATGGTCGAAGTCACCAACCTGCACACTTACCCTGGGGTCCGGAGACATGTACCTACCTTGCGGACCCCCTCAGATGTACATCTTGCGGATGGGGGCCGCCGTAGCTGCAGTCATGACCTCCTCGGAGGGCGAACAGCATCACCAGCCTCACCAGCCTCGCCATCCACGCCGTCCACCTCTGACACGTGGAGCTCCACAACAGAGTGCTGTGACACATCCACCTGTACAGCAGGAGGGAGGGCTACCGCAGAGAGAGATGCGTCGCAGAGGGCACTACCCTCGCCACACGTTCCACAGACCGAGGCTCAGCCTCCTGGACCTCTCTGAGCAGCAGTGCACACAGAGGCTGAGAGTCAGTCGACATGTAGCCGTGGACATCTGCAGCCTCTTTCATGCCGAGCTGCTCCTGGCTGGCCCGTGCACCATCTTCCTACCTGTCGCTGTCAAAGTTACCACTGCCCTCCCGAACTTCTCCTGCGCAGCCTTCCAGGCTGCAACCGGGGACATCCCCGATGTCTCTCAGTCGTCTGCGCAGAAGAGCCCTGCAAATACACCTACACCCACTCTGCAGTGTCACACTAGGTGGCATCAGTGGTGGGTCCTCATAGGGATACCCAGGAGCGGGCATTATTGCACAAACCGGACAGGATTCGCGAAGACATGGCAGTGGTGGAGCCAATATAATGTGTGATGTGAGTTGTTCTTTAATTCAATAGAAGTAAGAACCATGACAAACCCTCAAACACCCTTGTGCATCCCCTTCATGCTCACGACACGTTTGCCTGACGCTGCCTACTGCACATATGTGATGCATGCCCTGTGGCTGCAGCACAGGTGGTGGTAGGTTGAGTGAGGCTGGCCGTGAAAGAGATGCACAAGAGGGTGAGTATGGGATAGAGCCATGAGATTGTATGAGGATTGGGTTGCGTGGTGGTGGCGGGATGAGTACTGGCGAGGTGAGTAGGTGCAGGTAAGATGAGGATGAGGTTTGAGTGGGTATGAGGGGTCATGTGACAGAGTAGTGTTGGCAGTGCCGAAGGAGATGTGGGGTGGGGGCAGTGTTGTGGCAGACGGAGTGTAGGGGAAAGACTACGTGTTTTCACTGTGGCTGACCTACTGAGGTCATTGGAGCACCTCCTGCACTGTATGCAGGTGGGCGATATGTTGGTGGCGCAGCTGACCCCCTCTGCCACCTCGAGCCAGGCCTTCTTGGTGGCAGAGGTAGGCAGCTTCCTCCCGCCCGCTGGGTGGAAGGTCTGTGTCCTCCCCCTCCTCCTCACCCCATCTAATGATACCTGGGGTGAGGCATCATTAAACTGGGAGCAGCCTTCCCCCTGGGCTGCTCCATGCTATAATTTTTGCTGTTTGTGGCAGCATCTGTCAGTGGAGGACTGCCCCTTTAAATAGAGCGCCTCCAGCTGACAGATCTTACTGCGCATGCGCAGCCCGCCCGACGCGCAGATCAGCAGCGGGGAACCCGGAGGAGCAGGTAAGTGGATCCAATTAGTGCGTTGCCTGCTACGATCACGCGGGCAACCCACTAATTTCACCGGGCCCTACCCGCCGAGAACCCGCACCCCTGGTAAAATTGGGCCCTTGCAGTCTCACTCAGAGAGATCACAGGATAACTGGTCTGGGGAAAAGAAATGTCACAGAGGTGCAATAGGTGGAGCCTTCTGAGGTTAGTTATACATCTTGTTATGGCAGAGTGAAGGGAAGTTTATGCCCTACCTCATGTTATATCAAAGCTAGCAGTGCTAGGTACTGCCGCTGGGTGCCTAAACTCGAACGGTATTGCATTCCACCCCTGTTAAAAACCCTTTTCTTATTAGCATAAAAATCCACCCTTCTTATAAACTGAATAAAAGAACTTTTAGCTCTGACTTCATGGAGGTTTGTGATTTGTTTATTTCTTCTAGGGAAGGGTTAATTGCTTCCCTTCGTAAATCCCTTTTTTGGAGGGTTTCAATGATCTTACAGAAGCAATTACCATCCCATCTCCTTGGTGAATGCAAAAGATTTTCAGTCAAATTTTAGAAAAGATTCATATTAGTCATGACCAAGTTAATCATAGTTGTGGGATTCGTTTTTGCACCATCACGAAACAATGATAGATCCAGATATTGATCCAGATATACCTTCTCCACCAGGTATATCTGGATCAAATTAAATATTTTTAAGGAATATATAATTTTCTTGTTGCAAACTTCAGTTCAATGTAGGATCATGAACACGTTTGTAAATTGGCTAAAGGTTGGATTCTGCCATTGAAATCCTTATTCTTTCCTTTGTCGCCTACAGATTCAATTACTTCAACTCCCTCATTGCGAGCCTCCCAAGTTCCGCCCTTCAGAGATCGCAACTCATCGAAAGCTCCATCATCCACATCTTATCCTGCACCCATTCCCCTATCACTTCTTACCTCACCACCCTCCATTGTCTCTTCGTCCCCCAACAGATTGGTTTCAAAATCTTTGTCTTCATCTATACGTCTCTCCATGGCCTCAGCCCTCCCTGCAACCTCTTTCAGCCCTATGTTTCAGCACACACCCTCTGTCCTTCCGACTCTGGTCTCCTCCTCTCCACCTTTTTGCAATGGAGCCTTCAACTGTCTCAGCCTCAACTCTGGTACCCTTGCCCCAAACCTGTCTACCTTGCTAGCTCTGTCCCTGCTTTCAAAAGCCCCTTTAACACCCACCCTATGATTTTGCCTTTGGTCATCATCCTAACTCTTCTCCTATCATTATTCAGCATCTGGTTATTTTTTTCCAACTTTGTGAAGTGCTTGGGATGTTTTATTATTAATGATAAACTTTTATAAATCACTGGTAAGGCCTCAGCTGGAGTACTGTGTCCAATTATGGGCACCACACCTTAGAAAGGATGTCAAGGCCTTGGAGAGACTTATTAGGATGATACCAGGGATGAGTGACTTCAGTTATGCAGAGAGACTCGAAAAGCTGGGATTGTTCTCTTTAGAGCAGGGAAGGTTAAGAGGAGAATTAATAGAGGTGCTCAAAATTATGACGGGTTTAAATAGAGTAAATAACTATTTCCACTGGCAGGAGGGTAACCAGAGGACGCAGATTTAAGATAATTGGCAAAAGAACCAGAGGGGAGATGAGGAGAATTTTTTTTGCACAACAAGTTGTAATGATTTGGAATGTACAGCCTGAAAGGGTGGCGGAAGCAAATTCCATAGTAACTTTCAAAAGGGAAATTAGATATGTACTCAAAAAGGAAAAATTTGCAGGGCTATGGGGAAAGAATAGGGAAGTGGGCCTAAGTGGACAGCTCTTTCAAAGAGCCGGCACAGGCACGATGGGCTGAATGGTCTCTTTCTGTGCAGTATTATCCTATGAATGATTCAACTCCTTAAAAATGCTAAGAGGCATCAACAAACAGGTTATTTAACCTAAGCTGTTATCGCAGAACTAAAGGACATTAGTATAAAATCAGCAAAGCTCAAGTGAAACTAAGAGTAGATTCCATTGTAGAAAACTCAGCCATGTTCCTCCCACAGCAGGAGCAGTGCACCAGGAGAACAAAACCAGTCCTTCTGAGTGTACATAGTCCTGTACATATATGGTAAGATGCTTTCCTCAGTGTCTAGGTAGGCATACTTTAATACCTTTTACAAATTGCTATGGTGCTTCAGGTAGTGGAAGATTGGACAATGGGGATTGTTGCTTTCTCTTCTGGATCCCTGCAGGAGTTGCTCAGGGCAGTGTCCTAGGCCCAACCATCTTCAGCTGCTTCATCAATGACCTTCCCTCCATATAAGGTCAGAAATGGGGATGTTCGCTGATGATTGTACAGTGTTCAGTTCCATTCGCAACCCCTCAGATAATGAAGCAGTCCGTGCCCGCATGCAGCAAGAACTGGACAACATCCAGGCTTGGGATGATAAGTGGCAAGTGATATTCGCACCAGACAAGTGCCAGGCAATGACCATCTCCAACAACCTCTCCTTGACATTCAACGGCATTACCATTGCCGAATCCCCCACCATCAACATCCTGGGGGTCACCATTGACCAGAAACTTAAATTAACTGGACCAGCCATATAAATACTGTGGCTACAAAAGCAGGTCAGAGGTTAGGTATTCTGCAGCGATTGACTCACCTCCTGACTCCCCAAAGCCTTTCCACCATCTACAAGGCACAAATCAGGAGTGTGATGGAATACTCTCCGCTTGCCTGGATGAGTGCAGCTCCAACAACACTCAAGAAACTCGACACCATCGAAGACAAAGCAGCCCGCTTGATTGGCACCCCATCCACCACCCTAAACATTCACTCTCTTCACCACCGGCGCACTGTGGCTGCAGTGTGTACCATCCACAGGATGCGCTGCAACAACTCGCCAAGGCTTCTTCGACAGCACCTCCCAAACCCGCGACCTCTACCACCCAGAAGGACAAGGGCAGCAGGCACATGGGAACAACATCACCTGCACGTTCCCCTCCAAGTCACACACCATCCCGACTTGGAAATATATCGTCGTTCCTTCATCGTCGCTGGGTCAAAATCCTGGAACTCCCTTCCTAACAGCACTGTGGGAGAATCTTCACCACACGGACTGCAGCGGTTCAAGAACATAGAAACATAGAAACATAGAAAATAGGAGCAAGAGTAGGCCATTCGACCCTTCGGGCCTGCTCCGCCATTCAAAATGATCATGGCTGATCGTCTGACTAATTACCCTGTTCCCGCTTTTTCCCCATATCCCATGATCCCTTTAGCATTAAGAAATATATCTATCTCCTTCTTGAATACATCGAATGACTTGGCCTCCACTGCCTTCTGTGGTAGAGAATTCCACAGGTTCACCACCCTCTGAGTGAAGAAAATTCTCCTCATCTCAGTTCTAAATGGCATACCCCATATCCTGAGACTGTGATCCCTGGTTCTGGACTCCCCAGCCTTCGGGAACATCCTCCCTGCATCTAGTCTGTCTAGTCCTGTTAGAATTTTATATGTTTCGATGCGATCACCTCTCATTCTTCTAAACTCTAGTGAATATAGGCCTAGTCGAGCCAATCTCTCCTCATACGTCAGTCCTGCCATCCCAGGAATCAGTCTGGTAAACCTTTGTTGCACTCCCTCCATGGCAAGGGCATCCTTCCTCAGATAAGGAGACCACCACCTTCTCAAGGGCAATTAGGGATGGGCAATAAATGCTGGCCTCGCCAGCAACGCCCACATCCCATGAACGAATAAATTTTAAAAAGAATCCCCTGATGCCATGCACCAACGTTGAATAGGAAAGTCGGAAGCTATTTTGTTTCCAGCTTCTATCAAGGTCGCTCTGTAACTGCCACCGGAGTGGCGGAGATCAGGAACTCATTGTGTGGAGAAACACAGGAACAAAGACATTCACACAGGGCTATTAGTGGGATATTTTTTCACCACAGATGGACCATGCAAACAGCCTGCCAATGCGTCAAATTTGTAAATGATGGGAATGGAGGGCAGCAGGAGACCGGAGGCATTTTTCCGATGATTCTTACTTTTTAATCCATTTGTTTGATCATTATTATTCTTAAGGCATTTTCTTGATTTATTTAAGTTATTTTTTGATGATTATTTTTAAGCCATTTTTTTGATGATTCTTAGTTTATAAGCCATTTTCTTGATGATTATTGTTTTTAAGGCACTTTATCGATGATTTTTGAATGCTATTTTTTGATGATTATTATTTTTTAAGATGGGAATTCCCTCCAGGGGAATCAAAGGCTATGGGGGTCGGGCAGAAAAGTTGAATTGAGGTTGAAGATCAGCCATGATCTGATTGAATGGCGGAGCAGGCTCGAGGGGCCGTATGGCCTACTCCTGCTCCTATTTCTTACGCTCCTACGTCCAGGGTTCTCATGATCAGCCACTGTAACTCTGCCAGAGGATCGGTGGAAACTTTATTTACGCAACAATCCAAGGCTTCTGCCGATCTTCCGCCAAAGTTACAGTGGCCGAGCATGAGATTCCCCTCGGAAATTTCTGGCCATAAAAATTATTTTTTTAAAAATTACTTTCAAGCTCCTTGCTGGAAGAAGATAATTATGAGCCCATTTTTATTTAGAACACATTTCAAGTTGTCAAAGTAACTCTTTGATCTGTCTCATTTACTTTGTGGCGATGCAAATAACCTGAATGACAGCCCCCGGTATCAATTTGCACAGATTCGTTCCACAGGATTGAACACACCACTAAAGCACTGAAAATTGCAGAACGTGGATGGCTGAAAGTTTCCTGCACTGCGGAACGGGCCTGCGGAACCACTGTGGCGGAAAGCAAAATCCTTCAGCTGTCAAACGCGCAGTCGCTGACATGGCACTTGGATAGCCGCACTTTCAGCCCAGAGGGAATGCACTAAGGCTTGGGGTCGAAATAGGATAGCGGAATGTTTTAGTGCGGCTGAGAAATAGCGTTAAGAGTTATGGGTGGCGCTAACATAAAGGGATAGATTTTAACTTTCGGCAGCGGGTGGAAAACCGGCGGTAGCAGATCGGTTGATCTGTTAGACACTCTGCCTGGTTTCCTTTCTGTTAACATCAAGTGTAAAGGGTTGGGCGCCGAGGGGGGGGTGGTAGGTGCTGGTTGATTCGCTCCTGCCTGTCTTCCGACCCGCCAGAAGGCAAGGTCTACCCCCAAAAGAGTCACGCAGCGGGCAGCTTATCAGAAGATCAGTGGGGTGCCCTGCTCACACTTTTCTGCTGATATACCTCAATCACACATGGCGTACCCACGATTCTCTGTCGAGCCACCTGCTGCACACGAAGCGAATGGCTCAGGATCCTGGAAAATTGTTGCCCATTGTATTAAAATGACCAGGGCCGTTTTCTGTGCCGCATGTTTAGCTTTCGCTCCCAATGTGTACTGTGACAGAAAGGAAAAAAGCCAATCCCAGAACACGCCATAAGCAGAAATGTTTCGGTTTCGCCACAGTGCTAATTCGGGTAGGCGATTTGTCAAAACTGAGCAGAATTTCAATGAATGATTACAGCCAGGAGCATTAGCTTAATGTGATTGAATAAATCAAATGTTATTTTGAATAAATTAGATACGGAATTTTTACTACTATTTTGAGATTAGAATTTCACAATTCTGTCCCTTTATGGTAAAACCAATCAATTGAATGTGGCACAAGTTTTCAAGGGAGTCCTAACCTGTGGAAATCATTGCGTGGCTGATCCTGCTCTGTACCTTTGTAAACTACTTGTTCTAATTCAACTTATGTGATGTAAAATAAACATGACATTGTTTTATGCCTTTCTGTTCATTCTTTGGGTTGAAATCATGTTGTGCGATACAGCAGAATAGGCTCGAGGGGCTGAATAACCCACTCCTGTTCTTATGTTCCCATGTTAATTCAACCACTGAGGCACAATTACCGACCAGAATCATCCCCCATGATAAAATAAAGCCACTAGCATCTCCCCATTTCTGGATAACATTCCTGCATCCCCCTCCCTTGCTGAGGCAAAGGTTGTGATGTGGAGATGCCGGTGATGGACTGGGGTTGACAATTGTAAACAATTTTACAACACCAAGTTATAGTCCAGCAATTTTATTTTAAATTCACAAGCTTTCGGAGATTTCCTCCTTCCTGAGGAAGGAGGAAATCTCCGAAAGCTTGTGAATTTAAAATAAAATTGCTGGACTATAACTTGGTGAGGCAAAGGTTAACACTCCCCTCCCTTTGCCCTCTCCCCTCCCCTCCCTCTCTCCTGATCTGGCTTTGAACCAGTGCTGCATTTGCACTGGAACACTCAGGAGGTGGGAAAGCCAGCCAACTCATTGAGAGAGAACAAGAACATAATATAAGTGTACATTGTACCCTATGCAATCCAACATGTAAGGGAGTGTATCCGATTGTCCTCTATGCAATCCAACATGTAAGGGAGCGTGTCCGATTATGCTCTACGCAATCCAACATGTAAGGGAGTGTGTCCGATTATCCTCTACGCAATCCAACATGTAAGGGAGTGTGTCCGATTATCCTCTACGCAATCCAACATGTAAGGGAGCGTGTCCGATTATCCTCTATGCATTCCAACATGTAAGGGAGCGTGTCCGATTATCCTCTATGCATTCCAACATGTAAGGGAGCGTGTCCGATTATCCTCTATGCATTCCAACATGTAAGGGAGTGTGTCCGATTATGCTCTATGCAATCCAACATGTAAGGGAGTGTGTCCGATTATCCTCTATGCAATGCAACATGTAAGGGAGCGTGTCCAATTATAGTCTATGCAATCCAACATGTAAGAGAGTGTGTCCAATTATGCTTAATGCAATCCAACATGTAAGGGAGCATGTACAATTATGCCCTATGCAATCCAACATGTAAGGGAACATGTCCAAATATGCTCTGTGCAATCCAACATGTAAGGGAGCGTGTCCGATTATGCTCTATGCAATCCAACATGTAAGGGAGCGTGTCCGATTATACTCTATACAATCCAACATATAAGAGAGTGTGTCTAATTATGCTTAATGCAATCCAACATGTAAGGGAACATGTCCAATTATGCTCTATGCAATGCAACATGTAAGGGAGCGTGTCCGATTATCCACTATGCCATCCAACATGACCCTGTGCAGCAACAGCAAAATTTGCACGATTTATTTTTCCTCATTCTGACCTCCTCCCCAGCGCAGTGGGGAGAGGGAGATAGGAGGCATCTAAGGTGATTGGCAAAAGAACCAAAGGTGACATGAGGAAAAACCTTTTTACACAGCGAGTGGTTAGGATCTGGAATGCACTGCCCGAGGGGGTGGTGGAGGCAGATTCAATCATGGCCTTCAAAAAAGAACTGGATAAGTACTTGAAAGGAAAAAATTTTCAGGGCTACAGGGAAAGGACAGGGGAGTGGGACTAGCTGGATTGCTCTTGCATAGAGCCGGCATATGATTCTATGGTTCTAAAATCCAGCGCAGACAGGTAAGTTAGAACATGACACTTTGAGGTGAACATGTTTCCAGTGGCAAATCGCTCCGGCAAATTAATTTCCCACCCACCAGCAGAATCAGGAAACTATGGCAATTTTAACCTTCCAAGGCTCCTTTAAAGGCCACCGGTACTCCTCCCCCCTGTAAGGGGCAGGAAGAGGGCACAGAGCAGCTGCCTGCAGCAGCTAAAGGTAGTCCATTCCAGAGGGGATCATTACCTTGACCAGAAGCGCAGCAAGCTCCTTTGGGAGCTGAAGACAAAAGAATTTACCTCTCCATTGGGCCTTTCCCAGGCCTTCTTTCTGCCTTCAGATTGACACGGCAACACTCTGATCTTCCAGGCCTCTGATGGAGCAGGTGGCACTGATGCATCCTTGTAAACACCAACTGCTCACCCCAATTATGCTAATGACCCCATCCCCGCAATTTGGGACAGGGTCTATGGCTTCCAGGATCAGCAGACTTACAGAATTTTTGCCCCAATGTATGGACTGCAAATTGGGCATGCAGAGACCCATGTCAGAGTTCCTGATATACGTTGCTGTCACAGGAAGCTGTGTGCTGAGAGTGTTAAATTTACTGTATAGGGACAGGAGACGGTCATTTGGTTAGTGATTGAATGCATTTGAATTTTGATTCCTTTTAGTGAAGACATTGATTCATGCAGCCTGTCCTGGTTCACTTATTCTTCACTGGTTAGTTATTTAAACAGGAAATAACTTACTGAACTCTCACAAATTTTACAGGACAATGGTGCAATTTTCTTTCCAACATGCTTACATTCAAAAAGTAATGTGCTTAATATTAAAATAAGCAAAGCCACCACATCTTAAGCTAATTTTCAAAAAATAGCCTTGTGTAACTCCATAACTTCCATAAACTTGAGCTCATCCAAAACTCTGCTTCTTGTATCCTAACTCGTTGACCTACATTGTCTCCTGGTCCAGGAACACCTCGATTTTAAAATTCTCATCTTTGTTTTCAAATCCTTCCATGGCCTCGCCCCTCCCTATCTCTGTAACCTCCTCCAGCCCTGCAACCTTCTGAGATCTCTGCGCTCCTCCAATTCTTGCCTCTTGCACATCCCCGATTTTAATCGCTCCACCATTGGCGGCCGTGCCTTCAGCTGCCTAGGCCCTAAGCGCTGGAATTCCCTCCCTAAATCTCTCCGCCTCGCTACCTCTCTCTCCTCCTTTAAGAGTCTCCTTAAAACCTACCTCTTTGACCAAGCTTTTGGTCAACTGTCCTAATATCTCCTTATGTGGCTCGGTATCAAATTTTGTTTGAAAATCACTACCGTGAAGCGCCTTGGGACATTAAAATCGCTATATAAATCCAAGTTGTTGTAGCATCATGAAATACTTTTTACTAAGGAGCATCTTTTCCTCATGAAATATTTCCAAGAAATAATAATGTCCTGCTGCCATCCATTAACTTCTTTCATTTCACTTTGACATAAAATGATTATTGTTTGAATGAGTATGCAAGGTGGCAGTGATTTTTTTAATCATTATCCACAGCAGTCAAGGTGCAATGTGATAGCTCACCCCTAGTGCTGTAACGTGGAGTGCTACACTGCTGCCAATCTGAGTCACAGAAGTAGAGACAGAGGGATGGATTTCCATCTTCTCTGCCTAGGCAGTGATCTGGAATCAATGGGATGAAAATCAGGTGGGTTCTATAAAGGGTGGGCGATCTGATCTGCTCGGCCAGATTACCGCCCAGATGGTGAAGCCGAAAATCTATCCCAGTGAGGCTCGGAAAATGAAACAGTGAGTCACCCTCCCAGCATAGCCAATGCTCCCTATTTCATTAACCTTGATTTTTACAGTTTTGTTTTAATGCAGCGATTCGCAGGAATAGAAGGGAGGGAGGGAGAGAAAAAAATCTCTCTCGCTCTCTCTTCTATACCAGTGAATGGTGCACGTTAAACTATTATTGGCCAAGTTTTATTGCATTAGAATTGTGGCAAAAATGTATTTTATATTTTGGAAAGTAAGCGTATTTTCTCACAATATAAATCAGCTCCCTTGCAGCAAAGAGGGGACTGAGAGGTGATTAGATACATATCCAAGCACTGCAAACCTATCTAATTGATATTTACGTCGCACACTGGCTACAGCTACTACACACAATAATTGACTATTCTATATACTACTTGTTATAAATAAAGGCTTAGAGTACAAAAGCAAAGAAGTCATGGTGAACCTTTATAAAACACTGGTTCGGCCACAACTGGAGTATTGTGTCCAGTTCTGGGCACCGCACTTTAGGAAGGATGTGAAGGCCTTAGAAAGGATGCAGAGGAGATTTACTCGAATGATTCCAGGGATGATGGACTTTAGTTACGTGGATAGACTGGAGAAGCTGGTGCTGTTCTCCTTGGAACAGAGAAGGTTGAGAGGAGATTTGATAGAGGTATTCAAAATCATGAAGGGTCTAGACAGATTAGATAGAGAGAAACTGTTCCTATTGGTGGAAGGGTCAAGAATCAGAGGACATAGATTTAAGGTGATTGGCAAAAAAACCAAAGGTGACATGAGGAAAAGCTTTCTTACACAGTGAGTGGTTAGGATCTGGAATGCACTGATGATGGAGATAGATTCAACCATGGCCTTCAAAAGGGAACTGGATAAATACCTAAAAGGAAAAAATTTGCAGGGCTATGGGGATAGGGCGGGGAAGAGGATCTAATTGGATTGCTCTTGCATAGAGCCGGCACAGACTCGATGGGCCGAATGGCCTCTTTCCGTGCTGTAACCTTTCAATGATTCTATGATCTATTGAAAATATATATTTTTCTTAAATAAACAATATCTCAGTTGCCTTGCCCAACTGGTCACATATCCAAATGTTTTTCAAAGATATTTAGAATTTAGTCCATAGCATAACTTCAGATTGACACTTGTAACAAATGAAGACCTAAGAAAGCTTGTTCCTTTTTTTGCAGATTTTTATTCTTTTCTCCCCTTTTCCCTTCTGTAGTCACTTTCTGTCCTGCATCATCCTTTTACTGGTCAGATGACCCGCCCCCAAGACTATGCCAACATAAGCAGTTTCCAAGAATGGCTGAGGGTATCTGTCCCGCCTACTTTCCTTCCCTCCATATGGGAAAGTGTTTCTGCTTCCCCTATGTCCCAAGATCAGGATTCCTCCACAAAGGGGCCATCTTCTGCCATTCTGTGGTACAGCACATTGGATCTCTAAAATACAGAACCGCCTCTCTGCCCAAAATAAACGGTTCAAAAAACACACTGTAGAAAACAGTAGTGTAACGTCACTAAAATGGTTTCTCAATGAGTGATTAGGTAATGCAGCACCCATTCAACACACTCCATCTGAACGACTAGACAACATCTTAACATATTTCGAACTTCCCTTCATGAAACAAGAGGCTTTGAATAAGAATCTTCAATGAAGAATTCAATCCTGAAAACAAAATTTCATCAGGGGAGAGGGAGTTAGGCGGTACAATCTGTTGCAAATTAACCCTTCACCTCTGGGACCTACATTCAAATTCAGTCAAGATTAATGAGATGAAAGTTTGCTTGCTATATAGATATGGTGTGAGATAAGCTTCGGTAGTCTCAATCCATATTCTAGTGAACAAGTAATACTGACTGGCAGCTTTCACATTGTGGATTGATTGACGCCCAGGGTTTCTCCAACTGGAGTGCAACATGTGCTGACAGCAAAGAAAGTGAATAGAATGGCCATCTCTACTGGTAGGACATAATTGATGTGAGCTTGATATCCTCTCAGCTTATTAAGCAGGCAATACAGCATTTGCTCGTTAAAACTAAATCTGGATTATGGCAGATCAATCAATACAATGAATGCAACATCTTCAAATCCTCAGGGCTGACGTCTTTCTTTACAAGTGTGCTTGGAGTACTAAGAGCCATTAGACTAATGCTAAAACTGGAAACCTTAAAGCCAATATCTAGTGAATAGAATTGAGTTCTCTATCAACTGGCTCAGTGCACAAAAATATATAGAACAAGGAAAAAAAATCAAAGCACACAATGGACCCTGCACTCTGATGGAACACAAAAAAATAGCATTGAGGTCTGTTCACAATGCAGTCAATATTCTTTTAAATGCTCTATTTTAAGGAATTCCATTTAGCAAGTCTATTGAGAGTGAAATGGCTTACACCATAAGTGAATACTTTTCCCATTTGTACTCTTGTCTCTAGATTACATTTTTTTGTTAAAAAGCTCCACTTCTAAACACATTTAGTGGCTGTGCTCTCTGATGGCCTATGGTGGTCTTGCAGCCCTGTGTCTCATGTTTGAGGTGTGTAACTCCGTTGCCCTGTAAAGTTTGCTGTAATTCATTTTATCCCCTGTGAAGGCATCTATCTTCTTTTTCTCCATGTTCTTATCTCACAATCACCACTAGCCCCCTTTTGGCGAGCAAATGAGCATTGTTTAAAGATTTGGGCGTGCGCTCAATCAGATGTTGGGCCGTGTAGCAAGAGCAGAGTCAGCTTCACTGCCAGAGTGTGGGTGAGCTGTCAGCATGGAAAACAACTGTAATTGAGAACTCGCATGTTGTCAGTGGGAAATCATGTGCTCCTGTAGGATTTAAAGAGCAGCAGCTTAAAGGGACAGGCATAGTGATTTGCAGATTTGGAAGTCAATCAATAGCCCAGAGTTATTTGAGGAGGCCTTTTGAGGGCAGATCTGGGGCAGGGCAGAACTTACACCTGCCCCAATGGCTGTGCCCCGACCCAGCCCATATCCCAGGGTCAAGGACATTTATGCACTTACAGCATCAATGAGATGTTTGCCTTAGATGGGGAAGGGAAGAGAATTTGCTCATGATTTCCTCCCCCTTAAAGTCCTTCCAGGCTTACCATGAAGGCCCATTATGCAGCAAGGTGCACTTTGTACCCCTAGCCTTCACCTGAAGCGTTCCTACATTTACATCCTACACGCATTCAGCTCAAATGATTCCTACCACGTAATGTAGATGCAAGCTTTATGTATATGTCATCGCACTCACTATGGGCTGCATACTGATACTCGGTTACTACTGCAAGCCATTTTGACAATTGGAACTTCTCACGTACTCCAGTTGGAGAAGACAGCCCATAACAGATAAAGGACATTATCATGTGGAGCAACCTGTAACATTTGACCTCTAACCCAATATGAGGTGGAGCCCTAAGTTTCTGAGCAAGGAGGCCATAGAGAGTTCAGGGAAAGATGGGAAAGTACGAGGACTGCTGCCAGCTCAGGGCTCATGATTGCCCTTTGCTGCTCTTCCTTCTCATTCTGTTCTATCATTCACTCATTGGTAATGAAGTATATACTGAAGCATTTTACTGAAGCATTTTAAAGACATGTTTGTGAAGGTTGCTCATAAGGACATCACAATAAACCGCCTTCCTCTTCTCTATCCTATGTGTGCCAAAGGAAGGCATGAAACAGGGCTCCATTGATCTCCTGGTGCCTTTGCTGTCACACCAATCAGTGGCTATGGGGAGACAGTACCCAGCAGCAGAGATATGGCTGGAATGGTCATGGATGATGGAGCTGTCTCTCAGGACCGTAACACCCCTGGACACTTCCAAAGCGCCCTGCGATGCCTGAATATGTGGCAGTTGCAGAAGTGGTGGAGACTGTAGCTTGTCCATTTCAGGATTCCGCTGCTAGGAGACAAAGGCCACCTGAATTCCAAGAGGCTCTTATACTCACAAAAGCAGTCAGCCACCTCACGTCTTGCTGCCACTTAGGTATCACGTAGGTGAAGCAGAAGACTAGAGGGCAAAACTGAGCAATCCCACACTCCCAGCAGGCAGCTACGCTCAAAGGAAGTGTGAGTCAGTGAATTCGGGCTACAATGTTGGAGTCCTACTTCCCACTTGCACTTCCTTCGATCACACTTCCCCTTTGGGACAGATTGCAAATTATCCCTTAGGTTTAAAAGCACATGCGTCACACACCGTCACCATGGAAACAAGCAACAGGGACTCAAACACATGGCATGCTATGAAAAATCAGGTTGCACTGAAGTTATTGTGTGTACAAAGAGTACTCTTGCAAAGGTTTGGGAAATTGTTTCAGCAGGCGGCATGGAAGGCAGATTTGTGATTAACATCAAAGATTTAAGGCAGTGCAGGTGAAAACAGGACTGTTAACAAAGTGGGCACATGGCGCAGAGCGCAGTTTTTTTTGCAATTCAAAGAATCAACTTGTGTCAATAAAGTGTTTAAGCCAGTTTAACGTGAGAAGGCTTAAATTTGCATAATGCAACTGAAACAGCTGAGTGATGCACTTAAGAAAATAGGTTGAAATAAGCAAAGCACAGCTAGTTCACTTCCAAGGGAAACGACCACAAAGATAACATCAGTTATTAATGATAAACGGCCAAATAATTTAAATGCAGATGAATACGACAACTATCCTTATGTATATCCCAATAAGCACTCTGCTACATACACTGTATTAAAATCCTTTGCTCATAGTACAATTTATTTATGTATTGAAGATAGGAATACACAATATCTTGGAAGCTTATTGGCAATGGGCTCTTGTCCAAGGGTAGATTATAACACATGGTGCAGCATAGTACAGGAGAACATAATACAAAGCGAGATAATGCTTCCCCTGACATCTCTAATTGCTTGGTTCATTGCTGCTGTCATTGCATAAAACTTTGCAGTTTCACAACTGGCAACGGGCTCTCTTCTGTCCCTCTTGCTGCTGCACTTCCTGTATCTGGGGGCCTTCCTCCTTCAGCATCCCCATGATTTGCAAAGTTGCGCAATATGCAGAGGACTCCCTCGAAACCTTAGCTAGATTGTAGTACAGGACAGCCCCCGTATCTATCCAGGCACCTGAAGTGTTGCTTCAACACGCCAATGGTGTGCTTGTTGATTATGCAAGTACTTCATTTGATATGCTGGAATACTCCAGTGGTGACAAGAGCCACAGCTGCAGAAGATAGCCTTGATTGGCCAGGAGGCGCTCTGAGATTTGCTTTTCTTAGTCCAATTCTGATGGGATGGTGACTGTCTTAAAATGAAGGAATTGCAAAGACCACCTGGGAAGTGAGATTTACTCACATAATCTAGTACTGATGGTTGAAAATGAGCTGGACATTGAGAGAATGGAATCCTTTCCTATTCACATTAAGCATTGGAATTGTGTGAGGGAGCACAGAGCGCCACAAGGCCGCAGTCTTTGTGAATCCTGTTATTTTGCACTATCTCACAGCCCTCTCAAATTGCTGGTAGTTGTCAGTTAGGAAGGAGACAAAATTGCTTGCTAGATCAAACAAGGCATGAGTTATTTGCTTTATACATCAATGCACAGTTGTGTTGCTAATGTTTTCAGTGGAAGCTGGAATGAACCCAAGGCATAAAAGTTAAGGATGTTTGTAGACCTGACAGCCATTAGCAGTCTATGGAAGATTTTAACTGCAGATCAGCTTGCAGCATGTGGCACAAGTCTGTCATGGTGTCCTTGTAAATCAAAACCTCCACAAACAGGTAGATTTTGGAGGGGAGAGTAACTGGTAGGTGGGCACGCAGCACCCCTAGTGCAACTTGACCTGCCTAATATCTCTGCATTGGTCTTCCTCTCCTAAAATCTAAAAATCTAGGCTGACCCTCCAGTGGAGTACTGAGGGAGTGCTCCACTGTCGGAGGTGCCATCTTTCCAATGAGATGTTAAACCGAGCCCCCATCTGCCTTCTCAAGTGTTTGTGGAAGATCCCATAGCACTATTTCGAAGAAGAGCAGTGGTGTCTTCGCCAATATTTATCCCTCAACTTACATCACTAAAACAAATTATCTGGTCATTCTCACCTTGCTGAGTGCAAATTGGCTGCTGCATTTCCAACATTACAGCAATGACTGCACTTCAAAAGTACTTAATTTACTGTAAAAAACTCTGGGATGCCCTGAGATTATGAAAGGCGGTATATAAATGCAAGTCTTTCTTTCTTCTCCCAAAAACACCAGGGGGATTCTTGTCAGGGAATTATGGAATGATTGTTGTGGTAGTTGAAAATTGGCAATGTCTGAAGAATTGTTCCAAAGGCTCCTGACAACCCAAATGACAACAGAGAAAAAAAACATAAGAAAAACACAGGCGCCAAAATAGCTTACAAATCCTCCTATACATGAAGCTTTTTATAGCTACTTCTCAATACAGTGCAGTCCTCAACTCCAGATGTCCATTTTCCGTGGGCAGATACTTAAAACAGTGCTGTGCCAGTCGGAGAATTGTGTGCATGACACGTACTGGGAGATGTCCTTCAAACATAAAAATCACTAAGTGGGCAGAAGTCTGGTCAGTTTTGTTCAATTTGTACCTGTTTATCGGGCATCACCATCTAGGTGGTGCTCGTGTTCTGGATGATTTGGGGCATTTACTGGACACAGTAGAGTTAAGCCTCAAATTGTGAAACTCTCACAAATTCCAAGGTATCTCGGTTTCCTGAGAAAGTTAGAGTCCATTGATGACTGAGAAGAGGCTGGAGATTGTGTTGATACAGAAAAAAGATAGAGAGGCCAGAGTCTGGAAATCACAAGAACAGTGAAATAGAAATGGAGACAGTAATGGAAATAAGGCAAAATGAGGACAGAGAAGTGGAGGAAGAGAAATAATGAATAAATTAAAGAAATAGAAACAAAGAAAAAAGGGAATAGCAACAGGGGGCAAAAGAAAAAGTAACTGTGTAAAACAATATGGATTACAAGGTAAAAGAAATATAGAGAAATAAAGACCAAAAGTCATATCGAAATAATAAAATGGTGGACAAAAATAAATGAATAAGAACAAAGAATAAATGAGACAGAGAAATATGGAAAAGCAAAGTAGGTGAAGAAAAAGACTGGCTTTTTTTTCCATTACAGAGAGAAAGAGAAGGTTAATGGAGATGAGCCTCATCTACAGGTTAGCACTAGTCCAGCTCATTGTATCTCCTGAACATGTAGAGTTTTACACGGTAATGTATTTTAAGTGTAAATTTGTGTTTAATGATGCTCAAATGTAACATGTTATGACATGTAAAAATAAATCCTATTTTATGCAAGCAGAAAGGTACACCTATTATTACTGAAACATTGTCTTAACAAAAATCCCCCACAAATAATAGAGATAATACGTACATACATACGAACAATGACGGAGAAGGAAAGTATCTCTGGTCCATCCAGCCTGTCCCACACAACTGCGATGCTTTGTGCATCACAATATATGCACTCCCCACCCCACCCGAGAGTGAGAATACTCAACTGTCAATTCTTTTTTCTCTGGTCATAAGGCTATGGGCTCCCTTGCATAGGTAGAAGTCAATGCTAACATCAGGAATACTGGCCAGGACACCAAGAAAACTCCCTGCTCTTTGCTGAATCATAATGTGGGATCTTTAAGGTTCACCTGGACCACCTGAACGGGCAGAAAGGGTTCCACATTCATCTCTCCCTCTCACTGGTAGTGGTATTAGTTGAATGAGCAGCAGCCGACTTATGAATGTATTTTTCTCAGTTAACTGAAATATTATTTATAACACCTGAGCGAAAATGGTAAAGTTATTCATTCTGGCACTAAGTGAATTTCAAACAGCAGTTTCCAGGCCTATCATGAAACTTTATGAATAGGAAGAGCAGGACAATGAGAAGTTTGCTCGATTTGTTGCATATCTAATCAGAACAATTTTCTGGACTGAAAATGGTGAGAGGTGATTTCACTGAACTATCCCTGCTGTTCGTGAAGCAATGTGCACAAAGTCATAGTTAAAAGCGCCCATGTAGTTCAAAATAGCAAAGTTAATTATAGTGCCTTCAAATTTTCCTTCAACAGAATCTGGTACTGGTTACAACACTGTTAAGGACAGCAGGAAGATTCTGAAAAGTGCAAGCTCCAAAATGTGAAGTGTTGCCCTGATAACAGTCTCCAAGAATCATGTTTATTGTGAAAATGTCAGGTTCCTAATAGAAAGTAGAAGCTACAGAGAGAATTCCTGCATGTTTGACAGCTCCAATTTCCATATGTAGTGATGATAACTCTGATCTCACCCACCTTTTTACAAAACTATACCTGAAGGATTCAAACATTAACATCTCAATTCTGGTGTTGTACCGTGTATTGCTTTTATCAAAAGTAAAAATGTTGCCTCATTCAATACGTAACCAGTCTTTATACCAATGTAGAAGTTCGTTTTCCTCTACACTTTGCAAGGATCCTATTAAAAATGATCTTGGGTTGTTTCAAGCCAATTCCTAATGGACACAGGCCCTCAGTATAAAATTGCCCCTAACATTGGCACTAATTTGGTCAAAGTAGACAATCTCACTCAGGGAGGCCATAAGCACAGTTTTTGTGGGCAGCTGAAATGTCACGCTCATACACTGGAGGGTGGGATCAAGGCCCATTGCTGGGTTCCAGTAGAGGGAACTTCAATCTGTAGCTAACTGTTTTATACCTGGCCTGGAAGCCTTTGATACTAATGTTGACTATCTAAAATGAAAAAATGTTCCATTCCCAACTAATAATGTCTCAATGAGTACAATGATTCACAAAAAAATCTTATAAGGGAAAAATATAGATTATGTATATAATAAAAGTTATGGTATTCTTTGTATCAGCCAGTAAAATGAGTCCCAAGTTTATTCCTGCCCTAATCACCTAATCACATGTTACACAAAGCTGTTCATCCAGAGACTGCTGAAAAAAAAACCCTGAAAATTAAACAAGATAGAAATGAATAAGAAGTCACAACTTTTCGATCCTGGGATGTAATCCAAGGCAGCAGAATATCTCAAGCTTTCAATGATGCTCTTGTGGCTTAGATGTCTTCCTCATCTAAATCTCTCAGCGTTATGGGAGCCCCGAAAGAAATACCCATTCTCACCTCTTTATATAGTGGCAGAACCGACCAAGAATAAAGAAGGGAGGTATTAGAGAAAAACAAAAATATGCAAAAATGGCAGACTACACAGCAAAACCAACGAATACAAAGAGTAAAATGCAGTCTCATTGTAAATGCAAAAGGTGCAATCACATATATCAGCAAACTGTCATGTCTCTTAAGGGGCCTACTTGAACAGGTCAGTTGTAAGGTCAAGGTGTGCAGTGTGGGTGGAGCTCACTTGAAGTTGTGAAATTATGCACCAGTCCTAATTTTACTGTTTTCTTTTGTTACCTCCAGACTCGACGATTCCAATATTCTCCTGGCCGGCCTCCCACCTTCAACTCTCCATAAACTGGAGCTCATTCAAAACTCTGCTGCCTGTATTCTAATCCGCACCGAGTCCCAATCTTCCATCACCCCTGTGCTCGCTGACCTACATTGGCTCCTGGTCCAGCAATGCCTCAATTTTAAAATTCTCGTCCTCATGTTCAAATCCCTCCATGGCCTCACTCCTCCCTATGTCTGTAACATCCTACAACCCTCCGAGATCTCTGTCTTCCTCCAACTCTGGCCTCTTGTGCATCGCCGACTTCCTTCGCCTCATCATTGGCGACTGTGACTTCAGACATCCGGGCACTAAGTTCTGGAATTCCCTCCCTAAACCTCCTCGCCTCTACACATCTCTCTCCTCCTTTAAGACGCGCCTTAAAACCTAGGTCTTTGACCAAGGATTTGGTCACCTGTCTCCTATTGTCTCCTTCTTTGGCTCGGTGTCAATTTTTGTTTCATTACGCTCCTGTGAAGCACCTTGGGACATTTTACTATGTTAAAGGCGCTACATAAATGCAAGTTGTTGTTGTTAAATATTCTATTTAAATGAGGATCTTGCGTGCCTCTAGCACAGCATTATTCGAGATTTGGAAGTTTGGGTGAGCAGCATTTATGCTCCATATCCCCCCTCCAGCGAGGTTCTGTACCACTGGTGGAATCTCGGAAAATCAGCTCTGTAGTGTGAGCTTGGGTCAGCTGGTGGTACTCTCACTTTCGAATTAGAAGATGGTGGCTCCCAGCCCCACTCTAGAACTTGAACAAATAATCCAAGTTAACGTTTCAGTACTGCACTGTCAGAGGTGCCATCCTGTGGATAAGATGCTAAACAGAGGCCCTGTCGACCTGTTTTGTAAAAGTTCCCATGGCACTATTAGAAAAAGAGCAGGCAGTTATCCTGCTCTCCTGGCCCACATTCTTCCCTCAAACAGCCTACCAGATACTGATTAACTGGTCATTCATCTCATCGCTGTTTGCGGAATCTCGCTGCGTGCGATGCGGCTGCTGCATTTGCCTACGTAACAACAATGACTGCTCTTCAAAAGTAATCAACTCAATGTGTAGTGCTTTGGGCTATCCTGAGAGATGTAATAAAGCAAACCACACATGCAGGCTCTTTTGTGTCAGCCGTCTGGTAACTCTCTCAAGGGGCCATCCTTCATGTGCGAGCCAATGTCGAGATGAAACACGAGCTGCTACTTACTGATTCCGTTTCTTACAAGAAGCAATACAGAAGGTTAATGGGGCCTGAATCCTCCGTAGAGGGCAGCTTTAGAGGTTTGTGCTCGAGCTCCATAGCAACACTCCAACATCTTGTGTGTAAGTACTGTGGCGTGTTTAAGTAGCACATGTGTGCAGCTTTAGCTCTGTGGAAATATATCGCAGAAAGGTGAAAGGCAGAATACTGATTATAAACTGGGCTTCTTTCTGGAGTAAGGAATGAAACATTTTCTTTAATTAAACATAAAATTGTTCATAAGGCTTAATTACAAAGCATGAAAAAGAATATTTTTTTCCCCATTTTTCAGTTGGTTTATCTCTGGTAAAAAAAATATTTTATACAGATTTGTTTTTGCCAGAGTTAATTAAACATATTTGGTTACATCCATAAATATTGACATATTGGGTTATATGAGAAAGTAGAAAATATTTGAGTAAATAGTTCCCATATGTAAAACCATGGAATATATTTCCATATTGAAGATCGCTGCCATGTATTTACGTATGGATCAACGAGGAAGGCATGGTGTTGTTTAAAGCTAATTTGAGCATGGCACTTCCTAAAGTAAAGCAGAGATTTTTACAGAATACACCCTTTCATAGAATGATACAGCGCAGGAGGCCATTCGGCCCATCGTGCCTGTGCCGGCTCTTTGAAAGAGCTATCCAATTAGTCCCACTCCCCCGCTCTTTCCCCACAGCCCTACACATTTTTCCTCTTCAAGTATTTATCCAATTCCCTTTTGAAAGTTATTATTGAATCTGCTTCCACCACTCTTTCAGGCAGTGCATTCCAGATCATAACAACTCGCTGCGTAAAAAAAAATGTTTCCTCATGTCGCCTCTGGCTCTTTTGCCAATTACCTTAAATCTGTGTCCTCTGGTTACCCGTCTGCCACTGGAAACAGTTTCTCCTTATTTACTTTATCAGAACCCTTCAGGATTTTGAACACCTCTATCAACTCTCCCCTTAACATTCTCTGCTCGAAGGAGAACAGCCCCAGTTTCTGTAGTCACAACCTCGGCTTCTCTGGTATTTCATCGCCAAACTCTTCCATTTCTCTTAGCAGAAAAATATTACAACACCACCAACTCTGTACAAATGGTTGAACCACATTGTTCGTGAAAACAGATATCTTAGTGGGAGATATAGCTCCTTCAAGAAAGCATGCAACAGGTTAATAAAGCATCTCAATTGTTGCACTTCAAGATAGAAAAATACACTAAGGATAAACCTTAGAGAGAAAATAAAACGTGGCAGAAGGGGGAGGAAAACTAAGACTGAAGAAAAAACATGAAGTGACAGATTATAAATGGATTTGTAATATATTTGAGTATCTGGTAATTCATGCAGAGAAATTATTTATATTCTTTAATGCTCACTCTTAAGACTTGGCTTGTTCAACTCTTTCTAGTTAGAAATGTCATACTTTGGAACTATTAACTGACTTTGCACATAAGAAATAGAAGCAGGAGTAGGCCATACGGCCCCTCGAGCCTGCTCCACTATTCAATAAGATCATGGCTGATCTTCCACCTCAACTCCACTTTCCCGCCCTATCCCCATATCTCTTGATTCCCTTAGTGTCCAAATAATCATCGTTCTCAGTCTTGAATATACTAAGCGACTCACCATCCACAGCCCTCTGGGGTAGAGAATTCCAAAGATTCACAACCTTCTGAGTGATTCATTGTTGCAATCACATGTAATGCAACATATTCCTAAAGCTTCCTTTCACACTGGAGAATTATACTTAGGTAACTGGGTTGGGGGTGTGTCAGCTCCACAGACTAAGTGCTCCCTGATGACTGGTCCCAGCGAAGTTGGAGAAATTTGGAGCTACTTCCCAGAACTTATGAAAGGTTACTTCAATTAATCTTCCTCAAAGATAGTTTATCAGCACAAAGGATGCCACTTCAATTGCATTATCATCACCATCCTACTTTATTACACTGCACATACCAGTCTTTCACAAAGTGCTTCTTTACAGAAGCTTTTAGTACTCCCCCTAAGCAGTTTGTACTTAATTGTGTCCATGTAAAACTAAGAGACTTCGGGGGGAGTGGGCTTGGGCAGAGCAAGAAAGTCTTTACAACTCCAAGGGAGTTGTGACTGAATGAATTAGGACTATGAGGAGTTAGAGCCAGGTATTATAGTCAACTATATAAAGTATTCCCCATTTTTCTTGCTTTATAATTTCAGCTAAGACGTTGGGTAATAACTAATGGATTCTAGGACCCCTGGAGCTTATCTGATCACCTCTGAGAAAGACAGAAATAACTTGCATTTATATAGCACCTTTCACAACCTCAGGACATCCCAAAGTGCTTTACAACCAATAAATTACTTTTCAAGTGATGTAATGTTGGGAAAAGCAGCAGCCAATTTGCCCACAGCAAGGTCCCAAACAGCACGGAGATAAATCCCCAATTGAACTGTTTTAGTGGTGGCAGTTAAGGGATAAATGTTGGCCAGGTCACCAGGAGAACTTCCCGCTCTTCTACAAGACAGCAGCCAGGGTGTCGGTTTAACAGCTCATCTGAAAGACACCACTTTCAACAGTTTAGCACTCCCTCAGCACGGCATGGTGGTGTCAGCTGAGATTATGTGCTCAAGTACCAGAGTAGAGCTTGAACCCATGACCTTCTGACTCAGAAGAGTACTACCACTGACACAGGGATCAAAGAAGAACTTTTGACAGAGGTTTGCTGAATTGACTACCGAACTCGGTTTTTCCACCTTTCCCAGGTGGTAGTGGGGAGATGAGGGGTGGGTACAAGGGGATGAATCCACTAAGAAATGGGGCGAATGCATATTGGTTTAATGGCTTTTCTTCGTTGTAAGTACATAACATAACAACTTAATAAATTAGCATGAAGAGGTATGTGATTTTGTTCTTTCCCTCCCTGCATTACAAAGTCCTGTATTTTTTCATCAATCTTTTCAGAAGTGAAACAGGAAAGGATATAAAAATCTAGATTTACCATTTGCCATCAACCTTGTAACAGGTTTACCATTGAATAGCTGTCATGCATACTCCGCATGAAGGCTGAAAACCAATACAATTTTACTCTAATTTCAATCAGTTAATATTGTTTAATTGGTTCATCATGACATCTGCTTCTCTTCCTTCATATGGTAGCCTAGAGGCATAGGACTGGTGTAGCCACCCAGAGGTCATGAGTTCAAATCCCACCATGGCAAGTTATGAAACTGAATCCAATAAATCTGGTCCTTTGTGGCCCAGCACTAGAAAAAAATGATCATGGAAGCTGTCGGATTGTCATAAAAACCCAACTAGTTCCCTAACGTCTTTCAGGGAAAAGCATCTGTCACCCTTATCTGGTCTGGCCTTAGCATGACTCAAATCTGTCCTACATGGTTGACCCTTAAAGATTAAATGACCAAGCAAGTTACTCAGTTGCACAAATAATCATTACAAAGTGCCAGCATCACAAGAACTGCAACGGTTCATGAAGAAGGCCCAATCCCTTAACAGTGTTACTAGGCGATGGGCATTAAATGCAGCCCTGCTGGCATTGTCCACATCCCCAGAACAAATTTTTAAAAATCTGTCAGCAAACTATATAACGATGTCACTCCTTCTACTGCAACTTACATGCCAACTCTTCTCCTCAGAAACCCATTCTGATTTGTCCATCGGGGTCAGAAGACACTTTGATGAAAGGTCATTGACCTGAAACGTTAACTGTGTTTCTCTCGCCACAGTTGCTGCTTGACCTGCTGAATGCTTCCAGCATTTTCTGTTTTTATTTTAGGGTCAGAAGACATCTGCCCTCAGCTGAGAAGCCTCAAGACCTGGAATTCAAGGGCCCTGCTTTTAAAAGAAGAATGCTTGAAGAACATCAAACATATGTGGAGGCATTGGGGACGTTCTCCCAGAATGTGAAGCAGGTGGTGGCACAACTGGAGGAACCTACTACCCACATCTACAGCAACATGATGGATGTGCATGTAGTTCACCCTGGAATGTGTGGCAGCTTCAGTTCGATTTGCAATAGAGGCCCCCCCAAAGTAGGCCCTAAGAACTCTCTTGGCTTCTGCCAATGAAAATGATTTCCTACACAATTTTATGACACTGCCCATCACAAAACTGCCCTAAATTGATCATACAGAATGTGGCCATTAACTCCAACTCAGATCAAGAGCAACAGATCCACCAGTGGAGAATTTATTGTGCTAATTGGGAAACTGCACCATCTGCCTTAAGGACTAATAACAAGCTCTTACTGGTCCTATCAAATTACAATAGAACATGAATGCTAATCAGGGAAGGTTCAGGGGAGATTTAATATTTGGGCACTCCAATGCCATTTACTTCTCATTTTAATATATGATTTTATATGACCACACTTTAGGAAGGATGCCAAGATCTTAGAGAGAGTGCAGAGGAGATTTACTAGAATGGTACCAGGGCTGCAGGATTTCAGTTATGTGGAGAGACTGGAGAAGCTGAGGTTGTTCTCCTTGGAGCAGAGAAGTTTAAGCGGAGATTTA
Organism: Heptranchias perlo; assembly: GCF_035084215.1. Classification (NCBI taxonomy): domain Eukaryota; kingdom Metazoa; phylum Chordata; class Chondrichthyes; order Hexanchiformes; family Hexanchidae; genus Heptranchias; species Heptranchias perlo. The sequence goes on from NC_090332.1 coordinate 81,162,743, forward strand.
ATAGAGGTGTTCAAAATCATGAAGGATTTTGATAGAGTAAATAAGGAGAACCTGTTTCCAGTGGCAGAAGGATCGGTAACCCGAGGACACAGATTTAAGGTAATTGGCAAAAGAACCCGAGCTGAGATGAGAAGACATTTTTTTAGGTAGCGAGTTGTTATGATCTGGAATACATTGCCTTGAGGGGTGCTGGAAGCAGATTCAATAATAACTTTCAAAAGGGAATTGGATAACTATTTCAAAAGGAAACATTTGCAGGGTTATGGAGAAAGGGTAGAGGAGTGGGACAAATTGGATAGCTCTTTCAAAGAGCTGACACAAGCACAATGGGCCAGATGACCTCCTTCTGTGCTGTATCATTCTTTCATTCTATGATTCTATGATCAGTTCTTTTATCACAGGGCAGAAAACTTGAAATAGCGCTAACACGGCCAGTGACGTTGTTAGCATTTTTGTCCCCAGTCTCAGCCTCTTTTAATACTAATCTCCATGGACCCTAGTAGTAGAAAATATATCCACTTGTCATTTATGAGAGTTACCCTCCGTCACCAAAATTCTCTTCATATTGCTTCATTACAGCAGTTACTGGTGTGTGCCCTGGTTGTTAAATTGCATTTTTCTCAATATCCTTCGAACCACATTCGGCAAATGTGGTGCATTCCACAGCTGAATGAACTAGCTTTAGCACATTTACACCGGTTAAATGATCAAATGATTGAGAAGTATTAAAGGATCATTGCTACAGATACATCTACTGGTTTGTTATTACCAGTACCAAAATCATTTTCCCACAAATCGCTCATTTCACCAACAGGTCATATTTTACCACAAAAAGTTAATATTTCACACTATTTTGAATAAGAAAATATGGCCTATCTCTATGTAAAAGCTGTATGGGTTGTTTGAATGTTATGGCATTATTACTTTTAACTTCTATTAAAAGTAGCAACACAGGGCAATATGCAAAGCTCTTGCCTACAACAATATGTGTTTTTTCTGTCCTACTCCTACATTTTACGATTGCGAGCACACATACAGCTATTTATATTAAATAATGTATCCAGGAAGCATTGACCCCAGAGATTTAATAGCTTCCCCATCCTAATTCATCAGTCCATGATATGTTTGCAAGAACCCAGCACAATCCAAGTTCCCGCATGTGATTACTGATTCAGAGGATTATTCACGTTTAAACAAATGGTCATACAGAGAGTTTAACTCCACTAAAGCTCGCTCCTTCAGAATACAGAATGCAGTCATAACAGATGTTATTACAAACCACTTACTCCCATGCATTTTGGTGAAAATGGGTGTAGAAGCAAAGGTCAAAAACAAATTGGTTCATAAGACAGTCCCTGAATTCTGTGCACTCACATGCCCTTTCAGATGGTTTATATGAATGGTTAATGATGTACTTCTGGACTCCATGGTGCATGATTGATGCAAGGTCACAGATGAGTAAGCTGCGATTTTAGTCAGCAAGGGAAAATCTCATTAATATTACTAAAACGGATCAGAGCGGTTGAAAAAAAATCGTCACAATTCAGCTCATGTTTTCCCATCATAAACAAGGCTAATTTCGAAAAGTCAAGATATGCCTTTGCTAAGCTTCAGCAAGGCAATCGATCGAGTCATAGTTTTTTTTTGGAGTTCCCGTGATTGTAAACACTGGCAGGCTGGCTGTGGCTATGTTTCTTTACTGGTGCCAGTTTTTCTCCTTGTTGGTAAAACTGCCCCCCATCAGGAAGGAAAGACTGAATGCTCAGAGCTGGAAGAGCTCAGTCTGATTCATTTCCTAAACCATTCCATTAGCATTTGGATTTATGCACTGTGCAGAAAGTTGCAAAGTCCATTAGTTTTACGTTAGTAAGAGACCCTCATTAACCAGTTGTGGTGGATTTTTTTTTGTATTTTTCAGGACTTATTCTGGCTAACAGCGTGCTGTTCTACATTATGTTCAGCAAGTTCCCCCGATGTGGAAATGGCAATATTTAATTTGAACCTCAAATAAATGGCCAGCTCCCTTGCAAAGAAGATGAACTTCAGGACAAAGTTCATAAGACACATCTCCTCAGATTAAAACTTCACTATGTTCCAACTATCTGATTATCAATATATGATTTTCTATGGTACTGCAATTGATGGGTTAAAGGCAGAGTCTGCAAACTGTCCCTTTACCAACTGTAAAAGTTATCGTTAAAAATGATTTTCGCTTGAAATAAATTCACACATTACCTTATGATAATAGTATGCCTTAAAGCTACACCCAAGGGCTCTTTAGCAGGGAGTAGACATTGAGTGGATATAAGAAAAAATTGTAGGGCTATGGGGAAAGGGCAGGGGGGTGGGACTAATTGGATAGTTCTTTTAAAGAGCTGGCACAGGCATAATGGACCAAATGGCCTCCTTCCGTGCTGTAAGATTTTATGGATATAATTTTAACCTCACCCGCCCATTGGGAAACTGACGGTTTTGGGTGCAACATTGGTTTTACACCCGTCTGATTTTACTCTCCATTAAAGTCAATGTAGAGCAATATTGGGCGGGGTGTAAAATCGGCGTTCCATCAATCCCGTGGGTTCCCCCCTGGCGAGTTAGGTTAAAATGACCCCCGTTATGATTCTATGAAATCGTAGTGGTCAATCTGTAAGCTTAGAATTTGCCAGAACACAACAGAATTTTGGACGTGTGGAACTGTACTTAACTTTCTGGGCAATGAGGTACTTAGAAGGCTTTCTGAGCTCAATACATGACAGAGACAACCGCCAAACCTAATGCACAGCAATAGAAGTTTCAGTGCTTTCAATTCATCAAATAATAGGTTACTATATTTGTATCTAAACTTCTCCTACAAAAGCAAGAGAGTGCAAAGCATCTCTAAGCATTTATTAAAACTGTTTGGCTAAATTGGTAAAGACAACGTATAATGGAGCATACTGGCCAAAGGGTTCGATTCCAATCTGCACTGAGTTAGCTGACTTTAACTGAGCATCACTGAGGATATTAAACTCTGCTTCAGCATCCTTGAGCTAGGAAAGGGAAAATTATCCAGAGTTCCCTTCATTACTATCCAGTGATGTCTGTTGAAAAATGTTTGCTTGGAGTCATTGGGTCAGGAAAAGATTAGGCTCATTTGTGGTACCCCTAATGATTGGACTGCCTCCAAACTCTCGCTGTTTAGGTTCACATACGAAGGCTGGCCCCTTGGATGAAGTAAGTGTACCCAGAGAGGATTTGACTCCCTCAGAAGATGCAAAAAGAAAAAAAGAAACATTGAGGAAAGAAAGATGTTTTGCACAAAGGGTAGTAGAAATTTCAAATTCTCTCACCCAAAAGGTTGTGGATGCTGGGGGTCAATTGACATTTTCAAGACTAAGATCGATAGATTTTTGTTAGGTGAGTGTATTAAGGGATACGGATCAAATGGAGGGTAAATGGAGTTGAGGTACAGATCAGCTATGATCTAATAGAACATCGGAATAGGTTTGAGGGGCTGAATGGCCTACTCCTGTTCCTATTAAATAGAATGCAGTTTATTACTATGTACCCTTGATTGGAATTCATATCAGTCATTATAACCAAATATGTATATAACACGGTAGCTATAGTAGCAAGATAGTGAAGTAAGAAACAGTAATATAGAAGGCAATTAATATTTCACAACAAAGGAGTGTTACTCTAGGGGTGAAATTGGTCTTGGACAATAGCAAATCAATGGAGAGGAAAGTCTGGCAGAGTGTAAAATGGGCTGCCAATTCACTGTAGCCTGTTTTGCACTACCTCACAAGACCAATCTCACCCCCACTGAACTGCTGAGACCACAGAAATGTATAGAACCATTCATGGATGTAGAATGTTAGACAGGCATACTGAGGTTTTACTTAATTAATCATTCCTCAAGAGACTAAAGAGGTCAAAGCAGCTTGTACATGATTTGTGGAAGAATGGGCTTGATAAGGCAAATGGTCTTTCTTTGATCCACTTGTACTTACGTTCTTATGATAGAAGGGTTCTCTAAAGCATGAGCTGCAAAGACTTCGGAACAGGACATAATTAAGACTGTGCGACTGTCCAAACTATCCATCCAGACAGACAAATTGAGAGAGAGAAAAGTTGTAATGTAAAGGGAAAATCATAAAGGAAAGTGACATTTGTAATAAAGGTCAATGCAATCATGATAAACTGAATTGGTTTGAATAAGTAGACGGGAAATAAAATAACAACGCTTAAAATTTGGACCTGGAGTGAAAAGTTGAATATAATTGGTGTAGTGAAGATCAAATTAAAAGCTGAAGATGTTTTAAATATTGATAAATAAATGATGAAGGGTTATTTAATCAAACAATAACAAAATGACAATAACAAAATGGCCCACACACCCTCAGAATCAATTTAGATGAAAATGTGTGAAATCCAGAATAGGAAATTAATAATAAAGGACCTCATATGTAAAAAAAAAATTAAATGAATGGAAATACTGCAAAACTACTCTTTAACTCAGTGTGATGTCGAATCGACAGAACAGTCTCAGTCGTTATGGGTGCGTTGATGGGATAAAGCCCCATCCTGGATGCACATATACAGCTGCACATATCGAATTGAAAGCCAGATGAAAGCCTGAAAACCTCTGGGGCCTGCAAAAATAATCTAGGCCTCTGCCGCCACGTGGACCCCACCTTTCATGATCTTAATACGGCGAGCTGCACCAGAATGCCTATTTGATGCCCCACAGCTCACCTGCTAGTTTCAAATGAGGCCGGGGCCTCAAAATCACGACGCCCTCTTCGCTGCCGGAACAGGCTGCCGGCCAGACAGTCAATATAGACCCCATTTTGTCTACCTTTGTTAGGAGTGAGATGGTACACGTAGGAGCCAATAATACAGTCAGAGGACAGGGGTACCAGGATTGCCAGGCGCACATGTGGGACACAAGACTCACGTTGGACCAGGATGCGAGGTCTGCTCATTTGAATATTTTTCAGTGCTCCCAACGCTCAGCATGTGCTGCTACTATTCTTCACCCTCACATAAGCCTTCTCCTTTTGTTTATGTATGGTATATGTTTATTGCTACTTAGCACTGTTCATTGTCTTTAACATGTTAAGTATGTTAAACCAGCTGCAAAGAATGGCATTCCAGGCCTCCCGGAGTCCGAGTCACACACAAGGGATGCTCACTTTATGTACAGGGCTTTGTCCAAACTTGCAGGTGTGATTCTGAAGAGAAGATGGCCTCTTTTCAACTCACTCGGAGGTAATATCGCCAAGGCCAGGGGCCAGTGCTTGAAATGGCATGAATGAATTCACAGGGCAGCTAAAATGACCAGCTGACACTACCAGCAGTTTTTCTGACTTTGTGACTTGACAACAGCCTGTTTGAGTGATCGGAGTGGAAGACATACCTCCATGGTTACCGAAGCTTCAACAATTTGAAAATTGATTGGTTTCAAAATATTGGGCCAGGCCTTGTTGGAAAAATAACAATGTGTGACTTCTCTTTCCCTCTCATTATTTCTCTTTCTGTAACTGATTTGACTCTAATTCATCCTTTCTCCTTTTCCGTAGATCCTCTGTTTCTTTCTCAATCCTTAAATGCACAAATCGGCCAGCAAGTTTAGGGGATGAAGTGATATTCCATGAGTTGCAAATCTGTTCAATCTCATTCCTGCATGTAATCAATTATTGTTTGAGATTTTAAAAATGTCAAATTTAAAATGTTTGAATTTTTTTCTTACTTTTCCTTTCTGTCTTTTCTTTCTCTCTCTCTTAATCCAATCTTTCTTTCCCTCTCTTTATTTCTCTTTCTGTAACTGATTTGACTCTAATTCATCCTATCTCCTTTTCCGTAGTTCCTCTGTTTCTTTCTCAATCCTGAAATCTCATTAGGTTAAGGAGATAGACTGTTGGCCCCATCGTTCAATAAGGTCCCAGATGCCTCGTTATCAGCTCGCACTTCCAGAAAGTTACAGCGCAAAAATTTTTGAGCTGAGGGTGCAGATAAAAGTCTAACTAACGGCTCCAGCAAGATCCTGCCCATTATTTGTTCTGCTACATGGGAGGGGGTGATTTCTTTCTGTGCACCGTATGTAGCAAAATCAGAAACACAATTTTTATAAATTAATTTACAATTTTGATACACAGAACTCATGGAGGAAATCTTCCCCTATGTTAACATTAGCATTATTTGTGCTTTAGATTGGTGGCAGTTTTATTACTGACTTAAAAGCCTGGCATTTTACTTTCTTAACGTAAATGCTTTGTTTCAGTAATTGAACATAACAGATAAGACTTGTGTGGCCTCCACCTCTATGGGTGTTCTGTTCCTTGTGTTTTGTCAGGGGCAAAGCGATGTAAAATATTAAAATTATTAAAGTATCACATGACATCAATTGCAGCAAAATCTGGAAGCAATGTTTCTACAAGAGACAGGAAATAGAGAGAAGTGGTGAACGGTTGTTTTTCGGACTGGAGGGAGATGTACAGTGGTGTACCCCAGGACTAGGACCACTGCTTTTCTTGATATATATTAATGACTTGGACTTGGGTGTACAATTTCAAAATTTGCAGATGACACAAAACTTGGAAGGGTAGTGAGCATTGAGTAGGATTATGATAGATTTCAAGAGAATATAGACAGGCTGGTGGAATGGGCGGACAAGTGGCAAATGAAATTTAACGCAGAGAAGTGCGAAGTGATACATTTTGGTAGGAAGAGCAAGGAGAGGCAATATAAACTAAAGAGTACAATTCTAAAAGGGGTGCAGGAACAGAGAGACCTGGGGGTATATGTGCACAAATCTTTGAAGGTGGCAGGGCAGGTTGAGAAAGCAGTTAAAAAAGCATACAGGATCTTGGGCTTTATAAATAGAGGCATAGAGTACAAAAGCAAGGAGGTTATGATGAACTTTTATAAAACGCTGGAGTATTGTGTCTAATTCTGGGCACTGCACTTTAGGAAGGATGTGAAGATTTTAGAGGGAGCACAGAAAGGATTTACCAGAATGGTTCTAGGGATGAGGGACTTCAGTAACATAGATAGTCTGCAGAAGCTGGGGTTGTTCTTCTTGGAGCAGAGAAGGTTGAGAGGAGATTTGATAGAGGTACATATCAGGAGGGACTTTCCAGTCCCAGCACAGTGCTGGATGGGACCAGATCAATGTGCATGCATCATAAGGTCAACTCATTACCATATTTCCTCTAAGCTCCCTGCCCAGATTGGTCCATACGCAGGGTGCCCATCACATTGGGTTTACTTGCAGCCTGGTGTAAGCTTCACTGAGGCAGCAAGCAAAGCTCTTCTTCATTTTCACACGTGCACATGCATGTCCATATTGCTGTAGGGCACCGTTTGTTGTTGGCACTGAAATATGCTTCTAACGTCGCACGGCAATCTCACAAGTTGTGCCCACAAAACTCATTGCCAAGGGACGTACCGACATTCTCAAAATGCCCAATCTTTGTCTGGTGGCTTATGAATCATCAGAACCCCATAACTCAATCATTATGATCTACCCCCCAAGTAGCATTGTTTAATATTTATAACGAGTTTTACATTAATTAATAAGCTGTTTAATCAAACATAAATTTTGTTCCCCTCCACCCTTTGCTTCCAACACAGTATGTATTTTTTGAATACCAATAATCACAGCTATTTCCAAGAAATGTGTAATTATATTGTAAAATATTTATTTCACTTTGAATGTATTGAAGGAAATATCACATGATTATGATTTTTTTTCCCCCAAAGTTAATTACTTAGAACGGGAAATGTCAAACGATCCAGGAAAACTAATTACAACATCCAGGGAACAAAGCTGTAGGAGAAACTATGGCAATAAATTATGTATTATTGCTTGGCTAATCCAACAGGAAAGGTTATCAAAATGCAAATCTATTCATTATCATAGCTTGAATTATTCCATCCTCAGTTCAAGCTGTTTCAAGTGTTCCTTCGGTACCTCAGCAAGTTTATCCTGTGTTTAGACATGAGGAAGATCTCAAGCTTCCTCCCATTGGTGTAGAGTAAGCAGATCTCACCCGACATGGTGGTGTGAGGTCCCGCAATTGACTTTGGTACCTCTGGGTTAGGGGCAGGAAAATCAGTCTAGGGTTCCTGCCCCTGTTTGCTAGCCATTCACATGCATGGATATTGGGTTTGCTGGGCCCTGCAGTCAGATAGTCTGCTGAAACTCATTGTCAAGGTTCACACATGAAGAAGGGAGACCTGGCCAAGGTACAGGAAGAAGATTGAGAACCATTATCCGGAAAAAGTCAACACCTTCAGCAGAAAAGGAGGGAGAAGGTTGATAGAAAAATATATATTTTTTGAAACAAATGCTATTTCAGGTACCACCAGCCATCAAATTCTGTTTTCCTGTAGCGCTAATTAAAAATATATCAGTTTATGGGACTATTTTTCATTTCCCTCACCCCATACCCGGTTGCTAGTCAGGCAAAGCGCATCCAAAATGTGCTCTGCAAGACATTACCAGGCCTTGCCAATAATTCCGGGTTCAGGACATTTTAAGAGGCTAGATGTTTCACCGACGAAGGCACCCCCCCCCCAACCCAATCCCCCCCTCCCCTCCCCCACAACCCCAGCAAGGCCGAGCAACTGGAATTGGGAGAGGAAAATCAACCATTGCTGCAGGTCTGTGAGGCTTGCAGACTAATAACAGGTGCCCAAACATTCAATATGGCAAGCTGGGCGTTCATTACACACCGGAAGTGCGCCACCCACCATATTGGATCAGGCTGCCCTGTAGGCACGCCAGAACTATTTAAAATGATGAATAACATGTTAAAATTAGAGTCCTGCGCTTGTTGGATGACCCTTTTCTGATATTGGGCCGCCCCAGCACCGGACCCACCCAGCAACTCGTGGTGTTAACAGGCAGGAGGGGCCCTTCAGCAGAGCTATTTAAAGGGCTCATCCATTACTTACAGGCTATTTGCTGGTTTGTCATTTTCTGGGCATTCTTTGACCTGTTTTCTGACTGTGAAAACTTACTTCTGACTGCTGAGAAGAAGAGTTTGCTGGTGTTGCATTGTTTTTGGCTGCCTTCTAACAGTGTTACTGCAGTCGCAGTGCTGTGTGGCACTAACAAGGGCACTGGTGGAGTGGTGATGGGGTACCTCTCCCACAGAGTCAAGGCCACTCTCCTGGGACTTTGCCTCAGCTCTCCTATGGCTCTGCATGAGATCATAGTGCAGGAGTGATGTGACACTCTGGAAGCCCCCGTCAACACTGGCCCCCAAAGCAAAGATGGCAGCCACCTGAGCTTCGTGGCAGCAATGTTAGCCACCATGGAAGCTGAGAGATGCTGTCACCAGATGCTCCATTATGGTGGGCACCATAATGGAGTTGACCGCTTGCTCCATGTTGGACAGAATGGTCTCCATTCTCTGTGTGATGCCCCGATAAAAGTTGGAGCTGGACTCCTCTAAGCTTTGAGCCATTGTGCGCAAGCTCGCTGGCAGGATCCCAGTAGATGTAGCATTTCCTGGTGTATGTCCATCAACCTTCTTCAATAACCTGGGTCCTTGATGTCAGCATCAGTCCTCTGCAGCAGAGTGAGTATGTGATCTCACCCTCTGGCGAGCTGGCACCTGTGGCGTCCTAACCCCCTACCCTAGCTCCTGCACACTTGTGCCCAGTGATTCATCACGTGAAGACCTTTCCTCTAACCTAGCCTCTAAAGTACATGTGATGCCAGATTATGAGCTGGTACTTGCTGGGGTCAGATCAAGTGATGGTGCATCTTCAGATAGGCTGGCCTCCTGCTCCTGAAGTGGCAGAGGAGCATCCACATATTCAGCACCTGAAATGAAAGAGAGGGACAAGGGTTAGCTTTTAGTGTGAAGAGAGGGCAGAAAGAGATAATTGACTGCGGAAAGCAGCTACACTTTGTCACAGAGTGTGGCACCACTGCTCCCTCACCCAGGTCTCAGATTAAACAACCACAACAACAACAACTTGCATTCATATAGAGCCTTTAACGTAGTAAAACGTTCCAAGGTGCTTCACAGGAGTGTTATCAAACAAAATTTGACACCGAGCCACATAAGGAGATATTAGGACAGGTGACGGTAGGTTTTAAGGAGCTCCTTAAAGGAGGAGAGAGAGGTAGAGAGGCGGAGATGTTTAGGGAGGGAATTTCAGAACTTTGGGCCCAGGCAGCTGAAGGCACGGCCACCAATAGTGGAGCAATTAAAATCGAGGATGTGCAAGAGGCCAGAAATGGAGGAGCGCAGAGATCTCGGAGGCTTGTAGGGCTGGAGGAGGTTACAGAGATAGGGAGGGGGCGAGGCCTTGGAGGGATTTGAAAACAAGGATGAGAATTTTAATATCGAGGCGTTCCCAGACCGAGGGCCAATGTGGGTCAGCAAGCACAGGGGTGATGAGTGAACGGGACTTGGTGCGAGTTAGGATATGGGCACCAGAGTTTTGAATAACAAAAAGCAGTTCGAGCCATGATGATGTCATCAAAGCCCAATCTGCATATTTAAAGAGGACCCAACCAGCTGGTGCCCTTGCCGCCAACAAGTTAAAATTGCAGTCAGCCAGAATGGGGTGGGAATGAAATGAGTAAATCCCCTGATCCATTTTAACTGAGAGTTAAAATCTACCTTTAAATTGCTGCAAACTAAGCCTTCCAGAGAGCGAGAGATAGGACGAGAGAGCACAAGATGAATGTTGACCTCCACCCCCTCCCTCAGCTATTTGTTAAAGATGGCTCATGGATCTGCCAAACAAGCATATCACATTGAATAAGAAACTATTCCTTTTGGTGTGAATGTAACATTTAGAAGAGCGGTGGCCTCCTCCAGTGCAATCTCACCTATCTGGCCTCTCTCCAGTCTTCCTCCGTTTTGTCTTCCAGAGAACATAAGCATAGTAGGATTCCCATACGGAAATCCATTGTCCACATATGGTAGTGCCAGGATCCATGGCACAAAGCCATTCAAATGACAAAGTGGGTCAAAAAAATAAAAATGAGTACAGAACCGTTAACAAAGCATTCTTCAAAATCATTAGTTTAACTTTTTTTTGGTTCATTTAGTCTTCACTTGTACATTAAACAGTTACTGGGCAATCCTGGTTGCCTATTGTACATGGACATGTAGATAAGTGGGTCCAAATCCAGCCTAAGCAAGAAATATCGGGATATTTCCATACTGTTACTCCTTCCTCATTACAATGTTACAGTAAAGCTTCCTGCCATATTCCTTCAAATATTTTTCTGTGAAATAATAACATTTAACAGAAAAATATATAAGTAATTTTGAGGCTGTGCTTTTCCTGCTTTTGGCACATCCGTTCCGCCAATAGGGTGGCCCAACTTGACCAAAAAGTGCAAGGATAGCTCCTCACACTGAAGGTAATTTTGACTTTGGCTGATAGTATAAAGCGGGCAATAACGGTTCAGCCCCCCGTTATACAGCTCCCCCAATTTTCATTCCTGTTGACTTCAATGGAAATGAGAATCGGGAGAGATGTATAATGGGCAGCTGGATCGATATCGCCCGTTTTCCACTATGGCCCAAAGTCAAACTTATCCCCATTGATTGTAGTAGGCTCCCAGCACCTGGAAAATGGGCGCTGGGACTTGGTCTGGAAGCACATATGGCTGTGGCTGCGGGGATTTTCGACAAGACTGTGACCGTTAAAGGGCTACTGCTTGTCCTTAAAGGAAAGCATGGGGCTGAGGCACATTGCTGGGGCAGAGAAAAGGGAAGTTTTCCTTTGTCTCTGGCTGTGGTATGCATGATCTGGGAATGATTAATGCTGTCGCTGGATGCTGAAAGTAGAAAAGTATCCTATTTTCTGGCACTGTAATCCCTCATACTGACAAGCACAAATAAACAGAAAAATCATTCACTAGCAAGTTACCGTGGTTGAGGGGTTACTGTTATGAAGAAAAATTTGAGAAGCTAGGGAATTTTTCACTGGAGGTCAGGAGGTTAAGGGTTGATCTGATAGAGGCCTTCAAGATTATCAAGGGTTATAATAAGATAAATCGTGATAGATTGGTTCCTCTGATCAGCAAGGTGGCAACAAGGGGGTTCAAATTTAAGGTAATCACAAAAAAAATTAAAGAGAATGTTAGAAAAGAAATAGTTACAGATGGCAGTTAGAATGTGGAATTCTCCTCCATAAAATGCTGTTGAAGCAGAGTCCATAAATTCCTTTAAACAGGAATTAGAAAAAAGAGGAATATTAAAAGATATGGGCAATGAGCATGAGAGTCAGATTAAATGACATGGCTCATGTGGAGAGAAACAGCAGCAGAGACATGATGAGACAAACAGCCTGTTTCTGTATTGTAACATTTTAGATTCTGTGAGGAAGCATTCTGTATCAATGCAGTCGTAAACTGGCATAACTGATCCTTAGAGGCCACTTGAGTTTGAATGACAGTTGCGCTGTGGTTTGAACCTACATTCTTCCAACTACCAGGTACCATGGTTAAAATAATTTGAAACAAAAGCTCTTCTCAATGCTGGGACTGCCCTAGGCAAAATCATGAATAACATCCTCTGTGAGTGGGGTGTATTATCCCTCCTTGTCCTCGTCAATGTCGCCATAGCATTTGATAAGGTACATCATGGCATCCTCCTCCATCACTTCCCAGCTCCATGGGACTGCCCTTGCTTGGTTCCACTCCCACCTAACCAAACGCATCTGAGTGCATCCCCAGCAATGGCTACTTATCCCACCGCCACAGTGTAGGCTCTGGTGCATCTATCTCTCCCAAGCATCTATCTCTCGTCTTCCTTATCTATATGCTGCCCTACAGTGACATCATCCGCAGGCATGGGATTAGTTTCTACATGTATGTTGTTGATACCAAGCCCTACCTCTCAACTACTTCCCTCAACCACACAAACCTCCTCCATGCTGTCTGAATGTCCGTCCAGCATCAAGTCATGGATGAGTCAAAACTTTCTTCGCCTGAACAATGGGAAGACTAAAGCCATCATCTTGAGCCCCCTCATAAATTCCACACCTGTGTCACTGACTCCATTCTCCTCCCCGCCACTCGCTCTGGGTAAGCTGGACTTTAGCGTCCAGTTCAAACCAGGGCTGAACTTCAAACCTCCCATCCAATAATACCAGGACCACCTACTTCTACCAATTCAACATTGCCCACCTTCACCTCTGCCTGACCTGCTCTACTTCTGAAAGCCGTATCTCTGCTTTTGTCACCTCTGGCCTCAATTTCTCCAATTTCCTCCTTGTTAGACTTCAGTGCTCCATTCTCCAAAATTTTCAACTTGTTCAAAACGCAACCTGTCCCACTAGCCCATCAGCCCTGTCCTTGCTGATCTACACTGGCTACCTCTCCCCCTAAGTATTAATTTTAAAATCCTCATCCTCGCCTTGAAATCCCTTGATAGCCTCACCTTACTCTATCTCTGCAACCTCCTTCAGCTTTCTATCTCCTTCCTCACCCTAAGGACTATTGATTTTGGACTTTGTGCTGAGAATTCTAACATGATAGGACAATGGTAGGAGGAGATCAGTTGAAAAGCTTCAGTTACTATTTTACTGAATATTCAATTAGTATTAAGGTGACGTCCTTACTTTAAGAAACATACACAAAAAGCTAGTTGTCGTAAACCCACTTTAAGTGAACATAAAAGTTAACTATTGAATGGGTTTTCCTGTTTACCATACCAAAGGTGAAAGGTCGCTTTTTGTCCTCACCGACATCAGTGAATGTTAATTCCACTAGTAAATACTTTTTAAAATGTTTGCTACTTCAGTCAACATCTTACACCTATACGCAATATGAAGGATGAAACCACCTCTTCTTTAATTGCCCATAGCATAAATGGATCAACAGAGCTAAACACTTCATTGTTCTGTTTAGCAATACTGCATTTAACAGCCAGTCTCTTGAATTCCATGCACATAGTTTTTAATATCACTAATAAGTCCTGCCTTCTTGCACTCATTTTGAAACATTGCTAAAACCAAATAACATCTTTTTAAAATAAAAACAGAAAGCTAATCCAGTTATAATTTTGTTATTTAATGAGATTGCTGTTGAGTGAATATTTTGGACGGTTTCAGAATGGCCTGGGGAAACTAATCGACTCTACACTGAAAACAAAAATGCATCCTTTGGCATATTAAGCACCAATCCAAGGGGATAAATGTCAGGCTACAATGCTCTCTTTGAAAATAAGTAATGTACAGATCTATTAACACTTACTTGATAAACTTGGACAATTTCCTGTTTTGTTGACCAAAGTAATAATTTTCTTTCCATGGGTGAGTATATTGTAGTGCTGAGTATCAAATTATGACTTTCCACAATTATCCCTCAAAGCCTATGATTGGGTTTGAATATCTATCTGATTGAGGTGTCAATTTTGTAGAACACAACTCTATACATCTTAAACATGTGCAAAATGTGGAAAACAAAGCCAATTTCCACAATGGGGAATTCCATTTCAGCTTGTCTCTCCAACTCAGCTTCGATGTTGGACCTTTTCATTGCAACTGTATCAGCTTGCATCTTTAAACTACTCCATTGTCCTTAAAACAATTTTCCATTATCACAAATAAAAGATCCAACTTTCAAAGTGGAAACAGAAAATGGGTGCTTTCAAAAAAGGGAAATGCTGATGTCATGACAGCACTATGAAAAATAGAGAACACGGGTATAAAATAAGAATTTCTATCATCTATTAATTTTTTATCATTTCTATTTCTTGGAATTCAGTCTGGAAAGACAAACAGTAGACAAAACCCTGAATAATCTCAAAGAAAATGCTGCAGCAATGAACAAATACTGTTCAGAAGGAATAACATATGCATGCATTCACTTTGCTGGGAAATTGAGGATAGGGAGATGTTTTGAAGGTTTAAATTGCAATTATTCAGACCACTCTCAATTCTCCACTTCACTATATGTGCAAGTATGTTCTTCATATTCAATCACTTTTCCAAATATTGAAGAAACTGGTAGCATTAATATAGATGCTATCTATTTTTTGTGTGCAATTTGGTTATTGGATCAACTCAAGCTGGGAACAGCATGTCAGGAGGCACAGTGCATCTTAGTTGTTTTTCTGCCTACATGGACTAGATTTGCTGTTTCCGAAATAGCACCATAGACGCTTACAGCGCAGAAAGAGGCCATTCAGCCTCTGTACTGTACTGACTCATTGCTAGAGCAATCCAAAGCCAATCCAACATAGCCCCATAGCCCTGTGTTTTCCTCTGCTTCAAATATTTATCCAACTTTTCCATTAAAAGATGCAATGGTCTCTGCCTCAACCCCTATGGCACAGCATTCTGTGCTCCAACAACTCTTTGTTTAAAGCGATTTCCCCTAACCTCTGTCCTTACTCTCTCTGACTATTTTAAATTGGTGGCCCCTCATCCCTGACTCTCCAACCAGACAAAATAGTATTTCCTTATTCATTCTATCGAAATCTCCTCTTAGGCTTCTCTACACTAGTCGAAATAGTCCCAGTATCTCAGGACTCACCTCACCTGTAGTTTCCAATGCCTCTCATCATCTTTGTGAATCTACACACACGCCCTCTATGGCTTTAATGTCCTTTCTATAATAAGCTGCACACAGTACTCTAACTATGTCCGAACTAATATATTTTTTACAAATGTATCATAACTTCTTTACTCTTGTACTCCATGCCCCTATTTATAAAGCCCAAAATGCTGTTGGTCTTTCTGTGGCTTTATCTAACCGCACTTACACATTCAGTGCATTGTGTATTTAAATCCCTAGGTCTTCTGTTAGTCCACACCCAAGTGAATTTATTGTTAACTCCCATTCCTTGTTGTTCCTTCCAAAATATAATCCCTCACACTTAGCCACATTAAATTGCATATGCCACCAGTCTGTTACCCTGTCTATATTTTCCTGAAGTTTTTTCCAGTCCTCTTCACTGTTGCCAACCCACTTACATCAATAAATGTTGGGACTGTGCTCCCTAAGCCCAACTCCAAAGCATCTATATGTTCTGACAACAAAAGTGGCCCATGTACTGACCCCTGGGGTACACCATTTCCAGTCCTTCTCCAATCCGAGCAACAACCATTTATCCGAACTCTTTGTTTCTTGTCCATTAGCCAATTTTCTCTACATTACAACTATGATTACACTTCAAAAGTACTTCATTGACTTTGAAGCACTTTGGGACATCCTGGGGTTGTGAATGGCACTATATAAATGCAAATGTTTTCCTTTTTTCTTTCTTTCTTTCTTGCTTGCTGCTAAATTTCCTCTTATACCATACGTCTGATTTTTTTCTAACAAACCACTTGTGAGACACCATATCAAATGCCTTCTGAAAATCCTTATACACTATATCTACAGCATTCCCTTTATCTATCCAATCAGTCACTTCTTCAAACGTGGCTTGTCTTTACCAAATCCATCCTGGCCTTCCTTGATTAACCCATGCATTTCTAAATGGTTACTAATTTTATCTTGAACTATGGATTCTAGGAGTTTGCCCACAACTAATGTTAGATTAATTGGTTTATCCTCTCTAGTTTCTTGAACAAGGGTGTTCCATCACTTACTCCCCAATCCCACGGCACAATTTGCATATATAAGGATTGACAAATTGTGGCCAAAGCCGCTGCCTTTGCCAATCTGACTTCTTTCAACAGCCCAGGATACCTGGCGCCAGGGCCTGTCGACTTATCCATCTTGAATTCTGCTCATTTCTTTCAGAGCCAATTCCTTTCCCACAGTTAGCTTTCTCAATTGTTCCATATCCTTCTATATTGCACCTATGTTCTCTACTCCACCATCATTTGTAGAAATCGATGGAATATATTTATTTAATATCTCCTTCATACCTTCATCTTCCACAATTAGACTCCCTCCTTCATCCTTAAGTGGCCATACTCTCTCTTTAACTATTTTTTTACTTCTAAAAAGTCTTACTATTTCCTTTAATCTTATCTGCTAATTTTATCATATGCCTCCCTTTTAAGTTCCCGTTTTATTGGAATCTCTCTATTTATCCCCAGAACTCTATTCTTTAAAACATCCCTTTTCACCTTATAGGAATATATTTATTTTGTACTCTATCCATCTCATATTTGAAGCACTCTTGAATGCATCCTAAAAAGTGTTCCCCACTTTGACCACCTGCATAACGTACATTCCAGTCTATTTTGGGATAGTTACAATTACCCAATATTATTGTTCTATTGTTTATTGCTGATCCTTCCGAACTGTGAGTAAATCTCCATGTCTATCTCATCTCCACTGTTTTGGTGTCTGTAATGCACATCAAGATTTGTAACAACTTCTTTGCAATTTCTTTATTATTTCTATATATGCAACCACCGAAGACATCATTATGTTATAGAGCTGTCAATCCTTTACTAACACTGCTACCCCACTCTCTTCTTTCCCTCCCTATCTCTCCGAAAATGTTCTCACCAGGACTATTAAGCTCCCAGTTCTTAAGCCATAGCTCTGCTATAGCTACTGCCTCATATCGCTCTGTGGTTATTAATGCTGCTAGCTTTCCAATTTTATTTTGAATGCTTTGTGCGTTCATATACATATCACTCAATCCTAACCCTTATTCGGTTTCCTGGTTTCTCATTTAATTTTTTGGTATCCTTTGCCCAGGCACAGGCCTAGCTTCACACTCCAGAGGCTGGGTATTCTGCGGAGAGTGACTCACCGCCTGACTCCCCGAAGCCTTTCCACCATTTACAAGGCACAAGTCAGGAGTGTGATGGAATACTCTCCACTTGCCTGGATGAGTGCAGCTTCAACAACACTCAAGAAGCTCCCACCATCCAGGACAAAGCAGCACGCTTGATTGGCACCCCATCCACTACCCTAATCATTCACTCCCTTCACCACCGGCGCACTGTGGCTGCAGTGTGTACCATCCACAGGATGCATTGCAGCAACTCGCCAAGGCTTCTTTGACAGCACCTCCCAAACCTGCGACCTCTACCACCTAGAAGGACAAGAGCAGCAGGCACATGGGAACAACACCACCTGCACGTTCCCCTCCAAGTCACACACCATCCCGACTTGGAAATATATCGCCGTTCCTTCATTGTCGCTGGGTCAAAATCCTGGAACTCCCTTCCTAACAGCACTGTGGGAGAACCTTCACCACATGGACTGCAGCGGTTCAAGAAGGCGGCTCACCACCACCTTCTCAAGGGCAATTAGGGATGGGCAATAAATGCTGGCCTTGCCAGCGACGCCCACATCCCATGAACGAATGAAAAGAAACTCCAGGAAAGCCACAGAAATCCCGGGGCAATATGAAAGGAGTGGCATCTGGCAAAACAGATCTCCATGCCTTTTTCCCAAACTTTACACATGGGAAAATGGCATTCCCCGAGGGCAAGGATCAGGAAAATCTATCCTGTTGCTTTTAACTTAGTAACTGGTGAACTTTTCCAAGCTACGAAGATTAACTGCATCCTTTGAAGACTCCTATTACAAAAGTCTAATAGTTTTCTGACTAAACTCTCCAAAATATTAGTAGTAAAAAGGGAATTGCAACATAGCTAGATTAATGTGGCCTAATGGACTTTGGACCAAACCAGCAAACTGAGATCAGATCCTAAATCTGCAAGAATACCGGGGCTAAAAGGGTTAAATTATGAGGACTTGGCTTGTATTCCTTTGAGTATAAAAGATTGAGGGATGTTTAAAATGATAAAAGGATTCGATAAGATAGATAAAGCAAAACTATTTCCACTGGTGGGAGAATCTAGAACAAGGGGGCATAATTTTAAAATTAGAACCATGCCATTCAGGAGTGAAATCAGGTAGTATTTCTTCATGCAAAATGTAATAAAAATCTGGATACTGGGTAAACTGGAGCCTTCAACACTGAGGTAGATAGATTTTTGTTAGTGGTAAGGGTATCAAAGGAAATGGAGCAAAGGTGGGTAAATGAATTTAAGATACAGTTCAGCCATGATCTAATTGAATGGCAGAACAAGCTCAAGGGGCTGAATGGCCTACTCCTGTTCCTATATTCCTTAAAGGCACTTACTGAAAATAATTATTCTACCTAGATTGAGACAATGGGTATTGCTCAGATTGGAGAAAGGTTGAACCACATTTTCAACGCACAATTCGCATTATTAATGGTTCTAGATTAGTGATCCCAGTGACATTGTTTTGCTATAAGATGCTTCGGTTTTGTTTGAAATTGAAAATACTATTAGCAGCTGAACACTTATTACATTTGTAAGACATTCTTTTGTCTGCTATGGTAGTGGAAGCATTAATTCATTCGAAACAAATTAACACCCTAGTTCATCCTACAGATTGTAGTCACTACTGTAACCATTATAGTCCGATACAGCGGAAGT
This sequence comes from Heptranchias perlo, assembly GCF_035084215.1. Taxonomy (NCBI): domain Eukaryota; kingdom Metazoa; phylum Chordata; class Chondrichthyes; order Hexanchiformes; family Hexanchidae; genus Heptranchias; species Heptranchias perlo. The sequence goes on from NC_090332.1 coordinate 81,182,099, forward strand.
CTGCTAGTCAGAAAAGATGTGACCATAAAAATATTCTACTTATCCAATCAATTCTTAAGTAAATATAGTCAAAATATCAGTGGAATTAACTAAAACATGTGCTTCCTTTATGCCTGTTCTGTTAAGAGAGTGACAATTAAGTGCACGATATAAGAGGTTTGTTTTACCTCTAATCTTTAATCCAAAATATACTTATCAATCAGCATGTGCACACTTACATTGTTTGTTTCTTTTTCCTTTTTTTAATCTTGGGTAAACATTGTCCTTATGAAAGCAAAGAATGTTGGCCCTGAGGGCTGAAATCCTTTTTTTTTAAACCATTTTTGGCACTCATGTGTCAGAGTCAAGCATTCACGGGTCAGCTGTGACGGAGCCAAGTGCACAATTCCCTTTACTCTGACTCCACAGAGTCCCTTAATCCCACACTCAGAAGAACACCCCCTTACTGCCCAGTGTTACATTCCTATTTGCATTTCCCACACCAGTCATTCCTGGGGCCTCTTTGAGTGAAACTGCCAACTTAGTACAATTAATGTCAAATTATGGATAGTGTGTTCCATTGAACTGTGTCTACCAGAAACTAGGTTGATCCACAACCTTCTTTCAGTAGTCATAAGTACAAAGCATGGTGAATACTATATATATAAGAGTCGCATTGGATTGAATTGCAGGCTAAAATACAATATAATCACAGGGTTCAGCAAGTATCCACAAGTTACCAAAGTTTTACTTTCATCGATAGTGCCTCTTTGATTGTGTTACACTCTTGGAACATATTCCGATTCATTATTCTCAAAATTCTTGGGTTCGGAGAGGGTGCAAGTCAGCAATTGCACCTCTGGGAGGCCAGGAATTCTTGAGGGGGCTGACGTGTGTCAGGGTTCCGCTGGAGAAGCTTCGTTCAGTTTCAATGGGCACTGAAGAAACTCCCCAGGTACCCTCCCCACTGATAGCCACATGCAAATGACGGAGTTAGGATGGGATGGCATCACCCATTCTAAATTCCATAACTTAAGCCTTCCGAGCCACCCTAGAGGATTGCGTGCCACTATTTAAAAGGCACAGTTTCCCAAGGCCCGTTTATCAAGGTGGAAGTGTTCGTTAAAGAGACACTCCTCAACTGAAATTGCTCACGGAGTCTTTTAGCCATATCATGGGACTTACTGCATTTACCGCAAAAAGAAATCTCTCTCATACTCAGGAAGCCTTCCTCTACATTCTTCATTATCCTTGGAGAGCATTTTATTTAAACAGTTACTGAGCCAGGATCTGAGGGCCGCACAGGCTTCCCAATAGGAATTCCACTTCACACGATCAATAAACTGGAGGAAGAGGAGCAGCAAGAGGCCGTACAAAAACCCAGACCATCCCAGCATTACCCATCCAGCAGAATGTTTAGACCCAGGTGCATTTCTGAGAGCTTTCCCAGGAGCTCTGTGTCAGAAGGCTGCACTTCATCCATGAAGGGTTGGAGGAGCTCTGTTCATTGCTGCAGCTAGATCTGCACCCAAGGTCCATCATATGTACAGCTCTGACAGTGGCGCAGGAAGTGATCACAGCTCTCAAATTTGATGCCACAGGGAGCCACAGGAAAATTTTCCCAGGCCAGCCAATTTCCTGCTCAATCCTCTATAAGGCAAGTCACCAATACCTTCTTTGCCAGGGCAGCTCAGTTTATATAATTTGACAGCGATGCCTCACCAAGACTGAGACGGCCATCAACTCTTTCAGAATTGCCGAATTCTCCAGGGTTGTAGGTCTTAACAGGAGCAGCTTCCTGCATGTGAATTCCAGATATGTTGGGAGCTGTCAGGATGCTTTTACACTTCATCAGTCCAGTTTCAACAGCAGTGACTGGGTGACAAGGGATACTCCCTTGGATTACAGCACCTTTTCGTGGGACCTTCGGTGCTGCAGAGGAGTGCTACAATGAAGCACATTTGAAGACAAGCCATGGGGATGCTCAAAGGAAGGTTGGATGGATCCAGAGGAGTTTTGCAGTATGCACCCAGTACTATCTTAGGAATTCATAAAAGCACAGAAGGAGGACATTCGGTCCATCGTGTCCATGCCAGCCGAAAATGAGCCACCCAGCCTAATCCCACTTTCCAGCACTTGGTCCATAGCCTTGTAGGTTATGGCACTTCAGGTGCACATCCAGATACTTTTTAAATGAGTTGAGGGTTGTGGTAGCATGTTGAGGATAATTTTGACTTTCAGCAGTGGCGTAAAGCAAGCGATATTGGATCGGCAGCCCGTTATACACCTCTCCCAATTTTCATTTTCACAGACTTCGACGGAAATGAATATCGGGGGAGAGAGCTGTAACGGGCGGGTGATCCAATATCGCCCATTTTACACTATCGCCCAAAGTCAAAATGTCCTCCATTGTGTGCTTCATAACTTTGCAATCAGGAAAGGACTGACAGGAGATGTCCCAGAGGATGTCAGAGATCCTGATGATGACACTACTGATGCTGAAGATCTAGTCCATGAAGAGCAGCAGTCACTGCTGCTAGATAGTGGAGACAGACTTATTTGGCACACCTTCCCACATGAGTAGAATACAATTATTTGGAAGTCTCACCCCATCACAGATCTGCCTCCTCTCATCAACCTCTAAGTAATATCTTTGCTCCTCGCAGATAGCCATTCCATCCCAACACCAATATCAGCATATTATCTGTCATATAAGAGAACTAAAAACCAAGCAACCCTTACATCAGATATTCCAATAATTTGCTACATGACACTTATACAAACATTATTTGGCTTTATCTCTGTGCACACCCCTTGTGACCACACAACGTTTCTTCCACATGCCCCCTGAGAGCCTGGGTCTGCGATGTAGATGGCTGCCGTAAAATATTATGAGCCTCTTGGGTTGGAGGCGACCCTTGTCTCAGGTTTCCCAAGACTTAAGATGGTCATGGGACATGCTGGCTCTTTGCCATGGTCATAGAGTCATAGAGTCATAGAGTCATACAGCACGGATAGAGGCCCTTCGGCCCATCGTGTCCGCGCCGGCCATCAGCCCTGTCTACTCTAATCCCATATTCCAGCATTTGGTCCGTAGCCTTGTATGCTATGGCATTTCAAGTGCTCATCCAAATGCTTCTTGAATGTTGTGAGGGTTCCTGCCTCCACAACCCTTTCAGGCAGTGAGTTCCAGACTCCAACCACCCTCTGGGTGAAAAAGTTCTTTCTCAAATCCCCTCTAAACCTCCCGCCTTTTACCTTGAATCTATGTCCCCTTGTTATAGAACCCTCAACGAAGGGAAAAAGCTCCTTAGTATCCATCCTATCTGTGCCCCTCATAATTTTGTACACCTCAATCATGTCCCCCCTCAGCCTCCTCTGCTCCAAGGAAAACAAACCCAATCTTCCCAGTCTCTCTTCATAGCTGAAGCGCTCCAGCCCTGGTAACATCCTGGTGAATCTCCTCTGCACCCTCTCCAAAGCGATCACATCCTTCCTGTAGTGTGGCGACCAGAACTGCACACAGTACTCCAGCTGTGGCCTAACCAGTGTTTTATACAGCTCCATCATAACCTCCTTGCTCTTATATTCTATGCCTCGGCTAATAAAGGCAAGTATCCCATATGCCTTCTTTACCACCTTATCTACCTGTTCCGCCGCCTTCAGGGATCTGTGAACTTGCACACCAAGATCCCTCTGACCCTCTGTCTTGCCTAGGGTCCTCCCATTCATTGTGTATTCCCTTGCCTTGTTAGTCCCTCCAAAGTGCATCACCTCGCACTTTTCCGGGTTAAATTCCATTTGCCACTGTTCCGCCCATCTGACCAACCCATCTATATCGTCCTGCAGACTGAGGCTATCCTCCTCACTATTTACCACCCTACCAATCTTTGTATCATCAGCGAACTTACTGATCATACCTTTTACATTCATATCCAAGTCATTAATGTAGACCTGCAAAAATAAAACCTTCTGCATGGAGCTGATGGGAGTGCCCCTCTATGCTGCAGCTGTGAGGGAAGCAGCCTCTGAGGCTCGCACACCAGCTACTTCACTGGCACTGGGAACTGGATTCGGGTTACCAGTGATCAGTGGGGAATGGAGCTCATGGAATTATAAAGATGCCTAAATCCCCGAAAGAGAGTCAACCAAATATCCTTTGGTCCCTCCAAGATACTTCCCCGTATACTTTGTAATCCAGTTGACATTGGCCTCTCCAAATGGGCCTCCAAGACCTGCAGCCATCGCATTCAGTACCTTCATATTGAGTTGATTGATTCACATGTAATGAAGTGGTGGAAGGTTTGCAGATGCTGCTGCAGCTCCTCTTTCTCCAGGGTGCCCTGCAATGAATTGAATCCCTCACAGATGTTGGTGCACAGCAGTGGACTCTACCACTATCCCAGCCATTTGCTTCATATCTTGGGAGACATGATGTGGAGATGCCAGTGATGGACTGGGGTTGACAATTGTAAACAATTTTACAACACCAAGTTATAGTCCAACGATTTTATTTGAAATTTACAAGCTTTCGGAGGCTTCCTCCTTCCTCAGGTAAATGTCAGGAACTCCTCGAAGCCTACGCATTTATAAATCACAGAACAATACATGGTGATTACAGACAGTCTTTGCAACTGCCCGTTGCCAAGGCAATCACCGTGTTCAGACAGAGAAGTGTTACCTACAGAACCCCCGAATATACATTCAACAAAAAAAAACAAACAGGAAAAAAAAACAGAGAGAGAGAGGCAGAAACATCCAAAAGGCAGAGAAAGCCAGCAAATGACCCGTTATATTAAAAACAGATAGCTTTTGTTCGCTGGTGGGCTTACATGTAGCGTGACATGAACCCAAGATCCTGGTTGAGGCCGTCCTCATGGGTGCGGAACTTGGCTATCAATTTCTGCTAGACGATTTTGCGTTGTCGTGTGTCTCGAAGGCCGCCTTGGAGTACGCTTACCCGAAGGTCGGTGGCTGAATGTCCCTGACTGCCGAAGTGTTCCCCGACTGGGATGTCATCAATGACGACGAACACCTCGCTATGGCCATCCCCACACCTCCACTACTCGCCTTTAAACAGCCACCCAACCTCAAACAGACTATCGTTCGCAGCAAATTACCCAGCTTTCAGGAGAACAGCGTCCATGACACCACACAACCCTGCCACGGTAACCTCTGCAAGACATGCCAGATCATCGACACAGATACCACCATCACACGAGAGGACACCACCCACCAGGTGCATGGTTCATACTCCTGTGACTCGGCCAACGTTGTCTACCTCATACGTTGCAGGAAAGGATGCCCCAGAGCATGGTACATTGGTGAGACCATGCAGACACTGCGACAACGGATGAACGGACACCGCGCAACAATCGCCAGACAGAAGGGTTCCCTCCCAGTCGGGAAACACTTCAGCAGTCATGGACATTCAGCCACCGACCTTCGGGTAAGCGTACTCCAAGGCGGCCTTCGAGACACACGACAACGCAAAATCGTCGAGCAGAAATTGATAGCCAAGTTCCGCACCCATGAGGACGGCCTCAACCAGGATCTTGGGTTCATGTCACGCTACATGTAAGCCCACCAGTGAACAAAAGCTATCTGTTTTTAATATAACGGGTCATTTGCTGGCTTTCTCTGCCTTCCGGATGTTTCTGCCTCTCTCTCTCTGTTTTTTTTTCCTGTTTGTTTTTTTTTGTTGAATGTATATTCGGGGGTTCTGTAGGTAACACCTCCCTGTCTGAACACGGTGATTGCCTTGGCAATGGGCAGTTGCAAAGACTGTCTGTAATCACCATGTATTGTTCTGTGATTTATAAATGCGTAGGCTTCGAGGAGTTCCTGACATTTACCTGAGGAAGGAGGAAGCCTCCGAAAGCTTGTAAATTTCAAATAAAATCGTTGGACTATTACTTGGTGTTGTAAAATTGTTTACAATTATCTTGGGAGAGGTCATGCGGAACCTCCACCTGATTCTCTGCTATCAGGTCATGGCAGGACCCCCTAAGATCATCATCCACCTGCTCTGCAGCCATGGGCTGATGTGTCTTCCGCCTCTGCCTGCACATCTGCATTCCTCTGACTTCCCTGTGCTCTGAGTCTCATCACGTGTCAATTCTTCATCAACACTACTGTACACCTTGAGTGGGTGTCACTGGGCTACTGAATGCAAGGGAGAGGGTGAGAGGCAGGGTGGGCGAGAGGTTCAGCTGTGTTGCCAGAGGTAGAGGGGTCTGCAAGGTCTTGCTCTTCAGCAAACGTCCCCGCTCTTCGGTTAATGGACCTTTGGGATGGGGTCTAAGCAAAGACAGTCAAAAGTAAAAGGAATGGTGCTGGCAAGAGTCTGCAAATTAGCAACAGAGCATCCAGTACACTGTTTGATGGCTGCTGAAGTTGAGGCAGTGCTGTATGAGGTGAGGGTGAGGAAAGTTGCCCTCTATGCCACTTCACAGGACCATCCCCATGGATCGGCATAGCCACATACCTGCAAGGAATTCACTAATTGCAACATATAAAGAGCTCAACTATTCAACAGAGGCACGACAAAGTTCGATAGGTCGATAGTCAAAATCTTTTCCCAAAGGTAGGGGAGTCTATAACGAGGGGGCATAGATTTAAGGTGAGAGGGGAGAGATACAAAAGGGTCCAGAGGGGCAATTTTTTCACTCAAAGGGTGGTGAGTGTCTGGAACGAGCTGCCAGAGGCAGTAGTAGAGGCGGGTACAATTTTGTCTTTTAAAAAGCATTTGGACAGTTACATGGGTAAGATGGGTATAGAGGGATATGGGCCAAGTGCAGGCAATTGGGACTAGCTTAGTGGTATAAACTGGGCGACATGGACATGTTGGGCCGAAGGGCCTGTTTCCATGTTGTAACTTCTATGATTCTATGATTCTATAAAGTTACAATAAATGAGGATAAAACAGTAAATGCAATAAATGGTGGTGCCCTACAATTAGAAATGCTTTGTTAACATAAGAACATAAGAAATAAGAGCAGGAGTAGGCCATACGGCCCCTCGAGCCTGCTCCACCATTCAATCAGATCATGATGTGGAGATGCCGGTGATGGACTGGGGTGGACAAATGTAAGGAATCTTACAACACCAGGTTATAGTCCAACAGTTTTATTTGAAAATCACAAGCTTTCGGAGGCTTTCTCCTTCGTCAGGTGAGTGTGGGATTCCATGAAGGTTATCGCATATATAGTCAGAGAACAATGCCTGGTGATTACAGATAATCTTTCCAACTGCCCGTTGTCAAGGCAATCAAAGTGTTCAGACAGAGAGACATTACATACAGGACTACTGAATATACAAACGGTCAGAACCCAAAGACAGAGAGAGAGAGAGAGAGAAACATCCGAAAGGAAGAGAAAGAGAGAGAATGACCAGTTGTATTAAAAACAGATCATGGCTGATCTTCGACCTCAATCCACTTTCCCACCTGATTGTTAAATGAATAGAATTATAAAATACAGAGGAATTTTCAAAATCTCCATATAGCTAGGAACACCAAATATCATTTCAAGCTTTATTTGAAAGTGGAAAGTAGTATCCATTGTTATGACACGTACTATTATTGTCAATAGTATTCCAACTGCAAATTGTATCAACACTCACATAAGCTATTTGAATGAGAAGTTGTTGCAGCATCTCAGCCACAATAGCTTACTATCTGATTGCCAACTTAGCTTCAGAGCAAATTTGTGTCCCTGTGACACTCTTAAACAGACTAGAAAGCCCCCCAGAAGCTTCAGTTCACTCCTTGCCCACTTAAGTGCTAAAACATAGTTAAAATTTTGATTGCCTTGCTACTGAGAAAAAAAATAATTTGATCTTCAAAGAAAAAGTCACTTTATAACCACAGGGTCTTCTCAAGCTCTTCAGTTTCCTACTTGTCTCGCTGCTAATTCATGCCAATCGGGGCTATATGAGGAATCATCCCACATAACTTACCATTAGAGATTGGTACTCAGAAGTTATTAGAAAGAATTTCAAGGATTTCAGATATTGTATTTTCTTGTTTCTTTCAAAAACAGTTTATAGATTAGGTAAGCTTAGTTACTATTAGAATCTTGCTGTGTCTTTTTGCTTCTTTATGTTATTTTACTTGCAAATAAATTTGGCCAAGTAGTTTAGCCTGAATGCATTGGTCTGGCAGCATGTTATTTTCTGACTTTGGAGATGCCGTGAGTCTATCATTATGCATCCCATGTGTTCACCAGTAATTTATCACAATTAGAGGTTTTTAAACCTGGACACACTGAATACAGATGCAGATTCTAGTTCATAACGGCTTTGTTCTGCTTTTAGAAACTGCAATCTGCCGTTGACCACAAGAGTTAATGCTGGGGAAAATTCCAACCAAAACACTGACCAACTCTGATGTATTTTTCAAAGTCCACAGAGGACATGAATACTGGTCGTGATAACATGGATATTTGTCTTCTTATTATGTCACCCTACACAGGGAAGAAAGCTGGTTCCCACTCTGTTCACCAGCTTTATCAATAATCTGTTAAACATGATCTTTCTGTAGATAGCACCATTCATTTCAGGGAGATTAACTCCCCATCTGGTAGACAACCAACAACTGAACTACAGCAGGCAAAAATAAATAGAATTGCAAGTGGGCAGACAAACTGTGTGTCATCCTCAGCACAGAAGAGATCAAGTCAATAACTTTGTCAAGAAAGATTGACTGTTACATTGTTCTCTTTCAGAATTATAGAAAAATGTTTTCAGCTACAGACATCCCTTAGCTTGGTAAGCACATCAAAGCTGAATTGTGATATATAGGCACCAGAGATAACTAGAAAGCTGACGGTAGAGTGAGGATTCTTAAGGAAACTCAGCCCTATTTGACAGAGTCAACAACGTAAGTGTTCTGTAAATCCTAGACAATCTGGCTAAATACCTTCTCTGAGGTGATGGGAATGTTGTAGTTCTGCTTGGCAGGCTACCAAGAAACCCATCTCTTGTTTCTGGACTCAGTTTAATCCAAAGCCATTACGATCAGTGACCAGTGAACAGGATAAGGATGTCACACCATGTCAGAGTCTAGGCTCTATAGCATTAGAGCAATGTGAATGGATTGCTAATCCTCCAAGAGTTTGACTGGAACAGCACTGTAAGAATCAATAGCATTTAAGACATATCTCCATGAACACAAGAGCAGCTGTACTTCAACATTCCGTAACATTTCCAAATGTCTGCAAGGCATACTAACCAAACTTCACATACCATTTCACTTGGTTGTGTACTTCTCTGCCAGACACATAACTTGGAATATCGTCTCTTGAGTGCAGAAGTTTAAATGCAAAGTAAACCAGCACTTTCTGAAGCATGCATTCATTAGACCATGGGAAAAGAGTGGTGCATCCATTCGCACTCCAGCACAAATTCTCCAGGTCATTCTCTGCTCTCACCAGCCACAGGGCCAATTTCACTAGATATGTTCAAGCTGCCTCTACAGCTGCACTCTGTTATGGCAATGTACAGAATACAAAAAGACAACTACAAGATCTTGTAAAAATACACAATGTGAAGTTTAGGACCTGCCAAGTGTCATTCATTTTGGTTAAAAAAAAAATCGAACATATTTTGATATACAGTATATCACTCTGAAAAATAAACAGAGCTCCGTATGTTTAAATAGCAATTGGCAATCTGTCTCATTCGTGCTGATCTTAAATCACACTCACCAGTGTTGACAGCTTTGGAAGCACAGACCAGACAACAGCCTCCAAGTGCGTGTTTGCATTCTAAAAAATGTTGGTTCTAAATTTAATAATGACTTTTAGTTTGCAGCATACATGACTACTTCAGTCAGCAGATTTTGCCACAAACAAATTTAATTGAAACACCCAGAAGCAGATATCCTTAGTGTGTAACAATATTGTAAACACTTTCTTTATAAGCAGATCTTGAGTAACAGAGGACACCTCCCTCCCATTATTTTTAACCAAGCTTTAGATAATTTTGAAAAATAAAATGGTAGCATCAACACAATTAATTTTTGTTGTGCTACATATGCACAAATCCATTTATATCTTTATCAAACTGCAACCTATGATTTTGGGCCTATGACTTTGAGCCTCTGCTCCTCCCCACCCTTTACAATTTCCAGGGCTTCCCCCAGAGCACCTGTGCCTATAAAAGAGGCTGGCAAAAGGAAGACATAGCAATGAGGTGGGAAGGGGGGAATTCCTGGCCCTCAGGCCTCATTTTCCTCTGGTTCATCAGAAATTCGCCCAAACTCATGGGCGCCAGAAGAAGTTGCCACTAGCCTTGCCTCATGGCCTCCCTCAGAGTGGCGAGTCGGAGGGTGCCAGCCAGCAAGGGAAGGGTAGGCCTAAAAAGGTAAGTGAAAACTTTTTCTTTCAGTCTCCCAAGGGATGCTCAGACTTTGAAGCCTCCTGGCTGCTGTCCAAACCCAGCAGCCATTCCCACTGCAGCAGACCTCTTAGTAAAGGCTGTATTTCCACTCCCTTTTAATGGTGCAAGACACTGCCAAGGGGCAGACCTAGGCCAGGGGCACATCGGGGGCATAATAGTGACTGAATCCAGAAATACAAGCAGGTTCACATCATTGCAGGCAGAGTGCACATTCAGTGGGGTCACCTGTCTGACATGCAGGAGCAGGGACACTGCTAATTGATACTACCAGAGAGACAAGCTTGGAGCTCTGTGCCAGGAATTCAAGTTCTTTGATTATAGGTTTTATTAGTGATACTCACAGACGGCACACACGACAATGCAAAGGCTGCAGAGACCTCAAGTTACAGTTGCTGAGTTCGGTCGCAGGGTGATTAGCCCTCCAAATCTTCCCTAACTTCCGTGACAATGGTTTCTCTTTTATCTTCAGCTAAAAGGATTTTTACATCATATCCCCTCCATGACCCTTCACTCTTGGTTTTACACCAACTTACATCAGCTCAGCATTCTAGAGAATGGGTCTGGTAACAAAAGATGCCCTTACATGTACAATAAGGTAAACATATAGCCATCAAACAAATAGATGTATCTATTAGAGGGTTAGGAGTACACCAGGCTATTTTATATGACGACCGTCGGTACAGCCTTGAAAAAGGGCCTTGATGATCTGAGCTATCTCGTGGCATTCTACTGTTTACAAGAATGTTGCCAGGGCTTGAAAATTGCAGCGACGAGGAGAGATTGGATTGTTTTCCTTGGAGCAGAGGAGGCTGAGGGGAGACTTGATTGAGGTGTACATAATTCTGAGGGGCCTAGATAGAGTAGACAGGAAGTACCTGTTTCCCCTAGCGGAGAGTTCAAGAACTAGAGGACATAGATTTAAGCTGATTGGTGGAAGGATTAGAGTGGACATGAGGAAAAACATTTTTACCCAGAGGGTGGTGGGTGTATGGAATTCATTGCCCGAATTGGTGGTAGAGGCAGGGACCCTCAACTCTTTTAAAAAGTACCTGGACCTGCACCTGTAAACTGCAGGGCTACGGACCGGGTGCTGGAAGGTGGGATTAGAATGGGCACCTGGTTGTTCTTCGAGCCGGCGCAGACACGATGGGCCGAACGGCCCCCTTCTGTGCTGTATCTTTTCTATGGTTCTATGGCTTTATGTTGTCGCCTGTTTCAAAAACTGTCTTTCAACCATAAATTGGAGTCCTGAACGTAAAATGGATTCTTCAGTAACTTTTCTAACAGGCACAAGCCTGTTTTTGCAATGGGGAACTCAATCTTCTATTTATTTAATATCATTCTTGTAGTGCAGATTAGGCTGATTTAGTTTGAAAGAGGTTTTTTTTTAAAATAATGCCTTGTTGGCACATTAGTAAACACACTAACACAAGAGATGAAAGAGCAGGATTAAGATACCAGATCTTCCTCAATGTGGAAGACCCAGGGTTTGAATTTTACAGACACAAGGGAATAACGATAGACTTTCACAGGAGAGAAAGAATAGATGTAATATATCATAAATGGTGAAACGGTCTATTTATGGTTTATTTTAATTTTGCAGATATGGTTTGAAACCAGAGTGTTTCTTGATAATTGATAATACAGAATTGTATTCCAATTTAGTGCTGTGAATGATTAAATTGCTGAATAATGAAATCACCATTTAAATAAATAGTTTACAGGGCACAGTGAAATAGGGAGTGTGACATCGTAAATAAATGGGTTAAAATGCTGTACACATGAGCCTGTTAAATAGGTCTTCAAATTTCACTGAGCTCCATTGGATTATTTTACAGTCTTTATAATCCTTCTAAAATTGAATCATTAATATAACTACATGCCAAAATTACCGAGTAAAATAACATATTTAATACTTTACATTACTGGCATCTAATTCAGACGGACCTGAGGTCAGAACTCAGCCACTAAATGAAAGTTTTGTGCCCGATCTATGGTAGATTTTTTTTTTATATTAGATTTCCAAGAGTTTAAATTCACATGTGTATTTGATTAAGTAATTGTATATTTTCATTACACTGTGCTTGTGGAAGGAATATTTTGATAATGTTACAATTTCATGCTTTTATAGAAACATTTTCTCTCTCAATGGATTCAGAGCGGTTCCCGAACGCAAACCTTCTACCCAATGTTCTGGAAACTGCATCTTTTTCAGTAATCTGCTCATGACAACGTTGTATGACCCAAGGATTAGCAATTATCCTACTTGCAGTAATCTGTTTATTAGGTTAAACAGAGACTCATGCTGTATTGTCACACTCACTTTGGAAGTAAGGATGTTAAATGCAGATCAGAATTTTTTACAACTAACAATATTTATTTACAATTGAAACAGAGATACGAGGGTAAAAGTTCCTGTCTGAAGGTGCAGTGTGGGGACAGGAGTGATGACACCACTTCGCCTGCCCTTCCCCCCCCAACCAGGGCGCGAACTGCCCTCTTCCTCCAGATGCCCCCTCCCTGTTCCTCCTCCTCCCACTCAGTTACCACCTCAGTGCTCTCTGCAGCCCCCGCCTCAGTGCTCTCTGCAGCCCCCGCCTCAGTGCTCTCTGCAGCCCCCGCCTCGGCGCTCTCTGCAGCCCCCGCCTCGGCGCTCTCTGCAGCCCCCGCCTCGGCGCTCTCTGCCGCCCCCACCTCAGCACTCTCAGCAGCCCCCACCTCAGTGCTCTCTGCAGCCCCCACCTCAGCACTCTCAGCAGCCCCCACCTCAGTGCTCTCTGCAGCCCCACCACAGCGCTCTCTGCAGCCCCCACCACAGCGCCCTCTGCAGCCCCCACCACAGTGCTCTCTGCAGCCCCCGCCTCAGTGCCCTCTGCAGCCCCCACCTCAGTGCCCTCTGCAGCCCCCACCACAGTGCTCTCTGCAGCCCCCGCCTCAGTGCTCTCTGCAGCCCCCACCACAGTGCTCTCTGCAGCCCCCGCCTCAGTGCCCTCTGCAGCCCCCACCTCAGTGCCCTCTGCAGCCCCCACCTCAGTGCTCTCTGCAGCCCCCACCACAGCGCTCTCTGCAGCCCCCACCACAGTGCCCTCTGCAGCCCCACCACAGTGCCCTCTGCAGCCCCCACCTCAGCGCCCTCTGCAGCCCCCGCCTCAGTACTCTCTGCAGCCCCCACCACAGCGCTCTCTGCAGCCCCCACCACAGCGCTTTCTGCAGCCCCCACCACAGCGCTCTCTGCAGCCCCCACCACAGCGCTCTCTGCAGCCCCCACCACAGCGCCCTCTGCAGCCCCCACCTCAGTGCCCTCTGCAGCCCCCACCTCAGCGCTCTCTGCAGCCCCCACCACAGCGCCCTCTGCAGCCCCCACCACAGTGCCCTCTGCAGCCCCCACCACAGTGCCCTCTGCAGCCCCCACCACAGTGCCCTCTGCAGCCCCCACCACAGTGCCCTCTGCAGCCCCCACCTCCTCAGGCAGCTGTGGACCTTTCGGGAGGAAGAACAAAATGTTACAATGGTAAAGCATGTTCAGCTGCCACATTACAGAAATGTCATTTTCACACTGCTAGTGGAAATGGTGTATGATGGGAGATCCTGCTCACTTGTAGCACATGGCTGTTCCTGTTAGAATCTCCAAATTTGAACCTCATTCCTTATTCATGGAAAACTTTTTCCCACACAGCAGGCTGTCTGTTCAACTGTGTACATACCCTCCAGGAAGTTTCAAGCATTCCAAGACTGCAGCAAACATTTTAAGGGTTGCATTCTCCACTGACCAAGAGGATTCGGAGACTGAAAGTAAATGACTGCAGTGAAATTCGGCGTTGCAAATAGCGCACTGAAAGAGTCACTGAAGAAACACGCAAGGTCATGCTTCATGAACTGAGGCAAAGAATGGCTGCTGTGTTTTGCACTCCAAGGTACCCGCCCCAGAAAAGTAAAAAAAAAACAAATGCCTGGCAGCAGTTAGCTGACACGATTAATGCTGTCTGCAACAGCCAGAGGACTCAGCTGCAAATGAAGGAGATGGCAGTCCTGAGGAAACCTGCTATGCTAAGTGTCACATTTTGAGAATTCGGACAGGGGTACCTTAATGTAATACATGGGAAAAATGTGAAAAAATATATGGGGAAAAATGCAGCTATTGATTTAAACTTAGCTCTGAAGAGGTTAAATTCACTGGGCAATAAGTCTGGGAGATGTCGATTAGGATTCAGATGGGGTGTCTGAACCTGGTTGCTTGAACGTTAGTTTGGACATTTCAATGTTTGTTCACTTCCATTCTGGCTGAGATGACTCAATTCATTTGAACTCAACAGGGGTGGTGGCCAGGGTGGTCTTGCTGAGATTCTGCTCCCTGGGGTCAGAATTAACAAAAAGGAGAGAAAGACCCATGTTTAGTGTCCGTCAAGTCTAACGAAGGCTGCAAGAACACAGGCCCTGGCCTGAGCTGGGAATTAAAGTATAGCAGATCTGGTTTGCCAGCTGAACCAATAAGGAAATAAAACAAAAAGTTTCTGTCCACTATTTGGCATAGCATAGAGTGTCTTGTAATCTGCAAAATATGGCAGCTTCTTGATGTGTGATCGACCTACCTCCATTTTGCTACCCAAAGTCTCAACTCTTCTGTTCTCTCCACAGGTTCTGACTGAACGTTTTCAGCATTTTCTGTTTTTATTTCAGATTCTCGGCAGCACCTGTAGTGTTTTTGCCTGTATGATGCATATATTTGGTGCTGCTTTTCCCCAACCCCCAAATTAGTATTTTTGCTTGGAGGAAAAGCCTATAAATTACTGTTGGCAATGTTACCATGCTACATAAGAACATAAGAAATCGGAGCAGCAGTTGGCCATATGGCCCCTCGAGCCTGCTCCGCCGTTCAATAAGACTATATTAGAATAGAAATGCTTATCGCCCATTAGTGTGACATTCCTCTGTCCTCTAGCTTAATGGAGGTGTTAGCCTATTTACTTTGAAATAAAATGGGCTATTTGGAGTTAAAATTGCAGATAGAAGTTTGTGAGATGGATCATGTAGACATTTGTATATTAATTACCAATATTTATAGTCTAGTTTTCTTTGAAGTGAAAATAATCCAGTCTATCGATCACACCTTTGGATATTTTGATAAACCTGAGGAAAAGTAAATTAGTGCAGTTTGGAGTTAAAGTGTGAAAGTGTAGACTCTAAAGTATAGGCTTTTTGAAGATTAATATATGTGTAACTATGATCAATACAGACATGGACTCCCTCTCGTGTATAATTTTCTTCAGAATTTAGTACACAAGCTCTAGTAATACAAATCACACAACACACTGGCCTAATGTAATCAAAAAATTTGCTGTGCACAGTTATTTCAGTGAATTTATGGCACCCAAACCTGTAGCACCAGCACCAGATAAATCTTGAGAATTATTAAAAGTTAAGTTGGATACTCTGAAAGCATCTGGTCAACTAGAGGCAGTTATTAATAATGCAAATGAGATCTAATGGGGGCATCTAGAAGGAGTCGAACTGTAGGTAAGACCAAGTTATAGTAACATTGTTGAGACCAATGGTGAGGCTAATTCTAGAATAGGCTGTGCAGTTTTGGTCGCCCTACCTCAAAAAGTGTATTGATGTATTAGAAAGGGTTCAGAGACTTTTATTTTAATTTTCACATAGACTGGGAGAAGCAGAACAGCTCAAGTAGTAAAGACAACACGTTTCTAGAGTGTATTCAGGACAGATTTCTGGAACCTTCACCATGCGGACTGCAGCGGTTCAAGAAGGTGGCTCACCACCACCTTCTCAAGGGTAATTAGGGATGGGCAATAAATGCTGGCCTTGCCAGCGACGCCCACATCCCATGAACGAATAAAAAAAAACAATATGCTATGGACCCAACAAGGGAACAGGGCATACTTAGTGAGGAGTAGCAAACTAGAATTAGTTAACAATCTGACGGTAAGGCGTGTGCTATGCAGCATCGATTTTGGGCCTGAAAATGGGCACAGATGATTTTCTACCTTCACTTCATGGACAAGTACAACACTAAAGAGAGTGATTAAAATTTCAAGACTTCATTTTTTTGGAAGATGGACTGCAAAGTTTAAATAAACTTTTTGTATCTCGTGAAATCCTTTGCATTTGTTCTTACTCATGTCAATTTGTTTTCTTAATAAACCTGATTTATAGTTTTTAGCCTGTGATAAATGATCTGTCGAAGTGTTACCAGTCCATCAGTTAGAGAGACCAGGATAGTATAAGGCATCTCATATTATTTCCTGTGAGCTTTTTGGAGCCTTAAGGGATATATTGTTTACCCTGGGCATGCTACGTTATCAGATACTTTATGTATAAGGTCACCTTTCAATTTATGGGGAGGGGAGAGCATGTTTATGGGAGTGGCCTTTACATGTGGGCGAATGAAATAATAATTACTTGCTGTTGAGTGGAAAATCCTGGAAGCCATGTGAGGTCATTCTTTTGTATTTTAAGTGAACCATTTTGTTGTTATTTGCTTTTATGCAAAGAAAATGTTTTCGGGCTCTTACCTTGGGTAAATTTGACGTAATTGCTGTAAGTGTTTATGATTGACAGAAAGACTGACCATTCAGAGAGGACTTCTCCAATCCATCCCTTCCCAACCCCTTTCCAAGAAATGCAAACATTTCTGAAGGAATTTTGCTGGTTAAAATTAATAAATTAATTTTTATTACAGCAGTCATGTCCCGAAGGCACAGAGAGTGGAATATGTATATTTATTGATGCAGTTGCAGTATTTATTTATGAAAGGAAAATTTACTTATATCCAACTACAGTACATTTAATTCAATGATTGCAGAGATCCCTTAGTGTTAGTGATACAAGTTAGTGTTGCCAGACCCATTCCCCCACTGCTTACAAACCACAGGAATCTGGCTTTAAAAATTGTAAGAAATAAAAATTGAATACTTAGCTAAAGGAATATATAGAAAATAAAGATCATTCATTTACAGTTCCACAGATTAATGGGCAGAGTCACAGAATTCAATCCACAAAGCAATGATAAAAATACCAGAATATCATGTATCAAAAAATGGAATTTGACTTATTCAGTCAACATAAATCAGTGCCCTCGATATGTGTTACATGCTATAATACCCACTTCTGTTATAAAACTGACTTAACCATGAGCAATGCCATCAAAGTTTAGGGGCATGATTTTTACTGGAGTCGGGATGAGAGCAGGGGGTGGGAGGGAGGTAGTTTATCGGGCGCGAAGCCCGGAAGTGATGTGAGCACTTCAGAATCTGGGATCGCAACTTAATTGAATGCAAAAATTTTCCCTTCCGGGTTTCGGGTCTCCAAACTGTGCAGTGGGCATAATCTGCACCCGCATGACGCGATCTGAAGTCCATTGTTTAAAGGTCCAATGCAAAAATGGATTTTGGATGAGAAAGGAGGAAATGAAGCAATGGATTTAAAGAGAGCAAGGCCAGCATCAATATTCCCAGATGGTTCCCTTGACGTACTGCCGGGTGCAGTGAGAACCAGGGGGGAAATAATTTACCCCAGCAGTGGGAGGAAGAATCCTGGTTCTGCTATCAAGAAGGCGTGGCTGTAGATGGCTGAGGAGATGAGCAGCAGGAGTATGGTGCCCCGGTCTTGGCTGTAGTGCAGGAAGCAGTTTAGTGACCTAACCAGTTCAGGAAAAGTGAGTACAGTTGCTGATTCACCCACATCCTGTGGTGTACAACACCCTCCTCTCACTCTGTCTTGCCAAGCGTCTTCCATCACATTACACCTCACACCCACTTAAGTTTCAGCAGCACCCATCCTTCACTTTCTACGCACTTCCTCACCTCCCCATGTATCCATCCACCGCTGCCACTCACCCCAATCCTTATGCAATGTGATGCATCTGTCTGATAGCCACCCTCACCCATTGCACTGCATCCATCGGGTGAATAAGTGACCTTCAGTCGTTCACAGGTCTGCTCTTCTGCCCTTTGTAGGAGAAGAGAGCACAGAACGCAAGGGAGAGGGAGAGGACTGGAGCTGGCCCGCCACAAATAGTGCAGCTCACAGATGCAGAGGAGGACACCACAGAGATTAGTAGCACATCTGCATCCCCTTCAATCAGAGATGGAGAGACTAGGAACCCGTTGAGAATGAGAATGATTGAGGTACAGCTGCAACTTTGCGAGGCACTGGAAGACGTGCTACACACACTCCGCACAATAGCGGCGAGGATGGAGGAGTCCAACTCCAACACTAATGGATTGTTGTCGCACGTAATTGTGAGAACATCTGCCGTGGAGTGAGTGGTCGGCCTCCATGGATCTTCAAGCACACCTCTCAAATGAGTCTATGCAGGCCATGACCATGGCCATGCAGGAGATGTCTGCCACCTTCAACAGGATGACAGATACTTATCCGTGGCCATACAACATGGCACATATGTTCACCAAGCTGCTGTCCAGCAGAGTGGTAAGAGTGATGTGGCGCTGGCTGGGGAGAGGGATGGTAGCGAGAGGGGTCATGGAAGTGGGAACTCCACTCAAAGTACTTCTATTTCTCACCCCACCACCACCAATCAGTACCCAACATGCTGCCTCCTCTCCCGATGGCCGAATCTGCCCTTGCATAGGCGCAGGTGGAGCAGTCTTTGGTTTGACCCTCATTGGCTCCAAAACCCAGACCAAAAGCATCTCAGCAGTCAGGGCATCTCTGCAGTCAGGACAGGAATCTGAGCAGCCTGCCACTACTTCTGCTGAAGCCATAGGGATTGAAGCGGTAGGAAGCATTAAGTTCAAACAATTGTAGTTCACCAAGGGTATGCACAAGGATTGAATAAATGCTATATTGTGAAGTTTCCTTTTTTTAATATTGGCACATAAAATTTATTGATTAGCACCACTTCCACGTCTTGCCCATTATTGCGTCCCGAATGGGAACTCGTCCTTTCATTTGCTTCATGGTGAATGTCAATACATGACGGGACCCATTGGGTGGGTGTACAATGGGTGTATGCGTGGTTGAAGGACTGTTTTCTGCAAAGTGGGGAGGAGCGGGGAGGGTTGTTGGTGGTGGTGGTGATGGGAGCCGACCTGAGTATCTCACTGTCTCTTTTTTCCCACTCTGACTAAGAGAATCTGTGAGAGATGAGGGCATCCCTGGCATCCCGGGCAGCAACATGCACGGCTGGTCTGGCAATGGGTGCCCCATCTTCATATTCCTCCTCCTCCTCTTCCTCTTCTTCAATGTTGTCACCATCAGAGGGTGATTGACTAGAGTCTTCATCCTCATCCACCTCTAAACCTCTCTGCTGCACTATGTTGTTCTGGACACGGCACACCACTATGATTCTGGAGACCCTCGCTGGCGAGTATTGAAGGCCGCCTCCAGACCTAACCACGCACCTGAAGCGCATCTTTAACATGGCGATGGCTTGCTCAATGTCACATCTGGTGGTCATGTGGCTATGGTTGTAATGCTCATACACCTCATTGATGGCATTCCTCACAGGTATCATGAGGAAGTTTGAAGGGGGTATCCCTTGTCTCCATCGAGCCAGCCCTAAAGTCTATCTCCTGTTTGGAAGAAGTCTGGAATATTGGACTGGCGCAGTATGCATCATGACAGCTGGCGGGGAATCTGGTACACACCTGCAAGAACCTCTTCTTGTGGTTGCACACTAGCTGTGCATCGACTGATGTACCCACCTGTTTGAGGTGGTCGTTCCCACAGCTGCAGGTTCTGCCCATAGGATAGTGCCTCGGAGTTCCAGTGGGGTGAGACTTCCACCCATCTTTTGCTCCAGATGCCTGCTTGCACCACTATAATGGGTGGACAAGAGCAGCAAATCTAGACTTCACTGTCTAAGCTCTCCTATGAAGACTGGTTTGAAGTACCAGAACTGGTGCCAGTGGAACATTGTTCTACTAAGCGTCAACCTATTCAGGAGAAGAGGAAGGAGAAAAAGTGGGAAAAGTGGCAAAGTAAAGTTAAACTATTAAAGGAGGATACATGATAAGGACAATGGGATACCAAATCAATCACACAGTTGACCTGGCCATTGAAGTCAATGGAAAGAAAATCAGACTGGGCATACAACGGGCGGCCGATCTGATATCACTTGCTTTACTTCCCTGCCAAAGTTTAAAATTCCACCCAATGTCTGAAATTACACTCTTTGAATATTAAGATACAAATGCTTAATACGTGCGTAAGAAATTCTTTGCCTGTTATTATAAGGGAGAGATTAACCTTTTAAGTAAACAGGTTAACATTTTCATTAAAATAGTGGACAAAGGAATTTCAGACAAATGTTTGTGACAAGTTCGTGAGCTATCATTCAAAGTCTAATTTTAAGGCAAAAAAAAAATCATGTCAGTTATAGTCTGAGCATCAAGTGGAATATGGATCATGAACCAAAGATCTTCAAATTCACCATTAGAAATTGCAAGGGAAAGTTACATCTGTACAGTTTATATACTCTTCCTCCTCTGAATTATGAGATGAATTGACTTCCTGTGATTCTGGCAGTAAGCATTGCTATCGTAAGCGAGGAGAAAATATGAACTGGTGATAATTCCATCACCTCTGAATTTATCACTCTACTGACCGTCCTTCCACTCAAGTTAAATATGACCAATAGGAAATTCTGAGCCATGAAACCTTTTTCCATTCTGACATTCTAACATTGACTACCAACCTAATATTTTCCATGAATTGTGATAACAAATTATAATTAGTTTCCCAATTCAGCTTTTGTTTCATGTTCAGCCAATGAACCATGTGGTATGGCAGTACTAGATAAGGCAAACGAGAAACTCATGGGACAATATTTCAAATTGTTTCAATAAGATCGCCACAGATTAATCCAGTTAAGGCAAAGTCCGTCATTAGCCAAGACTGCAAGAAAAAGGATAAAAGGGCAAATAAAAGCAATAAAAATAATCATAGAAAAAAAATTGTGTCAGGGAATAAATGCCAGAAGCCTGGATAGTCATGGAATTGTTGCTGGATGCGTAACAGAGCAGATAAACTGTTGTGAGGCTATGTCAAGTGTTAAAAAAACGAGGGGGAAATCTGGAGAAAATAAAAACAGAAGTTGGATGAAAGAAATTTGATGGAAATGTTGATGTTTGTTTTTCAGATATGTTCATATGAACCATACACTTCTTGTTTCCACTGGGAATGGTAACTGGCAGAAAGATACAGTCAGGTAAGGATTACTGGCACTGTTGCATTTCTAATGCAGTTTATCTAGTGTCGAAGGTTTGTCAAGTAGCTCAACTCCTGCCTGTGTTACTGAATGAAACCTGAGAAGTGGGCAAAAGAATATAAATAAGCATATGGCTGCCTGCTTCCAGCAAAGGTCATGGGATGAATAGCATTGCCGAAAAGGTAATCTTGCCACTGGGAGGATAATAATTAGAAACAGATGAGATCAAGATTTTAAAGGATTAACCAATTGAATGTTGTCATTGGACCATGAACTTTCCACTGGAATGTCTCTGCTGAAAAGAGCTTGGTATTTAAAAACATAAATTCAGGCTCTTGCATGTCTTTGTGACCGCATTCTAGAAAATTCCACAGGCGTTATGGGGGGAAAGTGGTCAAAAAAATCTGGTATATTGCAAACGCTACAGATCTGAACTCATACAGTCTAATTTTATTACCTTTAAAGTGCCACGGTAAGCAGAATCTGGTACTGATATTAAATAGCGGCTTCTGCCTCTGTTTACCATCTATTGCCAGGATACATTGGCTAGGCTAGCAGCTAAGCACATTAGAGGAAGCACACTGACTCCATTTGAGGCTGTTTTGCATTTGCAGTGCCCCGGGAAGTAATTTTATTAAAACATTTTTTGGAGCAGCAAAATTAGGCGTTTGCCAATCCAATTAAAACTATTGTTGCTGATGGAATACATTTAAAAACATAAAGAGAGTAACCGATCATTAAATCAAAGTCTAAGGGGCAAACGTCTGATTATAACACCACAGGTTTATTTTTAGGATAGCTTTATATGAAACTGTTACATTTCTCTGGCACTCATAGTCGCCAAGTCCTTCAAGCTGCCATTCCACTCTGTTGCTCTGGTGGATTTAACAGCAGGGTACAGTCGCATCTCACTTTGTAAGTTTTAATAAATCTGGGCCTGCGACTCTTATCGAATTTATTAGTTGGTGATAAAAAATCAGGAAAAACCTTTGTAAGAGATGCTGTTGAAATCAACATTTGTTCCGCAGTCTTTACTCAAAGCAGGTTTGTATACATGCAGCTAATAAGCTTTTACATTGCTATGGCAAGCTCAACATGTTGCATCCAAGTATATAATCCCAAGCTAAATTACTAAGGGCAAACTTTTAAAATTCTGTCTTCATTATTGAAACTATAGTATTCAAAAGTTTAAAATTCCAAAATATTTAACTTGATTTTATTGTCCAATTATTGTACTACCCCCCGCTCCAATGGTCTGCTCGTCAATGATTCTGTCAGAAGTTGAATCTCAACTGTGTCTACTATTTGTATTTATGTCATGCAGTGAACCAGTTCATTTGACATGAGATGAGTACCTTAATGTTCACAAAATTTAGAACGTATGTTCAGGAGATGGAAAGTGTCCACTGTTTTTATATATTTTTTAAGATTTTCCCTCCCTTCCTATTATATAGCCATTTCCATCGACTCCCTACATCCCTCTCTTCCCTGCACACTTTCTTTCAGCTGCTGGGATAGGTGAGCTTGTTGTTGATTGTCATAATAGCCAGTGCCATCAATCCCACTCTGTATTAGCCTACAGGATAAATGATATGTAGGGTGTTATATAGGACAGTAAATTTATCCTGCACCTACTTGGAGCTCTCAACCATTCCCAGGCATTCCTTAAAACATCCCAGCTGAGTGCCAGGAAATCTTACACTCTAAAGTTTAATTTTTAAACAGGTGCAAATTTTAATTGATACCGAGGGTGAAACTGGATCTCCAAAAACAGGAATTCTGCTCGCTGCAATGTTCCATCAAACAGTGACAATAAATTTAAGGCGTCTTAAAGCTGTGGCAAAGTGAGAGCTCCACGTGTTTTCATCAGTATTAACGACAGTGAAAGTTCACAGCAGGTGTGCGCTGGGAGCTGACTGACTGAATCAAATGTGACCTGGAGAGAATAATGTGCCAACTCCACTGGAGTGATTGCTGCACTGAGGGATTCATTGGTCACAGTTCAAGGAGAGGGACAATGTGCCAGTATGTCATTTAGATAACCTTCGCAGGCTGCATTTCTGATCCTATAAGGATAGTAATTACTATAGCTGATGTTATCTCATAAACACTTAATACGCTCATGTCAAATTAATTCCTTTGTTATATTAAGAGAGGCATTTATTTAAAACAGATTAATGACTTAAAATAACAGAGAGAAGAAGTTGGTACAAATGCATCAGTACGATAACATCAGTGACAATAATTTCTATCCTTATAGGATCAGCACTCATGCAATAACATTCACCGAAAGTAATTTCAACCCTATCTCATCTTGCAAACACGCTGAGCAAGCAAAACAAAGAAATTTGCTGTTTTTTTATATAAAGCAAAACATAAAGTGACAAATTTGAGAAAGTCTACTCTTTTTGCTGGTTGCTTAGGACACTCTTATCTGTCCGCAGTAAGATCAGCTTAGTAACATCAAAGTCATGGTAGAAATACAAGTCATCTGCAAGAATTGCAAGAAAGGTGTTTATTGGCAATTTCAAAGCCGTAACATTCACAGAAAAGCTCCCAAGTGAAAAATCACATTTTTCATACTATATCATTATGTTTAATTTTATACATTTTTTTGCACTTATCAAGAGGAGAGGTATCAGTGCTGCAGAACATATTTGTAATTTGAGCATCCTTGGTCAACATCCATTGTTAACATTAAGTATAACATCGGCCAAATGCAGAGTTAAGCAGCATTTGTCCCATGTTTTTCAGCTCTAACAATGTATCTCATCCCAAACTCAGAAGAGCCACCCCCTTTTTTTACCATGTGACTTTATCCATTTCCAACCCAGCCATTCTTTCTTAAAAAAATAACCAATTTTAATACAAATTTGTTGATTTGTCTGTAAGGAAAGGGTTAATCAGACTGCCCTGACGTCTATTATTGTCACACAACTATTGATTTCACTTTATGTTTTAGTAATGTTAACTTTTAACCGTTGCTTTTTAAGCAAGGAAGTGAGGGCTATAAATTCGGCCGCATAGCGCCTGTTTTTTTAGGCGCTACGTGGACTCCTAAGATCCCAAAATGGCATCCGGAATGCACGTGACGTGTGCTGGATGCCATCTTGGTAAAGGTGTTTGAGCACAGGCAGTTAACAAACGCCGGTACCATGTAAAGTAAGGAGAATATGCGTTAGATCAGTGTGCAACGCTGATTTAAAGGGATAGATACCATTTTGGCACTTAACCACGAGCAGCTGAACATGTCGTAGATGGCCTGGAGGATCCCCCACCAGCGCAATTTAAAGGGACCAATGCTGGATTTATAGGTTAGTTGCTGGTTTATTGCTTCCGACTGCTGATGCATTTGTACCTGTTTTTGAAGGTCTCCTGTACTTGAATACTAGGACCAGGGGACATAGCCTAATATAGAGCCAGGACTTGCAGGAGTGAAGTTAGGAAATGCTTCAACACGTGAAGGGTGGTAGAAGTTTGGAATGCTCTTCTGCAAACGGCAGTTGATGCTAGCTCAATTGTGAATTTTAAATCTGAGATTGATAGATTTTTGTTAACCAAAGGTATTAAGGGATATGGGGCTAAGGCGGGTATACGGAGTTAGGTCACAGACCAACCATGATCTCATTGAATGGCAGAACAGGCTCGAGGGACTAAATGCCACTGCCACTTGCTGCCTCCCGTTACGCGCCACTTTCCCCTGCAAGAAAGCGGGATGTGTGTCGGTGAGTGTCCTGCAAAATGGTTGGGTGATGTGCCTGTCATGATTGAATAGCTGCCAGTGTGTGCGACCTGTGAGCTGTGGGTGTGCGGCTTGCAACAGTGGTATTGTGTGAGGGTGAGAGGAAGAATCTGATTGGAAGAGTTGAGTACTGATTGAAAGAGTTTGTTGGTATGTGGGTGATGGGGGGGTGTAGTGCATGGAGCAGTGGGTGTGGCTAGTGGTGTAGTCGGTAGGCGATGCCACTTGACAGTTGACCTCACTCACCTTGACCATTCATGTCAAAACATTGAAGTTCTTCCTGCACTGCATCCATGTTCGTGGTGCTATGCGCTTGGCATTGACTTCATCCCATACTGCCTCCCACTGCCTCTTGAGCATATATCTGGAGGGCTTCTTGCCCCCCTGCTGATATAGGGTGCCCCTCCTTCTGTCCACCTCTTGCTACAAGACCTCCAGTGCATCAGCAGAGAACCTCAGTGCACGTTCTCTTGCAGGCCTGGTACAAACACAGATTGGCAGATTGGTGAGGTCTGGCATGCAGATTGGAAGATGTGGGATTTAGTAGTGCACAACCTTTATTCAATGTTTTAACGCAACTCCGCAGTTTGTAAACATAGGGATGG
Organism: Heptranchias perlo; assembly: GCF_035084215.1. NCBI lineage: Eukaryota > Metazoa > Chordata > Chondrichthyes > Hexanchiformes > Hexanchidae > Heptranchias > Heptranchias perlo. The sequence goes on from NC_090332.1 coordinate 81,208,014, forward strand.
GACCTACATCTGTGTTTTACGTGTGCGATGTCTGATCTCCGTTCAGACTCTGCGCGGACCCGTATCTTATTTTTTGCAAATAAGAGGCGCGGGCTGCCTTTAAGAGGTGCAGGCTGCCTTTAAGAGATGCAAGGCACTCACGCGATATCTGGGCCCCCCCTGCTGGTAGGAAGTCACTGAACAATGCAGCCAGGATTGGCTGCTCGCCAGAATCACGTAAATGAGCAGGCAGCACAAATCTCACTGCTGCCTGCATCGGAACGACCGGGCTGGGTTAATCGCACACTGCGACCCCCATGCCCGGATTTGGGGGTTCTCGAATTTAACCCCCTATGCGTCCATTTGGAGTGGTGACCACTGGGCTGATGGTCCTGCAGCAATGGTCAGTTTCCAGCTGAATAAGAGACTTAATTAAAGACGTGCCATTGCACACTGGTTCCTAAAGTTTCAGAGAACTTTATAGCACTGTGGAAAAACAATTAGTTCTGCAAAGGAAAATGTCTGGGCGCACACCATCCTTTTTAACTGGTGCCAATGATACAGAAACAAAGAAAGACTTATAATTAAAGGTTTCACTTGGTAGAATAGCATTTATATGTAACAAGAGTGAAACTATTGATAAGATAATGAAGTAAGGGAGTTATGTTAATCTTGTTAGCCCCACAGAAAACGAGCTCAATAATTAAGGAAAACTAAAGTTATTGATAAGGGATAAGTCAATTGAATTCTCCTCATATGGAGTTGTATTTAACTTTTGTATGTGATGCAGAAATGTGTGGATTATCAAGTCGAGGGGGTGAGAGAAATGTATAAAAACTGACAGTTTGTAATGAGTATTTGGATTTGTAAAGGCCTAAGATACTGAGCTCAGAACTGTAACATGTTTGGATCCCCAACTGAACCATCAAATGCTGTTGTAAGTATAACCTTTTAAGTGTATGTTTGCATGTACTGTATGCTTAATAAACCTATGAGAGCTGACTTCAATGTTCAAGAGCCTTATTGAAAACCTCACACTAGATGTGGGTAGTTTCGTATTATTGTGAAAGCACAGTACTGGAAAATAGGAATAGGTTGGGACTGCTCAAATAACTTGGGGTTCTGACGGCGAGGGTCATAGACCTGAAACGTTAACTCTGTTCCTTTCTCCACAGATGCTGTCTGACTTGCTGAGTATTTCCAGCATTTTCTGTTTTTATTTCAAATAACTTGGTGCCATTTTATGCCAAGTTGTTCATTTTATGCAAGTTGGCCAAAAGCCTCTAGAAACTGGATGAAGACTGCCCAAATTCATTTTATATAGGTGTACAAATTACGTCAACCTATTTCTCTAACCGTTGTAGAACCAAGCTTGCATGCCACTCCCCATCCCCCTCGCTGTTCCACACCATTGTGTGAGTAAGAGAGTGATACCTAACCTGATCCCAGATCTGCGTTTGTTGTTGTGAACCAGTTGCTTAAAACTCCAGAGATGCAACACGGCGCAGTGTCTGATTTCCTCAACCTCCCTCAGATGGTTCAGCTGAGATGAAGATGCTACTATGTGGGGAACTCTGAGCAAGAATCCATGACCTACTGTGGTGCAGTGTATAAGTACATCATCAGGCTGGCTAAAATGCTCAAATTTCTTCTGCCATCTTTAAAAATCAAAAAACCACATCTATCTTTTGAAGTAGAAATTAAGAAAAGTAACTACTCGTATCTATACCCCACCTTTTATAAAATTGTTTGGTTTGTTTTAGTTCTGTAACAATATGATTAACTACAGCACAGGTAAGTTGCCAAGTTGTTATATTATTATTATTAACAGAAGGTTTGATTAAAGTCTTACATTTAGAGTGATTCCTTACTATTATTTGTGTCCTTGGGTTCCCATTCTTGCAAAGGCAAGCCATTCTCAGTATATGAAGGAGCCAGCAATAGCTCAGCTTTAAAATAGCAGGAACTGCTAAAGCATTCTAGCTCAATAGGATATAAATGAAAAGAGAAAGAATTCTTTGGTAAGTTTTCTATTTGGAGCTCTGGGTATACATCAGACAATTCAATAAGTGAAATAATAGAATTCACGATGAAAACAAACAAACTCGACTGACATTTGCTTTCATGGCAATAAAGTGTAATGTTTAATAACTTGCTAGAATGAATAGATCTGTTCATTGTGTACAGCATCAGTCCTCTGTTCAGAATTTTGATAGATCCTAATCAAGGCTGATCAAGATCATCTACCAGAGAAATATACTTTTAATATCTGTAGCCCCTTGGATTAGTAGGTAATTAATTACACTATGGACAGCAATACTGATGGAAATACACAATGTTGTAAAACCTGTGCAATTTTGATAGCAGGTGAATGTTATACAATACTAATGCTACGTCAATTCTCTCTCATATATGCGTATATTTGTATTTTTTTCTCAAATGTTGGTCTGCCAAATTTCCCACTTCCTCCTCTCTCCTGAAAGCCCTGACTCCTTACTTGGGCATGGGCGCAAAGATGCTGGGCACGTTCCAGTACCCCACTCAAGTGCCCGTTATTCAAATATGTGGGCCTGGACATTGAGCTATTTAATGGCGAGGCCAGACTATTTGATGATGGGGGCAGAGAGCAAGGGCCTCACTGTATACCCTGAACGGATTGACTCCTTACTAACGTACAGCTGCATAGATGCCAACCACCTTCCAGTGTCCCACCCAAGTAGCCATTATTCATGTGTGGCCTTGATTTTAACCCCCCTCACCGAGTGAGAATGGTGCGTGGGAAAGGTTAAGATTAGGCCGAGTCCACTTACCGGCCTGAGGTTGTTTAGTTCCCACCTGGGAACACCATTTCATCTTCTCCGATGTCCAATTGCCTATGTCCAATTGCAGTGAAACCCCCTCCTCTCCACCCTCCCCGATCCTGGATCATGGCTGCAGCCCCTCACAATTGCCTCCAGACCCCTCTCCCCACTGACTGCCGGGGACCATTCACATGGGTTCTGGGCTGCAATCTTCTGCTGCCAGATTCCCGCTCCCGCCTGTAGGCCCAGTAGTGAATCTGGCCGGGTGTCGGGCAGGACTCCGGGAACTTTTCTTTAAATGAGGCCCGGCCGTTGAGATCATTGTTAAAACCTTTTTACACAGCGAGTGGTTATGATCTGGAATGTACTACCCGAAAGGGTGGTGGAGGCAGATTCAATCATGGCTTTCAAAAGGGAATTGGATAAGTACTTGAAGGGAAAAAATCTGCAGGGGAAAAGGGCGGGGGAGTGGGACTAACTGGATTGCTCTTGCAGAAAGCTGGCACAGGCTTGACGGGCCGAATGCCTCCTTCTGTGCTGTAACCACTCTCCGGGTGCGCCGCGCACTTTGGGGGTCATGCGTACCGTTTCCGCCCCCCCCCCTTTAGAATCGGGGCCTTTGTGTCTCTAGGCTATTTGATTGTAAAGACCAGGCTTTGATAATGGGGAGAAGTGGAGGGGGCATCACTTTGATGCACCTTTCACACAAGAGCCATGGGGAACAGCTTCAGACCATGATCACTTTTACTTCGAATTTTAGTAATTAAATCATAAAATATGTCAACTCTGCCACAAAAGAGTACTGTAGCAAAATTTACAACTGCACCTCAGGAAGGATACATTGGCCTTGGAGGGAGTGTGACGCAGATTCACCAGAATGATACCGGGGCTAAAAGGGTTAAATTACGTGGACAGTTTGCATAGACTAGGCTTGTATTCTTTTGAATATACAAGATTAAAGGGTGATCTAATTGAGGTGTTTTAATGAGTAAACAGGGTGGATAGAGGCTAGGTCAACTGAAAATTTCAAAACTGAGATTGATAGATTTTTGTTAGGCAAGGGTATTAAGGGTTACGGAACCAAGGCGAGTAGATGGAGTTAAGATACAGATCAGCCATGATTTAATTGAATGGTGGAACAGGCACGAGGGGCTGAATGGCCTACTCCTGTTCCTATGTACAAAGCGACATGTGCATGTAATTAATGTTTAAGCACTTTGTAATAGAATTTAGGCCATTAAAGCAGTCACAGTAACTGATGATGGTACTCATCCCAAACATGTGGTCTCAGTCCTTCAGGAGCCTTGATGTGGAGATGCCGGTGATGGACTGGGGTTGACAGATGTAAGGAATCTTACAACACCAGGTTATAGTCCAACTGTTTTATTTGAAAATCACAAGCTTTCGGAGGCTTTCTCCTTTGTCAGGTACTCGCTCACCTGACGAAGGAGAAAGCCTCCGAAAGCTTGTGATTTTCAAATAAAACAGTTGGACTATAACCTGGTGTTGTAAGATTCCTTACATCAGTCCTTCAGAGCAGCAGTTTGCAGTACACATTTTTCTGAGAATGTCATTCAGCTGTCAGGTTGATCTTCACTGGGGATTTCTATATTTCTAATAGGGTCAACAGTTTTCCTGTCTGGCGAGACCACCATCAATTCAACTACCCATTGATAAATGCCCCACACAAAGTTGCATTCCCTTTGGAGATAAGTTCACTGGACTCCTCAGGATCAAATTACCGTGACACTCAAAGATTTACTTTTATGATTTCTAAGATATTGTTACAATTTATTGTTTTCCATGGATATTTATTCTGCACATTAATGTGATTTTCTTAAAAGAAGTGGGTTCGTGCAATGAGAACTTGATGCTGGAAGCCAAAAATGGAAGAGGTGTTCTACTCCCAAGCATTGGCATGCTTCAACTTGACACGAATAGAATTAATACAAAAATATAGAGAACAAAAAGTTTAATTGAGTTTTTAGGGATAGGTCAAAACTGAACTTATTCTCAGATAGGCAGTGAGTGCAAGTGGAATGAATGATGGATTTCAATATCAACATTTCATTTTTTGAGACCTGGGTTGAAATGAATTTCCTGCAGAGTGAGTGAAAGTCTCCTATCTGATGATTGTTAAGGATCTAAAGTGAAATGACTTTGCCTCATCTCAATCTATTTCCCAAGTTATGCATTGGTATCAATATTTGGTGTTGGGAGTTGAAATGCTGTGTTGGATGCTCTTTGGAGTTAAGATATTATTGAATCCATTTGTAATAGTGGTGCATGACAGGCAAATTACAGCCTTAATCTGGCTGCTAGTTCTGTTTTTTCTTTCAGATTGGCAAGAGGCAGAAGCATCAGAAAATCTAAAGCTCATCAATGCTTTTCCTTCCTGTCCTTCCATTGTGCACCAGTTTCTTTGGCATCAAAAAACAAAAACAGCAAGGGAAAGAAATTGGGAAGGAAAACAATTGCAGAGGAAGCCGAGAAATTGGGGGGGAATGGCAAGGACAAAATTAGAGAGATTGAGCTGGGACGGGGAAGAGAACAACCAAGGCAACAAAGAAATCAAACTGAGTTGGTAAGAACACTCAGTATCCTGGTCCATAGGTAGACAACAACAACAACTTGCATTTATATAGCATCTTTAACATAGTAAGGCACTTCACAGGTGCGATTATCAAACTGGAGGCCTGTGACCAGTGGTGTGCCTCAGGGATCGGTGGTGGGTCCGCTGTTATTTCTTATTTATATTAATGATTTGGATGAGAATTTAGGAGGCATGGTTAGTAAGTTTGCAGATGACACCAAGATTGGTGGCATTGTGGACAGTGAAGAAGGTTATCTAGGATTGCAACGGGATCTTGATAAATTGGGCCAGTGGGCCGATGAATGGCAGATGGAGTTTAATTTAGATAAATGTGAGGTGATGCATTTTGGTTGATCGAATCGGGCCAGGACCTACTCCGTTAATGGTAGGGCGTTGGGGAGAGTTATAGAACAAAGAGATCTAGGAGTACAGGTTCATAGCTCCTTGAAAGTGGAGTCACAGGTGGATAGGGTGGTGAAGAAGGCATTCAGCATGCTTGGTTTCATTGGTCAGAACATTGAATACAGGAGTTGGGATGTCTTGTTGAAGTTGTACAAGACATTAGTAAGGCCACACTTGGAATACTGTGTACAGTTCTGGTCACCCTATTATAGAAAGGATATTATTAAACTAGAAAGAGTGCAGAAAAGATTTACTAGGATGCTACCGGGACTTGATGATTTGACTTATAGGGAGAGGTTGGATAGACTGAGACTTTTTTCCCTGGAGAGTAGGAGGTTTAGGGGTGATCTTATAGAAGTCTATAAAATAATGAGGGGCATAGATAAGGTAGATAGTCAAAATCTTTTCCCAAAGGTAGGGGAGTCTATAACGAGGGGGCATAGATTTAAGGTGAGAGGGGAGAGATACAAAAGGGCCCAGAGGGGAAATTTTTTCACTCAAAGGGTGGTGAGTGTCTGGAACGAGCTGCCAGAGGCAGTAGTAGAGGCGGGTACAATTTTGTCTTTTAAAAAGCATTTGGACAGTTACATGGGTAAGATGGGTATAGAGGGATATGGGCCAAGTGCAGGCAATTGGGACTAGCTTAGTGGTATAAACTGGGCTACATGGACATGTTGGGCCGAAGGGCCTGTTTCCATGTTGTAAACTTCTATGATTCTATGATTCTAAAATATGACACCGAGTCACATAAAGAGATATTAGGACAGGTGACCAAAAGCTTGAGGTCAAAGAGGTAGATTTTAAGGAGCATCTTGAAGGAAGAGGGAGAGGCAGAGAGGTTTAGGGAGGGAACTCCAGCGCTTAGGGCCTAGGTAGCTGAAAACAGGTAGAGATTGAGTAAAGAACTATACATAACAATGAGAGTGTGTATGTAATACTGAGAAGGAAGCATCTGACCTAGCTTCAGCAATGTGGCTGAGATTAATAATTTAGAATGTGGAAGGTCACAGTTGTGAATTAAAATCTCCTCCCTTCATCGTGTTGCACGCTGGTGCTCCAACACATTTACAAACTGTTGAAAATTAATATTTCATGTTGTTTATGAATAGTGTGTAGATTATTCTGCCTCCCAATTACCTACACAAGGCTAACTTAGATTTCTGGCCCTGTGGCTCACTGGAAGCATAAATTTGAACAAGGTAAACATATTTTGACATTGAAATGTACAATGTAGTTGCTTACATGGATACATTCCAGATGGTGACATTTCATTGTCTCCTACTGGCTGTGTAGTTCTTGATTTGCTAGTTGTGTTTTTTGACACATCTGGATAGAAGCAAAGGATGTTGTTGCAATAATTGTTTCCCCATAGTGTATGACCTCTCAAAAGCTTCAATGTCTCACACATGCTGAACCTGCTCAGTTAAAGGAGACACATGGCCTGGTGTACTAATAGTGTAAGCTGGAAGAGGATCATGTCCCTCCAAGTTTGTGCTATTGACAAACTTCTCATGCCCTGCACAAACTTCTCATTCCTTTTCCCTCCGATCGAGTTTTCGTCCTGCCACAGCACCAAAACGGCCCTAAACCAAGTCACAAATGGCATTCCCTGTGACTGTGATCATGATGCATTATTTATCATTGCCCTCCTTGAGCTCTCTGCAGCCTTTGACACGACTGACCACACTATCCTCCTCCAATGCTTCTCAGTGGGACTGCCCTGGCTTGATTCCATTCTTATTTATTCAACCGTAGCCAGTGTATCACCGTTAATGGCTTCTCTTCCCACCCATGCATCGTTAACTCTGGAGTTTCCCAGGGTTCTATCCTTGGTCCCTTCTTCTTCCGGAGCAACATGCTGCCCCTAAATGATATCATCCGCAGACACGGAGTCAACTTCCACATGTACGCTGATGACACGCAGATCTACCTCTCCACCACCTCTCTCAAGTCCTCCACTACCTTTGTGTTGTCAGGCTGCTTATCTGACATCCAATCTTGGATGAGCCACAATTTCCTCCAGTTAAGCATTGGGAAGACCAGACCCCCACCACAAACTCTGTACCCTTGCTAAAGATTCCATCTCCTCCTCGGACACTGTCTCAGATTGAATCAGATTGTTTCCAATCTCAGCGTCCTATTCGACCCTGTGCTGAGCTTCTGACCCCATAATCTCTCCATTACAAAGACAGCCTGCTTCCATATCTGTAATGTCTCCTGCTTCTATCTTTACCTCCACCCATCTGCTGCTGTAAATCTCATCCATGCCTTTGTCACTTCCAGACACGATTATTCCAGTGCTCCCTTAGCTGGCCTCCCATCCTTCACCCTCTGTAAACATCTGCTCATCCAAAAACTCTGCTATCCGTATCCTATCCCGCACCATGTCCCACTCACCCATCACCCTGTCCTTGCTGACCTATATTAGCTCCTGATCCTCCAATGGCTCAAATTTAAAATTCTCATCCTCGCATTTAAATCAATCATAACCTTGCCCCTCCCCATCTCTGTAACCTCCTCTAGCCCTACAAACCCCAGACCTCTGCGTTCTCCCATCTCTATCATCTTGGGCATCCCCACCTCCCTTTGCCCCACTATTGGCAGCTGGGCCTTCAGCCATCTAGACCTCATGCTCTGGAATTCCCTCCCTAAACTCTCTTTCTCTCCAACTCCCTCTTAAGACCTTACTTAAAACCCACTTCTTTGACCAAAGTTTTGGTTACTCCTCATAATATATCCTTCTTTGGCTCAGTGTCCATTTATTTGATTATTCTTTTTGAAGCACCCTGAGACGTTTTCCTATGTTAAAGGCACTATATAAATACAAGTGGTTGCTGACTCTAAATTCACAATCAATTGAAGGTGCCTCAACAGGTATAACGATGCTGTCTTTTGATAAACACACCTTTGTACACGCTCTCACACAATAAGTCATAAACGTCACAACCTGGTTAGCCTGTATTGAAATGTTCCAGAAAAACAGGAGCATTTATTGGAGAAGAAAATCTTTTTTTAACGTGAGTTTGTAAAATGGAGTTTGGTCCAAAAGTAGAAATGATGACAGTAAGGGGCACTGGTAGTTTGCCATTTTCTTTGGTTTGTGGCTTCATCTATACATATAATCAACATTTTAAAAGTAATGGTTTACTTACACATAAAGTATACCAGAAATCAAAAACAGCTTGTTACATGGAAGGAGGCAAATGTGTCTTATTCTTTAGTCCAGCAGCATATCCTCAGTTCCCTCATACAACACTCATACGCATCCATTATAATTGAACCCATATTTTCTTTTTAGGTAAAACATTTGATCGTTTCAATTTCTTACAGTTATTGTTCAACCATAATTTTCTTCCATCCTCCCCTGAAGATGCCAACTCATGCTGTAGTCGGGTGCCATGGGAGCTGGCTGCCCACCAATACCTCATCCATGTGAGTCTAGACAGTGACAGTCGGCACATTAATCAATACTGCGGGACTGGGGGAGTTCTTTCACAATCAATTCTAATCCCATCCTCACCTGGCCTCCACACAAGGATAGTTTCCAGCAGCAGCTATCAGCTTGCAGTCAGGAGCAGGATTCCTGGATGAGTTTTTTTCTTGCTTAGTCTAAGGGCACTGAGGGCAACTGTAGCCTCCAATCACCACAACAGCTGACATCATTTAATTTGTTACAGCCAGGGATCGAACCTGGGACTTGCCTGTGCTTAAGGTGACCACCCATCCAGTTAATCATCCAGTTTTGAAGGTGACCGCTTCGCAGTTGTGATATTTGAAAAGGAGGTAGGAAAATTCATATTTTGACGTTTCAAAAAAAATGTGCATATCCACCAATTAGAAATATTTTAGTTTGTTCAAATGAAAAGAAAAAATGATGCAGATGCTTTAAATCTGAAATTAAAAGCAGCAAATGAATTCTAAAGAAGGGTCTACACCCAAAAAGTTAGCCTGTCTTTTCCCTTTATAGATGCGGACTGACCTGATGCAAACATCCAGCATTTTCTGCTGGCAGAAGTTAAGCCCAGAATGGGCATTGAGGGCAGGAGGCACCATTAGAGAGTGGTGCTGGGTATCTGGAGGTCGGGGGGCAAGGCAGTCGGTGCAACCTCCATCACCTTAAGAACTTCAACACAATGCAGAAAAAGGTCATCGACCTCACACAAGGGCGGCCAAGGTAAGACAAGACTCTGTTGCCAATATACATTCTCGACCACTCTTAAAGCTTTACTTACCAATCATAAAATTTTCTCTTAGTGCCTGGGTATCAAGGAATCTCACTTTTGCACAGGACAAACACTCAAGCACCTTCTTTACTCAAAACCACTTTCTCAATTCACTTTGCCTGCCATTAGGGCTTCTGCTAGTCTTCAAGGACACTTCTTTTAAAAGGACAGGCACTTCAGCTCATCATGGCATGCATGACCTCATATGGTCTCCATGACATTCATGGGTCTGTAGCGTTGTTTTCTCTTCAGGTGGTAGCCTTTAAAATGCATTTTACTCTTTTTGCTAACACAAATCTGCCTCAAAACAGGTTGTAATTCAGAGGCGAATCGAGGCCAATGTCTCAACAGCTCATCAGTGAGAATCAGATTGCCTGCCTCACATTACTAGTGATTAAATGATAATGTTGAGTTTCATATTATTACTAAGAATCAACACCTGCCTGTTTTTAGAGTACATCAGTCCTTCTTTCTGAAAATAGTTTTGTCAGTCACATTCAAGTTTTGCACCTTTTTAAAACTCAAAAGGGTTGAATTTCCATAGGAGTTTTTCCACCATTTCTTCCTCGCTTCCCCAGATTTTCCACTAAAATTACACGACTAAGAGAACTCCAACGGAGATTGAACCACAGAGTAACCTATACAAGGTTAATCTAACTTTATGAGGTTCACCAAGGAAGTCGTGACCGAGATCTGTTAACTGGTGCAGCCGCATCTGCAGCCTCAGAGCAGGGTTCCACAAGTGTGCTGATGGAGGTGACCACCCGTTCCATGTTGGAAAGGATGGGCTCCAAGCTCTGCGCAAAGCCCTGTGCCAAGTTGCAGCTGGACTCCTCCACACCCCTTCTCATTGTGCGCAGGCTTTCTGGCAGGCTTTCCAATGCTCCAAGCATTTGATGGTGTACGCCCATCAGCCGTCTTCTGTAACGCGGCCCATCATAGTCCTCATCTGACTCCTCTGCAGCAGAACTAGTGAGTGCCCTCGCCCTCCAGCGAGATGGCACATGTGGTATCCATTCCCCCCACCACCTTTAAGAGGTGCAGGCTGCTGATGACGTGCGCTGAGCACACACCATTTCCAACTTCCTCATTCTCCGTTCAGCCTCTCAGCAGCGCGGCTTGCACTGGCTGCACGGAGATATCATGGTACGTAGCAGGCAGCTCGAAATTCACATGCAGCCTGTGTAGGGGCCATCGGGCACGGAGTAATAGCACATCACGCTACCTACGCCCAAAAATGGCCCTTATCAAATTTTTTTTCCCCCCCCCTTAGTTCCAGAATCATAGTAAGAAAACTGATGGGAGGTTTTTAAGGGTAGACTAGATGGACCAATGGTTTCCTGCTCAAAACATTACCACGTTGCTATGTTTGTTGCATTAGGTCGGAATAGCCACTGCGGAATTTGCTGTTGGACCTACCTGTTTGCAGCATTTTCTATTTAATATAGCAAGCAGAGGCAAAGGCCATACCACATCAAGAGCATCACAGGCAAATGCCAGGGGTAAATTTCCTTGCCTATCAGAGGAAATATGAGTGATATTTCTGATTGGCAAGGGTGACACAGATTACAACGCATTTAAATATATCGAGCTACGTTAATTGTATGGGTGACATCGTAAAAACAGGTTACATTTTTTTTTAAATTTCACTCCTGAATGTCACTTGGTAGATTGCCTGACAAATGGAAAAGTATGCAGAAAGACTGAGAACTATTTTAAAGGGATTACTTTTTTAGCAGTGAGAGGTTCCACAACATCCATAAGAGTAAATCAAAAGCAAAATACTGCGGATGCTGGAAATCTGAAATAAAAACAGAAAACGCTGGAAAAGCTCAGCAAGTCAGGCAGCATCTGCGGAGAAAGTTTCAGAGTTAACGTTCCAGGTCGATGACGAAACCAACCTGAAATATTGGCCAGAGTTTTGACCCGGAGCCAGGGAGGGGGCGGGGCGGGGCGGGAGGGGGTCGAATCGTGGACGGTAAATCCGGACGTACAGGTTTCCCGGACGTCCTTACGATTTTGACATAAGGATATCTTTTTTTTTGTCGGTTTCCCGTCCGACAGGCCGGCCTGATTGACAGGCTGGTCTCAGTCAGACGGGAGCAGAGGAAGGAAGAGGACGTGTTCAGGTAAATGTCCAGGTAAGTCTTAGATTGTATGGATGGTGGGGGTGGGGGGTCCATGGGTGGGCATAGGGGCATGGGGGTTATGGGTGGGTACGGGGGCATTGGTGGGCAGGGGGGGTCACGGGGGAATGTCAGTCATCAGAGGTCAGTCACCAGGGAGTCAGTCATGGGGGGGGGGGGTGTGATCAGGTATCATTCAAGGTGGGGGTGGTGATCGGGTGTCAGTCTCAGGGGGTCAGTCACCGAGGTGGGTGGGGTTCGGGATCGGGGGTTATTGGAGGATCCTCGATCGTTGGGGGGGGTTCTGTGATCGTTGGGGGGTGCGGGGTCGCTGCAGGTAGGCTTATTGGGCCTGGGGGAAGCACCCCTGTTCCCAAGGGCCCACAAGCTGTGCCAGAAAGGCATTTACCTGGAGTTTCGGGCCTTCTCGCCTCCTCTCATGCAGCTTGAAGGAGAAGCCCTGGGAATCCGGGCCCCCAGAGGTTGAAATCGCAAAATCTTTCAAAATGGAGGCCCGCTGCCTCCTTGAAAGGTTTTAGTGACCAACCTGCCTCCTGAGAGCAGGTTGGTCGCCCGCCCCTCATCCTGCCCCGGTGAAAAACAGAAATGGGCGGGATGGAGGCAGGTTGGGGGCGGGTCTGAAATTGTTGCAATTTTCAATGCCCCCCCCAACCCAACCCACTTATTTTTCCCATTAAAATCCTGCCCATTAACTCTGTTTCTTTCTCCACAGATGCTGCCTGACTTGCTGAGTATTTCCAGCATTTTCTGTTTTTAATCCATAACAGTGATGTAAGAAGGAGGAATGTTTAGATCCTGAGGTAAATTACAAGCCAATTGTTGTTGGAAGTTTTGCTTGATTAACTGCTGCTTGGTTCTTCTTCTCAGCCCGTCAACAATGTCTTCAAGTTATCTGAAGAGCAGGCAATAATCGAGCTTCTTTCTCCCTTTCCTAAAATTGTCCAGTTGTGATTTGTTGATATTTTATACAAAATGCGATGTCTAGAATGAAAAGGCCACGCTCAAAACTTGGAGATAGATAGATGTGTGTTATGGTCCAACAAGGTTTTAAAGTGCAACAGCTCCACCTCTGGAGATTGTGCAGTACGCTAATACAATCAACACTCGTCAATTCAAAAACGTTCAACAGATATTGCAGTCTCAATTTTAGCCAGATGGATTTTATACCTCCTGCAAAGATAAAATAATGTTAATTGTGACACACAACTGAACTGCACCAAAACATTATGTAATGGTATATAAATTTAGTTGAACAGCAGCTGCGGCGGAGTGGTGCACTCAGAAGGAAAGGCCCCTGTCTGAACTTCATAAATATAGTAAGTATTGCCCCTTCTCCCACCAATCAATCTATTACATATTGAATTTGGTATGTGTAATTCATCAAAAACTTTCGCATCAAGCTTACTCCAGTGGGGAAACCCATTATACTGTCTGTCCTTGTCATCTTCAGTGACAATTGGCTCCCCATGCAGCCTTCTGAGTTGATATCTCACACACTACCCTCCATCAACAGTGCCTCCACCTTCGACCAATATGTGTTAGCTGTGCCTGACACGTCCCACCTCCTGATCCACCCAATATTTGCAAATCCCCCGCCTGACCCCCCAACCTCGCCTCCACTACTGTCTGGCCCAGGATACAGAGCATGACTCCCTCCCTGTAGCGACCTGCTCCATTATTCCAACACTGTATTTTAACAAAGGGGGGAAGGGAGGGGGGGGGGAGAGAGAGAGAGAGAGAGAGAGAAAGTAGATAGGCATTTTTTCCTTATTCTAATTTGATTGCTTTTTTCAAGCAAGTTGAATTTTGAAAGTAAACAAAGCACCTTTGAGGGAAATAAGAAGGAAGGGTAGGAGGAGGAGGGAAGCTGGTTGAGGGTGAGGTTGCCTCTGGCCTGTCAGCACCCACCCTTGGAGGGAGTGGGGAAGAGTGGAAAGGAGGGTTAAAGATGAGGTGATTGACATTGGAGCAAGAGGAAGGGGAGGACATGGGCAAAGATTGATCAATCAAAGGGGAAAAGGTAGGAATAGTAATAGGAGTGAGGGAGTGGATGGGTGAAGGGGTAGAGGAAGGAGATTGGAGGGAAGTGCAAGCAAGGCTAAGGGATGGGAAGAGAAACACTGAGGGTCACATTTTCCTCACAGCCCCTTCCCAAATGCAGCTCGCAGCAGTTTGTGTCTCCTTTCTCCACTACACCATGCGGTGCCACCCACCACCTCCCACATGAAAGGAGAGGAAAAAGACAGTGTGGGAATTAGAAGAGACAAAGAGAAGCAGGGAGAGAAGCAGCAAAGAGAGATACAGAAGCAGACAAGATGAGACACAGAGAATCACCAAAATGACTATATCAGAAACAGGTAAGAGAGTGACTTTATTCTCCAAATTACAATGTGCAATGCCACAGGAGATCGACTAGTTAATTATTCATTTCAAAACTCTGGCCCCTTCTGAGACACTGATCTAAATGTTTGTGGATTTGCTTTAAGAAAAATTCATTAATTTGGAATGTAGTGTCCTCACTATAACTGAACAAACCGTGCCATTATTTGTGGTGGTTAAACAGCATTTCCAACTATAACATTAGGGAATAAACTGTGGACAGGGTTGTTCAGAGCGCTGCCCATTCCCTCAAATGTGCAGTCTCATTGCTTCCAGTGCAGAAGAACTCATCCAATTCAGCTGTCAATCCTTTCCTTCACTGATATTCCATTTATACTACAAAAATGCCTCTAAAGGCAAGAAAGCCACTATTGTAAGAATTTTACTTACGTTACTTTTAAGGTTGCGCCTGGCACAAATCGACAGTAAGACCAATTCGTTCAAAACAACTTAGAAAGATTTATTAAACACAGGCATCCATATAGTTTAACGAGCAAGACAGTAATGTACAGGTATAATACAGGCTTTACTTCCCGTTTTTCCCTTGGACAACGAAGCACGCTGACTCTGGATCCTTAACTTCTTTTTCTTGTTCCGGTTCTGGCTTTGAGGGAACCTCCTCACGTCCTTCCTGGCTCGTTGTCCTTCTCCGCCGTGTGGTCTGAACTTGGCATCCCTCTCTTACATCTTTCTGGGTGCATGGCCACCTCATGCCTAATCTCTTTGGGCTCGGCGATTGGGCCTCAGCTGCATGGCCATCTTTCAATTGGTTCCTTTACTCATGTACAGGCCTTGGCCTCTAGTCTCCCTTTTGTTCAGTACCTCGATAGCTGGTGCCAGGCCATGATTAGATTAATCTGCAGTCTGGCACCCCTTAAGCACTCAGGTGTGTGCTCATTGTGTCTCTTCCAAGCCATGCTTCAATCACCTTGGCTGTGTCACTTCCTTGCCAAGTTCGGTAGGGTGGTCTCGTCAGACGCCGCCCATTCAGGGAAAAGGCAGAGAAGTTCTTGCAGTGTTTTTTTTTTTAAATAGCAGGGTTTCAACCAGCTTCAGCCACCCCTACCGCCATAGCCTGAGCCAGCACGGCCACCCAACGCCTGTACACTGTCCCAAGAGTCCCAGGAGAGGAGAGAGAATCATGTACATCTTTATTATTTTAACAACACAGTAATTCTTATTATAGTAACAGGCTTTCCACATTATTTTTCCTACATCATTGGTATTTCCATGATATAACCAAGGCACTATATGTGCAACAGAAGGCACACAACAGCACCCAACTGAAATGGTTTCACACCCTGTTTCTGGAAATAAAGCACCACACAGGTCAACAACACAATTTTTCATATTATTGCTCTGCACGGACATTCCCCCAGTTGCCACCAATGCTCTAAATCCACCCTGCAATATAAAAAGCGTGAATTCAAAGCATTGGGAGCCAGCACATTTTTCTACTTGAGATGTTTTGCAATACACGTAGGGTTTGAAAGAAAATGTTAGCAGTGAAGTCAATGTCTCCTGGTGGGTGCTTCAAGTCACAATTGCTACATTCTGACAACAAATTAATCTCTTACTTGTTCTATTTTAGAATCTGCTGCCAGAATCATTTCCTTCAAATCATAAAGGACGCATTATGTTTGCAATTTTCTTTCATTCCCCCCTTCGTAATAGCAAACGATGACAAAGGTAGAGATTTGCAGAAAGTTATTTTAGTTTACAGCAAAACAAAATTAAAATGCATTCGTCAAGAGTTAAATTCAGATCACCTGGATGAAACTAACAGTCCGAATGACTAGATCTCATGGGTTCTCAATAAGAAACCAGCTGGGTTAACTGTTGAAGAAAGATGCCTTTCTCTTATTACTATTGATCAAATTCAGCTTAATTTTATCAATACCTCAGATTATGTCGATGCATCCTTTGAAATTAGTTTTATCAGGCCCATTCCAGTTCACAATGGACACAAATCAACATAATAAACTGTTACAGATTTGCCACTGATTGAGTCTAATGTAGTGATCTTACTTTGAAGAACCATATCGATAGAAAATGTAATAAAGATCTATTTACACCAGTATCAGGAGCTGTTTTGTTTTTACTTACTTCAACTACCAACTACATCAACGTTAAACTATCCTAGGTGCAGTTCCTGCTTCCTTGATGGCTGAACAGGGTAAATCTGGTGTAGTACTAAACCATGCATATACCAGAAACGTCTCACATTTAATTCCAGATCTGTGTTGTTAGCTGATCTGAGATGGAATAGCAGTAGGGGTTCCCACAATTGGTATCTGTTCCTGGAGCCTTGGAAGAGGAAACAAAACCCATACCATAAAGTGCATTTGTTTAGAGATCAGGTGAGCAAGGGATTAGGCGTAGCCATGATGCCTCCTCCCCATAGTCAAACGGCCTGATGACACTTACTGTCTAGGCTCACGCAATAAGAATGAGCACTTGGGTGAGGTAGAAGATCGATGCTGGCACCATGGAATTCTACCTCAGCAGGATTCAGTCTCTTGAGGAAAGGAGGAAAATACAGACAGGAGGGAGTTAACAGCACAGGAACTGTGCCAATTGTGAGATGTGTACAAAACTCGTGTTCATACCTACAGTTGCTTAAATGATATGCACGATTTAGTCTGTACTGGCTAACAGAAAATGGCACACGATGATACACTTCTGAATTTTCCTTCAGTACACTTAGTAGACAACTTGGCTGAGATTGGGAATTCGCTGGGTGGGGCATCGAGGGGCAGTAACTGGTTACACGGTTGCCTCTTGAGGCCATGATTTTTTTTAATATTCTTTATCTTTCTAAAGTAGCCATATGATATGTTGTACAGATTTACAATGAAAATGTACTATTTTTACACAGCCAATACCCTACGGCCAGCAATTTATACTTGGTCTGCGCTAGTGCAGTTTAATAAGAGTGGATGGCTCCCCCAAGTTTATCCAGTGAGCAGTAGATCGAGACAAAGTCAAAATACTGCGGATGCTGAAAATCTGAAATAAAAACAGAAAATGCAGGAAAAGCTCAGCAGGTCAGGCAGCATCGGTGGAGAGAGAAACAGATTAAACATTTCAGGTCGATGTTTCATCAGAACTCAATCTAGACAGACCAGGTTCAATCCTAGGTCTGTGCTGAGTTAACTGTTGTCAGTTGGGACAAATATGGGGCCACTACAGTAACCTCAGCATCCCTGGATTAGGGGTGAGACAATCAGGTGGCAACTCCTGATCACTATCCAGTGAATCCTGCTGGGAGTACATGGACATGGGCATTGGACTCCTCAAAGTCAAACATCCCATTGACATTCCCTGTCAAGGCTCAGATATTAATAATGGCCACTTGCACCCAGTGAGGATTCAATAACTTGAAGAGACTAAGAGAGGGGAGAAAATTGGCAAGAGAACAAAATAAATAATAGGGACGGTTTACACTGGAGCCTTGTCAACTTATACACAATACTAGCACAAAATAAAATATTTATTACTTGTGCTTCTGATAAGAATACATTTGTGCCACATTAAACAACAGAATCTCATTTTCTCACAAATACAGTGAAGCAAAGCATCAAAAAATGACTGAATGTGGTGCATGTGCTCCAGCAAACATGGTTCATTTACTTACAGTGATAATTTCAACAAAAAGTGGCAACATTTCAGATGAGTTTATAAAAACAATCCATAAGCGGGAATCACTGGATAGTGATCAGGAGTGGCAACCTAATTTTCCCTTCCCTAATCCAGGGTTACTAAGGCCAATTGTGGTCCCCCCCCTCACCCCCACCCCCACCCCCACCCCCACCTTTATCCCAACTGATATCAGGATCTAGAGATTCAATGACACTGGACCTGTTTTACGGTGTCCAATATGGCGGGTGGTGCTGAGCCGGAGGTGCACGCCCATCATAGACATTAAGAGAGGCGTCTAGGGCCCATGCTTGAAACAGGCGTTAGGCCCAATGCATATACAAATAAGAGGTCTAATGTCTCTTTGACACCCACTTTACAAAATTAGTTTGCCCTGAACGCAACCTTGCCAGGCTGGCTAAGTTGAGTAAAACGTGGTCTACATGCGGCCTTAGAGGGACCGCTACAGGCCGCCACCAAAAAAGGTATGTTTTGTAAAATATACTTACCTGAACGTGGAGTCGGGAGGAGCAGGAGTGCTTCTCGCAGCTTCACTGCAACTCCGAAGACCCCTTCCGATTGCCCCCCTCCCTCTCAAGCTCACTGCCCCTCTCCCTCTCCCGGTCGCCCCCTGCATCCCAATGGCTCCCCCCTCCCACCCCACTCCCAGGACTTACTTGAGGGCCGCTGCCAGCGATGCAGCAGCCTGAAATTGCAATCCTCTTCACCGGCGAGCTGCCTGGGGATGCCCAGCAGTTGTCTGCAGTTTGCAGGTGTTATGTAAATGAGGCCCGGGGCCCAATATCAGGTGGACCTTGGGCCTACCTGTTCTGGCGCAGGGATTGTTCTAATTCCTAGGCCCAGTTTCCTTAATGACAGCTGGAAAATCTGCAACATTCTCCAGTCTGACCAGCAGAGGGGACTCTCAGTAAGTCCAGTGTGTATCACAATGAGAATTCAGCCAAAATACACCATTATAAATCATTCCTCCTGCATCCTCACGATGATGAAATCAAGACTCATCGCATTAATTCTAGCTCTACTTTATTCTTTCCCAGGACCTCAAAACTGTGAATCTCTGTTGAGTTAGCTGATCTTAGTCAGGGCAGCAGCAGGGGAATTAAAAATGCCTCAGTAGCCCTAGGCTAGAAAGGGGGTTAAGCAACAAGAGCTCCCACTCCCGATTGCTTCTTCAGTGACCCCTGCTGAAATGTGAGCATGTGCAAACATTGGATGAGAGCAGGACCAGGCTCAGCTACGAACAATTTTGTTGCTCTTTCCTGCACTATTTCTAATCCGAGTATATCTTTTTTTGTGACTCGGTCATCAGAACTGAACACAGTATTGTAAATGTAATCTGACTAGCCTTCGCCTTAACATAACTTCTATAGACATATATTCTACTGCTCAGGCTATATATCCCAACATTCCACTAGCTTTTTAACTAATTTGCTGCATTGTCTAGACATTGAAAGTGATTTTTATAAGCCTTGCTGTGCTAATTTAATTCCATTCACTGCACACCCATATCCTACATTTTTAACCTATGTATACTATCCTACACCTTTCAGTTTTAAACTTAATTTATCACATAGCTTCCTAATTACAGACCCCTATAGTTAATGCTATTGCCTGCCTGCTTGTTGATCAAGCCAAACAATTTGGTTTTGTGTCTTTCATTGGGATATCAATTCACCATTCTTATTTCTCTGTTCTCTTGAACATATAAAGATACGGTCCATTCTCTTCTGGGAGCTAAGGCCTTGAAATCAAAATCATAGTTCAAGATTAATTGTGAGCTTATTAGCTCTGTATTCCACCTCTGTTGCTCCTCCCCTTCCCAAAAGCATCTTGAATGTAAATTAAATTTAGACACGATTTTTCTCAGTTAACCTTCTTTAGCCAAGATCAATATATGATAAACATTTTATTCTGAAATGGCAAGTGATTTATCTACTTGCCATGTGTAGCGTGATTTGCTGACTACTGCAATTCTGCAAAAGATGTCCCAGAGCAATGAAGATGCCAGTTTCTGAGCAGCTCGAAGCAATAACAAATCACTTGCCTAATTATTAAGCACTGTGAATATAAATCATCTTAAATGAATTTAGTTACCGATCGCTTGCTCACAAACATGATTTATTTTACACTGGTTAGACAATAGCAACTCACCAAGGTTACTTTGAAAGCACCTCCCAACAAGAGCAGCCAAGACGTGGGAAGACCATTACCTCCAAGTTCCCCTCCAAGTCACACAACATCCTCACTAGGATATATATCGCTGTTACTCATCATCACTGGGTCAATATCCTCAAATTCCCTACCTAACACTAATATAGGAGCACCATCACCACAAGTAGTGCAGTGGTTCAGGAGAGGGCCCACCATTACCATCTCAGGACTAGGGATGGGCTATATATGTGGCCTTGCTACCATCGACCGCATCCCGAGAACAAATAAGAAGAAATGAAAATGTCATGTCGCTGGTATTTTAAATGAAGTGCTGTATTTCAATCCTTGCTCCTTATGCTTGATAATCAGTAAGAAAATTAAATTATAGGAAGGAATATCTCAGTAACTCAACTCCTAACCAAAAGTTATGTGATCAGTTCCCAAATCTACCCGTCACTCAAACCAACTGGGCTAGTTGGTCAGTTTTCAGATGGGTCTCTAGCTGAATTCGCAAATGAAACAAAGTGCAGAACCTGACATCATCTGACTCCTCTTTGTGAAATCAAGCCTTTTCCCGGAGATGCTGGGATACTTGGAAGCCATGTAGCGCAAAATTTGCTGTCAACTGGTTTTGCTATGTCAATAACTAGTTCACCAGATTAGTGATACATTGATAAGTCTGAAAACTAATCAGCTAAGCATATTGACCAAAATGATTGCTTATGCTTAAAAGTGCTGAGATTTGGAAACTAGTCACTAAACTAATGGTCAGATTTTCTTTGTGGAAACCTACATATCTGGCTTTGTGCTTACAACTGTTGACATAAGATTCCAGAAGTAGTCAATATTTGTTGGCATATGTTGACATATAATTTTTTTTAAATTGGCTTACAACATTTCCTATTTATTGGCTAATCTAGTCAGCTCCAGAAATCGACACTACAACTACATTAAATAGAGCCACTGACAGCAGTCATTAAGAATGCACAGACCACTGTGCCAACCTCTGGGAGAGATGCTTGGATAATATGGTAATAGAAATAGGACAAAATCGAACGAGAAAAATATCCAGGAAATTATTTTCAGGTGGTGTCGGCAATATTAATATTTTCAAAACAACTATTCTCACATTGATCAGGGCAGGAAATGTAGCAGTGACATTTGGCATTCAGAAATTTTCATTAGCCTCAGGTATCACAAAGCTCAGAATTGAAGAAGATTAATGGTTGTCTTATAGCTGGATAGCAGGAGAAACAAAAGTAAAATTTAACAACTAAATGGCTCATGAAGACATAGAAGCACTTGGATCAGCAGATGTATGGAGAGAGGTGATTATCCTATGAACTGTACACACTTGTGTGTACCCGCTAGCATTTGTTGAATTTCGAGAAAGTTGCAACATGAAAACTGGGTTTTATACAGGAGGTGGAGTAACACCGTAGAGTTGCACGGAGTAGTAGAATAAGATTCATGTCTAGAGTTTCCCACAGCAGTTCCCAATCTCAGTTGCAAGGGTGGGAGAATCAATGGCTAAATCTTGCAGTGAAAACTTACAATGGAGTATTGGTAGAGACCTAAAATAAGCACAATGCATGGTATTGAGGAACCTAAAGAAAGAAAGCAACAATGAATGTTAAAATAACTGCCAAAAAAAAAAATGACTTGAAAGAATCAGGCTTGAAGTCCCTAGGCACAATTTTCTCAACAGTATGGAGATACCCTCAAAGGAGAGGAAACAGTTGATACTCAGTGTATATTAAAATTAATTCATTTTCACCAGTTTTGCACTAATGTATACATTTAAAAAGGGAGGGTGGTTTACAAATAAGTGCTCTTTGTGCTCTTATGAAAAGATAGGGAAGTGTCCTTTAGGAAGTTATAGCAGAACCTCAGTCAATCTCACCTCTAACCTACTAAAGTTAAAATGTCAACAGTAGTAAGGTGGGTGTGCAGGAGTGAAAATAAAATATTACAGTACGTTTTAAAACATTGAATTATATCCTATCCCTTTTCCAAGCTGTAGTCTGCTATAGAATGTTTTACTGAGTCTTTAATTGTACATCAAAATCCTGCTATTGAACAACTAAACTAAAACAATGGTCTGACTAAGTGCAATTTCAAATTCAATAAAAATGATAAAAATTTCAAATGCACTTTAGTGAGCAATTTAGATAAAGCAAGATTTCAGAAAACCGCTTAGATACGTTAATGGTTATCAATAGCACAGGTGAAGTATAAAATAATTTTAACTAAATTATTTTATTCCTCCCTTGTGATTAAATATGAGTCATTCTTTCAATGATTATTATTATGCATTTCAAATATACTCTGCCTAACACCAGTTCTTGGAGGAAGAGAATTAGAAAATTGAAACATTCAATTGTATTAGCATGATTTAGTAATGTAAAATATAATAATGTGTAACATTGAAACCCACACATCCACTGCCATGCAATCTAGTAGAACGCCATTAGGCATTGGTACAGAACTGAATTCATAAGCTAAAGTGATCTAAAATTGGTTTATTTGTGAATATCCAAATGTTGCTCTTGATACGATTGAATGGAAAGTTGTCCCTACCACATACATGAAACAATTTGCCTTTAAGACAAAACAAGACACTTTTTTTTAATGTTTCAAAGGGACACTGTAGCATTTTAAAACAGTTGGGGAAGGTTCCGTCCGCCCCACCATTCCACCCCATTTGTATGTGCACAACAGGTGGCCTGTACTTGGTTCACAAGATATATTCTGGACCAGCTTTCGACTGCTTAAGGGGGTCAGAAAATAATTTTCCAGATCTTTTTTGCCTAATTGGCCATGGGGTTTTTAAAATCTGATTTTTTTGCCTCTCCCAGGAGATGACATGGCTGCTGGTGGGTAGGGGGTGTCTAATCATCATGCACGGGCATCACAACTGTGTGGGGCAGGCTTGATGGACCAGATGGTCTTTTCCAGCCAGTCATTTTCATATGTTTGGATATCATAAGCATTGTTAAATCATCCCCCAGTGCAGGCATAGTCACCTCTCTGATCAAATTTTTATGATTCTATGGTCATTGTGAATATATCATTATGTTGCTTGTGCGTGACATGCAAAAGACAAAACTTAAGCTGAGCTCTTCTAGGCTCTTTTGCTTCCCAATTTGTTTTGAGGGTATCCAATCCTCTTTCAGATTTCTTCTAAATCTTTTATTTCTTTGCCCCAGTGTCCTCCAGACTATGCACCAACTATACTCAAGAGATGGCCTGTTTCCAGGCACTTGCCAAGGCCATGTGGAACCTGCTGCTTGTTCTCTTTTCCTTTCCTTTGTTCAGGAACGACGAGAATTGCAGCAACACAGTGTAAGAATGCATTTGTAATGTCTGGAATTGAGCACAAATTTATTTCAAGTGTTTCAGCAATGTGGTAATCAATTGGAGGGATTCAGAATGATGCTGACAGCAAGGAAGGCAATACCTACAAGGTTGATATCGATGGCTGATTCCCAGGGACACTAGGCTGAAGGCAATTGATCAGCTGGTATGCAACTTACTTCAAATTTCTAACTCTCCATCTAAACTCTGTGGCACTTCTGTATATTTGCCCATAACTGCTTTAGTGCACATCGTAGTGCACCGTGAAATAGGCAATGAAACTATTAAGAGCTGTACCAGACTGCAGTCATTTATAACTCTATCCTTTGCTTTATTTGTATGTGAATTTTGTCCTCAAGATGAGCATTGTTAGTGCTGGGGATTGGGACAACCATTAGAGGCAGAGTATAGCCCCCTCTGCTGTATTGTTTAAAATCAGTTCACCACATATCACTAACAAAATGAAAGCAATCTAATTCTACTAAAGGTTCTGTGGCAGTAGGATCAGGAGAAAAAGCACCACACCAGCAGACCATTGATATTGATAATAATTCCACTATACAGTCTACTAATAAGTCAAAGTGCTTTTGTGCAAAAAATGAATTTTGAATTAAGCAATATAAATTACACCACAAAGTGGGAATGTAAGTGCTAAAAGAAATTGAATTATCGGACAATTTGAATTAAGCAACTTTGACAAGAGTAGACTGTAGTCATTACTAGTTCTTCAAGTCCGTGCCATTGCTGAGGTTTCCTTACCTGAATAGCTGTCTGCACTGAAGACACAGGGGTCAATTTTGACTTCTGGGCAACCGAACGGCCAATTGGCCATACCTGCAGTGAAGAGGCGGCCAGGATTTTGAGGCACCGGCCTCATTAACATCGGACCGGCGTTGCTGCAGGCTGCCAAACAGGCATATCAATGCAGGTCGCCGAATTGAGGCCTCCCAATATCAGGCCACGCAGTCACCAGCAAGTTAAGTGCAATCGGGGTGCTAGTTTGCACATTAAAAAGAGTTTCCCGCCTAAGACAAGCGGGCACTTCGGGCACCCAACATTAGACCTCTTTCATTGGCGTTAATGGGGCAGTAAGGCTACCAACCCCAATTTTGAGGCCGTTAATACCAGGCGATAGAAGTGAAAATTGACCCCACCGTCTTGGCAATCCATATTGAACACTGACTCAGATGAACGCCACCACCCTTTGTGGGAGCAAAGTCCCACAAACAGCGGTGTGATATATGGCCAGATAATCTGTTTTAGTGATGTTGGTTGAGGGTTAAATGTTGGCTAGGACACGAGAATGCCCCTGCCCTTCTTCAAATACTGGGATCTTTTACATCCACCTGAAAGGGAAGACAGAGTTAACGTCTCATTCAAACAGAACACTTATCTGTCAAACATATTATTATGATTTGACCTTAATCTCCTGGTGGTGATGTTAAGTCCCAGCAGAACCTATAGCTTGTCATACTTACCATATTGATTTTTTTTGTTCTAACCCTCTAAAGCTATTCTTCATCCATTCACCACCACTGTGACAACGTATGGCACTTTCATGACTGCAAATTAACATGCAGTCCACCAAATTTAAAAAACACAAACAAGATAAATCACTATTAATACTGCTTCAGTCAAACCAATACATAGCCAGCTAATTTTTTTGCCAAAATTGAACAACTTGAAAACTGCTTTCTATACAAGGACAAGAGAAAGCATAGGCCAAGAAAAGACCATTTAACTCATCAGAGCCATTCTTTCCATTGATCAAGTGGAGACTAGGCACTTGCCCCTGTGCGAAATCAGAGAGAATCACCATGGCTACCCCTGAACAGGATGTGGAGCATCTTACAAACTGGATAGCCAGGTGGTGAAGGATGGCATACTAGAGCCAAGGCTTTATTTACAGAGATCCATATTACCACCACCATCCTACCCTAGATCTGCTCTCTTATAAATGGTTACAAGCACGTTCCCAATTGATACACACCACCTGAATACAATTAACACTAATTGATATAAATCACATGGATACAATTAACAGGGCAGCCTGTCTCCTCAACTGGGGAAGGCAGGTGGCGTGAACACACTTTGAGAGGAAAAGTGGAAGAAGAGAAAATAGTAAACTCCAGGACATCATTTTTTAGCTTTAAAATGATTACCCCTCCCCCCACACACACAGTTAACATTTATTTTTAATTTCCTAAATGAATCTAGTCTTCAGCTTCTTGAAAATCACCACATGTGGCTACAGCTGTAGACCGAAGCTATGGCAGAGTTCTATTCACCCAAATAATAAATGGCATCGGTGGTAAAACTTGGGATGTTGCAATCCAAATAGTTCCACTCTTTTAATAGAATCAATAACCTTTGTGTGCAAAACATTTTCTTGCATTTTGCTAGTACCACTTCATAGTGCTTTAATGGAACATTTTGGAGGAGTCTGAAAAGCTGGCACGACAACAAGTTGATTAGCTCTATAAATATGTTAGCAAGGCCAGACATTTTTAAGTTGTGTATGACTTTCGGCTGCTAGTACATCATGTACTACAGTCTGCTTTGTTCACTTGATGTACCATATTCGTTCCATAGAAAATGAATGATGTGGTGAAATAAAACATGTTTTTATCTTCCAAATAATGATTTAATATTCCATTACCAGTCCTTTTATTATTCTGCACTTTTCTTCTCTGTAAGCTTTTCCACAATTCAATTAAATATTTGAGCCTAGAAATTCAATTGTGCTGCATCTGTTTTACAGACGTAAAACTGGTGCCTAAGGGTCCGATATGATAGGGGGCAGGCGCGCGCTCATTCCACACTGGAAATGTAGCACCTGCCGTATTGGATTGGGCTCCTCCGTAGGCGTCCAGTTCACGTGCTGGAAGTATTGTAAATGCTCTTTATAATAATTGAATAATACTTACTGTAGGATCCTATTGTGAAATTGGTCTCCATGTGCTAAACTCGCTCAGCAAATCATGGCACGAACAGGCAGAAAGGGCCCTGCAGCAGCATTATTTAAAGGGTTCATCCACTCCACACAGGTTAGTTGTCGATTTATCCTTTCAGGCTGCTGATTAACGTCTGTTCCTTTTTATGCCTAGTTTCTGCATTCCACAACTGAATTGAGTAGAAGGGGCCGATATTCTCTGGAATTTAGAAGAATGAGAGGTGATCGCGTTGAAACGTATGAAATTCTTAGAGGGCTTAACAGGGTAGATGTGGAGAGACTGTTTCCCCTGGCTGGAGAGTCTAAAACTAGGGGGCATAATCTCAGGATAAGGAATGGGCGATTTAGGACTGAGATGAGGAGGAATTTCTTCACTCAGAGGGTGGTGAATCTTTGGAATTCTCTACCCCAAAGGGCTGTGGATGCTCAGTCATTGAGTATATTCAAGACTGAGATCGATAGATTTTTGGACTCTGAGGGAATCAAGGGACATGTGGAAAGTGGAGTTGAGGTCGAAGATCAGCCATGATCTGAATTGAATGGCGGAGCAGGCTCGAGGGGCTATATGGCCTACTCCAGCTCCTATTTCTATTATGTTCTAATTCTGACTTCTGCTAACAACTTTGTGCTGGCACTGCACTGCTTTTGACTGCCTTCAAGACAGTTTGATTGCAGTCATGGGTGGTCTGGTAGGTTAACCTTTGGAGCTGGAGGACGAGGGGGAGCAGCGAAGAAGACAGGAGAGAGCAGGAGCAGCTGGGAGAAGAGGGAGGAGGAGGAGGACATTGCACAGGAGACCATAACCACAGCCGGTCTGCAGGGAGCACTTCTCATACCTCAACTTCACCGAGGAGCAACTTGTGAGGTGCCTGCGCTTTACCAAGGAGGCTGTCTCCGAGCTATGTCACCTACTGCAGCAACAACTAGAGCCTCAAACCAGGGCATGGACAGCACTGCCTGTGGCTGTCAAGGTCACCATGGCCTTTAACTTTTAATGCAATGGCTGCTTCAAGGCTGCAGCAAGTGACATGGTCTGAACCATTGCGCATTAGCTCATTGGCAGGCTGCCCAGTGCACCTAGCATTTCCTGGTGTACGCTCACCAGCCTTCTTCAGTAGACTGGGCCCTCGAAGTCAGCATCTGCGCCCTCTGCAGCAGATCTAATATGTTATCTTTCCCTCTGGCGAGCTGGCATCTGTGCTGCCCTAGCTGCTGCACACTTGTGGCCGGTGATTCACCACTTGAAAACCCCTCCGTCAACCTACGCTCTAAAGCACACATGGTGCCAGTCTCTGAGCTGGTGCTTGCTAAGGTGAGATCAAGTGATGTGACATCTTCAGAAAGGCTGGCCTCCTCTTCCTGAAGTGTCACAAGGGCCTTGACGTTTGCAGCAGCTGAAATGAAAGAGAGGATACGAGGGTCGGCTTTTAGTGCAAAGGGGGAGCAGAGATGGCTGAAAGCAGCTGTAGTTTGTCATGTAGAGTGTGTAGGGGGAGATGGAATGGAAAAAGAGGATACGTTGTGAAGCACCCCAGCACGATGTCTCTCCAGCGTTACCACTTGCCACGGCCATGACTCTCCCCCTACCCGTGATGGCCAGCACGTCTTCTTCCAGAGGGGAAAGGGCATGCAAGTGGGCTCTGCCTCCTTCGGTCACCACCTCCTGCTGCATGTTGTGTGCAATCATCTCCTGCAAGAAAGAAGGGAGTGTGTTAGTGGAGGGCTTTCTGCCCTCGGGAGATGGGGAACAGGATCTCCCTCCTCCTGTCCACAGCCTGGACCAAGACCCCCAACACTGCATCCTAGAACTTGGGTGCCCTGTCTCTACCTCATCCAGCCATTTTACACCTTTCACAACGTTTCCCTGCTGTTTTCAGCCAGAGTGTACCTCCCCTTTAAGAGGCGCTGGCTGCCTTTAAGTGACACCAGTAAAGCCCGATTTCCCGCCCCTACAAACAGGCATGCAGCCAATAAGCAGCGTGGGTAGCACTAGCTTCACGCCCGACTCATTATAATGAGCTCGCAGCACCAATTTTACATGGTCCCCATAACCATGTGAACGATTGTAAACAATTTTACAACACCAAGTTATAGTCCAGCAATTTTATTTTAAATTCACAAGCTTTCGGAGGCTTCCTCCTTCCTCAGGTGAACGTTGTTGGGAACGTTGTCGTTCATTTCCAACAACGTTCACCTGAGGAAGGAGGAAGCCTCCGAAAGCTTGTGAATTTAAAATAAAATTGTTGGACTATAACTTGGTGTTGTAAAATTGTTTACAATTGTCAACCCCAGTCCATCACCGGCATCTCCACATCATGTGAACGAGCATGTGCAGTGCATGCCCCACCACTGCGTGCCCGTTTTTAGGCTCGATCGAATTTCTAGGCCTTGATGTTGAGATAGATACAGGGCTTTCTCGTGGGTTCTGTATTTAGTTTTAATTAACAGCTGAAGAATTGTTGACTAAACATCCTTATTCTGATTCCCTAGAATGCAAGAGTATTCTCTAGTCATAGGAAAGTAATGTAATCCATGGCATGTTACACCTCTGTATAATGAGTATCTTCATTTACAATCTCAGCCAGTCTGTTTGCTATTTTAAACCCAAGCTGTTGTTAAATGACCACTGTATTCGTGACAAAGTGTTTGGCAATCATTTTTCTAACTGTAGGATGGAGAAAAGCTGAAGACCCATATGTCATTTCTGTTGTTCACAATAGCACAATGCCAGCACATGTGCTGCACGCACACAGAAACATTAACACTGCTGTATAAAGAACTGGGTTACTGGCTGAGATGGATTACAAGGCAGTAATCTGATCATGGGAGTCAGGTGATGTCCTAAACCATCTGAACCCCAAGATTTAATTCTGATGAAAGGTCATCTCTCTCCAGAGATGCTCCCTGACCTGCTGAGAGTTTTCCAGCATTTTCTGTTTTTATTTCCCAAGATTTAATTACTGTCTGTTGTGTCCACCCTGTAGTTTTTACATTATGTGGAATTATTTATTTTTAAACACCGTTCCTTCTTTTCTTTCTGTGCTGTTCGGCTCGCTGCGTAAATGCACTGCCCATTGTGGTACTGAGTCCACAGTTAGTGCACCAAAGCACTCATTGTATATTTTATATTCATTTGCATTGCTGCTGACTATTACAATTGAGGAACAATTTTGAGTGTTTCATTATCACTCCTGCCATTTCCTACTTTTCAACACAACTTTGCAGATGAACGGTTACGTTGAGGTAAGTAACCTTAGTGAAGGGTGAGTGGCACAATGGATTAGCACAACAGCTTTACGTCTTGCACCCAGGTTCAAATTCAGTCCAGGCTGAAAGTCTCCTTTTTCTGCTGGCTTTCAGGTTTCGGTGTGCCATGAGTTTGGACAACCTCAAACCAGTTCCTGGTAGGCATAGGGTCAACAAAAAAAAACTACTCATAAATTGGCAATCACATTTTCTTGAAAGAATCGGTCTGTTTTCATTAGGACAGGACAAAAGAGATTATTGGGTGATTTGCTAGAGGTGTTTAAAACTATGAAGGGATGGGACAGAATAGATAGAAAGAAACTGTATCCAGTGATTGAGGGGTCCAGAATGAGGGGACATAAATATAAGATTAAATGTAAGAGATTTAGGATTGCGAGCAGGAGAAACTGTCTCACACAGAAGGTTGCTTCATCAATGACCTCCCCTCCATCATAAGGTCAGAAATGGGGATGTTCGCTGATGATTGCACAGTGTTCAGTTCCATTCGCAACCCCTCAGATAATGAAGCAGTCCGTGCCTGCATTCAGCAAGACCTGGACAACATCCAGGCTTGGGCGCATAAGTGGCAAGTAACATGCGCGCCAGACAAGTGCCAGGCAATGACCATCACCAACAAGAGATAGTCTAACCACCTTTCCTTGACGTTCAACGGCGTTACCATCACCGAAGCACCCACCATCAACATCCTGGGGGTCACCAGTACTATTGGAGTTAGTGATTGAAGCAGGACTATGTCAATATTTAAAAGCAAATAAAGGAGAAGACCAATCCATAACCCTTTCACTTCAATATCTTATCAAGGAACCATCTGGGGTTGACCACCCAATCTATGCCTAGAATATATAATGCATATATGCTTGTAGTTAGCAATGTTTCCAAACTATATACTACCTCGTCCTTATGAGGTGTGGATGAACTTCAGAAGGATGGTGTTAGCCATCTGAGAAGTCAGAGTGATGAATCTTCATCTGCAGAAGTGCTATCCATTGTTCCAGGAGCCTCTGCTCCTGGGTAACTTCACCTTCTACACTGGCAGCTGTATCTGGAGCAGCTGGCTTAAATGTCATCTCCCTTAATCTCAAGGAAACTTGTACATCTAAGTGCCACAGTTTTGGTCTCCTCATATTGTGGATGATGTGAAGGTTCAGAGCAGGGCATCACAAGAATGATTCCCAGGTTAAACAAGCTTAAACAACCTTGGTCCAAACATGGACAAACGAGCTGAATTCCAGAGGTGAGGTGAGAGTGACTGCCCTTGACATCAAGGCAGCATTTGACAGAGTGTGGCACCAAGAAACCCTAGTAAAATTGAAGTCAATGGGAATCAGGGGGAAAACTCTCCAGTGGCTGGAGTCATACCTAGCACAAAGGAAGATGCTGGTGGTTGTTGGAGGCCAATCATCTCAGCCCCAGGACATTGCTGCAGAAGTTCCTCAGGACTTGTCCTAGGACCAACCATCTTCAGCTGCTTCATCAATGACCTTCCCTCCATCATAAGGTCAGAAATTGGGATGTTCGCTGATGATTGCACGGTGTTCAGTTCCATTCGTAACCCCTCAGATAATGAAGCAGTCCATGCCCGCATTCAGCAAGACCTGGACAACATCCAGGCTTGGGCTGATAAGTGGCAAGTAACATTCGCGCCAGACAAGTGCCAGGCAATGACCATCTCCAACAAGAGAGAGTCTAACCACCTCCCCTTGACATTCAACGGCATTACCATTGCCGAATCCCCCACCATCAACATCCTGGGGGTCACCATTGACCAGAAACTTAACTGGACCAGCCGCATAAATACTATGGCTACAAGAGCAGGTCAGAGGCTGCGAGTGACTCACCTCCTGACTCCCCAAAGCCTTTCCACCATCTACAAGTTACAAGTCAAGAGTGTGATGGAATACTCTCCACTTGCCTGGATGAGTGCAGCTCCAACGACACTCAAGAAGCTCGATACCATCCAGGACAAAGCAGCCCACTTGATTGGCACCCCATTCACCACCCTAAACATTCACTCCCTTCACCACCGGCGCACAGTGGCTGCAGTGTGTATCATCCACTGGATGCACTGCAGCAACTCACCAAGGCTTCTTCAACAGCACCTCCCAAACCTGCAACCTCTACCACCTAGAAGGACAAGGGCAGCAGGCACATGGGAACAACACCACCTGCATGTTCCCCTCCAAGTCACACACCATCCTGACTTGGAAATATATCATCGTTCCTTCATCGTTGCTGGATCAAAATCCTGGAACTCCCTTCCTAACAGCACTGTGGGAGAACCGTCACCACACAGACTGCAGCGGTTCAAGAAGGCAGCTCACCACCACCTTCTCAAGGGCAATTAGGGATGGGCAATAAATGCTGGCCTCGCCAGCGACACCCACATCCCATGAACGAATAAAAGAAAGTTACTCGGATAGGCTTAAAAAGTTGGTCTATTTACTTTAGAGATGCACAGACTTCAGGGTGATTTGATTGAGGTATATAAAATAGTTAAAGGGCTAGATTGTGTTGCTGCTGATAGATTATTTCAATTTGAGATAATGGGGACGACCGGGGTCATGCATATAAGTTGCACAAAAGTAGGCCAGGTTAGATGATAGGCAGTTCTTCTTTTCCCAGAGGATAGTAGATGGCTCATGCAGTGAATGCTGATTCTCTGAATACCTTCAAAAGAGAGCTGGACTAGTTCCTGGCTGGGGCGGCGATCATATCTTATAAGAGGCAGGTGAGATAACAGGTACTACAAGCATAGTCAATGCGATCCCCTTATGAGGTCAGAGAGGGATTTTCCAGATTTTTTTTCCCCCTAATTGCCCTTGGGTTTTTATCTTTTTTTTGTTTCTTCCTAGAGATTACATGGATGATGGTGGGTAGGAGGTGCCTATTTAAGATGCCTCAAGCATCACAACTGTGCGGGGCAGACAGGATGGACCAGATGGTCTTTTCCTCCCCATCATTTTCAGGGGAAAATTTGCAGGGCTCTGGGGAAAGAGCAGTTAATTGGTCCAATTGGATAGCTCTTTCAAAGAGCCGGCACAGGCATGATGGGCCGAATGCCCTCCTTGTGTGCTGTAAGTTTCGATGATTTGTCTGTATGTAGCATTCTTGCTGCTACAAACACACTGTAAATGTATTCCTCTATCAGTTTTAGCTGCAAAGCATCTTTCCTCAATAATTCATGTACTTTGTGCTCATATTTAGGCCACGATAATGGGGAGCATTTTGCTGCACGAAGTAATCAAATTGCAGGTTCAAATCAGACAACGCCTTTTTAGAACTCTTACCCTAAGAAGATTGTGATTGCTCTTGTGCTAGTTAGTACCTTTCTAACAGGATGTGCTATGACACATGTGGGGACCTGAGTGAGAATCTAATCCAGCCACCTGAGAGAAAAGTCACCTTGTCTCTGACACCTTTTATTGATTGCAAGGAAAATTAGGTTGGGCATTCACAATCCAATAGTTACTGTGACAAACGGATCAAATTGGCTGCAAAACTAAAGGTCATTTGAAATTAATCTTTCTGGAGACTGCTTGGCCAGTTTGAGCCCTTGTAATTTTCAAAGGAAGTACAAGGATGCATAATACATGCATTACAATGATTTTTTACTTAGATATCATGTAGATAGCACTCCATAGAATGAGTTAAGGGCACAGCACAACAAGGCAATAATTCCAGCTGCTACAGTTCCGTTTCTGATACCAAAGGGGAGAATTGCACCCGTTTGTTTAGGCATTAAGTTAACGTTGGAGGGACAAATTTCAGGTCGCGATCTCACGGGCCTGATCTCCCCCGGAATTGCACCGTCTGCCAAATTGGGAAGTGGAGATTACTGGGGTGTGCAGAGCGCCTACCTGAAATAGGTATTAGGAGCCTTGCTTATTGCAATTTGGCTGGTGCCATGCATGCTCCGCCCAGTTGTTCCGGGTCTTGAGCGGCCGAACCAGTCGTCCTTAAAGGGACTGCTGGGGGCCACTCAAAATAGGGTAAGAAAACTTTTTAATAGTTTCAGTTCTGCGGAGCCAGGAGGAGCAGTAGCGCTCCTCCTCACTCCACAAAAATACTGCGACAAAACGAGGTTGAATTTTCCCCCGACATGTTTTGGCTAATAATTAAATGTCTTTGAGATACATCCTAATGCTTCATTACTCCAGTTAGTTATATCTTCACACTGACCTAATGTATAGGAAATGGTCAATAATCACATAATTTTGTTCTTTTCTGCCTTTATAATTGGACACCCCTCATTTTTTTTATTCGTTCATGGGATGTGGGCGTCGCTGGCGAGGCCAGCATTTATTGCCCATCCCTAATTGCCCTTGAGAAGGTGGTGGTGAGCCGCCTTCTTGAACCGCTGCAGTCCACGTGGTGAAGGTTCTCCCACAATGCTGTTAGGAAGGGAGTTCCAGAATTTTGACCCAGCGACGATGAAGGAAAGGCGATATATTTCCAGGTCGGGATGGTGTGTGACTTGGAGGGGAACGTGCAGGTGGTGTTGTTCCCATGTGCCTGCTGCTCTTGTCCTTCTAGGTGGTAGAGGTCGCGGGTTTGGGAGGTGCTGTTGAAGAAGCCTTGGCGAGTTGCTGCAGTGCATCCTGTGGATGGTACACACTGCAGCCACTGTGCGCCGGTGGTGAAGGGAGTGAATGTTTAAGGTGGTGGATGGGGTGCCAATCAAGCGGGCTGCTTTGTCCTGGATGGTGTCGAGCTTCTTGAGTGTTGTTGGAGCTGCACTCATCCAGGCAAGTGGAGAGTATTCCATCACACTCCTGACTTGTGTCTTGTAGATGGTGGAAAGGCTCTGGGGAGTCAGGAGGTGAGTCACTCGCCGCAGAATACCCAGCCTCTGACCTGCTCTTGTAGCCACAGTATTTATATGGATGATCCAGTTAAGTTTCTGGTCAATGGTGACCCCCAGGATGTTGATGGTGGGGGATTCGGTGATGGTAATGCCATTGAAGGTCAAGGGGAGGTGGTTAGACTCTCTCTTGTTGGAGATGGTCATTGCCTGGCACTTGTCTGGCGCAAATGTTACTTGCCATTTATGAGCCCAAGCCTAGATGTTATCCAGGTCTTGCTGCATGCGGGCTCGGACTGCTTCATTATCTGAGGAGTTCATTATTTGTGCTTGTTTCATGTTTCCTTCATCCAATATACATTACCCTTCAGATAATTTACCTGAATTAAACCATTTTTGGACCATTTATTCGATATATTCAGATCCCTTTGAATGCTGTCAGTTTCTCCTGCACTGGTCACTGGACTGACTTGGCATCATCAGGAAATTTGCTAACATTACTATAAATGCACTTTCCACATTATTTTTGAATATAGTAAAGAGTGGGGGACGCTGTTGGTAGCCAAAGTTTTGATACATGTCTTTTTTCTTGAGAGAACCTGGTTTAACATCAGGGTTCAATCTGACTTGCTTGTAATACTCCAATGGCCTAAGCTCGACACTAAAAATATCCTGGAACAAATTGTGAAACATGTGTTTAACTTCTAATGAATTTCTGATGGTAGTTATCTTTTCTGAAGTTAAATTATTCAGACTATTTTTTCAGTTCCATGGACTAGATTTCAATCTTGTCAAGTTAATACTTGAGGGAAGCTGTTTGACTGGATTTCTTTTAATGAAATATTAATGGCCCATAAATTGCTTTAAAAAGAATGGTGAGCTGAACAGCGCTCACTGTTGTTTGTGGCGAAATCCAGGAGCAAGTTCTGGTGTTCGCACATGCGCAATGACGGCGATATGACAGCTTCGAATGAAAGGGATATCGCCGGTTGGAATCTGTGGAATCAATGGACCAACGGCAACTTGCTCATCTGCCTAGCTGGAAAGTAACTAATATCACCACAAAACAGGTACATTTATAAATACCAGGTCTAAACTATGTTTTAACAGCACGGTAAGTCTTAATAACCGCCAAAAAACTAAAAATTAACTTTTAAAAATGTGGAGTCTCATTACTCCTCATTTTAATCGTTTTTGGTCATTAAAAAATGTTTTTTGTTTAAATTTTTTTAAATTTACAATTTAATTTGATTATTTCTTACCCTCTCTTTTTCTCGCTGTCTATAACTGTTTTTACAAATGATTTTATTGTAGCTTTCACTTGCTGGATTTAACGTTCCAGCTTGCAGAAAATGGTCGCAGCTCGTCAAAAATGCTGCAATCTGATTGTTCGAGGGGAGAGATCAATCCTTTCACTTCTCCCATGGGTCCTAGCTTTGCTTGAACTAACGCCGGGCTCTTCTCAGCTTCCTTTTCGAGGAAGTGCACCCGGTAAAGACCGTGGTAATTTCGTGGGTTAGTATAAATCTATGGAGCGGTTCCCGCTCCGAGCAATTTCTGGGCCGTAAATGTTTTTCTATTACTTTGTTTGCCAAGTCTCTCTTTATCTGCTTTTAACTATCGGGCGAGCGGAAAGGTTGACCACCTGATCCCTCTGGTGGGAGGCCCGATCCATTTCAAGAGCCCGGCAAGCTGCGTGCTCGGAATGGGTAACCCGCTGTATCCCGGCTCTGGACCCAGTGCAATATCGGGCCGGCAGGAAGTCAGGTACGGGACGGAATGGAGGGGAACTCCCCTTTTGTCTTCTCCGAATGTTGAAAGAGTATTTAATAAATTTGGGCAAATAAGCTCAAAGCAGAATTAAAAATTTTGTTTCCAGTACATTTTCTTTCCATCTCATTCTTTTTCTATTTGGGGTTGCTTGCCTCACAGAAGAATGCATTCAGGGCCCGCTGCTGTCTTTTCCATGAATACAGTCCATGCTGATCATCTTTAAGTGACCTCAGCACCTCAGACATTACTCGTATCACCCCTGAGAAACCTCCTGAGTGCCTCTCTGCAATGAATTCCAACCATGGACTCATGGTTGAGATTTCTGTGTGTTCCATTGAGAATATCTCATAAATCGAACAGAAATCTCAGCCTAGACCTATGAATTTCAATTCCCAATTGGAAAGCTGTAAGAATTCTCTTAGTCCTTATCAGCTTTACACTTAGAACATCAGGAAGCATTGAATGAGAAAAGGTTGTTTGCCCATCTAGCCTATTCTTTCATAGACCATGTACTGCATCATGGGCTCTAAACCTATTTAATCTCCTGAGGGAAAATTACTAGATAAATAGTCACTGATCCCCAAAGATTATCTAAAACTCCAAAACATTCATCTTTACGTTGAGGGTGGTATATTAAAAAAGCACTCATTAAAATGTTATTAACTTAGTAAATGAATGTCATTTATATGAGGTTAAATCATTAAGAATGTGCTTTGAGTTTTGAGAGAGAAGAAGTTTTGTGCATTAATGATGAAAGTGTCCACTGGCTGAGACTGAAATCCTTAACCAGAACAGAACAAAAGCAACATTCCTCTCAGGTTAAGCTCTCTTCAGTGTTGGAAATCATTGTATTAAAAAAAGCACAATATAATACTGCAGTTGTCTAATCACCATAGCTTATCAACAAATATACATTGAAACTAAAAGACTGAAATGCCGAATTCAGCAATAAAAGATTTTATGTGTTACTTTTTCCCAATCTATAGTATATATAACTTCCAAAAGGTCACATTTAATACAGACATCAGGGTCAATTATAATACAAAACCCAATATTTATTTTGCAGGATTTTTTGTAGCTATCCTTTTCTCGCGCAGAACCTCCAACTTGCTTTTTATCGTACAAACTACTTTGTTATTTTGGTTGGGAAATTTTGTGAACTAGTGTGGAAAAAATGTGGTTTACTTTGGAACAATCAACCAGGAAATGTCTGTTCCTCATCAGTAGGGGCCATAAATGATTTTACTGGTACAATGTGCAAGTTGGGAGTCAGTTTGTGTCACTTTTTCTTCTGAGGCAAAGGCCCCATAAATGAGTTGCATCCCTCTACATTGCTGAACCAAAAAGCCACTTTGGGCAAATATTTTATAAACTACAAAGATTGGGTAACACAGCTGTTTTCTGTTTTTTTTTGAATAAAAGTTTTATTCGTTTTATCATAATACTGCATAAATTCATCTTAAATACAGCTTTGGGTGGACCTTAAGTCTCCATGATAACAAATAGTGTGTACATGAACTATAAATCATATGTACATAACTGCATCTTACTAAAGCCATACATTAATCCACCCTGCCAGATAGCAAATTACACCAAAACAGCTGTATTCAATAATATCCAGCGCTCTCTTTGTTTAGCAGTGTTTTAAACTTTTACTTCAACTAAATGTTCCACAGTCTTCTTTTCTGTAAGCAAAAGTGCCACACTATATAAAAAATATAATCTTCAGGATTAAAAGGACAGCTATCTTCACATTAAACCATTTGTTTGTTTAATTAGACCAGTGTTTTTCATTAACTTTCTGTCAAGAGCCACAATTCCAAACAATGTCTTAATTGAATGCTACTCTCAGGCGTACTCCAATACACTGCACCATGGAGTAATGGGGTTTAGATCTGGATCCATAGATACCACAGGGCAAGCTCTTAGTTTCAAATGTGCCTGCATGGGTACTTATTGAGTGGTGGCCATTCACCTTCCGCAGGAAGGGATAAAAGCACGGGCTGATACTTCAATTAAAGCTATTGGTCCTATATTTTGAGCTATGTGGATAATGAGAAATTACCATTTCCTAAAAGCCTTCCTTTGTTCTCTTTCACTGGACAACAAGAAGACAGAGATCAGCCACAAATGCCAGCCATGGCAACATCCCACAACCAAGTGCACCATGATTGGAGGCCCAGAGACTTATGGAGCAGCAGGTCTCCCAAGGGCCACAGATTCCGAGGAGGGAGGCTGCAAGTGACCCACAGACCACATCATGAATACCATTGAGTTAGGTTAATAGTATCACTAGGTCATGGTGGAGAATTTCCCTCTGCTTTTAGCCAGCATTCTTGTCATGCTTGCCCAGCTACAATGTGCCTCAAATGATGACATCCTCATTGGTGTAACCATATAAGACAATTCTCCACTAGATGTTGACTGTCTTCAAACTTGAAGAACCATGACCAGGTCTTTAGAAACTACACATGGAAACACATTTGGAATATAGCTAGCACACAAACAAACTAGAGTCCACAGCCAGTGGACTGTATTAAATGAATGCATTGACAACACTATAAATGAGTCAAGAAAACTGAAACTCCTCACACAAACATTAGCAATGTTATGAATCAATTGCAAGCAATTTTCAAATGGATTATGACGTGTGAGCCATGGGTAGTAGTGACCCATAACAACTTAGAGGGAGCAAAACAATGTGAAAACCATGCAGTGAAAATCATACATAGCAATGGTTGATCAGCCCACAGTATGTCACAATGTGCGGCAGAGTGGCACCAACTGTGTCAGAGATGGCAGGACATCACAGGCAATTTTGAAAAAAAAAGTAACAGAGTCTACCACGAGAAAAATAATCAAACAACAAAAAGTGTGAAGAACTGAGAAGAAATAGTTGAATGAAAGTGAAGTTAACTTTGCAGCTTAATCAATCTGTAATATGTCATCAACAAGAGAAGTGCATAAAGAGGAAACTATTCCAGCTCTTCCACTGTGACTGTAACTTATTACTATCAGTCTCTCAACATACCTGACCAGCCTTCTTAAAATGGAAAAAGATACTGAAAAGATGGGAGTAATCACTCTAAAAAACAGAGAATGCATTTTAGCATTGATGATTTATGATGGTAGCTGAAAAATAATGGCCACAACATAGCAGAAACCTCTTATCTCTGACATGTATTCTGTTCACATTAATATTTACAAAAAATGTGACAATTTGTCATTTTATTTTTATTGGCCATTTTAGGTGGCCTTGTCAATGTAGATGCGGGCAGCAGTTGCAGACTGATGGGTGTGTTATTGTCACATGTAATTACCTGAAACTATACAAGAAAAGGGAAAATTTATTTTACAGTCTCTAAGAAAAGCAATCTAACATTGTTGAGACATGGGAAGGAAGGAGTTAAGTTGAAAATGAGCAGTAAGGATAGTTGGGACATATGATAATGCGTGTGTGATTAAATTAGCAGAAGACAAAGGCCCTGATCACCTCAGCAATTGATTAAATTAGCAGAAGACAATGGCCCTGATCACCTCAGCAATTGATTAAATTAGCAGCTTGAAAACTCATTTGCCACAGGCCGAAACTGGGTGCGGCTGAGACTGCTGAGTGTTACAAACTGGATAGCCAGGTGATGAAGCATAGACTACCCGAGCCTGGTCTTCAGTTGCTTCCAAGCCTTTATTCACAGAGATCAACGCAATCCACACCATAGATAGTTCTCTTATAAATGAATACAAGAGAGATCCCAATTGATACGCCCCCACCTGAATACAATTAACACTAATTGATATAAATCACATGGATACAATTAACACTGAGGGTAGCACAAACAGAAAAGAGGGTGATGCATCAATGCACAAACTTATAACCAATCACAGAGTTAAGGGAAATATGATGTGGCGATGCCGGTGATGGACTGGGGTGGACAAATGTAAGGAGTCTTGCAACACCAGGTTATAGTCCAACAGCTTTATTGGAAATCACAAGCTTTCGGAGGCATCCTCCTTCATCAGGTAAGTGTAGGATTCCGTAAAGGTACAGCATATATAGTCAGAGAACAATGCCTGGTGATTACAGATAATCTTTCCAACTGCCCGTTATCAAGGCAATCAAAGGAGTTGAATGGTGTTCAGACAGAGAAACATTACATACAAGACTACTGAATACACAAACGGTCAGAACACAAAGACAGAGAGAGAGAGACAAACACCCGAAAGGCAGAGAAAGAGAGAGAATGACCAGTTGTATTAAAAACAGATAACTTTTTTTCGCTGGTGGGGTTACATGTAGTGTGACATGAACCCAAGATCCCGGTTGAGGCCGTCCTCATGGGTGCAGATCTTGAATCCTACACTCACCTGACGAAGGAGGAAGCCTCCGAAAGCTTGTGATTTCAAATAAAGCTGTTGGACTATAACCTGGTGTTGTAAGACTCCTTACATTTAAGGGAAATAAGTGGGAGATTTGAATGTATAAAAAGGGATGGTTCAATTAAAGCTATGGTACTGTCTGAAGAGCTCGTGCCTGGGCTTGACTGTATCCTGCTTGTCGCACTGCAACATTGAAATAAAGGCAAGACAAGAAACAAGGACCGAGTCTGCCTATCATCTTACCCGACGGATTTAACTTCATTTAACTTCAAACACAAATACTAGAATAAATAGAACACGTCAGAAGTGGCTGGCAGATCAAACTATTGATTTGTCTGGATATGGCAGCTTGGAGGGAAAATAATAATGGGTTTCTGGAGGCATAAACTGCTGAGCGTAACCCAAACCAAACAAACATCTATAAAGATCACAAATCGACATCAGAATCTACTCAAAATTAAAACTGGGTAATTTTGATCAATCAACCTTGGCATACTGCTCGAGCCCTAGGCTCAGCATCCTGCCCCACATCTGCTCGTTTACCCAGCCGCCTTCTCCCACTTCCGAAATATTATCCTCTCCCCCTCATTTAACAAAACGCTAATCCATACCTTCATCATCTAGCGACTCAATCTCTCCAAAGCTCTCCTTCCTGACTTCCATCCTCCACAACTCATTCGAAATGCTGTGGTCCTGTACCCTCATCCGCACTAAAATCACATCCCCATGGCCCCCCCATCCCCACTGCATCAACTTTAGGATCCTCATCCATGCTATCAAATCCATCCATAGTTTTGCTCCAACTCAGCAATTTCCTTCAGCTATATGCCTCTGCATTGCCCTCTCCACTTACCTGTCACTGGCTGGCTCCTCATTCTGTACTCCATCATTGGCAGCCTGTTATTGTTATTTAAGCCACTCTGGAATTCCCTTCTTCAACCCTTCCTTCTTATCAACTCTCTCCCTGCTTCAGAAGCCTCCTAAAAGGGACCTCCTTTTTGACCGTGCTTCCATTCCACTGTCCTTGTTTTCTCCTCTACCCTGTAAATCTTAGATATCTTTCTGTACGTGAAAAGCACAATTGAAATGTACGTTGTTGCTAAATAGATATTGTTTATCAGGAAATTAAGATCCTTTCTAAAATATTAATGGTGCAAGGTTCCAGCAAAAGGAAATCCTGAGCAAATTCCTTCAAGTACCTAAGAATCAACATCAGCTGCATACTTGAATAGCCAGGATTGCATAGGAAATTCAAGACATCTGGTCTTCCAATTAGGGTTACGACACTGAGAGCTCGAGTAGGTAAACACATTACGTGTGGTACAGGGTCATAGAGGCCAGTAAAGTCCCAGGTTCAATCCCTGTTCCGTGCTAAATTAGCAATACCACCGCAGATGACTATAACCGACCTCAGCATCAGCTAGGTTTCTTGATCCTGATTGCTATCTGTTGACGCCTGCTAGAAATGCACCTATGGATGTGGATGGGGACAGAATCAGGCTCAGCTGTGATGGCTCCCACAGTCAAATAGACCACCAACACCGAGGGGTCGATAGTACAACAGTGGGTGCCTTATGCTGATGCCTTGCTTTATCAGGCAAGGTCACTTCATTTTTGTGCAGGCGCTTGAAGTGACTGACTAGCAGACACCACTAGTGTTGCTTGGGGACTGCATTATATTCCCCCTCAGTGTCCAGGCTTGTACGTGAAGAGAAATGTTGCTACCTGGAGAACATACCCCAGCATTTTGCTTTCAGGAAAGGATGCACAAGGGGAATAAATCGAAGAACAAATGATCAGAGTTAAGCATGTGTCCACATCCACTGTTAAAAAGAAACCCCTTTTATAATGAAAAGTTCACACTCCTCAAATAATTAAATGTTTACTTGACAAAAAGCATTTGATTGTTAAGAATATTACTGTACAGTAATAACTGTCACTTTAACAAAAATACTGCACTACTGCTTTATCCACTAGGTGGAGTTCTTGCCAATCTTTTCGTGCCAATTCTTGGGTATCAGAATAATTGGTATAATCTATGTTGCCTACTTTATTTTTCACTGAACACACTCACCACCTAATCAAAATAGCAACAGAATGGGAGTGAAAAAAGAATGGTAAAGACTTGCCCTACAGCACACTTTTGCTCTTCACCACATCAAGTCCTGCATTAAATAACTCCCAAAACATTTATGCTTAAAATAAACGAGGATATAAAAGGCAAGCAAGCATTGCAGCCTTTCCAGCTAGTACGTTTTATAATATAATAGCATCTTTATACAAGGCTAACTTTAAGATCCACAGCAAAATACACACCCACAGTAAAAAGGAAACCCCTTCTATAATGAAAAAAATCAAGTAATTGTTTTTGTGACAAATAATATTTATACATAAATATTATTGTACAATAACAGCTGGATCTAATGAGGTAAATTTAAGATCCAGAACAAAATCATGTTACACTAAGGAGTATATTATAAGCAAATGTTTTATTTGTGTTTCCTAAAAGAAAGGAAAACAAAAAGTTGTTATGACATGGGCCCTACCAGAAAACAGTAATGGAAACAGAATCCTTAAAAGGGAATTGGATAAATACTTGAAGGGGAAAAATTTGAAGGGTTATGAGGGAAGGGCAGGAGGATGGGACTAATTGGATAGCTCTTTCAAAGAACCAGCACAGGCATGATGGGCCAAACGGCCTCCTTCTGTGCTGTATCGTTCTATGATTCTATGGTTCTAAGCGGTTAGCCCTTTCAGAGAGCCAGCACAGGTGCAATAGGCAATAGGGCCGCCAATGCAGGAA
This sequence comes from Heptranchias perlo, assembly GCF_035084215.1. Lineage (NCBI taxonomy): Eukaryota > Metazoa > Chordata > Chondrichthyes > Hexanchiformes > Hexanchidae > Heptranchias > Heptranchias perlo. The sequence goes on from NC_090332.1 coordinate 81,251,680, forward strand.
AATTCTATAATTCTATGGTTCGATGAGCAATGCCAATGCGAGTTAAACCAGAGCTTGTGTTATATCATAGAGTGTTGCAGTAACATGTTACTGTACGTAATAAATAACAAAATGGCCAGGCAATTCCTCAGAGCAGCTCTGCCGCCATGGGCGTTACCTCACCGGAAGTGCAGCACTTGTAAACGGGATTTAAACCCCACTTCCAGCAAAGTAACCTCAATGGAGTCCGAGCAGCTCCGAAGAACTTCCTGGCCAATATGTCACTGCAAAATAAAACCTTTTAATTCCCTACCACTCAAGTAATTTTACATCACAAACAGTGTGGGGATCTCAACTCTAGAATCCATTGGTGGAGGTTGCAGCTATTTTGAAATATTATACCTTGTCAGTATTGAATATTATATCAAACTTGATGAATTTTAATATTTATGTATGTGTTGTAAAAATTACTTACAATTTGTTTTGGTGAATTTCTAATGCTCGTGTGGGTTAGATTAGAAACTGGAGAATCTCCAGACTTGTCTAAAATGACACACTTTTAAACTATGATTTTACAATGAGTTTTCTAAAGTTCTAGCATTAAGAGTTTTGGCTGCCTGGTGTAATACCAGATACCATTTATTGCTAGTTGCTGATTCAAATCATTATTAGAATTTTAAAACATCAAATTTAGGGAATGAAAAGCAATCTAATAAGTTATAAAAATGCATTACTTCATCTAAAAAAAAAAGGCATTGGAGCAGACTTTCCTGTTATTGTTCCTAGACATATTAGATCATCTGGGCATAGCACAGAGGAAAATTGGCTGCGTATAATGACACCACTATTACCGGCCAGAATAGAAATGATTGGGTAATTCCCCCTCAATCACGCCTGGAGACCACACTACTGTAAATGACTGAGATTAATTTTATGCACATAATTTGTATGTAACTATCCTCCACTAACTGCATTTTGCTGGAGAAATCACCCTGCTTTTATCGGGAGAAGTTGCTGCAGTTTCAGTCATGTGATCTGTTTGCTGCAGTTGGTAGAGACTCGTTTTAAATAGACTATGTAAATAGACTTTGGTTGCTTTGCTGTTTGCTGAGTAAATAAATTTTGTTTGCTGTAAAATACAATGTTTGCCGTAAGTCCTGCCCCATCTCCAACTAATTGGTTTAATTTTCGAAGAGTGCAACTCTTTGAAAATTAAGCCTTGGTGAAATTTATATTAGTAACAAACCTGGTCATGATACAAATATTGCCACCACAGTTTTTACGTACCAAATGACTGAACAATACTAAATAGATTTGTCATGTTTGAAGGGTAGTTCTAAACTCACGGAGCATTAGATATGTTGTGTAGAAGACATTGCTAAGGAATAAAGAATATTATTTCCCAGAAATCAGTTTTCGAATGTTCCAATTTTTAACTCTACTTTAGTTAAGCTAACTCTAACATAGTGTTCACAACCCTGTCATCCTATTCAACCCCATAGCTTCTCCATCACAAAGACCACTATTTAAACCTCCATAACATCACCCACCATTGCCCATTCCTTTATCACCTTCAGACTCGACTATTCCAACAGATTCCCACACAGTACTGACCAACAGCTGTAAATAGCACGTATGTGTAGACTCCCACTAAAATAGTTTCAGAAAATAATAGAGTATCGAAGGCAAAGGGTTTAGGCAGTGGGTTAACACACTCTCATTACATTTCTAGAATGGGGTTTTGACTCAAATTGGTGAAAAGAAAGTATTGTTTCTTTAAAGGCCATAAGAATCCTAAATGCAGTGACCTTAAACAGTCACAATTCAGTTCCTACCATGCATGGGAGCCAGGCCTAGCAACTTGCCCACATTTAGTTGGAGATTAATGCAGATGATTGTGATTTCTTACCATTCTACCTGGGGATTACAATCTCCCGTGCGTTTTGACTGTGCTGGTAATTTCTCTTGGTTTCTCTCACTGGAGAATGGGAGAAAGCAAGAGAACACTAAGAAGGTAGGGCTATGCCCATCTGTAGGATCAGAGACTATTCAATCTGTGTGGGTCTATGAATTTAATAGTGTGTTTTCACTGCTGTCATGGATCCTGGGATAGCCTGTCTCCATAACTGTCAATTATTGTCAGTCACAGAAAGCAAGAGAAAACACTCACAAATCCCAAGATCATGTGCGTTGCAATAAAAGAAAAATAAAGAACAAAGAAAAAAATAGATAATAAGAGAAAGAAAGAATGCCATTTAACCATCCCTTGTGGTCCAAGTCACGGGTGGAACTTGACACTTTCAGCTATGATTACATTTTGGGCAGAAGTTAATGCCTCAGATATACAACTCACGACTGAAAATCTCACCAGTGTTGATAGTTTTGGTAAATCCACAACAAAAAAACTACCCGAAATGAGGAAAGCTGGCTTGCATATCTCCCAGCAGCCAGTTACTGAGCAATATTATCAAAGGCCGTGAAGTAGATTTTGTTTCAGTACTCTTAAGGATACTGAAGCAAAGGACAGAAAAACAACTATCTTTTGTAAGAATACAAGAATGCATGGAACAAGAAAGCATGAGAAAACACTCACAAATCCTGACAGTACATAACTGTTCGTTAAAATCACAGGTATTCACTTGATCAGTAATGCTGATCTTTAACCATGTGAAACATAACATACCTTCTCATTTAGAACAGTGCTGCACCAGTATTTCATATTCATTCAAAAGCAACAGTACGACCGGAATCACAATTCTACTTACAAATTGTCCTTGGCAATAAAATGACAGCGAGCACGACTGCTCCGATTGAACTGCATTTTACAGCAGCAGTCTGCCCTCTAGTGGACTGTCTGCCCATTTGTGAACAAAAAAAGCAGAATTAGAAAAGAGAGTTCATCATTTCAATATTTTACATTCCAGTGTAAACAAATTTCAGTCGTTTGACCTTGCCTAGTCGCCAGGTTTCAATGCCAGCATTCTTATCTTTATATATTTTTAATTTTTAATAAAGTTTGAAGAGTTATCTAAAGTTTTGCTTGATTTGGTTTGGTTTCAGATTAAGCTTTATGAGGATAAGTACAGACAGATATGATCAAATGTCATGTGGAATATGATGGTTCTTGAGTTTCTGGGTCCATGGAGCCAAAGAAAGCAAGTGGTCTAGGTTATGTTATGCAAGATGTGAGGTTGGATAGATATTGTGGAATGATGTTTGATTTACCTCTCAGGGGCAAAGAGAAACCGCAGAATCTTTCCTCAGGATATTAAATGGATTGAGCGGTCAGTGCATGTCAGAGCAGAGAATATTTCTTATTTGGTAGGAATAGGCTAAATGGGCCAAAGCCGTTTACTTCTTTTATGCTTTCTTATATTCTTAGAACAGATAATTGCTTTTTTTCCCTCCGCTCGAACTTCCTCTTCACTGTACCCTGTCTGAGATTACCAATACAAAACTTATTTCAAGGCCTCTGGCAGTAATGCTCAGTAACTGGCAATAGTAACGTAGTAAAACGTCCCAAGGTGCTTCACATTGTCAAACAAAACTTGACACCGAGCCACATAAGGAGATATTAGGACAGGTGACCAAAAGCTTGGTCAAAGAGGTAGGTTTTAAAGAACGTCTTAAAGGAGCAGAGAGAGGTGGAGAGGTTTAGGGAGGGAATTTCAGAGCTTAGAGCCTAGTCAGCTGAAGGCACGGCCACCAATGGAGGGGGCGAAGGAAATCGGGGATGCACAAGAGGCCAGAATTAGAGGAAGGCAGCGATCTCGGAGGGTTGTAGGGCAGGAAGAGGTTACAGAGATAGGGAGGGGCAAGACCAAGGAGGGATTTGAACACAAGGATGAGAACTTTAAAATCGGGACGTTGCTGGGCTGGGAGCCAATGATCAGCCAGCACAGGAGTGGTGGGTGAATGGGAAATAAAAACAGAAAATGCTGGAAATACTCAGCAAGTCAGGCAGCATCTGTGGAGAAAGAAACAGAGTTAACGTTTCAGGTCGATGATGACAAAGGGTCATAGAAACATAGAAAATAGGAGCAGGAGTAGGCCATTTGGCCCTTCGAGCCTGCTCTGCCATTCAACATGATCATGACTGATCCTCTACCTTAATACTATATCCCCGCTCTCTCCCCATATCCCTTGATGCCTTTTGTGTCTAGAAATCTATCTATCTCCTTCTTAAATATATTCAGTGACTTGGCCTCCACAGCCTTCTGTGGTAGAGAATTCCACAGGTTCACCACCCTCTGAGTGAAGAAATTTCTCCTCATCTCAGTCCTAATTGCCCAACCCTGTATCCTGAGACTGTGACCCCCTCGTTCTGGACCCCCCCAGCCAGGGGAAACATCCTCCCTGCATCCAGTCTGTCTAGCCCTGTCAGAATTTTATACATTTCAATGAGATTCCCTCTCATTCTTCTACACTCGAGTGAATACAGGCTGAGTCGACCCAATCTCTCCTCATACGACAGTCCTGCCATCCCAGGAATCAGTCTGGTGAACCTTCGCTGCACTCCCTCTATGGCAAGTATATCCTTTCTTAGGTGAGGAGACCAAAGCTGCACACAATACTCCAGGTGTGGTCTCACCAAGGCCCTGCAAATCGGTAGCTGTAAGAATATTGTGGCAAATGGTGGGCCAAAGGCTAGACAGTTGGGAATTTGAAAGTGCCGTTGTAAGTGACTTGCTGGAGTTTTTTCCAGGGCAGACACAGAAGGAAGTGGGGTTGGGAGTGGGCAGAGGGATGTGAGTGGAGCGGGATACAAGGAAGTGATCTGCAATTGAGATGATGGGAGTAGAGAGGCCTCATGAGATGGCAAAGTCGAGAGGGTGGCTGTGAGTAAGGGTAGGTGAGTTTATATGCAGAGAGCGGTTAAGGGAGGATAGAAGGGCAGGGAACTCAGAGGAGATAGGGCAAGGTGAGTTAAGATGGAGGTTGAAATCACAGAGGATGAGAAGTCGCTCGGTGCAGAGGCTGAGGGAGGAAAGCAGTGAAGATACCTCGGTAAGAAAGTTGGCACGGTATTTGTGTGGGCGGTAGAGAATGAGGATTTTAAAGGAGAGGTGAGAGGGGTGGAACAAGATGATATGCTCAAAGGAGGAGAAGGTGCCAGAGGAGTAGGGGGACAGACCAAGGTGTGATTTGGTGATAAGGGTCACACCACCACCGCCGCGGTTTGGGTGGGGCAGGTGGAGGAATGTAAAGCCAGACGGGGAGGCTTCAGTAAGGGGGAAGGTGTCATCACCCATGAGTCAGGTTTCCATCATGGCGATGATGTCGATGCAATCATCCACAATAAGATCATTGATGGCAAAAGCTTTGTTCACAAGTGAACGGACATTCTGGAGGGAGATGCGGAGAGGGGCGGTGATAGCTGATCCACTGGCAGAGTCCACAGGGTCAGCGCGGGGATGGGTGAATGGGACAGAAGGAGATTGTCAAGATCAGCTCCCAGCGGGCATGCTGGGCGAGAAGGTTGGCGAGAGAGTAGAGTGGGGAATTTGGGGTTGCTGCTTCATCCACTCAATAGTACTGGTGACATTGTAGGAGATTTAAATAGGTGATACAAATGATTCATAGACTGCAGCCTTTGAAATAAATTACCAAATAATCATCACAAATAAAGTACATACTTAGAACTCATGGTATACTTTATCATCATTTTCTTTTATGAAGAAGCCCATTTCAAAACATTCTCTTTCAAATGTTGAATGTCAGGCATTTCCAGTATTTTAAGGTTTTAATTGATGTATTCTACCATTACTACCTTTTTCTCTTTCAAATTTACAGACTTTTCAAAATACTTTATATATAAATTAGATACAAAATATCTTCTATTTATTTATAATTTATTAACAATTTTAGATAGACAGGAACTGGGTGGTGTAATGAGTTAAACAATTGGCTGCTCATTTCTGGAACAAGGGTCCAAATCTAACCCAGACTGATGAGACGGAAGTCTCTCCTGTCTACCGGGTGTAAGGAGACAATATGAATTTGGGTAGTCTCAATTAAGTTCCTGGTGGGCAGGGACTAACAGTATAAAACTGTGCCTAATTTGGTACTAATTGAAAATCTCACTCAGAGCCCAGTAGGTGGCTGATATGGGAAATGGTAAAAAAATCACACTCGTATAATAAAGGGTGCTCATCTGAGGTTGACCTGAGGCATGTTTTCAGGGCACAGGGAACAGGTACTTCACAAAGCATTTCACAGCCAATTAAGAACTTTTGAAGTGTAGTCACTGTTGAAATGTAAGGAGACACAGCAGCCAATTTACACACAGCAAAGAAATAAATAACCTGATAATCTGTTTTAGTGATGTTGGATAAGGGATAAATATTGACCAGGACACCAGGGGAAACTCCATCCTCTTCTTCAAATAGTACTATGTGACCTTTTATGCCTACCTGTAAAGGGAGATGGGACCTCGGTTTAACATCTCATACGAAAGCTGGCACCTCCGATAGTGTAACATTCCCACAGGATTCGGAGTGAAAAAGATTATTCACATAGAGTTCCAAGCTATGAAACTTGCTTTTACTGTAGAAAAGATTGAGAAGAGGATTTAAAATGATAAGTAAGAGATGTGAAGGTGTGGAAGTAAAGACATTATTTAACTTTGACTATGGCTGCAGAATGAGATGACATCAATACAAAATTAACACTTGAGGTTAGAAGAATTTTCTCCCCAGAGTCATGCATATATGGAATAGACTAGCAGTAAAAATGGTAATAATGTTGACTAACAATATTCCATCACTGGGTACATGTATATAAGTTTGGTAGAACACCAGCATTGCCAATGGTGACAAGTATTGCTGAGTTTTCATGAGGATTGAAGGCACTTCTAACAGTTATTCCAATCATCTTTACTACTTGTTTGGAGCAGAATTGTTCTAACTCAAGATGATTTATAATCATTACAATATAATGGGTAGCCAACATCATGGGTCCATCTTTCTCAACAATCACAGAATCATAGAACCATAGAATAGTTACACCACAGAAGGAGGCCATTTGGTCTATCGAGCCTGTGCTGGCTCTTTGTAAGAGAAATCCAGTTAATCCCATTCCCCCGCTCTTTCCCCGTAGCCCTGCAAAATTTTTCCCTTCAACTATTTATCCAATTCCTTTTTGAAAGCCACAATTGAATCTGTTTCCACCACCCTTTCAGGCAGCGCATTCCAGATCATAACTACTCGCTGCATAAAAAGGTTTTCCTCATGTTGCCTTTGGTTCTTTTGCCAATCACCTTAAATTTGTGACCTCTGATTCTCAACCCTTCCACCAATGGGAACGGTTTCTCCATTTACTTTATCTAAACCCGACATGATTTTGAACACTTCTTTCAAATCTCCTCTCAACCTTCCCTGCTCTAAGGAGAACAACCCCAGTCTCTCCACATAACTGAAGTCTCTCATCCTTGGAATCATTCTAGGAAATCTTTTCTGCGCCCTCTCTAAGGCCTTCACATACTTCCTAAAGTGCAGTGCCCAGAATTGGACACAATACTCCAGTTGTGGCCGAACCAGTATTTTATAAAGATTCAACATGACTTCCTTGCTTTTGTACTCTATGCCTCTATTTATAAAGCCCAGGATCCGGTATGCTTTTTAACCTCTTTCTCAACCTGTCTTACCACCTTCAACGATTTGTGCACATATATCCCCAGGTCTCTCTGTTCCTGCACCCCCTTTAGAATTGTACCCTTTAGTTTGTATTGCCTCTCCTCTTTCTTCCTGCCAAAATGTATCACTTTGCACTTCTCTTCGTTAAATTTCATCTGCCATGTGTCTGCCCATTCCACCAGCCTGTCTAAGTCCTCTTAAAGTCTATTACTATCCTTCTCACTGTTTACTACACTTCCAAGTTTTGTGTCATCTACAAATTTTGAAATTGTGCCCCGTACACCCAAGTCTAAGTTATTAACATATATCAAAAAAAGCCGTGGTCCTAGTACCGATCCCTGGGGAACACCAGTATGAAAAACAATCGTTCATTACCAATGTCTGTTTCCTGTTACTTAGCCTATTCTGTATCCATGCTTCTACTGCCCCTTTTATTCCATGGGCTTCAATTTTGTTGACAAGCCTATTATGTGATACTTTATCAAACGCCTTTTGAAAGTCCATATACGCAACATCAATCACATTGACCTCATCAAAAAACTCTATCAAGTTAGTTAAACACGATTTGCCTTTAACAAATCCGTGCTGGCTTTCCTTTATTAATCCACACTTGTCCAAGTGACTATTAATTTTGTCCCGGATTATCGTTTTTAAAAACTTCCCCACCACCGAGGTTAAACTAACTGGCCTGTAGTTGCTGGGTTTATCCGTACACCCTTTTTTGAACAAGGGTGTAATATTTGCATTTCTGCAGTCCTCCGGCACAATCCCCATATCTAAGGAGGATGGGAAGATTATGGCCAGCACCTCCACAATTTCCACCCTTACTTCCCTCAGCCACCTAGGATGCATCCCATCCGGACTGGTTGACTTATCTACTTTAAGTACAGCCAGCCTTTCTAGTACCTCCTCTTTATCAATTTTTAGCCCATCCAGTATCTCAACTACCTCCTCTTTTACTGTGACTTGGGCAGCATCTGCTTCCTTGGTAAAGACAGATGCAAAGTACTCATTTAGTTCCTCAGCCATGCCCTCTGCCTCTGTGTGTAGATCTCCTTTTTTGTCCCTAATCGGCCCCACCCTTCTTCTTAATGCCATTTACTATTTATATGCCTATAGAAGACTTTTGGATTCCCTTTTATGTTAGACGCCAGTCTATTCCCATGCTCTCTCTTTGCCCCTCTTATTTCCTTTTTCACTTCCCCTCTGAACTTCTTATATTCAGCCTGGTTCTCACTCGTATTATCAACCTAACATCTGTCATACTCCCCCTTTTTCTGCTTCATCTTACTCTCTATCTCTTTTGTCATCCAGGGAGCTCTGGCTTTGGTTGCCCTACCTTTCCTCCTCGTGGGAATGTACCTAGACTGTACCCAAACCATCTCATTTTAAAAGCTGCCCATTGTTTGATTACAGTTTTGCCTGCCAATCTTTGATTCCAATTTACCCGGGCCAGATCCATTCTCAACCTACTGAAATTGGCCCTCCTCCAATTAAGTATTTTTACACTGGATTGCTCCTTGTCCTTTTCCATAATTAATCTAACCTTATGATCACCGTTCCCTAAATGTTCCCCCACTTACACTTGCTCCCTTGACCTACTTCATTCCCCAGAACTAGATCCAACAATGCCTCCTTCCTCGTTGGGCCGGAAACATACTGATCAAGAAAGTTCTCCTGAACACACTTAAGAAATTCCTCCCCCTCTTTGCCCTTTACACTAATACTTTGCCAGTCTATATTAGTGTAAAGAGCAAAGACTGGGATACATAATGCAGAAAGAACAAACTTGCATCCATTAGTCTGCCTTGGATTTGAACTTAAGAGGTGAGAGAGCAAAGCTTTCACTGTCTCACCCAATCTCCATTTATTGTTTGTCAATAAATCACTCTTTTCTGCTTTCACATGGATTCGTAATAGCCACCTCCTCCTTTTCCTAAAAATAACTTTTAATATTGGATTTTAACATCTGTGCATTATGCAGTCCCCCCTTGCTTTCTTCCCCACCCCCTCCTTCCTAGATTTGCCAAATCTCATTAGCACCATCCTCGACAGTTTCCATGTTGTAATTTCTATGTAGTTAAGACTGCCAATTACCCATTTTTGATATACTATACATCGTGTCACCCTCATTGTGAGGCAAGGCAGCTACATGATAAAAGAGGAACAATGACCCAAAAAGCAGAACAATAATCTAAAGATTGCAATAAGACCAGGATCATGACAAGCTATCTAGACAATGGAGTCACACAAACTGGCCTCCTTGAAAAACTACCTTGAAAAGAGTCTTGCGGTTAAATGTGCCATGTTAAAACAAGCTGACCATCTTGAATTAATGACCTTGCAAAAGGGTCTCGTGGTTAGATGAGTAATGTTAAAAATAAGCTGACCATTTAAATTCTTTGAAAAACAACTTTGTTAATCTATAAGGGTCTTATGAATGTTGTTCCATATATGGTGTGAGTATCTGAGATGGGGGGCATAAAAACCCAATGTCTTTTGAGCTCAGGGCAGAGCAATCAGCGAAGAACACCTAGCTGTCGAAAGAACATCTAGCTGTCTTAAGATGACACCACTGTCAGAAGAACACCTGACTATCAGAAGACTACCTCAATGTTGGAAAACTTGAAACAGCCATACCACCAATTTAATTATGACCTCTGCCCAGAGTTCAATGGGGTAATATTGTTTTGATCTAAATGATAGTAATATTGTTTTGTCTAAAAATTTGATACCTTTATATGTTTGGTTTAACTATTAATAAATGAGGCATTGATTACCAATTGGTGTCACATCTGAATCTGTTATAAATTGAAAAGACATAGGAACGTAGGAACTGGAGTAGGCCATTTAGCCCCTCAAGCCTGTTCCACCATTCAATGAGATCATGGCTGATCTGTGACCTAACTCCAGCCAGGAGGTGACTAATCAATGTTTCATGTTGACATGAAATCAAACACCTAAAGGAAAAAAATGTTTAAAAATCCACAGACTTAATGTGATCACAAAAGACGTGAATTGTTCAAATTCCGGGAGTGAGGTTTTGTTTAGTATAAGTGATCATGGCAAATGTCCATGAAATGTTAGAAAAGAAACTTAAAAAGAAACTAACGGGGTCTGAGGAACCTGTAGAATTAATCTCCAAAATAGTGGAGAAGAATGAGACTTATGAGACGGCCATAGAATGGGTCGAGGAGCAAGTTCGAAATAAAAAGATGGAGAGAGTTGGTAAAAGGGCCCTTATGTGGGAAGAAAACTTGTGTGCACTTAAGAGTGAGGAGCATATTAAACAATTAAAAGAGGAAAATAGGAATCAGTTAGAGGAAATTGAGAGACATTCAGACGAGAAAGACGGGGAAATTAAGAGATAGTCAGACGAAAACGAGAGCCTGAAAGAACGTCTGGCTGATGTCCTTACGATGCTGGAGAGTTCGCAGTTGGTGGCTAAAACTGCGACAGCACTGGGATTACAGTGACGGAAAATATTACAAGACAGAGATAGGCTTACAGAGAAAAATGGGAGACTAGAGTCAGGACTCATCAACTGTAGTGGGGCTTTAAGGGAGGCTACGGGCACAATTTTAGCCCCGAAGTCTGGGCACGTTGGGTGTGGGGGGCAATCAAAATTGCGGATTTGTGGAGCGGGAAGGAATCCTAGCTCCAACCTGCCGAAAAACGTGTACGACCCAGACTCATCTGGGTGGCCGTGCTTCAGGAAGCGAGAAATCCCGTCGGTAATTAAAGCCAGTGGACTGATATTTAAAGCAGGAATTAAGGTAGTTAAAGTCGTTGAAATGGTAATTTTTATTTTTATTGATGCAGGAAATGATTTCAACGCTGCCTCATCGTGTTTCTCGTGCAGTGTGAAACACGCCATGGAAACCGAGGCGGGTTGGAGCCAGCAGCCATTTGGCCATTTAAATCCCTGGGGTTTAAAAGGTGTTTTATTGCAGCAGGGCACTCAGTTCTCTCAGACAAACTTTTGGCTGGGAGTTCTTTGTGTTTAGACTAAGAATTCTTGTTTCACACTCAGAATTGTTCTGTTTACACACATTTACCTATTTTGGATACCCTCAAATTGACAGCATCAGGATTGGGGGGGGCACAATGGCTGCATTCACCAGTACATCCGAGGAGGAGGAACATCACCATCCGAGGCGGGCACGGCATGCAGTTCCGCCACTTGCAGCTCCACAAGACAGAGGTGAGCCACAGGGACCTGCAGAAGAGCAGAGAGGGCAACAACAGAAGGCCCAACGCCGCAGGAGGCACTACCCTCGTGAGGGGGTCTACAGACAGAGGGTAAGCATCCTGGACCTCTCTGAGGAGCAGAGCCTACGAAGGCTGAGAGTGAGTCGCCAGGTGGTCGCAGACTTCTGCGCGCTCCTTTATGCAGAGCTGCTCCCGGTCGACGATGTAAGTTAATGATTCAGGGGTTACGGGGCAAATTGAGCCGACAAGGGGCTGTGGTGGCTGCTCTAAGGCGAGGGGTCATGGGAGGAACAGGAGGTCGTAACGATAGGTGTTTCCGATGTCAGAAAATGGGTCACTACCCCATAGATTGCAGGAATAATGTAGCGCCCACCTGGCAGAGAAACAATGAGGGAAATCGAACCATGAGTCTCCATAAACCAGGGGGGGTGGAACAAAAAATAGATAAATTAATAACTCTCCTGACTACCCAACAACAGAAACAGATACAATGGTTCCAAGAACAGTTAAGAGTGATAACATACGTACAATGGCCCAAGCGGGTGGCGATGGAGACGAGGTGGACGGGGAAGGGCGGGCAGAGGAGGCGGCGAACTATCGCTCCCCAGACAACACAATGACACAAGGAGCCGATGATGAGAATAAAGTAGTTTGTGAAGGCTTAGATGAGGACAGCGAAATGGAAGTCGCAGAAGTCAAAGAATCATTTAAGCAAACCCAAAGCATATCACAGAGTAAAAGGCCAGAAGGGAGAGAGGCAGTCGTAGAGGTTCTAGAAAGTGAACCGAGAAAGAGACTAGAACTCCCGGCTAGTTCCCGAGTACCCCCTTTCCATTCACTATGCCCCATCCTTCCAGCAACGGAGGAGAAAGAGAACACTTTTAAACAGGAGAGCCAATACAAGCCTGATAAACGGTCTTTCCTACATGAGATTTTAAATTGTAACAAAATCATGGTTAAGCAGGAAACATCAGAGATTGAAAATTCAGATGAGAGATAAAGGATAGATGATTTAAAACAGGGGGAAAAGGTGGAAAGGGAAGATTCTGTTACAAGCTACTGGATTTTTCTTTCGTTTTTAGTGTACTGTCTCTGTTCCATTTCCTCATTTTTCACAAAACTGAAGCAGCGTTCACCCTTTGTAGCCCCGGTCGTTTAATATAAGCATTTCAAATCGTTGTGTTTTCTAAGCATAGTAGCACTGTTAAATGTATAAGAAGTCAAAAGAGTTTGAGAATTATTGTACAGTTACGGGACTATGTCCTATTTTATGTCTGTGAGATTTGAGATCTAAATCATCGATTGTTTTCTTTTCAATTCGGCAAAGCTTCTTCAAATTTAGTTGAAATCTGCCTGAGTATGGAGCTGCTGTGCTGAAGCTGGCTCCACGGTCAGTATTGCAAAGAAGTTTTAAAATCATGTTGCCTTACACAGAGTTTGTTCCACATTTAGGATCACTTTGACCCTGTGGGTCTACAGCCGTCCAATGGGGGAAGTTAGTCGGTAGCAAAGTGCAGAGCGTCCAAGGCGACAGACAGTTGAGGCATCAGGTCAAGGTTGTGTAGGGTGTTCTACTCCAAGTTTCCAAAGAAACTTGCCGCAGAAGAAATAATTCTTTGTGCTTTCTCCACCGATGAGGCAAAATGGACAATGTGATAATAATTACATTTATTATTGGGGAGTATAATATGACAGGGACTTAGAAATTGTAAAATGTGCCATAAATGAATAACGTCCAATTTATGTTATTGTGGTAAATGCCCACAAGAGATGTGCAGATAAAATGGGAACGAGAGGTAGCGAGTGATAGATTGCATAACGGGGGTAGAAACTAGACCAGAGGAGGGCATCTTCAGGACAAGACAATTACAGTCAGATGCTGTGGGGTAGGTAGGTGTGATACCGAGTATTCAGAACAGGAATATCAATTTGGAATCGGGTAGATGTTGAGACTATAAAGAAGCATGTGCGTCGTTATGAACATGCGCAGGCCAAGCTGGTCGATGCACCAATCCTAAACGCAATCAATGAGCTAGCACAGGAAGAACAATATACCGTCTATAAAATGCGCAACGTTTTTCACTCAGACGCAGGGTAAAATAAATGAGATGATGTAAAGGGAAACAAGCAAGCAAAGGGAATAGGAGGGGCAACTATTTGTACGGCAAACAGAGCATATGTGCTTTCGTTTATTGATCAAACACTGAGGATTTTGATGCGAGGTGAAGTCCCAGGATATATTAAGGGACTACGAACGTGTCCGTTGGTATTCTAAGGGAAATGGTGAAACAAATATGAGGGTTGAATTTCCACCAGTATCAACAGTCCGCAATCTGGGGTATGCTCTATTCACCCAGTGGGCTGAGTTAGGGATAAGAATAAACCTTGATTTTTAACATATCCTTACCTATCATGGATGCTATGACCCAAGTATTTACCGAATTGGCAGAACCACATTCTGTGGGATATTTAGAGAGAGAAGTGTATAAACAAAGGGTAAACTCGCGTAAGTTAATGATGTATGACAGGAAAACAGCATTACAGATGGTGCCTAATTTAGAATGTTGTATCAAACAGGGGAACCGATACCTAGGCCGATATGGATGTTTCCCTGCACGCATGCCTGAGTGTAGATGGTGTAGGCGTGATCTTTAAAATTGAAACGAATGTAAATATAACTTTAAAATAGGAGGCGCAGGAAAAGATGCCTGAACGAACTTATGGTGACACAAATGCAAGAAGCTTGTTATAATTTGCAGTTAGAGATTATTCCTGCTCTGTTAAATTTTTCCTTCTGTATCTTGTGTCTTCTGATTTATGTCATTGAATGTATGTAGATTTTTATCACACTAAGAGAAATGGTACACAGTTTTACTAAGCGCAATCGGGAAGAGATTTAGGTGAACTCACACAGAGATAATGGGAACATGATAAAACATTGCACAAGCAAATAGAGAGATTACTTAAAGGAATGAATAGGCAGATGGGGGATTTTATATCAGGGGGGAGTCCCTGGTTTTAATAAAACGACTGACAGAGAGACAGGTTAGGGATATTGGCAATCATTCAGAATAACAAAAACTAAGGAACAACTGATCTTCAAGGCAATGTATGGAGGGTTTTTACAATGTTCAGATTCAAAAGGGGGTTAAATGCTATAGAAAACAATGGGATCCCAAATTTTATATTGGACAGACAAATGAAAATCTGTAAATCAGATGGGGATATGGATTGGTGTAAGGTATGAAGTCATGGATTGGTGTATTATGCTAAGAAGCTTGCAAGCAGAGGGACTTTGTTTCACAACTGATTCCTGTGGTAGTGGCAATACCATTGCTATCTGCTGATGTAAAACTGATGGAAGTAATTAAAGTGGAATCGATGGGCTTGTTGAAGGATGATAAACATAAGGAATTTGTAAATTATCCAGAAGGTCGAAGATATCAGTAAAGGGGAAAAGAAGGATTCTGGATTGCACCAAACACTTCATGCTGTTCCAGGAAAAGTGGATCCTGGTTGTGCAGATGTGACGTTTTACAAATTGCATTGCCAGCTCATGGTTTCACTCTGGGTGAAGAATCCCCTAATTGTACTATTGAATTTGAAAAGGACCAACATCGTTTATTCGGAGAGAGGAAGGTATTGCATTACAACTAACAAGAAGCACTAAACATAAGGCAACACCATATGTCCAGTTTGGCAGTTAGCATCTTGCTTTACACCAACCAGAAATACTAAATTGGGGCAAAGATATTGGTGCCTGTTATGGCCACAATGATACAAAAATGCAAGATACAAACATTAGCTTTCTGACAGAAAGCTTATGAGTGATTGTAAATTTTGACCGCAAAAGCATTAAGTGTACTTAAACATGCTAACAGGAACATTAGATGGAGGAAGGGCCACTTAGAAATGACAGGCTTATGGAAGGATAAATGAGTGATCGAAACCCTTAGGGTTTTCTCACTCCTAAGCTGGGGATTGCGGGTTCGGGTCCCATCGGTTCGCCCCGGTAACTATAGTTGATCGTGACGTCACCAGACTGAAGATCCATTGGGGACTTGATGGAGGATACATTACAGGCTATAATTCATTTTGGGCACCCCATTCCCCCTTTATCATGCAGTCTTAAAAGCAACTTGGATAGAAGTGTTACCTCTCAGAAAAATCTGGTCAAAATGCAGCAGGCTAAGAAAGAAATAGAGGAATGTTCACAAATCCGTGGGGCTAAATCATGGTGGGAGAATGTTTATAACGCTGGTGAATCCCCATGGGCACGTTCAGCGTTGTATGCTTTCCTGATCATACAAGTCCTAGTTGCCATATCCCTAATAGTGTCTACTTGCTGGGTCCGCAGGTGGGTCTCCAAGTTAAAACAGAATGTGCGTCATTCCAAACCATTCCCCCATTAGACTAGATTGATTAAATAAGTGAGGGGTCGAAGACTTAGTCTTCTCCCCCTCAAGGTGCGGAATCTGTAAGAATATTGGAAATAGGGAAAAATTGACAATTTTTTCTTAATCATGCTCTGCAGGCTGTACTGCATATTTTGCTGAGTGTGCGGCTTATTTTGCTGAATTGTAAACTGTTAACCTTTGACTAGTGACTGACCCTTGTCACCCTCATTACTAGACAAGACAGCTACATGATAAAAGAGGAACAATGACCCAATAAGCAGAACAATAATCCACAGATAGCAATTAGACCAGGACCACGAAAAGATAACTAGACAATGCGGTCAAACAAACTGGCCTCCTTGAAAAACTACCTTGAAAAGGGTCTTATGGTTAAATGTGTAATGTTAAAATAAGCTGACCATCTTGAATTCTTTCAAAAACGATCTTGCAAAAGCGTCTCGTGGTTAGACGAGTAATGTTAAAAACAAGCTGACCATTTGAATTCTTTGAAAAACAACTTTGTTAATCTATAAGGGTTTTATGAATGTTGTTTCATATATGGTGTGAGTATCCTGCGAAGGGGGGGGCATAAAAACCCAACGTCTTTTGAGCTCGCGGCAGAGGAATCAGCGAAGTCCACCCAACTGTCAAAAGAACACCTAGCTATCTGAAGATGACACCACTGTCAGAAGAACGCCTGATTATCAGAAGACTACCTCACTGTTGGAAAACTTGAAACAACCACGTCGCCAACTTAACTACGACCTCTGCCCAGAGATCAAACGGGGTAATACTGTTTTGATCTTTGTTGTCTAAATATTTGATACCTTTACATGTTTGATTTAACTATTCATGAGACACTGATTACCAATTGGTGTCATGTCTGAATCACACACACCCCCTTCTTCCATCCATATCCTTTCTAAATAGGTTATATCCTGCAATATTTAACTGCCAGTCCTGGTCTTTATGAAGCCATCATACATCTGGCTCCTCGCTACAAATTATCGCTTCCAGTTTCCCCCCGTTTTGTTTTGGATGCTGTGCACATTGCTGTAAGGGCAATTTAATTTGTTTTTAATAACTGTTCCCCTCACTTTATTTTTAGCAGTCGTCCTGTCCTTATGTTCGACAACTGTATTTGTTCCCTGACCGTCAGTGTTACCCTTATTCCTTACCTTGGTCTGACCTTTACTCTGATCTCCTATTTTATCTTCAGACATGTTATTCTCACCACCCCCCCCCAACCACCCCTTCCCTTACTAGGTGTAATGTACGACTACTTTGTTGTATGATACTTCAGTTCCATATATTTGTGAGCTTGCAATCTGCTTACTATTAATAGTCTCTTGTCTCACATCCCTCTCTCTAAATGTCAAACCTAGCAACTCTCCCACTTCCCCAAACGATGCCCACAGACCAACTTTGAGCATCTCTCCAGTGTCCCAGGGTCGCGCATGCGTACCTGGGCCGGGTCGTTTCGGTTCCCGATTCCCGGCGCGTGCGCGTTACGTCACGTCACCTCCTCCCCCCCCCCCCCCCCGCCCCGCCCCCACCCCGCGCGCGGGTGTCACGTCAGGGGACGGGAGCGCGAGCCGCGGCCGTTTGTCTGTTTTGGTTTCTGGGCCGAGTGCGCGCGGAACTCGGGATTCGAGTGACGGCCGGAGCCGCCGCGCCGCCCCCGCCTCCCCCCTGGCGACCCACAGCCAGCCCGGCTTCCAAAAAAAATACAACCCCCCCCCCCCGCCCTCCCGCCTCGCTTGAGCTGCACAGGCCGGGTTGAAGCCGAGCCCCCTTTCCCCCGCCCCCCGGATTCAGGTAAGTTACTGGGAAGAGTCGGAGCCGCTGCCGCGGGATGAAGGGGAGGGACGGACGGACGGACCGGGGGGGGGGGGGGGGGGACTGCGTTAGGGCCGGGCTCCGTCAAGGCTTCCCGCTCGGGGGCGGGAGCTTGTGCAGCCCGCCCGGCTGATACCGACAGCCGCTGAGGGACGGGACGGGACGGGAGGGGGGTGGGTAGAAGGAGCTGTGTCCCAGACAGCAGGGGGTGGGGGTGAAGGACAGAGGGAGGTGTGTCTGGGACACCGGGGACCGGGTAGGGCGGGGGGGCGGGGGGGGGTGGACTGAGTATGACCAGGTTGTGTCTGTGGCGCCGCCAGGTACAGTGAGGCAGGTACTATCTATCCTTCGCCTAGTTGAGAGGGTTTTGGGCTGATGTGATCCAGCAACTAAGCATCAGCCAGTGCAACTTGTACAGCTGTGGCGCCAGCAGTTTCAGCCAGCTTCATATTCATATTGTAAAGATAAATAGCCTATGCTGGAGATCTCGAAGTAAAAACAGAAAATGTTGGAAATGGTCAACACCTGGAGGGGAAAGGACATGTCAATGCCAGGGGCTAGAGACCTTTTGTCAAAACACTTCTGACTAAGGAACCTAACCAAAGTTGATCTATTTTTAAAAATATTCAATCTTGGGATGTGGGCATCGCCGGTAAGGCTGGCATTTATTGCCTTTCCCTTGTTGCCTTTCTTATTAAACTGCCGCAGTCCACGTTCTTTGTAGCGGGTTGATACAACTGAGTAGCTTGCTAGGCCACTTTAGAGTCAGTTAAGAGTCAACCATGTTCGTGTGGGACTGGAGTCACATATAGGCCAGACCAGGTAAGGATGGCAGGTTTCCTTCCCTAAAGGACATTGGACGTTAGTGAACCAGTTGGGTTTTTACAACAATCTGACAGCTTCAAAGTCATTTTTAGTGATAGCTTTTTATTTCCAGATTTTTTATTAACTGAATTCAAATTCTCAAACTGCCGTAATGGGATTTGAACTCGCGTTCTCCGGATTTTGAAACCAGGCCTCTGAATATATGGTCCAATAACACAACCATTACACTACCATACCTCTGGCATTGATACTGACTTACTTGTTGTTTAATTCCAGCACTTTCTGTTTTTAGAAAATTTATGTTACTAATAAGGAAAAATTGCCTTACAACTCTAGCAGAAATGGGTTTTCAAAATTTGTGTAGGTGAAGAATTTGCCGACCTTTAGTTTTCCATTGTTGTGTGCATGTTCATAATCTGAAGCCTGCTTGCAAATCTCCTTCGCAGAAAGCAAAGTTATTTCAAATATTGCACTGCTAGTCCTCAAAACCCACCCACAGATTCCATTTCTGCTGTATTGTTTTGTGGCCAATTTGAACTCACAGGTGTTAGTGAGCTAGCGACAAAAAGCTTCAAACAGCATCCTACAAATAATTATGGTAATTAATTTGGAAAATCTTTCCTGGGAAATTGAAACTGTTTACGAATGGATTGAGAGAAAGTACAGTTGCTTAATTCAAATTATCTGATATTTCAATTTTTTAGCACCAAATTTCCACGGTGTGGTTTATAATGCTTAATTCAAATTATGGATAAATCAATGTTAAGCATAGAAAATGACTGAACATAGAAACTATTTGTAAATTTAATTATTTTGACTTTTTGTTTTCCTACTTATTAAGAACATAAGAAATAAGAGCAGGAGTAGGCCACATGGCCCCTCGACCTTGCTCCACCATTCAATCAGATCATGGCTGAACTTTGCTCTCAACCCAACTTTCCTGCCCGATCCTCATATCCCTTGATTCCCCTAGAGTCCAGAAATCTGTCTATCTCAGCCTTGAATATATTCAACGACTCAGTATCCACAGCCCTCTGGGGTAGAAAATTCCAAAGATTCACAACCCTCTGAGTGAAGAAATTCCTCCTCATCTCAGTCTTAAATGGTCGACCCCTTATCCTGGGACCATGCCCCCTAGTTCTAGACTCTCCAGCCATGGGAAACAACCTCTCAGCATCTACCCTGTCAAGCCCCCTCATAATCTTATATGTTTCAATTAGATCACCTCTCATTCTTCTAAACTCCAGAGAGTATAGGCCCATTCTACTCAACCTCTCCTCGTAGGACAACCCTCTCATCTTAGGAATTAATCTAGTGAACTTTCGTTGCACCGCCTGTAAGGCAAGTATATCCTTCCTTAGATAGGTGAGGTCGCACCAAAGCCCTGTACAATTGTAGTAAGACTTTCTTACTTTTGTACTCCAACCCCCTTGCAATAAAGGACAACTTTCTATTTGCTTTCCTAATTGCTTGCTGTACCTGCATGCTAACTTTGTGTTTCTTGTACGAGGACACCCAAGTCTCTCTGGACACTGACATTTAATAGTTTCTCACCATTTTAAAAAATAGTCTGTTTTTCTATTCTTCCTACCAAAGTGAATAACCTCACATTTCCCCACAGTATACTTCATCTGCCACCTTGCCCACTCATTTAACCTGTCTATATCCCTTTGCGCAGACTCTTTGGGCTCGATTTTAGGGTCGGGTTACCTGCGGGTTTCCAGCAGGGGGGCCCCGAAAATCCCGATCTCCGATCACGTGACCGGATTCGGACGAAATCCCGGCCACTTCCGGGTACCGCGCTGACGTGCGGGGCTGCGCGTGAAAGCCCCGCTGGTGGGAATCCCGCAGGCAATTAAAGCCAGCGGGGTTCCACTTGAGAGCACTTAACTTGCTGGTTTTGGTCAGTTAATGAGCTGAAGCAGCTGTCAAAAGAGGAAGTGTGGGATTTTAGGTTCAAGGCAGTCAGTTTCCCACACTGGGGGAAACAGGACCCTTCAAACCAGGCGTGTTGCAGCCAGCAGCCTGTGGCAGGTGCCAAGGTGCGCTCCACGGGGGAGAGCCCTCACCCACGCAGGAGGCCACTGCGTCACATAGGGCAACCCCTGCCCCCCACCACCCCCCGGCCAAGCCAGAGGACAGACCGACACGAAACCGCAGCCCCAGTCCGAGGACCCACACACCTACCCTGCACAACCCCTCAGACCAACACCTGCCAGTTGGGTGGTGTGTGGACACCCTCGGAGGACGAAGAGCATGACCAGCACCAGCAGCCTCGCAGTCCACGCCGTCCGCCGCAGAGACGTGGATCCCCCCAACACGGTGTGGTTGCACGCCCACCTGCACAGCAGGAGGGAGGGCTACCGCAGAGAGAGACGCGTCGCAGAGGGCACTACCCTCGCCACAGGGTCCACAGACCGAGGCGCAGCTCCCCGGACCTCTCCGAGCAGCAGTGCACAGGGAGGCGCAGATTCGCTCGGCATGTAGTCGTGGAGATCTGCAGCCTCTTTCATGCCGAGCTGCTCCTGGCTGGCCCCAGCACCAACTGCTTACCTGTCGCTGGCAAAGTCACCACTGTCCTCCACACCTTCTCCTCCGCATCCTTCCAGGGTGCAGCCGGCTACACCGCCGATGTCTCTGTCGTCTGCGCGGACGAGCCCTGCAAATACACCTGCACCTACTCTGCAGTAACACGATGGGTGGCATCAGTGGTGGGTCCTCATAGTGATACCCGGGAGCGGGCATTATTGGACACAATGGACAGGATTCGCGGAGACATGGCAGTGGTGGTGTCAATATAATGTGTGCTGTTTGTGGCTCTGAAATTCAATATGGGTAACACCCATGACAAACCCTCAGACACCCTTGTGCACCCCCTTCATGCTGACGAGACGTTTGCCTTACCCTGCCTACTGCACATATGTGATGCATGCCCTGTGGCTGCAGCACAGGTGGTGGCAGGTTGAGTGAGGCTGGCCGTGAGGGAGATGCACGAGAGGGTGAGTATGGGATGGAGCCATGAGATTGTATGAGGATTGGGTCGCGTGTTAGTGGCAGGATGAGTACTGGCGAGGTGAGTAGGTGGAGGTAAGATGAGGATGGGGTGTGAGTGGGCATGAAGGGTGATGTGACAGAATAGTGTTGGCGGTGCCGAAGGAGATTTGGGGTGGGGGCAGTGTTGTGGCAGACGGAGTGTAGGGGAAAGACTTCGTGTTCTCACTGTGGCTGACCTACTGCGGTCATTGCAGCGCCTCCTGCACTGTATGCAGGTGGGCCATATGTTGGTGGCGCAGGTGACCCCCTCTGCCACCTCGAGCCAGGCCTTCTTGGTGGCAGAGGCAGGCCGCTTCCTCCCGCCCGCCGGGGGGAAGATCTGTGTCCTCCCCCTCCTCCTCACCCCATCTGATGATACCTGGGGTGAGGCATCATTAAACTGGGAGCAGCCTTCCCCCTGGGCTGCTCCATGCTGCAATTTGTCCCATTGGTTGCAGCATCTGTCAGTGGAGGACTGCCCCTTTAACTAGAGAGCCTCCAGCTGACAGATCGTACTGCGCATGCGCAGCCCGACCGACGCGCAGGCCAGCGCCGTGGACCCCGGAGGAGCAGGTAATTGGATCCTATTAGTGGATTGCCTGCTACGATCGCGTGGGCAACCCACTAATTTCGCCGTTCGCGTTTTCGACGCTCCCGGAGGACCACCCGCTGGGAACCCGCAGGCCTGCTAAATTCGAGCCCTTTGTGTCCTCCTCACAGCTTACTTTCCCACCTAGCTTTGTATCGTCAGCAAACTTGGATACATTGCACTCAGTCCCTTCATCTAAGTCATTAATGTAAATTGTAAATAGCTGAGGCCTGAGCACCAATCCTTGTGGTACCCCACTTGTTACAGCCTGCCAGCCTGAAAATGATCCTTTTATCCCTACTCTCTTTTCTGTCCGTTAACCAATCCTCTATCCATGCTAATATGTTACCCCCAACCCCATGAGCCCTTAGCTTGTGTAACAACCTTTTATGTGGCATCTCATCGAATGCCTGAGTTCCATCCACAGTAAAAATGTATTCAGACATTTAATTAACTGAAAAAAAAGTATTATTTTTCTTTAACAGCACATTTTTTAATCTGATGATTGGATCTACCAGATTTTTATATTTTATTAAAAGCAAAATACTGCGGATCCTGGAAATCTGAAATAAAAACATTTTTATTAACTTTTTCTTACTAACAAGAAACCAAGGTGAAGACCAGAGTAAAAGAGATGAGGTAAATTGGGATGTGGTGTTTAAGTGATACCAAGCTGGAGTTTTAAAAGTACAAATAAAAATGAAAACTGCAAATATGAAATAAAAACTAAAAATGTTGGAGAAACACAGGAGGTCCGTCAACGTCTGTAAAGAGAAAAGACAGATTATAATGTTTCAGGTATGTATCCTTCATCAGAATTTCTGATTAAGGGCACACACCTGAAACATCTCAACCTTTCTCTTTACAGATACTGGCTGACCTGTTATGTGTTTTCAGCACTTTCTATTTTTATTTGAGTTTGAAAAGCCTGTAAATCACAGAAGGAAAGAATGACCAAGGGAGATAAGTTTCACAGTTTTGGGGACCAAGGAAAGAATGTATTACAGTAGAAGAGTGTGTGATAAACTTTGATTTCAACACACAATGTAGGGATGAAGAGGAGCATATAGGATGGCATATTTATAACGTAGAAGGAACAAGAAAGGAAAGTTCAGAGTAACATTGAGCATAGTGGTTCAAATAAAATAGAAACAAGAAAGGTTGCAACAGAGAAAAGGAAAAAGAAAAGTTGGAAACTAGAGATGAGGAGGGAGTCATCTATCAGACAGCAGCCTTTTCTCGTATCTGTCCTGGAGTATTAGAACCTTCCTAATATGGAGTTCAGAATTAAAGAATTGAACAGGTGTGTGCTTGAGTTATTGAAGGGAAACCAAGGAAATTTGAGTTCCATTTGAAGTCAGAGTAGATGGTGAGGCAAAGGTGCTTGATAAATGAAGAAGTATTAAAGGTGTAACTGTAAAAGGTTGCAGCTGTTGGATGGACTGATAAAGAAGGTACCTTTGAAGAACCTGAAGAAAACATATTTTTGACCTGGTGTCAAAGGGCATGGACTAGATCTCTTAAGGGAAGAGTAGATAAACATTTGAAGTAGATAAAGCCACAGGGCTATGGGGAGAGACCAGGAAGTGGGATTAGTTTCAGATTGCTCTCTCATAAATCCAGCATAGACACAATGGGCCAAATAACAACCTGCTCTACTGTAAACTTCTGCAATTCTACGTAGTGATTCAGTTATTGCACTAAGGGCTTGCGATATAAAGTAAGTTGATGATTGTAGAGTGGAATAATAAGCAAAAGAATTTATATGGTCGGATGCTAAATTTAGGAGGTCATTTGTATGGAGAAGGAACAGAGTGGAGGAGGACAGTCTGGAAAACTCCTGAGTTAATGGAAAAATTGTCTTGGAACATGCTGCCAATTACAGCATAGATGAAGAGTCACGATCACCAAAGTTATGTTCATAACTTGTTTAAAAATGCATAGTATCATTTGCTAGCAAAAACTTTGGCAATGTAAAAGGCAAAGACAAATCATGGTGCTAGATCATGCCAAAAGTTTTGGGGATGTAAAAGGCAATGACAAATGATTCACCACAGTTTTCAAGAACAATTCTAGGGACAAATAAATAAAAATCAAACTGTTTCAATCTCTTAAAATTTCTAGTAGATTTTCAGTAGCAGTGATGCTGAGAACAAATGTGTTAGTGAATTTAGAAACTGTTTAAGTGTGGAAATTGTACTGATCAGAGAAGGCACTGGCAATTGAAAAGAACATTTCAGCTACTGTCTTCATTCCTTTTAGGCTTGAGTTTAGTCCCTATTAGCTTAATCTCCATCCTTCCACCACACCCCACACACCTTTCAGTTGTAAGTGCACCTTTATTTTTGAATTGCTGTCTAGAATTTCCACTAGTCAACACTGGCTCTTTGACGTGAATTGTCCTCCCTAACATGGGGTTCACATTGTGTGTACACTATTTTTGGCTTGATGCCAGCAATGTCAACTTGGCTCTGAAAATTGTGTATATTTGGCAATTTTAGTATTAAAATGTTGAAAATTATCAATAGAAAACTTAAAAGGAGAGATTTGTTTGTTTGATCAAATCACTGATGCATTTTTGAAGTACACTTTTTTTAATCAGATATGGTTTCGTGTCTCTTTAGCTACTAAAAATGCTAGACAAGGGCAAAAAAAAATTGGTCTGGTCTGTTGATTGGCATTGCTTGAAAAATTAAAAGTTTGAGCCCTTTGCTTGTACCACTGCTTGAGATTATGTTTATACTTATGTGAAATATCATCACCCACTGTGTATCGGCATATAATGTACGTATAGTCTAAGAGCTTTTCGTTTGCACTCCAGGATTGCTTCTGATCCATTCTGCTTGTTTCCTCCTAGGGGATTGCTAGACCCTTTTGGCAGTAACTGTGAGCATACAGTGGATATTTACTTCTGTTGTATAACTATAATATCTTCCTCACATCAGTGGTAATTTACAGTTAGCAATAACTTGGACTGTCCATATTATTTAAATTGTGCTTAATTAATTAGAAATAAACCACTTGTTAACAAGTTGCTTTAACTTGCAATAAAGTAGCCAAAAGGAATTCTAGTTTTTTGAAACAAAATTCTACATTTTAGCAAAATAATTTTCAATATGAAGACTAAAAATGGCATATGTTGCATTGTGTGGTATTAGATTGGTGCTAGTTTGATCTCCATTCCACTGAGTTTCCTATCTCAGCTGTGCTTAATGGAGAAATGTCCAGCAGAGTCCACACAGCTCTCTTTTTGGTCAGTTTGGTATCTAGCATGCATTGAAACCCATCAGTGTACATAAGTCACCAAAGCAAACTTCTGAGAAATTCATATAAGTAGATTTTCTGTTCGCTTGATAATGAAGTTGGAGTGAACATGGTTCCCCCATATGGACACATCCCCACTTGCATAAACCCAGAGAACTTGGGTGCAAGTTGGCCCAAGCTTATGTTCTTTCTTTCACTGGCCCTTTTCCAAGAAGATGCTAACTGGTTGTTCAAAACTGAATTGTTAGACTGAGTTTCCTTTGCCTGCTCAGGTGAATGTAAATGATTCTGTGGCACTTTTTGAAGAGGAGCAGGGAGTTCTCCTGGTGTCCTGAAGGTAGGTCACAGGAGGTACATAGCCTCGGGTGCAATGTTTGTGCTCTCACTGGAGGACAATGTATTCTCAATTAAAAAGAAATAACATAATTTAGTATGCTGTAACAGCTTGCCTCTTCAGCACATTGAAGCTTAGGCAAAAGACAATATTGTTCAACAAAATATCTGATTCAAAAACAGGAATTTAGAGAATTACGTAATATTGTTTAATTTCATGAATTTTAACCTAAAAAGGGTTGCTGAACTGAAGGTGGCACACAGCGATAAAAGACTCCACTGCAATGCCCTTAGGGAAATCTTATCAGCTGCTGAAAACAGGATAGGCAATATTTTCAGCTTTCTTAGAAAGGAGAAGATTCAAATAACTAAGTCATTTGTGTCTGGTAAGTTAATTTACGATACATACATGATACTTTTTAATCTATGCAACTAATGCATATAATTTGATATAAATTACTTTATCACTATAGATAATTAATCTGAAGATATAATGTTCATTGTCATCTTACATCAGCCTATGAATTAAAAAATTGCTTTTCAGATCAGAAAGGTTCACAGATCTTTTGATCAAAATAAATTCATTCTTTCAGCTTTCATATCTTCACAGATTGATTTGCATTACGTTCTGGTAAGAAGAAGAAAAGGGGAAAACGGCAAGTCTGATGTTCAACAGAATTAACATCTTTGGAGGAGTTAACATCCAACACGATACATTGGGAGGAGGACCTCTCCAAGGCAAGAACCTCCACAGCCCGCCTCAAATGTTGCAGATCAAGTGTCTCACTTCCAAGTGAGGATGACATTTCAGCCATAGGGGGGTCAGTTTTTTAAAAAGTCGACTTAACAATGCTGTTCCACATCCAGATCCTGGAGCACCTTGAGACACAGGACATTGTAACTGAGGCAGCACCTGGAATGCTACTTTATACAGCTGCTTGAAATCAATTCCAGTACATCACAAAGGGAGACAGTACCCAGATAGTCAAGCAGGTTTACTTTGTAGTCGGTCTGTTGACTATGCTGGTGTGTGACCAGCTATGACCTGTGCAATGCAAGGTGATTCAGGGAGAGCTCAATCGATGACCAGACTTGTCAAACAAATAGCCTAGAGTACCTCTATAGCTGATATGTCATTTTGATTTTGAGGCAGACCCTGTGGAGATTCGTGCCATAGAGAGAATTTTAAAATTGTATGTAATTTCATAAAAATATGATTTACTAATGCCAGCTTGGCTCAGTTGTTAGCATTCTCACCTTTGAATCAGAAGGCTGTGGGTTCAAACCCAACTACAGACTTGAGCACATCATCCAGGCTGACATTTCAGTGCTCTACTGAGGGAGTACTGCAGACCAAAGCTCCTTTGCCTGCTTAGCTGGCTGTAAATGATCCCACAGCACTTTTTGAAGAGAAGCAGGGAGTTCTCACGGTGTCCTGACCAACTTCCTCTTCAACCAAAACCGGCAAAAACAGATTACCTTGTCATTCATTTGTCATTTGTGGTACCTTACTTTGTGCACATTGGCTGTTGTATTTGCCTCAACAATCAGTCCATTGGTTGTAAAGCATTTTGGCATGCCCTGAGAACACAACACACCATATGAATGCAGTTTCCTTCCCCCTTCATAGTAACCATGCGAATTGTTTTGAAATTTGCTTTTACTGTGTTTGTTTCATTTACATTTGATGATTTTGCAAAATAAACCACTAGATTTGATCATTCTAATGGTTCTCCAATTTGTTTCTCCTCATTGTAGGTAGCTAATTAAAATAAAATGGGGGATGTTTCTCGTTCACTTACTTTCCCCCACCCTCCGTATACTCTACTGTTCTGCAACATATTCTCTTGTCTTCTAGGTCTTTATTTTAAACTTTTTATTTAATGATTTTCTTTTGTAACTTGGATATGAAAATAGAAATAAATACAAAATAAATCATCAATAATTTTGTAATCTAATGTATTAGTACAATATTAACACAATTAAACATTTATGGTGAATATTTTACTTTAGTGCCTTCTGTTAAATTAATAAAACTATCAGATCTTTTGTGTTATTGCTCACGATGTGCTGAAAGAGATGCTATTTTATGACAGGAGCATAATAACATACAATGTATTTATCATCCCCCATGGGCATTGCCCAAGGAATCTTTTTTTAAAAAAATGATCTCTGCCTATACAACACTTTGTTTCTTCCTGTAATTTTTCCTGTCACACTCTGTCTCCATCTTTCTGCTGCATTCATTCTCCATCCATCTCTCCTGTTTCCTCTCTGATGTTTCCAATGTCACTGTGTGGCTCTCACACATTTTCCTTTGCTGATGTACTCACTATGTCTTTTTTTTATGGTCTAGATTATGCAAGAAGATGAGAAACATCATATGTTGGCATTGAGAGGCTGCTGGATATGTGCTTCATTATGGGCTGTTGAGGTAGAGGAGCTGGAATTCTGGGTGGGGGGGGATACTTTTGGAAGCAAACAATGGGTTGGAGTGTGGGAGGGCAGCATCTTGGAGGGGAACCTGCGGTTTCACAGAACGGTGGGTTGGATATGCGGTTTAGCTCACTGAATTCCTGGTGTCTGTCAGCAGTGAGGGGTGGGGAGGGCATGGGTCTGTCTTCTCTCTATCACTCTCGATCTCACCTTTTTTCTATCATTCTCTTTCTTTTGGTCTTTCCCCAGATGTGTCTCGCATGTCAATAATTGGAATATTTACATTGTCTATCAACAAACCACAAGTGATTTTGAGGCTTTTTTGTTTTCAAAATTCAACTTAAAAAGAAAATAAATAAAGGAAAGACATGTTCTCTGACATGTTTCAGTAACTAGAATGTTTATATCTGCTATCAACAAAATATAGGTGAATATAAAGGCTTTGTTTGCTTTCAAAATTCATCTCATTTATTTTAACAATCTCAAAGAATGAGGAAAGACACTGCCTATCTGTGTGTGTGTGTCTTGGTTAATGAGCTTTCTGGAATTTAAGGTTGCGGCAGGTGTATGATCTGTACAGCCTGTCACTTTTGCTCGCTCTCTCCCACTCAGACACACATACACACACACAAAACCTTCGTTATAAAAAAAGTCAACAGAAATTTTACCTGAATAAAGCTTTTGAAATTCATCCTCAAGCTTTTCTTCAAATAATTTTCAAAAAAAACCAAACAGATTTTGTTAGAAACTGAGAAGCATTGAATTATTTGCTAGCTTCAATGCAACTGATGCATCTTAGGAAAATTTGCACACTGTACATGCTCAGTCTGCAGGATCTGCTTTCAGCTGACAGCATCACCACTCTAGACAAAAATATCAGGCCAGATTTTTCTGTCAAAATAACGGTGAAGCTAATGGTGCTTGCCGTGATTTTTGCGTAAATGGTACAGCAACTTCAGGTGAAGGACAGATGTGCAGTTAATTGCCAATATCCAAAAGTTACTGTCCGAGTTGTTCCGCTCCGCCGTTAACTTTGGGAAAATTGCATTTCGCTGTCTGCTTCACCATTGACATGCGTTGAATGTTGTGAAGTTGCTGTGTTTGCGTGGTAGATACGAACTAAACTCGCCACAGAATTACAATCGTAAGTACCCTTTTAATTACATCGTTAATTGCTGCCAATCAACCTCACTGACGCTAAAAATTAACCATTACATTGTGGAGTCTCATTCCTTCAGATATTAAATGTTGGCGATTTTAAAAATGTCAAAAAAAAATTTTCACCCCTTTAATTCACCCTCTCTCAATCCTGCTGTTTATTTCTCAATCCTTAAATCTGATTGGTTAAGGAGATACGCAGTTGGTTGCCCTGTTCACTCAGGTCCCAGATGCCCTGTTCCCCTTGCTGCGCTGTTATCAACTCGCACTTTAAGCAACTTAGTGGGCAAAAATGTTTTGAGCTGAAGGGTGCAAAAGCAAGTCTAACTAACAGCAGATGCCTTTAGATGCCCTCCTACTGCAAAATCTGGCCCATCAAGTCCAAGCCTAGTCTTTTGTGGGAGACAGAGGCTTTCAAGAAAGAACTTCAACTGCTGGCTTCTGGTAGGAGTGGAAAATTTACCCATTAGTGCACTAGTAGTGAGTTGGCTGGCTTATAAAGTCTTTAATAAATATAAATTTACATGCACAAAAAAAATCTCAAACACTCAAGTTCATAATTTACAGTTTCCATCTTTCATATGAAGAAAAATACCCTAAATATCAAAAATGATTGAGAAGCCAGGTTTTTTTAAACTGCATTTTTGCAGACATAAACAAGCAAGTGACTAAAAAAAACAAATATATTATTGATAAACACTCTTCTAACCGCTAACACGGAAATTCTAATTATAGGAGGTGTCTATCTGGTGAATTCATAACAGAAAAGTGCAATTATTAATAAATTTAAATAAATGTATTCACTTGCCTGAAATAAAGTTTTGAGAATTCAATCTCTGTTCTGTTAGTCTTTTGGAAAAAGGTAAACAAACTCTCAAATCCTCACAGGACGAAGGGCATCATCGCATGCTGGTACATAGGTTACATGCAGGGAAATTCTGCAAACTGCTTGTACTCAGCATGCACAGATGTGGTTGAAAGCTTGTCCCAACTGCTGTGAGCTAAAAAGAATCAGTTGATGCTCAGGCTTTTGAGAGAAACTGAGGTCTTGAAGTAAAAGCTTTAATTATTAAAAGGCACAAAAACAATTCAGTGCGTAAATGTCATCACATTGTGAAATATGTATATTTTTATAGTGTTTAAAACTTTTTTCTGAACATTATAAATTTCTGTTACTGAGAAAAGATGGAGAATGAAATTTTTTTGAATAACATTTTGAGTGAATCTATTGGTTTATCAACAAAATGTGATGGCAAAATGTTTACATATGGAATGATAACATCCTTATAAGGGGTTTGCCCATGATAAATGTTTACATAGTGATTTTTGGTGTTGAATGTTGATATAAAAAGCATGACTCAAAATTGTGACACAGGAAGTAAGGCTTGTGGACAGGAATTGTGTGTTATATGCTGGAAAATGTGTGCAATGTACCAAATATTCAGAAAGGGAAAACGACACATAGAAAGAGACAAATGTTGTATGAGTGCCATAAGGAGAGCATAGGAGATATACTGATGTGAGGAGATGGAAATAAAGAGATACTAATGCATGTCCTTCAACTTGTTGTGAACAGAGGCATAGAAGATCTGCAGTTTAATGTCATTAATAAAACAATTCTATTGATTTGAAACTTTCATGGTTGAGGTTTTAACACTGGGATAGTTACACTGGAGTCTTTGTGCCAGAAAAAATATATCTTCATAAGGTCTTTAATCTGTTCAGAACTCTTAATAGTTTTGAAGTTCTTTATTGAAAAACTGCTGCAAAAAATTGGAGGGACTTCTGTTATTGGAAGATTGTCCAAGTAAATGTTGATTGCAAGGTGTTTTAACTTACTAATCCATATTTGTGTAATCTTAATGAAAATTACAATGCAAAGCACAATGTGCTTTTTGATACGTCTTTCCTACAATTGTACAGTAATTTCCTTAATGTGGACTTGCTACTGTTCAAACTGTTTTATAAATCTAAACTCACCTGTCTCATATCCTAAATATCTGCAAAATCACTAGGCAGTAACTTGTATTCCCTGGGGAGACTTTCAACATCATTGTACTCATTTTTTGAGCATTAAATCTATGTTGGGATGAATTTCGGGTCACGACCTCCTGTGCCCGATTGCCCCCTGGATGTGTGCCAACTGCCAAATTAGGTGTGCAGGGTGCCTGCTTGAAACGGCATTTGGTGCCTTGCAATCAGCAGAGCTTGTAGCCATGTGCTCTGCCCAGTTGTTCTGGGTCTTCAGCAGCCTAACCAGTGGGCTTAGAGGGCTGCTGGAGGCTCCTCCTCGTTCCACAAAAATGCTGCCGGCTGCTCAAAAAAAGTAACTTTTCAATAGTTTCATTTCTGTGGAATTTCTCTAGCCCTGTGTATATGCACGTCTACCTCTCTTGTATGTGTCTCTCTATGTCTATGAAGGCATCTCACGTACTCTCTTAGTTTAATACATTACTTGCTACTATCTCCCAAAACTAGTTCACCTTGCTACCTCTCAAAAGCCTCCAAAAAGTCATCTCTTCGACAATGTGTCAGTTCTGGCTCAGTGGTAGCACTCTTGCCTCTGAGTCAGAAGGTTGTGGGTTCAAGTCCCACCCCAGAGACTTGAGTACAAAATCTAGGCTGACACTTCAGTGCAGTACTGAGGGAGTGCTGCACTGTCGGACATGCCGTCATTCGAATGAGACGTTAAACTGAGGCCCCATCTGCCCCCTCAGTTGGACGTAACAGCTCGCTTGGCACTATTTTGACGTTTTCCTGGTGTACTTATCGCTCAACCAACATCACAAAAATAGATGATCTGGTTATTATTGCATTGCTGTCTGGGCCCTTGCTGTGCGCAAATCAGTTGCCGCGTTGCCTACGTTACAATGGTGACTACACTTCAAAAGTACTTCATTGGCTATAAAGCGCTTTGAGGCTTCCAGAGGCCGTGACAAGCGCTATATAGTGCAAGTCTTTCTTTATGTCTTCAGTTTCTCTTCTCCCTCTTCCTCCTTTTTAGCTGGTTATTGATGACCTCTCCCCTTGTAAAGCACTCAAGACATTCCTTTTATGTGAAGAATGCTATATAAATGCATATTGCTGTGTAGGTACCCTAATTATGCTATAGCATTTTCTTATATTTTAAAATAAAATCCTCTTCTCTGATCTAATACGTGCTTGTATGGCAGTTAGCAATGATCTCATGCCACTTATCAGACACTGCAATTCAGTGTTCAAAGGTGAGAAAAAAATTGTCTGTTGGAACTTGCATCCATCTGGTTCTCACAGTTGCTTACAATAAACCAAATCATCGGTGCAGCATTAGTTTATACATATCATGGCATAGTGATACTTTCTGTACGTGCTTTAATCTGATATTTTCCGCATTCAGTGAAGGCAAGCTTACTGTGTTTTCTCAAAAAAATTTCCTGTACTATACTTCTCTGATTAACAGCTGATTGCAATCCAGTATTTTACATTTCAGAGTTCCAATTTTTAAATTCTGTTATTACAGTTATCCTAGTCAGCACCACCCCTCTCCCTTCATGCCCTAAAATAATAATGTCCATCTTTTTTTCTGGAATACAACAAACAACTACAGCTCTTTGTGCATTGGCCAAAGCAATTGTTCTTCGTGTGTGTATGGACAGCAAGTACCAGCCCAACCAGATGTCCATATGCACATACTTTCCAGCTGCAGTCACTGGATAGCGATTAAGAGCTGGAACCCTAGCTGTTTTATTTTCCTTTTCTCACACAGGGAAACTGAGGCTAATTGGAATGGTTTATCACTGCCCCATTTGAGATCAACTAATTCAGCACAGACGTTTTTAAATTGGGGTCTCCAGATCCATTGGGATTCACAAGAAGATCCTGTGGATTCCCAAAGGAATTCTTGTCTTATGAGCATGTTATTTTGTTGATGCATACTGTTTTTAGGAAGTTGGATCAGGGACTTCAAAGTTTGGAAACCGCTGGACTATAAATAAAGTAAAAGTTAGCTTTTTTTCTCCCAGAGGGAGTGATAATGGTAAGATCATAGGGCCTATCACTCTGAGCTCTATTGTGCAGTTCATATTGACTGGTTATAGAACATGGACGCTGGGAGCAGGACTCCAGATGGTTTTTCAGTTAAGGAATGAACATAATGTGTGAAGATCACAGGGGAAAAGAAAATAGTATTAGAATTTTTTTCAGATCTTAAAAACACTGAATCCTGGACCTTGGGAGTGGAATTATTGACCCTTGGATAACGAATTCACTCAAAAAGCCATGGATGATTCTCCCCCTTTGTTTAACAGTAAAGTCATTGATAGGATGTAAGAGTAACATATTTAAATGACCTGTTTTATTTCATTTTTATATTTTCCTGTTCCTGTTCCAAAAGGATGGATTCATACAAAGTTACCATGGAATCAAAGGCTGCTGCTTCAAATCTTCTGAGTGCACTGCACTCTTTTTATCAATTTGGCCATCTGTGTGATGTGACTGTCCATACTGAGCACCTTGGGGTTCAAGAAGAGTTTGCTGTTCACAGAGCAGTGCTGGCTGCCTCTAGCAATTACTTCAGAGAAATATTCCTAAGGGACGAGCTGAATGAGAAAAAGAAAACTACAGTTACCTTGCAGGATATTTACACTGAGGATTTTACCTCCTTTTTAGAGTTTGTATACACAGCAAAAATGGAGATTGAGCCCCAGAAAGTATATCGAATGCAGGAGATTGCAGAAAGATTAGAATGTAAGGATCTTGTGGAAGCCTGCGAGCATTTGAAGGTGAAGCTATCGAGGCAAAGCCCAGATATGAAGGGGCAAGTTTGCCAAGAGTATCAGCTTGCTGGTAAATCTGAAAGTGATTGGAGTAAGACACACTCACAGTATCTGAACAGCCAGGAGATTGAGAATTCATCCAGGATTGTTGCTGCACCAATGAAAAACAGACTTTGGGACAAAGTACCAAAAAAGAAAACCTTTGAAACCAGCCAGCCACAGTTGGAACACTGTGCACAGCGGAGTAGTGTAAAAGAAGTTACTGAGTCAATCGCTGTCATTGATCCTAGCACAGGATTGGTCAAATCGACTACCTATACCACAGAAGAGGTGAACGCGGAAGATACTGATGTTGCTGATCAGTTTAGTCAAAAAGGTGATTGTAAAACCGATCCGATAATCCGGGCAGATTCTCCAGAAACACGAATTGTGATCAAGAAATTGCACTGTCTGGAAGATGAAGATGGAATGCATGATGAGCCTGAAGGCTCAGATAGTAACGAGCTGAGAAAAATGACTAGGAGCGCTTCCAAACGCATGCCTCAGAGTTACACATGCGACAAGTGTCACCAGACTTTTCAATTTTTGAAACCATATCAAACTCACATGAGTGTTGAGCACGGTATTACCATTGTGGTAAAGTACAGCTGCAATATGTGTTCTCAGCTCTTTTCCAATCATCAGAACCTAAGGCAGCACAGATTGACCGTTCACAATAACGAGCGGCCCTTTGCATGTTCATTGTGCGACAAGCGATTTAAACGCCAAAAGGATATCAATGACCATGTAAGGAGAGTGCACGAGAAGAAAAGGACTCCACAGACATGTCCTTATTGTGACAAAATTATTAGTTCAAAATGTGGACTGACAGTTCACATCAGAACACATACGGGAGAAAAGCCATATAAATGCCAGTATTGTCCAGCAAGCTTTGCTCAGCGGTCTGCGTACAACACTCACGTAAGGTATTTCCAATTCCTGTATATATTACTGTTTGACTTTCTGAATTGATCTGTTTCTTTGTTATACAAAAGCACCCATGCTAGAATTTTTTTTTAAAAGGAAGTTGGAATCAAGAATAGTATTAGTGTTCCTAAACCCACGAGGGAAAAACAAATAGCAGCTAGTAAAAACCAATATCTTCATGTCTGCAGTTTAAAATTCAGAATTCTCCTGAAATCTGTACAATTGAGATCCTGTATATCTAGATCCATCCAGTTAGTGTTTGATTGCGTTGATAGTAAAGTTTGAAATAGCACTGATATACCAGTCCAAGTCTGGTACATTTATTAACGGATTCTAGATGGTGAGAGCATGCTTAACTCATGAATGAGAATAAATGCTCTGTGTCTTCGAGAAGGATGTCGGGGGGGAGAATCTGTTGAAAAAATGTCACCATATGATATTCTATCTCAGGAAACAAATTAGCTTTTCATCGTTGAGTCTGCAACTGCATACTCTTCATTTATTATGGTATCAGAAAGAAAATCTCATTGCAATAATTTGTAACAAAGCAGCTAGAATATCTGTTACCATGCCAAGGAAAGAGCTCTCTAGCAGCAAATATGCCCAGGTTTGAACTGAGATTTCAGTGCCGTCTATTGAATTCCCAGTCTAGTTCCAGTAAACAATAGCAATGTTGTTTGACCCTTTGAATACTGGATGGTAATTGTAGCACATCTTAAAATGTGATAGTTTTTATCCTGTAACCTCTGCAGAAGCAACTTCCAGTGAATTTATAAAGTTGAACGTTAGAAAACGTAAGATAGTTCTTTAACATTTTTTTGGTCAGAATTGCAACTGTCAGTGAAGCTAAGGAAACTTAGTAAAATCTCATTAGTAATATCACCACATCAATCACATTGTGTTCTCATTTCATGATATTTGTTAGAAAGTGAAAGGCAAACGTATTGCAGGCAATGACCATTCTTTCCCCCCTAAATGGCATTGAATTTTCAAAATGAGCCAGTTGCTTTAAAGGGAAGTTTGTTACACCAGTGACAGTTTAGTCTACTAGTATTTAAAATTCAAATAGATTGAAATTGGAGGACAAAAAATTAGTGGACTGACTGAGTAAGGGGAAGGAATACAAAGGTGTTCACACTTTTAGTGGCACAAAGGTCAAAACACATTGGGCCTGATCTTGCTGGAGCAGGGCATCTCATGGCATACGCCGCTAATTAGACTTTTTTCTTCACCCTTCAGCTTGAAAAATTTTTGCTCCATAACTTGCTGTAAGTGTAAGCTGATAATGGTGTGGCAAGCGGTTATCTGGGACCTTCATTAACAACGAGACTAACAGTGTATCTCCTTAACCAATGATTTAAGAATTGAGAAAGAAACAGGAATGATGGAGAAAGAGGGTGAATTAGAGTCAAATCAGGCACAGAAAGAGAAACAAGAGGGAAAGAAAGATTGGATTGCGACAGACAAAAAAGAAAAGTAAGAAAAAATGTTAAATTTGACATTTTTAAAACCTCTAACAATTGACTACATGCAGGAATGAGATTGAACACTTAAATTGTTCCTTTCTGGGCCAGAGAGGTTGATCGGAATTGCATTAACAATTATCACGTCGTTAAAAAGGTACTTCCGCTCTTAATTGCCAGACTTAACTTTCTGAGACAAGTTTAATGGACAATTAATGTGCAAATCCAGCAAGTTCTTAAAAATAACAGGGAGGCTAAGAGAGAGGTTCCGTTTGTGCGAAGCACACAGCGGAGCGGTGTAAATCGACCAGCGAGTTCTGGAGATTCACAACTCACAACTTATCTCTTAATCCCCTGAACTTGTTGGCCAATTTGCACATTAATCACGCTGTTATTTTTCCAGCAAGATCTAGCCCATTGTGTGAAAATGTTTTACACTTACCTTAGGTTTTGGGAGAAAGTCACGATACCTGTCTCTGTTCAGCGCTCACCTACGCCTATATATTATTATGTGCCTCCTCTCCTTTAGCACCTTTGGAGGCCGATTTGGAAAAGAGAGATCTGGCAGTTTTCTGAATCTGCCTCCTCCAGTGGTCCTACAGGAGAGGGGAAACATGTTTTGTTTCTACTTTGTAAAAAAAATATTGATTTATAAATAAATAAATCAGGCACAGACTGGAAAGAGGTACTGTGCCACTAAGATGCATCATATTTGTGTCATGATATAATTTTACATCATTACGTGAGCATGCAGAACCAGTGTTTAGGCCAAGGGTGGAGGTTGTAATGTCAGCTGCAGATCTGGAAACCCAGGGAAAAAAAGGGGGTTCACTACTGCTGTTAATTGAATGGAGGCAGGTAAGTTTACTTTGCGTAGTGCTTTGACTACACTAGACCTGTGTGTTATGAACTGATGGCACTATAATAGTTTAAAAACACCTTAAAACCTGTCAGTGAGCATTGGAAATGACCTGTCATTTGTCTATCCGTCAGACCTGGTACTGCCACTTTAGAAATACCTGACTTACTAAGGGCCAATGTTTTGGTCAGGAAAGGACCGTGTCCATTTAGTCTACCCTTCGAAGCCTCCTTTTAGGTTCCATATTGTGATTCTAGAAAAAATAGTGCTGATTCCGATTAATTAAAAGGAATGCCTAGCTATGCACTCAAATATTTTATTTGCTTTCTTGACTGCCTGCGAGCGTTGCACCAACATTTTTAATGACTATCCACCAAAATTTCTAGCTCTTTTTCTTGCTCTGTTACATCAAGTACTTTCCCATTTAATATGTACTCCACATATTACTCCTTTTACCTAATCTTGTGAGTGGACACTTACCTGTGTTGAACTACATCTGCCACCTCTCTGCCCATTGACCTAGCCTGTCCAGAACCCTTTAATTTTCACACATTGGTTAGTATTGTTGGCGACTGCACCCAATTTGATCTCATCCCCAGACAAACATCTCGGGCAATATTCTGTCTACAAGTCAGCTCAATACTGTAACGGTATCCTAGAAAGATGAGTTTAAATGAACCGAAAAGCCTTCATCTGAATCTATCTTCTGAATTTACTGAGCAGAGATTGCTTCACTGATTACAAAATAGTGTGTCCTAGGCAAAGCAGTTCACAGACTTAATCTAATGGGGAAGAAGAAGAAAAATCTGTCATTTTTGGTAGTTTCCAAGTTATGTCTGTTAAAAAATCTCAATGAGCGAGATGGTCTATCATCTTCTCCCTGCTTCGGAGATGTTACAAGTTGATTATTTTGTCTGGAGAATGAAGCTATCAGTTAGTGCTCAAATAAATGATATTGTTATCTGATACAATGTACAGCAGATAACTTCCATTGTTTAGTATTGTAGCTAGTCATTCTGAGCAGAGAAAACATCCAAGCTGATGTTCCTCAAAATTTGCAGTACTGCTTAAATTCTGAAGTTTGGTCCTCAGGCAGGTACTATTCAAGCTGACTGGTTGAGAACCAAACCTTGAAATGTCATCAAGCTGTTGATACATGGGTCAGCATTTCTGTTTTAGCATACACTTGTTAAAATCTTTTATGTATATATCATGTGGACAAAGAATTAAAGGCTTGATATCCTCAAGTCTTGTTTTCCCTTTTTATTTAAAGGGGTAGGTAATTTTTAAATATATAATATGAATGTTTTGATTCCTGTTTTTTTTTACCAGTGTAAGAGTACTTCCTGTTCATTTAGTTCTTTCATTCAATCGGAGAAATTTAAATTTAAGTACCCATAGCTACTAAGTGGTGTATGAGTTATTAATTATACAGTAAAGCCAGGCTGAGAAAAGTATGTTGATACAAACCAAATCAACTATAATTGCACCTAGCAGTCTACAGATACTGCTCTGGTTGTAGAGTATATATTTTTTGTAATTGCAATGAAGCCAGGCAAAATGCTGCCAGTAGAAGCTAACATTTTTTCTTCCAAACAGTATGTCGTATCAAGGAGAGGTAACGTGTGCGAATCATAATAGGATATTTTGCAACCAACTTGATGAAGGTGAAAATCATTATCTCAGATATATTATATTTTATTTTCGCTCTGGAAGATTTAGCTTACTAGCAGTTCTCTTATTGAGTTACACATGGGTTGGATCTGCAGCACGGCTGTAATGTTTATCGAATATAGGGTCTGGCCAGGGTAAGGCTACTGATCCGCTGTTCCCTTTGGAGAAATGGTTGAAATAGGTCCTGAGGTCAAATACAGTTATTGGAAGTTTTTCTAGTTTGGCAACTGCTTTAATCCTCCTTGTTTTCTGAACAACCTCTTCAGATCATCTTAACTTCAGAAAATTAGCAGGAACTAACGGGGTGTGTGTGTGTACGCGCGTGTGTGTACACGCATGTGTTTGTGTGTGTGTATATATATATATGGAGGACTTTTTTTTGTATATATACCTCTTAAGGCGGGCGCTTGTACCGTAGTGTTGTGTATCTATAATTTAGGTTACTTAACCGGCATTTGACCGTGACCTGTCACAGGTAATACCGTCTAATTAATATATATTGGGTTTAATTTGTAAAAAAAAGTGACTGTATGTACTGTTGATTTCTGCCATAAAATAATAAAGTAATGGAGCTTTATATTGCAAGTGATAGGTAAGAATGTTAAATTTTGTGTTACTTTATAAACTAAGAAGCTGATAATATACCTCAATAGGTTAGTTGTTAGGCATACTAACTTATTAATAGTAGGGTCTAGAACACTTTACATTAAAGCTGATAAATAATCATTTTAAAATCCAGAAATTTACTAGTAAAAATTGAAAACAAAGGACCTTACTTATAACCAAACTTGCCTAATTTAACAAGAATAGCTATTAAGAAAGTACTGTACTGACTATATCAGAAAATTGAGGCTTCATTTTTTTTAAAAAAACCTTAAAAAAAGAACCTTGTTAGGTTATCATATAATTTGTCTTGACTGTATTTTGCTGGGACTTCACTGTTGATAGCAGTGATAGGATACCAGAATGCTGGTCTATTTAGCAACGTATATGTTCATTATTTATCCTATAAAGAGAATTATGTTTTGTTTTGGGCTGATTAACCATAGCTACGTTGGACACCTAAATCAGTGACTGATATAGATGGATAACTGAGGAGACTGAATGCTTTCAGAATGTCTTGCAGAATAATTACTAAGAAAGCAGTTTCCAACAGAGAGTTTGTCTCTTTAAAACTCACTTACCATATGCCTAATCCATGAGTCCTATGCTGCCAAGACAAGCAAGGTTACTCAACTCTATTACAAAATCACATCTCCAAAATTGCATCTTTTTTCCAGATTCTTCTGAAACGGGTGAGGGGGAGGTTAAAAAGTGATAAGGAAGGAATATAGCTTTACATTGTGTCAAAGAGGGAAGGATATATAGTCACAATTGCACAGTAAGAAACATTAAAAGATGTAAATCAATAAGTGTAGAATATGCCATAATTAAAACTTTTTTTAAAAAAGTACTTTATTAAAATAGACCATAATTGAATGTGGATAGGAGCCATTGATCCACAGAACATTCATGAAACTCCTTTAAAATATAATGTCCATCTGGCAGAAACAGTGAGCTCCAGGAGGACATCGCCTTCAGTTATAAAATCCTTTTTGGATATTCTGATCTAGCAGATGAAAGCAACATTTAATATTGATTAAAGTGTTAATTTTATTTGAAAGAGCTTCAGGGACTTTTGTAACTTTACATAGAAAGTGTAGTAACTTCATAAACTACTACAGCTAACTGACTAAAGTTCCATTTATAGGAACAATCAAAGATTGAACACGTATGAAATATGACCTCCATTTGCCACAATAAATTGTCTAAGTTATGAGTTCTGAATCAGAAATAACACAAACTAGACATAACTTAGAAGCAATTTTCAGGCTCATGCTGTGGCATTGTTTTCATGAGCCCAAACTTCCAAATCAGCTGACATTATTTCCCCTAATTGTTTTTTAAAAATAAGATATTTTATTTTATTTATCTATATTCTTATCCCATAATCTCCCAATGCCATACACCTTCCTAGGGTTAATGGGACAGCTTGGCAATCAGCTTCCAAACCTCCACCAATGCCATTCTTTCAGCTGGCTGCTGGGAAGTGTGCGAGAGCTATTATAATTTTCCTCCTCCTTGCAACTAAGTGTTAGCTTGACTCAGTTGGTAATACTTGCCCCTGAGTTAGAACGCTGTGCATTCAAGTCCCATTACGGACTTGAGTACATAATCTAGGCTGACATATCAGTGCAGTACTGCTTTGTCGGAGGTGCCATCTTTTGAGATGACACATTAAACTGAGCCCCTGTCTGCCAGCTCAAGTGGACATAAAACATCATTATTTGAAGAAGAGCACGGTGTTCTTCAGGTATCCAGACCAATATCCCTCCCTCAACCAACACCGCCAAGAAAATACTATCTGATCATTCATTCATTTGCTTTTTGTGTGCAAAATTGTCACATTTCCCACATAGCAACAGTGATGGTACTGCAAAAGTAATATATTAGTTATAAAGCACGTTGAGATGTCTCGAGAACATGATAAGGCATATTAATGCAAATTCATTCTTCTTTTCTTTCCTACCTTCTGGGAAAATGCCTGCCTCCATTTGTGTTTTGAGGTCAAGATTTCTGTGTGGGATGCAAATCTACATCCTACCATTCTGTGATGTTGTGGTTTGGAGTGCTAACACATCATACCACCATGCAGTCCTTCATGATTTCTCTTAACACGTGTTGCTTCTTCTGCCTGTAACACCTGGTGAACGTTTATCAGCAGAATTGTTTTAATAATTTGCGCGTGCAAGTATTGCCTGTCATGCATGCACACTTTTTAAAAATAACCTAGACTGTCCTATTGCAAGTAATTAGTGCAATGCATCAGCAATAAAAGTAAAAGTTGCTTTCTTAGCAGTTATTCTGAAACACATTCTGTCTCCACAGTTGTCTCTTTATCCATGTTCCTGATTCAAATATCTCTGCAGCTAGATCAATTAATCCCCCTCAGCTCATTTATTGAATGCTTTGAAACTGAAAATAAACAGTGGGAAACACAGCTTTGAAGTGATTTGATTTTGAGTTGCACAGCATATTCACATTGTTTGAATAAACATGCAATTGTAAAACCCTACCCTAAGGAAACTGTTTCACACTAAATGTATTAAGTATGAATTACCAAAGATATGCAAACTCTGTGTTATTCATACTTAATACATGGTCCATGGAAACAATGAATTCTAGAAGCTCAAATAATTGAAAAACATTTTAGAGAAAACCACATGTACAGACAAAAGATATACATTACACCAAATGTTACTTAGTTTTGCTAACTTCATGAGTTTTATTTCCGCAATAAGATTCTGTTTTTTTTCTTCAATTATTTTTCAGCAAGTGCTGTGATTGTACAGCTATCACTTAATGTGTGTTTTAATACTTAACAAGGTGCAAAGGTAATTCAGCACTCAAAAGATGCATGTGGTCTTCTTGCACCCTATATAAATAAGTTCTTGTTGAATCAAGAGCAGATATATGTGATTACAAATATTAAACATTATCTTAAAATAGTAAACTTAGAATATTAAATTATTTTAAGTAAAAAAAACTGTAACCTAAAGATGGCAGTGGAAAACATCTCTCCCCAGTTTCTCTCAACTCTTCCCCACTCCCATGCCCTCTCCAAACTCATCCACAACA
Organism: Heptranchias perlo; assembly: GCF_035084215.1. Classification (NCBI taxonomy): domain Eukaryota; kingdom Metazoa; phylum Chordata; class Chondrichthyes; order Hexanchiformes; family Hexanchidae; genus Heptranchias; species Heptranchias perlo. Next base: position 81,294,773 of record NC_090332.1, read on the forward strand.
TTCACCAAACAGCTGATCACCCGACTTCCTTTGGCCCTACGATCGCTGACATTATAAATGGTTACAAAGAATTACATAGAATGTACAGCACAGAAACAGGCCATTCGGTCCAACAGGTCCATGCTGATGATTATGCTCCACACGAGCCTCCTCCCTCCTACTTCATCTAGCCCTATCATCATATCCTTCTATTCCTTTATACCTCATGTGTTTATCTAGTTTCCCCTTAAATGCATCTATGCTAGTCACCTCAACTACTCCTTGTGGTAGTGAGTTCCACATTCTAACCACTCTCTGGGTAAAGAATTTTCTCCTGAATTCCCTATTGGTTTCCTTTCTTCACACACTTTCCCTCCTCTCTTTCAAAACCACCATCATGATCCTCCTCTTCAAAAAATGCATCCTTGATCCCTTTATCCTCCCTAACTGCTGCCCTTTCTCCAACTTCCCTTTCCTCTCCAAAATCCTTGAACATGTTGTCACCTCTCGGATCTGTGTCCATCTCTCCCACAATTCCCTGTTTGAATCCCTCCAAATAGATTTCTGCCCTCTCAGCACTAAAACAACCCTAATCAAAGTTAGGAACGTGCACTGTATGGTGCATTATCCCTCCTTGAACTCTGCAGCCTTTAACATGGCAACCCACACTAACCCCCTCTAATGCTTCTCCTCTTTTGGCCAGCTTGGTAAGACTGCCCTCACTTGTTTCCACTCTTACCTATCCAAACGTAGCCAGAGCATCTCTACCAAAGATGCTTCTTCCTACTCCTCGGGAATCCCTTAGGAATCCATCCTTGGCCTCTCCTCTTCTTCATCAACACACTGCCCTTTGGTGACATCATCAACAGACATGAGGTCAACTTCCCTGCTCTTCCTCTCCATCACCTCTCTTGAGCCCTTCTCTACCTCTACTGTCAAACTACTTGTCTGACATCCAGTCTCCGATAACCTGCAATTTCATTCAACTAAACATTGGGAAAAACAAAATCGTAATCTTTCACCACCACCACTACCGTACCCTTGCCACCGACTCCATCCTTCTCCCTGGTCACTGAGCGTCCACCTCCATATCCACTCCATCATGAAGACCACCTATCACCTCTGGCACATTGCCTGCCTTTGCCTGAACCACAGCCTATCTGCCATTGAAACCTTCATCAGTGCCTTTGATACCTCCAGTCTCGACTACAATGTTCTCCTGGCCAGACTCTGATCTTCTACCTTCCGTAGACAATGACCTGCATTGGTTCTTGGTCCCTAAATTTACATCCTAAATTTAAAATTATACTTAATGTTTAAATCCATCCAATGCCTTGCTCCTCCCTAATTCTGTCACCTCCTACAGTGCTACAACTGCCGCCTTCTCCCACAGAAATCTTTTGTTCCTCTGATTCCAGCTTCTTGTGCATTCCACTCCTGCTTTGCCCAACCGTTAACAATTGTGCCTTCTGCTTTGGTTTTCCTACATTAAAGGCACTATATAACTGCACTTTGGTTAATTTAAGTCTTCAAGGAACAAAAACAACAATCAGTTTTGGGTTTTGGATGTTTGGAAATTCAAATCTAAGCATTTCAATCATATTGATAGAATTTTACACTCCTACTGTACAGGGTATACTATTTTTTAATCTCCTTTCAACAAAATATTTTCCTATTGATTGTTCCTAAATGTATCATAAATGCTGAACTTTAGAGGATCATTTCCACATAGTTTATCAAAAAGTATTTGCGATGATAAACAATTTCTGACAGTTTGTCACTTTTCACTTGTTTGCTAAGTATCAAGATCTAAAGTTGAGCCATAGTTTGTTTATGCTCCAGGGAATTTGGTTGATCCAAATAGTTTTCTCCTGTCCACAAGATAATTCATATAGTGAAGCTATTTTACTTTTTGAACCTTGAAAACTGCATTTAAAATTAAAAGAAGTGTTTTTCTTTACAGAAAGATACATGAATCTGGTCAAGAGAAGAAACCACCATTTATGTACTGGAAAGTAGTGCAACAAGTAGATAAGTCAGATGACGGTGGTTTTGTCATGGATGTCGGTAGTAACAGGGACGGCTGGGATAGATCAGAAGATAATGACTTGGTCATGGACGTTAGTGATAACAAGGAAACATGTGATGAAGAAGAGCAACAGAGCTCTGACACAGAAATTGGATGTAATAATAGCAATGAAACGGAAGAAGAGAAAGGCGAAGGTACCAAGAATGCACAAAATAGTCCACTAAATAACAAAGAAGCTCATGTTAAGAACGAAGAAGATAGTGGAGAGGATGAAACTGAAGACTTTGAAAATGATGATGATGATGACAACGATGGTGACGCAGAGTGTGAGGTAGAGGATGATGAAGAAAATAGCACAGACAATGAGGATGATAATGATAAAGATGAAGATTATTCAAATGAGTGCGATCCTGAACCAAACGATTCTGATGAGGACTTTGAACTAAAGAAAGGCAGTAAAAGAGGAAGATCACGTAAAACAAATCACATCATTAAATGTGACAAATGTGATGATGAATTTGATTCCCGAAAAGATTATGTGGTTCACTGCAAAGATGTTCACCAGTCATTACCAGGGAAAGTCTATCACTGTGAGATTTGTGGCAAGGCTTTTGCAACCCACAACAGTTGGAAAGAGCACTGTGCTTGTGTTCACAGCGATGAAAGGCACTTTGCTTGCACTCTATGCAATGCAACTTTTAAGAGAAAAAGAGATGTACGGACTCATTATGCTCGGAAGCATGAAGGGCGTATAAAACGTCCGCTGTGCTCTGTTTGCGGGAAAATTCTGAGCTCACGAACAGCACTGGTATTCCATATGCGGACACACACTGGAGAGAAGCCTTATGAATGCTCCAGTTGCCATTCTCGATTTGCCCAACCGTCACAGCTGAAAATTCACACAAGGTCACGTCTTTATATTTAGTTTCCATCTTTTCACCGATTTTTTTTCTACCTTGTAGATGTCCATCTGCACAAAGCCTCCCGTTCTGATAGAAAGTGCAATCAGGCTTTCCTCTTTACAGAGTGTCCCCTTCTAGTAGCATGGTCAAGCAAGCCTTTACTTCGACTAAGCCTGCTATACTGGTTGGATGGGTGGGTGAGCAGGCAGGCAGCTGTCTTCACATTTGCACCAACACGAATTAGAATTTGATAACTTCTTGCTGCAGCAACATTGCCTATTTGAGTGATTTTGCTATTCAGCAACCTGTGCAAGAACTAATAAAACTCATCACTGTCGTTAACTGGTGCCATGGCACATCTCAGACAATTCTGGGACTTGTGGAGTGGGTGTCTTAATCTCTACAGTATTAGACTTACCCCTAAAGGTTTTTCAGAATGTTGTTATAAACTTTTGAGCGACAGGTTAACATTTGCATACTAATGGATTTAATTTGAAAACATATATTTTGTCATCTAATTATTTAAAATACCAGATCATGTGGTGGTAAATCTATTAGTCTACACAGTGTCTGTAAAGTAATTCAATTTTGGAATTTCTTGAGATTACTTGTTATTGTGGATTGAAGATGGTTTTAAAACTTGATATGGTTTTATACTAATTGCAGGTCACACACTGGAGAGAGACCCTATATTTGTGAGGACTGCGGAGCCTGTTTTACTGACAAGGCTAAATTAAATGGTCATAAGAGAACACACACAGGTACAGCTAAAATTATTGGTAGAAAAATCATGGCTGGGGAGGCAGAATTTCCTGGTATATGCTTCTGGCATGAACCAGGAGTGCTGAAATGGAAAATTTTAAACACCGTGGACAGTTGTCAAAGTAATGAGGACCCAAGGCCCTCCAGCCTCTCCTGATAGATACTGTTGGCACAAAAACAATATTGTAATTCATTGTTATGGTTGGACTAGTGTTCTGACAATCCCATGCCATATTTTCACAGTCATCCTCGCTCTACAATAAATATCAGTTTCTAGAATGGTTCTTTTTCATCTCCAGCACATATGCTGTGGAAGTTGAATGCTGTATCCAGATTTGGTTGTGGCATTTGCAAATAGTATTGAACAAGAACTGAACTGTTCATAGTGGGCTGTAGGATTGTGTATTGCTCAGTTCCTAGAAGTTATTAATCTTCTAGAAACTGCACTGAATACTTGTTCTCTAAGGCTATTATTTGAAACTTTGAAAATAATTTGATTTATGGCATTTCCACAATGCCGCAATGCTCCATTGCTCGCGTCTATGCCACATTTGTCACCCATCATAAAGTGCAGGTGTCCTAACCTGTGCAGATTTTAGGTTACAGCTCCAGTGCAACTTTGTACGTTACTAGTTATATAAGGGTTGTAGTGACATCATCAATCCAGAATGGCAGCCTTTTCTCAAAAACCACACTCATACAGCCAAGATGGAAAATTACTTAACAGGAAGCAATATCTGTCCCATACTTATTCTCAAAGAATGACCTTTCTGTTTTAAGAAGAGCCACTTAATAAAATTCTCACCTATATTCCAGAACCATATAGGAACAGTTATCCCTTGCTGCTCTGCATTACTGGTCAAAATTCTTAAAGCGTGCACTTTAAAAATACTGTATACAAGTAAACTGCATTTTGCTTCTTAGAAACAATGTTTAAAGAACATGTCAACCAAGCTCTTCTGTTCATGCAGCTCCAGTGGCTCAGCCAATTAAGCCAGTGAGTAGATGAGTTGTACTGACCAGGAAGACACCAGGCTTGATTCCCTGAGTGACTTGAGTTTGCTGATCTCAGCACCTCTGGCTACGGACAGAAAAATTGACCCCGATTCCCACTCCTAATTGCTATCCAGCGATCCCTGCTGGAAGTATACTTGTATGAATATTGGGTAAGGGACAGGATGGACTCAGAAACACACACTCCTTAGGCTCGCACATGAAGAATGGTCACTTATTTAAGGTACTGTTGGGGGAGGGGGAGGTGGGGCCTGACCAGTATTTTGTAACTCTGCCCTGCAAAGAGTCAACTTCGAGAGGAGGAGGGAAGAAATTTAGCAGAAAAAGATAGAAGAAAAATATGTATTTCTGCTCAATGAAACTTGTTCTACACTTTATTGGATCCTTTTTATCCTTATTTAAAGAGGTTAATTTGGCCAGTGACTGACAAAAATAATAATGTTTAATTTATCTTGCAGGGGAGCGCCTTTTTGGGTGTGACGTATGTGGGAAACATTTTGCCACCAACGAGTACTTGAAGTGTCACAAGCGATGTCACATGGGTGCCAAACCTTACAAGTGTGATGTATGTGGGAAAACTTTTGGTCTAAGAGCCTCCTTGGCCCAGCACAGCAATATACATGCAGGTGTGTAGCAATCCCATTAAAGGGGATTAATCTCTCTTGTAACTGTCTGCTCACACAAGGTTTCTGTTATGTCTTTCAAATTTCTACATAGGTTGTAATAGGGCTTTCACTCTGACAGAGTACATTTTCACTCAAAAATGATTCAAAGTATCAAATCAACATTGCTTACTTTTACTTTTACTCCTTTCTAATGAGTAAAGTAGATGCTCATTGTAAAACATTGTTTGAGAGCCAGCCAAGATGGTAATGGTAGAAAAGAGCATGTTTTAACCATTGTTCGTTGCACATCTTCATTTTTACAAAATATAGATGTTGTAATTGCCTGTATTTTTCAGTGTCTTTGATACTGAACAGTGGTATTCAAGGGTAAAAAGTCTATTACATTATTTACAATGCTGATTTTAATTTAAGCACTGAGATCTCACTGCCCAATTTATGTTCTGTAAATAACTGGCATTTATAGCATACATTTTTAAGAACCAAACAAATACCATATATCATAAGTTGAGATTAACCTGCTACGGCAGTAATGGCTGGACTATAGACACCAGGAATTCCCCATAATCAATCCCTGGTCTCTACTGAGCTAGCTAATCTCAGCAGGGATATGATAGGCACACTATAGTTGGCCTCAGAAGTACTGAATTTGTGGGATTGGGACGACTGCCTCGTTCATTGCTGACTAATTTCACCAAGTGGTCCTTCAACAGGAATAGGCCCCTAATTAACAATTTCAAGGGACCTAACACCTGTTTTAGGCATCCGCCTACCAATTGATACGATTAAATATGAGAATACCATGTATTTTGCATTCCTTCCTGAAGCATGTTATCAAAGTGATTCTTAATATCAAATTATTTGAAACCATTACAGACATGCATTACTAAAAGTAACACACATCTGTCTAATTGTGTTTTGATGTACGCCTGAAAAATGGGCCCCACGAATTTAACAGTGGGACCAATGTCTGCGCAGATTGGGTGCAGCCTGTTTCACTACTTCGCTGCACCTATTTGGCGCCCAAAAAATGGGCATTTTCATTTTCCATTTTTAAGTTCTGTCCCCAATAGGGATCAGCTACTGTTCCTACCATAAGGCTATAAGAGATAGGAGCTGGGAGTAGGCCATTTGGCCCTTCGAGCCTGCTCTGCTATTTATTGAGATCATGGCTGATCTGATTTTTACCTCGACTCCACTTTCCCGCCTTTTCCCCATATCCTTTAACTCCCTTGCTGATCAAAAATTTGTCTAACAGCCTTGAATGTATTCAATGACTCAGCCTCCACAGCTTTTTGGGAGAAGAAATTCCTCCTCATTTCCGTCTTAAATGGGCGACCCCTTATTCTGAGACTATGCCCCCTAGTTTTAGATTCCCCCATGAGGGTTAACATCCTCTCAGCATCTACCCTATCGAGTCCCCTCAGAATCTTATATGTTGCAATAAGATCTCCTCTCATTCTTCTAAACTCCAATGAGTATAAACCCAACCTGTTCAACCTTTCCTCATAAGACAACCCTTCCATACCCGGAATCAATCTAGTGAACCTTCTCTGAACTGCCTCCAATGCAAGTATATGCTTCCTTAAATATGGGCACCAGAATTGTACGCAGTACTCCAGGTGTGGTCTCACCAGCACCCTGTATAGCTGTAGCATGACTTCCCTGCTTTTATACTCCATCCCCCTAGAAATAAAGGTCAATATTTCATTTGCCTTCCAGATTACCTGCTGCATCTGTATATTGACCTTTTGTGTTTCATGTACAAGGACACCCAGATCCCTCTGTACCGCAGCATTTTGTAGTGTTTCTCCATTCAAATAATATTTTGCTTTTTTATTTTTCCTCCCAAAGTGGATGACTTCACATTTTCCCACATTATAGTCCATCTGCCAAATTTTTGCCCATTCGCTTAATCTGTCAATATCCCTTTGCAGACACTTTGTGTCCTCATCGCAACTTGCTTTTCCACCTATCATCATTTAAGTTTTATGTTACATATACTTTAAACTTTACTGTTGATTTTAACTGTGTTAGAAATGACTGAGAACTACCAATTGATACTATTAAATATGAAAATACCATATAATTTGCATTCCTTCCTGGAGCATGTTATCAAATTCTTTATCAAATTCTTTGAAACTATTAGACATACGTTACTAAAAGTAACACACATCTGTCTAATTGTGTTTTGATGTTTACAGTAACAAGGATGTCTGTCTCTGCCGGTACATAATATCATGCCAGTATCACTATGCAGATCGATACTGGAATGTAGTCTAAGTTGTGCAAATTATCAGAATCTATAGAAATCTCTATGACAGATCAGTCCTGTGTAGATTTTCTGACTTTAGGAATGAGACTCTTACTAAACATCTACTTTCCTTTAACTCGACTGAGTAGTGCTTGATTAACAGCAACCAGTGAAGCCTCAGTTGATACAAGAATTTCATTCAGGAAAGGTAAAATGTAAAAATGACCTCAATTGGGCAGTGATTTGTAATAAATTATAACAAAGTAACAGTGGGGTGCATAGATTTAAGCAATACATTTTGAAAAATGGGACAGAACAATTTTAAGCTGCTCATAAACTAATTTTGCATGTGTACCAAGTGAGCATACTGGTCAAATTCAAAATATGTGTCCAAAGTTTACACAGTAAAAGAAGAAACCTCTGTAGGATGATCTAATACTGAAATCATTAGGGACTGAATTGTTTCCCCTGCCCCCAAAGGACTGGATTGACTTACATTTATGATTGTAAAATTATACGTTTAGGCATGGTTGTTATGAATGAAAGTGGCAATGTTTTATTGTCTCTCTGTAACTTGTGGTAGTTTTCCTTGAATCTTGTAATTTTCCACAGAAACACGTCCATATTTCTGTGAACAGTGTGGAAAAGCTTTTACCCAACAGGGGGCACTTCGACGTCACCAACGAATTCACACAGGGGAGAAGCCTTATAAATGCAAGGCTTGTGAGCGAACTTTCACAGATATGTCCACTTTGAGAAGACACGTATCTGTAAGTGCTCCCTGACTTTGCATTTTGAGACAATACATGCTTTTTACTTATTGAAAATATATTTTGGAAATAACATGGTCAGTGATTATGAGCTTAAAAGCTGCTCAGCCCCACGAAAAAGAACACACTCTTAGCAAAGTATATGATTAAAGAAGGTGATGCATTCAGAATCATGTCTGTAACATGTGGGCTTGGTTTTTTTCTGTGAGGGACTGACATCTCTATTACAAATTGGATGTTTGTGCAGTTATTTTATTTATCAAGTGTTATCATTTTTTATTTTTAAGACTGATTGCTCACTGCTGCAGATGGCGCACGAATATCTAACTTGACAGCATAGTGGGAGTTGGCTCATTGAGGACTTGTTTTAGGCGTTAGTACTTAAGCTCTGTGACATGTGGCTCTCTGTAATTTCAGGAAGTTTTGTGTATCAGCCAAATAGGAAAATAAGAACAGCATTTAGAACGCTATCTTTAATACCCCATTGTCAGCACTGATGCTGACTAAAGAAAGAAACACAAATTAGACCAAGAGTATGAGCTTCAGAGGCTTTCTCTTGTAAGTCTGCCCCAGGACACCCTTAGCAGATCTCTGAACACTGGAAACCAGGACATAATAGCTGTCTCTGCATCCAACAGTCTAAAATTGTAACTGTTGGGAAACACAGCACAGACAATTTTCCATGTACCTACCCATGTGTGGGCTGCGCAGTTTCCCCTTGAAGGACCAGCTAATGGAAAACTGCAAGGAGGCGGAAATGTGCTGTGCTGCGTCCCCAATATGTTTTTTCTGGCTCCAACTGCCAAACAATTGGTGTGGGTAACGGTAAGCCTAGGATGACTTTTCTTTCACAAAAGGATACTGACTTTCCTGAATCAACTTGTATATTTCCAAGTGTGCACTTACTCTGTCCCTATTAATGGATTTTAGCAATTTTCCCACAACTGACAAACTCACTGGCATATAGTTACTTGGTTTGTCGTTTCCTCCTTTTTGAAAAATCATATGCCGTTTGCTACCTACTAATATTTGAACAATCATAACTAACACATCTTCAATTTCCTCACCTATATTACTTCTAATATGCTTGGGATGAAACCATTTAGTCCTAAAGGTTTGCCTACCTTCAATCCCATTAGATTATCCACTGCAGTTTTTCTGTTTATACTAATGTCTGCAAGTTTCTCATTTTCACTAATGTCCAAGCCCTGTACCTCTGGTGTCATATTCTCATTTAGCAGTTCTGACATATCCTTATCCTCTGCTTTTGTCATTCCTAAATCTGTTTTAATGGGCCTTTCTCCTCATTTACCACTATTGTTTTCCTAATGTATGTACTCAGCGTTCTAACGAAAGGTCATCGACCTGAAATGTTAATTCTGTTTCTTTCTCCACAGATGCTGCCTGACTTGCTGAGTATTTCCAGCATTTTCTGTTTTTACCAACTAACTATTGCTTTCAATTTTTTCCGTTATCCATCCGAGTTAGCCTTGCTTAAATCCAAAACTGTGATCTATGATCCTCATTTCTCCTGATCAAGGCTAAGTACATTTTTCTTTTTACAGACCTCCTTGATCTGCATATACATACATACTTCTGTTGAGTCATCACAGTCAGAAGACAGCGGTGTTTTTCATCCTTTCCTATTTTGCATCCTTTCCTGTTCCTTAGATCTACTCACAGTGATTCCACCTACCGATTACATTTGTTTAGATCCTTCCTTTCTACTGTCATGATGATGTCTTTTGTCAATATTTCCACACTCATCTCCCCCTTTCCTATTGCCACTTCCCCTTTCCCATTTTCCCTTCCCTTTCCTTTTGGAAAAAATCCTATATCCTGGCATTTTTCACACTCATTGTTGCCTGGGCTGTAGCCAAGCTTCTAATTCCTCTGTTTGTTTTGCATAATTCTAGCATTCTAATAAAGACAGCTTGTTTGGTTGATTGCATGTTCACTCTGTTATCCCTTGCCTTTGTTAATTTACCAGCTTGTTTAACTTCTGTTAAACTTCCCAATTCCACCATTGTAGTTTCTTCCCTTCTAGCCCACACTGTCTATTTTAACATTTTGGTTCCCACAGCGGTAGGAAAATTTTTTACACCATGGATTCCTTCCCTATAGTTTTACTCTATAGCTTTTCTTCCCTCTTCTGAGGGCAGTGATTCATGTTAATGTTCCACAGTTGCCAGATGACAAAATTCTTGAGAGTTATGGTCCTTCAATACAAAATGATTGAAAGACTAATGTTCACATTCATTGTATTCTGTTTTTTTTGTAGACCCTCATTTCTATTCACATTTATTGGTCTTGGTTCAATGGTCGTTCATATAGGCCTAATGGACTTTTTTTTCTTTGATATTTTCCTCCTTTCCTGAAAATATCAAGCCCCTTAACGGGGTACAGTAATAGGGTGGAAGTTGCCCTCAAGTTGCAATTATTCATGTGTCTATTTTGACATTGAATCCTGGTAGGCAATTTACCGTGAAGTCGTCATAATTGAGTCCAATCCTGTCCTCGCTTGGCATCTACACATGCACAGTTTCAGCAGGTGTCACTGAATAGCTATCAGGAGAGCTAATGTAATCTGCTTTATGTATACGGAAGACCTTTACTATTATATATCATGTACATTGCATGTTGTCTGGTTCCTGTTGAGTACCTCCTTAAAAAAGAGTTGCAGTTTAATGAATTGGTAATAAAATATTAGTTGTTACATGAATTAATAGATGTAATTCCCGGTTCACTTTTCTGTTTCCATTGTGTTTTGCTTTTAGGTCCATGACCGGAATGCCCACTGGCGATCCTACTTGATTGATCTTACCTCAAAGAAAGATCATAATTGGTCAAAAATTGAAACTTTAGCAGATGTGTGCCTCTCCGATGACCCTGTACCTGTTAGCTGGATGAATATTCGGAATAAACAGCCAGTGGAGGGCATACAACCAGGTCACTGACCAATGTTACTGAAACAGGTGGACACAGCACACAATACGTATTGTCTTCAAATTTATGGTGAAAAATAGGGTATATTTTTTATTTCTAATGAACTGTTTCTGTAAAAAGCTAGTAATAGTTTAACCATGTACACCACATACATACTATTCAGTTATTCGAATATACAGTGATAAGCCACATTCTTCTGAGATTCTAGATCTTTTGTTGTGCTTCAGGCACAATTTCTGTAGTTATTCCATCAATACAAACCTGAAATATCTAAGTCTTATCATATTAATTTGGTATTAGCGAAGCATAATCAGGTAATCAATTTCATACTTCTATTATTTCTTACGGTGAAAGTAATTTTTTTTGTACCTGGCTATTGGAGATCAGGGTATCACTGTGGCATTGTCTAGTATTACAGGAATTAACTGTTTTCATCAAAATCATTGTTTTCTTCCATATATTAAAACAACTTACCAGTAAGTAGTGGCAGGTGAAGAAAGTTTGCCTCATTGGTGCAGTGAGTAGAAGTGTTAAATTTGTACAGCTGATTTGTTTTTATAAATTATTTCAGTTGTAAGGTTCTAAAATGGAACTGTACATTTGTTTGAAATCCTAGAAATAACATGATCTGATACGTACCTTAAAATTTATTTATATTTCTTGTAATACTAGAGAAGTATAATTAGTGACATGTTTTCTGTGAAGGTGGTCATTTGCATCTGCTTGTATTCCTAGATTTGTTTTAAATCTATTTTAAGATATTTAAATGGTTGGTGTAACATTTATCTCCTTAAAAGTTTAATAGACCTATACTCAAGAAGTTAGAAGAATTTGGTTAATGACTTAAATTGCCTTAGGAATTTTTTCAGTATTGCCTTATTGTGTTTATAATCTAACATGCAGTGCAATATTGTGGAAGATGAGAGATTTGTAAGTAGAGAAGCAAAAAAGAAGCATTGTTATTTATTCAAAATGGACCTTCATTTAACAAGGTATCCAATCTTGGTACTTTCTGCAGACTTAACTGTTGTTTCTTTTTCAACATTGTGATATAGATATCTGAAAATTGAATGTTCTTTACCTCCACTGATCAAATCTAGGTAGCATTATACAAGTTGGAACATACTATGCCCTGATCCAGCTAGGACTAACTGTAATTTTCTAGTTCTAATTAGTGTGCAATGAGAGTTCATAATATTAGACGTGTATTTGCCCAGCGTCTAATGGGACTAAGGTGTTTTGTCTGCCAATAATATCATGTTACTACATTGTAATGTCCTGTATTAAATGTTACAACTATATGATGTCACGTTACTGACCTTTTGTGTGCTGTGCTCCATTTATTTTTCTTGTACAGTCATATGGAGTGAACATCTGCCATGGTACAGTTTAGTACTATTAAGAGGCATCCATTGTAATTTAAGGATGCATTAATCCTAGTCTGTTAAATATACCATAATGGTATATTTAATGCTTTGAGTTGATAATAGAGATGTCATATTGAAAATTTTAGTGCAATAATCATTGCAGAGCAAATCATGATTGTTGATCTGTTGCAGTAGCAGTATGAAATCAAGAAGCATTAAATGTGTTTTATTTCAAACATGCCTTTAAAAATCTTTGTGTTTTTAAATAATTTTTGTATTTTATAAAAGCAACAGGGTATGAAAATAATTAGATTTTTTTTAAATGCCTATCGTCGCAATTCTTTCCAGTGATTCTCATACAATGTTAATTTAATAATGAAAGTAACCTTTTGCAATTAATTAAAAATTTGGTATTTCTGCACATTATTAAAAGACTATTTGTTGCCTTTTGATGGTACTCAAGTGGGAAAATATACCTGCCCCAAGATTTTACCAGGAACAAGGGTAACATATGTTGATTTGCTTCCAGTTTCCCCCTCTGCTTGTAAGGAGGTTCTAAACCTCTACTCCACATCAACTACCCCCCTCCCCAACAACCTGGTTGAGATCGGGAACTCGCCGTGTGACAGATCACAGGTAAATAAATTGCATGTTACCATTCTAGTCCACGAGTGGTGCACCAATCCACTATGTCATCGGACTTAATTAAGACAGCCTTTCAAACTGAAGGAAAGTTACTTTTTTTTTGTTAGTTTCTCATCATTCTCATGTCTGTCAGTGTAAGCAAACTGTATATAACTATGCTCTTTACATGTCACAACTGTCAATACTATACATTACATTCCAAGTAAACAGTGAATTGTAATTAACATTAACAGATCATTCCTGATAGTGTACTGCACTAGTGTTTTACTGCGTTGTGTATGTTAGTGGTGTGGGTGACAAGTTTTTAGACCCTTTTACATCAAGCCAACACTTACATGATATTGGCTGAAATGAAAATTCAGTTGGTTGGAGGCAGCGAAGGGGCAGGGTGGGCTACCTCATCATTGCGTCTCAGACAACAAACACTTCTTCCCCATAATTCACATGTAAAATCCCAGTTTCATCTTCAAAAAAGATTTTAACTTGGCTCTATTAGTTTATTTGAGGTGCTCCAGCAAATTAATTTGCTCCATAAGTTAAGTGTCCCTACTGCACACATTTGACATTGAGTTCTAGATTCAGATTAAATGCAAATTACAAAATTAGTGTCAGGCATGGCTCAGTGGTACCACTTTCGCCCTCATCAGAAAATCGTGGCTTCAAGCCCCGCTCCAGATACTTGAGCACATAATCTAGTCTCACACCTAGGAACATAGGAACAGGAGCAGGCCATTTAGCCCCTTGGGCCTGTTCTACCATTCAGTTGGATCATGGCTGATCTGCACCTCCACTCCATTTATCTGCCTTTGCTCCATATCCCCTGATACACTTACAAAACAAAAAATTATCTACCTCAGTCTTGAAAGCTCCAATTGTCCTAGCATCACAGCCTGTGCAGGACTGAGGGACTACTGCATTGTCAGATGTGCCATCTTTTGAATGAGATGTTGAACCAAGGACCTATCTGCTTTCCCAGTGTCTGGACCAACATTTATCCCTCAACCAACATGACTAAAACAGATTACCTGGTCATTTATCTCATTGCTGTTTGTGGAACTTTGCTGTGCCCAAATTGGCTGCCATGTTTGTGTACGTTACACTTCAAAAGTATTTCATTAGTCATGAAATGCTTTGGGATGTCCTGCGGTTGTGAAAGTTGCTATATAAATGCACGTTCATTCTTTAGAAATAAATTTTCACTTGCACATAACCGTTTAGAGCTCAGGGCCAAACTATAAACTAAGTTCTATAAACATTTTAGTGCAGGAAGGTTTTTATAACTACTGCTACACATAAGATTTCATTGTCTATAAAAGCTAGAAAATAATAGCATTTTGTACAAATTGGATGATGCTTGTACATTAGCGTGTTGCTTACTATTTGTAAAAGAATACTTAATGTTGTAGTGAATTTTTTTCCCTGATTTATTGCATTTTTGTAATGATAAAAAGGTTCCAGATGGGAGATGTCAGCCAGATGAGTTGGTTAGAAGCACATTATTTCATATCCTTCTGAATGTCAGTGTGTTGCTAATATCGTCGACCTAGAACCTTTTTTGTGATACTTGCATTTATATAGTGCATTTAATGTAGAAAAAACATCCCAAGGCACTTCACAGAAGCGTAATCAGCCAAAAGTGGACACCGAACCAAAGAAGGAAATATTAGGAGGGGTGACTAAAAGCTTGGTCAAAGAGGTGGGTTTTAAGAAGAGGCTTAAAGGGGGAGAGGGTGATGCAGAGATTTAGGGAGGGAATTCCAGAGCATAGGCCTATATGGCTGAAGGCACAGCGCCAGTGATGGGGCGAAGGGGTTGGGGATGCACAAGTTGCCAGAATCGGAGGAATGCAGAACACAACAATGCAGAAAAAGCTATCTTTTGCAAGATTAACTGGGCCATTCGCTTATGTTTATGACTTTCTGCTGGATGACCAATATAAGTGTGCAATGCAATTCTACAATACTAGTCTTAACCTTTCTTGTACTTAAGGTTTATTTTGCTTTTTTTTTGTTAAGAGTATATTGAAGTAGATTATAAGATGTTTGAAAGGTAATCATGGAGGATAAGATATTTGAAAAAAAATTACAGTAGATATTCTAATGCTCTCCAGGCTGGCCTTCCGCCTTCCACCCTCCATAAATTTGAGCGCATCCAAAACTCTGCTGCCTGTATCCTAATTCACACTAAGTCCCATTCACCCATCACTCCTGTGCTCACTGACCTACATTGGCTCCCGGTCCAGCAACGCCTCAATTTTAAAATTCTCATCCTTGTGTTCAAATCCCTCCCTATCTCTGAAACCTCCTCCAGCTCTATAGCCCTCCAAGAACTCTATGCTCCTCCAATTCTGGCCTCTTGTGCATCCCCCATTTCCTTCACTCCTCCATTGGCGACCATGCCTTCAGCTGTCTAGGCCCTAAGGTCTGTAATTCCCTCCCTAAACCTCTCTGCCTCTCTATCTCTTTCTCCTCCTTTAAGATGCTCCTTAAAACATACCTCTTTGGCCAAGC
This sequence comes from Heptranchias perlo, assembly GCF_035084215.1. NCBI lineage: Eukaryota > Metazoa > Chordata > Chondrichthyes > Hexanchiformes > Hexanchidae > Heptranchias > Heptranchias perlo. The sequence continues at coordinate 81,310,574 of NC_090332.1, forward strand.
TTTTGGTCACTGTCCTAATATCTCCTTATGTGGATCAGTGTCAAATTTTGTCTGACGCTCCTGTATAGCACCTTTGGACGTTTTACTACATTATAGGTGCTATATAAATGCAAGTTGTTGTTGTAAGGACTGTTCAGGTAGATGTACAGCAAGTAAATACTAGAACAATTGTTGCCCCATAAAGATAAGGGAAGTGTGATACTTATAAAGTGAAAATTATGACAGAAATGCAATATATTTTCACAAATTTGTATTATGGCAAGTATTAGTGCGGTGGGACCTCACAAAATTAGTCATCTACGGAACTAGTCAAAAGAGAAAAAGAAAACACGCATTTATACAGCACCTTTCATGACATCAGGACTTCCCAAAGTGCTTTACAGCCAATGAAGTGCTTTTGAAGTGTAGTCACTGTTGTAATGTAGAAAAATAGGTTCTTGGAGGGGTGGTCATATTATTGGGATCTAAGTACTCACTTCCTTTGCTCCTCACAGCTGATCCATGATTAATGTGCTGCCTCATGGCTCCCCTGTGTACCCATGCAGTTATATAGTTCTGCAGCACAGTGAGATTAGTTTCTGATTGCTCTAGCAAAGAGCTAGCACAGGCACGATAGACCAAATGGCCTCATTTCGTGCTGTGAGCTTCTATAGAGCTGTTCTATGCTTTTAAAATATTTTTTAAAAATCAAATTTGTGCATTAAGCTATTTCTTATTGTTGCAATTTTTTGCCTAACCTAATTGCTCCATATCCTCATTATTTTCAATGACAGTCTGATCTGCCAGCTCACAACTCTCCCGTGTTTCTGCCTGTGACTTCAGCTCTAGCACCTCGCACAGAACTGAGAGCATGAGCCAAAGACACTTTTCCAAAATCATGGGCTCCTCAACTTCATTGATGAGCACCAAAGCTGTATCCACTAACCTGCAATTCCATCTGCTGTCCCTGCACTACAAACTCAAGTTAATACAGAACCTGCTTGCCCCAAGGATTCCCTCAACGATCTCGCTGGCTTGGAATTGGAGCTAGCAAGTTTAGTAGACAGAGAACTTATAGGGGTCAAAAATGGGGCTTGGGACCAATACAAGTGGTTGACTTTCTGAAAGATGGTGCAGTCAAGTTAGTGGATAATTTATATAGGTAACACTGATTTCTAAAAAGAAGTCAACTTAAGGCAGTCAAGTTAAAGGGGAGATGTACACACAAGGTTCTAATGTGTTCCTAATCATATTGGTGGGACGTAATACAAAATCATGGAAAAATGGAGCTCAGCAATGAAATAACTTTTAAAAAATGGGCTCTTCAATATTCATAAAATATAAGAATAGATTAAGTGCATCCAAGAGTACTTAAATAAGTTAGAGTAGAAGGGGTTTTGTAGTATCAATTGGGCACCAGAAGAATAGGAACTATTTAGTGTAATTCTAATCTTAAAAAAAAAATTCAGAAGCATGATCCTGGAAATTATGGGCTGGTTAGTTTGACATCTATAGGGGGAAAATACTGGAATCCCAGTAAAGCAATTAAAACACATTTAGCATAAAGGTACTAATTTCAAGCCTATGTGATTTTATCCAATAAAGGTAGGGTTTATAGATTTGTGCTCTCGAGACACGTTTCCTCTGTATTGTCAGCCTGCTTGTCCCACATCCAGTTCGGTATGAGCCACAATTTTCTCCAGGTAAATGTTGGGAAGACCAAAGCCATCATCTTCGGCCCCTGCCACAAACTCCATTCCCTTGCCACCGATTCCATCCCCTTCACCAACAACTGGACCCCATCATTTCTGTAATTCACTGTTCTACAGTCTTTTATGTAGTACGTATACATGGTATATTTTTTTCTTGTTTTTTAATTTAACCCTCCCCCCCCCCCCCCCCCCCAATTTTTTCCTCTTCTCCTAAAGGTTGACTCTTGCTGTTAAATGGTTCTATAGGCAGTGGCAGCCCTCTGGTACCGCACTGACGTAACCATGGACAGTGAGTGCAAAAATGCTTCATTTGTGACATGCATGAACTAATGATGAAAAATTGCAGGCTATTTTGAATAAACCTGTTCCTCATTATCAACAAGCATAAAGCACTCACTTTGTATAATGTGCAAGCCAGGAGTCACTGCAGCTGTTTCCCTCTTGAAGCAAGAGACCCATAAATAAGTTTCATTTCTTTCCCTCCCTATACTAAAAAAATCATGACACACATGCATTATAAACTACAATGGTGGAACAACACAGCTGTGTCCTGCATTCTTCTATCTAGTTTATAAATTTTCTATGTGGAGGAGCCTTCTGTAAATATTGACACTCCCAGGAATCCCCTTGTTCTAACTTTCAAAGGATGTTGTTAGCTACCCAAAGGAAAACAGTAGTGTAATTGCAGAAGCTGTTTTGTAGTAGTCAACAAATATAGAAATCTAATAGTAGGTGGACAAAAGTCTGATGGCCTTGTGGACTCCCTGGGCGCTCCTCATAGAACCCTAGGGTCAAGGACCTCAATTTGAAAACCTACCCTTTTAATAAATACTCATTATCTTCTGCTACATATTTTAGTCCTCTGTTACACATAAATATACAACACTATTTAATTAGAAGACATAGCATAATATACCTTTTTAAAAGATTAATTTTTGGGCTTGAATGGATAAAGCACCACCTATTCTCAATTGAAGCTTTTGTTTGATCAATCTAGCCAATAATATCAATAATTTGCATAACAAGATTTAAACCCAGTCTCTGCCACTATGCACCATTGCTTTTAAGACACTGTAATGTGCCTGGGACAATAGTATAGCCAATCAAGTAAATTCCCTTTTAGATGATGCCTATAATCTAGCTATGTGGAACTACTAATGAGCATTTTAAACAAAATAAGAAACTATGTTTAGAATGTTAAAAAAAACAAAATATTTGGGTGTCACATAGGCCAATGGATTGATCTACATGTAGTGTATTAACGCTATCAACAAGACAAAGGAGAAACTGAACCTACTCGAGCAACATTAGACACATCACAAGGAGTAACATAGGAACAGGAGTAGGCCATTAATCCCCTCAAGCCTGTCCCGCCATTCAATTAGATCATAAGTGATCTGTATCTTAACTCCAACTACCTGCTTCGGTTCTGTAACTCTTAATATCCTTGCCTAACAAAAACTATCAATCTCAGTTTTGAAATTTTCAATTGACCTAGCACTAGTAACTTCAAAGACTTTTCAGATGATATACAATAAATAAGTAAAACCAGTGCTAGACTAAAAAGAACCAGAATGGATGATGATAATCAAAAACAATTTGAGAAAGGAGAACAAAAACTCCAAGGAACAAAAATATCCACAGGGACAAATGGATCAGCATACAATATGGAGCAGAGTTTCAATAATTGCAAATGAGATAAGATGCTATGCTAGGAAAGTCGTAAAGAGAGCAAAAGAATCCACAAAGAGAACATCAAGCAAGAAAAACTTTGAAGAATTGAAAAGATTAAGATAAAAGTAAAGTTGGCCTTGCAACTGAACCAATCAGAATAATTAGGAATAAGAACATAAATAGGAGCAGGAGTAGGCCATCCAGCCCCTCGAGCCTGCTCTGCCATTCAACAAGATCATGGCTGATGACCTACCTCAACGGCATTTTCCTGCACCATCCCCATATCCCTTGATGCCTTTAATATCTAGAAATCTACCGATCTCTGTTTTGAATGTACTCAATGACTGAGCATCCACAGCCCTCTGGGGTAGACAATTCCAAAGATTCACCACCTTCTAAGTGAAGAAATTTCTCCTCATCAGTCCTAAATGGCCTAACCTTTATTCTGAGACTGTGACCCCTGGTTGTAGATTCCCCAGCCAGGGGAAATATCCTCCTTGCACCTACCCTGTCGAGCCCTGTAAGAATTTTGTATAATATGAAAGGATGCAGGGAAGTGGGATTAAAGTAGACAGCTCCATTTGAAGAGCGTGCTGGCACAGGCACACCAGGTCAAATGGCCCCCTTATGTCCTGTAAATTCTACGATTTTATCTGTATAACAATCTTGAGTACATGTCGGGAAACAGAACTACTGCAACACGTGCACATCCAGGCTCCTCCGTGGTGCGAGAATTCACTGTAGAAAAAAAAGTCAGTAATTTATATCAGAATTTCATAGAATCATAGAAATTTATGGCACAGAAGAAGGCCATTCGGCCCATTTTTTTATTCATTCATGGGTTGCGGGCGTCGCTGGCGAGCCAAGCATTTATTGTCCATCCCTAATTGCCCTTGAGAAGGTGGTGGTGAGCCGCCGCCTTGAACCGCTGCAGTCCGTGTGGTGACGGTTCTCCCACAGTGCTGTTAGGAAGGGAGTTCCAGGATTTTGACCCAGCGACGATGAAGGAACGGCGATATATTTCCAAGTCGGGATGGTGTGTGACTTTGAGGGGAACATGCAGGTGGTGGTGTTCCCATGTGCCTGCTGCTCTTGTCTTTCTAGGTGGTAGAGGTCGCGGGTTTGGGAGGTGCTGTCGAAGAAGCCTTGGCGAGTTGCTGCAGTGCATCCTGTGGATGGTACACACTGCAGCCACTGTGCGCCGGTGGTGAAGGGAGTGAATGTTTAGGGTGGTGGATGGGGTGCCAATCAAGCGGGCTGCTTTGTCCTGGATGGTGTCAAGCTTCTTGAGTGTTGTTGGAGCTGCACTCATCCAGGCAAGTGGAGAGTATTCCATCACACTCCAGACTTGTGCCTTGTAGATGGTGGAAAGGCTTTGGGGAGTCAGGAGGTGAGTCACTCGCCGCAGAATACCCAGCCTCTGACCTGCTTTTGTAGCCACAGTATTTATATGGCTGGTCCAGTTAAGTTTCTGGTCAATGGTGACCCCCAGGCTGTTAATGGTGGGGGATTCGGCGATGGTAATGTCGTTGAATGTCAAGGGGAGGTGGTTAGACTCTCTTGTTGGAGATGGTCATTGCCTGGCACTTGTCTGGCGCAAATGTTACTTGCCACTTATCATCCCAAGCCTGGATGTTGTCCAGGTCTTGCTGCATGCGGGCTCGGACTGCTTCATTATCTGAGGGGTTGCGAATGGAACTGAACACTGTGCAATTATCAGCGAGCATCCCCATTTCTGACCTTATGATGGAGGGAAGGTCATTGATGAAGCAGCTGAAGATGGTTGGGCCTAGGACGCTGCCTTGAGGAACTCCTGCAGCAATGTCCTGGGGCTGAGATGATTGGCCTCCAACAACCACTACCATCTTCCTTTGTGCTAGGTATGACTCCAGCCACTGGAGAGTTTTCCCCCTGATTCCCATTGACTTCAATTTTACTAGGGCTCCTTGGTGCCACACTCGGTCAAATGCTGCCTTGATGTCACTCTCACCTCACCTCTGGAATTCAGCTCTTTTGTCCATGTTTGGACCAAGGCTGTAATGATAATAATTGTGTCTGTGCTGGCCGAAAAAGAACTATCTAGCGTGATCCCACTTTCCAGCTCTTGGTCCATAGCCTTGTAGGTTGCGGCACTTCAAGTGCATATCCAAGTACTTTTTAAATGTGATGAGGGTTTCTGCCTCTACCACCCTTTCAGGCAATGAGTTCCAAACCCCCACCACCCACTGGGTGAAAAAATTTCTCCTCAACTTCCCTCTCATCCTTTTACCAATTACTTAAAACTGTGCCCCCAGTCTAAATCATTGACATATACCACAAAAAGCAAGGGACCTAGTGCTGAGCCCTGCGGAACCCCATTAGAAACAGCCTTTCTGTCACAAAATCACCCGTCTACCATTACCCTTTGCTTCCTGTCATTGAGCCAATTCTGGATCCAACTTGCCACTTTACCTTGGATCCCATGGGCTTTTACTTTTCTGACCAGTCTGTCATGTAGGACCTTGTCAAAAGCCTGGCTAAAATCCATGTAGACTACATCAAACGTGCTACCTTCATCAACCCTCCTTGTTATCACCTCAAAAAATTCAATCAAGTTAGTCAGACACCACCTTCCCTTAATAAATCCATGCTGACTGTCCTTGATTAATCCATGCCTTTCTAAGTGACTATTAATATTGTCCCTCAGAATTTTTTCCAATAACTTGCCCACCACCGAGGTTAGACTGTCTGGCGGTAATTACTCGGGTCTATCGCTATCTCCCTTTTTAAACAACGGCACAATGTTAGCAGCCCTCCGGCACCATGTCTGTAGCCATAGAGGATTGGAAAATGATGCTCAGAGCCTCCACTATTTCCTCCCTTGCTCATCTTAACAATCTGGAATATATTTCATCCGGGCCTGGCGATTTATCTACTTTCAAGGATGCTAAACCCCTTAATATTTTCTCGCTCACTATGTTTATCCTGTCCAATATTTCACACTCCTCCTCCTTAACTACAATGTCTGCATCGTCCCCCACTTTTGTGAAGACAGATGCAAAGTATTCATTAAGAACCATATCCACATCTTCCACCTCTACACACAGTTTACCTTTTTGATCTCTAATAGGCCCTACTCTTTCCTTAGTTATCCTCTTGCTCTTTGTGTATTTATAAAACATCTTTGGGTTTTCCTTGATTTTGCTTGCCAATATTTTTGCATTCCCACTCTTTGCTTTCCAAATTTCCTTTTTAATTTCGCCCCTATACTTTCCTTGCTCCTCTAGGTTTTCTGCAGTATTGAGCACTCGGTATCTGGCATAAGCTTCCCTTCTTTGCCTTACCCTACCTTGTATGCTCCTTGACATCCAGGAGGCTCTAGATTTGGAATTTATTCAAAAGGTTCACCCAATTTCTAATATTACGGAGTAAAAATTAGAACCTTATTCCAAAATTTTAATCTTATTAAGAGCAGAGTGCAGTGTACCTGGGGAAAGTGTGTTCAGAAGAAAAGTGTGTTCAAAAAGAAAAATTGAAAATTTTAGAAATCCAAAATAAAAGAAAATGCTAAACACAGCAGGTTGATCTGTACCTGAAAAGGGGAGGGACAGGCTAATGTTTCTGATTGAGACTTGTCCAGAACTGTGTGTTTCAGTTCCAGAGTGAGACTGAAAGCGAGCATTAGAACATTAGAACATTAGCACTACGTCAACAAAGAACGTCAAAGTTTCCATAATTTACGTATATAGCCTATTCTCTGCAATTAGCTGATCTCAACCAGAGCAATAGGGTGCAAAACTGTCCTCAGCTCCTTGGGTTAGGGAGGAGAAAATCAGACAAGGTTCCCAAGGAGTGGGCCACCTGTGATATCTCTCATGGCTCATATATATGGTTCATATTCACTGTCGACGCTCATGCATAAATAATGGCCATTTTGATGAGGTACGTGGAAACATACTTCAGCAAGGAATCAATACTTTTAAGACAGGAGGGCAGGAAGTTGGTGAGAAGAATAAACAGCCTATTCTCAATGATGACCTTCAAGCAAAATGAACTCAAGTGCATTTTCAGTAGATAATTCCATGTGGACAGCCACGTAAATGAAACAACAGACAAGGTGATAAACTTGAAGATCAATGCCTGAAGTACCTGGGGTGATATCAAAGCAGGATTAACTTTCAATATGTAGAATGTACACAATGGAACAAGGTGGGTGTAAAACTTCTCCATTGTGTATCTCTTTTTGTATCATTTAAAATGTTATTGAAGTTTTGAGAAAATTAATGAACCTAGGCTATGTGATGCTGGGAGATTTTTAAAAAGTATATGCAGGTGTAAAGGCAATGAATATGGGTTTCTTCACTTAGTTATGACTCATCTATCTATTTCATGGGTATTTATTTTGCATTACCAAGTGCACCCTGACTGGGGATGGGAAGAGAAAATAGCAGTCAGGGCAGTCACATAGCAGTAGGCCTTGCTGCCCAATTTTCCCATGTTTTCGGCCATTTTTTACTGGCTGGCCAATTCCCAGACAGGGAAGGAGTCAGATTATGCCTTGACTTCTTGTCCAACAAGAGGACAGAGGGCTCAGACATGTGATCGGTGCAACAGTTGAGAAGATCCTCTGAGGGAGGCAGACAAAAGAGGAGGCCATATTAAGATAGAGCCAATCAGATTCAGAAAGGACTGACCAGTAAAAATAAATATTTAGCTCGCTAACAGAGGCATAGTGGTATATTTTATTGTTTTCTTTGTCACTAGGAATGATACAGTATTAAATAAAAGTGCAGTGAGGTTGCCACAAATGTTTTTCTCTTAGTTCACTTAACAATTGTTACATCGAGTTACATCAAAACTACAGCAAAAAAAGGCCATTCGGCCCAACTCGTTCATGCCAGCATTAATGATCCACACGAGCCTCCTCTCTCCCTATTTCATCTAACCCTATCAGCATATCCTTCTATTCTTTTTTCCCTCGTGTACTTATCTAGTTTCCTCTTAAATGCATCTATGCTATTTGCCTCAACTACTCCTTGTGGTAGCGCTTTCCACCTTCTTACCACTCTCTGGGTAAAGAAGTTTCTCCTGAATTCCCTATTGGATTTATTAGCGACTATTTTATATTTATGACCTTTAGTTTTGGACTCCCCCACAAGTGGAAACATTTTCTCTTTGTCTACCTTATCAATTGTACAATAAACCATTGATTTGAATTGTTTCAGAAGATAGGAGGGACACATGTGGGGAAATGTGCGAGATTAGAATATCCTTTTCATTTAATGTGAAGCTTAACTGTTAGATGTGATGTGGAGATGCCGGTGATGGGCTGGGGTGGACAAATGTAAGGAATCTTACAACACCAGGTTATAGTCCAACAATTTTATTTTAAAATCACAAGCTTTCGGAGATTATCTCCTTTGTCAGGCGAGTGAGTGAATGAGAGGTTCTCAAATCGCATATCTTATATTAGGCTGGGACACCATCACACCAATCAAAGGTGTCGTTGGTGTTCAGACAGGTTAGCTACGGAAAGCAGTAGGTCCCAGTATACTGAATACACAATGGGTCAAATTACACAGACAGAGAGAAAGAGACCCGAAAGGCAGAGAGAGAGAGAGAATTTCCAGTTGTATTAAAAACATAACTTTTTTCTCCTGCTGGTGGGGTTACATGTAGCGTGACATGAACCCAAGATCTCGGTTGAGGCCGTCCTCATGGGTGCGGAACTTGGCTATCAATTTCTGCTCGACGATTTTGCGTTGTCGTGTGTCTCGAAGGCCGCCTTGGAGAACGCTTACCTGAGGATCGGTGGCTGAATGTCCTTGACTGCTGAAGTGTTCCCCGACTGGGAGGGAACCCTCCTGTCTGGCGATTGTTGCGCGGTGTCCGTTCATCCGTTGTCACAGTGTCTGCATGGTCTCGCCAATGTACCATGCTCCGGGGCATCCTTTCCTGCAACGTATGAGGTAGACAACGTTGGCCGAGTCACAGGAGTATGAACCATGTACCTGGTGGGTGGTGTCCTCTCGTGTGATAGTGGTATCTGTGTCGATGATCTGGCATGTCTTGCAGAGGTTACCGTGGCAGGGTTGTGTGGTGTCGTGGACGCTGTTCTGAAAGCTGGGTAATTTGCTGCGAACGATGGTCTGTTTGAGGTTGGGTGGCTGTTTAAAGGCGAGTAGTGGAGGTGTGGGGATGGCCTTAGCGAGGTGTTCGTCGTCATCGATGACATGTTGAAGGCTGCGGAGAACATGGCGTAGTTTCTCCGCTCCGGGGAAGTACTGGACGACGAAGGGTACTCTGTTGGTTGCGTCCCGTGTTTGTCTTCTGAGGAGGTCTATGCGATTTTTCGCTGTGGCCCGTCGGAACTGTCGATCGACGAGTCGAGCGTCATATCCCGTTCTTACTAGGGCGTCTTTCAGCGTCTGTAGGTGTCCATTGCATTCCTCCTCGTCTGAGCAGATCCTGTGTATTCGTAGGGCCTGTCCATAGGGGATGGCCTCTTTGACGTAGTTAGGGTGGAAGCTGGAAAAGTAGAGCATCGTGAGGTTGTCCATGGGCTTGCGGTAGAGTGAGGTGCTGAGGTGCCCATCTTTAATGGAGATTTGTGTGTCCAAGAAAAACCGATTCTGAGGAGTAGTCCATGGTGAGTTTGATGGTGGGATGGAACTTGATGTTATCGTGTAGTCTCTTCAGTGATTCTTCGCCATGGGTCCATAGGAAGAAAATGTCGTCTATGTATCTGGTGTATAGCATTGGTTGGAGGTCCTGTGCAGTGAAGAAGTCGTGCTCGAACTTGTGCATGAAAATGTTGGCATATTGGGGTGCGAATTTGGTCCCTTTGGCTGTTCCGTGTGTTTGGGTAAAGAACTGGTTATCGAAGGTGAAGACATTGTGATCCAGGATGAAGCGGATGAGTTGTAGGATGGCGTCTGGAGATTGGCTGTTGTTGATGTTGAGTACTGAGGCTGTTGCAGTGATGCCATCACCGTGGGGGATAGTGGTGTAGAGTGCCGAGACGTCCATCGTGGTGAGAAGTGTTCCTGGTTCAACTGGTCCGTGGGTGCTGAGTTTTTGTAGGAAGTCTGTAGTGTCGCGACAGAAGCTGGGGGTTCCCTGTGCGATGGGTTTCAGGATGGCCCTCGACATATCCAGAGAGGTTCTCACACAGGGTTCCGTTGCCTGATACGATAGGACGTCCGGGTGTGTTGGCTTTGTGTATCTTTGGGAGGCAGTAGAAGTCTCCCACACGGGGCGTACGTGGGATGAGAGCACGTCGGATGCTTTGAAGGTCTGGATCGAAGGTCTTGATTAGTTTGTTGAGCTGGTGGGTGTGTTCTTTGGTCGGATCTGCGGGTAACTGTCTGTAGTGTTCCTGGTTGTCCAGTTGTCGGTATGCTTCTTTGCAATAGTCCGTTCTGTTCTGTATGACAATGGCTCCTCCTTTGTCCGCTGGTTTGATGACTCTGTTGCGGTTGGTCTTGAGAGCGTCGATGGCGTTGCGTTGTGCTCGGGTGACATTCTGGACTGTGTTGTGAGTGCGGCTAATGAATCTGGCGTTGATGCATCTCCTGACAGCTTGAGCATACATGTCAAGCTTAGGGCAGCGACCCTCTGGAGGAGTCCAGTTTGACTCTTTCTTCTTCGGTTGCTGTACCGCGGGCAGAAATTGATAGCCAAGTTCCGCATCCATGAGGACGGCCTCAACCGGGATCTTGGGTTCATGTCACGCTACACATAACCCCACCAGCAGGAAAAAAAAGTTATTTGTTTTTAATACAACTGGAAATTCTCTCTCTCTCTGCCTTTCGGGTCTCTTTCTCTCTGTCTGTGTAATTTGACCCATTGTGTATTCAGTATACTGGGACCTACTGCTTTCCGTGGCTAACCTGTCTGAACACCAACGACACCTTTGATTGGTGTGATGGTGTCCCAGCCTAATATAAGATATGCGATTTGAGAACCTCTCATTCACTCACTCACCTGACGAAGGAGATAATCTCCGAAAGCTTGTGATTTTAAAATAAAATTGTTGGACTATAACCTGGTGTTGTAAGATTCCTTAATTGTTAGAGTCTGTGGACACACTATCACATGGCTAGATATTGGGAAGTAAAGGTAGACTCCTGATCATAATGAACACTGGAAAAATTAGTGACACTGAACCTGAGAGAATGTTTAGAGGAGACATGAAATTTGTAACACTTTGTAAGAATTTTGAGAGAGAAGTGACGAGAGACAATGAAGTGTTAATGCATTTTTGATTGTTTGCTGTAAGGTTTGAGGCAACCTGTATTTTTTTATAGTGATACATAATGTAGGTATGATGGATCCATGCTAGACACAGGATTTTTATCAGCATCCATTGGGAGTCCCTTGTTGCCATGTTTTATGCTGCTGGTATAGAGGTCATCATCGAGCAGGTCATGTGACAGATTCAGCCACAAGACGTCGCAATGAAATTTATGACTGCATTAAAACAGGAAATACTGACACAATAGCTTTTTAAATGATGTTATTGGCTACATGAAGGTTCTGCCCCCTATCAAACATGCAGGGAAATCCCAGAAACAGTGAAGATCTGGCATAATCGGGCCCTTGCTGTTTTCCAGTGCGTTCTGACAATCTCCCACTGGAGTTATGGCAGGAGACCGGTGGAACCCCCATGGATTTATGGGGCCCTAATATCACAAACTCCTGAGGGCCTCATTCGGCCCAGAATAGAGGCTGACATTCTTCAGAATTTGGTGAGTCATTTCAATGTAAAGATTTTGGGAATGAAGACTGTGATCAAGGATTTGACAATGAAGTTAAGTTCAATAAATATTGTCACTCTGTTAGCCAGGGCTAGCTAATCCAATGGAGAATCTACCTACAGGTCACTTACCAATTCACCAGGAGCTCATCAGTTATAAATGACTTCCATTCAAAAGTGTGTCATGGATGCCTGTGCATTCCTTTCAAAATGGGAACCTTAAATGAAAACAGTAAATTAGTTAAAGTGGGCCTGAATGGTGTTTTCAGTTTGCTACATTTGGAGACCAGCAGTGCCAATGAAAGCACAAACATGAATGTGGCAGTGAGACAGATGCTTTACAATGAGACAATGGCCTCACTGCTGGATCTCCTGAAGCAATTCTTACTTTTGGATTTGTCACCTAACGAGCTTCACTCTATAATTTTAAAACATGGAGATTTGGATACAATCCACACAGGACTTTGAATGAGAAAAGGCTATGGAGACTACTTTACAGCTACTGACATGTTGCTTCTAAAATACTGACATTGACATTCGGTTCCTTCCCATCACTTGGTGGCTATTATTAGATGCATAACGTTTCAATGTACAGACCCATAATTTGTTGGAAAGGAGACAGCTACTGAAAACTTGTGTGGACTACTTTGTATCCAGTTATGGTTTGTAGGGTTTCCTGTGGATCTTAAAGATACAGTGCAATGACTACTTCTAATCTGACATTTTGCATGTAATCTGATAGCAAAGCAATAACCTCTTCACAAATTTGTTCTGCAGAGAGCAATTTGGATTAATCTGGTGAAGCATCATACACAAGAGAACGTATAAATATTCCTCTAAACATTCTCTCAGGTTCATTGTCACTAATTTTTCCAGTGTTCATTATGATCAGGAGTCTACCTTTACTGCCCAATAACTAGTCTCTCTTAATTGAACATAGGGGTAAATTTTCCAAGTCAAGGCTCGTATTGGAACTCAACTGGCTCAGACGTCAGTGCACCCAATCTGTGGTGCTTCTGTGTCTCCACTCTGTGCTTGCACTAAGTGAGGCTCCACGGGAATTTCTACAGTCACTCTGGAAGCACCATGAAAGGAGATATTGGGGATTGACTCAAATCCAAGCTAAACAACTGCTTAACTTTACACGGGGCAAAAATAAATCCACATTATTTGTGCATTCAGTAAATTAATTTGCTGGAAAATCTGGTAATCGAGTTACAACTCAATGCATGCTTTATATCCTTCAATTACAAGTGAGGAACTTGTAGAGCAGTCACCATGGGCACAAAATAGTGACATAAGAATAGGGATTGATATATACGCGATATCTATCTGTATTTATATATTATTAAAAATCTTACATTTGCATGCAGTTCTGCTTTGCTCAACCTGACTTCCTGTTAACCCATTTCTGCACACTTTTTGTGTTAACTTTTTACCATTAGAAATTCCTATGATCACATTTGTAATAGGTTTTGCCTATGTAAACTTGCCAAACTGTAGTTACACTCTCCCATCACTGGTGTCCCTGCAGCATGTCTCCTATACTGTCACACAGGACTACTAGCAGTGGCGGTGCTGTCGTGCCCATCTTTTAGTGCTAGCTGCTGAATCCTGAACCTGTCTGCTGGTTACGCATCCCTGTCCCACCTCCCACTGGGCCTTTAGAAGTTTCATGCTAAGTTTCTTTTTAAGATTGGCCCCACGCTGTTCCCCGGGCAGAACGAAACATTGTCCAAACTCCGTGACGTTTCCTATTTTGATTGAGCCCCTCACCCCATTCTGTGGCTACTCTGCCTCACACCCCTGATTCAAAGGCCTTCTTGCTTCTATTAAACTTTTAATTTTTCAACACTTGGGTCATCTCCCTTCACCTAGGATAGACTTCCTTCTTTCTTGCTTGTGCAACCTTGCCCTGCTATCAACATCTGCTATTTTGCTGTCTCGGCTGTTTTTAGACTCCCTTCTGAGTCCACTTGCTGGCCTCCCATGATCTGTGCAGCTGCTTTCTCTCCTATTCTCGAGCTTTTCCCCATGCCTGGTTCTGCCATTCCTCCTGTTCCCACCCTCCCCTATCCTGGACCCACAGGGTTCTTCCACTCCCAATTCCTCATGCAGTAATTATAATTAAGGTTCCAATAAGTGTAGTTTCAATTGTCAAATAAAATAAACCAAATTCTGTGGGTCAACTCAGTAATAATTTCTATTTTTAAGTGCATTTTATTTTAACAATCCCTTTCCCCTCCCTTCTTCCTATTCACCCTCTCCCTCCCCTCTGTCCCCCTTATCTCCCTTCCCCTGCACCGCCCTCTCACCTCCTCTTTCCCCTCCCCTCCTTTGTCTCTCCCCCTCCCCTCCCCATCTCTTCCCTTCCAGTCTCTTCCCTCACCTTCCCTTCTCTCCCCATCTCTTCCCTTCCAGTCTCTTCCCTCACCTTCCTTTCTCTCCCCCTCCCCTCCCTGTCTCTCCCCCTCCCCTCCCTGTCTCTCCCCCTCCCCTCCCTGTCTCTCCCCCTCCCCTCCCTGTCTCTCCCCCTCCCCTCCCTGTCTCTCCCCCTCCCCTCCCTGTCTCTCCCCCTCCCCTCCCTGTCTCTCCCCCTCCCCTCCCTGTCTCTCCCCCTCCCCTCCCTGTCTCTCCCCCTCCCCTCCCTGTCTCTCCCCCTCCCCTCCCTGTCTCTCCCCATCCCCATCTCTCCCTCACCCTGTCTCTCCCACTCAACTCTCCTCCCCCCCCCCCACCCCTTTGTCTCCATCCCTACCCCTTCCTGTCCTCTGCCTCGTTTTGACCTGGAGTGCACTTAGTCAACTCCCTGTGTGCGATGGCATGGGAGAACAACTGGTCCTTTTAAAATCTGGTGAGTGGAAACGTACAGGGCTTCTACTGTAGAACCAGAACAGAATTATGGCCCGTGATTATAGATTAAAGTAACATAATTTTCACTTTTAGCAGTAATTATTTCACACTTAGAACTGTCATCTTAATGAATAGATCGCCACCTATAGGAGCAAATGCAGAAATGACAAATTTCACATTAAGGAGTCGAAGGATGCAGGCAGACTTGAGTGCTGTGGTGAGAGGGAAATGGTCTGCCCCAGTTCTGAATACAAGTTTAAACAATGGCACGAGCTGGAAGAACGAAATGGCCTTCTCTCTTTCCTGCTTTTTGTTTGTGCACCAGTATTCTACCAACTACTGCAGCAAAACCAGTTCTGCTCCCTTGGTGTGTTTGTTTTTCACACTCTTTTCAATACGTCACATTTCTTTTTATTGTTTTCACGAAATCTTTTGGCATCACCCTCTCTAACCACAACTCTTCTATCTCCCTTTTGAAAAGTAATCATTTTAAAGAAGTTGTATTTGAACGTGGGCAGGCAGACCAGTCGTTGGTTGCCTGCTCCCAACTACCTGTTTTCCTTAACAGGGTCATTGTGTCATAAATGCAAATGATGAATTTGAAAATAAAATAGGAAAATAAAAACAGGAGTAATTATAGGCTAGTCAGTCTAACCTCGGTGGTGGGCAAATTATTGGAATTGATTCTGAGGGACAGCATAAATCATCATTTAGAAAGGCATGGGTTAATCGAGGACAATCAGCATGGATTTGTTACAGGAAGGTCGTGTCTGACTAACTTGATATAATTTTTTGAGGAGGTAACATGGAGGGTCGATGAGGATAACACGTTTGATCATTTGATGTAGTGTACATGGATTTTAGCAAGGCTTTTGACAAGGTCCCACATGGCAGATTGGTCAAAAAAGTAAAAGCCCATGGGATCCAAGGGAAAGTGGCTAGTTGGATCCAGAATTGGCTCAGTGACATGAAGCAAAGGGTAATGGTTGACGGCTGCTTTTGCGACTGGAAGGCTGTTTCCAGTGGGGTTCCGCAAGGTTTTGTACTAGGTCCCTTGCTTTTTGTGGTATATATTAATGACTTGGACTTGAATGTGGGGGGCTTGATCAAAAAGTTTGCAGATGATACAAAAATTGGCCGTGTGGTTGATAGTGAGGAGGAAAGCTGTAGACTGCAGGAAGGTGTCAATGGACTGGTCAGGTGGGCAGAAAAGTGGCAAATGGAATTCGATTGAGAGAAGTGTGAGGTAATGCATATGGGGAGGGCAAACAAGGCAAGGGAATACACAATAAATAGGAGGATACTGAGAGGTGTAGAAGAACAAAGTGACCTTAGAGTGCATGCCCACAGATCCCTGAAGATAACAGGATAGGTAGGTACGGTGATTAAAAAGGCATACGGGATACTTTCCTCTATTAGCCGAGGCATAGAATATAAGAGCAGGGAAGTTATGCTGGAACTGTATAAAACATTGGTTAGACCGCAGCTTGAGTACTGTGTACAGTTCTGGTCACCATATTACAGGAAACGTGATTGGACTAGAGAGGGTACAGAGGAGATTTACGAGAATGTTGCTAGGGCTGGAGAATTTTAGCTATGAGAAAAGATTGGATAAACTAGGGTTGTTTTCTTTGGAACAAAGGAGGCTGAGGGGAGATTTAATTGCGGTATATAAAATTACGACGGGACTAGATAGAGTGGATAGGGAGGACCTATTTCCCTTAGCAGATGGGTCAGTGACCAGGGGGCATAGATTTAAAGTAATTGGTAGAAGGATTAGACGAGAGCTGAGGAGAAATTTTTTCACCCAGAGGGTGGTGGGGTTCTGGAACTCACTGCCTGAAAGGGTGATAGAGGCAAAACCCCTCAACTCATTTAAAAACTACTTGGATGTGCACTTGAAGTGCCGTAACCTACAGGGCTACGGACCAAGTGCTGGAAAGTGGGATTAAGCTGAATAGCTCTTTTTCGGCCAGCACGGACACAATGGGCCAAATGGCCTCCTTCTGTGCCGTAACTTTCCATGATTCTATGATGCTATGAAATCAAAATTAAATGATAAACAGCCTCTTTGAAGAGGTATGGGAACACTTTAATGTATATTGTTTGCAAATATCAACGATGAACAATTTTCTAAAAATATATTTAGAATTTAAAATAATTTCAAGCAGAATAGTCCTGTTAATCTGCTAGTGTTGGTGACATTGTTTTGCATTTGGGCGGGAACACACCTCAGCCGTGCATTCCTACCAGACCGTCACGTGGTGACTGTGTTTTCTCGGCAGTATGTGAGACGGGATAGATTTACCATCATTTGTCAATCCCACTCAACTCAGTGAATGGGTCCCTTTGGTCCACCCGAAACCTTTTGGTCTTCCCGCTGAAGGAGCTGTCCACAACTGACTGTTACCGACTGGAACGCTCCAAGGTCCAGGAGTACATGCTGCGGGATGCACTGAAGCAAGATGCGACCTACGCAAAGGCTCAATGGGGGAAAGGCCACCATGTAGGGCCACCCCACTTCATATTGTACAGAATGTATTAGACGATATGTATTGTGTTTTGAATTGTAATAATGGGATCATAGTGTGTACAATCTGCATTGTGTTGGTTTGAACTGTATTGTTTGGAATTATGCCCTTTTACATTGAACTGTGTGTATCTTTAAACTTTATGAAATAAAGTATATTTTGAAATATAAAAAAAATCCCACTGCCCCTTAGGTGGAATGCAGAAAGGCCGCACTGCGTTAAGGAATTTTGTTAATTAAAAGTGCATTCAACAACTTTCATTTATTTAGCGCCTTTAACGATGTAAAACGTTCCAGGGCGCTTCGCAGGAGCGTTATCGAACAAAATTTGACACCGAGCCATTCATAGAATCATTACAGCAGAGAAGGAGGCCATTCCACCCATCCAGCCTGTGCTAGCTCATATGATTATGTATTAATCATGTAATATATTAAGCCCAGGAGTAAATCACTTTTAATGCACTGTTGCTTCATCTCTTTAACAGACATTAGAAACATGTCCACCCATCCCCCCCTCATTCCTTCACCCTTTGCGCTCCAGAACGGACTAGATTGGACCGCCCTTCCATCGCGCATGCGTATCCCCGGTGGCGACAGAGAGAGAGAGAGAGAGGGGGGGTCGATCCCTTGCGCGTGCGTGTTACGTTACGTCACCCCCCCGCGCGCGGGTGTCACGTCAGGGGACGGGAGCGCGAGCCGCGGCCGTTTGTCTGTTTTGGTTTCTGGGCCGAGTGCGCGCGGAACTCGGGATTCGAGTGACGGCCGGAGCCGCCGCGCCGCCCCCGCCTCCCCCCTGGCGACCCACAGCCAGCCCGGCTTCCAAAAAAAATACAACCCCCCCGCCCTCCCGCCTCGCTTGAGCCGCACAGGCCGGGTTGAAGCCGAGCCCCCTTTCCCCCGCCCCCCGGATTCAGGTAAGTTACTGGGAAGAGTCGTTGCTCGGAGCCGCTGCCGCGGGACGGACGGACGGACGGACGGGCGGGGGGTGGGTGGGGACGGGGAACCGCGTTAGGGCCGGGCTCAGTCAAGGCTTCCCGCTCGGGGCGGGAGCGTGTGCAGCCGGCCCGGCTGATACTGACAGCCGCTGAGGGACGGAGGAGGAGGGAGGAGGAAGCTGTGTCCCGGACAACGGGGGGGGGGGGTGGGGTGGGGTGGAGAGGGAGAAGGGCTGAGGGATGTGGTGGTGGGGGGGGGGGCAGCACAGGGTGGTCCCGGGGAGGGACACACCCACCAGAGATGGGGTTGAGTGGAGAGGTCACAGAGCCATGTCGAACAGCATTTCCAGGGCAGGTAATTTGGAGCACATGGAAACCCCTTGAATTTCCTCACATAACGCCGTTAGCCGTAATATTACCACAATTTTGCATACGAACATACAACAACTTTGCATTTATAAAGCGCCTTTAACGTAGTTAAAGTGATCCAACTGTGACTAACTAGAGAAGTTAAGGATAGTATTAGATTCAAGAAGAACCTTACAATGTTGCCAAAAAGAGTAGTAAGCCTAAGGATTGGGAGGGCTTTTAGAAATCATCAAAGGATGACCAAGAAATTGATAGGGGGAGAAAATGAATGAGTGCAAACTAGTAAGAAATACAAAAACAGATTGTAAGAGCTTCTACAAGTATGTAAAAAGGGAGAGATTAGCGAAAGTAAATTGGGTCTCTTAGAGGCAGGTGAAACTATAATGGGGTATAAGGAAATGGCAGAGATGTTAAACAAATATTTTGTAGCTGTCTTCAAAGTAGAAGACACAAAAAAAATACCGGAAAGAGTGAGAAACTTAAAGCAATTAAGATTAGTAAAGAAAAAGTACTGGAGAAATGAATGGGACTAAAAGCCAACAAATCCCCTGGACCTGATGGCCTACATTCTAGGATTTTAAAAGAGGTGGCTGCAGAGATGGTGGATGCACTGGTTTTGAACTTCCAGAATTGCCTGGATTCTAGAATGATCCCCATGGATTGAAAGGTAGTAAATGTAGCACCACTAATCAAAAAAGGAGGAAGAGAGAAAACAGTGAACTGTAGGCCAGTTAGCCTGATATAAGTAGTAGGAAAAATTCTAGAATCTATTAAGGATGTAGCAACAGGGCACTTAGAAAATCATGATATGATTAAGCAGAGTCAACACGGTTTTATGAAAGGGAAATTGTCTTTGATAAATCTATTAGAGTTTTTTGAGGGTATAACTAGTAGGGTAGATAAGGGGGATGTAGTATATTTGGATTTCCAAAAGGCATTCGATGAAGTGGTTCATGGGACTGGGGGTAATATATTAGCATGGATTGAGGATTGGTTAACGGACAGAAAACAGAGTGTAGGAATAAACGGGTCATTTTTGGGTTGGCAAGCTGTAACTAGTGGGGTGCCGCAAGGATCAGTGCTTGGGCCTCAGCTTACAATCTGTATCATTGACTTAAATGAAGGGACTGAATGTAATGTATCCAAGTTTGCTGCTGATACAAAGCTAGGTGGGAAAGTAGGCTGTGAGGAGGACACAAAGAGATGTAGATAGGTTAAATGAGTGCGTGAGAAGGTGGCAGATGGAGTATAATGTGGGGAAATGTGAAATTATCCACTTTGGTAGGAAGAATAGAAAAGCAGAATACTTTTTAAAAGGTGAGACACTAAGAAATGTTGGTAGTCAGAAGGATTTGGGTGTCCTTGTACACGAATCACAGAAAATTAACATGCAGGTACAGCAAGCAATTAGGAAGGCAAATGGTATGTTAGCCTTTATTGCAAGGAGGTTGGAGTATAAAAATCAGGAGGTCTTGCTGCAATTATATAAGGCTCTGGTGAGGCCACACCTAGAGTACTGTGTTCGGTTTTGGTCCCCTTACCTAAGGAAGGATATACTTGCCTTAGAGGGGATGCAACGCAGGTTAACTAGATTGATCCCTGGGATGAGAGGGTTGTCCTATGAGGAGAGATTGAGTAGAATGGGCCTATATTCTCTGGCGTTCAGAATGAGAGGTGATTTCATTGAAACGTATAAAATTCTTAGAGGACTTGATGGGGTAGATGCTGAGAGACTGTTTCCCCTGGCTAGAGAGTCTAGAACTAGAAGTCATAGTTTTAGGATAAGGGGTCGGCCATTTAGGATGGAGATGAGGAAAAATTTCTTCACTCGGAGAGTTTTTGGAATTCTCTACCCCAGAGGGCTGTTGATGCTCAGTCGTTAACTGATTCAAGACTGAGATCGATGGATATTTGGACACTAAGGGAATCAAGGGATATGGGGATAGGGCAGGAAAGTGGAGTTGAGGTAGAAGATCAGCCATGAATGTATTAAATGGTCGAGCAGGCTCAAGGGGCCGTTTGGCCTATGCCTGCTCCTATTTCTTATGTTCTTGCTAAGATTTTCTTTTACTCTTAACATGTCCATGATTTTAGTATTTACAACCTTACCAACCTCCACTATTTAAAAATATTGAGATACCTGGGCTGACAAAAGCACTCCATGGTACAATTATTTTGATAAGTTTAACTTTTCTGCAAACAAGCTGTTGTATTTGGGGCAATTGTGCAGTTAAAGTAAATTTGCAAGTATGCGCTATCAATAATTTTCAATGCAGGAGTTCCTAGACCTTACTATACTGAACAATTTGAATCTGCTTCTGCAACTGGACATTGCTAAATGCTGCTGTTAAAGTAATGTGCATATGGGTACCATAATATCTTCTTAGCTGTGACGAGCACAACTTTATTGCTACCTGTTCCAGGTTGCTGACAATAAATTATGGAACGAGAAAGCCAATCAGCCCATCGAGCCTGCTCTTTCCACAGACTGTGCATGATCTATCCTACAATGGAATCTATTCCACTCATAATGGAAACTTAATTTTTGGCAGTGTAGTTATTTGTCCACCTGGTTATCCACTAGAATTTTAGAGGGACAAAGTCTTGTGTAAGACGTTGCGCAGCCTGTTAACACCAGTTTCCTCCTATCTGATTTAACCATCTCCCCAGGAAAAATTAAATTCAGTTTGTTGCTTGTACTTATTGTCATTCCAGTGTCTAGGGAATTGCTGTTCCATGCATGTAAGACCAAAATTTGGAGCTCTTCACCAATTTCCATTATTCATACTTGCATCCCCTCCATTTGCTGAATAATGGACGTTCCACTGTATTCTCAAGAGGGATGTTCTGTATAAATATTCCCAGATCTCCAAAAGTAATCAGGCAAAACTCCAGAATAGTTAATTTATTCCCACATCTGTACTATTAAACACTGCTCTGCTGCCTTCAACAGATAACACTCCTCTCACCTGAGCAGCACAGCAACCATCGTGGTTGTGGAATATTCATCTTAGACTACACCTATCACAAAAGCACCATGTTTGATGATATTCCACTTTACAGCGTACAACAAAAAATGCTTTTATAGCAGTTACCAAAGTTGTTCTTTAAGGGAAAAAAATAGCATGTTGTGAAATTATACTGTTATTCATTAACCATCGCTGTTACATTGCAGACATGGAATTTCCTGGACCAGCTTGTCCCTGGTGGAGGTGTGTTTTATGTTCTTTCTCCTCCAAAAATATATATTTATTCCTGTAGCTAGGAAGAAAATTTATGATCTGTTTACTAAATGATCACATTTTGCAGCAAAAATATTGGGCAAATTCACCTAAAAGATTAGAACAACTTTCTTCATAGGAATATAATTTCTTGGCCATAAATTTCCCCAGATTTTAATCAACAAATTCTAAAGCTATCAAGTTTCCATCACTAAATGTCTGACGTGTACAGCAACAAAGTTGCAAAAGAAAATACCAGTGCAGCTTTTCTGATGAAAATACTGTCTACTTACTCTCCAGTCTTCTTGAGCCTTTGCTTATTTTTCTTTATAAACTTCTGGCTATGAAAATAATGCATCAAGTGGCTGCATTCCAGCTACCAACAGGATGACATTTATTACATAGAATCTACAGCACAAAAACAGGCCATTCGGCCCAACTGATCTATGTCGATATTTATACTCCATACGAGCCACCTCCCACTCTACCTCTTTTCACACTGCCCCCATATCCTCTATTCCCTTCTCTCTCATGTATGCATTCAAGCCTCTCCTTAAATGCATCAATGCTATATGCTTCAATCACTCCCATGTGGCAGTGAGGTCTGCATTCTCTTGTCAAATGCAGAAGCACTGAGCTAATATTGAAGTTAGGTCCTCATAAGTGCCATCTTCCCAATGGCCACCATTCCCAATTCAATCAGTCAGTGACGTTAATCATCCACAGCCACAAAAACATGGGTCTGCAATATTTGCAAATCAGCTGTTGATTATAGATTATTGTTCACAGCAAGAATCTGAAAAGGAAAATTGATACTGTGGAAGATTGAAGATGATGAGGCTTTACCTCAGCAGAAATATTCTGTGTTATCAGTCAAAAGCTAATTTTAATTACTATATGTGACAGATAATAAATTTTGCATGAATATTCAGATATTAGTTTGAAGTTATTCAGTGGTATAAGTATGTGAGCAATATTTTCTAGGTTCCTTGTTTGGAATAAAGCATCTTTTTTGGAATACACAATGTATTTTTTATCAACTAGTGGTATTCAAATGCCAACTTTTGCAAAGTTCCACTGTTCCTTGTGATCCCTGCAGTGTATGAGCTCTTATGTGAGATTGGGTAATATTAAGCATATCGAATAAATAGTGGTACATTATTGAGTTTATTTCACAGATGGGAAAGGGAGTATAAATCAGGTGGGATGGTGTTCATTGAAGAACACTTTCACTCTTCCAGCAGCCAACTAAGAGATATTGAATACAAACTGCTTCCCAGTCCACGCAACTGCAGAAGCAGAATAACTTGGAGAGAAAACAAGGTAATATCCATATAAATAGGGTACATGCCCTCCCAACAAAAACTATATAGCTTCCTTAATATAAGCACATAAATGACACCAATGTTTCTAAGGTCAGAATTGGGTGAATGCGGCTTTTACTAATTGCTCTTATATTAACAAGTACACTGTGTTCTTATTAAGGTTGGAAACTACGCAAGAATTTAATCTGCACTTGATTTGCATTTGTACCTCAAATACAGAATGGAGATCACCTTGACATTCGTGACAAAATTGACTCTGGCATATTAAACCTCACAGTAAGTGTGTATCATTTTCATTATTGCTGTGTAAACAAACTCTGAGCTACATTATTGATTGGACTTTCAGGTCTACAGTCTTTAATACTCTTTCGCTAATGTCATGCCAACTGTATCAACAACAGCAACTTGCGTTTATATAGTGCCTTTTACATAGAAAAACATCCCAAGATGCTGCAAAGAAGTTTAATCAGACAAAAATGGATGTCAAGCCTAAGAAGGAAATAATAGGGGAGGTGACCAACAGCTTGGTGAAAGCCATGGGTTTTAAGGAGGGTCTTAAAGGAGGAGAGAGAGGTGGAGCGGTTTAGGGAGGAAATTCCAGAGCATAGGGCCTAATGGCTGAAGACACACAACTAATGATGAGGCATAGGGAGGGGAGGATGCACGAGGCCAGTGTCCGAATAACAGAGCTCTGTTGCAGGGGTGGGGTTGTCTGGAGGAAGTTACAGGGATAGGGAGGGGCAAGGCTGTGACGGGATTGTAAACACAAGGATGAAAATGTAAAATTGGAGGTGTTTGAGAACCGGAAGCCAAAGTAGGTCAGCAAGGACAATGGTGTTGGGTGAGTGTAATTTGGAGCCGGATAGGATTATGGGCAGCAGAGTTTTGGATGAGCTGAAATTTATGCAGGACGGTTGCCAACCAGGAGAGCTTTGGAATAGTCAAGTCTGGAAGTGAGAACTGCATAGATGGTTTCAGCAGCAGCATGGCTGAGGCGAGTTATGTTACGGAGATGGATGTAGGCACTCTTTGTAACAGTGTCGGAAGCTAAAATTGGAGTTGAATAGGATGCGAAGGTTGCAAATAGTCTGGTTCAACCTGCGTTAGTGGCTGGGGAGGATGATGGAATCGGTGGCAAGTGTACAGAGTTTGAGGCAGAGGCCGAATACAATTGCTTCGGACTGCCCGATGTTTAATTGGAGGAAATTGCAGCTCATCCAAGACTGACTGTTGGACAAGCAGTCTGATAACACACAGGTAACGGAGAGGTTGAATCAGCTGGTGGAGAAATGCGTGTAGAAACTGGTTCCTCGTTCAATTTGCCTGAAGCCTAAAAATGGTCAAAAAGCCCATTTTTAAAAAAAAACTGACCTGTGTACTATATGTTAGGAAGAATAAGAAATAGCTGTCTGGGAACTTAAGACAATAGTTCAATTGTCAACTTGTGCTGATTTTCATAAATAGCATTGTACTTCACCCCATTGGTGTCTGACGTCTTTTTAGAATTTCTTGATTGAATTACTACCTTGTAACTATTATCCTACATTATTCCATGAGAATGAATAAATTAAGTCATGGGGGCAATATGATAAATTGCGCCTGTAATATTGAGAAGTGTAGTCTTGTTAATCGGTCTAGTTCTAAATTAATCTCCTTGTTGAACAAATAGAGTATCACGTTCATTGGTAATGGATTAACAATAATGCTCTTTGTTGTTTGAATGGTCTTAACCCATGTGTGTGCTACTGTTCTACTGATAGTGAGCTAATTTTATATAAGATACATTTTCATTATGTCATAACCAACAAATACATTGATCTAAATATGGAGGTATGTATCTTTTCTTTAAAAACAAGATAGACTGGCAGTTAAATGAAATTAGGAGAATCTAAAGAAACAAAGAGTATAAAATATTAATGTACACTTCAAAGTTTTAGGATACATACATTTTTCTTGTGTGACCTTATACTAAACACTTTATACAATGTGTAATAATTCATATATAACATATCTACAAAAATAGAAAGGTTGCACAATATGCAAACATTAAATAATTTTTTCCCAAAACATTTAAAAAATGGTATTTATTGGATCCATTTTTCATAATGATCATTTGCCATCTAAATTCAGAATTTGTAATGCAAACCATGAACATCATTGTTGAGCTTGACTTTATGTAAATTTTTATGTTGCAGGGGTTGAACAAAATAAAGGAAGATGGTAAGCAATCAAGTTGTACTGGAGTCAAAGGCAGCCCCTAAAAACCTGTTGGATGAGATGCACAAACTCCGCATCTTATGCTACTTTTGTGATGTGACTGTGCAGATAGAACACCAGGGCAGCAGAGAGGAATTTGTTGCTCACAAAGCTGTGTTGGCTGCTGCCAGCAGTTACTTTAAGGAGCTATTCCTTAATGAAATGGTGAACACGAAGATTACTATTGTTACTTTGCAAGACATTTACACAGCAGACTTTGCCTCTTTTCTGGATTTTGTATATACTGCAAAAGTGGAGGTTGAGGCCGAGAGGGTACAAAGATTACAGGAGATTGCAGAGAAATTGAAGTGCAGGGAGCTGGCAGAAGTCTGCAGTCAGGTAAAAACGCAGATACTTGAGTCAGCTCTGATGGACTTGGGCAATTTGGCTGATTCCCATGGAGTAGTAGAAGGAATTAAAGGCAGTAAACAAGACATTGAGTCTGTTTCAGTTTCTTCTCAGAACACATCAGCGATTTCTTCAACGGCACACAATCGCAAAGTATCCTCTGCCCAAGATGTTTCAGATGAAGAGAAAGTTCATGAGAGAGATTTTAAAGCATTGCCTGCAACCACCAAAACGAAGGGATGGGAAAAGTCAGAAAAGAAAATGGGGAAACCTCTAAGTGTAAAGGCCAAACGAGCCAGTGGAAGGCTGGCAGGGCGAAAAGTCTTTTTGGAAATCCCCAAAAAGAAATATACACGTAAGCTTCGAGAGCAAGGGAAGGTTGATCAAGATTTAGAAGAGGAATCAGGAAAACTGACCTCTGTAGAAGATAACCAAGACATTGAAGACCAAGTCAAAAAGGAAACAACTACAGAAATTGCTGAAGAGCCAGATGAAGATGATGAGTTGATGGAGGGGGATGATGATGAAGACGAGGAAGAAGAAGCAGAGAGCGATGATAGTGATTTTGAATTGGATGAGGACATTAAAAAGACCCCTGATGAGAATGAAAAGAAGAGAAGAGGTGGAAACTTCAAGTGTGACAAATGTGAGAAAGATTTTCAGTATGAGAAAAGCTACTTGAAACACATAGAGCAGAATCATGGTATTACACCGGAAATCATTTATCGCTGTGAGACTTGCAACCAGACATTTGCTAATCGGTGCAACTTAAAAAGCCACCAAAGACATGTCCATGTTGAAGAACGCCGCTTCCCATGCTCACTTTGTGGTAAAAAGTTTAAAAGGAAAAAAGACGTGAAGCGGCATAATCTTCAGGTTCATGAGGGTGGTGGAGAGCGCCATTTATGCTTGCAATGTGGTAAAGGACTGAGTTCCAAAACTGCCTTGAGACTGCATGAAAGGACGCACACTGGAGATAAACCTTATGAGTGCACAGAATGCCATGCCAAGTTTTCTCAGCCATCTGCACTGAAGGTGCACTTGAGGTACAAATGTACAGTATAACTATAGTATACACTTTTACCACTTAAGTTATGTACACATTTTATTACCTGGATCTGAGAAAGTGTAGAAGTTCTGTCTGTCTTGCCCTTGTTACAGTAATATAATCTAACTTTCTAATAGTTACAGAACTGTGTTCAAAATATTTGTGGCTTGCAGCTCTGAGTGAGGTTGAAGGAGTAATCAATCAACATAAAAATAAACATAAAAGCATTTGTTCTTGATGATAAAATTTTTTATAGAGAGCTGTGCTTTCTGTTCTTTGAACGTATATGTTTCATAGAACTCTCGTTTCTCTCTACCTCGGACTGAAAAAAAGATGATTTATTAATCAAAGTAAAATGGAAGTGCACTTTAACACGCACGTGATAAGATACAACTTTATGTCTACAGTTCCAACGTTGCCAATCCCAATCCCAGGGCATTGATGAAGTTCTGTACTGTAGACCCAATGTTTTCCCCAGGGAAGAACAGAAAATTGAAGGGCAAGTAGATCCTGGTTACTTTCTGAAACCTAGCAGCCAGATACAAACCAGCAATGATGGCGACTTACATTTATATTACGTTCCTCCCATAAAATAATATCAAAGGCAAAGCCGTGAGGGAAAAGACCCAAAGCACATCATAGAGGGAGGGGCTTAAGGAGACTTTTGAAGGCAGAGAGGAAAGTAGCAAGACAAAGTTGTTTTAGGAGAGAATTCCAGCGGATAGTGGTGTAGGGGCATGCTGCTTTCTTGTCTGACCCTTTCTGTGTGGTTAATGGGATTGGGGAAGTAGCCAGGGAAAGACTTAGTTCATATGGGTTTTATCATTTGATTTTTTTTTAGACTGATAGTTGTAAAACAGTCACCATAATTGACATCAACCCATTTAGTCATTTTCCAATAAAAAGAGAAAAATAAAATAGCTGTGGATTCCCATTTGAAAATTGAGAATCCTTCACAAAGAGTTACTAGTGCACAACCTAATTTCAGTATTAGAAAAGTAAACGACAGCTAACTGTCACTGGATGTTTTGAAGTCCTGAGTAGTAACTATTATGCATGCAGCATTAGAAAAGCCTTTTGCAATTTATAATTCAATCTAGTTCATTTGAAATTTAATGTACAGTGTTTGTAGTTTTATCTTTAAATACTTAGAATATTTGTGGACCATAGTAGTATATCAAGACTTTTTTCTCTTTCTCCCTCTTGCACTCACTCTCAAGGGTGCATACTGGTGAAAAGCCATTTGCCTGTGATGAATGTGGTGCCAGGTTCACACAGAATCATATGTTGATATATCACAAGAGATCTCATACAGGTAAAAATTGATTTTACATTTTTCTGAGAACTTTTTGTATAACTGCAGTACATCCTGAAGCAAGATGTACAATGTAAATCAAGAGTTGTGATTAATCCACATCTTGTAGCTTATTTGCAAATATTTGGAATTAGCTACAGTAATTAAAACAGCTGGTACCCTTGGAACTGTGCCACAGCAAGTGGCAACATGTTTGAAAAAGGGGGGAAAATTGAAGCAAAACAAAAAGTAATAATAAAGAATAAAAGATTCATGAGGATCATTGAAAGGAGTGTGTAGAGGAAGATAATGACAATATGAGACTGTTGATCTGTCTCTAGAATGGCCTTAACCCGACCAACAATGGCAGGTGGAATGCTGTATCAATACCAGTAGCTCATGAGTAGCTTGACCTTTGAAAGGGAAGGGCCCAAGACACTAGAGATATTGAGTACATTTCTTAAGAGTATGGCAATGTTAGTGGAAATGGAATGAAAATATAACCTTGCAAAGGTCTGTCTAAACACTCTGTTGCATTTTGCAGTATTAAATCAGGCTGTGGAAAAGTTATTGGTTGTTTTGACAATCTTGTGCAGATGCTGAAAAATATTTGTGTTAATGTAAAACTAAATGCCATAAGAAACAAACTTTAATGAGAAACATAAGAATATAAGAAATAGGAGCAGGAATAGGCCATACGGCCCCTCAAGCCTGCTCCGCCATTCAATAAGATCATGACTGATCTTCTATCTCAACTCCACTTTCCCGCCATATCCCCATATCCCTTGGTTCCCTTTTCAAAAATCTATCGATCTCAGTCTTGAATACACTCAATGACTGAACATCCACAGCCCTCTGGGGTAGAGAATTCCAAAGATTCACAACCCTTTGAGTGAAGACTCTTTTCCTCATCTCCATCCTAAATGGCCAACCCCTTATCTTGAGACTGTGACCCCTGGTTCTAGACTCTCCAGCCAGGGGAAACAGCCTCTACCCTATCAAGCCCTCTAAGAATTTTATACATTTCAATGAGATCACCTCTCATTCTTCTAAACTCCAGAGAATATAGGCCCATTTTACTCAATCTCTCCTCATAGGACAACCCTCTCATCACAGGAATTAATCTAGTGAACCTCTGTTGCACAGGCAAGTATATCCTTCCTTAGGTGAGGAGACCAAAACTGTACACCGTACTCCAGGTGTGGTCTCACCAGAGTCCTATATAATTGCAGCAAGACTTTCTTACTCTTATATTCCAACCTCCTTGCAATAAAGGCTAACATACAATTTGCCTTCCTAATTGCTTGCTGTACCTAGATGTTAACTTTCTGTGATTTGTGTACAAGGACACCCAAATCCTTCTGACTACCAACATTTCTTAATGTCTCACCTTTTAAAAAATATTCTGCTTTTCTATTCTTCCCACCAAAGTACGGCTGTTTTTCCACAAGAAAGTATAGTACGGCTGTTCCTTAAATTACATTTATACAGATGTAACCATCTTTAACTTTATTTTCTCACTAATTTTCTCACCAGCTCTCCTTCCTTGAAAGCGTTGAATCCTTGCTGAGGTGTGGTTCCCTAGTTGTCACTACCCTCTCCTACTTACTACAGTACACATTATTCACGTCAGTGTCTTAACAGTGAATGTCCACAAGCTATTTTACCTCGGGAGTGCACAGCAGCCGACCCCAAATGTCCACACATCCACACTTTCAGTAGAGGTCACTGGGATAGCAGTCAGAAGCAGGACCTTGGCCAGTTTTCCTCCCCATACCTCACCCCGCTGCTGCGCTACCTGAGATCAAGTAAATCAGTACAAACTGAAGATTAAGCTTGGGACTTTCCTCATCTTGTATGGCTCAGCTTCTCGCATGATAAACTGGTAAAGCCACAGAGGAGCCCCTGAAACAATTTTTTTTAGGAATCTTACAACACCAGGTTATAGTCCAACAATTTTATTTTAAAATATAACTATAACCTGGTGTTGTAAGATTCCTTACATTTGTTCACCCCAGTCCATCACCGGCATCGCCACAATTTTTTTTTAGGGTTTGCAAAAATCCCAAAAGAGACAAGGGTGCTTGTGTCTAAATAACAAACTGTGAAACGTAACTGTAGCTGCTGCTTTTCTGGGTAGTTGTAGAAATGTTCAGAAATTTGGGAGCTGCTAGTATTCCATTAAAATTTCTGAGTGTTTATGCAAGCTCAAGTGTCAGGAGAAGCACTTAATAGAAATGAATGATAGAGCCAGACTTTTCTGGAAAATTAATTATTTTGGCCTGTTCTTTGGGTGGGGAGGGTGGAAATTGCAGCCGATTGGTCAATGTTATGAATTATGCTTATGTCAATGCCCAGTGTTTAGTGGCATGGCATGTATAGTTTGTGCATTTGATGACTTGGAAATGGATGCATAAGAACCGAGGCTGAACTGGTTATAAAAGGGTTTGATTCTGGCCACTCCATTGAAGAGGTCATAAAATTATACATTAGTAAATCAAATTGGATTGTGGCAACTACATGCCAAAAAGGAAATAATATGAACAGTCATATACCATAACCCATGGAATACATCAACGCAATGGCAAAATATTAAAAGATGTCTAAAGAATTTTGAGGGTCCTTTACTGCCTGGAATGCAGAATCACTCATGTTTTCGTGTTGCCCTACAACATTCCAAAGTTCACTTATTAAAAAAAAGAGTATGTAAGTTTTGTGGAAAAGTGCTTCCAATTAACCTGTCATGACTTGAATTTTCTTATAGTATTCTTATGGCTGAAATTCTAGAGGTTAAAATGTTCTGTTTCTAACTGAAATGTTTTTGCTAACCCCAGTTTTTTCCTGTCCTCCTGAAGGCTGGGATACAATTCTGCAGTGCCAGTGGCCCTCTGGTAGCTTCCCCAATTGACCATTCTTCCTTTTGAGAGCAAGGCAATGAGTTTTACCATAAAGGGCATTAGAATCAAGCCGTATTCTGTCCTCAGCTGACATTTGTATACATGTACTTTCCAGCAGGTATTATTGAACAGCCAGGCACCCGGGCTAATTTTTCCAGCTCGGGGATCCTGGGGGTAATTTTAATGCTCCAGCTATTGCCCTAGCTAATATCAGCAAATTCAGCACTCAAATGTTTTCTGATCTATTCTGTTTTATGCAGTGTAATTGCAAGTACCAGCTTGGCTGAGCTGGTAACACTTTTAAGAACGTAAGAGTTAGGAGCACGAGTAGGCCATTTGTCCCTTCGAGCCTGCTCCGCCATTCAATGAGATCTTGGCTGATCTGATTTTGGCCTCAACTCCACTTTCCCGCCTGTTCCCCATATCCTTTGACTCCCTTGCTGATCAAAAATTTGTCTAACTCAGCCGTGAGTATATTCAATGACTCCGCCTACACTGCTCTTTGTGGCAAAGAATTCCAAAGGTTCACAACCCTCTGAGAGAAGAAATTTCTCCTCATCTCTGTCTTTTGTCTCTAGTCAAAAGTTTGAAAATTCAAGTCCTACTCCAGGACTTGTGTATACAATATGGACTTACACTTCAGTGCAGTTCTGAAAGACTGCTGCAGTTCACCAGGTACTGTACTTCAGATAAGACGTTGTCCTGCCGCTTTGTCTGCCTGTTTAGGTGAACATTAAAGCTCCATGACGCTGTTTGAAATGCAGGGAGTTTTTCCATATTTACCTACCTAGGAAGGATCATTACATTGTAATTCATTGAATGTGATGTGCTTTGGAATATTCCCAAGAGATGTAATAAGGTGTTAAATGAAAGCAAGTTTGTTCATGCAGTTTAGAAAAAAAGTCTCTCACACACAAACTGATGCAAGTTCCAGTCAACCATGTTGCGAAGAAATATTGATGGATGAAGCTACTACATATCCAAAGAGAAAACAGCAGACTATTGGAGTCAGACATGTAAAAACAGAAAATGATGGAATAGCACAGCTGGTTGATCAGCATCCACAGAAAAAGATAGGTTAACGTTTTGAGTGCAGTTCTTATATTCGAAATGTTAACATGTTCTTCCAGATGCTGATGAACCTGCTGTGCCTGTCTAAAATATTCAAGTTTTTATTTTAGCTTTCCATCGTATGTGGTTTTCTTTTTACCACCAATGGCATATGTAGGATTCTGAAAAGGACCGCAGTATGACCACTGCTGATTGTTTCATCATTTGCATGTTTTTCAAATGGTTATATCACACTTCAGGAACTACTTGTGAGCATCTACGACACTGGATAGAATATCTGTAGGCTTTCATAATATGGTACATGGTGATTTGATTAAAACTCAACTGAAATGTCACTGACATTTTCTTAATAACAGACTTAAACAAATTATCAGAATATCAAATTATCACCCTTACTTTTTTATAGACCTCCAGTGGTTTCAGTGCACATATTGGGCTTACATTTTGAACTTTCCATTTATTGTTGCTTAAAATCTTAATGCTACTGACCATTCGATCGTGGTAAAAGAGCTATTTAATCAATAGCAACATTTTATGTAAAACCAATACATGTCTAGGTCTTAATTTTTAACTGGTGGCATTCCCAACATATTCTGCCATGAAATGGTAGGACATTGGTTCATGCCTGTAATTTCCCACAGTGAGCTTGTGATTGTCCTGTCCTGTTCCCCAGAAGAGGAAGGCTACTGTGGCAGCCTTTTGTGCTCTCGGGTTAGTTAGAAGAGTATCATTGGTAGAGCCTGGGAGCACTAGGTGCAGAATCCGGTTAATTGGGTGCCTTCATGAAATTGGAAAAGCAGCCGTAAAATCTGGATATTGTAGAAAATAGTATATTAGAAATTATTTTCTTTAAAGTCAAATAAGATTTTAAAGTTCTGATCAAAAATCCACAAGATAAGCCTCAAATTGCAATCTTGACCAGCCAGAAGGGTGCTAGTTGGAACAGTGAGAGAGATCACTTTTCTAGGGGGTAGGGTGAACATAAGCAAACTTTTAAGGAGAAAGGAAGGTAGGTTGGAAGTAAGCGATATTGAAGGGATTGCATAGGACAGGGGGACACTTGGTGACATATATCATGAGGATGATGCAACGATATAATCAGCACCAAACATCGTATTCCCTTACCTCACTTCCTGCATCATTGAAACACTAGCCTATGCTTTCATCAAAGATTAATTTCTCAAATGCTCTCATCACTAGCCTCCCCTCCTCCATCTATCTCAAACTCCAATTAATCTAAAACTCTGTAACCTATATCCTCTGTGTATTAGATCACCCACTCTCAATATCCCCGTCCTTGCTAAGCTCCACTGGCTCTTTGTTCCCCCAAGTGTGATGATTTCACACTCCTCGTTTTAATCTTGCATCTCACCATGGCCTCTTCCTCCCTGAGTGATCTCAACATACCCTTCGCTCTTCCAACTCTGGTTTACTGCTTGTCCATTCTGCCTGTTCTACCATTAGTGGTCAGTCCTTCGGTCACTACATCCCAGCCCTCTGGAACCCTCTTTCTAAACCATTTAACCATCCCACTTCTTTCAAATCCTCCTACAAACCTATCATTTCAACCCTGCTTCCAGTCCCTCCTTAATTCCTCATGTCCCTGCTTGGTGCCCTCTTTCTCAATGTTGAGTTTCCTAAGATATTGCGCAACCTGAAAGGTGCTATAGAATATAAGTTATTGAAGAAACCAGTCTTTTAGACTTTTACAGGAAAATCTGCACACTAGGGAGTGATAAAATGACTTGCATGCTGTATTAATTATTTATGTTGACATATTATATGGCAGTATATTGTTATATATATTTTACTGGAATGTCACTATTACAATCCATTTGATTTCCTTTTTTATGATTTTGTGACCTTTCATGGAGTGGCTGGAATCAAACTCTGCAGGTTGAGCTTTTGTTTCTGTGCATCAGCTTCTAAACTGCAGCATGCACAAACCATACCATTGGAACATCAGTTGTTTGTAAACCACATGTGGGCAGAAGCATAATTTGCACGGTAAGATCACTGAGCCCTCAACCTTAGAGTTTATATACGGCATCCCCCAGGGATTGGGGGAAAATGTTCCTTAAGAACAATTTGATTCTGTAACTTATCTTTATCTGGAGCTTCTCAACACTGATATTTAATCTTATTCAGATGTTTGGAATCTAATGAAATAAAAGCTTTCTGCACATTTGTAGAATTTAAGCAATATTTGCATGGGACTGTCAAAATCAAACAGCTTTGACAGAATAGAAAAAAAACCATAAATAGAACACATCCTCCACAATGCTCTTTGGTCTACAATAGTAATAGACTAGAGCCCATTATCATTTTTTGTTCTATCTCAGTTCTGTTGATCCACGTGTGTGGGTTGGTTACAGCAGGTCATGCCATTACTGGTTAAGTTAACCTATCTTTCTCTTTCAGATGCTGTCCGACCTGTATTTCCAGTGTTTTCAGTTTTTATTTTGGAATTTCAGCATTTTCAGTTTTTCTTTTTATCACTATTGATGTACCTTGTTATATATAGAACAGTCACTACTGTTCATGATCACTAACATCCAGATTTTCAAGATATTTCATGCAGTTGTATTAATTTGACTTTTTTTTTTCAGGTGAAAGACCCTTTATGTGTGAAACATGTGGCAAGAGTTTTGCTTCAAAGGAGTATCTAAAACATCACAATAGAATCCACACTGGATCAAAGCCATTTGTATGTGAAATCTGCTATCGAGCTTTCGCACAGAGAAATTCTCTTCACCAACACCTTAGAGTTCACACAGGTGTGATATGATTTTGTTCTAACTTTCATTCATTATGAAAGTTCAATAAGACAAATAATGTGCTTCATTTCGGTGTTTACTTAAGAGCCAAGTACTAACCTGAACTTGCTTTAATACAGATTTTCTAAAGATACAAAAATTAGCAGAAGCCTGGAGCAGCTGTCTTAAAACAAATGGCATCACAAATCAAGGATTCAAAGCTTTACATAGTTCAAATCAAGGATTCAAAGCTTTTCATAGGGAAAGAAATACCTAACTTTTGATGGGAAGAATGGTTCTTAATGTCCAAACGTAATTCTGTTACTGGTGTTAGTTATCTTTATAACATTAATTTACTAAACTGAATGTTGAAATAATTTTCTCTGCTGGAGAGTATGTATCAAGAATCTTTGCCTGTTAATTATAATCCCTGCTGGAACAGTGTGTATGTTTTACAATAGATCTGTCTCAACTGTAATGTCTTTTGTGCCACTCACTGTCAACCTCAAACATGGAAAATAGCTACTTCGATGAGTTACCAAAGGGCTTTTGGTGTGAGTGGCCAGTAACTTAAGACAGGAGGAGGGAAAAAACAATGGCACTGGATGTATAGTTCTGAAGTTATAGGTGACCATCACCTGGGTGTATTGGCCATGGGAGGAGTGTTCACATCACGGCCTATCAGACCGTTAATCAGCCTACAAATCCTTCCACTACTTCACGCTACTCTCTGAGGGAAGAGTGTGAAAATACTAAAACAGCCACCTGGGTACATAATTCAGAATTTTTATTTGAACATTAGAATGCTGCTAGCATATTGCTAAAAGCCCGTGGATGAAATGTTTGAAGCTTTGAAATGCTGAGGCAAGTACAGTGTTCTGTTTTAGCATCCAGTAATATAACGTGTCTTTTTCAGGTGAGAGGCCCTATTGCTGTGACCAGTGCGGCAAACAGTTCACACAGCTGAATGCTCTGCAACGCCACTATCGCATACATTCAGGAGAGAAACCTTTTATGTGCAGTGCATGTGGGAGGACCTTTACTGATAAATCTACGCTCAGAAGACATGCTTCAGTGAGTAACTGAATTATTCCGCATAATGCATTTGTGTAATGTTCTCTCTCTAAGGCTCTGTTTAAAGTACCATTTGCAGACAAGCACTTTCCTGTTTCCAGAGTAATCTGGTTTGCAAGTGACATTAGAGTCTTCGTGAAGCAAAGTGGATTCTAACATACCTGCAGTTGTGTGCTCCCATTTCCTAATGTAATTGCAATCATATCTGCCATGTCATAGCCCCATTCTTTGCCCAAAACAATCAGCCTTACACAGTCAGATTACAAACACTGATAAATGCAATAACCCAACAGACTCACTCTGAATTGCAAAAGTGCCAGTGTACAAATATGTACCTTAAAATTTCTTGTGTGATCTCTCTCACTATCTATATTTAAAATTTTGTGTCTGTGCGCACTTCCTGTGTACTTTTCCGTTATAAATTCCTGTGTCCACATTTATAATGGAAATTGTCTATGTAAACTTGTCTGTTGCTCCATTCCCCAAGAGGTTGTTCTTCTCTTTGGCCTTGACAACAGGGTGAATCTGTGCCATTCAGTGCTGCTATTTCGATATCCACATGTATGATTTTTGCCCTTCCCACATTTTGGACTTGTGCACCCATGCAGCCTTGGACCCCTCTGCATATATGTACCGTCACTACCAGTTATCTGCACTGCCAATGTTGGACGGATCCCATTGTGTTCACTCCCCAGAAATAATGCCACTGGAAATCAGCTAGTATTAATTATTTGTGTTGAGGAAATTGATGTTGACATAAAGCTGGACGCTATAAGAAGAAAATGAAGCAAGAAAAGATATAAGAGAAACAAGGAGAGGCACGTTCGTGCATAGAAAGAAGTGGGAATTGTATTCATTTATTTTTTAACTAGTCGTTTGAAATGTAAAATTAAAAAACCTTCGAACATTATTTAAAACATAAAGACAAAAACCTTTAGTTCTAGTCTTTACTGTTAACCAAAGCAATCTTTCCTAGTAATATAATGGTACTACAGTTTCTGTTTTATTTATAATTGAAGTTTCTTTATTAAAAAAACATTGGCACAACATTTTTCTGTATTCAAGCAGTGGTTCTGAATTGTGAAGTTTTCTGCTTTAATTACGGCAAGTGTGCTGTACTGAGTCCTGCGATTTGCATCTGACTGCAAAACTTTCCCATCAGTTTCTTTCCTCGCCGACATTTTCATTTGAATAAGTTTATTTTAAATTGTAGTGTTCTGTCTCTCCGTCAATCTAACATGGATCGAAGTTTCCAGTAGCTTAATGTAACAGTTGGTCTTACAGCTGGCAAACACTCTGCTCGCTGGCATTGTTTATTATTAGAGTCTCAAACAAAGCACTGAGGTGCAGAATCAAAGTGAGTGCCTGCTATATCACCAGCTGGTTACTACATCAGCTGGTCCTTCCCTAGATAAGAACATAAGAAATAGGAGCAGGAGTAGGCCAATCGGCCCCTTGAGCCTGCTCCGCCATTCAATAAGATCATGGCTGATCTGATCCTAACCTCAAATCTAAATTCATGTCCAATTTCCTGTCCGCTCCCCGTAACCCCTAATTCCCTTTACTTCTAGGAAACTGTCGATTTCTGTTTTAAATTTATTTAATGATGTAGCTTCCACAGCTTCCTGGGGCAGCAAATTCCACAGACCTACCACCCTCTGAGTGAAGAAGTTTCTCCTCATCTCAGTTCCGAAAGAGCAGCCCCTTATCCTAAGATTATGCCCCCTCGTTCTAGTTTCACCCATCCTTGGGAACATCCTTACCGCATCCACCCGATCAAGCCCCTTCACAATCTTATATGTTTCAATAAGATCGCCTCTCATTCTTCTGAACTCCAATGAGTAGAGTCCCAATCTACTCAACCTCTCCTCATATGTCCGCCCCCTCATCCCCGGGATTAACCGAGTGAACCTTCTTTGTACTGCCTCGAGAGCAAGTATGTCTTTTCTGAAGTATGGACACCAAAACTGTATGCAGTATTCCAGGTGCGGTCTCACCAATACCTTATATAACTGCAGCAATACCTCCCTGTTTTTATATTCTATTCCCCGAGCAATAAAAGCCAACATTCCGTTGGCCTTCTTGATCACCTGCTGCACCTGCAAACTAACTTTTTGATCTTCTTGCACTAGGACCCCCAGATCCCTTTGTACTGCAGTACTTTCCAGTTTCTCGCCATTGAGATAATAAATTGCTCTCCGATTTTTCCTGCCAAAGTGTATAACCTCACATTTTCCAATATTGTATTGCATTTGCCAAATTTTCGCCCACTCACCCAGCCCGTCTATCCCCTTGTAGGTTTTTTATGTCCTCCTCACTCTCCACTTTCCCTCCCATCTTTGTATCATCTGCAAACTTTGATACACTCGGTCCCCTCCTCCAAATCGTTAATATAGATTGTAAAGAGTTGGGGACCCAGCACCGACCCCTGCGGAACACCACTGGCTACTGGTTGCCAGTCCGAGAATGAACCATTCATCCCAACTCTCTGCTTCCTGTTAGATAACCAATCCTCCACCCATGCCAGAATATTACCCCCAATCCAGTGATTCTTTATCTTGAGCAATAATCTTTTATGTGGCACCTTGTCGAATGCCTTCTGGAAGTCTAAGTACACTATGTCCACTGGTTCCCCTTTATCCACCCTGTACATTATGTCCTCAACTCAAGCAAATTTGTCAGACATGACTTCCCCTTCGTAAAGCCATGCTGACTTTGTCCTATTAAATTATGTTTATCCAAATGTTCCGCTACTGTCTCCTTAATAATAGATTCCAAAATTTTACCCACCACAGATGTTAGGCTAACTGGTCTATAATTTCCAGCCTTCTGCCTACTACCCTTTTTAAATAAGGGTGTTACATTAGCAGTTTTCCAATCTGCCGGGACTTTTGCCGAGTCCAGAGAATTTTGCAAAATTATTACCAAAGCATCCACAATCCCTACTGCCACTTCCCTCAAGACCCTCGGCATTTTTGCCATTTCCATGTTTCCCACCATTAATTTCCCGGTCTCATCCTCTAAGGGACCTACGTTTGCCTTAGCCACCCTTTTTCTTTTTATATAACTATAGAAACTCTTGCTATCTGTTTTTATATTTTTTGCTAATTTATTTTCATAATCTTCCCTTTCTTAATCAATCCTTGAGTTACTTTTTGCTGTCTTTTGAAGACTTCCCAATCTTCTATCCTCCCACTAAGTTTGGCTACCTTATATGTCCTTGTTTTTAGTCAGATACTGTCCTTAATTTCTTTACTTAGCCACGGATGGCTGTCATTTCTTTTACACCCTTTTTTCCTCAGTGGAATATATATTTTTTGAAAGTTGTAAAATAACTCCATGAATGAACACCACTGTTCATGGTACCGTCTTACCCTTTAATCTATTTTCCCAGTCCACTTTAATCAATTCCGCTCTCATACCATCATAGTCTCCTTTATTCAAGCTCAGTACGCTTGTTTGAGAACCAACCTTCTCACCCTCTAATTGGATATGGAATGTAACCATGTTATGGTCACTCATTCCAAGGGCATTATTAATTAATCCTGGCTCATTACACAGGACCAGGTCCAAGGTTGCTTGCCCCCTTGTAGGATCAGTTACATACTGCTCAAGAAATCCATCCCTAATACACTCAATAAACTCTTCCTCAAGGCTGCCCTGCCCAATTTGATTTGTCCAGTCAATATGATAGTTAAAATCCCCCATAATTATAGCTGTTCCCTTATTACATGCCCCGACTATTTCCTGATTAATACTTCTTCCAGCAGAGTTGCAACTATTAGGAGGCCTATATACTACGCCCACTAGTGTTTTTTTCCCCTTATTATTCCTTATCTCTACCCAAACTGTTTCATTATCCTGATCCTTTGTCCCAATATCATTTCTCTGTATTACAGTGATTCCTTCCTTTATTAACATAGCCACCCCACCTCCCCTTCCCTTCCTTCCTGCCTGTCCTTCCTGATTGTTATATACCCTGGCATATTTAATTCCCAGTCGTTGTCACCCTGCAGCCATGTTTCTGTAATGGCCACAAGATCATACCCATATGTAGTTATTTGTGCCGTTAACTCGTCCATTTTGTTACGAATGCTACGTGCATTCAGATAAAGAACTTTCAAATATGTTTTGTGACACTTAGTTCCTGCTTTTTCCTTTTTTAACACTTTACCTTTTACTCCATACCTTCTGTCCCTTCCTGACACGCTTTCCTCTGTCTCCCTGCTCAGGTTCCCAACCCCCTGCTAGCTTTGATGCTGGGTTAATCGCCTTACGCCTTCTAGTTTTTATTTTTTCTGTTGTGCCTAAAGTACACTTTCTTTCCGCTGCTCTACGCTTTTCCCTTTCACTTGTTCTTGAACAACTGTTTGTACTATTTGTATTGTAGATTTCCCCTGGGTCTTCCCCTCTCTTGCTGCTCTCAATTTTATTCCCTTCTGACTCCCCGCTCAGGTTCCCATCCCCCTGCCACTCTAATTTAAACCTTCCCCAACAGCACTAGCAAACACCCCGCGAGGACATTGGTCCCGGTCTTGCTCGGGTGTAACCCGTCACGCTTGTACAGGTCCCACCTTCCCCAGAACCGGTCCCAATGTCCCAGGAATCTAAATCCCTCCCTCCTACACCATCCCTGCAGCCACGCATTCATCCTGTCTATTCTCCTGTTCCTATACTCACTAGCACGTGGCACCGGTAGTAATCCTGAGATCACTACCTTTTGAAGTCCTGCTTTTTAATTTATCTCCTAACTCCTTAAATTCGCCTTGCAGGACCTCATCCCTTTTTTTTACCTATGTCGTTGGTACCAATATGGACCACGACTACTGGCTGTTCACCCTCCCCCTCCAGAATGCCCTGAAGCCGCTCCGTGACATCCTTGACCCTAGCACCAGGGAGGCAACATACCATCCTGGAGTCACGTTTGCGGCCGCAGAAACGCCTATCTGTTCCCCTTACAATTGAATCCTATCACTATAGCCCTGCCACTCTTCTTCCTCCCCTCCTGTGCAGCAGAGCCACCCGTGGTGCCCCGAACCTGGCTCTTGCTGCATTCCCCTGATAAGCTATCTCCCCCAACAGTATCTAAAGCAGAATATCTGTTTGAGAGGGAGATGGCCCCAGGGGACTCCTGCTCTACCTGCCTAGTCCTTTTACTCTGCCTGGCGGTCACCCATTTCCTTTCTG
Organism: Heptranchias perlo; assembly: GCF_035084215.1. Lineage (NCBI taxonomy): Eukaryota > Metazoa > Chordata > Chondrichthyes > Hexanchiformes > Hexanchidae > Heptranchias > Heptranchias perlo. Next base: position 81,351,840 of record NC_090332.1, read on the forward strand.
CCTGCGTAATCTTTACCTGCAGCGTGACCACCTCACTGAATGTGCTATCCACGATAGTCTCAGCATCGCGGATGCTCCACAGTGAGTCCACCCGCAGCTCCAGCTCCGAAAGACGGTTAGCCAGTATCTGCAGCTGGACACACTTCCTGCACACATGGTCGCCAGGGACACTGGTAGTGTCCATGACTTCCCACATAGTGCAGGAGGAGCATATCACGGGTGCGAGGTATGCTGCCATGACTTGCCTTAGACTCTCAGACTCTCCTCCCGCTCTAGGTCTCCCCTTTTATACTGTGCTCACCTCTCGAACTCTCCTGCCTCACCTGTGACGTCGCACAGTAGTTGTCTCTTGTTGCAGGTCTGCTGCTGCTTTTTATTCCCCAGTCTCAGTCTTCGGGTTCACTGCCGCTCTGGGGAAAAAGTTAGGAAAAGCAAGGCAAAGCAGCACCTCCTTCCCCCACACCCCCCCACACCCCCCCACACCCCCCAACCCCCCCACACCCCCCCAACCCCCCCACACCCCCCCAACCCCCCCACACCCCCCCAACCCCCCCACACCCCCCCAACCCCCCCACACCCCCCCAACCCCCCCACACCCCCCACACCCCCCACACCCCCAGTTCACACTGTGTATCCGCACACCGTGCTGTTCGCACTGACAGGCCCCTGTATTTCTTCAGTTTGAGACTCAGATGAGTCAGGCCTGCCCCACCTTCAAGTACCAGTTTAATCTAGCTAACCAATTAACTTACTACAGCAGCTCTCTCTGCTGAAGCCTGACAGAAACTTAAAAATTTAAACTTTAAAATTGAACTTAAACAGTTAATAGCAATTGAACTTAAACAGTTGAAAGCAATATGCACTAGATTTTAAAGAGATTAACCCGTAAACTCCCACAAGAGATTAACCCTTAAACTCCCACACGTACCAAACTCTCAGTTCACACTGTGTATCCGCACACTGTGCTGTTCGCACTGACAGGCCCCTGTATTTCTACAGTTTGAGACTACAGATGGTCTTAAAGACTCAACACACTCCACTCTGCTCCATAACTGGTACCAACCAACACCTAGAACACAAATATCCCTTGCAAGTGCCACATTTCCCCCACCCCAATTCATGTCATTTTATAGAATTATGTGAAATGTCTTTGAAATTCCTGAGAAATTATAGAATGCCAAACTTTTATTTCAAATTATTTGCCCTGAGGTGGTATTTCAAAGCAAGATTTCATGTAACACACACATTATTTGACCCTATTGCAGACAGTGATACACAATTACGGGTAATTTACTAGTGATTTCTTTCATGGTGAGAGTAACCTGTAGATACATTCAACCTGATTTTCATACACTCAAAATGTTTCTGGATCCAGTGACTAGATGTATTACATAGAATTTACAGCACAGAAACAGGCCATTTGGCCCAGCTGGACTGTGCTGGAGTTTATGCTCCACATGAACCCTATCAGCATATCTTTCTATTCCTTGCTCCCTCATGTACTTATCTAGCTTCCTCTCAAATGCATCTATGCTATTCGCCTCAACTATTCCTTGTGGTAGCGAGTTTCACATTCTAACCACTATCTGGGTAAAGAGGTTTCTTCTGAATTTCTTATTGGATTTATTAGTGATTATCATATTTATGGCCCCTAGGTTTGGATTCCCACATAAGTGGAAACATCTACTCCACATCTACCCTACATCTACCCTATCAAACTCCTTCATAATGAGAAATAGGAGCAGGATTAGGCCATACGACCCCTCGAACCTGCTTCACCACTCAATAAAATCATGGCTGATCTTTGACTTCAACTCCACTTTCCCGCCCGATCCCCATATCCCTTGATTCCCTTAGAGTCCAAAAATCTATCGATCTCGGTCTTGAATATACTCAACGACTGAGCATCCACAGCCCTCTGAGTTAGAGAATTCCAATTATAATTTTAAGACCTCTATAGGGCACTCCTCAGCCTTCTCTTTTTCTAGAGAGAGGAGTCCCAGCCTGCTCAGTGATTCCTGATAGTTATAACCTCTCAGTTCTGGTATCACTTGTATCTTGTCTTCTTATTGTGAGGAACTTTGCTAAAGTTGTGCTATTCCTTGTCCATTCTCCCTTTAAAACTATAATAGACATGAAAGTGACACATAGCATGGCACAGTGTGGACACATTCAGCAAGGTTCCAGCTCAGTTCCATTATGCTTTGATGTACATGTTTATATGATGAAATATTTTAAACGTATGTGCATTTGAACTGTGCTGTTTTAAACTCTTTAGATCATCTTTTAACAACTCACAAATTTTTGATTTTGTTTAAAATTTAAATTGTTAACAGGTTCATGACAAGAATGCACCGTGGCAATCCTTCCTTGTCACTTTGGATGAGGGCTCTAAAAAGGGCCATGGTCGAAGAACAGATCTCCAAGCATTTGTTGATTGTGAGCAAGTTGCTCCTGCAGAAGCACAAGAAGTATCAGCATCTTGTGCAGAAATAATCAGTGACCAAAATACTGTAACACTTCATGGAAACATCTCCGGTATACATGAACAAAACACATCTGGTACTTCAGATTGGAGGTCAGCTGGTCTGCCTTCCATCACTATGGTAACTCAAGCAGCCTCCATGGCAGCCACTTTTAATGAGCTTGCTGTACTCCATACCCCAACAGATTCAGTGCAGCCTCACTTGCATACCTTGGCTAATGTTGAACAGTTAGGTGCAGCAAGTACACAAGCCCTAGTCCTCAACAGCAATGCATTGGAAAAAAATGGGACCCCTAGCACAAGCATTGTGACTACAATATCTGTGCCTGCATGCCTAGCCATGACTAGTCACATCAATAACATGTTAACACATGCAGCAGGGGTTGGGCAAATACAGAGTGGAACACCTGTCACCATATCAACAGGGTCTTCACAGCTAACTGTTATGCAGAGTGGTAATCTGCCAGCGTTGCAGAGTACAGTAAATGGAGTGACCAATATTCAGACTATTCAAATGTAAGGTAGTATTAACCAGCTGCATTGTTTCCATTATCCCCTAGACTTGTGGATTAATTTTAAATTATCTAGATTTTGGAAGGGAATAAATTATATGTCACATTTTGTCATCCATTGGATATCTATGAAATACCTGCAATTCTTACCCTCTGGGCTTCGACCGTATCATTTGATGATGTAAACTGGAGCATCAACAGCACTGGTTTTATTTTTTTAAGGTTTTGAAGGTAACAAAGATCTAATTTAGTTCCTTTTTGTGCTTCCACCTTTTTCTAATACTTTTTGCGCTGGGATTGCCATGAAATGGGTTTGATTTTTTTTAAAGGAAGTTAAAGTTTTAGTAACCAGTTAAGGTTTGACTATTGGATTTTGAAGCGTCAGAAGATCTTTTAATCTAATATGATTTGATAAGCCCTTCAGAGCAAATCATGTGACGCTAATTTTGTGATTGTCCTGTTGTTACACAGAAGAATTCATCTTTTTTTTAAAAAAAACTGGCATTAATTGTGACATATTATATGGCACATTATTCTTTGATAACCTTTTGCATGCAGTTTACAAAACAGTATGTTTCAGCTTTTGTCAAAAAAATCTGTTGGTTGATAATGGGCAATATGCTTTCTTACTTTTTTTTTAAGACACCCATAGCATTTCAAGCTTTATAGACTTACGACGTGGGTATCAGTATTTATATCCCAGATTCCCCACGGAAATGCACGTGCCTTTTAATACAATGTAGATAGATGAGTAGTTTGAGGGAAGCAATGCTGTTTGAGTTCGCGTAATTTTTGTTAATAAGATGTCATAATACCAAACACGGATGTATAAATTGAACATGTTTAAAAGACTCCTTTGGATCACAAATTGCCGCTCATGTCCAGAAGCTATTGTGAATCTTCAGTCAGAATGATAATTAAACTTGTACAATGTATGAAGTGGTAATTTAGAGTGTATTAGGCATATGGAGAATATTTGTGGTAGAAGAAATTTGCTTCACTGTATCACTAAATATAATATTTGGATTTTGTGATCATTCTTGTAAATCTGTATCTAACTTTAATATGATTCATGGTTTTGCAAATCACACAAATCGATTGTAGACGATGTCAAGTCACAATGACATGCAGTCCTTTTTTTAAAAAAAAATTGGGCAATTTATGCTGTGCTGCTCTCCTTGTGTCTGTGTATGCTAACTTATTATCTCAACAGCTTAAAAATGCTTTATGGAAGTTTATCATCAGTTTTTCTGACTGACTTTTATTTGTCAGATTGTGAGCTCTCTTTTGAAAATGATTGTGATGGGGCTCGTGTCCTGCCTCTGACTGAGGATCTGTTGTTTACAAACTATCAGTAATGAAAAACTCATCAAATTATCCAGACTTTCAGCAAACTTATTTGATTTCCATTTACCAACTCAGCATTTGCCTCATTTTAAAAAAAACCTTGTTTGAAACTATCAATCTAATTCATTATAGTGATAAACACTGTCTTCCCTTCAGTCTATCTACCTATTTCATATATAAGTTTTGAAAGTGGCCATTGTACTTCTTTCTTTTTCTCCCCTTGACCTGGAGATGGAAATTTGCAGTCACCTTCCAATTTGCAAGCTTCCCTCACAAACAGCAGTTAAACTCTAGTTGACCTCAGGCTGTGTTTACTTACAGTAGTTGGACCTTGTGGCCTTAAAGAGCCAGGTCACATTAAACACTGATCTACATTAGAAGCAGCATAATACATTTTGCATTACATGAAATAAACTTGTTAGTTTTAAAACTATCATTTGACCTATTGTGAGCAATGCCATAGGAGGCTTACATGTTTTATCCTCCTCTCCCATCTGGAACAAAAGGTATTACATCAGTTTCTCTCCCACAGCAGAATTTGCATATTTAAGCAGATTGAAAAACTGATCAAAGCCTCTTGCCACCTCTGCAACAGCCAACGGTGCATGTCATAAGGCCGGGTGACTTATCCATTCTGAGTTCTGAGTTTTTTCAGAACGAATTCTTTTTCTACAACTGCCTCTAACAATTGTTCCATATCCTCTAGTATATCTACATTTTCACTTCCCCTGTCATTTGTAAAACAAAAATGCTAAATATTTATTTAATCTCCATGCCATACTTTCATCCTCCACAATTAGACTTCCCCCTTCAGTGGCTGTACTCCCTGTTTAACCATTTCTACTTTTTAGATGCTTATGAAAGCCCATACAATTTCCTTTTATATTATCTCCAAGTCTTTCATATTCTTTAGCCCTTCGAAACTCCCTTTTCACCTCATGATTAACTTTAGTATTGTTAGCCCTAAATTTATCACATGCCTCCCTTTTAACTTTCATTTTAGTTTTAAACTCTCTATATCCATGGAGCTGTTTTTTAATGCATTCCCTTAGGAATATATTTATTTTGTACTCTACCCATCTCGAATTTGAAGATTTCTTGCTGCTGATCCTTAGGCCTGCTTGCTAACAATTCTACTCAGTGAATTTAAGCCACATCCTTTCTTGTTGAACTTTGCCTATCTCTCCAGAAAATGTTATAACCAGAAATAATAAGATTTTAGTCCTGTCCCAAATGAAGCTACATCTGTTATAGCTCCAATATCACATCCCCCACATGTACCACTCGTTCCTTACTCTCAATTATTTTTAAACATTGACATGCATTCTGCTCACTAGATTTCTAATTTAAGTTTTTGTTGTCCTTTGCCCCTTCTGCACCAGTGTTTATATCTCTCTACTTCTTAGCCCCTTTCTCTTTGAAGGCAAAATCCATTTTAGATGTTCTGTTCATCCTTCTAGATTTCAGATGGTCTAATCTGCCATTGTTTAAGAAGTAAAGTGAATGTTTCAATTTGAGGCAGGCAGTAGTAACGTTACCTTGACCCACCACAAACGCATTTCCCACTAGTCGATTATGAAACATAATGATTGCAGTAATGGAGAGTTCTTGACCCAGATTATCCCTCTCCCTGTTTGAGGGTATTGTATGGAAAAGTGCCTTCCGCGTGTAGCACTTTCATATGCAAATAAAAGGAACTTCCTATCTGCAGAATTTAAGAAATTTCAATTTAATTTCACAGACAAATGCCCCATTTATGTTACAGAACCATTTCCACTAGAACACAGGAACAGATTGAGCAACAATGAATAATTGTGCAAAGTGACATTTGCAAATTGGTAATGTTGAGGAAAGGTCTGCACAGGCTAGCAATGACAAAAATGCACTGTTGACCTCCACGAGCATCCTGAGAACCTTGCCTGCACGTGTCCAAATCCAAGATAGTGGACACATTTCTAATATTGCCAACGGCAGCTGTGTTTTTTCAATTTATCCAGCATCTGCAAGCTCCAGGTGAAACCGCCCCAAAGGGAGTTCTGATACTTGGTTCAGTGGGTTCCCCTAACAAAAATGTAGCCTGAGGCAAATCTGTAAAGTAAATGGGGTGATGGTGTACATTTTTAGCGTATCAGAAAAGTGTACAGAAGGTTTTCAGTGTCTGTATCCTTCTCATCATATTTGGGCTGCATTTTGAATGAATTTGAGAGCAGCATCTTAATTCTTTGTAAAATGTTACTTTTCTCCTGTTTTAAGTTGACGTGATGAAGTGTGTTCAAATTTTGCAACTTTTCTGTGATCAGATACATTAACAAGCAATTTGAAATATTAACTGAACTTTTAAGCAAAGCAGTCTATTAAAAGTAGAATTTAAAAGCTCCACCTAGATGCAATAAATTCATTATAGTGTTTGCCTGATAATTTATGTTATACTATATGTGTGATCCAAGAAACAATGATTTGATTCTTCATCAGGATTATTCAGAAAGCTCTGGTGAGCAAATCTTCCAGTAGTTTATGGTACCATCAAACAGGACAGTCCATATCTCTCCCAAATGCCAGCCTTTTCAGTTGTCTCTTATCATGTGACTGCCCTGCCTGTTTCTGTCTCTCCAACCCCCTCCACCCTACCAAGCTGGCAAGATAAAAACAAACTTTGACTTCAAATGCAATTTTGCATAGCTGCTTTACCAGCCCTCTGTTACTCCATTCCCATATATTCTTCCACATAACAAATTTTGCTGAAAACAGGCAAAAGGAAAGGAATTTATTAGCAGAAAAGTAAAAGCTACACATATTCTAAGTAAATCTGGGGATGTGGTTTTATATAGAAGTAAAGCAAGCACCTCTTCAAGTCAGACTATATTACAGAACTGAAAATAGCCTGCAGTTTATTTATAAGGGTTTTTTGGATATTTAAAAGCTCAATAGTCAAACCTTCAACATGAACGGTTCTCCAAAAACATGTCCTATTTATTCTTTTAACTTCGTACCTCAAATATGATGTGTGTATTTTCATCATGTTAAATGGTTATTTTGAGAGAAACAAATTACAACATTGTCATTATTTCTAATGATTCGTTAGCATTGATAGTCTAATGCTTCAAACAAAAATGTTGTTTATCTTAGAAAACATCAAGTACTATGTTTATTTTGCTATGAAATGCTATGTAGGTAGTAAAGATATAAATGTACAACAGACCTTTTTATGTTGTGTTTTCCTTTATCTTTTGTTTACCCACTTGTATTTGAACAACCTGTTTAAAAAAAACTTGAGTCATAAAGCTTTAAGTTAATGGGTCTTATCAAAACAGTAAATCCAGCTCAAATGGTAATTTAAATCCATATAGGAACAGGAGTAGGCCATTCAGTCCCTTGAGCCTACTCTGCCATTCAATTAGATAATGGCTGATCTGCACCTCAACCCCATTTACAGACCTTTGCTCCATATCCCTTACCTCACAAAAATCTATTCATCTCAGTCTTCAAAGCTCCAATTGTCCTAGCATCCACAGCCTTTTGGGGAGAGTGTTCCAGATTTCTACCACCCTTTGTGTAACAAAGTTCTTCCTGATTCAGTTTCTGAATGGCCTCGCTCTAATTTTAAGATTATGTCCCCTTGTTCTTGATTTCCCCCATCGGAGGAAATAGATTTTCCATATCTATCCTATCAAATCCTTTTAATATTTTAAACACCTCAATCAGATCACTCCTCAATCGTCTACACTCAAGGGAATACAAGTCAAGTTTATGCAACCTGCCCTCATAATTTAACCCTCTAAGCTCTGGTGTCATTCTGGTGAACCTCCACTGCACCCCCTACAAGGCCAATATATCCTCCCCGAGGTGCATTGGACAAAACTGAATGCAGTACTCCAGATGGGGTCTGACCAAGGCTCTGCAGCTGAAGTAATTCTTTTTGTATTCCAGCCACTTTGAGATAAAGGCCAACATTCCATTAGCCTTTTTAATTGTTTTTGTACCTGTCTACTACCTTTTAATGATGTGTTCTTGGACTCCCAAATCTCTCTGCCCTCTACAGTTCCTAGTTTCTCACCATTAAGAAAATATTCCGATTTATCTTTCTCGGGTCCAAAGTGGATGACCTCACACTTGCCCACATTGAACTCCATTTGCCACAGTTTTGTCCACTCACTTAATCTGTCCATGTCCCTCTGCAACTTCCTGCTCCCATCTGCACTACTTACTTTCCCTCCTAACTTAGTATCATCTACAAACTTGGATATACAATTCTACTCCTTCATCCAAGTTATTAATAAATATGGTAAAAAGTTGAGGCCCTAGACCAGATTCTTGAGGAAAACCACGTCACATCCCACCAATCAGAGTACATACCCTTTATCCCCACTCTGAATTCTACCTCCAAACCAATTTCCAACCCAAGTCAAAAGGCTACCTCCAAGTCCATGCATTCTCATTTTTGCTAATGTTTTATTTGAAATATTAATGTGTAAAGTTTGCTGAATTGTTTATAAGAAAGAACATTGCATTTTCATAGCACATGAATCATGTCCTCCAGACATCCCAAAGTACTTCTCAACCAACAGATTACTTTGGAAATGGGTCATTGATTTGTCGGCAAATGTAGTAACCAATTGTGCACAGCATGGTCCCACAAACAGCAAATAAGATAAATGGCCAATTAATCTGTTTCGCTAGTGGTGGTTAAGCAAGGATTGTTGACCTGGACAGCTGACGATATATCAAGTATGTAAGTGTGTTCTTTAATTATTTCTATGCTGCTGATAAGCCTAGTAATCACATCTCATTTTAATGCAGATTACTGCCAACATCCATTTTTAAACTGCACCTGCAGTAGTTTGTACACATGATACTCCTCATTGTGTGTTTCACACCCTAGCAATGTTGCATGAGGGGGAAGCAGTGCAGAGCGGAGGCTTCCATACAGGGAGAGAAGGGAAATTATTGAACAAGTCACTTAGTATTAGCAGAGGTCTAGAAGTAGGCATCTACCTGCTTTCCTAGCTTTCCTTGCTTATTGGATTTAATTTCTTTATTCGTTACCTTTAGAGCACTGATTAATGCGTTTGCATTAAATTAAATTGCTGTCTGTGCTATTTTAATGTGGTCATTAATCCATTTACAATAAATGGTTAACAACTTAAAATGGTGCAAGAGGAATTTAAACACCCTAGAGACAAAAGAAAATAATGCCTCTTTTGAAGTGATCGATTAAAAGCAAAAGCACATTTGTACTTTGTGTTTTTTCTGTGATATTTATGGGCAGATATGAGTGGCTTTTCAGAATAAAGTGCTTCCAGTCATTTTTAGTTCTATTTAAATAACATTTTTCTTCACCTGTTTTTATCGCACAGTGTTCAGGAGTTTTTCATCAGTAGAGCAGTCGTGTAGCTAGAATCACAGTTCAGTATCACATTCTCAATTTTCTATTTTATTCACGACATTTTGCTATTGTGTACAATGAATAAGCAATCTGTAGAACTGTGGATCTCCAACCCCTTCCTGGAAAGATGGGAGATGATGTCAAGGTACAAGGTAAGCGATGTGTTGACTGCTTAATACAAAAGTTTACTCAAATTCATGGGGTAGGGGTTTCAGTAGTTTTACCAAGGTTCAACCAAATGTGCAGTGCACATAAGGCTATCTCATAATCCCAAATGTTTAGCTTTGCTAATAGACACAGATATTAGTATGGGTGCTGCAACTTGCTCCAGAATTAACTTCAAACTGCAGAATTCCTACTCACCCCACCAAAAATATCATAATAACTTGATCCAGTCCAACTTGAAACAACATTTTCAATCGTTATTACAGCATCGCTGTTGTCTTTTGTGTGATTTTCTTCACTATAATTTTCTAGCATATGATCATCTGCCCAATTTGCCAACAGCAATTAACAGTGATCAGTTGTAGGAGAGTAAAATGAAATGTATAGCAATTGAGTTGAATGAGGATTTACAGAACCAAGAAACTGGATATTGGCATGAATTCAATAAAATGTGTGTTTTTTCAAGTTTCATCCAATGTGTGAAACTGTATTGGGTTCTGTATTCACATTGGCTTGAGTGTTGGTAATTTCTCCTAAATGTTTATATTTAATCAACTTTAAACAGTAATAAATACACTATTATCAAAATTCATGGAGAGCAAATGGGGTGCAGCCAGAGAAGTGCCATAACACATTGGCCCGTAAATTGCTCCAAATGAACGGCACTCGCTGCTCCGTGGATTTATACTCGCGCACTAACTTACTGCGGTCTTTACTGCAGGAACTTCCTCTAACAGGAAGCTGAGACGAGTTCAGTGTATAGCGCCAGCGAAGCTAGGACCCGTCGACCAATCAGGTTGCAACATCCTTGAAAAGCCACGAAGAGTCAAAACCTTGAAGATCAAGCTGCAAGCAAAAACCAGGAAGTGAAAGCTATAACAAAATCATTTGTAAAAACACTTATAGACAGCAAGAAAAAGAGACGGTAAGAAATAATCAAATTAAATAAAAGAGACAGAAGGAAAAAGTTTTTAAAAAAATTGAAATAATTTTTAAAAGTTAAATGTTAGTTTAGACCTGATATATTTAAGCGTACCTGTTTTGAGGCGATATTAGTTAGTTTCCAGCTGGGCAGAAGAGCAAGTTGGCGCTGGTCCATTGATTCTGTTGATTGCAGCCGACGGTATCCCATTAACATGAACCTGTCAGATCACCGGCGAACCAGGAAGAGCAAGCTCCGGATTTCCGCGTTTGACTGGGCATGTGCGGACGCTGGAACTTGCTCTTTCATTTGGCCACTAACAATGGTGAGTACTGTTGAACTCACCGTTCCTTTTACAACAATTCCTGCCCCATTACTCGTAAATAAATCCCAGATATCGATTGCTGCTACTCAGGCTAAGTGGTTGACTGCTGATGTACAGTAAAGTGATAAATTCTGGTGATGGTTCTTGCTGCGTGCAAAAGAAAGAAATACAGTGGGTTTGTTTTGGAATGTGCCCTAGCCCTAATCAGGATCACTGAAAAATTAAGGCTGCATTTTAATCATGAAGCCCTGCAAAAATCATCTTGTCCCACTCCTGAACATGCCCTTCACTGCCACTCCCAGCTCCTAACTGATGCTGCTGTGACTGTCGATTGAATGCTGTTGCATGCTATGGGCAAGAATTCCTATTCTTGCAAAGCTCGCAAGATCAGGAATTCTGATTCATAGTATGTAGCAATGTTTAACTCCCCCCTCCCAAGCAGCACCAGCCTCAGGTGAGGGGGTGAGTTGAGGGAAGGTTGAATCTTTGACCTGGAGAGGAAGAAAGGAATTGGGAGAAGAATGCTGGTATGAACTGAGGGGTGAGGAAGGAAGAGTGCCAGTATGAAGGAGGGATAAATGGGACAGCATGAATGGGGGGCAATAAAACAATTTATCATTCAATGAAATAATTTTAAAACAACAATCTGAAATAGCAACAGACATACACATCCACAATTTCTTCACAAGAAATTAAAGAAAATACCTGCAACATTCTTCTACAATTTCCAACAATCCATAACATTCTTTCTAAAGGCTACAGAATTGGAGGTTGGCTGCACAATTCCCACCTCTGGATCTGGGGAATAAATAAATAGTTTTTTTTTAAATGATCTTTTTAATTCTATATGAAAATTGCTTTTTTTAAAGAATAGTAAAAACCAGTTGTTCCCAGTGTTGGACATTTTTGGAAATACCAAGCCAAGCCATTTTAAAACCAAGCCCAATTTGTTGTTATGATAAACATTGTTTTTGACATTCCAGACTTTGTGTCGTCATTATGATATAAAAAAATACAAATAACTACTTGAAACTGCATCAATGGCCCAGAAATCGCTGTTAAAATAATGGTGAGGCTAAAGGCGTTTGCCGTTATTTTTGCGCAAATCGCACAGCAATTTCGGGTGAGGGCAGATGCTCAGTTAGACGTGAAAATCCGAAAGTTACTGTCCGAGATGTGCGCTCCGCCGTTAGCTGCGCGATAACGGCATCTCGCTACCTGACTCACCATTCAAATGCAGTGAGCAGCGTGTAGTTGTTGTATTTGCGTGGTAGATATGAACTAAACTCGCCACAGAAAGTGAGGGCTTGTCCATTTCAGTCTAAGTATCCTTTTAACGGTGTGATAAGTGTTAATTACTGCCAGTCAACCTCTCTGGCACTGAAAATTAACTATTAAGTGTGTGGAATCTTATTTCTTCAGGTTTTAATTGTTGGAGATTATTTTTAAAATGTAAAATTTAATTTTTTAAAAACTTTTTCTTTGTCTCTTTTTTTCTCTTTCTTAATCCAATCCTTCTTTCCCTCTCTTTATTTCTCTTTCTGTACCTGGTTTGACATTGAATTCACCATTCTAACTTACACTTCCTTGTTCAATCCTTGCGCTAATCATTTCATAATCCTTCAATCAGATTGGTTAAGAAGAAGCACAGATGTTCGCTCAGGTCCCAGATGCTCTGTAGAGGGGGCCGCAGCATTTCCATCTTCCAGGGCAAAATATCGTGGCGATTAAACGGGCAAAGGCAAATCTAACTAACGGTGGGTGCTGTTTGTTGACCGGCTACAGAAAATTCTGGGCCATTTAGTACAAATGAGAACTTTTTACAAAAGCATATCCCCAGCTGAGAGCCATGCCTGCGGGAGCACGTATCAGGAAAACATAGATGGGCTCGCAGTGATTTTCTTAATCATGGAATGTTAGTTCACAGGGAAGAACATGTAGATTTCCATTGTTTGCTATTTGTAGCAAAATTGCAATTGTACTTGTACTTACTTACTTGTACTTGTACTTTCAATTTTTACTACAAGTAACAAGGAAAATCTTCCTGAGTATCTAATTTGCACTTTCAGGAAACTAATGACCCACTAAATATTTTTAAAACAAATATTTTATTATTTTCTCTTTCCTGTAATCACTCTGTACGAGGTAGATTATCCTAGTGCGAGAATGAACAGGAGACTTGCTCTCAGATCTCTGCCATCTTTCAGATGAGATGGTCCAAGGATCCGTCTGCCTATTTAAGTGAACGTTAAAGATCCCGTAGCAATATTCAAAGAAGAGCAGGGAGTTCTTTCACTGTCCTGGTGAATTCTTCCCTTAACCAACACTACTATAGTACTACTATGATAAACAAGTTATCTGGTTATTTATTCATTTGCTGTTTGTGGGATCTCACTCTGTGCAAATTGGCTGCCATATTTGCCTGCATGATAACAGCAACTGCACTTCAAAAGTAAATTCATAGCAAACAGCTTTGTGTCATCTTGAGGACAAAAAGGCACTATGTTACTATAAGTTATCTCTTTCTGCTAATGGAAATATTTAGGTAGCTTCTAGGAAATGCACAGAAGTGACTGGGAAGAGCTGTTTCCTCAGTTTTTTCCGTCTCTATAAGGAAGCACCATGCCTGCTCAGTAGTTTAGCATTGTGTAAGTGAAACAAGTTGGGCAGGTTTTTCCTTGCCCCAAGAACCAATTTGCTCGGAGGAGCTTTGTTACTGATCTGAATGAGGACTGATAAACCTCTTCTTCTCTTCCTACTCCCCAACTGAAACAACCAAGTTCAAATGATAGGATTTTTAGATTAATTTCTCTAACTTCTGCCTCCTAATTCATCCCATCGCGGTCTTAATCAGATATTTAAGATGCTTTGGATCATTTTGCTCTCTGCTATTTTAATGGCAGCTTTATTTGGTTTATTATAAGTGGGTTAAAACCTCCATTAAAATAGCAGAGAGAAGAATTCGGTACAAGTATATTAAGCATTCATACAATAATGTCACAGTAATTTCTACCCTCCAAAGGGTGGCGGAAATCAGATGGACACTGATCTCATCATTTTCCTCTGTGTGTGAACCTCTGGTCAGGCCTTATGGTGGGCCTAAGGAGCTCTTCCCGAAAATAAGCAAGAGCTTATTTTAGTATGTAAATCTATTTTGATGACTTGTACATTAGCACATGTGCAATTTCCTATGGTTCTTGCTGAGGATGCACTGTGTGTTGTGTTCACCCATGGAAAACTGGTGATGGGTACAGACATGATCTGGGCTGACAGGACTAGCCAAAATTGTCATTTAGCTTTAGCTTTGTGCTAGATGTTCTTTTTTCTTAAAACTTTAATCGTTATTTTTAGAGGTTTTTGCCCAAGAGTTTTGGCTGCCACATTTTTAGAATCTGCAATTTGAATGTGGTCATTCATACGAACATAGGAATTAAGAGCAGGAGTAGGCCATTAGGACCCTCAAGCCTGCTCTGCCATTTGATAAGATCATGGCTGATCTGATTGGGACCTCAACCCTACTTTCCTGTCTACCTTTGACTCCCTTGTTAATCAGGAATCTATCTAACTCAGCCTTAAAAATATTCAATGACCCTGCCTCCACCGCTCTCTGGGGAAGGGAGTTCCACAGACTCACAACCCTCAGAGAAAAAATTTCTCCTCATCTGTCTTAAATGGGAGACTCCTTATTTTTAAACTGTGTCCCCTCGTTCTAGTTTCTCCCACAAGGGGAAACATCTTCTCAGCATCTGCCCCTTCCAGTCCCCTCAGGTTCTTCTATGTTTCAATAAGATCACCTCTCATTCTTCTAAACTCCAATGTATATACAGGCCCAACTTGTCCAACCTTTCCTCATAAAATAACCCCCTCATCCCAGGAATCAGTCAAGTGAACCTTTTCTGAACCGCCTCCAAAGCAATTATGCCCTTTCTTAAATAAGGAGACCAAAACTGCACACAGTATTCTAGATGTGGTCTCACCAATGCCCTGTACAACTGTAGCAAAACATCTCTACTTTTATATTCCATTCCCCTTGCAATAAATGACAACATTCCATTTGCCTTCCTAATCACTTGCTCTACCTGCATACTAACTTTTTGTGATTCATGTACTAGGACACCAGATCCCTCTGTACCTCAGAGTTCTGCAATCTCTCTCCATTTAAATAATATACTGCTTTTCTATTCCTCCTGCCAAAGTGGACAAGTCCACATTTTCCCACATTATACTCCATCTGCCAACTCACTTAAACTATCTATATCCCTTTGCAGACTCCTTATGTCCTCTTCACAACTTACTTTCCTACCTACCTTTGTGTCATCAGCAAATTTAGCAACCATACATTCAGTCCCTTCATCCAAGTCATTGATATAGATTGTAAATAGTTGAGGTCCCAGCACTGATCCCTGTGGAACTCCACTCGTTACATCCAAAGGACAGTCCTCTATTTTTGTATTAATTGGAGAAAGGAAGCAAAGAAAAGAGGGTGATGGATAGTCCACACTTGCCCTTAACCAGAAAGCTGTATCTACTGACAAGAGACACACTTTGGAATGTTGGAGGAAAGCTGTCTTCACAGGCTGCGATTCACGAGAGCAAGCGAGAGTTGTATTGACTCCCAGAATCTGACTTCTTGTCGACCTCCATTACAGCGATGGTGGTTGTGAAGGTTACCTCAGCCCTGCATCTATTATTCCAAACTGCCACAGCGGACATCATCATTATTAGTCAACCTGCAGTTTACAGATGTAGCAAGCAGGTGGCTGATGCAGAAAATAAATTTCTGATTTTTCCCCATGGACAAATGGTAGCAAAATGAGAGAGAGGCTGTGCAATTTTTTCAGATGGCAGAATTTACCCAAACTCCAGGGCATCATTGATAGCACCCAAAAGCCTCTTTAGGGCCTTGCACACAATTCTATGGCCTTAATGAATCACAAGGGCTTTCACTCCATCTAAGTGCAAGTCATCTGTGACCATCAAAATAAGATCTTGCAAGTATAGTGCTTCCCAGAGAGCAGTCGTGTACCTTTCATTTTAAGGTTATTCATCATTCCAGAAATATTTGACAGCGAAAAAAGAATGAAAGGATGTTCCCAGGAGACCTAGGATATCATCATCAACCCTAGCGCCCGACAACTCTAAGACAGCCACAAACAGAAGGCCTCTGCTGCTACCGAAATCATCAAGCACATTACACTTGCTTGTAGCAGCATGTCAGACACCTGGACAGATCAGGTTTTACAAAACAGGCCCACCAGCATCTCCATGGTCTCATAGTCTGCTGTATGTTCCAGAACTTTGCCATCTGAAGAGGTGTAAACATGGAGCAAGCAGAGGAATGACAGCAATGTCCCAATGCCGATTTAGTTTGTTCCTTACAAGATATATATCCAAACAATTCTCCATCACGTTTCGGAACACCTAGGCATGCCTTAGCGAGGTTTCCGTCGGCATATGTGGGGGATCCAGAACCAAGCTGTGTTCTTAAAATGGTATTTGCTTGCTGCATTTTATAACTAAATCTTGTTATGTAGATAGAAAAACAAATAAAGTTCCTTATTTAGTTTACTTCACTAAAGGTTCTTCCTCTGCATTAAAAAAAACAAACCCAAGAAAATTATTGGATCTGTACTGGATTCAACTGTTATTTTAGCATCCCATTTGGATGGCCAATAGATTCTATGATCGTGATGGTTATTATAAAGTGGATTGCATGTGCTTTTTCTCTCGTTCTTTTGTGTGGAAAAGTATCGATATTCAGTTTGGGGTGAGAACTCAAATCTGCTGCACCAATACTCCCAACACATGTTTCTGACCCCTGGTATTATATTCATAAACAGGGCAAGTTTTAATGTTTGTGTGCAATAATATTTCTGTAGCATTCTCCATGTACAGAAAGACATCTCAAAGCACTTTACAAAAGTATAAGAAGAGTGGATGCATAAGTAAGGAAAATGGAAAAACAAGAAAGGAGTTAGGAGATGGAGCCAAAAGTATGGCTGCAGAGGGCTTTTAAAAGCAGGGAATGACAAGGTGAAAGGATTTAAGGTGAGAATTCCTGAAAAAGGCAGCATTGATGGTAGATTGTAGGGAGCAGGGAAGAAGAATCAAACTGGTGCCAGAAAAACAGAGTGTACAGTGCTGTACAGCTAAAGATCAGTGAGGTAGGGTGGGGTAAGGCCATGAAGGGATTTGAAAATAAGGAAGAGGATCTTAAAAGTTAATTCATTGGGGCATAGGGAGCCAGTGGAATTTGGCACGGCTGGCATGATAGAAGTGTGGGACTTTGAGAACACAGACCTTCTGATGAGTTGTAATTTGTGTGAGGTGAGAAGGCCAGTTAGGAGAGCATTTGAGTTGTTGAGCCCAGAGGTGATAAAGGCATATATTATGGTTTTGATAGCCGCTTGGGTGCAGCAAGGTGATCTTTCAGAGGTGCAAGAAAGCAGTGTTGTTAATGGAATAGATGTGGGGAAGGAAACCCAGCTGAAAATCAAGCAGTACGCCGATATTTTTGCATTTCTGGACTAAGCCTGAGGTGGTAGCCAGGCAGGTTGATGGAATCAAAGTCAGAGGCATTTATTTGCTGTCAGGAACTGAAGAGGATGTGCAGTTTTGCAGACATTAAGTGAGGAAATTTTGGTTCAGGCACGTCTTAATGTCAGGCAGTAAGATAGTGTAGCAGTGGACTTGAGATTGATGGAAGAGGTAATGTTAGGTGTTACCAGCTTACATGTGGAAGATGGCCCTGTGCTTCTGGATGATAATATTGAGGGAGTAGCATATAAATGAGGAAGAGGAGAGGACCAAGGACAGAGCCCTGTGGTACACTAGAGGTACAGGAAAAAAAAGTCAAGAAACACAAAGCTTTGATAATAGCCAAGATATTTTATTTTAATGGAGGAATTTGTTTTTTGTGTTTCAGTAACAGACCAACTGCTTTATTTGCAGAAACATTGGTCTTCACAGTTCTGTAAATTTGACAAAACACCACAAAGACTAGATTGTCTTGATGCATTAGATATTAAACAGTTTCTAATACACACTATGTCACAGGTTAGTTAACATTACCTATGAAGACATAACATGCTACATGTGAATAATTAACACTGGGACAACACTTCATAACACCTAAACACAACACATTGGAACAGGCATACAATCCACACAACATAGTGGCAATAGTTCTACACCATTACAGAAACTAGTACGCTGGGTAAAATACTAAGGAAAAATTCAGTGGAATTCTTGCCAAAATACTCTCTGGTCATCTGGCAAAAAGAGAGGAAAAAAAACAGCATTGCAGATACAATGGACTTCATTTTAAATTTAAAAATGGGGGGGGGGGGCACAATAAATGACCTTAGCTATTCTCTTATCACCGGTATACTACAGCTAGTCCTTAGAACATGAAGGAGGTGAAGTTCTTCCCATTATAATTTCTTTTTCAATGGAGTTATCAACAGAAGGAATTTCACCCCTACCCCTAAAGTCTCCATGGCTTTATATGGCATAGTTAAAGCTCTCATGCCCCACAGTTGTCACAATTTTTCAACCAAAGTAGGAGTGATGGGAACTACTTGTTATAATTAAAGTCATCCATTATGAATATATTTACATTTTTACAGAGGTGACTATCAAGAATTCCAATGTTATGTACGTATACTGATGAGTTCTACTCTTTGCTCCTATGTTTTTGCTAATTACTGAGCCAGAGCTGGAGGAGGAGCAGTCAGCCGTATATAAACTGACCTCCGCTGCAAAATTTTTAATATCAGAACAAATGGCATTAAGTTTCTAAAAAAAATGTAGATATATATTTACTTTAAAGGGTGGAGAAAGAGACTGGATTTCTCAATTCTTACCTCAAAGCGGAGAAAAACATTCCTGATAACTGTGCTTCAAGTCAACTCACAAAAAACGTCTGACCCGATATCTAAACAATTGCTTCAAAACAAGTGCTGGGAGCTTTATTAATTTGAAAGCCATTTACTAAAACCTTCAATAAAACAAGTTGTGGCCATTTCTCAATAGTATTGTATAGACAAACTTCAGGAATGCAAGAGAAGATATTTAAATTACTTAATCCTGATTACTGCATTTCAGTGTGGCAGGTTGCAACTCACTGGATTACACACTATTGGAATTTGTAAAACTGCAGTTCCTCTTTTAGATTCCCAAAGTACAGTATTTTTCTTAATTATTGTCTCATGTATATAAAACTTATCCAGCACAAATAATTGCACATTAAAAAAAACTGCAATAAAAGTTAAGGATCAAATCTACCATTAAAGGAATGTCTACTAATAAAAAGAAAGTTTCATCTGCATTTGTAATTAGATGTTTGAAGAAATACTTTAAATGAAAATTTCCCCACTTGGTAAATTGGGCCTTCATAACAATTTAAATGGTGATCCCAGAATTTAGTCTGACACTAGAAATTATTTTTCACAGCACCAAGATATATATATATATACCTGTAGCTCACATTTTTGCTTTTGCGTTTAAAGCACAATCCAAAATGACCTGCAGTTTCAATTGCACTAAATTATAACAAAAGCTTTATAGCCTTTAGCTTTCTATTCTTCTATCCACTAGTCAAAAATAAATAACTTTAATTCAATCTATATTCTTAGGTTAAACAGTTGAGGATTTAGTTAAAAAAAAAGTTTTCAAAACACTATCAAGACAAAACAACATAAAACAAATCACCAAATATAACTAAACAGATTTGGATAAGCACTGGTGAGCATGCAGGACAATCAGTCCCAACTGGCATTAAAACCTGAAGAAACCTTCTTGCAATAAGGACTTGCCTGCAATTTTCATTCTGGAAGTTGTAAATACACAAACTGTAATAATGGAAAATAGATAGCGATGCCTGTACTGAGTTCATTTGTCAGTATACAGCATTTACATTACACAAATTAAAATATTTTAAAACATAAAACATCTATTCATGCAAGGTGAATCTTCAAGTCAAGAGAACATTTTTACTGAAGAAACAAGCTTGAAGCCCTAAAGCAGGTCAATGGATTAAAGATTTTAGTTTAAGGTCAAGTCCTTTGACAGAGTATCACAAACATGGAAAACAAAACTTAATTTGTCACATTAAATGCAGTCATGTGTTTGTTTAAAATGTGTACATCACAACCACAGAAAACAGCTCATAGTACATTGTACTACTGAACCTCATTGACCAGCTTTTTTACTTTAGGATATTTTACGAAACACTCACTATAACATGCATCTCATTTTAATATATAAAGTGCCTGGCTTTTAAAGACTGCATATGGTGATGGAATGTATTTATTTTATGAAGTATACGTTATGGAGCCAGACACTTGAATGAACTTGTACCTCCTTCTCCCCCTATGCCCTGGTCCCATTCTAGTTCGTCATTCAGTTCATTAACTCTACTTGTCAATTTGGACAATGGCCTTTATTTACATAGTCTTGAAAGCGTTAGAGATAATACTGCTTAATTTAATCCATATGTGGGAGGCAATATTTGATTAGTGGAATCAACTCTTTCATCAACTGCTTACATGAAATAAACAGACCCTAACAACATCATTACAGTATCTTTCCTATGTCTTAAGCACAAACATAGCTAGATGTTTCACAAAGTGACCAACTGAATCACCTGCCTTAGGAAGCTTTACCTCAAGAAGTTTTGCAAAAGTGCTCCAAATGATAATAGTTTGCAGCTGAACACCTGCCCAGACTAACATTATGGACTTGCACCCATGTACAACATGAAGCAGTACAACTATTCAGCTGAGACCCAAGATACACATTTAGGCTTTCATATACGTACACACAGACATTAGACATGTGGAAAAACTTGAAGAAGCCTTTCACAAAATATTCAATTCTGGATTTACAAAATAACCCTTCCTTTTATATAAAACCATACACAGAACATTCATGTAGTTACAACCCATTTAGACATTTTGTAAATTGGAAAAGACTCCACATTATCAACTAAGCACTACAAACAAAAATAACTGGTGGTCGCCACTATATTACATAAACATTTTGAAACAAGCCTTTTCCAGTGTTTCCATGAACATTCTAGGTAAAAATTCATTTACATAATAGAGTAGAATAAGTGGTTAAAAAAAAAACCAATTAAAAATAAATCTTACTTCGGCCATAGATTATCTTAAAATGAAGCATTTACAGTTTAGAAATAATTGTGTTTTAGAACATTCTTAAACCATTCTAAAAGTCAGATGTAACCAACCAGTTTACGCAGACCATCCAATTCATAATCATAAATGGTATGACTAACAAAGCATTTTTTAATACAAAAATGAAAAAAAATGACCTATTGACCTTTTCCTTTGCATCATTATAGTCATCTATAGGTCCTGGAAACTGGTTGTAAAAAATCAACAGTATTAAAATCAACTCCCAAGATAACTGTCCTCAGTAGCTACGTACAGAAGAGAAGGTGCAGATTAAACTTTGCAACTGGAACATTTGGTGTCACTACAGAGTCAACATATTTGTTTTTTTTTATTAGTGGTGTGCCATTTGTTGAACTAGCACCATGAACTACAAGGTTGTTCAGAGCACAAGAACTTCAGAAATTGTACTCAGACACTTTTCTTGCAACGTACATTTCTTCACAATCCTTTGCTGCAGTATTTAGTCATTACCTGATAGGCTTGCACTAGCACAAAAAGGAAATGTTATCTTTACTAGCATTCAGAATGGGTCTCAAGCAAAATGTTAAAGTGTCTTACCATGCCTTTCATAGTGCTGCGATGCTTATGGCTGGGATCAGTTCCCAAACTGGTCATTAATCAGCAGAATGGGCACAACAATATAGTTGAATGACACATTAATCTGGCAGATTACACAAAGGAAACAAAACTGAACTATTAACGTTGAAACAGGTATCCATGTTTGTCACAAGCCAGTACACATAATAGCATGTCACAATTTTGGCAAGGTGCCTTAATGTATGCAAAGCTTTCACTTGAGATCTCCTTCTCCATGAATGGACTTTTTGATACGCAGCAACATAGTCGTAAGCCACTGATCCAGTCGTGATATGGAATCAAATTCTTTCACCTACAGTATCAGATAAAAATAAAGCCCATTCAATTAACAGGAATATTTCATATAAGCATCACTTTATATTCCACAAAGAACTACCAGCAAATGTCATCTGCTAAAAAAAAACCTGGAATAACCTAGGTAGCTACCAACTGGACTGTCAAAAACTTTCCTTTAATTCAGAATTTCATTGGTACAACACTAAATACTGTACAGCACAAATTAATTCAAGAATGCATGGAACTGAATGTTTTCATTTCTGAAAGAAATACTAATCCAATTGAAAGTATTACATTTTGGATGGATTTTGACCCTACCCATCCAGCAGAGATCGGATGGTTAAGCAGTTAAAATCCACCAGGTGACTTAAACGCTGATGTCCCGCCAGGAATCCGTCATTTTCGATTTTTACCGGCACTTCTGGACAGGTGGCTAAGCTGCTCACTCAAAGCCGATGGGGTCCTTCTTTAAATGTGCAGTTCAGGGCCCAATGACGTTATCAGGCCCCGACTACAATTTTAACTCCGGCCTGACCGAGAAAGCATGTTAACGTGGCCTCATTCTGCTGCGTGCGGGCACGAAATGAACTCGCCAGTGCAGCTTCCCACCGGATACCCACTGCGAGTTAAAATCCACCTCTGTTTTTTTTTTAAAAACTCCTCTTCCTTACTTTTAATTTTTTTCACCTCCTCTCCCGAAGGCATTGTCTTCATGCTGGGAGACATTGAGGCCCTCCAATACTTAA
The DNA here is from genome assembly GCF_035084215.1 of Heptranchias perlo. Lineage (NCBI taxonomy): Eukaryota > Metazoa > Chordata > Chondrichthyes > Hexanchiformes > Hexanchidae > Heptranchias > Heptranchias perlo. The sequence goes on from NC_090332.1 coordinate 81,374,794, forward strand.
GCCAAGGAGCCATCACTCACGTGTGAATCTTGACAATGAATGCGGGCATGTTATTTTACCATGGTGGGGGCAAGTCCAATTCACGTCCAACGTCCACACATGCACACTTCCCGCTGGGCGTCACTGGGTAACAATCAGGAACAGGAGCCGTGGCCAACTTTTCTTTCCCTAACCTAGGGGCACTGTGAAGTTCTTGCTGCTGCCCCAGCCGGGATAGAGTAAATCAGCACAGACTGGGGATCAATCCTAGAACTTTATGGTCTGAATGGCTCAGCTACTCACTGAATAAACAAACTGAGTTATCCATCTTGTTTTAAACTCTCATCGTTCTAATTAGAATAAGAAACAATTGCTGCTGTGGGCTTGAAGATGGACAGATTAAAAAAAAAGGTGACAGCGAGTAATAAGAAGGTTATACACCAATACCCACCAAAATCCAAGTTAGTCATCCTTCTCACCTCTAATTTCCAAGTTTTATCTTTATTGGAACCTTTCTTGTTGCTCTCTATTTGAATTGACGCTGCTATGATAAGTGCTTCTCTGAACTTTACCCATGTTGTCCCTCCGAAACTAACGATATCTCACATGCTCTTCCTCCTCCCCGCACTGAAATTAAAACTCATTTCACCATCTCCTGCGCTAACTCATTCTTTCCCAAAGCCTCAAAACTGTGGAATTCTTTACTTTCCTCACTCTTCCTCCACCAACTTCCTCGGTTTCCAAACCCAGCTTGGTATCACCTAATGGGCACTTCTCAATTTACCTGGTGTTTTCTGCTACTCTTTTCAGTGTTGTTTCTGTCCTGCAAAATGGGCTTTTGGCCCTTCACTGAAGTTTCTCAATAGAAAAATTGAGTCAGTGCAACAGTCAAAGAATATCTCAGAGAAAGTGAAGTGTATATTCTGCGTATGCATTAGATCAGTAATTCCTGAACTCTTAACAATAAATGAAAACAATTAACAAGCCTAAACTCTCTCATTACAATGAATATAGACTTATGTTAATGAAACACACTTTAAAAGATACAAATTGAAAATGTGAACCATTAATATAATGTGGAAACATTTCACAATTTTGCCAGTACTTACTGCTTCAGTGTAAGCTTCGCCATTTTGTTCCTCATGAGCTTCAAGCAATTTCTACCAAAAACAAAAGAAAAACAGTCCATATAAATGCAGATGTGAGTGTACAATAGGGCTATGAGCCAGCTGTTGTCACACCAACCATGATGAACAAGGAGACCATGCAGATTTAGAGACAAAGGGGGTGAGTTGAAAATAGTAGTTTTTTTGGGTTGCGACCGCAAAATTTTTGGACTTTGCATTCCCAGTGGGAAGCCTGTACTTTTAAGCGCTGACGTTAAACCCGGAAATAAAGCCAAGTTGCAGTCGCGACTCAAAAAACACAACTGATTTCAACTCCCACCCATCCCCAACCCACCCGTTCATGGGGATTAAAATCACCCCAAAGACACAGCAAAAAGAGTTGAGGGGGATACCTAGGGCAGTTCAGGGATTTGGAGCGTAGGGCATACCCCATGACAAAAAAAATTGTAGTGAGGAGAAAGAATACATCCTCTTATTACCTCCAGCGGCTGCATCTACGTGCTGAGGATAGATCTTAAGTTATGAATCTTATCAAAGAATTTGTAACTGATATTTTTAATTCGGTCTCTTTCTGTTGATGATTTGACTATTTATTCTTGCAACATTTTTTAATACTTATTGGGGCCAAGCCTCTCCCTGAACCTCGAACCAGGACTGCAAGATTTACCACTGCTGTGAGAGAGTGTGGCAGCAGTAGGTACTCCGCTCCTGGCCTTGGGTAGAGCCAATGGTCCCTGTGTCCTTAGTACTGCCCTAGACCAGAACTCAAGTCTCCACCACTGCCACTTGCATTCTATTCTACTCTATAGTCTAATTCATTCTATTACGCTGACATGCGAGTTAAAATATTTAGACTTTTAATTCGAAGCGTATTTTAGTAAAGAATTGTAGCTCTTGCCTTCAAATAGGTAAGAGATTTATGAGGAAAGGAGGAAGATATAAAGAGAATAATGGAGAGCAGGAAGGGGTGTATTGTAACAGCTATTTGTATAACCACATGAAAATGATAATGACGCATTTTGACATGAAAATAAGCTTTTATACAGTATCAAGGATTAGCAGGCTTGAGTTATTTAATTTCTACAGCTAAATTAAATAAAAATCATCCTCCCATTTGAAGATTAAGAGATTATGAATAATGAGGAATTTTACACTTATTACACTTTTAAATTGTGGTGGAAATTCAGCTTTTAATGAGTATTCTGGAGTTTCAGGTTTGTAGTCCTAATAAGAACATAAGAAATAGGAGCAGGAGTAGGCCAATCGGCCCCTCGAGCCTGCTCCGCCATTCAATAAGATCATGGCTGATCTGATCCTAACCTCAAATCTAAATTCATGTCCAATTTCCTGCCCGCTCCCCGTAACCCCTAATGGGTAATGCTGTTCAATGATTAGACTTTTCAGTTCCTTTTAGAGTTTCCCACTGCTGCCAGAATTAAGTTAACTATTTGAAAAGCAAACTTTTTCAAAAAGCTGCATGTTTCTGTTATACAATATCTATTCATCTTTCCAGATTGTAGACCCTCTTTTGTGTGAAATCTGCAGTGCAATGATTCTCAAGCATTACCTTTAAAAGTTTGCATTCCCGTGAGTCTGAAAATGCTGGAAACATTTCTTCATACTTCTCCAGAGCAAGCTGTGATGAAACAAGAATTTAATTTTATTACATACTTATTAAAAGCGCAAAATCAAAATGGAGGGAGAAAAGAAAACATTTAACATACTGTTACGTGAATCGGTTCTTTTACTTATTATTTCTTAGGTTCATAATAAGCATTTCCAAGTTTACTTAGTAAGATATTCCTGTGCACAGTAAATGCCAGCATCTTGATCATGAATATCTAATGCAGAGAAATGCCTCCAATCTGATCACACTTCCACTCGTTAAATCCCCTTACAAAGATGCTATATTGTGTTCTCGTTCTCTCTCTCTGCCTTTCCATATGATATAACCACAGGGCAGGGGGAGTAGGGGAATGAAGGGGGATGTGTTCCACTCCCAATTTTATTTTGGCATGGGTTACGTCTCCCTCTTTCTCCTGCTCCAAATCATTCCTCCACTCCACCCACCAAGCCAATTTTTTTTGCATGTGGTTGCACCTCAGCCCCAGTTCCAAACTCACTGCCCCAGTTCCATGAAGACCTGTACTCTGCACGTTCGATAGAGCAACCACCGTCCATGTTCTCCACCAAAGGTATATCTCGGCATCATTGAAAGGTAAATCAGTCAGAGGCAGATCTGTTACCCACCTCTACTAACAACACCCTAGGTGCAGTATTTTCATTAATTCCTAATGCAAAAGGCAGTTGCCATAGATACAATAGCCTAGATTTTCCAAAGAGTGTTATTTTAATGTTGCCATTAACCCAAATAATGACCGTTAGAAAATCCTGCTAATATTTCTAAACAGGGCTGTCACTGCAAAAGTTTTCTTTCCCTTCATCTTCCTGAAAAAATTTTCATGAGTTTTTGTATCTACCAAGATGACAGATGTTAGTGGTGGGCAAATGTAAAACTCATTTCTATTTCATTCCAAAAACATGCCATAAACCCATCCCGAGAACTACACCACTTCCTGCACCAGTGTGACATTTCCATCAGTCAAAGCAGCCATGTTTCTGCTCTCACCAAGCGAGATTGCTCATTTAAGTTCCAATCGGGGCAGTTTTATTCTGTGTCCCAAGGAAAACTGGGTTTAGACTGTTCAAACTGATTTTATTTAGGACCCTTACAGCCAGCAGAAATACACTTTCATTTCATCAGTCTGAGCTCGATTTGAAATCAAGTCCCACTGCACCCAGTCCCCCAAGTACTGCTGTTTAAGAATGAAGTTGCACCCACCTTAGCATTCAGCTCATCAACAATAAAATGGCACAGTGCTGCTTTGAAGAAATATTCCTTTGCACTATATTTCAGCAATGGGTTGTCCATGGTATTGGTTCCAACCTGCAGGACAAAAGCACTCCAATACTCAGATGGCTAGACATTAGCAGATAAGCATATAAAACAGAACACCTGGAATTTCCATGAAGGCTCTCCCAATCGTTCACCATAACTTCAGCAAAAACCCTGGAGAAATGGAGTAAATGGCTGTTTTCCCAGATCTACTGCTGAAGTTGGGAAAATGGTCGGGAAAACCTCGATAGAAATTCTACGCTAAGATGTTTAAAAGAGAACGGAACAGCAATACTTTGAGATATTTTATTTGCATTTTTTGTTGTTAGACCTCATAAAAGGTCAGTCTCATGCAATTCATTCAAAACATTTTAATATAGCAAAATATTTCTACCCCACAGAATTTCTTACTTTGGTCTACATAACTGGTGCAACTGTACAGAGCATATGCATAACATACCATAAGTGGCTTGACAAAATTGGATACTAATGTTGAAGGCGAGTGTGTTTTGCTGATGATAGCCATGACTGGGCTGGCTGGGGGGCGGGGGAGGGAAGTAACTGGACAGGGTGCTCAGGAGTTTCTTACCTTGCCGGGGACCATGGTTGGGTTTGGTCACTGTTCCTGTGGTGCAGGGGGCGGGGGAAGTGCACTCTCACTTGCTTGCCTTTTCTTTGTTGGGATATGTTATGGTGTGCACGAGAGAGGGCACCTGTTGTATCACCCTCCATAAAAGGGATCGAGACTACTTGGCATTTTTCCGGTACTGGGCACAGGCCACATACCAGTTGCTCCAACAGGTATATGGTTCCTAAGAGCTTCATTTACATGTTTATGATGGGACAGAGGGAAATGATTTTCTATCAAATGGCATTTCACTCCCAACTCCTTTGACCATTTCTAAATTGGTGTCTTTAATTGCTTCAGGCCGGCCAAGTGGAAGAAGTGCTAGTAGGTGAGCACTTTGGCGAGAGTGACCATAATTCGGTGAGATTTAAGGTGGTCATGGAAAAGGACAGGGAGGGGCCGGAAATAAAGGTTCTAAATTGGGGGAAGGCCGATTTTAATAGGATAAGGCAGGATCTGGCCAAAATGGACTGGGATCAGCTGCTTGTAGGAAAATCCGCATCGGAGCAATGGGAGTCTTTCAGAAGGGAGATTGAGACCATACAATGGCAACATGTTCCCGTAAAGGTCAAGGGTGGTTCCAAGAACTCCAGGGAACCTTGGATGTCAGGGGATATACGAGAATGGATTAGGAAAAAAAGGAGGGCTTTTGGCAGATACAAAAGGCTAAAGACGGAGGAAGCCCTAGAGGAGTACAAAAAGTGCAGGGGGATACTTAAAAAAGAAATTAGGAGATCAAGGAGGGGCCATGAAATAACACTGGCGAGCAAAATAAAGGAAAATCCTAAGATGTTTTATAAGTATATTAAGGGTAAGAGGATGACTAGGGAAAAAATAGGGCCCATTAGGGACAAAAATGGCAATGTGTGTGTGGAGCCGGCAGATGTAGGAGGGGTTCTAAATGAATTTTTTGCATCTGTTTTCACTATGGAGAAGGACGATGTAGACATAGAAATACGGCAGGGGGACTGTGATATACTCGAACATATTAACATCGAGCGGGAGGAGGTATTGGCGGTTTTAGCAGGCCTAAAAATGGATAAATCCCCAGGCCCGGACGAAATGTATCCCAGGCTACTGTGTGAGGCAAAGGAGGAGATTGCGGGGGCTCTGACACATATATTCAGAACCTCTCTGGCCACAGGAGATGTGCCAGAGGACTGGAGAACCGCTAATGTAGTGCCATTATTCAAGAAGGGGAGTAGGGAAAAACCGGGGAACTACAGGCCAGTGAGCCTAACATCAGTGGTAGGAAAATTATTGGGAAAAATTCTGAAGGACAAAATTAGTCTCCACTTGGAGAAGCAAGGATTAATCAGGGATAGTCAACATGGCTTTGTCAAGGGAAGATCATGTCTGACTAATTTGATTGAATTTTTTGAGGGGGTGACTAGGCGTGTGGATGAGGGTAACGCAGTGGATGTGGTATACATGGATTTCAGTAAGGCCTTCGATAAAGTCCCCCACAGGAGACTGGTCAAGAAGGTACGAGCCCATGGAATCCAGGGTGCCTTGGCACTTTGGATACAAAACTGGCTTAGTGGCAGAAGGCAGAGGGTGATGGTCGAAGGTTGTTTTTGTGACTGGAAGCCTGTGGCCAGTGGGGTACCACAGGGATCGGTGCTGGGTCCCTTGCTGTTTGTGGTCTACATTAAAGACTTGGATATGAATGTAAAAGGTATGATCAGTAAGTTCGCTGATGATACAAAAATTGGTAGGGTGGTAAATAGCGAGGAGGATAGCCTCAGTCTGCAGGACGATATAGATGGGTTGGTCAGATGGGCGGAACAGTGGCAAATGGAATTTAACCCGGAAAAGTGAGAGGTGATGCACTTTGGAGGGACTAACAAGGCAAGGGAATACACAATGAATGGGAGGACCCTAGGCAAGACAGAGGGTCAGAGGGATCTTGGTGTGCAAGTTCACAGATCCCTGAAGGCGGCGGAACAGGTAGATAAGGTGGTAAAGAAGGCATATGGGATACTTGCCTTTATTAGCCAAGGCATAGAATATAAGAGCAAGGAGGTTATGATGGAGCTGTATAAAACACTGGTTAGGCCACAGCTGGAGTACTGTGTGCAGTTCTGGTCGCCACACTACAGGAAGGATGTGATCGCTTTGGAGAGGGTGCAGAGGAGATTCACCAGGATGTTACCAGGGCTGGAGCGCTTCAGCTATGAAGAGAGACTGGGAAGATTGGGTTTGTTTTCCTTGGAGCAGAGGAGGCTGAGGGGGGACATGATTGAGGTGTACAAAATTATGAGGGGCACAGATAGGATGGATACTAAGGAGCTTTTTCCCTTCGTTGAGGGTTCTATAACAAGGGGACATAGATTCAAGGTAAAAGGCGGGAGGTTTAGAGGGGATTTGAGAAAGAACTTTTTCACCCAGAGGGTGGTTGGAATCTAGAACTCACTGCCTGAAAGGGTTGTGGAGGCAGGAACCCTCACAACATTCAAGAAGCATTTGGATGAGCACTTGAAATGCCATAGCATGCAAGGCTACGGATCAAATGCTGGAATATGGGATTAGAGTAGACAGGGCTGATGGCCGGCGCGGACACGATGGGCCGAAGGGCCTCTATCCGTGCTGTATAACTCTATGACTCTATAACAAAGTATTACAGTGAATCAGACACTAGTCTTTTACCTCTGAGGTCTGGGATTTATTCCAGTCCAAATAGATAGTTCCATGATTATAAAAACAATGTATTTATATCTGATGTTTTGGCAGCAGCTACAATCCTCATACAATGGGGTACATCTTGACTTTGACCAATAGTGTAAAATGGGAAATAATGAGTCAGCAGTCCGTTTTACATCTCTTCCCATTTTCCTGTCTAAAAAAAATTTCTGCACTGTTTATACACCATTAACGCACTGAAAATGATGAGGAATTTAGTCCCCATGATCTTTTTATTATTTTGTCTACTTGAGGCGTTAGATAAAAAAACACTGTTGATATAAAACTATTATATCACTGTCAGATTCACTTGTTCATTGTTTGTTTGTTTAATAAATTCATTTGATATTTTAAACTTGAAGACGTGGTCTGCTGTGAGTCTCTGCCACTTTTGACAGCAGGAAGTGGGATCTTGTGCAAGCAGAAGATGTTACAGTATCTAAATGCAATTATCAAACAGGGTTTGCTGTTTGTTTTTCCGGACGAGTTATCAAAAACTTGAACTAGATATCAAGGCTAGGATAAAACACTCTCAAAAGGTTTGAAGAGCTAGGAGTCACCCACGAGACTGATCTAAGATAAGAGAACTGAAATGATCTAGGGTTATATGGTTAAAAAGATCTGTAAATGTAGCACCCTTTATATAGCCATGATGCCCCTCCCACTATGGCTTATGAAGAAAATGGAGGGAAGAAACACAGAAAATATTAGGATTCTATAAACCTGGGGGAAGAGGTGGGACAAACACGGAATAAAATGAGTTCCTTATTGTAACTGACCTGCTCATAGATTTCTGTTGCCTTCTGATACTGCTCTAGCTGTGCTGCGTATGCAGCCACCTTCAGCAGACACTTGTTGGCTGAACTGAAATAAGAATAGCCAAATCAGTACTGCTTCTTAAGGTAATGTTAATAGAAATATGATGCATTTATTCATTGCAGGTATATACTAATAAATACCTGTTTGATTCTTCTCCTTTATAGTAATCTGCAGCTTGTTCATAATGAGCAATAGCCTAAGAAATTAAAACAAACATGTAACCATTTTTAAATGTCACGGTCCTACTCTTCATGGTCTTAATCGGATCCTGAAGACCTCTGTGCTTTACATTGTCAAAGAAAACTCTTATACATTATCATAAAGGACTTTATACTTCTTTTCACATAAATCACTATCAATTTCAATCAGGTTATTCCTCCAGCCCACAGGATATAGGTATACATTGAAGTGTGTTGTACTACAAGGGAAGAGGTATTGAAATACTCACTTATTTAGTCAAAACTCGACATACCCGTCACGATATGATTAGTGGTCCTAATGAATGTGTATGACAAAAAATTTAGCATAATAAACTACCAATTGCAAATTTTCTATTTTTTAAAATCCAATTTGTTGTTGCAACATCTAATTAATGTTATAGCTATAATAACAGCCAGCAGTGGAAATTGGATTGGAAAATTGCCAATGTCACTCCATTATTTAAGAGAGATAAACCAGGAAATTATAGAACTATTAGTATAATGGCTGTTGTGGGCAAAGTTACTAGAATCTGTTATTAAGGACAGGGTGATTGAGCACTTGGACAAATATGAAGTGATCAGAGAGAGCCAGCATGGATTTGTAAAGGATAAATCATGTCTAACTAACCTAGTTGAATTTTTTGAGGTCACTAATGTAGTAGACAAGGGACTGTCTATGGATGTTATTTATATGGACTTCCATAAGGCATAAGGTTCCACACAAGAGATTGTTAGGAAAAATGGAAGCACATAGAATTAGGGGCAACATATTGACATGGGTGGGGAATTGGTTAGAAGGTGGGAGACAATGAGTAAGGACAATGGGCATGTACTCAAATTGGCAGGACGTGACTAGCGATGTCCCCCAGGGATCTGTAATGGGCCTCAGTTTTTCACTATATTTATCAATGACTTAGATGAAGGGATAGAGAGCCGTATATCCAAGTTTGCTGATGACACCAAGTTAGGAGGCACAGTAAGTAGTGTAGATGTGAGCAGAAACTTGCAAAGCGACACTGACAGATTAAGTGAGTGGGTAAAACTGTGGCAGATGGAGTTCAATGTTTGGGAAGTGTGTGGTCATCCACTTTGAACCTAAGAAAGATATCATGGTGTTTTCTAAATGGTGAGAAGCCAGGAACTGTGGAGGAACAGAGATTTAGGGGTCCAAGTACATAAATCACTAAAAACTCGTGGACGGATACAAAAAATAATTTAAAAGGCTAATGAAATGTTAGCCTTCATCTCAAGAGGACTGGAATACAAAGCGGTGGAAGTTATACTACAGTTGTATAAAGCTCTGGTTAGACCGCAGCTGGAGTACTGCATTCAGTTCTGTCCACCGCACCTCAAGGATATAATACTGTAATATAAATGGGTCATTAAAGATCTAAAAGTTTTCGGGATGCAGTCCTGGTGGCTATGCCAGGATCATGCCCAACATTACCCTCCAGGACTCTGGCAACATTTCCCCCCCCCCCCCACTTTCTACTCAGGCCCCTGGGCAATGGAGCCAATCTCAAATTTCTTAAAATAAAATTTCCTTTCTTCAGGGGCCATGGTCTAAATATGCCCTTGTGAAGGTTGGCACTCCTCCACTAACTTGGTGCACTGGCCTCCACTGATATGCAGGGTCCCCGCCCAGCCTCTTTTTAAAAATTCATTCTCTGGTTACGGCCGTCACTGGAAAGGTCGGCATTTATTGCCCATTCCTATTTGCCCTGAGAAGACGGTGGTGAACCTGCTTCTTGAACTGCTATAGCAGTTTGATACAACTGAATGGCTTGCTAGGCCACTTTAGCGGGCAGTTAAGAGTTAACCACATTGATGAGTGGCAACTCCCGACTTAGGGAGTCCCCACCCCTGCCCTACATTTCCCTTTTATGCGACAAATGGAAGCTCTGCCCTTTAAAAGACAACCAAAAAATTCCCACGACAGTAGAGAACAGGTGCAACCAGATGTCCACTATTTTCCTGGGGGATCTACCAGTCTCCAGTTGGCGTTATGGCAGAGGACCAACGGAACACATGAGGATCTCGGAGCTTTGGCGTTTTAAGTTATTTTATTGTAGTACACAAGCAAAAGCATCTGAAATGCTTTGCACAAAGAATATCTAAAGAATTAAACAAAAGAGTAATTATATTGAAGCTTTCCAATGATAACCAATTAGAGGGCATGACAAACTGTGAAGAAGATTGAAGAACTACGCTGACAATTATCAGAGTAAGCAAGGAGGTGGCAGAATAATGCAGAATAATATGAAGTAAGTGTTTTGGAGAAAAGAACAATAAAATGAACTACACCCTAAATAGTAAGATTCTTAAAAGAGGGATCTAATGATGCAGATACATGGATCTTTAAAGGTAGGGGTGCACATAGAAAAGGCCATAAAATGGCAAACGGGATCCTGAATTTTATATATGGGGTACTAAATACAAAATCAAGGAAATGGTGTTGAATTTGTACAAGATGTTAGTTAGGCCACAGTTGGAGTATTAAATGCAGTTCTGGGCACCCCATTATTGGAAGACTATTAGAGCCATGGATAGGGTACAGTAAAGATTTTTGGAAAGATATCAGGAATGAAAGATTAGTAATTTAGAAAGGCTCAAAAGCTTGGTGTTTTTTCACTGAGACAGAGAAGGTAAAGGGAGATTTAGCAGAGATTTGAGAGAGTAAATAGTGAAAGATTGTTTCCACTGCTTGATACATCAGCAACAAAGGGGGCATCGACTCAAGATAATCACTAGAAGAATGAAGGCGGAAGTTAGAAAATAGTTTTTTTTTTCCGCAGAGGTTTATTACAACGAGCAATACTTAACCACAAGTGGCACTTAAGGCAGAGATTATAGCATCATTTAAAAGGAAAGTGGATAGGAATTGAAAAAGGAAAACCATGAAAGGATACGGGGAAATGGAGTTCAACTAGATAGAGCGAGCTGAAAAGCTACCACGGACACATGCACAGTGGCTCTCTGTCATTTCTGTGATTGTATGAAGAGGATACCAAATTGTTTTTGAACTTTACAGAATGTTATACTGAAGAGCATATTGTGTGTAAAACATAAAGGCTCAGTCTAATACAATACCTTTTCAATGTCTACCAGTTCAGATTCATAAACTTCTGCAATTGTAATGTGATGTTTTGCTGCAATTGTAAATCTCCCCTGTAGAATAAATTCAAAGAATTTGGTAAGTCATTACTTGTGCATTCAAATGAATTTATCATGTAAACATCATCTGCCACTCTGTAGCGCACAGATACATTAATCTATTTCTCAATTATTTTAATGAAGCTCCTTACCATATCTGTGTATATATCAATGGCAGCATTTAAGCAGCTGATGGCCTCTGTGGGGGAAAAAACAAGGCTACTTCAGAAAACCAATGTCCATCATTACACTGTTCAATCTGTAGACCTTATCTCTGGCATTTTAGTTTACAAAACGCCAGAGACCTGCTAAGGAGTTCCACAATGATATCGATGGATCAGAATCATTACTTAGGTATGGATAAGTAATCATACCTTATGATTAAAGTATCATAAAGACCTTGGGACAGATCAGGTCAAGCTGGGGAAGATGTTCCCTTGCAGGCACCAGCAGCCTGCCCCGGATATGCAAATGGCCCAACCCCAGGATTTTGGAATGGATCTCCGGCTTGGAGCTAACGGTTCGTAATCTGCCAAACTCACGCCAAAGGAGCAGGCCTGCAGGAACTCTGGGGCTGTTGCTTTTTTGTGTGTTTTAATTACATTTTGTTGAATTTTGCTTTATGCATTGGTTAATTTTGCCGAGTAGTCTGCCATTTTTGCACTTGGCCGTGGGGTGGGGGTTCCTGCTAATACTTTCATTAAACTTAATTGTTGCTGCCATTTAAATACAAACTGGTGAAGATGGGAAATCTTTTGGGGATTCCAAATATGCTACATGAATTAGATGAAGAGGAGGAGTTCATGAACGGACCACCAAGTCCAGGTGTAATGACACCTGAAGCGTTTTGACCACACTCATCTCTACCTCAGGACCCGTGTTCATAGACCCCGCCACAAATATCTGGCTATGTTAGAGGAGACCTGTCTTTGCCACCTCTGTTTCAAAAGACAGACTATAACTGAGTTGTACCATCTGCTGCAGAATGACCTGCAGACAACATCTGGAACAGGAACACTACTCCCTTTAGAAAAGTGAAATTTAGCACAGCATAAAGCTTTTGTGCTACTGGATTCTTCCCAGATGCCACCGCAGAGGACATCTGCCACATTGGGCAGTCTGCAGTGCACACGGGTATCAAGCAAGTGACAAATATTATGTTTACAAGAGGCAACACTTTAATGACTTTCCTTGTGGAAAGGAAGCATCAGCTGGACAAGGCACAAAGCTCCCACCAGTTGGCAGGGTGCCCTTGAGTGCAAGGCACTGCAGAGTGCACCCATGTGGGCATCAGGTCTCCCAATATCAACCCCATGGCCTAAATGAACAGCCGGGGTTTGCACTCAATTAACGTTCAGGTGATATTTGACCACCAGAACATCCATTATGCAAATCAATGAGGCATTATCCAGGAAACAGCCTTGAAGCTTTTATTAGAGGTAGTTCACAGTGCCCACATTTTTAGAAAGAGAAGGAACACTAGGTGAGGGGAGAGTTGGGGGGAGTGGCTGTTGAGACCAGGGCTAACCTCTGCATCCATGGCTACTGACCCCATTAAGAAACCCCTTAACAGCAGAGCAGAATCTTGGGCTGGAAGCCTGAGCATCTATTTCCATATATGCCACCTTCCTCCAGCAAGAAAACGGTGTGTGTAAAAGGGCATTAATTCTGTGCAATGCTTTAAATGGTATCTCCCAGAGGATACAATGGTTCCCAACTTGCCATGATAGATAAACCCAAGAAATATGCACAAAAGTGAGGAGGACACTTACCTTTGTCTTTCTCCTGATAACAGCAGACTTCTTCTTCATTTGTAGCCAGGTACGAGGGACCAGGGTAACTGCGGTAATTCAGTCGACGACCTCCCTCCACGCAGCTGGCGCCTGTGTTTTTACTGGGGGGTGGCTTTCAGCCTCAAATAGGAACACCCTCTTTTGGTGCACCTCCTGCAGCAGAATCTCCAACCCTTCCACATCAATGGGAACCTTTGCTATCCAGCCAAAAGCATTACATGCCAAGCCCTCGGGGCAAGCTTTTCAAATACTTGTAGCCTATTAAAGATTAAAGGGAGGGACTTCCATCGCAAAATTCAGCATAGCACATCCTCTGAGCTGCTGGTGCAGGTGAGCCTGTATCATGGGCCAATTCTGCCCCAGATTTGCCATTCTTGCTGCAGTGTGTACCATCCACAGGATGCACTGCAGCAACTCGCCAAGGCTTCTTCGACAGCACCTCCCAAACCCGCGACCTCTACCAGCTAGAAGGACAAGGGCAGCAGGCACATAGGAACAACACCACCTGCACATTCCCCTCCAAATCACACACCATCCCAAAATATATCGCTGTTCCTTCATCGTTGCTGGGTCAAAATCCTGGAACTCCCTTCCTAACAGCACTGTGGGAGAACCTTCACCACAAGGACTGCAGCGGTTCAAGAAGGCGGCTCACCACCACCTTCTCGAGGGCAATTAGGGATGGGCAATAAATGCTGGCCTTGCCAGCGACGCCCACATCCCATGAACGAATAATATATTTTAAAAAAATCGGGGCTCTGGTGTAATCTTAGATTTGAGAGTTGTGCGCATGGTGATGCAACACGATGGGGCTCCAATCAACTGGGCCACAGAATGACAAAGGTGCGTGCTTGTGGCCGTGAGTTCTCATTCTCAGCTATCAGGGATGTGCTGACTGCAAAGCCAGGTACCTGTCCACAGGATTCAACCAGGCTGATGTCATGACGCTAGCTAGAGAGCGACTAGACAGAGGTCTAGAAGAAGGTCACATGCCTGCCTTCATGCTTGGGAAAGAGGAAATACTGAACATTGTTTTCCACTCAATTGTTGCCAAGCCCCTGTGTTACTTGAATAAAATGTCTGAATAAGTAACCAAGCAAGAGTTCTACATCCAGCACGTTTTAAAATCTCCTACCTTGTGGATCTGACTTCTTGTAAGCGTTCCCAGCGTCCACAAAACTGGTGGCAGCATCGTGTTTGCTTTGTAACTGTAGATGGAGTCTGGCTGCTTGGCAAAATGCATTCCCCGCAGCTATTTAATTTAAAGAAAACAATAAAATCTACTGTACTTCAACACGCAGCGAAACAGTAACTTTTCCCCCTGGAACCTGTCGAGACTGTTCCCTTTGTTCAGAACATCTGAAATAACCAGTAGCTTATTATAAATTATAACATTTCAGGCAGTTTCACCTGCAATGGCTAATTCTATGATCTGTGAACACTTCTGGTTTACAGCTTGACTAGTTGCATAGACACGGGATGTATAGACATGTTTTGCTGCGTATTTTAATCCTTTAATCACTGCTGCAACAGCGTGAATTTATATCAATTATATTATAATGTGAGATGCATTCTCCTTTGCAACTCTTGAATTCTACATATCTACTGAAATTAATTTTTAAGCAGAAGTTGCACTCAAGAAATTACTATTGCCGATATTAGATACATAATGTATCTAATTGACATTCTCTGTCTGGGTTAACGCCCCAGTTAAACTAGTATAAAGAGGAAGGTCATCTGAACATGTTAAGCGTTCATCCGCGAATATCACTGACGGTAATTTTTAGCCTATGATGCCCAGTAAGAAGATCTTTATTCAAACGCCTATCCAAATGATTTGGAGCTTCCAGCACGTCCGGTGCCAGTAATTATATCATTAACTCCACTTCAGTTTCTCATGAATTAATATAGTTTAACACAGCAATAAACTGGAATTAATATGCAATTGGTGATCTGAATCGTCCACTTATTTGAACAAGGACGTTTGCCAAACCGTTCAGAGAAATGCCATCCATTTGTAGTTTGAAAGCTGAAACCTAAATCATAACTATGAGGACACTGGAGGGGGGGGTCACCTACTTTTATGATCTATTTTTGTCTGTTTATCAGAACAAGGAGCGAGGTAGTGATATCTTATCTTACTCTGGAGGACAACTAAGTTCTTGTTATAAGCACTTCTTGTCCCAGAAGTAAAATATATTTTTTCCATCCTTTTCTCTCTTTTTCTGCTTCATTCCTCAGTGACTGCATAAATCACTTAACAAAATCAAATGTGCTTCCACAACGGCTCAGCTTGTTAAAGCAGTGAATTGTTGAGCCATACCAAGCAGGAAAGTCCCAGTTAGTTGATTTCAGTTGGGATGGCAGGAGAGGTGCTACAATTGACCTCAACACCCCTGGGTTAGCAGGTAAAAAAATCGTCCAGGGGTCCTGCTGCTGATTGATATTCAATAACCTCTGCTGGAAGTTTGCGTGTGTGCATGTCAGGTGAGGAGAGGAAAAGGCTTAACTTCGACACCCTCTCGTGGTCAAATAGTGTGCCAACACTGACTGTCCAGGCTCACATGAAGAATGGCTAGTTGGGTGAAGTTCCTAGAGGGGGACTGGTGTCCTGGAATCGTACCCCAGAAATGAGCCAATGCTTTTAGGTGAAAAGGGGAGAGTGGAAAATGGACAGGGAAAGGAAGAAGGGAGAAAAGCAACTGTGACAACAAAATCTATCAGGAAGGGCTTGTAACTTCTCCTCTCAGAAACAGCCAACTAGCAAAGGCCATATGTACTTATTAACAAGCACAGTGTCACACAACTGCTGTCACAATTAATAATATTTCAGCAAGATTGGAATCTGATTATACTTGTGGAAACCCTAAAATGTTCCAATTAATTCCTGTCCATTCTTTCAAATGTTGCAGAGGATACCTGAACAAAATTGAGAATGCTTTCAATGAACAGAGGAGCCTCTCCCTACCATTGGCAATGGCACCATTTTCCCCTTGTCAAACACCTTTTGATTACCTCCTAAGCCATCCCCAACTTCTCTGACGCACCTATGGCCATTTTCACAAAGATAGGTATTAAAAATAGCCAAGAAGCAATTTCACTTGAAGATGTGCACTATAACAGGGAATGGAGGGTAGGGAGATTAGTGCTCAGTTATTTCTTGGGTTAGTTGCCCTTTATGGCACAAAGCTACACTGAAAAACAATTAATGATTAGGACAGTTTATATTACATATATTTAAGCCCATATTTACAGATGAAGCTTTAGATGTTCTTACTATTAAATCTTCAAAGCTCTGACCATTGTAGCCAGATGAGCAGGAAGAAAATCATGACTAAGACCATCACCAAGGAGGCCATTTGTCCTATCGAGCTTGGGCCGGCTCTTTGTAAGAGCAATCCAGTTAGTCCCATTTCCCCGCTCTTTCCCTGTAGCCCTGCAACTTTTTCCCTTCAAATATTTAACCAATTCCTTTTTGAAAGCGGCAATTGAATCTGCTTCCATCACCCTTTCAGACAGCGCATTCCAGATCAGAACTAGTCACCAGCCAGGCAATTGCGAAAGGGGGATTGCACGGTTTCCAACTGGTGTGTGTGTGTGTGTGTGTGTGTGTGTGTGTGTGTGTGTGCGCGTGCACGCTCGCTCATGACTGAAAGAAAGTAAGAGTGCCACAGGAGGGAAGTGACCATGTAGCATTAGATTTGATTAGGATCTGGCTGAGGTTATGCCTTTTCAGAGTTTGCAGCTGATAAGAGATATGGGTCACAACTATAGTGACAGAAAATTGAGTTTCAAATCCAGGAAATGAATATTGGATGCTTCACCACAGCTTTATACCAGTGCAAATAATAATATGATAAATCAAACTGGAAGGGCACCAACAGGTCCTGCAGGCTCTGTATCCAATTTCAATTCCCATTAATACACACTATCTTTGTGATTCCATCCGATTTCAGAATATCAAAGTATGATTGGAATAATGACATTATGCAATCTGTGGGATTATTATTACTATAATATTTTGCTGTAATCCCTGTATCTTTTTCAAAACTGTTGATTTCGGAATTACAACAAATGAATCTGCACTGCACAGAAGATACTGAGGACATTAGAATAGGGAAAGCAGCAGAGGCGGAGGATGCAATTAACGATTTGCAAAAGAAATTTAGCAATGTGAAATATAAAGAAATGCACCTAGGTCAAAAAATGTGGATCATGCAATGAATGGAACAGAATTAGCACAGGGAAATTTAGAAGAGACCTGGGTGTAATAGTAGGCATGTCACTTTCAATGTGCAAGCAATGTACCATAACTAATAGATGCTAGCATATAAAGCCAGGAAAGTAGAATATTGATCTACAGAAGTTATTCTAAGGATAAAGCTTTACAATGCACTGGTCAGAAGATAAATACGAACATTGTGTTCAGCTTTGGGCACTATGCCACAAAAAGAGATATAAACTAGAAAAGGTACAAAGCTGAGCAACATCTGAAGTGTAAAGGGCATGGCCTGTGAGGAAAGAATAGAGAATCTTAAGACTTACAGTCTAGAAAGAAGGTAATTAAGAGGGGGCATCAAAGTATATAAATTATTAACTGGCATATAGATATGATAAATCCAGATTATTACTTCAAAGCAAGCTGTGAAAGTAAAACAAGAGGGCACAAATGGGAATTGGTGAAAAGCAAATTTAATTATATATTAGGAAGAACTTCTATACTTAAATACTCCTAAATGGTTGGAATAATATGCCAGGCAGAGTAGTAGAAGTAAGAACAGAGGTTGTTCAAAAAACAGAATTAGATGCTATAAGAGAGTTAGGGTACTAGAGATGTACTTTGATGGCCCAAATTAACATTTTCTTGTCCCTGACCTTTCTTATACACTTCTAAAAGAGGGACAGAGACACACTGTACTTGCCACAGCTGCACAGTTCAAAACACACTATCTTGTAACTGAATACAATCTAATATATTAAAATTATCTAAAGCTCTGTTTAACACAATCATTTGCATGTCAATTGAAACAGTTGCAATGCCAGTTTCTCCAGCAAAACACCACCTTGTGCCTCTGGTTAATTTTGATGAATTATAACAACAGAATGCAATAGGCTCAAACCTTCGACTCCAAACTGGACAATAAAAGGCTTTAAAAATACATCACTTTTTTTTTATTGGGATGAAATTTAAGAGACAAAAGGGATCAGAATGTTTTAATTTAAAAATAGACCCTTTTTTTGGGAAAAAGAGCGCTGATCTGGTGAACTACTCCATTACCTAATCTATTGGTTGAAGGCCAATGCAACTGATCACATGGCACAGAGTGTTGAGCTTCTTGCTAGCAGGTGTTTCAGAACCTACGTGTTTTAGTCTGTGACTAATATAAAACAGCAGCATGCATTTGAAAAAAAAATTTAAAAGCCGATGGCCGCTGCCTTAAAAATCAACATCCCATTTGGCCAGCTGTGTATTTTCTAAGGGTTGCTGATGCTGCGAGAAATCTTACTGCACTGTTGGAAACAAATTGCAGCACGAGAAATCCAACTCCATATAAAATGCAAGCTGCTTTCAGCGGTGTTTGTTACATGCTTATATTAGAAAAAGAAACTATATCTGTCCATTAGTTTGAGAGCAAGGTAGATGTTGGAGGTCTAATCAGCACGTCTCGTTTTAAACCCAGGTGCAACAGGCCAATCTTGGCAGAGCTGTCAGGAGATATCAAGGAGAGGCGGCTTCTCCGGGGAAGCAATCTAATCCCTCGAAATAAGAGAAAGGAAGACATTTACCGCTTATTTAGAGGAACCAAAATCCCATTAAGGCGGGAAGGAAGAAAATAAAATACTAAAACCAAATTGGGAAACTTATGTTTGCTTTTAGAAAAATGTCACGATACTACTGCAATGTTACAAGGTAAATCATATGAATTATAAATTTTGTTTCAAGTTACAAGCTCAATTATCAGGTTACATGTGTATAGCTACAAACATAATGCCAATCAAATCGCAGAAAGGTATGATTTTAAGAAATTTGAGATTGAGGAACAATTACATTCAATATAAAGTATTGAGACTGCATCTTGCTTAAGTTTAACATTGGACTTTGCACAATGGCGTCAAAATCCAAGAGATGATTCTGTGCCTCATGTCAAGCTTCATAATCACACCTGCTGACAAGTTATGGATGATTTTATTTGTGTCCTGTTTTGACAGAAAATCCCAACCATACTGTTTTGTAGCTCAATCTATTTTATACAGCATTCTACATACTAAAGCTACCTTGGGTTCATTTCTAAATATGGTTTCTCTGGTTTTGGAACATGATAAACCTGGTTTAAATGTCGTCATGCTATGTCTGGTCAAAACACCTCCAACCACAGTTAGCTGAAATTTAAAAGGCAAGACATATTTGAATATTTAAACACTGTAGTATCTGCAAGTCAAAATTTGAATTGCCTTCCAAACTCAGAAAAAGCTTCAGAAATCCACTGTCACAGTTAATCCTCTAATCCCCTTTCATCCATTTTGTCGTGTTTTTACAACCTTTTAACTGAAGATTTATTTTTGCTTGCCTCCCAAGTAGATCTGTCTTATCTTTTTAAATCTGTTCTTCCAGCTATCTGCAAGAGCCCAAATACTGTACCCGATTGCTTAATATTAAATTAAGCTTGCAAACGGATGATGATAGTAGGAGGGATTCATTATAGATACTGGATAAGAGAGGACTTAAAGCTTCATGACCTCGTAATATGATTACACTGAATCAATAAAACTCGCAAAAATAAGCAACTCTAGCAAAAAAAAAACTGAATCCATTGAGAGGCACACCTTAATTGCTGTTATTGGCAAGCAGCACCAGGACCGACATTTTGAATCTGCATAGACAGGGCAGACAATAGTCGCACATGCATTGCCTGCCTGCAGCTTGACTCACTTTCACAGGTAGGCACAGACTGCCTATTGCATGTGTCGCTCCAGCAGATGTGCAGGAAGGCAGAACCTCCACATCTGGGATATGCTACAGTAAAATGAATTATGTGAACCTTGCTGAATTTAATTCCATGTAATCATATTTTGCTTCTGTTTTGCATTAAAGCTATCAATTGTGGCATCACTACATACTAAGGGCGTATATTATTGAAAGCAAAGGTCAGATCCCACAATGATCTCTGTGGCTAGGACTATGGGAATATGGGGAAACCTCAGAACCAGAAAGCAGATATAAACAAACACACTTCAGTCATAATGTAAGGGCTGATTTTAAATGAAACCATTTTACTAATGGTAATTTCAACTATAAAGTATGGGGCCATGCAGTTCAACCCTACTGAATGAACAGGAATTCCATTCGCTGAGCACAGCAAATGCTGGGACTAGTAGTTTTACTTTTACTTTTAAGAAATTAAATAGCAACAACATTGTGATAGCATTCACCCTGTAAACTGTAACCCAGGGTTAAATATGTAACTCACCATTCCAGTTTTTAGCCATCTTGAACATGTTTGCAGCTCTGGCAAACATTTCACACGCCTCTTCTACTCTTGAGTTTCCTCTGTTATGAAATACAATATTAAAGATGTAACTAACAGTAAATAATTTATTTCTTTGCCCCTTTTCTTGCCTGTAACTTTGAGTCTTCTCTCCCGACTTCTCTAATGTCTCACAATCAGCAAAGGAGATCATAGAAAAGAATGGTTACAGCACAGGAGGTCGCCATTCGGCCCGTCGAGTCTGTGCCAGCTCTCTGCAAGAGCAATCCAGCTAGTCCCACTCCCCCGCCCTTTCCCCGTATGTGATTAAATTGGGACAAACTCAGGTCTAGGAGTGTTGCCCAATGCTCCTACCCGTTGAGTACTAGATGAAAACAGATGCAATAGATCCAATTGTATTTAACTAACATGAACTCATAGTTACAGAACTCTGATTGAGCTTAACAGGCTCACCTTAATGCTCAATATCAGTGTGACACCCAACATATGATCTGCAGATTGGTCTTTGCTTTCCCTCTACCATTTTGTTCTGCCATTTCTACACCACTATTCAAAGAGTGTCACTTTTTCTGACACTATGGCCAAACAGCAAAAACTCAAGCAGAGTCAGGGACGGAATCTGATGCACTATTAAACTGCACTTCAAGTGTACACCTGAAGGAAGAGGCATTAGTGGTCTCAATTTATGGCACCTGCATTATTGGTATCTTAAGGCTCTGGACGTACAGTATGGAGTAGGGCAGGGCTATCCAAACTGCAGCTCACAAAGCTCAGGCAACTCAGTTCTATTTGCACTTATATTTCTTACTCACTGGTTTGCCCTGTTTGAATTTGTGGGCTTGGAGATTTGCAACAAGCTGTTCTTAACATTGCTGCCACATTGGTGTATAAATCCTAAATCAGAACATCAAGATTTGTTAGTATCAAGAGTTTAAGATAGATGCAAATTAATGGAAACAACTTTGTGACCACAAGGCTCCATAACAAGATGAAAAGCTTGAACACTCCTGGAACGAAGGTACTGTTTATTCCATATTATATGGTAGCCATTATGATAGAGACAATGTTTTATGATAAGTAAATCATATCTCCTGATAAAATTAAATACATATAACAGCATATCACAATGAAAATAATTTAAGTGAAACTGTGGTTAAAAAGAAAATTAATCTTGAAACAGTGATTTATGAAGATAATCCTATCCCTGTGCTGTCAATGTGTTATTATGTTTTTTTCAGTTTTAATGTTGCTTTGAGTATGAAAAAATGTACTTGCAAGCAAATCTAAGATGCTAAAAACAAGGGGTAAGAAAAATATGGTAATGTGTTTCATGATTGATATAGTAATTTAACTGTCTCAGTTAATTTCCCAATGGCTCAGCAAGTTTATCCAATAAGTAGCTGAGGCCTACAGACAGGAAGGTCCAAATTTCTTGGTCTCTGTTGAGTTAATGGTCTCTGCTCGGGCAGAGGTAGGGGCACTGCAATTGGTTCCAGAACATTTGGGTTAGGGAGGGGATAAATGATCAGGGCTCCTGCCCTTGATCATTATCCAGTGACTCCCACCCCCTCCCCCCACTGGAAAGTGTGCAAGTGTAGTTATCAGGTGAGTACAGGATCAGAATGGGTTGTGATGACCCCAAAGGATGAATAGCTTGTTGACGTTCACCCACAAGGCTCACAGATAAACAATGACCACTTAGGTGAAGTATTTGACTGCACCTGGTGGGCATGCAACTATACTGCTGTAAGGAGAAGGAAGGGAGAAAATTGGCTTTTTAGCCAATTTGGCTTGAAAATATTATTAATAGACTTTTAGTATTATACTGTGCACATCTATTTCCAATAGGATCTATATGGATAAATAACACTGAACTTTAGCAATACCATTTACTGTGTGGAATCTCTTTCCCCTACACAAATAAAATCTTCCCTCTTCAAATAAATGCCAATCTTAAAAATTATGTAGCATTTATGATGGAAGTCATTTAAATGAGTTATTTCCAGCCTCAGTAAATATGCACGACATGCAAATAGTTTGCTCTTTTGAACAGCAAATTTATTTTTTTAAATTACAACCATTTGGGAATATTTAAGGAACTGATTTATTTCTGTGCGACTACTACGGATAGACATCCATGCTATTTGCAGTCATAATCCCACATCATTCAGGGCTGCAGAGTGATCAAGGCCTAATCTTGGGCACTGAGGCCACGCACACACTAATAGTGTCAGTCAACATGACAGGACCCAGCACCAGTGACTGGACAGTTAAGCAACCTTGACTGCCACTGTCACTTGATGCATATTTTTCTTTCACTCTCTGCAACCCGCCTTTATAACAAATGTATGAATAAAATTAAAATGAAAAATCCCCAAATTTCCCAACTGAAGATCACTTCACGTCATCCTCCACTCGATGCTTGCATTGTATATAATCGAAAAAGGACAAATCTACTCCACTTATGAATTCTCACAAATCCCCTTTATTTTCCAAGTAGAAAACTATATTGGTGTATTTCCAATGATTCGACCACCTCTTAATACCCAAGGTAAAAGATGGCAGCCAACACTGCAGTATTTTCATAGGAGATGCTATCTGCAGAATTATTCAATTTTGGGCTTTTTAATTTTTTTTTTTAAAAAAAAAACAACACCCAAGAATAAAAAAAAAACATGAATTGCATTTTTGCACAATATTTCTGGAAAAAAAAATCGATAATTGACTTGATAACGCAAAGAGTGCATCAGCCCAAGGGTGGGTTTATGCTACAAGGGGGGTGGTGGGGGGTGCACGATCCTATCATCCCCTTTACTCCCTCTCCTGCTGCTGCTGCTCTTACCCAAACAAGCCTCCGAGGAACGAATGCGACGACTTCACCTTCTTCTCGGCGTCAGCCATCAGTTGCATAGCTTCTTTTTCTTTGCCAGAATTATCCATTTTCTTCTTCAAGGGTGTGTGTGTGTGTGTGTAGCTAATGCGGACCAGAAACCTTGCAGATTCACAGCCCCCCCCACTCCCCTCCTTCCTCCGATAGTTTAATTTTATTGCGACCCTCCGCCCACTCCGATGACTGTGGACAAGTCAGCGCAGCGGAGCAGCTCGCAAAGCACGCCGGGCGTTGTAGTTCCCGCTGACCTTTCGCCCCGACGACACCGGCGTCGAGGAGGAGCGAGGACGGACTACAAGTCCCAGAGGACCTCGCGCGAAGCCGCGTCCCGAAAACACCGCCCACACCCAGCTGGCTGGATAATAAGCTTCATGCTCAGTGGGGCTGACTCCCCAGCCATGAAAAGGTTTGCATTTCCACCCAAATGTACCATGCTGCTTTTATTATTATTAATTATTAAATAATAATATGATGTGTAACAGCCCACCCCCCACCCCCCCCCCAAAAAAAAAAGGGGGTGTAAGGATAAACCCTGCAGCTACAAGCCAGCAAGTGGTGGGGAAGCTTTCAGTAAACGATAATTAGGGACAAAATTTAATAGTCACTTGGAGAAGTGTGGATTAATAAAGGAAAGCCAGCACAGATTTGTTAAATGTAAGGAATCTTACAACACCAGGTTATAGTCCAACGAATTTATTTTAAAATCACAAGCTTTCGGAGGTTATCCCCTTCGTCAGAAGGGGATAATTCATCTGACGAAGGGGATAATCTCCGAAAGCTTGTGATTTTAAAATAAATTTGTTGGACCATAACCTGGTGTTGTAAGATTCCTTACATTTGTCCACCCCAGTCCATCACCGGCATCTCCACATCAGATTTGTTAAACGCAAATGGTGTTTAACTAACTTGATTTGAGTTTTTTTGATGAGGTAACGGAGAGGGTCGATGAGGGGCACTGCGGTTGATGTGGTGTATATGGACTTCCAAACGGCGTTTGATAAAGTGCCACATGATAGGCTTGCCAGCAAAGTTGAAGCCCATGGAATAAAAGGGGCAGTGGCAGCATGGGTGATTGGCTAATTGACAGGAAACAGAGAGTAGTGGTGAACAATTTGTTTTTCGGACTGGAGTAAGGTATGCAGTGGTGTTCCCCAGGGGTCGGTACTATGACCGCTGCTTTTTTTAATATGTATTAATGACTTGGACTTAGGTGTACAGGGCACAATTTCAAAATTTGCAGATGACACAAAACTTCGAAGTGAGGAGGATAGTAATAGACTTCAAGAGAACATATACAGGCTGGTGGAATGGGCGGACACATGGCAGATGAAATTTAACACAGAGAAGTGATGCATTTTGGTAGGAAGAACGAGGAGAGGCAATATAAACTAAATGGTACAATTCTAAAGGGGGTGCAGGAACAGAGAGACCTGGGGGTATATGTGCACAAATCTTTGAAGGTGTCAGGATAGGTTGAAAAAGCAGTTAAAAAAGCATATGGGATCCTGGGCTTTATAAATAGAGGCATAGAGTACAAAAGCAAGGAAGTTATATTGAACCTTTATAAAACACTGGTTTGGGTACAGCTGGAATATTGTGGCTGCACTTTAGGAAGGATGTGAAGGCCTTAGAGAGGATGCAGAAAAGATTTACTAGAATGGTCTCAGAGATGATCGACTTCAGTTACATGGATAGATTGAAGAAGATGGGTTTGGTCTCCTTAGAGCAGCGAAGGTTAAGTGGAGATTTGATAGAAGTGTTCAAAATCATGAAGGGATTAGATAAAGTAAATAAAGAGAAACTGTTCCCATTGCAGAAGGGTTGAGAACCAAAGGACACAAATTTAAGGTTATTGGCAAAAGAACGAAAGGCGACATGAGGAAAAGCTTTTTTACGCAGCGGGTAGTTACGATCTGGAATGCGCTGCCTGAAAGGGTGGTGGAAGCAGATTCAATCATGGCTTTCAAAAAGGAATTGGATAAATACTTGAAGGGAAAAAAATTGCAGGGCTATGGGGAAAGAATGGGGCAATAGGACTAACATCGATTGCTCTTACAAAGAGCCGGCACAGGCTCGATGGGCCGAATGGCCTCATTCTGTGCTGTATCCATTCTATGATTCTATGAAAAGGAAACACAATTTGTTGGAAAGCTAGACAAATATCTATGACTGATACGCACCCTCAAACTAATACAAAGCAAATACCATTTAGAGTTTTTTAACCACTGTAACCCATGGAATTTATTTTGAGGGTGGAATTCCTGTCCAGAAAGCCTTAAGGCCTTCTGTGCCATATGATCCTGTAGCAAAGCTGACCTCCTCAAATTACTGAAACATAACTAAAATGGACACCAAAGGACAAGAACAGTAAAGGTCAGTAATAGGGCAGTATCTTCTATATTTATAGTCAGTAGCCTGCCTACCCAATAAACTGATAGGCAGTAAAGAGTTTGGCCAGTGTTAACTTTGGCTGCAACACCACCAATCAGTTGAAAAGTCAAACTGTGCCTATTTTGGATGACCAAAATATTCCCATTTTGAGGTGCTATAGAATGGTTTAAATACTCAGGAGTGAGCATCAACCTGCTTAAACAAATCTGGAGGACTTGCATATTTGTAAGAAAACAGGAGCAGATTGCCCCTGCCTCAGCACTAAAACAGCCCTTATCAAAGCTACAAATGACATCCTATGTGACTGTGACGATGGTAAACTATCTCTCCGCATCCTTCTTCACCGGTCTGCAGCCTTTGACATGGTTGACCACACCATCCTCCTCCAACGCCTCTCCTCTGTCGTCCAGCTAGGTGGGGCTGCACTCGCCTGGTTCCATTCTTATTTATCCAGTCATAGCCAGAGAATCACCTGCAATAAGAACATAAGAAATGGGAACAGGAGTGGGCCACATGTCCCCTCGAGCATGCTCTGCCATTCAATAAGATCATGGCTGATCTTTGACCTAACCTCCACTTTCCCGACCTATCCATATATCCCTTGATTCCCTTAGTGTCCAAATATCCATTGATCTCAGTCTTAAATATACTCAACTACACAATGAATGAGCATCCACAGCCCTCTGGGGTAGAGAATTCCAAAGATTCACAATCCTCTGAGTGAAGAAATTTTTCCTCATCTCCGTTTTAAATGGCCAACCCCTTGAGACTATGCCCCCTGTTCTAGACTGTCTAGCCAGGGGAAACAGCCTCTCAGCATCTACCCTGTTAAGATCTTTAAGAATTTTATATGTTTCAATGAGATCACCTCCCATTCTTCTAAACTTCAGAGAATATAGGCCCATTCTATTCAATCTCTCCTCATAGGACAACCCTCTCATCCCAGGAATCAATCTAGTGAACCTTCGTTGCACCCCCTCTAAGGCAAGTACATCCTTTCTTAGGTAAGGAGAACAAAACTGTACACAGTACTCCAGGTGTGGTCTCACCAGAGCCCTATATAATGGCTTCTCTTACCGCACCATTTCCTCTGGAGTCCCCCAAGGATCGATCCTTGGCTCCCTCCTATTTCTCATCTACATGCTACTCCTCGGCGAAAACATAAGGTCAAGCTCCACAACACTGAGCTCTACCTCACCACCATCTCTCTCGACCCCACCATTGTCTCTGATTTATCACGTTGATTGTCTGACTGGATGACCAGAAATTTCCTCCAACTAAATATTGGGAAGTCCAAAGCCATTGTCTTTGGTCCCCACTGCAACTCCATTCCCTAGCCACCAACTCCATCTCTTTCCCTGGCCACTGTCTGAGGCTGAACCAGACCATTCGCAACCTTGACATCCTTTTTGACCCTGGGAGGAGCTACCAAACACATCTCCGCGCCATCACCAAGACCGCCTATTTCCAACTCTGTGACATTGCATGTCTCCACCCCTGCTGCTGAAACCCTCATCCATGCCTTTGTTACCTCTATTCCAATGCTCTCCTGGCTGGCCTCCCATCTTCCACCCTCCATAAATTTGAGTTCATCCAAAACTTTGCTGCCCATATCCTAACTTATACCAATTCCCATTCACCCATCACCCCTGTCCTTGCTGACCTACATTGGCTCCTGGTCTGGCAACTCCTCGATTTTAAAATTCTCATCTTTGTTTGCAAATCCCTCCATGGCCCCGCCCCTCCCTATCTCTGTAACCCCCTCCAGCCCTACAACCCTCCGAGATCTCTGCACTCCTTCAATTCTTGCCTCTTGCACATCCCCGATTTTAATTGCTCCACCATTGACGGCCGTGCCTTCAGCTGCCTAGGCCCTTAGCTCTGGAATTCCCTCCCTAAACCTCTCCACCTCTCTACCTCTCTCTCCTCCTTTAAGATGCTCCTTAAAACCTTCCTCTTAGACTAAGTTTTGATCCCATGTCCTAATATCTCCTTATGTGGCTCGGTGTCAAATTTTGTTTGATAATGCTCCTGTGAAGCACCTTGGGACATTTTACTACGTTAAAGGCGCTATATAAATGCAAATTGTTGTCATTGTTGAATGCTTCCAAGAGTAAAGGGGAAGGTTGTGATTGAAATTTTACACACCTCATTAAATACAGTACAGTACCATAAAATAAGACATGTATAATAGCAAAATCACTGGTGCCTGCTATACGAGAACCAATTCAAGTACATTTAACATAATGACCTCAAAACAACACAGGTTCATGAAAGACAAGCAGAGAAAAGTTTCAAAGTAAGTAGGAAAATATTTGGATTGTAAATGTGATGAATAAAAAAGTGGTTGTATTCATTACATAAATAGTAACCTTAAATCTACATATGAATACTAACAAGAAATACCTGAATGCAGCAGGATTATTTTAAGATATTATTATATAAATGAGTGAAATGTCAAAGTTCAAATGAGGTAACTTTACATGTAACTATAATGTTTCCTGTGCAATGGACAAATGACTGAAATGACAATAGGCACATTTTTCTGTATTATGTAGCTTTCACATATCAGTATCTGAGGAGCTTTGCTGGGGATCTTGATAGAAGTACCCACTAGAGTGCCACCCTAAGGATGGTGTGGCACATTAATCACAGCCACAGCAAGATACAGATCAGCCATGATCTAATTGAATGGCAGAACAGGCTTCAGGGTATGAATGGCCTACTCCTGTTCCTATGTTCCTAGTGTTGGCTGATGGTCAGCCTGCCGCCAATATGGCTTTTAGTTGGTTCTGTGGAGGTTTAACCGGCAACACCTGGCACAGTATAGAGAAGAACTAATGAAGTCTCACAGTGTGTGCAGCATATTGGCCAGAGACATGTTGTGACAGCCAATCTACATGATATTACAAAACTATTGCAGCATACTTATGTCTGTACACATGCAATTGAACCTCTGTTGCACACTGCTTACAAGAGACATATGGTTAAGTTGTTCCTCCTGTGAGCTCTGGGATTCTGGTCGGGAGGTGAAAGGTCAGTATAGTGATGTGTCTCATTTACTCACGTTGGCCCTGAGGACAACAGTTCCATATAAAAGATTGTTTCCTGCCCGCTGAATGGACACAGGGCCTATTCTCCGCATAGATTTTATTGAATCTCTCACTCCTCATGCACTCCTCAGCTACTCAGAGGAGGGAGGAAATGAGATTTCCTTTGCTCATTATTTGTTTGCACAATCATAAACGAGTTCCTTATGAAAAATGTTTACGACTTCACTACAAAAAGTAAACAGATCTTCCTCCGCAGGTTCCTTGTACCAAGGGAGTGAGACTAGAAAGAAGAGAAATTCGATGGGGAGAGAGAAAAAAAGATCAGGGTTACCAAAAATAGAGAGCCAAGCATCACAAGAAAATTGTGGAAGGAGAGAGAATAAAAACAGAAAAGGATACAGGAATGAAAGAGGTGCAGTAAAGATGTGAGACAGTGATAAATATGTCAATACTAGATTGGAACTACAAAGTTCTGCTAGGTGCTGAGTCCCTTCTTCCTCCTTCCTCCACTATCAAATTTCTGCTGCTCTCTGAATTTAATTGTGTGCCAGCATGCATCAGAAAGTATCACTTCATTGTATAGTGTTACCACATCCAGTCCTTGCAAACTGTATTTGAAGATCAACCATCACATGCTAATCAACAATACAATTTGCACCAGATATGCCTTTGAGGAATTTTTAGTACTTCATGTTACCAATATTATCTTAGCTTTTCTACAATGATTGCCAAGCTGCAGCTGTGGTTGTTTGGGCTGGAGGTGTGGTGGAACATATAGCTTGGTGCGGTGGCTTTGATAAGGGGAAAGCAGTCACCGCCCATGAGCTAGATTTTAATCAGTCCCAGGACGTCAATAGACTCGACAAAGATGAGGTAATAGATGGGGAGGACCAATTGCATATTATCCAATTATGTATTATCCTGTATGTTTAATGGTTCTTCATATTAAAGCCTAAAATCATTAGAACTGCATGGTCAATATTACTGCTGCTAAAACTGGGATGAATTTCTGTGTGACTTGTATACAGAAACAACGCTGCATTGACATAGTTATGTCCAAAGTGCAGACATTAACTCTGAACTTCATTTGTAAAATACTCTAAATACAATTGTGCAAAAGCCTGCCACATTCACCTGCGGCATTTGTATCTTTCAGTAGTCTCGCTGCTGACGTAAACATTAAATTAAAATGATCAAGAAATGGGTCTATTTAAAGAAGATTGAATTGGATGAGATAGTCCATATTGAGTAATCGATTGCATTCCGTAGTGTTAAAGTAATTGTATAGATTAAAGTCTTATATATAGCATGCCGCAAATTAAGCATGTAGGCACCTTAAATCTGGCTGTAACAAAAAAAACAAAATAACATGCATGCGCCCATCTTTCGGGCTTAAAACAGGCGCAAAGCACACGAATTTGGCGGTGGGACGGCCTGCGCCCAATCTGCGCAGCCGTTGATCCCACTGCCAAAGTCGAGGGGTCCATTTGTTGGACCGGGGTGGATGCCTAAAACAAGCATTAGGCTTGCATATGTAAATTAGGGCTTATCACCTGTTAAAGGACCCCTTTCAGAAATTAGTGATCAATGTGCGGGGCAAAGGTCAGCTCACATATAAATAACTAAGAACAAAGATTTTGGTCTTGGAGGAGGGAAGAATAACCAGATAAATAAATGACTTGCATTTTGAGCAAATACTACACATCTACCGTGGGAGGTAGGGCACAAATATTATAAAATATAAATGGGCAAGGAGACTAAGGAAAACTACTCTCATCTTAAACTAGTTTTCTAAAGAGCTGGGTAAATACATCTATTATATTTATGAGGCCCTGTATCTCGCAGTATCAGTAAGTTATCTAATGTTTTTACATGGTGCCAGTCACGTAATAGATTTCTTGAGTAAATTTGCTGCATTACAGTGTTGCTCAAGTCGCTATCCGATTTAACCTGCAATGGGACCTCTGTATGCATGAGAAACTATGCTCCAAGTTCTGGACTACCCGTGAGCAACACCACAGATATCTACTAGGTTTTTAAAAAAAAAGTATATAGACCTTTTTATGCTTTTCTCAATTTTCATTCCTTACTAAACCCTCGAGGACCACTCAGTTGTTGCAGCTGAGGGGATGGGGAAGAGCGGTTTCCTCCCAGGTGACTACCAATAAGACTTTCACTGGTTGCTAGGAGGGACGTGAGAGCAGCTCTTTGGATTTCCCTCCCCCACTGAGGTAATGCCTCCCGGAAACAGCAAAGCAGAGATCTGGAACTTGGCAAAGTGTCAGAATTAACCTGTCTCTCATCACTCTGCCATAGCGTACACTGGTGCTACAATAGGCTGTCCTATCATTTTAGTGTTAAAGACAAAACTGCTACAAGCATAAATGAGGTCAGTCCGTTTTATTTTTCTAACACTTTTCGAAAATATATCTATTGAGCCATTTAGGAGATTCCCGGTAATAGGCCTCCATCTTCTACATCCTGAAACAGTGGAAAAAAGTCGTCAGAAACATTTTCGAAAAAATCAGCAGGAGACAACCACACGAGGCGGTCAAGAAAACTACAATTAAAATGTTCGCTGAATCTTCAAACATTTGCGATCATGTTATTTGTTGCTGGAATCTCTGCAACGGCACTTTGATGTCTCAGGTTGCCAGGAGAGACTTAAAAGCAGCCTTGTATGTTACAAGCTAATCCGCGATTCAGATCTATTCTGTAGTATCCCCTACCTGCCAGTCACTGTATCACTTAGCCGTGGTGAAGCTATCCCTGCTGCCAAGAAAGGAAGAGTAGGAAAGAAAGAGCATCATTAGAGAAATGGAACGGCAGCAAGGAAAATAGACAGAATAAGGAAAAAACAAAGAAAAATGTTAGTGCTAGAGGAGGTGATCGAAGGTATGATGGAAGAGAAAGGTTCTGAAGAAGCTTTTGAAGGTGGGGAGTGATGTGGCGAAGTGAAAAGATTTAAGAAGAGTATTCTAGGGTGCAGATAAACAGTGGGCCCGAATGTCCAAGATTTTTTTGGCGCAAAAGCGGCTTAGTTCTGGCATAGGGGCCATAAGTCCGACATGCCAAAGCTACAAGTGAAACGCAAAATACTAGAGATGCTGGAGTACTGAATCAAAAATGCTGGAAACTCTCAGTGGGTCAGTTGTGAAAATAGTTTGCACTCAAAATGTACATTTATGTATTCTCTCCACAGATGCTGACTAATTTGCTGTGCGCTTCCAACAGTCTCTGTTTTACCACAGGGCTCACTATGGACATTCCCATATATGTGCTCATAATGCAGGCGGAGGAAGAGGAAAAGGCAGAGGCACACAGGAGAAGGGTACACCAAAGGAGAAGAAGACCAACTAGGAGCTAATCGTTTAACCAGAGTCTAAAGACAATCACTCCCTTGGGAATATATCAGAAGAAATCTGCTTAAGAAGGCAATGGTTCAGTAAGGAAGCATAAAAGGAACTCTTATCTCCTATTGCAAACTGACCTTCAAACATACTTTCAATACAGGAATCAAACCAAGAACTGAATTATTTCCAAACGTTGAACTTCATATCACAAAGTGGTTTTACTGTGCACATGTATATATACAGCAAGTGCTTTCTATCATCATGGTGTCTACCCCAATGCTACTTTGTGCTGTTCTTAAAGCTCTTCTGGTGCTAAGCCATGATAAAACCCTAAGGGCCAGGGATGCCAGTGATGCTTTACTACACTGTGGTATCATAAGCCACTTGGGGCCGAGGTGGCCCTTGTCTCAAGGCTTTTGAGTCCAAGGAAGACTCTTCAGCAGGCTCCGTCACCACTGCAGGTGCATGTCCCTTAACACCTACATGAACAGGCATCTGAGGGGGATGATTGGAAGGGTCACATGAGCTGTCACCAGAAAAGAGGATGGCCTCATGAAGGCAGATTCTAGGCACATCACTTGTACGGGGTCCTAGATCTGATTGCCAACTGATGAGTGGGAGGGTAGACCAGATGGTATCAGTTAGATCCAACAGACCCTGAAAATGCTGCTTCAATGCTCCCAGAAGCCGCTTTCCAACTTTCTCTCCAAACGGTCCCTCAAGGCTCGAAGGCTGATAGTCAAAACATCCACAATGGATTCACTGACCGGTCGCGAGGTCTCCCTGTCAGGGGGGATTGTAAGCATGCTAAAATGTTAAAATTTGTATTCCTCTGGGAATTCCTCTTGCCTTTGGGGAGTGTTCCGATAAGCAAGAGACTGTTATGCTAGAATGAGTGAGAAGGGAAGTAAGACATATCAGCTGGATGGTACTAAGCCTGACCTGGCGGGAGACCTGCTGTTTTACCCTATTATCTCCTTACTCTGGCATGATGGGATGTCCAGATTGGCCTCTTGCAAGAGAGTCAAATCTCTAATTTGTGAGCTTTTCTCCAGATCAAGATTGCACCCTTGTATTATATGCAAGCAGAAAAGTAGCGACAGACACCTGGATGTCAGTAAGTGGCCATGCACCAAGCAGCTAACTTGAATTACAATATCTTGAAGTGTGATGTCATTGGAAGATGTGAGTGCTGCAAGGCTTTCAATTGTATGTTGCAGCTTGAATGTGTGCCCTAGTAAGGTTTGGCGTGCATAAGATGCAGAAAAAGAGCTGTAAGTTTATTTTGTGAGGGCTTGGGATGGATGAGGAACAGGTTGACATGCAGTATGTTATATAGCAATACATGGTAATGTTCAGAAGTCTTATCTTTGCCAGTTTCTTCAAATTGTGACATCTTTTCCTTAATCTATTGCTGGATCCTGCAGGTAGCGCACACAGCATTGAGTCTGGCCACCACTTCCTGTCAGGCGCTACCATCCTTTATGGAGGATGCCCTGGAGTGCCAAACAGGCTCTCGCCCACCAGCATGTCCACTTTGCCAGTTGTGGAACTAGGGGATAGATGCTGCAATGTGAGAAATTGCCCATAGACTCACTCCATTTCATGCCTCCACAAGGGATTTTCTTTCACTTCATTTTTACTTGGCACTTCTTTCTCCACTCTCCCTCTTCACCCTTCACAAAGCCTTACAAGTGCATCCAGGGGCCTTTCTAAAAGCCTCTAAGAATGTTTGTTCCCCCCCCCCCCAATATTACCACTTACCTTTAAGTGATCACATACCTTTAAATTTCAGCAAAAACATAATTTTGTGTTCCTAATTAGGCTCGCTCTCTATACAAAGCCAAAGCTGCCCGTAGAGCTTTGATTAATTATGCAAATAAGCTGATCTTAGAAAATTGCAGGCAGTCAAATCACTGCACGGTCAGCTAGCTTTGCACTATTAATAATCAGCCCCAATTTCAACAGTCTGGATGCTTTGGTAATAATTTTCCAAAATTCTCTGGACTCGGCAAATGTCCCGGCAGATTGGAAAACTGCTAATGTAACACCCTTATTTAAAAAGGGTAGTAGGCAGAAGGCTGGAAATTATAGACCAGTTAGCCTAACATCTGTGGTGGGTAAAATTTTGGAGTCTATTATTAAGGAGACAGTAGCGGAACATTTGGATAAACATAATTTAATAGGACAAAGTCAGCATGGCTTTACAAAGGGGAAGTCATGTCTGACAAATTTACTTGAGTTCTTTGAGGACATAACGTACAGGGTGGATAAAGGGGAACCAGTGGACGTAGTGTATTTAGACTTCCAGAAGGCATTCGACAAGGTGCCACATAAAAGATTATTGCTCAAGATAAAGAATTACTGGATTGGGGGTAATATTCTGGCATGGGTGGAGGATTGGTTATCTAACAGGAAGCAGAGAGTTGGGATAAATGGTTCATTCTCGGACTGGCAACCAGTAGCCAGTGGTATTCCGCAGGGGTCGGTGCTGGGTCCCCAACTCTTTACAATCTTTATTAAGGAGGAGGGGACCGAGTGTAACATATCAAAGTTTGCAGATGATACAAAGATTGGAGGGAAAGTAGAGAGTGAGGACATAAAAAACCTACAAGGGGATATAGACAGGCTGGGTGAGTGGGCGGAGATTTGGCAGATGCAATACAATATTGGAAAATGTGAGGTTATGCACTTTGGCAGGAAAAATCAGAGAGCAAGTTATTATCTAAATGGCAAGAAACTGGAAAGTACTGCAGTACAAAGGGATCTGGGGGTCCTAGTGCAAGAAAATCAAAAAGTTAGTTTGCAGGTGCAGCAGGTGATCAAGAAGGCCAACGGAATGTTGGCTTTTATTGCTAGGGGGATAGAATATAAAAACAGGGAGGTATTGCTGCAGTTATATAAGGTATTGGTGAGACCGCACCTGGAATACTGCATACAGTTTTGGTCTCCATACTTAAGAAAAGACATACTTGCTCTCGAGGCAGTACAAAGAAGGTTCACTCGGTTAATCCCGGGGATGAGGGGGTGGACATATGAGGAGAGGTTGAGTAGATTCGGACTCTACTCATTGGAGTTCAGAAGAATGAGAGGCGATCTTATTGAAACATATAAGATTGTGAAGGGGCTTGATCGGGTGGATGCAGTAAGGATGTTCCCAAGGATGGGTGAAACTAGAACTAGGGGGCATAATCTTAGAATAAGGGGCTGCTCTTTCGGAACTGAGATGAGGAGAAACTTCTTCACTCAGAGGGTAGTAGGTCTGTGGAATTTGCTGCCCCAGGAAGCTGTGGAAGCTACATCATTAAATAAATTTAAATCAGAAATAGACAGTTTCCTAGAAGTAAAGGGAATTAGGGGTTACGGGGAGCGGGCAGGAAATTGGACATGAATTTAGATTTGAGGCTAGGATCAGATCAGCCATGATCTTATTGAATGGTGGAGCAGGCTCGAGGGGCCGATTGGCCTACTCCTGCTCCTATTTCTTATGTTCTTATGTTCTTATGTCTGCATGAA
Source organism: Heptranchias perlo (assembly GCF_035084215.1). Lineage (NCBI taxonomy): Eukaryota > Metazoa > Chordata > Chondrichthyes > Hexanchiformes > Hexanchidae > Heptranchias > Heptranchias perlo. The sequence goes on from NC_090332.1 coordinate 81,410,761, forward strand.
CTCTAAGAAAAATTGCAATAAGAAAGTATCTTTTTAAATAAAATCCTCTGGTATTTTGTTGGTGTAAACTGGGAGTTATAGCTTTGGCACCAACAGCTTTTATAATGCTGCTCCAGTCATGATCCTGCAGAGGACCAACAGCACAGCTACATCTCATTAATTCAGGTGGCAAAGTCACTATAGCCTAAGGACGTCTGGGCGAGTACTAACTACATCCCGGGGTAATTGTTATTGATGCATTTTCCATTGAGACAGCAACCATCACATGGTGGCGCTGTAAGACCTTTGTTGACTATAATCGCATCTATTTAGAGTTTTTTTAATAAACCATGTCAACGTATTAAATAATAATTCAGCATTTCTCTTCAACCATTGAACGTTTAGATTGTTTTAGGGAAACTATTCCCTTTCAATACTGATACAGATGCTGTGAATTTACAAACCCCACTCCCTCAGATTGCAACTCGGAATATGGGTATGAATGTAGCCAAATCTGATTCCATTTATGTTATGGCAAAATATATTTATATCACGTTTTGCAGTGCAAACCTATTCGGCCTAGATACAAATAAATTACCTTATTCTGCCTCCCTAATGCAGATTTACTCCATCCACATCACATTTTAGCACACAAAAGACTGGGAGGAAACAATTTTAAAGAGGCAATACCTTCATGAAAAAGTTTTCAATTTTTAAAAAATCTTTTCATTTATTTAAAACACAAAAGGCATATTTGTGTGGCATCATTGTGATAAAAAAATGACGCATGCCGATTCTTATGATCCTCCCTTGAAAAACAAAGATTTACCAAAGACTCTATTCATGAATCTGGCATCCAGGTGTCAACATATACCACACTTTTTAATGGCAATGCCCGTACTGCATGCACCACTCAGTGCTTTGTGGAGGAGTCAAGTTATGTTCATTTTAATTTTTTATTCTAATAAATTAAAACATTTACATAAATGTTTACATACTATAACATGTACATATCCTAAAGCGGCAGGGTTGATTACTTTTTTATTTTTTTAAACCCTCTTCCCTTTTAATGTACAAAATAATAGGCTCTATCTTTATGCCATGTTCTGTAGGACCATTCCCTTACCAGTACATTCAAGTGTAGCAACACAAAAGCAGAAACTGCTCACAAGGAGCTACTGTGACTTTAATAGCGTCACAGAATAAAACACACAAAATGCCCCTGATATATGCTATTATAAGTGGTAGATTCCTGTATCCCCCTTCCCAGAGTTTTCCAATTAATCCAAGAATCAGGACAATGCTTTATCCCTAGATTAGGACCACGGGTCCTAGTTTAGGAATATTTATTCCTTCGCAGGGTTATATTCAAGAAATAGTTCCTATGGCACATTTTGATTTTCACAACTTGCTGACCAATATTAGTGTCCCTTACGACAGTCCACATGATGAAACTGAAATGGCATTCGTGCTAGTTCCCTTTCTTTTAAATCAAATATTCTCACAGACACCAGATTTCCAGTGTATCCTCAAGGTGTCAGCCTTGGCTCAGTGGTAGCACTCTTGTCTCTGAGTTAGAAGCTTGTATCTTGAGCACATAATCTAAGCTGACACTTCAGTGCAGTACTAATAGTGCTTTACTGTTGGATGCGCCGAATTTCAGATGAGACATTAAACTGAGGCCCTGTCTGCCCTTTCAGGTGGATGTAAAAGATTCCACGGCAATATGTGAAGAAGAGCAGGGGAGTTCTCCCGGTGCCAGCTTCATTAGAACAGATTATTTGGTCATTTATCTCGTCGCTGTTCATGGAACCTTTGTGCGCAAATTGGCTGCTGCGTTTCCTACATTACAACAGTGGCCATACTTCAAAAATACTTCATTGGCTGCCAAGAATTTAGTGGTGTCGTGAAAGACGTAATATAACTGCAAGTTCTTTCTTTCTCAACAGTATCAGTTGTTGTTACTATGTATAAATCGTACAATTATTTAGAATAGTGTTATTGTCCTGCATCCTGTGCGACTGTTACTTCCTCTTTATATATAGAATTTCAATTAGATTTTTTCATGTTCATAAGCCACATCTTTGTTCATATCTTTAAGCAATCTAGTTTTAGAGGAGTGGCTTGGGCGGGTGTGGCTTGTGAAGTTTTTACTGAAAATACAAACATGCTAAATGAGATTTATGGACTAAATACTGCGGTAATTATGTTAAAAAAGTCTTGCACACTTCCACAACTAATACACAAATATGATTCTTTTGGTGGGATGAGTGCATGTGAACCTGAGTGTCTTTCCTCATCCTGCATAAACGTAAGCATTAATGCAAGTTGTATATATTTCAAAAAGACATGTCTGACCCTGTGTCTTTCTTGTGAGAGCAATGTGGCAAAAACGGAATTTTTGTCTCATGAGAAATGGATATTTTAAGGCATACATTTCATGTTCAAAAACCTTACATCCTGTTGTCAAGATTTTTGGTCATGTTTTCCTTTCAAAATTTACCATTGCAAATTGCTATGGCAACATTTCCTATTCTATTTTACTACAACAATCACAATGCAGGCTCTGGCCACTAGGAGAGAGTTTCTGAAGTCTCTCTCCCAACTCTTTTGTATCCTGTGTACAGAAAATTGTACATTCGTCCACTGACCATTGACAGCACCATGGGCAATTTACTAGTGTCTATATACATTTTAGTGTTATGTCAGTGCTTCCTCAGAACACTGAAATAGCTGCATGGACTTGGGCTTCAAGGATTCAATGGAAAATTTCTGTCTTAAATGAGTTTTCTTTGCAATCGTGCTCAGAGCGCTCACAAAGGGGTCTGGTTGGAGGAGTGGAAAACGTCACTAGTCCATGGTTGGACTTATAATATAATAGGGGAAGGTTCCCTCTGTGCACTATGTGTAACATGGCTGTAATAAGAATGGGTTATGATTTTCTTACACATAACTCACAGAGGCTATCTTCCCCCATTGTTGGGGAAAAGCAGAGATCTTTGTTTATATGTGGCCATGCTATGCCTGACTTGGGAATGCTTGATCCTAACACTATGTGAAAGAATATTTGAAACATTAAAATCCCTCACAAAAGTTTAAGAGCACTTTTCAAAAAAAATCCACTCTTGTTTCCATGCAGATTGAACAATGTTGTCAATCCCAGTTGGCCAGCCATGGGTTGGATGGCCGCAGAAAGTGCCTATTAAGATAAGTTTCCTCGTTAAGGCCTTTATGCTTATTGCTCGACATCTCGTTAAAAATGGCAATGGATCAAACAGGCTGGCTGGGCTCCTGATCCTATGGGTTGATAGCACATGATCTGCTAAAATGTTTTTTCTCCAAATAAATTGGACCATCAAAGATTGCAGTGGGCAATGTTACTTGCTCTTTCCAGTGTGCCAAAGTGAGACCCAGGTTTCCTACATTGAGACAGCTGTAAAAACTTTGTTCTGTCTGTGCTTACAGAAGGGGAGGAACAAAAGCATCATGTGTGGGAAAAATCTGATATTGTGCACATGGGGGAGTGGGAAGGGGAGCAAATGATCCTCAAATTTTAATTGATAAATAAACATCACTGTTATTGCGATTCACCATGTCTCCATAGGAATGTAGACTCATCACACCTGACCTCTATCCAGCTCATTGATGATATTTAAATAGGATTTATGACCATGAGTATCTGCTCAAATGTTTATTTATTATTATAAAGTGAAAATGGCTCAGTGGTCAGTGCAATACAACCAGTATGATATTATATCTTGAAATGTCACGAGCAATCACAGAACAGTACACGCCCCACTATATTCCGGGACAGTTCCAGGTATTCAAGAAGAATGAAAGTCTTGTTTTGCCTCAGCACTTACCCAGTATAACAGGATAGTCAATGAATCCATTTAAAAAAAAATAATATCATGTAATTTGTGTGGCATACATTCACATCACCAATTCTGAAATAATAACACCTTTATAATTGAACAATGCATTACTATTTGGTGTTTACATGCGTTCACTATACACCACCACCTGAGATAAAGAAAAGAGGTCATCTGCATTGGGGCTGATTGACAGACGAGAGTAGCTAACTCAGATTGTTGTTTTGTTGTGTGCTTCAGAGGCTGGATCTGACCAGTTCAGGCAGCTTTGTTCCCAGGTTCGTGCTAGAGAGTAAGAGGATGTATTTTGACGAATAAAGGACTCCATTCTGTTCAAGCCAGATTTAGAGTGTGATTTCTGAGCAGCTAAAGTTTTTACACTAAATACAGTGTTGACTGAAAGAATGGATTGTACCAACCCTCTAGTTCTCATGCATCCCGCGTGTGACATACACATTTTTCTTTGTACAGCCTATTGTGCCCAATGTGTTTTTTCTTGAAGATACACTGTCACGCACGAAAGCATTTTCTTGGAAGGTTTGGATAATGCAGATAACAAAGTCTGTACCCTCTTACGTTTCTAAAACCTCTTTTAACCTCTTCCAAAGTTATATTGGATGCTCATATCCATTAGAAATGTGTTTTATCACTTGTCCCCATGGTGCTAGCAAACAAGGGCTGATTACGTGTTCACAGTCACCCTCATTGCATTTTATCTTCTGTCATTCACATTCTCATTACTTTTGCTTCCTAAGGCATTTTAATTTGATTGGAGCCGTTGCATAACTGGTTGTTCCTTAAATCTCATCACAATCAAAGGTCAACCTGAGATTGATTTTTCCTTCAATAATCACATCATCACTGAAACAATTAATTATTTCAGAAATTGTTAATAATCATGTTTATGAAATAATGAATTTGAGGGCCAAGAAATGGTAGATTGAATCATTAGTAAAACGATTCAAGACTTGTTTTATTTTCTTGTACGTTCACTTGAATTACATTGGGGTTTGCGTTCCAAATAAACTGTTTCCAGTCACAGGAAACCCAACTATAACGATTTTAATAATATGGAAAATGCTCTGAGATTATACAATCACGTTAATTAATGCAAGTGGTACATTTCTCTGTGGGAATAAAGCTCAGTATTCTGCAAAAGGGGTGTCTGACTGGAACTTTATTTGTTGCATTGCAGTTAAGTAGAATATTCAAGGAAAGGCTGGTATGATTAATGATATTCGAATATTCCTTTTGACCACCAAAGATTAAAATAATGTAATATGGAACAAGAATTATTTTATCATTTATGAATGATTTAGCCACATAGCCATTAGGGGTACAGTAGAGGCCTGGAATAATAATCCAGAGAACGTGAGTTTGAGCATCTGAATTCAGTTTTTAAAAAATCTGGAAATAAAAAGCTGGTATCAATAAAAGTGACCATGAAACTGTTGGATTGTCATAAAAACCCAACTGGTTCACTAATGTCCTTTAGGGAAGGAAATATTACGTCCTTACTCGGTCTGGCCTATATGTGACTCCAGTCTCATACCAACGTGATTGACTCATAGCTGCCCTCTGATGCGGCCTAGCAAGCCACACGGTTGTATCAAAATCAGGGCACCTAGGGATGGGCAATAAATGCCAGCCAAGAATGAATTTTTAAAAGGTAAATCTTCTTCTATGCCAGCTCATTGGAATGGGAGTGTGCTCTCAGGTGAAAGTGGAATGGAGAATGATATTTCTACATCTCCCTTCAGGTAACCAGTTGGAGATAACACAATCTCAGAGTGGGAGTGAAAGAAAGGAGTGTGGGAGGAAGTGGAAGAGTGGAAAACTTAGAATGGTTAACTGTAATTTCAATAAAATTAGATGGGAAAGTGTTCCATTATTGAGCAGATCTCATATTCAGAAATTACACATTATGTTAAATTTCAGTTCTATCCACTATTTTACTGATAGTGGCTGTCTGATGTTTTGAAAAAAAAAGTATTTAGAAGTATAATATTGATTTATTTCATATAAGCTGAAATGAAAGCAGAATATGAAATGCTTCACCCAGAGTTCTGCTGCTGACGTGAATGTGGGAGGTAATGATGTCTAACGAGACAATGGCCATCAATACTTTTTAGTTCCTTATCAGAATCAACTGATGACCATACCTACTTTCCAAGGAGTATGATAAACAGCTTGTGTCACCCAGAGTTCCACCATGACCGTGTACGTACAGATATGAGAAATATTTACACATGCGTGAGATAGAGAACACTTGATAACACACAATGAATCACAAGGCAGTCATTCTATCACATGACCACAAGGATAAGGCTTGACCCTGAAATGGAATTGGTGCTTCAAATGGTGTTAAGTTGTACAAATGTCACGTCATAGCCATTTATTAATTTTGAAGGTGAAATTCCTGTCTTTGGTAATTTTTGCAAAATGTCCGTGTGGATTTAAGCAGGCAATAACGCTTTATACTGATGACGATTTTTGTGCCATAATTAGCAAAGTTAGCACTTTCACCCCTCTTATGGCATTAGGATATATCTTTAACAATTAGGAATCAGTTCCTGGACTCCCCCAATGACTCAGCTGGTTAAGGTGATAGGTAATTGAGCCTTGGCAATCCGAAAGGCCACAGGTTAGATCTACAGTTTATGTCGAATTAGTTGATCTCAGTCAGAGCAATGGCAGATATAGTTGGTTGCAGTGCCCCAGGGTTGGAAAGCAGTAAATCAATCAGGGCTCCACTTTCCTGATTTCATTCCACTGACCTCTGCTAGAAGTGTGCATGTGTGAGTATCAAGTGACGATATGGCTGAGCTCAGCTACTCACTAACCAGGCTCATACATGAACCTAGAATTTCCATGTAATGAGTTACACTGCTATTGCACCATTTAAAAAAATGCTGTGTCTGCCAGTGACCTCTAGAGGGAGATCCATGCTCATTTGCATTCCCTAGTGCAAGAATTGGTGTAAAACCAGTGTAAACAGCTGAACTGCCTGGGGACTTCTGTGCAGCCTTTAAAGGGTCAGTTCAGCCTGAACTCTTCAGCAGCAGAATGGAGTACAAACAGGTTAGAGAGAGCAATAGTGCTCGGTTTTTTCACTTCACTCTCTAATAACTTCATTGCATGTCTTAGCAATATTTTTATTACCCTTGTACAGAGTTATCACTGCTCAAGCACCACCTGTGCCCAGAGGGCAGCAGGACATGGCACCAAGCCAGAGAAGAAGAATGCACAATTTCCTTCATTCAGACGCCAAGCCCTCCTGGAGGGCATTAAAGGTGGGTGTAGGTGCCACCAAGTCTCCCAGAATTATCACTCGGCCATCTGGAGGGAGCTGGCACTGGCACCGACTGCCAACTCCCTGACCCCCAGGACTGCAGAAGAATTCCACAAAAGGTTCCACATCCTCGACGGGGCAGGCAAGGAAACACATTGGACATGCAGCCGTTTCTTTCCCACCCACCAGCACACCCTTCACCCTTTTAAAGCAACACTGGCTCAACTAACCTTTCACAGTGTTCTCTGGTTCAGGAGGGCTCCAACTTGGCATCTTACACTATGACTACCCGGCTCTCCTCACAGCATTATTTTCTTGCACAGCACTAAAATCTCTTCCTCCACTTTAACAGTCTCATACCCTCTCATCTCTTACTTCGCCTCTCCCGTACCACATGGCACACACTCAACTGCTAGCCTTATCCTCATTCATTCTCTCTTCTTCAAGAACAAAGGCAGGCCATTAGAGGGGCATCCCCACCTTCCAACCCCTCAAACTGCTTTGAAAATCATTTCCTACCTGCAGAGATCTGAATTGAAAGATCTCAGCCTTTTCTATTTGAGGAACTCCTCACTGACCCTGACCTCACTGAACTGTGTGTAAGTTACCCCGAGTGCCGCAGGGGTCCAAGTCCAAAGTACTGGAGGGCGCCTTCAAGAGAGGTGGAGAGGGCAGAAATTTGGCAAAAAAAAATTCGTTCCTTTGATGTGATAAGTTTGTTGGTAACATGAGGAAGCTGAGTGAAGAATAGAAGAAGCACAGCTATAAGGAAATAATAGCTGTTGATAACCTTTGACTACAGAATAAGAGTATAACCACATCCTGTGACAACTGCTGTAGTAACCAACGTTGCTTTTCCCAGCAGGTCATCAAGCAATAATATACAGGGTGCAGGCACCACAAATACCAAGAAAATTAGGCTTGATAACATTTGATGTCAAGTCCACAACATCGGAGCTATAATGTGAACAAAATGATGATACAAAATTAAACCTGAGACTTCTGGTATCTCCACAATATCTTTTACATTCTGTGCTGGCTGGTGATTGTTAGTAGAACATTTATTTTGTCTGATACAGCAATTCTTAGGGTGTATATATTTGGAAAGATCAATAACCAGGTAACATATCTGAAATATGTAGTGTGCTAAATCCATCTGGGAGCCTCGAGGAGCTGAATGGCCTACTCTTGTTCCTAACTTCCTGTGTTCAAAAATGGCAAACTTCATTAAAAACTGATCATTTTTTAATGTAAAATTAGCAATAAACTATACACCAATACCACTAATTAAACCAATAAGTTGTTTTTCAAGATACCAGCACTTGAAACCTGTAAATGCAACCACATGGTGCCATGCAGACATGTACATCACCTGTGGTCATGCTTATGGTCTTTCAACCAGATAACCCACTGCTTCCTAGTCATGCATGGTGCTCCATGGGCACAGTGCCATCCTGCCACCACGCATACAGGCCTGCCAGTGTGCATGTCATCATACATAGGAACATAGGTCCAGGAGTAGGCCATTCAGCCCCTCGTGCCTGCTCCACCATTTGATAAGATCATGGCTGATCTGTGATCTAGCTCCATATACCTGCCTTTGGCCCATATCCCTTAATACCTTTGGTTTCCAAAAAGCTATCTATCTCACATTTAAATGTAGCAATTGAGCTAGTATCAATTGCCGTTTGCGGAAGAGAGTTCCAAACTTCTACCACCCTTTGTGTGTAGAAATGTTTTCTAATCTCGCTCCTGAAAGGTCTGGCTCTAATTTTTAGACTGTGCCCCCTACTCCTAGAATCCCCAACCAGCGGAAATAGTTTCTCTCTGTCCACCCTATCCGTTCCCCTTAATATCTTATAAACTTCGATCAGATCACCCCTTAACCTTCGAAACTCAAGAGAATACAACCCCAATTTGTGTAATCTCTCCTCGTAACTTAACCCTTGAAGTCCGGGTATTATTCTAGTAAACCTACGCTGCACTCCCTCCAAGGCCAATATGTCCTTCCGAAGGTGCGGTGCCCAGAACTGCTCACAGTACTCCAGGTGCGGTCTAACCAGGGTTTTGTATAGTCAGTCAGTCAGTCATCAACTAATATATTTCCTATCTGGAGCTTCAGCATTACTTGATTTCCTTTCTCAGCTGGATTTCTGAATTCTTCATTGTCCTCAGATGATAAATAAAAATGAAATTCTGACTACCACAATTCTCTGGAGCACTATTTTTCTGAATGAGCACATTGGAGACCTGGGTATAAATTGGATAACCAGGTGGTGAAGGATAGAACACTAGAGCCTGGTCTTCAGTTGCTTCTAAGCCTTTAGTCACAGAGCTCCACATTTAAATCCACACCACACCCTGCATCAACTCTCTTATACATGGATTCAAGAGCGTTCCCAATTGATATGCACCGCCTGAATACAATTAACACTAATTGATATAAATCACATGGATACAATTAACATTCGGGCGCTCGGGTGGCCCTGGAGAGGGAGCACACGGTGTCTGCCGGTAGGCTTGAGGCTTTCCGCGACCAGTGGGCACCGCAGGGACTGGCATGCATCCTGGATTGATGTAATAAAATTATTATTTGACACTTATTTTGGGTTTATTGGTTTACTGCCCATAAAAACACCCTAACCCCTCTTTTTATAAAAGGGGGGCCTAAAAGAAAAAAAAAATTAACATTAGGGACTCAGCAAACAAAAGCAACATTTTGCTTGTCTGATTGTCAATTTAAAGCCCAGTTTCATCAAGCAGTCAAAGGAGGATTTGTTAGCATTTGACCAGATTACATCATCAAAGTGGCAGGTCAGCAAAGGCTTCGGCCTCAAAACTAGACACAGCGTTGCAGAGTAAGATAACAAATCAGCATGCAAGTAGAGAATTTTACCTCAGGGAGACTAGTCAGCAGCACTGTGAGGAAGATAGGTGGGCCATTTTGCCCATCAGGCCTGCTTGATCATTTTGTCAGCTCTTTACTTTTTCAATCCCAATTCCCCATCTTTTCTCCATATTGTTGCTCCTGAAGTAAGGATCTATCACCCTCTTAGATAATTCAATTGATTCTATTTCAATGACCATCTGAGGCAGTGCTTTGCACATTCTCACAAATCTTTGCGTGAAGAATGTTTTACTGGATTTGCTTTTAACTGGCTTGGTTCTAATTTGAAGATTATGTCCCCTTATTCCGGATTCTAAACACAATACTTCAAATGAGGTCTGACCAGTGATAAACAGACCCTGCAAGCACAGATCCAGTAGTCTTATCTCAATACAGGGTAAAATAATGAAATTGATTATCGGGACTAAACTTGAGGAGTATCTGCATGAGAATCTAGTAAACAGCGGCCAAAATGGATTCCGAAGGGGAAGATCCAGCCTTCCCAAACTCCTTAAGTGACATCCCACGTGGACCTTAGCTTCCAAAAAGCAGTTGATACTGTTTGGCACAAAAGGCTGCTCTTTACGATTAAAGCAGTGGGGATTCAGAGTATTACATGGGAATAAATAAGAAACTGGCAGAAGGTTAGGAAGAAGTTGGTACTTGTTAGATGAACTATTTCAGTCCACACCTTGAGTACAATATCCAGTTATGGTCACCATAGAATCATAGAATCATAGAATGGTTACAGCACAGAAAGAGGCCATTCAGCCCATCGAGCCTGTGCCAGCTCTCTGCAAGAGCAATCCAGCTAGTCCCACTCCCCTGCGCTTTCCCCATAGCCCTGCAAATGTTTTTCCTTCAAGTACTTGTGCAATTCCCTTTAGTTGATCCTCATGTCGCCCTTGGTTCTTTTGCCAATCACTTTAAATCTATGTCCTCTGGCTCTTGACCCTTCTGCCAATGGGAACAGATTCTCTCTACCTACTCTGTCTAGACCCTTCATGATTTTGAATACCTCTATCAAATCTCCTCTCAACCTTCTCTTCTCAAGGAGAACAACCCCAGCTTCTCCACTCTATCCATGTAACTGAAGCCCTTAATCCCTGGAACCATTCTAGTAAATCTCATCGGCACCCTCTCTAAGGCCTTCACATCCTTCCTAAAGTGCGGTGCCCAGATATGAACACAATACTCCAGTTGTGGCCGAACCAGTGTTTTATAAGGGTCAAGAAGGAAGGGAGACATTCAAGCCCAGGAGGTGGCTCATAGATGGGCCAAGAGGCTGATTCCTAATGTCAGAGGCCTGAAAGGAGGTGTCTGAAAGGTGATCTTATAGAGGTATATAAGTTAGCAAATGATCGAGGAAAGATTGTAACACTGCTTCAAACTAAACCAAGAGAATAGCACAAGGTCACTAGTTCAAAGACAATTATAGAACAGATAAGAGGAAGTTCTTCTTCACACAAAGAGTGATTAACAAATAGAATAGACTTCTGGATGGTACAGGGGAGTTGAAAACCCTGAAATCATTAGATGCTGTGATGGTGGTTTGTAGGAGTTTTCTGGATGGATGAGGAAAAATGGTTTTAATGCCCTTCCTTCCTTTATCAATCCCATAATGTGATTTGTATAACTGCAGGAGTACTTCCTTTTATATTCTATACCTCTTGTGATGAAGCCAGACAGTCCAGTTAACTTTTTGATCACTTTTAGCACCTGTAGATTAGCTTTTAATGACTTATGTGCCTGATTGCTGAAGTCAGCTGGGCCAGACTGCCTCAGCATCAGCCGAGTTGCAGCAGTCTGCAGCCAGGCCCTTACAGGCTCAAGCACTCGGAAGTCACCAGTTATGCTAAACCTTTATAAAATACTGGTTAGGCCTTAGCTGCAGAATTGTGTTCAATTCTGGGCACCACACTTTAGGAAGGATGTCAAGGCCTTAGAGAGGGTGCAGAAAAGATTTGCTAGAATGGTACCAGGGATGAGGGACTTCAGTTATGTGAAGAGACTGGAGAAGCTGGGGTTGCTCTCCTTAGAGCAGAGAAGGTTAAGAGGAGATTTGATAGAGACATTCAAAATCATGAACGGTTTTGATAGAGTAAATAAGGAGAAACTTATTTCCAGTGGTAGTAAAGTTGGTAACCAAAGGACACGGGTTTAAGGCGATTGGCAAAAGAACCAGAGGCAACATGAGGAAACATTTTTTTACACAATGAGTTGTTATGATCTGGAATGCACCGCGTGAAAGGGTGGTGGAAACGGATTCAACAATAACTTTCAAAAGAGAATTGGATAAATACTTGAAGGAAAAAAATTTACAGGGCTATGGGGAAAGAGCAGAGGAGAGGGACTAATTGGATAGCTCTTTCAAAGAGCCAGCACAGGCATGATGGGCCAAATGGCCTTCTCCTGTGCTGTACCATAGTATGATACTATTATGATGAGAATTTCAAGGGTCCCCACTTGAGGGACAGCAGCCTTCCACCACCTCTGCTCATGCCACAAGGGGAGCAACTCGTAAGAGTAGCAGAGTTAGGAAACCTTCATTAAAGAAAAAAACACTATGGGTTGATCACTTGACTGAGAAATTAATGGAAGACAATTATTATGTTTGGCATTAAATTAATCGCCTTTATCACATTTGGGACTTTGGTCCACAGAATGGTTTAATAACAGTTCCTCAATCTGCTTGGTCAGAATGTCATTGATATAGAAGTTGGCTGAATGGTTTGAATGTTCTTCAATGCTTGATGAAGGGAGTGAGGAAAAATGTAACAAGAACTGTTATGCAGAGGAGCTCTGTCCAGGTTCTCAGGACTGGAATGCAAGCAACTCAGCGATTCTGATTCCCGACACCTCTTGTTGCAAGGCGTTGAGGGGCCCCTCAATCCTCTGCTTTTTCCTCTTCTTTCCCCCGGTCTTCCTCGTCTGACAAAAACTGTTGCTGCTGCTCTGCCTCGTCCAAATGCAGGCCTCTCTGTGATGCTACCTTGTGCAATACAGAGCATTGCACGACGATGTGCGAGATTCTATCTGGGGCATGTTGTAGAGAGCCCCCTGAGCGATCAAGACACCTAAACCTCTGTCTTAGCCATCTTATCATGTGCTCTATAAAGATCCTGATTGTGCCCTGGCTTCGACTGTATCTGTGGTGGGGTTGTATCATCAGCCAGGTCTGCAGGAGGTATCCCTTGTCCCCCCGGATTGGTAGTCTGTCTGAGTATATTGACATGGTGGCAGCTCTCATGCACAGACCTTGCACAGACCTGCATGATAGGTCACTCGCTGGACATTGATGGAGTAGTATCCCCTTTTCTGTTGGTGAATGTTGCTGGCTCCTGTTCCGGTGCCCTGATGGCAACATAGGGTACAGTCAATGACACGAGGGAATCCAGTCACTGCTGCAAAGCCCCGAGCTCTGTCCTGGTGACTGCTGAGGTCAGCGGGGAAGGTGATATACAGCTCGGCCCTGGCACATAGTGTGTTGGTCACCTGCCTAATACAGCTGTGTCCTGCAGGCTGCGAGATGCAGCTCATGTGCCCTGTTGCAGCCTGAAAGGATCCCATGGCCTGAAGATTCAGGGCTGTGGTGACTTTGAGGGAAGACATGCCCCACTCCCTGCCCCCCCCCCCCCCCAAGTCCAGCAGGCAGCAGGTCCTCTTGCAGGAGATTGAAGAGGTCTGCGACTGCCTGCCTGCAGGAGCACAGCCTCCTCCTACACTGGTCCTCAGTTAGGTCCAAGAAGGTGGCCTGTTAACCCTGTATAACCTGCTGAGAGCAGCCCCCACCCCCCAATATCTGGTGTCTCCTGAGGGGCCCAGCTGCTGCTGTTTTCTGAAGCTGCTGTTGCTGCTCCACCTCCAAGTCTTGCTCTATCCAGAATAAAGTAGCAACAATGGAATAAGCTGGAAGGGCCAGCTTAAAAGGGTTGCAAGGACAAAAAAGTGTGGGAGTCGCGATCTGGAAGCTGGAAGCTCTTGTGGCAAAACCAGACAGCAAAAGATCCTGTGATCCAGTGAGCTGCAGCTGCGAGCCCCCTTTTATACAGCTTCAGGAGCTCTCAGATACCAATTCCGGCAGGTTTCACTGGTGGGTCCAAGACTGAGCGGGGAGGGGGGCGGTGGGGGTAAGTCGGGGGGAAGGTTATCGCAGATAACCTTCCCCCCACTTACCCCCACCGCCCCCCTCCCCGCCTTCTCTGTTCCCACCGGACAGACTGGGTTAAAATTGTGCCTATTGTTCATTTCACTTTGCATCAGCCTGGATAAGTCGGTTTATTTTCACTTGTAACAGACCCACCATTCTGTCACCCTTTCACCTCGCATGCAAAATGGACGGCATTAGAACATCAATAGATGTCGGGGAGGATCTGATTCCAGCAGGACTGGAGTGCTGGACGCTCTCCCTTCATACAATTAATGTATCCATACTTCTAACATCTAATCTGACCTTTAAAATAATTTTCCTATATGCTTGTTAATGATAGAATTGTTAATATTATAATTCTACTGTTAATCTTCAAACATAACGTCAACCTTTTTTTCTTAAAAAATAACTAAAAGTAAAATGTACTCTTTTTCTACCTAGACAGCCATTTTCAATGTGGATGGGGTGAGGTAGATGTAGTAACATATTCCTGCCCAGCTGTTGCCTGATCAAATTTCTTGATATAATAAAACAAGATATTTGCGATGCTTTTTCCAATGCCCTTTTCTTTCCGTTACTTGTATTATTTTATACGGCAGGGTCTGCATTTCACCACAAGAGGGCACGAAGATATCAGAAAAGCTCAAGAGTTGCTGATAATGAGGCAATGAGAATAGAATTGTCCTCAGGAAGCCGAGGTTGCACAGAACAAGCTTCCACTTGCTCTTGAACATAAGAAATAGGATCAGGAGTGGGCCACACGGCCCCTCGAGCCTGCTCCTCCATTCAATAAGATCAAATGCAAGGAGTCTTACAACACCAGGTTATAGTCCTGATGTGGAGATGCCGGTGATGGACTGGGGTTGACAATTGTAAACAATTTTACAACACCAAGTTATAGTCCAGCAATTTTATTTTAAATTCACAAGCTTTCGGAGATTTTCTCCTTCCTCAGGCAAATGTTGCCTGAGGAAGGAGAAAATCTCCGAAAGCTTGTGAATTTAAAATAAAATTGCTGGACTATAACTTGGTGTTGTAAAATTGTTTACAGGTTATAGTCCAACAGCTTTATTGGAATCACAAGCTTTCGGAGCTTTCCTCCTTCGTCAGGTGAGGAAGGAGCAAAGCTCCGAAAGCTTGTGATTCCAATAAAGCTGTTGGACTATAACCTGGTGTTGTAAGACTCCTTACATTTGTCCACCCCAGTCCATCACCGGCATCTCCACATCATGGCAATAAGATCATGGCTGATCTTTGACCTCAGCTCCACCTTCCTGCCCGATCCCCATATCCCTTGATTCCCTTAGAGTCCAAAAATCTATCGATCTCAGTCTTGAATACACTCAACGACTGAGTCGTCTAGGGTGGAGAATTCCAAAGATTCACAACCCTCTGAGTGAAGAGAATTCTCCTCATCTCCGTCCTCAATGGCTTGAGATCTCCTCCTTTAACACCAATTTTGTTGAGCACTTCATGGACTGAGGTGGGTAAAACCATGTATTATATGTTTCCGTTTACACAGTTAGATACAACAGTCATGGTTCTGTATTTTCTTGGAGCTGTTCCTGCTCCACGTAAACAGGGTTACCACCACTCTTGCGACAAAGCTACAGCAGTGGAGAGGAAGCAGCTCTCAGGCAATTCTCAGCTTGATTTATTACATTGGAGTTTTGCTAAACTAACCTAAGTTTTCTTAAAGTTGTCAAAAAAAATTGTCCCAATTTTATATCTATTTTTCTCCCTTCCTTTCTATTTTTTAGCAGTGCACCATTCAGGACAAGAGCAGCAGGCACATGGGAATAACACCACCTGCATGTTCCCCTCCAAGTCACACACCATCCCGACTTGGAAATATATCGCCGTTCCTTCATCGTCGCTGGGTCAAAATCCTGGAACTCCCTTCCTAACAGCACTGTGGGAGAACCTTCACCACACGGACTGCAGCGGTTCAAGAAGGCGACTCGCCACCACCTTCTCAAGGGCAATTAGGGATGGGCAATAAATGCCGGCCTCGCCAGCAAAGCCCACATCCCATGAACGAATAAAACAAAGAACTCCCGATTCAAATGGGCAAGCAGGATTCTAGAAATTCCCACTGCATAACCGACCACTGAGAAATACCCCAAGAGTGATCCAAGGTGCCTCTCCTGCCAATTCTTCCTATCGTAGGTGTCTCTAAACAGAAACCTCCCGCCCCCTGCAAATACTGGAAAACTGACACAAAAAAAACAGACATTAATGGGAATACAGGACAGATCAGACCGCATTTGTAAAAAGAGAAAACACAGGTTAACATTTCATGCGTCACCATTTCAGACTCTGATAAAAGATTACACCCAAAATGTTAAGTTGTTTTTTTCTCGTTATAGATGTTGTGACCTATAAATAAAGCGTAGACAAGGACACAGTGGAACACTTGGAACAGTGTGTGACTGAGAAAGTCTCTGACAGCTCGCAAATGAGTTATGAAGGTTTTCCTCATGAGTTTAAGAGATGGCAGCATGCAAGTGCAGAAAGACAAAATGTCCTTAGCTGCATACGTGATGCTATTTTCTAGGTCTGACCCTGGTGTTCCTAGGGTCAGGTCATTTGCATGGTGACGGTGTGAGTCCTCACCAGTATTGGGGCATCCTGGGCGCCCACTAGTTGCCCACTAGTAGGGCACACGGTATAATGTTGATAGGATTTGAGGTGGGTAACAAAATGGGGCATTGGCCAGCTGCTTGTGGACTGGGAGAAGAATAAAATAAAAATGGCACATCAGCCCCTCAGGGGCTAAATGACTTCTACTGAGTCTTTCAGGCCATGAACTCGACCTGAAGCACTCTTTTAGACCCCAATTCCACCCACGGCACGGGAGACGGGGACTAGCAGGAATTGCAGCAGGTGATGCCTTCCCTTTGGTCTCACCTCCTTATATCACTTCAGAGTTCCGTCTCATACTCCACCCCAATTACGCAGGCAATCTGACCTGATCCCTGGGGAAACTCAAGGCCTATATTTTCTTTCTCTGCTCTCTTGTCAATTTTCTCTACCAATTTCCCCCCTCCCCACCTCTCCTGAAAGAATTTCACTCCTTGCTGTGTTACTGTTCTGTGTTGCCTTTATTCATCAATGAGCCCTGACGGTGAGTGTCTGTAGGTTATTTAACTATTGAAGGCTTCACAGGTAAACCAAACCCTATCATCGCCTAATATTCATGCACTTCCAGCAATGGTTCACTGGATACCATAAGGAGCTGGAACACCTTCCAATTTTCCCCTTTCTAATTTCTTTATTAATTTGTTCTCAGAATGTAAGTGATGCTGACAAGGCTGCATTTATTCCCTATCCCTGTCTGTCTTGGTGGAGATGATGGAGGGCCTTCTTGCCCTCTCTTAAATCAAGGTGATTGCGGCCAATTTTGGCACTCCGCTATCACTCTGAGATCAGAGAGGTAATTTTAAGCCCCAAGAATGGGTGGGTTGGGGATGGGCACGCTATGAGTGGAGCTCCCATTTCCATGTCCCCTTTCGCCATCATCTCTCTCCCGGGCCAGTGCAATGTCACTCACACCACTGTCACCAACCATAAGAACATAAGAAAAAGGAGCAGGAGTAGGCCACGTGGCCCCTCGAGCCTGCTCCACCATTCAATCAGATCATGGTTGATCTTCAACCTCAACTCCACTTTCCTGCCCGATCCCCATATCCCTTGATTCCCCTAGAGTCCAAAAATCTATCGATCTCAGCCTTGAATATACTCAATGACTCAGCATCTGCATTCCTCTGGGATAGAGAATTCCAAAGATTCACAACCCTCTGAGTGAAGAAATTCCTCCTCATCTCAATCTTAAATGGCCGACCCCTTATCCTGCGACTATGCTCTCTAGTTCTAGACTCTCCAACCATGGGAAACAACCTCTCAGCATCTACCCTGTCAAGCCCCCTCAGAATCTTATATGTTTCAATGAGATCACCTCTCATTCTTCTAAACTCCAGAGACCATAGGCCCATTCTACTCAACCTCTCCTCATAGGACAACCCTCTCATCCCAGGAATTAATCTAGTGAACTGCGGGTTGCCAATCTCTCCATCTCTGATGGATAGGCATGCGACGGCCCGACCTATTTCCATGGACTCCTCCTCCACATCTGTCACCTCCACCATGTGGTGGGGCACCTCCAGTTCTGCTCCTCTCCCTTCCGTTCTGCGCTTCCTTTTCCTACAAGGGGAGAAAGAACAGGCCTGTGAGTGACTGAAGGTGGCATAGTCACCCTATGAATGCATCGCTTTGGGTGAGGCTGACCATGATTGAGATGCATCAGAGGGTGAATATCAGACAGATACATCACAGTGCATCAGGATTGGGGTGAGTGGCAGTGGTGGGTGAATAAATGAGCAGTTGAAGTGCAAAGAAAGTGAAGGACGATTGCTGCTGCTGACACTTAAATGGGTGTGATGAGTAATGTGATGGGGTAGGCGAGCCAACACAAAGTAAGCGGGGGAGGCGGGTGTTGAACAACACAGGATGTGGGTGAATCAGCAACTGTACTCACTTTTCATGACCTGATTATGTCATTAAAACGCTTCCTGCACTGAACTCAAGATCTGGGCACCGTGCTCCTGCTGCTCACCTCTTCAGCCGCCTCCAGCCGAGCATTTTTGGCTACAGAGCCAGGTTTCTTCCTACCATCCATTGGAAACATTACCTCCCTCCTGGCTCTCACTGCAGCCGGCAGTACATCCAGGGAGGCATCATTAAATCGAGGGGCAGCCTTTGCTTTCCTGGACTCCATTTCTCCTTCAAAATCCATTCTTGGATTGGCCCTTTAAATAGTGGGTTTTAAATTGTGTCATTCGCGTGCGCAGTGGGCCCGTGAAACGCGGAAACAAAGATAACTGCCTGCAATCGAGATACAATCGCAGATTTAAACGTGCTCACTTTGCCTCTGGGTTCCCCACTTGCATATCCACCCACCCACCCATTGAGTTCCCGGCTCCAAGTTAAAATCATGCCCCAGGTAACTCAGTACAAACCATCAATTTTCCTGATCTCTATGGCTCAGCTACTCAGTGGATAAAGTTGCCAGGCCATCAAGGAACCACTAACAATGTGTTTACAGTAGGATCAATCCTGGGAGTGGTTACAAGGCATCATAAACAATGCCAGCAAAGCTCAAATTAGTTCTAACCATAGCAGCTGTAATCCTAGACTTTGCTATAACTTCCTGCAATGGTTATAATTATATTGCCCCAATTTCATAATTGTTTTTATTATATTTTCCTTAGTCTTTGTGCCAACAATGATTGACACTGTGGGGACTGTGGGCCTTGATATATAATGAAGTTCACCCCAGAAGATTAATATTTTGACATCAATTCTATGACTAATGAAAAAAGCAACTTATTCCAGGAAATTTCAATCTCAAAGTGTATAATTACATGGTAAAATCAGGTTGTTATGGATCCACAATAATTTCCAGCAAGGTAACAAAAGAGTATTGATGCATTTAATCTAATTCGTGTATGTTAGAGTTCAAATTACTAATAATAAACCAGGACATAGGGTATATTAAAGATGGGAGTAACTATGCAGAAGAGAGATATACACTATGAGAAACTTTATAATATAAGCTATACATGGAGTAGAGAGTTCTCTCTATTATTATTCTGCGATGTAAATCAAGGTCTGGTATTTGTGTAAAGTCAAAATAGAATTAGACCCGTGTAACTAATTGATTGGACTGCATTAGGAATGTGTACAGTTTGGTGCATTTTCAGACCATTGAACATGAAGGCACTTTAGACAATTTTCCCATGTTTAATCTGTTCGTTTTTGCCATCCCTGGATTTTGTACATGCTGCTGGAAGTTGAAACTATCTAATCATCCGAGATTGTAGACTCAGGCAAAGTGTTAAGCATCAAATTGGGCATCAAATTTACCCCACTAGGGTTAGCTGATCTCAAGCCCAGGTCCTAGAGGTGAGTGTTCAATAGAGGATACATCTGAGGACATCATGTTGTATAGTGCTCTGGTCAGGTTGCACCTTTAATACTGCAGTCAGCTAGGGGAAACATCCAAACCCTGGGAAGTGGTACAGTGTATGGCGAGGAGACTCATCTCTAGTAGAGTTATGAGGAAAGATTAGAAAAGCTTGGACTCTTCAGCCTTGAAAGGACACAAATAAGAGGGGACCTTATTGTGGGAAGATACTAAGTGTATAGAGCACTATTTCAAGTTTTGCAGGACAAGGGAAGATAGATAGAAACTGGTAAAAGAGAATTCAAGGCTAATCTGTGCTTATTTTTGTGATCTTTGTAACCCATTGTGTAATTCTGGTCTCAGCCTCAAAAGATCCTCTAACTTTAAAGTGTAAATTTAAACTGTAATGATATCATTTAAGTCAGGCTGATGAAATAAAAGCTTTATCTTCCTGTTAGCTTTAAGAGACTTAATTGAAATGGAGCATCCCATTGAGGGTGCAGGAGTGCTCCCCCGGGCCCACTAGTTCACAAAACCCAAGGAGACTGCATAGTCCTGCATTACAAAGAAAGAAAGACTTGCATTTATATAGCGCCTTTCACAACCTCAGGACGTCCCAAAGTGCTTTACAGCCAATGAAGTACTTTTGAAGAGTAGTCACTGTTGCAAAGTAGAAAACGCGGCAGCCAATTTTCACACAGCAAGATCCCACAAATAACAATGAGATAATGACCAGATAATCTGCTTTGTTTAGTGATGTTAGTTGTGGGATAAATTTTGGCCAGGACACTGCTCTTCTTCGAATAGTGCCATGGGATTTTTTACATCCACCTGAGAGGGCAGACACGGCACAGATTAACGTCTCATCTGAAAGAAGGCACCTCCGACAGTGCAGGTCACCCCCCCCAGGACTGCTATGGAGTGTGAGCCTAGATTTTGTGCTCAAATCTCTGGAATGGGACTTGAACCCACCACCTGCTGGCTCAGAGATGAGAATGCTACCAATGAACCAAGTCATGCCAAACATATTTCAGACATGCACTCTTACATTAATAGAAGCAAATGTTGAACACTGTGAAGTCTGCAATCAGTACATTTCGTTAAAATTAGTGGAAAATATTTTGCACATAATATGGAAAAAAGAAGCATTTGGTCTTAAAAAAAATTGAGGCATTTTAAATTACAAAGTGTTGTATTTTGATCTTCTATTTGTAGAATTGGTTTTGTACAAGCCCCAAAGGAAACAATTGTCTATCAGTGCTTGTCATGCCTGTACTGCTTGGGTCCCTGGATGGATGTAGGAGTTCCTTTTGACTTTCATCTTCTTCCTGGAACATATCCTTCTATAGCTTCTCTTCAACAAGCATGCAAATATCTCTAATTTTAAACTTTGATTTGATTTTAAAATTCTCTCTCATGCTTTCAAATCCCTCCATGGCCTTGCCCCTCCCTATCTCTGTAACCTCCTCCAGCCTTATAACCCTCCGAGATCTCTGCGCTCTTCCAATTCTTGCCTCTTGCGCATCCCCGATTTTAATCGCTCCACCATTGGCGGCCGTGCCTTCAGCTGCCTGGGCCCTAAGCTCTGGAATTCCCTCCCTAAACCTCTCCACCTCTCTACCTCTCTCTCCTCCTTCAAGACGCTCCTTAAAACCTATCTCTTTGACCAAGTTTTTCATCGCCTGTCCTAATATCTCCTTATGTGGCTTGGTGTCAAACTCCTGTGAAGCGCCTTGGGACATTTTACTATGTTAAAGGTGATATATAAATGCGAGTTGTTGTTGTTGTTGTTGTTGTTGTTGTTGTAGTAGTAGTAGTAGTAGTAGTAGTAAATGGCAATACTGTGCAATATTCAACATACCAGTTATTCTGCTGCCTCACTCCACGTTACCAGAGTGGTCCAAATTTTGGAAATGCTTTAGGGAACCAGAATTCTGCTCGATTACATTCCTACTAAATGTGCGTCATTGTAGGGCCTTTCTTGTAGGGTCTGAAGGTTCGACAGAGGTGTCATCAGCTCCACTTGGAGAGGGTAATCAACGTCTCCCAGAAGCAAACCTTGTATCCTCCCACATGACAACCTAGAAAAGCTAAGAAACAACTTCAAAAAAGCAGAGCAGCCCCAAAAAAGCTGGTACACAAGAAACAATCTTACATGTCGGCATATGCCATGGAAAAATCTAATTTCCAAGTGACTGCGGAAATTGGTCCTAAATATCAGATGTAAATTTAAAGCTAAATTATAGAATCATATAAATAAAGCAGATTGTTGGCTTATTTATATAATGAAATAGAAACAAACATTAACAAGATTAACCTACACTACATATTCATGTCAAGACCATAATTAACACCAAGCTAACACTGACTATAATATGATCGAATTCGATATTAGGTTTGAGAGGGAGAAGGGTAAGTCACAAACAAAGGTTTTAAATTTAGATAAGGTGGACTATGGAGGGATGAGGCAGAAATTGACCACAGTAGACTGGGCAGAACTATTAATGGAGCAAACCACAGTCGAACAGTGGAAGGTGTTTAAAGATGTATTCGGTAGAATACAAGACCTGTACATATCCCTAAAGGGCAAGAGCTCTACTTGTGCAATTAAACAACCTTGGTCAACAAGAGGAGTGAGAGATAGTATAAAACTAAAAGAAAGAGCTTATATGAGTGCAAAGAATAGTAGAGATCCCGAAGACTGGGAGAAAGCAGCAAAGGGATACAAAGAAAGTAGTAAGAGCTGCAAAAAGGGAATACGAGAAAAAACTTGCAGGGGAAATTAAGGACAACACTAAAGGTTTTTACAAGTCTATTAAGAGAAAGAGGGTGGCTAAGAATAATGTGGGCCCCTTAAAGCAGACGCAGGTGGTATTGTAATTGAAAATCAGGAAATGGCGGACTTGCTAAATACTTACTTTGTATCAGTCTTCACAATAGAGGATGAAGATAAAGTATCAGAGATACGAGGAAAAGTAAAAATAAATCATGAGGAGGAACTTATTAGATTTAATATTAGTTTAAAAATGGTAATGGAGAAAATAATGAAACTAAAGATAGACAAATCTCCAGCACCTGATGGTTTCCACCTCA
The DNA here is from genome assembly GCF_035084215.1 of Heptranchias perlo. NCBI lineage: Eukaryota > Metazoa > Chordata > Chondrichthyes > Hexanchiformes > Hexanchidae > Heptranchias > Heptranchias perlo. The sequence continues at coordinate 81,433,999 of NC_090332.1, forward strand.
GGGAATTTAAAGAAGTAAGTAAGGAAATTGTAGATGCTCTAGTCATGATCTTCCAAAACTCTTTTAATTCAGGAATTGTCCCCTTGGATTGGAAAATTGCCAATGTCACTTCACTATTTAAGAAAGGTATGAGAGATAAGCTAGGAAATTATAGGCTTATTAGGCTAACATCTATTGTGGGGAAGTTACTAGAATCTGTTATTAAGGACAGAATGACTGAGTCCTTGGACAAACATAAACTGATCAGGGAGAGCCAGCATGGATTTGTAAAGGATAAATCATGTCTAACGAACTTAGTTGAATTTTTTGAGGAGGTAACTGACGTGGTAGATAAGGGAGTGTCTATGGATATTATTTATGTGGACTTCCAGAAGGCATTTGATGAGGTTCCACATGAGACTGTTAACAAAAATGAGTGTACATGGAATTGGAAGCAATCTATTGACATGGGTAATGGATTGGTTAGGAGGTAGGAGACAGAGTAGGGATAATGGGGATGTACTCCAATTGGCAGGATGTGACTAGTGGTGTCCCCCAGAGATCTTACTGGGGCATTCGCTTTTCACTATATTTATAAACAACTTAGATGAAGGAATAGCGAGCCGTATATCCAAGTTTGCTGACAACACCAAGTTAGGTGGCACAGTAAATAATGTAGATGGGAGCAGAAAGTTGCAAAGGGACAATGACAGATTAAGTGAGTGGGAATTGGTTAGGTGGCAGATGGAGCTCAATGTGGGTAGGCGTGAGGTCATTTACTTTGGACCTAAGAAAGATAGATCAGAGTATTTTCTAAATGGCAAGAAGCTTGGAACTGTGGAGGAGCCGAGAGATTTAGGGGTTCAAATACAGAAACCACTAAAAGCTAGTGGACAGGTACAAAAAATAATTTAAAAAGCTAATGGAATGTTGGCCTTTATCTCAAGGGGGCTGGAATACAAAGGTATTATGTCACAGTTATACAAAGCTCTGGTTGGACCCATTTAGGGTACTGCGTTCAGTTCTGGGCACCACACCTCAGGAATGATATATTGGCCTTGGAGAGGGTGCAACAGAGATACATCAGAATGATACCAGGGCTAAAAGGGTTAAATCATCAGGACAGGTTGCATAAACTAGGCTTATATTCCCAAGAGTATAGAAGATTAAGGGGTGATCTAATTGAGGTGTTTAAGATGATTAATGAAGTTGATAGGGTAGATAGAGAGAAACTACTTTCTTTGCTGAGTGAGTCCAGACAATGGAGCATAACCTTAAGATTAGAGCTTGGCCGTTCAGGGGTGATGTTAGGAAGCACTTCTTCACACAAAGGGTAGTGGAAATCTGAAACTCTCTCTCCCAAAAAGCTGTTGAGGCTGGGGGTGGGGGGAGGGTCAATTGAAAATTTCAAAACTAAGACCGATAGATTTTTGTCAGGCAAGGGTATTAACGGTTACAGAACCAAGGCAGGTAGGTGTTGAAATACAGATCAGATCTGTAAAGAAACCCACCCAATTCCACCCCCCCACCCCACCCCACCCCACCCCCACCCCCACCACACCGACATACAATTCAAATGGAAGGAAGTTCAGGCATGTTCCTTCGCAGGCAACGTACCAACTCACCCAATATTCCAATATTCGCTGTGCCCAGGTGATCCTATGCAAATAGGTGCAGAATCAGGAAAATCTATCCTATGATATAAAATAATTGAATCAAGCGGAACCATTATTATACCTCCAGTCTGCCCCATTCTCCAAGCTGTGTGAAAAGCCCCCCCTCTGTGCCAATCCTTGAGTTACAGGTCAGTCTCTCTGTCATAAGCTTCCCCCTCTTCAGCCTGAATAGCCTTCTTCACTTTGCCAAGCAGCACAGCAAGGGAGTGGGCCTCCTTTGTCTTATTTCCCCATTGTTTACCATTACCTCTCCTTGACCATAAGTTGATATTCTTGGAGCTCAGCTGTCAGCCTTGGCTTAGTGATAGCACTCCCGCCTCTGAGTCAGAAGGTTGTGGGTTCAAATCTCATTCCAAAGACTTGAGTACAAACTCTAGGCTGACACTTCAGTGCAGGACTGAGGGAGTGCTGTCTTTCAGATGAGACGTTAAATCCAGGCCCCTTCTGCCCTATCAAGTGGATGTAAAAGACCCCATGACAATATTTTGAGGAAGAGCAGGGGAGTTCTCCCTGGTGACCTGGCCGATATTTATCCCTCAACCAACATCACTGAAACAGATTATCTGGTCATTTTCACATTGCTGTTTGTGGGACCTTGCTGTGTGCAAAGTGGTGTCGCATTTCCTACATGACAACAGTGACTACACTTCAAAAGTACTTAATTGACTGTAAAGCGCTTTGGATGTCCTGTGGCCATGAAAAGGGCTATATAAATGCAAGACTTTCTTTCTTCCAAGAAGATTTTCACTTACTGTCTGGTGCCTGCCTAATCCTGAGACCAGAGCAGATTGCACATGCTCATGAGTTCCAATATGAGACTGCAGACCGGCTGGAGCTCAGGTGCACACATGTGAAAAAGAGAATTTTATTTTTATTCGTTCATGGGATGTGGGCGTTGCTGGCAAGGCTGGCATTTATTGCCCATCCCTAATGGCCCTTGAGAAGGTGGTGGTGAGCTGCCTTCTTGAACCGCTGCAGTCTGTGAGGTGAAGATTCTCCCACAGTGCTGTTAGGTAGGGAGTTCCAGGATTTTGACCCAGCGACGATGAAGGAATGGCGATATATTTCCAAGTCGGGATGGTGTGTGACTTAGAGGGGAACGTGCAGGTGGTGTTGTTCCCATGTGCCTGCTGCCCTTGTCCTTCTAGGTGGTAGAGGTCGCGGGTTTGGGAGGTGCTGTCGAAGAAGCTTGGCGATTTGCTGCAGTGCATCCTGTGGATGGTACACACAGCTGCCACGGTGCACCGGTGGTGAAGGGAGTGAATGTTTAGGGTGGTGGATGGGGTGCCAATCAAGCAGGCTGCTTTGACCTGGATGGTGTCGAGCTTCTTGAGTGTTGTTGGAGCTGCACTCATCCAGGCAAGTGGAGAATTGCAGGGCATTCTTGGGCAACCACAGACAACTGGATCTATAGTGACAGACTCACGTTTTCATGCATGCACATGATCTCTGGTGCATACAAACCACAGAAGAAAATTGCAGGTTAATACAAGGCCTATGGGGTGTGTGTCCAGGGGCTCCAGCTAAATATAAGGCCTCTGCTAGGGGGCAGTATCATTTAAGGGCATTATATTTTGATATATTATTACTAATACATTCTATGGGCCTATTTGTTCATGTGTTTTAATGGATTGGGGGGGATGTGAGAGGGTGTAAAGAGGCCCCAAATGTTTTTGGTGCCTAGGGTCCTTAATCCGGACTTTATGGGATCACAATAGCAGCATTGAAATTGCTGAATTTTGTCATGAAACACTGACACACAGCACTACAAATATTGACTGTTAGCGAGGTTCTGAACACATGGGATCCAAGGTGAGGTAGCCAATTGGATACAAAATTGGCTTGACGACAGAAGACAGAGGGTGGTTGTCGAGGGTTGTTTTTCAAACTGGATGCCTATGTCCAGCGGTGTGCCTCAGGGATCGGTGCTGGGTCCGCTGTTATTTGTTATTTATATTAATGATTTGGATGAGAATTTAGGAGGCATGGTTAGTAAGTTTGCAGATGACACCAAGATTGGTGGCATTGTGGACAGTGAAGAAGGTTATCTAGGATTGCAACGGGATCTTGATAAATTGGGCCAGTGGGCCGATGAATGGCAGATGGAGTTTAATTTAGATAAATGTGAGGTGATGCATTTTGGTAGATCGAATCGGGCCAGGACCTACTCCGTTAATGGTAGGGCGTTGGGGAGAGTTATAGAACAAAGAGATCTAGGAGTACAGATTCATAGCTCCTTGAAAGTGGAGTCACAGGTGGATAGGGTGGTGAAGAAGGCATTCAGCATGCTTGGTTTCATTGGTCAGAACATTGAATGCAGGAGTTGGGATGTCTTGTTGAAGTTGTACAGGGCATTGGTGAGGCCACACTTGGAGTACTGTGTACAGTTCTGGTCACCCTATTATAGAAAGGATATTATTAAACTAGAAAGAGTGCAGAAAAGATTTACTAGGATGCTACCGGGACTTGATGGTTTGACTTACAGGGAGAGGTTAGACAGACTGGGACTTTATTCCCTGGAGAGTAGGAGGTTAAGGGGTGATCTTATAGAAGTCTATAAAATAATGAGGGGCATAGATAAGGTCGATAGTCAAAATCTTTTCCCAAAGGTAGGGGAGTCTATAACGAGGGGGCACAGATTTAAGGTGAGAGGGGAGAGATACAAAAGGATCCAGAGGGGCAATTTTTTCACTCAAAGGGTGGTGAGTGTCTGGAACGACCTGCCAGAGGCAGTAGTAGAGGCGGGTACAATTTTGTCTTTTAAAAAGCATTTGGACAGTTACATGGGGAAGATGGGTATCGAGGGATATGGGCCAAGTGCAGGCAATTGGGACTAGCTTAGTGGTATAAACTGGGCGACATGGACATGTTGGGCCGAAGGGCCTGTTTCCATGTTGTAACTTCTATGATTCTATGATTCTATGATTCTATCTGCAGCAGTTTCCAGGCAATGCTCCAATAATGCTGACGGACCAAAATGACTGTACCTTAACACATTCACTCTAACACAGAGAGTATATTAAACGCCTTTGTACTGTATTGACTTCACTGTCTTCATGAATAACTCAACCATACTGCTGATAGTTTATAAACACAAATGGTGAATTGTAATGGGATTTGCGTTTTTGCATTGCCTGCTTGTCAACAAACAATGAAAGGTTTGTGAAACATTTTTTCATTAAGACATCGCTCTTCTAAGGTTTTTCGGATATTTTTGCCTGCCTTTAGGAAATCAAACTTAAGAACTATTGAGGGAACTTTATACAGCAACTTATCAGGTCCTCAGGGCACCCTAAATATCATAACCAATTAATTACTGCTAAAGTGCATTCACTATTGTTATGTAGGCCATTGTTGTCCAATAGAAATTGTTGACTAGCCCGGATGTGACTACGTTGACACTATTTTTGCCACATGCACTAATTTTGGTGGAAAACTCCTTACACACAATAGAGGTCGATGTACTTCACTTTTATATGTTTAGTTAACAAACATCCACTACCATTCGGTGTGAAACTTTGGAGTCTTTCTATTTCACCAAGGTTTGGAATTCTGACATGAATTTATCAGACAAGAGCACCTCTTAGTAAGAAGTCTGACCACGATCGGGGGGTCTGGCCGCGATCGGGGGGTCCGGCCACGATCAGGGTCAGACTGTGATTGGAGGGTCAGGCTGCAATTGGTAGGCCTGGCCATGATCGGGGTGGGGGGGGTCAGACTGCGATCGGGGGCGGGGGCGGGGGGCAGGCCGCGATCGGGGGGGTCAGGCCATGATTGGGGGGGGTCAGGCTGCGATCGGGGGGTCTGTCCGCGATCGGGGTGCCTGGCTGTGATCGGGGGGTCTGTCTGCCATCGGAGGGTCGGTCCTCAATTGGGGGGTCTGGCTGTGATCGGGGGCGTGGGGCGTCTGGCTGCGTTCGGGGGGGTCTGGCTGTGATCAGGGGGGGTTCTGTCTGTGGTTGGGGGGGGTCTGTCCACGATCGGGAGATCTGACTGCGATAGAGGGGTCTGGCTGCGATCGGGGGGTCTGGTTGTGATTGGGGGCGGGTCTGCCCGTGATCGGGGGGTTTGGCTGCGATCAGGGGGTCTGTCCGCCATCGGAGGGTCGGTCCTCAATTGGGGGGTCTGGCTGCGATGGGGGGGTCTGCCCGTGATCGGGGGGTCTGGCTGTGATCGGGGGGGGGGGTTCTGTCTGTGGTCGGGGGGGTCTGTCCGCGATCGGGGGTCTGGCTGAATCGTGGAGTCTGCCTGTGATCAGGGGGGTCTGGCTGTGATCGGGGGGGTCTGGCTGTGATCGGAGTGGGTGGGGTCTGGCTGTGATCGGGGGGGGTCTGGCTGTGATCGGGGGGTCTGGTTGTGATTGGGGGCGGGTCTGCCCGTGATCGGGCGGGGTCTGGCTGTGATCGGGGGTTTTGGTTGTGATTGGGGGGCGGGTCATCCCCTGATTGTGGGGTCTGGCTGCGATCAGGGGGTCTGTCCACAATTGGGGGGTCTGGCTTTGATCGGAGGGTCTGGCTGTGATCAGGGGTCTGTCCACAATTGGGGAATCTGGCTTTGATCGGGGGGGGGGTCTGTCTGCAATTGGGGCGTCTGGCTGTGTTCGGGGGGCCTGGTTGTGATCGGGGGGAGATGGAGGCTCTGTACACGATCAGGGGTAGCCCGGTGCAAAAGAGCAGTGGTCCTAATAGCAATCCCTGGGGAACACCGCTTCCCCAGTGGTTGCTATGGGGAAACTTCCCTCCAGTCTGAAAAACAACCGTTCACCACCACCCTCTGCTTTCTGTCTCTTAGACAATTTTGTATCCATGTTGCCACTGTCCCTTTAATCCCAAAGGCTTCGATTTTGCTAATAAGTCTATTATGCGGCATTTTATCAAACACCTTTTGACAGTCCATTTACACATCATCAACTGCATTACCTTCATCAACCCTTTCCGTTATTCCATCGAAGAACTCAATCAAGATAATGTACTCAAGTCCTGAAATGAGACTTGAACCCACGACCTTCTGACTCCGAGGCAAGTATGCTAGCACTGAATCAATTCAGAGTACCTTCATGGACGCTGTGTAAGGTTATGATTGCACTGTGATTGATTCACAAGGGTCCTAATGGCTGCTGAAGAGTGTTGGATATGGTGAGTAAATTAGGTGCCTCATGGAGAGACCAGTTCACTACAGATCCAGAGTTGACCTCATGATTTTATTAAAAGAGGTGGCAGAGCTGATGGAGTTCTTTCATACAAGTTAACTATTATAGTTATAAAGAAATAAGATAGGAGTTTGAGTCCTTCGTTCACAGAAAGAAGGCTCCTGGAGTTGCCATGGTTCTAACTTTCTTCAATCAGAGGAATCTATCTATCTGGATTGAGGAATGGAGGACAATGAGACTTTTCATCTCACCAACAAGAGGCACAGAGAAGGTGAAGCAGATGCAGATCCTTTCCTGGCTGGAGGAGCTCTGAGATTGTGAGCAATTTTTGGGAAGGAGGGAGTCTAAAATAAATTAAAGCTCCCTAAAGGAAACCTAACTCAGTGGAGGTCTTGTGATTCACTCTGTCCTAAACTGGTAAATTGCAACCAATCCCAAAGCACTGTACACTGTGGTAATGTGTCAGCGATGAATTACAAGTTACAAGAAATGGATGCTATTTTTGATAGCTACATAATCCAGGAGTAAGTCAATCCTTGATCTCTTCACAAACCCAATGGGTTTCTTGGAATGACTTCACCGCATCTCTAAATTGCAGTTTCTAGAACTGTGGAGGTCAAATTTGACTCCAGTCACGTGGTTATTTTCTACTCACATGTTTATCATTTGTTGACTGCCAGACATATCACAAGTTGTATTGATTACAGTTGATTCACTGAAGGGCTGATTTGAACTCCCGAATGCTGCCAGTCTGTTGTTTGGCCGTTTCTGGGGGAAATTGGCAACTGGCCAGCGGAGATGGATGAAGATCGGACGGCCTAGCGGCCGCCTGCCAACAGCAAGGTAGACCTGGGACGGGTCTCGCGGCTGGGTTAGCAGAGGCCCAGAGGGCTAATTTTAACCCCCCTCAGAATGGGTGGGCTGGGGGCGGATGGGCAGTAAAAATAGTTGATTTTTGCAGTGGGACCGCATCCCGGCTCCAGAATGCCCACTTCCAGGTTTAACCCAGGCACATTTGGATGCACGCGCAACAGAACCTTGGAAGTCCCATCCCCACTTAAAGCCAGCGGGCCAATACTTAAAGGGGCCAATGTACCTCATTGCGATAGTTGAGGCACTGAGTTATTTGTGTATTACAAATTTAACCGTATCTGTTCGGGTTGCCCATCGCCTCTGATTCACGTCAGGTGAAAGCAGGCGGGAAGGGCCGGATCCATGAGTTGAGTGCCTTTATTACACTGCTTACGTGCCTGGAGGAGCAGGAGTGCTTCATCCAGGCCCAACAAGCTCACCTGGCCGACAGGACCCCCCTGATCGGCCGCCGTTTCCCCCCTCCCCACCAATGCTGGACCCCCCCAACCCGATGCCGGACTCCCCGATCTTCTCCAAGGCCCACCCGATGTCATCCTCATCCCCCCACCTCCCTCCACCCCTCTGATTTGTTCCATGGCCCACAATCTCCCGTCCTCTCCCTCCCCCTCTCCTTTCCCTCCTGCCTGTCAATCTGGCTGCCTGACACATGGGATACCTGGAAGCACAAATACTTACCTTCAGTTGAGTGCGATCGCACATTGCGATCAGGTTCCCGGCTCCGAGCTGAAATCATGCCCCCCTGACTTTCCTAGTGGAGCCTGGAGGAGCACTGCCGCTGCTCCTGGCCCCACTAAAGGAAGCTTTTTTGTAACTTACCTTCAGTTGCCTTGCTGGCTTCCCGACAGCGTTACTTGGCAAGGCAGCTGTGGCGAGCACCCTACTCAGGAGCGGGTTAAAATGCCATCCCAGTTTCCGTGTACCTCATCGGACCCCGATTTGTGTTTATTAATGAGGCTCTCGCCAAACTCTGGCAGGAGCCTTATCGACTGCCAAAACCATCGGCATTAAAATCGCAGATCGGCGGGGATGGAAGGAGGAAATGGAGCTACTCCATTTTAATTTCTCCCTCACTCCTTTCCCGTTCATCATGGAGAGTTAAAACTCCCCCCAAAATGGAAATTCACAGCATCGGTTCAATTCTCCTGTTGACCGTTGTTTAAATGTAAATATGGAATTGGGCTAAATAAAAATTAATGGGGAAGCAATGAAATATTTTACATGTATTGCATATTTCCATGTTTCTTTTTATAACAAATAGAGCTCTACCAGTGAGATTAAGCTATATCAGTGCTTATTGCTGTTACATACATTAGAAAGAAAACAAAGCAAGCTAGGAAGCTATTTATAATCATTTATTTTTGTATTGGAAAGCATGAAATGTGAAATGGCCATTCAGCCCATTGAGCTCATTTCCTTTACAGACCACTCCCCCCTGAACTCTACCCACTCAAACACCATTTATGTTTCTGTTTTGCTGCCAAAGGTAGATTGGTGGCAAAGTGGCAAAGTAAATAAGACAATTCAAAACAGTTAGTGTTAGGCTACACCTCTGATGGCAGCACCATCACCAACAGCAACACATGCACTTGCCAGTGGAGAAAACCATGTTTTTTGGCCACAGAAGGATGAGTGGCTAACCTGCTCATGTCTGTCCCATACGGCTCCTGATATTGTTGAACTGTACAATATTTTCTCCAGCCTTTAGGGAACGTAGTGACACCTGGCAAAAGGTTGTAAACAGTGACTTTAAAAATGTGGATCCAGCGCTGTAGAAGCCATCCTGCCATATAAATGGGATAGCATTCTACAGCACTGCATGCTGCACCTGCATTGCAGAATCCTCCGAGGTAAGATTCTGCAACGTTTCTCTCTGGCATCCCATCGACCTTGAAACAACACTGCAATGTTTCAGTTTTGAACATGGTATTTAAGCTTCCTGATCACATTTTGGCCATAAGCCAAGCTCAGAATTGTCACTAATGGGATGAATGCTTCACCAAATCCAGCAAAAGGACAGCAGCATGGCATTTGTTCTTATCGTGGCTGCCATCATCCTTTCTGAGGATGTATGGCATGTCAGTGTACAGAAGTGCAGAACCCTCAGGAGATGACTATACCCCAGGGAGATCCACAATGTCTTACCTAGGACTAAGATCTAAGGAGGTTGTGACTGTCCAGAAATGCAATTATTAAAGCATGTCAAATGGTAGTAGATGTACACCCATGTGCTCGGTTCATTTTTGCTATTGGATCAACTTAATCACTTGGAAAGGGTTTCTCAGCCAATATTCAATATTTGAAGAGCTCTCTTTATCTTCATTCAAGAAGTGCCTGTTGCCTCTTACCTGCTGTAGACGGTTGGAATCAATGTGCAGGTAATCTGTGATATCTACCAAGGATGTTACATACGGTCCAATACCCAAGATTGACATGTGCTTCCTTCAACTTTAGCCAATCATCCTCGGTTACAGCATTTGAACATGTCTGAAGAACTTGAACTAAAAACATGGCTGAAATTGGCAATATTGATGCAGCAAGGGACACAAGAAGATGCTGTGACATGAGTGCCTTGATCATTCATGGAGAACCCTCCAGTACAAGCCAGGTGACGTATGCAGAATGATTGTGATCCGCTGCATAACCTCTCTGTTCAATCCACTTGAATGTCAATGAAGAATGTACCCAAACTATAGACATGGGCAATGAAGGGCTCCAACTGTCTGCAGCAATAGAAGATAAGGTGACATCAGCAGGGGAGGCTGGGGACAGTCTGATTGCTCCCTAATTCAGTTAAGACAACCTTCCATGTCAAGAAGAAAAAGATCATATGCCTGGCTGCTAACAGGTGACACTCATGGACCTATCATGCCAACCTTGCACTCACATGAAAGATAACATCTACTTGTCTGCACCAATTATATAAATTACCTGCTATTGGACAGCTTTGGTCTTCCTCTTATTGTTCTACAACCAACTATTACTATTACTTGAATCTAGTGATATTTCAATACCCAGTCAAAGGTGCATGTAATGGAAGGGACAAAGGCAAACATGGTGACTTAAAACAACTTTTTGCATTCTTTATATTCTTTGAATGTGTCCTAACTATGTCTATTACGTACATTTCAGAATCTTCCCTGTGAAACTGCCGAATTTTTTCTCCGCCCTCTGCCTCTGCACCTGTGGAGTTGCCTTCTGCACTTCCCTTCTGGCAGAAGTAATGATTTCACCTTGTGAGATCCCTTTGGATAACTTTCAATTTACCCAGGGATTTATTTCTCTGCATACAATTTGGAGCCTTATGATGAGGTGAAAATATGAGGTTTCTAAATCCACAATGTTATTGGTCATTGCAATCCAACAAGTGGACTTTCTGAAAATAGGAACAAGGCCCAAAAAGGTCACAAGAACAAACGCAACTTATTTACAGATTGGAAACAACATTGCGATCTCTCAAATCAGCTCAAATGCATTTACTGTTCATTAGTTGCTAAGTGAGACATTGCAAAGAAATTATTCTCAGTATTACAGAACATATAAAGCCCATTGATCAGACCAAAAAGAATTTGGAAAATGCATTTTTATATCTTTAGACATTATATTTAATCTAATTTCTGATTTCCAAATAAGAAATTAAACATGACGATTATAAGGGACTGTTAAACATTTTAACCTCTGGGACCTGGATTTGAATCCAGTCTGGAATGATGAGGTGAGAAATTCTCCCTGTAACAGCTGTGAAGTTCCTTTTTGACATGTGTTTGGACAAGATGGCCTTGTTGGTAATGTGGAGATAAAAAGTTGGTATCAATAAAAGTGACCGTGAAGTATATCTGAAAGGAGGGCTCCTCCAATGGCTTATACCCAAGCCAAACAGACCAGGAAGGTCACAGATTCAATTACTAGGCAGTGATAAATTAGCCAATTTCAACTGGGGCACTACAAATGATCTCAGTGCTCCTGGGTTAGAGAGGGAAAGATCACCTTGTTCCTGATTAATGTTCAGCAACCCTAACTGGAAATGTGGTCCTCAAGAGAGGACAGAGTGGACATCAGGGGAGGGCATCAGCTGGGATGCCCCATAGTCGAATAGTCTGGCAATACCCACTGTAAAGGCTTACACATTAAAAATGGGGCACGGTGAAGGTGCCCGCTGCTTGAGAACTGTACTCCAACAAAGAGTCAACAGGAGAAGAGGAGCGATCATAAAATTGGGGAAAAGCAGTAGAGGGTTTATTCTCAGCAATACATAGGCCACTTTTCAAGCTCTAGAGTTATTCTTCTGTGGAATATTTCCTGATCCATCCACCATTGCCTTTTTAGGGATCTATGAACAACATCTTGTGTAGAGGAATTATCAGATATAATTCTACCTCCCTCTCCAGCTGCGGATTTTGTGTGGAGACTAGATTTCAATCAGCGATGCTCAATAATAGTATCTGAAGTCTGGGAAGCTGACTCACCCCAATTGTTTGGGGAGGTGTAGATGAGTAAAGCATATCTATCACTTGCATCTATCCATGGGAACTTGGAGATACACTTCTACTCCCGGGATTGCTGAATTTTACCTTAATGGGTTCTATAGATTGTGGAAAAGGAAAGCAAGACAGAGAGTATGTTCATATTATTGAATTTGCTTTTTCCAGTGATAGAGTAGATTGTTAACATAAGAATAAGAAATAGGAGCAGCAGTAGGCCATACGGCTCTCGAGCCTGCTCCGCCATTCAATAAAGATCATCGTTGATCTTCGACCTCAACTCTGCTTTCCCGCCCGATCCCCATATCCCTTGATTCTCTTAGAGTCCAAAAATTTATCGATCTCAGCCTTGAACATACTCAATGGCGGAACACCCATAGCCCTCTGAGGTAGAGAATTCCAAGGATTCACAACCCCCGGAATGAAGAAATTCCTCCTCATCTCAGTCCTAAATGGCCGACACCTTACCCTGAGACTATGCCCCCTAGTTCTAGACTCTCCAGCCAGGGGAAACAACCTCTCAGCATCTACCCTGTCAAGCCCTCTCAGAATCTTATATGTTTCAATGAGATCACCTCTCATTCTTCTAAACTCCAGATTGTTGCTCCTCTCCAGCTCTGTACATATGTTCAATGGAATGAAGAAAGATTTTGTATCTATGGGGTTGAGATTTTGTATGTCCTCGATACCCAAAGCCTACTTGCAAACAAGGAAAATAAAAGGGAATGGGGAAAAATAAATGCTTCATAATCCCATAAACAAAAACGAACTATATTCTCACCTTTGCAAATACCATTGTAAGTTGTTCATCCAAATGAGATATTATTTAATTTCTATTGTATAGCTGATGCAAATACTTCTAAGCTATTTGATTTGTTCTAAAAGGTTGAATATTTTTCCCATACAAATCAGCATTTTTCTAAATCACTTATACTTTGTACTTTATCAAACCTCCTTGGTTAATTACATAAAAACTGCTGTCACATTTGTGAGGAGCTATACAATATATCACTTTATGTGAGCGTTTTCATAATTACGCCTGGTTAGAGGGTAATAAAATACAAAACGGAATATATCTCACGCGACATTTCATATTTCAGCAAAATTAAGAAATATTAAATATATTACTCACTGCACCAGAGTTTTCATTAACATATAAATCCCCACAAAGCTCCCAGCATTTTCAGTAGAATCAAAATTTTTAATTAAAAATTATACTGTATAAGTCCATCATGCTGTATATTCCAATTGCTTTTCCCATTTGGAAGGATTTCCCCTGCTGCAACTCTACAATCAATAAAGGAGTACATTTTACAGGTCGATGGAACCTGCAACATAGGTGACAAATGACCTCATTGTACCTTGCAGTTTAACTATTAAAAATGAATCACGTCATATTTGAACTGATGCAGAATCTTTATTTTGTTTCCAGCGTTATTTGCTGTTCCCTGGGCAGAAAGCTTTCTGAACAAAATCACCTTTGGATAAAGTCACTAGAAGAGAAAGTGTAAAATGGACAAGCTTCCATCCTTAGTTTTGTAAGGAAACGCACTCCTGTCCCCCCCATCGTGTACTCCCTCCTTCTCTTGGCTCATGCTCAGTTCCCAGGTGCCTTCCAGTACCTTGACCAAGTGGCTATTCTTCATGAGCAAGCCTAGACACTTAATATCAGCAAGCTATTCTACTGTGGAGGACATCACAGCCAGACCTAGGAGGTGATTTTAACCACCAAGAATGGGTGGGTTAGGGGAGGGTGTGAGTTGGAAATAGTTGTTGATTTGGGCCGCAACCGCAAAATTTTCGGACTTTGCATTCCCAGTGGGAAGCCTGTACGTTTACGCGCCCATGTTAATCCCGGAAGCGAAGCCGACTTGCGGCTTCAAAAAACATCTATGTTCAACTCCCACCCGACCCCAACCTACCCGTTCTTGGGGGTTAAAATCAACCCCCGAATCTCTGCACTTTCCAGAAAGAGTCACTGGATAATGATGAAGAATGGGAGCCTGACTAATCTTTCCCTGCCCAATCCAGGGACACTGCGGCTAATTATAGTGCCCCCCAACTGTGGCAGCTGAGATCAGCCAAAGCAGAACGGACTAAAGATCAAACGGTGACTTTGTCTACATGGTTCAGTACCACAAGAAGAGGTGTATTTATCTACTTAACCATCAATGAAGGACCCACCTTGTTTATTTTTGCAAAGAAAAGTTGCAATTGAAAAGGTATTTTCACACCTGCTTTCAACTACTCTATGTAACATTCTTGCCTGAGAGAGCAGGCAGGCAATAACCTACTTCCAGGCCTTAATAAATTCATAAGTGTGCAAGTGATCATAGAAGGCATATGGGACAAGACCAGAGTGTCTAGCCTTCACTCTGCACCTTCTATTGTTGTAAACAATTTTACAACACCAAGTTATAGTCCAGCAATTTTATTTTAAATTCACAAGCTTTCGGAGGCTTCCTCCTTCGTCAGGTGAACGATGTGAAAATGAAATCCTCGAAATGAAATCGCATTTATAATTCACAGAACAATGCTTGGTGAGTACAGACAGTTTTTTCAACTGCCCGTTGCCAAGGCAATCAGTGTGCAGACAGACAGGTGTTACCTGCCAGGTCTCACAGAATATACAAATCACCAAAAAAAAACAACAAACAAAAAAAAACAGAGATAGAGAGGTAGAAACATAGAAAAGACAGCAACTGACCCGTTATATTAAAAACAGATAACATTTGTTCGCTGGTGGGGTAACGTGTAGCGTGACATGAACCCAAGATCCCGGTTGAGGCCGTCCTCATGGGTGCGAAACTTGGCTATCAATTTCTGCTCAACGATTTTGCGTTGTCGTGTGTCTCGAAGGCCGCCTTGGAGTACGCTTACCCGAAGGTCGGTGGATGAATGTCCATGACTGCTGAAGTGTTCCCCGACTGGGAGGGAACCCTCCTGTCTGGCGATTGTTGCGCGGTGTCCATTCATCCGTTGTCGCAGCGTCTGCATGGTCTCGCCAATGTACCATGCTCTGGGGCATCCTTTCCTGCAACGTATGAGGTAGACAATGTTGGCCGAGTCACAGGAGTATGAACCATGCACCTGGTGGGTGGTGTCCTCTCGTGTGATGGTGGTATCTGTGTCGATGATCTGGCATGTCTTGCAGAGGTTACCGTGGCAGGGTTGTGTGGTGTCGTGGACGCTGTTCTCTTGAAAACTAGGTAATTTGCTGCGAACGATGGTCTGTTTGAGGTTGGGTGGCTGTTTAAAGGCGAGTAGTGGAGGTGTGGGGATGGCCATAGCGAGGTGTTCGTCGTCATTGATGACATGTTGAAGGCTGCGGAGAACATGGCGTAGTTTCTCCGCTCCGGGGAAGTACTGGACGACAAAGGGTACTCTGTTGGTTGCGTCCCGTGTTAGTCTCCTGAGGAGGTCTATGCGATTTTTTGCTGTGGCCCGTCGGAACTGTCGATCGATGAGTCGAGCGTCATATCCCGTTCTTACTAGGGCGTCTTTCAGCGTCTGTAGGTGTCCATCACGTTCCTCCTCGTCTGAGCAGACCCTGTGTATTTGCAGGGCCTGTCCATAGGGGATGGCCTCTTTGACGTGGTTAGGGTGGAAGCTGGAAAAGTGGAGCATCGTGAGGTTGTCCGTGGGCTTGCGGTAGAGTGAGGTGCTGAGGTGCCCGTCTTTGATGGATGGCATGACTAACTGGGAACTCACCACACAGGGGTATAAACCTGCATCTCTGGCACAGTGAATTGATTCTCCAACATGGCACATCTGACCTACTGACCTGTCATTAGGCTACTTATTAATATCAAGGTATATTTAATAAAAATAAATAGCTATATGTAAATTATTGAAAGAATGTGTTCAGTAATTATTTGGACCTTAGATCGTAAACTGATGGAATATGTATCAGGAATGCTCGGAAATCCCCAGCCCTTTTGGCACACTCCCACTGTAGCTCCTGTAATCCCAAGCTGGATCCCAGCCTACTCCTGGAGTTTCTGCAAGGTTTTTGCAAGGGGAGGAAACTTCACCTGGCTCAAACAAGGCAGGAGGGGATGTGGTTGGGGCGGGGACTCTCAGACTGGGAGTTCACGTGTCCACGGCCTGGGATTCGGCTAGCGATGCATTCACGGCTGGTACATTAAGTGGAAGCAGGTCCACTGTCCGCTTCAGTGGCGATCACGGGGCCTACCTAAGTTTCCAGGCCTGGGTCTTGGTCTGGACCCTCTGAAGGGGACACTTTTTATTGGCTCCTTTATAAATGGAGCTAAGGGGGTTGGGGGGAGCACTTTTTCAGTCTTTCTGGTGGGGGTGGGGAGGTAACTGCCCCCCACCCCCAAACCTGGCTCCATCCTCTGGGATTCCCAGCCCCTTTCAGCAGGCTGATGCCTGATATGCACCCTCAGTGGCACGGGTGCCTGCTCCATTTATTTGCATATTTGATGACATTACTATATTGGAAATAACTCTCCTTAATATTCCCCTCCCTTCTTTCATTCTCATGAAAAGGCCCATTCTATTTTACTGAAGTTACCCACCTTTGCTTTGTTACTGGTTGCATTTTATAGTGGAGACAGTAATGACAGATCACTGGCAAAATCGTAGGGCAAGTTGGGCTCTTTTAATGCCCTGATTATGTGTGGGACAGTACACTTTGGGGCTAATAATTGGATCTTTGGCACTTGTGGCAGTCTGTCAGCCACTGAAGCCTAAACTCTACTCAGCACCTATTGCACACTGCATATTGTAGTTTCAACACTAAGAGCTGGGGGGTTGAATTTTCAGAGGGGTTTTCCTGATCGGTTGCCATGGTGGAAGTCCCGCTCACCCATCACCCCTGTGCTCGATGGCCTACTTTGGAGGGGGAGGTAGATCACGAGAATGGGGGTCGTCAGATTGCGAGGAGGGAGGCAGATCGTGGGGAGGGAGGCAGATCGCAGGGAGGGAGGTAAAACATTGGGGGTGGGGGGGCATTCACAGCAGGTTGGGGTCGGATTTCACATATTTACCGATTTAGCCCAACCCTCCCCTCTCCTGCCCCATGGTAGGGCTTTAAAATTACCCCCATCGTCCCAGTGGTTAGTGAGGCTGTAATGAGAGGGCACAAGTCTAAAATAATAACAAAAAAGAATTAAAGGGGAGGTTAGAATTTGTCTTTCCGCAAGGCAGAGGAATTCTCTGCTACAAACCGTTATTGAAGCAAGGTCCAGAAATTCTTTTAAAAGGGAATTAAAAGATTGCTTGGAAAAGAAGACTATTAAAGGCTATGGAGAGTGAGCAGGATAATGAGATTCAACTAGATGGTTTATGTGGAGAAAAATGCCAGCACAGACTTCATGAGCCAAATGGCCTGTGTGCTGCGCTGTATCATTCTATCATCCAAAGATAACTTTGTGTAGTTCTCTGCTTGCATCATTGCAGAAATGGAGCTGACACTATACCCAGGAATGCAGTACAAAAGTGCTGTTAATGTTCTTTTTTAAAATTCTTTTGCCTCTTTTTTACTGATAATCCTGCCTGGCTGTAGGGTTTCCTGGTGCCATTGGCAAGATGCCAGCCACTAACAGTCCAGGAATAGTACTAGACACAACAGTTGCGGAGCAGATGGTTTCCTCAACAACATGCAGGCAGAAAAACACGATAGGGGCATGGATAGGTGGATGCTGCACCTATCGCCTCCTCTCCCCAACAGTACAGGTAGTAAAAAAAACACATGCTAGTCATACGTGAAGCTGAAAGTGCTACCAAAAGTGAAACCGAGCGATAGGTTCAGTTAGAGCAATTGACTTAAGCACAAAAGACCAGAGTCAGGGGGCAAAGTGTGCGGGAGAATGGAGAAGTTGCAGAGATAGGGAGGGAGGCGAGGGCATGGAGAGATTTTTTTTAAAAAGAGGACAAGCATTTTAAATTGAATGCATAGGAGGACAAATCAGCAAGGATGGGAGTGATGTGGACGCTGGACTTTGTGCAGGGCAGGATACAGGCAGCTGAGTTTTGAATAAGTTTAGTTTATGAAGGGAGAAGGATGGGAGGCCGGTAGGAAATTCTGTCTAGAGGTGACAAAAGCATGGATAAGAGTTTCAGTAGGCAATACTGTGGGGATGGAAGGAAGTGGTCTTGGGGATAAGATTGGTGATATTGACTTTTATTTGGCATTCACAATTTTTATAATGTCTGTTGAGCTTAAAACTTTTTGCATAAAGAAAAGCTTAAATGCTTGATCTGCTTGTTCACATTTCTCAATTGGACAGATGAGCATCTTATTGTATTTCAATATACATAGTTTAAACCTTAAACTATGTACCTTCAAAGATAACAGTGCTAATTCCTCCAACTGAGAAATTTGGGAGAGGTGGAAACAAATTAAGAAAATACCAGCCTGAATCCCCCTTAGTTTGTGTGTGGATATGTGGAAATCATAACAATTTATTAAACTCAGTAGAAGCACATAAATGACAGTACAAAGATTAAAATAATATGTTATTTGAATATTTGTGCAGTAGTTCGTCTCTGCTTTTTAAGACCTGTGATTGATTTCAATTTTATCCCAGCAGGTCATGAAATCATCTTCTTCCAAATTGTACTTATCCTACAAGCTTCAATTCCATTCTTAGTCAGACATTCATCCAGCTCTTCTATTAAAGGGTTAATTGACGTACCACTAGGCTGAGGTGACAGTCCAAATAATAATCGCCAGCTTGCAGCCAAATCAGCCATTCCTTTCAAAAAAACTTGAATTAAGATTTCTGCCAATTTTTGAACAAGGCAGGCAACTTTCATTACATTCCCTGATGGCAGCTTCTGAGAAGTTGCTCAGATTAGCTAATCGTTCTAGTGAGGGTACATATGTACTTGTAACTTTAGATGGAGTGGTTACCACTGTCACAGAATCAGAGAACACTCTGGGTGCTGCTGACAACACAAAAGTGGAGTAGTTTGTGTTACTAATATTGTTGTTTATACAGGAATAGAGAAACAATCTATAACAAGGTTATAAAGAGATTTGAAAACATAAACTCCAGTGCTGACAAACAATCACCAATTCCTATTGCTTCTTTGATAGCAGGTAAGGACCTCCACTACCTTGAGTTTATCTTTGTTGAATTTAGTTTGCCTTCTAGGTTTGAAATAGTTCAGCAGCTACCCAAATGTTTGGGATGACATAACTTGCAGAAATAAAACTTACCTCTTTCTAATACCAAATATTCTGTTCTCAGTTCTGATTCAGTTCACTCTCTCAAATGCTCAGGAATTTCTGTTTCTATCTCGGATTTTCAATATTCACAATTTTTCTTTCTATCTTTACAAAATTTTAAAAGCTTATATTTCTTTCCCCTTAAAGTTAAACCTTGCTCTAGGATAAAATCCCACATTCCTAGCTCCTCGCAAATCCTGACTTACCTCAGGTGAGCACAGATGTTATTAGTCATCTGAAACAAGATAAGCTTTGTTTGAATGAGATAGCAAAACCAGACTTGACGGTGGCAAGTAATGCTACTTTTAATTTATTATGAAGAAAACAAGGTTAAGTAATCTTCATACCGGCTCTGCAGAATTTGGAAGCAAGAGTTAATCCAACAACTAAATAATAATTGCGTTAAGTGTTACTGTTTACTTGAGGCGCTGTTAGAGGAAAGTTTAAAAGCTTACGACCAGCTGGTTGATCCCCTTCTATAATTGGCAATTTTGAAATTTAACCAGGATTGCTGCTGTTTCTCTTGGGCATAAACAGACTGATGCTGTAAGATTTTCCTAGATTCTTGTTCTGGGTATTTACAAGCTTTGCCCTATGAAGGGTAACTGATATTCCAAAAAAAGAAAAAGTTAAAAGGGCAGTGGGATAGGATTAAATGACTAGTTTTCCAGAAAGCTGGAACAGACACGATGATACGCTTTAGTGATGTAACTATGTATACATAATTGTTTAATTGCATTGCAGTTAGAAAATACCACGCTAAGTCTTATGCTTTCATAGTGAAGGTCAACGAACCTCGCTTTAGCATCTAACCATAACCCTCATAGAGAAATCCATGATTACATCTCTGGAAAACAAATAAGATCAATGTTTCACATTGATTTGATAAATGACGGAGTACATGAGGCTGAAGGGTTCAGTTCTTCGGTGTATATTGCCCATTTGTCAGGCTGTGGGTTTCATATAAGCATTTCTGTGTAATACCAGTGTGACTGGTGACTGGTGTGCTCTATGCTGTAAATATAATGAGCGCAATTTGGTGTCCTGGTTTGGTGTCTGCGTAGCTGTAATTCAAAGGGAGGTCTTCATTACTGTAAATGTGGCAGTGTGAAGTCTACCAGAGTCACTTTTGTATGTAATTCATTAGATTCACTTCAGCAGTAGGGTTGACAACCTTTTGCTGTTGGTGCCCTAAAAAACGACATCAATGGTTTTGACATAAATTGTATTTCAATAAAGATTTATTCCACTTGATGAAAGTCTTGAATAATAAATAGTTTGCAAGCAATTATTTGTGTGAACGCTAACAGTAGTATTAAGTAAAAATAGCCCCCTCCCCCCAAGCCTGGTCCTATCCCACAGTTAATTCTATAAACAAATTCTGGATGTTAACCTACTAAGTAGGGCACTGCATAGAGCAGCACATAGCACACTGTACAATGTCTGCAGAGTCAGGAATGGACAAACATGAAGCAGTTCTGTCTTGTTTTGATCTGGCAGCTGTCCCTTTAAATCAGGCACTGTTCTGTTGGAAGACCATTGACCTGAAACGTTAACTGTTTATCTCGCCGTAGATGCTGGCTGTGCTGCTGAGTGTTTCCAGCATTTTCTGTTTTTATAACAGTGTGTCAAAGTTGCTGACAGAACTGCTTCATATTTGTCACAGAAGTTACCAGTCTGCTTCCATGGTAACTGTTTATTCTTTATTTTCTCCTTTCACCAAACGTTGATTCAATTTTGATGAAGCTTAAACTCACGTTAATAAAAAAATCTACTTCTAAATATAAAAAGGAATTGTATGATTATTTAAAGGCAGTCTAACTAAATAGCCACGGCAGTGAGATGAACTAAAGGAAATAAAAATGCAGCTTTCATCCCTTAAAACAACAATCTAATTCTCATTGCCAGCTAAACACTGGCATTTCTTTGTGTTGTCGTCTAGACTGAGACTTACTATAATTCACCTCACATGTGACACTTTTATGTGGCAACAGCAACAAAAAAGCACTTTCCTGCATTGTGTATATTTGCAGTCGAATGCTTCTAAATGCAAATGGGATCAAATAATGCCTATTATCCCTGAACGAGTAGTTCTATTTTACCTTGTAAGTTCATATTGACTAATGTTACTTGTTTAAAGTCAGCTAATTTAAGGTCAATGCAAAGTGGTATAGCATTCACCAACCTCTAGTGATCCCTGCCAGTGCATGGGTTTAATTCCACCAGCACTTCTATTGACTGTAGTTAGAATTATATAAAGTGAAGGGCAATTTTCACTGTAAGGTAAACAGAAGATGAAAAATTCCTTAATCATTTGAAAGTGTTATTTAACTCAATGCAAGGACTCTGATGTAATATATTTTGACATTTATCCCTGTTACCAAATAGGTGTTCCATACTGACCTCTTCAAAACCCGCTTTGGGTTGGAATATAATTTTAAATGATATATTCAATTGGCAGGTTTGATTTGGTACACTTACAAACATCTACTGGTATATATTACCTTATTAGTCATATTTTCTATTAGTGGCAGGACAGATATCTCTCTGCCACGATGCGCTGCCACCAGTCTGATGGAATTTCAGGATATTTCAGCAAAAGACAAGGCTGAAGCATTTACAACCATCTTCAGCCAGAAGTGCCGAGTGGATGATCCATCCTGTCCTCCTCCCGAGTTCCCCACCATCACAGAAGCCAGTCTTCAGCCAATTCGATTCATTCCATGTGATATCAAGAAACAGCTGCGTGCACTGGATACAGCAAAGGCTATGGGCCCTGACAACATCCTGGCTGTCGTGCAGAAGACTTGTGCTCCAGAACTAGCTGCGCCTCTAGCCAAGCTGTTCCAGTACAGCTACAATACTGGCATCTACCCGACAAAATGGAAAATTGTCCAGGTATGTCCTGTCCACAAAAAGCAGGACAAATTCAATCTGGCCAATTACCGCCCCTTCAGTCTACTCTCAATCATCAGCAAAGTGATGGAAGGGTCATCGATGCTCAGTTTGGGTTCCGCCAGGACCACTCGGCTCGAGACCTCATTATAGCCTTAGTCCAAACATTGACAAAAGAGCTGAATTCCGGAGGTGAGGTAAGAGTGACTGCTCTTGAATTCAAGGCAGCACCCCACCCACCACCCTAAACATTCACTCCCTCAACCGCCGGCGCACCGTGGCTGCAGTGTGTACATCCACAGGATGCACTACAGCAATTCACCAAAGCTTCTTCGACAGCACCTCCCAAACCCACAACCTCTACCACCTAGAAGGACAAGGGCAGCAGGCGCATGGGAACAACACCACCTGCATGTTTCTCTCCAAGTGTGGCACCAAGGAGCCCAAGTAAAATTGAAGTCAATGGGAATCAGGAGGAAAACTCTCCCGTGGCTGGAGTCATACCTAGCACAAAGGAAGATGGTAGTGGTTGTTGGAGGCCAATCATCTCAGCCCCAGGGCATTGCTGCAGGAGTTCCTCAGGGCAGTGTCCTAGGCCCAACCATCTTCAGCTGCTTCATCAATGACCTTCCCTCCATCATAAGGTCAGAAATGGGGATGTTCGTTGATGATTGCACAGTGTTCAGTTCCATTCGCAACCCCTCAGCAAATGAAGCAGTCCGAGCCCGCATGCAGCAAGACCTGCTTGTGCTCATAAGTGGCAAGTAACATTCGCGCCAGACAAGTGCCAGGCAATGATCATCTCCAACAAAAGAGAGTCTAACCACCTCCCTTTGATATTCAACGGCATTACCATTGCCGAATCCCCCACCATCAACATCCTGGGGGTCACCATTGACCAGAAACTTAACTGGACCAGCCACATAAATACTGTGGCTACAAAAGCAGGTCAGAGGCTGGGTATTCTGTGGCGAGTGACTCACCTCCTGACACCCCAGAACCTTTCCACCTTCTACAAGGCACAAGTCAGGAGTGTGATGGAATACTTTCCATTTGCCTGGATGAGTGCAGCTCCAACAACACTCAAGAAGCTCGACACCATCCAGGACAAAGCAACCCGCTTGATTGGCACCCCACCCACCACCCTAAACATTCACTCCCTCGACCACCGGCGCACCGTGGCTGCAGTGTGCACATCCACAGGATGCACTACAGCAATTCACCAAAGCTTCTTCGACAGCACCTCCCAAACCCACGACCTCTACCACCTAGAAGGACAAGGGCAGCAGGCACATGGGAACAACACCACCTGCACGTTTCTTTCCAAGTCACACACCATACTGACTTGGAAATATATCGCCGTTCCTTCACCATTGCTGGGTCAAAATCCTGGAACTCCCTACCTAACAGCACTGTGGGAGAACCTTCACCACACGGACTGCAGCGGTTCAAGAAGGCGGCTCACCACCACCTTCTCAAGGGCAATTAGAGATGGGCAATAAATGCCGGCCTCGCCAGCGACATCCACATCCCATGAATGAATTTTAAAAAATTTACCAGCCCAATGCAATGGTCACACTGCACTTTCTGTAACCACACCTCCTGTCCCCTGTGAACAACAAGCTCCATCCTTTCCATTTTCTGCCACTGCAGAGACCTTGTATGCTTTAGGAATCAAAATTCTAGATTGCTGTTGCCCATTGCACTTAATTTCTCTCCACACCACTCCGGAAGACAGTATTATCAACATACTATACTCAAGATAAGCTTAGATTCCAAATTAACTAAGTGAAATTATACAAGTAAGACATATATTACAGAGCAGGCTTATGTACAAGAGCAGTAAAAGGCCTGATCTTTTAAAACGGCACTCTGCTCCTGACGGCTGTGAACGTAATGAGAATCTCTTTACCAACAGTCTGCAAGATGCTCTAGCATTTGTTTTCATTTCCACCCCACCCAGGACCATCTATGTTTCCCAAGCTATCATGGTTCAGGCTTTTTCTCTCTCTCTGTCTCTCAGGCCAGGGACTTAACTATCCCATTAGTCCTTGAACTGCCCGAAATGCTGGTCGAACTCTGGGTAGGTATAAGAAAAATGCAGTGCTAATTGCCATCTCTGCCTATTGTTGAGTTCCCACCTCCAAGTATAATGTGAAGGGGAGCAGCTGGACTGATACGACACATTAGCTGCCAGACTCGGTAGGAGCGGCACTTTGTGGGGGGAGACTGGGGGAAGAGGGGAGCCAGTTGCAATAATTTGTGTCAGTAAATGCTGACCCAGCTCCCAAAATACCAACCACTAGCCTCAAATAGTTGGTATGTATGCTTCTGCAGTGCGTGGAGGATAAGGAATGAAAAAGACTTATTGTTTCCTAAGAAGGAAGCAGCTTAAATGTTTCGCATTCAAAAGAACATAAGAACATAAGAAATAGGAGAAGAAGTAGGTCATCTCGCCCCTCGAGCCTGCTCCGCCATTCATCAAGATCATGGCTGATCTTCTACCTCAATGCCATTTTCCTGCACCATCCCCATATCCCCTGATGCCTTTAATATCTAGAAATCTATCGATCTCTGTTTTGAATGTACTCAATGACTGAGCCTCCAAAGCCTTCTGGGGTTGAGAATTCCAAAGATTCACCACCCTCTGAGTGAAGAAATTTCTCCTCATCTCAGCCCTAAATGGCCTACCCCCTTTTCTGAGACTGTGACCCCTGGTTCTAGACTCCCCAGCCAGGGGAAACATCCTCCCTGCAACTACCCTGTCAAGCCCTGTAAGAATTTTGTATGTTTCAATGAGATCACCTCTCATTCTTCTAAACTCTAGAGAATACAGGCCTCGTCTACTCAATCTTTCCCCATACGACAGTCCCGCCATCCCAGGAATCAGTCTGCTGAACCTTCATTGCACTCCCTCTATGGCAAGTATATCCTTTCTTAGGTAAGGAGACCAAAATTGTGCACAATACTCCAGGTGTGGTCTCACCAAGGCCCTATATAATTGCAAATGTAAGGAATCTTACAACACCAGGTTATAGTCCAACTGTTTTACAGTTATTGCCTTCCTAATTGCTTGCTGCACCTGCATGTTAGATTTCAGTGACTCATGTACAAGGACACCCAGGTCCCTTTGAACATCAACATTTCCCAATCTCTCACCATTTAAAAAATACTCTGCATTTCTGTTTTTTCCACCTAAGTGGATACCTTCACATTTTTCCACATTATCTTCCATCTGCCATGCTCTTGCCCACTCACTTAGCCTGTCCATATAACTAGCCTGTAAAACAGTTGGACTATAACCTGGTGTTGTAAGATTCCTTACATTTGTCAACCCCAGTCCATCACCGGCATCTCCACGTCATGGCTATATAATTGCAGTAAGACATCTTTACTCCTGTACTCAAATCAAGGCCAACATACCATTTGCCTTCCTAATTGCTTGCTGTACCTGCATGTTAGATTTCAGTGACTCATGTACAAGGACACCCAGGTCCCTTTGAACATCAACATTTCCCAATCTCTCACCATTACAAATACATAAAGGGCAAAAGAGTAACTAGGGAGAGAGTAGGGCCTCTTAAGGATCAACAAGGTCATCTATGTGCGGAACCACAAGAGATGGGTGAGATCCTAAATGAATATTTCACATCGGTATTTACGGTTGAGAAAGGCATGGATGTAAGGGAACTTGGGGAAATAAATAGTGATGTCTTGAGGAGTGTACATATTACAGAGAGGGAGGTGCTGGAAGTCTTAACGCGCATCAAGGTAGATAAATCTCCGGGACCTGATGAAATGTATCCCAGGACGTTATGGGAGGTTAGGGAGGAAATTGCGGGTCCCCTAGCAGAGATATTTGAATCATCGACAGCTACAGGTGAGGTGCCTGAAGATTGGAGGGTAGCAAATGTTGTGCCTTTGTTTAAGAAGGGTGGCAGGGAAAAGCCTGGGAACTACAGACCGGTGAGCCTGACATCTGTAGTGGGTAAGTTGTTAGAGGGTATTCTGAGAGACAGGATCTACAGGCATTTGGAGAGGCAGGGACTGATTAGGAACAGTCAGCATGGTTTTGTGAGAGGAAAATCATGTCTCACGAATTTGATTGAGTTTTTTGAAGGGGTAACCAAGAAGATAGATGAGGGCTGTGCAGTAGACGTGGTCTACATGGACTTTAGCAAAGCCTTTGACAAGGTACCGCATGGTAGGTTGTTACGCAAGGTTAAATCTCACGGGATCCAAGGTGAGGTAGCCAATTGGATACAAAATTGGATTGACGACAGAAGACAGAGGGTGGTTGTAGAGGGTTGTTTTTCAAACTGGAGGCCTGAGACCAGCGGTGTGCCTCAGGGATCGGTGCTGGGTCCGCTGTTATTTGTTATTTATATTAATGATTTGGATGAGAATTTAGGAGGCATGGTTAGTAAGTTTGCAGATGACACCAAGATTGGTGGCATTGTGGACAGTGAAGAAGGTTATCTAGGATTGCAACGGGATCTTGATAAATTGGGCCAGTGGGCCGATGAATGGCAGATGGAGTTTAATTTAGATAAATATGAGGTGATGCATTTTGGTAGATCGAATCAGGCCAGGACCTACTCCGTTAATGGTAGGGCGTTGGGGAGAGTTATAGAACAAAGAGATCTAGGAGCACAGGTTCATAGCTCCTTGAAAGTGGAGTCACAGGTGGATAGGGTGGTGGAGAAGGCATTCGGCATGCTTGGTTTCATTGGTCAGAACATTGAATACAGGAGTTGGGATGTCTTGTTGAAGTTGTACAAGACATTAGTAAGGCCACACTTGGAATACTGTGTGCAGTTCTGGTCACCCTATTATAGAAAGGATATTATTAAACTAGAAAGAGTGCAGAAAAGATTTACTAGGATGCTACCGGGACTTGATGGTTTGACTTATAGGGAGAGGTTGGATAGACTGAGACTTTTTTCCCTGGAGAGTAGGAGGTTTAGGGGTGATCTTATAGAAGTCTATAAAATAATGAGGGGCATAGATAAGGTAAATAGTCAAAATCTTTTCCCAAAGGTAGGGGAGTCTATAACGAGGGGGCATAGATTTAAGGTGAGAGGGGAGAGATACAAAAGGGTCCAGAGGGGCAATTTTTTCACTCAAAGGGTGGTGAGTGTCTGGAACGAGCTGCCAGAGGCAGTAGTAGAGGCGGGTACAATTTTGTTTTTTAAAAAGCATTTGGACAGTTACATGGGTAAGATGGGTATAGAGGGATATGGGCCAAGTGCAGGCAATTGGGACTAGCTTAGTGGTATAAACTGGGCGACATGGACATGTTGGGCCGAAGGGCCTGTTTCCATGTTGTAAACTTCTATGATTCTATGATTCTATTTTTAAAATACTCTGCATTCCTAAGTGGATACCTTCACATTTTTCCACATTATCTTCCATCTGCCATGCTCTTGCCCACTTACTTAGCCTGTCCATATCCCCTTGAAGCGTCTTTGCATCCTCCTCACTACTCACATTCCCACTTAATTTTGTGTCATCAACAAACTTGGAAATATTACATTTGGTCCCCTCATCCAAATCATTGATATAGATTGTGAATAGCTGGGGCCCAAGCACTGATCCCTGCGGTACCCCACTAGTCACAGTCAGCCAACCTGAAAAAGACCCGTTTATTCCTACTCTCTGTTTTCTGTCTGTTAACCAATTCTCAATCCATGCCAGTATATTACCCCCAAAAAACGGTTACACTTCAACTGCTTCTTCTGCACACTCATCACCTTATTCAACCAGATATGACAATTGTAATTTAACTTAATTCATGTCTATTTTATAACTTCAATTTGAATAGATCTTCCATTTATTGTTAGCGGTTTGCCTAATCAACCCAATCACCAGTCAGTACAATGGCAGCACACTTCAACTGCTTTTCTTTAACAGCGTCGAGCAATTTCCACCAACTGTTTCCTTTTAATTTTCCTCCAAACTAACTTCTGTCTCCTTTGATAATACCAGGGAGGAGCCCAGCAGGCATTCCTGGGAATTGTGGTTCCACAACCCGTGATTATAAGCGAGAAACCTGTTAGAGCAAACTACAACTCCCAGAACACATTGTGACCCACAATGCATGTCCAGCTTCACCTGGACGGTGAGGTAAAGCGTCATAAGCGAAAACATTAAAAGTTGTGGTATGGGGAGGGGATTGTCAGCATACGGGTTTGATAGCTCATAACTTGCAGTTAACCTTTCAATTGTCTCCAACTATAGTTCCTAATGCACTTTTATTTAAGTTAAATCGTGTTTAAGTGGGGGTCAGAGTTTCAGACATGAATACTTCTCATACATACATGTCAAACATATTCTTTTGGAAAACAGCTGATTTCCAGCCACCAGTGTGAATGGGGACTGAAAAAGCTGATATCTGCGCAAACAAATGGACAGTTGACAACAATGCTTACAACTAATGGAACATTGGGTACAGCTACAGCTTAAATCATGACAAGTTCATATTCCATTGCGCTCCCATTGTAAATATTTATTTTTGTATGTTAGATGTGAGACTGTTACATAGAATTCCATAAAATTTACAGCACTGAAGCAGGCCATTCAGTCCAACCGGTCTATGCTAGTTTTTATGCTCTACAGGTGCCTCCTCCCACCCCTTTTCATCTAACATCCAACCCCATCTGCATATCCTTCCATTCCTTTCTCCCTCATGTACTTATCGAGCTTCCCCTTAAAGGCATCTATGCTATTCGCCTCAACTACTCCATGTGGTAGCAAGATCCACATTCTTACCACTCTCTGGGTAAAGAAGTTTCTCCTGAATTCTTTATTGGATTATGTGTGACTATCTTTTTTTATGTCCCTTAGTTTTGGATTCCCCCGTAAGTGGAAACATCTTCTCTACGTCTACCCTATCAAACCCTTTCATAATTTTAAAGACCTCGATCTGGTCACCCCTCAGCCTTCTCTTTTCTAGTTCAGTCTTTCCTGATAGTTATAACCTCTCAGTTCCGGTATTATCCTTGTAAATGATGGGTTTCAGTTTTCAGAGAAACAAACTAAATTGCAGAACATGATCCCTAAACATGAATAAAAATCCTGAAATCCAGTGTCATAAAAAGGAATAAATTCATAAATACATTTTTGCCTCTATCTAGCTATATATAGGGACAATACAATGGAATTTGTTACGGTAGCATTTACTTTTCAGTCTTTCAATAAAAAGTATTTTCATTTATTTTCTTTCCTTTTGGTCTCCCCATACCAAAAGCACTAATTAAGTAGGAATGGACCTGGCCTCCGCTTCAGCATCTTTCCTAATGGAACAGTTAAAAATAGGAACTCACTGTGTAGTTCACAAGGACGTGCAACCTCTGCAGGCATTCTCCCGCATAAATGGCCATTTCTCCGATGTTTCCGTCGAAGTTACAGCAGATGACCCTTGTGGAAATTTCAGGTACAGATAATTATGGATAAGGAAGATAATTTGCCCCATCTTAGCTCATCCATGAAGAAAGACCCTGAGGGCCCCCCATTGCAACCTCCAATTATTTCTTAAATGATTCCAGGCTTTTCACCTCCACTATTATATTGTGGAGTTGATTCCATGTAGTGATTACTCTTTGTGTGAAGAAGAACTTCCTGATATCAGTCCTAAATTCACCCTATATTAGTTTGAACCTGTGTTACCATTACTGAAGTGTCCGACAATCCAGTTTGAAAGTAATTTTCTGAATTTACTTTTTCCTTGCTTCCCTAAGATCACACCTCACTGCTTCCTTCCAGTTTCTCCTGTCTTTCCTCATAACTCAGACCTTTGACACTAGGGATCAGCTTTGTGGCTCTTCTCTGCACTGTCACCAGTTCTAAACTGACTCCCCTGCGTCTCGATGACCAGAACCAGACACAGTACTCAAGGTGTGGTCTGACTAGAGCACTGTATGATTTTATCATGACTTTCTCTGACTTGTATTCTGCAGATTTTGCCTACATAATTCAACGTTCTGTGGGCTTTTTTGACTGTTGCTCTTCATCAGTTAGACATATTGAATGTTGAGTCTACAACGTCTCTTAAGTCTCTTTCAACGTCACCCTTTGCCATTTCAATACCATTCATGGAACATATTTGGGTCAACCATTTTTCCTCGCTATATGCAGCACTTTACACTTGTCTGCATTAAATATCACCTGCCAATGTTCTGCCCACTTACATATTTTGTCCAACTCATTCTCTAATTTTTGAACTGCCATCTGAAAATTTGACCAATTTACTTCGAGTTTCTGAATCCAAGTCATTGATATAAATTAGGAATAGTGGCCTCAACACTGATCCCTGGGGCATGCCACTCATGACTTGCCCCCACCCTGACATCTCCTCGAACAGGTACCTATTGGTTTCTACCCTCCAGCCAGTTTCCTAGCCATTCCTAAGTTTTACCTTGAATTCCTTAATAGCCTTTCATGTGGAACTTTGTTAAATATCTTTCACAAGTCCCGGTATATGATGTCATAGGACTTCACAAGGCCCACTTGGGTTGTCACTTCAAAGAAATCAAGGAAGCTGGTCAGACAGGATCGTCCCCCAATGAATCTATGCCGACTGCTATTTATTACATTATTGTTGTAAAGGCGATCCTCAAGTTTACACCTAATAATCATTTCCATAATTTTACACAGAATTGAAGACCAATGGGTGCCATGGGAAAGTCGACTGCATGGGGTGGGGTGGTGGGCACAATAAAGTGTAAAAATGTAGTTGTCAGAGGGGATTTGATTGAGAGGGGGATAGATAGGTGTTTCTGCAACCATTGACCTGAGTCCCACATGGTGCGTTGTCCTTTACCCTGGCACCAGGGAGGCATCACTGAGAAGGTGCAGAACATTTTGAGTGGGGGGGGGGGGGGGGGGAAGGGAAGGGAAGAAGTCATGGTCCATGTGGGAACCAATGGCATAGGAAGGAAAAGGTTCGAGGTCCTGCAGTAAGTTTCAGAAGCGAGGGAGGAAGTTAAAAAGCAGGACCTCAAAGGTAGTATTCGCAGGATTACTCCCAGTGCCACACGCTAATGAGTATAGGAATTGTAGGATAAGACAGGTTAATGCATGGCTGAGGAAATGGTGCAGGAGGGAGGGCTTCAGATTCCTGGGGTACTGGGACCAGTTCTGGGGCAGGAAGGATCTGTAAAAGCCGGATGGGTTACCCCTCAACAGAGCTGGGACCAATGTCCTCACATGGAGGTTAACTAGTGCTGTGGGGGAGGGTTTAAGCTAATTTGGCAGGGGGGTGGGCACCAGTGAAACATTAGAAAGGAGAAACAAGGTGCACAGAGGACTGGAGAGGCAAATAGCACTAAGGAATAGTTCAGAAATAGGAGGGATCAACAGGGGGCAAATGCGAGGCAGTCTAAGGTGAGTTTGGAGTGTATGTGTGTAAATGCACGTAGCATGGTAAATAAAGTTGGTGAGCTGCAGGCACAAGTCACCACATGGGACTATGATATAGTGGCAATAACAGAGACCTGGGTCAAAGAAGGGAAGGATTGGGTACTTAATATTCCTGGCTAGAAGGTATTCAAAGAAATTATTGTACCACTGGAAAAGGATGATGTAATAGAGGGGTTAAAGACAGAATCTATTTGGTTATAATTAAGGAACACTACTGGGTGTATACAATAAGCCACCAAATAGCAGGAAACGTTTTTGGTTCTTTTTTTGGGGGGTGCTTAACCTTCTCCAGCTCTTCTGCTGAAGCATTGGACTCTTGTCTATATTGATACTGGTAGCAGCACAGAGGATGACAATTTCCAGAAGAGACTTGTCTGAAGCAGGATCACAATTGGCTTGCTGAGATACCACAACTGTTGAATTGGAGCTAAAGGTATCTGAGGCTCCCACGTAGCAGATTCATTGGCCAACATCCTGGAACCATGGTGAGCTTCTTGAGCTAATACTTAATGAATTCATTACAACTTTGACAAAGTCCACTGTTTTAGATGTCAATTGAATTGATAACGTGTGTGTGTGCGTGCGTGCGCGAGAGTCAGTGAGTGAGTGAGGGAGTAAGGAAATTGACTAGGTATTAATGGCAACTGGGTGGTCAAGGTGTCAGTTGATGCCAATACAATGGCTGATCCTAAAGGATGGATCACACATCAGTGACTTATACTGATGTGTGTCACCAAAATATGTAATACAATATATCTATACATTAAAAATCTTGCATATGGCACACACTTCTTGTACAGATTAACCTCATTTTCTGTGTCACTTTTATAAAGGAAAAATCAATGTCACAATAGAAAAACCATATATCAACATTTTATACCAGGAAAAACATACCAACTTTCACAAGCACAGTTTAATGAACTAAGCAAATCATCCAAATGTTCTTTTGAAAAAAAAAATCATATTTTTTCCTGTCACTGAAATTTCTAATGTCCAAAGCAAGGTTTTAAACAAGATATTCAAAAATTGCTTATTTTATAATAACATGATTGTTTTGTGACCTTTTAATATCTTCAGTAAACTTTTTACTTGAAGGTCTCGCCTTCTAGACACAAAAGGCATCAAGGGGTATGGGGAGAGAGCAGGAATATGGTATTGAGATAGAGGATCAGCCACTATCATATTGAATAGCGGAGCAGGCTCGAAGGGCCGAATGGCCTATCCCTGCTCCTATTTTCTATGTTTCCAAAAGCCTGGAATGAACAGGGACTTGGTTAGTTGAAGGTAGGTCCTGCAGTCTGATCATGTGCAGTGTGTATAATTTCCTAGGACACAATAGCATTATTTAAGCTAGCCAAATAATAGAATACTTCTCATTCAGTCTCTAACAAAATCTATTTGGGTGCTTTTCAAAACGATTTTTTTAAAAATTGTATAACAGACTGTACTGGTTACATCTGTTATACCTTTAGTTGGTGTTCAAATCATACCCAAACTTCAAAAAGCACACCAAGCTGAAAGACAGGTCCTTCTGCATCCTAATTTGAGTTCTTACAAAAAAATAAAGTTGAATGTTGAAAGTAAACAAAGTCCCTAATTATTACTGGTGTGTTATTAGTTAGAAAATGTAAACATTCTAATCACTGCCTCCATCTGAGCTTCACAGGTATCAAACAAAGACAGGTATCAAGAATCAACCACCAAATTTAATGTTTGCATAAGTTACAAACTAGTGCTGCCAGACCTGAGATGGCCCCCTTCCTCAGTTCAGTCAATCCCATGCCCTCCCCTCAATGTTGACAAACACTAGGATATATATAGACAAAATTTGACACTGAGCCAGAGATTTTAGGGCAGATGACCAAACACTTCATCAAAGAGGTAGGTTTTAAGACGAGACTTATAGGAGAGGCAGAGAGATTTAGGGATAGAATTCCAGAGCTTAGGGCCCAGGCAGCTGAAGGCACGGCCACCAACGGTGGAGTGATGAAAATCGGGGATGCACAAGAGGCCAGAATTGGAGGAGCGCAGAGATCTGAGGGTTGTAGGACAGGAGGAGGTTACAGAGATAGGGAAGGGCCATGGAACATAAAGATGAGAATTTTAAAATCGATGTGTTGCTGGAATCATACAGGCAGCAGAGTTTTGGATGAACTCAAGTTTATGGAGGGTGGAAGGCTGACCAGGAGAACATTGGAAGAGTCAGGTCTGGAGGTAACAATGGCATGGATGAGGGTTTCAAAAGATAAAACAAATCTGAAATTTCCCCAAGTTATGCTAGACCAAAGCATGCCTCATGCTGCCAAACGCCTTGACCCCATCCCAGGATGTAGTTACTATTGTAGAACACCATTTAATACAAATGGAATTTGACTATAAATCAGTGGTCCAAATGTTATCCCCATATCCCATAAAAAGCTCTCTTGTTCTATGCATTGTATCCTCTGACTCACCGATCAGTGTCACAGGAGAATTGCTTATATACTAAACGTCTTGTATCTGGCACATACTTCTAACCATGCTTGGTTGTAATGCCTGCTTATTAAGTTTAACTGCAAGGTAAAGTGTACATAGTTACATTGAGTCCTCCAGACTCTATCTTCCAGGTGACGCATTAGGCCGGGATGGGGAGTAAGAGCATTGGCAGAAGGCTTTAGAATTGGGGAGCCTTATGGTGCTGGGTCAAGTAATGGGAGGGAAAGGGGTTGAGTGGGAGTGTGGGGGGGGGGGGGGGGGGGGGAAGAGAAAGGAGACAGATTGAGAAGTGATTAAGGGGAAGTGATGGAGAAATGTCTGACAGGGTAAAGAAATGGAGATTAAAGGAAAAAGGACAGGTAGCAAGATTTACAGGCACTGTAAAGCTAAAATGAAGGAAGGGGCCAGCTTGAAGGTAGCAGTAAGCAGAAGGAATAGTTGGAATGACAAAAGCAGGAGTTGGCAAGAGGAAGACAGACAGGCAAGGGAATGGGAAGGAAGTTGTTGAGGGCTGCAGACTGCATTTTCCCCAATGCACACAAGATGTAGCCTGCAGTCCTGTTCCCTACCACATCACTGATCACCCCCAACTCATAAGGAAAGAAGAAAAAAGACAAGTAGAAGGGCCCAGAGAAACAGAAGAGGAGACAGAAGCAGCAGTGAAAAGACAGAGACAGCTAAGAGGAACACCAAACTTAGACTTAAGATATATTTCAACACACAGCTAACAATTTGCATTTATATAGCGCCTCTAACATAGTAAAACATCCCAAGGCACTTCACAGGAGCATAATGAGACAAAAACTGACACTGAGCTAAAGGAGGATTAGGACAGGTGACTAGAAGCTTGGTAAGAGGTAGGTTCTAAGGGGCATCTTAAAAAGAGAGAGGTGGAGAGGTTAAGGGAGGCAATTCCAGAGCTTTGGGCCGAGACAGCTAAAGGAATGGATGCCAATGGTGGGGCGAACAAAGTGGGGCATGCACAAGTGGCCAGAGAAACACAGAAACCATGGTATATTTCTACTTCATTTAAGACACACAGTATAATCAACCATGATTTTATTTTACATTAATAAGTACACACTTAAGTACACTTAATAAGTATAACATATAGGACAAGCAAAAAGTTACATTCAATCCATGCTACTGACTACATATTTCCTGAGTATACAGAGGCAGTTTCAATCTTTTAATAAGATTCCAAAACTACTTTTCATGCATAGTGGTTAAAAGATTAAACTGAAAAACCAGGTGTAAAAACCTAAGGTCAGCAATTTTGGTTGTATCACCTACTGCGCACACAGACAATATTTGGTAAATATATTTATAGTTGAAAGCTTCAAATATTTAGTTCTGCAGTATTTGTAGATTACTACATCATAGCTACTGTACTTGCAGTAAAGATGATTGCTGTAGGTATTGGATGATCCAATTCAGAGTTTACACAAAGTAAAATTTATATTAAACAGATACTCAGCTTCTAAAGCAAAGTACAGAAGGGACGAGGATTAGATCTTGACCAGCTGAAAGCCTATAGAGATGCAAAGAAATTCACATTTTAAAGCAAATATTGAATATTTACAGTAACTTGGATAAATCAAATTTTAATAGTATGTTACCTTGTGTACTTAACTGTAATTACATCTGTACAAGATCAGCCATTTGAAGAATCATAAGCTGTTTGAATTACAACAGTTAACTACATCCTGCTAATTGTGTCAATATTATCAATGTTAAAATGCTGTAAAATTCCTAAATTTAAAAAAATAGCATTTCCCACCTAGAACCCCTCTGTCTGTTTAAGGGACACTAAGGAAGACACTGCCTAATAAAAAGCATGCAAGAGCACTGACATCCTCACGTGAATATGGACTCTATACTAAGCACTAGGAATTCATAAAGTCAAAATGATCATTTAGAAGAGGTGTAAAATTGTTAAAGTGCAACCCAAATCTTGGGAACTAATGATGTTATATAGTTGCTCAAACTTTGTTCGTAGTATCATTAGAACTCTCACCCAAATTGCAACACAAGCTAATACAGAGCTATCATCTTTTATTCTATAATTTAAGATTTGCTGTCGAAATAAACAAAAATCAAAGTTACATATTCCCTTGATAATATCCAATTTAACTCAATAGTAGAATACTCAAACATTTTTTGCCCAATGAAAGTAGTGCAGTACCATATCTGTGAGACTGCAAAGTACAGCATGCATCAGTCCATATAGCTGTACTGTGTTGAATTTCACTTCCTTTCTACAGAAATGGGTATTTATGCTAAAAAGGAAGTTCAACTTTTAATGCTGAATTGTTCTTCCAATTCCATGCCAAAGTATTAAATATTTCTTTTCAATTTTACTTTATAAATTAAGATGGACACACAGTGGCATAATTTTTTCACAGTTCCTAACACACAACTAGATATTTTAATAGCACATTTGCAATTTGTATCATGAGTCAAATCGTCAATTGTGAAAGGTGTGAGTGATCACAGTGGTACCCATCAGCTACGGTCTAATAAAACATATAGAAACAAATTTTGATTGTGATTTTAGAAACCTACAGCATAAAGTTGCAGTTGACATTTTCTCTACAGACACTAAAGTTTGAACAACAAGAGTACTTTCATAATACTTTAATAATGCAGTTAGTATACCAATAAGTTACATAATTTTGTTCCTCCATTACATTAATAAGCTCATTTATACAACAGGCGGTGATATTTTCCATGAGATTAAATATTGAAACCAATACCAACTTATTACACAGTGAAAAACAGAGCTTGGCACTTGTCACCCGAATGAGACATTTAATATATTAAGAGTTTTTGCTGCATGGACAATGGAGACCTGAAACAGCCATGCATTATTTTTACAATATGTAACATACAAAAATAATTCAGCCAGCAGAAACCAACACTTGGCCTCCATCTAGAAATCTTTACATATTTCTGATAGTCAAAAGACGTCAGAAAAAAAAAATCGGTAAAAATAAAAAGTAGGTAAAAATAAAATGTAATGATCACCCGTTTCATAAAAAGTACACTTTATGGCAAAGGGAGTAATATGTTTACTACATCTGTGAGGCAGATCTATATATTAGAATTGGCTTGTGATTGTAATATAGACATCGCTTCCTTTTCCATCAGCTAGCTTCTATGAAAACGACGAGTTTTTTCCCCCAAAGTAGAAATGAAATCAGAACTGCACATGTATGTACTCATAAATCTGAAATCAATACACAAACTACGGAAGTTAACAGAATACTAGCATAAACCTATAGTGTAAACATTGATGTGATTGCACAATGCAAATGTCCCCATCCACCTTAAAATTTAAATGGCACTTAAATGTATTACAAAATAAAAAGCTATATTTCCCCCCCAAAGAAACTGTATATACAATAAGAAAAGATTTTTAAAAATGGGGCAATATGAAAAAAATGAGGAACTAAATTATTGTTCATACCACTGTGGACCAAGAAGAAAAAAACCCCCAGTAACACTAGAATGTGAAAGGATCAAAATGAACCACAACTTTGCCCCGAGTCAGATTCTGTACTGTATGTTTCCTGTTCGCAACTTTTTATTTCACTTGGATAACTGCTTCCATTGAAGTTGCTCAGAGGAGTTGACCTACAAGCAAAGTGATCGACATCTGGACATGAGCAATCAACAAATGCCTCCTCTGATAATTGTTGCTTTAGTTCCTCTAATTCTTCTACTTGGAAAATACTTGTCTGTCCCAGCAGAGAGTCACAGATCCTGTTTAAAATAAACAAAATATTTGTAACAACTTCACAGTATGGTAAAATATTCTTCATTAACATGCTTATAAGAAACATTATTGAAATTTACAAATGAATGGTTCGGCAGGTTACAAGAATGAGTAGTTGAACAATAAAGACAAGGAAAGTCTCACTTTTAATCCCCAGTGTATGCTGAGTTAGCCGATTTCAGCCGGGGTGAGAGTTAAGAGCACTACAATTGACCTTAGTGCCCCTGGACTTGAGAGGAGGAAGGAAAAAAACAACAGCCACAATCCCTGCTTACTATTCAATGATGCCTGCTGGAAAACTGCATCTGTGGATGTCAGGTGAGGACACAAGATCAGGCTTGGCGTTAGTTTATGCCACAGTTGAATAACTCACCGACACTCACAGCCAAGGCTCACGTATCGAGCCTAGCCGGTTTCAGGAGGTATTTGCGTGGAACTTTTACAGCAGTGAAGGATCAATAACTTCAGAAGAGGGGTGAGGAGAAAGGCAGACGAAAGAATAAGTGCCGCTTGTTTTTTTTTAAAAAAAACATTAGAAAAATGAACCAAAGAAACACTGTGCATAGATTCTCATTCTCCAAAGAATGTAACAGAAACTATCTAACCCTGAATTAAAAGATATTTAATACAAACACCATTACAACACATTACACAAACTAAATAGTGATCAGTCTGACCTGAATGAAGTGCTAAGAAGGAATGGAAAGAAGAGGGAGGAGAATTCAAAAGAATTCATTAGAATCAAAGTTCTAAGGGTTAAAGTAACAAAAAAGTGACAATGCACCTAGTCCATGACTCTGTGCATTTTTAAATTAAAGGACATTCATTATAAAGAGCGCATGGGATAGGTAGCAAACAGGGTTGCTGAGTTCAAAATTAAAATATTTATGATACATTGTAATGTGGAAAAATCTCAAGGTACTATTTGATAAAATAGTGGTGAGAAATAAAACTTGGTGGAAAAGAGTGGCGATTTATTTTATGGTTAGCATAACTATCAGTTTTTGGATAATTTTAGGACCTCATTGGCTCACTCTACAGTCAGTAATTTTGAGAATGGCAAAAGGTGTTAAGTGTTGAAGAAACAGTTTGTACAGTGTATAAAAGGAAAAGGACCTAAATACACAACAAAAAAGTGAAAATGTGGGGAGGACAGAGAAACTGAGTAACTACTGAAGAGGAGGAATGGAGAAAAAAGTAATACCGCAGGCACATTAATATTGTGAGAATGCTAGACTTAATGGAGGGTACAATCTTAAATCCCCTACACAATTTACACAACTACAAGCATTTACACCAATGAAATTTCATGTCCATAACTCTCTGCCACAAAGAATGACTGGAACAATTAATTTTACCTCAAGTTGTTTGAGGAATGAACAAACAAACCAGAACTATAGGCTGATTAAGGATCTATTTGAAACAATACAAATAGATGAATTCTGCACAGAATGCATTAGATTTTTATAGCTATGAACTTCAATGTCTTAATGTGATTAATGTAAATTTTCTATGCAAAATTAGATCAGCTAAAACATCCAAATATTTTCAGTTCTAGGCATTCTTAAACCCGTAGAAACAAGCTCCCCCACCACCTGCTCTACAAAACTCCATGTGAAAAGGTTACTCAGCTGGAGCATTGTGCTCAATTCTGGGCATCACACTTTAGGTAGGATGTCAAGGCCTTAGGGAGGGCGCAGAAAAGATTTACTAGAATGGTACCAGGGATGAGGGACTTCAGTTATGTGGAGACTGGAGAAGCTGGGGTTGTTCTCCATAGAACAGAGAAGGTTAAGGGAAGATTTGATAGTGGCGTTCAAAATCATGGAACGTTTTTGACAGAGAAACAGTTTCCAGTGGCAGAAGGATCGGTAACCAGAGGAACACAGATTTAAGGTGATCGGCAAAAGAGCCAGAAGCCATATGAGGAAACATTTTTGAAGGGAAAAAATTTACAGGGTTATGGGACTAATTGGATAGCTCTTTCAAAGAGGCAGCACAGGCATGATGGGCCGAATGGCCTCCTCCTCTGCTGTACCTACTATGATATTATGATTTGCGACACTGAGGCTTTAAGCATAAAAGATGCTACAATTGCTATATGCAGTATTCAGGGATTAGTTGATCACTTTGCTGCATGAAATGGTTCAAAGACATTATCTGGTAAAAGTCTTAATGAGCCTTAAACTCTTGTTTTTTTTAAAAAAAGGTTTAAAAATGTTCTCCAGCATATAAACTTACTGCCCTTTTCCTCTCACATGCTTGCTATCTAAAGAAAAAGGTACAATAAAATAAATAAAACAAACTGAATTTATGCAGCAATATCAGAAGTATATCCTCAAATTGTGATTTGGTTATTCTTGTAACAATTATATTGACTGTGCAAATTGGCTGCCATATTTTCCTATACTACAACAGTAATTACACTTCAAAAGTACTTAATTGACTGTGAAGCACTTTGGGATGTCCTGAGGTCGTGAAAGGCAAGTTCTTACTTTCTTTTATAAGCAAGTCTTTGACTTGTTTTGGCAAAAAGCTTTGTTTAGAATAATAAGTGCTTCCAAATTTTCAATGAGACAGTCAAGTCTTTCTGACAAGTTCTACAGTATTTCACAAAATACCTCAAATATTGAAAGTGAGTTTAGTCTGGTTTGAAACAAGCTACAAGTGAGGTAAGGATATACGCTATTGTTTTAGTTGTTCAATTCTATGGTCAAACTGGTAACGGATATAGCGATGGACAACAGTCTTGTCATTACTGTTGCAGACAAAATTACAATCTTGGATCTGAAGATGGTGACCTGTAGATTATCACGAAAGCAGTAGATACTAGGGACAGAAATTTCAGGCTGTGCCAATGCTGGAAAAAGATAGGCTTGGAATTTCTGCAGGAGTACTCCCGCTTTAACTTCAGCAGGAGACAGGAAGAACAGGGAAACAGTGTAAAGAATCACCAGCTAAAACCAGATCGGTGTCTACTCAGATGCACTCAATTGCAAGAGGACAATAGAAAAAGATGGATAATATCTAGAAATCAAGTGATATACGTGTAACTCAAGTCAAGGCTTTAATCAATAACTCACTGCCCCAATTATACTTTATGACAGTGAGGTATGGACATTAAAGATGGACGATAAGCAAAATGTTCGGCTTGTGGGACAGACTGGGTGCAAGCAGACTACAATATCATCAGGTGACAATACCTTGGGTACATTCAATGGATGGCCACAAGCACTTGAGTCAATGGTAACAGAAGTCACAGAAGATAATGCACCAAATGGTTTAATTTTAATCAGACAACTAAGGCTTCAAACTGAACAACAGAGACATGAGTGGTGCTAGGCTAACATGTAATGTCAATTGCTCCATTATCTACAGTGATCAATTTATACTACTGCACAAGTGAACAACTACATATGTACTTCGAGGACAGGTGTGTGTTCAATAAAATACGCATCACAAAATGTCAGCACACACAGCCTTTTTAATAAGTCAAGAGTTTCTTTGGCAGTACATTTTTTCAGTATAGTAGCCATGCTGTAGATTAAGGGCATTATTCTAGGCATAAATTAAGGTAATACATAATTTATAGCATTTATTTTGTACCCAATTTTTGATAATTATGGTAATCTGATATTCTGCATTTGTAATGGGCAATAGAAATTATGTTCTCTGACGTCAGTCTTCCCTCGCAATTCATTCCCTGATGTTAGGGCTCAGTCTCATGGCACTTCTCTGCACCACTTCCAGGCTTCAATATCTTGTGTCTTGGTGACCAGAATTGAACACGTTACTCCAGGTGTGACCCAACTGAAGTACTGCATAGTCCAAGCATAACTTCCTCCAACTTATGCTCTACTGTTTTGGCTATATAGTTCAGCATTCTATTTGTTCAGTTTTCTGCAGTGATTTGATGCGCTGAGCCTACTAGTACCACTAGATGCTTTTCAACTTTATTTCAGCACCATTCACGGAGTACTTATGGCAACCCTTTTCTGCTCCCTATGAAATTTCATTTGCCAACGTTCTATCTACTTACGTATGTTTTATGGTTCTGGGGCTACCTCCTCAGATTTCCAATTTGGTTCGAATTTCACCAGTTTGATTCAGCTTCCGAATTTGGGCAGTAATATAAACTAGAAACAGGAAGGGTCCCCAATCTGGCCTTTCCAACCGCAAGCCCACAATAAATACCTGTTGCTTCCTACCTTTCAGACAATTTTCTCTCAATTCCCAGGTTTTATTTATGACTGAGCTATTTGTCACTTGCATGGCAGGAAACAATTATTCAAAGCTGTCATCCAGAAAGTTGTTATATTGAAGATCAGTTGTGCACTTCGACAATGTCATTTTAAGAACAATGTTGGCAGGAAACTGCAACTGAAACTGAAGCCGAGGAAGAAGAATCCCCACTGCAGACATATATTTATTTGTATCTGGACACTGAATGAATGAGAATTTGAAATCAGTTTTAA
Source organism: Heptranchias perlo (assembly GCF_035084215.1). Taxonomy (NCBI): domain Eukaryota; kingdom Metazoa; phylum Chordata; class Chondrichthyes; order Hexanchiformes; family Hexanchidae; genus Heptranchias; species Heptranchias perlo. The sequence goes on from NC_090332.1 coordinate 81,476,395, forward strand.
AAACCTGGAAATAAAAAGCTGGTATCAGTGACCATATAGCTGTCGGATTGTCGCAAAAACCCAACTGGTTTACTAATGTCCTTTGGGGAAGGAAACCGGCCGTCCCTACCTGGTCTGCTCAAGACGTGACTCTTAACTGCCCTCTGAAATGGCCTAGCAAGCCACTCAGTTGTATCAAACCACTACCTGCTGTACGAGAAGGCAGTCCACCACCACCTTCTCAGGGCAACGAGGGATGGGCAATAAATGCTGGCCTTGCCAGCAACACCCGCATCATGAGAATGCATAATAAAACAATAATTATTCTTCAGTGATGAGCATTCATCTATTTTAATATCTTAAACAATATAAAATTTAGTCAATTTCACTGCTTTGATCTTACCTGTCATAGATCAGGCCATCAATTCCATTCTGCTTCAGTATACTCCTGTTCTCAGACTCATTGGTATCATCGCCCCAGCAAAAAATAACCAATCCTTTTGACTTGGCTTGTTGGATGTAATCCAGATTTCGCAGCAAGTCCTCTGTGTGAACATTGACTCCCTTTTAAAGAAAGTAAAAATTTTGAAGTAGCGGAACAAGGAAATCAAGTTATTTAATAGCATAATATTAAACACAGTACTCTTACTTAGGTGCATGGAAATATACAGGACCGGTACACTTACCAGAATGTTTTCTGACTGTGCAAAACTCATTGCAAATGGTGTGGTTCGGCACCTGAGATCCATAAGCTCTGGATAGATGTTAGAATAGCCTTGGGTCAAGAAAAGAACCGGATACTTGTTTTGCTTCTGCCGGATCCTAGAAAAATAAAATTAAGTATTTAAGTTTGGAAGAAACAAAACATATTAACCCTCCCCTTTTTACTGTCTTGTCATTCCCCATTAGAGGACTAATGGGAAAGAGCCAGAAATGTGCGGTGCCTCCATCCTACTTTATTGGGACTCTCAAAAATTCAGGTTCTAGGCACGGATGGGGACACGAAATGTGTTTATTTTATATTGTGATGTATAGGAATATTGTATGTCAGGCACTGATGGCACACCATTGATATAAAAAAAGTGTCCAAACTTGTTAACCAGTTCTGGCAGTTCAACAAGTTTATAAAGACAGAGACCAATTTTGCCCTACTGCTATCCAAATGGTCTCAGTACTCAGGGAAAATTCAGGGATCCACTTCTGATTGCTATATTTGCAAACTGCTGAGTGAAGATAGAATTGGGCTTGGCTGCAACGCACTCTGTAGGCACCAATACTATAATACTTTTTTTTAAAAAAAACAACCTATTGAATTCCTGACCTAGACAGAAAGCAAGTCATAAATTTACCAGCATTCAACTACAGGTGTTGAAGCTCAATAAAGGCTGAGTGAGTTACATCACTGAGTAGCTAAACAGGAATGCCAGATTTGATTCTTTGTCGCTGCTACGCTAATCAATCTCAGCTGAGGCAATGATCGGGGAGCTAGAATGAGCTTTCCTGGGTTAAGGATGGGTGGAAAACTAAAGATCAGCCAAGGTTGCTACTCCTGTTTTCTATCTGCTGGAAGTGTGTGCATGTGTACATTGATTATGTGTTATGTTGGATGAGGACAAGATCAGACTGCATTGCCAGCATTCCATTAGGAGAAAAAAAACCCCGATATTTCCACGAGGTACCAGATGGCTAATGGATCCCATAGAATTACTCAAGCAATAAGTCAACACTCTCACAAAAGGGAACTTGGAAAAAAGAGGCTTTATCTTAAATAACTACAGAGCATAGTGATCAGAATCTAGTTCTGTAAAGGAAAAAATATTTATTTCAAATATCAAATTATAAACTTACATTGAACAGACATCAGCAACAAATGAGGAGAACACTATTCTTCGATTAGATGCATTTTCCAAGATACATTTTAGGATTATGTCAATAGCTTGATTCATGTCCAAATAGGTCGGCATGTTACCATCCCAGGTACCATCCTATTAACAGGGGAAAATTCACAATTAATATTACCATTGTTAACTGGTTTTAGTTTCTGTAGACAGCCGATGCAATTAAAAACAGTGCATAAAGTAAAACCTCAGATAGAATAGTGTATAACATCATGATAAGTAGCAGCATCCTTTGCCCTACATTACAATGGCTTGCAAGCTATGCCAAGCATTCCTGATTGAAAACTAATTGAAAAATAAACTAGGTCATGGATCTATTTTGCTAACTCGTTCCTCCATTTTCCTTCTGCTACAATAGCAGACTCCCACACCAGCTATCTCCATGGCCTCTCAACAAGATTGATTATTTAGTGGCAAATAGTGCAGACCTGTGCCTATTGGGTTCTTATTTAAATTAATTTCCCTGTAGGATCAACAAAGAGGAAATTTTAATCTCATTAGTCTATGCTAGATTTAAAAGCAGGGGTCAAAGATGCAGGGAAGAATATTGGTCACGTCACCTGCTCCTCTTCAAATAGTACCATGGGATCTTTTACAGAAGGGATCTTGGTTTAACCTCTCATCTGAAAAACCCCACCTCCAACAATGCACCGCAATGAAGTGTCAGCCTAGACTACCTGCTCAATTTGTGAAGTAAGGCTTGAACTCGCAGCCATCTGAGTCAGAGACAACAGTGCTACCAACTGAGCCAAGTCAACACTTGCTAATCCACTGTGCCTAGTAACAATTTGAGGCCTTTTCCGTTACATTAAAATATGAAATACCCTTTCATTTTCTGAATGGTAAATAGTTATAAAAGTAACATGTAAATTACTCTTTAGTGTTTAATGAAAGCTGATGCATCACTTTACTTAAAGATGTCCAATAACATGCATTTAAGTGTCTACATGACTATGCTTTTACTACTGTCTAACAGGTGGGAAGCAGCATAAATTTCCATATTCCATTAACTGAAAACTTAAGTCCCATCATTCTGCATAAACAAATTAGATTTACGACAATTTAAATACAATAAACATATAAAACTTTCTTCAGACCAAGTACCATGCTACTAATCGAGTAATAAAATCTTGTGATCTGTTCATAAAAGGAAGGGATTGTTGACAAATAAGTAAGCAATGTTAATATCCTCTCTCCAACATCTAATACACCTAAATTCACCAATCTGATAAAATTCAACAATTGCAATTTACTCCAGCAAATGGCTTGATCAAGAATGGATAAACTCTGTCAAGTGACGCAAGTGAAAGGCTGCCCTAGAATTCATCATCGGCAGGTTATGATGCTAACAGTGTAAATAAGTTTATCAGACTGCTGCCCTGCCCACATCCCAATAAAGGCAGTTTGCACAATGTCGTACTACCGAGGACATACATTACTCACTTTTTGTTGATAAGGCCATTTAAGTTCAATGTTGAATCCAATATGCTCAGGCACACATACTAAAACCTAAAAAGATAAATTACATTTTTAATCCATGCTAAAATGTGTCAACATCACAACAGTGATTCACAAAAAAGAATGCAAATTTCATATTAAATATTTATTAACAGCTTTCTAAAATAGGCAATTAATTGCACAAGCAAATGAAATTTGGAAGTGCATTTCTGCCTCTAAAAGACCCAGCCTGAATGGAGTTAGGAGAGTACAATAAGCCTTACTAAAATTAAGTCAAAGCCATTATAAATAATTTTAAAAACTCTAATCATATAAAGAAAATATCTATGTAAACTCTCATTGAATAAAAACATGTGGCAACAGTGGAGTACCATTTTCATTCCACTCATGAAGATCCTCACAACTCACATGTAGTCTTTCGCATTTAAGGGACGGAAATGGCATTCCAAAGTTAGCCTTTGGGTATTCTAGAGATCAACATTTTGAACATCAAATTATGTACCTGCTGCAGGGAAGGAAACGGCTGGTTTTCTGAAACATCATTTTCGTCATCCACTGAATTTTCTAAGGAATTAAAAATTCAAAGAACTCAGACATGAATTTTTGAACAAATCAGAGATTAAACATCTTCCTATAAAATCATGAATAAACACAGCAATGGTTAGAATAAAGACTAATTATATAAATCTCAGCTAATTCAATTTAATGAAAACCTGGAACAAATCAAGTTACTACTGTGACAATGTTTTTCAAGCAGACTTACTTTCAAAAGGTTGATGGCTGAAAATCAATTTAATTTGTTGCCCAAGACATGTTTTGCTTAAAAGCATAATTTAAAGGAGGAACTAGTTTCATATAGTGAAATCAATAATTTAATTTCATTACTCACTCTTCTCTCTGTTTGCGTTGGCACTTCTAATCCTCTGACCAGTATAATCAGAAGTCACCGAGGTTCCCATAACATTATTATCCGATTACAATTTTTGTGTTAAGACTATGGACAATGGGTGACCTAATAGATAGCAGAGGCAGCGTCTGAAGCTGGTGGTTTTAGGGTGGGGCTGGGCTAGGAAAATTGAAAGACAACATTGTCTAGTGGGAACAAAGGGCCACTGTTGGCGAGCGGAAGCTGAAACCAATGTTAATGTATGAAAAATGCGTAATGCAATTTTTTTTTAAAAACTATAATGGACAATTTTTCATGGTTAACTATGAAATATTTGTATTTCACTGCTCTAGCTGCTCCTGAGTAAGAGAGCAAGATGCGTAGGCCATTCTCAAGCAAAAATAAAGACATTTCACTCTTCTTCACTATACATTCCACTTATATTATGATTGTGCACTAAGAATTTTTTTTTAGAAACAATAAAGGTAGGTAAAGAGGAAGGAAAATCTGCGGGAATACTTCTTATTCAAAGTACTCAATTTTCCAAGAAGTAGCTAAGTAATACAGACCATTAGGGTCCCAGCTTCAATCGGTCTGCGCCGAGTTTACTGACCTCAGGCAGGGCAGGGGCTGGGAATATGGTAAAGATTGAGGCAGTAGAGATGTTACAGCTGGCCTCAGTACCCTGCGTTTATTGAGGACAGAAATGGCCTAGGGTTACCATTCCTGATCAGTGGCCAGTGACCCTACTAAAAATGCATGTGTTTTGGGCATCAGGTCAAGACAATTTGTGACACTCACCATCAAAACTCACAAATGAATAAAGGCCACTTGACTAAGGGTAAGGAGGTGATAGAGGAGCAACTGCTGCCTGTGGAACCCTATCTAGCAAGAAGTCAAAGTTGAGGGGATCAAATAAGGGAAAAAGCATCCTACCACTTTACAGAAATGGAATCTTAATAGGTCTCAGCAGATGTATCCTCACCATCTTTCTCAGACTCAAGCATATTAATTATTTAAGGCTCAAGCCCCATGCTGGCAATTCATACCTCTCGTACATGTGGGGTGAATGTCTGGGCTTGCTTCACTCCATTCCTTTCTCCAGTCTTTTCTCTCTATCCTTGTAAATATTGTGCTAGTTAAATATTATTAGGAACACTAGTGCGAATTTAATTATGGCTATTTTATACCTTAACTTTTGGTAGTTATCATCCCAGGTAACTCACTGTTCTATGCGTCAAATGAGTTATTAGGAGTGGCTAGACAGGACATATCTCTGTCAGTCTGATGTCTCCTCTCCCTTCATTTATGGAGGAAAGAGTGTGAAGCAAGGTATAATATCAACACTTATCTTCTTTACTTTATAAGACTGTATCTGCGACAGCCTGGCGTATGAAAGTCTTAACCAATATTTCTATTTCTACATCATGCTGACAAAACTGGCCACGTTTATTTTATTACCGCTACAACAAATTAAACCAAGTGATACTCAACTTAAAATAAATCTGAATAAACATGAACTCCTTTTTTGAATTTAACAATGCAAGCGGTCTCCATAGTAATGCAAAAATGCTCATTAACATGGATTTTAGATTCTGAACCTTACTGTAATTACAAGACAGTAATCTCTCACAAGGGTTCAGAGAATATCAATCTGCAAGAATGAAGATTGAGAAGTTTATAGCAGTCACCTGAAGTCCAAGATGAGATCACAGCCTTGAAATCATTTCAACAATTTGATTTTTAAAAATCAGGGAATTTTATAGGGCTTCCTTTTCCTAGTTTAAGTTGTGTTGATTTCCAACACTATAGACACCGGCAGCATATTAAGTAATTGTCGGTATAATTTGGAAGATCTTTTCAAATAGCCTCATAGAATAAGATTTGCATTCCTGACTCTGAATTTACATACAAAATAGAATAAGAAATATACAAAACCAAAAGAATACTTCTGAATTCAAAGCATTCGTAGATTAACAAAAAAAAAAATCATAGTCTTGTAGAAATACTGCAATTCACAAATTTAAACGAACAGGTTTAAAAACTAACTAGTTCAAAAAGAACACCTACTCTCTAGACTGTCATTTGGAAGACTATTAGTCAGACAGCTTTTATAAGGATTTCAAGATACAACACGAAAACATAAAATCAAGATGTCATGTGGAACCTTTGAAACTTTCCAACTCTATATGTACCTTTATCGCCATTCACCTTCAAAGCAGCCACATGAGCCAACTGAAAGATAAAATTGGCAAGTGATAGTGCCACTCATTAGTTATGTAAGATAGTATGAATACAACAGTTCACTGTTGTGCTCATACTTCAAAAAATTGCCATAACATGTAACTGTGCTTATACAAGTATAAACATACACCCGTGCTTACATGAGCGTAACATCCACATAAGATGGAAGCTACAGTCCAAACAGAATTTAAAACAAGTTAGAAGGCAAAAATGAATTAGAATTTGTAACTTTAGTGCCTTCAGATTTCTCTTAAAAGTGGCTGCACACAAAATAAGAACTATGTGCAATGTAAAGAAATCAAATTATTATACAATAGGTTACCCTAAAGTAACATTATAAATTAATTATGGCCCATTTGTCAATTGCTCTTGGGTCTTCCCACACCATGCATTATTTCCCAGATATGACAGTGGCTATGTGACCTGCTCCCAGGCCTTCATCACTGCTGCTCTAATACATTGCTAGGTGATGAGTCAGCAGCTGGGAACAACTCATCTGCTGATTTTCTTCCTCTCTCCCTGTGGGATACACCTAGGTTCCACTGAATCATAAACTTGACAATATTCAGAATCATTGATGGAAACACTGCTTCCAAAACTCTATGGTGCAGCAGATTGCTATATCAACCCCCTGCTCATGGCCACCTACATTTGAAGCAACAAAAATATTGACAGGAAAAAATTCTAACCATAAAATCTTAATATACTGAAACAATCATTTTTGAATTTCTTGCAAAGATCAGATGACATTTTTAAAAAAAAGTATTGAGAGATTTCATAAGCAATATTAAATGATCAAAGTTGCTTAAAAAAACCAAAACGATTCGTACTCATTAGACCAGAATTAGCAGAAGAACCAAGAGATTGAAGGCATTTTTTAGGGTAAACAAAGGAATGTAAATGTAATCCTCGAATAACAGAGGTTCAAGGAAAAACTTAAAATTTTATATTAATGTAAAGAACACAAGAAAAAACATACAAAAATAGACATAAAAACAGAAAATGTTAGAGAAGCTCAGCAAGTCAGGCAGCATCTGTGGAGAAAGAAACAGAGTTAACATTTCAGGTCAAAGACCTTTCATCAGAACTGGAAGATGTTAAAAGAATTGAAGTTTTTGAGCAAGTACAGAGCCAGGAAAAGGGGGGGGGGGGTGGGGAGGGAAGAACAAAAAGGGAAGGTCTGTGATAGAGTAGAGGGCACAAGGTGATTAAATGACAAAAGGGATGATGGTGCAAGGCAAGGAATGTGGTAATGAGACAGATTAAGAAACAGAAGATTAATCAGAAGTAGCTGTAAATAGCAGCAGCAGAACCATTACCAGCACTAGCCAACTGAAAAAATGGGAGCAGTGGTTATGATCCGAAGTTATTGAAATCAATGTTGAGTCCCGAAGGTTGTAAAGTGCCTAAACGAAAGATGAGGTGCTGTTCCTTGAGCTTAATTGGAACAATGTCAGAGGCCAAGGACAGAGAGGTCAGAGTAGGAGTGGGAAGGGGAAATCAAAATATACATTATGGCTCTACAAAAAAAAAGTACAAACAAAATGGAAAAGAGATGCAGCCAAAACGGAACAGAATGTTTCATGAAAGATGACTGAATAAGCTAAGCCAAGTGATAATGATGAGGGATGATATAACGATCAAAAAGACCAGATATGATGTCAAAAGTAATCCTGGTGGAAATTAGTAATGAGAATACAGTGGCAACTGACTCTGACAAGTCAACTGAAGGTAAACTCAGACAGAGTTAATTAAGTTGATAAATGAGAAATGAAATTGAAGTGATTAATTAGACAGACGAGGGTCAACCAAACAAGGAGATGACATTGGAAATAATTCTACAGGAGAAATCTGGCTGCTCAACAAAGATTTTTTTAAAAATTCTGATCAGACTAGAGCTCTTTTCTCTAAAAGGACTGATGTGATCTGATAAAGGTCTTTAAAATTATGAAGAAATTTGACAGGGTAGATGTAAAGATGTTTCCATCTATGGGGGAGTCCAAAACTAGGGGACATAAATATAAGATAGTCACTGATAAATCCAATAGGGAATTCAGGGTAAACTTCTTTACCCAGAGAGTGAAACTCGCTACCACAGGGGCTGGTTACGGCAAATAGCATAGGTGCATTTAAGGGGCTGCTAGATAAGTACACGAGGGAGAAAGGAATAGAAGAATGTGTTGATAGGGTGAGAAGAAGTAAACAGAGTGGAGCATAGACTGGTTGGGCTAGATGGCCTGATTCTGTGCTATAAATTCTATGTAACAACACAACTCCTGTGAAAATTCTGGTAGATAATCAAGAATGGATAATGGAATGGCTATCTCTGGGGTCCCACTGGAACTGAGAACGTTGTCAATAAATAAAACTAATTAATAATGAGATAGCTCTCAATGCGGTGAACAGAAACTAAACAGGTTCTATCCTGTTTGTCTCTGATGCAAAGCCACATTCTGGACCATTCCGTACAATTTTGGGTACCGTCAAAGATGATTCTAAGACTTAAAAGTCTAAGCTGTGAGGCAATGCTCACAGAATTCAATTGATATTATTTGAAGAAAAAAGGATATAAAGGGATGTGATTCAAGTCTTTCAAACAGACACAATTAGGTTACTCAAAACGGTGATAGCAAAACGAGATACAACTGGCATAAAACTGACAAGCTTGAAGCAAGAGCAGAAATTAAAAGAATTGTCCATGTTGAGTGTACCAGATATGTGAAACAGACTCTTAACAAACATGTGTTGAGCCCTTAAAAAGTAGCTGAAAAGGCAATGGATGGCATTGAATCCCCGTACAATTATATTCTTGGGAGGGCAGTCAGTACAATCTGGAGGTGAGGAGAGGGCAGCATGTAAAATCATAGGAGAAAGTCAAGGGGGATTTTTTTTTAAATGTCTGTTTAGGAATGGGATGGAAAGTTATAAGCATCATTATATATATTAGAGTATTGTTTGTCTAGTTCTGTGCAATACTGGTTCTAGATCTGCTGAGTCAGCAGAAATGTCATTATGGAGTGCATAATGACATTAGGGTTGAACATTGAACACTGTACATTGTAATGTTAGATCGATAGCCTTAAGGTCTGCTAAATTATCTCAGGTTCATGGGGCTTCAGCTTCTTGGAAGTTTTACCTGCAGTTATTCGCCAAATAAATTGGGAAAACTCCACAATAGAGGAAATTATGTGGCTGTTGAGCAAGCTCAACCAATGCCCTGTCTTGAACCACATATGAAAAAAGGTTCATAAAGTCTTCAGCATTACTAAGTTATTACAATTTTCAAAAAAACAAATACAAGCCAAAGGTTTCAGGCTTGTACATCAAATAGATTCTACATATATTGCTGACAATACTTTGCTCTCAGGGGTATTTTTTCTTTTGAGAAGAAAGGAGAAGAGATTTAAAAATATTTTTATTGGAATTATTTTTATGGTGGTGAAATATCTGGTACACTCAACATGGACAATTCTTTTAATTTCTGCTCTTGCTTCAAGCTTGTCAGTTTTATGCCAGTTGTATCTAGTTTTGCTATCACCGTTTTGAGTAACCTAATTGTGTCTGTTTGAAAGACTTGAATCACATCCCTTTTTATCCTTTTTTCTTCAAATAATATCAATTGAATTCTGTGAGCATTGCCTCACAGCTTAGACTTTTAAGTCTTAGAATCATCTTTGACGGTACCCAGATAGTTAAATAAAAGAAGTGCACAAATGCAGGCAAAGCTTTAACGGAAACTTTATTTTGTTTCCATTTAAAAGAACCAACAGACTTCCAGTAACATCAACAGGGACAAAGAATGTTAGCCAAGTTTGAACTCAGTCTCAGTGTTGATATGCCTTCAAAGAGAGCGATTCCAGCAGTCTTCATTAAGATTGAGTTTCCAAATCTCCCAAAATTAGCTGAATTGCTCAGGACTTCATTGTTTGTTCTCTTTACTACTCCACCAGATGACTTGGATCCTCAGGAAACCCAGCCCCATGATCTCAGATGAGATCATCAAGAGAAAGAACATAACAGTGCAATTTCAGAAGTACTGCACTGAAATGTTCATTCTCCTTATTTCACTCTGGAGTGTTATTATGGCTGTTAAGACCACAGATTGACACGAGGTCCAGGTGTTGTGGCAGAACATGTATGGCCATACTGAAAGTTTGCAGGATTGCTTTACAGCACTAAATGAAGTTACTATTACAGCATAATTGATCACTTGACAGCAAAAACTGATAACTTGGGCAAATGTCCCATGAAAAAATGATCTACAAGCAGTACCTGAGTGCCCCAAGAATTTAAAAAAAGAGGCCATTTCCCAATTGCTTCCATTATCAGATAGGTATGAGTCACAGCCTGTTTCCATCTCCACACTGCCCTCTCTCAAATCTTTTACCAACTCTTGCAAAATGGTCTCATCCAATTTGTTGGCCACCGAGATTGGAGAGACATCTGGTACTTTCGTATTGCTTTCAGTCTCTTTAGCCATATGCCAAGGTTGGCAGAAACCAAATCTTGCACTCAAGTAGACTGGCATGAGGATTGGGGTGGTTTAATTCTTTGTGAGAAGAGGCTAAAATGACTCATACTTGCTGCAAAAAGGGAGAGTTTGATTGAATGTGAAAGGAACAATGAAACAGTGATTTTCACTCACTCCAATACCTCCAGAATCTTGCCAGACATTTTTCATATGTCTGAGGTTTCTCTCTGGCAAAATCAGAGATTTTTCTTTCCATCAAACTAAACAAAGTTGAACTGATCTCTTTTATTCCATTTTATCCTCGGACCTTGTTACTTGCTAGGCCTAAAGTGCTGATGTGAACGGCACATACAAAGGGAAGGAACAGGTGATGTCTATTTAGCATACACGGGTTTTAGGCCGGGGGGGGGGTTAAATAGTGAGTGTACTTCATGCCCATCTTCAATGCTAAATGGGTATACTCAGGGAATACTTAAAAAAAAAATGTGCAGATCTTCAAATAAATCTTTTGGTCAATTATAGTGAGCAATACTCCACAAGGAAATTGAGAATTTAACACGCAATACATTGGACTTAAATCTCAAACTTTTTCTGGAATTACCAGTTAAGGCTCACCTATACCCATTTGTTAAGAGGTTGATCAAACTTTTGAACACCACTGGAAGGTACAGCTGTGTCATGAGGTGCCAGGCTTTGAACATTGCCCCATGAAAGCAGGTACATTTTCTACATTACTGCAGTGGCTACACATCAAAAAAAAGTATGTAATTAGCTGTAAACAACAACAACTTGCATTTATATAGCACCTTTAATGTAGTAAAACATCCCAAGGTGCTTCATAGGAGCTATCAAACAAAATTTGACACCAACCCACATAAGGGGATATTAGGACAGGTTACCAAAAGCTTGATCAAAAAGGTAGGTTTTAAGGGGCGTCTTAGAGGAGGAAAGCAAAGCAGAGGGGTTTAGGGAAGGAATTCCAGAGCTTGGGGCCTAGGCAGCTGAAGACATGGCCACCAATGGTGGAGTGAAGAAAATTGGGGATGCGCAAGAGGCCAGAATTGAAGAAGCGTAGAGAACTAGGAGGGGCAAGGCCATAGAGGGATTTGAAAACAAGGATGAGAATTTTAAAAGCGCTTTGGGATGCCCTGAAGTCATGATAGGTGCTATATAAATGCAAGTCTTTCTTTTAAATAAATGTGGTTCTCCCACAAGATATTTCAGACCATGCCAGTGAAATATCTAGGTCTGTGGCTGCACACTAATGCACACAAACTTTAGTCATCAATATGCAAATTTCCAAACTGGTTGGCTGCCTATTACATCTTGGTCTTTCTCATTGTGCATTAGGCTAAGTGATGGTTCTCATATGAAATAGTTTTGTGGATGATTTTATCAACTATAGTCATGTTTTTTTTATTTGTGCTGTACTATTTCATTATATTGTCATCCTTACTGTCAGTCTTACGCATCTTGCTTTGCCACTGAATGTAATTTTTAAATTTAAATATGAATGAAGTATATAGTTTTTATGAATGAGTTTATAGTTTTTAACCTTAGTTAAAAAAAAAGTAATTAGATTTATAAATTAATTCCAAATTTGTAGGAGTACTTTACTATTATTAGATATTCTTAACTACATAGGTTCTTACCTTTAAAAGCTGTAACTGCTCAAATGTAAGTTCCTTTACTGGAATTTCAAACAATTCTGAAGATTCTTTGTCCACTTTCTGAAAACATAAAAGCCACATTAGAAATGTGAGCAATGTATACAAAAAAGACACATGAAAACTATTGCCACAGAAGATTATGAAAATGGTTTAAAAATTAGTTAAGTGTCACAAGAATTAAAGATGAGCACTACATTAAAAAATAAAATAGCATCTAACTTACACAAGCATTGTCTGTTTTTGTGCTATTTTGACTGACCTAAAGCAGCTGATGTTTTTCAATGGGGCAAAAAAACACAATTTTCAAAAGACCAAATGCAGTTGGAATACCAATACTCTAATTCTAGTTTCTAAAAAAAACTTTCAATAAACAAATAGCTCATACAGCATATCAAGTGGAACATTCTATATCAATAAAGCAAGGTTAACAGGAATTAAATATCATATGCAGAAATTGTCCATCTCCCATCTGTTATACTTTCTGGATTACTTTAAACCAGACATAAAAGTTTCACTGAAGTTCTCAAAACAAGAAAAACAAGTGTAATCATGTCCAGGCTGGTGAGATGTCAGAACAAGTATTGTGAGTGAAAACTATCTTATTTGCTTTCTGGCATCTTCCAACCTGTGGCCCAAGTATAGTAGCAACGTGACATAGCAATGTGCATGCATAACAACTTAAGCAGAGCAGCTGTTTAACTGATGGGGCAGCTCCATTGTGATCAGTCCATCTCCTGCCGCTGATTTTTATCCAATAGACAAGTAGACAAGTAAAAATGTGGGATGGGAAGTATGTATCAGAGTCAAATTTCATTGTACCTGTGCCCTAAAAGCAAAGTTGTCAACATCGGGTAGGGGATTGTTGGGATTAACATTTTTATGATCAATAAGGATTGGGATTGCAAGGATTTAATTAAATGAAGCAGTTCTCTATAGAGAGTCAGATACATTCTTAAACTAAAATGTAGTGGCATGTTAAGGTAATGTTCATTTTTATTTTTAAATGGTAGGGACATCAATTACAATAAGAAGTTTAAAGAGAGCAAGATTAGGCCAGATTACCTGGACGTAAGAGCTGTATTCTTGTGAAACTTGAGAGTTATGCTACTAACAGAAAAAAAATGTGCGCGAAAGAGGAAATGGAGCTTCTTGAAGGCAGCTTGACCTTCTTTGAGGTAGTTTTAAGAATGAAGGAGATGTAAGGGCTCCATATAGGATCAGAAAAGATAATCAAGCTAAGAAGTCAATAGATGAAAAACGAATAAGGTTGAACCACAAAAGATAAGAGGTGGTACCCATTAGTTCAGTAAAAAAATAAGTAATGGTCTTTGAAGAACTGAAAAAAATCATTTTCATGAAGTAGGTCAAATGTAATGATTCAACCACTGCTCAGAGAGGGGAATAAATATTGTGTACACAGAGCATAAGATCTGAAGAAAGGTGATGAACATAGAATATGTTCATTAGCAAAAAAAGTGGTGGCAGTCATTGATATGGACAAGATAAATCGGAAAACAGGGCCCTGGTGAACCCACGAGTCGACAATAAGGGTTGAACGTGAAATGGGGATTGGGGGGGGTGGGGGGAGGTGGGGGTGCAGAAAAGTCAGAGGATGAGATAACTTCAGTACAAATTTGAAGGGAAATTAGATAACCATGAGCATAACTTTGAAGGAAGACCATATTCTGGTAATCTGTTCAGATGTGAACAGTGCCAGAGCTGTCAAAGTCTTGAGACATCTAAAATAGTGACAAATGATTCCAAGTGTTCAAGAGCAGAGGTCCAGAGGTGCATAATGCAGGCAAGATCACTACTGACTGAACAGCTCTACCAAAAAATGATATTAGTGATCGTGGATAAGGCCAAAACTTTAAAGCTAATGATAATTTGAAAGTTAACAGCAGAGTCCATCCTTTAGAAAGTACAGATGTAAGGACAATAGGGATAGGATAAACTGAGTAAACTTTCAAGGTGGGCTGGTAGTTGGAGAGATTGAAGACGACAAGGATGAGTTCAGATGTACATAACTTGGGGGACAAGAGATGCCACCAAGACCAGAGGTCTTAATAGAATCCCGAGAGCAGGAAAACAAACAAGTATAGCAGGCATAAAACTTGATTTTGGTCATGATGGCAGAACAGAATGGCACAATGCAACCTCTCACAAAGATTAGAATTAGAATAAAAATGTGAGCCAATAAGCTCAGGGCCCTGAAATTATTCCATGGAATGCTAAAATATGAATGTTTACAGCATTTGTCTGAAATTCCTCAGTTTAAGAAAAAAAGTGAGTAATTTCAAAGCCCATCTTTCTCTTTGAGAGAGCTAGAAACTGAATCATTAGGATGAAAGGATCCAAAAAAGTTCCAGGAGACAATTTTGGCAAAGGACCAGAAGCATGACTACTGGAAGGAGACAATGCTTTTCAATAAAATTATATTCAGTAGCTCTAATAAAAGAACTTACAGAAATCAGATATAAAGTTGGTTCAGGATGCTTCAGATTCATCAAGACATCAGGTGCAACAGGCAATATTTTTATGAAACACAGCAGACATGATTAAACCAAGATGCAGTTCCAGGTGTAACGATCAGAAAGAGTAAGTATGAAGCCTTACATCTCAGAACAGTCACAGGCAAAAAGATTAAGGGCAAAAGAAGCAGTTGGACTAGAAAAAAGCAGGAAAGAATTCTCAAGAAGACTAACCCATTGATTTATAATGCCAAACAAATGGGCCTCATTTACAGAATTTGAATGGGTTGAATGATCTTTTCTTATTTCACATGTTCTTACTAACTGGCACTATACTCACAAAATACTGAATATAAACATACTTGTGCATCTATTCAAATTTTTTATCCGTTGTTTTTTTAAAAACTTAATGTAAGGAATACCAGTCCTGAGACAAAGTATTTTAAGCTTTACAACCAGTGTCAACATCAAGTACTCTGGAGCTCAGGTCAAAGCTTTCTCCACACAACAGAAGAGTACCTATACCTGTGACATTCACATATGAACCATCCTTGTAGTATTAGACTAAATTTACCAATTAGTTCCAAATTATAATTGTAAACAATTTTACAACACCAAGTTATAGTCCAGCAATTTTATTTGAAATTCACAAGCTTTCGGAGGCTTCCTCCTTCCTCAGGTGAATGTGGAAATGAGGAAATGTCCAAATTATAGGCAATTTTATGCTGTGGACTGTCACTAGGAAATGGGTTGAGATTGCCCATCTTAATTTCTTGTAAACCCCGATGTTATTAGGAAGAATATTTAATCTTGATCATTCTGGGCTAGATTTAAACCAATATTCCACATAATAAAAATACATCTCCAATACTGTGAACCAACTGTGTTATTGCTATATCCTGCATCATCTTTGTGATTTACAAAATGAAATCAAACTTACATTAAATCTTATCTTAGTGAATAACCAGACAGTATTTAATTTGTTACATTATTTGGTATGCCAACATGTAGCATAGAATATAGGCTGCATATAGTGACACCACTATTCCTAGCCAGAATGGAGATGATTGGGTAATTTCCCCGTCAATCACGCTTGGAGTGATTACAATCACACTGCTATAAGTGACTGGGGTTGATTTTACACACACGAGTTCTGTTGGTTGCAGTTTATAGAGGCTTTTTAAAGGCTGCATATAGTGACACCACTCTGCCTCCAACTCATTGGCTGACAGTGGCGTCAATAGACACACAGTAGAATATATTTTGGAAAGCTGCCAGAGCTGACTTTTGAGAGGGAGGTCAATCAGGTTAGACAGGCACATACAGGCAGTTAAAGCTACATTGAGGATATCATTTTAGAATATGGGAAGTAAAAAGGTACAGGACAGATGTAAATCCAAGCAATAACATCCGACACTGACCACTTTTTTGTCCTTAGACATAGAAACAGAGGTATTTCATGCATGGTGGTCCAATGACTATCTGGAAACAAGCGTAGCCAAGTTAGCTTCTGGATGTGTTGTCTAAAGGGTGAGCACAAGATTCACCATCTTGCAACTTTTTGGAGAGTATATTCCAGTGTCACAGATCGAGGATCTTACCATTTCAGTATACCAAAGTGCCTGGAAAAAAAAATCTGGTCTCTTCTGAAGGGACTCTTGTTACACATGCACAGAGCAACAAAACAAAAAGCAAAATATTAGAGATGCTGGAAATCCAAAATAAAAACAGAAAATGTTAGAAATATGCAGCAGGTCAGGCAACATCTGTGAAGAGAAGGCGGCATGGTTAACGTTTCAGGTTGATGACCTTTTGTCAGAACCTGAACATGATGTTGCATGACCCACAGAGCAATAAGCTTTGTTTGGGAAAGGTCAAGATCCCAAATCAGAATTCATGGGTCAGAATCTGCTTCAAGAAGAACATCCTCCTGACTTTGCTAGGAGCTTTGGAGAAATAACAATGAAGGCCAGTAACCAAAGGTGTCAGTAGGCTTTCTGGGATAAGGAGATTAGAATTGCTATCTCCCTGAGGTAATATTAGCCACAAAAAGGCTGCCATAGGTTTGTCTAAAGGAGAAACTAGAGAAAAAGTGGTTGTTGCATGCAAAACAAATGGTCCACAGGGAGCCACAAAACAGCCAAGGCAAGAAGTTACCCTGAGGAAAATAATAGCTGCAGCCATGTTACGCTTCAATGAAAGACAGGACCAGCTAAAATAAGCTATAGAACAGAAGGTATATTGCCATTTTGTAGCGTTGAACACAGGAAACATCTGATTTCTTCAGAAAAACAAGGATTTAAAAAAAACATTCTTACTAAAAACAAAGTAAGCTGAAACACAACAACTTCAAGTTGTAGAGATATATTTTAAACAAGGTGAAGAACCACCATTATCTAGGAGGGAAAGTCATGGGACAGATACCTCAATGCCCATAACTACTTTAAATGTAAGGACTTGCACAACACCAGGTTATAGTCCAACAGTTTTATTTCGGAGCTTTCCTCCTTCGTCAGGTGAGTGAAGGGTTCTAAAAACGCATAGCATATATAGTCAGAGAACAATGCCTGGTGATTACAGATAATCTTTCCAACTGCCCCCTATCACACCTCTCTGTCTCCCAGCAGAGGTGTGATAAGGGGCAGTTGGAAAGATTATATGCGTTTTTAGAACCCTTCACTCACCTGACGAAGGAGGAAAGCTCCGAAAGCTTGTGATTTAAAATAAAACTGTTGGACTATAACCTGGTGTTGTGCAAGTCCTTACATTTGTCCACCCCAGTCCATCACCGGCATCTCCACATCATGGCTACTTTAAATGTATGTCACTTCCACAATGTTCCTAGTTGGCTTATCTCTCATATGTGAACAGTGTACGAAAAAAAAAATCACATACCTTTTTCATTGATATACAACAGGTGAGATCATGGTATACAATAGGAACATGGTCTTTTGAAAGATGTACATCAAACTCTACAAAGGCAGCACCCTGAAAGAAATCAAATACATCTCTTTATATTCTAGGTACTATACTGCAATTGACTGGTGTAAATGAAGTCTTGTAAAATAATCTTCAATTTCATTCTTGGTTCAGAAGTTTAATCGATTCAGATATACATCTCATTGTTAAATGGAATTACATTTCTGTCACAAACTAAATTTTTTAAAAAAATTATATGGTTAACTTATATCCTACACAGTTTCTACACAAAAATGAATGCGTAATCAAGACTTCAGACACACCAATATAAATATTACAAAGACATGAACCCTTTAAAATATGGAAGTTATTTTAATTCACTCAAATATAGAAGTATTTCTCTCGCTTTCATCTCAAAGTCCTACAACGTCTTGTTGCCTGACTTACTCTCCCATCTAGCTTCTGCTCATCACCTCACTAATGGCTGAACCAAAATCTAGAAATTATGAGAGAAAGTGCTTAAAGAAACACAAGCCTTTTCATCATATAAATGCTTCAAAGTTTCCCAATGAATTACATAAGTAAATATAGCAGCCATTTTGCACATAACAATGGGTCAATGTGTTTTTAACTGGTGATGATTAACAGAAGAATGGCAACCAGGACACTGGGAGAACTCCAACCTCCTGTGATTAGTGCCATAGGATCTTTAAAGTCCACTTGAACCATTAGAACAGGCAGACACAGCTTGATTTAACATTTCAGCTGGACAGCACCTCCAACAATGCAGCACTCCCTCAGTACTCAAGTGGAGTGTCAGCCCAGATTATGTGTTCAAGTCCTAGAGTAGAGGCCTGAAACCACAACCGTTGTCTTCATCGGCAAAAGTACCACCAGCTGAGCCAAGCTGACACTATACGGAAATGTGCAGTCATAGGCGCAGACCCACTGTTCCCCAATACAATGCATTCCAATACCAAAAATAACGTGACAACTCTTAACTTGGATTGCAACACTTCAGCTGATGAAACAGAAAAACATATGCAGAAAGCACTTTATATTTCAGTTATGCCCCATCAGATGATCACTATTATACATAAATAGTAAAATATAAAAAGGATATAAAAACATTTGGCAAGATGGCAGCAGGCACCCTCTACAATTTAGTTGGATAAAAGTCACATTCATCCACAGCAACCATTTCCGAAACCAACGTGAATTAATCTATATTTAATTCCACTGTGGCATTCCTGAACCCATTCACTTAACTCATCCAGATCCGCCTGAATGCAATCAAATTCCCCTGTATTGGCTTGTGGAAAAGGAATGCCACTCTCAGTCTAAAGGGTTCTTGTATTTTTCGTGATACATGATGTTGGTGAAAGGCCAGTGTCCTGGACAAATGCCAAGAGTACAACTTCATTATAATTTTGTAGCAGGATGCGAACAATGTGGGAGATCAGCACATTGTAGAAGCTCCTGAATAACCGACTCTAAAAGCTGTCTCCAGTTGATGTGATTTGACATTACTACAACTACCCACCTCCATATGGTTTATGAATACTGTAGTCAGAGGACCCAAACCACACCTCTGAAAAACGTGGAACTGCTTTAACCTTTATTATACTATCCTGGTGTCAATTTTCGTGCCATAACTCTGAAATAACTAGGGGATTAACAATTACAGCCACTGAAAACATCTAATGTGCCATTATTGGGGTCAGGGCAGCCTAATAAAACTTGCTTTTAAGACCCTATGCTATATCTAATTTACAACCTGCAAATCAAAAAAGTAAAGAATGTGAAAATTAGAAAAAAATACAAAAATCATCCATTCTATGAACATTGTTTAACATTCAGATGAATAGGCAATTATCCAAACAAGGGAGAAAACATATGGACACTGTCATTTTTAAGAATTTCATACCACTGAAGAACCATGGTGGCACTTAACCCTCGTGCTCCAAAGCACACAAGTCGATAGAAGAAACAGGCAAACACACACCAAAGAAGGATATTTTGATTACTTCAGCTCAGAGTGTGGAAGAACGGGGAGGCACAATGCTTTTGACATAGGAGGTTAAACTACCAAAAGGTAGGTGAATTCAACAATCTTCCTAATTTGCATGTGGACGTTGAACATGAACCAATGAATTGTGCAAAAGTAGCACAGAAAACCAAGTTAGAAAACTCTGACTAATTCTGGAAACCAGCCGGGGCACTGAAGTTATCAGATCAAACAACATATTTATACAGCACCTTCAACCTAAAAAATGTCCTAAAGTGTTTCACAGAGGCGTAAGGAAAACAGATGTCAAGTCAAAGAGGAGATTAGGAGGGGTGAGCAAAAGCTTGGTCAGAGAGGTAGGTTTTAAGGAATCTTAAAGGAGCAGAGGAAGGTGGAGAGATGGAGGGGTTTAGAGAGGGATCTTGGCAGTGAAGACATCAGGCCAATGGTGGGGCGAAGGGAGGGGAGTTGCAGTGGAAGGGAGAATTTGGAGGGTGGCGGGAAGAGAAAGGGGTTATAGGGCTGGAGGTAGTTACAGAGATAGGGAAGGGTAAGGTTATGAAGGGATTAAAACACAAGGATGAGAATTTTAAATTTGAGGTGTGCGGAGGGAGCCAATATAGATCAGTGAGGACAAGTGTGATGAGCAAGTAGTACCTGGCGTGGGATAGGATATGGGTAGCAGAGTTTTGGATTAGCTGAAGTTTATGAAGATGGAGAATGGGAGACTGGCCAGGACAGCATTAGAGTAATTGAGTTTGGAAGTGACAAAGGCATGAATGAGAGTTTCAGCAAATCAGCTAAGGTAGTATCAACCTTGTCAGCCTAGATTATGTGCTCAAGTCCCAATTCTGAGACTTGAGCACATAATCTAGGCTGACAATCTCTGCAGTACTGCACTGAAGTGAGGAGGACAAGGAGGGATAATGCACCACAGTCATAGTCACAGAGGTGGTCATTCATGACCTTCTGCAGTGCTATGGGAAGGACAGAAACCCGATTAGAAGGATTCAAACAGGGAATGTGCAGGAGGTGGGCACAGATCTGGGAACCAACACACTCAAGGACCTTGGATAGGAATTGAAGTTGAAGTTGGAGATGGAATGGTAGTTGGCAAGGACAGAGGGCGTTTTTCTGAGGAGTAATAAGAGTGATTTTTAAAGATGGTGGGCAGTGCCCGAATAGAGAAAATCATTTACGGTATCGGGTAAAATGGGGGCCAGGAAGCGAAAGTTGGCTGATCAGGAGGTAAGTGGGAATGTGGCCAAGGGAACAGAAGGTAGGTTTCATGGATGAGATGAGCTTGGATGAGCTCAGGAGTGAGCTGGGGCAAAATGGGGACAAAACTAAAAAGAGGGGTGAGGGTTCAGTGCTAGGGAGGTCTGGAATGATGGGCAAGAGGTAAAGCAGCAGAGGCAGCTGAACATATGGTCTCTAACTTGTAGATGAAAAAAATCCACAAGCTCCTCACAACTGTTGTTAGAGGTGAGGGTGAAGGAGACGTGGGAGAGGGGTTTAAGGAGGCAGTTAGTGGCACAGAAAAGGAGCCTAGGGTTATCTTGGCTCTCCAGGATGATCCTAGAGTAGTGGGCCATTTTGGTACAAGAAAGCCAGGTTTGATATTGTCCAGCCGGATCTGGCAATGGATGACTAAACGACTTGTGTGCCAGGTTTGGTCAAGTTTGCACCTTAGACTTGACGAAGCAATGATGGGGACAGTACCAGGGGGAGCGACCAGGATGGGAGATGGTGAAGGTTTGGATCAAAACAGTATTACTTCATGAAAGCATGACGCTGCCTTGCAGAGAATCAGGAACATTTTTGCACATTGGGCCATAATTGACATTCGTGGAATAAACCTCAACTTCTCCTAGTGGATCACAATTCATTAAATTGCTTAGTAATGATTTTCTTCAATGTTTTTCTACCAAAATAAAACTACCACTCAGAATGAAAGGCATCATTTGTCCTGCCAATATAGAATTCAAAGGCCCTACAAACATTACCGATGTGATGCTTTCCAATCAGCGAGGAAGGATGCAGCAGCAAATAAAACTTCTATTTTAGTAAGACATAAACAGGCTTGCACCATGCAGCGAAGTATGAAGTGGTTAATTTTGGTAGGTGGAATAAAGAGGCCACTTATTCCTTGGAATGTAAGAAACTAAATGGGGTAGGGGAGCAAAGAGATCTGGGAATACAGATACATAAATCACTAAACTTAGGAACAAAAGCTGATAAAACCATAAAGAGTGCAAACAAAGTATTGGGTTTATTTCTAGAGGAATAGAATACAAAAGCAGGGAGGTAATGTTAAATTTATATAGAACCTTGGTTAGAGCACACTAGTATTACTGTGTGCCGTTCTAGTCTTCATACTATAAAAAGGATATAGAAGCATTGAAAAAAGTGCACGAAAGATTAACAAGGATGTTACTAGAACTGACAGGATACAACTATCAGGATAGATTGAGCAGGCTGGTTCTGGAAAAGACTAAGACGAGACTTGATAGAGGTCTTTTAAAATTATGACAGGGCAGACATGGAGAAATTGTTTCCATTTGTGGGTGAGTGCAGAACAAAGAGGCATAAATACAAGATAGACACGATCAGATTAAATTAAGAATTTAGAAAGAATTTCTTTACAGCATGGCAAGAATGTGGAACCCGCTGCCACATGAAGTGGTTGAAGCAAATAGTATTGATGCATTTAAGGGGAAACTTGATGCATATACAAGGGAGCACAAAATAAAAGCACGGCCACGATGGGCCGAATTGCTTCCTTCTGTGCCGTAACTTTCTATGATTCTATGAAAAGGATATGGGTACAGGGTGGGACGAGGTAATTAGAGTGGAAGGAGGCTTGTGTGGAGTATGCACATCAGCAAAGACAAGTTGGGCTGAATGGCCTGTTTCTGTTCTGTAGATTCTATGTAACAATTTCCTGAGACAAATAAAACTCAAAAGATACAATTTTAGGCATAGTTTTTTTTAAATGGAGCCTGATCACTGCCCTATTTGAATGCCAAAGTTAATCCACTATCAGAACATTAAGTGTGGTAACTCTGAGCAGAGATAAGAGCAAATATCAAGAGTCAATGAATTTAAGATCACTTACGACCATTGGTTCAGATGGGTCAGACATCATCATGTGCAAAACAAGACTAAAATCCCAGGTTACTGCTTATACACAAGTTCAATTCTCCAAGAACAACCCCACCTGCTCCCCCTCCCCCCACCCAGTCAACAGTCTTCATAACCACTAGGCTTTCCTCAGCTTAAATGGCAGCAAAACCCAAACCATGGACTTTAGCTCCCACCAGCACATATGTGCCTCTGACCTTGACCCAATCACTTCCTTGGCTCCCAACTCAGATTAAGTCCTTAGGATCCAAATCTTGGTGTGTTGCTTAATCCTTTCTCTGCATCTGTTTGGTTACTAAGACTACCTTCTTTCATCTTTGCAAGATCACCCACTTCTGTCAAAACTCTAACCCATTACTTGAACCTCAAGTTTTCATGCTCTCCTAGCTAGCCTACACCCTCCAGGAATTAAAACTCATCCAAAATGCAGCAGTCCTGTACCTTCACCTACACAAAGTCCCAAATTCCCATCACTGTCCATTAATGTGGATGCTATCTTTGACTGAGGTGGACAACAAATTGATTGAAAGTTTTGACCAACCCAACACAAGTGTTAACCGAAGCTTGCCATACATTAATCCAAAACCTTTAATAAAAGACTCTCCAAGAAATAGCTACGGCAATTAACATAACAAATAACATCTGGCAAAAATACTATTTCTCGTTTGCCAATAAACTATTACTGATAACAGGGAAAAAAGAATTTTGGTACATTATAAAATGAGGTTTTACATGTAGAGGATACTGTAACAGCAAATTTTTAAATGGCCAATGGCTCCAACGTTTCCCCACTCATTTAGGTGGCAAGATATTCATTTGTGCAATTTCATTCACCTTTTCAGGATTTAAAAATCTGCCTTTCATGTTATTTATTTGTTATAAAGCAAAGCAACGCAACTTTTCCTATATTGAAAATGAAATCTATACTTCAAAACTATGCCATAAATTTGACTCCATAAGTTAAAGGCTAGCAATACTGGTCCCAGTCAGATGAAGCATTTTGTTCAACAAATAGTTACATCAATAAAATGAATGCTTTAAATAAAATTTTGGGGCAATGTATGTGCTTATTGTGACTTTTAAAGCAATATATACCGGAAAAACATGCAGAGTTGTTTTATTACTTACGTGAATAGCGGCATTTTTAAAGGAAGCTATTGTGTTTTCTCGGACTTTTGCAAGGCTAAAACACAATTTTTTTAAGAAAATCAGCACTATAAAACGGTAATATGTTGTTTCTATATGTACAGCTTTTTAATAATTTCAGAAATCAACAGTGGAATAATCAAATATTTAATTCCCCAACATTAATGAGCAATAGCACTTAGTTTTCAAATGAAAACAAAAATAATTCCTAAAAACATCCAAATAATTTTCACATTTCTGTCTAATGCTGAGGTCAGACACAATATAGAGTAGAAATAAGAGTTTATTTTGGCAGGGTGAAGAGTTTAAAAAAAAAAATCCTTGCATGATCGCTTCTGCTTTACTAAATGACTACAGGAAAAATGTGACCAGGCACATGAATTGTACGTATGTGTCATCAGACCTCCCAACAAAAGAAAATTCAAAAGGATGAGTCAACCTCCTGTGGGATTACATAGCGAGTCAAGATCAAGTGCAGCCTTCAAGTGAAGTGGGGTTACAGGACAGGAGATAATTGAATCAAGAATTGCAGAGATAATTCAGTTGCCATTTTGAAGTCATTCTGTCTTTATTTTTGTATTTCCTTTATAAGTCCACATTTACAATGAAAAATGCCTATGCAAACAGGTCACCCTGTAATTAGACTCCCACCACTGGTGGCATTGGATGAAGGGGAGGCAGAGGAGACAGAGTAATGGGGAGGGAAGTGAAGAATGAAGATGATGGAGTGGAGAGGGGAAGGGGTACCCCATAACCACAATTTAAAAAAACACAAATACAAAGGGCTCCTGTCCAGGTCCTCTGCCCACCCACAGCCACAATATAAGCAAGTCTCTGGACAGTATTGTTGGGGGGTGGTTGTTACATCAAGAGCCAGCGTGGCAGTCAGGAGGGAAGGGGAACGCAGAAACGGCCACACCTGTGCCAGGCCCAGTTAATGGGGCAAAAGGCATGGAGTTGCCAGAGCCCACAGAGGCAGCAGCATATGATTGTATATGTTTAATATACCCGTATGATTATCTTATAGCATATATTTATAACAAAAAAATTGCCACTACACAGAGTCAACTGGCACTAGATGCTTATTTAAATATTTATTGACATTTAAAAGAAGTTTCTAAGCCAGCAGAAAGCCCAAAAAGTGGGTTAGGAGCAGGCAGGAACCCAAATTACTTTTAAATTTTGGCAGGCTAGAGGCTAAAATACATTACATTTACATTACAATTTTGAAGAAAATGATACAATTTGAAAGTAAAACTTACCTGAAAAAAAAACAATATGTTGCATGGACTCTGAAAATGTTCAAAGACTGTGCAAAAAACCACCAAGTAACCAGATTGCGTTACTAAAGAATAAGTTTACATAGAAAAAGCCCTATAATAAACGTGGGCATCAGAATTTACAATGGGAAAAAGTATGTCAAAAACTAGACAACAGGAAGTCAAGTGTATTTAGATGCAAGGTTTTTTAATAATGTAGATATTCTAGAGTCAAGAGCAACTTGAATCTACCAATACTGTCCATAACTGTTTCAACAAAATCAAACTTTAGGTTTTAAACTGGACCCAACCTTGGAGTATTTATTCTGATTGAGGGCAAAGATAATTTCTAGCTTTAGTTTTAACATTAGTGATCCTTTAAATTTTATATTGTATGTATTAATAGAGTAGTGAATATGTAGCATATTCTGGCAAATAATTTATGCTAGGCTGATTAACCTCTAAGAAAATAAAACTAGCTAAATATTGTTTTAAGAATACAATTGAAGGTGAGAAATGGAAATAGTGCAACAGCAGCACCACATGCTCTTCTGTGGTTTGGTATTTAGGTGCAGTTTTGGGCACATTTGAAGAATTTTCTGCTATACACCTAACCTGACATGAACGGAGTACAAAAGGTGTTACACACTTCTCACTAATTTACTTTGTTCGCCAAAAATTAGAAAGGATTTCAACTAATTTAACACTTACTTTGCAGATGTTGAATTTCCAGCACCTCTGTGCCCAACATCTAAAGCCATTCTTGGTTTCCAGTACTTGGACAACGAAGGAGACATGTCACAAATATAGCCTTCCACAGGCTTAATAACGATGTAGTCAACTATATATGCACATATAAAAAGACAGAAGTGTTTATTACTTTATATTCTAAATCATATTGTTAGAAAAGCTAGGTGAAGTTGTATTCTGATTCCATTTTGAATTAAAGACTCCATTTTGTGGGTAAAAGGCAGCTTCTTCAGAGATTTGCTGAAACAGGCAATATCTGTAGAATGTCAACACATCTACAAGGCTGTACCCGTCATATAAAATAGCCGTAGATAGTTCTAATCTTCTCATGAATACATCCATACTTTTATCCTTTTCTGTACAAGTCAAAGATAAGGTAGTTTATGTTATGTCCTTGGATCATGCTGTGAAGCCTTTTACCTCCTGATCTCACGCAAAAATGAATCTCTGGTATGTTGAGCTAATAATACCCAAATAAAAACCAGGAGTGAAGGTCATGGAAGAGATGATGTAATGGCCTTTTAGCCGAGCTTAAAAGCGAGACCATTGTAAGAAAGTTAGAAGAAACAGAAGGAGGAGATCTAGAAAGTTGAGCTCAACGACTGTAATTTGTGATCTTCTACAGTAAAGCATTGTCATGTATTGTCCGAGAGTATGTTCATGCAACCCTTAATAAACTTTCAAGTGTTTGACTCCTGTGCCTAGAACCCTAATTTCTGCGACATAGACAAGAACTGCAGCCTCAGTCTTTCGTTACAATATTTAAACCATATTAACATAATAGCTATGCAACTCATATTTGTTAATTATTTTTCAACCAAGTTTTATCTGTGACTTTTAAATTGGGCAACAAAATATGACATAAATTACACCCAAAGATGTGTAGGCTAGAACACTGGCATAATATCTGACTCATGTACCAAGTTTAATAGTGTATATACATTTTTCATTTGTAAAGGATATACTGTGCAATGTAATGAGATTTACATGTGTGTAATTTATCTCAATTATAAGAAGATGACATAGGTTGCATTATGGTAGGGGGTACATTCAATGGCCCAGGAGGAAGGTGCCAGCTTTGATGCTCAGCTAGGTGGCCATCAGGGACCACAAATGGCCTCGGTGCCTGGGTTTAGTGAGAAAAGATAAAACAGAATTCCAGTCTTGACGTTATTCAACTACTCCTGCTGGAAGCATGTGTGCGAGATAGATTTGGGATTGGAATTGGTTGTGATGTACAACCACTTACACTTATGATTAATAGCCACGACCCATGAAACTGTCCTCAGCAAACAGTCAATATCTTTGGAAGGGGATGGACGATACAATTGGCAAAAAAAGAAAACTAAGGCAGACGAAGATAAACAAAAAGAATACCGCACAAGCA
Source organism: Heptranchias perlo (assembly GCF_035084215.1). Classification (NCBI taxonomy): domain Eukaryota; kingdom Metazoa; phylum Chordata; class Chondrichthyes; order Hexanchiformes; family Hexanchidae; genus Heptranchias; species Heptranchias perlo. The sequence goes on from NC_090332.1 coordinate 81,504,085, forward strand.
CATCATCTTTGTAGCCTTTACATTCCAGTTCACACAGGTTACCGAACTGTTTGATAATTTCTCATTTATAGCGCAAATAATTTAGAGCTATTTTGTCCCCTAAAATAATTTTCATTATGTAACATAGCTGACCAGGTATTCAATCTGTACAACAAATACACAGTATTTAACTTTGCTAGCTAGTAAACTGTGTAAAGCAAATATGAGTAGGAAACCCTTACCTAATCTGGACAAGGACAACCCACGTACTATTAAGTCTAGTTCATTTGCGTCCAATGGTTATGCACATTTGTATAACTCTTATGTTCGATCATTGTAGAATTATACACTATACATTTCTGAATATTGATACCTTTCACTTTTCCAATAGTTTGTCTAGAATTTCTGCTCATGATGGGAAGTGTGATAATTCCACTGGATTTTTCTATAATTGTTGAAGACAGAAGACAGGCTGTTCCTACAAGACCTGGAAGTGTATCTCCTTGTACTACTGCTTCACCCAACTCTTCCTGTAAAATATAACAGACGAGTAGTACGAGTTCACACAATATTTAAAAAAATGCAAGTGATCCAACTTGTTCTTGTTGGATAAAATATTCAAAAGTGCTTTTTAAAAAAGCCACAAATCCGGGTGGAGTGAAAGTGGAAAAAATTATATACTTAACCGTTCATTATCCCCGTGCGCACTCCTCCCAAAAAAATTACCCTCAACCCCTCTGTCCTTGCTAAGTACCATACCATCACCAATCTCCCTCTCCAAGGTCCTTCAACGTGTTATTGCCTCCTAATTTGGTGCCCATTTGTCCTGCAACTGTTTGAATCCCTTTAATCCCTCGCACCAAAATAGCTCAAAGTCTGTGCCTGTGACCGTGATGCATTTTTCTTGCCTTTCTCACCTTCAGACTTGAGTACACCAATGCACTCTTTGCTGGCCTCCTTTCCCACACCCAGCTGATTTAAAACTCTGCTGCCTGTATTTTAGCCCGCACCACGTTCTGCTCACCCTTTACACTTGTCCTTGCTAACCTGCATTGGCTCAGAGTCCTGTAATATTTCAAATTTAAAATTCTCATCTTTATGCTTAAATTACTCCATGTCATCATCTTATCTTAGTAACCTCATCCAACCCTCCCTCAGACTCTCTGTTCCTCAGACTCCTCCTCTAGCCATTAGTGGCTGTGCTTTCAGCTGCCTAGATTCCACTCTTTAGAATTCCTTCCTTATATCTCTCTACTACCTCCTTCAAAATCCACCTCTCTGACCAAGCTTTTGGTCACTCTCTTAACTCCTACTTTGCCTTGGTAAGAAAATGAATGGCCTGGGTGCTCATGTGGTGCTCTTGCACCCTGTTGTTTAACTGCTTTATTCGGAGGTAGCCTCCTTCAAACAATAGCTGCAGTGTGTACCATCTAAAAGATGCACTGCAGCAACTCGCTAACGCTTCTTCCACAGCACCTCCCAAACCCACAACCTCTACTACCTAGAAGGACAAGGGCAGCATATGCATGGGAGCCCCAACACCTGCATGTTCCCCTCCAAGTCACACACCATCCCGACTTGGAAATATATCGCCATTCCTTCATTGTCGCTGGGTCAAAATCCTGGAACTCCCTACCCAACAGCACTGGGCGAGAACCTTCACCACACAGACTGCAGTGGTTCAAGAAGGTGGCTCACCACCACCTTCTCAGGCAATTAGGGATGAGCAATAAATGCTGGCCTTGCCAGCGACGCCCACATCCCATGAACAAATTTTTTTTAAAATCCTCTTTGTTTCTGAAGGGAAGTAAGTTCACATTTTGATAAAAATAGCCACTTGCCACAGGCAACTTGGTAGAAGCTGCCCACTTGTGAACCAACACTTGAATTTTTACTTCCGAGTCTGAAAGGGGAAAGAAGGGAATGAGGGTGATCGGAAGAATGAATGTGGTTGGGGGAAATGAGGCTCCATAGGAGACACCTGCCTGGAATGATGCCATGGAGATTTACCATTTCCTTGAGCCAGTAGTATCATGGGAACAACTTTCAATGAATGAAGATATTGTATAACAAGTCGCTTGAGGCTATCCCAAACACCCTTTTTTGAGGGGGTGGGAGAAAGGGAGCAAACTCCTTGATTGACATTTTATTTTTGCTCTCTCTGGAGGAGTGGTGGTGTTGGTATGCTGGTGTCGTTTTAGGACTGCACCTGGCTGTTGCTCGGTATCCAAACTGACATCAGACCAGGAGGTGAGGTGAATGTATTGATGAGGACAATTCAGTCACTTGAGTGTCAGACAGGGACAGGACATTCCAGCCACAGCCAATATCAACATTTGCTGATGCTGACCCAGTGTCTTAACCTGAAGGTTGGACTAATATATATACATCCAACACCAGAGGCCAAATGAGATACATGGCACTCTCTTTCTCCCCTCCCCACCCCACCCACCCCCCCATAGTTTCTTTCCCATTAAGAGAGAGAATACAGAATATGGCTCAAGTAGTGCGCCTTAAGGAAATGGGCTTGCTAATCTTTACTTTTACATTCCATTCTCTGTCCTGGAGTTGGAAGAGTCTTTTGTCAAGTTGGATAGACAAATAGAGCTTATACATTCTGGTGAGCAGGTTTGTCTTCCAACAACTGAATCAGTTATATCAAATCTACTTGCAGAGTCTGGAACAAGGTTTGCCAATGGAAGATTCATTGTGACTGACGTTTGCTAGGGGGGCTCCTCAGCAGTTGATGCTAATTTTGAAGCCAGACACCAACAAAAACAGGTAGCCACAAACAGCACAATCAAGTGATCCCAAATGACAAGCAGCATTAAAAGACTGAATTACAACTGAAAGTTAAAAATAGACAGTAACTAACCTGGACAAAACCTCAACACTGGAGCAGAGGCCTTAAATTCCCTAACTAGCAAACATTAAACTTGTAATATGTATCATTACCAAAAGTGGGGGGAGGGGGGGGGCAATATTTTTTAAAGAAACATTTACAGCTGTGAGGAGGGATGTTAGAAGGATCAAAGGAGGCTATATGGGTTGAGCTAAAGAACAAAAAAAGGGCGATCACACTGCTGGGAGTGTACTATAGACCCCAGTCAGCAGGAGATAGAACAGCAAATATGGAGGCAAGTTTCTGAGAAGTGCAAAAACAATTGGGCAGTATTAGTAGGGGATTTCAATTACCCTAATATTAACTGGGATACAAGCAGTGTTAAATGTATACAGAGCGCAGAATTCTTAAATCGCATTCAGGAGAATTTTTTTAGCCAGTACGTAGAAAGTCCAACAAGAGGCCGGGGGGGGGGGGGGGGTGCAGTTCTGGACCTAGTTTTAGGGAATGAAGCTGGGCAGGTGGAAGGAGTATCAGTGGGACAGCATTTTGCTGGTAGTGATCAAAATTCAGTTAAATTTAGCATAGTTATGGAAAAGGACAAAGATAGAACAAGAGTAAAAGTTCTCAATTGGGGAAAGGCCAATTTTACTAAGCTGTGAAGTGATTTAGCAAAAGTGGACTGGAAATGGCTACTTGAAGGTAAATTAGTGTCAGAGCAGTGGGAGGCATTCAAGGGAGAGATTGTGAGGGTTCAGAACAAACATGTCCCCAAAGAGAAAAAGGGTAGGACTGCCAAATCAAGAGCCCCCTGGATGACAAGAAGCATACAGGGTAGGATACATCTAAAAAGGAAAGCATGTGTCAGATACCGAGAGCTCAAAAATGCAGGAAGCGTAGAGGATTATAGAAAGGGCAGCGGTGAAACTAAAAAGGAAATTAGGAAAGCAAAGAGAAGGCATGAAAAAATACTGGCAAGTAAAATTAAGGAAAACCCAAAGATGTTTTATAAATACATATGGAGCAAGAGAACTAAGGAAAAAGTAGGGCGCGTTAGAAACCAAAGAGATAATCAATGTGTGGAGACGGAAGATGTGGGTACGGTTCTAAATGAATACTTTGCATCTGTCTTCACAAAGAAGGGAGACAATGCAGACAGAGTTAAGGAGGAGGAGTGTGAAATATTGGATGGAATAAGCAGAGAGAGAGAAAGTATTAAGGAGTTTAGCATCTTTGAAAGTAGATAAATCATCAGGCCGGGATGAAACGTATCCCAGGCTGTTAAGAGAAGCAAGGGAGGAAATAGCGGAGGCTCTGACCATCATTTTTCAATCCTCCCTGGCTACAGGTGTGGTGTCGAAGGATTGGAGGACTGCTAACGTTGTACCGTTGTTTAAAAAGGGAGAAAGAAATAGACTGAGTAATTATAGGCCAGTCAGTCTAACCTCTGTGGTGGGCAAGTTATTAGAATCGATTCTGAGGGACAGCAGAGTCATTTAGAAAGGCACAGGTTAATCAAGGACAGTCAGCAGGATTTGTTAAGAGAAGGTTGTGTCTGACTAACTTGATTGAATTTTTTGAGGCGGTAACAAGGAGGGTCGATGAGGGTAATGCGTTTGATGTAGTGTACACGGATTTTAGCAAGGCTTTTGACAAGGTCCCACATGGCAGACAGGTCAAAAAAGTAAAAGCCCATGGGATCCAAGGGAAAGTGGCTAGTTGGATCCAAAATTGGCTCAGTGGCAGGAAGCAAAGGGTAATGGTCAACAGGTGCTTTTGCAACTGGAAGGCTATTTCCAGTGGGGTTCTGCAAGGCTCAGTACTAGGTCCCTTGCTTTTTGTGGTATATATTAATGAATTGGACTTGAATGTGGGGGGGCTTGATCAAGAAGTTTGCAAGTGACACAAAAATTGGCCGTGCGGTTGATAGTGAGGAGGAAAGCTGTAGACTGCAGGAAGATATCAATGGACTGGTCAGGTGGGCAGAAAAGTGGCAAATGGAATTCAATCCAGAGAAGTGTGAGATAATGCATTTCGGGAGGGCAAACAAGGCAAGGCAATAAATGGGAGGACACAGAGGTGTAGAGGAACAAAGGGACCTTGGAGTCCATGTCCACAGATCCCTGAAGGCAGCAAGACAGATAGATATGGTGGTTAAGGCGGCAAATGGGATACTTTCCTTTATTAGCCGAGGCACAGAATATGAGAGAGCAGGGAAGTTATGCTAAAACTGTATAAAACATTGGTTAGGCCACAGCTTGAGTACTGCGTACAGTTCTGGTCACCACATTACAGGAAAGATGTGATTGTACTAGAGAGGCTACAGAGGAGATTTACGACAATGTTGCCAGGACTGGAGAATTTTAGCTATGAGAAAAGATGGGATAGGCTGGGGTTGTTTCCTTTGTAACAAATGAGGCTGAGGGGAGATTTAATTGAGGTATATAAAATTATGACAGGACTAGATAGAGTGGATAGGGAGGACCCATTTCCCTTAGCAGACGGGTCAGTGACCAGGGGGCATAGATTTAATGTGATTAGTAGAAAGATTAGAGGAGAGCGTTGGAGAAATGTTTCCACCCAGAGAATGGTAGGGGTCTGGAACTCACTGCCTGAAAGGATGGTAGAGGCAGAAACCCTCAACTCATTTAAAAAGTACTTGCATGTGCACTTGAAGTGCTGTAACCTACAGGGCTGCAGGCCAAGAGCTGGAAAGTGGGATTAAGCAGGATAGCTCTTTTTTGGCCGGCACGGACACGGCGGGCCGAATGGCCTTCTTCTGTGCCATAACTTTCTATGATTACCCAAGGAATCATGTAAAATTTGCTGAATTTAACAAATTGAAGAAACACAATTTTTCTCTTCACTGTGTGGGAGAGAACCAAGGTTGTTGCTAATGACAAGAAAAAGATCGGAGGCTTACCTCAGAATTGGGTTATTTCAGCAGAGAGGCGGGAGGGAAGAGGAGATAACCTGACAGTTCAGGGTACAAATTTTGTCCATGAGACTATGTTCTAAATGATTTTCCTCATGTGAATACAGCAATTACTATTTCAATATAGAGGTTTAATAATTTATCCTTTCCTTCCACCCCAAGCTTCACGAAACACAAGTTGATAATCAGCAATTTATTTCCCGTAGAATTCTTATTAAACTGTGCAACAGAACAAAAATAGTCATACCTCAAAGAAGTCAAAAATCAATTCCAGGTTGTCTGGCTCCATGGTTTGAATGCTATACTCTGTCCATTGGCCAGGTTCTAAGGCATATCCACAATCTGGCTGTGAGTGACGTGATTTATATCCATTGTTGCTGATTAAGGAAATTTCCAAAGTATTGGCCATTTTCTGCGCTGAGGTAGTTACCAGGTTGTCATCATCTTCATCCTCCTCCTCAAATCCCTCCAATGTCAACTTTACTCTTTAAATACAAAATAGTCATATAAGATTTAAAACTTAAAAACCCTTTTCATACAACCAATATATTGCATATTTGTGTCACCATCACCAGGTTTTTTCATCTACATAAAGCAATCTTGTGCGAGGAGAAAGAATCCGCCATACAAAGAGGGGGACTGTTTAAAAAAAAAATTGTAAATGTTTTGAGTTACAAAATGTATTAATTCAATGGTCTAATGCACATAACTCTTACACAATGCATGGGCTATGTAGAGTTGTTGACAATGTGCCAGCCAGCTATAGGCAGGAATGAAAACTAAGTTTTGGAACATTCCTCCTCCCCCACCCCAGTAGTTTTTTTGAACAGCTATTTTCCTTGACACCATGCAATACCTAATTTCTTTCAGGTGACAGCCCCTCTTTATTTGCTACTTCAGCCTCAGTTTTCTCTTTTAGATGAGTAGAATGGGGGAGGAAATCAACTTCATGCATTGGACTTATTCCTGATCTACTACAGCAGATGACTTTGGAGGAGGGAGGCATCAAAAAGGCCAGTTCCTCCCCTATTTTGAACGCCCCTTCATCAAAACTGGTCAATAGCACATGCGTCTCTATCAATTTCATTTATTCTGTGATATGTTTGTTCTCACCCCGAAAGCTCTCCAACATACGAGTGCTACTCCTACAAGGGTTATTTTTAGCCTGAGGACTTCAATTATGTAACTTATGGTTGCTCTCCATAAGTTAGGTACTTGTTAACAAAAGCAACCAGCTGAGTGAATTCTACTCATTTTCTGCTAAACAATGGCTGGCTATCAGCAATGAAAACCCCTCTGTTGAAACCAACATAATTAGTGAGGTTTGATCAATGCCCGAGTAGAAGGGTCATTAGCCTGAATTAAACTGCTACCTACTATTGTATACCTCCTTTGACATCACTGGTCTCAAAGAAAACAATAAAACATAGATGTAACCAAGTACCAAAGCAATGTCACTCACAATTACCCTCACTTTCCCCTGGATTGTTAAAATGTTTGTTGATGAGAATATTTTGGATAGCAGTCCTATTTCTTGATCATGTCCACCTCTATTCTGACAAAAGGAAGGTAGCTGACAAATTCACATCACACTTCGATCCAGGCAGATGTTCGGTGACACAATTCAACGTTCCCAAATTAAGTTTAAACATGCCTTGCAATAGGTCCAAACGCATTTAATTCCACTAATTACAGGCTCAAAAAGACAGACTTTATTCGTTCCCAATGTTGGCACAGCTGGGAGCCATTTTTTAAACAATCTTTGCAATTCTGAGTTTCTTTTCCTCTACAGAACAGGAATTCTGTTTCACTGCCTGATGGCAGATCCACTCATAGGAAAATAGGAATTGCTAGTTTGCCTTCTACGTCCTAGCCTGGTAGTCGCATGATACAATGATAATGGAGTTGTTGACTAATCAGAGCAATCAATCTATATCGATTAGACTACAACAGACCCAGATATGAGACAAGGAAACCACTAGTGGTGAAAAGCTTTGGAAACCATAGGTCTAAAGTCACCTGTTCCTCCCAAACATGCTACAAGTTATGTCATGTACCATATTACTCATATACTGTATCTCAAAATATTATTTTCTTAAAGAAATCGATCTAATTTGCATCTGAACGTATCAATACTATCTGCTTCCACCGATTCCCTAGGGAGCATATTCACTCACTGAAAATATATTTCACAGATTTGTTCTGAATTTAACCCCTTTCGACTGGAGGTGGTGCCCTCTGGTTCCATTCTCCCTGTTGATCTTGACAGTGCCCTCTTATTTTTCAACAGGTTGACATCTTTGGTATCAGTATACCATAATATTTCACGATGAAGCAGGAGCTGAAAAAGCCTTTCTTAAACTCAGATCAGAGTATCAAATTCGCATAAGGATTTCTATCCAATTCCCCTTCTGTTGTCACAGACGTGTTATATCTAAACTAATGCAATAATCCAACTCTTGATCCCTCATACTTACAGGCCCACCATAATTGAGGTGAATGCAATAATCTTGCCTCGCTACAACTAGGCATGTCATATTGACTGGTGCTCCAGTTTTCATCTGTTATAGACAGTCAGCGCTTGAGTGGGTTTTAACAGGGGCTGAGCAGGCAAATTAGAGTGTGATTTGTTTGCTCTGCAATTATCTAACTTAGGCCATTATGGTTGTAAATTGAAGATGAAAATCCCAGTACTGAGTGTCATTAGAAGAGCACACTTTTCACAGAATTCCCTTCCAGCCTCTACATACAAGTGAGGTCAGCAAATGAAGATCAGTTTTAAAACTTAAACACTGATTTTTAAAAATAAAACAATCGAGCAATTACGCTGCTTCAAATAACACTTCTTGTGCTGCCTTCATTCCAGCATAAAATACAAAATAATTCTAATGCCAGAGTAACTTGGGTTCCAGTAGTGAGAACACGTAGTGCCTGCATAACCAGAATAAGTTAAGAGTATTAAAACATTTTTACTTTCTTTTTAAAAAGATTGCTTGGCAGTTGTTTTTTATTTTAGAAGATTGACTGATAAAACAAAAAAAATGCAGAATTGTGCTGGTGCGTCAACGTTAATTTCTCATGTTATGCAAGTTGGTAGCACTTTCACCTTGGAGTCAGAACCTCATGGGTTGAAGCCCCATTGCTGATTTGAGCACACAATCTTGGCTGACACAGTCAGTGCAGTACTAAAAGGAGGACTGCATTGTAGAAGGTGCTTCTGGGTAAACTATGACAAAAGCTGATATCTCAGAAAATTGATGCTATGGTATCTGAGGACCAAAAGTCTGGCGAACGTAAAGTGGAGTGACATGGCAAGATCCAAAGCCTTTTGTGCTCTAAATGTACGCTCCAACAAACTCGGTTTCGTCGAGGGTTAGCAAGGCAATGACACTATTAAGGAAGAAAGGTCCCCACACAGAAGTAACAGTTTACAATTTTACTGCTATTATTATGTGAGCTCTTTTTGGAGCGACACATTGTTAAAACATTGACACAAAACTCAGCAGTTTCTATGCATAAATACTACTCCAGTTCCAATGCAGAGTACAGACAGCCTAACTATATCCTTTCAAATGTGTAGAGAATGGATCCCGGCTTGACCAATGAATATTATCAACCTCATTCAGTCCAGTAGTCTTAACTGCATAGCATACAGCAATTACAAATTGCATCGCCTAACAATCAGTTCAGTGTTCTGAACAGTCTTACTTGAGCGTTAAAATATAAATTAACAAAATTGGTTTACCTAAATCTGGATTTCTTGAACTTCTTCTTGGATATGGAAACTGGAGGTTTCTCAGAATAGTGTAACCTCAAACGAATTTCACTTTGGCAAGTTAACCATCCAGAATCCAATTTCTCAACACCATCTATAAATATAAATCAAGTTACTCGGTTTATGTGCATTAAAAAAGAAATTCTATAAAATCACCCATATAGCAGCATACATTTGTAGGAACGCTGCAGTTAACTATCACATTTCACAAACTGTTTATGTGCAGAGTTTTTGCAAACCGCATTACATTCTGGTCGAGCCAGATTATTATACACCAGTATATGGCACCAGTGACAGCACAGTGAATGTTTCATAAGCATCAAATAACTGACGTTAGCCAGTTAGTGCTCTGGTAACTCTATAATCAGTTAGATTCCAAAACAGTCAGTCAATCGGCGTGACAGCAGACTGTAGGATCTTCTTCCAGAATGCACTGAGTCTCAGCACCAAGAATACCGTCTGTCCATCTTTCACTGTGTGCCCTCAGTAGAATCCACCATCTGATCATCCACACTTCCCAATTTTAAGAAATAAAACAAATTTGGATTGCTGTTAAAAAAGCTAGTTGGCTAATATCATAGAAGGAACGGAAAAAAAAACCTCACGAACCAATGACATAAGAGAAGACAGATCATAATTTTGTCAGCCTTGGCTCAGCAGTAGCACTCTCACCTCAGTCAGAAAGTTGTGGGTTCGTGCCTCACTCTTGTGATTTCAGCACATGATCTAGGTCGGCACTTTATTACAGTCCTTAAGGACTGCTGTACTGTGGGAGATGCTGTCTTTCGGATGCAATGTTAATCTGAGGACATGCCTACCCTCTCAGGTGGACATAAAAGATCCCATGGCACTACTCCAAGAGCAGGAGTTCTCCCCAGTGTCCTGGCCAATACTTATCCATCAACCAACATCAAAAAAACAGATTATTTGGTCATTTATCTTATTGCTGTTTGTGGGACCTTGCTGTGCACAAATTGGCTGCCACATTTCCCTACATTACTTCATTGGCTGTGAGGTGCTTTGGGATGTCCTGAGGTTATGAAAGGTGCTTTATAAATACAAGTTCTTCCTTTTCTTCTAATTTTGGAATGGGATAAATATCGGATATAATTTAAAACTTACCACCTCTTCAGTACATTTTTCTAGATAGTGATTCTGATATGTTTCCTTATTCTCACCATACTCCAAGACAACCTGACATAGGTAGTAGGAGTTGAGCGAGTGCTAACAAGGTGTCTAAGGGAACTATTGTTGTTATTCACGTGGGGAAAAATTACATTCTGGAGAGTTGGTCAGAAATCATGAAGCACAGGTCATAAAAATATGGTACATAACATTAAATATGGGGTTCAGGTTGTTTCAGGAAGGGATCATAATCTGCAGCTAGGCAATCAAATTGTAAGGGAATCTAAGAGGGGAAGCTAATATAGAGGAGAGTTTTCAATTATCCATGGACAAACAAGGAGCAAGCATAAGAGATAGGAGGTCCCCCCCAAATAAACACTTACAATCAATGATGGCTTCTTAATTAATCATGTAGAGACGACACTATATTGGATTTAGCATTTAGTAATCAGCCATAGCTGATAGGTAGCCTAGAAGTAGGGGAGCATCTTGCAGAATCACATCGCCAGTGATGCATATTAAAGTCCCTCCCTACTTCCAATGGATACAGGGAACAACAGAAGAATTAAATACATGTTTAGAATCAGTTCCAAAGGCTGCCAAGTGAGGCAGGTAGAAGTCAAACTCTTCTTTAACAAGAAAGACAGCCAAGATAGCTGGTCAGGAATCAGTGAAAAAGACTGTCCAAGAAAAGTGAATGCTTTTTCAGCCTGTTTTTCAGGATCAGTATGGCCAATTTTGTATTATTTTCCTTATTTTATGAGGAACTGAAGTTAAGTTGTAATAATTGGAGATTTGTTATAACTATTACTCTGTACATTGTCGCAGGATAAGGGGGCACCATTCAAGACTGAGATGAGGAGGAATTTCTTCACGCAGAGGGTTGTGAATCTTTGGAATTCTCTACCCCGGAGGGCTATGGGTGCTGAGTCACTGATTATATTCAAGGCTGAGATGGATAGATTTTTGGACTCTAGGGGAATCAAGAGATATGGGGATCGGGCAGGAAAGTGGAAATGAGGTCGAAGATCAGATTGAATGGCGGAGCAGGCTCAAGAAGCCATATGGCCTACTCCTGCTCCTATTTCTTATGGTCTTACTCACTTACTGACGGTGAAATTCAACAGCTTAACAATCCTTTTCTGGCCATGTCTCACTAAAGTGTTACAGTTAATCTTTCGGAAGGTTGAAGAGGACAAGTATGAGGACCACGATACCCTGCTCATATAACTAGGCGTCCCACTAGGTTATGCTAACATACATTTTGATATTGGGCAGCGAAAATAAACTCCACATTGTGAGGGACACAGGTCTACTTCTGGAAGAACAAGGACACAAATGTGAGAGAATATCTTAGACAGACCAGAAATGTGTAACTTGCATTGGAGGCAGTTCAGAGAAGGTTCACTAGGTTGATTCCAGGTATGGAAGGGTTGTCTTATGAGGAAAGATTGAACAGGTTGGGTCTATACTCATTGGCGTTTAGAAGAATGAGAGGAGATCTTATTGAAACATACAAGATTCTAAGGGGACTCGACAGGGTAGATGCTGAGAGGACGTCACCCCTCATGGGAGAATCTAAAACTAGGGGGCATAGTCTCAGAATAAGGGGTCGCCCGTTTAAGACGGAAATGAGGAGGAATTTCTTCTCCCAGAGGGTTGTGAATCTTTGGAATTCTTTACCCCAGAAAGCTGTGGAGGCTGAGTCATTGAATACATTCAAGGCTGAGTTAGACAAATTTTTGATCAGCAAGGGAGTCATAGGATATGGGGAAAGGGCAGGAAAGTGGAGTTGAGGTAAAAATCAGATCAGCCACAATCTCGTTGAATGGCGGAGCAGGCTCGAGGGGCCGAATGGCCTACTCCTGCTCTTATCTCTTATGGTCCACATTTCTTAATGAAATTGTAGCTGATGTTGAAGTGGTTTAATCTGTGCAACAGAATGTGAATACATGGATAAAAAACAATTTTGACTGGTGCATGATATTACTTAGCCCAGGTCATCTGCACAATAAGCTGAACAGAAAAATATTAAACATGTACAAATGAGCATGGATCACAACCATCATGATTTGGAACTTCATACAATAACAAAGACCAAATAAGGAGATTGGGACTAGAAGCAAACATATTTACAGATGAACTATCCCAAGAGAAAAGACAAGCTGATGGTTTCTGATAAATACACATACGCACATGCACAATCCTAAATGCCAAGTCTATGGCAGTATCAAGATAATTACACAAATGAAGGCAATATAATTCAGGTAGGGGCTACTGACATTCAGCAGCTTGGTCATACACTATTAGCTATGTTCACTTATTTTATTCCACAACTGTACATCTTGTGTTAAGGCATCACAATTACATTAGCATCTTATAAAGCCTACCCAAACTCACTAGTAGTTCACAGAACGGGTATCTATTGATATTCTACCAAAGTGATAGGAGCCAAATTCACAGTCACAACTTCCCACACAGTGAGCTTCTGTTTTCAGGTAGTCGCGAGTCCTTCCCAAAAGAAGCGTTGGCTTCCACGGGCAAGTCCATTCTTACACATATCCTAGATAGCAACTCAAAAATGGAAGAACGCTAGCCACAGATCATCCATCCATCCACTTAGTGGTGAAACTAAAAATCTAGCTGTTAGTGAATCAGATTATATTATATCTATTGAAGATGACAATAGAACTCCACCAATGATGAGGTGATCCAATGAGTAGCTGAGATATACAGACCAAGAGGAGCTCAAGTTCTAATTCCATTGTGTAATGAATTAGCTGATCTTAACCAGGGCTGTGCTACAACTGTCTGGGCCTCCAGACTGCTATCCAGTAAACTCTGGAAGTACATACATGCCTTATGTGTATATATATTTTGGATAAGGAGAGAACTGAATTCACTTGTGCCGCCTACAGCAACCTGTTGATACACTCTCAAGGCTTAAACACGAGGGTATCCGGGAAACTGTGCCCCAAAGAGTTGACACTTTCAGAGGGAGGCAGAGAATCTAAAAAGCTACATTTGAAATTTTTTACAAATACTGTAAATTAAAGACCGCAGAAACTCTAAATTCCATTCTATATATCTACTTAATGTATTAAAAATCTTACATCTGCGCACACTTCCTGTCAACATTTCCCCATTATAAATTTGTATGTCCACATTTATGTTGGAATCTGCCCATGTAAAACTGGTCAGGCTGTAATCATACTCATTTTCCAGTGGAGATGTTGCAGCACCATCAATGGCACGAGTGTGTCATGTTGTAATTACATGTTTTACGTGGGCAGTTTCCAATGCAAATGTGGCCATGGGAATATATAAATGGAAATACAAAAATAAGGACAGAATGTATGACTTTAAAATGGGGATTGAATGATGTCTGCGTATACTGATCCAATTACCTGCCACCCTCTAATCCTGTTTCACCTGAAGATGACACTTAGTTTTGACTCTCCACCTGCAATACCACGGGAGATCAACTGGTACGAAAGAAAGATTCTGACAACACAATAAAGTATATCTATCTTCTATCTATAAAAATGTTGCATCTAGTATATTTATCACACTTCAAATAGCAAAAAAGATAAATAAGTCACAATGCTTAGAGCTTCTGACCATGAGCCCGAAGCTTGCAAGCATTTTCCAATTTGCACAGTTGCACCGAACAGACTCACCTGAGGCACTAAAACAAAAGCAATATACTGTGGATGCTGGAAATCTGAAATAGTTCAGTTCTGACAAAAGGTCGACCTGAAACGTTAATTCTGTTTCTCTCCCTACAGATGCTGCCTGACCTGAGTGTTTCAGCATTTTCTGTTTTTAATCATTGTTTACTTAACAATGTTTACTTAACAACCTCAAACAGACCATCGTTCGCAGCAAACTACCTAGCTTTCAAGAGAACAGCGTCCACGACGCCACACAACCCTGCCACGGTAACCTCTGCAAGACATGCCAGATCATCGACACAGATACCACCATCACACGAGATGACACCACCCACCAGGTGCATGGTTCATACTCCTGTGACTCGGCCAACGTTGTCTACCTCATACGTTGCAGGAAAGGATGCCCCAGAGCATGGTACATTGGCGAGACCATGCAGACGCTGCGACAACGGATGAACGGACACCGCGCAACAATCGCCAAACAGGAGGGTTCCCTCCCAGTCGGGGAACACTTCAGCAGTCATGGACATTCATCCACCGACCTTCGGGTAAGCGTACTCCAAGGCGGCCTTCGAGACACACGACAACGCAAAATCGTCGAGCAGAAATTGATAGCCAAGTTCCGCACCCATGAGGACGGCCTCAACCGGGATCTTGGGTTCATGTCACGCTACACGTTACCCCACCAGCGAACAAATGTTATCTGTTTTTAATATAATGGGTCATTTGCTGGCTCTCTCTGCCTTCCGGATGTTTCTGCCTCTCTCTGTGTTTTTTTTTTCTCTGTTTTTTTTCCCTGTTTGTTTTTTTGTTGAATGTGTATTCGGGGGTTCTGCAGGTGACACCTCTCTGTCTGAACACGGTGATTGCCTTGGCAACGGGCAGTTGCAGGGGCAGTCTGTAAACACCATGTATTGTTCAATATGTATAAATGCGTAGGCTTCAAGGAGCTCTTGAAACATTTGCCTGAGGAAGGAGAAAATCTCCGAAAGCTTGTGAATTTAAAATAAAATTGCTGGACTATAACTTGGTGTTGTAAAATTGTTTACAATTGTCAACCCCAGTCCATCACCGGCATCTCCACATCATACTTAACAATGAGCCATTATGGCTTCAGAAAGACATAGCTCCACCTTTGTAGAATACATTGCGTATTACATGGTATAATACTCGTGTCCTTATAAAACAGTATCATCCAATTTATGAGCAGTTCCACAGAAGATCCTATATTTATGATGCTATTTTATCTCATGTTAAGTGTGCAATAATAAAAAAAATTGTAACGCACTTACTGTGGAACCCAAAGCATCCATCATCCAAAATGCACTCTCCTTCTAGAACAGAAAAAGCAAGCATTGGGAGAAGTCAATAATTGTTGCAGCAGGCACATTACCTAGTTCAAAGTTAAACCATTTTGTGTTCCTAGTTGTAAAGATGAACTAAAATTACTCATTTACAAAAGGTACATTTTATCCTCCCTGATACACGTGCTTAACTTGAATTTTTTGTAATGTGCAACATTGAAGCACTTTTTTAACCACATACCTATCACCAAAATCAAAGAAAAAAAGGTTATCCAACACCTTTCCTAGGTAGCAAACTGGGCACTGAAGGTCATTTCCAGCCCTTAAAATGTGAACACAATTTGTTGTAAAACTTTAAAAGTTAAGCATTTTTAGTCATCTCCTTTCCCATAGCCAACCAGGGGGATTGATGGGGACAATGACTTCTGCCTTGATTAGTGATCTACAAGGAAGATAAGGACCCAAGAGCAGCATAGCAACCAACATCCCTATTAAACATAGGCTTCAACAGTATAATCAAAAACTGGGACAAATCACTGCATGTATAATGCACCAAGATCAGATCAGCTTTATTGCTAGGAAATATTGAATAAGACAACGGGGGAAATTTAACTCCCACCACCTGACAGAAACCAGGTAGGGTGCAGTTAAAATAGAGTGGGTGCGTTACCCCACTCTGTCCCCAATCCGTTGTGATTTTAAAATGGCTGATTTATCAGGCATATGAGGCATCCACCCGAGTTAGGGAGGCGCCTCCTACACTTATGCAAATCTGGGTTCTATTACATCAATAGGATCCCCTATTTGTAATGAGGAAGTCAGCGTAGGGTACCTGTACCATAGGGAACCAGGGTACCTGTATCGGCCACCTCAACAGCAAGAACCTGGCCAGACCACCAAAGCCCTATAAAAGGTTAAAACTTTCCTTTGTGGAAGCAGCAGAATTGCTCCTCTGGGCCCAACAAAAAGGAATTGTAGATCTCTCCCTCGCCTCTAATCTTGAACTGTCCCAGAACCCCCATCCTCGTATTTACCCACGGCCTGACGAGCGGCCTTCGGACCGGATGGGCCGGCCACTCACTAGGCTGCTTTCCAACACAGGAGTTAAAATTCCCACCAATATGTGCTAATCTCACCCATTTGCTTCAGTTCTAAGCTTCCATACAGCATGTCCCTTGATGAAAAGGGAATTAACCAAACAAGGGCTATTTGCTTCAGCCATTTATTAAACATACTTTTGGTATTGTATGCCTTCAACAACAAGACAGCCAGCCATAGCTCTTTCAAAATGTATTCAAATCCTTCAATATGGGTGATCTACATCTCCTCTCTAGCTTGCTCTTGCATATGAAGCAAAGCAGTTAAGTGCATAAAAATGTACTTCATAAAGAAAATATTCTCATCATTAGAGTCCACCCCCTCTATGCTAATGCTTCTTGATGTGGGGATGCCGGTGATGGACTGGGGTGGACAAATGTAAGGAGTCGCACAACACCAGGTTATAGTCCAACAGTTTTATTTTAAATCACAAGCTTTCGGAGCTTTGCGCCTTCGTCAGATGAAGGCTTCTTGACATAGTTAAGTCATTAAACAGGGTGCAAGATTGAACTTGCATCTCTAAGTTATTTGCCATTACAGGCATCGGTTTGATACTTCTTGTTCAGGTGGATCAGGGATGGGTTTTAGCATTTTAGATGACCTTCGCTGTGGATATAGAATGGTTAGCAACGATAATAATGGACGCAGCCATAGCTCAAGCAGTGAGTGTTTTAGTATGAGGCCTCCATTCAACCTTACTCTTTGGGATGGAGTGAGTTCTCTAAAAATGACTACTGCACTGATGACAAACAATATTCTTAATAATATGTCCCCAACCATTTAACTGATATATTTTAACAAATTATACAAGCTCTAACAATTATCTCAGTCAGCTTTTGTTTCAGCTTCTGGGCACTGTGTGGTAAAGGAGTGGACAGGTCTTGGTCTCCCTATCTTATAATTATACCATTTGGCATTGCATGAAGCAGCAACTCTCAACAATTTCAACTTGACACCCTGGTGCTTAATTGTTGCTGGAGAGGGAGGCAAGACTGTCCACTTTGCATTTGCTAAACTCCAGGTCCTTATTTCCTGTGTTCTGAAATACCCAGTGTTGGGGCCTGGATAGGAGACCTTCAGAGCCCTTGATATACATGCAAGACAAAACCTGTTCTGTTTGAGCTTCCTTATGGCTTACTCCAGCATAGCAAAGGCAAGAAGTCCATACACTTAAAAGAATAGGTAAATAGAGATAGGGGATCCTTTATGTACAATAAGAATTTGGATCATTTGAAGAGTTTCTTCATAAACAATACCTCCTATACAAAAAAGTTAGGTGCTAACAGCTGTTGAGTCTCCAGATCCCAAGAGCCATTCTTCCGTAAATGTTTACAGAGCAGAGTGTTGGGCAGAGGCAAGTGGCATCCAAGTGCTATAGATATTTGATATCCAAAGATGTTAACTGCCTTTATGATAGGTGCAAAATATGGGATTTATTACATCCTTAGACACATGGGATAAAATGATGAAGCTTTCTTCTGCAAGAGAAATATACCCTATGCTGATGCAATTTCAAATTCTCCATTGGACATACCAGTCCCTGGTGTGCCTTACTATTGAGGACCAGTTTCAATCTGGCAGCTGCTAGAGGTAGAATAAAGAGGATGGTGCCCAATTCTAGATCTTCATTAGCACCAGAAGCCTGAGTGATACTGGAATTCCTGACTTAAGAATATACCAATAGTGGGAGGACTAGTATCTTATGATTGAATTACAGTCTTCAAAAAATTACAACACTGACAATGGCATGCTGCTGCAATACTTTGTCACTTGAGTTGCAATTATCAGTGAAATGGGTAGTACTGAGGCACTGGAAGGAAGCAGACTTTTTTTTTTCAATAAAGAAATGGAGTCAGTCAGGCTTTCCAGACCACAACTGGAGTGGTCTCTGGCCAGGGCAAGAGATAGTTACCTTCATTACAGCAACATAGGGAAGTCTGTTGGTTTCAAACTAGGAGAGGACCCAAAGGTGTCCCACTTTCCTGAAGCACCCAGTGACGGCAGTGCCTGAACTACAGCAGTAACACCTTGGGGGAACTGGGCGTCTAGTTCAGCATGTGTCTTCAGCGAATTTTTGCTTCAGGATCAGATGTTATCTGGTGCTGTCTGTACAGATGACTAGTTTTTAGGGTTATACACCCTGCTTCTAAATATTGTACTCACCTGTGACATGCAATTTAATTCTTCTCAACTTTATAGCTCTTAGGTGTTTTAATTGCTTTCTTCTTCTGTATTTAACAATGCCAACCTTAATAAAAACTTAATTGCAAATTAGGTGCAAAACAGCACACATTCAGCGGCAGCACACGGAGAACAGCTAATGTGCTTTAAGTTCTGAAGAGGAAAGCGCTGCCGTGGTGCAGCACACTGAAACAGCAACGTGCTGTTTTGTGGAATGCCAGGCAGGGGCATGCATGTTACATTCCTCAGCCTCAGCATACCGATGTTGCAACCCCATTCACTCAACTGTGGGAAGACCAGATGTTTCCCAAAAGTTCATCAGCTGGTTTCAGAGATGCAATGGAGGTGAAGGCTGGAGAAGAGGCTGTGGCCCTCCTGGTCACAGATTGTACACATCAAGGGGGACCAAGAAAGAGAAGCGAAAGAATACTTTAAAAGAGACACTTACAAAAAAAGCATATTTTGAAGAGATCTAAATCTTAAGTTACAACTACATGTACAGAATACTCAATAGAAATCAGATCTTTATACCAACTTTTTAATAAAGTTACTTGAGACAGGGGCCAATAAATTTCAAAAAAGGTAAAATAAATCTATTTTGTAAGTTTAAAAAGTTAAAAAATAAATTTAGTGGCAAAAAAATTACATACTTTCAACATACAAATGTTGAGATAAAATATATGCATAAGTAGAAAAAGTGGAATCGTTGATGCCAAACATTATTTCCACAAATGAAATATCAGTGCAATGTAGCGCAGAGGAGTACTTAACCCATCACAGCCACATGTAGGAGCACCATTTTAAATATTTGAAAAAAAAACCTTGAAATCCAGTCAAAACAATACATTGTTGTTTACCAGTATGAATTGTTGTCCAGTGTATGGTTTACATCATGAACAAGGTCAATTTGTGGTACACTATTTTGAAGTTCAGTTTACAGCATTCTTTGCGAAGAATGCTTAACACTATCGACTCGGCCTTTAGACTTGACATTCAAATTACACCAATCTGGAACGTAAATTCTCTTATCAATTTAGATAATGGGTGGTACAGTGATGCAGCTGATTATTGCTTCAATGTGGTAGGAAGCAGATCTGAATCCACAATTTCTCACATGGCCAGTTCCAGATTATCAATGGGCTAATAAAAGAATAGCACCAAACAGAATTCAGGAGCTTTTCACCAGAGAAGGAGGGGTGAGTGTAATTAAAAAGATAATGGATTACATGCCGTGCCAGGCTAGCTTTGCTTATCCCTGAGTGGGCAGCATGACAGCAGCACTAGCAGAGATCTTGGAGTAGGCTGCCTGTCCAACCTCCTGTATGAAGAATGGTGCAAAGAGAACCAGAGGCGGGAAGGGGGGGAAATCTTTAAAATAGGGTAGATAAAATAATTTCTAGTGAAAGAAACCTCTTTTCAAAACTTTGTAATAAGTGAGCCAATGTAGAACATCTTGCAGAATTAATAAAATAGACCTTGTTGCAAAACAGATTTCTGTCACTTAGTTTAAAGGATTATTCTGTATGAAATCGAGGTTCAGAATATCCTGAATGCAGATTGAGAGAGTAACCATACAGGAACACGAAAATGTAGGGAAAAAACATAAATGACCGCTTAGAAGTACTGCTGATCACATTTTCTGTCCAACATGACAGACATATGGTTCACAAAGAGTCAAATGTATAATGTGGGAGTAAAGACTGGCGTTAAAAAAAATGCTCTTTCAATTTGAAAATTAAGTGACAATTGTCAGATACTTAATTTTATCACATGTACCTCTGCTATAGCCAATCTGGCAGATAACAGAAACTCAATACACTGTAGTGACATACCCGACGGATTAAATGATCGTGGATGAGGATGAGTCTCCCACTTGTTGACTAGCACTTGCCGAAGATCAGCAGGGTTCTGAGTCAAGTGATAAAAAGATTAAAGCCCTTTATAATAATACAAAAGGACCAGAAGAAAATGCAAGCTCAGAGGACAAGAGATACAGGTGTTAAACCACTTCTGGTAGAACGTTTACAATATTTTCATTCTGCGCTTTTCATGCAATGACATGATTGCCTGAAATTACAGGTACTGAGGATAGCAACCAATATTGAAACTGGATTGACCACAGTACAGCTTAATGGCACAGCATATCAGAGCACCAACGGATGGTACCACAGGAGAGATGCAGATTTGAACTTCCTACTCCAGAGTTCCCAATCTCAACATTTCTGTCATGGGTCCCATCAATTCCCCACAGAGGAAAGAAAAGTTGGTAGGAGTGTTTTTTCCAGTTATTGTCATGAGCCTCCAACTGGCTGGCTGATTGAACAGCAGCACTGGCAGGTGCATAGGAACAGGCTGCTGGTCTGCATGAGGTGCATAGCCCAGCAAGACCTGCATAGGAAACAAAGAGGGATTAACTTTTTTTTGAAAACCATCATACATGCGCCACATACTCAAGTACAAAATGCAGCTCTTAGACTCACTGTTCAATACTACTCATAAATTACAACATCAAAAGATTGATGAACTACAAAAATCATATGACTGCTGAAAACCAAGACTACAAAATAAATATAGTACTGGTCTTCAAGTTACTTTAAAAAAGGACAAGGTGGCATGTGGATTAGAACACTGTCCTTTCACTTCTAGGATATCAGTTTGAAGCCAGCAGAGACTGATGAGGCAAGTCTCTTCCCTCTGCCAGCTGTAAGGATATGAAGTTGGGCAATCTCAATGCAGTTCCTTGGGTGCACAGGCCCATGGCAAAAAATTTCCTCCAATGCCTTCTGAATTTACTTGCAATGTTCCACACAGAAGAAGCAACAATAGCAGTTGTGGAAAATGGAAAAAAAACATTATTGGGCAAAGCAGAGGGAGCATCACACCATAAATGATTGTGCTGCATACATCCTCGGAGTACCTGATGCTAACGCTAGGCACCGAAAGTGAAAAAGTGTTCTTGTTAGGACATCACTCACCTTGAGGAGCACAAAAAAAAATTAAAAGAAAAAATTAACAAGTTTGCCTTAACATTCCATATGTATTCTTCCTAAAGCATCAGCCGGTCCATTATAATTTTTAAACATAACCTCTGTAAAATTATGAAAGTGAGATTCAAATCTACAGCATTCGGTTACAGAGATGAAGTATCTGGGCCTGATGTACATCTGATGATTAATGCCAACAATGCAGTATTTTTACATAATCAAAATGGCTACATCCATATGCACGGATAATAAAGTTTATCAGCTTTTTAAAAAAAAATCAAAGTATGTAAAAAAAAAATCAGTGTTGTCACTAGGCTGATATGATGTACTAGTACTAATACCCAATAAAAAAAAGTTTACATTTAAGCTGACACAACAGTGATATCTTTCACTCAGCTCAAATTGTTTCCACCACCATCAACAGCAAGAAACCTATAATTGCCAATGCCATAAGTGTTATATTGCTCAAAATGCTCTTTCCAGGCACAACCCAGGTTTGGAAGGACACAACCATTCAAACGACAGAAAAATTCCACCTACCCACCGTTAAGCTTTACAAAAATCCTAGTGGCAACACTGATATTTAGCTTAGATTTCTTTTACTTCAATCCATTTCTGTTGATTTTTATGTTTTGGTTAGAACAGCAACTGATTTTTTTTTGCGGGGGTAAGGGGGGGT
Source organism: Heptranchias perlo (assembly GCF_035084215.1). NCBI lineage: Eukaryota > Metazoa > Chordata > Chondrichthyes > Hexanchiformes > Hexanchidae > Heptranchias > Heptranchias perlo. The sequence goes on from NC_090332.1 coordinate 81,526,661, forward strand.
GGGGGTGACTATATTTAATTGTTAATTGGACTTCCTCACAATTCACTAACAACGTTAAAACTGAAGCACCCATGTTATTAACTCCTCCAAATGTTCTCACTCATCATTTTAAAAACCAACAGGAATAGAAAGAGAAAAAAAATAGAATTATTTGCAATAATCTGATTAAAAGGGATGCTAATGGTAACGAATCTTTAAAGAAGCTAATCTATTGCCAATTGAGAGAAAGGTAAGTAAGATGATGCAACAGATTAGTCACTGTTGCTAAAATGAATCAAGCAATAATAAACTTCCATGTAAAAACACAATGCAAAAGGGATGGGGGGGGGGGGGGGGGTGGTCAAGACTACATTTGCTGAAGGAGAATCTTTAACAGGACACACAATATAGAGTGGAGTTGCCAATGTGGAACAAGAGAATGGAACAGAATAGCACATTACACTGCCTCTACTAGTTAATCCATAAAATGTTTTAGGTTTAACCAGAAGCAGCAAGATATTATCCTATTATCCTTCAAAATTACAGGTAGCATCCACTGTATAGGTGGGTGGGTTAAGAACACAATAATTTTTAGTAACAATAGGGCCATTAGGCCCAAAAAGCCAATTTTTCCCCCAATTTTTTTTTCTTTGCCATTTTCTCTCCCTTATCCCCTGAAGAATTAATTCCTCTTTATGTGTCACAGCAAATGTCAGTGGGCTATTCAGCTATAGGAAGCTGAATCCTGTCCTTTCCCCAGGAGAGAAAAATGGAAATATCAGACAACAAGCAACTTCAGCTAGGCCGTACACACCTCCTAGTATCTGCTTACGCAAGGAAGAGTTGGAGAGCAAATCATCCACCAGACTCTATAGCAGGATCCTCCAAAAAAAAAATCAAAAATTACACTTATTTACCATTTAATACTGTCCAGAAAATGGGTCTTACCTTGGATTCCATGACATAACATTTAAAATAGCGATATTGGAAAAGACAGTCGCTTGGCAGAATGGCCGTTGCCCTCCAGATCATGCTGTAGAAAAATGGTAAAAGCATATTAAGATGGTTAATTGTTTTTGCATTCTGGGGCTGTCACAAACCAAATTGGTTAGAGCCTTTAAAACATCCGTGAACAGCTGGGTACCATTTTGGACCAGAAGGGAATACAAAACTGCAGGTGGATTAAAGATTGATACCAGGAAAAAAAGGTACAGGGATAAGACTTTTTAAAAAAAGTTTAAACTTTTAGCTTCAAGGAGCTGAGTGAAATATTGAAACTTAAAGTACTAGTTGGCCACAGCAAATACAGAACTTGGTACTTGGAGATAATTGGTCCAAATCAAAAGTACCTCTAAAAATAGATGTAAAAGTCACCAAAGCAATCAATTCCACAAAGCAACTGTCCTCCCTGTGGTTCCATCATATCTGTGTTTTTTTTTTAAATATTAAACTAAAACACATAGCAGGGCCACTGAAAATCATATCAAAACTTGAACTGTTAAAATAAACTGTGGGAAAAAGGAAATAGTGGAGCTGATTATAAAGTTTATAATTCCAAGGTGTTAATTCACTTAATACTTGAGCCATAAACAGTCCTCTGCATCGATAAGCAAGGGCAAAGTCAGCATTGTTGCACTCGTAGAGCTAAACCTAATTAACAAGAGCCTAGCTGAACTTGCCTTTAACTGTCCGAGACAAAGGTCAAAAAATGGTGTAGAAATATTGCTGCTCTTTTTATCAATAAGAACGGGAACAAGAAAAACAAATCAGGTCAGTCCCTGTTCAATATTGCTAAGAGATGTCTCTTGCAACATGGCAATTTGCAGCCTTCCATCTTAAGTCCGGACAGGATTTTCTTCCATTTGAATATAAAAGGGATGAATCAATTAAATGTATTCACTACAACCTTGTTTAGGAATAACCACCTTTTTAAAAAATCATGGACCCCCATTTAGGTAGCCTAATAACACCCATGACATTTACTCAACAACTAACAGACAGACTAAGCCCCTAATTCTATCATCTGAAAAAGGACAACAGTGGGACAATAGGATGAAAGAGAACGAAGACATATGCTAAGAGAAACAAATACATTTTAATGAACTGGAACTGTAGAGAAACAGTATAGATAACAGGCAGACCAAGTAAACTGAAAGGACTGTACTGCACTCTAACAAATCTGAACATTTTATCCGATAATAATACATCCTCTCTTACTTACTTACCTATCATTTGCATCTGGTTCCAGAAGCACAGCTTTCTGAGGATACCAGTTGCCTAGTGCAGCTGAATTTCCACATACTGCAAACACTTCACCTAAAGTACAAAGAAAAAAGTTAACTTTGAGGAAGAGTGGACATGCATACAAAACCTAAACAGGTCAAATATTACAAAATCTATACATTCTCTGATCAGTGGGCTTAGATGTTGATTGTTATCGGAATAACTCAGTAGCTAATTACAATTGATTAGCTTATGCTATCTTTGGTTAAGTTAAACTAATCACGTAATAAAAGCACATGTAATCCAAGCTGCAATTAATAAGCACTTACACAAAGAACTCTCCATAAAACTTCTAATTTTCCATTTCTTGTTTTTATCTATTTCACTGGTAAATAATTTAGCTAATGTCACAAAAAAAAACAAATACACAAAGAAAAATTGCCTCAGAGTGGCTGCCCCTACTGAAAAAAATCTAGCAAAGACCCTTTCGGTCAATATGAAGCTGAATAGCAATATCCTGCATTGTTACACATCTGATGTTGAACTAGACAGCCCTCAAATAAACTTTGCGAATTCCAACATGAAAGACTACATCCTTTGGATTGACGGCAAGCTATCAATTTCTCAACCATACCACCAAATGTGTGAAAGGGTGACCTTCTCAAGTTGTTCAGAGCAGAGATCCAGAATAGTCCAATAAACTTCCTGTGCTTTCTGGGACTTAAAAGGTAATGGCATTAAAACCCAGCATTCCCTAGGCTGACAATCCTTTTCTATAACCCAGCAAATAACACCTTCTGTACTAAGCTGCTCAACAGATATCTTGGTTACACACCTCGACCTGCCCCTAGTAAATAACTCCCTTCAATTTACAGATTGCTTAAGCCCCAACATCCAAGATAATGGATGATTTGGCACCTTTTAAGGGGGAGAAGCCAGCACCTCCTAGCACCCATGTTGCTTAATGTCAATAATGTATTTTTCTGCATCTTCCAACATTAAATAACAGATATTGAAAGATCAGGCAAAAAAGTGCTTGAGCTCTTGACACCAAAGACATTCTTTTGAACATAGTTCAATAATTAGCTTAAAATAAACTTCCAATGTTAAAAACAAGAAAATGCTACTGATCTGCAGAAATGCAAGAGGCAGTTGCTCAAGTACAAACAAGAATTGGTATGACATCCCAGGGGGCACTGCATGGAAAACTTCAAAAGAACAAATGTCATAGGGACTACTACTTTTATTATTCTCCTCAGAAGTAACCCATGGGCTGTGGAGGATGCTGTGGGTGCATCAATGTCTCAATGTGTAAATAGAAATGGATGAGACTGTAAACTTATTTTATGATAATTATTTTACATACTTTTTGGTGCATCCAAGAATAAACATATAATTGAAAGTTATTTTTTTAAATTATAAAAATAAAAATGCATTCTATTGGGTGTATTCTGGCTGCATATAGTTGGTATTTGCAGAAAATGTTTTCTTTTAAACATTTATCCATTCCCAATTTTTGGAACAAATCTACAGTTTAGTGTTACAGATTTTAGGCTTCCCTACAAATCAATATTAGAATTGAACATTTGGATTCTTAATCTCTTATCTCAGCCCCTTTAGTCTATTATTTTGGAAACAGATTCAGAAAAATATTGAGTGTAAAATTATTAGGAATGGGCTTCTTTTATTATTTTATTCAGAGTCTAGTATATTGATACTCAGCCCTGGATTTTTGTGTGAACAAATCATATTCAAACTTTGCCTGAAATAATGCTGTACAAAATTAATAGTAGCCAAATGATCTTGCGCAAAGTAATTTGAGAAGTAGCGTGTCTCGGGTGAACAAGAGACCTGTTTACTGTCTCTGGATTGCATGTAGGATTTCTATTTCAGGAGACAAGTAGTATCAGTCTCACCAGACACTTTCAGAACAGACTAAGCTACCAAACATTAGAAGCAAGCAATAATAGGAAATAGTTGGACTGTCTAAATAACAGGAGCTTTTAACCAGCTCATGAAAGCTTTAAACCTGTCAGCTGAGTTTTTTGGATTAGCTTTCTTTGCAGATCTTTCCAAAAAAAACAAGATGGACAAATACTTCTTGGAAGTGGAGTAGCTGCTCGGTCCTTACTGGATACAGTCATTGAGAATTATGTAAATATCCTACTCACGGAACTGTAACTGTTGCAGTTACGTCAAAACCATAACTAACTAGTACATCCAAAGTATTGAATTCTTATTGCCTTGCCTGTGAGAAGTCAGTCTGTGAGACAGAAGCACTTTACTCGAACCATGCTTCATAACACTTACACAAAATTCTGCCAATGGCCAACTGACAAGCACTGTCTGTGCTGAGACTATCCAATTTGGATTAGGTCATTGATTGATAGACCAGCAATGCTGATGCGCAAGTGTGATACTAATCAAATGCCTTGATTTGACTGACTTTATACAATCACTGTCATTATCAAGAATCCTCACCTGCAATGCCCAAGTTAAGAATTCAACATTTTTGCCACGTACAAAAATACAAAATGAAATACAACTGTTTAGACAAAAATGAACCATTTAAACTGACATCTGGATCAAAAGGAAGATGGTAGTGGTTGCTGGAGGCCAATCTCAGCAGCAGAGCATTGCTGATGATTGCACAGTGTTCAGTTCCATTCGCAACTCCTCTGATGAAGAAGCAGTCCGTGCCCGCATGCAGCAAGACCCGGACAACATCCAGGCTTGGGCTGATAAGTGGCAAGTAACATTCACGCCAGACAATGACCATCTCCAACAAGTGAGAGTCTAACCATCTCCCCATGACATTCAACGGCATTACCATCGCCAAATCCCCCACCATCAACATCCTGGGGGTCACCGTTGATCAGAAACTAAACTGGACCAGCCACATAAATACTGTGGCTACAAGAGCAGGTCAGAGGCTGGGTATTTTGCAGCGAGTGATTCACCTCCTGACTCCTCAAAGCTTTCCGCCATCTACAAGGCACAAGTCAGGAGAGTGAGTGCAGCTCCAACAACACTCAAGAAGCTCAACAACATCCAGCACAAAGCAGCTTGCTTGATTGGCACCCCATCTACCACCTTAAACAGTCACTTCCTCCACCACTGGCGCACCGTGCTACAATGCGTACTATCTACAAGATGCACTGCAGCAACTCGCTAAGGCTTCTTTGACAGCACCTCCCAAACCCGTGACCTCTATCACCTAGAAGGACAAGGGCAGCAGGTGCATGGGAACACCACCACCTGCACATTCCCCTCCAAGTCGTACACCATCCTGACTTGGAAATATATCGCCGTTCCTTCATCATCGCTGGGTCAAAATCCTGGAACTCCCTACCTAACAGCACTGTGGGAGAACCTTCGCCAGAGAAGGCAGCTCACCACCACCTTCTCAAGGGCAATTAGGGATGGGTAATAAATGCTGGCCTTGCCAGCAATGCCCACATCCCATGAATGAATAAAAAAAATGCTTTTAGCAGTGCTGTCACAAAAGTACTGCATGCTAAAATAAACTTAGGTAACCATGATTTATCCTAAAATAAATGTTCATACATGTATCCAAGAAAAAAGCTGAAACAATAATCAGAAATGGTCATACTGGAACAAAGAGGAAAACAATTTTTCTGATGAATTATACTCTTCAATGGAATGTGCGCCATTTAGAAAAGACAGGCAGAATGGAAAAGGAGGAGGTTTGGCCCTAATAATAAAGGATGACATAAGGACAGAAATGAGAAAGGATCTTGGCTCGGAAGATCAGGAAGTAGAATCAGTATGGGTGGAAATAAGAAATAACAAAGGGGCAGAAAACACTGGTGGGAATAATTTATAGGCCACCGAACAGTAGCTATACCATTGGACAGAGGCCAGTTAGCCTGACATCGGTCGTTGGGAAAATGCTGGAATCCATTATTAAGGAACTGGTAACAGGGCACTTAGAAATCATAATATGATTAGGCAGAGTCAACGTGGTTTTATGAAAGGAAAATCGTGTTTGACAAGTTTTTTGAGGATGTAACTAGTAAGGTAGATAAAGGGGAACCTGTGGATGTAGTATATTTGGATTTTCAAAAGGCATCCGATAAAGTGCCACATAAAAGGTTGTTACACAAGGTAAGGACAATATATTAGCATGGATAGAGGATTGGTTAAAGGACAGAAAACAAAGAATAAGGATAAACGGGTCATTCTCAGATTCGCAGGCTATAACTAGCGGGGTGCTGCAAGGATCAGTGTTTGGGCCTCAGCTATTTACAATCTATATTAATGACTTAGATGAAGGGACCGAGTGTAATGTATCCAAGTTTGCTGACGATACAAAGCTAGGTGGGAAAGTAAGCTGTGAGAAGGACACAAAGTGTCTGCAAAGGGATACAGACAGGTTAAATGAGTGGGCAAGAAGGTGGCAGATGGAGTATAATGTGGGGAAATGTGAGGTTATTCACTTTGGTAGGAAGGATGGAAAAACAGAATATTTTTTAAATGGTGAGAAACTATTAAATGTTGGTGTTGAGAGATTTGGATGTCCTCGTACAAGAAACACAAAAAGTTAGTACGCAGGTACAGCAAGCAATTAGGAAGGCAAATGGCATATTGGCCTTTTATTGCAAGGGGTTGGAGTACATGAGTAAGGAAGTCTTATTACAGTTGTACAGGGCATTGGTGAGACCTCACCTGGAGTACTGCGCACAGTTTTGGTCTCCTTTTCTAAGGAAGGATATACTTGCCTTAGAGGCAGTGCAACAAAGGTTTACTAGATTAATTCCTGGGATGAGAGGATTGTTCTATGAGGAGAGGTTGAGTTTAGAAGAATGATTATGAGGGGGCTTGACAGGGTAGATGCTGAGAGGATGTTTCCCCTGCCTAGAGAGTCTAGAACTAGGGGGCATAATTGCAGGATACGGGGTCGGCCATTCAAGACTGAGATGAGGAGGAATTTCTTCAGAGGGTTGTGAATCTTTGGAATTCTCTACCCAGAGGGCTGTGGATGCTGAGTCACTGAATATATTCAAGGCTGAGATGGATAGAATTTTGGACTCCAGGGGAATCAAGGGATATAGGAATCAGGTGGGAAAGTGGAGTTGAGGTTGAAGATCAGCTATGATCTGATTGAATGGCAGAGCAGACTCGAGGGGCCGTATGGCCTACTCCTGCTCCTATTTCTTATTTTCTAAGAACACTATGGCAAATAGTTGCCATGTACCAGATTTATCACACACAAAGTAACAACTGACCAGTATTACTTCCCTGTGATCCACAAGCAATTTCAGGGGGGGGGGGGCACTGCAGGACTATGCACTTAATATCATAAGTGAGTATACAGCCATAACCAAAGTAACTGATGTCCTGTACCTGCCCTCCCCACAGACCCATATCAATTAAAGACTAAACTTGTTAAAATAGGCAAGTATCGACATGAAACTGAAACAAACGTTGTTTAAGTTGAGTACTGCATGAGAAATTGCTGACTACGGCATTTATTCCCTTTGTGGTAGAGGCTTATTTTCTCATGTGAGACTTCATGGTCTCTTTTACTTCTACAACTTGCTGAGCGATATATCTTTTAATCCTTTGTAGAATACCTGGAAGTGTAACTCCCTTTAGTTTGAAAGTGACCCGTGAGGTGAACATGCTTGTCGACGCCGAGGCACTATTGAATGGCCGACGTTACCTAGAGTAAAAACACAAGTTAACTGAATTGTTACCACTGTATTATTAAATTAACATATGGAAAAGCTGTACTGTTTATAGTAACAAACACTACTAAACTAGTTAGATACGGTGTTTGCAAAAGGTACTAGAACCTGATTATCAGGTTGTAAGATCCTCTTAATGCATCCAAAGTCACTCCCCCACCACTGTTCAACAGGGAGGGTTGAGTTCAATGTGTCACAGCACTAAGCTTTGATCTCAGCTGCGCTGCCATGGGAGGTGCCAAGTGGAGGCCATGTTTCTCCCACTCAATCATCTGAGCCACCTTAATGCAACACATAGCATTAGCTTAAAAGTGACATTGGTGGGTTTAAGAGCATGTCACCAAAACCTTTTGTGGCAGTTGGCCCATAATCAAGCAATGTAATTAATACTCTCACCAGCTAGAAAGCCTAAATTACAATATATAAAAAAAGCTACTACAAGAAACAAAAAGCAAGTAACTTCATGACTACTACTCATGCAGGAGGCAGTCATTAATCAAATATCTAGTTTATCTTCCCATAATCAATAAAGTAGTAACACACTCCCTGTCTTGTTGAAAAACTCCACAATTTTTAAATATTTTGTAAAACTCTGGTAAATCTCCTCAGTAAGCATGTAAAGAAAATCTCTATACAATTTCTACTGCAATGCTTGAATACTATAAAAAACAGCTCATGTAAGTCCCAAAACCCAGTGTCTTGACTCAAACCTTTTCAGATACTTACAAAGTGATCCAAGCTTTTTGCTTACTACAGCTGAGAAAATAAAACTTCAAAATTGCCACGTAACCACAGTCTGTCTGAAGTTACGATTCAAACTGCAGTAAAGTACCACCACCTGTATAAAAGACAATGTATTGTAATATCATTGCCAAAATGAGGTTGGCAGATATAAATGTAATGAATCTACATTTGGGTGCTGAAAAGCATTTGTGGTGGTGGCCTGTTCAGTTCTACTTCTGTCTTTCCATACTTGTACTTCAGTACCACTGTAATACAGTTCTTAAGTTCCAGAATATAAATATATATATATATTTTTAAAGTAGATCAGCAATAAATGACCTGTTAACACTAAACCTGCTGGTAGGCAGAAGATAATGCTATCACAGGAACAGAGTACCTCTGCATTTAAGTCCATGACTTGAAATTTATTCAAAAATTAAACTGCAGCTGGGACATCTGGCTTATAAACTGCAATCCTGCATTGTAATTTAGTCACTATTCAGTTTTAATCCAAACATTAAAAAGAAAAAAGAAAAACTACAAATACTGAGGTCTGTCAGCATCTATAAAAAGGAGTAAAGATACGTTATTAATGTTCTAAGTATGTATACTTTATCAGAATGATACACAGCTGAAATGTCATAACCTACCATTAAATATTGAAACTATGGGCATTTCAACCAGGTTGCTGCGAGTAACCACAGAGAATGCCATGCACCTTCCCCCAAATTCACCTACTGACTATATGAAGCCGATTTTTGTTTGCTGTGGTAATCAATGGGCGACGGGCGTTGCAAAAAGGCCGTCGCTTGATTACAGCATGCGAGAGGCCTGAACCGCATGACAGGACAGGGCAGTTATGTTGTAACCGTCCACTGAAGCGCACAAGAGCAGCCATGGATGACTTGCCATTCTATTTCACCCCCCCCCACCCTCAGGCATGTGCACCAAAAGATGAAACCACATCCACCACATCACAGGACAGAAAATTGAAGCAACAAGGTGAAGCAAAACATCTGAACTTTACTTTATATAAACATTTAATAGTTTCAAGAAGCATTTTAAGCATGTACCAGGTTACTGGTATTTGCAGGGCAAAATTTACATGGTTCAAATGCCAATACAAATCTTACACACTTCAGAGTACACAGATGGGCAGAAATGCACCACTTGGGGGAATACAATGGATGCATCCTCACTACATCAATTCTATCCTGTAAGTGGACTGACTTGAAAACTTGTTGTATATCTGTGTGCCATGGTTCATAACAGAAACTAATTAGATATTCTACATTAAATTTCAAAGGAAAATAGTTCCAGTAATTAATTGATATCTCCATGAAAAATGAAAATGTTTGATGGAAATTATATATGTATACACTTGTAACAACTTTGATGTATATTGTGGAGCTGTGTTCCAAGATCATTTTTGAGGCATTTACAACAACTTCAGCATTAGTTATGCTTTAAGTCTGGAGTGGTAATCTCACCCTGCTTTGGTTGGACACCACATGGAGTGTAATGTCAAACCACTGTAAAGATCCTAGGGTATCTTAACTCTCTAGACACCTCTTAAATCTATCTGCTGGTCTGAACTGTATAAACATTAATAATGTAACTGCTGTGAGAGGAGCTTGAGCATGTGGGTAAATACACATATACAAAGCTCATTCATAGGCAGGAGAATTGAAATTTCAGCCAGGCAGTGTAAGCAGGATGCTGCCTGGCTGAAACAGCAATAGTTGCAGTCTAAATGCACCTTAAGAAAACAAAATATGCTTTGCAACTGTATAGTATATATACATTACACACGTACTGCACACAGCTGGATCTCTGTAGTGTCATGCTTGTTTGTTGTCTCCACTTATTGCTCTTAAACCTCCAGGCCTGCTTAAAAAAATGTTAATTAAAACGCTTAAAATTATTTTTAATGCCACCTATGTGCTGTAGTAACATTAAATTTTGCTAAGATATTGCATCATATCTGCATCCAATTTGACTATGCTTAACAGTAGGATATGTGCCCATTCACAGATGGAAAACATCATTCGCAACCAGAGCTGAACAACAGCACTTCGACATAAATAGCTAATGCCCAGGTATACAGGATCTTAACTGTTTTTGGTAAATTGAGGCTGACTGTAATACCTGCTCTTATTGCTATGCATTATTGAAAACACCTAAACGAGGATACATTATGATTGGCAACATAGCAAATTTGTATAGCGCCCTTTACATAGAAAATACGTCCCAGGGTGCTTCATAGGTGTAAACAAAATAAACACCAAGACAAAGGAGATATTAGGATGGGACTTGGTCAAAGAGGTGGGTTTTAAGGAGGGTTCTAAAGGAGAGGGAGGTGGAGGGGGCAGAGGGGTTTAGGGAGGGAATTACCAAGCCGTGGGGCCTACGCAGCTAAAGACACAACTGCCATGGTGGGGCAACGAACACTGAGTGGGGTAGACAAGAGGCCAGAGTCAGAGGAACGGAGAGTACCAAGGAAGAGGGGGGGGCTAGCACCGTAGGACTAGATGAGATTACAAAAATAGGGAGGGGCAAGGCCATGATGGGATTTAAATACAAGGATGGAAGTGTTAAATTTGAGGCAATGGGAGCCAGTGTAGGTCATCAAGGTCTTGGGGTGATGGGTGAGCAAGACTTGGTGCAAGATACAGGCAGTACAGTTTTGCATGAGCTGATATTTATGGAGTGTGCAGGATGGGAGACCAGCCAGGAGAGTATCAGAACAGTCAAGTCTGGAGGTGATAAAGGCATGGATGAGGGTTTCAGCAGCAGACAGACTGAGGCAGGAGCACAGGCAGGTAATGTTATGGAGTTGGAAGCCAGTGGTCTTTGTGACTGACAGAATAAAGGGGTCGAATAGCATGACGAGGTTGCAAATAGTCTAGCTCGGCCCGAGACAGTGGTGGGGTCAGAATCAGTGGAAAGGGTACAGAGTTTGTAGTGGGAGCCAGCTGCTGTCATACCAATAAAGCATACCACGATCTCGGGGGGGGGGGGGGGGGGGGGGAGTTTCCACGATCTCGGGGGGTGGGGTTTCCACGATCAGTGCAGGTCGGTTTGTTGGCCTGGGGGAAGCACTCCTGCTCCTCCAGGCCCACAAGCGGTGCCTCTAGGCACCTACCTGTTAGTCTTGGGCCTTCTCGCCTCCTTTCATGAGGCATGAAACAGAAGGCCCAGGAATCCTGGCCCCCCGGGGTTGATATTGGGAATTCAAGAAAATTAGAGGCCTGAAGCCTCCTTGAAAGGTTATAAGGCTTGACCCACCTCCTGGGTGCACTACGGTCGCCCACCCCTCTTCCTGCCCCAACGAAAACCAGAAATGGGTAGGTTGGAGGCAGGTCTGAAATGGTGGCAATTTTCAATGCCCCCCGCCCCCAACCCACCCATTTTTTACTTTGAAAATTGAGCCCAAGGGGTCAGCTTCCACATGTAAGCCAATAACACCGAACTCTACTTTTCAACCACCTCCTGCTCATGACATCCAATCTTGGATGATCCAAAATTTCCGCCAGCTGAACAGTGGGAAGAGCAGAGGCAGTGTCTTCGGCCTCCGCAGCAAACTCTATATCCTCACTAATCGACTCCATCTGCCTCTCTATGGCCACTGTCTCAGGCTAAACAAAACCGTTTACAACCTTGGCGCCCTATCTGAATCCAAGCTAAGCTTCCGATCCCATTTCCTTTTCATCACAAAAACCAACAATTTCCAGCCCATCTGCTGCTGAAACCCTCACCCGTGCATCCGTCACCTCCAAACTTGACCATTCTAAAGCTGCCCTGGCCGGCTACTCATCTGCCACCTTCCACAATCTTCAGCTCATCCCAAAATCCGCTGCCCGTTTCCGATCCTGCACTGTTCAGCTTGTCCACTACCCGTCCTCACTGAGCTACACTGGCTCCAATCCCCCAATGCTTCAAATTTAAAATTCTAATCTAGTGTTTAAAATCTCTAACCATCACCAGCACTAAAACACCACCCACAGAACTCTCCACTCCTCTGACTCTGGCTTGTTGTGCCTTTAGCCGCCTAAGCCCCACTCAGGAAATTCTTTCCTAAACCCCTCTGCTTCCCTATGCTCATTGAAAGCCACCTCTTTGAGCACCTCTCCCGTTGGCCCGGCATCAATTTTTTTTCTTACGCCTCACTGTAAGCAACCCGGGATATTTTTCTACATCAAAGGCATTATATAAATGCAAATTATTACAGCTTAAGTAGTTTCATAAAAACTTACTGTGTTGGTCACAGGCAGGTACAAGAACCCTGGCTGATCTTTCTTTTCCCAGCCCTGCAGCGACACCGACTGCAATTATGTTTGCTCATATAATCAGTATGATAGTATGCTACAGCACAGAAGAAAGCCATTCATCCTATCGTGCCTGTGCCAGCTCTTTGAAAGAGCGATGCAATTAGTCTCACCTCCCTACTCTTTCCCCACAGCCCTATAATTTTTTTCCTTTCAAGTATTTATCCAATTCTCTTCTGAGTGTTACTACGGAATCTGTTTCCACCACATTTTCAGACAGTGCATTCCGGATCATAACAACGTGCTGCAGAAAATGTGTCACCTCTGGTTCTTCTGCCAATCTGCGTCCTTTGGTTACTGACCCTTCTGCCATTGGAAACGGTTTCTCCTTACTTACTCTATCAAAACGCTTCATGATATTAAACACCTCTATCAAACCTCCTTCTCTGCTCCAAGGAGAAAAATCCCAGCTTCTCCAGTCTCTCCCCATAACTGAAGTCCCCCTGAAAATAACGCATTGATCTTTGAAACGCTGTGGGAGGTATTATATAAATGCAGGTTGGTTCTCTCTTACTGCTGTCCTGGGCGAGATCAACATCGAAACCTGGAATTGAGCCGGGGGACCCTTCCTGCCACGTTAAGGTTCAACAACACGCCAAGAAGGCCACTGTAAGGAGGTGTAAGGGAAGGGGAGACCAGCAGGCAGGGACCATATTCCTGCTGCAATTTGCCACGCGTTGTATGTTTGCAACGACACGGTAAATCGCACCCAGCTGCATCTCCCACATACAATCGCGAGGGAGACGATGAAGCAGCTTTTTGCGGCGAAATACGTCGACAAAAATCTACTTCAGTCTAAAGAAACGTTTAATTTGCAGAATCCCCGCACCGATGGGACTCTTGCTTTATTTTTTTTTAAAAAAAGCCGGTCTTTCAAACAACGCCGGCTGGACTTGTCGACGTGGACGGTGCTGACGGCGGGGAGCCCGACCGGGCCGATAAGGGTGGCCAGAACCGCCTCAAACCGGTTTTACTTTCACCGCATCCCCTCCCCATCCCATCCCCTCCGGGCGGCACCTCAGCATCATCCTCATCCTCATCCTCATCCTGCCCGCCGCCGCCGCCACAGCAACCGCCACTCCGGCTGTGCGCGCGCCCCCCCACACACACACACAACCACAACCACTCGGCCTTGACGGGAACCTACCTGAACCGAATCATCGATCCGACCGGCTTCTTCTCGTCGACGAGGAGGGAGGGGAAAAAAAAAAAGTGAAGGTGAGAGAGAGAGAGAGAGAGAGTGCGTGTGTAAAAAAAAAACTCACACTCACACTCATACACACACCGAGCGCTCCGACTACAGCAAGAGCATCACTCGCCGGAAGTCCCGCCCACCGGCCCTTCCTCCTGATTGGTGAGTGCCGGCTGTCAATCAGTCGCGTGGGCCGTCTGCGGCGAGGCGCCCCTGGCGATACAAGCAGCGGCCGAAAAGCAACATTGTGTTTTGTGTGTTGATTGAAACCAAACCCTCCTCGTCTACTGGAGTCTCTTCCTCTTTGTGCACCGCACTCGCTTACATACGTATCGTTTTTTTTTTAAATGCACGACCCGACATATATATATATATATATAAAAAACCAAAAAAAAAAAGGGGGGTTGTGAACTTTATAACTTGGCAGTCTGAATCATTCTTGTTGATCCCACTCCTGCGATAATTAAATGCATCGCAGTCGCGGACATTGCAACACATTTACGTCCACGTTTACTAAAATTGCATCTTTACTTGGCTCAATACTCGTGTATTTTGCATCAAACATGAGGGATTTATGGCTAATCCGAATTCTGGCAGCCTGAAGCTATTTGGCGATACCTCACGTGGTCGGCACTTGGCTGAACCTTCAAGCTCAAAATATTTTCGTCAGGTTGGGAGGTCCGATACTGGCGCTAATGGGATAGGATTTATATCAGTGAAACAATAAATGCGTTTCTTTATAATATCTAGCTGAAGGGCCAAATCTGTGTAGAGGACACAACCAAGGTTGCAGACAATAGAGATAAATCAAGGTTGGGAGAAAATTATAATTCACATCAGAAGATTGTAGTAATTCAAGGTTGCTCAATTCAAATTATCTAAAAATTCAACTCATTAGCAGCAAATTCCTTTTTTTTGTGTTATTAATTCAAATTATCGATTATCATAGAAAGGTTATAGCAAGGAATGAGGCCATTCGGCCCATCATGTCCCCACCGGCTCTATGCAAGAGCAATCCAGCTAGTCCCACTCCCCTGCCCTTTCCCTGTAGCCCTGCAATCTTTTTCCTTTCAAGTACTTATCCAGTTCCCTTTCAAAGGCCGTGATTGAATCTGCCTCCACCACTCCCTTAGGCAGTGCATTCCAGATCCTAACCACTCGCAGTGTAAAAAAGTTTTTCTTCATGTCACTTTTGGTTCTTTTGCCAATCACCTTAAACCTATGTCCTCTGGTTCTTGACCCTTCCACTAATGGGAACAGTTTCTCTCTATCTACTCTGTCTAGACCCTTCATGATTTAGAATACCTCTATCAAATCTCCTCGCAATCGTCTCTGTTCCAAGGGGAACAACCCCAGCTTCTCCAGTCTATCCACGTAACTATAGTCCCTCATCCCTGGAATCATTTTAGTAAATCTCTTCTGCATCCTCTCTAAGGCCTTCACATCTTTCCTAAAGTGCGGTGCCCAGAACTGGACACAATACACCAGTTGTGGCTGAACCAGTGTTTTATAAAGGTTCAGCATGACTTCCATACTTTTGTACTCTAGGCCTCTATTTATAAAGCCCAGGATCCCGTATGCTTTTTTAACCACTTTCTCAACCTACCCTGCCACCTTCAACGATTTGTGCATATATACCCCTAGATCTCTCTGTTCCTGTACCCCTTTTAGAGTTGAGCACTCTAGTTTATATTGCCTCTCCTCGTTCTTCCTACTGAAGTGTATCACTTTGCATTTTTCTGCATTAAGTTTCATCTGCTATGTGTCTGCCCATGCCACCAGCCCGTCTATATCCTCTTGAAGTCTATCACTTTTCTCCTCACTGTTTACTACCTTCCAAATTTTGTGTCAGCTGCAAATTCCAAGTCATTAATATGTGTCAAGAAAGGCAGTGGTCCAAGCACTGACCCCTGGGAAACACCACTGTACACCTCCCTCCAGTCCGAAAAACAATCGTTCACCACTACTCTCTGTTTCCTGTCCCTTAGTCAATTCTGCACCCATGTTGCTGCTGCCCCCTTTATTCCTTGTCCGCAATCTTGATGATTGCACTTTATCAAACACCTTTTGAAAGTCCATATACACCAGATCAACTGCATCGCCCTCATCTACCCTCTCTGTTACCTCATCAAAAAACTCTTATCAGGTTAGTTACACACGATTTGCCTTTAACAAATCCGTGCTGGCTTTCCCTAATCAATCCACACTCATCCAAGTGACTGTTAATCCTGGATTATCATTTCTAAAAGCATCCCCACCGCTGAGGTTAAACTGACTGGCCTATAGTTGCTGGGTTTATCCTTGCACCTTTTTTTGAACAAGGGTGTAACATTTGCAATTCTCCAGTCCTCTGGCACCACCCCCGTATCAACAGATGTTGGAAGATTATGGCCAGTACCTCCACAATTTCTACCCTTCCTTCCATCAGCAACCTAGGATACATCCCATACGGACCTGGTGACTTATCTACTTTAAGTACAGCTAGCCTTTCAAGTACCTCTTCTTTATCGAATTTTAGCCCATCCAGTATCTCAACTATATCTTCTGGCAGCATCTTCTTCCTTGGTAAAGACAGATGCAGAGTACTCATTTAGTACCTCGGCCACCCCCTCTGCCCTCATGAGTAGATCTCCTTTATGGTCCCTAATCGGCCCCACCCCTTCTCTTACTACCCGTTATATTTTTAAAAATTTAGTCCAGAAAACAACTTTAAATTATCAGAGTAGACAGCAGTGTATTTTGAATAATCATGTTGTTATGCAGGATACTAGTGACATTCATGTTATCCACTGTCGGTGATGCTGTCTTTTGGATGAAATGTTAAACTGAGGCCCCGTCTGCCCTTTCAGGTGGACGTAAAAGATCCCATGGCACTATTTGAAGAGGAGTAGGGGAGTTCTTCCCGGTGTCCTGGCCAATATTTATCCCTCAACAAACATAAGTAAAACAGATTTTCTGGTCATTATCTCATTGCTCTTTGTGGGACCATGCTGTACAACAACAACAACTTGCATTTATATAGCGCTTTTAACATGGTAAAATGCTCCAATGCGCTTCACAGGAGCATTATCAAACAAAATTTCACACCAAGCCACATAAGGAAATATTTGGACAAGTGACCAAAAGCTTAGTCAAAGAGATAGGTTTTAAGGAGCGTCTTAAAGGAGCAGAGTGAGGTAGAGAGGCATGGAGGTTTAGGGAGGGAATTCCAGAGCTTAGGGTCTAGCCAGCTGTAGGTACGTCTGCCAATGGTGGAGTGATTAAAATCGGGGATGTCCAAGAGGCAAATATTGGATGAGCGTAGAGATCTCAGAGGGTTGAAGGGCTCGAGGAGGTTACAGAGATAGGAAGGGGCAAGGCCATGGAGGGATTTGAAAACAAGGATGTTAATTTTAAAATCTGTTGCCGGACCAGGAGCCAATGTAGAGCATGGGGGTGATGGGTGAACGGGACTTGGTGTGATTTAGGATACGGGCAGCAGAGATTTGGATGGGCTCAAGTTTATGGAGGGTGGAAGATGGGAGGCCGGCTAGGAGACCATTGGAATAGTCAAGTCGAGAGGTAACAAAGGCATGGATGAGGGTTTCAGAGGCAGGGGCGGAGATGGGCGATGATATAGAGGTGGAAGTAGGAGGTCTTGATGATGGAGCAGATATGTGGTTGGAAGCTCATCTCAGGGTCAAATAGGACGCCAAGGTTACGAACGGTCTGATTCAGCTTCTGACACTGGCCAGGGAACAGAGTTTGTAGTGGGGACCAAAGACAATGGCTACGGCTTTCCAAATATTTAGTGCGAGGAAATTTTTGCTCATCCACGGACAAGCGATGTGACAATGAGAGACAGTGGAGGGTTTGAGAGAGGTGGTGATGAGGTAGAGCTGGGTGTCGTCAGCATACATGTGGAACCTAATGTGTTTTCAGATGATGTCACCAAGGGGCAGCATGTGGATAAGAAATAGGAGGGTGCCAAGGATAGATCCTTGGGGGACTTGAGATACCGATGCGGGAGCAGGAAGAAAAGCCATTGCAGATGATTCTCTGGCTACGACTGGGTGGATAAGAATGGAACCAGGTGAGCACAATCCTACCCAGCTGGATGATGGAGGAGAGGTGTTGGAGGAGGATGGTGCGGTCAACCATGTCAAAGGCTGCAGACAGTTCGAGAAGGATGCGAAGAGATAGTTTACCACGGTCACAGTCACATAGAATGTCATTTGTGACTTTGATAAAGGCCGTTTCAGTCCTGTGGCGGGGCGGAAACCTTATTGCGCAAACTGGCTGCTGCGGTTCCTACATTACAACAGTAAGTACAGTTCAAAAGTACTTCATTGATTATAAAGCGGTTTTGGACGTCCTGAGATTGTGAAAAGTGCTGAATAAATGCAAGTTCTTTCATTCATTAACTATAAATTTATAGCAAAAGTGAAGGGGAAGCCACACAAGAAAGAAAGTTCTTGAAATTCTTTCATGGCTTCACCTCACCCTATCTGCATCCTCTTCCAGCTCGATATCCCCTTGCCCTTCTTTTTTTGCATTGGGTTTCACAATTCAGTTTCCTTTTCTATGAAAATTGAAGCCCAACAGTCTCATGTATGACATTTGAAAAGGAGTAATTACAATGAAAGGGCAATAGGATATGAATTTGTCATTACTTCAGCTACAATCTTATAATGCCTTTAAAGAGAGAATTTTACATAAGAGCCTGGACTTTAAGACCGGGCAGGAGTCGTGCGGGCGGGGACCGAGGAGGACGGAAAATCGTGCAGCCCTCTGCAGTGTGAAGGCCAGGAGATTTTAACTCCCGGCCCTCATCTGCATTGCCCCGTAAATCTCCCGTCCAAACTTGACGGGAAGCACTAGCTGGCCGGCGGGCGGGAGGGGGTTCTTGAATGGCAGGAGGCCGCCATCAGCGACTCGAAGGAACGATCCCTGGCAGTCAGTTAAGTGCTTAGCGGGGGAGTGGGGGGGTCAGGAAGGACAACATGGTCAGGGAAGGGGGAGGGAAGCCTGGGGCTGGAAAGGTCCAAGGTTTCCTTGTGGAGCCCGGTGGAGCACTCCTGCTCCTCCTGACCCACAAGGAAACAAAAACAATTAAAAATACTTTAATTTTCTAAGTCTCTTCTGGCTCTGGATCTGCCAGGTTTTACTGGCAGGTCTGGCACTGGGCGGGACTGCTGCCATTTTTAGTTATGGCGTTGGGGTCCTAATTGTGTCATAGCTTCCGATTTTAATATATTCACGAGGCTCCCGCTTGTAATCAACCGCGTTTAAAATGGTGGTTGGCTGGAGCATGTCGGGAAAGCAGCAATAAATAATCTACAAATCTACTGCTCTTTTAACTGCCCTTCTACCCCATTCCCGTCAGGTGGGCAGGGTTAAAATCATGGCTAAAGTGTGTTTCCATCCTGTCTGTGACCAATGATTTTAAGGCAGAAAGCACAGGAACAGGAGTGGACTGAGAGGCACCAGTTTAAATGTACTGGTATTGCCCTTTACAATACTCAGAATTGTGTAGCAATTCAGATAAATAAATTTGTCCTCTTAAGCCTGTCATACAACAGTTAGTAAGTGCTGCAGTATTTGATATGTGGCGGTGTTGAAGAATGTATGTCACATTATTATGTTACAAATGTTTTCATTATGTAACTACATAAGTTTAAATGGCTTGTGCAAAGCTATGAATGTTTTGCTGACCTTTGGAATTCAGTATGGTGCTGACATTTATCAGACTGTCATCAGCTGTGGGTATGCGGCTTTTGCCTCCTGTTTTCAGGAAAGTTCAGAGATGGGATGGTTTGAGAAAGAAAGTAATAGATTTCAGTTTGCTTTACTAAATCTAAAAGCTACAAAATTTAGTGCTGCCTGACAAACATGCTTTATAGGAATTCCCCTGCCCAACACTAATAGAAACCATTAGCATTGAACATGCTGTCAAAATGAGAGATTCTTGGACTCTACAGAGCAACCTTTCAACAGGGGATACCAATAAAACCATTGATCTCATTTTGAAAGCTATCACTGTGGGCCACACCCATATAATTACTTAAATTAAACAGAAATATTTAGGGAACAGTGACCACAGTATCATAAGGTTTAGATTAGTTCTGGAAAAGGACAAGGAGCACTCTTGAGTAAAAATACTTAATTGGAGGAGGGCCAATTTCAGTGGGTTGAGAACGGGTCTAGCCCGGGTAAATTCGAATCAAAGATTGGCAGGCAAAATTGTAATCGAACAATGGGCGGCCTTTAAAAAGGAGATGGTTCGGGTACGGTCTAGGTACATTCCCACGAGGGAGAAAGGTAGGGCAACCAAAGCCAGAGCTCCCTGGATGATGAAAGAGATAGAGAGCAAGATGAAGCAGAAAAAGGGGGCGTATGACAGATGGCAGGTTGATAACACAAGTGAGAACCAGGCTGAATATAGAAAGTTCATAGGGGAAGTGAAAAAGGAAATAAGAGGGGCAAAGTGATAGCATGAGAATAGACTGGCAACTAACACAAGGGAATCCAAAAGTCTTCTATTGGCATATAAATAGTAAATGGGTAGTAAGAGGAGGGGTGGGGCCGATTAGGGACCAAAAAGAAGATCTACGCATGGAGGCAGAGGACATGGCTGAGGTAATAAATGAGTACTTTGCATCTGTCTTTAACAAGGAATAAGATGCTGTCCAAATCACAGTAAAAGATTTGGACTAAAAATTGATAAAGAGGAGGTACTAGAAAGGCTGGCTGTAATTAAAGTAGATAAGTCAGCAGGTCCTGATGGGATGCATCCTAGGTTGCTGAGGGAAGTAACGGTGGAAATTGTGGAGATACAGTCCATAATCTTCCAATCATTCTTAGATACGGGGTGGTGCCAGAGGACTGGAGAATTGCAAATGTTCAAAAAAGGGTGTAAGGATAAACCCAGCAACTACAGGCCAGTCAGTTTAACCTCAGTAATGGGGAAACTTTTAGAAATGATAATCCGGGACAGAATTTACAGTCACTTGGACAAGTGTGGATTGATTAGGGAAAGCCAGCACAGATTTGTTAAAGGCAAATCGTGTTTAACTAACCTGATAGAGTTTTTTGATGAGGTAACAGAGAGGGTTGATGAGGGCACTGCAGTTGCTGTGGTGTATATGGACTTCCAAAAGGCGTTTGATAAAGTGCCACATAATAGGCTTGTCAGCAAAGTTGAAGCCCATGGAATAAAAGGGGCACTGGCAGCATGGATACGAAATTGGCTAAGGGACAGGAAACAGAGAGTAGTGGTGAATGGTTGTTTTTCAGACTGGAGGAAGGTATACAGTGATGTTCCCCAGAGGTCGGTACTAGGACCACTGCTTTTCTTGATATATATTAATGACTTGTACTTGGGTGTACAGGGCACAATTTCAAAATTTGCAGATGACACAAAACTTAGAAGTGTAGTAAACAGTGAAGAGAATAGTGGTAGACTTCAAGAGGACATAGACAGGCTGGTGGCATGGGCGGACAAATGGCAGATGAAATTTAACGTAGAGAAATGCAAAGTGATATATTTTGGTAGGGAGGATGAGGAGAGGCAATATAAACTAAATGGTACAATTCTAAAGGAGGTGCAGGAACAGAGAGACCTGGGGGTATATGTGCACAAATTGTTGAAGGTGGCAGGGCAGGTTGAGAAAGTGGTTAAAAAAGCATACGGGATCCTGGGCTTTATAAATAGATGCCTAGAGTACAAAAGCAAGGAAGTTATGTTGAACTTTTATAAAACACTGGTTCAGCCACAACTGGAGTATTGTGTCCAATTCCAGACACCGCACTTCAGGAAGAATGTGAAGGCCTTAGAGATGATGCAGAAAAGATTTACTAGAATGGTTTCAGGGTTGAAGGACTTCAGTTACGTGGAAAGACTGGAGAAGCTGGGGTTGTTCTCCTTAGAGCAGAGAAGGTTGAGAGGAGATTTGACAGGGGTGTTCAAAATCATGAGGGGTTTAGACAGAGTAGATAGAGAGAAACTGTTCCCATTGGTGGAAGGGTCAAGAACCAGTGGACACAGATTTAAGGTGATTGACAAAAGAACCAAAGGCAACGTGAGGAAAAACCTTTTTACGCAGTCGTGGTTTTCAAAAGGGAATTGGATAAGTACTTGAAGGGAAAAATATTGCAGGGCTACGGGGAAAGATGGGGGGGGGTAGTGGGACTAGCTGGGTTGCTCTTGCAGAGAGCTGGCATGGGCTCGACGGGCCGAATAGCCTCCTTCTGTGCTGTAACCATTCTATAATTCTATGATTCTAGGTAAGAAAGTGCTGGAAACACACAATGTTCAGTCAGCATCTGCAGGGAGAAAAAGGTTAACATTTTGGATAGTGTCTGAACCTTAAACTGTCTTTTTCTCTCCATAAATGCTGACGGAGCTACTGTGTGTCTCTAGGATTTTCTGGTTTTGTTTCTGATTTCCAGCATTTGCAGTTTTCTTTGCTTTTTATTTGTATAATTACTTACATGTACTCACTCCGTACAATAATAAGAAAGCAAGGAATGAGAGCAGGCCAATCAAGCCATCCACAGTCTGCACAGCATACCATCTCACCAGGTTTTACTGGCAGGTCTGGCACTGGGCAGGACCACCAGACACCATTCCTTTAATTCCCCTCAGGGAAATTTCTTTCTACATAATTTCTTTCTGATCAAGCAAAACCTTTTGCATATTTATGCATTCCCATATCTCCACTTATCTACCGTGGCTGGTTGCTTTCCAGATCTTACATTTGCTTGGCCCCATTTTCACGCCCAAAAAAACAGGTGCGACAGGGACCAATTTCTGCCCCATCGTTTTTTGCGTGTTTAAGAAGAAGCCAGCACTGGTTAAAAAGAGCTTGCAGCTGGATTTGACGTGTTTTGAACACTTTAGCTTTAGAAGAGGAAGTGCTCAAATGTGACCTCACCGATGATCCGAACAAAGCTTCCACCTATAATCAAAATGTTCCTTTTTATTGTATATATTACCATTGCACTTTGCATGGTACTATTTGAAGAAAGACAGGGGGTAGATTTTGACTTTGAAATCGATGGTAAGAAAAATCGGGAGAGATGTAACTCAGGCTGCGGAGTCGCTAACACCCATTTTACTCTATCGCACAAACTCAAATTCACCTAGTGTTCTGGCCAACATTTATCTCTCGACCAACACCACCAAAACAGATTAACTGACCATTTATCTCACAGAGGTCATAGATTTAAAATAATTAGCAAAAGAACTAGAGGGGAAATGAGGAGAATTTTTTTCACACAGAGGGTTGTTAAGATCGGAAACACACTACCTAAAACGTTGGTGGAATCAGATTCCGTAGGAACTTTCAGAAGGCAATTGAACATGGATTTGAAGAGGACTAACTTGCAGGGTTATGGGGAAAAAGCTGGTGTGCAGGACTAAACTGGACAGCTCTTTCAAAGAGCTGGCACAAGCACGACAGGCTGAATGGCCTCCTGCTGTGCTGGAAGATACTATGCTATTTCTGGGACCTTGCTGTATGCTAATTAGGTTGAGGTGAATTTTGCTCACAAGGTTTATGATAGTACCTCAATGCTGAGGTGTCACTGCAAGCGACAGTGCGCTACCCTATATTTAACTGATATTGAGATGCAATTTAAAAAAAAAACAGCTGTAATCTTAGATTAATATGCTTACTCAGGACTGGGAGGTAGAGGGTAAATTCCTCCATGCATGAATAGAACTGTTGTGGTTTTGATGTGAGTGGCTGTTTTTCTCCCTTCTACATGGAGAAAAAATATTGTGCTGGCCTGAGAGATATCCTGGAAAGTGTAAGTATGTCAAACATGTCATGTACAATTTGTTGCTTGTTTGGGGGATCCCATGAAAGCCCAGGACAGCTGCTGAATTATGGTGCCAGCAGTGAGTGATTACTTTTGTGCTTATCCTCATATTAGAATTTTTTTTATTGCTGCACGCTATCACTTTAGTGGTAAAACTTTAGTAGTTTTGCTTCGAGGAAGTGGTTTTTAAACTATCTGTTGACCTTTCACTCAGATATTTTTGTTTATTGACAGTGCAAAAGTCTGATCAGGTACATTTGTGATAAATCGAAAAAGAAAACCCTATCCAAATCACCCCCCCCCAACAAAAGCAATGCAGAACAGGTCAAACTGGGGAGAGAGGAGGAATTCAGCAAGTTTTTTTCTCAGGACACTGCTTTTTGGTCCTTCCTGATCAATTCAATTTCTCATTAAAACAAATCTTCAAAGTAAATATTTCAGGTTTTGCTAACAAATAGCTGTTAATCACAGTGTTCCTATTCATGTAGTAAGTGATGCTGAAGGAAGAATCAGTGGATTGGAGTTAGACTTTGATGAATTTTCCTTTGACTAAACTGTTTCTTTTTTAACATCAGTGCAGTTGATATCCAATGATGAAAGTTCAGCCACATTTATCCTAGAATGAAAGAGTTTTATTGACACAAAGCTTGTTTTCATAACGCTTTCTCACTGGTTGAGAAGGCACCATAGACAAGAGAATCCAGGGAGAGCAGAATGCTTCCTGTCTGGTGCCGAGACATCATTCCAAAGTAGGCAGTACTTGCGAAAATAGCTGCTGAAGTCAGGAGGGCACACACATCTTTGGGAAGAGTAAGATACGATATTTCATCATTTCTGTATCTTGCAATAAAAGAGTTTAAAAATTTTTATACGGACATTGGAGGAGGGAAAATGTGCTATTTTCATCCTAATGCTAGCAAGGTGCTAATTTATTTCAATGTGATTCATATCATTGCATTATATATGACAAATATTTTTAATGAAGGTACCCCTTTTGTTATAGAAGGCTATTGTGAAATATGCTTCTAAGGGTTCTGATTAATGTACATGCACTTTACGCGCTGTATCCAAACATGCTTAATGAAATAGATCTCTCAACTGTTCATTGTAAAGTGCTGTATACCCAATACTATCACCATCAACAACATTACCTAGTGCCTTTAATGTAGAACAACATCCCACTCTGCTTTAAAAAAATGGATATTGAGTCAAAGAAGGAAAGATAGGAGAAGAGAGAGGTGAAGAGGCAGAAAGGCTTAGGGAGGGAATTCCAGAGCATGGAGTCTAAATGACTCCACCGTGAAGGCACGTTGTTAACGGTGGGATGAAGGAGTTGGGGATGCACAAGAGACCAGAGTCAGAGAAATGGAAAGTTCGAGGCTGGGGTGTAGGGCTGGAGAAGCTTACAGAGATAGAGAAGGATGAGGCCAGGATGGGGCCAATGTAAGTTAGTGAGGACAGGAATGGTGGGTGAGTAAGACATGGTGCAGGATAGGATATAGGCAGCAGCCTTTTGGATAAGCTGAAGTTAACAGAGGGTAGAGGCCAGCCAGGAAAGTATTGGAATAGTTGAATCTGGAGGTGCCAGAGGCATGGATGAGGAATTTGGCAGCAGATGCACTGAGGTAGGGGAGGAGGCGGGTGATATTACGGAGGTGGAAGTAGGCACTTTGTGTTGGAGAAGATATGGGGTTGGAAGCTCAGCTCGGAATTGAATAGGATGTCGAGGTTGTGAACAGTCTGCTTTAGCCTGTTTATGGGTTGGGGGTGTGGGGGGGTGGGGGGGGAAGTACCCAAGAGGGCGAAATGGAAGGTGGCATGACTGGGTGACAGGAAGGGGAGCAGATAGGAGAGAAGGGCCTGAGAGGGGCCAAGACAAAGACAAGGGAAATAGAAGTAATGGGCTCAGGTTTGTGGCGGCAGCCAAAATGCACACGCAAATAGACACAGAGGGAATTCAGGTTACATAGGCACGGCAGAGATTAAAGAATAGAAATTTTCAACTGATGTATAGATTTTTGTTAGGTAAGAGTATCTAGGGATATGGATCAAAGGCGGGTAAATGGAGTCGAGGTACAGATCAGCGATGATCTGATTTAATGGCGGAACAGGCTAGAAAGGCCTACTTCTGTTCCTATGTTCCCATGAGACATATTTTAGTTGTAAACAGGGAACTTTGCCCCTTACTCCAGGTGCATTGTATTGGAGAGTTCAAACTGTGTTACATTTGACACATTCAGTACCTTAATGTTACAATAGATGTTACGATATCTGATTAACCAACTGCCAGCTCACAGGTTCAAAACGTCACTGGATTAACAACCTCACCATAAACTAAGCAATCCACAAAGCAAGGCTCACAAATTCAACAGAAGTGGTCCTTTTTTTAGCGAGTCTGTGGAGTTTATGGGTAAATTTCGAGTCCCTGAACGTTTAGTCCGCAAAGGCACCAATCCCCGACCGGTGCTGATTCCCTCAGCATCTACTGGGCAAATCATAACTTGCTAGTTAGTTTTTTTTTTATGTGAACAGTCTGGTATTCTATCAGTTCCACGGAACCACCTCCTGCTCGTTCGTTTCTGAGAGGGACGGCCTGTTTGTCACTTCGCTCTGAGCTTCTCACGAAGTAACAGTCTTTCAGTTTCTTGAAAAATACTCTGGCTCTCACAAACTATCAATCACAGTTTCAGGGCTCTCACGAACTAACCTCTCACCAGGAGCACTCTCTTCACAGCAGTCCTTCAGACCAAGACTACCAAATATACTACACAATTTTTTTCAAATAATTGAGCATTATGTATTGTTCATGGATACTAAAATGTATCTAAAATACTATTTTTTTGCAGTCCAAGATATGTGTGTGTGGGGCGCTCTTATTTTTTCATTCATGATTGGGTCTCCAGTTCTGCTCTTGGTTTTCCATCCTAATCCAACTTGCCTGTGGGCAGAAGCAGCACTGGGAAAAGGTAGTGGAGTGGGGCTCGATATCAGCGGTGCACCCGTTAAACAAGCCCTTTCAGCCCAATTCAACATTTCTGGGATTCTGGGAATTGTTGCCTCATGTCGCTCCAAGAGCAGTGAACAGTGACTAACAGGGCCATTTTCAGGATCCTTCGAAATTTGAACTGAGGTGAAGGGTCAGGCTGTTTAAATGTGCGCACTGCTACTGTCACCCACATTACATTGTACAGCTATAAGTCTCATCAGAATAGGGACACCTACATTTAGTCATTTCTGTTAGCACCCCTTTGGAACTTGATACAGTAGCCTGGGGGCAGAGAGAGTGGTTTGTTAAAAACAAGCATGGATTCAACCTTTCCATTCTCCTCCGAGCTTACCACATGAGCCATTGCAGCTTATTCCATTTGCACATGCCTTAGTAAGCTAGGTGGTTTCCTCGTTTGTCAGGACAGACAACTGGTCTTTGGATAAGACCGCCTACTTCCACCTCCGTAACATCGTCCATCTCCGCCCCAGCCTCAGCTCATCTGCATGAAACCCTCATCCATGCCTTTGTTGCCTCTAGACTCGACTATTCCAATGCCCTCCTGGCCAGCCTCCCACCTGGCACCCTCTGTAAACTTGAGCTCATCCAAAACTCTGCTACCCATATCCTAACTCGCACCAAGTTCCGTTCACCATCACCCTTGTGCTTGCTGACCTACATTGGCTCCAGGTCTGCCAACACCTCGATTTTAAAATTAACATCCTTGTTTTCAAATCCTTCCATGGCCTCACCCCTCCCTATCTCTGTAACCTCCTCCAGCCCTACAACCCTTCGAGATCTCTGCGCCCCTCCATTTCTGGCCTCTTGCACATCCCCAATATTCTTCACTCCACCATTGGCGGCCATGCCTTCAGCTGTCTAGGCCCAAAGCTTTACAATTCCCTCCCTAAACATCACCGCCTCTCTACCTCTCTCTGCTCCTTTAAGATGCTCCTTAAAACCTACCTCTTTGACCAAGCCTTTGGTCACCTGTTCTAATATCCCCTTATGTGGCTCAGTGTCAAATTTTGTTTGGTAACGCTCCTGTGAAGCGCCTTGGGACATCTTACTACGTCGTTGATTTTAGGTGAAATGAGAAGGAGGGAGTCATGTGAAAGATTCGACTGGACTCTGACTGCACCAGAATCTTTGCGAGGAAAAGATAGCACTGATCAAAGAGAAGCAGCAAAAGGAATCTGACAGCCTAGGGAAGAAGATCAATGCAGGAGGAGCGCTATCTGCTACAGCAGATGTTTTATTAGGTGTCATTTTCAGTTAAAAATGCAGCTTATGGGATTTGTCTTTCTCAGAGATTCTCTACACAATATGGGAGTTGCAAATAGCATTTTAGTGAAGAGCAAATCAGCTCTTGACTTTCAAAAATGCAACAGTGGAGCATGGAAGCACTTTAAAATACAAACACTGTCACAAGGTAAAATAATTCTCTAAGCACATTAACAGAGAGGAAACACCACAGTAACAACTTGCCAGAGAAAACAGGAAGCATTCCTCAAAAATACATAAAATCTACGTGCAATACAGCAAGTAATAAGGAGGTACAAACAGTTCAAAGGAGGCAGTCAGAGATTCTTGCTAGACGCCGAAAGCCACAAGACCACCCTGCTAAAATTAGCATTACTGTACTAACCCAAGGCCCAGTGCTTTGTCTTACCTTATTGAGAAACCTGGGCATATATAATGGTAAGCAACAAAGCAGGGCACCGAGTTATCAATTTCCAGGGATGAATTTTAGTAAGATTATTGAGCAAAATGGATCCATTTCTTCCTTATCGCAAAATAGTTAAGATACCTGTTGGAAATTGATCTTTATTATGGTTTATTGATAATGATTTTTTCAGTGAAGCAGATGAATTTTCTAACTTTCGGTCGCAGATCTTTCAGGACTCATCCATTTGAATAGTCACGAACTTTACTTAAAAATGTAGTGTATTTCACTCCGAAAAGTAAACTTTGCTTCAGATGCTTAAATGGGGTTTACAATATGCGCTACTCATCTCTATCGTAAATCTCACCCCATAATATTTTCCTGATGTTGACACCTGATTGTGTAAATAAATACATCGTTTACAGATTTAAAGAAATTGTTGCGTTTGGATATTTTCAGTGAGCTAGCAGTGGCAACCCACCTAAATATGAGAGATTTATTAATATCATCAGTGAGACATAATAAAGGAAAAATTTACTCAGGAAAAATACACACTCGAATAAAGTAGAATACTATACGTGCTGAAAAGTAGCAGATAACATTTGCGTCACATAAGTGCCGAGCAATGATCATCTCTAACAAGCAAAGTCCTAACCACTTCCCCCAGAGCTTTGAAGGCCCATCACCAAGTCCCCCACCATTGACCAGAAGTTTGAGTGCAGCAGTGATATCAATAGCATGGCTACAGGAGCAGCGTAGAAGCTGGCTGCTCTGTGACGAGTAGCTCTCCTCCAGATCCCATCATCTACAAGGCTCAAGTCAGAAAGAAAGCAAGAACTTGCATTTATATAGCAATATATAAATGCAAGTTATATATTGCTCAAAAGCGCTTTACATCAGGGGTTACTGCCAAACTCAATAACCAAACTCTTAAACGCAATTGCCTGGAATTTCCTTGGGAGTACTTCTGATCCCCTGTCATAACTATGGGGGAAACTTTTGCTTTTCTGAGGTCGTAGCCCATATGTTAAAGTTTTGTTTTAAGGCTATGAGTCACATAATGGACAGCATCACGATGGGCCGAATGGCCTCCTTCTGTGCTGCATCATTCTATGAGTGTAACCCAGAGAAATGGCATAAACAGCCAATCTTCCGGCAACATTATGACCGGAGACTGGGGAATCCTTGCGGAAATTCTACCTCAATGTAACAGAAATATGATATTCATAACTGGGCAGCTGAAGCTACCATATTAAATGTCTGCATTATTTGTCTACCTATCTGGAACAAAAGAAAAGCTTCACTATTTTTGAGACGTACTTACCAGTCAAGTGTGTGTCAAGGAGGATGTGTTCATGTGACACTGTCCACAGATGCAACGAAAGCATTTAATTACCAGAACAAATACATCGTCATCTTTTCTATGTAAATTATTGAGCAAACTAGGATGCTGACCAGGATGTGACTCATAGCCTTAGTTTCATAACAACATTTCAACATGTGGGCTGCGACCACAGTAAAGCAGAAGTTATGATTAGAAGCAACTGCCTGTCATTGGCTGAATGTCATGAAATCTAAAAGGCTTAGGTATACATGCAACCAGAGCCATGGTGAAATTCCAAACACACTGACATTTTTTGATGCTTTTTTAAAAAATGAGAACAAATCGGCCCAGAATTTACTGGAGCGGAGCATTTCGTGGCAAACCCTGTTAGTTAGACTTTTTCCCTCACCCTTCACCTTGAAATTTTTTTTGCGCTGCATATTGTTGTGTGCAAGCCGGTAGTGAGGGCAACGGGGCATTTGGGACCTTGGTGAACGATGGGACCAAAAGTCTGCCTCCTTAAACAATGAGATTTAAGGCTTGAGAAAGAAACAGAGAAACGACGGAGAAGGAAGTAGGGTGAATTAGAGTCAAATCAGCTACAGAAAGAGGAACAAAGAGAGAGAAAGAAGGATTGGATTACGAGAGAGAGAAAAAAGAGACAGAAAGAACAATTTACTACCTGCAGGAATGAGACGCCACAGTTTCAATTGTTCCCTTTCTGGGCTGGAGAGGTTTAGTGGCATTGCAGGAACATAAATCTCGTTATTAAAAGGATCCTTGTGCTGTTAAGTACCAGCTTTAACTTTCTGCAGCAAATTTAATTGGTAAATAATGTGCAAATGCCGCAATTTCTTGAAACTCACGGGGAGATTGAGGGTGAGCTGCCGTTTTTGCGAAGCTAACGGTGGAGTTGTGCAAATCGTCCAGCAATTTGTGGTGATTTGCAACACATGGTGTATCTCTTCCTCGCCACTAGTTTCTGGATGATTTACACGCTAATAGTGGCGTGGGCATTAAACGCGTCGTTATTTTGCCAGCAAATTCTGGCCCAATCCCTCTGACGTTATGCCTCTTGCTGTTGATCTGCTCAAATCCCTCTGGAAATGCAGCTCTTCACTGCCAGCTAGAATCCACATAATAGAGGCCCAGGGACAATTCTCTTGTGCAGTATTTACCCCTCCTGTGAGGAGGTATCTGGCTGGCTGAGATCAGTGAATCTCTGACACAGCTCGTCAAACCTCTGGCCTTTACTGTCGTAGCGTTATGAATTGGTCTGCCAATGCACCTACTCCAAAATTATAATGAGTAATTACTGTACCCTTTTTAGCAGCTGGTAAAAACTTTTAACAGTAATTGCCATTTGGAGTAGCGCTTCACATTGGCGATCTCACTGCGACTAAAGGCAAGTAAATTACATTTATCTACAGTTCATCTTTGTAAAGTGGCATGGTGAATTGGTAATGGAATGTGCCACAATGTGCCAGAACATGGATTGACACCTGTTGATCCTCCACACACTGAGTTCCTGATTTTAGCCATTGTGAAATTGAATAGCTCCAAGTGGAAGCCGAGTATTACTTACAGATAGGAAGAGAGAAATGTCATTAAGGGTCATCCTGGGCTGTTCGAGTGACTGTACTTCAAGGAAACGTCTTACCAGAAAAGAACTACAGCTCTTATGAGACTGAAGAGAGTTTGGGGGCAATTTTCCTCCGCAATCCCGTCTGAAATCGGGCAGAATTGCAGGGTGGGGGATTGAGGCTTGAGGCCTAATACTGCCTCAGGGACAAAAAAATAGCATTTACGTGAAAGCTTGAAGGGTGAAATATAAAGATTGAAGGTACCAAGTTAGTGTGCATTTCTAGTGGGGTTTGGGATATATTCCCCTGAAAAAAAATTGAACGTTTACATTAAAAGTTATACATTCTGCTTAATTTTAAACACTTTTAAACTTTGTAATAGATTTTTCATCTACAAGAAAGGAAAAGCAAAGTAATACTCGGATTCTCAACAGATCAACCAGACTATCACTTCCCCATAAGTGACCTTGGCAGTCACACTCGCACATTGAACCGCCTCACTCAAGTTCCACAGAGGCACTCTAGCCCCCCTAGAACCAGTTCACAGAGACATCTCATCCAACTCCCTATCCTTTCACAGAGACATTCTTTCCTCCTCCAATCCATCCATTCATACTGGTACTGTTCTCCTCCCCTTTCAATTCAACCTGGCACTCTTCTCCCAGTCCACCCCATTCAAGCTGGCATCTTTCTTCCTTCCCTCCCCCATTACAAATTGCTGTGTCTACATTTATAATAGAAATTGCCTATGTAAACTTGACATACTGTAATTTTACCATCCGAGCAGCAGTAATGGCTCTATAGTGTTTCAGTTTTGTGTCTAACCTCGGCTTTCCAAATTGCAGTCACTGTTGCTATTTAACTATCGCTTATTAAAAAAAACTCGCGTCTGCACACTTCCTGTCTACAAACCTTGCTTCCTGTTGTCATTCTTTTCATCGCACGTCAGTGTCAACTTTTTGCCATTGTAAATTCCTACGCCCACATTTTTATAACGGAAATCAGCTATGTGAACTCGAGGGTGAGGGAAGAATAAACTAGTAAAGTAAAAGAAAGAACTTGCAATTATATAGCGCCTTTCACGACCTCAGGATGTTCCAAAGCTCTTTACACCCATTTAAGTACTTTTGAAGTGTAGTCACTGTTGTAATGTAGGAAACGCGGCAGCCAATTAGTGAACAGCAAGATCCCACAAACAGCAATGAGATAATGACCAGATAATCTGTTTCAGTGATGTTTGTTGAGGGATAAATATTGGCCAAGATACCAGGGAGAATGCCCCTTCTCTTTTTCAAAATAGTGCCATGTAATCTTTTACGTCCACCTGAGAGGGCAGACGGGGCCTCGGTTTAACGTCTCATCTGAAAGACGGCACCTCCGATAGTGCAGCACTCCCTCAGTACTGCACTGGAGTGTCAGCCTAGATTTTGTGCTCAAGTCTCTGGAGTGGGACTTGAACCCACAACCTTGTGACTCAGAGGTGAGAGTGTTTGCATCCTAAGCAAGAATATGTTTTTTTATAGCAGAGTTGCCATGGACCTTGCATTCTGTGGCATAAATTATGTATTTAGGAGTTCATGAATTATCTCTTCATTTTTCTCCAACAGGATCATGTCTACAAATGAAGATTTTTCAAGCAATCCATCCGAGTGGAGTAGTGTACTGGAGCTACCAGCTACATACAACTTACCAGATGGAGGTGGTCAGCTTATGTCTGATGACGATATTGCTGGAGGTACTTCAGATTCTACTGTTAACACTTTTTCCTCAGTGATGCCCACAGTAAATACAGGTATGCAACAGATATTTTTAAAAGATGCCTTCATTAATATTGCTAGTCCCCATAAAATGTAGATTAAAATAAAAATTACAATCCAGTTGTTTTGGGTTAAAAAGAAAGTTTAGCTCATGATCATTTTCAGGGAGATCTCACACTGATAACTGTTGTGAAAGCAATTGAGATTTTGGAAAATGTTACATTAAAATTAAAAGTCTCGTTCACACTTCGAAGAATGAAAATGTTGGCAAGATTAAAATAAAACATAAAAGTGTTTTACCCCTAGATTTATAAGTCTCTCTCTGGGAAATTATGACATTATTGGGTTTGACATACACAAGCCACAAGATAATTTATGATGAGAAAGACCATTTAGCCCCTCTTAATTCATCTATGCAGAACGACCCTTGCAGCATCTAATTGGTTCTTAAATGATTGCAGGATTTTTACCTCCACTAATCTATCCTGGAGGCTATTCCATGTGTTGACCACTCCCAGTGTGAAGAAAGACTTCCTTATATCAGTCCTAAATTTAACCTTTTGTGGTTTGAACCTGTGGTCCCTTATTTTACTCTCACAATGTAATGTGGAATAATTTTCAATACTTACTTTTGCAGTACTGTTTACAATCTCACTCTATAAGATCCTCTCAGATGCTTATTTTCCAGGCTAGTCTTCCTTCACAACTTTAGAGTTCTAAGACTAGGGTTCAACTTTGTGACTTCTTTTCTGCACTGCCTCCAATACTTGAATGCCTCCCTTGAGTCTCAGTGTCTCAAACTCTGCTCAGTGCTCAATGTGTGGTCTGTCGAGAGCACTCTACAATGTGCTCATGACTTCCTCTGACCTGTATTCTACTGTTCTGGCTATATGGTTCAACATTTCATTGATTTTATTGATTGCTGCTCTCCATTAGTTGGACATGTTGCACATCGATTCTACTCAGACTTCTAGGATTTTTCAATTTCATCCGTAATAATTGCAACATCATTCATGGAGTACATGTATCACCCATTTTTCCTTTCTATGTACAGTACTTTATACTTGTCCTTATTAAGTTTTATCTGCCATTGTTCTGCTTACTTACATATTTTGTTCAATTTATTATGTAAGTTCTGAGCTGCCTTCACACTTCAGAATGAAGCAGGGAGGGAGAAGGCTCATGTGGAGCATAAACACTGGCATGGATCCGTTGGGCCGAATGGCCTGTTTCTGTGCTGTACATTCTATGTAATTCTCCAATTCCACTGTCCTACTTTGATATCACTTGCAAATTTGACTTCAACATAACTCCTATAACAAGTTGTTTTCTGTCCTTGAACCAATTTCTTACCCATACTAAAGTTCATCCTAAATCCTTACCTGAATTCCCACAGCTTTTTGCCTAACTAATTTCATTAATTAAATGTACTTCTGGCTAACCACAGTCCACTTGGGATATTACTTCCTCCAGGAAATCAAAGATGTTGGTCAAGCAAGATCTTCACTTTCTGAATCCATGTCAACTGCTGTTAACTAAGTTATTATTGTATCATTAGCTTTAAGTTTACATCTGATAATTGATTCCATTATTTTACATAGGATTGAAGTAAGACTGATGGGTCTGTAATTGCCTGTTTTTCATTTATCACCCTTTTAGAATATGTTACAAACAGGCAACCACATGTTGCCCGTTTGCAATCTACTGTTACCTCCGCAGTGTCCAATGACTCCTTCATAAAAATTGTCAATGCCTGGCAAATCACGTCTCTAGTCTCTTACAGCACTCGGTTATAAATAGCATTTATTCCTGCCGATTCATTCTTTGCCCTTTTCATGTGCCTAGGACTTTTATCTCATTTATATCAAAGTCACTAATTTTGCCAGCGTTAACTTTGGGAAGGGCATGTTGTTCATGGTTTTCCTTGTGAATACTTAGAAAAAATAATCATTCAGTAGAGATCGCGCGGACTGGGAGAAATATAAAGAACAGCAAAAGGATACAAAGAAAGTATGATGTGGAGATGGACTGGGGTTGACAATTGTAAACAATTTTACCACACCAAGTTATAGTCCAGCAATTTTATTTTAAATTCACAAGCTTTCGGAGGCTTCCTCCTTCCTCAGGTGAATGTGGAAATGAAAATCCACATTTCCACATTTTCATTTCCACATTCGCCTGAGGAAGGAGGAAGCCTCCGAAAGCTTGTGAATTTCAAATAAAATTGCTGGACTATAACTTGGTGTTGTAAAATTGTTTACAAAGAAAGTAGTAAGAGCTGCAAAAAGGGAGTACGAGAAAAAACTTGCAGTAGATTGCAAGGGCAACACTAAAGGTTTTTACAAGTCTATTAAGAGAAAGAGGTTGACTAAGGATAATGTAGGGCCCTTTAAAGACAGATGCAGGTGACATTGTAATTGAAAATTAGGAAATGGCGGACTTGCTAAATACTTACTTTGTATCAGTCTTCACAATAGAGGATGAAGATAAAGTATCAGAGATACGAGGAAAAGTAAAAATAAATCATGAGGAGGAACTTACTAGATTTAATATAAGTAAAACAATGGTAATGGAGAAAATAATGAGACTAAAGATAGGCAAATCTCCAGGACCTGATGGTTTCCACCCCAGGATATTAAAAGAAAAAGGTGAGGAAATTGTAG
This sequence comes from Heptranchias perlo, assembly GCF_035084215.1. NCBI lineage: Eukaryota > Metazoa > Chordata > Chondrichthyes > Hexanchiformes > Hexanchidae > Heptranchias > Heptranchias perlo. The sequence goes on from NC_090332.1 coordinate 81,562,600, forward strand.
ATGCTCTTGTCATGATCTTCTAAAACTCTCTTGATTCAGCAATTGTCCCCTTGGATTAGAAAATTGTCAATGTCAATTTAAGAAGGATAGGAGAGATAAATTACAAAATTATAAGCCTATTAGTCTAATATCTGTTACTAGAATCAGTGATTAGGGACAGAGTGACTGAACACTTGGACAAACATGAACTGATCAGAGAGAGCCAGCATGGATTTGTAAAGTCATGTCTAGCGAACTTAGTTGAATTTTTTGAGGAGGTAACTAATCTAATGAACTTATAGAATCATAGAATCATAGAAGTTACAACATGGAAACAGGCCCTTCGGCCCAACATGTCCATGTCGCCCAGTTTATACCACTAAGCTAGTCCCAATTGCCTGCACTTGGTCCATATCCCTCTATACCCATCTTACCCATGTAACTGTCCAAATGCTTTTTAAAAGACAAAATTGTACCCGCCTCTACTACTGCCTCTGGCAGTTCGTTCCAGACACTCACCACCCTTTGAGTGAAAAAATTGGCCCTCTGGACCCTTTTATATCTCTCCCCTCTCACCTTAAATCTATGCCCCCTCGTTATAGAATCCCCTACCTTTGGGAAAAGATTTTGACTATCTACCTTATCTATGCCCCTCATTATTTTATAGACTTCTATAAGATCACCCCTTAACCTCCTACTCTCCAGGGAAAAAAGTCCCAGTCTGTCTAACCTCTCCCTATAAGTCAAACCATCAAGTCCCGGTAGCATCCTAGTAAATCTTTTCTGCACTCTTTCTAGTTTAATAATATCCTTTCTATAATAGGGTGACCAGAACTGTACACAGTACTCCAAGTGTGGCATCACCATTGCCCTGTACAACTTCAACAAGACATCCCAACTCCTGCATTCAATGTTCTGACCAATGAAACCAAGCATGCCGAATGCCTTCTTCACCACCCTATCCACCTGTGACTCCACTTTCAAGGAGCTATGAACCTGTACTCCTAGATCTCTTTGTTCTATAACTCTCCCCAACGCCCTACCATTAACGGAGTAGGTCCTGGCCCGATTTGATCTACCAAAATGCATCACCTCACATTTATCTAAATTAAACTCCATCTGCCATTCATCGGCCCACTGGCCCAATTTATCAAGATCCCGTTGCAATCCTAGATAACCTTCTTCACTGTCCACAATGCCACCAATCTTGGTGTCATCTGCAAACTTACTAACCATGCCTCCTAAATTCTCATCCAAATCATTAATATAAATAACAAATAACAGCGGACCCAGCACCGATCCCTGAGGCACACCGCTGGACACAGGCCTCCAGTTTGAAAAACAACCCTCTGCAACCACCCTCTGTCTTCTGTCATCAATCCAATTTTGTATCCAATTGGCTACCTCACCTTGGATCCCATGAGATTTAACCTTATGTAACAACCTACCATGCGGTACCTTGTCAAAGGCTTTGCTGAAGTCCATGTAGACCACGTCTACTGCACAGCCCTCATCTATCTTCTTGGTTACCCCTTCAAAAAACTCAATCAAATTCGTGAGACATGATTTTCCTCTCACAAAACCATGCTGACTGTTCCTAATTAGTCCCTGCCTCTCCAAATGCCTGTAGATCCTGTCCCTCAGAATACCCTCTAACAACTTACCCACTACAGATGTCAGGCTCACCGGTCTGTAGTTCCCAGGCTTTTCCCTGCCGCCCTTCTTAAACAAAGGCACAACATTTGCTACCCTCCAATCTTCAGGCACCTCACCTGTAGCGGTGGATGATTCAAATATCTCTGCTAGGAGACCCGCAATTTCCTCCCTAACCTCCCATAACGTCCTGGGATACATTTCATCAGGTCCCGGAGATTTATCTACCTTGATGCGCGTTAAGACTTCCAGCACCTCCCTCTCTGTAATATGTACACTCCGCAAGACATCACTATTTATTTCCCCAAGTTCCCTAACATCCATGCCTTTCTCAACCGTAAATACCGATGTGAAATATTCATTCAGGATCTCACCCATCTTTTGTGGTTCCGCACATAGATGACCTTGTTGATCCTTAAGAGGCCCTACTCTCTCCCTAGTTACCCTTTTGCCCTTTATGTATTTGTAGAAGCTCTTTGGATTCTCCTTTGCCTTATCTGCCAAAGCAATCTCATGTCCCCTTTTTGCCCTCCTGATTTCTCTCTTAACTCTACTCCGGCAATCTCTATACTCTTCAAGGGATCCACTTGATCCCAGCTGCCTATGCATGTCATATGCCTCCTTCTTCTTTTTGACTAGGGCCTCAATCTCCCGAGTCATCCAAGGTTCCCTACTTCTACCAGCCTTGCCCTTCACTTTATAAGGAATGTGCTTACCCTGAACCCTGGTTAACACACTTTTGAAAGCCTTCCACTTACCAGACGTCCCTTTGCCTGCCAACAGACTCTCCCAATCAACTTCTGAAAGTTCCTGTCTAATACCATCAAAATTGGCCTTTCCCCAATTTAGAATTTTAACTTTTGGGCCAGACCTATCCTTCTCCATAGCTTTCTTAAAACTAATGGAATTATGATCACTGGTCCCAAAGTGATCCCTCACTAACACTTCTGTCACCTGCCCTTCCTTATTTCCCAAGAGGAGGTCAAGTTTTGCCCCCTCTCTAGTCGGGCCATCCACATACTGAATGAGAAATTCCTCCTGAATACAATCAACAAATTTCTCTCCATCCAAGCCCCTAATGCTATGGCTGTCCCAGTCAATGTTGGGAAAGTTAAAGTCCCCTACTATTACCACCCTATTTTTCTTGCAGCTGTCTGTAATCTCCTTACATATTTGCTCCTCAATTTCCTGTTGACTATTTGGGGGTCTGTAGTACAATCCTATCAAAGTGATCTCTCCCTTCTTATTTTTCAGTTCTACCCATATAGACTCAGTGGGCGAACCCTCGGATATATCCCCTCTCACTACTGCCGTGATGTTCTCCCTAATCAAGAACGCAACTCCCCCTCCTCTCTTACCTCCTGCTCTACCTTTCCTATAGCATCTGTACCCTGGAACATTGAGCTGCCAGTCCTGCCCCTCCCTTAGCCATGTTTCAGTAATAGCTATAACATCCCAGTCCCATAGGTAAGGGAGTGTCTATGGATGTTATGGACTTCCAGAAAGCATTCGATAAGGTTCCACATGAGAGACTGGTAACAAAAATGAAAGCTCTGGTTAGAACCCATTTGGAGTATTGTGTTCAGTTCTGGGCACCGCACCTCAGGAAACATATATTGGCCTCTGAGGGGTGCAGTGCAGATTCACCAGAATGATACTGGGGCTAAGAGAGAAACTATTTCCTCTGGTGGGGGAGTCCAGAACAATGGGGCATAACCTTAAAATTAGAGCTAGGCTGATAGGGGTGATGTTAGGAAGTATTTCTTCACACAAAGGGTAGTGGAAATCTGGAACTCTCTCCCCCAAAAAGCTGTTGAGGCTGGGGGTCAATTGAAAATGTCAAAATAGGGAAGGATATTAAGGGTTATGGAACCAAGGTGGGTAGATGGAATTAAGATACAGATCAGTCATGATCTAATTGAATGGCGGAACAGGCGCGAGGGGCTGAATGGCCTACTCCTGTTCCTATGTTCCTAGAATGCTTACTATCTTGTATTGCATGCTACATAAAAAGAGTGATTTTCTTCCTCTTTTTGGAAATGGGAGAATGCCTGCTTTTCTCTGTAATTAGCAGCCAGCTAACAAAATTGCAGGAAGGCATGGCTTTGAAACACAATCTCTAAGAATGTGATTTTGTTTGCAGATTGTTAATTATGGAGAAAAACAGGCATTCTCCTTTTTGTTTTGTTGAGAGGAATTTGACCCCAAAAATTATTATTGGTGCAGCACATTAAGTTACTGTTGCTGCTTCGAATGAAAGAGGCACGACTGGTGGGCAGAGTGTCTTTTATCTGCTTACAGATGAGGAAGAAAAATGTGAACATCTGTCCGTTTAGTACATAACTACTCAAAAACACCTCTGAGTTTGTATACACTGTGGATCTTGCTAAAAATCTGTGATAACATCTCTGAGACATTTAAAATAAAACAGCAGTATTTTGTATGTTTCTTTTTAAAAATAATACATATCTATATTGGGGCCGATTGTGACTTTTGGGCAGCCGACTGGCAAACCTCGTAGGATGGTTGACCGTTCCGGTGGCAAAGAGGGCCCTGCAATTTTCAGGCCCTGGCCTCATTTAAATTTGGCAGACAAGCTGCGTGGCCTCAAGATCAGACTGGGGTGGCCGCCTGCAAGGTAAGTTAGGTGGTGGGTGCCGTGGTGGTGGCACGGTTGTGTAAGGCAGAGGTCCCTGGGTGGCAGCGGCCCACAGAAATTATTCGGCACTTACCTTTGGCGGGCCTCTTCGGCTCCATCACCCGTGGATCTGGTCGGAGAGTGCACGGCGCAGACGTCGACCAGCTCCGTCCAAAAAAGGGCAATTAGGGTCCTATTTACATCATAGGATCCGTTGGCGCTTTGGACACCTGGCCCCTTTCAAAATGGAGCCAGCTGCATCTTTGATGGTAACGGGACAGTAAGGCTACCGACCCCATATTGAGGCCGTTATCACCCCATTAATTCCAGGCGAAGGCTGCGAAAATCGGCCCATACAGTTCTGAAATTACATCATGGGATGCTAATGGATAAATACATCTGAAATTCCCCTCCCTGCTATTTTAGTGAAGGTGTTAACCAACTTAAAATAAATGGTTTAATTTCTCTGCTAAAATGCGAAAAAGAGTAATTTGAAACAAATGTGCTAAGTATTCATATATTAGAATCCCATAGTATAATTTTAGGACCTACTTATAGTTACAAAACAATTATTCAAGTATCAAACCAGGCAAAAGCTACTTGGGAAACTGTTCCTTTAAAGACTTTCGCATCATACTGTACATGTTATGAGCTCTTCAGTTCTTAATTGTTGGCAATAGCTTTTACTGTTCCACATACAGGAAAAAAATTGATCCAATCCACTTAACCAATGACTAGCTATTAATTTATGCATGGGACAAATGTGTTTCTGCAGCAAGTTCCTTTAGTATTCAGTTTGCACAATCATAAATTCTCCAATTGCAAGTGGCACATATGTTTTGAATTCTGTAACTAAAAGAAAACCAAGCAATCAAATCCTTTAATTTCTTTTGCCGCTACCGTTTATAAACCAGGAAGTACCACAAAACCAACCAGTTGAATTGCTCAAACATTTTTTTATGCCTGCCGGAGACAACCGACTATATATCCATAAAAAACAGTTTAAAGAGTAATAAACGCACATGAATTGAAATTGTCCAGGAATAAAATTTTTCAACTTGCCCAAATCCTGTTGGAAAACCATCCAATTAGTTTTGCCCCAGCTTTGGTTCTGCCCTCTTTTACAGTTTCTACACTGTCTCTGGGCTGTCCATTCTTATGCTTCCAAGTGTTAAATGCATGCACAAGATCTGTGGCCCTCAGCGTCTGTCTGGGATCTGTGCAGATGCACAAATAGTTATGAACTCCTAGTACTGCCTCCCAAGAGCAACAGCGCACAGGATCCAATCGTAATATTTAATACAAATTGAGGTACGCTTTTAACCCAACGCGCTCGGTGGGAACGATGCGTGCAGGGGGGTTAAAATAGCGTTTGGGTACTCTCTGCAGCGTTCCTGAACTGCTCCTGCCTGCCGCGATTTTAACTCCCGATTGTTTAGATTCAGGACCAGGCGACCGCCTCAGGCAAGCGGGGAAGTGGGAACAACAAATAGCCTAGCACGGAGAGGGGTCCAGGAAATTAGCTCAAGGGGGACCACATCTTCAGCGGGGCATGGGGGTCAGGAAACTAACTCAGTAGGGGAGGAATGAGGAATAACCATAGTGGGATTGAGGGATCGTACGAAACAGTATCAACAGGGGAAGAAGGATATGGAAAAGTACCTTGAAGGGACAATCTTGGCTGGGGATGAGGGCGCAGGAGGAAAAGCAGGGTAGTGGGAAGCACTCTCAGTGGGAGAGGGGTGTTTGAAGTGGCCCTGTTTCTTTTGACATTTTCAGAGGTCACAATTTCTTAGATGAAGAAGGCGCTCCAATTTCTGTGATTTGGAGGCTGCCTGATTTGTGTGATTTTGGGGGAGGCCGAATTCAGGTAATTTCAGCTCAACAGCAGAGCACTTAACATTGGAACGCCCCCCCTCCAATCACAATGCCACCTATAGGTATAACAGGCATTGCAGATAAATGAGGGCACTTGAACAAAAGAAAAAGTCATTGACAGAGGTTGGCATAGGGGTTCTCAATGCCTTTTGAAATAGAATGTTGTGACCCATCTGCCAATCTTAGTATATAACAGATAGATGGAGACTGAATTACCTTCAGTGAATGAGAAAGGTTGTATTCGTGGAACGTAATCTAGCATTTTGAATTTACCTGTTGGAAAACCATCCGATTGGTTTTAGTTCTGCCCTCAGGAGAACTTGTATTTTTCATGTGCAATAACAGCACCTTCGTTTGCTGCAGAATCTTGGGTCCCAATATTAACATGGAGGTGGGGAGGGTGCAGGAGAAACTGATAACGGGCAATGAACTTGGCAAGGCCAGGGACATGGAGGCCCTGCCAATCTTAACAGTACAGTCTCATTTAAATAAAAAAAATGCAGAGTCCTGCCAGACACCCGCCAGATTGACAGCCTGGCTAGTGGGCGGGGGAGCGGGAGTTTGTGGCAGGCGGCCCCCGTGGGAATGGTCCCCAGCAATTAATTGGGGGGGGGGGTCTGGCCGCAAACGGGGGGGGGGAGAGGGAGGTTCTGTACACGATTGGGGGAACGAGTTGGGGGGAGAGGGTGGGGGGTTAGCCTGGTGCAAGGGACGCCCAAGGCTTCCTTGCAAGGCCTGGAGCAGCACTCCTCCTCCTCCTGGCCCACAAGGACACCTGAAAAATAAATTTAAAACTTGCCTTCTGGGCCTCTTGTGGCCCACGATCCGGCTCCTGGCAGGTTTTGCTTGACAGGGGAGTCGACACACCTGCTCCCCACATCCCCAGCTCAGGCCTCTGGTTGAAATTGCAGTTCGGGTCCTGATGACAATATCAGACCCGATTTGCATATTTAAAGTAGGACCCCACTTTCTGCGGGTGTTCTGCTCATCTGCTCAAAAGAGCTGGAAAGTAAACGGGATCGGAGAGGGTAAGTGACTCCCATTATTATAACTCCACCCCGCCCTCCCCCAGCCCGGTTTCCATCTTGGGGTGGTGGGGGTCGATATAATTGGGCCCTTGATGTCCCTGCACATTAACTTAAAGAGAAAGTAAAGTCTAAGGAGTAATATTTGTTTGACTGATTTGCTCAGTTTTCTGTGAAAGTTGAAAAAGTTTAGGAATGCTTTTGACAGAATAGTTTAACTGATTGGATAATGAATCTATTTCAGTCTGATTCATAATTGAGTACAGTCGGAAAGCTAAGCTTATAGAAGGGATCACTGTTGCTATTCAGGGATGGGTAGTGAAGTCAGATAAAAAAAATACAAGGTTCATGTTGCACACTACTTTATCAACAATTTTTTTCAACCTACAATGCAAATGTTGTACTTTGAAAACAGAAATACATCAGTGTTACCTATGTTCTTAATGTAGATAGTAGTTTCCAATGCTTGGAAAAATATTACTTTATCCGAGAGTTCCTGAAATCAATATTGAAGTAAAGAAAATATAACCGTGTGAAAATAAATTCACAGTAATATATTTCAACCTTTTTGTGATAAAAGAAACCAACTTTCTAATGTGGCACCGCAGAAATCAATTTCTATGATTAAAACCACAATATTCTTTACCCAACACACAAATGCTGCAACTCAGTAAATATTGGGACTTTATTTTGACCCCTGTGCTATTTATTTCTGACGTTATGAGTATTTCTCTTTTATTCATTCATGGGATGTGGGCGTTGCTGGCAAGACCAGCATTTATCCCGAATTGCCCTTGAAAAGGTGGTGGTGAGCTGCCTTCTTGAAACACTGCAGACCCTGTGGTGAAGGTTCTCCCATGGTGCTGTTAGGTAGGGAGTTCCAGGATTTTGACCCAGCGATGATGAAGGAACGGCGATATATTTCCAAGTCAGGATGGTATGTGACTTGGAGGGGAACATGCAGGTGGTGGTGTTCCCATGCGCCTGCTGCCCTTGTCCTTCTAGGTGGTAGAGGTCGCGGGTTTGGGAAGTGCTGTCAAAGAAGCCTTGGTGAGTTGCTGCAGTGCATCTTGTAGATAGTACACACTACAGTCACAGTGCGCCAGTGGTGAAGGAAGTGACATGGGAACAACTGTGGCTACAAGAGCAGGCCAGAGGCTGGGTATTCAGTGGCTAGTGACTCACCTCCTGACTCCCCAAAGCCTTTCCACCATTCATGGGATGCAGGCGTCGCTGGCGAGGCCAGCATTTATTGCCCATCCCTGATTGCCCTTGAGAAGGTGGTGGTGAGATGCCTTCTTGAACTGCTGCAGTCCGTGTGGTGAAGGTTCGCCCAAATAAATTCAGAAATCTTATTACAGCAGGCACATGGGAACAACACCACCTGCAGGTTTCCCTCCAAGTCACACACCATCCCGACTTGGAAATATATCGCCGTTCCTTCATCGTCGCTGGGCCAAAATCCTGGCATTCCCTTCCTAACAGCACTGTGGGAGAACCTTCACCACATGGACTGCAGCGGTTCAAGAAGGCAGCTCACCACCACCTTCTCAAGGGCAATGTACAAGAAAAAATGACATTGGAACAATTTAAACTTACAGAAGCTAAGCCCTTTTATTATTATAATACTTATTCTCTCTCTGTTGAATTAATTTTTGATTTTTAAAATTTAAGTTGCTTTTTATTCTTTCATTTAGATCATGGTAAATATGTGATTCAGCTGGCCCATTGCACATGTAAGCCTGTGCCAGGCTGATTGGAACCTGGTCCTATAATTTGGACATAAAAATTGTTACCTAGAGCGCTTGGCCTGTAGCATACTTTGGCTGGGGAGCGGAAAATATGGCGAGTCAGCAGCTTTTAAAGAGCTGCAGTTGGTCATTAAAGCGGGAGTTATTGTGACGACAGAAAGATTGACCAGTTGTTCATTATGCTACAGTGGAATCATGTGGGTAGCATTACTGTGTTTGAAGCTGAAGAATTGGAGGTCGTGTTGCAGGATCTCCAATAAAATTATAAGCGTAAGGTATATGGAGGAAGTTCGCTCTTTTGGCAAAATCAAAATAGCTGTCTCCCCTTCTGAACTGAGTCTCTACCCACACTGCTTGCAAGATCAAAACCTAGACTGTAACCCGAACTGGGGCCTCCCCGCCTGTCTATTGTGGGCTGGCAGTTGATCCACGTTTTAATTTTGCATTTAGATTACATAGTCCTAAAACTATATCTAATTTTTATGACTGGAACTGTGTCTGAATTATGTTCTTTTCGGGAAAGTGCAGTGTCAAAATGGTACTTGCCACCGCATGCTTTCTTGTTACAAAGTATCGTTTTGTTGTTTATAGAGCCATATTGTTCCATTTAGATGCAACCAAGGACATTGGTCAATCTCTATAGTTACTTGTTTCAGTCTGTAACAAAACTTTATGTAAGCTTATCGCTAACTAGCATTTATCGAACTGGGTAGTGCAATGTATCTCTTTATGTTCTAAGCCTGATCCCAACTACGAAAAGTTAGAGCTAATTTTTCTTGTGCCGTGGCTAGATCCTGTACCAATATGGAAAGGGTTTCTCTTGACGCCATCAGCAAGGCAGGTCCATTGGCTTTTACAAAGCACTACAATTTTTATTCATCAGCTCAAACCAACAAGTACTTTGGTAGTTCTGTAGTCCCAGTTGGACTAAAAATTAAGTCATCAGGATTCGCACCTCTATTTCCTGTACTGCTTTGGCCCAATTCATATGTGTCCAGAGGCTGAACAAATGAGCAAGAGTGTTAGCTATTATTCACTTTAGATGTGATGTCCCTCATTCTTTGAAGGTAGTTCAAATCACTTATAAAGCTTCCTCCTAACTGTTTCTTGATTTACTTTCCTTCAGTCCCACTTCCTCATTCAATTACTTACGCACGCCCATACGTGATACACAGCTTGCTATTGTATGTGTTAATTTGGTCTTATCAACTTATTTTTGTGTTATTGCTTCTTTTCAATAGAACATCAGTATGATTCCAGAACAAAAATGAAGAGAACCATACCCTGTGTAGATAATATTCTTGGAATGAGAAACATTTATTCATAGTCCACCAAGCTTATGCAATTTACTAATTTGTTATCCTCTGGTTTCCTCATCAAGAAAGTATTTTAAAGTTTCTATTAAAAAATGATTTACGTTATTAAATCATTCCTCTCTTTCTTTCTGCTATTGAACTGACATGATAGAAATTCTCTACACGCTGTTCACATTTTCTTCCAGTCAGATTGTTTCATTTTTGGTCATCAGAAGCACTGTGCAGGATCAAGTAATCCGAGATTGGCCTGTATATATGCAGATGCCCATATCCTTGAATTGTCCTAAAAGCATGTGATAGTTTTGGATGAAGAATGCCCTTCAGTCAATTTTTAGAATCATAGAAATTTCAGTACAAAAGGAAATCATTTGATTCATCATGTCTATGCCAGTGCTAACTCTATGGGCACGATTTTAACATTGGAAAACGGATGGGTTGGGAGTGGAGGGGCATTCAAAATCGCAACCATTTCAGTGGCCTCCATGCCCACCGGAGCTCCCACATTCACTGGTGCCCCCATGCCCACTCAAGCCCTTCAGTGCCCCATGCCCATCAGTACCCCATACCTACCCATGCCCCCCATGCTCCCCTTCATCCACACAATCAAAGATTTACCTGAAGACTTACCTGAACATGTCCTCTCCCTGGCTGCTCTCCCATAAGACTGAGGCCAGCTTCTCAACAATGCCAGCCAGTCGGACGGCAAACCAACAAAAAAAAGATGTTCTTCTGTCAAAATCGTACAGTCGTCCAGGAAACCTGTACTTCCGGGTTTTCCGTCTGCAATTTGACCCCCCTGCCCCCTTCCCAGCTCGGGGTCAAAATCATGCCCTATATGTCAGAACAATCTATTCTAATCCTATTTGCATGCGCTTTTCCTATATCCTTTAATATTTTGCTTCTTCAAGTGTTTGTCTAGTTATGAACATATGAAAAAATGACAAGCAGGCAAAGATTTTCTGGTCCATCAAGCCTGCCTCACACAGTTCTGATGCCTGAAGCATCGTGATTAGACACCTCCATCCACTTGCAGCCAGATAATCTCCTGGGAGAGGCAAAAAAAAAAGTTAAAAACCCAAGGCCAATTAGGGAAAGAAGTTAGAAAAATTCCTCTTCAACCCCTTAGTCCAGGAGACCACATTGGCTATGCTTATATCCCCCACGTATGAGGGGACCAAAACTGTATGTAGTATTTTCAGTGTAGTCCCTCTTAAATGCCATGATTGATTCAGCTTCAATAGTCAATTGTGCTAATGTATTTCATATTTTAATAACCCTTTGCATGAAAAACTTATTCTAACTTCTCCTTTTAAGCTTCTGGTATTAACTCTTAACTGTATATCTCCTTGTTACCAATTCACCCATCAGTAGAAATAATCTTTCACTATTTACCTTCTCAAACCCTTTAAAAAATTTTAAACATTTCTGTTAAATCCCCTTCTTAATCTTCTATGCTTTAATAAATAATCCTAGTTTATAAAGTCTCTCATCATATCTATATAGTCTCATCCCTGTTAAAATTCTAGTAAGTCTACATTGCATCTTTTCTATGGTGCTAATATCCTTTCTATAATGGTGTGCGCCACAACTGCACAATACTTCAGCTGTATCCTAACCAATGTCTTGAACAGATTCATTGTCATCACCTAATTTCTTTCTTTAAAATTAAATGCCCCTTTATATAAAACCCCAAATCCTTTTTGCTCTCTTAATGGCTTTTCCCATCTGCAGTCTTCCTTTTAAAGATGTGTGTATTTGTACCTCAGATCTGTCTGTTCCTTCACTCCATTCAGTGCTTTACCATTTAGATTATAATGCCATTTTTTCACCCCTAAAAAGTACTACTTCACATTTGACAAAGTTGAACTGTATTTGTTACATATCTACCAACTCATCTAACCTGTATGCCCTCCTCCATTCTTCCTCATAATTTGAAGCCCCCTAATTTAGGAATATCAACAAATTGTATTATTCTCTCTATGCTCATGTCCAAATCATTCACATATATGGAGAACAAGACAAGATCCAACAGAGATTCCTGGGGCATATCACTAGCTATGTTTTGCCATTCTGAGAAACATCCATTTACTCCTACTCTCTGCGTTTTGTCTTGCAACCATCCCTCTATGATCCCACCACTTTACCAATAAAATACCATCATCTTTAATCATTGTAATAAAGGCCTGGATCGTCTTCGCATCAATGACGTTCTGGTGGGGAAAAGACTTCTACCAGTTTCCTAATGCATTACTCATGCATGGTGGGCTCCTGGCAATGTTCCCACTGTCAAGAGGGAGTCCACCATTGCCTGGCCACAAAAACATGACAGTGCTGCAGTAGGCCTGGCACTATAACACCACAAGAGGCAGATGGGCAGTTAAAGGAGCTAGATGCACCCCAGAGATCAGACAACCTGCATCCTAGTAGGCTTTGACAGAGAGTGAGGCCTCCACAATAAGATAAGTGGGGATTGAATGGAGGGAGAGGACGTTGCTACAAGGTCCATTACCTCCACTGCAGGATCTCAAGACCCTTACAGCTTCTTCCCAGGGCCTGCCTCCACCTTCCCCATGGTAACCCTGGGAAGCAGCGGTAAAGTGGAGTCAGAAGGAGGGAGATCCCATGGGGTCATTGGATTGTCCTCCACTATCATTTATGTGTGAAAGGAGCAGCCAGCAGCAGTTCCAATGGGGATGGAGGGAGGGAAATCCCAGTCGGAGTGGTGAGGTGGCAGTAGGCTTCACTGCCTATATTTTACGCCATTCTCTGCCATGATCCCGTGCAAATCCTTGCCAAAGTCTCTTTTGTAACATTTTATTAAATACTTTTTGAAGGTCCAAATGAATCATTTCACTACCTTCCCTTTGTCAATACATTTAGTAATTGCCTCAAGTAATTTCACTAAAATAAATCAAACATGACCTGCCCTTTAAAGATTTGCATTGACTGTCTGTGATTGGTGCATACTTTTCTAGATATGCACTAATGTTATCTTTTATTATGATTTCTAGCAGTTTCCCTACCACTGATCTCAGGTTAGCTGCTCTATGATTACTTAGCTTATCCCTCACCCTTTTTTGAACAGGGTGTAACATTTGCCATTTCCCCAGTCCTTTGGTACAATTCCAAAATGCCTTTGCTGTTTCATCACAACCCTCCCTTGGTATTCTGAAGCATGGACTGTCCAGGCCCAGTGACTTACCAACTTTAAGCACCATTAAATCTTTTAATACAGTTTCCTTTTAAAGATCTGTACTATTTTATCTCCTGTTCATTTGCACACAAGGAATCAAGACCAAGGGTAGTATTAGCGAGATTAGAGGGCAGAGGATAATTGGACCCAGCCAGGTAGGGTGGACGACACAGATGTGAGGAGGGATGTTGGAGGGTGGAGTGGAGGAAGAGGGAAGGGTTGAGGGCAAAGGAAGAGAGGAGGGCTTAGGGCAGGGAGTTGCTGGGGGGGGGGGGGGCGGGGGAGGGGGGTGGGTGGGGAGGGAGTAAATGCACAAGGGACCATTTTGCCAGCTCAGTGGTGGGGAGTTTAAGAATGGTGTACTGGGGCCAGTTTTACTTGTCAATGGTGATGAAGGAAGGTAGGGCCTGCTCATGGTCTACTTTGCTTTCTGAGTGCCGGGGGTTTCAAAACTGCATCAGGGCAAATTTTGCTGATTTAGCAGCTCTGTGAAGGGGGTCAGATTGCTGCACTAAAGCAGGTCAGATTCTGAAGATCAGAGAATTGCATAGGTGGAGCAATATTCCACATGATCGGCTTTGATGCTTTTTAAAGCGTTCAACTGATCACAGGTTGAACAGTGCAGACGTGCTTTGGGGTGAAGGCCTCTTAATGGAACCTAGGGAGCAGACCATTAGCAGAGTGCACATGATCAATCACTGGTTCCTCCAAACCTTTCTCTGGTATTCCTGCAATCCTCCTTCACCTTCCTCTGTAAACACAGAGGCAAAATACCTCTTAAGTTTCTCTTCCATTCCTATAATCTCTCTACAAGATTCCAGTGTTATAACTGGATAGCCAGGTGGTGAAGGTTAGAATACTGGAGCCTGGTCTTCAGTTGCTTCCAAGCCTTTATTCACACAGTTTAACATTACACACCCTCCTATAAATGGATACAAGAAAGTCCCCAGTTCATACCCACCACCTGAATACAATTAACACTAATTGATATAAATCACGTAGATACAATTAACATCAAGGTCTCTACCAATGCTGTGTGCGATCTGACTTTTCAGAGATGTGCAAAAGCTCATCGTGGTGACTCACCTGTTCATTTTTCCTGGGCATAATGCTGAATCTCTAATTGGTGGTTTACCTAAGGAGAGCATTTGCCTTATCAGGGAGTGGGGGAATGAGAGGAAAGGAGACTTGTTCTATTGAAGGTTAGTATGAATATTAACAACAGTATTTCTGAACTTTGCAAATGACCTCTAGATATATTGTTGTTCAGACAAGCAGATTTCTACCTTCCCAAAAAAGTTTCAAAATTCTATGATAACTGCAGGATAGAGGGCAAATTTTTGATTCCAATTAAGTTTTTATATCATTTGAGATTCAATTAGGAGACCTGAAACATATTGAGCTCAACCGCCTTAAGTCATTTTAATTGAGGTTTCATAGTTTGTTTATAAATGAGTTTGCCTCTCTCACTGACTGATATTGGTGCTTCTTAGAACGGGTAACATGAAACCACTCAGCTGTAGTCTCGTTAACTTGTTCTATAATTAAACAATCGGACTGCTGTAAGTGTGATGAGAAATAAGATGAATGATTACAAAATTAAAGTGCATGTGGTATCATGGTATCTTGGCAAAATTATGCATTTTTTAAATTAACTATATTAGAAATGTTGCATACCCTTCCCCCTTTCTGTTGCATGATTGAAAAACAAAACAATACAAAATAGTCTGAAACAAAGTAGCTACACCGCTAAGTATTTAACTATTTTGGGGCAATTTTACAAACTTGTGGTCCCAGCAGGAGCACAAGTTCATAAAATTGACCCTTATACGGTTTACGATGAGAATGCAGGGAAGAGAGAGGTGTCTTCAATTCATTCATGTTGCCCTATCGTTTCTATAATTTTCCTACAAATAACATGTCTCCCTTTACTTTTTGCTCAATTGGAAATTGATCCAAATCCCTTTTGGAGTTGACATCTACTAGCATCAGTCTCTTTCATAAGTTGGTTAATTGTGGCGTGAACAAGTTATTCCTTATGTTAAGTTTAGCTCATGAACTCAACAACAACTTGCATTTATGTAGTGCTATTAATGCAGGAAAATGCCCCAAGGCAAGAGGTGTGAGGACAAAATGGGTACCAAGGCAAAGATTAATCCAAGATATCAGTTTTAAGGAGAGTCTTAAAGAAGGAGAGACACAGCCACCAAAGTAGGGAAAAGGAAGGGATACACAACAGGCTGAAGTCAGAGGAACGGAAAGCTTGTAGTGGTTGTAGGGCCGGAGGAGATTATAGAGATGGGAAGCGTTGAGGCCATGGAGGCTACCATAATGCTTTATAAAATATTGGTAACATTTCCTTAACATTATATATTATTCCCATATATTTTATTTGACTTTACAACTGCTGCAATCACTGATGGTTTTTTTTCATTATTTGGTCAAGCATTATACCGTGGTAGCTTTTTCGATTTACCTTACTTAACAATATCTCCTAGATTTTGTAATTATATTTCAAAATTTTGGTAGAAATATATTACTTTGTGCACTGAATATTAAGTATGTCTGTGCAGTTGCTAAATCTTTCTCAATTGCTCAGAATTTAATTAATTTCCTTCAAACAGTCTTTTTTTAGCCTACAGCTTGGTCTCATGTGCAAACTTAGACTTTCTACTCGGTTTGAAAAGAAATTGGGTCAATTTTTGTCTTCATTAAGGTACGTGATGCTAGTGCTGGGCAATGTACCTCAATGGGCCCGGTATTCTTCTCCTTCCTCTGCCTGAGCATCAGTTAGTTGGAGCGCATCCAAAGTGTGCTAAGCCTGACATGATCTGAATCCATCTGTATTCATGGGTGGCCATGACGTGTCCTAGTCACAGGCCCACCCCTGGCAGTAGCCTGCGCTCAGAATCGAGATGCTTGCAGCAGTGGTCATGGTCATCGACTGGGGAGGGCTCCTGGCTGCTGCCCTAAAGCCATGAGCGTTACAACGCATCATAGAGCCTCTGCCCCCTTTATTTCTCTGCTTTGTGTCTGGGAACTGAGAGTTCTAAAGGCTCAAAAGAAATCAGGACCAATGTGCCTTAACTCCCAACGCCACAAATTGCACCAGTCTGATATTTCCAGTTCTCACATCTGCCATCCTTGTGGCCCCTGAGTGAAATTGTCTGTCTGAGTAAATTTGTGCTGTAGGCCCATGCCAACTAGAATTGGGTTGGGACTGACCAAACTCATTTCACAAAGGAAGCTTATGGCCAGAGGAGAGAGGAGATCTTCATCCCAATAGTCTGGGATGCCAGCGATAAAAGTTTAGAGTGCAAACCACTGTACCATATTCTGCATCAAGATCATTTACAAATATCATGCACCGCAGAGGTTTAAGGACCGTCTTGACAGCTGTTCATTTAGAACTGCTAACACTAATCATTGCTTTTACTTTAGCCACAAGTCTTGTAAAGCAATTTATTAAAATACATTCTGAAAGCCTAAGATGAAATCTCTATATTACCCTTATTCATAATTCAATTGTTGCGCCTTCAAAGAATTCCAATAATCTTGTTAGGCATGAGCTGCCTTTCCTGATTTGGCCTGAAATTAATGCTATTTACTCTCATATAGTGCCTTTGGACTGCTTTCTTTATAATTGTTTTCCTATTATACAGGTCGAGCTAATAGGCTTAGAATTCCCGGGATCATATTCATAATCTTTTTAAAAAGAGTGAAACGACCAGTTTCTTTAATAATCGCAAAAACATTTCAGTCACAATTCTCCCTACTACTACTCTACAGAATCATAAAACATTCAGCAGAGAATGAGGCAATTCCAGCCCATCATGCCTGTGCCACTACTATCTCATTTGCTTAAGGATAAAGAAAGTGCAAGGGAGTACTTTCTGAAACTAAATAGTTATAAAAAATATGTGTTTTGTCAATCTAGGCCGGCAGAAATCTGTTATTTTAGGTCTCCGTTCCTCAAGTGTGCTCCGTGAATGTCCGCAATGGGGAGAGGCTGTTTATATCCCAGAACAGTATCATTTGTACTGACTCTGTGCCAGCTGGATAGCTGCACTGGAGGCACCTGATCCCAGAAAAACACTCCACTGGCCAGCATTCAGCTGCTCTGTTGGCTGTTTTCAATCTGTAGAAAATATATTTATGGTATATGGAGCTGGGATCTTTCCATGACCGTGTCTCATTATCCATATATGGACCGCTGCTTTCTCTTTCCTGGCTGGGAGAGTGGTTGCTACCAACTCACAGCAGTACACAAACACAGCCGGACAGCACCTCACTAACACAATATTGTAGTATGGAGGCATAAATAGCAGGGTTTAAATATTACTGTATTAAATGTGCATAGGTGGCATATTAGCAGAAGACAGTGTTTGAAATTTAAGATTTAATTATTTAGGGAGCGGGGGGAAGAAGAGTGATATTGCTTCATTATTTTCAGTTCTTGTTTACTCTGGGTTTTAGATCCTCTCTCTCTATACACTCCTGCCTCTTATTATTTGTTTTCTTTCCTCCCCTTTCTCCGGCACCTCTACTTTTCGTTCTTTGCCACCCTGTTCTATTGTTTCTCTTCAACTCTCACGTTACCCCTGATTTTTTTTTTTTGTCCTGTCTCTTCCACCACCCAATATCCTTCTTCAAGAAGTGTTTCCATTCCCTTCTGCTCTTCCTCTTGCAGTAAGAGAGTTGAGGATCACGCATCCTCCACGAAGGTCTGAAATTATTCTGTTGTTGTAGGAAAAGATGGGTTTGAGGGCATGACAGAGGGTGAGATAACCCTGCTTCCCAATAGTGTAATGTGAAGGACAGAAATATTTTTATATGGATACACAGTGGCAAGAAGAGGGACTGACCGGGGGCGGGGGTGAGAGGGTGTGTGGGCAGGGAGTGGGGTGTGTGGGCAGGGAGTGGGGTGTGTGGGCAGGGAGAGAGGTGTGTGGGCAGGGAGAGGGGTGTGTGGGCAGGGAGAGGGGTGGGTGGGCAGGGAGAGGGGTGTGTGGGCAGGGAGTGGGGTGTGTGGGCAGGGAGAGGGGTGTGTGGGCAGGGAGAGAGGTGTGTGGGCAGGGAGAGGGGTGTGTGGGCAGGGAGAGAGTTGGGTGGGCAGGAAGTTGGGTGTGTGGGCAGGGAGTGGGGTGTGTGGGCAGGGAGAGGGGTGTGTGGGCAGGGAGAGAGTTGGGTGGGCAGGAGGTTGGGTGTGTGGGCAGGGAGTGGGGTGTGTGGGCAGGGAGAGGGGTGTGTGGGCAGGGAGAGGGGTGTGTGGGCAGGGAGAGGGGTGTGTGGGCAGGGAGTGGGGTGTGTGGGCAGGGAGAGAGTTGGGTGGGCAGGAAGTTGGGTGTGTGGGCAGGGAGTGGGGTGTGTGGGCAGGGAGAGGGGTGTGTGGGCAGGGAGTGGGGTGTGTGGGCAGGGAGAGGGGTGGGTGGGCAGGGAGAGAGGTGTGTGGGCAGGGAGTGGGGTGTGTGGGCAGGGAGAGGGGTGGGTGGGCAGGGAGTGGGGTGTGTGGGCAGGGAGAGGGGTGTGTGGGCAGGGAGTGGGGTGTGTGGGCAGGGAGAGAGTTGGGTGGGCAGGAAGTTGGGTGTGTGGGCAGGGAGAGGGGTGTGTGGGCAGGGAGAGAGTTGGGTGGGCAGGGAGAGGGGTGTGTGGGCAGGGAGTGGGGTGTGTGGGCAGGGAGTGGGGTGTGTGGGCAGGGAGAGGGGTGGGTGGGCAGGGAGTGGGGTGTGTGGGCAGGGAGAGGGGTGTGTGGGCAGGGAGTGGGGTGTGTGGGCAGGGAGAGGGGTGTGTGGGCAGGGAGAGGGGTGGGTGGGCAGGAAGTTGGGTGTGTGGGCAGGGAGAGGGGTGTGTGGGCAGGGAGAGGGGTGTGTGGGCAGGGAGAGGGGTGTGTGGGCAGGGAGAGGGGTGTGTGGGCAGGAAGTTGGGTGTGTGGGCAGGGAGAGGGGTGTGTGGGCAGGGAGAGAGTTGGGTGGGCAGGGAGAGGGGTGTGTGGGCAGGGAGTGGGGTGTGTGGGCAGGGAGTGGGGTGTGTGGGCAGGGAGTGGGGTGTGTGGGCAGGGAGAGAGTTGGGTGGGCAGGGAGAGGGGTGTGTGGGCAGGGAGAGGGGTGTGTGGGCAGGGAGAGGGGTGTCTGGGCAGGGAGTGGGGTGTGTGGGCAGGGAGAGAGTTGGGTGGGCAGGAAGTTGGGTGTGTGGGCAGGGAGAGGGGTGTGTGGGCAGGGAGTGGGGTGTGTGGGCAGGGAGAGAGTTGGGTGGGCAGGGAGAGGGGTGTGTGGGCAGGGAGAGGGGTGTGTGGGCAGTGAGAGGGGTGTGTGGGCAGGGAGTGGGGTGTGTGGGCAGGGAGAGAGTTGGGTGGGCAGGAAGTTGGGTGTGTGGGCAGGGAGAGGGGTGTGTGGGCAGGGAGAGGGGTGTGTGGGCAGGGAGTGGGGTGTGTGGGCAGGGAGAGGGGTGTGTGGGCAGGGAGAGGGGTGTGTGGGCAGGGAGAGGGGTGGGTGGGCAGGGAGAGAGGTGGGTGGGCAGGGAGTGGGGTGTGTGGGCAGGGAGAGGGGTGTGTGGGCAGGGAGTGGGGTGTGTGGGCAGGGAGAGGGGTGTGTGGGCAGGGAGAGAGGTGGGTGGGCAGGGAGAGGGGTGTGTGGGCAGGGAGTGGGGTGTGTGGGCAGGGAGTGGGGTGTGTGGGCAGGGAGTGGGGTGTGTGGGCAGGGAGTGGGGTGTGTGGGCAGGGAGAAGGGTGTGTGGGCAGGGAGAGGGGTGTGTGGGCAGGGAGAGGGGTGTGTGGGCAGGGAGAGGGGTGTGTGGGCAGGGAGAGAGGTGGGTGGGCAGGGAGAGGGGTGTGTGGGCAGGGAGTGGGGTGTGTGAGCAGGGAGTGGGGTGTGTGGGCAGGGAGAGGGGTGGGTGGGCAGGGAGAGAGGTGTGTGGGCAGGGAGAGGGGTGGGTGGGCAGGGAGAGGGGTGGGTGGGCAGGGAGTGGGGTGTGTGGGCAGGGAGTGGGGTGTGTGGGCAGGGAGAGGGGTGGGTGGGCAGGGAGAGGGGTGGGTGGGCAGGGAGTGGGGTGTGTGGGCAGGGAGAGAGGTGTGTGGGCAGGGAGAGGGGTGGGTGGGCAGGAAGTTGGGTGTGTGGGCAGGGAGAGGGGTGGGTGGGCAGGGAGAGAGTTGGGTGGGCAGGAAGTTGGGTGTGTGGGCAGGGAGAGGGGTCGGTGGGCAGGGAGAGAGTTGGGTGGGCAGGAAGTTGGGTGTGTGGGCAGTGAGAGGGGTGGGTGGGCTGGGAGAGAGTTGGGTGGGCAGGAAGTTGGGTGTGTGGGCAGGGAGAGGGGTGTGTGGGCAGGGAGAGAGTTGGGTGGGCAGGAAGTTGGGTGTGTGGGCAGGGAGAGGGGTGTGTGGGCAGGGAGAGAGGTGTGTGGGCAGGGAGAGGGGTGGGTGGGCAGGGAGAGAGTTGGGTGGGCAGGAAGTTGGGTGTGTGGGCAGGGAGAGGGGTGTGTGGGCAGGGAGAGGGGTGTGTGGGCAGGGAGAGGGGTGGGTGGGCAGGGAGAGAGTTGGGTGGGCAGGAAGTTGGGTGGGTGGGCAGGGAGAGGGGTGGGTGGGCAGGGAGAGTGGTGTGTGGGCAGGGAGAGGGGTGGGTGGGCAGGGAGAGAGGTGGGTGGGCAGGGAGTGGGGTGTGTGGGCAGGGAGAGGGGTGTGTGGGCAGGGAGAGGGGTGTGTGGGCAGGGAGTGGGGTGTGTGGGCAGTGAGTGGGGTGGGTGGGCAGTGAGTGGGGTGTGTGGGCAGGGAGAGGGGTGTGTGGGCAGAGAGTGGGGTGTGTGGGCAGGGAGTGGGGTGTGTGGGCAGTGAGTGGGGTGGGTGGGCAGTGAGTGGGGTGTGTGGGCAGAGAGTGGGGTGTGTGGGCAGGGAGTGGGGTGTGTGGGCAGAGAGTGGGGTGTGTGGGCAGGGAGTGGGGTGTGTGGGCAGAGAGTGGGGTGTGTGGGCAGGGAGAGGGGTGTGTGGGCAGGGAGTGGGGTGTGTGGGCAGGGAGAGGGGTGTGTGGGCAGGGAGTGGGGTGTGTGGGCAGGGAGTGGGGTGTGTGGGCAGGGAGAGGGGTGTGTGGGCAGTGTGTGGGGTGTGTGGGCAGGGAGTGGGGTGTGTGGGCAGAGAGTGGGGTGGGTGGGCAGTGAGTGGGTGGGTGGGCAGGGAGTGGGGTGTGTGGGCAGGGAGTGGGGTGTGTGGGCAGGGAGTGGGGTGTGTGGGCAGGGAGTGGGGTGTGTGGGCAGTGAGTGGGGTGGGTGGGCAGGGAGTGGGGTGTGTGGGCAGTGAGTGGGGTGTGTGGGCAGTGAGTGGGGTGGGTGGGCAGGGAGTGGGGTGTGTGGGCAGGGAGTGGGGTGTGTGGGCAGGGAGAGGGGTGGGTGGGCAGGGAGAGGGGTGTGTGGGCAGTGAGTGGGGTGTGTGGGCAGGGAGTGGGGTGTGTGGGCAGGGAGTGGGGTGTGTGGGCAGGGAGTGGGGTGTGTGGGCAGGGAGTGGGATGTGTGGGCAGGGAGTGGGATGTGTGGGCAGGGAGTGGGCTGCATGGAGGGTGAAGAAAATGTCCTAAGTGCATTAAGAATTCCATGTGTCAATCAAAACCATTTAGATGCTCAGAGTTTACAGGTACCTACTGTTACCGGGTTCTAGTTAACTTAGTTACTTGCAGGAAAGTTTTATAGGTGCAGTAGTGTGTCGTTGTATTTAACCTCTATGGAAGTACAGTTGAACCTTAGTAGTGGAGATGGCCAATCGGCTAAATAATCACGATAACCAACTGATCATTATCGATGATTCCTGGTATGTGCTGAGCTGCTGAGCAGCAATGTGCAGCACCCATTGTCACTTTAAGCAAGTGAGCAGTGAACAACTGATTAAAGAACCTCTCCTCCCTGAAGTGCGTGGAAGGACGTTATTAATTTTAATGTTAGTCATTCTATTTTGGCGTTCATTTTCAGCCCAAAAATGAGCACTCTGAGCACTTTAAATAGTTGGGCCGCTCAGCTATTTGAAGTGCTGGTGAGCACTGAGCAGGGCTCCACCCAGATTGCCAGTTTTGTGCTGAAAATGAATGGAAAAATAAAAGCACTAACATTTTAGCAGCCCGTGGGAGAGGAGGATCTGAGCATTGGTGAGGAGAAGCTGAACAAATGTGATGAGCTGTTTGCTGCTGAACTGTTTACAACACTGGTGTTTGCCAAATTTTCATGTGTTAATCTGGAGTTCTCTGGGGATCCATCTTTGGCACCCTACTCTTCCCACTTTACAACAGTGACTACACTTCAAAAGTACTTCATTGGTTGTAAAGCACTTTAGGACATCGTGAGGTCGTGAAAGGCGCTGTATAAATACAAGGCTTTCTTTCTTCCTCATCTACATGCTGCCTCTTGTTGTGTCATCTCCAGACATATGGGGGTAATTTTAACCTAACTCGCAGGGTGGGAAACCAATGTGAAACGCCCGTTTTATACCCCGTCCAATATTACACTCCACTGATTTCAATGGAGATTAAAGTCGGGCAGGGTGCAAAAGCAACGTTGTATCCAAACCCATCAGTTTCCCAATGAATGGGTTAAGTTAAAATTGCCCCCACGGGGTCAGCTTCCATGTGTACGTCGATGACACCCAGCTCCATCTCCGTATCACCTCCCTCGACCCCTCCACTGCCTCTGCACTGTCAGACTGCTTGTCCGACACCCAGTCTTGAACGAGCTGCAACTTCCTCCAGGTAAACATTGGGAAGACCGAAGACATCACCTTCGGCCCGGCCACAAACTCCATTCCCCCACCGCTGAATCCATCCCCCTCCCTGTCCACTGAAACAGGCTGAGTCAGGCAGTTTGTAACCTTGGCGTCTTATTCAACCCTGAGTTGAGCTTCGGACATAATTTCCATTGCAACACAAATACCATGTACTTCCACCTCTCCATAGCATCACCTATGTCCCTTCTTCAGCTGATCTGCTGCTGAAACCCTCATTCATGCTTCTGTCACCTTCAAAACTGACTATTGCAGTGTTCTTCTGATCAGCGCCCCCCTCATCCTCCAATCTTCATAAACTTCAGCTCATTCAGGAGGTTGTTGTCCGTATCTTATCCCACATCAACTCACGCTCACCTATTCCATCCTTGGTAAACTACATTGATTCTCGGTCCCCCATCACCTCAAATTTAAGATTCTTATCCTTGTGTTTAAAGCTCTCCATGGCCTCGCCCTTCCCTATCTCTGGTCCCTCCCCTCCCCTCCCCTCCCCTCCCTTTGCTCCACCATTGGCAGCCATGCCTGCCGCTGCCTCGGCCCCACGCTCTGGAATCCCCTCCTTAGACTTCTCTACCTTTCCATCATTCTCTTCTCCTTTAAGACCCCCTCTTAAAACCTACCTCTTTGACCAAACTTCATTTGCCACTAAAACC
Source organism: Heptranchias perlo (assembly GCF_035084215.1). Lineage (NCBI taxonomy): Eukaryota > Metazoa > Chordata > Chondrichthyes > Hexanchiformes > Hexanchidae > Heptranchias > Heptranchias perlo. The sequence continues at coordinate 81,586,428 of NC_090332.1, forward strand.
AGCAGCGTTAAAATGAGGAATCAGCGGGAAAGGAGACGTTCCATTTTAACTGCTGACCCGCTCCTTTTCTGATGTTCAGGAAGAGTTAAATTTTCCGCTGTGAAGTTTTTAAAAGCTGCATTTTAGCAGCTGACTTGACTGATTTGACGGTTTCATGTTGATAAGCTTCCAATCCCAGTGAATAAGTTAATTATTTTTCATGCAAAATGATAACAAACTGACACATTGGTTGATGAGCTGACACTCCGCTTAAACGCTTTTGGAGGGAAGAATTCAATAAGGCCTATTATTGGGCGCGGGTAGCATGATCCGCTATTAACCCGTGCCCAGTGGCCCCTGCGCAGGCAGGATGAGACTTTCGTGAGACCTGAGGACTTACCTGCAAGCAGCGTTGGAAATCAGCGTTGACACAAGGATTCAATGCAATTCGCACTTTTCACCAGCAGGGGGAGCCCCAATCTCTTAAAGGGAGGCTGTCTCTTAAAATCTCTTAAAGGTGGCTGGTACCTGTTATTTGCTAAAAATAACAGTCTGCTGTCTACATGGAGTCTGAACAGAGATCAGACATCGCACATGTAAAACAAAGATGCAGGTCCCGTCCTTATGTTTACACACTAATGAGTTATGTTAAAACATTGAATAAAGGTTGCGCACTACTAAATCCCACATCCTCCAATCTGCATGCCAGATCTCACCAAACTGCTGATCTGAATTGGTACCAGGCCTGCGGGAGAGCGTGCACCAAGGTTTTCTGCTGACGCTCTAGAGGCCTTGGTGCAAGAGTTGGACTGAAGGAGGGATATCCTATATCTGTGGGGGGCGAGGGGCGGGGGTGGAGCAAGAGGTCCTCCAGACATATGCCCAAGAGGCAGCGGGGTCAAAGTCAATGCCAGGCTTGGATGCAGTGCAGGAAGAAGTCCAGTGCTTTGACACGAGTGGTCAAGGTGAGTGAGGTCAACTGTCAAGTGGCGTCTCCTACCAATTGCACCACTAGCCTCATCCACTGCTCCATGCACTACACCCCCCATCACCCACATACCAACAAACTCTTTCCATCAGTACTCAACTCTGCCAATCGGATGCTTCCTCTCACCGTTACACATTACCACTGTTGCAAGCCACCCACCCACAACTCACAGGCCACACACACTGCCAGTTATTTAACCCAGACAGGCACATCACCCAGGCACACATCCTGCTTTCTTGCAGGAGAAGATGGCGCATATCAGGAGGCAGCAAGTGGCAGTGACATTTAGCCCCTCGAGCCTGTTCCGCCATTCAGTGAGATCATGGTTGGTCTGTGACCTAACTCCATAGTTCACAGAAATCTATCAATCTCAGATTTAGAATTCACAATTGAGATGGCATCAGCTGCCATTTGCATAAGAGCGTTCCAAATTTCTCCCACCCTTTGCATGTAGAAGCGTTTCCTAACTTCACTCCTGCATGTCCTGGCTCTAAATGTTAGGCTATGTCCCCGAGTCCTAGTATTCAAGCATAGGAGACCTCCAAAAACAGTTACAAATGTATCGGCAGTCAGAAGCAATAATCCAGCCACTAACCTGTAAATCCTGCATGGTCCCTTTAAATAGCACTGGTGGGGGGTCCTCCAGGCACTCTGAGACATGTTCAGATGGTCATGGTTAAGACTGTGCATTGAGTTGAGCGGTAAGTTCCAAAATGGTGTCTATCACTTTAAATCAGCGTTACGCACTGATTGTATCCATTTTCACCTGACTTTATATGCTGCTGGCGTTCTGTATTTGCGCATGTGCTAATACCTATACCAAAATGGCATCCGGCGCACGTCACACCGGAAATGTGCGTCCGCAGCCAAGATGCCATCTTGGATCTCCGGGAGGCCACGTAGCACCGAAACAACGGGCGCTAGACGGCCCAATTTAGCGCCCTTGTGTTTGATAGCTTTGTCGAGACTCTCCTCGCCTCAAACTTTGCCGTCAAAGCTGGGGTCTCAAAGGCCCATGATTCCAGCTAGCAGAAAAAAAACAAACAACCAAATTAATAATGTGCTCAACTCTCAGTGCACCTCAAGAGAAGAAGGTGTCGGAGCAGGTCAGAATTCATACCCAGTAGTTGATCAAAGTCAACACTGGTAGCACTGTGAAGAGGAGCCCAACATTCAGTACTGGGTTGTATTAACAGCAGGTCAGATTACAAATCAAAGGAGTTGTATTGTTGCTGTATATGGTGTTTGTCAGACCTCATCTCAAGTACAGTGTGGTGTTCTGGCCATCTAATCACAGGTTGCTCAAACAGTAAGGATTATTCTGTGCCTCAAAAGTTTAAGCAATGAGGAAAGCGTGAGGAAATTGCGATTCGTGTATCTATTTTAAGATATATAAGGGGCAATTTTTCAAAATCACACAACCAGTGCAGATCCTTGAATGCTGGGATCACATATCAGGAATTAACACTGTTTCACTGGATGAAAAATAATCTTGTTTTTGAATCTTGAAACAGCTGGTTAAACTCTCTGCTGTTAAATATGCAGTGCTGTGATGGCCAGTGAATGATTACATTTGGAGGTCTCCCTGAAGGAAATGGCACGTCCTGTCGCAGCCTGCCTGCTAAGGCACAGCCTCCTTCGGCACTTCAATCCTGTCATTTCCACATAGCTATGCCTCACATTGGAAAGCCTGTTGTGTTGCAAACTGGAAGAACCTGACAGTACACCTTGTGTATCACCATTGTGCTCTTCTGCTAATTACAGTGCTAGTGGAGTACTGAATCCAATATCCAGATTATTCAATAAAATAGGTTTCAGCTGAAGTATACAGCAGCTCAGCTTTCACTAAACAGTGAAGACTGCAGCTGTTGCAACAACGCTGTTTGAATAAGACGGCTAGCAACAGACTGCAAATGCAATGCATTGTATTGGAATATGATATCTTTTTTATATAAGTTTCTACAATGCTGGCCATTACAGTTAATTACTGTAGTGCAATCCCTCAGTGCTGTAGGGCACAGAAACCAGTTTCTCTAAACAGCAACGAGAGAAACAGGAAATAAGCATGGAGTGTGGGAGTTTAAGGGTTAATCTCTTTAAATCTAGTGCATATTGCTTCAACTGTTTAAGTTCAATTGCTTTCAACTGTGTAAGTTCAATTAAAAGTTTAAATTTTTAAGTTTCTGTCAGGCTTCAGCAGAAAGAGCTGCTGTAACAAGTTAATTGGTTAGCTAGATTAAACTGGTACTTGAAGGTGGAGCAGGCCTGACTCATCTGAGTCACAAACTGTAGAAATACAGAGGCCTGTCAGTGCAGACTACACAGTGTGTGCTGCTGAGAGTTTGGTGAGTGTGGGAGTTTGGTGCAGTGGGGGAAGGAGGTGCTGCTTTGCCTTGCTTTTCCTGACTTTTTCCCCAGAGCGGCAGTGTACCTGAGAGTGGAAGACTGAGTTTGGGGAAAAAAAAGCAGCAGCAAACCTACAACAAGAGAAAACTACTGTGCGACATCACAGGTGAGGCAGGAGAGTCCAAGAGGTGAGCACAGTACAAAAGGGGAGACCTAGAGCGGGAAGAGAGTCTGAGAGTCTAAGGCAAGTCATGGCAGCAGAGCTCGCACCGTGATATGCTCCTCCTGCACTATGTGGGAAGTCATGGACACTACCAGTGTCCCTGGCGACCATGTGTGCAGGAAGTGTGTCCAGCTGCAGCTACTGGCTAACCGTCTTTCGGAGCTGGAGCTGCGGGTGGACTCACTGTGGAGCATCTGCGATGCTGAGATTATCGTGGATAGCACATTCAGTGAGGTGGTCACACCGCAGGTAAAGGCTACGCAGGCAGAAAGGAAATGGGTGACCGCCAGGCAGAGTAAAAGGACTAGGCAGGTAGAGCAGGAGTCCCCTGGGGCCATCTCCCTCTCAAGCAGATATTCTGCTTTAGATACTGTTGGGGGAGATGGCTTATCAGGGGAAAGCAGCAAGAGCCAGGTTCGGGGCACCACGGGTGGCTCTGCTGCACAGGAGGGGAGGAAGAAGAGTGGCAGGGCTATAGTGATAGGGGATTCAATTGTAAGGGGAATAGATAGGTGTTTCTGCGGCCGCAAACGTGACTCCAGGATGGTATGTTGCCTCCCTGGTGCTAGGGTCAAGGATGTCACGGAGCGGCTGCAGGGCATTCTGGAGGGGGAGGGTGAACAGCCAGTCGTCGTGGTCCATATTGGTACCAACGACATAGGTTAAAAAAAGGGATGAGGTCCTGCAAGGTGAATTTAAGGAGTTAGGAGATAAATTAAAAAGCAGGACTTCAAAGGTAGTGATCTCAGGATTACGACCGGTGCCACGTGCTAGTGAGTATAGGAACAGGAGAATAGACAGGATGAATGCGTGGCTGCAGGGATGGTGTAGGAGGGAGGGATTTAGATTCCTGGGGCATTGGGACCGGTTCTGGGGAAGGTGGGACCTGTACAAGCGGGACGGGTTACACCCGAGCAGGACCGGGACCAATGTCCTCGTGGGGGTGTTTGCTAGTGCTGTTGGGGAAGGTTTAAACTAGAGTGGCAGGGGGATGGGAACCTGAGCGGGGAGTCAGAAGGGAATAAAGTTGAGAGCAGCAAGAGAGGGGAAGACCCAGGGGAAATCTACAATACAACTAGTACAAACAGTTGTTCAAGAACAAGTGAAAGGGAAAAGCGTAGAGCAGCGGAAAGAAAGTGTACTTTAGGCACGAGAGATAAAATAAAAACTAGAAGGTGTAAGGCGATTAACCCAGCATCAAAGCTGTGGCAGGGGGTTGGGAACCTGAGCAGGGAGACAGAGGAAAGCGTGTCAGGAAGGGACAGAAGGTATGGAGAAAAAGGTAAAGTGTTAAAAAAGGAAAAAGCAGGAACTAAGTGTCACAAAACATATTTGAAAGTTCTTTATCTGAATGCACGTAGCATTCGTAACAAAATGGACGCGTTAACGGCACAAATAACGACGTATGGGTATGATCTTGTGGCCATTACAGAAACATGGCTGCAGGGTGACAATGACTGGGAATTAAATATGCCAGGGTATTTAACAATCAGGAAGGACAGGCAGGAAGGAAGGGGAGGTGGGGTGGCTATGTTAATAAGGGAAGGAATCAATGTAATACAGAGAAAAGATATTGGGACAAAAGATCAGGATAATGAAACAGTTTGGGTAGAGATAAGGAATAATAAGGGGCAAAAAACACTCGTGGGCGTAGTATACAGGCCTCCTAAAAGTTGCAACTCTGCTGGAAGAAGTATTAATCAGGAAATAGTCGGGGTGTGTAATAAGGGAACAGCTATAATTATGGGGGATTTTAACTATCATATTGACTGGACAAATCAAATTGGGCAGGGCAGCTTTGAGGGAGAGTTTATTGAGCGTATTAGGGATGTATTTCTTGAGCAGTATGTAACTGATCCTACAAGGGGGCAAGCAACCTTGGACCTGGTCCTGTGCAATGAGCCAGGATTAATTAATAATGTCCTAGTTAAGGATCCCCTTGGAATGAGTGACCATAACATGGTTACATTCCATATCCAATTAGAGGGTGAGAAGGTTGGTTCTCAAACAAGCGTACTGAGCTTGAATAAAGGAGACTATGATGGTATGAGAGCGGAATTGATTAAAGTGGACTGGGAAAATAGTTTAAAGAGTAAGATGGTACATGAACAGTGGTGTTCATTTAAGGAGTTATTCTACAACTTTCAAAAAATATATATTCCACTGAGGAAAAAAGGGTGTAAAAGAAATGACAGCCATCCGTGGCTAATTAAAGAAATTAAGGATAGTATCCGACTAAAAATAAGGACATATAAGGTAGCCAAAGTTAGTGGGAGGATAGAAGATTTGAAAGTCTTCAAAAGACAGCAAAAAGTAACGAAAGGATTGATTAAGAAAGGGAAGATAGATTATGAAAATAAATTAGCAAAAAATATAAAAACAGATAGCAAGAGTTTCTACAGTTATATAAAAAGAAAAAGGGTGGCTAAGGCAAACGTAGGTCCCTTAGAGGATGAGACCGGGAAATTAATGGTGGGAAACATGGAGATGGCAAAAATGCTGAACAAATATTTTGTTTCAGTCTTTACGGTGGAGGACACTAAGAATATCCCAACAGTGGACAAATGGGGGGCTCTAGGGGGGGAGGAGCTAAATACGATTAAAATCACTAAGGAATTGGTACTCAGTAAATTAATGGGACTCAAGGCGGATAAATCCCCTGGACCTGATGGCTTACATCCCAGGGTCTTGAGGGAAGTGGCAGTAGGGATTGTGGATGCTTTGGTAATAATTTTCCAAAATTCTCTGGACTCGGCAAAGGTCCCGGCAGATTGGAAAACTGCTCATGTAACACCCTTATTTAAAAAGGGTAGTAGGCAGAAGGCTGGAAATTATAGACCAGTTAGCCTAACATCTGTGGTGGGTAAAATTTTGGAGTCTATTATTAAGGAGACAGTAGCGGAACATTTGGATAAACATAATTTAATAGGACAAAGTCAGCATGGCTTTACGAAGGGGAAGTCATGTCTGACAAATTTGCTTGAGTTCTTTGAGGATATAACGTACAGAGTGGATAAAGGGGAACCAGTGGATGTAGTGTATTTAGACTTCCAGAAGGCATTTGACAAGGTGCCACATAAAAGATTATTGCTCAAGATAAAGAATCACTGGATTGGGGGTAATATTCTGGCATGGGTGGAGGATTGGTTATCTAACAGGAAGCAGAGAGTTTGGATAAATGGTACATTCTCGGACTGGCAACCAGTAGCCAGTGGTGTTCCGCAGGGGTCGGTGCTGGGTCCCCAACTCTTTACAGTCTATAATAACGATTTGGAGGAGGGGACCGAGTGTAACATATCAAAGTTTGCAGATGATACAAAGGTGGAAGGGAAAGTAGAGAGTGAGGAGGACATAAAAACCTACAAGGGGATATAGACAGGCTGGGTGAGTGGGCGGAGATTTGGCAGATGCAATACAATGTTGGAAAATGTGAGGTTATACACTTTGGCAGGAAAAATCGGAGAGCAATTTATTATCTCAATGGCGAGAAACTGGAAAGTACTGCAGTACAAAGGGATCTGGGGGTCCTAGTGCAAGAAAATCAAAAGGTTAGTATGCAGGTGCAGCAGGTGATCAAGAAGGCCAACGGAATGTTGGCTTTTATTGCTAGGGGGATAGAATATAAAAACAGGGAGGTATTGCTGCAGTTATATAAGGTATTGGTGAGACCGCACCTGGAATACTGCATACAGTTTTGGTGTCCATACTTAAGAAAAGACATACTTGCTCTCGAGGCAGTACAAAGAAGGTTCACTCGGTTAATCCCGGGGATGAGGGGGCGGACATATGAGGAGAGGTTGAGTAGATTGGGACTCTACTCATTGGAGTTCAGAAGAATGAGAGGCGATCTTATTGAAACATATAAGATTGTGAAGGGGCTTGATCGGGTGGATGCGGTAAGGATGTTCCCAAGGATGGGTGAAACTAGAACGAGGGGGCATAATCTTAGAATAAGGGGCTGCTCTTTCAAAACTGAGATGAGGAGAAACTTCTTCACTGAGGGTGGTAGGTCTGTGGAATTTGCTGCCCCAGGAAGCTGTGGAAGCTACATCATTAAATAAATTTAAAACAGAAATAGACAGTTTCCTAGAAGTAAAGGGAATTAGGGGTTACGGGGAGCGGGCAGGAAATTGGACATGATTTTAGATTTGAGGTTAGGATCAGATCAGCCATGATCTTATTGAATGGCGGAGCAGGCTCGAGGGGCCGATTGGCCTACTCCTGCTCCTATTTCTTATGTTCTTAATCCTACCCGCCTCACTTCTGGAGCAGTGAGTGAGTTTCTAATTCACACCGTTACTTACCCACCCAAAACTGGCCCGGAGTTAAAATCGGGATCAGTGTTCCAAAAAGCACTCTTGAAATCGCAGTTGGGTAACCCAAGATGATTGATGTATTGGATGCTTTTAATCTAACGCAATGATTCTAAATGTGGGATAACTGGATCTGGATACAGCAGTGAATGTGTTCATACAAAATTATCTTGCACTCATAAGAACTATTGCTTTGGTGTTGGCATGCTGTACAGCAGCCTGGAGATTTAAGCCTTCACAAGACCTGCCTGCAGCTTTGGAAACATTATGGCATGTTTCTTAATTGCATGTGGAGATTGAACAAGGGGATTGTAAGGGAGAGGTAAGAGGGGTGGAACAGGGTGAGTTGGTCAAAAGAGGAGACCGTGCCAATTAAGTAGGGAGAGGGACTCAGGTGTGACTTGGTGAAAAGGGCCACATTGCTACTGCAGCGGTTTGGGCAGGGAAGGTCATGGAAAATATAGCCAAGCAGAGAGGCTTTGATGAGGGGCAAGATGTCACCACCCGAAGCCACGTTTCAGTGATGTCAATACAATCATCCACAATAAAGTTGTGGATGGCCACGGCCTTGTTCATGAGTGAATGGATATTCTGGAGGGAAATGCAGAGCGGGGCAGTGATGGGTGGGTTGAACGGGACAAGGGAAAGAAGTCGATGAGATTGGCCCCCAGCAGGTTTGCTGAGTGGGAAGATCAGCGAGAGTGAAGGATGGGGCAGTTGGGGTTGCTGCTCGTAAGGAGGCAGAGATGGACGCCTCGCTGGACCCATTGAGGTGTGCCGAGAGTGAGACACACACACACACACACACACACACACACACACACACACACACACACACACACACACAACACACGGCAGCTGTGGGCTTATTGAGGAGGGATTCAAGCCCACGATGGCAACAGGAGAGTAGAAGAAAGAAAGAAAGAAAAACTTGCATTTATATGGCACCTTTCACGACCTCAGGATGTCCCAAAGCACTTTGTAGCCAATGAAGTAGTATTGAATTGTAGTCACTGTTGTAATGTAGGAAACAAGGGAGGAATACAGAGGAGTAATGGTTGGTTGGGGTGTGAGGGGGGACAAAGTACCTATGAGGGAAGAAATGAAAGGTGGCATAGTCGAGAGAAAGGAGTGAAGGGCCTGAGAGGGGCTGAGAAGGAAAAAAAAAAGGAACTTTAACCTGCTCTTCTGAGCAGGCGGCAAAGGCACCCGCTTGAAGCCGGTGGGCCCTTTAAATATGCAGATCAGGGACCGATGATGCAACCGGGTCCCAGCCACAATTTTAATTCGAGCCTGAGCGGGGAAGCAACTGTGATTTTCCCACCAGGCTGAAACCGGTCAGAAGAGGATCAAGATATGAAGAGGCCCTGAAAGGTCGTTTTTTTTTTTGTTTTTTTTTCGTTGTGGGGCCAGAAGGACCAAGAGTGTTCCTCCGGGCCCCACAAGGAAAATGTAGGACTCACTTGCTCCGGCTTTTCCCCCCCTTCCCCACCGGAACCCCCTTCCCCACACCTATCTCCATGCCAGCGGGCGGCCATGGCTGCCTGGTTTTCGGCAGGTTGGCAGTCGCTTTCCGCCCATTCCAGGTGGGAAGTGGACCAACAGAATGGGAACGAGGCCTGGCGGTCAAAATCACCACGGCTTCATGCTGCTGCCAGGAGGACGGGAAATTTACTTTCCACAATGGTTCCCTGTCGGCAACCCATTGGGTTTTAAAATCTACCTCATTATTCCAGTTTCCTGTAAATAATGTTCAGTAATTCAATATTGCCTATTAAGGTAGTCATTTGAGCTCACTTAAAAAACAGATGTTCAATATGGTCCATCATATCTGACCATCGGGTAAACACTGTTTCACTGGATGAAAAGTAATCTTGTTTTTGATTCTTGAAACAGCTGGTTAAACTGTCTGCTGTGTCTGAAACAAACACAATGGGCATGATTTTGACCTCTGTCCGGGGTGGGAGCAGGGGTAATGATTTTCAGGTGCAAAACCCAGAAGGTAAGTTGGCAGGCTGCGATCTGCAATCTGGACCTTAATGAGGTCAACAAATTTTACTTCCGGGCTTCGCGCCTGGCAGACGGCCTGATTGACAGGCTGGCTGGCTGTGGAGCAGGATGGATGGGGGTCAGAGAAGAGGGAGGATGGGATCGTGGGCCGTGGAGGACATGGTGGGGTGGGGGCTGATGTTGGGCAGCGATTGGCAGAGATTGGGGGACAGATGCCAGGCAGAGATCGGGGGTGGGGGGGGGCTGATGCCAGGCAGAGATTGGAGGGCTGATGCTGGGCAGAGATAAAATTACCCCCAATAGTATTGTTGACTTGTGGGCTTGTTTTGTGGTGGAGCAGAGCGCAGTCTTAGAATAATTTATTTTCTTCAGGAATATTGTTTCTAATGTAGGAAATCCAAAAACATGGAGTGCTGCGATGGCCAGTGATGTACGGATGAATGATTACGTTTGGAGGTCTCCCTGAAGGAAATGGCACGTCCTGTCGCAGTCTGCAGCTAAGGCACAGCCTCCTTCGGCACATCAATCCTGTCATTTCCACATAGCTGTGCCTCACATTGGAAAGCCTGTTGTGTTGCAAACTGGAAGAACCTGACAGTACACCTTGTGTATCACCATTGTGCTCCTCTGCTAATTTCAGTGCTAGTGGAGCACTGAATCCAATATCCAGATTATTCAATAAAATAGGTTTCAGCTGAAGTATACAGCAGCTCAGCTTTCACTAAACAGTGAAGACTGCAGCTTTTGAAGCAACGCTGTTTGGATAAGACGGCTAGCAACAGACTGCAAATGCGATGCATTGTATTGGAATATGATATATTTTCTACTTAAGTTTCTGCAGTGCTGGCCATAACAGCTAATGACTGCATTGCTCGCCCTCAGTGCTGAATTCTGAAGGACGAGTGCAGCAGAGCAGAGTCAGCAGACATGGGAAGCAGAGAAGATTTAGCAGAATGGGGGCAGAGACCAAAGCGGGATGGGAACTAGCTGGAATAGATCAGAGCTAGCCCAGCCTCGAGCAGAAAGTCCCAGCAAAGTAGCAGAAATTGAGCCTGCAGGAGCAGGCCAGGTCGTAGACTAGAGACAGTCCAGCAGAGTACTTCAAGTACAATCTTGTGCATTCTATGATAAGAACAAGGTATGCTTTGAGAATATAGAGGTTGGACTAGCTTCATAGGAAGAAGAATTTCACAGCTGCAATAGTTAATCTAGCATTCTGCCTCTTTTGGGAAAAGTATTGTTGGATTAGCTCAAATGTGGTCCATCTTATATTGCACAAGAAGGGACGAGCACAACATCAAATGCCTAAAAGGAACTGTGTCCTTCATGATTTTTTTCTTCCATTGATAACAAAGCGACCTTACAAAGTAGATAACCTAACCTGACAGAATGTATGGCAGCCAGTGGCGGACTGGCTCGCTAAAAGGGCTCACGTAAAATGGAGGTGCCGATTAGCAGGGGAGCATTGTCCAGGAATTCAGTCGGTTATGTCGTTTGACACTTCAAACAAAGAAATACTCCAAAAAAAATGTGACTGCAATGCCCTTAGCGTATATGTAAAGAAAGATACTTTAGTACTTTTCTTCCTCTAAGTGCAATTTAAAAAAAATCAGTGACTTGCCTGATGGCGCAATGGATAAATTCACCATGTGGTGTAGAACATTAGTGATATGGACAAGATTTCACGTTTGATTTTGTTTTTTGTGGTAATCTGAGCTGAGTGGAGGCAGTTATCGGGCTCCATAACTGGTCCCAGGGGAAGAGGGAGAAAAATCAACCAGGGTTTCTGCTCCTGGTCACTATTCATGGCCTGATTCTGTACCTATACAGACAACCGATATAGACAGGAATGGGCTCAACTATACTGTTCTCTATTGTCAAGTAGCTTACCAATATTCACTCTCTAGGCTCACACTTAAGAATATCCAACTGGGCAAGGTACCTGAAGTTACCCAACACCCCAGTAAGGATCAGCACCTTCAGGCGAGGAAGGGGGAAATTGGGACAGGGTGGAGGGGTCACTACAGAGTGATGAGCGTCTTGGGGGGAACATCTTAACATACGGCCGGGGTCTCAGCGGTGGGGGGGTGGGGTCAATACGTGGGTGGGAAACCTGGAAAAAATTTCCGTGCGTTTTCTCGAGTGGCCGCGACTCAATTGAAGGCCCGTACTGTGATTTCCGGGTTTCGCGTCTCCAAGCTGCGCAGCGGGCGTACCGGGCACCTGAATGACATGCTGGAACCTGGAATATTTAAAGGATCATTGCAACCATGGGTTTTGAGGGAGGAAGGAGAAATCATCAAACATGGAGGACGATGCCAGCACCTCGGTTCAGTGACTCTTCGCTGGAGTTGCTGTTAGCCAATATGAGGAACAAGAGGGAAATACTGTACCCGGGTGATAGGAGGAAGTGCCCTTCCTCTGGCACCAAGAAGGCCTGGCTCGAGGTGGCAGAGGAGGTGACCAATAGGACTTGGGTGCAGTGCAGGAAGCGCTTCAATGACCTAACCAGATCCCCATTTGTGAACCCACCACTCCCACTCACCCCAATCCTGATGCAATGTGTTGAATCTGTCTCATACTGACCCTCTGATACATCTGTTTCATTGTCAGCCTGACCCAGAGCAATGCATCCATTGGGTGACCACATCACCCTCATTCACTCACACGTGTGTACTTTCTCCACTTGTAGGAGATGAGAGCGCAAAACGTGAAGGAGAGGAGTCGGACTGGAGGGGGGCCACCACAAATATTGCCCCTGACAGAGGTGGAGGAGGTCTTGGAGCTCATCTGAACACAGGAATGCCTGGCCGTCGGGGATGGCTAGACTGGCAACCCACAAAAGACTGGTGACAGAACTTTAACATCACTAACACACAATATGAATTGATGTTATCAATGATTGACCTGTTGCACACCTCAGTATGCTCATCGCAACATTACTTCTGCGATGATTCTTAATTTTGCTGTATGTTCTCTTCCAGGGCCTTCAAGGATTGCTGAAGCAGCAGGCGACCTGGACAAGGCTAATTCCTCAGAGGAGCTCCCTGCCTCTGAGGGCACACCATCACATCATAGTGAGCCATGCCCCAGCGCAGATACTCACACCTATTAGACAGTTAGTTGGGTTGTCACCTGGTGATTCACCACTCACAAGTCAGCACAAACAGACACTGGTGGCAGGGGCAGTTGTGGATAGTCCTTGTCGGGGGCGCACTCCTCTCCAAGCTCTGCTCAGCTTGGCACAGACGCTGAACCCCGGGGGACGTCGTTGAGATGAAGAATGATCGAGGACGAGATGCACCTTTCCGACGTACTGGAAGACGTGCCACACTCACTCACCACTATAGCGGAGAAGATGGAGGAGTCCACCTCCTGCAATAGTGGACTGGAGCGCAGGTAAGTGCGAGAATGTCTGTGATGGAGAGAATAGCAGCCTCCGTTGAGCTTCAAGCACGGCTCTGAAATGAGCCCATTCAGGCCCCGACAATGGCCGTGAGGACTCTGGATACCAACATGTCTGCTGTCTTAAACAGGCAGACAGATACTTTAGCCATGGCCTTAGAGTGCGTCACAGATCTGCTCCAAGCAGTTGTCCAGCAGAGTGGTAGGGGTGATGTGGCCCTGGCCCAGGAGAGGGTTGATAGCAAAAGAAGACATGGAAGTGGGGACTCCACTCAAAGCGCTCCCACATCTCACCCGCTGCCCCCCCCCCCCCACCTCAACTAGTGCCCGCAATGTGCCTCCTCTCCCAATGGCCGAGGTGCAGGTGGAGCAGTCTTTGCCAGGGCTCTCACGGGCTCCAAAACCCAGAGGGCGTAAGCCGAAAGCATCTCAGCAGTCAGGGCTGGGACCTGAGCAACCTGCCAGTACCTTTGCTGAAGCCATTAGGGATGCACCACGTAGTAGGAAGAGGAAGGTGAAGGTTTTGTGATCACCAAGGGTATGCACGAGGATGTCTGACTAGATGTCATGTTTTTCATTTCTCTTTGTTTTTTGTTCCATTCACAATAAATGTCATACTTGTCACCACCACTGCCACGTCTTGTCCATTCTTGAGTCACTTTCGTGAAAGCGCCCTTGCATGTCTCTCATCATTAACGGCGAGACTTGATGCCACCCATTGGACACGTTTACAATGGGTTTATGTGTGGATGTAGGACTGTTTGATGCAAATGGTGCTGGTGGTGGTCGTTACAGGTGGTCTTCACTTTCTTCACTTTCCTTATGAGAACCTATCATATATGAGTGACTCCCTGGCATCACGAGCAGCCAGGTGAGCCGCTGATCTGCGAGTGGGTTGCCCATCGTCCTCCTCCTCCTCGTCTTCTTCAGTGTTGATGGCAGATGCGGGTGCTGCATGAGCACATGGGCCCTCATCCACCGGTAACCCTCTCTGTTGAGCGATGTTGTGCAGGATGCAACACAAAACTATTATTCTACACACCCTCGCTGGCGAGTACTGAAGGGATCACCCAGATCGATCCAGGCACCTGTGCATTCCTATGGCTTGCTCTATGACAGACCTGGTGGTGCTGTGACTGTCGTTGTACTGCTGCTATGCCTCGCTGGTGGGGTTCCTCACGGGTGTCATGAGCCACATCTGCAGGGGGTATCCCTTGACTCCAAGGAGCCAGCCCTTAAGTCTGTCTTGTGCGTGGAAGAGGGCCGGGATGTTGGATTCATGCAAAATGAAGGAATCATGGCAGCTGCCCGGGAATTTGGCACACACCTGCAGAAACCTCTTCCGGTGGACGCAAACCAGCTGTGCATTGACGGAGTGATATCCCTTTTGGTTGATGAACAGTCTTGGCTCATGTGGAGGTGCTCCGATTGCTACATGTGTGCAATCAATTGGGCCCTGTATCTGTGGGAAGCCAGCCAGAGAGTGGAAACCCACTGCCTTCTCAGTCTGGCTGATGTCGTCGATGGGGAAGTTGACGTAGTTGGATGCCCTGACAAACATGACATCTGTGACCTGAAGTACACACTTATGGCAGACAACTGAGAGATCCTGGTGATGTCACCGGTGGTGCCCTGGAAGGAACCAGAAGCGAAGAAATTGAGAGCAGTGGTGATTTTAACTGCGACGGGCAATGCGTGGCCACCAGGCCCAGCCGCGAGCAGCTCTGCATGAAGGAGCCCGCAGATGTCTGCGACCACCTTGTGACTCAATCTGAGCCTTTGTAGGCACTGCTCTTCAGAGAGGTCCAGGAAGCTCAGCCTCTGCCTGTTGACCCTCTTGTGTCAGTAGTGCCTCCTGCAACCTCAGCCCCACTGTTGGTCTTCTCTCTGCTCTTCCCCAGGTCTTTGTTGCACACCTCTGTCTTGTGGACTTGCAACTCCTAGAACTGCACGCCGTGCCTGCTGCAAATGGTGATGTGCCTCCTCCTCAGATATACTGTAGAATAAAACCATTGCACCCCATCCTGATGATGTCAGTTCGAGGGGGTCCAAAATGTAGGTGAATGTGTGAGAACACAAGAATTCCGAGTGTGAACCAAGAAATCTCAGACTAAAGACAAAGAACTCCCAGCCAAAGGTTTGTCTGAGAGAACTGCTGTAAAAACCCACCTTTTCTTCACGTGTCAATCACTGGTTCAAAGGTCCAAATGGCTGCCGGCTGCAACTCGCCTCCGTTTCCATGGCGTCTTTCAGAAGCCACAGGAGACACGTTCAGAAGCAGTTAAAATAGTCTGGGTAGTTCAAACCATAAAAATTTAACATCCTTAAGTACTTTAAGTACCTCAATTGGCCCTCTCAATATCGTTCCGCGCTTCTGGGATTCAGATGTGTGCACGCTCCCAGATGCGTCTGGGTCAAACCTGGAAGTCGCTGCATTGGAGCCGGGATGCAGTCTCGCTTCGAAATCGGAGAATTTTCACTGCCCACCTGCCCCCAACCCGCCCATTCTTCGGGGTTAAAATTTACCCCTTGATCTTTGACGATCTTTGATCCTTGCAACATGTGAGGCTGGGCACCGGAAAGGGATGTTTCTTTTATCCCAAACTCCACATTCCAAACAAACTGCTTCCAGTAGACCCACAGGGAACCAATGGCGTGTGAAAAACATTTCCACAGTCACGCTATTGAAACTAGCAACACCCTTGTTGATGAACTCAGTCACCACGTGATGAAGAGAAAAAATAAGGTCAGCTAGAAGGCAAATCTTCGCTCACCAAAGCCAGGATAATCCAATATATATCTTTAAGTTGTAGCCTTACTATGTACTACCTTTCCATTAGATTTTTAAATTTATACTTTCAGCAAAATTAAAGCAATTTAGTTACAGCTAAAATTAATGCTGTGAGCTGATCAGTGTAGAATAATACTCACACCAGTTATACAAGGAAGTTATGCAGTTTAGAAGCAGAGTCAATAGGTTAGTGATACATTATATAATGAACAGGCTAGCAAGACTCTGTATAATTATAGGTTAGTCATTGTATCACATATCCCCTATATATCTCTCGCAGACTAAACAGTCATACATGGCACAAACCCAAATGCAGCTCATGCTATTCTGGGGAGCCCTCTGCACTGCTGGAAAGTTAAGGTAGCATCATCTAAGGTTTGGAATCAGTTTAGATAAGCTCCCAGGCCGACATATTGCACAAAAATGCAAAACACAACATTTATGCCTGAAATGACCTTTTGGTCATAATTAACAAATGACAACAATGAGTTCTGGGTTGTCGATTTACAGATTGCAATTTATATTCGAAAGAGAAGAGGGAGTGTTTCATGGAGGTCGAACTTCAATTTCTCAAATCTAGCTTTTGAAAATTAAACTTTGAGAAATTGTATTTTACTGTAAAGAGAGGTTTCGAGTTAGGAACTGAGCCTGTAGCTCACCCACAAACGGTCGTGTGACCGGACTCACAATGACAACCACAGGAACACATTAGGTAACGTGCCTGCCTTTAGACTATTCCCATATAATATTACATGTAAGTCACTGCCCATCGCCTCAGCGGTGACCAAAGACACGGGGAGTCAGCCTCGTGCTGCCCAAAGAATTAAAAACAGAATAAAAATACCTGCCCCCTCCCCCGAGTGATAAATGATGGGCCTGAGGAGTCAGTTGCTCACATTCCTGCAGAGAGATACAGTACGATTTCCCTCTGTGTCTTCCACAGGCCGGCATGGACTTGGAGCCGTTCTCGCTTTGCCATGCGGTTTCTGGCGCACTTCCGGCAACGTTACGGCAGCGTGCACTGGTGTTGTCATGGTTGCGGGGGGCTCCTCTGTTTAAAGCTTTTAATTTGCCTCTTCCTGCAGCCCCAGTAAAGCTTGTTCAAGTTTTATGATTTGGAGGGCTGGGCATTTTATCTTTCGGTTTTGTGATTCTCTTCACAACGGATTAAAATACTGCTTCCTCGGGGGCGATTTTAACCCTATCTGCCCAATGAAAACCAGGCGGGCAGGCAATTAAAATGCCCCAAGTTACCCGCCCGCCTGGAAGCAGCAGGACCCCGCCGTCTGCCATTTTAGTTTACTCTCCTGAGCAGGCGGCACACAAAACCGCCCAATGCCAGTGGGGTTCTTCTTTACATATGCATGTCGGGTCCCGAGAACGTCATCAGGACTCGACTGCAGTTATAACGTAGGCCTGAGCGGGGAAGTTGCTGCAGATTTCCCCTCTCAGGCCACCCTGTGATAGGAAAGGACCAGCCCCAGAAGAGGCTGAGAAAGATGACCAGGTGTTCTCCTCCAGTGCCCCCCCACCAACAAGGAAAGTTTAGGCATCCCCTGCCTTGGGGTTCCCCCCCCCCCTCACCACTATCCCGAACATGAGATCTCCGCGAGATCCCCCCGGCATCCGATCCCGCCTCCTACCATATGTCGGCAGGTGGCCTCCGGGCTGCATGATTTTCAGCCGCTTCCTGCCGACTTTCCGCTTATTCCAGGCGGGAAGTTATCCGGTGGAATTTAAATGAGGCCCAGCTCGTCAAATCGACTACGCCTCATTCTGCCACAGATGGGGCGGGAAATTAACTCACCAGCACGATTTACTGCCGGAAACATGTTGGCAGTTAAAATCCAGGCTCTTGAGTTTACTACAAGATGGCAGCCGTGGCTCGGTGGGTAGCCCTCTCGCCTCTGAGTCAGAAGGCTGTGGGTTCAAGTCAGACTCCAGGATCTTGAGCACAATCTCTAGGCTGGCACTTCAGTGCAGTACTGAGGGAGTGCTGCACTGTCGGAGGTGCTGTCTTTCATTTGAGATATTATACCGAGGCCCTGTCTACCCTCTCAGGTGGACGTAAAAGATCCCATGGCATTATTTTGAAGAAGAGCAGTGGAGTTACCCCCAGTGTCCTGGCCAATATTTATCCCTCAACCAACATCACTAAAACAGATTATCTGGTTATTATCTCATTGCTGTTTGTGGAATCTTGCTGTGGGCATATTGGCTGCTGCGTTTCCTACATCACAACAGTGGCCATGCTTCAAAAGCGCTTTGGGACGTCCTGAGGTCATGAAAGGCCTTTCTTTCTTTCTTACAATGCTAATGGGGGCTAAAGAACCATTGACCGAGCAAAAGAGTACTTGGCAAATTTCATGGTTTTTCGATAGTCTACCTCCGACCAATCCGTACCCTAGTGTTCTTTATTTTAAAGTAATAACTTGAATACACCATTGAATTTCTCAATATAAAATGGTAACTGTGGGAGTGTGTTCCTGAAGTGCAGGCTGATGATCCGAAGATGATTAATATATCCAAGAAATTTTGGAGTGAAGCCAGAAGATTATATTACTGATGACAGAGACTGAAATTACATGCAAACTAGGAATAGCCCTCTTCGCAGAATTATCTGGCATCATATATCTTGAATTATTAATAGCAAGAGTAAGATGATTCACATAAGAGAGTCAAAAGGACACCATGGTTGTGTAACATTCTGAGCCGCTATTCATATGAAAGAATCACATTTCAACTTTCTAAAGACAAATGCTGTCATAAGCATATTGGCTCCTTTCATGCACTACATTAAGATTAGAAATATTCCCAAGGTAAGAGCAGAGTGAGCAGTTAGAGTGAATAAGGCATTGATTTGATTGATCCTCCCACCTGCTGTGGAGGTGGGTTATCACATAAAGTTTTGTTTACTGTGAATATATTTGTGTTAATGTAGGAGTGACTATGTATATTTATTCACAAGATTTTTTAAATGCAGGTAATAATATTTATCTAATTAAAGATCTTGCTTCTGGCATGCCACCTCAAAAGTGAAGGAGTTCAGCGTGTCACACTCCAAAGTCTAACACATGATTGTGGCAAAATTAATGATTGGCTGAAGTAAGCACATATCTGTTAAAGAAAGAAAGAACTTGCATTTATATAGAACCTTTCATCACCTCTGTGCATCTCAAAGTGCTTTACAGTGCTGTGCATCTCAAAGTTCTTTTCAAGTGTAGTCACTGTTGTAATGTAGGCAAATGCGGCAGCCAATTTGCGCACAGCAAGGCCCCATAAACAGCAATGAGATAAATGACCAGATAATCAGTTTTAGTGATGTTGGTTGAAGGATAAATATTGGCCAGAACACTGCGATAACTCCCTTGCTCTTCTTCAGATAGTTCCATGGGATCTTTTACATCCACCTGAGAGAGCAAACGGTTTAGAGGGACTTGATTTAACATCTCATCTGAAAGACAGAACCTCCGACAACGCAGCACTCCCTCAGTACTGCACTGAAGTGTCAGCCTAGATTTTGTGCTCAAGTCTCTGGAGTGGGGCTTCAACCTCCTGACTCAGAGACGATAATGCTACCACTGAGCCAAGGCTGACACATTACGGTACAAATCAAATATCTCATTGACTAAATGTAAACAAATCAGAAAGTATCAATGAACAAGTTAACATTATGTTCCTATCAAGGGATATGGGGATCGGGCGGGAAAGTGGAGTTGAGGTCAAAGATCAGCCAGGATCTTATTGAATGGCGGAGCAGTCTCAAAGGGCCATGTGACCTACTCCTGCTGGTATTTCTTATGTTCTCATTAGAAAACTGAGTAATGCAAGCACTCAATTTTTTTTTTGTCAAAGCTAAGATTCACAAACTAGCGAGAACCAATAAATCAAATCACTTAGGTAATTTCATCAGACTGAAGTCAATGCACACTAATAGAAATAATATTTATAATCCAACAAACAAACAAAATGATATTGTTTTCAAAAGAAAATACTAAACTAACCCATAAAATTTGTCACTTTTTATTAGAAATGCCTGCAAGAAATTTGCCCCAGATTGGTCTGCCCTTTTGGCCAGAATTTCGGGCTTGAGGTTGAAATTTCTCATGGGCCCAGGTGCCGCTGAATTCTAGCTGTTGTGGAGATATTCAGTGTGTGCAAGATAGAGCTACATCATGGCAGCTGCAGTTTTTACTGTGCTCCTGTGGAATGACAATACTCAAATGTACTGTGAGAACAAGTCAGAAAATTTACAAACACCGTGAAGGTCAAGCATCAGAAAAATAATAAAAAAAAGACTTGTAGGCAGTGTCATACCAACTTGCAAGAACTACAAATTTGCCATAATGCAAATAACAGGAATTAGAGGTTTTACAGAGGGAGGCAAGTTTTGCAAAAGTGGTAGGTAAATTGTATTTAAATATTATGGCACTGATATTTAAGGGGAGGCAGGGAGGGTGAGGCTGAAAACAGGCCGACGAACCCAGCAAGGCAGGGCCTCATTAACATTTTTTAGCTCCGTTTCCCACCTGGAAGCTGGCCAAATTGACAGTCTGGCTGGCGAGTGGGAGGAAACATTAATGGCAGGAGCCCGCAGCTGGGGACTGTCCCCGGCAATCGGGAGATCGGCGAGGCCCGTGATCGGGAGGGGGAATGAGGCCCACGATCGGGGGGGGGAGAGGCCGAAGGCCGCCTCGAGGGGTCTGGGGGTTAGCACTCCTGCTCATCCAGGCCCACAAGGAGTGTTTAAAGAGGCACTCAACCTAGTGGGGTCGGCAGCTCCCGCCATCCTTCACTGCTGCATTTCCTGACCCCTGTGAAACCCATACAGCAAATTTTAAATTAGACTCCCAATTGCTTTGTGGGAGACCAATTTAAATAAGTTAATTAAGTGTCCCGCCTCTCCACAGCAGGACACTTGGACGCCCCGATATCCACTGCCATACAAAAGGCGGTGGGCGTACCCGTGACGTGAAGGGATAACGGTCCCCGTATTTAACTCTTTAATCCCCACTCCCTCCCATCCTCTCCCGTCTACCGTGGCAGAGAGTGGGGGGGGGGGGCGGGGGGAGTGGTTAATATCGAGGACTATATCTCTGAGGCCTTTATCTTCCAGAATCATCAAAGTATGTAAGGAATGTTTCCACAATCCTGTCTTCCCCTGGGGGGTGGGGGGATTCAGTGCAGGTCAGAGACAAGGCTACATCAGTGCGGACGTAGCCGTGTAATATTTTTGCTATTTGTCAGTCATATGACCTTGGTCCAGTAAGTTGCTTTAAAACAGTGAAGAGTAAAATATTGTCACATTAAGGCTGCATCAGAACCACAGTAAATATCAGATCCCAGACAACCATGAGCAATGCCGTGGGAGATCTACCAGTATTGGCAAAATACATTCAACGAAAGGATATACAGACAGAAACTGAAGATTATATAGTTACAGTACGTTGCATTATTTATTATTGCAGGTTAACTTTGCATATTGGATTAGATGCATGTGAAAAATTCCATAAAACTTTAAAAAAATGTATTTTCATTAAAATCTGTTGTTTCTTAAAAACCATGTTGAAAGCGTAATTACTGTGAAATTTAGCAGTACAGCAGTTATATTAATGATTCCTTGTTTTGCATGTAGAACTTCTGCTAATATCACTTCATCGCCTTACTATGCAGTTTGGGTGGTTTTACTGGATGATGTAGTTTGGTGGCATTGTTGATTCCAATTACACCTTTCAACTTTTGTGCATCATATTGCTCAATATTTGTGTGTCTCTGCAAAATGAGCAGAAAGGGGAAAGGCTGTCTCCATGCTTTGCATGTTACCTCCATGAAGTGGCTGCCACTGTGAGCTGCCGGCCCCACAAGGTAAGTGCCTCTTTCAGCACTCCTTGTAGGCCAGGATGAGCTGGAGTGCTAACCCCCAGGCCCCTCGAGGGAGCCTTTGGCCTCCCCCCCAAAATGTGGGCCTCTCTTCCCCCTCTTTAGGGGGGAGAGGGTGCAGAAGAGATTTACTAGAATGATTCCAGGGATGAGGGACTTTAGTTACGTGGATAGACTGGAGAAGCTGGGGTTGTTCTCCTTGGAATAGAAATGGTTGCGAGGAGATTTGATAGAGGTATTCAAAATCATGAAGGGTCTAGACAGGGTAGATAGAGAGAAACTGTTCCCATTGGCAGAAGGGTCAAGAACCAGAGGACATAGATTTAAGGTGATTGGCAAAAGAACCAAAGGTGATATGAGGAAAAACCTTTTTACACAGCAAGTGGTTAGGATCTGGAATGCACTGCCCGAGGGGGTGGTGGAAGCAGATTCAATCATGGCCTTCAAAAGGGAACTGGATAAGTACTTGAAAGGAAAAAATTTGCAGGGCTACGGGGAAAGGGCGGGGGAATGGGTCTAGTTGGATTGCTCTTGCATAGAGCCGGCGTGGACTCGATGGGCTAAATGGCCTCCTTCCGTGCTGTAAACTTTCTATGAGTCTATGCTTCTTTCAAAGGAAGACTAGAAGGATGGGCATTGGATTAGATCCTCCAGAAGTTCCATGGACCCATGGACTTCAAGGTTATGGATTTTTCTCCCACCTGAAATGGGCAGGATAGCAGTGGAAAAGGAAGCCAAACTGGGGCTGTGAGACCCACTGGCACTTCACTGTTCCAATCTGAATTTCCCTTCCTTCATCTCTGCAGGGACCACTGCTTGCTACTCCTTCCCTACCTACTGCATGCATAAACAAATGATCCGAGGTTGCCTGCCTTTGGTCTTGGCCACAGAAAGTATGTAGTATAGCAAGGCCTGAACAAGAACAAAAATTATGAATGGAAAATCCTGCAAGTTCCATGGACTTCTGCATCTTCAGCTGTGGATCAGTGGTAGCACTCTCGTCTCTGAGTCAGAGGTTGTGGGTTGAAATCCCACTCCAGAGATTTGAGCATAATATCTAGGCTGATAATCCAGTGCAGTATTGACGGAGTGCTGCACTGTCAGAGGTGCCATCTCTTGGATCAGATGTTAAACCGAGGCCCCGTCTGCCCTCTCAGGTGGACGATCCTATGGCACTATTTCGAAGAAGAGCAGGAGAGTTCTCCCCGGTGTCTTGGCTAATATTTATCCTCAACTAACATCACTAATACAGATTATCTGGTCATTATCACACTGCTGTTTGTTGTACCTTGCTGTGCACAAATTGGCTGCCACGTTTCCTACATTACAACAGTAACTACACTTCAAAAGGTATTTATTGGCAGTAAATGCTTTGGGACATCCTGAGGTCATGAAAGGTGCTATATAAATAGAAGTTTTTTCTTTCTTCTTTATCTGAATCCTTGATATACACTCCAAGTGGGGTAGCTCTTCACCAGGAGTGCAAATTCATAAAATTTACTTCTTAGAAATATTTTTATATCTGCTTAATAATAAAATTAGATCACCAGAGCTGTAGTGGAAACTTACCCCTTCTTCCTGGACTAGGTTCATCTTTTATGACATCAAAGAGATGTGGACAGATCAAAAGCAGAACACAAAATCTGCTTGCTCTTAACTCTGACCCTCATATTTATGTAGGGAAACAAAAGCTGCCACAGCTGCACTTCTGCATCCTGTTTCAATGTACCAATAGCAAAGCTCTACACGTGGCTTCTCCTGACTGTGGAGCTCTCTCAAATCGTATTATTCATTGTGTGCAATTCAAGTGGAAAGTTATGCATCACCTCGTGAGTTGGGGTTATTGGTGCAAGCATTAGACCACATTAAATTTCAGTTTTGCATGGCACCATTTCTCCAAACCTTTCCGCGCTCCCAACAACCACCAGGATCAAATCTGTGAAACATCGGTATTTGTTAGTTTACCTCCAGCTACATTCTGTTGTGCCATGTAGGATCACACTTCACAATCCGGGAGCATGAACAACTACCTCACCAGAACTGTTAAATAAGCTTTGTGCATTCATTTATTGACAGAAAATTCCAGGTGTATAGTATGTAGAAATCCATTTCCGACCTACTTAATCGTTAGAGTCAGATTTCAGCCCTATCTGACCAGCGGAAACCAAGTTACATACCCGCCATGGAGCCTCCGGGAGCTGACTGGTTCGGATTTTCACCTGCTCTCCTAAGCAGGCAGCAAGGACTCCAAAGGCACAAAGAATATTTAACAGCTCCAGTGATATACCTGTTTATGCTGTGTGAAATGTGTTCCCCCTGGGCCCTACAAGGTAAGCTTAGGACTGCCACCCCCGCCCCCCCCGCCTTCCACAAACTTGCCCCCCCCCCCCCCCCAGCCCAGATCATGGAGCTCCTGCGGGACGGCCCGGAGGCCAATCCCGCCACTTACCTGCTGTCAGCGGGCAGCCTTCGAGCCGTGAGATTTTTCGCCACTTCCCCCCACTTCCCACCCGGAGCACGATCTGTTGGAAGAGCACGGGGATCAAGGCACGAGTTATCATCTGCCAACAGCTCTTAAAGGGCTGCTAGTGCCATAAAATTTTATTGCTGGTGAGGGGGAGAAATGGCTGCAGTAAGGCTAAGTGGTAGAATGGCATGCTTTCAAAATGCAGGCCTGGAGGCCAGACTGCAGGAGGTATTGACCAGAGGAGTGGTCCTTTTTGGCGGTGAGGGACATCCTGCTGCATGGATGGAGGTGGCAGAAAGGGTCAGTGTTGTTCACAGAACGTGGGAGCAGGCGGTACTCGAAGATTACAAAAAGTTACCAAATGAGTATCATCATACTTTGCTAGATTCTGCAATGTTACCGTACAAGTGTGGCTCACTACTGCCACTTGGGCTGGAGACACAGGAACTTCCAACACAGGGAGTCACTGCCCCCGGCCCTACCTCCTCCTACTCGATGGCCTTGCTTGGGGTGGGTGAAGGTTCCGCCTTCACCCTGGGGAAACTCCTGGGGAAGGATGGGACCCACCACTCTTGCCGAAACGGCCCTGGATTATTAGCCCCTTGGTGTGCAGCCCCTCAGTGCCTCAGTTGCTTCCCACTGCATTAAACTGCTCCACGTGCAACTTGTGCACAGCAGCACTTGATAACATGGGTCAACAGTGCCCAATGCGCATGAGCACTACGGACACCCATCATTGCATTATCAGCCCCAGAAAGTTTTATGTAATGGTAAATGCTTTAATTAGGTTTGGTGTGCTTTATATATTAAAATTCCATTCATGTATTTCTGTAGCTATAACTATGATAAAGGAAGCAGTCATATCACTGATACTTTTCCATGCTCAACAGCAGTCTTCCTGTTGAGAAAAAATATGTAATCACTAACTGACTAAAGGAAAAGAGTTAGTTTGAGGAACATCAGCACTGAAAAGGGAGAATTTTTGATAGGCTTTTATGTTCATTGCATGTGTTGAGGCCTTCTGGTTAGGGCTTATTGAAGGTGAGTGCAGAATTTAAAGCAACGCTGCGTTCTGTACTCCTGTGTACTAGGAACTAAACTGAGACTGGCAGAGTTAAATTCATTTATAAACCTTTACTCACTACCAGTCAGAAAATTTCCTGTGGGCTGAATTTATGAGTAGAGGCTGAGACTTTTTATTGAAAATGGGAGCGTGCCTGTTTTCTCTGTAATTAATGACCCGCGAACAAAATTGCAGAAGCATTCGCCTTTGAAACATGCAGGGGTCGAATTTCACCTTCGACAGGGGCAGAAAACTGACTAGCCGATGTTCATTGAAGTCAATGGAAAGGACATTCAGGTGGGGTGTATAACGGGTGGGCGATCCACGACTGCCAGGTTCTCTGCCCTTGCGGGAAGTGAAAATTACCCCCCCACGGTTTCTTAGAATGGGATCTCATTAGCAGACCCTAAATTGCGGAGAATGAGGTGGATTTTTCCGTCTACCGGTAAAAAAGCAAATTTTCACTCCTTCCGAGGTTTATTAAGAGGTAAACAGTAACTGAACTTGGGGCTTAGCCAGCTCTGCTCTCTGGAGATTGGAGGATAAATTTTAACGAGGCTGCACTTCTGGCGTGGATTAAACCACTGGAAAATTGGGCACATCGACCTCTGTGTCTAATTCTCCAAACCATACTTGTTTTGAGCGAGGCTCCGTGTCAGGTTTGCAGGTTTGCAAAATTTACCCTTTAGGTGTGAATAGGTTTGTATAATATTTTGTAAATTTGAACAAATTCAGCATAATATCACTTTGTTCACAGTGCAAAGGAACGAGGAAATAAATTACAATTTTACTCTTTGGCACAGTGTTGAATCTAAAAAAATTTTAATTTTTTTGCAGCTTACAATCTTTGTTTATCAAACCTCCAGCTTCTTTCATGTCACCATTCCCTGGTCGAAAGAGCAAGTAGGCAACCTGCTGGCAGGTCACTGCCAGTGCTGCTCTTATTGCAACCATTAGGAGGTATGTGAGATTGACCCAGAGAGACATGTCCATCAACTTTTCCTCTGGGGAAGATAAGAAAACCTGGAATGAGAAAGGTTTCAGTCCACCTAGCTCATTCTTTGTACAGACTGCTTACAAGCTGCTCCATCACCGATATTAGTTAATCTTCCAGGAAAAGGTGCTGCAAAGTTAGTGTCTGCTGTGTCCAAAGGTATCTCAAGTGGAACTTCACACTACCTGTGTAACCTTACCTCCCACATTATTTGATCTTGGCTGATTGCCATGCTTGTTTGAACACTTCTACGGTCCCAGCAGCTTAAGAACTGCCATGTTCTCTACTTACCTTTAAAACCTGGAGCATTGAGACCTCTACTTACCAGTGACCTGAAAATTGGGGAATTGGGGGTACAAATCAACATTCTGTGGCTCAGGACATGAAGCCACCAGTGTGAGATCAATTTTTTTGTGTCAGTTTTCTCTTCTATCCTTCTCTCCTAAACACATTAACTTGTACTCTTGCACTGAGGTACAGTTTTGGCAGGCTGTTTAACCACAGGTGGGCATCACTGCTGTGGAGACATATACTCACTTCAGCTGGATAGAAATAAAGAACAGGAACCCAGGCTATTTCCCCCCTCCTTGATACAGGGGACCTGAGGCTAAATTGTAGCACTCCTGTTGCCAACTCTTCTGAGGCCAGCTCACTCAGCACAGGCCAGAACTTGAATTTGGATGGCTGAGTTACTCAATGGATGAGTTCATTGAGCCAACAAGGGAACTCTGAAATGAATTCTTAAGACTAATCCACTGAGTGCTGCCATTTGCTGTTCCAGAATTATCATATTTGCATATATTTCATATATTTGCATATATATATGGAGTTAGAGTAATGCATGGAACTATAGGATGTGCCTAATGTTGCATTTGCAGTACAATTATAGTTTTGCATTGACCATACAGTAGTATAAATGCAACCATAATTGACCATCTCTAAATTTAAAAAAAGATCTAAACCATGTAAATGTTTTTCTTTATTTGGACCATAAGTGCTAGTGCAGTCCTGCGTTAAGTCACAATTGTCCCTAATTGAGTTAATTTATTCTTAAGAGGTTTCAAAATACACTGAAACTGCCCCAATAATATCCTGAGAAACAAATAAATTCCACATCATATGTTCTGTTCAAAAACAACGATGCAAAATATTGGACCAAAAGTAAAACAATTCCTTGCAAATTGAATTGGTCCACTATTTAAAAAGAATGCTTTATTTAAATCATAATGCTTTTACAATGCATGCACAAAGCACTCCTGATACTCCCACTGTCAATAGTTTAGGAGAAAGAAATGGTTCATGCAGGCTTGTTTTGCAAATGTAAATAGTGATGTGAGATTTTCTTTTTGTAGTTTAGCCTAGCAAAGCTCAAGAATAAAGTAAAAGCAACCTCAGCATGGCCAAAGCTACCAATAAATTCAGCAGGTCTTTTGACACACACACAAAAATTATTCTCCCAACTGGATACCAAAGGAAGAATAATGAATAACATTGCATGTTCACTGGGTTTAATACATCCATTATTGTTTTGGTACAAAAATTGATAACTTTATAAAAAAAAACAAATTATGTATCCATACACCTTGGTGTTCATAATTAAATTATATTATTACCAGCTGTTCTCATTATATTCTTTTAACTTCATTTTCTTAATAACAATAGTTTACATTTATATGGCACCTTTCATGTAACAAAACATCCCAAGAGGGAAGTGGTGGACACCAAACGGGAAGTAGAAGGGAAGTTAGGGGAGATGACAGAGGCAAGCTCAGCTCAGGGCCAAATACGACACTGAGACTGCTAAACAAAGCAGCTCCACAAACTGCAAGAGTGGTATAAAATGAACAATTGAAATTCAGAGTGAATGTTTTGAATATGCCAGAATTTTGCTCTGTTGAGAATTGATTATGACATTGGTATTGACACAACAATTATCGAATGTAATACCTAGTCCTGATTAAAACCTTAGACATCCAGATGGTGCTTAGGTTTCCTTCTTAAAAGCTTAATCACAGTTCCTAAAAGTAATATTTTCATGATATATTTTCCCCATTTCTTCCTGTTCTCTCCTCAATCCTCTCACTTTCAAAGCTGAAAGAATTTCCTGGAAATCTGACCCTAACCTTCACCAATACTGCCCAGTAGAAGGCAGCTAGGAAGAATGAGAGTTGTCCTGGGTGACTTTACTTCTACCATGTGTAAGAAGCACCTGCTTTCAGATGAGACGTTAAACTTAGGCCCCGTCTGCCCTCTCAGGTGGACGTAAAAGATCCCATGGCACTATTCAAAGACAAGCAGGGGAGTTCTCCCCGGTGTCCTGGCCAACATTTATCCCTCAACCAACAACACAAAAACTGGTTATGTGGTCGTGCATCTCATTACTGTTTGTGGGACCTTGCTGTGCGCAATTTGATCTCCACGTTTCCCTACATCACAACAGTGACTATACTGACTTCACTGGTTCATTGGGACATCCTGAAGACATGAAAGGCGCTATATAAATGCAAGTCTTTCTTCTTCTTTCTATCACATTGGTGTGCTACCTGAATAATGAAGACTGCTTAGAAGGAAATCATCTTTTATTGATATACTTCAGTGCTGCTGCCTTCTTCATCCTACACAATACTACTGTGGAGTGACCAAGGGAGGCAATAGTTGTAATGTTAATATGGTAAACATTGATGCTTGCAGTATACCAAATATAATTTCTGCCTTGAACACATTTAATGAGATGTTGTACTCAGTAATGTTATAGGATTAACCATTTAATTTTGTATGTTTGTTTCAAGAGTGTTATGTTGAATAGTACAGTGTAGTATTGGTATTTGCTGATATGGGTATTTGCTTGAATTCTCTTTAGTGTGCTTTAATGGTTTTCATGAGCAAACAAGAAGTTTGTTCATATGTCAATCGATTGAATTGGGGTCCAAGTATAGTTCAAGGTTCCAATATGCACAAATCTTATGGCAAACTAACAAGCCCTCTGGTAATAAACTGCAGTGTCATAGTTAAAGTCGAAGTACTTGGAAATAATATGAATAAAATAGTGACAACAACAACATCTTATACTTTACATAGCATCTTTAATGTACAAAAATGTCCCAAGGTTCTTCACAGGTGCTTGGTAAGAAACTGAAACAGTCTTTTGTGAGAGCATTACTTATTTTGCATTCTGATAACATGCCCTTTTCCTACCACGAGATGTGAACTTTGTAGTTAGCTGGGAGCCCAGTACATCCACCCTGTAATATTTTCTCTTGACACTGTTCCAGAAGACGAATTGCTGCCTTCATATTTTTAGCTTCTTTCAGTATATCTTTTTTTGGGTCAACCTTTGCAGCTTCCTAAAATACGCTTTCCAATAATTAAATTAGTACAATTCAAACTTTTCCTAAAGTTCTTATTTTAAACAATTGTTCAGTAGAATTTGGGAACTGTACAGAAACACAGAACTGCCCCTCCGCCCCGGTTTTATTATCTCTTATAATCAATCTCGTGACCACAAAAGTCCTAGGTTCAATCCCTGATCTGTGCTGAGTTGGCTTATCTCAGCCGCTGGGCAGGGTGAAAGCACTATAATTAGCTTCAGTGACTCTGGGCTAGGGAAACAAAAGAAAAATAGCCTGGTTTCTGCTCGTCAATGCTATTCACTGTCCCTGTTGGAAAGTGTGGGATGTTAGCAGAGGGCAGAACAAGCCTTAGCTGCGATACCTCATAAATGAATAGGCTACTGGTATTCACGGTCCAGACTCGCATGGACTAAATGCTGTTAGGCTGCTGGCATCAACGGAACCATAACTAAGAATGAGTTATCGCTTCTGGAAAGGAGAGGAGGGGAGAAAATTGAGGGAGAGTGGGGCACTAATCTATTAGTGTTTGTTTTGTTTAATTTGGCGCAGAAACATTTGAGGGTAATTTTCACCTTCACCATGTGGACGCTAAGCTGGTGGAGCGTATCGCTTGTCAGTTAAAGAACCTGCCCGAGTTTCATTTCCACTGAAATCAAGTTTCTCCGAAATGAAATGTTTTACTTTCATCGCTAATGTTAATAAAGTTTCCACCATTGGAAATTTGAGATTAGTGGACCGGATTTTGCTGTGAAAATAACAGTGAGGCTAACAGCGCCCTCAGTTTTTTTATGCGCAAAAAGGACAGCAACTTCCGGCGAGCGCACATGCGCAGTTAAACGTGGAAATCCGGAAGTTGCTGTCCGAGACGCGCTGCCCCTCTGTAAGCTGCGCGAAAATGGCATCTCGTCGGCTGGTTCCCCATTCAAATGTATTGAACGGTGTGAAGTTCCTGTAATAATGTAGTAGATATGGACCAAACTCGCCACAAAAAGTTCGGGCTTGTCCATTCCAGTCTAAATACCCTTTTAACGCCAGGGTAAGTTTTAATTATTGCCAAACAATCTCTCTGGTGCTGAAAATTAACTTTTACAAGTGTGGAGTCTCAATCCTTCAGCTTTTAATTATTATTAGACATTTAAAAAAAATAAAAAATGTAAATAACATTCTTTTTTACTTTTTCTTTCTGTCTCTTTTATCTCTGTCTCTTAATCCAACCTCTCTTTCCCTCTCTTTACTTGGCTTCCTGTACCTGATTTAACATTGAATTCACTTTTCTAATTTACACTTCCTGGTTTAGACTCTGCGCTGATATTAACGATTCTTCAATCTGATTGGTTAAGGAGATACACAGCTGCTTGCCCTGTTCACACAGGTCCCAGATGCCCTGTAGAGGGCACCGCGCCAATTGGATGTCCCGCTGACTGCAACTTGCCGTGCAAAAACCCCATGGAAAGTCTATGAGCAAGTGCAAGTCTATCGAACGGCCG
Organism: Heptranchias perlo; assembly: GCF_035084215.1. Classification (NCBI taxonomy): domain Eukaryota; kingdom Metazoa; phylum Chordata; class Chondrichthyes; order Hexanchiformes; family Hexanchidae; genus Heptranchias; species Heptranchias perlo. The sequence continues at coordinate 81,617,724 of NC_090332.1, forward strand.
CCACTCACTGCGAATTCTGGCCCATTATCTATTGTGAGCAATACAACAACAAGAAGTTTCACTTATATAGTACTCCTCGCAGAAAAAAATGTCTCGCCACACTTTACGAGGGGAGAAGAGGGTAGACTGAAGTCAATGAGATTTGGAGTAATTTTACGAAATCACAGTCCCAGTGTGGAACCTCGCCCGATGGGAAGACATATTGTGGGAATACATGGCCGAATTGCTAATATGCACTCTGGTGGGCAAGGCAATGCCCTGGGAGCAACATTTTGTAAAAGTACCCCTATGGTTTTCTTTGGAGGCTCCTGAAGGTAGGGAGAGGAAAAAGTATCACCGGCATATTGATTCTAAGCTGGCCTAGGAACATGAATAGATTTTTGTATTTGTACAGTGATTCTGGTTGAATGATTTATTGTATGACTTAAAGAAGCACACAGACAGAGTAAGAGAATTATGACTTCTGACTTCTCAATAATTCAGTCAGTCGGAATTATAAAAGATTGGGCTATGACGTTTTCCGTAAAGGGAATGATAGTTATTCCATCGCGACAATGAGCACAGTGAGATTGCAGCAACCTAGATCAGACTGCTTTGAACCTCTGGAAGAAAAAACAAGAAGATCTTTATGGGCGGAATGGTCAGAAGAATATGGACTTGACAGGCTATTGTAAACAAAACAAATACGTACGTGTCATGGTACAAAAAGTTTACACAAGACAGCTACTGGAACATAAGAACATTACGAACAGAAGTAGGCCATTCAGCATCGCTAATCTTTATTTTAATTCCATTCATGCTAGACTGTACAGAATCTTTCTAAAAACAGATTAATCCCAGTTTTTAAGATTTTTTTTATTTGCTCTGTCGTTTTAAGTCACCCTACACCAGTTCTCATTCCCCAGCTATGGCTGTCAATCTCTCACTCCTTTCAGTGTCCAGACTGGGTGAGGTTTCTAGGGTTTTTCCCTCTTTTCTGTTATTCCAGGGACATGCTAGTGGTTCTCTTTATCCCTGTAGTTTTTTGCATTGGCCTGTGGGTGGGCTGTTCTTGGGGTTCCCGACATAACACTCTTAGGCAACTCTCACATTTGTTTCAGTGTCTCTAGCGTTATGGGTTTTTTTTCCCTTCCTGGTGTCTTTGTTCCTACTGACACTGGTTTCGTTCGGATTCAGGGAGCATGGGGCCTAGTCGCCTGGAATTTTAGCTAAAACAATGTTGGTGTAAAAGTGGCTTCAGTCTATATCTTGGCTGACCCCTCAGTGTTTGATGGATTTTTCATTGTAATTCGCCACAAGTTATTTGCTGTTCTTTCTTATTTAAATTCACTGATTAAAGTTGCCTTTGTATTTCTTGATTGATTGGGCACGATTTTAAAAGCAAATTTCAGATGAGTTGTTTTGGGGGGGGGTGCTTGCAAAGAAAATCGGGATTTTCTGGAGCGGGAAGGAATCCTGGTTCCAACCCGCTGAAAACCGCGCACGACCCAGAGCCATCGGGATGCGCGCGCCGTTCCTGAACCCGGAAGTCCAGTGGGACGATATTTAAACCAGCAATTCAAATACTTAAAGTACTTGAAATGTGCATGAATGTAATTAACAATGATGGCAAGCGATTTCAACGCTGCCTCAATGTGTTTCCCGTGCTGTGTGAGACACGCCGTGGGAAACTCCGCGGGTTGCAGCCGGCAGCCATTTGGCCATTTAAATTCCCGTTTGACAGATGGGGGTAAAAGGTCAGTTATTGCAGCAGGACACTCAGTTCTCTCAGACAAACTTTTTGAACCCCCTCAAACTGACGACATCAGGATGGGGGGGCGCAATGGCTGCGTTCACCAGTACACCCGAGGAGGAGGAACATCACCATCCTCGCCAGGCATGGCCTGCACTTCCGTCACAGGCACTGTACTAGAGCAGACAGGGGAACAACAGAGGGACCGACATCGCAGGAGGCACTACCCTCGTGAGAAGATCTACAGACCGAGGCTCAGCTTCCTGGACCTCTCTGAGGAGCAGTGCATACGGAGGCTCAGAAGTGAGTCGCCAGGCGGTCGCAAACATCTGCAGCCTCCTTCATGCAGAGCTGCTCCTGGCTGGGCCGAGTGACGTCTCATTACCCGTCGCAGTTAAAGTGACCACTGCCTTCAACTTCTTCGCCTCCGGATCATTCCAGGGCACCACCGGGGACTTTTGGGGTCTCTTGGTCATCTGCCTACATTTGTTTTAGACAGGTCACCGATAGTTTGCTTCACGGGGCATCGCAATACGTCAACTTCCCCATGGACGATCTCAGCCAGCCGGAGAGGGCAGTGGGTTTCCACTCTGTGTCTGGCTTCCCATGGGGGCAGGGTGCAATCGATTGCATGCATATAGCAATCCGAGCATCTCCACACGAGCCAGGACTGTTCATCAACAGAAAGGGATATCACTCCATCAACGTGCAGCTCGTTTGCGACCACAGGGAAAGATTTTGTGCCAGATTCCCTGGCAGCTGCCGTGATTCATTCAATCTGAGGGAATCCAACTTCCCGCCCCTTTTCCAGGCACCAAACAGCCTTAAGGGCTGGCTCCCCGGAGACAAGGGATACCTCCTGCACACGTGGCTCATGAGGATCCCCATCAGTGAGGAACAGTGTCGATACAATGACAGGCACATCGCCACCAGGTCTGTCATCGAACATGCGATAGGACTGCTGAAGATGCGATTTCGGTGCCTGGATTGGTCTGGGGGAGCGCTTCAATACGCACCAGCGAGAGTGGGTCGAATTATGGTCATCTGTTGTGTCCTGCACAAAATGGCGCAACAGGGAGGGTTACCGGTGGATGAGGCCCCGTGCCCTCATCCAGCATCCACATCTGCCATCAACATTGAGGAGGAGCTGGAGGAGGAGGAGGAGGAGGAGGGACCCATCGGCCAGAGCAGCGGCTCATCTGGCTGCTCGTGAGGCCAGGGAGTCAGTAATATTTGAACGATTCTCATAAGGACATATGGAAAGTGAGGATAGTCCAGTCCTCAGACCACCTGGAAAGAGCAGCGCCAACACCAGCCACCACCCCCCTGCACAAAACAGTCCTACAACTACACATACACCCACTGTGAATGCACCCTCTGGGTGGCATCAAGACTCGCCTTTCATGATGAGGCACATGAAAGGGCGCTATCACAAAAGGCAGTCAAGAATGGGCAAGATGTGGCAGTTGTGGTGAGAATGATAACACTTAATGTGAATTTAACAAAAACCAAACATAAATGAAAAACATGACAGTCTGTCAAACACCCTTGTGCATTCCCTTCATGATCACATGACCTTAGCCTTTCTCTTCCTGCTACTTCTACGTGATGCATCTCCTACGGCTGTAGCAGAGGTAGTGGCAGGTTGCTCATGTTCGTGCCCTGACTGCCTAGATGCTTTCAGCCTGCACCCTCTGGGTTTTGGAGCCCATGAGGGACCCGCCAAAGACTGCTCCACCTGCACCTGTGCAGGGGCAGACTCGGCCACCTGGAGAGGAGGCAGCATTGCGGTATTGGTTGAGAGGGGGGCAACGGGTGAGATGTAGGAGTGCTTTGAGTGGCATCCCCACTTCCATGTCCCCTTTCGTCATCATCCCTCTCCTGGGCCAAGCCCACATCACTCCTACCACCCTGCTGGACAACAGTTTGGAGGACATGTGTGATGCCTTGGAAGCCTTGTAAAGTTTTTGTATGCCTGTTCAAGGTGGCAAAATGTTGTTCACCCTGAGTCTGAACAACCGTTTTCAGGGCCTGAATGGATTCATTTATGAGCCGTGCTTGAAGCTCGATGGAGGCTGGCCTTCTCTCCATCGCACACATTCCCACACATACCTGTGCCACCAGTTCCACTCATGCTGGAGGTGGACTCCTCCATCCTCTCCATTATTGTAGAAAGTGTGCGTGGCACCTGTTCCAGTACCTCACAAATGGGCTGCTGCCCCTCGATCATTCTCCTTTTAAAGGATGGCCCCCAGGGTTCAGCATCTGCGTCCAGCTGGCCAGAGCCTGGAGAGCAGTGCATCCACCGACTCGGACTCTCCACAGCTGCCCCTGCCACCAGCATCTGCTCGTGCTCACTTGTGTGTGGTGACTCACCAGGTTCCAACCCAACTAACTGACTATTAGGACCCACCGAAGTGTGAGTATCTGCACTGGTGGATGGCTCACTAAGATGTGACGATGCACCCTCAGAGGCCGGGAGCTCCTCTGAGGAATCGCCCTCTCCCATCACTGCGGTTGTTGAAGGGCCTGGAAGAGAACATCATGTGTCATGTTGCGATGAGCATACTGAGGTGTTCAACAAGCCAAGCATTGTTAACATCAATTCATGTGTGTGATGAATGTTAAAATTGTGTCACCAGACGTTTGTGGGGTGCCAGTCTAGGTTTCCCCAGTGGACAGGCTCTCGAGGGTGTGGCTGATCTCCAGGGCCTCCTCCTCCGCCTCTGTGAGGACCACTATCTGTTGCAGCCCCCCTCCAGCCCTCGCCCTCTCGCGTGCCTTTTGCGCTCTCTTCTCCTATAATGGGAGAAAGTACAGACATGTGAGTGAGTGAGGATGAAGTGTCAGCCGATGAATGCATTGCTTTGGGATAGCTGACTGTGAAAGAGATGTTTCAGAGGACAGAGACATCACATTGGATGAGGATTGGGGTGAGTTGTAGTGGTGGGTTCACAAATGGGGAGGTGAAGAAGTGCTCAGGAAGTGAAGGTAAGTTGAGGATGAACCTTAAGTGGGTGTGAGGAGTGATGTGATGGAGTAGTCTTGGCAGTGCACAATGAGTTAGGGGTGGGTGGGGGGTTGATGTGCGACATGGAATGCAGGAGAATCAGTAAGTGTACTCACTTTTGCTGACCTAATTAGGTCATTGAAACGCTTCCTGCACTGGACCCAAGTGCAGCAGATGTTGCTCCTGCTGGTCACCTCCTCTGCCACCTCGAGCCAGACCTTCTTGGTGGCAGAGGCAGGGCACTTCCTCCTGTCGGCCGAGTAAATTAGTTCCCTCCTCCTCCTCACCCCGGCTCAAGTGAGGCATCGCTGAATCTTGGAGCTGGTTTGCCCCTGTGCTGCTCCATTCTGCGTGTTTGCTCCTTGCTCCAGCAAAAGCCATTGGTGCAATGGCCCTTGAAATCCAGACACTCCAGCTGACAGCAGGTCATGCGGGTGCGCAGTCCGCCCACTGCGCAGCTTTCGGACAGCAAACCCGGAAACGAGGTTAATGGCCACCAATTAAGACGCGATCGCGTGGGGAAGCGTAAGGTTTTAGTATCCGGGTTACCCGCGCACCCATTGACAACCCCCCTCCCCCGCCCCGCTGCCGTTCTGCAGGCATTTTAAAATCTTGCTCATTGTCTTTGTTCTCTATTCATAAAAATTTAAAAACAGTTTTTAAAAAAAAAGGCCCGGGGAGACAATCTACTCCCAGACCCTTAAGAACATAAGAACATAAGAAATGGGAGCAGGAGGAGGCCATACGGCCCCTCGAGCCTGCTCCGCCATTCAATAAGATCATGGCTGATCTTCGACCTCAACTCCACTTTCCCGCCTCGTCCCCATATCCCTTGATTTCCTTAGAGTCCAAAAATCTATCGATTTCAGCCTTGAATATAATGCTAACGCTGCTCTTGAACCCAATAGTAAAATAAGAATTTGTTATGATGGAGCATTCAGTTCCATTCCCTTGGCCGTTTGTAAACTTTGATCTCAACATTTGTGACCTCTGATACTGACCTTTGTTGTCAGCTTATTTTTTTTATGTGTGCTCTGAACTGAATGCGAACTCAGTCAGCCAGTAAAATCACTCAAACAGGGAAAAAAAGAAGACAGGGTCATCATCTTTCGAATGCCCCCTTTATGTTACAGAACTGCTTGAACTATACAGTGCTGTGATCAGATTATATCAGATCACAAAATAATTACGGATAAGGAAGACCAATTGGCTCCTATTAGTTCATTCATCCAGGAGCACCTCCAGGGCAATATCTAATTGTTTCTTCAATGCATCCCCAATTCTGTGTGGAAGTCACACTCCAAGTGTTGATCACTCTCTGTATGAAGAAAAACTTCTTGATGTCACTACTAAAGTTACCTTTTACCAGTTTGAACCTATGTCCCCTTGTCCTACTCCAACAATTTAATTTAAAGTTATATTCCAGATTTATCTTTTCCGTACCATTTTCTATTGCTCTTCCTTTCCAGGCTGAAGAGTCCTTCCTCATATCTCAAACCCCTGACACTAGGGATCAGTATTGTGGATCTTCTTTGCATTGCTTCCAGGACTTGAAAGTCTCCCTGGTGTCTCAGCGATCGGAACTGGACACAGTACTCAAGGTGTGGTCTGTCTGGAACACTGTACAGTTGGATCATGACTTCCTCTCACTTGTATTCAACTGTTTTGGCTGTATAGTTCAACATTCTTTTGGCTATGTTGACTGCTGCTTTGCATTGGTTGAAAATGTTTAATGTAGGGTCTACCAAGATTCCTAGGTCTCTTTCCACTTCATCCGTAGCTACGTCAACACCATTTATCGAATATATGTGTCGCTTATTTTTCCATCCTATGTGCAGTACCTTGCACTTGTCTACATTGAATTTCATCGCCCATTTATCTGCCCACATAATTATTTTGTCCAACTCACTGTGTAATTTTTGAGCTGCTTCCTATGATGCCAATCGCCCTCCCAGATTGGTATTACATAGGAACAGGAGTAGGCCATTCAGCCCCTTCAGCCTGCTCTACCATTCAGTGAGATCATGGCTGATCTGTATCCTAAGTCCATTTACCCGTCTTGGCTTCATATTCCTTAATACCCTTGGCCAACAAAAATCTATCGATCTCAGATTTAAAATTATTAATTGAGGTAGCATCTACTACTTTTTTGTGGGAGAGAATCCACACTTCTACCACCTTTTGCATGAAGAAGTGTTTCCTAACTTCTCTCCTGAATGGCCTGGCTCTGATTTTAAGGTTACGTCCCCTTGTCCTAGACTCCCCCACCAGCGGAAAAAGTTTCTCTCTATCTACCCTATCAATTCCTTTCAAAATCATAAAAATCTCAACCAAATCACCCCTTAAACTTCTATATTCCAGGGAACACAAACCTAGTTTATGTAATCTCTCCTCATAATTTAACCCTTGGAGCCCTGGTAACATTCTGGTGAATCTGTGCTACACTCCTTCCAAGGACAGTATATCCTTTCCAGAACTGTACACAGTACTCCAGATGTGGTCTAATCAGGGCTTTGTATAGCTGTAGCAAAACTTCCTGCCCTTTATATTCTAACCTTCGAGTTATAAAGGCTAATATTCTATTAGTCTTTTTAATTATTTTTTGTATCTGACTACCACATTTTAGTGATCTGTGTACATGGATTCCTAAATCTCTTTGGACCGCCACTGTTCCTAACTTTTCACCAATTAAAAAATACTTGGATCGATCCTTTTTCGGTCCAAAATGGATGACCTCACACTTACCTGCGTTGTCAGCAAATTTGACCACTTTGCATTGAGCTTCTGAGTCTATGTCATTTTTATAAATGAGTCCCAACATGAGCCCTGGGATACCCCACTCAGTACTTCGCCTCCAACCCAACGTAACTGCGCTAATGAGTACCCGTTGCTTTCTACCCTTCATTTGGTTCCTTATCCGTTTCCAAGGTTTACCCTGAATCCCCATAGCTTTGAGTCTGACTAATAACCTTTCATGAAGGACTTTGTCAAATGCATTTTGGAAGTCTAGGTACACTATGTCATAGCGCTTTCCACAGTCCAGTTGGGATGTTACTTCCTGATAGAAATAAAAGAGGTTGGTCAGGCATGAACACCCTTCTGAATAGACTGGCTACTACTTACTGGGTTATTATTATACAGATACTCCTCAAGTTTACTCCTGACGATGAATCCTATTGATTTACAGGGAATAAAGGTGAGACTGATGGGTCTGTAGTTGTCTGTATTGGTTTTATCCCCCTTTTTGAATATGAGCAATACTATGACCTACTTCCATCCACTAGTACCTCCTCAGTGTCCAGTGACTCCCTCATAATGGTTGTCAGTACCTCGCAAATCTCCTCCCTAGCCTCTTTCAGCACTCTAAGATAAATGCCATCTGTACCCAGTATTTTGTTTGTTTTGATCTTTTTTACCCCATCTGTGACTTCCATCTCATTTACATCAAACCTTGAGCAGTTCTGGTCACTGTGACACAGGGGAGACATTCAAGCACTGGAGACAGTGCAGAGAAGAGACTCAGGAAGGATTTTTCATGTCAGAGGTCTGAGTTACGAGGAAAAACTGGAGAAACTTGGGCTTTTCAGCCTTGAAAGGAGACTTCTTAAAAGTTATCTTATACAGTTATATAAGTTGAAAAAGATAAATCCAGAAAATTAAAATAAATTGTGACTGTAGAACAAGGAGCCACTGGTTCAAGTTAGTAAAAGGCAAATTTAGGACTGATATGAGGCAAGTCTTCACACAAAGAGTGATCTGTACATGGAATGGACTTCTGCATAGAGTAGTTGAGGCAAAAAACCTCAAATCATTCAAGAACCAATTGGATGGTACAATAGAGGACAATTGGGTAATTTTGAATGGATGAATTAACATCTTCTAAGCTTGTAAAGAAAAAGCAGTTTTATCATAATCTAGGGCTCTGATGATGTACTAGAAGCCTTGGGGCAAGAGTTGGACAGAAGAAGGGGTATCCTCCATCAGCAAGAGGCCCTCCAGACATGTGCTCAACAGGCAGTGGAAGGCATAGGGGACAAGGTCAATGCCAGGTGCATAGCACCACGATCATGGATGCAGTGCAGGAAGAAGTGCAATGATTTGACATGAGTGGTCAAGGTGCGTGAGTTCAACTGTCAAGTGGCATCTCCCACCAACTGCACCACTAGTTGCATCCACTGCTCCATGCACTACACCCCCATCACCCACCTACCAACAAACTCTTTCAATCAGTACTCAACTCTTCCAATCAGATGTTTCATCTCACTCTCACACATTACTACCGTTGCAAGCCACACACCCACAACTCACAGGTCACACACACTGACAGCTATTCAATCATGATAGCCACATTACCCAAACATCTTGCAGTACACTCACCGACACACTTCCTGTTTTCTTGCAGGAGAAGGTGGCGCATAACAGGAGGCAGCGAGTGGCAGTGGCTCCATGGAACGTGAACCTGCTGTCCTCACTCAGGATGTCAGCATTCCTGTCCCACCTCTGCCACTCTACTAGTGCCCTTGCTGTTGCCTGTCAGCTAGTCAGCCCACTCCCTGTAGAGTATTGAAACTTTATTATAGGAAGATAGGAACAGGAGTAGGCCATTTAGCCCCTCAAGCCTGTTCCACCATTCAGTGAGATCATGGCTGATCTGCACCCTAACTCCATATACCCGCCTTAGCCCCATATCCCTTAATACCTTTGGTTAACAAATATTTATTAAATCTCAGATTTAAAATTAACAATTGAACTAGCATCAACTGCCGTTTGCGGAAGAGAGTTCCAACCTTCTACCACCCTTTGTGTGCAGAAACGTTGCCTAACTTCACTCCTGAAAGTCCTGGCTCTAACTTTTAGGCTATGTCCTCTCGTCCTAGTATTCAAGTATAGGAGGCCTCCAAAAAACAGGTACAAATGCATCAGCAGCCAGAAGCAACAATCCAGCAATGAACCTGTAACTCCTGCAAGATCCCTTTAAATAGTGCTGGTGGGGGGGGGTGGGTCCTCCATGCCGTTTAAGATCTGTTCAGCTGTGTGAGGTTATCACATCTTTCCCTTTAAATCAGTGTTGCACACTGATCTACGTCATAATCTCCCTACTCTACATGCTGCCGCCATTTGTCAGGTGCACATGTGCAAACGCCTTTACCAATATGGCATCCTGCACACGTCACGTCTGAAGTGTGCGCGCTCACCTCAGACGCCATTTTCGGGGCTTAGGAGTCCGCATAGCGCCTACAAAACGGGTGCTACGCAGCCCAATTTAGCCCCCATAGAATCCTGAAAGATTCTTTTACATTGAAAAAACTTCCTCAATGGCAAATAAAGAATTCAATTCCTATCTTTTCGGATTTATAGAGTATTAATCCCAAATTGGAGGTAATTACTGTGATTGAAGGTATACTATCACTTTATGAAACTTATATCACATTCTTCTTTCTACTGTTTTAATGAAGGTGCTGATCTATTTGCTTTAAATGGGTTAACACTTCCATTGGAATAGCAGCGAGAGGAATTTTACACGAGTAAGAACATCGGTCAGGGCAATTTCCAGGCTATAATGTTTTAAGAACTTAAAAACTTAAACTTTTCCCCCAGTTACAGTAAGTGAATATTTTACACTTATTTTAAAAGAATTGCCTAATGGCAAACACAGGGTTTGAACCTATTCTGTTTGACAGCGGCATTCCCCCCTATTTGTCATGATTGCATTTAAAAAATATATTATTAATTTATTTAAGTTGGCAGTAACCCAGGTTCTCTCAGAGGCAGCACATTGGGGCCTCGAGTCTTTTAATGATTGGAATGCCATTATGGAGCATTTCAGCTTGCCTTGCTTCATCTCCTTGCCCTCTCCTATTGTCTCTTCATTGTCTCTCTCGCTCTTGATCCTAGCTGCACAGGTAGTAAAATAAAGTCCAGAGGCATTTGCAAATGTAATTGCGCAGTACTGCTTGTAATATGGTGGAGCTGTAAGATGCATATTTTGAGGTATTTGTGTAGGTTGTGTTCAGCTGTTGTAGGCAGAGTACAGCCAATATATTGTGCTGTGTACCAGGATGCAGCGCATATTGAAATATCTGGGAAACACGTCCATGAAAAGACACAGGGGTACAACTCAGCCAAATTGAGGATAGATAGCTGCTGAATAGGATCTGCTGTGAACTGTATTAAAAATTAGCAGTGGGAGTTTTATCAGTGTCCAAAAGAGACAAGTCTACTTAAAGCACACAAATACTCAAAAGCACATAGAAGGAAGCCAGTGGAAGATTTAGCTTCAGTTTAAAGGATGGAAAATAACTGGACTGGATCTATCCTGCTCACTGCAGTTTTCTAAGACAAGAGTATGCATGTTATCATTATTCTTCCTGTGCCATTGAGGCACATAAGGCAGTAACAATTGATGCCATCCATTTACATCTTGGGCTTTTGCCTCCAGCTCCGATAGTTAAAAGTGCATTTGAGTTCCGTCCGTTGTTCTTGTGTTGCGTAGAGTTCCTCTTGGCTTCCATCTAGCTTGGGATGTATACTCTTTTGGCTTCCATTTCCATGTTGCGCAGAGCTCCTCTTGGTCGACTTCTAGCTCTGGACGTATATTTTTGCTGATGTGTTTGAATATGTTCCACTTGGCTGCCATGGGCAAAGTAGTATAATTTTATTGTGTTGCTTTATCTGTTACTTTGCTTTAATAAATTCCCTTCCTTTCCAAAAGAACACTACTTGAATCAGTTGTCCTCCAATTTTCAAGCCCTCTCTCGCTCGCTTCCATTTAGGACATTTGCTTTGGTGGCGAGGTTAAATTTGTGTCCTATCACTTTGTCTTAGTGTGTCAGAATACTGACATGTTTTCACCACCATGCCATCCAACTTGATAAGTACATATACCCACAAAGGATCCTGGCATATGTATTTTTTAAGAGCCTGTCTATTTAGAATAGAAGGTTTGGTAGCCTGCCATAATTTTCTGTGATCTTAGTGTCGCAAATGCATCCAGGCTATACAAAATTTAGCGATGATTTTCAAACTGTAAAAAGAAAAGACTGATTTCAGCATGTTGTTACCATGTTTAGATTGGAGTGGCCCATTGTGTCAAGGAGAATAACCACAATGTGGAGAAACAGGTAGCCGGTTTCTACTTTGATCATTGGAAACTCATTAAACTGACCAAGAGGCAGCAGTAAAGAATTGAAGCTGCTTAAATGTCACTATGTTACATTAGCCCATGCCACCTTTTAAAGTGCTCAAATCACCTTTATAATAACAATCTTAGAGCAAACAAACATTGATACAGCAGACAACTTGCCTGATTTATGATATCTTAAAGTGCTACAAGTCAGTCTTGCAGAGCCCTGAATATCACAAAGACAAGTCAAATCAAATGGGACTGCAAGTAATGGCTGGTTGGTTTGGAATACTAATTAGATTAGACCCATTTTTTTTTGTCTTAATAAAGTATACCAAACAATAAGTAGATTTGCTATTAACTCTTGGCATTGTGTTCAACATGATAGACAACTACAATGTATAGTGTGCCTGCTTGGTAACAAGTAACTTGATTCTTAAGCACAAAGCTCTTGCCATTTCATGACACATCTCACTGCTTGCAGTATAGTATGGACTAGTTTGAGTTATTTTATTAGCGGGGAATGCGTATTCTGCAATAATTAGGTAATGATGACAGATGCCAATTAGCTACATCTTGGGTTCAAAATTCAACCAGCGGTTATAGCATCACCGATATATATTTAATGGCACAGTAACAGTAGGCATCTTTTAAACATCTTTTAAGGGCACAGTAACAGTTGGCATCTTTTAAACATCTTTTAAGGGCACAGTAACAATAGGCATCTTTTAAACATCTTTTAAGGGCACAGTAACAATAGGCATCTTTTAAACCTCTGAATTTCTGAAAATAATGAACGATATATTGACTAATTAATTCCATCGCACCCATTCGAGCTTTTGTTCCTCCTCATTTCTGTACCTTGGCTTTTGATTTTTCTCTCTCTCCGTACATCTGTTCTGATGCCCCTCATGCCTCCCTTTTTTCTGATACCTTCCATGACTGTTGTGAACCCTCATCCCCACCCTCCTGCCTGCTCCCTTGCTGTTGTAAGATGATACTGCTCATCTCCGAAGCAATGCTGTCTTCCAACAGGAAGAAAGAGAGAGATTCATGCAATACTATTGGGAGACCAGGCTATCCCAGCCTTCGTTGTGCCCTGAAACCGATCTATTATGAATAGTGATAACAAAGCGGTCTGAGTGTAAGGGAAGCTCACCAATCTCATTCCCTCAAAAATAAGAGAGAGCAACATTATTTTACACCAGCAAATGGAGCAGATGTGAAAAGGGCTTGATAGAGCAAGAAGGAAGAAAAATTCTGACTGAATCATCAGAGAAGTGGTCAAAGCTCTTGGGTCATGTGAATAGCCATTAACGTTGATCGTTGGATGAGTGTTCCAGTGAGGACATTGTTCTTATGTTCCGCAAGCCTCGCAATTCCTATCATGCTTGACGCCGACTTAAATTATTAATGTTCAGGGAGTAATGAGAATTTTTCTACTTTTCCAGCTTTATTAACATGATCAGCTGGAAAATGCTTTGGCAAAAATGGAGCATTTATGTTTTTGCTACGTTATTTATTGGATTATTTTCTTACTAATTGCAGCACACATATGGTTAATGTTGGTTTCTGCAGGCAACAGGAACGTACATTATAAGCTGGGATGCCAAACGCATTAATATGCGTCTGAGGTTAGGTTAACTTTGCACAAAAAAGAATTTAATATGCTAATGTCTATTGAATGCAGAGCCATCTGTTGAGTAGTGTACTTGATAGCTGGCTGGAGAATACATTAATCATAGATTATACAAAATGGATAGGAATAAATATCAAATGTGTTCGATATGTTGGGGATTTTAGGGGGTAATGATTTTAATTGACGGTTGTGCCTGGGGTGAAGTGGTGGATTGGGTTTGCGAGAGAGACAAGGCTAATGATATTTTGTAGTCCCTTTGATGGATAGCTCTGTGGCCAGGAGCTTCCAACTGTGGGCTTATACTTGCCTGCTTGCGCTCTGTCAACAGTCAGTTGAAACCAGCAGAGAAACTGAGCTAAATCAGTGTCTCTATGGCACTGTTTTATCATGTAAGAAGTGAGAAACCACCTTTCGAGGATCAATTTGACAGTTGGAGGCCATGTAGGAGAAGAATCTCTAGGGGTAATTTTAATGCCACCCGCCGCTACCCTGGAAGCCGGGCTGGCAGTTAAAATCGGCCAGGGGTCTTACCTGTCAATGTCCCGCGCCAATCCCACTGTCTTGAATTTTAACCTGCTGTTCTGTGCAGGCAGCAAGGACGCCTGCCTAATGCTGGCGGGGTCTTTCTTTAAATCAGCAGATCATGGTCCGATGACGGCATTGGGCCCTTACTGCAATTTTAACTGGTGGCCTGAGCAGGGAAGCTGTTGTGGCTTTCCCGCTAGCTGAAGGCCACAGGAAGAGGATCTGGGGCCAGTAGAGGCCCGAATAGGTACATTTTTTCACTTGACGTTACATTCCTTGTGGGGCCAGGAGGAGCAGGAGTGCTCGTCTGGGCCCCACAAGGAAAGTTTAGGCCTACCCTGCCCCAGGCTCCCCTCCTTCCTGATTACAAAACCCTCCCGACGACTTATCTTGTTGTCCGCGGCCGTTTCTTCGGCACCGACTGGTAGCCTCCTGCTGCTCGAAATTCCACTCTCGCCCGCTGGCCAGCTGCCGCTTCCCGCTTATTTCAGGCAGGCAGCTGTCCGGCGGTAAGCAGATAAGGCCTGGGAGTCAAAATCGCCCAGGCCTCACACTGCCGAGGTCGGGGTGGGGTTGGGGGGGATTTGGCGCTTGCCTTGCACGGCTGATTCCCACTCCCGGTTAAAATCATGTCCTTTGTTATTGATATTTGGGAAGAATAGTAAAGATTATAAATACTGTTTATATCAAATACTGTCCACTTACCAAATTACTGTTAAATAAATGCGTCTGTTGGTTCATAGTCTGAACCATGACCTGATAGAGTGTATATGCATCTCCTTATCAAAGACAATGTGATCAGGTGGCAGCATGTAATATATACCAGTAAGCCAGAGTACAGTGGCAAAGGTTCTCTGTTTGACCGCTGGTCTCACTATTTATCTAGATATTAAGCAGGTAAATGAAGACTCTGGTTCATAAGGGACGCACGGTCCGATTGGAGGAGTGATTGTTGACTCTGAATCCACAGAGAATATCTAGTATAAAAACCCAAAAGCGTAGCTCACGCTTAAAGGCAAAGGCCTGGTTCTTTCCAAGATGGTAACACTGGCATTTCCAGAACAACCTAAACAGTTCAAACTTTAAGCTTTCAAAAATAAAGAATTGTGTTTATGGGTGAAGCAAGTAGCTGAGTTCAGAACTGATTGGTGTAATGAATATTGGACTTTTGTTAAATCTTCTTGAACAATCTTGGAGTCGTGGGTCTTTAATGTCTCGAGAGGAAATTGGTTTCATTCTATCAGATTCAACGTATTTATTGGAAAATGTATTTTGTTTCCTGAACTTCTGAAACATATTACAAAGATTTCCATAAATGAAGGAGATTTTAGAGCTTAGTACATTGCATGTGTTCTGTTGGTGCCTCAGCAATCTGATAAATTCAGCAATATCCTTTCAGTGATAACTATCTCATAAAATGGCCAAAATGTATTAAAGTTGCCTCGTTTTCTATGGTAATACGTTATTTTAAAATGATACAGCCTCGTGTTACCTGCCTGCTAAACTTCATTCAATTCATTTTGATGTCCTACCATTACCCAAAGTGCTTCATATTGCAGTCGATGTGCTTTTTAATGTAATTGCCATCTGTTACATTTCTCTTTCTTCCAAAACACTGGTAATATTTCTTCGTGACTGTGCAATGTGATGATGGTTCTGATTTGTATTGTATCCCATTACCAGGATGTTGCAATTTACATTTTGATAAGAGATCTTGGTTCGATTTCACTTGCAGTTTACCCTTGGGGGAAACAACTGTGCTTCACTATTAGAGACTTGTTTTTTGTGCAGTATAAGAGCAAAGCTCCGTTAGACTGTAGCACCACAGTTCCCAGGCTCGGCTGTGCTGTCAGGGACAGGTAATGAGCAAAGAGATTACACTTCCTCCAAAAGGCAGAAAATTTGAGGGCAAATCTCCAGGCTTCTTTTCTTGCACCCATGTTTTTTCCCTCGATCTTACAAATTGAAGTGAAATGTCTCCTGACAGATCTTGTTGGATGAAAGTCGATCATTTCTACGTAATATGCCAGCACAGAGTTAACTGGTTAGAATGAACTTTGAAACCAACGTCACAAAATGAAATCCTGAACCTCCAACAATATCCTTATCCACTTGTTCCTCGAGTAGACTAGTACTATTTCTTTAACCTTATCTATTATTTGAACAAGATACCTGTAACTCTGCACTTAAGTTGGCAAATATGAGTTCCTGCAATGTGTGCAAGGTAGATAACATTTCTGTGACTCAGGTTTTTGCATGCAAATCCCTGTGAATATTTAAGGTACATTTTGCGAGGTCGTGTGCTGTCAGATGAGCCTTGCATCCGGTCAGCGTATATCAAAAAATCACGAGCGCACAACCCACAGTTTTGTGATAGGTGCTGGCTTTGTGTTAGTGGCTCAGGACCTCACACAATTTACCCTAATCTTCCATGGTATCGCACATATTGGGCTCAATTTTGAAGTGGTGGTGGGTTGGCAGCGCCAGGGGGGGGTGGGTGCGGTGAAGGTGCGTGTGGCAAACTCGAATTAAAAAGAGCTTACCGTTTCCGACACGGTCGCGATGTAATTGATGGGGATCACAGTTCTTTCCGGGTTTCGCGCCCGGCAACCCCTGATTGACAGGCTGACTGCTGACAGGAGCTGTAACACCGAGGCGGGAGGGAGAGAAAGAGAGAGGGCGAGACGTCATCCGGTGCTGGAACGGAAGATCGGGGAGGGGGGAGGAGAGTGGAGGATCGGGGGGAGGGAGAGAGGGGAAGATCGGGGAGGAGAGGGGCAAGATCGGGGGGGAGAGGGGCAAGATCGGGGGAGAGGGGAAGATCGGGGGGAGAGAGGGGAAGATCGGGGAGGGAGAGAGGGGAAGATCGGGGGGAGAGGGGAAGATCGGGGGGAAGAAGGGAAGATCGGGGGGAAGAAGGGAAGATCGGGGGAGGGAGAGGGGAAGATCGGGGGGAAGAAGGGAAGATCGGGGGAGGGAGAGGGGAAGATCGGGGAGGGAGAGAGGGGAAGATCAGGGGGAAGAAGGGAAGATCGGGGGGAGAGGGGAAGATCGGGGGAGGGAGAGGGGAAGATCGGGGGAGGGAGAGGGGAAGATTGGGGGGACATCGGCGGGGGGGAAGAGGGGGTGATCGGAAAGGGAGACATCGGACTTCGGAGCAGGTAGATTGATTTTGTGTTTTAACTTTGTGCAATGGTTTTTTAATTTAATTTATTTTGTTTCTTTTTGCCTGATCCGGCCCTTCAAGTCTGGTTTCACCAGGCATGAATCGGAAACCATGGGAAAGCCGCGCAGGTAAGTTAAATATCGTTCTAACTACCTAATACGTCACAAGTAAAGTGCCTTAAGTACCTCAATGAGGTACATTTGGTTCTTTAACTACCATCCCACCGGCTTTAATTGCTTCCGAACCCATTAAGTCAGATGATATGTTATTTTAGACTGGCAGGAACATTACATCATGTATTACACAATGTATTCTGCTGCTAGGAGGGACCGGGAGAAAGGTCAAGTCACAAGTCAATGAGAGGCAATTAATGGATGAGCTTGATCTGATTGTATACATATACATATATATATATATAGACTGATGATGCTCAACCCTAGAGAAGATCGAGTGAAAACCTGAAAATTTGTATCAGCGCTTAAAATTATTCCACACTATATGGTACTCATCAATTTAAAAAATGATCTTTCAAGTTGACCTAAAGTTAACAGTGATTTATGAACTTTGGTGCCAGATGGAAAAAGTTTTAGGGGGTTAAATTGGGCCACATTGCATCCGTTTTTCAGGCGCTATGTGGCCACCTAAGGTTCGAAAATGGCCTCCAAGATGCGCACGCACACTTCCGACGGGAAGAGTGAACCAGAATGTTAAAATGTTGGAAGGCAAGAAGTAATCAGAATGATCATGGCTTTCCTTAGTGAATCAGACCCTTTCCAATTGTTACAGGTTCAACCCTGAGCTGCCTACGCCCTGCTCCCAGACCTGCTCTCTCAATTTGCCGGCCCCACTCAAGCCGTTGTTACTCCCTGGATGCTGGCCTCACTCCCTGCTGCTTTCCTGTCCCAGATTTCACCCAATTTAGGCCTTACATTCTGAGCCAAACAATCACACTACAACACCCACAAACAAACTACACGGCCCAGCATCCAGCATGACTTGTGTAAAGAGCGGAATTGCATTGTGAGGTTGATACACAGGAACCAAGCAACCAAACTAAAACTCCCAGAAGCCAGCCTCAGGCCTCGAATTCATCGACACCAGTTCCCTGCCCAAACTGCAGACGTGTCTCCTTTTTTACCTCTGTCAATTATGTGGAAATTCTGTCTATCTCTGCCTGTGAAATTTCAGTACTTGTGATTTTGATGTAGAATTTGTCCATGATATGGACCTGAAGGCTTCCTTCCACTTACTGATTGGCTCAAATCGCCATTGTCCTTTAAGTTAATTCTGCTGATTCAATCATATATAGACAGATACGAAAATCTACCAATCATGAATCAGTAAACAAGTAGAAAAAGCTATCAATCAGGAACCTACAACCCACATAAAACCAACCAATCAAACTGCTGCAGCCTGAATTACGATGGCCTTATGGATTGGGGCAACTCTTCAATGTCACCATGGCATTAAAGTTCGGTGCAATAGGATTCTTCCAGGCAATTGCAGAGGACATCTGCCAGATAAGCCTGGTATGAAGCAAGTAAATAATGTCATGTTTGCTATGGGGAACAATATTATCACTTACCCTGTGAAAACCACACACCAAATGAAGAGGGAACACGACTTTTATCTTCTGGCAGGCCTCCCAAAGGTGTAGGGTGTTATAAAAGGGAGGAAGTTTTGCTACGGCTATACAAAGCCCTGGTTAGACCACATCTGGAGTACTGTGTACAGTTCTGGGCACCGCACCTTAGAAAGGATATATTGACCTTGGAAGGAGTGTAGCGCAGATTCACCAGAATGTTACCAGGGCTTCAAGGGTTAGATTATGAGGAAAGAATTACGTAAACTAGGCTTGTATTCTCTGGATATATAGAAGGTTATGAGGTGATTTGATTGAGGTTTTTATGATTTTGAAAGGAATTGAGAGGGTAGCGAGATAGAAATTTTTCCACTGGTGGGGGAGTCTAGGACAAGGGGACGTAACCATAATATCAGAGCCAGGCCATTCAGGAGAGAAGTTAGGAAACACTTCAACACGCAAAGAGCGGTAGAAGTGAGGAACTCTCTCCCACAAAAAGCAGTAGATTTTTAAAAATTTGTTCTTGGGATGTGGGCGTCGCTGGCGAGGCCGGCATTTATTGCCCATCCCTAATTGCCCTTGAGAAGGTGGTGGTGAGCCGCCTTCTTGAACCGCTGCAGTCCGTGTGGTGAAGGTTCTCCCACAGTGCTGTTAGGAAGGATATTCCAGGATTTTGACCCAGCGACGATGAAGGAACGGCGATATATTTCCAAGTCGGGATGGTGTGTGACTTGGAGGGGAACATGCAGGCTGTGTTGTTCCCATGTGCTGCTGCCCTTGTCCTTCTAGGTGGTAGAGGTCGCGGGTTTGGGAGGTGCTGTCGAAGAAGCCTTGGCGAGTTGCTGCAGTGCATCCTGTGGATGGTACACACTGCAGCCACAGTGCGCCGGTGGTGAAGGGAGTGAATGTTTAGGGTGGTGGATGAGGTGCCAATCAAGCGGGCTGCTTTGTCCTGGATGGTGTCGAGCTTCGTAAGTGTTGTTGGAGCTGCACTCATCCAGGCAAGTGGAGAGTATTCCATCACACTCCTGACTTGTGCCTTGTAGATGGTGGAAAGGCTTTGGGGAGTCAGGAGGTGAGTCACTCGCCGCAGAATACCCAACCTCTGGCCTGCTCTTGTAGCCACAGTATTTATATGGCTGGTCCAGTTAAGTTTCTGGTCAACGGTGACCCTCAGGATGTTGATAGTGGGGGATCCGGCGATGGTAATGCCATTGAATGTCAAGGGGAGGTGGTTAGACTCTCTCTTGTTGGAGATGGTCATTGCCTGGCACTTGTATGGCGCAAATGTTACTTGCCACTTATCAGCCCAAGCCTGGATGTTGTCCAGGTCTTGCTGCATGTGGGCATGGACTGCTTCATTATGAGGGGTTGCGAATGGGATGTTAGCTCAATTAATAATTTTAAATCTGAGATCGATAGATTTTTGCTAGCCAAGGGTATTAAGGGATATGGAGCCAAGGCGGGTGGATGGAGTTAGGATACAGATCAGCCATGATCACATTGAATGGCAGAACAGGCCTGAGGGGCTGAAAGGCCTACTCCTGTTCCTATGTTCCTATGTTCCTTCAGTGTTAAATGGAGCAGTATTGCCTACATGTGTCCACAATGCCAGTATGAAAAATTCGTCCACTTTTCTACCACCATTGCAACTTACTCTTTAATGATGAGCTGCAGCACTTTGCGAGCTGTTACCTCATCATATTTTATACTCCCCAACCAAGTGTGCTACATACTTGCCTCTCGGAGCCTATGGGGAGGGGCTTCCATTGCAAAATCTAATGCAACATGACCCCCCCCCCCCCTCAGCTGTGGCAAAGGCTGCACCATTATTGGGTGACTTGCAAAGTCAGGGTTTAATGCCTCAAAGAGCATTCCCTTTTTTGCTAAATGTCTTGAGAAGGTAATAACTTTTTAGAGTTTTCTACAGTGCATTCACCTGACCGCCTGGCATTATATCTTATTCGCAGACTGCAAAAGGAAAACAGTGCTCTGTTTCTTCTGAGGGTACGGTAAATAACGTAGAAAAGGAGGTATTGACACATCTCAAATGCATTCATTGATTTTGTTTTTGTTATGTTGAAGGTCACAGAATGACACTAACCATTAGCCGAAAGGATAAATTGCTTGTTTTATCACATGATTTGAAATTATAACCTGAGGGGCTCACTATTCCTTGATTAAACAAATTAAATGTGAGTCTTGTTTCTGTCTGCCATTTGGACACCTTTCACCTCAGGCTGCTTACAGATTTACAGTGGCTATCTCATGTCAGTGCCAGGGTGCACATTAGTGTCCAATGTTCCAGCAATCTGTTGTGTTTTAGATAGAAATATTACAAAGTCTAAATCAAATTACACCTACATTGAATAAGCCAGCAGAATGGTTGCTGTAGGGTTAGAGTAGGGCCTCTGGATAATCAGTACATTACACGTATCTTAAGAGAATCTTTAGTATAGGGCATTTTAAGGTGGCGGGGTTGGGGGGGGCTGCACAGTGGCACAGTGGGTTTGATGCTATCTTTGTACATCTGGAACTTGGATTCAAATCATCCCAAGCTGATGGGAGAAACATCTCTTCTGTTAAGGGTCTGATGTGAAATGAATTTGGGCAGTTTCAATCCAGTTCCTAATGGGAGCAGGTGTGGCAAATGGGAAAATGCCACACTGGTGCAATAAAGGGTTACGATGTTGGCTTTGAGGCTTTACTCTGTGTGGAACATTGCTACACCTGAGTTGGGACCGCTTGCTGTTGAGACTGGATCACCAAAATGGGAAATGTTCCCCAACACTAACATCCCTCACCCTGATAAACACAACACTTTACCCCAGAAAAATCATTTGAAAAAAACTATAGGCTAAAATACTACCCCCACCCTAACACCTTGGGGCCCCATTGACCCTGTTCCAGTCAGGAATCGATTACGTTCGATTACGATGCTTTCATGAGAGATTTTATGTTCAGGCTTATGCTGATGAGTGTGTGCGGGAACTTAGATGTGACTTCACTTCGACAAAACTAGAGCAGTGTTGGGCGCATTCTGGGTGCAATTTTCTGATTTGCCGCTAGTGGAAACTCCAGGCCACTGTTGGCAACATGAGGGAGTGAACGCTGAACATGTTTGTATGGCATTCCTCTGATTATTTTTTAATGGGGCAGCTCACCCATCTCATGAAGTAAGGAATCTTACAACACCAGGTTATAGTCCAACAAATTTATTTTAAAATCACAAGCTTTCGGAGATTATCTCCTTCGTCAGATGAATGAATGAAAAGGTTCTCAAATCGCATATCTTATACTATGTTGGGACAGCATCACACCAATCAAAAGGTGTCGTTGTTATTCAAACAGGCCAGTCACGGAGAACAGCACGTCCCAGTACACTAGATATACATTGTGTCTATTACACAGGCAGGCAGAAAGAAACTCAAAATGGCAGAGAGAGAGAGAGAGAGAGAATTTTAAAAAACATATAAATTTTTTCCCCTTTTTTGCTGGTGGGGTTACGTGTAGCGTGACATGAACCCAAGATCCCGGTTGAGGCCGTCCTCATGGGTGCGGAACTTGGCTATCAACTTCTGCTCAACGATTTTGCGTTGTTGTGTGTCTCGAAGGCCGCCTTGGAGAACGCTTACCCGAAGATCGGTGGCTGAATGTCCTTGACTGCTAAAGTGTTCCCCGACTGGGAGGGAACCCTCCTGTTTGGCGATTGTTGCATGGTGTCCGTTCATCCGTTGTCGCAGCGTCTGCATGGTCTCGCCAATGTACCATGCTCTGGGGCATCCTTTCCTGCAACGTATGAGGTAGACAACGTTGGCCGAGTCACAGGAGTATGAACCATGTACCTGGTGGGTGGTGTCCTCTCGTGTGATGGTGGTATCCGTGTCGATGATCTGGCATGTCTTGCAGAGGTTGCCGTGGCAGGGTTGTGTGGTGTCGTGGACGCTGTTCTCCTGAAAACTGGGTAACTTGCTGCGAACGATGGTCTGTTTGAGGTTGGGTGGCTGTTTAAAGGTGAGCAGTGGAGGCGTGGGGATGGCCTTAGCGAGGTGTTCGTCGTCATCGATGACATGTTGAAGGCTGCGGAGAACATGGTGTAGTTTCTCCGCTCCAGGGAAGTACTGGACGACGAAGGGTACTCTGTTGGTTGCGTCCCGTGTTTGTCTTCTGAGGAGGTCTATGCGATTCTTCGCTGTGGCCCGTCGGAACTGTCGATCGACAAGTCGAGCATCATATCCCGTTCTTACGAGGGCGTCTTTCAGCGTCTGTTGGTGTCCATCGCGTTCCTCCTCGTCTGAGCAGATCCTGTGTATTCGTAGGGCCTGTCCATAGGGGATGGCCTCTTTGACGTGGTTGGGGTGGAAGCTGGAAAAGTGGAGCATCGTGAGGTTGTCCGTGGGCTTGCGGTAGAGTGAGGTGCTGAGGTGCCCGTCTTTGATGGAGATTTGTGTGTCCAAGAAAGAAACCGATTCTGAGGAGTAGTCCGTGGTGAGTTTGATGGTGGGATGGAACTTGTTGATGTTATCGTGTAGTCTCTTCAGTGATTCTTCGCCGTGGGTCCATAGGAAGAAAATGTCGTCGATGTATCTGGTGTATAGCGTTGGTTGGAGGTCCTGTGCAGTGAAGAAGTCGTGCTCGAACTTGTGCATGAAAATGTTGGCGTATTGGGGTGCGAATTTGGTCCCCATGGCTGTTCCGTGTGTTTGGGTAAAGAACTGGTTATCGAAGGTGAAGACATTGTGATCCAGGATGAAGCGGATGAGTTGTAGGATGGCGTCTGGAGATTGGCTGTTGTTGGTGTTGAGTACTGAGGCTGTTGCAGCGATGCCGTCATCGTGGGGGATACTAGTGTAGAGTGCCGAGACGTCCATCGTGGTGAGAAGTGTTCCTGGTTCAACTGGTCCGTGGGTGCTGAGTTTTTGTAGGAAGTCTGTAGTGTCGCGACAGAACCTGGGGGTTCCCTGTACGATGGGTTTCAGGATGCCCTCGACGTATCCAGAGAGGTTCTCACACAGGGTTCCGTTGCCTGATACGATAGGACGTCCGGGTGTGTTGGCTTTGTGTATCTTTGGGAGGCAGTAGAAGTCTCCCACGCGGGGAGTACGTGTGATGAGAGTGCGTAGGATGCTTTGAAGGTCTGGATCGAAGGTCTTGATCAGTTTGTTGAGCTGGTGGGTGTGTTCTTTGGTCGGATCTGCGGGTAACCGTCTGTAGTGTTCCTGGTTGTCCAGTTGTCGGTATGCTTCTCACCACGATGGACATCTCGGCACTCTACACCAGTATCCCCCACGATGACGGCATCGCTGCAACAGCCTCAGTACTCAACACCAACAACAGCCAATCTCCAGACGCCATCCTACAACTCATCCGCTTCATCCTGGATCACAATGTCTTCACCTTCGATAACCAGTTCTTTACCCAAACACACGGAACAGCCATGGGGACCAAATTCGCACCCCAATACGCCAACATTTTCATGCACAAGTTCGAGCACGACTTCTTCACTGCACAGGACCTCCAACCAACGCTATACACCAGATACATCGACGACATTTTCTTCCTATGGACCCACGGCGAAGAATCACTGAAGAGACTACACGATAACATCAACAAGTTCCATCCCACCATCAAACTCACCACGGACTACTCCTCAGAATCGGTTTCTTTCTTGGACACACAAATCTCCATCAAAGACGGGCACCTCAGCACCTCACTCTACCGCAAGCCCACGGACAACCTCACGATGCTCCACTTTTCCAGCTTCCACCCCAACCACGTCAAAGAGGCCATCCCCTATGGACAGGCCCTACGAATACACAGGATCTGCTCAGACGAGGAGGAACGCGATGGACACCTACAGACGCTGAAAGACGCCCTCGTAAGAACGGGATATGACGCTCGACTTGTCGATCGACAGTTCCGACGGGCCACAGCGAAGAATCGCATAGACCTCCTCAGAAGACAAACACGGGACGCAACCAACAGAGTACCCTTCGTCGTCCAGTACTTCCCTGGAGCGGAGAAACTACACCATGTTCTCCGCAGCCTTCAACATGTCATCGATGACGACGAACACCTCGCTAAGGCCATCCCCACGCCTCCACTGCTCGCCTTTAAACAGCCACCCAACCTCAAACAGACCATCGTTCGCAGCAAGTTACCCAGTTTTCAGGAGAACAGCGTCCACGACACCACACAACCCTGCCACGGCAACCTCTGCAAGACATGCCAGATCATCGACACGGATACCACCATCACACGAGAGGACACCACCCACCAGGTACATGGTTCATACTCCTGTGACTCGGCCAACGTTGTTTACCTCATACGTTGCAGGAAAGGATGCCCCGGAGCATGGTACATTTGCGAGACCATGCAGACGCTGCGACAACGGATGAACGGACACCACGCAACAATCGCCAAACAGGAGGGTTCCCTCCCAGTCGGGGAACACTTTAGCAGTCAAGGACATTCAGCCACCGATCTTCGGGTAAGCGTTCTCCAAGGCGGCCTTCGAGACACACGACAACGCAAAATCGTCGAGCAGAAGTTGATAGCCAAGTTCCGCACCCATGAGGACGGCCTCAACCGGGATCTTGGGTTCATGTCACGCTACACATAACCCCACCAGCAAAAAAGGGGAAAAAATTTATATGTTTTTTAAAATTCTCTCTCTCTCTCTCTCTCTCTCTGCCATTTTGAGTTTCTTTCTGCCTGCCTGTGTAATAGACACAATGTATATCTAGTGTACTGGGACGTGCTGTTCTCCGTGACTGGCCTGTTTGAATAACAACGACACCTTTTGATTGGTGTGATGCTGTCCCAACATAGTATAAGATATGCGATTTGAGAACCTTTTCATTCATTCATCTGACGAAGGAGATAATCTCCGAAAGCTTGTGATTTTAAAATAAATTTGTTGGACTATAACCTGGTGTTATAAGATTCCTTACATTTGTCCACCCCAGTCCATCACCGGCATCTCCACATCATCTCATGAAGTAGCAGACAAAGGAATATCCTAGAACCTGTTAAGTTGTCCACTAATATTGCCGACAGTCATCTCTAGCTACATTAAGAATAACTTTGAATGGTAACTTTTGGGCGACCCCATGCCGCTGGTGGGGCCTTGCACACAGCCAGCACATATCGGAAAATCGTGGCCATACTGCCCACCATTTTCAATATGTGCCTCACTGGCAGTGTGGAGTCTCACCAAATAATTAATTTCTACATGTTAGCAGAAGTTGGCACAGTTTGTACGTATTGTTTTATTGCACATCTCTAACTCATTTTAATTGCAAAGCATTTTTAATTCAAAATTCGTATAAATAATGGTGTAGACACTGAAGAAATTGTAACCTATGAACAATATTGAAATAGCAATGAGTGAAGATGTGGTGATGTTAGTAGATTCAGTGTTTAATAGTAAATTTTCAGATCACCATGGCTGGTGGCGTTTGCAGCTGTAAAATTTGCCAAAGATCTATTCCCCAATCTCTGCCTGTGGTACATTGCACGTGATCTTCGGGCCTGCCTTTAAGCCTTGCCTAGGGTGCTCTCTTGTCCAAAATGGTTGAGATTCATTTTAATATGAACAATCATTTTGTGAGACTGCGTTGCTGGCACGGGCCTTTACTAAAGGTGGCACTAAGCACAAAATTAGGCGCATGATCTTGCACACCCAATTCACTGCACGCTGCGTTATACAGCACTCAATTTGGCCGGAAGGCAGAATGAGGCTGTGCTACAGGTTTGCACAAGCCTCAGTAACATTGCATAATTACTAAAATGAGGCCCCATGCCAAATTTCACAACTTTGGGCTCCTCCCCCACCCCCTCCCCCCCCCCTCTACCCCCCCCCAGCATTTGCCTCACTCATTATGGGAAAACTTGACACAAAGCTGTGACCAAAACTTGCCAACAGGAAGTAAGATTTTATAGACAGGAAGTGCATGCGTGTTAAAATATACACGTAGCAATATCTTTTTTTCTGCACACACTTCCTGTCTGCAAAACCTTATTTCCTGTTATCATGTTTTTGTCACATTTAGAAGATATAAAAACAAAACAAGAATTTATTGGCTTTAAAGTGGTAAACAAAGTTCAGAAAAGTCCATCTGTTCACTAGATTTAGGTTTATAGAGGCACGGTTGCCCTACTATTTATTCAAACAATAGTTTACTGCAGATTGATGCTGATGAAAGGCAGCTCAGAGTTTCTAAACTAAAGATATACAGAAATCTGATGAATGTTTTTTTGGGAAGACTATATGACATAGCCATGGAATTAATTCTCGGAAAGACCTTGTTATGAACATACATGTGCAGAGGCTAGGTCATGTTCTTTAGTTAAATGGAAGCCAGCTGGCCAAATTTCTGATATAAAGCACAACTGTTGGCACACAAAGTCAAGGTCGGCCATGGATGTAGTAGCAACAGACTCTTCAGGGCATGGGTTGGGTGCAAGAAATGGAGAGAAGGTGATGTTCTGCTTGGTGCCAGTGTCCCACAAAAATAGAACCAGCATGTGCACATCTATCATTGATAGAAGAATGAGGTAAAATGGAATTGAAAACTGGCAAATATGTGTCCATACAGATTCCCATGTAGAAGGGGAAATTTTGTGGATGTTTTAGTGGGAATTAAGGAATAAAGACAATCGCTATCTAACTTCAGGTTGAAAGGAGCCTAACTGCCGTCAATATTTAGGTTTACTCCAAATTCAATTTTTGTTCTTAGGGCCTGATATGGTAGAGGCTTTCCACTTTGTATTGGTGTAGGGGTATTACCCTAGAGCATTTTATGCCCTGTGCTGTACCAATGCCAGTGCTTGATGTTGATACAGGATGTAGAGAAATATTCCATTCTCCAGTCGTATCACCCTCCGCCTTGCTGAGTACTCAAATAAAATAATAATTTCAAGCAAAACGGTTCATGGTTTTAATTATTCAAAGCTTTATGTAAAATAGCGACATTGATACTCTACTACTTACATATTTAAAACAAAACAATTTCTCTGAAACCAGTACTATCTGAGGCATTTATAAAATACTGCACAAGCAAATGATCTTCTAATGACATGAACTGAAATTACCTAGAGGCTAAAGCATTACGCGGTATATTTATATAACAAGCTGTCCATATCAAATAGGACCTATAAAATGATTTATTTTTCTCTAAACTTTGGATTGATTCCAATGCCATAGTCTGAAGTGAAGCAAAATAAGGCTGAGCAATGTTTATTTGCTTTCATCTATTTCTTGTTCTATACGCATTGCATTAATCTTAAAGCTTGGAACCTCTGCGGCAATTATTTTTCTTAAAAAGGTATAGTGTCAGTTTAGATTTTATGCATAAGTACATATATTTATTGCATTTCAGATTTGCTTTTAGGATTTTATAACTGCTACTCAAATTCTACTCAGATGGGTGTAATCATTGGCATGGACAAGTCTGATTGATTTTGCATTACACTGCAGTGCATGTAAGTTAGGGCTGGAGTCATGAGAATTCGAGATGGTTAGTTGGACAGCTAGCTTGAGTCCATGTGGAATAATGCACCATAATTCCCGGTAACCACATCTGTAAAGTAAAAGTTCACATATTTGCACTGTAAGAATAAAAGTAGCATTTTTTTACGTGAGTGCAAATATTTACTATGATTACTTATTCTAATTTGCTACTCGAAGGTGTTATCAAGCAGCCTTATTAAAAACTATGGCCCTAAAGTTCTTCAGGGTCATGATCCTGGCAATAATGCCTTTTCCTTCTTGACGTACTGGCTTTCAAAGATCTACCAGGCCTTTGTGAGGCTGAGGTTCTCAGGACCCAATCACCCATTTATACCAGCATTGAGCAGGTTAATCATTTACATTTTTGCTAATAATCTCTTATCAAATTGCCTCTGGAAGTCCATATAGACAACATCCATAGACATTCCCCTGTCCATGATAAATTCCAGTAACTTCCCCACAGCTGATGTTAAATTGTAGAACTGTAATTATCTGGTTTCTCCCTCCTTCCCTTAAATAATGGAGTGACTTTTGCAATTTTCCAATCAAAAGGCATAATTCCTGATTCTAGAGAGCTTTGGAAAATTATGACTAATATACCTGCAATTTTCTCACCTAGTTCTTTTAATACTCTGGGGTAGAACCCATTATGCCCTGGAGATTTGTCTATCTTAAGTCCCATTACTTTCTCCATTACCATTTTTTACTTATATTAAATCCACTAAGTTCCTCCCCTTAACTTATTTTTAGGTTCCCTTATAACCGTTGTTATTTTGCCCTTTTCCTCCCCTGAGAAAACGGATTCAGAGTATTCATTTAACAAGTCTGCTATTTCCTTATTGTCTCGCCTGCATCTGCCTTCTCTTTTAGCTTGATACTGTGTCTTACTTCATTTGTTGACTATGGTTGCTTAACTACGTAAGTGGAGCCTTTGCCTTTTAGAGGTATGTACTGGTTTTGTGATAAGTTAGACCTATTCCCTCACCCTTCAGTTTGAAAATGTTTTACCCTGTAAGTTACTGGAAGTGCGAGCTAATAATGACATGTCGAGGGCAATGGGGCATCTGGGACTATCTCCTTAATCAATGAGATTTAAGGATTGAGAAAGAAACAGAGGAACGGCAGAGAAGGAAGTAGGGTGAATTAGGTTCAAATTGGGTACAGAAAGAGAAATTAAGAGAGAGGGAAAGAAAGATTAGATTAAGAGAGAGAAAAAGAGAGACAGAAAGGAAAACTAAGAAAAAAAATTTTAAAATTTCTCGCAACAATTTACTGAGACGCCATAGTTTAAATTGTTCCCTTTCTGGGCTGGAAAGGTTGAGTGGCATTGCAGGAACATAAATCTTGTCATTAAAAGGTACTTACGCTGTTAAGTACTAGCCCTAACTTTCTGCGATGAGTTTAATTTCCATTGCGTACATGCAGCAATCTCTTGAAACTCACAAGGAGGTTGAGGGCGAACTGCCATTTTCACAAGGCCAACGGTGGAGCGGCGCAAATCGTCCAGCAACTTGTGACAATTCACGGGGTATCTCTTCCTCGCCACAAATTACTGGGTGATTTACACATTAATAACGGCGTTTTCATTAAACTCGCCGTTTTCTTGGCAGCAAAATCTGAGCCATTATCATACGGCGCAGCGAGGATCGTGATGATCCAAGGAGCTCTGAAGTGGCGTTACCACTCAAAAGAGTGCTTTACTCAATTTGTAATCACATCCTCGTATTCTGGCAATTTACAGTCCATGACATTAGGAATTAACAATATTACAAATATAAAAATGATTAATTGCAATCAAGTTAAAATAGATTTAATTAATTATAACTAATTTTAATGCATGACTCCTTGCATTTTAAAAACTCACTAAGGAGCGACCATCCAGTTTGTAATATAAACCTAATCTGAAGTTTTTCTTTATGTGTCCTAAGGTTTTTGCAAGCACCCGTTGTAAAGATTTCCTTCTATGTGATACTAGATCAAACATGTCTTGGCTTTATATCTATAACCTAACACAAAGAAAGTAACAATCACAAATGAACGTTAACTGTGAAATTATTATATCTTGGTCTGTATTATAGAATCATAGTATATTACTATATAATGAAGGAGGCCATTTGGCCCATCATGCCTGGGTCGGGTCTTTGAACGAGCAATCCAATTAGTCCCACTCCCCTGTCCTTTCCCCATAGCACTGTAAATTTTTTCCCTTCAAGTATTTATCCAATTCCCTTTTGAAAATTATTATTGAATCTGCTTCCACCACTCTTTCAGGCAGTGCATTCCAGATCATAACAACTCGCTGCGTAAAAAAATGTTTCCTTATGTCACCTCTGGTTCTTTTGCCAATCACCTTAAACCTGTGTCCTCTGGTTACCGATCTTACTGCCATTGGAAACAGTTTCTCCTTATTTACTCTATCAAACCATTCGTGGTTTTGTACACCTCTATCAAATCTCCTCTTAACCTTCTCTGCTCTAAGAAGAACAACCCCAGCTTCTCCAGTCTCTTAACAAAACTGAAGTCCCTCATCCTTGGTACCATTCTAGTAAATCTCTTCTGCACCCTCTCTAAGGCATTTTGTCCCAGATTATTGCCTCTAAAGTTTCACGACCATTGACATTAGGCTGACTGGCCTATAATCCCCAGGTTTATCCCTCCCCCCTTTTTTGAACAGGGGTGTAACATTTGCAATCCTCCACATCTCTGGCAGTGCCCCCACACCTAAGGAGGATTGTAAGATTGTGGCCAGAACCTCAGCAATTTCTACCCTTACTTCCCTAGGTAACCTAGAATGCATCCTATCTGGACCGGGTGACCTTTGAGTAGTGCCAACCTTTTAAGTACCTCCTCTTTATCTATTTTTATCCTATCCAATATCTCTACTAGCTCCTCCTTTACTGTTACATTGGCAGCATCTTCTTCTCTAGTGAAGACCGATGCGAAATATTCATTCAGTACCTCAGCCATAGCCTCTGCCTCCACAAGAAGATCTCATTTTTTGTCTCTAATCGGCCCCACCCTTCCTTTGACTACCCTTTTATTATTTATATGTTTATAAAAGACTTTTGGATTCCCATTTATGTTAGCTGCTAATCTATTCTCATACTTTCTCTTTGCCCCGCTTATTCCTTTTTTTTAGATCTCCTCTGTACTTTCTGTATTTAGCTTGGTTCTCTACTGCATTATGAACCATACACTTGTCATAAGCCTCCTTTTTCTATTTCATTTTAATCTCTATATCTTTAGTCAACCAGGGAGCTTTGGCTTTGGATGTCCTTTCTTTTCCCCTCGTAGGAAAATGTCTACTCTGTATCTAAATCATCTCCTCCTTGAAGGCCTCCCATTGCTCAATTACTGTTTTGCCGACCAATTTTTGAATCCAATCAACCAGGACAAGATCCCTTTTTAACCCACTGAAATTTGTCCTCCTCCAGTTAAGTATTTTTATGCTTGATTGTCCTTTTCCATAACTATTCTAAACTTAAAGATATTATGATCACTGTTCCCCAAATGCTCCCCCACTGAAACATGCTCCACTTGCCCCATTTCATTCCCAGAACTAGATCCAGCACTGCTTCCTTCCTTGTAAAATTCAGTAAAATGATGATCAGTTGATCAGATATCTATCCTATGTGCTGTTAGTAGTGTTCTTTCTGCCGAGAATTTGCACCCATTGCGATGTAGGAGGTGCAAATTTTACACATTCATTTATAATGATGAGTTATAGCGTCCATAATAAAATGTGTCATTCTTACATAATTATAAAATGAACAACAGGTTATTTCACAAAGCAAATCATGCGTTTTTATGCCCTTCCAACCCTTGTCCTGCAATCAACCCACACCAAGTACAGATTATTATCAGGTCACTACCTCATTGCTATTTGTGGGAGCTTGCTGTTTGCAAATTGGCTGCCGTGTTTCCTTGCATTACAACTGTGGCTACACTTCAAAAGAACTTCATTAGTTGTAAAATGCTTTGTGACGTCCTGAGGTTGAGAAAGGTGCTGTATAAGTTCAAGTCATTCTTTTAAATCATGTGCCCAGAACTAACCAATGAAGTCATTTAAGCCCACCAGTGCCTTCCTGCAAGCAGAGATTATAGCAACGCGAAGACACTAAATTCCTGATAATCAGTGTTTTGAATGGGTGGGCAGAACTTGCTTAATCCATTTTTTTACGACGATAGTTCCAGCGGAGCGGCGCTGACGGCCCAGGAAATTTTGGCGTGGCGTAAAAACTAGCGGAAATCACTTGATGGATAATTTCCTGGAAGCTCTGCGCTAGGATAATCGCTTTTGTTGTAGATCCGCCATTACTGTAGCGCAAGTTTTCAGGAAATTCCAGGCAATGTTTTCATTGGCAGCATTATCCGAATTAGCTCAGTTTATTTATTTTAGTGCAGTTCTCAAAGCAGCAGTGATTTCTAAGAATGAGTCTGAACACAAGCTATCTTCGCTCTCATATATACTGTAGCCTAAGATGGATTGTATAGATAAGAAATATGGTACTGCATTAATGAAAAACATAAAAATACAAGTGTAAGGAATCGTACAACACCAGGTTATAGTCCGACAGCTTTATTTGAAATCACAAGCTTTCGGAGCTGTTGGACTATAACCTGGTGTTGTACGACTCCTTACATTTGTCCACCCCAGTCCATCATCGGCATCTCCACATCATAAAAATACAAGGATAGAGCTAGATTATTTCTTCGTTACTAGTCATAAAATTAGCCAGTCAGAAAATCTAAATGTTCATTCCCAACCGGTCAAACACTGTGAAAATGGAAAATAATCTTTTCTGGAGAAAGTGGGGACGATTTTCATCTTTACTGCCTGGGCGTTAGGCATTGCCTGGGCATTAGGCATTGCCTTGGTGAAATCTGAAATGAAAATCTGGTGGGGCGGAACGAACACCCCCGACAGAACCCGTCGGATTTTTCTTCCATTGAAATGAAAAGAAGGAAAATCCAGCGGGCTGTGTAATGGGTGTGTGATCACCTCTGCCAGACTTTCCTTTCTGTGCTCCGTTCAGGCAGTGCTTAACGCCCAGGCAGGAAAGATGAAAATCTAACCCCTGTAAATCAGTAACGTATCAGCAACTGGGAGATTTAATGGATGACTAGAGTGATCCCTGAGAAGGAACTCAGTTTATGTAACAATGTGAAGTATTATTGGTTGGTGGGGTGATTTCTTGTAGTGCTTGTACATGACTACATGGTTCAACTGTATGAGACAACAACAACAACTTGCATTTATATAGTGCCTTTAACATAGTAAAACATCCCAAGGCGCTTCACAGGAGTGATTATCAAACAAAATTTGATACCGAGCCACATAAGGAGATATTAGGACTGGTGATCAAAAGCTTGGTCAAAGAGGTAGGTTCTAAGGAGGAGTAAGAGGTAGAGAGGCGGAGAGATTTAGGGAGGGAATTCCAGAGCTTAAGGCCCAGGCAGCTGAAGGCACGGCCGCCAATGGTGGAGCAGAGAAAATCGGGGATGTGCAAGAGGCCAGAATTGGAGGAGCGCAGAGATCTCAGAGGGTTGCAGGGCTGGAGGAGGCTACAGAGATAGGGAGGGGCGAGGCCATGGAGGGATTTGACAACAAGGACAAGACAATACCAAGCACTGCAGTTGAATTGTACATTCCATTCATGTGTTAATAATACTGTGGTTCTTTACATTTTCTGCCTGTAATAATATATCTCTCTTTGTCCCAGCGAGCTGAGAAGGGATGAATACTGCCAAATGCTATTGAAACTAAAAACATTTGCACCTTAAAATTAGTAAGATTTATGTAATGAAACCAAACAAACATATACCATCATTAGTTTTAATCATCATTTTATTTGATTTTTCTCTTTTTTTCAATATTTTCCATCTCAAAGAAAGTGACCTGAGTGCTGATAAAGGAGTTTTTTTTATTTCCCACTTTTGGCATCCAATATTAGCATGAAGAACTCAAGGTCATGTACAGTATGGGTTAGTGGTCATGCAAAGCTCTTTCTACTCAGCCAGAATAGTGTGTCTTAACCCTAGCCTCAGAAGAGTTCCCTCTACTGTACCAATTTAGATTTTTCAATTTTCCCTACCAGCTCTCTTTATGGAATGCCTGAATTAGATTGCCATACGGCCCATACCCATTCACTCCAAGTCATAGAGGTTAAAGGTTAGTGTGCTGCTGCCTTTCTTAGCCATGTTTTATTATAAGTGATGACCACAGTATACAAGGTCTCGGGATTAGGAGCTTTAGAACCTTGTATGGCAAAGCTTTTCCATCAGCTGCCTGAAAACAAAACACTTTCATAATTTTTTTTAATGTGCCATTTTTCTTTTTATATGATGTATGACTTTTGCGTGTGTGAAGTTAACATACTTCATGTAATTGTTCCGTTGTTAAGGAGTGGGAGACGCTGCTTATGGTGAACTTTTCTTCACCTCTTGTACCAAATCAAATGTCATTCTGCTGGAGGACAGATATATTTTTCCTGTCCTCTCAAACTCCTATTTTCTAATAATGGGAGCTTGGACTGGGAAAGATTAGAATATGATTTAGAATTCAGAGTGGAAATTTTGTTCTGGTATGAACATCGGCTGTCTGCTAGCATTCCAAAAGTTATAGGCGCTGCCATGGTTTGAAATAGTGCAGCAAACTCAGTACTCAGCAGAATATTTACATGCACCCTTAAATATAATTACTATTCTAGACTGATGTTTTGTTAGGCGTATAAATGGCAGCTGTTGTGTATTTTCAATGGCAACACTTAAATATTTTTTTTAATATTTGTTCCCGTGACGTGGATGAAGCCGGCAGGGCTGCATTTATTGTCCATCCCTAGTTGTCCTAAGAACCTAGTGGTGATGGCATTAATAGGGAATTCCAAGATATTGACCCAGGAATGATGTAGCAATGGCGATATATGATGATGTTCCCATGACATTGCTGCTCTTGTCCTTTTCGGTGGTAGAGGTTGCAGGGGAGGGAGGTGCTGTCTAAGTAACCTTGGTGGGTTGCTACAATGCATCCTGTAGATAATTACATACTGCAGCCACAGTGTGCTGCTGACGGAGTGAGTAGATATTGAGCTTAGTAACAGGGGCACCAATCAAGTGAACTCCTCTGTCCTGAATGGTGTCAAGTTTCTTGATTGTTGTGTCTGCACCCATCCAGCCAATTGGTGAGTATTCCATCACACTCTTGACTCGAGCCTTGTAAGTGGTGGATAGGCTTTGAGGGATCAAGAATTAAGTCACTTGTCTCTGAGTACCCTGTGCTTGTAGCCACAGTGTTAATATGGCTGGTCCAGTTAAGCTTGTGGTCAGTGTTGATCCCCAAGATGTTGATAGTGGGGAATTTGACAATGGTTGTTCTATTGAAGGACAAGGAGAAATGGCTGGGCTTTCTTTTGTTCGAGATGGTCATTACTTGCACTTATGTGATGTAAACGTTACGTGCAACTTGTCAGCTGAAGCCTGGATGTTATCCAGGTCCTGCTGTATGCCGGCATGGGATGCTTCATTATCAGAGTAGTTGTGAATGGAGCTGAGCTCTGTGGAATCTTCAGTGAACAGCCTCACTCCTGACTTTAGGATGGAGAGAAGGTCACTGATGAAGCAGCTGAAGATGTTTGGGCCAAGGACACTTTCCTGTGGAACTTCTGCAGTGATGTCCTGAGGCTGCAGACTGGCCTCTGAAAACCACAACAACATTCCTTCGTGTCAGATATGACTCCAGCTGATGGAAGCTTTTCCCTTTGACCCTATTGACCTCAGTTTTACTCACGTTCCTTGGTGTCCTACTAGGTTGAATGCTGCCTTGATGTCAAGGACAGCTACTCTCACTTTTTAGTAATTGAAAATTGAAGTGACTAAACCTACCCCAAAATCAGAAGTAACTGAGTTGAATTTTTTTTTGTTTTTCCTATCGGAACAACCTCACTTCAGAATAAAAAGATGTTCATATTCTAGAACACGAGAATAGTTCCGAAACGAAAACATTTTCAATCACTAACTGATCAACCTGAGGATTACTTCTGAAAGTACGTAAGAGTTGGCACTTATACACAATCTAGAATGAAAGTTACGTTCAAAGATGAATGTAAGTCGCACATTTGCTGAGAACCAAGCGTACCGTGCTATTTCAAACCATTGTAAACAATTTTACAACACCAAGTTATAGTCCAACAAATTTATTTTAAATTCCACAAGCTTTCGGAGGCTTCCTCCTTCCTCAGGTGAACGGTGTGGAAATGAAATCTTCGAATCCTTCGCATTTGAAAATCACAGAACAATGCCTGGTGATTACTGCCCGTTGCCAAGGCAATCACAGTGAGCAGACAGAAAGGTGTCACCTGAAAGGCCACCGAATATACAAACCCCCAAAAACAAAAGAGAGAGAGAGAGAAGGAAGACAGTCAATGACCCGTTATATTAAAAACAGATAACATTTGTTCGCTGGTGGGGTTACGTGTAGTGTGACATGAACCCAAGATCCCGGTTGAGGCCGTCCTCATGGGTGCGGAACTTGGCTATCAATTTCTGCTCGACGATTTTGCATTGTCGTGTGTCTCGAAGGCCGCCTTGGAGTATGCTTACCCGAAGGTCGGTGGCTGAATGTCCATGACTGCTGAAGTGTTCCCCGACAGGGAGAGAACCCTCCTGTTTGGCGATTGTTGCGCGGTGTCCGTTCATCCGTTGTCGCAGCGTCTGCATGGTCTCGCCAATGTACCATGCTCTGGGGCATCCTTTCCTGCAACGTATGAGGTAGACAACGTTGGCCGAGTCACAGGAGTATGAACCGTGCACCTGGTGGGTGGTGTCCTCTCGTGTGATGGTGGTATCTGTGTCGATGATCTGGCATGTCTTGCAGAGGTTACCGTGGCAGGGTTGTGTGGTGTCGTGGACGCTGTTCTCCTGAAGGCTGGGTAATTTGCTGCGAACGATGGTTTGTTTGAGGTTGGGTGGCTGTTTAAAGGCGAGTAGTGGAGGTGTGGGGATGGCCTTAGCGAGGTGTTCGTCATCATTGATGACATGTTGAAGGCTGCGGAGAACATGGCGTAGTTTCTCCGCTCCGGGGAAGTACTGGATGACGAAGGGTACTCTGTTGGTTGCGTCCCGTGTTAGTCTTCTGAGGAGGTCTACGCGATTTTTCGCTGTGGCCCGTCGGAACTGTCGATCGATGAGTCGAGCGTCATATCCCGTTCTTACTAGGGCGTCTTTCAGCGTCTGTAGGTGTCCATCGCGTTCCTCCTCGTCTGAGCAGACCCTGTGTATTCGCAGGGCCTGTCCATAGGGGATGGCCTCTTTGACGTGGTTAGGGTGGAAGCTGGAAAAGTGGAGCATCGTGAGGTTGTCCGTGGGCTTGCGGTAGAGTGAGGTGCTGAGGTGCCCGTCTTTGATGGAGATTCGTGTGTCCAAGAAAGAAACTGATTCTGAGGAGTAGTCCATGGTGAGCTTGATGGTGGGATGGAACTTGTTGATGTTATTGTGTAGTCTCTTTAGTGATTCCTCACCGTGGGTCCATAGAAAGAAAATGTCGTCGATGTATCTGGTGTATAGCGTTGGTTGGAGGTCCTGTGCAGTGAAGAAGTCCTGCTTGAACTTGTGCATGAAAATGTTGGCGTATTGGGGTGTATATTTGGTCCCCATGGCTGTTCCGTGTGTTTGGGTAAAGAACTGGTTATTGAAGGTGAAGACATTGTGATCCAGGATGAAGCGGATGAGTTGTAGGATGGCGTCTGGAGATTGGCTGTTGTTGGTGTTGAGTATTGATGCTGTCGCAGCGATGCCGTCATCGTGGGGGATACTGGTGTAGAGTGCCGAGACGTCCATCATGGTGAGAAGTGTTCCTGGTTCAACAGGTCCGTGGGTACTGAGTTTTTGTAGAAAGTCTGTAGTGTCGCGACAGAAGTTGGGGGTTCCCTGCACGATGGGTTTCAGGATGCCCTCGATGTATCCAGAGAGGTTCTCACACAGGGTTCCGTTGCCTGATACGATAGGACGTCCGGGTGTTTTGGCTTTGTGTATCTTTGGGAGGCAGTAGATGTCTCCCACGCGAGGAGTACGTGGGATGAGAGTGCGTAGGATGTTTTGAAGGTCTGGATCGAAGGTCTTGATCAGTTTGTTGAGCTGATGGGTGTGTTCTTTGGTCGGGTCTGTGGGTAACCGTCTGTAGTGTTCCTGGTTGTCCAGTTGTCGGTATGCTTCTTTGCAATAGTCCGTTCTGTTCTGTATGACGATGGCTCCTCCTTTTTCCGCTGGTTTGATGACAATGTTGCGGTTGGTCTTGAGAGCTTTGATGGCGTTGCGTTGTGCTCGGGTGACATTCTGGACTGTCTTCCGAGTGCGGCTGATGAATCTGGCATGGACGCATTTCCTGACAGCTTGAGCATACATGCTTGAGCATACTTCTCACCACGATGGACGTCTCGGCACTCTACACCAGTATCCCCCACGATGACGGCATCGCTGCGACAGCATCAATACTCAACACCAACAACAGCCAATCTCCAGATGCCATCCTACAACTCATCCGCTTCATCCTGGATCACAATGTCTTCACCTTCAATAACCAGTTCTTTACCCAAACACACGGAACAGCCATGGGGACCAAATTTGCACCCCAATACGCCAACATTTTCATGCACAAGTTCAAGCAGGACTTCTTCACTGCACAGGACCGCCAACCAACACTATACACCAGATACATCGAC
Organism: Heptranchias perlo; assembly: GCF_035084215.1. Taxonomy (NCBI): domain Eukaryota; kingdom Metazoa; phylum Chordata; class Chondrichthyes; order Hexanchiformes; family Hexanchidae; genus Heptranchias; species Heptranchias perlo. The sequence continues at coordinate 81,656,730 of NC_090332.1, forward strand.
GACATTTTCTTTCTATGGACCCACGGTGAGGAATCACTAAAGAGACTACACGATAACATCAACAAGTTCCATCCCACAATCAAGCTCACCATGGACTACTCCTCAGAATCAGTTTCTTTCTTGGACACACGAATCTCCATCAAAGACGGGCACCTCAGCACCTCACTCTACCGCAAGCCCACGGACAACCTCACGATGCTCCACTTTTCCAGCTTCCACCCTAACCACGTCAAAGAGGCCATCCCCTATGGACAGGCCCTGCGAATACACAGGGTCTGCTCAGACGAGGAGGAACGCGATGGACACATACAGACGCTGAAAGACGCCCTAGTAAGAACGGGATATGATGCTCGACTCATCGATCGACAGTTCCGACGGGCCACAGCGAAAAATCGCGTAGACCTCCTCAGAAGACTAACACGGGACGCAACCAATAGAGTACCCTTCGTCGTCCAGTACTTCCCCGGAGCGGAGAAACTACGCCATGTTCTCCGCAGCCTTCAACATGTCATCAATGATGACGAACACCTCGCTATGGCCATCCCCACACCTCCACTACTCGCCTTTAAACAGCCACCCAACTTCAAACAAACCATCGTTCGCAGCAAATTACCCAGCTTTCAGGAGAACAGCGTCCACGACACCACACAACCCTGCCACGGTAACCTCTGCAAGACATGCCAGATCATCGACACAGATACCACCATCACACGAGAGGACACCACCCACCAGGTGCACGGTTCATACTCCTGTGACTCGGCCAACGTTGTCTACCTCATACGTTGCAGGAAAGGATGCCCCAGAGCATGGTACATTGGCGAGACCATGCAGACGCTGCGACAACGGATGAACGGACACCGCGCAACAATCGCCAAACAGGAGGGTTCTCTCCCTGTCGGGGAACACTTCAGCAGTCATGGACATTCAGCCACCGACCTTCGGGTAAGCATACTCCAAGGCGGCCTTCGAGACACACGACAATGCAAAATCGTCGAGCAGAAGTTGATAGCCAAGTTCCGCACCCATGAGGACGGCCTCAACCGGGATCTTGGGTTCATGTCACACTACACGTAACCCCACCAGCGAACAAATGTTATCTGTTTTTAATATAACGGGTCATTGACTGTCTTCCTTCTCTCTCTCTCTCTTTTGTTTTTGGGGGTTTGTATATTCGGTGGCCTTTCAGGTGACACCTTTCTGTCTGCTCACTGTGATTGCCTTGGCAACGGGCAGTAATCACCAGGCATTGTTCTGTGATTTTCAAATGCGAAGGATTCGAAGATTTCATTTCCACACCGTTCACCTGAGGAAGGAGGAAGCCTCCGAAAGCTTGTGGAATTTAAAATAAATTTGTTGGACTATAACTTGGTGTTGTAAAATTGTTTACAATTGTCAACCCCAGTCCATCACCGGCATCTCCACATCATTTCAAACCATGGCATCCCAGAATTCTAGTATTAACAGCGCAAAGATAATTGAAAGAAATGTAAAGAATGCCATCTTCTTCTTAAATGTTCTGCTTTACATTTTACTCCATTTTGCAATAAATGGACGTATAAAGTTTGCTTTATTTTTCCACAGTCCAAGTTTAGTAACCATGTATTAAAACTACAAATCTTTCGCTTTTGTCTGAATGAGATATCGAAGGCTTCAGGACCCTAATCTGTCTTTGGCAAAAATCTAATTTTGAATTCTTCCTTTTTTAAAGGCACCTTGACATCCTTCTTCCCTGTAAAGCCTAAATGAAACCAAAGTACCTTTAAGAAGCGATTCAAACATATTGTCAATGAAGGAAAGTAGTTGAACAAAACAACAAGGTTTTGATCAGTGAGAAGAAATATATTTTGCTACCATCTCATCATACAGAGATCCCTCAGAGATTACAGTGCATCTTTTATACATACTAGCTGATCTTCCATGGCATTGAACACGGAAAGTGAAGGTCATGTGTAGTCTTCAGGTGAAGCTGGGTTAGAGGACAGGGTGAGGGGATATAATTTAGTTCCCATTCTGTCCTTAGTTTTATCTGATACTTTGGTTTTATGTTATTACAAGGAGACAGACTATTGCTCAAATTGAACTGAGTTCTAAAGTTGAAGTGACTAAACCAAAACCCAAACTGGAAGCAAAAAATTCTACATCAAATGAAATTTATTTTCCTATAATACTTCAGTGGTTGACTAAATCTTCTCTGTAGATTGCATATTACTGGGGCATGTACATTTATGCTACCTATTTCTTTGGTGGACTTTATCTCAAAAGAACACAAAAAAGGACAAGATTGAGTCCAATTGAATCTTTGTTCTTTAAAGTAGCAATGTTCTATTTGGAGAGATGAAGGGGAAAAACACTATAGTTATGTGGCCAGCTGTATTCACTCAGCAATGCAATGTGTGAGCTGACCAGACACTACAGCTGTGATTTTCAACTTGGCGCTTGGGGATAAATCTGACGTAGCAATCATTACCGTAAAAAACACCTGATTTTCACTTTCATTGGAATCAATGGAAAGGAAAATTGAGCGGTTTCGGTCATGGGCAGTCAATCCGCAATGCCAGTTTTACGTTTGGGCAGCGCGTTGAAAATTTACCCCAATGGGTGCGATGTTGGCCTCCTTACTGCCTCCTTGGTGCTTGAAAACAGGGCGGTAAGTAATCAGAAAATAAAATATCTGTTCCTCAGTTATTGATTGTGCAACTTGCGTAATTTTCCGGAGCACATATTCCGGGCAGCCAGAACTCCCATCTGAAAAAGGATAGGAATTTAATAAAAATATTCAAATCGGGGTCAAGTGATGCCATTACAAGGCCAATTTCATTTTCTGATTTTACCACCTCACTAATGCCACTTCCTGCTCCTGCCTACCAACCATGGATGGTACAAGTACAGAGGCAACCATTTCAAATGCTATTTAAAGGGATTCTTAGCTGTTCTCCAGCTTTTGGAGTCATTTTTCTTGCAGTAGCTTGTAGGTTTTTTGACCTTAAAGGATTTGAAAGTGCTTGTAGCTGCCTCTATAGGTTCTGAACTGTTAAGGGGCATTGTAGTGGTTTCTTAATGAGGGCCCTTCTAGGAATCCTACACTGGGAAGATCAGGAGAAAGGAGGGGAGCTGGTGGAAAGAGCAAATAGAGCAAACAGAGCTGCAGCTGAAGAGAGAGATAATAGAACATGACTCATTTTGAAGTCATGGGCATGGAATCTCCTCAGAGATGTTCTTTCTCTGCCGCTGTGACTTCACTGGAAGCACAGCATAAACCCTGTTTACAAGTATAAACATCTGGCAAAGTTGCAGGCACTGAACGGCTTTGAGGAAATTCTGAGCCAAACATTCTGCCCCTATTTTTACATAATGGTGGACACAGTGGGAGCTCAAAGCCCACTTTCTAGCCCACATACTGAGAACAGTAAAATCATGTGTTCAGCAACTTTCTTTGTAGCCCTCAAACCACCCAGTCAACTCTTCAAAAGTGCACCAACAGCAATTCCCAGGTGTTGGTCTCTTCTCAGTACATCTTCCTGACAGTCCAGCTGAGATTTGGAACTGGCTCCGTAGAAAATCACAGGTACAAACTCATGCCCTGGCAGTGTGTGTCATAATACATTTGTACAAAAATGCTTGAATGCCTTTACAAAGAAGGCATTTAGAAGAGAGCCATCATTTCCAGTGCTACACATCTCTGTTCCAAATAAATAATTAACCTTCCCACTCCAAGGAGTTTATGAATGATAATTGGGCTTTCCTTAATAAAACGGGATTGTTACTATGGTATTGAGCTATACAACTGCTTCACTGAAATTAATGAATTCAAATTTGCCTATAATGCAAATATATTTAAATTTTAATAAAGCAAAGTGAATAACCTTTTCCAAATAAAGTTTAACTGCAAGATCAATCTAAAAGAATGTTTACCCCGAATGTAATAACATTTCAGGTTGTAAATCTGCACATAAAGAAACCAATGGTGCCAAATAATAAATGTGAGCATGCTTATATGTCGGATACTGGATACAGTGTCATCTGTGGCTGAGTGGTAGCACTCTTGCCTCCAAGTTAGAAGGTCATAAGAACATAAGAACATAAGAAATTGGAGCAGGAGTAGGCCAATCGGCCCCTCGAGCCTGCTCCGCCATTTAATAAGATCATGGCTGATCTGATCCCAACCACAAATCTAAAGAACACAAGAAGTCGGAGCAGGACCCGGCCACATAGCCCCTGGGCCCTCTCCGCCACCCACAGGGCATTGACCGATCCGAACTCAGCTTCATGTCCAATTTCCTGCCCGCTCCCCATAACCCCTAATTCCCTTTACTTCGAGGAAACTGTCTATTTCTGTTTTAAATTTATCTAATGATGTAGCTTCCACAGCTTCCTGGGGCAGCATATTCCACAGACCTACCACCCTCTGAGTGAAGAAGTTTCTCCTCATCTCAGTTTTGAAAGAGCAGCCCCTTATTCTAAGATTATGCCCCCTAGTTCTAGTTTCACCCATCTTTGGGAACATCCTTACTGCATCCACCCGATCAAGACCCCTCACAATCTTATATGTTTCAATAAGATCGCCTCTCATTCTTCTGAACTCCAATGAGTAGAGTCCCAATCTACTCAACCTCTCCTCATATGTGCGCCCCTTCATCCCCGGGATTAACCGAGTGAACCTTCTTTGTACTGCCTCGAGAGCAAGTATGTCTTTTCTTAAGTATGGAGACCAAAACTGTATGCAGTATTCCAGGTGCGGTCTCACCAATACCTTATATAACTGCAGCAATACCTCCCTGTTTTTATATTCTATCCCCCTAGCAATAAAAGCCAACATTCCGTTGGCTTTCTTGATCACCTGCTGCACCTGCATACCAACTTTTTGATTTTCTTGCACTAGGACCCCCAGATCCCTTTGTACTGCAGTACTTTCCAGTCTCTCGCCATTAAGAAAATAACTTGCTCTCTGATTTTTCCTGCCAAAGTGCATAACCTCACATTTTCCAATATTATATTGCATCTGCCAAATCTCCGCCCACTCACCCAGCCTGTCTATATCCCCTTGCAGGTTTTTTATGTCCTCCTCACTCTCTACTTTCCCTCCCATCTTTGTATCATCTGCAAATTTTGATATGTTGCACTCGGTCCCCTCCTCCAAATCGTTAATATAGATTGTAAAGAGTTGGGGACCCAGCACCGACCCCTGTGGAACACCACTGGTTACTGGGTTCAAGTCCCACTCCAAAGACCTAAACACATAATCTAGCCTGACACTCTTGGCCAGGACTGAAGGAGCGCTGCACTGTCAGAGGTGCTGACCTTTGGATGAGACATTAAACCGAGGCCCGGTCTGCCCTCTCAGGTGGATGTAAAAGATCCCATGGCACTATTCAAAGATGAGCAGGGGGTGTTCTCCCCGGTGTCCTTGCCAATATTTATCCCTCAACCAACATCATTAAAACAGATTATCTGGTCATTATCTCATCTTTTACATTAAAAACAAACAGAGCCAAGCAAAAGTTACTGCTGCAGGTTTCTGCTTTTTTTTTAACTCGGTCTACTCTTTGAGTGGTCCCCTACAATTCAGAAACTATTTTAACTCGGGGCGAGAATCGGGGTGTGGGGACCGAAGCAGGTGGCAAACCGTCCAGCCTCCCTGGAGCATGAGGCCTGGGAGATTTTAACTCCCGGGACTCATTTACATTTCCCGACTCTGCCTCCTGCCCAAAACCGAGTCAAAATTGGTGCAGGGTCCGGCAGCCATCAGGGACCCATGGAAATGGTCACCACCCAGGTAAGTAACAAATCGGGGGTTCGGGGGGTGGGTGGTGGTGTGGGTGGGTTGCCAAGTCCCCGATCAGGACAGGGGAGGAAGCCCGGGACAGGTGATGCCCGCGGTCTCCTTGTGGGTCCAGCAGGAGTACCCACAAGAAACCTTGAAAAATTAAAAATAATACTTACCTGGGCCTCCCATGGTCAGGATCCCTGCTGCTGCCAGCTTTCGCTAGTGGGTTAGGGACTGCACGGGCCTTAGTTGGGCCGGCAGTTAAAATGGCATGCACGTCCCGATTACGTCAGCGGGACGTGACATTGCCATTTAAATTAGGTCCCCGCTCTTCTGGGCCAGGTGACCTTCCTGTGCCTGAATTCAAGTAAGCAAAAACGGTGAGAGGTGGCAATGGGTCGGGAACACAGTGCAAACCTCTCCCCCCACCTTCTTAACTCCCCACTCGTACTGTTTCCTCCAGTTAAAATCAGCCCTTATAATTTTCTTCATGCTTTCCTCACCAGGAGCAGAATCTCAGAAAATTTACTCTGTTGCTTTATTTATCCTCATTAAGCTTTCTCAGCTCAGGTATAATCCATACTGTACTGAATAGATTACAATCGTGTCAGTCTTGTCTCACTCTTCCCTCTGAGTCAGAAGGTTGTGGATTCAAGCCCTACTCCAGGGATTTGATCTCGGTTGTCACTTCGGTGCAGTACTGAGGGAGTGCTACACTGTCAGAGGTGCCGTCTTTCAGATGAGCTGTTAAACTGAAGTCCTGTCTGTACTTTCATGTGGATGTAAAAGATTCCACGGCCCTATTTGAAGTCGAGTGGGGGATTTTTCCCAGTGTTCTGACCAACATTTATCCCTTGACCAACACCACTAAAAATCTATTTATCTCATTGCTGTCTGTGGGACCTTGCTGTCTGCTAATTGGCTGCTGCATTTGCAAATATTGCAGCAATGACTACACTTCAAAAGTAATCCATTGGACATGAAGTGCGTTTGGACTGGAACGGCACTATGTAAATATTCTCCATCCCACTCCCACTCTGACCCCTCTGTCCTCGGCCTCCTACACTGTTCCAATGAAGGTCAATGGAAGCTCAAAGAACAGCATCTCATCTATCGATTAGGCACTTTACAACCTTCCAGACTCAACACCGATTTCAACAACTTCAGATCATAACCACTGCTCCCATTTTTTCAGACAGCAGATGCTGGCAATGGTTCTGATGTTACCATTTACACCTCCTCTAGACCCATCTTTTATTTCTTTACTTGTCCCATTACCACCTCCTTTTGACGTGCACCATCATCCCATTTGTCATTTAATGAATCCTGCCCTCCACTCTATCACAGACCTTCCCTTTTGTTCTTTCCTCCCCTCCTCCCTCCCCCCCCACCTCTTTCCCTGGCTCTGTACTTGCTTATAAACTGTTAAATCTCTAACTTCTTCCAGTTCTGACGAAAGGTCATCGACCTGAAACGTTAACTCTGTTTCTTTCTCCACAGATGCTGCCTGACCTGCTGAGTATTTCCAGCACTTTTTGTTTTTATTTCAGATTTCCAGCATCCGCAGTATTTTGCTGTTATATAAATATGCAATTCTTTCTATTGCAGAATGAAGCAGTCTCCATATTTATACCTTAAATGAAACGCATAAGAAGCCTTACTAATTCATTATGACACTTCAGTTTCCACACCAGCTACCCTCATGCTCTATATAAATACAAATGTCTAATTAGTGCCCTATTACTGTCAGTTTTGTGTTATGGTCTTGTGTCCACCGGGAATAAATGAAATTGTCCAAACTCCGTTCATTTTAACGACCCTCAGGGGATGAAGATTTCAGACTGGATAGGTTACAGTTCAGAAGTCTGCAAAAATACAGGCTGTTCTACACCAGGTAGAAGTTTTGCGACTGTCAGAAACACTTCAGGCATGAGTTTTTGGAAGCTTGAAGGAAAAGACAAACAAAAGCAAGTGATGGCATGGTTACACTCTGCACAAAGATAAAGACAGTATATCAGAACAAAATCGAGTATAATTAGGTGCTTCTTTTAGGCATTGCGGCTTATACATTTACGTACAGGAGCAGCAGGGTGATAGACAGGCTGTCGTTAGCTCACTAGATGAAAAGCAAAATGATGTGAGGTGGAAAATTACTCCCACTGTCTATTAATTCGACGCAGCTTATTTTCAAATTAGTGTTTCACACAGAGGAGGTAATAAGGAGGGTCGATGAGGGTAGCGCGTTTGATGTAGTCTACATGGATTTTAGCAAGGCTTTTGACAAGGTCCCACATGGCAGACTGGTCAGAAAACTAAAAGCCCATGGGATCCAAGGGAAAGTGGCAAGTTGGATCCAGAATTGGCTCAGTGGCAGGAAGCAAAGGGTAATGGTTGACCGGTGTTTTTGTGACTGGAAGGCTATTTCCAATGGGGTTCCGCAGGGCTAAATACTGGGTCCCTTGCTTTTTCGGTGTATAGGAATGATTTAGACTTAAATGTAGGGAGCATGATTAAGAAGTTTATAGATGATACAAAAATTGGCCGTGTGGTTGATAGTGAGGAGGAAAGCTGTAGACTGCAGGAAGATATCAATGGACTGGTCAGGTGGGCAGAAAAGTGGCAAATAGAATTCAATCCGGAGAAGTGTGAGGTAATGCATTTGGGAATACACAATAAATGGGAGAATATTGAAAGGTGTAGAGGAACAGAGGGAGCTTGGAGTGCATGTCCACAGATCCCTGTAGGTAGCAGGACAGGTTAGATAAGGTAGTTAAGAAGGCATACGGGATACTTTCCTTTATTAGCCAAGGCATAGAATATAGGAGCAGGAAGGTTATGCTGGAACTGTGTAACACACTAGTTAGGCCACAGTTTGAGTACCGCATACAGTTCTGGTCACCAATTACAGGAAACATGTGATTGCACTAGAGAGGAGACAGGGAGATTTACGAGGATGTTGCCAGGACTGGAGAATTTTAGCTATTAGGCAAGATTGGATAGGCTGGGGTTGTTTTCTTTGGAACAGAGGAGGCTGAGGGGAGATTTATTTAAGGTGAATAAAATTATGAGGGGCCTAGATAGAGTGGATAGGAAGGATCTATTCCCCTTAGCAGAGGAGTCAAAACCAGGGGGCATAGATTTAAAGTAATTGGTAGAAGAATTAGAGGGGAGCTGAGAAAAATGTTTTCACCCAGAGGGTGGTGGGGGTCTGGAACTCATTTCCTGGAGGGGTGGGAGAGGCAGAAACCCTCATTGCATTTAAAAGGTGCTTGGATGTGCACTTGAATTGCAGTAACCTACTAGGCTACGGACCAAGGGCTGGAAAGCGGGATTAGGCTGGGTGGCTCTTTTTCGCCCGGCACAGAAATGATGGGCCGAATGGCCTCCTTCTGTACCGTAAATTTCTTTGATTCTATGCAGATATTGAAGAGGTTTTTTCTACAAAATGAATATAATGCACCATTCTGCTGATAATGGCATGTTTCAAGTACAATGAAGTACTTAGGCACCATATTGTGAAGCAAATTTGAGACCTGCTGCTCCGCCGTTTGATTATTTCTGCTACTTGTAGCGTAATAAAGTACTTTTTAAACTGGAACGCATGAGAGTCCAAACAATCAATGTTGCTATGATTTAGCACGATTCAAAGAATATAATGTTCATTGTTAGTCTCTTTTCAGCCACAATGACCCTAGGGCGGTTGCCCATTATTCTCATGTTGTTTATTGTGATGTAGTGAAATTTGTGTAAAATGTTCAAGGAAATCAAGCCAAGATGAAGTCAAGCATATAGATTAGCTAAACTGTCATGGGATCTAGCTGAAAAAGTTCTCAAATTTGCCGTAGGTTTTTATTCAAAACTATTTTTTTATTGTTGGAAACCAGACCTTTGACCTCATGTCAGTTGGCTCTGTCGGTCGCACTCTTGCTTCTGAGTCAGAGGTTGTGAGTTTAAGCCTTGCTCCAAGATTCAGTATATAATCTAGGCTGGACATTTTAGTGCGGCGTTGAGGGACCGCTGCATTGTCAGAGGTGCTGTTCTTCATATGAGACTGTCTGCTCAGGTGGATATTGAAGTTCCAATGGACCATTTCAGAAAGAGCAGGTGGTCCACCCAGCATTCTGACCAAGTTTCTTACCTCAGCCAACGCCACCAAAGACACAACAACTGGTTGCTCTGCACAAAATGGATGCCAGTTTTGCCTCCATAACAACAGTTTCTGTACTTCAAAGTAATTCATCATACGTGAAGCACTTTAAGTAATAACTGAGTGGCGTGATCAGGTGATATATAAATATAAGTCTTTTTTTTTGGTCAGTGTTAACCAACGTGCAGTGGCTATTATTGGCCTAATGACTAGGAAGATAAGATTGATGATAATGTCCAGTTTTACCAATTTTACCAGTTTGATGTTAATAGGATGCCTAGTTCCTTACCTCCCAATGCCCATCTCACTCATATAGCTCTAATTGGTGTCACTGACCAAAAGGTGGAATCTATATAATTGTTGACAAGTGCCTTCTGAGAACGAATATGACTCCTGATGCTTCCTATGACACCACAACAGCTGTGGATATAGTTGGGATCTTGATTGTCCTTTTACTATTGTACGAAATACATTTTTACTGGGTTTTTTTGCCTCTGTTGTTTTCTAGGTTTCTCTTAGCCTGATCATCCTTTTAACTTGTCTTTGTGTGATCCTATATTCATCCCAGTGAGCCCCTTTCTTTCTCCAAGCAGGATTTATAGGAATAATTTTTCCTCTTTATTTCACTTTTAATTTGTTTGTTAATCTATTTAGGGTCACACTTGTTTAGTCTGAGGTGGCTGATTTTAGGTATGTTCTTGTTCTGCATGTCCAGCATTGTTCCAATTGTCTTCCACTGAAATGTTGATGGCCATCCTTCTCCAATTCATTTGTTTCAACTCTTCCCTCATCTTTTTGAATTTAGCCCTTTTAAAGTTATAAGCCCTGCTCCTGTTTGTTAGAGATTGCTATCCAGGATAGTCATAGAATCATAGAAACTTACAGCACAGAAGGAGACCATTCAGCCCATTTGGCCCATCGGCCTGTGCTGACTCTTTGAAAGAGCTATCTAATTAGTCCCACTACCCCGCTCTTTCCCCATAGCCCTGCAAACTTTTCTTTTTCAAGCATTTATCCAACTCCTTTCTGTAACTTACCCCTCCCGACATGTTCAACCTCATTTACCTTCCAGTTGTCCATTTTACATATGACCAGATCCCCTACTTTTCTGAACACTCTATACCCTGAATCTTCCCAGCCCCTGTTGGGCCTCAGCTCCTCCCAGCTGCAGCGCTCCCCAGTCGACATCCCCTGTTGGGCTGCAACTCCCTCCTGGTTGCAGCACTCCACACTCCCTCTGGGTCTGTACCAATTCCTGAGCCAAAACCACTTTGGGGATCTGCAATCACTGTCTGCCTTATTTAAAAAAAGCGTAGATGGCCTATTTTACCCAATGCAATGCCCAAATCACTGGCACAGTGAAGGGGCCTGATGTTGAGAGTGGGCATACGTGTTTGCGGGTGTACAGAGTGGCCAGTGGTATAGTGGCATCAACATCAGCATGCACTACTGGCTAATGACAGTGGGAAGCAACCCTGGCCCAGAACAGACCGGTGGCTTAGAAGCAGCACCCGTTTAAAGAGGGGAGGCAGAGAGGCAACGGAAGATACAAGAACCTTTGAATCTGAAGCCATCAGTACACACTTAGGAGCGAGGAAAGCAGGAAACCATAAGGTTCAGAGCAGGGCAGAGCCGAGGGAGAAATTGAAACAGGACGAAAGCACCAGGGCACGACAAAGGAGGAGGCCATAAGAGGATGAAAATGGGGCAGCTGGAGTCCTGGGAAAAGCCATAAGGGAGAAATTGTTAACAAAATATCAAAAAAAACACATTGTACCTCAACTCAGAGAGGAGAAAATAAACATCGCTACCGACTGGGAGTTGAAAAACAGATTGCTCTGTAGCGCCATTGTGTGGCTAGGGGTAGAACTGCATTTTCACAGGATGTCACATTAATGAAAGACCTTGTGTATTTATAGAATCATAGAAGTTTACAACATGGAAACAGGCCCTTCGGCCCAACATGTCCATGTCGCCCAGTTTATACCACTAAGCTAGTCCCAATTGCCTGCACTTGGCCCATATCCCTCTATACCCATCTTACCCATGTAACTGTCCAAATGCTTTTTAAAAGACAAAATTGTACCCGCCTCTACTACTGCCTCTGGCAGCTCGTTCCAGACACTCACCACCCTTTGAGTGAAAAAATTGCCCCTCTGGACCCTTTTGTATCTCTCCCCTCTCACCTTAAATCTATGTCCCCTCGTTATAGACTCCCCTACCTTTGGGAAAAGATTTTGACTATCTACCTTATCTATGCCCCTCATTATTTTATAGACTTCTATAAGATCACCCCTTAACCTCCTACTCTCCAGGGAAAAAAGTCTCAGTCTATCCAACCTCTCCCTATAAGTCAAACCATCAAGTCCCGGTAGCATCCTAGTAAATCTTTTCTGCACTCTTTCTAGTTTAATAATATCCTTTCTATAATAGGGTGACCAGAACTGTACACAGTATTCCAAGTGTGGCCTTATTAATGTCTTGTACAACTTCAACAAGACATCCCAACTCCTGTATTCAATGTTCTGACCAATGAAACCAAGCATGCCGAATGCCTTCTTCACCACCCTATCCACCTGTGACTCCACTTTCAAGGAGCTATGAACCTGTACTCCTAGATCTCTTTGTTCTATAACTCTCCCCAACGCCCTACCATTAACGGAGTAGGTCCTGGCCCGATTCGATCAACCAAAATGCATCACCTCACATTTATCTAAATTAAACTCCATCTGCCATTCATCGGCCCACTGGCCCAATTTATCAAGATCCCGTTGCAATCCTAGATAACCTTCTTCACTGTCCACAATGCCACCAATCTTGGTGTCATCTGCAAACTTACTAACCATGCCTCCTAAATTCTCATCCAAATCATTAATATAAATAACAAATAACAGCGGACCCAGCACCGATCCCTGAGGCACACCGCTGGTCACAGACCTCCAGTTTGAAAAACAACCCTCTGCAACCACCCTCTGTCTTCTGTCGTCAATCCAATTTTGTATCCAATTGGCTACCTCACCTTGGATCCCGTGAGATTTAACCTTATGTAACAACCTACCATGCGGTACCTTGTCAAAGGCTTTGCTAAAGTCCATGTAGACCACATCTACTGCACAGCCCTCATCTATCTTCTTGGTTACCCCTTCAAAAAACTCAATCAAATTCGTGAGACATGATTTTCCACTCACAAAACCATGCTGACTGTTCCTAATAAGTCCCTGCCTCTCCAAATGCCTGTAGACCCTGTCTCTCAGAATACCCTCTAACAACTTACCCACTACAGATGTCAGGCTCACCGGTATGTAGTTCCCAGGCTTTTCCCTGCCGCCCTTCTTAAACAAAGGCACAACATTTGCTACCCTCCAATCTTCAGGCACCTCACCTGTAGCTGTCGATGATTCAAATATCTCTGCTAGGAGACCCGCAATTTCCTCCCTAACCTCCCATAACGTCCTGGGATACATTTCATCAGGTCCCGGAGATTTATCTACCTTGATGTGCGTTAAGACTTCCAGCACCTCCCTCTCTGTAATATGTACACTCCTCAAGACATCACTATTTATTTCCCCAAGTTCCCTAACATCCATGCCTTTCTCAACCGTAAATACCGATGTGAAATATTCATTTAGGACCTCACCCATCTCTTGTGGTTCCGCACATAGATGACCTTGTTGATCCTTAAGAGGCCCTACTCTCTCCCTAGTTACTCTTTTGCCCTTTATGTATTTGTAGAAGCTCTTTGGATTCTCCTTTGCCTTATCTGCCAAAGCAATCTCATGTCCCCTTTTTGCCCTCCTGATTTCTCTCTTAACTCTACTCTGGCAATTTCTATACTCTTCAAGGGATCCACTTGAACCCAGCTGCCTATGCATGTCATATGCCTCCTTCTTCTTTTTAACTAGGGCCTCAATCTCCTGAGTCATCCAAGGTTCCCTACTTCTATCAGCCTTGCCCTTCACTTTATAAGGAATGTGCTTACCCTGAACCCTGGTTAACACACTTTTGAAAGCCTCCCACTTACCAGACGTCCCTTTGCCTGCCAACAGACTCTCCCAATCAACTTCTGAAAGTTCCTGTCTAATACCATCAAAATTGGCCTTTCCCCAATTTAGAATTTTAACTTTTGGGCCAGACCTATCCTTCTCCATAGCTATCTTAAAACTAATGGAATTATGATCACTGGTCCCAAAGTGATCCCTCACTAACACTTCTGTCACCTGCCCTTCCTTATTTCCCAAGAGGAGGTCAAGTTTTGCCCCCTCTCTAGTCGGGCCATCCACATACTGAATGAGAAATTCCTCCTGAATATACTCAACAAATTTCTCTCCATCCAAGCCCCTAATGCTATGACTGTCCCAGTCAATGTTGGGAAAGTTAAAGTCCCCTACTATTACCACCCTATTTTTCTTGCAGCTGTCTTTAATCTCCTTACATATTTGCTCCTCAATTTCCCGTTGACTATTTGGGGGTCTGTAGTACAATCCTATCAAAGTGATCTCTCCCTTCTTATTTTTCAGTTCTACCCATATAGACTCAGTGGGCGAACCCTCGGATATATCCCCTCTCACTACTGCCGTGATGTTCTCCATAATCAAGAACGCAACTCCCCCTCCTCTCTTACCTCCTGCTCTACCTTTCCTATAGCATCTGTACCCTGGAACATTGAGCTGCCAGTCCTGCCCCTCCCTTAGCCATGTTTCAGTAATAGCTATAATATCCCAGTCCCATGTACCCATCCATGCCCTGAGTTCATCTGCCTTGCCCATCAGACTTCTTGCATTGAAATAAATGCAGTTTAATCTAGACTTCCCTTGGTCTTTGCCCTGCTTTCTCAGACCATCTGTCCGGTCATGTTTTGTACACTCTCCCTTACTGCCTTTTATTTCTGTCACCACTTTACTTCCCACTGAGTTCCTGCATCGGTTCCCATTCCCCTGCCACATTAGTTTAAACCCTCCCCAACAGCACTAGCAAACACTCCCCCTAGGACATTGGTTCCAGTCCCGCCCAGATGCAGACCGTCCAATTTGTACTGGTCCCACCTCCCCCAGAACCGGTTCCAATGGCCCAGGAATTTGAATCCCTCCCTCTTGCACCATCTCTCAAGCCACGTATTCATCCTAGCTATCCTGTCATTCTTACTCTGACTAGCCCGTGGCACTGGTAGCAATCCTGAGATTACTACCTTTGAGGTCCTACTTTTTAGTTTAACTCCTAACTCCCTAAATTCAGCTTGTAGGACCTCATCCCGTTTTTTACCTATATCGTTGGTACCTATATGCACCACGACAACTGGCTGTTCACCCTCCCCCTCCAGAATGTCCTGCAGCCACTCCGAGACATCCCTGACCCTTGCACCAGGGAGGCAACATACCATCCTGGAGTCTCGGTTGCGTCCGCAGAAACGTTTGTCTATTCCCCTTACATTCGAGTCCCCTATCACTATAGCTCTGCCACTCTTTTTCCTGCCCTCCTGTGCAGCAGAGCCAGCCATGGTGCCATGAACCTGGCCGCTGTCACCTTCCCCCGGTGAGCCATCTCCCCCAACAGTATCCAAAACGGTATACCTGTTTTGGAGGGAGATGACCGCAGGGGACCCCTGCACTGCCTTCCTACTCTTCCTCTGTCTGTTGGTCACCCATTCACTATCTCCCTCAGTAATTTTTATCTGTGGTGTGACCAACTCACTGAACGTGCTATCCACGACTTCCTCAGCATCGCGGATGCTCCAAAGTGAGTCCATCCGCAGCTCCAGAGCCGTCAAGCGGTCAAACAATAGCTGCAGCTGGACACACTTCCCGCAGGTGAAGGAACCAGGGACATAGGAAGGATCCCTGAATTCCCACATCCCACAAGAGGAACATGACACGGGTCTGGGATCTCCTGCCATGACTTAACCCTTAAGTAGCTTAACAACAACTACAATGTCAAGAGAAAAAAAAGGAAAGAAAAACTACTTACCAGTCACCAGCCAATCACTTACCTGTTGGCTGTGACTTCGTGCCTCGAGCAGCTGCAGTAGCTCGATCCTCCTCCTTATAGCACATTTCCTGATTTCAGGACACCCCAAAGCACTTTAAGGCCAAGGAAGTATTTTGAAATGTAGTCACTGTTGCAGTCTGTGGATATACAGCAGCCAATTTTTGCACAGCAAAGATCCCGCAAACAACAATAAGTGAAATGACCTAATAATCTGTTTTCAGTGGTGTTGGTTGAGGGACAGTAGGAGAAATTCCTGCTCTTTGAATAGGGCCACAGGACCTTTTACATTCACCTAAAAGGGCAGAAAGGACCTTGGTTTAACGTCATCTCTGATAGTGCAGCACTCCCTCAGTACTGCACTGAAGTGTCAGCCTAGATTGTGTGTTCAGGTCTCTAGAGTGGAGCTTGAACCCATGACCTTCTGACTTCGAGGCATGAGTGCTACCACTGAGCCAAGACTAATGGGAAAATCCTGTTAAAAATGTGACCAGGTGTACCATAGGTGTGGATACAATTGGCAGTGAAAAATCCATAGGGACTGCTACCATAGGACTTCTGAATGAAAAAATGACAAGGCATACCAATAGATATTATATTACCAATAGATGTTATATTACCAACTTAAACAGCCAATGTCGTTTCTTGGGAACAAAGCTCGGAACAGCTAAGAGGGACTTTATTCAGTGAAGCATGAAATAAGATAGCGACGGTAGATTTACTAAGAAGTTATTAAGGACTGAAAGAGAACTGAAATTTTGGACAGATTTTAGCCTCATCGAAATCAAAGAGGAGCATTATTCCAGTATCTTTGATTTTTGTTACCGGAACAACTTCCACTGCTTTCAAGAAATAATCGTACAATTATTGTCTTTTGTTACTATAGAAATCTGAAAGAGGTTTGGCTATGTTTTTTCCATTGATGTGTATCAGAGACCACTTTATTGTGATCAAAGTATAAAATTAGGGGGGGAAAAGCCACCCAATCTTAACATTATACTCAAAATTACCTGATTGAACTTGGGTGCACTATAGACAAAAAACTATTTATTTATTATAGGCTAAAAGTACAAAACCATAGATTTTTGACAACATCAAAAATTTTTCAATCATAAAGAGTACATTTGCCTTGGCACACTGCTCTCCACTTTGAACAGAAAGTAAGCCATTCCTCTTGATAGCATGAAATATTAATGCAACTGTGATTCCCCCAGTGTATTGTATATTATTCATTGCTTCTAGCTTTCAAGATTCAAGCCATGAGTAATATGTGCACAACTGTGGGCTTGATGTTCATATTTGTGCAGAAGCTGGGAGAGGGTTTCGGCAGTTAATTATTTTGATTATAGAGGCTAATCTAAGTGCCACTGTTAACACTAGAGGTGTACTAAAAGGAAAGTCTGTCATTGTGTCTGCTTTTTCCCTTTACATTGGAACATGTTGCTCAGAACTGTAATATATTTGGAGCACTGCAGAAAAGACCCAGTATGGAGAAGGATAGATATAATTTCAACTACTTAGAATTTGATGAGTAAAATCCAGAGATGATGGTAAATAATAGTATTTTTATTAACTTTTCAACTTGCAATGTGTATGTCCAAAGTTTCTAAAGACACTATTAGGCTGTAATAATCAAATACTTCATCTAACATTATGGCTTCTGTGCTGCTAACACTAGGGAACTGAACTTTGGGTAAAGTTATCAGCTACTATTAAATGATAGAACTGTGAGAACGAATAGATATTTTGGAGTTTTGCTTGATTATCTTATGCAGACTTCCCTTAAGGGATTGCATAAATTAGTCCATGATAGGGTCTGCAAAAAAGGTCATGGCCTTTTCTTTATTCTTACTTTGTTTAGTTAGAATTCTATGACATTTAAACGTGAATTTTTATTTCCATTAATCTAAAATTTCATTGAATTTTATCCATGTAGGCGACAAGTTAGTCATTTATCTCAGTTGTGCATTCTCATTTATCTCACTCACTCATTCTAGTGATGTTTTTTATACGATAATGCTGGCCAGAGACTTGTATAATTTGTCAGTTCAATGTGGTGGGATGATTTTTTTTTTTATAAAGAACTTTTATGGGTAGGAAGTGTGATGCATCCTGGTTAACAAAAATTGCAGTGTCGTCCTTATTAATTCAAAAATGAGGATAAGAGTGCATGATTTAAAATGGCATGTTAAACAATCCATTCAGATTTGGCAGGAGTCTTTATAGGACATTTACTCTTAATGTCTATCATGGAGTTCCACGGGTTTCTATTTATCCATACAGTTATATTTCAATGCTAAAGTAATTTGTAAAGATTTTTTTTAATTCTTCAGCAGATTCAGACCACCCAAACTCTGAAGATGGCATCTCCACTGTTGAAATTGCAAAGTTGCATCCAAGGAATGAAGATGAGCATTATGGCTGTCAATTTAATAGAAAACAACATGGAAATCAAGGCTTCTTTCACACACCTTCTGGTTGTTGTACTGCTAACATTGTTGCCCCATCCCCTACTGGCAGCCATGAAAGAAATGGATGTACCAGCATTGCACAGACAATGGAAGATTTTTTTAAAGATGCAGGACAAAGGAAACTGGTGGAGTCCAACCCTGTCTCTGAGCAAATTGCACATCTGCTGACCTCAAAGATTTCACAACTGAAAGAAGAGCGAGGTGGGCAGTATCTCCTTCGAAGCTTCCAAATGGCCCTGGTTTTGTTTAATAGACATGGTGCTAAAATTTTCCAGAAAGGAAATTTTGAGAATTTGCATTTCTCCTCCTCTGTCAATTCTGCAGTCGATTCTGCAGAATTCAACCCTATGCCTGGACTTTCAAAGGATGTCGTCAATTTTATTCTACAGAAGATTTCAAAATGAACAAATACAAAAATAATATAGAACATATCTTTTGCCATCTGCCAGATGCAGAAGGCCCTAAACTCACCTTTCCTCTAACACCGGTCTTTTGTAATAATATGTTATTATTAATTGTTGTTTCTCACTATAAACAAGGATACTCACCAAATATATTTTGTGACAATTATAGCCTAAAAATTGCTGTCAATGGTGATTGCAAATAAACATTAATGCATTTGTATGAAATTCATCTGATCTCTATTTTAGTGGAAGCATTAATCTATTTAAAATAAACAGGCTAATTCCTTCATTAAGATAGCAGAGGGATATTATACAAATGCTTTAAGTGTTTGTCCACTTATATAGCCAAGAGTGATTTCTAGGCTTATATTTTAAATATTTGTGATAGAATGCCTAGATAAAATCAATCATATCTACTGTACAATATATGAATTCAAAATTCTAGGAGTTTATCATATCTACAATCTATGGATTAATGACTTTGTGTTGTAACTGTGGAGCAATTGCTATGAAAATATATACCAATGCCTTTAAATGCATTCTTACTTTATTACATTTTCAATGAAAACAACCAAATTAGACCCTACTAGGTAATTAATTTGGCAAACTGCAGTAGAAAGTCCAATCCAACAAAAGACATGTAGCAAACTATAAACCTGCTACTGGCCTTCACAAGTCAGCTCTCTTGGTCAAGACATGTAGGCTAGGAGGGTGTCACTTATGAAGAGGAGAAAAATAACTTTAAAATCAAGTCAAATATTGCTTTATTTATTGTTGTATTTTGGATGAAATACAGTGCTCTGAACCCAGACTATTGAGATGCGGACGTGCCTTGTTTCAATCACGGGAAAGGTGCAGACAATTATGAAAAATTATATTATCTACTGGATCACAAAATTGTTTTTTTTTCTGTCACTGTTAGATCAACTGAGTAGATTATCCAGATTATATAGATTTGGAGGCCAGAGATAAATCAACTTGTTGGTTTTATTAATATTGACAGAAAGTACAAGCAAGTTTATACGTCTATTTACTTACAAGTAGGATATCCATCAGGGTCTGATTTATCTTCAGTCTAGGTTAGATCTCAGCACTGAAAGCATTGGTGTAGATTTATGGACTAGAAACTGGAGTGAAATACCAACATTCGAGCTGCTGTACATAGTTTTAAGATGTTCTTTGCACTTTTTAATTTGCACTATGGGTGGGTGGAGGTTTTTAATCATCATTCGCAATTATGATGTGTTCACTGCTGAAAACAGTTCATATTTATACACCTCAAAGCCAGTTCGTAAACAATGTCAGATGACTTGTTCTGAACCTATCAATTCTGTCATTATTGTCATGTGACCCTTATGTGTCATATGTGCACCAGTAGATGGTAGTGTTGCGCCACATATACATCATCCTCTCTGGGATGTGGAAGTCATTTAATTTCTTACCAGTAAAAGATAAGACAATTTTGCATGGTTATAGACATTACACTCTTTCCAATATAATAGCAAGCTAACCCAGATATGTTGGGGTAGATTTTGACTTTGTGTGGTAGTGTAAAATGGGTGATATTGAATTAGCAGCCCGTTTTACATCTCTCCCGATTTTTATTTCCATTGAAGTCAAAATCGGGAGAGATGTTAAACGGGCTGCCGATTCGCTATCACCCGTTTCACAATATCGGACAAAGTCAAAATCTACCTCGTCCAAACTAGCCATAATTCTTTACACAGATCCTTTGATGCTTCTTAAATTGCCTTAAACTGATAACACATCCCACATGCTTAGCTTTGACCTACAGAGTCCTAACGACCTAATCTAAACCATTGGTTAACCTGCATCACACAGAATAAATTCATATACAAAGATATTAATACTGACCTCTGTGTTGTTACGCTATTTTTACTTCTCACCAGATGTTCTAAACCTTCTACTGAATCACGCCCGATGTACGTATGGGATTTCTACTCTTTCTCCTTCACTGTATCCCTGTATGCTAATGCTAATTATCATATGATACCCTTTACCTATGCCAAGCTGTTAACCTACTATATTGTACAATATCCTATAGATATATACACCAGGACTACAATCTGTTTATTTTGTAAGTTTTATGACCTTTTGCTGCTTTTAGGTCTCCCCATGCCACATAATCAGCAACTGAGAAAGCTAATAAGGCATGTTATAGTTTTCATATGTGCCTTAGATATCCTCTCAGGTGTAGTTGCGTGAGTCACTCATGTTAGCAGTCTGAGTGTCTGCTTTCAGGAGTGTATCCATAGTGCCCAATATCTAATTGTACAATAGTTTAACCCAGAGGAATAACAATAGAACTGCCCTGTGATATGAACTGGATATCGTGGCGTGGAAATTCCATGGGGTTTCTTCCGATCTCCCACTGTAACTTTGGGGGAACTCCCTGAGAAATGGTGTACATAGCGGAAAATGGCCATTTACACCGGTTCTTTGGGGTTTCCACCAGTCTCACAACTGGAGATACAGCGGTGAACTAGTGGCAGCCCTGTGGAATTTCAGGGCCATTGCCTTTTGCACGTACCGTCACATCATCGTTTTTCCAATCTTTCAGTTGGCGGTCTGAGCAACACTGGTGAGATGAGGCCTGATGCGAATCATTACACTGCATTATTTACAGATGTTAAGCGAACATACAGAGCAACAGTCAAAATGAATCCCACTTCCTTCGCTCAATCTCACTTCTCTCCTCAAAAATACAAAACCGTAATAAACCACATGCTCTGTCCCTTTCATGCTTGTTTTTGGCATTACCTTGCTTTCTAGACAACTTCTGACTTTAAAAACGGACCTACTGCATGTTAGCTTCCAATTCTAGGCTTCCAATTCTTACACCCTGCAGTTCCTTGTTTAAAACCAGATGGACTGCCCATGTGACTCTTTTTCCCTGTACTCTTTGATTATTGACAGGAAGTGGAAGGGCGAGGCCACTGACACCTTCCCTGCTCAGTGATCTTCCTGTAGGCCCGTCAACCAAACTAATTACAACCTCTCCCAAGAGTATATTCTCAGCAGACACCTCATGCTGGACTCACGTGACTAGAAATATCCAGACCTCACTAGGTGTGAATGCTCACTGGAATCTCTAATCTAACTTTCATTGGCTAAAATACACTGGCTCAGATCCGAATCTACATTTCCCATCTCTGCTGTTCTGTGAATTTAGCCCTCGAGAGCTACATTTAACTTAATAGGAGCATTTTTTACATTAATTACACCCAACTGTCCCTGTGCTGGCATAATCAGAAATGCCAAAACGTGGCCCTGCATTATAACCAGACATCTGAGATGCACAAAAGTAACACGGCTAATGAACCATTTAATTCTTCCTCCTTCCCTGTGGGGATGGTTCTGGCCTCTCCTCTCCTTAATAGCACAGTTGAAGATTTGAAACGCCGCACAAGGGAACCACCATCTACAAGGCACAAGTCAGGAGTGTGATGGAATACTCTCCACTTGCCTGGGTGAGTGCAGCTCCAACAACACTCAAGAAGCTCGACACCATCCAGGACAAAGCAGCCCGCTTGATTGGCACCCCATCCACCACCCTAAACATTCACTCCCTTCACCACTGGCACACTGTGGCTGCAGTGTGTACCATCCACAGGATGCACTGCAGCAACTCGCCAAGGCTTCTTCGACAGCACCTCCCAAACCCGCGACCTCTACCACCTAGAAGGACAAGGGCAGCAGGTACATGGGAACACCACCACCTGCACGTTCCCCTCCAAGTCACACACCATCCCGACTTGGAAATATATCGCCGTTCCTTCATCGTCGCAGGGTCAAAATCCTGGAACTCCCTTCCTAACAACACTGTGGGAGAACCTTCACCACACGGACTGCAGCGGTTCAAGAAGGCGGCTCATCACCACCTTCTCAAGGGCAATTAGGGATGGGCAATAAATGCCGGCCTCGCCAGCGACGCCCACATCCCATGAACGAATAAAAAAAAGAATCCGTGTCTCACCATTCTGAGTACAGTGAGTTGGAGCTCCAATATGTCATCTCACTAGGCTGCCTACATAAGAACATAAGAAATAGGAGCAGGAGCAGGCCACACGGCCCCTCGAGCCTGCTCCGCCATTCAATAAGATCGTGGCTGATCTTCGACCTCAACTCCACTTTCCTGCCTGATGCCAATATCCCTTGATTCCCTTAGAGTCCAAAAATCTATCGATCTCAGTCTTGAATGTACTCAACGACTGAGCATCCACAGCCCTCTGGGGTAGAGGATTCCAAAGATTCACAACCCTCTGAGTGAAGAAATTTCTCCTCATCTCAGCCCTAAATGTCTGACCTCTTATCTTGAGACTATGTCCCCTAGTTCTAGACTCTCCAGCGAGGGGAAGCATCCTCTCAGCATCTACCCTGTCAAGCCCTCTTAGAATCTTATCTAGCTGCAATTCAGTGAGTGTGCTTACTTGCTTACACTGCCAGCTCCCCAACATTTCATTACCCCCAAGTTGTTGGTTTTTCTTAAGCCTTTATGATAACCGCCTTAGACCATAGGTTTCAATAAAAGTTTTAAGAACAGCCTACTCAAACTGTATAGCCCTGATTTTAACTTGAGGCAGGAGTGCGATATCCGAGGGCCAAGGTGGGGGGGGGGGGAAGCGCCATGACGACGCTGGCGTGAGCCATTTTAACTACCCAACCCCATTTAAATGTTCAAAGGCAGAACCACCTGAACCGGGTGCAAATGATAAGGATGCCGGAGGGCGGGAGTGGGATTTCGGGCAAGCAGGAGGGCACTGCCAGGTCCCCAGTATAAGGAAAGTGTTCAGGTGAGGGGGGGGGGGGAGGGGGGTGGGTCCCGAGGCGATCACGGTCGGGGGTTTGGGAGGAGGGAGAGGGTAGGCCGGTGCAGAAGAGGCCCAAGGTTTCCTTGTGAGGCCTGGTGGAACACTCCGGCTCATCCTAGCCCACAAGGAAACCTTCAAAAATAAAATCACAAAATTTGTACTTACCTGGGCCTCTTCCAGGCATGATCCGATCTGCCGCCAGGTTTCACTGAGCACTACTGCTGCGATCGGCAGTAAAAATCGCGTCGGGGTCCAAATGATGTCATCGGGCTTGCAACGGGCTGCCTTGACACTGCTGAAAATCCAAGAGTTAAAATGGCGATGGGCCTTACGACTTCAGAAAAAAATTGTAATATGCAGTTTATTTTTTGCTAAATCAGCTCCAGATGTGCAGTGTACAATTAGTGACAGAATGTTTCACAGACTTGTTATAAATTGGACATCAATAATTAAAAATTATGGGGGTGATTTTAAAACGGAGCTGGGAAGGTGGCGGGGGGTCAAATTGAGGTCGGGGTGCCCATTAGTAGGGGTTCCCTGGATGTCCTTACAATTTTGATGTAAGGACTTTTTAAAATGTTTTTTGTTGATTTCCCGTCCGAATGACCAGCTGATTGACAGGCTGGTCTCAGTGGGACGGGAGACCAGCCAGGGAGAGGATGCCTTCAGGTAAGTCTGCAGGTAAATCTTTGTTTGTATGGATGGGGGGGCACGAGGGTGGCATAGGTGAGCACGGGGTGCATGCGTGGCCATGGGGAGCATAGGTGGGCACGGGGGCATGAGTGGGCAAGGGGCATGGGTGGATATAGCTTGGCACAGTGGGCATAGGTGGGCATAGGTTGGCATGGGGTCGAGAGTTATGGGGGATGGGATCGGGGTCAGTCACGGGGAGGGGGTGTCGGGATCAGGAGTCAGCGCGGGGATCCGTGATCGCTGAGGGGGAGGGTCGGGGGTGGGATGATCGGAATGGGGGGGGAGGATCGGGGTCAGGGTTGGGGGGTCAGGGGATCGGGGTCAGGGGTCGGAGTGGGAGGATCGGGGTTGGGAGATCGGGATCAAGCGATCGGGGTCGGAGGGGAGGGCCGGGGTCGGGGAATTGGGGTCGGGGATGGAGGGGGAAGATCGGAGTCGGGGAGGATTGGAGTCGGGGGTCGGGGTCGGGGGTTCGCGATCATTGGGTGGGGGGGGGGGTCGGTGCAGGTAGGCTTGTTGGGCCTGGGGGAATCACTCCTGCTCCTTCGGGCCCACAAGCTGTGCCTTTCTAGGCGCCTACCTGTTAGTCTGGGGCCTTCTCACCACCTTCCACGAGGCGTAAAACAGAAGTCCTGGGAATCCCACCCCCACTGGGGTTGAAATCAGGAATTGGTGAAAAATGGAGGCCTGAGGCCTCCTTGAAAGATTTTAATATCCGACCCACCTCCTGGGAGCACTTTGGTCGGCCAACCCTCGTCCCGCCCTGGTGAAAACCGGAAATGGGCGGGTTGGGGGCGGGTCTGAAACGGTGGCAATTTTCAATGCCCTCCCCCGCCCCAAACCCACCCATTTTTTAATTTGAAAATTGAGCCCAATAAGCTGAAGTTTTTATGTACTGATACATGAAATCTATAAATAGAACCACTCAGTCACACTGGCACATATGACCACTGGTACAGTCAGCAGATAACTTTTAAACTTTTTTTTTTCTCCTATCTGTAACTTCATCCTTACTTATTCCTTCTTCAGTGCTGGAATCCTGGGCACTGGTGACTGCCAGTCCACTTAGAACAGCTCCTCCGCTAACCTTTCTGTACCTCAGTTTTCTCACTGAGTGCATGGTAACGTCAGGGACATTGATTCTTCAAAACCACTTAAAATGGGCATTGCGCTGAAGGGAATTTTTTTTTTTTGGCAGCCTCTTTATTGTCAGGGGAGAAGAGAAAGGCCGGACGAGCGTCCACATCACTTTCATCACAGTACTGTCACAGGCAAGTGATGCACTTGCACATAATGCCTGTGGCACAGCAAGTTCCTGAGGTTCAATTTAAAACAAGCAAGGAGTTACTTGCACTTGTTTTGTGAACAGGAGGAAAAATAAAATCTTTGCCGGAAACTTTTTCACCGAAGATGGCATCCCTTTGTCAGCCATTGTTTCAACCGATTGGAAGAAGGGTTATCAGCTTGGCCGAATTATATAAGTAAAGAAAACCTCTGAAGCTTTGCGACATGTCTTTTAGCCATCTAAAGTGAAGACCGCAGATGACGATAACTCACCAGAAGACAAAGTGGGAGGACTAGTTTCATCTCACAGGATGTACTTAAGATATGCCAATTCATTTCAACTTATTCATAAGGGTTATGAAAAATATAAAGTATCCCAAAGATGATATGTAAACTTTTATATTAACAATTAATTATTGAACTAATTGTGATAGTCACAACATTGACATTGATACACCATAAATATGCTGCATTTAATAAATAATTCATTTCTAGCCACATAACAACGCACATATCACGCAGTCATATGAGAAAATATGTCTTTGGCAAAACTGCACTGACAAATCTAATAGGGCTTGTTTTGAATTGAGCCTCAGGAACTTGCTGTACTATAGCCATTATGTTGTCAATCGATTGTTGGATTAATTGCTTCCTCGTAATGTGCACGGAATGAAATGAACAGCATTTTGTTAGGTTTACACTCCGAAACAGTTGTATTGTGTTGAACCCTCATGGCATTCTACAGTTAGTAGAATGGCACTTTTGAAGAGAAAATGTGCAGTTCCATACAAATACAGATATCTCCCTGACATAAAATTACACCTAAACCCAATTCGTGTTCTAGAAACAGACTAACATTCAATTAGCACTGCTGCAACGGTGTTGCAATTCCTTATAAATTGGCATTGATTTTTTAATGAGGCTATGTTGCGTCCTTGTTCTGTTGGACGATTTTTAAATTAGATTCCATCCAACAGAACAAGAACAAAGCATAAGTTTAAGTTTCTAACATTTATTTTATTTTATTTCAACATTTATTTATTAATCAATCAACAACCTACCAAATGAGGTCAGGCCCTGTTTGAGTCAAAGGGGAGCTGATCAGCTTGAATTTAATTTATCTGTACAACTCCCTTTTTAACATATCCATTTTTCACTGGAAATGTCTCAGTGGTAGAATTAGAATATTGGAGTTTTGATTACCAGAAAGTGCCAATTAAAAACAAAATGATCTGTACGTTGGGAACTTGTAAATTTCTTTAGCAGATTTATTTCCAAGTGATCATCTATGATATATTAGATACCATGGAATGATTTGAAAATATAAACAAAGTTTGGAGAATATATTCACGATGTTAGTAAGATTAATATATTATGACCTTGAAATTCAAGCTGTGCAAAATTAGTGTACAAACACATTCATATAAAATTCCGTTGTCTATTATTTTAACAGACGTGTGATCCTGCTTGTTTACTAATATAATTTCAATGCCTATGTGAATTATATCTAAATTGCATATGTCAGTTTGAAAGCCAGCTCACGAAACATAAGTCTGTTTTCATAAAATATTTTTGCTATTACAGCAAAGGGTTTTTTTCTCCTCCTGAGGATTTATATTCACAGTCGGGCTGATTCCCCAGTCCCACACACCGGGACAGCAGGAACACAACTGGAGCAGAGTGAGCGACACATTGAAAGTGGAGGCCCAGCACCAATTTCTTCTAAGGCTGCAATTTCCCCTGATCTTCTGCTATCTGAAGTACCTGCGCCCATTTCATGTGCATATTAAGGCCCCAGATTTGATTTTTTTTAATGTTTAAATGAGCACCACTCACAACTCTCTGGGATTGGTCCCAGGTCTGCTCTTTTTCCTTTGTGAATGCCCATTTTGAATGGGTGCAAGGGAGGCTCCTCGGGCATAACAGCCTCCAAATGGCCTTTGGAAGGGTTTTTTTGTAATGTTTACAAAGTGTTCTTGGTAAAACATTCAGGCATGGTGCACTGCTGCCCTCCTGGAATGGTGTCCTGGAGTGCCAATCTAAATAAGAATCCTTTTCATGTACCAACAGGCTAACTTCACCAGCCACCAAACATTGGATCGATGTGTCTGTCACTCCACCACTTGCCCATATACTCCGCTTTGTGCTGCCACATTATTAAGCTTCACCTCCCTCCCCCATGCAACTTTTGGAAAGGCTGACAAATATTTAAAACCTTTTTTTTCAGTCTTTATAAAATGAGACATTTTTGCATCCCACATGGGACCATTTAAAAGCAAATGGCCACATCTCTATAATTTGGAGTAGCAGCCCATTAAGGGTCACATGCTCTCAGTTTAGCAGGCTTCCTCTCCCGATGCTTCCTGTGCATGGCTCATGCTGTGTCTAAAAATGTAAATGTATGCCACAGAATCGGCAGGGTCATGCTGCCTTGCCACCAGCGCAGGCGTATCCAACATCACTGACGGCATGGGCTGTTTTTCCCCTGATCGCCCAAGAGCACTGACAGTATGGATCATTTTTCTCTCAATTGTGGAATCAGCCCTTATATTCAACAAGAGTTTGTCAAGGAAATGACAGGTGTGACTTAAGTTTCACATGGAGGCTGGGTTGATTATAAAATAAACTTCCCTGCATAACAAATAATATTATTGCCAGGGAACTGTGTACAACACTGGATTAGTGCCCAACCTGACACACCTAGAAGTTGGGTTTTTTAACGGAGGCAAAAGTGAGAAGGTGATGGTCCTAGTTCTCTGTGATAGCCCAATAATAACTCATGACCGTAGGACAAAACTACTGATATTTTGGCATTAACTGATGCTAAATTGCAAATTTCACCCGAAGACGCCCCAAAAATGACCAGTATGGGAAATAGAAACATGTAAGAAGGATTTTTTTTTTATTCATTCATGGGATGTGGGCATCGCTGGCGAGGCCAGCATTTATTGCCCTTGAGAAGGTGTGGTGAGCCGCCTTCTTGAACCGCTGCAGTCCATGTGGTGAAGGTTCTCCCACAGTGCTGTTAGGTAGGGAGTTCCAGGATTTTGACCCAGCGACGATGAAGGAACGACGATATATTTCCAAGTCAGGATGGTGTGTGACTTGGAGGGGAACGTGCAGGTGGTGTTGTTCCCATGTGCCTGCTGCCCTTGTACTTCGAGGTGGTAGATGTCGTGGGTTTGGGAGGTGCTGTTGAAGAAGCCTTGGCGAGTTGCTGAAGTGCATCCTGTGGATGGTACACACTGCAGCCACAGTGCGCCGGTGGTGAAGGGAGTGAATGTTTAAGGTGGTGGATGGGGTGTCAATCAAATGGATTGCTTTGTCCCGGATGGTGTCGAGTTGCTTGAGTGTTGTTGGAGCTGCACTCATCCAGGCATCCATCACACTCCTGACATGTGCCTTGTAGATGGTGGAAAGGCTTTGTGGAGTCAGAAGGTGAGTCACTCGCCGCAGAATACCCAACCTCTGACCTGCTCTTGTAGCCACAGTATTTATGTGGCTGGTCCAGTTAAGTTTCTGGTCAATGGTGACCCCCAGGATGTTGATGGAGGGGGATTCAGCGATGGTAATGCTGTTGAATGTCAAGGAGAGGTGGTTCGACTCTCTCTTGTTGGAGATGGTCATTGCCTGCCACTTGTCTGGCATGAATGTTACTTGCCACTTATCAGCCCAATCCTGGATGTTGTCCAGGTCTTGCTGCATGCGGGCACGGACTGCTTCATTATCTGAAGGGTTGCGAATGGAACTGAACACTGTGCAATCATCTGCGAACATCCGCATTTCCGACCTTATGATGGAGGGAAGGTCATTGATGAAGCAGCTGAAGATGGTTGGGCCTCAGACACTGCCTGAGGAACTGCTGCAGCAATATCCTGGGGCTGAGATGATTGGCCTCTTTTTGCTAGATATGACTCCAGCCACTGGAGAGTTTTCCCCCTGATTACCATTGACTTCAATTTTACTAGGGCTCCTTGGTGCCACACTTGGTCAAATGCTGCCTTGATGTCAAGGGCAGTCACTCTCACCTCACCTCTGGAATTCAGCTCTTTTGTCCATGTTTGGACCAAGGCTGTAATGAGGTCAGGAGCCGAGTGGTCCTGGCGGAACCCAAACTGAGCATCGGTGAGCAGGTCATTGGTGAGTAAGTGCCGCTTGATAGCACTGTCGACGACACCTTCCATCACTTTGCTGATGATTGAGAGTAGACTAATGGGGCGGTAATTGGCCGGATTGGATTAATCCTGCTTTTTGTGGACAGGACATACCTGGGCAATTTTCCACATTGTCGGGTAGATGCCAGTGTTGTAGCTGTACTGGAACAGCTTGGCTAGAGGCGCAGCTAGTTCTAGAGCACATGGTAGTGGCGCTCTTCAGAAGTTGGGGTTAAGACATATTGTTGGGACCAAATGGAGGGAGCTTGACTCTGCATCTGCCTCATGATTGTTTATTGCTAACACAAACATGTTCTATTCCCAGCGCTGTCATCTCTCGCTTTGATGCGTGCAGAAAAATATTAAAATACCACTATCGCCTGTTGCATGAACAAAGTATGGAGGCATTGCTGTATTTAATAATTGAGGCAAACGGTGGAGCGACTTAAATTGACCAGTAAGTTCTGGAGATTAGCAGGTCACAGCATATCTCTTCTTCCCCTGAATTTGCTGGCCGATTAGTGCATTAATAACACCGTGCGTCATTAACACATCGTTATTTTTCCAGCAAGATTTGGCCCGATATATCTTTCTTAAGCAGACACTTGAAATGAAATGCCACGTTAAAAAAAATCAGTTTTATCAAGCAGGTAATTTATCAGCACACTGGTGAAATTGGAAAGAAATTTAAGAATTCTTCCGTCACATTCCCAGGCCATGGGATCCTTCTCTTTGCCACATTTTCCATGCTTCCCCCACCCCACCCCCGCCATTCTGATGTAACCATTTACATCTTGTCAAACCCATCTTTTGTCCCATTATAAGAACATAAGAAATAGGAGCAGGAGTAGGCCAATCGGCCCCTCGAGCCTGCTCCGCCATTCAATAAGATCATGGCTGATCTGATTCTAACCTCAAATTTAAATTCATGTCCAATTTCCTGCCCGCTCCCCGTAACCCCTAATGACCTCTTTTACCTTGCACCATCATCCCTTTCGTCATTTAATCACTCCTGCCCTCCACCCTGTCTCAGACCTTTGTTCTTTTCCTGCCCCCTGCACCCACCCCACTTTTTCCCTTGCTTAAAAAACTGTTAAATCTCTAACTTCTTCCAGTTCTGATGAAAGGTCATCGATCTGAAATGTTAACTGTTTCTTTCTCCACGGATGCTGCCTGACCAGCTGAGCGTTTCCAGCATTTTCTGTTTTGATTTCAGATTTCCAGCATCCGCAGTATTTTGCTGTTGTTTTACCTTAAAAGGTTACTCTTTTCTGCAAAGTATGACTTTTCAGGTGAAAATTGAGGTAAATTTTCCTATTGTCAGATTAACCAAACTATCAACCTTCTCTGGAGAATTAACATCAAGTTAGGTTTGTACAGAATTGTTCATATCCTTTTGTAACCTGGCATGAGATCTGATGATTTAAATTTGCTTTATGTAATTAGGTTAACCTCGACAATACCTTAAAGGGAAAATAGGCCAATCTATTGATGGTTGTGATGAGGTACAGGTATAAACTTTTCAAAAATAAAATGGATCACCAATTAGATGTTTTGTATATTTAATGAATCCAAAATGAAGGATTTTTCATTTTACATTAAATTTTTATCCTAAAGTGCCAGCCTGGTGATAAATATTTAAAAATTGCTTATATAACATTTTTGCTCTTAAAATAGCTTTGTTTGAAAAGTACAGCAGATGGGCTTTGAATGCAAAAGGATTCTGCAAATATTATTGATTTATTGTAACAGATTTGTAGAGATCATTAGGAACGTTAAACTTTTGTCAATAAATTATAGGATATGAAACCACATTTCCTACTGATAACTGACCAAGGTGGAATAATTCTTATGTGTTCCAAATGTCGACTTCTAAGTTTAAAATAATAAATCCATTTCAGGAAAAGGAACTTGGCAAATCTCAGGAGAAAACAGGGCTCATTATCAACAACAATAACTTGCTTTAATATAGCACCTTCAACGTAGTAAAACGTCCCAAGGCACTTCATAGGAGTGTTATCAAACAAAATTTGACACCGAGCCACATAAGGAGACATTAGGAAAGAGGTAGGTTTTAAGGAGCGTCTTAAAGAAGAAGTGGGAGGTGGAGAGGTTTAGGGAGGGAATTCCAGAGCTTTAGGGCCTAGGCAGCTGAAGTCACGGCCGCCAATAGTGGAGCGATTAAAATCGGGGATGGGCAAGAATTTCATCCTAGTTTCATAAAATCATACAAAATTTACGGCACAGAAGGAGGCCATTCGGCCCATCGTATCCGCTCCGGCTGAGAAAAGAGCCACCCAGCCTAATCCCACTTTCCCGCATTTGGTCCGTAGCCCTGCAGGTCACAGCTCTTCAGGTTTCATGCTACCTTACCAGCCACCTTTATCATCTTTTATGACCCATCTTGCAGGTGGAATTCATTTCCCATTCCACCAGCACCAAGTTTTCTGAACAGGGCAACAAACTCAGGAAACTAACAGCTTATGTGTTCCATGAACAAATCACTGCCTTTATCAAATTCGACAAAAATGACCTCAGGTGTGTGTTTGTCTCAATAAGGAAATTGCCCAATATTATCTTAAATTGTCCACTTCCGATAAATACAGAGACCAGTGGACAATAGAGAGGGAATTTTAATGGCGGGCAATTGTGAGCAGCACATGCCTGAATTTCCCACATGCATTTCCAGTCAGCAGTTAGTCTTGTAAAATTACCCCTTAGGTGCATACTTAAGAGATTTGCTCTGTTAGTGTTTGATTTTTTTTTTATTCGTTCATGGGATGTGGGCGTCGCTGGCAAGGCCAGCATTTATTGCCCATCCCTAATTGCCCTTGAGAAGGTGGTGGTGAGCCGCCTTTTTGAACCGCTGCAGTCCGTGTGGTGAAGGTTCTCCCACAGTGTTGTTAGAAGGGGAGTTGCAGGATTTTGACCCAGCAACGATGAAGGAACGATGATATATTTCCAAGTCGGGATGGTGTGTGACTTGGAGGGGAATGTGCAGGTGGTGGTGTTCCCATGTGCTTGCTGCCCTTGTCCTTCTTGGTGGTAGAGGTCGCAGGTTTGGGAGGTGCTGTCGAAGAAGCCTTGGCAAGTTGCTGCAGTGCATCCTGTGGATGGTACACACTGCAGCCACAGTGTGCCGGTGGCGAAGGGAGTGAATGTTTAGGGTGGTGGATGGGGTGCCAATCAAGCGGGCTGCTTTGTCCTGGATGGTGTTGAGCTTCTTGAGTGTTGTTGGAGCTGCATTCATCCAGGCAAGTGGAGAGTATTCGATCACACTCCTGACTTGTGCCTTGTAGATGGTGGAAAGGCTTTGGGGAGTCAGGAGGTGAGACACTCGCTGCAGAATACCCAACCTCTGACCTGCTCTTGTAGCCACTGTATTTATATGGCTGGTCCAGTTAAGTTTCTGGTCAGTGGTGACCCCCAGGATGTTGATGGTGGGGGATTCGGCGATGGTAATGCCGTTGAATGTCAAGGGGAGGTGGTTAGACTTTCTCTTGTTGGAGATGGTCATTGCCTGGCACTTGTCTGGCGTGAATGTTACTTTCCACTTATCAGCCGAAGCCTGGATGTTGTCCAGGTCTTGCTGCATGTGGGCACGGACTGCTTCATTATCTGAGGGGTTGCGAATGGAACTGAACACTGTGCAGTCATCAGCGAACATCCCCATTTCTGACCTTATGATGGAGGGAAGGTCATTGATGAAGCAGCTGAAGATGGTTGGGCTTAGGACACTGCCCTGAGGAACTCCAGCAGCAATGTCCTGGGGCTGAGATAATTGGCCTCCAACAACCGCTACCATCTTCCTTTGTGCTAGGTATGACTCCAGCAAGGTAAAACTGCCTTTAATGCCTCTGCTGTCTGTATCTTAACTCGCACCAAGTCCCTTTCACCCATCACCCCTGTGCCCGCTCACTTACATGGCTCCTGGTCCAGCAAGGCCTCGAATTTAAAATTATCATCCTTGTGTTCAAATACCTCCATGGCCTCGTTTCTCCCTATCTTTGTAACCTCCTCCGGCCCTACAACCCGCCGAGAACTCACTGTCCCTCCAATTCTGGCCTCTTGTGCATCCCCGATTTCCTTTGCTCCACCATTGGCAGCCTTGCCTTCAGCTATCTAGGCCCTAAGCTCTGGAATCCTCTCCGTAAACCTCTCCGCCTCTCTCTCCTCCTTTAAGACGCTCCTACCTCTTTGACCAAGCTTTTGGTCACCTGTCCTAACATCTCCTAATGCAGTTTGGAGTCACATTTTGTCTGATAGCACTCCTGTGAAGCGCCTTGGAACGTTTTACTACGTTAAAGGCGCTATATAAATGCAAGTTGTTGTTGTTAATCCCCCTGGTGTGCAGGAGGAAATTGTGACAGCCATAAAGAACCTGCAACTGGATGAAACCTCAAGGCTTCATGGCTTTTTGGATGAATGTTTTTAAGAGTTTCCCTTGATCTATTGATGATCCTCTTTGTTTTCATGTTCAAACTCAAGTTCTTCCTAAGTCCCTGCAGCATCGTTGCAATTTCATTTATTGAGAAGTTGGGGCAAAAACTTAAATTGCAATAATGATCATCTCACTTCTGAATTTTGATTATGCCCTTAACCGTCAGCTGGTTATGATGAGGTAAATGGTGATAGATTGTATCCACTGCTCGGTGAGATGGTAACGAGAGGGCACAAATTTAAGATAATTACAAAACCAATTAAAGAGGTGGTTAGGAAAGATATTCTTTACACAGAGTGTGGTTGGAATCTGGAACTCTCCGCCATGAAGCAGAATCTATAAATTATTTTTAAAGATAATTAGTTGCTTGAGAAAGAGTAATGTTAAAGGAGATGAGGGATGAGTAGGAGAATGTGATAAATCTAGGTAGCTCATGTGGAGGAAAACATCGGCACAGACTTATTGGGCCAAATGGCCTATTTCCGTGCTGTAATCATTGTCGGGCTATGATGGTGCAGGGACTTGGACCCAGCCCTAGTCTTAGTTAAAAACTTACAATTCTTTCAATTGAAGCTTCTCAGGCTGCTTCATCACTTCTCAATTCTTCGTAAGAACATACGAATTAGGAGCAGGAGTAGCCTATATGGCCCCCCGAGCCTGCTCTGCCATTCAATAAAATCATGGCTTATCTTCGATCTCAACTCCACTTTCCCGCCCGATCCTCATATCCCTTGATTTCCTTAGAGTCCAACAATCTATCAATGAATACACTCAACAACTAAGCATCGACAGCCCTCTGGAGTAGAGAATTCCAAAGATTCACAACCCTCCGAGTGAAGAAATTTCTCCTCATCTCAGTCCTAAATGGCTGTCCCCTTATCCTGATACTATGCCCCCTAGTTCTAGACTCTCCATCCAGACGAAATAGCCTCTCAGCATCTACCCTGTCAAGCCTTCTCAGAATCTTATATGTTTCAATGAAGTCACCTCTCATTCTTCTAAATTCCAGAGAGCATCAGCCCATTCTACTCAATCTCTCCTCATAGGACAACCCTCTCATCCCAGGAATCAATCTAGTGAACCTTCGTTGCACCGCCTCTAAAGCAAGTATATCCATCCTTGGGTAAGGAGAGCAAAACTGTACACAATACCCCAGGTGTGGTCTCACCAAAACCCTGTACAATTGCAGCAAGACGTCCTTACTCTTGTACTCCAACCCCTTGCAATAAAGGCCAATATACCACTTGCCTTCTTAATTTCTTGCTGCACCTGCATGTTAACTTTTTGTCTTTCGTGTACAAAGACACCCAAATCCCTCATGTGGTCACCTTGGCATTCTTGTAAGTTACAGAAGTGTCAGATAAGATAGAATCTTCACTCCATGTAGCAGTGACTTTTGCCATTTGACACACAAAAATGTTGCAGATGCAAACTTTTCTTTAGCGTCTTTTCAATGTAATGCAAGTAGGTTTATTGGATACCAAACAGGATTGCAGTTAAAAGTCATTAGCATTGCTCGAACACTTATGTTACATTAAAAGTTTTGTTAGGTAATAAAAAAAAAGTTAAATGTATTGTTTTATGTCTGGCAATGGTCGTAAAACATGGACCAAATGTGACTCCTAGCTGTGGCCGTATAAGTGTTTTGAAACATGAAGTCACTTTAGTTACATCAATCGTACACCTAATAATTGACTGAATTGGTCTTTTTAGTTCATGAATTGTAATTATTTACTTCTGTATTAATACAATAAGTAGTGTGGAATAAATACAACAACAACTTGCATTTATATAGCGGCTTTAACGTAATAAAATGTCTCAATGCGCTTCACAGGAGCGATTATTAAACAAAATTTGACACCGAGCCACATAAGGAGATATTAGGGCAGCTGACCAAAAGCTTGGTCAAAGAGGTAGGTTTCAAGGAGCGTCTTAAAAGAGGAGAGAGAAGTAGAGAGGCGGAGAGGCTTAGGGAAAGAATTCCAGAGCTTAGGGCCTAGGCAGCTGAAGGCACGGCCGCCAATGGTGGAACGACTAAAACCGAGGATGCACAAGAGGCCAGAATTGGAGGAGCGCAGAGATCTCAGGGAGTTGTAGGCCCGGAGGAGGTTACAGAGATAGGGAGGGGCGAGGCCATGAAGGGATTTGAAAACAAGTATACCATTAATAAGTACCCTCAAGCACGTTGCTTGAGCAATGTCCATCAGCATCTGAAAAGAGAAAAGATAGGTTAATATTTTGGCTACAGGCCTTTCCTCAGACAAAGTTCCAGAACCCTCTTCCGCACACTTACCCGAGTGCTGGTGGGTGGCCAAGGGCTGTCCGGTTTTCCAGAGGCAGGCAGCCGCTTCCTGCCCACTTCCCGCTTGTCCCAGGTGGGAAGTAGACCAGCGGCATTAATGAGGCCCGGGAGTTAAAATACCCTGGGCCTGTTTGCTCCTGCAGCTGGTGAGTTTCTAACTCAACTCACCACCCACCCGCCCAAAACACCACCGGGAGTTAAAATGGGGGCCAATGTTTCTCTTGCAATGAAAAAATATTTTTAAGTAAGGAAAATGTTTACAAGATCAGATTGGCCCCCTCATGTCTCTTGTGTATACCCACTGCACCATTTTCACTTGGTTGGGATTTTCACATTAACATTCTGATGACAACACTCATATCTATTGAAGAGTTTTTCAGACCTTATGAACCTAATAAAAAATAGCGAGCATTTCTGTTTTATTGTTGAGCCAGTTAATCCCATTACTACTAATTGCAGTGAATTTATTTTTTTAAACTTAGGCTCTGTGTAGCATTGAATTGCAACCTTTGTAAAATGTCAGAGTAACACTGGTGAGTCAAAGATGACATACATTGTGATATAACCCAGAGACCTGTGAATAGGACGTAATGTGAAGAGATTGTATCAACCACTGACAAATGCTCTGACTCTATATGGAAGGAAAACTACTGCATGTTAATCACTAGTGTGATTTTAAACCAAAGGTGAAGCACCAGCACTCAGTAACAGTCTTCTTCCATTGAAACTGATAATAAGCACAAGTCAATCTGCAGAAGCCACATTGCCTTTCAGTGTGATGTTACTAAATTATTTAAACACTGTTCATAGTGTATGCAACAGGAAAATATCCAACGGAAGCAGCCTACGTTGTATGATTCATGGAAAAAGATCAAGTCAAATGAAAGATGACACAGAGTGTTGCAGGAACAGCATTTTTGTTTAAGCTCTGTGCCTGTTTGAAATGACACCGCATTAGTCGCAAGGTTTGTGAGTTCAAAAAGGATATAAAAGAATATTGGGAAACAATGCAGTGATAGATGCCTTGAAAACAATTAGCCGGCCCATTTCGTTTGAATTGGTTATTCTGTGGTTTTAATTATAAAATGTATACAAATACCAGAGCATGATTAAGAGCTAAAATTAATTTTTACAACCTAACGACAAATAGATATTGCCAGCAAAACGGCAGTCAGGATTTACTGCATTGCGTCTCACACTAGAGAGCACTATGGGGGTGAACGTCCGCAGGGTTTCTGCTGATCATGCAACGTAACTTCCATGGCCCTTCCACTGACGGAATGGCGGACTAGTGGGAGAACCCCAGTGGAAATTCACCGCCTATACCTTCAGTTAGTGGTGCGTGAATGTCAATAGTTTGTCATTTTACACAGTCCTCAATGAGTAAGATGGTGAGCCATGGGGGAAACTGATTTGATATCCTGACTGATTTCTCACTGCTCACAACTGAGATTTCCAACCAAAGATTTAATGACAATTATAGAATTAAACAGAAATTACAGCACGGAAACAGTAATTTGGCCTAACCAGTCCATGTTGGCGTTCATCCTCCACATCAGTAGTAGTCCTAATCCCATGTACCTGCTCTGCTCCCATATCCCTTTATTCAACAAAAACAATTTGCTTTAATACAGTACCTTTAACATGGTGAAACC
Source organism: Heptranchias perlo (assembly GCF_035084215.1). NCBI lineage: Eukaryota > Metazoa > Chordata > Chondrichthyes > Hexanchiformes > Hexanchidae > Heptranchias > Heptranchias perlo. The sequence continues at coordinate 81,694,856 of NC_090332.1, forward strand.
TCCCAAGGTACTTCACAGGAGCATTATCAAACAAAATTTGACACCGAGCCACATAAGGAGATGTTAGGTGACTAAAAGCTGGGTCAAAGAGGTAGGTCTTATGGAGCATCTTAAAGGAGGAGAGAGAGGTAGAGAGGTGGAGAGGTTTAGGAAGGGAATTCCAGAGCTTAGAACCTAGGCAGTTGAAGGCACGGCCGCCAATGGCGAAGCGATTAAAATTGGGGATGCGCAAGTGGCCAGAATTGGAGGAGTGAAGAGATCTCGGAGGCTTGTAGGGCTGGAGGAGGTTACAGAGATAGGGAGGGGCGAGGTCATGGAGGGATTTGAAAACAAGGATGAGAATTTTAAAATCGAGACGTTGCCGGACCGGGAGCCAATGTAGGTCAGCGAGCACAGGGGTGATGGGTGAACGGGACTTGGTGCGAGTTAGGATCTAGGCAGCAGAGTTTTGGATGAGCCCAAGTTTACAGAGGATGCAAGGTGGGAGGCTGGCCAGGAAAGTATTGGAATAGTTGAGTCTAGAGGTAACAAAGGCATGGATGAGGGTTTCACAACCTTCAACCGCCTATCTAACTTATTCTTAAATGTTGACATGGTCTTGGCTTCAATCACTAACTCTGGTAGTGCATTCCACAGCCTCAAAGCTCTCTTGTGTAAAAAGGTTTCTTTTGCTCTCTGTCTTAAATTTCTTACATTTAATCTTGTTGTGGGCTGTTCTTGATAAAAGCTACTCTAAATCACTGCCCCAAGATTTCCAGACAGATTGCTACAATAACCAAGTGGAAAGAATGAGCCATTAGTACCATTAACAATCACACATAGCTAGATTTCAGCAGTACAATAGACCCCTTTTTTAATGATATTTTAAGTGCCATACAAAAAGCTTAATCTAAAGGCAAGGGAGTACATTATAGTTTGGGAGATGTTATAAAGACCATTTATTGAATTTGGTTTCTTTGTTGTCGACTTTATTGACAATAATTAAATATTGGAAAGTAACACTGGCAAATGAAAGCTTTTTGTCTGCCTTCAATTCTTCTGACAATATCAAAAATTTCCAGGTCAAAAGTGACACAGGTTAAGGTACAAAGTAAGAAGTGTAACAGGGATCAGGTTTTGGGTGGGTGGGAGTCAGGGCAAGTGTCGAAACCCGCCCCCCCGCCCCCCCCAGCATAATCAGTTTGAGGCCTGGGCTATTTTAACTCCCAGGCCTCATTTAGATCCCGCCGACCAGCTGCCTGCTCGAAACGGGCCTAAAGAGGTGGCTATCCGGCTGCCAGCAGGTGAAGATTGGGTGGCCCAGAGGCTGCCCTCCGGCACTCAAGTAAATTGTGGGAAGCGGGGTTTCGGCAGGGTCTTATGGGTGTGAAGGGGGGATCTCGTGGTCGCAGAGGCCCAGACTTTCCTTGTGGAGCTCGTGGGAGCACTCCTGGTCTTCCTGGCCTCACTAAGGAGTGTTTAACACTTACTTTATATGGCATCTTCGCCCTGCAGCCCAGGTTTGCACTGAGCAGGACAGGTGTGGAGGGCACCCCACTCTGTCGGTGCTTAAAATGCCATCGGGGTCCTATGATGTCTTTAGGGCGATGATGTCTCATTAATGACATCATAGGACCCCGAATTGCATGTATTAATGTGATTCCCACCTAGAAAAAGGCCCAGTTAAGGTGGCTACAGGCAGGAATGGAGCAAGAACAGGGTGATAAGTTCTCGGTGGCGATTTTAACTGAGCCAGAGGGATGGGTTAAAATTGCCCCGAGTTGTCAGTACATCAACCAACAAATGTGTCTAAACCTCAAGTTTAGAAAATAAGCTTCTACCCTATCAATGTGATCCTTCCATTTCTTACATCTTCTATTACTTACATTGATACTTTGTCAGATATCTCATTTCACTTTGACTGTAGGGGCTTATGATGTGGTCCCACATTTAACTACAGCTACCTATCGACTATTGACATCCTCATTGCACTGTCTTTGCTGTATATGATGTGGAGATGCCGGTGATGGACTGGGGTTGACAATTGTAAGCCTCCGAAAGCTTGTGAATTTAAAATAAAATTGCTGGACTATAACTTGGTGTTGTAAAATTGTTTACAATTTGCTGTATATGTCACAGTGAAAATAGGGAACAATGAGCTATATTGGTTACTTGCATCACGATGAGGGAAGTGGCAGAATTCCTGATCTCCTTGCATGTGTGCTCAAAGGTAGACCTGCATGGAGTGTGATTTATACTGTTGCCTGTACTTCCAATTTATTTTCTAATGATTGGAGAGAGCTGATGAGTTTTTTTTCTTCATTACTGAGCAAGTTTCTCGGCATATGGCGCTGAAGAAAATTGAGGTGAGACCACCTTTCTGGGTGACCTTACTGAGGTCAGCACAGTGGAAGATGACCTGCCACTAGAAAAGCTGTACTATGTTTTAAGGCTAGAATGAAGAAAGGCTGAACAGACTGGGGGTCATTTCTCTAGCAAAGAGTAGACTGAGGGGTGACCGAATAGAGTTCATTAAAATTATGAAGGAGTTTGACAGGGTAGACGTAGAGAAGATATTTCCACTTGTGGTGAAGTCCAAAACTAGGGGCCATAAATATTAGAAAGGTGCTAATGAATCCAATAAGGAATTCAGGAGAAACTTCTTTATCCAGAGAGTGGTTAGAATGTGGAACATTCTACCACATGAAGTAGTGAGAGGAATAGCATAGATAGATTTAAGGTGAAGCTGAAGATTTAAGGGAGAAAGGAATAGAAGGATATGCTGATAGGGCGAGATGAAGTGGCTGGTGTGGAGCATAAATACTGGCATAGATCTGTTGGGCCGAACGGCCTGGTTCTGCGCTGTGAATTCAATGTAATTCTATGTAAAATGGTCGTGCAGCCCCGACCTCCCAAAATGGAGCAAAGCAGGAATATTGAACTCATCTCACTTAGTCAGAAAGATTGACTAAATCTGTCTTGAGGATGAATGTTTCATCTCAAAAGCTGATCAAAAAAGTGAAGGGGACAAAACCTGATTCATTTCAACGGTGACTCCTGTGCACTTTGTAAAGTAAATCTTTAATAGGGGGCAATTTTAACCCAGCCCACCCGGCAGGTTACTGACGGGGTGGGATTGACCACCCATTTTAAAGCCCTCCCGATTCTACTTTCCATTGGCGGTCACCCACCGGGCAGGTTAGGTTAAAACTACAGCCTGATGTTTTGAACAGCAGCGTTGAGTTTTACCTCACAAAGAAGGTGTGATAAGAACACAACCGTCACCCACTGATCTTGTTATTCTTTTGAGTTTCCACAGGAATCCGTTGCTGATTTTGGGTGTGAAGACCGCCTAAAATGAACCCCCCACCCTCATTAACATATTTCAATCGGCATCCTGCACTTTTATTAGGAACCTTTTGGGAAATTGATGCCTGGGAGCGCTTGATTCACTTATTCTTAAGCCCGCCCAGCAAAAACATGGCACCAACACTCGGGAAGTAGGCTGAAGTGATATTTAAAGGGATCCCACCTCCATTAAAGTAAGTCTCTGGTTCGTTGTTTTTGGCCGTTGGGGATATTCTTGGAGCCATTTTTTGGTGAGTTTTGGCAATTTTTGATACTATAGAGCTGTTGGAGGGCTGACTTTTGTCTGCAGCTGCACTATTTTACTTCATTGGCTGCAGGAGTACTGGAAAAGATGGGAACATTGCTGAGATTATCGTAGAGGCTGCCACAGCAGCAGGAGCAGGTACGGCTGCACAGTGGAGGCTCAAAGAAGATGGCGAAGGAGGTAAGGGCCAAGGATGCCTTACAACATGCGGCTGTTTCGCAACAGAATGTCCTACCTGAACTTGACAGAGGAGCAGTGTGTGAGGAGGCTGCTTTTCAGCGGGCAGGCAGTCACTGACCTCTGTCACCTTCTGCAGCAGGAATTGGAGATCAAACACCAGGGCACACACCGCACCGCCCTATGGCTGTGAAGGTAACTGTGGCTCTCAACTTCTAGGCCACAGGTTCATTCTTGGCTTCAACGGGTAACATAACCAATATCAGTGCGGCCATCAAACAGCTGACAGATGCCCCCTTTGCAACAAGACAGCAACACACCACTTTCCCCATAGAGGATGCTGATCAGGAGGAAAGAGAGCTCTCGGATTTGCCAGCCTCGTTGGATTTTCCCAAGCTCTCATTGACTACACACACGTTGCCCTGCGTTCTCCCCATCATGAGCCAGCCATGTTTTATAACAGGAAGGGGGTTCCACTCCCTGAATGTTCATCTGGCGTATGACCGCAGGCAGTGGATAATATAGGTCTGTGCCCGCTTCCCTGGCAGTTGTCACGATGCCGTCATAATGTGCCAGTCCTCAATCTCCCTTGCCTGCACAAATATGCCGTTCAGAGGTGCCAAGCCTTGAAGCTGCCACAGGAGGAAGGAGCGCAGGAGCAAGATGAAGAAGGGGATGAGGAAGAAGAAGATGATGAGGAAGACCAGGGCTGAGCGGTGCTGGCCAGCTGCCAAAGCTGTAAGGCAACAAATTATTGAGGAGAGGTTATCCTAAGCAAACCTTCCTCCCAGAGCACTAACAGTCCCGCCATTTGACCACTCCTTCCACCCACCTTCTTAATGCTCTCCAACACTACATTGGTTGTCCTCTTACTAAGAATATGAAGTCCAAAGCAATGCAAAAATAAAATCTCTCTACTTAACATCATGCACATTGTGGATTTAACAACTTTTCCTATTGAAATGAAATCACACCAGTGCAATTCCTTAGTCCCTGGCCTCTGTGCTCATTGACCTATTCTCGTGCTCCTATGAGATGGTTCCCCTGTTGCAGGAGCCTGGGAGGTGGAAGGCTGCTGATCGTCCACTGTGGGCACTTGAGATGGCCATGGTTGGTGACCTCGAGCAACTCTAGCCTTTGAAGGCCTGGCTACAGACTACTGTATCTCAGTGTGGGCAAGGAGGGGGTCTGGGTCAACTGGCTGTGTGGGACCAACAAGGGCACTGGGTCAGAGGCTGGCAAGTGAACAGGTATGCTGCCATCCTGAGAGAGGATAGCATGAGCATCTCCCATGGAGCCAATGGCACTGTCATAGGGCTGTGCCTCTACACTTCCACTGCTTTGTGTGAGACCAATGTGAAGGGGTGTAGTGATGCTCTGAAAGCCTCTATCCATGCTTTCCACAATCCTATCCATGCTCTCCTTCATGAATTGAAAGGAAGAGGAGACACTAGACCCCCCCAGAGCCATGATGGTAGCAGTCTGAGTTCGTAGCGAAGCTGTCACCAGAGGCTCTATCATTGTGGGCCCCACTGCAATGTTCATGCAAATGACCACTCACTCTATGGTTGACTGCATGTCTGTATGCCTTGCTGGACGTGCTCACACATGTGCCATTGTGTTCAAACTCGCTGGTAGGTTGCCCAGTGCCCTTAAAAGATCCTGGTATATAGGAATCAGTCTTTGAATGTAAGCTGTGCCCTCAAAATCTTCCTCTGTGCCCTCTGCAGCAGGGCTAGGATGCGAGCTCTCCCTCCGACTAGCTGCTTCCTAGGCCATCCCACCCCCCTGCCCATTCTCCTGTATACTAGTGCTTGGTGAGTCTCCCAGTGCAGACGCCTCTAGCCTATCCTATAAAGTGCGTGTAGTGCCAGTCTCTGAGCTGGTGCTTGCTAAAGTAAGGTTAAGTGATACTGTGTCGTTTTAAGTGATGCTCTCTTCTAGTTCCTCAGCCTCTGGATGGTCTACGTTTTCTTGACGTGAAAGGGAAGAAAGAGTCAAGAATTAGCATTTAGTGTCAAGAATAAGCAAGGCAGATGCGTGCCTGCTGAAGTCAGCTGCACTTTGTCATGCATAGTGCGTGAGGATGAGATTTCAGTGAGGAGGGATAGAACGTATGATAGCCAAGAACCTTGCAGGATGCTTCCTCCAGCCTTGCCACTCGCCACACCCCTGATATGACCCCTCCCCACAATCTGTATAACGTCCTCCTCTAGTGGGAGAGGACCTGAATGGATGCTCGCCCTCCCTCCTGTCCAAGCCTCCTCTCTGCGATTGTGCACCAGTTTGCTCTGCAAGAAAGAAGGGAGACCGTTAGTAGTCGCCTAGTGAGATGCTTTGAGGATGTGCCAAGGTAAAATAATGGTGTGGGTGTGTGAATGGTGGCAGAGATGTGAAGAGGTGAAGGTAATACTGGTGAGGAGACTAGGGGATGCAGATTACGGCATAAGGAACAAAAGGAGGTGGAGTGAAGTGTGCTGCAGCGAATGGAGAAGAGTGTTGGTAATCGGGGGAGGGAAGGGTTGTGATTGCTGGGACTTCAGGTAGTGCAGGGTTATGCAGAGACTGATACGAGAGAGGAGTTAGGGGTCTTACCTTAGCAACCCTGGTCAGGTCACTAAACTTCTTCCTGTACTGAAGCCATGTGTATCTGGCGATGCTCCTGGTGCTGACGCGCTTTGCCACCTCTGCCCACTGCTGCCGGGCAGCTTGACGGGATATTGTCCTGCCATTTGTTAGGAAGGTGCTGATCTCCTACCACAGGACCTCCGGGGTGGGAGGAAGGGGGGGTGCCTTGAAGCTTCTACTTGGCCTGCCATCTTCAGAATTGCCTTCTTGTTGCCTGCAGCCAAAGTGCATCTCCCCTTTAAGAGGCGCAGACTACCTTCAAATTGCATCAGGGACACCCGATATTCAGCCCCTGTTTAGGCCAGCTACCGATCAACAGTGCGACTAGTGCTGGCAGCCCGCCTGTTTAATGATAATGAGGGCCCCTGACCCGAAAGTGGGCCCAGACGTGTTTGTACCTCGTTTTCTAGACTCACACACGAGGAATTGATATTTGGGCATTCCAGGAGTCGTTGCAAAGAGGAGAGGAAGAGAGAATCAAAGGGAAATTTCGAGGAGAAAAAAAAATTTAAATGCATTTCCTACTTCATGAAAGGGCGATGAAACATTTATCTACATGAAGTACTCAAATCATCATGAAGATTTATTAATCCAAGTTATAGAATTACAATCAAACCCCAGTGTTACAAACTGGTGAGTAATATTAACATAATAGTTTTTCAGGAGTTAGAAATCTGGAAATTAAAACAAAAAGCTGTACCAATAAAAGTGATTATCAAACTATCAGATTGTCATAAAAACCCAACTGGTTCACTAATGACCTTTTGGGAAGGAAATCTGCCGTCCTTACCCGGTCTGGTCTATACATGACTCCAGTCCCACCTTTCTGGTTAACTCTCAACTGCCCTCTGAAGTGGCCTAGCATGCCATTCAATTGTATCATATCTTTACTCAGCAGTTCAAGAAGAAGGCTCACTAAAACCTCCTCAGGGCAACTAGGGATGGGCAATAAACGCCCACATCTCGAGAATGAATTTTAAAAAAATCATTGAGCTCGCTGCTGATTATGATAAAGCCTTGGATGAGACCATGGGGGAGATGAGAATTGTTGCAAGAGAAGGTTTTATGAGAGACTGTAATATTGTGTGTGTTGTAATTAGTTTCGTTAAGCACTTGGGGTATTCTGATTTATTATTGTCATTGTCCATGAGATTAAATTTAAAGTGCTTAACTAAAGAAGTTAAGGATAGTATTAGATTAAAAGAAGAGGCTTATAATGTTGCCAAGAAGAGTAGTAAGCCTGAGGATTGGGAGAGTTTTAGAAACCAGCAAAGGATGTCCAAAAAATTGATAAAAAGGGAGAAAATAGAATATGAGAGTAAATTAAATCAAAACAGATTGTCAGAGCTTCTACAAGTATGTAAAAAGGAAGAGATTAGCAAAAGTAAACATCGACCCTTTAGAGGCTGAGACAGGAGAAATTATAATGGGGAATAAGGAAATGGCAGAGACGTTAAACAAATATTTTGTATCAGTCTTCATAGTAGGAGACACAAAAAAATACCAGAAATAGTGGGGAACCAAGGATCTAATGAGAGTGAGGAACTTAAAGTAGTTAATGTTAGTAAAGAAAAAGTGCTGGAGAAATTAATGGGACTAAAAGCTGACAAATCCCTTGGACCAGGTGGCCTACATCCTAGGATTCTAAAAGAGGATGCATTGGTTGTGATCTTCCAAAATTCCCCAGATTCTAGAACGGTCCCAGTGGATTGGAAGATAGCAAATGTAACCCTGCTATTCAAGAAAGAAGGGAGAGAGAAAACAGGGAACTACAGGCCAGTTAGCCTAACATCACGGGAAAATGCTGGAATCCATTATTAAGGACGTGGTAATAGGGCACTTAGAAAATCATAATATGATTAGGCAGAGTCAACATGGTTTGATGAAAGGGAAACCATGTTTGACAAATCTACTGGAGTTTTCTGAGAATGTAACCAGCAAGGTAGATAAAGGGGAACCAGTTGATGTAGTATATTTGGATTTTCAAAAGGCATTCGATAAGGTGCCACACAAAAGGTTGTTTTTAAGATAAGGGCTCATGGGGTTGGGGGTAATATATTAGCATGGATAGAGGATTGATTAATGGACAGAAAACAGAGAGTAGGGATAAACGGGTCATTTTCAGGTTGGCAGGCTGTAGCTAGTGGGGTGCCGCAAGGATCAGTGCTTGGGCCTCAGCGATTTACAATCTACATTAACGACTTAGATGAAGCGACTGAGTGTAATATATCCAAGTTTGCTGATGATACAAAGCTAGGTGGGAAAGTAAGCTGTGAGGAGGACGGAGAGTCTGCAAAGAGATATAGATGGGTTAAGTGATTGGGCAAGAAGGTGACAGGTGGAGTATACTATGGGGAAATGTGAGGTTATTCACTTCAGAAGGAAGAATAGAAAAACAGAATATTTTTTAAATGGAGATAAACTATTAAATGTTGGTGCTCAGAGGGATTTGGGTGTCCTTGTACACGAAACACAGAAAGTTAACATGCAGGTACAGCAAGCAATTAGGAAGGCAAATGGTATGTTGGCCTTTATTGCAAAAAAGTAAGGAAGCCTTGCTGCAATTGTACAGGGCTTTGGTGAGTCCACACCTGGAGTACTGTATACAGTTTTGGTCTCCTTACCTAAGGAAGGATGTACTTGCTGTGGAGGCCGTGCAACAAAGGTTCACTAGATTGATTCCTGGGATGAGAGGATTGTCCTATGAGGAGAGATTGAGTAGAATGGGCCTATATTCTCTGGAGTTTAGACAAATGAGATGTGATCTCATTGAAACATATAAGATTCTGAGCAGGCTTGACAGGGTAGAAGCTGCAAGGCTGTTTCCCCTGGCTGGAGTTTCTAGAACTAGGGGGCATAGTATCAGAATAAGGGGTCAGACATTTAGGATTGAGATGAGGAGGAATTTCTTCACTCAGGGGGTTGTGAGTCTTTGGAATTCTCTACCCCAGAGGGCTGTGGATGCTCAGTCGTTGAGTATATTCAAGAATGAGAGCGATAGATTTTTGGACACTAAAGGAATCAAGGGATATGGGGATTGGGCGGGAAAGTGGAGTCAAGGTCGAAAATCAGCCAAGATCTTATTGAATGGCGGAGCAGGCTCGAGGGGCCATGTGACCTGCCGCTGCTTTTATTTCTTATGTTCTTATGTTCTTAAATTAGTGCAGAAGCATAAAACTTTGTGTTGTCCTGCAGTAGTTGCAGCATGATCAGAGCACAAAAGCTGATGTGACTGGTTTGATATCATTTGCATAGACAGACCTTAATAAGTTCCACCCACTTGCAATCAGCACTTTTTGCTATGCGGTGGTCTTGAAAGTGCTCTGGAGCATGTCATTATTGATTTTGCTACAATGAATAGTGAAACAAACCATTGCTGTCTTACATTGCAACCAGACAGCTGTACGCACTATAGCCTTAGTGATCTAATCCTGCACTCTGAGGAGAAAGTTTTGGGGCATCAATAAATTGGGCATGATAGGAATCTTAATGACACTTACATTTTGTTATGGTGGAGACAACTCAAGAAGTAATTAGATTTGCTGACATATGAACCAGAGATTTCAATTGTTTATTACGTAAATTGAGGAAAAATCTGGATCTAATTAAATTATACTGTACCGTGATACTAAAACGAACTTAGATGGGTAGATTAATAGGGCATTGTGTAACCAGCTTTGCATTTTCAGGGAATATATTTATGATTTATTAAATTCAGTAATCTACTCAAGGCACACTGAAGCCAATTGACAAAACCTTTCTCATTAGACCACTGGAAGCTCTTTGTGTTTTGTTTCATTTGTTGTTCTCCATGTACAGAGGGCTAAACCAAAACGTCAAAAGAGCAAAATCAGCAGAGGAAAAGATTAGAAAATTCCGGAAATGCATATACAGGCCGATTAGCATCTGAGAGAGGATAAAATGGTCAATGTTTTAGGTGTGACCCTTCATCAACACTGGTCAGTTCTGGTGACTCCTGAAACATTAATCTTTCTCCTTCAGCTGTGAATCTCCAGCATCAGTGATTTTTTTTCTTTGTCTTTTTACAGTAACTGTTATTTTAAGACTTTTTTTGAACATGACCTTCAGCCCCACCCACATCCTATCTACATATTGCACCCAAGGTCACACTCAACTTTTATGTCACATGTTTGATACGTCTCCAACCATTTTGTAGTGCAGCATCTTTATACAGTGCCATTTGCTTCAGTTGGCTACCCCGCGGGTAGATATTCTGAGGCAGGAGGACAAAGCTCAGTTTTTTGCGTGAAGTACAAGGTATGATTTTCTTCACACGATTCTACATTATGAATTAGTCCGGCAGTGTTCCTAAAAAAAAATCTGCGTTAGTTTTGTGTGGGAGTCGTGGGAGGCGGGGGTGGGTGGTGGTGGGTTCCAGTTAGAGGCCGGGTGCATCTCTGTGGTGTTGTGAAAGGGGGCGGCAGAGGGGGAGGAATTGGAGGGAAGAATTATCATCAGGCATTCTTAACATTAGCACAGAGCAGCAGTAAGGGAGCCACAGGAACAGACCACCCAGCAACCCTCTTAGGTGGAGTCATTCGAGTAGAAAATAGACTGATTTCAAAATAAAAAAATATATCTGTTAGAACGACAGCTTTGATGAAAGCTCAGATTGCTGCCATCTTGGCTTTGGGGTCCAGCATCATCTCTGGCTTACAAAGCCTGAAGGAAAGCATGGATATGGGTTTCAAGAGCCTCCCAGCACGCCTGCACTCTGTTCTCACGCAGAGTAATAGAAGTGTTGAGGCTCGGCCCCGAGAGTGGCCTTGGCTCCATGGGAGAGGCACATGCAGTCCTCTCTCAGGGTGACAGCACGCCTGCTCCCCCTCCAGCCTCTCAACCAGTGCCCTTGTTGGTGCCGGACAGCCAACTGGGCCAGACTTCCCTGATTGAAACCGAGTCCCATCAACCTGCAGCCGGAGCTCCTCGAGGTTGCCCACCACGGCCGTCTCAAGTGCCCCACCGGAAGTTCAACAACCTTCCACCTCCCAAGCTGTATCTACTGAGGAACCACCTCGTAGGAGCAATAGACTAGGTAACCGAGCACAAAAGGTAGGCACTAGGGGTTTGCACAAGGATGATTTGTAGATATGTATCAGTCATGTAACCATTTGAGAAATCAAGAATGGAGTCTGATGGAGGTAAAAATGTTGTTTTGGTTTGGATGTTGGTCTTCATAATCTTAGTGATGTGGCAGGAACACACATGGAGTAGCGACAGTAACGGGAAAATCTGCTAACATTGCCAAAACAGCCAAAAGTTTGGCCCAAAAGCACCCTGGAAGCCTAAAATAACTAGAGACTTACTTTAATGGAGGTGAAGATTCCTTTAAATATCGCTTATGAAAGCTGCTTGCCGACTGTCCCAGTCATGATTTGTTGGGCGGGTTAACGATGTGACGCTTCAGGTGGGCACGGACACTAATTTCACAAAAGGGCCTTGATTCAGGCACAGGACCCTTATTAACTTGTTTAAACTATGCCTGCGTTTGTTTCAGGTGGCTGCCAGGGATGCCTGTCGTCCCTTCCGGCACGGAATGTCACGCTGCAGAATTCGAGGCACTCATTTTGGACCTGGAAACTGTGTATATTAATTTCTACCCCATTGTGTTTAGTAGCTATGTAAAAAAGACAATTTGAAAAAGAGAAAATAATAGCATTTATATAGCACCTCATTGTGTCATCTTAAATTGCTTTATACAATTAATTACTTTTTTGAAGTGATTGTTGTTATGTAAGCAAATTGAAAGTGTGACGGCTTGCCCTGTTCATGTTTTTGGAGATTTGAAATAATGTACTGGACTTGGGTCTAGTGCCTTCCCTAAATTCTTCAGTCTTCAGTTGGAGTGATGTATTTATCTTTGACGGATTGGCAGTAACCTCAAGGGATGTGATGATTGCATTTGATGTCTGCTGAGAGCAAAAGGGCAACACCGCTGTAGTCTCTAAAGTGCAAGGAGTGAGGGCTAATATAATGTAGAGGAAAGCCGTAGGAAAGATTCGTTTGTGAGTAAAGTTGCCGATTAACTGTATAACTATTTGGTTCTTGACTGTTCCTTTTACCTGCTGCCAACTTAGGCTGAGAGAAAGCCCTTTTCCTGAATGCAATTCATCCTTGGTACCTCCAGAGGGAATGAGCTGTTGCTCATTTTTACATACATTGAATCATTTGTATTTTTACTCATTTTTCTTTCTCTATTCCTTTGAGCTCTTTCCTAGATGAGAGAGAGAGATAAATCAACCTTTTACAATTTCTCTTCCAATGTCCCTGTGTAAATAACTGCTAGGAGGTGTGCAACAATGATGTGGTTTGATTTACTCTCCTGTTGTTCAGCATCTTTTGTAGAGGAAATATTCCATATCTGCTTTGCATCTCCCTCGACAGCCTGACTGAGATTGTTAGTCCATGTCCTACAGATCTGTTGTGTTCAATACAACTACATCGCAAAAGTTAATTAAAATGTGAATGTTTTTTAAAAGCTCATTTGTTTCTCAGTAACTAGAAGTGGGCACAGTGGTCAAGGTGTGGTGTACACAGATTATTGTACAGTTTAAACATGACTTTGTCTCACTTGTACTCTTATCATTTTGACTATATAGTTCATCATTAGTTGGGCTTATTAGGGGAGATCTTTCTGGGGCTGCACTGGGCACACTGGACTGCCTGGGCACAACACATACTGGAAAATCAGTTGGGTTATAGAGTCAAAGACATTTACAGCACAGAAGGAGGCCATTCGGCCCATCGTATCTGTGCCAGCCAAAAAAGAGCTACCCAGCCTAATCCAACTTTCCAGCTCTTGGTCCGCAGCCTTGTAGGTCGCGGCACTTCAAGTGCATATCCAAGTACTTTTTAAATGAGTTGAGGGTTTCTGCCTCTAGCACCCTTTCAGGCAATGTGTTCCAGACCCCCACCACCCTCTGGGTGAAAATATTTCTCCTCAACTCCCCTCTAATCCTTCTACCAATTACTTTAAATCTATGCTGGTTATCTCTGCTAAGGGAAATAGATCCTTCCTATCCACTCTATCTAGGCCCCTCATAATTTTGTATACCTCAATTAAATCTCCCCTCAGCCTCCTCTGTACCAAAGAAAACAACCCCAGCCTATCCCATCTTTCCTCATAGCTAAAATTTTCCAGTCCTGACAACATCCTCATAAATCTCCTCTGTACCCTCTCTAGTGCAATCACATCTTTCCTATAACATGGTGACCAGAACTCTACGCAGTACTCAAGCTGTGGCCTAACTAGTGTTTTATACAGGTCCTCTTATATTCTATGCCTCGGCTAATAAAGGAAAGTTTCCTGTATGCCTTCTTAACCATCTTATCTACCTGTCCTGCTATCTTCAGGGGTCTGTGGACATGCACTCCATGGTCTCTTTGCACCTCTACACTTCTCAGTATCCCACCACTTATTGTGTATTTGCTTGGAAATGGGTTGGAGTGCACATCTGTAAAGGAACCCATACAATTTTCCTTGTTTTATATTTCCCAAGCTGTCTCCTCAGAATCAACTGCCCCATCTAATTTGGTATCTGCAAATTTGACTAATTTGCATTCTGTTTCCGAGTCCAAAGCATTGATGTAAATTAGAAACAGTAGTGGTCCCAATTCCGATCCCTAAAGCATCCCACACAGTGCTTCCCCCTCACCCTAACATGACTCTTCCCACTAGTTAAAGGTGTTATATCAGGTGAGGAGGAGGTTTTCTGCCCGTCAACCAATTTCTTTTCCATTCCCAAGATTTATTCTGAATCCACACTACAATGAGCTTAACGTTACTGTCGAATGCTTTTTGGAAGTCTAGATACACCAAGTCATACATCATAGAATTTTACAGCACAAAAGGAGGTCATTTGGGTCTCTCGCACCCGTGTCAGCTCTCTGAAACAGCTAACAACTTGGTCCTATTCCCTCCCCCCATACTCTTTAAAATGTTTCTTTTTCAAATATTTATTCACTTCCCTTTTAGGAATTAGGAATTCTGCTTTCAATGCTGTTTCTGGTAGAGATTCCATGCTGAAATAACCATCCTCATTAAAAAACTCTAACCTCGCCCTTTGTTCCTCAACCCATCTGTCCTTGCAAGCTATCACCTCATCTCTAACCTTCCTTTGCTCTCCAAAGTCCTCAAACGTGTTGTCACTTCCCAAATCCGTGCCTATTTTTCCCGCAACTTCGAGTTTGAGTCTCTCTCATCAGGTTTCCATCTCTACCACTGTACCGAAATGGCCCTACCCAAAGTCACAAATGCATCCTCTGTGACTGTAACCATGGTGCATTATCCCTCCTCGTTCTCCTTGCCCTCTCTGCAGCCTTTAGCATGGTTAACCACATCATCCTCCTCCAATACCTCTCCTCCATTGTCCAGCGCAGTGGGACTGACCTCGCTTGGTTCCACTATTAACTATCCAGTCATAACCAGCACATTTCCAGCAATGGCATTTCTTCCTATCCCTGCACCGTTACCTCCGGAGTCACCCAAGGATCCATCCTTGGCCCTCTCCACTTCTTCATGTTGCCCCTTGGCGACATCATCTCCAGAACACGGGGTCAGCTTCCACATGTATGCTGATGACACCCAACTCTACCTCTCCACCACCTTGCTCAACTCCTCCACTGCCGTTGTGTTGTCAGACTGCTTGTCCAAAATACAGTCTTGGAGAATCTGCAATGTATTCCACTTTGACATTGGGAAGACCAAAGTCATTGCCTTTTACCCCCTGCCACTAACTCCATATGCTTGCTACCAATTCCATCCCCTTCCCCGGCCATTGTCTCAGGCTGAATGAGACTGTTTGAAACCTCAGGCTGAGCTTCCGACCCCATGTCCTCTCGATCGTAGGTAAGGTTCTGAGAAGGGTGGCCTGAGCACCCACCAATTTAGGAAGGAGGCCAATGATGCCAAGGTGCCAATGATGTACATAGGACCATGATTGCAATTTTGAAGTACAAATGAGATGAACGTGCACCACTGGCACTCCGCCCATTCATACCATTGTTGAGTAGCCCAACCACTGGTCTTTAAAGGGACTTCTGAAGGCTGCTCAAAAAAAAGCCCAACAAAATGTTTAACTTTTTTAAATATTCCATCCTGTGTTGCCCACAGGAATTGGAGCTGTTAAATATTCTTTTTATATGTTTTTTGTAACGATTGTCAGATTCTTTTTCATATTTCTTAATTTTTTAATGAATATTAGTTTTTCAAAATAGGATCAAGCAGCCATTTTATACTCCTTAAGTTTGATTTTAAAACACCTTAAATATAATATTTCTTGGTTGAGCTGGTATAAAAGAAGACATTCCAGCAACATCAGCAAGCTGGAGACCATTTTTCAGACCTGGTCAATAATCCAGGACAATTGCTTCAGCTTGCTACATGTTAGAAGGGCAAAGATATATCCTCTGCAACAGGACACTTGCAGCCAACTTGCAACATAGGGTCAGCAATACCAATGGTTGGCAAGATCACCACCTCCCTCAATTGTTATGCCTATGGTTCTCGGCTAGTACCGCAATATCAGATACTCTGTTGTCCACATATGTATCAAGGTGAATGATACATTGGTCAGCATAGCCAGCGCATAGCATGGCATGGCTACCCAATTTCACCGCACTGATACATTTCCCAAAGTACAGATGGTTGCCATGTTCCCAACCTAAAACCCTTGGAAGGTGTGGATGTGGCAAGGCTTCCATTTGTATGTTGCATCTTGATGGTGTACCCTCCTATGTTAGGGCAATGCAGAATATGCAATTAAGGAGCTGCAAGGTTATTTGAGGGCATGGAATGGGCAAGGAGTAAAGATGAAACAGATTGACAGGCTACATTTTGCAACTTGTGCTATTTACCTGGTACATGGTACTGTTAGTTAGTTGTACCTTGT
The DNA here is from genome assembly GCF_035084215.1 of Heptranchias perlo. Lineage (NCBI taxonomy): Eukaryota > Metazoa > Chordata > Chondrichthyes > Hexanchiformes > Hexanchidae > Heptranchias > Heptranchias perlo. The sequence goes on from NC_090332.1 coordinate 81,711,164, forward strand.
CAGATGTCTTAAAGTGTCCCACCTTCACCTGCATCAGTTCCCAAATTCTGCAGGTACTGTAGACAGCATTCTGTTTGGCTAGTCTTTAGGACCATATACCTTAATTTTTGTAGAAGACTTTTGCGTGGCTCCTAATGAAACACCTTCCAATATTATTTATATGCAACATCCATAAACATCCCTTTATTAATATGTTCCGTGATTTCCTCAAAAGATCAATTAAACTAGGCAAGCACAGCCTATCCTTTACAAATCACATTGACTGATTCTGATTAGCCTATGCCACTCTAAAGGGCTGATTTAGTGATCCCAATAAAATACCTGTTGGAACCACCTCACCATACTAAATCCTTTGTCAGGAGAATGACCAGCTGACCTTGTCTGATGCAACGACGCCAGCTAATGAATATCTTTATCATATGGTCACTGCGCAACTTAAGCTTTGTACAGGGAACATAATGAAGGGAGCCCCTTAAAGAACTGCTGCTCATGATTAAAGAGATGTGGCCATTTAAAGGTAAGTGGCCGCATATATGGAGATAAAATCATTGGAGCCTTTTTAAAGACTCAGAAATGGGTAACACAAGTCTTCAGCCTTTGCGAAGATCAGGAAGTGGGTAGAAAATAAAGGGGAGGACAAAAAGACAGACAACACAATGTGGTACCATGAAATGGAGCCTATGGGCAATGGCATAATGGTACTGCCCCAAGACCTTATTTGATGGTTGGAAAAGTTGACATTCTTCTTCATGAGGTGGGTTCAAGGAGGCCTGCCATCTTTGGCACTCCAGGGCACCCTCCCTAGAAGATGGTAGTGCTTTATATCTGGCAGAATGTGGCAGCCAAACAGAATGCCATCTGCAGTACCTGCAAGTCCTGGGAACTGATGCAGGTGAAGAGGTCTAGATTTAGATAGAAAGATAAAGATAACAATAGGGGTAAATGGATTTTATTGGATTGGTGGGATATGGCTATTGGGATAGTGATGTTCCCCCAAGGATCTGTGCTGGGACTTCTTTTGTTTTCCATTTATGTAAATAATTTGGACATAAGCACAAGAAGAATGATATCAAAACTTACTGATGATGTCAAATTAGAGGGCATGGAAAATGATGAGGAAGAATGCAGGAGATTGCAGAAGAGCATAATCAGCAGAATGGAGAGATGGGTGGCAGATGTAGTCCAGTGCAAAGAAATGTGAAAGATTTTGACTGGTTAGTGAATTAGTAATGAGGGGGAATGAATTTAGGATTATCACTAGAAGAATAAATTTGGAAGTTGGAAGAATTTTTTTCATAAGGAGGGTATTAGAATGTGGAATAATTTGCCACCTGTGGCTATTGAGGCAGATACTAGAACTTCACTTAAAACGGAGTTGAAACGTTTTTGACAAGGAAGAATATTAAATGGTATGAGGAAAGGCCATAGAAATGCCATCAGCATAGATTGCTCTAGCTAGCACTTACCAGATGCAAAGGACTGAATGGCCTCCTTCTGTGCTATAATTTCTAAAGGGCAAATATTCATCTTTAACGTTCTGACACAGACTGTCATATGCCAGGAACCCATACTGGGAATTCAGGCACATGTCCAATTTGTGGGCCCATGATTTTCTATCCAGGAGCACAGGGATGAAAAAATATTCCTATGTTTCCATAATTTCCTTATGGGTTTGACAAGGTTTTTTTTGTTTGTTTTTTCTTACTTACCACCTTCTTTTAGATTCTTCATGCTTCACAGTAAACAGTTTAAACTTTGATTTACTGAATATTTTGTCAATCATATGACATTTGATTTAGATTTGACTATATTTCTAGGGCCTACACATCACTGCAGGGTCTGAATGATAAATTGTCAACCTGATTGTTACTGTATCAAAGATCTACTTGCAACTTGCATATCTATTAAAATTCAATAGGGATTCTTTCTCCTGAAAGATACCAAACAGTTACCCAATACAATCACGAATTCTGAGCTCTCTTCAATCACCTCTTGCAGACAGGATCAAAGTGAACTTGGAGAGTTAGTCCTCTTTTCCCTTCATTATTGGAGAGTAAGGCATCTTTAAATGTCAATACAACTCAAGTGACCAATATTACTGGAACACTTCCTTTGTGATAAAGGACAACGATTTTGGTAGTAGTGGTGCTAGCAGATAAAGGGAGGTTGGCTATTCCATTCCCTTCCTAATGCAAGCTTGTTGCCTTGGAATAGTCCTTAGTCATTGTCTATAGTTCAATGGTTGATGAAATTATCCATCAATTCTTAGTCTAGAGTTGGTTGCCATTTTAATATTACATGGTCCCATCATGTATGAATACTTGAATTGAAATATGAGCTAGAATGAAAACATTCAAACGATTATCATTAAAAATAGATTGAAAGATGGGGTCTAACTTCTCTTTCATTGTCAATTCATTTGCATCCGATTAACTTGAAAAGAAAATGAAGTATATATGAGCACAAGCCCTTTAATTTTAAAATAGGTATGAATTGGCAGCAAAGGGTAATAGTAATAGGTCAAAAAGAATGCAGCTCTATGAAAAGAATTAAAAGATATGATTAGTGGAAACCATTTTTGAGACTAGAATTTCAAGCAAGTGTTGTAAAGGGAATTGTGTACAAATTCGCTTGGGATGGAATTTTCTTTATGTAAAGCAAATGGGTTCATCTTTCGAGAGCGTCTATTAAGTTCTTTTTCAAAAGTTTGACCCTTTGCAGCATATCATATTTTTATGTCAGAAAGTCTGTCCAGGCTTGCTATTTGGTCTTAAATATAAAGAATGAGTATTTGTTGAAGGGATTCGATTGCCTGCAGAACTGTATCCAAAATGGGAGAAGGTTGGGAGAAAATAAACTGAAAAAAAAAAGCAATAACAAAAACTGTAACCCTATTTTCTTTAACGGTACCTTGGTGTCGATAATTGTCCCTTTATAATCGAAGGGCTGATATACAGGATCGATGACCTGACAACGCTAAGGTGCGATTGGGTTAGGCAAACAAACTGGCTTCAGCTTCACAAGTTCGGTATATCTAGATCAAAAACGTATTTTTAAAAATCCTATACTGAATGATGAATGGAGATGAAAGTTTGTTGCATAACACAGAAACACTTTCCGCTGGCTCTTGTCGGGTTTGATAACGATCGTTCTTGGAAGCAGAGGCTGCCTCCGCCTCTTTGACGAGCAGCGCGTAGCCTCCGCCTGCCCTTGGCTTTAAATTGAGATTGGGCTCGATGTAGAGGCGAGAAGAGACTGCGAGCAGCCGGGGAAGCGCTCCCTCACCTCACAAGCCGCCAACTGCGTGTACGCCTCGCACAAGACTATGCAATTCTTGCCTCTCCTGATCTTGTCCGTTCTGTCTGCCGTGGCAGGTAAAGTTTGCTTTTTGAACCTTTGTTTTAATCCTTATTCCTATCCAGCAGCTCCACTATTTCAGCACCTTGGACAGCGAGTGGGTCCTGCTGACTGATCCAACGACAGAACTTGCTAAGTGACTGTGGTGTACGATTTGGTAGGAGCTTGGTTGGCATTTTTTTCTTGTTATTGGTAAATCTGAACAAAGTGTGACATTTTTAATCATGGAAAAGCGCTGGCAGCTACATTTCAGAATATCCATTGTTTTACTGTCTTACTTAGCCCCCAGTATCGTGAAATACGGGTTATTACCAGTGTTACAAACTGCCCTTATCAATTTGGTCTATCGTTTTTGGGGGGATGTTGGTTTGTAGACAGATTGACAAGCGCTCGCATAGATTTACTGTTTTCCCCCCAACTTCATTATAAGAATAGAAAAAAAACAAGTTATAGGAAAACACATTGAAGTGATAGACAAATTCTTGTGGATTTGTCTATCACTTCAATGTGTTTTCCTATAACTTGTTTTTTTTCTATTCTTATAATGAAGTTGCTGCTGATCTTAAAATGAAAACTTTCACATAAATCGTGTCACACCAGCGCAGAGAGCATGGTTTTATAGATTTAAAGAGAGCCGGTGGGCTCAGATACTAACTAGCAGGTCGAGTTCAACCAAACTGCAGGTTAACTTTCACTAGCTGGCCTTATGCGGTCTCAAGTTCCTTCCTCTAAATGTGAAAGCCACACCCTGTGCAGTTGTTGTTAGAAACAGATCGGTAATTGTGTTTTTTTTTCTTTCCATTTGTTCTTGGCAGTAGTCAGACCACTGCCGGTGGAGAGAGAGACACAGAAGGATGAAATGGTAGGTTTCAATAATGTGTTCCCAGTGCAGAGATAGTCGTGTGTTGGGAAATTCTCTCTTTTCTGAACCAGAACACGAGGGAACTGATGCTGATGTTGCTGTTCTGATATTTGCCCATTTAGGTGACACGGTGCATAATCGAAGCACTCTCCAACGCTCTTTCTAAACCCAACGCTCCTCCATTGACCTCGGGGTGCAGAGAAATCCTGAAGAGTAAGTGCGTGTCTTTGTATGGGTCGCATCACCAACCATTCTGAGCTTAAGTATCCCTTCAGATCATTAATGCAAAAGCCATACAAGACTACTGGAAAATGCTATACAAATGCTTGTGTTCTGTGCGGTTTGTTCTAATCTGCATTCTACGCTGAAATTTGGAATGAAAACGGTTTGTGAGGGAGGTAAATATTTGATTATAGAAATATATTATCCTCTGGGTGGCGAATCGACAGCCGTTAATGAACAGCTCAATCTGAAGTGTCTGTTGGTTTAAAATAATGATCCGATGAGATTCATTTCCAATAAGGAGCGGTTAGAGAACTATCAATAATCGAGAATGCCATTTCTTTTTATTGATTCAATATTCTAAATGTATGTTTTAAATTATTACTTTACAGTAACGATCTGTTAAGGCTTAGTCACCCGCCCCCAGTAAGTGATGGGTTCTGGCAGCCTGAGATTTTCAGCATTACCCAAGCCTATCATTTGATGAATGGTTACAATCCAAGACAAATCACTCTCTGAGGGTGTTTGCATTTAGACAAATTTTAATAAATATCAGCAGGGTTTGCTAAAATGTCCAAATTCCTGCCATTGTACATTCCGTTTTTATTTTTGTGAGGACAACACAAATCGAACAACACTTCATTCGGGATTTATATGTTCATATTTTATGAACATTCAAGTTAAAGGGTGGCACGTGTGTCAGTGGGACATATATTGAGAATGGTTGGGTAAACGCACGCAATCCCCCGCTCCCGCCCGCAATTTACAAAGCTTGGGAATTGCAAATCCACCTGTAATTAAGAACAAGCGACTTCAAAATCCTGCTCATTGCACCGTGAACACTATTTTTGTGTCCCGGGTCTTCGAACGCCAAGCATTGTTTCCTTAAAATGTTCACTGGTGTATGGGATGCAGCGTTTACCACGGACATGTTTAAGATAATCAGTGAATGGAAAGTACCTTTTCTATCACTGGCACTTTAACCCTGTAAAGGAAAGAAAGATTTGCATTTATATAGCGACTTTCAGCACCCCAGGGCATTCCAAAGCACTTTACAGCCAATGGAGTAGTTTTTGAACTGTAGTCACCATTGTAATGTAGGAAACAAGGCAGCCAATTTGCACACAGCAAGGTCCCATAAACAGAAATGTGATTATGACCAGATAACCTGTTTTAGTGATGTTGGCTGAGGGATAAATACTGGCCAGGATAACATGTAGGAGGCTCCAGTAAATCTAATATACTCATGAGATGTAACATAAAATCAGTTTGACTTTCACACAGTGAAGCACATAACTGAGCACTCATGTCCATGGTCAGTGAGACTTCCTATTTCCTGATGTAAGATGGTTACATCTTTATTGTTACATCCTATTCCAGGTGGGAAACATGAAATAGAAGAAAAGAAAAATGAGGGTGAAAACAAACACTATGAAGAGGAGAGAGACATTGAGGAATCTGAAAAGCATCACTATGAAGATAAGGGAAGTGAGGAAGCAGTGGAGGGGCACAAGGGAAAGCATTATGAGGCAGACAAACGAAATAAAGATGAAAGTAAGGAAAACCAACATTACAAACAAAACCATGATGAAGAAAAAAGTGAAGAGAATAGCAGTGAAGAGGCTAGCAGGAGTATGGAAGACTTCAAACCAGTAAAAACCACCCGTCATATCAGGAGCCACAGAAACCATCATTCAGGCCAAGAATATCTCAACTATGAAGAAAGAAGATATGCAGATAATGGAAGTGAGCAAGATGAAGAAGAAAATCACAGGGAACGAAGACACAGTGGGGAAGATAGTGAGCAAGAGGAAAAAAGCTCACAAAAAGCAGACAGTTCTGAGAATACAAGCAATGGGTCCTATCAGAAACGGCCTAATGGACATGACAAAAGGAGTGAAGAGGAGTCATCTGAGGAAGATAAACAAATTGGTTTAAACGGACACTCAGAAGAAAGAAGGCATAGTCCTGAAAAGAGATACATTGACATAGGGGCAGAGGGATATGATGAAGATCTCAATAATGAAGACAAAAGTAATGGCCATTATGAGCATAAGAAATCTGACTCCGAAGAGTCAGAAGAGGAAGATAGTGAAGAAAGAGAGAAACGACATAATGGTCGCGGGCATTACCATAAAAGAAACAGCTTTGGACATTCTGATGAGGATAGGAGAAGTTACCGCCAAGATAAGAAGAATTCTGATAAATCTGATGAATCCAGCGAAGAACTAGAACACATCAATAACATTCATAATTACCTTAAGAGAAATGACAACCAGGAAGAATATGAAGAAAGTAAACATCAGTATGAGGATAAAATAAACAGACATGTGAGGAGTAACTCAGAGGAGTCAGAGGAGGAAAAACAGCACCATGACAAAAGGACCCATAGTGAAGAAAAAATGCACTACAGTGAAGAAAAGAAACATCACAGTGAAGAGGAAGAAAAGAGACATCATAATGGGAACAAGAGACATCACAGTGAAGAGGAAGAAGAGGAGGAGGAAGAGGAAAATGACTATCACAGTGAGGAAAAGAGGCACTATAGTGAAGAAGAAAACAGACACCACAGTGAAGAGGAAGAAAACAGACATCATAATGGGAACAAGAGACACCACAGTGAAGAGGAAGAAGAGGAGGAGGAAGAGGGAAAGAAATATCAAAGTGAGGAAAAGAGGCATTATAGTGAAGAAGAAAAGAGACATAATCACAATGACAAGAGACACCAAAGAGAGGAAGATGCAGAAGAGAAATATGCCAGCGATGAGCAGGATGAAGAGGAAGAGAGAAATACTGAACGCTTTCCAAAAGTGCAACGAGTTTGGTGGAAGAAAAGGCACAGTATGGAGGACAGAAATCGTGGCAGTGAAGAAGAAATAAAGCACAGTGAGGAAAGTCATTTTTATCCAGAATATGAAGAACATGATGACAGGTGGGAGAAGAGACAATATGAAAAAAGACATGAGGAGGAAGACTGGGGGCATAATGAGGAAGATAATGAAGAACATGCCGTAAGACAAAACTTTGCCCACGGTTTCCAAGAGAAAAGGATGTATGATAGAATGGATGAGCTGGCACAATATCTGAAATCCAAGAAAAAGTCAATGGAATTCCCAGAACTTTATGATTTTGAGGAAGAAAAGGAAAAGCAACACCATGAAGAGGAAAAGAGGAACATGAACCACAGAACACTGACTGAAGAAGAGGTGAGCCAACTGATTTTCTTTTTTTTAAATGAAAGAACGTAAAAATCTTCACTAACTTACATTTCTTGTTTTGGATGAATCAATGGGTAAGGTTATAGGGAAAAAGTGCTCATTTTCATTTTGCGATGTAGCTGATTGATTAGTGATCTAAAATAACCTGATGGACACTAAAATGATACATTGTTACATGAATACTATCATGTCAATTTATAAAAAGTAGCCTTCCACAACTATTTTATAGCTACATTTTAATGTCAAGTTTTAAAATACTGTAACTACTTCATTTGATCCAAAATATTCTTCCAATAAGTATGTCATAACCATAGAATCATAGATTCATAGAAAGGTTACAGCACAGAAGGAGGCCATTCGGCCCCTCGAGTCCATGCCGGCTCTATGCAAGAGCAATCCAGCTCTTATTAATGAATTATTATTTTAACTCTTAGAACTTCAGTAGCATTTTGGAATCAAAATTAAAGTCATAGTATTTTTACCTTAAACGAATACTGATTTAAGCATTTTCTATTGTTCAATATATTTGAGTTTACTTTATAATATTCAAAGCAAATTGTTTGTGGAATTTGTTTTCTGAAAACATTCTATATGAAAACATACTTTGAATGCTGCAAATATTTAAAAAGTTAAATAGTATGTTTAAGAAGGATGTTTCAAATAATAGATGTGTGTTTGCAATCCTGATGCCACCAAATTAATTGATAATTCTTGTTTATTTTAACTGAATATTTATTCGTTCCTCATTTAAGAAGGCATTATCTGCAGGTTTGTTCATGTGAATATTCTTTTTTTAAATGTCTTTTAATCACTATTAATAATATAAGGTTCAGTTATTAATAATATTAAACATCAACAATTTGGATTAATTTCTACTTCCTGAATCATCCTTAGCTGTTTTTGGCCGGAGGAGGTATCTTAACATTAGATTCTGTGAAAAGTTTGGCAGACATACTCCCAGATGGAATAATAATAATAATAATAGTAATAATAATACTTTGGAAGCATGTGCAAAATGTCCTTGCGTAGAATCTTGGCATAAACCTTCACCTTAGATGTTATTAATTATAATTATTAAACTAACAATTCTATTAACTGTTAATTGAATAAAACAAATTAAATAATCTTGATGACAAGGATTGTTATGCACACAGGAAATATTATAGCTATTTAAACAATTGGTACAACATTTTGAAACATATAAATGACATGGTCATAAGCCGACTGTGCAATGTACTTGGATCAAAAAGCACTTAAAATAGACTAAGAATACTGGGGTGAAATTGGTGAGTGCCAGTCTGGTGGCAAAACAGGCCCCAGGGAATGAACCAGGGAACAAATCAATATTGGACCTCAGGCCTCATTTAAATTAGACCACGAGCTGTGGACGCCTGCTGCACATCCCCAGGCTGCCCAATAAAGTTTGGGCTGCTGTGTTGCCGGCAGAGGCCCTGTGGGAGTGGGAGACGATCGGGAGAAGGGTGGCGATCGGGAGGGGGAGGAGGTGATTAGGAGGGGGCCAAGCGGGGTCCGGCAGTGGTCTTTGGGAATGCTATGAAGCTGGGAGGAGCACTCCTGCTCCTTCCATTTCCACATTCAGGTATGTTGTTTTTTAAAACTTATTTTTTTGGTGGCAGCCTCCAGTAGTCCCTTTAAAGACTTCTGGTTAGGCCACATGTGAACTTGGTTATCCTGAATGCAGCAGGCCCGGCATTGGTTGCGTCAGGGCAGCCCAATTTTCGGAAAGGGTCCTGAAACAGGCGTTAAGCCCCATATTTGCATATGCAAAGGACCTAACATCTGTTTCAGGCACGGGTTCTGGACGGTTACACCTTACCAATATGGTGCGGCGGTGCACTCCTGGTGTGGAATGTACACTCTTATGCCACCTGCCATATTGGACGCTTAGGCGCCCATTTTATGGCTGTAAAAATGGGCATGGCATCAATGAATTTCTAGGCCATTGTCTTATAAGGAAAACTTGCACCAGCACAACAGCCCACAGAGCAGAACTTAAGCATTGGATGGGGGAAATATGATATGTGGAATCTCACCTTTATTCAAACAATAAAGGCAACTACATTTAAGGTTGAGTTCTTCTACTTCCTTGGTTATATGCTTTAAACCATGGCTAACATTTCCACAGTAGCACCTCACAGGGAAGACCTATCCATTTAGGACCAAAAGCAAAGTTGTGCACTACTCAAACTGCATGTTTTTCTTAGCAGTTAAGTCTGGATAGCAATGCTTGAAGTGTGGGGCCTGTTCCAGGTTCTTTCCCTGCACGTACCTATGAGTGCTGCTTGTAAGGTAAATTTTAGTAGTAATTATTTAATGAGTAGACTGTTCCCCTGATTTCTTCAGGCACAATTTCAACCTGATAGTTGCCTCTATTTTACTATGTTGCAACCTAACAGTCCAATGCACATGTAAACAAGAACATAGACACGGGGCCCCAATAGTGGTGGTGTGATCAGATACTCCTGTTTCTATTGAAACAGTAATGGAGAATTATCAACTTGCACATCCTTGAAACTACATTCTTTCTCATATTTGTATAGCGGTCGGCAGGAACCATAATTCCTTGAGTAGAAATGATAGCTGGGGACAGTCCACTTCTTGTATACTCAAACACTATCCAGGACAAAGCAGTCCACTTGATTGGCACCCCATCCATAGGCTTAAATATCCACTCTCTCCACCATCGGCGTACTGTAGTTACAGTGTGTACTGTCTACAGGATGCGCTGCAGCACTTCTCAAACCCGCGAACTCCGCTATCTAAGACAAGGGCAGCTGGTGCATGGCAACACCATCACCTCCAAATTCCCCTCAAAGTCACACACCATGCTGACTTGCACATATATCATCGTTCCTTCATTGTCGCTGGGTCAAAAGCCTGGAGCTCTATACCTAACAGCATTGTGGGAGCATGTTCACCTGCAGCAGTAGAACAAGAAGGCCCACTGCTACCTTCTCAAGGGCAACTAGGGACAGGCAATAAATGATGCCCTTGCCAGCGTTGCCTATATCCTGAGAATGAATTTTTAAAAATACTAATGCTAGATATAGCAGGATGCCTCTGAATCTGGCATTGAGTAGTTTCCTCATGCTTCAAGGTAAAAACAGTGGAAACGATGTAGATTTGGTAAAGAGAGAGTAGTTAGGAAGGTTGAATATACTAATTATTCCTCAAGTGAAAGAACAGCTCAGAAATGGAAGCGAATGAATATACAGATCTCTTTCAGAATTAGATTCAAAACAGCTTCTTCTGCACAGTTCTATTTTTATTATACAGTAATAGTAACACCTACAGCAGCATTAGTTATGAGGATGGGGCAAACCAAATTTTGGTGGTGTTAAGTCCCGTGTGTAGGTGGAAAGGTGTGGACGAAGGCAGGTTGAGGAGCAAGTGGCAGACCAAGAATCGTGGCTCATCAGAGAGTGGAGAGCTTAGAGACCAAACAGCTTAGCAGATAGCTGCTAGGGAGATACCATATAATTTTATACTGTTGTTGGGCTGGTTGAGAAAAGTAAAGTGGGGATGGTAGCAGCTGGAGAAAAAAAAATCATAACCAATTGGAAATAGTAGAAACAGAGAGCAATCAGAAAAAGTAGTAACACTGAAACATGAACCTGCACTGAACTAATCATAAATCTTGGCAATAATCCCAAAATATTCAGATATGTTTAGTTTCACTAATTACATTTCTTGATGAGAATTAATATTTATGAATGTTAGAATAAGGGATTGGTTGGAACATACACAGATCATGGTAACAAATGAGAAAGATGTTCAGGAAATCATTATCTCAACTACATGGATCAGATTCAATATCCAAAATATGTCAGATAACAAGTTATGCTCCGGTCACATCTACCTGTAATATGTTAACAGTCTTTTATCTAGTGTTTTTCACACTTCTTGTTATCGCACATTTGCTGTAACACTTGGTTGATCGGCTCAAAGTAAAATAGCAGCCAATCGGAACTGAAGGAGGGAATATATAAATCAAAAGTGCCAATGAGAAACTACTAAGCATTTGTGAAAAAAAGCAATTCTAAATGACCAGTCAGGAAAACTTACCAATAATTTAAAAAAATGGTGAACCAATCAAACCTTCAAAATGATTTTCGAAAAAGAAAAATCATCTGTGAATTTTTATGTGGTAACTGACATTTTTAATATCCAAAATAAGGTTTTAAACAAAATAAAAACATAAGAAATTACATATTTCAGAATAACATGATTACCTTTACCCACTGAGTTATTTTCTGCGCCTTTTAAAGTTTTTACTTGAAGGCCCCATCTTCTTCCAAATTCCTAGACTTGGACTTGAGAGAATTGGGGGGCATTTCTGTGGAGGTTCTCCTGTTCATCCATTGTAACTGGCAGAAACCATGGGAACAGTGTTTATGCCGTTTTTCTGGGGTTTCCGCTACTCTTCCTCCAGAATTATAGCAGACGAACAGGAAAATCCCGTGGAAATTAGCCCCCAATATTGTGGACCAGATCATTGATGTTGTTAACTTCCAGTAGCATCTGCCTGCTTGATTTTATAAACTATCTGAAGAAAAAATAAAGGACATACTTTATAAAGCTTTACTCATGTAAAGTTTATATATTTTTTTAAAGAGGGGTTTTTTATGTGTGAGACAGAGGAAAAAAAGAGATTATTTTCAAACATGATATTCAGTACTGGTTAAACACCTGTGTAGCTTTTGTTTATATTCAAATTATTGACAATCTATTATTTACTTTCCTCAGTGGAAAAATCAATTTGTGTCTCTGATCATAACAGCATTTTAGTTTGTATGTTTTTGAAAATGATTTAAATACAAACTGGATGATGAATTTGAGTAGCTTTTCAACTAAACTTTTAAATAAAAGCTACTAATTTTTACTTCAGAAGGTATGTCAATTTGAGACAGAGAAAGGGAGACAGATAATGTCTTTCCTCATCCTAATTTGAGTTCTTTCCTCAAAATTGCAATTCAATTTTAAAGCTTCTCATTAAAACAGAAAGGGGGTGAAATTTAATTTTGCTGAGGCACAAAATGAGCAGCCGTGAATTGGCTGTCCATTGTACACCCAACTGATTTGCCTTTCCATGGAAGTTAATGGAAAGGGAAATCGGGCAGGGTGTAAATTGGGTGGCCAATTTGCTGACAATTTTGCATCCCCACTGAAGTTAAATTTCATCCCAAAGGTTCTAATTATCATCATCTTTGTTTCGTTGATTGAAAATGCAAGCACAGCTGTTAGTGGCCGCTGTGAGACAGAGTGAGACAGAGGGACACAGGCAGAGAGAGACATGGACACAGACAGAGATAGTCATCCAGGAACCAATCACCAAAAACTGAATTCAGTGTTTGCAAGGTTCTCTTAAAAACATACAAATCTGTGCAGCCAAACCCAAGGCCTCCTTTCCTCATTACTGACTGATCCCAGGAACTCACCGGTGACCCATACTCCATAATCCAGCCCCCCATTTCTACCAAATCTCATGTGCTCCCTCCACAGTTCTGCCAAACCCCTAGTACCCCCACTCCAGTGCTGCCAAACTCAAGGACTATTGCCCCAGTTCTACTAAACCCCAGATCACCCTCTAGTGCAGTTAAATCCCACCCCTCCTGAGTGCTGCTAAATACCAGGTACCAACCTCTAAATGGCACATCTTGCATACCCATCCTGCAATGTGCCCTCAGATTTCAAGATACAAGGGACACAAATTAAATACATATATAGGTAAAGTAAAATATTTATTATATATTAAATTCAGTACATGAGGCACGCATTTCATTGAAAGAAAATTATGGGAACCTTAGCCCAATGGGTGAACCCATTATACTGCCCATCGTACCAGTTATACCACTAAATGTTGCTTTTATGGGGGTTTTTCAATGTTAATGGTGTCACACCTTGTCTGTCACAGATTTACCTAGCATGGTCTCACAGAGCGTAAGTACTATGTCGTAGTGACAGTGTATGGTGGAAAAGCTTCTAACTATTTCATTTTCTTTGTAACATCGTTTACATGATTTTACATGATACATGAAATATTTTCCCCCTTCTAGGCCTCCAGGTCCTGTTTTTTGTCACTCAACTATCTTCCTCGCTGCCTTTGAACAACATGATTCAGCAGCCAATTTTTCATATTAAATATTAAACTTGTTTCAGCTAAACTTTGGGCCTCCCTCTCCCCATGGCCCCAACACCTCTTATCCAAAATTTGTATTTTTTTTTTAAAGTTACACTTTACCAACCTCAGGCCACCCCACTTGGCTTCCACTGGTGCTTGTTTCTTCCATGGCCACATGTGGCAGTATACTCTCACAGCCTCTCGGTGGTTAGCGAGTTAATGAATGCTGCAGTGCTTAGAAAAAGACATTTGTATTTAATAATGAATCCAACCAGCAGGTCCCCATGGCCAGTCCAGATGTGCTAGCCAACCTCCAACCTGGGTTGGGGCAGGGACAAGTCAACCTTGTATGTCCCGGACCTGTGCGGGTGATCCAGTTTCTCTCCAACTCAACCATGCCGTACCCCCACCCGTTGCCATCGAGAGAAGAAACTCTCAAACTGACAGGCTCCATCCTCTAACGAACTATGTGACTGAGGAACAGGAAGGGAAGCCAACCCCTCCCGCCCCCCCCCACAACTGGGAAGCAAAACTCAGGCTGCAGCAGTGAACGTTCCTCCACTGAGAGGAAAATAGAAAGCCAGAACACCCATTGAGAAGAAAATGCAGGGAGACAGGACTGTGAAAGTAGCTCTCCATACATTCCCATTCAGAACACAATGACAGGGGATGGGAAGAACACCTATTCCTCCCTGCATCAGCGGCTGGTGGAGACAGGATAATGAACCGTAACATTCCCCCTCTACCGAGAAACATTCCTGCTCTCCACCTCGACCTTTCTACCCTCCATCCCCATCCTCTTCCCACCGTTCTCCCTTCAGCTCCACCTCCTTCTCCTCCCTCTGTCCCCCTCTTCTTCCTCCTCCCCAGTTTCCCATCCTGGTCCCCGTGCCCCCAATCACCTTCCCCATCTTCCTCTCCCTTCTCCAATCCTCTCAAACCTCCCCCTTTCCCACCTTCCCCTCTCCCCCTTCATTCCTCTACTCCCTCGTCCCGCACCCATTTGCCTCTTTCTCTTCTTCCCTTACCCCCCCCGGCTTGGATCCAATTGTACCCACTCTCTAACGCTGTTTGACCTGAATACTGCACTTGGCCCTGACTTCCTGGATTTTGAAGTGACCGCTTCCATCGGGCAGGAGGTGGACTCAGCGATCTCACCGCTCGTCCGGTGGAAGCGGTCAGAGACTCGAACCATGTTCGCGGTGGGGTCTCATTTGAATTTCATCGGCGAGCTTCGTGTACTTTTGGAGCAGCTCACCAATCAGAGGGGGCAGGAAACCTGGAGGTTTCACTGCGGAGCCTAGCCAGCCTAGGTAAGTAACAGGGAGGGGAAGCAATCCCAGGGGAGGGGCATGGAGGGTTGGCCATCAGGGGTCAACTTTTGTGGGGCCATTTTTGTGCTCCACAAAAATTGTTTGCAAGGCTTTTCTTAAACTTTTTTGGAGCTGCTTTCAGTGATCTCTTTATAGACCGTTCTATGCCAAGTTCTAATGGGCAGAGTGTACGTGGTGCATTGATACTTCAAAATTGCATTGGGGCCCTATTGATGTCAGAGGACCTCGATTTGCATGAGCTAATAAGGCTCCTGCCTGCATCCGGTGAGCCTCTGGGCCGCCCACTTCAAGGTCCCACCAAAATGACGGTGAGCCAGACACCATCGGGAGTGTCGCAGTAAGTGCTGTGTCGCCATTTTGAACACACTACTGTCCTGTTCCCACCTGAAGGGGGGTGGGGATGAAAATTAGCCCCCATGTGTGTAATGCCATTGAAGACCGACCAGCATATATAACAAAATACCACTCATTTATGGTTTCCACAGAATAATGGGCAGAGTCAAGGAATTCAATCCCCAAAACGATGGTAAAAATCCTAGAATACATGTAATAAAAATGGAATTTGACATATTAGTCACTGTAAATCAGTAGCCCTGATGTTATCCCTAGATTGAAAAAATACTCCTATTATATAACAGTGAATCCTCTGACTCACCACGTTCATCACCACAGGAGATCTGCTAATATATTAAATAAATGAAATCATCCTTCCTAAAATTAAAGAAGATTGATGTGCTCATTAAGATAGGAAAATTGAGGTTGCAATTTGAAAACGTGCCTAGAAACTTGTTCAATTTTTCTGCAATTGACATTGGTTTTGTAGAATATAAAGTACATTTTACGGTAATTGTTACATTATTTGAGAATTCATCATTATCATCTAACATGGATGCTGGTAACATATATAGAACTGTGAAAGATTAGAGGCCAGAGAAAATGATAGGGAGGGGGGCGGGATAAAATATAATAAAATATGGACTGGAATATTTTAGCAAAAGTTAGCTGAGGCCATGTGGCATCAACGGATAGGGATTGGCATCTCTAAGCTTTAGAAACTCGCTCCACACCACCAGCTAGTGGTAAAAACCTGCAACTATATTGTGAAACTTGATACCGCAAAATTGAATAAGAAATGTTGACATAGCAATTTACAATAGTAAATGTTGACAGAAAAGATAGCACAAAACTACATACAATTCACTATTAATTGGCAGTCGCCCTCAATAGGGATGGATGGTATGAAAAATGGAAACATCATGCCTGAAGCTAAAGGCACATTGATGGGACTGGATAGGACGAACTTTTGTCTGGATCTGGCTAGTATATTCCAGAACTGGGAAATTTGATGCTGATAATGACATCCGTCATCTTGTGGACAGGAACTGTACGTCGTATGCAAGATTTTAAATAAGGTATATAAAAAGATATACAAAAAGAGAGGACCCTTGAAAACTGGGAAATGCAGTGATTTAAAACACAATAATTTTACTTCTGGGCCCAGTGTTTAAATGGAGCTCCAAATGGGCTGAAAGTGTCCTTTCATGTGCTGGTTGTACATGAAACAAATATTCACCCTTTCACTTCCCTTCCACAAATTTGATAAAGATGAAAAGGATTTTCAGAAGGATAATATGCATTGGATGGGGCAGCAGGTGAAGGAAGAGGTAAAATAGTCAAGCAGATACTGATTTCAAGATGATCTTGATTCCACAAGGGCAAAGCATTTTATCCCCACCAGTTATTTTCAAAGTTATGGAACCCAGAATAGAAGATAGCACCATTGTCTGATCTATCTAGGATCAATTGTTTTCAGATTATTTACACCTTTCTTTAATGTTCTTTTTAAATTGTCAACAAATTATGAGGCCTGGACTAATAATCCAGAGAATACGAGTTCAAATCCTAATATGAGAATTTTAATTCAATTTTAAAAATCTGGAAATAAAAATCCACCATGAAGCTGTCAGATTTTCATAAAAACTGGAAAGAAATCTGCCGTCCTTACCAAGTCTGGCCCATATGTGATCCCAGTCCCACACCCATGTGGTTGACTCTTACTTGCTTTCTGAAGCGGTCTAACAAGCCACTCAGTTGTATCATGCTGCTACGAAAGATACCACACAGACTGCAGCATTTCAAGATGGCGGCCCCCCACCTTCTTAAGGCAACTAGGAAAGGGCGATAAATGGCGGCCTTGCCAGCGATGCCCACATCCCGAGAATGAAGAAAGAACTCCAACAGGAAATGAATTGGGATGAAGCTTTATTTTAAGAAAACTATGTAAAGTTCTTGTTTACGTAGAGGGAAAGAGTTGAATAATACATTTGGGGGAATACACTCAGTACAACTTACAGTTAGTAACTTCAAGGCTCTTTGAAGCATGTACACTGTGACTCTTTCCTTCTTTTTCATATCCAGAATAAAAGTCATATTTTTGACATTCTGAAGGATGAGGAGAAGAAGGCATTTTAACAATACTTTTTATTGATAGATGTATTTTATTTTCTGCCTATTCAAATAGAACCAATTTTGCATAATACCTGGGCCATCTTAATATTCCACTATATAAACCAAAACAAAAAGAACAGACACACGTGATGAGCAATTCAAGGCAATAACATTTCATCAAGTTAACCATTTTTTTTGGGGGGGGGGGCAGGGAGAAAAGAGTAATAAATATTTGAATATTTGTCTCAATTTTCAGCCAATTAACTAGTATGAAAGAAAGAACCAGAACAACATTGAGTAATAAAAACATAGCCCAATTGCATTAATGCTGTAGAAATATAATTCATTTGACTAAAACAATAATACTCATTTCTGTTTCTCTAGTCAGTCTCACACAGGTTTTTAACACAGTTACACCTGTATTTACTTGCATTGTGGTTATTCAAATGCAACATGCTGTTAGGGATCACTTACTTTTCATTTCTGAGTAGTTATGTGCTGTTATACTTCCAAACTAGTTTTCATACCCTTAATTAATTTTGTATGATTTCTTATACAGAATTCTTTCTCTTCTGAGTGCTTGCAGTAGTAACTAGAAACACAGATGTTTGCTACATTGAAGGTTAGGCTTCAGTTATAGAAAAACAATCATCTACATTGTACATGCTTTCAGATCAATTAAAATTCTTAAATAACTGTTCCACTGAATAAAACACGACCAATCAGGCAAGTATATATCTGTTACCTGTCATTATCCTGTGTGGTACAACTAAACTTGGATTAAATGTCTAATTTGAATAAGTAGTCAAAGATAGTTCCTGGAGCATTTACCAAATAGTTTCACTGTTCTGAATTTACAACAGGCCAAATGTACAATATTCTTTCTAGGTTTTGCAGACGGAATTAAAATCTTAATTTAGTTGTACAAATTGTGCAGAAAGTAATACCTCAGAGTAAAATGTACCTGAATTGAATATGCAAATAACTCCTTTTTCACAAATGAAACTGTAACTAGATAGATTAGCATAACCCAAAATAAACATGCCCCCGCCCCCGCCCCCCCCCCCCCACAGTCCTCAAGAATTATTCCTTTGTAAAGCCCACAAGACATTATCCTCAATAGTGTATTATTATTGCTGGGTGCCTGCTTGGAGCAAATTTGGCAATTAAATAATTAAACTGTAGAACCTGTGCCTTAAGGAGTCCCAGAATATACAATGAGAGAATAGCGTATCATCTGTACTAGTTTTTTGTCACCCTGTACTTGAATACAGTTAAGAGAAAGCTACCATACCAATAATTAATTGTTTTCCATTGTTCCCCAAAGGAGAAGGAGCTTGAGAATCTGGCAGCTATGGACTTGGAATTGGAGAAAATGGCAGAGAAGCTCCATGAGAGTCAAAGAGGTTAATAAAATGTTGTCAGCAAAGTCTATTTGATTATCAAGGCACTTAATGCTATACTGAACATATTTTTAAAAAAATAGAAAACCACATATATTCCATTATCTAATATACTACAAAATAAACAGCAGTGAAGAGGCTGCTTGCACAGTATCAAATGTCCTTTGTTGTCCACATGGTGTGTTTCAGATTGCTGGAAATGTTTCCACTGTGTACTTCAATATTGCTATATATTATACAGATTTAAAGGCATGAAAATTAAATTATACAGATTAAAGCAGTTTGGGTCTTGATTCATGAAAAAATGTCAGATTTCATCATCTTCATATGCTCATTTCATATTATTATTGTGCTGCAGTTCAGCCTGTAATTTGCAATAAATAAAAATCCAAAAATGTTGGGACCAAACCTCTGTGTTGCATCTACTTTTACTAGCTATATAAAAAGGGCATATTAAGAACTGAACTGGCAAAATGCAGTTGAATTCAATAACATAATTACTTAACCCTCAAAGCCTGAGCAGTATTTCTACATCAAATTTAAAATTATACTGTAATATGGTTTTGATCAATGATATCACACACATTCTAGTGGGATATATATCATTACAAGTATAGAATGACTTCTTAGTAAAACAAAATTATTCCAACATTTGCAGCACACATACATGCACCCACACACACAGGGAAAGCAGTGGGTTAGACATTTGATCCCATTTATAGTTTATAAGTTTAGTTTAAAGAAAGAAAAAGCATTTATATAGCGCCTTTCACAACCTCAGGATGTCCCAAAGTACTTTAGAGGCAATGCAGTACTTCTTAAGTGTGGTGACTGTGGTAATGTAGGAAATGCAGCAGCCAATTTACGCACAGCAAGGTCCCACAAACAGCAATGTGATAATGACCAGATAATCTTTTTTAGTGATGTTGGTTATGAAAATATTAATTTTCAGGGGGAAAGTTTGGTAATCATTTTTGTTCATTCCTCAAGGCAAGAGCATTTTAAAAGCACTTCCAATTTCAGGGTGGAGATGGTATACAATGAAAGCAAGAAAATCAGCAGCCCTTGGCACATCTACTTGCCACTTATGCAGGAGAACTGCCTCAGCTTGGTCCAGGTCAGCAGGACAAAGCTTGGTCACCTGTAGCAAGGACTCGCAGCAAACTCAAAACATAGGGATAGCAACGTCAATGGATGGCAAGACCACCACTGACCTCAATTGTTATGCCTATAGCTCAGTCTTAGCTATAGCACTCAGGTATAGAACTGACCATTAAGGCATCAACAAGGTGACGTGTTGGTCAGCATAGCCAACACTTTTAACTCGTTCTCCAACCATAACTTTGGGAAATGTGATAAGATTGTGGGTGTCACTGATTGCTGCCACATATCCAAATTAAAGTCCTTGGAAGATCTGTGCGGCATAGTTTTTAATTGTATGTTGCATCTTGACTGTACACCTTGTTGAGATATGCAATGCAAGAACTATTAGATGGCAAACGGTAAAGATGGAACACTTCGTTTGGCACGTGACATCTACCTGGTATGTGGTATCTACCTGGTACATGGTTTGGTTGTTAGTCTTACCTTGCAGTACAGCCTTATCCCACATGTATTTCCAGGTACTGTAGATGACGTTTAGTTTGGCTGCCACACTTGGTGCAATGCTGTCCTTTGGGGAGGGTGCCCTCAATTGGCAATCAGGGCAAGCCTCCTCATACCCACTAACACGTTCACAACCCCAGTCATAAATAGGATCAAGGGCTGCGCCACTCTGTTACATGCTAAGATACCATTTTCTGCATTGACAATGGGTTCACTTTCACATCCT
Organism: Heptranchias perlo; assembly: GCF_035084215.1. Taxonomy (NCBI): domain Eukaryota; kingdom Metazoa; phylum Chordata; class Chondrichthyes; order Hexanchiformes; family Hexanchidae; genus Heptranchias; species Heptranchias perlo. The sequence goes on from NC_090332.1 coordinate 81,731,981, forward strand.
TTTTATCTTTCGCCAAAATACAACACATACGTATAAACTATTTTCAGCATTTCCAAAGACTCAAATCATTTGCAGCTACGTATCCAAGGGGCCACATCCTTTCAATTTGGATCAATAGCTCTTTTAAGGGCTGCATGCTTCCAATCCATGTGCCTCTCTGCACAACTTTAGCCTGGTTCAGAGCATTTAAACAGGATGACCCTGCTGAATCAGAAGCGGTCAGCAGCCACTGCAGCACTGCCAGTGCACACGATTGAACAGTTGTTGCCCCTTCTCCTCCCTCCCCACCAAATTGAGGAATCAACAGTTATATTACAGACAATGAATTGCAACTTTTTCCAAAATTCTATACTTCTCACATCAGATGTCAATTACAATGGAGCAAATTCATGTTGCGAGCTCATTCTTCACTCATTACTAAGTGGGCAATAAAACATTAATACTCACAAATATAACATGAGCATACAATAAAGGAAGTAATTAGCATAAGGCATGTTAGAAAGCAATCTGGGAGCAATAGATTCATCACTTCCAATATCACAACAATGTGAACATGGAAATTTTGAAAAAAACAAATGCAAACTGAATGCTGGGATACATAGCCAGAACTGTGGAGCCTACAAAGGTAATGCTGAGACTGTATAATGCACTGGTCAGGTTTTTTATTCATTCATGGGCAATGGGCATCACTGGAAAGGCCAGCATTTATTGCTTATCCCTGATTGCCCTTAAGAAGGTGGTGGTGAGCTGTCTTCTTTAACCGCTGCAGCTCGTGTGGTGAAGGTTCTCCCACAATATTGTTAGGAAGGGAGCTCCAGGATTTTGACCCAGCGATGAAGGAACGGCGATATATTTCCAAGGTGGGATGGAGTGTGACTTGGAGGGGAACGTGCAGGTGGTGGTGTTCCCATGCGCCTGCTGCCCTTGTCCTTCTGGATGGTAGAGGTTGCGGGTTACAGACGTGCAGTCGAAGAAGCCTTGGCGAGTTGCTGCAGTGCATCTTGTAGATGGTACACAGTGCGCCGGTGGTGGAGGGAGTGAATGTTTAAGGTGGTGGATGCGGTGCCAATCTCATCCAGACAAGTGGAAAGTATTCCAGTAGATGGTGGAAAGGCTTTGGGGAGTCAGGAGGTTACAGAATATTAAGTACAATTTTGGTCACAATTCAAAAAGGGATATACATGCATTAGAGAGGGTGCAGAGAAAAGCAATAAAAATTATTACAATGTAATGGGAGTAAACTATTAGGAAAGATTAGAGTAACACTCTACATTCTAAAGAGGCTGGGATGGGGCAGGAAGAACTCAAGTTGTACAAAATATTAAGATCAGGTGAACTCAGTATTACTTCCAAGTCAGACCATTAGGATTATCATAGAATAGTTACAGCACAGAAGGCGGCCATTTGGCCCATCAAGCCTATGCCGACTTTTTGTAAGAGCAATCCAGTTAGTCCCATTCCCTTGCTCATTCCCTTCAAGTATTTATCCAACTCCTCTTTGAAAACCACAATTGAATCTGCTTCCACCACCCTTTCAGTGCATTCCAGATCATAACTACTCGCTGCATAAAAGTTTTTCCTCATGTCGCCTTTGGTTCTTTTGCCAATCACCTTAAACCTGTGTCCTCTGGTTCTCGACCTTTCCGCCAATGGAGACAGTTTCTCCTTATTTACTTTATCTAAACCCTTCATGATTTTGAACATTTCTATCAGATCTCCTCTTAACCTTTTCTGCTCCAAGGAGAACAACCCCAGCTTCTCCAGTCTATCCAGGTAACTGGAGTCCCTCATCTCTGGAACCATTCTAGTAAATCTTTTCTGCACCCTAAGGCCATCACATCCTTCCTAAAGTGCGGTGCTCAGAATTGGACACAATACTCCAGTTGTGGCCGAACCACTGTTTTATAAACGTTCAACATAGCTTCCTTGCTTTTGTACTCTATGCCTCTATTTATGAAGCCCAGGATCCTGTATGCTTTTTTAACCACTTTCTCAACCTGTCCTGCCACCTTCAAAAGATTTGTGCATATATATTCACAGGTCTCTTGGCTCCTGCACCCCCTTTAGAATTGTATCACTTAGTTTATATTGCCTCTCCTCATTCTTCCTTCCAAAATGTATCACTTCGCACTTCTCTGCATTAAATTTCATCTGTCATGTGTATGCCCATTCCACCAGCCTGTCTATGTCCTCTTGAAGTCTATTACTATCCTCCTCACTGTTTACTACACTTCCAAGTTTTATGTCATTTACAAATTTTGAAATTGAGCCCTGTACACCCAAGTGCAAGTCATTAATATAGATCAAAAAAAGCAGTGGACCTAGTACCAACCCCTGGGGAACACCACTGTATACCTTCCTCCAGTCCAATAAACAACCGTTCACCACTACTCTGTTTCCTGTCACTTAGCCAAATTCATACCCATGCTGCCACTGCCCCTTCTATTCCATGGGCTTCAACTTTGCTGACAAGCCTATTATGTGGCACTTTATCAAATGCCCTTTGAAAGTCTACATACACATCAGCCGCCATTGCCCTCATCAACCCTCTCTGTTATCGCATCAAAAAACTCAATCAAGTTAGTTAAAACGATTTACCTTTAACAAATCCGTGCTGGCTTTCCTTTATTAATCCATACTTGTCCAAGTGATTATTACTTTTGTCCCCGATTATAGTTTCTAAAATCTTCCCCACCAGAGGTTAAACTGACTGGCCTGTAGTTGCTGGGTTTATCCGTACATCCTTTTTTGAACAAGGGTGTAATATTTGCAATTCTCCAGTTTTCTGGCACCACCCCATGTCTAAAGGAAGGTTATGGCCAGCACCTCTGCAATTTCCATCCTTACTTCCCTCAGCAGCCTAGGATGCATCCCATCCGGACCAGGTGATTTATCTATTTTAAGTACAGCCAACCTTTCTAGTACCTCCTCTATCAATTTTTAGCCCATCCAGTATCTCAACTACCTCTTCTATTACTATGACTTCAGCATTTTCTTCTTCCTTGGTAAAGGCAGATGCAAAGTGCTTGTTTAGTACCTCAGCCATACCTTCTGCCTCCGTGCGTCCTTAATCAGCCCCACCCTTCCTCTTACTACCTGTTTACTATTTATATGCCTATAGAAGACTTTTGGATTCACTTTTATGTTAGCTGCCAATCTATTCTCATGCTCTCTCTTTGCCCCTCTTATTTCCTTTTTCACTTCTCCACTGTACTTTCTACATTCAGCCTGGATTAGAGGGCAAATTTAATTTTTTTTACTAATTTAAAAACAAATTTTGTTAGAGAAAGAGTGATAAACATTTGGAATAATCTACCCGGTAAGGTAGTAGAGTCAAAGACATTAGAAATGTCCAAAATGTGGTTGCATGTTTGACTGGATGAGTTGGATTACTGGAGGGACAAGCTTCAATAGGGTTGATGGTCTTTTGTTCATCCCTGACATTAACATCCTTCAAAAATTCACACATTTTCTGTACATATTTTTCCACAGCAAATTTAAGTTAATGCAGTTTGAATTGAAGAATATTTTTAATAAAAATATGCAAGCATCTCCATTACAATTTGAGAACCTGCTCTTCACAGGTCAAGTCTTTGCGATCAAAGCAAGACTCCAATGCAAGCTTTTATGATACAGTTCACTTTTTAAAAACACTTAAAATTGCAGACCTTGAATATACACTTTGAATGTTCAAAAATTGTGATGCTAAAAGTGTTAAAAGGAACAATTAACTTTGTAAGGAGTGACAGTAGCAAGTTTTTGAAGAAATCTTTTGGCTGTATTTTCATACATGCAGTTGATAAAAGCAATAGGACATTTATGAGAAAACAGTACTTCTATATGTAATGTGTTGGATCAATTAACTGTGAACTTAAGGGCAGTCACAAATTTAAATCAGTTTGATTAAATGGATTTATTTCAGATAACTTAATATTTTATAGTTGATTACAGTGATAAGACACATTCAATATGGCTAAACTGCTATGGAAAACACAATTACATAATGATACAAATTATAAATAAGATCAATTTAAAAAAGCTAAACCCATTAAGAAAAATACTTCAGTGCATCAAGTTGGTTCCCATAACCTGATACAATCAATGAAAGTGTAAAAAAATGAATAGCAGTTTATTTTACAGATGGACATATAAATCCTGACTAATTTTCTAAAGTTAGAGGGCTTGCAACAGGCTGAGACTGCCTGGAACAAACATTCAAGCAGAGTTCTCAGCATAAGAGCTCTAAAACCCAACTCTTCTTGTGCTAAACTCCAGCATGCGTACATTTTCCAAAATACTTAATTCCATCCTCTTTCTTCACCACCACACCCCCCCTCCCCCTGCAAAAAATAAAGAAACATTTTACACTGGTAAATAGAAATACTTCTCTCTGCATTTGATAGCACCTTCCCTCAACTTCCTCCCACATGCAAAACCATTTGGCTAACACTCCACATCATAGCAGAAAATTCTGAAAGGCACACATTCCATATTATACCAATATAAAAGTATAGCAGTTTGTAAAAACTTGCAGCTTATGCTTTACGATGGGCTCCAATATCGAGCAGTTTCAGGATCAGCAACAGTACTTGGAGGAAAGCTAACTTGTGGATTCTTCCACTTTCTGTCTTTTCGCTGCAGGTTCTTCAGATTTCTGTGACACAGGATCTCTGGCGACAGATTCAGCTCTGTCCATAGCAACAGTGATGCCTGTCAAGATGTAGCCACCGCCTCCGCTCATTGTCAGCTTGGGGTGAGTTCGGTTTGGCAAAACCTGGTAAAAATTTGGACAAATTGCATGTTGTTGTAAATTAATGTTAGAAATTAATTGAGTGTATTTTCTTTAAAAAAGGAGATTGGTCTTCAGATAATTATTCAAAGCATTGATAAGTGTTTGCTTGGTCCGTTTGAAAACAGTTTTTAAATAAGAACTATCAAATAGGACTTAGGCTAGTTCTACTTAAATTTAATACATCATTAATTATGTAAAGTTTGGTGTCGTCCTGTACTATGGCCCCTTCAACTGTTTTTTCCTCAGTTAAAAAAGTTAAATTCCTATGTTAAAATTACTGTAATGTAAGCCTCTTACAGCAAATTTATCTGTGCAGTCTGATTTGGCCGAGATATAAACCAGGTCTAATGGACTGCAAATGTAATGTAGTAATATTGATACAGCACATGCTGTACTATGCAATACATATAATATATATAAAAAAAGGCTGGAGGGTCAGATTAAGTTAGCCTGAAGAAGACTACGGTACCAAAATACTAAACTAAATGTAGCAAATTTGCTGATTTGTCCAGACAAAAAATATTATTTGGGCAAATGGAAGAATCTTGTATACATTAACTTGGTTTGGGCACATGCAGTTTATCTAGAAAAACCACACACACTGAAATGTCCACTATATTAGCAGCGTGCCAGCTAGGCAGTTTATATACATCAGCTTGGCTCAGTGGTGGCACTTTCGCCTGAATCAGACCGTCGTGGGTTCAAGCCCCACTTCAGGACGTGACCATGTAATCAAGGCTGATACTTCAGTGTACTACTGAGGGAATGCTGCATTGTCAAAAGGTGTCATCCTTTGGATGCTTAGGTGGAAGTAAAAGATCCCTTGGCACTATTCGAAGAACAGGGGAGCTTTCCTGGTGTCTTGGCCAACATTTATCCCTCAATCAACACCACCAAAACAGATTAACTGGTCATTTATCTGATTGCTGTTTGTGGGACCTTGCTGTGTGCGGGACCTTGCTGTGTGCATACTGGATGCTATCTTTGCCTACAGCCAATGATTTACTTTTGAAGTGTAAAGTTCTTTGGGACATCCTGAAGTTGTGAAAGGCGCTATATAACTGCAAATGGTTTCTTTATGGTCCCATGTGGGCATGTGTTCTCCACTTCAGACTAGACTAATCCTACTGGTTGGTCAGATTGAGCTGCAGCCACTTGATAAAGCAACAAATAAAGTGCCTTTGTTCCTTTTAGGGAAGAACAAAATACAAAACATACAAATAGTTGTAAGGAGAAGACAATCAGCTTGTGGTACTCATTCACACCACAGAACTATATGGTCAGAATTTGGGCATTATTCAGTACAGGATGAACAGATTGACAGAGATCCAGCTTTGGGTTAGAGGGTGGACCATAAATAACAAAAAAGTACGGCCTGGTGATAACATCACTGCCCCAACTTATGCTGTCGGAACATAGCAGGACATCTTTTCACCCTTATGATTACCCAAATAGGGACATCCAAATCTCAGTCATACTGTTGGGTGAAGTGGAGGAACTTGGTAGGAGATCAAACAGGTCATTGGGATCACTTTCTGATGCAACTTCTATAGAGTAGAACTGGCAAAGGTTAGCTCTCAGCTGAGGAATGGTGCAGGCAATGAGGAAAACTTAGTAGTCATTTAGGAAGATGGGAAGGAGAGAACAACGGTTCTGTTTCAGTTTATCTCAGTTGGTAGCATTCTCATCTCTGAGTTAGAAGTTTAAAGCCCATCCCAAGACTTCAGCTGACAATTCAGTGCTTACTGAGGGAGTGCTGCATTTTCACGCAATACTCCCAAAACTAGATTAACTGTTCATTTACGCCATCATTGTTTGTGGCGTTAAAAATGGCTGTGTACATAACAGTGGCTGCACTCAAAGTAATTCCTTTTAGGTGAAGCATTTTGGGATTTTTTAAAGGCATGATAAGGAGCTATAGAAATGCAAATTTTATCTCTTAACACACTAATTATTCTGAAGTTCAGCAAGGCCTTTCATGATAAAACTGAAGTACAAAAACATTTATAATAAACCCCTAGAAACATCTATGATGAAACAAATGGCTTGTGATTTTAAAAAAAATAAGTGTTAAGAGGCACCTTGTACAGCCACTTTCTCCCTAATATACACACAGTATGACTAAAACAGAAGGATTGACTATATAATTGTTGCAATATTCTATCAAAACATCAGGAATTTAGATACAAGGACATGTGGAGTAGCTTAAAAGTTAATGAACTTAGAAGGCACTAAAAAGCTGTTTCTGAAATTCTACTTAGGAGGCATCTACAGTCAAATCTACAATGTTTAATTGAAGTTTACCTGATAGCCTCTTAGCCACGTTTCAGATAGCCTCAGGTTAACAACGCCACCCCTTTCTCGTAGATTTGCATAGCACACAAGCAAAGGCTAGATGTGGAAAGAAAACAGACAGTGAACTGAGCTGTGCTCGCAAATGTTCAATCAGACCAACACACCAAATATCCAGTTGTACCTCTTTGTATTGGCAGTAGATGACAAACGGTCTAGATGGTGCCACAAACTCCAGAAGGCAAAGTAGTAAGGGGCTAGGATAAAGCCGACTTGCTATAACTAACCTATAATAAAATAAGAAAAACAGCTTTTCACCAGAATTTAATAAAACAATGTGAATTTTCATTTAATTGAGGTTAGCAAGCTACTAGAATTATCCATCATTTAGAACAAAATGGCCAGACAGGATTATGGTAATAGAATATTTACACCGAAGATGTACTGTTAACAACTTGTATTTATATACCACCTTTAATGTAGTAAAGCATCCCAAGGCGTTTCACAGAAGTGTCAAATAAAAATGACACCGAGCCAAAGGAGACATTAGGCCAGGTGATCAGGCAGATTTTAAGGAGGGGGCTTAAAGGAGGAGAGAGAGGTGGAGAAGTTTAGGGAGGGAATTCCAGAGCTTAGGACCCAAATAACTGAGGGCACGAATACCAATGATAGGATGAAGTGGAGGATGGACAAGAGGCCAGAGTTGGAGGAATGCAGAGTTCTCAGAGGGTTGTCGGGCTGGAGGAGGTCATAGAAATCAGGAGGAGAGAGGCCATGGAGGGATTTGAACAAGAGAATGTGAATTTTGAAATGGAGGCGTTCAGGGACTGGGAGCCAATGTAGGTCAGCAAGCACAGGGGTGATGGATGGACGGGACTTGGTGAGAGTTAGGATACGGGCAGAGTTTTGGATGAGCTTAAATTTATGGAGGATGGAAGATGGGAGGCCGGCCAGGAGAGCACTGGAATAGTCAAGTCTGGAGATAACAAACGAAAGCATGGATGAGACTACATTTTCTAAGAGGGAAACAAAACCACTGAGAAGTTAGCATAAACGAAAGGCAATATGATGTAGGATATGTAGAACTGTTCATGTGACATTAACGTGACCATACAGAATTAAATCTTTTTGAAAACATTAGCTGATGCACTTTTAACAAAGTGTGATAAATTATGCACTATTGCCTTTATAAACGTGTGATCTGCAAAATTAATTGCTGTGCTTTACCTGCATTAAACAAAGAATTTAGGAGATATGGTAAATGGGGAAAATACAGTACATGGACTTTCAGAAAACCTTTGACAAGGTACTACGTAGGAGACTATTGGAGAATATTAAGTGGTATGGAATCAGGGGAAGGTTACAAAAATTAGATTTAAAACTGGTTAGAAGGGAGGCATGAGAGTAGGAGTTAAGGACAATTTCTCAAATGTGGTTGTAAGTGAGTAATGAGGGTTCTGTTCATGTACATCATTGATTTGGATATAACGTTAGAGGGAATAGTGTACAAATTTGCAGGATTTACTAAAATGGGAGGCATAGTAAATAATTCTGAGGCCCAAAAAGGGGATATTGATAAGATGGTGGAATGGGCAAAAAGTAACATATGTAATTTGAAGTCAGTCAGTATGAAGTGGTACATTTTGTTTTTAAAAAAAATATATTTTGAATGGGGGAATGCTGACTGATACAGATGAGCAGAGGGATTTGGGGGCTCAGGTTCATAAAACAATAAAAGCAGGCCATAAAAAAAGCTAACTGAATACTTAGAAATTCACTAGGTTGCTGTCTGATATGAGAAAATATAAATATGAAGACAGACTTAAAAATTGGAGCGGTTTTGTTAGAGGTGATTTGATCATGAAAAGATGGGACAGAGTATATTGAAACACAGCTTTTCCAGTGGTTGAGAGGACATAGCTACAAGGTTAAATGCAAGAGATTTAGGACAGAGAGCAGGAAAAACATGTTTTTAAAGACAGGGTTTTGAGGCTGTGAAATGCACTATCAGAGGTGACTGAAGCAGAGAGGGATAGAAGAATAATTGTTTATGGAGCGCAGTTCACGACCTCAGGACGCCCCAAAGCACTTTCCAGCCAATGAAGTATGTTTTGAAGTGTAGTCACTGTTGTAATGTAGGAAATGCAGCAGTCAATTTGCATACCTCAAGGTCCAACAAACAGCAAAGTGATAACGACCAGATTATCTGTTTTAATGATGTTGGCTGAAGGATTAATATTGGCCAGGACACTGGGGAGAATGCCCCTGCTCTTCTTCGAAATAGTGCTATGGGATCTTTTACGCCCACCTGAGAGGGGGATGACAGGGCTTTGTTTTAACATCTCATCCGAAAGATGGCACCTCTGACAGTGCAGCACTCCCTCAGTACGGCACTGGAGTGTCAGCCTAGATTTTGTGCTCAACTCCCTGGAGTAGGACTTGAACCCACGACCTTCTGAATCAGAGGAGAGAGTGCTACCCACTGAGCCACAGCTAACATGTTAGGGAAATTAGAACAGGACAAGCACGTGGCATTAGGACTACTACTCGTGTGGAGGATAAACACCACATGGACTGGTTGGGCAGAATGGCCTGTGTTAGTGTTGCAATTTCTGTAAATCATAATTTATTCTGATAAATATATATTACTAATTGTGTATAAGTTTGTAAAGATCAAGGTGCACCCAAACTTTTAGCAAAACAGTTGCCACTTTGATAAGAAAAATTTGGAACAAAAAATTGTATGCGGAGCTGATTTAATTTGTTACATGAGCTCACCCATCTGCATTTCTCTCTTGTAGCACAGCAGCAGCAGCCTGTAGTTTCCTCAGCCGCTCTTCTTGCTTACTCCTCCTTTCTTCAACCTGCCAAGAAACATGTCACCAAAGATGGAGTCCAGTTTGATTTTGGGATTCTAAAACTTGTACAAGAACAAGCATAAATCTAGGTTAGAAACCTGGACTATGCTGTGCAAGGAGAACAGTCAAATAAAAAGATTTGGCTGCTACTCACAGGGTTTCTTTTTTTAAAAAAAATTGAGAATTTGTTAAAACAAAAACTATTTTCCCACAGTGGGGCAAAGATACCGTTATACAAAGACAACACAGACAGAATAAAGTGGCAGGAGTAAGGCCCCAGGTGGAAGGAGGGTATGATTAGAAAGGTATGCTGATTTGGCAAGACTGGACAGGATCCAAGACTAAATTTGCTAACAGGAAGATACTGTAGGATCCAAGACTAAATTTGCAGAAGCCACTAGCACAAAAAAGTTACGATACAGTTGATGACTGTAGCAAAATAAAAGTGGAATATAGTTATGTTTAAGCATTTTTCCAGTTGAAAAGCAAAAAGCAAATAAAGGCAAAACCACACTGTGCAATGTTATAAATATTTGCAAATATATAGTGGCTTGTTAGGTCAAAACACCATAAAGCACTTCACATAATCAACTACTTTTGGAATGCACTGACTGTTTTGTACACAAAGGACAGCGTATTAAAAGGTAGTGTGTATTGGCCACTATTTTACTAATGAAAACAGATACCCACAGATATCAGGTCACAGTCAATCTCGAGAAATAGTTCTCACACACAATAACTATGTTTAAATCACTGGGCCCTAGAAATTGGACACATTAGGATTTAACATTCCACATCTAGATCCTACTGGAACAAATCTTACATTGGATTTTCTGTTTGCATTTTTATCTTTATTTTCTGTCTCCTCACAAGCAACATCTATGGCCTCAGTTTCCCCAGCTTGGCTGTTATCCATGGTGGTTTCACCACTAGGCACCCCATCATCCTGGTGTGCGCTCAGTGGACTCCCATTACCTTCTCCCACCACAACTTCAGTTTGATTCTGCAATGTTTCTTTCTCAGCTGAAAAACTTCCAGAAAGAAGACTGTTCAATTTGTTGATAGGAAAGTCGTACAGGTGGTTATAAAAGGATTTTGGGAACCCAAAGTTCTCCATCGCTGCTCTGATAGGCATGCTACCTGGATACATGTGGACAACAGACCCAAAACCTGCAGAGATAGATTAAATAGGTTATATAGAATATAGTTGGATACTAATTACAGATATGTGTGTAGTCTGGCATGCTCAATTCTGTGCCCCTTAGACTGGAGCAAAAGATGGAGCCATACCAGGAGGATGGATGAGATGGAGATATGGGCATCAAACATGGAGGTGAGGGAGTGGTTGAGCAAATTGATGCCTGTAGAGGCATCATGTAGAATGGAGGGCCAATGGCTAGGCAGTTGGAAGTTTGCAAGTGTGGTTATAAGTAACTTGGGGTAGTTTTATTTCCTCAGGGCAGAAGCAGAGGGGTTGGAAGGGAGTAGAGGGACGTGGATGGGCGACAACAAGAGAATGTTCAGGATCTGTAAAACTTTAAAGCTACCTAGCGTTATTTAACCCTTCCGATTTGGAAAACGGAAGGTTTCTAGTTTTCTTTACATGCATTTAATATTTTGTATCTTTCATCGAGACTAATTCTCTCTGACCCTTCTTTCCCTGAAATACTTTTGCTTGTCCTTGTATGCAACTAGATTTTCAATCATGTTGCTCAATGATTAAATTTAGTTTCCATTTTGTTTGCCGTTGCTATCATTTGCTACATAAACGGCACTTAAGGATAAGGGAGGGAAAAGTTCCACTGTGAAAATTTTTTTTTAAATGTAACATTTTCTTATTAGAGAAACAAAATAGTAATAAAAATTGCATCTCCACCCTTAATCCCAACTTCCATTTCCTTAAAGTGAACCCTCAAATTCCTCCCTAATCCATTCTTCATCCATAATACTCAGGAATAGAATAAGCTCCATAATTTTTTAATATAGGGAGAGGAGAAGCAGTAGTACCAGGTTAATAAACATTATACAGGGTGAAGAAATAATGAATGACTTTAAAACACGACCCATTGAACTCATTTTGTGACATATGCATTGAGGTCAGCTTGCACAGTTCCCTATTACGCACAATGTTCACCACAATTAGAAGTTTTGGACGATACAGCTTTAAATTTAGAAATATATATTCCCAGTTGAGCTTCTTCATTTACTTGGATAGAACTTCAATGAGCTGCATTGCTAACAGAGTTTTGCTCAGTTAAAGTTCAATAAGTACAGCAGTGAAGCTTCATTACTGATCAGACGGGTCAGCTATACTTGTGCTACAATATAATTTAAAAAGCAGTACACTTACAACACATTAGAAATTCTCATGCTAATAGTCTGCAAACTTAGATAGCATTACCTCCTAACCTCTCCATTACAGCACCAAGTACCAGCCCAGCACAGGTTTCAGCTACAAGTACTTTGCAGCCAGCATGGATATTCCCAAGAGCGAGCATCTGAGCCAGTGTGTCGTACCGTAAATAGCTGGAAAAGAATGATTAGTTAATAACCATTTTAATGGTCTAGTTCTGCTGACCTATTCAGTAAATCAGCATCTTGAGGTTTACAACAACATCAACTGTGTAATTTAAAGTTCATTAAGCAAATGAGCCAGTCTTTCAAAAGGTCAGAGCAGGGTAAGGAATAAAAGATAACGAACGGTCAAGGAACAAATACAGTTATAAAACAGAAGTAAAAAAGGACTGTTAAAAATAAAGTAAAAAAGGAACTATTGAAGATGATTTAAATTGCCTGTATAGCAACATACACAACGTCCAAAATAAAACAGGAGAACTGGAGGCAATAATCTGTAGTGAGGAACCAGATGTAGTAATAACTGAAACATGGCTACATAAATAACAGGACTGGCAACTAAATATTGCAGGCTATAACATTCAGAAAAGACAGGGAAGGAAGAAGTGGGGGATGGAGTAGCTGTACTAAGTAGAGATAACAATGGCAGTAGAAAAAAGGGACATAACTAACAGAAGAATAGAAACAGAATCCATATGGATTGAAATAAAAGAAAAGGGATCGCTTACCCTAAGAGGGATATACTACAGACCACTTAATAATGGAAAGGAGGTGGAGGAAGAAATATGTAAGCAAATATACAAAATGAGTAAAGGACATAGAATAATCATCATGGGAGATTTTAACTATCCCCAAATAAACTGGCCAGAAGGGGTATGTAAAGGGGTGCAGGGAATGGAGTGTTTACAATGTGACCAGGACTCCTTTCTTACCCAGTATGTAAAACGCCCAATAAGAGAGGAAGCACTGCTGGATATGGTAAATGGAAATGAACCAGTACAGATAAGTGAAGTAGGTGTAGGGGAACATCTAGGCAATAGCGATCATGACAGTGATTGAGAAGGACATACGACAGACAAAGTCCAAAGTAATAAATTGAAAAAAAAAATGCTTTTCAAGGGATGAGAATGGAACTAGGGAAAATAAATTGGAAAAATTTACTGATAAGAAATAGAACACAGTGGGAAACATTTAAACCGGTGATCGAGAGTCCAGGAGAAATATATCCCACTAAAAAGTAAGAACAAACTAGCCAGTAATGATACACCATGGCTGAATGAAGAAATAAGGACAAAATTGAAACTAAAGAAAAAGGCACATACTAAATACATAGATAACAAAGGAAAGGATGTAAAGGAATATAGTTTTCACCAAATGTATGAGGAATTCAAGGGGTTAGACTTAACGGGGTTATGGGTGAGAAACAACAGGAACCAGCCTTAGTGCAGTAGTACTTGTGGTTAAAAACACACAACCATGCTATCTGAGGCAAAAACAAACAGTGAAATAAAGGATGGGCCTGTACTTCTGAACATGTCACTAAGCAACTATATTCCAGAATCAAGGAAGAATGATTGATGGGCCCCTAAAAGTGCCGATAAGGGAACAATCTGTAAGTGGCTTAATTTGCTGCAGTGAAAAAGGGCGGCTAGGGGTTAACTCAGTGTACATGTAGCAAGCCCCTACTCAGACTCAGGGTAGAGGACAGAAAAGAAAGTACCAGGCGGGTAAACGAGAACGAGAAAACGTGGATGAAGGAATGGGGAATGAGGTTGCGGCTTCTACCCAAAGGACAACGGGGTAATATAATTCTCAATTGTGCTTTGTAAACTACTGCTTAAATACTGTAATGTATTGATTCTTGCTTGTACTAAATAAAGTCATATGGCTATTAACTATTATGGTGTCAGTCTCGAACAATTGAACAGAGTCAAACTGACTACAAGGATGACAAAAGGGAATACAAAAAGGTCAGGAAAGAAGTAAAAAAAATTAGGAAGGCAAAGAGAAACTACAAAATTAAATTATCAAGGAATATAAAAAGAAATAGTAAAGTATTCTACAGACACACAAGTAACAAAAGAAAAATCAGGATAGGGATAGGGCCACTAAGGGATACACACAATTTACTCACAGGTAATGACAGCAAAATGGCAGAAATATTAAATAATTACTTTGCCTCAGTATTTACCAGGGAGACTAACATGGTGGGCATGACATTAGAAGGAGAGGTCAATAAAGATATAGACATTTAAGATAGAAAGAGGTGGGGAGTGGGGGGGGGGAGAAAAGAGAAGGGTGGAGATAATTGATAAATTAAAATCAAACTTAAGAGGATAAAACCCCTGGACCGGATGGATTGCAACTGCGCATATTAAAAGGAGTAAGGGAAGAGATAGCAGAGGCACTAATACATAGATATAAAAATTCATCAGAAAAGTGAATAGTGCCAGAGGACTGGCAGACAGCTAATGTGATTCCTATATTTAAAAAGGGAGATAGAACCAGTCCAGGGAACTATAGACCAATTCGCTTAACATTGGTGGTAGGAAAGATAATGGAATCTTTACTCATAAGTGCAGCAGAAAAACATCTAGAAACCAAAAATATAATAAAGAATAGTCAGCATGGATTTCAAAAGGGAAGGTCATGCTTGACCAACCTTATTAAATTCTTTGAAGTACCAGAAAGAGTAGACAACGCTAACGTAGTAGATGTAATATATTTGGATTTTCAAAAGGCCTTCGCTTAGGTACCACATAATTGACTCATGATTAAGGTCAGAGCATATGGAGTCAGGGGACAAGTAGCAGCTGGCTACAAAACAGAAAAGAGAGAGTAGGGTTAAAGGTAGTTACTCAGACTGGCAAAAGGTGAGAAGTGTTGCTCCACAAGGATCAGTGCTGGGTCCACTGTTGTTCACCATTCACAAACGATCTGGACTCAGGAATCGAAGGTACAATTTCAAAATTTGCAGACGACGCCAAATTGGGGGGATATAGTTAATACCGAGGAGGACAGTGACAAAATACAGGATAAGTGGGAGGTGGTACACTTTGGTAGGAAGAAAAAGGGGGGCCATATACTGCTTGGATAATAAGAGTCAAAATGTGGTAGAGGAGCAGAGGAATGTGGGGGTACACACATAAATCACTAAAAGTAGCGACGCAGGTGAATAAGGCTATAAAAAAAGCGAACCAAGCACTGGGGTTCATTTCTAGAGGGATAGAATTGAAAAGCAGAGAAGATATGTTAAACTTGTATTGAACCTTGGTTAGACCACACTTGGGAGTACTGTGAACAGTTCTGGTTTCCATATTATAAAATGGATATAGAGGCACTGGAGAAGGTGCAAAAAAGATTTACAAGGAAGATACTAGAACAGAGAGGTTATGCCCATCAGAAAAGATTGAGCAGGCTGGGGCTCTTTTCTCTAGAAAAAGAATACACTGAGGGGTGACCCGATAGAGGTCTTCAAGATTATGAAAGGGTTTGATAGGGTAGATGTAGAGAAGATGTTTCCACTTACATGGAAAGATCTGAACTAGGGGCCGTAAATATAAGATAGTCACTAATAAATCCAATAGGAAATTCAGGAGAACTTCCTCACCCAGAAAGTGGAACTTGCTATAAGGAGTAGCTGAGGTGATTGGCATTGATGCATTTAAGGGAAGCTAGATAGCCACATGAGGGAGAAAGGAATAGAAGGATATGCTGATAGGGCTAGATGAAGTAGAGAGGGAGGAGGCTCGTGTGGAGCATAAACACCGGCATGGACCTGTTGAGCAGAATGGCCTGTTTCTGTGCTGTACATTCTATGTAATTCTCTCCCCACCACCCCCAATCTCTGTCTGAAAAGCAGAAAAACCCAATGATTATTTTTCACATAATTAAAAAACAATCTACATTGTTCAGGTTTTCAACCATAGTGAAATAATAGCACTGATTTTTAAGTGTAATGGTGGACAAGACATTTTTGTAGTGTCCACTTTAAATTATGATAACTGCTCTGCATAGTATTAGAATTGTCTCCTTCTGATCAGTACATCTTGAGAAATGTACCCCCTACAGTGAAGCACTGGTGTGGTGGTGATGGGAGCAACTCAAATAATTAATCAAGAATGCCTAAACTTTTTTTTGAGGAAGTAACACCTCTCAAGTGTACATCAGAAAGCCCCATGATATAGTATTTGGAAAACATTTGATCAATTGCACAAGAAAAGCTGCTACACAAGCTTAAGTTGGTGAGTGGCCTAGGCAAAATCTGTTTAAGAATGGATGCAGTGGGAATTGGTTACAGAGTGATAGGGATCAAAGCTGGGGCCCCTATTATTTCTTATCTACTTAAAAGAACTAAATTCAGAAATGCAACGCAAGTTACATAAATTCACAGGGGGTGGAAGGGACGGTGATGAAGTTGTCAAAATGTTATAGAAGGACCACAGAAGGCCAATAGTTCCAAGTGGGCAGAACAATGATAAGTGAAATTCAATAAGGACAAACGCAATGTCTTTCAAACGGGAACAAAGGGGGACATATTGGTTATGATTCAGATACCTTTCCTTATGCCTAACAAAAAATAAAACAGTTCACAGACACGCCAGTACACCTCTTCACCTCCTAACTAAAGCTAAACTTTGTATACAAAGTAATTCGAGATAGCATGCATTTATTGTCCCTAGATTTGCACATTGGATTTTAACTGCACATCCACATCACTGCAGAAGACTATTAACATTGGTCGCACCAGACACTTTTGTAGCAAACCAAGCTATCAAACTGGTTTATTCATGGATTAAAGCACTCACGGAAATAAGCAGTCAGTTGCTGAAGCAGATTCAAAACAGCAGCAGCTTTGGATCAGTTAACAAAAGGGTCAAATACTGTTTTATAACACTCCTGTGAAGCGCCATGGGACATTTTACCATGTTAAAAGGCACTATATAAATGCAAGTAGTAGTTGTTGTTAAAACAGACAAACCAGTCAATTGAATTCAATGGAATGGCTTTCTTTGCAGATCTTTCATAGGATAGAAAAACGTGTCAGGAAGGGAGTAGCCCCCGATCTCTATGGGTTACAATCTTTATAGGAATTACCTACAGAGCCTTGTTTTGACTATCTGCTGTGGCCATGCCAAAATTATAATTAAGCAGTATATGAAAAGTGTCCAATCCAGATACTCAGAACTTGCAGTCTTGCCCTTAAACCTGTGATACTGAGGTGCTTTACTTGAACAATCACAGTAAGCTCCACAATGCATTGACAATCACCACCTATGTTATCTTGACAAATTGCATCTATGCTGGGGCTATCCTGATCAGATTATATCATGAGTTAACAGCCTGGTGATATATATTTATTAATTGTCTCTAAAACTTGGGTGTGCTCAGTGATTGTTTTTTCCAGTCACATATGTTTGTCAGTATTTTTGTCAATAGTATTGGTTTGACTGGCTTCTGAGCGACTTCATGCAGAACCAAAACAATAGAAACCAATTTCCCCACATGCAGAAAAAAAATTGAGTGCTATTTTTCTTTTTAAAAAAAAAACTTGCTGTTTTTTAGCTAGGGAGGAAACCCATAAGCTATGGACAAAAGTAGCTGACATTCAAGCGCGAGATCTTATACATTGGAAGAAAAAAGTACTTAATGAATGGAGACCAACTAAGTAGGAGATATTCACAGATCTGAAAGCAATAGTAGAATCAACACTACGTCTTGTCATTGCAGAAAGCAAATAGTAGTTCCCCACTCCATTTTAACTGCCCCCTATCTTGTTACCGCCAAGCCGGGCATGGGGGGGGGGGGGGGGGGTTTAAAATTGACCCCTTAAGAGTTCTAGTTAGGAGCCAGCAAGGTAAAATGGTACTGCTTGGCTGAAATCCTAGCGGTCTGAAATGTACACTCAAAATTTTTAACCACCATAAAAAAAAATTCAACTTGACTTCACTCACCAAATTTTGCCTGGCTCACGGGAATGATACATCATGGCCATTATGCGAGCAGTGGGCTTCAAGATAGTTATAAATGCTTCGTACCTGTCAACAAGATTTAATCAAGTTACAATTTGGTCCAGAGTTACTTTTCTCTGAAGTGGAAAATATTAGAATTTACTTGAATCCCAAAAGAGAGCTATGGAATTGAATTTCCTGTGATGGTATATCAAGATGTCAAGGCATATTTTAAATGTTCCTTCCACTGAAGGTGTGTTGAGAAGTATTTGCTTCTGAATTATATTGTTACAATGTACCAGTTACCTATATTCCCTTATTGCCATTGGAATTTGTCTCAGAACCATTGAAACATGATTTTACAAAAAAAAAAATCAGGCCTTAAAAAAAGTGGGTAACTATCATTTCTTACTACTAAAATAATAAATAGGTATAATTTATGTGCCAGTGTAGTGAGAGTAAACATTTTATCCCAGTCAGGGTAAAACCTTTTCCATCTAATACAATGCAAGACTCTATCCCCATCCCCCACCCAAAAAACAAAAGCTTACTTTTTCTTTTTCTTCTTGATGTACTTTTCTTGAGCAAATCCAGTTTTGTCCCTAAATGTTGTGCTATTCTCGATCAGATGTTGAACAATATCCTGCATAAAATAAAAACTTAGCTTTGAGAGAGTCAAATATCATTTGGGAATACGAAAGCAATATAATTTCTGTAGAGAGAACTTAACTCTCATCAAATAGCCAACATAGTCAGTATGAAAGACATCCCTACCTGCCCTTTTAACCCTTGCTCTTTAAGTGCCTCTATGTCATCTCTGCTGAGCTTCTGGGACTTGCCATCATCAATTATGTTTCGGTTATCAATACCAGCTTCATTTGTTTCTGGAAGAAAAAAAGAATGGAGAATGCTTTAAAACTAAACAAAAAAAAGCATAAAGTAGTGCAGTAGTTTAGAACAGTGACCTTTCATGTTATAAGGACTTGGGTCAAATTTAGCCAAGGCTATTAGGTTGAATGTCTCCTCAAATGGTAAGCATTCAAAAGTGACGTGAATGACAAGTCTCGACTCAGTCCTTAGTGGGGAACAGCCCACATTACCCAACTTTCCATAATTAATTAAATCAGTCTTAGTACCCACAGTCGTTCGTGTTCTTCTGGAGACTAAAGTTAAGGCACATAGTTAAGGCAGAAACATTACCCTGCATCTATCTGTACTCAGTACCAACACTAGGTGACAAGTCAGTGCACGAGTGTTCCATTTTTCAGCAGGCAAAACAAAAATTCACCATAAAAATTAAACATTGAAACTTGTGCCATTTTCTTGGGTGTTTGTTTGGACAACCTAAAGAATACCAGTAGTTATATTTTCAGCAATTAAAAAAAAATCTATAAGCCAAACTATAGAGAATTTACAAATATCCCATTATTCTCTCTCTCTCTCCTCTTTCCTCCTCCCTCCAAGAAAAGGACAAATATAAACTACAATTAATTTGGAAATCAAGTTCAATTTTTTTAAAATCATCTATTAGTTTTGGCATATAGTCTGGGAAGATACTTCCTGTTCAGCTCAGAAGATGAAAAGTATAGAACTGTGGTAAGATGCAATGTGGAAAGCTAATTCACTAACAAAGATTGAGGTTTCAAATCAGAAATAATTCAGATAGATTCTGGAGCTTTACATGACCCTCAAAAGTTATGTTCTAGCTCAATCTTCTTCGTAGAAGTTTTAAAAATTAGATCTAATAAAAAGGTGTTGACTAAATCACTCTCCTAGTTCCAACTGCTCTGTACTCTTCTCTTCCATTCTCCCTCCATTCCTCCTCCAAAACAAAATGCAATAGATTGTTTCCTTGGTCCCCAGCCCCATACTTAACACAAACCAGAGCATATATTACCCGTGGGATATAGCCTGCTCATGGGTAACTGAATATAAGCATTGGAAAAACATTGTCCACAGAGCCCAAACTATAACAGCAATTACTGTATGCATGTAACATTGCATAAATAAGTTAATATGTTAAATATTACACTTAAAAAATTATACAAACTTAGCATTGCTCAACTGTGGCTACCAAGAGTTATCACGTTAAACATACTTTTGAATGTATACATTCAGATTTTCTGGGGGAATGTCTGACTTCAGGAAATTTTGACTTTACTAGTCAGCAACACTGACATTAAGCTGCCCACAGTGCAATCTACAGGTACGGGTTGCAATATAAGAGATTCTGACACTACCTTTAGCAACTTCCTCAGTTTTTGCTTTAAGTGGTTGGAGTGCTCCACCACTGGAAACCTCAAAAGTGGTGCCATACAGCTGCCCAATCACATTGTCCAAATAAATCCACTGTTTCTCAAAGATGATTTTTCTGGAAAGCAAAAGTTCGAGATCCAATAAGTTCTAATCAGAACATTAAATTTCATCCAAAGTCACAGGCACTACCTATAAAATAATATTCTCAAAAAACTCACATTTTATCAGGTGTCAACGATGAGCTGTAGTTCAGAGTGATTTCATCATTCAGAATAATTACATAACTTCAAGATACGAGCAATACAAAGAAATAGCTTTATCTCTAACAAGTTAAATAAAATTTTAGGTTTAGGTAGTGGAATACAATTCAATAAAACAATTCAACTACGGGAGGTGAAGAGGCAAATAAAAAATGCTTTCATGTTGGGACAGCACAGAAAGGTAGCAGATTGAAGCACCATAAAATGCAGAGCCACAGAGGTATGATTTTTCCCTCATTCCACATTCTCAATCTCAGCCACACTTCTATAGGGAGGCGATAAGTTACCTTCACACCTTTGGGTGGGGGACCAGTTTGAAGTGGGGGAAAGTAAAGGGGCAAAGATGGTTGGAACAATGGCAGATGGGGCAACAATCAGATTGCTTCAACACTTCCTAACATCTGTTTTCTTCGCTATAGGAAGCATGCATTCTATCGAAACCTGAACAGAAGAAAATAGAATTTTTCAAAAAAAAGGAATAAGAGGGGCAAAGAGACAAAAAAAAACACAAAACAAGAACACAGCACTTGAGCAGAAGACGAGTGACTTAGTGAAATGCTGGTGGATGAATGAGAATAGATTAGTGGCTAACATAAAAGGGAGCCCAAAAATCTTTTATAAACATATAAATAATAAAAGGGTAATCAAAGGAAGGGTGGGACCAATTAGGGACAAAAAAAGATCTTCTTGTGGAGCCAGAGGGCATGGCTGAGGTACCAAATGTATACTTCACATCCATCTTCACTAGAGAAGAGGATGCTGCCATTGTAGCAGTAAAGGAGGAGGTAGTAGAGATATTGGATAGGATAAAATAGATAAAGAGGAAGTACTTAAAAGATCGGCAGTACTTAAAAGTAGAAAAAAGTCACTCGGTCCAAATTGCCACGGTCTTCCATCCTCCTTAGATATAGGGATGGTGCCGGAGGACTGCAAATGTTGCACCCCTGTTCAAAAAAAGGGGAGAGGGATAAATCTGGCAATTCCAGGCCAGTCAGACTAACATCGGTGGTGGGGAAATTTGAGAAAGATAATAATCCGGGACAAAATTAATTGGCACTTGGAAAAGTATGGGCTAATAAATGAGAGTCAGCATGGATTTGTTAAAGGAAAATCGAGTTTGACTAACTTGATTGAGTTCTTTGATGAAGTAATGGAGATGGTTGATGAGGGTGGTGCGGTTGATGTTGTGTATATGGGCTTTCAAAAGGCATTTGATAAAAGTACCAAATAGACTCAAGTAAAATTAAAGCCCCTGGGATTAAAGGGGCAGCGGCAACGTGGATACAAAATTGGCTAGGGGACAGAAAGCAGAGAGTAGTGGTGAACGGTTGTTTTTCAGACTGAAGGGAAGTATACAATGGTGTTCTCCAGGGGTCAGTATCAGGACCATTGCTCTTTGATATAAGTTAATGAACTGGACTTGGGTATAATTTCAAAGTTTGCAGATGACATGAAACTCGGAAATATAGTAAGCAATGTGGAGGATAGTAACAGACTTCAGGAGGACATAGACAGACTGGTGAAATGGGCAGATGAAATTTAACGCAGAGAAGTGTGAAGTGGTGCATTTTGGTAGGAAGAATGAGGAGAGGCAATGAAAACTAAATGGTATAATTTTAAAGGGGGTGCAGGAACAGAGAGACCTGGAGTGCACTTACACAAATCTTTGAAGGGAACAAGACAAGTTGAGACGTCTGTTAAAAAAGCACATGGGAGCCTGGGCTTTATTAATAGAGGCATGGAGGTTATGCTAAACCTTCAGAAAATGCTGGTTAGGCCTCAGCTGGAGTACTGTGTTCAATTCTGAGCACCATATTTTAGGAAGGATGTCAAGGCCTTAGAGAAGGTGCAGAAGAGATGTACTAGAATGGTATCAGGGATGAGGGACTTCAGTTATGTGGAGAGACTGGAGATGCTGGGGTTATTCTCCTTAGAACAGAGAAGGTCAAGAAGAGATTTGATAGAGGCGTTCAAAATCATGAACGGTTTTGACAGAGTAAATAAGCAAAAACTGTTTGGAGCGGCACAAAGGTAGGTAACCAAAGGACACAAAGCAAAAGAGCCAGAGGTGACATGAGGAAACTTTTTTTAAAAAATGCAGCGAGCTGTAATGATCTAGAATGCACTGCCTGAAAGGGTGGTGGAAACAGATTCAATAGTAACTTTCAAAAGGGAATTGGATAAATACGAAGAGAAAATTTTTTACAGGGATACAGGGAAAGAGCAGGGGAATGGGACTAATTGGATAGCTCTTTCAAAGAGCCTGCATAGGCAAGATGGGCAGAATGGCCTCCTCCTGTGCTGTACCTACTATGATACTTTAACGTACTATCTACAATCCAATATCCAAGCTTTAAATCTCTCTATTGTATTTTATGCAAAATTTCAAGAGCTCCAATGCAAGCAACCAGTCTAAATTTGAAACTACATAGCAAAAAATGTTTCCATTAGGAAGCAAAATTCTAATAATGAGAATTTTATTACAACAACAACAAATTGCATTTATATAGTGCCTTTAACGTGGTACAATGTTCCAAGGTGCTTCACATGAGCGTTATCAAACAAAATCTGACACCGAGCTACTTAAGAAGCTATTAGGACAGATGACCAAAAGCTTGTTCAAAGATGTAGGTTTTAAGGTGCATGATAAAAGAGAGAGGTGGAGAGGCGGAGAGGATTAGGGAGGGAATTCCAGAGCTTAGGGCCTAGGCAGCTGAAGGCACGGCCGCCAATGGTAGAGCAATTAAAATCGGAGATGCGCAAGAGGCAAGATTTGGTGGAGTGCAGAGATCTTGGAAGGTTGAAGAGCTGGAGGAGGTTACAGTGGTAGAGAATGGTGAGGCCATAGAGGGATTTGAAAACAAGGATGAGAATTTTAAAATTCGAGGCGTTCCTGAACCAGGAGCCAATATAGGTCAGAGTACTATTAAACTAGTGAACTTGTGTAGCTTAACAGTTGTATGTATGACTGTTAGTAGAGCAGCTCTCCAAAGAGTCTCCCATTTTGAGAGTCTTTCTTTCAGAACAAACCTGATGATTGCAAATAAATTTCATCTGAAATGGTTTTGAATAAGCACTGTAGCTCCCTACACTGTTTCCAAATGTAAACCTAAAGTATGGTGGAAAAAAGCTCTGAGGCTATATCATTTTTGAAAAGAATCCCACATCCTATTAGCAGCAAAATGATACCAAGTATGAGGGACTGTCTAAGCTCTTTTCTCATCCCTCCTCAGTACCAAGTTATTTACCACCTATCCCAGTCTTCACCCACACACCATGTGCAGCAGACAAAGGTGGGCAGGTGATTCCACATCAGGTCTCCAATGTCATTCAGAAGCCGTGACTAGAAGATATACAAAAAGGAGTCCAAATATAACTCCATCCCTCAAAAAATGTTTAGTTTATCACAATAACCTCTCTAAGTACTGTCCAATATGCTACATGCTGTTTTTGAGTTCATTCTATAAAAAAGTTGTATATAGTTCCACAGATCATGGTATGATTTATCCTATCACAGAACTGTATCCAATGTTAATATTATCAGGGATAAAATTTGAAAGATTGGGGATGCAAAATAATGTTCTTTGGTATACTTCTGGAATTTGGGAAAGGAGGGAAGTTAGTCAAGAAAACCGAGGATGCTAATGAGTGGCTGGCAATATAGTGCAAAAAACAGAAATCCTATCTTCATAAGTAACTAGGAATACCTTCAGAAAAAAAAAGGACAGGTACAGGAGGAACAGGGCTCTTGAGTTTGAAACAAGAGACTTGCAAGTAACACCAAAGCAACAATCAAAACAGGTGCATTACTATAGAATCACCCTGGAAGACAAGGACAATCTAAGACTCCTTTTCTCCACGACAAACCACACCCCTCCCCCAGCTCCTCCACCTTCTCAAACACCAAATACAAACATTCTTCAACTCTTAAGATTGAGGCCTTCTGCAGTTGCCTCTGCTGCCACCTCCCTTTTTTCCAACCCCCCCTCCCAGTCCTGATTACTCTAGTCCCTCAATCATCTTATCCTAAATCCTGTCACTCTGCAGTTTCTCTCCCACCTTGCACATACCCTCTCCAAGCTCATCCTTGCCCCACACTAAGTCATTCATCATCCCTGTCCTCACTGACCTGCACTGGTCCTGTCCCTTTGTTTTAAAACTTCAAATCCTTCCATGGTCTTGTCTTACCCAACCTCTTTGGACAAGCCATAATTTTCTCCAGCTTAACATTGGGAAGGCCAATACCACAGAGTTTAGCTCCACCACAAACTCCCTACCCTCGCTACTGACTCCAGTCTCATTCCTAGCCACCGTCTCAGGTTGAACCAAATTGCTAGCAACCTCAACATCCTGTTCGCCCGTATCCTCTCCATTACAAAGACTACCTCCATGGCCCTGTAACTCACCCCCAAATCAAAAGCTCTCCGTTTCTCTGACCCCAGCCATTTATATATCACCCCTCCCTTTACCCAGCCATGTAGGTGCCATGCTCTGGAACTCCCTCACTAAAACCCTATGCCTCACCACCTTCCTCTTCTCCTTTAAAACCCACCTCAGAACAAGTTTTTGACCATCCCCCAATCTCATTCACTGACTCAGGGTCTCTTTTTCCTTATGCCTTTGATGTACTTTGGAATGTTTTTCTACATTAATATTGCTATGTAAGAACAAGTGATTGTTGTCCAGCTTTCTCAACTCTCTTGCAATGGCTCAACATCCATTCCTTGTGTTTTCCTTTGTCGAGCACACTAGGATGTTTTTCTACTTTAAAGGGAGTTATATAATGCAATTTGAATTTGTTTAAAGGCTCAATTAGTAATTTTAAATCTGAAGTCAATAGATTTTTTGCTAGCCAAGGGTATCAAGGCATATGGGGCCAAGGCAGGTAAATGGAGTTAGGATACAGATCAGCCATGATCTCATCGAATGGCAGAACAGGCTCAAGGGGCTGAATGGCCTACTCCTGTTCCTATGTTCATGTAAAAACTTCTACTGCTAATACACCTTTAATGCAAAAAGCAAATTCAGGACATTATTTGTAAAAAGGTTGCCTTTAAGGCTCGGAGCAAGCACATGACGTTCGGGATACATTGAGTTTCCAGAGGTTCAATAAGCCACTGAGGACAAAAAAAAAACATGAGAGGCATGCACACTGCACAGCACTATTAGCCAAAGTTTTGCCGGTTTCAGCTCATAAAATGAATTAGCAACTTAGCCAATAGTTCAATAGGATTAGTGCAGACACAATACAATTGCTAGTTCAGCTGTGTACCTTTTATGGCACAAACTTCTGCTCGTTCAAAGGCATGATAGCACATTATAACTTACAGATGTCAAAAGCAAGCCACCAGCACCCTTCCTTAGTATAGAGGGGAAATTATAGCCATTAGTAAAATTATTTTATATTTATTTTGAAGTGCATCTGCATTTATCTTGTCTAATCAAGATCATTTAACATTTTAAACGTCTGCATAAAGTCTGGAGCTTCTCGAGTCTTCCCTCACGATTCATCACCCCCTCCCCCCACTTCCCGGACAGTAAAAGCTGTTGTACCTTCTTCTGTGCACCTGCACGGCTTTAAAGACATCTTCCCGCTTCAGGACCACATTGTCCCCGTCGCTGACGGTGTGGGCCCCACCGCCCGGACCCAGCGCCTCCCCTGCTCCAGACATTGTTGCCGTTGAGCTCGAGCTCTTCCTCTTCCACGTGCCCTTCACTTCTCCCTGTAACCGCGGACCAAACCGCATTCAATCCATTCCTCCTCCTCCTCCTCCTCCTCCAACAAATACTTGCTAAATTAACGCCGTAGTACTTAATTCGCCGCTTTACCCTCCTCGGCCCGCCCCTTCGATGTTAAAATACCGTGACCAGAACGCCCCCGTCGACCGTTGGCCGGCTCGCTCTCTGCGGGTTTAAGTGGCTGGCGCGCATGCGCGAGCGTGGAAGCGGAAGCGATAACGGGCAGCGCCGCGCAGGCGCACTCGCGCCTAACCGAAACCCCGGGCGCGAGAAGTTTTTTTTCCACACCCCCCCCCCCCCGCCATCGATTCAAATAGTTGGAGCGTTAAAAAAGCGCGGCCCGCCAACCTGTCCATATAATCCGGGTCGGCCTGTCCCTGTCCACCGGCGATGAGTTTTAAACCGAGCGGCTGCAAGTAGGGAAACAAAAGAAAAATCTCGCCGATTGATTTGTCGGCCGTAAGCACGGGAAGGGCCGCACGATAACATGGCAGGGGAGCTGGCAGTAGGGGCTCAGCCCAGCCCCCTGGCACTGGCGCCCGCCCCCCTGCACCAGTTGGTAGGGTAAGAGGGTAGGGAACATCAACAATGTGCTCCGACTGGAGAGGCGGAAGGACTTGGCGGGCTGCCAGAGGGGGTACGGGTGGTGGTGGTGGTGGAGGTGGATGGAGGGGGAAACCGTGGAGAGGAAGAGGAAACTGGGACAAACCCAGGAGGAGTGAAGGAAGTAAGTAAGTCTAGTGCATTTTAAATTGGAAGTAGTGTAAATTGTGAAAGGGTTTCACTATGGACTGGTGTGCTGGTCTACTTCAATAAGTGAAATGGTGTGGCACCAGTGGTACAGATCCAATTAGCCTCTCCCCAGGTACTGTTCCTCTACCTTTTTCACAATTGCTGTCATCACCTCTTCCTGACCATACCCACTCAATGGAGGTGATTTTAAACCCCCAAGAACGGGTAGGTGGGAATTGAAAATAGTTGTTTTTTGGGTCGCGACCGCAACCCGGCTTTATTTCCGGGTTTAAAGTCGGCGGTTAAAGGCTTCCCACTGGGAATGCAAAGTCTGAAAATTTTGCGGTTGCGACCCAAGAAAACAACAATTTTCAACTCTCACACACCCCCAACCCACCTGTTCTTGAGGTTTAAAGTCACCCCCAATCTGTCTGTCCTCCCAAATTAATGCCTTATCTCCACTCTCATTCATCTCCAAGGTCCCTGAATGTATGGCTTGCCCATCTCTCACAACTTACTGTTTGAATCCCTTCCACCAGATTTCTGACCCTCCCACTGCATCAAAATGGTCCTAACTAAGATTATGAATTCAATGTGACCGTGATGCTATAATTTCTCCCTGTCCTCCCCGCAGCTTTTGACATGGTCAATCGCACCATCGTCCTTCAACATCTCTCCTCCGTTGCTGATCATATATAGGGCATCTCCACCAATGGCTTCACCACCCTTTCCTGAGTCTTCTGTGGCCTCTCCCTCGTCTACATGCTGCCCTTTTGGTGATAGCATCCAAAACCATGGGGTCAGCTTCCACATGTATGCTGATAACATCAAGCTCTACCTCTCTTGATCCCTCCACTGCTCCTGTATTGTCAGGCTACTTGTCAAGCATTACTCTGTAATTTCCTTCAGCTAAACACTGGGCAGATCAAAGCCGCCATGTTGGCCCCTGCAACAAACTCTATTATTCCTGACTCCATTTCCTCTCTGACCATTGTCTTTGGCTGAACCATGATGTGTGCAATCTTAGCATCCTGTTTGCCCATGATTCCATATCCTCTCCTCACCTACTGCCACCTCTGACATTGTCTGCCTCTGTCTCTACCTCAGCCATCTGTTGTTGAAACTCTCATACATGTCTTTGTCACCACCTGACTTGATTACTCTATTGCTCTCCTAGCCAACCTTCTATTCTCCACCCACCATAAGCTTCAGTTCATTCAAGCCTCTGCTATCCTTGTCCTTTCCCACAAGTTACTCTTAATCATCACATCCATCTTGCTGCTCTACTTGGACTTTTCATTCCCCAATACCTCTGATTTAAAATTCTAATCCTTCTATGGCCTTTCCCTCCTTACACTTTGTTCCTCTGACTCCGGCTTCTTGTGCACCTCACCATTGGTGGCTCTGCTTCAGGCATCTAGGTTCCACTCCCTGGAATTGCCTCTTTAAACCCCTCTCCTTCTCCGCCACCCTCTTTGCCTTCAAGACTCTCCTTAAAGCCCATTTCTTTGACCAACCTATTGATTACTCGTTGCAATCCTTTCTTTGGCTTAGTGTTTCCTAATGGATGCAGTATATTTGGATTTCCAAAAGACATTCGAGGTGCCACATGAAAGATTACTGCACAAGATAAGAGCTCATGGTGTTGGGGGTAATATATTGGCATGGATAGAGGATTGGCTAACTAACAGAAAACAGAGTCGGGATAAAAGGGTCATTTTCAAAATGGCAATCTGTAACTAGTGGGGTGCCGCAGGGATTAATGCTGGGGCCTCAACTATTTACAATATATGTCAATGACTTGGATGAAGGAACAGAGTGTCTTGTGACCAAATTTGCTGATGATACAAAGATAGGTGGAAAAGCAAGTTGCGATGAGGACACAAAGTGTCTGCAAAGGGATATTGACAGGTTAAGCGAATGGGCAAAAATTTGGCAGATGGAATATAATGTGGGAAAATGTGAAGTCGTCCACTTTGGGAGGAAAAATAAAAAAGCAAAATATTATTTGAATGGAGAAATACTACAAAATGCTGTAGTACAGAGGGATCTGGGTGTCCTCGCAGGGAAGTCATGCTACAACTGTACAGGGTGCTGGTGAGACCACACGTGGAGTACTGCGTACAGTTCTGGTGCCCTTATTTAAGGAAGGACATACTTGCATTGGAGGCAGTTCAGAGAAGGTTCACTAGGTTGATTCCGGGTATGGAAGGGTTGTCTTATGAGGAAAGATTGAACAGGTTGGGTCTATACTTATTGGAGTTTAGAAGAATGAGAGGAGATCTTATTGTACAAGATTCTGAGGGGACTTGATAGGGTAGATGCTGAGAGGATGTTACCCTTCATGGGGGAATTTAAAACTAGGGGGCATAGTCTCAGAATAAGTGGTCGCCCGTTTAAGGTGGAAATGAGGAGGAATTTCTTCTCCCAGAGGATCGTGAATCTTTGGAATTCTTTAGCCCAAAAAGCTGTGGAGGCTGAGTCGTTGAATACATTCGAGGCTGAGTCGTTGAATACATTCGAGGCTGAGTCGTTGAATACATTCGAGGCTGAGTCGTTGAATACATTCGAGGCTGAGTCGTTGAATACATTCGAGGCTGAGTCGTTGAATACATTCGAGGCTGAGTCGTTGAATACATTCGAGGCTGAGTCGTTGAATACATTCGAGGCTGAGTCGTTGAATACATTCGAGGCTGAGTCATTGAATACATTCAAGGCTGAGTTAGACAAATTTTTGATCAGCAAGGGAGTCATAGGATATGGGGAAAGGGCGGGAAAATGGAGTTGAGGTAAAAATCAGATCAGCCATGATCTCATTAAATGGCGGAGCAGGCTCAAGGAGCCGAATGGCCTATTCCTGCTCCTATCTCTTATGGTCTGCTTTCCTTACACCTCTGTGAAGTGAGAAGTTTTTCTATGTCAAATGTACTATAAAGTTGTTGTCGTCATCGTCATCATCAGGATGAGAAATCCTAGCTGAGATTTTCTGTCACCAGCACATAAATTCAGTCCAAAACCATATAAGCATAGTTAAGTGATGAGCGCAAAATACTGCAAATGCTGGAAATCTGAAATAAAAACAGAAAATACTGAAAACATTCAGCAAATCAAGCAGCATCTGTGGAGAGAGAAATAGTTAACATTTCAGGCTGATGACCTTACTTCAGAACAAAGAAGTTAGAGATGTAGCAGTTTTTAAGCAAGTGCAGAGCCAGGGGAAAAAAGGGGGGGGGGGAAAGGAAAGGTCTGTGATGGGGTGGAGGGCAGGATTGATTAAATGACAAAAGGGATGATGATGCAAGGCAAAAAGGGATGGTAATGGGACAAGTAAAGAAACAAAAGATGGGTCCAGAGAAGGTGTAAATGGTTACAGTTGTAACCAAATGGTTGCTGTATATTGTCAGAAGTCAACATTTCACTTTTTAAAAAAAAAAGGTTTTCCTTCCAATGCAGTTCTAGAATTGCAAGATGTTGTGTAAATAGAAAGGGAAAAAGACAGGACCAGTAAATTAAAAGACTAGTACCTAAAGCACTCTGTCTCCAGACCATTGATGTATTTTTGCAGACTGCATTTCTTTTTTGATCACTTACTTCTTACTCAGTGGTGCCACTATTGGTAAAATTTAAGTCTAGGATTTAGCATGGCACTCCCTGCCAAGGCAACCTCTGATGTTGTTTGATTCTGCTCCCGCATGGTGTCTGTAAGGAAAACTATGGAAAATTCTTTAGTATTTTACAATTCCATATAATTGTTAATACCTCTGTAGCACACTGATTCTTGTAGAACTTCCCATTAGGAACTATACTTTTTTATATATATTAATGACTTGGACTTGGGTGCACAGGGCACAGTTTCAAAATTTGCAGATAACACAAAACTTGGAAGTGTAGTAAACAGTGAGGACGATAGTAATAGACTTCAAGGGGACAAAGACAGGCTGGTGGAATGGGCGGACACATGGCAGATGAAATTTAATGCAGAGAAGTGCGAAGTGATACATTTTGGTAGGAAGAACGAGGAGAGGCAATATAAACTAAATGGTACAATTCTAAAGGGGCTGTAGGAACAGAGAGACCTCCGAGGATATGTGCACAAATCTTTGAAGGTGGCAGGACAGGTTAAGAAAGTGGTTAAAAAAGCATATGGGATCCTGGGCTTTATAGATAGAGGTATAGAATACAAAAGCAAGGAAGTAATGTTGAATCTTTATAAAACACTGGTTCGGCCACAACTGGAGTATTGTGTCCAATTCTGGGCATTGCATTTTAGGAAGGATGTGAAAGCCTTAGAGAGGGTGCAGAAAAGATTTACTAGAATGGTTCCAGGGATGAGGGACTTCAGTTATGTGGATACACTGGAGAAGCTGGGGTTGTTCTTCTTAGAGTAGAGAAGGTTGAGAGGAGATTTGAAAGAAGTGTTCAAAATCATGAAGGGTTTAGATAAATAGAGAAACCGTTCCCATTGGTGGAAGGGTTGAGAACCAGAGGACACAGATTTCAGGTGATTGGCTAAAGAACCAAAGGCGACATAAGGAAAAACGTTTTTACACAGGGAGTAGTTACGATCTGGAATGCACTGCCTGAAAGGGTGGTGGAAGCAGATTCAATCATGGCTTTCAAAAAGGAATTGAATAAATGCTTGAAGGGAAAAAAGTTTGCAGGGCTATGGGGAAAGAGTGGGCGGAATGGGACTGACTGGATTGTTGTTACAAAGAGCCAGCACAGGTTCGATGGGCCAAATGGCGGCCTCCTGTGCTGTAAACCATTCTATGATTCTATACTTGGACTACTCAAATGCATTTCAGAGGGCAGACAGGAGGATATATTCCTTCAGTCTGGGCTGGATTTGAGCACAGCTCCCAGAAAAACCTGCGTCCAACCTCCCTTTTAAATCTGTTTTAATTGCTGTATTGTTTTTGGATGGCATTCATTTACTCTTGCTGGTAAGTGAAATTTCATCTGCTGTTGATGTTAGCAGAGAGTGATTTTGATTAGAATTGCTTTCCTCTTAGAAATTTCATGTTCATTTTTGCAACCTGATTTGATTTATTCCCAAACCTTGCTCAAAATAGAGTTGAATATGCATTATAAAATTACAACTGATGTTATTAGTATTTAAAAGTTGTAATTTGTTGCAAGAATTACTGAAAAAATGTTTTTAAAATGATGAGAACCCTCTTTGAACAAGTAAAGATTTCTTATTATTGCATGACATTTTGTTTTAGGTTTTCAACAGCTAAATCCTCATTTGCGCATAATTCAAGGAACTTTGAATCAGTTTATACCATATAAGGGTTGGAAACTTTATTTTTCAGAAGGTGAGTCTTCCTTTTGAAACTATTTGTATTGAAAAATAACTTCAAATAACAATGACATGTTTGATAATTTAGTAAATATTTAAAGGGAAATGTTAAAGCTTCCAAACACAAATTGCATTTGTATAGCACCTTTAACGTAGAAAAACATACCAAGATGCTTTACAGGAGCATAATAGACAACAATTGACATCGAGCCAAAGAAGGAGATATTAGGAGGGGTGACTAAAAGCTTGGTCAAAGAAGTAGGATTTAAGGAGGAGAGGTTTAGAGAGGGAATTCCAGAGCTTATGGCCTAGACGGCTGAAGGCACATCCACCAATGGTGGGGCGAAGGGAGTGAGGGATGAGTAAGAGGCCAGAGTTGGAGGAACACAGTTCTTGGAGGGTTGTAGGGCTGGAGAAGCCATAGAGGAATTTGAACATGAATGATAATTTTAAATTCGAAGCATTGGTGGACCAGGAGCCAGTGTGGGTTAACATATGTCTTAGAGTTTTGGATGAGCTCAAGTTTATAGAAGGTGGAAGATGGGAGGCCGGCCAGGAGAACATTGGAATAGTCGAGTCTGGAGGTAACAAAAACATTGATGAGTGTTTCAGCAGGTGGGCTGAAGCAGGGGCGGAGCTGGGTGTTGTTATGGAGGAGCACAGCATGGTTAACATCAATGACATAATCAATCAAATATTCCAGGCAGGGCCAATTAAGTTAGGGTGGAAAGAAAAAAGGACAACGGAAGCAGAGAAAAGTGAAATCATACAGTATTATTGCACAAAGTTCAAGATGGGAATTTTTGTTGAAGCTGCAGAAAATATTCATAGGGACTATAGCAGTCAAGTTTGAAACACGTGAAAGCTTTGTTAACTTTTTTAATAGTGTTACTATCACCAGACAGGGAGTGTCTCCATCGGTTAAGGTTAGTATGACTATTATGCAAAGTGGTAGGTAATTAGCCTTGTAGACTGCTGTAAAACATAACTGTGTTCATTACCAATATACGTGAATCTGCTTGATGGCCCACTTGAATGGAAAATTTGAACAAACTCTTGCACCCAGTATATCAATTGAGTATGACACCAAGGAGCCCTAGCAAAACAAAAGTCAATGGGGGTTAATGGGAAAACACTGCAGTAACTGGAGTCGTACTTGATGCAAATGAAGGTGATTGTACTAAAAAAGCCAATTATCACAGTCCCAGGACATGGCTGAAGGAGTTCCACAGGGAAATATCCTTGGCTTGGCAATCTTTTTTTTTATCGACTCTTTTTTGGCTTGACAATCTTCAACTGCTATATCAGTGACCTTCCCCCCCCCCTATTATAAGGTTGGGCATGAGGCTGTTCACTGACTGTTTGATGGTGTTCAGCTCTATTAACAACACCATCGATAATGATATGCTCCATGCCAACCTACAGCAAGACTTCGGCAATCTAGGCTTGGGCTGACAAATACCATGTTATGACCATCTATAACAAGAGAAAGCTGAACCCCACCTTTACGTGACTTTTAACGGTACCACCAAGTTCCCCCAACATCTTGGGGTGGTGGTCACTATTGACCAGAAGCTTAACTGGACTAATCGTATCAACACCATGGCTATAAGAGCGGAGCAGAGGCAGGGTAATCAAACGATATGGGAATCGATCTCAAACTAGTATCTAGTATTTTAAAAAAAAAGAAGGGACTCCATTCAAAGAAGCAGTTTTAATGTGAAAGCAGCATAATTTTTAAAGCTGAAACAAAAGAAAAAATGGGTGGAGGGAAATCAAGAAATGAAGAACTATACGTGTGGATAAATTTAAGGAAACACAGTACATATCTGTGATAAAATTAACTGCTTATTGTTGGTATCCCCATGGAGCCATAATGTTTAAAACAGATTGACGAACTCTTTCATTCCTTTGTTGTGAGGTGATTTTTGGGATTCCCAATAAGGCTGGGGGTGAATCATTCTTTCCTTGGTTGGAAACATAAGGAGTTTGAATACAAACACTTGTAGTGTTTAGGGTTTGTGAAGTGCTTGATTAGGATGCAAATATGCCATTTCCAGCTGGAGTGACATATTTTATTTGATGGCTGGAGCCCCCTTACAACCATTTAAACACATTAAAAAGGAAGTTATCGTGATTTCTCTCTGGGATATTCATAATACAGATGCTGTTTTGACTTTCTCCACTGTAGAGGCTGTTCTGGCTGCGCATAGGTGAGCCAGCATTGTATGTAGCATCACAAAGTGATGATGGCAGTCCACATGTTTATGTAGTGAATGAATTTGTCTCAGCTTGTAAAATGGCGCTTTTAACCTTGGTTGTGGAAAATTGCAGAAAAGCCATGAATGATTTGGGGTATTTCTAAGAAGATGTGCTTTAGAATACCATCGAGGAGCCCATAGTTAGCTGTGTAACCAGAGAGCTGAGAACACCTCGAGGCTTGGGT
Organism: Heptranchias perlo; assembly: GCF_035084215.1. Classification (NCBI taxonomy): domain Eukaryota; kingdom Metazoa; phylum Chordata; class Chondrichthyes; order Hexanchiformes; family Hexanchidae; genus Heptranchias; species Heptranchias perlo. Next base: position 81,766,964 of record NC_090332.1, read on the forward strand.
ATTGGACGGACTGGTTCATTGCATTAGCTGAATTTCTATTGATGAGCTGCTTACTTTTCAGTAATTATTGACAGTTTTAGTATTGTGCTTGGGGTAACTATGTGCTAAAATATTGAGGGATTTAAAAAAAAAATGATTTTCAAACTTTTTCTTTAAAAGCTTATGTTGGGAGCTCTCCTTTTGTCCGGAAGATTAGTACATTTGAGAAGTTTTTCACAAATCATATTGATTTGTATGACAAGGTAAGAATCCTGGCTCCTCATTTTAGATTTTTCTACTTTCAGTGTTTACTGTTTGTGATTATTCATTCTTAACCAGTAGTCTCATTCACCATCCAGGGAGAAAGAAACATTGGGCCAGATTTTGCTGAAAAATATAACAGCGTCTGAAAGACGCACGCTGTTATTAATGTGCAAAGCGGCCAGCAACTTGTGGCGAGGAAGAGATACCCTGTAAATTGCGAATCGCCAAACATTGCTGGCTGATTTGCGCCACTCTGCCGTTAGCTTTGCAAAAATGGTATCCCTGTGATTTTCATAAAGTTACTACATTTGCACATTAATTGCCCATTAAACTCGGCACAGAAATTACAGTCTAATAATTAATAGTGTAAGTACCCTTTTAACGATGTGATAATTGTTAATGACTGCCAATCAACCTCTTTCCCAGAAAGTGAACATTTATAAGTGTGGAGTCTCATTCTTTCAGATTATGAATGTTTTTAGGAGATTTTAAACATGTCAAATTTTAAATTAATTTTTTTTCTTACTTTTCCTTTTTGTCTCTTCTTTCTCTCTTAATCCAATCTATCTTCCCCCCTCACTGTTTGTCCTGTTGTTTACCAAGGTCCCAGGTGCCCTCTTGTCCTCGCTGCGCCGTTATCAGCTTGCTCTTCCAGCAACTTTGTGGGCAAAAATTTTTAAAACCTAAACATACACACACAATCCTAACTAACAGGGCATGCTGCGCGATGGCCCAATCCAGCAATAGCCAATAGTTTAGTATTTATAAAACTTTAGCATTTATTGTAAACAAAATTGGTCTATAACAACTTTTTTCTAATGTATTACTTTTATTATTAAAATTAATTTAACATTGTACATTTGGTAGAATTAAGAATTTGACTGAGTTTTATCATGCTGTTTATACTTTTTAACATCAGAAGCAAACATTCACTCCTGGAGAAGTTTACCAGTTGAGTCTTTAAACATTTAAAAATGCTGCAATAGTCAGTACAACTTGGTCAGTGACATGCAGCACTTTTTCACACTGCATTGGAGTTTTAAGAAAAATAAATCAATTCAATGCTGCTGGCTGGCCATTCAGTTATGATACAAATAACAAAGAAAAGTTGAACATGCAATTCATTTGAAAATGTAAAATATTTCCCTCCAAAGGATGAAATAGAAAGAAAAGGAAGCATCCTGGTTGACTTTAAGGAACTTGTAAATGATGAAGAGCTAACTACTCTCATGCCAAATTTAGCCACTGAACTGAGGGATATGCCAGAAAAATTGTTGGATTGCATGGGATTGGCAGTTCATCAGGTTAGGTATCACATAACTCTTAGGTAACAAACATAATTTTCTTAATTTTACAAGATCAAAATGTACTTTTTTTGTTTTATGTTCCTTCACTTCTTCTGAAAGAAAGTAATGTAATAAGAATTGTTCTTTATTAAAAAAAATGTAATTTACAGTATATCTCAACTTCTGTTACAAAAATAGTATTAAGAAAGTCTCCTTATTGGACAGTTCATTTGTCATAAGTAAATTGAACTCTGTTTTATTAATGTAGAATTTGTAGTTTAATTGATGTTGCTTATGCTGCATGCATTCAGGTAATAACTAGAGATCTTGAAAGACAGGCAGCTCAGTTGGAACAAGGGCTACCAAACGAAGAGACTCCAATTGTAAATGTCCCTTTCATTCATGCAAGGTAAGTTTAAAACAAGAAACTTTAGGGCTACTTGCAAATTATTTTCTTGAAAGGTTAAGTGAAGACTAAATCTGCTATAAGCATTTTATTTCGTGTATCATCTGAGTCTATTTATATGTTAGGTGATGTTTCCTAGCTGTTGACTGACATTTTTCACTTGGCCAGTGTCTGTAACTGTTGAGAACAAAGAACTATATTATTTTTCAGCATATTATCAATGCAACATGTTATTGTATATTGGAAAAATCTTGTTTTGTTGGCTACAGTGTGGTGTGTTTTGTGTCATACGCACAAGTGTTGGAAATGTCAAGGGTGTAGGAAATTATGGGATTCTTTGCTCTTTTTCTCCCACTCCCCCTGCCCCTTCCAGATTTTAAATGTTTTGTCACTCCTTTTTCAAGAATCCCAGCTAAGCTAGAATTTGCCATGAAGATCAAAATCAGTAACATTGCCTGCCTAATTCCTTGGGGTTGTAACAATAATTTTGTGCTGGTCTAAGAGTGTACAATTATTTTGGCACTGAGTGATCAATTTTTGCTTGTCTCACCTGTTTATGTAAATATGCACAGCACAATAGATAATTACATAGTGCACCAAGTTGAAAGAAGTCATGTTTGTGAGCTAATATAATTGTGGCTTGAATGCATCTGTTCCAGTAGTAATGTGTATTTGAATTGTTCTAAAACCAGTGTTAATAGTGGTACTTGACTGTTTATTGGAAAATAGCTCCAGTTAATGGTTGAACAAGAATATCTTCATTTTTGGAAGTTCAATCAATGTATCCACTGTCTGCAGGTCATCTTGCAGTTAGTTAACCAGACCTTATTTTACCTTGTCACTGTCCTCTGTCAACAGTAAATACTGTAAGTTGGCTATGGCATGTTTGAAATAAGAAAGGAAAGATGACAGGTTTGGGGAAGAGTGGTTAAAAGATTGTGGCTAGGAAAGAAGTAAAGATGAGGACTATCAAAAGAGGCCTCAAAGTTGCATAAAATGATTGATAGCTCAACAATGTTGTGATCCTTTATTTGAAGATACAACAATGGGGAGGGAAGATGCCAGGGAAAATGCAAGGCATATATTGTTGAAAACGGAGGATACAGAATTCGGGAGCTGGAGTATGTGCTAAGAAAGTACAGTTGCAAAATTATAGTGCAGGGGTTTTGGGTATATGACTGAAAAGTTTTTATATGAATAGTAGTGTTACAGTAACTGGAATGTGTGTGAGTCCAAAAGAGAAGAGAACCAATAGGAAAACTAGAACAAACAAATTGGATTTTATGGAGTAGCTATTAAGCGGTGTAAGGGAAAAGTGGGCAAAATGAGTTTTAGTTGATAGTGGGGTTAAAAAAAAAACGTGGAACAAAGTAAAGGGTCAAATAGTGAGAATGTAAAGACAATCATGATTCGGTGACAGACAGATGGATAATAGCACTCAGGCAAGAGGAGATTTTGTATTCCATCAAATACCCATTTTTTTTGTAAATGTGCCCACATAAAGAAGGATTTTAAGTGCAATTTACTGTGGTACTTCTAATGATCTTTAACATCAATATGGTAGAATATTTTGTTGGAAAATAAATTCTAATCTTCATTTAACACTAAATCAATACAGTAGAAACTGAGTTTGCTCATCACAAAAACCTAGTGAGCACTTATGAATGGATAGCATGAGATATATTTGGCCATAAGCTGCTGACCTTTTGGTTAATCTGCTCAAAGACACCAGGTATTGATAACCTATAGATAAGGAAATTCTCCAGTTTCTTGTATCTATATTTTAATTATTTATATATTTATATTATTCATTTAGACAAAATTTCATTTCATAACAGGAATTTTAAATTTCTCTTGCATGCACTTCAGAGTCTGTACCATAAGTGGACATGATTGCAAAGAAATACAACTGGTATTTTTGTCTATTGCTGCCGTATAACTCTTATGAATTTGTAGCTAAGAAAGCTATTGATATTCAATTGTGTTGAAATAATTTGGAGAAAACAAAATTTAATGAACTTTTGCCAGTGTTTGCTATTATCAGAAACTTGTGATATACACTGTACACATTATAGGCAAAATGTGATCTGTATTGTCAAGGATAGATTTCTCATTAGTCATATGAATATGTCCTTTAAATTAGTGCTGCATAAAAAGAGCAAATTAAATCGTCAAATTAAGGCTAACTATTTTCTTAAGTGTCGCCACCCCCACCCCTGGTTCTGTGCCGTTCTCTCCCTAAACCTGTTCAAATCCCTTCATCTGGCTTCTGCCCTTCTCGCAGCACTGGGACTGTTCTGGCCAAAGTCACATGATATCCTTTGACCGTGGTGCATAGTCCTTCTTCGTCCTCTACAGGGTTTGATAGGGTTGACTGCACCATTCTTCTCCTTAGTGTCGCCTCTGTTCTACTGTATAGGACTGCCCTTGCATGGTTTCACTGCTGCCTGTTTGAATGCATATCCAGCAATAGTTTGTTTTCCTGTCTCAACAGTGTGATATTTTTGGAGTCTCTCGAGACTCTTTCCTTGGTCCTCTCCTGTTTCTCATCTACATGACCATTGATGACATCTGCAGGTTCCGGATCAGCATCCATATATATGCTGATGATACCCAGCACTGCCTCTCCATCTCTTCCCCAAACCCACAACTGCATCAGACTGCCTGACCAACATCAAATTATAGATGAACCAAATCTTCCTCTAACTGAACATTAGGAAGACCAAAGCCATCATGTTCGATCTAATAAACTTTGCTTCCCTGTCACAGATTTCATCCCCCCCCTCCCCAGGCACTGTCTCAGACTAAACTCGACTGTTTTCAACCTTGGTGTCGTTATTGATAACAAACTGAGCTTCTAACCCATATCCTCTCTGGCTTTATCACTCTCTTGAACTCTATCCCTAAACCCCCTGGCTCTCCAGTTCCTTCCGCTCCATTTAAAAACCGTTATAAATCCCATCTTTGTGACCAAGCTTTTGGTACCTCTCCTAATCACTTTCTACGCGCCCCCCCCCCCCCCCCACAACTCCCTCCTTTAGTCGGCTTTTGTTTCTTTTAGCTTTTTATCCCCTCACCTCTCTAATGTGCTTTTGAGATGTTTTCTATAATAAATGCGCAGTAAAAATGCAAGTTGTTTTTGTAGATAAGTTAAATAATTTATTTAAGTGTGTTTTGAGTATGAGGAAAAATTGCAGTATGTAATGAGACTAGGGCAGGATGCAAGTAGTTCAATTAGAATTTATGGAGGGTGGACATAAGGTAGGGGCAGAGGTGTGTGATGTTGCACAGTTAGAAGTAAGCACTTTTGGCGATGGATTGGAGTTTGAAGTTTAGTTCTGGATGGAACAGGATGCTGAAATTCTGTACAATCTGGTTCAGCCTGAGCAAGCAGCTGAGGAGGGAGTGGAGTCCTTGGTAAGGCAGCAGAGTTTTTGGTGCGGACCTAAAATGATAGCCTGTTTTAACTTTACAGTGCTTACCAAAGCTAAGTTCAAAGTTTAATCACGATTATGGCTTTTTTCTTAGTGATTTGTAAAGTCACTCGGAGATTACGTAGATTCTGGCTTTTATATCAAATTACTGTCTCCATGCTTATTTTGAGATGCAACACTTACATTTGAATGTGCTGGACAGGAAATGTGTGTTAGATGTACTATTTTTATAATATAGAAAAGTATATTCATTTTTAATTTTCATTCCTGTTTGCTGATATGGCACATACCTGTTCAATTGTGACTTGTCACTGGCTCAAATTTTGCATTCATAAAACAATAAGTTGCATAAAATCTGCATGTAAGGTGTGACACCAAAGTATGATGAAAGCATAGCCAACATGTACCATTTTTATTTTATTAAAATAAGCACATAAATCTCATGCAAAATATGTACATTTCTAGGGTCTATAACTATGAGCCTTTGATGTTGTTGAAAAATTTACGAGCTAACTGCTACGGAAAATATGTTTCTCTACGTGGAACAGTTGTCCGTGTCAGCAATGTCAAACCATTCTGCACTAGAATGGCCTTTACGTGCAAAACGTGTGGAGATACTCAGAGTCTACCGCTTCCTGATGGAAAATACACACTCCCTACAAAGGTATTGTACTATAATTTTTTAGAAAAAAAAATATTGATCGATTTAGAATTATTTGAGGAAACTAATTTTGAATTCTTTCCCTAGTGTTTAGCGCCAAATTGTCGAAGTCGGTCATTTATACCTAATAGAAGTTCTCCATTAACAGTGACTGTAGACTGGCAATCTATCAAGTACGTGAACCTTTGATTGAAGATCATTGCATTTTTGGTATTTTTAGTTTTTAAAAAAAAAAAATTATTGTTCAATCCAACTGACCAGAACGGCCTGATTCAGTGGCATTGTGATTCTATTTGGTGCTTTCAACTGGAGAGTTGTATTGCAGTACTTGTTTAAGACCGTATTATATTCTGTTTCTAAATAGTGGAAGAACTGTGCAAGGAAAATTCAGAGTTCAGAAGAATTGAAATGTTTGTTCCATTGGGCGGGAAGGGGAATGGGTGCAAAATTTGCTTCAGGGGGTGGGAGGTGTGTTCCAGAGAACGACTTTTGGCCTCTATGTTGGGGGAGGGGGTGCTGGAGGAGTTGAGAGCACCATCTTTTGCAAGCCTTGCTCAGCTGCAGGTGTCTTTCACGTCATTCATTAAATGACGGTTATTTGATTTTTGAGGTAAAGCATCTTGCAGAGTTATTTTTTCGAAAAAACATTAAAAACATTTTTTTGTCTCTTTTCGTGTCTCCAAAGGTGCTTCACATATCTTTGCTTCAGGTGGCCCTGTCATATAATGATATGCTCACATCATCAGCTACATGCTCATTACGTTGCAACCATGCACATTTCCAATATGTAATATATTAAAGGCACATGGCATTGTGTAGGTTCAAGTTTTCATCCTCACACTTTAGTTGCATCAAAGATGTGAAAATTCAGTATTGATTGGATACTGATGCTTCACGATTGATATTTGTATCTAGAGAATTGCAGTTTGTAGCTGAGATGCTGTAGAACTGATGGGTCTCCAGGAATATTTTTTTTTTAAAAAAAGAACAAGTGCTAATTTACTTTCGCCACACAAATGAAACAGATATATAGAAAATAGGAGCAGGAGTAAGCCATTCGGCCCTTCGAGCCTGCACCGCCATTCAATATGATCATGGCTGATCCTCTATCTCAATACCATATAGACAGCCAATCATCTCAGCCCCAGGACATTGCTGCAGGAGTTCCTCAGGGCAGTGTCCTAGGCCCAACCATCTTCAGCTGCTTCATCAATGACCTTCCCTCCATCATAAGGTCAGAAATGGGGATGTTCGCTGATGATTGCACATTGTTCAGCTCCATTCTCAACCCCTCAGATAATGAAGCAGTCCGTGCCTGCGTGCAGCAAGACCTGGACAACATCCAGGATTGGGCTCATAAGTGGCAAATAACATTCGTGCCAGGCAATGATCATCTCCAACAAGAGAGAGTCTAACCACCTCCCCATGACATTCATACACATTACCATTGCTGCATCCCCCACCGTCAACTTCCTGGGGGTCACCATTGACCAGAAACTTAACTGGATCAGCCACATAAATACTGTGGCTACAAGAGCAGGTCAGAGGCTAGGTATTCTGCGGCGAGTGACTCACCTGACTCCTCAAAGCCTTTCCACCATCTACAAGGCACAGGTTAGGAGTGTGATGGAATACTCTCCACTTGCCTGGATGAGTGCAGCTCCAACAACACTCAAGAAGCTTGACACCATCGAGGACAAAGCAGCCCGCTTGATTGGCACCCCATCCACCACCCTAAACATTCACTCCCTACATCACCGGCGCACCGTGGCTGCAGTGTGTACAATCCACAGGATGCACTGCAGCAACTCGCCAAGGCTTCTACGACAGCACCTCCCAAACCCACGACCTCTGCCACCTAGAAGGACAAGGGCAGCAGGCACATGGGAACAACACCACCTGCACGTTCCCCTCCAAGTCACACACCATCCCGACTTGGAAATATGTTGCCGTTCCTTCATCGTCGCTGGGTCAAAATCCTGGTACTCCCTACCTAACAGCACTGTGGGAGAACCTTCACCACACGGACTGCAGCGGTTCAAGAAGGCGGCTCACCACCATCTTCTCAAGGGCAATTAGGGATGGGAAATAAATGCTGGCCTTGCCAGCGACGCCCACATCCCATGAACGAATAATAAAAAAAAATGTTCCTGCTATCTCCCCATACTCCTTGATGCCTTTTGTGTCTAGAAATCTACCTAGCTCCTTCTTAAATATATTCAGTGACTTGGCCTCCACAGCCTACTGTGGTAGAGAATTCCACAGGTTCACCACCTCTGAGTGAAGAAATTTCTCCTCATCTCAGTCCTAAATGTCCTAGCCCGTATCCTGAGACTGTGACCCCTCGTTCTGGACCCCCCCAGCCAGGGGAAACATCGTCCCTGCATCCAGCCTGTCTAGCCCTGTCAGAATTTTATTTGTTTCAATGAGGTCCTCTCTCATTCTTCTAAACTCGAGTGAATACAGGCCTAGTTGACCCAATCTCTCCCAGTCTGGTGAACCTTCGCTGCATTCCCTCTATGGCAAGAATATCCTTTCTTAGGTAAGGATGTCTGTTTTAACATGGAAAGACCTTTTCTCATTTAGGTAAAGTAGTATATATGCGCTTTTTTTGCAGACTGCAGGAGCTTACGTCAGATGATAAGAGAGAGGCTGGGAGAATCCCTCGTACTATAGAATGTGAGCTTATCCAGGACTTGGTAGACAGTTGTGTTCCAGGAGACATGGTAACAGTTGCAGGGATTGTCAAGGTGGCAAACAGTAGTGAAGGTATGACTGAAGTACATATAAATTGTACATCTTTTCTTTGCTGTCCAGGACATCTGCACCTGTGTGTGTGTGGTGTGTGTGTGTGTGTGTGTGACTATTTCTTATGAAAAATATTCCAGCCAATAGTTCTGAAATTGTAATGTCCTGTGTACCAAAACTATTTAAGATAATTTTACTAGAGCCATTGCTGAATGACTGTTACAATTTCAATTGTTATAAGATCGCCATGCCCTTTTCTCTACCTTTTCATACCAACAGAAGAAAAGGTATGGAAATAGTTTAAAGGAGTCGGTAAGTGTACAGTGGAGTATTTCCAGTATAAAGTACTCCCTGCACCAATCTATACAATGTAATAAAACACAGGTAGTGTTGATTTTTATAACTGATTTCTGTTCCTCTGCAGAACTGCCATTTTAAGTTTTCACTTTCACCTGGCACTGGTCTAATGATGTAGGTTACTGTTGTGTCCTGGAGTGGTTATACTGGTTTACCTAGAAGTTAACACTTCATATCAGCCTGGATGCTGATCCAGGCTGATATGATAGTCCTGGCTGGGTGCTGCTATGCTACATTTGCATTGGAGAACTGATTGATTGGAGCATATTGCAAGGCAGTAAGCCTGTGGTTCAGATCCTGCTAATTTTGCAACATTATCTGAATCACGACAATATGTTGCAGTTTTAAAATACATTCCAACCTGTGCTAGTCTTGTGTAATGTATACATGTAGAGTTTATGTAGCCATTTTTGGCAGGATATATCCTTTACTAGTGGTAGCCATCATGACTGTCAGCAAAATCCCTAATCAAAACAAGTGATTGGAACTAAAGTGATACTGAGCTTTTATGACAATATATGCCAGAAGAATTGCTTATGTTAACTTATTAAAATCCATGAGTTGGTAACACTATCACACCCTCAGAACATTTGTAATCAATGGGTAACAGTAATGCCTGTTTGTGCATAAGGGGCACTGTCAAGTTCATCAGGATCTTTCTTTTGTGTGGTCCCGGTGGCTGCCAGAAATGAGCATAGGACTCTTTCCAATAAGGGTCCTGCTCCCTGTTTCACGACCAGTTTGTGAAATTTGTTATGAGCAGCCTGAGCTTGCGCCGAAGAAACCGTCAGGTAACTTTTTTTTGGGTACCATAACATGGAGCCAGGAAGAGCATGAGTGCTCTTCCTGTCTCCACGTGAATACTGCAATCCTCCCCCCGCCCCCCGGCCCGGACATTCCTGCATGCCTCTGCCAGTGAGGCAGGCTGCCCACGTTGGAGCGCAGCAAAGCGGTGCACTACCTCAGGAGGCACGACAGACGCTGGCAGCTCGCTGTAATTATTAAAATGAGGCCTAATTTCTGTCGCTCCTTGGGGCCTCCTGATTCGGGCACCCGTTGGAAGCATGCTGTCAGTTATGTGCCCAAAAATGGGCCATGACACATTTCTACCCCACTGTTTCCTTTAACTAACTGTGATTAAGGTTCACTTGTTCTCTCTACATTTTGGCTGTATTTTATTTATGATCTATATATATATTCATTATTCTGTTTGACTTTTTTAGGGAAGACTAGAAACAAAGATGACAAATGCATGTTCTTTTTGTATATTGAGGCCAACTCTATTAGTAATGGTAAAGGACAGAGGAATGTGAGTTCCGAAGAGGTATCTGGTGATACGGCCTCCATGGAGTTTACACTTAAAGAGCTTTATGCAATTCAAGAGATTCAGGCTGAAGAAAATCTTTTCAAATTATTTGTTAAGTATGTTGTATCCTATTTCTTTAAAACTGTTGTTTAGTATCATTTTGAAAGGCAACTACAGATCTTCATTTTTTTTTGCAGTTCATTGTGTCCTGCTATATATGGTCATGAGGTGAGTGTCATGGTACAGTAAGAAAACTACCATTAATTTATAAATGATATACAGTTTTATTTTTTCCCCATTCAAATAGCTTATCGTGTTTTAGAACATAAGAACATAAGAAATTGGAGCAGGAGTAGGCCAATCGGCCCCTCGAGCCTGCTCCGCCATTCAATAAGATCATGGCTGATCTGATCCCAACCACAAATCTAAAGAACACAAGAAGTCGGAGCAGGACCCGGCCACATAGCCCCTGGGCCCTCTCCGCCACCCACAGGGCATTGACCGATCCGAACTCAGCTTCATGTCCAATTTCCTGCCCGCTCCCCATAACCCCTAATTCCCTTTACTTCTAGGAAACTGTCTATTTCTGTTTTAAATTTATCTAATGATGTAGCTTCCACAGCTTCCTGGGGCAGCAAATTCCACAGACCTACCACCCTCTGAGTGAAGAAGTTTCTCCTCATCTCAGTTTTGAAAGAGCAGCCCCTTATTCTAAGATTATGCCCCTAGTTCTAGTTTCACCCATCTTTGGGAACATCCTTACTGCATCCACCCGATCAAGCCCCTTCACAATCTTATATGTTTCAATAAGATCGCCTCTCATTCTTCTGAACTCCAATGAGTAGAGTCCCAATCTACTCAACCTCTCCTCATATGTCCGCCCCCATAGCAAGCAGTTTACACGCTGGCAATATTCGAATGAAAGCTCCCAATAAACAGTTGTTTTTTTCGTAGCTTGTCAAAGCAGGATTGGCACTGGCACTCTTTGGAGGCTGCCAAAAATATGTGGATGATAAAAATCGCATTCCTATCCGAGGTGATCCTCATGTGCTTATAGTTGGTGATCCTGGACTTGGAAAGAGCCAAATGTTACAGGCAAGTAAAGTTATCAAGTACAAAAATCTCCTTTTATAGGCAAAATGTAAGGATTTTCAAACTTGTATTCGTAGAATCATTGAATGATACAGCACAGAAGGAGGCTATTTGGCCCATTGTGCCTGTGCCAACTCTTTGAAAGAGCTATCTAATTAGTCCCATTCCCTTGCCCTTTCCCTATAGCCCTGCAAATATTTTCCCCTCAATGAATTATCCAATTACCTTTTGAAAGTTATTAATGAATCTTCTTCCACCACTCTTTCAGGTAGTGCACTCCAGATCATAACTCGCTGCATTAAAAAAATTCTCTTCATCTCTCTTCTGGTTCTTTTGCCAATTACGTTAAATCTGTGTCCTTTGGTCCCTGACCCTTCTGCCACTGGAGCTAGGTACTACCACATTATGGAAATCTTGGTGCTTTCTACTGTTCAGCTTAGTTGAATTCTACTGATTAACAACAATAACTTGCATTTAAATAGCACCTTTTAACGTAGTAAAACATCTCAAGGCGCTTCACAGGAGCGATTATCAAACAAAATTTGACACCGAGCCACATGAGATATTAGGACAGGTGACCAAAAGCTTGGTCAAAGAGGTAGGTTTTAAGGAGCATCTTAAAGGAGGAGAGGTGGAGCAGTTTAAGGAGGGAATTTCAGAGCTTAGGGCAACTGAAGGCACGACCGCCAAACGTGGAGCAATTAAAATTGATGTGCAAGAGGCCAGAATTTGACGAGTGCAGAGATCTCGGAGGGTTGTAGGGCTGGAGGAGGCTACAGAGATAGGGAGGGGCGAGGTCACAGAGGGATTTGAAAACAAGGATGAAAACCATTCAGTGTCCAAGTGAGGGAGGCTTACTTGTAGTTTGTGGTGGGCAAAAAGGGCAGAGTGTTAGAAAAAAGAACAAATTCTCAATCCTGCAAGTTTATTCTCTCTGTCTCACCTATTGTTGACCTCACCTATGAAACAAAACACATTGTCATTTGATGCTTTTTGTGAATTGTATCCTCCACTACTTTAAAAGAAGATTCATATGAATGTTAAATGCTCACATGCTAATATCTGAGTAATTTCAAGGCCTTTATTTTTGTACAAGAAAAATGCTCAATTCTGCCTGGTAAAAGGTATTTCAAGAAAATGTATAAATGTATAAATGGATCAAGTTGTGTTTCACATGCCGCTATTGTGGATTACCTCTTTTTTTAAAAAAATGGGCCTTGTTGGCAACACAGAATTCCTTGTACCATAAACTCATTTTGTAATGCCTTCCATTTTAGGCAGACATTTCCTGTGGAATAAAATTTGTTGAACATAAGAAATAGGAGCAGGAGGAGACCATACGGCCCCTTGAGCCTGCACCACCATTCAATAAGATCATGGCTAATCTTTGACCTCAACTCCACTTTCTCGCCCGATCCCCATATCACTTGATTCCCTTAGTGTCCAAAAATCTATCGATCTCAGTCTTGAATATACTGAACGACTAAGCATCCGCAGCCCTCTGGGGTAGAGAATTCCAAAGATTCACAATGCACTGAGTGAAGGAATTTCTCCTCATTTCAGTCCTAAATGATCAACCCGTTATCCTGAGACTATGCCCCCTAGTTCTAGACCCTCCAGCCAGGGGAAACAGCCTATCAGCATCTACCCTGTCAAGTCCTCTCAGAATCTTATGTTTCAATGAGATCACCGCTCATTCTTCTAAACTCCAGAGAATATAGGCCCATTTTACACAATCTCTCCTCATAGGTCAACCCTCTCATCCCAAGAATCAATCTAGTAAACCTTTGTTGCACCGTCTCGAAGCCAAGTATATCCTTCCTTAAGTAAGGAGACTAAAACTGTACACAGTATTCCCAGGTTTGGTCTCACCAAAGCCCTCTACAAATATAGCAAGACTTCCTTAGTTTTGTACTCCAATCCCCTTGCAATAAAGGCCAACATACCATTTGCTTTCCTAATTGCTTGCTGTACTTGCATGTTAACTTTCTGTTTTTCGTGTATAAGGACACCCAAATCCCTCTGAACCACCTACATTTAATAGTTTCTCTCCATTTAAAAAATATTCTGTTTTTCTATTCTTCCTACCAAAGTGAATAACCTCACATTTCCCCACATTATACTCCATCTGCCACCATCTTGCCCGCTCTCTTAACCTGTCATTATCCCTTTGCAGACTCTTCATATCCTCCTCACAGCTTACTTTCCCATCTAGCTTTATATCATCAGCAAACGTGGATACATTACACTCGGTCCCTTCGTCTAAGGCATTAATACATAGATTGTAAATAGCTGAGCCCAAGTACTGAGCCTTGCGGCACCCCAATAGTTACAGCCTGCCAACCTTAAAATGACCCTTTTGTTCCTACTTTGTTTTCTGTCTGTTAACCAATTCTCTATCGAAGCTAATATTATCCCAACTCCATGAGCCCTTTAACTTGTGTAACAACCTTTTATGTGCACCTTATCGAATGCCTTTTGAAAATCCAAATATGTTACATCCACTGGTTCCCCTTTATCTACCCTACGAGTTACATCCTGAAAAAAAAACTCTAATAGATTTGTCAAACATGATTTCCCTTTCATAAAACCATGTTGACTCTGCCTAATCATATTATGGTTTTCTAAGTACCCTATTACCACGTCCTTAAGAGATTCCAGCATTTTCCCGACGACTGATGTCAGGCTAACTGGCCTGTAGTTCCTGTTTTCTCTCTGACTCTTTCTTGAATAGCGGTGTTTTATTTGCTACCTTCCAATCCACTGGGACCGTTCTAGAATCTAGAGAATTCTAGAGGATCACAACCAATGCATCCACTATCTCTGCAGCCACCTCTTCTAGAATCCTAGGATGTAGGCCACCTGGTCCAGGGGATTTGTCATCTTTCAGTCCCATTAATTTCTCCAGTTCTTCTTCTTTACTAATATTAATTACTTTTAAGTTCCCCACACTCATTAGTCCCTTGGTTCCCCACTATTTCTGATATTTCTTTGTGTCTTCTACCGTGAAGACTGATACAAAATATTTGTTTAACGTCCCTGCCATTTCTTTATTCCCCATCATAATTTCTCCTGTCTCAGCCTCTAAAGGATCCACGTTTACTTTCGCTACTCTCTTTACATAATTGTAGAAGCTCTTACAATCTGTTTTGATATTTCTTGCTAGTTTACTCTCATTCTATTTTCTCCCTCTATCAATTTTTTCGTCATCCTTTGCTGGTTTCTAAAACTCTCCCAATCATCAGGTTTACTATTCTTCTTGGCAACATTATAAGCCTCTTTTAATCTAATACTATCCTTAACTTCTTTAATTAGCCATGGATGGATCACTTTTCCTGTGGAGTTTTTATTTCTCAATGGAATGTATATTCGTTGAGAATTATGAAATGTTTCTTTAAATGTTTGCCATTGCTTATCTACCGTCATATCTTTTAATCTAATTTTCCAATCAACCTTAGCCAACTCTCCCCTCATACCTATGTAATTGGCTTTGTTTAAGTTTGAGACTCTAGTTTCGGACTTAAGTACGTCACTCTCGAACTCAATGTGAAATTCATCATATTATGATCACTCCTCCCCAGAGGATACCTATAAGGAAATAACTACAGATGAGGATTTTATTTGAAATTATATGTAGTTCATTTAGTTGAGAATATTACTCAAAGGAGAGAGAATGTACTAAAAGAAATAACCAGTGCTCAGATTTAATTCTGCAGTTTTGGTTTCCAAAATACTTCAGGTGCATGTTTGATGTTTTGTTTCTACTTATTGTTGTCTTCAAAACTGTGGTGCTAATTATGCACTCTGCAGCTGTGTGTTTAGGTATATTTTTTTGCTCAAGTGCCCATTTGCAATTTTATTCTTAGGCAGTGTGTAATATTGCCCCACGGGGAGTATATGTCTGTGGTAACACCACCACCACTTCTGGACTTACTGTAACTTTATCAAGGGAGAGCGGATCGGGAGATTTTGCATTGGAAGCAGGGGCTCTTATACTTGGTGATCAAGGTAATTAAAAATTGGGTATATGGTGATGACTGAATGCATATCTAATTAGGCAGTCATGAACTACAAAGTACATGTGTATTGGGATATTTCTGGCTAGGGTACTTGGCTAGGTGCTTAGGCAATTAATTGTAAAATTGATTCACTCTGACCAGTTGGTCTGTGGGAGGCTTTCTGTTTATAATATTTGTCAGTTATTTAAAAGGAAAGGGAATATCAGTACAGTGCCATTGCAAATTGCTCTCTTGGCCACAGTTGGTTTGTGACTAAATGTTGGGATTTTCAAAAAAAAAACCCCAGCTGTGGTATGTTCATAGCTGTAGCAAACATATTTGCATTTGAAATGAGACTTTTTCAGGGCCTGCTGAAAGATTGGGATTTAGTTTAAACCTATGTCATGTTAATTTCAAACTATTGAAAGGTGCTTGTTAGGTTTGCCCTTTTTTCCCTTATTGCTGGTTCTCATTATTAAACCCCTCAAGTCAGCCATTGGTGCTACATGTTTGAAACCTATTCCCTGCAAGCTACA